>NC_059073.1:266616193-271416193 GCF_020497125.1 Mauremys mutica
ATACCATGTGTTTATATATTTGTGAATGTCTTCTACATTTTCAAATATATTAATTTGAATTACAACAGAATGCAAAGTGTACAGTGCTCACTTCATATCTATTTGATTACAAATATTTTGCACTGTAAAAAACAAAAGAAATTGTATTTTTCAATTCACCTAATACTAGTACTGTAGTCCAATCTCTTAATCGTGACAGTTGAACTTACAAATGTAGTATTATGTAAAAAAAAACCCTGAACTCAAAAATAAAACAATGTAAAACTTTAGAGACTATGAGTCCACTCAGTCCTACTTAAGCCAATTGCTTAGACAAACAAATTTGGCTAAAATTTTCAGGAGATACTGCTGCCTACTTCTTATTTACAATGTCAAATGAAAAGTGAGAATAGGCATTTCCATGGCACTTTTGTAGCTGGCATTGCAAGATATTTATGTGGCAGATATGCTAAACATTCATATGTCCCTCCATGCTTTGGCCACCATTCCAGAGGACATGTTTCCATGCTGATGATGCTTGTTCAAAATGCAAAGAAGGTACCATCGTGAGATTTCTAAAGATAGCTAGAGCACTTGACCCAAGGTTTAAGAATCTGAAGTGCTGTCCAAAACCTGAGAGGGACGAAGCGTGGAGCATGTTTTCAGAAGTCTTAAAAGAGCAACAGTGCGATGCGGAAACTACAGAATCCGAACCACCAAAAAAGAAAATAAACCTTCTGCTGGTGGCATCTGACTTGGGATGAAAATGAACATGCATCGATCCGCTCTGCTTTGGAGTGTTATTCAGCAAAACCTGTCATCATCAGCATGGATGCATGTCCTCTTGAATGGTGGTTGAAACAGGAAGGGGCATATGAATGTTTAGCATATCTGGCACATAAATACCTTGCAACGCTGGCTACAAAAGTGCCATGGAAATGCCCATTCTCACTTTCGGGTGACATTGTAAATAAGAAGTAGGCAGCAGTATCTCCTGTAAATGTAAACAAACTTGTTTGTCTTAGCGATTGGCTAAACAAGAAGTAGAACTGAGTGGACTTTTAGGCTCTAAAGTTTTACATGATTTTGTTTGAGTGCAGTTATGTAACAAACAAACAAAATCTACATTTTTAAGTTACACTTTCATGATAAAGAGATTGCACTACAGAACTGGTATGAGATGAATTGAAAAATACTATTGCTTTTGTTTATCATTTTTACATTGCAAATACTTATAGTAAAAATGATAAACAAAAGCAATAGTAGAAAACCAAATATTTAATAAATTTCAATTGTTATCCTATTGTTTAATAGTGCTATTAATCGTGACTAATTTTTCTAATTGTGATTTTTTGAGTTAATCATGTGAGTTATCTGCAATTAATCGATGGTCCTAGTTTTAACATAAAATCTGAAAGTTTTTTTTCTCCCAACTGAAGTGCAGTATGTCATATTGTCACAATTATATCACACGTAGAAAAAAAATAGGTCACCACCAAAACTCAATATATATTGTTATAGGACTTTTTACCTAAACATTTAAGACTGAAAGCATGAGAAATAAATAAGAGCCTAATTTCCAGTTTAAAATCTGATAATTTTATTACAAAATTATTTAAAAAAAATTCACAATTCACAAATTCTGCATTACACAGAATTTCAGGTATTCCCTGAAAGCTTTGCTAATGTTCTAACTGTCAAAGATCTTTGGATGACCATTGATCCAGATTCCCTAGGGTCATTCATCTATTGGCAGTATCACTTCTTTTAAAGGAGTATGATAAGAAGGTTCTCCCCTTTTATGAGGCAGTAATTTGACTTTCAAATGGATAAACAAGCCTGGTTTTACATTGCATTTAGTGGAGATGAATTTTTCCGTCTGGTAGAGCAGCTTTGGGTTAACATTCTGGGTTTCTGAGCTAACAATGTCATTGTGGAAAACCAGAAAATAAAAAACTAAGAAAATTCAGACACATACAGGACTTACCTTGGTACTGCATCCACAGAGGATGAAGCTGGAACCTTGGGCACCTGACAGTTTGCTGCTGCAGCCAGCTTTAAGGCAGATGATGGAACAGCACTTAAAGTCCTAGGTATACGCCGTGTGGAAATAGAGTTTACAGTGGCAACTGATGAGGGTACAGTTAATCGAATGTTGTTCCCAATCAGGACCTGAGCTGTTGCAGAGTTGGCACTGTGGGAACTCGAAGTCTGTGTTATATTTGAAGGCGGTAACAAGGTTGAACCTGCTGCTGACGATGAACTTGTATGTACAAGTGCTGTAGGTGTAGTACTACTGAGGTGTAAGCCCTTGTATACTCCTGCAGAAGAATGAGATTTTTTTTTTTTTTAAAGAAAATCTGAGACTCCAAACAGGGGTTTCACATACCAACTATGAAAGCAAAATACAATCAGAATGAATTTAGATTTGTATAGCTCTATACCTGAGGCCTGAAGGATGCCATTCACCCCAATTCCAAGCACCACATCATCCTTCATTTTGAATCCCATCAATTGTTCAGATGTTACCAAAGCTGAAGCAGCAAATTGAGCACTAACAGAATCCAATGTCTTGGAAACAAAACCCTAAGAAGAAAGGTGGCAAATAAATGTGATCAAGCTTCAAAAGGTCAGCACTCTTCCTATTTTTATGCTTCAACTAGTAATGCACAAACCAGTGCAGATAAAGAAAGAACTGATCCTCAACCTTCCCTCAAACCAATCTTCTGATGTTTGGTAAAGTTAGATAAATAATTAAATGCAGTATTCCCCATGTACTTACAATTCCAGTACTAAAACATGCACAAGTATTTCAAATGCACAATACACTGTCCTTCCATAGCATTTCTAACAAGATTTCCAAACCAATCTGGAAGATTCAAGGAGGTTCAGATGTCCAACAGTAACTTCTGAACTTCTTTGTTTGTCCATTGACACTTTAAATGTTACATATTTAGCTGTTACATATTTTCACAGCTAAATACAAGACATGTTTATACATTGTTATTAAAACATAACAATCTGGACTCAGAACATAGCCATACATACAGTCTCAACAGGACAACAACATGGCTGAAATTCTTTGCAATATGTATTCCCGAGTCTGCGTATTTCATTTAATTGATTCACTCATCTTTTTGGTTTTTGTTAAGAGGGAGCAGAGGCAATGCCTGCCACACTCACCTGCAGTGTCCCTTCTAAACACTTTACAGAATGGCTATGATGTAGATTCAGGCGAAAGCCACTTTCCTGTTGGTTAGTTTCAAGGTTCTATGGCAACAGTTGACAATTAGAGATGAACCCTGGTGGGAAACAATGAGGGATAAATCATAGCACAGACAAATCCCTCACCTGTGAAGTGTTGGCAGAGGAATTACTATTTGCTTGCTGTTGATGAATTTGTGCAAACTGCTGTTGCTGCATTAGTGCCAGCTGCTGTTGATGTTGCTGGTATTGTTCGGCTGTAAATGCTGAACAAAATATAAAATGAGAAAATACTATATCAAAATATGTATATGTTGTATATATACACATCCTTTAGAATCCTAAAACAAAAACGTTTCAACACACCACAGAAAATTCCTAAGAACCTTGTTGCATCTTCATGGCAACAGACTATGATCCTTCTAGAGGTTTTGTCCAAACTAAGTTTTCCCCATTGAGCACATTTGTGGTGAAGTATTACACCTTCCACATTTACCTTACAATATTTGAGTGAAGAAATCTCATTTAACTGACTTTAAAGGAGTAAGCCCAGATTGGCACAAACCACCACTCAGATAAGATTGATCTGCAAAGATTGTGTTTTAGTGTAGTAGGTTAAGACCAACTTTCATATGTGCAGATTTGGGGCATTACCTTGTGGGATGTTGAGCATTCTGAACTTCCATGGACTCCAATGGGAGTTAAGGTGCTCACCACCTCACAGGTGAAGGCTCTCAGGTTTAATATTTAATTGAAAATACAAAAATGAATTTGATGGTTACCAATGAAGACCGTTTTACCACATTATGATCTCTCAACATAAACTTCATTGTTCCCACCACCCTCTGTTTTGTACAGACTAATATACCTTCTATACTCGTATTTAAAAAATAAATAAAAAATCATGCACACTGTCAACGGACAATTTCATAGAAGCTATTTTCTTCCATAAAGGAGCTCTTAAGGAGTGATCCATTAGTCATAACATGTGTAAATGTCAAATAATTTTCCCCAGTTAACCCACCTGGGAAAAAAATCCAGTCAATAAGAATGGAGTTGTTTATGTTGATTTACAGAAGGATGTCTGAGGAAAGACACTGTATTATACTAATTTGTCTATGGAGAGATCAGGTCTAAAAAACAAAAAATAAAATTCATTTTGAATCCCCAAAATGGTTTGTACAGTTTTAATGAAGAAAATCTCTATTGTCAATTTAAAAGTGGGATGATGGTGCAGATTGAATCCATTATAGAGTCAGCCTAGACCACACCATGTGAATTTTCTCAAATTAAAATTTCAGGTGCCCAAATTTCTGTGTATGTTCTCAAAACAAATAGTGTGAACATTCTTATGCAACAATTTCCAATGCTTTCTAGAGTTACGACTGTTACCAAATGGAAGGTATCCAACTTTCTACACGTCAACACAGGACTTAAATGCTTGTTTATGAAATACAGTATCTTGGCCAACGCTTTTAACCTTTGTTCCCAACTGCAGAAAATCAGTACTCCTATCAGACTACATGCATCTAATGTTTCCAGAAAAAATAAAAAAGACTAAAATGGTTTTAATCTTTGCTGAATGGTAGATGATAGAATAGTTAATCAAATGGCTCATGATGACTTGAAAACAG
This sequence comes from Mauremys mutica, assembly GCF_020497125.1. Taxonomy (NCBI): domain Eukaryota; kingdom Metazoa; phylum Chordata; order Testudines; family Geoemydidae; genus Mauremys; species Mauremys mutica. The sequence continues at coordinate 266,621,011 of NC_059073.1, forward strand.
AAAACAAACGAGTTAATCCATAAGAAGTTTCTAAAGATCATATGTCTTTAGCCTATACTCAACTATGAGTTTCTCGGAAATATTTGCATCATTCGCAGCTACAATTAAGATCTTGCACATGATATATATAAAAATCTCTCCTGATTATGTATTGAAAGAGCACCAAATTATCACAGAATCTATTTTAGAGTTTTATAATGCTGCCCATCACTGTAGTATTTGAGAGTCTGTATCTAGCAGCTGAACACAGTAAAATGGAATAAGATTTCAAACAAGTTAGAAGCTCTTCCAATAGAGTTCTTTCGTGAATAGGCATACAGTGGTTGTTTATATATAGCTATGTGTAATACACTGCATCACCTTCCAACTTAATATTTCTTTTAAAAATATGGCAAATTGAATTGAGATTTGTCTTGAAGATTTGAAAAAAAAAATCAAACATTTACCGCGTTAGTAGGTATTTCATTTATATAATTTTTTTATTAGTTAATTATAACTAGTTGGTGCTATATTACAGTGTTTTGAAATTAAGAGTTTAAAGTATCCATATAAATAATGGCTAGGAAAGTTAAGATTTTACAATTTATATGATTTTTCTTCCTGTTCATTCTTAGTCATTTGGTTAAAGGACTTTGCGCTCTAAAAGTAACAAGTTTGTAAATGCAGCAAAGAATCCTGTGACACCTTATAGACTAACAGACGTTTTGCAGCATGAGCTTTCGTGGGTGAATACCCACTTCGTCGGATGCACTTCTTGCACGAAAGCTCATGCTGCAAAACGTCTGTTAGTCTATAAGGTGCCACAGGATTCTTTGCTGCTTTTACAGATCCAGACTAACACGGCTACCCCTCTGAAGTTTGTAAATGTATTGCTTAAGAAATGAATCGAAATGAGTTACTAAAAATAAGAAAAATACATAGTTTAAGATTCCAATTGATAAACAATACCAACATAAAGCTGCATATATATTTTAAACAAAAGTTTATCTAAAGTTATGGCACCCTTTTATCTTCCAAAACCTGAATTCAGGATTTTACATTTCAGCTACCTATGATATCAGCCATTTGCTAGGGAAGCAGAGTGCCAAACTAATTAGTTTACAAATTATATTTTAAAACCATATTATACAGTCTTTTCATTTATAAATTAAAAGCCATGTTAGGGGGACACATTCAGTCCTGGGCCCCCGCCCCACAATTACCCCCAACTTCTTGTATCATTGATTACATCAGAAAAGTTAGTCATTAATACTTTGAACAATGAAACCAGATTGGTCAATTTGATTTGCATATAGTTACTTTCAAATTCCTTAAACATTCTCTTTTGCAACAAGAAAATATTGTAATAGCATGGAAGCATTAAAAACACTATCCATCAAAGTTTTAACGCTACATTGTGGGCCTACATTTTGGGCTTAAAAAAAGTTATTACAAATTAACTGAAGTTTACATTTCTGTTTAACAAAGTTAAAAAAAATTTAACATCCTTGTCTTGTTACTGCTGCACAAAAGCATTGAGTGTGGTCGTTGTTGATGGTAATATTTGACAGAGATATTAATTTGGTACTTTTTGAAGGATATATTTAGATTTACAAATGAATGTAGTTTCCAAATAGCTTTAATGAATTATTGCAGTCCATACAAGAATTACCTCTCCAGCCATTATCAAAATAATTGCAGCAACCATTTAAAAAGGCAAGTGAAAAGAAAAAACTGATTTGCACCCACAGCATTTTAAATCATTTAGGCTCAAATTTTCAAAAAAAAAAAGAGGCCTAAGGAAGCATTGAAATTCAATGTTAGTTAGCTGCCTGACTCCCTTAGGCATATTTGAAAATCCTAGCATAAGCAGTATAAACACCTGGTTAGCTTTTTTCCTATAACTTCTGGACACTGAGATTATACCCAAAGCACTGACAAGTGACAGTTTTTTTCTAGTGGTTAAAGAACCAGACAGTTAAGGGCTCCAAGTATTATTTCCAGCTCTGCCAAAGATTTGGTGTGTGATCTTGGGCTATTCACATCCTCATTATTCTCAGTTACATCCATTTTGCAGACAGGAGGAAACACTTCTCTTATAGGGTTATTGCTCAGAGTCAAAGTTCGCAAACTGCTTAAACACCCTCTGATGGAAAAACTGTTACAGGAATGTAAAAATATTTTTCACCCCCATAGCATGTGTCAAAATGCTACTTTCACATAACAAAAGGTCCAATATACAGGCCATAATCTGTATTTGTTTTAAATCTTGTAGTCACAGAAGCTAACTTTTAGTCTGAGCTATCTATGGAAAAGCCCTACATACATTGATGACATAACCAATCAGGAATGCTGATAATATGCTCTGTCCAAACCCAATGGAGACTGATTTCTCTGTGAAGGGGTCTGCATTAAAGAAAAACATCTTAGTTGGCTAAAACAAATCAGATTTATTCTGCTCATTTGCAGTCCTCCTAATCTGCTTCCTAATTCTCCTCCCGTACTGAGTACAGAGCAGAATTCTCTTGTAGGTCACTAGGCCAACAGTGTGTTTAGCTCTACTAGTAAGACATTGTGGTGAGACAGAAGATTTTGGGAACTGGTTTTTCCTCATGTAATGCACACACACGCTCCTCCACCCAAAAAACCTTGTAAATGTCCTTACTTTACAAGAAAGCATCTCAATATGCAACCTAATCTTCAGTATCCTTGATTTTCAGTGCATCTGTACAAATCTGATTGGGATTGTGCAAGGCTCTCCTGTGAAATTGTGGGTCTTCATGGCAAAGCTGCTCAGCATTGTAAAGTCAAAGAGAGGGTCTAAAGTCTTGAAGTTCAGATCAAGAATTAAACAGTTTCACTATTTTTTCATAAGCGCAAATTTCTCCAACAGCTTTTCTAACAGAATATCACATTTCAGAAAAAAATTCTGTTCACCTCTATGAAAAGCCATTTAGTACTAATATTTGTGGATTGGTAGCAAGTAGCTGCCACAAACAGGCTAACTATAAGGATTGCAGAGAGAATCCTTTTTGCTTTCATGTACCACATATGTTTTTCTTGCTTGTAAAGTCAAACCAAGTTTGTTGTGTAAACATGAAAACTTAGCATCCCAGAATATTGAATGTCAATAAGATCCAGGTAACGAAGGGAAATTCTAAACTTGTTGAAATGGGTAATCAGTTTAAAAAACAAATTATAAGAGGATACTTTCTAATTTTTTTTTTTTATTGCTCTGCAGACTTCTGGAACTTTTATTACTTCTCAGCTCTTATTCCATAAATGAAATCATACATGCTTGAAAATCTGTCAGATAGACAAGATGGGTGATCACCTTCAACTGGTAAAGCTTCTTATTTCTAGCTCCTACTTCTACCATTCAATTTTTAGTAATAAAATTGTGAAGTGCGGCTCTTAAACATCAATGCTCACAGAAGCATTTTCTTGTGACAATTTCACTAGAAATTGCAAGTTTTCATATGTGGTACAATCTGACAGATGAGACGAGCCCAAATCTTTCATCTGTACATATCTGTCAAAGGGTATGGCTACACTTGCAAATTTGCAGCGCTGCAGCAGGGTGTGAAAAAACACCCTCTGCAGCGCTGCAAATTGCGGCGCTACAAAGCGCCAGTGTAGTCAAAGCCCCAGCGCTGGGAGCGCGGCTCCCAGCGCTGTCCGTTATTCCCCACAGGGAGCTGGAGTACGGACAGCGCTGGGAGAGCTTTCTCCCAGCGCTGGGGCTTTGACTACACTTAGCGCTTCAAAGCGCTGCCGCGGGAGCGCTGCCGCGGCAGCGCTTTGAAGCGCTAATGTAGCCATAGCCTTAGATATAGATTTGTTTCAATATTTCAGTCCAAGGAGCAAGAAAGTAAATACTAATGCAGATTACATTTTTAATTCTCAGATCACACAGTGCCTGTTTTTTCAGGTACTAACAAAGACCAAACATCAAGTCTAGCTATTAAGATCAACTATATCTGAAACCATGTCAGAAGAATTGTGCTACACCGTGTGCATTTCCCCAACATAAGCTAGGAAGCCTAGCTAGAAATTGAAGTAGAACAATGATACCCAAGAGAAATGTAAGTGCACCGTAAAAGCACAAAATTGTGAACTTTGAAATTAAAAATTCATTGTAAAAATAAAATATTTTTGTTGACAGTTACAGTTTCTTCAGATCAACCACATTAGGGTTGTGAAAATTTCCATCAGAGATCATTCTGGTTCCAGACTTCTGAGGCTTCTTTAAAACTGAGAGTATTCTAAGAATGTTGAACTCTAGGATGAATGAACATACTAGCTAGAAATTAAAGAGGCATGTGAATTTTTAAAAATTCTTACTCAAGTTATGATAGAGAGTAATGTACTACTAGTAAGTTGATAACTTTTTAGCACTAAGTTTAAGTCAGACTTCCATAAGGCACCAACTTTCTAGGATTATAAGGGCTGTAGGTTTGGAGGCTGGCAGTTCAGTAGCATCTGAACTCTTTCGTATTTCCTAGCAAAACCCAATACAGTAAGTTCAGAATAATATCTCAAATCTTAGTAACCATTGTTTGATACATTAAAAATGAAAAGTAAATCAAAGCATTAAGATTTAGGGCCTGATCCAAAGTCTACTGAAGTCCATGGAAAGACTCCAAATTGCCTTGAATGGGCTTTGAATTTGGACCTTAAAAAGAATGGCTGTATAACATCTAACGGGGCATACCGCAACCAATTTCAATACTTTTTCCCCAATTTTTTTCTCTATGCAACAAATTGTTAGTATTTCTTCCGAGACATTGCATTTATGACTAACAGCATAACAGTCTACACATTTATTAAAAGATGAATTTACCCAAGAAACTGGATCTCAAGTTGGTTATCTGAAAAAAAAGAAGTCTGATAATTCAAAGGTTTGCTTCTGTGGTTATATATAAGTTAGCCACAAGAACTCTTTCCACAGTAGTGTTTGCAGCACAATGGATGAACTGAAGCAGAGTTAAAAATCAGCAAGTATCCTGGCAAACTATTTCTTATGCTTCTTGACAGTTTACTAGTTCAGATTGTAATGTTACAGGTTAGTCAGTTCACCCATAATTTGAGTTACGGTCAGGCATCTTGCCTTATGGAATTGTCCCACGCTGTCCAATAAAAGGGATATTGTCTCTATCCACTTTGTACACTTCCTATATGCCACCTATACATGTCATTTCTTCAGCATTTTAGTAATTAAGAAATGTATAGTGCTATTGGTTTTCCATAAACAGGAAATAAGCACAGAGGTTTGCCTCTTTGAAAAAAAATCACAGTATGGACAGGTACATTAATGGTAAGGAAATGAAGATTTGAATTGATAACCAATTCTGAAACAATGACAACTCAATACATTTCTAATATCCTCTTGGTCATAGGTGCAATCTTGTGTGATAGCTCAAACTTTTTGGACAGGCAATAGTTGACGCAGTAGGCATGCATTTTTCCAAAATATTTAAAGAACATATTGATTTTACCTATCAACTTTACAGATGTGAATTTCTCTATAGTTTTTTTTTTTGGCTCAGTAGTTAAAGTCATCCCACTAAACTAGTATCTTGTAACTGTACAGTCTAGCTTGATGTGCCTTGTTTTACATACTACTTCATACATACAAACTCTTGTACTGTAAATATTGTTTTTGTTGCAAATCTGAATAGGAAAATGAAGATTACTTACCTGTAAGTGGAGCTTCTTCGATATGTATGGTCCCTATCTGTATTCTACAGATGGGATACGCATGTGCACCTGAGTCAGGAATTTCATGCAAGCACTGTGTACTGGCCCGCACATGTGCCATAGCTCTCCTTGTGTTCCCAACTGAGGGCAGTGCAGGCCAACGCCTCTGCAATTTTCCATTCTTACCTCAGAGTAACCAATCCGCAGCAGAGGGGATGGAGAGCAGGTCGTGGAATACAGATAAGGAACACACATCTTTAAGAACCTCCAGTTATAGGTAACTAACCTCCATTTCTTCTTCATGTGATGGTCCCCTATGTGTATTCCACATGTGGGAGATTAACAAGCTGGTGGTGGGTGTGAGGATGCAGAAGTGATAGCTGACTGTAGAACTGCTGTCCCCATGGCTATATCGGCAGTGGACTACTGTACAAGGGCATAAGGTCTGGTGAAGGTACGGAAAGAGCTCCAAGTAGCTGCTCCACATATCTAGTATGGGTACATTTCTCAGAGATGCAGCTGAAGTAGTCTGCTCCCTGGTGGAATGAGCCTTTACACCTTCTGGGGGTGGGGGATGCCAGTTGGTTGGTAGCAAAGGATAATACAATCCAAGATCCATTTTTAAAGTCTGCGCTGATATAGGTTGATATCATGATCGCTCTGGAAACAAATAGGTTTAGGTGTCTAATGATCTTTGTTCTTCGCAGATAAAAGGCCAAAGCCCTCCAGATGTCCAGAGAATACAGTCTTCTCTCCTCTTCCAAGGCAAAAATAAATAAATAAATAAATAAATAAAAAATACAGGTACATGGATGACCTGACATATAAAACTCAAACTATCTTGGGTATGAATTCGGGGTGGGGGCATAGCAAGACCATTTCTTTACAGAAGAAAGTATATGGAGGGCCTGCCAATAAGTGCTCCCAGTTCTCTGACTCTTCTGGCCAACGTTATAACAAATCAGAAAGGCCACCTTCATGGACAGATGGTCACCGTGCAGGTGGCTAGCGACTCCAAGAGAAACTTAGTAAGAGACAACAGACCAAAACTGAGGTCTGAACTTCACCATTGGTAGAAAGGATCTGCGAATCCCCTTCAAAAAATTCTAGTTGTGACAGTGTGCCTGGAGATCATACAGTTATCTACTGGAGCATTGAAAGCACAGATAGCTGCTAAATGTACCCACAGGGAACCAAACACATGACCTGAAGACTTAAGGGTAAGGAGATTCTTTAAGATATCAGGGATTCTGGTGGAGTTTGGAGACAAAAATGCATTGCAAAAATCTTTTGTACTTTGGTTAAAGATGAATTGCACCCTCTTGGAACATGAGCATTCTATCACCGATGCCCATCCAAATATCAGGCTCCGAGCTGGAGCAGCCTTGAATTGGGGTATGTGATTTTGCCTCTGTGTTGCGTTAGAAGGTCCAGTAATGTGGGGATGTTTATGTGTGGCCGTACTAAGAGCTTTAAATAGATCGATGAATCAGAATGGTCTTGGCCAGCTGGGTGTGATGAGGATGACTCATGCTCTGTCTTGGTGGATATTCCATAGAATGGCAGGCAATCCTTTCACAATATAAGGAGGGCATCTCCCAAAGAGTCTTTGTCTAGTGCTCCTCTGGAGCAGAACCAAGGCAACTTCCTGTTTGCCTGTGAGGTGAAAAGGTCCCAGGCTGGCATTTTCCATGACCAAAGACATAGTCGAAAAACAAATCGTGAATCTCCCATTCTTGATTTGTGGACAAATATCTGCTTAGTCTGTTAGGGAATTTTGTGCCCCTGGTAAGTATGCTGCTAATAGCGTTAAGTGATGTTTGATGCACCAATTCCAGAAACTGACTGCCTCTACACACAGATTTTGTTCCCCCTTGCTTGCTTATATAAAATACTGTTATCTTGTCCAACATTATCTGACTATGTTTGGTTTGGATGGATGGGAGAAAGGCTTTGCAGGCCTGACAGAACGCCCTGAGTTCCTATAAGTTGATGTGCATTCTGGACTCCCAGGGGTCTAGACACCCTGTGCCATGTGATCATCCATGTGCACACCCCAACCCAAGAGGGAGGCATTGGTAACTATGGTTGCCTCAGGTGTTGGTGTGAGGAACAGCATTCCAAACTGAACCTTTTCCGGTTTTGTCCTCCACACAGAAAGAGCCTAATACCTTGGATGGAGTTGTGACCTTATAGTTTATAGTGCCCTTCGCTGGTGAATACACCAAGAAAAGGCAGGCTTATAAGCACTGTAGATGTAATCTGGTGAATGGTGTCACATGTGTGCTTGAAGTCAAGTGGCCAAGGAGTGAAAGGCAACTTCCAACTGAAGTCCTAGGCCTGATGATGACTTTGTGCATAAGAGTGCTCATGCCCTGAAACCTTTCAAGAGGTCGATATGCTGTTGCTGTAGTTGAGCCTAACAATGCCCCTATGAAATCTATGTACCTGGGGAGGGATTTTTGTGATTGATGCAAACACTCAGGGAAGATAAAAGGCTGAGCAAAACACTGGTTGCCCTGTGGAACTCCTCAATGGGAGTGGCCTGCAAGAAGCCAGTTGCTGAGGTATGGGAAGACTGCAAATCGTTCTCTTCTCATCCAAGCAGTCACCACTGAAAAATCCTTTGTAAAGACCCCGGATGCAGTGACCAGACCAGAGGGGGATTAATCTGAATTGGTAGTGGTCTTGGTGGAAGAACCACCTCCTGTGGGCTGGATGGATATCAATATGAAAATATGCATCTTTCACGCTGAGAGCCACAAAACCATGTGCTCTCCTCTCTTGGGTAAATTCATTTTTTAATCAATTTGTAAGCAGTGCTGAGCCTCCTGAATTTCCTTCAGCTGGATTTGTAGCTTTGCAGCAACTATCCTAAGCAATACCAAGAGCTCCAATGGGGCTGGTTGTGTATGGCTGGGTGATGGCAAATAAGACTCTTGCACCATTCCTGGGTGCCTGGGGTAGGGCTCTCACAGTCCCTAATGTTGCCAATAGGATGGATCCACCAGCAGAGGGACCCCTTGGCATCAGGTACCACCTGTCTCTTGGCCAATCGTATCTGGCTGGAGGTCAGAACCCTGACCTTCTATGACTTGTCTGGGGCTGCCTCTCTTTGGTGCTGCAGATACTCTGACTCATCAGAAGAGAAGGCCACATCCCTAAGCAGCGGTAGGACCAATGGCTGCGCTTCAAAGCTGGTGGGTAGAATGGGAGAATGACTATCTCCTTGTGATAACAATGTCTTGGAATATAGACAGGAGCAGTGAATGCAGACAGGGGACAGCAAAGATGTCTTCCGGGGAGACCATCCCCGAGTACAAGGAGAGTCCATTGGCAGAGCTGCTCTGGTCGCTGTCTGGGGCCACATTGCTATCAGTGCTGCCTTGGTTCCTGAAGTGGATTGAAGCACCAGGAGTCGTCTATCTTGTGTCTTCACCACTGCAGCTGGTGTTGGAATCAAAGGATCCGTACCCTTGCGTACCTCCTATTCTTGTCAAGATTTAGTCAACCTAAGACCTTTGCACCTGTGCACACTGGCTCTCTCGACTTTGACAGGGTCAGGGAAGAGATCCCTTCTTTTTGGGACAGACACATACATAGATGACTTATGTCTATGAGAGTGCCCCTTATTCTCCTGTGAAGCCTTCTCTTTAGGCTTAACAGACTTAGCATCTGCTTCTGAGCTCGTGCTCAGAGAAGCGCTGCCCACTTGTTGAGCCTGATGTATGGGCAGTGTGTCTGTCTCTCCCAGCCCTGGATCTGACAAGGTCTTCGTTATGACTCTCAATTTCTGACCCTCATGAGTTCAGGGGAAGGAGGGGAAAAGAGAAAAAGAGCAGCAGATGCTGCAGTTGGCAGAAATGTGAGCCTCAATAAGGAAGTACAGGCAACACTGATGTTTGTTGCTCACAGAAAAGGAGTACGGGCAGGAAACAGTTTTTGAATCCCAGGACCCTGGATATTATCCCAGACTTCTTGGGGGGGTGGAGGGGAATGCTGTTTAATGACTAAAAATTAACTATACATAATTCTTACAAGAATGATGCTGCAAAAAGGAGCTGAGGAAACAGGAGATTCCTACTCCAATCATGCTGTGGTAAGAAGGAACTGGATAGGGATCAGCCTGCACTGCCCTTTATGCCCTTGGTTGGGAGAACGAGGAGAGCTATGGTGCATGTATGGGCCAACACACATTTCTTTCAAGAAATTCTGGAGTCAGGTGCATGGTGCACATATGTATCCCATGTGTGGAACACACACAGGGATCATCACTCAAAGAACCATTGCCTTTTTTGAGGAACATTTGGAACTAGATGAGACTGAAACACTAGAAAAAGGTACTACAGAAAATAATCCTACATTGGCATGAAAATAGACTGGATGATATATTAGGTCTTTTCAATCTCTAAACTTCTATGACACTATGTACCATTGGGTTAAAGATTGTTATACTGTGGACAGGTGATTTAGCTTAGGACTCCTGATAAAATGATGGAGAATCATGTGGCTATAATCGCAAATGAGTTGTATTAATGTTTACTCCCTTTTCCAGATTAAAAAAACACAACCTCTGATTCGAGTACATCTGTGTCTATGAAATGAAATCAGACTAAGTAAATTTTTACATGTATTATTCCTATGACAAGTGTTAAAATTTAACTGTGATAAAAATATGAATCTAAATTCCATACTGATTTTTAAGTATTGAATGTTTACTATAAAAGTAATTTACAACAATGAACACATTATTTGATAGTGTTAATACACTGAACACTTACTCACAGATTTAGTTTTTTCTAAACTTAAGGTATAGCCAACATAATTAAAGTCTTTATCTAAGAGAGAAACTGTCTCATCTGTATTTTAAGAGTCACCTCTACAATCTATTTTAAAAAGTAAATATAGCTGTTAACCTTGAACTCCAAATTTGTAACCAGTTCACTTTAAATATGATCTGAAAAACCCATAAACATTCAATTTCTATTCACAGGCTACCTGCCAACAGTCCCTTTGTATCTTATCCTAAGTAGCTAGAAACTTGCCCAGTATCTTTAGTGCAATTCCTCCTCCTGGCATTAACAAACTTATACTGCACCTGCTCTTTCCTACTTCCCTGCTTCTCTTTCAGATCACTGTATCTGCTTCAGGCAACTGGAAGAACCACTAAGAGAGAGAAGGCAGCCACCAGAAGCCTCATATCAGAGGCTCTAGTCTAACCAGTAGTAATTTCAGGCCCAATCCATCTTCCAGCAAGGGATGGAGTAGATGGTAAAAGAAGGAAATACCAGGATGACGGGCAGGGATAGAACAGAAAGAACACGGGGGGGGGAGAGGGGGGGAGGAGGGGGGGAAGAAGAGAGAGAAAGAAAACACTAGGAGGAGGTGGTAGCCTGCTTTGCATGCACTCTTTGAAGATACTGCAAAGGGGGACAGGATTAACAGAGTGACAAGGTGTAGAATACAGAGGCAGGAGGGAACAGAAAAACAATGAAAGGCAGGATAAAACCTATTTTCTTGAGTAAGCATCCAAACTTTTGGAGTTCATCACTGGTTGTGTGTATTTCTGAAAATACTGTAAATAGGATTTTACCTGGTTTCACATGTATTTTTTCAAAGTTATGCTGTTGGTTTGAAACAAACACCTGATTAAATATGGCAAAGAATGGGATTTAGTAAGGGTTATTTTGCTCTTAGTTTAGTAGGATATTTTAACAACAAACCTGAAAACTTTGTTTTGAGGCGCTGATGAATTAATATTAAAGAATATAAAAACAAAAGTTCACTGGAATGTGCGCGTGAGTGCCTGCCTTCCTCTGCATCCCCACCAGCGACTGGGGAACTGTCCCAGGATAAAAAGTTTTAATATTGGCTACACTATATACTCTGCTGAATAGAATTTTTAGATAAGTGATCTCTAAATATTTCTTCATGACGCATTTTGGTGGTTCTTTTAATACCTCTCCCAAAAAGATTCTGGGTGCTGTCTCTGTCCTAAAGGGAGAAAAAAGGTTATGTATTTAATTATCAGCACTCTATGCTCATTGGTTATCTCCTAGCAACGGAAAATGTAAAAGAATCAGTGTAGTTGCCTGACCATCTGTAACCTCTGATGCAACTGACTGTGAGGTTTTGTTGACTTAGACAGTGAACTTTAGCAGGAGTGGATGGTATAGCCGGTCTTGGAGATCCCAAATGATGATTTTAGGAGTAATTACTATTTCACAGGGAGCATATTTCACAAGCTCATCAGCAACTCTTGGCTTTCTGTGTTCTTTCAGATGCAGTTAGTGCTGACTGATCAATAAAGCTAGTGAGCGAAACATATTGGAGTTTATAGTTATTTGAGTAATTGTCTCTTCTCTACATCTGCCATATACTGCTGCAACAAATCAACATCAGCAGCTAGGGAGCTTGCTAACAGTTTTCTGATTTAAAACATCAGGGGGCTGACGGTCAAACGTTTACAGTGACTGGTCCTCAGTTCTGGAATTCATTTCCTACAGTAGTTCTACAGAGTTGGCCTTGTATCATGTCAGTAAACTATTTCACTGGCTTTTGCCCATGCATGGGGGAAAAAAATATGCAAATATTTTTATTTCATTTTTTAAAGAAGAAAGGTAGTGTATTGACTTTTTTCAAAAAATCTGTTGTATTAAAGTGTATATGCATACTAGTATTGTAATATTTTATTAAATATAAAATCAACCTTTTGTCTTCCCATAGATATCCAACAGGCAGGGTGGTAGAAAATTTGGAGTTTAAGGTTTTATGCTTTCTTAGGCAATCTTATTTTTTAATATGGTCAACGGTCTTTTTTATATTAACTAAAAACCCTGTACATAAGTGGACTTCATACATTTCTAAAAGTCAGAACTGCAACAAGTGCTGCCTTTGTACATGCATTTGAAATAAACTCTATTAATGTTCATGTTAAAAACGCTGATTAGTTTTCAATATAAGTGGTAAAACAGATGATTCACTGCTTTCATTAGAACAGATGACAAAGAAAAAAATATGGATAAAATTCTAATATTTTTGATTCTCTGAGTCAAGTTTAACATTTCTAGAAAAAAGTTTGTCAAAATAAACATACCAAAGTGTGCTGAACCACTGCTACTTTTACTTTGTATAGAGGTACTGCATGTCTGGGTCCCAGGTTGTGCTGTGCCTGTTCGATTTATACCCCTGTATAATTTCCTACAGGAGAGTTCATCATTGTCACTGTCATGTAGAGATGGTGTCCGAGGCCTAAAATGCCGCCATCTACATGATTTGATATTGACTAGTATCTGACTGAGGTCTTTAGAGAAAGATTTGTCCGAGGTATTTGTTTCTGAGGTATTGGCAACTTGACTGATTGAAGAGTGTTGCGTTGAGGAAAGCATTTCCAAATCCAGCTGGCGAAACGTACTGTTGTAGTCTGAATGCGCTCTGTCCAGTAGCACCCTAAAATGGAAGTGCAATAAACCTTAGCAGACAATAAGAAGCCAAAAACAGAAAGGTCACCACACACCAGTGTCTCATAGCAGGAATTTCTTTAACATGAACAAAACTCAAAATATCATGAAATACAACCACACACTTAAATCCTATGTTACTGTAAGTGATGTTTAATTTTTTTTTATAAACTGGAACTTGTCATGTCAACGTTTCCAAATTTATTATGAACCATCTAACAAATAGCAAGGCACTCATATTTTTGATATTTATCACTACAACTTGGTAGAATCTTATTGAATATTAAATTTGCAGAGTATCAGGTAGGTAAGGAAAAGATAAAAATTGTAAAAAATTTTAGTCCATGAATCCTAACTAAGCAGCAAAAATGTGTCTCCAAAGGGCCAAAAAGCCAATTCTTCTCCGAGCTGCTGAATACACCAGTTCCACACATAGAAGTGACCCAACCCAATCTCCCCAACCACTGAATATGCCCACAACTACACCCCCAAGAAGTGCTGAAGATGTCATGCTCTACCTATCTAACCTCCTGGCAAAACCCTTAAGGGGCATCCAGATCCTTCCCTGGTTTGTTGAAATTAAATTAGAAGATGCTGAAATTCACAGATTCCATGACAGTGTGATTTAGATGCTACCATTACCCAGAAAACAGAATTTAGGGTGCCTCCAGAATATACCTAATGAGAACAGATCAGCTATGAGTGTCCAGGGTAACTATGGGAAATATCTTGGGCTTGCCAGTGGTTCCCTGTTTCAGAAACTCTGTAGAACAGCTGTTCTGTTACCCCCAGAGGAAACAGATACAGCCTTCTGATAAAGATTGACACAAGCAGTATTCTTTTCAAAACACAGCACCTCTTTATTGGTGCAAAAATTAAGAATCCCTAATACAATAACAAACTAACAATCCCCTTATTGATGTTATAAAATACAAATCCTTTATAAGCTAAAAAGCACCCCAAACCATGTTGTCTAACAGTCTGAGCTGATCCTAAGTGATGTGCCTTGCTTCAGAGAGTTAGTCATCCACAGGTTGCTGAGAGCAGTTCTTAGATCAGTGACAAACTTTTGTACTGGTGACCCCTTTCACATAGCAAGCCTTTGAGTGCGACCCCCCTTAAATATATTTAAGGGTTTTTAATTTATAACACCATTATAAACGCTAGAGGCAAAGCAGGGTTTGGGGTGGAGGTTGACAGCTCGTGAGCCCCCCCCCCCATGTAATAACCTCGCGATCCCCCCGAGGGGTCCCGACTCCCAGTTTGAGAACCCATCTTAGATGTTCTTTAAATCTTACATATGTACGTTCCTTTTACAATTAACACACATTCATACATCTTTATTAGCTGCCCCCCCCCCACCCCACACACACCACTATAATTATCTGACACACTTACTATGCTGTACTGTCTCCTGTGCACTCTGTCTCTTCTCTCTTTGCTGCAGGGACAGGACTCCTTCTGATGCTGTTCTTAAGAGCTAAGAAGAGAGCACTCTCTAAACTATCCCACTCAACTACTGCTGCCATCCACTGACACACTGACCGTTATACAGTTCTGTCAGAACTGTCTAGACCCTCTGTTATCCTCCTTCTGTCGGATCTTTCTTGGATACATGCCAACTGCCAACATTCTAAACTGTCAGTTCTATTTTTAGCCTGCAACCCTTATTTACCTCCCAGTGTATGATCTGCTGCTAGTTTTAGCATTATTTACCACCGTTTCCTGCCAATTCTATATTTAGTGCTCTGTGACCTGCAGCTTCCATCTAATGGTGGAATGACTCTTGCTTATTTAAAATGGAAGCCAGGGATCTAGGGACTTTAAGATGGAATTTTTCTAGTATCACTACCACAGCCATTCAGGTGCTTCCATAGCAATAAGTTAATATTGTATAAATCTGAAAGCTAAGTGAAGATATTTGTTTTCTTGACTGACTAAACTATGACCTGATCAACTTATTTTAAAACACACTCATTTATAGAAAGCGTAAAATATATTTAAATATGTATAGTCTTTAATTAGGTATGTAAAACATAACACCTATATGCAGAAAAAGTAATACAGAAATGCTTCTAGACCAAGATTTTCAGAAGTAGATGCCTGAAGTAATGTTCCTTAGAGTCCATATTTAGCCACCTAAGTGAATGTCCCGAGTATCTACCATTAACTCATTTGAAGCTGCTTTGGTACAGAGCACTTTTGAAAGATCAAGTACTTAAACAAGAACTTAGCTTAAGTGATTTGCTGTATCTAGGCCTTATTTGGGAGCATAACATTGAACTCCCATTTTTTGGAAGTCTCAGTCTTAAAAATTAAGATGCTAGACAATCACAAAACTATGTGATTTCAGGATTACAAGTAACATGTTAGCCCACAGCAGCAATCATACATAGCTAAATTTTACAGGTATGTCAGACTGAACTTTCAGGACATCAGTGTTTCTCAAGTCTCTCAAGATGGCCTTTGGGTTCTGGGAGAGGGGAAATCCATTTTTAAAATCAACCATTCAACAACAAATACTTTTTATACTACAACCTCCAACCTCAGCTCTGGAGTGGCAAAAGTCTTTCCCAATATCAACAATAATGGTCTATTAACGAAGAAGTAAAGTGTGTCAGGATGGCTTTTACAGTGGAACAAACCAAAAGATAAAAATATCAGTAAGTGAAAGCATTCTGTATGTTCTATCTTTTAGGGTGCCAGTGTCTTTCATTTTCACTTTTGTCCTTGTGTCAATTTTAAAATTATCCATAACTTTTTATAGCCATAATAAGTGCAGCTTACCTTCCACCACGTCCAACCCGTCTTCGTGCAAACCCAATACACCTTTGGGGTACAGTGAGCGTGGTTAAGCAGTATCTATAGCGGACATCTCCTAATCTTCCATCTTTAGGACTACTCCATGGCCAGTTGCCGGTTTGGTCTAAATGAGGCTTAAAAAATTTTTAGAGAACAATTATAAATAAGATTTATTCTATAATGATGCTCAGTCATAGTTTGTAGAGAAGTCTCACTTACAGCATAGTACTGACAACCTGCTTTCCTACGGAAAGCAAAAGGACCATCAGGATCATTTTCTTCCTCAGCTTCGGAGGAACCAGACATAACCTTTGAAAACACAAAGGGAGCTGGTAAGTTCATGAGATAGATTTCTACTGCTCTTAGAAAAGAAGCAGTAAACTGTAGAGATCATACTTGGGAAAGAGGTTCTTCATCTGAGCTTGGGAAATCATACTGATTCAGATCTTTAGCATTAAAGACTGGCAGTGCAGCAGGACTTGTCTGTTGAGGAGTAGCAGCAGCAGATGAAGGCAAGACTTTGGGCTTCTTCTCATATTTCCTTTTGGGTCTTATAACATCAGCTTTCTCTTGCTGCAAGAAAATAAAAGCTTAATTAATTCACTCAGTTTAACAGCAACAAAAAGCATTTAATCAAAATTCAGATTCCTGGGCTTTAGCAGCAAAGTGTTCTAATTATTTTAAGAAGGAATTAAACACAGTTAGTTCAGAGACTATTCTGCGACATCCAGTTAAGACTAAATACTACTGTGGAACAACACATCAGAACTTGACATTATTCAAGACATGGTTAGATGGGCATCATCAACATGAACAAAGCATGAAGGCATCACTATGAACACAAGTTTTCATCTGCATTGAAAGTCCTCTCCCCCATTTTTATTTAATAGGCATTTTTATACGACTTCCCAAAACAGTATAAAAATGCCTGATGGACATAGATAGGGAAAGAAAGTTAAACTATTCTTCTAAACCTAAAAAAAAGTCTGAGCATTGTGTGACTTGACTTAAAATACCCCAACCCATTTCCCAGATGCCACTGAAGAGTTTTAATCCAAAGGAGAAATCTTTAATAAAAACAATTTACCCAATAGACCATTACATGGTGTAAACATGAATTTAACAACATAGTAAAAAGTCTTGACAGGAAGTACTCTAGTTGCCTCTTTCAAGCTTTGCAGTAGTGTTGTATACATGGGGAAAAAGATTTTTGGGGCTAAAGTATATATACTTGCATACAACTGCCTAATTATGTAGTCCTATTTATCAGGTAAAGCAACATTTAGGAATTCAGCTGCTGCCATTAATAAATAGTGTGCTCTAGAAACTTGAATTACAGCAGAAATGTATCACCATTCTGTAAAGCTCAGACTGATTAGAACCCAACCAGAGGCATTCATCCTTTTAAGGCAGATGAAAAATTCCATATGGGCTACTGGGTAAAGGCTCTTTCAGATAAGACTTTACATTCAAGCATTACTGGTTTTGGGGGGAACCAAGCCTGCCTACATCTGTATTCATTCAATACATAGCAGAATGGAACTCTGATTTTGATTTGAGTTTTTGGACACTACAGTAAATACCAGATAAAAATGCTAAATAAAATATCAATGCTTCTCTGGTTAACTGGAGAATTCAGCATCATTTGCTTTGTGTGTTTTATGTCTGGAGAATTTACAGAGCAATAGCATTTTTAAAATTCCCCCCATTTAACACACATTACTTACTCTCTCTTTTTATACACATACAAACTACTATAAGGTGTACTGCATTTGAAAACTGGCGTCAATAATGAATTTATAAATATATCCTTCACCAAACTGTAGATTTTAAGTTAGTTTTTGCAGCTTACATTTTTAAACAAGTATTTTTGCCAGTTCACAGGCAAAACTATATGAACAGCATCAGCTGAAAACAGGGACCTAAACGATTCCTGATATAATCTTGCTAGAGTCATAAAATACAAGGATGGATTATCCTAATGCAAGTTTGACATTGGCCTCTGCCAGTCCTGAGCCCCTTGGCTCTGTACTTGCTTTGAACTTCATCATTTTGCTTTATTTCTTATGCAAGTAATCCTAACTTCAACAGAACTCTGACAATTTATACCAGCTGAGGATCTGCTAGTGTCCTTTAACGATAGGTCTTTCATTTTTTAGAAAAGGTTTTACCTTCAAAAATAAGCATAATTTCTGGTATCAGTCTAAAACCTTTTGTGTTCTGTTGACACAAGACCATACATATTTGTTTATAAGTACCACTGCTTCACCTTGTTAACTTTGAATTCCTTCAGTTCCATAGCTTCTTGATGCTTAAATGGACTGCTATTTGTAACAGGAACGATGGGGATGGCATAGGTAGGTTTCATTGGCTGCCGCTGTGCCATAACCTCGGACATGATCTCTCCACTGTAGTCACCCAAATTATACCTGAAATTAAATTTTTTTAAGTGCTAAATTGTCAAAAACCCTGAATATTTGCATATTATTTTTAGTTTCCAAGAACAGCATATGACATAGTATAACTTAGATACCCACCTACTAACTATTATGTAATGTATGTCACAAGTACTAATGACCTAAACTTAAAAAAAAAAAAAAAGGTAGTAAGAAGTACTTTAAACAAGGAAAAGGTGCCTGAGCTGTAATCTCACATTACAAGCTTTTATCATACCAGCAATGGGTGGTTCTCAAACGTCATTGCATCAAGATTCCCTTTTGACAACAAAATTTACTACATGACCCCAGGAGGGGTGACTGAAGCCTGAGCCCACCCAAGCCCCATCGCCCCAGGCAGGGGGTCCAAAGCTGAAGCCCCATCGGCCCCATTAAAACAGGGTCACAACCCACAGTTTGAGAACTGTTGTCCTATAGTATTCAGTGTCTTAAAAGAGTAAAACTTCTAGCTATACAGATATATTTCAATTTCTGAAAGTATCCATATAATTGGCTTAGAGTAAACATACATACATAAACAAAAGAGCAATACTCCATGTCAGAAATCAACTAAAAAAATCTCTACATATTGCAAAGATGATATCAGCTATCATGAGGTGGGAGGAGTGAGGTATGTCTGTTGGATAAAGTGTTGATAGGAGTGCTTGATTACATGCAAATAACTCCTAAAGAACAGTGCACTATATCACTGAAGAAGGCTGCCAGCTGTTTTGCCCAGGTGGATTTTGGATCAGATATTAAAGTGGTTGGGACAAAGAGGATGGTGAAAAAGGAAAGGGGTAAAGCCTATAAATAATTTGCAATTCACTGCCACACCAGAAGTT
This sequence comes from Mauremys mutica, assembly GCF_020497125.1. NCBI lineage: Eukaryota > Metazoa > Chordata > Testudines > Geoemydidae > Mauremys > Mauremys mutica. The sequence continues at coordinate 266,640,232 of NC_059073.1, forward strand.
TGTGGTCTGTGTCCCTGGTGCAGCAATCACTCATGGCAAAGCTTAATTCCACTTAAGAAATTTAAGATGCATCAAAAGAATTCCAGGTTTCCAAAATGGGGAACTACACAAAAATGAGAAAACTACTTAAAATGGAAATTAAAAGAAACCGTCACAAGGAAGAAAGTCTCCATGCAGTTTGCATGCCTATTTAAAAACATCATTAACAGAGACTCAAATTAAATGTATGCCCCAAAATAAAAAAGAAAAACAGTAAGAGAATCTCACCATGGCTAAATTACAGAGTAAAAGAGGCACTTAGAGGCAAAAAGGTATCCTTTAAAAACTGGAAATTAAATTCTAGTGAGGAGAAAGGAGCATAAACTCTAGCAAGTCAGGCGTAAAAGTATAAGAAGCCAGGAAAAGAAAGAATTTGAAGAGGAACTAGCTAAAGATTAAAAAAAAAAAAAACTGCTGTTAGTTCTTGTAAGTATATCAGAAGCTGGAAGGCTGTCACTCAGTGGAGCCACTGGAGTTGAAGGAACACTGAAGGAAACAAGGTTGTTGTGGGAAGCCAAATGAATTCTTCACACCGGTTTTCACTGCAGAGGATGTGGGTGAGGATCCCCACATCAGAGCCATTTTTTTAAGGTGACAAATCTGAGGAACTGTCCCAGATTGAGGTGTCAAAAGAGTAGGTTTTGGAAGAAACTGATATATTAAACAGTAGTAAGTTACCAGGACCAGATGGGATTCACCCAAGAGTTCTGAAGGAAATCAAATGTGAAATTGCAGAACTGTGGTATGTAATCTACTGCTTAAGTCAGCCTCTGTACCAGATGAATGAGGGGTAGCCAACGTAACACCAATATTTCAAAAAGGCTTCAGAGGCAATCCTAGCAATTTTAGGCTTGTAAAGCCTAAATTCAGTACAAAGCAAATTGGTTGAAACTATAGTAAAGAACAGAATTATCAGACACAGATAAACATGATATGCTAGGGAAGAGAGTCAACCCAGGTTTGTAAAGGGAAATCATGCCTCAATCTATTAGAGTTTTTTGAGGCTATGAACAAGCATGTGGACAAGGGTGATCCAGTCAATACAGTGTACCTGGACTTTCAGAAAACCTTTGACAAAGTCCCTCCCCAAGAAGCTTTGAAGTAAATCAAGCAGTAATAGGATAAGAGGGAAGGTCAGTAACTGGTTAAAAGACAGGAAACAAAGGGGTAGGAATAGTCAGTTTTCACAATAAAGAGGTAAATAACCATGTCCCCCAAGGATCTGACTGGGTCCTTGCTGATGAACATATTCATACATTATCTGAAAAAATGGGGAAACAATGAGGTGGCAAATTTGCTGACAATACAAAATTACTCAAGATAGTTGAGTCCAAAGCTGACTGCAAAGAGCTACAAAGGGATCTGACTTAACTGGGGTGACAAAATGACAGATGAAATGTCATGTTGATAAATGCAAAGTAATGCCGATTGGGATTATTGTTTCCAACTATACATGCAAAACGATGGAGTCTAAATTAGCTGTTACCACTCAAAGATTTTGGGAGTCATTGCGGATAACTACCTCAAAATATTTGCTCAATGTGCACAGTGAAAGAAACCTAAAATCAAAACTGACAAAAAAAGGGTGACTGGATGAAGACTAGACTAATTCCTTCCTGATTTGTAAGTATACAATTTTATTTAATTTTCTCTTTGTAAAATGTGAAAGCATGCTATACTATAATAAAATAATTAAGCACAAAAGTTAAAAAGTCGTAGTTTTAAAAAAAGATTTACACAAGTCAAAAAAGTTCTGTTTATGCAAGAGCGTGAATGTTTAATGCTAAATTTTTCAAAAATGATTATGAAATACTGTCCTGAAGTACTCTACCTCTTTTCCATAATTTCCAGTGTTAAATGCAATAACTCCCTCTTGCTTTTTTCCCTTCTCTTTATCATCTCTAGGATAGTTACTGCACGACTCAGATCTCGACGCAACTTAAGCATCTTTTCATAAGACGCTTCATCATTCTTTCGATTCTGTGGATATAACAAGACATTTTTAATTTCCTTTTCATTGAAGTTTGTTTAATTTCTATAATGAGTTTGTGTCAAGCATTTTGACATACAGAGAATCTTACATCTACTGCAAGTTACAAGTCACCTGCATTATTTATTATGATGATGATTGGATTTTGTAGTAACCTACCCAAAAAAAAACAAAAAAACAACAACAAAAAACCTGATACTCCTGGGATACAAACTTCTGTAGTTTGACTGTATAATATTTCAATTGAGTGATGCCATTAGCAGGCAAATAGTGTTTTTTTCCCCTTTTCTTTTCAAGATTAAGTATTAAAAGTTAAGTTGACCTAGTAATGCTTCAATACAATAAGAATGTGCCAGATTTTATATCTACTCACTTTTCGAGTCTGCATCTTTTCTGTTCGCCTTCTAAAAGCAACATAAGGATCATTTGTGCTGGAACCATCTCGCTTCTCTTGTTTTACTGCTGGGATAAGAGAGGGACCTCGACAGTTTTTCCTCTTTTTAATCCAGTACTCATACACTTCTCTAATTAATTCATCATCTTCCTTCAGAAGCAGTTTGGCCTCCTGCAGGCTGACTGGCTAAATGTAAAAACCCAATGTGTTACAAGAAATAGCAACATATGAAAGTATTTTTTTCATTTTTTATCTGAAATAATGTTGTACCTGCTGACCACTGCCCTTTTCTAGCCTGTCTATCATCTCCTCAAACTGCAAAGGAGAGATGTCCATTCTTTTCTTCAACTTATTCACAAAGGCGTCATCTTCTGAATCCAAGTCATAATCAGGCTGTTCAGCATCCAAACTAAAAGCTAAACAATACAGTGAATGTTAACATGGAAGTACTATGGAAGTATTTCGTTACAACAACAAAAGTGCCTGGGATTATAGGCTATACTTTTATGGTTTGGAGAGCAAGACAGAACATATGTGGTTTTTGTTTGCAGGGGAAGGGAGGGGGGAATCTATAAAACAGGTTCTCCAGTAACAACTTGATACTTTTATTAAAAAAAAATCTAAAAGTACAGTGAACAAGAATAAAAAGAATAAAATTAAACAGATGCATTGACACAATGAAAGCAGACATTAACTGAAGATGACATTATAAATATAATACCTAAGCATTCAACTGCTTATCATTTACTATCCAGTATACTTCCTATAGTTCAATCTAAGAATCTGGAGCAACACCCTGGCCCGGTTGAAGTCAGGGGGTTGGGTTTTTTGGGGTGACTTCCAGGAAGCCAGAATTTCACCCCAATTAGATGTGGTATTTCAGCAAAAAGCTTCATTGATGACTAAACTGACATCACCCAAGTCCTCCTCATCAATAACCTTAATATCTTAAATAAAAACACAAAAATAAATAAAAAATTGGTTAAAGATCATGCCAGACGAACCTATGATAATCTAACTTTACATACAGGTAACATTTTGAAGACTGCTTTTTGTTCACAGGGCATTCAGCTTAAGAACTTCAGTTGACCTCTGCTATCAGGAGAGAGCATGAGGAAGTAAATGGTCATGGAAGTAGTCAGTACTCTCAAGAAAGAGGTTTGTAATCAATCCCAATCTTTTATCCAGAAATAAACTGGGAATCTATTCAGTTTATGGGGCACAGGTATCATGTTCAAGACATTGCTAATTAAATCATATCACTGTATTCCACATTAGCAAGAACTTCTGAGATGTTTTCAAGTGTTGCCCCAAGTAAAGTGATGACTGTGGTGAGGTCCACATCTAAAAGGAACAGTTGAAATCTCCTAACCAGATAAAGATGAAAACAAGCAACAGCACTCAAGTGGGCTATCTAGGCATCTAGAAGCAGCTGAAGATCCCATGAAGAATTCTACAATGTGTATCTTAAGAGGTGAACATACTCCATTTAACTGAATACAATGGCTAACTGCAGCCACTGGGAGCTAAGTGAGGCCATGCCCGCAGATGGTCAATGTCTGCAAAATGTTTACCCTGATGGGCCATATGCAGCCTGTGAGTCGCAGGTTGCCCACCTCTGGTTTACACCTTAAGATGCTGCACAAACATTAATCTTTGAAAGGAAGTTTCAACAGTAGTTCAATAGGTGTTTAAGAAATCCTTTTAATTAAATCAGTTTAGGAACATTTTGGATATAGGCTTTCACATACATTTAAAAAATATTTATACTTACGCTGTATGTGAATGAGCTGCTTTGGCATCCTAAATTCCCCAGGATATATAGATTCATAGTAAGCGATATTACTTTCTGCCTCTGGGACCGGTATAACCATATTATCCCTCTTCTCTCCATATACCTGTTGTGCCGAGATAGCTCGCTGAAGATGATGTTCCTATAAATAAAAACAAAAAGAAGAGATTTGAAAATTGACATTCTATTGAGACACTTGGTGTGAGGAGTTTACCTTACTTTCCTAGCCCACTTTTAAAAAGATAAAACATATTAGTTTCTGTGGATTTATGTATTTACATCACAAAGACAAGACATGATAAATTAACAATACATTTTAGAGGAGATGTTCCAAGTAATGTAACAAGGATACATCAGTAAGACTTCCAGTAGGTGGAGCTCTCTCTCATCCTCCCCCACCCCCTACAGAAAGCCGTAGGGTTCTCTTCTGTACAGAGGCAGCTATTTAGAAATAGCAAAACACAACCAACCAAAATCCCTTATGGGCATAAGCAACACTATTTTGTATCCAAGGAAATATTATGACTATTCAATGACATGTTATTTGCATGTCAAGCTAAACAAATACTTGTGGAAGTATAAAAAGATAAAATCATAGAAATGTAGGATTGAAGGGCCCTTGAGGGGTCATCTAGGCCATGCCTTCATGCTGAGGCAGGATCAAATATACATAGCCCATCCCCGACAGCTGTTTGTCTAATCTGTTCTTAAAAACCTACTATAACAGGCACTTTACAACCTTCATTGGAAGGAAGCCTATTCCAGTGTTTAACTATCCTTATAGTCAGAAAGTTCTTCCTAATATCTAACCTAAATCTCCCTTGCTGCAGATTAAGCCAATTACTTCTTGTCCTACCTCCAGTGGACATGAAAAACAATTGATCCCCATCCTCTTTATAAATAGACCTTGAGGCCTTGGCTACACTGGCGCTTTACAGCGCTGCAAGTTTCTCGCTCAAGGGTGTGAAAAAAACACCCCCCTGAGTGCTGCAAGATACAGCGCTGTAAAGCGCCAGTGTAAACAGTGCCGCAGCGCTGGGAGCGCGGCTCCCGCTCCCAGCGCTGGGAGTGCGGCTCCCATCGCTGGGAGCTAATCCCCACGGGGAGGTGGAGTACGTGCAGCACTGGGAGAGCTCTCTCCCAGCGCTGGCGCTGCGGCCACACTCACACTTCAAAGTGCTCCCACGGCAGCGCTTTGAAGTTTCGAGTGTAGCCAAGCCCTAAGACATATTTGAAGACTTGTTATCAGCCTTCTCCTCAAGATTAAACATGTCCAGGTTTTTTTTTAAACCTTTTATAGGTCAGGCTTTTTAAACATTTTATCATTTTTGTTGCTCTCTTCTGGACTCGCCACCCACTCCCCCTGGAAGCTGTGGTTGGGAGCTAGGAGCAGGAGTGGAGCTGTGGCTGGGGCCCAGGCCACAAGCAGGAGCCGGGGGCTGCGACTGGGAGCAGGAGCAGAGGTTGGGGCAGGGCTGGGTGGCACTCCCTCCCATGGGGGCTGGCCCGGGCTCTGCTGCGCCACCCCCCGAACTTTCCTCCATGCCCTTCTACATGGAGTGCACTGCACAGTTTGGGGACCATTGATCTAAGACTTGTTAGAGGTAGATACGGTGACAAGTAAACATAGTCAGGACTTCACACTACAACCTTGGGTTTTATCTTCTGTAATTTTTTGTCACTGCCCATTTTTGATTAAACATGTTATTCCTGGGGGAATTCTGCACCAAAAATTAAACATTATGCACAAAGTATTTTAAAAATTTACATATTTTATTTGTCAAAACAACAATATAAATCAAACCAGTTTCAATTATTTTGGTAATTTATTTCAAAATACCTGTCAGCAAGTATATCTTAACCTTACAGCTAAAAAAAGGATTCAGGAAATGTTTTTTGACAAATAGATTTCTTACTAGGCATATTAATACAGAACTCTGAGTAATAATTCATTTAAGTTACAATACAGAATTGTATTTCCTGCACTACTCAGAAACAGTGCAAAGGTTTGGGGGAGTCATGGGTATCAGAGGAGTTGAGGGAGAGGGAAGTAATTGCTGAAAAAGAGCCTGAGTGTGAATTTGAAAGGTTGTTGGGTATGGATGGGACCAGGATGGGATGGGAACAGGTTTTGGGGGTGGGTGGGTGGGGTCCACGGGGAAAGATTGTTAGGGAGCTTTCCACATGCAGACCCTGGCTGACCCCTAGTCTCTCCCACTCAGTCAGGCACATCTGCCCCTGTCCCCATGTGTCTCTGTGCCTCCACTCAGGCACCTTCCTGTCCCTATGTGGCCATGCACTCCCTCCCCTGTTCCCTGTGCCTCCACTCCCATCCAGCCTCTACCCCAGTCTGTCCTCCCTCACTAACCGTTATGAGCCCATCTGACCCCCACAGCAGCTCCATGCTGTCTGTTTCCCCATATCCCCTGTCTCCTGACCTGGCCTGACAGGCACTGTGAAGAAGGCACTACAGACGCCCCCCGGGTTACACAAACCCAACTTATGCAAAAAGTTTTGGCACGTAATGGTTGGGTATACGTTTCTGACTTACGCAAAATTCAAGTTACGCAAGGCGTTCCAGACTGGAACGCTTGCATAAGCCAGGGAGCGTCTGTACAGGCTCTCTCCCCCCTAGCTGTCCAGGAGTGGCTGCTCTGTTCTAGCACCACAGCGCCCTCTGGTGGGCAAAAAGAGGAACTGCAGCAATTTTTCCAGCAGAAGCTATTTTCGGGGCGGGGGGGGGGGAGGGAGAAGGGGGAAGATGCACGTGAATTATGTGCACATGCAGTGGCGCAAAATTTCTCCAGTAGATACTATGAGGCTTACCACCTCCTTTCATTGGAAAAAAATTGTGCATGATTTTGTTAAAAAATCGTTATTTCTGATACAAATCCTCAAACTATTTATTGCAGTTTTTTGTATTTTGGATGATGGCTTGAAAGAACCATTCAATAATTATCTAACTTATCTTGGTGAGTTTAGTGTCAAGTTTTAACTACGGCAAAAATGTATGCTTTAATTAAAATAAATGACATTTTCTAGCCTTTAAAGTGAAGATTAAATTCATTTCACATTTAGAAGCTTAAGTGATGTTGTTCAAGTCTGCAGACAAACCCAATTCTTGATCTAATCATAGCTCTGCCAAGCTGCAGAACCTTGCAAGTACTAAGTACCATTATCAGTTTCCCATTGGTACCATACACAGTGTGGGAAGCAGTGCAACTTTTAAGAAATCGGTCAATTTTACGTCACTGTGGCATAGTTGGGGACTGCTACGTGTAGCAGCAGAGCCTGCATGATAGGTAAACAAGATAATTCTTTTTATGGAAATAAAAACAAAGCCATCAAGATGCATACATTATTTACTGAGCAACTGTGTGATTTTATTACCCTCACTAGTTTTAACTCACATGATTTTTAGCACCCTTTTGTGTTACATTTCTTTACTGGTGCGCTCTGAGCTCTACTTCCGAGTTTCCACCTGGAGTTTAATGTTATTTATATTATGGTAGCACAGACGCTGCACATACACAGTCATGATCCGAAGAGCTCCTACAGTCACCACTTCTGTACTGTAGGATCTGCCCCTAGATTACCTCATAATAAAATACAGAAAATCTGAGTGGAAGAGTTCTGTTGTATAGATTTGCACCAGTTCAATTGCTTGGTTTTGATCGGTTCCTCCAAGTGAGCTGTAGACTGGTATTTTATTTAACAATCCAGGGTTTTTTGACCTTTTAAAATTTGCTTGCTTCACTGGTAAAGGAGTTACAGTTGAGAGACCCATAAGTGGTACATGGTAAGGTCTTATACTTCTAATTCGATTCATTTTTTGATCTTCTAGTGCTTTGTAACGGTGAGACCTATGCTGTTTTGGCAGAGAGGGCACCAAAAGTTTAGAGTTCTGTTCCGTAAGTTGATTAGGTCTGCTCTAATCATTGTTGCTGAGTACTTGTCTAATAAATGGTAATTAGTGGAAGTGTAGGGGAAATGGTTTCCATTGGAATTTTGTCTCAACCGTTATTATGGTAGCTAAAAATGGCACTAGACTTCATTCCCAGGCAGCAGAATAGGTTGAATTATACTGTAAAATAGATTAGTGGTTTTATCAGGAAGTGTTAGTTATTTAATGGTTCTTTATTGCATACAAAAGTCTAGATGTGATGTTTTTATAGCTATATTAAGGCTTCATGGTACATTTATTATGATGGCCAGGAACATATCGTTTAAGATGTTTGATTTCTGTGTCTAATAGAAAGAACTAAAAAAAAAAAAAGGCTGCCCTGTAGAAGCTATTTTACAGTACATTTCTAGCAAGGGGAAATTCTTTTGTATAATATATCAAGAGGGCAATAGTATGACTAGATCATCAGCAAGTATCAGGCATTTAGTAGAAACCCTGGGTTTTGCTACTGATGTATATACTGACAAGGACTGGGCTGAGATTGCATTCCTGTTTTACTTCCTCTTGCATGAAGGTCTCCATATGCATGTCTATCTTTATCCTACAGTTGATGGATTGGTACACAGATTTAGCTGTGTCCTAGGTTTTTCCACTGATTTTTGTAGAAATTTATGTGTCAGTTGTGCCAGCTTGGAGTCGAAGCTTTAAAAGCCTCAAAAAGCATACAAATATCTTGCTTGGATTTATTCTAGTCTGCAGGATAAAACTGGTCACTGTTGCATTCTCAGAAGGATCCATTTTGTCTTGTGCATTTTGGTTTACCTATCAGCCATGTGTATTTTTTTTTTTAAACAATGATACAGAATGGTTTGCAGGTATGATTAAAATTATTTGGGTTGGAAACATTTGTATTTGTATTCTGAGGTAGATATATTACTTTGTTTTTTCAATGGATATTAAACAAACTATTAAAGTTATTACTATACCATCATTAAGATTTAATTCACTAATCAGTTTCACTAAACTGATAATTCAAAGCCTGTCCTTTGAATCTGGTCCCTCCACCAAAAATGGTACGAAGCTTCAACTCTGGAAATAGCTCTCTCCCTCTCCAGAGTTAGTCTCCCCCAAAATGATGGTTCATACACAGAGTTCTTCTGTACAGGAATTCTTGAACTGCATATCCCGTCCATTAGTTTCCTCATTCAACTTTAATTCCAATTCTCATTTTCAAATATTATGTTCTCTGCCCTGATGATTTCTGACAGCTCTACTTTGAAAAGTTTGACACCACTACATTTTTAGACAATAAAAAAAAAAGTATGCTAAATGGCTAACATTACTCTTATCAGATATTCATTAAAGGATGAGTTTTTCTGAAACATGATCAGCACTGGCCTAATTCTGTATCCACTGAAGTCAATGGCTCCCATTGATTAATTTTATGAGCAGTTAGGACAGTGTGCTTTTGACAATCCCATTCTACATCTGAAGTTTTAGTTTTTTTAATTTTCTAAACATGGAAAGAATATATATAAACACAGAAGAGCAGACGTCTGATGGTACTATGTTCCACACATAGTACTCTCACTCACAGACCACACATCAACACTCCTTCCTTAGATTGGGGTAAGAGACTAAATGAGTTTATGCACTGTTCTATCAGAATCTGGGACTGACTGACTGTTTTATGTATTTACCTTCAGCCAACAAACCACCAAAAAGTTACAAGATACCTTATAAAAGTTAAATAATACAAAAGGAAAAGAATGCAAAATTAAGGCTACAAAAATTAAATAAATACAAATACAAGTCTTATGACTGAGGCTCAAAGTCTTCTTAAAGAGACGTATGAAAGATTGGAAGAAACCACACTAATAGCTTGTATTGCCTACAAGCATAACTCAGGAAGTGAAAGCCACAAGACTACACACTCTATTCAACAAAATACTCAAAACAAAAAACAAACAAAAACAAACAAAATGTACAGGTAAATTTCAGTGCTCAGAGAAGAACTAGTATCATCAGCTGGAGCCTAGAATAATGAGTAAATTCTGTACAAGTTTCTTCACTCATGTCTCCAAAGCATCTCAAATTCTGACCTGTAACAACCCTACAAGTACATAATTTGTCATAGCTATCAGTCTGCACTGATTTTGTAAAGTGAAGAAATGGGCAGGTGAGGGAGGGAGGGGGAAAAAGAACCTCATCTCATTTATTCATTGATACATGTACCCATCACTATCACTGGGCCCTAACTAATATGGCAAACTAACATGGAAACTTGACTGTTTTAACATTTTCAAGAGCATCCAAAGTCCCACTGAAATCGAATGGGACTTGTGCTTGTAAGTCATTTGATCTGGGATGGGATTTTGGAAAGGGCTTACTGACACCATTGGAAAACTCATCCAATATAATATTACATGCCTCACCTGGGAGACGAGACTGGTCTTAAGGCCAACAGATTTTGTCAAAGTAGTGGTAAGATAGAATTCTAGAGCTGGAGGGTCCTTCATGATAAATGCCCCACTACAAGTCCGCAATGTTAAATCAAAGGAGCCATTAGCTCCAGTACCTCAACTGACCTCCAAGGCTGGGATGTCCTCTCCGATAGCCATGGCCAAACGATACAGGGCTTTTTAGATCAAAGTCAAGCATCCTGGTTTGCTTTCACAAACAAACAGGAAACCAGTGCAATTTCTTGACAATTCATTTTACTTGTTCCATTTGGCTCAAACTAAGCAAATAGAGAGATTAAAGCTAGTGCAGAATTAGTTTCTGAATGGTCTTGAAGGCTAGCTATGCACAGAGCACATTGTGCAGAATGGATCACTGCAAAAACCTTGATAACCCTGGAAAACTATTAGGACCTCGTTAAAGATTTGTAGCCCAGTTTCCAGAAATAAAAACACGCACACACACTAATACATCTACAGCTTTCTGAGAAAGAACAGACTTTGAAAAATCTCATTTGGTAGGTGTATTTAATAGTCAGTAAAATTTTATATTTTTATATTGTACATTCCATAAAAAGGTACTTTGCTGAATTAATACTCCATTGTTTGTATTTCTACATTAAGCATACATCTGTTGAAGTTTCAAGGCATCTGCTCCAAGTAGTTAGGATTTACTACCCACGAATACAAAAATTAATAGATCATTAATTACAGCTTCAACAAAGAATGAAATATCTTTGAGGTAGACAAATGAGAAAAAAGTTGAGAAAACAGAGTAACAAAAAATACTTATACAGCAGTTATAGTAAAATGGGCATTATGGTCCGATGTACTGAACAATGGTATGAGAAACTTATTTTAATTCTGGTTTGGGCACTGATGTGACTGTGCACAAGCTAAAACCTTTCTGTAGCTATTTCCACATCTGCAAAAAGGGGGATTATAATTGCTTACTTCACAAAGAATTGTGAAACTTAAGTAATGTTTGTACAGTGCTTTGAAAACACAAAATATCACTACTACAGTTTATTAGTGTTACTCTACTCAAAATGCAGAAGGAGGTGTGTTACGACTCTGGATCAGATCAGCCCTTGAGTAAGCAGACTTGGCTTCAATGACCAAGAATCTCCCCTCCATTAATACCTGACCTACATAGAATTTGGTTAAAATCCAACTGCTGGATTTCTAAGTTATAGTTTATCAGTCTAAATGTAAATGTAGTCCCAATTAAACTTACCTATTATTAATTTGATAGTTATTTGTATTGCAGTAGCTCCAAAAGACCTCAGCCAGAATCGGGTAACCACAGCACAAAGCCCTGAATAAACATTACTCCTGGGGCAATTCTGCAACATTGCCAAGCACAGAATTAGTGTCTCCCCCCAACTCCCAAGCAGAATAATCAATTCTGATGGGGAGGCAAAGGGAAGCTGCAATTACAGCTTTTGCTCACCAGGGGTGGTTGTGGCACCAGAAAAGAGGGCAGATGGCTCCTGCCATGAGCCGCCAGCTGAGGAGAGGGAGTGGGCAGAGACTGTGCCCTGCCCATAGGGTCAGGTGAGAAGGCATGGGATGGGGGAGGAGGGGGGAAGGATGGACAGAGAGGGACACAGGAGCTAATGGATGACAGCACTGAGCCAGGGACTGAATGGGAGTGGAGGTACAGGGAACATGGGACAGGGACAGCTTATGCCTGGCTGAATGGGAGAGGCTAGAGGTCAGCCAGGGTCTGCATGGAAGAGGCTCCACAAATCCCGTTATCTCCCCTCAAAAAAAAAAAAAAAAAAATCTGTTCCATACTTCCCACCCACACCCAACAACCCTCCAGCTTCATTCCCAGTCTCCTTCCCAGCAATTACTTCCCTCTCCCTCAACTCCTCCATTACTAGACTCCCCCAAGCCTTTGCACTGCTTCTGAGGGGTACAGGAAACACGGTTCTGTATTGTAGTTTAAATGAATTACTCAAAGTTCTGTATTAATATGCCTAGAAAGGAATTTGTCAAAAACATTCCCGAATCCTTTGTCTCTATTGTTACAGACATAATTGCTGAAAGGTATTTTTAAATAAAAATTACCAAAATAATTAAAACTGGCGTGGTGATATGGACCCTGCCCTGAAGAGCAAATTTTTAAAAACCCAAAGCGACAGAACATACAAGCAGTAGTAATCAGGATAATTTCAGGCATGCTCCTTGTTAGTTCTCAATTTCTAGATATACACATACTTGTGTCACACACAGCTGGCCCAACTTATTATTACACATCTGAACAATGATTAACTTTTTAAACAGTTAATGTTCTCCTCTATTTCAAAGCTCAACCAAAAACAGCAGCCATCAGTCTCATTTTAAAGGCTTTCAACATGCTTCCCTCTCTGCAGAAGTGGCCAGAACACAGGCAACAACCAGAGGGAGTTTTTCTTCCCTCCTGAGAAATCAGACCCTGGGAATTTGTGGGAACTCCTGCCCTACATCACTGTCCTAGGTGCTGGTGAGGTGGTGTCACTAGAGCCCAGCTCCACAGTGGGGCAAGTGACCTGCCCAGCCCACACCCTGCTCCTGTTGCTTGCCTCCCAGGAAGGAGTGGGAATTCCAGCCAATAGGCCACTGGGGTGTTGGTACCTAAATCTGGGCTCCTGGGATGGAGTGGGAGGTGGAGAACGAGTGGGTATAGCCCAGCCTGGCTCCTTCCCCCTACCATCAGTGCTGCTCTGACTGCTCCTGGAAGTCTCTTGCCTCCTGGGAGGCCTGGTTCTACGCTCTGAAAACTCAGGCCTGGTCTATACCTAAGAACTTAGGTGGACTTAGCTACGTCACTCGGGTATGAAAAATTCACACTCATGAAAGAGGCAGTTAAACTGACCTAAGCCCAGTATGGACCACGTCTACACTACAAACTTTGGTCAACAGAAGTTACTTGGGCATAAAGTTGTCAACGTTAGCATATTGTTTGTGCACAGGCATAGTTGGCTCATTGTGTCAGGGGGTGCATGTACCTACCAGGAGTGCTTGTATCAATGCAGTTAAGTTTTCCATGAGTAGGCATCCCAGTTTGCAACCCGCCACCATCCAGCGCACTGTCTTTTGGGAAGTTTTGGCAATGCACACAGGGGTGACTGGGAGCAAGGGGTCCACTTACCAGTGTGCAACTGTCTCCATCCCATAATTTTCATGCTTTTTTTCAAAATCCCACAAACCCGCTTGGCCTTCCTTGCTGACCAATATTTCTGACAGAAGCACAGAGACTGTACAGCTCTGCACTATTATCCTAAGCATTCTAAGCACAGGATGAGTGATCCTCCAGAATTTGCAGAGCTACACAAACCACCAAATAAGCAGGTGACATGATGTTTTCTTGGAGATTGCTGTGGGACACAATAAGAACCAATTCAAGGCTGCTGGTGGCGTTCATAGAGCAGCTTCAAATACTGGAGTGCTCAAATAGTAATGCAGGCTTGAGGTGATGAGCAGCAGCTGCAGAATTTTCAAATGCACAAGGCCACATTCCTGGAACTGTGTGCCAAGCTTGTCCCAGGCCTCCAGTGCTGGGACACCAAAATAAGAACTGTCCTGCAGTGAAGAAGCAAGTAGCAATGGCATTGTGGAAACTTGCAACACCAGACTCCTACCGATAAATCAGAAAACAATTTGGAGTTGGAAAATCCATTGTGGAGGCTGTTGTCATGCAAGTGTGCAGGGCCATTAATCATCCTTGCTACGTGGAAATGTGACTCTCTGCAGTGTGCAGGGCAGAGTGGATGGATGTGCAGCAATGATGTTCCCAAACTGCAGTGGAGCAATAGACAGCATGCACATGTTTGACACTAAGCCATCTTGCTACAGAATACATCAAACAGAAAGGGCTACTTTTCTATGGTTTACACAAGCAGTTATGGATCACAGAAGATGTTTCACTGACATCAGCATGGGCTAGTCAGGGAAGGTGGATGACTCTCCCATCTTTAAAAACACAGGACTTTTCAGAAAGCTACAAGCAGGGACTTTCTTTCCCAACTGGGGGATTACCATTGGGAATGATGAAATGCTAGTAGCGATCCTTGGGGACCCAGCTGACCCCTTACTCCCCTGGCTCATGAAGCCATACACTGGCCATCCTGACAGCACCAAGGAAAGATTCAACTACCAGCTCCGCGGTGTAGAATGACAGCTGAATGTGCTTTCGGTAGACTGAAGTGATGCTGGCATTGTTTACTGACAAGACTGGATCTCAGTGAGAAAAATATTCTAATGGTTATAGCTGCCTGCTGTGTCCTACATAGTATCTGAAGCAAAAGGGGAAAAGTTGCCACTGGGGTGGAGGTGGAGCAGCTGTCTGCTGAGTTTGAACAGCCAGACCCACAGGTTATTAGGACAGCTCAATGCACGGCACTTTAACAGTGAGACACAGTAACGCGATGTAGTATACTGTGCCTTATCAGCCCTACTGTTTCGCGGTCTGTTAAGAACTGTGTGGTGCTTGGTGTACATATATGAATATAGCACTGTCAATGCACCTATTAAATTTGACAGTGCTTGTTGTACATATATGATTATTACAGTGTTTGTCACCAATCCTCTGAGTTGTATCATGCTGTACAGTAACAAATAAGTAGGTGCTTTCAGAACTGTTAGGCATTCTGCAGCATATGTTGTGAGCTAATAAATATCTATTTGGAAAATAATTTAATTTTATTCAGTAATAACCAGTGAAAAGATCAGTGCAATTTAAAAGCAAATAAATTAAAAACTTAATAAATTAACAACACAGAACTTATGAAGGGGAAAGAATATTCATGTCCATTTTAGCTACACGGAAAGCAACTGTGGCATTCACAGGTCAGTGTATGTGAAGCTGTGATTGTCTATAATTAGGGCCCTATCAAATTCAGCATCATGAAAAACGCATCACAGACCCTGAAATCTGGTCTTTTGTGTGCTTTTCCCCTATGAAATCTGTATAGTATAGGATGAGACCAGTGTTTCTCAAATTGGGGGTTCTGACCCAAAAGAGAGTTGGAGGGGGTGTGGTGTCACAAGGTTATTTTAGGGGGTCATGGTATTGCTACCTTTACTTCTGTGCTGACTTCAGAGCTGGGCGGCATATAATACCATGCTATCCTTACTTCTACGCAGCTGCTGGTAGTGGCTCTGCCTTCAGAGCTGGACTCCCAGCCAGCAGCTGCCACTCAGCGCAGAAATAAAAGTAGCAGTATTGCAACCCTCCTACAATAACTTTGTGACCTTCCCACAACTTTTTGGGGTCAGGACTCCAACAATTACAACACTGTGAAATTTCAGATTTAAATAGCTGAAATAATGAAATTTACCATTTAAAAAAAATCCCATGACTGTGAAATTGACCAAAATGGACCATGAATTTGGTAGGGCCCTATCTATGTCATCACTCGTGGTGGAGTGGTAGGGGTAGGACAGCAGCCCCTGATGACATATAGAATGTTGGAGGCAGGGGAGGATGTAGGTGCTGCATGGAGTTCTCCATGGACTGCTGAGGAGGCGGAGACTGGGATTGTTGAACCTGTAGGTCCACAATAGTGTACAGAGAAGCCCCATTATGTCCTGTTGCATCTCCCTCTCCTCTCAACTTTTTCCTTCTCCAGGCTGTCAGCAATGTTCACCCTCCAGGGCCTGTGCTCACACTGATTTGCAGGATCCCATGTCATCCCGAGTCCTCTTATTTTTCCTCATCTGGTTCAGGCACACTGCAAATGTGCAGGAGTGAACCCCTCAAGGCCCCAACAGCAGTAAACAGAGCTACCATTATTAGTATAGTCACAACAGAAATATTTCCTTCCTCTCCTCACCTAAAATTTTAAACAAGAAAATTATTGATACTTCTGCTTGGGAGTGCTTGTGCACAACGCCACTCTCAGCACCAGCCATGGTGAATATGGCATGCCATGGATGAGGGAAATGAGAAGGGAATTACTGAGTTGCATGAAATTATAAGTAGAGAGCAGTGGTTCTCAACTGTGGGTCCATGAGTCCTTTTGGGGGGCCAGAGGGGCACAGAGCCCAGCCACTGAACCCCCGCCCCACACGCACATACCCTGAGGGGCTGAAGAGGGAGCGGTGCAGGGCTAAAGTCCCGAGCTCTCCTCCTGCCCCTCCCCTCCACTGCCGGGAGCGGCCTGGAGCTGCAACCCCAGCCCCGAGCAGTACAGGGATGAAACCCCTCCTCTGGGGGGGGAGGGAGTGACACCCTGAAGCCCTGACATGGGAAGAAACCTTGAGCCCATGGGCAGAGTTGAGGGAGCACAAGGGTGTTGCTCCCCCCAAACTGCAGTGCCTTACCCAGAGAGGGGCAGTCCTGGGGACAGCTCCACTCCCCAACCTCCTTCTCTCCCCCAGCTCCTGTCAGGCCCTACCCTCTGGCTAGGCCCTAGGCAGGAAGCTGGAGCCAGGCAGTTTGGGGGGGCTGCTCCGCTAGCTGGTGGTGACATGGAGTGGCCAGCCATGGCATTCCCCTGTCTGCTGCTGGTGCCTGGGGTTGTGGCTGCTCCTCAGCTCCAGTCTCCTTTGACTATTCCCCGGGCAGCTCTGGGCCCAGCAGAGCCCTCAGGGAGTATCCACTGGCACACAGCACCAGACAGGTGGGTGGCCTGCTGAGGTGAGTTGGGATGGAGGTGGCGCTCCTTCCCTGGACCCCGCTATGCAGAGCTGGCCAGAGCCCTGCCAGCCCTTGTCCCCCCTGCCCCAAATAGATGTCAAACTACACCTATGCCCAAGGGTTTCCAACCCTGCCCCGGATCCCACCCCTGCCCCTGCTGGGCCCTGGAGTTTTTCTAGCATGTTGTGTGTGGGGGGGCCCTCAGAAAGAAAATGGTTGAGAACCCCTGGTATAGAGCAATGCCACTGAATACCGGAACTTTTTTTTTTTTTTTTTTAAATAGGTGGTGGTAATTTTAGCTCATATCTTACTCCTGAGGATAACACTCAGGGCTGGTCTCCACTATGAGGAGATTAACACTGCTGCAATTGATGCAGCAGGGATCAATTTAGTGGGTCTAGTGAAGACCTGCTAAATTGATGGCAGAGCACTTTCAAGTTGATCCCAGTACTCCAACTCTCAGAGAAGATTAAGGGAAGTCAACTGGAGAGCATCTCCCATCGACGCAGCACAGTGAAGACATTGGGGTAAGTCGACCTAAGTTTTGTCGACTCCAGCTACGTTATTCACATAGCTGGAGTAGTGTAACTTAGGTAGACTTATCCCCATAGTAAACACAAGCCTACAGAGAGCACAGTGGTTGCTGGAGTCCCAAAGCTGCCTGTGCTTGTATGCTGCTAGCCTGTGTGCTGCAACGGTGCCTGCCCAATTTATCACTGGCCACCATGGGAAAATGTCCTACCGTGGTGGAAAAAATAAAGCTGCCATCCCTAGAAACCTTCAGGAGAGGATTACAGAGGGCCTCCTTGAAAGTTTCACAGAGAACTCATGAGGATTCCAGGGACATCCCTATGTACATGAACCACATGGCTCCCCCTTGCCTAATTGCAGGGCAATGAAAAGCAGGTAACACTACCTCTCTTTGTGCACTGCTCGCTACCACTTCTAGTATGAGTAAACTAATAAAAAGTCAATTGCTGTGTCCAGTTGAGCTGGGGACACCAACATTGCAATGGGAAATAAATTTAAACATTTACTGAGGATCATTCCCTCGTATCAGGTTCTCCCAGGCTCAACTGCCAGTAATGACTGATCTGCAGTGGGGTCTCAAACAGGTCCTTTGTCACAGCATAGCTGGATCCCCTAGTCACATGTCTCCCATCCTACTCACTGTTCATGCCAGGGGCCCGTGGCTCAGGCTCCTCAGAGGTGTCAACAGTAGTCTGTGGCATGGTGCTGAGGTCTCCAACAAGTATGGCATGCAGCTTTTTGTAAAAGTGACAGGTCAGTGGCTTAGCACCAGATCACCTGTTGGCCTCCCTGGCCTTCTGAGATACCTGCTGCAGTTCCTTTGCTTTCCTGCAGCACGACTGCTGGTCCCTGTTGTATCCCTTTTTCTGCATTCCCCGTGAAATTTATTCATAGATGTCCACGTTTCTACAGCTGGTCTGTAGCTGTGCTTGCACACAGTTTCTTCTCCCCACAGGCCCAAGGACCCAATATCTTCTGTCTACTCCAAGCCAGAGCACGTAGCCAGCATGATCAGCTGGTCAGTTGCAGACAACAATGGAGAATTGCTAGGTGTGCTCGCCAAATTGGGAAATCAGGAAAAGGCATTTCAAAAGTCTGCGGGACTTTAAACAGGAGGGAGGCCTTCCAGCCCTGGGCAGTGACCAGAACAGTCAGTGTTGGGCCATGTGAAAGAAAAACCACACCCACCCACCCCTACCTCAATACAAAGTGGCTTATGTCAATGTAACTTTGTAGGCCATAGACACTGCTAGGTTGATGGAAGAATTCCTCCGTCAACCTAGCCTCTTGAGTAGCTGGATTTACTACAATGATGGAAAAATGCTTCTGTTGATGTAGTGTCTACATTACAGTTGAAATATGCTGCTGTAATGCTTGTAGTGTAGACATGGCCCAAAAAAAAAAAAAAAAAAAAAAAAGGTGAGAAGTTGACACTGTCTCACTCCCTTCGATCTTCCTCCTGCTGTGACTGGGGCTTAAGTGTACCTGTAATTGGTTGTGCAAACTACTTCCTAAAGCACTATCTACCCATGAAAATTTACACTCCAGAAGAACTACATTTGGGTTCCAGTTCATTTTCTGAAGTACTGGGTAAGCAAAGAAATCCTATACCAGTGTGTTAACAAGACCAGAGGGGCTCTAATCTACCTTTGCATTCCACTAATCTGCTAGGGGCTGGGTTAGCCCCGGCATAAGTTAGAGCAGTCATTGATGTAGGCTAGAGCTACATTAGTTTATACCACCAAGACATTCACCCACAGTGAGGGAATCCTCAGCTGTCTGATAAGGGCAGCTTTACAGAATCACAGATAAGTTGGACTAGAAGGGACTTCAAGAGGTCCCTTGCACCCTTTGCAAAGGGACAGTGAAAGATCTGGTCCCACTGTAGCAAAGCTGTACAGACAGGGCCACTAGACTGTGCCAAAATAATCCAAAACATATGGAGCAGAATTTGGAAGTGAATATGGAAGATGAACAACAGAAGTGATCTTCTGATAATTTAACTGAAGTATCAGTCCCTTGAGTAGTTGCTTAAGAAAGGTTTCACTGTAATTACTGTAGCACAAAGATTTAATTATTACAAACACCAAACTAGAACTGCTGCTTAGGCTTAGATCATGACTGCTGAGTGAAAGTGTAGTCTAATTATACTCATTTGTTCCTGAAATACATGAATAATGTTTTGTAACTAGACTAAAAGCTTATCTCGCCAACTAATAGTTTTAATAGGGACACTGAGCAGAAGTTAGTTTAGCAAATTCATCTATACCATTGCAGTCTGAACCTCTGAGTCATCTTATCTGGACACCTCTAAAGGAATTGCCTGAGAAGTTGCTTCTGTATTTGTGGGCTTCCAACAGCAAGATGAGTAAACAAAGACTATTTCTCAGCTTTTGGGGAATTTTTTTTTTTGGGGGGGTTGGTAAGCTCAGTCAAACAAAGAGGGAGCAGGGAATGAAGAAGTCTATTAAGGTGGGATCTTGGTGGAGCTGAAAAAAGGAGGAGGGATTCAGTAGTTCTCACCTTCCATTTAACCACTGTGACCTTCCTAATAAGGGAGCAGGTCCTGTGTAGAGGGAAGTTGGGGGCAAAGAGGAAGAAGGTAAGTCAAAAAGACAGTTGGAAATACATAAAATTACTTCAGGTTAGAGTGCTGAATCCTGAAATGTGGGATAACTGCTGTGTGCATGTGCATTGACTTTTGGTGCTTAATCATTCAATCTTAATGCTCTATTAATGTACTGGTATGCGATTAACTGGGGACGTTGAGGTGCTAAATGATTAAAATACTATAGAAATCTGAAGCAAGTTCATGTTTAAATATGCAGCGTTGAACCCACTGAAATTAATAAAATGTAGGCAACTAAAAGCCTATTTGCACCATCATAGAACCACAGAACTGTTGGGCTGGAAAGGGACCTCGAGGTCATCTAAGATACCCTTTGACTCTGAGGCAGGACTGGGTATACCTAGATCATCCAAGAAAGGCATTTGTCTAATCCATTCTTAAAAACCTCCAGGAAAAGACGGTTACTCACCGTAGTAACTGTTGTTCTTCGAGATGCGTTGCTCCTATCCATTCCATGTAGGTGTGCGCGCTGCGTGTGCACGGCTCTCCGGAACATTTTTACCCTAGCAACTCCGGTGGGCCGGCTGGGCGCCCCCTGGAGTGGCGCCACTATGGCGCCGAATATATACCCCAGCCGGCCCATCCGCTCCTCAGTTCCTTCTTGCCGGCTACTCCAACAGTGGGGAAGGAGGGCGGGTCTGGAATGGATAGGAGCAACACATCTCGAAGAACAACAGTTACTACGGTGAGTAACCGTCTTTTCTTCTTCGAGTGATTGCTCCTATGCATTCCATGTAGGTGATTCCCAAGCCTTACCTAGGCGGTGGGGTCGGAGTGAGACGTGGCAGAGTGTAAGACTGCTGAGCTGAAGGCTGCATCGTCTCTAGATTGTTGCACCAACGTGTAGTGGGAAGCGAAGGTGTGAACGGAAGACCAGGTGGCCGCTCTACAGATGTCCTGGATAGGGACATGGGCTAGGAAGACGGCCGACGAGGCGTGAGCTCTGGTTGAATGAGCGGTGAGGCGGCATGGTGGCACGTGAGCAAGCTCATAGCATGTCCGTATGCATGACGTCACCCAGGAGGAAATCCGCTGCAAGGAGACCGGCTCGCCTTTCATGCGGTCGGCAACCGCTACAAACAGCTGGGTCGAACGCCGGAAGGGCTTCGTCCGCTCGATATAAAAAGCGAGGGCCCTGCGGACGTCCAGGGTGTGAAGCTGTCGCTCACGAGGTGAAGCGTGCGGCTTCGGGAAGACGACCGGGAGGAAGATCTCCTGATTAAGGTGAAAGGCCGACACCACCTTAGGGAGGAAGGCCGGGTGTGGCCGAAGCTGAACCTTGTCACTATGGAAGACGGTATACGGTGGAATGGCCGTCAGGGCGCGGAGCTCAGACACTCGTCTGGCCGATGTAATCGCCACGAGGAAAGCTGTCTTCCAAGAGAGATAAAGGAGAGAGCACGTGGCCAGGGGCTCAAAGGGTGGTCTCATAAGCTGGGCCAGAACCAGATTCAGATCCCACGTTGGAGTAGGACGACGTATCGGCGGGTACAAACGATCGAGGCCCTTAAGAAATCGGGAAACCATCTCGTTGGAGAAGATGGACCGACCACCCATAGAAGGTCGAAACGCCGACACGGCTGCCAGGTGCACCTTCAAGGAGGAGATCGCTAGACCTTGGTCTTTAAGGTACCAGAGGTAGTCCAGGATGGTCGGGATGGGGACTAGGAATGGATTAAGGCCTCGTTGGTCACACCAGATCGCGAAACGTTTCCATTTCGCGAGGTAGGTAGAGCGCGTCGACGGCTTTCTACTTTCGAGCAGGACTCGCTGCACTGCCGCCGAACAGCCCCTCTCTGCGCGGGTCAACCACTCAGGAACCAAGCTGTAAGATGCAGGGACTGCAGGTTCGGGTGACAAAGCCTGCCGAGGTCCTGAGTGATGAGGTCTGGCCATAGCGGGAGGGGAATGGGATCCCGAACCGAGAGCTCGAGCAGCAGGGTGTACCAGTGCTGTCTCGGCCAGCCCGGAGAGACGAGTATTACGCGGGCCCTGTCCCTCCGAAGCTTGAGTAGCACCCGGTGTATGAGCGGGAACAGAGGGAATGCGTAGAGGAGGTGATCTGTCCATGTGAAGAGGAATGCATCTGACAGGGATCCCGGAGCTCGACCCTGGTACGAGCAGAACCTGTGGCACTTCCTGTTCTCCCTGGAGGCGAACAGGTCTATCTGGGGAAACCCCCACCTCCGGAAAATTGTGTGGGCCACATCTGGGCGTAGGGACCACTCGTGGGAGGTGAACGACCTGCTGAGGTGGTCGGCCAGCGTGTTCTGTACTCCCAGCACAAAAAACGCTTCTAGGCGAATCAAGTGGGTCACGCAAAAGTCCCACAGGAGCATCGCTTCTTTGCAGAGTAGGGAGGACCGGGCTCCGCCCTGCTTGTTCACATAGAACATCACTGTCGTATTGTCTGTGAACACCGCTACGCAGCGGTCCTGCAGGTGGGACCGAAAGGCGAGACATGCCAAGCAGATCGCTCTCAGCTCCCGGACGTTGATGTGGAGGGAGAGCTCCTGAGCCGACCATAGACCTTGCGTGTGAAGGTCGCCCATGTGAGCACCCCATCCTAGCGCCGAGACATCTGTGGTCAGGGTGACCGACGGGCGAGGAAGGCGGAACGGGACCCCTGCGCATACGACCTCCGGGTCTAGCCACCAGTTGAGCGTCTGGAGAGTGGGCTTTGCGACCGTCACCACCATGTCTACGGGGTCGCGATGGGGGCGGTACACCGCTGCCAACCAGATCTGGAATGGGCGAAGGCGCAGCCTCGCGTGCGCGGTCACAAACGTACACGCTGCCATGTGACCCAGTAGGCGTAGGCAGGACCGCACCGTTGTTGTGGGGAAGGCATGCAGGTCCCGTATGATCGAGACTATGGTCTGGTGCCGAGGACGAGTAAGGCAGGCCCTGGCTAGGTTGGAGTCGAGGACCGCTCCCATGAACTCCACTCTTTGCGTTGGAGTCAGGCAGGACTTCTCGGCATTGATAAGGAGGCCTAGTGACCGGAACAGAGACAGTATTTCGGCCACTTGATCCGCTACCAGCTCTTGGGATGGCCCGCGTATCAGCCAGTCGTCGAGGTATGGGTAGACATGTATTCGACGCCGACGGAGGGCTGCGGCAACCACCGCCATGCACTTGGTGAAAACCCTTGGCGCGGTGGATAGGCCGAAGGGCAGTACCGCAAACTGGTAGTGTTCGCCGTTGACCAAGAAACGCAGGTAGCGTCCGTGGGGAGGGTAAATTGCCACATGAAAGTATGCATCCTTCATGTCGAGGGCGGCAAACCAGTCTCCTGGATCCAGGGAAGGAATGATGGTCCCCAGGGTGACCATACGGAACTTGAGCTTGCACAGGTGTCTGTTGAGCTCCCGGAGGTCTAAGATGGGACGAAGACCTCCTTTCGCCTTGGGGATGAGAAAATATCTGGAATAAAATCCCCTGCCCCGCCTGCTGTGCGGAACCTCCTCTATGGCACCCACGCTCAACAGAGTCTGTAAGAGGACTTGCTCGTGAGAGGGGTCCCTGAAGAGGGACAGGGAAGGTGGGTGGGAGGGAGGGGGCGAAATAAACTGAAGGCGGTAACCGTGCTGGATGGTACTGAGGACCCAGCTGTCCGATGTTATGGAGCACCACGCCTGGAGGAAGTGGGAAAGACGGTCGGAAAATAACGGGGTAGGATCCTGGAGTGAGACTGATGGGCCGTCCTCGGGCGTCCCATCAAAAGGCCTGTTTGGGACCTTGAGGGGCCTGGCCCTGGTTGCGTCTGTTGCCCGATGGTCTACGGCGGTTTAAGTTCGCACGCCGACTATTATATGGCCGTGACCTGGCCTGGGTAAAGGGCCGGTAGGGCTGCTGACGGAATGACCTTCTCTGGGTAGCTGGCGTGTGCATGCCCAGAGTACGAATGGCAATCCGGCCATCCTTCAGGGTCTGGATTCTAGAGTCAGTCTTGTCTGAGAAGAGACCCTGGGTGTCAAAAGGGAGGTCCTGGAGGGTGTACTGCACCTCAGGCACCAAGGTGGAGGACTGCAGCCACGAAATGCGCCTCATAGTCACCCTGGAGGCTACGGTTCTGGCTCCCGAGTCAGCGGAGTCCAGGGCGGCCTGAATTAAGGACCGGGAGGCTTTCCTGCCCTCTTCCAAGAGCGCCGAGAACTCTTGGCGTGAGGCTGGCGGGGTCAGCTCCGAAAACTTCCCCAGGGACACCAAGATGTCAAAGGTGTACCGGGAAAGCAGCGCCATCTGGTTCGCGATTCGGAGCTGAAGACCACCCGCTGAATAGACCTTGCGCCCCAACAGGTCCATGCGCCGTGCCTCCTTAGATTTCGGCGCTGCCGCAGGCTGTCCATGCCGCTCTCGGTCGTTTACCGACTGGACCAGGGAGTCCGGAGTTGGGTGCATGTACAAATACTCGTACCCCTTGGGCGGGACCGAGTACTTCCTCTCCACCCCACGTGCCGTGGGGGGGACCGACGACGGCGACTGCCAGATGGTAGTGCTAGTACGCTGTATCGTCCGGATAAAGGGCAGGGCCACCCGCATCGGGGCCTCCGCTCCAATGACATTAGTCACTGGGTCCTCGTCCTCCGGGACCTCCTCGACGGGCAGGTTAATGGCCTTCGCCACCCGGCGGAGAAGGTCCTGGTGTGCCCGTAAATCAATAGGCGGGGGGTCGGTCGTGGATGCCCCCGCCACTGCCTCGTCCGGAGAAGATGACGAGGACCGACCTGGGAGTACCTCGTTAGGAGCCTGCTCCTCCAACGGGTGCTCAGCCGCCACGGAGCCTGGATCTTGAGTCGGATCCTGTGGCAATGTGGTCTCTCCCGTCGGTGATGGGGGCGGCCTGCTGACTGTGGCCTCTGGCCCCTCCCGACGCGGCGCTCCCACCTGCCTCGGGGGAAAGGGAAGCGCTCGAGGGTCATGTTAGTCCCAGGGAACCCAAAATCTCCACTGATGGGGTCCATGTTCCCGGCCTTGGGACTCGGCTCCAAAGTCAGCACCACTGCCCTCGGGAGAAGCGATCGAGGGCTGGCGAGAGGGCCAGGGTGGAGCTGAGGCGACACCCGAGTGTGCCTCCGATGCCGGTGGCAGGACTCTGAGCGGTGCCGAGGCTCGGTGTCGGTCATTGCGGTGCCGGGAGCGCGACCACCGTCGCCGGGAGCGCGACCGCAACGGTGACCGACGGCGTCGGGAGCGGCTCCGGGAGTCTCGGTGCCGAGAATGGCCTCTGGAGCCGGATCTCCTGCGGTGCCGGCGACTCGGTGACCGGGAACGGGAACGGCGCCGGGAGTGCGACCGGTACCGCGATGCTGAACGGTACCGGGACGGGGATTGGCGCCGGGACGGGGATCGGCGCCGGGACGGGGATCGGCGTGGCGGTGACAGTCTTCGAGATCGAGACCGGGTCCGAGATTTGGAGCGCCGTCCATCCCGTCTGTCGGGGGTTAGGGGCCGTATCATTGCCGGCTTGCCCACCGACTGGACAGCCCGCACCGGCGGTGCCGGGGGCTCGGAGCCTCTGCGAGCTCGATAAGCTCTCTCGCCGTCTCAAACTCCTCAGGCATGGACGGGAGCTGCAGCTCAACCTCGGCTGGTACCGGGGAGCAGGGTGGTGCCGGACTCGACGGCCTCTGGGGTGCCGGAGTCGGCGGCACCGTGCACGGTTTGTGCACCGCCACAGCCTGAACCGTCTGTATCGGAGGTGGCTGGGCTAACGGCCTCGGAGGATGTTTTGAGGCCGTCTTCGGCGTCTTGAGCTTCCTCGTTGGGGAGAGGGAGCGGTGCCGGGATGTTGGTGCCGGGTGTCGAGAGGCCTCGGTACCGGGGCGGCTCAGTGCCGCCGGTGCGCTGCATGTCGAGGATGACTTCGGCGCCAGTGGGGTCAGCGCGGGAGGCTGGAGCGAAGCCTCCATGAGGAGCTGCTTCAATCGAGAGTCCCGCTCCTTCCTCGTTTGGGGCTTGAAGGCTGCACAGATCGGGCACTTATCAATTCTGTGAGACTCCCCGAGGCAGCGCAGGCAGGAGTCGTGCAGGTCACCCACGGGCATATGCCGCTGGCAAGCTGCACAGGGCTTGAATCCCGGTGCCCTGGGCATAAGCCCGCACCGGTTGAGGAAGAAGAGGGGTTAATCCCTCTAATTCCCTACTAATACTACAACTAACTAAACTTATTCAATTAAACCAACAACTAAACTAAGTTAACGAACTATGCTAAAGAACGGAGAAAACGCTAGGGCTGTGGAGGTAAGAAGCACTCCACTGTTCCAACTGGCCGTCACGGGCGGTAAGAAGGAACTGAGGAGCGGACAGGCCGGTTGGGGTATATATTCGGCGCCATAGCGGCGCCACTCCAGGGGGCGCCCAGCCGGCCCGCCGGAGTTGCTAGGGTAAAAATGTTCCGGAGAGCCGTGCACGCGCGGCGCACACACCTACATGGAATGCATAAGAGCAATCACTCGAAGAATGGAGATTCCACAACCTCCCTTGGTAATCTATTCCAATGCTTACCTATATTTACAGTTAACACTGTTCTTAAAATCTATCCTAAATATCCCTTGCTGCAAAGTAATGTGATCACTTCTTGTCCTACTCTCGGTGGACTCAGTTGATAATCATCGTCTTTATAACAACCTTTTACATATTTGAACACTTAATTCCCCTCTCAGCTTTCTCTTATCTAGACTAAATGTGCCCAGTTTTTTTAAGCCTTTCCTCAGTCACATTATCTCTTCTTACTTTAAAATTGAAGGGAGTCCAGAGGAGAGATATAACTTAGCTAATGTTTTCACCCCTCTTAGCCAGAAGGCCAAGAAGTCTACTGAATATGCTCAATACACAATTTTAAAATATTAACAGTGTAATCAGAAAGCTTCCTTTGGAACAAGCACTTGCGTGGAATCAGTCCACATTAAGGAGCAAATTTCAACCTTTAAACCTCAGCAGTTTTTGCTGAAGGGCTATTAGAAAAGTCTAGGATTTGTTTATGAGAAAATCATTTCCCCCATACACTCACTTAGCAACAGTGGATTTATTTTTGCTTAAGAACTTCTATATCTACAATGTTACCCAACATGAGTTAAATTCTGAGTCTGAGCCTTCTGCCAGCAAACACCATCTACTTCAGTAAAACTAATGTCAGCATTCAAGAACAACTGCATCTCATTACAACATCGTGGATGCTTAAAATAAAGCAACATTTCTCATGATACATCAATTGTGAAATGTATTTTCAAATTGTTAGACCGTCCTGAGTTTAGCATTGACAGTAACTACCTTGCTAAAAAGCAACATCATTTGCATCACTGGCAAAATAGGTTTCTTTACTACTGTTTTGAACCTCAATTAGTTATTTTGAGTATTTAGAACCTTAACATGGGTTTAAAAAAAAAAAGGTTGAAAGGAAATTTTCTTCAAGATGCGTGGACCTATGGGTGCTCCACTTCAGGTGCACATGCACCTCTCAGGTCCTTGATCAGAGATTGCTAGCTAGCAGTGTCCGTTCAGCCTGTGCATCCGCCCTATGTCTCTTTGTGGCAGACACCAAAGCTATCTAGACATGCATGGGTGAATCGCAGTAGGTTCCTTCTCTACCTAGTCATAACCTAGCGAACATCTGAAGCAGAGGGGAAGGGCAGCTAGTGGAGCACCCACAGGGGCACACATCTTGAAGAACTACAGTAATTAATCCTGGGGGAATTCTGTGCCACTGTGCAATGCAGATTTTTGCAGAAATTAATGTTGTGAGCACAGAATTTCCTTTCCCCTACAGAAATGGGCTACAGAGTTGCCGGCCGCCACTAAGGGTCGCTGGATCTGGCAGAGCCCAGCTTGCACATAGAAGACACTGCTGTGGGGAGGGAGCTGAAAGGTTCCCAGCAACTGCAGTTCCCAGCACGCCTTGAAAGAAGGAGATGGTGGCACACAGGAAACTCCACGCAAGCCTGGGACCCAGCATAAGGCTGTTTCTCCCTCTGGATCCCTGGGCTCTGAAACAGGAACTGGGTTGTCATAGGGGCTTCTTTAATTCTCTACTCCTGGAGGAAATTGTCTCTCTCTGTTTGGTTACAGATGTACTTGCTGACAGGTATTTTGAAATAAATTAACACTACATAATTCAGTTATTTTGGTATTTTGACAAATAAAATTTGCAGAATTTTAAAATATTGTGCACAGAATTTTTTTTTTTTTTTTTGGTCCAAAATTCCCCCAGGAGTAAATTACTGCACACAGTAAGTAACATTCCCTCCTTCTTCAAACTGTGTCCCTACAGGTGCTCTACTTTGAGTGATTTTCAAGCAGTATCCCTAAGAGAAGGTGGTTCTAGATCCTGTTCTGAAGCTGAGGACTGTACTACAGAGCCAAGTGACGCATCAGATCTGATGGCATGGAGCAGGATGTAATGCTTTGAAAACGTATGGCCTAGAGGTCCAGGTAGTGGCTCTACATATCTCAGATACTGGAACTTTCTTTAAAATTGCAGTAGATGTTGCCTGCAATCTGCTTGAATGTGCTCTCACCCCTAGGGAAGGTGAGTACCTGCAGATTCATAACATGTAGAAATACAATGCTATATCCATTTAGAAAGTCTGAGTAGAAATAGGAGCCTTCCCAGACCTGTGAAGGATATGAAGGAGCGAGGCAATCTCCTAAACTGCTTAGTCCTATACAGGCAGATGACCAATATCCTTCTAACATCCAAGGTATGAAAATAGGATTTGTGTTAAGAACTATGAGGTTTCTGAAAAGAACCTGGCAGATGGATAGACTGGTTAAGATGAAAATCCAATTACATCTTTGGTAAGAACATAGGATGTGGATGTAAAGAGACTATTGTTAAAGAACACTGTAAAAGAGGGGAAGATCTGCTATTAAGGTTCCAATCTCCATGACCCTATGGAATGACATAATAGCAACTAAGAAGGCTGTCTTCACAGAAAAATGAAGTAGGGAGCATGTCACCATTGGTTCAAATAGAGGTCTTACAAGATAGCTGAGAACCAGGTTGAGGTCCCAAGGTGGGGTGGAGTGTCTAATATGGGGTGAAAAGATTAGTCAGACCCTTAATAAACTTGGACAATACCATGTGAGCAAAAACAAAGAATCCCTTGACTGGGGAATGAAAAGCTGAAACAGCAGCTACGGGTAACTTGACCAAACTGATAGATAGCCTGGATGTCTTCAGATCCAGCAGTTAATCTAGGATGAGGGAAAGGGGAACCAATTCAGCCCTGAGATAGCAACAACCAGGCCAATGGATTAATTTCTCCCATTTCTGCAGGTAACTAGTGAGGGTTGATAGTTTTAAACAATAGAAAAATATCGAACTGTAAAAGAAAAGAAGTCAGAGTATGCTCTTCTAGGGGGATGTGTTAAGGTTCTGCCTCAGGCCAAGGCAGTAGAGAAGGAACTGAGGGAAGTTTGCCTGCTGACCGCCATATAGCCTGTGTCTGCCATGAGGAGACATAGGGTGCATTTGCAGGCTGAACGGACACTGCTAACTAGAAATCGCCAATCAAGGGCTTGACAGGCACATACATACTTGGAGTGGAGTACCCACAGGGAAGCTATTTGAAGAAGGTAGGATTACTTACCCATCACTGAGTCTGATGGAGTAGGCTACATCATCCTTGGAAAGAAATCCCTTACAACTGTCACGACTCCTTCCACACCCAAGGAAGAAGCAAAAACACTGTCAGCCACCTCCATTATACCAATAACCACTGCCTATCTTCTCTTTGCCAGCAATCAAGACACTTCCCAAATCAATTCCCTGAAGAGCAACAATGTCAAGACAAGCAAGTATTCAAACCACCAAGAGAGGAGAAAAAGCATACCAATAAATAGTTCTACTGGTACATCTTCCATCATTCCAGAATTACTTAGTTTACAGAATGAGAGAATGTAGGAGATTTGCCACTTTATAAACTGCCTTCCACTTCGTAAATTGCTCTGCTGATGATATTCCCAAAGAGACTAGGAAAGCCAGGTTGCAAGAACAGATTACAGTGAAGAATTACAAGATGTTTATCTAAAAACCTAAAAGCCTCCACCCTAAAAGAACTAGGCCTACTTCCAGCTGCAGAGAAATAAAACCAAGTGATTGAAGTTTACACAGCAATGAGGATTGTTGACATCTTTCACTGCTTGTAGTCAGGACAGCTATAACAAACGCTGTCTCATTTTATTTTATTTTTTTTGGGGTGGGGTGCAGAGGAAGGGTCTGCAAGATGGGAGAGATTCATAATAATAATATTATTAAAATCTAGGTCTTGCAATCTATAGCATCCAGGTAGAGAGCCTTACATATACTCCCCAATGTGTTTTTTAAAGTCACTCTTACCAAGACTGTCACTAATAATAGGCTTAGAAATACCAGATATAATCAAAATCTTAATTTCCACCTTTTTTTCCCCAAAGAAAATGCTAATCCTTTTTGTTGAACAATACAATCTGATAATTTAAAAATGTATTAATCTGTTCTCATCAGGAGTGAAGTTTATTTGAAATTACATTCTTCAAAGGGAGACTATAGTGTCATTATGGTCAAATTATTGAAACAGTATCCCATTTCCTTTTGTTCCATATATTGTTTCCAAGTCATTACTAGCTAGTTTAAATTACTATGTGCTCTTCAGATTGGTTAACTGTGCAATACCAGGTATTTAATGGGGGGACAGATAGCTCAGTGGTTTGAGCATTGGCCTGCTAAACCAAGAGTTGTGAGTTCAATCCTTGAGGAGGCCACCTAGGATGTGGGGCAAAAATCAGTACTTGGTCCTGCTAGTGAAGGCAGGGGACTGGACTCAATGACCTTTCGGGGTTCCTTCCAGTTCTATGAGATAGAATTTTAGAGCGATAGAGATACCTTTCTAAAGCCAGTGTAAGATTCCATGCTGATCTATTTGGTGGTTGTGGTAGGGGGAGGGGAAGACTGTGGTGGTCTTGGTTGTTTTCAAGGTACACACATACTCAGGGTCTATTGATTTCAAAGCCAGAGCATGCTTTATGGTTAAAGCCAGTTAGAACAGGCCCTGAAAAAGAGGACTCCTCAGTTTTTCAAGGATACATAAACCAACTCTTTATTCCACCTACCCTCCACCCAATGTTCCAAACAACTATTAAACCTCTTAAGAAAATGGTAACAGTCAACAAGAAATTAGCTTTCCAAGCCTTTAAGCTTATCAGTTGGAAGTGTAGATAAGCATGATAAAAAAGTACTACATGTTTTCCAAAGCAGTAGTCCTGTCAACATAGTGTTTCCATCCACAGCCAGCAGGCAGTTTATATCCAGAAAAAGGATAAATGACACTTGCAGTCTGGAGGCTCCAAAATTTTCTTTACAAAAAAACAAACAAAAACAGTGCCCATTCTTCATTTCACCTGATTGACCAAGCTGGATTGTGTATAGTCACAAGACATAGTAGGTCCTTATCTATGTATGGAACAGAAAAAGGAACTTCAGGAAACCAAGTTTAGAGTGTTGCTGTACTAACACTGTTTGGAGAGTTAAGTAATACCCAGATTTTTAGTCAGACTTCCAATTTATGGAAAAGGAGGAGACTATGCAAAAGCTTAGGGTTTACCTTGACCTGCTAACTCACATTAAAACTACAACTGTCTTGTCTTCATTAGGACTTTAACTCATGTTAGCTAATGCAAGGTAAGAACACTTTTTCCTAGTGAAGAGACATCCCTTCAGGGAGGGAAACAAATCTCTCAAGCTGTTTCTCACATTTGAGAAGCAACACTAAGAAGAATCTGACAAGTATTGATTGACCTTAGTAAGGAATTTTTTGCAAAGACTGGGAGGGGAAGAGCAAAAAAGTTCTAATACATTTTCCAGTCAAAAGTGAAGTGCCTTATTTCACAAGGAAAAATTCTCACTAATCAAATTAGTGATTTGGAGAACAAAAAGTGAAAATCTAATTTGCACATGCAGGAATACTAGCAAATACTGCCTGTGAACCATTAAAGGCTTTTCTGTTCAATTCATCTCATGAATTACCCAAGTGGAATTTCTATTAGTGAATATCACTTTCTATGGAAAAGGAAATGTTTACCCCTCTCCTAGAGGTCTCCTTGTTACAAGCAGTCTCCTTATTTGCCAAGTAGTTTTGTTATTTGCAAATGATCGTGTAAGGTAATACTGTACATTATTAGCATTTGCTATACATGTTTAGTCTTTCAGTACACAATTTTTAGTGATCTAAACTTTCAAGTTTACTAAAAAAGAAGAAAATAGAGACTTCTTTTCTGCCCTGGTTACATTAAAAAAAAAATAAAAAAATCAAAGAAGTCACCCACTCAGAAATTAGGAAATGCCACAATTAAGGTTGTGCAGATAACCTTAATTCATCCTTTTTCTGTATATGCACTATAAAAACAGTCTTTAATTACATGATCATGTACTATTTAAACATCGGATTCCTACTTCATTCATTGACAAACGAGATGGTGCTTACTGAAACAGTAGCTCAACAGCTCTCGCCCCCTACCCCACAAACATTCAATGTTTAGTCTTATTTACTGCATTTTATTTAAACTATGCAGTGAATACAGAACTATATACACTAACTACAAAAACGATTACAACTAGAAACTACTAATAACTACACTATATCAACTATCTACAGGTAAAATGAGCGAAGAGCTAGGGAAGTGGAGATCAGCTATGCCGCGCTCCACAGTTCCAACGACTGTCACGGGAGGAAAGAAGGAACTGAGGGGGCACTGGGTCGGTCAGGGCATATATCCGGCACCGTAAAGGCGCCACTCCAGGGGGCGCCTCAGCCGACCCACCAAGTGTTGCTAGGGTAAAAATCTTCTGATGATCGTGCACGCAGCGCGCACACACCTAATTGGAACCGATATGAGCAAGCACTCAAAGAAGAACTGTTAATTTCCCTTATGTGAGGTAAAATGGTATTTTACAGATAGGGAACTGATGCAAAGAAAATGAAAGCCGAAATTGTTGAGTGTCCGTAATTTTTTTTTTTGCTTTTCCAGAATAGTTAACATTTATAGCTTTATACAGTTAAAGCTCAGCTCTCATGACTTCAGTGGTAGTTGTGAATATTCAGCACCTCTGCAAATCTGCTAACACATATCAAGTTATTATCCCATAAAATAAGGAAAACAATTAGCAGCCACCTGTAAAAAGTTCAGTTTAAACAGTGTCTCCAGTGTCACATAGGAACTTTTTGGGAGAGTCAGGGATAAAATCCAATTCCCCAGGGTGAGTTCAATTGCCTTCACAAGGCCATCCCTTTCTTTTCCTGCAGTCCCCCTGACTCATTCACTATACTTCTTCCAACTTTGAGGTGGGGGTCCTAGAGACAACAGCCTCCTTTCACTACACATTCCTGATTCACCCCTAGAGCAGTGGTTTTCAAACTGTGAGTTGCAACCCAGTACTGGGTCACAGAATGTAAGGCACTGGGTTGTGGTAGCTCTGGTCACCACCGCCAACTGGGCTGTTAAAAGTCCCGTTGGCGGTGCTCCCCAGCTAAGGCAGGCTAATCTCTACCTGTTTTGACACGGCGCTGCGCCCCAGAAGAACATAAGAATGGTCCTACTGGGTCAGACCAAAAGGTCCATCTAGCCCAGTATCCTGTCTTCAGATAGTGGCAGTGCCAGGTGCCCCAGAGGGAATGAACAGGTAATCATCAAGTCATCCATCCCCTGTTCATTCCCAGCTTCTGGCAAACAGAGGCTAGGGACACCATTCCTGCCCATCCTGGCTAATAGCCATTGATGGATCTATCCTCCATGAATTTATCTAGCTCCTATTTGAACTCAGTTATGGTCCTGGCCTTCACAACATTCTCTGGCAAGGAGTTCCACAGGTTGACTGTGTGTTGTGTGAAGAAATACTTCCTTTTGTTTTAAACCTGCTGCCTATTAATTTCATTTGGTGACCCCTAGTTCTTGTGTTATGAGAAGTAGTAAACACTTCCTTATCTACTTGCTCTACACTAGTCATGATTTTATAGACCTCAATCATATCTCCCCTTAGCCGTCTCTTTTCCAAGCTGAAAAGTCCTAGTCTTATTAATCTCTCCTCATATGGAAGCTGTTCCATCCCCCAATCATTTTTGTTGCCCTTTTCTGAACCTTTCCCAATTCCAATACATCTTTGTTGAGATGGGGCGACCACATCTACACACAGTATTCAAGAAGTGGGCGTACCATGGATTTATATAGCAGCAACATGATATTTTCCGTCCTATTTTCTATCCCCTTAATTATTCCCAGCATTCTATTCGCTTTTTTGACTGCCGCTGCACACTGAGTGGATGCTTTCAGAGAACGATCCACAATGACTCCAAAATCTCTTTCGTGAGTGGTAACAGCTAATTTAGACCCCATCATTTTATATGTATAGTTGGGATTATGCTTTCCAAAGTGCATTACTTTGTATTTATCAACATTCAATTTCATCCACCATTTTGTTGCCCAGTCACCCAGTTTTGAGAGATCTCTTTGCAATCTGCCTGTCTCTTAACTATCTTTAGTAATTTTGTATCATCTGCAAATTTTGCCACCTCACTGTTTACTCCTTTTTCCAAATCATTTATGAATATGTTGAATAGGACTGGTCCCAGAACAGACCCCTGGGGTACACCACTATTTACCTCTCTCCATTCTGAAAACTGGCCATTTATACTTACCCTTTGTTTCCTATCTTTTAACCAGTCACCAATCCATGAGAGCACCTTGGATGCTTATCCCGTGGCAGCTTACTTTGCATAAGAGTCTTTGGTGAGGGACCTTGGCAAAAGCTTTCTGAAAATCTAAGGACACTATATTTACTGGACCCCCTTGGTGCACATGCTTGTTGACCCCCTCAAAGAATTCTAGTAGATTGGTGAGGCATGATTTCCCCTTACTAGAACCATGCTGATTCTTCCTCAACAAATTATGTTCATCTATATGTCTGACAATATTGTTCTTTATGATAGTTTCAACCAGTTTGCCCGGTACTGAAGTCAGGCTTACAGGCCTATAATTGCCAGGAGCACCTCTGGAGCCCTTTTTAAAAATTGGCGTTACTTTAGCTACCCTCCAGTCATCTGGTACAGAAGCTGATTTAAATGATGGGCTACAGACTACAGTTAGTAGTTCTGCAATTTCACTTTTGAGTTCCTTCAGAACTCTTGGGTGAATACCATCTGGTCCTGGTGACTTATTGCTGTTTAATTTATCAAATTTGTTCCAAAACCTCCTCTAATGATACCTCAACTTGGGACAGTTCCTCAGATCTGTCACTTAAAAAGTATGTCCCAGGTTTGGGAATCTCCCTCACTTCCTTAGCTGTGAAGAACAATGCAAAGAATTCATTTAGTTTCTCCGCAATGGCCTTAATGTCCTTGAGTGCTCCTTTAGCACCTCGATTGTTCAGTGGCCCCTGCTTCTGATGTACTTAAAAAAAAAATTGCTATTGCTTTGAGTCTTTGGCTAACTGTTCCTCAAATTCTTTTTTGGCCTTAAGTACATTTTTGCATTTCATTTGCCAGTGTTTATGCTCCTTTCTATTTTTCTCACTAGGATTTAACTTCCACTTTTTAAAGGATGCCTTTTTGCCTCATTGCTTCTTTTACTTTGTTGTGTAGCTCTTTTTTGGTTCTCTTACTATGTTTTTTAATTTGGGAGATACATTTAAGTTGAGCCTCTGTTATGGTCTTTAAAAAGTTTCCACGCAGCTTGCAGAGACTTCACTTTTGGCACTGTACCCTTTAATTTCTGTTTAACCTCCTAATTTTTGTGTAGCTCCCCTTTCTGAAATTAAATGCTACAGTGTTGGGCCACTGTGGTGTTTTCCTGCCACAGGGATATTATATTTAGTTATATTACTGTCACTATTACCAAGCAGTCAAGCTAACCTCTTGGACCAGATCCTGTGCTCCACTTAGGACTAAATCAAGAATTGCCTCTCCTCTTGTGGGTTCCAGGACCAGCTGCTCCACAAAGCAGTCATTTAAGGTGTCAAGAAACTTTATCTCTGCAACCCATCCTGAGGTGACATGTACCCAGTCCAATATGGCGAGAACTGAAATCCTCCATTATTATTGTTATTATTATTATTTATTATTATTATTAAGTTTTTTATTTTAACAGCCTCTCTAATCTCCCTGAGCATTTCACAGTCACTATCACCATCCTGGTCAGGAGTTCAGTAATATATCCCTACCGCTATATTCTTATTAGAGCATGGAATTTCTACCCATAGAGATTCTGTGGTACAGTTTGATTCATTTAAAATTTTTACTTCATTTGATTCTACACTCTTTCACATATAATGCCACCTCCCTTCCCCCCCCCCCACCCGCACGAAGTGGCCAGCAGTGGGTTTGGCTCCTAGGCGGGGGAGAGGGGCGCCCCCAGCGGCACAGGCTCCATACTCCCATTGGCCAGGAACTGTGGAACCACTTGTGCACCCCTGCCTAGAAGCCAGACCTGCTGCTGGTCCCTTCCAGGGTGCAGCGCAGTCTGCGGTGCCGGGACAGGCAGGAAGCCTGCCTTAGCACCCCCGCTGTGCTGCTGACAGGGGGCTGCCTGAGGTAAGCTCGTGCCCCAATCCCCTACCCCAGCCCTGAGCCCCCTCCAAACCCAGCGCTCCTTCCTGCCCCCCAAATCCCTCATCCTGTAGGCAGCACTACTAGTTCCCCTGCCTTAAAAAATACATGATAGATAGGAATGGTCATTTTCTCATTACTTCTACCACAAAACTGAAGTTTCAGGATAGCCGTGTAATACTAGGCCATCAATACTTAATTGTCACCAAGATCTATTTGCTTTCTGTCTTGACAGCAAGTTTCTTATCTATTGTGGATTTATAACTGAGGTTAATATTCATGGGCGCAAAGCTTCTGTAGACATACACACAGTTTGAGTGCTGAAGTTTGTGAATTTGACAGCACTTGATGCATGGTCAATTTCACCTTTTTCTCCCATATACTCAAGCAGTTGCTTCTCCCTTACTAAAAAACCCTTTAAAACACATCAGAAGATCAGAAAAATATTTAAGCTTTAAAAATACTTAAAGTTTCAAAGCATATTATCCAAAAAAGTGTTGAGAAACTTCAATAGAAAATCATCCATTTTTTAAAAGTTCAAGCTGATCACATCTCTTTAAAAAGACCTCCCAGAAAAGTCAAATTAACATGAAGTGTGAAACCATAAGCAAACTCACAATTTCTATAGTTTTATCAGTTTCAGTATTACAGAGAAAAGAGAGGGAATGAGAAAGACTACAAGGTGGATCTTAAGAACAACCTACTATTAAGTAAAGTAACATTAAAATCTAGTCAGTTAGTATATCAAATCACAGGCACCAACTTTTGCAGGTGCCGGTGGGTGCTCACGTGCCCCCCCTCCCCAATCCCTTCCCTGTCCCATTGGATCCCTCCCAAAATCCCCACCCAGGCCCCGCCTTTTCCCCGAGCGCACTGCGTTCCCCCTTCTTCCCCCTCCCTCCCAGGCTTGCCACAAGAAAACAGCTATTTCGCAGCACAAACTCTGGGAGGGAGAGAGGGGGGAGAAGCAGGACTCGGCGGCGCACTCAGGGGAGGAGGCGGAGCAGAGGTGAGCTGGGACAGGGAGTTGCTGATGGGTGAAGATCACCCACCAATTTTTCTCCATGGGTGCTCCAACCCCGGAGCACCCACGGAGTCGGCGCCTATGTATCAAATTATTTTTTAAAAAGTTCACTACCCACATTCTTCTCTTCCCTGTACGTAAAGGAGTCTTTAACAGAACAATGGAAAACGAATGGCCATACCTAGAAAGCAACTATATGCAACGGGCTTTTATATGCCTTGAGCACACAAATTAAGCTCCTCTGCCATTTTTCCCAGTTATAATAAATTTTAATACCATTTTAATATTAGTTGACTGTTTCAAATAGAAAACTGAGTTAAGTTGATATCTTTATAGTTCAAAGGCTATTATTCAGGTTGCCTATAAACTTTGTAAAGCAAGTCACTTAAACTTAAAAGGGGTTTCAGTACAAATCAAAACAAAAAAAGGGGAGGGTAAAGTGACCACCTACTCCAGTGTTGCCTACTCCACATTGCAGGAAGTCACCAGACAAACTCTGAAAAGTCGCTAGATGTAGTTCTTTAAGCACTCAAAAGGAGTCAAAAATATCAAACAAAACATTTCCAGAGAATTCAACAGAGAATTTTTACACACACCCTCACCCACCCCCAGGTGAGTATAGTCACAAAATCATTCACAAGCAGTTCAATTGTGTTAATAAAATCCATTCCATGCTCTTCTTACTACATTCTGTAGCACACTAGAACCAACTACAGGAACTCCTCATTTAAAGTCGTCCTGGTTAATGTTGTTTGGACATTAAGTTGCTGATCAATTAGGGAACATGCTCGCTTAAAGTTGTGAAATGCTCCCTTCTAATGTTGTTTGGCAGCCACCTGTTTTGTCCACTGCTTGCAGGAAGAGCAGCCCATTGCAGCTAGCTGGTGGGTGGATGGATGGAACCAGGGTGGACCAGCAGCCCCTCTTCAGCTCCCCACCCCCTAAATTCCCTGTGCAGCAGCTCTCCCTCCCCCCACTGCCATGTGCTGCTCCCGCCCTCTGCCTTGGAGCTGCTCCGAGACTCCTGCTTGCTGTACAGGGGGAGGGAGGAAGAATGGGGCTGTCAGGGTGTCTCCCCTCACCCCTGCTCCTGCACCCTGCTTACCCCATCTTCCATAGAGCAGGGGGAGGAGGGGGACGACATGGAGGGAGGTAGCTAGCTTCTAGGCAGTAACTGCCATTTCAGGTTTCAGCAAGCTGATTTAATTACAAAGGCAGTGTACTTAATCCTGGGGTCAGCTACTTAAAAGGGAAATGTGCATTTTTTCCCCTCTCACACGCAGGGTGTGTGTGGGTGTGTGTGCCCTTCCTCCTTTCCAGCTGCCTTGTAGAGTGTTGAGAGAGTTAACCCTTGAGGGCTCAGTCAACTGCTAGTTCATTTAGCAGTAAGGCATTCCCTGGGAAATATCCCACCTTTTGACTCCTTCACCTCAACCAAGCTTCACAATCATCACTGTATCAGAGGGGTAGCCGTGTTTGCTGCTTCTACAGACCCAGACTAACACGGCTACCCCTCTGATACAGTGATGATTGTGAATAAGGTGCCACAGGATTCTTTGCTGCAATCATCACTGTGTACCAGTATTAAATTGTTTGTTTAAAATTTATACTGTGTGTGTGTGTGTGTGTGTGTGTGTATATATATATATATGACAGAGAGAGACTGACTTTTGTCTGGTGAAAAGAAAAATTCCCTAGAACCTAACCTCCTCATTTACATTAATTCTTATAGGGAAATTGGATTCACTTAACATCGTTTCACTTAAAGTCACATTTTCCAGGAACCTAACTACAACGTTACGTGGGGAGTTCCTGTACAACAGTACACGGTCATCATCAGGAGGATGCTCTCTGCTCATTGGGAAGGGCGCTCTGTACACTACAGCCCAGGCTGGCTGGGGTTGGTTCATTTCAGCTGAGCCTCCCTTTCTTGCCAGCCTAGATTTGAGCCGACAGATTAGTGAAAGGGAGAGCTCAGAACCAGGGGGAAAGAGGGCATTCACCTGGTCTGAGCTCAGCGCTGCAGGGAGCCAAAAAAGAAGATTTAAAAACAAAAATCTGCTAGCCAGACCCCTTTACCCCACCCAGCTGCCAGGGTTTCATTTCTGAAAACAACTGGACAGCTAACCCCAGGCCAAGCCAGGGGAAGGAGTAAAGGGGAACCGAAATCAAGCTAGCTCCACCTTTGATCCTGTAATAAGGGCTTCATTCCTGGAAGCATAGTGCCCTGTCTCATCCCACCCCCGCCTTCCATCCGTGTGGCTCCCCTCGCTGGCTAACCTGCCCCCCCCCAAGCCCGCTTCATTAGCTATCTTTCCCTGCATCAAAGGGTGTGCTACATACTACAGAGCAGCAAGAAAGAACACATTTGGGTAAAAACAAGTCCTGGCTAATGTGCTGCTCTCCCCAAAGTACACCCTGCTTTAGCAAAGTATTTAATTAGCCTCCACAAACTTCTT
This sequence comes from Mauremys mutica, assembly GCF_020497125.1. Lineage (NCBI taxonomy): Eukaryota > Metazoa > Chordata > Testudines > Geoemydidae > Mauremys > Mauremys mutica. The sequence continues at coordinate 266,680,658 of NC_059073.1, forward strand.
TTCCTTGCCTGCAGATTATAGTGATCTCTGCCCAAGAAGCTCTGGAATGTGATTCCTTCCATGGACATGCTTAATTGAGACAATGACATTGACTTGGTGTGCAATAGAATGTAGTAAGAGCAGCATGGAATGGATTTTATTAACACTACTGAACTGCTTGTGACTATACATATTGGTGACTTCTTTCTCTGAATGTTACTGTAATTGGCAATGAAAGTCCCTAGATTTGTCACTGGTCACTTATTTTCTTGCTAGGGAAACCAAAAAGTCACTAAATCTAGTGACAAAGTCGCTAAGATGGCAACACTACATGCCCAGACACACAGCTCCAGACACTAGAGCAGACAACATATTAAAAGTGATACTGAGTAGCCTTTAGAATAATCCCCACAATGGCATTATTTGCTATTAACAAAAGAGAGCAAGACTACCAGTTGAGGCAAGACTGCTCAGACCAGTTGAACTTTGAAAACATACAAAAATCAATCCAATGGGCAATACTGCTAGACAAAAGTTTCAGTTCTGACAATACAAAGGGGAAAAAGTGTTTCCCTTACATACATTTATTTTCTCCCTTCAAGGTAGCAAACTGGCACAGAATTCATTCAGTACTTTGATAATACAGAGTTGGTATGCTATGTAAGAATAACCTAAGATAAGTGTAATCATTTGGAGAGTGTGTGAAAGCGCCTATCCATCTTCCTCCTGCTGCAAACAGCAATCTAATTTTCAAAAACTCTCAGGAACATAGTTTAGGTAAAAGAATGATGAGTACTTGTGGCACCTTAGAGACTAACAAATTCTCTACACTTCTTTAGCACCACGATCGTCCAGTGGGTTCACTGATTGTTTGGCAGGATGCCTGCTTCTGATATACAAACTAACCATTATTTTTTTTAAAGTATATCTTCAGCTAGCTGCTCTTCACATTTTTTCTTGGCCTGTCTCATACTTTTACACTTGACTTGCTGGAGTTCATGCTCTTTTCTGTTTTCCTCACTAGGATCCGACTTCCACTTTTCAAAAGGATGCCTTTTTGCCCTTCATTCTGCTGCTTAGCCATGGTGGCCATGGGGGAGGGGAAGAAGAGAAATATACATTTAGTTTGAGCCTCTATTGTGGTGTTTTTATATAGTCTCCATTCAGTTTCCAGCATTGCATCTTTGTGACTGTTCCTTAAATGTCCATTTAACAAGTTTCCTTGTTTTTGTGTAGTTCTCCTTTTTGAAGTTAAGTGTTATTGTGATGGGATTCTCTGGCATTCTTCCCCCTACAAGAATGTTACATTTAATTACTTTATGGCCATTATTACCAAGTGGTTCAATTATATTCACCTCTTGGGCCAGATCCTGTGGTCCATTTAGGACTAAATCAAAAGTTGCCCCTTCTCTTGTGGGCTGCATGACAAGCTACTCCAAGAAGTCAAATGAAGAGGCAGGACGCCCCAATATCTCTGGACAGAGATTTTCAAAAGGGTAAAGGCTCTCCTGCGAGATCTTTACCCTCAGTGCCGACAGCACCAAAGGCAGGTGCCTCCGACCGCCCCAGCACCTCAGCTATGGCTCATGCAGAGTACAAAAGGGGAGGGATAGCTCAGTGGCTTGAGCATTGGCCTGCTAAACCCAGGGTTGTGAGTTCAATCCTTGAGGGGGCCATTTGGGGCAAAAATATTTCTGGGGATTGGTCCTGCTTTGAGCAGGGGGTTGGACTAGACGACCTCCTGAGGTCCCTGATATTCTGTGATTCAATTATGGGGTCTAGAAATTTTCCCTCTGCATCCCTCCCAAAGAGGACATATACTCAGTCAATATGAGGATAATTGAAATGTGTTAATTATTATTATTATCATCATTGTCTTCTGCCTTTGAAGCCTCTCTAAGCTGAGCATTGTGCAATCATGATCACCATATTAATCAGGTGGTTGATAGTATATTCCTACTGCTATACTTATTCTAGCATGAAATTTCTATCCACAGAGACAGATGTTTAACTATATTTGACTGTTTTTTCCCCTCCCACATATAGTGCCACTCCCCCATCAGTGTGACCTATATATTTTATAACCTGATAATACTATGTCCCATTGTAGTTTCTCTTAGTCATTGATTCAAATCAAGGCAATTTAAATCAATCCATCCTGGTCAGAAAGCTATTGGTATATTCTGGGGTTGTTAAAATGCTTTACCAACACAGCCACAGTTGAGGGACATACAGATAAGAGAAAAAAACAAAACAGGTTTGTCAAACAGAGTGACTGTACTTGGCTGCTTCTGTTGTCTCTGTAATAATTCAGGATGTCCAACTGTTTCATGGGAAGGATGCTCATGCAATGGTTTGAATACTTTTATCAGTAACAGCTTTGCCTCTGTACTATATTCTGACCCAAAAATTTATCACAGCTATTTAACCTTTAATGACTTCATAAATTTACTTAACTCCCACATACTGCTTGCAGTGCTGATTACAGCAGATAAAGTCTATGCATGCCTGTGCAGTCTCTCTTTTAACATAAAAACCTTATCGCTTGTACAGAAATTTAATTTGGGAGGACCAGTCCTTTATATGTAATGCTTGACAGCTTACATGAGCCTTTCCCTTAGAATTTTAAGGGAGAGACAATGGGGAATGAGATGGGGGAGGGGGAAAAAAAAAGAGGAGTAATTCATATGCAGGGATTGAGATTTTATACTGATTTGAGGCCAGAGGACTTTCAGTATTGAATTCAGGATATGCACACAAACAAAAAATCCCACACATCTCAAAACCTCAAGTCTCTTGCACTAAAGAATCTGATAGATTATCTGGCCTAGAAACAAATACCAAATACTCTTGGTAAACTGAGATTACCAATTGCATATAGCACTTGTTTCATTGTCACCAGATATTACATCTTCAGAATCAAATAATTTACTGTTTTCCTCCTCCCTTCCTCCAAACTTAAATTTTAATAGATTGTAGCGGTCACAATCTTGTACTTCATTACAATTTGAAAGCCTGGAATCCTACATTTTGAGTACTGTGAAGCACTAAACTAGTAGCTCATGCGGTATCAGCAGCTAAAAATCAGGCTGTGTTTAAAGACAAGATTGAAATTGGGTTGTTCTGATCCCCAAACAAGAGTGCCTTTAATAAAGTCATTTTTAGTATGTTTTACTGAATATTAACTTTTTGCTAGGCAGAGTTAATATTTGTTCCTCTACTTTACTCCCTCCACAACTTTCAGTCAAATATTACAGCCAAACAGGGACCATTATGGTGATCATTTAGTCCAGGGTAGTCAATAAGCAGACCGCTGGCCAAATATGGACCGCCAGATGATTTTGAATGGACCCTGAAATCTCTCTATTATGATTTTTTTTGTTAATTATTTCTTCTCTGGAGTTTGGACCTTGATCAAGAAATTTGGACCTTGACAAAAAATAGCTGACTACTCCCAATTTAGTCTGACCATCTGTGTAACACAGGCCATTGCTTTCACCCAGTGAGTTCTGTAACAAGTCAATAACTTCTGGTTGAGCTGTATCATATTTTAGGAAGATATCTAGTCTCTATTTAAACTTTAAATGATAGAAAATACACTACATGCTTAGGTAAGTTGTTCCAATGGTTAATTGCTCTGTTGAAGCCAGAAAAATTCAGGCTAGAAATAAAGGCTCAAATCTTTATCTTCCAACCATTAGTTCTTGTTATGCCCTTTTCTCCTAGATTAAAGAGCAGTCTACTACCAGAAATCTCTTCCAAGCATAAGTAATTGTAGACCACAAAAGGCTAACAAATGACTTGATCATAGATAAACTAAGTAGACTGTGCTTCTTTAGGGCTTGTTTACACATGGTATTATCCCAGAATAGCTATTTTGCTTTAAATTCACACCCAATCTTTTCCAGAAGGCCTTCCATGAATAGACAAGCCCATAGTCTCTCACTATAAGGCATATTTTCTAGACATCAAGTAATTCTCGTGGCTCTTTTCCAAACTGCTTCTGATTTTTCTAGATTCTTTTTGAAGGGTCATCATCAGACCTGGATACAGTATACCAGCAAACAGTCTCACTAAGGTGATTTGATATTCCTACTCCTACATAATATTCCCTGCTTATGTGTTACAGCTTCGCACTGGTAGCTCATATTCAACTGGTTACGTACCATGACCTGCAAGTCTTTTCCCACCATCACTGTTTTCCAGGCTACAGTCCCCCCCGCCATATCAAATGTGATCTACTTTCTTTTCTTCCTAGATGTACGATCTGACATTTGGCTGTATTAAAACTAAGTCAGAGATGCCATGAGTCCCAGTATCACAGTTTCTATAACATTTCTTGAAGATGCTCCTGGTGATTTGAGGATATGACTCCCATTACTCCTCAGACTTTGCTGGGAAGAGGAATCTGAGAAAGTTAAAAAGATAGCAATGTAGACTATTTGTTTTAATTAGTTTAAATGCATTGGTGCAGGGTCCAATATCTTGTGATCTGCCAGAGCTAGAAACACCAAACAGATTCAAATTATTTCACCACCATAATCTTCCAGCTGCCAAAGCACCGACAGAGATTGGACCTTTTTTTAAACATTTAAATACATCTGTGCTAGTGCTCAACTGTTCATTTATGAAATTCATGCAAGAGGAAAGCTGATGGCTAACAAAAGATTCTAGTTTGTTGTGACTAATTCTATGTATGTAGCATGATTCTACTCTACCGTATGTGTTTATTTTGGGGGAAAGCAAGAGCAACATCTGTTTAATTTATCAAGACAATTAAGAGGTGAGTTGATTATGGTGTATAAGTACCTTCACAGAGAAAATACCAGGTAATAAAGTGGAAAAAGCTTAGTGGAAAACAGCGTAACAAAAATGATCAGCTGTCAGTTGAAACCAGACAAATTCAAATTAGAAATAAGGCACAGAATTTAAAATCACCCTCACTGTTAGCTTGTTCCAATAGTTATCAAGAGATCTGGTAGATTCTCCATCTGTAGATGTCTTCAAACAGAGACTTAATGGAAGATACTTTATTCAAGTTAGTAGGCTCAATAAATGGGTAACTGGGGAAAATTTGATAGCCCATGGTATACAGCTCTGACTAGATGGGCTAATGGTCTCTTCTGGCCTTTAAAATGTTATTCACATACCCCTGAGTTTAGCAAAATGACAGACAAAACTGGAGGGTTTATACACTTCTTCCAAATCATTTTTTTGCCCATTATGATATAGCAACTTATGAATATACTTCATGTGTCTGTTAGCAAACAGCAAAGCATAGATTAAAAGACTATTTTAAATAGTATATAGGAAAGGTTGGAATATAAAATAAAAAGCCTTTTGTATTATAAACAAAAAAACCCTCTTTTAGATGAGACACTTACAGAGCTAGGAAGCAATTACTATTGAATTTGCTGCACCCCACACAGAGTGCAATAATGTGCAAGAGATAACTAATCTCCACAATCCTGATTTTCCCCTCAGGCAATTTTAGACTAGGGAGCTTGAACCTATTTAAAAAGCTTAATGAGTGCCTTTTCCAATTGCAATGGAAGTTTAGATAGAAAGCAGTTTCCTGAATTAATATGGGTGCCTTGGCCAAATTGCCTTACAAGTGCAACAGGACCTTTAATGAACCACAAGTATTTGTGGACACTGATTTGACTTTCATCTAAAGCAGAGGTCACCAGGGTAAGTACCGGGCCGGGCCAGTTCGTATACCTGCCACATCCGCAGGTTCGGCCGATTGCGGCTCCCACTGGCCGCGATTCGCTACTCCAGGCCAATGGGGGCTGCGGGAAGCGGCACAGGCCGAAGGATGTGCTGGCCGCGGCTCCCCGCCACCCCCATTGGCCTGGAGTGATGAATTGCAGCCAGTGGGAGCCGCAATCGGCCGAACCTGTGGATGCAGCAGGTAAACAAACCGGCCCAGCCCGCCAGAGTGCTTACCCTGGCGAGCCACGTGCCACAGGTTGCCGACCCCTGATCTACAGCAACCTGCACTGATTTAAACAAGCTTGTTTACACATGGGTTTGCACCAGTTTAAACATGTCTACTGGTTGTAGCCTAGTGGACAGAGTGCTAGAATGGCACTCAAGAAACCTGGTCTCTGCCACTGGTTTGATAGATAAGTTTGGGCAAATCACTTCACCTCTACACCTCAGTTTCCCCATCTGTAAAATAGGGATAATGGGACTGACCTTTGTAAAGCATTGGGGATCTGATTACAAACTGGTTGTATCAGTTTAAATTGATAAGCCAAGTCTTTAAAAAAAAAATCTGATTTAAACACACACACACACACACAGCACTTTAACGCCATCTGTTTAACTAAAGGTGTGTTTTGTGCCTTTTTTTTTTTTAAATATGTAATCTGGTTCAGCTTTGTGGGTAGACCAGGCTTCATCTATGTCAGGGGGCACTGAGCTGTGTTAGAGAACATGTTAAAGTTTTAACAGAAAACATGTTTTTGTATGCAGTCCTTGTCTACATCAGGTGTTAGTGGTGTCTAATGTGATGGCTGGTCATGATGAACTTAAAAACTGTTTAAGAGTGCTAATATTAGTTTAGCTTAATGCAAAGTTTATCCAATTAAAATCAGCTGATCTTGGATGTCTCCACAAACTTGAGGGATAAGGACAGATTTAACTCAAAACTAGCTAGAAACCAATTTCGTTAACCTGGTGCAGTTTCTCTGTGTAGTCCACCCTTCAGTGTCTTTACAGGTCTCCTAGCCAGTGACTTTTCACTCTGAGGTCTTACACGTGAAAAGCACAAGGTACTATAACTGCAGGCAAATGCAGAAAATATTTATGCTTGTATTTATGCATACACAGTATTACATAAAAACTATGCAACTTAAAATGACTTGTTTACAAAGTCAAGCATTCAAATATTAAGGAAACGCCAGATTTAAAGATGACTGCACAATATTAATTCTGCCTCATATTCATCAAATGAGGCGTGGATCCTGTGAAAAAAGTAATGCAGTTATAATGCGGGGGACAGAATTAAAGTTGCACAGGAAACTATAGATTTTTCACTGCCTAACTTTTGGGTGGTTTCACTTTGCAAACTAATTAATAGTTAATATTTTTTAAAAAGAGCAAGAACTCTTATATACAACTCTAAAATCCTCCATCACACATTAGCAGGGTTTGAGCACTGCAATATGAACTTTTGCCACTTGAGCTATAGAATCAGTTATGTTAGCTGGCACAAGGAAAAGGCTTTATCTCAGAGCTGGGGGCGAGGGCAAAAGAAAGATGGAATATTACAGCCATGAGCTGGGTCCAGGGAGTGTTTGAGGAAGGAGTCCAGCCTAGCTCTGTCTGCAACCAAGGTGGTACCTCCAGTAGAGTGGATGCTGGGTGCCAGTGGGTTTATTTGGGGGAGTCTGGCCCAGCTGGATTGGGAAGGTCCTGCCCCATGTAGCGTTCCAGAATTGGGAAAGGGAAGGGAAGGGAAGACTGGGATGATGGGGCCATGTGCTGGGTTGCAGGGAATGTAACGTGTGCACAGGGGAAGCGAGATGCCCAGCCCACCTTTCTCCTCCCTCCCATTGCTTTGGCAGCTCCTGGTATAGTGTGTGGTGGTGCTACGTTGGGTCTGGCTCTTTAGAAAGAGCTTGCTCTAAGTTCTCCTGAGTCATGCACTGGAATTTCCTAGGATAAGAGAAAAGGCATGTTGCTAACCTTGAGGGCTTTCTACATGCTGAATTTCCTGCTGCAAGCACGATGGTATTGGAGCATCTCAAAGTTACAAGAATCTCTTATAGATGTAAGGCAGTGGTCAGCAACCTTTCAGAAGTGGTGTGCCAAGTCTTCATTTATTTACTCTAATTTAAGATTTTGCATGCCAGTCATACATTTTAACGTTTTTAGAAGGTCTCTTTCTACAAGTCTATATTATATAACTAAACTATTGTATGTAAAGTAAACAAGGTTTTCAAAATGTTTATGAAGCGTCAATTAAATTAAAATGCTGATCTGACGCTGCCAGCCTGCTCAGCTTGCTGCCAGCCTAGGGTTCTGTTCACCTAGGCCGGCAGCGGGCTGAGCAGTGCCTGCAGCCAGGACTCCAGACCTGGGGGGTGGGGGAGTGGTTTCAGGGGTCAGGGCAGAGGGTTGGAGGTGTAGGGCAGAGGGCTGAGTGTGTGTGGGGTGTCAGAGCAGAGAGCTGGGTGTGTCGGGGGGGTTCAAGGCAGAGGGATGAGGCTGGGGGGTGCAGGGCAGAAGGGTGGGTGTATGTTCGGGTGGGGGGGTTCAGGGCAGAGGGCTGGGGTGCCTGGCTCGTGGGGGTGCTCCCAGCCCCCTGCCCTGAGCAGCTCATGGCAGGGGGCTGGAAGGGATATGCCCTGTTCCGCCCCCTTCCCCAAGGCCTTGTCCCTACCTCTCTCTGCCTCCTCTACGGAGCTGTGTACACGCTGCGCTCTTCCTCCTCCCCCTCGCAAGGGCCATCAACTGATTGGTGCAGGGAAGGAGAGGGGGCAGGGCAGGAAAGCACCAAGCTGGGGGAAGAAGCGGGGGAGGGGGAAGCTTGGCTGCCGCAGAACCAAGCTTCTGCCTCCTGTCCCCGCAGGGGAGAGCGGTGGATGCGGGGGCTGGGACCGCAGCAGGCAGTTGCGTGCTGCTCAAAATCGGCTCGCATGCCATAGGTTGCCGACCCCGATGTACAGTATTAGGTAACTTAAATAAAGGGTCACTAACAGCTTCCCAAATTATAGACACACCTACATATTCGTTAAGGAAAACTACACTAAAATAAAATTTCCAGTACTTTTTTTTTCCTCAAAAAGAACAGGAGTACTTGTGGCACCTTAAAGACTAACAAATTTATTGAAGCATGAGCTTTCGTGAGCTACAGCTCACTTCTTCGGATGCATAGAATGGAACACACAGACAGGAGATATTTATACATACAGAGAACATGAAATGGTGGAAGTATGCATACCAACAGGAAGAGTCTAATCAATTGAGATGAGCTATCGTCAGCAGGAGGAAAAAAACTGTTTGAAGTGATAATTAAGATGGCCCATAGAAGGTGTGAGGAGAACTTAACATAGGGAAATAGATTCAATTAATGTAATGACCCAACCATTCCCAGTCTTTGTTTAGACCACAGGTAATTGTGTCTAGTTTGCATATTAATTCGAGTTCAGCAGTTTCTCTTTGGAGTCTGTTTTTGAAGTTTTTTTGTTGCAAAATTGCCACCTTCAAGTCTGTCACTGAGTGGTTAGTGAAACCTTTTTTTTTCCTGTCTTCCTAGAGCTGATGACACAATGGCCTGAGACCATGAATCTGTAAGGATTACTGAACCCTGACGCAAAACAGCAAATGGTAGATTGTGGTGGTATCTCAGCACTAAATTCATATATTTAAAGGGGAAAATGTAGTTCAAATAGATTAACAGACTGACAAAGCCCATCTTATCTTTGTTCTAGAATGTTTAAAAACATTTAAATGTTAGAGAATATAAATTGTTACATGGATAACTAATTCCCTGCAGTTAATATGAAGGCTCTAGATATGCCCATACACTTAATTTGTGTGTTAACAGGGAACCTGACAGTATTCTGGGGGTTAATACAATGACAACTTAATTACAGTTATTGAGACAAGCCAGATATTCTGTGACAATACAGTTTATGTCAACATAAATAAGAAATCAGAGAGGATAAAAATGGAAAAGACCTATTAGATCTTTTCCTGCAAATACAGAACATTTACCAGGCAAAGGGTTCCAATAAAAGAGACCCAGAGGCTATACATTTCATCTTGGCTATGTAGCTTTAGAAACTTCACAGTAAGCCTCCCTACAGTTCACTGTACAATTTAATTAAACAGTTTTAGAATTTATTCTACAGCTGCTCTTAAAAATTCTCAGATTCAAAACCATTAGCAAACCAAAATTCCACTAAATATCTATCCAACTGAAAAAGGGAGAAGAGAGAGGGAGAAACTCAAGCCTGGTCTATGCTCGCAAATTAAATTAAAACTTAACTGAAGGTCTAGTGAAGACTCGCTAAATCGACTGCGGATAACTCTCCCATTGACTCCAGTACTCCACTGGAACGAGAAGAATAAGGTAAGTCAACGGGAGAGTGTCTCCTGTCAACCCAGCGTGGTGTAGACACTGCAGTAAGTCAATCGAAGCTACGCTGACTCCAGCTATGTTAGTCACATAGCTGGAGTACTGTAACTTAGGTTGACTTGCCCCCATAGTGTAGACAAGGGCTTATGGACTGAAAAATTTCACACTCCGAATTAAATCAACTTAAACCCTGGTCTGGACGCAAGGTAGGTTGACAGAATTCCTCTGTTGACCTAGTTACTGACTTTTGGAGGGGCTGGATCAACTACATCAATGGAAAAACAACTGTCAATTTAGGAAATATCTACGCTATGATGCTACAGTGGCAGCGCCATAACTATGCTGCAGTGAAACATACCTTTAGACCTGGTCTATACTAGAAATTACACAAATATAACTGATAAAAACTGCACCCGTGACAAAGTTATACAGGTATAAGCCATAGCATGGACTGCTATTATACTGGCATAGCTTATTTTGCTTCCCAACCCGGAATAAGCTATACCAGTGTAACTGCACAGGAATGGCTGCTTAACTATACTTGTACATGTAATCACTAAAACATTCTAGTTTAGAGAAGACTAATGTTTCACTTTAAAACACAATATAGGTAGCTTGAGAACAAAAACTTCAAGCACATGGCTTTGATTTTTCTTCATACATGTTTATGGTATATATGGCCCTGCCTTCTAGGCAAGCTAGTTTTTGTGGTCAGATCTTAAAAAGTTTCTGTTGTGTATGGGGTTGTTTGTTTGCTTCTTTTAAAAGAACAAGATATATTAACAATGTTTACACAGTCTCTCATCACTAGGTACATTTAAACCCTGCACCTCTTTTGGGGAATTGTCCTGAATATGGTTACTTTTGGTGAGGGAGAAAAAAAAATGTTTTTTACATCTCAGCAGCTGTGTATGTATTTAAAGCTGACCTGTCAAGCATTTAAGAAGTTCTAATGCCACTTTATGGCATAAGAAAACGATCTGAAAGTTTGTTGTGACATATTTTTCTTATTTAGACAGGCTAAGGAAGTTAAATCCAATCTTCCCTGTTTTGGCTGGTTGACCTTTAAGTCCAGGATGTTTGAGGGTTTTGAATCTTAAAAGGCTCCCTTTTCCAAAGTGTTAGTTACTGAAGTTACACAGGTGCTAAAAAAAGTTTGGTAGTCCAAAAATCCATTCAATAGAATAACTTCTCTCAGCTCAGTGTTACTATTGCACTAGTTCTCAACTCATGTTCTAGCTTAGTCAGGATCTGAATTTCTAATTTTAAAACCAGCATTCTTATTTAAAAAAACAAACAAAAACCTTCCAGACCTTTACTGATAAGAAAGCAAATAAAAGAGGCACAAACCTTCCCCCCCCCCCCAGCTTTATGTAGGCAACTTAAAAAATAAGTTTGTTGTATCAACTTAGACAGTACTTTGATGTTACTGCTTTTTGTATTATTCTTGCAATATTAACTACACTATATATCCACTTGTCAGTTGTCTGTTTCCAATCACTAATGCAATAAAGTTGTGTTTTATTTGAGAATAGGATGTTTTCTAGATTTTTTGGCTGTATGACAATTGTGTGTGGTATGGGTGAACATAACTGGTAGTTTTTAAAAAGTCCAAACTTCTAAACTTTTAAAAACTAGCAATTTATTTATTATCTTAATGAAGATTTGCACTCCCCTTCCTGGGAATTTCCTTAGGTTAAGGCACTTGATTATTTCCTTAGCAATGAGATTCCAATTTCTAAGCAGCATAGGAAATTGGGGACTAAACTAAGCCAACCATGAGGACTACTTCAAATGTTATTTATCTGTTGGTATTATGTAACACAAAGAGCTTTCTACTGTAAGACCTTTACCTCTCAACAGAACCAACATCACATCTGAAGTTTGTTTTATTAGACAGAAGAAATGTAAAACTAGGTAACTGGATTAACATCTTCTTAAAGACCTTTGGCTGCCAATTTTTGTTTTAAATAATAGCTAAAACATCTGGGAAAAGGGGTGTTTTAGATCCAGATACAACAAGTTCAGTAAGGTCTGGCCTCATACTTTTAGCATTTTTACTCATCTAAAGCTGTGTTATTTTCCATATTGGTTCTTCTTTTTGGGAAGGGGAGGGGTAGAAAGATGCAATGAAGGCGAAGCAAAATATGCATCCTTTTATACACAATGCTAAAGTAGTAGTTTAATCTCACAGCAAGATACTTAGTTCAAGGATAGCTCTTTTAAATATAACTTTAAATGAATACATACTTGATGTTATGTAAAAACTTGAAGTTGTATTTAAACACTATTAGCAGGCTGCTATAGGTGCCTGATCACAGTAGTTTATTGTAAAGAAAGTTTAAAAAATTTTTAAAAAATCACTATTGAACCATATCCTCTTTTGCAGAGTCTAAAGAAGTAGACATTTGAACCATTAATTGCATTCACACAGCATCACAGAATATACACTAGGCTTACCTATCACTACATAGGTTAACTAACTCCTACTCCCTTCCCCACAAAAATTATTACAGGACATTTGGAGAACTAATGGAGCAGACCATTAATCTGATTTAATTGCCATCGCCCACGTTTCTTTATATTGAACACCAACACATTCTGGAAGGGAGAAAAATGGCTACAGAAAAATATACAGTTCCTGAAGTAATTTTAGATGGGTTCAACAAGATACAAGAGTATTCCATTGGCAAGTGAATATTCTTTGATTTGTTACTTTATCAGAGAAAAAGATATATGCAAATTAAACTTGAGTTAAAGTTGTCTGGCTAGCTATTTATTCTGTTAGTCACACTTGTTTTTAAAGCTTGATTTGCAAAAAAAAATCTAAGCATAATCACTTAATCAGATTTTTCATATTAGTAAACCCTCTTTGCCCAAAACCTGTGACAGTGACTATCAACCTTGCCTTAACTAGAAAGAAAGGGCTACTCATGCTGGCATAGTTTTCACCCCAAAAGACTCACCTCTACAAAGCCTATAGAAGAAATAAAACAAAGACAAAAGTTATCTGGTAATATATTACTTTTAATTAAAATACAGATGATAGGCATAACAAAAAACTGTTTCTTTACTTTAAAATGTAATGCAATTGGAAATAAAATACTATACCCCACATATCAAAAAGTGAAAAAAGTTTGAATACAAACAAGTCTCTCTGTACTGTACCAACCTACAGTACCCAAACATTCTTACTGGGCAAAAGTTAATCTCATTCAACTCAATTTTGAGTCATCTAGTCTCAAAAAAACTTCATGTTTATTACAGTTCAGCAAAACATGTTTGTTGAATAAAATAATTACAGTAGTTAATGTTTGTACAAGTTCTAGATAGGATACATAAAATGTTAACTATAGTATAAATCCTCAAACTCCAAAATACAACTTAGAAGAAGAAGATTTACAGCACGAACACAATACAGGACACAGATTGATATTTCCTAATCCATCCAGAAATTATCCAATACAAAATTGTTGCATGAAATTCCACATGGTTTGTAAAATTGTACACTGTACCAGGTGTAGAAGGCTGTACCTGAAAACCAAGGAATGCATTCCTTAGGTTTAGAGAAATGTAACAAACTTCACTTTTAGTATCTATAGGAATGTAGGAAGGAGCTTAACTGTCTTAACCCAACCACTTACAGTACTATCAATTTGAAATCTAGTAAATTAAAAAAAAAAAAGTTGCTCTCTAACTTTCCTCCCTTTACCAATACTTGTGGTTTTAAAGGTCACCTTTTTAAGCATGTTCTCTTTACTACTGCTGTATAAAAACCCTATAGAAACAGGGAAGAACAGACTATGCTAGGAAAACAATGAGAGTGACAAGAGCTGTCATGTGCACAAACTAAAACTGAAAAAGACTACCATCCTACAGTCTCTTCAGGTATAGTATTGCTACATTGTAACAATGGCAGGTAAAATGTTTTCAAACTTTTAAGCTGACAACCCTTTAAGCAAAGGGGCTTGAAGTGACTGTCTTCCACTGAAAATGTAAGTCTTCAGTAAAACGGTAGAAACAAGCAGAAATTGGGAGATTTAAACTTCTAAACTCAGATTATCTTTAACAAGTTTGTAAAATAAATAAAAAAAATAGCAGCCTGTGTCTGAATTGTAACAACCGTTATTCCTTTATCTGATTCGTATGAACTATTCCTGTTCACCATGTGCTTGAAGGCATTTCTATGATTACACATCATGTGCAAGTATTGATATAAACCTGACAAAAAGTTTAAATTCTTATTTTTAACATAAATTTGTTAAAAGGAAGTTGTCATTAGACTGGAAACCCTTCTTACAACAAAGACCCGAGTAGCAAGGAGCAGACTTGTAACCCCAAAACCTCACTACCTTGCAGTGTTATGCTTATGCCCCCCCTGCCCTTCAATGAGCTCTTAGCGTTTTCAGGAATGAAAGTTACATGGAAGTCAGTAATTTATATCAAGTTTATAGTTAAAAGCGGGCATGTGTAATATCACGTGTCGCCCCCCCCCGTGACTCAACAGCCCATAGACAGAGGTATAAGACTGGCTGCAACCTTCACTGTGGGTGCACGGCGCTGATCACGCTCTTGAGCCCATAGGTACATTCAAGCCGCACAGAAGTCCTAGGTGGGCTGTTCTGCCATGATCTCAGCCGTGTGCCGGCACATGCAGGAGAACAGACCCACCACGTGCAGAGCCACAGCTTCCTCACAACACCCATAGCCTATGCCGCGCTCCCACTACCGCAGCATGTAACTCGACAACGCCACCCGGTGGCAGTGGGAGAGCACTGGAGCCTCCCCAGGCACCGGCTCGCGCTGCCGCACAAGGCCCATCCCAAGAACCAGAGACAACAAAATGGCGGCCGCCCGCTGCGTCACGTGACCCCTTTGTGCCTTCCGAAGCCTAGGAACGGCCCTGCCAGCCGCCGCGGCGGGCGGGTTCGGGGTGGCGGGGTCCACAGGAAAGACTTGGTATGGGACGAGGGGGAGGATTTGGGCTCGGCCCCCTCACTCTCCGGTCCCCCCTCCCCGCGGGCGGGGAGAGCGGGGAGAAGATGGCGGCCATTTTGTGCTTGCGCAGAGGCGAAGGTGGGGGCCCCGGGTCGGGTGCGGGGGATGGAGGGACCCGGCCGGGGGGGGGTCTCACGTACCGACTCCTCTTCCTTCTCCATGCCCGTGGGCATCTGCGGCACGGCCCGGTTGATGGAGGCATATTCGGCCAGATCGGGCAGGTCCTCGCAGCGGAAGACGGGCAGCGGCTTGGACGCGTCCAGCGCCCGGGCCCGGAACGACAGTTTGCTCATGTTAGGCAGCGATGGCGGCTCCGACTGGGGAAGGGGGGGCGGCAGTGAGAGCGCTCCGAGCTGAGAGCCGGACCCCGCCGAGCGCTCTCATGGAGGGACCGGGGCTCCCCCAGCGGGGCGGGGCGCACTCCGACGCGGGGCCCGGCGGCGCCGGCTGGCGCGGCTGGGTTGGGCGCTGGCTTCTCTTCTCTGCCGCTCCGGATCCGCTCAATACGCCACGGCCAACATGGCGGACATTAAACCTCGACTGGCCGCCTCTTTCAGCCAACCCCAGCGCCACAGCCATTCCCACACTGCATCGCGCAGGGGCGCGGGCACAGCGCCGCCCGGGGCAGGGGGCGCGCGGCGCGGGCCCTGGGAGCGCGGGCACGAGAGAGCGGGAGAGCTCAAACGGGCAGAGAGATGCTCGGAGTGAGGGCTCCTCGAGATTCCCGCTTCAGGGCGCGACGGGCTCTGTCCGCGCCTCAGCGGGAGGGACATTTACTCTCAGTCGCTGGGACAGAGGCCCCCGTGGTGTGGGGTAGGGGGCTAGCCCCAGGTCTCACTCAGCGAGGGGCAGGCAATGGGACAGACCCCATTAGTGAGGGGGCAAGGACCACGCAAGACCCTTCGCTCCCTGCAGGGCAGGGGGAGACAGACTATCTGGGAGTCCGTGGTAAAGACAAGCAGCACAGGCGACCGACCTGGCTCAGGCCGATGCACGAAGCAGCCTGTGCAGGGAGGTTGTTTCTTCTAAGGGTAGTTTCCCTCCCTGAGACCTGCCGCTGTTGAGCGCCCGGGCAGCCCGTCTCAGGGGCTTTGTGACATCAGAGTCCATAGAACTGAAACCTCAGCCGTAGAGAAAGGAAGCGATTGGCGCGGGGGCTGTTTACAACTTTTTCTGTTTGTTCCCATGACTCCGACTCTGGAAGGCTGGTTTTGTTAAGAATTTAACACTTCATGATTAGTAGTATGAGGGTAGTATCCCAGTTGGGCACTGTAAACCTAGATACCAAGCAGATGATCTTTGGCCCAGACAGTTTACAACCTAATGAAAAGGCTGAGCTGCTAAACCATATTTGAGTCATACAAGATGTCCCCCAAGATCAGGGAAGACAAAAGTTAACATTCCTTATATTTCTAGGTTAAAAAACAATTTTTTTTCTGGAAAAAGAAAAACACCAAACAACTAAAATGTTCAGCAATTTAAGTGTTAAATAGAATGAAGTCCACAGTAGTGTCATATATACTTGATGCTTTGGAAGGACTAATTTCACAATGCTGAAAACAATTATGAGCCAGATTAACTAGGAGGAAGAATTTAATCAGAAAAAAGTGAGTGATTGGTTAAGAATACTTTACTAGCTACAATTGAGGAAGAAGGCCATATTGGTTAAAAAACCCAATCTGGTGTAGCAGGGGGGGAAGGCTGCTATATAAAATGTTAATTTATACAGAAGAACAAACAAATGGAAGAAAGGGGAGGTTGATCGTAATCAATCTAGGAACTAGAAAAAATGATAAGGAAAGCAAAGGGACACAAGGAGAAATCTATGGCCAGCAGAGTTAAGGACAATAAGGAGTTTTTAAAGTATATTAGGAACGAAGTATCAGAGGGGTAGCGGTGTTAGTCTGGATCTGTAAAAGCAGCAAAGAGTCCTGGGGCACCTTATAGACTAACAGACATATTAGAGCATGAGCTTTTCTGGGTGAATACCCACTTCGTTGGATGCATGTAGTGGAAATTTCCAGGGGCAGGTATATATATGCAAGCAAGAAGCAGGCTAGAGATAACGAGATTAGTTCAATCAGGGAGGATGAGGCCCTCTTCTAGCAGTTGATGTGTGAAAACCAAGAGAGGATAAATTGCTTTTGTAGTTGGCTAGCCATTCACAGTCTTTGTTTAATCCTGAGTTGATGGTGTCAAATTTGCAGATGAACTGAAGCTCAGCAGTTTCTCTTGGAAGTCTGGTCCTGAAGTTTTTTTGCTGCAGGATGGCTACCTTTACATCTGCTATTGTGTGTCCAGGGAGACTGAAGTGTTCTCCTACAGATTTTTGTATATTGCCATTCCTAATATCTGATTTGTGTCCATTTATCCTTTTCCGTAGGGACTATGATGGCGTATATTACATTGGTGGACGTGCAGGTGAATGACCGACCGGTGATGGTGTGGCTGATTTGGTTAGGTCCTGTGATGGTGTCGCTGGTGTAGATATGTGGGCAGAGTTGTTTGTTGCATGGGTTGGGTTCCTGAGTTAGAGTTACTATGGTGCAGTGTGCAGTTACTGGTGAGAATACGCTTCAGGTTGGCAGGTTGTCTGTGGACGAGGACTGCATCATCATCAGGGATCTACAACCCATCCTGGACAATGATCCCTCACTTTCACAGGTATTGGGTGGCAGGCTAGTCCTCGCCCACAACCTGAAGCATATTCTCACCAGTAACTGCACACCGCACCATAGTAACTAACTCAGGAACCAACCCATGCAACAAACCTCGATGCCAACTCTGCACACATATCTACACCAGCGACACCATCGCAGGACCTAACCAGATCAGCCACACCATCACCGGTAGGTCATTCACCTGCACGTCCACCAATGTAATATACGCCATCATAGTCCCTACGGAAAAGGATAAATGGACACAAATCAGATATTAGGAATGGCAATATACAAAAACCTGTAGGAGAACACTTCAGTCTACCTGGACACACAATAGCAGATGTAAAGGTAGCCATCCTGCAGCAAAAAAACTTCAGGATCAGACTTCCAAGAGAAACTGCTGAGCTTCAGTTCATCTGCAAATTTGACACCATCAACTCAGGATTAAACAAAGACTGTGAATGGCTATCCAACTACAAAAGCAGTTTCTCCTCCCTTGGTTTTCACACATCAACTGCTAGAAGAGGGCCTCATCCTCCCTGATTGAACTAACCTCGTTATCTCTAGCCTGCTTCTTGCTTGCATATATATACCTGCCCCTGGAAATTTCCACTACATGCATCCGACGAAGTGGGTATTCACCCACGAAAGCTCATGCTCCAATATGTCTGTTAGTTTATAAAGGTGCCACAGGACTCTGCTGCTTTATTAGGAACAAAGATTCCCAACAACAGTATTGGTCTACTACTAGATAGAAATGGTAGAATTATCAATAATAATTGCGTTCCATAATATTTCTGTTCTATAGCTGGGAAAAACATATGTAGTCATATCATAAAATAACACTTTCCATTCCAGTAATACAGTGGTTCTCAACCCACAGCCCAGTTAGCACACAGCTGTGGCCCAAAGGCCAGCCCACCCATGTGGTGGGGGTCTGGGCAGGCAACTGACCAACCCTGTGAGTGGCCAGGGTCCGGGCTGCCACTGATACATAGCAATCTGGATCACTTGGTAAGCTGGGCACAAGCAAACAATATGCATTTTAATATGGCTATACGTGTACATATATATATATATATATATATATATACACACACACACACACACACACACACACACACACACACACACACACACATACATCTAGGAACAAAGAATGCAGGCCATACTTATAGGATGGGGAAGCTTATCCTGGGAAACAGTAACTCTGAAAAAGATTTGGGGATTGTGATGGATACTCAGCTGAACATGAACTCTGATGTGATGCCATAGCCAAAAGGCTTCCTGCAGGTCCTTAGATGCAAAAAGGGGAATCCTGAATAGGAGTAGAGAGATTATAACTCCTGGGGGGGATTCTGCACCAAAAAATGTAAAATTCTGCACACAATATTTTAAAATTCTGCAAAATTCTGCATATTTTATCAAAATAATATAATCACACCAGTTTCAATGACTTTGGTAATTTATTTCAAAATAACGGTCAGCCAATATGTCTAACAATACAGCTAACAAGATTCAGGAAAAGTTTTTTGACAAATAGATTCCTTACTAGGCATATTAATACAGAACTCTATGCAATATTTAATTTAAACTACAGTACAGAATCGTATTTCCCACACCCCTCAGAGTGTAAAGGCTTGGTGGAGTCAGGGGTAATGGAGAAGCTGGAAAGAGAGAAGTAATTCCTGGAAAGGAGCCTGGGTATGAACTTGAAGGGTTGTTGGGTATGCGTGGAAAAAGTATGGAACAGGTTTTTTGGGGGTGGCAGGGAGGGCTTGTTAGGGAGCGTCCCCATGCAGACCCTGGCAGACTCCTAGCCTCTCCCATTCAGTCAGGCACATCTGCCCCTGTCCCCATGTATCTCTGTGCCCGTACTCAGCCATCCTCCTTCCCCCCATTGCCCTGCACCTCCCCCGTCCATGTCTCC
The DNA here is from genome assembly GCF_020497125.1 of Mauremys mutica. Lineage (NCBI taxonomy): Eukaryota > Metazoa > Chordata > Testudines > Geoemydidae > Mauremys > Mauremys mutica. The sequence continues at coordinate 266,700,318 of NC_059073.1, forward strand.
CTGCATCCCCTCCACCAGCCCCCTCACCTCATCTTCATGTGTCCATGCACCCCGTCCCCATTTGTCTCTGCCCCCACTCAGCTGTCCCCTTCTCCCTTATAGCTCTGCACCCTCTCCTGCTCTGCCCATGTGGCCTTGAGCTTCCACTCCCATTCAGCCCCTGCCCCAGTCTGTCCTCCCCACACTAGCCCTTATGAGCCCCTTTCTGACCCCCCACACTGTCTGTGTCCCCTTATCATCTGTCTCCTGACCGGCTCTGTGAAGAAGGCAGGCTCTTTCTCTGACCTATCCTGGCTGGGGCTTACCAGAAGCGGCTGCAGTGATCTAGTGCCACAGTGCCCACTAATAGGCAAAAGGCAGAACTGCAGCAACTTTTCAGCAGTAGCTATTTTCGGGGGTGGAGAATTAAAAATATGCACAGCACATGAAATATGCATGCGTGCAGTGGTGCAGAATCCCCCCAGGAGTAAGATTTTACCTCTGTATTTAGCACTGGTGTGACTGTTGCTGGAATACTGTGCCCACTTCTGGTGTCCACAATTCAAGAAGGATAGTGAAAAATTGGTGAAGGTTCAGAGAATAGCCACAAGAATGATTAAAGAATTAGAAAACATGCCTTATAGTGAGTGAGCTCCTTGAGTCTATCTGTTTAGCTTAACAAAGAGAAGATTAAGAGTTGACTTGATTACAGTCTGTAAATATCAACACCTGAAAAATATTTAATAATGGGCTCTTCAATCTAGAAGTGAAAGGTCTAACACAGGCATTCTCAAATTGGGGCTCACAAGGTTATATGGGAGTCGTGAGTACATGCACTAAACAGAGAGCAACAGCTATAAAAATATCATTTAAGTCTAGTGTTTTAGAAAATTACACCTTTCTGTCACAGTGTAGAGTATTTACTTCAAAAAGTATTGTAAACATATAATGCAGCAATCATTGTTTCTAAACAAAAATATATATTTGTATTATCACTACTTTAAGGAAATTGGACTATGGGGATTGTAGTATTGTGCGCGCAGTTTATTGTCTTGAGACTAAAAAGGTGGGACCGAGACAACATTAGAAGGCTTGATTGTTCAGCGCTGAAGAGCTGCATTAAACCACAGACCACTCAGAACACTGAGATTGACCAATAAAAAGTAATTTATAAATTAACAGTCAGACACACAGGCAGAGGCGGAGCTAGGGGGACTTGCGGGGACTATACCCATCACAAAATTTTCCTTAGCCCTGTCCCCTCGAGCCACCCCTTGCAGTGAAAAAGTCAAATGTAATGCAGAAGTAAGGGGGGCATGATATGGCATTGCCACCTTCACTTCTGCAGTTCTGCGTTGCTGCCACTGCTGCCCTCCAGCCACATAACTTTGAAGCCAATGTGCTACTGCTGGACGTGGTGTTGCCTTCAGAGCTGGAAAGCTGTGAATATCACTTTTCACAGCAGACTTAGTGCCCCGTTGCCACCCTTCTGCGCTGCTGCTGGCAGTGGTGCTGCTTTCAGAGCTGCCCCACCACCAGCAGCACAGAAGTAAGGGTGGCAAGGAGGCATTAAGTCTGCTGTGAAAAGTGATAGACAAAATTTCTTCATGCGTTCCCCAGTATTAAACAAGTTATTTAAAAAAAAATATTTACTATGCTTATAACTAATTCAATAAAATGTGTTTTAGTCTTAAAAGGGGTGAGAAAATGTAAATTAATTTTAAACAATAGGGTTATAAATTTAGCATTTAAAATACTGTTAAATATAAAAAATGTTTTTAATTTATAAGGGGAGTTGCACTCAGAGGTTTGCTGTTTGAAAGGGGTTGCCAGTACAAAACGTTTGAGAACCACTGGCATAACACAATCCAATGGCTGGATGTTGACGCTAAACAAATTCAGAATGGAATTAAGATGTACATTTTTAACAGAGCCAGTAATTTATCATTGGAATCATTGGATATTTTTCTAACATATATGCTCTAGAAATTATTTTGGAGAAGTTCTATGGCATATTAGGTGATTGCAATGGCCTCTATTAATCTAGTTTAAGCTTGTCTGTATTAGGGTTTTATATGCGTTTACTTAATTGGGTTAGTTAACATGATTCACTTTTCTTGTGCAGCCAAGGTATCAGTGAGAAATTTTCAGTCTCACTACTGACAGTGAAATCTCGCATTCAAATTGCCCTAGTCTGTGACACAGCAGCCCCTGGAATGTCAATTTTCCTAACCCTTCATTAACTAAAGTTGAATGTACAACTACTGTCTATTTTAAGAACCCTACAACATCAGTTTATTAGGTAAAGATATCCTTTTGGGCCAAAATTTAAAACTCTGATCCAAGAACTATACAGGTTTGCCCTGTATCCCTTTGCCCAGGCAGAGTCCCATTGACAATGCAGTTCTCAGTACAGGATCGAGGTCTATAAGTTGTGTGTGTTTATAATATTAATTAAAATATTTTCATGATTTTATTTATGCCAGTTAATGTTTTGTTTGAATTTAAACAGTCCTCTCCAGTGTTTTAAAGGCAAATATTGTGGCACTGTGCTATTGCATGAGAACCAGAAGATAAAATTGACCTGTTTATTTTCTTGGAGTGACAAGATAGTTAAGCAGCTTCTTTTGATGTACAATATATCAATAGTGGAAATCAAATTACATTTTTAAAATTCTTTCAGTTTTAATAATTGGAGGTGCTGTTTTTGACACAGGTAAAGAAATTGTTTTTGACCTTATCATAATAATGGGTTAGATTTAAGAATTCTTCTATGTTGGTTGAAACTTTGCTAAATTTAGTTGTTGCTAGCAAAGTTTCAGTCCAAGAAATACCAAGAAAGGGGCAGTTATTAGTGATTGAGACATGGTCTCTTTTTATATGAGATATTCAAATGTTAGAGCGAAATGGAAAACATGATATTAATTTGTACTTTCACTAGATGTTTCAGTGCAGTGTTAAAAATGTAAATAGCTTTTTACCCTAACTTTTATAAATTAAGCATTAATATTCATTCAGTAAATAGAAATGTTTTCTTAATCTTATATAAAAATCTAAGATTTTCCAGAAATATTAAGTAATTTAATTTACCTAGGTGTTAAAATGGCAAGGAGTCTTTCAGTGCATTTTTGCGCTACGGTTTTAACTTACTGTTAAATTTGTTTCTGAGTTAAAACTCAGTTGTACTGGTTTTCTTAAGAGCAAATATTCTAAACTTAAGATTTAGTTAAAGCAGTTCAAATGTTTGTGCTGCTGTTAGATGTAGTAGGCTTATTTATTGTTATGTATTAGACAACATTACTGATAGAAAAAGGAAATCTTTGTATGTTTTTTGATGTGGAAATACATAATTCACAAACCTGCAAGCTACCCTCCAGAGGCAGATCCCTGTGCCAATGCACAGCAGTTTATAAATTTGCAGTATAAATTATAAGTACACAAGTCTCAGCTATTGTGCATGCAAAGTTTGACTTCCAAATTTTACTGTTAACTGTGAATTGTGTATTATGTACTGCAATACTGCTATTGGTACTATGTACCTTCAGAATACTTTGGCATTTGTCAGTACTAGAGCATGTACTGAAACAGATATCAGGCAGTAAACCAGAAGGTACACCAATAAAATGTAACCTTTTTCTCCCATTAATGTCAGGAAAGGAAATTTAAATAATAAAAAGCAAAATATAAAGGATATCCCATTCTTAAAAAAGGAAGGATATTCAGAGTTAAACACTAATAGTCCTTATTTAACCCTTGTGCATAAACCTTTCAGTTTACACAATACACCTCTACCCCAATATAACGCGGTCCCGGGGAGCCAAAAATCCCTACCACGTTATAGGTGAAACGCCGTTATATCGGAATAGCCGTGGCAGGGCTCCGGCAGCGATTTAAAGAGCTCTGGGCTCCGGCCACTGAGGGAAGCCCCGGGCCCTTTAAATCACCGCTGGAGCCCTGCTGCCGCAGCCCCGGGGTAGCAGCAGCAGGGCTCCAGCGGTGATTTAAAGGGCCTGGGGTTCCCTGCAGCAGCCGGAGCCCCAGGCCCTTTAAATCACTGGTGAGCTCTGCTGCCACAGTCCCAGGGTAGCAGCGGCAGGGCTCCGCCGGTGATTTAAAAAGCTCCGGGCTCCGACCGCTGCAGGGAGACCAGGGCCCTTTAAACTGCTGCCCGAGCCCCACTGCCGCAACCCCGGGGTAGCGGCGGCAGGGCTCCAGCGGTGATTTAAAGGGCCCTGGGCTCCCTGCAGCAGCCGGAGCCCCTCTCTACCACTCTATATGCGAACCCGTGTTATATCGGGTCGCGTTATAGCGGGATAGAGGTGTATATGATATACCACTTGGGCACAAACAGGGTACTTGGTTGGTTAAAAGCTTTTTGCCTGAAATTCTTGGGGCTAGCAGTTCATTTTCCCAGCAATGGATATATCCCAGGAAAATTATTTTCTGCTGCAAACAGATGAAATCTATTAATCCTCAAGTTACTGAAAACCAGTTGATGAATGTCAATCTTTTAAACTATAATTTACATGATAATTCTGATATTGGAAAAACAAAGATCACAAAATTATGTGACATATGTACTGAAATTCAGGATTTCTGCTCTGAGCAGATTATAGCACAGAAATGTATGAAAAACCATTCAGAGGCAGCACTTACAATAGAGGTGGTTTGAGGTTCAATGATAATATATAGCAACATTTAAAATGTTGCCATTTCTGGAGACTTCAATGTAGGTAAAATAGGAATTGCCATACTGATACAGATATTTCACCCATCTATCCTTTTATCCTGTCTTTAACTGTAGCAGAAAACAGACCCTCCCCCATCCCCATCATTAGTTCAGGTGTACTTTGAAAAGTGTGAACACCTGCAGCTGATCACTTAGAAATTCAAGATGTCTAATTAAATCATCATACAAAAGGGGATAAAAGTTTATCCTTATCTTTTGCCTACTTGTTTACTGATAAGCTAAAGTAAAAACAGCAGCAAGGAAAAGGAAATGGACATGTCTGATCCCATTACACTATGTAGCTTGTTTTGTTCAGCAAAAGGAATAACAGAAGTGAATAGTAATGTGATATTTAAAGTATAAGTGCTTGGTTTTCATTTGTCTTTGAAGTAGGGACTATTCTATACATAACTATTTATATATTATATTCAAGGGCTTTCATTGTTTTTGTATGGTATTTTTAGATGGTCCAAAAATCACTGTTGTACTTTTAAAAAGAGCTAATCATCATGGTATAGAGTTCTCTCTGTTTGGAAAATTAAGTTACTGGCATATTTTTCAAGAAGCAAAGCTCTTTAGTGTTGGTGGTGGTATCTTTTAGCACTACACTTTCACATCTGCAAAGACCTTTTTGATTAAAAATGAGAGATGATACATATTTGTTGCCCATGCCATATCCATCGGAAATTTAAAGTCTCCACCACCTCTATGTCTTTGTGTTGCAGTAATAGAGGACAAAGATTTGAACTGTGAAATATGGGTCACTTGGTAAATAAATAACAATTACTGAGACATAAGTATACTTCAGAGGCACAATGGACAGCAAGTTTTCCTGATTTGCTCTGATAAAATGTCAAGGGTGCAACTGATAACAGATTTAAAAAATGTAGTAAACAGTGTGTACATCATATCAATTGAGGTAAAAAAGCCTAAGACATTAAGGATAGAATAACAGAAAGGTTTCTTTTATTCATTCTTTAATGAATGCTTTAAAATGCAAGAAAAAAATGAAACCCCGTTTTCTAGTATTGGCTTTTGAGCTGGACAGAATGACAGTAGTAGAGAGCTGATAGAAGTTTCTTGATGAACACTAATGGAAGTTTTCACTGTCCATTGGAGGAACTGCTTCCAGTAGCTAGTCTGAAAATGTGCATTAAATTTATACACAGTACTTCAGGACCTAGACTATCTCTACTATCTAAGTGTAAAGGAAGCAAGTACAGTAGAACCTCAGGGTTGCAAACGCCAGAGTTACAATCTGACTGGTCAATCACACACTTCATTTGGAACCGGAAGTACACAAACATATAGCAGCAGAGACAAAAATTTTTTTTTAAAAAAGCAAATACAGTACAGTACTGTGTTAAACAAACTACTAAAAAATAAAGGGAAAGTTTAAAAAAAATTGAGACGGTAAGGAAACTGTTTCTGTGCTTATTTCATTTAAATTAAAATGGTTAAAAGCACAGTAAAGTTTCAAAGCTGTATTAAATGTTCAGGTGCAAACTTTTGAAAGAACAACGATAACATTTTGTTCAGAGTTACGAACATTTCAGAGTTACAAACAACCTCCATTCTCGAGGTGTTCATAATTCTGAGTTTCTACTCTACTCTGATTATAATCATCTCACTAACTCAACTGTGGAGCAGTTTCTTCAATCTTTGCCTCTTTCTACCATTGAAATCAGTTTAACAAGAGATAGTGGCTAGTGGCATTTTGGAAGCCAAAATGAAGGAAGAAAGAATACAGAGGTAATTTAATTTTTTTTTTAAAATATGCAGATTGCTTTAAAATGGCAAAGGAGTGCATATATGGGAAAGGCATGATTTAAAAAATGTAGGTTGATAAATATGGTATATTCTCTATATAGTATATATTACTGTAAAATAACCTGTGGAGTTATACCTTCTTTCCTGTTTGTCTACAATAACAACTTACTCTTGGCATTTCAAATTGTTCAGTAACTGATCTGACTCCTGACTGAACCATGTGCATGTATCTTCCTTCTTTATTTGCTGTGAAGAATCCTCTTTCAGTTTTGCTTGTACTTTATCAACACAATGAAAGCAGCAGTTTGAAATGTTGCCCTTTTTAAACAAATTTAAACAGCTGAAAAATAACAACAATATGCTCTATGTACTATTCAGATTGTCCTCAATTTTATAGTAATGCAGGCACAATTTGAGGCTTCTGTCTTCCTCTGTGGTCTGGTGTCCAAATATTTAAGTCATTTAATTAAGAATATTTCAAAAGTAATCTTTATGAAAATTAAAATAATTTGTACAGTGCTTTGAAGATGTCAGGGATAGAAATGTTAAGTATATCTAATCGTATATTGAAAAGAACAAGGTTCATGTTGAGCTGTTAAGGGAGCACACATCCTGCAGTTAGGTCTGTGCAAACAGGGGTCCACCCACGCATATCAAGTTACAGGATCTGGCTCAAGGTTAGTATACCTAAAACTCAACCTGATATTTATATTTATGTTTGCAACTTCTGTATAGTACAGCCCTTCCCCTCCCCAAGACATCTGTTTTACTGGAATTCCTGGGTGATGAAGGAAAAACATTTTTCACATGAAGACTGATTTCACTTCTAAGTGTTTATAATAGTGAAAATAATGTTTTGGAAAGTTATAAAAATACTTTGACAGATTCCTTTTGTTAATAAGAACTGCACAGATTAATATTTAGATACAGTAGCATAAAACAAGTCTCTCTGGAGCTAGAAAAATTTTCACAGCTGACCTTTCCAACACGAGTTGTGTAATCCAGACACTTTCCAACAAGTGTTCATCAGGTGCAGCAGTATTCAGGTTCTAGTTACACTATGGATGCGTGTAAAGGATACGTAGATGAAGCTTTGGACTTAATTTTCTACATGTTATACTCTTGCTTCATCAAAAATATATATTATGGGAATATAAAGATTTTTGTGACAACTATTTTAGCTACAACAAATCTTCTTTCAAAAAGCATTACTGTTTAAGCTTTTTATATTGAAACTGTATTTTTTTTCCTCCAGTCTGATTGTTGATCGGGATAATATCAAGAAGACTATTGTAATTTTGTAAAAATTTTAAACAATTTCTCTGCTCTAACTTGCAGGAAAATTTGCACCTTAAGTCAGGAGCTACTTTTTTGTAATAGTACAACTACTACTAATACAATAGTACTTAGCATTTATAGCATTTTAAATGTTCATACAGTAGAACCTCAGAGTTATGAACTGACCGGTCAGCCACACACCTCATTTGGAACCAGAAGTATGCAATCAGGCGGCAGCAGAGCCAAAAACAAACAAAAAAATGCAAGTACAGTACTGTGTTAAACATAAACTACTAAAAACAAGATAGATGTCAGAGGACATGACACCGAAGTTTCTTCACTTCTTCACTTTAATAAACTTCCCTATTTTAGAAGCAAGCAAATAGATGGTTATAGGAATAAGCTTGGGAGCCTAATGGTTTAGCCATGCCTCAAGCAGGTGCAACTCCTAGTGAATTTCATCCTGTGGATGTAATTTCTGTAGACTGAGCTTAAATGCAGTTGTTGCTGATCTGTTCTAAGAAAATGAAAAGGTCTAAAATCATCTGAAAGTTGATTCTATTCTAGAGTCTTTGGTTTTAAGTTGATTAACACAGTAGTTGACTTAGCTAAATCTTCACTTCCCTGTTTTTCAGCCATAAATTCAATACCTCATAGCCTTGCTCTACTATAGGAAGAAAATAATTTCCATCATAGAGAGCTTTAGAACTCTTATACACTATTTTCTTAGTTGCTTTAGTGCAAATAAATGAAATTAATATAATCATGTCTTGGACTGTTATGAGAACCTATCCCTTAAATAGGGATAGAATCTTCCATAGAATCATAGAAGTTAGTCTGACATATTTGTGTCTTCAGCTCTTGTCTCAGAAAATGACAAGAAAAGTTGTTTGGCCTTTACAACTGAAATTAGTGTTTGTCAGCATAGTGAACACATATGTATTAGTGTGTTATAAAACTTCCTAGCATATTGTAAATTGGCTATGCTTCTGGAAATTGATTTAAAAAAAAAAGAGGGGGGGAGATGTAAAGCAAGAAAAATGTTTTTCTGAGGCATTTTTCTGTAGAAAATCTTAGATTATAAATCTCTCCACATCTCATTATCATTGCTTAACATTCAATAGGTAAAGATATAATCATTTTGATGCTAAAACTGCTTGACGCTTTTCAGAAATGCAGAGCAGGTATAACAGCTTTACAAAATAATGAGAGGCTCAGGAGTGTTAAATATTAAAATCCCAATAGAATTTTTTCAAGGGAGAAAGAAATTAAGTTGGCTGCTATTCTAATAAGCAAAAGTTTACTAGAAATGCCTGTGAAATCAGCAGTGTTGTTGAAATGGATTGTCTCACAGGACTGTAGAGGAGAGACACAAAATGTTAATTTCCCCAAATAAAACCCAAAGATTTAAAAACTAGCCACCAGAGGCCAATTCAAGATTTTTTCCATTTAAAGCTAAATTTTACAGGATATCACAATACAGCTAAACTATTGTACTGCACATTAGATAATGCTAAAAAAAACAGGCAGAAATTAAATAGTTGAGGTGAATAATCTAATATATCAATACTAGTGCACAAAAACATTGAAAAGAAGAAAATGGAAGCTATATATGCTTCAGACTTAAGGCAAATTCCTTTTTATCATATGTGTAAATTAAATGTTTATAACCTTTAACAAAATATTACACTTCTGAAGTGCACTGTATAAATTGAAGGTTTATTATTTCCTTTTGTGTTGATTACATATCTTTAAAGAACATTTTTTTTAAATAATATTTTCTTTAGTTTCAGCACCAAGGCTGAATGGGGTCATAGGCAACATTTTTTCCCATACATAATATTATGTGAAAGGTCACAGGCAACATATTTTTCCAAACAAGTAAAAGAGGGCATTGTGTGTTTGTTTTAGTAAAGTAATCCTATTTTGTAAATTGGTTGAGTCACAATCATATCTACCCAGCAGTAAAACTCAGCATCCTGAGGCAAACAGCCTTAAAATAAACTCAGAATAATCAGTTTATTGCAAAGTAGGATGTTAAGAACATAAGCTACACCTGACAGTTTATGCCATTGGGCTCTATTCCAGGAGAAAGTGGGTAGAGCCACTGTTGACCTATTTCTTAATCCATAAGTAACTGAAAGCACCTTGAGGAGTAGAGGAAGCATTCTCCCCTTCCAGCAATAGCAAGGATCTCAGGGGAGATGCTGGTGGTCTATTTGTCCCCACAGCCGAAAGGAATCATACAGAAGGCACAGCTGGCTCATTCCCTTTTAATAAAAGGATAGCTATCTTATACACAACATTGATTCCTTTTCCCCCCTTGCAACTAGAGTTGGACTTTTTTTTGCCACTTTCAGTTCACTCAAACATCTATTTGATGTCTGAAGATTTTTTCTGAACATTCTGTGATGCATAAACTTCATACTTACTGTTTATTTAGTATTTGAATGAACAAGTTTTTCCTATGAGTATGGAAGAATAGTAACTGAGGAAGTCCGAATGCTAAGAATGGCTGTTGCAGAGATAATAAGAACAACTGAGAATGTAGGCAAAGGCCTCAACATTACTATATCATCATGAGATTTTTAAGACAAAAAAAATTAATCACATCACTAGATTCATGAAAAATTTCTAAGTGATAAACCATGATTAATGGACTTTCTGCTTTATTGCCACACTCCTCAATCCCCTCCTCCAGAAACCAATGTTAGGTATTTCTTAACTCACTGGTTTAGACATCTTCGTTAGTAATTTATTCCATAAATTTATCCTTTGGATTAAGCAGTTCTCTATTTACTTGCACTTTCTTAATTTTAGATGGGTTGGGTTCTGTTAATTCTTTTTAGCCTTTTCATGGCGTTAAAAAAGCCTTCTCTTTATTTTGACTTTTATGATCTCTTTTGTAATTTGGAAAACTTCTATTTAATAACTTTATTCTTTTCTTTTCCAATGACTGTATAAGCAACTTTGCATTTGTATTCTTCCTTCCATTGGAGGATCTCTAAGTGCTTTACAAACATTGAGCTCATCTTCACAACTTCCCTGTGAGGTAGTGAAGTATTATCTGCAATTTTTACAGATGAGAAAGCTGAGATATAGGTGGGTAAGAGACTTGTCCAGGGTCGCATGGAAGTGCTTGGCAGAGTCAGGACTGGAACTTAGATCTGCTTACTCTTAGCCCTATGTTTTAGTCCATCTTCTCCTTTAATAACCCAACTTCCTCTGGGTATGGCTACACTTGCAGCCAAACAGCACTGCCACGGGAGCGCTCCCGCAGCAGTGCTTTGAAGTGCGAGTGTAGTCGCGGCGCCAGCGCTGGGAGAGAGCTCTCCCAGCGCTGCACGTACTCCACCTCCCCGTGGGGATTAGCTTACAGCGCTGGGAGCCGCGCTCCCAGTGCTGGGGCAGTGTTTACACTGGCGCTTTACAGTGCTGTAACTTGCTGCGCTCAGGGGTGTGTTTTTTCACACCCCGAGCAAGAAAATTGCAGCGCTGTAAAGCGCCAGTGTAGCCAAGGCCTCAGTCTTCCATCTAAACTTAATTCAGTGCCTTGCAAGAGGTCCACTTCCTAGACACTACAGTGCTAATAAGCGATGGTCACACAAACACCACCCTACACCAGAAACCTACTGACTGCTATACTTACCTACATGCCTCCAGCTTCTATCCAGACCACATCACATGATCCATTGTCTACAGCCAAGTTCTTAAGCTACAACTACATTTTCTTCAATCCTTCAGACAGAGACAAACACCTACAGGATCTCTATCAAGCACTCTTAAAACTATAGTACCCACCTGGTGAAGTGAAGCAACAGATTGACAGAGCCAGAAGGGTACCCAGAAGTCACCTACTACAAGACAGGCCCAACAAAGAATACACACCACACAACAAAAACACCAACCCAAGAACCAAACCTGCAACAAACTCCGGTGCCAACTCTGTCCACATATCTATTCAAGGGACACCATCATAGGACCTAATCACATCAGCCACACCATCAGGGGCTCGTTCACCTGCACATCTACTAATGTGATATATGCCATCATGTGCCAGCAATGCCCCTCTGCCATGTACATTGGCCAAACCGGACAGTCTCTATGCAAAAGAGTAAATGGACACAAATCTGACAGGAGGAATTAAAACATTCAAAAACCAGTAGGTGAACATTTCAGTTTCCCTGGTCAATAACAGACCTAAAAGTTGCCATTCTTCAACAACAACAAAAATTCAAAAACCATACTCCAACGTGAAACTGCAGAACTGAAATTAATTTGCAAACTGGACACCATCAAATTAGGCCTGAATAAAGACTGGGAGTGGTTGGGTCATTACAAAACCTAATTTCCCCCATATTAATTTCCTCCTGCTGTTACTCACACCTTCTTGTCAACTGTTTGAAATGGGCCACTCTCATTACCACTACAAAAGTGATTTTTTCCTCCCTTGGTATCCTACTGTTAATTTAATTGTCTCGTTAGACTGACCTCCCACTTGGTAAGGCAATTCCCATCTTTTAATGTGCTGTGTATTTATACCTGCTACTGTATTTTCTACTCCATGCATCTGATGAAGTGGGTTCTAGCCCACGAAAGCTTATGGCCAAATAAATTTGTCTCTAAGGTGCCACAAGGACTCCTTGTTGTTTTTCCTCAAAACTTAAGTTATTCATATCTGTTATCATCTTTGCTACTCTCTCTCGCCAAGGCTGTGATACACTTTCTGAAGTTTGTTCATATACCATAAACACAGCAATATCGATGGGATCTAACAAGTGCATACTGTTTCTCCCACTACACAATTTAAAAAAACCCCAAACACCACCAATTTTGCCTTTTACTGCTGCTTTGTACTTGGCTGAAGATTTTAATGACTCTTCCACAATAACTCCCAATCCCTTTTCTGATCAGTATGCTGGATGATTAGTTTCTCACTCCTTGACCAAATTTTATATAGTTTAACTCTGATCTGAAATTTATCTGCTGGTTCAGTGACCAAAAGACCAGATTTTGAATCTGTTTCCCCCCAATCCCCACATTTGCTTAGCCTTCAGCATGAGTTCTTAGTTTCAGTTCTGTAATTCATAATAGTTTTATATTATGAACAGACAGGGGTGGCTCTAGGCATTTTGCCGCCCCAAGCACAGTGTTTTTTCAAAAACCAGTAGGTGAACACTTACTAGGCATTTTGCCACCCCAAGCAAGCCCCATGGTTTTCTGCGGCTTCGGTGGACCTCCCGCAGGCGTGCCGCTGAAGGCAGCCTGCCTGCTGCCCTCGCAGTGCCCGGCAGAGCGCCCCTAGTGGCTTGCCACCCCAAGCACGCGCTTGAGGTGCTGGTGCCTGGATCCGCCCCTGTGAACAGAGGTATTAAAGCATACCCTTGATATTTTTCACTTTTAACCCCTTTCTACCCTGAACTGTGTCTTTCTCCTAAGCCTGCTTTCTGTTTAACGCCTCACTTTATTACCTCTCATAACTCTCTACCTTAGCCATTAGTCTCTGATGTTTGCTTCTTTTTAATCCTTAGAAATCTTATCCAAATCCAGTGAATTAAATAACATCTAAGGTTTTTGTTTTTGTTGCTTCCTAGATGATGCACGTTATTAGGATCTGGTGTTGTCTGCATTAAGTTCATTTGATTCTCCTTTCCCCTTCTCCCCGCCCCCGCCCCCCCCGCCCTATGTCCATCTAAAAAATGAATATAAAAATAAGCAGATTCAAAATGTAATAAAGTTCCAGTTAACAAGAGTATCAAATGTGTATGGTACCTGCATGAAGGAACTGCTTCAATGACAACCACAATAATCTAATTTATTTTTACAATTTATTTCAGGCTGCACTTTCCACAAAAAAATTCATATGACCATTTTTTACTTGTAAATTGAGCATATTTGATATATAAACATGAAACCCCATAATGCCATATTTAGTCACTTTCCAGAGTGGAACCCCCTTTAAACGTTTTATAGGCCATGACTGAGCCACATCTGTCTCCTTATCTCAAGGCAGAACATCTTTAGAGAACTCCTAAAATACGTGCATACTCAAAAATCTCCAATGCAGCCCTCCCCAGCACCTTTTTTACCACCTGCATACCAGTTTTCAAATTAGGAAACCAGAACTGCATGCTGTACTCCAAATGAATTCTAAGGGCACCATTATCTGCATGGATATACAGTAAGTATGGTCTTGTGTATACACAAATCCTTGTGTACTCCGTAGCAAGTTGGACCTAAGGCCATGTCTACATTAGTGAACTTACAGCTCTCCTGTCAACATAATAAAACCACCTCAACAACCTGCGGTAGCTATGTCAGCGGGAGAAGCTCTCCCACCGACATAGTGTTGTGCACATGAGCACTTATGCTGGCAAAACTTGTCTCTTTCAGGAATGTGTGTTTTTTCCCCCACACACTTGAGTGACATAAGTTTTGTTGACATAAGTGGTAGTATAGACATGGTCTTGTACTATGGCAAGGAAAGAAAGCTACGCTTAAGTGAAAAAAGAGCTTTTTAATTAAATATAAAAATGAATAATACAGTCAGTATAGTAACCTCTTATATTCAGTTTATGTTACTTTGTTTTCATGTTCTCTGTTCCTGATATGCAAACATTTGTTTTTTTGTACTGACAATCTGGAACTGTATTGTAGAAGTTGGTGATGGTGCAGAAGCTGGAGTTTTTTGATAGCTGGGATGGAGACAGTTAGGAGGACCCAAGAAAGCATGTGAGATAGTTTGCTTTTCTGGAATAATCCTTAGCAGGATGTTTCTACTAAAAAGATCAGCAGTGAAATAAATAAAATGTAAGAATGTAAGTACTTAATCTAACACCTGTAGGCTTCAGGGTTCATATCTCACAGAAGAATGAGGCAACTTACATCTCTCAAAATTATTGTTTCAGGTTGTCTGCAGACTCAAAGATACTACTGGATTTGTTTATGCTCAATTCATGTTTTGAAGCTTATTTTCATAACCATAAATGCTAAAACATTTTAATAATAAAAGCTTGGTTTTGGAGATGAGTTATGTGACAAAGATGGATTTGTGGCAGTAGAATCGTGGAATATAGAGGGACAGGGCCCTGTTTATACATGCTAGGTGAATCGTGGAATATAGAGGGACAGGGCCCTGTTTATACATGCTAGCTGATAGTGTGCCTCTACCTTAATTTTATTACAAACTAATTCCCTAATTTACTTCAGTATTTCATTACTATTCACTGTCAACAAAAGCAACAAGGAGTCCTTGTGGCAACTTAGAGACTAAAATTTATTTGGGCATAAGCTTTCGTGGGCTAGAACTCACTTCATCAGATGCATGGAGTGAAAAATACAGTAAGCAGTATAAATATTACAGCACATGAAAAGATGGGAGTTGCCTTACTAAGTGGGGAGTCAATGCTAACGAGGCCAATGCAATCAAGGTGGACGTTGCCCATTTCTAACAGTTGAGCATGACAGAAATTATCTAAAATTCTTCTGCCTTTTATCTGGAGCCCACAAAAATATGATGAAAGTGAATCTTCAAATATCTCTAGACACCCAGAGAATGCCACAGTGCCTTTTTAGGGCTTTTGGAATTGGGAAAAATATTAGGAACAGAGGACCTTGATACCTTTTTAACCTCCTCTGCACTGAACCCCTCTTCTCAAATCTTCCCTGAAAGAAATGTATATTTCCTCTGAGCCTTTTCTTGCTCTTTTCTCTCCTGGATCTGCACCAAGGGGAGAAGACTGATCAGCTCCAATAATACATAGGAGGGGCTTTTTAAGAGGGCATTTTCACAAACCAGGCCCTGAGCTTGAAGATTCAGGAATTGAAATGCACCACTATACACTATCAGGAGGTCATCTCTGTCTAGAAGGATGAGTCTTCTTCCTTAGAACAGGTGGAGCAGGTCTGCAAGCCACCCCAGAAGTATCCCAGGCAGGGTTATCACTACCAGAAAACTCCTCCCTCTTGGCCTTAAAGACTTTGCAGATGATGAGGAGTGGAGAAGAGGGAAGGCAAATCCTCATGCCATCAACCAGCTGATCACAAAGGAATCCTGGAGTCAGCAGTTCCAAATCCAACTATCTGCTGCAGTAGGGGTTGATCATTTAGATTGGACATGCATGCATCCAGAGATGACAAACGTAATTATTGCTATCCACTAGAAAACTTCTTTATGGAACTTCCATTTGGCTGGGTGGTTCTAAGTGCAGTTGAGCCAGTCAGCATGGATAGTGAGGTATACAAAGTGCCTTCAGAGATCTGTAGTTTCTCTCTGCCTAGTAATACAGTAGGATGGTCTACTTCAGGAGGTGCTGGTTCTTGGTTCTCATAGGTGATTCAAATAGACTACTACAACCATATTGTCCAACCCCATCAGGACATGTTGCCTTGTAGATTGCCTCAAAGAATGTCTGACTGCCCAGAGTTATAATAAATTGATATGAAACATCATTATTTGTGGGGCCAGGCACCTGAAATAATCTTGTGGGAGAGTTAGTACTCCATCTCCTCAGGCTGGCACTGGAGTTGATGGCAAGTTGCAGGGAAAAGGAAAATTGTGCAGGAGGGACTGTTTTAGGAAATTAGAACTGTCCAGCCACCAGGTCAGAGATATCTTCACTGACATGGGGACCTTCAATTTGATTTCATTGGTGGTTTGAAGCAACAGGAGGAACTGTTGCAGGAGCTGAGAGCCACTGACACCAGGACATCAGGTCTTGGCAGCACACCATGGTCTCCAGAAGGCACATGTAATTCCTGATAGGTGTGTGTCTCATATGCCGATAGGCCCAGATCTGCATCTTCAGCTTTTTAATCCCTCCTGGAGATGGCAGCGCTTTTCTGTTTTGTGGTTATCACTGCTCAAGATGGGTGAACCTTTGGGAAAGGATCAAGAAGCTCTTGTTCTGATTCATTATGAGCTTCAAATGGGCAAAAATATTTATTTAACACCTCATTGGCCTCCTGGAGGAACTGGACTCACATGAGCAAGTCACCCAGATAAGGGATTATGCAGTTGATATTACTGCCATCATCCTGAAGAAGGTCCAGGAGGCAGAGGCATGCCCAATGGTAATGCAATACGATTCACTGAAGCATAGCTGTCTGACAGAGAACCTGAAGAAACTCGGATGATCTGGAGCTACAGTGATGTCAATGGATGCCACTCCCTTGAAGTCAATGGATGCCAAGAATTCCTCTTCATTGGTCACTGCCAGGATGAATCACAAATTTTATATTAAGCCATTAATTGGTTATGAATTTGTTAAACCATATCAAATCTAGAATAACCACAAATAATTGGACCTCTTGTGGGTTACAAAATATCTTGAGTAGATCACTTTGCCCAACAGGTCTAGGGAGAAAGGTGTGATGGATCCAATCTAGAGAAGATGGGAGAAGGTTTCAGCTACTTCAGCTCTTGTCTAGTCTGATGAAAGTAGAGGATAATCTATTAAGTAGTGCTCCTGAACTACTCAAAGGATCTATGCATCCAGTCTGATGCTGGAGCAGACATGCAGGAAATCCTTCCTCCTAGGATCTGCAATTGGGTAAAGTATGTCCTCCTTTACCCAAAGTTAGGATAAGATTCCAGTTTGAAGTCTGTCTTTCAAAAGGACTACTTGTTGGCGCGTGTCACTGTTGCACATGTGGTAAACTGGAGAACACTGGTGAAGAAACATCTTCTGTGAGACGAGGAAGGAGCAGAAATGGAGTCTTGCTCAAGTGGCTTCATAGAAGAGGGAGAGAGGTTTCTTTTTCTGAAAACTGTTGAGAGTGAAATCAAGGAGTCTTGGAATGGACCCTTAAGAGCCAAGAGTCTGAGCTGTGAGGACATATCCTCTCTCCAAGGAAGAACCCAGAAAACTGGGTGAGGTAGCACCGAGGAAGTCAGGATGCTGGCTCTTACCTGAATGGAGTCTTGGGTCATGTTGTTTGCCACTAGAAGACACCTGGAGAGGTTCCTATGGGCCAAATTTTGGGAGATGGTGGAGAGATCCCAGTCAGACTGAATTTGTTAAACTGAACTCAGAGATTCTTGTCCAACGTAGTCTCAAGAAAGTCTCTGAAGAGAACTGAGGAGGTGGCTGTAGATGCAGAAGATCAGGGCCCTCTCTTAGGCTATTTTGTGGGAATGGGTATTGAATAAGAAGGGCATTCTCACAAAGACGGAGCAACAAGGCTGGATAGGCCTCATTAAACTAAGCTCTGGGCCCCCACTGAATGGAAAGAGGGCAAAAGAAGAAACAAAGATCCCTTTCCTGCATCTTTACTTGGAATTCATCCTCCTCACTGTCCCCTTGCTGGCTTCACTGAGGCAGTTATTAGTCCTACTGGGCTGGGAAGAATGGAGCATTCATCTAGTTCCCACCTGTAAGCATTCCTTTGACCCAAAAATCAGGACTGTCCCTATAAAATCAGGACATCTGGTCACCCTAGGGATAGCTCAGTGGTTTGAGCATTGGCCTACTAAACCCCAGGTTGTGAGTTTAATCACAAGGGGCCATTTAGGGAACTGGGGTGTGTAAAAAAAAAAAAAAACAAAAAAAAAAAACCCTGTCTGGGGATTTGTCCTGCTTTGAGCAGGGGGTTGGACTAGATGATCTCCTGAGGTCCTTTCCAACCCTGATATTCTATGTCTTCAAGTCAACATTGGGCATGGTCACAATATGCAGACTGGCCACACTGTGGACTGAAGCAGGCAGAACCTTCTTCTTTTGACTACTTCTGCTCTGTGATGAATCATAGCCTGGCTGAGGTAAACTGGAGCACCTCTGCTGTCATCCTGGCAGGAAACAACTGGGGACTCAAGCCAGGAGAAGGAGGATTAGATCCAAAATCCTCCAGGAGCACTCCTTGCCTGTCTCACAAAACGAGGAACAGCCAATGTCTACAAGGGCAGAAGCCACATCTCAGAAAACTCATCATAAAGTATAATATAGATAATACAGTAGAAAGCTGATCTGTTGACTTATTTTTGTTAAATGCAGTTGCTGGTGGTAAGTAGGATGAAATTTGCCCATTTTTTGGGTGTAAGTTAAGATTTCATTTAAATAAAAAAAAGTTAAGTTTCTAACTTTTCTGAAGGTGACCAGATGGCATACAGTTGTCCTCTGTCAACAGCTATAAACAACAGAGATATAAACTGCCTGTATTCATCTCAACAGAGTGCTAACTCTAAAATCTGCCACTATTTGCATTAGTTCTACTTCTCAAAATGGCTATATATTTAGGGGTTCTGGAAGGCGGTAATATCCATACCCTTCCAAAACCTTTATGTATTTTGAGAATTGTCAGCAAGTATGAGAAATTTTTTGGCTACAGACTTACTGATTATTTGTCAGGGGTTGATTTGTTACACACATAGTTATAAAAAATATTCTTGAATGAAATTACATTTAGTAAATTTCTACTGCAGTCTACACATGATGCAAATGAGTACTTATAAAGTCATCTCAAAATGTCCATTGTATATTACTAAAATGATGGTGCAGCTGTATTATTTACAAGATGATTCATAATCACTTTTCACCGATGCAAGAACAATAAATAACTCTGCTTCTGCTGATCTCTGGCAGCAAAAAGGCCATCCACAGGTGAAGTCTAAATGATGCAAAGTACCAACAATCTTTACTAGCTCAGAAGGCCCAGAACAGATTAGTGCAGCCTCAAAAACAGAGTATTATATCTAGGGAGGCTAAAAGATGCACTGATACAATATTCTGATTTCCAGCCTGTGCCAGTGGGGCATTTTTGGAGCCTTGCTGCTGCGTAAAGCTGACTTTTCCTGGCAGAAGCTCCAGGGGAGCGCAACTGTTTGACCCCTGCTCACTATCTCCTGGGATGCACATGTCTCTACTGAGCAAAGGTTCAGACTGCACTTCCCTGAGCCAACCAGTTAGGTGGCTTTGTTTAAACTGTCCATGTGTAAATTATAATCACAGGGATGGTCTAGAGAGTATTTGGTCCTGCCATGAGGGCAGGGGACTGGACTCGATGACCTCTTGAGGTCCCTTCCAGTCCTAGAATCTATAAGTTTCTCCCCAAATTAAATATCTAAATATATTCAGATTATTGGAAAAGACATTTGGTAAGTAAATGTGTTTTAAATATGCATTTAGACCTTTAGATAAAAGTTTAGAGGATCAGTAAAATTCTGGTTAGAGGGACAGAGAGACTCCATTCTAGAAGATATATTTGATAAAGTATTTCTGATGCAACAATTTTATAATTTGTAAATGTGACAAGCATCACATTTATTATTTAAAACTGTACATACAAAGCATGTGCATAAGTCAAGTTATAAACAGTCAATTACACAAAAATATAAATAGGCAAATTCCTTTAAAAAAATCTTTATTGTTCTCCACACCTAAATGTATTGGTTAACCTGTTGAGTTTTCTAGGCTGTGTTCTGATTATTTCAAACCCAAACAATGAACTAGTGGTTTTAAAACATGTTATTTTGATTTAAGTATACATATCTAATACATGACTATCTTCCCACTGAGCTTTTAATTTTCTTATAAGCACAATACAGAGGTTTGCAGATAACAATGCATGTCTTTTGTGCCCTATAAAGATTTGGCTATTTGCAGTCTTTTCTGTAGTATAAGAAAAAATTAAATGTAATGTTTTTGTCTACTCCTGCTCTAATTACAAAATAGAAATTAAACAAAGCAAAGAAAACCATAAATGCATCTGTTTCAGAATTTGGAAGAAAACTATTGTAGGTTTTACATTCCATATAGAAAATATGGACATTAAAGTAACAACGGGCCCAAGCCCTTATTCATGAACAATCAAACTCCCAAAGACCTCACTAGAAGATTTGTATGTGCAAGGAATAGAGAAATGGGGCCCTTAATATTTAACTATCAGCTATGAAAATAATGTTTAACTTCACAACTGGCAGACAGTGGACTACTATCACTGTAAATTTATACCAAAACCTTTCCCAAAGTATGTATATGTAAAATGATTTCAAAGATTTTCATTTGAAGCCACTGCAAGATCATTTTAGGGGTGGGGCTAAAATCTTATTGAAGAAAAGAAAACTGATCTACAGAGAGGATTAAAAAAACCCTCCCTTTTCTCATTACACAAAAACGCAAGAGGCTGTGACGAAATGTTTGTTCCGATCCATAGTTCACCTAATATCTACATAACACAGATCCCCTCCGACTAAACTGCTCCTACTTTGATGAAAGAAAATGAAAAGATACAATAGATCAAATCTTGCCCCACCTTCCCACCCCCTTTCTCTTAGTGAAACGGACATACATTGTTTAAGAGCACCACAGCGCCACCAACACAGATCAATGCAAAACAAAAAAGATCTCCCACCGTGTGAAAAAAAATGCGCCTAGAAAAATGCCAAAAATTACAAAATGTCTCCCAAATGCACCTTCTCGGAGAAAAACAAGACATCTCTGTGAAGTGTGGCTAAATAGGAGCCTTTGTATAAATATGGCTTTAAGCTGAGTGCTGTAAGAGAGCTCATTTTCAGATAAAAAGGCCACTGTTTAGAAACAGACATAACAGGGTTTATATTAAGTTATGTCAATCTCCACCTTCATATACCAAGGGCAGGTTTTTTCCCCTGTAGTTTGAATCAAAGTAATCCATCAAGAGCTATCAGAAACGGCATAATAAACTAGTTTAGCTACAGCCACAATAAATACATTAAGATAATATATCCCTATATAAATTAGCCAATCCATTATATTTATAAATTGTGTGTAGATAGATATAGATATAGCGATGCATTTATCACTCCGTACAAAACAAGTCCATCTTAAAAATATTTGAGTTCTCATACACCTCGCAATAATTGAAGTGCGGTTTGTGCTTCAAATATATTAAACCTTAAAGACGGAAACAAAACTGACTGTCTTTTAATTGTCGAAATTAACTAGACAGCATTGGGTGGAATACGCACGAGATCAAAGGTAAAGAAAAACACAAAGATACATTTTGTTCAGTAACATAACGAAAATCCTTTATGGTAGATATTAATCGCAAAAATGTAGCAACAAATATATATATATTTTTTTTACAAACTTACCTTTAGAAGCGGCAGAGATGATAGTCCTTGCAAAATGACTGTAACAATATAGGCTGTATACTTGTTCCCCTACAAACAGCCATCTCCATGCAGTAAAGCGATATCCAAACATCTTTAGAATATTTTGTAAATAGAAAGTGGTACTTTCTTCCATGATCGCTGGTTGAATTAAGAGGTTTTCCTGAGGCTCTGTGGGCGTTTGGAAAAATCGGAGAAATATCCAAAAAAGATTAAAAGCAGCAGGAGCCAGAAGACTCTGGGGTTAACAACTTTGTAATGGCAAACAGGCGTGTTCTGATTGGTTAGGAGGGCAGTGTCCCTACAGTCTGCACTATCCCCCGCTCTCCCCCTTCTGCAGCCTGGAAAAAAAAATGCAGTGTGCCATTTTACACTTGAATTTTAAACACACAGCCAACAAAATCACCAAAGTCTATGCTTGATATTTAGTGACAATGCAAAACAAGAAGTTCTTTCAAGAGTCTACATTGCTATTTCAGTAAAAAAAAAACTCTTTAAAAAGCCCACAGAAATAATTCAGTCCTTTTCAGCCAGAGGCTTTGCCATTTTTCCGTCTACTTCCCTGAAGCAAGTTTTTACCGAGAAACACATTAATCAACGTTTTCCAGACATCTCATGCAATTTTAAAATAAATATATCAACATTATTATGGTTTAATAATATTACAGAATCTAAGAAAGCCAGTCATGCCTGAAACAAAATCCATGACTCCTTGATATTGGAAGGCTTACATCCCAGAGAATATTCATTTTTTTACAAATCTAGATACCTACCTTATAAAAGAACTAAAATAATATTAATTTCAACAGATACATCCATTATGGCAGGAATAGTTTTTCCATAAATACTGTTTAAAAACCCCTCCTTTAACTGACTGACAGAATTTTACCATGCTGCCCACAAACAAAATGGCTGTGGCACTGAGTTTTTTGGATCCTCCCACTGTGCCTCCCCTTGGCCTCAAGGAAGTGGTAGAAATCCAAAATAAAATCAATACTAAAAGTACAATGCACAGTCTAAACTCCATATGACACCATTAGGCATCTTGGAGGGTGAGGAATATTTACAAATGTCCTAATTTCTCAGGGATTTTTATTGTTTTAAAAGGGAATCAATCACTGGATGTTTCCACGACTGTGTTATTTGAACTTCCTGCTTTACATATTTATAAGGTCTTTCACCTATTTTGGCAGGCTTTCAGATTAAGTGGGTTGGGAAATTTGATGCTGTGGCTCTTTAGCTGTGAGCTGAGTCAGGTACTCAGTGGCTTAACTGTGTTGTTGAAATGAAGGCAAATTCTAACACTTTAATATTCAGTACAAAATTTAAAAAACCCTAACTTATTGCAATGTTATAGTGAGAATTTAAATACACAAAAGCCAAGACATTCAATGTATGGTTCCCACACTAACTGTAATGTAGGCCCCTTGCACATAAAAAAGCATTTTGTATTCTTGTATGTTATTTATACTTATGGCTTAATGTAATGTAGGTGAATGATGTTTTTTGTGAAATAATCCGGATTTTTTTTACTTAATAATGACTTGTGTATTTTTGCAGCTTATGGCTTTTTAAATTAATTTATAACAAAAATTTGCACATTCAAATCAAATTTGCTCATGAATAATTTAAAATGTTTAACCCATCGTTGAACCATGATGCTATTTGGCACTTACACCTCTCTTGTTGCAGACAGTTCCATAGGGCCTGACTCAACTCCCATGAAGTCTTTCTATCTACGTTAGTGGAAGTTGATTGGTTCCTCAATGACCAAAATGAGATCAAGATGTCAGTTTAAAGGCTTCCCTGAAAAACAGCAACATTTGAAGTGGGAGACAAGAGGAGAGGTTGCTGGACTTGCTGAGCCTAATTCAATGTCATATGAAAAATTGTAGATATAGATTCCTTTCCCCTCAACCCAACCAAATCCCTCTTAGAGGCACTGGAAATGACTCAGTGGAGTGGGTGGATTTTTTTCCTGACTCACTTCCCACTCCCATTCCTAGGTCACAGATTTCAAAAATAAAATGGCTCATGATCAATTTGTGTTATGAAAAAAGTCATGACACTTTTTGAAGGAATAAAGGTGGTGTAGTGGAGAGCTAGTCTGGATGACTATGTTCTGTCTATTTTTTTATTATTATTTATTTAGTGAATTCAGTGTTTATGAAACTGTGGTTAGTGCTAATTATTGTGGTGGTTTTTTATTATAGAAAAACCTGTTTACTAGACTCTGGACTAGGGGTGGGCAAACTACAGCCAAGGGGCCACATCCGACCCTTCAGACATTTTAATCTGGCCCTCGAGCTCCTGCCAGGGAGAGGGATCTGGGGCTTGCCCCGCTCTAAGTGGCTCCTGGAAGCCGCAGCATGTCCTCACTCCAGTTCCTATGCATAGGGGCAGCCAGGGGAATCCATATGTTGCCCTGACCCCAAGCTCCAGCTCTGCAGCTCCCATTGGCCAGTAACTGCAGCCAATGGGAGCTGCAGAGGCAGCACCTGTGGATGGGACAGCATGCAGAGCCTCCTGGCCGTGCCTCTGCATAGGAGCTAGAGAGGGGACATGCCACTGCTTGAGGTAAGCACCACCTGGAGCCTGCACCCCTGACCCCCTCCTGCGCCCCAACCCCCTGCCCTAGTCCTGATCCCCCTCCCGCCCTCTGACCCCCTTGGTCCCAGGCCAGAGCACCCTCCTGCACCCTATCCCCTCATCCCCAGTCCCACCCCAGAGCCCGCACCTCAACCCCCTGCTCCAGTCCGGAGCCCCCTCCCACACCCAGAATTCCTCATTTCTGGCTCCACCCCAGAGCCCTCACCTTCTCCCATAGCCCAATCCCTAATTTTGTGAGCATTCATGGCCCACCATACAATTTCCATACCCAGATGTGGCTCTCAGGCCAAAAAGTTTGCCCACCCCTGCTCTGGACTGAAACCACCAGCTCACTGAGCACAGGTACCAAACAGACCTCAGCTGACCACAACTTTTGGTCACTATCAAGTTTTGTCATGTCCAAACTGGCAACCTAGAATTAAAAGGTTCTTTTCTCTTAATAGTTCTCTGAGCCATGCAAACCTCACCTCCTGCAGTCTCCATTATTCCCTGCCCTAAACCATCATTTAACATTAATAAGGTTTGTTAAACACCTTCTGTGTTCTACCCCATCTCTGGTAGCTGCCTTGCAGTAGTGGATGCTACAGAGTTATAAAGCTCTTTGTGGTTCTTCGGATGAGAGGTATTACATAAGTGTAAGATTATTATTATTATTAAGACAACGTGAGGTGCTTGTGAAGTATGTTGCCTATCCATGATATATTTTAGATTTCCAGAAAGCCTTTGATGAGGTCCCTCACCAAAGGCTCTTACGTAAATTAAGTTGTCATGGGATAAGAGGGAAGATCCTTTCATGGATTGAGAACTGGTTAAAAGACAGGGAACTAAGGGTAGGAATAAATGGTAAATTTTCAGAATAGTGAGGGGTAGCTAGTGGTGTTCCCCAAGGGTCAGTCCTAGGACCAATCGTATTCAACTTATTCATAAATGATCTGGAGAAAGGGGTAAAAAGTGAGGTGGCAACGATCTCAAGATAGTTAAGACCAAAGCAGACTGTGAAGAACTTCAAAAAGATCTCACAAAACTAAGTGATTGGGCAACAAAATGGCAAATGAAATTTAATGTGGATAAATGTAAAGTAATGCACATTGGGAAAAATAACCCCAACTATACATACAATATGATGGGGGCTAATTTAGCTACAACGAGTCAGGAAAAAGATCTTGGAGTCATTATGGATAGTTCTCTGAAGATGTCCACGCAGTGTTCAGAAGCAGTCAAAAAAGCAAACAGGATGTTAGGAATCATTAAAAAGGGGATGGAGAATAAGATGGAGAATATCTTATTGCCCTTATATAAATCCATGGTACGCCCACATCTTGAATACTGCGTACAGATGTGGTCTCCTCATCTCAAAAAAGATATACTGGCATTAGGAAAGGTTCAGAGAAGGACAACTAAAATAATTAAGGGGTTGGAATGGGTCCCATATGAGGAGAGATTAAAGAGGCTAGGACTTTTCAGCTTGGAAAAGAGGAGACTAAGGTGGGATATGATAGAGGTATATAAATCATGAGTGATGTGGAGAAAGTGAATAAGGAAAAGTTATTTACTTGTTCCCATAATATAAGAGCTAGAGGCCAACAAATGAAATTAATGGGCAGCAGGTTTAAAAGAAATAAAAGGAAGTTCTTCTTCACAGAGTGCACAGTCAACTTGTGGAACTCCTTGCCTGAGGAGGTTGTGAAGGTTAGGACTATAACAGGGTTTAAAAAAGAACTGGATAAATTCATGGTGGTTAAGTCCATTAATGGCTATTAGCCAGGATTGGTAAGGAATGGTGTCCCTAGCCTCTGTTTGTCAGAGAGTGGTGATGGATGGCAGGAGAGAGATTACTTGATCATTACCTGTTAGGTTCACTCCCTCTGGGGCACCTGGCATTGGCCACTGTCGGTAGACAGGATACTGGGCTGGATGGACCTTTGCTCTGACCCAGTATGGCCGTTCTTATGTTCTTATGTTAAATTAGCAGTTTTTAAAAAAAAATAGTAAATATGAAGTGTAAAATGCCAAACTGTTTTCAACTGAGATGACGATTGAAATATATAGTGCAAATTTGTCTGTTATTTGTATGACTTTAGTAAAGAAAGATGCATTAAGTATATCCTTGTGCTTTGCAAATTGCCACAACTCGTCCCTAAATCAATTTTCTTATTGCTAGGAGTGATTCCAAAGTGTGCTACATTGCTATATCCCTCCTGTACTGGTTTCCTTTGTGAGTTGTGTCCAGTGAAAGTTCGGTGTTAATATGGAACTTTGAGAGTTGACATGGGGAGTTTCTACTCAAAAGGCAGAGAGCATAGCATACCCTCTACTGAAACAAGAAAACAAGCCTGCTATAGATTCAGAATTAGATTAAAGTGTACACAGAAAACTGTGTGTGTACAAATAGCATCTTTTTACTCAATCTCTCTGCTCCCTTTATATGTTCCGAGTTCCATCTGCTTGCATCGCATACATACAAACAAAAGATTTTGCTACCTTTTACTCCTATTAGCACTATATAGACAATTCAATTAATCTCTAGGAGAGCTAGTCAAATTGTATTTTGCATTTATGCATTTATGCATTTTTAATAGAATTAATGACTAGGGTCCAGTTGCAGAATCTTTATTACTGGTGGTGATATGTGAGCCAGAAAGAACACAACTGATTTTGCACTGCTGATAATTAGAAAGCTCATTTATTTTACTTGTAAACTGAGTAGATTTATTCATAGATTCATAGACTGTAAGACTGGAAGGGACCTCGAGAGGTCATCGAGTCCAGTCCCCTGCCCTCATGGCAGGACCAAATACTGTCTAGAACATCCCTGATTTGAGCTGAAGTAAGTCAAAAGACGATATACAAGGAGGCTCACTCACAAGGCCAGTTTCAGTATCTTTTCAGACTATAGCTGTACTTGAACATTTTATTGCAACTGGAGAAACAAAACTATAACATAGAGCTACGCATTATTATTATTAAGTGGTCTTCTGAGCTTGCCTACCTTGGCAGTAGCTGAAGTATGGCAAATTTATGTAAATTGCAAGAATTTGCACCATGGATCTTCCAAAGCATCTATGAAGAGAACTGTTTCTTCAGCTCAGTACCCTAATGCATTTAAAACAGATCCCAGGCTTTAACCTTAGCAGCATCTTCTTATCTAAAATCACTAGAATGTTTATCTAAGTTACACATAATTGTACTGTTAAATAAATACAGATATATAGATAAAAAGATTACTCTTTATACAAGATTCTCTTTAATAAATCCTCTTTTGAGGTAAAATTCGTTCCTGTTCAGAGTGTCCACAAAGACCTAAGCACTGATTATCTGGGACTTAAATGGTACCTATTATTAGTGAATGCACAAACAATACAGTAAGATGGAAAAGGTCCAAAATACAAAATATAAAGTTGGGAGATAAAACAGATGTATAAATCAAAAAAGATAAAAATGTCAAAAGGGGTTAGGTAGACATCATACATGTTTTAGCTATTCAGTAGCTTCAGGGTCAGCAATATGCAGTCTGAAAAGACTTCCTGGTAGAGTAGTGTAACGCTGACAGACCCCAGTTGTCGGCAGACGGGATCGAACCTGGGGCCTCTAGAGCTTAGTGCATGAGCCTCTACTGCAGGGGTGGGCAAACCACGGCCTGCATCTGGCCCACAAGCCATTTTAAGCTGGCCTGCAAGTTCCCACTGGGGAGTGGGGTCAGGAGCCACACCATGTGGCTCGGCTCCACTCCAGCTGGGATGCTGGGTCGGGGGCCACACCACGTGGCTCAGCCCCGCTCCAGCTGGGGCACTGGGTTGGAGGCCGCACCATGCACTCGGCCCTGCTCCAGCTGGGGTACTGGGTCAGGGCCTCACCACACAGCTCAGCCCTGCTCAGGCCAGGGTGCTGGGTCAGGGTCGCACCACGTGGCTTGGCCCTGCTCCAGTACTCTAGCTGGGGCGCAGGGTTGGGGGCCGCACCACACAGCTCCCAGAAGCCGTGGCATGGCCTCGCTCTGGCTCCTACATGCTCCAGTGGCCCCCTCTGGTGCTCCAATGGGAGCTGCAGGGGTGGTGCCTGCGGGTGGGACAGTGTGCACACTTCCGCGTAGGAGCTGGAGAAGGAATATGCCACTGCTTCCAGGAGCTGCTTGAGGCAAGTACCGCTTGGAGCCTGCACCCCTTAGCCTTTCCCCATGCCCCAACCCTCTGCCCCAGCCCTGGTCCCCTTCCCACCCTCCAAACCCCTTGATCCCAGCCCGGAGTACCCTCCTGCACCCCAAACCTCTCATCCCCAGCCTGCACCCCCAGCTGCAAACTGCACCCCTTCCCCAGCCCTGATCCCCTTCTCGCCCTCTGAACCCCTTGGTCCCAGCCCAGAGCACCCTCCTACACCCCCAAACTCCTCATCCCCAGCCGCACCCCAGAGCCTGCACCCCCAACCAGAGCCCTCACCTCCTCCCGCACACCAACCCCAATTTTGTGAGCATTTATGGCCCACCATACAATTTCTATTCCTTGATGTGACCCTCAGGCCAAAAAGTTTGCTCACCCCCTGCTCTACTGCATGAGCTAAAAGCAAACTGGCTGTTAG
Source organism: Mauremys mutica (assembly GCF_020497125.1). Taxonomy (NCBI): domain Eukaryota; kingdom Metazoa; phylum Chordata; order Testudines; family Geoemydidae; genus Mauremys; species Mauremys mutica. The sequence goes on from NC_059073.1 coordinate 266,729,342, forward strand.
CTAAGGCTGCAGAGCAGACTCATTAATTGCTCTCTAAGTGGTCTCAGTGCCACTAGATGGGACAGAACACCACTCCCAGGAGGTGTGTGGGTTATACTGGCACGAGATGAGCAGCCATTCAGGAGGTGTACAGCATCCTCAGTTGCACCACAGCTACACAGATGGCTGTTTCTGAGTCCCCAGATGTGGTCATTTGCTGCACACTTACCTGCCCCACCTCTAAAATGGTTGAGCTAGCACCAGAAATAGGATGGCAACTCAAAGCCAGGCAATGTCCCATCAGGTTGAATTATGAGGAAGAACTTCCCTACAGAGGGAGCAGCTCGTTTTGATTCTGCTCACCATAATGTGACCGAGCCTAGACCTTGTGCATTCATCCTTAATGATATAACTAATGTCTTGGTTCCCAAACAGGTATACATCTTAAATAAGTATGATGTAATTTGTTTATTGCTGCTTAATGTGCCAGGTATGTCAGAAAAATCAGTTGGTCCAACAAAAGATATTACCTCACCCACCTTGTCTCTCTAATGTTTCAGAGAGATGGCAGACTTCTAGCGTGGCTTCAAACTTGATGGCGCCTTTTTCAGACTAAGAGCTGGAGCAGGCCATAAAGCTTATGAAAACAGGAAAGGCTCCAGGATTGTATCCCTATGGAGTTCCTTACTTTACCTAGTCCGAAAAGCTGGCTGCTTTGGTTCAATCAATGTTTCCAATACAGTTGCCTCCCAAAAAATGGGAGTGGGGCAAAGGTCATAGCCATTCCAAAACCAAGAAAGCCACTGAAAGATCTCAAGAGTTACTGACCAACCTCTTTCATTTGTGCTACATATATGCTTATGGAAAGACTGATTCTGATGTGCATCAATGAGGTTATCGAACCACAACTGCCCTTTGTTTAAGCTGGCTTTAGATGAGGATAGTGTATCCGAGATCAAGTTATTCAGCTAATAAAAGACATCAAAGATGTCTTTGAGAAGGGCAAGAAAGTTGGCACTGTTTTGGGCGATCTGTTAAACTGCATATGATAATGTCTGGCAAGAGGGGCTGACCACCAAATTGTTGCAGGCTATTCCTGTATGCCCAAGGTGCAGTTCATCATGAAAATTATAATGAGTTGAAGTGTCATCTTACAAGATGGAGACTAAGTCAGCTGGCTCAATTGTTTCCATAATGGACTCCTGCAAGGATCCATTCTAGCTCCTGTGGGCAGTGGGTATAATACCTGGGCCATGGTGGCCCCGCTCGCCCCTTCCCCAAGGCCCCCACCGCCTGCTGTTGCCTGCCTGTCTGCCATGTGTCCTCCACTCCCCCACAACAAAGGTCCCTGCTGCTTGCGGCGTCCCTCCTCCTTGGGGACAGAGGAGTGAGGAGGGACGCGGCGAGCCACTGGCAGGTGGGGGAGTGAGGAGGCTCGGCTGGGTGCTTGGACTGGTGGCTCAGCTGGGGGGGGGCCTTCAGGGGCAGGGGAGGCTGGCACTTGTGAGGGGGGCAGCCTGGTGCTTGGGGGCTGGCCTGGTGCTCAGGAGGCTGGTGGTTCAGCCTGGGTTTGGCCGGGAGAGGACCTTCAGGGACGGAGGAGCAGGCGGCTTGGCCCAGCAGCTCAGCCCGGCGCTTGCGGGGGTAGCGGCTCAGCCCAGTGTTTGGAGGGGCAGCGGGTTGGGAGGCCAGCAGCTCAGCCTGGTGTGGCTGGGGTGGGCGGGCCAGGGCTCCTCCAGTTGTGGGGGGGGGCCCTCAGGACTTCTCCTGTTTAGGGGGAGTTTGGGGGTCTGGTGTTGGGGGGAGGGGCTTGTGCAGAAGGGGTGGGGCTAGACTCCCCAAAGCAGGGGTTTGTATATACTTATGATCTACCAGCAACTAAGGTCAATAAGTACATATATGTGGATGACACCTGTCATGTTGATGTGGTTAATGACCTATCTTATATCGAAGGGTCACTCAGCCAGAACATGAATGTTCTGGGCACTTACCTTCATCAGTGGAGACTTACATTAAGTGAATCTTAGGCCTTGTCTACAGAGTTTTGTCAACGCAAGTCATGCTGATGATCAAAGCCCACTAGAATTACATTGCTTGTGCATGTCCACACAATGATCCTCCCGTTGGCTGAGCGCATCCAGTTGGTGCTCTAGCATTGACAGTGAGAGCAGTGCACTGTGGATAGCTATTCCACTACACTACTTGCCACTTTCTGCATGTAGGAGTTGTGGAAAGGCGGAGTGGATCACAATGCATCATGGGTGCCGGCTCATCATCTCACGATGCAGTTTTTTCTGTCCCATCATTCCATGGACTCCTGACTGCATTTCTCGCCATTTTTCAATGGCTCCTGTTTACTGTGCACCCTCTATCTCTGTCTGAAAGGATGAATCCTGCACTGCTCTCTACTGTTGTGATCACTGTTATGAACACATTGTGGATGGTCATGCAGTGTATCATGGGCTCCTAATCTGAACAGGAATCTGAGGTTCATGACCTGCTGTGTGACATGGAAAGAAACAACACCAGATTACTTTTGGCATTCATGGATCAGCTGCTCATGGTGGACCATCAGTTTTGGGATCGGGAAACAAGCCCTGAGTGGTGGGATTGCATCATTATGTGGGTCTGGAATAACGAGCAGTGACTGCAGAATTTTCAGATGCGGAAAGCCACCTTCCTGGAACTGTGTGGAGATCATCTCAACACTGTGGCACAAAGACACCAAAATGAGAGCTGCCTTCTCGGTGGAGAAATGCATGGCCATCGCTGTGTGGATGCTGGCAACTCCAGACTGCTACTGATCAGTCGTGAATCAGTTTGGAATGAGGAAGTCCACCACTGGGGCTGCATTAACACAAATGTGCAGGATCATTAATCATATTCTGATATGAAGGACTGTGACTCTTGGAAATATGAATGAAATAGTGGATGGCTTTATGGCAGTGGGATTCCCTAACTGCAGCAGGGCAATAGATGGCACACATATCCCAAATTTGACCCTGGACCATCTTGCAATGGAGTACATCAATAGAAAGGGGTACTTCTCTAAAGTATTGGAGGTGCTTGTGGATCACTGACATCAACATGGGATGGTAAAGGAAGGTGCATGACACATGAATCTTCAGGAACACTGGCCTGTACAGAAAGCTGCAAGCAGGGACTTTCTTTTCAGACCAGAAGATTCCAATAGGGGATGTTGAAATGCCCATAGTGATCCTGGAAGACCCAACATACCCCTTACTCCTATGGCTCATGAAGCCTTACACGGGAAACCTGGATAGCAGCAAGGAGCATTTCAACAATAGGCTGAGCAGGTGCAGAATGACCGTTGAATGTGGGTTTGGTAGATTAATAGCACAATGGTACTGCCTTTATGGTAGGTTTGACCTAAATGAGGAAAATATTCCCATGGTCATAGCAGCCTCCTGTGCACTGTATAATATTTGTGAGGTTAAGGGTGAAAAGTTTCCCCTGGGGTGGATTGCGGAGGCTGATCACCTGACAGCTGATTTTGAGCAGCCAGATACCAGGGCTATTAGAGGTGCTATTCGATATCTGTGTGTAAGTCCAGCTATCATTTTGGAAACTTTCCGAAAGGGTGGAGTGAATGGGGTACTGAGATGGACAGAGAAGTTGTAAGGAATGTATGGGAAGAGTTTGGGGAAGGTATGGCAAGCAGTTCTGTATCGGCCTCAGGGGCGGGCAAGCATGCATGTATTCTGCCTGCAGCGTGATTAGGGTCTTCAACATCTCCGTTTGCTCCTCCATCACTTTTATCATCTGCTCCTAGCCCATTAAAATTCACTCCTGGCTCTCCTTTTTATCCTGCCTGTCTATTTTATAATTTTCATTTAAAGATTTTTTCCACACCCTGTATTCTTGTGTAATTGGAGTACTTCTTGAAACATGTCCTTGCTCCTCCTTGGTTACTTCTTTGTCTGGTGGAGGGGCTCCGCTGGTGTGAAGGGGGTTCCCCTGAAGGCCACATCTGTAGAAGCACAAGAAATAGAAGCATCATTGTTAGTGCACTCACAGCATTGAATCATTATAGTAAAATACACCTCTTTTTAAATACAAATCAGTTTCTACAATCCCTTGGCAAGCACATAGCTTGGCAAATGCTTTAAACATGATGAATTTGGCTTTGGGGGAGGGGGAAGCTCAAAAAGAGGTAAAGGGTCTACGTGATTTTTTAAGGGGAATCACTGCAGGTGAGTAGGGACAAAATTGTAAATTCTGCCACTGTTTTCCACAGGTGGGGAGCATTGAAGCTGATATCTCACTCCTGAGGATAACCAAGAATGCAAGGGTGCATCTCCTGCATGCATGCGGCTTCAGATCAGGTCCCTATGTGTGCCACTTTGGTCCCTGCACAAGTGATTGCCAATTGGCGCATGTAAGTCTTGTACAATGGAGGAAGGAACAAAGCAGCTCTGCCAAGGAACCTTCAACAGAGGATTGGCGAGTACCTCCAGGAAAGTTTCCTAGAGATCTCTCTGGAGGATTCCCATGAAATTTTGGTGTGCATTAACATACTGTTCCACCCCAATGCATAGCTGCACAGGGGAATGTGAAACTCACACAAACACAGCTAGTCTTGTACATTTCTATCCCTTCACTCACTTCTAGCATATAACAAAGCAAAGAACAGCTCTACCTCATATAAACAAGAAGCATCAACTCAAAAAGATCACTTGCAGACCTCCCTTCTCCTGCTTCATGCATGCCAGAGATGGAGTACTGGGACTGGCTCAAACCCTCCTGGGTCGAGAAGAGGTTCACCACAGTACCGGATGACCCTGTCGCCAGTCCCATCTCATCCTCCAACTCGACCTCCTTATACATGACTTTGTGCTTTGGGTTAAGTCCGCTGTCTGTTGTCTCCAGCCCTGCCAAAGTATCCACAGGGTTCTTGGCGGTGGCAGTGGGCATCCAGCTCCTTATAGAGGCACAGGTCTTTGGCACAGCACCAGAGCAATAGTTTGACTCCCTTGCCTTTTGGTATGCCTGCCTCAGCTCCTTTATCTTCACACTGATGTGTGTTCCATTCATAGCCCTTATTCAACATGGCAAGAGAAATCTGATTGTAGGTATTGAAGTTCCTATGGCTGGAGCGGAGCTGGGACTGCATAACCTCTTCTCCCCACAGAGCCAGCAGATCCAACAACTCAGGTGTACTCCAAGCGGGAGAGCATTTGCTGCATGGAGCTGCCATGGTCAGCTGGGAAGATGCAATGTGAGCTGTCCATGCTGAGCAAACAGGAAGTGGATTTTCAAAAATTCCCAGGCCTTTAAAGGGGGAGGGATGGATGCCTGTGTACCTAGGTGCAGGTCAGCGAAGTTCAAACTGCTGATCAGAGTGGTCAGGATGGGCATTGTGGGACACCTCCTGGAGGCCATTTACAGTAATATAACCAAGTGCAGTGTCTACACTGACACTTTGTCGATATAACTTTGCCGTAAAAAGCTCTACACCTCTCGTTGAGATGGTTTTATTTTGTCAGCAAATCAGGAGAGTTTTTTCAGTGGAAGGAACAATGTAGTGTGTACACCTCCACTGTTTTGTCAATGAAAGCTGACTTGTTGACAAAACTCTGTAGTGTAGATAATTTCTAAGACAGTGGCCACAACTTTCCATCTGATCAATAGTCTGGAAATCAACCCCCTACCCTCTATGGGACTGTCCACTCTCTCTCCAGCCAGTTGTCATTATTATTTAGGAGTCAAACTAAACCGCATTTTAACATACCAGTCCCATCTAGAAAACAATCACCACCTGCACTGCTTTGATCCAGAACCTAACAGGAACCTCTAGGTAGCAGAAACAAATGTTCTTCTTCAAGTGATGATCCCTATGTGGATTCCAAATGCAGGTGAGCATGCACACCATGTGCCGGGGCCAGAACTATTCATTGTAGTATCCGTTGACCTGCACGTGCGTCATGTGTTGACTGCATGGCATGTCCAAGGCTTTAAGATGTTGTGCGGGTCGATGCTGTTCCAGTTCCCTCTTACCTCCCCACACAGGCCCTCTCAGAGGTCCAGAGAGGCACAGGCCACTTCCAGCTTTTGAGGCCCCTAGCCATAATAAAAATAAAAAATGACGACACATGAAAACAAAATAAGGCACCAAACAACAAGTTGCGAAACTTATCAAATGCCAAAAAATTAACAAGTGTCTAAATTTGAGGCCCCCTTTGAGCTTGATGCCCAGGCCAAATGGCCCTCCTGGCCCCCCATGATTGGCCCTGCCTCCACATGGCCAGAGATGGAACCCCTGTTCCTAAGTGCTCTTAGCTTGCTAAGGGAACTGCTCTTTGTTTTGCTGTACATAGTTTCAAGTTAGATATAGTTTTCTGTTAGTTTTAATAATTAGTTAGCTCTCCCTTGGACTTCTCTCCTCCAGGGGTTATTTTTCCTGGCTCAGGGACTATGCTCCGGCAAGCCAGCTTCAAGAACTGTGCTTTGTGCCCTTGCTCCTTCTCAGCGAGCAATGAGCACACTCTTTGTTTTTAGTATCTAGGCGAAGCCCACATTGTCTCTTGTTGCTCCATCTGCCACTTGTTTCCTTCCCGGACTTGAGCAGCTGGTGAACTTTGCCTCTGCAGATATCTGATGGAGGAGGCAATGTGCCCATATGCACAACTAGACCTGGCTCCAACACACCCACTGGAACGGCGCCTGTCTCCAGCGATGAGTACTTCACTGGGCCCCTTCTGTGAGGTACTGGTGGCACACCTCACCGGTTGAAGCCCTAATATGTGCACAAGAAGCATGGGCACAGGCATAAGGGCAGATTTCCAACAGGGACCACCTCAAATCACAGTGTTACCTACCTGAGCCATGTTAGGTAGGGCAAGAACTTATGTGTAGCTGTGGATGCTCCTGCTCCAAAGAAGGCTTGTATGGAGGACCTTCAAAGCACCATTGTACGCTGCTGGCCCTGTCTTCTGATCCGGCACTTGGTCCTCCTCTTTCACCCTTGGTGCCATTGATGCCACCAGGAGGGGCAAAAACATTTGGAACGTAGGTGTTGGTAAGAAGAAATCTTCTAGCAAGAAAAAAAATCCTAAACATTAAAAATAAAATAAGTCCCATTAGGGCTTGAGGTTTTTCTAAAAAATTCTGATGAATTTGAAAGTGAGAAATTAATAAGGAGTCCGATGGCACCTTAAAGACTAACAGATTTATTAGGCATAAGCTTCCATGGGTAAAAAACCTTACTTCTTCAGATGCAAGAAATTAATAGCATTGACATAGTACCAGCATGGAGAGATACAAGTTTGTCTTCATGTCACATCCTGTTCTGCTGACCCACCTTCATCCTGACAAGCATTATCCTTGTTATCCCATTCCTGTGCCTTTCTTTGGCTGATTATACATTGTTTTGAATAGTGATTTTCTGATTTGGACAAATGACCACTAGGGGTTAGAATAAGATTACCAAACTCATTTTTCACTTCGAACCAATTCTAGCTTTTGAAAAATAAAAGGCAGTACAGATGTTTTCTGAAACCTATTATTTCCTTATGAAATTTTTGCTAACCAAAATAAAATAAAATAAAAACTTGCTGCATATATGTAGTAAGTGTCCCAATGAATAGCATGAATTTAATGCAAACTGATGGTACATATTTGTCCTTAACTGGGATCAAGAATGGCGCAGAAAGCATTTATCCCTCAAATTAGGTCTCATCCCCTGTACATTTTATTTTTAAAATATGAAGCTGTTTGTGGACTACAAGGTCAGAAGAAGTAATAGATTACTCACTTCTCTTATTTATTTTATAATTCAAAACTATATTTACATTTTATGACAGAGATCTCCTATATCAATTTTTAGATCGGAGGAAATTCTTACTAGTAAATTATGAAACACCTGAAAATTTGTATTTACAATGTAAATGCATATAGACTTTCAAGTTAAAGTTGTGTGAATGGTGGCACAATAATAATGATCCCTTCAGTACAGGCAATTTAATTTCTCCACTACCACACATCTGTAGTTTATACAGAATTTTTTTTATATCATTTAGTGATTGTTGAGAAGAACCACTGTGCTTGAAAGAGATGCTTTTGCCTCATCTTCTCCATTCCATTTCTGTGGCAGATGAGGACTTTGGTTTTGGAATGCAAGACTTGAAATGAGGAGCATTTTCAAGGAAGGTTCTTCCTCAATCAAGCAAGTTAATGTAATGTTGACTATCCTAATCAGATCATTCAAATTTACATTTCTCATTTTTTCATACATCTTTGTTCTGTTTTTCTCTTTTCTTCCCTGAAGAATACTAATGTAATTCTTATCCATTTTTGGAACATCTACTGTGACCAACTGCAGCCTGAAGTGATATGCCAGGTGTCATATCCAAAGAAACAATTATTCTTCTGTTTTATATAGTCAGCATCCTACCTCTGCAGAGGAGACAAACCCAGCCATATTTCCTTAGGCCTGGGTATTAGTAACAGGGCCTGCTCCAGGTTTTCTGCCACCCTAAGTGGCAAAAAAAAAAAAAAAGCTGATCGGCGGCACTTAGGCGGCAGCTCAATCGCGTCGCTCCATTCTTCGGTGGCAATTCAGCGGTGAATCCTTCACTCCCTCTCTTCCTCTTCGGCAACACTTCAGTGGCAGCTCAAAGAGAAAGAGAGGGACTGAGGGAACCGCCGCCGAATTGCTGCCAAAGACCTGCACGTGCCATTCCAATAGCGGATGGAGTGCCGCCCCTTTGTATTGGCCACCCCAAGCACCTGCTTCCTTAGCTGGTGCCTGGAGCTGGCCCTGATTAATAATGTGCCTGTCAATCACTGAACTTAGAATGAGTTTTCCAAGTTTCTCCAGACTTGGCAACACAATCTTATTTCGTTCAAGTTTCCAATATACTCTACTTAGTTTTACAGCAGTTAGATGCATTTTTCCCCCTGTGACTTGGTGAAACCAGCACAAGCTGAAGAGTTTTCTTTTCACTGTCCAATCAGATATGCAGCAGCCACTCACAATGCAGGAATTTCAAGATCTCATAGAAGTTTTTCTACTGTATTTCCTTCTTCTCCTAGGTGAGCTATTCCGTAGTTGAAAGATTTTTGGTTAGTCTATTCTATATCCCTGTGCAACTGAGAAAAAACAACTATATCCTTTCACTGAAAAATGTTTACCTTCTGGGTAGAGGTTGGTGCTTGTCCAGGCAGAGTTTCGGGGGGGAAACAGGGTGATGTGGAGGCCCTCTTGTCCCTTCTATGCCTTCAGCAGGTTGATGTGATATACCTGGGTGAGCTTCTTCCTTCCGGATTGCTGGATCTCATAGCCAACCTCCTCCATTTGCCTTACCACCTCAAAAGGCCTTGCCACCAGGCCAGTAACTTGAATTCTGATGTTGGCAGTAGAAGAATACCCAGTCTCCTAGCTGGAACTTGTGCAGCCAGGCTGGCTTGTTACAGGCCTGCTGCTGGTTGTTCTGCAGCTGGTTGCCCTTTGCAGGTTATCCCTAGCAATCCAGCTTCAGGGTCTTCAACTTCTCTCTGAGATGTATAACATACTGCACTACATTGGTTGCCCTGAGTCTCGCTTGTTCCACATCTCATGGAGTAGGTCTAGAATTCCCCTTGGCTGCCTATCATTTAATAATGTAAACAGGGAGATGCCTGTGGATGCCTGGGTTACCTCACGGACAGCTAACAGGAGAGGTGGGACCAGGTGGTCCCAGTGTCATGGCAACAAACTTCCTCAATGTGTTCTTTGATGTCTTATTATACTGTTCCACTAGTCTGTTGGTTTGGGGATATATACTGAAGTTCTCAAGGACTTGATCTTTAGCAGGTCACACAACTCCATTAATTGGGAGGTGAAGTTTGTCCCTTGATCTATTAGCATCTCTTTGGGGATCCCCACCTGGGAAAATACCTTCAGGAGCTTACCTGTGATGATAGCAACTGTAGCTGCCTATGTCCTTAGAAGGATGGCCTTAGGATATCTGGTAGAATAGTACGGGATCACCAGTATGTATATGTACCTGGCTGCAGACTTTTCTAATGGACTTACAAGCGCTACACCTATTCTTTCAAAGTGCACCCCTACTATAAGCAGTGGTACCAGGGGAGCCTTTGGGACTTTTTTCTGACGTGTTCACTGGCACTTGGGACATGACACACAATTATCTCATACCTCTGAGTGGATGCCCAGCCAGTAGAACTTCATAATCACTCAATCAATAGTCCTTTTTCTCTTGTATTGGCCCTCTCACAGTATCACATGGGCCAACTGGAGCACTCCCCTCCACCCTTTGGAACTTTCTTGGTACTAGTTGGTGCACTCTCATCCCCCCAGACTTGGAATCCTTGATGCCTGAGATGCCCTTTCCTCTACCAGCTCAAAATGGGTCCACTGTTTCAATTGCTGAGGATTTAGTACTATGTTGTCCGTGCAGGTCAGCTGTTCATACATCCAACCCAAGGTGAGGTAATTTCTCTGTTCTTCTATGAAATCTACTTTGCCAGACAGCAAGTTCACACTATGAGGCTGTGGTGGGCTCTTACTGCTCTGATTAGGCCCCAGCAGATGATCATCCCACCATGAGGATAGTTCTTCCCCCAGGTCCTTATCTTCCCCTGGAGTCCTCTTCTCAAGGTGCTCTTCCTTGGCCATGGAGGCTATCTTCTGTCCTCCAGGGTCTTTTGGCCTCAACTCTCCCTCCACTAGGGATGCGCTACCCCATCTCAGGACAACCTCTTCAAAACACCTGCAGTCCCACCCCAGGATAACCAGATAAGCCAGGTTTTTGGCCACTTTGGCCTGTGCTGTCTCAATGTGGTTTTACACTGTCAATCTCACCTCTCTTGTTGGGTAAGGTCATTTATCTCTGTGGATACATAGATCATTCCCTGTGCTTCCCTCCCGGCCTCAATAGCCATCTTCTGACCAGGATCTGGCTGCAGAGTCTATTAGTCTCATCCTGTTATTCAGTCCACTAGCATTTTACCTGGGCCTCTTTTCCAAGCCCAATTGTCTGCTGTCCAGGCCTGCTGGAAATGGCCTTGTTACCTACACACAAAACGGGCCCCTATTGTAGAAGGTGGTTCTATTGTTAATTGTCCTGGGGAAAGGATGGCCTCTTTGGGTGAGTTCACTCCACCAAGCCCAAATCTCTGCCCGTTGGCCAGTGGGCTGTGGCAGTGATCCTCTTGAAAGTAATGAGGGATGCCTCTACGTCACCATGGGACCCATTTTTGTTAGTTTCACTGGGATTGATGGTGCGAGTCACTGCTGGATGAACTGCTGTTTCCTCTCCTGCACCACCATTTCTTTAATCAGCTGCTGCTGCTGCTGGGCTGCCTACCGCTGCTGTTGCGCAGCGAGATGCTGGAGTAGTTGGTTCTGCTGCTGCTGGGATGCCTGCTGTTGCTGATTCTCCAGGATCCACTTCAGCCACTTCTCCACATCCATCCCTGCCTTTCCCCCACTCCTCTTCACATTCTCTCTCCGTCTGTGGCCTACTTTCAGGTCTGGGATACTATGTTGCCTGCATTATCCACCATGAGTGATAGGATTGGAGGGTCAGATGGATTAGTTAGCTAGTCCACCTGACCTCTAACCCTTTGTCTCTCTGTTGGGGAGGTGGTAGTGGTGTCTGATTCCTGACCGCAGTCTAGGAGTGTTTGTGCCTCCCCTCTGTATCTGGTCCTTTGCTGTTTATTGGGACATGGTAGGGGGACCTGGGCCCTCTCTCTGCACCAGATCCCAGCATAGGGCCCTGGGGGAAATAATACCCGCAGGTTCCTCCACATAGGTAGTCTAAATCTGTCACCCTGGGCTATTTCCTATCTATGTGCTCCTTAAGTTTGGGGCATGGACTCTATAGTCCAAACAGTCTATAGCTTCACAAATACAATCCAAATGAGTTTGGCTGTGCAAGGCATGGTGGTTTCCAAAGTGGATGGTGGTTGCACTGCCTGGGGACCTTACCTACTATGTGGTTCCCTCTCAGGCTTCACCTTCTGCCTGAATTCCTGGAGAAGGATTTTTCTCTCCTGCAGTCTGTCCACCACCCCTTGATTGGCCTTCTGAGCTCCTTTTAACGCCTTCCTCCATATGGAGCATGCTCGGCAGACCTGTATGGTCAGGGCTACCTGGGCTCAATACTGCCTTTTAACCTGTTTGGGCCCAATATGGGGCTTGTTTACCCCATCACAAGCACAGATTTTAGAGGTAGCTTAACAGTGCTTTTTACAACCCAAGAAGAAAACGGGGTGCAAAGGTGGCTTTACCTCCTTCCCTGAGCTATCATTCAGCTGCAGGTGGGGAATTGGTCCTGGCATCCAAGATGTGAAACTGGCAGCTGCAGGTGGGGAATTGGTCCTGGCATCCAAGATGTGACACTGGCAGCTGCAGGTGGGGGATTGGTCCTGGCATCCAAGATGTGACACTGGCAGACAAGGTGCCAGCTCATGCCAAGGCCCCTGGGTCTCAACTGAACTCTGCCAATGCATAGCTGGAACCAGACTCACAACCAATTTGGGATTTGTGCCCTGCTTCTTAACAGTCTGCCGTGAGGTTGGTAGTCATGCTCTTGAGCCACTGCAGTTGATGTTCTTGAGCCACATGAGAATGCGGTCAGTCTTATTTCATCAGGGGCATGTATGCCTTCCTGCCCCAGAAGTCTGGTTGGTCCCAGACTTTAATGAATTGGACCATCAAGTCTTTTCATACCAGCATCACTTAGTGCAACACTCTACATTGATTTTAGTAAGCAACATGCTCCAAGGTATTGCTGATCACTGAGCTAAGCTTGGACAGAACTCATCATCCCAGATTCTGATGAGAGCCCTGCCATCCATCTTGGGCCATTTGGTTGCACAATCTTAGTGGCACTGTTTCAATCTAGCAAGAGGTGTCTTTCCTACAAGAGCACAGCAGTCTCACAGAAGTAAATACTGGTGACCAGATGCATGCTATAGGTACCTCAGGTGAATACAAAATATTATATACAGGACAATTACTTTCTCTACCTGGATACCTAGGGCAGGGGACATAGACTGCAAGAAGACTATTGTCCAGAGTGATCACTCTAGGGCAGTTAGGAGCAGAGTGAGACTCAGAAGATGCAGCTGTAGCCCCTTCACTTTTCACCCATACTATCACTGGAATGGTGGGAACTGGACCCGTGTGAGATAAGACATTATCAAGTTTTTTTGGAGGTGATGAAATCATAAAGATGGTGGTGATGCTTGTGTAACATCGGTAAGATTTTTATGCAAAGTATTTTACAAGTATTGCAGGCAATTGAACTGGTGGTAGCAATGCTAAAATTCTCTAGACACAATAGGCCTGAGTGCCTACAGCCTTTTAGGATATTTCCTGGTTCCATTTTTCTCAGTTTAGTTAGGCCTTCAATTCAGGTGGATGTAAAAAATCTGGTTGAGAACTCAGAGAAGGCAGAGAGGAAAACTAGTAAATGTTCCTCTTGTGGTGAAACAGAACAATTTACTATTCTCCCTGTAGGTAATCCCCCAGCCCTCAAGGATATAGGTCTCCCTCCTCAATTCCTCTTTGACTTCCCCCTATTAGCCAAGGGTTTAGTTGGAGCTAAAACTTACAAGGACACTACCTTTTCCACAATGGTCAAGCCTAAGGGAATGTCTACACATAAACTTCTACAGCAGCACCGCTGCACCACTTCAGTGAAGACACTACCTATGCCTCTCTGAGGGTTTCTCCCATTGGCATAGGTATTCCACCTCCCCAAGAGGCAGTAGCTAGGTCAATGGGAGAATTCTCCTGTCTAACTAGTGCTGTCTACCCCAGGGGTGAGGTTGGATTAATTACACTGCTCAGGAGTATGGATTTTTCATCCCTCTGGTGTAGACCAGGTCTAAGAAAAAACAGCTGCACAAATAAGAAAGATGCCTATTGTTAGACTCTTGTCTCTTCCAAATATCAAGGTTAAATATGCCCCTCATCCCCTTCAGATCCATCCCATATTGTTTATCTAGGTGCCATGAATTATTCCTTCAAAGACTGAGTTCTGAAAGTTACAGACAATAGCTTTTTGTCTGAATTAGCTGGGGGTTCGTCAAGCTTGGTATTGAGTGAGGAAAAGACAGGCAGGACCAGGGTAACACTAAAAAGCCAAGTGGCTGCGTTTATTTAGGGGATAATTACAACTTGGGCTGGGGGAGTAGGCAACTTTGGCTGGGATGGTATCAAAAGTACAAACACACCCCAAAACACAGTAATAATACACTTTATACTGCTCACCACACCACACCAAATAGGCAGACACACCAATCACACAGATAGGAATCGGGTTCGTCAGGGCGATGCCCGGTGCAAACACAGAAAAGAGACCCACGGGCCACTGCCTCGGCCACCCTTGCTTTCACACAGAGGGTAAACCCAGAGTGTGGTGCGGCTGCAGCTGGGCAGATTCCACTCACTCATAGGGAGGGGAACAAATAAAAGGCTAGATAAGCTAACTGTCAGATATCAAAAAGCAAATACCGCACTCCAGGCGCAGCTGAAGAGAAAAAAAACAAAAACACAGGAGAGCATACACAGCTAGTGTTGCTGGGCAGGATTGAGTCTCTGCCCTCTCTTATACAACAGGAACCTGGTCCAAAATGGAGGCTGCCCTTTTCAGCCTCTCCAAACCTACATAGGGTCATCCACAGCAATGTGAACATGATAGAACCTCATCTCTCTGCTGATGATTATATCAGGAAGGAAATTCACAATCAGTCCCGGAACTTCACTTCAGTGGACTTGCTTGTTTTCTCCTGAAATATTTCTAAATTTCTAGGAATTTACCCTATAAGCTTTCTGGGGGGTAAATCTAATGACAAAATCTGTCTTCACCCTGCTGTTATACAGATGACTGATATTTGAGCAGCACCTAACATTTATTTCACTCATCCCATTAAGTCATTTAAGTTGTACAAACTACTTGCTGATAAAGAAATGATGCATGACACTTCTCCTAAACTTGATGCAGAAGTAGCAAAATTGCTCCAGCAAGTCTTTCCTCTTCAAATACAGGAATGCCACTATGAGAAACCCCTTACAAGTAGGGTGAGCAGATAGCAACTGTGAAAAAACGGGATGAGGGTGGAGGGTAACACACACCTATATAAGAAAAAGTCCCCAAAACTGAGAAAACAGGACATCTGGTCACCCTACTTACAAGTGACAGTCTTTCAAAGTGGTGCTCTGAGTTTTCCCATACTCAGTACTGTCTTTTACTCTATCCATGAACGCTCTGGTATAGTGGATTGCAGAACTGCTTTCCCTGACACAGAAGCCTACCTTTAAAATTCTTGTAGGGTTTTCTCTTTATTTGACCTCCAGGTTTTTGCATAAGTTGTTCCAGGATTTTATTTGACTGTCTGCTCAGACAAGTACCATGTTAATAGCAGTCCATTTGACCCTCATGCTCAAATCCTTTGCTAGCTAAGTGTATATATAACATTAATGCTCTTCCCTACATTATTTGGCTCCTTTTCAGTGAACTCCCTAGTCCAGCAGTTCTCACACTGTGGGTTGGACCCCAAAGTAGGTTGTGAGCCCATTTTAATGGGGTCGCCAGTGCTGGCTTAGACTTGCTGGGGCCCAGGGCCAAAGCCGAAGCTTGAGGGCTTCCGCCCTTGGTGGTGGGGCTCAGGTTACAGACCTCCCGCCTGGGGCTGAAACTCTTGGGCTTCAATTTTGGCTGCCGCACCTGGGGTGGTGGGGCTTGGGCTTTGGCCCTCTCCACCTGGGGCAGCGGGGGTCAGGTGGGTTTAGGCTTTGATCCCCCTTCTGGTAATTTTTGTTGTAAGAAGGGGGTTGTGATGCAATGAAGTTTGAGAACCCTTGCCTTAGTCAGACTCTTAAACACTTGGGAAACCCTCCTCCCTCAATTCTATGACTTTATAGAAGTACAAATTCTTATTTCTACAAAGCTAATCCTGTCCCAAACCTAAGTTTAGATAGTCTTCATTTTATAAACCAGGGAAGATTGGATAAGGATTTTAACAGACAGTTCTTACCCGTAGGAGGAATTATTTTAGTACATGGCACCCCAAACCAATCCTCCGCTAGTCCCATAGTCAGCAAGAGCAGTTTCAAAGGTAGGCAGTGCTGGCTGGCTGGACAGGTCAGCATAGCCAGGACGGCCATGAGAGTGAAAAGTTTGGGACCCCTTCACTGTGCCCTGTTCAAGATTTCACATTCTGAGATGCCTTTTTACTAAATTCCTAGTCTTTCGTTCTGTAGTGTAGACAAGGCCTCAGCATCACAATGCCTAATTTTTAGTCACTAGAAAACCACAGGAACAACACTGCAATCCACAAAGCCTGAATTAGGCACCTAGGCTGCTATACAATGAATGAGGAGAGACAGGCTTCTTAGAATGTGATCCACAAAACTATCATGCTAGGTGGGGAGCCATCTAAATTAGCCAATTGGAGGGGTGTGTCTTAAGGCCCACATCGCCTAAGTCTGCGCTGCAGGAAGGTGCCTATCTGTGTTTGTGATTCAGGAACTGGGGGAAGATAAGCGTCCAAATGTGTGAGTCATCTGTGGGCCTCAATTCGGTAGGCCTGCTCAGATGCTGTGTACCAGATCAGGCTCCACATGTGAGTTAGGCATCCAAACGTCTATTTTTCCTAGTTTGTGAATCACTCTGCGGTTTGGATGGGAGATAGACTCATAGACACATAGAGTGAGGCAAAATTGCACAGTGCTTACAGGCAGAAACATAGGTGTCTAGGGAACTTTTACTGCAGAAACTTAGGCTTGGTCTACACTAGAAAGCTAGGTCGACGTAAGCTGCCTTGCCTCGACTTCAGTGTGCATGTGCATATACTTAAATTTGTCTCCCACTGATGTAAGTGCACTATTACGATGATGCAGTAACACCACCTCCCTGAGCAGCATTGAGCCATCATCAACGTACTAAGGTCGACTCACAGCTTGAGTGTAGACGCTGTGTTACTTATGTTGACCCTAACAGTCCTCCAGCAGCTGTCCCACAATGCCTGACACTAGCCATTCTGGTCACAACTGTGAACTCCACTGTGTGGGGGTCACAGAGACCAGAGGACCCATCTCCCCTTTAAAGCCCTGCAAATGTTTGAAATGCCTTTTCCTGATTGTCCAGCTTGGCAAGCACATCTAGTAGCTCTCCACTGCTGCGTACAACTGACCAGCTGACTATGCCAGCTACATGCTCCAGACTAGGGTTGCCAATTTTGGTTGGATGTATTTCTGGAGGTTTCATCATGACATAATATTTAATTTAAAATTAATCTTTAATTCCTGGAGACTCCAGGACAATCCTGGAGGGTTGACAACCCTATTTCAGACACACTCCAGCTTGGAATAGACAGGAGATAGTGGATCTTTGTGGCCTGTGGAGAGAAAAGGCTGTGCAAACACAGCTATTAACCAGCCATAGAAATGTGGACTTCTAAAACCAGATTGCATGGGGGATGTGGGAGGAGTATGACAGGGACCAGCAGCAGTGCCACGTGAAAGGGAAGGAACTACATCAGGCATGCCAGGGAGGCCAACAGTCAATCCGGTGCCAAGCTGCAGACCTGCCACTTTTACAAAGACCTGCATGTCATAATTAGCAGAGACACCCGTCCTCACCCCACAAACACCACCATGGATACCTCTGATGATCCACAGGTCTGTGGCAGTGGCGTAGCCAGGTTCTAACATCAGGGGGAGCGAACACATAAAAAAAGGCACCACCCGACATATCAAATTACTAATTACATATTTTTAAATTCGTTATACATATTTATTTGTACTTAAAATAAAAACACAAGAATGATCCAGCCATGGAAGGGTTTGCACAGCCGGCATTTTGCAGGAGAACTTTAGATTATACTTAGATATACTTTAGATTCTAGAAAGTAAATGACAGAATACAGTAGTTTATAATTTTCACAGGTTTAAAAAAAATACTGGCCATTTTTTCCAGTTACTAATTTCATTTTAAAATCAATCAATGAAATGCACTTTATTTATAATAGATCGTAATACTAAAGTCACCAAAAAGGCATGACAAATACAAGTTTTATGAGAATTGGTGAGCAAAGATCTCATAGCTCTTTGGGGTTGGACAACGTAGTAATTTCCCTTAAAGTAGCTTTATTCATGGGGGATTTTTTAAACAAAAGACATCTCTATGACACAGGTTGGCAGTCTAACATTTTTGAAACACTGAGTACTGAAAGTTAGAGTATTTAACCAATTTAAGCTGTGTACACACACACACATACCTCCAACCAACAACAAAAAACAAACCTCTTCCTGCTTTCCTATCACCAGTTCTGTTACTACAGGAATTAAATCTAGACATCCTGTAAAATAGCTAGTTCCACATTGTTCTTCAAACCTCAGATCAGTGAAATGCAGTTTTGCATTTGAGATACTATATGACTGTAGTACATTTTGCACTGCCTGCATCTACACTGACATCAGGAGAGGAAATGAGGACAAGACTGTCCCTAGCATATATGATTTTTTTAAAAAAGGCAAGACTCATCCACCCACTATCAATGCAACAAGAAGAGAGAACAGTAGCTGGGGCCAAGAGAAGATGCAGTGAAACCCTCCTGTACCCACAACTGGTATCTAAAAAGCATCAGTCACTCTGCAGATCAAAAAAAGAAAGACCAGCCAGTATTCAGACAGATAGGATCCTTATGACCTATATAGGAGAAGTGCACTTTCTAAGTAAACTGTAGCAGTTTCCCAACAGAGTTTTCTTATGGACCTATTTATTAAGCAAAAATTAAGATTAGGAGTCTGATTTAAATTATGTAAATTTTCAGTTTTAGTTAACTGTGGAACTATTGCAGCTACTTTTATTTTACTCCTGCCTTCATAAAAAGCTGCAGAGTTATAACAGATCATTAAAAAGACTAAAGTACATGCTTTCATATAATTAGGACCGGGCCACCCAAGAGGAAAACTACACCATAGAAGAGTCCTACAACCATGTATTTGAGGCCAATCCCTTTATCAATTGAATCCTCAGTCAAAATGTGAGGAAGGAGAAGAATACACCCTCTAACTTTTGACAATAATTCAAGGTCAGCCAGCCACCAAGAAGACCAACACCATTCATATTCTGATTTTGGATAAAACACCTGATCTTGCCTACATCATAGAAATCTTCCTCCCTCCAAGCCTACATTCCACTACACCCTTTAGCAATAAAGTAAAGATCAAACAAGTTCTGAATCAGTAGTCTTTCTTCCCAATTTAGTTTTAACAAAAAAAAAGCTGCAAAGTAAGTAGCTATGGGAGATAACAGCGCAACTACTAGGTATTGGTGGGGGAAAAGTGTGCTAGTAATGTCCTGGATATACTGGTCTGTTAAGTGTTATTGCTTTTAATATGCTATTGCAAACACTGTAATAGAGTATTAATGTCCCAATGTACTGTAGCTTGTTTTAACGTTCCATAATACTAGAAGTGGTACATGTGAAGCTCTCTTAAAAGCTGACACTACAGCAGTGATATTCGCAAGCCAGCATGAGTAGGGCTGGGGGTGGGGAAGGAGAGTGCATGTAGGTATAAATAACATCTCTCACACCAAACAGGAACTTTTCCACAGTTCATTGCAATTTGGAAGTGTGATTATTATACCTTGTCTTACAAACACCATTACATATGCACAAGTTCAATAAAGCCCCCTCCCCATATACAGAGTTGTGCTTCTGCATATAGTATCTATCTGAGATGAATATTGAGCTCCCAGCTCTTCAGGAAGCAGTAAAGAGTCAGCAGCCAAGCCACATGTTGAATCCTATTGCAAACAGTATGGGTGACGCATGAGGCATTCTGAAGCAAGAGGAGATTACTGGAAAACTTTAAATAAGACACAGAAAGAATAAAGTTTTCCTAGGTTTTGTTTCTGTCGGATTTATTGTATTATGTATAGTGTTTAATATAAAAATCAGGTAGTTGGGTTTACAATGTTATAACAAGAGATTATGCTATTACCATTATCCAGTCAACTTGCACACTACTATTTTGAATTAGTGATAATTCACAGAGAGAGAAAGAAGAAAGCTGAATTTAGAGAACAATTATTAAAACAGATTCCTGGTTATTCACCAGCCACTTTGTTCCAGTCCATAGTACAAAGCACCATAAACCCAGTAGAATCTGGCCAAGAGACTATTCACCTCAAATTGGCATCTGCAACACTCCCTTCCCCCACCCCAGTCCCAGTCACCACTATTCAGGATATAGCTAAGTGAAAAGGTGGCATGGCTGAAGCATTTAACAGTCAATTGAAAACTAGTATAGAGTACAGTAGCCCTGAGAATACTGCTTAATTCTGAGCACTGGGTCTGCAGCTAGTCAGCAGTGAGACTGAGGAGACATAACTGGCACCTTAAAGCACATTTACCTCTCCTTCCTTCACAAGCTGCACTAAGCACAGTTTCACAGCCCCGGGCGCAGTACTGGGGGCGGTAAGTACTGGGGGGGGACAATAACCCAAAGTCACTCCTTTGCCTCCTGGTTCTGCTGCTCCCTTAGCCCCCTCCGCTGAAGAAAGACCATGAGAAAAAAACATCCCACCCTCCCCCCAGTTTCCTTCTCCACCTCCGCTGGCACCAGCTGGGCTTCAGAGCCACCTTCCCCACTGCGTGGCCGCCTCGCTCTGCATGGGGCTGCCGGGGGCCAATGGGGCTGCTGCTCCTCAGCCCCCCCCGCCGTGCTGGGGGGGCTGTGCTGCCGCCCCTTCCCCTCCCAGCAGAGCTCACCCCGGCTTAGGGAGCCGGGCAGCTGCAGGCAGGCGGGAACTTCCTCCTCCTCATCCCTGGGAAGCCCGGCAACCAGTCGACGCTGTCTGAAGCCCTGGAGTGAGCGAGTAGGGCTGGGGATGCGGGAGGGCGGTGCGGAGCCCAGAGCCAGCCTGCGGCCACACGCAAAACCCAGCTCCGGACTTCGAGTCCAGAGCCCAGTGCTGGCTGCGTGGAAAGGCACCGCTTTTGGAAAATGTGCTCGGGGGGAGCGGCCGCTACCCCTGCTCCCCTCCTAGCTATGCTACTGGTCTGTGGCAGGAACAGCAAAGATCAGGGGCGGCAGGTTTGTGTAATTTTTGGTGGTGCCCAGAATGGGTCCAAATCCTGCTCCCCCCTGTACACCTGCCTAAGACTTTGGAAGGGAGTTTGGGTGTGGGGTGCAGGCTCTGGGCTGGGGCAGCGGGTTGGGGTGAAGGAGGGGGTGCGGTCTCTGGAAGAGAGTTTGGGTGTGGGAGGGGGTTCAGGCTCTGGGAGGGACTTTGGGTTCAGGAGGAGGAGAGTGGCTCAGGCTCTGGGAAGGAGTTTGGGTGCAGGGTGTGGCCTCTAGGTTGGGGCAGGGGGTTGAGGTGCGGGAGAGGGTGAGGGGTGCGATGCTTACCTCGGGTGGCTCCCGAAAGCAACCCGCACACCCCTCTGGCATGGCTCCTAGGTGCGGGAGCCAGGGGTCTCCATGCACTACTGCCCACAGGCACTGCCCCCACAGCTCCCATTGGCTGCAGTTCCAGTGGCAGTCAGCGCTCAGGGCGGGGGAAGTGCATGGAGACACTCACCCTGCCAGGGGCCACAGGGACATATTGGCTGCTTCTAGGAGTGGCGCGCTGCACGGAGCGAGGGCAGGCAGGAAGACGCTTTAGCCCTGCTGCGCTGCCAGTGTTGCCGGCGGGGGTCCCTGGGCCTTTTAAAATCACCCGGGGGCTGCAGGTGGGGCCGGGAGATGCTCCAGGGGAGGTTTGCAGGGACGGCAGGCAGGGTAGGGGGAGAGACCCAGCCCCGAACATTGGTGGAGCTGGGCCCCCATGCTCTGAATATTCCTGGAGCACGGGCACCATGGGTCTGTGCAACTCGACACCCTTGGCAAAGATGAAGAGTTGGAGGAGAATGGGAGACATGCAACCAGGGCATCCAGCTATACTGTGAGTTTCAGGACTTATTTAAACTCCACCACAGTATACAGGGCTGGATTAACCTTTTGAGGGCCCTGATGCCTGGAGCGTGGCCATGCCCCTCACCCCCTGCTGCCCCTGCATTCTGCCCTGAGGCCCTGCCCCCATTCGGTGTCTTTCCCCCTGTGGCCCCACCTGCCGCTTGCACAGGAGGAAGGGCAGAGTGGAACTAGTGGTGGTGGAGCGGGCAGAGAGGAGCAAGCAATGGGCGGGTCCTCAGGAAGAAGAGGTTGAGCAGGAGAGAGGCCTCAGGGCAGAGTGCAGGTGCAGCAGGGATGTGGGGCCATGGTCCAGGGGCTGGGCCCTTTCTGAGTGTGGACCCGGCGCCATAGTAAACCCAGTACTGGCAGTCCCGAGCCCAGGATTCTGCATGACTTGAACATCCATACTACAATTTTATAGTTCCACAGCCTGAGTCCCGACAGGGGCCAGCTGTGGGTATTTTATTGCAGTGTAGACATTGTCAAGGCTACTAAAAGCCATTGATTTGGGAAGTTAGGTGTCAAAATACTTTTGAGGATCTGTGCCTAGGGCCCAAACCTTGCAACATGGTTCCTGGGAGGCTCAAAGGCAGGATTGGGGTACAGGGTTCCCAGGGTCTGGGAGAGCTGAGTGGGGTGTTATAAAGTCCCACAGACCTCTCCCCCCTCCCATAGGGTCTGCATACTGTTCAGCAAGTGTCCCTAGTGTAGTCAGGGGTCTCTGTCTCTCTCCTGAGGAGGTTCCCCTCTCCCTGCTTGATTTGCCTGCCCTGCCCAATAATTATTTTGGGGGATATTTGTATGAAACATTTTCCATATTTGTTTTATACCATAAACAAATTATGAAGTAAACCAAAACACAAGCAAAGAAGCTGAACCCAGAGGAGCAGCCTGAGCCAATACAGCAGGGAGGGAGGCTGCTCTTCTGCTCCGATTAAGCCGGGGGCACAGCACGGCACCAGCCCCCGGTGCCGGCCCCTCAGCTTAACCTTCTCTCCCGCGCCTCAGGCGCAACCGCTCGGCGGCGGCGGCGGCGGGAAATAGCCGAGAGGAGCGCTTCCCCCACGCGCCCCCCCCCAGCGTGCGCGGGCTCCCGCCGGAGGGGCTCGCGCTACCGTTTGAAGTGCCAGGGAAGCGAACGGGGGACGGTTGCGGAGCGACCGCGCGCGGGCCGCTCATTCCCCGGCAGACCAGAGACCAGGGGCAGCGGAAATCATGCGTCCCGCTAACTGAACACCAAGCGTCACCTACAGGGGCTGGTCACAGAGGTGGGGCTCGTCTTGGAGAGGGGGGGACCCCAGAAACCCATGTCTACAGGGCTGTGGTTCCTTGCTTTCTAGGGCCTGGGGGAGCCGAGCGGGGAATGCTCTAACCCCCCCGCCCCAGCCCATCCTAGGGTCTGGGGGAGCCGAGTGGGGAATGCTCTAACCCCCCCGCCCCAGCCCATCCTAGGGTCTGGGGGAGCCGAGTGGGGAATGCTCTAACCCCCTGCCCCAGCCCATCCTAGGGTCTGGGGGAGCCGAGTGGGGAATGCTCTAACCCCCTGCCCCAGCCCATCATAGGGTCTGGGGGAGCCGAGTGGGGAATGCTCTAACCCCCTGCCCCAGCCCATCCTAGGGTCTGGGGGAGCCGAGTGGGGAATGCTCTAATCCCCTGTCTAACTCCACACAGATCTCTCCCCCATAGGATCTGGGTGAGCTGAGTATGCATTAACCCCCTCTCCCCCACAACTCCGCCTATGGTGACTGGGTGAGCTGAGTGGGGATGTCATAAACCCCTACAGATATGTCTGTAGTGTCAGGCTATGTCCACACTACAGACCTTACAGTGGCAGAGCTCTACCACTGGAGTTCTGTCATTGTAAGATCTCCAGTGTAGCCACGCTATGCCAATGGGAGAGAGCTCTAGGATGACCGGATGTCCTGATTTTATGTCCTGATATTTGGGGCTTTGTCTTATATAGGCACCTATTACTCCCACACCCTTCCCGATTTTTCACACTTGCTGTCTGGTCACCCTAGAGAGCTCTCCTACCGACATAATTAAACCACCTCCCAAGAGCGTCGGTAGCTATGTTGGTGGGAGAGCATCGCTCGTAAACATAGTGTTGTCCATGCTGACGCTTTTGTCGGTGAAACTTATGTTGGTTGGGGATGTGTGTGTTTTTTCACATCCCTGACCGACAAAAGTTTTACCAACAAATGTGCTAGTATAGACATAGCCTCAGAGTGAGCTTAGTGGGTATCCCACAGAACCACTGTAAGATTTTAGTTAGCTGAGTGGGGGGGCTACTTTAAGTTTTACAGACTCTTCTTTATAAGGTCTCAGCCTACTGGGAATGCCATAAATCCCACAGATCCTACTCTGTAGGATCTTAGTATACTCTTTGGGATCAAGAACCCTTCAGATCTTCAATAGAGTACTGGTGTGTTGAGTGACATTCCTATGAACCCCATAGATCCTCTACAGAAATGCTTTTCAACCTTTTTCTTATTGTGATTCCACATTACTAGAGAAGAAATGTTGGGACTATTCCTCCCCTCTAGCTTTAAAAAATGACCCCCTGAAACCTGTTTATAATCTCCCTGGATTAAGAATCTGTATTCTATAGTATTTCAGCATGCCTAATGAAAATGCTACATTGATCCAAATTTTTCTGCATTTCCTTTTCAGTTCTGGATCAGATATCACCAGAGAAGGCATTAAAACACTCAAGAAACTCCTGATGCAGGTACTGCTATGAGGCAAGGCAGAGACAATGAGTCCTTGTCCCAATGCATTCTTTCAGTGTGTACTCCAGATCAGCTAGAGCAGTGGTTCTCAACCCATGGCCCAGTCAGTGCACAGTTGCAGCCCATGTGAAATCCTCAGGGCCACACAGCTAGTATATATATTATATGGATGTGGCCCATGTAACATAAAGAGTTGCATATGTGACCCACAATGGAAAATAGTTTGAGAACCACTGAGTTAAAGGGTCATACAGTAGATTGCCCCCCAAGAAGGATATGAACACAGCCTGCAGTAGCGAGCTTCCCAGCTGGGGCTGACAGACTTGGTCTTGTAGGGCTTGTGCTTGTGTTCTAAAAATAGCTATGTAGCCAGACAGAGTTTTGAAGTGGTGGGTTGGGCTCTGAAGCCTACAGCAGAGTGGGCTATTGACTCAGGCTGGATGGCTTGCTGCCATGGGCTGTGTAGATATGCCTGAAAAGGCCTGAGTCCATATGGTATGCAAATGCCTGAAAATGTGTGGGCCTCATCTTGTGAAAGTTCAGAAAACCTATGTTCTTCTTTAAGTACTGTCCATGTGGGTGCTCCACTCCAGGTGATGGTGCATCTCAGCGCCGTTGATCAAAGATCTTTGGTAGCAGTGCCTGGTCAGGACGCACACGCCCAGCTGCTGTCTCGTGGCATCATTAGGGTCTGCCTGAGTGCGTGCGTCCTGCACCCCCCTCAATTCCTTCTCAACCGTCCTCGGCTGAAGACGGGACTTGGGGCAATGCCAGACCTCTTCCCTGGTCACTGAAGGAAATAAGTACAAAGACATAGAAATAGTTAGATATAAATATCCCAGTTATTTCCCTTTCCTTAGAATAGTTACTTATTTAAACAAACAAACAAAAAAAACAACTACTCTTTTTTCCTCACGTTCATCTCCCATGGAGACACCCTCGCCAGGCATTCCTAGTTCCATAATGCCAGGGTCTCCAGGATTTAAGAAATGTGACTCCTGCAAGGAGCCTATGCCATGGTCTGATGGATGCTCACGCTGTGTGAAGCGCCTCAACGAGACACACTTCCCTGCTAAGTGTATTCATTGTACCAGGCTGAAAACCAGGGCTTGTCGTGACGGGGACTTGTGGCTAAAAATGCTCCTGATGGAGAAATCCCTACAGCCCCCTATGGAGACGGGCAATAATAAACCCACTCCCTCACGCTCCCTGGCTAGGTCGGAACTGATTGGGAGCATGGCTTCACCCTCTCAAATGAAGAGGCAGGATGCCCCAATGTCTCTGGACAGAGATTTTCAAAAGGGTAAAGGGTCTCCTGCGAGATCTTTACCCTCAGTGCCGACAGCACCAAAGGCAGGCGCCTCCGACTGCCCCAGCACCTCAGCCATGGCTCATGCAGAATACAAAAGGGGAGGGATAGCTCAGTGGTTTGAGCATTGGCCTGCTAAACCCAGGGTTGTGAGTTCAATCCTTGAGGGGGCCATTTAGGGACCTGGGGCAAAAATCTGTCTGAGGATTGGTCCTGCTTTGAGCAGGGGGTTGGACTAGATGACCTCCTGAGGTCCCTTTCAACCCTGATATTCTATGAAAAGCAGCAACCCAGCTTCCTGCTGCAGGAAGCTCCCCTCAGCACTAAAGACAGACCCAGTGCCAACAAGAACATCAGTACCAAGCCTGCCTATTGCTCGTGCAGACCCCCTGTAGGGCACCCATAAATGGCCTGCAGCACCTGCAAAAGCAAAGCAAAAGTTGATGCAGGCTTCCACTCACACTTCACACTCTGCAGGATCACAGCCCATGGAGCAGCAGCAATTTTTACATCAAGATGACATCTCACTGGCCCCTGAGCCTGACTCTCTGCTCCTTGACACACAGCGCTCACTGTTTGGCCAGCCACTCTTGCTGCCTGACCTGGCTATCCTCACTGACAGCGAGACCGACATGCAGCAGCAGGCAGAGTTCTCCCCACCTGCTTCTCTGCTGGAACCATATATACCTCAAGGCACGGCGCCTCACAAGCCCCAGTCTCAGTTTCCCTATTTTGTTTCCTGTGGGCAGGACCTCACTTCTCTTACCACATGCCTTGGCCTCAGTGGTACCCTTGGTGGGCTCCTTCTGCCACTCACCCTCGTGACTCTTCCACCAGACCACAAGCTTGCTCTGTGCCTCTATCTCCAGCTCCATTTACATCTAGAGCTCCTGAACACCTCCACCCTGAAGAGGTGGGCTATGAACCATACCCTAATTCATCGACTCCTAACTTTCCATCAGCTCCAGATGGAGCCCTCATGCTTCCACCTGCACAGAATGTGGACGACTTTAAACAATTCCAGGAATTTTTCAAGAGGATGGCACTCAGCCAGGGCATTCCTTTAGAGGAGGTCCAGGAGACACCACACAGGCTCCTCAAAATCCTCCAACCCTTTGCACCCTCAAAGATCGTGCTACCCATAAATGAAGCACTCCTAGAACCAGCTGACACCCTCTGGCAGACCCCTGCCTCCATCCCACCAACATGCAAAAGGCTGAACGTAAATATTATGTTACAGCTAAGGATGTAGATTTCTTATTTTCCCAGCCACAACCAAATTGTCTTGTAATGGATGCAGCGACACACAGGACAAAACAGCCACAATACTTGCCCACCCCACAGGACAAGGACCTCAAACGGCTTGAAATCCTGGGCCACAAGGTTTATACCTCCTTCACTTTGGAATTCAGAATTACAAATTACTCCACCCTACTTGCAAGCTATGACTTCGACAACTACAACAAGCTCTTTGATTTTATCTCCCATATTCCAGAGGACAGGAGAGCAGACTTTAAGTCAGTCCTTGTCGAGGGTCAACTGGTGTCCAGGACAGCGCTACAAGCATCCCTGGACATGGCAGACACAGCAGCCCGCACTACCGTGAATGCGGTGGTCATGCGCAGGTCTTCTTGGCTTTCTGCATCTGGTATCACCAAAGATCTGCAGACAAAAGTGGAGGACCGCCCCTTTGATAAAGATAAGCTTTTTTCTAAAAAAAACAATGAAGTCCTTCACACTATGAATGACTTTAGAGCAACCCTGTGCACACTTGGCATATACCCGTCCTGCCCCAGGAGACAATGGTATCAACCTTATCAGAGACCCCATGCACAACAATATCACCGGCCCCAGCCCAGACTGATGATATAGGGAGGAATCGCACTAGACCTCCTAGGCGCAGACAAAACCATGCACAACCAGCTACCTCCCATCCATCGGGAAACAAACAGCAATTTTCAAATATTGGTTGGGGGGTTGTGCAACCACCTCTTGACTCCGCTGCCTATTTGCCCATTTGGCCACTGCCTCCAAGTTTTCCATCATGCCTGGCAACAGGTCACACAGGACCATTGGGTCCTGGAAATAGTTCAGTCAGATTACTCCATCAGTTTTATATCCTACCCACCCTTCCTTCCCCGTCCCTCTTCAGGGACCCCGCTCACGAGCACCTACTTCGTGTAGAAATGGCTCATCTTCTACAGCTAGGTGCAGTGGAACCTGTGCCAACGCAGCACTGGGAAAAAAGCATCGACTCACACTACTTTCTGACCCAAAAGAAAGGCGGGGGATGGAGACCTATACTAGACTTACGCCAGCTGAACAAATTTGTACGTGTACAGAAATTCAAGATGGTCACACTGGGCACAATAATGCCCATGCTGGAACAAGGGGACTGGTTCACAGCTCTCAACCTACAAGATGCCCATTTTCACATATCCATTCATCCAGCACACAGACACTTCCTGCACTTCACACTTGGACACAACCACTTTCAATACAGAGTACTCCCATTCGGACTCTCCATAGCACCGAAAGTATTCTCCAAGACCGTAGCCGTAGTCATGGCCCACCTCCACAAACACGGGATTATACTTTTCTCCTACCTAGAAGACTGCCTTATCAAAGGTGGCTCATATGATGAGACATTAAAAGTGACCTGTTTTGCCATCTCCCTCTTCCACAGTCTAGGTCTGCAAATAAACTTCCAGAAATCCACCCTGATACCCAAACAGCAGATCGAGTTCATCGGAGCTCACCTGGACTCAATTCGAACCAGAGCCTCGCTCCCACACAACAGATTCCTCACTATTACACATCTCATACCAATGCTATCCATTCTCCCCAGGATACAGGCAAGAACCTGCCTACAGCTTCTCGGCTACATGGCAGCCTACACTTTCATGGTCAAGTATGCCAGGCTGCATATGAGATGTCTTCAGGGTTGGCTCAACTCCAACTACAAACCCAGAAGACACAGCTTCTGCATGATGCTAACTCCTTGCACAGGCACCAACTTTTGTTGGCGCGGGGGGTGCTCGGGCCTCCCTGCCCCGGCCCTGACTCTGCCCCCTCTGTGCCCCATTGGATCCCTCCCCAAATCCCTGCCCTGGCTTCGCCTTTTCTCCAAGCGTGCCACATTCCTCCCCCCTCCCTCCCAGGCTTGCGTGAAACAGCTGTTTCAGGCTTGCGTGAAACAGCTGTTTCAGGCTTGCGTGAAACAGCTGTTTCACGGTGCAAGCGCTGGGAGGGAGGGGAGAGAAGTGGGACGTGGCAGCCCACTTAGGGGAGGAGGTGGAGGCGGAGGTGAGCTGGGGCGGGGGGGGTTGGGTGGGAGCTGCCAGTGAGTGCGCTGCACCCACCAATTTTCCCCCGTGGTTGCTCCAGCCCCGGAGCACCCATGGAGTCGGCGCCTATGACTCCTCCAGCAAACATATTGGCCTCCCTACATTGGTGGACAAAACCAGAGAACCTATGCAGGGGCGTTCCCTTCCATCAATGCTCCCCAGTACTCATGCTCACCACGGATGCTTCCCTGATTGGTTGGGGAGCACACCTGGGGGAACACATGGCACAGGGCCACTGGTCCGTGTCGGAGACACTTCTGCACGTAAATCTCCTAGAGCTCAGAGCAGTCAGATACGCCTACCTTCACTTTCTCCCCATTATAAAGAACAAATCCATTCAGATCCTGACGGACAATATAGCATGTATCTTTTACATCAACAAGTGGGGGAGGGGGAACGATCCCAATCCCTGTGCACAGAAGCCATCCGGTTATGGAATTGGTGCGTACATCACATAGAACTCACCGCTTCCTACCTGCCACAACACTACTGCCGACACATTCAGCAGACACTTCTCCAAGGAACACGAATGGGAATTGGATTTCACGATGCTACGACAGCTATTCTCCCACTGGGACACCACATCGATAGACTTCTTTGCCACAATCCAGAACCGCAAATGCCATCTAATTTGCTCCAGAGCAGGACTCAGGACCACAGCCTTAGGAGATGCATTCCTCATCTCGTGGAACAACTTCCTCCTATATGCATTTCCATTGATCCCACTGATACACAGGGTCCTATGCAAGATCAGAGAGGACAAGGCCAGGGTCATACTTATTGCCCCAGTTTGGCCCAGACAGACATGGTATCCTTACCTACTATGCGTGTCCATCCGTCCTCCAAGGACTCTCTCCAACAGAGGAGACAGGACAACGTCCGGCTTCTTCATCCGCAGCTCCAGAAACTCCATCTGACGGCGTGGTTCCTTCATGGTTCCAAATCCACAAACTAGTCTGTTCTGAGCAGGTCCAGTATGTCCTCCTACACAGCAGAAGAGACTCCACTCATAAGACTTAGATGCAAAAGTGGACACACTTCTCTGCATGGCGCGCCCATAGATGCTTGGCGCCCCATTCCGAAACGCTCCCTGACATTCTAGACTACCTTTGGAAACTAAAACAGGACAGACTCTCACTCAGCTCCACCACCTTCCATGATTTACTGAATGGATATTCACTTTTTGCCCACCCCATAATGAAACACTTCCTCATGGGCCTGCAAAATCTCTACCCTGAGATTCATCCACCAGCGGCCGCCTGGAATCTCAGCCTAGTCCTCCGAAGTCTTATGAAACCTCCCTTCAAGCCCTTAGCTACCTCATCCCTGCTCCACATGTCTATGAAAGTACCTTTCTTGGTTGCCATAATGTCAGCAAGAAGAGTAGGGGAAATAAGTGCCCTGATGGCCTACCCTCCCTACACGACCTTCTCTAAAGACAAGGTTACCTTGCAACTCCACCCTAAATTTCTCCCCAAGGTGGTGTCTACTTTTCACCTTAACCAGCCAATATATTTACCTGCATTCTATCTCAAACCTCATAAGACTCCAAAGGAAGTGGCATTACATACCTTTGATGTCAGATGGGCAATCACATTTTATCTAGACAGGACTAAGCCATTTCGTAAATCCCCATGGCTATTTGTGGCCACTACCGAGAGATCAAAAGGTGCGGCTATCTCTAAGCAACGACTCTCCAAGTGGATCTCTGACTGCATCAGATCCTGTTACCAGATTCAGAATGCCCAGCCACCCGAGGGCATCTACTCGGGCGATGTCAACATCCGTTGCCTTCCTCCATAACATACCTATTACTGACATCTGCAAGGTGGCTATGTGGACATCTGACTATACATTTGCCAAACATTATGCTATCACACAGGATACCACGGCAGACACCATAGTAGGCCACACAGTACTGTCTACAATGGTCACTGCCGCAACTCCAAAATCCCATCAACCATAGTGGGTACTGCTTCACATTCACCTGGAGTGGAGCACCCACAGGGATAGCACTCAAAGAAGACGAGAAGATTACTCACCTTGCAGTAACTGAGGTTCTTCGAAATGTGTGTCCCTGTGGGTGTTCCACTACCCACCCTCCTCCCCTCTACTTTGGAGTACTATTCTGACATCTCTACGGTAGAGAAGGAACTAAAGGGGGTGTGGAACACGCACGCTCAGGCAGACCCTCATGATGCTGCAAGACAGCAGCTGGGCACGTGCGTCCCGACCAGGCACTGCTACCAAAGATCTCCAATCAACGGCGTCAGGATGCACCATCACCTGGAGTGGAGCATTCACAGGGACACACATATCGAAGAACCTCAGTTACTGCAAGGTGAGTAATTTTCTCTTCCCATCCACCCCTGAAAACATCAAAATAGACCATCTTCCTGACCATTGTGCCTGAGGTCATGCTGCCCACACTTTATGACAGTATGTAAGACAAGGAATATGGAAAATCATGAGATTTTCTTTTTGGCTGACTCATTGTCTCTTAGCATGTCTCTCTGGTGATTTGGTTTAAAAATAAAAATTGATGTTGAATAAATTGAAAAAGAAAAAGAAAAATATTATGTCCCCTACATAAGAAGATTTAGGACAGTAGTTGAAAACTTAAGTACTGTCTACTTTACAGCCTGCCTGAATTCTATAGTGCCAATCTTTAGGTGCGTCCAGGGTGTGCAGACAGAGGGCCAGAGGGGTGGTTTTTTTTTTCACCTGTATGTTCTGTCAACCCTGTGATCTACCTGAAACTAGTTTGGTCCCCAACCAATTTAGAGCAACTTCAGAGCTGTTTTGCCTTTGACCACTCTTTACTGTTTACTTCAGAAAATGTCCTCTTTACTTTAGAAAATGTGCTCCTTTATAGTATATTGTATCTATTTATTTCAGAACCGTATTTTGACTTCTATTTCATTTGACTTGACTATGAAAAAAGATCTGTAAGTATCTTGTAAGGAAAGATACTGAACACTCATTACTATTGTCATGCTGAAGGTACTTCCCTACATAGGCCTGCAGTATACGTAGATTTTACTTTTTGAAGGTACTGGCTGTTACTTCGCAACTGAGTAAGATTACATGGTATTCCTGTATTCTGGGATTTGTATATATACACACACAATACAATTATTTTCTTTTGAATTATGTTTGACTTTGCTTTGTGTTATTGAAAAATTGATAATCTGTACATTTAAAGAAAATAATATTTTCTCACTAACTTGTTTTCTTTATAACTTTTGGTATAAATTTAATACCCTCAAGTCAGATCCCTATTGGTGACTTGGTTCTTTTATTATTCATTGTTATATATAATTTTTTATTAATTTTTCCAAATACAGCAAATATATCAAAATACCAGATTCTCATAGTATTCAAAGTAAATAGTGGGGGTTAGAGTAAAGGGAAGAGAAGAGAAGCAACATATCGATCTACTGGGTCTACATTAATCATAGACCTTTAAAAAGTCAACTCAAATTGTTTTGAATTTTTTAGCCATTCCTTTTCTGGAATGCCAGTCATGTGAGGTCAGGTATATCACTGAGGCCAGAATCAGTATTTGGTGGGGATTGACTTTTTTATTTTTGCAAGATTAACTGGTTAGCAACCAATGCTGCACATAGGAACTGTGCTGCTTTGTTACCAGGTAATCTCCAGGCATCAGGAATATATCCAAGAATGAAACTTATGTGGGATGGCTCCAACTTAGCATCCAATATCAGAATTGTCCTTTTACCCACCTCATACAAGAAATTCTTGATACAGGAGCTCTCCCAAATCAGATGAGCTAATATAGTACCATGGGAGTTACATTTCCAAACAGCATGCTGCATTTATGAGGCCAATTACCATTAGTTTATGTGGGGAACAGTATATTTGAAAAAAATGTATTTTGGTGAATAAGCTGTAGTCTCAGGTCTGAAGTTACTTTTTTAACATTAGATAAAATTGTTGGAAATAGTTGTGTATTCAAATCTCTCTTCCAAGCAACCCTCAAATGATCAACCTTTGGCTGAGCTTTTTGGGCCACAGAATCATAAAAGGATACCACTGGTTGAGTGAATAGAGGATGTTTCCTCCAAAATAATAAAATTGAGCTCCCAATGCCTTCAGTCCAAATGCCTTCATAAGTAAATGTTTTAATTGGAGATACTTCCATGCTCTGGAACAGGGCAAGCCAAATTATTGCTGAAGATCTACAAAAGGTTTAAATTTATTATTGCCAGTGACAGTTGCCATTCCTCTCTCCGTCCAACCCTCCATGTCAAGGTTTTGCCACTGATTTTAAGGATATGATTGTTCCATAGGACCCCTCTACATGGAAGAGTGGATGGAAACAACTTGCTAGCCAAATTTGACCAAGCTTGCTACATAGCCGTTGTGGGAGCTCTGGAGACATCAAATCTATAATAATTTGACCCTACAGTGCCTGAAAGGCAGGGGCGGCTCTAGGTATATTGCCGCCCCAAGCATGGCAGGCAGGCTGTGGATTCGGCGGCTTGCCTGCGGGAGGTCACTGGTCCTACGGATTCGGCGGCATGCCTGTGGGAGGTCCGCCGAAGGCCACCAAAGCCACCGAAGGCAGCCTGCCTGCCGCCCTCGCAGCGACCGGCAGAGCACCCCCCATGGCTTGCCGCCCCAAGCACATGCTTGGCGTGCTGGTGCCTAGAGCCGCCCCTGCTGAAAGGGGGAAAGGGTATAACAATTCTCATTCAATCTGAACCCCAAATGGAGTCTGTGTGGTCATATCTAACAGCAACAAAGACGCCAGGCTTAACAAAAAGGAGATAAGATAATTTTCCAAGTTGGGAAAATGAAATCCTCCCAGAAATAGGTGGAGCTGTAATTTTCACAGAGAGAGTCTGTTTCTTATCTGTGCCTCAGAGAAACATTCTGAAAATAATTATTGAATTTCTTAAAATAAGTTTGAGGAATAGAAATAGGGAGACTCCTCAGGATATACAAAATTCTGGGAAGGAAATTCATTAATAGTATATATTAATACTTTTTATATTAATGTATATTACATTATAATGTATAAGACATATATAATACATATAATGGATAATACATTATATAATAATGTATATTCATTGGACTGCACAAACTGAAGATTAATAAACTTAATCTCTCCATCATCTCACTTGGGCAATGATTGGTTCTATATTTATCTTGGGGATGTCCTGAATATTTCTGGGAATCAGTATTCCTAAATATTTCATATAGGAGGATTGCCATGGAAAGTCCTGATTTCAGAAAATGCCTTTGTGGGCATATTTATTAATGCCTAAGATTTCTGATTTATTCCAATTAATTTATACATTAAGAGGAGTCCAAACTTATTAATAGTAATTAGAAGGTTAGGAATGGTAACCTTGGGTTTATATACAAATACAAGAACATCGCCACATACAGAACTAAATTATGTTCTGTTTGGCTAACCCTGATACCATGAATACATTGATTTGCTCAGAAGGCAATGGCTGAAGGTTCCAGAGCTCAATCAAGCAGAAGAGAAGAGAGAGGGAAGCTCTACCTTGAATCTTTCTATAATGGGGCAGAAACAATAACATTGGTAACTATCCTGGAAGTCGGATTAGAAAATAAAAACTTAATCTAAGCAATAACCATGAAATTTCAGATTTAAATAGCTCATTGTTGGCTCATGTTGCTGAAATCATGAAATCATGAGCTGATTTATGAATCATGAACTGATTTAAATAGCTGAAATCCAACATGAGCCAACAATAAAAATAGTAAACATGAGCCAACAATGAGATGCAATTGTAGAAAAGGCTAACATCATTCTGGATGTATTAACACGTGTGTCATATGTAAGACACGGGAAGTAATTGTTCTACTCTGCTTAGCACTGAAGAGGTCACAGCTGGAGTTTTGTATCCAGTTTTAAGTGCTACACTTTAAGAAGGATGTGGAAAAATTGGAGAGAGACCAGAGGAGAGCAACAAAAATGATAAAAGGTTTATAACTCTTGACCTGTGATGAAAGTTTAAAAAAACTGAGCATGTTTAATTTTGAGAAAGGAAGATGGAGGTGGGACCTGATAAGTCTTCAGATATGTTAAGGGCTATTATAACAAGGACCGTGATAAGTAGTTTTCCATGTCCATTAAAGGTAGGACAATTAGTAATGGATTTAATCTGCAGGAAAGGAGGTTTAGGTTAGATATTAGGAAAAACTTTCTAACTATAAGCATAGTTAGTACTGGAAGAGGTTACCAAGGGACGTTGTGGAATCTGCATCTTTGGATACTTTAAAGATTAGGTTAGACAAACCCTGTCAGGGATGGTCTAGGTATACTTGGCCCTGCATCACCATCAGGAGATGGACTAGATGACCTCTCGAGGGCTCTTCCAGCCCTACATTTCTATGATTCTAGATCTCCCTATATCACAGTTGCTACATTTTCTTTAGGCTGTATCTTTCTCATGGTTCTTATTATAGCAGCAACTATCTTTGGAAGGTGACCATTATCACCAAAATGCTGCTATCTATGAGGCCAGTTCTTATACTTCTGGTCATCTTTTCTTGAACATGACCAGGGGTCAGAGGCAGAGGTGGGAGGGGAGGGAGATAGCAGTACTTTTCCAAGCTTCTCCCACATGAGATGCCACTGACAGTAGATTGTGCACATGTTCAAAATAACATGCTCTCTGGTCTTGGCTCGTCTTCGGTGGGGTCAGAATATATCCATGGGATCTGCTAGACACCTTGGGCTTGGCTTTCCTTCAGTGAGGCGCAGATGCACCTCTGGGTTTTTTAATTTGTTGCCCCTTGGATCGGGCTCAGATGCCTGGAATGTGGTAGACTACTTGGGCTTGGCTCCTTGATTGTGACGCAGTGTCTCCCAAGCCCACTTACTAGTGGTGCTAGCATAAGGTATAAATCAGAGTAGATTTGTGCTGATCTTCGTATTATGATCCTTCTCTTTTCTTACATTCTTTGATGAGCAGTGAGTTAACATTGTTGATCTTTAAAATATTATCATTGGATAACTTAGTTAGCACCCACTGAAATTAATGGGGTAGGTCACACCTCTCAGAGATATTGTTTCAGGCTCCCTCCAAATGCAGCCAAATGTCACTGCATCATTTAGCTTAAAAAACATGAACTTAGTGTGTCTCAGCAACCATAACAACAAGGGACTTAGGGATTGTTTACATGAGGGAATTTTTGAGTTATACTGTTCTGCTGCCCCCTGCCAATGGTTATTGGGTGGTCTCTCTTCCCTAACTTGACCCTACAGCCAGGTCATGATTTAGTCAACCTCTTCTGGGGTAACAGAAAGCCCAACATAAAACAGTATCATGTCCTTACAAGAGGGTCTGTGGCCCCAACTCCAGTCCCCGGGTCTTTACACCCTTCCCTAGAACTTTCCAATATCTTTGTCCCCTTATCTTATCTCATGCCACCTTGCCAGAGACTGGTAGAGTATCCCAGGCCCTCCCACTACACTGGGTTCCTGCTTCTGACCCCAATAACCAGCGGCCAAGGTGTGTGTAGTCCCATTCCTTGCTGCTGTTTCCCTGGCCCCCTTCCTGTCCAGACCCAATTCCCTGCAGATTCTTTAGGTTGACTGTTCTTTTAGATCTAGGACACTCATCTGGAAGGCACTCACCTGGAATCCGCTAATAAAATCCTAATATAAAGGTATAAATTTAAATAAACTTCCACCATGCTCTGTTCCTCTACAGAACACCTCCCAGGGCATTCTTTCCTAGGGTGACCAGACAGCAAATGTGAAAAATCGGGACAGGGTTGGGGGTAATAGGAGCCTATATAAGAAAAAGATCCCAAAATTGGGACTGTCCCTATAAAATGGGGACATCTGGTCACCCTACTCTTTCCATGGCAGTCCTAATCCTGCCCTTCTTTCAGGGTACACCACCAGAGCTTGTCCCACCCCAGTGGCTGCTTTATGCCTTCTTGGTTGCTTGTCAGCCTTCTCTGCTCTGGCTAGAATCCTAGGGCTTATTCTCCTGCTGGGCGCCCACCTAGGGTGACCAGACAGCAAATGTGAAAAATCTGGAAGAGGGGGGAGGGGTGTAATAGGAGCCTATATAAGGAAAAGACCCAAAAATCAGGACTGCCCCGATAAAATTGGGACATCTGGTCACCCTACTCCCACCTCACCATTTCTCTATTCCCAGAGAGTGGCGGCAGACCCTCTCCCCTGGCAGTCCCTTTTCTTTTTCTTTTATGGTGCATCCGCCTCAACATCTGAGGCAATGACCACCACCTACTTCAGTTTTTGCATAATCAAAATCTATATCTTCCCATCCTTTCCTATATTCTTAATAAAGTGCAGTAATGCTTTCTTAATGCTATCCCAATTTCCCAGTACTCTCATCAGTGATTTCAGAATATATTTTTTCATCTTGAGGTATCTCAGTTCTTCATAAAGAATCTTTCTTTATAATTCTCCGTGCATTGCTATAGCAGATGC
This sequence comes from Mauremys mutica, assembly GCF_020497125.1. Classification (NCBI taxonomy): domain Eukaryota; kingdom Metazoa; phylum Chordata; order Testudines; family Geoemydidae; genus Mauremys; species Mauremys mutica. The sequence goes on from NC_059073.1 coordinate 266,767,128, forward strand.
TCAACTGTTTCTTTAACTTTGCATGTTTCACACAACCTGTCTTTGTGCATGTTTAGTAGATATAAATTACCATTCAGGCCACAATGACCTGTTAGCACGCTAAAGATAGTTACTTCACTTCTTCTAGCCTAGCTGTGAAGTATAACATTATCCTCAAGTTTAGAATTTTTAGGATAGTTTGTCCTTTTTTGCCTTTGGTCCATATTTCTTGCCATTCCTTAAGTTCTCCCTTAACCAAACTTCTGAAGTCCTGTGTACTCACAGGGATCTTTATATCAATCTCTTAATTTTTGAAGGCATTTTTCACTGTTTTATCTGCCATTTCATTGCCAGGTATCCCGACATGCACTGGAATCCATGCTATTGCTACATGAATACCTAATTGTACTGTCACTGCAGTTGAGAACCATATTTAATTGATTAAGTCATTCCTGCTTTCAGAGGCTCATAAATGCATAAGAACAGCCATACTGAGTCAGACAAATTGTCTGTCCAGTATCCTGTTTTATGATAGAGGCCAGTGACAGATGCTTCTGGCAGCTGGAGGTTTAGGAACATTTGGACAGTGGGTTTGGCTAATAGCCATTGATGGACCTATTCTCCATGAACTTATCTAATTCTTTTTTGAACTTATTTATACTTTTAGCCTTCACAACATCCTCTGGCAATGAGTTCCACAAGATATCTGTATGTTGTATGAAGAAGTACTTCCTTATCATAGAATCATAGAATATCAGGGTTGGAAGGGACCTCAGGAGGTCATCTAGTCCAACCCCCTGCTCAAAGCAGGACCAATTCCCAACTAAATCATCCCAGCCAGGGCTTTGTCAAGCCTGACCTTAAAAACCTCTAAGGAAGGAGATTCCACCACCTCCCTAGGTAACCCATTCCAGTACTTCACCACCCTCCTAGTGAAAAAGTTTTTCCTAATATCCAACCTAAACCTCCCCCACAAAAACTTGAGACCATTACTCCTTGTTCTGTCATCAGGTACCACTGAGAACAGTCTAGATCCATCCTCTTTGGAACCTCCTTTCAGGTAGTTGAAAGCAGCTATCAAATCCCCCCTCATTCTTCTCTTCTGCAGACTAAACAATCCCAGTTCCCTCAGCCTCTCCTCATAAGTCATGTGCTCCAGACCCCTAATCATTTTTGTTGCCCTCCGCTGGACTCTTTCCAATTTTTCCACATCCTTCTTGTAGTGTGGGGCCCAAAACTGGACACAGTACTCCAGATGAGGCCTCACCAATGTCGAATAGAGGGGAATGATCACGTCCCTCGATCTGCTGGCAATGCCCCTACTTATACAGCCCAAAATGCTGTTAGCCTTCTTGGCAACAAGAGCACACTGTTGACTCATATCCATCTTCTCGTCCACTGTAACTCCTAGGTCCTTTTCTGCAGAACTGCTTCCTAAACATTCGGTCCCTAGTCTGTAACAGTGAATGGGATTCTTCTGTCCTAAGTGCAGGACTCTGCACTTGTCCTTGTTGAACCTCATCAGGTTTCTTTTGGCCCAGGCCTCTAACTTGTCTAGGTCCCTCTGTATCCTATCCCTTCCCTCCAGCGTATCTACCACTCCTCCCAGTTTAGTGTCATCTGCAAACTTGCTGAGAGTGCAGTCCACACCATCCTCCAGATCATTAATGAAGATATTGAACAAAACCGGCCCCAGGACCGACCCTTGGGGCACTCCGCTTGAAACTCCAACTAGACATGGAGCCGTTGATCACTACCCGTTGAGCCCGACGATCTAGCCAGCTTTCTATCCACCTTACCGTCCATTCATCCAGCCCATACTTCTTTAACTTGCTGGCAAGAATACTGTGGGAGACTGTATCAAAAGCTTTGCTAAAGTCCAGAAATAGCACATCCACTGCTTTCCCCTCATCCACAGACCCAGTTATCTCCTCATAGAAGGCAATTAGGTTAGTCAGGTACTGGATCTGATTGCTGTATGGGGAGAGGATTCCATACTAGCAGAACTACGTTCCAAAAGACGGAATGCCAAAACATTTGAAAAAGTCTCCAAGGGCATGATGGAGAGAGGACACAATAGGGACTCACTACAGTGCCATGTGAAAGTTAAGGAGCTCAGACAAGTGTATCAGAAAACCAAAGAAGCAAACGGACAGTCTGGTGCAGAGCCGCAGACATGCCGCTTCTACAGTGAGCTGCATGCAATTCTAGGGGGCGCTGCCACCACTATCCCACCCCTGACCGTGGATTCTGAGGAGGGGGTACTCTCAGCCATGCCTGAGGATTTTGCGGACAGGGAAGATGATGATGATGATCACGAACTTGCGGAGGGCACACAGCACACCGTTCTCCCCAACAGCCAGGATCTTTTTCTCAGCCTGACTGAAGTAGCCTCTCAACCCTCCCAAGGTGGTATCCTGGACCATGAAGCCATAGAAGGGACCTCTGGTGAGTGTACCTTTGTAAATATAAAACATGGTTTAAAAGCAAACATTTTTTAATGATTAATTTGCCCTGAGGACTTGAGATGCATTCGTGGCCAGTACAGTACTGGAAAAGTCTATTAACATGTCTGGGGATGGAGCAGAAATCCTCCAGGAACATCTCCATTAAGCTCTCCTGGAGGTACTCCAAAAGCCTTTGCAGAAGGTTTCTAGGCAGGGCAGCCTTATTCCGTCCTCCATGGTAGGACACTTTACCATGCCATGCTAGTAGCAAGTAATCTGGTATAATTGCATGACAAAGCATGGCAGCATATGATCCTGGTGTTTGCTGGCATTCAAGCAACATCCGTTCTTTATCTCACTGTGAGAGTTATATCATTCATGGTAACCTGGTTGAAATACGGGAATTTAATTAAAGGGACAGAGGTGGCCGTTCCTACTGGGCTATTTGCCTGTGGCTGAAAAGAAATCCTTTCCTGCAGTTAGCCAAGTGGTGGGGAGGGGGGCATTGGCACTGAGCTGTTCATGTTTGGCTAGCAGGGATCTTCCCTGATACCAGCCATGCGGTGTGGGGAGGGGTAAAGTGATTATCCCAGAGAATTGGATGTGGGGGTTAGTTTGGTTTCTGCTGCTGCACGTTAACATGAAAACCGCAGCACTCCACGGGCTTTGCATGATATGGGAAGGGAGGGCGCTGCTTTTATGAAGGTTGCAGAAGCCAAAAGACAATGGCTTACCATGGCCGCATGCAAGTCGAATTCTGTTGCCCGACCCTGCGTCTGTGATCTTTAACACCAAAGCCGCAGGCACTCAATATTAAGATGCAAAATGCGACCTTGTACAGAAATCACATATGCTATGTAATGTGAATAGTGTTGTTCACCATGAAAGAGTATACTCATTGTTCTGTAAAATGTATCTTTTTAAATACTTCTCTCCCTTTTTTCCCTCCCACAGCTGCAAATTTTTCAAGCCTCCCTTCTCCGTCCCGAAGGCTATCTCAGATAAGGTGGAGAAAAAAAACGCACGCGAGATGAAATGTTCTCTGAGATCATGCAGTCGACCCGCAGTGAAAGAGCTCATTTGAATGAGTGGAAGGACACAGTATCACAGTACAGGAAAGTGGCCAATGAATGTGAGGACAGGAGGGTTGAATGTGAGGACAGGAGGGACGAACATGAGGACAGGAGGGACGCTCGAGATGAGAGGTGGTGGCAGGAAGATCAGAGGAGACAGGATGCAACGCTGGAGCTATTTCGGGATCAAACAGACATGCTCCGGTGTGTGTGGGAGCTTCAGGAATGGCAGCAGGATCACAGAGTGCCGCTGCAGCCCCTATGTAACCGCCCTCCCGTCTCCCCATGTTCCATAGCCTTCTCACCCAGATGCTCAAGAATGTGTGTGTGGGGGGAGGCTCCGTGCACCCTGCCACTCCACCCCAGTGGACAGCCCAAGCAAAAGACTGTCATTCAACAAGTTTTGAAGGGGCCTTTTCCTTCCTTCCCTCCTGCCACACCCCTCCCGGGCTACCTTGTCAGTTCTCTCCCTATTTTTATAATAAATTCATAAAGAATACATGGTTTTTAAACAATAGCAACTTTATTTAGTTTGAAAGCAAGCTGTGATCGAAGGGGGGAAGGTGGGTGGCTTACAGGGAATGAGTCAAGGGGGCAGGTTTTCATCAAGGAGAAACAAACAGAACTCTCACACCGTAGCCTGGCCAGTCATGAAACTGGTTTTCAAAGCTTCTCTGATGCACAGCGCTTCCTGGTGTGCTCTTCTAATTGCCCTGGTGTCTGGCTGTGTGTAATCAGCGGCCAGGCGATTTGCCTCAACCTCCCACCCCACCATAAATGTCTCCCCCTTACTCTCACAGAGATTGTGGAGCAGACAGCAAGCAGTAATAACAATGGGAATATTGGTTTGGCTGAGGTCTGAGCGAGTCAGTAAAGTGCGCCAGCGACCCTTTAAATGTCCAAATGCACATTCTGCACTTGCACAGCCTGTAGTTGAACAGCTCCTGACTACTGTCCAGGCTGCCTGTGTATAGCTTCATGAGCCATGGCATTAAGGGGTAGGCTGGGTCCCCAAGGATAACTATAGGCATTTCAGCATTCCCAACAGTTATTTTCTTGTCTGGGAAGTAATTCCCTTGCTGTAGCTGTTTAAACAGAGTAGTGTTCCTGAAGACGCGAGCGTCATGAACCCTTCCCGGCCATCCCACGTGGATGTTGGTGAAACGTCCCTTGTGATCCACCAGTGCTTGCAGCACCATTGAAAATACCCCTTGCGGTTTACGTACTGGGTGCCCTGGTGCTCCGGTGCCAAGATAGCGATATGGGTTCCATCTATCGCCCCACCACAGTTAGGGAATCCCATTGCAGCAAAGCCATCCACTATGACCTGCACATGTCCCAGAGTCACTACCTTTGGTAGCAGCAGTTCAGTGATTGCTTTGGCTACTTGCATCACAGCAGTCCCCACAGTAGATTTGCCCACTCCAAATTGATTCCTGACTGACTGGTAGCTGTCTGGCATTGCAAGCTTCCACAGGGCTATCGCCACTCGCTTCTCAACTGTGAGGGCTGCTCTCATCTTTGTATTCTGGCGCTTCGGGGCAGGAGAAAGCAAGTCACAAAGTTCCATGAAAGTGGCCGTATGCATCCGAAAGTTTTGCAGCCACTGGGAATCGTCCCACACCTGCAACACTATGCGGTCCCACCAGTCTGTACTTGTTTCCCGGCCCCAGAATCGGCGTTCCATGGCATGAACCTGCCACATTAACACCATGATCTCCAAAGCACCGGGGCTCACAGTTTGAGAGACTTCTGTGTCCATGTCTTCATCACTCTCGTCACTGCACTGCCGCCTCCTCCTCGCCTGGTTTTGCAGGTTCTGGTTCAGCATAAACTGCACGATAATGCACGAGGTGTTTACAATGTTCATGACTGCTGCGTTGAGCTGAGCGGGCTCCATGCTTGCCGTGGTATGGTGTCTGCACAGGTAACCCAGGAAAAAAAGCGCGAAACAGTTGTCTGCTGTTGCTTTCACGGAGGGAGGGAGGGAGAGGGGGGGCCTGACAACATGTACCCAGAACCACCTGCGACAATGTTTTTTGCCCCATCAGGCATTGGGATCTCAACCCAGAATTTCAATGGGCAGGGTAGACTGTGGGAACAATGGGATAGCTACCCACAGTGCAACACTCCGGAAGTCTACGCTAGCCTCAGTACTATGGATGCACACCACCGAATTAATGTGCTTAGTGTGGCCGCATGCACTCGACTTTATACAATCTGTTTCCAAAAACTGAATTCTGTAAAATCAGAGTAATCCTGTAGTGTAGACATACCCTCTGTTTCTTGGCTATATAATCACCGCCAAGTCCCTCCCCATCTTGGCATCATCATCAGTTAAGTCTGGCTTGCATTCTCTCACAGGTGCTGCCAGGTAACATAATTGGCTTCTCAGGTCCACATTAACCTATTCAGTGTACACACCCCATCACACCCTCCCATTCCCAGCATTGTGTGTGGGAGAAGGGGTGTCTAACATCTCACACCTCCTTTGACATGCTTTAGCATACAGATATCTTCTGCCAGACTTCATATTAAGAACAAAATAACTTGCCTCCAGTAGAATTTACAACTGCAATCTTTTTAAGCAACAGGAACATGTAAGCAGTGCTTTTACTGCTGTTACCCAGAGTGCATGGCCTGGTCTACACTTATAATTTAAGCTGAGAATAGCTATGTTGCTCAGCAGTATGAAAAAGCTACATCCTGAGTGAAGTAGAAGTGCTGACCAACCACCAGTGTAATGCAGCTACATTGATGGAAGAATGTTTCTGTTGCCCTTGCTACTGTCATTCAGGGAGATGTTGTTCCTACACTGACAGAAAGAACCCTTTTGTCAATGTAGGATGTGTATACATTATGGGTTCATTGTAGCTATGCTGGTACAGTCCCATTAGTCTAGACATACAGTCTTGTGCCTCTGTAGTTATTTTGAGTGGTGAAATGAAAGGAGAATTCGAGTCAACCTAACATCAGAAGCATTGCAGCTCTCACAGCTGGCTCCTTGCATGTGTGTAGCTCACTGTGGTGATTACAGGAAGCAGGTGCTGTTATGAAAAGAAGTGTGAATATAGTCACCTTCTTTTGTTCATTGGTAGACCTTTCCACGGGAACGAAAGTAAGCTGAATAGCATTTTTAACTCAGTTTTGTTTAATTTTGTATCTCATTTATTTGACTTTGGCTCACTTTGGCTGTTACTCTTACTTGTCTACACTAAGTTTTTTTGTCAAAAATATCCCACTGAGTGGTGAAGCTGCACTGGTGATGTTTTAGCATTATGTTGGGGAGACAGATTTGATTAGGTTTAAATAACACATAGGTAAAATGTTAGTGGACATAGGAGCCTGGTTTACACTGGCATTCCCATTATTGATACTGCTTTTGGAGTTGTTCTGGTGTGAGCAACAGTGGGAAAATTGTTAGACTCAGTTTTAGTTCCCATGGGCTCCTTATCCTCCTCAAATGTTTCTTTCTTCTCAGACCTTTATATTTCTGTTTCTAGACACTTCAGTTCCTTTCATGTCAGGTTTTTTCAGATATTTATACTCTGATAGTCAGTATGCTTTTTCATTCTCTCTTTTCACCCAGTCTCTCTCTGTCTCTTCTCTCTGTGGTACTTGCTCTTGTTCCCCTACTACATAACTTCAAAATCTGAATAGAATTATTTCTGAAGCTATTAATGTGGACTAATGTGCAGAGAAACAACAGCAACATTGAAGAAAAACTTTTCAGTTACCTTGTATGTAGTTTCTTTCAAATATGTGATATTGTTGTCCTTTTGGCCTAAGCAATTAGCCAATATTTGGAATCCTTATGTGTTTTTTCCATTTGGATGAGAAATCAATTATATGAATTAGGTATATTCTCAGTGCAATCTTGTTTATTTACAAAAATGTACACAAAGTCCTATTTCCTTGAACACAGTAGAAACAAACAACAGCAAGCAATTTACTTGCTCAGAAATTCCTAATCTTGCACTCCAGTGAGTTCTGAGTTCTCTGCTTCCTCTCACAGTCAGGATGTGGACAAATTAGAGAGGGTACAGAGGAGAAACAACAGATGATGAAAGGTTTAGAAAACCTGACCTCTTGGGAAAGGTTAAAAAACTGAGCATGTTTAGTTTTGCGAAAAGAAGACTGGGGGTGGGACACCCAATAACAATCTTCATATATGTTAAGAGATGTTATAAAGAGAATGGTGATCAATTGTTCTCCATGTCCAATGGAGGTAGGACAAGAAAGAATTGGCTTAATCTTAAGGAAGGAAGATTTTAGGTTAGGTATTAAGAAAGACTTTCTAACTATAAACATAGTTAAGCACTGGAATAGGCTTCCAAGGAAGGTTGTGGAATCCCCATCATTGGAGCTTTTTAAGATCCCATTAGACAAGCACCTGGCAAGAATGGTCTAGGTATCCTTCGTCCTACCTCAGTGCAGAGGTTGGAGTAGATGAACCCCCAAGATCTCTTCCAGCCTTACATTTCCATGATTGTGTTAACAACTTTTCTGTCTTTTTGCTTCCACCACACACAGGCTGCAAAATCAATGTCCTAGCCTCTGTGTTGGCAACCAAGGGAAACTTCTGTTAATCTCCCTGGGTTAGCTCTGATTAGGACTGGCCATGTGGCTTAGTGCCTGGAGCCGTAGGCTTTATTTTTCTCCAGCTGTTTTGTTATATAAAGGGCTTAATTCCTCCATCCACTGAGCCTGAAAGAGAATGCTTGGCTTATCCTTTAGGTTTAACAAGGTCTGTGAATAAAAGATCCCCTTGGTGGGCCATTAGCACCTTTCAGCATTACAAGTATATTAATTCTCCATTGTTAATAATATAATCTTAAAAACAAGACAGTTAAATTTCTTTCCCTACTATTTTTTTCTTCTCCCTTTGGCAAATTTTGTATCTTGTGTTTCTACTGCAAAATCAACAGAAATGGCTTCCTTTTGTTTTGTTTTTTTGATTGCGCTTCATAGGTATCGTATTGTGCAGATATTGAAACAGGGTTTGTAGGTTAACAGTTATAGAACACCACTGAAAGATCACACCAAAATTATACAAATTAAAGAAAAAAATTGTATTTATTTCTTTGGATTTACTAAAAAATAAAAGACTTAGTGACTGGTATTAAAAACAAACAGAAAACAATATTCTACAATTGGATTGGTGGTGATCACTGGGGCTCAGCACAGGTGCAGAGGTCCACCTGCAAAATAGTTGCAGGATCAAGGCCCAGGCCTCACAGACTTTTGCCTAATCATTAGCTCTCATGGGTGTTTTGCCTGAGTTTTTTATCCTACATACCTCTCAAATCAATTATTTAATAGCTTCACTGTAGGATGTTTATAATTGTTCAGATAATAGGTTGGAGATCTTACCCTTGTGTCTTTTCATTATGATGAGTGTTACTGCACAAAGTGGTTGTAAACATGAGTAGTTTTGCTGTAGACACTTGTTGGCTACCCAATAATTAATTTTGTTTAATTGTGTTTTAATATAAATTCACTCAGATGCCTAAGCAATGAATTTATGTTTTTATAAACAAATATAAATGAGTTACATTTCAATCAGCAAATTGTGTACATCCCCTCCCCCCACAATTATGTTGTTCTTTGGCTTATAGGGTGATATAATAAATCTTTTGTCATCTATGCTTGGAAAGATAATGCAAATACCAATATGAAAGCAACAAAGCAGATGAAACCCAGCACTACCAGAGAAACAAATGCAGGAACATCAATTTTTAAAAAGAGTTCATCTGTGTTACAAGGCTCATCTCCTAGTAATTCAAAGATAAAACGTAAAATAAAGTTCTTGGCAAATGAAAATGAGCCACTGGTGCTCGGACCTCCATCTCCAGGAGAATCTATGGTAAAGTATTCCATACCAATTCCATCTGAAAATAAACCTGATATGATAGATGAACTGCAGATGCTAAAGGACATCACTGATCATCTAAATGAGGTATAAATTTCTCTTCATTAATTGTGACTTCATAGTTCAAATAAAAATATTTGAGAGATATTAAGATAATAGGAGAAAATATGCTTACTAATTAACATACAATTTATGTTAAAACATTTTTTGCAGCTTGTGCACACAATGGAATATGTGTATGCTAAGAAAGTTGAGGAGGAGGAGGAGGAAGAGGAAAAGGAAAAGGAAAGCTCAGTTGTATGTATAATAATAGTTCCATATGTTAAGATATTTTAGAAATGTGTTTTACTTCTAGATTTAATAGTATCAGAGAGGTAGCTGTGTTAGTCTGGATCTGTAAAAGCAGCAAAGAGTCCTGTGGCACCTTATAGACTAACAGACGTATTGGAGCATGAGCTGTCAGGAACAGTATCCTTGATGATGCCACAGCACAACTGGTTGCTGAGCTCTGTGCCTTTATCCTCACACACAACTATTTCAAATTTGATGACAATATATACCTCCAGATCAGTGGCACCACTATGGACACCCGCATGGTCCCACAATATGCCAACATTTTTATGGCTGATCTGGGACAACGCTTCCTCAGCTCTCGTCCACTCATGCCCCTTCTCTACCAATGCTACATTGATGACATCTTCATCATCTGGACCCAGGGGAAGGAGACTCTGGAAAAATTCCACCACGATTTCAACAGCTTCCACCCCACCATCAACCTCAGCCTGGACCAATCTACATGGGAGGTCCACTTCCTAGACACCACGGTGCAAATAAGTGATTGTCATGTTAACACCATCCTATACCGAAAACCCAACAACCGCTATGCCTACCTTCATGCCTCCAGCTTCCATCCCAGACACACCACACGATCCATTGTCTACAGCCAAGCACTGAGGTACAACCGCATCTGCTCCAGCCCCTCAGACAGAGACCAACACCTACAAAATCTTCACCAAGCATTCTCAAAACTACAATACCCGCACGAGGAAATAAGGAAACAGATCAACAGAGCCAGACGTGTACCCAGAAGCCTCCTACTGCAAGACAAGCCCAGGAAAGAAACCAACAGAACTCCACTGGCCATCACATATATTCCCCAGCTAAAACCCCTCCAACGCATCATCAGGGATCTACAACCCATCCTGGACAATGATCCCTCACTTTCACAGACTTTAGGTGGCAGGCCAGTCCTTGCCCACAGACAACCCGCCAACCTGAAGCATATTCTCACCAGTAACTATACACCACACCATAGTAACTCTAACTCAGGAACCAATCCATGCAACAAACCTCGATGCCAACTCTGCCCACATATCGACACCAGCAATACCATCACAGGACCTGACCAGATCAGCCACACCATCACCGGTTCATTCACCTGCACATCCACTAATGTAATATACGCCATCATATGCCAGCAATGCCCCTCTGCTATGTACATCAGCCAAACTGGACAGTCCCTACGGAAAAGGATAAATGGACACAAATCAGATATTAGGAATGGCAATATCGAAAAACCTGTAGGAGAACACTTAAGTCTTCCTGGACACACAATAGCAGATTTAAAGGTAGCCATCCTGGAGCAAAAAAACTTCAGGACCAGACTTCCAAGAGAAACTGCTGAGCTTCAGTTCACCTGCAAATTTGACACCATCAGTTCAGGATTAAACAAAGACTGTGAATGGCTAGCCAACTACAAAAGCAGTTTCTCCTCCCTTGGTGTTCACACCTCAACTGCTAGAAGAGGGCCTCATCCTCCCTGATTGAACTAACCTCGTTATCTCCAGCCTGATTCTTGCTTGCATATATATACCTGCCTCTGGAAATTTCCACTGCATGCATCCGATGAAGTGGGTGTTCGCCCACGAAAGCTCATGCTCCAATACGTCTGTTAGTCTATAAGGTGCCACAGGACTCTTGGCTAGATTTAATAGTTTCACTTAAAATGTCAGCACCAACACTAATTTTAAATTAAAAAAAATATATTCTTATCAATAAAAATAATTTAGTATTGTAAATTTGCAAACATAAATAGCTGCTCGGTAATAGGCATATAAATACCAAGGTAGTTAGAATACTAAGTTCCATGTCCCAAAGGTTTCAGTATTTAAGGGCTCAGGGCTCAAATCCTGAGAAGTTCTGAGCACCTTCAACTCCCATTAAAACCAGTATTTAGCAAGATTGGCCCCTAAGTAAGGGGTACTCTACAAATAGTTTTTGTTCCAGTTTAACTACATCCGTTTATTTTACCTCAGTTTAGAACCTGATATAATTAAATCAGTATAACCCACTAGGGGGGATCCACTTACACCATTTTAAAAGTAAGTGTTATAGGTAGGGCTGGTAGCACCATCGTTTATGTACATTGCGCAACACTTCTCATTATAAGAACCTGTTTTCAGTTGCATATATCTTTGCCAAATGTTAACCCTTTGGACTGAGATTTTCCATCTTAGCTGTCTACCTCAGGCTGATTTTTTTTTCCTTTGAAAGTTTCAGCTAAAATGGAGAGTCATTTCTAAGAATGAGGTTAGGAAAAAATATACTGTTTCATGACTAAAAAAAAAAATTCTGACAACCTTTTCTTTAAGAAATTCTGATTTTTCTGCTTTGAAACAGGGACCTGAAATTTGACAGGGGGTAACCTTTGTGTCATGGATGTGCCTTTTGATGTTCCGATAAAAATCCGTCAAAATTTGACTAAATCTTTGAACAATCTTAGTTCACACATGCCCAAAAGAGCTTTAGAGTTAGCAGTTAAACTATCCACAGCTTCTATTTGCTCCTAGTGCAGAACGGACTGTGCACAAACTATCCCCCAGAGCAACTGAGCATCCATTTGCAGCTTCTACGTGTGACTTGGCTGTGCATGTGCCATTCCCGCAGACCTATTGATCATTCTGTAACACAAGGACACGGGGCAAAGCCGGACTTTCCCTGTAATTGTTTCTTAGAGCTGGGCTGGGGATGGGTCAGAAGCCATTTGTGTCCATTACAGCACATTGCCCTACAGAACCTGGAATGAAACCCAAGTCTCACCATTCTTCTGCTGTTAGCAAATATCCATGAAACCCAGTGTCAAAGTTTGTGTCTCATTTCCCTCTAGTGCTGACTCGCATAAAGGATGACAACCTAGTATTATTCTTTGATTAGTGTCTTTATGCATGCTCCACTCTAGGTGAGCTTGCAGCCCATGCACTTCAGATTGGAGATTTTAGCAGTGTCTGTTCTGCCTGCCCATATGCACCCCCTTCCCTGCAGCCTCAGAGGGAAGGTCTCTGATCAGGTAGACAGCTTTGGCACCTACCAACCTCCAACTCAGTACCCATGAGGCTGCAGGTTCCTCAAATACCTTGACCTCCAGCAAGCCTAAGGACTATAAGAGTTATGGCTGTGGAAGATCAGTATCATCAGGTGATCAGAGTGGCAGAGAGAAGACCAGCTCTTTTAAATTGGTACCAGCAGTGCATGTACTAGGACCTCAGTACCCAGCACTTCAACTCTGCAAAAGAGAGGACTGACATCTACTGGTCTTTCTTTGGAGTGTATGAGACCTTTGGTACCATCGGTGTCTTTTGCCACAATTACCTCTGCCCAATTTGCTTCATTGGTACTGTCCACTGTTCTGGTACCGCAAGAGTTTTGATTTCCTCAAGACTTGGTAACCGTAACAGAAATGCCTGAATCTCCCCTGTTAGGCACTGACCCGTTCTTGGTAACAATCACCTCTCGTTCTCCAGAGATTGACTGGGTACCGACAGTCTCTGCTTATTTCTATGGCTGCATGTTCTTGTAATTCTGCTAGAGCTCCTTTGATTTGGCACAGCACTGAGCTGTGTCTCAGGAGTACTCCTTCTTGTACATTTACTGGCATAGCCACTCATAAATCTTAACATTCTGGTGATGCTTGATAATATGGAACTGGAAACCTGTCGCTCCCCAGAAGGCAAGGAAGTCCAGGACCTCCAGATGGAACCATGCTGAAACATGGGGCATGGCTGCTAAAATGAGCTCAGGGTATGTGAACTTGTCAGAAGCTGGAATCACAAAGGAGGTGCAATTGGGTGTGTGCTGGGGGGTGACATTTAATCAAGATGACCCTGGAGCAGTGGAAGGCACACAGATAACCAGACAGGCTCATCTAGATGTGAAACAATGCCATATGGGATAGCACTGGGAGGAATATCTGAAGCTTTATAGTTAGTTCAAAATAGTTATGCATCCACATGAACTTTAGAGTGGCATTCATTCCAAAATAAAGTTATGTTGCTTCCAAAGTGGATTCATTAAAGTGGAATGAGACAACAGATACATTTAAAAATAACTTCTGTTTATTGATGCCAAGTTACTTTGTACTGAAAAAACTGTGTAGATAACTTCTATTCCGAGGCGATACAAAGCTCTAGAGTCTCAAACAGAGTTTTGCTCCCTTTTAACACTTTATTGCCAGTTAACTAAAGTTGACTTACATCTTTATAATGTTTATCTAGACTCTTCAGTATTGTTTGTTCCAGAACACTTGATACTCTAGTGCTTGACACTCTAGGGCTCAATAGACTCCAAAATCTTGAAGTTTAGCTGTACTGTTACTTGCTTACTTAGGCATGGTCTACACACAAATTTTGTGTAACTATGGTGGTTAAGGCTGCAATTTTTTACTGATCTAGTTATACTGGTACAATGCCTAGAGTAGATGCAGTTATAGAAGTATAAACAGCCTTACACCAATATAGTTTTGTAACAGGGAGCTTGGAGGGCTAGTGGTTGAAGTCTGTGTGTTCCTGTCCCCTGCTTCTTGTGGTTGAGGTGCCTCAGGGTATGTCTACACTATGGGATTATACCGATTTTACCGTAACCGGTTTTTAAAAACAGATTGTATAAAGTCGAGTGCATGCGGCCACACTAAGCACATTAATTCGGCGGTGTGCGTCCATGTACCGAGGCTAGCGTCGATTTCCGGAGCGTTGCACTGTGGGTAGCTATCCCATAGTTCCCGCAGTCTCCCCTGCCCATTGGAATTCTGGGTTGAGATCCCAGTGCCTGATGGGGCAAAAAACATTGTTGCGGGTGCTTCTGGGTACAGCCTCACCCCTCCCTCCATGAAAGCAGCAGCAGCCAACCATTTCGCGCCTTTTTTCCTGGGTGAACTGTGCAGACGCCATAGCACAGCAAGCATGGACCCTGCTCAGCTCAAGACAGCAATCATGGACGTTTTAAAAACTTTGCGCATTCTCGTGCACTCAATGCTGAACTGGGACCTGCAAAACCAGGCGAGGAGGCGGTGGGTACGGCAGCGCGGCGATGAGAGTGATGAGGACATGGACACAGAATTCTGTCAAACTGCAGGCCCCTGCACTTTGGAGATCCGGCTAGTAATGGGGCAGGTTCTAGCCATTGAACGCCGATTTTGGGCCTGGGAAACAAGTACAGACTGGTGGGACCGCATAGTGTTGCAGGTGTGGGACGATTCCCAGTGGCTGCAAAACTTTTGCATGCGGAAGGGCACTTTCATGGAACTTTGTGACTTGCTTTCCCCTGCCCTGAAGCGCCAGAATACAAAGATGAGAGCAGCCCTCACAGTTGAGAAGCCAGACAGCTACCAGTCAGTCGGGAATCAATTTGGAGTGGGCAAATCTACTGTGGGGGCTGCTGTGATGCAAGTAGCCAAAGCAATCACTAAGCTGCTGCTATGAAAGGTAGTGACTCTGGGAAATGTGCAGGTCATAGTGGATGGCTTTGCTGCAATGGGATTCCCTAACTGTGGTGGGGCGATAGATGGAACCCATATCGCTATCTTGGCACCGGAGCACCAGGGCACCCAGTACGTAAACCGCAAGGGGTACTTTTCAATGGTGCTGCAAGCACTGGTGGATCACAAGGGACGTTTCACCAACATCCACGTGGGATGGCCGGGAAGGGTTCATGACGCTCGCGTCTTCAGGAACACTACTCTGTTTAAACAGCTACAGCAAGGGAATTACTTCCCAGACCAGAAAATAACAGTTGGGGATGTTGAAATGCCTGTAGTTATCCTGGGGGACCCAGCCTACCCCTTGATGCCATGGCTCATGAAGCCATACACAGGCAGCCTGGACAGTAGTCAGGAGCTGTTCAACTACAGGCTGATCAAGTGCAGAATGGTGGTAGAATGTGCATTTGGACGTTTAAAGGGTCGCTGGCGCACTTTACTGACTCGCTCAGACCTCAGCCAAACCAATATTCCCATTGTTATTTCTGCTTGCTGTCTGCTCCACAATCTCTGTGAGAGTAAGGGGGAGACCTTTATGGCGGGGTGGGAGGCTGAGGCAAATCACCTGGCCGCTGATTACGCACAGCCAGACACCAGGGCGATTAGAAGAGCACACCAGGAAGCGGTGCGCATTAGAGAAGCTTTGAAAACCAGTTTAATCACTAGCCAGGGTACAGTCTGACTGTTGTGTTTCTTTCTCCTTGATGAACCCCCCCTTTGATTGACTCATTCCCTGTAAGCCACCCCCCCCCCTTCGATCACAGCTTGCTTTCTAAGGAAATAAAGTCACTCTCATTTAAAAATCATGTATTCTTTATTACTTAATTATAAAAAGAGGGAGAGAACTGACAAGGTAGCCCGGGTATGGTTTGGGAGGAGAATAGTAGGGAAGTAAAAGGCCACTATAAAAATTTCAAAATTTCATAATAATGAGAGCCTTTTGGTTGGGCTGTCCACTGGGGTGGAGTGGGCGGGTGCACAGAGCCTATCCCCACGAGTTCTTACTTGTCTGGCGGGTGAGAAGGCTAAGGAACATGGTAAGGGGGGAAGGTGGTTATACAGGGGCTGCAGCGGCACTCTGTGATCCTGCTGCCGTTCCTGAAGCTCCACCATACGCCGGAGCATGTCAGTTTGATCACGCAGCAGCCCCAGAATTGCATCCTGCCACTGCTGATCTTCCTGCCGCCAGCTCTCATCTCGAGCATCTCTCCTCTCATCTCGAGCGTCCATCCTGTCCTCATGTTCATCCCTCCTGTCCTCACGTTGGTCCCTCCTGTCCTCACGGTCACTGGCATCTTTCCTGTACTTTGCTACCACGTCCTTCCACTCATTCAGATGAGCTCTTTCATTGCGGGTCACTTCCATGATTTCCAAAAACATTTCTTCTCGTGTCTTTTTTTTCCGCTTCTTTATTTGAGATAGCCTTCGGGATGGAGTAGGAAGGCTTGAAAAATTTGCAGCTGCATGAGAGAGGGAAAAAAGGGAGAGAAGTATTTAAAAAGATACATTTTAGAGAACAATGGTCATACTCTTTCACGGTGAACAACACTATTCACCTTACATAGCACATGTGTTTTCACTACAAGGTCGCATTTTGGATCTTAATATTGAGTGCCTGCGGCTTTGGTGTTACCGATCACAGACGCAGGTCCGGGCAGCAGAATTCGGCTTGCATGCGGCCATGGTATGCCATTGTCTTTCGTCTTCTGCAGCCTTCATCTATCCAGCGCCCTCCTTTCCCAAATAGCAAGCAAAGCCCATTGAGTGCTGCTTCTTTCCTGTTAACGTGCAGCAGCAGAAACCACCCCGTGGCTGGTATCATGGAAGATCACTGCTAAACACCCCCCTTTCACCCCCCCACAACCACGTGGCTGGTAGCAGGAAAGATCCCTGCTAGCCAAACGTGGAAAAGCTCAGCGCCAATCACGCCCCCCCCCTTCCCCGCGCTTGGCTACCTGCAGGGAAGGATTTCTTTTAAGCAACAGGCAAACAGCCCAGTAGGAATGGCCATCTCTGTCCCCTTACTTAAATTCCTGAATTTCAACCAGGTTACCATGAACGATATCACTCTCCTGAGGATAACACAGTGAGATAAAGAACGGATGTTGCTTGAATGCCAGCAATCACCGGGACCATACGCAGCTAGGCTTTGTCATGCAATGATACCACATTACTTGCTACATGCATGGCGTTGTCAAGTGTCCTACCATGGAGGACGGAATAAAGCAGTGCTGCCCAGAAACCTTCTGCAAAGGCTTTTGGAGTACCTCCAGGAGAGCTTCATGGAGATGTCCCTGGAGGATTTCCGCTCCATCCCCAGACATGTTAACAGACTTTTCCAGTAACTGTACTGGCTGCGAATGCATCCCAAGTCCTCAGGGCAAAGCAATCATTAAAAAACGCTTGCTTTTAAACCATGTCTTATATTTACAAGGTACACTCACCAGAGGTCCCTTCCATGGCTTCATTGTCTGGGATAGTTGCTTGGGAGGGCTGGGAGGATAATTCTGTCAGGGTGAGAAAAAGCTCCTGGCTGTTGGGGAGAACGGAGTGCTGTGTGCTCTCTACAAGCTCGTCCTCCTCTTCCTCCTCATCTTCCCCGTCCGCAGAATCCTCAGCCATGGCTGTGATTACCACCCCCACCTTGGAATCCACGGTCAGAGGTGGGGTAGTGATGGCGGACCCCACTAGAATTGCATGCAGCTCAGCGTAGAAGCAGCATGTTTTCAGCCCTGCCCCGGACCTTCCGTTTGCTTCTTTGGTTTTCTGGTATGCTTGTCTGAGCTCTTTAACTTTCACACGGCACTGTACTGAGTCCCTGGTGTGGCCTCTCTGCATCATGGCCTTGGAAATTTTTTCAAATGTTTTTTCATTTAGTCTTTTGGAACGGAGTTCTGTTAGCACGGAATCCTCTCCCCATACAGCGATCAGATCCAGTACCTCCCGTGCGGTCCATGCTGGAGCTCTTTTTCGATTCTCAGGAGACTGCATTGTTACCTGTGCTGATGAGCTCTGCGTGGTCACCTGTGCTGATGAGCTCTCCACGCTGGCCAAACAGGAAATGAAATTCAAAAGTTCGCGGGGCTTTTCCTGCCTATCTGGCCAGTGCATCCGAGTTCAGATGGCTTTCCAGAGCAGTCACAATGGTGCACTGTGGGATAGCTCCCGGAGGCCAATACCGTCTATTTGCGGCCACACTAACTCTAATCCGACATGGCAATACCGATTTCAGCGCTACTCCCCTAGTTGGGGAGGAGTACAGATATCGGTATTAAGAGCCCTTTATATCGATATAAAGGGCTTCGTTGTGTGGACAGGTGCAGCGTAAAATCGGTTTAACACTGCTAAATTCGGTATAAACGCGTAGTGTAGACCAGGCCTCAGTTTTTAAGACAAAGGTTAGGGGAACCTGGGTCCTCCTACTCCACTGGGTTCCAGGGCCCTGTATAAGTCAACCCCTGAGTAGGGGAACTCCCAGTGGGGAGTCTACATCCACTGCTCTGGGCTACTTCCTACTGTTGCCCCTTTAGTTTGGGGCATGGCCCCTATAGTCCAAGTTCCTGTGGTGGCTTCTCTCTAGTAGTGCCTCCTCATGGACCTGCTGCAGTCGTAAGTTTGGTAGGGTCGGAACACCCACAAGGTCTCTGCACTTTGGTCATCCAGGTTCCTCTTAGACCAGTTCCTAGGCCTCTTTCTCTGACTCTTTTGGCCAGGAAGATGGGTGTTTGGTTGCCGGTGGCTGCGTTGGCAGACAGACTAGAGATTCTTCCCTGAGGTAGGGTGGCAGCTAGCTTCTGCCTCTTCACCAGTCAGCCACAAACTGAGCCAGGCTCCCTCCTTTTCTCTCCGCTCCAGTCCTGGCATTGGCTGCAGTTATTAAGAGGTGGGGATACCTGGGCCTAAGGGCTTTCTTTAACCCCTTCTGTGCTGGTCGGCAGTTTCTCTGCTTCACCACAAGCTTATTCCCCCTTCCTCTACAGGATTAATTATATTGCTATAAGACCATTTATATGGATATAATTGTGTCCACATTATCAGGGTGATACTGCTTTAACTATATCAATATAGTTAAAATAGTACAATTTTTGCATATAAACAAGGCTTTAACCACACAGTGGCTGAGGTAAACTTTTAGAGATTATAGCTGAAGAAAATGTTTTCATTGTATCAGCCTTAAAGAAGTGGGACACTTTTTTTTTTCAATTTTTTTTTAAAATAACCTGCACTGGATAGGTATTTGAACTTAATGCATATGTCCAGTATCCTTTGCTTAAAACACCACCACCGATAGATCAGACTGATTTATCATCATATGTAAGATTATACACTACTTTGAATCAATTGCAATATCTAGGTGTAACAGTAAGGGAATGTCTATTTAAATTTGAATTTTTTTTTAGCTTAAAGGGATATTACTATCAAATAGGTTACAACCCAAAACCAGTTTTGCTTAAAAAATAAAACCATAGTAGGACTTTACATGTTCTGATAATTAAAAAAAAAATTGAACAGTGTTCTTTAACTTAAAGAGTTCCCTACAGTTTTGAAAACTCAAACACAACATTATGGTAGTTCATGAGAATCAGGAAGTGAAACTGTCAGTAAGCAAAATGTGAAATTAACTACTCTGTTTACCCTTATTCAACTTGTGCAGTGAAATAAAATACTGTAATGGAGAAAAATTAATTAGTGTTCAAATATTTTCATTTTAATAATCTAAACACAGCCTAAAATGAAAATAAAATGACTTTACAAACACCTCCATGATTAAACTAGAATTTAATTGGTTCATTTAATCTAAGTCAATATTTTTTCATACTTTAAGGGTTCCTTAAAACAAAGTGTCAGAGTATACAGAGTTTCAGCAGAATATGGATGGAGTGTGTACAAAATATTTTTCTTATCTTTTTAAAAGGAAAGTCTTGAGGATATGACTACATTCCTGCTATGTTTTTCATCAGCTACAACACAACTAGAAACAGCATCTGAGGAAGAAAAACAAGTATGTAGTGTTAAGCTTTGAAAAGAAAGTGAATGGATTTATTTTTTAAACTTTTAAAAATTTTGATTGGATTTTCTTTTGAGAATTGTCTCTCTAGGTATGCATTCAGGAGGTCTGCACAATTCTCAATCTGCAGGTTGGAACTATTTAGAAAGCAGTTATTACTTTGGAATATATAAGAACCTGTGGCTCCATTCCCTTTTTGCTGCCATAGGCTTTAAGCTCAGAAGCCATCTTTCTTTACATCAATGTTTTAGTTAATTGTATGTTTAAAATCTTCTCGTTGGTAGTTAGGGGTTGATTGTTTGACTATATCTGGTCTGTGCCATTGCATAGTCCATATTTGGATGTTGTCTCCTCCCTCCTCTCCTATCCTGCCTTGATTCTAGTACAGAGTCTGTGAGGATATGTCTACACTTAAAACACTACAGTGGCTGCGGCTGTGCCTCTGTAGCACTTCAGTGTAGACACTACTTATGCTGACGGGATTAGTTCTCCCATTGGCGTAGGTAATCCACATCCTTGAGAGGCGATAGTTAGGTTGATGGAAGAATTCTTCCATTGATGCAGCTCTATTTACATCGTGGGTTAGGTCAGCTACCTATGTTGGTCCAGGGTGTGAATTTTTCACCAGGTCTGAACATCAAACAGTTCATACGTGGTGCTGGTTTTGGTCCTGTTAATTCCTTCAATCGATTCTATGAATCACTGGTAATACCTTCTTAGCTTTTGGTCCCTGGGTCCGTGGGGCCTGTTGCTTAGCTGAGAGAACAGTTTGATCTTAAAAGTAATCAGATTTTCAATGGCATGTGTCAGATGATGTTAAATGTGTGCTACAGGTCTGCACACCAACTGCTGACTGGGATAGGAGTCACTCAAGGCAGAGTTCTCTATATGTGAATCAGGGAGTGGCAATTAAGATTTTCCTCCAGTGCGGGACGATAGAAGGGGATCTCTTTATCACTCACCTGAAAGAGAAACCTCTGGTTTTTTTTTTGCCCACAGCACTTGGAAAATATCACATTAGCACATTCTTCAGCCTCTGAGGAGGGAGGTTCCAATATGCTTTCCCATATATCACTTTGATTGCAAAGGTTAGGAGAGACAAGGGTTCAGTGATCATAATAGCCTCAGACTGACCCAGAACAGGTATGGTTCTCAACTCCATTGTAGGTGACACAAGCCGATCTTTTCAGACTGAGAATCTGGCCTCTGATCATCATCCAAACCCAGGGCCTACTGCAGATTTGCAGGACTCTAGTCTGAGGGAAGACAGAATACAGAGAAACTGAGGACAGACAGAACTGAGGAGAGGCAAAAAAAGCAAGAAAGACAGGCAGCAACGAGCACAATGTGTCCCTGGAAAAAGCTAGAGAGAACTTTTCAGTCTGTTGGCTAATGAAGCTTGTGGCTGTAAGCTAAGAAACTGCTCCTTGTGTTCTTGGTTCCTCCCACATTCTGTGTAAATAAAAAAGACTGTAATCAAAGAAAATACCAGACACCATCAATTTCTACTTCTAACTGGAGCATCCCTGGGTCCCTAAAGTTTGACTAACTGCTTGGGTGTCATGCAGTGAATAATCAGGAGCCTTACTTATCCTGTTACTGCTTCTGCAAGTGACCAAAATTCCTGCAAGGGAGTTCCAGTCTGACACAAAGGAAATCAGGAGCAGGAGTGGAATCCTGTTAAATCAGAATTACGGTGAGTAACTTTCCTTTACTAGTACAGGGTGCACCCATTTGATTTTTCTTTGACTACTTCCCAGATGCTTCTCAGTCCTTGGAAGCTCCATCTGCTTGGCATGTCTAGGTGTAACATCTTTATGTATACTATATGTATGTGACTATGCTAGCTGGAGGATTAGATTGTTAGAGTTCAGTCAACTCAAAGGGTTCATATATCTTCAATTTAACTATACCCTCTTTTGAACCATGGGGTTGTGGCTAAATTGGGAAAAGTCCACTCTAACACTAGGTCAGAGTCTGACACTTATGAAACAAATCTTAGAATTCTGGAATCAAGATTTTTGTTCTATACTTTTCATCGGCTATCTCTTCTTCCTCATGAAATCAGGAAGATATAGTGATCAGGTTGCTGGTATCTGGACGCATCAGTATTGGTACTCTCCTGTCCGTAGTTCCTGGTCTTCTATCTCAAGAGTGGAGTCATTCTCCATTCAGACCTGGAATCTCTTCACCTAGCAGTATGGATTGTGGAACCTTACTACCGAATGCTGAACACTGAAGTACAGTAGATGTTCTTCAATTCTTGCAAAGCTTTAATTAAAGATAATTTATATCTTCAAATGGAAAAGATTCTTGGCTTTTGAGAAATTCAGTCCCCCTCTCTGTTAATGCTTCCTTATTATGTCCTTATATTCAGGCTATCCTCTTTATTGAAGAATTTGAGATTAGCTCTTGCAAGCTTTCAGGGTGCACTTGATGGCTGTCTCAGTATTTCATCCATCTCAGTCTTCACTGACTCTAGAGTGTAGAGTTTTCTGAAGGTGCTGTTACTGTTTACTTATATCACCGTAAAACAAGAAGATTGATGGAGGCATCCTTTAATTATCATCATTTGTTCCTAAAGACTGTGGGTCTGGTTCACCAGCTGCCTGCACTACTCCAGCAACACAAAGTAGCCACTAAATGGCTTAACTGGTCGTAGTTCTTAAAGATGTGTATACCACTCATGGTGTCTGTGTGCCTAATACATGGCCACCAATTTTTTTCCCTCAGGGGTACCCAGTGGGTGGCTCAAGTTCCCTCTCCTGCTATGTGCCACTGTGTGCAGGTATAAAGAGCAGAGCCACTCCTAGTCTCCCTCAGTTCCTTCTTACCACCAATAGCTGTCATTGGAACCCCTGTTCATACCAAAAGAGCTTTTCTCTCAGCTTTGTATATAATATTGTATATAATATAGTTAGTAAGTTTTAGTTGTATTTTGAAAAAAAATAACTTGTTTTTCACTGTTTTGGGGTTCTGCTGATGGCACCAAGGTATGCTTCAGTTGCTGAGCTTCCACACATGTGTTTTTAAGCTCAAGGACTATGCTGGTGAGTGACCCACACACTAGTTGCCTGAAGTGACTGGGTGAAGCACATGTAAAAGACCAGTGCTGGATTTTTGGGGAATTCAAGCTTACAATGAAGAAGGATCAGGAGGCTAGGATGAAATTCCTGCTGATGGAGGTGGCACTCAGGCTACTGTCAGACTCATCCCGGTCTGACTTGGTGCTACATATTGGGGCTTCAGTGAGAAACATGCCTCCAGCATTATAGGAGTCTGGAACTGATCTCCCTCACTTGTGCTGAGGAAGAAATATAAGACTTCCAAGGAGGTTTTGGCCTGGAAGATCTCCACCCTCCAAGTCTGGTAAGAGAAGTGAGAAGAGTGCATATGAAACCTAAGCACTCCTCTTCCCAACCAGCGCCTCAGCTAGCTCAATTGGCTCTGGCACTGAAAAGGGCATCATTGAGCCTGGTGCTAGAAGTGGCACTATCAACTTCTGGGGGAGGGATAGCTCAGTGGTTTGAGCATTGGCCTGCTAAACCCAGGATTGTGAGTTCAATCCTTGAGGAGACCACTTAGGGATCTGAGACAAAAAAATTGGTCCTGCTAGTGAAGGCAGGGGGCTGGACTCAATGACCTTTCAAGGTCCCTTCCAGTTCTAGGAGATTGGTATATCTCCAATTATTATAACTTATTCAGCAGAGTAACAAGATACCATTTTGGTGTCGACTACCCTGGAGGCATTTGCAGCTGTAAGAAATTTGCTCTGCCTCTCAGTGCCAATGTCTCCATCAGTACAGCAGTAGGATCCCTCTGCACCATTGCCCCATCTGGTACCAGCTCCAACCGTTCAACCTGCGGTACCACAGTTGCCTACTTCCCAGTCATCCCAGCCTTTGGTACCATCCAAGGAGAAGCCAGTAATGATGGTGACATACCACCCATCAGATGCTCTTGGCACCAGTCCCTGGCCCCAACTGGATCAGCCCCTCTATAGTCAGAGGAAGGGGAATCTTTGTAGTTGGACTCAGAGGTGGGATCTTACGTATCACAAGGCTGAAGCAGGACCCACCAGTCTCCTCACAGATGCTTTCTTCCTGGCCACTATCGGGATCCCACTATGGGAGCTCCCATGGCAACATGGCCAGTTCACTGAGTTCTGGCACTGTGTCGTAGCCTTTCTTGGGGGGCGGGGGTACCCCCAGGTTCCGGATCTTCCCCTCACAATGCATACTCAGTGCCCTTGTCTAGACTGGGGGAGTCTGCTCACCAAGCTGCTCCAGAGTCCAGTACCAGAGCCAGTACTGAACATCAGGAAGAGGTCCTATAGGCAAAGAAACAGCCTGTGGAAGAGATTCAACCACCTCCAGTCTTGACTTTTTCCTCTCTAGAAGAAGCAATTTCTTCGGAGGCAACTTCACTCCCTCCTGATGATTTTAAAGCCTATTAAGAGTTGTTAAAGAGAGTGGCTGCAGACTTGGGAATACAGGTTGAAGAGGTCAGGGAGTCCTCACACGTCTGACTGACATTTTGTCAATTGTAGGTCCCTCCAGGGTAGCTCTGCCAATTAATGAGGTAATGTAGAGCCCATAAAGGTTCTACATCAGACCCCATCTTCATTGCCACCCACCTTGAAGAGGGCAGAGTGAAAATACTATGTGCCCTCCCGAGGTTTTGAATACCTTTACACTCACCCACCTCCAGAGTTTTTAGTTGTGACAGTGGCTAATGAGAGAGAGAGATAAGGGTATCAGGCTTCCACCCCAAATACAAAGGATGCAAAGAGACTGGACTTATTAGGCAGGAAGATTAATTCAACTGGGGGTTTGCAACTTCGAATTGCTAACCAGCAGGCTTTGCTGAGGCAGTACAGTCTTAATTTATGGAGCTCTATGGAGAAATTCAAAGAACTGCTTCTGAAGAACACAAGGCAGAAGTACTCTTTCCTGGTCAGTGAGGGAAGACTAGTTGTGAAAACATCTCTGCAGATTAGGCTGGATGCAGCAGGCTCAGCAGTTAGAATAGCATCTGCGGTTACCACAGAACAGAGGTCGCCAGCCTTTCAGAAGTGGTGTGCCGAGTCTTCATTTATTCACTCTAATTTAAGGTTTCGCGTGCCAGTAATACATTTTAGCGTTTTTAGAAGGTCTCTTTCTATAAGTCTATAATATATAACTAAACTATTGTTGTATGTAAAGTAAATAAGATTTTTAAAATGTTTAAGAAGCTTCATTTAAAATTAAATTAAAATGCAGAGTCCTCTGGACTGGTGGTCAGGACCTAGGCAGTGTGAGTGCCACTGAAAATCAGCTTGTGTGCCGTCTTTGGCATGCGTGCCATAGGTTGCCTACCCCTGCCATAGAATCATAGAATCGTAGGACTGGAAGGGACCTTGAGAGGTCATCTAGTCCAGTCTCCTGCACTCATGGCGACTCAGTATTATCTAGACAATTCCTGACAGATGTTTGTATAACTGCTCTTAAAAATCTCCAATGATGGAGATTCCACAACCTCCCTAGTCAATTTATTCAAGTGCTTAATCACCCTGACAGGAAGTTTTTCCTAATGTCCAACCTAAACTGCCCTTGCTGCAATTTAAGCCTATTGCTTCTTGTCCTGTCCGCAGAGATTAAGGAGAAACATTTTTCTCCCTCCTCCTTGTAACAATCTTATGTAATTGAAAACTGTTACCTCGTCCCCTCTCATTCTTCTTTTCTCAAGACTAAACAAACCCAATTTTTCAATCTTCCTTCATAGGTCAGGTTTTTTAGACTTTTAATAATTTTTGTTGCTCTTCTCTGGCCTTTCTCCAATTTGTCCACATCTTTCTTGAAATGTGGTGCTCAGAACTGGACACAATACTCCAGTTGAGGCCTAATCAGTGTGGAGTAGATCGAAATAATTATTTTTCATGTCTTGCTTACAGCACTCCTGCTAATACATCCCAGAATGATGTTTGCTTAATTTTTTTTTGTTTTTTGCAACTGTGTTACATTGTTCACTCATATTTACATTGTGATCCACTATGATCTCCAGACTCAGTACTCCACAGAGATCCACTTCCTGGACACTACAGTGCTAATAAGCGATGGTCACATGAACACCACTTTATACCAGAAACCTACTGACGCTATACTTACCTACATGCCTCTAGCTTTCATCCAGACCACACCACATGATCCATTGTCTACAGCCAAGCTCTAAGATACAACCGCATTTGCTCCAACCCCTCAGACAGATACAAACACCTATAAGATCTCTATCAAGCGTTCTTACAACTACAATACCTACCTGCTGCAGTGAAGAAACAGATTGACAGGGCCAGAATAGTACCCAGAAGTCACCTACTACAGGACAGGCCCAACAAAGAAAGTAACAGAACACCACTAGCTGTCACCTTCAGTCCCCAACTAAAACCTCTCCAGCGCATCATCAAAGATCTACAACCTATCCTGAAGGACGATCCCTCACTCTCACAAATCTTGGGAGACAGGCCAATACTCGCTTACAGACAGCCCCCCAACCTGAAGCAAATACTCACCAGCAACCACACACCACACAACAAAAACACCAACCCAGGAACCTATCCTTGCAACAAAGCTCATTGCCAACTCTGTCCACATATCTATTCAGGGGACACCATCATAGGACCTAATCACATCAGTCACACTATCAGAGGCTGTTCACCTGCACATACACCAATGTGATATATGCCATCATGTGCCAGCAATGCCCCTCTGCCATGTACATTGGCCAAACCGGACAGTCTCTACACAAAAGAATAAATGGACACAAATCAGATGTCAAGAATTATAATATTAAAAAACCAGTTGGAGAACACTTCAACCTCCCGGTCACTCAATTACAGACCTAAAAGTCGCAATTATTCAACAAAAAAACTTAAAAAGCAGACTCCAACAAGAAACTTCAGAACTGGAATTAATTTGCAAAATGGACACCATTAAATTAGGCTTGAATAAAGACTGGGAGTAGATGAGTCATTACACAAACTAAAAACTATTTCCCCAGGCTAATTTCGCCCCTACTGTTGCTCACACCTTCTTGTCAACTGTTTGAAATGGGCCATTCTGATTATCACTACAAAAGTTTTTTTTCTCCTGCTGATTACAGCCCACTTTAATCAATTAGTCACATTAGAGTTGGTATGGCAACACCCATTTTTTCATGTTCTCTGTGTATCTATCTATCTATCTATCTATCTATCTAATCTTCCTACTGTATTTTCCACTGCATGCATCTGATGAAGTGGGCTTTAGCTCACGAAAGCTCATGCTCAAATAAATTTGTTAGTCTCCAAGGTGCCACAAGTACTCATCGTTCTTTTTGCTGATACAGACTAACATGGCTACCAATATGAAACATATATTTGGCATACTTATAATACTTGAATTCTAATTATAGTATGTTTGTTTAAAATATGTAGTGATCTTAACTTTTGTTTTTCTAGATATTAGAGTCTTTGCTTAAGGTAAGCATTTTGTTTTGACATACAGTATTTTGTCATTTTCATGCTTTTATTTTGAAGTAGAATTCTGATTGCCAATGGCTGATAATCTTTATATTTTTCTCTTAAAGTGGTTTGGAAAGATAGTTCAGCAGACGGAAGAGGTAAATCTAACACCTAAAAATTGTTGGTTTTAGTTTTGGCTTAATTTTGATAAGAAAGAACTAGGATATAGTGAGAGTTTTAATCAAACACCTCCTTAGCTCTCATATATAAATACATTATAGTTAAGATTGAGACTCTGCTGGTATGGTCAGAAATTGTGACTTTCCTCCAAAAAAACAATCAGCAAAACAAACAAATAATCACACCACCAAAAACAATTGCTCAGGGCTATCCTTGGTAATGTAGTTTGTTAGAGAAAGTGTTTTATTACATTAAAATCTTTTAGAATCCTTTTTCACAAGACACCTTTTTGAAAATTTCTAGAGTACATTAGCACTTTGAACTCCTTATAGTTCTTGCTTCCCTCGTATGATCTATAATATATAGCAAGATGTGCAATAATATTAAAAATACTCAGCTGACATGGCTAGTTCATTATATTTTTTGTTGAAAATAATCAGAATACAGAGTCAGCCATCCATTTTGAGCATCTGTGGTGTGTGAACAGACCATTGACAATCAGTTGCAAAAAGCAAACAAACTACCAACACTATTTCTCACTATGTAAGTTCTATAAACAGAGTCATGTTTATAGAATGCTAGCATTCTAAAGATTTATGCTTGCTTATGGCTATGGAGAAAAATATTTTATAACAGATGCTTTTTTCTCACTGTATTGTAAATAGATCTTTCGAGATTGACTATGTCATTGTCTAATGATATTTCAGCTAGGAGAAGATGAACTTATTCCAGATTGGCAGCTACCTTTGGCTGATAAAGACATAACAAATAACATTGCTAAATTAGTGCAACGCATCCAAAAGCTTGAAGAACTGAAAGGCCGTGTTCAAGACCTGCCCAAGTCCATCCAGATTCCTGCAGCCAAGCAGTAAGAGAACTGTAAATTAGTATAGGGATTATTAAATATAGAAGAAGAGTGAAATACAGAAGAAAATTGAGAATTTGAAAATGTTCTTTTGACCTATAATGTACAAATAAATATAGGGAAAATTGCCTATTTAAATGTTCTTCTGACCTTATTAGGGTGACCAGATGTCCTGATTTTATAGGGACAGTCCTGATTTTGGGGTCTTTTTCTTATATAGGCTCCTATAACTCCCCACCCCAGTCCCGATTTTTCACACTTGCTGTCTGATCACCCTAGACATTATGTTCCAAAGCAGAAATTGAATCATAATTTGAAGATTTAAGAGTGACAGAGTTTAAATTAAATTATATAAAAATGTGACGACTTCTTCGAGTGCTTGCTCATATCGATTCCAATTAGGTGCGCGCGTGCCGCGTGCACGTTCGTCGGAAGACTTTTACCCTAGCAACACTCGGTGGGTCGGCTGGGCGCCCCCTGGAGTGGCGCTGCTATGGTGCCGAATATATACCCCTGCCGACCCATCCGCCCCTCAGTTCCTTCTTACCGCCCGTGTCGGTCGTTGGAACAGTGGAGCGCGGCTTAGCTGTCCTCCACTTCCCTAGCTTTTCGCTCGTTTTTCCTGTTTATTGTTTATATAGTTCAGTATTTTGTATTTATAGTTAACTTTTATTACTGTTAGTAGTAGTTAGTGTAAATAGTTGAGAGGGATCGGGGCTTAGCCCTTTTCCCTCACCCGGTACCGGGCCCATGCCCAGTTCACCGGGGTTTAAACCGTGCTTGACCTGTCATAGGCCGATGCCCACAGGAGACCCTCATAGCTCCTGTCTCAGGTGCCTGGGCGAATCCCATCTCGCGGACAAGTGCCACATTTGCAAGACATTTAAACCCCGGACAAAGAAGGAGCGGGACATTCGCCTCAAGCAGCTCCTAATGGAGACAGCTCTCACTTCTCCTGCATCGGCACCAGCCACGGCACCGGGGAGCACCGGCACCGCAAGGGCCCCTAGCCAGCAGCCTACTCATACCCAGCACTGGTCACTCTCCCTACGTGGCAAGAAGCGCAAGGCTCCTGCGGCACCCGCATCTGCGACGCAGTCTGAGCGCGCACCGAGGTCGGACTGCCCGGCACCCTCAACTGCCGCGGCACCGACACCTGCCGCATCGTCGATTCCGGCCTCGCAAGGCCCGTCGAGTCCGGTGCCCGTCAGCTCCCCGGCTCACGCCATGGTTGAGCTTCCTGTGCCCTCTACGCCGGAGACATTTTCAACGGCGAGGGACTTGATCGCCCTAATGGACCCCGGGCTGCCTCAGCCCCCGGCACCGCCGGTGCGGGCTCCTCAATCATTAGGCAAGCCAGCCATGATGAGGTCTCCCTCGCAGGGCACCGTCGAGCATCGCCGTTCCAGATCCAGATCCCGCAGACGGTCGAGGTTCAGTCATCGATCCCGATCCCGGCACCGTTCGCAGTCCCGGTACCGATATCCATCTAGGCACTGGTCGTACTCGCGGCACCGATCACGATCCCGTTCGCCGACGCGGTACTCCAGGCGCCGCGTCCAGTCCCGGCACCGATCCCGGCACCACGCTTCCCGTAGCAGGTCGGGACGCAGGGATTCAAGACATCGGTTGACCTCCCGGCACCGTGCTGGTAGTAGGTCTCGATCTCCGTCCCGGTACCGGTACGACTCCCGGTATTGGTCTCCGGTACTGCATGGGGCACACGGGTCGTCGGTCTACAGAGACCCGCCCCATACCAGCACAGCTCCTCCATGGCCGTCTCGACACGCATCGGTCTCATCCCATGCAGACTCTGCTTCCTATGGGGACTCGGACAATAACAGCAGAGTCACCCAGAGACCTCATTGCCCAGACTACGGACCACAACAATGGCCCTTTTGGATGCCTTGGGCATACCATCAGGCCCAAGGCAAACCTGCTGTGACGCCGCGTCCCGTTGTTGCGGAGCACCGCGTGCCAGAGGCAACGATTAGCCGGCCTCCACCGGCTGGTACAGAGGACGCTTCAGCGCCCACGCCGGACGTCCACGCTTCCCCAGCCCCCGATGTTGCCCAGGACCAGGAGCCGCTTCCGGACCTACTCGTTCCGGGGCTGTCTTCCTCCTCTTCCCCAGACGAGGCAGTAGCAGGCACATCCACATCGGGACCACTCCCATTGACCTTTGGTCACATCAGGACCTCCTCCGGCGGGTGGCACAGAACATCAACTTGACCATAGAGGAAGTCCTGGAGATGGAAGACCCTGTCATACATATTTTGTCAGTGGAGGTACCCACCCGGGTGGCCCTCCCTTTTATTCATTCAATCCAGGCCAGAGCAGATACTATCTGGCAATCTCCGGCATCCATCCAGCCGACTGCCAGAGGTGTTGAACGGAAATACCTGGTGCCCTCCAAGGGCTACGAGTACTTGTATATACACCCCCCTCCCTCTTCATTAGTTGTGCAATCTGTTAATGAGAGGGGGCGCCATGGCCAACAAGCCCCTGCCCCAAAATCTAAGGAGGCTAGACGCATGGACCTATTAGGCCGAAAGGTCTATTCCGTGGGGGGCCTCCAACTAAGGGTAGCGAACCACCAGGCCCTGTTGAGCAGGTAAAATTATAACACCTGGCAGTCAGTAAGCAAGTTTTCTGATCTGCTGCCTCAGGACTCCAGACAAGAGTTCTCAGCATTGTTGGAGGAAGGCAAAAAGGTAGCGCGTACCTTGCTCCAGGCCTCCCTGGACGCTGCAGATTCGGCAGCTCGTACAGTCGCCTCTGGCATAGCGATGCGACGTATTTCGTGGCTTCAGGTGTCGGGCCTACCACCTGAACTTCAGTACACAATCCAGGACCTACCATTTGCTGGCCAGGGCCTATTTTCACAGAAGACAGACCCCAGGCTACAGAGTCTGAAGGACAACCAGGTGATCATGCGTTCACTCGGAATGCATATCCCTCAGACTCAGAGACGGTCCTTCCGCCCCCAGCCTCAGCGCCCTTACCCCCTACCCCGTCCAAGGCAGGACTTTGCTAGGCGTCGAGGTCACCCTAATCGTAGACGTCAGTCTGGACCTCAAGGGGGCAACAATTCTGGTTCCGCTAAACCATCTGCGGGACCCAAACCAAACTTTTGAGGATGCGCCCTTTTTGTTTTGCAACCGCCTTTCTTCCTTCCTCCCTGCATGGTCCCAACTCACCTCGGATCGTTGGATCCTTCGCACGGTGGAGTCGGGATACCACCTGCAGTTTATTTCAACCCTGCCCTCCCACCCCCCCCCTCGTCCCTCTTCAGGGACCCCTCTCATGAGCAACTCCTCTTACAAGAGGTACTCAAACTCCGTGCCATCGGAGCTGTAGAGGAGGTACCGGAGCACTCAAGGGGCAAGGGCTTTTATTCCCGATACTTCCTAATCCCCAAGGCGAAGGGGGGCCTTCGACCTATCCTGGACCTGCGAGGACTGAACAAGTTCATGAAGAAGTTCAAGTTCCGCATGGTATCCCTGGGGACATCATCCCTTCCCTCGATCCCGGAGATTGGTACGCTGCTCTCGACATGAAGGACGCATATTTCCACATTTCCATCTACCCTCCGCACAGACGGTATTTACGGTTTCTGGTGGGCCGCCAGCACTTTCAGTTCACAGTCCTCCCCTTCGGCCGCTCCACGGCCCCGCGGGTGTTTACAAAGTGCATGGCTGTAGTCGCATTCATGTTTTCCCATACCTCGACGACTGGCTGATTTGAGGGACCTTGGAGGCACAAGTCACCATGCACGTGCACATCATCAAGAACCTGTTCATGCGTCTAGGCCTGCTAATCAATCTAGAGAAATCCACTCTAGTGCCTACGCAAAGAATAGAGTTCATCGGGGCGATGCTAGACACCACTCTCGCAACAGCCAGTTTGCCTTTGCCTCGATTTCAGGCAATTGTCTCCCTCATACAAACGCTCCGAGACTTCCCGACAACCTCAGCTCGCACTTGCCTCTGCCCTCCTCGGCCACTTGGCAGCGTGCACATTCGTAACAAAGCACGCCAGACTGCGCATGAGGCCCCTTCAAACTTGGCTCGCCTCGACATTCCGCCCAGGCAGGGACGCCATGGACATGATACTTACCATCCCATTGAACATCCTAGCCTCCCTCAACTGGTGGAGGACGCAGTCCCTGGTGTGTGCGGGCCTCCCATTCCATCCGCCACAACCCTCTGTGTCCTTGACAACGGACGCATCATCCCTGGGATGGGGCACTCATCTGGGGCACCTTCGCACTCAAGTCCTCTGGTCCTCTCAAGAGTTGGCGTTACACATAAACGTCTGGGAGTTGAGAGCAGTCCGCCTGGCATGTCAGGCGTTCCAGAATCAGTTGCAGGGTCGTTGTGTCTCAGTTTTCACAGACAACACAACGGCCATGTATTATATAAACAAGCGGGGGGAACATGATCCTCCCCCTTTGTCGGGAGGCGATTCTACTATGGGACTTTTGCATAACCCACTCAATAGACCTGGTAGCATCCTTTCTCCCTGGAGTCCGGAACACTTTGGCGGACCAATTGAGCAGATCCTTCCTCACTCATGAGTGGTCCATCCGTCCAGACGTTCTCTATTCTGTCTTCCAAAAGTGGGGATTTCCCCTCATAGACCTCTTCGCCTCCCGGCAAAACCGGAAGTGCCAGCTGTTCTGCTCCCTGCAGGGTCGCTCCCCGGGCTCCCTCTCGGATGCGTTCCTGATCCTGTGGAATGAGCACCTCTTTTATGCCTTCCCTCCGTTTCCGCTTGTCCACAGAGTCCTCCTCAAGCTCCGCAGGGACAGGGCTCACCTAATCCTGATTGCTCCAGCGTGGTCGAGGCAACATTGGTACACCCAGTTGCTTGACCTCTCAGTGGCGGATCCGATCCCCTTGCCACTCTACCCAGACCTCATATCCCAGGACTTCGGCAAGCTTCACCACCCGGACCTGCAGTCCCTTCATCTGACAGCATGGCTGCTCTCTGGTTAAGCCAATCGGAGTTGCGCTGTTCGGATGTGGTGCAACAAGTCCTATTGGGGAGTAGAAAACCTTCCATGCGAATGACATATCTTGCCAAGTGGAAGCGCTTCTCCTGCTGGTGCACTCAGCGGGGATTCCTTCCGAGTCAGGTGTCCATCCCCACTATCCTGGACTACTTATGGTCCCTTAAGGAGCAAAACTTGTCAGTCTCGTCTATACGGGTGCATCTTGCAGCCATTTCCGCCCTCCATCCGGGCGAGGCGGGCAGTACAGTTTTCTCTCACCACATGGTTTCCAGGTTTCTTAGAGGTTTGGAACGACTGTACCCTCAAATCAGGAGGCCGACCCCTACCTGGGACCTAAACCTGGTGTTGGCTAAGCTCATGGGTCCCCCCTTTGAGCCTTTGGCTACCTGCTCGTTGCTGTACCTCTCCTGGAAGACGGCCTTTCTCGTCGCTATTACATCGGCTAGACGAGTTTTGGAACTTCATGCTTTCACTGCAGATCCCCCTTACACAGTCTTCCGTAAGGACAAGGTACAGCTCCGACCACACCCGGCATTCCTCCCTAAAGTGGTTTCTGCATTCCATGTCAATCAAGACGTTTTCCTCCCGGTTTTCTTCCTGAAACCGCACTCATCACGTCGGGAACAACAACTACACACCTTGGATGTCCGTAGGGCTCTCGCCTTTTATATTGAGAGAACCAAGCCCTTCCGGCGGTCTCCTCAGCTCTTTGTAGCCGTCGCTGACCGAATGAAGGGCATGCCGGTCTCCTCCCAACGAATTTCTTCTTGGGTGACATCATGTATCCGGGCGTGCTATAACTTGGCACATGTTCCCGCTGCACATCTCACTGCCCATTCTACTCAGGCTCAAGCCTCCTCTGTCGCCTTCCTGGCCCATGTTCCCATCCAGGAAATTTGTCGGGTGGCTACCTGGTCTTCCATCCACACCTTTGTGTCGCATTACGCATTGGTTCAGCAATCTAGAGATGATGCTGCCTTTGGCTCAGCGGTCTTACACTCCGCGACATCGCACTCCGACTCCACTGCCTAGGTAAGGCTTGAGAATCACCTAATTGGAATCGATATGAGCAAGCACTCGAAGAAGAAAAGACGGTTACTCACCTTTGTAACTGTTGTTCTTCGAGATGTGTTGCTCATATCCATTCCAAACCCGCTCTCCTTCCCCACTGTCGGAGTAGCCGGCAAGAAGGAAATGAGGGGCGGATGGGTCGGCAGGGGTATATATTCGGCACCATAGCGGCGCCACTCCAGGGGGCGCTCAGCCGACCCACCGAGTGTTGCTAGGGTAAAAGTCTTCCGACGAACGTGCACGTGGCGCGCGCACACCTAATTGGAATGGATATGAGCAACACATCTCGAAGAACAACAGTTACAAAGGTGAGTAACCGTCTTTTTTAAGCGGGTCCAGAAAATGCCCATAGCAATATGCAAGTTGCCCTACTTCTGAAAAGGAAAAATTAAGATATTATTTCTGATCTGAGGCTGGGAGATATGTGAAATCAAACTGCTTCTTCACAAGGAAGGTGAAATGTTTTTAATTTCTCTACACTGACTCTTCTAGCTGCGGAGTGGCACTGAATACCTCCAAAGGGGAGTCCAATTCTGGTGAACAGAATGGAAACCTTTGAAGATGGGGCAAGGGTGGAAAATGGGGAGTTCCTTTATACTCTGTCAAGGATGGAAAAAACTGGTTTCAAGTACATTTTTTATTCAACTGTTCTGTAAATATTTGTTTTAAAGTAATGGGCTATCAGTGACTATTTGTAATTAAAAAGTGCAACTAAGATGACCAGTGGTGTGCTGTGGTACAGCACTTCAAAGGTGCAGTCTTTCAGGTGAAATATAGTAGTTAGAGTCCTGACCACTTGTATCTGTTAAAAATACTGAGATGGGGTATACTACCCAGGAGATGCTGGAGCGTTCCTGGGTTTCAAAGGCGTGGACATCAGGCCTGGAATCAAGGGGCAAGGGTTAACCACAAAATAGTTGAAGCCTGTTAGCCTCTCAGAAAGCCAGCCTGGAGCATATGAGCAAGTGCAGGCTAACAATTAGGGGATGGGAATAAATTAACAGGTCAGTGATTTGGTTGGGCTGGAGAAGGTCAGATCCTCACAACTGTAACACTACTCACTTCAGCATACATTTGAAAGACTGCCTCTGCTCTGAAGAAGAAAAGGCAATGACTGTGTTAGTGTAACCCACTGGTGTGTGTGTTTCTTTCTATCTGTTTTACAGGTTCCCCTCCATGTTGATCTGTAAAGGATAGGAGTTGTTATAGCCCCAGCTATAGTGTGTGTGTCTGTTTAGCTCAAGCTATGACAGCTTATGCTTTTTTTAACTCTGGATGTCCCTGGTTCAGTTCCTGGTGTGTTGGCTAAGATGGTGGCCATTGCAGTAGTATTCTGTTTAAAGGATTTACTTTATCATTTCTCTGGAGAGGAAAAGGATTGTATGCTTTTCGACCATTTGTAGGTTTAGCGCTCCTTTCTCTCTCTCTCTCTCTCTCTCTCTCTCTGTGTCTGTGTATGTGTGTGAGAGAGAAGTAGAGACTGTTTCACCATGAAGGAGAAAATAGCTTTAGGAAGGCAGAGTTTAGGTAGCAAACTCAGGTTGCTGCCTCAAATTCAGGGCCCAAGACAGGAAGACTGCAGGGTGGACTGGAATTCTCCTCTGTTCAGTACTGAAACACTGGTGGGAATCTACTCCAGGATTGATGACATGACACAAGAAGTGGAGGAAGCGCCTTAAAAGTGTGTGTGTGTGTGGGGGGCACAGGTGCCTGAACTGTGGCCTTGTGTCACACCACCCCCCTGAGGCCTTGTCCCCTCATTGCCCCTTCTCCTTGAGTCCCTGCCCTCATTCTGCCCATTCCCACTGAAGCCCCACCCTCATGCCACCCCTTTTCCCTGAGCCCCCATCCTTGTGCCCCTTCTTCCGCCCAAGACCCCATCCACCACTCGCTCTTCTCTGCTCTTCTCCATCCCCTCACCCCCGTTGCTCACCCTTATGGCTGGTAAAAAGTGGGACGGGAATGGGGGGACATGGCCCCTGTTGCTCCCTGTTCCAGCGCTCCTGCATGACATTTTCACTAGAATAAGACATTAACTCCAGACTCCTGAATAAAATGCAGTTTGGGAGTACAGGTACAGTGAACAGATTGTAGTTACCCCTTGCATCTTCAGTTGTATATGGTGTTCTTCATTTCCTACACTAACACTGTTGCTTGTGTATGCTGCTAGTGTTTCACCCAGAAAAGGCTGGATTTCAATATCAGGTGAAGTGTTCTATTTATATAGTGTGAACATATCATTTTGTAAAGTCTGTTGGGATCTTTATGAAAAGTACAATAAATTGCATTTAATGTTACTAAATTATTAAGCCATAAAGATAAGGATTTAGGATGGAAACCTTATTAATAGTGGTGCTTAAGAAGCTGTACAATGTACAGTAATGCTTACAGGCAGGTAAAAAATACAATTTTATTTATAAATTACTTTTATTTTCCTGCTTTTAAAAATATTTTAATGCAGATAACTGTGCATGTGCATTTCAATGTTATACCAATGTTTTCTTACTTTTAAGATAGCACAAAATATGTGGAATAAAACAGAGTTACATTTGTGTATTTCTTGGCAATATAGATAGATTAAAATCATTTGCGGTTGTCTTCTATTCTCATAAGACTCCCAGTGGTCTCACTGGGAATTCCACCACTGCAACAAGGGTAGAATATAGGCCTTAGAATATGGGGGACTCTCCTCATTAGATTGGAACAATTTTGAGGTGGGTACAATTTTTTGATCTTTACTACTTGATATTATCTCTCTAAAACTAGATTTAGTCTTTGAAATACTGTACATTTTGACAGGGAAAAGAAAAAACGAGCAAGCCCAGTACCGTCAAGTCATAGAGATCCAAAGGCTATTTTAGAAGGTGAGAATGATATTGATTTATTTCCATATTTTGGAATGCAGAATATTTTAAGTTAACACTTCTATTCATGTAAGGTATTAAAGAGCCATGTTGTCATGTGTTCTATTAGTATGGTATACTTACAAAATAATTATTTTAGAAATAGTTCAAAATAGTTTTAAAAGCTCTACAATTTTGAGTGGAATTGTTTTTTCAATTTAATCTGTGAAGCCAGGCTGCACTAATTACTATGAAAACACTTCACTGGCCTCAGAGAGAGAGAGGAACATGACATAATATAGTTTTTCTATAAATCACAACACTGTGATATTCTTTAAAATCATATACTTCCAGGACTGGAAGAATACCTCTTTTACTTCCCAAAAGGAGGACTTTCTGGCTTTTTCTAGCTTTAATGGTTCACAAGTTTATACCTTAAACCTGTCAATGACTTAGGACTGAATATTGTCCATCTAGGGAAATGTGATTTTTTGGGAAAGAGAGAATATACAAAGTCAGTGTATTCAAGCTTACCCTTTCCTGAGGTTTGGCTTCACTGGTAGTTGAAACAGCAACAACATAGCATGAATCTCAACTTAAATTTCTATCCAAGATTAGTTATTGCATGCAGAGACCTCTAATAAGAGACTTCTCTGCCGCAAACCTTAATTCCTTCTGACAAGAAGGTGAGTCCTACCTCACCTATATTTTGATGGAGTTAATGAGTTGCTCCTCCCACAACAAGTAAAAGCCAGAATTTACTCAGCAGATTGATGCAGGATTCTAACTCCTGCTAATAAGGTGCGTAAATAGAAGAACCCCACCACCCTTTTGCAAATAACATTACCACAATTTTGCTTTCACTTGTGATTTGGTGATATAAGTTAGATTATTTAAAAATATTTCTAAGAAAGGGTATCCAAGTGTTAATATTGCATAAAATGGCTTTTTTTTACTGACCAGCACTACAATAATGTAAACATTAC
This sequence comes from Mauremys mutica, assembly GCF_020497125.1. NCBI lineage: Eukaryota > Metazoa > Chordata > Testudines > Geoemydidae > Mauremys > Mauremys mutica. The sequence goes on from NC_059073.1 coordinate 266,805,755, forward strand.
TCTATTGGGGGGAGGGATAGCTCAGTGGTTTGAGCATTGGCCTCCTAAACCTAGGGTTGTGAGTCCAATCCTTGAAGGGGCCATTTAGGGATCTGTAGCAAAAATTGGGGATTGGTCCTGCTTTGAGCAGCGGGTTTGACTAGATGACCTCCTGAGGTCCCTTCCAACCCTGATATTCTATGATTCTGTTCCAGATCTTGTAATGAAACATGCAACTGAGGATGTAGTGAGCATGACACATGCTCTTGAAGATGACTTGACACCACGTAAGTTGTTAAGACCTCTAAAGATTTGCTAAAATATAAAATGTCAGTCAAAATATTTTAGATTTTTTTTTACCCTGTAATGAGTTGTATCACCCTATTGAGACCCAGGGGGACCGGGAAGTGTCCAAGGATCACATCTTTGGGATTTTTATCTGAGAAAGAAAGGGTTGATAGTACTGGGAAATGGCTGAATCTGGTTAGTCTGACTGTAGCTTACTTGAGGTGGTGTAAATCCGCTGGTAGGCTGCTTGGAGTGTGGAAGCAGTCTTGTGTGCCTGGATTATGGGAAGGCTTGTTATACCCCTGCCAGCAAACCTTCTAAAGCTATTTTTTGTTTTCTGGTGGGACTTTGTTTGCTGTTCTAACCTTAAACAGATTTAAAGACACACTTGAAGGGAAAAGTGTTTGTGTTTGGGTGTTTTTTTGTTGTCAGTCTGTTAAAAGGAATACTTTTCACTTTTTTTTGATGGAAGCTTTGCAGAGATGGGCTTGGTCTCTGCTTTATTTGATCTGGGAACCACTCTTTAAATTATGATGATCCCAGAGGTTTTTGGGGAGAAAAAGGTGGACCTGAAAGGCAGAAGTGGGTTTGGTTGTCATATCCTGATTGCTGTTTTCATTCAGACTCAAGAGAGAACCTCCCAGGTTGAGGAAGGGTAGCAACTCTCCTGTCCTCTTGACCACTAGGAGGCATCTCTTTGACATATCCACACTTCTGTACACTAGCCCCTTTGAAATGAAATCTGATCTTCATACCAAAAATGATTTTTTCCCATCAGATGCAAAGTTTTATTAATGTAGGGCCATTAGTAATGATTATGAGGCTTTTTAAGGAAAGGTAATAGACGTAGCAAATACATTTAAGGAAGAAAAATGAAGCCGAATTTTCTTCAATGTTGATAGCTTCCTTTAAAAGTTCTTGTGTAACCCTTCTGCCCCTCTGAGTTGGCAGCAGTAGGGGCTGGGTTCAGTATCTAGGGGTTCTGTTTCAATAACACAATAAAAAACCGGCTCGAGCCCCCACCCAGTGACCTGTGACAATTACATACCACCCCCCGGGCGCCTCTAAGAGGCAATACTACCCCTCTCGCAAGCACAGAGTCTGAGTGTAGCAAAATCCTTTTAATAAAGGAGAGAAACAATGCAGCATTATGTTGGGGAAACACCACAAACAGGATTCATAACACAAACCATGAGCAAAAGACCCACTCCCAAGTAAGTTTGGCAGTATCCTTTTCCCCTCGGGGTCTTAAGTCCAACAACCCAAAAGATCACCCCAAAGTCCCACACCCCAAAAGTCTCTGTTCCTGGTCAGTGCAGCCCCAGAGTTCAAAAGCTTATCTGCAGAGTTTTACTCCCCAGCCTGGGTGGAAATGGGGTGCAGGGAAGGGGCTCATGAAGTGTTAAGGGGCACCTTATGTGGTCTGAGGCCAACTGCCCCGCCTCCCCATGGGGTTTTGCTGCAGCCTTCATCACGAGCCACTCCACTCCACCAGCCATCCCGTGAGCTGCTCCAGCCATGACATGAACTGCTCCGCTCTGCCCTGCTTCACTCCACTCACTGTCCCGTGGGCCGCTTCAACCATTCCGCAAACTGCTCAGCTCCACTCCACTTCACTCACCGTCCTGTGGGCCACTCCAGCCGTCCCACAAACTGCTCCGCTCTGGCAGCTGCTTAGCAATATATATCTTCAGGCTTCCCAACTAGTTAACACAGCACTAAGTGATCTCAGCTCTTAGTAATTTCAGCTTATACTAGGGGAACCACAGTGCTGGTGCACCATTGGCCCAAAGTGAATTCAGCACAGCAACCTGTAACTAGACTCTTAATAGAAACAAAATTAGCTTTGCTATTCAACAGTGGAGAGAGAAGGCAGTGCAATTGGTGTTTCAGACCCTCAAAAGGGACCAATACAATCAGGTACAAATACCTGTCCTTAGGCTTTCTTAATTCACTAGGTTTTGGAACCCATGTCCCTTTTCTAGCGAGTGCTACTTAGTTGATGGTGAGTCCCTCTGTCATAAAACAGTTCCACTGGCCTTGATTCACATAATCAGGATAACAACACTTTATTCTTCCTGCCCCGATAACAGAGAAACTGGGGATCCCACAGCAGCCAAAGTGACCATTTGGGCAGCTGTGGGCTCATGCTAGGCGGTGTGGGTGTTCTTATGCAAACAAGCTCAGCCCCTGAAGTTCTTTTCCAAAACTCGCCACAATTCACCACCAGATGTCAGGGTAGAGCTTATCCTGACTCTGCTTACAGTTGTATAGCAAATAAACGTTTGACAAGTTTATTTTTTTTCTACAGAAACAATTGAAACAATGAGCACTCGCATACTAGACATAATGAAAGTATTTGAAAGACAAACAAATAAATTACAAAGGTAAGAAGTTTTTCTAACAGATAAATATATTTATGTACATGGCATCTGTGTATAGAGATAGAGGGCACTGTATTGACTCATAAAATGATAATCTGAGGCCAAGAAATAAAACCTATTTAAATTGAAAGCCCTACAGTATTCATAAGCAATTACTTGCTACAATTATGTTGAGTAGTATCAATAGTTGATAACATCTGAAATTTTTCACATTGTTCCTGATTTCATTGCCTAGTCTGTCAAATGTTGCTTTTGCTTTCAGGAACCATAGAAATTTAATCTTTCAAACTAAATTATCTTGCACCTTTTTCAGATACAGGATGAGGAATTTTATCAGGGCTATTTTATGTATGGTGGTAATCTTCAGCAATTCCAAAAAGAATGGATTGGATCCATGGTGTTTTCCCTAGTTCGTATGAAGAATTAATTAGAGATGGCTGAAAAAAAGAATTCTTCGAGTGATTGTACAAGTCCATTCCACTGTAGGTGTGTGCATGCCTCTTGCACAATTGTCAGAGATTTTTCCCTGAGCAGTACCAATCAGGGTGGTGTGAGTGCCCTCTGCTACCTTGTGTCACTGCATGCAGGTATAAAGGGTGGATCTGCCCTTCCTTCCTACCACCAGTTGTTCTTGTTGTGTTAGTTTTAGGCTAATTTAGAGTTTTTGTACATAGTTTAAATATAGAAGTATTTATTAGCATGGATTCACTGGTTCTGTTTAGTACTGGTACCGTCTTCATACCTCGTTCTCTGGGCTTCAAGTCCTGTCACTCATGCCAGCTGTCTTAAGTGTCTAAGGGTGCATGTGAGTGAGTGTAGTGCAGGGGCAGGCATCTCTCTTCCTCTGGGTTGGAGGGAGGCCACACCACCTCACTTTGTCATTGTGGTCACTGCCTAACATCAGGGGAATTAGCAGGCCGGGTGTTAGTGGCCCGACCCTCTTGGCAGGTCAAATAGTCTATGGGCTCTGACCCTCAGGCAGGGCAGAGCTAACAAGCACACTATGGGCTCTGGTCCCCGCTACTCCACCGGGTCCCTGCCCAGGGCCCTAACAGTGTTGGAGTGTTCTGCCACTGGGTCAGCGGGGATCCAGCTGCAACACACTGACCTGGATTCAGGCAACCACGCAACCAGACTACAGTATAGTCTCCCTGGGCCACTTCCTACCACCCCATTGTTTGATACCTTGGCTCTGTGGGTGTCCTCCGTCTCACCGGGGTATATTGCCAACAGTAGTCCCAGCAGCTCCCCTGCGGACTCGGTCTCCTCTGGGGTCAGGGCACTGCTTGAGCTTGGCAGCAGTCAGAGGCCTGCTGCAAACAAGGTACCTCTGCCTCTTTCCCTGGCTGGGCTCCAGTTGAGCTGGAAGCTCTGCCTTTTGTATTTTCTCTCCCACCTCTCAACTTTTGGTGGGTGGGGTGAACCCAGCCTGACTCCTCCCACCTAGGCACAGAGAGTAGTTCCTTCCTTTCTGGCTCAGAGGGAGGCCATATCACCTCACTACAATGACAAATGTCACATTTTTAGGGGGTTCAAACCCTGTTCAAAGAAAGATAGGGGAGCCAGACTCAAGTATCGGCTCATGGAGTCTGTGCCTCGCCTACCATCACAGCCTTTTCTGCTCAGAGTGAATACTCAGGGTAGGTCCATACTTATCGCGCGGGTCGACGCGGTGAGTTCGACTTCTCGGAGTTCGAACTATCGCGTCTAATCAAGACGCGATAGTTCGAACTCCCCACACGCTCCGGTCGACTCCGGAACTCCACCACCGTGAACAGCGGTGGCGGAGTCGACCTTGGAGCCACGGAGTTCGACCCCGCTGCGTCTGGACGGGTAAGTCAGTCGAACTAAGGTAGTTCGACTTCAGCTACGCTATTCGCGTAGCTGAAGTTGCGTACCTTAGTTCGACCCCGCCCCGTAGTGTAGACCAGACCTCAGAGTGAATAGGAGTGCTCCCATTGAACTGACTGAGTTGAAGGGCAGATCTTTATCATTAGTACTGTAGAAGAGGCAATGTAAGTCCTCTAAAGACTTGATACTGGGGTCTTCATAATCTTCAGTGATCACACTGAATAGAGACAAGGACATGGAGGTCTTTTAAAACCAATTCCTGAAATACTGACACAGATTTGGTACCGCAGAACTAGGAGCCTTCTCTGGTGCTGTCTATGCCAGAGGCTTATGAGGCAGCTTGGGAATTGTTGAACCTGTTGGTACCAATTTCCCCAGCTATTCAGGACTCCTGCCTGGTTACTAGGGTCTGGTGTACACGATTCAATAGTTCCGGCTCCAGACCTGACAAACTGTTTGGTGCTGGAGGCTGCTACAGTTAGAATCCTCTTGAGAGGTGCACTATCTAGAGGGAAGCCAGAAATGATCTTGCTGGTATCTCCAGCTCCAGGCTGAGAACCTCCCCGGTACCAACGGATCAGCTCCCCCTTGGTCTGAGAAAGCGGACTCTTCATCAGACTCTGAAGTCAGCTCTTACATGTCTCGGGCTGGATATGTTCAGCAGCGCCAGTGTGGTGCCTGTCCACCATGGCATTCCTCAGCATTCTAAGGATCAATGGCCTGACATAACTGGGGCCCATCTCCGTATCTGTGGCCCTTTTGGAACCCTTGGGGCTACCCTCCACAGTCTAGAGCATCTCTGCTCCCTTCCCACCCTACTACATCAGCTAGGCCAGGGGTCGGCAACCTTTCAGAAGTGGTGTGCCGAGTCTTCATTTATTCACTCTGATTTAAGGTTTCGCGTGCCAGTAATACATTTTAACATTTTTAGAAGGTCTCTTTCTCTAAGTCTATAATATATAACTAAACTATTGTTGTATGTAAAGTAAATAAGGTTTTTAAAATGTTTAAGAAGCTTCATTTAAAATTAAATTAAAATGCAGACCCCCCTGACCAGTGGCCAGGACCCAGGCAGTGGGAGTGCCACTGAAAATCAGCTCGTGTGCCGCCTTCGGCACCCGTGCCATAGGTTGCCTACCCCTGAGCTAGGCATTAGAAGCATCTACAACAGGATCAACATCTGCCCACCCCGAGACTGGTACCATGCACAGGGAACTTCATGCTCTGGATTCGCTTGTGGAGGAGTTGGATGGGATTCCATCTCAACAACCCTTAGTCTCCTCTTGTTAATTTCATGATGAGGCAGCGATAAGAGGCTGCTTCTCCTGCTCATGAGGATTGTAAAGTTTATCAGGACTGTGACAGGTTGGATCACAGAAACCTCTTTGGGACTGCCACCTGATGTGCTGGGACTACCTCAGAGCCAGTTTTCCCTGCCAGCTTGGGACATCAGTACCTTGTCTTGTTTGAGCCAGACACGCTTGCCTGCTGCAAACTCAGATCCAAGTCTGAACCACATCCCCCATTAGCTGGAGGCTTAACTGAAAACAGCTTAAGAAATGCTCCTGTCTACAGCACCCAGATATCCAGTTCCCAATGGGATCCAAACCCCAAATAAATCTGTTTTACTCTGTATAAAGCTTATACAGGCTAAACTCATAAATTGTTTGTCCTCTATAACATTGATAGAAAGAGATGCACAGCTATTTGCTCCCCCAGGAATTAATACTTACTCTGGGTTAATTAATAAGTAAAAAGTGATTTTATTAAATATAAAAAGTAGGATTTAAGTGGTTCCAAGTAATAACAGACAGAACAAAGTAAATTACCAAACAAAATAAAATAAAACACGCAAGTCAACAGCTAATACAGTAAGAAACTAAATGCAGGTAAATCTTACCCTCAGAGATGTTCCAATAAGTTTCTTTGACAGACTAGCCTCCTTCTAGTCTGGGTCCAGCAATCACTCACACCCCTGTAGTTACTGTCCTTTGTTCCAGTTTCTTTCAGGCATCCTTTGTGGGTGGAGAGGCTATCTCTTGAGCCAGCTGAAGACAAAATGGAGGGATTTCCCAGGGCTTTATATAGTCTCTCTCTTGTGGGTGGAAACCCCTTGTGTTTTCCTATGCAGCATCACAGCTACAAGATGGAGTTTTGGAGTCACATGGGCAAGTCACATGTCCATGCACGACTCAGTTCTTTACAGGCCGATGCCATGGTTCACATGTTAGCCTGTTGCCAGGAAAGCTCAGATGTGGATTGGCATCTATCAAAGTCCATTGTCAGCTTAAGTGTTTCTTGATTGGGCACTTATTGAGAATAGTCTTTTCTCAAGAAGCTCACCAAATTCTTCACTGAGGCTACTTAAAATCAAACAACCCTTCCAACCCTGATATTCTATGATATCCACAGGTACCCAACCAGCTTTCCCCATGGAAATTAAATTTAGTTCTAGTAAAATTGATGGGTTTTCCTCCTTTGATCCAGTGGCAACATGTTACACCTTTCTATGGCTTTTTTGGTTGCTGTTACCTCAGTCAGGAGAGTAGGGGAATTTCAAGCCTTAGTATCAGAAGCTTCTTAAATAATCTTCTTTAGAGACAAGGTTTACCTTTGACCACACCCAAAGTTCCCAAATAAGGTGGTTTCCAGTGTTCACATTAACCAAGCAGATTATGTACTGACTTTCTTTCCAAAGCCTCATTTGAGTAAAAGTGAAGAAAAGCTTCGTGCTAGATGTTAGAAAGATTTAGCTTTTTACCTGGATCAGACTAGGCCATTTAGGTCTTCATCACAACAGTTTGTTGGGGTTTTGGACAGAATAAGGGTACTCAAAGGAACTCTTCTTGGATTTCCAGCAGTATTTGTTTATGCTACAGATTGGCTGGAATCATACTCCCCAAGTAAGCTGGCTCATTTGACCAGATCACAGGCAGCTTCCACAGCCTTTCTGGCTCATGTGCCCATTCAGGACATTTGCAAGGCAGCCAACCTAGTAATCGATTGATATGATTACCTCTCACTGTGCCACCTCTCATCACTGTAGAGACAATGTCAGATTTGGGCAGGTGGTCCTAGAGTCTCTGTTCAAGTAGACTTCGAGCCCATGTTAGTTCAAACTGCCTGTTACTCACCTATAGTGGAATAGACATATGCAATCACTTGAAGAAGAAGAAACGGTTACCAACCTTTTTCTGTAACTGTTGTTCTTCAAGATGTGTTGTGCATGTCCATTACATGACCCTCCCTCCTTTCCCTCTCTTATTGAAGACATTGTGATAGGAAGGAACTGAGGGGAGTTAGAGTGGCTCTGCTCTTTATACCTGTGTGCAGTGGTGCGAGGCAGCAGAGGGTGCTCATGATACCCGGGCAGGTTCTGCTAAGGAAAAAATCTCCAAGAGTTGTGTACAAGATGTGCACACACCTACAGTGGAATGGACATGTGCCACATATCCCAAAAAACAACAGTTACAGGGTACGTCTACACTACGGGACTATTCCGAATTTGCATAAACCGGTTTTGTAAAACAGATTTTATAAAATCGAGTGCGCGCGGCCACACTATACACATTAATTCGGTGGTGTGCGTCCGCGGTCCGAGGCTAGCGTCGGATTCTGGAGCGTTGCACTGTGGGTAGCTATTCCCTAGCTATCCCATAGTTCCCGCAGCCTCCCTCGCCCCTTGGAACTTCCGGGTTGAGATCCCAGTGCCTGATGGGGCAAAAATCATTGTCGCGGGTGGTTCTGGGTAAATGTCGTTAGTCACTCCTTCCTCTGGGAAAGCAACGGCAGACAAGCATTTCGCGCCTTTTTCCCCTGGATTGCCCTGGCAGATGCCATAGCATGGCAATCATGGAGCTTGTTTTGCCTTTTGTTGTGACTCTCACCGTATGTGTAATAGATGCCGCTCACAGAGGCGATTCAGCAGCGCTACACAGCAGCATGCTTTTGCTTTTGCATGACAGCAGAGATGGTTACCAGTCATACTGCACCATCCAAACCCTTCCATAAATTGGAACTGGTGAGGATGATTATGGCTACCAGTCCTTTTGTACCATTTGCTGCTGTCATAAGTGCCCCTGGCTGCTCTTAGCCAGGGGCGCAAAAGCCAAAATTGGGAATGACTCCCTGAGTCAATCCCTCCTTTTTGGTATCTAAAAATAGAATCAGTCCTGTCTAGAAATTGGGCAAGTGTACTAGAGAACCACTGTATCAGAGAACCAGAGAGCACAGCTGCTCTGTGTCAGATCCAGCAGAAATTATGAGCTGTATGCTATTCACAGGGGGTGCTCCTGCAACAACCCCACCTGTTGATTCCATTCTTCCCCCAGCCTTCCTGGGCTACCGTAGCATTGTCCCCCCACTTGTGTGATGAAGTAATAAAGAATGCAGGAATAAGACACAACAGTGACTTGTTAGTGAGAAATGAGTGGAAGGCAACCTCCAGCTGCTATGATAGTCCAGACAGGACAGTAAGGAGTGTGGAGGAGAGGAGCCCAGCATCCCTCTGCTAGTCTAGGGGCAATTGAATCTTTTCTTTACACATGAAGGGTGGGGGCTGATGGAGCTCAGCCCCCTGTTGCTATGATGACGATGGTTACCAGCCATACTGCACCATCCACCATCCACCAGAAAAAATTAGGGCCAGGAGCCCTTGATCGACCTGACGGATGCTAGTCAGCATGGTTACTGCCCCATGTGCCAATAGGCTGATGACGAGAACGGTTACCAGTCCTTTTGTACCATCAGCCACCCATGGCAGGGGGGGAGTGAGGATGTTGGTGTTGACGGCTGCAGCATCGTGTCTATCTGCAGCATTCAGTAAAGATAGGGTGACATGTAAAAGAGTCAGAGGATTGTTTTCCCTTTCGCTTCTGGGGGGGGGGTGGGGGGGAGTGAGTAGATTGCCAAGCTATGCCCTGACCCACCGCGGACACTGTGTTTGACCCTAGAAGCATTTGGAGCTCAGCCAAGAATGCAAATACTTTTCGGAGGCTGCAGGAACTGTGGGATAGCTTCAGTCCTCCAGTCCATGAGCGTCCATTTGATTCTTTGGCTTTCCGTTACGCTTGTCACGCTGCAGTGCGCTGAGTCCCTGCTATGGCGTCTGTCTGGAGATTTTTAAAAAAGGATTCTGAATTTCATCTTCTGTAACGGAGCGCTGATAGAACGGATTTGCCTGCCCTTACAGCGATCACATCCGCATGGTCCGTGCTGGAGCTCTTTTTTTATTTTGATTTCGGACTGCATCGTCACCCGTGCTGATCGGAGCTCCACGCTGGGCAAACAGGAAATATTCAAAAGTTCGCGGGGCTTTTCCTGTCTACCTGAGCACTGCATCCGAGTTCAGATTGCGGTCCAGAGCAGTCACTGCTGCACTGTGGGATAGCTCCCGGAGGCCAATACCGTCGATCAGCGTCCACACTAACCCTAATCCGATATGTTAATACCGATACTAGCGTTACTCCTCTCGTTAGGGAGGAGTACAGAAACCGGTTTAAAGAGCCATTAAAATCGATATATGGTGCCTCCTAGTGTGGACGGTTGTGGCGTTAAATCGGTTTTACGCTCCTAAAACCGGTTTAAACGCCTAGTGTAGACCAGGCTACAGAAAAAAGTTAATAACTGTTTCTTTCTGTCCCATGGGAAATTTTAGGACTTCAAGATTTTATTTCATCCTGAATTGGGACAAAAAGTCAAAATATCAGAATTTTTCACAAAATAGAAATATATTGAAATCTCATTTTGACATCATCAAAATGTTTTGTTTCAGTAAGGCTGAAAGTTTTCATTTCAGTTTTTATTTTGACTTTTATATTAACATTTCAATTTCGATAATTTCTCATCAAATTTTGACAAAAATGATGTTCCTGCAAAACTGTTCCATCAGAATATTTTAGACCAGCTGTAGAATTAATGTCATACAAATCCTTCTCAATTTACTGCGTTTTTATTATTTATATACAGCTTACAGTTTGGTAGGAGCTGTTTAACACAGGAACACAGTCTTCATACTTGTCTGTTCTAAACAGATAATTTAGAACAATGGAAAAGTGAATGGGCAGCCACAAAAAGTGGATGAATATGTATTGTTTTACTTCTATGATTTTTATTTTACACACATTTCAATCTATTGAGTTCAGTTTTAAGGTTTTCATTTATTCATTCATTAGAACTCTCATGCAGGATGTGGAGTGTAGCCTGGTCAAATAATGAAACTGTAGATTTATCACAGTTATAAAGTTTATTGATTATCACAGGTTCTTCAGAGGTTGGCTACAGAGAAGTTTTACTTTGGTAATGGGATTCAAGTAATTTGGACTAGAACTGTATACCCTTGATGAGGACTTTACATAAAAGCCAAATTAATATGCTTGTTATAACTAAACTGAAAAACATGATAAACAAAGTAATTGCTTTGAGGAGTATTAGCATAACATACTCACATCTTAAAACTAAAAAACAGAGATAGAAGTAAGTCAGTGGAGCCATGGATCAGCTGATGCTGTTTCAGGAGCCTGATGCATCCAAAATTTAGGCAACTAAACCAGATCATTTTTACCCCTCCTTTATGTAACTATTTGGATATATAACCATATTTCTTCTTTGAGTAATCATAGAATCTCAGGGTTGGAAGGGACCTCAGTAATGTCCCTAGGGGTGCTCCACTATAAGTATCCTTGTGTGCCTGTGCTGCTGATCAGAGAACTTTGGTAGCAGTGTTCATTAAGACAACATAAGTGCTATCTTTCCTTGTGCCCTGCTATCAGGCTAACCAGTGTGCAGGATTAACCCCCCTCAGTTCCTTCTCAACTGCCCCTGGCTAGAGATGGAGCCATTAGATCGTTAGCTTCTTTACCATTTCTAGTAGTTAGTTATTCTCCTCAGTTTTCGTTGTAGTTTTTTCTCTTTATTTTCTCTTAACAAACAGACAAACAAGACTTCTGTCAGGGAACCCTTCCCCCAGCAGGGTATGCCCAGTTTACTGGGCTTCAACAGGTGCCTCTCCTGCAAAGAGGTCATTGCTGTGGCAGACAAGCACTCTTGTTGCATATGCTGCCACGGGGAAGGCCACATCCCCAGAAGCATGGTCTCTGGCAACAACTTAGACCCAGGTCTTGAAAGGACAAGGAGTTGAGACAAGATCATCTACATGGAGGCAGGCCTCAAACCCTCCCTGGACCCACACTAGGAGTCACCTAGCAGGTGCTCAACATCCAGGGACTGAGGGTTGAAGAAATCAGCTGTGGACCCCTTTTCGTAAGTCATCAAAAAAAGAGAGCGCTGAATCCTCAGAGCTAGCCGCAAAAGATTTTGAGCACACTCAGTATTGTCAATACCGTCGGCATCGAGACAATCCCAGCCCAGTACTCACAAAGATCTGGAGCAGCAGGTACCATTGTCACGCCTAAGGATCTCATAGGCACAGGCACCGGGTCAACAGTACTGACGGACAAAGAAGAAGATGCTGCCAGTCATGCCTGCGGGAGGTCCGCTGGTTCCGCGGCTCCAGTGCACCTCCCGCAGGCATGACTGCTTGGGGCGACCAAATTCCTAGAGCCGCCCCTGCCTGGGCTGCATATTGCCCCCATGCTTCTTGGGCTTCCAGCCTCACCCGTGAGCTTCCGAGATGTTCTTCCTTGGCTATGGCATCTAGAACCTTGGAACCTCCAGAGGAGATTGTTGAGTAACAGGAGGGTGGACTTGAGGAAGAGATGACCCCAAGGACCAACATCTCCTCCTCCTCCCCAGATGAAGTTGTCATACCCCTGCCACTGTCCTTAGCTGATGATTTCCAGATTTTTCCAGGACTGGCAAAGAGGGTTGCAGATACATTGCAGATACCCTTTGAGGAAGTCAGGGACACTCATCACAAACTCCTTGACATCTTACTCTCTTCCTCATCCTCTAAAACAGCTCTCCTTATTAATGAGTCTATCCTGGACCCTGCAGAACCATATGGCAGACCCCAGGATCGGTGATGCCTAGTTTATAAACAATAAAAAATATTACATTCTGGCTAGGGAGATGGAATTTCTTTTGTCCTACCCTCCCCTGAACTGCATCATGATAAACTCCCGGGGCCATCAGCACCAAATGCGGTCCACCCTCTATGATAGGGATTGGAAGTGCTTGGATCTCTTCCAGAGGAAAGCTTATTCCTCAGCCATACTACAGTTTCAAATCACTAATTATCAAGCCTTACTGGTGAAATATGACTATGTCAACTATTTGAAATTTAACAATTTTATTGATCAGCTCCCAGAGTCACAGCACAACCAGTTCTGAACTATAATCCAGGAAGAGCAGCCAGTAGCCAAAATATTGCTACAGTCTGCCCTCAATGCAGCCGACACAGTAACCTGGTCCATCTCCATGGCGGTGGTTATGAGATGTGTGTTGTGGTTACACCTTTTGGTCTTCCCTAAAGAGGTGCAGTTGTCTGTCAAAGACCTTCCCTTTGAAGGAACTAAGCTCTCTGCGGAGAAGACGGATGCTTCTCTCCATATGCTTCAAGATTCCAGGGCCACTCTCCGCTCATTAGGGATCTACATGCCTTCACAAAAGAGAAGATTTAGTCCACAGCCCCAACATAAATCATGTACCTCTCAGTACCTGACAATGCTTTTATGAACCCGAGAGAAAGAAATCTAGGTTCCCCAGGCGGAAACCATCAGGCCCACAGTATTCCACATCACAATCATCCACCTCCAAACACCAATTTTGAAGTGTTGGCCAAGGTGTTGACAGACCACTCCCCTCAACTGCTACAGTTGACCAACTTATTCTACCCATTTAGTTTTCATCTTGCCACGTTCCACAGCAGCTGGGAATGCATAACATCAGACCAAGGGGTCTTGGAAATTATTTGCAGTGGGTATTCCATCCACTTTACCTCCATCCCTCCACAACACCTTTCGCCATCCCTCTTCAGTGACCCTTCTCACAAGAGTTTACTATGACAAGAAATAGATCACTTCCTTAATTAGGAGCCATAGAACCAGTACTTCAACATCTATGAGGCAAAGGTTTTTATTCTTGCTGTTTCCTAATACCCAAGAGGAAGGGATGTTGGAGACCTATACTAGACATCAGAGTGCACAACAAGTTTGTCAAAGCTCAAAAATTCAAGATGGTCACTCTAGCAATGATTATTCCAGCATTGGAAGAGGAAGACTGATTTTTGGCCCTCGACCTTCAGGGAAGGTTACCTTAGGGATGAATGTTGGGTGTGGCCTGAGAGTAACCTTGTCCCAAAAGAATACTATATAGGGGGGATGTGCCATCAGAGCTGCTATTTCTCCTATTCTCCTAGCCAAGGTGATTGCTACCAGGAAGGCTATTTTAATTGACAAGTATGTAAGTGAACAGGTCAGCATGGATTTGAAGGAAGGTCTAGTCACTCCTTTCAATGCCAGGTTTAGATCCCATGTAGGGGTGGGATGTTGAGGTTGTGGCAAAAGTTTTACTATATGCCTAAGGAATTGTTTTGTGGTTGGGTGTGATAGCACTAAGTACTTTTCTACTTGCTGGTGGAAGGCTGCTATAGCTGGTAGGGGAACCCTGAGTGACCTGAGAGATAGTCCCCATTTTTTTTTAGAGTCAGTACATAGTCTAGGATCTTTTGGAAGAGTCATGGATGTCAACCTCCTCATCCATTGCCTTCTTCAAGAATGTCCCTATCTCAGAATTTGTAGAGTGGTGACGTGGTGTCAGTCCATACCTTCGCAAAACACTATGCGATTATTGGGGGCTCCACCTCTAATGCCATCTTTGGCTCCCCAGTACTATCATCTGTAACAGACCTGACTCCGAAGCCCCAGCCCTCCAGCAGAGATACTGCTCAGGTGTGACCTAGAGCAGGTCTACACTACGGGGGAAAATCGATATAAGATACGCAACTTCAGCTACGTGAATAACGTAGCTGAAGTCGAAGTATCTTATATCGAATTACTTACCGTCCTCACGGCGCGGGATCGATGTCCACGGCTCCCCATGTCGACTTCGCTACCGCCGTTCGCGTTGGTGGAGTTACGGAGTCGACATGAGCGCGTTTGGGGATCGATATATCGTGTCTAGATGAGACGCGATATATTGATCCCCGAGAAATCGATTGCTACCTGCCGATACGGCGGGTAGTAAAGACGTACCCCTACAGTAGAACACCCATAGGGACATTACTTGAAGAAGAAGTTACTCACTGTAATGGGTTGGAGACTCACTACTGCGGTGCCTCCCACTAGTTGCTCTGGGAATTAGTTCTGTCCAGCTGTGGTGCACCTTCTTCAGGTGGTGTCTTACCTGTTGTCTGTTCTGCTGTGTGTCCGAGACCCGCGTTGCTCCCTGGCTTGTGGCGTCCTCTTCTGGAGACATCCGTCCAGCTGTGTTTCTGCTCTGTTCTACCCCCTTCCGGGGGTGTCAGCAGTCCTCAGTCTGCACCTGCCCTTGTGACCAACTGCAGCCCCAAAGTCTGTATCGGGCCACACTCCTCCATGGCCAGGTGCAGTGTATGAGGGGAGGGTGGACCCAGGCCCACCCACTATTCTGGGTCCTGACCCTCTACTGCTCATGCTCCCTGGGCCACTTCCTTTTGGCCCTTGCACCTTCTTGGCCCTTTCTTTCAGGGGTCTCAGACTGGCAGGTATCAGGCTGGAGCTTTTCCTTTGCTTCTCCTGCCCAGCACTGCTCTATTTAAGGTGCTATCCCTGGGAGCCAGTACTCTTCCCTTGCTTGTCAGGGAGAGACCCTTGTCTCTTCTGCTTTGCAGCCTTTATATAGGGCCCAGCCTGGCCCTCATTAGTTGCTTCTAAGCCTTCTCTGATTGGCTGGATTCTGCACAGCCGCGCTAAGGGCTGCTATTAACCCTTTGTCTGCCAAAGTGGGGCAACTGCCCCACTACACTCACCTTGTGCACTAATCATAGAATCTCAGGGTTGGAAGGGACCTCAGAGTCATCTAGTCCAACCCCCTGCTCAAAGAACTAACGATAGTTCTTCAACATGTGTGTCCCTATATGTGCTCCACAATCCACCTTCCTTCCCTGTACTTCAGAATTCTTGTCAATGACTCTGCGGTAGAGAAGGAACTGAAGTGGGTTAGTCTGCATGCGCTGCTTAGCTTTGTGGGGAGCACAAGGAGAGACAGCACATATGCGGGCCTAATGGACACAGCTACCAAAGTTCTCTGATCAGCAGTGCAGGGATGCAAGCACACCTAGAGTGGATCACCCATAGGGACACAATCTCAAAGAACCAACGTTACTGCACAAGATGAATAACTTCTTGTCCATTATCCATGACCACAATAAGATTTGTACCTGCCCATTATCAATTTGTGGAAATTCTGGATGTCCATAACTTTGCTTCTGATCATGACTGAAGCAATTTGCATCAATCAGTTTCTTAATCAATCTTATAAGTCAGTGCAGTCTAATTGCTAAGTTACAATATTGCTGAAGTCCCCCTTATTTCCTAATTACTTCTGTAATTATGTAGTGTACCTGTTCTTCTGCAGTCAAGTGTCTGACTCTCAACTTGAGAGTGCCGGGTTAATCCCTTGGACCTTGTTTGGTTCATTTTAAAATCAAGCATAAGCCATTCACACTAGTCCTCACACTTATAAAACAGGCCTTTCCTTATAACAACACCTAATAACCCCATTATTTGTGGTCTCCTGCTTGCCCTCTAGCATATTTCAATCTAATAAGCATTACAACTTTGTCAATATTGTACCACTTAATATTACTAATATCTTGCTGAGCAAAGAGAGTGAAATATCAGATTTTGGAAATAAGATAGGGTCATAGAACAACAGGAGGTTAGAGTTTTAAGTCATTTGGAAAAACTGTATTTAAAAGGTGATGGTGAATTCATGAACCCTGTTCCCCTTTAAGGAGAGAAGGAGGTTATGGATAGAACTGGTTAGAAAAAGGGACACTGAAAAAATTGTCCCTTTTTGACTGAAAAAATTATAAATTATTTTTTTATAAGCTTTAATTCAAGTTTACTTTAATCTTATCTAAAAGGGAATGTAACAAGCTGTCACTCCTATAGTGAGTAATTAACAGCTGGGCCTGGTTAGGAAAGCAGGCTTTTATATAGGCAGTACTGGTTTGGGAAGGGCCCTTGCCTCCAGTGAGAAATGTATTTAGCCTGCACTCCAAGCCAAGAAGACCTTGGTCTAAAGGACCTGGGGTTGAACTGTATTGTAGGGCTTGATAGTGTATTCAGTCTATATTAGACTTTCAAGCCTATTGTATTATTCCTTGGGAGTTCACTCCTCCAGGGTATCTTGAATAAAACCTTATTTCCTGCCTATTTCTGGGCATAGAAAGCCCTGGAATGAGAGTGGGAGTATTTGGCTTCTGTACTTACAAAACCAGGTTGTTTAAAAAATATGACCTGGAATGTGTTCTGAGGTGTGGATTCTTAAAGTAGAGGAATGTAAATGAACAATAAATGATCTAACGATCCCATTTCATTTTAGAAAACACTATTGGGAGAGGTGAGTTGTAATAGAATAAGGGGTTCTAAAGGTGTGGGCAGTCCAGATAAAGACTCAGCAAGCGGACAAAACCTGGCTTCTGTTTGACCTGTTTTTAAAAGTACATGTATACTAAACTGTGTTTGCATGCTCAGACATCAGTCTGGAAGGAGAATATTTTCAGAAAATTGAGTATAGGAAATCAATTTAAATTACCTTAACTATTGTGTTTGCTACTTGCAAACATTATTGTATCTTTCACTTGGTTATGTGCTGTTGAATATGCTATTCAATTAATGTCAAGTTCAATTGTTCAAACTTTTAAGTTTAAAAGAGCGGCATTCTCAATTTTTAAAATCTAGCGGAAAGAATGAGTTAATCCCAGTTAAAAATTATTCTGACAGTAGCCATCTCACAGTGCCATTGGCGCTTCATCTAGTGCTCGTGCGATCTGACCCCATCAGTTCCTTCTCAGCCATCCTTGGCTGCAGACAGAGCTCCAACAGCATTGTCGAAAAAACCTAGAAAAGAGTTAGAAATAGTTGTTTGTTAAGTTTTAGTTATTAGTACTTAGGCTGTTCAACGTTAGTCTTAGGTTTCCATTTTTAATTAATTAGACTTTTCTCTAAAACAAAAAAAAGACAGAAACAAAATCTTGGGAATAAACCCCTCAGTTTTTCCTCTTTCGTTGAACCACTTCAAAAAAAAAAAGAGAGAGAGAAAACGAAAATGCTGGGCTCTCATGGTTTTAAAAGATGCACTTCGCACAAGGACACTATGCCTGTCTCCGATGGGCGCTCACAGTGTCCGTTACTTAGGGGAGATACACGTACCTCAAAAATATGCCCGCTGCAGCAACCTTAAAGCCAGAGTGAGAAGGGATAGAGATTTCCAACTCAAAATGATTCTTAAGGAGAAATCCCTAATGCTACCTCTGACTCTGGAAAAACCCCACTGTGGAATTCTCCAGGCGCTTCCTCCCCGGACAGAGTGAGTACCCTTTTCTCCAGAAAATCCAGGAAGAGGGAGACATCTGCAGCACATGGAGAACCATTAAAGAGAAAATGGTCTTTGGTGAGATCGCTACCCTTGGTGCTGACGGCCAGCAGGGTGAGCACATTCGATGCTCCAGGCACATCCAGCACCGTCCGTTCTGTGACTTCTGCCGGCAGAGACAAGGAGTCGAGTAATAGACACAAACCAGCCTCCTTCTCCAGGGCACGGAATACTCCCAGGAAGGATATAGTGCCAAAAGCATCGCTGATTACAATGCCACCTCCACTAGTACCAACTACTATGGAACCGTTGCCCGAACGACCTAAAACAGCACCACCAGCACCGAACAAGGCTGCACACAAAAGAGTGGC
This sequence comes from Mauremys mutica, assembly GCF_020497125.1. NCBI lineage: Eukaryota > Metazoa > Chordata > Testudines > Geoemydidae > Mauremys > Mauremys mutica. Next base: position 266,824,107 of record NC_059073.1, read on the forward strand.
ACCGCCTGGACTGACCTCCCAGGTGTCGGCACAGAAAAGTTCAGCACCGGCGCCTGCAGCACCGTGCACCTTCACTTAACCAACAGACATGACAGTATCTTCCACTCCAGGTACTCCTATACTTGTCACCGATGGTTCCTGGGTATGACAGCACCAGAACAGCCAGATTCACTGACTGCACCACAGTTTTCCAGCGATGGAGAAGGCAGTCTTCTACTCTGGGCATTCCTCCCCAGCAGGCACTGAGCCACTGACGTTGCACGTGAGTGACAGGGACAGTCTTAACAGAGACACACCCCCATGGCTAGATAATCCATGGATGTGCCCCCCATGCCAGTACCAATGCAATGGGCACATTGCGACCCATGGTGGTCTACAGGTCTCAGATCCACAGACCTCACACCTCGCAAAGGTGACAGATACGCCCTCCTGCTGCGACAACAACAGAGCCCTTGGAGGCACCTGAGGATTCCGTGGAGGAATTGGATGATTCCAATACTCACGACTTCTCACCAGCCCACAACTCATCTTCATTTCTGGATGAGGCGGTAATGCCCCCTCCGCCCACCATTGCAGATGATTCAAAACAATTCCAAGACTTATTCAAACAAGTATCACAAAGCCAGAATATCCCTCTCTAAGAGGTGGCTGAAAACCAGCATAAGCTCTTGAAAATCCTACGTCTGGCTTCCATGACAAAGATAGCACTGCCAGTAAATGATGCCATGATGGAGCTGGCAGAAGCAGTATGGCAAACACCAGCCACCATACCTCCAACATGCAAAAGAGCTGATAGAAAATATTATATGCCCAATAAAGGCATGGACTTCCTCTTCTAGCATCCACCACCAAACTTCTTGGTAGTGGATGCAGTGAAAAATGAGGGAAACAACCCCAGTATAAAAACACACCACATGACAAAGACTCTGAGGGCTAGTCTACAATGGCAGCGCTTTAAAATGCCTTGTGTGATTGCCACCTCCACGAGGGGCATGGCTCCCAGCACTGGTGCACTGTCTACACTGGTACTTTAAAGGGCTGAAACTTGCTGCGCTCAGGTGGGTGTTTTTTCACACCTCTGAGCGAGAAAGTTGCAGCACCACAAATTGCCAGTGTAGACAAGCCCTAAGAGACTGGATTTGTTTGGTTGCAAAGTCTATTAATGAGCAATCCTCCAGTTTCGCATAGCCAACTATACTGCCGTACTTGCAAAGTACGACCATGACAATTACCAGAAACTCAACGAATTCCTCACAAACATCCCAGAAGACAAAAGGGAGCAATTCCAAACTATCCTGACTGAAGGACAACTTGTAGCAAGGACAATGTTACAAGCATCTCACGGCTGCTCATATGATGGCTAAAGCTATAGTTATGTGGAGGTCCTTGTGGTTACAATCCTCCGGAATTAAAGGGACCTCCAGACTAAAGTTGAGGACCTCCCCTTTGACAGAGAAAAATTATTCTCAATTCAGATGGACGAAGTCCTACACTCAATGAAGGACTCTCAAGTGACACTCCGAACTCTCGGCATCTATACACCCGCAACAGAAGTAGGAGGTATCAACCATACCTTCGTAAATGAGACAACACAGCACAGCGCCCACAGAGACCTTCGAACAACTCGAGACCTTGACACCGGTCCCAGAGATGTTGATCACCTCAGTCTCAATCAACAGTGTCACAGGCACCATCCACCAAGATGCAGTTTTGAAGCTTTGGTCGAGGGTCTGACCAACCTTCCTTGACATCCAGCACAACATTTACAAAATATCCAGATGTTTGGTCATTGATTATGGCCATTCTACCCAGCATGGGCATTCGCTGGGTACTGGAGATAATAAGATTGGGCTATACCATCCCATTCACTTCCATCCCACCTACCCATACTCCTGCCCCATCTCTCTTCAGGGACCCTCTCACAAGCATCTTCTATGACATGAAGTAAACCATTTTGTACATCTAGGTGCCATGGAACATGTTCCAGTACACCTCCATGGGAAGGGATTCTACTCCCATTACTTCTTGACACAAAAGAAAAACAGAGGATGGAGACACATTTTAGATCTCAGAATACTCAAAAAATTTGTTAGTACCCACAAATTCAGAATGGTCCTGTTGACGTCAATAATTTGAGTGCTGGAAGAAGGGGACTGCTTTTCAGCCCTTGACCTACAAGATGCATATTTTCATATCACTATACACCCCACACACAGACGATTCCTATGGTTCACAGTAGGGAGAGACCTCTTCCAATAGAGGGTGTTATCATTTGGACTCTTGATGGCTCAAAGAGTCTTTACCAAAACACTGGCAATAATAGTAGCATCCCTGCACAGACAGGGAATAATGATATTCCCATTCTTGGACGATTGTCTACTGAAGGGTCGCACTCAAGCGGAAACAATAAACTTCACACAGAGGACTATAACTAAGGCTATGATTTTATCATGGATATTTTTAGTAAATGTCACAGACAAGTCATGGGCAATAAATTAAAATTCATGGAAGCCCATGACCTGTCCCTGACTTTTACTAATAATATCCCTGACAAAAACGGAAAGCCCAGCTGTGGGGTCCCACACTGCCTGCAGAGGTTGGGCAGCTGCGGGGACTGTTCCAAACTCTGGTGGCCCCAACTGCCTGTGCGGGCTTGGAGCTCCAGGGTTCCCTGGCTCTGAAATCTGGGGTACCCCTGCCACCTGTGGTGGCCAAGAGCTTTGAAGGACCTCCGGTGCCCATGGCAGCTCAGAAGTCCGGGCCCCCCGATGACCTCGGTGGCTCAGAGCTCTGGGGCAACCCTGCTGCCTGTGACGGCTCGTAGCTCCCAGGTCCCCACCCCCCATGGCAACTGGGAGCTCTGAGGGCCCCCTGCCACCTGCATCAGCCGGGATCTGCGGGGAGGGGGCCCGCACTGCAGCCAGGAGCTGTGGCCCCATCACCTGTGGGTGGCAGGGAGCACTCCAGGGGGCCCCCGGCACCCATGGCCATGAGGAGCTGCAGGGTCCCTCCACTGCAGCAGGTGGTGGGGGGACCTTTCAGCTTCCAGCTGACAGGGCTGAATTCGTGGAGGTTGCAGGAAGTGACAGATTCTGTGACTTCTGCAACCTCCATGAAAAAATAGTATCCTTAACTATGAGACTTTTCCATACCCTAGGGTTACAAATAAATGAGAAGAAATCTACTCTAGTTCTGGTTCAATAACTAGAATTTATCAGAGCTTACCTAGACTCAATAGAAGCCAAAGCTTCACTAACAATGACCAGATTCTTCACAATAACTACTCTCATATCGGTAGTCACAAACAGCCCAAGGGTCTTCGCATGCACCTGCCTACAACTATTAGGACACATGGCAGCCTCCATGCACAACTGCACGTGCGCTGTCTCCAGGGATGACTAAGTACAGTATTACATGCCATTCAAGCACACCCTAAACAAAATCCTGACAATACCACCAAAAGTCCTGCAATCATTACAATGGTGGAGAAATTCATGCTATGTGTGCGCAGGGATTCTTTTTCATAGAATCATAGAATCTCAGGGTTGGAAGGGACCTCAGGAGGTCATCTAGTCCGACCCCCTGCTCAAAGCAGGACCAAACCCAACTAAATCATCCCAGCCAGGGCTTTGTCAAGCCTGACCTTAAAAACCTCTAAGGAAGGAGATTCCACTACCTCCCTAGGTAACCCATTCCAGTTCTTCACCACCCTACTAGTGAAAAAGTTTTTCCTAATGTCCAACCTAAACCTCCCCCTCTGCAACTTGAGACCATTACTCCTTGTTCTGTCATCTTCTACCACTGAGAACAGTCTAGATCCATCCTCTTTGGAACCCCCTTTCAGGTAGTTGAAAGCAGCTATCAAATCCCCCCTCATTCTTCTCTTCTGCAGACTAAACAATCCCAGTTCCCTCAGCCTCTCCTCATAAGTCATGTGCTCCAGCTCCCTAATCATTTTTGTTGCCCTCCGCTGGACTCTCTCCAATTTATCCACATCCTTCTTGTAGTGTGGGGCCCAAAACTGGACACAGTACTCCAAATGAGGCCTCACCAGTGTCGAGTAGAGGGGAATGATCACATCCCTCGATCTGCTGGAAATGCCCCTACTTATACACCCCAAAATGCCATTAGCCTTCTTGGCAACAAGGGCACACAGTTGACTCATATTCAGCTTTTCGTCCACCGTAAAGAACGGTTACTCACCTGTAGTAACTGTTGTTCTTCGAGATGTGTTGCTCCAATCCATTCCAGTTAGGTGTGCGCGCCGCGCGTGCACGGCTTCTCCGGAACTTTTTCCCTAGCAACCCCGGCGGGCCGGCTGGCGCCCCCTGGAGTGGCGCCGCCATGGCGCTAAATATATACCCCAGCCGGCCCGTCCGCTCCTCAGTTCCTTCTTGCCGGCTACTCCGACAGTGGGGAAGGAGGGCGGGTCTGGAATGGATTGGAGCAACACATCTCGAAGAACAACAGTTACTACAGGTGAGTAACCGTTCTTTCTTCTTCGAGTGATTGCTCCAATGCATTCCAGTTAGGTGATTCCCAAGCCTTACCTAGGCGGTGGGGTCGGAGTGAGACGTGGCGGAATGCAATACCGCAGAGCCGAAGGCTGCATCGTCTCTAGACTGCTGCACCAACGCGTAGTGGGAGGCGAAGGTGTGGACCGAAGACCAGGTGGCCGCTCTGCAGATGTCCTGGATGGGGACATGGTTCAGGAAGGCGGCTGACGAGGCGTGTGCCCTTGTAGAGTGAGCGGTGAGTCGGCATGGTGTCACGTGAGCAAGCTCGTAGCATGACCTGATGCATTGAGTCACCCAGGAGGAAATGCGCTGGGTAGAGACCGGTTCGCCCTTCATGCGATCAGCGACTGCGATGAAGAGTTGGGTGGAACGCCGAAAGGACCTTGTCCGGTCGATGTAAAACGCCAGCGCCCGACGGACGTCGAGAGTGTGGAGCTGTTGCTCCCGGGACGAAGCATGGGGCTTCGGAAAGAAAACCGGGAGAAAGACGTCCTGATTAAGGTGGAAGGCCGAGACCACCTTTGGTAGGAAGGCCGGGTGAGGACGAAGCTGCACCTTATCAGCGTGAAAGACAGTGTAGGGGGGGCCCACCGTCAACGCTCGGAGCTCCGAGACTCTCCTTGCAGACGTTATGGCAACCAGGAATGCCGTTTTATAGGAGAGGTAGAGGAGAGAACACGTGGCCATAGGCTCGAATGGCGGACACATGAGCCTGGCCAGGACGAGGTTCAAGTCCCAGGTCGGGGCAGGGCGACGTACTGGCGGGTACAAGCGGTCGAGGCCCTTCAGGAAGCGGGAGACCATCGGATTGGAAAAGATGGTTCGACCCTCCACCGACGGACGAAAGGCGGACAGCGATGCGAGGTGGACCCGCAAGGAGGAAACCGCCAGACCCTGTTCCTTAAGGTACCATAGGTAATCTAGGATGGTAGGGACAGGTACCACGAATGGGTTGAGCCCTTGCTGGTCACACCAGAGCGCGAACCTCTTCCATTTTGCCATGTAGGTGGTACGAGTGGACGGCTTTCTGCTCTCAAGCAGGACTTGCTGCACCGCCGCCGAACAGCCCCTCTCTGCGTGGGTCAACCATGCAGGTACCAGGCTGTAAGATGGAGGGACTGCAGGTTCGGATGGTGGAGTTTGCCGAAGTCCTGCGTGATGAGGTCCGGCCACAACGGGAGGGTGATGGGCTCCCGAACGGAGAGCTCGAGCAGCAGGGTGTACCAATGCTGCCTCGGCCAGGCTGGAGCCACGAGTATCATGGTGGCTCGATCCCTCCGAAGCTTCTGGAGCACTCTGTGCACGAGTGGAAACGGAGGGAAGGCATAGAGGAGGTGAGTCTGCCACGGATACAGGAAAGCGTCCGACAGAGAGCCCGGCGAGTGCCCCCGGAACGAGCAGAACTGGAGACACTTCCTGTTCGCCTTGGAGGCGAAGAGGTCGACCCGGGGAAACCCCCACCTCTGGAAGATCGTGTGAGCAACGTCGGGACGGAGGGACCACTCGTGGGAGAGAAACGACCTGCTGAGATGGTCGGCCAGCGTGTTCTGCACTCCCGGAAGAAAGGACGCTTCCAGGTGAATGGAGTGGGCCACACAGAATTCCCACAGGAGGATCGCTTCCCTGCAGAGGGGGGACGAGCGGGCTCCGCCCTGCTTGTTCACGTAGAACATTGCTGTTGTGTTGTCCGTGAATACTGTCACACAGCGGCCTTGCAGGTTGGTCCGAAAGGTGTGACACGCAAAACGGATTGCTCGGAGCTCGCGGACATTGATGTGGAGTGTGAGCTCGCTTGCTGACCAGAGGCCTTGAGTGTGGAGGTCTCCCAGGTGAGCCCCCCATCCGAGCGCAGAGGCGTCCGTGGTCAACGTTGCCGATGGCCGGGGAGGGTGGAACGGAACTCCGGCGCACACGACCTCCGGGTCGAGCCACCAGCGGAGGGAGTCGAGAGCCGTCCTGTTGACTGTGACCACCATGTCGATGGCGTCGCGATGCGGGCGGTACACCGTCGCGAGCCAGGACTGAAACGGACGAAGGTGAAGTCGTGCGTACGCGGTGACGTACGTACACGATGCCATGTGGCCCAGGAGGCGGAGGCATGACCGCACCGTCGTGGTCGGGAAACTGACGAGGTCTCGGATGATGGAGACCATCGCCTGGTGTCGAGCGCGAGGGAGACAGGCTCTGGCCATCGTGGAGTCGAGGACCGCCCCAATGAATTCGACTCGCTGCGTCGGAATCAAAGTTGACTTCTCGGTGTTGACAAGAAGACCGAGGCGCCGAAAGAGGGCCAGGACCTCTATTATCTGACTCTCCACGAGCTGTCTGGACAGACCGCGAATCAGCCAGTCGTCCAGGTACGGGTATACGTGTATCTGGTTCCGTCGCAGTGCTGCGGCGACGACCGCCATGCATTTGGTGAATACTCTGGGGGCGGTCGAAAGGCCGAATGGCAACACGGCGAATTGGTAGTGGGCGTCGTTGGCCACAAACCGAAGGTAGCGCCGATGAGGGGGGTAAATAGCGACATGGAAGTAGGCATCCTTCATGTCGAGGGCCGCAAACCAGTCTCCCGGATCCAGGGAGGGAATGATGGTCCCCAAGGTGACCATGCGGAACTTGGGCTTGAGTAGGTATCTGTTCAGCCCGCGAAGGTCCAGGATAGGACGTAGCCCGCCTTTTGCCTTGGGGATGAGGAAATATCTGGAGTAAAATCCCCTGCCCCGCCTGGAGGGAGGCACCTCCTCTATGGCACCCACGCTCAACAGAGTCTGGACCTCTTGTAGGAGGACTTGCTCGTGAGAGGGGTCCCTGAAGAGGGACAGGGAAGGTGGGTGGGAAGGAGGTGGAGAAACAAACTGAAGACGGTATCCCGAGTGGACCGTGCTGAGCACCCAGCCGTCCGACGTTACTCGGGACCACTCCAAGAAAAAACGGGCGAGGCGGTTGTGAAATAAACGAGGAGGATCCGTAGGGGAGAGTGATGTGCAGCCCTCGTGCGTCCCATCAAAAGGGTTGCTTCGCTGCCTGTGGGGCTTTGGAAGCGGCCTGGCCCCGGTTTCGGCGGTTGCCCGACGGGCGACGGCGATTTTGGGCCGGTCGCCGAGCCGGGTAGGGTCGGTACCGCGACTGATAGCGGGAGGGCTGCGGGCGGAAAGGTCTACGTTGCGTAACCGGCGTATGCATCCCGAGTGTCCAGATCGCCACCCGGCCGTCCTTGAGCGACTGGATCCGCGAATCCGTCTTCTCCGAAAACAATCCCTTGGTGTCAAAGGGCAAATCCTGGAGAGTAAACTGGACTTCTGGAGGCAGGGTGGAAGATTGGAGCCAGGCGATGCGCCGCATCGTGACCCCTGTTGCTAAGGTCCGTGCCCCTGAGTCCGCCGCGTCGAGGCCGGCTGTAATGGAGGAGCGAGAGGACCGCCTCCCTTCCTCCAACATTGTGGTGAAGTCCTGGCGGGATGTTGACGGCAGGAGGTCAGTGAACTTGGCCAGAGACGTGAGTATGTCGAACACGTATCTGGCCAGGAGGACCTGTTGGTTACCGATCCTCATCTGCAGGCCCCCTGCAGAATAGACCTTTCGGCCGAGAAGGTCCATCCGCCTTGCCTCTTTCGCCTTTGGGGCAGCGGCCGGCTGGCCGTTACGCTCCCTATCGTTAACGGACTGTACCACCAGGGAGTCCGGAGTTGGATGCACGTACAGGTACTCATAGCCCGATGGAGGGACTGAGTACTTCCTTTCCACTCCCCTGGCTGTGGGAGGCGCGGAAGCAGGCGTTTGCCAAATGGTGGTGGCGTTTCGTTGGACCGTGCGCACAAAAGGTAACGCAACCCGGAGTGGCACGTCTGACCCCACCACGTTTGTGATGGGGTCCTCGTCCTCTTTTACTTCCTCTATAGGGAGGTCCATAGCCGTCGCCACACGGCGGAGTAAGTCTTGGTGCGCCTTCGCATCAACGGGGGGCGGCTCCCTTGATGCCGCGCCGGCCACTGCCTCATCGGGAGAGGATGAGGAGGATAACTCCTGAACGACCTCAGCCGAAGAGGGGTCCACCGCGTGGTGGGCTGGGGGTTCGGAGGGGCACTCTGGCACCACCGGAACGGCTGGCGGTGGGATGGCGGTGGTCGGGATATCGATGCCTCTGGGACTCTGCGGTGGGCCGCTGGAGGCCTCGGCGGAGCCGGCATAGCGTCCGACTCATATTGTGCCCATGGGACCCAAAAACCCCACTGCTGGGCCCCGCGAGGCTGGGCCGGCGGCGTTGGAGGCGGGAGCCCATAGGCTTCTGCGCCGGAGGCGACCGACTCAGGGCGGGAAGGCCAGGGAGGTGCCAAAGAGGGTCCAGGGCACACCGCCGGGGGATGCTCTTCCCCTCGGCTCTGGGAAGGCGACCTCGCTCGACGGTCTTCACGGTGCCGGGAGCTCGACCGGTGCCGGGAGCTCGACCGGTGCCGGGAGCTCCGCCGGTGCCGGGGGCTGGTCCGGTGCCGGGAGCTCGACCGAGAGTAAGATCTCCGATGCCGAGACCGACCATGATCCCCGCGGTGCCGGGAGCTCGACCGGTGCCGGGAGCTCGACCGGTGTCGGGAGCTCGACCGAGAGTGCGAACTGCGACGCCTGGAGCGTCCGCGGGAGTCTCGGTGCCGGGAACGGTGCCGGGACTGAGACCGGCGGTGCCTAGCTGGTGGCGACCTCGATCTGGTGCGACGTCGGGAGAGTGCGACCGGTACCGCGAAACGGAGCGGTACCGGGACTTCGACCGACGAGGAGACTGCGATCGGTGTGCCGCGATGGGGTGCGGTGCCGGGAGGGAGCGCGATCGGCGGGACGGCAAGCTGTCGACGGTGCGGGAGCGAGACCGGGACCGTGACCGACGTCCACGCCTCGATTCCATGGAGGGTGGCCGGACCATTGCCGCCGGTTTTCCCCTGGAGACGACAGCCCGCGCCGGCGGTGCCGGGGGCCGGAGGCCTGGAGCCTCTATGAGTTGTATCAGCTCTCGCGCAGAGGCGAACGTCTCCGGCGTCGACGGCCGCCGAAGCTCGACCACGGACGGCACCGGGGAGCGAGGCGGCGCCGGACTCGACGGCCCTTGCGGCGCCGGAGTCACCGGTGCAATGCACTGTTTGTGCAGAGGCACCACAGGGGCTGCAGGCTGCGGAGTCGCCTTGGCGGAGTCCTGCACGCGCGCCTGAGCCAAAGCCTTTGCCAGTCTTTGCTTCCTGGCGGGCGAGAGGGAGCGGTGCCGAGTCTTCGCAGCCGCTTTCTTCGCCGGCGGTGCCGCAGTCGGTGCCGGCGGTGTGTCCTGCACGGGAGGAGGCCGCGGAGGCGGCGCGGGCGGTGCCGGTGGTTGGAGGGACTCCTCCATGAGGATCTGTTTTAAGCGGCTATCTCGATCCTTGCGGGTCCGCGGCTTGAATTTTAAACAGATCTGGCACTTGTCAGTTCGGTGCCCTTCGCCTAAGCAGCGGAGACACGCGTCGTGCGGGTCTCCTACGGGCATCGGTTTCTGGCACCCCGTGCAGGGCTTAAAGCCCGGTGCTTTGGGCATGAGCCCGCACCGGCTAAGGCAAAAAAAGGGGGAACCCCCCCTTTTTTTTCCTAACTAACTAACACTAACTATGCTAACTGAACAACTATGACTAACTATGCTAACTATGTACAACAATGAACTAGAGAAGCTAGGGACGTGAAGAGCTATCAAGCACTCCACAGTTCCAACTGCCGTCACGGGCGGTAAGAAGGAACTGAGGAGCGGACGGGCCGGCTGGGGTATATATTTAGCGCCATGGCGGCGCCACTCCAGGGGGCGCCAGCCGGCCCGCCGGGGTTGCTAGGGAAAAAGTTCCGGAGAAGCCGTGCACGCGCGGCGCGCACACCTAACTGGAATGCATTGGAGCAATCACTCGAAGAAGAACCCCTAGGTCCTTTTCTGCAGAACTGCTGCCCAGACATTCGGTCCCTAGTCTGTAACAGTGCATGGGATTGTTCCGTCCTAAGTGCAGGACTCTGCACTTGTCCTTGTTGAACCTCATCATATTTCTTTTGGCCCAATCCTCTAATTTGTCTAGGTCCCTCTGTATCCTATCCCTACCCTCCAGCGTATCAACCACTCCTCCCAGTTTAGTGTCATCTGCAAACTTGCTAAGGGTGCAGTCCACACCATCCTCCAGATCGTTAATGAAGATATTGAATAAAACCGGCCCCAGCACCGACCCTTGGGGCTCTCCACTTGATACCGGCTGCCAACTAGACATGGAACCATTGATCACTACCCGTTGAGCCCGACCATCTAGCCAGTTTTCTATCCACCTTACCGTCCATTCATCCAGCCCATACTTCTTTAACTTGCTGGCAAGAATACTGTGGGAGACTGTATCAAAAGCTTTGCTAAAGTCCAGAAATAGCACATCCACTGCTTTCCCCTCATCCACAGAGCCGGTTATCTCATCATAGAAGGCAATTAGGTTAGTCAGGCATGACTTGCCCTTGGTGAATCCATGCTGACTGTTCCTGATCATTTTCCCCTCCTTTAAGTGGTTCAGGATTGATTCCTTGAGGACCTGTTCCATGATTTTTCCAGGGACTGAGGTGAGACTGACTGGCCTGTAGTTCCCTGGCTCTTTCTTCTTCCCTTTTTTTAAAGATGGGCACTACATTAGCTTTTTTCCAATCGTCCGGGATCTCCCCCGATCGCCATGATTTTTCAAAGATAATGGCCAATGGCTCTGCAATCTCATCGGCCAACTCCTTTAGCACCCTCGGATGCAGCGCATCCGGCCCCATGGACTTGTGCTCGTCCAGCTTTCCTAAATAGTCGCGAACTACTTCTTTCTCCACAGAGAGCTGGTCACCTCCTCCCCATACCGTGCTGCAGAGTGCAGCTGTCTGGGAGCTGACCTTGTCTGTGAAGACAGAGGCAAAAAAAGCATTGAGTACACAAGACCCAACATCCATCCTGATCACTACAGACGCCTCACTGATCGGATGGGGCCACATTTGGATCAACACACAATCCATGGAAAATGGTCTTTTGTAGAGACACTATTACACATCAATCTACTTGAATTATGAGCAGTTTGATACACGTGCCAACATTTCCTACCAATGATAAGAAACAAATCAGTAAGAATAATGACAGAAAACATAGCTTGTATGTTCTACAAAAACAGGCAGGGAAGAGCTCAATTTCATTCCCTATGCACAGAAGCCATAAAATTATGGAACTGATGCATTATCTACAATATTACCATTACTGAGTTGTACCTCCTGGGCCAACAGAACACGATAGCAGACAAATTGAGCAAACCGTTTCCCCAAGAACACTAATGGGAACTGAATAACAACATCACACAATGCATATTCCGCATGTGGGGGTCACCACACATTGATCTTTTCGCAACATCACAAAACCACAAATATCCAAGGTTTTGCTTGCGAGCAGGACTAGGACCACGATCCCTAGGGGATGCCTTTCTCATCTGATGGAACTCGCCCCTCCTGTACATGTTTCCACCAATACCATTAATATCCAGAGTGATACACGAGATACGGAACAACAGAGCCGTGGTCATACTAATAGCTCTGACATGGCCCTGACAGACATGGTGTTCATACCTGAACCACTTGGCATTCTGTGCCCCATACACTCTTCCTCTGTATCGGGATCGCCTCTTTCAAGACAGGGGTCAAATTCTTCATCCAAATCTGGGAAAACTCCACCTGAAGGTGTGGCTCCTCCTTGGCTCTATCACGATGAACTAACCTGTTCGGAACAGGTTAAAAAGGTGTTTCCAAACAGCAGGAAATTAACGTGCGTACCACTTACCTCCAAAAATGGAAGAAGTTCTACATGAGGTGTCACAACAATCACATACTTGCACTTACAGCACCTATTCATTCGATTTTGGAGTATGTTACAATTGAAACAATCAGTCTATCCATTTGTTCCCTTAGGGTACACCTCACAGCCATAATCGCTTTCCATCACAAGATAGATGGCGTTTCATCCTTCACTCACCTGATTATGAAACACTTCCTCACAGGCATTCAGAATATGTATCCTGAAGTTCGCAAGCCTACACCAGCATGTGTAAATCTGGTCCTCAGAGGCCTTACCAGAGCCCCTTTCAAACTACTTGCTACCTGTTCTTTACTCCATTTATCAATGAAGGTAGCATTCCTGGTTGTGATCACTTCAGCACAAAGAGTAGGTGAAATAGGGGCCCTCATGTTCTTAATACACCATATTCTTCAAAGACAAAGTGACTATGCAACCACATCCAAAATTCGTACTGATGGTACCTTTATCATTCCATCTTAATCAACTCATCCACCTACCCGTGTTTCATCCTAAGCTGCACGGGTCTACACAGGAGACTACCTTCCACACTTCTGATGTTAGAAGAGTACTTGCATTCTACCTAGATAGAATGAAACCTTACCAAAAGTCACTGAGACTCTTCATTTCCACCATTAAATGATCGAAGGGCGCAGCAATTTCGAAACAAAGATTATTGAAATGGATCTCGAAATGCATCCATTTATGTTACCAACATCAAAATATAGACAGGGATCAGAGCCCATTCAATGAGATCACTTTCAACCTCGACAGCATTTTTACATAATGTTCCAATCAGAGAACAATGCCATGCTGCCACCTGTGCTTCTGTATACACTTTCACAAACCACTACACAATAACAGAGCTCAGAGGCTGGTGCAATCCTTAGCCTTACGGTATTAGCCTCAACTGTACAGACAACTCCAAAACCCATTCTTCCATAATGGGGCACTACTGTACAGTCACTTGACGTGTAGCACCAACAGAGACAGCACTCAAAGAAGAAGAGAAGGTTACTCACCTTGTGCAGTAACTGAGGTTCTTCCAGATTTGTGTCCCTGTGGGTGCTCCTCTACCCAGCCTCCTCTCCTCTATTTTGGAGTTTGCAGGAAGGACTCTATGGTAGAGAAGGAACCAAGGGAGTTGGGCCGCATGAGCGCAAGATGAAGTGCCAACGGCACTGTGAGACAGCTACTGCGCACATGTGTCCTGACCAGGCACTGCTACTGAAAATCTCTGATTGATGGCACCGGGATGCCCCGATATCTAATTGGAGCACTCTCAGGGACACACATCTCAAAGAACCTCACAAGTTATTCACAAGATGAGTAATCTTCTCATATCTAATGACATCAGGGAAGGCACTACTCTCATTGTATTCTAAAGTAAAGGGATAGAAAAATATCTATAATTTACAATGGAAACTCAAAGAAATACAGAAACTCTTTATGTACAAGAGATATGGGGATATAGTGATATTGTTTTAAAATCCATTATTCACCCTGGGTTTAAAAACACGAAACGATCTCTAACCACAAATACTATACTACATTTTGTTCATTTAAACCAAAGATGACTCAGTATTTCATGATATGTCATTATATAATGGTTTGGATTCCATGCAGCTTGGCTTCAAATAAGAATTATTGATGGAAAATATAAATCAGAAGGATGTTGTGCTTTATTTTTCAGAATTTCAAATGAACAAGATGTCCTAGAAGGTGTAAGTATGCTGTATTTTAAAGTTAAAATTGTGATTTTCCTAGAGCATAGTTTGATGGAAAACCCATTGTTTTATGGAAGACAGTGATTAAATTATTACTGTTTATCCTCATTACTTCAGCAAAGGGAAAAGGTTTTTAAAGAGTCAAAATAAAGTCCAGAAAAGTCACATATACCCAGCTATATCAGATAGTCTGAGTCCATTTCTCTTGCAGTAACACTTACACTTTCAGGAATATACTATAAAATAGGGATGTAAAATGTTAACCATTAGTTAAGCATTAGTCTTACCGATTAACCTGTGTTAATCGTTAACCCCAGGGCCAGCCGACCAGCCAGCCGGCCGGCCAGCTGATCCTAGCAGCCCTGCACCAGCCAGAGCGGCCCCAGCCACATCGTCCGGCCAGATCAGCCCAGGCCCCAGCCACGTCGATCGGCTGGATCGGCCCCAGCTGTGCTGGCCGGCCAGATAGGCTCCAGCAATGCCGGCCAGCTGGATTGGCCCCAGCCCCAGTTGCAGCCACACCGGCCAGCTGGCCCTTTAATCGGTTAACTATTTAAATTAATTTTTGTTAATCGTTTAAACGGTTAACTTTTTAAATGATATTTACATCCCTACTATTAAACCAAGAGGACTAATTTAATCCAGAACTATTTTGCTTCCACTGTAAGGGGGAAAAAACCCCTAAATTTAAACTTAATAAATTCACAAATCCAAGAAATAGAAGACTTCAAATAAATAGTCTGGGAAAAATTAAGGGCTTGAACTTGCACAGTGCTGAACATTTCCCTTAGTGCTGAGTAGAGCTGGTCAGAACTTTTCCAACAAAACATAGTTTTATTGGGAAACACTGATTCCTTATAGTGAAATGTTTCACCGTTACAGATTCAATGAAAATTTCACTGAAACACTGGCAACTTTCCACTGGAAACTTGCACCGTGGCAGGGTGCCTATCAGTCCATGGACACCAAGCTGGAGCCAGGGTTTGTGGGGGCGGGCAGGCTCCCTGATCCATTGGCAACAGCCCTGGCTGGAGCCAGGACTACTTCTTCGAGTGCTGTCCCTGTGGGTGCTCCACTCTAGGTGACGGTGCGTTTCGGTGCTGTCGATTGGAGATTTTCGGTAGCAGTGCCTGGTTGGGGCGCACACACCCAGATGGTATCTCCCGTCTAGTTGGAATCTTCCTGAGTGCGTGCGCCCCACACCCTCCTCAGTTCCTTCTCAACCGTCCTCGGCTGAAGACGGGACTCGGGGCAGTACTGCCTTCTCTTCCCTGATCTCTATAGGAAACATAGAAATAATTATTAATTACTTCCCAATTGTTTCCCTTCCTTTAGTATAGTTACATAGTTAGTTACTTAGTTTAAAAACAAACAAACAAAAAAAACCCCTCAGGCTTGTCTCCCATTGAGACACTTTCCTCGCCCATCTCTAACTCATAATGCCAGGAGCTTCGGGTTTCAAAAGATGCATCTCCTGTCAGGACTCCATGCCACGGTCAGACGGCCACTCTCAGTGTGTGAAGTGCCTCGGGGACACCCACATCCCCACGAAGTGCCAACACCGTGCGAGCCTCAAATCAAGAGCTCGTCATGACAGGGATCTGCGCCTCAAGATCATTATGATGGAGAAATCCCTGCAGCCACTGTTGGAGACGGGAAAAGTGGAACCCGCTCCCACACGCTCCCCAGCCAGATCAGAACCGGTGGGGAGCGTCGCTTCACCCTCCCTGGAGCGGAGGCACGAAGCGCAAAAGTCTCACAAACGAGACTCTAACAAGGGTAAGGGGTCTCCGGCGAGATCCCTACCCCCTGTGCTGACAGCACGAAATACAGCTGCTTCAGCCTCTTCTGATGCCTCAGCTACTGCTCTGACAGAGCTGAGAGTCAGGGACCAGACCTCCCACGCTGGGAAGGCACTTGTTCATTCGGTCCCCTCAGCGCCGCAAACGACTGCGGCGCGGACACCTCGCTCCTCTTCGGCACCGAGACAGGCTACAGCACAGGCACCACGTACCGCCTCGGCACCAGCAACGGCCACGGCACCGACACCCAGAACAGCCGCGCTACTCTCAGCCTGGTCAGTTTCAGCGCTAAAAGCGGCCGCGATCCCGCCAGCGCGCTCTGCCTCAGCAACAAAAATAGCTGCGGTGCCGACAGTGAGATCAGCCTCGGCACCGAGAAGAGCGTCGGCACCCAGCCATTCTGCTACCCGCGCACCAGTAGCAGACCCCTGCAGGGCACCTCCAAGCCCAATACAACAGGACACTCTCTGTCACTCTCTCCTAGTAAAGAGCTAGAGCAGAGAGCAGGCTTAGCTCAGCCTAGAGACCAGGAACAACAGCTGCTCACTCAAAGTGACCTTTTAGTGCCACCTGAGCCTCACTCTCCGCTCCTAGATACAGAGGACTCTTTTCTTGACCTGCCACTTTCTCCACCTGAACTGGCTTTCACCGACGGTGACCTTGAGCTACAGCAGCAAGCGGAGTTCTCCCCTCCTGCTTCTCCTCCACAGGCACCTTTACCACCTCAGGTCACGGCTCAAGCTCAGCAGCCTCAGTTTCCCTACGTTGCCCTCCCGTGGGTGATGCCTGGGTTCTCCTACCCCATGCCTTGGCCTCAGTGGTACCCGTGGCAGAATCTTCCTACCAATCATCTTCTTTCGGTATCTCAATCTCCTGCTCCATCCACTTCTAGGGTGCCTGAGCCCCCTCCTGAGCCGGGGAGCTACGCACTATATCCTGACTCGCCTAACCCTAACTCTCCATCAGCCTCAGATGAAGCCATCCTCCCTTCACTTCCACAGACCGTGGACGACTGCAAACAGTCCCAAGAACTTTTTAGGAGGGTTGCGCTCAGCCAGGATATTCCCTTGGAAGAGGTTCAGGAGAAGCAACACAAACTCCTTAAAATCCTTCAACCGTCTGCGCCCTCGAAAATCGCGCTCCCTATAAATGAAGCACTCATGGAGCCAGCTGACACTCTCTGGCAAACCCCAGCTTCTCTGGTACCAACTTGCAAGAAGGCCGAACGTAAATACTACGTTCCTGCAAAGGACGCAGACTTCCTATTTTCTCATCCATCACCGAACTCTCTTGTCATCGATGCAGTTGCACAGAGGACCAAACAATCACAATATAGACCCACCCCACAAGACAAAGACCTTAGACGCCTTGATGTCCTGGGCCGCAAAGTTTATACATCATCTACAGTACAGTTCAGGATTGCTAACTATTCTGCTCTCCTCGCCAGCTATGATTTTGATAATTACAATAAGCTTTTCAAATTTGCCTCCTACATACCAGAGGACAGAAGAGCAGACTTCAGATCAATCCTGTCTGAGGGACAACTGATCTCCAGAACGGCCTTACAGGCGTCTTTAGACATGGCGGACACAGTAGCCCGTACCACTGCGACTGCTGTGGTTATGCGCAGAACCTCATGGCTCTCTGCGTCAGGCATTCCTAAAGAACTCCAGACTAAAGTGGAGGATCTCCCCTTTGATAAAGACAAGCTCTTCTCCCAAAAAACTGATGAACTCCTCCACACCATGAAGGATTCCAGAGCGACATTTGCGCACCCTGGGCATTCACCCATCTCTTCCCAGGAGACAGCGTTACCAACCCTACCAAAGACCACGCACACATCAGTACTATCGCCCTCAATCCAGACCATACGACACAACTAGGAATCGTACTAGACCTCCCAAACGCAGACAAAATCAAAATCAAGCCACCACCTTCCGTCCACTGGGCAATAAACAACAGTTTTGAAGCATTGGTCGAGGGTCTGCACGACCACCCCTTGATTGCACCACTTACTTGTCCATTTGGCCACCGCCTCCAGTATTTCCAACATGCCTGGCAGCGGATCACACAGGACCGCTGGGTCCTCGAAATAGTTCAGACCGGTTACTCCATCCCTTTTATATCCTACCCTCCTACCCTTCCCCGTCCCTCTTCAGGGACCCTTCTCACGAGCAATTACTTCGCACAGAAGTGGCTCACCTTCTGCAACTAGGCGCAGTGGAGCCTGTGCCTATGCAACACCAGGGGGCAGGTTTCTACTCCCATTACTTTCTAACGCAGAAAAAGACTGGAGGATGGAGGCCTATACTAGACCTACGCCGACTGAACGAATTCGTGAGGACACAAAGATTCAAGATGGTCACACTGGGCACAATAATACCTGCATTGGATCAAGGGGACTGGTTCACGAGCCCTCGACCTACAAGATGCTTACTTCCACATATCAATTCATCCAGCTCACAGACGCTTCCTACGATTCACAATCGGTCAGGATCACTTCCAATACAGAGTTCTTCCTTTCGGACTCTCCACGGCTCCAAGAGTTTTTTCCAAGACCCTAGCCGTCGTTGTGGCTCGCCTCCGCAAACACGGAGTCACACTTCTCCCCTACCTGGATGATTGCCTTATCAAGGGCGACTCCTATGGCGACACGCTTCAAGCCACGCGCCTCGCCATCTCCCTCTTTCACAGCCTAGGCCTCCAAATAAACATCCAAAAATCCTCCCTGATACCCACGCAACAGATAGAGTTCATTGGAGCTCATCTCAACTCAACCCACAGCAGTGCCTTGCTCCCATACAACAGATTCCTCGCTATCACACAGCTCATACGCACGCTCTCTATTCGTCCCAGGACACAAGCAAGAATCTGCCTACAGCTCCTTGGTCACATGGCAGCTACCACCTTTGTGGTTCAACACGCCAGGCTACATATGAGATGCCTCCAGGGCTGGCTCAACTCCAGTTTCAAACCCAGCAGACATCCCTTAGGGATGCTGCTAACTCCTCCTCCCAATGTTATAACTTCCCTACAATGGTGGACAAATCCAGAAAACCTCTGCGCAGGGGTTCCCTTCCAGCAACGATCCCCAATGCTCATGCTCACCACGGACGCCTCCCTGATAGGTTGGGGAGCGCATCTAGGGGAACACAGGGCACAAGGCCGGTGGTCTCCATCAGAGACGCAGCTACATATAAATCTCCTAGAGCTCAGAGCAGTGAGGAGAGCATGCCTTCACTTTCTTCCCCTTATAAAGAACAAATACCTGCGAGTTTTAACAGACAACATAGCATGTATGTATTACATAAACAGATAGGGGGGAGCCCGATCACATTCCCTCTGCATGGAAGCCATTCGACTATGGAATTGGTGCATACAACATCGAATACAGATCATCGCCTCCTACCTACCAGGCTGCCACAACACTATTGCAGATGCACTCAGCAGGCACTTCTCGACAGAAAACGAATGGGAACTGCACCCCGCAATACTCCAACAGCTTTTCTCCCACTGGGCACCCCATCAATAGATCTCTTCGCCATGACCCGAAATCGAAAATGCCCCCTGTTTTGCTCCAGGGCGGGACTCGGGTCTGCATCCCTAGGGGATGCACTCCTCATCCCTAGGTGCTCCACTCCCTGCCCTCCTCCCCTCTACTTTGGAGTACTGAGATGACTCTCAACGGTAGAGAAGGAACTGAGGAGGGTGTGGAGCACACGCACTCAGGAAGATTCCAACTAGACGGGAGATACCATCTGGGTGCGTGCGCCCCAACCAGGCACTGCTACCGAAAATCTCCGATCGACAGCGCCGGGACGCACTGTCACCTAGAGTGGAGCACCCACAGGGACACACATCTCGAAGAACCTCAGTTACTGCAAGGTGAGTAACTTTCTCTTTTTGGGTGGCTAGGCTCCATAGCAGGGAATCAGCCAGAGCCCATGCTAGAGCCAGGACTCTGCGGATTGACAGCTACTCACACCCTGGCATCAGCCTTGGGACACCTGCCTGGAGCTGGGACTCTCAGGGCTGATAGGTTCACTGCTCTGCAGCAGGCAATCTGCCTGCCCTCCCCCTACCCCTTCCTGAGCCCCAGCTGGAGAAGGGAGCCTAGCAGCCCCAAGAACCCTAGCTCCAGCACTGGTGGAATCTTCCTGCTGGAGCAGCTAAGTGATATAGGCATTCCTGTCAATTTTCATGCAAGCTGTGCAACTGACAAAAATGTCAATTTCACATTTTGTTTCAGGAACACCATATTTTCATGTTTCTGAAATAATATTCAGGGATCTCCAGTTTTCCATGGAATTTTGGCAAATTTGCTTTGGTTCCAAATTGGGATGAAAGAAAATTCAAAAATACCAAAACTTTTGCTGAACTGAAATCTCCAAGTTTTAGCAAGCTTTAGGACCGAGTACCCTCCACCACTTTCAAAGAGCACCCAGCACCTTCCAGGATTGAACCCTGGAGTATTTCTTCCTCTCCATTTAGACATTTCAATTCTTTCTTATGTAACAGGGATAACTACAAGTAAGGCTACGTTTTAGTCACAGATATTTTTAATAAAAGAACATGGACAGGTCATGGGCGGTAAACAAAAGTTCACGGCTCGTGACCTGTCCATGACTTGTACTCTTTACCCCTAAATCTTGGGTACTTGGGATGTATGTGTATGTGTGTGTGTGTGCGTGTGCCACAGGTGCTTGGGGGGCAGGAGGGCAGCCTGGGGGTGCTGCAGGTGCTTGGGAGGAGGGGGGGTGGTCTGGGGGCACTGCGGGTGCTCTGGGGAAGCAGCCCAGGACCCCCCTGGTGCTGGTGGGTTTTTTTTGGCAGGGTTGGGAGGCTCTCTACCCAGCTCCATGGGAGGACCCCGCTGGTGCTGGGGTGGGGTGTTGATGGGGCTGGGAGGCTCCCTGCCCAGCTCCATGTGGCTCCCTGGAAGTGGTGACATGTCCCTCCTTCAACTCCTAGGTGGAGACGTGGCCAGGGGGGCTCCGCACGTTGCCTCCGCCTTGAGCACTGTCTCCGCAGCTCCTATTGGCTGGGAACTGTGGCCAATGGGAGTTGTGGGGGCAATGCCTGCAGGCAGGGGCAGCATGCAGAGCCGCCTGGCTGTGCCTCTGCCTAGGAGTTGAGGGGCCATGTCGCCGCTTTGGGGACCCTCCCCGAAGTAAGCGCCGCCTGGAGACCTCACTCCCTCTTGCACCCCAATCTCTGTGACTTCCATGACCTCCGTGACAAACTCGCAGCCTTAATTATAAGAGGTAAACTGAAATCCGGATATCTTGTTCTTGAAAGTAACTAACATAATATGTCTGTATTTAGAAATACCAGAAGATTCAAAATGAATATCAGTTGCTAGCAGAAGAAAAACAGATAATGGAGAATGAACTTCAAAAGATGAGAGAGGAAGAAAAGCTAGGGGTTAGTATAAACATACAAAGTGGCAAAAAGTAAGTCTGTTGTTCAAAATAGCAACTCTTGATTTATTCCAGAAAAATGCCTTTAGAATGTCTTGTGTTTATCTAGTGTAAGTAAATACAAGAAAATATAGTATCTTCTCTCCTGGTTTTTTAAACATTTATTTTTTTGAGGTACTGGTATATAGTTCCACTTGTGGGATGCTCCCTCATCCCCAATGGTGCTGAACTCTAGGACCCTTCTGGAAAGCATAGTCCTCTTACCTCATTGAAAATTTTGAGCCAAAGTTGTTAAAAAGGCCCTGTGGATGCCTGCAGTCTCACTTCGTCCCTTTGCATGACAAGCTGAAGATGTAGGGACATTCTCTGGGGTGTTGTTTTTTTAATTTAAAACTTCCCTAACTTTTTTTGTTCTATTGTGTGCATGCTGTTGCACACCTAGAGCTAGATTGTAACAGCAGTACCAGAACAGATGTAACTGTGCCACCCCAGCAGCAGTGCAAAGAAGGTGTCATGGATTTCAGAGTATGGTATGCTTTGAAACCCTTCTGCAAACTCTTGTGAGTGCATCCTTTCCAGTGATAGACTTTGTGGTTCCACTTCACTCCAGAACAATCCTGCGACACTGCCACTCTCAGACCAGGTTCCTAGGCTTCAGCACCCCTGTTTCAGATTGTTCCGTTAGAGGGGCCAATTTTGGTAGCTCACTGCAGGAATCATCTTTCTTGGGAGCTTTGTAACAAACAAACAAACAAAAAAGTACACAGCAACACAGTTCAGTCTTTGTAAAACAGTATTATTTTATGGTCAACAGAAACACAGTAGTCAGAGATATGGGTTAAAATCACAAAAAAGGCCTATACACTGAAACTTACTTCACCTTTTAGCTTCTCCTTGCTTAGTTAAGGAGGTTCTGCTTAGCCCATGCAGCCTTGGGTTGGGAAGAGAGCCCAGATGCCTGCAGCCCCTGCTTCTGGCTCCCTGCCATCATCTCTCCTCTTACAGTTTCTCAGGGCTGCTTTTTAACAGAACCAAATGCCCTTTGTTTTAGCTTTCCCTCCTCAAGGATCATCCCCTCCTTTATTCTAAGCCAAGAGTTTCTGCTCAGCTGGGTGGAAGACAATATTTTACAGTTGTATGACTGGTGAAGCATTGGATGATAGAGTTCATTCAGATCACTCTCTTCCTGGTCTCCTGCATGGAGAGCTCTGGACAGGAGTTAGCCCTTTAAGTCTATGTAGCCCACAATGCAAAAGTGGGTATGCAAACTGAGTCACAATATTTTCTTAAAAAATGCCAAAATCTCCGATATACTTTACAGAAGGAATCATGCCTTTGAAATACAAATCTTTCTCTGCTCTCTCATGATATACATTATGCTTCTTCTTTCCCTGGAAACAGACCTACATCCTTGCTGTTTGTTCTTCCTGGAGGAAGTCCAGACCCTGGACTGCTACGTGATGTGTAGGGACTTCACACCTCAGACCCTCCCTGATAGGCAGTGCAGGCATTTTACCTTCTTCACCAAAGAAGCCTTGTGGAAGGGCATCCTGGAGGAATCTTCTGCAGGGATTGTACTTCAAACCTGTAGATCAAAAAGCATAAGTCTCTTCAGTTTAAGTGAAAGGACCAGATCCACTCATAAGCAGTAGCAAGTAGATAAACCTCTGGGTTCTAGCTAGGAGAGGAGGACAAAGAGATACATTGTTTTTGTGTGTGTTACCCTTTAGAAGCCTTGTCCCCAGTCTTCCAGACTGTAAAGTAAGTGTTCTTACACCACAAGAGTTTAAAAAAAATAAAACCACTTCAGAGGGCAGTTTTCTGACTGGCTGCCTGACATAATTGCAGTGCAACTAAGAGCTGGTCTTTATGGTGATTTAGTGCTGGCAAGCTGGGGTGTGAATCTACACACCTTCCTGCTGTGGACCCTGCTACTGTTCATTAAATGTTCTGTATTACATAATGCTTACTGTGCAGCAGCAGGGTCTGTGCAGCAGGCTGATGCACTGTAGATTTATACCCTGGCTTGCCACGCTCAAAATTTCAGTATAAGTTAATAGACTTTAAGTCCAGAAGGCATCATCATGATCATCTACTCCGGGGTAGGCAAACTATGGCCCGTGGGCCACATCCAGCCTGCCAGCTGCTTTAATCTGGCCCTCGAGCTGAGGAGCGGGGTCTGGGGCTTGCCCTGCTCCAGTGCTCCAGCAGGGGAGCAGCAGCATGTCCCCCTTCTGGCTCCTACATGTAGGAGAAGCCAGGGGGTTCCAATCCACATGCTGCCCCCACCCCAAATGCTGCCCCTACAGCTCCCATTTGCCGTGGTTCCCAGCCAATGGGAGCTGCAGGAGTGGCACCTGCAGACAGGGCAGTGCACAGCAAAGCCACCTGGCTGCATCTCCATGTAGGAGCCGGAGCGGGGAACATGCTGCTGCTTCCGGGAGCCGCTTGAGGTAAACACTGCCTGGAGCCTGCACCCCTGAGCCTGTGGCCCAACACCCTGCCCCAACCCTGATCCCCCTCCCACCCTCTGAACCCCTCGGTCACAGCCCGGAGTACCCTCCTACACCCCAAACCCCTCATCCCCAGCCCCACCCCAGAACCTGCACCCCAGCTGGAGCCCTCACCCCCCACCCCGCACCCCACCCCCTCTGCCTCAGCCTGGAGCTCCCTCCTGTACCCTGTACTCCTCATTTCTGGCCACACCCCGGGGCCCGCACCCCGAGCCAGAGCCTTCACATCCCCCTCGCCCCCGCACTCCAACCCCAATTTTGTGAGCATTCATGGCCTGCCATACAATTTCCATACCCAGATGTGGCCCTTGGGCCAAAAAGTTTGTCCACCCCTGGTCTACTCTGACCTACTGCACATTGCAGGCAACAGAACATCACCCACCCACTGCTGAAGTTCTCAAATCTTGATTTAAAGGCTTAAAGTTACAGAGAATCCACCATTTGCTCTATTTCAAACTATCGAGTGACCCAGGCCACATGCTGCAGAGAAAGGTAAGCCCCCCCGTAATGTCTCTGCTAGTCTGGCCTGTGGGAAAAATACCTCTTGACCCCAAATATGGCAGTCACGTAGACACTGAGCATGTGGGTAAGAGCCACCACCCAGACACCTGGGAGAGGAGTCTCTGTAGTAACTCAGAGCCCTCCTCATCTGGTGTCCCATCCCCAACCATGCGAGATATTTGCTAATAGCAATTGCAGATGGGCCCTATGACATTGAGGGCAACCTCATCATACCATCCCCTCCATAAACTTACCAAGCTCAGTCCTGAAACAAGTTCGGTTTTCACCCCCTGGTGGAAGACTGTTCTAGAACATCAGTCCTCTTCATCTTATTTCAAGCCTAAACTTGTTGACGGCCAGTTTATATCCATTTATTCTTGTGCCAACATTGGCCTTTAAATAACTCTTCTTCCTCTCTGGTGTTTATCCCTCTTATGTATTTATAAAGAGTAATCATATCTTCCCTCAGCCTTCATTTTTTAAGGCTGAACAAGCCAAGCTCCTTAAGTCTCCTCTTGGAAGGCAGGTTCTCCATTCCTCTGCTCATATTAGCAGTCTTTCTCCGCACCTGTTCCAGTTTGAATTCATCTTTCTTCTTCGAGTGATTGTTCATGTGTATTCCACAGTAGGTGTGCATGCTCACCACGTGCACCAGTGCCGGAAGTTTTTCCCTTAGCAGTACTCGTAGTGGGGGAGCACCCCTGCGACCCATAGAGTGGCGCCTCTGTATCGCGCTATAAGGGGAGCTGCACACTCCCCCCACCTTCAGTTCCTTCTTGCCGCCAGTGAAGGTAGTCAGAACTTCATGCTCCAGCTCTGCTGTAGCACTTCTAGCCTTAGTAGTACAACTCTTCTTCATAGATTGCTTTTCTAGTTAGTTGCCTGGCTCAGGGTATGCCCAAGTCGTGCGACTCCTGTCGCAGTTCTATGCCCAGGAGCGACCCACACTCTCAGTGACTTCACTGTCTGGGCGAGACTCACGTAAGTGAGCATTGTAAAATCTGCAGATCGTTCAAGCCTTGAACGAAGTGTGAAAGAGATATCTGACTCCAGGCCCTGCTAATGGAGTTGGCATTGGCCCTGGCACGCCGACTCAGCTCGGCACCGGTGGCTCCATCCACCATTCGGCACCATTCCCCTGCCTTCACTAGCAGGACCAAGTACTGATTTTGGCCCCAGATCCCTAAGTGCCCCCCTCAAGAATTGAGCTCACAACCCTGGGTTTAGCAGGCCAATGCTCAAACCATTGAGCTATCCCTCCACTTCACCATGGGACCTGAACCTGGTCCTTTGGATCATCACCTCTTTCCCATTTGAACCCATGACGACATAATCACTGCTACACCGTTCTATGAAAGTAGCATTTCTTGGGGCAATGATATCTGTCAGACGTGTGGGAGAACTGTGGGCTTTCATGGCGGAACCCCCAAACATGGTCTTCTTTGAGGATAAAGCCTCCCTCAGACCACACCCCTAAACCCCACACAGATAGAACACATTACACACTTCATAATCTTGATGTTCAGAGGGCATTGGGTTCTTACATAGACAGGACTAAACCAGCCCATAAATCACCCAGACTGTTTCTCTCCATCACTGAATGTTCCAAAAGGAGCACCATCTCTAAACAAAGACTTTCCAAGTAGATCCATAATCGCACAAAACTCTGCTATCATCAGTGCGACTGCCAATCCCTCATGGGGATTCGCTCACTTCCCACTAGAGCCTTATCAGCCTCCATGGCTTCCCTGCACAATGTACCTATCATGGACATTTGTAGAATTGCTACTTGGGCCTCAGCCCATACCTTTAGACAGCACTATGCCTTAGAGCCACAGGCAACATCTGATACCTCCTTCAGATGCTCTGTACTATTGGAAGTCATGACTTCAACTCTGAAGCCCCTCCTTCCATTGGATGGCACTGCTCTGTAGTCACCTAAAGTGGAGCATCCACAGGGACAGCACTCGAAGAAGAAAAGAAGGTTACTCACCTTGTCCAGTAACTGAGGTTCTTTGAGATGTGTGTCCCTGTGGGGGCTCCACTACCCTTCCTCCTACCCTCTACTTTGGAGTTTCCTTATTAGTCTCTGCAACAGAGAAGGAACTGAATGGGGGTTGGTTGCACAGCGTCAGTTAACTGCCTGCAGTAGCGCGAGGCAGGGACCACGCATGTGCGAGCCAACTGGGCACTGCTATCAAAAGGCTCCGACTACGAGCACAGGGGCACACGAACACCTAAAGTAGAGCACCCCCAGGGACACACATCTTGAAGAACCTCAGTTACTGCACAAAGTGGGTAACCTTCCCTTTCCCAAATCACTTTTCCCCTTCTTTCTTAGAGATAGTTACTATATTTGCAATTATCCAGTATTAGTATATGACCCCGAAGCTTACAGATTCGTTAAAAATCCTTGCTATTGTCCTTGCAATTTAATCTTCCAATTACTTTAATATTATTAGATGGAGATTATCCGCGCCCCTGATTTGGTTCCATTAAGCTGTTTTAGTTTAGCTTTCACCTCGGATATGATCATTTCTATTTCCGTATTCTTGTTCCCTTTAGCCATCCTGCCACTATCCCCAGTTCCTCATTACACTTACTGAAAATTGAGGCAAACTATTCATTTAGATGTTGTGCCATACGTAGATTATCTTTAATCTCAACCTTGTCCTCAGTAATTAGTAGTCCCGCTTGTTCTTTCCTTGTTTCCTTTTTATTTATACGTTCAAACAACCTTTTATTATCGGTTTTAATTTCTTTTGCATGGTACAGCTCTGCTTGGCTTTTGGCAGTTCTTGCTTTTCCCCTACCCTTTGACCTCCAAGAGGTAGTTTTCCTTGCTGATCTATCCCTTCCACCATTCCTTATAGGCTTTCTGTTCTCTCTTAATAACCTGTTTGAGATCTTGTTCACCCAGTTTTGTCTGCAATCCTCCTCTACAAACTTTTCCCGCCTTGCTTGGGATGCAGGCTCCAAATACTTTAAATCAAAGTTTCAGAAACTAATTCTAAGCCTCCTCCACAATGATCAACTGTCCACAGGTAGACAACACAACGTTCTGTTCTCCAGATCAGCTCTGGTGACATGCCTGACTGTTCTTGGTAGGGAATCCCCAAGCACATAGATCTGCCTGTTTCTGGTATTGGTGCAACTCTCAGACCTTCCTCCTTCTGTTCTTTCTGGCTGCAAGTCTTCTTGTCACCTGTTCTCACTTTCAGACTTCTGCAGGTAATCTATTTTCATGGGGCTCCAAAATCTGGCTTTCTTATAGGACTGGCTGCTCTTCTCTTTTCCTTGATCTCATCTTCTGTTACTGCCTGCTTGTCCTCTTCATTTTCCAGCTCAGTGAACCTGTCCTGAGCTCTCTTTCTCCTTTGCTAGCTGCTCTTTTCCTCTGCCTTGTTCTTGTACTTACATGCTTCCACTGACTTCTTTCTTCATCCAGCTTGCCACCCTCACAGTTCTCTAGTCCAGCATATGCCTGCAAGTCTTGAGTTTTCCCTTCAGCCTTCCCTCCATCATCCTCTCAAATCCTCCTCAAACTTAATCACAGTTTCTCGCTGCCTCTCCAAGTCTTGGGTCTTCTCTTACCACTAGTTCTGTCTGGCAGCAGAACAAACAAACAAATGCAAACAAATGCAGTACCTTTCAAGTAGCCTCTCCAGAATAATGTACTTCCTGCAGCTTCCACATCCAGTTATCTTCAGTGCTTCTCGAGTACTTGTTCATGTCGATTCCAATCAGGTGTATGTGCGTACACATTGGCTGGAAGATTTTTCCCTTAGCAGCATCCGTTGGGTCAGCCTGGGTGCCCCCTGGAGTCGCACCCTCATGCTGCCTAATATATAGCCCTGCCAACCCGCCGCCCCTTCAATTCCTTCTTACCGCCAGTGATGGTGGCTGGAACTTCCCTTGGTTCTTGCTTAGCAAGTTCTCTTCGTTTCCTGTGTATATAGTTAGTTAGTTTGTAATACCAGTTAAAGTTTAGTATAGTATAGTTGTTGGGGGTTCCCCCACCCCACTCCGGCCTGGCACCATGGCATGCCATGGTCCCCGGGATTTAAGAACTGTGTGGCTTGTGCCAAGCGCATGCCTAAGAGCCACCCACACTCATCGTGTCTCAGGTGCCTGGGGGAGACCAATCAGAAAGATCGCTGTAAGATCTGCTACGAGTTCCTCCCGAGAACACTTAAAGAATGGGAACAGTGGCTGAAGGTGATCCTCATGGAGGCTGCCTTGTTCCCCCAATCCGACCCAGGCTCGAGAGACCCGACCCCGTTGGCATCGTCCTCAACACGGAGTGCCCTGGTGCTGTCCATGTCTTCGGCACTGAAGAAGGACACCAGAGACGCCCAGCACTGCCATGGCTCCTCTCAGGCCCATCTGACAGTTGGCACCGCTCCCATTCACTGGTGCCTCAAAAGAAGAGAGAGCCAGATGACCACTCTTCTCTGGCTAAGCCTCAAGATGTGCGACCCCAGGTGGGCCACTCCTCAGCGTCTCCTTCAGGGGCCGTGTCGACTCATGCCCAGGTGAGGCAGTTGAATCTGGCCTGACCTTGATCACTAGCGCCTACGTGGCAACTTCAGCTCCCATCCATGCCGGAAGCATATCAAGCTGCCAGAGATCTCCTCCACCTGACAGCACCGTTCTTGCTTGCCAGGAAGGAACCCTCGGTGCCGACGGAGTCCCGTCCTCCGGTGCATTCAAAAGAAAAGCTGGATATGATGTCGAGACACTCTTCTTCGCCTGGTCCATTGGTACCTATACGCTCCGATAGAGAGCCTTCCCACTGCCCGAGCTCTCAACGTTTGAGGCACCGAGAATTGGCTCCTCCGTGGTCTTCAGTGTCTGAGACCTTGGAGTCAGAGCTTGACTCCTACCGCTCAGGAAGGTGTGGTTGAGGACGGTGAACTAGCCCAGAGACTGGATTCACCCCGCCTTACCTTCTCCTCCCGACTATCCCCTTTCTACCATTCATGGTCCCGTATAATTTCGTTTCGCTGGGTACTTTGCACGGTAGAGAGGGGATACTCCATCCAATTCTGTGCCCTCCCACCCTGCCACTCCCCCTCCCCATCCCCATCCCCGTCCCTCTTCAGGGCTCCTTCTCACAAGCAACTTCTCATTCAGGAGGTGCAATCATTCCTAGAGTTGGGGACCTTGGAGGTGGTTCCACTGGAACACAGGGACGAGGGTTTCTACTCCCACTACTTCCTAATACCGAAAGCCAAAGGCAGTCTAAGGCCTTTCCTGGACCTGCGCGACCTCAACAAGTTTGTGAGGAAATTCTGGTTCTGCATGGTCAACTTGACCTCCATTATCCCTTCACTGGATCCAACAGACTGGTATGCCGCCCTCGACTTGAAGGATGTATATTTTCACATAGAATCATAGAATATCAAGGGTTGGAAGGGACCTCAGGAGGTCATCTAGTCCAACCCCCTGCTCAAAGCAGGACTAATCCCCTGACAGATTTTTGCCCCAGATCCCTAAATGGCCTCCTCAAGGATTGAACTCACAACCCTGGGTTTAGCAGGCCAATGCTCAAACCACTGAGCTATCCCCCCCCGAATGGATATGATACATAGCGATAGTGCAAAACCAGAGAAAGTACCTCAGGTTTGTGATCAACAGTTCCCATTACCAATTTACTGTTCTCCTGTTTGGCCTGTCAGCAGCACCTTGAGTATTCACCAAGTGCGTGGCAGTTGTCACCTCCTTCCTGCGGAGACATCAGGTACAGATGTTCCCATACCTTTACCACTGGCTGATCAAAGGCTGATCCAGGGCTCAGGTGGAAGATCAGGTGACATCCATCAGAGCTACCTTCGAGAATCTGGGCCTTCCACTGAACAAGACGAAATCGACTGTCCCCAGTCCAAAGGATAGAGTTCATGGGGCGGTCCTGGACTCAACTCAAGCCAGAGCATTCCTCCTGGAGGCAAGATTCCAGGCCCTCAATGCCATGATCCAGGAACTCAGGAAGTTCCCCACCACCACTGCGAGAAATTGTCTCAAACTGCTCAGCCATATGGAGGCCTGTACGTATGTGGTTTGGCACACCAGACTCAGGCTTCGACCACTACAGTCGTGGCTTGCATCACTGTACCTGCCTACCAGGGACAGCTTGGACAGCATCGTGACCCTGCCTTGCCCCATCCTCAGTTCACTTCTGTAGTGGACTGATGCTCAGCAGGTGTGCTTGGGAGTCCCCTTCGCCGCCCAACAGCCATCCCTGACGCTAGTGACGGATGCATCAGATTTGGGGTGGGGAGCTCATCTGGGGGTCCACAGGACTCAGAGCCTCTGGTCGCAGATGAATCTCTGTCTTCACATCAATGTCAGAGAGTTCAGGGTGGTACACCTAGTGTGTCAGTCATTCCGCCCATATCTAGAGGGTCGATGTGTATCAGTCATAACAGACAATGCATCCGTGATGTTCTATATCAACAAACGGGGGTGCACGCTCCTCTCCCCTGTGCCAGGAAGCTCTCAGGTTATGGGACTTCTGTATAGAACACTCAGTCGATCTGCAGGCATCGTACCTTCTGGGAGTCCAGAACAAGCTGTCAGACCGCCTCAGCACATCTTTTCACAGCCATGAGTGGTCCCTTCGCTCGTCCAGAGGTGAGGCTGTCCCCTGATAGACCTCTTCACCATGCGACGCAACAGGAAGTGTCAGCAGTTCTGCTCTTTCCAGAATCACAGTCCGGGCTCCACAGCGGACACGTTCCTCCTCCATTGGGGCGGGGGGGGTCTGCTTCTGTATGCCTTCCCTGCCATACCGCTCGTCCACAGGGTCCTGCTCAAGATCCACAGAGACTGGGCTTCGGTCATTCTCATAGCTCCAGCCTGGCCCCACCAGCATTGGTACACATCTCTCCTGGACATGTCTGTGGGGTCCCCGATTACCCTGCTGCTCTTCCTGGACCTTCTCACGCAGGATCATGGGTGGCTCCAACACCTGAACCTGCAGTCGCTACGTCTTACAGCCTGGAGGCTCCATAGCTAAATCTGTTCAAGCTCTCCTGTTCAGAACAAGTCAGACACGTTCTCTTGGGCAGTAGGAAACCCTCCACTAGGGCCACTTACGTGGCAAAGTGGAAGAGATTTTCAGTCTGGTCAGCTCAGCGCAACTTCTTCCCGGCGCTAGCCTCAGTGCCCCAGGTTTTGGATTATCTTCCATAAGAGTACACCTGGCAGCCATCTCGGCTTCCCATCTGGGGGTGCAGGGCCGCTCAGTTTTCGCTAACCCCTTGGTCAGTCACTTCCTGAAGGGCCTTGACAGGTTGTACCCACATGTCCGCCAACTGGTTCCTGCTTGGGATCTTAACCTAGTCCTCGGTAGGCTCATGGGACATCCCTTTGAGCCCCTAGCAACATGCTCCCTGCTCTACCTCTCGTACAAGGTCACGTTCCTGGTGGCGATCACTTCAGCCTGGAGGGTGTCTGAGCTCAGGGCCCTAACATCCGAGCTGCCCTACACCATGTTTTTTAAGGACAAGGTTCAGCTCAGACCCTATCCGGCCTTCCTCCCCAAGGTTGTGTCGCAGTTCTACCTCAACCAGGACATTTTCCTTCCGGTTTTCTACCCTAAGGCTCATGCGAGTGGCAGGGAGCAGAGACTCCATACTGTCGATGTCTGCAGAGCACTGGCTTTCTACATAGAAAGGACCAAGCCGTTCAGAAAGTCAGTACAACTCTTTGTCGCAATAGCGGACAGGATGAAGGGACAGCCTGTTTCAACTCAGCGCATTTCATCCTGGATTGTGGCCTGCATTACAGAATGCTACAATCTAGCAGGAATCCCAGCACCCCTGATAATGGCGCACTCTACAAGAGCACAAGCTTCATCAATGGCTTTCCTGGCTCAGGACCCCACACAGGAAATCTGCAGGGCAGCGACGTGGTCATCGATAGACACTTTCGCTGCACACGATGCAATCACTAGGCAGGCCAGAGATGATGTGGCCTTTGGTAGGGCAGTGCTCCAGTCAGTGGTCAGCTCCGACCCCGCCTCCTAAAATTTGCTTGGGACTCACCTTATTGGGATCGACATGAACAAGCACTCGAAGAAGAAAAAACGGTTACTCACCTTCTTGTAACTGTTGTTCTTCGATATGTGTTGTTCATATCCATTCCACTACCCACCCTCCTACCCCTCTGTTGGAGTAGCTGGCAGGAAGGAACTGAAGGGATGGCGGGTCGGCAGGGCTATATATTAGGCGCCACAAGGGCGCAACTCCGGGGGGTGCCCAGACCAACCCAAAGGATGCTGCTAAGGGAAAAATCTTCCAGCCAATGTGCACATGCGCGCGCATACACCTGATTGGAATGGACATGAACAACACATCTTGAAGAATAACAGTTATGGGAAGGTGAGTAACCATTTTTTTCTGTTCCATTCTTTGCGTCACTACCTCTGTAGCTGTCATAGCCTTTCCCCCCTAAGCTTCTGTCAAGAAGAAGTAGAAGAAAAAAGGACACACAAACTCCCATTTTCAGTTTTGTTAGCTTGCTATTATGCTGCTGTCTGCCTGCCTGCAATAGGCCCTATACACAAGCCATGATACTGTTCTTTGCTGCAGAATATTTCCCATTATTTTACTCTTACTGTGTAAAATTTTACAGAAAGAAAAAATAATACCAGAATCCAGAAAGAGATTTTTATCAAAACTGGAGAGAAAACAACCTGTTGAGGATGCTGAAGTATCTTCCCTATCAGGAGTTCAGGCAGCAGGGTAAGTGTGAACAGAATAAGAAAAGTACTTGTTATAATACAAAATCTGGTGAACTTTATATGAAGCTAAGTCTGGTTATACTCACAATCTGACCGGATTCACTGTTAAAAAAAATCTATCTTCATTCATTATAATGTCTGCTTGTGAACAAGTAGTGTGCCCATCCTACTCTGAACATTATATATACTTCAAAATCTTTTCCTGGGGATTGGCTGTTGCTGATAGTTAAATCAACACTAGCAAATATAGACCTCACTCTGAGCTTCCTCCCCCAAGTGTGGCTGTTTCTAAAATTTCATAAGAACATAATATAAGAAATGCCGTACCGGGTCAGACCAAAGGTCCATCTAGCCCAGTATCTGTCTACCGACAGTGGCCAATGCCAGGTGCCCCTAAGGGAGTGAACCTAACAGGCAATGATCAAGTGATCTCTCTCCTGCCATCCATCTCCATCCTCTGACGAACAGAGGCTAGGGACACCATTCTTACCCATCCTGGCTAATAGCCATTTATGGACTTAGCCACCATGAATTTATCCAGTCCCCTTTTAAACATTGTTATAGTCCTAGCCTTCACAACCTCCTCAGGTAAGGAGTTCCACAAGTTGACTGTGCGCTGCGTGAAGAAGAACTTCCTTTTATTTGTTTTAAACCTGCTGCCTATTAATTTCATTTGGTGACCCCTAGTTCTTGTATTATGGGAATAAGTAAATAACTTTTCCTTATCCACTTTCTCAACATCACTCATGATTTTATATACCTCTATCATGTCCCCCCTTAGTCTTCTCTTTTCCAAACTGAAGAGTCCTAGCCTCTTTAATCTTTCCTCATATGGGACCCTCTCTAAACCCCTAATCATTTTAGTTGCTCTTTTCTGAACCTTTTCTAGTGCTAGAATATCTTTTTTGAGGTGAGGAGACCACATCTGTACACAGTATTCGAGATGTGGGCGTACCATGGATTTATATAAGGGCAATAATATATTCTCAGTCTTATTCTCTATCCCCTTTTTAATGATTCCTAACATCCTGTTTGCTTTTTTGACCGCCTCTGCACACTGTGTGGACATCTTCAGAGAACTATCCACGATAACTCCAAGATCTTTTTCCTGACTCGTTGTAGCTATATTAGCCCCCATCATGTTGTATGTATAGTTGGGGTTATTTTTTCCAATGTGCATTACTTTACATTTATCCACATTAAATTTCATTTGCCATTTTGTTGCCCAATCACTTAGTTTTGTGAGATCTTTTTGAAGTTCTTCACAATCTGCTTTGGTCTTAACTATCTTGAGTAGTTTAGTATCATCTGCAAACTTTGCCACCTCACTGTTTACCCCTTTCTCCAGATCATTTATGAATAAATTGAGTAGGATTGGTCCTAGGACTGACCCTTGGGGAACACCACTAGTTACCACTCTCCATTCTGAGAATTTACCATTAATTCCTACCCTTTGTTCCCTGTCCTTTAACCAGTTCTCAATCCATGAAAGGACCTTTCCTTTTATCCCATGACAGCTTAATTTACGTAAGAGCCTTTGGTGAGGGACCTTGTCAAAGGCTTTCTGGAAATCTAAGTACACTATGTCCACCGGATCCCCCTTGTCCACATGTTTGTTGACCCCTTCAAAGAACTCTAATAGATTAGTAAGACACGATTTCCCTTTACAGAAACCATGTTGACTATTGCTCAAGAGTTTATGTTTTTCTATGTGTCTGACAATTTTATTCTTTACTATTGTTTCAACTAATTTGCCCGGTACCGACGTTAGACTTACCGGTCTGTAATTGCCGGGATCAACCCTTATAGCCCTTTTTAAATATTGGCGTTACATTAGCTAACTTCCAGTCATTGGGTACCGAAGCCGATTTAAAGGACAGGTTACAAACCTTAGTTAATAGTTCCGCAACTTCACATTTGAGTTCTTTCAGAACTCTTGGGTGAATGCCATCTGGTCCCGGTGACTTGTTAATGTTGAGTGTAGGATTGAGTTTATCAATTAATTCCAAAACCTCCTCTAGTGATACTTCAATCTGTGACAGTTCCTCAGATTTGTCACCTACAAAAGCCAGCTCAGGTTTGGGAATCTCCCTAACATCCTCAGCCGTGAAGACTGAAGCAAAGAATCCATTTAGTTTCTCCGCAATGACTTTATCATCTTTAAGCGCTCCTTTTGAATTTTGATCAACAAGGGGCCCCACTGGTTGTTTAGCAGGCTTCCTGCTTCTGATGTACTTAAAAAACATTTTGTTATTACCTTTGGAGTTTTTGGCTAGCCGTTCTTCAAACTCCTCTTTGGGTTTTCTTATTACACTCTTGCACTTAAGTTGGCAGTGTTTGTGCTCCTTTCTATTTGCCTCACTAGGATTTGACTTCCACTTTTTAAAGGAAGTCTTTTTATCTCTCACTGCTTCTTTTACATGGTTGTTAAGCCACGGTGGTAAAAAACTTGAACAATTACAGTGAAAAGTATTAACCATTTAATTTCCAAAGTTAGTATTCAGTTGACACATATGTAGTAATAATACTAATAATAATGAAAAAGAACCCAATGGTGAGAGGATATGTAGACCTTAGTTCTGGGTAGGGAAGGAAAGAGTTAAACCTCTTGCCCTATTAATGGCCACATCTGTTTGCAAAGATTACAGAGGCTGTCATAAACAGTTAGTTAAGGGTTAAGGTCTCTTTTACCTGTAAAGGGTTAACAAGCAGTACCTGAGGAACACCTGACCAGAGGACCAATCAGGGACAAGATAATTTCAAATCTCTGTGGAGGGAAGTTTTTTTTTCCTGTGTTCTTTGTTTTTGAGTTGAGTTCTCTTTGGGATCTAAGAGAGTCCAGACATCTTAATCAAGTCCTCCCAGGTTTCTGCAGTACTTTTCATCTATTCAGTCTAGTGAGTATTAGAAAGGCGTACTAGTATTATAAGTTTATTTCTACATTTGCAATTGTGTGTTTTGCTCAAGGAATATCTTTATTTCTGTTGTTGCTACTTTGCTTTTACTGAGAAAGAAAGCGGGAGGGGGAATTCTCTCCAGGTTTATAGGTTAGACTCTGTGTATTGTTCCATCCTGGTACTACAGAGATAGTGTACTTTCTTTTTGTTCTTTTAATAAATTCTTTTCTTTTCTTTGGACTTGGTTAATTCCTTCTCTTGTGGAAATTCAGGGGAAAGGGAGGGGGGAAGAGTGAGTTCCTCCTGGGTTTGATTCACGGAGTTGAATCAGTGTGTATCTCTCCGGAGTAGGCTAGGAGAAAGAGGGAGGGGAGAAGTGGGCTGCTTCCCTTTGTGTTGAGATTCAGGGAGATTGAATCTGTGTTCCCAGGGGAAGTTTTTGGGGGAACAGGCAGTGTGTCAGACACTTAGAAAACTGACTGGTGGCAGCGAGAACCAGATCTAAACTAGGATTTTAGTTTAGAGGAGTCCATGCAGATCCCCATCTTGGAACCCAACAGCTCCAAGTGGGAGAGAAGACCTATGACAGAGGCATTCAGGAAGGGACAGAAACTTCTGGGATGGGGAAGGCGGGAAGGACCTACAAAATAGGTCTGTGGGGAGGAGTGTAATAGGGAAGAAAATTTCATTCCTGGGATACTCTGAGGGCTGGAGAGTATGTTTGAGCCTTGGGAAGGGTAGATGGGATAATTTGCGAAGCCCTGATGATCCAGATGACCCCAAGAACAGGAATATTAATTGAATCACTTGTGTGGTGTGTGTACTTCTGAGGTACAGAAGGAGGGAAACTCAGACTAGGGAGGGAATGATGCTCTTCCATACAAACACCCAAAATACAAGAGGAAAAAAGAAAAGAAGATACAAACAATTAAATATTATATTACACACACAAAACTACATTAAAAACATTAAGGTTCTGAAATCAAGCACTCAAACATTAAGAAATTCCAGAATTAAGGTTGGAATTAAAATAGGATGGATAGTGCTCAGTTAATGAACAGCTATTCAATATTTTCTTTTATCCTCATTGTTCAATGTGTGACCCCAAGCCTTATTCACTGCACTGTATTCAGACCCTGTACTAAATACAGAATTATTAGTTTCCTTATGGGCTTTTTATGCTGCTCATCACTATAATATTTGAATGCTTCACAAAGATTTATTTATTTATCTATCTTCACAATAGCTATGTGAAGTGCTTAGGTGATATTATCCCTATTTTACAGATGGGAGCAGAGACAAAGAGAGTTTAAGACCAGTCCATTAATTTTGGGTGCCTAGTTTGAGATGACTATGACCTGATTTTTCAGACCACTTAGCATTATACAGCAATTTGTATTTAAAGTAGAGCTTCAGTTGCAGCTGCAATTGCTCAGCACTTCTGAATATGAGACCCCAGGGTCTCAAGTTGAACACCCACAAAACAAGGAACGCACAATTAGTGACCACCTGTGAAAAGTTTGGTTTAAATGACTTCCCTAGCATCAGATAGGAACTCTGTGGCAGGACAGGGATAGAAATCAGTTCTCCAGGGCAGCATGCAACAGCCTTAAGCTTGAGACTGACCTTTCTCTTCCTGTAATTTGCTGCCTCACTCATACCACACCTTCCAATATCTGCAAGAAATGAGGTAGGGACCCTGCAGATAACAGCCTCCAGTAGTATGCAACCATGATTCATCCCCAGAGTAGGTCCATCCTGTGCACTAAACAAGGCAGAAGTCCTGTGGAAAAAAAAGTACAATTGAAAACTAAAATCAAAATTAAAATCACGATGTGTGTATAAGTCTAAGATTTTGTCATGGATATTTTTAGTAAAAGTTAGGGACAGGTCACGAGCAATAAACCAAAATTTATGGAAGCCCATGAATTGTCCCTGATTTTTACTAAAAATATCCGTGACAAAATGAGGAGGAAGGTGGATCTAGCACCCACAGCTGTTGGGGCTCCAGGGCCATCCCCCGCCCATGGTGGCTGGGAGCTGTGGGGTCCTCATGCTGCCCATGGCAGCTGGGTAGCTGTGAGGACCCCCCCCGCTGCCCATGTCGGCTGGGCAGCTGCTGGGGGTTCCCCTGCCACCCGCAGCAGCCCCGCCACCCACGGCAGTTGGGAGCTCTGGGGTCCTCCCACCATGCCCAGCAGCTGGGAGCTCTGGCGGACCCCACCCCCTGTGGTGGCTGGGAGCTCTGGGGTCCCCGGCTGCCCAGCGGCTAGGAGCTGTGGATGGGGGGCTCCAACTTACAGCTCCAGCTCTGCTGCCCCAGGGTTGAAGTGGAAAATATCACAGAGGTCTCTGAAAGTCACGGATCCTGTGACCTCAGTGACATAATCGTAGCCTTATGTATGTGTCTGGGAAGGGGACACAAATTAAGGTTGCACAGGCAATCTTAATTCTGGCATTTCCTAACTGTTGAGTGCGTGACTTTGTGACCTTAATGTTCTGTTAATGTTTTTTGTATGTATTCCTTAAGTTTTTAAAAAAGCAAATGGAAAATAGATGTTCCACCATGTGGCAGCATAGTGACAACCAGATGTTTCATCAGCAGGGCTGGAACTTTTAGTTTCATCACACAGACCTCTGTCACTTGAGCTAATGAAATAACTGATAGCAATAATAGGATGTCATCTTCTATGTGGACCAGTATTAGAGGAGGATGAGACACATAGTTTGCTGGTGGATTTCAACCAGTGATGTTTGCTGACAGCAGAGGAATAGTGAGACTCAGGAACCTTGGGTTCCATTCCAGGACTTGTAAGGGAGTGTCCTGTAGTGGTCATAGACCCTTTTCCCTGTTCCCTCACAAGCTTTACCCTTTCTTCCCCATGTCATCCAACCTATTTTGTCCTAGTCCTATCTCTTCGCCACTCTTGGCTTCTTGAATCCATCTCATTCTCTTTGTCTACCTAGACCCAGTCTCCACTGCTGAAACTTCACATCCCACTCCCAGTCTCCTTGCTCAGCCTTTTCTAGTGTCCCACTTGGGACTTCCCTGTCCAAGTGTCACTGTTCTCCTGTCCCATAGTCTTCAGCCCCACCTCTAGTCCCAGTCTCTTTAGGCTCCTTGTTCCAATCTAATGCTTCCCCTCCGACTTGGACCAGCTCTTGTTCTCTCTATATTTGAGTCAGGCAGCATCCTCCTGTACACTCCCTGGAAGCCAGTAGGGGGTAAATGAGAGAGCTGGAGACAGGCTCTCTGCTCTCATTTCTGGTGCCTGCCCTCCCATGGGCTGGGGCCAGCAATTATGAGGAAAGTTAGGCTTCACCCCTGTATTTTTTGGCTTGAACATATTCAGTCACATATAGAAGTTGTGAGGGGCTGGAGCACACTCATTGAGGATGGACTCTTTAGAGAATCTAGCTGGTAAACTTTACAAAGTCTCTACTGAGCATGTGAGAATTACAGTTTTTCAAAAGCTTAAAACTTGGTCAAATTTGGACAGATTTTTACAGAAATAGAAAAAAAAATTCTGACAGAAAAACCACCCCCTTGCCAAATTTCAAGTCCCTGCTCCAATGCACAAGGGCATTAGAACTTCCCCAAAAAAAGGTTGTCTGAATTTTTTAACATTACACAACAAAGCCTTCTCCAAAAAATTAAGTTTCAATGTCATAGACTTTAAGATCAGAAGGAGCCAATATGATCATCTAGTCTGACCTCCTGCACAATGCAGGCCGCAGA
Organism: Mauremys mutica; assembly: GCF_020497125.1. Lineage (NCBI taxonomy): Eukaryota > Metazoa > Chordata > Testudines > Geoemydidae > Mauremys > Mauremys mutica. The sequence goes on from NC_059073.1 coordinate 266,863,812, forward strand.
ATCTCACCCACCCACTCCCGCAACAAACCCCTAACCTATGTCTGAGCCATTGAAGTCCTCAAATCATGGTTTAAAGACTTCAAGGTGCAGAGAATCCTCCAGCAAGTGACCTGTGCCCCATGCTGCAGAGGAAGATGAAAAAACCCCAGGATCTCTGCCAATCTGCCCCAAATATGGCGATCAGCTAAACCCTGAGCATGTGGGCAAGAGTCACCAGCCATACACCCAGGAAAGAATTTCTCTGTAATAACTCAGATCCCACCCCATCTAACATCCCATCACAGGCCATTGGGCATATTTACTGCTAATAATCAAAGATCAATTAATTGCCAAAATTAGGCTATCCCCTCCATAAACTTATCAAGCTTAATCTTGAAGCCAGATACTGTCTTTTGACCCCACTACTCCCCTGGAAGGCTGTTCCAGAACTTCACTCCTCTAGTGGTTAGAAACCTTCATCTAATTTCAAGTCTAAATTTCCTAATGTCCAGTTTATATCCATTTGTTCTTGTGTCCACATTGGTACTGAGTTTAAATAGTTCCTCTCTCTCCCTGGTATTTATCCCTCTGATATATTTATAGAGAGCAATCATATCTCCCCTCAGCCTTCTTTTGGTTAGGCTAAACAAGCCAAGCTCTTTGAGTCTCCTTTCATAAGACAGGTTTTCCATTCCTCGGATTATACTAGTAGCCCTTCTCTGTACCTGTTCCAGTTTGAATTCATCCTTCTTAAACATGGGAGACCAGAACTGCACACAGTATTCCAGATGAGGTCTCACCAGTGCAGGGGTGGCTCCAGACCCTAGCACGCCAAGCACGTTCTTGGGGCGGCATGCCGCAGGGGGCGCTCTGCCGGTCGCCGGGAGGGCGGCAGGCGGCTCCGGTGGCCCTCCCGCAGGCGTGCCTGCGGAGGGTCCGCTGGTCCCGCGGCTTCGGTGGAGCATCCGCAGGCAGAGCGCCCCCCACGGCATGCCTCCCTGCTTGGGGCGGCAAAATGTCTAGAGCCGCCCCTGCACCAGTGCCTTGTATAACGGTACTAACACCTCCTTATCTCTACTGGAAATACCTCGCCTGATGCATCCCAAGACTGCATTAGCTTTTTTCATGGCCATATCACATTGGCGGCTCAAAGTCATCCTGTGATCAACCAATACTCCGAGGTCCTTCTCCTCCTCTGTTACTTCCAACTGATGCCTCCCCAGCTTATAACAATAGTTCTTGTTATTAATCCCTAAATGCATGACCTTGTACTTTTCACTATTAAATTTCATCCTATTACTATTACTCCAGTTTACAAGGTCAGTTTACAGATCTTCCTGTATGATATCCTGGTCCTTCTCTGTATTGGCAATACCTCCCAGCTTTGTGTCATCCGCAAACTTTATTAGCACACTCCCACTTTCTGTGCCAAGATCAATAATAAAAAGATTAAATAAGATTGGTCCCAAAACCGATCCCTGAGGAACTCCACTAGTAACCTCCCTCCAGCCTGACAGTTCACCTTTCAGAATGACCCGTTGTAGTCTACCCTTTAACCAGCTCCTTATCCACCTTTCAGTTTGATTCCCATCTTTTCCAATTTAACTAATAATTCCCCATGGGGAACCATATCAGATGCCTTATTGAAACTGAGGTAAATTAGATCCACTGCGTTTCCTTTGTCTAAAAAATCTGTTACCTTCTCAAAGAAGATCAGGTTGGTTTGGCATGATCTACCTTTTGTAAAACCATGTTATATTTTGTCCCAATTACCATTCACCTCAATGTCCTTAATTACTTTCTCCTTAAATTTTTTTCCCAAGATCTTGTATACTACAGATGTCAAACTAACAGGCCTGTAGTTACTCAGATCACCTTTTTCCCCTTTCTTAAAAATGGGAACTATGTTAGCAATTCTCCAGTCATACGGTACAACCCCTGAGTTTACAAATTCATTACAAATTCTTGCTAATTGGCTTGCAATTTCATGTGCCAGTTCCTTTAATATTCTTGGATGAAAATTATCTGGGTTCCCTGATTTAGTCCCATTAAACTGTTTGAGTTTGGCTTCTACTTCGGATGTGGTAATATCTAGCTTGATATCCTCATTCCCATTTGTCATCCTGCCATTATCCCTAAACTCCTCATTAGCCTCATTAAAGACTGAGGCAAAGTATTTGATTAGATATTGGGCCAGGCCTAGATTATCCTTAACCTCCACTCCATCCTCAGTATTTAGCAGTCCCACTTCTTCTTTCTTTGTTTTCTTCTTATTTATATGGCTTTAGAACCTTTTACTATTGGTTTTAATTCCCTTTGCAAGGTCCAACATTACATGGCTTTTCACCTTTCTCACTTTATCCCTACATGTTCTGACCTCAATAAGGTAGCTTTCCTTGCTGATCCCTCCCATCTTCCACTCCTTGTAGGCTTTCTACTTTTTCCTAATCACCTCTCTGAGATGCTTGCTCATCCAGCTTGGTCTACAACTCCTGTCTATGAATGTCCTGAGGGCATCTCCCAAAATGTGCTCCCCTTGACTATTATGTATGGCATAATACTTAATATGGAGGTACTGGAGCATTGCATTTGAATTCTCCTGTCATTTCCTATGTATTCTATAAGATCAGAATATTAATAACCAGCTGTGTGATAGTATAGGAATATAGGAATTGTAATTTTGGATGACACTCATGGTCCATCTAGTCTAGTATTTTCTTTCTGATAGTAGCAAACAACAGATGCTTCAGAGGAAGGTTCAAGATGTGGCATAATATGCCTCCCATGAAGATCTCATCCTTTTCCCTGTTAATTAGAGATTGACTTGAACCCTGAAGCATCAGGCTTTATATCCCTTCTAGTATTTTTTTTAGCATTAACTGTTATAACTCTGGACATACTTCAACGAATCATAGAAATACAGAACTAGTCCATCCTACTGTATTGAGGCAGGATTAAGTATACCTAGACCACTTGTATTATTGTTTATTATTTGTATTACTGTAGCCTAGGAGTCCTAGCTATGGCCAAGGATCCTATTTTGTTAGGCACTGTACCAGAACAAAGAAATAAATATCCAGTCCATTCATTTATCCATATAGACATCCAACCCACTCTAAATCACTCTAAATTCTTAGTCTCATCAACATCTTGTGGTAATAAATGTGTGAACCTGTGGATTCTCACCAATTCCTGGGAGGTCAGCAGACGATTGATCCCTAGTGTGACTTGGTGTTCCAGCTAAGCCCCAAATCCCACAGCTCCAATTGTGACCAAGCCATTGCCTGGTGATCCAGGATGACCTGACCACCACAGAAAGTGTAGGGAATTAAAAGGTTACCATAGAGAATATTGGAGAACTTATAAAAGGGGTGTACCAGTATTTAATTTATGATCATCTACACCTGAAGTCTTTAGTCACATTACCCCATAAGGTCTCTTACCTCTCAGGTGAGTTCACAATTTCCTAGAGAAGCAGGCCCCAGCCTGTGTCCAACTTTCCCCCAAACTCAATACCTTTTTCCCAGCCATGACAACTTGCAATACAAAGTGCTTCTTTTGGCCTCTCCTCTACCCCAAGGATATTCTTGAAGATCACAGCAGTCATAACTGCTCATCTACATCATCTAGGCATAATTGCCATCCCTTATCTCAATGATTGGTCACTCAGGGGCCAATCCTATCAGGAGGTCCTCTTGGGAGTACAAATGATGAGGTCCTTGAGTCACACTTTAGCCCTCCAGATCCATCTTGAAAAGTCTGTTTTGATCAAGGTTCAATGGATAGATTTTATAGGAACCTCTCTAGATGCCATGACAGCCCGGGCTTACCTACCTGTGAACAGGTTACAAATCTTCAGAATCTTATTGCAAAGATTCAGGTAAGCCTTCAGACTTTGGAAATGAATTGTCTTCAGCTGTTGGGCTATATGGTGGTGTGCATGTTCATGACCCAGCAGTCAGATTGCATCTCTGGTGTTTCCACAGATGGCTCAGGGGAGTCTACATACCAAACAAACCCAATGTTGATAAGCAGATCTCTATTCCCTGTCAGGTTCTGGTCTCATTCATTTGGTGGAAGAAACCCTCCAAAGTCTGTACAGGAGTCCCCTTCTTTCAAACTCCTTCAATCGCCATTGTCACTTCAGATGCATCTCTCTTGGTGTGGGGAGAACATCTTGGTCCTCACACCATCCAGGGAAAATGGTCTCTTAAAGTAAGTCTTCTGCACATCAGCATTATGGAGTTGAGGGCACTATGGAATGCAAGCATCCATTTCCTCCCACTGATGACAGCCAAGTCCATCAAGATCATGACAGACAACCCGGCCACCATGTTCTACAACAATTGTTAGGGCATATTGCACTCCTCCTCACTTTGTGCCAAAGTGATAAAACTCTGGAGTTGGTGCATAGACAACTAGTAGTCATCTCAGCTTCGTATCTGCTGGGTACACAGAACACCACAGCTGACGACCTCAGCAGACACTTCTCCCAGAGTTACAAGTGGCAGCTGGATTCATGAGTCCTTAACAGCATATTTCTAATCTGGGGACTTCCAGAAGTGGAACTTTTTGCTACCACAACCAAGATGCAAGAAGTTTCGTTTGAGAGGGACCCTTGATCCTCAGTCACTGGGAGATATCTTCCTCATTTTATGGACAAAGGGCCTTCTTTATCCTTATCTACCAACACTGTTGCTCTTGAAAGGTCTCAACAAAATCAAGCAGGACAAGGTCAAAGTAATTTTGATTGCATCAGCTTGCCTGAGACAAGTTTGGTATCGTAACCTCATTCCACTTGCTTCAGCCCTTTGCTGCAACTTCCACTCAGCCCCTGTCTGTTGTCTCAGGAGGAGATCAGATACTTCATCTCAACCTGAAGATTCTGTGGCTTCAGGCATGGCTTCTTAATGGTTCTCTGGGACAGAGACTTCCTGTTCTACAAAAATGCAACAGGTGTTGCTAAACAGTAGAAAGAAGTCCGTGTATCATACTTGCCTTCAGAAATGGAGGTGATATTATCTCTGGTGTACCCATCAACATGTTTCTCCTGTCCAGTCTTCTCTTTCCACCATCCCTAAACTACCAGCTAGAATTAAAAAGATCAGGTCTTACTATGAGTTAAGTCAAGATTCACTTGTCAGTTTTTCAGTTTTTACTCATCCCACTACATTGAAATTTCTCAGAGGTCTGATTCATTTTTCTCCACAAATTAGAGAACTAATTTGGGACTACACTAATATGGGACTTGAACTTTGTCTTTAATTATCTAATGAAACACCTTTTTGGGTGATTATCCACATGTTCATTGCTTCACCTATCAGTGAAAACAGTTTTCTTGGTGGCCATCACTTCTGCCAGAAGGGTAGGAGAACAGGTGGCTTTAATAACAATCTCCCATTTATAATGTTCTTTAGGGAAAAGGTCTCCTTATTACCACAGCCAAAGTTTTTACCTATGATGTCTTCTGAGCTTCATGTTAACCAGACTATTCATCTCCCAGCTTTTTTCCCCAAACCACATCAGACTAGGCAGAAAGCTGCCTTCCATACCCTGGATGTTAGAAGAGCATTAGCTTTTTATTTGGACAGAACCAAACCATTCAGAAAGTCTCTCAGAATGTTTGTTTCATTTGCAAAACAGATTCAAAGGATCCACAGTCTTCACCCAGAGGCTTTCAAGATGGATCTCCCACTGTATCCTTTCATGTTATGACTCTGCCAGTATTCAGCTCCCTTGTAGAGTGTTAGCCTATTCTGCAAAGTCTGAATCTACTTCTGTGGTGTTACTAAAGAATGTTTTGGTTGTTGAGGTTTACAAGGCAGCAACCTGGACTTCAACACATACTTTTTCTAAGCACTGTGCCTTGGTGCATGCCTCTAGATCAGCTGGTGTGGTTGGCAAAGCAGTTCTGTCATCAGTACAAGACTCTGTTCTGGATATCCCTCCTCCTTATGGGGATACTGCTCAGGAGTCACCTGAAGTGAAGCACCCATAGGGACACTGCTTGAAGAAGAAGGAGAGGTTACTCACCTTGTGCAGTATGTGAAGTTCTTAGAGATGTGAGTCCCAGTGGGTTCTCCACTACCCACTATCCTTCTCCACTATATTGAAATTTCCTCTGTGGAACTTCATGGTAGAGAAGTTACTAAGGATGGTTTGGCCATGCAGCCCAATATATCCTCACTAGGGGGCATGAGAATGTGTATGGTGCATGTGCAGGCTGAACAGGAACTGCTGCCAAAACTTCTGATCTGGGGTGCATGCATACCTGAAGTGGAACACCCACTTGTGTTATGAGACAGGAAGAACAGAAGCATCTGATGTACTTTCTCTATACGTTCATTATTTTAGATACTTTTATCATGTTCCCTCCTATTTGTCCCCTTCCTAAAGTGATACCCCCAGTCTTTTCAGTCTCTTCACTGAGACTTTCCAGGCCTCTTATCATTCTCATTGCCTTTCTCTGAACCCCCTCTAATTCTGCAATATCCTTTTTTGAGATGGAATGACTAGTTTTGCACACAGTATTCCAGATAAGACCTGTGATACAGGAGGGCCAGAGAGCAGTGGGAGAGTGGTAGAGGGGAAATATACAAACCCTAGGCTAATTAAGGCATGGTTCCCTGTAGACTAGGAAGGGTTGATACAAGTTAATTGGAGCACCTGTAGTCAATTAAGGCCCTGTCAGGAACCTAATAAACCCCTCTGCTTCAGGCAGTCACGGGGGAGGAGGAAGGAGAGAGGATTGGAGCTTGGAGGTGTGTTGTGAGATTTGAAAGACCAGGGTACCGAAATAAGGGAGACCCTGCCCCAGCAGGACAGAGAGACTCCCTCCCCCAGTGTCTAAGGACTGAGGGTAACCCCACCCAAGGGGGAAGATGGTAAGAAACCCATAGGGGGTGAGACGGGTTGGGGTGAGGAGCAAACCCAGGTCCCTCTCCCACTTCCCTCCTCTACTACCTTCCTGGGCTACTAGTGGGGCCCTTGGTGCCCAAGTACAGGAGGAAGGGGTGGTGTCTTAGCCCCCCTGAAGAAAAGCATGGGACCCACCATATGAACATTGGCCATCTTGTCACAGACCATATGATTGATTCATTGATGGCATTATTACTGTTTTCCATATTATTCACCACTGTGTTCCTTAAGTGTCTAACAGCTTGGGTTTTTTCATTTTGTTTTTGTTTTTTATTACAACTGCACATTGAGCAGAGGTCTTCATTGAGCAATCCAGTGAGACCCAAGTCCCTTTCCTGAATTGATACAATTAATTTAGAATGCTGTGAAGTATGTGAACAGTTAATTTTTCACCCATAATGTGCATTACTTTGCATTTATGCTGAACTGCCATCTGCCATCATGTAGCCTTTTCACCTACCTTGGTTAAATTCCTCTGAAGCTCCTCCTACCTATTGTAGTGTAAAACCTTAATAGCAACCTGAGCAGTGTTAATGCAGAATAGCATGGTATTGTCTATGAGGATCCCACTCTAGGGATGTGTGAAAGGTCAGGACCTTCTGCATAGTGGTGTCTATTGGGGCTACACAGATGCTATTTCAAGGATGCTGATGTTTTGGACTGTGAATATATAGAAACTGCATTCCCAATCACCCTTCAGTTCCTTTTCTATGCTGATGCAGATGGCCCTCCTTACACAATGTTTCACTAAGAGTATATGATTTTGTGCCCATACCCTGAACTCCTGCCAAAAGAAGTTTGGTTTCCATTTGAACAAATCTCATAGTTTTGTTTTTTTTTAATTTTTCAAACTACACAGCCAGAAAAAGCCAGACTCTGTAGTTTAGGTGTTAAAACGAATCCATTTACAAATACCTCGACTTCTTGTAGATTATATGATAGATCCAGAGAAAGCAGTCTCTGCTGCATATTTAAACTTATGATTGTTTGAGTGTCTCTATCTTAAAGCCTGGATATACATTGCATAAAATCTAAAGCAGTTTCCATTGCATGTCTGAGAAATTATTCAATCCAGGAGATATGAAGAGCTGCTATTTGGAGTTCTGTTTGTACTTTTACACAACATTGCTCTCTTGAGTTGGTGGCTAAAACTAATGATTAATTCAGAAATGTAGTGCACAGTCTCAGGTGTTCTTCACTCCATCCTCCTTTGAGATTTGCACTGCTAGTTAAAGTTGTTGAAGTGAGAATTCATACAGAACATATGTGAAGGGGAACTATATTTATCTGCACATATTCCTACTTTTTAATCCTTCTTTACTAGTATTTAGCATTTTCTGTTGGTATTGTTTTGTAGAGAAAGGAAATGAAAGGTGGATGAGTTGCATTTCCTTATGTACTCGTATGGTATGTCTACACTTTGAGCTGGGGCTATAATTCCCAGCTCAAGGAAACATACCCCCAGTAGCTCTGATTGAGCTAGTGGGCTAAAATAGAATATAGCCATAAAGGCATGCATGACTGGCAGGGACGTGGGGTGGGGCTAGCTGCCGCGAGTATGTGTCTATCATCTTGGATGGCATTGTACTTGGAGTGACTAGTGCCTCCTACTCGCACAGCTGCGGCTACACTCTATTTTTAGTGTGTTAGCTTCATCAGAACCAGCATAGGTAAGTCTCTTTGAGCTGGGAATTACATCCTCAGCTCGAAGTATAGGCATATTTTCAGTTTGAATCTGTATGGCTTCATTCAACATTGCTACAAAATGGGTTCTGAGCTATTGTTCCAGGGCATATGTATCACAGAAATGTGGATCCATACAAACTATGTACTAGAGGAACTACATCTATTTGGTAATTAACCTTTCTTTAGTTTACTTCAATGGCTCTGAATCTTCATCTTTGCAGAATTAAAATTTGCTTCTCAAATTCTTGCACTATTTATAACTTGGAATAAAAAGTGAAATTGGAATCTGAGTTCACTTTTCAGAGTGAACACTTGGTTATCAAATTCTTAGATTGTCTGCATCATAAATAGCTTCAGTATTAAACATTGCTAATATGAAAGTATCTTATGAATTACAGGGAAGCAAGGAGAGTTTCTGTTGTTCAATCTAAAAAAGAAAGTGAAAATCAGAAAATGAAAGAAGATTTAATTAAAGCTCAGGTAATAGATATTGATAGTATCAGTACTGCATACAGTATGTATTTTTAGGGTTACAGTTGTTCTTTGATTGCATATGTCCATTCAATTCAGGTATGTGAGCATCCAGCGCATCAGTGGCGGAGGGTTTTCCCTTGCACTACTCATAGGGTCAGCACATGTGCTATTTGTAACTTTGATACAAATTTGCCCAAGTTTCAGCCAAAAAAAAATGTTCTGGCTAGATTCACAAGAGGACTTGGGCACCATTTACCTTATAGCTAGAAAAGGAAGAGGTGATGGTGGTCACACCCTCCTTATAACTTTTACCCCAGTGATTAGGGCACTTATCTAGCATGTGGGAGACCCAAGTTCAAATCCCTGCTCCAATGAATACTTAATTATTTATCTGAAGTGGAACAGCTTCAGCACGACAGACAGAGAGATCTGCCCCTATATAGCCCTGTGATGAGGGCACTCTCCTGTGGGAGACCCAAGTTTAAATCTCTGCTTTGCATCAACCAGAAGAGGAAATTAAATGTGCATCTCCCACCTGTGTTCCTAGTGCAGGGGTAGGCAACCTATGGCACAGGTGCCGAAGGCGGCACGCGAGTTGGTTTTCAGTGGCACTCACATTGCCCAGGTCCTGAAGATCATCCTTCAGCGCTGTAGTATTGTATCAACAATTAATCCTATATTATTACATAAGGACAAATATAGATTAGTATTCTTGAATTTACTTAGAATAAATATGAGTCAAGATTTATGAAAACAGTATTATCTATTGATGCATTTCTCATGCACTGCAGCATGACAGCTATTTAAGATAGCTATTACAATATGGCTCAGTGTTTCAGACTAAGCTGTGAGGTACATAGGTTGTTATTTTATTGAAAAAACTATTCTAGTTATTAGAATATAACTTTATTTGGCAGAAAATAGTTGCAATTGCTACCTTCTCATACACTATGGTTTTCCCAGTCATCACTGAGCTGGTAAAGTGGAAGAAAAAAAATCAAGAGATTTTTAACTTGGATATTAATTACTAAATATAAATCCAGGGCTGGTCTCATAGATTCAAAGGCTAAAAATAAAGAAATCACAAGATGTAAACAAATATTCTTTATATATTATAGGAAAATCTTCAAGTTCTTGAAAGAGAGAAGAAAAACCTTGAGGAAAAGTTACAAAAAGCTTTAGAGGTACTTGGCAAGTTGAGAGGTTTTTGATGGAAATTGTATTTATATTATCTGGTTTAATCAGAAAAATTCTACAAAAAGTATTAAAGTTTAGTTATGAATTTATGGCTGTTCAGATCCTGAAAAAATGCAAATGAAAGGGCATGGAAATGAGCTGAATAAAACATGGATACCTTAAATGGCTGAGATATCTTTTAGATATGCTTAAGATCAGAGAATTGTTTTACTAAAAAAACAAGGAAACAATGGTTTTCTAAGTTCCTGCTTTCCTGTAAGAATGAGCAGTTTATATTATCACTAAGTTAATGGTTATTCTAGAAATAAGAAATGTTTTCAAGTCCTTTTTTGAGTGATTCCACGTATGCCTTCTACTCTTGGTGTGTACACACGCCAAGCACAGTTGTAGGAAATTTTTCCCACGGCAGTGCCTGTTTGGGAACCTGGAGTGGCCTCTGCTGCCTCATGCCAGTGTGTGCAGGTATAAAGGTGGAGGTGTCCCTGGCTCCCCTTAGTTTCTTCTTACCACCTGTGATAGTTATTGGAATTTGTTGGTCTTGCTTTAGCAAGTTACCTCTGTGTTATAGTTGTATATATCTCTCTGTATAGTTCTTAGTGTTAGTTAGTAATAGATAAACTTTTGTTTAGTGGCAATTAGTTTTCTCGGTTCCCCAGTTTTGGGGTTTGTTTGTTGGTACTGAGGAATGCCTCAGTAACCAGGCTTCAAGCCTAGTCTTTTGTGCTTGAAATTGATGCCCACGAGCAATCCACACTCTAGTTGTTTAAGGTGTCTGGGTGAGTTTCACATTAGGGTGCCAGAATTGTAAGGATTTTAAGCCAAGGACCAAAAAAGATCAGGAGGTCAATCTGAAGTTTCTTTTGATGGAGGCTGCTCTGAGACCACCTTCAGAGCCTTCTTGGTCAGAGAAGATACTGAGCACTTTGGAGTCCATGTGAAATGCACCTCCAGTGCTGACTGAGTTCTGGCACTGCTTGCCCTCTCCGATGCTCAGGAAGAAACACAAGGCTTCTAAGGATGCTTCTGGGAGAAGCAGATCACAGATTCCTAAGTCTGCAAAGAAAGGGGACAAACTGTTGAGTAGAGTGCAGTCTAAGTCAAAGTGCTCCTTCACTCTCTTATGTACTAAGATGGCACTGTTGACGCTGGTGCTGGGGCCTGAAGAAGTGCTTTAACTGTCTGAGGCACCATCTTCATCTCTTGCACATGGACAGAAAGTATTGCAGTACCACTTATGCCAGATGTGTAGGCAGCTGCAGAAGACTTGTTGAGCTTTTTGTTGCTGGTGTCCCTGGCAGTACAAAAGATCACTCCTACAGCAGGGGCACTGGAATGGGGGGCTTAGGGGGCTGTGGCCCTCCTACTTTCTGAAAATGGAGGGGCCTGGCCTGTCCGCTTTTGGCCAAAGGCCCTGCCCCTGTTCCTCCTCTTCCCTCTGAGACCCCCCTCCTCACACCAGGCTGGTAGCTGGAGCCCTGCTGGGGAGCCCAGGCAGCTGTGGGGAGCCACGGACCCGGCATCTGCCCTGGGAAGAGGAGCTGGGGGGCAGGGACACAGGCTGGGGGCTGTTCTCGGCTGGCCCTCCAGCCCTGCTCTTGCTTGTAACTTGGCTGGAGGCAGGGCCTCTGGGGGAAGAGGAGGGAGGGGGGTAGGCCATGGAGGAGGCAGCACCAGTAGACCACTCAGTGCCACCCTCCTCGGTGCAGTGCCCAATACTGTGTCAACCTCCTGTGTCCTGGACCTCTCATCCATCATTAATGTCATAAGAAAATCCAACAATGATGGCTTCTCTTAATTCTTCTGTGGATTCTTCTTCTGGTCTCTGGCTTCCACAGGGATGGCCCCTCTGTGGTCAGGAGAAGATGATTCTTCTTCTTCTGACTCAGAGGTTGGCTCTTATGTCTCCCAGCCACAGAGTGTCTCACCACTCCCCTCATAGACCTTACCACCTGGGGTACTTGTGAGATCCTGTGACTGGTGCTGGCATGGACCTTTCTGGAACCCATGGGGGTTTCACCCCATTTCAAGACACCTCCACATCATTCACATTCAGTTTCCTTGACTAGACATGGAGTCATCTCATTGAACCCCTCCTGATCCTGCACCAGGTTTCAGGCTTGGTACCAAGCATGAGGAAGGGGTTCAGGAGGATCCTTAGGGGCAATTATCAGAGGAGGCCCAGCCTCAACCTGTGTTAGCTTCATCCTTTTCCTCTTCCCTAGGTGAATCAGTTTCCTCCAGAGTGTCTTTACTTTCCTTGTGGTGACAACAGAGCTCACCAGGAGCTCTTAACAAGGGGGGCCTCTGGCTTGGACATTCAAGTAGAGGAGGTTTGGGAATCTTCTCATCCTCTCATTGACATTCTGGCCACAGCTTGTCCATCTCCTGTGGCTCTACTGATCAATGAAGTGATTTTAGAGCCCAACAAGTCTTTCTGTTTAACTCCCTCCTCACAGATGATAAACTTCATAGCTTAAAGGACTCCAGGGTGACTCCGAACTCATTGGATATATATACACTTCTGCCCCCTCAAGGGAGCACTTTTGTCCACAGCAGTCCCACAAATCTATTCTTGCATCTTGCCAGGGCACGAGACAAGCATTCTGATGGGTTGATTGAGGACGTCAGACCAATCTCTATTATCCAAGTTTCTCCTTCTCCTTTGTGAACCATCTATCCCACTACATCAGTGCTTGGTCCCAAATTACTTTGGACCAATGGGTCTGATCTACTATGGAAGTGGGATACACCTTTCAATTTGTATCTTCCCCTTCTTCCCACCCTCCCTCTCTGTCTCTCTTCAGGGACCACTCTCAAGAGGAGTTCCTTCTCCAGGAGATTCAATCTTTCCTTTGGATGGGAGCCGTAGTAGATATTTCACAATGTCACAGAGGAACAGAATTTTAGTCCCAGTGGTTTCTAATACTGATAGCTAAGGGAGGTCTCAGGCTAATTATGAGGGAGCAGAGAAATTGCCATCCAGCACAGCGGGGGTTAAAGAAAACATTTGGGTTCAGCTAGCCCCACTCTGCTATACCTGCAGCCAATGTCAAGTCTGGAGGAGGGAGAAAAGAAGGGAGCCTAGCTCAACTGGGGGCTGACTGGCAAGGAGGCAAGAGTTCTCTGCCTGCTTGCCAAAAGGGACGGATCAGTGACCGACCGCCAGCTAGCACAGCCATTTGAGGAAAGTTAGGGCTCCCCTGCCAAGGGGAGGCTCCAAATAAGCCCAGCACTCAGGTGACTGGACTAGTGGGGCCACACCCAAAATTGAAGAGATGTGTAGGAAGTAAGTCAGAGAGTGGGTTTTGACTCCTGTCATGAGGGAGACCCCATCTTCCCTGTTCAGGAGCTGATCTACACAGGCCCCTGGTCTGGGACCTGGTATAGAGTGAGGGTCTTGGTCTCCATACCACTACCTCTGACCTTACAGACTGAAAGAACAATAATCTAGCCACTAGGCTGCCCAGCCATGAAAGACCCTATCACACCAATTTTAGACCTGTTGTCAACTCAACAGATAACTAAAAAAAGATAAGGTTTCATATCATCCTGCTGGCTTCCATTATCCCTTCCTTGGATCCTGGAGACTGGTATGCTGCCCTTGACTTAAAGGATGCCTATTTCCATATGGCAATTTCTCAGGGCCACAGGAAGTATCTCAGGTCCCTGGTAAGCCATTCTCACTATGTGTACACTGTGCTGCTTTATGACCTGTCAGCAGCTCCTTGGGTTTTTACAAAATGTATGGCAGCAGAAGCTGCTTCCTGAGAAAGTTAGGAGTGCAGATCTATCCCTATCTGGATGACTGGCTTGTGAGTGGCCATTTCAGGATTCATGTACTGTCCAATGTATCCAGTCAACTTTCAATGCACTGGGTCTGTTGATCATCTCAGAAAAGTTGATCCTCTCCCTTGTTCAGAGGATAGAATTTATAGGAGCAGTACTGGACTCTACTCAAGCCAGAGCTTTCCTTCAGAGTCAAGGTTTCAGACAATTTGATCCATCATTTTAGATCTCCAGGCCTACCCAATCATGACAACACAAAATTGTCTGAGGCTTCTGGGTCATGTGGTCTCTTGCTTGTAGATAGTTTTGTATACCAGATTGTGTCTCGGGAATCTCCAAGATTGGCTGGCCTCTGCATTCTCACTGAGCAGTCACACTCTGAACACTATGCTGAAGGTGCCTCCTTACATTTTAGCCTCTCTAGATTGGTGGACAAACACTGCCAATGTATGTGTAGATGTTCTTTTTGTCCTTTCTAAACTGTCACTAATGTTAATCATGGATGTAACTGCCCTGGGTTTGGGGGGCTCAACTGGGTACCCTTCAGACACAGGGATTATGGTCCACAAAAGACCTGGCTCTATACATAAATGTCAGGAAGTTGAGAACTATCTAACTGGTGTGAGAGGCTTTCCTAGCCCACATCAAGGGAAAAATCCTGTTCACTCTCACAGACAACACTGTGGCAATGTTCTATATCAAAAGGCAAGGAGGCACCTGCTTGACCCTGCTCTGCCAAGAGGCAATTCATCTATGGGATTTTTGTATTGCCATTCTATTGATCTCAAAGTCTCTTACCTTCCAGGGTTATAGAATGACCTTGCAGATCACCTAAGCAGGTCTTTTACAAGTTATCACATGGTCTCTCCATCCAGAAATAGCCAGGTACATTTTCCAGCTGTAGAGGACTCCCCAGGAAGACCTGTTTGCAATGAGAACCTACAGGAAGTGCCAGCACATTTGCTCCCTGCAAGATCGCAGTCTGGATTCCCTCATGGTTGCTTTCCTGTTGCCCTGGAGAGGCAGGCTCCTGTACTCTTTTCCACCAATCCCACTCCTTCATAGAGTGTTGCTAAAAATCAGAAATGACCATGCTTGAATCATACTTATAGCCCCAGCTTGGCCTTAGCAGCACTGGTTCTCCACCCTCCTGTCCCTATCAGTGGAAGCACCGATATTGCTCCCACTGGACCCAAAAATAATTTCTTAAAACCATTGTTGTTTACTCCACCCAGACTTGCAGGCATTTCATTTAACAGTCCGGATGATCCATGGCTAGACCCTCAAAAAGAGTCTTGTTCAAAAGAGGTTCATGATGTATTGTTGAGTAGTAGAAAGCCATCTAAGAGGTGTACTCAACTTGCTAAGTGAAAGCTATTCTCTATCTGGTGCAGACAATCTGGAATCTCGATGACACATTCTTCAATCTGGCATATCCTCAGAGTTGGTTATTAGCTGCTAGGTGGACTTTGAGAGAACTATCTCAGCTTTGTACCCTGAGGTTGATAATTGCTCTATATTTTCTAATAAGATATTGAAAGGCTTGGAATGGTTGTACCCTCATGTACAAGATATTGTTCCCCCATGGGACTTGAACTTGCTTTTGTCAAAGCTTATGGGGTTTCCCTTTGAGCCTTTAGCTACCTGGTCCTTGCTTCATCTTTCAATGAAGGTAGAATTTTGGTGGCCATCACTTCTGCCTGGAGGGTGGGTGAGCTACATGAGTTAATGTCTGGCCCTCCTTATGCAATTTTCTTTAAAATCAAGGTTTACCTGTGTCCTCATCTAAAATTTGTTTGGAAAGTGATGTCTAACTTCCATATCAACCAGGCCATTTACCTATCTACCTGCTTTCTTCCTGAAGTCTCACTTGAATAAAGATGAGGAATGGCTGCACACGCTGGATGTCAGGGGAGCGTTGATGTTCTGCCTCAACAAGTTCAAGCCATTCTGCTTGTCTTTGCAGCTGTTAGTGGCAGTCACAGACAGGATGAAAGGGCACCCAGTCTTTTCTCAGAGGACTTCATCTTGGGGTACGTCTACACTACAAGACTATTTCGAATCTACTTAATTCGAATTTGTGGAATCGACCTTATGAAGTTGAATTTGTGTATCCACACTAAATACACTAATTCGACTGTCTGAGTCCACAGTAACGGGGCCAGCATCGACTTTGGAAGCGGTGCACTGTGGGAAGCTATCCCACAGTTCCCACACTCCCCGCTGCCCATTGGAATCCTGGGATTTCCCCCCAATGCATGCTGGGGGGAAAAATGTGTCGAGGGTGGTTTTGGGTAACTGTCATTATTGAACCGTCACTCCCGCCCTCTCTCATTGAAAGCGCCGGCGGGAAATCTGTTCGCGCCCTTCTCTGGTCGGTTACAGCTCGGACGCCACAGCACTGCGAGCATGGAGCCCGCTGCGATCATCGCTGCACTTATGGCCGTTGTCAACTCCTCGCACCTTATCGTCCACCTCTTCCACAGTCAGCTGCTGAGAAATCGGGCGAGGAGGCTCCGGCAGCGCGGTGAGGACAGGAAGTCACAGAGTGGCGCAGACCTGTCACAAAGCAGGGTACGCCGCGCAGTGGAGATCATGGTGGCAATGGGTCAAGTTCATGGTGTGGAACGGCGATTCTGGGCCCGGGAAACAAGCACGGACTGGTGGGACCGCATAGTGCTGCAGGTCTGGGATGAATCACAGTGGCTGCGAAACTTCAGGATGCATAAGGGCACTTTCCTTGAACTCTGTGACTTGCTGTCCCCTGCCCTGAAGCGCCAGGACACCTGGATGCGAGCAGCCCTGACTGTGCAGAAGCGAGTGGCCATAGCCCTCTGGAAACTTGCAACGCCAGACAGCTACCGGTCAGTAGCGAACCACTTTGGCGTGGGCAAATCTACCGTAGGGCTTGCTGTGATTCAAGTAGCCCACGCAATTGTTGAGCAACTGTTCTCAAAGGTAGTGACCCTGGGAAACGTCCAGGTCGTCATAGATGGCTTCGGCGCGATGGGATTCCCAAACTGCGGTGGGGCTATAGATGGGACTCACATCCCTATCCTGGGACCGGCCCACCAGGCCAGCGAGTACATTAACCAAAAGGGCTACTTTTCTATGGTGCTGCAAGCACTGGTGGACCATAGGGGACGTTTTACCAACATCTACGTCGGGTGGCCGGGCAAGGTTCATGACGCGCGTGTGTTCAGGAACTCTGGTCTGTTTAAACGCCTCCAGGCAGGTACTTTCTTCCCAGACCACAAAGTAACGGTTGGGGATGTGCAGATGCCTACAGTGATCCTCGGGGACCCAGCCTACCCGCTAATGCCCTGGCTCATGAAGCCCTATACAGGCGCCTTGGACAGTGAGAAGGAACTCTTCAACTACCGGCTGAGCAAGTGCACAATGGTGGTGGAGATCTCAAGGGGAGATGGCGGAGCTTACTGACTCGCTCGGACCTCAGCGAAAAAAATATCCCCGTTGTTATTGCTGCTTGCTGTGTGCTCCACAATCTCTGTGAGAGCAAGGGCGAGACCTTTATGGCTGGATGGGAGGTTGAGGCCAATCGCCTGGCTGCTGATTACGCTCAGCCAGACAGCCGTGCCGATAGAAGATCCCAGCGGGAAGCGCTGTGCATCCGGGAGGCTTTGAAAGCTAGGTTCCTCGGAGAGCAGGGTAACCTATGACTCTCCAGTTGATTTACAGAGAAGCTGAACCTGAGCCTGTTTCAGTGACTGTTGACTTCGATCTGCGGTTACATACCCCGTTCTCCAGGTTTCCCCCCTTCCAACACACGTTTTAAAATAACTTTAATGGAACACTGATTATTAATAAAGTTTTCTTTAATTATGAATTCCTGTTCAAGGGTTGAAACATGGACGCGGACTGTGGTGGGTACGGTGTGCACTGATGTCCAGACCGCTTCTACACTAGAGGAATGACAGGCTCCTGCTCCTACAGCGGTCTCTGGGGGGAGGACGGTTGCAGGTGGGTGTGCAGGAAGGGGTGGGTTTGCAGGAAGGGGTGAGGGGTGCCGTCTTTGGGACGGAGTTTGGATGCAGGCTCTGGACTGGGGGTTGGGGCGTAGGAAGGGGTGAGGGGTGTGTGGGAAGGGTGAGTATGTGTCCGTGGATGAGGGCTCCTGCTGGAGCTCAGGGCATCGGAGAGGCTCGTGGCTAGGGGGGAAGGGCATGGTAAGGGCAGCCTGCCTTGCCATTTGTGGATGTCAGGCGCTAGGACCCTGGGGCAGCATACACCTCACAGACTGACCCGGGGCAGCATTCACCTCCCAGAATGACCCTAGTGCCTAGTGACTGCAGTCTGTGTGTGTCCTGCTGTTGATCCTGCCCCCAAGTCTGTACCCTGGTAATGGAGGCTGTCCTATGCAATTAAAAAACCCCTCCCCCCCTTCACACAAAGTCTTCTGACAAGGAAAACGTGACGGAAACAGTGAATAACAACAAACTACTTTTAATACTCAACTACACAGTGGGGGGATGAAACTTGGATTTGGGACTGGGTGATCCAGGAAGGGAAGCACTTCTCATACTTTAGGGAATGAGAGCTGTTTGGTACATGAGCGCTCTGCTGGGGTGGAGTGACAGTTTTCACGGCCCCTAGCGCCCCTCCTTCTTGTGATTTTTGGTGAGGGGGGGACAGGACTTTGTGGCGGGGGAAGGCGGTTGCAGATACAGTTCAGGGGGGCTCTCTGCTCCTGCCTGCGGTCCTGCAGAACATCTACAAGGCGCCGGAGCGTGTCCGTTTGCTCCCTCATTAGCCCAAGCAGCGTTTGAGTCGCCTGCTGGTCTTCCTGCCGCCACCTGTCCTCCCGTTCGCTGTGTGAGCGCTGGTGCTGACATAGGGTCTCCCTCCATTGTCTCTGCTCGGCCGCCTCGGCTCTGGAGCAAGCCATCAGTTCAGAGAACATGTCGTCCCTAGTCTTTTTCTTTCGCCGCCTAATCTGCGCCAGCCTCTGTGAGGGGGATGCCGGGGCAGTTCGTGAAAGAGCCGCAGCTGTGTGATGGGAAAAAGGAAGTGATTTCCTTGAAAAGATACATGTTTGCGAACACTGAACACAGTCTAGTCAGTTTCTGTGAACAAGACCATACAGGGCACCTAGTCTCACGAGCTCTCAGGACAAGTTCGAGATTTCGGAATACGCTTTCATTGGCTGCAGTCTTGCACAGGAGATCGGACAAGCGGGGCGGGACAGCTGAATCAGTGTAGCAGCCAGGCCTGGTAAGCACTACACTATAGGCTGCTTAACAGTTAATGGATAGCTGTGCCCTCCCGCTGAAGGCAATCTGTAAAGCATAAAGTCTGACCCTGTTCCAGCCCCTCGTGGCTGTGCACGGGAAAGATCACTGTATGCTTTTCCTCTGTGGCCTCCAACACGTGGCTGTTAAATGAAGGTCATTGCTATGCAAAGTAAAAGTCAAGCATTCACAATAGTAACAGTACACTAATTGCCCTAATTAGATGCAGCAGTCGCCGAACGAGATTACCCTGAGGCGGGTCTCTCGGAGAGAGAGAGGGAGAGGATGCTGCTCGAATCCCTGCACAGACCAGGACCGTACGCTGCAATGCTGGTGGAGGCAATGATTCCGCTGTACATTAGGATGGCCTGGCGCGGAAGAGTGTGCTTCCACGGAGCACCAAATAAGGCACCTCTCCCCAGGAACCTGCTGCGGAGACTTTTCGAGCTGCTCTCCGAGAGCTTCGTGGAACTGTCCCAAGAGGATTTCTGTTCCATCCCTATATGTGTGGACCTTCTCTTTATATAGTTTTTTAAGGAAAAATTTTTATATAGTTTTTACATATTTTTTATTCCTGTTTTTAAAAAAATAAATGTTTCCATGTTTATAGCACTTACCGACTGATCCTTCCCCTAATTCTGAGTCCGGGTTAACGGCCGGGGAGGGTTGGTAGGGGATCTCTGTGAGGGTGATGAAGAGATCCTGGCTGTCGGGGAAAGCGGTATTGTAAGCGCTGTCGCCTGCGTCGTCCTCCACAAACCCTTCCTCATCTTCCCCATCGGCGAACATCGCCGAGGAACTGCCCCTCGACACTATCCCATACTCAGAGTCCACGGTCACTGGTGGGGCAGTGGTGGCAGACCCACCTAGAATGGCATGCAGTGCCTCGTAGAAGCGGCATGTCTGGGGCTGTGCTCCGGAGCGTCCGTTTGCTGCTCTGACTTTTTGGTAGCCTTGTCTCAGGTCCTTGATTTTCACGCGGCACTGCGTTGTATCCCGGCTGTATCCTCTGAGTGCCATGGCTTTGGAGACCTTCTCGTAGGTCTTTGCATTCTGTTTGTTGGAGCGCAGCTCAGAAAGCACAGACTCATCGCCCCACACAGCGATCAGATCCAGGACTTCACGGTCTGTCCATGCTGGGGACCTCTTTCTATTCTGGGATTGCATGGACTCCTCTGCTGGAGAGCTCTGCATCGTTGCAGGTGCTGCTGAGCTCGCCCCGATGTCCAACCAGGACATGAGATTCAAAGTGCCCAGACAGGAAAAGGAATTCAAATTTTCCCAGGTTGTTTCCTGTGTGGCTGGTCAGAGAATCCAAGCTTGGACTGCTGTCCAGAGCGTCAACAGAGTGGTGCACTGTGGGATAGCTCCCGGAGCTAGTAAGTTCGATTTGCATCCACACCTAGCCTAATTCGAGATAGCCATGTCGAATTTAGCGCTACTCCCCTCGTCGGAGTGGAGTACCGAATTCGAACTAAAGAGCCCTCTAGGTCGAATTAAACGGCTTCCTGGTGTGGACGGTTGAGCGGTTAATTCGAATTAACGCTGCTAAATTCGATTTAAAGTCCTAGTGTAGACCAGGCCTTGGATAGCTTCTTGTATTCACTTATGCAATAACTTGGCTAATGTTACCCAAACCAAGCAGAGTGACAGCACAATCAACAAGATCATAGGTGGGCTCTGTGGTCTTTACGGCTCAAGTGCTTATCCTGGACATTTGTAGGGCTGTGTGACGGGGTGTATAAATCCCTCACTGGACAGGAGGGGGTTAAGGAGCAACTCTGGGCTAAGGAGGCCTCACCCGTCTGCCCTTGCCAAGCATGCTCGGGTAGGAGGAGGGGTTTAAAGGCTGCTGGATGGCTAAGTCAGGGGCTATCAGGCCAGGGAGAAGGACATGCATTAGGAACTCCAGGGAAGGATGAGAGCGGAGCCCACACCAAGCCAAGGAATGAGGGAACTGCAACACCTAGAGACTGGGACCAGGGATGAAAGCCTGGAAGGCAATGTGCTCCAGGGACAGATGGTGGCTGGCTGGGATGCAGAGGGAGGTCGGAAGTGACCCAAGGAAGCTGACTTGAGGCTAACTCAAGGAACCAATGGATGAGCAAAGCAAAACCAGCCTCTCAGGGCCCTGAGTCAAAATCTGGCAGAGTGGGAGGGCCCAGGTTCCCCTACCCTGCCAGTGAACTGTAACTATTGTAACTGCCACATTGGGTCCTAACCGCTGGGAGGGAGCTGCTGCCTCCTGCGCACAACTGGTGGAGAATGAAGGCAGTCTCACCCAGGTCTGTGGAGAGACTGAGAGAGAGAGAAAAAAGAAGGGGAAAAATACAGAAAACATAAAGGAAAAGAGAGAAAAAGGGACCAAAAGAAGGAGCACTATGGAGATGGAGAAGCTGCTGAAGTGGCTGGCCAACAGGCAGCAACAACAGGCAGTGCAGCAGCAATTATAGCAGATGCAGTTGTTTCAGCAGATGGCCACCCATCAGCAACAGTGGGCCATGCAACAACAGCAGCAGCAACAGCTTATCTGAGTGTTGGCTGCCGAGCAACAAGAGCAGCAACAATGCCTGATTCAACCAGTAGCTGTCCTCTTTCAACAGCAGGGGTCTAGCAACAACCTGGGGGCAGAAGGCCCAAATGCTGTGGTTACAGGTACATAAAAACATAAGAACGGCCATACTGGGTCAGACCAAAGGTCTGTCTAGCACAGTATCCTGTCTTCTGACAGTGGCCAATGCCAGGTGCTTCAGAGGGAATGAACAGAACAGGTAATCATCAAGTGATCCATCCATCTCTTGTCACCCAATCCCAACTTCTGGCAAGCAGAGGCTAGGGACACCATCCCTGCCCATCCTGGCTAATACCCATTGGTGGACCTATCCTCCTAGTTCTTTTTTTAACCCTGTTGTAGTCTTGTCCTTCACAACAGCCTCTGGCAAAGAGTTCCACAGGTTGACTGTGTGTTGTGTGAAGAAATGCTTCCTTTTGTTTGTTTTAAACTTGCTGTCTATTAATGTTGTTTGGTGACTCCTAATTCTTGTGTTACGAGAAGAAGTAAATAACACTTCCTTATTTACTTTCTCCACACCAGTCATGATTTTATAGATCTCTATCATATCCCCCCTTAGTCATCTCTTTTCCAAGCTGAAAAGTCCCAGTCTTATTAAACTCTCTTCGTATGGAAGCTGTTCCATACCCCTAATCATTTTTGTTGCCCTTTTCTGTACCTTTTTCAATTCCAATATATCTGCATGCAGTATTTAAGATGTCATTCAAAATGTGATCTAAATGATGGGGTCTAAATTAGCTGTTACCACTCAAGAAAGGGATCTTGGAGTCATTGTAGATAGTTTTCTGAAAATATCCACTCAATGTGCAGTGGCAGTCAAAAAGGCTAACAGAATGTTGGGAATCAACCTGGTTTTGTATTGACTTTTGGAAGGTAAACACTATTTCGAAATTCAATGCCTATCCAATGCCTGGGATCAGTAAGCTGCTTGATGGACTGGGGACCTCCATGTATATTTCAACCCTGGATCTCACTAAGGGTACGTCCATACTACCCGCCCGGATCGGCGGGTAGCAATCGACTTCTCGGAGTTCGATATATCACGTCTCATCTAGACGCAATATATCGAACTCTGAACGCGCTCCCGTCGACTCCGGAACTCCACCACCACGAATGGCGGTGGCGGAGTCGACGGGGAAGCCGCGGACGTCGATCCCACGCCGTGAGGACGGGTAAGTAGTTCGAACTAAGGTAGTTCGACTTCAGCTACGCTATTCGCGTAGCTGAAGTTGTGTACCTTAGTTCGACCCCCGCCCCCCAGTGTAGACCAGGCCTAAGAGTTATTTACAGATCTCACTGACTGCTGAGTCCAGGGAAAAGACTGCCTTCTCTATGCTGTGGGGTCTCTACCAATTTAAAACCATGCCCTTCGGCCTGCATGGAGTCACGGCCATCTTTTAGTGCCTGATGGAACAGGTACTCTGTCCACATGGGTTGTATGCCAAGGCATACATCGATGACATTGTTATCTACAGCCAGAGCAAAGGGAGGATCAGCTGAGGCACATATCATCTGTCCTACAAGCCCTTCAGGAGCCCTCAGCTTGAAAATGATGGCTGCAAGCGAGAGGTGATGTACTAGAGCTACCAAGTGGGAAAGGGGCAGTTGAGACTAAGTGCAGGCTCTGATGCAATGTGCCATCCCCATGACAAAACACCAAGTATGCCATTTCCTCTACCTCTCTGGGTACTACCAATGCTTCAGTCTCACCTTTGCTATCAGCATGGTGCCCTTGATGGACCTGGTAAGGAACACCAGCACCAAGAAGGTCCTTTGGACAGTAGCCTGTGAAACGGCCTTCCAGAAGCTAAAGGAGTGGCTGAGCTGAGAACTTGTGCTCACCCAGCCCAACTTCACCAAGAAGTTTATGTTCCAAACAGACAACTCTAAGGTGGGTCTGGGCATGATGTTATCCCAAGACATTGATGGAGAAGAACACTCCATATTGTACCTCAGCAGGAAGTTGTTCCCATGAGAAACCTCCTATTCAGACATAGAGAAGCAGGCCCTAGCAGTGAAATGGGCTGTGGATGTTTTGAAGTACTATTTGTGGGGGAATACCTTTCAGCTAGTGACTGACCATACCCCGCTATGGTGGCTGATCACCATGAAAGATACCAACCACAGAATTATGAGATGGTACCTCTCATTGCAGCTGTACAGCTCTGAAATCCTGCACCGGGCAGGGAAAAATCACAAATTGATGACTTTTTCCTCAAGGTGGGGTGGAGGGGGAAGATTGCATCTGACACTGAACCTGAGGTCTTAATGGACAAAATAGTGTGTATGTTTTACATTAACAGACTAGGGGGAGCACAATCGCACTCCCTATGCATGAAAACCATCCGATTATGGAATCGGTGCATACAGCACCACGTACAAATTGTTGTGTCATACCTACCCGGCTGTCACAACACTACCGCCGATACGCTCAGCAGACACTTCTCCAAAGAACACAAGCGGGAATCACACCCCATGATACTACAGCAGCTCTTCTCCCAATGGGGCACCCCATCAATAGACCTCTTTTCCACAACCCAGAATCGCAAATGCCACCTCTTTTGCTCCAGAGTGGGATTCGGGACTGCATCCCTAGGAGACACATTCCTCATCCTGTGGAACAACTCTCTCCTGTATGCCTTTCCACTGATCCCTCTGATACTTAGGCCTGGTCTACACTGAGGTGGGGGAGAGTGTCGATGTAAGATACACAGCTTCAGCTACAGGAATAGTGTAGCTGAAGTCGACATATCTTATTGCAACTTACCTCCCGTCCTCATGGAATGGGATCGATCGCCGCGGCTCCCCCGTCGACTCCGCTTCCGCCTCTTGCCCTGGTGGAATTCCAGAGTTGACGGGAGCGCATTCGGGGATCGATTTATCGCGTCTAGATGAGACGCGATATATTGATCGATCGCTACTCACCAATCCAGCGGTTAGTGTGGACGTACCCACAGGGTCCTATGCAAGATCAGAGATGACATGGCATCCTTACCTGTTCCACATGTCTGCCCATCCTCCATGGACTCTCCCCAACAGACCAGATCTCCTTTCCCAGGACAACAGATGAATTCTTCACCCCCAGCTCCAGAAACTCCACTTGACAGCATAGTTCCTTCATGATTCAGACCCACAAATTAGCCTGTTCTGAGCAATTCCAATATGTCCTCCTTCATAGTAGAAAAGACTCCACTCATAAAACTTACCTGCAGAAGTGGAAGTGGTTTTCCCTGTGGTGTTCAAACAAACATTTATCACCCCATATCGTGACCTTTCCTAACATCCTAGACTACTTCCTGAAACTAAAACAGGACAGACTCTCGCTCAGCTCCATCAGGGTACACCTAGCGGCCCTTACTACCGTCCATGATTCGTTAGATGGATATTTACTTTTTGCACACCCCACCATAAAATGCTTCCTCACGGGCCTACAAAATCTCTACCCCGAGATTTATCCATCTGCAGCTGCATGGAATCTCAATTTCATTATTCGCGGTCTTATGAAACCTCCATTCGAGCCCTTAGCTACTTCATCTCTTCTTCATATGTCCATGAAGGCAGCCTTCTTGGTTGCCATAACACCAGCAAGGAGGGTAGGAGAAATCAGTGCCCTGCTGGCCTACCCTCCCTACGCAACCTTCTCCAAAGACAAAGTTACCCTGCGACCCCACCCTAAATTTCTCCCTAAGGTGGTATCAACCTTCCACCTTAACCAACCAATATACTTACCTACATTCTATCCCAAACCCCATGAGACTCCACACGAGGCAACGCTGCACACCCTCGACATCAGATGAGCACTGGCCTTCTATTTAGACAGGACTAAACCATTTCATAAGTCCTCCCGCTTATTTGTCTCCACTACCGAGTGATCAAAGTGTGCAGCACTTTCTAAACAACGACTTTCCAAGTGGATCTCTGACTGCATCAGATTCTGTTATCGCATTCAAAATGCTCAAGCGGCCAAGGGCATCAGAACTCATTCTACTTGAGCCATGTCAACATCTGTTGCTTTCCTCCATAATATACCCATTCCTGATATCTGTAAGGCAGCCACATGGTCATCTGAACTCACATTTACTAAACACTATGCTATCACACAGGATACCACAGCAGACACGATAGTAGGCCATACAGTACTGTCTACAGTACTCACTGCCACAATTCCAAAGTCCCACCAGCCTTAATGGGTACTGCTTCACATTCACCTGGAGTGGAGCACCCACAGGGACAGCACTCGAAGAAGAGAAAGTTACTCACTTTGCAGTAACTGAGGTTCTTCGAGATGTATGTCTCTGGGGGTGCTCTACTCTCTGCCCTCCTCTCCTCTACTTTGGAGTTCTGTACTGACTTCTCCATGGTAGAGAAGGAACTAAAGGGGGCGTGGAATGCAAGCGCTCAGGCAGACTCTAACGAGACCACGAGACAACAGCTGAGCGTGTGCATCCCAACCAGGCACTGCTACCAAAGATTTCCAATCAATGGCACCAGGATGCACCGTCACCTGGAGTGGAGCACCCGCAGGGACACACATCTCGAAGAACCTCAGTTACTGCAAAGTGAGTAACTTTCTCTTCCCCTGAGGGGTTCCTTTGAGGTATGGAGTGTCACACCAGTGGAGTGAGAGGGCCCAGATTCCCCTACTGTTAAGGGCGGTTAGCATAAGTAACTCCATTTTGGCAGCATAGGGCCGCCATTAAGGGAAAGCAAGTACATCACATACTGGGGTCGGCACTATATCTGGTTTCCTCTAGCTAACCACAAATGCAAACTGTCATATACCATAAAAGGAAGAAAATGTTAAGATTAGATAAAGAGGAAAAAACAACTTAACAGTTCAGGAAGGTTCTGGTGTATAAAGTTATTGCTTTCCTGAGTGCTAGCTGACATGTAAAAACATTTGGTTGTGATAGGTTGAAAATAGCTAAATGATTTGTTTATTGGCTAAAGCTTACGATGCACGAGGGCAACATGCCCCAATGAATAATATATAAACTCTGTGTAACTGGCAGGCGGGGTCCTTTCCCTGCTTAACGGGGAGGCACCACACTTAAGCGTAATAAACTTTCTGGTAATTAAGTACTCTGTGTAGTCAAATTCTTGTGCCTCAGCCTAGGAACGAATTGCCTGTGTGGCCTATTGGTTTAATTTCACAACACTAACCACCTGTGAACTGTACCCATTAGGCAGGGGCACCACTTGAGAGTGGTGCTCACTAGGAAAGGCTGTCACCGGAGATGAACTGTCGGGTGTAACTGCTGGCTTCGGCCCTAATTGCTAGGGGGGAGATGTTGGTGCTTGTGTTTGCATCCCACTATGCAATCATTCAGCATGCTAGAGACAATGCCAGATTTGGGTGAGTTGACCTTAAGTCCTTGTTCAGAATTACTCTGAGCCTACCTCCTGATTTCAAGGCTTGTGAATCACCGAGTGTGGAATGCATGTGTGCAATCACTCAAAGAACCAAAAATGGTTACTAGCCTATTCCATAACTGTTTTTCTGAGAGATGTGTGGCATGTGTCCGTTCCATGACCTACTCTCTGACCCCTCTACATTGGAGTTTTTCTAGTGAGGAGGAACTAGCAAGGGGGGAGGGATAGCTCGGTGTTTTGCACATTGGCCTGCTAAATCCAGGGTTGTGAGCTCAATCCTTGAGGGGGCCATTTAGGGATCAGGGCAAAAATCTGTCTGGGGATTGGGCCTGTTTTGAGCAGGGGGTTGGACTAGATAACCTCCTGCGGTCCCTTCCAACCCTGATATTCTATGAACTAAGGTGGGTTGAGGGTGGCTCCATCCTTAATGCTTGCATGCAGTGGCACAAGGCAGTAGAGGACACTCAAGCCACCCCAGTGGATGTAGCCAAGGGAAAACTTTCCAACATCTGTGCTCAGGGAGCTCTTACACCAAAGAGTGGAATAGGCATGTACAACACATCTTGAAGAACAACAGATACAGAACAGGTTATTAACCATTTATTTTGTAGCATCAGTTACCCATGGCATTTAGTGTTGCACAATTAGTTTAAAGATCACCTGCCAGCAGATTTCAAAGGGAACACAGGAATTGCCATATCAAGTCAGACCAGTAGTCCATTTAGTCTGGTATCCCTTCTCCAAAAGGGCCAACACCAGATGTTTTAGGGGAAGATGATAGAATCTCTCCTGAAAGAGTCTGTCTGCAGTTGTCAGAGTTGGATATCTGGTTAGAAAAGTGAAGAAATAAATCTCCCCTTCAACAGATGAATAGGATGAAAGAGGCAAAGAACCATTTTCAGATGAAAGCTTAATTTCTTGCCTATTTTTGGTTTGGTATTTTATTTTTAATTCCTTCTTGGGAAGGAACATTTTTGAGTTGGGAAGTGAAGAGGAGGAATCCGTAGAATGTACTGATATCCTTAATGATCCATCCTGCCTGTTCCAGAGTGAAGGGAGAAAAACCTTTTGCTGTCTTGACCTAGTCTTGTACAGCAAATTTTCAGGTAAGTGGAATTAAAATTTGCCATTATTTTGGATGGGCAAATTGAAGAAAAAAACTAAATGCTAATAAAATGTTAATAAAACATTAAAGTTTCATAGTTAAAATAAAAAAGCCAGGAAATGCAAACATGAAGGTTCCTACCGCAAGGTTTACTTGGTCACAGTGTACATCTTGCGGACTTAATACTATAAATTTAATAATTTATTAAACTACAAATTTAACAAGAACAAGAATAACCATTCTACATATCTGCAACATGAATAACATTTCTATAGGAACTTTAATTTTGCATTTCCTAATTTTTATTTTGAACTGTGTAACTGTAATGTTTTGTTAATATAGGTTTTTACATTTGATACATGAATGAACTTTATTTTGAAAGTGCCCCTTTTTAGCCGTTCATGAATTTGGCAGTTTCTTTTAAAAACATAATTCATCCTATCTATTTTCAATTAATTCCTATTTGGAAAGCTTTAAGTAATTGTTTCATAACATTTTTAATTATAGAAGTTAATGGGTTGTGACATCAGTTCAGCAAAGCACTTAAGCATGTGCTGAGCTTTAAATATGTAGAGAAAACCATTCCCTATTCTGCCAAGTACTTTAACACGTTCTTAAGATCAAGTCAGTAGGATTTAAGCAGGTGTTTAAATGTTTTGCTGAATTGGGGCTTACGTGCAACATAGAGGTTACTGTAAATGTTGTTTTTAATATTTTTTAAACAGGAAGCTGTAAAAACTAACAGGCAATTCACAAAATCAGTGACACCTTCCCATGTTCAAGATACACACTTCATTTATCCTGAGGCTGATGAGGAGAATGCTGGCACTGATATGAAAATAAATGGTAAAGATTTATCAAAGAAAGGCAAATCTCCAACAAAATCTAAAGGTAAAGGAGAAGATCATACATTTTCAAGACGCAAGTCTATTAATGAAACTGATAAATCAGTACAGAAATTACCAGCAGTTGACACAGGAAAGCAAACAGGTGAACTACTTTCAAGGAAAACTCCAGTAGAAACTGAGAAAAACCAAGAAACTGTGACATCTCAACTGAAAAATGTTAAACTAGAGAAAAAAGTGTTAACTGATAAAGAAAACGCTAAAGATTATGGAATTCCAGCAAGCAGTTTAAAGGAAAAAGTCCTTGTTCAGGAGAGAGAACTGTATAAAGCTAAAGAATCTGCTGGTGTCATGGAAGAGACTCCAAAACTTCAGTTTCCTCAGTCTGAATATGAGAGAGTACAGTATACTCATTCTACTGACAAAGAGTCACTCCCGTTGTTACCTGTTAAAATCAAAGAAGAATCAAAAGGGGAAAAAAAACATACAGAAGAAAAGTCAGAAACTGTAAGAAAATTAGTATTTTTCCTTTCATGCTTTTTCTTAAAAATGTAGATTAGATGAAGTATAAATGAAAACAGATTTACAATATAGTTAAGCCTTATTTTTCAAAGATAATTGTGACTTTACCAAATATAAGGGCTATTTCTTATCAAATGCTCTGATTTTGTAGACTTTCTTTCTTATTTTTCAACAGCAGTCCTAATAGTATAGGTTTTTCTAGTAGACTGGGAGGATGGGGGGACATGCAAAAAATTATTACTGCTTTTCTTGTCCCTAAAAATGTACTACTTTATCTGAAATATAAATATGTCTCTGTTGTAATGCCCCCTAAAATCAAAGACAACTCTAAAGGTGCATTACAAATACCACACCACATAAGTTTGCATGTTCTTTTTTTCTTTCTTTCTATATATTTTGATAAAAATGGGATTATTACTTTATTACTAGGACTATTAGAAATTATACCTTTTGGTCTTATCCTTTTCGCTATCCTGTCCTTTTTCTTTACTATCATTCTTTTTTCTGTTGCTCCTTATTTTTTCACTTTTTTCAGAAACTGCCCTTTATCACCAGAACTTCAAGGGCTCTTCTGAAAGTCCTGTCAAACTCCCATTATTGGACACTCACTAGGCCACAGTGTTTGGATCCCATCACTCTGGACCAGTGGTTCCCAAACGGGTTTGTGATCCCCTTGGGGATTCGCAAAATGTTACAGGGAGTTCTCAGGGGAAAAAATTCCCTAATGGCAAACAGAGCTATCCCTAGTGACCCCGGGCAGCACAGGACCAGCAGCCCGGAGCCCCTGGACTTCCAAGTGCTAAGCAGATCAAAGCAAGTATATCTATCACACTGAGGAGATTTAAACTTTGACTCCTTATAAGAAGTGGAAAGGGAGGTGGATATTTTTTGCTGTTTTTAAAATTAAATAGGCAGCTAATATTGTTTTTAAAATTATGATGAATAACAAGTTTAACCTTTGTTGTAATGTGCATTGTTTGCCTGGACTGCTCAAAACCTGAATGCTTGTGTAGGAGGAACTCTTTGAGTTGGCTTCTTAAATACCTTCATGCTGTTTCACATCTGATACTCCTTCATGAAACATAGGAGCCTTGTCTTATAACAGGCGTATTCAAAGTGATACAAGCTACGAAAGTGAGATCTTGGAAGAATGTTGCCATTTTCATAACGTAATAAAAATACTGTAATGATAAATAATAATTAATAAATAGTTTGTAATAAGCATGTAATAAAAACAAATGTTATATTTCCAAGGTCACTGCTTTTATAATTTATATTCAGGAAAAGGAGAAAATCCCTGAAATTATTCATGTTTAGGATGGGGTTCATGAGACTTGACATTTTAGTGAAAGGGATTCACAGGTTGTTAAAGTTTGGAAACCACTGCTCTGGATCCATATGCTTGTAAGTTTTCTTTGATCTGGATAGGCTCGAGCACTGTCTCTTTCTTAGGCCTCTCTGGCACACTTCCTGGGCCTGTTTCCACTTCATGGAAGTGGAACTTCACAGCCAGCTGCTCTAGGCCCCAGGACTAGTGCTGAACCCTCATGACACCCCAGTTACTTAAACATACCTATCATGGAGAACACATTACTAGACTGCTGCCTCGGGTCAAGATGCAGCATTTCAGGGACTCTTCCTACTCTAGTTGACCTGGTTCTTCTTCAAGTGATGTCCCTCTGGTGCTCCACTTCAGGTAAGGTGTTCCTGCACCATCGATTGGAGATTTTCGGTAGCAGCATCCGTGCAGGTCGTGCATGTGCGGTGTCTATTTCACGGCGCCATTGACACCTCATTTAGCACATGTACAACTCGACCCCCTCAGTTCCTTTTCAACCATCTTTGGCCTGAGATGGAGCTCTGTGGTAGTATCTCAATGTCTCTCTCTCTCTCAAACCTAGAGAAATAGAATTAGAAATCATTTTAGACCTTTCCTAATATAGACAGTGTTAGTTGAGTTAGTTTTAGTCAGTTAACATTTTCTTTTCTTTTTTCTCCCTTTCATTTTCATCAGAGCGGGAACACTTAACCCACTTCAACAATGCCTGGTTCCCCACGCTTTAAGAGATGAGGCTTATGCCACAAAGCAATGCTGGTCTCAGATGGACATTCTCTCTATGTTAGCTGTCTTGGTGAGTCACACATTCCTCAGAAGTGCACTCACTGCAGCAATCTGAAAGCGAGGGCCAGGTGTAATTGAAACTTCCACTTAAAACTTATTCTGATGGAGAAATCTCTCCAACCGGCCTCTTACCCATGGCAACAGATCCCTTCCACAGGGGGTTCCCTGAGCACATCCACTTCAACTAAGGACAATGCTCATTCCTCTAAAAGAGCAAGGAAAAAGAGCCACGACATCTCTGTAGAGAGAACTGCATAAAAAGAAATGGTTTCCTGCCAGGTCACTGTCCTCAGTGTTGACCACTCCACAGGTGAGCAACTTTCAGGCATCGGGCCCCTCTGATACTGTTCACACTGTCTGCCCCATCTGAAGGATAAGGAATCAAGGCACCAACCTAAGCCTGCCTCCTTCTCTATGGCATTGACAACGCTGGTGAGAGACATGGTACCGAGGCCCTCACCGGTGACTCTGCCTCTGCCACCAGTGCCAATGATTCCATTATCAGATAGAGCCAAGATAGCACTGCCTGCACCAAGGATGTTGGGCTACAAATCATCGGCATCCAGGGTAGCATCTAAAACAGCGACAAAAGGACATCACAGTTTCCTCTGTACTGCAGTCCCCACTCTTCAGGCTCCCCTGCACATATGGAACCGGAGCAAGCAGCATCCCCTACCGCCTCACTCTTGAGTGAATATGACGATGACCAAGAGGGGGGTACCTTCTCTTCACACCATTCTTCCCATATAGGTTGTAGATCACACTGGGAACCCAGGAAATCGAAGGCCCCCCATAGAGAAGAAATGCAACAGTGCTACGGACAACCATGGATGTGCCCACCTATGCCATTCCCCATACAATGGCTATTTGGGACCCATGGCCAGTGTACAGGACTCAATACACCAGACTGTCAACTCCACCCAGAGTTGAAATTAGATCACCACCACCATATTCCACATTGGAAACCTCCAAGCCCAGGAGGAAACGGAATGAGAGGGAAGAGGGTATTGAACAGGATATAACATCTCCTGCACATAATTCTTTTTCATCACCAGATGAAACTATAATGCTCCCATCTCCCATCATGGCTGATGATTTCAGTCAGTTCCAAGAACTGTTCAAAAGAGTAGCCCAGAGCCAGGAGATTCAGCTTGAGGAGGTGCAGGATACCCAGCACAAACTCCTCCAAATTCTGTAGACATCATCAATTTCCAAAATAGCGTTACCCATGAACAAAGCCATCATGGAACTGGTGGAGACAGTCTGTCAAATTGATTTAGTTGGGTTTGGTCCTGCTTTGAGCAGGGGGTTGGACTAGATGACCTCCTGAGGTCCCTTCCAACCCTGAGATTCTATGATTCTATGATTCTAAATGTCAGCTACTATCCCACCGACATGCAAGAGGGCAGACAGGAAGTACTATGTGCTGGGCAAGGATATGGATTTCCTTTTTTCCCATCAACCAACCAATTAACTAGTAGTAGAAGCCGCAATCAACAAGGCAAACAACCACAATACAGGTCAAGGAATATGAGTCTCAACTACTTCAGTTGGAAGGTCTATTCTACAGTGACATTACAATTCTAAGTTGCCAATTACAGTGCGCTCCTAGCCAAATATGACCATGATAATTATGGCAAACTAAACAACTTTATTAATGACCTCCCAGAGAACACAGAAACTGAGTGATAGCTGGTCGCAGAATGGCACTACAAGCCTCCCTGGATGTAGCAAACACAGTGACGTGAACAACAAGCACAGTCATTGTGATGCATAGAGCTTCATGGCTGCAATCTTCAGGGATTCAAAGATCTCCAAGTGAAGGTGGAGGATCTCCTATTTGACAAAGAAAAGCTTTTCTCTGTCAAAACTGATGAGGTCCTCCACTTGATGAGATTCCCAAGCTACCCTCCACACTCTCCATGTGTATATACACCTGCCATGAAACGGAGATGGTACCAGCCTTATCAACGAGTCAGAGACATCCCATTCCAACAACAACAACATCAATATGAACCCCAAAGACAAAGGCAGTGACCACAGAGATGCAGAGCCTCATACTCAATCCTCAATGTCAAAACTGACATCAACCAAACAACAAACAGGGGGGAGGGATAGCTCAGTGGTTTGAACATTGGCCTGTTAAACCCAGGGTTGTGAGCTCAATCCTTGAGGGGGCCACTTAGGAATTTGAGGCAAAAATCAGTACTTGGTCCTGCTAGTGAAGGCAGGGGGTTGGACTCAATGACTCTTCAGGGTCCCTTCTAGTTCTATGAGATAGGTATGTCTCCATAACTAAACAAATTTGAAAATTTGGTTGAGGGTCTGAACAACCTCCCTCACCAAATGCTACCCAGATCTTTGGCCAGCAATTATGCCCTTTTTACCCTGTCTGGGCATCAATAACTACAGATCAATGGGTTCTAGAGATCATAAGATGATGCTACATCATCCCTTTTACCTCCTGCCCACCAAGTCTACCCCCACCCCATCCCTCTTCAGAGACCCTTCTCATGAGTACCTGCTACAACAAGAAGTAGAGCATCTTATATAGTTAGGTGCCATGGAACTAGTTCCTCCACAGCACAGGAGGAAGGGTTTCTGCTTCCATTACTACTTAACCCAGAAGAAAAACGGAGGATGGAGGCCCATTCTAGATCTCCAAAATCTCAACAAGTTCATATGAGCCCAAAAATTCAAAATCATCACACAATAATGCCAGCAATGGAAAGACCTACAAGACACCTACTTCCATATCACCATACATCCCACTTACAGATGATTCCTCCAGTTCAGAGTGGGGAAGCACCACTACCAATACAGAGTCTTACCATTCAACCTTTCCATCCCTCTGTGAGTCTTCTCCAAAACCCTTGCGATAGTAGCGGCATACTTATGCAAACAAGGGATAATGATTTTCCCATATCTAGGTGACTGTTTACTAAAAGGGCCTACCCTGTTAGAAGCAATGGACATCATCTGGAGGACTATTACTCTCTTCTGGGAACTAGGGCTACAAATAAATGAACAAAAATAAACCCTAGTTCCTGTAAAACAATCGAACTTCATTGGGGTGCACCTCGACTCCAAAGAGGCCAGGGCATCGTTCATTACTGATGAAGAGATTCATAACACTGAACAACCTTATCTTGGTAATCATGACCAGCCTATGAATATTGGCATGAACATATCTACAGCTATTAGATAACATGGTGGCCACCACTTTCATGGTAAGGCATGCATAACTACATATGCACAGCCTACAAGGCTGGCTGAATTAAGTGTACATACCGAGCAAGCACAAACTGAGCAGAAGCCTAACACTCCCACCCAAAGTTCTGGAATCTCTACAATGGTGGACAAGACCAGAAAAATATGCACAGGGATCCCTTTTCACCAGGATCCACCATTATTAATAACAACAACGGATGCCTCTTTGATAGGCTGGGGCTCCCACCTGAACCACCATACGATCCAAGGAATATGGTCATTTATGGAGCCCCAACTACACATTAACTTACTAGAACTATGCATGGTCTTCATTGTGTGCCACCATTTCCTCCCAATGATAAAGAACAAAACAATATGCGCAATGACTGACAACATCGTTTGCATGTTCTATATAAATCAAAAGGGAGGAGCTTTCTTCCACTGTCTAGGCACCGAGGTCATGAAGTTGTGGAACTGGTGCATAAGCTATATCAATATTTCAACTTTCTATGTCCCCGGCTGCCAGAACATGACTGTGGACACACTGAGCAGGCGGTTCTCACAAGACCATGAATGGGAGCTGAACAAGGGGTCCTATAACCCATATTCCAATGATGGGGCTTTCCCCCCCATTGACCTATTCATGACAGCCAGAGGTGAAAGTAAGCTGGTACGGGCCGGTACGGAGGACCGGTAAGAAAAGGAGACTGACTGAGGGAGGGAGAGAGAAGCTTGCTCCCTGCATAAGAATAGTTTAAACTCAGCTGTTCCCTGATGGTTCACCCCCCAGGGCTAGGTTTCTGGCAGCCTTGTTAATTTCACTCACAGTAGCTGGAGGGAGGGGGGTCGAGGGGAGGGTGTGTTTGACCATGGCAGCGGCAGTCCTTTTCTGCCCCTGGGATGAGGGGATCTCTCCAATACTAATATACACAACAAATACAAGCATTTGGCTGCCTAGCTTAAATCCAGAGCTAATAAAAGCAGGTGGAAGGGAAAAACTCACTGTCACACTGGTTTCTCATCTTCTCCCTCCCCCTCCTCCAGCCAGGCTGCAGACAAGGCTCTGCATTCCTCCCCTCCCCAAGCAGGGGTTCTCCTCTAGGCTCTAGCTTGCAGTAGGGAGACTGGCTGAGATGCCTGCTGCTGCTGCCTGCAAAAGAACAGTTTAAACTCAGCTGTTCCCTGTGCAGTTCAGTGCCAGAGTTAGGAACTGTTTCTGGCATCCTTGGTAATTTCACTCCCAGTTGTTGTTGGGTGTGTGTGACCATGGCGGGGGCAGTTCTTTTGTGCCCCCGGGATGAGGGGATCTCCTAAACACAATCAAAATCAGGAACCATTTCCAAGTTCAAATCTATCCCATTCCCTCCCCAGCAGAGGATCATGGTTGTGATGTCCAAACTGTTTGCAGATCCTCTTTGAAATGTTACTGTTTAAAAAAAATACAAAA
The DNA here is from genome assembly GCF_020497125.1 of Mauremys mutica. Taxonomy (NCBI): domain Eukaryota; kingdom Metazoa; phylum Chordata; order Testudines; family Geoemydidae; genus Mauremys; species Mauremys mutica. Next base: position 266,900,297 of record NC_059073.1, read on the forward strand.
AACATGGACAACATGGTGGAAAGATGTGTCATGATGATTAGGGTTTATTTTGGGCAGAGCAATTTTGCTAAAGCAACTAAAGATTCACAGGGAAAGCAAATAGCCCCCATAGACAAAACCACAAAGGGATTGGAGGGGAAAACTGAATATTCAGGGAAATTATTGTGCCTCCTTTGAAAGAAATAGTAGTTTTAATTCCAATCCACCCTCTTTATATATTGATTTAAACACCTGAAATGTCCTTAGGACATTGGGTGCAATCTCAGATCTCTTTGTTTTGTCCTGCCTGCAGAGTGCAGAGGCTAAAATTGACAAAACTTTCTCTAAATATCTTATATATTTCATGAAGGCTATTCCAGTTGTCATTAATTCACCCCTGACTTCCCCCCCCCCACCGGCTCCCTCCCTGGCTGGCTGTAGTTTTTGCCTTGGTTACTTACTCCTTGGCAGACCCAGCCCAGCGGCACCTGCTGGCTCTCTGCAGGCAACAGCCCACAGGGGCTGGTTGCTGGGGTCGCTGCTGGTTGGTGGCAGGCTGCAGCTGCGTTGTTTGTGACACATTCATACACATACACATACATACAGTCAGAGGTGAAAGTAAGCTGGTCTGGTCCGGTATGGCGTACCGGCAAGAGCCAGTATGCCGTGCTGGACTGCATCGACTTCCATGGCGGGGATTCAAAGGTCTCAGCCGCGGGCAGCCCAGAGCCCTTTGAATCCTGGCCGCGGCTCCGGCGGCCGGGCTGGGGCAGGGATTTAAAGGGCTCCGGGCTTCCCTCAGCAGCAGGAGCTCTGGGTCCTTTAAATTCCTGCCCCAGCCCCGCAAAGCTCGGGGTTCCCCCTGGCGGCCAGAGCCCTGGGCCCTTTAATTTACCCCTGCCATGCCCCCTCAGGAGTCCGGCAGTACCGGTAAGTTCTGTAAGTTACTTTCACCACTGATGACAGCACAGAATCACAAATGCCCTCACTTTTGCTCGGGGAGGGGAACACCCTATCACTATGGCATACCTTCCTAATCAGATGGGACACATCTCTCCTTTATGCGTTCCATCTGATATTGCTGCTCTGGCAGATTATACACAAGATACATGTTGACAAAGCCAATGTCATACTAATAGCCCTGATGTGGCCCAGAGAGACTTGATACCCTTACCTGCTGCACATGGTATTCGCCCCACAAACTCTCTGACTCCTGGCAGACCTGCTCTCATAGGATGACGGCTGGGTTCCCTATCCGAATCTGGAGAAACTTCACCTCAGTAATAACAGTTAATTTAGACCCCATCATTTTATATGTATAGTTGGGATTATGTTTTCTAATGTGCATTACTTTGCATTTATCAACATTGAATTTCATCTGCCATTTTGTTGCCCAGTTTTGTGAGATCCTTTTGTAGCTCTTCACAGTCTGCTTGGGACTTAACTATCTTGAGTCATTTTGTATCATCTGCAAATTTTTCCACCTCACTGTTTACCCCTTTTTCCAGATCATTTATGAATATTTTGAATAGGACTGATCCCAGTGAGACCCCTGGGGGACACCACTATTTACCTCTCTCCATTCTGAAAAATGATCATTTATTCCTACCCTTTGTTTCCTATCTTTTAACCAGTTTCCAATCCATGAGAGGACCTTCCCTCTTATCCCATGACAGCTTACTTTGTTTAAGAGCCTTTGGTGAAGGAACTTGTCAAAGGCTTTCTAAAAATCTAAGTACACTTTATCCACTGGATCCCCCTTGTCCACATGCTTGTTGACCCCCTCAAAGAATTCTAGTAGATTGGTGAGGCATGATTTCCCTTTGTACTATGCAGTACTGGAGGGATATGCCTCTACTTCAGCTCCAAGACTTAAAGCATTGAAGAAAACTTGCTTGGCTCAGGCTTCCATGGTACTATGGCAACAATCTAAATGTATCAGGCACAGTCAGATGCTTCAGCACTGGGATGTCAGCAGCCTGGTTCATTGGTCCAGACAGCATCAAAGATTTTAGCTTCAGTGAAAGACACTGAAAACACCTCCTGATAAGGGGTGGAAGGCAATTTTGGTACTCTTCCGCCCGCCCCCGCGCCTTACAACTGAGGCACTGGAAACTTCTTCAGTGCTCTTCTTCAGAGAAGCAGAAGACATCAGGATAACTCCTGAATTATAGTCTCCTCTTTTGAACTATTCTCCTTTTTCAATTGAATCTACATCACCATTAGAGCAACCAAGGGTGCTCCCATACACATAAACATGATGGACAGTCTGCTTCAAAAATGTCAGTACAGCTGTAAGTGTCTTGTCATTCTTTCTGTGGATTCTTCATCTTCTCAAGTGCCTGGCAGGAATCAATCATCAGATCATAGCCCACCTGTGCCCACTCCATCTCGAATCAAAAGACAAATGAAAGAGGACTATGATAAGGATCTCACTTTCACGGTGTTAGCTCAAGACCTGTTCAGATGCGTTTTTGTTTGATCCAAAGTTTATGTGGCAGGCCAAAACTGGGAGGGTGACTTGTTGGGTCAGTGATAATGTGACGTCCAGACATTTTTCCCTTCCATGGCTGGATTCTGAAATATGAGGTGGTCACATGTGGTCCAAAGTGTTTTTTGCGATATTAGACATTATGGGGATATGTTGTCCATAACCTGCCAGATGGGAAGTTCTGGGTAGTCTTCAGCATTGGAAGATGCAGCTACTTCATGCACAAGTGGAAAATCAAAGACTCTGCTTTGTGCGACTGTGGTGAAAACATCAAAGCCATTGAACATTTCATAATGCAGTGTCGTAAATATGGATTCAAAGGTGAAATGGATGATATATACTGTGTCACAGAGGAGTCCTTGAAATGGCTTATGGACCTTTAAATGCATTTATAGAATGTTGCTCTGCAGACACCATACATGTGAGAAATCTCAAGATCTAATGTTTTTACCTTGGGACAACCACTGTGAGATAATAAGCCCTATCCCTATGGATTTCAACCTTGGATGTACTGGGCCCTCCGGTTTCAGCACTGAAAACTGACCAGTCATTTTTCAACTTCTATCAGAGACTACATTCAGATCCTCAAATGAACCATGAGGATATACCACAGTCATCCGGCACCTCAGCTGATATCAGAACCTCAACAGTCTTGCTCCTGGGAAGAGGATGAAGAGATGCAAGATGAACCTTCTTCACCCAGGGCTTTCTCTCCACACTCCCTGGGGGAAACTTCCACACTCTCATTGGGGGATGGTGTTAAAACATATCAGGAACTTTTCAAAAGAAAGGCAAACTCTCTTTGGAACTGGTTCAAGACAAGGCATGTAAACTATTTGACATTTTGCAACCCACCATTCATGGAAGCATAGTCCTTCCTATAATGAGGGCATTCCATAAATAATTTGCAGGTTCAAGATTCCTCCATCAGCTATCTAAGCAACCTCAAAGAAAGCTGAACAAAAGCATCAGGTTCCATCTAAAGGGTTTGAGTATTTTTAATTTGCATCCACCTCCATCATCTTAGTGGTCACTGCAATTAATGAAAGGTCTAAGCTGGTTTAGAAGACTTCTCCACAAGAAAAATAAAGTGCCAAATAAACTGAATTTGTTTATTCATCAGGTTTATTCAGCATTAGCTATGCTAGCTGAATAAAATTATACAAAATAGGACATATCAATCACAACATAGACTACTTGACTATGCTAGCTGAATAAACTACTTGACTATGCTAGCTGAATAAAATTATACAAAATAGGACATATCAATCACAACATAGACCTGGTGGCTGCACATCTCATAGGAGAATCCAATGCACTAGTGGACTGGCTAAACAGAAAACAGGCTTCTTCTCACAGATTGTCTCTAAAGGAAACATTGTTAACAAAGCAGCAAAGAGTCTTGTGGCACCTTATAGACTAACAGACGTTTTGGAGCATGAGCTTTAGTGGGTGAATACCCACTTCGTCGGATGCATCCTTTCATTAATTGCAGTGACCACGAAAGCTCATGCTCCAAAAACGTCTGTTAGTCTATAAGGTGCCACAAGACTCTTGCTGCTTTTACAGATCCAGACTAACATGGCTACCCCTCTGATTGTTAAAAAAAATATTTAAAATTTGACTATTCCCAAAAATAGACCTTTCTGCAAACAAAAACAAGAAGTATCCCCTTTTTCTTTCAAGGTGCTTTAGCAGATGTGTTTCTAATCTCTTGATCAAATGATCTACTACATGCATTGCCTTCCTTTCCTCTAATACCCAAAGTACTAAGGAAAGTGAGACAAAACAGAGCTCAGATGATCCTAGTGGCTTCAGCATGACCTTATCAGTTTTGGTATCTGGACCTACTGCAGTTCTCTATTCTCTTCCCCTTTTGACAGATATAATCTCTCAGGACTCTGGACACATACTCCATCTGGATCCAAAATCCCTTCACCTCATGGCATGGAGGGTCTCTTGTTAGCTTCCGCAGATAGGAAACATTCTGGTGAGATTCAGAGGGTCATTATGGAACGGATAAAGCTGTCCACCAGAAAACTGTACATTGCTAAGTTAAAGCATTTTCTCTTATGGGTGAAGATGAAGCAAATTGATCCTCTACAAATGTCTGTTCTGTTAATTCTAGATTATCTACCATCATGCAAGCCATCCAGGACTCTCATTAAACTCAGTCAGAGTTCATCTGGCTGCAATTTTGGCCTTTCATTCCCCTATTCAAGGCTCTTTGGTATTTTCCCATCCTACAATAAAAAGATTTCTAAAGGATTATTGCATATCTTTTCATCAATTAAAGATATACCACTCTAGTGGAATTTGAATTTAGTTCTCTGTTCTCCTTTTGAGCCTCTTTCATCTTCCTCATTCCACTAGTTATCAGTTACAGTGATTTTATCCAAAGATTGTTTCTGACTTTCATATTAATTTCTAAGACCTCATTCATCATTATGAAGTGAAGTTACATCACTGGATGTTAGAAATTCTCTCTTATACTATCTTAATAGAATAAGACCATTCAGAAAATTCTCTAGATTCTTTATTATGTATGAAGGCTTAAAAGGCCAAATCAGTCTCTTCTCAAAGATTATCTAAATGGATTGTAGTCGATATAGATAATTCTTACTTTATTAATAATCTGCAGCCTCTAGCTTGAGTAACTGCTCATTCTACACACCTTAAGAGGAGGATGGAGATTCACCTCCTCAAATGGACATTCAGCCACATGTACAGGAGTTAGGTGGGGATTCCTCTCCTGATGAAAATGTGTCACTTCATCTGTCTCCCTTTGAGGACATTATTCAATTTCGTGAGTTTGTCAGCAGAATGGTTAGTACATTAAACCAACCATCTGTTGCATTAAATCAATCTCCTCACCCAGTTTGATATTTTCAGTACTACAGCTACCAAAAAGATATCCTTACCAATGTTGGAAGGTTTCTGTCAACCAGCAAGATCAATATGGAATAATTCATTATCAGGTCACCCTAATTAAAAAAAAACAGATAAATTATATCAAACTCCTTATTAATGTTTGTCATGCTTTCATGAGTATCCTCCTAACTCAATAGTAGCAGTAGCACCAATACAGAGATCAAGATCTGGATATTTACACTTCACTACTAACTATATAAAGAAGGGAAAAGATTGGATTCTTTGGAAAGGAAGCTGTTTTCTTTGTCTTCCTTGAATATGAGGATTACTAACTATCAAACAGTTATGGCTAGATGCCAATTTTATCTTTGGGACAACATGTCACTGAAGAGCACTGGAAGTTAGCAAATGCCCTAAAAAAGGTCAAAATGTGGCAAAGCACACTCTTAGAGCATCCTTGGATGTCTTGGATGCTGCTTCAGGATCAGTAGCCTCTTTGGTAGCCTTTTGCAGGTACAGTTGGTTATGGTTGTCTTCCCTCCTCTGTGAGACAAAGTGAAAGATTGATGATCTTCCATTTGAGGGACACAGTCTGTTCAGTTCTCAGACAGACAACATTTTAGAGAAAATGAAAGAAACCAGATCTATGGCAAGATCTCTGGGATTTCTGCAGCCTTTCAGGAGAACTCATTCCCATGTTTAGATACCAGAGACAATATTACCCATCTTTTTCTTCATCATCTTACTACTCTTAAAGATACTAGTGTCAACGTCAGCAACAACAGCATGCTCCTCCATCTCAGTCTCAGTATAGGAAACAATCCTTCAAACAAAGATGGTACTAAAGGAATCTTCTACCATTTCTTCTTTGCCTAATATAAGATGTCAGGTTTGATGATATTCTCGAGAGCTGAAAACTGACTGCAGGCTCTTCTCCAATACCCTTCAGAGACCACCTGTCCCACTTTTAACAATAAATGGCAAAACATCACTATGGACAGATGGGTTTTGGATATAGTAAAAGAGGGTTCCATCATCCAGTTTGAGACCCTTCCTCTATACCATGCCCATCTTCCCTTGCTTTTCAGGAGAGGGTTCTGAGAGTAGAGATCTATTCTCTGTAACAGGAGGGAGCAACAGAGAATGTTCCAGAAAGTCTTGGGAATCAGGGAGTTTATTCCCATTATTTCCCCTGGTTCCAAATAAAGACTGGGGTCTATGACTGATCCTGGATCTGTGAAAATTAAACTACATTAGGAAGTTCTCCTTCAAGATGTTGACTCTTGGATCAATCACTTTCCCATCACTTTCCACTCTAGATTGGTTTGCTGCTCTCGATCTCAAAGATGCCTAGGCCACAGAAAGTACCTTTCATTTGCTCTAATACAAAGTCCTCCCCCTTTGGCCTTTCTACTGCTTCCAGGGTTTTTATAAAATGCCTTTCTCAAGTAGTAGCTTTTGTGAGAAGAAAAGGGTCATTAATTTTTCTATATCCAGATGCCTGATTTCTGAAAGCTCATTCCAACAAAACAAAATCTCATTCCAACAGAACAAAATAAGTCTCGACACATGTTCTCTATTCCAAGATCTAGGATATTTAATAAAAAAGAAATCCCTTTTGAATCCAACACAAAGAATTCCTTTCATGGGAGCATTTTCTTGATTCCAGAGCAGTGAGGACTTCCTAAGACTGAAATCCAGCGTACAATGCTTACTTCAGGAACCATCTCAAGAAGTGATGCTCTTCCTCACCCTTCTGGGTGTTTTGGCATTGACAATGTACATTACAAAGTATGCTAGATGCAAAATGAGACCTCTCCAACATTGGGTTTCCAGAAATTTCAGCCCCACAAGACACAGCATCTTCATGATACTTATCATTCCAAGGAAAGTTCAAAATAGTCTCTTACGGTGGATTAATTCCAAAAAAGTACTGAGTATCAGAGGTACTGAGTATCTGTACATAAAAGGATAAATGGACACAAATGAGACATCAGAATGGTAACATACAAAAGCCAGTAGGAGAACATTTAAATCTCCCTGGACATTCAATAACAGATTTAAAAGTAGCCATTCTTCAACAAAATAACTTCAAAAACAGACTTGAAAGAGAAACTGCAGAGCTACAATCCATTTGCAAGCTTAACACCATCAATTTGGGCTTGAATAGGGACTGGGAATGGTTGGCTCACTACAAAAGCAATTTTCCCTCTCTTGGTATTGACACCTCCTCATCAATTATTGGGAGTGGACCACATCCACCCTGACTGAATTGGCTTTCAACATTGGTTCTCCACTTGTAAGGTAACTCCCTTCTCTTCATGTGCCAATATATATTTGTAATTTTCACTCCATGCATCTGAAGGAGTGGGTTTTTTACCCACAAAAGCTTATTCCCAAATAAATCTGTTAGTCTTTAAGGTGCCACCAGACTCCTCATTGTTTTTTTAAAAAAAGTACTGAGCAAGTACCCTGACTCCTTCTGTAATAATGACAACAGATACTTCAAAAACAGGTTGGAATGCACCTTGACCATTTACTAACAAAAAGTCTTCAGAATCTTCAAGAGTAACATCTTCACATCAGTGTTCAGGAACTATGGGATATCCAGTTAGCACTTGGTGGTCCAAGTTGCCCTGGACAATCTGACAGGAATATACAATGTAAACAAACAGGGAGGAACCCGCTGGTCTCAATTTTACAAAGAAACAATAAAACTCTGGGATTGGTGTTTACCTCATGGAATTTATCCAGTTGCTTTGCACATAGCAAAATTGCACAATGAGCTAGTAAACCAACTAAGCAGATGCACAAGTGGTTTCTGAAAGAATGAGTGATTCAGGACATCTTTGATCACTGGGGTTTTCCAAGCACACATGGGCATTCAGTTGTTAACAGATGCATTTCTCCTCAATTGGAAAACAGATCTGATGTATGCTTTCCCCTTTTTCCATTAATGTTGAAGGTTGTAAAAAAGGTCAGGCAGGATTCAGCCAAAGTGATACTTGTTGCTCTGGCATGGCCGAGACAATAATGGTACGTGGACTTAATGCTCCTTTCCAAGGTGAAATTCAAATGGTTATCCAAACCTTCTGTCAAAAGAAGAAGAGAGAATATACCAACCAGACCCACAATTGCTATATTTCAAGGCCTGGGCGATAGGGCTCTAACAGATTTAGAGAACTCTTTTCATCTTGATGTGCAGCATGTATTGCTCAATTCTAGAATGTAAATGTTATGATTTAAAACTGAAGTGATTTCTATTGTGGGCCTCTCTGATAATGGTATTGATCCAGTTTTGGCTCCTGTCCAGTTTATTTTAGAATATTTGTTATTTCTAAAAATTAAGGGTCTATCTGTTCCTTCACTTAGCGTACATTTAGCTGCAATAGTAGCTTTACATATACCTGGGAAAGGTAAAACATTTTTTTCTTGTTATATTGTCAAAAGGTTTCTGACAGGTCTACTGACTCTTATCTGCCAGTGAGTGACCAAATTCCACCTTGGGATTTAAACTTAATATTAACCCAACTCATGTCTCCATCTTTTGAACCATTATCATCTATATCTTTATTTAATCTAAAACAGCCTTTGTTATAGCAATTACATCATCTAAATCTGTGGTTTTCAAAATTTTTTCATTTGCCGACCCCTAAAAAAGTTTGAACGGAGGTGTGGACCCCTTTGGATATGGCCATCCCTAGCTATTCTGGGGCCGTATGCAGCCCCCCCAATGGGGTGTGTGTGGGGGGGGCCCCAGGCCTCCGTGGGGAGGGCTGGCCCCAGGCCTCCATGGGGGGTGGGGCTGGCTTGGGAGGCAGCGGGGAACTGCCCCTTAGCACTCACCGTCCATGCGGCTGGGGCCAGGTGGCTGCACTTCCCACTGCTGGTGAGTGTAGGCCTAACCCTGCTGCTGTCCCCAGGTGTGGGAATAGGCGAGGCTGGGGCTGAGCAGGGGAAGGAAGGGGTGGGGCAGGGGAGGAGCAGGGCAGGGGCTTTGGGGAAGGGGGGGAGTTGGGGTGGGAAGAGGCGGGGCTGGGACAGAGCAGGGCCCTGGGGAAGAGGCGGGGCAGGGCCTAGAGCGGCACACAGCTGCACAGGGCACCAGGAAATGTGGTGCCCCAAATTTCCTGGTGCCCTACGCAGCTGCATACTTTGTGTATGGGTAAGGATGGTCCTGCCTTTGGCAATCTTAGACATAGTTTGCTGACCCTCAGGAGTCTGTGGACCGCAGGTTGAAAACCACTGATCTAGATGGAGGTATGAACTTCATGCCTTAATGGCTTACCTTCCATTTACAGTTTTTCATAAGGACAAGATAGTGCTTTGTCCTGACCCTAATGTTCTACTGAAAGTAATGTCAGATTTTCATGTTTTGTCAGGTATTCTTTCCAAAAAACTCATGCCCATGAGAGCAAGTCAAAGTTGCACTGTCTGGATCTAAAAAGAGTTTTATCTTACTATTTAGAGAGAATCAAGATCTTTAGAACTTTGCATAAGCTGTTTGCTTCCTGTATGGAAAATTGAAGGGTAAAACTGTTTCTGCTCAAATTTTATCTAGATGGGTCAGAATTTATAGAAGAGGATTATAAGAATGTTTGACAATCTTGTACTCCTGTTATTAAAACACATTCTACCAGAGCAGTCACTACATCTACAGCAGGGGTCGGCAACCTCTGGCACGCAGCCCATCAGGGTAATCCACTGGTGGGCTCTGAGATATTTTGTTTACATTGACTGTCTGCAGGCACGGCTCCCCTGCAGTTCCCAGTGGCCATGGTATGCCATTCCCAGCAAATGGGACTGCAGGAAGCGGTGTGGGCTGCAGGGACATGCTGGCTGCTGCTTCCTGCAGCTCCCATTGGCCAGGAATGGTGAACCGCGGCTACTGGCAGCTGTGGGGGGCCATGCCTGCGGATGGTAAATGTAAACAAAATGTCTTGTGGCCCACCAACGGATTATCCTGTTGGGCCGTGTGCCGAAGGCTGCTGACCCCTGTTCTACAGCATGCTTGAGACATGTTCCATTAATTGAAATTTATAAAGCACCACATGGAACTCAATACACACTTCAAACATTACACATAAGACATAGCTGCTACGTATGATGCTAATAGGCAGGGCAGTCCTCCAATCTTTAATTATTTAGGACATCTTGTCCTATCACCCATTTTTCTGTAGACTGCCTACCAAACTATACCAGAAGTGGGAATGTCCAGTGGACACTTGAGAATGAAATGAAGGATACTTACCTATAACCGAGGTTTTTTGAGATGGATTCTGCATATTCACACTTTCTACCCTCCTTCCCCCCTTCTGCAGAGTCATAATTAATCTTTGTTCTGCATTAGTGCTGGAAGGAACTGAGATGGCAACTGCTGCAGTACCCGCTTTTATAACCCTGTCCACAGAACTTGCTTGACTGCTGAGCTGAGGGGTGGGAGCTGGCACCTGAATGCTCTAATTCTCTAACAGACACTGCTAACAGAAAGTTCCACTGTTCAGCTGCATTAGTTGGCACATAATTCCAAGAATGTGAGAGTCCATCTCAAAGAACCTCAGTCACTGGTAAATAACCTTCATTGCATGTACTAGTTTTTTCTTGCTTTAATTACTTTACTTTCTCCTTTCTGGCCTGCCCGTTATCCATATTGCTCCTTCCAAACTGTCCAAAACACAGCAGCCAGAAATGTGGTCCTTGCTGGTTGGACTATTTCACCCCTCTATTTGGGATGCTTCATTCATTTCTCTTTTCCCAACATGTCAATGTTAAACTTATCCTTGTCTTTAAGGCCCTGCACAGCTCCGCCTGACATAGATATCTGCATTCCTCTTCATTCATTTTATGATACAGTCGAACCCATTTATCTCGACCTCGGTTAACTTGCCAATCCTATTAAGTCGACGTTTTACAAGTGGAACCGCCAAACTCCCTCTTTGTCTTATGGGTTTCTCATCCGTTATGTCGATTCGCCGAACGCTAATATCTCGAGCCCGGCTCCCTGCGTCCCCGACCCACCGTGTCCCCAGCCGCCCGCTCCCCGGCTCTCCAGCCGCGCGGTTCCCCAGCCGCCCGCTCCCCGCGTCCCCAGCCGCCCGGCTCCCCGCGTCCCCGACCCACCGTGTCCCCAGCCGCCCGGCCCCGCATACCCGGTCCCGGTCCGGCCCCGCCCGGCCCCGCATACCTGGTCCCCGCTTCGCCTGCCGCCCGCCCGGCTCCGCTTCGCCGGTCCCCGCTTCGCCGCCCGCCCGTCCGCCCGGCTCCGCTTCGCCGGTCCCCGCTTCGCCGCGCGTCCGCCCGGCTCCGAGTCGCCGCCCGCCCGCCCCTCCCCTGTCCCTGCCCGTCCCTGCCCGCCCGGCCCCGCATACCTGGTCCCTGCCCGTCCCCGCATACCTGGTCCTCGCTTCGCCTGCCGCCCGCCCGCCCGGCTCCGCTTCGCCGGTCCCCGCTTCGCCTGCCGCCCGCCCGCCCGGCTCCGCTTCGCCGGTCACCGCTTCGCCGCGCGCCCGCCCGTCCGCCCGGCTCCGCTTCGCCGCCCGCCCGCCCCCGCATACCCGGTCCCTGCCCGTCCCCGCCCGCCCGGCCCTGCATACCTGGTCCCTGCCCGGCCCCGCCCGGCCCCGCATACCTGGTCCCCGCTTCGCCTGCCGCCCGCCCCGCCCGGCTCCGCTTCGCCGGTCCCCGCTTCGCCGCCCCGCCCGTCCGCCCGGCTCCGCTTCGCCGCCCGCCGCCCGCCCCCGCATACCCGGTCCCTGCCCGTCCCCGCCCGCCCGGCCCCGCATACCTGGTCCCCGCTTCGCCTGCCGCCCGCCCACCCGGCCCGCTTACCCGGTCCCGCTTCGCCTGCTGCCCGGCCCGCTTACTGGGTCCCGCTTCTTTGGCTGCCCGGCTCCGGGTCCCCGTCCACGGCCGCCCGGCCCCGCTTCCCCGTCCCGCTTCGCCGGATCCTGCCACGTGCAGGCACCGCGGTAAGGGGGCAGGGAGGGGGTGTTGGAGAGAGGGCAGGGGAGTTCAGGGGTGGGGGGGTGGTTAGGGGTTTATCTCGATCATCGGTTATCTCGACGCTTTTTGGCAAACCCCTAGGCCGGCGACATAACAGGGTTCAACTGTATATCAATGCTCCTGCACCAATTTCTTCCTTCTCATGTCCTGGCTTTGTGCCTTTTTTCTCCCAGGAAACTCTCTATTCATAGATCAACCTCTGAGTCTCAGTGCCCCAAGTCTTCATGTTAAGAAAAATGTCAGTCTGGTCAGATTAAGATCTTTTTAAAGTTATTTAAAACGATTCAGTTCATTTGATCATTTTGTGCTTATCTTCTAGATTTTAAGTTCTTCAGGCCAGGGACTGTTGATATTTGCATCTTGTATAGTACCAAGGACATTATCAGAGCTAAAACAATAAAAATTAATTGTACCCTGAATAAATAGTTTTGCCAACAGAAAAGGTATATATAATTAAGTAAAACTGATTATTTCCCAGGTGAAATCCTATGCATGTTGTTGCCAATTGGCAATTTTTGTATTCTAATTATAATATAATTTTCTTACAGCCTTTGAAATTAGATCCCAAAGGATCTACTAAACCTAAGAAAGCTGCAGAAACAAAAAAAGGAAATTTAATGAGAAAAAGGTAGGGATACTTACATGAATGAAAATTACAGTTTGGTGCCCTACAATATTTTAATACTTAATTCCTGCTTTTTGTTATGGATTTGAAATGGTCAGTGTGAGTATTCTGAATTTGTAACTAACATAAACATATATGGAGTCTAAAAGTGGGGGAAAGTCTTCTTTACTTCTTGCTTGCAGATTAGAGAAGAGCGTGATATGCTGGCTGACAGTTAACCTGAGCAAAGCCAGTTCAATTTTTAAAAGCTATAGTGGTAATATATATATAGGAATTCAGGACAAAGTGGGATGCTTTGTGTGGTCATTTGTCTTTAATAGCCAGAATGTTGTTTAGCTCACTTCTAAATCATACTACTAGTGGTCTGAGTTGTGGCATTAAGGATTTTGGCATTGATGTTTATGCGTTGAGATATTTTTTCTGTAAATGAAATGCAAGAAATATTGAATTTTGTTAGTATGTGGCATTTCTTTTTTGAGATGTATTGTCCATATATATTCCATCCTTGATGTGTACCCCCCCCAATGTGCTCAAGATTGGATTCTTTTGGCCAGCAGCATTTGATGGGGCTATGCAATCCCCTGAATGTTCCTGTACTGATCATAGATTATTATTATTAGGGTTGGAAGGGACCCTCAAGAGATCATCTAGTTCAACCCCCTGCTCAAAGCAGGACTAATCCCCAAATGGGCCCCTCAAGGATTGAACTAGCAACCCTGGGTTTAGCAGGCCAATGCTCAAACCACTAAGCTATCCCTCCCATAAAGAGTTGTACTGGCCCAACTGCCATGGCTGTGCGAAGCGCCACAGTGTCAGAATCTCAACACAATTTTACAGAGACTTTTGTGGATCATTTTATATATTAGGGTTTGTTAGGAATAGTTTTACTAATGATAGTTTTCACTTTTGCAAGTTTTTGATGGCTTACCTATCTTCTTCTTCTTCTCTCTCTCTCTCTCATATCAGGAACTTCTTCCTGATATCAGAGTTAAAGGATGTTTCATCCTTAGTCAGCTGGCTTTAAGTTTTGCCTCTTTTCTGAGATGACGCTAACAATCGATAATGGGCACAGTAGATGTCTTTTTTTGCCTTGGGGAAAGGTCATCTCATCAGTGTTTTGTGTATAAATCCTTTGCTAAAAGAACTTTGAAGGAAAGAGAGACATGCCTTCAGCTAGTTCTTCTTCGAGTGATTGTTCCTATGCATTCCAGTTAGGTGTGTGCGCGCCGCGTGCACGTTCGTCGGAAGATTTTTACCCTAGCAACACTCGGTGGGTCAGCTGGGCGCCCCCTGGAGTGGCGCCGCTATGGCGCAGGATATATACCCCTGCCGACTCATCCGCCACTCAGTTCCTTCTTACCGCCCGTGTCGGTCGTTGGAACAGTGGAGCGTGGCTTAGCTGACCTCCACTTCCCTAGCTACTCGTAGTTTCTCTCGTTAAGTATATAGTTCAGATGTTTATAGTTGTAGTTAACTTTATTTGTTTGTAGTATAGTATAGTGTATTTATTTCACAGGGGTTCGGGGTTTATTCCCTTCCCCTCACCCGGTGTCGGGTCTGATGCCCGGTCCACAGGGTTTTATAATGCTCGGCCGGCCATAAGCCGATGCCGACAAGAGATCCTCTCCTAAGTGCCTCGAGGGATCTCACCTCACAGATAAGTGCCGCATTTGTGAGGCCTTTAATCCGAGAACAAAGGGGAGCGGGAATTTCGTCTCAAACAGCTCCTGAGGGAGGCAGCTCTTGCTCCTCTGCTCTCGGCGCCGAGCGCTGGTTAGTCTTCAAGGAGCGCTCCCTCAGCACCGGATCGCCGGTACCGCCAAGACCTCTCGGCACTGACCGTCGCTGGCTTCCACTCGGCATGGATCCCTCTCCTGGAGGATGAAGAGGCACAATATCCTTGCTGCGTCCGAGCCGCCTGCTCCGCAGCCGAGCGCTATGCTCAGTCGGATCGCCCGGCACCGATGTCCGCCGTGGCACCGACAATATCCGCACCATTAACTCCGGCCAGGCAAGAGCCGTCGAGTCCGGTGCTGGAATGCTCCCCGGTACGAACCGTGGTCGAGCTCGCTATGAAGCTGCGTCCGAGCCGCCTGCTCCGCAGCCGAGCGCTATGCTCAGTCGGATCGCCCGGCACCGATGTCTGCCGCGGCACCGACAATATCCGCACCGTTAACTCCGGCCAGGCAAGAGCCGTCGAGTCCGGTGCTGGAATGCTCCCCGGTACGAACCGTGGTCGAGCTCGCTATGAAGCTGCGTCCGAGTCGCCTGCTCCGCAGCCGAGCGCTATGCTCAGTCGGATCGCCCGGCACCGATGTCGGACGCGGCACCGACAATATCCGCACCGTTAACTCCGGCCAGGCAAGAGCCGTCGAGTCCGGTGCTGGAAAGCTCCCCGGTACGGACCGTGGTCGAGCTCGCTATTAAGCTGCGTCTGAGCTGCCTGCTCCGCAGCCCGAGCGCTCTACTACGTCGCACTGCCCGGCACCGGTACCTGCTGCGGCACTGACAGTATCAGTACCGTAGACTCCGGCCACGCAAGAGCCGTCGAGTCCAGCACCTGAACGCTCCCCGGTGCGAGCTGTGGTCGAGCTCACTATTCCCTCCATGCCGGAAACATTTCCACAGCGAGGGAGTTGATGGCAAGGGCAGAGCCTGCGCGGCTTTAACCCCCGGCACCGCTGGTGCAGGTATATTGTCTATTGGCGAGCCTGTCTTGCTCACGCCACCCGGCGTCGGCACCGCAGAGCGGCACCGTTCACGATCGCGGTCCTGCAGACGTTCTCGGTCCCGTCACCGATCGAGGTCCCGACGCCGCTCGCAGTCTCGGCACTGTTCTCCATTTCGGTACCAGTAGTACTCGCGGCACCAGTCAGCGTCCTGTTCGCCGGCCCGGTACACTCAGCACCGATCCAGCTCCCGGCACTGCCCCAGGCACCGGGACTCCCGTAGCCACTCCTGATCATCGAGCCTCGCGCTCTCGGTCTACCGCCCGGCACAGCTCTGGTGGCAGGTCCCATTCTCGGTACCGGTATGTCTCCCGGTACCAATCCCCAGTGCCGCGTCGAGCTACGTCAGTTAGAGAGGGAGACTCTACCAAGGGCTTTTCAGCTCCTCCAGGGCCATCCAGCCACGCATCAGTGTTGCCCCGTGCGAACACTTCATATGCGCAGTACTCGGTTGTCCGATGTGCCCTCCAGAGTCTTCCAGGAGACCTCTCAGTGGTCATTCTAGTCACCTTGGGCGTACTACCACGCCAGAGGCGTACCGGTGGTCCCATCTCGCTCTGTTCCGTCGGAGCTCTGGGTGCCAGAGGCGACAATTAGCCGTTCCCCTCCGACCGGTACAGAGCAAGCCCCGGTTCAGCCACCGGGCTCCCAGATCCCACTGGATCAGGAGGTCGTCCAGGAGCGCGAACCCACACAGGACCCGCTTGTACCTGGCCTTTCTTCTTCCTCCTCCCCAGATGAGGCGGGGGCAGGAACATACTCCTCGGGCCCTCCTCTGATCAAAATGCAAGTACATGGTATCCTCCAGGGGGTACGAGTACCTATATATACATCTCCCCCCTCCCCGCTCCCTTGTCGTCCAGTCCCTCAATGGGACGGAACGCCATGGCCAGCAGGCACCAGCCCCTAAATCCAAGGAGGCTAGGCGAATGGTCTTAGTGGGCCGTAAGATGTACTCGGCGGGAGCCCTGCAACTTTGTGTAGCAAACTAGCAAGCCCTGCTTAGCCGCTACTATGGGTGGCGGTGGGCAAATTTACAGAGTCGGTTCTTTAGAACTCCCGTCAAGAGTTCGATGCCCTGGAACAAACGAAGAAGCTGGCGAGGGCTTCCCTCCAGGCTTCGTTGGATGCAGCTGACTCCGCTGCCACGACTCTGGCCTCGGGTGTTGCCACGAGGTGCATTTCATGACTCCAGTTATCGAGCCTTCCCTCACAGCTGCTGCACACTATACAGGACTTGCCCTTCAATGGCAAAGGCCTGTTCTCTGAAAAAACTGGCCTTAGGGTGCAAAGCCTAAAGGGCAGCAGGGTCACTTTGCGCTTTCTCTCGGCATGCACATGCCGGTGCTTCAGCGCCGACCTTTCCCTCCCCAGCCTCACCGCTCTTACCCTGCGACTAGTCAAAGACAGGACTTTGCCAGCAGGTGTCGCTTACGCGGTCGTAGGCGTCAATCAGGACCTCAAAGGAGCCAAAATTGCGGTCCTTCTAACCACCAATGGGACAAAAGCCTACCCATCCTCGTCCCTCTTAGGGACCCCTCTCACGAGCGATTCCTCTTGCAAAAGGTGCGGACGCTCCTCTTCATTGGAGCTATACAGGAGGTATCTAAGGACGAAACCTAATCCCCTAGGCGAAGGGAGGTCTCAGACCTATCCTAGACCTGTGGGACCCCAACAAGTTCACGATGCAGATAAGTTCCGCATGGTACCCATGGGGACCGTCATCCCATCCTTGGATCCCGAAGACTGGAATGCCGCCCTCGATATGAAGGGCGCGTATTTTCACGTCGCCATTTCTCTTCCACACAGAAGGTACCTCCGCTTTGGGGCCTACCGTTGTTTCCAGTATACGGCCCTCCTGGTTGGCCTCTATACAGCCCAAGTGTATTCAAAGTGCAGGGCTGTAGTCGCCGCCTCTCTTCGCCACCGTCGGATACACGTTCTCCGTATCTAGACGATTGGCTCATTCGAGGGACCACCGGGCCCAAGTTACCAGTCATGTGGGCATCGACACGGACCTATTCCTGTGTCTAGGCCTGATGATCAATAGAATAATCCACTCTGATTCCCGCACAGGGAATAGAATTCATTGAAGCCATCCTGGACTCCAGTCTCGCCAGAGCCTGCTTACCTCAGCCTCGGTTTCAGGCGATGGTAACAATTGTACAAGGTCTACGGACCTTCCCGGCAACTTTGGCTCGCACTTGCCTAGGTTTCCTGAGTCACATGGCTGTCTGCACGTTTGTTTCCAAACATGCCAGGCTTCGCTTCCGTCCACTTCAATCGTGGCTCACCTTGGTGTACCACCCGGGCAGAGATTGCATACTCATGGTCGTCTCGTTCCCCCTGAGCATCCTAGGCTCCCTTGACCGGGAGTCAGCGCCCTCCCTGGTGTATCCAGGGATGCTGTTCCATTCACCCCTCGGGGTCCCTCGTGACAGACACCCCATCTCTCGGCTGGGTGCTCACCTGGGTCAGTTTCGCACTCACGGCCTTCGTTTGGCTCAAGAGCTGGCCTTGCACATCGATGTCCGAGAGCTGAGAGCAGTCTGCTTTGTATACCAGGCGTTTCAGCTGGCGGATCGCCTCAGAAGATCCTTCCTGTCTCACAAGTGGTCGTTTCCTCCGGACATTATCCATTCCGTTTTTCGGAAGTGGAACTTTCCCCGCATAGCCCTCTTCGCTCTCGCGAGAACGAAAAGAGAGAGAAGTTCTCTTCATTCCAAGACCTCTCCCTGGGCTCGATCTTGGAGGTGTTTTCTGATGCCGTGGATGAGCCATCGGCTGTACGTTTTTCCACCGTTCCGGCTGGTTCACAGGGTCCTGCTGAAACTCCGCAGGGACAGAGCGCACCTGATCATGATCGCTTCAGCGTGGCCCAGGCAGCACTGGTACACCAGGTTGCTACCCCTGTCGGTAGCCAACCCTATTTCCCTGCCTGTTTGCCCAGACCCCATAGCGCGGGATCACGGCAAGCTTCACCACCCAGACTTGTAATCCCTGCACCTCACAGCATGGCTGCTGCGTGGCTGAACCGATCCAAGTTACATTGTTCTGCCTCGGTTCTACAGGATTCTCCTGGGTGGTAGGAAACCTTCCACTCGGTTAACGTATCTGGCAGAGTGGAAGCGCTTTCTCCTGCTGCTATGTAACGCACAATGTTTCTCCCGCCAAGGTCCCGATCCATTCCGTCTTGGTCTACCTCTGGTCTCTCAAACAGCAGCACCGGGCGCGGTCCTCCTTAAGGGTGCACTTGGCAGCCATCTCTCCCTTCCACCCAGCGGAGAGTGGCCACTCCGTATTCTTACACCTTGTGGTTTATAAGTTCCTCAAGGGCTTGGAGCGTTATACCCCCCCCCCCCAGTTGGCCCCGCCAAAACCTGGGTCTTCAACCTGGTTCTAACCAGTTTTATGATTGCCCCATTCGAGCCACTGACAACATGCTCGCTAACACCTGTCCCGGAAGACAGGTTTCCTTGTAGCCTTTCTATCGGCCAGACGAGTCTCCGAGCTTCAGGCTCTCATGATGGACCCACGGTATACTGTGTTCCTCAAGGACAAGGGCAGTTGTTACCACGTCCGACCTTCCTCCCTAAGGTGGTGTCGGCCTCTCATATCAACCAGGATATCTTCCTTCTGGTCTTCTTTCCGAAGCCACACTCATCGCAAGGAGAGCACCAATTGCCCTCCCTAGACGTCCATAGGGCGTCCGCAATCTATATCGAGCGGACAAAGCCCTTTCGTAATGCCCCCAAACCTTCGTCGTACCGGCATACCGGATGAAGGGCATACCTGTCTCCTCCTAGAGGATTTCATCTTCAATGACGTTGTGCATCCGCACCTCCTGTGTTTTGGCCCATGTTCCATAGAACCACCTTACTGCACATTCCACCAGGGCTCAGGCTTCTCTGCTGCCTTCCTGGCTCACATACCCTTTCAGGGGATGTGTCGTGCAACTACCTGGTCCTTGGTCCACACCTTTGCCTCATTGGTCCAAGAGTCCAGAGCTGATGCAGCCTTTGGCTCAGCAGTTTGCATTCTGCAGCATCTAACTCCGACTCCACCGTCTACATACGGCTTGGGAATCACCTAACTGGAATGCATAGGAGCAATCACTCGAAGAAGAAAAGACGGTTACTCACCGTTGTAACTGTTGTTCTTCGAGATGTGTTGCTCTTATCCATTCCAGACCCGCCCTCCTTCCCCACTGTCGGAGTAGCCGGCAAGAAGGAACTGAGGGGCGGATGGGTCGGCAGGGGTATATATCCTGCGCCATAGCAGCGCCACTCCAGGGGGCGCCCAGCCGACCCACCGAGTGTTGCTAGGGTAAAAATCTTCCGATGAACGTGCACGCGGCGCGCACACACCTAACTGGAATGGATAGGAGCAACACATCTCGAAGAACAACAGTTACAACGGTGAGTAACCGTCTTTTTTATAGACCTCTCATTGCAACCTGCTTCTTATCTGGGCAGGGTAGACCACCCTGGACAAATTCAACCTCAGTGATTTCTGGATCCAATAGCTCCCAGTCCCCATCTTTGAAGACTGCAGACTTGAGTGGACTGAAAAAGTCACAGACAGCAGGAGCAGATCCCCATTGGTAATTCTCAGTAAAATGAAAATCTAAGTCACCTCACCACTCCCAACTGAAGGAGACTTCATTACCCAAGATTGGTACTGGTGGAGCTCTCAGGGAGCACAGTACCAGCACTCTGACACCTTCACGGGAATAAAAATTAACTGCCTCTTTTACTGATACTAGAACATTCAAAGTAGTGTTTCAGTGCCAACTGTTGCAGCACCAACCCCTTTGGTACTGATCTCTCTGGTATCACTTGCTTCAACACAGAGTGCATCAGCACTGGACATGTTGGCACCATGAACTCTGGTGCTATCCACTCCTGTACTGAGGTTTATGGCACTGTCCTTTCCCATATATAAGTAGTATGGAGTACTGAGGGGTCTTCACCCTACATATCTTCAAATCATTAGAAATATCACATGGTAGCATTCTCTTTGGGTTTCTTGTTTAGTGTTCCTATATGAAAATTGTAATAATTAAAAATATTCAAGGAAATTCCCAGAGAAAAACTACATTAAAATGGAATTCAGATTGACAGTATTTATAACTTAAGGTAAAATACTTTACAAGGATATTGTAATTATTCCTAAAACAAGCATTATACATTTCCTGACTTTATTAGTGTGTGTGGAGGCAAAGAAAAATATTGACAATGTCTTTAAAACTCAATTCTAACTTATCTAGGATTACAAAAATTAAAAAAAAAAAAAACCAAACCATAATTGCAATCGTATATTTATATTTATTGCCTGGTATATGGGACAGCATTATGGCTTTTTGGATCCCTTAATTTTTATACCTAGCAAGTTTCAGTTTCTTTTAAGTTTAACATTAACTCTGAATGTCCTGGATTTTTTATGCTTGTTTCTGAGAGAATTACAACATCCTTGTAATGTATTTTACTCATACATGCTCTCAGCCTTAGCTCCACTTCCATGTAGTTTGTATCAAGGTACCTAGAAATGTGGTAGGTGCATAATTTTAAAAATAGGATTTGGAAAACTAAAAATTATGAAAAAAGAACAGGAGTACTTGTGGCACCTTAAAGACTAACACATTTATTTTAGCATGAGCTTTCGTGAGCTGCAGCTCACTTCTTCGGATGCCTGCGGGAGGTCCACCAAAGCCGCGGGACCAGCGGACCGCGGGACCAGCGGACCCTCCTGCGGGAGGTCCACCGGAGCCACCTGCCGCCCTCCTGGCGACTGGCAGAGCGCCCCCCGCGGCATGCCGCCCTGCTTGGGGCAGCGAAATGTCTAGAGCCGCCCCTGTGTAGAACTCATATAATAAACACAAATCTGTATTTGTTGCACAGGCAGAGTAGGCAATTGCAGGTAGAGGGGAACAGTGGCTGAGGAACAGAAAGATGGCCCCAGTGCAAGTTTTTATTGTGGGACCCTTCCCTCAAATGTAATGAGTTTAACGCTTATTTATACTCATCAAACATGCAAATTCAACTGTCCTATACTTCATGTTAGCATCTGTGAAACAGTATTCACCAGCAATACTAAAGTTTTCTACTCACCCATCTGAATCTTTTTGCATGCCTTTCGTTCTGCAAACTAGTCAGTTATCTGTTGTAGGTTTATTTTTCTGGCTCACTTGTTTTAATTGGATAACATTCCCAGTTCGTGGAGTCCCTCTTGTCTCATAGTACTCCTTAGGTCAGAGGTCCTCAAACTGTGGGGCGCGCCCTCCTAGGGGTGTGTGGAGGAATGTCCAGGGGGGTGGGTGCGGCAGGGCCAGGGCCAGGACCAGCCCCCCCGGGGGTGGGGAGGGATTGCAACCTAGCCCGTCCCTGCCCCCAGCTCTGCTCCGGTCCCTTCCTCGGCTCCTGTCCCCGTGCCTGGCCCGATCCCCAGCTTCAGTGCTACTCCACTTTGGGCCCCATGCCAACCTTGGCCACTGGCCATGGCTTCATTCCTGGCCTGGGGCCAAAGCTGCAAGCGGAGCCACACCTTGCTGTGGGCCTCCACCGCAGCCTAGCTGCAGCTTTGCTCCCGCCCCAGCCTCAGACGCTGGCCATGGCCACAGACCCACATCCATCTGCAGCCCCACCTCAAACCCCTTACCCCTGTCCACGTTTCCACCCCCTATTGCAGCAGCAGCCTCACTCCTGGCTCCAGGGAGGGCGGGGTGGTGGTGCAGACAGGGATAAGGGGGGTATCACCCTCAAAAGTTTGGGGACCCTGCCTTAGGTAGTTCCTTATAAGCTTCATTTTTGAAAATTAATGTTCTTTTTTGAGTGATGTCCCTGTGAGTACTCCACTTCAGGTGTTGGTGTGTCCCGGCACTGTTGATCGGAGATTTTCAGTGGCAGTATCCATCTGGGTCATGCATACGCAGTAGTTGTCTTGGCACTATTGGCACCTCATCTAGCACATGTGCACCCCAAGCCCCTCGGTTCCTTCTCAACCATCCTCAGCCTGAGGTGGAGCTCTGTAGTAGTGTCTGTGACGAATCTAGAAATTTTTTAGAAATAGTTAGAATTAGTTAAGTTTCAGTCCATAGCTAGTTTAGTCAGTTTCATATTTAGAAAAAAAAACCCCAACCTTCTGTTAATTAGTTAAAGTTTCCCTCAGACCATTAGGGTCCATAGAGGAAGACATCAGAATTCTTGTAGAAACATGCCTGGATCACCAGGTTTTAAAAGACATAGTTCCTGTAGAGACACTATGCCTATCTCAGCTGGACATTCACTCTATGTCCACGCACTCACTGCGGCAACTTGAAAGCCAGAGCTAAGTGCGATAGAGACCTCAATCTAAAACTAATACTAATGGAGAAATCCTTCCAACCTACCTCTGATCCCAGACAACAGAACCCCTCAACAGACACCTCTCCGAGAACCTCATCATCAGACACAATGAAAGCTCACTTCTCAAAGAGAACAAGGAAACAAGCCACATGCTTGCCACAGAGAGAACCACTGAAAAAGAAACAGTCTCCTGCAAGGTCACTATCCTCTGTGCCAACCACACCAAAGTTAAGCACCTTCAAGGCACCAGGCACCTCCGGCACCACCCACGTGGGGCCTCTGCTGACAAGGACAGGGAGTCGAGAGGCAAACATAAGCCAATCTCCTCCTATATGCACTGTAGGGAGGCGCCCTGGCTCCCCGCCACGCCTGAGAAGGACGAGCCAGACCAGGTGCCGGAGTGGGCGGAGCCACCACCGCCTGTCCCCGCCCCCCGGAAGTCAAGGGGCGGGACAGGAAGTATAAAAGCCCGGCCCCAGCGCTCAGTTAGAGGAAGGCTGCCGGAGAGGACAGACGCTGGTGCTCGAGCTCCCGCCGGGCCCAGCCTTCCCCGTGCCCGGTATCCAGAGGAGCTGCCTGAGTGTCCCCGTGCCCGGTATCTGGAGGAGCTGCCGGAACTCCCCTATGCCCGGTATCCAGAGGAGCTGCCTGAGCGTCCCCGTGCCCGGTATCTGGAGAAGTTGCCTGAGCTCCCCTATGCCCGGTATCCAGAGGAGTTGCCTGAGCTCCCCTACGCCCAGTATCCAGAGGAGTCGCCTGAGCTCCCCTCCGCCCGGTATCCTGAAGAGCCCATGGTTTGGGACCCTCCGGATGACGCCGGCGACAGACAGGTACCTAGGGAGGGGGAGATTGGAAGTGGCCCGGGGGTAGCCAACCCCAGTCTGGCTCCAGGGGACCCCGAGCCAATGTCAGTCTGTTGCGGCCAAGATCCCCACTGACTGCAGCGAATCTTTGCCGCTGCTAGGGCCCCGGGCTGGAACGCAGTGGAGTGGGAGGGCCTGCGTTCCCCCTGCCACCCTTCCAAGGGTGGCAGATTCCCCCTTCCCCCTGGCCTGACCAGGGCTTAAATACTGTGTGTGCTCAGCCCTGCTGAAAGGCCTGAGCTGGAACTGCTTGTTGCCCCGCCCTGCTCCAGGGCCTGGCTTATAGACAGTGTGTTTACTCAGGCCCTGCTAAAGGGCTGGGACTCTGCCTTGTTCAGAGACTATTAGTTTGCTCAGCCCCTGCGGAGGGGTCTGAGCCCGAGATGGATTGCTGCCCGTAGGGAGACGCCCTGGCTCCCCGCCGCGCCTGAGAAGGACGAGCCCCTTACCGGACCCTTACATGCATCGACGATGCCAGTTAAAGAGACGACACCGAAACCATCACCAATGGCGATGCTTCCACTGCCCATGCCAACAACCTCATCAGCACTGACAGAGAAATCAAAGATGGTGCCACCAGCACCCATCTAGCCACCGCACAAACAGTCAGCACCGACCCCGGTACCATTGAAAACGTCGGCATCGATGGGCACAATACTGAAACCCACAGAACCATGCCAATTGACACATCATGCCGATATGGTGGTGTCCTCCACTCTAGGCTCATTGCTCTTTGGTACTGCTGGTTCACCAGTGCAGATGGCACCGGAACAACTGGACTCTCCCTTTGCCCCACCTTTCTGCAGTGATGAGGGTGATGACCAAGAGAAGGGTAACTTTTCCTCATGCCATTCCTTGCTGACCAGAACCAAACCACTGTTGGGACCCATGAGATCGAGGGACCAAATTGCTCGAGACATGCAGCATTGGTATGGGCAACCATGGAGGTGCCCACCCATGCCTTTCCCCATGCAATGGCCACAATGGGAGGCCTACAGGGCACATTATCACAGACCTCCCACTCCTCAGGTAAGACACATACGGTCAACAACAGTCTCCCTACCTGAGACCTCAGAAGTGCCAGAGGAAGTGAGGGAGGATAGGGACAAGGACACAGAACAGGACATTTCACCTGCTCATAACTCCTTATATCGCCTGACAAGGCATAAACACCTCCTACTGCTGCTGCTGATTTTAAGCAGTTCCAGGAGTTGTTCAGACATGTGGTGCAAAGCCAGGACACTCCACTTGAGGAAGTGGCTGAAACCCAGCAAAAACTCCTCAAAATTCTTCATACTTCTTCACTGAAAATAGCACTACCTATCAACGAAGAGCTAATGGAACTGGCAGAAACAGTCTGGCAAATGCTGGCAACCATTCCTTTGACATGCAAGACAGTGGATAGGAAATACTACGTCCCCATGAAAGGAATGGACTTCCTTTTCTCTCATCCACAGCTCAATTCTCTAGTGATGGATACAGCTAACCAATGAGGGAAATAGCTCCAATTCTGATCCACTCCCCATGACAAGGAGTGGAAGAGACTCAATCTATTCAGTTGTAAGGTCTGTTCTTCTGCGACCTTACAATTCTGCGCAGCTAACTATACTGCACTCCGTGCAAAATATGGCCACGACAACTATGCCAAATTGAATGAATTCCTTATGGACATCCCAGAGGAGAGAAGGGAACAATTCAAGGCCATCCTTACTGAGGGACAACTCATGACCAGGACAGGGCAGCAAGCATCCCTTGATGTTGCAGACACAGCAATAGGAACAGTAGCCACAGCCATAGTCATACTCAGAGCATCCTGGCTACAGTCATAAGGAATCCCAAGTGAACTTAAATTGAAAGTAGAAGATCTCCCCTTTGACAGAGAAAAACTGCTTTCTGCCAAAACTGATGAGTTTCTTCACACTGTGAAGGACTCTAGGGCAACCCTCTCCACTTTAGGCATATATACACCTACAACAAAGCAAGAGAAGATACCAACCATACCAACACAGCAGAGACAATTCATTCTCATGACAACAAAGACCATATGACTCCCAGAGACAGAGACAATGACCCCAGAGACATCGAACACCACATCACAATACTCCACATCTCAGCCAACTTCGACCCAGCTGCAATTTTGAAAAATTGGTCGAGGGTCTGAGTGACCTCCCCTAACAAACAATGCCATCTACACATACCACTCAGGTCTTTGGCCATCGTCTACACCCTTTTTACCATGTCTGGGCATCAATCACTATGGACCAATGAGTCTTAGAGATCATAAGATTGGGCTACACTATCCCTTTTACCTCCCGCCCACTAACTCTATCCTCCTCCCCATCCCTCTTCAGGGACCCTTTTCATGAACACCTGCTATGACAAGAAGTATATCATCTTCTATAGTTAGATGTCATGGAATTAGTTCCCACACAACACAAGGGGAGGGGATTCTACTCCCATTACTTCTTAACCCAGAAGAAAAATGAAGGATGGAGACCAAGTCTAGATCTCAGAAAGCTCAATAAGTTTGTGTGAGCCCAAAGATTCAAGATGATCACACTGGCCACAATAATACCGGTGCTGGAAACGGGGGACTGGTTCTCAGCCCTCAACCCACAAAATGCCTATTTCCACATCGCCATTCATCCCACTCACAGAAGGTTTCTCTAGTTCACAGTGGGAAGAGACCACTACCAATAGAATTCTACCATTTGGCCTTTCCACTGCACCAAGTGTCTTCTCCAAAACCCTTGCGGTATTTGTGCAAACAGGGGATAATAATATTTCCATATCTGGAATATTTTCCCACCTGATTGGAAACATCACCACCCAAAGGACAATCCATCTCTTTCAGAATTTAGAGTTACAAATAAATGAACTAAAATTAACCCTAATTCCAGTATAACAACTGGACTTCATCGGGGCACACCTCAACTCCATGGGTGCAAAGTATCACTATTGATTAACAGATTCATGACACGGATCAATGTTATCATGGTAGTCACAAACAGCCCACAAATATTGGCCTGTGCCTGCCTACAGCTATTAGGTCACATTGAGGCCACTACTTTAACGGTAAGGCATGCACAACTACACATGCGCTGCCTGCAAGGTTGGCTGAGTTCAGTATACATACCAAACAAACACAGCCCTGACTAGAAGCCTAACAATGCCACCAAAAGTCCTGTAATCTTTACAGTGGTGGACACAACCAGAGAATGTATGCACAGGAGTCCCCTTTCACTAGGACCCACCATCCATACTGATCACAACAGATGCCTCATTGATTGGCTGAGATGCCCATGATCTTCTACTGAGACTCAATTACACATCAACCTCCTAGAACTCTGTGTGATCCGCAACATGTGTCTTCACTTCCTCCCACTAATAAAGAACTAAACAGTATGCATGGTGAATGAAAACATTGCCTGCATGTTCTGTATAAATCAACAGGGAGGAGACTGCTTCCACTCCCTATGCACTGAGGCCATGAAGTTGTGGAACTGGTGCATAAACCACAACATAAACATCTCAGCCTCCTACCTCCCCGGTTTCTTGAACACGACAGTGGACACACTGAACAGGCAATTTTCCCAGAATCATGAATGGGAACAGAACAACAGAGTCTTACAATCCATATTCCAATGATGGTGCTTCCTTCCCATCTGTATACATTCACTATATAAGAGACAGATTGTGTCACTCTTGTACAATGCATGCATACAGTTGTTGCCATACAGAAGTGAGTTGTGTGTAAGAGGACTTAATTATAATTGTTATTTGTTATTACTTTGTCTCTGTTTGCACAGTAAGTATTTCAGTGTAAGAAGACTTAATTATGATTATTACAACAGGAAGAAGCCCAGGAACAAAACCCTCTATGCCTCACATCCAGCCCTACTACCTTTCTCTCCCTTGCTGCCTCATACCTAGCAGATGAAAAAAATGACAAAGTTAAGGTTGCCTGAGCAATCTTAACACTGTTCCTTTGTGTGTAAATAATCTAATAAAAAATTAAATAATTATATTCAGTGTTGTAGTATGGAGCTATTTGAATGGAGTGTGTTTTTAGCCCCCATCTGCTGCTTCACTATATATTTGCTTAGTCTGATCTGAAAAAGTCATTCAGCGTTTAACATTAAACAGTTCATGCATTTCCCATCTCTCAAATAGGAACATACCTTCCTTTACCTTTCTAGCTAATATTGTATATTTTTAAATCCTAAAGCACAGGGAAAGAAACACACATCACTGCTGTTTCAGATCTCCCACAGTTACACAAAGTCCAAGAAGAATCACCTTTGGACCTCTACTCAAAGAGTCAAGACAAGTCATTACCAAGGGTTTTAGATCAGCTTATCTCAGCAAGGCAAGAGAAAATATCTCCAGAAATCTCCCAGAAAAAGGAAGCACAAGTTGAAGCAACTCTTAACTCCAGTATCCAAGAAAATCCTTCTCTCTTCACATACGAGAACCTAACATTGCCATCAACTTTAATTCCCAAAGGTCAAGTTTCTTTTAAAGACTTACCGCCCAGTCACAAAGTATCTTCTGCCAAAATTAAAGAAGAATCTCAAACAACTCCTATTTCTCCTGCTACCATATCATCTAAGATTCTGGAAGAGGTATCTGCAGTTTTCACTCCAGAGGATAAGATGATATCTACTACAACTTCTTCTGTCAAAGAAGACAGGGTACAGTATTATTAAATATTATCATTTTAGATATGATCTAATTATTTAGGACTAGATTGTACAACCCTAGCATATGGTAAGCCAGCCATGTAACCTGAGCATATTGTTAACACTTGCTTACGTGAACAGTCCCATTGACTTAATGATCATCAATGAAATAGCTAATGTTTACGTTATGTGGGCCATTAGATTTTACATACACCCCCCCCCCAATAAATTTAGTGGGGGTGTTTACACCTTGTCCTTGTTAAGGTTGACTGTAAACTCATGAAAACAACTCTGTATCATGTTACATGTAGCTAACTTTTGGAAAGTTATCTTTGCAATCATTGGAATTATAAACTTACTTTTTAAAAAAATGGTGAAAGCGAAGATTCTTTAAGTGCTGATCCCTATGTGTATGCCACAGCTGGGTACATATGTTCTCCATGCACCTGAGACTGGAGATTTATAGCAAGTAATATCTGTTGGTCCACCTGGACAGTTGCTCTCCTCAAATATAAAGGGTGGCATGGACTGAAGTCTTTCCAGTTCTTCTTGCCACCATGTGGCCTGAGTCGAAATTCTCTGTGTCTGAAACAATCTTCCTTCCTTTCAGAATCTGTATATGTTTATTGTAAATAGTTTTTAGTAATCTTAGCCTTAGTGTTTTAATGTTTTTAGTGTTTTTAGTTAGTATAGTTTGACTTGTTTCTCCCTATCTTCGGGAGCTTCTCCTCACAGAGAAGGACTGTGCCCAGAGTCCTGGGATTTAAGAACTGTATCTCCTGCCCTCATTCCTTCTCTGTCAGTGATTAACACCAGCGCTGCCTTTACTGCCTTGGAAAGGCTCACAACTCTGCCAAGTGCAGCATTTGTTACTCCTTCCTTCCCCAAACCTGTGAGTGAAGAGAACTCCATCTGAGGAAATATCTCATGGAGAAGGTCATGAGACCTCAGTTGGCTCCTGGCTGGGGAGATGCCCTTGTGCAATGGCCCAGACAGTGAGCAGGACACTGAGCTCTGGAGAAGAAGCTGAAATTGTTAAGTTTAAGAAACCCTCTCACAGAAGTAGGGGACATGATCATAGGCATAAGGACAGATATCTGTCCAGATCTGTCTCTAGAAAAAAAGATCCCTCCCAGACTCGATCCAACTAAGGGGAGTTGTCATGTGTAGGTCCTAGGGAATTAAATCTGCCTAAATCTTCAGACCAAGAGAGGTAAATGCAAAGGAAGAAGGATCTGCTGGCTACAACTGACAGGCCAAAGCATCAGCACCTGCTGGCTCCAACTGGAAGTTTTACATTGTACTCCTCATTGATAGTTCCAGCATGCTCCAAGAAGGATCTGCTCAACACCAGCTCATTGGATGCACTGGATCTGTCAGTCCTGAACTCTGGGACTCCTTGAACTCTTGGAAGGACTGAAACCTTTACCTGATGGAGGATATTTTCAACTTACCTCACTCACAATGTCTTCTATCTGGACCAATCCTCTTCAGAGATATTTCAATACCAGAAAAAACCACCTTGAGGAGAAGACAATTCTCTCCTGTCATTGTCTACAAGCTGGAGCAGTCTTCCACTGGGACCGCCACTGGGAAAGGTAGCTACCATTTCATCAGATGAGTCAGATGTTCCAGATGAACCTTCATGCCCAAGGGAGACCAGCCTGGACAGAACATCTAGGAGGTCTGGGAGCTGCTCTTCTCCTAGATGCAGCTACTCAGGGGACTTTTGGTACTCAGTGCCTCATGTCCAGCCCTCTTCTAGCTGATACCAATCGTCTCTATTGGAGTTTGTAGAAGAGCAAGTTGAGCCAGGTCCACAGGTCCCGATGGTTCTGACAGGTGTGTCATCCTTCTCACCCAACAAGGCAATTGCTCCATCATCCCATATCTGCCTGATGATCACAGATAATACCAGGATCTCTTACAGAAGGTGGTAACTGAGTTCCAGATCCCTCTTGAGGAAGTCCATGACACAACATAGACTCTTGGACATCCTGCAACCATCAGGCCGCAGTAGGATGGCCCTCCCAGAGAACAAGGCTGTTGTGGAATCTGCCAGGACAGTGAGGTATACCCCTGCCTTCTGTGCCCTCACTCCTAAAAGGGCTGAAAATGCTATTTTGTGCCAACTAAAGGAGTAGAGTTCTGGTTTACTCACCTAGTGTCCAACTCCTTAGTGGTAGAGGCAGCTACACAGAAGTCCAGGATACAACTCCCCCAAGACTACTCTGACTAATAAGGGTGCTATATGCCTTCACCTTCTGGGGAGGAAGGTATTTTCATTTACCAGCCTGCAATTCAGAATTGCTAACTGCTAGGCTCTGCTAGCAAAATATGATTTCACAAATTACTCCAAATTTGTGAAATTCAGGAACAAATTTCCTCTGCAGGACAAGGATCTCAATAATGAAGGCAAGATGGTGGCTAAGATATTACTCTGGGTGGCAGTGGATGTAGCTGATACTTTATTTAGAGCCATAGCTGTAGTCATGAGGAATGAATCATGGCTGCACTCTTCAAGATTCCCTGGAAGGCCCAGAATACCATCAAGGACTTGCCCTTTAATTGGTCTAATCCCTTCAGTGAGAAGACCGGGGAGTCACTTCACTCTCCTGAGGACTCTAGGATGACCTTTCACTCCCTGGGCATTTACACTCTGGCTTTAAAGAGAAAACACCACAAACAAATTTACAAGCCCAGACCTCCCCATCAGCCATTTTACCACCAGCACCCTTAGGAATTGCCACTCAAACCCCAGAAGGCACAAAGACCCAGGTTTGCGATTTCCTCCATCCCAACTATTGCTGCTTCTGAACCTCACTCGCCACCCAGGGGTTTCTTTTGACAGGTCACTTGAGAACTGTGTACCTATATTGATGCCCTTTTGTGGTGCTCCCAAAATTTTGGTGGCTGCCTTACCCACTTTACCCACAATTAGAGGGCAATAACCATGGACAGGTGGGCACTAGAGATCATTCATTCTGGCTACACTATCAAGTTTATGTCACTTCACCACCACAAACCCCCTTCCCAGTGTCAGTCTCTGGGCTCAAGGTGGTCAGGCCTTGTGGTTAGAGCTGTAATCAAGAATAGGCACAAAGGTTGAAACCATTTGTAGAGTTGGGACTGGGCTGAGAGCAGCACTGAAACCAAGATCGGGGACAGGCTGTGGGTCAGAATGAGGTCAGAGTCTGTAGATGAGCTAAATCAGGATCATAGTCGGAGTCCAGATGCAGGCCAAAGGTCAAAGCCAGGTGAGAGTCATTCCAAGGATCTGGGCTGTGAGGAAGCAAGTGCTGGGCTGGAGTGTTCAGTAACAGGGCTGGAGCATGATTGGAGTAGGGCACAGGCAAGGCTGAAGCAGGCTGGGGCTAGGCTGAGGCAGGACCAGGAACTTGATCAAGGGCATGCTGGAAGCCTAGGAAGTCTGTAACACTGTGTGGCAGTAGGAGGATTCCTGGCCAAGTAGTGCTGTTGCACAGACTAACTTGAAACTCTGGCAGGGTCAGTACCTTAGGGTCAACTGATGTAGGCTTTGCCCAGGGATAGGCTGCTGCAGCATGCCTGAGTGCTAAACCACTGCAAGCTCTGCTTACAGGAAGAGTCAGTAAAGCCAACTGGTGCAGCATGCCTGAGTGATGAGTCACTGCAGGCTCTTTTGGAGATGTGAGTCATGGCAGCTTGAGTGAGAAGTCCTGGTCTGGCTCGGGGTTTGTCTTATATTTGGCCCCTTTTCAGGGACGACTCTGATGAAGAAACCTTCCTACTACGAGGGGCTATTGAGCAAGTGCCATCTCAACATCAAAGAAAAGGATTCTATTCCCCATATTTCATAGTTCCCAAGAACAATGGAGGATGGAGACCAATTCTCAATCTATGCCAACTAAATGCTTTTATTTGCAAACCAGAATTTTACACTACCAGTTCAAAGCTGGTGAGAGCACCCAGAGTCTTCACAAATGTATTTTCAGTGGTGGCAGCCCAGATAAGATACAGAAGCTACACCATCTTCCTGTATCTGGACATTGGCTCCTAACAGGCATATACAGCCAGGAAGCCTGGTTGGTCATCGTTTGGCATCCTTAGGGATCTGTGTAAAAAAAGGAAAAGGCCACTTTGACTCTCATGAAAATCATAGACTTCATAGGAGCAACCCTAGACTCGACCTCAACAGAGGCCTGCCTTTCTATGGACAGATTCCAGACCATAAACAGCCTGATAACACAAGTCACCCTCAGATCTCAGGCTACACTCAGGGTCTGTCTTTCCCTACTAGACCACATGGCTGCATGTATCTACGTAATGCTTTTTGCCAGGTTTCACCTCCATTGCCTGCAGGCCTGGTTCCAGTCTATTTACTCACCAGATAGAAATAACATGAATACCAAGGTAACAATTCCTCTCAAGGTTGGGGCTTCTCTTGTATTATGGATGAAACTGGAACAAGTACACTTGGGAGTCCCTTTCCTTCCACCGACATTCTGTGCGACCATAATCATGGAAGCATCTCTCATAAGAAACTCACATGGACAATCACACTACACAAGGCACATGGTCCCCTTAGGAGGTGAGAATGCGTATCAATCTACTGGAGCTGAGGGCAGTCCATCTAGCCTGCAATACATTCCTCTCCCTTATACAGTTCCATCATATCCAGATAATGTTGCACAATGTGACATTATTCTGCATAAACAAACAAGTTGGAGCAAAATCTCTTCCTCTTTGTATGGAGGCAGTCAGTTTATGGAACTAATGCATCAGCAACCATATCAGTGTCTCAGAAACATACCTACCAAGTGCACAGAATCCTCTGATGGACAATCTCATCAGACGCTTTTCTGTGAATCCTGTGTGGGAGATACACAATTCTGCCCTGAAGAACATATTTGCCCAGTGGGGGACACCATCTGTTGGCCACCCAGGCAAACAAGAAAGTCAATCTATATTGCTCTAGGGAAGTAATAGGCCAGAACTCCAGGGATGATGCATTTCTGCTATCCTGGACAGAATATCTGAGATATGCCTTTCCTCCCTCCCTCTGTTACTTCAGGTTCTGAAAAAATCATCATGACAGAATTAGGGCCATTCTCATTGTATCCAAGTGGCCCTTCGTGTGAATGTCAGCCCATCCTCCCATCAATATTTTACCCTTTCTGGATCTATTAATTGAGGAGAATGGCAGGATCAGGCATCCTAATTCAGACCCTTTTCATCTCATGGCCATGTATTTGGATGGATGTCAGCTGTAGAACTTTCATGCTCAGAGCCCATCTAAACTATCTTCAAACATAGCAGAAAAGTTTCCAGCAGAAAACACTACCTGGACACAACCAAAACAGTTATTCCCAGAATTAACAGATATTCCTGCTATTTTAGACTATGTCCTGTCCTTCAAGACATCATGACTTTCTATTAGCTTGCTATGGGTCCACTTGAATTGCTTTCATCCTCCAATAGCAGACCACTGTATCTTTACTCACGCAAACACCATTTGATTTCTGAAAGGTCACATTAGGAGGTCACATTAGGACAAAACCCATGCCGCAATGGGACATAAACCTGGGACTCTCAATTCTTACTAGACCACCATCAGAACTGATGGCTTTGGATGGGTGTCACACCTATCTGTGAAGGTTGCCTTCTTAGTTACCATCACATTGGTCAGAAGGGTGAGCAATCTGGGAGTACTCATGGCTGACCCACCATATAACACATTTCATAGAGAGAAAGTCTCCTCCCACCCAAAATTCATTCCCAAGCTAATTTCTGAGATTCATCTGAACCAACCTATTCATGTACCAGTATTCTTCCAAAATGTCATATTTATCAGTGTAAAGCTCAATCTCCTTGGTCTTTTCTTGCCACCACTTGTTTTTGATGTCACAGATTTTCCTTTGGGCTTCAGCCTTGAGTTGCTTGTATAACTCTTGCATCCGCTGCTGCAATATGTTGTTTTGCCATATGTGACGAGCTTTTCTTTTCTGGTTGAGCAGGCCCTGAATCTCAGCATCATTCTCATCAAACCAATCTTTGTGATGGCGGGTGACGTAGCCAATGGACTCAGCACTTGACGAGAGAATGGAAGCCATTTATGGTCCATGCTCCCATGGTCTCACACCACTCCAAGCCCAAGACAGGTCTCAAGGACAGCAAAGCCATCAAAGTCAGATGGAAGGAACATTTTGAGTCACTCCTGAACCATAAGTAACTGTATCTGATGCCACTAACGAATCCATACCTCAACTACATGAAAGAGAATCTCTTGCTGATCCCCCTGCCCTCAAAGAAGTAACATAAGCCATTAATCAAAGCATGAACAACAAGGAAGCAGGACCAGACAGCATATCAGCTGAAGTCTACAGATTTAGAGGTGAAGAACCGGTAAAGAAGCCCCACAGACTTTTTCTTCAAATTTGGTATAATGAGAAAATTCCAGATGACTTGAGAAATGCCAACATTGTTACAATCTTTAAGAAAGGAAACAAGTCAGAGTGTGGAAATTATCAAGGCATTGCCTTGCTATCTACAGCAGTGAAAATTCTCACCCATATCCTCTTAAACCGATTATTTCCCCTTGCTGAGGAAATATTGTCGGAATCTCAATGCAGTTTCAGATCATCCCGCAGGACAACTGACATGATCTTCATTGCCCATCAAATCCAGGAAAAGTCTCAGGAGCAAAATCAGGACCAGTACATGGCCTTCATCTATTTGAGAAAGGCCTTTGACTCTGTCAATCACAAAGCCCTGCGGAAGGTGCTGGCCATATTTGGCTGCCCTCCAACATTTATTAAGGCTTCTTCACAATCAGATGACTTCCACTGTTCTCTGTAATGGTCTGGAGATGGACTCTTTCAT
Source organism: Mauremys mutica (assembly GCF_020497125.1). Classification (NCBI taxonomy): domain Eukaryota; kingdom Metazoa; phylum Chordata; order Testudines; family Geoemydidae; genus Mauremys; species Mauremys mutica. The sequence continues at coordinate 266,935,743 of NC_059073.1, forward strand.
CATCAACACTGGGGTTAAGCAAGGATGTGTTATTGCCCCAACCCTGTTCTCCATCTATTTAGCAATCATTCTGGTCCTCGTTAAAGACCTCCTCCCTACTGGAGTTGACATTTAATACAGAACGGATGGACAGCTTTATAATCTTCGATGTCTCCACTCGAAGTCTGAAGTCCAGAGCATCCATTACTGATCTTCAGTATGCTAATGACTGTGCCATTCTCGTGCATACTGAGAATGACCTTCAGTCCACACTGGATTGTTTTGCACAAGCTTACCAAAGCCCAGGACTCTCATTTAATATCAAGAAGACTAAAATGCTCCATCGGCCTCCCTCAGGCCTTGCACATGACCCACCACAAATCACCATCGAGAGACAGACTTTGGAGACAGTCAAGCACTTTTGCTACCTCAGTAGCCAACTCTCTCAAAATGCAAAAATTGACAGTGAGATCCAGCACAGGATCTAGTGCACAAGTGCTTCCTTTGGGAAACTTCTCTTAGTTTTCACAGACAGTTACTTAAGAAAGGACACCAAGATTCAGGTCTATAAGTCAGTTGTCATCTCTACTCCTCTATGGGTGTGAAACCTGGGTGACCTACTGACAGCACCTCAAGAGTTTGGAGAGATACCACCAACAATGCCTTTGGAAGTTCCTTTTTATCAAGTGGGAAGATTGCTACACTAACACCAGCATCCTCACTGAAGCCAGTGTCACCAGCATTGAAGCAGTGGTCCTTATGCATCAATTTCTGGGCTGGACATTGTGTGAGGATGCCAGAGTCTCACCTCCCAAAACAAGTCCTCTACTCTCAGCTCACCTATGGTCAGAGATCCTGTGGTGGTCAGAGGAAATGCTACAAAAGCCTGGTCTACACTGGGGGCGGGGGGTCGATGTAAGATACGCAACTTCAGCTACGGGAATAGCATAGCTGAAGTCGACGTATCTTATTTTGACTTACCTCCCGTCCTCATGGCGCAGGATCGACGGCTGTGGCTCCCCCATCGACTCCACTACCACTGCTCGCCCTGGTGGAGTTCTGGAGTCGACGGGAGTGTGTTCGGGGATCGATAGATTGATCTCCGATAGATCTATCGCTACCCGCCGATCCGGTGGGTAGTCTGGACGTACCCAAAGACACACTGAAAGTGTATCTCAAGAAAACTGATGTGGACATCACAAGCTGGAAGAAGCAAGCCACCAATTGACCTCAATGGCACCACACCCTCCATCAGGCAGTGGCCTGCTTTGAGGGGAAGCACCTTGCCCTTGAAACTGAGAAGAGAGAGAGAAGGAAGGAAACTTTCTCCCAGCAGGCAGCTGACCCACCAGGAAATGTCTGTGCCTGGTGGTGAATCTATGGTTCCAGGATTGCACTCCTGAATCATCTCAGGACCCATATGTAAATCCGTGGTAGAGATCATCCTCAAATTGAGGGATCGCTGAAAAAACTTTTCCCAAAACGTCATGCTTCTAATGAAGAAAAGAGACTGCACTCTCTTGATGTTAGATGTGCCTTGGCCTTTTATGTGTAAAGAACTAAACCGATTGGGAAAACACCCAGACTATTTGTCAATATAGCAGAGTGATGGCAAGAAAAAGCATTATCTGCCCAGAGACACTCCCAGTGCATCTCTGGAAGCTTCATTTTATGTTATCAGTTGGCATATATTGCTATGCCAGATGGGGTGAGGCCCACAGCACGAGAGAACAAGCAATGTCATAAGCATCTCTTTGAGAACTACCTATACTGGTCATTTGTATGATGGCTACCTGGAGCTCCTTCAAACGTTTATGAAGCATTATGTCTTAGTCGTGATCTCTTCTGCAGCTGCAGCTGTGGGGACCACAGTATTACAGACCTGCATACCAACTGTGTCCTCACACCCACCTCCAGTATGAATACTGTTTATCAATCATCCACATGTGGAATACACATGGGGACCAGCACTCAAAATAGAATTGGAGATTACTTACCTGTAACTGAAGGTTCTTTGAGATGTGTGGTCCCTATTTGTATTCCACTACCCACCCTTCTTCCCCTCTGCTTCTGATCTTATATGATTTGCACTAAGAAGAACTGGAGGGGGTGTTGTTTGTGCCGCCCTTTATGTCCTTGGTTCAGAGCACGAGAAAGCAACTGTGCAGGCACAGACCTATGGACACTACTTGCTACAAATCTCCAGTCTCAGGTGCATGGACCACATGTGTACCCACACGGGGAATACAGATAGGGACCACACATCTCAAAGAACCTCCAATTACAGGTAAGTAACCTCCATTTCTCAATAATCAGAATATATTGCATGGACCATAATGAGCACAGTAGGCAGGCAGGGCCTTGGATACCCCAATGTAGCTATTTGTGAATAATTACACTGTACAGCAGAGTATCTCAAAAGTCAATATTTACAGTTTAAATTATTGATGCAAATTGATAAATTCCTTGATATTGTAGTAAGTGCATTAAATAGCAATAACATTCAAATTCTAAAATACACATTTATATAAAGCCTAAATGTAATAAATGAATAATCAAATGTACTTGAAACAAGTAGCATGACATTTATCTATTAATACTTCTTTTGGATTTCTAGGTTTTTCTGGGAGATAGTCAAGGACCACTTGAAGTTTATCAGGTAAAACATTAATGCAAAACCTTTTACGCTGTAAAAGAGAAAATATTTTAAATCTATTCACTTAATGTAAGAGTGCTTAACTGATCACTAATATGTTTAAACAGAACTTCATAGGTAAATATTTCTCCAAACAAAGCAACAGTGTTAATAGGATTATTGATCATAATTACTCCAGCCCTCCAAGATATATAGTAGTGATCAACGTTTTATTTGATTTGCCTCAGGATGATGTGTGCTTCCCTGAAGATGGCCTGAAAAGTCTAATGACCTGATCCTTGAAGGTCCAACCCCTCTAGGAGAGAGAATAGTCTTAGACATGCAGTTCTTTGCTATAATGGATGATGTGATCTTTATTAAACTGCTCAGTTGAGTCACCTGAGCAAATCGCCTGTTACATATACTTCTTGGTATCAATGATGCTTGACACAAATGAATGGGTATACTATCAAGCATTAATGTCTTCAAAATTGATAGCTCTATATAATTTTCCATTTAATACTTGGATGCAGAACAACGTGACAGATGATGTTACTTGAACTGATTATTTTCTGGATATTTGAGAATTTTAAGGTTTAAAGGACTTTAAGAGAACAAAGTCAAGCACTGTGAGGCTTAAAGTTGCAAAATAAAAATAATGAAGTTTCTCATTTCTGTCTGAGTATTTGGATGAAAGTCAATATTGTAATAGCTTAAAAATGTACAGATGAATCTTGACTTTGAGATCTGCAAATAAAAGTATTCTCTAAAGTGTTGGATACCTTGCTATGAACGCTAAAATACTACAAAATAACAGATCATTGTGATTTTTGTATAGGTCATCTTGGCTAAATGGGTGTAGAAATATATGTTAAAAATAGAAATTTATATTTTATCTTAATTTACTGGTTTGCATTGATGAAATCATTGAGCAAGTGTTAAGTTTGCATTAATTAAACTAAGATTTATTATTAAGAATATGCCTTTTAATATAACATCTCAATGTTTCTGGACTAAAATACATGTGTCACTTGTAACCTCTTAACATTGCTTTTTTAATTTCTCGGATATTCAGCCTTATGTACAAGATTCTCCTAAAGCTTATGAGGTAAATTACAAATGAGAAAATATCTTAAGTAATCCTTTTAATGCATTGGGTAGTTATCACAAAGGGAATACATTTACATAAAAATGCATAGTAAATATTTATAATGAGGGGGACACATTAACATTAATTAATTTTTCTACAGACGAGGGGGGCCTGAAATATTAAAAGTAAAAAATGTCCAAGGTTGACAATTCAGGGATAGAATGCCTATGTACTTTCAGCAAAGGCAATATGCCAGACAGTACCCCTTTGTCCTGCTTGAGACAATACACTGCCAAACGGCCACTTCTTATAATATTATAAAACTATACCATACTTATATCCCAAACTCTCAAAATGCTTTGCAAAGGTTGGTAAACATTATTATGCAGTTGGTCCAGGTGGAAAACTGTGGCAAAAAGAGATTGTAGCTTGCCCAAAGTCACCTAACAAGCCCTGACAAAGTTGATAACAGGACTCAGGTCTCCTGAATCTCAGGTCTCTGCTCTAGCCACTAATAATGCTCTGAGAGAAAGAAAAAAGCTGGATTCTGTTCTGAGTGCTCCAAATTTTGTGCCTAGTCTGGGGTTTATGTGCCCCCCCAACACAACTTGGAGCACTCCCAGAGACTGCTCTTGAGTTCTGACAGCCTTTAGTGCTTGCCTGTGAGCCTATCCACCAGAAAGAATAGCCAGAGAGCAATGCATTCAAGCCTGACTGACTCCCCATCTTGCCAGTCTTCAAGCATGCCTCTTGCATGTCACTGGCATACTAGGGGCCCATGTAGAAGGATAGCATAGGACTGTTCCATTGTGCTTCTGAATTTCCTAGGGTAGGCAAGGCCTTATTGTGTCATGTGGCTCCTCCTTTTCACTTTTGTAGAGTCAACCAGGATAACTTCCCTGATCTGATAATAAAGTTATAAACAACACAAGTAGAAAAGACTACTAGATCACTTAGCTCAGTCCCACTGCCACAAAAAAATGACCTCATATGCCGGTGTTTTCTACAGTCTAGTTTTAAATGCCCCAAATGATGGTGTTTCCACTTCTTGCATTGGGAGGTTAATCACAGTCCAGCTCTAACAATCAGGAAGTTACATTATTGTCCATCTGCTATTCACTTTTTCAAATGGTTTTCTGGTTGAAGTTCAACTGTCATGTCCTGTAGTGTTTCCTAAAGATAGTTTTCATTCTTTAGCATGCCCTCAGGGACAAGACTACAGCCTTGGGACTTGTGATTTGAATACCTCCCATTTCACCTTTAATTTTTATGAAAAGAAATGTGGCCAGAGTCTTTGCTGATTTGTATACTTGTATTTAAATAGAAAACTTGAGAATAAACCAGAAGCCCCAGAGAATTTTGTTTTTCAATTGCACTTCCTGTGAAATTTCCAACCACTTAGACCCAGGTCCTGCCATGTACTTCATCTTCAAACAGTTTATTTTAACCCTCTTCATTTACTCAGACCCCTACACTGCTGTCAGTGTAAGTCAATAATATCTTTCAGTATAGTGAAGATTTTGCTGTCTTTCAAATAAATGACAATAGTCAGTTCAAGGAGAAATCATTTTAAGCTCCAGAAAGCTCCAGAGGTCTATTTTACCTGACATTGGTTACCAATGTCCTCACAAAACCCAGTTGTCCAAACTGTCCGTCCCAAATCTGGAGGTCTGTTCTGTGAAGCCATGATGTTGTCTATATGGTGGTAATGTTCATTTAAAGTAGCTTAGCTCAACGAGAGCATCCAATTTTTCATTAGAATTTGAACTGTATAAACAAGTAGTGGATTCAAAATCTGCTAGTATGGTTAGCCCTTTTCCACAGCTGTCCTGTTCTTTTTTCCAATCTAGTTTCTGATTCCTTGGGATTTGAAAGAGAGAAAAATTACAGTGCTAACGTTTTTGGCCTACTCTGCCAAAATAGTTCTTTCTTTTCACGATAACTTCCCCACGAGGTAATCAGTGGCTTGGCAACATCCTGCCTAGCCTTTCTACAGTTTCAGCACAATCCTTCATTAGAAAGAAAGAAATGGAAATTCTTCCACTTCCCCCATCTTTGGCTCATCATGTGAACAATCTCTGTAGTGGGGATAAACAGCTTGAGTTACCTCTGTTCCTTCAGGGGAAAAACAAAAGGAGAAAAATCCTTAGAGACTTTGTCCTAATTTCTTTGAGTCATAATTAGAATTGTTTATATACAATGTAGAGATACAAATGAAAGGAAATATGCTACAAATTCCTCGTGTTTTGTGTTGTTCCTATTGCAGCTGCGTCTACATGATTACTCTGTAAATGCTGTGCTGCCCCCATAAAATTTAATACAGCACTTTAATGCTTGTTATGAAATATACTGGAGCATTGTAATAAGTAACTCTTTTTATATTGCTTATTGATTTGCAGATGTTTGTAGAACTGTACAAAGATTAATTATGACATTTTTGTTTTTAGGATGTTCATGGGCATCTAGAAGAATTTCATAAAGATCAAAAGGTAAAAACAACACAAAACTGAAACGTAAAAAGTATTTTTAGGGTATTCTTGAAATGTGAGTGCATGATAATCTAATCAATACTGTATTTGCAAAGTAGAATCTTCATTTACTGCAAATTTAGAGCTTCTAGAACCCACCTGTAGGTATGACTTAGGGATAATAGCCACTCTGTAAATTTCCAAGTTGGAAAAGTTTTGAAAAGTTAGTGTGTGTGTATGGGGGTGGGGGGAACAGTGAATCACATAACATTGTTCTATTGCATTAAGTGGCAAAAAATGGAATAAAGGAATAAAGGGGAGATAGGGAAAAAACAAACATTTAAAATTTAGAAAAAATTAAGTTTACAAATAAAAGAAGATTGCACTTAGAAAAGAAATAAACTTAAATTTCATTTCATTGTGAACTTTTCTATAAAAATGAAAAAAAAATCCAACTTGAATTAAAAAATTTTCCCAAACATTTTCACAGGGAAAAAACAGATATTTCTACCAGCTGTACTCATAACTGCTTTGACACCCCCACTATCTTTCTGCAAGTCGATTTCATTGTATTCTTCTTCGAGTGATTGCTCCTATGCATTCCAGTTAGGTGTGCGCGCCGCGCGTGCACGGCTCTTCGGAAGATTTTTACCCTAGCAACTCTGGCGGGCCGGCTGGGCGCCCCCTGGAGTGGCGCCGCTATAGCGCAGGATATATACCCCAGCCGGCCCGTCCGCTCCTCAGTTCCTTCTTTCCGCCCGTGACAGCCGTTGGAACAGTGGAGCACAGCTCAGCTGACCTCCACTTCCCTAGCTACTCGTAGTTTTCTCTCGTTCTGTTTATAGTTGTAGTTAACTCTGTTTGTTTGTAGAATAGTATAGTGTATTTATTTTACAGGGGTTGGGGTTTATCCCCTTCCCCTCACCCGGGGCCGGGTCCGATGCCCGGTCCACAGGGTTTTCTAATGCTCGGCCGGCCACAAGCCGCTGCCGACAAGAGATCTTCTCCTAAGTGCCTCGAGGGATCTTACCTCACAGATAAGTGCTGCATTTGTGAGGCCCTTAATCCGTGAACAAAGGGGAGCGGGGCTTTCGATTTAAACAGCTCCTGAGGGAGGCAGCTTTTGCTCCTCCGCTCTCGGCGCCGAGCGCTAGTTAGTTTTCACGGCGCGCTCCCTCGGCACCGGACCGCCGGTGCCGCCAAGGCCTCCTGGCACCACCGTCGCTGACTCCGACGTACCCTCGGCATGGACCTCTCCCCTGGAGGATGAAGAGTTACTCCGGCCAGGCAAGAGCCGTCGAGTCCGGTGCTGGAAAGCTCCCCGGTACGCACCGTGGTCGAGCTCGCCCGGAAGCTGCGTCCGAGCCGCCTGCTCCGCAGCTGAGTGCTATGCTCAGTCGGATCGCCCGGCACCGATGTCTGCCGCGGCACCGGCAATATCCGCACCTTTCACTCCGGCCAGGCAAGAGCCGTCGAGTCCGGTGCTGGAAAGCTCCCCGGTACGGACCGTGGTCGAGCTTGCTCTGAAGCTGCGTCCGAGCCGCCTGCTCCGCAGCCGAGCGCTATGCTCCGTCGGATCGCCCGGCACCGATGTCTGCCGTGGCACCGACAATATCCGCACCTTTCACTCCGGCCAGGCAAGAGCCGTCGAGTCCGGTGCTGGAAAGCTCCCCGGTATGGACCGTGGTCGAGCTCGCTATGAAGCTGTGTCCGAGCCGCCTGCTCCGCAGCCGAGCGCTATGCTCCGTCGGATCGCCCGGCACCGATGTCGGCCGCGGCACCGACAATATCCGCACCGTTAACTCCGGCCAGGCAAGAGCCGTCGAGTCAGGTGCCGGAAAGCTCCCCGGTACGCACCGTGGTCGAGCTCGCCCGGAAGCTGCGTCCGAGCCGCCTGCTCCACAGTCGAGCGCGATGTTCAGTCGGATCGCCCGGCACTGATGTCTGCCGCGGCACCGACAGTATCCACACCGTTAGCTCCGGCCAGGCAAGAGCCGTCGAGTCCGGTGCTGGTAAGCTCCCCGGTACGGACCGTGGTCGAGCTCACTAGGAAGCTGCGTCCGAGCCGCCTGCTCCGCAGCCGAGCGCTATGTTTAGTGGGACCGCCCGGCACCGATGTCTGCCGCGCCACCGTCAATGTTCGCACCATTAACTCCGGCCAGGCAAGAGCCGTCGAGTCCAGTGCCGGAAAGCTCCCCGGTACGGACCGTGGTCGAGCTCGCCCTGAAGCTGCGTCCGAGCCGCCTGCTCCGCAGCCGAGTGCTATGCTCCGTCGGATCGCCCAGCACCGATGTCTACCGCGGCACCGACAATGCCCGCACCATTAACTCCGGCCAGGCAAAAGCCATCGAGTCCGGTGCTGGAACACTCCCCGGTACGGTCCATGGTCGAGCTCGCTATGAAGCTGCATCCGGGGTGCCAGCTATGGTTGAGTTCACTATTCCCTCCACGCCGGAGACAGTGTCCACGGCCAGGGGGCTGATTGCAACGACAGCATCTACGCTGCCTCAACCCCCGGCACCGCCGGTGGGGGTTACATAGTCGATGGGCAAGCCTGCCTTGATCAGACCACCCTACCTCGGCACCGCACAGCGGCACCGTTCAGGGTCGCGGTCCCGCAGATGTTCTCGGTCCCGTCACCGATCTAGGTCTCGGCACCGTTCTCCACGTTGGTACCAGTAGTGCTCGCGGCACCGGTCAGCATCCCGTTCGCCGGTCTGGGACACTCAGCTCCGATCAAGCCCCAGGCACTGGGACGCTCATAGCCACTCCTGATCATCGAGCCTCGCACCCTCGGTCGACCGCCCGGCACAGCTTTGGTGGCAGGTCCCGTTCTCGGTACCGGTCTGTCTACCGGTACCGATCCCCGGTGCCGCATCGAGCGACGTCAGTTACAGACGGAGACTCTACCAAGAGCTTTCAGCTCCTCCAGGGCCATCCAGCCACGCATCAGTGTCGTCCCGTGCGGACACTTCATATGCGTAGCACTCTGTTTTCCGATGTGCCCTCCAGAGTCTTCCAGGAGACCTATCAGTGGTCATTCTGGACGCCGTGGGTGTACTACCACGCCAGAGGCGTTCCGGTGATCCCATCTCGCTCCGTTCCCTCCGAGCTCTGGGTGCCAGAGGTGACAATTAGTCGTCCCCGTCCGACCGGTACAGAGCAACCCCAGGTTCGGCACCGGGCTCCCAGATCCCACCGGATCAGGAGGTCGTCCAGGAGCTCGAGCCCACACAGGACCCGCTTGTCCCGGGCCTTTCTTCTTCCTCCTCCCCAGATGAGGTGGGGGCAGGAACATACCCCTCCGGCCCTCCTCTAATCGAAATGCGACCAGCCCCTAAATCCAAAGAGGCTGGGCGTGTGGTCTTACTGGGCCATAAGATGTACCCGGAGGGGGCCCTGCAACTTCGTGTAGCGAACCAGCAAGCCTTGCTTATCCGCTACTGTGGGTGGCGGTGGGCAAATTTACAGAGTCGGTTCTTCGGAACTCCCGTCAAGAGTTCGATGCCCTCCTGCAGCAAAGGACGGAGCTGGAGAGAGCTTCCCTCCAGGCCTCGTTGGACGCAGCTGACTCCGCTGCCATGACTCTGGCCTCGGGTGTTGCCATGCGGTGCGTTTCAGGACTCCAGTTATCGAGCCTTCCCTTGCAGCTGCGGCACGCTATACAGATCTTGCCCTTCAGTGGCACAGGCCTGTTCTCTGACAACACTGGCCCTAGGCTGCAGAACCTAAAGGGCAGCAGGGTCACTTTGCTCTCTCTCTCTCTCTCTCTCTCGGCATGCACACGCCGGTAATTCAGCGCCGACGTTTCCGTCCCCAACCTCCGCTCTTACCCTGCGCCTTGACAAGGTCAGGACATGGCCAGCGGGCGTGGCGGACACGGTCGTGGCCATCAATCCGCACCCCAAAGGAGCCAGAATTAGGGTCCTTCTGACCACCAATGGGGCAAAAGCCTACCCATCCTCGCCCCTCCTAAGGACCCCTCTCACGAGCGATTCCTCTGGCAAGAGGTGCGGACGCTCCTCCTCATCGGAGCTATACAGGAGGTACCTAAGGGCGAAACCTATTCCCCTAAGCGAAGGGAGGTCTCAGACCTATCCTAGGCCTGCAGGAACTCAACAAGTCACGATGCAGATGAGTTCCGCATGATACCCAGGGCGACCGTCCCGGAGACTGGTACGCCGCCCTTGATATGAAGGGCGCGTGTTTTTCACGTTGCCATTTCTCTTCCACACAGAAGGTACCCTTGGTTTGGGGCCTACCATCGTTATTCCCAGTATACGGCCCTCCCGGTTGGCCTCTATACAGCCCAGGGGTATTCAAGGTGCATGGCTGTAGTCGCCGCCTTTCTTCGCCACCGTCTGATACACGTTCTCCGTGTCTAGACGAGTGGCTCATTCGAAGAACCCCCGGGCCCAAAGTACCAGTCAGGTGGGCATCGACACGAACCTATTCCTGTGTCTAGGCCTGATGATCAATAGTAAAATCCACTCTGATTCCCATATAGGGAAGGGAATTCATTGGGGCCGTCCTGGACTCCAGACTCGCCAGAGCCTGCTTTCCTCAGCCTTGGTTTCAGGCGAGGGTAACAATTGTACAAGGTCTACGGACCTTCCCGCCAACTTGGGCTCGCTCTTGCCTCGGTTTCCTGAGTCACATGGCTGTCTACACGTTTGCAACTAAACATACCAGGCTTTGCCTCTGTTCACTTCAATCGTGGCTCACCTGGGGGTGCCACCCGGGCAGAGGTGGCATACTCGTGGTCGTCTCGTTTCCCCCTAGCAGCCTAGGCTCCCTCGACCGGGAGTCGGCGTCCTCCCCGGTGTATCCGGGGATGCTGTTTCATTCACCCCTCGGGGTCCCTCATGACAGACAGCCCATCTCTCGGCTGGGTGCGCACCTGGTGTAGTTTCGCACTCACGGCCTTCGGTCAGCGCAAGAGCTGGCCTGACACATCAATGTCCGAGAGCTGAGAGCAGTCTGCCTTGTGTACCAGGCGATTCAGCTGGCGGATCGTCTCAGCAGATCCTTCCTGTCTCACAAGTGGTGTTTTCCTCCCGTCTTTATCTATTCCGTTTTCCAGAAGTGGGTCTTCCCCCGCATAGCCCTCCTCGCTTTCGCGAGAACGGAAGGAGAGAGAGAAATTCTCCTCGTTCCAAGGCCTCTCCCCAGGCTCGGTCTTGGAGGATTTTCCTGAGGCCATGGATCAGCCATCTGCCGTACGCTGTCCACTGTCCCCGCTGGTTCACAAGGTCCTGCTCAAACTCCGCAGGGACAGAGAGCCCCTGATCGGGTTCGCTCCAGTGTAACCTGGGCAGCACTGGCACACCATGTTGCTACACCTGTCGGTAGCAACCCTCTTGGCACAGGCCCCATGACGCGGAATCACGACAACCTTCACCACCCGGTCTTGTAATCCCTGCACCTCACAGCAGGACTCCTGCGTGGCTAAACCGACCCAAGTTACGTTGTTCGGCCTCGGTTCTACGGGATTCTCCGGGGTGGTAGAAAATCGTCCATTCGGTTAAAGTATCTGGCCGAGTGGAAGCATTTCTCATGCTGCTCCGAAACGCGCAATGTTTCTCCCGCAGAGATCCCGCTCCATTCCATCTGGTTCCTCAGGGCTTGGAGCGTTTATACCCCCCCCCAGTGGGGCCCCGCCATAAACCTGGCTCTTCAATCTGGTTCTACCCAGTTTTATGACTGCCCTATTCGAGCCAATGTCAACATGCTCATTGATATAACTGTCCTGCAAGGCAGTTTCCTGTAGTCTTTCCTGCGGCCACACGAGTCTCCGAGCTTCAGACTCTCACAATAGGCCCAAGGTATACTGTGTTCCTCAAGGACAAGGGCGGTTATTACCACGTCCGACCTGCCTCCCCAAGGAGGTGTCGGCCTTTTATATCCACCAGGATATCTTCCTTCCGGTCTTCTTTCCAAAGCCACTCTCTGTGCAAGGAGAGCAACGGTTGCCCTCCTTCGACATCTGCAGGGCGTCCGCAATCTATATCTAGCGGACTGAGCCCTCTCGTAACGCCCCCAAAACCTTCATCGTACCGGCATACCGGACGAAGGGCATACCTGTCTCCTCCTAGAGGATTTCATCTTCAATGACGTTGTGCATCTGCACCTCTTCTGTTTCGGCCCATGTGCCATAGAGCCACCTTGCTGCACATTCCGCCAGGGCTCACGCTTCTCAGCTGCCTTCCTGGCTCGCATTCCCTTTCGGGGGATGTGTCGTACACCTACCTGGTCCTCGGTCCACACCTTTGCCTCATTGGTCCAAGAGTCCAGAGCTGATGCAGCCTCTGGCTTAGCGGTTGTGTTCTGCAACATCTAACTCCGACCCCACCGCCTACGTAAGGCTTGGGAATCTCCTAACTGGAATGCATAGGAGCAATCACTCGAAGAAGAAAAGACGGTTACTCACCGTAGTAACTGTTGTTCTTCGAGATGTGTTGCTCCTATCCATTCCAGACCCGCCCTCCTTCCCCACTGTCGGAGTAGCCGGCAAGAAGGAACTGAGGAGCGGACGGGCCGGCTGGGGTATATATCCTGCGCCATAGCGGCGCCACTCCAGGGGGCGCCCAGCCGGCCCGCCGGAGTTGCTAGGGTAAAAATCTTCTGAAGAGCCGTGCACGCGCGGCGCGCACACCTAACTGGAATGGATAGGAGCAACACATCTCGAAGAACAACAGTTACTACGGTGAGTAACCGTCTTTTCTTCAGTGCATCCTTTATGTTCATTTCTCAAAACCATTTGCTAAGACTTTCCTTTTTTCTGAATATTGTAAGCTAATTTTGTGCCCCTTTAATATTGCTTTTCTTTCTCCAGGGTGTATGAGATCATAACAAAAGACCTTTTAATGATCAAGACGTAAAAACAAAACATAAACATTTTAGGTAAAATGTAAAATAGAAAATATTTTAAAGCTATCCTTTTCAATGTGGTTGTATGATCATGTCAGTAGTAATGCTTTTTCAAAAATGCGTGAGTCATAAAATGCACTTTATCCAAAGTGCAAATCATTATACTTATCAGTGTATACGTATATCTGTGTGCAATATTTTTTGAACTATGACTTTTTCTCAGTGAAGACAGACTGTGAGATCAGTGGATCAGAGAATCGTCTTCCTTTGTGTGCCTTCCTTATAAATTTGCTATCTGCCTTAAATAGTTAAATAATATTATTTCAGTATTTTGAGGGATTCCGAGCATTCCCTATAGTTAAGTTGAGTAAGTTTAGATACTACTGCAACTATTGAAGTAACCTTTAGTGATCTAAAGCTACACTGGCAAGTTTTTAAAGGTGACCATGGACTGTATGGTGCCCCAAACACTCTATGTTCAATAAATAAAAAATTTAGAAAATATAGTATTGAGATTCAAGATTAACAATTTATATTGTAATACTATATCTTAATGATTTTTAAATCATAGGTATTAGAATGTTGTGGCATGTCACCATTCCATTATTACTTTTTGAGTTCCAGGTTTCTCAAGAGGATATTCAAGGCCTTCTTAAAGATCATGAGGTAAAATATACTTTCAAATAATGTGAAAAAATGTTTTTTTAAAAACAACTTTTATATTTTGGAGCATGGTGATTTCTATAGTAATGTGTTAGCTAAGAAGTATCTTCAGTATTTGCAAATTGGTCAAATGGAATTCCAAGTTCTATAAGTACTGTTGTTGAATAAATTAATTATTTGGGTTATTTAAAATTAATCTACTTTTAAATCTTATTGTTTAATGTTGCATATATTAAAGGTCAAACCAAGGTCACTGGCTCACTGAAACTTCAGCCAGTTCCCTCTGAAAAATTGCAAATAAAGTTCTTTAATTCTTAAATGTATCTGGTTTCATCTGGAACAGTTTGATGTTGGCTTTATCTGACTTCCTTCTAGAGTCAGTTTCTTGCAAATGATGTTCTAATATTGAACTAAATAGGTGAAGAAATTATAGCTTAATCTTACTAGAAGTAGTTATAGCTATATTTTGAAAATTACTGCAGAAAGCGGTAAACTAGTATAGAATAACTACTGAGATTTCTGTTGTAAGTATAGATGCTTTATACTGAAAGATCATTGTTATTGTTACATGTCAACTTGGCTAAGTAAGTTTAAATTATAGCTTTTATTTTTAAAAATTTTAAGTTTACATTTTATTTAAATTACTTCTTATTGATTTAATGGGAAGATTCCCTTGATTAAATCCCAAGATTTAATCTTGAAAAATAGCTGTTACTTATAATACCTTAATATTTTCTTACATCCATTTTATATGTTATATGTTGTTTTTTAAATACTATACATGGTGCCAAATTCCAGTCTGGTGCCCGGTAGTGGACATTTTTTCTTTGAGTGTCCTCTACATATTCCCACTCATGAGATGCTCCAAGAAGAGCAATCTGAATGGTAGAACTCTACCAAGCAGTCACTGTTGGAGTGCTGACATGCCTCGCTCACCACTCCCCTCAATGAATGTTGAATCCTCCAGGGTAAAGCGTATAAAAGGGGCATGGTTCTCCAGCTGCCTCAGTTCCTTCCAATGATGACCAGCAGAAGAGATCAGGAATGCTCCAGGATTCTCTCAGATCCACACTTGTTAGTTATAGTGGTCTGAGTGAGTAGTTGTTAGTTAATTAGTATTACTTTAAGTTAGTTCTAGAGATGTCAGAACTGTAGGCTTAAAAGGCCAGTTTTAACAAATGTGTGTCATATCCAGCAGTGTTCCCAGTGTCCAATGCACATGCCAGATGCCTGGCATGTTTGGGATGACAATCACCCTCAAAAAGCTTGATTTTCACAACATGGGGAAAGGAAAGATAGAACAGACTTCAGTTGATTTCATTGCAGGAAGCGCTCTCAGCGAACCATCTGGAACTGAAAGTTGATAGGACTCAAGCAGACCTCAGAGACCAGTGTTGGCTCCAAGTGAGCCAGTCAAAAAGAAGGACAAACCTTCCTCCTTGGTACCTATTACTAATCTGGGAGTGGCAAGGATCCAAAGAAAAAAATGACTCTGGTGTTGGCCTCTTTTTCCAAAGCCAATCAAATTCAAAAGGACTCAGCTGTTATGCCGAGCACAAGAACCCTGTCCTCATGAGTGTTGGTCTCTGTGCAAAGAGCCAATCCAAGAGAGAAAGACTTATCTAACTAGATGGTCTTCAAGGGACCTGTTCTGAAAATAGGTTCTCATGGTAGGATCAAGAGCTATTCTTCTTCAGATCTGATTGCGTCAGATACAGATGATCAAGTTCCAAAAGTGAGAGCTAATGAGCTGATGATAATGTGAATCTATAAAGATTTGATAATCACTACCTATATGGCACTGCAAAAGATGGTTCATTGATTGGATCCATCTCCAGTTCTGTCAGTGACTGAACAGGTATTTCCTTTTAGTAGGCATTAGATATTTTGTTATAGTTGACCCAGCTGTTTGGAAACAGAAGGAGGCTTGAAGAAGTCAAGATCTCCCCTTTACTTCCACCACCTATGACCACTTCTGGGTTTCCAGAAAATATTTTTTCTCCACTTTCCTGGATTCAGCCAAGTAACTTCTTGTCTCCAGTTCCTTCCAAACCAAGAATGGGCTTGGATAAAAAAAGGAATACATATTAGAGAATGGATCCTGAGAAAGAATAATATAGGCAGTTCTATTCATATGCTCTGGAACCATATGGACAAAGGTATTTCCAAACAGATCTGAATAAGGGGTTTTGGCCTGAATGGCAAGTACCCCCTTGGGTTCAATGGTCCCATTGGCAATCTCCTGCACCTTTTCAAGAGGGCTTTATGTAAGGAAATAGGTCTTCACCAGTTTAGTACTGAGAGGGCATTCAATTGTCGGATCTAGAGGATACAGATCTGACAATGTGGGTAAGTCCTGATTAATCCCCTACAGTAGTAAGGGAGTTGTTATCTGAGGAAGATGAATTATTGCAGTTATCAGAGGCTGATCCAGATTTTGGTGGGATGTCTTCTCCAGCTAAAATGTAAGGGCCTCTTCAGCATCATAGCCATTAGGGAATGTGGTAGCATTCCATGAGTTAGTGGATCACATGACAAAGACATTAAATATTCTCTCTGTTTTTATTAAAGAATTCTCTCATCCTATTTTTGATATTTTGGGGAGAGCTACTAGGCAAAGGGTCATGCTTCCTTTGTTGGAGGGATTGTTACAACAAATGAAGGCAATCTCCCTCATCCCCTCAGCCTTTGTTGAAAAAGGCTGACAAATTATACCAATTCCCTCATGATGAAGGTCTTGCTATGTTTCATACCAGTCCATCTCTTAATTTGTTATTGGTAGAGGCAGTACTTCAAAGATCAAATGGTCCCAGGTTCAATGTACTTCATCTGATGAAGAAGAGAAAAGATTAGAAATATTTGAAAGAAAATTTTTTCTTCACCTACATTAGCCATGCATATATCCAATTATAAGCTGTCACGTCTAGATACCAATATCATTTATGGTGGGAAATGTCATAGTTTCTCAATACTCTACCAGAGGAACACAGAAGGTTAGTGAATGCCCTTTATAGGAAAGGAAATAATGTTGCTGAACAGCAGTTAAGAGTAGCATTTGATTCTTTGGATGCTTCAGCTAGAGCAGTAGCTTTGGCTATTGAATTAGGAAGGCATGCATGGTTGAGATCAGAGGGTCTTCTTCATGAGACAAAGATGAGGATTGAATATGTTCATTTTGTAGGAGATGGTCTGTTTAGTAGGCAGACTGATGAAGTGCTAAAAATGAAAAATGTAAGATCTACAGTTAGATCTTTAGATTTCTTTAATATAGCAAAGGGATCATCTTCAGCTCAGTTGAGGAATCATTTATCCCATGTTCAGATGCAAAAGACAATACCCATCTACAGCTCTTGTGCCACATTTTGACCTCCAGGTTTGTCATTCCTTATATGGGACTGCACCTCAGGTGACTTGAGACATGGCTAAGGTCTGTATAAACCTCAAACAGACACAGCCTTTCCAAACATATCACTGTATTGCTTAGAGTTTTGGGCTCTCTCAGCTAGTGGAAGGACTCATTGAAGGTCTGCATGGGAACACTATTCTCAGATCCCCCACCCTCAAAGATCCTCACAACAGATGCCTCTCTTATGGGATGGGGAGCTCACCTGCATGGGGCACAGCACAGGGCAAATGCTCTGTGCAAGAGACCATGCTCCACATCAACTAATAAAGCTAATAGCAGTTTGATATGCTTGTCAACACTTCCTTCACAACATACAAGGTCACTCCACCAGGGTAATGCTGGACAACCTTGTATTGTATCAACTGACAGGGTGATGCAAGATCCCAGTCCTTATGTGTAGAATCGCTAAAATACTGGAACTGCAGCATTTCCCATCAAATAGACATCTCAGCAATCTACCAGGCCTCCAGAATACAACTGCACTTCCTGAGCAGGAATTTCCATCAGGACCACAAATAGGAGCTCAATGACTCTGTCTCCACAATATCTACCAAACCTGGGGTCTCCCAGAAGCAAACCTCTTTGCAACCCCAATTGACATGAAATATCACTTTTTCTGCTTCAAGGGAGCATATGGGCACAATTCATTGGTCTCATAGTGCTGTGGCCCCATACCTTGCTATATGCTTACTCACCTCTTCCTCTAATTCTCAAGTCCTTGCTCAAACTGCTACAAGAAAGAGCGAGGGTTATTCTCACAGCATCATCCTGACAAGACAATTGTAGTACTTGAACCTCCTTCACCTATCTGTGGTAATGCCTCTCTGCCTTCCTCTCAGGAGGGATTTCCTGTTACAGAACTCAGGGAACCTTGAACCTGATAACATGGTTCCTAGATGGTTCTCGAGCATGGAATAACCTGTTCAGATAGTGTCCAGTCAGTTCTATCTAGCAAGAAATGTACTACTCACAAAAACACTTCCATTCCTGGTGTTCTCTTCGTTCTTCTCAAGCACCAGAAACTCCACTCTCCAAGATCCTACATGCCTGTTGGATTTAAAGACACAGTGTCTATCAATGAGCTTAGAGTACATTTGTCTGCCATTATGACCTTCCACTCATCCATTGAGGGCTTCTCAATTTTTGCACACCCTACTATGACCAGATTTTCTTACACAACTTATTTTCTCCTGTACAGAACCCAATTCCCCAGTGAGACTTAAATTTGGTTATCAATGCCATGAGGAAACCCTTCTTTGAACTGATGGCTCTCTCCTCCACCTCTCCCTCAAAACTCTCTCTTCCTTCTCTCCCTCATTCCTGATAGCCATCACTTCTGCTAAATGAATGGGAGAACTAGGTGCCCTTATGGCAGATCCACTATTCACTACCTTCTACAGAGATAAAGTTACACTACATTCCTATCTTATTTCTTCCTTAAGGTTTCCTCAGAATACCATAGTAATTTGGAAATCTGTCTGCCAGTGTTCTATCCAAAGCCTCATATTTTCAGGAAGGAAACCAGCCTACATACTCTAGATGTCAGGAGTGCTCTCACCTTCTACCATTTGTGGGGAGGCAGGGATCCCCTCTGGACTCCAGTTCAGGTCCTTATACTGTCTTTTTCTCCCTCTCCCCTCCCAAGGGGCACGATTTCAGATTTTGGTAGGGGGTGGCAACTTTAACTGATTCCAGGAGCTACTTAGGTACCTGAAAACTATAGGGTTTTTTTTTGTTTGCAGATAACTTATAAATTAGCTCATAGGAGCGCTGTATCTAATTCCTATATTAAAAAAAGAAATAAATATTGGATCCACTCAGCTCTCATACTAACATTTTCTCACATCTTGTGTCAAGTCACTTAAGGGGCACTAGGTAGTTTTAAATTTTAATGTATATTTTTACTTTATTACTAACTCTTGAATACAACAATTGTAGAAAAATCTAGATTACTTTCTATCACTTTTTTGCAGTTCACCAAGCTTGGAATAGATCATTTGACTTGGGAAATATCCTACGAGGGTAAGGCCCCATGAGTTTATACTGCATTTGCCTGGGGCTCTAAGAGTGTTATCTTACTACAAATAATAGACTAGAAACTGACTTTAAACAGGAGTGAAACTGACACTTTCAAGCCACTTTCACAGTATTGCCAATCCCAAATATTCAAAAATCATGAATCGGGCAAACCAAAAATCATGAGATTGGCTTTAAAACCACGAGATAATGTAAAAATAACAGATTTGCTGTTATTTTTATTTGCCTTCTGCTTTTTGAGCCTTTGGGTGCACTGGGGTTACATTTTGAAGCTTTCTCCATTGCCTCAAGGACTAGAAATTTCATTTTTCTTTAAGAATGAAGGCTGAAATCATCACATATTCACTTGACTCCAGGAGCTTGGACTTTAAGGAAAACAATAGTTATCATGAGACTCATGACAAAATCATGAGAGTTGGCAACACTGCTTTCATTTGTGTTTAAAGGCTAGTTATTTTCCAGAAGGCTCTTAAACACAATACTACAGTGATTGAGTTGCAGTTCTCACAGGAGAATATTTAAAACCAAACACCAAGAAAATTCCACATTTTAAAGTTGAGAAAAAAATGGAGACTTCTGAAGTATATCAGGGCCATTGCAGTCAGGAAAGGAAAATAAACAGGCACAGTAGCTTTGGGCGGATCTTCCACTTGAAAGAAAGTTGGAGGATCAAATCTTCTGGTCCTTAATCTAGTAAAACTTTTATTGCCATCAGCTTCTCCACTCATAGATATTAACATGTACTTAATAACTATACACTTCATACTTAAATATCTAAGCCGTCTTATCCAGGGCTACACATCTTATACATATTGGCTCAGGGACTGCATTTTCTGGCATATTCTGAATAGTGCTGAGCACACAGATGGTGCCCAGTGAATAATACAAATCATGACAATAATCGTCAACTTTATGGACTCTGGGGGTGCAGTTTCTGTTCTTTATTTTGGAATTTGCCTGGATACAGCTGAAACCATGGGTGGTGGGTATTGTATGCAGGGGGAGGCCATGCCTCCCCAAACAGCCTAGCATGGCCCCGCCTACACTCCTCCAGGCCCCCTCCTGCCTGCTGCTCCCTTCTGTGGCCGAAAGGCTGGGGCAGGCCGACTGGGGGCCGCGGTGCACAAGGCCATGCCATGCCACCCATCCTCCGGGCACTGAGACCACGCTGGGGCTGGGGGCGTTCTGGCAGCCCCGTCCAGCACTGGGACCACACTGTGGCCGGAGGCGCTCCAATGGCATCACCCACCCGCTGGGCCACGGTGCTCTGGCCGTGCCACCCGCCCAGTGTTGGGGTTAGGGGCGCGCTGGTCATGCCGCCTGCCCGCTCAGTGCTGGGGCTGGAGCTGTGCAGGGGAGCCAGCAGCCACGGGGGTCTGTGCTCTGAGCTCCAGTGGGGAAGCAGAAGGGGCGGGGCCTCAGGCAGAGAGGGAGGGACCGGCGGCTAGCCTCCCCCAAGGGCATGTCACCTGCCACCTATGGCTGAAACCCTAAGAATTAGAGGCATAAACACATCTGATACTTATATGACACTTTCTGATTCCTTCCTTTTCTCGAACTCAGAACAAAAAATGATTAAACAAAAGTGGTTTTCAGTTAAAATGTAAAATTGCACAGTAGCCATTGCTCTACAAACTAGCATGGGGCAGAACATGCCACCTCTTGGGATTTAAGTGATCCCTTCTCATCTGACTCTCATTCTCCATCCTTCCTGACTTCGGTGCTGCTTTTCATGCTATCAAACATGATATCCATCTCAACCTCCTGGGACCGTTTGCTGGTGTCTCAGAGAACTGGTCACCTTGGTTTTGCTCCCATCTATCAGAGTCCTCTTTTTTTACAGCATGCAGCAAAGAGATATTAGCTGCGCAGACCAGCCTATTAGACTGTCAGTAATATTTAACTCAGATGCATCTACATATGGATGGGGAAGTCCATTCAAACAGCAATTTGTTAGTTGGAGCTCGTTGATCCTGTAGACGTGCGGACTCATCCCTGTGGCGCCTCTTGCTGGTCTCCCAGGGAATTAGCTCTTTTTCCAGCTCTGGATCACCTTCTGCAGGCCAGTGATCCGCCTGTCCTGTGGCCCTGTGTCCCTCCCAGGATCCCGGTGCCCCATTTACCTGGGGTGCTGCCTCCTGGCACTAACCTCTCAGTCTTAGGGTCTCCCCTCCCCAGGGAACCCCCACCCACTATTCCCACCTTGCCTCAGTATAAGGCTACTGCCAGTCATCTTCTAGCCCCCACACCCTGGGGCAGACTGCAGTATCAGCCTACTCATCACTGGCAAGGTTGGGTTTGGACCTGCTGCCTTTGCCTACCCTGGGCTGCCCTCTGCAACCCCCAGTACCCCTTGGCCTTCTGCTAGGCCACAACCTGGTGCTTTCCAGGCTGGAGCTCCCCAGCTCCTCAGCCTGTCCCCAGCCCTGCTCCACTCAGGTACTCTGTCTCTAGCTCCCTGCAGCCAGGCCCTTCTCGCTCTGAATGCAGAGAGAGACTTCTTGGGCTTCTGGCTCCCAGCCTTTTATAGGGGCCAGTTGGGCCTGACTGGGGCATGGCCACAGTTGAACCTACTTTCCCCAATCAGCCCAGGCTTCTTGCCCCAGCCACAGCCCTCCCCTGGACTGTTTTAAGCCCTTCAGGGCAGGAGCAGGGGACCATCCTGCTACAGATCCCCAGAAGAAAAGAATCTACATATCAATATCTTAAAGTTGAGAGCTGTCTGGTTGGCTCTAAAGTCATTTCTGCCTCATGTCAAACACAAGGTAGTTCAAGTAGTGACAGACAATATGACAGCATTGTATTATCTGGACAAACAAGGCAGGGCTCATTTCTTTCAATTATGCATAGAGGCAAAGCATCTTTGAGAGTGATGTATAGAAAAGAATGTTCACCCAATAGCAATTCATGTATTAGGGGCAGGGCCGGCTCCAGGCACCAGCTTATCAAGCAGGTACTTGGGGCATCAACTCTGGAGTGGGGCGACACTTTCAGGTATTCAGCGGCAATTCGGCGGAGGGTGCCTCACTCCCGCTGGGAGCGAAGGACCTCCCGCTGAATTGCCACAGATCGTGATCGTGGCTTTTTTTTTTTGGCTGCTTGGGGTGGCAAAACCCCTGGAGCCGGCCCTGATTAGGGGAACAAAACACCCTTGCAGATCATCTGAGCAGATTGATCTCTCAAATGCACGAGTGGTCTTTGAAAGATGAAGTAGTAGCACATCTCTTCAGGTCATGGGGGAATCTGGTAATAGATCTCTTTGCATCCAGCAACAACAGGAAATGTCAAGAAGTTTGTTCAAGGGCTGGGAGAGACTGGATCCAATATCAAATGCATTTCTAATATATTAGGGTCAGGGCTTAATGTTGCATTTCCTCTCATTCAGATAAACAAAATGAAAAACAAGACAAAGCTAGGGTAATTTTAATAGCATCAACGTGGGCCAGACACCAATGTACCCAGACTTACTATACCTGTCCATGGGGTTAATTGAGCCTCTACCATTAGTACTGGACTTGTTGCAATGACAAAGGATGGTTTATCAACCATATTTTTGATCTTTTCATCTAATGGTATGGGGAGTCAGACTCTGGGATTGTTAGAAAAGTATTGTTCACCAGAGGTACAAAATGTAACAATGAATTCCAGGGAAGAGTTCACATGAAATTGTTATAGTCATAAATGGAAAAGATTTTCATTGTGGATTTCTATGTATGTTATAGATCCCTGTTCAGCACCAATTAGTTATATATTAGAATCTTAACAAAGCAGCCCTGTCACTATGTTCAGTGAAGGTTCATCTCTTTGCTATAGCAGCATACCATGTATCATGTTTATTAATTATATAGTTAAAAAACTCTTAAAAGGCCTTAATAACTTATATCCTCCAATAAAGAAACTCTATGCCATCTTAGGATTTACATTTAGTGCTCTTACAATTGATGAAATTTCCCTTTGAACCTTTGGGAGACTGGACTTTGTTCCATTTGCCTATTAAGACAGCATTTTTGATAGCTATGACTTCTGCAAGGCATATAAGTGCCTTAATGGCTGACTCGCCATTCACTGTTTCTCATAAAGACAAAGTAATTCTTCGCACACATCCTCAGTTTTTACTAAAAGTGGACTCAAATTTTCATATAAACAGGTCTATAATTTTACTGGTTTACTTTCCTATCCTAACCACGAGGCTTGGGAAAGCTAAATTACATATACTGGATGTTAGAAGGACCTTAGATTTTTATGTAGACAGGACTAAGCAATTTAGACAATCTTCATAATTGTTTATTGCTTATGAAAGGAAGAACAAGAGAAAAGCTGTTTCTGTGTAAACACTATCAAAATGGGTTAGATTATGTATTAATGAAGCATGTAAATTGATGGGTTGTCCCTTCCCCAGGGAATTAGGACATTCTACTAGATCAAAGGCAGCCTCTGTGGCTTTTTGTAGACATATTCCTCTAATAGAGATATGTAGAGCAGCAATGTGGAGTTCTGTTCGCATCCTTAGGAAACACTATTCCTTAGATTTAGATCTGTTGCAAAATCTGGCAAAACAATTATGCAGTCCTTATTCAATTAGGACTCTGTGGTCTCACCTTTCTGGATCAGAATATTGATTATTAATCTATTTCATGAGTGGGAATATGCAGAGGACACTCAAAGAAGAAATGAAGGTTATTTATCTGTAACTGAGATTCTTCGAGATGGCCTCTGCATAATCACACTCCCTGCCTGCGTTTCCCCACTACCTTGGAGTTCTGCTTACCAAAAGGCTTGGGGTTGCACAAGAAGAAACTGAGTTGACTTTGAGGCATGCCCCCTTTATATCCTTGCTCTTCTTGGAGCATTTGACATTCATTGAAGGGAGGGGTGAAGGATATGTGTGAGCGTACCAATGGCTACTGAGAGCTAGAGTTATGTCATTCAGGCTGCAGCAGTTGGAGTATCAGAGCACAGTGCACATAAAATATAGTAGTATGGAGAAGATACATAAGAAGAAGAGAATGAAAGAAAAAAGATGGCAGGGAACAAGATAGCTATACACACAAAAAAGAGATTATACAAAAGAGAGGAAGGGATGACTCAGTAAACACAAAGGAAAACAATGTAAAAGAAATTATGGGGAAGGGTACACTATTGCTTTAGAAGGTGAGATAGCATGCAGGAGAAACAAAGGTAGGGGGCATGGAAGAAATGGCAGAAAAGTACAGTCTTAAAGGAAGAAAGAGAAAAGGCAAAAAAGATTGAGTGAAAAGGTAAAGAGCATGAATATAGGAGAGAAGAAGTGCCAGGTTAATTAGCCAAAAATGTGAAAACGGGAAGCAAAGCTCTTTGGGGCAAGGACCATCTTTTTTTTTCTGTGTGTAAAGTGCCTAGCACAATAGGGTCCTTTTCCATTACTAGGGCTTCTAGGCACTATGGCAGTAATAAAATAATAACAACAATAATAAAACAACATAGGAACATAAGAATTGCCATACTAGATCAAACCTGAGGTCGATCTAGTCAAGTATCCTGTCTCTCACAGTGATTGGCATCAGACATGTCAGATGAAGTTGTATGAAATCTGCAGTAACCAATGTGGGCTAATTTGACCCCCACAATAAGTCTCATTCTGATATCTAGTAGTTAGAGATTGGCATACGGCCTGAAGGATAAGGTTTAATATACCTTCCACAAAATTTTTGTTAGTAATTATTAGGGCTGTCAAACTATTAAAAAATAATTGCAATTAATTGTGAGATTAAAAAAAAAGTTGTGATTAATTGCATTTTTAATTGCACTGTTAAACAATAATAGAATACCAATTTAAATTCAGTATGGAAGCATGTCCCCTGGAATGGTGGTCAAAGCATGAAGGGGCATATAAATGTTTAGCATATGTGGAATGAAAATACTTTGCAATGCCAGCTACAACAGTACCATGTGAATGCCTGTTCTCACTTTCAGGTGACATTATAAATAACAAGTGGGCAGCATTATCTCCTATAAATGTAAACAAATGTGTTTGTCTTAGTGATTGGCTGAACAAGAAGTAGGACTGAGTGAACTTGTAGGCTTTAAAGTTTTACGTTGTTTTGTTTTTGAGTGCAGTTATATAAAAACAATAATTCTATATTTGTAAGTTGCACTTTCACGATAAAGAGATTGCACTATAGTATTTGTCTGAAATGAATTGAAAAATACTATTTCTTTTGTTTATTTTTACAGCACAAATATTTTTTATTAAAAAATAATATAAAGTGAGTACTGTACACTTTGTATTCTGTGTTGTTATTGAAATCAATATATTTGAACATGTAGAAAAACATCCAAAAGTATTTCTAATACATTTAAATTGGTATTCTATTATTGTTTAACTGTGCAATTAAAATATGATAAATTGCTACTATTTTTTAATCTAGTTAATTTGGTTTGCATTAATCGCTTGCATTAACTGTGATGAATTGACAGCCCTAGTAATTATGGTACCCTAGGTAAAAGACAAGCTAGCCCTGATCTAACCTCAACTACTGTTCCTAGTTTAGAGAAACCCCTAGAGAAGTTGCGCCTAAAGAAATGGCAAGATATAGACAGAGCTTGGACTTGTGAGTCTAAAGAGAGGTCCGAGTTAAAGACGATGCTCTGGTTATGAATCTGAGTTACATGGAGGTTGGTAGCATTGTGCGCAGTGAATGACAAAGTAGGAAGGGGTGAGTAATTGGTGGAAGAATAAATATTAAGTGATCAGTTTTGGCTATGGTTGTCTTAAACTGATGGCTGGATATGCACAAGGAGATGTTAGAAAGATAGTCCAAGATTTTAATTTGACTGAATGGAGACTTGCCCAGAAAGGAGAAGTAGATCTGGGTAAAGACGACAGCTGAAGCTCTGTTTTCTAATAAGATTGCCTTGACATAAAGTGTAGAGGGAGTAGAGAAAGG
The DNA here is from genome assembly GCF_020497125.1 of Mauremys mutica. Taxonomy (NCBI): domain Eukaryota; kingdom Metazoa; phylum Chordata; order Testudines; family Geoemydidae; genus Mauremys; species Mauremys mutica. The sequence continues at coordinate 266,961,817 of NC_059073.1, forward strand.
AGCCAAGACCAAAGAGCACTGTGGAACCAGTATTGAAAGTTGAGGAGGGTCTGCTGAATAAAATGCTGAAGAAATGATTAGAGAGGTAGGAGAAGAACAATGAAAGGAGAATCATGAAAGCTGAGCTAAGACAAGATTACAAGAAGGAAAATATTGCTAGTGGTGTCAAAGGTACCTGAGGGGTCAGAATATGAAGACATAGTATTTGTCTTAATATTGGTGAGAGCTATTTCACTGGAATGTAAAAGGTGGAAGCCATATTGGAGTAGAACTAGGGAGATACTGGACCAAAGGATCTCCATATAGTGGTTATACGCTGTGGTTGCCGAGCAGTGAGTATATTTAACCTAGAAAGAACTGCACAGAAGTGGTCACACATATTTCCATTAACCTAAAGAACAAACTTCACTAAGATGTTAAAAAAGAAATTGATTGTTGATATATAATTGAACTATCATTTCATATTATTTGCTATTCTCTTTTTATTGATAGACTATAATTTTGGAGAATATTTTACCCAGTGAAAAAAGTCTTCCAAGGATTTACAAAGAGGCAGTAGATCTTAAAGGTAAACATTTTTTTCTCTTTTCCAAGAGATGGAGAATGTTTGATAATTGGAGCCATCATGCCAAAATACATTATGGAATGTGGTGTAACACATTTCACATGCATAAGTGACTGATCTTTTATTAAGTGTATTCTGCTATACTTATTATAAACTGAGGAAAAATTCTTAAAGCAATCAATTTATTTGTTAGCCAAATTGTATTTTGTGAATGTTTATGAAAGGCATTCATTTATAATGATATTCTGGAAAAGCTATTTTCCTTTGGGAGCTTTACACCCTCAAAAAAGATGGTTCATGATATAAATTTTTATTAAAGCTAGCGTGCACTGCTTTTAAAAATAGATTATATTGCATTGTCTTAAATAATCTCTCATGTAGATAAGAGATGAGCTATCAGACAAAAGAAGGCTTTCATTTGCAAAGCTGCCATCAAACAAGCACAAACTCTTACAACAATTCAATTAGAACCAAGAAAACCATTGATAAGTGAAGAATTAGTAACATATTGTTTGAAAATTATTACTTTCATAGAGTCTTCAGGGATTTTTATGGTTTATTTGCTATGCAATGTAATCATTCTTCAGTAAACAAAATGACATTTTCTTAAATGACATCTTAACTCCACATCACCTAGATTATCAAAAGAACTGAAGACACCCTTCACCCCTCCAGGGACACTATTAGGATTGCTGGAACTCTTACCAAAAATCAGTATGGAACATTCACTCACATGGCTTGTGCACCAAAAAGTGTATCTCCTTGCTGAAAAGTGTAGCAACATAAACAAAACCTTAGACTTCTCTATGTAAATTAAAACCTCATGCTTGGTATATAATTTAAAATAAAAACAATTAAAAAACCTATAGTTTTATGAATGGTACCTGTGGTGGAGTGGTGCCCCACGCCCTGAGGAAAAGGGCTGAACCAGGCCAGAGAGGCTCTGCGGACCAGCAGCCAATCAGTGAAGGCCTGGGGAGAGCCAATCAGGGCAGGAGAAGAGGCAGCCAATCAGGACCAGGCTAGGTCCTATATAAAGGCTGCCTAGCTGGGGAGACGGGCTTGCCTGCTGGAAAGTGTACCTGAGGTGGAGCAAGGCTGAGGAAAGGCGAGAAGAGCTGGGGAGCTCCTGCCTGGCTGGGGAGCTTCCCCAGGCTGCCGGCCTTGTGGAAGGCCAAATATGTACTGGGGTTGCAGGGGGCAGCCCAAAGGTAGGCGGTGGCAGCAGGTCCAAGCCCCCCTTGCCTGTGCTGACTGGCTTGTACACTTCAGTCTGCCACAGTGAACGAGGGCTAGATGGTGACTGGCAGTAGCCTTATACTGAGGGAAAGACTGCTGTTAACAACAACAACCCCCTCACCCCTGGAAGGGGGTGAGACTAGACTAGTGGGCACTGCCAGAGGGCAGTGTCCTGAAGTGGACGAAGACTGTCCTGAAGAGGGTGCCGCCGAGCAGGCAGCATGGCAGGTCCCAGGGCAGCAGCACAGATGATGGGACAGACACCATGCACTGAGGGTACTCCGCAGCAGTTGAGAGCTAATTCCCGGAGTGACCAGTCGGAGGTGCTAACGGTGGCGAGTTGAACCCCGTCACAGTACCCTAGAAAAAACAATGTGATTTACTACATTTAATTGAGATCAAATTAATACCCCACAGAACAGCATTGGTTTTAGAAAAATATGAGTATTTCAGTGACTCACCAAGAACACAGAGGCCTCCAAATACTTGGAGGAGAAATGAACCAAACTATTTGAAGAATGTGTGTGTGACCTTTGTACAGGAAGCAACATCGGTCCATGGATAAGGCAATGCATTAAGACTCAGGTGATGTGGATTCTAGTCCCCGTTCTGTCACTCATTCACTGTTTGATCCTTTGCAAGTCAATTCACTTCTTTGTACTTAAGTTTCCACTTCTGTAAAATAGAGATAATACTTAATATACTTCGTAAATCTCTTTTTAGATCCATGGATAAAAGGCACTATATAAGAGCTAATTTTTAGTATTAGTATTATTATCATTATTATTTATCTCTGACTGCTAGAGGTTTGAAAAAGCTTGCAATATATTTGCATATGCTCTGGCTTGCTTCTACACATACTACCATATGTGTAGTAGTGCAGTGCTATGTATCAAATCTTCCCCAATACATTATACCTAGTATTTATCTCTTCAATGTGTATTTTTTACCAGCAAACCCAAAATGTTACTATAAACACTTTTTCTCAAGATCTATATTCATATACTCATCTTATTTTTGCAGTGCAATTTTGCAGATCTTAGCCTTTTCTATACCTTTGAACTTTTTGCCCACATGAATTCCACTAGCAATTATCTACCCCCAATATTTACTGGAAAGAATGCTTTCAACACAATAAATAGAGTAACTGGTGCCTTGTAAAGAGATAAATCAATGTCTTGGTCATATGCAGTTGTGGCAAATTACCCCTTTGCTTATGCTGATCAGAGAGTCAGTAAACTGACAAGTCCATTTTAGCCATGTCCCTTTACCCATATACTCCCTCTGTGCTGGTAAAGAGGCTTTTGTGGTAGTACAGCATTATTGTCACAGAGATGGGACTTGGAGGTGAAATGACTCTTGCAGCATTATGCAACAAACATATTGTCTCATTACTTACTCATATGTAAACCTGGCATATTATATTGGTAAATGGGAATGTTATCTTAATTCTTAAGAGAGGACAGGGAGAATCAAGACTCTATGTATAATGGGAGGGATCCCTGTCAAACATTTCAAAACTTTTACTTTTCAAGATAAATTCAAAACATTGTTAAATGGGTGTTATTTTTACAGATGACCATAATGGTTTAATTGGAGTGGTTGTTTATTTACATAAAGATCTTTAAATTTTCCTTTACATATTCAAAACACAATGCTAGTGATACGTGGTCACAATAACATTTAATGATATGATGACATACTGTTTCTTGAATAATATTGTACTATAGGGTTTTTTTTTACAGGATAACTTACAAGTAAAAGATTCAAAAAAGAGTCATTGTGCATTCAACCTTAACTTCTGTATTTCCGGAATTTTGAATGTTTAAATGAGCAAACGTAACATACATTAATTTTAAGCTTTCATGTAGACTAAAATATTCAAACTTGGTGCCTGATTTTCAGATGTGCTGAGTACTCATAGGTCCGGCTGAGATAATTGTAAACTGGATGCTCAGTACTTCTGCATATCAAGCCTTTTATGACTAAAGGTAGGCTCTTAAATCTACTTTTTTTTTCTTGTTTTGCTTTCTGAGGTGTTGACCACCCACAGCTCAGAGGTTAATTTAATTTCTGAGCCTAAATTTAAGTATATACATTTGAAAATATTTACCTCTAATTTCTTAGTATTTTTTTAAATAAATAAAAAAGCAAGAAAAAATTCTCGGTTTTGTAGTTAACAGTCCCAAGTCAGCAAAGGCTAATTGGTGTCTGTGTCATTAATAAACTGCGTATGTACAATCTTAACAAGCACTATTTGACTAAAGGTTGACTAACAAATTATGAATGTAGTGCATTATCATTATCAATTTAAATTTGTTATATTTTTAAAACCATTGTATTAATTTTCCTCAGTTATAGCTTGAGTTTTATTGAGATATACAAAACATACCAAGTTTGAAAAAAATTGGTTTGATTTTACAGTTATGAACGTTTAATTTCAGCAAGTTTATGAAAAAAATTCCTATCTATTAACTAGCCACAAATATATATACAGTACATCTTTCTTTATGAGACACATGCTGGCCTCATTGTGTCTCGCAGTGAAGGATCAGCTGGAGCTCCTCAGCCTAACCTAGCTCTGTTGTCATGAACACTTGAAATCCTCTGCTAGGAAGGGAGAGTACATATAATATTTTGGGATTACAGGGTGGTGGCAACATTGCAGCTAGACCACATGCTAGGGGCCTTTGGAGATGACATCAGGGAGGTCTTATGAGTGTGTAGAATGTCCATTTAGGTTGGTTTCCCTGTCTGATGTTGGAGATCCTTAAAGGAGCACAATAATCAAAACAGCAGATGGCAGACTAAGGGCTATGTAACACACTTCAGTGTGTAAATGAAAGCTAAGAAACTGCAAAAACTGATGGGACTACAAGAGAACTACATCTGCACTATATCACAGGGAAATAGCTTAGTAAAACGTATTTCTGTTTGTTACCATGGTATCTAGGTGCTTTTAGGCATATTAGCTGTGTATAAAATATATAAGTACACTGTGGAAATATATTAGGCTAATGTGACAATGGGAAGGTAAGTTTTATGAAGGCCATAAGTATAACTGGGTTTAAAAAACAATTAGATAAACTCCTGAAGGATTGGTCCATCAATGGCTATTAGCCAAGATGGTCAGAGATACAACCCCATGATCTGGGTGTCCCTAGCCTCTGATTGCCAAAATCTAAGGATGGACGACAGGGGATTAATCACTTGATGACTGCCTGTTCTGTTCATTCCTCTGAAGCACCTGGCATTGGCCACTGTTGGGAGACAGGATATTGAGCTTGATGGACCATTGTTCTGACTCAGTATAGCCATTTTTATATGCTTTTTAACTGGTCTTGATGGACAGTTCTTTTAGCTTCCTTGTTTCCTGGTAGATGGGGACATAACAATATTAGAATTTTTAGATGTGGGAGAGAATGAACAGATAATTTCTTCTGTTTGAGACTGAAGAGTTATTAGAAAAAAAAGACTTCACTTTGCAGGTCATGTGGCAGATCTGAAAGATATGTACCAAGCAGAAACTTTTGCAGCACTCTTACTAGAACACATCAGAACCCTTGGTAAATGCAAATGTAATAGTGAAAGAATATATTCATCAAAAAAAATTGTGAGTTAATTGAAACTTTGTATTATAAAAACAGAATACAATTTCTGATCACCAAAAGTCTGACAAAACTTTCCTAATTCATCTGTACATGTGCTTTTTAATTTTTTTTGCTGTATTAAAAATGCAACTTATCCTGCAAAGAGTGGTCAATGAAAAAAAACCTATTTCTCTCTGAGGGTTTAAAAAATCCTGCCTCACACAGATATGTAAGGTTCCCTGCCCTATTACATGATAGTCTCATTTAAGGTTCCTGTCTGCCTAGACCCAAGCCTAATCAGTACCTAAGGATTTTGCTCAAACTTTAAAAAAAAAAATCATCTTTGAGCAGAGATCAAATTTCAGGCCTAGTGATGAGTGGTTTGGAAAGTTGTAAGTTTGTGAAAACAAGGTCTATCATGGAAATGATTTTAACCATAATACACCACTCAATACTAATTAGTGAAAAATATTTAGATGAGCTGTTGCATAGTTTCTGAGAGAAAAACCATCATTAGTTACATGTGATCAGTTGTCACTTCTGATTAGAGGCAACTATCATTATGCTAGATACATATTCTCAATGTGCAAATATGGTTTATATAAAGAAATATTATTTAACTATACATCAGCAGATAAACATTTGAGATTAGAAATTTAATGAGTAAAATATATGATTATTCTGTTACCTGGATCCTACCTTAAAATTTGTGCATGTTTCCATAAGGTTATGACAAACAGAATTTGCAACAAGTTACTTTCTCCTTCTTTTGCATTTCCCAATGAAATAGAAGATTTATCAGACACAGAAAGACTTCTGTTAACAAATCAGTTGAAAAATCTGAATGAGATTCAACAAGCACAGACTCTTATTCTGGTAGAAGCAGGACAAAATGTTGGTAAGTGGAAGTTAATAATTTAGAGTTCTAGTAAGCAATTATGAGTTCTCTGAAGACTTTGGTGTCTTGCCCTAAGTGAAGCTAAAATTATATATCTTTCTTTCCCACAAAACTTGAACTCCTGCCACTGACTACCTTATAATACCCCAGAGTGCAGAAGATGCAGAAACTGCTCTACTGTTGAAGATGACTCATAAAAATTACAGACTAATGATTGAATTTAGGATACTCTAAAGCAAAATTTGAAATCTTGAGGAAAGGCCCCCAGAATTAGTTTGTCTAAGATAAAATTCTACATGATTGCCTACCATAGAAACTATGAACTTCCTTCCTTTTTATGTATATATCGTGCCAAAGGGGTCTAAGTTCTTCACAGTATGGGGTCCCTGTTACAAATGTACTTTCCAAAATGGAAATAGGCCAAAACCAAGTGCACCCAGATTGGAATAAACAGAGTCTTCTACTATTGAGCTAATAATAGTGTAGTGTAATAAGATAAGATTGTTCCAGAGGTTGAAGATGATTCTTTCAACCTCCTTCCTATCGGGATTCCTTTAACAAGTAAGTCTAGGCGCTAGATCATATTGTAGTCAAACTATGTGCCTTTATCATTCAAGTTCACCTTGTACCGCATAATGATTTAAACATCAGGTTTGAAATATTTAGATTACAGATTCAAATGGCAGTAACGTAGACTCATCCCTTCATCTCTCTGAAGTTTGGATAAATTGAATTTTCATTGAGTTTACTGTGTGTACGTCTTCTACATAAGAATTTTTTAAAATAAAATGAGGTCCTGTATGCTTTGTGTAGCTATTAATGGTCTCATAGCACTTATCATAATACAACTGAACACTCATAATCAAAATTGACTAGGAGTGAACAGCCTTTTATCGCCATTAACATGCATTATCAATTTAAGAGAAGACATAATTTTTAATAGTAGACACAGACACCAATATGTGATTGAATAGGACCTTGGAGACAGAAATGAGCTTGGACGATGGGGTGACTTTATTAGCCACTGACCTTCACTAAAGCAGCATGGACTAAAGAATAGTGGTCACTATCAGATGATGCCATGAAGTCTGAAGATTGTTATTATTTGTATTATGTTATTCCCCAAATGTCCTGTCACAGGCAGGGCCGGCTCCAGGCACCAGCCGACCAAGAACATGCTTGGGGCTGCGCCTTCTAAGGGGCGGCCAATCTTGGGGTGGGGAGGCAGCACTCCATTTTTTTTGTTTTGTTTTGGCGGGGCTGTGCTCAGGGTTTTTTCTTGGTTCGGCGGGCGGCACTCAGGAGTTTTTGTTTCGGTGGGGCGGCGCTGGGGGGTGGGTTGTTTCGGCGGGGCGGCGCTCAGGGATTATTGTTTTTGTTTCGGCAGGGTGGCACTCGGGGGGGTTGTTTTGGCGGGGCGGCACTGGGGGGTGGGTTGTTTCGGCGGGGCGGCGCTGGGTTGTTTTTTTTTTTGCTTGGGACCGCAAAAAAGTTAGAGCTGGCCCTGGTCACAGGGTGACAGGGCCAGCTACAGCTGTGCCATAATTAACTAGATGCTTCCCAGCCTGAGGGGATGGGACTAAGGAGGGTCAGATGAAAGCATAATGGTCACATGGGCCTTATAAAAGGCTTGAGTGAGCTCAGTCTGTGACTGGAATCACAGGGAGTGGGCAGGCTCCTGTGGAAGGCCAGAGGCTCCAGTGAAATCAGCCTGGGAGCCCAGTGCTCTATACCAGAGCAGGGGAGGAGACAAGGAATAGAGCCTAGTAGGAGCTGAGAATGGCATTCCAGGGAAACTCCCTGGGGGGGTTGAGTGCTCTATGCCAGAGTCAGAAATATTCTAAAAGGTAGCCTAAAAAGGGGCTAGGAACAGGTGCTAGAGGATAGGCTGAAGAGAATCCCTAAAGGGCTAGAGAACCTTTTAATTTGTTAGGACTTGGGCTTTTGCTACCCGGCAAGGGGTTAAGTTTGTTTGTGAGTTGGCAGGAAGGATAGGCCACTCTTCAGTACAGACCAGTGTGTGGAGAGCTCAGGAGACTCATCTCTGGGAAGGGAACTGGGGAAGGAATCACCAGTAGTGCCACACTCAGCTAGCAAGAGTACTTGGGGTCAGCCATGCCCTCTGTCAGGTCACAATCAGACTGGAGCCCCTTTGTACTGGATGTTGTACAACAAACCCTTAATTAAAAGGAGTCCCTTCCTAAAGAGCTAATAGTCCAAGGTCCAGATTCAGCAAAGTATGTAAGTATGTGCTACGCATATGAATATTCCTGTTGAAGTATTTGTGGCTATTTGTGCTTAAAGTTAAGCACATGCTCAAGTGCTTTGCTGTATCAGTGCCTAAAGTAAACTGGCATAACAAAGGAAGAGTTTGGGGTAGGCAGAATGAAAGTAACATTGACAGGCAAAAGGGGCCATACAGAATTACTAATGCAAAATTTGAATTTGAGTCTCTCATATTTTTAAAGAGACAAATAACTAAGATGTTAATGATGTCAGTAATCCTTTCTGGCCATCTGTCTGGCCATTATCAGAACTTAGACAAGACCATAGTTTCAATTTCATAGCATTTAAGGCCATCAGATCCATCCAGTCTGACCTCCTGACCACACTTAGACTAGTGGGCCAGAGGCAAAAAGTTGACATGCTGATCCATTTCTGAAAGATCTCTTCCTGACTTGTCTTCTAATATTGGTCACATAGAAATTGTAGAACCCAAGTTCGTGAAATGGATTCAGCCTTTGGTTTGCCAAACACTCAAGTCACAGCATTGCTGAGCTAGTGCTGGTCAAAAAATTTTGCATTGGAGTGATCTTCTGACAAAAAATGCCCTTTCCACAAAACCAAAATTTTCCACAAGAAAATTTCAGCTTTGCTGACAAATTTCAATTTTCAATCCAGGAAAATTGAAACAACAGTTTGCTGGCTGCCCATCTGGAAGGCGTTTGTCAATCTGTTTGCCTGTCCTTTAGCTGTGCGGATGGACATGTCTAGATCTATTTCACATCTGACATTGACAAGAGCCTTCCAGGTGGGCAACCTGGAAGCCTAAAAATTCAGTTTCAGTTCTCCCCAAATTAATTTTTTATGTAAATAACTCTCCATGAATATTTTTGCATTTTCGGTATTTTGCCCCAAACTTTTTGCAGAAAGGGATTCCCTTTTCTTGGCCAGCTCTATGATCAACCTTTCTAATCATCTCACAGTAGCCATTGAAGGTGCACAGCTGCCATAGCCGTGTGCCAGAATACGTACCACCATGGCAGGCTGTAAAGACCCTCCCTTACCAAAGAAAGCATCCCCCAAAGATGAGTAGAAAATAAATTGGGAATTTAAAAAATATTGCCAGAACTGCAGACTAGTTCTCTCCTGCCATCCATCATACAGGAAAGTAGGGATCCAAATAAACTCAGTCAGTACCAATGAAGCTGGGTGAATTAGTTTACACTAAGCTAGTACATTTTAAGAGAAAAATTAGGGAAAACCCAAGAAATAAAACCTCTTCCCTCTGTTGCACCCTCCTATTCCTATGCTACTCTGTAGCCCCCAGTATAATTTAGATAGCTCTGAAAGCCTGTCTGAGTTACCTTTCTATGTGCCCTAGCTTTCCTTGGGCCACAGCACTGCTGGGAATCTCTACAGGTCTGTGTACTGCATCTCCATTTATGACATGCCTCTCCTGCCCTCACCCTCACCCCTGGCATGCCCGTACACTGGGCTTGCAATGGGGTCTTCCCCAGTTTCTGAACCAGGGGACTCTTCCTCTGGCCAGATATGCAGAGCTCCTTTTTACCACTCTGTCCTTTTTATCCAGCCGGTGTAAAGGGGCTGAGTTGGGGTGAGGAGCTCACTTAAGATCTCTTACTCTTACAGGTTTAATTGGGAAAAAAAGGTTGTGGCATTCTTCCATGCTCTGCCCACAAAATAAATACTTACTACTTGAGATGCCATAATGGAAGCCACTCTCAGTGTATTGTGCAGATGGTCAAAACAATCATGTATGCTGTTTGGGCTCCATGAGCTTTGCCCCCCACCATGGGATCTGAATATACCTCTGGGTTGTGATGAGCTCCTTGGGCTTATCTCCTCCTCTTTGGAGTTTAAGTATGCCTTCCTCTTCAAGTGCTGATATATTTAAGGTAGTTATTTTTATTGAAATAAAATTTCAATATTTTCAATATTAAATATCTTGTCTGTCTATTTCTAGCGAAACCTGCTAGAAATTGTTTACATTCTTTCTCTATTGGATGGTATCTCAGAATAATTTTTTGTCTCTATGCAGGGAAGACAATAGATGACCTCTCAGACAATAGAAAAAGTTTGCTTGCAAATATAGCATCAAATACAGAAGTTCTTCAACATATGGTGGCTGTTGAAGCTGGCCAGCCAGGCAGCAGCACTGGTAAATGCATTATTTCTTTCTTTTACTCACTGTAGCACACAAGAAAAGTCACTGCTCTGTGCAGGTCACAATCTGGACACACAAGTAGATGGAGGTTAGGGAAAATTAACTGAAACATCAATAGTTGACTTAATTCACTATAAACATAACAACAGAAATTTGTCTTTAGGAGGAATTTAAATGTGGACAGGTTAGGTGCTTTAAGGTTAAGCTCATGGAAGTCATATCACACAGAGGTGGCCATGTAGAAGAATACAGACTGTATGACAAACTGCAAACAGGTGAGAAAGGCTAGGAGCATTAGTAGAATACAGATTATTAGAAACAGCATGAACTTTAAAGGAATAGAATAAGTAGGGAGGGTCAGAGTTGTGGAGAAGTTTGTGTGGTAACAAGGGGTAAAATTTTGCGAAGTGACTAAGTCACTCAGGATCATAAATCCCATTAAAAGTAGGCTTAGGCTCCTAAATGACCCAGGCACTTTTTAAAATGAAACCCTAAGTCACTTAGGCATTTTTTAAAATTGTACTTGAAGCTTAAATTTGATGTGATAGAAGATAGGAATCAAGTGGAGTAATTCAAATGGGGGAAGAGGACTAGTGGAGGCATCTACATGATCAAATCAATGGGCAAGGAAAATGAATTTAGAAAGTGCATTTTGTATAGACTGAAGGGAGGCATTGTGTGTGTTTGGGTGACGAGAGAGTGGCGAGTGGCAACAGAAATTTGGCTGTGGGTTGGGTAGAAAAGGACAGATCTTGGAGACGTTGCGAAAGAAGAGGATGCAGAATTTGGATATGATCTGGATGTGTGGGGCAAGGTAGAGGGAGGAATAAAAAATAGCCCTGAGATTGCGAGCCTGGGTGACAAGAAGGATTGTGATGTTATCAGTAATGCTAGACAAGTGAGGGTATAGAATGTATGGGAAGTATGTCTATTTTGCCCAAGTTTAGTTTAGATCATCTGTTCTCAAACTGTGGGTTGGGACCCCAAAGTGGGTTGTGACCCTGTTTTAATGGGGCTGCCAGAGCTGGCGTTAGACTGGCTGGGGCCTGGGACCAAAGCCTGAGCCCCACTGAGGTTGTCAGCCCTGAGTGGCCTGGCTCAAGTTACAGGCCCCCACCTGGGGCTGAAGCCCTAGGGCTCTGGCTCCCCACCTGGGGCAGTGGGGCTTGGGTGGGCTCAGGCTTCAGTCCCCGTTCCTGGGATTGTGTAGTAATTTTTGTTGTCAGAAGGGGGTCATGGTGCAATGATGTTTGAGAACCCCTGGTTTTGATGATGACAAAACCACCAAAAGAAGTTGAGAGACTGAGTTGTGTGATAGGATAGGAGGAACCAATTTAGTGGCACAGTGGTTGAATTTGAGAGTCATCAGCATAGAGTTTATAGCCTAAAATGGACTAGTTGATGAGATTGCCCAGAGACAGGGTGCAAACTGAGAAGAGGGAGCTGGGAGAGAATAGAAGGACCTACCAAAAGATATACTGATAGAAAAGAGAGTTAGGAGGAGAACCAGAAGAGCACAGTATCTCAAAAGCTTGGTGTGTATATATCATCAAGAAGGAGAAGATGATCAACAGTATAAAAATGGTACAGTTAAGAAGGATGAAGATGTAGGAGGTGAAATATGATGAAATTCTTCATACATTGAGGGCTTCAGTCACTTTCAGTGGTATGTACAGAGTTCATCTATATTCTTTACTCAGCTAAAACTCAGTAGCAGTTCTCCGTGGCTATGTGGAGATTGATTGAGCCATATTCAATAGGAGTTTTGCCTGAGTAGGAAGTGCAGAATTAGGCCAGTATAATAAAGTTCCAGTCAGCAAAATGAAGCGTTTACATGAGTCTCTAAGAGGAGAATTCTAAACAAATAAGGAGTTGAAGGCAACACTCTTTTGTTTTCCCTATGGGGAAGTGACCATATGCTAAAAGAACGTGCTGTCCTCACATTGAATAAGGATGTTGTAGGCAGACTGATTTGCTGCTGTGTATTCTTTAAAGGAAACATGTTTGTTTTAAATGGTTGACATCATTTAATTATTAAGCATTTTCAGTGTCAGAACAATGATGGTCCAAATATGCTTCACCAGTCTACTTCTGATCAATGTTTGCCTAGCAGAACACTATTATAATAAAAAGGTAAAAGTTTCGGCAGGCAGGAAACTATTTCCTTTATTTGTCAAGATATATTTAGAGAATTCTTAATACACATATTTTTTACCTTATAGACCACTATAGTTTGTAGAATTTTTTTCTGTAATCTAAATGATCTTTTTAGACAATTTTGGGCACCCATTGTACCTTAAATATAGTTACCGTATTTATTACAGAAATGCAAAAGCCACTTTTCAATGTTGATTATCTTGACTATTTCATGTTTCCAGGAAAGCCTATGAAATGTTTTTGCTATTTAATGCATTAAAATGTTCCTCTTTCTGTAAAGAGCAAAGAATATGAGCCAAGAGAGCAAAGAAGGATGATGGCTACAAGTCTCAAAGCAAATCTACATGACCTGCAGCAAGCACAAGCTCTTGCAGCAGGCCAAGTAGGAAAATACAGACCTGATGGTGAATAGTGACTTAATAGCCTATATGTACAATTAGCAAAAAATGACAAGTTCTTTAGGGATTCCATGAAATTTCATTAATTTGTGAACCAAAAATATAAATGATCTTTCTTCCACCTATGGGGCTTTCTCATTCTGCTTTTATGTACTCAGTGTAGAAGAGATCCATATGGTGGTTGGTTGTAAAGGTGGGTGTGGGAATAAATTAGTACATTACTTATTCATGTAGAGTGAATGAGGAGGATGTGTTCTAGGTGATCTGAACATTGTGGAAGAGAACGTGCTTCAAGATTCTTTTGTCCTATCCAGAGGCTTGTGCAGAGCTGGAAAAGAATCTGGAAGCTGCCCCAAATCCCTCCCTACCCCTGGCTGACAGGTCTCAAAATGTAATTATGTAGGGGAAATCATCACAGAATGGGTGTGGAATTGTATTATGGATTGGTAGACTATTTAGGATATGTCTACACTGCAACCAGAGGTGTGATTGCAGCATGTATAGATAACCAAGCAAGCTTTAGCTAGCACGTACAAATAGCTGTGAAGCCACAGCAGGAAGGACTTCAGTGTGCTGTCAAGTACTATACAAGAAAGTACCAAGGGTCCTAGGTGGACTTGTATAGCTTCCACTGAATCCTATACTTCACTGCTAGTGGTACTAGTGCTGGTTAGATTAAAGCTAGTTTAGATTTGTCTACATGTGCTGCAATCACATCTCTGATTGCAGAGTAGACATACCCTTAGATCAGTTATTGTTGATATACAGTGAACACTTTTCAATTTAATAGTCTTATTTCATGTCATTCAGATTGAAAAGGAAACATTTAAATTCACTCTCTATTGATGACTCAACTGTTCCACCTTTATAGAGAAAGATATAAATGAACTATCAGAGAAGAGAAGATTTCTGCTTACCAGTCTGAAATCAAATTTGAAAGATCTGCAACAAGCAAAGGCGCTTGCTGCTAGCCAACCAAGCAGTATGAATGGTAAGTAGAGAGTTACAGCTCGATCCTACTTCTTTACCTGAATAAAACTCAATAGTAGCTTTGCGTGGCTAAGTGTGGATTCATTGAGCCATACTCAGGCATTTCTCCTGAGTTAGGATACAGGATTAGGCCTTTATTAACATTAAGATCTATTAATCAAGAATTAGTTCTGGGAGTTCTGCATTTGAATACCTCTTATAAATTGCTAAGAGATTTCAAGGCAACATCCGTGTTATTTTCCATATGTAGTAGGGAGCATGTATTAAAGGAAAGTGCTGCTCTCACACTGGCAAAAATGATCATACATAGCTTGTTTGCCATTCTGAATGCTTGAAGTGAAAGCAGGTTTGTTCTAAGTACTTGTCATAATTTAGTTGATAAGCATTTCTGACAGTCCCAATATGCTCTACCAGTCCACTACTGCCCATTGTCTACCTTCGCAAGAGGCCATTATACTATAAAGGTAAAAATGTAAGCAGGCGGGGAAAAAAAATTAGTTTTTCGAGATAAATTTAGAACATTCTTTAAACATAAACAGTATTTTTACCTGATGGTTTCTATGAAGTGGTTTAATTGTATAAGCTGATCTTTCTGATCTTTATAATCTTTCTAGATGTTTTTCTGTCACTATTGTAGAAAATGTATTTAGCAGAGTTATTAGAAAAATTGAAAAGCAATTTTCTTTGTTAAATATCTTATCTATTTCATGTTAGAGAACATGTATCAAATGTTTAAATACCATTTTTCTAGTGTAGTGGTTTTCAACCTTTTTTCATTTGCGGACCCCTAAAAATTTTGAATGGAGGTGCAGACCCCTTTGAAAATCTTAGACATAGTCTACGGACCCTAGGGTGACCAGATAGCAAGTGTAAAAAATCGGGACACTTTTTTTTTCCAGGGGGGGTAGGGTAAGGAAGGGGAATAATTGCCTATATAAGATAAAGCCTCTAATATTCGGACCTTTGGTCACCCTAAGCCCAGGGCTCCCTGACACAGCTCAGCTGACTCAAGTCCCACTAACCCTGCGCTTAAACTGTGGTACAGACTCACCCAAAGTGGCCACTGACTCTCTCTCTCAGGTTATCTCTCGCCTGATTTTATAACCACCCCCACCCCTGCTGCGGGAGATAGTTGGGGGGGCACACATGGGAAACTGCCCCACATCAAGGCACCACCCGCCTCTGCTCTCTGCCGCGGACTTCTTGGTGCCCTCCCCGCCTCCGGCCACTGCAGGCTGCAATCGCCAGCCAAACGCCCTCATTGGGTCACGGCTGCTGGCCCAGGCAGGGTGGCATGATGGGGGCCAGGGAGCTATTTACCCCATTGGCGTGCGCGGCGCCCGGCACTGAACGGAGCCCACGTGCCGCAGGGAGCTGTCTGTGCGGTGAGTGGGGAGTGGAGCTACACGGTCTGCGGGGCGGGGTGGTGCTGGGGTCTCCTCCAGATGCCTAGAGCCAGGCAGCGACAGCTTCCCCAGTGGCTGCGCAGCGACTTCGGGGCGGGCTTCTCCCCCAGCTCGCAGCCGCGCCAGCTCGCTGTGCTTCCTGGGATGGTGGGAGCCCAGGGTGGCACTCTCCAGCGCTCTGTGCCACGCACGGGGCCCTGACCCTAAGAGCCAGAGGGACCTGCCAGGGGGTGAGGTGGGGAGTCCCGGTGGTGATTACCTAGGGCGGCTCCCGGAAAGCATCCGGCAGGTCCCTCTGGCTCCTAGGGTTGGGTCGGGTGGGCGGGTGGGTGGGCATAGGGCTCTCCGCCTGCTGCTGGTGCCTGCAAGCCCCACCCCCACAGCTCTGATTGGGCAGGAGGGAGCCAGTGCAGCACGCGGAGACCGCCTCTGAAAAAATTCTCTGGGCCTCTGTGCCTAGGGGCTGCCTGCACTGCTGGCTCCTGCCGGCAGGCGGGCAGGCGTGCCACCAGGAGCTGCCCCAGGAAGTGCCACCACGTCAGCCCCTGGACTTTGGCGGTGATGGGAAGCGGTCTCCAATATCAGGACAAAGGGCATCCCGACCAATGTGTGGTCGGGACGTGAGACAAATGTATTAAAATCGGGACTGTCCCAATAATATCGGGATGTCTGGTCACCCTAACAGACTCCCAGAGAACCGCAGACCACAGGTTGAAAACCAGTGTTTTATGATAATGACACCCTTTTGCAGACCCTCTAGACATTGTCTGCAGATCCCCAGGGGTCCATGGACCACAGATTGAAAGCCACTGTTCTAGTGAACACACTAAAAACTTTCTGTTTCTGTAGAGAAAAAAGTATATGAGCTAACTGAACAAAGAAGGATGTTGACTTCAAGTTTAGAAGCAAATCTACAAGATCTGCAACAAGCCCAAGCTCTTGCAGCAGGCCAAGTAGTAAAATGCAGACCTGATGGTGATGGTGAGTGCAGAATTGATAATTTACATGTACATTCAGAAAAATTGAGTTCTTTTGGAGATTCTTTTTTATGCTATGGATAAAATTCTTAAAAGAAGAATATAAATTAATTACTTTTTTTTCCCACTTATAAGGCTTTTAAGTCTGTTGTTTGGATACTTTATATAAACTGGCAAGAGGCTCTACAATTTCCCATTTAAAAGAGGCAATCCACATATATGAGACGATTTACTAGTGTCTGAACTGAACATGGACTAAGGAAAGAATCTCACAGAAGATTAAAAATTGACTGCCTCCTCAGCAACTAACTCCTCAATAGTTTCCCCAAAAGTAAATTCCCCCCCAGAATAAGACCCTTGACAAAACATTCCAAGCGTGGTCCCTAAAGTTAGTCCATAAATCCATATTTGGCCCCTAAATGAGTGGCCTGATTTTCAGAGATACCCAGCTCCGATTCAAGTCAATTGAAATGGATAGCACAAGGGACCTGTTTTTTATGGTCCACTTTTGGAGATTGATGGAACCACTGAGTTCTTCTTTGTGTGGCTTCTGTATATTCTCACTCTGGGGGTGCACTGGCTGCTCAGTTCTGATGGAACTTTCTCATGGCAGTCCTGTTGGAGCATTCTCATGCACCTTTTTCCCCCTCCCCTCACTGTTTCTCAATATTCTGAGGGCAAGGCTATAAAAAGGGGCATAGTACTCCAGCAGCCTCAGTACTTTTGAACTCAATTGCAAATATACCAGGAGCCTCCTTCAGTCAATCTGATCCAGATTCATGGACTCAAGACTCAGGGTATGTCTACATTACGAAATTAGGTTGAATTTATAGAAATCAATTTTTAGGAAGCAATTTTATACAGTCAATTGTGTGTGCCCCCACTAAGCACATTAAGTCAGCGGAGTGCATCCACAGTACCATGGCTAGCGTCAACTTTCAGAGCATTGCACTGTGGATAGCTATCCCAGAGTTCCCGCAGTCTCTGCTGCCCATTGGAATTCTGGGTTGAGCTCCCAATGCCTGATGGGGCAAAAACATTGTCGCGGGTGGTTTTGGGTACATGTCATCAGTCGCCCCTCCCTCCGTGAAAGCAATGGCAGACAATCATTTCACGCCTTTTTTCTGTGCAGACACCATACTATGGCAAGCGTGCAGCCCGCTCAGCTCAGCTCACCAACACTGCCGCTGTTGTGTCTTGGGTGCTGCTGTCAGCAGACAGTGCAGTAGGACTGCTAACCGTTGTCATACACTGCTTCCACTGCAGCTCTGCTCTCCTGCTCTTGTCTCGATAGCGAATTTCTCCATGTTGTCTTTCATGGGCTCCCGCGTGTGTGTATACTTTCTCGGGAAATGTGTGTGGTGCTAACCATCATCCTCCACCACTTCCACTGCACTCTGTTTTCCTGCTCTCCTGGTGCCAAGCATCCACCTCGCAGGTCCTCTCGTCGTTTTGTATAAATATATATTCTCATGGCATCCGTCGTCATCTACCGCTTCCGCTGCTACTCTGCTCTCCTGCAGACGCCATACCACAGCAAGCATGGAGCCCGCTCAGCTCATCACTGCTGTTGTGAGCATTGTAAACACCTTGTGCATTATCCTGCAGTATGTGCAGAACCTGCAAAAGCAGGCAAGGAGGCGATGACAGCGTGATCACAATAGTGATGAGGACATGGACACAGACTTCTCTCAAAGCATGAGCCCTGGCAATTTGGACATTATGGTAGTAATGGGGCAGGTTCCTGCCATTGAATGCCGATTCTGGGCCCGGGAAACAAGCACAGGCTGGTAGGACCGCATAGTCTTGCAGGTGTGGGATGATTCCCAGTGGCTGCAAAACTTTCGCATGCGTAAAGGCACTTTCATGGAACTTTGTGACTTGCTCTCCCCTGCCCTGAAGTTCAAGAATACCAAGATGAGAGCAGCCCTCACAGTTGAGAAGCGAGTGGCAATAGCCCTCTGGAAGCTTGCAATGCCAGACAGGAATCAATTTGGAGTGGGTAAATCTACTGTGGGGGCTGCTATGATCCAAGTAGCCAATGCAATCACTGACATTCTGCTATCAAGGATAGTGACTCTGGGAAATGTGTAGGTCATAGTGGATGGCTTTGCTGCAATGGGTTTCCCTAACTGTGCTGGGGCGATAAATGGAACGCATATCCCTATCTTGGGACTGGACCACTTTGGCAGCCAATACGTAAACTGCAAGGGGTACTTTTCAATGGTGCTGCGAGCACTAGTGGATCACAAGGGATGTTTCACTGGCATCAACGTGGGATGGCCGAGAAAGGTGCATGACGCTCACATCTTCAGGAACTCTGGTCTGTTTGAACAGCTGCAGGAAGGAACTTATTTCTGTTATTGTTAGCTTTTACACTTCCCAGACCAGAAAATTACCATTGGGGATGTTGAAATGCCTATAGTTATCCTTGGGGACCCAGCTTACCCCTTCATACCATGGCTCATGAAGCCATACACAGGCACCCTAGACAGTAGTAAGGAGCAGTTCAACTATAGGCTGAGCAAGTGCAGAATGGTGGTAGAATGTGCATTGGACATTTAAAATCTTGCTGGCACAGTTTACTGACTAGGTTAGACCTCAGCGAAACCAATATTCCCATCGTTATTACTGCTTGCTGTGTGCTCCCCAATATCTGTGAGAGTAAGGGGGAGACATTTATGGTGGGGTGGGAGGTTGAGGCAAATCGCCTGGCGGCCGATTACGCACAGCCAGACACCAGGGTGATTAGAAGAGTACAGCTAGGCGCCCTGCACATCAGAGAAGCTTTGAAAAACCGTTTAATGACTGGCCAGACTACGGTGTGACTGTTCTCTTTGTTTTTCCTTGATGAAAACCCTCACCCTTGGTTCACTCTACTTCCCTGTAAGCCAGCTGACCTCCCCCCTTCGATCAACGCTTTCAGAGGCAATAAAGTCATTATTAGTCTGTTAGTCTATAAGGTGCCACAGGATTCTTTGCTGCTTTTACAGATCCAGACTAACATGGCTACCCCTCTGATACTTAAAGTCATTATTGTTTCAAAATCATGCATTCTTTATTAATTCATCACACAAATGGGGGAAACTCGCAAGGTAGCTTGGGAGGGGTGGGTGAGGAGGGAAGCACCGGGTGAGGTGGTGGATGAGGGGAGGAGAGAAGGACAAGGCCACGCTACAGTTCAAAACTTATTGAATGCCAGCCTTCTGTTGCTTGGGCAATCCTCTGGGGTAGAGTGGCTGGGTGCCCATAGCCTCACCCCACTCCCCCACGTTCTTGGGCTTCTGGGTGAGGAGTATATGAAACTTGGGGAGGAGGGCAGGCGGGTATACAGGGGCTGCAGTGGCGGTCTGTGCTCCTGCTGCCTTTCCTGCAGCTCCACCAGACGCCTGAGCATGTCAGTTTGCTCCCCCATTAGCCTCAGCATTGCATCCTGTCTCTTCTCAGCGTGCTCCTCACACCTCTCAGCACATTCATTTAACGCTTTCCTGGGCTCTGCCATTGTTTGCCTCCATACATTCTGCTGAGCTCTTTCGGTGCGAGAGGACTGCATGAGCTCTGAGAACGTCATCATGAGTGTGGTTTTTTCGCCTTCTAATCTGTGCTAGCCTCTGGGACTGAGATGATGGGGGAGCGTGGAAACATTTGTAGCTGCAGGAGGAAAAAAGGGAGAGTAATATTTTAAAAGATAAATTTTAGAGAACAAAAGGGAAGACTATTTCACACTGAATCAAGCTATTCACATTACATAGCACATGTGCTTTTGGTACAAGGTCGCATTTTCCTCTTATATTGAGTGCCTGCCAGTTTGATGTGAGACATCACACACGCTCGGCTGGGCAACAGAATTTGGCTTGCAGGCAGACATGGTAAGGCAAAGGGTTTACGCTTCTTCAACCTTCATAACATGTGGGAACGGTTTCAAACAACAGCACCCTCCTTTCCCATACCAAGCAAAGCCCGTTGGGTTTGGCCATTTAAAAGGAAGGACTGCGGTTTTAGGGTGAAGGTGCAGCACAATCCAACCCCCCCCCCCCCCCCAGGACCCAATTCTCTGGGATGATCGCTTCACCCCCCACCCACCCTCCCACCACCACCGTGTGGCTAGTATCAGGGAAGATCCCTGTCATCCAAATGCGAACAACTCAGCATGAACGGGCCTCCTGCCACCGTGTGGCTAGCAGTGGGGATGATTTCTTTTCAGCCAAAGGCAAACAGCCCAGCAGAAACAGGCACCTCTGAATGTTCCCTTAAACAAATTTCCCATATTTCAACCAGGTGACCATGAATGATATCACTCTCCTGAGGCTAACACAGAGAGATAAAGAACAGATGTTACTTGAATGCCACCAAAGCCTGGGCCCATTCGCTGCAATGTTTTGTTCTGCAATGATTCCAGGCTACTTGCTACCGGCTTAGTGTGGTAAAGTGTTCTACCATGGAGGACGGAATAAGGCTGCCCTCCCCAGAAACCTTCTGCAAAGGCTTTTAGAGTATCTCCAGGAGAGCTTCATGAAGATGTCCCTTGAGGATTTCCACTCCATCCCCAAATATGTTAACAGACTTTTCCAGTAGCTATACTGTCTGCGAATGCACGCCAAGTCTTCAGGACAAATTAATCATTAAACACGCTTGCTTTTAAACCCTGTATTATATTTACAAAGCTACACTCACCAGAGGTGCCTTCTCTGGCTTGATGGTCCGGAAGCCTGCCTTGGGAGGGTTAGGAGGGTATTGGCTCCAGGGTGATGAACAGTTCCTGGCTGCCAGGGAGAAGGAATTCTCTGCTTGCCTGCTGTGTGCTATCCTCAACCTCCTCCTCATCTTCCTCATCCACAAAATCCTCATCCCTGTTGCATGAGACTCCCCTCTTGCAGGTGTCCACGGACAGTGGTGGGGTAGTGGTAGCCCCCGACCCACCCCCAGAATTGCATGCAGCTCATAATAGAAGCAGCATGTATGAGGCTCTGACCCGGAGCGACCGTTTGCATCCTTTGGTTTTTGGTAGACTTGCCTCAGCTCCTTAACTTTCACACGGCACTGCTGTCTGTCCCTGTTGTAGCCTCTGTCCATCATGCCCTTGGAGATATTGGCAAATATATTGGCATTTAATCTTTTGGAACAAAGTTCTGCTTGCATGGATTCTTCTCCCCATACAGTGATCAGACCCCGTACCTCCTGTTCGGTCCATGCTGGAGCTCTTTTGCAATTCTGGGACTCCATGGTCACCTGTGCTGATGAGCTCTGCATGGTCACCTGTGCTCATCAGCTCACCATGCTGGCCAAACAGGAAATGAAATTCAAAAGTTCCTGGGGTTTTTCTTGTGTACCTGACCAATGCATCTGAGTTGAAAGTGCTGTCCAGAGAGGTCACAATGGAGCACTCTAGGATAGCTCCCAGAGGCCAATACTGTCGAATTGCATCCACACTACCCCAAATTCAATCCAGCGAGGTCAATTTTAGCGCTAAACCCCTTGCCGGGGAGGAGTACAGAAATTGATTTTAAGAGCCTTTTAAGTCAACAAAACAGGCTTGGTCGTGTGGACAGGTGCAGGGTTAAATCGACTTGACGCTGCTAAATTTGACCTAAACTCATAGCGTAGACCAGGGCTCAGTGCTGTAGCTAGTTCTTAATGTAAGATTAGTCTCTTCAGTTTAATTTCTAGTATTTCCCTAATTCATTTTAGTATGTTTGATCAGTTCCCATGCCCCAGTGCAGATCTGATGGCAGATCTGGAAGAAAAAAGGCCAGGATTTGCTAAGTGTGCATCTTGTCCTTCTGTATTCTCTGCTTCTTCTTCAAGTACTTGTTGCATATACATTCCATTTTGGGTGTGTGCACTCACAACGTACTTGAGCAGGAGACTTTTGGTAAGCAGTTCAGATTGGCATGTGCCTTGAGTGCTCTTGTGCCTCCAAGCAAAGGCATAAAGGGTGGGCCACCCCAACTCCCTCTCAGTTTCTTCTCACCACTCAGGGCTACAATTTGGAGCTCGCTGTCCCACCTTGCAGGTCACTGTTCTCCTCCAAGTGATTGTGCACATATATATTCCACAGCAGGTGTATATGCGCCCAGTGCACTAGAGTCAGAGACTTTTGGCAGCAGTACCACGAGGGGGTGAATATGCATAAAAAGGGCATCTGCTGCCTCCTTCTCCGTTCTTTCTCATCACCTGTGACAAGAATTGTCTGTAGCATTTGCTTTGGTTAGTGAGCATCATAAAGCTTTAGTGAATATAGTTATATGTGGTGGTGTTGTAGCCTTTTCGGTCACAGGATATTGGAGAGATTTCCACCACAACTTCAACAACCACCCCCTGTCCATTAAACTCTCTCTGGAACACCTCCACACAAGCATCTACTTCCTGGACACCACGATCAGCTTCAACAATGGAACCCAATAGGCAACTAATACAAGAAACTCACGGATCACCACACCTACCTTCATAGATCCAGTTATCTGTTATCTACAGTCAGGCACTCACATACCACAGAATATGCTCTGAGGAGGAAGTCCAGGATATACACCTTAACACACTCAAAACTGCCTACACCAAACAAGGACACTCACCAGAGAAGTAGACGGCATAATGGAATGGGCCACACAAATACCGCAAAGAGAATCTGCTTCAGTACAGAAATAAACCCCCCTCTGACAACACCCCAGTAGTTGTCATGTGTCATCCCACCAGGATACACCAACTCAAAGCAGCACCTAGAACAACAGATGCAAAACCTGCAGACATATTTCCACTGCTACAATGATCAACACCCCCCATGACACAATTTTCAAGATCCATGGGTCCTACACATGCCTATCACAATATGTGGTGTACCTCTTCCAGTACACTAAATGCCCTAATAGCAACTTTGTGAGTGAAGCAAGACAATCACTATAGTCTCAAATGAACTCACACAGGAAAATTATAAAAGACAAAAACACTACATTACCTGTGGGTGAACACTTTTCACAAAGCAATCACTATATATCTGACCTATCAGTCCTCATCTTCAAAGGAAACCTTGAAAGCACGACACTTTCAAAAGATGAGCCCCAGCGCTTAAATTCATAACTTTGCTAGACACTGAAAATCACAGACTGAATAAAGACAATGGATTTATGGCTTGTTACAACACTCTATAACCCACTAATAACCTCTCCAGCAACTTCCCCCACCCCTTCCTCCCTATGATTGGAGGGGTGTTAACAGGCCACTTTACCTTGTATGGTTCTTTGAAATATCTGTTAACCACTTATTCTAAACAATCTGTTTCATCTTGTATTTAGCTGTGACACTCTAAGTAAGTTTCCCAGACCTGAAGAAGAGCTCTGTGTAAGCTCAAAAGCTTGTCTCTCTCAACAACAGAAGTTTGTCCAATAAAAGATATTACCTCACCCACCCTGTTTCTCTAATATAGTTAAACATATTCAGTAGTAGTTTAGCTAGTTATAATTTAGTAGTTCCCTGGAGGATTTTAGTATGAAGAAATCCCCATGTTTTAAGCAGTGTACCACATACAGGGCTGTTATCTCTGTCAGATAGGCACAAGACCCTCTTGTTGAGGACCACATGAAGGCCAAATGCTTCATTTGTACCTTCTTCCCCGTCAGGACTAAAAACAGAGGGATTTTCATCTTAAAGTTCACTTCATGCAAGAGGTGATTTGCCCTGTGTTGGAGTTTAGCCCCATCCGTGAGGCAGGGGACTCAGAATTGACCAGGAGTGCCCCTCCAGCTGCTTCTGATTCCAACCATGAGTCAGGTGACAAATGTCATGCTTTGTCTTCACTGTCAGCCTTGTTAAAGCGCCCCAGGCATTCTGATGCTGACAGGTGCACAAAGTGTTGGATTTCTTACAGAAAGTCCTCTGATAAAGGTGTGAGACTTCACAAATCCAATGTTCATCGGTCCCATCTGAGGCAACACTGTCGACTCCAGGTCCTTCAGGGCTGCTAAGACTAGTATCTTCACTAGTATCTTCACTCATGCTGGGTCCTTCTTCCTCCTTTGAGCTAATTCAATGTACTCATTCCACTGGGACTATCAGCACCAATACCCTTACCTGAGGTGCCCTCTACTCCACTAGCCTTCTTGTTGGCAAGGTATCTTATTTGCCTTTCCCTACTGGGCTCTCCTTTGCTGCAGCTGACATCAGTGTCCTCAGCTCCACTGATGCATCTGGCACCATGAATGTGCCTGGCACTGTCAATGCATTCAGGGGCATCAGAACTTTCAGTTCCATCTCATATAGCATCAGCTTTTTGACCTATTATAACAGCACTTCATCCTGACCACTTTGTCCTGACTACCCCCATCCTCATTTTCCTTGGAGCCCAATGTATCTTCTATACCCAGACCATCTAGAATCCCAATGGGGACTGCTCCTGCCTATTCTGAAAAGTTTTACATTTCTTCTTTGGACTCTGAAATGGAGGAACCCATTTTACCTCCAGTTGATTTTAGATCACTTTATAGCTGTTCTACCATTATGAGACCTAAAGTCCAGGACTGGTTTTCCTATAGGGAAGCTATAGCATGGGGTCTCCGACTGTGGATGGCTCAGACCATGTAGTCCCTTCATAGTCTTGTTGGTCTTGGGCTGCTCTGAGAGCCTGTAGACCTCCATCATGATCACTTTTAAGAGGAAGTCTTCTCCTCCTCCAGTGCAAGAAACTTCTACCCAGGATCCTGCTACTATCCCTATGCTGGACCCCACAGAGGAGGGGGAATTAGATGTGCCCCCAAATATTTCTTCATCTTCATGATATGAAGCTGTTACTCCAGAGTCAACATCTCCCTTCATATAGGACTTCAAAGTTTTTCAGGATCTCATATGGAGGTTGGCCACTTCTCCAGATATATGGGCAGAGCCTGTGCAAGAGAACCCTCAGACACTCCTTGATATTTTACAGACTCCTGTTCCAGGAAGGACTCCTGCTCATGCCCTTTGTATCAATGAAGCATTATTGGAGCCAGTAAAAACCCTCTGGTAGACCCCAGCCTCCATACCTCCTACAGCCAAGTGAGTGGAAAGGCCAACATCAAGTCCCTCAACAAGATTTTGACTATTTCTTTACCCATCCTATTCCCTAGATCTTGGTGGTCAGAGATGCTAAGGAGCAATCTAGTCCTGTCCTCAATTCATTCCCCAAAATAAGGAATTTAAGACGCTTAATTTATACAGCCAAAAGATTTATTTCACTGCCACTCTTTCAAATGAGAGTTGCTAATTACCAGGCTTTTTTTGTCAAAATATAATTTTATTAATTTCTCTGCAATTTCAAAATTTGATGCCAAATTGTCAGATGTCCAATAAAGATCAGTTTTTGGCTTTGGTTTCTGAAGGACACCTTACAGCTCAAACTTCTCTTCAGGCAGCAATAGACACCATTGATATGGCCTCACATTCCATAGCCACTGCAATGGCCATGAAGCACTTTCCCTGGCTGCAGACTTCTGACATTCCAAAGGAGCTGCAGAACACAACAGAAGATTTAACTTTGAGGGGTCTAAATTGTTTTCTATCAAAACAGATGACACTATGCACTTACTGAAGGACTACTGTACAACCAGGGCCGGCTCCAGACCCCAGCGTGCTAAGTGCGCGCTTGGGACAGCATTTTGCCGGCATGGTGGCAGGCGGGTCTGGCGGACCTTCCACAGTCATGCCTGCAGGAGGTCCACTGGAGCCGCGGGTCCAGTCGACCTCCCGCAGGCATGACTGCAGAGAGTCCGCTGGTCCCGCGGCTCCAATCGACCTCCCGCAGGCATCACTGCGGACGGTTTGCTGGTCCTGCGGCTCGGGTGGACCTCCCGCAGGCGTGCCTGCGGATGCTCCACCGGAGCCACGGGACCAGCGAATCCTCTGCAGCTGCGGGAGGTCCCCTGGAGCCGCGAGACCAGCGGACCCTCCGCAGTCATGCCTGCGGGAGGTCCGCTGGTCCCGCGGCTCCGGTGCACCTCCCGCAGGCATGACTGCTTGGGGCGGCCAAATTCCTAGAGCCGCCCCTGTGTACAACGCTTCGTTCGCTAGGAGTTTGTACTCCATTTATACAAGGGTAACAATTTAGGCCTCAATCTTACTCCAGGCCCTCTCTCCAACAGAGGTCACAGTATTCTTCCTAGAGAAGCTCAAGATCTCCTTGATGTTGCCAGCTGTCTTCATCAATCAGAAGACCTTCTTACCATACAGCTGCAACCTCCAAACAATCATTTTGAATTTTTGATCAAGGAGAGCACACTAACTGTATTTTGTCCCGTGGATTATGCCAGTCCTCTTTGACTGTTCTTGAGAAGACATTACATCAGACAAGTTGGTGCTCAGCACAGTAAAAGAAGGATATGTTATGCAATTTGTTTCCATCCCTTTTCCCAACCCACTTTCCCCATCCCTTTTCAAGGATCCTTCTCATGAGACTATTACTTCAAGAAACATGGTCTCTTCTAGATTTGGGAGCAATACAAAGTTATCAATACAGAGGGAAAGGTTTCTATTCCCAGTACTTCTTGGCTCCAAAGAAATCTGGTATTCTTAACCCCATTCTATATCTAAGTAAGTTAAACTGTTTCATCAAGAAAATCAAGTTCAGGATGGTCACCCTCACTTCTGTTTCCATTCCCTGGAGGCTGGAGATTGGCATGCTAACTTGATTTACAGGGTGCATACTTCCACATGGCACTACATCCCTGCCACAGGAAGTACCTTTGATCTGTCACAGGCAACAACCATTACCATACACGGTGCTTCACTTCGGGCTGTCATCAGACTCAAGGATCCTCACCAATTGCATGGCATAGGTGGCAGTCCACCTACATCCTTTGGGCATCCAATATTTCCTTACCTGGACCAATGGCTGATTCATAGACTATCAAGCAACCAGGTCCAAAACAGCACCCTAGTCAACTGGACTGGGCCTAGCCCTGCAACTAAATTTGGACAAATCACAGTTACAACCAACAAATAGAATCATAGAACTGGAAGGGACCTCGAGAGGTCATCTAGTCCAGTCCCCTGAACTTGTGTCAGGACTAAGTATTATCTAGACCATTCCTGATAGGTGTTTGTCTAACCTGCTCTTAAAAATCTCCCATGATGGAGATTCCACAACCTCCCTAGGCAATGTATTCCAGTGCGTAACCACCATGAAAATTGGAAAGTTTTTCCTAATGTCCAACCTAAACCTCCCTTGCTGCAATTTAAGCCCATTGCTTCTTGTCCTATCCTCACAGGCTAAGAAAAACAATTTTTCTTCCTTCTCCTTGGAACAACCTTTTATGTACTTGAAAATTGTTATCATAACCCCTCTCAGTCTTCTCTCTTCTAGACTAAACAAACCCAATTTTTTCAATCTTCTCTCAGAGGTCATGTTTTCTAGACCTTTAATCATTTTTGCCGCTCTTCTCTCAACTCTCTCCAATTTGTCCACATCCTTCCTTAAATGTGGTGCTCAGAAATGGACACAATATTCCAGTTGAGGCCTAATCAGCACAGCGTAGAGCGGAAGAATTACTTCTCATGTCTTGCTTACAACACTCCTGCTAATACATCCCAGAAGGATGTTAGCTTTTTTTGCAACAGCAGTACACTGTTGACTCATATTTAGCTTGTGGTCCACTATGACTCCCAGTTCCCTTTCTGCAGTACTCCCTCCTAGGCAATCATTTCCCATTTTGTTTGTGTGCAACTGATTGTTCCTTCCTAAATGGAGTACTTTGTATTTGTCCTTATTGAATTTCATCCTATTTACTTCAGACCATTTCTCCAGTTTGTCCAGATCATTTTGAATTTTAATCCTATCCTCCAAAGCACTTGCAATCCCTCCCAGTTTGGTAATGTCTGCAAACTTTATAAGTGTAATCTGTATGCCATTATCTAAATCACTGATGAAGATGTTGAACAGAACCGGACCCAGAACTGATCCCTGTGGGACCCCACTCGTTATGCCCTTCCAGCATGACTGTGAATCACTGATAACTACTCCTTGGGAAAGGTTTTCCAACCAGTTTTGCACCCACCTTATAGTAACTCCATCTAGGTTGCATTTCCCTAGTTTGTTTATGAGAAGATCACGCGAGACAGCATCAAAAGCTTTACTAAAGTCAAGATATACCAAATCTACCACTTCCTCCATATCCACAAGGCTTGTTAAGCTATCAAAGAAAGCTATCAAGGTGGTTTGACACAATTTGTTTTTGACAAATCTATGTTGACTGTTACTTATCACCTTATTATCTTCTAGATGTTTGCATATTGATTGCTTAATTATTTGCTCCATTATCTTTTCGGGTACAGAAATTAAGCTCACTGGTCTGTAATTCCCTGGGTTGTCCTTATTTCCCTTTTTATAGATTGGCACTATATTTGCCCTTTTCCAGTCTTCTGGAATCTCTCCCATCTTCCATGACTTTTCAAAGATAATCGCTAATGGCTCAGATATTTCCTCAATCAGTTCCTTGAGTATTCTAGGATGCATTTCATCAGGCCCTGGTGACTTGAAGATATCTAATTTGTCCAAGTAATTTTTAACTTGTTCTTTCCCTAGTTTAGCCTCTTCTGATCCTTCCTCATTTTCACTGGCATTCACTATGTTAGATGTCCAATCATCACCAACTTTCTTGGTGAAAACCGAAACAAAGAAATCATTAAGCACCTCTGCCATTTCCACATTTTTCTGTTATTATTCTCCCCCCTCCCCATTGAGTAATGGGCCTACCCTGTCCTTGGTCTTCCTCTTGCTTCCAATGTATTTGTTGAATGTTTTCTTGTTACCCTTCATGTCTCTAGCTAGTTTGATCTCGTTTTGTGCCTTGGCCTTTCTAATTTTGTCCCTACATACTTGTGTTATTTGTTTATATTCATCCTTTGTAATTTGACCTAGTTTCCACTTTTAGTAGGACTCTTTTTTGATTTTTAGATCACTGAAGATCTCCTGGTTAAGTCACAGTGGTCTCTTGCCATAATTTCTATCTTTCATATGCAGTGGGATAGTTTGCTCTTGTGCCCTTAATAATGTCTCTTTGAAAAATTGCCAACTGTTTTCTATTGTTTTTCCCCTTAGACTTGCTTCCTATTGGATCTTACCTACCAACTCCCTGAGTTTGCTAAAGTCTGCCTTCTTGAAATCTGTTGTCTTTGTTGGAGAAAAACTCAGTTCTTGCTTTTTTGTTTGGGTGCAGCAGAGTCAGATACTTTATTCTGTTTAGCAGCTACAACAGGGAGAGAGTGCACTAGGACATAGGGTCTCCCCTTCCTAGACAGGTCTCTCAACAGGTAAACAATTACAGCCAGCATTTATACTTTTGTTACAGATAATAATAAGCAACAGCTGCATTTTGTTTATACATAGGTCATCCTGATATCTTGTTTTTCTCACTTCTAAAAAGACGCCAATCTACATATTTTATCAGTGCAAGGTCGCAACAACTTCTCACACAGTTCTTTTCCACTCGCCTCACACAATCCTCGCTTCTACAAATCTCGCGTTATTAGGGTTACAGCTAGCCTGACTCTTGCTAACAGAGACTGTCATGCATTAAGATCCCCTACAAATCCCTGTCAGTTCTTTCTGTACTTCCACATCTTTATTTTGCTGTTCTCCCTCCTACCATTCCTTAGAATCCTGAACTCTATCATTTCATGATCACTTTCACCCAAGCTGCCTTCCACTTTCAAATTCTCAACCAGTTCCTCCCTATTTGTCAAAATAAAATCTAGAAGCACCTCTCCCCTAGAGGGCACAACCTTCATAGGGGCAGACCTCAGTGCCATTACCGCCATGGGTTACCTTGCAAAGCAGAGAGTCCTTTAGCAACTAATTATCCACTGGCCATCTCCAATCAGAATACAACTTCTAAGCAATTATAGCAGGCCAGAGAATCCAGCTCATATAATCAAATATCTCATGTAAATCAGATTTTAAAGGGAATATTTAAATACAATTTAACTATTGATGATTCTAAAGTATTTTTCTTTCCTTAGAGAGGAAACTGTATGAGCTATCAGAAGCAAGAAAGGTTTTACTTGCAAGTCTGGAATCAAATCTGAAAGATCTGCAACAAGCACAGGCTTTTGCATCTAGCCAACCAAGCTCTATGACTGGTAAGTACAGAGCTAGGCTCTGATCCTGCACTCCTTACTCAGATAAAACGGCAGTTGAGTTTTGTGTTGCCATATAAAGGCTTTTTGAGCCTTTATAAAAAAAGCTTTTGCCAGGTTAAGGCATGCAGGATAGATACTTTAGTAATGTTGTATTGGTAAAGCGGATGATTCTCAGGCAGAGAGAGTTGTTGGGTTTGCAAACCCGTTTTTTACTATTAAAACATTAAACTTAAGTTTGGTTTGAGATTTGTATGGTATAGTGCTTTCATTGCTTACAATCACAATGAAATACTTTTAAAGCCTTTTGTCAATCCCACATGGAAAGAAGATAAACATTTGGAAAAGTTAGGTCAAACTTTAATTTCAACTATTTTCTTTATTCCCTTTCCTTTTAGCTGTATAAAATATTTTAAAAGGAAAATTTCTTTGACAGTTTTTTAGGTGGCATTAAAAGCCCTTATTGGCATTAAAAGAATAAGTTGTTGAAGTTTGACCTTGCTTCTTTTTTAAGACAAAACAAAACAGATGCACACACAGGGAGAGAGGAAATATAAGTGAGGTTCTGTAACTTAATAAAAATAGTAACTTGAAGGTTAGCTGCTGGAAAAAATGACAGGCACAGCATTGTTTCCCAGGGTAAATTTTTACCAGTATTAGCTTTCCTTTGTGAACACCTCAGTGTTATAAGAGATGGCTTGTCCTGGGCTGGCTAAGCTGGATGCCTGTTAGAGAAGTCATAAAGAGAAAGAAGAGTTAGAAAGATTAAGGTGGGGGGAACTGGCATACTAGAGATGTAATAATAGTAGGAACCTCAGATTCACATCTCATATATTGCTCAAGATTTAATCAAGCTGATGGATGGGGTGATGTAACTTGGTTCCCCCTCCTTACCCAGTCTGATCAAAGACCCGGATCGGCGGGTAGCGATCGATTTATCAGGGATCAATATATTGCGTCTCATCTAGATGCAATATATCGATCCCTGAACGTGCTCCCCGTCGACTCCACCAGAGCGAGTGGCAGTAGCTGAGTCGATGGGGGAGCCACGGCTCTCGATCCCGTGCCGTGAGGATGGGAGGTAAGTCGAAATAAGATATGTCGACTTCAGCTATGGTATTCCCGTAGCTGAAGTTGCATATCTTAAATCGACTCCCCCCACCAGTGTAGACCAGGCCAAAGCAACTTTCTGGATTAGGAAAACGGAAGTCCAATATTGTAAATTTGTGTTGCCCAGCAGGTGGCAGCAATTGTGATCATGAGGCTAGCTGATATGCAGTACATTCTCTTTCTTCTCTCAGTACTTTCTTTGTGTAAGCTTAAGATAATTGACATTGAGAAAAACAGTATGCAGAAAGAGGATGGCAACTTGGTCCTATCAAAAACAACCAATCAAAACACATATATTGACATCATTCCAATGCCTTCTTAGTATGTTGCTATAGCAAATTTGTAACCTCACAAGGAATTTTGAACACTCATTTAGCTTAAACACATCCAGTTTGTACTAGTTCTTTGTCTCTAACTTTTGTTTATCTTATGAAATGATTATATTAATAGATTCCAAGGTCGGAAGGGACCACTGTGATAATCTAGGCAGACCTCTGTATAACACAGGCCATAGAACTTGCCCAAAATAATTCCTAGAGCATATCTTTTAGAAAAAAACATTCAATCTGGATTTTAAAATTGTCCATGCTGGAGAATCCACCACAACCCTTTGTAAATTGTTCCAGTGGTTAATTGCTCTCACTGTTAAAAACTTATGCTGTATTTCTAGTCTGAATTTGTCTAGCTTCAGCTTCCAACCATTGGATCATCCTATACCTTTCTCTGCTAGTTTGAGGAGCCCATTATTATATATTTGTTTCCAAAGTACTTGTAGACTATAATCAAGTCAACTCTTAACCTTTTCCTTGTTAAGCTAAATTGAACTCCTTGTCTGTCTCTATAAGGTATTGTTTGCTAATCATTTAATCATTCTTGTGCTCTTCTCTGAACCCTCTCCAAATAATCATCCTCCTTCTTGATTTGTGGACCCCAGCACTAGACACAGTATGCCAGTAGCGGTCACACCAGTGCAAAATACAGATATAATATAATCTCTCTACTCCTACTTGAGATTTCCCTTTTTATGCATCCAAAGATTGCATTAGTCCTTTTGGCCACAGGATCACACTGGGAGTTCATGGTCAGCTGATTATCCACCACGATCCCTAAATCTTTTTCAGAGTAATTGTTTCCCAGGGTAAAGTTCCCCATTGTGTAAGTATGGCCTACATTCTTTGTTTCTAAATGTGTGTGTGTGTGTGTGTGTGTGTGTGTGTGTGTGTGTGTGTGTATATAATTTACATTTATGGTTATATTAAAATGCATATTGTTTGCTTGAGCCCAGCTTACCAAGCAGTCCAGATCACTCGGTGTCAGAGACCTGTCCTCTTCCTTATTTACCACTTCCCCAATTTTTAAGTCCTCTACAAACTTTATTAGTGATGACCTTATGTTTTCTTCCAGGTCATTAATAAAAATGTTAAATAGCATAGGATCAAGAACCAATCCCTGTGGGATCCCACTACAAAATTCAAGGATGATCCCCCATTTCAATTACATTTTGAGATCTATCAGTTAGCCAGCTTTTAATCCATTTCATGTCTGCATTGTT
Source organism: Mauremys mutica (assembly GCF_020497125.1). NCBI lineage: Eukaryota > Metazoa > Chordata > Testudines > Geoemydidae > Mauremys > Mauremys mutica. The sequence goes on from NC_059073.1 coordinate 266,995,204, forward strand.
AATTTGTATATCTTTCTAGTTTTTTAATCAAAATATCATGCAGTACCAAATCTAATGCCTTACAGAAGTCTAAATATGGTACATCAACACTATTACCTTCATTAACCAAACATGTATTTTCATAAAAAAAAAGTCAAGTTACTTTGAGAGGATTTATCTTCCATAAAACCATGCTGATTGACATTAATTAAATTACCCTTCATTAATTCTTTATTAATTGAATCCTGTATCAGCCACTCAATTATCTTGCCCAGGATCAATGTCAGGCTGATAGGCCTCTAATAACTCAGGTCATCTTATTTACCCTTTCTAAATATTGGCACAACATTAGTTTGGTTTCAGGCTTCTGGAACTTCCCTACTGTCCCAAGACTTACTGAAAATGAACATTAACAGTCCAGAGAGGTCCTCAGCAAACTTTTAAAATTTTCAGATGTTATCTTGACCTGCTGATTTATAAATATCTAATGTTAGTAGCTGCTGTTTAATATCCTCCTGAAATGCTAGTGGAATGGAAAGAGTTATCATATGATATAGCATCATCTCTTTTTTCCCCCCAAATACAGAATAGAAATGTTTATTGAACACTTCTGCCTTTCCTGCACTATTATGGATAATTCTACATTTCCATCCAGTAATGGACCAATACCATTGTTAGAATTCTTTTTATTCCTAAGAGACTTTAAAAACTTTTTCTTATTGCCTTAACTCTGCTGGCCATATATTTATACTTATGTTCCTTTGCTTCCCTTATCAATTTTCTACAATCCCTAGCTTCTGATTTATATTCATTACTATCAACTTCCCCTTCCATTTAATATATATTTATGTTATTTTTATAGCTGCTTTCACTTCCACTTCATGTACATTGGCCAAACTGGACAGTCTCTACGCAAAAGAATAAATGGACACAAATCTGACATCAGGAATCATAACATTCAAAAACCAGTGGGAGAACATTTCAGCCTCTCTAACCACTCGGTGACAGACTTGAAGGTGGCAATTTTGCAACAAAAAAACTTCAAAAACAGACTCCAAAGAGAGACTGCTGAACTCAAATTAATATGCAAATTAGATACAATTAACTTAGGTTTAAACAGAGAATGGGAATGGTTGGGTCATTACACTAATTGAATCTATTTCCCTATGTTAAGTTCTCCTCACACCTTCTATGGGTCATCTCAATTATCACTTCAAAGGTTTTTTTTCTCCTGCTGATGATAGCTCATCTCAATTGATTGGACTCTTCCAGTTGGTATGCATACTTCCACCTTTTCATGTTCTCTGTATGTATAAATATCTCCTGTTTGTGTGTTCCATTCTATGCATCCGAAGAAGTGAGCTGTAGCCCATGAAAGCTTATGCTGAAATAAATTTGTTAGTCTCTAACGTGCCACAAGTACTCCTGTTCTTTTCACCTCCCCTCTAAGTCAGGTTGTTTTTTTAACAAATACATCCTTCTTATTTGATTGTGGCTTTTGGGGCATTTAGAAAAGTGTTCTTCAAACATCCTCAGGGCAGAGCGGGAATTGGAGCAGCCGTGGGGAAAAATAAAAGTCAGCACTTATGCATTGATCGATGAGCATTCAAGATCGGTTTCTTCTGAGTTGTCAGTGACTCAGAAACAGGTAATGCCATTTTTAACATAGACTGCAATTCCCACTCCTCTTTTGCCCACTTGATACTTTCTAAAATCAAATGATTATAATGTATATAACCTTCCAGTCATGGGAAGCATCCCACCAGGTTTCAGTAATGCCACCTAAATCAAATTTATGCTCATAAATAAGCTATTCCAATTCCTTTTTTGTTACTTTTGTTTATATAATATGTTGAGATGAATTTTGTAACCATTCACCTGGAAAGATTTAAAGTGTGCAAAGCTTAAACTGGAACAGAAGATTGAGTCAGTAAAAGTTAGTTTTTTTAATTCTTCCTCTGGATATCCCATGTAGACTAGTAAGGAAAATAAAGAAAACACTTTTACTAAGTGTGGAATGGAGTATGTACTAAAGAATATGTTGTTCTAACACCAGAAAAGTGTCACATAGGTTGATTACAGTTGTGTATGCTTTAGAGAGAATATGTTTTCTTTTAAATGTTTGCCATTATTTGGTTACTAGATATTTCCCAGCTCAGGACTGTGACAATTCAGATATACACTGAAGGCCTACTTTTGGCCATTGCCCACCTTTGTACAATGCTGAAACAGATAAAACAATGTATAAGAAGGAAGGAGACTTTGTTTTATTTTTCTAGATGTATTCTTAAATATAAAAACTAGATACAGTTTTTACTGAATGGAACATAATGGTTTATGTGGTTTCATTCTATTGCCTAAAAGATCATTTTAGATTGTCTGTAGCAATCGTAACTACATGTATGTAGAGTGGTTATTGCAGAAATGCAAAAGCCCCTGTTTAGTGTTCTATATTTTGTATATTTCATTTTACAGAGTGTACCTATTCAACATTTTCTCTATTTAATGCACTAAAATCTTCCTCTCTCTTTAGCGAGCAAAGTAGATGAGCTAACCAAGAAAAGAGAGATTCTGGCTGCAAAGCTGGAAGAAAATCTAAAGGATCTGCAACAGGCACAGGATTTTGTAGCAGGCCAGAGAGGAAAGGAGAGATCAAGTGGTGAGTGCAAAGTAAATAACTTACAGTCAGCAAAAATGATGATTTGTGGGTGAGGGGGTCTTCCATGATCCTCTGTGGACTGAATGCTTGAACCAAGAATATAAATTCTGTCATTTTCACTTATGAATACTCAGGGTTAGATCCACAAAGGGGAGTTAGACTCAGCATAGCAACATCTAACATTTAGGTGCCCTACTGCCTTTTTGAATCCACAATCCTAAATTAGGTTCCCAGGCTCCTCTCCCTGGGCAGAATTAGGTGCCTAAGAATGTGATTCACAAAAACCAGCACACTGTGTGGGGAGTTGCCTAAGCTGGCAGGTAGGAAGCTGTTCCACTTTGTATAAATACTTAAATATTCATTGGGCCAGAGAGAGAATGAGAGTGATTCTGTAGGCCAGTGGTTAGAGCACTGGGAGACCCAGGTTCCAGTCCCTGCTGCAGTGTGTATTTAAGTATTTCAGACAAAGTGGAACAGCTTCAACAAAAGATTGAGACCCACCCCAGAATATACTGTATAGCCAAGTGATAAGGGACTCTCCTACAAGGTAGTGGGTCTAAGTCCCTACTCCAATTCAGGCAGAGTAGGAATTAGAGCTTGATCGCCCATATTCTGGGTGAGTGTCCTCTAACTATCTCAGATTAAATCATGCAGTTATATAAACCATAATGAAGAACAAAGTGAAATGTTTAGGACTGGTAAATGACACTATATGCAACCCATACTGTTAAACGGCCATTAGCCAACCACTGTCCTTTTGTGGTTTCACAGTGAGGTATATATTTTCCAGGGATAATGTGAAGTACAGTTGTTCTGCATTTGTGAGTGTCTTCAAGGCAAGATGTGAATCTCTTTAGCACCTATGAAATCAAGTTGACAAGTAGTGACATTTGATTCCCAAATATCTTATGAACATTACAAAAACATGCCGATGTTCCTAAACAATGACATTGTATGGGAAACATATGTAGAGGTTTACATTGATATCAACATAGTCTACCAATCTGTTTGTCTCAGGCACAGTAGGTCAGATTCAGCCCTGGCATAAGTGGGTACACCTAAACCTGTACTCAGTGGCATTTCCCCATACATATGGAATTGAGTAATTTATGTTTTAAGACCTATGTGAAGTCTGAGAATAAATTCTAGTTGCCTGAAAGACTGTAATAGCTTTTGTGAACACATTACTTTCCATCATTTAAATATATTTGTTAAATTATTGTTAAATGAAATAAGTAAAAAAGAAATCTCTTTTTAGTGTGAAATATTTTTGTTTTAAGTTTAGGTGGGGCTGCTATATTATGCTGAAATAGGAAGTATAAATGTTTAATAGGTTAAATAATCTCTCTGTAGAGAAAGAGAGACTACAATTACCAGACTTTAGGAAGGTAGCAAGTCAACTATCAAATTCGCAAATACCGAAGTCAGTGTCATCACTTGCAGGTCTGCAGCTAACATTAAGTGAACTATCTGGTGAGTATAGAGTTAATATTTGTTAAAACTACCACATATTAAATGCCCCCCAGTTTCATTAATGCAGAGTTAAGATTGCCCAGTGGTGTCTTGTGCCCTTCCAGAATATTGAGAATGGCTAAACTTGAACCTCTGAAAACAAGGAAACCACTCCATTCGCATAATGCAACCTTAATTCTGCCCTCTGAAGCAATAATCCCTGGGAATGGTTCAGTAATGTTGGTGCCATAATAAGTAGAGCTAAGGAAAGACTATGAGTTGAGTTCAAGATTTGAATTGCATAATTTATCTGCATGTACTCCAGCTTCATTTACTGTGTGTACTGCATGATGGAGCAACATCCAAGAGGGTTGGAAGAGTTGTCATTGTGATGCAAGGAGAGGTGCATGTGTACCTTGAGGGATTAAGTATGCATCACTTCATAGCTGAGTTCTGTCCTTGTCTTGAGGTCTTGTCATGAGACCTGTCAGCAGCTGGCTGTTACATCCTGTGGCTGCTTCATGTACTTGTGTAGTGTAACCTCTTTTTCGGCAAGTAATTGTAATTATTGTTTTTGTTGTATTTGGTCCTAATCTTGCAGACCCACATCTGCTTAATTTCACTACTATATCTATCCCATTGAAATCAATGAGACTACTCATTGTAGTGAAGTTGAACCCATGCTTAAGCATTTGGATGACCAGGGCCTTAGTGTTTCAAGGTACTAGACAGGAAAGGGGCCCACTAGAGCTGGATGCTGATGATAAATGACAATTCCTGCCCTGAAGATTATTCAGTCTAAGTCCCTGCTCCTTCAATTACAGGGGCACAGAACACATTGTCCTCCCACACTGTAATTTGAAGCATCATGCTCTAAAAAGACAAAAACAGACTAAGGCACTGTCTACACCACAAACTTGGGCAGACCCAAGTAACATTGGTATACATCTGCCCACGTTAGTATAGTGCTCGCGTGTGTGCATACTTGTCTGCTTGTATCGGCACTGTGCATAATCACCAAGAGTGCTTGTGTTGAGGAAAGTGCGATGCACCATGGGTAGGTATCCCAGCATGCCATGTGCCATTGTTCAGAGTAATGCCTTTTGGAAAGTTTTCACAATGTGTTGTTAGGTAGAAATGAGTCATGTAGGGATCTGTTAGAGCTAGGGTTCAAGATCCCAGCATGCAAATGTCTCCATCTCATAATACCATCCATAGCCTGTAACTTTTGAATCTTTTTAAAAAATCCCACAAGCCCTTGTGGCACTTTTTGTGTCTGCTATCTTTGATAGAAGCATGGAACCCACACAGCTGTTCACAGTTCTCATGAACATTGCAAATACAGGACACACAAATCTCGGTATTTGCAGACCTGCCAGAAGAACTGCAACAACTGGAGACAGGATGATTTCTTCAAGGACAGATTGCTAAGGGACATAGTGAAAAACAGTTCAATGTTCTTCTTCGAGTGCTTGCTCATATAGATTCCAATTAGGTGTGCGTGCGCTGCATGCACGATCATCGGAAGATTTTTACCCTAGCAACACTCGGTGGGTCGGCTGAGGCGCCCCTTGGAATGGCGCCCTTATGGCACCAGATATATGCCCCTGCCGACCCAATGCCCCCTCAGTTCCCGTGTCGGTCGTTGGAACTGTGGAGCGTGACATAGCTGATCTCTACCTCCCTAGCTTTACTCATTGTACTGTAGATAGTTGTTTAGTGTAGTTGTTAATAGTTTAGCAGTTATAGTTTAGTTAATAGTAAGTTTGTATATAGCGTAGATAGTATTTGGAGGGAACGGGGTTCATCCCCTTCTCTCCTCCCCAGTACCAGGGTCCATGCCCAGGTCCCCGGGTTTCAAACCTTGCTCAGCTTGTCTCAAGCCGATGCCTATGGGAGACCCCCACGACTCCTGCTTGAAGTGCCTGGGGGAATCCCATCAACCAGATAAGTGTTGCATTTGCAAGGCTTTCAAGCCTCAAACAAAAAAGGAGTGGGACTTTCGTTTAAAACAGCTCCTAATGGACGTGGCATTTAGTCTGGCGCCTTCGGTACTGCACGCAGACAAGACGCCGTCGGTCCGAAGCGCACCTCTGGCACCGGAACAACCTGGCACCACCAAAGACTCTCGCCACCGGACGTCTCCAGCACCGGTACAGTCGCGACATCGTTGGCTGTCTCCGCGGCCCAAGAAGCAGCACAAACCACCTGCTGCTTCTGTACAATTGCAGACACCGCCTGTGGCCCCATTGGAGCAACAGCCCAGACCGGACCGTCCCACTAAGGCTCCAACTCCGGCACTGCCGACTTTGGCACTGTCGATTCCGGCGCCACAAGGGCCGTTGAGTCCAGTGCACACAAGCTCCCTGGTGCGCACCATGGTTGAGCTCTGCCTGCCGTCTACTCTGGAGACCTTCTCCACCGCTCGCGACCTGATCGCGCTGACGGAGCCTGGACCGCCTCAGCCCCCGGCACCGCCGGTGCGGACTGTCCAATCTATAGGCAAACCTGCCTTCATGCAACCCTCCTCGCAGAGTGAGACAGCTCAGCACCGATCACAATCCCAGTCCAGGTCACAGTACCGATCCCGCCGATGGTCCTGGATCTGGCACCACTCACAGTCCCGGCACCGATCTCCATCTCGGTGCTGGTCGAACTCGTGGGCCTCTCCGCTTCACTCAGGTCTCCCTCCTGGTATGATTGGTACCAATCCCAGTCCTGGCATCGGCCCTGGCACCAGTTGCCTCGCAGCCGATCCCGACACCATAGATCCTCGTCGAGATCTAGATCGGCCTCCTGGCACTGTCATGACCGTCAGTCCCAATCCCGATCGCGGTACTGCTGAAGGTCCCGGCACCGGTCTCCAGCTCCCACGCATGAACTGACAGAGTGGGACGGTGCAATGCCACATTGCTAAAAGGCTTCAGAATTATAGCTTCAAGGAAACAAGTGGAAGTGTCAATTATAGCGCTCACATAACTCTGGTATCTAAGTTATCATTCAAGACATCTTTATTTCAGAAGAGTGACAGAAGAAGATAATATTTGGCAAACCAAATTCTAAGTAATCAGTACAGATACCAGACTCCATGTAGGGGGAACATATATGGACTCAGGGAGAAGGGGCATACAGCCCAAGGAAGAGAAGTGGTTTGTAGTCTATCTCCTGCTTGTTTGGATCAACAAACTCACTTCTCCAATTCCAGCAGATGATTCTTCAGAAACATGTTGTGTATATATAACGATTAAGAAGGCAGATAACTTTCAGTATTGTTTAGCAAGATAGCTTTGTTCATATCTTGGGCAGAAATTCTTGTCTATTCTTCAGGATTCTATACCAAGAAGGAAAATCAAGGTCAGCTGGCTCAGCAGGACACACTTGAAACTGAGGGAATCCAGTCTAGAGATGTTAGTCTTTTCAGTGCATCACAGGCCAGGATGGAAGCCTATTGATTAACTTATTTGCATCCAAATCCATGTGGAAAACCAAGAGGTATTATGGGAGGAAAAGGGCACTTTGGTCCCTTTATCTCAGAAGTGTGCTAAAAGGTTCTCTTTGTGTCTTTGGCCCCCTAGCCACTGAGACTAAAGATGGTAAAGAAAATTTTAAAAACAGGCCACAGTGATTATAATCACCTTATCATTAGCCCTCAGGTCTTGGTTCTCAGACCAGAGTTAAACTGGAATCTGCTCTCTAACTCTGAACACACATGCAAATGCAAAACATAATGCAACAGCGACCTATCCTGAACCATAATCCAGTGCTGTGTATCCCATCAGTGGGGAAGCTGAAAGGAGGATCAGTCACTTGTTCTAAAAAGGTGATAAACCACCATCCAACTTCTTGAAGAAAATTAAAAAATGATGTCTATGTATTTATAAAAAAAACTTGCCTTTTTAAAATTTAATGTCACTTTTTACTGTTTTTATATTTTTTATTTTTAAATTGCTTAAAACTTTTGCCTTTTATATTTTTGCATCTTGTTTATGTTTTGTCACTCTGACTCCCTTTGTGCTTGAGATGATCCCCTGGTGATAATATTTTCTAGAAGATAACTACTGAGCATGTGCTTTAATCACTTCTCAGAGTTAAATGTTTTGGTGTTTGTAACTGCAGTTGCTTAAATAACTATACATATTTTCTTTCCATTGGGCAACCCATAGGCAGCAAAATGACACACTTAGAGACAAAAAGACTCCTGCCAGAAAGACAACCATTAAGTGGTAAAAGTACACAGCTGGACCATACTCTTTCAGCACTCCTGCCTCAAGACCAAAACACTAGTAAGTAAAGAGTTTATAATTTGTTAAATTTATTTAGATGATTTTCTGTTTTCACTTCTTCTGGTCATACCATAGAAAATGAAGAAATACCATAGCTGTGTTTGGTGTTTGGCAGGTTTCTCTGTTTGGGAGACAAAGGGGGATCAGGTGCTCCTGGACTAAGAGAAAGTGGGAGGTAATAAGTTCCTAAAGTAGCTACTATTTAATCACAACGTGAAGGTTTTCTATCCTTTCACTGAATGTTGGATTGTTCCAAAATATTTCTCTCCAGATAGATAATAGATGCAGTTTGTTGCTTCTGAAAATGCTTTTTTATAAAAAAAAAAAAGAGGAAATTTTAGTCTTGCAGTTATATTGTAGCAAAAACATTTTTTTAAAAGGTCTGGATGCCTCAAAAATACAAGAGAGACAAGGTTGGTGAGGTAATATCTTTTATTGGACCAACTTCAGTTGGTGAAAAAGAGAAGCTTTCAGACTTACACAGAGCTCTTCTTCAGGTCTGGGAAAGGTGCTCAGAGTGTCACACCTTCAACAATGAAAGCCTATAGACAACTATACACACAAGAAACCCACCAATCACCACAGTTACCTTCTCAGATCCAGTAACCATCCCAAACACACCAAGAAATCTGCTATCTACAGCCAGCCACTTGGACATCACAGAATATGCTCCAAGGAGAAAATCTGAGATACACACCGTAATACACTTAAAACAGCCTTCACCAAACAAGGTCACTCCACCAGAGAAGTAGATTGCATTATGGAACAGGCCACCAAATACCCTGAGATAAGCATGTTTCAATATAGAAAAAAAAATGCTCCAACTGCACACCCCTAGTTGTCACCTACCACCCCACGCTGGACTCCATATGTGATACTGTACCATTAAACAATTACAACCCATACTCAATGAGGATCCCATCCTGAAATAAATCTTTTCCAAACTCCCTTTTTTGGCCTTCAAACCCCTAAACCTCTCCAAGTCATTATCAGAAACAAGCTCCACACAAGCCCGCCAACTCAAAGTGGTAGTAGACTTTGCCATAACAACAGATGCAAAACCTCCAGACATATCTCATGGCTACAATGATCAATACCCACCCCCAACACATCTTTCATGATCCTTGGGTCCAATACATGCCTATCACAACATGCCGTGTACCTCATCCAGTGTACCAAATGCAGTAACAACTATATGGATGAAATGAGACAATCACTATGCTCTCAAATGAACTCACAAAGAAAAACGATAAAAGACAAACATTATTACCTATGTGTGAACACTTTTCACAAAATAATCACTCCATATGTGATTGGAGTACTGTCATGGATGGATATAAACTGTTCAGGAAGGATAGGCAGGGCAGAAAAGGTGGGGGAGTTGCGTTGTATGTAAGAGAGCAGTATGACTGCTCAGAGCTCCAGTATGAAACTGCAGAAAAACCTGAGAGTCTCTGGATTAAATTTAGAAGTATGAACAACAAGGGTGATGTCGTGGTGGGAGTCTGCTACAGACCACCGGACCAGGGGGATGAGGTGGATGAGGCTTTCTTCCAGCAACTAACAGAAGTTGCTAGATCACAGGCCCTGGTTCTCATGGGTGACTTTAATCATCCCGATATCTGCTGGGAGAGCAATACAGCGGTGCACAGACAATCCAGGAAGTTTCTGGAAAGTGTAGGGGACAATTTCCTGGTGCAAGTGCTGGAGGAACCAACTAGGGGAAAAGCTCGTCTTGACCTGCTGCTCACAAACAGGGAAGAAATAGTAGAGGAAGCAATAGCGGATGGGAACCTGGGAGGCAGTGACCATGAGATGGTCGAGTTCAGGATCCTGATACAAGGAAGAAAGCAGAGCAGTAGAACAGAGACCCTGGACTTCAGAAAAGCAAACTTCGACTCCCTCAGGGAACTGATGGGCAAGGTCCCCTGGGAGAATAACATGACAGGGAAAGGAGTCGAGGAAAGCTGGCTGTAGGAGTGGAAGGCCAAATCACACTTGGAGTTGCAGCTAGCCGGAGATGTTAGGAGTAACAACAGAGGATGTGGTCTGTCTTCACAGACAAGGTCAGCTCCCAGACAGCTGTACCAGCAGCACGGTATGGGGAGGAGGTGACCAGCTCTCTGTGGGGAAAGAAGTAGTTCGGGACTATTTAGAAAAGCTGGATGAGCACAAGTCCATGGGGCCGGATGCACTGCATCCGAGGGTGCTAAAAGAGTTGGCCGATGAGATTGCAGAGCCATTGGCCATTATCTTTGAAAAATCATGGCGATCGGGGGAGGTCCCGGATGACTGGAAAAAGGCTAATGTAGTGCCCATCTTTAAAAAAGGGAAGAAGGAAGATCCAGGGAACTACAGGCCAGTCAGTCTCACCTCAGTCCCTGGAAAAATCATGGAACAGGTCCTCAAGGAATCAATTCTGAACCACTTAAAGGAGGGGAAAGTGATCAGGAACAGTCAGCATGGATTCACCAAGGGCAAGTCATGCCTGACTAACCTAATTGCCTTCTATGATGAGATAACTGTGGATGAGGGGAAAGCAGTGGATGTGCTATTTCTGGACTTTAGCAAAGCTTTTGATACAGTTTCCCACAGTATTCTTGCCAGCAAGTTAAATAAGTATGGGCTGGATGAATGGACGGTAAGGTGGATAGAAAACTGGCTAGATGGTCGGGCTCAACGGATAGTGATCAATGGTTCCATGTTTAGTTGGCAGCCGGTATCAAGTGGAGTGTCCCAAGGGTCGGTGCTGGGGCCGGTTTTGTTCAATATCTTCATTAACAATCTGGAGGATGGTGTGGACTGCACCCTTAGCAAGTTTGCAGATGACACTAAACTGGGAGGAGTGGTTGATACGCTGGAGGGTAGGGATAGGATACAGAGGGACCTAGACAAATTAGAGGATTGGGCCAAAAGAAATATGATGAGGTTCAACAAGGACAAGTGCAGAGTCCTGCACTTAGGACGGAAGAATCCCATGCACTGCTACAGACTAGGGACCGAATGTCTGGGCAGCAGTTCTGCAGAAAAGGACCTAGGGGTTATGGTGGATGAAAAGCTGAATATGAGTCAACAGTGTGCCCTTGTTGCCAAGAAGGCTAATGGCATTTTGGGTTGTATAAGTAGGGGCATTTCCAGCAGATCGAGGGATGTGATCATTCCCCTCTACTCAGCACTGGTGAGGCCTCATTTGGAGTACTGTGTCCAGTTTTGGGCCCCACACTACAAGAAGGATGTGGATAAATTGGAGAGAGTCCAGCGGAGGGCAACAAAAATGATTAGGGGGCTAGAGCACATGACTTATGAGGAGAGGCTGAGGGAACTGGGATTGTTTAGTCCGCAGAAGAGAAGAATGAGGGGGGATTTGATAGCTGCTTTCAACTACCTGAAAGGGGGTTCCAAAGAGGATTGATCTAGACCAGGGCTCGGCAACCGGTGGCTCGCGGCTCGCCAGGGTAAGCACCCTGGCGAGCCGGCCCGGTTTGTTTATCTGCCGTGTCAGCAAGTTCGGCCGATCGCGGCTCCCACTGGCCGCGGTTCGCGGTCCCAGGTCAATGCGGGAGGCAGGAAGCCGCGGCCAGAACATCCCTCGGCTCGCGCCACTTCCTGCCTCCCGCATTGGCCTGGGACCGCGAACCGCGGCCAGTGGGAGCCGCGATCGGCCAAACTTGCCGATGCGGCAGATAAACAAACCGGGCCGGCCCGCCAGGGTGCTTACCCTGGTGAGCCGCGAGCCACCGGTTGCCGACCCCTGATCTAGACTGTTCTCAGTGGTAGAAGATGACAGAACAAGGAGTAATGGTCTCAAGTTGCAGAGGGGGAGGTTTAGGTTGGATATTAGGAAAAACTTTTTCACTAGTAGGGTGGTGAAGAACTGGAATGGGTTACCTAGGGAGGTGGTGGAATCTCCTTCCTTAGAGGTTTTTAAGGTCAGGCTTGACAAAGCCCTGGCTGGGATGATTTAGTTGGGTTTGGTCCTGCTTTGAGCAGGGGGTTGGACTAGATGACCTCCTGAGGTCCCTTCCAACCCTGAGATTCTATGATTCTATGATATCTGACCTCTGTCCTTATCCTCAAAGGAAACCTGAACAACACCTTCAAAAGACAAGCCTGGGACTTAAATTCATAACTTTGTTAGACACTAAAAATCATGGAATCAATAAACACACTGATTTATGGCTCATTACATATAATATAAAAACATTAGAATGCCATACTGGAATTTCCAGGCTCACCTTTGGAGCCTTTTTTAAAAACCAGCATTACATTAGTTATTTTCTAGTCATCTGATACAGAGGCTGATTTAAGTGATAGGTTACATATCACAGTTAGTGAGTGAATACCATCTGCTCCTGGTGACTTATCACTGTTTAATTTACCAATTTGTTTCAAAATCTCCTCTATTGACACCTCAGTGTGGGATAGTTCCTCAGATTCATCACCTAAAAAAATGGCTTGAGTGTGGGAGTCTCCCTCACAGCCTCTGCAACAAAGACCGATGCAAAGAATTCATTTAGATTCTACACAAAAGCCTTGTTTTCCATTAGTTCTCCTTTAGCACCTTGATTGTTCAATGACCTCACTGATCGTTTGACAGGCTTCTTGCTCATTTCATCTTGAATAATCTCTTACATGTTAACTCCTTATTAGGGTTGTCAAACTATTACAAAAATTAATCGTGATTAATCGCAAGATAAAAAATAATCCTGATTAACTGCAATTTTAATCACACTGTTAAACAATAATCAAATATTTTTTAAAATATTTTTGGATGGTTCCTACATTTTCAAATATATTGATTTCAGTTACAACACAGAATAGAAAGTGTATAATACTCACTTTATATTATTATTTTATTACAAATATTTGCACTGAAAAAAGGATAAAAGTATTTTTCAATTCACCTCATGCAAGTAGTGTAGTGCAATCTCTTTATCGTGAAAGTGCAATTTACAAATGTAGATTTTTTTTTACATAACTGTACTCAAAAATAAATCAATGTAAAACTTTAGAGCCTACAAGTCCACCCAGTCCTTCTTGTTTAGCTAATTGCTAAGACAGTGGGAGATAATGCTGCCTGCTTCTTATTTACAATGGCACCTGAAAGTGACAACAGGTGTTCGCATGGTACTGTTGTAGCCAGAGTTGCAAGGTATTTACGTTCCAGATATGCTAAACATTTGTAGTCCCCTTTATGCTTTGATCACCATTCCAGAAGATGTTTCCATGCTGATGACAGGTTCTGCTCGATAATGATCCAAAGCAGTGCACTGACGCACATTCATTTTCATCCTCTGAGTCAGATGCCACCAACAGATGGTTGATTTTCTTTTTTTGTGGTTTAGGTTCTGTAGTTTCTGCATCGCAGTGTTGCTCTTTTGACTTCTGCCAGCATGTTTCACAACTTGTCCCTCTCAGATTTTGGAATGTACTTCAAATTCTTAAACTTTAGGTTGAGTGCTGTAGCTGTCTGTAGAAATCTCACATTGGTACCTTCTTTGTGTTTTGTCAAATCTGCTGTGAAAGTGTTCTTAAATCGAACAACATATGCTGGGTCATTATCCAAGACTTCCATAACACAAAACATATGATAGAATGAGGGTAAAACCACAGAGCAGGAGACATACAATTCTCCCCCAACGAGTTCAGTTATAAATGTAATTAATGCAGTATTGTTTTAATGAGCATCATCAGCATGGAAGCATGTCCTCTGGTATGGTGGCCAAAACATACAAATGTTTAGGATCTATGGCACATGAATACCTTGCGACGCTGGCTACAACAGTGCCAAGCGAATGCCTGTTCTCACTTTCAGGTGAGATTGTAAATAAGAAGCGGACAGCATTATCTCCTGTAAATGTAAACAAATCTGTTTGTCTTAGTGATTGGCTGAACAAGAAGTAGGACTGGCTGGACTTGTAGGCTCTAAAGATTTACACTGTTTTGTTTTTGAGTGCAGTTATGTAACAAAAAAAATCTACATTTGTAAATTGCACTTTCACTATAAAGAGATTGCACTACAGTACTTGTATGAGGTGAATTGAAAAACACTATATTTTTACAGTGCAAATATTTGTAATAAAACTAATATAAAGTCAGTACTATACACTTTCCATTCTGTGTTGTAATTGAAATCAATATATTTGAAAATGTAGAAAAACATCCAAAAATACTTAATAGAATACTAATTTAAATTTATATTGTTTAACAGTGCAATTAAAATTGTGATTTGTGATTTTTTTTAAAATTGAGTTAATTTGTTTTGAGTTCATCGCTTGAGTTAACTGCAATTAATTGACAGCCCCACTCCTTATGCCAAGCACTCTATTCCACCTTTTATTTAGCTGTGACACTGAGTATCTTTCTCAGACCTGAAGAAGAGCTCTGTGTACGCTTGAAAGTTTGTCTCTTTCATCAACAGAAGTTGGTCCAATAAAAGATATTACTTCACCCATCTTGTCTCTCTAATATCCTGGGATAAACATAGGAAAAACAATACTGCAGATTTAAATTGTTCATATACTGGACTGTCAGAGTTTAATACTTATCACTTCATTAGTCAAGTTTAAACTCATCTTATCTTTAAGAAAATGACATGGAACAGATAGCATTAAGAAAACGTCTCCTGCTTGCAAATCTGCCTTCAGCTTTTCCAAATATACCTCCACTGCCAAATCTACCACCACTCCAATTAAGCCTCACTGGTAAGTAGAGGATTACTAGAATAAGGCTTTATTCAGATAATGTTTTATACAATTGTAATTTTTGGAGAAATACAATGGTGGGCTATCTTGGGGGTCTTACTCACCCATACTCACATGTACAAAGATGGCACATAAAAACACACTTGTAAAATCTAATATAACAAATAAAAAGTAATTACAAACACTGATCATTTCTCAAGCAAGTGTTAACAGTTACCTCCTTTTAAACTCGAATGGTTAGCCAGTGTTTGTGGACTTGAGGGTTGTTCTAGCTGGGAGTAGAAATCGATGATGGACTCTGGTAATTTCTTTGATGCAGTCTTGTTTATTTATAAGGAATGTTCAAAGTCCTGCTTCTCTGATCACAGGATGAACCAAAACCAGGAGAAAGCTTCCTTGCTTTCAGCACCAAACTCTTTCAGCCAGCTTGTTCAGGCTGTGTGTGTCTGACTTTCCATCTGCTTATCTCTCTCTTTCCTTTCCTTTTCCTGGGTGTTTCAGTGTGCATGCAGTTCCATCAATCAAAGCCTTAATGTCTGCATTTGAAATCCCTTGCCACATGTTTCAGCTTCTACTCAGTTTTCTATAGGCCTATGGTTTGGGGTACTACTGCTATTGTTTCAGCCACCTGATTACATGGCTTCTTTACATCATTCTGAATGGAAGATAGTGGCCATACCTGACCATAACAATGCTGTAGCTAGCGTATCTGCTCTGCTTTCTTGAATTCTTAAGGTAAAGTTCTAGTTCAAATTATGATGTAACTAGTGATCAAATATGAACTGGAATTTGTTAATTCCAGTGTTCTGGCCAAATTCCATCTCCAGGAATTTCATTCTGTTTAAATTTTCTATGAAGCCTCAGTTTGATACAATGTTATTTTTCACCATATGCCTGAAAATGTAGTGTAGTATTGCTGTGTGCTGTGAAAAAGCTATTTTTTTCACTCCACAGATAGCTGTCCTTAAAAGTTCTATGTAAATGCCAGGTGGAATTAGATGGCATCAGTTTAAAAGTTACATATGGAAAGAATAGTAAAAAAGTAACTATTGGTATAATTTTCCCCTCTTTGTGTGTTATATATGTTTCAAATTTAGTGAATGATACATTGTTTACATATTTTCTTTGTGAATCATATAATAGTTATTTTGTCTCAACAGAGAATGAAATACAAGAATTATTAGACAAAAAAAGGCACCTGCTTACAAGTCAAAAATTCAATCTGGACTATCTATCACAAGCAGAGGCTCTTGCACAGATCCAGTTACAACAAAACAACATCATTGGTAAGTGAAGAATTAACAAATTAAGGATGCATTCATATAAATGTGTAAATTCCACAGAAATGCCATAGACTCCTCTCCTGTGGAATCTACTCCTGATTAAAAACAGTCTGCTGTGATGCAATCTTCTGGTAAACCAGTGTTTCTCTGGGTTCTGTAACTCTGGCACATTAATGTCACGAGATGGCACTTGTGATGTTATTCAGACTGTCTAAGTTTATTTTAGGCTGTCACTCATGCATATTTGAATAAGAGAATATAGAAATAACAAAGTCCTACAGTAGTTAGTCATTTAGGCTCAGATCCTCAAGATATTTAGGTGCCTTCAATTGGAGTTATGTGCCTAAATATCTTTGAGAGTCAGGGCCTTACTCAAGAGTACATTGACAGGGAAATAGACTATGTTTTCTAGTGCTTTGTCCAATCCCTTTAGAAATAGGGATTCCATCATTTCGTTTCAGAAAGGATTTTTGCAGTATAATAGATTTTACTTTGTGAGAAATCTGTCCTGATTTAATCAACTCATATTGCAACAATGATTAGTCAGGTCATATTTGATGATTGACTTAGAAAGTGAGCAATATCTGGATCTTCATTTTCAATTGTTTGTCCATGTAGATTCCGTTTCTGGGAGTCTGCACCTTATAGCCACAAGATTGGATTCTTTTGTCTAGCAGTTTCCATTGGGGTTGCATCTGTGCCATGTGTGCCCTTGTGCAGCCCTCACCCCTGAGGGCATAAAGGGAGGAATATGTTCCAAAGTTCTTTCTTATTGCCTATGGCAGTGAGATGGAACTTAGCAGTGCCCACCTGCTACCCTGTAGCTATCTTTCTTTCTTTAATTAATTAGTGTAATTGGGCTAATTAATAGCATTACTTACTCCATTTTAGCACATTGGCAAAAATAAATGAATAAAATAATTAGTTGACAGAGTCCCCTTGGTACCAAGGCCTCAGCTTCATGGTTGAGGCAAAGTTCTTAGGGTTGATTCTTCTTCAGGTGGTTGCAGATGTGTATTCCACTCAGGTATGTGTGTGCCCAGCACACCAAAGCCAGATAACTTTGCTTAGCAGTACCCATTGGGACTGCACCTATGTCTTTTGGCCTTCATAGCGCCCTCCCCCCAATGGCAATACAAGTCCTCCTTCAGTTGCTTCTTGTCCCCTGTGGCTCGAGTCACAGTGTTCAGTGTGGTCTCTCACTAACGTTTTTTTATCACAGTGTTTCTGTGATTTTTTCTGTAAATAATTAAGTTTAGTTATACCTTTGGATTTAATTTA
Source organism: Mauremys mutica (assembly GCF_020497125.1). Taxonomy (NCBI): domain Eukaryota; kingdom Metazoa; phylum Chordata; order Testudines; family Geoemydidae; genus Mauremys; species Mauremys mutica. The sequence continues at coordinate 267,012,845 of NC_059073.1, forward strand.
GCTTAGTGTAGTTAGTAGAATCTTCCAATATGTGAGATAGAGCTGGGCCATCAAATGGCTCTCTGGTACCAATGCCTGATCAATTAGGCTCTATACTACGACTAAGTGGGTATTCACCCACGAAAGCTCATGCTCCAATATGTCTGTTAGTCTATAAGGAGCCACAGGATCTTTGCTGCTTTTACAGATCCAGACTAACATGGCTACCCCTCTGATACTAGGCTCTATAGTATTGACTCTGTTACCACAGTGGGGCATCTGTTGAGTCCAGTATGAACGACATTGTTATTGGCACTCTCAGTCTCCACACTACTGCTGTATCAGACAGCAGTGGACTTGCTGTGCCGGTTTATTCCTGACTCACTACTTATTCAAGAACATTAGACTGTGGCGGCTTCATCTTTGGTGTCTCAACATCTCCTAACTGTCTGACTTATATTGTCAGCACTGTTATCAGCACTGTCTAATACCCTGGGTTACAGTTGGTTTCCTGTTTGGAATCCCTGGGAGGTTCCTTGTTCTCTGAGGTACCGATTGTCCACTCAGTCAGGACTAGATCACCGGTTCTGTGGGTGGTCTCTGTGGCTGGGCCACCTGTGCTACAGACAAAGGCAGTGGGGGCTCTTTTGGGTTGGTGCATCCTGAACCCTTGCTGCAGTTCAATGTGTCATGACTGGGATGTGGGCAATCTGACCTAGTGATTAGAGGAGTTGTGAGTCAGGCCAGGTCAGATACCAGGATGTCAGAGTCTGAGACAGGACAAGAATCAGGTGTCAGGAGCCAGGTAGGGTCAGGTTACCAGGAGATAAGCGGCATCAGTAGGAGCAGGTATCACAGGGGAAGAGGTCCAAGGCAGGAAGAACCCAGTTGCATGTATTCCTGTCCCTGTGCTGGATTTATATGAAAGCTGTGAACCAATCAGCATTGGAACCCCCAGCATTCTGCCAATCAGATTCCAGGACTGGACTGGATTCTGGTTCTTTCTGCTCTGTTGGAGTTCAACTTCTATTCTGGCAACTGTTAGGTAGTCCCTGAGTGACAGGTTGAAACTTACTAACTCCTAAGAGCCTAAACGATCAGGGTTTGAGACCTGTAGTCCCTGACATCACCCCATCCCCAAGAGGTGCCCTCAGGATGATGTGGGACTGGGCTTTTCAGATTGATTCCAATGGCATGCTTCAACAAGTGTGTGTTGGCGGGGGCTGTACATTTTCTGCAGGTTCCCAGATGCACTCCTCAGGACCATAGCCATCCCTGTCAACAAGATACTAGAGCCTGCCACAGTTATATTTATAGCCCACGATTTTGTGGATCATGTATTCCTCGTTGCCCTGAACTCTAACATAGAGAGCAACATACCAGTTGTGAACATTTCAGCTTCATCTCCTTAGTTTGGGAACAGGCTGCCTTGCTTCTACAGTGCTTGGGAAACCATAACTACGGACAGATGTGTCCTAAGTATTGTGGGATTACACCATACAATTTCTGTGCATTCCCCTACCCATTCCACTACCCCATCTCTTTTCAGGGACTTCTCTCATGAGCCATTATTTCTTCAACAGGTCCTGACTTTGTGTGCTCTGGGAGCTTTAGAGGAGGTTCTCTTCTTCACTGGGAAAGGGAATCTACTCTTCGTATTTCCTGATTCCCAAGTCCAAGGGAAGGGTGAAACCCATCCTCATTCTTTGCAATCTCAACAAACGCATCAAGTATATGAGAGTCTGCATGGTTATTCTGTCTACTATTCTTCCCACATTGACTCACAATGACTAGTTTGTTGCTTTCAATCTTCCCTGTGGGGATCTTCCCAGGCCACAGAAATTCCTGAGATTCTTTGTTGCCAGTCAACCCTATCAGTACATAGTTCTCTCCTTTGGCCTATCAGCTCCACGTTTTTTTACCAAAAGCATGATGGTGGTAATGGCTTTTCTCAGAAAGAGGGAAATTCGTGTCTTCCCGAATCAAGATGATTGGCTAATGAGAGGCAGATCAGAGGAATGAGTCTTCGGTCTTGTCCAGTTCACACTGAACATCTTTCATCAATCTGGATTGATTCTGAACAAAGCAAAGTTGACATTGACACCAACTCAAAAATTTGAGTTCATAGGTCCCTACTAGATTCTACAAATTTGCGGGCCTTTCCACCACACAAGCAATTCCAGACAATTCTGTGCCTTTGCCTGGATCTCCAATCTCATCCTTCAACAATGGTCTGTGTATGCCTGAAGTTACTGGGACATATAGCTGCATGCACGTATGTCATTCAGCATGCAAGATTGTGGCTTTGTCTGTTAAATCATGGTTGAAGTTGGTCTATCTCCTGAGCTGCCAGTCATTGGACAAGCTTTCCCGAGTGCCTCCAGAAAATCTGGTCTCTCTACAATGGAGAACAGAACAGAACAATGTATACAAGGGCGTTGCCTTTGCCTGCCCTCTTCTGTCCAGAACTGTAGTCACTTATACCTGCACAATAGATTGGGGAGCAAATCTAGGAACATTAAAGGTTCAGGGTTTGAGGTTGGAGCAGGAAGTGTCATGTCATATCAATGCCCTGGAGCTTCGAGACATTTACAATGTGTCTTGTGGCTTCTGGAATCAGATCAGGGGAGCAGTGGCTCACATACTCACCAACAGGGTTAGGATTGCAGTTGCGATGACTGGGAGAACCTCATAGTGATTTGCTTGCCTGGTGTGAAGGTTGAGGATCTGTCAAGACATCTGGATAGACTTACGTGTAGTGCTGGGGAGGAGCTGGTGGTTGTGGTACATGTAAATACCAATGACATAGGGAAGGATAGGAGAGAGGTCCAAATTTATGCTGCTAGGTAAGAGATTGAAGTCCAGGACCTCTATGGTAGCATTCTCTGAAATGCTTCCAGTTCCATGCGCAGGGCCAGTTAGACAGGCAGAACTGCAGGGTCTCAATGCGTGGATGAGATGATGGTGTAGGGAGAAGGGGTTTAGATTTACTAGGAACTGGGAAAACTTTTGGGAAAGGAGGAGCCTATACAGGAAGGATGGGCTCCACCTAAACCACAATGGAACCAGATTGCTGGCACTTGAAATTAAAAAGGTCATAGAGCAGTTTTTAAACTAATGGCTGGGGGGAAGCTGACAAGTATGGAGGAGCATGTGGTTCAGACAAACATCTCTTAGGAGATGATTAATGGAGATTCTCTATGTTCTAGGAAGGAGGAGAGGATGAAAGATGATAAAATACAGGTGGGATCTGATGAGAAACAGTCAAATGAGAAAGAGGTCCATTCAATTACATCATATAATGGCAGACAGCTAAAAAGTGACAAGTTTTTGAAGTACTTATATACAAATGCTAGAAGTCTAAATAATAAGATGGGTGAACTAGAGAGTCTCGTATTAACTGTGGATATTGATATAATAGGCATCACAGAAACTTGGTGGAATGAGGATAGACAATGGGACACCGTAATACTAGGGTACAAAATATATTGGAAGGACAAAACAGGTTGTGCTGGTGGGGGAACGGCACTATATGTGAAAGAAACATAGAATCAAATGAAGTAAAAATCTTAAATGAACCAAGCTGTACCATGGAATCTCTAGGGATAGTAATTCCATGCTCTAATAACAGTATGGATATATTACCGACCACCTGACCAGGATGGTGATAGTGACTGTGAAATGCTCAGGGAGATTAGAGAGGCTATAAAAATAAAAAAGCCTCGATAATAGTGGGGGTTTTCAACTATCCCCATATTGACGAGGTACATGTCGCCTCAGGATGAGATGTAGAGATAAAGTTTCTTGACACCTTAAATGACTGCTTCTTGGAGCAACTAGTCCTGGAACCCACAAGAAGAGAGGCAATTCTTTATCCTAAGTGGAGCACAGAATCTGGTCCAAGAGGTGAATATAGCTGGACCGCTTCGTAATAATGACCATAATATAATTAATTTTAACATCCCTGTGGTGGGGGAAACACCACAGCAGCCCAGTACTGTAGCATTCAATTTCAGAAAGGGGGACTACACAGAAACGAGGAAGTTAGTGAGACAGAGGGAGCCCCACACCCTTTAAATTCCCCCCCACAGCTCCAGCAGCCAGGCTGGGGCTGGGATTTAAAGGGCTCGTAGCTCCCTGCAGCCACGGGAGTTCCGGGCCCTTTGAATCCCCGCCCCAGCCCAGCTGCCAGAGCTGTGGGGTGGGAGGGGGATTTAAAGGGCTTGGGGCTCTGTGGCAGCCAGAGCCCTGGGCCCTTTAAGTCAACCCGGAGCCCCAGGGGCTCTCAGCCACCTCTGCAGCTGGGAGCCCCGGGGTGATTTAAAGGCCCTGGGACTCCCAGCCACAGCCCGTGCCCCAGGGCTTTTAAATCTTGAGAGGCCCCGCCTTTTCCGGTTGAGGCCACGCCTCTTCCGGGTGAGGCCACATACCTCCTCAGGACTCCGGCCGTACCGATAAGTCCTGTAAGTTACTTTCATCACTGTATATACCCCAAATTAAAAAACATACTAAGAGAACCAAAAAGTGCCACTGAGGCTAAACAACAAAGTAAAAGAAGCAGTGAGAGACAAAAAGGCATCCTTTAAAAAGTGGAAGTTAAATCCTATTGAGGAAAATAGAAAGGAGCATAAACTTTGACAAATGAAATGTAAAAATATAATTAGGAAGGCCAAAAAAGAATTTGAAGAACTAGCCAAAAACTCAAAAAGTACTAGCAATTTTTTTTAAAACGTATCAGAAGCAGGAAGCCTGCTAAACAACCAGTGCGGCTACTGGATGATCAAGATGCTAAAGGACCATGCAAAGACGATAAGGCCATTGTGGAGAAACTAAATTAATTCTTTGAATCGGTCTTCAAGGCTGAGGATGTGAGGGAGATTCCTAATCCTGAGCCATTCTTTTTAGGTGACAAACCTGAGGAACTGTCCCAGATTGAGGTGTCATTAGAGGAGGTTTTGGAACAAATTGATAAACTAAACAGTAATAAGTCACCAGTACCAGATGGTATTCACCCATGAGTTCTAAAGGAACTCAAATGTGAAATTGCAGAACTAATAACTGTAGTTTGTAACCAATAATTTAAATCAGCTTCTGTACCAAATGACTGGAGGATAGCTAATGTGATGCCAATTTTTAAAAAGGGCTCCAGAAGTGATCCTGGCATTTACAGGCCGGTAAGCCTAACTTCAGTACCAGGCAAACTGGTTGAAACTATAGTAAAGAACAAAATTGTCAGACACATAGATGAACATAATTTGTTGGGGAAAGGTCAACATGATTTTTGTAAAGTGAAATCATGCCTCACCAATGTACTAGAATTCTTTGGGCGGGGTGGTGGGGGGTCAACAAACATGTGGACAAAGGGGATCCAGTGTATATAGTCTACTTAGATTTTCAGAAAGCCTTTGACAAGGTCCCTCGCCAAAGGCTCTTAAGCAAAGTAAGCTGACATGGGATAACAGGGAAGGGCCTCTCATGGATTGGTAACTGGTTAAAAGATAGGAAACAAAGGGTAGGGATACATGGTCAGATTTTAGAATGGAGAGAGGTAAATAGTGGTGTCCCCCAGGTGGCTGTACTGGGACCAGTCCTATTCAGCATATTCATCAATGAAATGGAAAAAGGGGTAAACAGTGAGGTGATACAAAACTACTCAAGATAATTAAGTCCCAAGCGGACTGCGAAGAGCTACAAAAGGATCTCACAAAACTGGGTGACTGGGCAACAAAATGGCAGATGAAATTCAGTGTTGATCAATGCAAAGTAATGCACATTGGAAAACATAATCCCAGCTATACATATAAAATGATGGGGTCTAAATTAGCTGTTACCACTCAAGAAAGAGATTTTGGCGTCATTGTGGATAGTTCTCTGAAACCATCCATTCAGCATGCAGCAGCAGTCAAAAAAGTGAACAGAACGTTGGGAATCATTAGGAAAGGTATAAATAAGACAGAAAATATCATATTGCCTCTGTCTAAATCCCTGGTAAGCCCACATCTTGAATACTGTGTGCAGATGTGATCTCCCCATCTCAAAAAAGATATATTGGAATTGGAAAAGGTTCAGAAAAGGGCAACAAAAATTATTAGGGGTATGGAACAGCTGCCATATGAGGAGAGATTAATAAGACTGGGTTTTTTCAGCTTGGAAAAGAGACAACTAAGGGGGCATATGATAGAGGTCTATAAAATCATGACTGATGTGGAGAAAGTAAATAAGGAAGTGTTATTTATTCCTTCTCATAACACAAGAACTAAGGGTCACCAATGAAATTAATAGGCAGCAGGTTTAAAACAAACAAAAGGAAATATTTTTTCATACAACACACAATCAACCCCGTGGAACTCCTTGCCAGAGGATCTTGTGAAGGCCAAGACTATAACAGGGTTCAAAAAAGAACTAGATAAATTCATGGAAGATAGGTCCATCAATGGCTATTAGCCATCAATGGCTGTTTTGCCAGAGGCTGGGAATGGGCAACAGGGGATGGATCACTTGGTGATTACCTGTTCTGTTCATTTCCTCTGAGGCACCTGGCATTGGCCACTGTCGTAAGACAGGATACTGGGCTAGATGGACCTTTGGTCTAATCAGTATGGCCGTTCTTATGTTCTTATGCAGCAATACCACTGCAATGTGTACAAGCAGGGAGGCGCCTGCTCCCACCAGCTTTGTTAGGAAGCAATAAAGTTTTGGCACTTCTGCATTAAGGAGGACATCATCCCCATGCTGGACTCTCAAAATCTGTTGGCCAGTCATCTCCCCAGGACTTTCTCCAACAATCATGAGTAAGAATAGCATTATGTCATGGAGGTTATGGATTCCATTACTTCCATAGACCTCTGTAACATTTTCCGCTTCAGCCCCAGGGTAGTGGGACTGGAGCTGTCATCTGGCAAAGGCCCTGGAGCTCCAAGCCGCAGTGGGCTGCTGCCCCTGGTGGGCTGAGCCATGGCAGGCTGTGGAGGAATCCCAGGTGGTGAGGGGACCCCACAGCTCCAAGCCGCCGGCCGTGGAGCTCTCAGCTACCATGGGGGTGGGAGGAGACCGCAGTTCCCAGCTGCTGGCTCCTGAGCTCTGAGCTTGGGTAGCGGGGGGGACCCTGGATGATGGAAGGCCCCTGGAGCTTCATGCCACCATGGGTGGCAGGGAGCCCCAGCAACTCTCAGTTGTCATGTGCAGTGGGGCACGCCGCAGCTCTGAGCCACTGGCCTTGCAGCCCTGAGCCACCACTGGCAGTCAGGGGACCCTGGAGCTGTCAGACACAGTGACGGTGAATGCTGGACTTTCCCTCCTTCTCTCCTGCAGCAGGGCCTGGGCTCTCATCTCCCCATCAGCTCCATTTTGTCAGTTATTTTTAGTAAAAGTCAGGGACAGGTCACGGGCTTCCATGAATTTTTGTTTATTGCCTGTGACCTGTCCCTGACTTTTGCCAAAAATAACGGTGACAAAATCTTAACCTTAATCACAAGCGGTCTCTAAAGAACAGTGTGATGAGGTTCATTTTCAGGATTGAAAGCAGCAAAGAATCCTGTGGCACCTTATAGACTAACAGACATTTTGCAGCATGAGCTTTCGTGGGTGAATGCCCACTTCGTCGGATGCAAGAGTGGAAATTTCCAGGGGCAGGTAAATATAAGCAAGCAAGAAGCAAGCTAGATAACGAGGTTAGATCAATCAGGGAGGATGAGGCCCTGTTCTAGCAGTTGAGGTGTGAAAACCAAGGGAGGAGAAACTGGTTCTGTAGTTGGCAAGCCATTCACAGTCTTTGTTTAATCCTAAACTGATGGTGTCAAATTTGCAAATGAACTGAAGCTCAGCAGTTTCTCTTAGAAGTCTGGTCCTAAAGTTTTTTTGCTGGAGGATGGCCACCTTAAGATCTGCTATTGTGTGGCCAGGGAGGTTGAAGTGTTCTCCTACAGGTTTTTGTATATTGCCATTCCTAATATCTGATTTGTGTCCATTTATCCTTTTCCTTAGAGACTGTCCAGTTTGGCCGATGTACATAGCAGAAGGGCATTGCTGGCATATGATGGCGTATATTGCATTGGTGGATGTGCAGGTGAATGAACCGGTGATGGTGTGGCTGATCTGATTAGGTCCTGTGATGGTGTTGCTGGTGTAGATATGTGGGCAGAGTTGGCATCGAGGTTTGTTGTATGGATTGGTTCCTGAGCTAGAGTTACTATGGTGCGGTGTGCAGTTACTGGTGAGAATATGCTTCAGGTTGGCAGGTTGTCTGTGGGTGAGGACTGGCCTGCCACCCAAGGCCTATGAAAGTGTGGGATCATTGTCCAGGATGGGTTGTAGATCCCTGATGATGCGTTGGAGGGGCTTTAGCTGGGGACTGTATGTGATGGCCAGTGGAGTCCTGTTGGTTTCTTTCTTGGGTTTGTCTTGCAGTAGGAGGCTTCTGGGTACACATCTGGCTCTGTTGATATGTTTCCTTATTTCCTCGTGCGGGTACTGTAGTTTTGAGAATGCTTGGTGGAGATTTTCTAGGTGTTGGTCTCTGTCTGTGGGGTTAGAGCAGATACGGTTGTACTTCAGTGCTTGGCTGTAGACAATGGATCTTGTGGTGTGTCCGGGATGGAAGCTGGAGGCATGAAGGTAGGCATAGCGGTCGGTAGGTTTTCGGTATAGGGTGGTGTTAATGTGACCATCACTTATTAGCACCGTGGTGTCTAGGAAGTGGACCTCCTGTGTAGATTGGTCCCGGCTGAGGTTGATGGAGGGGTGGAAGCTGTTGAAATCGTGGTGGAATTTTTCCAGAGTCTCCTTCCCATGGGTCCAGATGATGAAGATGTCATCAATGTAGCATAGGTAGAGAAGGGGTGTGAGTGGACGGGAGCTGAGGAAGCGTTGTTCCAGGTCGGCCATAAAAATATTGGCATATTGTGGGGCCATGCGGGTGCCCATAGCGGTGCCACTGATCTGGAGATATATATTGTCATCAAATTTGAAATAGTTGTGTGTGAGGATAAAGGCACAGAGCTCAGCAACCAGTTGTGCTGTGGCATCATCAGGGATACTGTTCCTGACAGCTTGTATTCCATCAGTGTGTGGGATGTTTGTGTAGAGAGCCTCTACATCCATGGTGGCTAGGATGGTGTTTTCTGGAAGGTCACCAATGCATTGTAGTTTCCTCAGGAAATCAGTAGTGTCACGGAGATAGCTGGGAGTGCTGGTGGCATAGGGTCTGAGCAGAGAGTCCACATATCCAGACAGTCCTTCAGTGAGAGTTCCAATGCCCGAGATGATGGGGCGTCCAGGATTTCCGGGTTTGTGGATCTTGGGTAGTAGATAGAATAACCCTGGTCGGGGCTCTAAGGGTATGTTGATTTGTTCTGGTGTTAGTGTAGGGAGTGTCCTGAGTAGATGGTGCAGTTTCTTAGTGTATTCCTCAGTGGGATCTGAGGGAAGTAGCCTGTAAAATTTGGTATTGGAGAGTCGTCTGGCGGCCTCCTTTTGGTAGTCAGACCTGTTCATGATGACAACAGCACCTCCTTTATCAGCCTCTTTGATTATAATGTCAGGATTATAATGTCTAAGGAAAAGGATAAATGGACACAAATCAGATATTAGGAATGGCAATATACAAAAACCTGTAGGAGAACACTTCAACCTCCCTGGCCACACAATAGCAGATCTTAAGGTGGCCATCCTCCAGCAAAAAAACTTTAGGACCAGACTTCTAAGAGAAACTGCTGAGCTTCAGTTCATTTGCAAATTTGACACCATCAGTTTAGGATTAAACAAAGACTGTGAATGGCTTGCCAACTACAGAACCAGTTTCTCCTCCCTTGGTTTTCACACCTCAACTGCTAGAACAGGGCCTCATCCTCCCTGATTGATCTAACCTCGTTATCTCTAGCTTGCTTCTTGCTTGCTTATATTTACCTGCCCCTGGAAATTTCCACTCTTGCATCCGACGAAGTGGGCATTCACCCACGAAAGCTCATGCTGCAAAACGTCTGTTAGTCTATAAGGTGCCACAGGATTCTTTGCTGCTTTTACAGAACCAGACTAACACGGCTACCTCTCTGATACTTTCAGGATTGAGGCATCCCATTGGTCAACCTATTTTCAACAAAGGACAACAAGAAGTGCTGTCAATTTTATTGCCAAATGGGACTCAGTTCAGGCTCTCTGACTGATGCCTTCCATCTGAACTGGGGAACAGAGCTGATGTATGCCTTTCCCCCATCCCTTTAATCTCTCAAGTTATCCTCAAACTAAAGTTGGACTATGCCAAATTAGTACTTATTATGCCAGCTTGGCCAAGACAGTGTTGGTTCTCTGACCTTCTCAATCTGTCTGTTTGACCTCCGAAATTGCTTCCTCTCTTTCCCGACTTGGTGAGTCAGCCCCATGGTCAGGCTGGTCAACTGTTACTGAGCAGTCTGCAGCTCATGGTATGGATGGGACATGGCTAGATGAGGAGGAAAGGCAATGCTCAGAAGCATTTCAGAGGAACCTCCTTAATAGTAGAAAACCATCTACTAGGTCTGTTTATTTGGCTAAGTGGAAACATTTTTTGGTTTGGTCAATGTCTGAGGGAATTCAGCACATGTCAACTCATATTCAGGACATTTTGGACTACCTGTTACGTTTGAAGTCCTCGGGTCTGGCTCTTAGCTCTTTGAGGGTTCACTTGGCAATCTCAGCATTTTGTCCTCTGATCCAAGGAACACTGATTTTTTTCAAAATTCATGATAGTGAGATTTCTGAAAGGCAGGAGCGGCGCCAGGGTTTTTGACGCCCTTGGCGCAGGGCCGGCTCTACCCATTTCGCCGCCAGTCCCGCGGCTCCGGTAGACCTCCCGCAGGCATCCCTGCGGAGGATCCGCTCGTCCTGCGGTTCCGGTGGACCTGCCGCAGGCGTGCCTGCGGATGCTCCACCGGAGCCGTGGGACCAGCTGACCCTCCGCAGGCACGCCTGCGGCAGGTCCACCGGAGCCACCTGCCACCCTCCCGGCAAAATGCCGCCCCCCACAAATCCTGGCGCCCTAGGCGACTGCCTAGGTCGCCTAAATGGAAGCGCCAGCCCTGCTGAAAGGTATTGTCTGCCTGTTTCCACCTGTGAAGGAAATGGTCCCATTGTGGTACTTTAGCACTGTGCTGGTCACCCTCATGGGTTCTCCATTTGAGCAGACAGCAATCTGCTCATTGTCTTTCAGTTCCCAAAAATACAGTCTTTCTTGTGGCTATAACATTTGCAAGAATAGTCAGTAAATTACAAGTCTTAATGGCAGAACCTCATATAGTCATTTCTTCAAAGACAAAGTGTCCTTACATCCACATTGAAAGTTTTTGTGCAAGGTGGTTCCACAGTTTAACATTACCCAGGTTATTTACTTGCCTATAGTCTTTTCTAAGGCAGCTTTTGCCAACAAAACAGTGGAGGTGTACACACTACAAAGCTACTTTTGGCAGCAAAACTCCGCTGTTTAGCTGACAAAATGAAACTACCTCAACAAGAGGCATAGAGCTTTTTGTGGCAAAGTTAAAGCAACAAAGCATCAGTGTAGACGCTGCCGTTCATTACGTTTCCATAACTGGCCTCCCCCAGTATCCCACAATGCCCACTGTGACCTCTCTGTTCACTGCTTTGAACTCGGCTGCCCTGCGTCTCGCTATGCAGGCATGCACCCCTCCCCTTTCAAAGCTCTGGGAAGCTTTGACATTCCTCAGCCTGGAGAGCTCACAAAGCTGCTGAGGACACCACTCCTGGTTGCTGAGGAGGCTGTTGGAGAACTCGGAGGGAATCACGGAACCATTAATGTGGAATTGGAAGGCAGAGTGGGCTGCTGCTGTGGGGTGGAGGGCGGGGAGAGACTGCTGTGCTGCGCAGAGCCAGGAGCTGATATGTGTGGGGGTGCCCCCCTCCCCCTGACTCAGGATTGGTTGCCAAGGCTACTGTCTGAACTTAAAGAGAGAGCATGCCAACACACACACTCTCCCCCAACACACACACTGTCTGTCTGTCTCTCTCTCTCTCACACACACACACACACACACACACACAACCTGTCACACACACTTCCTCCTTCCCCCGCACAAACACTTTAGTTGAAAAGCAGCTGACAATCTAGTGGGATGCCCATGGAAAAATGTGATTAAGAAACCCACATCATGTGACACTGTACCTGCTCCATGAGGCATTGCAAATCCTTCCCAAAGCATCCTGTGGCCAGTTGTACAGAGGGTTAACTACCCACAGTGCACTGCTCTCTGTGTCGATGCAAGAGCTGCTAATGTGGATGCATTATGCTGACAGAAGGAGGATACTGTGACATGCAACAGCGGTTTAATTAAAGCGCTTTAATTAAAGCAGCATAACTTTTGTTGACAAAACCATAGTGTAGATAAGGCCTAAGACACTCAAACGTGGATGAGCAGCATATCCATGCATTAGATGTGAGATGGTGCTTGGCAGTCCATCTGGAAAGAACTAAACCATTTTGTTCATCACCTTGACTTAGTCTCTTATGTGGATTGGATGAAAGGTCAGTTAGTCTTCACATATACGATTTCCATGTGGATAACTTCCTGTATTACCATGGTTTATGGAGTAGTTCTGACTATGCCTCCATGAGCATTATGGGCTCATTCAACAAGAGCCCAAGCAATATTAATCACATTTCTCAGCAATGTTTCAATATTGAATATTTGCAGGGCTGCTACATGATCTTCCATGAATGCTTTTACCAAACATCATGCTAGTACAATGGCATCTAGGTCAGATGCAAACTTGCGTGGAATACATGTCCACAACACTTGAAGAAGAAAAGGTGGTTATGTACTTGTATTGTAAATGTTCTTCAAGATGTGGGTGTGGATGTGTATTCCATGACCCCCACCCCTTTATCCCCCATGCATTGGCATCTCCAGCTTTGGATTCTGGTGCGAAGGGACTGAGAGGGGATGGGGCCGTGCCAACCTTATATAGACATTGGAGGGGCTATGAGGGTCAGAGTGCACTAGCACCATCCCAGCTAAGCAAAGTTCTACAGCTTCGGTGCACTAGGCATACACATGCCTGAATGGAATACACATCTGCACCCCCATCTTGAAGAACAACAGTTACAATAAAGATAAGTAACCATCTTTTTCCTGCTCATCCTGTGATACTTTAATACTCCTAAACAACAGGGACACTAAATTCCTGTTTTGTCTGGGAGAAAGCCACATCCTAGATGGTGAGGTATGCCAATCTCAAGTTGCTGCTGTTGGCATGTTCTCTTAAAGGTACCTTGAACTCAGAGAGCTGTGAGTTACACAAGGGACATTCCTTTCAAAAGTCCCATTCTGCCAGTGTGACTGGACTGTACCCCTAGTACCCAAGCCTCTACATAACTCCTCACCTGAGGGGTATTGATCCACCCAGCTCCCCATTGATCAATCTGTAACTTCTACTGACCATGGCAGGAAGGAGTACTGTTTCAAGACTAGTTCTCAATGCTGATTTTCAATGCTCAGTCCTCTAAGACTGACTCTCAATCCTGGTATTGACAAAAAAGACAGAAGAGCCACTATAAAGGTTCTACTACAGTTCCATCCTTGAAACCTGACCATTAGCAGAGATCTTGCTCTGGCTTTGACACCAACATCAGGCTAGAGATTTGGCACCAACTACACACTGATCATCGTTGCCACAGATTCCAATCTTTGACAGCCCTTTCTTGATACCATATGTCCTCAGCACATATGTCTTTGGCACTGGTAGGTTCCATGCCATTACCCACCACATCAATACCCTTTGTACAAACCTTTACGGCACTGACTGCCTTCATAGTATGCGGGAACCTTACCATTACTCCAGAGACAGAGTGCCTAGTACATAACCCGGCAATAGCAGTAATTCTTAATCCATCAGTACCAGAATTTAAGGTACCTAAATTGAAAATCTCCATCCACCAAGCTTCATTGATGTCCCCTCCATCCAGGTCTCTTTGCCAACAGATGGCACTTGATAAAACAGCTACACCTTCTGAAGAAAATTACTCTTCCTCACTGTGATGGGATGGCTGCCCCACACTGGCAGAAAAGGGGTTAAAAGGAGTCCTAAGGAGACTGCGCCAGAGCAGCCTATTAGAAAGGGGCTGAGAGGAGCAGCCAATCATGGCCACACAGGCTCATAAAAGAAGGGCTGCAGGGCAGATCAGAATTCCGTAGCTGACTGGAGTTTGAGGGGAGCAGACCAGGCTCCCAGCAGGAAGAAAGAGTGCCAGCACTTTGGACAGAGCGGTGCTGCAAGCTAGACAGAGCTCCTGGCTGGCTGCTAGGGCCTGCAGGCTGAGGCCCCGAGGTAAGGGCAGAAGAAGGTGTGGGAGCTGCATTGGAAGCAGTCCTGGGATAATGGACTGCAGTTGCCACTGAAGGAGTGGCTGGACAAAGGTTGCAGGTCCCCTGGAAATGGGGAACACAGAATGTGGCACAGCTGGAGGGCAGTGTCACTGAAGACGATGCTGCAGTCTTGGGAGTGGCGCAGGTCCTGGAACAAAAGCGATGGCTGCCAGGCACCACCAGAGGAGAGCACCCTAGCGAGCAGAGCTAATTCCCATGACAACCAGCAGGAGGGGCCAGAGTGGTGAATCTCACCCCATTACACTCACCATCAAACCAGAGTATGGAGCCATCCCCTAGGGTTTTTTCTTGGTCACCTGACTTTGACCCAGAATGGGACTCTGAAAGAAAAGGCAGCCTACACAATAAAACAGAGACCAAGTGTGGGCCAAATTCCATGGCCTCACATTCCTTAATCATATAATATTCAAACCTGGCCCTACTGGCTATCTTAGAATCATCGTCATTTTCTATCCTCATACCCCAGCTCTCCTTCCCCTGTCAGACTTCTAAGGCATTAAGAGCTCCTCCATCTGCAGAGCTGCAAGGCCTAGATCCTGATGAGGTTCAAAAGGAAGATGACCAGGAAGGAGATGAATTGAACTCTCTGGTTCCTGTGGTGATTTCATCATGATGGGTAAGTGGTAAATAATAATGAAGAGGACAAGTCTGATTTAGAACAATTTGGATCACTTGGTAAAGTGGGTGCAAGCAAACAACATGCATTTTAATATGGCTAAATATAAATGTATACATTTGGGAACAAAAAAGGTAGGTCACACTTACAGGATGGGGGACTCTATCCTGGTAAGCAGTGACTCTGACAAAGATTTGGGGTTCATGTTCATTCAGCTAAACATGAGCTCCCAGTGTGACACTGTTGGCAATAGAGCTAATCTAATCCTGGAATGCATAAACAGGGGAATCTTGAGTAGGAGTAGTGAGGTTACTTTATCTCTGTATTGGGCACTTGTGCAACCACTGCTGAAATACAGTATCCAGTTCTTGTGCCCACAGTTCAAGTAGGTTGTTGATAAATTGGAGAGGGTTCAGAGAAGAGCTATGAGAATGATTAAGGCCTTGTCTACACTACAAGACTATTTCGAATCTACTTAAGTCGAATTTGTGGATTCGACCTTATGAAGTCGAATTTGTGTATCCACAGTAAATACACTAATTCGAATTTCCGAGTCCACATTAACAGGGCCGGCATCGACTTTCGAAGCGGTGCACTGTGGGAAGCTATCCCACAGTTCCCGCAGTCCCCGCTGCCCATTGGAATGCTGGGTAGAGCTCCCAATGCCTGCTGGGGGAAAAAATGTGTCGAGGGTGGTTTTGGGTAACTGTCGTCATTGAACCGTCAATCACGCCCTCCCTCCATGAAAGCGCCGGCGGGAAATCTGTTCGCACACTTTTCTGGTCGGTTACAGCGCGGACGCCACAGCACTGTGAGCATGGAGCCCGCTGCGATCATCGCTGCACTTATGGCCGTTGTCAACTCCTCGCACCTTATCGTCCACCTCTTCCACAGTCAGCTGCTGAGAAATCGGGCGAGGAGGCTCCGGCAGCGCGGTGAGGAGAGTGGCGCAGACCTCTCAGAAAGCAGGGTACGCCGCGCAGTGGAGATCATGGTGGCAATGGGTCAAGTTCATGGTGTGGAACGGCGATTCTGGGCCCGGGAAACAAGCACGGACTGGTGGGACCGCATAGTGCTGCAGGTCTGGGATGAATCACAGTGGCTGCGAAACTTCAGGATGCGTAAGGGCACTTTCCTTGAACTCTGTGACTTGCTGGCCCCTGCCCTGAAGCGCCAGGACACACGGATGCGAGCAGCCCTGAGTGTGCAGAAGTGAGTGGCCATAGCCCTCTGGAAACTTGCAACGCCAGACAGCTACCAGTCAGTAGCGAACCACTTTGGCGTGGGCAAATCTACCGTGAGGGTTGCTGTGATTCAAGTAGCCCACGCAATCGTTGAGCAACTGCTCTCAAAGATAGTGACTCTGGGAAACGTCCAGGTCGTCATAGATGGCTTCACCGCGATGGGATTCCCAAACTGCGGTGGGGCTATAGATGGGACTCACATCCCTATCCTGGCACCAGCCCACCAGGCCAGCCAGTATATTAACCGAAAGGGCTACTTTTCAATGGTGCTGCAAGCACTGGTGGACCATAGGGGACGTTTTACCAACATCTTCGTCAGGTGGGCGGGCAAGGTTCATGACGCGCGTGTGTTCAGGAATTCTGGTCTGTTTAGACGCCTCCAGGCAGGAACTTTCTTCCCGGACCACAAAATAATTGTTGGGGATGTGCAGATGCCTACAGTGATCCTCGGGGACCCAGCCTACCCGCTAATGCCCTGGCTCATGAAGCCCTATACAGGCGCCTTGGACAGTGAGAAGGAACTCTTCAACTACCGGCTGAGCAAGTGCAGAATGGTGGTGGAGTGTGCTTTCGGACGTCTTAAGGGGAGGTGGCGGAGCTTACTGACTCGCTCGGACATCAGCGAAAAGAATATCCCCGTAGTTATTGCTGCTTGCTGTGTGCTCCACAATGTCTGTGAGAGCAAGGGCGAGACCTTTTTGGCCGGATGGGAGGTTGAGGCAAATCGCCTGGCTGCTGTTTACGCTCAGCCAGACACCCGTGCCGAAAGAATATCCCAGCGGGAAGCGCTGTGTATCCGGGAGGCTTTGAAAGCAAGTTTCCTCGGAGAGCAGGGTAACCTATGACTCTCCACTTGATTTTAAGAGAAGCTGATCCTGGGCCTGTGTCTCTATGTGTTGAGTGAGATCTGCGGTTACATACCCCGTTCTCCAAGTTTCCCCCACCTCCAAAACACGTTTTAAAACAAATTAAACGGAACAGTTATTGTTAATAAATCTTTCTTTTACTTTGCATTTCTGTTCAGGGTTTGAAACATGGACGCATACTGTGCTGGGTACGGTGTGCACTGATGTACAGACCGCTTGTACAATACAGGACGGACAGCCTCCTGCTCCTACATAGGTCTCTGGGGTGGGGGACAGTTTCAAGTGGTTGTGCATGTAGGGGTGGGTTTGCAGGAAGGGGCGAGTGGTGCCGTCTTTGGATAGGGATTTGGATGCAGGCTCTGGGCTGTGGGTTTGGGCGTAGGAAGGGGTGAGGGGTGTGGGGGAAGGGTGAGTATCTGTCCGTGGATGAGGGCTCTTGTTGGGGCTCAGGGCAGCGGAGAGGATCGCGCCTATGGTGGAAGTGCATGGTAAGGGCAGCATGCCTTAACATTAGGGGGTGGCAGGCGCTAGGACCGTGGACAAGCGTACACATCACAGAATGACCCGGGGCACCATACACCACACAGAGTGACCCTGGTGACTACTGACTGCAGTCTGTGTGTGCCCTGCAGTTGATCCTGCCCCCGATAGTCTGTACCCTGCTAATGTAGGCTATCCCGTGCAATTATAAATCCCCTGCCCCCCCTACATACACAGTCTTCTGACACGAAAGACGTGACGGAAAGAGTGAACAACAGCAAACAGCTTTTATTAATTTACTACATAGTGGGGTGATGAAACTTGGATTTGGGACTGGGTGATCCTGTAAGGGAAGCGCTTCTACACAGTTATAGCGTCAGAGGTGTGTGGTACATTAGCGCTCAGCTGTGGTGCAGTGACAGTTCTCACGGCCCCTACCGCCCCTCCGTCTTGTAATTTTCGGTGAGGGGGGGACAGGACTTCTTGGCGTTGGAGGGTGGTTGCAGATACAGTGCAAGGGGGCTCTCTCCTCCTGCCTGCGGTCCTGCAGAACATCAACAAGGCGCCGGAGCGTGTCCGTTTGCTCCCTCATTAGCCCAAGCAGAGTTTGAGTCGCCTGCTGGTCTTCCTGCCGCCACCTGTCCTCCTGTTCGCTGTGAGCGCTGCTGCTGAGAGAGGGTCTCCCTCCACTGGCTCTGCTGGGCCGCCTCGGCTCTGGAGCAGGCCATCAGTTCCGCGAACATCTCGTCCCGAGTCTTTTTCTTTCGCCGCCTAATCTGAGCCAGCCTCTGCGAGGGGGATGCCGGGGCAGTCCGGGAAAGAGCAGAAGCTGTGTGATGGGAAACAGTAAGTGATCTCCTTGAACAGATACATGTTTGCGAACAGTGAACACAGTCTAGTCAGTTTCTCTGAACAAGACCATACAGGGCACCAAGTTCCACGAGATCTCAGGACAAGTTCGAGATTTCGGAATACGCTCTCATTGGCGGCGCCATTGCACAGGAGAGCGGACAAGCGGGGAGAGACAGCTGAATCCGTCTTGCAGACAGTCCTGGTAAGCCTTAAAGTAGATAATGCTTATCAGTTAGTGGATAGCTGTGCTCTCCTGCTAAAGGCAATCTGGAAAGCAGAAAGGCTGAGCCTTTTCCAGCCCCTCCCGCCAGTGCACGGGAAAGATCAATGTATGCTTGTTCTCTGTGGCCTCCAGCACGTGGCTGTTAAGCGAGGGTCGTTGTTATGCAACCTAATTTTAAACCATTAACAATAGTAACAATACACTAATTGCCCTACTTAGATGCAGCCTGTCCAGAACGACATCACCCTGAGGCGGGTCACTCGGAGTCAGAGAGAGCGGATGCTAAGGGAAGCCCTGCACAGACCAGGACCATATGCAGCAATGCTGGCGGAGGCGATGATTCCTCTCTACATTAGGATGTCCTGGCGCGGAAGAGTGTGCTTCCACGGAGCACCCAATAAGGCACCTCTCCCCAGGAACCTCCTGCGGAGGCTTTTCGAGCAGCTCTCTGAGAGCTTTGTTGAACTGTCCCAAGAGGATTATTGTTCAATCCCTATATGTGTGGACCTACTATTTATATAGTTTGACATTTAAAATTTTTTATATAGTATTTCTATTTTTTCTATACCTGTTTTTTAAAAAATAAATGTTTCCATGTTTATAGCACTTACAGCCTGATCCTTCCCCTGATTCTGAGTCCGGGTTAACGGGCGGGGACGGTTGGTAGGGGATCTCTGTGAGGGTGATGAAGAGATCCTGGCTGTCAGGGCAAGCGGTATTGTGTTCGCTGTCGCCTGCGCCGTCCTCCACAAACCCTTCCTCATCTTCCCCATCGGCGAACATCGCCGAGGAACTGTCCAGGTACACTATGCCATCCTCAGAGTCCACGGTCACTGGTGGGGCAGTGGTGGCAGACCCACCGAGAATGGCATGCAGTGCCTCGTAGAAGCGGCATGTCTGGGGCTGTGCTCCGGAGCGTCCGTTTGCCGCTCTGACTTTTTGGTAACCTTGTCTCAGGTCCTTGACTTTCACGCGGCACTGCATCGCATCCCGGCTGTATCCTTTGTCTATCATGGCTTTGGAGACCTTCTCGAAGGTCTTTGCATTCCGCTTGTTGGAGCGCAGCTCCGAGAGCACAGACTTCTCGCCCCACACAGCGATCAGATCCATGACTTCCCGGTCAGTCCATGCTGGGGACCTCTTTCTATTCTTGGATTGCCCGGACTCCTCTGCTGGAGAGCTCTGCATCGTTGCAGGTGCTGCGGAGCTCGCCCCGATGTCCAACCAGGACGTCAGATTCAAAGTGCCCAGACAGGAAAAGGAATTCAAATTTTCCCGGGTCGTTTCCTGTGTGGCTGGTCAGAGCATCCAAGCTCGGACTGCTGTCCAGAGCGTCAACAGAGTGGTGCAGTGTGGGATAGCTCCCGGAGCTACTAAGTTCGATTAGCATCCACACCTAGCCTAATTCGAGCTAGCCATGTCGAATTTAGCGCTACTCCACCTGTCGGGGTGGAGTACCAAATTCGAACTAAAGAGCCCTCTAGTTCGAATTAAATGGCTTCCTGGTGTGGACGGTTGAGCAGTTAGTTCAAATTAACGCTGCTAAATTCGACTTAAAGTCCTAGTGTAGACCAGGCCTAAAGGATTAGACAACATGCCTTATAGTGATATATCCAAGGAGCTGAACCTATTTAGTTTAACAAAGAGAAGGTTAAAGGGTGACTTGATTACAGTCTATAAGTACCTATATGGGGAACAACTAGTTAAAAATGGGCTCTTCAGTCAAGCAGAGAAAGGCATAACATGACCCAATAGCTGTAAATTGAAGCTAGACAAATTCAGACTGGAAATAAGGCATAATTTTTTAAGTGAGTAATTAACCAATGGAATAATTTACCATGCTTCGTGGTGGATTCTCCATCACTAATAACTTTTAAATCTAGATTGGATGTTTTTCTAAAAGTTATGCTTTAGGAATTATTTTTGGTGAAGGTCTATGGTATATGGTATATGGGAGTCACACTAGATGATCAATGGTCCCTTCTATGAATCTTTATTTTATGAGGCCTGTGAAGAACTAGGAAACAGCTGTACTATTTTTTATAAACATCACATACCCGTCAGTGTATCTATGTGATATTAGATAAAATGGAGTTGTTAAAGAAACCAGGCAGGAAAGGTAAAACAATGGCCCAGATAAGGAGCCTCCTTTCAAACACAATAGCCACGCTTATAGCCATAAAGAGGGATTCCTCAGATCCCAATCTGAAAACAAGGCTATGTCATGTCAAGGCTGAGAAGAGAGAGAAGCAAATACACTAATCTATAAAAAGATGTCTATGGCAGAAAGGGAGGAGTGAAGTGGTCATCTTAGCTGTAAGCGGACAGAGAGAACATGTTGCAGGCTGACCCAGACACTGACTGCAAGCTAGGGTCTGCAGCAAGCAGGCTACAACTTGGTCCCCAAGAGAATAGGGGACAATAAGGCTACATTATGTGTAACTAAGACATTGAGGGGAGAGTCATGCATGGGTAAGACAATAAGCATGTCAGCCTCTTTTTTTT
The DNA here is from genome assembly GCF_020497125.1 of Mauremys mutica. Taxonomy (NCBI): domain Eukaryota; kingdom Metazoa; phylum Chordata; order Testudines; family Geoemydidae; genus Mauremys; species Mauremys mutica. The sequence continues at coordinate 267,033,982 of NC_059073.1, forward strand.
TATTTTAAATCCACTTCTCTAAGCAGTATGTACCTTTGGTGTAAAATAAATCATACTTAGTTTTGGAGAAGCTGTTTCTGTTTTATCACTGTTCAAAGGCTCCCAAAGGAGAACTCTTGCAGGTGACAAGTCCATTGGGTCTGATAAGCATCATGCATGCTACCGGGAGGTATAATCAATCTGAAGACTGAGTTGGGGAATGGTTGGGCTGTGGGGCCCCATATCTCAAAGAGTAGTGGAGGCATGCATGGGCCTGCCACTTGAAAGGGTATTGGAAAAGTGATTTCAGCAAGGACAACCTACCCAGGGATTGTGACAATGACATTAACCCAGCTGTACCTCCCACAACAGATGATTTTAAGGTCGTTCAAGATCTGTTAAAATGCATGGAAGATACATTAGATATCTCTTAAGATTGGCTGTGGTCATTTGTGATGGCATCCTTGAACCAGACAAAGACTTGTGGCAGATGCCAGTCTTGATTCTTGACAGCTCTAAAAGAGCTGATAGCTGTTGCCTGGTCCCAACTAAGGGCTTTGAATATTTTTATACTCACCCTATTTCTGATTCACTGGTAGTTGCTGCAGTGCCTGAAAAATCTAAGCAGCAAAGACCTCCTAAGATTGCATCAAAGGAAAAAGATCTGAAAAAGCAGGACTTCTTGGGAGAAAGGTCTGCTTCCTGCTGGCATATATCAAGCATTTGTAGGCAAATCCAATTATGTGCTGTGGAACATTATGGATAGGCTATCACAGGATTTGCGAGATGTATTGAAATCTATTCTCTCGGACAGCCAGTTGATTGGAAAGATCTCTCTTAAGGCTGTTCTAGATGCTTGAGATGGAACTGCTAGAGCTGTGACTACATCAATTGCTATATATTGCTCTTCTCAGTTACAATCATTAGGAATTCCAAAAGTTATGCAAGTTGCTAGTGAGGATCTGCCATTCAAGGGTTCCAAGTTATGCAAGTCTATTATGGGTGAGGCACTTAACTCCTTTAAAGATTTCAAAGCAACACGTTGATCCTTGGGCCTTTTTACTCTGGCTCAAAGGAGGACTGTAGTGGGGCAGATGCCCCACTTTGGCAGAGGAGGGGAGCAGCTGCACAGAACCCAGCCAATCAGAGAAGGGCAGAAAGGTAGCCAATAAGGGCCAGGCTGGCCCCTATATGAAGGCTGCAAAGCAGAGGAGACAGGAGTCTCTCCCTGACAAGCAAGGAAGGACGACTGGCTCCCAGGGGTAGCACCTTAGATAGAGAAGTGCTGGGCAGGCTCAGAGTAGCAGAGGGAAAGCTCCAGCATGATATATGCGGGCTGAGAAGGTGCAAGGGCCAAAGAGAAGTGACCCAGGGAGCACGAGCAGTAGAGGGGAGAGAAGGAAGGCAGGACATGGCTACCGCCAGAGGGCCCCTGGGCCAGGACTCAGAGTAGTGGGCAGGCCTGGGTCCCTCCCTCCCACCTTACACTGCACCGTACCATGGAGGAGCATGGCTCATAGGACTGTGTCTTGTCCCTGAGGCAAGGGACTAGACTTTGGGGTGGCAGGTGGCCACAAAGGCAAGTGCAGGCTGAGGACTGCTGATATCCCCCGGAAGGGGGTGGGGGGGATAGAGCTGGGGCATAGCTGGAAGGCTATGTCCAGAAGAGGACGCCGCAAGCCAGGGAGCAACGCGGGTCTCAGACAGCAAAGCCAAGCAGGCAACGGAAGGGACATCACCCGCAGAGGGTGCTCCACAGAGCTAATTCCTAGAGCAACCAGCAGAAGGTGCCACCATGAGTGTGCAACTCGTTACAAGGACACAAAATAGATCTCAAGGCTCCTTTAGATGGTGTCCTTAATTGACATATTGCTACCAGCAGAAATCCACTGAACCTCCTAAAAAATTTTGTTTCCAGAAAAGAAGTAGTTCAGTCTCTTTCTCAGCTACCATTCAGTCTGTCTCTTCATCTAGGCAGCAAGCTTGACATCACAGCTGAGAGCCCTGTTTTGATATCTGTGCATCTGTAGCCCCTCTCCCCACCTCATTTGGCAACCACCTTTAAGTCACCTCAGAGGCCTGGGCTAGAACCACTATGGGCCATTGGGTCTTTGAAGTCCTCAGTACAGCTATTCAGTCCAGTTTCGGTCCTTGTGACTCCACTACCCTCCTTCCTTGTCTCTCCTCAGGGATGCCTCTGATGAGACATTGTTAAAACAAGATGTAGATTCCCTTTCACAATTTAGGGCAGTGGGGGGTTTATTCTCATTTTCTTATTCCAAAAAAAAAAAAAAAAAAAGGGTAGCATCCCATTCTTGACCCTAGTGACAATAAACTCATCCAGCATTTCAAGTTCAGGATTGGCACCCTGCTTTCCATAAATCCTTCCCTAGCTCCTCAGGATTGGTTCATAGCTCTCAGCCTTTAGAATGCATACTTCTAGGTGTCTATTCATCCAACACATGGGAAATCACTCTGTCTTATGGTGGGAAATGCACACTAGAGTTCTTCCCTTTGGACTTTCCAAGGCACCAAGATTGTTTACCAAGTGCCTGTTGGTCATGGCAGCTCATCTAAGAAGACAAAGTCTTTGTATTTACAGGTGTCAGAGTGGTAGCTGTGTTAGCCTGTATCAGCAAAAACAACAAGGAGTCCTTGTGGCACCTTAGAGACTAACAAATTTATTTGGGCATAAGCTTTCGTGGGCTAGAACCCACTTCATCAGATGCATGGAGTGAAAAATACAGGAGCAGGTATAAATACATGAAAGGTTGCTTTACCTAGTGTGAGGTCAGTCTAACGAGATAAACCAATTAACAGCAGGATACCAAGGGAGGAAAAAGAACAGGAGTACTTGTGGCACCTTAGAGACTAACAAATTTATTTGAGCATAAGCTTTCATGGGCTACAGCCTACTTCTTCGGATGCATAGAATGGAACACACAGAAAGAAGATATTTATACATACAGAGAACATGAAAAGGTGGAAGTAGCCATGCCAACTGTAAGAGGCCAATCAATTGAGATGAGCTATCATCAGCAGGAGAAAAAAAACTTTTGACGTGATAATCGAGATGACCCATAGAAGGTGTGAGGAGAACTTAACATGAGGAAATAGATTTAATTAGTGTAATGACCCAACCATTCCCAGTCTCTGTTTAAACCTAAGTTAATTGTATCTAATTTGCATATTAATTCAAGTTCAGCAGTCTCTCTTTGGAGTCTGTTTTTGAAGTTTTTTTGTTGCAAAATTGCCACCTTCAAGTCTGTCACTGAGTGGTTAGAGAGGTTGAAGTGTTCTCCCACTGGTTTTTGACTGTTATGATTCCTGATGTCAGATTTGTGTCCATTTATTCTTTTGTGTAGAGATTGTCTGGTTTGGCCAATGTATATGGCAGAGGGGAAGGGAGGAAAAATAACTTTTGAGGTGGTAAGAGAGTGGCCCATTACAGACAGTTGACAAGAAGGTGTGAGTAACAGTTACTGACCTCACACTTGGTAAAGCAACCCCCATCTGTTCATGTATTTATACCTGTTCCTGTACTTTTCACTCCACTTTCATTCCCATTTGTCAAAAATTCCTGACCTCCTCTGATTCTCTCTCATGCAAGTGCTGCTGTGCTTTCCCCAGTGGCCTGCATGTGGCCCTCCTGCTACAGGATTTGACATATATCAGATTTTAGCAGTGCTCTACTTCTTTGTGGCATATAAAATTACTGGGTCCTCTCCCTGGAATACTAACCATTAAAACTCTTCCCGTTTTTTTTTCCATTTTAAACACAATCCTTCTCTTAGTATATTTTTGTTTTATTAGAATTATTTGATAGCATCTGAGTAATTGTATCCCATATGGTATCATTTACTAGAGTTTATTTTATGCTTTAATCAACTGAGCACTACTGCAAAGAGATGACACCATCCGTTATCTGTATAACATCAGATGTAACTCCAAGTCTATTAAGGTTTCCTGGTTTTCCTTCAATGCTCAGTCACTTCAGGTAACACATGAAGCCAATTCTGTTAGAAATAGATTTTTAAAGCAGAAAGCAAATTCAGTTTTTATCCGATGAAAGAAAGCACACAATGGACAAAAAGGTGCATATACAATGGGTGCAAAAAGCTGCAATTGCACCCATTGTATATGTTGGGACTAGTGTGCCAGAAAAGCATTCACTTGCAGGAGGAGGCCAAGAGGTAAGTAACCTAGATTTCTTGTATACACCACTTGGTTTATAAATAGATTTAGGTAGCATTTTAATCCAAGTGCAGACTGGGCCATAAAAATTAATGGTGATGAGTTATTTTACAATCCCATGGTTTTTAATGGAAATTAGTTAATTTTGATAATGGGAGTTTGTGCATGACATTGGTGTGTTGTGTAGCTTTTCTCTTTCTAAAATGGACTGTGTAACTAGTTAAACCAAACTATTAATTTTAAAGGATTGAAACATAATATTTTTGAAAGTGATTAGGTTAGATTTACCTGATTTTGTTTATGTTAATTTTAAACAAAGTGTTAATGTACTGTATTCTGTTTATCTGATTTTACATACCATATGCAGGGAAGGAAGCTCAACAGTTACCAGACATTGAAATTTGTCAGAAGAAAAAGATAGTAAAGAAATCTTCACACAATAAAGACCTTAATAAGGGTAACCTTTTTCTTATGTTAACATTACTGCACAAAAATCTCAAACTGTGTCTCATTTTGTATTCTAGTGTTAAAGGAGCACTGTCACTTTAAAAATCCCACTTGTCCAAAAATATTTTACCATCTTTTCTAACGTGTAGCACCAGAGATTATTAAAATTGAGAGATTAGAAAGAAATAGTTATATTCAGGGTATTTATTTGTGCATTTGACAATGCTCTGAGAAGAGTTTTATTGCTGTGTTGCTCTGTTTTACATCCTAATTTTAAGCACCAGCTTAATTACATTACCATTATGAATTGTTTTGGGGAGGAGATCGTGGGTATGTGCTTCTCCACACATACAAGAGACTATATAATAGTAACCCTGGAACTGAAGTGCTGTTGAGACTATAAGGAAGCCATTTTTTCCCCTGGACATCTGGGAAAGGAAGAGGATCAATAAGGAGGATAGGAGGAATGAGGCATTCTTCATTCTCCCAGGACCCTACAAGGTCATTTTCAGCCATTGTTCCCTTCACTAAGCCATGGAGGATATCATTCCTCCCTCCCCTAATCATACAGTGAGGTGGGAGAGGGAGGAGCAATGTGAGTCTGGCTCTGTTTCTGTCCCTTGGCCTTTCCAAGCGGGATGGAAGATGAAGAGGAAGGGAAGTGGGGAGAAAAACAGCCAGTAGGCTCCCTGGCCTAATTTAAGGATAGGAGAATCAGTGGGCCTTGAGGAGTCAGTATAAAACCTTCACTTCCCAAATCCTAGGGAGCACACAGAACTTAATGGAGGTAGGAGACTCCTTCACTAGCTGGGCTCCTGCATGGACCCATTGAACCCCATGCACTGTATGCAGCAAGGGTAATGCAGGGGCTAGATAACAGAGGGCTCTTTCACCCCCTGCCCCCAGCCCTTTATTGGCCCAGGAGGCACCAGGAGCCTGTGAGGAGGAGCCTCCTTCACACCTTTATGAGGCCAGGTGAGGCAGAAAGAGCAGCAGAAATGAGTAAGAGCCCCTGGGGAGAAAGACCAGTAACAGCGGGTGGTGGTAGCCCAGAGCAGCGGGAACAGGAGGCATACACATCCTTCATATTTCATGGAGAAGATGCAGGGGGAAGGAAGGGACCTCCCCATTTGCCTCTCTGCAGGGTCTGGGGAGAGACAGAAGCAGGGCTGCCTGGGGGGGAAGGGGGGGCAAGTGGGGCAATTTGCCCCAGGCCCTGCAGGGGCCCCCATGAAAATATAGTATTCTATGGTATTGCAACTTTGAAGAGGCCCCTGAAATTGCTTTGCCCCAGGCCCCCTGAATCATCTGGGCGGCCCTGGACAGAAGTGGCTGAAACAAACGTACCCATGCTTATATGGGGCCAGGAGGATGAGAGCAGCTGTCTTTTTTTTTTTTTTTTTTTATAATTGGAGATATACCAATCTCCTAGAACTGGAAGGGACCTTGAAAGGTCATCGAGTCCAGCCCCCTGCCTTCACTAGCAGGACCAATTTTTGCCCCTGATCCCTAAGTGGCCTCCTCAAGAATTGAACTCACAACCCTGGGTTTAGCAGGCCAATGCTCAAACCACTGAGCTATCCCCTCCCCCCCTGTCATCTGGCAACAGGGACAAGAAGGATATCCTTCATCCAGCCACAGGGCTGGGAGTGAAAAGAGTAAGAGGAAACCCACCTTTATTCTTTCCATGGAACCAGAAGAGAGATGATAGATCCCCCTCAACTTCTTCATGGAGTCACATGAGTGTCATGAGCGAACACAGGCAAGCACTTATCCTCAACTGTTTCTGAAGCACATGCACAGTTTGACATACGCTAGTTGGGATTGGGCTCCTATTTATTGTCAGTACTTAGAATAAACAACAATTAATCTGAGAGATGGTAAATAAGCATGGTGACGGAAACATTCTCACCCAGTGAGTGCACTGGGCTCTGGATGTAGGACCTATGAGGTTGACTGCATTGTAAAATATTTATTCTACGCAATTGAAGTGTTCTAAATTAACTTGCATGCCAGGCTTTAAAACCAATGTGCATTAATTTTACAGCATACCAGAATATTTTAATACTAATATTTATATTACAGTAAGATTTAATATTGTACTATATAATTTTTTTAAACCAACAGTTATCCTTTTTATTACCTCAAATCATAAAATACTGAGAGGTATAGATACGCTTCCATGCTGGGTGTGATATAAGTATTTGTTTTGATTTTAGGAGCCTTACTGAGTCCTCAGAACACAGGCAAGGTGAGTAGATGCAACTTATTTAGAAACACATAATTGTTCACCTGCACTAATTCAGACAGCACTCTTAAATAAATGAACACAATTGAGATGGGCTTCTTGAAGAACAGACTGAGTCACTCACGATGCTTTGAGTATTTAAACTATATATTTATTCTCATAACCCTAATTCTAGGGCCAGGGTCATAGTTCTACCATCTGTGGCCTTTCTCTGTACTGGAAGGGAAAAGCTAGCAAATGACTGTGGTGCTTAGGGTGTCACATGCTTTATAAGAAAACAATTATGATAAGAGATGTAGAGTTCAGTCCCTCCCTACTAGAAAATATGGATTAGGAGGAAAAATCTGTGGCTTTAAGGGATTGGAATTGGTCAGGTGAACCAAGGAACAGATCAGTTCAAGAGCACTCTGGGAGAAATTTGTGACCAGACTTAAATATTTAAAATGTTTCTACATGACTCCCTGTGCTTGGATTAAAAGACAGCTCCTCTGATAACCAGTAATCCTGGAAAGTTATTGCTCTTCTCTTACCCTTGGATCTGTTGCAGATGGTGCACTTGCAAATGATGGTGCCCTCCAGGTTTGCAAGGGATGTCTCAAATATTTTCACTACATATAACAGTACTATGTACGTTTATGACTATTAAACTTGTTTTGTGGATCATAGTTAAGTTTGGCTCTTCTTTGTGATTGTTCCATGTGTTCTATGCATGTCAGATTAGATTTTTTTTTTTACACTAGCGATGTCTTTTGGGGCCACCACCCCTGTACTTTAGATGTTCTCATACCTGTATCTGAGGGCATGAAGGGTAGAGTAAGCCCAACCATCTCTGTTACATCTTACCACCTGTGACAGCAAGAGAGAACCCTGTCAGTATGAGCCACCTTCTCTGTGCACTGTGTTAGCTTTGAGTATTGGTAATTAAATAATTGGTAATTATAGTCTTTTTGCCCATTGTCCCAAAACAACACCAACCCCCCGAAACTTTGTCAGCTATTTAGTTTAGCGGCTAGCCTTCCCTTTGCATGCAGGAGCAATAGGGCGGAAGTGAAATCTCCAGGATTCAAAACCTGCCTCTTGTGTGAATGATACTCAAGGTCCTGAAGAAACTGAGGCAAAATGCTAGATTGAAGATCTTGATATCCATGGCAGTTCTGGTATTCAGATCTGTTGAACCTCTCAGTGAGGGACCATTCACTTTTCTCACTCTGACCAGCAGTCTTCAGAACAGTGAGATCCTACACTCAGATCCAGCATTGTTACACCTGACAGTAGTTGGTGACTGGCTGTTATACATTGAAAGAAGTTGCTCATTTGATGGTCAGAACATTTTGCTCCAAAGCAGGAAAACCTCAACTAGACTGTCTTATAAAACTAAGTGGCAAAGGTTTTCTATCTGGGAATCTCAGTGCTAGCTGTCTCCCTTGAGAACACTCATTTCAGGAATAGTGGACTATTTATTAACTCTGGAACAATCTGGACTTTGTTAGATCCATAAGAGTCCATCTAGCAGCAATATCTGCAAATAATCTTCCAATCCAGGCCCACAATGTATCTTTTTCACCCTACAGTGGCTAGATTCCATAAGGGCCTTATTCATGTTTTCCCTCACAGGAGTCTCCTCCGGACTTCAGTATAGTATTAACAGGGCTGATGGTCCCTCTCCCATTTGAACCCTTAGCAATCTGTTCCCTTTACCAACTAAAAAGCACTCTTCATTGACAGTAGCCATTACATCAGCTCAAAGGAAAGGGGAGATTCAGGCCAGGGTTACTCTCAGGCCTCATCCCAAGTTCTTTCCAAAAGCTGTTTCAGAGTTCCAGGTGAATCAGTTTACTCATCTTTTAGTTTCCTTGTCCAAGCCTCATTCAACCCTGGGAAAAGAATCTTCATACACTTGATGTAGTGAGGGCATTGTCATATTACCATATCAGGACAAAATTATTCAGGAACATACCTAGACTGTTTGTGGCCTTTGCTGATAGGGTTACGGATGGACAATATCCTCATTAAAAGCTCCAACTGTATAAGAACAAGTTACAAGATAGCCAAGTTAGATCCACTTAGCCACATTAGTACTCATTCCACTAGAGCTCAGGCCACCTCTGCTGCTTGTTTGATGAATGCAGCTGATTCTGAAATTTGAAGGGCAGCTACCTGAACCTCAGTCTACACATTCACAAGATATTTTTCTTTGGCAGAAAATTCCAGATTGGATGCTCAGATGGTAGGGTTGTCTTGCAGTCATTGTTTAAGTAGGACACCTAGTACCCATCTCCAAGCAAACAGACAAGAGTGGAATCCATGTGGACAATCAAAGAAAAAAGAAGGATTACTTACCTTTACAGTAACTCTGGTTCTTCCAGATGTGTTATCCACATAGATTTCATGACCTGCCGTACCTCTCTCTTAACTGCCCTACTCTTTTGGGATTTTGAATTGGTGAAGGAACAGAGGGATGGTGGGACCTGCTTTGCCCTTTATGTCTTTGGATGTGTACGTGTGTACTAGGGTGCAGGGTGGTGTGAGACTTCTAGAGTTCAGGTGCTGTCCCAATGGACAGTGCTGGCCAAAAGAATCTGATCTCACATGCATGGGGTATACTCTCACCAAGAGTTGAATCTGTGTAGCCAATACAACTTAGCTTACAGTAACTGTGGGTTTTAAAGTAACTGTTCTTTTTTTTTGGAATGTATAAAGTTAAATTTTACATCAACATTGTTAAGCGTGTCCATACATTAAAGCTAATAGTTAGACCAGTGGTCACCAACCGGTTGATTGTGATCGACTGGTCAATCCTGGAGACTCTTCCAGTCGATCGCAATCTCTGGTGGTGTGGCAAGGCTGCCGCTAAACCAGGCTCCCTGCCTGCACCGACCCCACGCTGCTCCTGGAAGCAGCCAGCGCAGCCTCGGGGCCCTGAGGGGGTGGGGGGCACATGATGCTCCTGCCTGCAAGTACCGCCCTTGCAGCTCCCATTTGCCGGAAACAGGGAGGGGTTGGAGCCACGTTGGTCCCTTCTGGGAGCGGGGCCACCTGAGATAATTGCCGCCCCCTTCAATGGGCAGGTTCTGAGTGGCTCTGCAGCATTAAGACCTAGGAATAGCATGAGTACAGCAGGCCCAGCTCTGCTGGACCAGCATTTCTCTTCCACCACCCAATCTGCAGTCTCCCAGAGCCAGCCCTCCATGCCCCCTCCTGCACCCCAAGCCCCTGCCCTGAGCCCCCTCCCAGAGCCAGCACCCCATACCTCCTTCTGCACCCCATAACCCCTCCTGCACCCCAACATTCTGCCCCAACCCAAAGCCCCCTTCACCCAAACTGCCTCCTGTACCCCAACACTCTGCCCCAACCTGGAGCCCCCTCCTGCACCCAAACTCCCTCTCAGAGCTTGCACCCCTCACCCCCTCCTGCACCCCAAACCCTGCCCCAGGCTCAGCCCAGAACCCCCTCCCACACTGCAAACCCGTCGGCCCCAGCCCAGAACCCGCCCCCTCAAACCACAACCCCCTACCCCAGACCAGTGAAAGTGAGTGAGGGTGGGTGAGAGTGAGAGACGGGGGCATGGAGTGAGCAGGGCAAAAGGGGAAGAGGCAGGGTAGATCTTGGGTGGCCCTTAAATTCAAAAAGTGATCTTGGGCATAAAAAGGTTGGAGACCACTGAGTTAGACAACAACAAAATAATATAGTAACTCCCCCGAGTCATTATTCACTACAGCAACCTTGGCTGTTAGAAAATAAACTGTGTGGTTTTAAATACATATTCAGGTATTCTGTACATTTTGCAGTTCTGTAAAATACAGCAAAACTTTGTTTTGTTTTCAGGAAACACTCTGTATTTCTGGAAAGGGTTATAGTGTGCTGAGCTCAAGGTCTTCAGAATTAAAAAAGGATCCAAGACATTACTGAGGTGGTTCTATCTTACTTGCTCATTGCAGAACAGTTCAATGATTACAAGCTTATAGTCTAAATAAAAAGTCGATCGTAACTGTAGTCAGGCTTGGAAGCCTTATTATTTTACATATCAATGTACAGATCAATCTAGCTGTCAGTGCTCTTATGACAGTTGTGGAAGAAACTACTTGCACAGAAATGTTAATTATAACAGACAGAACCTGAACACAAAAGCTGAGTAAAGATATCTTTTTATTTTTAATGATTTAACAGAATTGATTTGATTATACTAGTTCTTAATCAGACTTGCATTTTTGTATCATGTATGGCACTTCCTGCCCTAGGATAAGACAACTGATTGAGAATACATATTTTAGAGTTGGTTCTGAAGTAAGTCTATGGTCCTTAAATGCCTTCTTGCCAAATACTTCTGATTTTAGAAAAACAGCTATTGTACATGAAGACTATATCACAGCAAATTGGGAAGTGCTGCAACATATGCTGTATTTTATGCAGGTGGCTAAGAGAATGTGGTGGGTTTTTCCCCTTCCTTACCATCTTTCCAAGCTAATAAACAAAAAGTTTGGGCCAAATTAATAGGCTTCCAGGCACTCAATATATAAAACGGTTACTCACTTTCTCGTAACTGTTGTTCTTCGAGATGTGTTGTTCATGTCCATTCCAACCAGGTGTGTGCACGCTGCGTGCACACCAGCCAGAAGATTTTTCCCTGAGCAGTGTCCATAGCATTGGCCTGGGCGCCCCCTGGAGTGGCGCCTTCATGGCGCCCAATATAGGGCCCTGCCAACCCTCCACCCCTTCCATTCCTTCTTGCCGAAGAGGAGTAGAAGAGTGGGTATTGGAATGGACATGAACAACACATCTCGAAGAACAACAGTTATGAGAAAGTGAGTAACTGTTTTTTCTTCTTCAAGTGATTGTTCATGTCCATTCCAAGCAGGTGACTCACAAGCCAAAGCTCAGGTGGTGAGGTCGGAGTCATGCACTGATTGGAGCACAGCATGTCCAAAGGCTGCATCATCTCTGACCTGTTGTGTAATTGCATAGTGCGTCGTGAACATATGTATCGAGGACCACATAGTAGTCCTACAGATTTCCTGGGTGGGGACTTGTGCCAGGAACGCCACTGAGGAGGCTTGGCCCTGGTAGAGTGGGTGGTAATCAGTGGGGTGGGCACCCTCGCCAGGCCATAACACTCAGGAATGCAGGATGTGATCCACGATGAGATGCGTTGAGAAGAGACAGGGAGACCCCCCATTCTGTCCACCACAGCCACAAAGAGTTGGATGGACTTTGGGAATGATTAAGTCCTCTCTATGTAGAAGGCTAGGGCCTTACGTACATCCAGTGAGTGCAGCCTGAACTCCCTATCGGAGGAGTGTGGCTTGGGATAAAACGCTGGGAGGAAGATGTCCTGGCTCATGTGAAACTGGGAGACAACCTTAGGGAGAAAGGTCAGGTGAGGTCTGAGTTGGACCTTGTCCTTATGAAAAACTGTGTAAGGGGGCTCGGACGTGAGGGCCCTGAGCTCCGATACCCGTCTAGCCGAGGTAATTGCCATGAGGAACGCGACCTTGTATGAGACATAGAGCAGGGAGCACATCACCAGTGGTTCAAATGAAGGGCCCATAAATCTGGAGAGGACTAGATTAAGGTCCCAGGCTGGGACAGGCTGACACATCTGCGGGAAGAGCCTGTCCAGGCCCTTGAGGAAATGACTGACTGGAGGGTTTGCGAAGACTGAGAAGCCATCTGTGCCTGGATGGAAGATGGAGATGGCGGCTAAGTGGACCCTTATTGATGACAGGGACAGGTATTGTTGTTTTAGGTGAAGGAGGTAGTCCAGTATGAATGGTATGGAGGTGAGCAACGGCAACTGACTGCATTGCTCCGCCCAGATGTAGAACCTTTTCCACTTGGCAAGGTAGGTTGCCCTGGTGGAGGACTTTCTACTACCAAGGAGGACTTGTCTGACTTGATCCGAGCAGGACAGCTCCATGGTGTATAGCCATGGAGCAGTCAGGCTGTGAGGTGGAGCGACTCTAGATTTGGGTGCCGGAGTCGGCCATGGTCCTCCTGCGTGATCAGATCCGGGACCAGTGGTAAAGTGAGCAGTGCCACTACAGACATTCCCTGGAGTGACGTGAACTGGTGCTGGCATGGCCACACCGGCGTGCTCAGTATGACTCGGGCCCAGTCCCTGTGGATATTGAGGAGCACCTTGTGGAGCAGTGGAACTGTGGAAAAGCATAGAGCAGGCAGCCACCCACAGGAGGAGACAGGCATCCGTGATGGACCCCGGACTGTGACTCATGAGGGAGCAGAATAGCTGACATTTCCTGTTGCCGTGAGTGGTGAACAGGTCTATCTGGGGAGAGCCCCAGAGACAGAAGATTGAGCTCACCATGTCCAGCCAGAGGGACCACTCAGGGCCATGGAAAGTCTGGCTGAGACTGTACGCCAGCTCGTTCTGCACTCCTGGGAGGTATGATGCCTGCAGGTGGATCGAGTGCTCTTTGTAGAAGTCCCACAGCACGAGGGCTTCCTGGCAAAGGGGAGAGGAGCATGCCCCCTCCATTGGTTGATATAGAACATCGCCGAGGTGTTGTTTGTGAGGACTGCCTGCTATGTGGGTTTTGAAAGCATGGCATGCCAGGCGCACCACTCTCAGTTCTCTGACACTGATGTGCCGAGTGAGGTCCACCTGAGACCAGAGGTCTTGAGTCCTGAGGTCCCCTAGTGAGTGAAATCTGGCTTCCGGGAGGTATGCCCTGGCTTGAGTCTAGTCTAGGACTGCGCCTATAAACTCTATCCTCTGCATCGGGGACAGAGTACATTTGGCCTCATTTAAGAGGAGACTTAATTCAAGGAAGGTCCCTCTTATGAAGTCGACCTGACCCTCCACTTGGACTCTGGAGCAGCCCTTGATCAGCCAGTCATTGAGGTAAGGAAAAACCTGTATCCGGCGCTTGCGCAGGAACGCCGCGATGACTGCCATGCATTTTGTGAATGCTCGGGGAGCTGTTGATAGTCAGAACGGGAGGAAGGCAAACTGACAGTGGCCACTGCTCATCACGAATCTGAGGTAGCGTCTGTGATGTGGGACTATTGCAATGTCAAAATATGTGTCCTTCAAGTTGAGGGTGGTGTACCAGTCTCCTGGATCCAGTGAGGGGATAATGGAGGTTAGTGAGATCATGCGGAACTTGAGTTTCTTTACAAACTTGTTGAGCTGCTGCAGGTCCAAGATGGGTCTGAGGCCCCCTTTGGCATTCAGTATTAGGAAATACCGGGAGTAAAACCCCTTGCCCGTTAGCTCCTGAGGAACCTCCTCCACTGCCTCCACTGAGAGGAGGGACTGCACTTCTTGAATTAGAAGTTGCTCGTGAGAGGGGTCCCTGAAGAGAGATGGAGGAGGGGTTGAGGGGCAGTGGGGGGGGGCACAGAATTGGATGGAATATCCCCTCTTTACCATGCAGAGCACCCAGCAGTCTGAAGTAATTCGGGACCAGGCAGGGTAGAAAGGGGATAGACGAGATGAGAAGGTAAGAGGGGAAGGATCCAAAGTCCTGGCGAGCCCTCCTCGACCACACCTTCAAAAGGGTGGTCTAGGCCCAGGCGGAGGCTTGGGTTGGCCAGAGTTTTGCCCAGAGGAGGGATGTTGCCTCCTCCTCCTCCTTCTGTTTCACCTACGCGGAGCATCCTGGTGGTTCTGCGGCTGGTAAGGCCGAGGGGCAGGCTAAGGCCTAAAATGCCTGTGCTAGGTAGCTGGCGTGTGGAGCCCCAGTGAGCGCAGAGTAGCCCTAGAGTCCTTCAGACTGTGAAGTCTCTTATCTGTTTTTTCAGAGAAAAGAGAGGACCCCTTGAAGGGGAGGTCCTGTATGGTCTGCGGACCTTGTGGCACAGTCCAGAGACCTGTAGCCAGGAGCTTCACCTCGTCACCACCCCTGTGGCCAGTGTATGCGAGGCTGCATCCGCCACATCCAGAGCTGCTTGCGGAGAACTCCACCCGAGAGTCCTGAGGCAGGAGCTCTGTGAACTTAGCCATTGCCGAGCAGGTGTTATGTCAGTAGCGGCTTACAATGTCCTGCTGGTTGGCTCTGCGGAGCTGCAGGCCCCTGGTCAAATAGACTTTTCGGCCAAAATAGGTCCAGCTTCTTAGCGTCCCTATTTTTAGGGGTGGAGCCTTGGAACCCCTGGCGCTCTCTCTGATTGGCTGCATCAACCACCAAAGCATCTGGGGGAGGGTGGGTATACAGGTGTTCGTACCCCTTAGATGGTACGAAATAGTGCAGCTCAGTTTTCTTGGCCCTAGGGGCCAGAGAAGTGGGGGTCTGCCACAGATTTTTGGACGTGTCAACTACTGTTTTTATCAGTGGCAGAGCAACCCTGGATGGCCGGAGAGAGCAAGGATGTCCATAGGGTCCAAATCCTCCTCCACCTCCTTGGCCTGTATCCCCAGGCTTTGAGTGGCCCCTCTCAATAGTTGCTGGAGAACATGGTTGTCCTTGGGAGCCGGGGCCTTCGATGTTCCTGCGACCACTTCATCAGGCGAAGACGAAGATGAGAGGACTGGTAGCGGGCCCTGTTCGCTACCCTTGGCCCCTCTGGGGTCTCTTGGCGCACAGTACTCGAGCTACAGTGCTGGTGCTGATGGGGGATTCAGCACCACGGCTGCTGCCGGGGCTGACAAATCCAGCAGTTCTGAGCCCGATAGTGCCGGTGGGATCGAAGCTGGAGTCCTTGGCAGTGCCGTTGTCTGGAGAGACGGTGCCGCTGGTGGCAGTGCCGGCGCTGTCTGTGGCACAAAAGATGCCAAAGACAGCAACACAGTCCTGGATTGCAGACCGTGGACTTGACCCTGGCTCTGATGGTAAGCCCAGGGTGTCCAGAAGAGCCACTGAGCAGATGGCTGCCACTGTTGCGGCCACGGTGCTGGGTATGGCTGGTAACTCTGTCGAGACCTGGACCTCCTGCTCCGCAATCTGCTGGAGTGATCAGAGTCTGCATCTGACTCCAAGGTCTCCGAGTCGGAGGACCACGGAGGAGCAGTTCCCTGGGTCGCTGGTGAGCAGTGCCGCAAAGCCAGGGAATGGTGTGGCCCTTCCATCTGCACGGGCAGTGCCAGGGGTGCTGGTGATGGAGAATGGCGGGTCATCATGGCTGGCTTGCCCCTGGAGTGGAACGGGAGGCGCACGGTCACCAGCGACTTGTCCCTCCTCTGTGCATCAGGTCTGTAGCTGCCTCAAACGCCTCCAGTGTCGACGGTAGCTGTATGTCCCCTTGGTGGTCCAGGGACTGAGGAGGGTTCTCAACTGGACCCCGGCTGGAGCAGGAGTCAACAAGACCCTGAGTGGAAGCAAGGAGGGGACGGTCTGTCCTGACACACTCGTGGACGCCGCAGACCCTTTAGGTTTTGAGCAGGGTGATCAACCCCTTACCAGACTCCTCGTCTTTACTGGCACCGGGGATGGAGAGCAGTACCATGCTGAGGCCGACTTCTTAGGGCTTGAGCTGTGGCGGTGCTGGGGGGGGCCTTAGAGTCCTTAGTTGGGGCCGTTTTGCACACTGTTGGTGCCGGAGTGCTGCGCACTGATGAGGATGTGCTTGGTGCTGGTTCGGTGGGTCTCGGGTGGGAGTGTGGCCTCAATGCCGCCTCCACCAACAGAAGTTTTAGTCTCTGTTCCCAGTCTTTGAGGGTTCTGGGATGGAAACCCTTGCAGATACGGCACTTCTTCTTCTGGTGACTCTTACCAAGGCACTGCAAACAAGAAGAGTGAGGATCACTCTTGGGCATAAACTTGCCACAGACCTCGCAGAGCTTAAACCCTGGAGACCTGGGCATACCCCAGGAGGGGAAACATTGTCGGGAGGGGGTCCCCCCAAACCAACTATAACTATAAGGAACAACTATTAACTAACTGAGAAACTATATACATGCTATGCTGTCAGACACTGCTAAAGCACTTGCTACAGGAGCGAGTGAAGTTCCAGCTAGCTGTCACCGTTGGTAAGAAGGAACTGAGGGGGTGGAGGGATGGCAGGGCCCTATACTGGGCACCACGAAGGCGTCACTCGAGGCGGCACCCAGGCCAACCCTACGGACGCTGCTAAGAGAAAAATCTTCCGGCTGGTGTGGACGCGGCACGCACGCACCTGGTTGGAATGGACATGAACAATCACTCAAAGAAGAATTAATTGCTGTCATGGTTGGAAAACCTGCCTAACTTGTAGTAGGATTTTTTATAGTTATACCAGTTTAGTCAGTATTGAGGAGATATGGCCTGACTTTTAATCCTGTCTGCAAAAGTCACAAACCATCTAGGGGAGTTCCTAAAAGGTCTTGGCCTATCAAGATAATATGGTTGTGCCCACATTCACATCAAGGGAGTGTAGTTTAGCTTTCCCTTAATTTGTTGGATCTAGTAGGGAAAGCTGAGAGGTGAATAAATTCCAAAACAAACTTGGGCAGAAACCTCAGGCTTGATTCACTTTATCTTTATGGACTACTGTGTAAAATGGACCAGCCACAAGGGCCTGAATTTCCCCTACCCCCTCTCTCCAAGATGAAGGCTGTCTTCATGAACAGGTGATATAAGATTAGGTCACTGGAGGGGGGGGGCAGCTCATTAGATCTGTTAACACTTAAGTGAGGTTCCAAAAAGGCAGAGGCTCCTGTACTCAAGAATAAGTGTATGTGACCTTTGAGGAATTTAGCAGCTATAAGATGAGAAAATATGGTATTTGGCCCTGAACGGGAGAATAGTTTGCAGAAACTGGTGCTAAATATATCCTTATAGACTGATGGAAAGTGTCACTAGACCAAAACAGCAGAAATAGGATTTTTCAAGGGAGGCAGGTGATGTTTGGTTACCCAAATAGAAAAACCTCTTCCACTTTGCTTTGTAAGTCAGTCTAGTTGTGTATGGTCAAGAGTAATGAAGGTACAGGGGCAAGGCCACGTGCATAGATGTTTTATCTGGCTCTGTATTTTTTGTGTGTGTATGTTGGCTAAAGCAAAGAGTGATTGTTTTAGAATTTCTTTTGCAAAGCCTTTGGGGCCACCTTTTCTGGGGTGCTAGTGTGCCCATATGTCTCTTCTACCTGTGAGGGTGAAGGAGCCATTACCAGTATCACAATTTTTTCATGCAGTACTGTGGTGATAATGGTACTGGGAAGTTGGTGCCAGGACAGATGTGGTCTGCAGATTTAGCTGATAGCGCAGGCACTTGTTTCACAGTCAGTACTAATTCATCAGAAGGACCCATCTTAGGCCATTGGCTACTTCTTTGATTGTGGCACCTGAGATTAGTCTAACACATGATAACGTTTTTGTCTTGCTTTCATAAACACCAGAAGGGGTGACTTAAGTCTTGGTTCTGGAGGAGAAGTTGTTCTGCCACTCTCAGAAGCTCTTTGACAAATGAGCTTGAGAGCTCAAAGTTCAGCTGTAGCTCATAGGAGCACTCAGGGATGAAGCCTATTAGAGCCTTTTCCCTCTGGATTTGAGGAGGTTCTGATAGAACACTCCAGGAATATTAAGTTTAAGACAAGCCTCTCTCACCTTCTCAGTTCTTTTAGAAAAAGAAAGACAAACTGAATACATACTGGGGGTAATGGATTAAATAAAAAAGATACCGAGTGAGAGTTGTTCATTGGACTAGCCACATCACAAGAAGGGGCAAATTTGAACCTCAGGAACTTAGCTTTAGCCATGGAGGTTACTGTGGAGCCTGTGGGTCCTGTTACCATGGAAGCCCCTAATATTAACAGATCTTTTCTTTTTTAAGGCAACAGGCATAAAAATAATCAGAGAAACTAACAACTATACTATCTAGATGAGGGGTTCTCAACCTTTTTCTTTCTGAGCCCCACCCAACATGCTAAAAAAACTCCACAACCCATCTGTGCCACCACTACTGCTTTTCTGCATATAATAGCCAGGGCCAGTATTAGGAGGTAGCAAGCAGGGTAATTGCCTGGGGCTCCACATCACAGTGAGACCTTCGAAGGGAGCATATACACATGCCAGAAATGGGATCCATGTGGACAATTACTCAAGAGCAAGTTGCATGCTACTTTACATTGTGCATAAACAATATTAATAACTGTTTCAGGTGCCAAATATTACTGCTGAATAAATGCATAGAAAGGATTTCACGAATCTCACTTTCAGGGATCATGAGAAGCTTGCAGTACTAGCAGTTAGAAAAATCTGGGTTTGTATATAGCACAAATTGGATATGCAAAGCCTTACAGTATAATACTGAATACATTTTTTCAACAAAGTCTCCACATTTAAACCCACAATACTCTTCATATTGCATTATTCTGGTTTTTTTTTGTCGCCACTATAATTCATGTATTTCCCTATAATCAAGCGTACCAGTTCACAAACAAAAAAAGAATGGTATAATTACTAGAATAGATTTTACAGGACTAATTTAAGATTGAAGTAAATGAAACAAAAAGTGGTCACGTTACACAAGTTATTATTATAGAATACAGAATAAACTGCTGAGTTAAGTATCAGAGGGGTAGCCGTGTTAGTCTGGATCTGCAAAAGCAGCAAAGAGTCCTGTGGCACCTTATAGACTAACAGACGTATTGGAGCATGAGCTTTCCTGGGTGAATACCCACTTCGTCGGATGCAACTGCTTTTACTGCTGTGTTAGACTCTAAGCATCATCTTCAAGTGGAACCTGATGGTAGAACCTTCCAAGCAGTACCTGTTAGTGTGCACATGCACTCTCTCCTACCCCTCTCCTCAGCATATCTGAACATTCTGTGGACAAAGCTATATAAGGTGGCACTGCACCCTCTATGGCCTCAGTTCCTTCCAACCTCTGTATCAGATGGAAGTGAGCCATTTGGATCAAGGGTGTTTTTTTCTCATTTATAAGTGCCTTTGATGATTTATAGTTGTCCTTTCTTTTTAGTATAAGATAGTTCAGTACAGTTTGTTAAGTCAGTTCCACATAATGGCAGAACCAGAATAGAGGAAGAAACCAGGTTTTAAGAGGTGCTTCATGCCCAGTTGTCTCCCTGGCAGTGACAACCACATTACGTGCCTTATGTATCTTGGGGAAGGCCACTCTCCTTCTGGGTGTTCTATTTGCCAGATTTGCACGCTCAGAGTGCACAAGGAGACGCAGAACAGACTGCAGGTGCTTCTGCTTATGGGGGCTTTTGCTTCTAAGCCATCCTGTTCCCAAAGATCATTGGATCCAAAACTAAGAAGCCTGTTTTGGCTCTGGTGGCTTACTCCAGTAAGGCTGAGCTGTCTAAAGGTTCCAGGAAGCTGGGATCATCATTGGCGAGTTCCTGATTTGTCACCTGATCAACATGTGGCATAGCTTCTGCTTCTTCCACTTCTGAAGATGCTTTGCAGTTCCATGATTTGGTGGACTGCATGGTATCCCCACTGAACTTAACTTCAGTAGCTATGGAGGAAACCTCCCACCCACTATTTGACATCCTTGGGGCTACCGCCACAAATAGGATATAGATTCTGGATGGTCTTTTGCAGCCTGCTACGACTGTTTGGTCAACTCCTGCTTCCTGCCATCTTATTTCCAAAAAGTGAAGAAACTGTATCAGATACCCCACAAAGGGTTTTCTTACTTTCGATACCATCCTGTGCCTAATTTCCTGGCTGTGTCTGCAGCCAGTACCAGGCTTAGCCCTGGACTACACTACAGAGTTAAGTCGACACAAGGCAGTTTATGTCGACCTAACTCTGTAAGCATCTACATTAAAATGTCACTCCCGCCAATATAACTTGCCTGCTACTCTGACTTAACTCCACCTCTGTGAGAGGTGTAGCACTTAGGTTGATGTAGTTAGGTCGATACAGTGTCAGTGTAGACACTGTGGGTACGTCTATACTACCTGCCGGATCCACTGAGGATTATATGCCATCCATCTGGAGCTGGAGATTTTGAAAGTAGTAGTGTCCATTGGTCCACGCATGTGCTCTTACACCACCTCATGGTTTTGTCTGAGGTGATAAAAGGAAGGGTGGATCGACCACACCTTTAGTTCCTTATCCATGGTAAACCAAGAAATCTGCAGCAGAGGGAAGGAGGGTGGGATTGGAATTGCTCTAAGAACCTGCAGTTACAGGTAAGTAATTTCCTCTTCTACAGTAGGGGCCAGGAGTGATGGCCCCTACTGTATTTCACTGAGGGTGATTAACATGCACTACCAATTTAAGAGGACTGCGAGTAAGATGATGGAACTGTGGAATGGAGAAAAGCCATGCTGAACAAGGCATCCATCGCAGTCTTGCACCAAGGTGTAATGGGAAGAAAAGGTATGTACTGAACTCCACGTGGCTGCCGTATACATCGGTAAGTGGTATGTCATGAAGTGCAATCGTGGTCAATGCTTGCATTCTCATGGAGCAGGCATGTACCCCAAGGCAGGGATACAGTCCTGATAATCGACAGAGTGTAATGCACCCCGAAACCCACTTAGAAACCCTTTGAGTAGAGATTGCTTGGCCCTCAATCTTTTCTGCTATAGCGATAAATAGTCTAGGGGACTTCCTGAATGATCTCATCCTCTGCAGATAGAAGGCTGGGACCCTGTGGACATTGAAGGAGTGAAGGCACTGTTCCTCTGCTGACACATGTGGCTTCAGAAAGAAAGCAGGTAAATATATGGGTTGGTTGAGATGAAAGTGGGATACAACCTTTGACAGACACTTGGGGTTCAAGTTCAGGGAAACTTTGTCATTATGGAACATAAGGAGGGGGGGTCTGCCATCCTGGCCCCCAATTCACCTACCCTTCTTGCAGAAATAATAGCTACCAGGAGGCTGACCTTCATGGAGAGGAGAGACAGAAGACAAGAGGTTCACAGGGCAATTTCATCAATGCTGTGAGGACAAGGTTGAAGTCTTATTGGGGACCGATGGGTTGAATGGAAGGATAAGTTCATATGAGGCCCTTCTAAAACCTTGTAGTCAAGGGGTGCATAAAGAAAGATTCTCCCTCCACTAATAGCCACTACGTGCACCTTGATGGGGTTGAGAGTGAGTCCTGACTCCTTCAGGGGCAGGAGATCGTCTAAGAGAAGAGGAATGCCCACAGCCTCAGGGCAAGACCCTTCTGCTAGGCCCAAGAGGTGAAATGTTTCCACTTGGCCCGATAGGACCACTAATAGACTGTTTCCTGCTACTCAAGATGACATTCTGTACTGCAAACAAACATTCCCAATCCTGCCATTGTGTTGTGTGAGCAGTTCCAGAGAAGATGGCAGCAGAAGCAGGGGATGCGCTGACATGCAGAGGAGGGGAAACCAGAATTGGTGAGGCCAAAATGGGGTGATCAGGATGATCTTAGCTCTCACCAGTCTGATCTTGTGTCGGACATACAGTAGGGGAGGAAAGGCATAATTGATTTGTTCCAACCAGCGGATGACTAGGGCATCACCTTGGGAAAGGGCACCAAGCAGAACTGGATGCATTTGTTATTGGTGGAGGAGGTGAAGATGTCAAAAATGTTGGCGATCACAGCATCGTGTAGCTCCCATTTGTGGTCGTTCACAAATTTCCTGCTGAAAGGGTCTGCAATTAGGTTCTGAGTCTCCGGAAGATAGGCTGCTGACAACAGGATCTTGTGGGTGATGTACCAGTCCCAGAGACAAATAACTTCCACACAAAGTGACTTCATGGCTTCTTGTTTGTTTATGTAGTAAACAGTGGTGGAGTTGTCTAACATCATGAGAACATGATGGGAGTGAATGGATGGGAGAACTGTGCAACATGCTCTCCTTACCGCCCGAAGTTCTAGGATGTTGATCCTGGATTCCTGAGTGCTCCAAGTTCCTTCCATCATGTGCTCGCCCATGTGGGCACCCCATCTGTTGAGTGACACATCTGTGATTGTCCTCGTGCTTGTGGAAGATGGAAGGAAGGGTATTCTGGTGCAAACCTGAACTGGGTCCATCCACCATCAAAAAGAGAAATGAACCCTGTATTGGAAGTGTCGAGAGTCTACCAGAAATCTCATATGGGTAGGATGGATACCTATGTGGAAGTAAATGTCTTGTATATAGAGACCAGTAAACTACGTGCCCCTTTCTAGGGAGGTTGCGAGGGTGACCGTACAAAACTTTGGTTTGTGTATGAGCAGTTGAGATGACAGAGATCTTAGATTGGTCTCCATCCTCCCTTCTTCTTGGGTACCAGGAAATAGCTGGAATAGAACCCTGCGCCTTGAAAGGCTATAGGGCCAGGCTCTACCACTCCCCTTTCCAGTAGGGAGTCCACCTCTAGGGCAAATATACTATTGTGAGAGTGGTCCCAGAGGAGGGATCGGGATGGGGGATGTGGATGAGGTAGTGTCGTGAACTCAATCGTATAGCCATGTCAAATAACATCCAAGACATACTTGTCCATTGTTATCACACTCCAAGCTCGTAAAAAGAGAGCTACATGTTGCAAAAAGGAAAGGGGGTGGGTCATACATATGGTAGGATGTGTGGTGGAAAATTAACCACACGTTGTGTTTGGATCAGAACAGCCTGAGGCCCACTTTATTACAAGCATGCAGGGAGACACAGCCAGCCTAGCTGGTCTGCCTAACAAAGGAACACGGAAGCTTATATAGCTTAAAACCACATTTAGTCAAACACACTTTTCATTTGTAATATGCTTTTAAACAGAAAAACAGCTCCTTATTAGGAATACAAAAGCAACAGGCTTTCCTGTTTATTATCAGGTTGTTTGTTTGTAGTTAAGGCTTCTAGCGATTACAGTTACATTTAGCAAGACTGGCATTTTTCATTCTCTCTCTCCTCCTGCCCCTTGTGCACAGTTATTTTAATCAAAGTTATCTTGGTCAAAGTTTGGGCCTACTCAGTTTTCCCTTACAATCTCCCCTTTTGTGCTTTTAGCACAACTATTAATCTTAAACCCTTATTTTTATTAAATTTTGCATTTTTAATTCCAAATCAAATGGCTCAGCCTTTGGGGTTCTGGTTGAAGATAACAATGCATGGTCAGTACGAACATGGAAGGTACTATTATTATTACATCCTTTACAACAACAACAACATAAGCCTAGGCTAAACAATATCAATAAAAGTATCAGCACTCCCATTAATATAACATGGTGGGGTTGCTGAATAGCTTTAGTTACAAAACACAATACATTATTTTTAGTACATAAAGTAGATACTTTATAAGCCATATGAAAAGCATTTTTTTATTTGATATATATTTTGAAGTATATGAATTTGCTTTTGTAATTCAGAGATTTTCTGGACCTTCGGCAGGAGTGAAAGCAAATTTTGGAATCGATTAGGTACTAAGACAGTCCAATTAAAAGGTATCTGAAACTTAAGGGCTATTTGCAAATTTTTGTCCACAGGCCAATTAATATTACTGCTAGCAGCAGTAGTGAGATTGAAATGTATATTTTGCAGAATGGTGGCCTGAACATACACACAGCTATTATTTGCTTGGAAAAGCAAATGTCCTGCGAGGGCAGTTTCTTGTCCCATACCTTCCCAGCAGACATTGTCATGAACGGTGACAACTTCCCCTAGCTTCAGTTTCTGTACATACTAGAGCTATGGGGATTCTAATGGCCAGAGTGTCCATTGACTCCCTATCCCTATCCAAATGTTGGGTGTTTTTCCAGGAGCACTGACTATAAATCGATTAGGCATATCAGGTATTTTTATTTCCCAAACGTCTCATGTACTATCCAATCCCACATGCATCCTCCCCATGGACCTGGCAGGATTCGATATGTGGGAGCCCACATCCCCACAACTGGTCCATATGCTTGGAAGGAGCACTGCGAACATTTGCACCTCCAAGTATGTCTTCATGGCCACAGATTAGATGATACTCCTGAAGTATCTGTAAGGGCAGCAGGCCAGGCCTGATGTTCGAGATCACTCCAAATGGCCATTAGCTGGTCATTCAGAAATTTTCAAATTTCTGAACATGCCAGATCCCACTGCAATGCCTTCCCAGCCTCAGTGATATTTAGCAACAGTGTTGTCAGCAATTTCTGGGTTATTGAACTAAGGGCAGAAATAATACACAGCTTACCAACCACATCTTACACTTGGGTTGACTGTGCTCCAGTAATAGGACCGGTGGCCTTTTCCAATTGTCCAATTTTTTTTTCATGTTGTCTTTTGTAAATGTTCCAAATGGCAGGCGCACTGTTGGCACCATCCCATAAGTGTTTGGCCAAGTCTTTCTTTTTCCTATGGAAGCCCAGGCCCTCTGCTGTGCTAGCCTAATAGCAGCTTCCTTTGAGCAGTTTGGGTATTGTGATAGACCCAGGCCAGTTGGGTACAGCAGAATAGCAGAAGGCAGATATACTGGCCACTGGATTAACAGTTTTCTGTTCCCTGACTGCCCAGAGCAGGGGCTAATGAGAACACCTGACTCTAACCTGTAAAGAGTCAGGTGAGGCCAGTCAGTTAATGTGACCACCTGACTCTAATTAAGGCCCTGCTGATACTATAAAAAGGGCTCACTCCAGTCAGGCAGGAGAGTCAGGGAGCCAGAGGAGAGGAAGTGCAGCTGAAGGGCTGGTTACTGAAGACTCCCTAAAACATCGTTAAAGGAGCCCTAAGGTAAGGGTGAAGAAGGGAGAAGCAGGAGAGCTGTGGGGAAGTGGCCCAGGGAAATGTAGCAACTCTGGCAGTGAAAGGTTGGCTGCCAACAACTGCTACCATTAGGGTCCCTGGGCTGGAAACCGGAGTAGAGGGCGGGCCTGGGTTCCCCCAACCCACCACTATAGGAACATCTCCTGGAAGGGGAAGTCAGGTCCCTGTCAGGACAGGAGGCTGAACAGAGACTGTGGGAGTTCTCTCACCAACCTCCTTGCAAGCCTATGATGAAAAGGGCTCAGTAGACTGTAATCCTGGCCCTAGAGAGAGAAGGGCTACGTGGAGGGTCACAGTGAGCCACTGAGGCTAACATAAACCACCTAGAAGCACAGGACCCACAGGAGCAAGGTCATTGCTCTGCCACAGTATATAGAGGTAACCTGAAAGCTGGATAAAGGTAGTGTGAACCTGACAGTTCCTGGAGTAGCATTGATTAGAGTCCATTGATATCCTAACACATCTTTTTTTTTGGAAGCCAATTAGGGAGGGCAGTGCATTCTGATGGTACTTGTCCGTAAGCGCAGAGCCCAGCCCCCGGAAAAAACCCACCCCACCATTTAATTCCACATACCCAAGAACGGTCTCCACAAGTCCCTCTCTGCAAATTAACAATACTTTGTCTTCTTCACCTGGGCCAATTCTTAATGTCTTTTGTAGTCAGGAATTCCTGGACTTTAGTGGTTTCAGCGGAGCGAGTGTTCCTTCTTTCTTGGAACAGCCATGGATTAGCATTATTCAGGGGAGAGGTTACTAGCACATTACCCTGTAATGGTTTGGTTCTTCTAGCAAAGTCCAAATGCATAGTAGGTCTGTCAGTGGACAAGAGAGAGGTTGCTAGCACTTCACCTTGTCCTTTTCTCCTGCTGTCCAGAAGGAACAGCAGCACCAGGAGCAGGGCCGGCTCCAGACCCCAGCGCGTCAAGCGCGCGCTTGGGGCAGCATTTTGCCGGCAGGGCGGCAGGCGGCTCCGGCGGACCTCCCGCAGGCATGACTGTGGAGGGTCCGCTGGTCCCGCAGCCCCGGTGGACCTCCCGCAGAAATGCCTGCGGAGGGTCCGCTGGTCCCGCGGCTCCAGTGGACCATCCGCAGGCATGCCTGCGGGAGGTCCACCAGAGCCGCGGGACCAACGGACCCTCCGCAGGCACGTCTGCAAGAGATTCCCCCGGAGCCGCGGGACTGGCGACCGCCAGAGCGCGCCCCGCGGCGCGCCGCTCTGCTTGGGGCGGCGGAATTCCTAGAGCCGCCCCTGACCAGGAGACACAGCTGATCATCAGTTGGAGAATCATCTTGCAGTGGAGGGGCCTTTTTGCAGTGCGAAGCGTGGGTCCAGGCAGTCAGTTCTTGGCACTTCACAGTGGTGTTGGTAGTTAACAGGATTTGGTATGGGCCTTTCCAGCGTGGGGCCAGGACAGTCTTTCACTGTTGGACCTTTATGTAGACCCAGTCTCCTGGTTCCAGCGAATGGCAGGGTTGCTCTGGATCCTTAGGTCTTTTATACACAGGTAAAAAAAGCGCACTCAACACATTTCATTAGTGCCTGGCAATAATTAAGCATGTTATTAAATGACTGTCCATCTGAGCCAGGGCCAGTGGGGCGCAGCTGGTAGTTGTATCGGCTGCCCTGTTAGAATCTCATGAGGGCTGAGTCCAGGCTTTTGATTGGGAGTGGCCCTCAGTCATTAATGCTAATGGGAGGGTATTTGGCCACTTTAAATTTGTCTCAGCACAGATCTTGGCCAGTTTATTTTCAAAAATCCCATTTTGACGTTTCACTGTCCCGGCAGTGGTGGGGGCAGTGGAGATTGTGTTGGATCTGTAAAGCTGCACGTAACTTGTTATAATTTGTCCAGTAAAATTAGGTCCACAATCACTGTTGCTACTCAGAGGTTTGCCAAATTGTGATACAAAAGCCTTAAGTCAGAAGTATTACAACAGTCTTGGCATCTGCCTTTTTACAGGGAAAGGCTTTAACCCAGTTGGAAACTACATTAACTAAAACTAACACACTTATAATTACAACATTTAGACTTTTAAATAAAATTAATCTGCATTTTTACAAAAGGTCCCCAAGAAGGAGGATGTGCTGCCTGCCTAACCTCGACAGCTTTACCAACATTATGTTGCTGACAGATTACACACTGTTGGCAGTATTGCTGGGCCACAGGAGAAAAAATCCGGTACAAACCAGTCTCGTCTAATTACAGCAATCATTCCTCCTTCGCCCATGCACGCCACTCCGTGGTGCACCCGAGCAAAGCACGGCCAGAGCACCTTGGGCACAACCAGGCGGCCGTCTGGGAAGCGCCAAAGGCGATCAGGATGCAAAGTGTACTCAGCAATACTTCAGGAACATTTTTCAGCTTTTTGATTGGTATTAGCTTTTCCTTTTTTTTTTTTTTTTGAAAAACAAAGAGCATATTTTTACCCCCTTGGGGTTGGCAGATTATTGCTTAAAATATATATTTTTTTTTAACAAATACCCTTGTTGATTGCAGGTAAAACTGAGGAATTACTTCCCATATTTTCCTGTATTTGTTTTATAGGCAGGCCAGGTTTCAATGGCTTCTATCTTTATCATTTAGGTGATTTGCATTAACGCAGACATTCTCGGCTTGCTTTTGGATTCAAAGTTATCAGCCACTTAGAGACTCTGTCTCAAAAGGACAATTAACTTCTAACTTTTAACTCCTGCTTTCAAACACACATTGATTTGAAAAGGAAAACTTATATCCTTGGGGCAGCCGGTTTAGGAAGAAATCACTTGAGGCCAGAGAACAGACAGCTAACCAAAACCTCCATTTTATTTACAGAGACAGAGAGCTCACTCAGCCGGTTGAAACCGGCTGAGCTATCCCTTAATAGTCTAACTCAGTTGCCATAGTAACAAAACCCATGACAACCAAATACACAACATATTCCTCCCCCCCTAATAAGAACATTCCCTAAATAAAACACACACTAAACTAGAGAAGGAGGGTAGACTGCCTCCATTCCCGGCTAAACCCTGGGGATTATTTTGCCCCATAACCGTGGGTTCGCCCTAACTAAAGATCCAGCCGATGAGGAGGTCTTCTGTCTCTAGGTGGATTACGGCGAACTTCTGGTGTTGTTGCACCCGAAAGTACTAGGGGCTCAGGGTCCGCAGCACGAATAGGTGAGGAGGTGGTATCAGCTCGTGCTGGGCAAAGGGGTATCTCAGCTGCCGGCAGTAATGGAGGAGAACAGTCAGGAACAGGTGACTCATGATTCAGTGTCTCACCAGGAGGGGTGAAGTCAGACCCCTCAACTGCAGATGGGTCCTGAAGACTGGCATGACCTGGCAACAGCTGATCTACATGTCGCCGCCAGGTAAGATTCTCTGCAGTCCGGACTGTATAGGAAACAGGTCCTGTTTGAGTGATGACTGTGGCCGGGACCCATTTAGCTCTGGAAGTATAATTCCGAGCCAAAACTGGCTGCCCTGGGCTAAAGGTTCGGTCTTTTGCTCTGGGTGCCCGTCTGATGACTTGATATTGCTGCTGATGTTGCACAGTTTGCCTGGGTTCAGAAGGTTTCAGCAGATCAAAGCAAGTGCGCAGCTGTCGTCCCATCATTAGAAAGGCTGGGGAAGCCTGGGTCGTAGCATGAGGTGTGTTTCTATAGGAAAGTAAGAAGGTATCCAGACGCTTTTGAATGGAGCGTTGTCCCTTTGCTGATTTCAAAGCGTTTTTCATTGTCTGCACAAATCTTTCAGCTAATCCGTTGGTGGACGGATGATATGGTGCTGACGTGATGTGGTGTATCCCATTTGCCTTCATAAAATTTTGAAACTCCCGAGAGACGAACTGCGGTCCGTTGTCGCTCACAAGTTGTTCTGGCAGACCAAAACAACTAAAGAGTCCTCGTAGTTTTTGGATAGTACTCTCTGCAGTAGTGGACTGCATTATAGAGACTTCTGGCCATTTAGAATGGGCATCTACTGCCACCAAGAACATGCTTCCTTCAAGGGGGCCAGCAAAGTCAACGTGAATACGTTGTCACGGGTTTTCAGGCCAGTCCCATGGGTGTAGGGGTGCCCACTGGGGTGCATTTCTTACACCCTGACATGACATACAAGCTTTTGCCTTCTCTTCAATAGCACTGTCCAATCTAGGCCACCAAAAATAGCTTCGTGCAATTTCCTTCATGCGCACTATTCCACAGTGACCTGAATGTAGCTGTTCTAACATCTGTGATCTCAGGGGTGGTGGAATAATGACACGCCTCCCCCACAACAAACAACCAGATTGGACCGATAACTCCGTCCGCCTGGACATGTAGGGAACAAGGTCGGGTGAGACCGGAGAGGTTTGTCGAGATTTTCCATGCATCACCAGGTCCATAACTTGGGATAATACTGGGTCAATGCGGGTTGCCTTCTTTATCTGAGTAGCAGTGATGGGTGTATTCTCTACCTGTTCAAAGTAGAAGATTTCCTTTTGGGCACTATCTTGATGTTTGACCGGTAAAGGCAACCTTGAGAGGCCATCTGCATTGCCGTGCAGAGTGGATTTCCGATATTTGATTTCATATGTGTGTGCAGAAAGTATCAATGCCCAACGTTGCATACGACTAGCAGCTAATGGGGGAATGCCTGTGTAGGGTCCAAAAATTGATGTCAGAGGTCGATGGTCTGTAAGAAGAGTAAACTTTCGCCCAAACAGGTACTGATGAAACTTCCTAATTCCAAAAACAATTCCTAATGCCTCATGTTCGATTTGGGCGTAGTTAGTTTCTGCTTTGCTTAGAGTGCGTGAAGCAAAAGCAATAGGTCTTTCTTCTCCCGAAGGCATAATGTGTGACACGACCGCTCCCACTCCATAAGGGGAAGCATCGCAGGCCAATTGCAGGGGTAAGGATGGATCAAAGTGCGTTAGAACTTCAGAATTTAACAATGCATCCTTAGCTTTGTTAAATGCAACATCACAGGCTTCAGTCCACTTCCAGGCCTTGTTCTGCCCAAGGAGCTCATGAAGTGGTTTTAGCAGTGTGGCTAACTGTGAGATGAACTTTCCATAATAGTTCAGTAGTCCTAGAAATGAGCGCAGCTGGCTTACATTTCGAGGTGGGGGAGCCTCCACAATAGCTTTAACTTTTGCAGGGGCCTTATGAAGACCTGCAGAATCGATGATGTGTCCCAAATATTCAACAGAGGGCTTGAAGAATTCACACTTGTCTTTGCGAACTCGTAGGCCATACTCTTCCAGTCTTTGTAGGGTAGCCTCTAAATTCTTTAAGTGATCCTCTTCATTTCTTCCAGTGACCAGGATATCATCCAGATAGCACTGAACTCCTGACAAGCCACACAAGATCTGGTCCATAGCCCTCTGGAACAGGGGGGAGCCGATGTGATTCCAAAGGGTAGGCGACAGTATCGATAAAGCCCCTTATGAGTCACAATAGTCAACAGCTCTTGGGACTTTTCATCGACGTGCATCTGTAAATATGCTTGACTCAGATCAATCTTACTGAACTTTTGTCCCCCAGCCAGGCCTGCGAAGAGGTCATCGATGCGGGGAAGCGGGTATTGCTCTGCACACAACACTGGGTTGACAGTGACTTTAAAATCACCGCAAATCCGGAGAGAGCCATCTTTCTTCACTATTGGAACGATAAGAGTGGCCCATGAGCTATGGGTAACTGGTATTAGGACTCCATTGGTGACCAGGCGCTCCAGGTCTGCTTCAACTTTTGGCCTGATGGCATATGGCACAGTTCGGGCTTTCAGATATTTTGGTGGACTGCCAGGTTTAATGTTCAATGTCACAGTGTCGACACACCAGGTCCTTACACCAGCATTCTGATCCCTGGTGACCCAGCTTACCACAGCGGTAACATTCTTGACTCTGCACCGTTTTGTGGGTCAGTTCTTCTGACACTTTTTGCACCCTAGGGGATGCACCGATGTATTGTGCCTCCCTTGTAGCCAGTTCCATGGAGACAGCAATATCAACAGCCTTCTGTAATGTAAGCTGAGCCTCTGTCAGTAGGCGCTTCCGTATAGCTTCACTGCAGAGGCCACACACTAACCTGTCACGCAGGGCATCATTTAACATCTCTTTAAAATCACAGTGTTCTGTTAGCTTTTTTAAAATGGCTACAAATTGTACAACTGTTTCATCTTCCTTTTGGTCTCTTTTGTGGAACCTATATCTTTCAGCAATTACCAGTGGTTTTGGGGAGAAATGAGACCCCAGGATTTCCACAATGTCACTGTAAGATTTAGTCTCAGGCTTAACAGGGTGTAGTAAGCTGCGTAGCAGAGAGTAGGTTTTAGCCCCTACAACAGTTAAGAATATTGGCACCTTCTTCGCTTCTGTAATGTCATTTGCAATACCAAAAAGCTCAAAATGCTCAGTATACACATGCCATTGCTCTGTATTCTCATCAAAAGGCTCCAGGGGCCTGGTCAGAGTAGCCATGATTTTTAGTTTCACTTTCACAGTCAATGCAAACAAGCAGCTTTTTTTCTTTGTTTGGTCTTTACCTTGACTTCTACTACCTTCTGTTACTGGAGCAGCACCAGGATCCCATCCTCGTCGCCAGTGTTATATCCTTGGGGCAGCCGGTTTAGGAAGAAATCACTTGAGGCCAGAGAACAGACAGCTTACCAAAACCTCCATTTTATTTACAGAGACAGAGAGCTCACTCAGCCGGTTGAAACCAGCTGAGCTATCCCTTAATAGTCTAACTCAGTTGCCATAGTAACAAAACCCATGACAACCAAATACACAACAAAAACACAACCCATTTTGGCTTCCCTTTGGCAAAGTGACCGTTGATTACACAGAACTACCTTAAGGCTTACTGTGGGGCACTGACTACAGCTTCTATCTGCTATTTGTTACCAAAACAGATTTAAAATCTTTTCCCATTCTCCTGGCTTTGACTTCCCTGCTGCAGCCACAACTTTGGTCTTTATTTAAAACAATTTAAAATCTTGTAAAGCATTAAATCACCTTAAGGATTAAATGCTAAATACCAAAATTAAACAACACTAGTTTCTTTTGTCTGGCAAAAGTATTTCTCAGTTTTACAACCTCAAAACAACACCAATTCATTTCAAACTTATAAAACAAAGATTGTACACATCAGGAGTGTTTTTTTAGCAAATTTGACTAACTTGGTCATAGTTAAATGGTTCCACTTAAATAACCTCTTGCCTGGATTATTTATAGATATTCCTCCGGAGAAATGGGCCCTTTTTCCAAAGGAATGGCTGCAAAGAAACCAAGAATTTTTCTTTTCATAACACCTTCTTTTAACATTTGCACAAAGTTTCACTGCTTAATTCCCTCCAGTAACTACAGAGTCAACTTCTCACTCTCTTTCTTCCAGCTTTCTTTAACTATTGTTGCCTGCTTGTTTGGGCCCAATCCTTTTTTCCTCGCTGCATTATTCCTTCCCATGAGCACAGGAATTGTTTCACTACCAATTTAGCAAGGAGGGTGGGCTTTTCGACTACCCCCAACCCCTCCTGGTCCCTTTCCTTAACAATATTACTCATAAGGGCCACCCGAATCATCCTCCGTGAGGCTTGCCACCTAGACAGAATGCACATGTAATACACAGGGGCGCCCTCCCATGGTCAGGGGGAACTCTCAGACTGTCCCCCACCCATCTTCCAATCACACACGCTGGGGGGGGGGGCGCCCTGTCTGCTAGCGGCTCATAAGCTAAAGAAAGGTCTCACACTCTCCAGGGAGGGCACTCTGTCCGCTCAGCAGCATTAACAGCATGGTAAAATGAGGAAGTTACACTCACTGACCGTAGGAATAATGACTCCTTGCTGAATTAAGGAGGTAATTACTGGTTAAATTCCTCTCTCGGCCTGTTTTGATAGAGGGTACTGCAGCACTTTGGGAAGGGGTCTTGCTGGGGTTCAGGCGAACTTTACCCGATTGGGCGGACCCAATGTACCCAACCTGGTTGGCATGATTAATTCACAAGGAGAGGGGGGACCTTAGCCAGCAGTTCCTGTTGCAGCGAGGAAGGGCTGGGGTCGGTCTCCCTCTTTGGAGCATCCGCCTGTAAAACTGCCAGGACCTTATTGGGACTGGGACCAGGCATGCCCAAATACACGCCATCTGGAATACAATAGATCATACAATTTAATTTACACAGCAAGTCTCTTCCCAAAAGGTTAATCGGTGAACAAGGACTGAGGAAGAAAGCATGATGGTCAGACAGAGGATCGACAGAAACGGTCAGAGGTGAAGAGACGGGGTGGGGATTAGGAATATTGCCCGCCCCAACTGCAGTTTAAATATAAGTTTATAGGATCTTCAGATGGAGCTGGGGGGTACCCCAAAAGGCCTTGAAGGGTAGAGAGATATCTGCTGGCCACCAGGGGCTTAAAAAACCCAATTTCTCTTTTGTCTCCTTTAATTGTGTATTAAGTTTGTCCTGGGAGTTCTTGAGACTCTCTCTAGGGGAAACCGTAATTTTGGATCATCTCTGCTATACCAGTTGCATTTCTATAGAAACTTGCAAGTGAGAGGACTATAATTCCTATACATATAGAAACCAGGTGTGCCTTTTGGTGGAACGGTGATCTCTTTTGATCCACCGGCCCCCATTTTTCCCAGCACCTGGTGAAGCGGGAATCACCTTGGAATCCTCGTCCCCCAGTACCTATTTGGGTTTCCTGGCGAAGCGGAGACCACTTGCCTGCTCCGACCCCCAGAGCCCAGCTATTCACCTTTGGGTCTTTCATGCAGGGAGGGTTTGTTTAGGATGTCCACGACTTTCCTACAGCCCCATTCAGTAAAAAGTGTTGGCTAGTCTCAGAGAATGGCGCTGCTTACTCTGTTGCTTCAGGCTAGGTGATCATCAGACCAGTCAGTGGCTCATGAACCGCCTTTAGGTGGGGACCAGAGATGCGGGGAGGAAAGAAGGTGTGGAAACAGACCGTCTGAAGATGGTAAAGGATAGGGTCACACAATCCTAGACACAGGCAGACCCCTCACCGGTCAAGCCATGCAGAGGAGACTACCTCAGTCAGGGCACTCTTTTTGGCCCTACTAGTTGTAGTCACAGGGCTTGCATTAGAGACATCTCCGGTCACGAGCTTGTGGGCTTTGCAGAGAGCTCTGGGCATCTTCCTGTGACTCTTACTCACACTCCACACTCACACTGTGACACACACAACCAGAGTCCTACCCATCCATATATGTGGTAATCCAGATGGGACTCAAACCCACCCCCACATGTGGCTCTTCCCGGGGCAACCAGAACCAGAAGGGTGTCAGGCTTGTCTGGCAGCAAAAGATCTGGATCAAGTGTGCAACTCACCCAAACCCAGAGCCTAAAGGCAGTCCACCGAAAACCCAAAAAGGAGAATTAAAAGGTTTCCTACCTTTCAGATGGGCCCTGAGTTCAGTGGGGAACGGTCTGCGGTCCTCTGGTCCGGTGGTATGCTGTGGATCCAAGTCACAGCACCAAGAATTGTGGTGGAAAATTAACCATGTGTTGTGTTTGGATCAGAACAGCCTGAGGCCCACTTTATTACAAGCATTCAGGGAGACACAGCCAGCCTAGCTGATCTGTCTAACAAAGGAACACGGAAGCTTATATAGCTTAAAACCACATTTAGTCAAACACACTTTTCATTCGTAATATCCTTTTAAACAGAAAAACAGCTCCTTATTAGGAATACAAAAGCAACAAGCTTTCCTGTTTATTATCAGGTTGTACGTTTGCGGGTAAGGCTTCTAGTGATTACAGTTACATTTCGCAAGACTGGCATTTTTCATTCTCTCTCTCCTCCTGCCCCTTGTACACAGTTATTTTAATCAAAGTTATCTTGGTCAAAGTTTGGGCCTACTCCATTTTCCCTTACAGATGCAACATGGTTAATGGCTCAGATGCACTCAGAAATATTGCTTATGTGAATACTGTGTGGTGTCAAAAACTGTGTGGACGGACCAGAAGGATGGTACCAGTATGTCTTCTGATGCTCACGAGGAGGCTTGTAGGGCACTGATGAAAGAATTGAGGCGTTCTGGACCATTGTGCAGGAGGCAGGTGGTAAAATTTGAACATGGGTGCTGGTGTATAGATACCCAGCAATTGCAGCCTGGCTCTGGAGTCTTTGAAGGACTGCAGGGAATCATCAGTCTTCTGGCTGAAGAGGTGAGATTCATCTAAAGGGAGGTCCTCAAAAGTATATTGTACCTCCCTGGAGAAATCAGATGAATGCAACCAGGATTCCCTCCTCCTTCCAATTCCTGTGGTCATAGTACGCAAAGATGTGTCCGCTAAATCCACCAGAGACTGCAGTGTCATTCTGACGACCAGTTTGCCTTCCTCTAAGGGTATGTCTACACTACAAGACTATTTCGAATCAACTTAAGTCGAATTTGTGGAATCGACCTTATGAAGTCGAATTTGTGTATCCACACTAAAAACACTAATTCGACTGTGTGAGTCCACAGTAATGGGGCCAGCGTCGAATTTGGAAGCGGTGCACTGTGGGAAGCTATCCCACAGTTCCCGCACTCCCCGCTGCCCATTGGAATTCTGGGATTTCCCCCCAATGCCTGCTGGGGGAAAAAATGTGTCGAGGGTGGTTTTGGGTAACTGTCATCATTGAACCGTCAATCATGCCCTCCCTCCCTCCCCGAAAGCGCCTGCGGGCAATCTGTTCGTGCACTTTTCTGCTCAGTGACAGCATGGGCACCACAGCACTGCGAGCACGGAGCCCGCGGCAGTTATGGCCGTTGTCAACTCCTCGCACTTTATCGTCCACCTCTTCCACAGTCAGCTGCTGAGAAATCGGGCTACTTTTCAATGGTGCTGCGAGCACTGGTGGACCATGGGGGACGTTTTACCAACATCAACGTCGGGTGGCCAGGCAAAGTTCATGACGCGCGTGTTTTCAGGAACTCTGCTCTGTTTAGACGCCTGCAGGAAGGTACTTTCTTCCCGGACCACAAAATAACTCTTGGGGATGTGCAGATGCCTATAGTGATCCTCGGGGACCCAGGCTACCCGCTAATGCCCTGCCTCGTGAAGCCCTATGCAGGCACCTTGCACAGCGACAAGGAACTCTTCAAGTACCAGCGAGCAGCGTGACCTGTGACTGTTCAGTTTCTTTACAGAGAAGCTGAACCTGCCCCTGTTTCTTTACCAAGTTACTGTTGACCAGCATCTGCAGTTACATACCCCGTCCACCCCGCTTCCCCCACTTCCAACACACGTTTAAAAATAAAATACATGTTCCACTGTAACTTTACAAAGGTTTCTTTATTGATGACTTTGCATTAAAGGGTTGAAACTGGGACGCAGACTGTGCTGGGTAGGGTGTGCGGTGATGTAAAGACCACCTCTAAACTCGAGGAATGACAGGCTCCTGCTGCCAGAGCCGTCTGCAGTGCCGGACTGGTTGTTTCAACGGAGCCTGCCATCCCTCCTTTTTGGGACTCTGTGTGCGGGGGCTATGTGGCCTTGTGGCGGGGGAGGACGGATACAGATTCCTCTGCTGCGTGGCTCTGTGGTCCAGGACAGGGACCGTTGCATGAGATCTGTAACCCCCCTCCCCCGCTACAAAGTCACGTACCCTCCCACCCACACAGAACCTGCAAACCACCTCCCATACTGACCAGGGTGCCTACTGACTGCACTGTGTGTGTGACCTGCTGCTGATCCTGCCCCGGTCTCTGTACCCTGCTAAAGGTAACTGTCCTATGCAATACCCTACCCCCTTCCCCACCCACCCCTTCAAAGGCAGCGTTGTGTAAAAAAGCATGACGGAAACAGTAATTAACAGCAAAGTATTTTTAATAATTAACCAGACAGTCGGGATGAAACTGGGATTGGGGCTAGAGTGAGTCAGGAAGGGAAGGAATTCTCAAAAATTAGGGTATGAGAGCTTTTGTGTACTTGAGCACTCTGCTGGGGTGCAGTGACAGTTTTCACGGCCCCTGGTGCCACTCCTTCTGGTTACTTTGGGTGACGGGAGGTATGGGACTTTGTGGCGGGGGAGGGCGGTTGCAGATACACTGCGGGGGGGGCTCTGTCCTCCTGGCTGCGGTCCTGCAGAACATCCACAAGGTGCCGGAGCGTGTCCGTTTGCTCCCTCATTAGTCCAAGCAGCGTTTGAGTCGCCTGCTTGTCTTCCTCACGCCACCTCTCCTCCCGTTCGCTGTGTGAACACTGGTACAGAGAGAGGGTCTCCCTCCAGTGGCTCTGCTGGTCCGCCTCGGCTCGGGAGCACCCCATAACTTCAGCAATCATCTCGTCCCGTGTCTTTCTCTTTCGCCGCCTAATCTTTGCCAGCCTCTGTGAGGGGGATGCTGTGGCAGGTCTGGAGACAGTCGAAGCTGTGTGATGGGAAAGAGGGAGTGAATTCCTTGCAAAGATACATTTCTGCGAACAATGAACACAGTCTAGTCTGTGTCTGTGAACAACACCATGCACAGCACCTATCTCGTCCGCACTCCTGCAGCAGGCAATCCAGAAAGCATAAACTCTGCCCCTGTTCCACCCCATCGCAGTGTCCCCCGACCCTTGGAATTCCGGGTTGAGATCCCAGTGCCTGATGGTGCAAATTTCATTGTCGCGGGTGGTTCTGGGTACATGTAGTCACTCATTTCTTCCTCCGGGAAAGCAACGGCAGACAATCATTTCGAGCCCGTTTTCCCTGGATTACCCTGGCAGACGCCATAGCGTGGCAACCATGGAGCCTGTTTTGCCTCTTGTTGCTGTCACCGTATGTGTACTAGATGCCGCGGACTGAGGCGATTCAGCAGCGCTACACAGCAGCATTCATTTGCTTTTGCATGACAGCACAGATGGTTATCAGCCATATTGTACCATCTACCATGCCATTGTAAATTGGCAAGGTGATGATGGTTACCAGCCGTATTGCATTATATCTTCTGCTGCTGTCATAGGTGCCCCTGGCCGAGATCAGCCGGGGGCGCAAAAGACAAAACTGGGAATGACTCCCCGAGTCAATCCCTCCTTTATGGTATATAAAAATAGAATAATTCCTGCATAGAAGATGGGGCTAGTGTAGTAGAGATCCAGTGTTTCAGAGAACCAGAGAGCACAGCCGCTCCGTGTCAGATTATGCAGGAATGATGAGCTGCATGGCATTCACAGGGGGTGCTCCTGCAACAACCCCACCTGTTGCTTCCCTCCTCCCCCAGCCTTCCTGGGCTACCGTTGCAGTGCCCCCTGATTTGTGTGCTAAAGTAATAAAGAATGCAGGAATAAGAAACAGTGACTTGTTACTGAAATGAAATGAGGGGAAGGGCAGCCTCCAGCTGCTATGATTGTCCAGACAGGACATTAAGCAGTGTGGTGGGAGAGGAAAAGAGCATCCTGCTGCTATGACAGTCCAGGCAGTACAGAATCTTTTCTTTACACATGAAGGGCGGGGGCTGATGGAGCTCAGCCCCCTGTTGCTATGATGAAGACGGTTAGCGGGCCGTCTACTTATGGGCTGATGATGAGGACGGGTACCAGTCGTATTGCACTACACCATCTACAGCAAGGCTGATGATGATGACGACGGATATCAGTCTTATTGCACCATCAGCCACCCATGAGGCGGAGGGGGGAAAGGATGCTACAGTACAGTGCCGCAGCATCGCGTCTACCAGCAGCATTCAGTACACATAGGGTGACATTTAAAAGAGTCAAGAGACGATTTTTTTTCCTTTTCCTTCTGGGGGGTGTGGGAGGGGGGTACATTGACGAGCTATGCCCTGAACCGCCGCGGACAATGTGTTTGACCGTACAGGTATTGGGAGATCAGCCAAGAATGCAAATGCTTTTCGGAGACTGCAGGAACTGTGGGATACCTTGCGTCCTCAGTCCCCCCTCCCTCCATGAGCGTCCATTTGATTCTTTGGCTTTCCGTTACGCTTGTCACGCAGCAGCGTGCTGAGTCTCTGCTACGCCGTCTGTCCGGAGATTTTTTAAACATACTTTGGACCAGGCGTAACATTACAGTAATTCCCCTAATTAGATGCAGGAGTCGCCGAGCGAGATCGCCCAGAGAAGGATCACTGAAGGAGATAGAGAGTGCATGCTGCGTGAAAGCCAGCACAAACCAGGACCCTATGCAGCCGTGCTCGGGGAGGCAATGCTCCCTGAGTACCTCATGAAAGCCTGGCGCGGAAAAGTGTGCTACCACGGAGCACCCAATAAGGCAGCTCTCCCCAGGAACCTCCTGCGGAGGCTTTTCGATTACCTCCAGGAGAGCTTCGTGGAGATCTCCCAGGAGGATTTCTATTCTATCCCCATATATGTAGAGACCTCCTTTTCACATACTTCAGCTTCCTGTTATATTAAGAATAAAAGTTTACATGTTTAAAGCACTTACCGACTGCTCCTTCCCCTGATTCAGGGTCCGGGTTAACGGCCGGGGAGGGTTGGTAGGGGATCTCCATGACGGTGATGAAGAGATCCTGGCTGTCGGGGAAACCAGCGTTGTAAGCGCTGTCGCCTGCCTCGTCCTCCACAAACCCTTCCTCATCTTCCCCGTCCGTGAACATCGCCGAGGAACTGTCCATCGACACTGTCCCATCGTCAGAGTCCATGGTCACTGGTGGGGCAGTGGTGGCAGGCTCCGTAGCATCCGTTTGCCGCTTTGATTTTTTGGTAGCCTTGTCTGGGGTCCTTGATTTTCACGCGGCGCTGCGTTGCATCCCGCCTGTATCCTCTGTCTCTCATGGCTTTGGAGACCTTCTCGTAGGTCTTTGCATTCCCTTTTTTGGAGCGCGGCTCCGAAAGCACAGACTCCTCGCCCCACACACCGATCAGATCCAAGACTTCCCGGTCAGTCTATGCTGGGTCCCTCTTTCTACTCAGAGATTACATGAACTCCTCTGCTGGAGAGCTCTGCATTGCTGCCGGTGCTGCTGAGCTCGCCCCGATGTCCAACCACGAAATGAAATTCAAACTGTCCAGACAGGAAAAGGAATTCAAATTTTCCCGGGGCTTTTCCTGTGTGGCTGGTCAGAACATCGAAGCTCGGACTGCTGTCCAGAGCATCAACAGAGTGGTGCACTGTGGGA
Source organism: Mauremys mutica (assembly GCF_020497125.1). Taxonomy (NCBI): domain Eukaryota; kingdom Metazoa; phylum Chordata; order Testudines; family Geoemydidae; genus Mauremys; species Mauremys mutica. Next base: position 267,074,455 of record NC_059073.1, read on the forward strand.
TAGCTCCCGGAGCTACTAAGTTCGATTTGCATCCACACCTAGCCTAATTCGACATAGCCATGTCGAATTTAGCGCTGCTCCCCTCGTCGGGGAGGAGTACAGAATTCGAACTAAAGAGCCCTCTATGTCGAATTAAATGGCTTCCTGGTGTGGACGGGTGCGCGGTTAATTCGATTTAACGCTGCTAAATTCGAATTAAAGTCCTAGTGTAGACCAGGCCTAAGATAGTCTGTAAGAAAGCATGATCCTGCTGGGGAAGCTTGTCCACAAAGTCCATTAACTGACCATAACTTAGAAAGCCATATTTAGCTAATAATACCAGGTAGTTGGAGATCTGAAACTGAAGGCTGGTTGAAGAAAAGACCTTGCGATCTAGGACATCCAATCTCTTTTCTTCCTTGTATGCTGGAGCAGAATGCAGATGTTGCTGTTGAGCCCATTCTGTTGCTGCTTGTATAACCAGGGAATTGGGCAGGAGGTGAGAAAACAGAACTCAGACCTCTTTGCTTGTACATAGTAGCTCTTTTCCGCACCCTTTGGGGTCAGTACACAAGTAGCTGGAGTATGCCAGTCAGTTTGGGCTGGTTGGAGAATGGTATCATTGATCGGTAGTGCCACTCTGGGAGGTACCGATGCATGCAATATCAAGTAACAGATTTTGGCTCTCCTGCATTTCCTCCAGTGGAACGTGGGGGACTTTCTTTGTAACCTACTTCCTGGAACTGACGGTAGTTATCCGGGGTGGGAGGAATGAGTAGATAATGCTGCTGCATCTGGAGAAGATGAAGTGAACCGCTCTGGTTCCAGTGCTACCATTGGAGTTGGGCTAAGCAGTGCATCCTCTTACCCCAGTTCTGAATGCCTGCTTGATGAAGGCTGGAGGTGCAAAATGGGGGATTCTTCTTGGGCTGATCGGGAAGGTTCCAAAGGCGGATTTTGGGGCTAAGACCCCCAGTACAGCCTACTGGGGGGGATCTGCCGGTTGGTGCAGAGGGCCCCACAGAGAGGGATACCCATGACTCCTGAGCTGAGGCAAGGGAGAGTATTGCCACTGAGCCGGTGGGACCTTTGGACAGTCATGCTGATGGTACAAGAGAGGCGGACCTTGCCTTCTATCCGAGTCCTCTGATGCCGAGAAGTCAGAGCCTTGTTCGAATGGTAATGCCACTGGAACCCTGGGAGTCATAGGAGGGGGTCAGGAACATGACCCGAAGGAGGTAAGTCCAAAGCAGGGGAGTGTATTCTCTTAAGTGGCTAATGCACCTGAAGACATGGAGACCTCACCTCTTCCAGTGCAAAGAGTTTATGAAGTCTGGGTGCTGACTTGAGCCTCCCCGGTGTCAGCAACATGCACTCTGCAGTCGGAAACAAAACTGGAACTGGAGCTGGAACAGAGGACTGTCCCAGAACCGAAAGTTCCCTTGACTTCAGCAGTGCTGATCTGGAAGGGGTACATGGCTTGATGACTGGGACTAGTAGGTCCAGTGTTCTGTGTGACTTCTTGTCGTGTTTGCAAGCCTTGGAACATGCCATGTATCTGTGGCTGGAACTTGTGGAGGATGCAGTGTCCTTCTTGGGCCTTGAGGAAGACTTACTGCCATGTTTATGCATATGCTTCCTTGCCTCATGACTAGGCCCTGTCATGGAATACATAGCTCCAGTGGAACCAAGACTTGAATGCCTCAATAGGAGATGCATGCTTCGATTCTTCAGGCTGATGTACGGGGTGGGTGGGTGTTCCCCAGCCTGGATCCAACTGCAGCCACATGGTGACCTCCATGAGGTGCTGGGCCTGGCCTTCCTGGGTATGGCTTGGGAAGGAGAGGCAGATACTGCACCTGGATGCAATGTGGACTTCCCCCAAGCAGAAAAGGCAGTGTTGGTGCTCGTCACTGACAGAAAATGAGCAAGAGCAGGAGGTGTCTTTGGCATAAGCCAGTACCCAGGTGTGGGCACTGAGGGGGGAATGGGAGGCTGGAAAAACAGTGTCCAAAGTCCTTAAATCCCTAGAAGCTACTGCTACACTAAAAACTACTACCTAAACAACAAAAATTACCTATTTCCAAGAGTAAAACAGTCTTTTTTCTGTGTTTTAGAAAGTGTATCACAAGAGATGAGAGAACAGCAGAGACTCCGACTTGGACCATGCAGCAGTGAGAAGGAACTGAGAGCATGGTCGGTCTACCCTTTATTGCCTCGGCAAAACTAGGAGGTAAAGCAAGGGCATGCGTGTGGACCAACAGACACTACTGCTTTCAAAATCTTTGGCTCCAGACACATGGAGTGCATTGTGCGTTTAACTCTCAGTGGAATACAATAGGGACCATTTCGCAAAGAACTGTTAAGTCCCATCAGTTTTACAACCTCTCTCCTTTCAGATTTGGGTCCGCTTCTGAATGCCAAAAAAAATAAAAATAAAAAAATAAAATCTCTGCCCAACCTAGAGAATTCTTCTTATAGGTTCTATATTGAACTCAATATCCATGAACATCTTTTTTTCAGAGGACGGGTTTCTGAAAATAGAGCAGTCTTTTTCCAAAGGCGAACCTGCCAAATCCAGAAAGAGGGCCTCTTCCCGGATCTCATGAGTTTGATGGCAGCTACAATTTATGTAACTCCGTTTACTCATCTCAGAATGAGGCTGATGCAGATGTCTCAAGTCACAGTCTTCAAATGTTTGTTGCTGTGACAAGGTGTGCTTGCCCACACTGGTACGGCAAGGGTTAACTCTACTCTCTCGGCTGAGGAGGCCATGTCCCCTCAGCCCTGGTGGACATGCTCCATCTGGAGACAGTATAAAAGGGAGCAGCCCATCTCATTTGGGGCTGACTGCTGAGGAAGGAGGATGCCTGCTGCAGGCTCCAGTGCAGGTACAGTTGAATCACTAGACGGTGGAGGCCAGAGACATCTTGACACAGGCGAATGCCCAAGCTCCTGTGGACACCCAAGGGGCAACAGAGCTGTTGACAGCAGCACAGGTTGAGGAGCCTATGGACTTTGGAGACACCAGGGACTACCACACCAGGACTACCACTTAGTCATTGTGCTGGGTGGCATCATAGTGTTTCAGATGGATGCCCTGCTGACCCAGCGGTGAGTGCTCCTGCCACTGCTAGAGTCCTGAGCTGGGACCCAGTGGAGCAGGAAGGGCCTGGGTACTCCTACCCAGCTGCCATCCACCCCTAGCTGGAGGCCTACTACCCCTGATTCACTACTAGGCCACACAGCCCTGTTGAACAAGGCAGCCAAACTAACTCTGACCATTGGACATGCAGCCCTGAGAAAGTCAATATGTCTGCCCTTTTACCCCTATGCCACACTATCCCGAGGCAAGGGGGAATTGTATAGACTCAGCCATGGGGAAATAACTACCCTGACCCCACCCCAAGAGGGATGGGGTGTGCTTGCCCCGTGACAGTTGCCATGCCTCAGAATGTCCTCAATTTGTTGAGATGATAGACAGACAGGCCAAATGTTCTTGGAGGCATCCTGTTCAATTCCCCTTTCACCACCAATCACAACAACTTCAGATGCATCCAACAAGGATGGGGTGTGCATTTAGGCCATTTCAAAATCAGAAGCCAAAGGGCTTTTCAGGAAACGAGCTTGCATATACATGTGTTGGTGTCAAGAGCCATTCAATTTGGCCCTCAGATCTTTCCTTCCTTATGTAGAGGGGGAGATTATTCAGGTAGCAGCAGACAACAGAACCACTACATATTATGTGAACAAACAGGGGGCTGTTCATTCTTTCCACTTATGTACTGAAGTGGTCAGATTATGGGACTGGTGCATTCTTCACAAGGTCTATCTGGTGGGCTTGCATTTTACAGGGGAGAGCAATGTGCTAGCAGATCGTCTCAGCAGGGACAATTTTCAGAGGCATGAGTGTCCTTAAAAGGTCAAGTAATAAAAGACATCTTCAGTTGTGGTTGGCCTGCTGTAAACCTATTTGCAACAAGATTCAACAACAAGTATAGTTTCTTCTGTTCATGACCAGGAAGGGCAGTCAGTCCATCTCAGACTCCATTCTTGTGCTTTGGAAAAGGGGCTTTCCCTCCATTTCCATTAATTCTGAAAGTGGTGAAAAAGATTAATCAGGACAGGGCAAGAACGATACTGACTGTCCCAGCTTGGCCAAGACAACAGTGGTATCTGGACCTGCTTCAGCTGTCACACAGAGTTTGCATGCATTTCTGACTCCAGCTCTTTTGCCACAATAGCAAGGCAGGTCCCTCAGTCTCTTCATTTGACTGCCTAAGGTATTGGACTTGGACTAATCTTGAACAATCCTTCTTAGTGCAGAATAGACTGCTCAATTTTAGAAAGCTGTCTACTAGAAAGTGTTGCTTCGATGAGGGGAAACATTCTCCAGTTTCAGCTTTTCCTGTATTTTGGAGTATTTAATTTACTTAAAAAAATCTCAAAAGTTATCTAGTTCCTCTTAAAGTTCACTTGGCAGTGATCTCAGCATACCACTTTTTGGTCAGTGATAGATTGCTGTTTGTGGATGATACAGTTAAAATGTTATGAAGGGGGTACCTAATATGTATCCTCCTTTGAGAGATCCAGTTCCCTCTTGGGATCTTTCGCTGGTATTATCTGTATTTATGAAACCACTATTTGAAACCTTGGTGGAATGTTCCTTATTTTATTTATCTATTAAAACAGTATTCATTATTGCTATATTATCATCCAGAAGGGTGAATCACATGCTGTAATGGGTGATGAGCCATTTACAGATTTTCATAAGGTAGTTCTTAGACTTGATCCCCCAGGTTTTTACCAAAAATAGCATCTGAATTTCTTACAATCATGTAGATTGTTTCTTACGCTAAGAATAATATGGGGTCATAGTTAGAGCCCTGCAAATCTGCGGATAACCGCAGACCATGTTTGCGGATGGATGCAGATCCAAATTTTGTATCTAGAACCCTGAAAATATGTGGAGATCCCTGGACCATGATTGTGGATTGCGGAGATACATATTTTGTATCCGCACAGGGCTCTAGTCAAAGTGTGTCTGCTCGGACTATTCTAGATGGGTTAAACAATATATCACTGAATGTTACAAGTTAGCAGATATTTCTGTGCCTACTATTATCTGACCTCATTCTACTAGAGCTTTAGCAGCACTTAATATGTTCCTATTTTAGAAATTTACAAGACTGCTCCTTGGAAGTCAGTACATCTGTTCACTAAACATTATGGTCTAGATTTGGCTTCAAAAGCAGATGCCAAATTAGGCAGAGCAATACTTGAATTATTGTTCAATTAAAGCACTGTTCCCACCTCCTGAGTTTTCTGTACTGCTTGTCAAAATACCCATAAGTGGGACTATGCAGACCCTCTCAAAGTAGTAGTGAAGGTTACTTGCTTTCTCTGTAACGAGTTCTTCAAAATGACTCTGCATAGTCACGCTTCCCATCCACATTCCTCTCTTGTTCAGAGTCCCATTATGGCTTCTCTGGCACAGCAGTGGAAAGAATTGAGGCAGCAGAGGGCACAGTACACCCTTACATAGTCTCTCCCTCAAAAAGTTCAGAAACACTGAGGAGAGGGGGCACATGTGCACTCTAACAGGCACAACTTGGAGAAGATTATAGTGTTAGGTAGCACCAGGTGGTGCAACGTAAGTGGGAGTATGCAGAGTCACCTCAAAGAACTCTGATTACATGTAACCAACCTTCATTTTGTGCACAGTGTAAGAATTCTTTTCTTTTTACTTTTGAACAAGTAATTTTGAGTTTACTTTTGTATAATTAACTCACTGTCCTGATACTTGGTCCAAAAAGTATATTTGGTATAACTATAACCTCTCTTCCTCCTCCCTCATCTCTAAAATTGACTTTTGTAGGCAGCTAGATTTAAGAATTAAAAAAAAAATCTTTAAGGAACCCTAACTTTGATACAATTTTGTACATTATAAAGATTGTACAGGTTGCTTGAACAGTATTAACATCCTCAGTGTAGAAAGACAAGATGAGGTTTAGGTGTTTTTAGGTACTTTTAATTAATAAATAACTTCAGTAATAGCACTGTAAAAAGTGAACATCTGTTAAAATAAAAAGGCACTTAAAACAACAAACCAATTTGTAACAGATGCAATCTTAATGTTCAAAGGCAAATATACATGGCACATGTCAAAAATGAAACCTGACAGTGACAGTCACGTCACAGTACAAACTATGCAATCTCAGCTACAGGGTAAAGGCAAATGTACAGCCAAGACTGCAAAAGAAAATAAAGTTGTGCTGATACAAAAATATTACAAAAAATTGCAACCAAATACATTAAAAGATTAGAAAGGTGACAGGCACCAGACTTTGAAGCAAGGAAACATTACGAAAAAGGACACTATATGAATTAAGGCCCTCATGTATTTAGAGGATGTCCTGGTGAGTGCTTCATGGTACTGCAAGCTGGCCAGGGCTTGAATTTACAAAGAAAAAATATGCAAGATACTAAGCAGCAACTTCTTGAAAAATGGCACAAATTTTAAAGCTTTTCCTTCCTAGCCCCTTCAATTTGTCCATAACTTGGCACTTGACAATTTAATAATAGGTATGCAGACACTTTTCACAGCCTTTTGCACCATTTGTTTCCAGCCTATTCATCTTACCATTTCTAAATCAGATATATCTAACAGATACCCAGTCATTGATCAACTTAAAAAAAAATAATCTGTGAGAGTTTGCAAGGAAATATTTAGTTAACATTTTAACTATGTCTGCAAACTCAAGCCCTGATAACCCTGTAAAGCTAAAACTTAATTTTTAATACTCAGTTGCTAGGCAGAGCCCCCATACTGATTGATTTCACCATTTCCCTCCCAGTCACATAACAGCAGTATCGTACACTTCCCACAGAAGACCTACATTTGAACAACACAGTAAGGAAAAGGTCAAAAAGGCACCATGTGACCTTAGCTGATTAGGCTATGCAGTCTCAAGTTTTCTCTCAGTCCCCTGGCACTGATTATTTTATTTGAAGAAAAAAAATTACATATTGTACATTTTAAAAACCTGCATAGGAAACAAACCTACATGTAATGAGTTAGTAAAATCACTGCAGAATTGCCCTAAATCTATCTTACTGTGACTACAAAAATTGCTACGTTGCATACAGTGTTGTGAAGTAATACAAGTAGTGTTCATTTCCCCTCATATTTAGGATTGACCACAGTTGTCACTGCACTCTTGTAAATAGGATTTTCACCCTAAAAAAAAAAAAGAGAAATGTTTACATTAGTATTAAAAGTACACACAATGAACACATTTATGACAACTGTACAAACAAAAACATATTTTAAGACATTACGCATTGATCTGTAGTGTTTCCAGATGCAGTAAGTAAATACTAGCTTAAATCGTCTAAACAGAGCAAGATTTTCTCTATCAACTTTAGTAAAAGGCATGCTTAGCTAATAAACGCTAAGGTGTTAGGACAGATCTCTACTTTAGGATCACTCAATGACTACCATTCCAGGGGTGGCCAACCTGTAGCTCCGCAGCTGCATGTGGCTCTTCAGAGGTTAATAAGTGGCTCCTTGCACAGACGCTGACTCTGGGGCTGGAGCTACAGACGCCAACTTTCCAATGTGCCGGGGGGTGCTCACTGCTCAACCCCGACTCTGCCCCAGGCCCTTCTCCCACTCCACCCCTTCCCCAAGGCCCCTGCCCCTTCCCCTGCCACACCCTCACTCCTCCCCTCCTGCACACGTGAAACAGCTGATTGCGGCAGGTGGGAGGTGTGGGGAGGGAGGGGGACACACCGATTGGCAGGGCTGCTAGCGGGTGGGAGGTGCTGGGGGCTGGAGGGGGGGCACTAATGGGAGGGGGGCTGCTGACATATTACTGTGGCTCTTTGGCAATGTACATCGATCAATTCTGGCTCCTTCTCAGACTCAGGTTGGCCACCGCGACCTATTCTGTTCTTTCCCTCTGAAGCACCTGGCATTGGCCACTGTCAGAAGACAGGATACTGGGCTAGATGGGCCATTGGTCTGACCCAATATGGCCGTTCTTATGTTAGGATATGCCACATGGTTCCCTTATAGTTTATGAACCACACATGCTCATCTGAGGGCTGAATGGTCAGGCGAAGGCTCTACATCTTCGATCTCATGACATACTGGTGAAGGAGTTGGGGGGAGCATTTCACTCAACATTTTTTGAACTGGAATGCTTAAAGTTAGGCTCTTAAATAAAAGTTGCCCAGGCCCAGTAAGGGGGTACAGCCTGGGTGTCACCAAGTGCCAAACCCTAAGCTAGTTCCCCCACCTTTAAAGAGAACCACTAAACCGCATGGAGCCTCACCACACTTACAGGTACCACTTCACTTGTGTGTCCTAGGAGGACTGACATTGATTCCCCTGCAGTTAGCCATGGTCGACTCTCATGCCATTGATAGTTTTATAGATGCAATGGCTGCCCAGAACCTACAAATTCCTCTTTGGCCCAAATCTTAACCAGACCCGGTAGAAACAACCAATGGGTCACCCCGTCATCTGATCCAGTAACCCAGGAAACTGTTCTCTCAGGATATGTCTACACTGCAATAAAAAACCTGCAGCTAGCCTGTGCCAGCTAACTCAGGTTCACAGGGCTCGGGCTAAAGGGCTGTTTAATTTCAGTGTAGACATTTGGGCTCAGGCTGAAGCCTGGGCTCTGGGACCCTCCCCACGTGCAGGGTTCTTAGCCTGAGCCAGCTAGCCTGGGTCAGCCACAGGTTTTTAACTGCAGTGTAGACATTCCCTTAGAGGCCAGAGTGGGAGAGCACCGCATGTTACTATACTTTAATGTGATCAGCTCTCAGCACTTCCCAATAATACTTGGTATACTGTGCTTGGAGTAGCGTGATCCGTGTATCTCCTGAAGAGGGAAGAACATTGACTTTCTTCCGATTATTGCCAAAAAGCAAGCCTGCGACCCCCCCATTTAGCCATTGCCTATTCGCCAGGAACAGATATTACTACCTGAGGAAAAACAGTGGGGGCCAGTGAGACAGAAACTACCTTGAGCCCAGAATCCCATCTCCCCAAGAAATACCAGGAATACACTAACACTTTTGAGAAAAAAAAACCCACATCTCTTCTGTCCCCACAACAGGACTATAACTGTTCCATGGATTGCAGCTTGGGGTAAAGGCCCTGTATGGACAAATATACACCATATCCAAACCAGAGTGGGGAAGCATTATGCATCTATATCTAAGAAAATCTCAAGAAGGGCTTCATCTGTTAATCTTCCTCCCCAGCAGGGGCGCTAGTCCTTTTTGTATGAAAGGACGAGGTGCTGTGCATTTGCAAGGACTATCGAGCCCTAAATCTGCAACTGATATCCTCTGCCTCTTTATCCTGGAATTGCTAGATTGTGTGTGAACAACCACAATCCTCATGAAACTAGACCATCAGGGAGCTTACAAAATAGTGCATAAGAGTCAGGGATGAGTGGAAAACAATCTTTCATACACGATACAGATACTTTGAATATTTAGTAATGCCATTTGGCCTAACCAATGCCCCTGGAACTTTCCAACACTTCATGAATTATGTGTTAAGGGACACAGGGGAGCAGAATGTCATCATTTATCTCAGTGATATCCTACTGTTCTCAGAGAGCCAAGAACAATACTGTTGCCACATCTGATCTGTTCTAGAAAGGCTGTGGAAGCATGGTTTGTATGCCAATCTGGAAAAATGCCTCTTTGACCACTCTGCCATCAAATTTTTGCGCTACATCATCTTCCCAGGGGATGTTCAGATTCAAAAAAGGAGCCATCTGCGACTGGTCCGCTACCCAGAATCCCCTTAAATTACAACACTTACTGGGCTGTGTCAATTTTTATCAGCAATTTATTGCTGACTTCTCAGGAAAAATAGGTCCCCTAACTTCACTCCTACATAAGATTTGCTGGTGCACAATGACAGAATATTAGATGAGTAGCTGCTTGCAATTAAAACCATGTCCAAGGAGAGATGCCACTACCTTGGGAGGGCTTGGCCACTTGTACAGGTGTTCAAAGACAATAAGAACCTTGAGTAGCTCTGCAAGGCCCAAATTTCAAACAAAAAGCAGCAAAGGTGGGTCCTGTTTTTCTCTGAGTTCAAGTTAACCATCACCTACCTACCTGGGAAGGCCAACAGCTTATTGCAAAAAGGAGAGTACTACCAGGAAGCCATGGAGCCAACTGCTGAGCCAGCATACCGCCTCAAAGCTAGTAATTTTCTCAACATGGCAATTCACAAAGATCTCATCTCTGATCTCCCTTGTTTGATCCACCTCTAAGGAGGACCCTTTGCTTGGGGACCACATCTTAAGTGTTTGGGGACCTGGATGCACCATTCTGAACATGATGGAGTAACATGTTTCAACAGGTACATGTATCTTTCTCTGAGGGCTTTCCCCCGCTTTGAAATGCTACATCTTTATCACGATACCCCACTGGCAGCACACTTTGGTCATTGTAAGCCCTCCTTTGCAACTTCCCACTTTTTCTACTGGCCCTGTATGAGGGCCAAAATTCAAGCCTGTATGGATTCATGTGAACTCTATGTCCACACCTAAACACCTTGAACCAAGCTCATTGGTACTTTGGTCCCCCCAGAAATACCTGCAAAGCCTTAGATATCCATTTCACTAAACTTCAATGTGGAATTCTCTACATGGCCCACTTCATCCCCTGCAGCCGCTTTTTCTCCACTGAGGTTACTGGCCAACTCATGATAAGACACATTATTTGTCTTCAAGGACTTCCAGACCACAATGTCTCATGGAGAGAGGATGTTCCTTGCCCAGGAGATAAATTTTCTAATCATGCCTGCCTCCTTTGCTAGCCATGCAACTTGAATTGGGCTGCTGAGATGCTGTCTGCATCTTGCCCAGTAGAGTTAGCGTCTCCAATCCTATCTGGCTCCTTTCCTGCCTGTGGAAGGGGGACCCTAGGTAACCCCACCTGGTCTGGGCTGAGGGAGGAATTGCTTACTGCCAACAGAGTTGACTGAGCTCCTCAACAAGACACCTAAATAAGCAGTAAAAGCACACAACATAGACCCTTTCTTTTGCTTGTGGCCTAGCTCTCTCCCTAAAACCCAGAGAAGCACCACCTGCTGCAAACACCTTAGAAGTTGAAGTGGAGCTGTGGGGCAATCTCTGCAAAAGGGAAATGCAGCTCTGTGACACGGCTGGGAATTAGCCAGCTAAACTGTTAGTTGGAAATTTGAAATAAAAAGCTCTACAGCAGAGAGGTCTGGCTAATATACTGTGGAAGTGATAAAAATGGAAGAAACTTATTGCTGCCAGTGACTAAAAGGGTTCTTCCCCTGAGCTGAAAAACCCATTGTAATGGATCTGTGGACCTTAGTACAATAAAGAACAAGTGATTTTATTGATTTCTAGAAGTCTGGGCGCATATTTAACTAAACAAAGGAAGGCTATAGTACAGTGTGTGTATACTACATGTAGTAGGGGGATAAAACATACACACTTCAATAACAGTGATGCACTTGCACACAACAAAGGAAGTCTTGATGCTGTCTCCATTCATATCAGATTCTGGCAAACAATTCTGATATGCAAATAATCCTTACTAAGGAAGAGCAGCAAAGAATCCTGTGGCACGTTATAGACTAACAGACGTTTTGCAGCATGAGCTTTCGTGGGTGAATACCCACTTCGTCGGATGCAAGTAGTGGAAATTTCCAGGGGCAGGTATATATAAGCAAGCAAGAAGCAAGCTAGAGATAACGAGGTTAGATCAATCAGGGAGGATGAGGCCCTGTTCTAGCAGTTGAGGTGTGAAAACCAAGGGAGGAGAAACTGGTTCTGTAGTTGGCAAGCCATTCACAGTCTTTGTTTAATCCTGAGCTGATGGTGTCAAATTTGCAGATGAACTAAAGCTCAGCAGTTTCTCTTTGAAGTCTGGTCTTAAAGTTTTTTTGCTGCAGGATGGCCACCTTAAGATCTGCTGTTGTGTGGCCAGGGAGGTTGAAGTGTTCTCCTACAGGTTTTTGTATATTGCCATTCCTAATATCTGATTTGTGTCCTTACTTAGTAAGGAAGGAGAATCTCAAGCTGTTTAGGCAATATAAATATTTTAACTTTGCCCTTATGTAGCTTTTTAAATCTTCTAAACACTTTACAGATAAGTTACCCTTAACACTCTCCAGGGAGGTAAGCAAGCATGATCTCCACTTTACAAATAAGAAAACTGAGGCAAACAGGTTGAATGACTTGCAGCAGGCCACAACAGGAATCAGTGTAAGAGTTGGGATTAGAACTCAGGAGTTCCCAGGGTCTAATCCATATTCGGTCTACATTTATCCTCTGGAAATAGATGACCAGCTGATATATATTAAATATAATGCTGTAGAAAGAGAGATCAGAGGCTCTGAAGTTTATATACCCCTTCATTTAGCAGATGACCAATCATAGGGAAAAAGTGAGAGAATATCTGTACTTTTCTTACATTTGTATGAATTTAGTGTTTACGTGCAGTGCCAGCAAGAGACTGATGTCCTCTATTAGGTACAAAATAGGCAACAATAATGCAAACTTCCTCGTGCTACCTGACCTATCTCTCTCAAATCTGAGCTGGAGTAACCACTCCTAGGAATGTGCAAATAATTCAGTCTCTTGTGACCCACTCGATCTGTAGCCTCTCTGCTAAGACTAACAATGTAGTAGTGGACAACTGTTCACTAGACCAAACTCATTTCACATTGGCTACCACTGAATGGTACCAACTTTTGGTTATTACCAATTTGTGCTGAATTCTGACTGATGTAAACGAGTATTTTCCATTATTAACCTCTTAGCTATGGAGTTCCACAGAATATCTTACCTTCCAAGATAAGTTTTTATTTAAGGAAGATATATATTTCATTTCTAAAACAGTGTAAATCAAAATGAGCACACATTTAACAGACAAATTTAGCAGATAAACCATTTCTATCACATGCCCACCTAAACGCCATGCACAGTTTAATTGAAATGATTCTAGAAACACTAGCTGTTCACTTCGTATTCAAACAGTAGAACTAATTACACTTCACTTGAGACCAAGAATCTTAGGGCTTATCTACATGGTACATTAGTGTGCACCAGGTGGGGTGTAAATTCTAGAGCACACCAGAGTGTCATGCACTAACTTGCCCACCTGGACCCTACTGGAGTGCACTAGAAGTTCCCTACTGATCACGTAGTCCCATTTCAAACAGGACTGCACTGGCAGACCCCTGTGATGTCAGAGCCCCAATGGCTTCAAAAAGGGCTGCACGCAGGTGTAAGGGACGGACCATGTTTTTCAGTGCAAGATTGGAGCTTTGGTCTAGTTTCCTGGTTAATAGACACTACACCTGTTGAAACACTATCTAGGCCAGGGGTTCTCAAATTGGGAGTTGTGACCCCTCCGGGGGTTGCAAGGTTATTGCATGGGGGATCCTGAGCGGTCAGACTCCACCCCAAACTCCGCTTCGCCTCCAGCATTTATAATAATGTTAAATATAAAAACAATGTTTTTAATTTATAAAGGGGGGGGTCACACTCGGAGGCTTGCTGTATAAACGGGGTCACCAGTACAAAAGTTTGAGAATCACTGATCTAGGCATACCTATCACATCAATAATGCTCACTTTTATACAAGGATTAGCAGAAGTCAATAGCTTTTGCTTTCCATTTAGAAATACTCTATTATAAAAAAATGCAACAAATTCAGATTCATATCTGCCTCATTAATTTAACTTTGTTAAATTATAGATTCTTTAATACAGTAAGACTAAAAAGTTAAGAAATTTTACAAATTTAGCACTGTATTAGTCTAAATCCCACATGTATTCTGTCTGGCTGGCTAAGATAGAACATTTTCGCATTAACTTGCCCCAATATATACATCAAAATTATGCTAAAAATATTCTAATTAAAACTCTAATACATTGGGAGGGATCCATAAAAAGATCTGGGTACCTAAATTCCAGACTTAGGTGCCCAAATCCCAGTTTTGGCTCCACTGGAATCCACAAAACTCCTGTCAAATCTATAGGTGCCTAAACTCACTCAGCACAAGTTTTTCAGGTTAAAGTTTCCCTGGGTGCTTATGTTTCTGCATCTGATTATGTGCACTGCTACCTCCCTATAAGCATCTGGACACTTATCTCCCACCTAAGCCCCAGAGTGATTCACGAACCAGGGGAAGTCAGGCATTTGGCCACTTAAATTGCATGTGGAGCCGAACTGGTAGCCGTGCTAAGAAGGCATTTAAAATCCTCCCTGCAGCCTAGACTTAAGCACCTATCTCTGAGAGGGGGAGGGACTTAGTGCCCCTTCTCCAGTTGGCATCTCCCACTGCTTAGCTTAATACGCTTAATATCTCTACCTAATATGCTTGTTTTTGTGGATTGCATTCTTAGATGCCTCTCTCCCCCCATTTACATTGTACAGGGAGCCTGCTGTGTGAATTTCAGTGTTGTTCCTGAGATTTTCTAGGCACCATGATGCCCAGCATCGCAATCCCTAAGTCTCTTTGTGGATTCCCACACATTTTGCTTAAAAATCTTAAAAGGAAACTGCAACTGCCATAGCTGTATGAGAGAGACAAGCTGAGTGAGGTAATATCTTTTACCGCACCAACCTCTGTGGGTGAAGAGAGAGAAGCTTTTGGGCTTTCATAGGTGACCTGAAGAGGAGCTTTGTGAAGCTTGAAAGCTTGCCTCTCTCACCAATAGAAGTTGGTTCAACAAAAGGTATTACCTCACCCACTTTGTCTCTGAAATGCCCTGGGACCAACACTGTTACAACACTGCAGATAACTGCAGAAGTAATTTTTCCATTCACACCCTCTGAACAGTACTGTTTTAAGCACTTGACTGGTTTGTAGTTCATGCAAGAAACTATTAACTACCTCTTAGATATCAAGGTGATATAGAAAACCTAGGATAGATCATTTAAAGCTCACAAGATATACAATTAAGGTTCCTGCAACAATATTCTCTCTGCTACATTACACAGTGTGTAGCATTTTAGATTACTGTTTGTTAAATACCTTGCTATATACGGTATGTTTTATTGGCCTTCTTACTACTTTTTTCTCTACTGACATATTGTTTCAATTTAAACAAATCACAGAACATCTCATCACAAAAACTATATGCATGATATGTGCAGTTAGTCTGAGTTACGACCCAAGTGACTGTGGGAAACTTATCTCTAGAATCTTTTGACATTTGCTCAAGAACTGGTTCTCACTATCTACTCCATTTCACAAATATCATCAGGTCTTTTTGAACAACACCATTATGTGGATCCCCTGCCAAGCTTCAATGTTGGAAACTGCACCCCTCCCAAAAAAGGCACATCCCTTTTTTCAGAGAATACAGAAAGGAGGAGACACATCAAGCATGGCTGGAAGGCTAGAGGCCAGGAGTTAACCCCGGGGATAAGGTAGGGTGCTTTTCACTGACACAGATCTAAACTGAGCATCACAGTGAAGAATGTGTGGTAGGGCCCTGTAGAAGGGAACCCTAGGAGTAGAGTGAAGTGGCTTCATCCTGTGGTGACACAGCAGCCAGCTTCCCTGCCATGGCAACAGTATATGGCTCTTCTCCAAAGGGTTGAGAGGAACCACTATGAGTCGCATGAGTTAAAAGTTATTGATGGAAGCCTACTGCTACTGTAACCTCGAGTGAAGCATCCATTACTGGAGAGGTTTTCTACACTCCATTTCCTTCCTGAAAACCCACTCAGTCTATCCATGGCAACCTCGGCCCCTGCTCTGAACAGATTCATAGCAATAGAGCTGAGGCCATCCAGCAAAGCCAGGGAAGACCTTGACATTCCTGATATTTCTAAAGTTAAGAAAAAGACAAAAAGTTGACTTTAAAAAACCAAGCCCCCTTGTGCCAATAAAGCAGCGAAAAGGCAGAAGCCAATCTAAAAAACCCATAGGTCTCTTAGGTAACAGGAAGGTTATGTCAAAGTTTTCTGAATTGCCTGGGAGATGAACATTTTTGGCTCATTTTTTACATCCTAGAGATGTCTAACTAATCAAGTTGCTCACAATAGACATGATTGCAGATAAGCTAAATGTAATAAATTGATTTAACAGAACTTTCAACAGCTTACTCAAGATTTAAGACACACTGATGGTTTAAAAATTGCAGTAAAGTCTCTGAACTTTAGAAGTTAAAACCATTTTTTTTTTAGAATATCATCATTTGTTTAGCCCCAGCACTGTGCAAGCCAAAATAAGCCTCTGCCTCAAAGAATTTAAAATATACACAGACAACTCATCAACAAAGAAGGGGTGGGAAAATGACCCAAGTCATAAAACTGAATGACAACATTTAGTACCATCTGAGATCTGCCAACTTAAAATGACATTCAGGAAATGTCAGGAGAGCTGTGAAAGGACTGGAAATGGAGCTGGATATGGTTCAGAGTGAGGGACAAGGTAAATGATTTTTACAGCTGGGTTTTGGATAGATTGAAAAGAGTGTGTGTTTCATGAGGCGAGAGTTTAGGAAAATAGACAGGATTACAATAGTTGAGAAGAAATAATCAGGGCTTGGGAAAGGTTTTTTATGGTTGGAATGGAAGGATTTTGGAGATATAAAAGGAAAAACTGGGAGAGAATGAGGAGCTGATGATAATACCAGGGTATAACCACATAAAAAGTGAAAAGGGACCAGGTAGGAGAAAAATCAAGTGATGGGTCCAGGGCCTTTCCCAACAAAAAAACCCCACCACTGTGAAATAATAGGTGCAGTACTTAGCTTCTATTGTGATGGACAAATTCTTCCTTTTCCATTTTCATTATTAGCCCTCTCTTCTGTCTCCCCCCTGCAAGATTTTCCATCTCTCTCACCGCCCCTGCCCTTCTCCTGTCATCTATTTCCCTACCCCTCCTCTCTATTCTCATCACCCTCTCTGGAGACCCTGGGGAAGGAGGAGAGCAATCTCACTTAAGAACCCTTCCTTCTAAACTCCCTTAGACAACCCATCCCCTCTGGCTTCCTGACCTGTACATCAGTGTTAGGCTGTCACTGTCCCTGCTTCTTGTGCTTTAGGGTTGAAGAAATGAGGTCTTTGGGCTGATGCCATTCACCTCCTTCTGCCTTTCTCCTCAGTATCTGACATGGGAGGAGAGAGGATCTAAGCTACTACCAGCTAAGAATCTCAGAATCCAGTTTCCTTGTAATGGGCTTAAGGTTGAGCCAAATGGAATGATGCAGCTCCTGCTTCACTGCCTCATGGCTGGTGGCTGTTATAACAGTGGACAAGGGACAGTCAGCAGCACAGAGCTGCAGCCAACAGTCTAAGACAGAAGATTGGAGTGTTCTGCCTCTCTTTCCCTCCTGAAACTATGGCTGAAGGAGACTAACAGTTGGCTATGGAAGAAAATGCCCTTCCCTCATTCCCATAGATCAGGCGTTGGCAACTTTTGGCAGGCAGCCCATCAGGGTAATCCGCTGGTGGGTTGCGAGACATTTTGTTTATGTTGACTGTCCACAGGCACGGACCCCCGCAGCTCCCAGTGGCCGCAGTTTGCCGTTCCCAGCCAATGGGAGTTGCGGGAAGTGGTGGTCAGCATGTCCCTGTGGCCCGCTGCTTCCCGCAGCTCCCATTGGCTGGGAATGGCAAACTGCAGCCACTAGGAGCTGTGGGGGGCTGTACCTGCGCACAGTCAACGTAAACAAAATGTCTTGCGGCCTGCCAGCAGATTATCCTGATGGGCCATGTGCTGAAGGTTGCCGACACCTGCCAGAGATGACATCTGAGAGACAAAGGATTATGATATTGCCAGTTGTGATGGGAAAATTAGGACTGGGTTGCATATCTAATCATGACATTATTAATGAACATATTTCACACTTAAAGGGTATGTTTAGACAGGGTTTTTTGTTTTTTTTTACCTTGAGCTAACTGACTGCCCATTAACTGAGGTAATTAATACATTTGTAAAAGCTAGTCTGGATACTCCACAAAAGTTTGTTCCAGTAAAGCCACAAACATTTGTATCCCAGATAAACTGTAAAGGCTAGTCTGGACAGTCCCTAAAAACTACCTTGAGTTAACTGACAGTCAAAAAACTCCTACTGTAGAAAAGCCCAAAGAGATTCTCGTTCCTCCACCACCCATCTAAATTGTTGTTCTATTTTCCTTTATATAAAATACTGTTCTTCAACTTCACATATAAACTCATTCTCAAGCAAGTACTATTGATATTAATAAATATGCAATGTTGCTGTTAATAAAGATTAAAGATTTTCAAGCTCCACTCTGTACAATTTCAGAACTGAAGCAGCAGCAGATCAACAGAATAAGGCACAAACTGTGATTAATTGGCAATGACACTGAGCCTGAAAAGAGTTAAAAGTGACATGCAAAGAAAAAGAAGAAATTGAAAAGAAAATACAAACTGAGACTTAGAGACCAGCTTTACGTCCATAGTTTGGATTCTTGAAATTATTAATAGGACTCTTGTATATTGGATTTTCTTGCTGAAGTGAAAGAAATGGTCAATGTCGAATAATTCAACAGAAAAAAAGAAAATAACATTCTCAACGATCATAAAGAGAGGGAAAGATCATGCTGTATCGAAAGGAAAATTATGTTAGTAATTTTCTTTTAAAATTATTTAGCAGTGAAACTCTAATACAAATCTGAAAAACCCTCGGCAGATCAATAAACAAGGATAAAGCCCTTCTAAGGAAATAACTGAAGCATAACGCTGCTTATAAGGATTTGTGGGTGCTAAGTCCCACAAGATTTCAGTACATCAGCACTGAGATTTGATGTTCAACCATTACTGACCGTCCCCACAGACCTTAATGAATATATATATTTAAGGTCTTCTTGCAAAAACAAAAAACAAAAACCTGGTTACTTACCTTTCCATAACTTGTTCTTTGAGATGTGTTGTACATATCATTCCACTATAGGTGTGTGCATGCCCACAGTCAGTGGAAATTTTCCCCTCAGTTGTTCCTGTTGAGGCGGCATGGGCACCCTCTGATGCCATGCACTCATAGTGCTGGTATAAAGAGTCCAGGCGACCCCACGCCCCCTCAATCCTTCTTTCTGGCCAATTCTGATGTAGAGGGGTAGGAAAGTGAGTCGTTGAATGGACATGTGCAACATCTTGAAGAACAGTCCAGGAAAGGTAAGAAACATTTTTTTTTCTTCTTCAAGTGCTTGCACATGTCCATTCCACTGTAGGTGACTCCCAAGCAGTTGCATAGGAGGTGGGATTAGAGTTCGTGGACATGCAGACTGCAAAACAGCTCAACTGAATCTGGAATCATACCTAGACTGTTGAGTAATGGCATAATGAGCAGAGAACGTATGTACTGATGACCAAGTCACTGCTCTGCAAATGTCCTGAACAAGAATCTGTGGTAGGAATGCCACTGAAGATGTGTATGCGCTCATGGAGTGGACAGTCAGGATAACTGGTGGAAGAACACCCGCCTGCTTGTAACACATGAGAATGCACGATATGATCCAAGAAGAAATTCTCTGTGTAGAGATGGGGAGACCTTTTATCCTGTCAGCTATTGCTATGAACAGTTGGGGTGGATTTATGAAATGGTTTGGTCCTTTCTACATAGAATGCTAGGGCACGTCTTATGTCCAATGAATGAAGCCACTGTTATTCGCTGTTTGCTTGTAATTTTGGGTAGAAAACTGGTAAGATTGCCTGATTGCTATGAAATTGGGAAACAACCTTTGGGAGGAAGCTAGAGTGAGGACATAACTGCACCTTATCCCCAAAGACGACTGTACAGAGGTTCTACTGAGAAAGCTTGCGTAGCAAGGAGAACAGTTCTAGCAATCGTCAGTCGGTAAGAAGAAACTGAGGGTGCGCCGGGTCAACTGGGCTCTTTATATGATGCTATGAGCACACAGCACCAGAGGACGCTCAGCTGCCCTGATGGGTACCACTGAGGGAAAATTTTCTGGTGACTGTGCCCAGGGTGCGCATACACCTACAGTGGAATGAACATATGTAAGGACTCAAACAAGGAGGATTTTTGCTCTTCTACAGTATGTAAATGCAACTCCCACCAACTTTTAATGGAAGCTGTCTGATTATTTGAGGTAACAGTTTGGTACACAGACAGGGTGTTGTACCCTGATGTCACAGTAACAAAGTTAGGCTGGTCTAGCACTATCACTTCAGTCTGTTTCCTTTTCTACAAGCGTGGCCCATATTATTTAAGTAATTAGAACTCAAAACCTAAATCTTTGAGTACATGCTGGCTTATCTAGTCAGGTTATACATCCTAGGCGAAAGATGTTCTTTTACAATTCATCGCTATTGACAGTATGTACAGGACATGTTCAAGACCAACTCTAAAAAAGGTTTTTTGTATTCCAGTTTTTATCCTATAGAGGATCACCTTGAAATATTTGGGGCACACAAACAAAAACTTTTGTACTTTCCGTAACAACAGTAGCTTTATTGAATTTAAGTTCCATGACTCACCGTGTCCCACTTTGCATTCATCTTCTCCTTTTCAAATTTAGCAAATTCTCTTCTGTCATGAATGATCATAAGTAGTTTCCAAATCAGTAATAAAGCAAGACCAATCAGAACAATTCCAGCAACCACACCAGCTACAATGGGAATGATGTCTGGGCCAGTGGGGCATTCTGGGGAATAGAATAATTACAGTACAGTTTTAGCACAATGTAAAAGAAGCACAATTGCTGAAGAATTTAAATTATACTGTGCAACATTCAGAGCATCCAACTTGTCAAGAGCAATATTAACAATTTCTCACATTTAAAATGCATCTGTGAATAATAATCTAAATTAGAGCTACTGAGATATACAAAGATTCTTATTCTAGTTTTAAGACACACAGATAGTGAGAAAGCAAGTTTTGATGCCATGGAGAAATGACTTCTGTTGACCAAATCAGCTTTTAAGACCACACAGAGCTAAGAATTTCATAGCACTTGAAACCTTAAGTTTAGACCTCTAGACTACTTATGAACAAGCTGATTATGAATTGTGAACATAACGAGACAGGAAATTGACTTTATGAGTGTAAATATGGATTAACCAGATAGTCCCAAAATACTTCTCGCTTTATAGAAAAAGTGTGGCCTTGTTTCTACCTCAAGTTGCAATATTTATACAAAGCCAAATTGTAATAGCATGATCCCTTGAAGCAGAAGGATCAGAATGTTAACAGATTTTTACAAGACTTCAACATGGGAATCCAGTGCTTTGTTGAACTAGGAAATGCAAAAATGATTGACATTTTCATTCATAAGGATGAATAATTGCAGAACAAAAATGATACTTGTAAAATTAACTAAAACCATACAAAGGAAGTTGTATGGAGAAGGTAAGGCAAGAGTAACTAGCACTCTTGTAAAAAAGTTACCTGTTTTGCTAAATACAGAATTCTGAATAGTCACCTAAACTAAGGGATTGATCCTGCTCCCCTTCTAGTCAATGGAAAAACTCCCATTAACTTTATTGGTGAAAGATCAAGCCCAAAGTGAACTGCTGGAATCTGTCAAGGTGCATAGTTACTGCACTGAATCACCCCACAGGACGGATTTTGAGTCCTGCTCCTATTGGTTGGGCTGAGATTCCTACAGAATGCTAACATTATTAACCACTTTTTAAACTTTTTTTTAAGGAAATAAAATGAGAAAGTCCATTAATGAACTTTACAAAATTTTGAAAGTCATCTGAGACAAATGAACATTCTACTGAGACTGTAAACCCTTTGGGATGAGATTACCTTCATTACACATGGGCACCGCACCTAGCACAGAGTGATAGACTGCCTCTCCTCCTCTTCCTTTCCCTATTCTCTCCTGACCCCTTCTGATCCCTTTTGCTCCCATCTAGGTGAGCGGAACTCATGTGAGCCTTAAGTGGCCAGGTCAGATATTTTGTAGTAACAGCTATAGGCTAAATGACTGTTGGCTTTTAAATTCAGTCATTTGAGTTAGCAAATAGCTGTCTTTAAGGTATAAAAAATTATGCTCTTCACCATGGAAAATTTCAACCGTAAAAGGAGAAATTTTGAGAACATTACCAAAAAAATAGTGAGTTAATGCAAGTTTCCATACAATGTTCACGATCATAGAGAAGTTATTCCATGAATCTTTAAAATGATGTACTGAGCAAAACACATATAGCTCTCTGGGTCGACATCATACTAAACTAGTGCAACTAGGGGAAAATCTGGCCCTCACTGAGTAGATAGATTGATGCAGATATTTGCAATAATTTCCCATTAAACAGAAATAACATTTAAAATTAAATAAAAAAGTATAAATAAATCTCATACTTCAGGGCATAAATTTCACCAACTGGGATGAGGAAGGGCTGTCATTCAAAGCTGCAGCATTGTACAAATATGCGCATTATGGGCATTAACACATTTATGTCTGAAACGGGGTGCTGGCCACTGAACTAAGCAGACTATTGATCTTGTCTGATTTATCAATTCCTATAATCCTGCAGAATGAGACATCACTTTCTACCTATCGTGTACAATTAATAAAAGGTATATTTTATATTAAGTCACTAACTTAGTCAGGAAACCACTACTATGGTTCGAAGCAAAGGTCCTTTTCAGAAGAGATGTTAACTTGATTAGACAATAAGCCATCTGCCCATTAATCTAAACTAGCCAATTTCCCAGAAATTGATCAAACCACAGTTGAATCAATTTTTCCTCTGCCAGTAGATATTTGATGGAACCACCTCCAGGAAGTCTGAGTATTATGGATTAATTCAATAAAAGGCCTGTCAGAACCATGCTTGAAGGTAAGTGGTCTGAGTAAAGCAAGGACTGAAAAGAGAAATAATCAAGCATAAACAAAGGAGGTTTTTGCTATTCTGTACAAAGCTGGACATAATTAAGTGAAATGTCATATTGTGTGTGGTTTTTGTTTTAACCTGCAACATGTTTCTAACCTGAACCAAACCAGAAATATTTGTATCAATGTATTTAGGACTTGATTAAAAGAGATTATAGAAACATGATTAAAGTATGTCAACAGGAAGAAAAAAACTTATTAAATATAACACATACGGCAAGTCATGTGAGCAAATCTGTTTTGGTCAGCGTAGGAGTCTGTAAACAGTGTCAATATCTGAGACACAAACACCAGTCTCAAGCAGCCCTAGTTTCAAAGCAGGGTCCGGGGATACTACTTCTGGATACAGTTTGAAGGTTCAGAAAGGTCAGTCAATGTAACTGTGTTGAGTACAGAAGGAACAACAGAGAGTTGATCACAAAGGTGAAGGAAACATGCAATAAAGCGTTTGTACCTGGTGTCTCCACCACATGGACAATGGCGTCATTGTTTGCATTGATGGAGTATGTGAAGTAGAACCAGCAGTCATCAACATCCTTCTCTTTACAGTGAGACAGTGGATCAGGCTGGCCAGGCTGTGGTAACTTATCTCGACTTTCCACTAGTGTCATGTTGAAATGCATACAGTCCTGAGAACATGCGTCCTTCTTTTCTCCCTTTTTGAAAGCTCTGCATTGAACACAGTCCCTGTTGAAATACAAATTAGTAACACCACTTTTAAACACGTTCATGAAAGGGAGATCTCTAGTGTATTAATTTCTATCTCATTGAAAAATCTGTTGGCAAAGAAGGCAGATATATCACCTGGAATGTGAGACTGTCATCTATCATTTCCCCTTCCCTCTACCACTCCCCCCCCGCCATGTGTCCTTTTTCTTCCTCATCTCATTTCTTCTCTTTCCTACCACTCTCCTTTTTACTTCTGTCTAATAAGAGTCTGGCTTAGCTGACCAAGACTGTATATTTTGCAACACTGCTGTAAACTTGTGACCATAAAGAGGAAACTAAAAGCAATGTCCTGAACAGCCTGATGCTGGTACAAGTTTGACAGGTCTTAGAGTCCTGGTAAAACTGTGTGCTTTGCCTGTGTTTCTCCAGCAGTGAGATTACAAGTGAGACAAAAGCTGCATTTTCTATCTTTGCTATTCTTTTCTCTTTTATTGTATGTGTGTCATGTTTTTGTCTTCTAGGAAAAAGGATCCGATTTTAAGAAAACAGGAATGAGCTCCAGCCCATCTTAACTAACTACTCTTTTCTTTAAAAAAGGACAGTTATTACTCTCTTTAATACCATCTAAAAGACTGTCAAACACGGGTTTTTTATTCTAAAACCTGTCTCCATCTAAAGGGAAAGGGATCAAAGGATATTGTTAAAATTAAATCCTTATTTAATAGTTTACAATCATAGAATCTCAGGGTTGGAAGGGACCTCAGGAGGTCATCTAGTCCAACCCCCTGCTCCAAGCAGGACCAAACCCAACTAAATCATCCCAGCCAGGGCTTTGTCAAGCCTGACCTTAAAAACCTCTAAGGAAGGAGATTCCACCACCTCTCTGGGTAACCCATTCCAGTTCTTCACCACCCTACTAGTGAAAAAGTTTTTCCTAATGTCCAACCTAAACCTCCCCCTCTGCAACTTGAGACCATTACTCCTTGTTCAGTCATCTTCTACCACTGAGAACAGTCTAGATCCAGTCTAGTCCAACTCCCCATTCATAATCTTGGAAGAAGTGCTTACTGAGATAATCGGTGTTCTATAGGCTTGGAAGGTAATTGGATGTGATTGGCTATACACTAGTTCCATAGCTTTACTGCTTCAGCACAAAGGAAAGGGGATCTGACCCACCCACCCTTATGGTTGATGTAGAACATGTAGATTATATTGTGTCATGAATTTTATGGATTTATCCTTGATTAATGGAAGGAAGTGAACACAAGCATTTCTGGCTGCCCTCAACTCTAGGAGGTTAATGTGAGGACATGCTACTTGGGCAGACCTACCAGAAACCAAAGGAATCTCTTGTGAGACGGATGAATTGTGACATGAAAGTACATGTTCTGAAGGTCGAGATGCAATCTGCCAATGCCAGAATTATAGCAGTGAGAGTCACTATTCTGAATTTTTGTTTTTTCACCAAGTTGTTTAGGAGTCTTAAATCTAGAATTGATCTCTATCCCTCATCTGCCTTTGGGATCAAAAAATACTTGGAGTGCTGAGCTAGAACTGGTTCTATGGCTCCTGTGCATAGAAGGAAGTAAATTTCCTGTCTCAGCAAGTGCTCGTGAGAAGGATCGCTGAAAAGGGACATAGAAGGGGGATGGATGGATGGAGTAACATGGTTTTATAATCTCTCACCCACTTGTCAGATGTAATCTACTCCCACACAAGTTGAAAATAGGAGCCACAGTCTGCAAAGGCGGGGGGAGGGGAAGGGGAGGTAGAATGGTGTAGTTGCAGCTTGGTGATGTGGGGTGGTTCCAGACTCTCAACCAATCCATCAAAACTGTCATTTTTATGACAAAGATGGTTGAGTGACAGATAGATCTTTCTCTGAAACCTTGGCTTCTTTCTGGACAGCTTTGTGTGACTTTGAAATCCTGAAAATTAAACGGGACAGTATCTTTGTGCTGTTTGAAATCAACTAAACATTTGTTTACATGTAGGCATATGTAGTGGTGTGGTGGTCGTCCCTCCCCCTTTGGATCGGAGGGAGGCCACACTGCCTCACCACGCCATCGAGACTGCCACCGAGTATCAGGGGAATTAGCGGTAGGCGTTAGTGTCCTGACCAGTCTAACAGGGCTGAGCAGCCGATCGTTTATAGTCCCTGGGCCCTTTAATCAGAGGCCAGGCAAACACTGATGGGTTGGATGGCCAGTGGGGCCCCGACCCAGGGCCCTAACAGTGGTGGAGTGATCCGCCACTGGGTCAGCAGGGAATCCAGCTGCAACATGCTGACCATGCTTCTGGCAGCGCTACAGCCAGACTGAAGCTGGCTGTTCCTTGGCCACTTCCCCCCTACTCTGCTGTGTAGGTCCGGGTGAGCATGCAGATGATGATGGGGTACTATGCTCACTCAGCGGCCGATGTCCATTGGGGGTCTCTGGGCTTGGATGCGATTCTGGATGGAGAGAATGCTCCATCATTAAGAGCTTAAGTTTCACCTCCCAATTCTTCATAGCTCTGCTTTGAGGGACATCTAACTCCCCCTAACAGCATATATACTGGGAGTGTCCATCACTAGCTGGGATGGCTTTCCAGTGTGACGCAAGATAACACTTGAAGCCAAGAGATCTTGGCATATCCCAAGACAACTGGGATCTCAAAAGAAAAAAGAACCCTCTTAAGAAGAAGGGATTATAAAGCAAACTCTACAAAATAAGAGATTTAAAACAAATTACAGAAAATAATTAGTCTAAAGAATAAGCCCGCCCATGCAGCCCGATATAGCTTCGGTGCAGGGCATGAGGAGGCATAAAGCACATGCACTGGCTGAATGGGCACTTTACTGAAAATTTCCGATCAAAGGCACATGCACTCCAGGTTGGACATTACGCAAAGAAGAATCTCTGGCATCTTATCTATGAAATGAGGGTCCTTGCCCCTAGGGTAGGAATATTCATAGATTCTCAGCCCAGAAGGGACCATCTTGTCTGAGCTCCTGTATAGCACAGGAGTCCTTAGTGAAAAATAGCGGTTGTGAAATACACAGAAATATTAACTGCAGTCACTGGATGAGGAGATTTGAACTCAGTCTCCTGGATGCAATCTAGGGTACCTTTGGCTTTACATAGAAACCAGGTTGCAAGGTTAACTATGATGCAACAGTCACTGTCCCATAAATAGAGTCATACCAAAAAAAGCCAGTCTGAACTGATTTTTATTTATCACAAAGCACATTGTAATATAAAGGGAAGAAAGTTAAGGACTAAACTATATTAGCTAAGGTATCTAGTCAAAGTTGTGTATTTTTTGTGTGTGTTTGTGACTCAAATTTATTTCATCTCCTCCTATTGCCCCAGGGGATTATATCCCTGTATTTCAGAATGGACTATGAGAATGAAGCAGCAATGAATATCAAGGGCCTCATTTTCAAAGTTGAGAATGTGTAAATACCAAAAACGCACATATACACAGCATCTCTGAAAGCCTCGCCTTTGTTGTACTGACACTTACTTGTGCGCTGCACAGACACCAAGGCAGGTCTGACACATTTCACATGTGGGGCCTTGGAATTTGGCATCTGTGCAGTTACAGGTTCCACACTCACAGGTTCCTCTTCCATTGCAGATTTGCCCATTGGAAGCCATACATGTAGACGTATCCAAAGAGCAGTCACAAGCACTGCCAGTGAAATTGGGGAAACACTCACATACTCTGCATTTGCAGATACCATTTCCTGCATGTTAAAAAGATATTTTAGTAAACTTAAGTAAATATGCATTTTGTGGCGCTGAGAAATACTTTGAGTAATAGCAAAAAGAACAGAAGTACTTGTAGCACCATAGAGACTAACAAATGTATTTGAGCATAAGCTTTCTTGGGCTAAAGCCTACTTCATCAGATGCATGAAAAGCTTATGCTCAAGTAAATTTGTTAGTCTCTAAGGTGCCACAAGTACTCCTGTTCTTTTTGCTGATACAGATTAACACGGCTGCTACTCTGAAACCTGTCACTTTGAATAATGTTTGCCATCAGGGAATATTAGAAATATAAACTGACTGATGCAAAGATAAAAAGATGACAAGTAGAACTAATGTTGCCTCCTTCGAGAGTTTTTTAGTTAACGACATTTCTCTTCCCTCCTCACAAAACCACAACCAAAGAACCGGAAAGGCTGATGAAAGGTCACTCATGGAGACCATTACAAAATGAAGCCTTATCCCCACAATAGGTAATCAGCATATTGGCAGCATCAGTGCAATCTCTCTCTAATAATAATTTAACATTTACATCATGCTAGTAGCCTAGATGCCTCAATCAGGTCGGGGCCCTACTCTGCTAGGCACTATACAAACATATCGTAAACAACGTAATTTGCACCTCAACTTTGTCTTAGAAGAGCTTAAGACTCAGGACAAAAAGGTCAGTTACTCTTCATGGTTAAGTTCTTGGCCTCTTCTCAGACTGCTCGGAAGGATACCAAATAGTCACCAGTGGTTTATACAACATGAACAATATCCACTAGTATCTTGGCTAAGATTACCAGCTCATTTTGTACTGGTAGAGGTTACAGTAAGACAGTGTAGTAGTACAGTATCAAGACACTTGACTCAACATTTACTACACCCATCTTGGCAGAGATACCCAAAGTTTCTTAGATGGGGCATGTAGTAAAAACAAGTGGAAAACTCTCCCTCAAATATTGCACTGGAAATTTTCAAATAATAAACTTGATTTATGGTTTCAGCTTTAATAATTTATAATTTACTTTATTATTTTATATTAATACATATTGTAGGTATTTGCCTAGTGTCAGATTTATGAGATGTACAATAAATCCTGGTCTCCTTTTAAAAGACAAAAGTGTTTTAAATTTTTGAAGTTCTCATAGCATTTCACAGCTTTTGTCAAATTCACTTTACATCACAGACTGGAGCTGTGATGGCAGGGAAGATATTTAATCTGAAGTGTTAGCATTTCTACTAGCACGTACCTTACCCTTGGCTACAGACTGATGGCCATTATATTATTAGGTAACTATTTTCAGACACTATCTGCTCAGGCCAGATTCAAATGGCTCTATATTCATTTATCATATCCTCTAAGTCACCTAGCTGCTGTTGAAATTTGTCAGCCTCACCCTGTAACATATTTGCAAAGTTCTGTACAACTATGAATTATATTTCTCACCTCCACAAATTAAGCCATTAGATCTATCACAGTTGAAGTTATCACATTCACAATATCTGCCAGAGTAGACTTCATTGGTGTTTTCCCTTTTCCTGCATACACATTGTCCGCAAACACACTCCCCATTGTTACTGCATATTTCTGTACTGTTCTCTCTTCTACAGTAAGCATCCATATCTTCACTATTTACTTCATCTGTGCTGCATTCACACTCCTTTCCAATACGTCCTTCGTTACACCTACAGGAAAAATATATGCCTAAAATTTAAATTGAGTAAAACTCATGGGAACTGAAAACGTTTACATACAATATTATATATACAAGAAATAGATTCAACAGGATAGAAGGCAGTAGTCACAGTCACTGTTTCTGCAGGGAATGGTTTGAGGTTCAAACTAGATACCAGCTAAGACTTAAGTGTAACCATCCTTGGGACCTAACTATGCCATTAAGCAGTTTCTGAGCTGCTTACTTGTTCCAGGTGAAAAGCTGAGGGCTGCAACCTATGACAACATGGCTATATAGCCATTATTTCTGTAAAATGAGATAATTATTACTTCTTATTTTTAATATAAAAATAGTGCCAGTGGCTATTTACTATGGCAACTACCCTCTACCCCACTTAATCTCCATCCAGGAAACATTCTTGCTTGGACACTGGGCATTCAAGGGCTGGATTCTCAGAGGTACTGAACACCTGCAGCTCCCAATGATTTCAGTTGCAGTGATGGGTTTTCAGCACTTCAGAAAATCAGAAACAAGTGTTTATGAATAAAAGGTGTGTTCTTAGGGTTATCACAAACAAACCTGAGAGCCACTTAAACCAGAGATGAAGCTTTAATCAGGAAAGCATTCAAGAGTAGAAAAGAGCAAGGAACTATTCTTAATACTGAATCCATTATCCTTTTAGTCCTTGTATGTGAAGTCATAGAGATGTCAGTGGCAGTGATGTATAAAAGTAATCTCTCTCTCTCCCCGCTGGCAAACATAGGAACTTTGCTTTGTTTATCCAAAGGGAACATGGAGAAAAACTCTCTCTTGAAAGTGAAGCAGGTAGTACTTCAGGCAGGTAATATTTGATGACTCCCCTTTTCCAAATGCTTACCAGTTAGAGAAACACCCCAATCTGCAAGCATTCAGTGCACACACCACTTCCACTGACTTCAAAGGGAATTCCATATAAAGTATCCTGGCAAAATCAGGTCCTACATTAAACATGCTCCTGAAATCTTTCCATTAAATCAATACCCATTGCTGTTTGTCGTTAATAAATAACTGCATGTGAGGGAGCTGGGAAAGGGGTTGAAAACTTCATAATTTAAAAATAATGGTTAGAGACACAAGATGGGTGAGGTAATAGCTTTCATTGGACCAACTTCTGCTGGTGAGAAAGACACGCTTTCAAGTTTACGCAGAGCTCTTCTTCGGGTGTCAGGTCTTGCCTATACTTCCGGCTAAATTGTCATTGCTGTGATGGATGCAGTGGTGTTGATTTAGTGGGTCTGGTGAAGATAAGCTAAGTGGATGGCAGAGTGCTCTGCCATTGACATCTGTACTCCACCTGCCTGAGAGGTGGAAGATAAGTCGGTGGGAGAGCATCTCCTGTCAACATACAGCAGTGTCTACACCACACTAAGTCGACCCAAGTTACGTTGACTTCAGTTATGCAATTTACGTAGCGTAACTTAGGTCAACCTTCAGCATATATGTAGACCAGCCCTCAGATATGTACTCTAGGGTATGTCTACCCTTAAAATGCTATGGTGGCACTACTGGTGTCTACACAGGGGCTTAGGTCAGTTTAACAATGCCACTCAGGGACGTGGATTTTTCACACCCCTCACTGATGCAGTTAAACTGACAATATTTTGGTATAGACCAGTCCTCAGTGTTACACTAAATAACGGGTGGAGCAGACTATTTAGCAGAAGTGGTTAATCCAGCTTTTCCCCACCCCATGACAGGATAGGTGTTAATGGTCCACACCACCTTGAATGGTCCCTTGAAATATGAATTAATTACTTATGCTAAACAATCTGTTGCATCTTGTATTTAGCTGTGACACTCTGGGTATGTCAATACAGCAAAGAAAATCTGTGGCTTGCCTGTGCCATCCAACTCGGATTCACGGGGCTCAAACTGCAGGGCTATTTCATTGCTGTGTGTACTTCTGGGCTCAGGCTGGAGCCTGGGCTCTGGGACCTTGCGGGGTGCGAGCCTATAGCCCGGGCTCCAGCCCAAACCCAGAAGTCCACACAAGAATGAAACAGCCCTGCAGTCTGAGACTCATGAGCCTGAGTGGGATGGCATGGGACAGCCATGGGTTTTTCTTTGCTGTGTAGACATATCCTCTGAGTAATTTCCCAGATTTGAAGGAGCACTCTGTGTAAGCTTGAAAGCTTGTCTCTCTCACTAACAGAAGATGGTCCAATAAAAGATATTACCTCATCCTCCTTGTGTCTCTAATATTCTGGGACCAACCTGACTAGAACAATACTGCATACAAATAATGTTTGGAATGTATTGACCAGACACCAGTGTTGTTCACTACTCTCTGAGGGCTTAGATCCTGCTTCCCTAAAGGTGAAGTTCTTAGGAGTTGAGCCACATTGTTAGATTGTCTTTCTGGTTTTCTAGACCGAATAATCTTTATTTTAGATACGTTTCTTTGAAAATGAAGAGCCCAAACTAGGATTATTGGGTTGATGTCTAACTGGTCCAGTTCTAGGGCCAAATGCTGCTCTTTTAATATCCAGTGCAACTCCAGTAAAGCCAACAGAATTAAGTCTGACTTTCACTGGTGTAATAAAGCAGAATTTGGTTTATAGTTTAATTTCCATAGCTTGTACCAAACACTAATAAATATAATTAATGGAAGGGAATTTCAAATATACATACAAGCACATAGTTCTATATAGCCGAAGGGATTTTAAAACATGTAAAAATTGAAAATATCTACATAATTAGAGCCCCAAACATTAAGAATAAATAAAATAAAGAAAGTGGATGAGAAAAATCACAGCATCTTAAAAGCCTTATCTGTTAATACTGATTGGATTGAATTTTCATTAATCACTGGTCTTGAGCAGCTGGTACCAGCTTGCAAGGCACTCCTTTCAAGGTATCTTTGCACTGCTTACAAACTCCTTGGAAGAAAATCCAAACTTCATGTCACAAAGGTAAACATTAGGTCAATCTTAAAGCTCACAAGAATATTATAATTTACGCTCCATTTTTATTTGATCCTTGCAGTATTTTTCATATTAAATGGGTCTTAACATTTAAATAAGGAAACAGGAAAAATACTAAGGCCTCCATATTCTTTGAAGGACCAACTCATGAAGGGCCAGATTCTGATACTTTGACTCATGCTTGGTAGTGCCTTATTACATGAATAATCTCCCTTATTTCAGTAGGACTATTTGTGGAGACACGTTAGTATTCAACATGGGTAAGGCTCTAAGATGACCAAGCATGTTTCTCCCAGCCAACCTGCTCAAAATAAAAAAAAGTCTGATTAAAGAAACGATGTGCTCATATTTCCCGTTTGCCAAAAAGAATAAAAGGTCCGTTTATTTACCTGCAAGCACCACACTCAAATGTTCCATTTCCCTGATGGCAGTCTGGACTATTAGGAATTCCCTCATTTTGACACTGACATTCACAGATGAACTGAAGATTAATTTCCACTTCTTCAGTGAAACCCAGTGGCTTAATTTTAATGGTTTCATTTTGTCCTTTCTTTGGACACTCGTTAGCGGTTACACTAATCTCAAATTTAACCTGTAAGCAAAATAAATGGATTCTTACATCATTACTAAAAGGTGCTCTGTCTAAATTATTAAGTAAAATATTGCAGAGAACTGCAGTCTTGTTCAATTCTTTAGATATTAAAAATGTATGTTGTCAGCTATGAATTGTATACTTCAACTGAACAGAAAAATTACCTCATCTCCAATTGAAATGTTGGAACACTTTCTGCCATTTTCTCCTGTGCCATTCACTCCATTCTTGCAGTAAGATTTATAATTGATTGTTACTCCTTTTGGTAACTTGCTGTTTTCCAAGATAACCTCTGAAGACAAGGACTAAAACAAAAATTAGTTATTAGTTAAGTAATAAACTACCATGTAGCTTTAAAAGAGTTGACAAATAAAGGTGGAGCCTATTAAATGGCCCACAAAAGCTTATGCTCAAATAAATTTGTTAGTCTCTAAGGTGCCACAAGTACTCCTGTTCTTTTTGCTGATACAGACTAACTCAGCTGCTACTCTGAAACCTGATTTCCTGAAGAGAGACTTTCACAAAAATACATTCTCTCCACACCAGCCTCAAGTACAGTAAAGGAGAACAAAATCTGGAAAGGAATAAAATTGCACATACAATATCCTTATTAGAAGACACTTTTCAGAATGTTCTGTGGAGGGTCGTTAGGTTTTATCAGTCCTTTCTCAACCCAGGGTGTTTTCTTAACAGTTCCCCAGTTTCACTACTTCTGTTATAACTCACTTTCACTATTCTTTGAAGTTCTACCATCATCATTCAAGGATCAGATGTAGCTTCCCTCCAGAACTTAACAGCATGGTTCAAAGATTATTAAACATAAAGGTTGCTGCGGTGAAGAAAAGCACTGCTTCCTTCCTCTCCTTACAATAAGAAAAGATCATGCAGGGAAAAATAAGCATGTCTTCTTGATCACATCAGATGCAAGAAAACACAATTAATGTTAGATGGGTTTGAAAAGAGAAGTCTTTTTTTCTTATTTGATACTTATTAATAAGATTATGCCGAGAGAATGCAAATCTTTACATACAGCTGTGCACTTTTCATCAGAATTTGACAAGATTATGCATTATCAACATTCCATCTTCTACTCCATTCACAAGGTTTTAGAAAAAGAGCATACCTCAGAGGGCTTCTCCAGAAACTGATGCCAATATAGTTTGAGAGGAACAAGAATAAAAGTTATGTGAATTAAAAACAAACTTACATTGTAGGCATCAATAATCAGTTGAATCACATTGCTGGAATTTGCAGACAGAGTTCCAACTGCTGACTTTGGGATCAGATTTTTCAGTTCCTTTTAACATTAAAAGTAGAAAGTGTAAATTCCTTTTACACAAATATAAATCCTACTCTAAAAGCTTCTTTATTATGTACACTGAGATACAGTAGATCATCAGAGTTATGAACACCAGAATTACGAACTGACCAGTCAACCACACACCTCATTTGGAACCAGAAGTACACAATCAGGCAGCAGCAGAGCCCGAAAAAAAAAGAAAAAAGAAAATACACTACAGAACTGTATTAAACGTAAACTACTAAAAATATAAAAGGAAAGGCAGCATTTTTCTTCTGCATAGTAAAGTTTCAAAGCTGTATTAAGTCATTGTTCAGTTGTAAACTTTTGAAAGAACCACCATAAAGTTTGTTCAGAGTTATGAACATTTCAGAGTTTGAACAACTTCCATTCTCTGGATGTTCATAACTCTGAGGTTCTACTGTATACAGCCAGGAACAACTCCCAAGACCAAGACAAATATGTTGCTAATAGTTTCAGTAACTTGTGAAGGAATAAAAACAGTGACTGTAATATTGGAAAGAAAATTCTGCATTCTTTTAAAATTCTTCTCGTATCTTTTGACTGAATAAAAAAGGAAGG
This sequence comes from Mauremys mutica, assembly GCF_020497125.1. Classification (NCBI taxonomy): domain Eukaryota; kingdom Metazoa; phylum Chordata; order Testudines; family Geoemydidae; genus Mauremys; species Mauremys mutica. Next base: position 267,108,824 of record NC_059073.1, read on the forward strand.
TATTCTCCTTAAAAATTATTTTAAAAAATATTCTCATTTAAGTTAAAAAAATTCAGACATATTTAATTAAGAAGATACTTCTGTAACTATAAAAGGTTTTAGAGCCATAAGCCATATTTGCTTCTGCTGCATTAAAACAGACAGGGAGATGGAGATCAACTGTCATCAAATGAAGCTGAAAACAAGTCAGTTTTGTTGGTAAAATCATAAAGTACAAAAAATGGCAAAATCACCTTTTCAAGCTCTCTAAATCAGGTATTGACAGGACTAGTTTTAAAACATGTTTAAGAGTTGTGTGTTTTTCCAAAACTCCTTTCCCTTAATCTCAGCTCTGCTCCCCCCCGCGCCAAAATTCTCCTTTGACTCCGCTTTCCCATGCCCCTCAGGTATTTTGAAGCAAAAAGTAGGTCCTGCACTGTTATTTCTAATCTAAAAGTAAGAAAGATTAAATCACTTTCTGCTTGAAAAATAAAAGCAGACTGGTAGGTTTGATATTGGGATAGGCAACTGCTCAAGAAGAGAGTGCTTATTAATTAGCCATCATGGCAAAAATCACTTTCATGGTCACCAATTTTCACACAAATTTTAATTTCAAATCAAATCAGATCAGTTTTGATGATAGCATACTGGATCATTAGAATCAGACTCTCAACTGGCTGGAAAAATAGACAGAAGCTTATCTCATGTGATTTTTTTATTTTTACCTTGTAAACTGCCTGAAACTCCTCAGTAACGGCAAAAATTGTCTGAATGTTGTTCTCACTAAGCTTCTGTACCAGGTGAGCAATGGAGGGATAATCCTGTAAAATTAGACATGAAATTTAATTCAAATTTAGCACATGCAGAACAATCTCATTTTTTTAACCTTACATAATATTAAATTACTTTTTGAATTTAAAAAGCATAGGCTTCCAACCAGACAACAACAGTTTAGTTAAAGGGCAAGCTTTTTTAAAAACACAAACAAAAAACTCCCCCAAAAACAAAAAATCCACAAAACACTTTAAGGCAACATTGTGTCTACCAGCAGTTAAGTATAGTATAAGCACATTTTAGACAAGACTATAATATAATATAAAATAAATCAAATCTTCACATTCCTAATCACTTCCTATAAAGTCTGATTTAATCCCAAACATTAGTGTCCTCAAATATATCTCCTATAATGTTTCATAATACTTTCGACTTAATCAAATCCATTAGCCTTGTGTGGTGTTTTATCCGTTTAAAGACGAAACAAACTGTGAAGCAAATGTAGTCTTGTATTAAACAAAACATTTCTATTTTAATATATGTAAAATGTGTTTGGGAACGTGTACATGAACACGCTTTTTACAGCTACTTGTCTTTAGCCAATCGAGTACTTAATTATCTACACACATTTTATTTTATCTACTTACCAAAAAGGCACAAAAGCATAGTTGTTAACCACACTCTTGTCTTACACGTATTACATGCTACATATCATCAGGCCTGAATAACTTGCACCTGAAAGTCCTAAAAGAGTTGGCTAAAGAGATCTCTGGTCCACTAATGTTAATTGGGAATAAATCTTGGAATAATGAGGAAATTCCACAAGTCTGGAAGAGTACTAACGTTGGGCCAGTATTTAAAAAAGGCAATGGAATGACCTGGGTATGGTAGGCCAGTCAGCCAGACATCAATGCCACACAAAATAATAGAAACGCTGATTTGGGATTCAATTAATAAATAATTAAAATATAGGAATACTAATGCCAGTCAACATGGTTTTATGGAAAACTTATAGAGCCACACAGGAAGGTCCTGCTGACCCCAATATGTCCACCAGTCTATGGGAGGAATCTTGCACCATCTCCACCTGTATGTCCAAAGAGGAGGTCACCCTAGTATGCTTTGTAGTCATCCTGCAGAGGGGAGGACACCTCAGACATCACTGCATCATCCAGTAATGAGGAGGCTGCATGCAAAGGTGGTTGAAAAGGAGTCTCTTCAACCTCTTTTGCAGGAGGCTCATCTGATCTCACTTGGCACTGACATCAGTACTGGGAACAACGTCCTGAGTCTCTTCCCTTGGAGGGAGAAATATGGGAGGAAACCCCCAGGGATTCCAATACGGCCACTAGTAGGGCATGCCCCCCCTGAACCTCTACTAGCACATGGAACCAAGTCTCTGGACCAATGTGGACCCTCTGTAGCATACCAGGAGCGCAGCTCTCTTGATGAAGGTGAACAATGCCTTCGATCCCAAGATTGAGGGGCATAATAACCTACTTCTGACTCTAAGGAAGAGACCGAGTCTCCTGACCAGGGAGGTGCTGCACCACACAGTTACAAGGCTTGGCAGTGCGTCTCCAAAGACTTAAGCAACAGGGACAGCATGCTGGGCTTGCCTTTTGATGGTGTCTGGCGAGGAGGTGCCAGACGGTCGAAGTAGGTACTGGATCTGAATAACAGTGCAACAGTAAGTGCAACAAAGACTAGATATTAACTGGTAATGGATCAGCAACTCCTGCACCACCACAGAATCCGGTACCGAAAGGCACTAGAGATCTCAGACCACATCACAGGCTTCTGGTGTGATTGGGACCGAGAGGGCTGACCTGATGCTGTTGTTGGTACAGTGCTCCAGCATCGGTCAGTCTTAATGCCACAGGCTCCAGCGCTGGCATCCAAAAACCTTCATGAGGTACTGCTGGTACTGGGGAGTGCCTCCTTTCTGAGGACACTCTACCCTGTTTCCCAGCATGCCTACCAGATGTCAGTGCTGGGGATCTTGATTTTTTGGAGGAAGAGTCCTTTTAGGTATCCCACCAGTATCTCCGTTTTGGTCCTGGGGGAGGAGAGTGCTGCCGAGACACCACAATATCTGGAGGAGCACTCTTGACAGAAGTAAATGTGCGTGCTGCCCACTTGGATTGTACAGCCACCTTAAGAAGTGACAAAGCTTCACCTCTGTATCTTTTCTGGTTCGGGGCTTAAATTCCTTACACATCTGGCACCTGTCCTGGATGTGACCCTCACTAAGGCACTTCACACATCAAAAATGAGGGTCACTTACAGACATGGATTTTCGCAGCTGGTGCAAGGTATACAGCCCAGAGAACGAGGCATTCCCCAGTACCAGGTGTCAGTACTCAGAAAAAGCGGGAACTGACAGATCTACTAAACTCTTAAAAAATGAAACATACACTAAACTAACTATAACTTTATAAAAAACGTGTACCAACTATATACTCTAGAAATAATTTTCCTAAAAGGGAAAACATTGCCAAAGCCAGCTAACACACTCAAACTATCAATTATGGGCAGCAATAAGGAACTGAGGGGGAGTAAGGGTTGGCTCCATCCTTTATAATATCGCAGAGCAGCACATGGGAGCTGAGGACTCATGCGCCACCTGGAGAGGTACGGCTACGGGAAAGATCTCTGATGCTGGTGCACTAGCGGTGTGCACATGTGCAATCACACAAAGAAGAATGGTAAATAGTGATAAGGACAGGGCAGTCATTGGTCCATTCAAACAAAATACAATTTAATATAGCCAAATGAAAAGTTACATATCTAAGAACAAGGAATGCAGGCCATGCCTGCAGATTTTGGGGACTGTATCTTGGAAAGCAGCAACTCTAAAAAGGATTTAGAGTTTATAGTCAACAAGTAACTGAACACGAGCTCCTAGTGTGATGCTTTGGATGCTTGTGTAAACAAGGAAGTAGTGTAGGGAGACAATTTTACCTCTGTATATAGCATTTGAGAGACAGATACCAGAATACTGTATTCAGTTCTGATGGCCACATTTTAAAAGGTTTTTGAAAAATTGGAGATGATACAGAAAAGAACCACAAAAAAGATTTGAAGGCTAAAGAAAATGCTTTTGCAGTGAGACTTAAAGAGATCAATCTGTTTAGCTTATTAAAAAGACAATTGAGAGATGACTCGATTACAGTGTAGTAGTACTTTCACAGGGAGAATATACCAGCTACTAAAGGGCTCTTAAATCTAGCATAACAATGAACCAATGGCCAGACAAATTCGAATTACAAATCAGAAATTTTTTTTTAAACCAGTGACTGTGATTAACCATTGAAACAAACTACCTAAGGACACAATGGATTCTCCATCTCTTTATCTTTTCAAGTTACACCTGGATGCCTTTCTGGAAGATATGCTTTAGCCAAACACAAGTTATTAGCCTCAATATGGAGGAACAGGGTAAAATTGAATGGCCTGTGATACACAGGCAGCCAGACTAGATGATCTAATGATCCATTTCTGACCTTAAACTTTATTAATTTACTTTGGTTTAGGCATGAATACTTACATAGTAATGACTCATTGTGTACACGTTATTTTCCAGATGACACCGCCCATCATTTGGTAAAACAATTCCACCAAGTTTACCATCTCCAGCAAAGTGGAATCCAGCATCCGTAGAAAATACCAACAATCGTGTCACATTTCTCCATCCAATTTGTGTCTTAGTGGAAAAAAAGTTTTATGATTTTTTTTCATTTTTTAAAAAACTAACCCCCCCCTCACTAATTTGTTTAAACCAATGCAACATACACTTAGATTTAAATGCAAGAAGGCAGACATGACAAATATTCAAAAACTAAAATAAGCCTTAAAAAGTTAGAGTTAGTTTATGCACATATTTTGCTCAAGTCTGTCCTGTAATATTATCAACAGTAGCACTTGTATAGCACCTTTCATCACAGGAGAACAAAACACTTTTTGACCTAGACTCGTCTGTTCTGCTCTCTAAGAACTACCTGAGTGGTGCAACGGATGAAGAAACTGCCCATATCACCCCAACCGTGGCATTTCCGTAAGACATGATACTGACATAACCAATTCCCATACCACTACCCTGTAGCCCAACGACAGAGAGCATGTTTGGGGTAAAAGTGCACAGTGTGCTCTGGCGAGCCCTTACTGTCAGATGGTAGCAAGGGGACCATTATCAGCTGGTGGATACTAAAGAATCCCCTAAGATACCCTAAGCTGCACAGGTTCCACAGCCAGCACAGAACAGGCCAGAGAATCAGGGGAGCTATAACTAGATCCCTGACATCCCCTCTTCTCTCTACTCCATCCATTGCAAATTGGGCACAGAAGAAGTTTTGAGCCTATAAATATGGGGCTCAATCCTGTAAAATTTCCCGGCCATCTACAGAATTATTACAGGATTGGGGTCCTAGTTCATTTAAGAAGGAGGGGGAAAAAACCCAAAATATCTGTATTAGAATCTCAGAAAATTCATAGTTAAAGCTGCAATTCTAAAATAATGCATTGGCTTCTCCTTTAAACAACAGCACCAACCTCAACGCTGACTTACTAGTTTAACAATACAATGATATTGTAAAAAAGCAATAGCTCGTGCTTGTGTTCTGGAATTTTGCATTGTGCAGGTGTGTATCAGTATCAATAACTGTAGATGAAATTGTTTGGGAAATAACAGAATGAGAAGGAGGCACATTACAGTCTCTTAGGTTTATTTTACAGTATTATGTTTAACTTAGAGCTTCAAGTGTAGACCCGATGGTTCTTCTTCGAGTGATTGCTCCTATTCATTCCAGTTAGGTGTGCGCGCCGCGCGTGCACGGCTCTCGGGAACATTTTTACCCTAGCAACTCCGGCGGGCCGGCTGGGCGCCCCCTGGAGTGGCGCCGCTACGGCGCCTGTTATATAGCCCAGCTGGCCCGTCCGCTCCTCAGTTCCTTCTTACCGCCCATGACGGCCAGTTGGAACAGTGGAGTGCTCTCTCACCTCCACAGCCCTAGCGTTTCTCCATATCTTTAGTGTATATAGTTGGTTAACTTAGTTTAGTAGTTAGATTAGTTGAATAAGTTAGTTGTTATAGTTGTTGTAGTAGTATAGTATAGTAGGGAATTAGAGGGGTTAGCCCCTCTTCTTCCACAACCGGTGCGGGCTCATGCCCAAGGCCCCGGGCTTTAAGCCCTGTGCGGCTTGCCAGCGGCATATGCCCATTGGCGATCCGCACGACTTCTGCCTGCGCTGCCTCGGGGAATCGCACAGGACAGATAAGTGCCCGATTTGCACGGCTTTCAAGCCGCGCACGAGAAAGGAGCGAGACTCTCGCCTTAAACAGCTCCTTACGGAGGCGGCACTTCAGCCCCCCGCTCCGTCCCCGGCGCCGCCGAAACCGTCCTCGGCGCGCAGCGCACCAGCGGCACCGAGCCGTCCCGGTACCGACGCTCCTAAAGGGACGCAGATGGCACCGAAGTCCCGGCACCGTTCCCTCTCCCCCCAGAGGAAGCGGAAGACGGCGCACCCGGCTCCTAAACCTACAGCTTCGGGACAGCTCACCCAGCCACCTCCGGCACCGGCTGTGGTAGTGCACAAGCCGTGCACGGTTCCATTGACTCCGGCACCTCAAGAGCCGTCGAGTCCGGTACCTCCCTGCTCCCCGGTGCCGACCGCGGTAGAGCTGCATCTCCCGTCCACGCCTGAAACATTTGTGACGGCGAGAGAGCTTATTCAGCTCGTAGAGGCACCGAGCCTCCGGCCCCCGGCACCGCCGGTGCGGGCTGTTCAATCATTGGGCAAGCCGGCAATGATGCGGCCCCCGACCCCTGACGGAAGAGATGGACGACGCTCCAAGCCTCGGACCCGGTCCCGATCCAGGCAACGGTCGCCATCACATCGGTCCCGATCCCGGCACCGATCCCAGTCTCGGTACCGCTCCCCGTCCCGGCACCGGTCGCAGTCCCGGTCACCAGACCGACGGTACCGTTGGAGATCCAGTTCCCGGTACCGATCTCGACGTCGCGACTCCCGAAGCCGCTCTCGCCACCGACGATCGAGGTCACGCTCAGGCTCCCGGTACCAAAGTGGTCGACGGTCCAGATCTCCATCCTGGCACCGTGACAGCCGGCACCGCTCCTCGGCACCGTCCGGGGACAAGCTGCCTCTGCCCCACCGTGGCCTTCGCGTCAGCCATCGGTCGCCTCCCAGGCGGGCAGCGAGACAGATCTCCGGGCTCCCACCCAGAGCCAACACCTTGGACACCAGCAGTGGGGTTTTTGGGTCCCCTGGGCCTGCCATGAGTCCCAAGGGCTCCCCTTGTCCCAGCGCCCAGTGGGTGCTGAACGCAGGATACCAGAGGCCACGGTGAGCAGGCCTCCCACAACACCACCGGGGGAGACCCTACCGTCGTCAGATCCCGCAGTGCTTCCGTCAACCTCCCAAGCCCCTGAGCAGCCTCCGGCAGAGGTGGTGGTACAGACTCTGTCTTCATCTTCCTCTCCGGATGAGGCGGTGGCGGGCACCGCTACGGCGGACCCTCCCCCGATTGACCTGCGGGCCCACCAAGACCTTCTCCGCAGGGTGGCAAAGGCCATTGACCTCCCGGTGGCGGAGGTCCCGGAAGATGAAGACCCGGTGACCAACGTCATCGGCGCGGAGGCCCCGATGCGGGTGGCCCTGCCGTTTATCAAAACAATTCAGAAAAATGCCACGACCATCTGGCAGTCGCCGGCGTCCGTCCCCCCTACTGCAAGGGGCGTTGAACGTAAATACTCAGTCCCCCCCACGGGATACGAGTATCTGTACACTCACCCCGCTCCGAACTCACTGGTCGTCCAGTCTGTTAACGACCGTGAGCGGCACGGACAGCCAGCCCCAGCGCCGAAGTCGAAGGACGCCAGGCGCATGGACTTGTTGGGCCGCAAGGTGTATTCGGCGGGGGGTCTCCAGCTGCGCATTGCAAACCAGCTGGCCCTCCTAGCTTGGTACGCCTTTGACATTTTCATGTCCCTCACGAAATACTCGGAGCTGATCCCGACGGCTTCCCGCCAAGAGTTTTCGGCTCTGGTCGAAGAGGGCAGGAAAGCCTCCCGCTCTTCCATCCAGGCTGCTCTGGATTCGGCAGACTCAGGGGCCAGAACCTTGGCCTCTGGAGTAACTATGCGGTGCATCTCCTGGCTGCAGTCCTCCACCTTGCCACCGGAAGTGCAGTATACCCTACAAGACCTGCCCTTTGAGACTCACGGCCTGTTCTCAGAGAAAACGGACTCGAGGATACAGACCCTGAAGGACGGTCGTGTAGCTATCCGCACTCTGGGTATGCACACACCAGCTACCCAGAGGCACTCCTTCCGCCAACAGCAGTCCTTCCGGCCTTTTACCCAGGCCAGGTCAAGGCCCTATAATAGTCGGCGCAACGGCCTCAACCGCCGTAGACCTTCAGGCAGCAGGCGCAACCAGGCCCAGGCGTCGTCCAAGGCCCCGCAAGGGCCTAAGCAACAGTTTTGATGGGACGCCCGAGAACGGCCCACCAGCCTCTTTCCAGGATCCAACCCCTTTGTTTTGCAACCGCCTTTCCCGCTTCCTCCCAGCGTGGTCCCGAATAACATCGGACAGCTGGGTACTCCATACTATCCAGTATGGTTACCGCCTTCAGTTTATTTCGCCCCCTCCTTCCCACCCACCTTCCCCGTCCCTCTTCAGGGACCCCTCTCACGAGCAATGCCTCTTGCAAGAGGTCGAGATGCTGTTGAGGATGGGTGCCATAGAGGAGGTGCCGCACGACAGGCGGGGCAGGGGATTCTATTCCCGTTATTTCCTCATCCCCAAGGCGAAGGGAGGCCTCAGACCCATACTGGACCTCCGGGAGCTCAACAAGTACATGGTCAAGCTCAAATTTCGTATGGTAACCTTGGGGACCATCATTCCCTCCCTGGATCCGGGAGACTGGTTTGCCGCCCTCGACATGAAGGACGCGTACTTCCACATCGCGATCTACCCTTCCCATCGACGCTATTTACGTTTCATGGTCAACAGCGCACACTACCAGTTTGCGGTACTACCCTTCGGCTTATCCACCGCGCCGAGGGTATTCACCAAGTGCATGGCGGTGGTGGCTGCAGACCTCCGCCGTCGTCGAGTTCACGTCTACCCCTACCTCGACAACTGGCTGGTTCGCGGGCCATCCCAAGAATTGGTAACAGACCAAATTGCCGAGATACTCTCCTTGTTTCGGGCGCTGGGCCTTCTCGTCAATGCCGAGAAGTCCTCACTGACTCCATCGCAGAGAGTGGAATTTATCGGAGCGGTCCTCGATTCCACGGTGGAAAGGGCCTGCCTCCCTCGCGCTCGACGGGCCATCATCAAACGATGGTCTCCATCATCCGAGAGCTGCACGCCTTTCCCACTACGACAGTTCGGTCCTGCCTACGCCTTCTGGGCCACATGGCATCATGCACGTTTTTCACCGCCTACGCGAGACTGCGTCTTCGTCCGTTTCAATCCTGGCTGGCGTCGGTGTACCGCCCGCACCGCAACTCCATAGACACGGTAGTCACGGTCACGAAGCCCACCCTCGCCTCGCTCCGCTGGTGGCTGGACCCAGAGGTCGTGTGTGCAGGAGTCCCGTTCCGCCCTCCTCATCCGTCCCTGACTCTGACAACGGATGCCTCGGCGCTGGGATGGGGGGCCCACCTGGGCGACCTTCACACCCAGGGCCTCTGGTCGCCCCAGGAGCTCTCCCTCCACATCAACGTCAGGGAGCTGCAGGCAATTCGCTTGGCGTGTCATGCCTTCCACGCCCGTCTGCAAGGCCAATGCGTAGCAGTGCTCACGGACAACACGACTGCGATGTTTTATGTGAACAAGCAGGGCGGAGCCCGTTCCTCCCCACTCTGCAAGGAAGCGATGCTCCTGTGGGACTTCTGCGTGACCCACTCAATTCACCTGGAAGCGTCCTTTCTTCCGGGAGTGCAGAACACGCTGGCCGACCATCTCAGCAGGTCATTCCTCTCCCACGAGTGGTCCCTCCGTCCAGATGTCGTACACACAATCTTCCGGAGGTGGGGGTTTCCCCAGATAGACCTATTCGCCTCCAAGGAGAACAGGAAGTGCTCGTTTTGCTCGTACCAGGGTCGCTCGCCAGGCTCCCTGTCAGACGCCTTCCTTTACTCCTGAACGGATCACCTCCTCTACGCCTTCCCTCCGTTCCCGCTCGTGCACCGCGTGCTACTGAAGCTTCGGAGGGACAGAGCCCACGTCATACTCGTAGCTCCGGCCTGGCCGAGGCAGCATTGGTACACCCTGCTGCTCGAGCTCTCCGTTCGGGATCCCATCCCCCTTCCGTTATGGCTGGACCTCATCACGCAGGACTTCGGCAGACTCCGACATCCGAACCTACAGTCCCTCCATCTTACAGCTTGGTACCTGCGTGGTTGACCCACGCAGAGAGGGACTGTTCGGCGGCAGTACAGCAAGTCCTGCTAGAGAGCAGAAAGCCTTCCACTCGCTCCACCTACCTTGCGAAATGGAAGCGGTTCGCGCTCTGGTGTGACCAACGAGGACTCAATCCATTCATAGTCCCTGTCCCTACCATCCTGGACTACCTCTGGTACCTTAAGGAGCAAGGTCTTGCGGTCTCCTCCTTGAGGGTACACCTGGCAGCAGTGTCCGCCTTTCGTCCATCTATGGGAGGTCGCTCCATCTTCTCCAACCAGATGGTTTCCCGCTTCCTTAAAGGCCTGGACCACTTGTACCCGCCGGTGCGGCGTCCTGCCCTGACCTGGGATTTGAACCTTGTTCTGGCCAAGCTTATGGGACCGCCCTTCGAGCCTATGGCCACGTGCTCTCTGCTCTACCTCTCCTGGAAGACAGCCTTCCTCGTCGCCATTACATCTGCAAGACGAGTCTCTGAGCTCCGTGCTCTAACGGTTGGTCCACCATACACCGTCTTCCATGGAGACAAGGTGCAGCTTCGACCACACCCGGCCTTCCTCCCTAAGGTGGTGTCGGCCTTCCACCTCAACCAGGAGATCTTCCTCCCGGTCTTCTTCCCGAAGCCGCACGTCTCCCCTCGGGAGCAACAGCTTCACACCCTGGACGTCCGCAGGGCCCTTGCCTTTTACATCGAGCGGACGAAGCCCTTCCGGCGTTCGACCCAGCTGTTTATAGCAGTCGCCGAGCGCATGAAGGGCGAGCCGGTCTCCTCGCAGCGGATTTCCTCCTGGGTTACGGCATGTATTCGGACATGCTACGAGCTTGCTCGCGTGCCACCATGCCGCCTCACTGCTCACTCGACGAGAGCGCACGCCTCGTCGGCCGCCTTCCTGGCCCATGTCCCCATCCAGGACATCTGTAGAGCAGCCACCTGGTCTTCTGTCCACACCTTCGCCTCCCACTACGCGTTGGTGCAGCAATCCAGAGACGATGCAGCCTTCGGCTCCGCAGTCTTGCACTCTGCCACGTCTCACTCCGACCCCACCGCCTAGGTAAGGCTTGGGAATCACCTAACTGGAATGCATAGGAGCAATCACTCGAAGAAGAAAAGACGGTTACTCACCGTAGTAACTGTTGTTCTTCGAGATGTGTTGCTCCTATCCATTCCAGACCCACCCTCCTTCCCCACTGTCGGAGTAGCCGGCAAGAAGGAACTGAGGAGCGGACGGGCCGGCTGGGGTATATAACAGGCGCCATAGCGGCGCCACTCCAGGGGGCGCCCAGCCGGCCCGCCGGAGTTGCTAGGATAAAAATGTTCCCGAGAGCCGTGCACGCGCGGCACGCACACCTAACTGGAATGGATAGGAGCAACACATCTCGAAGAACAACAGTTACTACGGTGAGTAACCGTCTTTTGTACATATCAATAAGTGCTGGAGTTACACTATTGAAATGGCCTGGAGTGAATTTTTTTTTGTTGGTAGTTTTAGAAGTGTTTTAAATTAGAGGTACTGTGTGACAGAGTATCTACATTTCTATGTCCAGAATGCTAGCAGTATGACATTTTTACATTAGCTTTTAAGTAAAGATTTCTAGAATATTTCTATTACTAACAGGTCTTTCCTATTTTTTTGAGAGTGTGGTGAGCAGGACGGAAGAGAAGGTTATTATACACTTAAGATGTCACTTTCTTTTTGTTATCTCTACTGGGGCATTAAGGCTGTAATTACTTGAATAAGGATGACAGAGAAAAAAAGGAGGAGGGGGTGGAAAAAGTGTAGAAAGTTGTGCCCCGGCCAAACTCGAACCAGAACAAACTACTGAGGAACCAAGGAAGTTTTGTAAGCAACTGTTTTCCAAGCCCCCATGTGTAGGTTTTGAACTCTGAATCCACTGGTCCATAGAAGTCCTCCAAAAAGTAGAAAAATTAAAAAGGGGAGAGTTAAGTTCCATCTACTCAGTATAAGTAGCTTGTAAAAAAGTGCAATACACAGAATTGTTTTGCATATATTTTAAAAGAAAATTATGAAGGATACATTACATGCAAAAGTCATTTGAGAACACATGTTTTATCTTGTTAAAAACATCCATGTGCCGCAAAGATTTCATGATTTTGACTTTTCTTTTACAGAAACTTCTGGGAAGATAATGTTTATGGACTGCCCTCCCCTCCAAAGAGGGCTCATATTCCTAATTTCAAATTTCCCAATAGGGGCCTTCAGTGAGTGGAATGTACCTACTGTATAATATAAGTGCATGCTTCCAATTCTGTTTGCTCTGTCTCCACCTGCTGCCCTCAGGATAAATCTCTCAGTCTTCGTTGGTAAAGTGAAATGTAGATTTGTTTCTAAACTTCAGGTCAACAACAGTGATACACTCAGATTGCAATAAAATAGTTTGATCTAATATAGTAGTAAATAAAATTGATATACACTTACTCCACAAACTGCAACTTGCATTATTGCATCAAATCCACCTTCAGGAGAATCCAAATTGCCAGAAATGTGTTGTTCACCTACAAGTTTATTGAACCACTCTCCCTCGTTGGTAAGGTTGAGCACGTTTTTGTAACTAAATGGACTCGTACAGTTTTGGTCCCCTGTACAAGGGTTCCTGAGTTTGGCTGGTGTGGTACTTATATAAGGCATCACAGTTTTCTCCACAAAGGAGCCAAATCCTAAGACAGAACAACAAAACCCCTCAGTCAGAGTGTAATTCTAGTACAGGGGTGGGCAAACTTTTTGGCCCAAGGGCCACATTGGGGTTGCAAAACAGTATGGAGGGCCAGGTAGGTAAGACTGTGCCCCCTCCCAAACACCCTGCCCTCCACCCCTTATCCACCCCCTCCCACTTCCTGCCCCCTGACTGCCCCCCTAAGAACCTCCAAACCCATCCAACCCCTCTGCTCCTTGTCCCCAACCGACCCCCCTCCATCCACCCCCCCCACCCCCTGACCACCCCCTTCCCGGACCCCCTGCCCCTGACCGCCCCTTCCAGGACCTTATCCATCTTCCATCTTCCCCCCCCCCCCCCAGCCCCTTTCAGAATGTGGCCCCGCAAACATGGGCGGAGGACTCAACAGGAGCAGGGGCAGCCGCACAGCCAGAGAGAAGCGGCGGTTTCCCCTTCAAAGGGCCGCTTCTCTCTGGCCGGCTGCGTGGCCTCCCAGTGCTCCCCCTGAGTCCTCCACCTGCGTTCCCTGCGCTCCCGCCATCTGCACCGCCCGCCTGCATATGATTTCAGTGCAGCCAGTGTTGAGTTGCCCGAGTGCCCGGCCCTGGGTCCCCCTGTTGTTGGGGGGCCTTTGCCAGGGCACCCTGTGTTCACTTGTAAATCTGCCCCTGCACCGCGCTGCCCAGCCCCGGAGCCAGCCAGGATGCCGCGCTGCCAGCACAGCAAGCTGAGGCTGCGGGGGAGGAAGGACAGCCGGGGAGGGGCCGGGGCCAGCTGGGAGCTCAGGGGCTGGGCAGGATGGCCCCGCAGGCCAGATGTGGCTCGCGGTCCGTAATTTGCCCACCTCTGCCCTATCCACACCCCCGCCCTCTGACCACCACCCCGAACTCCTCTGCCCTCTATCCAACCTCCCCTGTCCCCTGCCCCCTTACCACACTGCCTGGAGCACCGCTGGCTGGCGGCGCTACAGCCACGCAGCCGCCGCCACCGTGCAGCACAGAGACTGGGTCAGGCTGGGCTCCGCAGCTCGCTGCCCCAGGAGCTCGCAGCCCTGCCGCCCAGAGCATTGCGCCAGCGGCGGAGCGAGCGAGCTGAGGCTGCGGGGGATGGGGGATAGCAAGGGAGGGGCCAAGGGTGAGCCTCCTGGCTCAGGAGCTCGGGGGCCGGGCAGGACAGTCCCGCAGGCCGGATGTGGCCCGCGGGCCGTAGTTTGCCCACCCCTGTTCTAGTATATATAGTCATGATGGAATAGTGCACAGTTCAAAAAATTTCAATGTTCCCCCTCAATATTCCAAGTATTCGTCGGGAACAGTTTCTAAACTGTCCTTTACTAGAAGAATAGCAATAATATGAATATTGCTAATTTTTCTTTTACTATTTTTCAGACCATCCAAAAACACATCAGTAAATTCAACTTTATTATTTTGAAATCTACAAATGGGATTTTTCCCTTTTCCCACGCCCATAAATAATAAAATCTTTCTTACCAATTCGAAAATCTGAAGTTATTTTCCTCATTTCTGTCATTAGAGCAGTACCAAGACTCTTCACATTCTCTAAATCATCCTTCATGGAGTAAGAGAGATCCATAAGGTAATAAAGATCAATGGGGTAGTCTTCAGCTCTCTTAAATTTTAATGAAAATGTCTGTGGTTCCCCTAAATCAACAAAAATAAACTCCATTCATTACAAAATGCAGAGTAACAGAACTGACATGAAATATATCTTCTTTATCAAAGGTCTTTCATCAATGTCCTAAAAAAAAGTTCACACCAACCATGAATAAGGTTACTTCTATAACTGGAAGTGATTAACTGCAAATTAATATGTCCAGGATTTTCAAAAGTGACTAACAATTTTGCATGTCCCATATGAAACACCTTAAAGAAGCCTGATTTTCAGAAAGGTCTGAAGGCCAACTCTCTGAAATCAGGTCCCTATAGGTTGTCTTATGTTGAATACATGAAAATCTGTGACACCAAAAATCAGTAGTCACTTCTGAAATCTTGACCTACATATTAATTTCAACAAATAATGTTCCTGCAAGATAAGTAGCACAGCTTTTTTTCCTGTATTTATAGCACTAAAACACACAAACACAAAAGACTATGGATCTGTAAAATTAAGGAGGTAAAATAAAACCTTAAAGTAAATTAAGGATTGGTTTACCTTTCTTTCATCCCTATCTCACCCTCTTGTGATTACTTATTACAGTCTTAAAAACATGGGGTGAGTTTATATAACATGTAATAAAAAAATCCAACAAAGAAAGATCCCCTTTACATGAAAAAATACAAGGATGAGAGACTTATTCCAAGATTCCTTTTTGCAGAAACACTGACTAATATAGTCGACTGAGTGTCTCCCAGTTAAACTAATCCTTAGAATTCCACTGCCAACTCTGGCCAAGGAAACACTGGTTACCGAGATTATTACAGATTGCAGCTTGTCCCCCTTAGATCTGGATAGGCTTCATTAGGGCTCTGCATACCCAGACACTACCAATGTGAAGGTTTCTCCCTGGAAGTGCAGAAACTGACACTTGGAACTTAGAACGCTCAGGACCTTACTGATATTCTAATGTCTTGAAAAGATTCTACCCTAAGGATATGTCTACACTGCGGGATTATTCCGATTTTACAGAAATCGATTTTTGGAAACAGATTGTATAAAGTCGAGTGCACGCGGCCACACTAAGCACATTAATTTGGCGGTGTGCGTCCATGTACCGAGGCTAGCATTGACTTCCGGAGCATTGCACTGTGGGTAGCTCTCTCATAGCTATCCCATAGTTCCCGCAGTCTCCCCCACCCATTGGAATTCTGGGTTGAGATCCCAATGCCTGATGGGGCCAAAAATTTGTAGCGGGTGGTTATGGGTAAATGTCGTCAGTCAATCCTCCCTCCGTGAAAGCAACGGCAGACAATAATTTCGTGCCTTTTCCCTGGATTGCCTGGGCAGTCGCCATAGCACAGCAACCATGGAGCCCGTTTAGCCTTTTTTCACTGTCACTGTATGTCTACTGGATGCTGCTGACAGACGCCATACTGCAATGCTACACCGCAGCATCCCCGTGCCTTTGCAAGTTAGCAAAGACGGTTACCAGTCATACTGTACCGTCTGCTGCTGTCATGGGTGCTCCTGGCTGGCCTCGCTGAGGTCGGTCGGAGGCGCCTGGACAAAAATGGGAATGACTCCCCAGGTCATTCTCTTCTTTAAGTTTTGTGTAATGGAGAGTCAGTCCTGCCTAGAACATCAGGCAAGCCTACTAAAGAACCAGAGAGGCAAACGGCCGCTCCGGGTCAGAGCCCCAGACATCCCGCAGAAATGATGAGCTGCATGCCATTCTAGGGGGTGCCCTTACAACAACCCCACCTGTTGCTTCCCTCCTCCCCCACCCCCCAGGCTACCGTGGCAGTTATCCTCCCATTTGTGTGATGAAGTAATAAAGAATGCATGAAATTGAAACAACACTGACTTTATTGCCTCTGCAAGCAGAGATCAAGGGTGGGGGCGGGGGAGGGCGGCTGTCTTACAGCAAAGTAGAGTGAACCACCATTCTGCACTTGCCCAGTCTATAGCTGAAAATGGGAATCTGTGATAAGCACAGGCAGGACTGAATCTCCATTTGTGAGTGGGCCTTTGGTTGACACTGGTAAAATACAAAATGTCCCAGGATATGTATGTTGGGGGACAGTTCTAAATAGCAGCTTAACTTTATTTGCAGCAAAATGTAGCGGTCTAAGTATCTGATTGTGAGCCCTAGTAGCAAGGGGTAGGCTGGGATAGGTGCGACCGCGTGGTGCTGCCGACTGGGAGAGCAGCCTGAGGCAGAAGCCTCCAGATGGCATGATATTCCAGGCAGGACTGAATCTCCATTACACAAAACCTAAAGAAGAGAATGACCTGGAGTCATTCCCATTCTTGTCCAGGCGCCCCCAACCGATCTCACCGAGGCCAGCCAGGAGCACCCACGGGACGACGATGATGGATACCAGTCATACTGCACCGTCTGCCGTCCGCAAGGCAAGGCAAGACAATGGGATGCTGCTGTGTAGTGCTGCAGCACTGCGTCTGCCAGCAGCATCCAGCAGACATACAGTGACAGTGGAAAAAAAGGCGAGAAACGATTTTTTCCCCCTTTGCTTTCACGGGGGGGAAGGCTGATGACATATACCCTGAACCACTCGCGACAGTGTTTTTGACCCTTCAAGCATTGGGAGCTAAACCCAGAATTCAAATGGTTTTCGGAGGGTGTGGAAACTGTGGGATAGCTACAGTGGTCAGTTGCCCCTCCCTCTGTGTCCATTTAATTCTTTGGCTTTCTGGTACGCTTGTCTCAAGTCCTTAAGTTTCACGTAGTACTGTGCTGAGTCCCTGTTGTGGCCTCTGTCCATCATGGCCTTGGAGATTTTTTTCAAATGTTCTGGCATTTCGTCTTTTGGAACGGAGTTCTGATAGAACAGATTCATCTCCCCATACAGAGATCAGATTCAGTATCTCCCGCACGGTCCATGCTGGAGCTCTTTTTTGATTCTGGGACTGCACGATCACCTGTGCTGATCAGCTCTCCGCGCTGGGCAAACAGGAAATAAAATTCAAAAGTTCGCGGGGCTTTTCCTGTCTACCTGGCCAGTGCATCTGAGTTCAGATTGCTGTCCAGAGCGGTCACAATGGTGCACTGTGGGATAGCTCCCAGAGGCCAATAGCATCGAATTACGGCCACACTAACCCTAATTCGAAATGGCAATGTCGATTTCAGCACTACTTCCCTCGTCGGTGAGGAGTACAGAAATCGATTTTAAGAGCCATATAAGTCGACAAAAATGGCTTCGTTGTGTGGACGGGTGCAGGGTTAATTTGATTTAACGCTGCTAAATTTGACATAAACTCGTAGTATAGTCCAGGCCTAAGATACTACAGAAGGATTTGGAAAACCTTTTACTAATGGTGTTAAATCTAGTTCCCCTTCATGAGTCATACAAGTCGGTTCTACTTTCTTCTTGACTATTTTAAATTACCCACAGGCCAAGGCCATGCCTTCGAGGCTCTGAAACTCAGGAAGACAGACATACTGACTGTTTCCCTTCATACTTCCTAAATGTGAAACTTCAAGTCAAAGTGCCACCTGCAATGGTAAGTCACTTTAGTTTCGCAAACCCCATGAAGCCACCATTCAAACCCTCACAAAGCTCTCTCCTCCATCTGGCCTGGTCTACACTATGCGTTTAAACTGGTTTTAGGAGCGTTAAACCGATTTAACGCCACACCCATCCACACTAAGAGGCCCTTTATATCAATATAAAGGGCTCTTTAAACCGGTTTCTGTACTCCTCCCTAACGAGAGGAGTAGCGCTAATATCGGAATTACCATATTGGATTAGGGTTAGTGTGGCCGCAAATCAACATTATTGGCCTCCGGGTGGTATCCCACAGTGCACCACTGACCGCTCTGGACAGCAATCTGAACTCGGATGCAATGGCCAGGTAGACAGGAAAAGCCCCGCGAACTTTTAAATATCATTTCCTGTTTGCCCAGCGTGGAGCTCCGATCAGCATGGGTGGCGATGCAGTCCGAAATCAAAATCCAAAAAGAGCTCCAGCATGGACCGTACGGATGTGATTGCTGTATGGACAGACAAATCTGTTCTATCAGAGCCCCGTTACAGAAGACGAAATTCCAAAGCATTTTTAAAAAATCTCCAGACAGAGGCCACAGCAGGGACTCAGCACGCTGCTGCGTGACAAGCGTAACGGAAAGCCAAAGAATCAAATGGACGCTCATGGAGGGAGGGAGCGGGGATTGAGGACTCAAGCTATCCCACAATTCCTGCAGTCTCCGAAAAGCATTTGCATTCTTGGCTGAGCTCCAAATGCCTGTAGGGTCAAACACAGTGTCCGCGGTGGTTCAGGGCATAGCTCGTTAATTTACCCCCTCCCCCCACCCACTCCCAGAAGTAAAAGGGAAAAAAATCCTCTCTTGACTCTTTTAAATGTCACCCTGTGTCTACTGAATGCTGCTGGTAGACGTGATGCTGCAGCACTCAATTGCAGTATCCTCTTTCTCCCTCACTGGTTGCAGATGGTGCAATATGACTGGTAACTGTCCTCATCATCAGCCTTGTGGCAGATGGTGCAGCATAATAGGACTGGTACCCGTCCTCATCATCAGCCCGTGAGTGCTCCTGGCTGGCCTCAGGTGAGGTTGGCCAGGGGCGCCTGGGTAAAAAACTCCTGATCATTCCCAGT
The DNA here is from genome assembly GCF_020497125.1 of Mauremys mutica. Lineage (NCBI taxonomy): Eukaryota > Metazoa > Chordata > Testudines > Geoemydidae > Mauremys > Mauremys mutica. Next base: position 267,127,931 of record NC_059073.1, read on the forward strand.
AGATGGTACAGAACGGCTGGTAACCATCTTCATCGTAGCAATAGGGGGCTGAGCTCCATCAGTCCCCACCCTTCATGTGTAAAGAAAAGATTCTGTACTGCCTGGACTATCATAGCAGCGGGATGCTGGGCTCCTCTCCCCCATGCTGCTTAATGTCCTGTCTGGACTAGCATAGCAGCTGGAGGCTGCCTTCTCCTCATTATCTCACTAACAAGTCACTGTTTCTTATTCCTGAATTCTTTATTACTTCATCACACAAATGGGGGGGACACTGCAACGGTAGCCCAGGAAGGCTGGGGGAGGAGGGAAGCAACAGGTGGGGTTGTTGCAGGGGCACCCCCTGTGAATGGCATGCAGCTCATCATTTCTGCGGGATCTGACACGGAGCGGCTGTGCTTTCTGGTTCTCTGATACACTGGTTCTCTAGTACACTTGCCCCATTCTCTAGGCAGGACTGATTCTATTTTTAGATACCATAAAGGAGGGATTGACTCGGGGAGTCATTCCCATTTTTGTCTTTTGCACCCCCAGCTGATCTCAGCCAGGGGCACCCATGATAGCAGCAGATGGTGCAATATGACTGGTAACCGTCTCTGCTTGTCTTTTGCGCCCCCGGCTGAGCTCAGCCAGGGGCACCTATGACAGCAGCAGAGGGTACAGCACAAAAGGACTGGTAACCATCATCTCATAGCCAATTTACAAGGGTTTGTAGATGGTACAGAACGGCTGATAACCATCTCTGCTATCATGCAAAAGCAAATGAATGCTGCTGTGTAGCACTGCTGAATCGCCTCTATCAGCGGCATCTAGTACACATATAGTGACAGTGACAAGAGGCAAAACAGGCTCCATGCTTGCCATGCTATGGCGTCTGCCAGGGCAATCCAGGGAAAAAGGGCGCGAAATGATTGTCTGCCGTTGCTTTCCTGGAGGAAAGAATGATTGACGACATTTACCCACAACCACCCGCGACAATGATTTTTGCCCCATCAGGCACTGGGATCTCAACCCAGAATTCCAAGGGGCGGGGGAGACTGCGGGAACTATGGGATAGCTGCGGAATAGCTACCCACAGTGCAACGCTCCAGAAATCGACGCTAGCCTCAGACCGCGGACGCATACCACCGAATTAATGTGCTTAGTGTGGCCGCGCGCACTCGATTTTATACAATCTGTTTTACTAAACCAGTTTATGTAAAATCGGAATAATCCCGTAGTGTAAACGTACCCTCTGACTCTTCAAGTCTCATTTTGGCAGCCATTACTTTGTCTTGCAGAGTTTCTTAGTTTGCAACTGTCTCAACTAGAAGCCTAACTTTAGTTCTACCAAGATAAAGTAGTTCTTGGATGAGCTGATTCCTAAATCAATTCTCCATTTTATCCAAAAGATGGCAAGACTTTTCATCGAGCCTAACAGATTCCTAGATCTCTGGAGTACTATTATAATTTTCTCTTGTAAGAACTCTGTTTTCCTGTCCAGAAGGAGGCAAGTCTCTATTTCAGGTATGAAAACAGCTATACAACTACCTTGTGGTTTGTACTCATTCATCTAGGTCTGTATCCACTTCTTTGGCCTCCTAGAACACGGTATCTTGTATGTAAATCTGCAAATCTGGCTGCTGGGCTTCTGCTCTCATGGTTACCAAACCTCAAAAACTAGTTCTCAACTAGTTCAGCCTTTGGGCACAGAGTGCTTTGGCAGACCGCAGTGCTCTCATAACTTTTCATTCTGTGTTTTTCATCTTAACCTCCCTTTTATTATTAATCTACTACTCTATTTTCCGGATGGACACACTCCAGGATGACAAGTCAAAACCACTACAAAATGGGACAATTATGTCTTAACCTGTAAACTAGTCTTTTCGTAGGAATACATTTACTAATGCAAGCCCCCTACATGTTCTTTATTATCTTTTGTTTTTATCTCAATGTTCTGTGTAAATTATGCCCATAGTATCTAAGCTTTACTCTCATTCACCAGGTTATCTGAGCGCTTGGAGTTACAGGGATGGGACTGCTCTTCTTCAAATCTCTGTGCTTCCTAGTAACAATCATCATTATTGCAGAAAGATATATGTAGCATTCAAAATATCAAATTCATAGATAATACTGAAAGCCTAAAAATATATGAAGATCAGAATTAATATCCCCATACCTGTTCGCAGCTTCAGTACTAATTGCTGTGGCTGGATCTGGGTAATGTCCTCTGGTTTGAGCTTTTCTGCAGTACCTTTGCTACGATTTGTTACCGTTTTATTTTTGAGGACTCCTTGGGTACCTCTAGGATTTTCTGTTTCATTTAGAGAGCAGCCCTTACTCTTTAGTGCTTCCAAGTCATTACATCGGGCAGAAGTCGGCTCTCCTTCTTGTAAAAAATTCTAGAAGATATGGTGAAGAACATCATCAAACTCACAGCAATTTACAATCTGTAACACATGGCTTGAGCACATAACGCTACTTTTTGTATTTACCCCATTATTTTTATGCATCAAGAACCTCTAGAGCCACTAGGGTGACCAGACAGCAAGTGTGAAAAATCGGGACAATGGGTGGAGGGTAACAGGAGCCTATATAAGAAAAAGACTCCCAAATTGGGACTGTCCCTATAAAATCAGAACATCTGGTCACACCAAGAGACACTAGCAATTGTTTAAAAGTGTATTTTAAATTGTAAAATATAAAACTATGAAATACATTTATTTACTAAATTTAGTAATGACGATAGTGAAAAATTTATCCAGTACAGCAGCTTATGGTTAACTTTACTAAAGTCAATCTGTGCATGTGACTGAGGCAAGGTTAAAAAAAAAAAGGTTCAAAGTCACTCTTCCAACAGCAACATGAAGTCACTATTCAATTAGCTATTCTGACTGAGATGCTCAAAAACCACCACCAGCAAATGAGAAAATCTGCCTTTCCACAACTAGCCTATAAGAAACTGAACAATTTAATTGATATGTGCGGCAACAGAACTTTAGTTTTGCTTTTTTTGGAAACCTTGTAATTAAATAGTACATCACAGTATTTGGGTAGACTATAACAGAATTACAGTGCTTTGACGACCCAAAGAAGAGCTCTCTATGTAACTCAAAACCTTGTCTCTCTCACCAACAGAAGTTGGTCCAATAAAAGATATTACCTCACCCACCTTCTCTCTTTAGTGATGTATACAACTCCTGACACATTTGGGAAAAGTTCAATGAGGAGGAGGAAGAGTGAGGAATGTACTTCTGAACTAGAGAGTCTTGGAAAACTTTGTCTTGAACTAAAGCTACCATCCCACAATACAAAAAAGCATTTTGACCTGTAAATACAGTATGAATACATGCACTCATATGGTTTCTAGTATGAGGCATTTTTAATCACTGGAAGAAAGGGGAAGTTTTTTTCAATACATAAGCAAAAATTAAAGATATTTATGCATGGCTCCTAAAATGTGTCGGACATATTTATTGATGTGAAACTGGCCAGGAGCTACATGAATCTGCAACCAAAACGACAAAGTTTACTAAATATATTCCAATATTTACGGAAGATATGTGTGTGGAGCTGTAAATAGGTAAGGCTTCCTGTCTTAAGTATAAGTCTGATTACTAAAAATCAGGAAATTTACATTATAACTTGCATTTTGGCAGCAACCACTCTAGTTAAAGTTGTAAAACACTCTCTATTAAAATTCCTGTTTTCAGTTTTGTATAGTTTTCTGAAACATTCACATTTCAGGTTGAGATTTTCCATACCTGATCCCTGTTCAAGGTTTTTTTTTTTTAGTTGGAACAAACAGTTCAACATATGTGGCTAAAACTGTAGAATAAATTGTATGATATCATCTTGTATTATTTGATACATAAGATCAGACCCTGTACATTCAATCTTAAATTTTGCACTTCCTGACTTGAGTGATTAATTACATAACCTTGCATTCTCTCTCTCTCTTTTTTTTTTGGTATGAAATATAAACCAAAAACACCAGTCCACCCTAAGAATCAAATACTGAAACTTCAACCCCTTAATCCTCCCCCTCCCAGCTTCCCTCTTCCACTTTGTCTGTATCTAAAATTACCAATCCTCTAATGTCAGTGGGAGAATATAATTAAACACATCCAGACAGACTCCAGGCTGGAATGATTTTAAATAACTATGAGACAGATCTCCTAAAGTCTATGTGCCCTTAATATCTGGCAATGAAAGAGATCAAAATCTCTGACACTTTCTGATGGCCAGACCTAGCCTATCCAGATTTCATCCATTTATTTAGCATAAGATACTTAAATTGTTCTTAAGCTTTGATTTAGACACTGAAATAAATGGCTACTATTGAAAATCCTAAAATAGGGTAAGAATAAATAGTTTTCAGGGTACTAAAACACCTAAGACAAAACATCAGAGAAAGCATTTCACAAATATACTCACTTGTGCTTTGCACCAGCCACAGTTTGGTCCTGCTTGTATACATTCCCCACATGATTTTGCATTAGCTTTTATACAATCACTTCCACCTATTAGGGAACAAAAATAAATTAATTTCATTTTAAAATATGCTGGTAATCACACACTTAATTTGAAATAAATTCCTCGCTACTAGCCATGTAACTCAAGGTAAATCCAGTTCGAACAGGCCACCAAGAAAAAGCAAAATATGAGCTATTATTTTATTATTATTATTACTGCTTCTCTAACATGTTACCAGGAAGTGCATGAAGGCAAAAGTGTGCTATCTATGTTAAATGAAACCATGGTAAAAATATACAGTTCAACTTTACTTTAAATCAATCTATTGCTGAATTCAAGGTTGTTACAACATTTAGATGTACCTGGTTGGGCAAATCCATCCCAAATCGAGCAACATAGTAGTATAACCCAGAAGAGCGAGTTGAAATTTGTCTGAAAAATAAAAGGTAAGTAGTTGAGCTATTAATATACCAAACGTAGTAGGACAGCATGGTAATATGGACATACAAATGTGATTTGGACATTAATCTGATGACATGCCTCAATTAATCTTGTCAAATAGGTTAGGTGAGTGTGTTATGACCTGGTTAAACAAAATATGATTGTACTTCTAGTATATGCAGATTGGGTGTTATACTAGGAAGGTACCACTGTGGAGAGTTTATTTTCAAATTATTTTTTTAAAACTCCCTTGACTTAATACAGTGAAGTTAGAACCCTGTAAGGAATATGAGGGCTTTCCTACATGAACATTCAGTTTACAGCAAGCTAGGGTGTGAATCTGCCCCGCCCCTAGCCTGCTGAGCACTAACTATCCATGGGGACCCTGCTGATACACACTAACAATTCCTCCGTGTGCTCTGATCTACCCTGCTTTGAAACAGCAGTAGATCTGAATACTAACCATTAGTGCAAGTCAGCAGGGTCTATATGGACAGTTAGTGAACAGCAGGCTAGTGAGGATAGACTCACACTCTAGCTTGCCGGAAACTAAACGTTCAGGTAGACAAGCCGTAAGTAGCACAATTTTTTTCCTCCAATATGTATTACTTTGCATTTATCAACACTGAACTTCATCTGCTATTGTGATGCCCATTCATTTTGTTTGGTTAGCTCCCTCTGACCAGGGCCAGCTCCAGGCACCAGCTCAGCAAGCAGGTGCCTGGGGAGGCACGTCGGGCTCTTCGGCGGCAAGTTCCTCGGTCCCTCTCGGAGGGAAGGACCTGCTGCTGAATTGCCGCTGAAGAAGAAAGTGGCACAGTGGAGCAGGAGCCGATCATGGCTTTTTTTAACCTCACTGCTCACCCCTCTGTCAGATTGTTAATACATACATTAAACACTGCACTTAGTACAGAACCTGGAGATGTCCTGCTGTTACCTTTTGCCATGATGAAAACTGCTAATTTATTTCTTACTCTGTTTCCTGTCCTTTAGTCAGGTTTTGATCCATGACAATACTTTGCCTGTCATACCAGGACAGCTTCATTAATTTAGTGGCTTCTAGTTAGAGATCTTATCCAAGGCTTTTCAAAAGCATAAATAAATTAAGTCAGTTGGTTCTCCTTTATATATATTATATTATTGACACTTTCGGTGTATTCTAACAGATTTGTGAGTCATGATTTTTCTTTGCAGAAACCGCATTCTTTAGAACTTTAGTCACCAGAGATCACATTATGATCTTCCTGGTGTTTTATTTTTCTGTTTTTGTTTCAACAAATTTACCAAGTATAGATGTAAGGCTTACTAGTTTGTAATTCTCTGGATCCCCCCTGAAATCTTTTTCTAAATATAAGGACGATATCTACTATCCTCCAATCTTCTGGTAGAGTAGCTGTTTTTAATGAGAGATTGCAAATTTTTGATAGGTTAGCCCAGGGTGACTAAAAGTAGATGATTTAAAAAAAATTGATTTTTTAAAATTTAAATCAAATAGAGGGGTTTAAAATTGATTTTGATATTATATCAACCTATGGTAATACCTAAACTTACTACAATTTATTAACATCATTTAATTATAAGAAATAAAATTAGGCAGTACATGTTTGCTGCTAAGTTTTAAAGAAAATCAAACCACTGAGCTGGTAGAAGTCACTAGCTAAACACCTGGAACCAGAATTTGTTGAAATGATAAACACCAGCATCCTCTTCTGCAAGTGCAGAGAATATTTTCTTTATTTCAGTTTATTCAACTAGTTCAGTTCAATTACTTGCTCCTTCAAAATTAAAACAAAAATGGAAATTGAAAAAGCAGGAAGACTTGGTTTCCCTCTTCCAATTTATGAATAAAAACTAGGGATGACTAGTTCTAAACTAGCAACTAGTTCTAAAAACCTGAAGGACATGGTGACCAAACAAATAAACAGCTCAATTCACTAATTACAGATCATTCATGCTTTGTTTAATAAATTGGTCAATTTTAAAGGCAAAACAAGTTTTGATTAACTTGCTTTTTTTCCTAATGTATCCAGCTCATTTAAGATAGCTTTATTTAATCAATACAAAATTAAAAATGCTGTTTGTGCATTTTAATTGAATTTTAATTTCCATCCAAATAAAGCTTGACACAAATTATAAGTAATAAAAAAAAATTGATCTAGTAAATAAGTGTTTTTTCTACCATAATTAAAAAGAATGTAAAAATTAAGAATCTGAATAAATGCAAATTATGCCTCATAATAATAATAATAGTTATCGTGTATCCTTTTGGTTACCAAAAAGAAGCATTACCTTTAGTGTAAAGGCTATATTTAGCTGTAAAATAATATGATGTAATGGTTAAAAACCAACGAGAATCAATCTTTCTTTAGGTAAAGAATTAAAAAGTACAAATCCAAAACAAGATTAAAATCAATTATTTAAATCAAGGTTCCCTGCTTGCCAATTTAAATCATGATTAATATCAGTAATTTAAAATGGCTTGGATTTAAATCAATCCACCATGCTTCAATCACTTCATACTTAAGCTCCATCAAATCTATTGGATGCATACCATTTGGGCCTGGTGATAGTACCTAATTTTTATTACCAAAAAAGAGCAGTTATCTCCCTGTGGTGATGACTGATGCACAGAAATCATTTAGTTTTTTATAAACATCCTTAATTAGTCTCATTATCCCTGGTGATCAAGCAGACCCACCAATTTAAACTAAACATTAGAAAAATGTCCTGATTTTGTGGTATGTTGGACTGAATAATAGTCTCTCAAGGAAATTTGTGGAAGCATCATTTTTCAGTTATTTAAAATCAGACTGGGCAAAGGCACTGTATAATATACTAAAGAGAACAGGCCAGCATTTTGATATGACCTAACAGATTTTTCCTCCTTATTCACCTTCCAGTCAATTGTTTTTTTAGGAAGATACCACAGTGATGAAAACACTCTTTCCCTGTCATTTCATATAGTCCATTTAGCATTTTTAGTTGCTACTGAAAGTTTACATACTCTGTACCCCATAAATTAGTTAAATGCATGCACCATTTTCAAAATAAATTACTCCTGTTCTCAGAATGAAGATTGGAGAAAGTCATAATATACTAATCCCAGGTTAGAGTGCAGATTCTAGTGTGTACAATAATGCTCCATAGTCTGTTGGACTATAAATAGATATGAAATGTTTTTATTTCCATGGTTTCATACCATAGGTAGTTATTTGAAGCCCTCCCAGACACCTTGAAAGTACCAAAATTAGATATAATGGAATTTAGGCAGGAAGAAATCAAATTTAGTTAGATATTTTACTGTGCAAATGTAAAAACTCAGAGAAACTATTAAAAATAAGACTCAGTGATGAGTTGGAAATAAAAACACAAACAATTTTCACATAACTATTTACAAAAGATCTCTCATTCTGAGTGACTTTAAAATGACTTTAAAATTGATCTGAAAATGTCAGGAATCAGGCAAGACAAAAAAGGATTAAGTCTTTTCTTCACACTACAAATCTTAATAAAGATATCCCTAAAAAAATATGAGCACGCTACATATTATGCACATTTTATAAGAAAAGAACAGAATTTGAAAGCTTATAAACCACTGTATCCAGAAAATTATTCGACTTCTAGTTTCCCTAATTATTATGGAAACACCTGGTAGTTATTTCATAGTATTCTAAAATGGAGCATATGGTCCTGTTTTCTCTACAAGCATATAGCCAACCAGTGTGCAATTTCACTTCTTAGGCACTTTAAATTTTCTATGTAATTCTTATCTGGTTTCTCTTCATAACATTTTTAACAGAAATTACAGTATTTGAAAATGGGCTCTGGCTGCAAATTTTCTTTGGCAGCCTTACATTTCTTTGCTGACAGATTTCTTTTAAAATTGTCTATTTTTCAAAAATATTGGAAGAGAAGAGATTTATTAATATATCTGATGCAGTGGGGATAGGCTTTTTGTTTTCTATACAGGATTTAGGAGCATTTTTAGTTGCTACTGAAAGTTTACATACTCTGTACCCAAGCCTGATTGACAGGGGATAGGTGCACCGAAGATGGACTGACAATCTTCTCCATCAGGATCTATACTTTTTTATCCATTTTTATACTATAATGGAAAAGGTTTCACATGCTGCCACAGGAGCTGCATTTCTATCCCCAACAGAATTGCCTTCCCCATCAAACTGCTAACCCTAATTTAAACATTAAAAAAACCAACCTATGAAATTAAGACACACAAAAATAATTGTGCAGCAGTTAGGGTTCTCTCTCTCTGTCTTACACACACACACCAAACACACACACACAGAGAAATGGAAAGTTAAGCTACCTAACAGTGCATAATCCTCTAAGTCCCACACACCTTACCAACATCCAATAACTGTACACCAGAGACCATGCACTGCATCCTGAATTCTGCCCCACTAGGGGTGTGCACCCTTTGCCAAATTACCCTCTCAAAAACCGACTATCAAACTTAACATCCACAACTATTAATGTTTGGGGGAAATAATTGGATAAAGGGGTCTGTGCAGAGTGCAATAGAAGGGAAGAGTTAAGGTTGCAGTATGTAGTCTGTGGTGTACCGTCCTTGTGGTAATGGTAATAGTGTGCTTGTGGGTAGAGAAAGGTATGTATTCTTGGGTAACTTTGCATTTCCTTGCTTTTGTGGGTTTGTACCAGATATATTGTGCATGTAGAAATCCTGTTTCACAATTAAGTTTTTTGAGTATTAATTTACAAAAAGCTTCAGTTTAAATACAATATATGCTGCTTCTTTGAATTGTATTAAATTCAATAAGTAGAATTAAATTGCTGGCACCACACAGCCTTTATCATTAGTGGAAATGAGAAATTATAAGCAGATCACCTTTTTAGGGCAGCCTAACTGGACGAACAGCAAATCCATGCAGACTATATAAATAAGTCTACAAAGATGTGACACACTGTTGAAGCTATGACTAAGACAGCCTGGAACAGAAACATTCCTGAGGAAGTGCAGCTCTGTGATGAATGTAGTTCTGGGCATAGATTCCTCATAAAGTTAACAACTGAAATGTCTTTTTCCATATATGGGAAGGCCAATGCCTCTCCTGAAACAAGTGGCCTACCCATCCTATACATACTAGTTCACTTCCTTTAACTGTATTGCTTAATAGTTTTTCCATCTGGGCTGTTAAATAAAACATTTCAACAAAGATTTGTATCTCTGATAATTATGGATCCAAACACTCTTAGCAAAGTCACAAGCACCCTCAAGCTCCAAGCGCCTCACAGCACTAAACCACACAATACTGTACCAGAATATAATTGATTGCTACAGCAAATGCATGAGGGCACTGTTTAGGTATTTTAAATAAACCACTTATTTTTTTTAAAAAAAATCTGCTTTTTCTTAAAATGCTGCTATGATTTTTTTTTCTGATTTAATCATTTTAAGTTTAAAAAGACCAAACCTGCAAAAGATTGAATCCTCACTGCTATTTACTGATTTTTTTTCCAGCTATCAAATCATCTGGTTTTGTTCTTTCCTACAAAAACAGCTTAAACTATGTCCTCATGAGAACATGATTTAAAATTAGGATTGCCAACTTTCTACTCGCACAAACCCCAACATCCTAGCCCTGCCCCTTCCCTGGGGCCCCGCCCTTCACTCACTACATTCCCCCTCCCTGGGTGGCTCTCTCTTCCCCACCCTGACTTACTTTCACCGGGCTGGGGTAGGGGCTTGGGTGCACGACGGGGTGAGGGCTCTGGCTGGGGGTGCTGGCTCTGGGGTGGGGCCAGAGATGAGGGGGTTCAGGGTGCAGGAGGGGGCTCCAGGCTAGGGGGTTGGGCTGAGGGATTCAGAGTGCGGGAAGGGACTGTGGGTTGAGGCAGGGGGTTGGAGTGCAGGAGAGGGTGAGGGCTCCAGTTTGGGGTGCAGGCTCTGGAGTGGGGCCATAAGGTATGGGAGGTGCCTTTGGGCTGGGGCAGAGGGCCATGAGGGGTTCACAGGGTGTGGGAGGGGCCTTTGGGCTGGGGTAGGGGGTTGGTGTGCGGGGGGGTGAGGGTTCTGGCAGGGGGTGCAGACTCTGGGGTGGGACCAGGGATGAGGGGTTTCAGGTGCAGGAGGGGGCTGTGGGTTTGGGGGAGGCTCAGGGTTGGGGCAGGGGGTTGGGGCTCGGGCTTACCTTGGGCAGCTTCCAGGCAGCGGCGCAGCGGGGCTAAGGCAGGCTAGCCCCCACCTGTCCTGGCTCCAAGCTGCACCACGGAAGCAGCCGGCAGGTCTGGTTCCTAGGCAGGGGGGCCAGGAGGCTCTGTGCGCTGCTCTTGCCCGCAGGCATCATCCCTGCAGCTCCCAGTGCTCAGGATGTGGGCAGTGCGAGGAGCCCCTTGGCACCCTCACCTAGGAGCCAGACCTGCCGGCTGCTTCTGGGGCGCAGCGTGCAGCCAGGACAAGTAGGGACTAGCCTGCTTTAACCCCGCAGCATCGCCGATCAGACTTTTAATGGCCTAGTCAGCGGTGTTGACCGAGCCGCCAGGGTCCTTTTTCAGCCAGGCATTCTGGTAAAAAACCGGATGCCTGGCAACCCTACTTAAAATATTTCTGCACATTAACAACTGTCTAATGGTATTTTAGCAGAGTGTGCGTATGCACCTATTTTACAGAGGAAGGTTTGTATATAGCCTTGGGCCTCTGGACATGTGGCTCTCTGAGTTTCCTTGTTATTTGTATTTATCTGTATTGTGTTTACTTGGAAGGCTTTTTAAAATAAAATATAACAGTGAAAAAGTTTTGAGGCTACTACTTGTAATCACTCATAAGGAGTGTTCCACTTGTCAAAAAGGATGAAGGCTCCTTTGTAACATAAATATTTTTTAACTGAGAATGAAACATATGCATATTGTTTGAAGTGCCAGTTCCTGTGACATCTAGGTGCCAACGTTCTCCCTCAGGAAAGCCCAGGCATCTTGAAACTTTTTTTCCTCTCCTACATAAACAGTTAGCTATCATTTATTAAATTAGTGGTAGCATAAATGTGCTTGATACAGAGGATAAGAGTACTGGAAATATGAACATTTCCAAACCACCTCATCCCTTCCCATATGTTCAGCTTGTTGGAAGTATTGTAGTCTTAACACATATAATGTTTGTTTTACACAATGTATATGTGATACAGTATACAACCTGCCTGGGATGTGGATCAGGAAGCTTCAGGATTCTGGGAGGCAAAGGTTAATGGGCAGACACCAGAAGCAGGTGGAGCCCATTAACTTCCCAGGGCAGAGACCAGAAGCAAGTGGAGCCCATTAAGTTAGTTGCTGACACCACTAGGAAAGCTGAACAGCTACAGGGAGCGAAGTTGGCTACCCACCTTCAAAAAGGATCCAGCTAAAATAAGTAAATGTGTTTTGAAGCCTGGTTTAAAGGTAATTGGGGATTTCTGTTTATCTTTCTGAAAGAAAACTAGAGATTTTTGTTTACTAAATACGGAGACAGGGAAATTTGGAACTGGGTGCAGGGCAATCCCTAGAAGAGAATTTTGTTTTATTGATTTATATTCCTGAGGGTTTATTTATTTATTTATTGAGGTGGTGGGAGAGGTGTTCAAGACCTTTTGCCCATCCTAAGTACAACATTGTTGCAATTTACTCTACCCTTGATACTACCTGTGGGTATCCTTAAGTTACGTGAGTTGTGTAAGCAACAACTTTATGTTCCATAGCAGCACTAGACCACCAACTAACTCAGGGGTCGGCAACCTTTCAGAAGTGGTGTGCCCAGTGTTCACTTATTCACTTTTACTTAAGGTTTCACGAGCCGGTAATACATTTTAACATTTTATAGAAAGTCTCTCTCTCTCTAAGTCTATATTATGTAACTAAACTATTGTTGTATGTAAAGTAAACAAGGGTTTTCAAAATGTTTAAAGAAACTTCATTTAAAATTAAATTAAAATGCTGATCTTACACCACTGGCCCACTCAGCCCACTGCTGGTCTGGGGTTCAGTTCACCTAGGCTGGCAGTGGGCTGAGTGGGGCCTGCGGGACCCCGGCTGGCAAGGGGCCGGCAGCTGGGACCCTAGACCGGCAGCGGGCTGAGCAGCTCAGCCCACTGCCGGTCTGGGGTTCTGTCTGCCGGCTCCTGCTAGCCAGGGTCAGGCTGCTGGCCCCGCTCAGCCTGCTGCCAGTCTGGGGTCCTGGCCCTGCCCACTTAAAGTGGGTACCTACCTTCTCCCTGGTTCGAGCCCATTCTCTTCCTCTCTCTCTGCACTGAGCTCAGGGCTGGGGGTGAAGGAGCAGGCTGGGGGTTGGGGTGCAGGGTCTGGCCAGGAGCTAGAATGAGGGAGGGGGCTCAGGGTTGGGGCAGGAGGTTTGGGTGTGGAGCGCTTACCTGGGACAACTCCCATTTGGTGCAAGGGGTGCAGGTGGGAATGTGTGTGTGCGCGTGCAGGAGCTCACGCTTGGTGCTCAGGCTGGGGGTGGGGATGTGGGGAGGTGCAAGAGTCAGGGCATGGGGTGGGGGGTGCAGGAGTCAGAACAGGGGCTGGAGGTGTGTGAGGGGTGCAGAAGCCAGGGCTGGGGTTGTGGGGGGTGCAGGGGTCAGGGCAGAGGGCTAGGTGTGTGTGTGGAGGGGTCAGGGCAGAGGGCTGGGGTGCTTGGCTCAGGGGAGCAGCTCACGGCAGGGGGCTGGGGGGGATATGCCCCATCCCCACCCCTTTTCCCAAGGCCCTGTCCCCATCTCTTCTCTGCCTCCTCCCTGGAGCAGCAAGCATGCTGTGGCTCCGCTTCTCCCCCTCGCAAGGAAAGAGAGAAGGAGGGGCAGGAAAACAGCATGCTAGGGGAAGAAGCGGGGGAGGTGGGAGCTTGGCTACCAGCAAGACCAAGCTTCTGCCTCCAGACCGCCGCCGTTCTGGGGTTTCGGCCGCCGGCTCCTGACAGCCGGGGTCTCAGCCCGCTTCCAGCCCGGGGTTCCTTCACCCAGGCCAGCCGGGGGCACTGAGTGGGACCGGTGGTGGGACCCCAGCTGGCAAGGGGCCAGCAGCAGGAACCGCAGAGCGGTGGCAGGCTGAGCGGCTCAGCCCACCGCCGTGTGCCATCAAAAATCGGCTCGCGTGCCACCTTTGGCACGTGTGCCGTAGGTTGCTGACCCCTGAACTAATTGATTTCTGGTATTCTACAAACTGTCCCCCCTCCCTTTCTTATGCCTTCCACCCAAATGGAGTATTCTTTCTTTGTTTAGGACTGCAGTTGACATGACTTAAAATTTGTCCACAAAACTCTCAATCAGATTTCTAGCAGTACGTTATATGCAAGGCCCCCTCTACTCTGTAACAAGCTTGATGCAAGTTCTTCAACAAGGTGCCCACATTCTGCGGCAAGCCAGAACAGCAATTTGGAAAGTCTGTAGCAGCTTCAGCTAATTAAAAAAAAAAGTGTTGAACTAAATATCAACACTAAATACAATTAGCTAACGTCTTCCCTCTACTGAGCCTTTAGATGGTACCCTAATTCAAATGGTAACCTCAATTTAACTGATGCAAAACTGTTGCCTGAAACAAAAGGAATGTTTTAAATAAAAACTGGCTTACACTAAGCCACCTCAATTTCATGTGACAGTTTGAGATGATTATAATAAAGATTGCCTGAAAGGCAAAACCTTTATCAAAACTTCTGAAAACTAACGAAGTACCCAGGGGCACGGGCAAGCAGGGGCACAGACCCCGCACAATGATCAGTGTGGGCACACAGCTCCTCCAGCCCCAGGGCTGTGGCAGGAGAGCACAGAACGTGCCCCTCCAAAAGTGGTCAAATTTTTATTCCTATGCCTGCCCCTGAAATACCAGTCTTTCATGTGGATACTAGTACTATATTCTACAGATGGATGCACTGGAAATCCCCAACATACAGATATTTACATTGGTAAAAATGTAGGTAGTGATAAAATTAAACAGGCTGCCTTACAGCTAAAACAAATGGCTTCTTTATGATGTTCAAGTAGTATTGCCATATTAATTTATGATACTATGACATGATGTATGCTTGACTGAATAGATATTGGATGTCAAGAACCACAGTTCTCCTTACCTTTGTTTTGTGAGGGCTAGGTAGGAAATCCAAAAAAAAGGTGAACTGAAATTTAAGTTCTCCTGTTGCCTTTTCAAATTAACACATTACCAAAAGGGTGCACAACCAGGTAGTAAAACGCTTCACACAGTAAGAGTTATTCCCTCCAAGACCTCTTTGCACTCAGCTCCACAAGAACTCGGTTCGACTCCAGCCTTCCTCACTCAAGTATCTTTGTTTGGCATACAGCAACGCTACACTAAGTTGATCAGGCTCAAACATGGGGGGAGGGTAGTGGATGCAGGTACATCACAGCTCCAGAGTTACACAGAAACCCTCTCCCTTTATATACATTACACATTTCATCGCATTTGCTATACATTGCATCACACATTCTTGGATTGGCTTGTTTACTTTGCAGGAACCAATCACATTCCACATGCTATCCAGGGTTCCACTTCCTCTTTACCTCCTCTCTACATTCCTAATTTATTTTGTCCCTTCATGTGTTAATCACTCATGACAGGACAGGCCTCAGCTACACCAAGAAAGGGGTAATTCACTTGAGTGCTGAGCTGCCATTTTCTTGGTTTTGCTTATACTGTATAATGCTATTGACACACCAAGTTCAAATTCTCTGGGTGGTTGGGGGAAAAGAGGTAGCTGGCAAACACTGAACAATTCCGTATTCACAGAATTTGAATTTTAAAACCACTGGGCCAAATAACTACACAATGGACTTTTTTCCACAGGAAAGGGGACGTGCATTTTACAGTGAGTACTGAGAGCTGAAAAGCAGGAAATCTTGATATAAACAAATGTCCTCCTGACGAAGGAATCTTTATAAAGCTGATGAAATGAAGGGGCTTAATTGTCTTATGCCAGGGAACTTCATTTCCTACATTTTTGTATCTAAAAGCTCAGTATAGCTTTTGTATAGCGCATCCATATGACATAAGTAAATTTAAATTAAGACTCAGTTCTGATCTTGTAGTAGCACAAATAAATATCTTACACTAGGGTAATCAATAGGCAGACTGCGGGCCAAATCTGGAACACAAAACACTTTTGACCAGATCCCAAAATCTTTTTATTTACTTTTTATCATTTTTTAATTATTATTTTCTCTGAAGTCTGGACCTTGACTATACTTTGACCAAGAAATCTGGACCTTGACAAAAAATAATTTACTGCCTTACATCAATTAACTATTGACTTAGTTCAATGAAGATACCCAAAGTTGACAGTGAGTGTTGTCAAGAAGTATTCTCTTCACAGCATCGCAATCCAGAGGGAAAATATGTGAAAGTGAGTTCTGTATAGAGTAACATTTGCCTATAGATTATGGTGCCAACTTGTTTTTAGCAGTTAGTACAAACACTTCAAAATAAAAATGGATTCCAACCCTGAGAAAAGAACTGAACTATCAACTGCTAACATGGAAAAACTGGAAAATCGCTTTCTCATTAATTTTGAAAACAAGTTTCAATTTAGACAGTTTACTACATGAGATTAATCACTCCTAGGGTGCTAACTCAAACACGCTACAAGACAGGGTTTGTTGTTTAGGGGACAACTGAAGCATGCACTGTGAAGCTACACCTCTACCTCGATATAACGCTGTTCTCGGGAGCCAAAAAATCTTGCCGTGTTATAGGTGAAACTGAGTTATATTGAACTTGCTTTGATCCGCCAGAGCGCGCAGCCTCCGCCTCCTATCCCCCCCGGAGTGCTGCTTTACCGCGTTATATCCAAATTCGCGTTATATAGGGGTAGAGGTGTATAACCAGAATATTCAACAATATTTGTTGAACCCGATTTTTGCCCATTATCCTTTATCTATCTTGTTGTAAGTAAAAAATAGAACAATGTGGTTTCTCAAACTCTGCTTGATAAAGTTAGAAATTTAACTGAATGATTCTGTTTCTTAATACATATTATGTATTTGACTGTATCCCCATTACTAAATCACGAAAGAAACTGGGTTTAAATTTTATTCCATGTGAAAAATTTCTGTATAAAGAAAGTTAAAATTAAATAGGAAACAACAACTTCCTGTTCAGTTTGGACAGAACAGTTACAATGTACTGGTACCTAGTTTAGAAAACCCTGTGTAGAATGGGAGACAAGGAGAAATAGGAAGTTTAACTTTTGTCTTCTAGCCATGCAGAATCATACCATGATTCTGTAGATCCTACTAGGGAAGCATTATGTCCATAACTCTGAAGCTTAATCAGAAGAAGACAAGGGGACAAGGAGCGAGGGGGGGGGGGGGTGGATGGGTCGGAGGTTCTGAGGGGGCAGTCAGGTGGTGGGAAGTAGGAGGGGGGTAGATAGGGGGTGGGGGCCAGGCTGTTTGGGGAGGCACAGCCTTCCTTACCCAGCCCTCCATATAGTTTTGCAACCCCAATGTGGCCCTCAGCCCAAAAAGTTTGCCCACCCCTGATATAGTTGGTTCAGAATAGAACAGCTCGTGTTACAGGCTATAACGTCTTGATCATCAGACTCCTGTTAAAGTCTCTGTAGGCTTGCTGTCATTGATTTCAAAGTAGTTCTATCCATATTCAAGATTCTTGAATGGATACGGCATAGTGAGTCTTTCCAGCTGAATACTGTGGTCAGAATTAACTTGTTTTGCCTTAGTTGTAAACTTAGCTTCAGGGTACTTTGTTTCTATGTATTTCCATATATCCCTCACCCACCCCCACCTACTCTTTCCCCCCACCCCCAAGCCATGAAATTCACTGACTAATGCAGGGGTCGGCAACCTTTCAGAAGTGGTGTGCCGAGTCTTCATTTATTCACTCCAATTTAATGTTTCACGTGCCAGTAATACATTTTAACATTTTTAGAAGGTTTCTTTCTATAAGTCCATAATATATAACTAAACTATTGTTGCACGTAAAATAAATGAGGTTTTTTAAATGTTTAAGAAGCTTCATTTAAAATTAAATTAAAATGCAGAGCCCCCCAGACCGATGGCCAGGACACAGGCAGTGTGAGTGCCACTGAAAATCAGCTCACATGCTGCCTTTGGAACGTGTGCCATAGGTTGCCTACCCCTGGACTAATGGAATTGAAGATGCTAAACTTCACCTAATTCAGAGTCCAAAGAAATATTCACATAATTCAAAAGCTATACTAACTAGTCAGGTTTGAAGGACACACATTAGATTATTGTCATGGTTGCAGCTGATGAAGCATCCTAAATAGATCTCTTATGTTGACAGAAATCATGCGTGCTGTGAGATACTTCATATTAGAAGAAATTAACATAGGTACATTACAGGCAGAAAGAAGGAGTGCAAGAGAAGCAGAAAGAAGTAGGGAGGATGGAGTGACAGGAAAGGAGGGCATAGAAAATGTTGAGAACAAAATTACCATAGTATGAAAGATGAGAGACCCAAACAGGGCGAGAGAAAGGCAGAAATAGAATGAGCAAGGGAAAAAACTTCAAATGGGCCACACACAAGCTGGAAACAACAGTACTTTGAAGGAACCAGGCTGCAAGGAACAGTGTGGGGACGCTGCAACTGGCATGGGCCTATTTCTTTGTTATGAGCCCAGTAAACACTGGCTGCATCCCAGTATATGCCCCATCATTCAGTGCACTGGAATGGCCTCCTAGAAGGAGCAATGTGGATTACACTGTTCCTACTTCAAGACCTTATACCCTTTTTTCTGTCTTTAATGGTTGCACAGTGCCCAGCACAACAGTGAGATGGTTCATTACTTGGGCTCTTAAGGGCTACTATAATATTAGTAATAATTTAATTTAATACACTTATGCAGATTCTATTATGTTAAGTGGTTTTTGAAACGTTAACCACGTTTATACAGTTTAGTTTTGTCCTAATGTGGACAGGGCCTTATTTATACTATACTTTCTTCATACTGCTTTGTTTAAATGCGTGTTCAAGCCAAGATTCCATGGTTTAAGACAGAGTTGGGCAAACTACGGTCCACGGGCCACATCCGGCCCATGTAGGGTGACCAGATGTCATGATTTTTATAGGAACAATCCCAATTTTGGGGTCTTTTTCTTATATAGGCTCCTATTACCTCCCACCCCGTCCCGATTTTTCACATTTGCTGACTGGTCACCCTAGGCCCACGGGACCATCCTTCCCGGCCCCTAGCCCCTCCCATTCTGTCTCCCCTCCCCCGCAGCCTCAGCTTGCCCCTCTGCCAGCCCAATGCTCTGGGCGGCGGGACTGTGAGCTCCTGGGGCAGTGCAGCTGCAGCGCCCGGCCTGACCCGGTGCTCTGTGCTGCATGGTGGTGGCGTGGCCTGGCTCCAGCCGGGCAGCGCAGCTGTAGCGCCGCCAGCCACCTGTGCTACAGGCAGTGTGGTAAGGGGGCAGGGGTGTGGATGGGGTCAGGGGGGAACAGGGGGTTGAATGGGGGCAGGGGTTCCGAGGGCAGTCAGGGGACAGGGAGAAGGGGAGGTTGGATGGGGCAGGGGTCCCCGGGGGGGCATCAGGAATGAGAGGAGAGGTTGGCAGGGGTCCCAGGGCAGTCAGGGGACAGGGAGTGGGGGTGTGTGGATGGGGCCGGGTTTCCAGAGGGGCCGTCAGGGAACGGGGGGGTTGGATGGGGCAGGAGTCCCAAGGGGGAGGGGGAGGGAGGGGCAGGCCACCAGCCCCTCCCCTAACCGGCCCTCCATACAATTTACGAAACCCGATGTGGCCCTCAGGCCAAAAAGTTTGCCCGCCCCGGTTTAAGAAGTTATTCTGCCAAACATATCAATGTTAGAAAGGGAAGTACTGCTTATAGACATGGGGGATTTTTACAGCTTATAAATTATGCATAAACACCGCACAAAGGAAATTAATTAGAACCGAATTGAGACTTAATTCCTGGTGCGATTGTTAATACTCTATTTCTAGGGCTGTCAAGCAATTTAAAAAATTAATCGTGATTAAACACGCTGTTAAACAATAGAACATCATTTATATAAATATTTTTGGACATTTTCCACATTTTCAAATATAATGATTTCAATTACAACACAGAATACAAATGTACAGTGCTCACTTTATATTTATTATAAATATTTGCACTGGAAAAATAAAATAAATAGTATTTTTCAATTCACCTAATACAAGTACTGTAGTGCAAACTCTTTATTGTGAAAGTTGTATTTACAAATGTAGAGTTATGTACAAAAAAATAACTGCATTCAAAAATAAAACAATGTAAAACTATAGCACCTACAAGTCCACTCACTCCTACTTACTTCAGCCAATCGCTCAGAGAAACAAGTTTGTTTACATTTGCAGGAGATAATGCTGCCCGCTTCTTGTTTACATCACCTGAGACTGAGAACAGGAGTTTGGTTTGCATGGCACTGTTGTAGCCAGCGTTGCAAGATATTTACATGCCAGATGCGCTAAAGTTTCATATGTCCCTCCCTTCATGTTTCAACCACCATTCCAGAGGACGTGTCCATGCTGATGATGGGCTCTGCTGAATAACAATCTAAAGCAGTGCAGACCAATGCATGTTCATTTTCATCATCTGAGTTAGACGTCACCAGCAGAAGGCTGATTTTCTTTTTTGGTGGTTTAGGGTCTGTAGTTTCCGCATTGGAGTGTTGCTCTTTTAAGACTTCTGAAGGCATGCTCCAAATCCTGTCCCTCTCAGATTTTGAAAGGCATTTCAGATTCTTAAACCTTGGGTCAAGTGCTGTAGCTATCTTTAGAAATCTCACATTGGTACCTTCTTTGCATTTTGTCAAATCTGCAGTAAAAGTGTTCTTAATACGAACATGTGCTGGGTCATCATCTGAGACTGCTATAACATGAAATATACAGCAGAATGCAGGTAAAATACAGAGCAGGAGACATACAATTCTCCCCCAAGGAGTTCAATCACAAATGTAATTAACACATTTTTTTAACGAGCATCATCAGCATGGAAGCGTGTCCTCTGGAATGGCAGCCAAAGCATGAAGGGGCATACGAACATTTAGCATATCTGGCATGTAAATACCTTGCAATGCAAACATCTGTTCTCACTTTCAGGTGACATTGTAAATAAGAAGTAGGCAGTATTATCTCCCATAAATGTAAACAAACTTGTTTCTCTTAGTGATTGGCTGCATAAGAAGTAGAACCGAGTGGACATGTAGGCTCTAAAATTTGACATTATTACATAACTGCACTCAAAACCAAACCAAAACAAAAAAACTACATTTGTAAGTTGCGCTTTCACGATAAACAGATTGCACTATGATACTTGTATGAGGTGAATTGAAAAATATTTTCTTATTTTTGCAGTGCAAATATTTGTAAAATAAAAATAATACAAAGTGAAAACACTTTGAATTCAGTTGCAACACTATGATTTCAATTACAACACAATATATTTGAAAATGTAGAAAAACATCCAAATATGTAATAAATTTCAGTTGGTATTCTATTGTTTAACAGTGCGATTAAAACTGCGATTAATCCCAATTAATTTTGTTAATCGTGATTAATTTTTTGAGTTGAATTGCATGAGTTAACTTAGATTAATCAACAGCCCTATTTATTTCTTCTACTCTTATTCAGGTATCTTAAACCAGGGGTTTGGCCATTTCCTGTAGTTATACTGTTGAGTCTGAACTCTTTATGAACTGAAACTTAACTCAGACTACATGTCTCTGTCTGAAACTTTTAATCAAAAAACTCTGACCTGCGAACTACTCATGACCCTTCCCCTCCCAATAAGTAGCCATAAGTAGCCATCTCCCCTTTTGTCTTCTCCAATTTGCATTTTAACCTGTTTTATCCCGTAGAATCTTGATTGATTATGCATGACTATTATGATCTGTTAATCACTTTGTTTACTTCTGTGTATGAACATTGATGCTCACCCCTAATAAACTTGCCACACTCCTCCAAAGCTTGGCTCTTAAGCTAAGGATGGTGTGAGCCCGTTGATCAACGAATTGTTGTCTGGTCTCTGACAGATTTCTGAGCCCTATACCAACTCCGCACAAACTCGGGTGCTGGAGAGGTGAGTAGGACTTGCTTTTTACCTAACAATTTGGGGGCTCGTCCGGGATTCCTTCTGGTGCGGTGCCTCTGTCCAGTGGTCAGACCACTCATATACGAATTGGCAGGCGCCACGGGAGATTTCTCCCAGCCAATTCAATATTGAGGGGTCGTGTACTGGACAGCAGGATAAACGCCAGTTGGAGGGCTCCTGTCAGACACCATGGGTCAAGGGACTAGCGTGCCTCTTGAGAGTCCGCTGGGGATTGTAAATAAGTTATGGAATGAAGGGAAACTCCCAGTACAGACAGGAATGTCTAGGAGGAAGTTGTACACACTGTGTGTAAGGAATTGGACTGGGTATACCGCGGTATTGGCCGACCCGGAGATGAGGTGGCCTTCGTATGGCTCTTTCGAACAGGCTGCCTTAAGAGGAGTAAGGAGCCAGATCGAAAAAGACCATCCGGGACAGTTATGTTACTGGTTTTGTTGGGACACAGCAGCAGAGCTGTGGAAATCTTTAAAGATTATGGCAGTCAGGTATTCTTCCGAGAGTGAACCCCCTCCATGTTATTTCGATGAAGGGTGTAAACCACGGCGTGTTTTAACTCGTCAGTTGGTCCCCACTGCACCTGCCCCTATTCCTCCGCAAGGGGACTCTCTCCAGAGTGCAGAGGGGAATCTGCAGGACTCCAGATTGGAATCTCTGCAGAGGGATAAGGAGGAAATGGAGGGGCAACACCTCGGGAGGAGTTTTGCATGGGAGAAAGGGAAAGTAGTAAAAAGAAAGAGAAAAGGAAGAATATAAGTTGATGGCTTTAGCTTTTTGCGGTGGTATTCGAGGCAGAAGCCATGGCCGTGGCAGGGGATTTCAGGGTGCTCGGGGAAGAGGGTCCTGGCAACCCCAGCCACCAGGAAATTGTTTTCAGTGCGGACAACCCGGTCACTTTAAACGTGAATGCCCCTGGGGACGCCCAGAGGGTCCGGTCGCATCCGCAGATACTTACACCAGGACGAATACACTCCTGCACCACCAGCCCAGCCCGTTCCTCAGGCCTGGATCAACTACGGGCAACAGCAACAGCTGCAGCAAACTCAGCCTTCTCAATGACGGTACCCCGGGGGCGAAGGCAAACAATGTGATGGTCTTATTTCCTTAATGTCTTTAGCCGGCTCCTTCCTCACTTTCTCCCCTCCCAGCAAAGAACCTCGTCTAACCCTTTCAGTCCAGGGACTGCCTGTCTGTTTCCTCATTGATACTGGAGCTACTTTCTCTCTTTTAAATCATGCCCCCTCTCCCTGGCTATCCTCTGAGGTTAAAACTGCAACTGGGGTGGAAGGCAATCCACAGTCTCTGGGACTCACTTTGCCTCTAAATGTTATTTATGCTGATAAATGTTTTTCTCACCGTTTTCTTTTTTCCCCAGCTTGTCCGATCCCTTTGATGGGCCGGGATTTACTCTGTAAGCTTGAGGCTACTTTAACCTGCACTCCTGAAGGGGTAGGATTATTGATGACAGTGTTAGGAGATTCGGCCCCAGCTCAGGGTAATTGGGAAACCCCCCCCCTCTCTCCCCTGACCTCACTGACTTGCCTTCAACCCTCTGGGGAATTTCTGACACTGATGTTGGCCTGCTCCTTTCAGCAGAGCCAGTAAGGATTCAAGTGAAGCCCTCCTTAGCCCCCCCGTCAGTTCCCCAATACCCCCTGTCGCTGGAAGCCCGGGAAGGCATCCGCCCCATTGTCGAGGGATTCATTGCACAAAAGCTAGTCCGCCCTCAGCGCACTCCCTGTAATACCCCTATACTGCCTGTCAAAAAGCCTCCTAAAAAGGACGGAGACCCTATTCGTTGGTGCTTTGTACAGGATCTACGGGTTATTAATCAGTATGTGGTCCCTCTTCATGCAGTAGTTCCTGATCCAGCTACTATCATCAGCCAAATCCCCTGGGATGCTGAGTGGTTCACTGTTATTGACTTAAAATCAGCCTTTTTCAGCATTCCTGTGCAACCTTCACCTGGGAGGGACAAAGTTATGTCTGGCAACGACTTCCTCAAGGCTACAGAGACAGCCCCACGATTTTCAGCCAATGCCTCTGCCACGACTTGGAAGGCTTCACCAGTCCGCAGGGATCCACGTTAGTCCTATACGTAGATGACATCCTACTAGGTAACCGCGAAGAAGCCGCCCTCCGCATCGATGGTAAGGCACTTTTATTATACCTACACACCAGAGGCCACAAGGTAGACCCTAACAAGATTCAGTGGGTCTCACAGAAGGTCCGATATCTGGGCTTCCTGTTAACCCCAGAGGGGAGACAAATGGACCCAGTCCGCATAAAGACTATCCAAAACTGCCCTCTGCCAAACACCAAGAAACAACTTCGAGGTTTCTTAGGATTAATTGGCTTCTGTCGACCTTGGTTGCCGTCCTGCGGGGAGTTGAGCAAACCGCTCCACCGACTGACTGCTAACCTTGCTCCTGACCCTTTGCAGTGGTCCCCAGACACGATTCAAGCCTTTCAGTTACTCAAGGACAGTGTGGCCTCCTCCATGTCTCTCCGCCCCCCCAATTACAGCAAACCCTTTCACCTTTTTGTCCACGAGAGGGGCGGAATTGCTAGTGGCGTCCTTACCCAGCTGAGCGGGCCCCACCATTTCCCGCTTGCTTTTTACTCCCAGCAGATCGACCCTGTCGCTCAGGGAACCCCATCCTGCACCCGGACTCTGGCAGCAGCTGCCCTGCTGATCACAAAGGCAAAGAGCCTGACCCTGGGTCATTTTACCACGGTCTGGACCTCTCATGCCTTGTCAGCCCTTCTGCGTAAGGGCACGACCCAAGTCTTTTCGGCCCATCGTCAGCAGCAGCTAGAGGCCGAACTCCTAGAAGACACTAACCTAATTTTTGAAAGGTGTGGGCCCCTTAATCCAGCTACCTTGCTTCCTGATCTGCCAGTCCTCCAGGATCAGCACGACTGTGTGGAAGTAGTTCATAGCATCTTACAGATAAGGAACAACCTGTTTGACGTGCCACTGGACAACCCTGATTGCATCCTCTTCTCGGACGGAAGCTCCTTCTATGTTGATGGCAAGCGTTTCACCGGTTATGCAGTCACCTCTGAATGGGACATTCAAGAGGCCGCCTCACTGCCAGGCAACTGGGGAGCCCAAGCCGCCGAACTCTACGCCCTGGCCCGAGCTTGCCAGTTGGCCGCTGGTAAGACCGTTACCATTTTTACTGATAGCAAGTATGCTTTTACCCCGTACCAGTACCCGCTGAACTACAGTCGTGGGAGAGCCTCGGAGCCACTCTGGTCAAAGGGACCTGGCTTATGCCGGATGGCCGAGCCTGCCTCCCTCGCTCCACATACCCCGTGGCAGTTCGCTGGCACCATGATAAGGGGGGTCACTACGGCACGCACGCCCTTGTGGACACCATCGCTCGCTTTTGGTATGCTCCAGGCATTCAACCCTACTGCCTGTCAATAGTGAAAGCATGCAGCACATGTCAGCGAAATGGACCTGCTCCGCCTCTTAACAAAATTAAGGGTAAAAAACCTCCGCCTGCTGCTCCATTTCAACATCTTCAAATTGACTTTGCACATATGCCAAAGGCTTTTGGGAAAAAGCACCTTCTTGTTTTGGTTTGCCCTCTGACAATAGGGAGCTTAAGCTTACATTGGCTAAATACTGTCAGGAAACAGGGTTAAACTGGCCTCAGGTACTTCCCTTGGTCCTGTTTCACCTTCGCACTCGCCCAACCCGTGTATTGGGATTATCCCCCTTTGAACTGCTCTATGGACACCCCCCTTTCAAAGGCGGGGTGCTACCACGTGCTGATGTTTCACTATTGGGAGGGGATCATATGACCGCGTGCCAGTTTCTCTCCCTACAGGCTCGCCTCCGTACCCTTTGGAAAGCCTCACAGTTTTCCCAGACCGTGCCGCTGGAAGAACAGATCCACCCGTTCCAACCAGGGGACTTCGTCTGGGCCAAAAAGTTAGTTTGTGGCGACGCCCTCCAGCCGAGGTTTACTGGACCCCACCAGGTTCTTTTAACAACCCAGACTGCAGTGTTCCTGGAAGGACGCAAATCCTGGATCCACCACTCCCACGTTAAGCCAGCCGTAGTGGACCACAGTGACGGACCAGCAGCTCTTGCCACCACTGAGGACACTGCCTCTGACCAGTGGACCAGCTTACCTCTTTCAGACATCAGACTTAAATTGACTCGGAAAAAATGAGAGGACCTTTTATTCTGACAACTTTATGTTTTTTATTATGCCTTTTTAGTTTATTTTCTGCTTATGAAGATAATGCTTTTATTAGATATTCCCACGAGGTTAAAACTCGTATTTTAGGAAATAGAAGTAATTGCTGGGTATGTACTCAATTTCCAGTAAATGCAGAACAGGGACTCCCCTTCACACCCATTCCCCTGACCACTGCTAATATGACTTGGATGCCACCGGCTAGAATAAAAGATCCAGTCCAACACAATCTTACATGGGACAAAACAGGAGTGCCAATTAACAGATATCTCAGGGTAACAAATCAGACAGGATCACTGTGTTTTGTTAAAGAAAAGGGGTCAACTTTTGTGGGAACCAGTAAATGCAACATGTATTTTAATGGCACCGCCTTTAGTAAAAACCTTGGCTTCAAGCCTTGCGCATCCCACTTATCCCATATGTGGATCCCTCACAAGCCTTCAGAGTCAGCTTTTAAGAAGCCCTGCTCAGATCACGAGGGTGTCCAACTAATTGTTAAGGGATATACGATTGCCTTCTACAACTGCTCAAGCAGTACTACACTGCACTTTGAAAACACCACTACCAAATTGGGCCCAGGCTGAAATTGCCAAGCAGCCCTTGGCTCCTTAAAATGGGGTGTAGCTGTTGGTAAATAGTTATCCCAATAGCTACAAATGGAGGAATGTTGAGTCTGAACTCTTTATGAACTGAAACTTAACTCAGACTACATGTCTCTGTCTGAAACTTTTAATCAAAAAACTCTGACCTGCGAACTACTCATGACCCTTCCCCTCCCAATAAGTAGCCATAAGTAGCCATCTCCCCTTTTGTCTTCTCCAATTTGCATTTTAACCTGTTTTATCCCGTAGAATCTTGATTGATTATGCATGACTATTATGATCTGTTAATCACTTTGTTTACTTCTGTGTATAAACATTGATGCTCACCCCTAATAAACTTGCCACACTCCTCCAAAGCTTGGCTCTTAAGCTAAGGATGGTGTGAGCCCGTTGATCAACGAATTGTTGTCTGGTCTCTGACAGATTTCTGAGCCCTATACCAACTCCGCACAAACTCGGGTGCTGGAGAGGTGAGTAGGACTTGCTTTTTACCTAACAATACTATTAACTCTATTACATTTCTCCGTTGACAAGCTCTGGGTTTCTGTGTTCTAAACAATCAAAATCTGAATGTATCAACATTTAAAACTGAATTTTAGGTTCTTTAGATGTAAGTGAACAAAGAAAAAGATGAATATTTTCCCTAGCCTATGCAGTTCAAAAGCATGGCAAGCAGAGGTCACCAGTTATATCTAATTAAAATGCTAGTGATACAAATTCATTTACTATTTTACTTGTGGGTTATGCCTAATCTCAACTGCAGCATCTGCATCCTTTGCTGCAAAAACTGCTTTGGAACGTCACAAATGCAAAGTCCTTGCTATCCTAGAACTCAGATGACTTATCCAACCACTATATTAGAGAGAAAACAAGAGAAAGAAGCTCACTTCTGTTATCATCTTCCTCCTGCGTGTCCCATCTTGTGTTATTCTGCAGTCTCCTTGAGGCTGGGATTATTACAAGAATAATGTCAGTCCTTATGTGACACATGGCTAGAAAGGGTTAAACATCCTGCAAAATAAATAACCCACAGAAGACATGTGGGGCGATAATGTTTGTGTTTGTGTGTATTTACATATGTATGAGTAGGGTCTACAATGTAATCAACAGTCTCTGTCTGTGCTGTATTCTGATATCATTTAAATGAATTGTAAACACGGCTCGGTATTCATCTCTCTTTGAAACGTACTGTGAATGGTGGAGGAAAAAGCAAATGGCCTTATGTTAATTCGTATAGATAAGTACAGGTGATGGACCTCCTTCTGAGTCATCTTAATTACCTTTTGTTCCTTGAGGAAATCCCAACTTGTCAAAGAGGACATGAAATTGTATAAAAGATCCTTGGGTCCTGATTCTGTCATCTCATATCTGCTTAGGCTTCATCAGGGGAAGTTTGAGTCGCAAGACGGACGTCCCAGTTATGCTGGTATGCCCTGAATATGATATTTGGACATTGGACTATGATCTATTAACTATTTCTGAAAGAACTCTTTGCAACTACAAAGCTCACCATCTATGCTATGAATCTGAACTTCAATGAATTGGACCCATGTCTGTATGTATATTGATCTTTTAACCATACTCTCTCTCTCTTTTGTTTTTTAATAAATTTTATTTTAGTTAATAAGAATTGGCTGTAGAATGTATTTGGGTAACATCTGGAATATTCAATAACCTGGGAGGTAATGTGTCCGATCCTTTGGGATTGGTAGAATCTTTTCTTTTATATGGTGAAATAAGATTTTCAGAAATCATCATATTTGACGTGGGTACCTAAATAGATGCCCGAGGCTGGATCATTTTAAGGGAACTGTGTTGTTTGGTCTTCTAAGTAACCAGTAAGGTAACAAAGAAGCTGTTTCATGCTGTCTTGGTAAATCTAAGTATTGGAATATACACCAGCTTTTTAGGATTTGGCCACCCCATTCTTTGCAGTTCACCCTAATTGAGTGACCACAGCTGGACCCCCTCTGACACCGGTCACAGTGGCGTAGTTGTGGTTGGATACACATTACCACAGGTTAATTGGGGTTTTGGATCAGAACCACACACTTGTCAAAATTTAATTTTGATATTGCAGAGTTTAAGGGTTAAAAATCAGTTACAGTGAGTGACCCATGATCAAGATCCTGACACCAAAAACCTGGAAGAATTGTGCTCACAGAGGGGGTTGTCTTTTAAGAAAAAGGCCCAAGAGTAGGAACTGAAAAATCTGTTAATTGTCAGCGATAAGGAAGCAGACCTAGCGAAAATGCTTGCAGTAAGAAACCAGCAGCTAGAACAAGAGCAAAAAATAGCTGATAAGGAAGGAGAATTTGCTGAAAGAGAATGCCTGTGTTTTGAACATGAACAAAGAATGGCATATATTCAACTGCAAAATATATTCTATTTTTGCCTAGAAGCTAAGGCAAAAGTGGACAGACTTAAGCTCCAACTCAAGAGAATAAAGGAAGAGGAACTGTATCTTCCTGAAAAACTAGCTCCACTCAACAACAGAGATGAGGATAGAATCTATCCAGTTTGTAAAGATGTTGGTATGTTGTTTGACTCTAAGCAGTTATCTGTGTGTAACCAAATTTACCCCAACACTGCCACCTTTTATGTAAATGCTTTTACTGTGAGCTCGGCTGACGGTAACCCCATAACTTGTGCAGAGAATGTAAAAGTCAATGGTAAAAGCTGTTTAGGGCAAATTACAGCTTCTAATATCACTCTTGTTAAAGCAGATCTTGTCAGAGAGGAAGATTATTTACTAAATCAGAGTGTGAATATTATAATCCTCTGTGAGTTTACTGCAAGTGTGCTTTTAGCCAGAATCCATCTTGAATGGAATGGCGTTAAACAAAGTTATAGCTGGGGTAAGGAAGTTGCTGCCTAAGGATCTTTTGATTGGGGATGATGTTAAAGCTTTGTTCAGTCAGGTTGACATAAATCAATCAGTCACAGGAAAGAAATAATCCTGAACCTGTGTCTATTACGAGCAAGGATTTGCCTATGAAGGTCTATTTAAGTGGCCCAGGAATGGTAAATTTAAGTCTTAGTTGCAATTTGACACTATAACTTTCTGGAGACTCTTATGTTGGGTATTTAACACTTTAAGTCCAGGCTGTAGAGGCCTTGTTAGCCTGCAAGACACATATTCCATCTTAACATTTCCACTTCAGCTGGATAGAAGATAAAAATCCGACATAGTAATTTATGCTTTTCTAGTAGCATACATGAATGCCCTTTGTCCCAATATAAAATAATCCTATTACGTTGTCCAGCCTCCACTCCTCCCATTAGGAGGTTATTTTAGTTTTGTGTACCTTACAGGCTGAATTTATCCACACACAATATTTAGTTCAGCATATAAATATAGTTCTTACACAGCTGGTCACAACTGGTGCTCATGACTCAGTTCTGCCCTTGAAATATACCTTGTTCTTCACAAGGGCAAGCTATCTATCCTACCTTCATTGTAAAGAAATAGCAAGGAAAAAGTATGTATTTTTATTTTTAAAAACTGTAGAAGCTTAAGCAAACCAGGTTTATTAGCTACTTGCTTCTTACAAAAAGGTCTAGAAACATTTCACTGCATATTACCATAGTGACATTTTGAAGGAAGCTATCAGTTGGCAGATGACAGAGTAACCCAACATTTAAATAGAAATCTTGTTTTACATAGCAACATTCACCTTTCAGTGACTGGCACAAACACATGATCATGTAACCTCTTCTCTTTTTTTAGATATAATGTTCCAGATTTTAACTGACTTACATTTAACCATAATTTTAGGTACAACCCAAATCCCCAGATTAAATCAATGGGGTTCTGCAGTAGTTAACAAAAACTCCTCTTTAATTATAGTGCAGGGGTCAGCAACCTTTCAGAAGTGGTGTGCCGAGTTTTCATTTATTCGCTCTAATTTAAGGTTTCGAATGCCAGTAATACATTTTAATGTTTTAACAAGGTCTCTTTCTAAAAGTCTATAATATATAACTAAACTATTGTTGTATGTAAAGTAAATAAGGTTTTTAAAATGTTTAAGAAGCTTCATTTAAAATTAAAATAAAATACAGAGCCCCCCGGACTGGTGGCCAGGATCCGGGCAGTGCGAGTGCCACTGAAAATCAGCTCGCATGCTGCCTTCGGCACACGATCAATAGGTTGCCTACCCCTGTTCTAGTGGATGTTCACTGTTGTTTCTTCTGCTACAAGACAACCTTGAAACAATGAAACATCCCATTTTAGTGGGAATACCTACAGCAGGGGTTCTCACAACAATTTTTGATGGCCTCAGAATGTGGCCACCAACTCTTGCTGGTGGCTGCTTCGACAATTTTTCCTAAAATACTTAATTAACTTTAGGAAAAACAAATACATATGCACATATACATGTCCGATCATAGTAATTTATTTATGAGGGGGTGTTTTTGAAGATTCAATAACAACAACATACAGTTGTCTCTATTCTTTACTGGACTAAACAGAATGGAAACACAAATAAGGTGCTTTGCATGTTGTTGTCTTTTTTGTTGTTGTTTCTTTTGTTTTTTGATTGTTGGGGTTTTTTTTAAGACTTGCTAGCTAGTAAATCTGCTTCTGTGAAAAGTGATACACCTCTACCTCGATATAACACGAATTCGGATATAACGTGGTAAAGCAGTGCTCCGGGGGAGGGGGGGGAAGGGAGGCTGCGCACTCCGGTGGATCAAAGCAAGTTCCATATAACGCAGGTTCACCTATAACGCGGTAAGATTTTTTGGCTCCCGAGGACAGCGTTATATTGAGGTAGAGGTGTATTTGTATGTTTGTTAATATCACTTTTCACAGCAAAGACTTGTTAGCTAGCTGGGAGGCAGTGAAAAGTGATATTAACAAACATGCAAGTTATCATTTTTCACAGCAGACTTACTTAGCCCTGGCAAACGGGGGACAAATTAAGCCTTGGATGGAGAGGTGGGTAGGGAGGCGGTGGGGGCCAGGAGTGACGGAGTGAATGGGTGAGGGGCCAGGAGCAGCAGCGGGGACCAGGTGCAATAAGGGTGGGGGAGGGGGAGGCTGAAGTACATTGGCCAGGGGACAGAGCTGCCACTGTGCAGCCAAAGCCAGATCCCAAAGCCCCACGGTCAGAGCCCACTGCCATGTGGCCAGAGCCTGCCGCCTGCCACAGCCCCACCGCCCCTGGGAAGGTGGGGAACTGTCCTCCAATGTTTGTGGCTCAAGAGGGAGGGCAGGGCCCAACATCATCTTGCTGCCCCCTCCAGCCCACAATCACTGCCCAGGAGGCTTTGGCAGCAAGAAAAGCCCCTAGCAGCCACATGCGGCCACAGTGCATGCATTTGAGAAACACTGGCCTAGAGAGACTTAAAGGCCACACACTTACTTTAAAATATATCTTCACAATCTTAATTTGCAAGTTTAAGCACCTCTACTTCACAGAATTTGCAGAATGAAACAGCAACAAGGGTGATTCTATGGATAAGTGTTTTTTAGTTGTTTCCCAGCAATGGCACAGCCAAGCTGAAGTAGATTTTCATTATATATGGCAGTGAATTGCCTGAAGCCTGTCTACAGCAAAGCTAGCACAGTGCTTTAGGCATGTTTGCACAGCATCTAGGCACTGATCCTGACTGGGGATCCAGGCACTATGTAATAAACAAATCCCATTCTCAATGTCCTTCAACAGAATTTAACCACTGTCATTAACAAACTACTCTTGGTTGTTTGCCAGACTGAGTTTAACTGAGGTTGGACAAAGGTTCAACATGCCATCTAGCTCAAGGTAGAGACGGAACAGAATACAAGGCTGAAATTATTTATTCCCAGTTCCTTTTCAGGCTCCCAATTAATTGTTCAAAGGCTAAAGTTAGATATTTATTTCCCAGATTTCAACTGCAAACTTAATCATTCATTATTCTAAAATGATTTAGAATTGCATTTGCAGGAAACACTGAGACGATTCACACACACCACTGGGTAAATGCTCGGCAATTTGAGCATTAAGTAACAAAAAGCTCTCAGACCACCCCATCCCCAATGTATACATATAACCTTAAAATTCTGGCTAGCAAATGACATTCTGCTTCCTGATCTCAGTTACGTTGGTTGTAGGGCCCCATGAGCTAATGTCTCACATGCACCAGTTACCTATTCACAGTGAAAATTAGTTCCATGGTGGAGGATAGCTGTCTGGTTGTAAGTGTCAGAACACTTACACTCTAGATTCCTACAAATATGTAATCCCACAGTTCCAGTATAAATATTTGTGAAAGTACAACCTGATCTGACAGAAAACCAACTTTAACCTTTGAAAAAGTTATTTATTTGCACTATGGCAACACCCAAAGGCCCAGATCAAGATTGGGGCTCCCCAATATGCTAGGTGCTTTACAAAACTTAAAATGACAGTCACTCTCCAAGAGGTGGTCTTACCTAATCTGAAACAAGATGTAACAAGTAACTTTTACCTTGCCACCCCCCTACTTGTGCCCAACCCCACCTGGGACCGGGCTGCAGCTCCACGAGGGCATACAGACAGGAGTAAGAGGACTGGCAGCCGGGGCGTGCGGCTAACAGCAAGGGCACTGGGCCAGCAGCTGGGGTCAGCAGCCGGAGCCAGGAATGGAGCTGGGTAGCATTCCCTTCTACCTCCCATGGGGGCTGGCCCAGACCCCAGGTGTGCCCACCCAGGGTGGCACACTCCACAGTTTGGGGATCTCAGGGTTAGAGCATAGTTTTAAGGTCTCTTTTGTGAACTGGAGCATTTTTTAAAACTCAGGTTGGCTCCATCTATGCTAGCCAGCCAAGCAGTTAGAACTGGATTTAGCCACAACTAAATTTTAACCATAAGATGGAGGTTCCTCAGTTGAACCTGTGTAGATAGGACATTAAATGACCAAGTGGGCACAATAGCCTTTGCAATTAAAAACTGCTTCAAGACAGACAGCTGTAACAGCAAATTCCAAAATACATGCATACTCAAACAATTAGGGCCTTCCTTACATTGGAAATTAAGTCAATTCTAATTGTTATACTAACAGTGCATGTCCCCTAGTGCTAGGAAAGTAAGTGCTAATGTAAGCCATTTTACCTCTAACTACACTAGCTCCAAGCAGCCTCAGTCATAAACATGCCAGTGGTTGATCTACACAAATAATCACTAATGCTAGAGCAAGGATGGAAATATTCTGCAAAAACTGCTAGAATCAGAGCCCAAGACACTAAGTAAGCCAAGATGGCTTGTTTTTGGTTTGTTTTCTGAAAAGCTATGCAAGCAATTGCACCCAAAGATGCAAATTCACAACCTGCCCACCACATCCTTTGATAAGAGAAAAAACTCTCTGCATTGGCATTGCTATGTTTGTGAAGCCTACTGCTTTAAGATACAATTTAAACAATTTGCATCAAATAACCTGCATAGTGTGTTCTTCAGAAAAAGAAAACTCGTCATTTCCGTTTTTTTGGTTTGTTTTTTTTACTCTGATCAGTGATTTCCCCACCCAAGAAAAAGTAACACTGACATCCTTGTTTTCCACACAGTGGTAGACTTGCCTTTGTGCAATTCAATTACAGTAACTCACTTAAAGTCATCCTAGTTAACATTATTACATTGCTGATCAGTTAGAGAACATGCTCGTTTACAGTTGCGCAATGCTCCCTTATAATGTTGTTTGGCAGCTGCCTGCTTTGTCCACTGCTTACAGAAAGAGCAGCCCATTGGAGCTAGCTGGTGGGGGCTTGGAACCAGCTGATGGAAGCTGCCCCATCAGCTCCCCACTCCCTTAAGTTCCCTGTGCGGCAGCCACCCAGCAGGCTATCACTTACTGGGCAGTTCAGCTATCCCTCCCCCCACTGCCATGTGATGCTCCTGCCTTCTGCCTTGGAGCTGCTCCCTGGAGCCTCCTGATTGCTGTGCAGGGGTGAGGGGTGCTGTCTGACTGTCCCCCTCTCTCCCCCACTCCTTTGCCCCATCTCCACAGAGCAGAGGACATGACAGGGCTCAGGAGGGAGCTTGCTGGCAGCAGCTGTTGTCTCAACTTGGTGATCTACTTAAAAAGGCAGCGTACTTAGAGTGGGGTCAGAGTACTTAAAGGGACAATGAACGTCTCTCTCTCTGCCATGCACTCTCGCCTACCTCCATTCGTGCTGCCTTGTAGAGTGTGAGGCTACATTAACAACGTGTTAACCCTTGAGGGCTCAGCCACGTGCTAGTTCATCATTTAGCAGCAAGGCATTCCCTGGGAAATATCCCACCCTCTGACTCCACCACCTCAACCCAGCTTCACTATCATCATTGCTGTGTACAATATTAAATTGTTTAAAACTTATACTGTGTATATCTATATATAAAATATAGTCTTTTGTCTGGCAACCTACTCACCCCCCCCACATT
Source organism: Mauremys mutica (assembly GCF_020497125.1). Lineage (NCBI taxonomy): Eukaryota > Metazoa > Chordata > Testudines > Geoemydidae > Mauremys > Mauremys mutica. The sequence continues at coordinate 267,163,103 of NC_059073.1, forward strand.
AATTCTTATGGGGAAATTGGACTTGCTTAACATCGTTTTGCTTAAAAGTAGCATTTTTCAGGAACATAACTACAACATTAAGTGAGGAGTTACTGTAGTGTATTCTGAATCATGTGGAGGCTATTTTTAAAATAATTAGACACTAGCTCCACAACTGTTTAGTAAAATCAATGGGCAAGTATTTTAAAATGCTGTGCTTAAGATGTTCTGTTTGCGCTGACATTTTGCATATGCACATAAGTTGCCTCCTTACACAATAACGAGACATGGTTAGATATTTAGCATATCTTTAATGAACCAAGACTAAATTCCCCCCTCAAGCATGCAGCTCATGCACTACTTGCCTATCATGACTAATGGAGTTGATCTAACATGCATCATACAACATTTAACTCGGGACCAGGACAACCCTGAACCAACTGCAGGAATAAAGTACCTCAGTTAACACCAAATGAAACCTGTATAAAACTAGACTTTGCAAATATTGTTCAATCCCTCTTCTGTTCAAATTTTTAACAGGACTGTGTTCATATAGTAAGGACTTCAGAGAAGATGACTGATCTAGCCAAAAGATAAGCTCAAAATTATGAGTAACTTGCTGCAGGTTGAAAAGAAAACAAAAAATAGCAAAACACGCAAAAAAGTCTTCTCTATTCTTTGGGCGTCAAATAATCTGTCTCTACCTACTGCTTTACCCTAATTTAATCTCGTACAGACTAGTTATCATCCCAGCAGTCTCCTTCTTAGCCTTACCCTTACATCAATGAAAGAATACTTGTGTTCCAACTCATCATACCACTGTCCATTGGGCACTTCAGCCATCCCACCATCATGAGATTCTTGAAAGGTCTGGTTAATGCATCAGTTCAGAGAACCTGTCCTTATGTGGAATCTCAGTTTACTGCTGGCAAAGTATGCAGATACACCACCTTTTGATCCTTTTGGAGCGTGCTCTTTATCTCCCACTACTAAACATCACATTCTTAAGTCTTCCCGGAAGAGTTAACTCAAGCTGCTACCCAAATGTTGACCCTAACCCCACTTCCTGTCCACACACCAAACCCTTTCACTTGAGTTCGGTAGTGCTTTAAACCTGGGCTAGCTGGCCTGACTGAATGTAGGCTAGAGCTCGCTTTTACTCAGGCTGGTATTGTGCTCATTTTGCAGTGAGGATGCAGGCTAAACAACTCAAGTACTGACAATCCTCCATTGCCTTCTCACTAATCCCAGCTTCCTCCTCAACCCTTGGTGTGTCCAGATGGACAGGCGAGATCTCCCACAACACACTGGGAAACAATCAGAGTGGTTCGGCTTACTGCAGCACAAAAGGCACACATGCGCAAGTGCAGCACCAGTGATGGCACAGTAACTCTAGTATGGCTTTGCTCACACCCAGGTGCCAATCACCAGGCTAACTGTGCAGTGAAGATTGACTCAGACATGGATTTAGTTCCCTGCTTGGGTCTGCTACTAGCTTTCTGTATGATTTTTGGCAAGTTGAGTCCCCACTCTGTGCCTCAGTTTCCTTTTCCGTAAAATGGGGATAAAGATACTGACCACCTTTGTAAAGTGATTTGAGATCTACTGATGAGACACACTATATAATAGCTAAGTTTTCAAATTTTGATAGGACTAAGAATTTAGGGTCACAGTTTAGGTGAGGTGCTTTCCAACAGCTACAAAAAATTCAAGGAGGGGTATTAATTCCACTCAGGGTCTGTTTAAATGAATTATGCACTGAAACATGTTACGCTTTAGGTGGGATGTCAGTACCTGAGGGTCTTGAAATTCACTCTACTAGAGCTAAGATGGCACTAATGGCTTTTCTTTAATGCCTCTACCAAGAAATCTATGGGGCTGTTACCTAAAGTTCTTTAACACAAAGGTAGCACTACTCTCCCTTGATCTGCATATAGTTCTGTTTGCTTTGGAGAACCATCCTGCATCCCTTATTTAATTAAACACCAGTCCATCTTTCTACTTACAGATAAATTAGCACAAGCTTGACAGTGGCTCTGAGGCACATCTTGCAAGAGGAAATATGCAGAGGCAATACTTGAAGAGCCATCGTTTCTATAAGTAAACTTTCTATCAGATGGTAATTATAAGAAATTTATGAGCAAATGTATGACTGGAACGGTATGACAGGATTACTTGTGACAGTGGGGAGCAAGACTCAGCAGCCCTAGGGTGCACTTCCAGTCTATGTCTTATATTCCTAAAAGATTTTGCTTCAGGGTTTCAGCTGGCTACCTGTGGGATCAGGAGGGGATGTTTTCTACCCACAGCTTATTTTGTTTTGTTTAGTTTTTTATCTCCTTCCTCTGAAGCATCAGGGATGGTCACGGCTGGAGATGGGACACTGGGCCGGATGGCTAGCATGTCTGGCTCTACAAGACAGGATTCTGGAAGTCCCAAGCTAGCAGGAAAAACGGGCTCAGAGGTAATTTCGGCACATCAGGTGACAGTCCCAAGGGGGTCTCTGTGATTGAACCCATCACAGATAGCTAAGTAGTTGTGCAATATTCTATAGAAAAACGATATAAATAACCTGTCTCTCTAATGGTCCTTCAGTTCCTTTCATTTGAAGGTTCTAGTGCAAGAAACTATCAGTGCCAAGACCAGACTACATTCCTGTAGACATTCCACTTTCTGCCACACTGGTTCAAGTGTGATTTTCTCCTGCTGCCATGTGGATAAGAATGTGTTTGTAAATTGAAAACTGGCTAACCTATCAAATGAGTAATGATAAATAGGAGGGAGACCCATCTATCTAATGGGAGGAACTGTTCCTGTTTATGTACCAGTTTTGCAATGTTTTGGGCTGCTTATACAAACCAAACTCTCACAGAGCAAACATTTAACAGCCCACTTAATGGGCTTTCTGGTGCAACTACACCTGAAAATGTCAATTCTAGATGATATGTTACCATAAAGATATTGACAGCTACATAGCTGAGAAGAACAAGAACAAGTCTGATCATGGTGCTAGAAAGACTGATTTATTAGGAAAGATTTAAGAACTAAGTATGTACCACATAGCTTTTACTAAGCCAGGACATAGAGAAAGGGAGACATAACTGTTTACAAATATGTTTATACTGAAGAGTGTTCATACTAAGTGTAATACAGGAATTATTTAGTGTAGTAAAGAGGAGTAAAACTAAGAGAAAAGGAATAAAACTGGGAACAAGACGACTTATTCTGAATATCGGGAAAAGCTTCCAGAGATTGAGGTATATTCAACTGCGGGATCATTTCCCAAGTCAAGTCACTAAAGCTCAATAAAGCGGGGCATTTAAAACTAGACTGAACAAAAACCTCAGGGAACAATCATTCCCTGAGATACCTGAAGATGCATAAATACTTCAGATAATAACTTGCAGCCCTTTTCAACTGGATCTCAAAGCCTTTTACAAAGGTGGGTACAAATTAACATTTTTACAGATTAGGTTAATGATGCAAAGGCAGAGCGACTTGCCCAGAATCACACAGCAAAACTATGACAGTCAGGAAAAGTTACTGAACTGGAGTATTTTGTACAGTTCTGGGTGCCACATTTCAGAAAAGATGTGGACAAATTGGAGAAAGGCCAGAGAAGAGCAAAGAACATCATTAAAGGCCTAGAAAACATGACCCCTGGGAGAAGATTGAAAAAATTGGGTTTGTTTAGTCTGGAGAAAAGAAAACTGAGGGGGACATGATAATAGTTTTCAAGTACATAAAAGGTTGTTACAAGGAGGAGGGAGAAAAATTGTTCTCCTTAACCTCTGAGGATAGGCTAAGAAGCAATGGGCTTTAATTGCAGCAAGAGCGGTTTAGGTTGGACATTAGGAAAAACCTCCTGTCAGGATGGTTAAGCACTGAAATGAATTGCCTAGGGAGGTGGTGGAATCTCCATCTTTGGAGATTTTTAAGAGCAGGTTACACAAACACCTGTCAGGGATGGTCTAGATAATACTGACTCCTGCAGTGAGTGCAGGGGACTGGACTACATGACCTCTCAAGATCCCTTCCAATCCTACGATTCTATAATTCTATGAAAATAATCCAATTCTTCTAACTACCAGTCGAATGCTCAATCCATTAGTCCAGAGCTCCAGTACTGAAATGCTGACAAACCTTAAAGGTGTTTTCTAGCTCTAGATTTTATTAAGACAGGATTCCGGTCTCCATAGCTGTCAATCTTGCACTTCTCAATATATTTAATTTCAAAAATTTTAAAGGACTAAAGGCATGTGTACACTTGCCATTTAAAGCAGAAACCATGGGAGCATCTACACTTGCAAATGAGTTTTTGCGGTGAAACTCAGAAGTTTCATCGAAAAAAGAAAACCACCTCCATGAGAGGCAAACAGCTCTTACCGGTGATGCTTTTACAGCAACGTGCAAGTGAAGACACGTTCTTCCTATTTACAGAGCTTTTAGCGTCCGCAGGATATCCCACAGTGCCTAGGTGACCACTCTGGCCAGCAGCTCTGCTGCTCTGATGCCAGGTAAGCAGACATCCACCCTCCCCCCCCCCCCAAAACCCAGAGAACTTTGAAATGCCCCTTCCTGTTTTCTTGGCAAGTGCTCACTTATCATCTGGCCAGGTGACAATGCCTGCTCCACAGAGCAAAGGATCCCCAGCTTGGAGCAATGCTGAGCTACTGGAGCTGATAAGTGTTTGGGGAGAGGAGGCAGTGCAGGGACCCAGGATTTCCCGCCAACCCCCACCCCCCCCCTTTCCCACAAGACCTATCATCAAAATGGAGAGAGCTTCACTGTGGGATTAGCTGCCCTCAGTGCACTGCTCTCATCTGCCACAATGGAAGTGCTGCAAATGGAAACACTCTGATAGCTGTGGAATTGAGTACACAAAGCAGCGCTTTTCTTTCACCGATTCACTATCACTGGTGAAACTGCCAGTGCAAAAACTCTGTTAACTTTAGACTATGTCTACATTTGCAATGTGTCATCCTTAACTCACCTGGTCTTGCCCATCTACTGCTAGTTGCTCACTGTTTTCACAGGCTTTACAGGCGGCTCTAGGCAGGCTTGTACAATGCTACTTAACCATTTGCCTGAGGTAACTAATTTTAGTGTGTGACAGGAGAGTGAATCATCAGTTTTATCATCAGTAGGGAAGATGTACAGACTATGTCTTTGCTACCATGTATTCATGATTTTCAAAGGCTTATTTAAATTTAGATATTTCTGAATTTATTTGGTAGTGGCATTAGTCAAAGTACTTAAGGAAAATCAAAAAATCCCAAACCTCAATCCTTCTCAAGTTTTCTCTGGTTTTTTTTTTTGACAGAGAATAATTTCCTCTTGAATTTCTAATGCATCAAAACCAGAGATGGCCTGGACCTATTTGTTTTCCAGTAAAGCCCTACTCACACCAACACATACGCTGTTGCTCAATTTTAAGCACATGAGCAGTCCAGCTCACCTAATGAATGCGCTTAAGTACTGGCATGAGCAGGGCCTTACTGGCATTCTAAGGACAGATACAGTAGATAAAACAAATGATTCTGATTTTATTTTACAATTTTTTAATGACCACGGGGTGGATTTTTTGTTAGACATTTCCCACCAAATTAGTCCAAATTTTGACATAATATATAGTAGCTCTACAGTGACTGAGGAAAAAAATCCCCCCTCCCCTTATTTTCCCCAAGGACCAGGCCATACTGAGGAAATAATTCATATTTTAAAGACTATATTGCTTTCATACAGCTGCAGCTAGAGTATTTTTCCAAAAAGCATGTAATCTGTTGAATACATGCTGAGACCTAGCATTCATTCCCTGCTCTCCTTCAGACTGCAACAAGTTTATGTGGCAGTTATAAAATCCTGAAAAACACACACTTATGAGAGAAACAACAACAAATCCTGAACTATCAAGCAGTCAGAATGTCACATCATCACACAAAATCACAACGTATTAAATCAGATTTAAATGTTACACAAGCTTGCTTTCATTGATGTACTTCAATACACGCAAAGAAATCAGGTCACATTTAAAAAAAAAGTGATAGGGAACCTCCCAGATCTGCAAAGTCCTAAACGGAGTCACTGTATGATCTTACTACTGTAGCTCTGTCTGTCTGTCCTTACTTCCTCCCTCCCTCCTTCCTTGTTGTCTGCCGCCTCCGTGTCTAAAACCTTTTCGGGGCGTGGGGAAGGGCCTTCTCTTTTTAGTAGTTCCTCTACGGCACCTTACCAACACGGCTGCTAGTATCCAAGTGAGTTAAGAAGTTAGCTAGTACTGCTCGGCTGAACGAGGATTAATACTGCACATTCACAAAGCGCCTCTAGACTCCCACCGCATTTCACAAATGCCACAGAAAAGCAGCCCCTCTGGGGTGCGTACAGGACCCTCCCCAAGGCAGGGAGCGGAGCAGATGAGGGTCGCTCCCATCCTTCAGGGAGGCAGTGGGATAAAGCCCCCACCCTGTGGAAAGTGCCACGGGGTATTTGGCGGCCGCTCGGCACGGGCAGGCCCTTGGGCCGAGCCCCCACAGCGTTGAATGGCTGGGCGGCAGGCGGACAAAGGGCCGGGGCATTTCACTGTCTGGCTTTAGGGCCGGGAGCCCGGGCCACGCTGACACTAACCGGGGCCCGCGAGGGGCAGCCCCGCCCCGGCCTGCACTGGGCCGGGGAGCCAGCGCTGGCACTGCCCTGAGGCGGCCGGGACTGGCTCCCTGCCCTGCGCGCCGCCCGCGCCCCGGGGCGGACAGAGCCAGCACAGCCGGGCAGCGCCCCACGCTTTAGCCCCCGGGGACGCAGCGGCCGGTGCCCTGCCCCGTCCCGCTCGGCATGGGGGGGTGGCCAGCCCCGTCCCTCCCAGGCAGCGGGTCACGCAGTCTGTGCCCCGAGCCTCGCCGCGGGGCCCGGAGCTCGGGCTCCCGGCACAACGGGCCCGTGTTGGGCCGCGGATCAAACGGGCGGAAACCCGCAGCAGCAGCAGCGAGCGCGGCCCCACAGCCCCGTACCTTGGCCATGGCTCCGCGGGAGAAGGCGGCGGCAGAGGCGCGCTCGGAGCCCGGCTGGCTCAGGTCTGTCCCCGCGGGGCGCGGCGCGGCGCGGCGCAGCGGGAGCCCCTGGCGCTGTCCCCTGGGTGTCTCTGCCCGGCGCCGCTCCCTCCGCCGTGCTGCTCGCTGGGAGCCCGTGTCCGGCCGCAGGGGGGTGGGAATTGGGTCGGGGCCCAGCCGCCGCTCCTCCTCCGCCTCCGGAAGCGCATTCCTTCCCGCTCCCGCTAGGCCCGGCCCCTGGGCGGGGGAGCAGCCTGGCGGCGGCTCCTCGTGGGCACTGGACCCGGGAGCTGGGAATAGGGCCCTGGCCCGACCGACTCACCTACCCCTAGGGACACCCTCCATGATACTGTAGCGCCAGGGCAAGCGACACAGGCGCTGCCCAAGTGTAAGAGACTCGCGCTCCCCGTCCCAGGCTGCAGCAGTGTGTCTTGCTGACATTCCTGCTTTTAATTACAAGCCTGGCGGGTTTGGGTGGTGGGTTTTTATTTGTTTGTTTGTTTATTTATAGGCCCCGCCACCTGGTTTCAAGTGATTGTCTGAGACTCTCAGCTACAAGGAAAAGTAAGTGTCCAGCCTTCCTGGTTGTAGACTAGGGTTGCCAGGTGTCTGGTTTTTGACTGGAACACCCGGTGGAAAAGGGACCCTGGCAGCTCTGGTCAGACCACTAAAAGTCCAGTTGGCTGCAGCGGGGCTAAGGCAGGCTCCATCCCCAGCTCCATGCAGAATGGGAACCGCAGAGCCAGCGCTTGGAGCAGCACCTGCAGGTGGGGCAGCATGTGGAGCCTCCTGGGCGTCACTCTGCCTAGGAGCTGGACATGCCACTGCTTCTCCGGAGCTGCACGGACTTCCTCCATCCCCAGGAAATGGCAGGGCAGCGCTGGTGCAGCTGCTATTTAAGGGGCTGCCTGAGGTCAGTGCCTCCTGGAGCCTCCGTAAACTGCACCAGCTAGAGCTGCCCAGAGCCTGCATCCTGAACCCCCTCCTGCACCAGCTTTGAACCCCCCTCCTACAGCCAAGCTCCCTCCCAGAGCCCACACCTCTGCCCCAGCCCTGAGCTCCCTCCTGCACTCCGAATCCCTCGGCCCTAGCCTGGAGACCCATCCTGCACCCCAAACCTCCATCCCTGGCCCCACCCCGGAGCCCCCTCCAAACCCCTCAGCCCAGAGCCCTCTCCTGCACCCCAAACCCCTCAGCCCCTACCCCACTCCAGAGCCCTCAGCTGGAGACTAATCTCCTGCCCCCCAATCTCCAGCCCCAACCCGGAGCCCCCTCCCACACCATGAACCGCCCATTTCTGGTCCCACCCCGGAGCCTGCACCCCCAGCCCAGAGCCCACACGCCCTCCTGCCCCCAGCCCACACCCTACTCCTGCACCCCTAACCCCCTCCCATAACCCCAGCCCCAAGCACCCTCCTGCTCTTCCTAGCTGCCACCTCAGCTAAGTGGCCCTGCACTCCACAAGTGTCTGGTGGCTGCTTGGGGAGGAGGGGTCAGGTGGAGATGCTCCGAATTTGCAGCTCCTTTCCCTGGTAGTCCCTACCCGGGAGCCTCCACTTCAGCCCCTCTCAGGTATGTCTACACTGCAATTAAATGCCCTGCTGCCCTGGCTTAGCAGACTGGGCCTGTAACATTACTGTATAGACATTTTACCATAGTGTTTAAAATCTCTCCCTGGTGAGGTGAAGGGTATTTGAATCACACATTCCATCTTCCACATTCAAACTGTTGGAGCTCCTGCCCTTCTCCTGGTGCCTGCTTGCACAGGTGCTGACTTTCCAAAGTGCCTGGGGGTGCTCAACCCTCAGCTTTGCCCGAGGCCCCACCCCCACTCCACCCCTTCTCCTAAGGCATCACCCATGCCCTGCCTCTTTCCACCCCTCTCCGCCTCTTTCTACCCAGTTCTGCCCTCCCCCGAGCACACTGCGTCCTCGCTCCTCTCCCCAGCCTCTTGCCCACCATGAAACAGCTGATTATGGCGGGAGGGAGAGGGAGGTGCTGATCTGTTGGACCTGCCAGCGGGCGGGAGGCACTGGCGGGGTGAGGGGTAGCTGATGAGGGGCTTCCAGTGGGTGCTCAGCACACGCCATTTTTTCCCCATGGTTGCTCCAGCCCTAGAGCACTTGTGGAGTCGGCACCTATGCCTGCTTTGGCCTTGCAGTAAAAGTGAGCAAGGGTGGGGGAGAGCGAGCGATGGAGGAAGTAGGGATGGAGTGAGCAGGGGGCAGGGCAAGGGTGTTTGGTTTTCAGCAATTAGAAAGTTGGCATCCCTATGAGAGAAGTTTGAAAATGTGACCTGACTGCACACTAAGGCTCAAAACTCAGAAAATAAATGTAAAGAACACAAAATATATTGATCTCATGATTTTTAGGGCCTAACACATGATTTTTTGAATACCTAGAGTTGGCATTATTGCTGTTAGTACAGTCTCCCTAGGCTTCACATTGTCCTTGGAGTTCTATCCTATAGCTATTTGTCATCATTGTTTATCCCTGATCTGGTGGGGGTGCTCTCTCTGTATTCTCTCAACTTTCTCCCAAAGTTGTCAAACACCATTTTCTCTGAAGTCTCTTTCCTTTCTTATAAAGTTGGGCAGTTTTTCTTTTTTGCTTTTTCATTACATCTTAGTATATCTTTATCATTACATCTTAGTATATAATTTGAGGAACTGTCTTTCCACACTTCCTTATAATTGCAGTACAAAATGTTTATCTCAGTCTCTCCCTTGCAACGTTAATTTCAGTCACTAGTCAGAATTTGGACTGTGCTTTGTGTCTTCCAGTTTCCACCTCTAATTTAAAGTCACAAATTATGTATTTGATGAGTCTCACCTCTTTAGGCAATATGATACGGGGAGCACCCAACATCCTGGGACACATTGTCCCAAAGTCCTGAAGCAGCAGTAGATAGTTGGTTGCTGCTGGTTTCTGACTCATCACCATTTTTAAGCCCAATAATCTGGCTTTAAAGAAGAACAGCAAAGGGGAAAAATAAAATGTATTTGTGCCTTTACCTTAGACCAATCCTTTATGATTTATAAAGATTGCCTTAAAGATTTTCCACAAGTGAACTTTATTTTGAAGAGACAAGGTGGGTGAGTTAATATCTTTTAGTGGATCATCATCAGCTGTTGGTGAGAGACAAGCTTTCAAGATTATACATAGCTCTTTCTTCAGGTCTGAGAAATGTACCCAGGCTTGGGGCTTGTCTACACAGGCAATTTACAGCGCTGCAACTTTCTGGCTCGGGTGTGAAAAAACACACCCCTGAGTGCAGCAAGTTTCAGCGCTATAAAGCGCCAGTGTAAACAGTGCACCAGCACTGGGAGCTATGCCCCTTGTGGAGGTGGGTTTTTTTAGAGTGCTGGGAGAGAGCACTGCGCTTTAGCATTGCCAGTGTAGACTGGCCATCAGAGTGTCCAGCTAAATGCAAGGTGGAACAGATTGTTTAGCATAAGTAGTTATTACACATTCAAGGGACCATTCCAGGTGAAGTGACCCATTAACACCTCTCCAGTCATGGGAGGAGGGGGAAGGAAAAAAAGTTGGGGGGGAGGGGTTTAAGTGGAATATAGATTGTTGCAATAAGCCATAAATCTAGTGTCTGTATTCAGTGCATGATTTTCAATATCTAGCAAAATTATGAATGTAAGCTCCTGGGTTTGTCATTTCAAGGTGTTGTGCAGATTTCTTTTCAGGATGAGGACTGAGAGGACTAAGATGGGAGTCTTAAGGAACTGACAGATTGAATCAGCAACATAGCTTTAAAAAACAAGCAGGCAAACTCCACATATGTATTGATTCCTTACATCTCAATAAAGCTCTATAATGTTGTTATCCTTTACCAACAATTGAACAGACACTGCAATGACTTAATAAAAAGCAAAGGTCTTTTCTGGTTTAGGTGTTCTAGATGGGTCCTTGCAGCTAAAACTTGATGCAGAAAGCACTTAATTGGCTACCTTCTGGACTCCTAGCAGATGTAGGTGGCTGTGAATGCTATTTGGCATTTCTATTTGGTTGAGAGGTTTGAGGAAGCTGAGGCAATTGCGGATAACATCTTAGGGCTTGATTACACTACCGCTTAAGTCAATGTAAGTTACCTCGCTCACAGGTGTGAAAAAGCCACCACCTGAGTAATGTAAGTTACATCAACCGTGCTATGTTGGCGGGAGATGCTCTCCCACTGACATAGCTTCTGCCTCTCGTTGAGTAATTATGCCAACGGGAGAGCACTCTACTGTTAGCCTACAGCATCTTCACCAGATGCGCTACAGCGGCCCAGCTGCATTGGTGCAGTTGCGCTGATGTAGCACGGTAGTGTAGACTAGCCCTTAGTCTAAGGCCTAGTCTACGCTGCCACTTACAGTGCTGAAACTTTCTTCGCTCGGGATGTGAAAAAACACACCCCTGAGCAATGCAAGTTTCAGCACTGTAAAGTGGCAGTGTAGATAGTGCTACAGTGCTGGGAGCCGTATTCCCAGTGCTGGGAGCTATTCCCCTTGTGGAGGTGGTTTTATTACAGCGCTGGGAGAGCTCTCTCCCAGTGCTGGAGCTGCGACTAAACAGCCATGACAGCGCTTTAACGTCAGCTGTGTAGACATACCCTTAGTCTGGTTGTGTAGACTCTCTCGAAGAGGCTAATGCTGTTCTCAGTCATAGCCTGGTTATGCCGCTCAACACAGCATGCCAAGTGAATCTAAAACTGAGTAAGGGTATGGCTACACTTATGGTTTGCAGCACTGGTAGTTTGCAGCGCTGGTCATCCAGCTGTGCAGGGCCAGCGCTGGTGTGTGGCCACACTCACAGCTACCAGCGCTGGTGTGTGGCCCCATTTGCAGTATTTGCAGCGCTGTTGGGAGTGATGCATTATGGGCAGCTATCCCAGCGTTCAAGTGGCCACAACGTGCTTTTCAAAAGAGGGGGGGTGGAGTGGGGTCTAGTGTGACAGGGAGCGGGGGGAAAGAGAGAGGGGATTTTTGGAGCCAACACTGTGTGTTTAGCTTCCTGCATTGAAAAATCAGAACATGTTTCCGACCCCTTAGTCGTAACTCTTAATTGCAAACAGCCTGCAGCCAACACGACTCCCCGCTGTTTCACTCCCTCCCTGCTTGCCTCTCATTTGATTGTTTACAGCCAGGTACAGATGATCACAGCAAACAGGAGCTCTGTTTGTTTTTTAAATAAGCAACGGAGCTACGGAGCTCGTTCATAACAAAACAAAGAGAGGCTGCATAACAAAACAAAGAGAGTAATTTATAAAAGCATTCTGGGATACACCTTATACCCTGGAGGCCAATCACAGCACTGGTGTGTGGCCACACTTGATGACCAGCGCTGCAGCACCAGCGCTGGAATCCTTATTCCCCATGCTGAGTGAGGTGTACGGCCAGCGCTGCAGCCAGGGAGTTGCAGCGCTGGAAGTGCCCTGCAGGTGTGGCCACTTACTAATTGCAGCGCTGGTGGAGGCTTTCCAGCGCTGCAACTCGCCAGTGTAGCCATACCCTAAGAAAAAAGACACTGCGCCTATCAGCTTTGTATATTGGACACCTTCTAACAGTAGAGGGTTTACAACTAGACTGTGAGAAGGTTAAAGTAATTTTGAGCATGTCCTGTCCACAAAATGTGTAAGACATCGAGTTTGGGGGGGAGGGGAGGGATTTGTAAATTAACTGTCCAGGTTTTGCACAGCTCTACTTTTCACTAGTACAAGGAGGTGAATGATTGACATGGGATAGATTTAAATGGCAGGCTGCAACTTTATTAAATATACCTTGGGGAGTGGCACTACATTGTCCATCCCCAGCTCTCATGTACCAGGCATTTAATTAGTTCTAATGCAGTTTACAGGGCTTTGGCCATGTATGAAACCACAGACTAGGTTCAGTTGTGCAACCTTTTCCCCTGACAGAGGCCAGAAGACTGATTGGGGGAAACCTCACTCTGCAAAAACTTCAAGCTCCCCCCACATAAGCACAAAGTCCACCTGCACAGGGGTCTCATTTACCTCTGGGAGCTGGCCCATTTAGCCTTTACCCACACTGATGAGTCAGTAACTGTAACAGCATTATATGAACCTCAAATCCGAGTGTTTCTAACCCAGCTGTGCTTCCAGGAGGCTGTGAGGAAGGCAAGAAAACCCACTGGACTGCATGCCTATGGTGGATTGTGAGAGGAGTAGCCAGAAATGGGTTGGGTTGGGGAGAAGAGGTTGAAAACTGAATAGACCGGGGTATGTGTGTTAGAATTGATGCCTTTCATTGGGCTACTAATTTTTAGTCAGGCTAATATGTTTTTACAGGAATTTTGCACTATTTGGTGTTAGAAATCTTAATAAAGGGTTATTTAAAATAAACAATTTGGTACCATGTTATAAGGTAAATAGCATGATTAAAGTTTACTTATAACATTATACACATAAGAACATAAGAATGGCCATACTAGGTCAGATCAAAGGTCCATTTAGCCCAGTATCCTGTCTTCTGACAAAAAGAACAGGAGTACTTGTGGCACCTAAGGGTACGTCTATACTTACCGTCCGGGTCGGCGGCTAGCGTTCGACTTCTCGGAGTTCGATATATCGCGTCTAATCTAGACTCCGAACGCGCTCCCGTCGACTCCGGAACTCCACCACCGCGAACGGCGGTGGCGGAGTCGACGGGGGAGCCGCGGACTTCGATCCCGCGGCGTCTGGACGGGTGAGTACTTTGAACTAAGGTAGTTCGAGTTCAGCTACGCTATTTGCGTACCTTAGTTCGACCCCGCCCCTTAGTGTAGACCAGGCCTTAGAGACTAACAAATTTATTTCAGCATGAGCTTTCGTGAGCTACAGCTCACTTCTTCGGATGCATAGAATGGAACACACAGACAGGAGATATTTATACATTCAGAGAACATGAAAAGGTGGAAGTATGCATGCCAACAGGAAGAGTCTAATCAATTGAGATGAGCTATCATCAGCAGGAGGAAAAAAAAAACCTTTTGAAATGATAATTAAGATGACCCATAGAAGGTGTGAGGAGAACTTAACATAGGGAAATAACTATGTTATCATCATTTTTAACTATGTTAAATATCATTTCAAAAGTTTTGTTTTTTTTTCTTTTTCTTTCTCCTGCTGATGTACTCCTTTTCTTTTTGCGGATACAGACTACCATGGCTGCTACTCTGAAACCTGTCTTCTGACAGTGGCCAATGCCAGGTGCTTCAGAGGGAATGAGCAGAACAGGTAATCATCAAGTAATCCAACCCCTGGCGCCCATTCCCAGCTTCTATCAAAATTTCACAAGAAGTGTAATGAGTTCAATAAAGTACTACTGAATTCAATTAAAATAGTCCTCCTGCCCTGTCTTTTCATTGGTATTTTTAATTGGAGTAATTGGTAATCATGCCTTGCATTTTGTGTCAGTTCTTTGTAATATACCATGTATACTTGTTCATAAGCCGAATATTTTTGATAAAAAAGTGACGCATCAAAGAGCGGGGGTTGGCTTATAAATGGGTCTACACCCAAATTTGATGATTTTAAACTCTATGGAATCATTGAATCGAATATCTAATACATTGTCGTTTTGTTTACCTGGAGCGTCTGCAGGCCTGGAGCCCTTCAGCTCCGTGTAGCCGCAGTTCGCCGTTCCCAGCCAATGGGAGCTATGGGAAGTGGCATGCCACTTCCTACAGCTCCCCTTGGCTGGGAGCCAAGCTGAGGGGCTCCAGGCCTGCAGACACTCCAGGTAAACAAAACGTCCTGCCAGTGGCTTACCCTGACAGGCTGGGAGCCAAAGTTTGCCGACCCATTTATTGATGTCAGTACTGCAGCTTTTTAAAGTTGCAAAGGCTTTGTTTAGTGAACTAGATTGGCTTGAAATGGACCTCATAAGTCTCGAGCCAATATGAAAATATAACATGCAGAATCAATGGACTCTCTAATAAAATTGAAATAGCCTGTTATCCCTACAGACATGCCAATCTACAGGGCTGCTTTGAAATAAACAAAGAACAATAATAATTTGACAGTGATAAAGCAGGTGACATTCCTATATAAAGTCTTACAAAATCTAGAACTACAATAATAATCTATTTTCATACTAGTATTTAAAAAGAACAATGGTGAAATCAAAAGAAAAAGGTCTTATCATGCAGCATTCAAACTTAAAGTTGTTGAATATGCAGAAGCAAACAATAATTGCGCTGCTGCTCGTGAATTCTGTATCAATGAGAAGCAAGTAAGAGAATGGCGCAAAAATAAAACAACACTAAAAGACATGCCAAGAAGCAAGAAAAAATGGCCAACGAGGTGCGTTTCATTTCCTGAGCTAGAGAAAGATCTCAGTAATTGGGTTGTTGAATGTCGACAAAATGGGTACATTGTCACTAGAACTGGAATTAATCTGCATGCTCTGCAAATGTTGAAAGACGACAAATACAAGTCAGTAAAGCCGTCAATATTTGTCGCATCAGCGGGTTGGTGTACTCGCTTCATGAACTGTCATGGTCTCTGTCTTCATTGGTGAACAAAGATAGCGCAAAAGCTGCCTAGAGATCTGGAAGAAAAAAATCAAATCTTTCCAAAGGTTTATTATAAAATATCGAAAGGAATATGCATTTAAACTGTCACAAATAGGAAATATGGACAAAACACCAATGACATTTGATCTCCCGAGCAACAGAACGGTAACTGGTGTTGGTGAAAAAACAGTTTTAATTAAAACCACTGGCCACGAAAAAATCCATTTTATGGTGGTTTTATCATGTTTGGCAAATGGATCAAAGCTCCCTCCTGTTGTTATTTTTAAAAGAAAAATCGTGCCTAAAAACATGAAATTTCCTGCTGGTATCATCGTATGTGCGTACGAAAAGAGATGAATGGATGAAAGTGGGACTATTGAATGGCTGGAAAAAGTGTGGAATAAGAGACCAGGAGAACTTTTCAAGAAACCTGCTGTGCTCATTTGGGATATGTTCAGGGCACACAAGATGGATGTGGTGAAAAATGTGGCCAAAAATATGAAAACTACTTTGGCTGTAATACCTGGAGGCTTAACTTCAGTTATACAACCGCTTGATGTCTGCCTGAACAAACTCTTTAAAGACAGGCTACGCAAAATGTGGTCTAAATGGATGTGCTCAGGCATGGCAAAGTTGACAAAAGGTGGGAATCTTATGAAGCCTGAAATCAATCTGGTCTTCCAGTGGATCAAGGACGCGTGGGTTCCATTCCCTCGGAAATGGTAGAAAAAATCATTTTGGAAATGCTGTATCAGCAATGCACTCAACGGGTGAGAAGATGATGCCATATTTGATGATGACACAACAGAGGCTGATCTGACTCTGAAGATGACACTCCCGACATCTACGATGATAATGCAGGTGCAGCTGTGACTGAATCCGAGTTTAATGAACTGTTTGGTGAATCAGAGACTGGTTCAGACTTTGAAGGATTTTAAGACTTTTTAAAGTCTCATATTGTTCTAAGTTACTTGTTTTAAATATGCATTTACTGATTTTAAATATTGACTGTAATTTTGAAGGTGAATACATAGTTGTTCAGTTATTATAACAACAACAGGTTTTTTGTTAGATTACATTAAAATAATTCTAGCAAAACTTTTTAGTGGTTCTTGTGATGCCAGCTTTTAAAATATAGCAGGGGTCAGCAAATTTTGACTCCTGGTAAGGGCCGGTGCAAGGAAGTTTCGTGCCCTAGGCGAAACTTCCACCTTGCGTCACCCCCGCACCCAGCTAACCAAGCCCACCCGCCCCTCCCACCAGAGGAACCCCCACATGGCAGCTAACCCCGCCTGCCACCCCCCCAAACCCGGGGAGCCCCCCTGCAGCAGCTCCCTGCCTCCCACAGCTAACCCTGCCCAGGGAGCCCCCCCATTCTGTGGCAGCTAACCCCACCCGGGAAGCCCTCCCCAGCTCTTCTCCGCTGAGCATGCCGGCGCCGCTCTAATTCTCCTCCTCTCCCAGGCTTGCGGCACCGATTGGAGGAGACTTAGAGTGGGGGCTGTGTGCTCAGCGGAGGAGGCAGAGTGGAGGTGATCTGGGGCGGGGAGAGGTTCCCCTGTGTGCCCCCCCCGTTACTGCCGGTGGCCCTCCCTGCATCCCCCCCGCCACAGCTCACCTCCACTCCACCTCCTCCCTTGAGCAGGCTTTTAGGCGCCCTCAACCACTAGGCGCCCTACGGCCGCCTAGTTCGCCTGGTGGTTGCACCGGCTCTGCTCCTGGCCCATCAGGGTAAGCCACTGGCAGGTTGGGACGTTTTGTTTATTTGGAGCATCTGCAGGCACGCAGTCCCTCAGTTTCCATTGGCTGGGAACAGCAAACCGCGGACACTGGGAGCTGAGGGCCTCCGTGCCTGCAGACGCTCCAAGTAAACAAAACGTCCTGACCTGCCAGCGGCTTACCCTGACGGGCCATGAGCCAAAGTTTTCCAACCCCTGAAATATAGGGTTGGCTTATGAAAGGGTCATACAGTTTTTGCTATTTTTACCTAACCATCTTGGGAGCTCGCCTTATAAACAAACAGGCTAATGAACACGTATATATGGTATATTAAGTTTACATAAACAGCTTAAGGAATATATTTTCATGTTGTAGAACGTACCATGTCAACTGGAGATATTGGCAAAGCAGTACGTGTTCCAGTATATATTTCTAATCTGTTCATTTAATAATATTTAATTTTTATCAATTAGATGCCATAGAGCCCCCTTTTAGCCAATAACCAAATTAAGGTAGAAATTCAGAGATCCTGTGACTAGATGATAATGGTAAGAACAGATCTGAGTGTAGTTTAGCATCTGAGATACTCTTTTAAAATATTTATGACATCTTTTATGTATGGAATTGCTTAGTAGGCGCATCTAGTTTAGTTAGCCATTAGATATAGATGACTCCATCTAACGACTGACCTAGCCATTGATTCTAATCTTATGCAGGGTAAACTCATAAATTGTTCGCCCTCTGTAACACTGATAGAGAGATATGCACAGTTGTTTGCTCCCCCAGGTATTAATACATACTCGGAGTTAATTAATAAGTAAAAAGTGGCTTTATTAAATGTAGAAAGTAGGATTTAAGTGGTTCCAAGTAGTAACAGACAGAACAAAGTAAGTCACCGAGCAATATAAAATAAAATGCGCAAATCTACGTCTAATCAAACTGAATACAGATAATCTCACCCTCAGAGATGTTTCAGTAAGTTTTTACCTCAGACTGGACACCTTCTAGGCCTGGGCACAATTCTTTCCCCTGGTACAGCTCTAGTTCCAGTTCAGGTGGTAGCTAGGGGATTCTTCATGATGGCTCTTCTCTCCTCTTTCTTCTGTTCCACCCCTTTATATATCTTTTGCATAAGGCGGGCCGCGGGAACCCTTTCTCCCTCTGGGTTTCCACCCACCCTCACTGGAAAAGCACCAGGTTAAAGATGGATTCCAGTTCAGGTGACATGATCACATGTCACTGCAAGACTTCATTACCCACTTGCCAGCACATATATATACAGGAAGACACACAGGTAAAGCACAGCCATCTGCAGACAATGGTCCTGGTTAATGGGAGTCATCAAGATTCCAAACCACCATTAATGGCCCACACTTTGCATAATTACAATAGGCCCTCAGAGTTATATTTCATAATTCTAGTTTCAGCAACAAGAGTAGTACATTTATACAAATAGGATGATCACACAGTCGATTATAAGCTTTGTAATGATACCTTTCACGAGACCTTTTGCATGAAGCATATTCCAGTTACATTATATTCACTTTTTATCATATTTTTATAAAACTATATAGACCGCACAATGTCACACATAGATGCTAGATTAATATTGAAATTATTATTAGAAAGCAGGATCACTTTGTACAGGACGTGACGGTGCTGGAGACTTGCAGTAATTACTTTTGATAACAGCCTCTTTTTGTTTCTTCTTTTCTCTCTTGATAAGTAGCACTTCACTTACTACTCCCAAAGAATTTAGCCTTGGCAGCTTGTCAACATCACACAATGTGATTATGGAGTCGCAAGTTTACATCGGTGTTAGGCTCTCCAGCCTCAGACAAAGGTCTAAGTAGAATAAGTCAAGATATACTTGCTGTCTAGTTGGAGGACTAGAGTTGACAAAATATTTACAAAGGTTTGTTCACTAGAATCCTGAACTCCCAAGGTGCTGAGCAACCTCCCATGATATTGTGGGGATTCTCAACTCCTGTTGGCTTCACAGACAATGTTCATCATCTAGCAGGAATGGGTCCTATAAGCCAAAACCTGATTTCTGCTGAGTACTTGCAACTTCCTATGTTGTTACTGGGCAAACAGAGGATAATATTTATTGTTTTTTTTTCCATTGAAAATGATACAGACTTCCTCAGGAATAAGTTAGACAGAAAGATAATTGTAAATCAGATTCTCATCAGACACTAGCCAGGATCCCTGGCTTATGCATTATCATAAACAATGTTTTGGCTGAAAATAAAAACTGAGGAATAGTCTGTGGAGAAATAGACTTATTTTTAACTCTACACTGCATTATACATTAGCACCTGATAAACATAAACCTCTAGAACTTCAAGATAAGGTTTCTACAAACTGATAAAACTGTGTTGTTTTTACCACTCCTAGCACAACTTAATTCTTTACTATTTCTCATGGCTATTTCTAGTTGAGTAGGATCTTGAGTTTTCCAATTGTATGCTATTCTTGAAACAGGATTCAGTTTTATAGTCTTCATAAACAAGAGTGAAAATGTAATAATGCCTTTTTGTGGCTACTACCAACTTAAACATTTCTAGCCACTTTGTCCCAATATAAGAAAAAAATTTCAGACTATAAAGCTAAAAGAACAGAATAAAGATTCATATTCATAGAATTTGAGTCCAAAAGGGAACTCTATGATTATTTGGTCTGACCTCTTGCTTAACAGAGGCCATAGAATTTCACCCAGTAATTCCTGCAACAAGCCCAAAAAATCTGGTTGAAGTAGAGCGCATCTTTTGGAAGATACCCAATTATGATTTGGAGACTTCAAGTGACAGAGATCCATGACATCAATAAGTAAGGTGATCCAATGGTTCATTATCCTCACTGTTAAAAAGGTGTGCCTATTTCTAGTCTGAACCTGTCTAGCAAGAGATTCTAGCCATTAGATCTTGTTATGCCTTTGCCTGCTAAATTAAAGAACCCTCTACTATCAGAAGTCTTCTCCCTCAAATCATTCTTTTCTAAACCCTTTCCAATTTACCAATATCCTTTTGAAAGTGTGGACCCCAGAACTGAACACAATATTCAAGTAATGGCCTCACTAATGCTGTAGAAAGAGGTAATATCATCTCCCCACTTCTACTCAATAGTCCCCAGCATTATACATTGGATCACATTAGGTCTCTTAGCTAAAGTATCACACTGGCATCTTGTGTTTAGTTAGTTCTTCTTCGAGTGCTGTCCCTGTGGGTGCTCCACTGTAGGTGACGGTGCGTCCCGGCGCCGTTGATCAGAGATTTTCGGTAGCAGTGCCTGGTCGGGACGCACGCACTTAGTTGGTATCTCCCGTCTCGTTGGAATCTTCCTGAGTGCGTGCGTCCCGCACCCTCCTCAGTTCCTTCTCAACCGCCCTCGGCCGAAGATGGGACTCGGAGCAGTGCTGATCCTCTTCCCTGGTTTTTGAATGAAACAATTACATAGAAATAGTTAGTAATATCCTAGTTGTTTCCCTTCCTTTAGAATAGTTACTTAGTTTAAAAAAAAATTCCTCATGTTTGTCTCCCACTGAGACTCTCCCCCTGGCATTACTAGTTCAATAATGCCAGGGGCTTCAGGATTCAAGGAATGTGCTTCCTGTCAGGACTTTATGCCTATGTCCAATGGGCACTCGTGAAGTGAAGTGCCTTGGCGCGAGACACATGTCCCTGCCAAGTGTGTCCACTGCACGAGCCTTAAAACCAGGGCTTGTCCTGACAGGAACCTGCCACTGAAACTGCTTCTCATGCAGAAATCCCTGCAGCCACATCTGGAGACAGGTAATGGCAAACCCACTCCCTTACGCTCCCCGGCCAGGTCCAAATGACTGGGAGCATGGCTTCACTCTCTCTGGAGCAGAGGCAAGAAGCTCTGCAGCTGCCTATGGAGCAGGCCAGTAAACCTGCTCCCTCACGCTCCCCTGCCAAGGCAGAACTGACCGGAAGCATGGCTTCACCCTCTTTGGAGCAGAGGCAAGAAGCTCTGCAGCTGCCTATGGAGCAGGGCAGTAAACCCGCTCCCTCACGCTCCCCTGCCAAGGCAGAACCGACCGGGAGCATGGCTTCACCCTCTTTGGAGCAGAGGCAAGAAGCATTGCAGCTGCCTATGGAGCAGGGCAGTAAACCCGCTCCCTCACACTCCCCTGCCAGGTCAGAACCGACCAGGGGCTCGGCTTCACCCTCTCACGTGAAGAGGCAGGAAGTCCTAATGTCTCCTCTCAGAGACACTCAGGAGGGTAATTGATCCCCTGCAGAGTCTTTACCATTGGTGCTGTTTGTGCCGAGAGCAGGCAACTCTGACCACCCCTGCACTTTACAAGCAGCTCTTACGGAGCTCTTCCCGCAGCGGGAAGCTCTCCTCAGCACCGGTTTCCCCGGCACCGACAATGGACCCGGTACCAACGAGTTCCACCTCCGGCACCGAGCCTGCCTGCTACCCCCAGCAGATTCAGACCCTCTGCGAGGCTCTCACAAACAGCTCTCGGCTCCTGCCAAAGTGAAACTAAAATCACTCCGGGCTGCCACTCAGACTTCATGCTCTGCAGCACACCAGCCTAGGGAGCAGCAACAATTCCTGCATCAGCAGGATATCTCTGTGGCCCCTAGGCCTGACTCTCCGCTCCAGGACAGGGAGCACTCATTGTTTGAACAGCAGCTCTCCCCACGTGACCTGGATACTTTCACTGATAGTGAGAACAGCACACAGCAGCAGGCAGGGTTCTCCCTGCCTGAGTCTCCCCCCCCCACCCCCCGAGCCATATATATCCCAAGACATGGGGCATCATAAGAATCAGCCTCAGTTTTCCTACTTTGTCCTCCAGTGGCCGGGACCCATTTTTTTTTCCTACCCGATGCCCTGGCCTCAGTGGTACCCGTGGTCGGCTCCTGCCACTGCTTCTCCTTGCGCTCCTTCTACCAGACTGCAAGCTCATCCTATGCCTGTATCCCCAGCTCTATCAACATCTAGCGCTCCTGAACCCCCTCCTGAAGACGTGGGCTATGACCCCTTCCCTGTTTTACTGGCTCCTGCCTCACCATCAGCTGCAGAAGTCGCCCTTATGCCTCCACCTCCACAAAACATGGATGGCTTTATGCAATTCCATGAACTCAGGACATCCCTTTGGAGGAAGTCCAGGAGACACAACATAGGCTTCTCAAAATCTTCCAACCCTCTGCACCTTCAAAGATAGCACTACCCATAGAGAAAGCTCTCCTAGAACCAGCTGGTACTCTCTCGCAGACCCCGCCTCCATTCACCAATATGCAAGAAAGCTCAACATAAATACTACATGCCTGTGAGTGACATTGATTTCTTATTTTCCCACCCACAACCCAATTCTATTGTGGTTGATGCAGCAACACACAGAACAAAGCAGCCACGCTATTGGCCCACTCTGCAGGACAAGGACCTCAAATGTCTTGACCTCCTGGACCGCAAGGTTTATACTCTTCTATTTTGCAATTTAGAATTGCAAATTTATTCTACCCTCCTTGCAAGCTATGACCATGACAACTACAACAAGCTCTTTGATTTGCCTCCCATATACCGAAGGACAGGAGAGCAGACTTCCAGTTAGTCCTCGTCGAAGGTCAATTGGTATCTAGCATGGCACTATAAGCATCCCTGGACGTGTCTGATCCAGCAGCCCGCACCACTGCAGTGGTGATGTGCTGGTTTTCTTGGCTCTCGGCATCCAATATCCCCAAAGATTTGCAGTCCAAAGTGGAGAGTCTCTCCTTTGACAAAGATAACCTCTTTTCCCACAAACAAACACACACAAACAAACAAACCCAATATGAAATCTTTCACACTATGAAAGACTCTAGAGCCACTTTCTGCACATTGGGCACTTACCCATCCCTCCCCAGGAGACAAGGGTATCAACCTTACCAAACGCCCAGCGCAGAACAATATCACCAACCCCAGTCTACACCGTATGACACTGGTAAAAACCGCAACAGACCTCTTAGATGCAGGCAAACCCAGGCACAACCAACTACTTCCCACCATTGGGTAACAAACAATTTTGAAGTGCTGGTCGGGGGTACATGCAACCACCCCTTGACTCCACCGCCTATTTGCCCATTTGGCTACCGCCTCCAGACTTTCCACCATGTCTGGCAACAGATCACGCAGGACCGTTGGGTCCTGGAAATAGCTCAGTCAGGTTACTCCATCCCTTTCCTATTTTCCCTGCCTATCCTTTCTCCTTCTCTGTCCCTCTTAGGCACCCCTCTCACAAGCCCCTTCTCTGCATGGAGGTGGCTCATCTTCTCCACCTAGATGCAGTCAAACGTGCTGATGCAACATCGGGGAAAAGGATTCTACTCCCAAAAGAAAGGCAGAGGGTGGAGACCTACATTGGATCTATGCCAACTGAACATGCTTGTACAGGTGCAAAAATTCAAGATGGTCACATTGGGCACAATAATACCCACACTGCACAAGGGGACTGGTTCACAGCTCTCACCCTACAAGATGCGTATTTCAATATGTACATGCATCCAACCCAGCAGACATAGTTTTCTGCATAACACTGACTCCGCCACCGAACATATTGGCCTCCCTACATTGGTAGACAAGACCAGAGAACCTATGCACGGACGTTCCCTTCCATCCACACTCCCCAGTACTCATGTTAACCATGGTCGCTTCCCAGATAGATTGCGGAGCGCACTTAGGCAACCACAAGGCACGGGGCCGCTGGTCCCTATTAGAGACGCGTCCGCACATCAATCTCCTAGAACTCCGAGCTGTCAGGCAGGGAGGAGCACAATCTCACTCCCTATGCACAACGGCCATTAAACTATGGAATTGGTGCATACATCATCACATAAAAGTCACCGCTTCCTACCTGCCCACGTGTCACAACACTACTGCTGACACACTCAGCAGACAGTTCTCTGAGAAACACGAATGGGAATTACATCCATCAACACCCCAACAGCTGTCTTCCCACTGGGGCACTCCATTGATAGACCTGTTTGCCACTCCTCAAACTGCAAATGCCATCTATTTTGCTCCAGAACAGGACTCGGAAACACACCTCATTCCTTGGAACAACTCCTTCATGTATGCTTTTCCACTGATTCCACTCATACACAGGGTTCTACGCAACATCACAGAGGACAAGGCCTGGGTCATACTTTTTGCCCCAGCTTGGCCGAGGCAGACATGGTATCCTTACCTGCTACGCATGTCCATCCATCCTCCCCGTACTCTCCCCGACAGACCACATCTCTTCTCCCAGAACTATGGTCAGCTTCTTCATCTGCAGCTCTGGAAACTCCATCTGACGGTGTTGTTCTTTCAAGGTTTCAATCCCACGAATTAGCCTGCTCAGAACAGGTCTGACATGTCCTCCTGCACAGTAGAAGGGACTCCACTCCTAAGACTTACCTGCAAAAGTGGAAATGCTTCTCCATCTGGTGCTTCCACAGATGCTTAATACCCCAGACTGCAACCCTCCCTGACATCTTAGACCATCTTTTCAAACTAAAACAGGACAAGTTTTCACTCAGTTTTATCACAGTATGTCTCGCGGCCCTTACCACCTTCCATGACACTCTGGACGGCTATTCACTTTCACATGCCCCACCATGAAACCCTTCCTCACGGGCCTGCAAAACCTCTACCTTGAGATTCATTCACTAGTAGCCTCCTGGAGTCTCAACCTAGTTCTCTGCGCTCTTATGAAACCTCTTTTCGAGCCTCTGGCCACTTCATCCCTGCTCCACATGTCCAGGAAAGTGGCTTTCTTGATTGCCATAACGTCAACAAGAAGGGTTGGTGAAATAAGCGCCCTGATGGCCTACCCTCCCTACACCATTTTCTCTCAACACAAGCTTACTATACAAACCCAAATTCCTCTCCAAGGTGGTGTCTACCTTCCACCTTAACCAGTCAATACACTTACGTGTATTCCATCCCAACCCTCACATGACTCCGCAGGAAGCTGCATCACATACCCTCGATGTCCGACGGGCTCCTGCATTCTATCTTGACAGAACTAAACCATTTCGTGAATCCCCTAGGCTTTTGTTTCTACTACCAAGAGATCAAAGGGTGATGCTATCTCTAAGCAAAGACTCTCCAAGTGGATCTCCACCTGCATCAGATCTTGCTATCAGACCCAGAATATTCAGCCACCAGAGGGTGTTAGGACTCATTTTACTAGAGCAATGTCAACATCTAATGCTCTCCTCCACGGCGTACCTGCTACAGACGTATGCAAGGTGGCCATGTGGACATTTGACCACACATTTGCCAAACATTATGCTGTCGCATGGGATACTACAGCAGACACCATAGTCGGCCATATGGTACTTTCTATCTTTGTTCCTCACACAACTCCAAAATCCCACCAACCATAGTGGGTACTGCTTTACATTCACCTACAGTGGAGCACCCACAGGGACAGCACTCGAAGAAGAAGAGAAAGTTACTCACCTTGCAGTAACTGAGGTTCTTCGAGATGTGTGTCCCTGTGGGTGCTCCACTCCCCACCCTCCTCCCCTCTACTTTGGAGTATTAGTATGATTTCTCCACGGTAGAGAAGGAACTGAGGAGGGTGCGGGACGCACACACTCAGGAAGATTCCAACGAGACGGGAGATACCAACTGAGTGCGTGCGTCCCGACCAGGCACTGCTACCGAAAATCTCCGATCAACGGCGCCGAGATGCACCGTCACCTACAGTGGAGCACCCACAGGGACACATATCTCGAAGAACCTCAGTTATTGCAAGGTGAGTAACTTTCTCTTATTCCAAGCCCCCTCCAGAGTAACTGTTTTCCAGTCACACCTGTAAGTGTGACCTATATTTTTTGTACCTAGATGTGTGACATTGCATTTGGTTGTATTAAAACACATACTGTTCAAACAAACCCAGCTTTCCAAGTGATCCAGATTGCTCTGTAGAACTAACTTATATTTATGTATCATTCCACCAATTGTTATGCTGTCTTCAAACTTTACTAGCAATGATTTTATATTTTCTTCCAGATTATTGATAACGATATTGAATTATATTAAGCCAGGAACAGATCCCTGTAGGGTCTCACTAGAAATATCCCCAATGGATGATGAGTCTGCATTTGCAATGTTTGAGATCCATCAGTTAGTCAATTTTTAATCCATTTACTATGTGCTACATTGATTTTTATATAGAAGGGGTGGGCTCTGAGGGTCACAAAACATTCACTGAGGCCTATGTATAGACTGCCCTTGATCCTAGGGAATCCACAGAGCTTGGGAACAGGACCCAAAGCTCATTTGAAAAAGAGGTACATTTTACTCTCCGATATAATTTTTTTCCCCTGGATTCTTTTCTTCTGGATTTTACCATTGAGAGGATGCTCCAGCTCTTAAACTTGAATATTATTTATTATTGTGTGGAGAAAAGATTAAACTTTTTTGAGGGGAGAAGCGGGGTGGGGGTGGGGGTGGGGGGGCGGGTTCTTTTGACCTGCTGCAGAATATGGAGGACATAGGAAACTATCTCAGACCAATCAGAGACCAATCTGGGCAGAGGACAATTTTATGCTCATCAGTCCTTTTGCACGCTGTGGGAAGAAGAGGAGGTATATACAGATGAGCTGATCACAGGCAAGAAGAGAAGGCAGGAAACAGGAAGGGGAAAGTCTGAAGGAAAGAAGTAACACTTTGTATCAGTGACGGACAAGAAGCCCTGCCTCCAGAAAACCCACTCAGTCATTTGGAATTAGGAGATGTGTTTGGGGAGGACCCAATCTCCTGATTTAAGTATGGAAATGACTACACAAATTAAAAACGGGGCATGCCCCATTACTTTTAAAATAGTGACTCTAGCTTTGTCATTGGTGAGATACTGTCCTGCTTTGACATATTTCTGAAATAGCTCTACCCATTGTTACGCCGCGCCTCCCCTTTTTTACACATCTAACGTTGCTCTCCACACTCCAACACCTTAAAACGGTTTCTTCCTCTCTCTGTCTCTCTCTTTTTTCCTAGACTGTTACATAAAAACCATTGGCAGAGCTGCTCATGCTAAAGGAGATGATTGTACTAGGATTCCGATGATTCATAGCTAACTTCCCTCCTACTTTCAAAGTTCTATTACAGCATTTCCACCTAACAACATAGTTCTCATGGGTTTTTTTTTTTGTTCACTAGGGTCTAAAGCAGGGATCGGCAACTTTTGGCACGGGGCCCACCAGGATAAGCACCCTGGTGAGCTGGGCCGGTTTGTTTACCTGCCTCGTCTGCAGGTTTGGCCAATCGCGGCTCCCACTGGCTGTGGTTCGCCACTCCAGGCCAATGGGGTGGCAGGAAGCAGCGGCCAGCACATCCCTCAGCCTGCGCCACTTCCCACCGCCCTCTTTGGCCTGGGATGGCATACCGCGGCCAGTGGGAGCCACGATCAGCCAAACCTGCAGACACGACAGGTAAACAAACCCACGTGCCGAGGGTTGCTGATCCCTGGTCTAAAGGCTGAAGTTAATGGGATTTTTGCCTGACTACAGATTTGTTCCATTAACTTTTCATCTCATTTCCATCAGAGACTCTTTCATAGCAGCTTCCTGTACGGTTACTCTGACTGCATTCTGTGCTTTACACCTGGTGTTTCATTTCCTCTCCATGCCAGCAGTGCTTATCATTTGATAGCTGGCATCTCTTTAGTTTGTAGCAGTATTTGCATATCCCACAGAACCACCTAAAACAAATATCCAATGTCTTTTAAAAAAATCATTAGTTTACCTTTTGTACACACAATCACAACTTTTGTTGGCAAAATTATATTATAATTTATAAAAATCCAAATCCCAAACTCCATTCTGATGCTAGATAGGTTGAATGAACAGACAAAGACAAAAAGAATTGTTGGCAGTGAACTAATAATTATTAGAATGTTCAGGAATAATTCCTCCAATAACTATGAAAGCAAGAGGCTGATTAGTTCAAAGAGATTCCAACTGTGAAGGTGTCCGGTATAGTCATTTGTTAGAAAAATGTAATGCAAATACTTGTTCTAAAAGCAAAAGCTGACTTTAAATAGGACAACCGCATTAGATGTCTGCATTTCTCAGCAGGTGGAAAGTATTTGGCTGTCAGCCTTTTGCCTCACAACATACTCAAGGTCTGTGGCTGTTTTGTGTAACCAAGACTTTGTAGTAGCTGAGGTTTAGCTAAAACTAAAATTACCCTAGTAGACCATAGTCTGTCCTCAGACAAGTACATGCTGAAGTAAAGGAGAGTTCTGTGTCTTCTTGCCCAGCCAGTCCCAATTTCTCTGCCACACCAGCTCCTTCACCCCCAGTTCCTCTCAGTTGCAGACCTTCCCAGGCCTAGTTTCCCCCCCTAGCTCCTAGCCTCCTTACCCAACTAGTCCAAGTATTCCCCTTACCCTGGCTCCCAATCCCTGCCTTCCTCTATGGATCCTTGATCTAATCTACTCCTTGTGGCCCTCCAGATTGGGCTGTTCCTCCTTCTTCATGCTGCTTGAGTTCCAGCAGGGGAAGCATTGAGAGCACAAGAGAGGCAGTCTCATTAATATTAGGGTCATAGGCGCTAGGTTATATGGGCCCATGAGGCCTGGGCTCCAGCAGTAGTCCAGACAGCTGTCTGAGACCGATGTTTAAGCTGTGGTGCAACCAGAAGAGGAGACCCAAGTTACCGGCCCAATCTCCCCAAATCTGAGTGGTGTTGTGATCCCAGGTGCCAGGTATGATGGAGGTATGCCAAGTATTTTTCTCCTACCTTGGTTATTCCCCATACTCCCAAGTTTAGGGGACTAGACACATTACACCCTGTGATGGGTTCAGTCACAGAGACCCCCTTGGGACTGTTACCTGATGTGTTGAAACTATTTCTGAGCCCGTTTTCCCTGTCGGCTTGGGACTCCAGAACCCGTTCTTGTTGAGCCAGACACGCTAGTCTGCTGCAACACAGACCCAGGTCTGGACCACGCCCCCAAAGCTGCAGACTTTAACCAAAAACTGCTCAGCAAGTCACCTATCTCCAGCACACAGACACCCAGTTCCCAATGGGATCCAAAGCCCAAATAAATCCGTTTTACTCTGTATAAAGCTTATACAGGGTAAACTCATAAATTGTCTGCCCTCTATAACACTGATAGAGAGATATGCACAGCTGTTTGCTCCCCCAGGTATTAATCACTTCCTCTGGGTTAATTAATAAACAAAAGTGATTTTATTAAGTATAAAAAGTAGGATTTAAGTGGTTTCAAGAAATAACAGACAGAACAAAGTAAGTTACCAAGCAAAATAAAATAAAACAAAACATGCCTCTCAATGAAACAGTTGTAAGAATTTTTTAACAAGGGCAAAACACAGTATTTTCCCCTAATCTTGTTCTAGGAAATGTCAAAATGATATTTGCTGAAACTTTCAGTAATAAGTCAGTCTCAGATGGACACATGTCATGGAAAATTTCAGCCTGAATGGTTAAGGTTTGGCAAAGATATAAACAACTGAAAACAAGGGGTATATCTATACTACAAAACTAAGTCATCCTATATTAGTTTGACGTACGGTACATGTCCACACTACCCTCACCAGGAGCGCTTCCACCGACCTAAGAGGGGCAGTGTAGGAAGCTGAGAGCCCAGTCTCTCAGCTCCACTGGCAACTCCCAATAGCTTGGCTGCCCCACAGGCTCCCGGCGGGTGCCCCACCTTATCTCCCCATTCCGGAAGGGTGCGGGGTGCACTTGGGCTTCTCACCCTGACTCTCAGCTGGGAGTGGGGTCTGAAGGCACCCCGGCGTCTCACTGCCCGGCTCCCAGCTGGGAACATGGTGCAGCCGCCAAGCTCTCCAGGGAAGGGGGAGTGGGCAGCTGGACTCTAGTTCCTTGGCTTTCTTGTCAACTTCAGGGTTTCTGCCATGAAATTCACAAGACAGCAGATGTAAGGGAGGCAGCGTCTACACAGACATTGTGTCACCCTAACTACACCTACATACGCTTGATGCCGCTCATGGAGGTGGAGTTTTTATGTCGGTGTAGTAGGGCACTTACATTGGTGGGAGGAAGGCTAGAGTGTAGACATTGACATAATTAGGTCGACATATACTGCCTTATATGCACTATATAACTATGCAGTGTAGACCAGGGTTTATAATTAGAACTGTTAGGCAACATTAACTACAGGTAGTTCCACCTATAGTACTGTTTTGGAAGATTTAAATGGATACAGAAGGTAGTTTAGACTCCAAATTATTTTACTACTTAACCCCCACCCCCACCAATAATAAACAGAAATGACGGCATAATTTAAAAAAATACAACAACTTATTTAATATACTTATTTTCCTTCAGTAGGGGAAACCTAAATGCCTCAGTATTATACTAATTCATGAGAACCAAAAAGTGGAACTGACCAGTGTAGTTTCACTGTTCGAGCTCGGTAAAATGCATGTTAAAAACACCCTCTATAAATCATAAAATCTAAATTACAATTTTAAAACATTCTTTCTATTTTGATAATTTAAGGTATTATTGGTAACACAAGTATTTTTTTTAAAAGCTTGTTATTATTTGTCTTAATGATGTCCCTTTTATTTTTTCTTAATTTTATTAAAGAGTAGCTAAAACTTTAATATTTTACCTTAAAATTAAATCTTACTGTTTTCACTACTTGTTAAATAAAAATCTACATAACTAAACTAGTTACACAACAAATGCAATTTTTTGTCAGAGATTATATTTTATACAGCATCAAAAGTCATAAACACTGTTGCTCTGCATTGATTCTTCATGAGCAGGATTGAGGATAACAGACTGTAAACTCCTTGCCAGGGACCCAGGGGCAAGTCTTGAGCTGTTGTAAATTGTCATTGAGCTGCTGTAAATTGTCAATAGCCAATGGAACAATGACAGTTTACACCATCTGAGGATCTGTCCCATTAATGCTTCCTGTATGCTTTGTCAAATGTTGAGCACACAGTCTGTGCCCCATTTATACTAGCAATTGTCAATGTTTAAACTTGTTTAAAACATTATTCAACAGGTTTATGAGTAACAAGAAATGACTGGAGGTCTGATTTAAGGTGTAACAGGAAGCTCTATCTACTATCATTTGTTAAATAAATTAGAGACTATTGGCTAATTCCTGAAGCCTTTACTAAGTTCTTACTCAGTCCTTATTAACCCAACACTCTCAGTGAAGTATTTGCACTTAGTGTTCTGGCCAGTCAGCGGGGATGGTTAATCAGAAATCTTCCTGCAATGCAAATCAGTCTAATCATGCTTCAATACAAATATAACTTATATCAGCCAGGATGTTATACATATACTCGGAGGGGGGAAAAAGAATAGTTGGAAGCATTCCATATTCATTGCAGCTTTATTACTATATTACTTCTAGTTTACTTTTCATCGTTTTTAAAACTGCTTTATAATTTAATGGAATAAAGAGTTCGCTAACAGTTTTCAAACTGATTTGTCTCAACAGCAGGTGATTTGGAGACAGTCTTATTTCTGGACTCCATTCAGCTATTATTCATAATTTGGGCTACAAATACTGTAATGTAAATAATACAAAACATGGAATTGATAAAAATGCTGGGATTTTACCTGTTCTATTAATTTAATTACAAATTTTTAATGGAGAGTGTCCCCAAAACCATACATTTATAGGATTTCCTGTGAATTGAGGAGCACTGCATTGCTCTAATCTATATTAGTACCATAAAAGTACACTGCAGTGACTCAGGCTGATTCATATTTAGGGCAGGTAATGCTTACAGTTCAGCTGGATCTGGATAGACTCATAAGTTGTTTGTACATGAAGATTCCGAGGCTTTAAAATTACGTGTTCATCTTCCTTAAATGTTTCATTTTAACCAAGTCATTGCATCCGTTTTACCTCTTCTTTTTTTAATGGAATTTTAATTTAAAAATGTATAGCTATAATTTCCTTTGGGAAATAAAATACTGTTACCCATATGTATGCTGTCTTCTTTTATACTATGAGTTGAGAAGAACAGGCTGTGAGATACCCAGTTATATTGTCAGAAGTGAAGTGAAGATTAGTAATAATAATGACAATCTTATTATTGTTGGGAATGGCTATGATATCAAAATGGAAGGAGAATATTGATTCACCTGAGGGAGGAGATTAGGACTCACTATTATGAGAGCTTTGCGTGGTTAATAACAGTTTGTCCTTTGCTCTTTTGTGATTATTGGAGGAAGAACAAATGATACAGTACTGATAAATACATCATAAACCTATTGCACCATCTCTCTTTGTAACAAATCTATTTCTTTAAGAGGGTTATATTATATCTTGAAATATACTCTTGATTGAAACACAGTAAATGCATTAATTTAAGAGACCTTTCTTTCAGTAAGTCATTTTTGGGCATTTTATTTTTGGTATGTTAGAAGTTTATGGTTTTCACAGACTTATTTTATTATGATTTATTTAAAAATATTGTATGTGTTTTGTATTGGCACATGGGAAATTAGTTATCATTCACTGTAAGTGGACTCATGTACTATGCTCTGGGATTCGTTTTAAACTTTTGAGTATTGAAAGAAGCCACTTCCATGAATGATTTACTCACTTTAAGCGGTGAAAGGCAAGATTCACAAAGAAAAAAAAAATGTAGATGTGGTGACGCTCCTTGATACCACACCAAGCTTTTAGGCTCCTAGAAAATCGCTGAGATTCACAAAGTCTGAGTTCAGTGCCAAGTTGTCCTGTACAATGAATGGGGTGAGATAGTCGCCTTAGAATGGGATTCACAAAAGTCAATATGGTAGGAAGTTCCTCACCTAAAATAGCCTATGAGAGATGCCAAATCAAGAGATGTGTGCTAAGCCCCCCTCTTCTTATGGAGACAGGCATTAAGTCTGGGATGCAGGGAGGTGCCTTCCTCTGCTTGGGATTCTGAACTGCTCTGTTGGCATTCGTCACCTGTCATTTTAGCAAGAAGCAAGGGAGAAATGGGGGAGGAGGAGGACCACCACCCTCATAAATTTTAGCACAGTTGTCATGGTACTCACTAGGATGTGGGACACCGATGGTGAGAATGGTTTTGAACAGGGATCTACCACATCTCAGGTGAGTGCTATAAAGCACTGTGATATAGGATATTCTGTTGTGGGGGTCTGTCAGTCTCTCCTGTTGAAGCTATGCCACTGTGAATAAATAATTAAAGAACCATTGAAGCAGAGGGACTGAAACTTTGTCTTCCACCATTCTTGTGGAATAGCTTCAACATTGGTTCAAAGAAATGTGGGGTCTCCCACATCCCAGGTGAGAACGCTAACCACAGGTGTAAAAGTAATGAGGAAGGTCCTCCTCCCCTTTCACACCCAAGCCATTTTGTGTAAGCTTGTCTGTACAAGCCTGATCTGAGCACACTTATTGGAGTCAGGTCCCATGGCAACATAGGTAAAGGAATGCCTATATTTTCCAGTTAATGCATTGCTCTGGGGCATAGGTGTGTGGACACCTGGCGTGGGAATGCAATGTGCATGCACAGAGGCAGAAACATAGGCTCCTAGGGAATTTCTACTGCAAATATTTAGGTGCCAAGTGATTTTAGATGCCTGCAGGACTTTGGGGTAGCTGAGTGGGGTTTTGTGAATCCCCGTGGGGCCTGATTCTGTGATTTAGGTGCCTAATTCCTGTTGTGAATCCAGCCCAAAGTTACAGTGAAATCTTGGTTGTAATGTGCACATCTCTTCACTTGATGCTCCTGCAAAGCAGTTTTGCTTTGAATTAGTGCACACAAACCTCTTGTAATGATTTATCACTGAGAGAGGATAGTCTCACTGTAACTCATTTTCTATTATAAACCTAAATTTGAATCCCTTCATATTTTACTAAAACTCACCAAAATCATTTGAAATTTCTCATGTGTCAGACAAGAATTTTTTGGACAGATTTCAGTTTAATTGGCCACGGTGAACCAAATTCAGAGGTGTTGTATAAAGTGATGTAAGTTGGTCTGACTTTTCCCACTTATCTTTGGAAGTTCTAAGACACTTTAAAAATTATACATTATGTGAAAAGGAGGCTTAACCTATCACAGCGGAGACTGCACAACTATCTAACTTCCTATAAGAATCCTTTGCACTTGTTGATTGGCTTTTTGTGATATGTAAGGCATACTTCTCCACTTCTCTCAATGTACAAACAATAGGGAGTGTTATAAATATGGCACGAACCCTCTTCCTGTTAGAAAATAAAACCACCACCACACGTATATTCCAATGCCTACCTGTCTTCAGAGTATGAATTTTGGCACTAGTCCCATTTATATTTCCTGTATGGTACCTGGCCAACCTCATGTTCTTTCCAACATTATTAAAAAGATAAACAAATACAAAATACTCTGTTCTTCTGTTTCTCAGAGGAACCTTTACAGTAACAATGAAAAATGTTGTAATTATAGCACCTGTAGAATGCTGCAATTCAGACTTTTGATCCAGATTGTATATATATATATAAAATGTTTTTTCAAAGTAAGTTTCTAAATATCTGCCTTTCTCTTTCCACTCAAAGTGACCAGTTTGGAAGTGGCCCTCTTTTTCCTGTGTATCAGAAGCGTATCATTTTTAGTTAAATGACAGTGGTAACAATCTGTAATTTCTAATGCTCAGGGCATTAAATACCTTTGTTAAATGAGGTAAATATTTCCTGATATCTTCAAACTTTATGGGCCCAATTCAGGAGTTAATATACAGGCAACCATGTTGTTGACTTCAATAGCCTGAATAAAAGCTACAGGTCCTTCAGATATGTCAGCATTTTATTTGCTAAGAATTATGTTAGTGAATTATATTTTTCCTTTCCTGTTCCATACCTCTGTAACATTCCCCTTATTTTTTAGGGATAAGTAGGATTTCAGATATATATCTGTAGGCCTGATAATTTCTATAAAAGGGTTCAAAAAAGAACTACATAAATCGATGGAGGATAGGTCCATCAATGGCTAGAAGCCAGTATTGGCAGGGATGGTGTCCCTAGCCTCTGTTTGCCAGAAGCTGGGAATGGGCAAAAGGGGATGAATCACTTGATAATTACCTGTTCTGTTCATTTCCTCTGGGATGTGACGTTGCACTCCATATGTTTTATGGAAATATGCTTATGAGTGTGAATATGATATAACTGAAATATGCTTTATGCAAAAGGTCTCTTGTAAGGTATCATAACAAAGGTTATAAACTACTGAATATATTCCTCTTATTTGTGTGCATGTATCATTCTTGTATCTGAAGCTAGAAATATGAAGTATAACTCTGAGGTCCGATTCTAATTATGCAAAGTGTGGGCCATTAATGGTGGTTTAGAATCTTGATGGCTCCCATTGACCCAGACGGTTGTAAATGGGTTATTTACTTGCAAACCTTCCTGTCTACGTGTGAGCCAACCCAGGAAGAATGGAGACTAGGGGTCTTACAGTGACATGTGACCATGTCACATGATGCTGGAATCCATCTTAATCCTTGTACTTTTCCATTGATGAGGAAGGGGGGGAACAAGCACAGACAAAAGATTCCCACCTTGTGCCAAAGCTATAAAAGAGGGTGGAGCAGGACAAAATGGGCTGCCAGTCATGAGAAAACCCCTGCTTACCACCTGAGATGTCTGCTGGAATTAACAAGGACTGTATCAGGGGAAAAGATTGGGCCCAGACTAGGAAGGAGGCTGTGAAAGAAGCTTATTGGAACATCTCTGAGGGTGAGATATTACCGATAATCAGTTTCTTAATGTATTCGTCTTAGACTTGCGTGTTTCTGCATTATTTTGCTTGGTTACTTACTTTGTTCTATCTGTCATTACTTGAAACCACTTAAATCATACTTTTCATACTTAATAAAATCACTTTTGTTTATTAATAAACCCAGAGTAAGTGATTCATACCTGGGGGAGCAAACAGCTGTGCATATCTCTCCATTAGTGTTATAGAGGGCAGACAATTTATGAATTTACCCTGTATAAGCTTTATACAGAGTAAAACAGATTTATTTGGGGTTTGGATCTCATTGGGAACTGGGTGTCTGGGTGCTGGACACAGGTAACCTGCTGAACTGTCAGTCTGCAGCTTTGGGGGTGTGGGCCAGACACTGGATCTGTGTTGCAGCAGGCTAGCGTGTCTGGCTCAACAAGACAGGGTTCTGGAAGTCCTAAGCTGTCAGGGAAAACGGGCTCAGAGGTAATTTCAGCACATCGGGTGACAGTCCCAAGGGGATCTCTGTGACCAAACCTGTCACATGGGGCACCTAGCATTGGCCATTGTCAGAAGACAGGATACTGGGCTAGATGGACCTTTGGTTTGTCACAGTATGGCCGTTCTTATGGTCTCTTTGGCTGATATGCCATATGGCCCTAGGAAATGAAGGGATTTTAAGGATATATTGAGATATATATCTTGTTTACCTCTGGCTGCTCATAACTAAAATTCTTGACTTTTCTAGTGAAAAGAAGTCGAGAGCAAATGGTGTAGAAAGTATAACTGAGGGCACAAAAATGGAAATTTTGTACTTTGTTCTAGTATACTCCTACCGAGTCTTAATGAGATTATAAAAATATCTAATTTGGATGACTGAACAGGAAATTCACCACCCCATCTAGGAGGAGTAGCTATTCTAATATTTTGTCATACCTCCAAAGCTATTTTCCCCACATGGCTTTTGCAAGTTTTCCTTGTTTTGCTGTAATGCTGGTTAAAATTACATTAACTAGTTTGGAAATCAGTAAATTTTATCAACAAAGTGAACAATCCCATGAACTTGAGAAGCACAAGGACCTTTTCTCACAATGCATGAAAGAGATTCTTTTACAGTTATTCAACTAACCCTATGCTATTTCTGTCAAAGCATTTGAACATAAAAAGATGTTTTAAAAACATCAACTTTTAATCTATATAGAATTGTCATGCTGTTTAACATACATTTTCATCTAACTGATTTAAAAAGAAATCATGCCCACAGGGTGAAATTAACCAGGCCTCTTCCCAGAAAAAACAGAATCATAGGGCTTGTGTTGTGAACTCCACAGGCATTGGGAAAGTCAGCTCTGATTTCAGTTAGTGGGCTAGAATGCCTTCTGCTGCCCTTTCCATGTAGGGGTTTGGGCCATGGGATCCTGTAGCAGGGTGGACCCTGCTCCGACCCTGAAGGGGTTAAAAACAGCCCTGGGAAGGGGCTTTTTGGCTGGGCTGATTGGGGAAATGGCTGCAGCTGGGGGCCAAGCCCCAAACTGAGCCCAGGGCCTTATAAAAGGCAGGGAAGCCAGAAAGTCTCTCTCTGGCTATAGAGAGAGATGGGCCTAGCTCTTGGGAAATAGAGGCCAGGTACTTGAGTGGAGCAGGGCTGGGGACAGGCTAAGGAGCTGGGGAGCTCTGGCCTGGAAAGCCCCAGGCTGCGGCCTAGCAGTGGGCCAATAGGTATTGTGGGTTGCAGAGGGCGGCCCAGGGGTAGGCCAAGGCAGCAGGTCCAAACCCCTTTGCCTGTGATGAGTAGGCTGATACTGCAGTCTGCCCCAGGGTGTGGGGCTAGACAATGACTGACAGTAGCCAAATACTGAGGCAAGGTGGGGATAGAGGGTGAGGGTTCCCTAAGGAGGGGAGACCCAGAGAGAACGGGGTTACTGCTAGGGGGCAGCACCCCATGTAAGAGGGCACCGGGTCCAGGGAGGGACATGGGGGCCTGAAGACAGGTGGATCACCAGCCTGCAGAGGGTGCTCTGGATGCTGGAGAGAGCTAATTCCCCAGAGCAACCAGCAGGAGGCGCCGCAGGGGTGAGTCCAACCTGTTACAGATCCATACAAATGTAACTCCAGTGGCTTTCCTCCCTGACCCACTTTCAGATCCTTCCTCTGCAGTTCTATGGTACAGAGGGTCTTGCTTAGGCTCTTTATACGTGTATGATTTTCACCCATTATCAAAAACTTTCAGAAGTTATAGGCTTGATGTAGAAATCACTGAATGAAATTCTACGGTCTCTATTATGCAAGGCATAGTAGATGATCCTAGTGATCCCTTCTGGCATTATAAGTAAGGCTACATTTTAGTCACAGGTATTTTTAGTAAAAGTCATGGACTGGTCAAGGGTAGTAAACAAAAATTCACGGCCGGTGACCTATCCATGATTTTTACTATATACTCCTGACCAAAACTTGGGGGGTAAAGGTGACCCTGGGGGCACCATGGGTGCTGGCGGAGGGCGGCCCAGGGGGTGCTGCAGGTACTTGAGGGGAAGGACGCAGCAGGGGGGTGCCCCAAGTGCTTGGGGGGAGGGAATTGTGGCCCGGGTGTGTGTGTGTGTGCCGTGGGTGCTGGGGTAGGGGGTTGCGGCCCGGGGGTATTGTGGGGGGGGCGGTGAGGGTTGGCTGGGCTGGGGCAGGCTCCCTACTCAGCTCCTGGGAAGTGGTGACTTCCAGCTCCTAGCTCCACATGCTGCCTCCACTCCTCCCCAAACCCCGGTTCAGCAGCTCCCATTGGCTGGGAATTGTGGCCAATGGGAGCTGTGCCTGTGTGTGGTGGCAGCACATGGAGCTGGGAGGGGTGTTCCTGTTGCCCTTCCGGGGAGTTCCCCACCCCCTAGGTACTTACCGCCCCGCCAATCCCCCGGCCTGAGCCCCACCACACCCAAACTCCTGCTGCTGGGGGGCCCAAGACTGCCCCAGCAGTGGCAGCTGGTGCAACTGGTCCAGGGGCTGCCTGAGCTGCTCAGATGGCTCCTGGTCCAGCTGTACAGGCTGCCGCAGAGGTCACAGAAAGTCATGGAATCCGTGACCTTTGTGACAAACACAGAGCCTTAATTATAAGCTACCAATGAGAATCTTGAGAATCTTCCATGAGTTGCTAATACCGATAATGGCTATTGAGTTGGTCAAAGCCAAGCGAAATTTGTTTGGATTTTGTGTGTGCAAAATGTCATCAGTAATGTTTGAAAAAAGCCAAAAGCCGGAGCCCATTTTATTAAGATTTCCTCCTCTCCGCAAAGTTCAATTGGGAAGGGTTTGGATAAATTGTTCCGGTTTGTGTTTGTTTTCAATTTAAGAACTGAAAACAAAAATGCTCAGAATATATAGCAATTATAAAACTGTATTTCAAAAGACAAAATTGCTATTGATTCTCCTTGCTGTTGTGTGTTTCAAGGTTTTTGGGGGTATTCTTATGCATTCTCTTTTCTTTTTAATGACTTAAAGAAATAAGAAAATAGACTTTTTGCAAAGCTCACATGGATTGACAGTAAAAGAAAACAGCAGCCTGAAGGTATTGGCACAAGCTTTCAAAATATAAATTGTATGATAGGTGTGGTTTGCCTTTCCTCTGTGTAATACTTCTAGCGGGCAGGGAAGCATTGCTGAATGTGGGATTGTCTCATTATCACAGTTATATGAGTCGTTAGGCTATGATTTTTGTTTTGTTTCATTAAATGTTGCCAAAAAGTTTTTTTTTAAATTGTGTTACATCAAAATGAGTCATAAGGCTTTGCACATAAGTTAATAACAGCAAAGAAGCTAGAAACTGTGTGAAGAGAGCCACAGAGGACTGGAATTAGCGTACAGCCCATCTAATTCCCTCCTATTGAGTGGAGAAGTGCCTCTGGGGGCAGCACTTGTTTCTTTCTTTCTTTCCCAAGAAAGTAGGGCAAGAGATGATCCTGCTATAGTCTTCCCAGATAAGAGCCTCCACAGAAATCCAAAATGTGGGCTTGATCCTATGAAGTCTGAGTTCCCAGAAACCCCAGTGAACTCAGTTCATTACCACACCTGTAGTTGAAGGATATACCAACACATTAGTATTGAAATGAAGAGATAGCTTAGTCATCCTACTATGAATTTAAGTATACTAAAATACAGATAGTAGGGGAGGCAGTGTGCCTAGTGGATAGAACACGGGACTGGGGTGCAGGAGGCCTAAGTTCTCTTCCTGGCTCAACCACTGGCCTGCTAGGTGGCCTTAGGTGAGTCATTTCACCTCCCTGTACCTTAGTTTCCCATCTGTAAAATGGGAGTAATGACACCAGCCTCTTTTGTAAAGTGCTTTGAGATCTACTTACTGATGGAAAGTGCCATACAAAGCTTTGTATATTTTTATTGTTATATAGAGTTAATGAGGGTTATGTTTAGGGGAAGTATTTAAATAAAGCTTGTTAGCATTTTCCCCCTCCCCTTTAATATAAAAAACACTTGTATTCAAATATTGGCTCATTCTTGTGCATCAGCTTCCTGCTTCTTCCTACACTAGTAACCCAGTTAAGGTTGTTATAGAACCGGGGTTCTCAAACTATGGATTGGGACCCCAAAGTTGGTCGCAACCCTGTTTAGGGCTGGCTTAGACTTGCTGGAGTTTGGGGCTAAAGCCAAAGCCCGAGCCCCACTGCCTGGGACCGAAGCCCATGCCCTGGGCAGCGGGGCTCAGGTTACAGGCCCCTGCCTGAGGCTGAAGCCTTTGGATGTTGGCTTTGTCCCCCCCACCCCTCCGCCGCCAGGGGCGGTGGGTCTCGGGCTTTGGCTTTGGGTCCCTCCGCCTGGGGCGGTGGGGCGTGGGTGGGCTCATGCTTCGGTTCCACTCCTGGGATCATTTAGTAATTTTTGTTGTCAGAAGGGGGTTGCGGTACAATGAAGTTTGAGAACCCCTGTTATAGAATATGGGATAGAGACTTGGCCTCACTCCCTCAACTTAGTACCAGACTTCAAGCCTATATAACTTTTCAATATATTCTCTAAATTAGATATTGATTTCGGATGATCCTGTTAATTTGTTTGAAACGGAAAATTTAGAAGGGATCTTAATTGCAATACTGCTTGGGCATTAGCAGAATATGTGTTATTCAGGTGCGTCAAATCTGCAGCAATTACCTAATGTAAAAAATAAAATAAAAGTAAAGATCCAAAATTAAAATTGTATTCCCCCCAAAGTAGCTTTCTTTGCAGTTGTACTATGTACAATCACACTTACTATATGATAGGACTGTTTTTTTT
The DNA here is from genome assembly GCF_020497125.1 of Mauremys mutica. Classification (NCBI taxonomy): domain Eukaryota; kingdom Metazoa; phylum Chordata; order Testudines; family Geoemydidae; genus Mauremys; species Mauremys mutica. The sequence continues at coordinate 267,204,318 of NC_059073.1, forward strand.
CTTTTTCAGTTCAAGCCTGAAACATGAAAGTTGTTTTTGTCTTTTCATCATCCTGAGATCAGGTTTAATTAATTCTGGCCACTCTTCAGAAATGCAAGATTGGGCCAAGACAGCCATATCTTCAAAAGTCAGTGCTTTCCAGTCACCTCTCTCAGAAAAAGGGAAGGGCATTTCTCCTCTATTCAGGTTAATGACACACTCGACAGATCAGGTTAGTCAGGCCAACAAGTCCATTCTAGTAATTATTAAGAATGTCTGAACATGCACTAATAATCTGTGTACAGAATTTGGCACTGATAAGCGTTGTTAGAGACAATGAACTAAGATCCCTGTTACCTGTACTCCTAAGTGATAAGATCTCTGCTACTTTTTTAAAAAAAGAAGCAGGTATAATCGTGGGATGAAATCCTAGGATCATTGAAGTCAATGGGATTTTGCCTTTGACTTCAGTGGGGCTAGGATTTCTCCCTTAATGTCCAGACCAACATTCTCTGTCTCAGTAAAAGAACTTCAAGGCTCTGTGTAATCATTTGCTGTGCTTCTTTACACACTAACTGCATGTATTCAAATGGTCTGTCTTAAAACTGTCTTAACATAGGCCTTACTCCTGAAATGTGATCTGTGTAGGCAAACCGTTTGCTCCTCTGATTTCAGTGGAGTCACAAGGCATCATCCACGTGGGTCTGATTGCAGGGTCAGAGCCTAGGACTGTAATCCCTTTGAGGCAGGATTAGTGCCTTTCTTTTTTGGTCTGTAAAGCGTCATGCACAGTTATGGATTATATAAATAGAAAATAGCAACAATAATTAATTTCTTTCCAAAGCACTATGAATCATGAGTATTAGATCATCTCTTCCATCCCTCTGCCCATGAAGAATTGTTCCATACAGAACACTCTAGAGGGGGTTGTAAATGACTCAAGTATGAATATGTTGTAGTCTAGTAAACCTACAACACTTTTCTATTTTATACTGTTACACCTAGTTAGTATATTCCCTTGATCGTCCTAAAGAATTATTTTCCCTCCTTGATGTCTGCACTCTTCAGATACTTGGTAACCAATCTCTTCTTAATTTTTTAGCCAAACTATGCATATTAAATTCTTTTAATCTCCTACCCTAGTTCCCTAATCCTTTTGCTTGCTGTTCTTTGAATACCTCCTAGAACGGTACAGAGTAATCTAGGTGCAATATTGATAGAGTCCTATAAAAATATATTATCTCCTCATTGCTGTGATATGCTGCCTTTGTAACCTCAAGGCAGTTTGGCTTCCCCCCCCCCCATATGACATTGCAAGCTCACATTGGATTTTGTGGGGCATGACTTCTGTCTAAGGCCAGGTCTGCACTACAGATCTATATCAGTATAATTACATTGCTCAGGGGTGTCGAACTAACCCGTTGTATGGACAGCAGTATATTGATTGGAAAACTTCTCTCATTCACCTAGCTACTGCCTCTCATGGAGGTGGATTAACTACGCCAATGGGAGAAGCTCTTCCATCATCATAGTGACATCTTAATTAAAGCGCTACAGCCATGCAGCTGCACGGCTGTAGCTGTGCCACTGTAGCGCTGTATGTGAAGACAAGCCGTAAGGGCATGTCTACACTGCCCTGCCTTGAGACTATGGCAGTGTGAATAGCAGTGTGCACCAAAGTGCTGCACTGTAACTCCCCTGTATGGCCACTGTGGGCATGAACTAAAAGGTCCCTATGTCTCATTTATGTAGTCCTGGATTAAATTGTGGCCTGTTGTAAATTGCATCTAGTGTGTTCCTTTCATCCTCTAATTTTGTGAATCAGTAAATAAAGTGGTTTAGTTTGTCAGGTGTTGTTTCTTCTTTATAAACCAATACTGGTTCTTGCTATGGTTCTTTTATCCTCGGGCTGCTAACATCTATTTGCTCTTATTAGTTGATCCATTATTTTGCCAAGGCTGGATTTCACAGATGGTTGTTTGGCACAATTGCTCTTTTATCTTTTCTAAAAGATCAGCTCCATGTTTACTTTTTGAGACTGAGTATGAAAGATTCGCTGTAAGCAATTAAAAACCAAAATAGTTGTAGTGTTAAATGTTTGTGTAGCCCCGCCCCTAGACCATGGTGTTAAGTTGTAAGCTAACTCAGTGTGATGTGACAAGAGCGCATCAGAAGAAACATTTTAAAAATGTAGTTTGTGTGTGACCTTCAGTGTGACTCTGTGTTCATCTTCAACATAGTGGGCAAAACTTATCCTTGATGTTCCACCAATTACTGCAGTGAAGCGGAACCAGGAAAATGTTTGGCACAGTCTTTTGAAAATATACCTTAAAGAGTCCATTTGAAAGCAAACACTTTAATGCTTTTTACTGATTATTACAAGCTATTTTTGAGTTTGGGATTTTTAAGCTTTTTAATGAGCTATAGATTGCAATGAGGCCCTTTGCTTAAAGGAGTCTGTTTAGGCCAGAATTTCCAGAGCTAAAATTACTCTGGGAGGCTGGAATAGCTACTGTATCTGTCCCCTTCTGTCTTTGGATCTCTTATTTTAGGAAAACTTGTCAATGGAAAATGAACTGAAGTGAGTGATCAAATTCCTGCTCCTGCAAGGGAATCCAGGTGACAGACACTTGCACCCCCAAGGTGTGCCATTGTACTCCAGGTGTTGTCACATAGATGGGCCTTACATTGTGTTCTGCATTATGATTTTTATTGTATTGAAATTACTGTCCCTCGTGACCATCCCAAAAATAAAATATGCATTTACTTTGAGGCTGTCCCAGTGAGCAAAATTTGAAATAAATAGTAAATTTTAATAGTGATAGGGGAGACTTAGGTTTTATAGAATACGTTATTTTCACTGAGTTTCTATAGCATTTCTTGTACCTGTCACTCTATGCTCTGTACTTTATCAGTTTCTGGATGGCGCTTTGATCCTTGGTTTCTGAGCTAAGTAAAAAAGCAATACAGTGGTTATTGTGTGCCATCTACTGTTCTTCCTAGGAAATATACGGTAGTTTGCAAAAAAAAAAAAAAAAAAAAAAGTCTAAAGCCTGCTCGTTTTGGTTATCGCTAGGATTACTGTCTCAGATCCTGCCATGTACAAAAAACAGCTTTTCTGTTTTCCTTGTGCAGAGGAATACTTTATATGATGTGGCATTACTCCTCCACCAATGCAAGGGATATAGCCAGAGTGTGTCTATGAGGGCCAGATTTAGGGCAGGCGACTCAGGCAACCACCTGGGTTGTTGGGCTTAGGGGGCACCAGGCTCAGGGTGCTGTTTTTGTTGTTAGCAACAAAAGGGAAAATAGAGTGTTTGAAGTAAAATGTTTCAGGTATTGATGTTAGTACATTTCAGTTATTCTTAAATTAAAAAGTTTCTATAAGCTTAGAGGAAACAAATATTTTATTTGCTTATATATGGCATGAATAAATACAGATTTACAGATCCTAGTGTGCAAATTTATCATTTTATATGACAGAGATAAATCATGCAATGCAAACTGTGCATCAAAGTCGTGAAATGGGCTACAAATGCAATAAAAAAGATATTCAAAAGTTTAACAAATGGAAGGGAGGGTGCCAAAGACAATCCTCGCCTGGGGCGTATTTGGTCTAGGGCCAGCCCTAGTGCCTATGCACTGGCCACCAAAACAGTCCTTTGGGGGTCATAGACAGATGGCACAATATAAAACACCTGCAGGCAGCTCTGCATTGTAATGGGCACCAGGTCAGGCCCCTGGATTAGGAAAGCACAAAGGTGGTTCAAATCAGTGGCACTGAATACTTCTTGACTACAGCTCAGGATCTGAAGCTAGGAGTGTAAATCATACCCAAGCAGTGCTTGGGCTTCTAAAAGTCCAGGGTCCCTGCAGGAGCTGCTGCCATCCCAGCAGGAAGAGATGGACTCTAGATATATTTAATTACTGTAAGCCATAATTTACCTGGGTCAACTGTGCTGTTTTCTTATCTTGTAAACCTTCTTATTTACAGTTCATGTAGGAAAATGACCTGCAGTCAACATTTCTGTTTAACTTTTATATATAATTAACTAAAAAACCCAATATCCTGATCTGGGTGACTGTTATTCAGTTATTGACTGGCTGGGTATAGATGACAGCATTTGAAAAATATTCAACAGAGGTTTGGGAAATGAGGGGCCTATGGATATAATACCACTCTCCTTAATGGAATTTGCCCAGGGTCACACAGGTAGTGTGTGGTAGAGTACAGAATTGAATCGGAGTCTCCTGGGTCCTAGGCCAACACCCTAATCCCCAGATTAACTTCTCTGTCTGATACTGATTTTACTGGGATGGCTATCTGCAAAACTGCTGCTTTCATACCCATTTGTTATCAAATATACATGGTATTATGTAGTTATGCAGAACTAAAGAGCTGAAAAAAAGAAAATTAAATAAAAACAATTGTTGAGGTAGCATTGGTGCTAGAGAAGGAGAAAGAAGTATTAGTGGAAAAAAGGGAAGAAGCAGCCCAAAAGGCAGACCACACAGCAAAGTGTAAGTTAAAGTTGGATTTTGGCAGATCGAACATACATTTGTCTTTTTTACTTTTGATTTATCAAAACATCAATTATTTTTATAGACTCTAGTTCTAAATAAAGGTCAGACTAAGCAAGTACGAATATAATATAGAAATAAAAAGTAAATCAAATCAAATGTTTTTGTCAATACTCCTTGGTCACAGTGAATTGCATTCACAGGGGAAACATGCTTCTTTGAATAACATTTTGTTTTTTTAAAAAGTGCAGCACTTGAGTGAATTACTATAACTAACTTTAACTGGCTGATGTCTCATTGTTTTCTTGTACTCCCTTGTCCATCCCTCAACTGTCTCTTGTATTATACTTAGATTGTAAGTTCCTTGGAGCACAGGCCGTATTTGTGTTCTGCGTTTGCATGGAACCTAGCATATGGGTCCTGATTCATGTCTAGGGCTTCTGGGCACTAAAGTAATACAAATAATATATTAATAATAACAATAACATAGTCATAATTAAAGCCCTGTGTTTCTTCACCTCTAGTGCCCCAGCTCTCTAGAAGCAATGAAGCCATGTTATCAGGAATTCCCCTTAGTTCTTTGAAGAGTATGTCCCATCATGGACTGAGGGGAAGGGAAAAGGTAATGGGAAAGATACTGCAGGCCCAGGCTGTAATTATGTTTTCCTTGTAATGGCAAGTAAACCAATGGGGGGTATGATGTACATTTTCTGGGACCCAGCCCTTGGCTCACCCACTCCTCTTCCAGCTGACCTACCGTCTGGCCATCTTTCCCCAAGCAGATCTCTAGACCAGTGGAACCCCCTCCATGGAGCCAAGAGGAAATGGGGTCAGTGTAAGCCCTTCTCCTGTGTGGTAAGAAGGAAATCCCTGAGTAGATGGTCCCCTCCATGTGTGGATCTGTTGGGGCAGGGTCTCCTGCCATGTAGAATCATAGAACCATAGGTTTAGAAGGGAACTCAAAGGTCATCTAGTCTTACCCCCTGCCAAGATGCAGGGTTTGTTGGGTCTAAACCAGGTGTGGGCAAACTACTGCCCAGGGGCCACATCCGGCCCTCCAGACATTTTAATCCAGCCCTCGAGCTCCAGCCGGGGAGTGGGGTCAGAGGCTTGCCCTGCTCCGGTGCTCCAGCCGGGGAGCGGGGTTAGGGGCTTGCCCCACTCTGTGTAGCTTCCGGAAGCAGCAGCATGTCCCCCCTCTGGCTCCTACATGTAGGCGCAGCCAGGGGGCTTTGCAAGCTGCCCCCATCCCAAGTGCTGCCCCCGCAGCTCCCACTGGCTGAGAACCACAACGAATGGGAGCTGAAAGGGCAGCACCTGCGGACAGGGCAGCACGCAGAGCTGCCTGGCCACGCCTCCACATAGGAGCCGGAGAGGGGACATGCCACTGCTTCTGAGAGCTGCTTGAGGTAAGGGCCGCCCAGAGCCTGCACCTCTGACCCTCTCCCGTACCCCTCCCCCAGCCCTGATCCCCCTCTCACCCTCCAAACCCCTCGGTCCCAGTCCAGAGCAGCCTTCTGCACCCTCCAACCGCTCATCCCCAGCCTCACCCCAGAGCCCACAACTCCAGCTGGAGCCCTCTTCCCCCCCCGCCCCGCATCCCAACCCCCTGCCCCAGCCCAGAGCCCCCTCCTGCACCCTGAACTCCTCATTTCTGGCCACACCCCAGAGCCTGCACTCCCTACCAGAGCCTGCACCCCAATCCCCAATTTCGTGAGCATTCATGGCCTGCCATACAATTTCCATACCCAGATGTGGCCCTTGAGCCAAAAAGTTTGCCCACCCCTGGTCTAAACCATCCAAGACAGATGCCTATCCAGCCTGCTTTTGAAAACTTTCAGTGAAGGAGCTTCCACGATCTTCCTAGGCAGTATCCTACTGTTTTTACAGTTAGGAAGTTTTTCCTGAGATTTAATCTAAATCTGCTCTGCTATAGTTTGAACCCATTGCCTCATGTGCAAGAGAGAACAACTTGTCTCCATCTTCTTTATGTCAGCCTTTCAAGTATTTGAAGACCGCTATCATGTCCCCCCTTAACCTCCTCTTTTCCAAACTAAGCATACTCAGTTCCTTCAGCCTTTGCTCATATGGCTTGCATTTCATCCCTTACATCATCTTCGTTGCTTGCCTTTGTATACTTCCTAGTTTCTCTACATCTTTTCTGTCCATTGGTGACCAAAGCTGGACACAGTAAGCTGAGGCCTAACCAGCGCCAAGCAGAGTGGTAGTTATATGCTGGTGACTTGCATGCTATGTCTGTTAATGCAACCTAATAAGGCTGTTTTACAATCAGGGCCGGCTCCAGACCCCAGCGTGCCAAGCGTGCGCTTGGGGCGGCATTTTGCCGGGAGGGCGGCAGGCGACTCCGGCGGACCCTCCGCAGTCATGCCTGCGGAGGGTCCCGCGGCTCCGGTGGACCTCCCGCAGGCATGCCTGCGGAGGGTCCCCCGGAGCCACGGGACCGGTGGACCTCCCGCAGGCATGCCTGCGGAGGGTCCCCCGGAGCCACGGGACCGGTGGACCTCCCGCAGGCATGCCTGCGGAGGGTCCCCCGGAGCCACGGGACCGGTGGACCTCCCGCAGGCATGTCTGCAAGAGGTCCCCCGGAGCCACGGGACCGGTGGACCTCCCGCAGGCATGTCTGCAAGAGGTCCCCCGGAGCCACGGGACCGGTGGACCTCCCGCAGGCATGTCTGCAAGAGGTCCCCCGGAGCCACGGGACCGGCGTGCTTGGGGCGGCCAAATTCCTAGAGCCGCCCCTGTTTGCAATAGCATTATATTGTTGAGTCATGTTGAGGTTGTGATCCACCACAACTCCCAGATGCCTCTCAGCAGTGCTGCTGCCAAGCCAGTTATCTCCCATTCTGTTTTGTTTTTTCTTCTGTAAATGTAGCACCTTATATTTGTCTTTGTTGAATTTCATTTTGTTGTCTACAGCCCAGTTTTTCAATTTATCAAGATCCCTTTGAATTTTAGTTCCATCCTCAAAAGTGTTTGCAGCCCTCTCCAGCTTTGTCTCATCTGTACGTTTCATCAATGTGCTCTCTACGCCGACATCCAGGTCATTAATAAAGTTGTTAAATAATACTGGACCCAGAACAGATCTCTGTGGAACCCCACTTGAGACCTCCGTCCAATCTGACATCATTCCATTAAGAGCTACTCTTTGTTTGCAGTTGTTTAAGCATTATGTATCCACTTAATGGTAGTTCGGCCAAGCCCACATTTCTCCAGCTTACTTATCAGAATGTCATGTGGGACTGTGTCAAAAACCTTACTAAAGTCCAGGTGTATTATGTCCACCACATTCCCTCTATCCCCGGCAACCTGTCCCAGCTGCTCCTAGGCGGAGGCATGGCAGGTGGCTCTATGTGCTGCCCCCATGTCAGCGCTGGCTCTGCAGCCCCATTGGCTGAGAACTGCAGCCAATGGGAGCTATGGGGGCTGCTCCTGCAGGCGAGGCGGGGACAGAGCGCACAGCCGCCTGCCACACCTCTGCCTAGGAGAAGCCAGGACAGGTTGCCGCTTGCGGGAAGCTGCCCAAGGTGTGCCCTCCAGATCCAGCACCCTGCATCCCCTCTCGCACCCCGTGCCGCCTCCTGTGCCCCAAGCCCCCTCCCAGAACCCACGCTCCCTCTGCCCCAACCCCCTGCCAGCTCTGCGCCAACCAGCCTATAAAGTGGACTTTCAATGAAGATCAGAAATGCTGGTTGATAGAACTTTCCCGTTGGTGAAGTGCCGGATAAAACAGCTTTTACTGTCTCATATACATCAGTTTGTTGCCCTGGCCCTCTTGTGGTTAGGTATCTGCAGATGTAACCATGTACCTGTTATGTACGTCACTTCGTTGCCATGACTCTTTTAAGGTTGAACTTCTGTTCCTGTGGTCAGAAATTGCTCTTAAACACTCTATTTTCAGCTCCCCAATACTTGGGGTTTTCCATTAGGCTGTTTATTTGTTCAAAGTTCATAGTTCTCAAGCCTTATGCTAACTATGCTAGCTGATGAAGCTAATGTATTACAGGATACAGACCTGTAGGTTCCTTGCATTACTGTTAAATATAATAATGGCAGAATACAATGAAGGCAAGGCAGTGAATATAATAAAGGCAAGCTAGACATATGGGATCTGTACTCTGGGGGAATAGCATCAGGCCCCATTGACTTGAATTAATTCAAATTAGTCAGAAGATCTCTGACGTGTTCTTTACTTATCCCGATCTGCATCCCTTCCCCTTTATTGTCTATGGTGACTTCACTGGTCATCCAGTCACAGGATATTTTTTTTGTGAGAAGACTGAAGCAAAGTAGGCATTGTGCAGCAATGTATATATAACTCAGCTTTAATTTTCTGGTACTGTATAACTCAGTCAGCAAATGGGGCTGAGCACAACTTCCCCCAACTTAATAAAGGGGAACAAATACACATTGCAAATGGCAACCTGTAATGATAAAGCAGTCAGTTGCCTCAGTGAAAGATGGGAAAGCACACCTCTCTCGCTCAGCAAATAAATCATTGTTCTCATCACACATAGTTTAGAATGTTAATCCTAAGCAACAGGCTGCAAATGCAGGGAGATAATGAGGCCTTGACTACACTGTCACTTTACAGCGCTGCAACTTTCTTGCTTGGGGGTGTGAAATAACAACTCCGAGTGCTGCAAGTTTCAGCGCTGTAAAGTGGAAGTGTAGACAGTGCACCAGTGCTGGGAGCCACACTCCCAGCACTGGTAGCTATGCCCCTTCTGGGGATGGCGTTTTACAGCGCTGAGAGAGCTCTCTCCCAGCGCTGGTGCCGCGACTACACAGCCACGTTAAAGTGCTGCCACAGACATACCCTTAGTCTAGGGAAATTAAATTAGTGACTTGTATTTTTAAGTCTGAGCAAAGATTTTTAACTAGGGTGACCAGATTTTTTAATAAAAACCTGGTAGATTTTCTTAAGATTATTAGGAAGGGGAAGCCGGGGGGGAAATAAACTGTGTTGAATAGAAGGTTTTTCTAGCGGGAGGCCTGGTATGCTAGGGATTTGGAACTACCGGGTGGGCGGGAGGGAAAGTTTTAGGACAAATGTCACTGAGGGAAGAGATACCCATTGCTCCTTGCCCTCCACTTGCCTGGCATTCCAAATTCCTCTCTTCCTGACTTCAAGCAACCCACCCGACCATAATGCTGAAATTAGAATCAGTGTCTGTGTTGTGCTTATATGAGCTGTCATTTGTGTCCTTGTTGAATTCTGAGCATGCTACCACAGTGCAGGATATGACATTTTAGAATGGAGAACTTTTCAAAGGGTATCTTGAAAATATCTCGGATGTAACAATCTGTGTGAATTAAAACATTACTTCCCTGATTACCAGTCGTACTTGCTTAGGGACTAAGCATCACATGTTCTGCTTTCTGGGAAAAAACACAGGAAGGGAAAAAGCATGAAGGAATCTTTGTCATGTTCACAGTGTAAAGTTTACTCCACTCATGAGAGTGAGACCTGGAAGCCCCTTTAGAGCAGGGAAACCTTTTGTCCCTGAAGATCCCTCTATGCACTGCTTTTTGGGTAGCCCTGCTCCTGAGTGGGGTGCAGTGGATAAAAATATAGAGAAAATGAGAACATGAAATACTTGCTGTAGAAATTTTTTAATGCACACCAGTAAAACACTGTCAAACATCTTTGTAAGATAGGCAAAGTTCAAAAGGTTATGTGTTCCAGTCTGTCTGACTCATGTCAGCCTGCTTCCTTCTAGCATTGCAGAGTGGATACTCTCACTTCTCTTCAGAAGCATGGCCCCCGTGCCCAGCTCAGAGCCTAGAGCTGTTATGGCTCACTGCTTTGCAGATTTTTGGAATGCATAAAGGGAGATTACTTGCTTCCTGATAGCTTATTCCTTAGAATATTGGTCTCATCACCTGAGTGTACATCAGGTGGGTTGCAAAAGTCACAACTGTAAGGATATTTGAATATTTATCTACCTTCTCTTTCAAATGTCTTTTAAACTGTAATGCCCTTTGATGCACATGATTCAGCTTTAATGTTAACTCAGTCTTAACTTAAAGGTAATGACATTTTTGTCTGTTAATTCTCTCTCTTTTACAGATAAGGAAACCGAGACCCAGGGTGACATCCTGGTCCCATTGAAGTCAATGGGAGTTTTGTTACTGACTTCAGTGTAGTCAGGATTTCACTGTCTGGGAGGTTAAGTGACTTGCTATGGATTTCATTAAAAGAGTTTGAGAATGATGAGAGTGGAGCTGAACTGTCGTTTTAGTTTCTTCAGGAGCTCTTGCGTATTCACACATTATTATTTATATTTAGCAGTTACTTGCTTTGAATGATTAGGAACAAATACAATCTGGAGTGTAAACCATGGGCTAGAGCCGTAGTTGGCATAAATTGGTGTAACTCTTGATTTCAATGGATATTTCCCTCCCATAAGTACTTGAGGCTTTACGTGAAAGAACTGATGGTATTCAAAATATATTGACTTATCCGGACAGTAAATGGGAGTAAAAACAATCAAGATGGCTGCATACATAGCAGTAAAACTGAAGTGCAGGAAATTGACTAGGCAGAAGTCAAACCTTTAAGTCGATATATGCAGATAAAAAAAATTGGAGAACAAAAAGTGAAGTTCCTTGAAAAATAAAGTTATGGCAAACATCACAAAAGACTTAGATCTTAATAAGTTTGCAAATGGGATAATCCCTACCATATAGGATTTGGATAATGATTCACTCTGTGCAGAACAGTTTTCTGATCTCTCCAAAAAGGGAAATAATCATGACAACACTAGAATTCTCATAACAAAACATTTGGACAGAGAGAATCCTTGAGGAAGCAAAAGCCAAGAAAGAGTTTGAATATGAGAGATACTGGGTCTCCTTTTTCTCCTGGATTTAGAATTAGCAACAGCTGGCAAGATGAGATGTTTCATATTAATAAAATATTTCTGGATCTAAACATCTCAGCAACTCTTTTCTAAGCTGTGAGTGGAATTCATATTTTAGGACAACTCTTCCAAGAAGTTTTTAAAGAAAAAAAACAAAGTATAGAACTGGACTCTAATTTAGATGTCATGATTGTTCTACCATGTGGTAGGACTTTTTAGCATGCCATAAAATTGGCTGAACAACCTGAATATAGGGCTAGCAGAATATGGTTTACAAATTAAAGGCTACATAAATCTGTTAACAAAAAATGCTTAAAAGTTTTAATAAATATATTATCATCCAGAGGATGAACATATCATTTGATCTAGATTTTAACATGCATTATATCTATAATTCAGAACAGATGACATTAAAGGTGGAAGTGCTTTTTCCATATATGGCATATAAACATATTTCATAGAGATTCTTCTGTTTTGTTTATAATGGTCTCTCCCTCTCCCCTCCAACTGTGATAGTTAAATGTTATAGATGTTTGTTGAAGACGTTCTCTTATTTAAATTAAATTATTTTCCTCTCATCTACATCCAGTACAAGAGTCCATTATGAAAAAGAATTTAAAACATAAATCTGAAGTTGTATTCCAATGGAGTTTGTGACTGCTTGACTCCAACCATTTGTTCTTGGTATTTATGGGAAGGAGGATGAATGATTGGTGGAGAAAGGGTGAGAGGAAAGGGACAGTAAAGTAAAGCTGATTTTCAGCAGGTTTAATTTGCATTGGCCATTTAAGGGGTGCACAATAACTTACATCATGAGAGAAAAAGCGCTTGTTCCCTGTAGTAGATTCCTCCTGGCTCTACATGATCTCTGTTCCTCTGTGACTGCCTGTGGATATTTAATTGTGCGTGAATATTTTAACAGGAAAATGCAGCATATGGCTAAACTAGGTCAAAGAAGATTTATGAAGCTCTGTCATGTAACTTACAGGGAAAGTATGTGCAAAGAAATCCTTTCGTGTTTTTCCTGGTAGTGAATGGCTGAAGTGTTTGTCTCTCTTGCCTTTGTTTTATTCAGTACATTTATGAATATGTTTATTTATTAATGGAAGTTCTTAAAAGCAAATATCAGACTCGCACATCCATTCTGAAAACCACTTACAGTAGTTTTGTAAATTTTCTGGATCTAACACTCACTTGGAGACTGTAAATTCCAGTAAAAAGTGTGTGTATAGTTTGTGGGATAGGGAAGAAATATTTGGTAAATTTGCAAACATTGTTCTTTTAAAAATATTTTAAGCTTGAAAGCTGAGTAGTGTCAGGTATGTTTCAAGAGCATGCTATAAGTTCTGGTTGGCAAACTGCTGTACTAGGAGTAGGTATTATATAGTTTTAAGAGTGAATTAATTACAACTGAGATTTTCAAAGGTTCCTAAAGGATTTGAATGTCCCAATTCCCATTAAAATTCATAGACGTTGAGTGCTTAAGGGTATGTCCACACTAGAAATGCTTCAGCAGTGCATCAAAGATGCAGCAGTGCAATTGCAGTGCTGCCATCGCTGTTGTACAGTAGCTCCTCACTTAAGGTCGTCCTGGTTAACGTTGTTTCGTTGTTCCGTTGCTGATCTATTAGGGAACAAGCTCATTTAAAGTTGCACAATGCTCCTATATAATGTCGTTTGGCAGCTGCCTGCTTTGTCCACTGTTTCCAGGATTCTCTGGAAGAGCAGCCTCTCCTTTTAAGATATGTGGCTCAGGAGCTGCCCAGCAGCAGTTCAGCTGTCCCTCCCCCGACTGCCATGCTGCTCCTGCCTGCCCTGCCCTCTGCCTTGGAGCTGCTCCCTGGAGCTTCCTGCTTGCTGGGGGGAGAGGGGTGCTGCTATCAGGATGTCCACCTGCTCCTGCCCCCCCCCCACCCGCTCTGTACTCCCTCTCCATAAAGCGGAGGAGGGGACAGGGCCGTGGGACAGAAAGGAGGGAGCTTGCTGGAAGCTGTTGCTTCCTGTCTGAATTGGCTGATCTGCTTAAAAGGGCAACGTACTCAAAGTGGGTCAGCATACTTTAAAGGGGCAATGCACGTCTCTCTCTCAGGCCACGTTTACACTTACCGGGACGGTCGACGCGGCGAGTTCGACTGCTCGGAGTTCGAACTATCGCGTCTGATCTAGACGCGATAGTTCGAACCCCGGAAGCGCTAGTTCGAACTCCGGTACTCCACCGCGGCAGGAGGAGTTGCCGGAGTTGACCTTCGAGCCGCGGAGTTCGCTTCCGCGGCGTCTGGACGGGTAAGTAAGTCGAACTAGGGTAGTTCGAATTCAGCTACGTTATTCACGTAGCTGAATTCGCGTACCCTAGTTCGACCCCCGAGCTTAGTGTAGACCAGGGCTTACTCATGCACACACATACCCAGCCCTTTGGAAAGTCAGCACCTGTACAGCATGTGCTGTCAGGAGGAGGGAGTGGTGCGCTTCAGCTGGATAGCATGGGCTCATCATCATGCTCAGTTTTTTCAGGCAAGTGTTTGCAGCTACTGCCCTGCATCTATTGTGTTTCCTCCCTCCCTCCTGCCTCAGTCCATGCTGCCTTGTAGAGTGTGAGGCTACATTAACCACAGCGTATTAACCCTTGAGGGCTGAGCCGAGTGTTAGTTCATCATTTAGCAGCAAGGCATTCCCTGGGAAATATTCCATCCTCTTACTCCACCACCTCAACCAAGCTTCACAATCATTCATTGCTGTGTACAATATTGAACTGTATGTCTTACTATCTATCCCTTTCCTAATGATTCCCAACATTCTGTTAGCTTTTTTTGACTGCTGCTGCACATTCAGTGGATGTTTTCAGAGAACTATCCATAATGACTTCAAGATCTCTTTCTTGAGTGGTAACAACTAATTTAGCTGTTTTATATGTATTGTTGAGATTATGTTTTCCAATGTGCATTACTTCACATTTATCAACATTGAATTTCATCTGCCCTTTTGTTATCCAGTCACCCAGTTTTATGAGATCCATTTGTAACTCTTCACAGTCTGCTTTGGACTTAACTATCTTGAGTAGTTTTGTATCATCTGCAAATTTTGCCACCTCACTGTTTATCCCTTTTTCCAGATCGTTTATGAATATGTTAACAGTACTGGTCCTAGTACAGACCCCTGGGGGACACCACGATTTACTTCTCTCCATTCTTAAAACTGACCATTTAATCCTACCCTTTGTTTCCTATATTTTAACCAGTTGCTGATCCATGAGAGGACCTTCCCTCTTATCGCATGACAGCTTACTTTGCTTAAAAGCCTTTGGTGAGGGACTTTGTCGAAAACTTTCTGAAAATCTAAGTACACCAGATCCACTGGATCACCCCTGTCCTCATGTTTGTTGACACCGTCAAAGGATTCTAATACAGTGGTCGGCAACCTCTGGGGCTGCGGGAAGTGGCGCGGGCCAAGGGATATGCTGGCTGCGGCTTCCCGCCGCCCCCATTGGCCTGGAGTGGCAAACTACGGCCAGTGGGAGCCACGATCGTCCGAACCTGTGGAGGCGGCAGGCAAACAAACTGGTCCGGCCCACCAGAGTGCTTACCCTGGCGAGCCACGTGCCAGAGGTTGCCGACCCCTGTTCTAATATATCATTTTCCTTTATGAAAGCAGTGTAGACTGTTCTCCAACATATTGTGTTCATTTGTGTCTGATAATTCTGTTTGTTACTATAGTTTCAACCAATTTGCCTGGTACTGAAGTTAGGCTTACCAGCCTGTAATTCCCAGGATCGCCTCTGGGGCCTTTTAAAAAAATTGGCATCACTTTAGCTACCCTCCAGCCATCTGGTACCATAGGCACCGACTCCATGGATGCTCTGGGGCAGGAGCATTCATGGGGAAAAATTAGCGGGCACTCCACACCCACCGGCAGCCAAGCTCCACCATCCTTCTCCTTCCCACAGTGTGCCGCATCCCCACTTCTCCCCTTCCCTCCCAGCATTTCCCGTCCCCCTGCCACCTAACAGCTGTTTGGCTGCACTTAGGACTCTCCGGGAGGGAGGGGGAGGAGTGGGGACATGGTGCGCTCAGGGGAGGAGGCGAAGAAGAGGCAGGGCAGGGGCGAGGACTTGGGGAAGGGGTTGGGGCAGGGCCAGGGCAGGGGAGAGGGGTCGAGCACCCATCAGGCAGAGGGGAAGTCAGCGCCTGTGTCTGGTACAGAAGCTGGTTTAAGCGATACGTTACATACCACAGTTACCATTAACTATTATGGAGCCAAGTTTCAGCCTTGAGAATTGAACTGAAATTTTAAGATCTATTTAGTGTGATTTTTACTTTTGGATTCCCTGAAGAAAATGAACATTCCACACAACTCTATCAAATAAATATTTTGACAGACTTCTGATGCTCTCCTGAATACTATGACATATCAAATTTATTTTTGCAATGATACTTTAAATGACTGTGTGTCATATTTTCTTAGAATTCTTCAGCTCCATTTTATTTCAAACTCATTCCTGAAAGCTTTTCTCTTTGCTTTTTACTATGATGGCTTTCCCAGCTCTGTGGTGTTGTGACTTCCTCAAGGTTCTATTTTCTGGCATCTCACTGCCTTTAGCTCTCTGCAGTCTTTATTGTCTTGAAAAGCCTGGATAGGTTAGCTTCAGTGGTTGTTCTGAAACATATCAGTATTTTCTCTGGATCATAGCTCTATAAGTGACCTAAATTTCAAGTTACAGCTCCATCTTAGTTTAAGCATTCTCTTTTTCTCATGGTGGAAGAGATTCCCTTGCCTCTGATGTGCCCTGTAGTGGTATTACAGGTTTCGTTTTTGAATTTATCCTGGGTTGATTGGATGTTTTGGTTGTATCCGAGATTGGGATTCTAGCTCTTGGTAGATTCCCTAAATATTTTAGAAAAGCCTTAAATAGGTTTCCAGTTGTGACGAGTTGGATCACAGAAACCCCATTGGGGCTGCCAACTGATGTGCCAAGACTACTTCTGCCCCTGCTTTCCTGTCCTGGCAGCTTGGGACTTCAGTGCCTTGCCTGGTTTGAGCCAGATCTGCTAGCCAGATGCAAACCCAGACCCAGGTCTGAACCACGTCCCCTAACAGCTGTAGGCTTAATTGAAAGCAGCTTAAGAAGTGTTCCTGTATTTAACACTCAGATGCCCAACTCCCAATGGGGTCCAACCCCCCAGTAAGTTTATACAGGATAAACTCATAAATTGTTCGCCCTCTAACACTGATAGAGAGGTATGCACAGCTGTCCCCCCACAGGGTATTAATACATACTCTGGGTTAATTAATAATTAAAAAGTGATTTTATTAAATACAGAAAGTAGGATTTAAGTGGTTCCAAGTAGTGAAAGACAGAACAAAGTGAATTACCAAGCAAAATAAAATAGAACATGCAAGTCTATGTCTAATACAGTAAGAAAACTGAATACAGATAAAAATCTCACCCTCAGAGGAATTCCAGTAAGCTTCCTTTTACAGACTAGTCTCCTTCTAGTCTTGGTCCAGCTCACACCCCCTGTAGTTACTATCCTTTGTTCGAGTTCCTTTCAGGTATTCTTGGGGGTGGAGTGGCTATCTCTTTAGCCAGCTGAAGACAAAATGGAGGGGTCACCCAGGGGTTTAAATAGACTTTCTCTTGTGGGTGGAGACCCCCTCCTCTCTCCTATGCAAAGTCCAGCTCCAAGATAGAGTTTTGGAGTCACATAGGCAAGTCACATGTCCATGCATGACTCAGAACTTACAGGTAGCAGCCATGGTTCACCTGCTGCCCTGTTCTCAAGTAGACTTCTTATGTAGATTGGAGTCTTTCAAGATCCATTTCCTGTTAAATGCTTCTTGATTGGACACTTAACTTGCAAATTCCATTCTCGAGGAGCTGACCAAGAGAGATGTTACATGGCATATGTAGCATAAAACATATTCCAGTTATGTCATATGTACATTCATAAGCATATTTCCATGAAGCCTTATGGGGTGCACCATCACACCAATGTCAAATCCTTCAGATTCCATCTTATTCCACATTTCACCTATTGTTTGTACTCCCAAGATGAAAAACAGCAGGCTCCAACAATGGCAATGTTGCCTTCTATCTCCTTTCTGCTATGAGAGTTAAAGGTAGCAGTTTCTGCTACCAACCAGAGGCACTTGTTAGAGGGCTTATTCCTTCACCCTCCCACTTCCCTGGTCCTTCTCGCATGGACAGAGAGCAGCAATACCGAAGTCCGAAGGTGCAAACAATTCAGTGTTTACTGGGGTGAACTTCCAGCAAGCTTAAATCCAAGTTCCTTTTTCCTTATTTTCGAATCCCAACTTCCTTCCTATTTGCCCCTAATTTATAGAGTAATGTTTTCAGCTATACCTTAACCAATCATTTTACTGACATTTACCTAACCAATCCTAACATATTGTAACATGACTAGCTAACCAATTATATCCCACCACCTTAATTAGTTTACAACCAGCAAAATTAATCATACAGCAGACCGAAACAATCACAGAATCAGACAGAGACCGTGCAAATAAACAATAGCAAAGTGGGCACTATAATGACAAAACAATACAGAAGTGAGGATTTCACAACTACATCTATAAAGACATAAGGGTTTCCCAACTATGGGCTTGGCTACACTTGCAGATGTAGAGCGCTGGGAGTTAAACCAGCCTTTGGAGACCGCAGCAGGGAAAATGCTGCTGTGTGTTCATACTGTGAGCTGCAAGCCACATTAGCAGCTCTTGCAACACCACAAAGAGCAGTGCATTGTGGTAGCTATCCCAGTGTGCAAGTGGCTGCAGCCTGCTTTTCAGATGAGGGGGTGGAGTGGGACAGGGAATGTGTTGTGTGTATGTGGTGGGAGAGACAGTGTGTTTTGGGGGGCAGAGTGTCAGCATGTTGTCTTGTAAGTTCAGACAGCAGCAGACCCCTTTCCCCCGCCTCACTGTGTTACACACACTCACAGCAGCAGCATTCCACAGTAATAGTTTGCTTTGTCCTGGAGCAGATAAGCATGTCGGCTGTCAGAAAGGGGGTATCCACATACCTGCAGCCAAGTTCAAAACAATGACAAGAGTGGCCACTTCTCTTCGGGGTATTGTGGGATGTTTCCGGAGGCCAGTCACAGTGCAGTAATGCAACACGTCATCCACACTGACACCCGGGCATTTCAGCCGAGGCGCAGCAAGCTTTATGCTTCTCATGGAGGTGGATTACCAGGAGTGCTCCAGCTGCAGAGTCCAGGCGCTCTAAGTGCTTTGCCAGTGTGGACAGCTCAGGAGTTAGGACACCCGGGGCTGATTTAATGTGCTCTAACTTGCAAGTGTAGCCAAGCCCTATGTCTATTAATAAGTGAGTTCTTACCAAACAGAAAACTATCAAACTAAATTTCCTTTTACATCTTCTAGGCTCTTCCCTTCATCTGGAGGTGGTAAATCAAATCACTTTTCTAACAGCCCCAGATTGCCTTATTTCAATATAACTAGTTTAAAATGTGTAAAAAAGTAACTATACGCTTTCCAGTTGGTAATGGTCCCTAAGCATCCTGAATGAAAGGCAGAGAAGTATCATGAATGCTGCAGTGGTTTACCCTTCCACTAAAACAGATGCAGCCATTTTCTCAGTTACCCCTTGCTGGCAGGGTAGCTTAGAATGGTTCACTCTTGTGTCCAGGAGCTTGTTAGAATTTGTGGCTTCATTAACGAAATTAGCATCTATTTGTGATTTTGAAGTCATGCTTACTAGAATGGCTGATATAGCAACAGGCACTGGGGAGCCAGAACCCATTTCAAATAGTAATGAACTGTTGTGAGCCAACAGCTATACAAGCGCCACATGATCCAGCATTCATGCAACCAGCATTCTAGCAAGTATATTTATAGGAGACAGATGAAGTTAAATGCAACAGTAGCATTATTCATATAACCTTGCCATTTTTTTTTTGGCAAACATTTTCCTCTGTTATTTGAATGCAATGGCAATGCTATAGAGAACATCCCCTAGAGAGAAGCTCTGATGAAAAGGGAAAGCGCTGGTCACTTTGCAGTTAAAACTGCAGCCATGATTCTCCCAGTCTCTGAAGACAAGGGGACAGCTCTGTTAGACCCTGGTTAGAACCAATGTGAATTTCCTGTCTGACACCATACGTGCCAGAGGTGGACTGTATATGTGCCCATTAAGGAGTTTATCCCCGTCTCCCCCCAGGAATGAGCCAGTTAAAACAACAACAAAAGGTAAGTTGTAGCTGTGGGACGGGAGCCTTCCGTATGTTTTTTAAGGCATGCCTCATGCTAACTGAAGCAGTGGACAAAATATTAGCAGAGATGGAAACAGGATCAGTAATATTCCTCCATCCCTGGTAGTAACTTGGTGGCCCCGGTGATTTAAGTCCTCAAGATGGCTCAGTCTGTTTGTTGGAGGCTACAAAATAACTGAATCTGCAGAGTCTCATTACCGGTGTCACAGGACTTGCCTGCCCAGCCTGTGACAGGATCGGTCTTCCCCATATTGGACTTCCCACAAACTTACAAACAGGGGTCACTAGATTCAGCTTCCCAAAAGTTTCAATAGGCAATGCATGGGTTGCATCAGTGGTCTAGCTTATAGGATGGTTGATGTGCTTGTGATCTTTCAAAGTGTTATGTACCAGTTATTGGAAGGATTACCTATGACTGTGTGTTATCTAGACAATATTCTGATTATAGAAAAAGATACCCAAGGGTACATAGCAAATTTTGAAGAGGTGTTTCCCTGAGGTTAAAGCAGTTTTTGACACCATACTGGTGTTTCTCTCATTCCAATACACATCATACTCCAGTGGCACTTATTTCTACTCTGATGCACCACTAGTTCTGGCTGTGGTTGCCAACTTCTAACTTGGCCTGTTACACTGATCTAAGTGCTGTATTAGGAACTGGGGTTATTCAGGTAGGGGGTTATGTTGATACAGCAGTCTCAGGGCAGGACTCAATGACAGGGGTTCTGGGTCTCCTCCAACTGTATTGGGTCCTGTCCCATACTCTGAGCATCTCAATGAGGCCCACATTTCTACAATTCCCTTGGGGCGGAGGGCAGGAAGAAGAAGTGGTATGTTCCGGGATTGCTGAGTACGTCTCTCCTTCCAGTAGGGAGCAGAGGGTGTCTGGCATCAGCTAGTCCTGACGCGTCAGTAGTGTTGCATTGACTTTGGTGCTGGACATGATACTTATACTGATAGTATGTACTTGTGAAATGGCTTTAGACTGACATTTCTGTTGGATTTTGGATATTGTTTTTACTCAGCATTCCTCTCCAGCCTAAGCTTTACTTTGGCCCTTATTATAATGGATTATTTGTATGATGGTAGGTGTAACTGAGACTGGGACCCTATTGAGCTATACTATACAAACATAGTAAGAGCTAGTTGCTTCTTTGAAGGCTTTTCAGTCTTATGCTTGGTCTATACATAAAACTTATATTGGCACAGTTTTGTCTGTTGGAGTGCGGGGAAAAAAAACTCTCCTCCCTGGCGACACAGGCATGCTGACCAGACTACAAGTGTAGATTCAGCTTTGTCAATGAAAGAGAAATTCTGTCAACATAGCTAACACCACTCAGGGAGAGGATATTCCTACCCCAGCAGAAAAACTCCTTCTGTCAGTGTAGGCTATGTCTACGATAGGGGGCTATGCGGGCATAGCTATGCTGACATTACATGACAGAGCCTATGCTAGTGTAGCTGACATACCCTAATAGACAAGAAAGACAATGGATGGTAGGGAAAATAGAGGCACGGAGAAGTGAAGTGATTTTCCCAAGGTAACACAGCAGCTCAGTGGCAGAGCTGGGCATAGTACATAGTTCTCCTGATTGCCAGTTCAGAACTCACTTGATCCATCCATTCATCTTATCCTGTTATTAGAGTGCCTTCCATGAAGAAACTAAATTAATTCTTTGCATTCGTCTTCATAGTTGAAGATGTGAGGGAGATTCCCAAACCTGAGCCATTCTTTTAGGTGACAAATCTGAGAAACTGTTCAGATTGAGGTGTCATTAGAGGAAGTTTTGGAACAAATTGATAAATTAAACAGTACAGGTCTGTCTCATCTTACGCTGGGGTTACGTTCCGCAGTCAGCGCGTAAAGTGAAAATCGCGTATAGTCAAAATTACATTGAGTGTAATGGCGGGCGGAATCGCCCGGAGTACAGAAACAGTATTTAAATGGTTATTTCTCTCTTTTTGTTAGTTTTTTTCTTGTTTTTGCCGACCGCGTAAAGCTGAAATTGCGGATGTTAAATGCGCCTAAGATGCAACTGACCTGTAATAAGTCACCAGGAGCAGATGGTATTCACCCCAGAGTCCTGAAGGAACTCAAATGTGAAATTGCAGAACTACTATCAGTGGTATGTAAGCTATCATTTAAATCAGCTTCTGTACCGGATGACTGGAGGATAGCTAATGTGATGCCAATTTTCTAAAAAGGCTCCAGAGGCAATCCAGGCAATTACAGGTTGGTAAGCCTAACTTCAGTACCAGGCAAATTGGTTGAAACTATAGTAAAGAACAGAATTATCAGACACATAGATGAACATGATTTGTTGGGGAAGAGTCATCATGGTTTTTGTAAAGGGAAACATGCCTCACCAATCTCCTAGAACTTTTTGAGGGGGTTGACAAGGGTGATCCAGTGGATATAGTTCACTTAGATTTTCAGAAAGCCTTTGACAAGGGCCCTCACCAAAGGCTCTTCAGCAAAGTAAGCTGTCCTGGGATAAGAGGGAAGGTCCTCTCAGTAACTGGTTAAAAGCTGGGGGGGAGGAAAGTAGGAATAAGTTATCAGTTTTCAGAATGGAGAGAAGTAATTAGTGGTGATGGGGTCTAAATTAGCGGTTGCCACTCAAGACAGACATCTTGGAGTTGTTGTGGATAGTTCTCTGAAAACATCCACTCAATGTGCAGCAGCAATCAAAAAAGTTAGCAGAATGTTGAGAATCATTAGGAAAGGGAGAGATAATACGACAGAAAATATATTGCCTCCTATATAAATACTTAGTATGCCAACATTATGAATACGGCATGCAGAAGTGTTGCCCCTTCTCAAAAAAGATGTATTAGAATTGGAAAAGGTACAGAAAAGGGCAACAAAAATGATTAGGGGTATGGAACAGCTTCCATATGAGAAGAGATTAATAAAACTGAGACTGTTCAGCTTGGAAAAGAGACGACTAAGGGGGAATATGATTGAGATCTATAAAATCATGACTGGCCTGGAGAAAGTAAATAAGGAAGCGTTATTTACGTCTTCTCATAACACAAGAACTAGGGAATTACCAAATGAAATGAAGAGGCAGCAGGTTTAAAATAAACAAAAGGAAGTATTCTTTCATACAATGCACCATCAACCTGTGGAACTCTTTGCCAGAGGATGTTGTAAAGGCCAATACTATAACAGGGTTCAAAAAAGAGCTAGATAAGTTCATGGAGTATAGGTCCATCAATGGTTATTAGCCAAGATGGGCATGGATGCAAAACCATGCTCTGAAGTGTCCCTAGCTTCTGTTGCCAGAAGCTGGGAATGGGCAACATGGGATAGATCACTGTTGATTACCTGTTCTGTTCATTCCCTCTGAGCACCTGGCATTGGCCACTGTCAGAAGACTGCATACTGTGCTAGATGGACCATTATTCTGACCCAGTATGGTCATTCATATGTTCATGTAAAAATCAAGAGCAAAGTCCCTAGTGGGCTTTATGGAGGCTCCTTTTGTGAGGCGAGAACTCTGGTTGGAGTGGACTTTTTGTGGGGGTTGTTGCTGGAGGTTTGGGACTACAAGCATTGCTTGCATTGTGAGTGATATCTATAACTGAAAGGCTTTCTCAAAGAGGAAAACTTTGCAATGTGTCCTAAAGACAATCAGACTCTGGATTTGCCTGATGTGCTCTGAAAGATTGTTCTACAGCTCAATCCTCTTGACACAGAATGCTTACACTCACGTGATTCATCCTGGGCTCTGCACTGTCCCAGAGTATGGTTCATAGATCAAAATTTGTCTTTGGTGTAGATGGATCTTGATCCCTTCGTTGCTTTGAAAATTAGGACCAAAGTCTTAAAGTGACATGAGAAGCAATTTAGGAGTTAGTGGAGGGGTTTGAGCACAGACCTGATGTCCTCATGACAGCCTGAGCCAGGGAAAAGGCAAGTAGCCATATATTGTACCAGGTGGAGCTTCTGCATACTCTTCTCATACAGCTTCAGATATAATTAATTACAGTAATTCAGTCTCGAGGTGACAAAAGCATGGATTACTGTGGCCAGGTCTGGAAGGAAGGGATGAAGTTTCCTAGCAAACTGGAGGTAAAAGGAGGCATTTTGGGAAACTGATGCAACCTAGTCATCCAAGCTTAGTGAGGAAACAGTCAGGGCTCCAAGGCATCACTCCACTTTGAGAAATGGCTGTATGCCTTTGATGGAAAGTGGAGCCAACATCTTGTCCAGCTGTTGTCCATTTCTCTTTTTTTCAACTAACATCTTTTTGGTCTTGCTGGGGTTCAGCTTGAGCCAGCTGCTCTTCAGCCAAGAGCTAACCTCCTGTGGACATTATGACATTTTAGAACGGGTGGTGATTTCATCAGTTGAGAATGAGAGACAGAGTTAGTATCATCTGTGTGCTGTTGGTGCTAAGTCTCACTCTCTCTTCCATTCGTCTTGTGTCAATAGTGAAAAGAAAATGAAATAATAATATGGATCTCTGTAGGATCGTGCAGGTAAGAACCTTTGACTAAGAAGAGCTGTTAGCCATGGCCACTCTGATTTGCGCTGTCAGAGAAGAACAACTGGAGCCATTGATGTGTTGTGTCATATAGGCCCTATCCATTAGATCATGCTGCCTCTATTCCTAGAAGGGAGGAATACCTTTAAAGGCCAGTTAAGGATAATACCGGTATTTGTTCTATCTGGGCATATTATTTGGTGTCTGTCTGTTTACGATCCTGCCCTCCGTGAGTTTCCTGTGTCCTTTCCACTTGCTCCATGTCAGTGTCTCTAGTTACTGTGCATCTGTCAGCCAGCTGGTATGCAGGAAGCAGGTCACTGTGAGTGAGGTCTTACTAAAGGCATTTATTCTGTTACCTTTCCTTGATCTGCCATATGTGTTTCCTGCTGACACAATAGGAGAAGGCTGACACTGTGATCAAAATGCATTATCTGGAGAAGTATGAACTATTTTTTGGGGTGGGAGGTGAGAAAGAAAGATAGCAGTCAAACAAAACCAAAAAGAGTACTGAAAATAGCAGGGCATTTCCACGGCTTCCCATGTTTTCACTGACATAATTTAACAGGACAGCTCATTTCACAGGGAAATCTGGGTGCTGTCTTCTACCATTAGGCTCTATGATGATGAGTTCAGGAGTGTGCCTAAATACTTTATAAACTATTGCAGAACAACTGTGGAACATTATTAATCTACATGAAGACGTAAACATGCTGGAAGGGAATTAAGTTTGAAAATCTATGTAGCACGTGTTGCAGGGTAGGTACACCCCGTCACGGGGTGTCAGGTCATGTGTGGTCAAAAGAAAGGGGAGAGGCTATACTGCAGCCGGTTAAGTTCTATGCTGATGACCCTTACTATGAAAGTACAGCCTAGTGACCAAAGTCAATAAAGTCACCCTTCCACAAAAGGCTGCATGGCCCAATGGCTAGAGTTAATAAAGAAGCCCCTTACAAGTCAGGGCAGTGTGACCCAATGGCCAGAGTCAATAAAGCAGCCCTTCCACTCAGGGTAGTGTGGCCTAATGGTCAAGAGTCAATAAAGAAGCCCCTTACACATAGGGTAGTGTGGCCTAATTGCCCGAGTCAGTAAAGTCGCACCCCTCTGTGGGATTGTGTGTCCTATTGGTCTGTTGGGGAAGTGGGGAGCCACTCAGGAACATGTGGTGCCCAGGGTAGGGGGACTCAGGCCTTCCCTGTTCTTCCGAGCCCCAGCCCAGGGCTCTGGCAGTGGCAGGGTTACTCACCACCGAGTCAGCGGGGATCCTCCTGAAACACACTGACTGGTTCCTGGGTTCACCCACTGGAGCAAAGACTAAGTCCCCTGGGCTGCTTCCTACCCTGTCTTTGCCAGTGATGGTCCATGGTTCCCAGGGGTCTCTGGGGTCCTCAAGTGGTGTAGCTCCTGAAGGCGTGGCCTCCTCTCTGGGTTTGTTAGGCAGCCTGGAATCCGTCTGGGGCTCTGTGTGCCTTGGCTCTGGGGTCAGGGCTTGTAGCAGCTCCTTGAAGAGAACCCGCAGTCTGCATCCTCTCCCTTCAGCAGCCTGCCCAGTCTGAGCTGGGCTACTTCCTACTGCCTTTTCTATCTTGCCTCCAGGCTGAGCATGCCCAGCAGAGGTGAAGGGGCACGGCTTCCTCAGCCTGCAATGCATAATTAACCCTTGCGGGGCCAGGACAGGGTAGGTACACCCTGTCACAGGAGGATAAAATATTATGTTTGCACCTCCTTAGTGTACAAGTCCCACTTTGTGAATAAAGATCGTGTTGCACAGGTAGAGCCAGACTTGAATATCATGTAGTAGAAAGATGTAGGTCTATCACCTACATCTCAGCAGCAATTCAAAATTATTTTTTCACATTACTCTACCTATACTTGCATGATAGCATGACATTAGAGAGAACATGCTAGTATTAGAAGGATAGAACACTTGTATTATTTATTTATAGGCCTTTGTATAACATTTCATCACAATAGTACCTAACATTCTAATAACTTAACACCTATGGGAGTTGAGTTTCTGCAGGTTGCATCTATAGATGACTGACTTTTTGCTGTGTTTTATGTTGGCTAGTTGTACAATTTTAAGAAAAATCAGCGGGGGTTGCAATGAACTTTTTCATGAAAGGTTCCTGTTCCTAATGCAAGAGACATCTTAAGAAAATATGACATAGTAATAAACGATTCCTGTGTGTTCCTTTGAAATAATCTTATAATAAATTATGGTCTGTATTAATTACTTTCATAAGCTTTTTAATGATTCCCCTTTGGGTTGCACAGATTGGGTTGAGATCCTTATATTTTTTTAAATATTTACTTGAAACCCCCTTGGGCAAAGATGAAAGCTGGGCTTGTGTTTTTAATATATTAATCTATATTGTTTGGGCATGCGGAGGAGGGGTTAACCATATTTGTCATACCTTAGATGCCATTTATAGTCAGTCACTAAAAGTATTGCCAACCCCAAGTGTTTTTAAAAAAATCATGAATAGGGGCAGCCAGAGAGAAAAGAAGTAGGTCAAATATTATTACAGTAACAGTGAATCAGTTACAACAAGAAAATACACATTTTGGTGACTCAAATTATTTTTGTTTTTTTAATTGTAGTCTCATTTCAGACAATGCATCAAAACAGAGTGTCCTACTAATCTACAGACTAATCAAACAGCACAACTTTTCTGGAATAGTTGGCACAGAGGCTGTGTAGCACAGTGACTTCCTCAAGACTCAGAATCCTGAAATATGTCAGTACTCACATTGATAAGTGACCCCATTGCTCCCATATTTCTTGATTACTCATTCTATCATTGCATTTTTCTATGTAAACTACACACCCACACACAAAGCTGGCCACTCCCTGGACCTGGTTTTCAAGTCCTAAATTTTCAAAGGTGCCCTTGCCTCCCAATGAATTCATCTGTGGCCATAATGTGCATTGTTTTTTACATAACCGAAAAAAATGATCAACTAAAGACAAGTTTTTTTTGACTATTATGAACTAATAGGAATTCTTCTAGATTTTTCTGAATTTCTCCATAGCGCTTTACATTTAGATACTACTGTCAGAGAGAGAAAATACCAAAACTTCTGGCTTTTGACATTGATCAAAAAGTCCCAAAGCAATAATCCTGCTCTATAATTATGGTACTCAAGAAAAAAATCTAAATAGTTTTGTATAGATTTCTAAAAGATCAATATTGTCACTGTATTTTATGTCTTTCCCATGACACAAATAGATAAGTTGCTAGAAAAGTACTGCATTTGGCTACTGCAGATATGGAAGAGCTACTGAAGAGTCTCTTTAGATGCTGAAAGAAACAATTAGAGTTTTTATTCCACTGTTTGGCATGTAGCAGTTTAAGATGTTCCCAATAAATGCGTTGCATTGGTCTCATTTGTGATACTGGTCTAATTGCCATAGCTAAAACAGCCCCTAAATCACAAAAGCCTTTGAAAATGATTCATTACAGAGTTAGGAATTCAAGGTAGTGTTGATGACAATGCTTTATTATTTTTCCCCATACAAACTGGGACAATAAGAGTGTAGGTCAGTATAGCCACAATCAAGGGTTTCTGCCATGTCTGAGTCCTGTTGCTGATTAAATATAGTTTCTTGAGGTCTGGATTTTGTCAACAAAGCATAATATAGCAGTGCATGAATCCCTCTGTTCTCATTTCCTCATAAGGGAAATTCAGAAGATTAAACAATGCCAGGAAATGCTCTTAT
This sequence comes from Mauremys mutica, assembly GCF_020497125.1. Lineage (NCBI taxonomy): Eukaryota > Metazoa > Chordata > Testudines > Geoemydidae > Mauremys > Mauremys mutica. The sequence goes on from NC_059073.1 coordinate 267,232,165, forward strand.
TTATTTTCAGTACTATTCTGCAGTCTTTTGTTCAAGCAAACCTTCCATTGAGGTCAGTGGCTGGGTAAGGATTTCTGGACTGAGAAGGCAGTGTGTTTTATCTGTATGTGAACTAAAGGCCTGGATAAGTCCAATAGTTCAGTTAAACAAATAAGGATAAGAAAAGGAAAATGCACTCCTGATATAAACTTCTGGCTGCGATAAGTCTCCTTAGGGTTGTATAAAAAGAGAATATAGAGTTGGTAAGGATTTAAATTCACATTTGTCTCTGTCAATGTACAGTCTAGTGTATAGGCAGGGGGAGAGTTCTAGAAAGTGATCGTGTGACTTATTGGGGAGTTTGGAACGAATGGAATTGGAATTGCATAGGAATTAAAAGGTTAGATCCTAGTGTTTATCTTAGGTGGGATAATATTTGCAGCTGGGAGAATGATTAGAAAAGTGAAGTGTTAATAATATGCAGTTAAAAGAGAACTTTAATGAACTGAATGGATGGGGATGAGGTACAAAAATAATTAAAATTATATTTAATGAGGGAAATAGAAAAGTTTAGCATTGTTTATTCTCTGAGGAAATGGGAAGGAAGTTGAATGAAGCTAGGGATAGAAGCTAAAAAAGGAAAGAGCAAATGGAGAAAAAATGAAAATTCTAATTTGTTTTTGTTTATCTCCTGGTGATATTAAAATTTGTAAAAACATGATTGTTACATTAAGGGAATATTCCTGGATGAAAAAATTAGTTTCACTTGTGTGTATTCTATAATTTGTTAATCTTAAAGTATTAGAGATTTGCCTGGTATTTTATATTTAATTAGTATTGGCTACTTTTCTAAGGATGATAGATAATATTAGAGAAATCCTTTACCATAATTAATGCAGTTTTAAGAAACTAACATTTAAAAAACTAACATTCAAAACACAACATTTAAAGAGGCTCATCTGTACTTGAGGTGAATATTGCCGTCTCCCTCTTTGGCTGCATAATACAATGTTTTGGCCAATATGTCTTGGCTCATTCCTACACGTGGAGAAGGGCACAGCTGTGTAACATGTAGTATGGTTAAAATACCAACTTTTGCATCTGCTGCAATTAATTCCCGTCCCCCATGTTGATTGGACAAATCCTCCCCAATACTATATGATATGTACACAATCCTTCACTAATGAAATACCTAGTACTTACATAGAATTTCTGTATTAAATTTTTTTAGAAAGGGTGCTAAGCCATAGTATCCCCATTGTAAACAGAGAGACTGAGGCACAGAAAAGTGAAAACAATTGCCAAAGATACATAATGAGTCAGTAGTGAAATTGGGAACAGAACTGAGATCACCTGACTCCCAGTCCACTGTTCTATCTACTGGACAACATTGCCTCTCTAGGCAAAATTCCCAGAGGACAAGTTGAGGGTTAAAATAGCTGTAGTACTGTAAATTTTTATTATCAATACAAAAACAAAATTGAGATTTAAGTTACAGAGATAAGGAACTAGTGTTATGGAAGTTCAGGGAGGAACACAGCATCTCAGAGCCTTTTGGTACAGAATTCCCAAGATATGCCAGCTGGATAAAAAAGTTATTCTTTGCTGAAAGACAAAGATACCTTGTTTGGGTTCAGATGCTTTTCCCTATCTCATTCCTAGAATCACAGTAGTTCAGCAGATCCTAAAGTCTCATCTGTCCATACCACTTGAAGATAGTGTGATATCCACCAGAGAAGAATGAATATTGCAGTTTCAGGTTAGCTGTACCTGTGTGTTCTCCCTCTGTGGTCCATTAAGGGCACACCCTTTAAGACTTCTGGCTCCCAGCCATTACCTCTTTTGAGCGGAGACCCACATCTCACTCCCTCTTCATTTATTGATCAGTACAAACCTTTTAGAACAGAGAGGCCTGAGTCTCAGGCCATGTATACTGTTACCAGGGGTTTCCACTGCTGAAGTACTCTGTTACCCGGGTCCTTTTAACCCAAAGCTCTTGGTAATAAATCAAGGGGGGAAATAAATCAAGGGAGACATGGCCGTCCAACTGATAGATGGCTGCTACAAACAGGACAACATAAGAATGCTTTCACTTAAAGCAAAACTTTACTTAGTCTCAAGCACTTACACACGTCCGCAACAGGTTAGTAAAACACCCCCAACCCTTGATAATTACTGAAGCTGAGTGTGGCTCTCGAGTGGCACAGCAACAGTCTTCCGTTGGTCAAACTTCCGTCTGCTGGTACCCCAAGATGCATCCAGAGGGAGCATCCCTGAAGAAACCCTCCTGAAGAGTCCAGCTTCCTCAAACATTTTCCCCTTATTTATACATTAGTAATACAATGACATACCACTTAAAGAAAACTTGCTAAGCAAGCAATTTTTAAGGATCAAGCAAAAGGCTTCCTTCTGATCATTAATTAACCAGATATGTTTTTTTCAGAGTGTGCATGTCTTGAGGCCCTGACAGACACATTCCCGAGGGCACATATAGACAAGCTTCCCGTTTTTCTAAAATACATACATCAGCAATTTCAACATTCTTAGCAGGAAGGACATGGGGTCAAGCTGCCTTTTCTGTGGCACCCAAAACCCCCTCTCCTCCTGCCTTGGTTAAGCTAAGGCCGCTGCGTGGCCAATATATAGCCTGCTGACACGGCTGCTTTTAGCAATAAGCAATAATGGTTTCAGGCACTTTACTGGTTTGCCAAAATTTCCCTGTACAACTCCACCAGAATGAGCAGAGTAAGGTAAGTCGGTGGGAGAGTGTCTCCTGTCAATGCAGCTCGCAGTGTAGACACTGCAGTTAGCCAATCTAAGATACATTTAATCCAGCTACGTTATTCACGTAGCTCGAATAGTATAACCTAGGTCGACTTACCCAGTAGTGTAGATAAGGCCTCAGTTTTGTCATTGGCTGACTTGGAATCCTTATCTCATCAATGCCTTAAGGCTTTCTAGTGTATGCTTCCAAGCAGGCCATCTCAGAAGTCCAGAGAAGCCTGGGCCACTTCCAGCTTTTGAGGTCTCTAGATATAATAAAAATAAAAAATAATACATGAAAACAAAATAAGGCACCAAAAAAAGAGTGAGACTTAATTTGAATATTTTTTTATTTAACAAATGCTTCTCTAGCCTTTTTCTGTGCAAGTGCACTAATTATTGAGGAAAAATCTAGCTTTCGTGCAATGTCACAGTTGATATTAAACATGGCGAAACCATTCAAACGCTCTTGTCCCATAGTTGAACAGTGATAGTTCTTTACCTGCTTCAATGCATTGAAGGTGCGTTCACCTGAAGCCATTGATGCAGGCAAACTGACAAAAATATGCAATGCAATTGTAATATTAGGAAACATTCCAGAGAGTCCAAGTTCGAGTATTTCTTGAAGCAGTTGCTTTGGCTTGCAATCCATTTTAAAGGTCATGGAATATATTCATTTGATGACCTCGTCACTGAGATCTTTTGAGATTTCTTTGTTGTACTGTTGCTGAATTTGTTCAGCTGCAGAAAGTAGATCTTCATTACTCAGTGTGTTGAACTGCCAAAGAAACCCCAAAACGGTACAAATTGGTTGCAGTGACTCAAATCGACGTATAAGACCTGATTGAATTGAGTTAATGATGACAAGGAAGACACTGACCCTATAATGCTGCTCAGCATTGGTTTCAGTAGGTAAGTTGTGATTGGTGGAGCACTCAGATGAAATGCCAATATTCTGTGCTACTAATTTGGGACTCAGTCAGGATTGCATGCTATTGTTCAGGAATATGTTGAATGTCATTGATAAGACTTTCAGTGTTGTCCCTCTCAACATGAAATGTAGCATTGTGTGCTTCAATTACCAGATTAGTTTGGTGGATCATTGTAAGTAGCTTCATCCACAAAGGTGACATCAAAATGCATTGAAATTTGGACATGTGCTTCTGAATAGACAAGTTCAGTTCGAGCCTGTGCAGTAAGATTGAGAGATTCAAGCTCATTTAAAGCCTTTCTCACTGAATTCAAATGCTGCGCAACTGGTTGAACACTATCAATCCATGCAGACCATCTAGTTTTGGACACCTCATGCAGTGAAACAGGAAGATATTGCTTCAGAATATCCCATGTTTGTGGACTGCTACTGAAGAGATTGTATATTTGCTGAACAGTTCCAAAGTAACTAATTGCCTCTTTGCATGATTCAGCACAATCAACACCTACAAGGTTTAGTGTGTGGTTTCCACAGCTAGAGAAAATACAATTTGAATTATGCTCAAGCAGAACTGCTTGTACACCCTTTGTACTTCCCATAGATCCATTGTCATAAGCTTGATCAATGCAGACTTGAAAATCTAATTTAAAACCTTCTAGAATTGCTAGTAAATTTTGAGCTGTCTACAATCTTAACATATCGAATAACCATAGTAGTCTGTTCCTTGTGAGAACAATCTGGAGTGGCATCAACAATGATTGAAAAATACTTGGCATTTCAAATCTCATCAAGAATTGTTGTTTGTATGAATGACCCACATAGCTCAATAAACTCGTTTTGTATGTGTGTGGAGAGATAAAGGACTTGCATGCACTTTTGACTCTCTTGCGATTCTCGAACACATTTAACATGCTCTGATGAAAGTGGGTCATATTTGCTGAGGAGCTCAACTATGTCTAGAAAATTTTCATTTGCACTATCACCAATACGTTGATTGGAACCAAAGAAAGCCAATCTCCACTTCTGCATCTGTTACTGTTGGCACATTTTCTTGACTACTGTCCTCATGTTCAGGTATTGGCATTGAAATATCACCTGTTGCAGTTGCAGAGTTTTCATTATCTCTAGCATTGTTTGTTGGGTAAGGTGTGTTTTCCTGTGGTTTGAGAAATGAAGTTATTGGCTTTGAGGTCTTAGCTGCTGCTTCACTCAGTTGTTTTTGCCATCTCTTGCTTGCTCCACTTTCAAATCTTCTCTTCATAGTGATCTATCTGGTCAATATGTAGCCTATCCACACTTGAAATATTCTGCTGTAAATAAGTAGCTTATCTACACTTGAAATCTTCTGCTGTAAACATGTACACAAATGCTGAGTGATACACAAATGCTGAAAAGACTTAAAACGAAGGAATACTAATTAAGAACACAAAATAAAACAGGTTATTATCCTTATCACTGAATCAAAACTCAAGCATGCAAGGTATAATATAACAGGTTGAGCTGAAGATGAAGGGATGACATATATATAGTAAAAAGAATAGGAGTACTTGTGGCATCTTAGAGACTAACAAATTAATTTCAGCATGAGCTTTCGTGGGCCACAGCTCACTTCTTCGGATGCATCCGAAGTCTCTAAGGTGCCACAAGTACTCCTGTTCTTTTTGCAGATACAGACTAACACGGCTGCGACTCTGAAACCTGTCATATATATATAGTAAACACAGACACTGACACAGACCGAGGGACAATGTCCAAAAATTTAAAAGGTGTGTCCTCACAAAACTCACTGTAGAAGATTGTCCTCGCAAATTTTCACCTTGACTCTGGGCCTATAGACTACAAAAGCCTATGATGATGGCCAAGCTACCAAGCTAGGGCTCAACCAACCAGTCACCTTTTTTTATCTACCATATGAAGATAATAATGAGAAATTCTCACACATAAATAATTCCTTAGTCAACTAGATGTAAAACTATAAAGACACTAAAATGTAACAATTCTCTACCTTTCAACATGCACTTGATCCAGCACCAACCACTAGTGGTTTGTTTATATAATCAGCTGATCTGAGAGGACATGTTCATCATGGTCTAATCTTGCACCATCAGAACTGATATATTTTTATTAATATTTATGAACATTTTAACTCTTTAATATGACAATCTATATCAGTTAACAAAAAAATTGTCTTTTACCAAATCACATCTCTTATTTGCTTAAATTTGCAGCTCTAAGCTGAGAGAGTGTGTCACATTTTGGTCCGATAGGGATGCGCATAAAAACAAGTTGCAAAACTTATCAAATGCCAAAAAATTAACAAGGGTCTAAATTTGAGGTCCCTTTTGAGTTTGAGGCCCAGGCCAAATGGTCCTCCTGCCCCCCCTCTGATTGGCCCTGCTTCCAGGGACATAGGCTACTAAAAGCTGTCTGCTAGCTGGAAGAGTAAAGCAGGTGGCTGGCAGCTTTTCTAAAGTCTTGTTCCACTTAATTTCAACCCAGCAGCTTCTCTAGAAATGGTCTGCTTTTTTTTCTCCACTCTCATGGCAATTGACCCAACTGCAGAGACTCATGTAAATTAATATATGACCTCTCCTGAGGATTCTTGTTTCTTGAGCTCTTCTGCCCCATGGCAGCAGCTAGCCAGGAACCACAGACAGGCATCTGAGTCCTCTCTATCCCTCACCCCAACCCATAAGTAACCCATTTGTAACAGGGATATGGTCTTGTATGTTGGTCCTTTATCTCTACCCAATAAGAACCAGGTGCGGGGGGGGCGGGAAGCCTCATGTGAAATTCAGTATTCTGTTTGTGCAAATATTCATATGGCAGCAGAGTATATTCTTTCTGCCAAAGCAGTTGTTAGAGAAACAAGGTGGGTGAGGTAATATATTTTATTGGACCAGCTTCGATTGGTGAGAGAGAGAAGCTTCTGAGCCACACTGAGCTCTTCCTCAGGTCTGGGAAAGGTACTCAGAGCGTCCCAGCTAAATAGGTGGAAGAGATCATTTAGTATAAATAATTAGCACATATTCTATGTACGTAGCTCAAAAGCTTCTCTCTTTCACCAACCGAAGTTGGTCCAATAAAATATATTACCGCACCCCCTTGTCTCTCTAATATCCTGGAGCCAACACAGCTACACTGCAACAAGCAGTATGTTGTAGCTCTTGGAGGCTTACAACCCCTGTCCCCCAAACCTCACAACTCTAAATACTATTATCTATACATGAATATTTCACTACTTTTCAAAAAGTAAAGGACTATATGGTCCAACTGGAATGGCCCCATTCTGCCTGCCACAGAAAGTTCTTATTTATTGAACTAGCACTGTCACCAAGGTAGGTAGCAGTGAAAACAAAATACATTGATGCTAAGCTTACTCTTTAAGGAACAGAAAGTCTGCAAAGAGGGTTGTGTTTCTGTCTTCTCTGCTAAAAAAAGCGTAAAGTGTGAAGATATCTTGCCACACCCACTTAAGTGTGAAAACCACAGGTTTTAACAACTATATATATATATATATACATACACACACGCACACATAGATGTATGAACCTTATCTGGGAGCTTAGAAGAAACATCTGCAATATGATTTCCTGCTTAGAAGTGTAAGAATTTAAGAGGCTGTCACATATACAAATGTGTTTGCTTTCATTTCAGTAGCTGGAAATAAGAGAGTTGGAACTTCAGTGCCAAAAGACTTCAAATACTGTCAAAATTGAATGGTAATTTCCTGTGTTGTTAACTCCAAACTAAATTCCTGCAAAATATTAGGCAGACTATTAATACCAAATGGTCTGACTTGAGAGACTACATTTTACTCACAACAGAAAGCCACATTAATTGCTGGCTTATGCATTTTACTGGATCTCCACAAGTGGAGCAGAAATCCTAAATACAGTGCAAGTGCCAACATCATATTTCATTTTGATCAGTTTATATCTTACTGCCAAATCCCTTATACCTCCCACCTCTCATAACTTAAAACCAAAGGAACCCAACTTCCTCAGGAGAAAGAATCCATATTAATTTAACCTTTCCTCCACTCATGTAAAAAGGCTAGAAAGATAGTTGTAAAGAATGTGTCCCTTTAGAATTTCACTGTACTGCACTTTATGGCCACTAAGAGCTCGTGGCAGCAATGGAAATAAAACAGATCTTTCTCTTGTAAGGGTATGTCTACACTACGAAATTAGGTTGATTTTACAGAAGTTGATTTTTAGAAATCAATTTTATACAGTCGATTGTGTATGTCCCCACTAAGTGCATTAAGTCGGTGGAGTGCGTCCAGGGGCGGCTGTAGACATTCCGCCACCCCAAGTAGGGCGGCATGCTGCGGGGAGCGCTCTGCCGGTCGCCGGGAGGGACCAGCGGACCTTCCACAGGCACGCCTGCGGGAGGTCCACCAGAGCCGGGGGACCAGCGGACCCTCTGCAGGCACGCCTGCGGGGGGTCCACCGGAGCCGCCTGCCGCCCTACCGGCGACCGGCAGAGCACCCCCCGCGGCATGCCGCCCCAAGCACGCACTTGGCGTGCTGGGGCCTGGAGCCGCCCCTGACTACCATGTGCGTCCTCACTACCATGGCTAGCATCGACTCACGGTGCGGTACACTGTGGGACGCTATCCCACAGTTCCTGCAGTCTCTGTTGCCCATTGGAATTATGGGTTAAGCTCTCAATGCCTGATGGGGCAAAAACATTGTCGCAGGTGGTTTTGGGTACATGTCGTCACTCTCCCCTCCCTCCCTCCATGAAAGCAACTGCAGACAATCATTTCGTGCCTTTTTGCCTGGGTTATCCATGCAGATACCATAGCACGGCAAGCATGGAGCCTGCTCAGCTCACCGCTGCTGTTGCGAGCATTGTAAATACCTTGCACATTATACTGCAGTATGTGCAGAACCTGGGTAAGAGACGGCAGCACGAGGACGATTGTGATGAGGACATGGACACAGACGTTCCTGAAAGCACGGTCTGTGACAATTGGGACATCATGGCGGCAGTGGGGCTGGTTGATACAGTGGAACGCTGATTCTGGGCCCAGAAAACAAGCACAGACTGGAGGGAATGCATAGTGTTGCATGTATGGGATGATTCCCAGTGGCTGCAAAACTTTCAGATGCATAAGGCCACTTTCCTGGAACTCTGTAAATTGCTTTCCCCTGCCCTGAAGAGTAGGAATACCAGGATGAGAGCTGCCCTGACTGTTGAGAAGCGAGTGGCGATTGCACTGTGGAAGCTTGCAACTCCTGACTGCTACCAGTCAGTCTGGAATCAATTTGGAGTGGGCAAATCTACGGTGGGGACTGCTGTGATTCATGTAGCCAATGCAATCACTAACGTTCTGCTGTCAAGGGTAGTGACTCTGGGAAATGGGCAGGTCATAGTTGATGGCATTGCTGCAGTGGGTTTCCCTAACTGTGGTTGGGGCGATAGACGGAACGCATATCCCTATCTTGGTACCGGACCACATTGGCAGCCAGTACGTAAACCGCAAGGGGTACTTTTTAATGGTGCTGGAAGCACTGGTGGATCACAAGGGACGTTTCACCGACATCAGCGTGGGATGGCTGGGAAAGATGCATGACGCTCGCATCTTTAGGAATTGTTTGAGCAGCTGCAAAAAGGGACTTACTTCCCAGACCAGAAAATGACTGTTGGGATGTTGAAATGCCAATAGTTATCCTTGGAGACCCAGTCTACCCCTTGCTCCCATGGCTCATGAAGCCATACACAGGCAGCCTGGACAGTAGTAAGGAGCAGTTCGATTATAGGCAGAGCAAGTGCAGAATGGTGGTAGAATGTGCCTTTGGATGTTTAAAAGCTCACTGGCGCTGTTTGCTGAATAGGTTAGACCTCAGCGCAACCAATATTCCCATTGTTATTACTGCTTGCTATGTGCTCCATAATATCTGTGAGAGTAAGGGGTAGATGTTTATGGTGGGATGGGAGGTTGAGTCAAATCGCCTGGCTGCCAATTTTGAACAGCCAGACACCAGGGCGATTAGAAGAGCACAGGTAGGTGCTCTGCACATCAGAAAGGCTTTGAAAACCAGTTTCATGACTGGCCAGGCTACGGTGTGATAGTCGTGTGTGTTTCTTCTTGACGCAAACTCGCCTCCTTTGTTGATTTTAACTCCCTGTAAGCCAACCACCCTCCCCCCTTCGATCACAGCTGGCAAAGGAAATAAAGTCACTATTGTTTTGAAACCATGCATTCTTTCTTTATTAATTAAAAAAGGGAGATAACTGATAAGGTATCCTGGGTGGGGTAAGGTGGGCTGGGGGAGGCAGGGAGGAGGGAAGGATGAGGCCACATTGCTTATTGTAGCCACACTACAAATCAAAACTGTTTGAATCACAGTCTTCTGTTGCTTGGGCCATCCTCTGGAGTGCTGTGGCTGGGTGCCTAGGGCCCTCCCCTCCACCCCCCCAATTTTTTGGGCATCTGGGTGAGAAGGATATGGAACTTGGGGAGGAGGGCAGGAGGTTGTACAGTGGATGCAGCGGCAGTCTGTGCTCTTGTTGACTTTCCTGCAGCTCCACCAGACACCTGAGCATGTCCGTTTGCTCCCGCATTAGCCTCAGCATTGCATCCTGCCTTTTCTCATCGTGCTCACTTAATGCTTTCCTGGACTCTGCCACTGAATGCCTCCATGCATTCAGCTGTGCCCTTTCAGTGTGGGAGGACTGCATGAGCTCGGAAAACATGTCATCGCAAGTGCATTTTTTTCACCTAATCTGCGATAACCTCAGGGATGGAGATGATATGGGGAGCATAGAAACATTTGCACCTGCAGGGAGATAAAAAGGGAGAGTAAAATTTAAGATGATACATTTCTGAGAACAAAAGGGAGACTCTTTCACAGTAAATCAAGCAATTCACAGCAGACAGCACATGTGCTATAGGTGCAAGGTCGCATTTTGCCTTTCATATTGAGCTCCTGCCAGTATGGTGACACATCACACACGGCTGGGCAACAGAATTCGGTTTCCAGGCAGCCATGGTAAGCCAAAGGACATGCGGATTTGGCTTCTAACGTCTTGATAACATGGGAATGTTTTCAGACTGCAGCGTCGTCCTTTCCCATAGCAAGCAATGCCAGTTGGGTTTGCCATTTAAAAGGAGGAGCTGCGGTTTTCGGGTGGATGTTCAGCACACACTTCCCCCCACCCCTCTGTGTGGCTATTTGGGATGATCCCTTCATCCCTCCCCCTGCCGCATGGCTATTCTCAGGGATGATCCCTTTTAGCCAAGCGCAAACAGCCCAGCATGAACGGGGTCCTTTTAGTGTTCCCTTACAAAAATTCCCCTATTTCAACCAGGTGACCAGAAAGATATAGACCGAATGTTGCTTGAATGCGACCAAAACCCAGGACCATTCGCTGCCATGCTTTGTGCCATTCCAGACTACTTGCTACTGGCTTGGTGTGGTAAAGTGTCCTACTGTGGAGGACGAAATAAGGCAGCCGTCCCCAGAAACCTTCTGCAAAGGCTTTCAGAGTACCTCCAGGAGAGCTTCATGGAGGTGTCCTGGAGGTGTCCCTGGAGGATTCCCGCTCCATCCCCAGACACATTAACAGACTTTTCCAATAGCTGTACTGGCCGCGAATGCATCCCAAGTCTTCACAGCAAATCAAACATTAAGCACTATTGCTTTTAAACCTTGTACTGTAGTTACAAATGTGCACTCACCAGAGGGGCCTTCTCCGCCTTCAGGGTCGGGAATCCCACCTTGGGAGGGTATTGGCTCCAGGGTGATGAAAAGGTCCTGGCTGCCAGGCAGAACAGATTCACCGCTTGCCTGCTGCATATTCTCCTCCTCCTCCTCCTCTTCCTCATCCACAAAATCCTCCTCCATGTTGCGTGAGACTCCCCCCAGCAGGTGTCCATGGACAGTGGTGGGGTAGTGGTAGGGTCCCCCCCCTAGAATGCCATACAGCTGATCATAGAAGCAGCATGTATGGGGCTCTGACCCAGAGTGACCATTTGCCTCCTTTGTCTTTTGATGAGCTTGCCTGAGCTCCTTTACTTTCATCCGGCACTGTTGTGTGTCACTGTCCTCTGTCCATCATGCCCTGAGCGATTTTGACATATATATTTGCATTTCTTCTTTTTGATCGGAGTTCTCCCTGCACAGATTCTTCTCTCCATGCAGCAGTCGGATCCAGTGTCTCCTGTTCACTCCATGCTGGAGCTCGTTAGCGATTCTGGGGGGACTGCATGGTCACCTGTGCTGCTGAGCGCGCCACGCTGACCAAACAGGAAATGAATTTCAAAAGTTCCCGGGGCTTTTCCTGTGTACCTGGCGAGTGCATCGAAATTGAAAGTGCTGTCCAGAGCGGTCACATGGGAGCATTCTGGGATAGCTCCCAGAGGCCAATAACGTCAATTTGCATCCGCACTATCCCAAATTCAACCCAGCAAGGTCGATTTTAGCACTACTCTTCTCGCTGGGAAGGAGTACAAAAATTGATTTTAAGAGCCCCTTAAGTCGACGGAACGGGGTTGCTTGTGTAGACGCATTCCTTATAAAATTGACCTAATGTGGCTAAATTTGACCTAACCCTTTAGTGTAGACCAGGGCTAAAAGCATTTGAGCTAAAAGTATTGGGGTTTTGTTTGTTTCCCCCCCTCCTTTCTCTGCAACATCAGAGATAGCTGGAGAGGGGACACTGGATGGGGTGAATCAGTGCTCTGAGGTGGTACAGAGATTTCTGTCTCTCAGGTACTTGGCTGATTGGTTCTTGATTACATACTTAGGGTCTAACTCATCGCCATATATGGGAGGGTCAGGAAGACATTTTCCCCCAGGTCAGATTAGCAATGACCTGGGGCGGGGGTTCACCTTTCTTGACAGTGTGAGACATGGGTTGCTTGCCAGGATTACCTGGATATAACTCATTTAATCAATTCCCTGCCATTGCAAGGGCTTTGGGCATGGGTGGACCTCAGGTCTCTCCTATTCTCTGTCTGTTGCACTCCATAGATTAGTCTTCTGAGGGCTAGAGTACTTTGGTCTAATTTCAGTTGTTGGCTTTAGTGTGTAGGCACTCGGTGATGTTGGCGGCCTGAACTATACAGGAGGTCAGACTATGTGATCTCGTGGTCCCTTCTGGCCTTAAAATCTATGATTCTTAAACAAGAAACTTTGTTAGTTGTATTTGTGGCCTATGACACACACAACTAAACCATACTGGCAACAAATTAATCTTGACCTGGTAGGTATTAAGATGACATTTTCATGGGGACAGATTATCCCATGTCTTCCTTAAGTGGCAATTCTTGCATTTTCCTCTGAAGCATCTTGTGCTGACCACTGTTGGTGACTGGACACTGGACTGGCTGGACTTAGGGCCTGATCCAGTATGGCAATTCCTGTGTTCCTGTTATAATATGTTTGATAAAATAATGTTGTGGAATATGAATGAATAGCTAATAATTTATAGGCCCTGTCTTTTAGCCAGACCTTAGCCACACTGTCACTATTATGAGCACTATTAAATTCAGGTGCAAAATTAGACATCATTTTGGTTTGTATTTATTGTGATGCAAGTTTGGTCCTGCAATAGTTGAGGCTGTTTTTGAAAAAATAGGGTATAATGAGCTGAGCATTATGTTGATTTAAAATGTACTTGCCCTTTAAAGAGAGAAATACATTATGTTTAGGCTTGGAAGGATTAGATTTTTATCAGTAAATGTCAGTAAGCACCGTACACATCCAAACCAACAAAAACAAGTTCATCTATAATAATCAAAATTTAGATAGGCAAAGTAAGAAAAATGCTGCTTGAAAACTGAGTTTGATTTAAGTATGTTTATTTTGTATATTTTGATGTGTGATGTTGAACATTTGTGTTTTAATGGTTATCAGGCTTTAACTTTATAATGTCAACATCTCCTGTAATTAAATAATTGATTTCCCTCATAATTTCTAGCCTTTATAAAAGCTTAATAAAAATAAAAAATGCTGAAAGTAAACATTGGTGTTATCTCTGTTGAAATGATAAGAAAAGACCAAATTCTGCCAAACCTAATTATATGTCAAGGTCTGCTCCACGGTGGAGCCAGATTTATGCCATGCTCCACCCAGTACAACCTTCTTTATTCTTTGGCCCTCATCAGAGGTCTGTTGCCTGCCATCATGTTTCTTTGTACACTGCTGCTAGCTCCCAGATCCCTTTGCTACAACCCTGCTCCTGTCATGTGGCCTCCTGGTAGATCCTGGCTCCCACCCATGTTCTATTTTTAGGGCTTAAAAATGAAACTTCAGTGGTGCATAGCCTTGAACTGTCCTCTGCAAAGGGATTAATTTAATTCTTATGCAAAATGTGCAGACTAGGATGAATATGGTGATTTTTTTAAATAATAAATTTTGCAGAAACCCCAGGTCATGCCCTGACCCCAGAAACAGCAGCCTCTGCAGGACTTACACAAAACTCAAACTGATTCACATTTTGTGCTCCTTTTCCTCCCTCAATCCCTGCCCTTTTTACCTGTGACTCCCCTAGTCCAAGGCTCCCTGGGCTGCCTAGTCTGGAAAGGAAGTGTGGCTTTAGCATTACCCTTTCTTTTGTGCAGCTGCTCTTCAACACAAAGGATAGGTCTCAACTGAAGCACAGAAGAAGAACAAAGTATTCTTTAATTCAGACAATAATACTCTTAACATCTCTGAGTGTAGTTAGTTACTGCAAATTATCTTTAACTCTTTCTATGGAGTCAAATATCAGAGCGGTAGCTGTGTTAGTCTGGATCTGTAAAAAGCAACAAAGAGTCCTGTGGCACCTTAAAGACTAACAGATGAATCTTTCTATTGAGAGTTCATCCTGGGTGCTTATACAGCAATGACCCCTAATGCCATTAGCACCTTTCATCCTAACAATATATTGGGTTTTGTATTCATTCAGCATCTCACCGGTCCCTCAAATGTCTGATGACATGTTTCATTATATAACACATTGGCACTTCCACTCAGTAGTGGAATGAGATTCAAGTCCTCAAAAGGCATGCCTGTAATGTATGCAGTATCAGTGCCAAAGTGGAGACTATCTGTTGTAAAATGACTTTGATACATTGATAAATGGAGCTAGCTGACAAAAATTCTGTAACAATGAAGTATCATTTCAAAGCCAATATTTTTTTAAGTGCTGTAAGGTACAAGGAGCCCTTAATGACTAGCTGGGGATTATTATGTATGCAGGTACAAAATGAAGATGACAAGGATTTTATATCAATTTCTCGCACTATGCACTCACCTGCCAGCAGTGAGTTTTTCACCCCTTTCATTTTCTGCAGCCAAATACCACAGAAGCAGACCTGTAAGCAGAGCTTTTGGGGGCAGCATTTACATTAAAAATGAACCTTTTACATAAATTATGACCTCTTTTGTTTCCCTGCTGACTGATGCACTTTAGCTGTCACATTCCCATTGTAAAGAGTCTGTTCTCTCATTGATGTGTTCATGTAGCTCTCATTAACATTAAGGGGAGCTACATGCAGTCATTCAGGGGCAGACAGAATCCACAGTGCTTCTAAGACATAGTTCCATGGTATGGGGAATGCTGGGGAGTGTCACCCCAGCAGCATGGCATTGGAGGAGCGTGGGTCACCCTTTTCCTGATTGTGGAGTGTATTCACCCCAGGCATGGTTTGTTCTATGTGTTTGGTAGAGGAATGGAGTCTAGGTCCTCCTCCTGAACCCATCTCTCCCTGCCCCATTTGTGGAAGTTATTACTGCTGTTGGGACTGAACCTGGCTCCTACAAAGGAGTATTGGTGGGTGGAAAGAGAAGGTTCCTTGTTGGAGCTGGGTGTGTGTGTGTGTCAATTAATAGTTTAATTTAAGTGTGGGGTCAAGTGAATTGGGGGAGAGAAGCATTTTGGGGGTTCTGAAAGCTATTAGTCAAATTCAGCAAAAGGTTTTGGTTGAACAGCTTTCTTTCAAAAGAGTGAGAATGTTTTGTTTTATTTTGATCATTTCATTTCAAGACGTTTAGTTGTGAGGAAGTCAAAACATTTTGAGTTGACTCAGAAGTATGTTCTTCAGTTTTAATTTTGATGAAAACTTTTTGAGCAAAAATATTTTTTGATTCAAATTGAAGCAGAATACTATTGGATGTTTTCGGTTAGGGGGCTGAACCAAAAAAGCCAGTAGACGCTGAACCCTTCCACTCTCTCTCCACTTGTGTTCATATAATCCAGTACTAAAATGTGAAACTAGACATTCCAGAGTGCAGCCTGATATAGCATCATTGCTCAGGAGAGGCCAGAGAGTAGAATAGCAGGGGTGTTGTTCAGACTCACCCAAGCACAAGGGTCCTAGTCCAAGATGCAGTGATGATAGGGGCAAATAGAAACTGCTTCTTATTTGCCACAGGGACAATACAATCTTTCTCCTGAGAAATCTTCCAGATGTAAATCTGATGTAAATCTGATCTGTCTTCACTTGACCCTAGAACCAAGCATCTGTCATGGTGAATAACTATCATTACATTTCTCAGAAACAATCACCTGCATCCAGGATGACCTTTTGAGGCACTGGGACCAACAGACCACAGTCAGAACAGGAAACACAACACCCTTATTCCAAGAATTTGATCCATTTGCACAAGAGGAAGTGATGGATGGAAAGTTTGACAGCATGCAGACTTAACACCTGCAACTCTGATTCTTGGTTTTCCTGGCTGGTGAAAGAACAGGGAACCCTTAGAGCCTCTACTAACTGAAATTGTCAGCTCCTCTTTTGGAGTAAGACTTCTATTTCTCTCTCTAAAACATGCAATAGTTCAGCCAGCACTAAAGAAACTTACCCTCAACTCAAAAAATTTATCTAGAGAAGGGAGATGGGGAATAATTGATCAATTGGGTCATTACACCAATTGAATCTATTTCCCTATGTTAAGTTCTCCTCACACCTTCTATGGGCCATCTTAATTATCACTTCAAAAAGTTTTTTTTCCTCCTGCTAACGATAGCTCATCTCAATTGATTAGACTCTGCCTGTTGGTATGCATACTTCCACCTTTTCATGTTCTCTGTATGTATAAATATCCCCTGTCTGTGTGTTCCATTCTATGCATCCGAAGAAGTGAGCTGCAGCTCACGAAAGCTCATGCTAAAATAAATTTGTAAGTCTTTAAGGTGCCACAAGTACTCCTGTTCTTTTTGATCTGGAGTAGTTTATCTAGCATCTACTTGGAGCTTCCAAAAAAGGTTTAGGATCCATCACAACAGTAAAGTCCCACAGATATTCACAGTTTGGTATAGGGAAGAACACAACTTCTCTAAGGAAAAGGAAGTTAAACAATGATCTTCCTTTCTTGCCAGCTTAAGCTGAGTATCTATTACATTACTCTTAAAATTACAAATCTCAAAAGAGATAAAAACAGCAAGAATGAGTACAATGTAATACAAGGTATACACTCAGCCTTTCACTTCTCACTTGAGATCTGGTCCTCTGATTTTCTATACAGTGTAGCAGTTGCTTTCTCTTAAGTTAGTGCCTTGGTTTACATAGGTAGGGAACCTATCTTGCTTTTTGGGAAACTCACATAAGCTCATCTTGGAGCTAAGCTACTCTGATCTTGGAGCTAAGATGGCCTTTCCCTCCCATGAGTCTCTTAGTTGGGTCTGTAGACCAAGAACTGTTCCCTACAATAGTAAATGGATCTGGATTCTGGAAAGCAGGATCCTGCTGTACTTCCATAGTACAGCAGGGAGGGGCAAACAGACTGTTTCCTCTGCCATCTGACTCAGTGACTGAGTTTAGGCCAGAGTTTCCTAGCAACTCAGGGTTATTGGGCATTTGAGACTGAATTGAAACTGAGATGCCTTCTAATCGCTTGAATTTGGTTGCTACAGCTACAGCCTTAGGGTGTATTGTGTGCTTTTTCAGCTCCCATGCCCTGGCACCTTTCACAAACACTAAATTAAACAAACACACACACACACACACTCACTCCCCTGGCCATTTTATAATGATAAAAATACACATTGGGACCATACATCCTTGCACGAAATGTTTTCTTCCTGCCAGGCAATTGAAAGCCTTTAGCTGCACAATGCATCAGAGTCATGCAAGTTTGGCATAGAAGAACACCACATGGTGTGTTGCACTCCTTCCTATGAAAAGAGATATTTTTTTTTTAAATAACTATCATTTGTTTCTTTAAAATCTCCTTCTTGGGCACTGGTATTCTTAATAATTGACAGTCTTGTTTTTAAATGTAAACAGATGGATGGACTGCCAGCGTGGCAGAGTATAATTCTAATGCAATGAAACTGATAGTGTTTGAGAGATTGTAACAAAATTATTTGAAGGAACTTTAATGTGTTTGAACAACCATAGTTGCTTTACCTTGGCTGTGGGTCTGGTCTTAATGTTTCAGACACTTCCCCTGTGAAGAAGTGCAGCCATCATGTCATGTGTTTCAGTGCCGAGCCAATCCACACCTTTATCAGTGCCAAAGACAGCCTATTTCCCCCCAGCGCCTCAGAGAATAATAAATCCTATGGATTGCTGTGGTCTCCTGATTGGTGCTCTGGAATGCCTGATTTCCTTTACTAGCCAGGAGGCCAAATAGCTCAGCAACACTACTATCAGCTGGTTGCCTCTTGAGTCTGAGGAAGGTGGAAAGATGAGAAGAAAATAGATGGTGAAAAAGCAGCCAGGAAAAGGAGTTAGATGTTAAAGGGAGACATGAAGAAGGGGATGTCAGATAAATCAGAGAAGGCCGGAAGCAGCATTAGATTATGTCCCTATGTCACGGTGTTCTGAGGATGCAAGCCAGACCAATAAGGGGTTGTGTCACCACTTTCCCTGCAACTAGGGTGGCCAGGTGCCTGGTTTTCGACTGGAAAGTCTGGTCAAAAAGGGGACCTGACAGTGTCCAGTCAGATCTACTGACTGGACACTCAAAGTCCAGTTACTATGAGCAGGGGAGGCGCCAGGTCATTATCCACTCCCGCCCCTACTCAGCCAGAGCCTGTCTCCTACCTTCATTGGGTGGCAGCAGCCCCCAGCCCTGGCTCCCCAGGTAAGTCCCTCTTGACCCAGGGATAGGAGGGGAAAAGCCACGAGCAACAGGGAGAAGGGGGGAAGAGGAGTGATCAGGGGCAGGGTCTCAGGCGAAGAGGTGGGGCAGGGAACTCGGGGGGGAAGAGGTGGAGCAGGGCTTTTGGGGAAGAAGCAGGGCAGGGGAGGTTCCAGCACTCCTGTTGGAGTGTCCCATTTTTAGATATTACCAAGTTGGCAACCCTACCTGAAACCCTGAGTGCCTCACTATGCTTTGTTGCTTTAGCTCCCAGCCTGTGGCACTCACAGCTAGCCTTAAATAATAGCTCAAGTGTTTCCAGATTCTTTCATCCCAGAGGATGCCAAGCACCTTACAAACTATATGTAGTGATCACTTTGCCCACCGCTAAAATGCAGCCGGTAAAACTTTGCAACTATTCAGTGGTACAAAGCAACAGTGCAATAAGAGCAGGAAGTGAAGAAGGAGACTGTTTCCAATTGAAAATGTTAGGGAATTTAGGTAGTCAGAATTGGCTGTTAAAATTTGTTCAGGACACCCAGATTAAATCAAGGTAACCTCTGCTTTAACTAGGTAGTGAAGGCAATAACATAACGAAGTTGTGTCTCCATAGGCAATGTCTTCAGTGAAGAGGTATCAAAAAGGGAGAATTGAAAGGCTCATGTTCTCATGTGGGGAACGTTGGGACAACTTGCCATAGCACGAATCCTGCTTCACTGCAAAGGGAAGACTTTGATGACTGCTGGTTCTATTTCAGCTAGTGCAAACAATGAAAGCTATTGTCTGTGTGGAGATAAAGACAGAATTTAAGGCACCTCTGTAATTACACTCTTCGATTAAATAGAAGTAAAGGGATATGTTTAATTATGCCCTGTACACACAGACATCTAACTTCAGATGAAAAAGGTAGTATTTTAAATACTCTTTCAACAACTATTTCAATATCTTCCCATTAATGTTGAAATAGGTTTCAAGCTGAGCTTTCAAAACGTTCCCACAGTGCACGACCTCTGCTTCAGGGGATCATTATATCTTGTCGGGCTGACAAGATATGCTGTTATTTAGTCTCATAGATATGGTTTGTTTTAAAGGTTTTAAACAGTCCATGGTCTTTAGAGGGTTCAGGCCGGAGTTCATACTGAATATCCCCATAGAGTGTGGGCAAATTTCACAGACATGTTGGGGAAAGAATGGTGGCTTTGTAATCAAACCATAATGATGTTTTGAAAAGTTTAGCTCTAGTTTCTAGCAGCTGCACAAGAGTTCAAATGGTGTATAGTTGAGGTGGAATTTGAAAAGAGAAGTGTTTAACAATAGCTATCAAACAGATCTTACAGTAAAAGAGAATAGGTTTGTTTTGTGCAATACTGAGATTATACCAAGTCATATAGATATGGTTTTAAACTACTTGATTGTTACGCTGCAACTTATGGTGGTCACCAGGTTCTCTGGTCAAAAATTCTGGACAGATTCCATGTGCATATTAATATATGGTTGCTGTCTTCCAGTAAAATTGAGAGTAGAAGAGTACTGCTTGTTTGATACACTATAAGCAGCGGCGGCTCCAGGCACCAGAGCTCCAAGCACGTGTCTGGGGCAGCAAGCTGTGGGGGGCACCCTGCTGATCCCTGCGAGGGCGGCAGTCAGGCAGCCTTCAGCACAGGGCTGGCTCTAGGTTTTTTGCCGCCCCAAGCAAAAAAAATTTGGCTGCCCCCCGTCTCAGCCCTGGGCTCTCCCCCCCCGCACCCCTCTGCCGCCCCAGCCCTGGGCTCTCCCCCCACACACACACCCTGCCATTCCAGCGCTGGGCTTCCCCCTTTCCCCCCCACCAGTGAACTCCCCCTGCCGCCCCAGCCCTGGACTTTCCCCTTCCCCTTCACCAGTGCCCCCCACACACACTTCCTGCTGCCCCAGCCCTGGGCTCCCGCCCACCTGCACCCTCCTTCCGCCGCAGCCCTGGGTCACTGGTAACTCGCTCCCAGGGCGGGTCATTCAGCAGGAATTTTGGATGTGCACAAAACACAGACAAGATTGGTTCCCATATGGTTACAGAACTGCAGTGAAGTGGAACAATTTTCAGCTTGTGTGACTGGAGGATATCTGGATGCATATTATAAGACTGTCCTCCATAAATGAGGAAAAGTCAAGGTGCCTTTATTATTCTTTTGTTCCACTCTTTCTTTCTATGGGGAATTTGCCAATGCAATATCACTGTCTTCCTTTTAAACAAACAAACAAAAAAAAGGCAATGGCTGTTGAAAATAGCAATTCCAGTCCTAATAACCACTAAGAAGCATTTCTTGCTCAATTTTATCCTACTTTTTCTACAGCAAGTTACAGTGGATCAGTATATTTGATTTGGGAGAAATGAAGTAACAGCTGCCCAAATTGAGCTTGAGCACTCCTGAATTTTGAGGTGTTCAAATCTGGAAGGCAGGTGCTAGGGGGTGGGCTGTGAGCTCCACAGGGGAGCACGGCAGCATGTATGCAGCAGCATGTCTGGCACTGCGTGGAGCCAGACAAGCTTGTCTGAGTGGCACAGTGAGGGGGCTCGGGGGTTGGAGAAGGGGTAGAGGGTTCCGGGGGGGCAGTCAAGGGACCGGGAGCAGGGGGGTTGGATGGGGTGGAGGTTCAGGGGGGCAGTCAGGGGCAGGGAGAAGGGCAGGTTAGATGGGTCAGGGGTTCGGGAGGCAGTCAGGGGACAGGCAGTGGTTGGATAGGCATGGGAGTCCCAGGGGTTTGTCAGGGGACAGGTAGGGGGTAGGGTCCTAGGGGGGAAGTTGGGGGGGTCTCAGGAGGGGGCAGTTGGGGACAAGGAGAAGGGAGGCTTAGATAGGAGATGGGGTCCCGGGAGGGGGAAATCAGGGGACAAGGACCAGCGGTGCTTAGATAGGGGGTGGAGTCCTGGGGGCAGTTAGGGGGTGGGGTCTCGGGAGGAGGCAATCAGGGTACAAGGAGCAGCGGCGCTTAGGGGGTGGGGTCCAGAGGTGAGGGGGTGATCAGGGGATTGGGAGCAGGGTGGGGTTGGCTGGGTTGGGGTTTCTGTGGGGGGCAGTCGGAGAGAGTGGATGGTGGCAGGGTGGGGCTAACCTCCCTTCCCGTGGAGTGTCCTGTTTTTTGAATGTTAAAATATGGTCTCCCTACCATCCACAGCACTCACAGCATGCTGCCGCATGAGGTCCCCCTCCTTCCTTTCCAGTTGATAGTGGCCAATGGAATGCTGGGAAATGTAGTTCTTTCCCTGCTCCAGGGCTGGCTCTATAGGCAGGGAGCTAACCAAGGAACTACAGCTTCCAGAGCCCCCTGTTGGTTCTCAACTTCTCTGCCGCCCCTGCAAATGGGCTGCCCCAAGCAGGTGCTTGCTTTGCTGGTGCCTAGAGCCGCCCCTGCTTCAGCGGCGTGTCTGCGGGAGGTCTGCCGGTTCCGCGGATTCGCCGGCAATTCGGTGGCAGGTACGCCAAAGCTGCGGGACCGGCGGACCTCCCACAGACAAGCTGCCAAATCCGTGGGACTAGGGACCTCCCGCAGGCAAGCCGCTGAAGGCTGCCTGACTGCCGTGCTTGGGTCAGCAAAAAAGTTAGAGCTGCCCCCTGACTATAAGTAGCCAATGGGAACTGCTCATGGCATAAGGTTCCCTGATACATGTTGTATGGTATCAAAACTGACTTCAGTGGGAGTACTTGTAGATTAAGGTGCTACTAAGCTGTATCAAAATCTAGCACTACATTTTTGGAATTGTTTTCCATATGAACATTGATTTGAGTAAAAAATTCTTAAGATTTATGATATGTCCCAGTGTGAAATTCACATTCATTTTGCCATATTTTGCAATTCACAGTTATAATGTATAGGAATTGGGTAGTATCCTTTTAAATTGCTTGTGAGTCCTCTTAGTGGCCTCCCTGTTTTCTATTGCAAAAGCAACCAGATCCTAATCAAGTCACAGTGCATATATAAAGAGGCATTGGATGTTTGAATATAGTTAGTAAACATGGTTATTTGGAACCCAACGGTCCCTGTGATTTCCTCATATTCTTTACATTGTCTATAGAGCAAAGACACCACTAAAGTTCAAGTCTGAGTGTCAAAAAATCACTTGAATGCTGGGGATCAGCGACTAAAATGCCATTGACATTGCTTATAGGGCAAAATGTGATATTAAAATTGGTGTGAATTGTTAATGCACAGTTTATCCTTTATTTCAGCAATTGATTAAAAATGTCTTAGTTCTTATCTGCTCTTCTTATTAATGCCTGGTTCCAGAGGTGAGGGTCTTACTAATCCCCTTCTAAAGCACTGGTGTTGCCATAGAGTGCACCGCAGTGGACACTGGGCCTGAACATGTACCCTTTGCTCATGTGAAAATCCCATTGATTTTAGGGGAAGTTTCACTGGGATACAGAGTGCAGAATTGGGCCTACTAGGTTTGGTAACTGCAAAAGCATAGGGTATTTATGCTTGACACTTCCCCAGTGCCAGCATTGCCCTGGGAAGCCAGGACATCTCATCCGTTTAGTGTAAAGGAGAAACTTGGAAATTTTGTTCGTATGATGTCTTTCAGCTATTTGATATCATCTACACCTAAGGGATAGCAGCTGTCTGCTGCTTTCACTCAGATTTGGTTAAGGACTTGTACTGGACCCGAGGCAATAATCCTAAAAGGATGACATATTTATTACACTGACTGAAGAGGAGGCACAACCAATATTGATGTTATTCCTACAGAGGGGGACAAGAGGAAGTAGGAAATTTGCCCTCAGGAGATAAACGTCAAAGTTACCCCAATTGTCAAGGACTCTCAAATCAATATCAGAAGATAAGAGATTGGTTTCAGTCTCCCTAAACACACTCTGTGGGCAGCAAGCACAAAAAACTAGGACATGCATAACCAACTGGTAATTTTGTTCCTACATGTCAGGTGCTGTAGTCTGTCTTGTTTGCCACATAAATGCTAAGGGAGGAAGTGAGGGAAGGTGGGTTGTGACACTGTTGTTAAAATACCATTTCAGAGAGTAAATACAGGCATCACTAATAAGAGATAATCTGAAAAGAAGTGGAGGCTAATTGGAGTCAAAAGTGGTAGAAATCATCCTCATAGCTAAGACTAAGTTTTAGTTACGGGTATTTTTAGTAAAAGTCATGGACAGGTCACGAGCCATAAACAAAAATTCATGGCCGGTGACCTGTCCAGGACTTTTACTAAAAATACCCGCTGTGACTAAAACTTGGGAGGGAGGGTGGTCCGGGGGTGCCGTAGGTGCTGGAGAAGGGGGCAGGCTGCAGCGCAGCATGGCCTGGGACCCCTGCTGGTGCTGGGGCAGGAGGGTTGGCGGGTCTGGCAGGGGCTTCCTACCTGGCTCTACATCTCTGCAGCTCCTAGGCAGCAGAGGAAGAGGCCAGGACAGGGGCTCTGCTGCTCCCACCAAAAGGCTGCTGCAGCTCCCATTGGCTGGGAACCGCAGCCAATGATAGCTGCGGGGGCAGGGCCTGTGGGCGAAGGCAGTGCGTGGCATGGAGACCACCCCCCATCCCTCCGCCGCTTTGGAGCTGCAGGGAGCCCATGCCAGTGGAAGGCAGGGAGCCCCCCACCACGAGGTAAGTGCCCCCTGCACTCCTCAACGCCCTGCCCCTAGCCCTGAGCCCCCTCCCACACACCCAAACTGCTGCTGCTGGCCCACAGGCTGCCCGGCTCAGGCAGCCCCTGAGCCAGCACTAGCCACTGCAGAAGTCACAGAGGTCACGGAATCCGTGACTTCCGTGACCTCCATGACAGACTTGCAGCCTTAATCATAGTAATAATGCATAGAAACGCCTCTGGCCCTTTCCTCTAGGTCACTTTAAGTTTCTCGTTGGCTCTCACTTTGTTCAATATGTTCACTTCGACCCTCTTAGAGACATCACATGATACTGTGTCGTTGACAAAAGTAAGTTTTTGCCTGAGAGCAACACCCAAGAAATCTTCTAAGATGGTAATCTAAAATGCCTTGGGGAGACACGAAACAGAAGAACTACTATTCTTATGGCTTGGAGGAGTCTGAGACCTTCCACGGATAGCACAAAATTGGACTTGTGAAAGCTATGTCTTATTTAAGGAGTTGGAAGAAGCAAGAGATTATAAAACAAGAGGTAACTAAAATCTCTTTTAAAAGACAACCTCATGCAAAACTATGCATGTAGATCAGCATGAAACTGACATGGGTGACTGTAAAGTAGGCAAAGAACAATTGGCACTATACAAACTTATGGGGTCTAAATTAACTGTTATCACTCAAGAAAGATCTGAGAGTCATTGTGGTTAGTTCTCTGAAAACATTTGCTCAGCATGCACCAAAGTCAAAAAAGCTAACAGAAAAGCTAACAGAATGTTAAGAACCATTAGAAAATGGATAGATAAGACAAAAAAAGATCATAATGCTACTATATAAATCGATAGTACACTCACATCTTGAATACTGCATGCAGCTCTGGTCGTCCCATCTCAAAAGTGCAGAGAAGGGCAACAAAAATTATTAGGGGTTATGGAACAGTTTCCATGTGAGGAGAGATTAAAAAGACTGTTGAGCTTGAAAAAGTGATAACTGAGGAAAGATATGATAGAGGTCTATAAAATCATGAATGGTGTGGAAAAAGAATAAGGAAGTGTTATTTACCCCGTCACATAACGCACAAACCAGGTGTCATCCAATTAAACTAATAAATAGGAGGTTTAAAACAAACAAAACAAAGTTCTTCTTCACACAGCACACTTTCAACCTGTGGAACTCATTGCCAGGGCTGCCGAGAGTGGGTTCGGGCCCCGGTGAAAAAATTTTTCAGGCCCCCCAGCAAGGGCGGACTGGCTAAACAGGGCTGAGGAAGCCGGGCCCCGGGCCCCCTTCCGGACCGCCAGGCCCCGGTAATTTGTACCGGTTTCCCCCACCCCCCCTTCGTCGGCCCTGCTCATTGCGAGGGATGTTAGGAAGGCCAAAAGTATAACTGGGTTAAATAAAGAATTAGCTAATTTAATGGTAGATAGTTCCATCAATGGTTATTAGTCAAGATCGTCAGGGATGCAACCCCATGCTATGAATGTCCCTAAACCTTGACTGTTAGAAGCTGGGACAAGATGACAGGGTGTAGATCACTTAATAAATTGTCCTGTTCTATTAATTCCTTCTGAAGCATCTGGCACCAGCCACAGTCAGAAGACAGGATACTGGGCTAAATGGACCATTGGTCTGGTCCAGTTTGGCCATTCTTATGTTCTTATACAGCTAAGATTTATTTTGCACCTAGCAGTCAGACTTATGTTCTGTCCACATTACAGCTTTCCCCATTGCTACTGCTAATGGAACTGCACTGGTGGCAAATTGTAGGTCCTAGTTTTTTAAGTGTAGCCCAAGTGGTTAAATCTGCACTAGCATCTTCCCATCAGCTGGCAGTCCCAACAGAGATGATTGAGAGATTAAAAACAATGAAAGCCATTCAGATCTTTGTTCTTGACACTCAAGGATTAGAAATCCAGAGAAATGAGAGACGCTGTAAACAACAGAGGACTAGTTGATCTCACTGTTAGCAGCGTGAAATGCTTTTGGATCAGGTAATGAAAAGCAAGCCAAATCCTAGGAAGACCAGAGTCTGAGTCTGTTTAATGTTCTTTTGGTAACATACATTGACAGTGCTCCTTTTAAAAAATGAACATGGCCATAACCTCATTTAAACTCTGCATTGGTAAAATGAAATTGTGTGAAAATGCAAAATTACTGAACAGATTATGCAAATAATACATAAACTGTGAGACAAAGTCATACCGCTGTATTCCAAATTTGCTTTACATTTGCTTATGCATTACATGCAGAAATGGCTGAAGATTCTCTTCTTCAGCACTACATAACCTAAAATGGGGAATTTCCTAGAATACCAACACGATAGTGAGTTGAAAACAGTTTCACTGAAAAGATTCTCTCTTACTATGAGTATGTACAATGAGGGATTCTCTCTTACTATGGGTATGTACATAATGAGGTCCCAGTCTTGTCTGATCTTTCTAGGTGCTACTCTAATACAAATAATTATTAGCAATGGTAAAGTTCCAATACAAAGCAAATTAAAGCTTGGCATGCAAGCTAAAAAGTAGCCTTTAAAAAAATCGGAGGCATTTAGACTAATCTTATATTAACAACACGTTCTGAAACTAGGTTCACCTTATATTGTTGGAATATGTACCTCTGGTGATTGGAGCAGCACCATGTTTGCACACCAAAAGCTCCATATAATATGTATATAAGCTCTATTATATCTATCTATCTAAACTCTGTACCATAGGTTAATATGACTATTAATACATACTACCAATGACCAGCAGTCCCAAAGAAAGCCAGGAAAATGCCAGAAGGCTGTTGTCTCTGAAAGTCTATAACAAAGTGCCTGGAGCAAGTATGGGCTGAGCTAAAACTACAAAGGTCAGACTAGTGCTGTTCTGTACATTATAGTCCAGATTCAAGAGAATTGACAACCTGTATTAAAGTTCAAAACCTGCGGGAAACTGGGCTTGATTAAAATAATACCAGTTGTTATCTCTGCAGTAGTTCTTTATGTGAAGGGGACAAAAATCACAACACAGAGTCATTCGCTGCATAGAGCACTATTGCTGACATCTTTTCATATGAGTTTAAAGTAGTGATTGGCCTTGTAATAAAGCACTGGATGCAACTGTAATGTAGGGTCAGTAATAGAGGGAGCAAGAAGAATAGCGTTACATTAAAGGAAATGAAAGAACTGACTGACTCTATCAATTTACCCGTATTACTCATGATGAAAAGTAAAATGAAGCGCGTGACCCCATCCACTCTGCCTCCACTCTCCACTCCTTCATGTCCTTCTTCAAAATGCATTTCTGCAAGGAGACCCAGAAGCGCCTAGTTTTTCCCTCTAAATTGACACTCTCTCACACACACACTTATATAAACAAAAAGAGAAAAGAAAAGCTGGAATTGCCATAGGCTACCATGTGATCTTATGTTTGTCATTCTCATCCTTCCTTCCCTTTATCTCCCCAGCCTCTGTTTGTCAGTGATACGTGTTTTGTTTTTTTTCTCTTAATCTAGGCTGTAAACTCTTCAGAGATAGGGCCTTGTTTTGCTATCAAGTTTTATGCTGATTTACGACACTCTATAAATAACAAATAAGAAGAACCACCAAGAAATTAGGCTGGTGCCAATTTATTTCAGCTTAAAGGGTAAACTCATTGCTTTAGTAACCAAATACTACTTAACTTTCCTGAGAGAGCCTTACTAAACAGGACCTTCAGCAAGACACTTATCCTCTGTAGAAATCCATCTTTGCAGTAATAGCTACTAAGAGCCATAAACTAATTGTAGATAATGGCCTACCATTCAGCAGCAGTGAGTTCAGCCACTTTCCTAAGAAATATGAATTTAAGATGTCTACTTCAAGACCTCATTACGTACTTAGAAAGGGAAATGGATAGTGAAAAGACTCCTTACAGCAGCAAAGATGATCCTTTCAAGCCTACACAGCAGATAACATTCAGCTGAACTGCTAATGAACCACATATCACAAACGTTATCAAGAAGGCTGTGAAAAGTTGCAGAAGAGGCAGTAAAAATGCTGCAACTAAAATGAAAAGTCTGCTCCTGCAATGTGCTTAGCACTCCCAATTCCCATAGGCCCAGATCTTCACAGGTTCTTAGGTATTGCTTCACTCAGCATTGCAACACTTAATCCCTAGTGGCCTGCCAACAAGTGGACTCCTCATCCCCAAGCTAGGCGCTTAGGCTCCCCATATAACACAGGGGGGAGAGTTAGACACCTAATAAAAGGCTCCTTAGAAACCAGCCAGCTGAGTGGGGAGCCTCCTGAGTTACCCAGGAGTAAGATGCTGAGGAGAGCAGGGAGAGGAAAAGGGGTAGGTGCCTAAGCTGCTGAACTGGTGTCCCTGGCTGATGGGCCAGAGATAGGCACCTCCCGTTGCTTGGGATCCTCAACTGCAAACTCTGTCCTGGAGTTAGGTACCTAAGATAGGTCAGCTGCTTAGGTAACCCACACCTTAGCAGCTGAAATTGTCCATCTCGGTCTCTCTTTTGCTCATGCTTGATACCGCCTCTTATGCTCGCCCTACATTTCCCTGTGCCCCTGGCTGTCTTTGGGTGCTCTATTGCCCCATCACCTATCTGGGCCTCCTGCCATGGGGTCTTAGCCTGCTTAAAGTATGCCTACAGAATTGGGCCCCACTAACAAGATAGGCTTTTCCCCCACTTCAGGGCCTCCTAGGCTTCAGCTTGAGCGAGGGCTTCAAACTGCTCATTAGCTGCGGGGTAAAATCAGGGATTAGGCACATTGGTGACTGCTGACCGGTGGAAACTTTGGCACCTATGGGGTTAGGTGACAACTGAACAGTGATTTTTAAAATGTCTGTGGAGTCTAAATTGTGGACTTCGGTACCTGAAGATTGGACTGAGTCCTTGTGACCGGTGGAAGATTCAGATGTTCTACACTCAGCAGTCCTGAGCATCTTGTTGGACCTCACCTGAACTATCTGGTGATGGATGGCAGTGGCTCCGGCAGCCGGGCTCGGGTGGGGATTTAAAGGGCCCGGTGCTCCTGCCACTGTGGGGAGCCCCGGGCCCTTTAAAGAACCGCCGGAGCCCTGCTACCGCTGGGTGGTTCCGGTTGCTGCGGGGAGCCCCAGGCCCGTGCCGGACTGGACCGGCTTCTCTGGCGGTGATTTAAAGGGCCCATGGCTCCAGCTGCTGCGGGGAGCCCCAGACCCTTTAAAGCGCTGCTGGAGCTCCAGCAGCGGGGCTCGGGCGGTGCTTTAAAGGGCCCAGGGCTCCCCACAGGGGTTAGAGCTCCAGGCCCTTTAAATCCAGCCCGAGCCTAGCTGCCGGAGCTCCAGCGGTGATTTAAAGGCCCCGGGGCTCCC
Organism: Mauremys mutica; assembly: GCF_020497125.1. Lineage (NCBI taxonomy): Eukaryota > Metazoa > Chordata > Testudines > Geoemydidae > Mauremys > Mauremys mutica. The sequence goes on from NC_059073.1 coordinate 267,261,791, forward strand.
CGCAGCAGCTGGAGCCATGGGCCCTTTAAATCACCGCCAGAGAAGCCGGTCCAGTCCGGCACTGCGTATCGGCTCTTGCCGGTATGCCATACCATACCGTACCGGCTTACTTTCACCTCTGCCTCATGTCCTAGCATTCAGAAACATTGTTCAACCCTCTCAGTCACCATAAAGTGGCCATCAAAGTGGTTACTATTGTCAGATGTTGACTCTGTGTGTGTGTGTGTGTGTGTGTGTTCTCTCAGTATGCTGTCCCAGCTCTGTGCAGATAGCCGACACTGCGGACCTCGATCAAACTGTCCACTAAGACTACAAGCACCCTGCCAGGTTTATTGCCAATGAAGCATGGTGCTAACGACCTTGCTCAATAGTTACAGTACTAACACATGTATGCCTGTGACAGTAGACCAGCCCAGTGAATGGCGGGACTTCCCATTCCCCCCTTGGCTAGACAAAGACACTCCCTTTGAGGCTCCCTTTTCTACCCCGATACAAACAAGTTACATATTGCCCCTCTGACATGGTTAATTACCACCCTTTACCTTGTACACGTTGGTTCAATCAAAACATCCCAATTAATCACGCTGTCCTCCTAACCTTATCTTTAAGAGGGGCTCAGTTTGTCCTTGTATCATCTTTGGGGAATGTGTTTACACCGTAACCCTGGAATGGGGTATTCTAGTACCACCCTTCTGGAATGTGTCCTGTGCCTAGAACTTCTTAGGAATGTGTGTGTTTTTGCAATACCAGCCCTGGTTCTTGCCAAGTTCTGTGATCAAGCAGGCAGAGCCTGACTTTTGCTAACTTTGCTTTATATTAGCAGTGCCTGCCTACCGCTTTAGCCCAGCCTCATGTCTCGGGCTCTCTTTCTACCACAGCTACAATGACAGATGAATATCCAAATGGCAGCTTCCAGAGCAGGCCGCAATATCCATATACAAAGCATGTGCTCTCCTAATGCCAAACCTTACCCTAAAGACTTCACACCCGTCATGAATACCACAGACTCCATCTCCAGCAAAACTGATGGGTCTCCTCTCCCAAAAAAAGTTATACCTCCTCCCCCAGGTATCTTCTAAAAGAAGGTAGGTTTTCACTCTAATTCAATGAGTTGCTCTTCCTCATGTATAGACAGGTATCCCTAGCATAGCTCAGTTTTAGCTTTTTTAAAAAAGAAAATATTTTAACTAATACAGCTGTAGAAGACTGATTCAATGTAGAAAGTTGAAGGGAGGGGAAGATAAGACATGAGGATTTAGTAAGTAGTCTCAAAAGGCAAAAGAAAAATGACTGAGTCTGGCATGTTAACAATTATGAAACTGGAATGTAAATATTAAGTAGGATGGGTTATATCAATATTTAATTAATGGATCAATACAAAGATGCCATGCCTTGATGTGGAGTCAGAACAATAAGGGTTTTCTGAAACATATGATTTATTTAGGGGATGTTGTCTGATCCTATGATGTGGAAGTGGCATGGGGAAGAGGTTCTAAAGCAGTATTTAAACCAGAAGCAGCAAAGAATCCTGTGGCACCTTATAGACTAACAGATGTTTTGCAGCATGAGCTTTCGTGGGTGAATACCCACTTCTTCAGATGCAAGAAGGGAAGCAGAAAACACATGTAAGAAAATACATTAAGAAAATGAAAAAGTAAGAACAATTGTTTTAAAAAGGTGAATCAAAATCAAAATGCCTGATTTGGAAGATCAGGGTACAACGGTGGGGAAAAAAGTTCTGAAAGTGAATCATAGAATCATAGGACTGGAAGGGCCCTCGAGTGGTCATCTAGTCCAACCCCCTGCACTCATGGCAGGACTAAGTATTATCTAGACCATCCGTGACAGGTGTTTGTCTAACCTGCTCTTAAAAATCTCCAACAATGGAGATTCCACAACCCCCCATAGCAATTTAACCACCCTGACCTTTCCAATGTCCAACCTAAACCTCCCTTGGTGCAATTTAAGCCAATTGCTTCTTGTCCTATCCTCAGTGGTTTCTCTTCCTCCTCCTTGTAATAACCTTTTATGTACTTGAAAACTGTTATCATGTCCCCTATCAGTCTTCTCTTTTCCAGACTAAACAAACCCAGTTTTTTCCATCTTCCCTCATAGGTCATGTTTTCTAGACCTTTAATCATTTTTGTTGCTCTTCTCTGGACTTTGTCCAATTTTTCCACATCTTTCCTTAAACGTGGTGCCCAGAAAGGACACAATACTCCAGTTGAGGCCTGAATTACTTCTCATGTCTTGCTTACAACTCTCCTGCTAATCCATCCCAGAAGGATGTTTGTTTTTTTGGCAACAGGGTTACACTGTTGACTCATATTTAGCTTGTGGTTTACTATGAACCCCAGTTCTCTTTCTGCAATACTCCTTCCTAGGCAGTCATTTCCCATTTTGTATGTGTGCAACTGATTGTTCCTTCCTAAGTGGAGTACTGTGCATTTGTCCTTATTGAATTCCATCCTATTTACTTCAGACCATTTCTCCAGTTTGTCCAGATAATTTTGAATTATAATCCTATCCTCCAAAGTACTTGCAGACCCTCACAGGTTGGTATCATCCACAAACTTTATAAGTGTACTCTCTATGCCATTACCTAAATCATTGATGAAGATATTAAACAGAACTGATCCCTGTGGGACTCCACTCATTATGCCCTTCCAGCATGACTGAACCACTAACTACTCCAACCACAAAAATATAATGCTCATGATTGACAGTCCTGGAGACTAGATTCCTTTATTAATATAATCCACAAAATCGGTGTAGATAGCAGCAGTACAAGCTATATTTCATACTGCTCCCTCTCCATAACCGTGTACTGGAAGGGCCATGTCTTGGAGTCAGGGGATATTCCAGTCTCCATGCCCATTCAGACCTTGGCAATTGCCATCATGATTTTTGTGGTGCATAGAATGGCTCAGATTCTCAAAATGGAATACTGGGGCAATCTTGATATTGTTATGGAAGAAGGAGTGGAGAAGCTGAACATGCAAGTTCTCTGGCAAGCATCCTCTCAGCTGTCAAATGCCATTCCTGTTAAGACAAGCCCCTTGCCTGAATGCAATCTTAATTGCTAAATCCCTCCAGGCCACTGTTGTGTACATCTACACTTTGAGCTGAGGGGGTGATTCCCAGCTCAAGGAGACATACCTGTGAGCTAGTGCACTAAAAATAAGAATGTAGTCCCTGCGATGCAAGCGTCAGGAAGGGCTAGTCACCTTGAATATGTACCTAGCATCTCAGATGGCTAATGACAAGCCCTACCCAAACTGCATGTCCTGCCTAAATCTTCCTGACCCTTCCATGGTGGGTGCTGAAGGTGCTCCACTGATTATCAAGAAACAATGATTTTTCTATAGGAACCACTTTCCCCTTTACTAAAGTGCAGTCACCCTGGTGTGAAACACAATAACTCTAAGAGTGTACAGTAATGTTGCACAATGATTTACGATAGGAATTAAAGACCTCAGAGGCAATTAGAAACTGTAGGGGTAATTATAGGTGGGCAGAATATAATTACTGAAGAATTAGGTTGGGATGCATGATAAGACCTGATTGACTTGTGAAAAATGCCAGCGGATTTTTAGTCAGATTTTCAATTTAGGTATTGATATAGTCTATCAGTATTTAGATAAGATTACAGCTTGATGGGGTATGACTGTAAGAACAGAGGTGTATATTGTGAACTGATCTACTATAGAGGAGCTATTAGATAATGTAGGAGGACTAATGGGCAAATAAAAGCGCTATATAAAATATTTCCAATACAGAAAATATATTGTTATAGTTTAACTAACAGTTGTAGATAATAAAATTGTCATGGATGTCTTGAGGTAGTACAGAAGAAGAAGAAGAAATTAAAGAGCTGATAAATGATTGCTCCTTGAACCAATTTGCTGCTAGGCATAATATATTTTAAAAAACAGGTTAATTAAGAAACTGGAACTGAAACTAGTTGGACTTCTGGGATCAAATATTAGTGGTACTACTAAAATTAACATTTATCTGATAGTCAAAACCAGTTTCAACATTCTGACTTGGGGCAATTTAGAAGTGAAGAATGGAAGAGAAAAATAGACTAGTTATACATAAGAAAAGGTAGAGAAGGATCAGCTTTAAAACGGTACTAATGAAAATATACTCTCTAAGAGCCTAAATATAGACGTTCATTTTAACCCCGTCTGACTAGTTAGGAATGAAACTGAACAGAAATTCCAATTATGTAAACTTTACAATGGAGTATGAAGATAAGCACATTGAGGAAAAACAGGAAAGTACTGTACTAGACAAAAGCAGTTCGAGTTGCACAAAGACAATTTAATGTACAGTACTTGGAACAAGAGTTGATATAAACAGTGAGTTTGCAGCATTTTAAAAGATAGTGGGTAAAGGAAATGACATGAAAGAACTGAAGTTTTAAATATGTACCATATTTTAGTATGATTACAAAGCTCTAATATTAAAATCATGCCATTGGACATCAGCTATGTTCACTGCGTACTGGATGAGTTGCATACTTTACAGTGGCCTCCCTCTAGTTGTTTATGGTAACTCATTTAACATTAATGGGGCTTATTGGTGTACTTCAGGGTGCAGTTTGCCCCTCTGCACACAAAGCTTGAGCAGGTTTTGTAGGAGTGGAGGTGGGGACCACAGTCCCGGTATAATGTTCCTGACTGCTGGATCTGCACAAACACAGACCCAATGGCCTCTTTCCAGTCCACCCCAAATTAAACTCTGCCAAAAAATAAAGGAGGGCCAGTAAGTTTAATAAATTTACTAGAGGGAAAACAACAAGCCTACAAATGAAAGGAGCTTTGCCTCTGTTCTTATGCACAAGACCTTGTCATCACTGCAGCGCATCTTCACACAAGTTCTTGAAAAATTTCTCCCATGATTTTTGCCCAAACCAGGCTTTTCTTCGGCGTCAGGCTAGCAGGTCTTCCTGCTCATCCATGGTTTTCCTGGAAAAGCACCTTCACTGTAGACAGTAAAAGGGAAAGCTCCTTGCTGAGTGCAGTATATTTGAGTTTGCTGTTATCTCCTGAGTATTGTGGAGTAAAATCCTACAGCAAAGCTAGGATGGATATGTGGCTAAAGCATTAGTATGAAAGTCCAGGTTCTATTCCTAGCTCTATCAAATACCTGCTGTGTGTCCATGGGTAAGATGCATAACTAATCTGAGCTTCCCATTCCCCATGTCAGGAATAGATATGATAATACTTTCTAACTCACAAGGGTACCGAGAGGCTTAATTCACTGGTGTTATGCAAAGTGCTTCATGCTCTTTGGATAGGTGATGCCATACGGCCGCAAGGTATTATTAAAAATCCTTGTCTTCTTCAATGTACGCATGAGATGCCAGCATGTATTAACCACCTTTGCCAGTTACAATTCCATGTTTATGGCAATAAAACTCATTGTCTGGGTCATGGCTAATGAAAGCTGAGAGTGTGCCCCTTGGCTCTTTGTTTTAGGTAGGAATAGCAAATGTAGCAGCTTTTAGCAGCATGAAAACAAAGCTTACTATCCTGCAGAATCCTCCTATGGATGAGTTACAGTTCTGAGGCTGTGCCCCTATGTTATCTCATAAATCCAACTGTCACCTGTGCCCTAGATGGGGCTGCCCCACTTGCATTGCACATTGTGACCATGTAGAGGTTTGCTGAATACCAAGGAAAGGACACAGCAGCAGGGCCGGCTCCAGACCCCAGCGCGCCAAGCAGGCGCGTGGGGCGGCATTGTCGGGGCAGGGCGGCACTTGGCTCCGGCAGACCTCCCGCAGTCATGCCTGCGGGAGGTCCACCGGAGCCCGGGACGAGCGGACCTGCCGCAGGCATGACTGCGGAGGGTCCCCTCTTCCCGCGGCTCCGCTCGAGCTCCCGCAGGCATGACTGCGGCGGGCGCGCTGGTCCCGCGGCTCGGACGGAGCTCCCGCAGGCATGCCTGCGGATGCTCCACCGGAGCCGCGAACCAGCGCACCCGCCGCAGACACTTCTGCCCCGGCTGCGGGACCGGGGAAGGGCGGCGCACCGCAATTTATAGAGCCGCCCCTGCACAGCAGCCATTCATTCTTGCACTAACTCCTTTATATGGTGGAAAATGCGGAATTCCGTTTTCCATATTTGAAATCTTGGGTCTCTCTCTCATCCTCGGAGCCATGATTCTTAGCTAGTAATGAACATGTTCACCATTTAAACTCTCTTTGCTAGGGAATGTGCAGCAAGTGTTGCACAAGCCTTTTGCTGACCATCTGCACAGGGTGGTGCGTTTCAGTTAGCATGTAGATGAGATTATGCAATTGTGATAAATGAATGGGGGAGGGAAGGTGGAGCTCCCTTTTATGGACCCAGCCAGCCAATTAGCTATAAAATCCCTCTTAGTAGCTGTTCTCTACTTGCTTTACCTGTAAAGGATTAAAAAGTCTCCCTGCATAGGTAAAAGGAAGGGAGTGGGCACCTGACCAAAAGAGCCAATAGGAATGCTAGAACTTTTTAAAATTGGGAAAAAACTTCCCCTTTGTCCGTCTGTCTGTTGTTCTCGAGGTGAAGCAGAGACAGGGCTGGAACTATGCTGGGACCAGGTATGAAAAATCATCTGAATCATACCTAGAAACTACTCACTTGAAACCCCCAGATATGTAAGTAGATCAGGAAATGTCTAGGAAGATGCAGTTAGGTTTTTGTAAATGGGTTTTTAAAATCTAGCAATAGCCTGAGTTTTCAAATGTATTTTCTTTCTTTTTGTTTTAAATAAAAATTACCTTTTTTAAGAACAGGATTGGATTTTGTGTCCTAAGAGGTTTGTGCACATCTTGTTTAGTTAGCTGTTGGCAACAGCTGATTTCCTTTGTTTTCTTTCTCAGCTCTTCCCTGGGGTGGGGGGTGAAAGGGCTTGAGGGTATCCCACAGGAAGGAATTCTCAAGTGCGCCTTCCTGGATTCTCAAAGGGGTTTTTACATTTGGGTGGTGGCAGCATCTATGCATCCAAGGTCAGAGAAAAGCTGTAACCTTGGGAGTTTAATACAAGCCTGGAGTGGCCAGTATTAATTTTTAGAATCCTTGTGGGCCCCCACCATCTGCACTTGAAGTGCCAGAGTGGGGAATCAGCTTTGACAATGATGATTAGAGGGGTTGAGAAAATAAAAAGAAGGGACATGGTGGGATTTTTGCGTTTAAGTGAAAGTGCTTGAATTCCTTTGATTTTGATCTTTGTCTTTTCCAAGATGTGCAGGAGTTTAGCTGTGTATTGCTTTCCTTAGCAATGGGAATTGCATGGTGAAATTGCTGGACACTGGCTGTGTTGGAGGAAAAATGCACTGGTACTCTATTTCCATCTCCACCCCAGAATCCCAAAGTCTGCTCAAGCTCCCAGAATCACTGAATCTTGCTGCTACAGTTATGAGCACGGACAAAGTTACCAATGCCGACATTTAGATTGTCACCACTGGGCTTCTCCTATCAGTGAATGGCTGCAGCTAACACCTCTATTGTTTCTATCTGTCTATTGTTTAGAAGGTTTTCTTTGCACTCAAAAGGATTAGAAATTTTTTTTTTTAAACGAAAGCCTAAATTCTGCAAAGACTGATTGGGCTAACAAGCCACAATGTATTAGGTCAGTCCAACCCATATGTATGCTGCATGCAGGGGCGGCTCTAGGAATTTGGCCGCCACAAGCACGCTGGTCCCGCGGCTCCGGGGGACCTCTTGCAGACGTGCCTGCGGAGGGTCCGCTGGTCCCGCGGCGCCGGTAGAGCAGAGGTCCACCGGAACCGCGGGACCAGCAGACCCTCCGCAGTCATGCCTGTGGGAGGTTCACCGGAGCCACGGCAGCAGCGGACCCTCCACAGGCATGTCTGCGGGAGGTCCGCCCGAGCCGCGGGACGAGCGGACCCTCCGCAGTCATGCCTGTGGCAGGTCCATCTGTCCCGCGGCTCCGGTGGACCTCCCGCAGGCATGACTGCGGAAGGTCCGCCCGAGCCGCTGCCGCCCTGCCGGCAAAATGCTGCCCCAAGCGCGCGCTTGGCGCGCTGGGGTCTGGAGCCGGCCCTGGCTGCATGCAAGACTGAAGGGCTAATGTTAAGGATCCATTAGATTCTAGGCTAATTCATTTCCAGTAAATGAAGGAAAGACAGATTTCTTTTAACTTGAACTCAAAACTGTTTCTCCACTTCCCTAAAAGTGACCGTAGGTGGACTAATTCTGTAGCTGTATTCTTCACACCACCTCATCTCCATCTGCAACAGTGAAATAAAATGAATTATAAGGAATCTGGGTTTGCTGATTATTCTGAAACCTGCTTTTCCAAATAGTTCTTGTGAGCAACTCCAGGCCTGGGCAGAAAGCATAGCAGCATCTCACATTTTATACAGCAAGTCACAACACCCATCCTGATCAGTGCTTCCTGATCAATCATTATAATCATCAGCATTGTGAGTAATAATTTCTGTGATGTTTTCCACCTATGGTGGTAAAGTAGATAAAGAAAAATGTATATAAACAATTGAAGACCATGAGCTTGTTTATGTATGCAACTTAAAATAAGAATAGGGCTTTTAGAAAGTTTAAAATTGACATGGATCAATATTAAAAAGAAACGTGGGTAAATATAATGTAAAGGGCATAGCTAATAAAATATACAACTTGCAATTTATGCAAGGTCTGGGCCCAAACTACTTGACAATATTGCTATTCCTGTAGGTGATTTGTACTCAAAATTTGTACTGAAATCAGTGGAAGTTCAGTACTATAGTGATTGCAGGATTGGGCCCTGAGAGCCTGCTTTTGCAATATTTACTCATAGAAGTAATCTGCATTTAGATGAATAATCCCGTAGACCCTGATCCTGCAATCTGAGCTGCATGAGCAGAACACTGTACCTGGATAGGCCCGTTGATTTCAAAAGAATTCTGCACTGGGTGTTTGGATCCACCTGCGCAAATCAGGCTGCAGGATCAAGGCCATAGAACTTAAGTGGTGCATTATCCCTTTGCTGAATTTCTGCAAAGGGGTAAATTTCACTCTCGTGAATAATGGTGGCAGCCTTGGGGCTTGTATGAGTTCAATTTCACTTAATGCAGATTGAGTCAAGTAAAATATTGAGTCTCATCCTTTTATTCTAAGCAGTGATATTCTCTTCTAGCAAATGAGCCTCTATTAATATATTGTGCTTGTTACAAGATATTAAAAATACAAGCTATTTTAAAAACAATCCATCTAGGCATAATAAAAGGCATCAGATATGGGATATTTTATGAAAATGTTTAATTCAACTGTTTCTTTGGAATGTAGTAGTCATAGTTTGGAAATTTTAAGTTACAGTTCAGTTCTATGTGGTTTTTATTCTACTTAGTGACTGAGAATACAAATGTCATTTAAAGTTAAGGCTTCACTGTTCATTTGAAACAACAATTTACAAGTGTCATATTGTCATAGAAAATAAAAATTTCTGTAAAAAAAATTTGCACAAAATTTTATGATGGTACAAAACATGAAGGAATAATATACCAGTAAAATGAAATCATTTTACTACAGAAGATTTTTATAGTTTTTCAATAAAGAAAAAAATATGTTATTTTACACTTTAAAATTATGAAACAATCTAAAACAATATAAACTGAACATTTTGTAACACTGCCTTTACAAATTAATAACTTTATAAACATATAATTTTTTAAATATATTTATCAGTGCAAGATACTTTTTCAATGTAAAGTTGCAGTATCATTTTTCCTTTATTGAAGGGCAACTTTCATTCCATCACCTTCAGAGAAATCAAATCATCAGTGCTATATTCTTATTTTGATAATAAGGGCTGGATACCCAAGGGAGATGTATTATTTTTTTGTTTCTTAACAAGTTTTTCAATTCAGATTACACCAAGACCAAGAGTTGATCTAAAATCCATTGAAATTACTGGAAAGACTTTGGATCAGGCCCCCAAATTTGGATTTTTTTCGTAAGGCGACACATACATGTAGGTTAATGGAATGTACATTTTCTTATCTAAGGAAGAAGAGACCCTAATGCAATTAAATTGCACTACTGTGATACAAGTGCAGTGAAAACAATTTTGAAAAACAATCTTCTTTGGGATAATTAACTAGCTGCCTTGATACCAATATGGTTAGATTACTGTATGAGTTGGACATGATGGATAAAAATCCTGGCCCCACTGGAATCAATGGGAGTTTTGCCAGTGATTTGAATAAGGGCAGGATTTCACCCTAAATCTCTACCTTTTGAAGGCTTTCTATCTTTTTCTTATGTTCCTGAAAGAGTTCATAGTATTAGCAACCAATAGGGTTTTTTTTCTATTTTGTCTTATTGTAAAATACTTACACTTTCTCATCCCCACTGCCCTGTTACAAGAATGCTCATGGATTTTCTGTAAGTCTTTCTGGTCTATCATTAGGACTGGTTGAATAATATACCTGGAACCACTTATCTGATGAATATTGATTACATTTATCACTTAAATTATTCAGGGGTAGATTGAGACCGTACTTAGTCCTAGCTCTGCATAGAGATACTGCATAGCTGTCCTATGGAAGCAGCCTTGGGAAAGAACTATGCGTCTTAAAATTAACAATTCTTTCCCCGGTTCCACTTTGTTTCAAGGAGGAAGCAAATTACTGCGGTGCTTTACTGGGACTCGCTTCCCCCAACACCTTTATGTTGAAATAAATCCACTGGTTGGTATATTAGGGGCATGTGGTATCAATGTTCTGTCCATTTCCACCCCTCTTGCCCCAGTCCCCACACACTTGCTTGTGCAAGAGGCCATTTTCACACTTTAATCTGCAACAGTGATCAGCCAGGCCATGAAAGGGCTGTGGGGATGGTTCTCACATACCCTTACTCCCCTACCTGGATACCAAAGGGCAGTGACAATCTTGCCCTCTGTAACTAATTTCTTCTTACCTTGTTGGATCAGCTGCATAAGTGGCTGAGTATTATTTGTTGAACAATTTATTTGACAAATTTGTCACATCAAATATCAAACACATTATTTGTGAATATTTGTTTACAGTATTCAACCAGCTGTATCTATCCAAAAAGCTGGAGGTATCTATCCAAAAAGCAGTATGCCCTATAAAGAGTGCTGCTTACTCACTTGTAGCCAATAGCCAAAAGACCTGGACACCATTTGATATAACCTGTCCTAAACTTTCATGTTCTGTGTACAGTGTGGGATCTTATTCTGCCCCCAGTGCCCAGGAGTAACCCTGATTAGCATGAATACATACACACTTCAACGGGAGAATAGAACCAGGAGAGGGAAATGTTTCTTGTTTTGGAGGCAATCTTTCAATAAGGAAATTCTTAGTAATTTTCTCATCTGTAACTATCTATTAGTAGGCATCTTGGATTGGGTAAAATACATGTTTCATGACTAAGGAAAAAAGATACTGTCACTTTATGCTGTTAACAAGAAACCCAAAGTTCGACTTTGGAGGATTATGAATTTTCCCTTATTTTTTTAACACAAACTCTAGTAAAATCCTTTGCCATTACCAGCAAGTTAAAGCTGCAATTTTCTGTCCTTTACAATGGCAAATGCTTATGCAATCTACTCAGAGAGAAAGAGAGAGAAAGAGAGAGTTTACATTTGAAAATACATTCTATATGAAAGAACAATAAAAGGGAATATTGCAGCTTTATACAAAAGGGTCAAGAGACATGAAATTGAAATACAGAAAGCAGACCAATCAAGCTAAGTTGTCAAATATGATTAGCCCTTGCCTTTCCGAGGCTACTTTCTTACACTAAAATATACTTTCTTTTTAGTCAGTGAGCCACCAGAATATGATTAAAGACAAGGGCTTTAACTGGAGGGAAACAGAGCTGTAGTTAATGTTAACACAATGAGAAGCAGTACAAACAAAAAGGCACTTGAGAGGACATACACTAGTCAGTGCCAAGGACTTTTTGTTTAGATTCTAGGCAGTACACTCGTTTGCCAGTTGTGTCTGATGATGGCACATATTCTTGTATGGAATTCACAAGCACGAAGTTTAGTACAACACTGAAAAACATCAATAAAATTTGACCGTATTGCTTCGTAAACAGAGCTGACACACTAAATCAGTACTGATGCTACAGTACTCTTCAAAAACACCCTAACCTTTCTTTGCCTACGCACAACACGAGCAATTATACACAAAATACAGGTGCAGGAGTCCACTAAATTGCCGTTACTCCAATATTTTCTGGGCACTGAGCTACAGACAGCATGTCCATCAAAAGGACCCCACTGAATACACTTTGTGACAGCATCTCGGATTTTCACAATAAAAATAAAACTATCCATAAAAGAAAAACAAGAGAGAAGGAGAAAAAGAAAGACAAAATGAACTATAAGTCAATCATACTTGGTCTCAACACCAGCATTTGATTATTCCAAATAAAACCAACAGGAAAAGCAGACTGTACATGATTCAGATTGTTAACACAGATTGTTGTCCATGTTTATCAGTTACACTCATTGAAGCTCCTGAGAAAAGCTTGGCTCAGCGTTATCAACGCACTTTTCAGCCTATACAGTAAAAGAAGATCGACAGTTCCCCAGCACAATCACGGTATGTCCTTTCATTCCAATTCTCTTGAAACTTCTTTAGTTGCTTTTTACTTTCATGCTTCCGAATAAGAATTCTGTGTGTTTAGTTTATCTTTTTTCAATTTTACTCCATCCACAAGTTCAAAATTGTAATTCTCCAGTGCAGATAAGTTCCTGTCTGACATTCCATTGTGCCAACAGGCACAATACAGGACGACTCCGCAGATGGCTCCTAAAAGCACCCCGAGCGCACTCATGGCTATAATGGTAATAAGAATGGGGTCTAGGGTCTTCAGCACATTGCCTTGCTTCCTTGCGACGTTATCATTGTAATGGTCTGAGGAGTCTGAAACGGAATAAATAATTGCAGCATTCACAGGACTGAGTATAAGAATGAGTATATGCAACTCAGGCTAAAAATGCACTGGTTTCTTTGGGAATGGAGGTGAGGTTTGGAGGAAGAATGTCTAGGCTTTGACAAAAATCGATGCATAGTTTGAAAACCCAATTTCTTTGGGGAGATAATTTACAGGTAAAAACTACAGTATGGCTCGTATACTATTTCAAGTTGGACTCTTATCTCTGAGTTTGCTGTGGCTCATTTAGGGTATTATTCTTCTGCCTCAGAATTTGAGTGAGGCAGTGGGAGTCACTGGTATCCGGCTTCAAGAAGGCAGTGTTCGCCTTTGTCAGTATTCTGTCACTTTATAAAACATGACTACTTTGGCTTCCAGAGATCAGAATCAGGCCCCGAGACAGGTACAGGGGAAAAAGCACTTTACACATGAACTTGGTCTGCCTCCTTATGTAAAATATTCAGTTGATGGCACAATGACTTCCCCCAGCTCTATCTGGATTTATTACAGAGATATGATGAGTCTATAAAACCTGCTAGCTTTATAGTAAAAACTGAAAGGGATCTCTGGGTTAATCTTGCTTCCATTCAGTCAATAGTAACATTTGTATTGAATTCAGTGGAAGCAGGATTAGCCTCTTTGACTGCAAACTATGAGCATATTGGGGCTATTCTTTTATCAGGTTAATGTGACAATTATGATACCTTTAATGAATATGTTGAGAGATCAATGTATTTAGAACTATCATTATTACTGCTGGAGAAAACTGCACGGCTTTGGTAGATTGGTCATAAAGTTACATTTTCAGTGCACTGAGAGAAATTATTAGCCAGGAGAGTTTTGAGCCTAATTACCCGGGTATGGCATGAACATAAGTTATACTATTTCCTTCAGCGATGGACATCACTTAATAGACAAGAAAATTCTGACCAGGCTTGCATTATAGGATGAGCTTTAGAATGAGTAGTTTTATGCTACTATTCTTTACAACCTGATGGACGCTTATTATTTATACCTATTTAAAACCTCTTTAAATATATTAGATATATTTTATATTGTGCAAAATATAAATGGCACCTACAGATAAATCATAAATATTCAATACTGTATATGATTATTTAATTTTATTTAGTGAAATGGAATGATAATAAATCCTCAAATTCACATGAAAATGCGCCTTTTAATTTATTCCATTTTAACAAAAGACCATTTTTACCTGTTTGATTAATTTCTGGGTCTTCATCTCTTTCATTCTCCACATCAGTTGATTCTAATGAAGCAAAGAGAAATGACATTGATTATTAGGGTTACAAACACTGATTGACTATCATGCTGGCAATAATGGTATTGCAGATTTTTCTGTGTCAGAGCATCATTATGTCAGCTTGACAGAGCTGTTCATTACGATTGGGCTTTGAAAATTAACGGAGAAAAAAGAAAGGTTTAAAAACTCCCCTCCGCCCAATCTTGGCACAATTTTAGAGTTATCAGCAGGGGTTTTCCATGTCTGGGAAAGAGAAATCAGTATGAGAAATTAGCATCTCATTCATTGTATTTACAATTTTGGTGTCCAATCCTGCAACCCTTAATCAGAGAAGTAATAATCACAAAAGTAGTTCCACTGACTGCAATAGGACTACTTGTGTAAGTAAGGGTTGCAGGATCGGGCTCTTGATTTGAACTCAAAGGTCCAAATCCCTTGACCTTGTTCAGAGTGCAAAACTCTCACTATAAACAATAAATAAATCAATTGCATGATATAACTCTGTCTTAGCAAAACAACAGCCATTAAAGCAGGATGAAAAGTGTTCTGGATGAGACTTTTGTGATTTCTTGCTAGTCATACTTACTTGAGCAATCCTCTTGTGCTATGTGGTTGTCAATATTAATGTCATCTACAGCAATTCCTCCGGGTCCTTTTCCAATTTCTCCCTCAACAGCCACCTGGCAAAAGTAGATAATTTCACATTGGCTTTAGTGTTAATACCCAATAACTGTTCAGGATTTCTCAAACAGTTCTTTAAAAAAGCATCCAGCTTAAATTCACACAGTGTCACATGTGCATATACTTTACTTGTTTTTGGTCTATATTTCTTGCATACCAATATTGCATTATGTAATTTCACACCTTTTCTAAAGACTTTTAAATTGAGAACAATAGATGTAGTGAGGCTGAAAACTTTACACAAGGTGACAAATGATTTGTAAAGCAGTTCATCTAGCCTTCTGCAACAAATTGCTTGTATTACTGTCATCTAGAATTCCATGAAATATGCCACTGTTGTTATTGTCACGGCAATGACATCCCACATGCAGCTACAATAGTGTCTACAAAAATTGTTCCTTGACATTTTCTACTATCTCATATGAAATATAGTCAGAACATTCTCTCAGACCTTGACTCTGTTGCCCCAGAACAAATCCAACCAATCTTACCTGATAATGTTTCACAGACTTGTGAAGAAGGACACGTCCTTGTTTCCAGCAGTTCCCCTGATGTCCACTCAGTATCCACAGAACCTGATCATATTCATCTGGCTTCTGGTATCTCAGTTTGATCATCAAGGTGCCAACATGGGGCCCAGACATATGATACCAGAAAGTCATGCAGTGGGCAGAGTTCTGAGAGTAAATCACAGGGCTTAGCAGCCGTGCAACCTTGCCTTTCTGGTTTTCGTCAGCTTGTGAGTAAATGAAATTGCCATCTCCTGCTGTCACAATAATAGTGTATTAGAAACGGTGACCAAGTTTCATTTTTTGTTAGTCTAACAAACCAAAATATTCCAAATCACTCTGTCCTCCTCCAGATTTATCAGTCAAGAGTCACAATGTTAAGCTAGCTGGAGTACTTACTTTGGGAATTTAAAAAAATATAGACATTAGCAATAACTTCTTTTGGTTGTAAATCACAGCTAATGACTTTTTGTAATTCACCATGATCCTGTATAAATCTGATAGTGAACTGAACTGTAGCACCATGGTTGATGTTCACGGCTAAGGCATGCAGAGGTCATTCGGAATTGCCCAGGAAAGGAGACTCAGGCATGCTCATTACAACCATGAATGTTCTGGTTTTCAGTGTTCGCCTACTGACAAGAGACATTCATGGTGCACCAGTCTAGATATAAATACACCTTGGCTTGCCCTACAATTATTGGGTGAAGGACATTTTAACCCTGTTTTTAAATTGTGCAGTGTTTATTTTTTTTAGGAAGAAACAAACATAGAAGTATAAAACCATTTTGAATAGCCATGGTTAGACATCAGGAACTGAAATACAAACATGGCTGCAGAAGTGATTTCAATGTAAAGCTGAACCACAATAAACAATGTCTGGACAAATTAATCTCTGGAATTACTCGATTGATTTCAGGGATGAATTTTGGTTCAATATATTTGTGTGAGACACTCTCCCAAAATATCAAGAATGTGCTGGGATTTCCAAAGAGTGCAAGTGAGTTAGGTGTCCTGGGATTTGGGTGCCTAACTCACCTAGGCTCCTTTAGGAATCCCAGCCTTAATGACTTTAAGTGAGAAGAATGTAGAAATTTTGTTCAGTTTGGGTAACAAAATTACACCAGTATGTTTTTTGTAATGTCTATCCAACAAAGGATTATATTTTTTAATTTCCATCCAACAAAGATTAGTTTATAGTTCATATACAGTACAGTTATAAGACAAGACCTTATGGTGGTGTAAATCAGAAAATCTCTATGGAAGTCAGTGGAGCTATGTCCATTTACACCCAACCCAGGATCTGGTCCATAATCCTTAAACCTCTAAAATAGATTTCTACAAACATCTCAGATGGCAGGACATAAGATCAGGTAACAATGCATTGTGATTGCAGATATAGTTCTGCATATGGAGGAATGCAAATGGCATTTTACTCTCATTAGTACTAAGTAATTTTGAATGTAGGAGGGAGAAAAGGAACAATAAAGGCATATAATACCTGAATTCTGCATTAGGTAATATCTGTCCATGCACATATCCAGTGTTTAAACAAAAGTAAAGAAAAAAAGCAAAGGTTGTACTGTATGTAACATAAGGCTTTGGAAGAACAAGGCTATATTTTCAGTATTGGTGTTTATTTCTGTACAGTGTAGTGATATTAATACCCTAAAGTACCTTTGAACAATGTTCATTTGAGTGTTTTGTTGGGGTGTTGTCATGTGTTCCAAACTGGACCAATGGGGGCTGACCAGCCCTGCCACTCTGGGAAGTATGACAGGGAGGAGACAGTAAAAGCTGAACCAGGAAGAAAGAAGAGAGCAGTGGGAGCCAGGGGCTAAAGGCAGTAGAGGGGAGAGAACCGGCCTCTCTAACGTGACAAGGGGATGTTTGTGCTTTATTAGACTAATCACTGTTCAGTCAGCTACCCAGTCCAAAGGGAATGCAGGATAGATCAAGTTTTGGAAGAGCTCTGCACAGGAGCCAGGATGAACCAAAAGAAAATTATGTGATTCTTTCCGTTTTACTGAAATAAAGTTCTGTTCAGCTTCTCAGGCAACGGTTTCTGTGCCTGAATGTTCCTCTCAGCCCTCCATTCTGTTCAGTCTGCAACATATACGTGTGTAAGTATGCCTACAGGGGGGTGATAGGGAAATCCGGAGGGGTGAGGGGGAGAAAGGAAATGACTGAAGAATTAGGATGACTGACTAGGCTAGGAAGAAGTCAGTCCAAATATAACCATGTGGAGGCCTCACACCACATGTGTATGCTGAAGTCATGTGAGGCAGGCCTTGCAGTCTTAAAGCAATTGCTTCAGGGAGGGTGCCGTTGAAGTAAACATGACTTCAGGAGAGTTACTCCAGATTTATACATGAGCAAATGAGAGAATGTGACTCAAAATGGTTAAGAATTTCTCTTCCATAATATATAAAGAACTCTGGAAGAGCAATTCCCTAACTTTAGTGACTTCAGATGCTGATCAGCTTGTTGATCACTGCAGTTCTGTGCAGCCACACTGCTTGCTAGTAATCTGCCTACATACCCATTTTGGAGCTGCTGCTGAGTGGATAGCAGGCAAGGCAGGGGGAGACCACCTTTGAGTCAGAGAGGAAATTTAGGAAATCTTTGTGTGTTGCAATAGGAGGGAGGGAAAGGGGCTTTGGAAACTTCTGAAGGCTAGATACTGGAAATAAAAGGGTCCCTGAAAAAGCAAAGCTAGGTAGGAACAACAAAATCTCATTTAAGAAATATCATTTCTTCAGCTCTTGACTGCAGACAAGTTCGGCCTCTATAATCTTTGGTAGCAAAGTGCAGATATTTCTCATTTCCAGAATATTATTGCAGTGCTGGGTCAGGAACTCTGTCTTCGTTGTCTTAATTAGAGCTTTACTTATGCATGCCTTTTAGATTTTGTCAGTCTCTGGCTAACGTAGCTTTTAACCTCCTTTCAATGTCAGATCTTACTGAACCATTTAACTTTACTTTGCATCAATTTTTCCACCATTACAGCCTTCATTTCAGCTAACTGCGTTTAGTTAATTTGATGCCATTTATTTGTACAGTGCCATTTATAGTCAAAGTATTTTAAGTTTTTTTTCTAAAACTACTGTACTTGTCTCAAGATTCAATTGAAAGTGTCTCAGAATTTAAGGAGTCCAATTTTATCTAATTTCCTTGTCATTCTCATTAGGCAAAGGGGCTGCAGAAGTGGAAAGGGGGAATTCATCTCTAGCACATTTAATTAGACTACACGTATGAAAAAGAGAACACTAAAACTAAAGCTGTGCCCTCCCCTCTCTGGTACTCATCTGTGTATCTATTACCCTGCTATGCTGAAGCCTGTGTTGAGAGGCACTTCTGGGAAAGGGGTTCCTCAGGACCAGCCAATCAGTTCCTTGAGATGTTATTTCTATGAAGAGGGGAATACCATCTGAGGTGGATGGGTGTTTGAAGAAGCCTTGGAAGTTACAATTATATCTTATATATTACTCCTTTGGTAGATATATACCCATCATTATTAACAAGAATGTGTAAGGATCCATTCAGTGTTATATTGTTTGTTAAATAGCAGTAACAGGGTGAGTGACTGGATGGAAGGGTACTGCTGTAGACATTTGAAGTCTTAGTGCCCCATAGGGGAGTTATCAACCAGGGGAACTGGG
Organism: Mauremys mutica; assembly: GCF_020497125.1. Taxonomy (NCBI): domain Eukaryota; kingdom Metazoa; phylum Chordata; order Testudines; family Geoemydidae; genus Mauremys; species Mauremys mutica. Next base: position 267,280,830 of record NC_059073.1, read on the forward strand.
AGTGATGATTGTCTTCATTTCCTGCCAAAAAGGCACACTGCTCTTGGGAGGCAGTAGCACACTCAGGAGACCATGAGACCATGACTGGAAGACATATTTTAGAATGTAAATACAGCAAAGTCTCATGCTCTGGAAGATGCTCTGGCAGTAACAAATGACCCCTTCCCCTAAAAGCTGACTCCATCATGAACTCATGATTACCTGTATGATCTTGAATAGGCCCAGTTTTGCTAGTCAGCACTGACCACTTTAAATCCACTTGGCTGTCGTGTTCCCAGTGGCACAAAGTCTTGTGAGATCCCCAGCCAAATCCACAGTTGAAACCATATGCTGGCAACTCTGCAGGAACAGAGGAAAGTGGGGCAAGGAAAAGGATACAATTTATCAATATAACTTAGATTTTTTATTTAAACAACAACAACAACAAACTACCTTGATTGGTCTATGGAAATAACCACATCTACTTTAAATTCTGAGAAGCCCTTACAGATCAGGATTGCTAGGAAATAGCTAAAATAGCCAATTACTTCCAATAACTTATGTAGCTATTTTCTCCTGGTTTTATGGGCCAGACTGTGGCAAGGAACCTTGCTCATTTACAAGAGCCAGCCACAATGTGGCTAGGGAGTGAAACCACTGCTCCATGCGGTAGTGGTATTCGCCTCAACAAAAGGACTGGGATGAGTGAACAACAAGCAGATTTGGCTCTGTGAAGCGTGGAGGATAGGGTGGTGGACCTCCTGCTTCAGAATTCCACCTGGGAATCCAGCTGCAGCATGGCTCTTCCATACACTCCAACACAGGGCTTTTTAGGCTACATCTACATTAGAAGCTAGGGGTGTGATTCCTCTGCTCTCCTCATTGAACTAGCACGAGTATAAATAGCAGTGTAGACATGGCAGCACTGTTAGTGGCAGCAGAGGCATGGCTGAACCATGGTGAGTACAAACCTGCTGTACTCAGCATGGCTCAGCCGTGCCTCCACTGCCACTCCCATGGCGGCTACACTGCTATTTATACTCGTTCTAGCTCAATGTAGATACCAGCAGGGGACTCACATCCCTAGCTTGTAGTGTAGTAATAGCCTTAAATACAGCTAAGCCCTATGTATGGTAATGCCAATGGCTTTACATTAAAATGCAAAAACAATGTCTTTCAACAGCATATACGTGATAACTGACAATTCTCTGCCCACCCACATTTCCGCTCACAACAATATATGTGATATAAATGTGCTTGTGGGTCACAAGGAAAAATTGTGCCAAAGCCACAAAATGAGAGTCTCTGAATTAGTGATGAGTGAACCACAAGGAGAGATGGTTTGGATAATCCATCAAAAATTCAGAGTATTATCTATGCCTCCGAGGAAGGCTACAAAACTGGTCTGCAAACCTCATAAAAAGAGTTTTTTAGGACTTCTGGTCCCAGGCAGAACCAAGAAGTGCAGAGAGGCTTGGAAATGGAAGAATAAAACAAAGCTAGTAAAATATTTTTGAATATATAAATGTTTGGGTCCACTCTGATTTTATGTGCCCTGATTAACTCATCTGCTCTTTGAGACATTATCAGATAACTTTTGTTGTAATACTTGTGGCTCAAAGAAGAAGCTGTTCCAATTGTCATAAATTTTTGCTAATTGTGCATACCATAACATTTTGATCTGTGAAATAGCACACAATAAAATGTGGCTATGAAAAACAACAACAAGAAGTCAGAAACACTATTGAAAGGATTTGGGACAAACATGGCTACAATAATAATGCAAACAACTCTGTAGCAAAGCCCTGCTGGCAATTACAGTACGTAGGTTTAGTAACAAACAGTTTCAGCATCTTTCAGGCAAGTTGGCCCACAAGATGGCAGCATTGAAATGGACAAATCAAAACTGAAAAGAGACCAATGCGGCCCATTGCCCACAAGTTCCATGTAAAACAAGAGAAGTCTGGTATTGTTGAGTTTATTACGGTCAGGATGAGATCATATCTTGTTTTCAGCTTCTCTTCAACTCTGCCCAAAGATTTAATACAAAGCAATTTTCAATGGAACTTGGAATTTGAATGGATAGATTTTACAAAAGATAGGGTGGAATTCTTTGCATTTCTGGTTTCCAAAAACTGTTTCAAAATCTGTTACACTGTGTCCCCTTTGGAAGAGGGGCTCAGCTGAAGCAATGAAAACTCACAGTGGAACAATCCCCCACTCGCAACAAAGTGACTGCTCAAAGAGCCAAATCCTGAAGTCGTTATTCAGTTGTCAGTCAGTCCTTATTCAGGAAAAACATCTATTCATTTCAATGAGAGTTTTGTGTGGGTAGGAACTAAGAACAGAGGGCCTCGTGCTCCCATCAGTATCAACTCGGAGACATGAGCTGTGCTCCTTTTCATTCTTATCTCTAACTCACAAGGAAAGCCAATGCAAATGCATTGCAGTACCTGCAGTATTACAGAGCTTCCCCTACTTATTGTGAACCACCCTGTAGGGGAGGTACAGAAGGCAATTTCTGTTGGGGGAACCCTTGGAACCATAGCTCCTGAAGGATCCATGAAGTAATAATGGAGCTGGGTTGTAGAAGAGAGGCAAGGGGCAACTGGATGGATTCCCTATTCCGGGGGATCCCCCAGGCTCTTTTTGGACTGAGGGGATCCAAAGCTTGAAGGAGCAGAATTCCCAGTTTCTCCACAGAGCAGGGGGAGCATCTGGCCTGGAGGAAAGAACATGTAAGAAATGCCTTCCCACATACATTACTTTCACAGACAGTGGGATCCTGAGTAAAGATTAAAGGGATTAGGGCCTAAAAGGGGACACTCCAAAGTCAAGGGAAGTTTTTGAAGGAAGAGAGTCATGTTGTAGTGATGTGAAAGTTTTTAAGTTAGCAAAAAATATCCTTTCACAGCTAAAGATGATGAGAAAGACAACCGTATCACATGGTGGTGACATCACATCCATGAAATTGGACTTTAAAAAAGTAGAAGAAAAATGTTAAACAACATTTATTTGATTGAACCCTGAAGGTAGCATCATGCAAAGCTTGTGGCATCCCTCACAACATACAAACTACAACACAGAAAAATTGTGATATACGCAGCACATTGGTCTGAAGCTATCACACAGCACAAAGAGACTGAAAAGACTGGGACTGTTTACTTTAGAAAGGAGATGAGTAACAGGGAACATGATAAAAGTATTTAACACCATGAATGGTCTAGAGAAAATTAATTAATTCAAAAAAAAGAGTGCTGGAAGAGTTACAAAAACTCATGCTTCAGGGTTTAAGTCAATCTCTAACTACACCTGTACCCCAATATAACACTGTCCTCGGGAGCCAAAAAATCTTACTGCATTATAGGTGAAACTGTGTTATATTGAACTTGCTTTGATCCACCGGAGCGCGCAGCCCCGTCCCCCTGGAGCGCTGCTTTACACGTTATATCCGAATTTGTGTTATATCGGGTCGCGTTATGTCGGGGTAGTGGTGTAGTAGAGATTCAGATGAGACCTTCATGGGGGGTACATTATCCAACATCTGCCTATTGTGGAGTTTCTTGCAACTTCCTCTGAAATATCTGGTGTTGGCCATTGTCAGAGATAGAATACTCTAGACTAGATGGACCCTGGTCTGAACCAGTATGGCAATTTCTATATATCTGAGCTTTGGTGTGGAAGATACCATGATTGGGGGTGAAAATGGGCTTCTTTTACCCAAATAGTCCCATTGATTTCAATGGGCTGCCTCTGGCTCACCTAACCCACAGGAGTAGTTCCACTGAAGTTAATGAGACTCTTTGTGAGTTAGGCAATCAGGGTTTGGGCCAGTATATGCTTGCAGTTATTTGAAGTATTCCTTGCTCTGTCTCTATTGTTTTCTCAAAAATTGGCCTGGTGCTAATGCATATTTCAGAAAAACAGAACAGTAGTGCGAGGGAAAGGCAAGACATTTCAGTGTGTTTGGAAAACAACTTAATGGGGAAGTGCAAGAATGGGCAGTAAAGAGATTAGGAGTTAAAAGGGCCCATAAAATGAGAAATAGACATTTTAGCTATAGACATTTGGCTGAGGAGCACCAAGTGTAGCGCTGCTTTAAATCACACTGTCCAAGGTCCCGGGGGGTGATACAGTAACTGGAGGTCAGCTACAGCCATTCCCCCTTGTACCCTATGTTGGCAGCTGTGAGAAAGGAAATGTAGACATTGTGACACTGGCTCTATGCCACTAGAAGATCCCCCTGAACTACAATGATCCTCTCATGACTAGTTAAGCAATCACTCATTTTGTTTTGTATCAAAGTCATGGAGTAAACTGGCCATAGCACAAATACATATCAGGTCATTTGTACTAGAAGCAATTGGTTATGTGTGGCAAAATCCCCATTCTTTAAAAATGTAGGTTTATATGGTATGGAATTAAATCAATTTATCCTCTCAGAAAGTAGCCAATGGCTGTACTTTTAGGCTACATCTTGCTCACAGCTGTAATCATCAATGCTGCATATGAACAAGCTAGTCATTTGAAAATCCATCTGGTTGAGTTTCTTTCAAGTCCATTTATCTTTCTTGGGACACAGTCTGACATATTTCTACAGTTGCACCAACTGGAGGCAAGAAGGAGCAGAGGGGCATTCAGGACATGAAGAAAACTCTTCGGAGATGCTGTGAATCAGGGGTATCTGAACATTACAATGGAAATTTATCAAAATAATTGGACTATGTCCATGCTGACATATTGGATCTAATTCTCATTTACAGTATTCTCATATACCACTCTGGCAGTGTAAAGCAGTCTTAAACTGGGAGTAAATTATATTTTCACACACTTTAAGGTCCTTTTACACTACTGTAGTGGTGTAAAGTTGCCCTAGTGTAAAGAGAATCAGACACACTCTACCTTGTTCTTGTCATATCTCTTGACCCCTCAGTTTCCCTGATGTATCTTTTGTAAACTAGTTATTACAGTTGCATGAAACAAAACATTTGATTTATTAACTGTCCTGATTTACACAGGGCTGTGCACACCTACTGAGCACATACAATGCAAATGTACAACCTGGTTTGTGTGTGAATAGGCAAGAGTTCAGCATGCCACTTCGTTCTTTAAATTGGTTCCTTGCCACTGCAAGAGAGGTGTTTAAAAAGAACTGGTCTGACAAGGCAGAGGAATGACACCTGTCAGGTAGTCTCCTTGGCAGGCAGGACTGTTAATGCTACATTAGATGTCTGGGTGACTCGACACTTTTCCAGTTTTGCAAGCAATTTAAATCCTTTCCTAAGAAAATTCAAACCTTTAAGCATTTTTGATACAATTCTTCTTTCTAACTTCCTTACAACTCTCAGCCCCACTGACATCAATGGCAAAAGTCTCATTGATTTAAATAGAATCAGGACTGAATCTGATTCAGGGCTCAGTCGTCTGCTGTACTGAATTTACACTTGGTGCAGCTGAGAAGAGGGGGTAGAGAAAGATGGCTCTAAGTCACTCCCCCAATCCTGGGTCAGTGGGGGCTAAAGAGGTCCCTGGAATAACTTAGACCAACTTCAAGGCTAGTTTAAATTATATTGCTTGCAACCAGTAGCTGCAGAGGCTGGGGATCTGGATAGGGATCTTGCATTCTGCCTGACCCCATCCCTCCCAAACTTATTTGCCCCCTTTATGCCATTCCATGTCCAAGGCTGACCCTTATGACAACAGGACCGGGTGGTGGAGAGCCACTTACACTGCCTTCACATCACTAGAGATTTCCCCAATGTTAGGGAATAGGCTCAGCTGCCCCTTTATGCAGCTTTTAAGGATGTCTTGCAGTGAGGCAGTGCAAAGATTCTAGAACTTTTGTTTTCATTTATAAACCTTTTTTTCAGGTACCATCACTATTTTATCTGGCTGCCCATCTGCCTGTGAGCCTTTGTTATGTGCTGCCACATGGAGAATTGGAGTTTGGGATCGGAGCTTATCCCTTATGCCGTGGGAGGAAGTGGTGCCTAGTGACACAAGTGACTCTGACTGAACAATGCAGGGAAATAACATTGGCAAGCTCCGAAGGGTGCCTCAGAGCAACGTCTTTAGCTGGAAAAATGCTGGCTCATCACAGGGCAAGTGAAGGCGGTGCTGGTGGGGGAGGGGGCAATAAAGAAAGACGAGGAAATCCTGAAAGACTCTCCCCTGCCCTTGCCAAAAGTACTCAGTCATATTACGGAACAGTCCACCCAAGCCAACAAGACTCAGCATAACTGGCAAGTGGAGCTGTGTGCAGAATGGAAATTCCATTTCATGGAGGAGTTTGAGATTTCCAAATTCGTTTTCATTCCCGTATGGAACAAAATCCAAAAATTTCAAAATTCTTAGTGAAAGCAAATTAAAAAACAATCACTTCGGTTTGGTCAGAATATTTTGTTACAATATATAATACACAATAAGAATGTTAGAAAGAAAAAAACATTTTGAAAGGAAAAATCAAAATGTTTCATTCTGAAAATGTCCTACTGGGATGTTTTAGGAACCCCTCCCCCTTTTTACTCCAAAACAAAATGCTGACAGCATTGACATGATGTCACAAAGTGTTTCGATTTCGACAGAACAGCGTTTTCCGATGGATAATTGCTTCGTCAAACTTTTTCTGACCAGCTCTACTTGCAAGCTGATTGTTCCCTCTAATTGAGGTGGTGCAGGAGCAGGCAGGCAGAGCTGTCTGTCGAGATCCCATCTTGACTCGAAAGCAGGACATTGCTCAGAATAATACATGCCTAGGACAAGGGCAACAAATTCTGAGGCGGGGGAAAGTTTTCACCTGTACAGCATGGGAACTCAGAAGTTAAGAACAAAAACAACCTCTAAACTAAGTCAATTTTGCTTCTTAATCAGGTCACCAGTGTCCTTAAGGAAGTATTCTAATTATTAACACAATTCTTTTTGCTTGAAGCAAAGCCTGATGGTGTCCTATTGTGGAGGAAACACTGATACACAGTTACACACCCTGTTAATAAATTACTTGGGATACTGTGCCTGGCTGTATTTTACTAAAGGAAATGGGAGTAACTAAACATTGACCTCCTCACCAGCCCACAATTATTAAGGCAGAGCATTTAAAATTGCTCTCATACATTTAGGAGGTTTTTTTTTTTTTAAATTGTACAGGATATTAAAAATGGCCAGAACTCAAATGCTGTGAAGCCTGGGCTGTGAAGCAGGGGAAAGTAGCAAATGAAGGATTGTAAAAGCTGTTAGCTATTGTATTGATTAAGGAAAGATGACTTGCTGCCAGTGACAGCTCCTTTCCTCTTAGTGTAAGTTTATGGTAGCAGTTTATATAACCCCATTTTGAAAGTACTTGCTAGAAAATAATATTGTAAACTTGCCAACTCTGTGGTGGAGATAACTGGCAAACTTTGTTTGTCTTGGTTTTGCAGAATTGTGAGGGATGTCAATAGTGAATCTGCCAATTGTGTCTGTTTGTTTTTTCACCTGGAGCTTGCAAACACAGTGTCACACATATGCTGCATTTACACAGTTTGTGACATGATTAAGTTCGTTTAGTTTATAACTAGTATTGTCCCCATTAGGCATTGCAGAAGGAAATCTTGCTGTCTACTGCATATACATGTGGATGAAAGGAGTTAAATATTTACTGTACAAAGCTCAGAGACCAGATGCTTCTTTACTTCAGAGACTTTTAGGGAACAGAAAGCCAGGAAGTGCTGCAATTCATTATTTTTGTCTTTGGCATGAGATTTGGGTAAGGAATTTACTATATTTTTAATGAGAAAATTTCTTTTTTATACCTGGCTGTACTGTACTGTCTATTACTGTCGGCTTTTCTGTAGTCAGCACTGTAGTACCACCTGAAAAATAAATTATACATGATATGACACATGAAACAGGACAATAAGACACAGCAATCATTAGGAAGTTTCCAAATATATGTGTAAAATATTACTGAGATGTTTGTCTGGCTAAGCACATTCATATGTGAATCTGCATGCATAAATCTCAGAAAGAGAGAGAGAGAGAGATCTGGTTTCCTTCATCAACACAAGAATCATAGAAAATAATAAACAGCACTTATATAGAGCTTTATATCTAAGAACCCATTTACAAACACTAACTAATTAATACTCACAACATTCACTGTGATTGTCCTCATTTTATGAATGCTGAAAATCAGGCAGAGAAGTGAAGTAACTTACAGCAAGTCACTGGCAGAGCGGGGCACTAGCATTCAGGACTTCCTAAAACTCACCTCTGCGCTCACTCATCCATACTATGCTGCCTCCCAAATCAAGGATAGAAAAGATCTACATTAGGGAACCTAGTCCATCCCCAGTCACTGCAGGAACCTTCCCCAGCATTGTCTTACAGCTAAGTTGTGAGAAGAGTTCACACCAAAACTCCACCAGGCTCAGCTGGATTTGGGCTAGAATCTGACACAGACTTTGTGCCTGTGGAAGGGAAGAGATGGATGAAGAGCTTCTCTTATATCCCTACATGGACAGCCTGGATCTTGTGTGGAGAAACTATCCCACGTGTTTTCTTCTTGGAGCAGGTAGGCAAGGAATGGGAGGAGCCTGGATTCCACCCTGCACTCAGTACTTTACTGCTGATGTCATCATATCGATAAAGGAAACAAAAAGTAAAGGAAGAGGAACGCTTGTTCATGAAGCAATAGGCTGCTGATTATCAGCCACATCTCCCTTCCCTCACCAGCAAGTTTTACGTGTAATAGAGATGAGGCCTAGGGTGAGTTTTAATGAAATTGAGTGCCCAAGCTATATTGGTTTTCTGTCTGAGCGAGTGATATAGTGGAGAGTCTGATGACGATGCAGGAAGACACACAAATAATTTTTCTATATTCGGGGCCAAAGTGTACCAGGGATGCCAGTGTGGATTGTTGTGGCCATGGCCTCATATTCTCCTGCCCCCAGAGGCATATGGGAGTGCAGTTCCTTTCTCCCTGGAGAGCAGGGACTGTGAATGTGAGTGAACAGGGAAGCCCTTTGTGTGCTCCTTCCTTCTTCTCCCCACCCCTCAGACTGGGCACCTGAGCCACTCATCATCTGCTCCTAAACTTGAGCCTTGCAACTAGGGGCCCCAGTCGAATGTGATCACACAAGGCCCCAGATTTCTTTGAATCAGCTCTGGAGCTATATGCATGCAAGAAATCCAAAGGTTTACTGATGCTGAAAGCTTTCTGAACTATTTAGCAGTTAGATGGTATTTCCTTATTTCAGATTCACTGCTTTGGCTAATTTCAAAAGAATAAAAATCAGCTGGGATACTGTGATTTGAAAAGCAGGGACTGGGACTGTGCAGTGTCACTTCTGCTCAGAAGATCTGTATTTTTTTAACTATGAATAAACCCCTCTGTTTGCAACTTGTGTTTACAGGAAATACAGTGAAGGCTCAGAAGGAGATGGATGCTGAAAGTGCAGATTTTTCGCATCCGCTCTTGACTGCTTCCAATGGCGCCGCCCCCCCCCACCCACTATCTAAGGTTATCCAAAGTGCTCTCAGATACAAAGGGCCAAATTTAAGCCATATTTTATATAATGGATGTAGGAAGCAATACAGATTTTGTAGGCTAACCATGGAAGGGAGTGATAGTGCAATAACGTGTAACGGTCTGTCTGAAAATAAGCCCTGTTGGTGTAGGTGTAGGTGTATATTTCTGCTAACCGAGGGCCCTTTCCAATAGACCAGAAACATAATGCTCTGAGATACGTAAGCCCCAGAAATATACCTAAACAGCCCCAATGAATGCAGAGAGAAGGGGGCTCTATGCACAAGAGCAAAAAAGAAACATAAACACCCTGGTCTGTGGCTGTATGAGCCCACCGCAGAGCACTGCTTTGGATTCTTTGTCTTCCTATCTCTATGCTGATGAGGGCACCCGAAGAAGTTAGCAGTCACCCCCTATATGGCTGTGTTGGAGGGACGGTGGAGAAGATCTAGATCATGCGTGAATGTCTGTGTTTGTTTACTCAATGGCTTCCTGGGAAAGGGCAATGGCTGAGCGGGGAATCCTGCCCCAGGTGGCAAGCTCCCCTTGGTATCAGAATAAAACTTCTCCTAAAGGTCTGTGCAGGGTTATTTTCCTGAGGGAAAGTGAAATAGGGCATTTGATTAGATGCAATTCTTGGTCCAAAAATGCCCTATCTGCCTGCTAGTCACTATTGTTTGCCTCAAAAATTACACAGTGGAGAAAACAATCAAAAGTATTGTCACATATGAAATGCAGATGCCTATGTTGTGACAGTGCAGACAATACAAACTGCATACCAATGTCCATTCATCATGAGTGATTCAATCAAGACAGACATTTAGCTGGTAATTGGTGATCAACATGAACTAAAATGAGGCTGCAATGGAATGAGGATGGTTTCTGCACCTGTCAGTTGGTAGTCATCACCTGTTCCGCTGTGACAGTTTGCCTGGTCATCATCACACTCATCCACAGGATTGCCCTCTGTAGTGGTAGGGACTGATGTAGGTTCTGAAACAAAATCCCAGGGTTACTCAATTAAAATGTGTTCTGGAGACTTGTCATAGTCTCAGCTGCATGATTTTGACGAACAAAGTATACTGTGCTTCATGTGCTGCAGTAGGTGAAAAGAATAACCTTGCATTTCCTTGCTATTCACTGCCCCCCTCCCCTGCACCCTTTAACCTCCCATTAAGAGTGTTTGATCTGAAGTGCAGGGAGGGAATTGGGGGGTTTAATCATAGTAACATCTTGTATTATTCACAATTTGATGAGTGATATGCTTCTACTAATGAAGGGTGAAATCTGGTAGAGTAGAGGGCAGGGCAAGTGGGAGGGGAAGAGAGGTGGTGCTGTATTTGGTACAAGAGCTATCCTTTTGCTGCAGAGCAGGGTGCCTGTGGGTGCACCTGTGAGAGGGAATGCTCTGAAAAGGAGCGGCATGACTACTGCATACTCACTTACTACATACCACATACTTCACTAGTGGCCTACCTCTGGGCCATACCAGGTCCCTTGGGGCAGTGGAATGTGGGCCTGTGCAGAAGCCTGTGTGAAGGGGAAGAAAGAGGCAGAGGAAGCCCTTTTTTCTACAGAGCAGGGTATTTACTTCACATTCAGGAGAGGGATTCCACTGCCCAGCGGGCCCATGCACCACAGCCACAGCCACAGGCACAGGCATGCATGATCTCTCATTAGGGAGGCAGGCCCAGGACTCTGCTAGCCAGCCCATACACATCAGTCAGGAGCATGCACTAGTCTGGGGACATCCTTGCATTAGCCTGGGAGACACCATGAGTTTCCAGCAGGCCTCTCCAGCAGGATCCTGCCCTGACTTGATCATAGGATTTATCTCCAGGATCCAGGGATGAAAGTAGAAATAGGGAGTTACCGGTACGGGGCTGGGTTGGGGCCGGCTCTGGCCCCCGGAAGGGGCAGGGCCTTGGGTGGGAGGGGGGTGGATAGGAGGGTTCAGAGCCTGCCCTGGCCTGCCCTGTACTGGTAAGTGCCCTCCCCCTCCCCCGCCGGGGTAGCAGCAGCAGCTGGGGGCTCCAGCAGCAGTTTAAAGGGCCCAGGGCTCGGCCGCTGCTGCTGCTACCGCCCCGGGCCCTTTAAACCGCTGCCGGAGCCCCTGGCCGCCGCTGCTACCCCAGGGCTCTGGCAGCAGGGATCCAGCAGCTATTTAAAGGGCTGGGGCCATAGAGGCAGCAGGAGGCCCGGGCCGTTTAAATAGCCCCCAGAGCCCCACCGCTACTCCAGGGCTCTGGGGGCTATTTAAAGGGCCCAGGACTCCAGCAGCGGGGCTCTGGCTACCATTAAATTGCCACTTGGGGAAGCTGGGCCACCCCGGTACAGTGCACTGGCTCTTGCTGGTACGCCGTACCGGGGCATCACACCGGCTTACTTTCACCTCTGCCAGGATCCCTTGCTCCCATTTAGCTCCAGCACCAGCCAGGACAAAATTTGACACTTAGGATTATGCTGATCTGGATTTAGTGCTCCTTTCCTAAACTCTATGCAATAGAATATTAATCCTTGAAATTTTTAAACCAATACCACTCTTCTGATTACTGTTTTAAGCATCATCCTGGTATTTGTATAACTAAAATATTTAAAATGGTGGCCAACACATAATTGCTCCCTGCAGAGCCTGTGTGGGAGAGGAACTGTCTGAGTATAGGCAGGGTAACAGTGACAGGAAAGCATCATTATCGATGCTATTGCTATTGCTTCATTTGCAGGCCTGAGGATTATTTTTTTAAAGATATTCACAAATATGAGACGTTAATGATGTCAGTAGCTCCTGCTGGCCACATGATTTGCTTATGGCTGGTGATGATATTCTGATAGCCGCTGCCTGTCCAATAAAGGTCTGACCTTTTGTTATTATAATTAAGAGCTGTGATTTGTGAAAGGTGCCAGAAAATGTAGCTAAAACCCAATGTCCCCCAAACAAACAGCGATAACAACTGGGAAATCACAAAACCCAGACACCAGACACACTGTTTAAACATAAGATTTAGATTTTATATCAGGAGTGTGTAGCTATGGCAGGTGCAGTTAGCTGGCTCAATGTAATCAGCACAGGGAGCTTGATCCAAGCTTTTATCTACTCTGGAATATTGCTATTTTCAGTAACAACTGGTCACTGTACTCAAAGCTCATGCAATAATATGTGTCTCTCTTGGACTCCTCTCTCCTCTGCATTAACCCACCGAGCTGGCCAGCCATGCCAGGTGCAGGTTATGCAGTCCCTTTGTATGCCAGAAACTCCAGGATGGATTGAGGTTCCTCCAGCAGCTCCATTCTGGATGAGACATGGTGGATCCACAAGGCCCGAGTGCAGGCCTGTGCCTTAAAGGCACACTGTAGCTCTAGTTACATACAAGAACTGGTCTCTACATAACTGAAGTACAGTTAGGGTTGCCAATTCTGACTGGAGCTATTCTGGGAGATTTTTTCCCCCAACATGATGTAATGTCATTTTCTTATAATATCCTATTAAAATCTTCCGGATTGCTTTCAGTGGTCACCAGGAGATCAGTGCCAATGCCGAGAGACTGCAGGCCAATCCTGGAGGGTTGGCAACCCTATACACAGTTCATCTATTCCTTAAGTCAGATATGTCTCTCTATGAATCCCTTCATTGGCTTCCTCTAGCCTTCTGCATCAAGTTCAAGCATCTTATCTTGACCTTGAGGACCTGGTATAATCCCACTTTTGCCTGCATTTCAGCTCTTATTTCATCCTAACCTCTCTGAATGCAACTGCTTGCATGCAAACCTTCCTTCTAATCATCCCCATTGGATCCTTCTCCAGCTCATATTGTTGTGACTTCTTCTGTGTCTCCTTTCCTATCACCAAAAAAAGAACAGGAGTACTTGTGGCACCTTAGAGACTAACAAATTTATTTGAGCATAAGCTTTCGTGGGCTACAGCCCACTTCATCGGATGCATAGAATGGAACATATAGTGAGGAGATATATATACATACAGAGAACATGAAAAGGTCGGAGTTGCCCAACCAACTCTAAGGGTACGTCTACACTTACCTGCCGGTTCGACGCGGAGAGTTCGACTTTTTGGAGTTCGAACTATCGCGTCTGATCTAGACGCGATAGTTCGAACTCCGGAAGCGCCGCGGTCGACTCCGGTACTCCACCTCGGCAGAAGGAGTTGGCGGAGTCGACGGGGGAGCCGCGGAGTTCGACCCCGCCGCGTCTGGACGGGTGAGTTGTTCGAATTAGGGTACTTCGAATTCAGCTACGCTATTCACGTAGCTGAATTTGCGTACCCTAATTCGAACCCCCTTCTTAGTGTAGACCAGGCCTAAGAGGCTAATTAATTAAGATGAACTGTTGTCAGCAGGAGAAAAAAAACTTTTGTAGTGATAATCAAGATAGCCCATTTAAGACAGCTTGACAAAAAGCTGTGAGGATACTTAACATGGGGGAAACAGATTCAGTGTGTGTAATGGCTCAGCCATTCCCAGTCTGTATTTAAGCCTAAGTAGATAGTATCTAGTTTGCATATCAATTCAAGTTCAACAGTTTCTCCTTGGAGTCTATTTTTGAAGCTTTTCTGTTTCAAAATTGCCACCTTTAAATCTGTTACTGAATGGCCAGAGAGTTTGAAGTGTTCTCCTACTGGTTTTTGAATGTTATTATTCCTGATGTCAGATTTGTGTCCATTTATTCTTTTGCGTAGAGACTGTACGGTTTGGCCAATGTACATGGCAGAGGGACATTGCTGGCACTATCACCATTTATATCCCTTCTTTGGCTAGCCAATTCTGCTGTCAGGACAGGATAGTGTGGTGGAGCCATGGACCCACCCCTTCACCACTTTTGGAGTGGCTAGTAATTCTAATGGCACTATCCTCACTCACCTTTGTGTTCAGGTGAGCATAAAGACTGTGATTGTGCTTGAATGAATACACAGAAGGGAGAGTTTTTATGCCCTCCCACTTTCCTTCTGAGTAGAGTACTATGTAGTCTGGTGTGTCTGATTTAGGGTTTGATTCTGTTCCTATGAACATCATTAGCAAAACTGCCATTGAGTTCAATGGGAGAATGATTGCACACATAGACAGCAAGGGCCTTTTGGGCAAGTATTGCATCTTTTTTCTTTGATCAAAAGCAAGGGTGATGACCTGCAGGAACTGAGAACTCCCACAGGAATTGAGAATGGCCCCAGAAACAGAACTCCCTCCAACCTCATCACTTTGCAGGCCAAGTGTGAATCACACTTCTTCAACCCGGCTTTCACAAATAACAGCATATAGCTCATCAGCTTTAATAATCACACCTCCCACACTTTCCTTTGGGGAATGGAATAGAGAAGGAACCACGTCATATACTAGTTGCTTTAATTTATCTTTGGAAGGTGCTCAGATACCACTGTAATAGGACTAGTATAAGAACCTCAATAGACTTGAATAGTGGTGCTTCATAAATATAAATAAGAATAATGTAGAAGATCAGCAGCTTTATGGTTTGTAATGGCCACCCTACTGCACTATCATCCATCAGATAAGAAGACCAAATGCACATCACTTTTTTGGTATAACAGAAATAAAGCCACTGTGATACTGCAGGGCAGTGTTGCAGGATTGATTCCTCGACTTTGCTTGGCCTGGCCATCTGTCTTTTAGGTGCCTGATCAGAACTGAGGCCTTGATTAGCAAAAAGCCCAAACAAACAAAAAACAATGACAGCCACTCAACCAATCTATCAAAGCCATCACAGTGGATAACACGATGCCTACCTTGCAGAAAGTGTCCTCATCATCTTATTTTGTGTAAATCTGCCTCCCCATTCTTAGAAGCCTTCTCTTCCTGTGTCATATCATAGAACTAACCTCAATTGCAAACCACTTGGGGGTAGGGACACATCTTTGGTCTCTCTGAAAAGTGCTGCACACCCCTCTTGTGTAATATACAAGTAATCCTGAGATTGCTTAAAGGAGCAGAAGACCCTGTGCAGTGAGACCATCACAAGGATTCACAAAAGGTATTGTGGAAAGAATAATATATAACTTAGTGCCGCAGACATATTCAAATGTCCTCAGTGAGGGTGCTGACCGGGCCAAGAAGCAGCACTGATGGCAGTTACTACAGCAAGAGTCCCATGTGATACTCTTATGGGAGTGCTCAGCTGTGCTCAGCAGTAGTCCAAGCCACAGTGTATCTCTATGAAAATAATTAATACAATTCATTCATCTCTGTCAGAGCAATTACCTTCAAATTCACAGCCCAGTAGTTCCATTCTCAGCCCCAGTCCTCCATGTGTGGCTCTCTCAGGGTAGACGCGGATTAATCTGGTTGTTATGGGTTCAAAAGTCCGTAGCTCAGGCGTATCATAGTTGGTGTTGCCTTCAAAAGTCTGCAAGGCATGACAAATGCTGCTTGTTAAAAAAAAAAAAAGATTGCTTTCAACAATTGTATTTTTTTCTTTAGGTCTCTAGCATTTGAATTGGATGAGAAGTAGGCCAAATCCTACCAATTTAATAAGTGCCTGACATTCCTTTCTTAAATGAGGAAGGAACATGTAGTTAAAGCTTCTCTGAAAAGTGACACATTTCATTTTTCATAAACTCAGTAGCAACCAATCTATCAGGGTCATAACAGGAGCTGAGTGTCTAATGAGACATGTTTTTAAATGACACTCTGATCTGGGGTTTTACTGGGTGACATTTTCAGCACTTCATGGGGGGAAAATGACTGAGGAAAAGATCCTGTCACCTTTTAAGTAGTTATAATAATAACCCAACTATTCAAGAGAAAACTTTAATCTGATTTCCCCCAGTGACAGAGTCAAAGTTTCATAAGTTATAGTTATTTTAAAAAGGTGTAAATTAAACTCCAGGAGCAGTAGCTGCAAGAGTTCTTCCAGTGAAACTGGTCTTGAATACGAACAAAGAAAACTACCTACTGACAGCTGCAAAAAGTACCCCACAGAATTTAAGAGGGCAAAGCAGGTTGATGGACATGCCTTTGGGACAAAAATCTCATCTCTCAGCAGCATTGTCCCTTATATCCCTTAGCTATACTGCAGTTTTCAACTGCTTGTGACTCCTGCTGATGTCAGTGAAATGGAAGTTCTGTATATAGATCAAGTTATTACTATTTATTATTTGTATTTCATCAATACCAGAAGGCACCAATTATGATCAAGGCCCCATTGTGCTAGGTGCTATCCACATACAGCACATACACAGTAAACAACAGTTCCTGACATGAACTTACATTCCAAATATAGAGAATAAATGGTAGGAAAAAGGAAAAATATTATTTCCATTTTACAGATAGGGAACAGAGTATTAAGTGCCCAGAATCATACAGGAGCTGTGTAGCACTGCCAGAAATGGAACCCAGATCTCCTGAATTCCAGCATTACTCATAAAATTATTTCACTGAAGTACAGGATAGACAAAAGAACAGAGCAACAAATTGTGTGTAAGGCAGCTGAGAGTTTATTGCATAAGAACTGGATGAATTGCAATACTAATCAAAATCTCCTTTGAACTGGAATCCAAATTTGAGATTACGGTGACATTTAAGGGAACTTCCAGCTCTTAGTCATTCAGGATGAAGCTTTGTTTTTGCATTGATAAGAAAAGCAGCTGCCAGATACCCTTCTTATTTGGATGAGACCACAACTCAACATATAGCACTCTCCTGCTAGTGAGCCAAAGGCAGACAACGCAGAGGCTGCAGGAAAAGCTGATTTTGTATTTCAATGCAGGGATAGGCCACAGGAAAAAACTGATGATTGTTTTTTTTTTCACTGTAATTCTAAAAATGCCACCTGTTTTTGGTTTAAGTTTCTATATAGTAAATCAGTGGCACCCAACCCTTTTTGGCAACTGTACAAGTGTACTCGACTGAGACTTTGGCTGTACCAGCTAGTGCCCTGCTGCTTCCTATTCAATTGTGCATGGTCTAACCCACAATTAATCTTGGGCTGTTTGGAGCGTCTGAGAGACTGGCTTTGGAGCACACCAAGCCTTATTGTGTAGTGAACTAGGCACAGTTAAATGGGTGGTGTACATATGCATATGCAAGGCCTTGCAATAAATTATTATTCTAGAGGATATGCTTCTGCTCCTTTTGAAATCAATCAGAGCAAAATCTGGCCCTAAAGTGGGGAGTTGAGTCTTGAGTATCAGTCACAAAAAAAAATAGTACCAATAATGGTAAATATACCAATAGCTGGGATTACTGGTATTAAGAGCTGCTTATAAAAATGACATGACCCTCACTCTCAATGGGAGACTGGATTTCTGAGATTTCTTTCAAAGAGCACTAGGTCGGCTAGTGTTCTGAGAGGATTCAGAAGATTTCTGTCAGGAATGGGTATTCAGAAGGCACTGCAATTTGTATCTAATTAATTTACAATTATTAAGGCTTTTTTTTTATATTTGTATATTAATACAGCTCAAAAGGTCAGAGTAGCTGCCTACTGTATGAGAAAGAATATGACAAGCCATTTTACGTATAAAAGTAGGCAGACATGTTATCTAAGGAATCATGACTTCCCTTTTAATAATAGTCTTAATAGCAACATATAATAATGAAAACCGTGCTATAAAAGACATCAGTTCTCAGCACTGACACCTAGGCATTAGAATTTAATAGGCATCTAGAATTATATCGAATCATAATTATATTGAATCATTGTCTTTTGTAGTATAGACCTGCCTGTGATTCAGTTTTGACTGTTCATTTCCAATACCTACCAGTCTTCTTTGCAGGGGCGGAGGAAGGCGCATACAACAAAACATGATTGTGAGTTGTGTCTTTCATATAGGCTGTACCATAAAATGCTTTATTTGGTTACAAAGATAAACAATAACTCAGAAAAAGGGAAGCTAATAAGTGTTAGAAAGAGAGAAAAGATATAATTCTTAATGACATTTTTAAAACAAAGTCAGCCTGGCAGATGGATTAAGGAAGAGTGTTCCAGATGGCAGGAGATGCAAAGGAGAAGATTCTTGCAGCATCAGTGGCCAGAAAGCATGGAAGGAGAGTGAGAAGGTCAGTATTAGATGAGTAGAAGGAGTTAGGAGGGAGAATGGAAAAAGAGAGACAAGCTTTATGATGTAGGTAGGAGCAAGTCCACAGGGGGGTTACACAGAAGCAGGGCAAACATAAATTGAATCCTAAAATGAGTGGGGAGCCAATGAAGTTGCCTATGGATTGAAGTGATATATGTTTCTTTGTACATTTGAGGTGGGTGGAGACATGCTGGAGTCTGGAAGAGCTGGAAATTGAGGAGACTATGGAGAAGAGAATTATAATAGTCCAAGTGAAATGAGATGAAGGCATGGATGGGGAGATAGAGTAAAAGAGGTGGTAGACACAGGACAGTGTATTATATCCACTTAGTTTTTCAGAGTTCTTTCTTTATTTGTATAGCATGCAATTGTTTGTTTTTCAAAGTCAAGATTTTACCCAAGGGAAAACGATGTGTTTCATTTCATAAAACAGGGATGTTTCCAATCCACTTTCATGCTGGGACTCAATATAACTAGCATTCCAGCTTTATTAACATTTAAAAATAATACATTCATGTATTAACATTTTAAATCCATCAGTTTCCCAAATCCTAGGATTTATCAGATTCTCTTTTAATAAAACTTTTTCTAAGGAAGAAAATGTTTTGAATTTTTGGGCAGGATTTTACTGTTATAAAACACAACATTTTAAAAAAAGCCATTAATCTTGAAAGTTAATTTCTGACTTAAATGGGTTAGCTAGCATTCTTTTTTTTGTCAACATTGTTAGCTTTTGACAACGATGGCAAGTACTTGGATTAGAAAACAGAAGGCCATGTAGCATACGGTGTACCATTTAAAAGCATATGGTAACATTTTTTTTTCTCATTGAGCCATAGCGTGGAAGTACATGTCAAAACAACATCCATTTTAACAGAGAAATGGTTAGATCTCAGTATTGATTTACACCCTCTTCACACTTTATGGTAAAATCACAACTCATAGTAATGAGAAAGAGTAGTCAGTTTCAAAGGATGACCCCATTTTGTGTTTATCCCCAAAACAAATGAGGAAAAAAATAATCAACTAAGAAGGACTCAGGACTGAGGACTTTTCTGTGGAGTTACAACAGAAAAGAATGAAGCCTAATATTTACAAAATGTGCTAAGAAAAGCTAGTCATGGGTTCACTTAGCCACAGGACTGGAAAACACATTGTCTCTTTCTTTTTAGGACACACAGGTTTGCCTAATGGATTGATGGGGCCAGAGGAGAGAACAGTCTTTATATCTGAACTCCAGACTAACAGAACTTGGATAAAGAGCAGCTAAGCGGGTGTGTGGAGTTTTATGCTGCATTTGTCATTGCTCTTCCTCTCTTGGGGATTGGTCCTGCTTTGAGCAGGGGGTTGGACTAGATGACCTCCTGAGGTCCTTTCCAACCCTGAGATTCTATGATTCTTTATTCCCTTATTGTAGGTACAATTTATGGTTCCTTGTCATTACCATGCCAGTAGCAAAGCAGTATGCCCTGCACAGTGAACGGTGATCTCTCTTAAGGAATAGAGTAGGAGGCACAGGCAAATTATGGAGGTGACAGTGTCCTTTTAGGCAAAAGTATCTAAATGTACACTCTGGGCAAAGATACCAAAATGGCACATGAGACTAAATGGATGGGTTTTTGGTTGGATGTTTTTAAAACATTCCAGAGTGTGCATCTAGGACTGGACCGAGGCAAATACAGTATTTGGGGCCTGCTGTTGGTTGTTGATCTCTTTTCTTCCTCTTACCAACTTAATCACACAACAACCCACTTGATCATCTGTCTACGTCATTTCCTCCTCTGTAAAGATTTTGCTATTTCTGCTCAGCCATGTGTGACAGTTGCCTTTAGTTCCCAGACAGGCTCCCAAATCCTAAACTAGTAATAATATAATGGTACTGTGCATTGAAGACGGGATCCATATTTTATCAAAATAATTTGGGAGTTTTCATTGATTTCAATAGGCATTGCATCAGGCCTTACAGAGCACCTCTATACCAATTCACTTTACATACAATTCAGAAATCCTCAGATCAGCCCTTTGAGGTAAACAGCATTGTCCCCATTTTACAACTAGGGAAAATGAAGCACAAACAGATTTAGTGATATGCCTAAATTCAGACAAAGCCAGTTGCCAGGCTAAGAATAGACCGTCCAGCATTTCTTTTCAGCATTTGTCACCACAGGATTCCGAGGCCTACCTCAGACCCACAGCATGCCTGCAGCACATGACTAAACAGAAACAGGGATCACACTCATTTCCGGGGGATGATAAATAAGCAAAAGCTCCATAGCAGTGAGGAGCAACTTGGGATTGGCTTGCTGGAGCCTGACCACAGTCACAGTACTGTTTTAGTAACATCCCTTTAGATTTGCTGCTGAAGAAGTCTTCCTATTTAGCCTAGACCAGGGGTCTCAAACTCAAATGACCCCGAGGGCCGCATGAGGACTAGTGCATTGGCCCGAGGGCCGCATCACTGACACGCCCCCTTGCTGCCCCTGGCCCCACCCCCAATCCACCCCTTCCATGAGGCCCCGCCCCTGCCCTGTCTCTTCTCCACCTCCTCCCCTAAGCGCGCGCAGTTTTAATAAATATATACACTCAGTAATGCACCTCACTCAAAGGACAAAACACGCACTTAGATTTACTGCCTAAGGCTCTGGGAGGGAGTTTGGGTGGGGGAGGGGGTCTGGATGCAGGCTCTGTGCTCGATGCAGGCTCCAGGCTGCGGCAGGGGGTGGGGGTGCAGGCTTTGGGACGGAGTTTGGGGATAGGAGGGAGTGCAGGGGTGAGGGCTGTGGGGCTGAGGATGAGGGGTACATGATGCAGGAGGGGGCTCAGGGCTAGGGAAGAGGGTTGGGCTGTGGGGTGAGGGCTGTGGATGAGGGGTTCATGATGCGAGGGGGCTCAGGGCTAGGGAAGAGGGTTGGGCTGTGGGGTGAGGGCTGTGGATGAGGGGTTCATGATGCGAGGGGGCTCAGGGCTAGGGAAGAGGGTTGGGCTGTGGGGTGAGGGCTGTGGATGAGGGGTTCATGATGCGAGGGGGCTCAGGGCTAGGGAAGAGGTTTGGAGTGTGGGGTGAGGGCTGTGGATGAGGGGTTCATGATGTGGGGGCGCTCAGGGCTGGGGCAGAGGATTAGGGTGCGGGGGGATGAGGGGTTCATGATGTGGGGGCGCTCAGGGCTGGGGCAGAGGATTAGGGTGCGGGGGGATGAGGGGTTCATGATGTGGGGGCGCTCAGGGCTGGGGCAGAGGATTAGGGTGTGGGGGGATGAGGGCTCTGGCTGGGGCTGAGGATTAGGGTGCAGGGGGATGAGGGGTAAATGAAGAGGGGGTGCTCAGGGCTGGGGCTGAGGATTAGGGTGCAGGGGGATGAGGGCTCTGGCTGGGGCTGAGGGTTTGGGGTTGGAGAGGCTCAGGGTAAGGGAAGCCTGCCTTGCCAGTACTGGCGGAGGGCAGGCACTAGGACCCTGCACCCTAATCCTCAGCCCCAGCCAGAGCCCTCATCCCCCCACACCCTAATCCTCTGCCCCAGCCCTGAGCGCCCCCACATCATGAACCCCACAACCCCCCGCACCCGAAACCACGGCCCCAGCCCGGAGCGCTTCCCTTCCCCCCTGCCCCAGCCCTGAGCGCTTCCCTTCCCCCCCCCCCCAGCCCGGCCCCGGCGGGTCCCGCTTCCCTTCCCCCGGCCCGGCCCCAGCGGGTCCCGCTTCCCTCCCCCACCCCCCGGCCCGGCCCGGCCCGGCCCCGGCCCCGGCCCCGGCCCCGGCGGGTCCCGCTTCCCCCCCCCCTTACCCGAGCGCGTCTCCGGCGGTCCCGCTCAGAGCCGCGTGGTGAGGGGGCGGGGCTGTGAGCTCCACGCCGAGCGCAGCGCTCAGCCCAGAGCTCCCAGCCCCGCCCCCTCCCCACGCGGCTCGGATCGGGGCGGGGCTCAGGCGCTCGGACGGAGACTCGGCGCTCTATGCGCCGAGGCTCCAGGAGAGGGGCGGAGGCGGGAGCCTCCGCTTTTCTCTTGGGGGCCCCTGCGGAGCTCCCCTGGGGAGCTCCGCGGGCCGCAGGGAAGAGCTCCGCGGGCCGCATGCGGCCCGCGGGCCGCATGTTTGAGACCCCTGGCCTAGACCTAGCCTAGACAACCCTTTTTCAAAGATCGGAGCTATGCAAGTGCTTTGTAAAAGGGAATTCATGATATAGTGATTTCTTCCTCACCTTTATCTTCTTCTTACTGGCATCCATGATCATTTTCCAATCGGATCCATTATTGCTGTAGCCAATCTTGAATTTTTTCATGAACACTTTGTTTTCTCGGTGCTTGCCTCCCTGAACAATTATGCCCCGTACTCTTTTCTCTTCACCGAGGTCTACTTGAAGCCATTCCTTCGTATACGAGTGAGTAGTTGGTGGCAGTGCCCAGCCTGAACGGCTTGTTATAAGACGAGCATTTTCTGGGATCCAGTTTCGATCAACTTGACTAGATGCTGTAATCTGAGAGTCGGTAATGAGTCCAGACACCATACCCAACATCCCAGAGCAAGGATAATCTATAGAAGAAACAGGCCATGTTTAACAGTTAATCTCTGCAAATCTGATACAGCCATAGCATCAAAGTAGAAAAAGACATGCCACAGCCAGTTCAAAGAATATAAGAAATAACTTGACCCTTTCCTCCAAACTCAAATCTCATTTTGCTTGAGTCTTTAATTTAATTTATTTTTTGTTTGCTTAATTTTGTACTTCCTCATTTCGGAAGGTAGTGGAAGTACCAAAATACCACAAGTATTTCTGGCCTGATGGGAACCAGGAAGTATCAGAAAACTCATTGTCAACTCTATTCTTATGAGTTTTCCAGCCTGATTACTAAACCAAGGAGGGGAGAGGTCACACCTGAACTTGTGGATGCTTATTCAAATAGAAATTCCAAACATTGTGAAGTTTGCCATTGCTGGTTATTAATCAGTAAAGCATTTTGCAGAAAGTAGTAACTGTATAAATTCTATATTATTTTGTTAGTGGTCTAGATACTAGTTATTTTCATGTCTGAAGAAGAGGTCTGTGTAGCTCGAAAGTTTGTCTCTTTCACCAACAGAAGTTTTGGTTTGAAGAAGAGCTTGGTGTAGCCTGAAAGCTTGTCTCTTTCACCAACAGAAGTTGGTCTAGTAAAATATATTACCTCTCCCATCTAGTCTCTCTAATATCCTGAGACCAACATAGCTACAACAACACTCTAAATGATAAAGGGCAATTGACATTTATAGTAAAACTCGTATTTTTAATGGTTTATAATGAAACCATTAGAACTTGCTACAAGGTGAAATGTGTCATGAAAAGTCTTAGCGCACAAGTTTACTTTTGTTTTAAATTAAAAAATTTAACACATTTGTTGAAGTAAATGGGAATTAGAAGAATATAAAAAAAATAGTAACTTTTTAAAGTTCCTGGTTGCACCCATTGTATTCAAGAATAATTATTTTGGTTTTGTTTTTTTTAAAGATAGCATTTTGCTAGTAATGAGGGCCATATGCTGCCGTTACAAAAGTGTTTACACAGATTATTGGGGGAGATTTCTGTGCCACATAGGGGCAACAGCACTCCAACCAGACTAATGTTCTTTCACAAATGGGAATCTGGCCTTATACATCTAGCTGTTGGAATGGTTTGTAGATCTGTGCGTTCACATCTTGTCTAATTTTCAACTTGGGTACCCACTATATACTATAAAGAGAACATACAAATCCTAGTACCCAAATAAGCACTTAGGCATTTATGCACCTCATATAAATGCTGATTTGAGTTTCAAGTGCAAATATACCCTGTTTAGATACTCATATTAACATTGGGCGGTATTCATAGCTAGCTTCATATTAAGTGACCAGACAAAGGTTTCTTGTTCATCCCATGTTACATTTTCCTGGCTTTGAAATATAAAATGAACTCCTTAATAAATCTAATAATAAAGCCCTTGGCCTAACTGGGAATATCTTGGAGACTATGGGGTGCGGAAAGGAGGGCCAGGTGAGGGACTGTCAAAAGAGTAACACATGACATAGTAAAATAATTAAAAGAAAACTGTACCCCGCCCCTACCCTGCCCCTTCTCTGCGGCCCAGCCCCCACTCACTCCATCCCTCCCCCTCTATTGCTTGCTCTCCCCACTCTCACTTACTCATTTTCACCGGGATGCCTCAGGGCATTGGGGTGCAGGAGTGGGTGAGGGATCCACCTGGGGCCAGAAATGAGGTCTTCAGGGTGCGGGAGGGGACTCCAGCTGAGGCAGGGGGTTGGGATGTAAGAGGGGA
Organism: Mauremys mutica; assembly: GCF_020497125.1. Lineage (NCBI taxonomy): Eukaryota > Metazoa > Chordata > Testudines > Geoemydidae > Mauremys > Mauremys mutica. The sequence continues at coordinate 267,305,627 of NC_059073.1, forward strand.
TGAGGGCTCTGGCTGGGGGTGCGGGCTCTGGGGTGAGGTCAGAGATGAGGCGTTTGGGGTGCAGGAGGTTGCTCCATTCTGGGGGGTGGAGCTGAGGGGCTCAGAGTATGGGAGGGGGCTCTGGGCTGAGGCAGGAGGTTGGGGTGTCAAAGGGGGTACGGGCTCTGGGCTGGGGGTGTGGGTTCTGGGATGGGCCCAGAAATAAGGGGTTTAGGGTATGGGAGGGGGCTCTGGGCTGGGGCAGGGGGTTGGGGAGCAGGGTGGTGGTGAGGGCTCTGGTTGGGGATGCGGGCTCTGGTGTGGGGCCAGGGATGAAGGATTTGGGGTGTAGGAAGGAGTGCTGGGCTCGGGCTGAGGGGTTTGGAGTGTGGGAGGGGGCTTTGGGAAGGGGTAGGGGGTTGAGGTGATGTGGGGATTAGGGCTCTGGCTGGGGGTGCGGGCTCTGGTGTGGGGTCAGAGATGCGGGATTTGGGGTGCAGGAGATGGCTCCAGGCTGGGGCTGAGGGGTCGGAGTGTGGGAGGGGGCTCTTGGCTGGGGCAGAAGGTGCAGACTCTGGGGTGGGCTGATGATGAGGAGTTTAGGGTGTAGGAGGTGTTCCGAGGGCAGGAGGGGGATCAGGGGTGGGGCAGGGGTTGCGGCGAGGGGAAGTTGAGAGCTTCGGCTGGGGTGCGGGCTCTGGTGTGGGGCCAGGGATGAGGGATTTGGGATGCAGGAGGGCACTCTGGGCTGGGGCTGAGGGGTTCAGAAGGTGGGAGGGGGATCAAGGCTGGGGCAGGGGTTTGGGGAGCAGGAGGAGGTCAGGAGTGCAGGCTCCCGGTGGCACTTGGCTCAAGCAGCTCCTGGAAGCAGTGGCATGTTCCCCCTCTGGGTCCTATGCGGTGGCATGATCAGGCAGCTCTGCGCGCTGCCCCGTCCACAGGTGCTGCCCCCACAGCTCCCATTGGCCGTGGAGCTGGCGCTTAGAGCGGACGCAGAGTGCGGAGCCCCTTGGCTGCCCCAATGCCTAGAAGGCAGAGGGAGGATATGCCACTGCTTCCAGGAGCCATGCGGAGCCAGGCAGGCAGAGTGCGGAGCCCCTTGGCTGCCCCAATGCCTAGAAGGCAGAGGGAGGATATGCCACTGCTTCCAGGAGCCATGCGGAGCCAGGCAGGCAGAGAATCTGCCTTAGCCTCGCTATGCCACTGACCGGACTTTTAACAGCCGCTGCCAGGGTCTCCTTTTGGCCAGGCGTTCTGGTCTAAAGCCAGACACCTGACAACTCTACAAGAATAGTCATTTTTTAGAAAACAGAATCATTATAAAGAAAAAGAAGAAAGTGCCAAATGTAAGTACAACAAATGTCAGGTTTCCAAAATCTTCCTGATACCTACCTGTTATCTTACATCCATAAACTTCAAATCTCAGTGATATCCCATTTTCCCAGCTTGCAGGTCTGATCCGAACAAATCGTGCTAACACTGGCTTGGGAAACGTCCTATACATAACATCAGTGGGGTTGACATTCCCTTGAAATACCTTAAGGAAGAAAGGAAAGACACTATTTTTTAAAATTAATATATTTTCTTTTAAATATAGTTTATAATTCTGTGTTTTACACATACCAACAATCCAAAGTTGAAAGTTTTTTGCACGGAGGAATATGTCATTATACTCATAGCATAATTTCTGCAAGCAACTAAGCCTGGAAGATGCCTCTATATAACATACCAGTGCTTAACAGTTTCTCCGCTGTACTGGGGCTTTGGGAAGAAAATTAAAGACACAATATACATGACAATATTGAATGCAATTGTTAATCCATTATAGTTAGACTGAGGTCTTGGCTACACTGGCGCTTTACAGCGCTGCATGTTTCTCGCTCAGGGATGTGAAAAAAACACCCCCCTGAGCGCTGCAAGATACAGTGCTGTAAAGCGCCAGTGTAAACAGTGCCGCAGCGCTGGGAGCGCGGCTCCCATCGCTGCGAGCTAATCCCCTCGGGGAGGTGGAGTACTGGCGCTGCGACCACACTCACACTTCAAAGTGCTCCCGCGGCAGCGCTTTGAAGTTTCGAGTGTAGCCAAGCCCTGGGATAAATTGGATAGGTCCTGAACCTCATGCTCAGATGAGCTGTGCTCAGTGCATCACATTAGGTGTGTGTAAAGGTACTCCTATGAGGACCTGTTTGGCCCCCCTCCACCAAGCCAGATACAACAGTTTCAGGGACCATTAGGTGAGCTGAGGATCACCAGAGTGTAGCAATGGTCTGGCAATGCCTCTTTTCTCCTGACATATTCCTCATGCCGGGAGTCTGTATGGAGGGCATGATGTAGGGCCAGCTATACTGGGTCTGTGCCATCCAAGGATTGTGCTATGCTGGAAAAAAACCTCAGCTGCTTGGTTAGGGCAGCTTTATAACTTCTAAGCTTCACTGAGCTGGTGCAAAGAGGCTGTAGTATGAGCCAGGGTCTTTGCTTACATGTGACTCAGAATCAAAGCTCTGGACTGAATTCAGTGAGGAATTATCTGCATTTTAGGTTGTATAAAAGTTCCTTTACTGAATCAGGATAAAATGTGCATTCCTTTGCTTGTACTTGGACTCTTGAGTTTTGCAGGGAATAATACTGCTTATTTTGACCTTTTATGTAAAATACTTCTTAACAAATACCAAAGTTCTTCTTTTGTCTTGTATAGTGAGGTTTAATCCTTATAGCTGATTGTTTTCAATCTTCTAGGATCCTGTCTTTGACCCTTTAGGCCAATGGTCAAACAATAAGTCCCACAAATAAATATTGTATTGGTCTCTGCTTTCTTGTTGATAAGCATGTTCCTCTGTAATAGTGCCAAAACTTCTAAAAGTCATAGTCCAAAGAAGGTGACTCAGTTTCCTGCTTCTTCCTTAAATAGAGTGAAGACAAAATTTCCTGTTTTTTTAAAATGTATGTAGGCGTAAGAACTTCTCCTTTTATGGGAGAGTTGACAGTTTCTTACACATAATTCCAATTTTCCTGTTTGTCATTTTCAGTTGCTGCATTGATTTGGTGGGTTAGCTGTATGCAGCCATCAGCTCATCACCCTAAGTTATTCATTAAAGAATTTAATGTATTGGATTTGTTATCTAGGGAGAGCCTCTAGACTGATGTCCAGCTTCTGATCCATTTCTTGCGGCAAAATCTTTCCAAGAAGAATTGGTCTGTTTTTTCTTAATGGGTGAGTCTGGATGGGCCCAATGATTCTGACTAAAAGGCATGGAACTCCAGGTTATGCTATAGCTATAAACCTTTAAAAATGAAAGCCTCCTCAAAGAGCTGTGTAGTTTCATGAGCTTGTTGCTGCATCAATAGTCCCAGTTCCCCTACCTTTGGTTTTTGATCAGGGATATAAAAATTGAATGTCAGCCTGGTGTAAATTTAGTTCATGTAATTTAAAAAAAAATTTTTTAGTACTCTTACCTACAGTATGACATTGCTGTTTTACATCAGATTTGCTTTGACTAGAAAAAAAATTTAAACTCTTCTAACCAATAAATCAGAGCGGTCAAATCTTTTGATAAACAAAGCAGAGCATGTACAACAGTCAAGTAAATTGTAAGTTTTCCAAGGAGACTGAATTTTGAGACTAGTTGTGAAAGAGGCATTTGTTCTGAGCACACGACTAACAACCAGGAACCCCTGAGTTCTAATACCACCTCCAACATTGATTTCCTCCATGATTTTGGATGAGTCACTTAATATCTCTATTTAAGTTTTTTTCAAGGCCCGTCATTGTGACATTTGACCTTGTCAGCTTCCCCTCATTTATAAAACAGGGATAAAAGTAATATGTCAAGTGGCTGCTTTGAGGATTAATTTATTATTGTTCATTAAAGTGCTTAGAAGATTGAATCAGCTACATAAGTGATAGAGATTATGATCATTTTGAGTGGACGCTTTTGTTGAAGGTATGAGATAGGACTGTAAGATACAGACATGTCAGGATCATATAGATATGTTTATATATTTATATTACATAACGATGGCAGGACTTAAACAGCTGTGTCTGCTCAAAACAGCTATCTTGAAAGAAGGCAGCATGGAGTAATTCAGTTTCCATTAGGTCACATTAGAAATTATTGGGAATACTGGCTTCTGGGTGAGCATGTGAGTAGGGGTGAGCAGACCACTCATGTGAGTAAGGTGAGAAGAATTTGGCCCTTAAACAAATTACCTTCATGCCCACGATGGCAGATAATGAGGATTTTTCTTACAAGTGGTAACAACTGTTTCAGCTGGAGGGTGGAGAGGGCAAATTCATAGACAAATGGAGTAGGGAAGGTGATTTAATAATCTTTATAAGGCTGCAAAGATAGGCATAGTCATCTATCTGAGGTACTTATATGACCCTCATCACTGTAGTGTCTAAGAGTATGTCTACACTGCAATTAGACACCTGCGACTGGCCATGCCAGCTGACTCAGGCTCATGGGGCTCGGGCTAATGGGCTGTTTACTTGCGATGTAGATGTCCAGGCTCAGGCTGGAGCCTGGGCTCTAGGACCCTGAAAGGTGGAAGGGTCCCAGAGCTCGAGCTGCAGCCTGAGCCTGAACAGCTACACTGGAATTAAACAGCCCCTGAGCCCGAGCCCCACAAGCCCGAGTCAGCTGGCTTGGGCCAGCTATGTCTAACTGCAGTGTAGATATACCCTAAGAGCCTCACAATCTTTTAACGAATTTATTTCCTAGCACTTTTGTGAAGGAGGGAAGTACTATTATCCCTATTGTACAATGGGGAGCTGAGACACAGAGCGACTAAAACGATTTACCCAAGGTCACACAGGAAGTCTGTTGTGAGGCAGGGAATTGCATTTGGGTTTCCCACATCCCAGGCTTGGGCCTTAAGCCCTTGATCATCCTTCCTTTCTCATTACTGTAGCTACTATGATGGTTTACTACTTGGCAAGAGTGAGGTGAAATGGAAAAGACTTACCAAAGGTTTATTTCCCTCTTTAAGTGTAATCCAGTCTTCTCCATTGGAGCTGACATCTACTCGGTATGATTTCACATAATATTTTTTCTTAGTTTCCTTTGAGATGGCTCCCTGGGTCCCAATGCCAGAGACAAATCGGAGAAGGCCTAGGTCTACCTGTGATAACAAATATGGAGATGTGGACAATCTGTTTAGAGCATAATAATGTTATGATAGCAGAAAACAGCCTTGTTTCCAAAGGAGCATAAGGGGTTAATAAAAAAAGAAAAATATCCTGTTATTGATGGCAATGTGGCCTGTAGCTCCTTATCTGTGACTGTGCATCAATTTATTCCTAAACTATATTATGATAGTATGTGAAAACATCTTCCTTTTCAGTGAATAGGTATATACTAAACGGTTCTCTTTCATATATCAGAGAGGCACCACAGACTCCCATCAACTTTAATGGATCATGCTCCAGGAACTATTATTATTTATTATTGCAGTGACTACGAGCCTCACTCATGGACCAGGACACCATTGTGCTAAGTGTTGTACACAGAACAAAAAGACAGTCCCTGATAAACTTATTTGTAAAAATCCTTGGTAAATACCTGTTCTGACAAACACAGTGCAGTTGAATCATTAGAATTCAGGGCTGGTCTATGCTAGAAAATTCGATTGATCCAGCTACATTGCTCAGCGGTGTGAAAAATCCACAATGTAGTTAACCCGAACTAAGTCCTCGTGTAGACAGTGCTAGGTCGATGGAAGAATTCTTCCATCAACCTAGCTGCCCCCTCTCAGGGAAGTGGTTTTACTACAGAGAGAGCAGAACCCCTCCCATTGCTGTAATAAGTGTCTATACTGAAGTGCTACAGCTGTGCCGTTAGCATTTTAGGTGTAGATATAGCCATACTGACATTTTCCAGACTGCTGGGGAAATGAATGCCACTCTACGTGCATATCTATGCAGTATATATATATAGTGTGTGTTAGATGCATTCTCGCTCCCTCCCTCATCCAAACAGCATCCAAAGGGTTGAGGGCAACCAAGATGGTTTCTAACAAGTAGGTCGATAATCATAACTCCATAACTTTTATTCTTTCCTTATTTTCTGTCTTTGTGCAAAACAGTAAGAAGTGCTAATTAAAATTGAGATCATTAACCCGCCTTCCAAAAAGCTGGACTCTAGCTTTTGCCTCTTATAACAATTTATTTCATTTCAATATAAGAAACATAGTTATTCACAAAATATTAGCCCTACTAATTTACTCCCCTAGAAGGAACAAAAGACAGAGGCTCCATGAAGTCCACCAGTGCTGTTGCTACTGATTGTATGTGGAAAGTGCCCAGTGATGGGCAGCATCACTGCCCATCACTACAGTGATGGGCAGCACTATAAAACCCTAAGGTAGACAGATTTATAACAGTCACATGAGTCTTTATAATTAATTCTGTAGGAGTGAGATTGATAAAATTATGTTCCTAGTCAACATATGTCACTAAAACTTAAAAATGTCACTATAAAAGAAAAAAAAGTTTTCTTGTATATTGTGGCAATACAGCTACCATTAAGGAATAAATTGCTCAAATATTTGGTTCCTGTACAAATCCCTATTGAACCCCTTTTCCCAGCTACAGCATAATATCCTAATGCCCAGACATTAATAGACTGAATTAACTCGTCTTGTGCTAATGTCCCATGCATGTCTCAGGCTTTTTCATTTTTTTCAAAGCATGCAGGATGCAGAATGTATGTCTCCAGTGTTCCACAAGCATCCTTTTTCCTGGATGTATGTCATACACCCAAAGGCACCGGAGTGGCTAAATCAATATGCTCTGCATTCTTTCTCAGATAGCTGTAGGAAGTGTTATTCAGGACAGGGTAGCTGCTATTTCGATTTCCATGTCATATATGTCATTTTGAAGTCCTGCAACAAAAGAACAGTAGCCCTGTGTGGGAAGAATAGTGCTGGCTTTCAGTGCAAAATCCTTGTCTCTGCCATGGTTTTTAAGGCTGGTAATGCCAATACTTGCATTTTAGTTTGATGAATCAAAAGAAGTCCCTGCATCTGAATTTCTAGGGATGAAATGCTGCAAAGATTTGTTTGTAATAGGAAAAAAAATTCTCTCTCTCTCTCTTAAAAAAAAATCCCAACACTGTCTTACAAAAACAATCAAGTGATTTAAAGTTACTGGAGAGCCTCAAATGTTAGTTTGCTACAATCTGAAAGTTCATGGGGGAGTCTGGGTATCATTGCACAGAGCAATCTCAACTTAACTTGAAATGCTCTCAGAATTGTACTCTGCTGATTGTAAAGTGTGCTACACAGAGTCATGTCCAATATCACATTCACTTCCAAGCTGAAGTGCACTTGAAAATCTGGAAGTCTGAGGGAGTGTAGTGCTGAGTTATTTAAATGAACTGCTTCTCTTAAAATTTCCAACAGCTCTTCAGGTTTGAAATGATTAGGGTCCTAAGCATGTACAGTTCCAGCTGATTTGAAATGACTCTAGTGGTTTTTTTTTTATTTTTTAACATACAGTCAATAATTCATTTTGAATGAAGTCAAGCAACAGTCTGTTACGAGAGTTCTAGATATTTGAAGCCAAGCTAAAACTTAACATAAGAGGCTAAGGGAAACGTTTGACTCTGAAGCAAACAATTATTGTCCTCAAACCAGACCTTCAAAACCATGTTTATGAAACCTTCTTACTAGCTGAGGTGATAACAATAACATAAAAAAGGTGGAAACAACCCTAGAACCTGCATAATATGTCCTCCCGTGCTTTTAAACTCCCCATCACCGAATTCTCATATTAATCACTTTGAGATATCCAAAACTGCGTTTTTCTTTCTAACGTTCATCAAAGATGACCATAAAGCTTTACAATCTGTTTAGAGAAGGGCTCTATTGGCGAAATTCACCTCTGTGCAAAGGGTTTAAGTGTTGCATAGGCCTCTGCACAGAGGTGAATTTCAACCTATATCCAAATTCCTACTACCCACTGGCAACTAACTGAAGATACCAAAAAGATAACTCTGGTCAGACATGGATGCTCAGTGTTAGAATTTCCAGAAGAACCATCTTCAGAGGGCAATACTTCAAGGACAGCCATGTCATCATTTCTTATGCTTTTGGGGTTGAGCATATAAGAACAGCTGTACCTACACTTTCCAGTAGGGTTTGTGTATGACAGTATGCTCACTTTTCCACAAAGGCTTCAAAACATTAATGTACAGAGATTGCCCATTTTTCTCTAACTCAGTCAGCCCATCTCCATTTGTGATAGATTATTTGACAGCTGGCTTTTTGTTTTATACTAGTTGTATTTTGGTACGTTGGTTTGAAGAACTTCTGTTTCGCGTTAATTTGAACTGTGGAAGGATGTGGTGATGAAAGACTGTACATCTGAAGCTGAACATCAAATGCATTCACTAAAATTATTTGACATTTCACTCAGTGTGTGATAAATAAACATCTGGTATTTATTTTCTGGGATGCAAACTATTTTGTAGAAGTTTATTGCTCTTTGTGTGGCTGAGTGGCCGTTATCTGAGTTAGCCTACACAATCCACAATAGTGACATCATGACACGTCACTTCCGATACCAGGATTTTATTTTTGATTATAGTATTTCAATTGTTCTCTTTCCCTGCCTTCATTCAGATGAAAACTTATATCCCTTCTTAAAAATAATGCATTAGGGCCTGATCCCATGTACTCTGCTTAGGGTGTTACTTGTTACAATGAGATTACTTATGTTAGCAAGCACTACACTTGGTAGCAAATGTATAAAGGATTGGGTCCTTAGCTTGCATGAAATGAGGAAAATCTCAAATATATCATTTTTCTGGGAGAGAAATGGTCCTATCAAAGGAAAATAGTTGTTCTTGCTTACTGCATAAGACTTCTTAAAGCAATTCCTGCCCCGTGAAAGCATATTGAAAGATGCTGACTGTTTCCATGTATGAACTATTGCCTCACTATTTATTCTGCAATGCCTCTTAGCATCCAGTAAAAATACTTTTTATAGCTGCACTATTGTCTGACAAACTATAGGAGTCACATTCCTGAGATATAGATATGCAAAATGCTGCACACATATTTTTTTCAAAACCACTTAAGGAGGAGGACAAAGAAGCATATGTAGCACTGTGCAGTAAATCATGTAGCAAATCTCTGCAAACTGCTGGTTAAAGAGCAGCATGTAGCTTGCAAGCCATGAAATGAATATTACTGCTTCCTATAATCATAGATAATCATGTCATAATGAGGAAGGCCTTATTTTCAAAATGAAAATCTACTTTGCTCAATATAATACAGTCCACAGTGGTGGTCATGGCAAGGGAATGGTTGTTACCAGCTTTTAACACCCTTACTGTAGGCCTGGGCAACAGCCTGAGAAAATAAAGGACAAAGGGCTAGAGTTTGATTAACAACAGGAAGCTATTTGTTGTGAGCATCTCTTGTGGCTTGAAAAGCTGTATAATTCATCACTTAACATTGCATACCAAAGTAAATATTGTTAGAGAATTGTGTCATTTCCTTAGATAACACAGATGAACTATGGTGGTACTTCACTGGCCTACTATCTACTACTCTATTTATGCAAGGGTTGATCAGCATTGTCTTTCATTAGCATACCTTTTTTTTTAGCTGCTGTTGATTTGATTGATCACTTTGGCCCATGCTGTGTGTAGAACTATTATTCAGTTCCTTTATTTATCGATATTTAAATCACATGGGTTACAGCCTTTAATTGAAACTCTAAAGGAACTTTTAATTTACGTGGCAAATCAAATTAATTACAATAGTCTTCATCCATGAAATTTGGGTCATTACAAAAGTACTACTCCTTGACTCATTGACTTCCACTTTGGCTTTAAGTGAGTAAAATTTATCCTTTCTCTTTGTGAAAAAGTCCCATTGATATTAATGATAGCGCCATAAGGAGAATAAGGAGAGAGTATGGCCCTTAAAGAGGGATCTATCATGCACGAATGGACTGAATGGGAGCTTTCTCATTGACCTCAGCAGGAGCAGGGCCTAAGTGCATTAGTAGAAATGTATACTCAATGTAAGTATGAAACAGATGATGGGGCAAACATTTGTGTCAAAGGACAAAAATATCACAGCAGCAAAACAAGAGCTGCCCTTGCTTTAATGTTGAAATATTCTTTACAGTCTTAGCTTCGAGCCTAAATCCGCATTGCTGCTTTGTAACATTAAAACTTAAATGTAAAGGAGGCTATTGCATTCAGGCACTGACATTGGGGTGTTACAGTACTGAGTATAGAGAGATTTTTCTTAGAGGCAGATTAACCAGCTTCTATACGAGAAAACTTTGGAAAAGGATGAAAAGGTTTGGCTGCAAGGTATAAAGGAGTTTCAGCAACTGTCAGCACAGTGCTTGCTGAAGAAAGAAAAATGCATAAAGTGTAAGAAAAATGAAGTCCAAAAAGAAAAAAGAAAAGACCTCTGTTTTTTGCCTGAGAAAAGATAATGCTTGTGTGGGCTGTGTTGCATCTGGATTCATGGCACATTCTCCCACTCTTATGTTAATTTTTTTTGCATAAATCAGAAGCAACTAATTAAAAAGAAATATTTAATTCTGACATGTTCTTTGAACTGGTGTTCCATCTGGTTCTATTTGAATAGTAAAATCTGCTGTAGTTGTAAAAATTGGCAAGCAGCACTCTGGTAAAGAGAAACAAAAGAGACTCAGTACAGCAGGTTAATACACTAGCATTTCAACTTGAGACATTTCCAGAATTCAGCATACCAAATCGCCCCAGTATGGAAAGCATAAAGATCAAATGTGAAAGAAAAATGCTGTTAGTGAGGTGGGAGAAGCACTGCCACTGGTCTACATTAGCTGTGTGTGATATTTATAGTGTGAGTCTTTGAAAAGAGTTTGGATTAAAAGTACAGGGAATGCAATGTTATGATGAAATGGACTAAATGTATTTTATGAAATGCATTCATTGCATACACAATGCTGAGAAATAAGTCTTCAATACCCTTTTCTATGTTCTACTAAAATATATATTTTAAAAAATTCATGAAGTAACATAATTATATTCAGAAGAATCAGAAAAATACCTTTTCCCTAAGTTATCTCATACCTGATAACTCCTTAGAACCTGGGCACTAAGATACAATAAACTCTGATAACAAAGAGAAGAAAATGTAATAGTATTTGGATTTCTATGGACTCCAGAATCTAAGTAATCAGCATCTTATGCAATTTGAAACTGCCCTGTAGCAATGAACAGAAAGGCTGATGTACGTCTAGTGCTTTAGAAAAAGATTGTTTTACGTTTTCAAGAAGCATATCTAATTGTGAAATATTACTACTTTAAAATGAAAACCTTTGCTTCAACTCTGCATTAACTTGCAGATGAATACCTAAGACATGTACAATGACTAGGTCAGAAAAAGGAAAAAATGTGAATGGCTCTTTTCTCCAGCTAAGATACTTAGGAACCCTTGCTGAGCAATACATGATTCAAGAACTTAATACTTTTAATTAACGTTTTTGAATGCTTATTTGTAATTTACATTTAATTTTAAACCTGAGTTTAATCCTGTGATCTGGAATGAAGACAAGTACTTAGTACAGTCTGAATGTAACCTTCCCAAGTTTGTGTTAGAGACTGTAGAAATGGGAAACTCTATAGCAATACTTACAGAACCGGTTTCTTCTAATAAAAGAACATAATTATAGCACTTTTTTCAAAGTTAATGAGTAACTAACACTCACAAATGAAATGCAAGCACCCCAAAGTCTCCCAGTCAAACTGCTTCCCATGTGAGAAGCTGGGCTTTGTGTGGGAAGCAGTGAATTTCACCTATACGGCACTGTTGTGACATTCTTTTGCTAGTTACAGTAATCACGGGTAATCACGTCCCAGAGGTATCATAGGGCATAGGTACCAGGACCTTGTTGCCTAATACATTTTGGCATTCTGAATCCAAGTACATTACTGTACCCGTGTAAACACACACAAATAACCTTAGCTGCCCCCTATTTTCTGTTTTACCATCCACACTAATGCAGTAGGAGGACATTGGTAAGCATGAGGAAGAGGTATATTATAATGGATAAAACTTCTACTGACTTAGATCTTGATCTTCCAAATAGAGCCACTGACATCCAGGAAGAGGCCCAAAGATAGACCTGATATTCATGAGCATGGGAGAAGGTAAGTACTCATGAGTTACATGGGCATATCCACAGTTTCTTGTTATCTGTGAGCAGCTCTCGCTTTCTCAACATTTGGCACAATCTCTGCAAATCAGGCAATTGCTCACTTTTTTCTGCATTCATTTTTTTCTCTTTTAAAGGGGGCTGTAAAGTTTATCAGGCCAAAAAATTGACTCCCCATTTCTAGCACAGCACATGGTGCATGTTGCTTTTTGTTTACTGTTAGCCTAACAATAAGTCAAGTCTTTTAAAAATATATAGGCTTCATGCTTTCCTCCTTGGGGGGAAAATCCAGTATCTATGGTGAGATGCTGTGGTGACTGGCATGCTATAAACAGAGAGAAAGAGAGAGAGGGATAAAGTACATACATAGAAGGGTCACCTTGCAGTGTTCTTAGTATGTTCCCTCTCAATTGAGAGAGGTTTTAGTATTCCCACAGGGTATGAGATCTGGAAATGCAGCAGAAGCCAAGCAACATTGGCATAGATCCTGTCATATAGGTAACCAACCCCTAAGTCAACCTATTTACCATTGTGGGTCACATCCAATACTACCTGTATGGCCCTGAGGATGTCACATGGGCTGCAGCTCTGTGCTGATTGGGCCGCAAGTGGCCCACGGGCCATAGGTTGAGAACTACTGCCCTAAGTGATGATCTCTGAGCCCCCTCCTCCCTTCTGACAGCATTTCTGAAGCATCTGCCCTGCTATTGGCTCTCTCCTGGTGCTAAAGGAGGGGAGTGTGGGGCTGGGGGAATTGCAGAGGGAAGTTAATGGTAATTCAAACTACCGGTATATTAATTGCCATGAGGATTTCACTTGGAAGTCTTTCAGTAGCTGAAGGGAACCTGATGTGTTGAGTGGCCGTTCCCCACTCCTGCTCTTCTCCCAGCACAACCTGTCTAGCTCAAACCATGCAGATTTCATGTTGATGGGTTTCCAAGGGCAGGGGATGATGCTATGGAGCTGCTGCTCCACTTCTCTGTGCTCTCCACCCTGTTCCTGCAGAAGTTTCTCCCCTCAAGCAATGTGAAAGGGACATCTATCTATCTTTAGCATCTTGGTTTCTGAAAGCAAATACCAGAGTAGATTTCCTGAGGTAAGGATGTCATTACATAAAGGACCACTGACAAGGGACATCAATTCTTCTGGCCAAACAACCTTGATAATACCACTTTAAAATTATTTCCATACTACAAGGGTTGTGTCAGTCCATAGCAGAACCTGACCTTAATCGGAGTTGTATTGGTAGATCAAGGGAAATGCCTAATCTAAAGCGCGTTTTACTTTAGCCACTTCATTCAGTATTAAAATAATCTGCAGCCTTAATATAGTTTGTTAAAATATGCAGCTGCCTCAATTCATACCATAATGGGACAAGCTCATCCCTGGAGTAGCTTCAGTTAAGCTACACCATGAATGAATTTGGACCAATGCATTCAACATAGGAGGCTGCAAAGGAGAGAAGGAACAGGTGACATAGGTACAGCTGGTTGTTGGAAGTTATGTGTAAACAGTCTCTGAAGAAAAGCCAGTTGTTCCTGAGAGCAGATGAGGTGAGTCTCAGTTTAATGTTTGGTCAGCTATGTGCTGGAAGCTTTGTTTATCAGACAGCTATAAAGTTTACACTGATGCCCCTTTGAAGATCATTTAAAAAAAATAGAAAAAAAAATTAAACTCTCATAGGTGAGTCAAAAATGGAACTTTCCCCCTGTAGAAACATACCCTTCTCCACTCCCTATCTTCAGGGGGCAGAGGAGTAACAAAACATGGGAGAGAAGTTGAATTGGCTTGTGAAGGGCAGGTATTTACTAGATGGAGAGTCTCTCCTTTATCCTTCCACCTTACCTATTGGGTAAATAAAAGTGTCATCTAGTGGCAAAAACTAAGACAAAAAGGCAGGGAAACACAGGGACATATGAGGCAAATAACACAGCAACAGAAATCCTGGAGCATGGTTGGGGGAATAGGAATGGACCCACAAGACCCATAAAATCCTCAGCTTCATACCATTGTGCAAGTGTGGAAAGAATAGGCAAAAATGCCTAATATTCTCAGTGAGATGTTCTGCAGTAAAATAAATATGTCCATCATCTTCAGAATGATGGACAAGCCCCACAGGCACAAAGGTCTCTGGCTCAGTAACAACTATCCTTATTATAACACACCTCAGCTGTGTTCTGACCCACAGACCCATATTTCTAACTGTTACCCTCCATCATTCTCTTCCCCCTTCTGCCACTGCTGCAGTCTGACACCTGTCCTGTCTTGCAGATTAATTTTATTTCTGTTGCACTTAAAGTCAAACCCTGCTCCTTCCTTCATGTCTGCAGATGGCCCTGGCTGCAGTGGAACTGGTGGGATTCCACTGCATGATGGTGGGAGGGAGAACTAGAGGAACCCACACAGGGACTCTGTTTGGCTCCAAAGGGGCTTTTTTCTTACAGCTGTGGAGGAATGTGATGGCGGGGGGGGGGGGGGGGGGGGGGGGTGGGGGGGGTGTGTGTACTTCCCACACTGGTTCTGAGAGGGCTGAGATAGGACAGGTGGGCCCAATCAACCAATTAGGCTGCAAGCTGGGAAAATTAAGGGTTGGAGGAAAGCCCTAATTAGAAGGAGGCTCACCTGAGCAGAGGTGGGCTGAGTTAGTAAAAACCCAGGAAGCTGGCAGCAGTAAAGGCTGCTGGGAAAGTCTGTAGTCACTCTCTGGGAGAAGGGAGGAGTCTGCAGAGCTAGGGAGTCTGCAGTTACTGCCTGGGAGGGTGGCAAACTCAGAGTGGGGGAGTGCTAGGTGATGGTAAGGAAAGGGCTCATGGAAAGTGGGGGAGGGATAGCTCAGTGGCTTGAGTATTGGCCTGCTAAACCCAGGGTTGTGAGTTCAATCCTTGAAGGGGCCATTTAGGGATTGGGGGCAAAAATCTGTCTGGGGATTGGTCCTGCTTTGAGCAGGGGTTGGACTAAATGACCTCCTGAGGTCCCTTCCAACCCTGATATTCTGTGAAAGGCAGCAAGGTTGAGAATGGAACAGACCTGGGCTGCTGATTAGAGGGCCTCTGAACTAGAACCCGGAGTAGAGGGCAGTTTGGGTTCCCTTGCTAGCCATTGAGGTAGCGAGTGGGAAGATTGCCTAGGACTGAGGAAGTGGCAATGAGGTGGTGAATGGAAAGACTGCCTAAGATTGCTGAAGAAAGACTTTGATAGCCCTGAAGGGGGAAAATGCATATAGTGAGCTGGCTGGAGGGTCAAGTCACAAAGAGGCAGCAGCAGCTTGTGGAGTGAGAGAAGCAGAGAGATGGTGTGCAACTATGTGAAGGCACATTGCCCTTGGGAAACTAATTCCTAGAATGGCCAGGAGGAGGTGCCATTCTAGCAGTGAGAAGAACACCCTGGCACATGGAGATCTGGAGCTAGGCTGGGAAGAATGTGCATAGCTAGTAGGTGCTGATTATACTGGCTTCTCCATAATGGGTGACATGACCAGAGTAGCCTAAGGCTACAAGTGCAGCCTTGGCATGCTCCCATATGCTGGAGATAGGATTGCCCCCTAAGGCCCATAGGATCCCACTATATCAAGGCTGGCTGTCAAGGTCAACGGGGGGTAGGAAGGTTTGTCTGTCATACTGCAGACTGTACCTATCATGGTTTGTTACAGCAAAGAATCTTGTGCAGTACCGTGAGTGTCCCCTCACCACTCTGACTTCCCAGGGACAATGGCAAGGCCGGGGGGTTCTCTTGACTTGAACTGGCTAATTTAAATGCTTGAAACAGTCCAAATGTCACACTTTCTGCGGCTCTTCTACTATCTGGTTTCAGTATGTGCCTTTGTCAAATTGCATCATTTATTCCCATGTCACAGTTTCCTTCTGGTCAATTAACCCAGCTCCTGGCCTGTGCCATCTATACTCTGTAATAATATCCAGAAAGGAAGATTCCTTTAGCATTCTTTACCTTCATGCAAACATATCTTAAGAGCATAAGACACCCATAATGACTTTCCTCACACAACTGAACAGCCAGCATTGCTTGTTATAATTCGCTGGAGTGCCATTATGAACTGTAAAATGACATGAAGTGAATATATAACTTGTATTCTTAGAAGGGGGAGGGGGAAGAATTGACAGTTACTGTGCTTTCATGTCAATGCACTCCCTAACGATGGGTAAAGCTTGGCACTAAAGCCTGTGAAGTTCAGCTCTCAGGCAGCCTTTCAAAGATTGGGAGGACTTGAAAGCTGAGTTTTTCCAGGTTTCATCTTATCACATGCAGTAGTATGATGCACTTCACTGCAATGCAAACTCCAAAAGAACCAAAACCAAAAAAACACAGGCACCAAGGTTTATACTTTCCCAAGCATTCATGTGAAACATTTAGATAAGCTTGCTCAGGAAATCCAACCTAAACAACTGCCTGATGTAAGAATAACGCTGTTAAAGAAATTAATGTGCTGTGCACCAGCCTATATAAATACTGACTGTATTTTAAGTGAATACCTGATAAGGAAATAGGCCAGTTACACAGCTGAATGCCCAAGGCACCAAATGATGAAATGCAATTATTTTCAAACTTTTGCAGGAATAAATCTGCTGTGCACCAATTTATATCAGTTCTGCATGCTTTTATGTCACACTTACAAAGGGATAAATATTATAGGAATATAGATAACTGCAAATTTAAAGAAATAAAGACAAATGTGGAATGAAAGCTCCATTTCAGAAGTCCCTATCATTCTGCTGAACTACTCTGTACACAATAATGTTTAAAATCAATCTATATATTTTCTCTGCACAAGAAAATTAGCAGTAAATACACACCAGATACCTTAACCAAAAGAGGCTAGTGAGGGTTCAATGTTATTGAAGGGGCCTGTTCTTGCCCTCCTACTTCAGACTTAGGTTTATATGCCCACAAGAGGCATGTAAACCCCAGAAGCCTTGGGAAACTCACTTTGTATCATGTCTTCTGATCCTCCTGAGGACAGTTGGGCCTATTGACTACCCTGAGTAGGTGCTCAGGTGCCACAGAGATGGGTTTGGTATAAGAATCTAGACCAGGGGTCAGCAACCTTTCAGAAGTGGTGTGCCAAGTCTTCATTTATTCACTCTAATTTAAGGTTTTGTGTGCCAGGAATACATTTTAATGTTTTTAGAAGGTCTCTTTCTATAAGTCTATAATACATAACTACACTATTGTTGTATGTAAAGTAAATAAGGTTTTTAAAATGTTTAAGAAGCTTCATTTAAAATTAAATTAAAATGCAGAGCCCCCTGAACCGATGGCCAAGACCTGGGCAGTGTGAGTGCCACTGAAAATCAGCTTGCGTGCCGCCTTCAGCACCCATGCCATAGGTTGCCTACCCCTGATCTAGACAGACAGACCAGAGAGTAAAGGGGGATAATAGGGGACCTGTTCTATGGCCAGAAGCCTGCTGCTCAGTCTAAGTACTTTATAGTTGATAGACATGCTGTACCCTTTTCTGCAAGCAATCTGCGTGTAGAGGGCTTGCTAAATGTTACAGGAGAGAAGAATTGCACCACTGAAGAGCTACTGTCCAGCTACGTGGAGGGAAGAAGAAATTGCACCGATACTCCTGCCCAGCTGGGTGGATGGAATAAGAGATGCACTCACAGATGTCATTGCCTGACCAGGCAGAAAGAAGGAAAAATACACACCTCAGACATCATTGCTGAGCTGTATGGAAGGAATAATAGTTCCACAGAGATTGGAAGGAATATTTTGATAGTAACTTGCATATTCTGCAGTAAATATATGCAAAAAATGTCCACAGAGGGCTTGAAAAGCTGTATTGGCATGAGAACTATTGATAGTGTAGGTCACCAATGAGACTAGTAATGGGCAACAAATCTCAAAATCACACACACACATTGGTCTCCAGTGACTTCTGTTTAACATACCTCTCTGGTATTATGCTCTTTTTGTAGCACTGCAGTCTTTTACGTTCTCCCTTGAAGGGAAGTGGCTAAGATCTATTACAGAGGCTCAGAGATGTAAAGGCCTGTCATGTTTAGGAGTGCCTGGTTTTTGCTCAAGGGCTTCAAAAACAAGATAGGAACGTCATTTAAATATGAGAATTTCATGTATTACATTACACACAGTGTAACTGTAGGTCCTAAATGTGAACATTAAATGTACTCTGTAAAAATCCAATTACTGGTGCTAGGGCAGAAATCAGCCATCCCTTTTAAAGGAAAGTTTTGAAAGTGCAGTCATAAAATCCTTGCATGTTATGGATTTCATTAACATTGTACTCCCCTAGGATTCCCAATTGTACAATAACAGGAGTTCTTTAAATTTTAAATACCACAGACAGGAACAGATTTCACTAAAGCCAGATGTGGAACCCTCACCCTGGCCTTCTTACTGGTTCTAAGAGCTGGAACTGTTTGGTAATTGATACCTATTAACGTGTTTGTTGTTTAGATTACAGAAATGGAAACACTATACTATTTTTCCCCTGAAAAGATATGTTAATAAGGGACACTGGCATACATTTCAACAGCAGTATCTTGCTCATGATTAAATTAAAGGGTTTTTATTTATTTAAAAAAAAACCTATTTAATCACAAAATGGAAACGGACTGTGTGAAACATAAGTGAAATAAACAAGTAGGTTTAGCTTAAGGTCAGGAGATAGTAACATTCCACTGGACAATTAACTAACTTAAGGCCTATTTTTGGTAACCATTGTTGCATACATTCCTTTCATGTCTTAATTCTATTCTTATTTGTATATTAATAGAAAATATTTATGATCATTTAAAATGCACTGGAAGAAACTCAGCCCAGGCTGACTCCACTGGAGATAATATGGTCACCCCTAGGTTCAAGTTATTTCAGCAAATTTTAAACATTTGTAAAAGAGTAACAAGAAGTGGAGAAAAAGCTGTGTGAGATGTAGTTTTGCTGTTGATCTTTTGTCTGAGCTTTTGACATATATTTCAAAATGAAAAATAAAAGAAAGCATTCATTTAGCACAGGAGGGTGTGCAGCTGATGTTCAGCTGAGCTTAAGAGTTAGTGAGAAATATTTTATGGGCACAAAGGGAGAATCTAGTTTTCCTACTGAAGAATAGATCATATGTCCACAGCTGGAATTCACGCAGATCTTTGTTCAATGAAATATTACAAGCAGCCACCATTTTGCTAATTTTCTTCAGTGAAATGGTCCCAGAGACATTAACACCTCAAGGAAAACAATCATATCATATGCCCTCTAGATGTCCCTCTCCAGATATGGAACTGGATTTTTTCTTTTAGCAAAAATATTAACCTTGAAGGGAGGGGAAAAGAAGGGAAAGGAGATTAGTGGTATTTGCCACATACAAAGAATGGCAAAGCAAGGAAATAAATAATTAGGGCTACATTTTCAAACACCTTTGCATATATACAGCTGCACACATCTCATTTATACACCTGATTTGCATATGTGTATCAAGAATTTAAAATGATGTTGTAGCTATGTCAGTCCCAGGATATTAGAGAAACTAGGTTGGTGAAGCGATATCTTTTATTGGACCAACTTCTGTTGGTGAGAGCGACAAATTTTCAAGCTCAAAAGCTTGTCTGTCTCTTCAACAGAAATTGGTCCAATAAAAGATACTGCCCCACTCCCCCACCTTCAAAGGCAGACATGGCCACTTAGCCACCTAACTGTTCATGCATAAATTGGGGTCTTACAAGTTTGACTGGGTCAATAAATACATGCATTTTTGAAAATCTTAAAGCAGTGGATCTTTATCCAGCTAGTATTATAAGAGAAGTGGTTTCAACTTAGGGTGTGTCTACACTTTCTGCCAGTTCGGCAGGCAGCAATCGATCCAGCAAGGGTTGACTTATCATTAGGAAGGAACAATCAGTTTCACACATACAGAATGGGAAGAGACTGTCTAGGAAGGAGTACGGCAGAAAGGGAACTAGGGGTTATAGTGGACCACAAGCTAAATATGAGTCAACAGTGTGATGCTGTTGCAAAAAAAGCAAACGTGATTCTGGGATGCATTAACAGGTGTGTTGTGAGCAAGACATGAGAAGTCATTCTTCCGCTCTACTCTGCGCTGGTTAGGCCTCAACTGGAGTATTGTGTCCGGTTCTGGGCACCGCATTTCAACAAAGATGTGGAGAAATTGGAGAGGGTCCAGAGAAGAGCAACAAGAATGATTAAAGGTCTTGAGAATATGACCTACGAAGGAAGGCTGAAAGAATTGGGTTTGTTTAGTTTGGAAAAGAGAAGACTGAGAGGGGACATGATAGCAGTTTTCAGGTATCTAAAAGGGTGTCATCAGGAGGAGGGAGAAAACTTGTTCACCTTAGCCTCTAATGATAGAACAAGAAGCAATGGGCTTAAACTGCAGCAAGGGAGATTTAGGTTGGACATTAGGAAAAAGTTCCTAACTGTTAGGGTAGGTAAACACTGGAATAAATTGCCTAGGGAGGTTGTGGAATCTCCATCTCTGGAGATATTTAAGAGTAGGTTAGATAAATGTCTGTCAGGGATGGTCTAGACAGTATTTGGTCCTGCCATGAGGGTGGGGAACTGGACTCGATGACCTCTCGAGGTCCCTTCCAGTCCTAGAGTCTATGAATCTATGAATCACGTCTAGTCTAGACATGATAAATCGACCCCGATCACTCTCCTGTCGACTCCTATATTCCACCTCCATGAGAGGTGCAGGCAGAGTCAACGGGGGAGCAGCAGCAGTCCTGCGGTGAGCAGATCTAAGTACGTCGACTTCAGCTACATTATTCACATAGCTGAAGTTGTGTTACTTAGATCAATTCTTCCCCCCACCCCAGTGTAGACCAGGGCTTAATTTCAGGTTCAACACTGAGATATCAGTGGTTTTGCTGGTTCTCTGAATCCTAGAGTTCCTACTGTGTGTAGTCAGTATAAGAACATAAGAATGGCCATACTATGTCAGACCAAAGGTCCATCTAGCCCAGTATCCTGTCTTCTGACAGTGGCCAATGCCAGGTGCCCCAGAGGGAATGAACAGAACAGGTAATGATCAAGTGATCCATCCCCTGTCGCCCATTCCCAGCTTCTGGCAAACAGAGGCTAGAAACACTATCCCTGCCCATCCTGGCTATTAGCCATTGATGGACCAGGCTTTATTCAGGTAAAATCCTGCAACACAGGTTTATTACAAGCATCACCAAAGGACGTTGAATCATAATACACAACATTCAAGATTTTCACAAATGGCTGCCTAAGTACATGTTGAGGTATCTGATATTGAAAAGTGCTGAGCAGCTGACTCAGCAATTTCAACTGACTTTAGTGGAAAGCACCTAGCTTGTTGTTCCTCAGTATGTAATTAAATAAATAAATATGATCATAATACCGATGATCATTTAAAATCAGTCACTTGTGTCTTCTTGCATTTCAAACTTCCTGGGCCAATTGGGGTGAAAAAGGAATCAAGCTACTGAAAATGATGCGGGACCAAGACATGGAATCCTTGGCTCCAACTCGCTAATCTGCCTGGGCTGCCAGTTTGTGTGGCTGCTGCCACTGCAGAATATAGATGGGAGCAATGGATGCGTGCTACTCCTTCTCCCCACCTCACTCCCAGGGCCTGATTCTCCTTTACACTAAAGCTCTGGCAATGTAAAGGGACCTCAAATTTACACCCATTTTGAGGCCTCTTTACACTGCTGGAGTGGTGTAAAGGGGCTTTAGTGTAAATCAGAAAGAGACCCACAGAGTTTGGATGTGTACATCTGTGCTGTTTGCATGCTCCTGCCCCAGCCACATACCCCCTCTCTGGTGAATTGCAGAGACCTGCAATGTAGAGCTCCTCTACAACGTGCAGGTTGAGTGGAGTTTTCATATGTAGTATAACGAATCTTTTAATAGGATTTTATGTTATGGGCTCAGTCATGTCAACTAGACACAGCCCTGCATTGGGAGCAGGATGGGTATGGAGCTGTTTTGGCTCAGATGGCTCTAAGATTAATTCTGCTTCAGAGAGACAAGTCCCCCTGGAGACCCTAGCACACGGGGAAAATTGTCTGAGGCTATACCACTTCAGGTATAGGTAGGGCCTGGGAGAGATCAGCTGACAGTGCGCCAATATGGAGCACATGGCACTCCACCAGTTTCTTGGCTGGCATAGCAGCGGGCTGCAGCCTGAGGCCACTCTAAATTATGCTGAGGCTTTTTCGGTCCCTGGCTATGCCAGGTTTGGGGTAACGGAAAGGTGGCTTAAAGTCCCAAGCATAAAGCTTAGAGCAGTTTAAGACTGAATCCATTTTGTTATGTTTTTGTTATCAAAAAATAAAACATTTAAAAAAAAAACCTTTTTCCTGGAAAAATCTAGTTCTTCAGTTAAGGGATTAAACTATATATATGTAATTACTATAAGTGAATAAAGCACATAAACCACATGGATTAGATTTGACTAACCTGCTTGTTTTGATTATGCAGCAACAAATGCATAAGTGACAGAAAGAAAGAAAGAAAGACAGCCATACAAACAGATGAAACACATGGAATTTGATTCTGATGCATTCCACTCTTTCCCCATACACATTCCATGGATTTCAAGCAGCATTGATTAATACCAAGCCTATTACTTCTTAGGTAAAGATTGGGAGGTTTTAACTCTTATTTATGGCTAGTTAAGGGAATAAGAATCAACTGCTTTTTTGCCACATTCAAGTATTACTAAGTCCATCACTTACAATTAGCAAGTTTCCAGCAATTCAGGATATGTCTGGGCCTCTTAAGTAGGACTCTTGAGAGTCCCATTGTGTGCAAAGAATCAGAAATGTAAGAATTTTCCTTTCTTGCTTCCCCTTACTGACTACTGCTCAACATGCTTTTAAGCTTTCTTGCACATTGCAAACCTCACAGGAAGCAGCAACGTGAACATTCTTGTTGATGCCTAATGATGCATTGTTTTTGTATGTCAGTTAGTAATTTCCTATGAAAAACAACAGAAGCAGAAAGAGAGCTCCACATATTTAATCTGCTGTAAGCCTTAAATACAGCATTATTAATCTGACATAAGTGAAACTTCTCGCTGTTGCTGTGAGCAACAGAGTTTGGGTCACAATTAAGGCAAGAAGTTAAAAAGACTCAAATAATGCAGATAAGTTTGTATTTTTGTGTGTGTGTGATAATGAGTATATAAATATTAGTATTAGTCTTCTAAAATGAATTTATTTGGTTTTATTCCACAATAATTAATACAAATACATCTAACATGTTCAGGAATGATGTGACCAGCAAACTGTGGACCTGATCTTGCAAATACTTTAAAACAGGTATCCCCAACGCGGTGCCTGCGGGCGCCCGGTGGAGCATCCGCTGAAATGCCACCGAATTTCTGCAGCATTTCGGCGGCGACGCCTCTCGATGACGCCACTTGCCGCCGACAAGCGACGTCATTGAGAGGTGTTGCCACCGAAACGCCGCAGAAATTCAGCTGCATTTCAGCGGATGCTCCACCGCCGCCACGGTCCTTCGTCTGGTGCCCGCCAGACGAAAAGGTTGGGGACCACTGCTTTAAAACATGAGTAGTCCCACTGAACCCAATGAGAGTCTTCAGGTGCATAAGTGTTTGCAGGACCAGGGCTTATATCAATAGTTCTTTGGCAACAAGATTACCAGTCATACTAAAGAATGTTTTGTTTTGTGATATGGAAGAATAGTTACTAAGGGCAAGATTGGGAACAGTGAACTCATTTAATTTCTGACATAACCTAGATTTGGATTCAGGCCTTAAGAGGTGAAATTCTAGTCCATTAAGCATGGTACCACATAACTCTAGGTATTATCAGTTAGAGGGATAGCACATGCTCAGTTTACTGGACCACTTCACTTTAAGTGTATGTTAAACTAATATTGACTTTTCCACTAAACCAAAATCTCTGTTATTTGTGCCCAGAAGACTGAAAAAACAATAGACGCAGGAAGCAAAAGAATTAATCTTCTTGACCTTTTCTTTGTTATACCTTCGGGAGTCAGTCTTTTTTGTGTGTGTGTAATAGGAAATGTAAGATAGTCACTTGCTACAGTTCTTACATTATGCACAAATATTTTACTGTATTATTTTGTATATTCTTTACATTTTCCATTGTCAACTTGAATGCACTCCATAGAGTTTTATTAATATTGTCTCTGCAACATAATCTTCATACCTGTATCCATTCTCTACTGGAATCTTCTCCAGGGGTCCATCCATTTTCAGCGTAATTTAGCCGGGACCTTTCTGAAGACCAGTTGGTGCTATACTGGGAGGAGACAGTGATTTGGTCAGAGTGAATTTCTCCTGATTCCATACCTAGTGGTTCCATGCACTGGAAATCTGAAGAAAAATAAATTACCATAATTACTATAGTCAGCTATTTCAGTTTAGTCTCAGGAGAATGAGAACATGTTTTCCTGTTCTGAGTATGAAAACCTAAAGATTTTTTTTTGTATGTGACTTTGAATTCTTTAGTAACTTTAACTGAGGCAGGACTGGGCTTGTAGTGTCATTCTTAACGCTGTCACTTGAGTTGTCATGGCAATTCCTGCAATAATAATCTATACAAATATTTTTAGCCCAGCATTGTAGCCATTTCAATACAGGACAATCAAATTCTCTTTCCTAGGATAGCAAAATACTTCTGTGGGTGGATTTATAACATAAAACAATGTATGCTTAACCTATAATTACACACAGAACTGGAGCAAACAAGTCAGAAGACACATCAAAATTTGTAATATATGATTCTTTGTAATGTATTAGAATCAAATATAAAAATACTTTACAATTTATTATTACAAAGTCCATCAATTCTTCCCACACCCCGGATATTGAGGAAAACAAATCAGGTTTGAATCCAGCCCAGGTTTTTAATGACTAAAAGGAGTTACCATTCCTTTGATAACTAGTTGTATGTTACATGAATTGATGGTCCCCATCCAATCTCCATAGACACAAACATTACCATGGCAATTTAGCAATAATTGGCTGCCTAGTTAGTAGTCTTTACAGACTGGCCAAAGGCTGAATGGGCCATGGGGACTAAATTATCCTCTGACCCATAGAGAAGATTACTCCTCTCAGGGTTGAGGCATATTTACATGGTGGTGTGGGGATGCTTGCATTACTGCCTATGCTATATCTGCTGGAGGAAGGGGGGGTGGAAGGGGAGGGGAAGGGGAGAGAATGGACTTTAGTTTCCAAATCTGTAATCCAGTGCATTTCAGACCCATCCTCTCTAAACTGGAAGTCAGATAGGCCAGTGCCTTTCACAAGCTCTAAATTTAGACTAGATACATGCGGTAAAATATCTAAAACCCCAGTGCAGCGGAAATATGACTGGATATGATTTTTCTTTTATTTCCTGTAATGCTGTTAAATATATTTAATTTTTTGTTATGTAACTGGAATCTTTAATCTTATACTGGGGAGAGGTTTCCTTGTGTTGCCATCATGATAAATGGCCCACAGGAAAACCAGGATGTCACCTATAACTTTAAAAAAATCAACAGTTTTGTACTGTGAGACAGCAAACTGGAGTGTGGTAATAAGAGCTATTAATTAACTCAGGGCTAGAATAACATGTTTGTACACAAAAGAGTAACACTGAAGGGGAGGAATTTTAATGGATGGATGAATGAAAATGTTTTTAATTGAATTGCGACAGCTAGCACAGTTTGCAAATGTGTATTTTTCCTGTGCAAAATTTTGACTTTTCAGTAAAAAAAAAAAACCCTGAAAATTTTCATGTAAAAGCCTTTGGCTGAAAACCAAAAAATTCATTTGGGAAATGCTGTCATGGTGCCTCCTGGAAATTGTAGTGTGGGTACCTCGTGCCCAAATTTTCCTCTATGGGTTGAGCTCCCTGGCCAGACTACATCTCCCATGATTAGGGTTGCCAACTTTCTAGTCGTACAAAACCAAATGCCCTAGCCCCACCCCTTCCCCGAGGCCCCGCCCCCACTCACTAGATTCCACTACATCCCCCTACTCACTACACTCACTCACTCCACGCTCCACTCTTGCCCGCAGGCACTGCCCCCGCCTCCCCGGCCAATGGGAGTGCACAGCTGGTGCTCGGGGTGGGGGCAGCACATGGAGCTCCAGGGTCCCTCCGCCTAGGAGCTGGAACTGCTGGCCACTTCCGGGGCATAGTGCGGTGCCAGCCAGGACAGGTAGGACTAGCCTGCCTTAGCACCGCAGCATCGCTGACCAGACTTTTAATGGCCTGGTTGGCAGTGCTGACTGAAGCCGCCAGGGTCCCTTTTCAGCCAGGTGTTCCGGTCAAAAACCGGACACCTCGTCACCCTACCCATGATTTACCACATTCTCCCCAAATCCTGAGCCACCAAAGTCAGTACCAGGTTTACTATGGTGCCAGTGTGCTGGCCCCACACTTTGAGGGGAGCCCATTACAGACCCGTCTAACCCATCCATTCAGCTGGATCTGGCCCCTTGCTCAGGGCAGTCCAGCACCCAGGCCTGGCTGTGTGAGTGGTTCCCTACCATGCACGCCACCCAGCAGCCAGGCTCTGCTATGCAGGCTGGGTGGGACTCCTGGCTGCGGGGCCGGTGGGTGTGGCCGGCCTGGCAGGCTCTTGGGGGTTGCATCTGGGGGAGGGGGGTTGCCCCACTCCCCAGTGGTCTCTGCTGTCCACCAGGTGTGGGATCCTCCCTACCTCCCCAGGGCTGAGATGCCTGGGACTGGTGCAGAGACTGAGCAAGTCTCAGCCAATGGGGTGGGGGAGAGCAGCACGGGGGTGAGGGGACATGGCTGGGGTCTACCAGACAAGTGGGTTCGGAGGGAGCCCAGCCTGGACTGGCTCTGCTCCTGCTCCAGCCTGGCTGACTGCATTGCTCCCAAGGGGCTGGAGCAATCCCTGCCCCGGGACCAACCCGAGCCGTGCTGCTGGCTCAGCCCAGCAGTCATGGTCACCTCCCAGTGGGGCTGGTGAGTGCATCTGGGGGGGCAGGGCACAGGTTTCTGGGAGAGTGGGGAGATATGTGTGTTCTGGGGCCCTGGGCAGTGTGGGGGCTGGTGTGGGAGTGCTGGTCATAGAGCCGTGGGGGAAGTCTGTGTATGTTGGGGCACTGGACAGTGTGGGGTTTGTGCTGGATGCAGTGCAGTTGTGGTGGGGGGGCTGTGGGGAGATCACTGGGCAGAGGGGCATCAGGGTGCTCTGGGTATAGGGGTGTGTATGCGTTGGAGGGTGCTGGGCAGGGTGGGGTCTGTGTGGGGCACTATGCAGTTGTGGTGAGGAGTGTGTGGGGGAGTCTCTGGGCTGGGGGGCACTGGGCATAGCAGCTCTGGGGGGCACTGGGCATATGGGTCTGTGGGGGATTTCAGCAGGGGGGCACAGGAGTCTGTGGGGGTCTCTGGGCAGGGGGGTGTTGGGCCGGGGGGGGGGGTGGCGCACGGCATGGGTCCACCCCGAGGGGACGGGGCAGGCCAACGTGCATCTGGCAGCTGCTGCTCATTTGTAAACAGTGCCCATGCACTGGGATGGGTGGAGCGGGGCCATCCCTGCCGCACTGTGCCCCATTGTCCCTGGCCAGCCCCTCGCTCCAGGGACCCCCTTCCCTGGCACCATACTCCATTGCCCCCATGGGGGCCCACAGATATGTTTGGCACCAAGCCCACAAAAGATTAACCCAACCCTGACCACAGTACTTTGTGGGAGCCCCTGAAATCTCAGCTGAAAGCAGTAATGATCACTTGGGGTAAAGGAGCGGTTGCCTTAGCTTGGAGCCAGTAACAGACTCTGTATGTGGTTTAACCACTAAAGTGAACAAAGACACACCCTATTAGCATGGATTAAACAAGAAATCTGTTTCTGTGGTTACTGAAACCTATTTTTACTGTTTCACTGTGAATAAATGTGTACACACACACACACACACACACACACTCTCTCTCTCTCTCTCAGGCCTGGTCCATGCTAGGCAGTTAGGTTGGTTTAACTACATTGCTCAGGGGTATGAAAAGTCCACATCCCTGAGCAATGCAGTTAAACTAACCCCCAGAGTCAACGGGTATGTCTACACTACGGGATTACTCCGAATTTACAGAATTCGATTTTTGGCAACCGATTGTATAAAGTCGAGTGCATGCAGCCACACTAAGCATATTCATTCTGCAGTGTGTGTCCATGTACTGAGGCTAGCGTCGACTTCCAGAGCGTTGCACTGTGGGTAGCTATCCCATAGTTCCTGCAGTCTCCCCCGCCCATTGGAATTCTGGGTTGAGATCCCAGTGCCTGATGGGGCAAAAAACATTGTCGCTGGTGGTTCTGGGTACAGCCTCACCCCTCCATCCGTGAAAGCAACGGCAGACAACCATTTCGCGCCTTTTTTCCTGGGTGAACTGTGCAGATGCCATACCATGGCAAGCATGGAGCTTGCTCAGCTCAAGACAGTAATCATGAACATTGTAAACACCTCGCGCATTGTCGTGCAGTCTATGCTGAACCAGGACCTGAAAAACTAGGCGAGGAGGAGGCAGCTACAGCAGTGCGGCGACGAGAGTGATGAGGACATGGACACAGAATTCTCTCAAACTGCAGGCCCCGGCGCGTTGGAGATCCTGCTGTTAATGGGGCAGGTTCTAGCCATGGAACACTGATTCTGGGCCCGGGAAACAAGCACAGACTGGTGGGACCGCATAGTGTTGCAGGTCTGGGATGATTCCCAGTGGCTGCGAAACTTTCACATGCGTAAGGGCACTTTCATGGAACTTTGTGACTTGCTTTCCCCTGCCCTGAAGTGCCAGAATACCAAGATGAGAGCAGCCCTCATAGTTGAGCGAGTGGCAATAGCCCTGTGGAAGCTTGCAACATCAGACAGCTACCGGTCAGTTGGGAATCAATTTGGAGTGGGTAAATCTACTGTGGGGGCTGCTGTGATGCAAGTAGCCAAAGCAATCACTGAGCTGCTACTACCAAAGGTAGTGACTGTGGGAAATGTGCAGGTCATAGTGGATGGCTTTGCTGCAATGGGATTCCCTAACTGTGGTGGGGCAATAGATGGAACCCATATCCCTATCTTGGCACTGGAGCACCAGGGCAGCCAGTACATAAACCGCAAGGGGTACTTTTCAATGGTGCTGCAAGCACTGGTGGATCACAAGGGACGTTTCACCAACATTAATGTGGGATGGCCAGGAAGGGTTCATGACGCTCGCGTCTTCAGGAACACTACTCTGTTTAAAGGGCTGCAGCAAGGGATTTACTTCCCAGACAAGAAAATAACAGTTGGGGATGTTGAAATGCCTATAGTTATCCTTGGGGACTCAGCCTACCCCTTAATGCCACGGCTCATGAAGCCATACACAGGCAGCCTGGACAGTAGTCAGGAGCTGTTCAACTACAGGCTGAGCAAGTGCAGAATGGTGGTAGAATGTGCATTTGGACATTTAAAGGGTTGCTGGTGCATATTACTGACTCGCTCAGACCTCAGCCAAACCAATATTCCCATTGTTATTACTGCTTGCTGTCTGCTCCACAATCTCTGTGAGAGTAAGGGGGAGACCTTTATGGCGGGGTGGGAGGCTGAGGCAAATCGCTTGGCCACTGATTGCACACAGCCAGACACTAGGGCGATTAGAAGAGCATACCAGGAAGCGCTGTGCATCAGAGAAGCTTTGAAAACCAGTTTCATGACTGGCCAGGCTACGGTGTGAAAGTTCTGTTTGTTTCTCCTTGATGAAAACCTGACCCTTGATTGACTTATTCTCTGTAAGCAACCCACCCTCCCCCTTCGATCATAGCTTGCTTTCTAAGGAAATAAAGTTACATGATTTTTAAATGATAGCATTCTTTATTAATTGATTATAAAAATAGGGAGAGAACTGACAAGGTAGCCTGGGTGGGGTTTGGGAGGAGGATAGGAGGGAAGGAAAAGGCCACTAAAATTTTTCAAAATAATGACAGCCTTTTGCTTAGGCTGTCCACTGGTGTGGAGTGGGTGGGTGCATGGAGCCTCCCCCACCGCATTCTTACATGTCTGGGTGAGGAGGCTATGGAACTTGGGGAGGGGGGCGGTTATACAGCGGCTGTAGCGGCACTCTGTGATCCTGCTGCTGTTCCTGAAGCTCCACCAGACACCAGGCCATGTCCGTTTTCTCACGCAGCAGCCCTAGGCATTGCATCCTGCCTCCTCTGATCTTCCTGTTGCCACCTCTCATCTTGAGCATCTCTCCTCTCCTCACGTTGGTCCCTCATGTCCTCACGTTGGTCCCTCCTGTCTTCACTTTCACTGGCATCTTTCCTGTACTTTGATACCGTGTCCTTCCACTCATTCAGATGAGCTGTTTCATTGTGGATCGATTCCATGATTTCAGAGAACATTTCGTCTTGCGTCTGGTTTTTTCGCTGCTTTATCTGAGAGAGCCTTCGGGACGGAGGAGGGAGGCTTGAAAAATTTGCAGCTGCGGGAGGGAGGGAAAAAAGGGAGAGAACTATTTAAAAAGATACATTTTTACAGAACAATGCTTATACTCTTTCACGGTGAACAACACTATTCACATTACATAGCACATATGATTTCACTACAAGGTTGCATTTTGCATCTTAATATTGAGTGCCTGCGGCTTTGGTGTTAGAGATCACAGACACAGGTCCGGGCAACAGAATTCAGCTTGCATGTGGCCATGGTAAGCCATTGTCTTTCGGCTTCTGCAGCCTTCATAAAAGCAGCTCCCTCCTTTCCCACATACCAAGCAAAGCCCGTTGAGTGCTGCGGTTTTCCTGTTAACATGCAGCAGCAGAAACCAAACTAACCTCCCCACCATCCAATTTTCTGGGATTGCTTTATCCCTCCCCCCACCGCGTGGCTGATATCAGGGAAGATCCCTGCAGAAACCAAACTAACCCCGCCCCGTCCAATTCTCTGGGATGATCGCTTTACCCCTCCCCCGCAATGCGTGGCTGGTATCAGGGAAGATCCCTGCTAGCCAAACACGAAAAGCTCAGCGCCAATGCCCCCCCTCATCTCCGCCCCCCACCCCAGCTTGGCTAACTGCAGGGAAGGATTTCCTTTCAGCCACAGACAAACATCCCAGTAGGAATGGCCACCTCTGTCCCCTTAATTAAATTCCCGTATTTCAACCAGGTTACCATGAATGATATCACTCTCCTGAGGATAACACAGCGAGATAAAGAACGGATGTTGCTTGAATTCCAGCAAACACCGGGACCATATGTTGCCAGGCTTTGTCATGCAATGATACCAGATTACTTGCTACTAGCATGGCGTGGTCAAGTGTCCTATCATGGAGGACGGAATAAAGCTGCGCTGCCCAGAAACCTTCTGCAAAGGCTTTTGGAGTACCTCCAGGAGAGCTTCATGGAGATGTCCCTGGAGGATTTCTGCTCCATCCCCAGACACGTTAACAGACTTTTCCAAGTAGCTGTACTGGCCGAGAATGCATCCCAAATCCTCAGGGCAAATTAATCATTAAAAAAATGCTTGCTTTTAAACCATGTTTTATATTTACAAAGGTACACTCACCAGAGGTCCCTTCCATGGCTTCATGGTCTGGGATACTGCCTTGGAAGGGTTGGGAGGGTACTTCATTCAGGCTGAGAAAAAGATCCTGGCTGTTGGGGAGAACGGAGTGCTGTGCGCTCTCTGCAAGCTTGTCCTCATCCTCCTTCTCCTCATCTTCCCCGTCCACAGAATCCTCAGGCATGGCTGAGATTACCCCCTCCTTGGAATCCACGGTCAGAGGTGGGATAGTGGTGGCGGCCCCCTCTAGAATTGCATGCTGCTCAGCATAGAAGCGGCATGTTTGTGGCTCTGACCCGGACCTTCCATTTGCTTCTTTGGTTTTCTGGTAGGCTTGTCTGAGCTCCTTAACTTTCACGCGGCACTGTAGTGAGTCCCTATTGTGGCCTCTCTCCATCATGCCCTTGGAGATTTTTTCAAATGTTTTGGCATTTCGTCTTTTGGAACGTAGTTCTGCTAGCACGGAATCCTCTCCCCATATAGCGATCAGATTCAGTACCTCCCGTACGGTCCATGCTGGTGCTCTTTTTCAATTCTCAGACTGCATGGTTACCTGTGCTGATGAGCTCTATATGGTCACCTGTGCACTTCATGCTGGGCAAACAGGAAAAGAAATTCAAAAGTTTGCGGGACTTTTCCTGTCTACCTGGCTAGTGCATCCGAGTTCAGATTACTGTCCGGAGCGGTCACAATGGTGCACTGTGGGATAGCTCCCGGAGGCCAATACCGTCGAATTGCGGCCACACTAACCCTAATTCAAAATGGCAATGTCGATTTTGGCACTACTCCCCTCATCGGGGAGGAATACAGAAATTGATTTTAAGAGCCCTTTATGTTGAAGTAAATGGCTTCATTGTGTGGACGGGTGCAGGGTTAATTCGATTTAACGCTGCTAAATTTGACATAAACTCATAGTGTAGACCATCGACCTAAGTACTGCCTCTCGTAGAGTGGAGTACTTACGTTGACAGGAGAAGACCGCCTGTCGGTGTAGCTGATGTCTTCACTGAAGCACTCAGGTAGTGTAGCTGTGCTGCTACAGCATTTTAAGTGTAGACAAGTCCTAACATTTTGACTGCACTGTATTTTAAGGGTAAAATTAACCCATGATAGTAGAAGGTTCCAACACAATGGTTGTATAGACAGAAGGAAGGTGGCTGTGGAGCAGGGGCACAGGGATATACTACAGCCCCTGCACCTGAGTAAGAGGCCAATGAATCTAAGGGCAGGTCTTCACTACCCGCTGGATCAGCGTGTAGAGATCGATCTATCGGGGATTGATTTATCGTGTCTCGTCTAGATGCAGATAAATCGATCCCCGAACGCGCTCCCCATCGACTCCGGAACTCCAGCTCACGAGAGGCGGAAGCGGAGTCGATGGGGGAGCGGCAGCAGTCGACTCGCTGCCATCCTCATGGCCAGGTAAGTTGACCTATGATACGCCAACTTCAGCATATCTTAGGTCGACCCCCCCCTACCACCACCAATGTAGACAATGGCTAAAACAACATGCACCAAGTGGCCAGAATATCCCACATTCAGAGTGTACAGGGATAGAAGCCACAGCTCCAGGCTAAGGGATGGAGTAGAGTGCTTTATATCCTCTCTGCAGGTTGGGTTGGCTTCTGGTCCATTTACTTAGATTTCACATTGAGAAGGGAGAGAATTTCACCCTATGCAAGGTAACTCTTGATTCTTCTTTGAGGGAGTGTTACATTCATTCTGGGTGAATGTTTGGACCTCATTAGCTGAGACAAAGAGGATACGGTTTGATTAAAAAAGGCCTGAAACCTAAGAGGTCCCTTTGTTTTAAGTTCAAAGCAAACAAGGAACCCTACAATGCTGTGGTGTAATGTGAGGCCTCCATTAAACATTTCAGGCCATGTTGTGAGGGTCAGCATTGAAGACATTTACGATTGACATTTGGGAGAGAAATCTGTGACAGATTTCAGAATAATGCCAAAGATTTCTTATGATATGGTTTGAGGAAGGCTATGTATGGTAAATCAGTCCTTTTCATCTAGGAACTTGATTATCAAAGCCCACTCCTTCTTGTAACAAAAGAAGAATATGAGTTTTTGAAGGTTGCAAGCCTTGTTCATAGTTCATTGTTTCAGTGCAATGCTTCCACAGCTCATCGGTCCCAGGTTTACTCTGCCAGCTTAGTTATTTATAACAATTCTTCTACCTTCCCAACTTTATTAAAAAATAAAACCACGAGGAAGTGTTTTTTCCTCACATTGATATTCAAAGGTTACCTGCTTAAAAACAAAACAAAAAATCCCAACACCCTTATTATTTAAGGCTTCTTTAATGTTTCATAGGCCATCCAGTGTGCAAGAAGACATAACAGAATATTTACCACAAGGCCCTGCAGGATAGATAAACACTGACCTTCTGAGACATTGTTCTGTAAGATGCTGTAGTTTGCAGAGAATCCCTCTTTTGCTATTGCACTGTCAGTATAAAAAACCATTGAAAGGATTCCAGTTGAAGAGCGCACTCGGCCTGGTGTGTTCTGTCCACAATAACGCCCTATGTGGGGGCCAACTGAAAAGAAACAAAGCATAATAGTTCACTACCTTTCTCCTACAACAATAAGTGTCAATACAATAGCCCACCAAAGAGATCCCTCAGCAGGAAATAGGGAGTCCCTGCAACAGTTTAAAATTACTGTCTCCTCAATAGCTTAGTAATGAATGGTAAATTGCTCATCCTGCCATAATAATCTAACTCATACAATGTTCCAGATAACAAATAAAGCTAAATATAGGGCTAGATTTTCAAAAGGTACAGTTTTTAAAGTTGTCCGTCATGGGCAATGATGGTACAAAATTACATGCACAAAGAAGCAGAAGTATTTTCTGACATGTGATTAAAGAACCTATTGATAATAAGGGGCTCTGAGTGGCCTAATCTGCACACCCAGCCTACAAGGTGCTGAACAATGTGAATTTCTCCTAAAGTAAAGGGGACTGAGTCTACCCAGCACCTTGCAGAATCAGGCACTTACTGCCCCAGTTTTGCAGGCAACCTGTCATTAGTTTTTCAGCAAATTTAGAAAAATGTTTTTTTCTCTTGCAATTACATAATGATCAATGAGAGACCCTTGTTCCCTCCTATGAGCGTTTAACAGCTTCTAGCAGCTCTTTTCTCCCCTTTCACTCAGACACTGGCAAGGAAAAAAAAATAAAATGAAGTATGAACATTTCCCCCACCTCTTGCTTTTGAATTCCTTAGAAATATTCATTACAGTTTGAAAGTTAAAAAACAAATCCTGATATTTTTCTGCTTGGCTTGTGCAGTGTGATGATTTCCCCCTTTGACTAACCTGGCTACTGCACAACCAATATATAAGGCCTTCCTGTGCTTGTGCATCCCTCTTGGATAGAGCCATAAACTGCTGAACAGTGATAAATCTCTGCTAACAAACATTGAATGTAGTACTAGATTCTATGCAAAAACTTCGCTATAATATTGGCAGGCCACAAAACCCACACCTTCAGCCTTCCAGAGCTAAATGACCACACTGCCACATCATCATCGTTGGAAGTCTGGTTAGTTTTCAGTTTAAAACGTAAAATGTTTACAAAGCTTAATTATTAAATATGCAAGGAAAAACATCAGCTAACATAATTTCTCTAGAAATTTACTGGGTTTTGCCAGCAAATAAAACAGTTTCCACTTGGAATAACCTCCACTGCCAGCCACACTTCTCTACTACGCCAGTACTGCCTCTATCTTCTGGCCACAGTCTCTTATAGAATCAGCTTCCAGTTGCCTTGGCAATGCCATCACATTTAAAATAATAGTCACCAGCCAACTCAGACCCTTTTTTCACCATGGCTGCTCTGGATGTATGGATGTAATGGAACATGCTGCAGAGGACATAAATTGGATTCTTTCCTGCCCTGGAAACCATGAAACCACTTATGATCTTATTATTTGAAATGAGAAAGCTGTTCTTCTGGAGCACTAGCAGTACTACTCGTTAAAAAAAAAATTGTCAGTCTGAATACAGCTTGACCCTTCATTGTCTTTTTTTCCTAGGATGGGAAAACAGCTGTGACCCTGCTCCTTCCCACTATGGCCTTTGATCATTGTAGCCACTGACTTTGCTGAAGACTACAAGAGAACAGGAGAGATGTGGCCTCCATGTTATGGTACTCAGAGTCCCCCTCCCCCATTTCCTGCAGGGAAGGACCCTTTGAAATGGCAAACAGAAGAGAACTTTGTTTAAAGCAGACTCATAGTTTAAGATTCACCATGACTCACTGGCTTATAATTTTTAAAACATACTTGGTAATTCTGCATTTCATTCTTCTGATTATTGCCTCTAGATATCACAGCGCTATTCTCTTTGCTAGGCTATGTAGATTCAGGAGCCAAAAGCTTTGCAAAACATGATACAAAGAAGTATTGAATTTTCTTACACAACATGTAAGCCTTAACTTACTGAACTAATACAATATTGATCCTAGCAGAACTAGATTAAATAGAGCTTCTTATTCTTCTATATAAATACCTACCATACTTTGAGGGCTTTTTTCCCATTTAAGTCTTGCAGACTTCTGAATGAGAATAAATTACTTAATAATGTATAAAGAGTCACCACACCAAATAATGTACTGTGGAGAAAACAGCTTGAACAATAATCCAAAGAGACAATATCATTGCTTATTTAGATGGAATGTGTCTCTCTTTCTTGTAGTGTCCTGCTAATCCTTCCCATTCAGGAGAGAGTGAGCAAATTCTCACTTATGATGTATGTGGCAAAGGAATACATACATTCCAACACAGAGAATGCTTTCCTAAAATCCAGACAGAAGAATACATCTGAATTCTGGACTGCTGATGCTAGAACGATAGACTGCTGGAGACCAGGCCTAGAAATCTGTTGGTAGCCTCCAGCAATAAGGATTTGTGTAATTCTGTTAGCATGCCACATGAGGATCTCATCCATATGTGTGTCACTTGGGGTATGTTTACACTTTGAGCTGGTGGTGTTATTCCCAGCTCAAAGACACATACTCAGATCAGGCTAGGGCACTAAAAATAGAGTAGCTATGCCAGCATGAGCATTGGAAGGGGCTAGGCTGCCCCAAGTATGTACCCGTCCCAGACCAGAGGCATGTACTCAGGGTGGCTAGTCCCTCCTGTCACACTGCCATAGCTACAATCTAATTTTTAGATCCCTAGCTCAATCACAGCTAGTGTGAATATGTCTTCTCAAGATGGGAATCACATCCCCAGTCTGAAGTGTAAATACACCCTTGGAATTGATGTAGACTCATCAGAGACCATCTGACATTGCCAACAGAGCAGAGGCATCTGTGCGAGCCCTCCCTGGATTTATCCACTTGGTTGCTGGTGCTCTATCTGTCCCTGAGATTCCTGCCTCCTTTCTCAGCTAATCTGCATGGGAAAGGAATTCATTATATTTAGGCTACAGGGTTGAAGGGGCAGAACCATCCTAAAATGCAGACACTAGTTCTGCCCATTCCAGTTTAAAGCTAGATGTTCTGAGTATGTACATGTCAGGGGTTGAGCATTCACAGTTCATGCCTAATGATTTAACACTCTCACTAGAAAGTCTATTCCTAGTTGTGCTTCCTTTTTCCCTCTGTAAAGATGAAACCACAGAAGAGATATTGAGCTGAACTATTTTCCCTTGAGGCCATCAGACTCATCTCAATGTTGTATTGCCTTTCACATGGTTCCTTTCATGGTTGCCTTTCACATTGGCCTAAGGGGCCAAATTCATATTGTGTTTAAATCCATTGCAAAAAAGTGCCAGTGCTATCCATCTTAAAATACTAATTTAAAGTGTAAATTAATTAGCCATCTTAATGAACATTAAAATCTGCTTTTTAAAGTATACTGTATGCCATATAAAGTAGGGCTGTCGATTAATCACAGTTAATTCACGATTAACTCAAAAAACTAATTGTGATTACAAAAATTAATTGTAGTTAATTAAATATTTTGGATGTTTTTCTACATTTTCAAATATATTGATTTCAGTTACAACACAGAATACAAAGTGAACAGTGCTCACTTTATATTATTTTTATTACAAATATTTGCACTGTAAAAATAGTATTTTTCAATTCACCTCAGACAAGTACTGTAGTGCAATCTCTTCATTGTGAAAATGCATCTTACAAATACAGATTTTTGTATTACAGATTTTTTTTCTTACATAACTGCACTCAAAAACAAAATAATTTAAAACTTGAGAGCTACAAGTCAACTCAGTTCTACTTCTTGTTCAGCCGTTAGCTAAGACAAACAAGTTTGTTTACTGCCTGCTTCTTATTTACGTCACGTGAAAGTGAGAACAGGCATTCGCATGGCACTTTTATAGCCAGCATTGCAAGGTACTTACATGGCACATATGCTAAACATTTGTATGCCCCTTCATGCTTTGGCCACCATTCCAGAAGACATGCTTCCATGTTGAGTATGCTCGGTAAAAAAAATTATTAATTAAATTTGTGACTGAACTCTTTGGGGGAGAATTGTATGTCTCCTGGTCTGTTTTACCTGAATTCTACCATATATTTCATGTTATAGCATTCTCAGATGATGACCCAGCACACACTGTTCATTTTAAGAACACTTTCACTGCAAATTTGACAAAATGCAAAAAGGTACCAATGTGAGATTTCTAAAGATAGTGACAGCACTCAACCCAAGGTTTAAGAATCTAAAGTGCTGTCCAAAATCTGAGCAGGAGGAGGTGTGGAGCATGCTTTCAGATGTTTTAAAAAAGCAACACTCTGATGTGGAAACTACAGAACCTGAACCACCAAAACAGAAAATCAACCTTCTGCTGGTGGCATCTGACTCAGATGATGAAAATGAATGTGCATCAGTCCACACTGCTTTGGGTTGTTATTGAGCAGAATCTGTCATCAGCATGGACGCATGTCCTCTGGAATGGTGGTTGAAGCATGATAGGACATATGAATCTTTAGCACATCTGGCACATAAATATCTTGCAACGCCAGCTACATCAGTGCCATGCGAA
Organism: Mauremys mutica; assembly: GCF_020497125.1. Classification (NCBI taxonomy): domain Eukaryota; kingdom Metazoa; phylum Chordata; order Testudines; family Geoemydidae; genus Mauremys; species Mauremys mutica. The sequence goes on from NC_059073.1 coordinate 267,344,297, forward strand.
TGCCTGTTCTCACTTTCAGGTGACAGTGTAAACAAGAAGCGAGCAGCATTATACACTGCAAATGTAAACAAACTTGTTTTTCTGAGCGATTGGCTGAACAAGAAGTAGGACTGAGTGCACTTGTAGGATCTAAAGTTTTACATTGTTTTATTTTTGAATGAGGTTATTTTTATACATAATTCTACATTTGTAAGTTCAGCTGTCATGATAGAAATTGCACTACAGTACCTGTATGAGCTGAATTGAAAAATACTATTTCTTTTATTTTTTACAGTGCAAATATTTGTAATAAAAAATAAATGTAAAGTGAGCACTGTACACTTTGTAGTCTGTGTTGTAATTGAAATCAATATATTTGAAAATGTAGAAAACATCCACAAATATTCAAATAAATGGTATTCTATTATGGTTTAACAGCGTGATTAATTGCACAATTAATCGCGATTAATTTTTTTATCACTTGACAACCTAAAATAAAGTATTTCACAGGATAGTAGGGTTTTTATTGTCTAAACATTTACATATAATTTAGTGTTTAGGGTGCTTAATGGAATTTGAAAAATGAACACCTGTCCTAGCAGGTCCAGTAGTCAAGTATGAGCTGTTACATACTATTCCTTAAAAGGTTATCACCAGTATAGAGAGTAACCACAATAACAACAAACAACAACAACAAAAAGGCAGCTAGATTAATGGCATCCTTTATTTGCACTGATGTGAACAACGATAGCAAGTGTTTTTAGTTCTATAATTTAGGGCACGCACTTGTAGTATTGACCGGAGCTGTAATGCTTAGCCTGTGGTTCTCAAAACATATGTAAACTTCTTTAAATTGCTTTTGAGCCTCTGGAAGACAATCCATAAAGCTTCAAAAAAATCTGCATGATGAATATGTGCAATTCATCACCTCAGCTTTTCATGGTTTGGAGGGAATTGTTTTTCTTAGAAGTCATCAATGGATTGCTCTTAGCCAGGGCTGGGCTTAGGTACATTTGTGCCCTAGGCAAAGACACCAACACACAATCACATAATGACTTATTGCTTTTTTGCTCCCCTGCTCACACCAACCCACTCAGTGCCCCGTGTCACTTCCTCCTTCAAAAAGATGGCCCCGTGTCTGCTCAGTCATTGCAAGGGTTGACTTTAGTTTCCAGATATTTTCCAGAATAGTTTGTACCAGCTGCTGCTGTGTTAAAGAGAGGAGATCGAAAGATGCCCACCGCACACAGTTCTGCAGAAACAGTGCTATCCTGCAGAGTGCTGAGCATTCTGGCCTTATTCCCGGCAAAGCACTTACACTCATGCTTAAATGTAAACATAGAAGCTTCCCCAGTGAAATCCCTTTGAAGTCAGTGAAATCACTCACATGCTTAAAGATAAGCACATGCTTAATTGCTTTACAGGATCAAGGTCAGACCAGCACCTGCAGAAGGCTCAGCACCTGCCAGGATCAAGCTGTTGGAGGGGTATAGAAGTACAGCTGGTCTGAACTCCATGACTGTGAAAGATCACTTTGAGACTAGCTTGTTCAAGAGTGAGCATTAAAGCTGGTCAGAAATTTCCAGCGGAAGGTTTTTCCACTGGAAAATACCAGTCGATCAAAAGTAAAATGTTTCACAGGTATGTCAATTTTGATGACATTTTATTTTGAAAAAAAAATCAGAATGAAGCATTCTGATATGGTCAAAATGTTCTGTTAGGTCTTTTTAGAATAGAGCATTTCAATTTTCTATTTTGAAACAATATTTCATTTCAATTCTTTACGATGGGATACTTTTCTATACTATACTGTACTACACTGATATTGTAGTGAAGCACTGGAATTTTATCCAAATATTTTGATTGACCCAAAACAAATTTTCATTTGAAATTTCATTTGATGGGAAATTTCAAATTGTTCCCTTTCAACCTGGAAAAAAAAATTCTGGAATTTCCTTCAAAATGGAAAATCCAGTTCCCACCCTGCTCTAGTGCCATAAACTGTCCCAGTTCTATTCTAATGTCCTCTTATGCATGATGTCCTAGGCAGTTGCCTACTTAAACCTGTAACTATGGCTGCAGTTACAAATATTTCCCACAAAACTGCCCAATAAAATTCCATTAAAAATGTATCTTAACTCACTTCAAACCCTTTCCTATCATATGCAAAACAAACCAAAACAAACAGTGCTGAAGGGCTGGGGTTAGGTGCATATAATTGTAATTACTGTGTTTTCCCAAACTTCTTTTTCAGATACTGTAATGCCTATTTTAAAATACCACATAAATCGATCCTTGTGTGTTTGTTCTCATCTGTCTGCAGAGTCTTGTCATTTACCTAGATGTTTGGAGGCAGAGACTGCTTTGTTACCACACAATTATAACACACAGTCTGGAACAATGGGATCTTACTGCGGTTTCTAAAATGTACTGCAATACAAATAAATCATAAATAATAATTTTAATGACAAAAATAGCTTCAGCCTTTATACATATTTTCTGATAGAAAGGAGGATAAATTCTGCTGGCTGCAGAGTCATCCGTCTATGAATGATGTTTCAAATAAGTTCCTAAAACTATCACAGCCCTCAACAGAATGTATGTGAGGAGATATTTCAGTGTGGTCTACAAGATAGGGTCAGCTAAATTATTTATAAATAAATAAACATATTTATCATTTTAAGAAGAAAGTCAGACATAGTTTTGTACCATGGGTAAATTAGAAGGTTGATAACATTTGTTGATAATTGTTCTTCAATTTGGCTCAATCATTTTCTTCAACCAGAAAATTACCACTTTGAAAACCCCTTGACACTAATAATAATGTGTTTTCTTTCTGAAAATATTCCACATAAGTTGGTTGATTGGATCTTCTTTTTGTATGTCAGTTTAAATTAAAGTTCTAATGGAATTTAGACTGGAAAGATTTGGGCTATATGCAAATAAGCCTATTATTAAATGTTCCAGACATTGTTATAATATTGTTACAATTCTGTTTTCCCAACTGAGGAATTAAATATTGAATACTCTGTCAGCCACTCTTTTGACTCTTCCCTTGATACTTACTGGAAAGTGTTTAAGAGAACCATGATAAACCTATTAAACCCAAAACAAGAGGAAATACACAAACACACATTAAAAAACAGATACATTTGCTGTACCGGGAACAAAAGCTTTTATGAAAAAAGCAGTTTCCCAAATGTGTAAACCCAGTTGTGGTGAAAAATAGATCTGTCTGGAGAAACACACATCCTTAAACTTGTTACTAAAGTGGGTTTGAAATGTTAAATGTTTCCATTAAAAGAAAATGTTATTACTGTACAGTATTAATGGTTTGTAAACACCTACTTGCTACCGTTCATAAACTCAGAGAAAACATCCTTCAAAGCAGGGTATCACACCAACAGAGAAGGACAATAGCTTTTATTACTGCACTATACAGTGAGACAAGTTCCATGCTGGTGTATTTGGCTTTAAGTTACAAAATACAGAGGGAAAAGGACAACTGAAAGATGCTTCTCTTTAGATGCTTATGGCACACACAAAAAGCCTGTAAAAGGCATCAAGAACAGTTGGTTGCACATTACTGCTTGTATGATTCCTAAGGACTGCCAAGTTCTGATGTGTGCACCCTAAGGGGAAGTGCTCAACCTAGGGGAAACCTGATGTTAAATTCCAGTAAACGCAAGGCAACAGCAGCAGCAAACTGCAGGGTATCATCATACAATACTCATGTACCCTCTGAATTAGTGCTCAAAGTTTGGGTGCACAATACGTCTTCCCTGTCTAAATTATAAAAGGCCCAGTTCTGCCTTTGGTGAAATTAATGGGAGTTGCATGTTGTATTTGAGGGCAGAATATGACCCTAAACCAATTCTTTGACATTAAGGACAGTTTGTAAAACACCATGCACACTCCTTTGTGCTAGTTATGTGCTGTATTGTGTGCAATTAAAGTGTATTTCCCCACCCTGCTAATTCAACTCATTTTGTTTAAATCAAATGAAGACCTCTGTAATACAATATTTGAAAATATGACAATACGCCTTCTGGAACTCACTGTGGAGTAATGATTCTGTATACTGCAGCTCATTTTTCTCTTACCCTCAGGGAATCCATCCCAGATTTCCAATCGGTCATACCGACAGAACATTCCTCCCGGAGGATTTGAATCAGGTTCTAGTTCAAAGCTTTCAAATTCCAGTATAATCTCTGACATCTTTGGTGCAAAGACAATGTATGTGCATTCAAGGCTATTGGGATATTTTTCAGGGAATCCTGGAGATTTTATCACTCCACTTGGTGAAGTAAAGTTTCTGGAACATTCAGGTCCTGTGTGACAAAGAAAAATATTTAACTTAGCACTATCTTACAAAGCAAGCTGGTTAACTAGAAAACAAATTAGGTCATTTTGTCTTTCTAACAGCAAAGTGGCTTTTCAATGAAACACCTCATTTTAATCACTGTATTAATCATCCAGCCAGCTTGTTCCTATTATTGATAGTCAGGTATTAAAATGTAATTCACATTTATTGTGTGATCTCCAATTTTCAATCTGTGTAGAGCAATATGAAAACTTGTGCCAGCTCTAGAAAAAAAAATTATGACAAATACGAAGTCAGGTGGGAACAATGAAAGAGTAAGCTGCAGAAATCTCAACAGAGCCCCAGAGAAATAATTATAGCCCCTTCAAGCTTAAATCTTTAAATCTTAAGGTTGACAGCCTTTTATTGGTGAAATAGAATGTTTTACAAAAGCGGGTGAATGAATTCAGTAGAGGGAGTAGTGGTTTCAGATTCCTAGAGCAGTGACTCAGTAACTCTGCCAGATGTGACCTATGCCTCTTTGACAAACTAAATGTGAAAGGTAATTCGTACATGTACCAAGGGTGAGTGACTCATTCTGAGTGGTGTTGACACAGGTGCACCAGTAAAGTGTTGCTGTTAGTGAAGGCATGATAAACTGTGTGATTATGGGCAGTGTTGCTAGAAGTCACCTAATATCAATGTTGACACATTAACCTTCCCCAAAGTACCAGTCTTGGCTTCATTTGGTGTTCCAAAAATTGTTGTTGGTTGAGCAAAGTAACACAATGGGATGAATATAAAAGGCCAGAGCACTGCATCTGCCTTCATGAATGGAGGGGACAAAATCCTTATCTGGTCTCTTGCTGGCTGGTCATAGTTCTCCATTCCTCATATCCCACAGAAACCCTTCCTCAGGATTCCTGCTCTGCAGGTGTGTTGAGAGTGGGGTTCAGGCACTGCCTACACAACTTTCTCACCATATTAATGTACTGCTGATACCCCTGGATGAGTTGGCAATCGAGACCAAATATGGGACATCTGGATCTTAGAGCATGAGCCTCAACTGTTGGTATTAAAACAGCCAGTTCTCTTTTAGCTCATCAATCTCCAAGTGGCCTAGCCATCACTAGAGGGGGACAGAGCGCAACATCGAGTGAGCATGGTTTACATGAACATAGGCGCTTCCCTGCCTCTGCTTTTAATGGAGATTGGGATAGGGGAAGGTGGGGACAGCGGCTTTCTCGGGAGTCTGGTAGCAGAAGCCAGATGGAGCTGTTCTGCCATGGAGCCAGGTAAGGACCACAGGCAACAGACAGCCAACACAAATGCATGTGGATGACCCTGGTCGCACATCACAGACATCACCTAATATCAATATCAAAGGAGTGTGCAGATTTTGGGTGCTGAGCTCCCAGTTTCACCCACATGGGGATGCCCTACTGCCTGGGAGAATGATGTCAGCAAACTCAGCAAGGGGAACCCTGGAGAACTTCTAGTCCTTAACCTACGTTGTTTACTGTAAACAATCTGGCTTGTTGCATACATGTGTATATGAATACCCATCACAGCATAAGAAATGGTGCTTTTGAAAATGATGCAAAATATACTACTTCACATTGATTTGGCAGCCCTCAGAGTAAACTCAACATTTAGGAGATAGGTAGATCTGGAGGGTTGGCTCAGCTATTTCAGTCCTTAATCAGACACAAAAATTAGATGTAAATTTCAGGTCCTGAACACCTGGTCTTTAAAAGGAGTCATGACACATTTTGGAAGAATGATTATATTAAAGCCCCAGTTGCATGGCCAGTTCCAGTCTGGGAAAATTACATTTTATCTATAATTAAAATTCCTCCTCCACTTTCAATGGGATAGAGTGTTCATCTTCACTCCCTATCATACACTGTTCTGTAGTGCTACTGTTGCTGTTAAATAGTTGCTACTCTTCAGCTCACAGGTGATGCATTACACTGCAGTATTTTCTGTGTATGCTTTTGTTCTGTAAAGTGCTTTATGATCCCCCGAGAATCTAAATGAAAGGTGCTATATCAAATGTAAATCATTGTCATTATTGTTGTATTAAAAATAAGGAGCCAAATCCTAACCTGCAGGATTCAGGAGTGTTAGGCACGCCTTTACCCTCACACCTGGTGTCTCAGCAGTACCCTGACTCATTTTGAGCATGTTCAAACCAACGTGTTACAAGAGGCACAAAGTTCATTCAAATGAGAACCCTCACCAATATGTCCTCCATAGATCCTGATCCTCTATTTAACCTGTGCAGGGACTACAGGAGTTAAAGCAGTTTTGAGACTGTAGTGGACTCCATGAAGTGACACACTGGGGGAATACAGGAGAGAGGGTGCAGGGGGAAGGGATGAGGGGTTTTGTCAGAGGCATCCAACGAATAGCCAGTTCTGAGTTGGGGAGGTTGTGCATGTGATTGTGATTGAGTGTGTGTGTGTGTGTGTGTAAGAGAGAGAGACAGAGAGAGCAACTGTGAGAGGATACCAGAGGTCTCTGCTACCCACTTGCATGTCATTTGCCCAGCCCTGGGAAGGGGATGTCTTTTAGCTTGATGATCCCCTGTCCTTCCTGGCTGACAGCTTCATTTCAGAGCTCTCAGCTGGCTTCTTAGGGCTTGTCTACACTTAACATGCTACAGCAGCACAACTGTAGCTGTTGCACTTCAGTGGAGACACACTACCTAGTGTTGTGTACATGGAAAATTAGGTTGGCTTAACTATCCTCCTCAGGGGTGTGGATTTTCACACTCCTGACTGACGTAGTTAAACCAACCTAATTTTCTAGTACAGGCCAAGCCTTAGTTTGAGATCCTGGCTATCAGGCAACACCTCCTTCCCCAACATCACTCCCTTGCTCATTCTCCTGTCATATATAAAATCTCAGACTCTACCTCCAAGCATGGGGTGTGTGTCTGGATCTTCTCTGTGGCTGCTGCTGCTGAGGGTGAGTCTCTCAGTTTAGGATTTGAGTACCAGGTCCCTGATCACGGAGCCAACACATTCAAAATTAGCCCTAAACTGTGTTATAGAGCTGGGGTAACATAACTTTAATGAGTTGGGGGATGCCTTCAGAGGCGCACAGCAAAGTATTGTTCATGGCTGTCCCTATGTGTATTGCAGTGAAGCTTGGCACCACATATGCCACATATGCCATATGCTATATTGGTTGGGGTCTGGATCTTTTATCTGACATTTCCTTTCATGTCTGTGAAGCTGAGAAGAATGTCTTATGGCAGGTTTTATGACTTATAAGGTCAAGTTGGTCATGTTAGTAGGTATCTATATAATAGAATATACTGATTGGCTTTATTTGGCATTTTATTTATTTATTTACTTACTCAATATGTAAATTATGCATTTAATATATACATTAATATAACATTATCTGGGAGATACTAAATGTGCAAAAGTCAGGAAATTCAACATCCGTATTCCTACAGCAACAGTAACTCATACCTTAAGCACGTATGTAATACTTTCCACCTCTGTAGATGGTGATAACTTTTGTGCCTTAATATTAGGTATATGTAGCATCAACCAGAATTAAAGTTGCTTTGGGAGCCATAATTTTGAGTGTCCTGACTTTTGAGTATGTAAAATGTTATTTGTAATGTTACCTTAACATAGCTAATGCATATCAGTGGGAGATTTAAATGATCACATGGGGAAATAAATACAATATTCTCGTTAGCATACTGTGTTGTCACTAGACTATTATGAAAAAGGTCTCCATCTGAAAATGTTCACTTTCAAAAGCAGCTTGTTTCACAGGTCATTTTTGCAGTTGTTTTTTCTTGCACTTGAATTTTAACTCTTTTTAAAGGGGGGGAGGGAGCAAGCACTAAAAATCTAGGGGACAGATTTTCAGAATAGGTCAGCTCCCATTTTGGCACAAGAATAAGTGGCCAGGTTTTCAGAAGAGCTCAATGCATTCAGTGCTGAATTCTTTTGAAAATCTGGCCATTGGAGTCACAATGGAAGCTCCTGGGTGCTAAGCACATTTAAAAATGTGGCCCTGACTTAGGTGCATAAATGGGAGCTCTTTTTAAAAATGTGGTCTCACTTAAGGGCATTGAGCACTTGAAATTTTGAGCTTTGGGAACTTTGAAAATCTAGCCCCAAATGCTTATGTTGTCAAAGGCAATCTTGGTTCCTATAAAGAAACACTCTTTGTGTATTTATGCCTTTATTATCCAGTTTTGGTCTGGGTCCTACTGGCTTCTTAATGTGTGATTTATCGATCTCCATCCAACTACAGCTAAGGTGTATGCCAAAAAATGATCTCACCATCTAACAGCCAGTGACTCAGCAAACCAGCTCATCAGAGTGGGGGCCTTTTGCTGAGCCTATTAATCCTGGGTAGTTTCTCTTCCAGATGTTTTCTTCTGCACATATAGCTGCCCATGCTTGGCAGCCTTTACTGAAGCTCCTATATAGTCAGCCACCAGGATGTGCTTGAAAGCAGTGTGAACTGCCTCTTTCCCCTTGCCTCCGAAAAACAAATACTGAAAGTGACACCATTCTGATCCTTCCATCATCTGCTGGCCATGTGTAGCTAGGTCCATTCTGAGCCCATGGATATCTTTTGGGAATGCAGAGCAAAGCACTAACCAAATAAGCAAGGGACTGCAAAGGTTACAGTGTGATAAGGTGGAAACATTATACATCATAGGATGACAGTCAACACAAAGAAAGAAAATCAACAACTAAAAAAAAATCTAAATAAACAACTTTGTAGAATACATGCCATTGAAGGCTATCAGATTGCATTCAGAGGTGTAGATCCTCAGCTGGAGCTCATGCATTGGAGCAATGACAATTTACACCAGCTAACAACCTGCCCTAAGCATGTGGATGACACGAGCAATAAAACTTTAATCTACAACCAAATTATTGTTTTTTTTTCAAAAGACATAGCCTTCCTTTTGTCCTCAAGAACTATCATCAACTTTTCCATGAAAACAGAACAAACACCATGGTCTATGAGCTACATAATAATGAATCGTTTGCTCACCTCTTTTGAAAACTTCATAGCGGATGGAAAATCCTGCTCCATGAGTTTCATAATCAGAGACAAATTTAATAAAGAGAAATGGTCCTGAAGACACCAGAGGAGCGGGAGCAATTTTTCCACAGTACTTTCCCCATACGCGCCCATTTGCATTATCTCCATCAATCACTTCAACATAATCATACCTGATGGATAAATGGAAGAAAAAAACTTTTAACTTCCAGGAAAGAAAGGGATTTAATTAATTTAGAAACCATTGCTATACAACATAGATAATCAAGAAAAATGCTAGCCTGCTTGGAAACTGCATTATGCTGAGAGATGTAAGCAAAATGAAATAATTAAAATGGACTACATCATGTCTGTAGACATCATCTGGCAACATGGAACTATTAGGAAGAATGGCGTCCATTATGCTTGCAGACAATGTCAGCTTAAGTAACCAATTAACAAAAAAAAAAAAAAAGGAAATCTCATGAGCACAATTCTGTATTATTAAATTGTGTTCCTTTGTCTATGGTGGTGTTATCAATACATAATGCATAGCATTCTTTTCAAACTGTGAAGTTCTGTTATGAATTCAAAATGTCTCTTTGGCTGGCGCTCTCTGTGAACAATACTTGGATTTCTGTATACTACCCTCTAAATATATGGGCACAGAATAATAAATGAATCCCTAAACATTTGATTTAGTTGAAAACTCCACTACGTTCCAGACCACTGGCAGAAAATCTGTCATTTTCCATGTCAGTTGGACAGAAATTGAGCAAATCTTACAATCCACACTTTAATTATAACACTTGATTTCCTTCAGACAAAAGTTGTTTTTTTAGAACATATCCTTGTTTAAAAATTTGAATTGAGTTGGTTTAAGTGAATGTATTGTTTTAACATTCATATTCATATAGTATATGATCACTGAACTCTTTGGACGAGGTCCTCACCCTCTGTATGTCTGCTTGATTCCTATATACATTATCGGTGGAGATAAAAATCTATCAATAATGATTAACAGCAAATGTTCGCCTGGGGACAAGAGAGGTGCTACAAAGTTTCTCAGTCCTCTAAACTAGATCTGTCACCTTCAGGGACCTGACCCTGCAAGGCTGACTTCAGTGGAGTTGAGGGGGCTCAGCACCAGGCAAGTCTGAGCCTTATAAGAGAGAAAAAAGCGAAGAATAATCAAGAACAGCCTTGAGCTGCAGGACTTGGCCCAGATCCAAGGATTTCAAAGGCTCATTGGTGGCTGATTCTGGAGATTTGTGTCAGCCCCTAGTAGAGACAGGGAACAGCTGCCACTTACAGAACCAGATTCAATCTTTCCTAAAATTTGGTGGTGGTCTGTACGCACGTTTTGTTTTGGGCCTATTTCTAATAATAAAGGGGCTGAGACATTGGAAAACTTTTGTGTGCCTAGGGTGGTATATTTTTTGGTCTCATCCATATTGCATTTTTATTTATTGAATTGCTGCTGGCCAGACAATTTCGTTTAAGTTTCATATCTTACAACATTAAAATGATGCTGTTAATTTGCTTTACCCTTTTATTCTTCCATTATGTGCATTGAAATGTCCAGAGACATATTAATATACCAGAAATGGCTAAAAAATAGCAGTAATATAAACTTTATCTGACAATTTTACAGTCAAAGAAAAAAATGTCTTCATGATGACCAAAGTCACTTTTAATAACCCCGATCCAAACTATCTAGGGCACATGACATGTTTACATGAAATCCCATGAGACAACTGCAATGATGATATCACTAGTTAAAGTGGCCAGCTTAAGGCTCTTTAAATTAAAAATGACATTACCTCATCTGTTAAGATTGTATGCCAGCTTTGGTATATATCAAGTAAAAAATACAGCTGACACTGATGGGACTGTAAGCATTAACCTATGTGAAATATTGTGATGACTGCATTTCTTTTGATGCACCTGATGTTTCAAGTAGCAGTTGCTCAGCCAATAAGTTTCACTGTCCCATTTCAAAGTGATGGAAATACAAAGAGGAAATGTTTCCTTTTGAGATACTTTTATAGATGTTTCGTGTGTAAAAGATGACGTGTAAAGATTCTGTTATTCTTTTTTTTAACTGGGCTTGTGCCTTTTTTTTTTTAAATCTCTTTATGATTTAGGAAAAGGTCTGAAGGTTGTGGGGTTTTTAAAAGAAGGGTTTTTTTCTTTTTGTTTTATGCCTTTAGAAATATTTTCATGAATATCAACTTTAATCTTCCTAGAAAACTTATTGGACATGTCAGAGAATTCATATGATCAGTTCTTACACATTAATGGAACAGTTCAGGGTGTTGAATCTTTAACAAAGACATCCTTTCTCCAAAATGTTCAATAAACATGAAAGTTACAGGGTTAACGAAAAAGAAAAAGAGAGAGAGCATTTTAAACAGGCTGATCACAAGGCTTTTCTCTTCTCAGATGCTCAATATTTACTCTCCTGCCACTCAGGATGTCATCATTTCATTAGTTGGTCATAGAACCTTCCTGTTTAGACTACTGCATATCTGAATTTATGAAGTAAAACCAAGAACCCCACCCATGAATATTTATTTAAATTATATAAAGCATTTCTTGCCTTTTTTGTAATTCATAAAGAAGCAAAGGGCACAAATAGTATATTTTTCCATTGCAGATCACCTATTATATATATATATATATATATATAATTTTTCCGAGTTTTACTAAGGCTCTTGTATGCAGTCAGAGATAACACTACACTATTAGCCAGGATGGGCAGGAATAGTGTCCCTAGCCTCTGTTTGCCAGAAGTTTGGAATGAGCAACAGGGGATGGATCACTTGATGATTACCTGTTCTGTTCATTACCTCTGGGGCACCTGGCACCAGGGGCGGCTCTAGACATTTCGCCGCCCCAAGCACGGCGGCATGCTCTGCCGGTCACTGGGAGGGCGGCAGGCGGCTCCGGTGGACCTCCTGCAGATGTGCCTGCGGGAGGTCCACCGGAGCCGCCTGCCGCCCTCTCGGCGACCGGAAAAGCGCCCCCCGTGGCATGCCGCCCCAAGCACGCACTTGGCGTGCTGGGGCCTGGAGCCGCCCCTGCCTGGCACTGGCCACTGTCAGAAGATAGGATACTGGGCTGGATGGACCTTTGGTCTGATCCAGTATGACTGTTCTTATGTACACATTCTGTACCAGTTCCCCCACTAACATGCACTGCAAAAGATACTCAAATGAAATCCTCTCTCTTTCTCTTTGTGTCTTCCTCTATCGCAATAGCTTATCTGCACTCTTCCACTTTTGTTCACAATGAGATAAAGTGAATGGTAATTTACAATGTTCATTCTCTGTGGTCTGGCTGATCTGCATCTGTATGTGACACAATTTTGATACTAAATGGCTGATTCTAGTGGATTTTGCAATTTATGTGCAAGCTGCATGGGATGATCCAGACCTGCTGAAGATCAGAGGGTTTTTAAGTGACAGATTTCTCTCTTTTACTTTAGAAAAGTAATAATGGCCATTAGAGACACCTCGCTGTGAGTGGGAGGTGGGAAGTTAGAGATGGAAAGATTTAGAGATCGGACCTACACAATAAGTATATTGACTTCTGCTTGGTAACTACAGGTCTTATTCTAACAAATGGATTTAGATTCTTCTGCAGTGGAAGCTACATTTTATAGATGAGCTGCTGTACATTTGGGTATGGTATTTTGCTTATGGAAATCAAATTACGCTGGATTACAGTGGCTTATATTTGGAAACTGAAGTGCTTCTATCATTTTAGCACTTTTTCAAAATACCACCAAACAGAGAGCAAAGTGTATCACAAACAACAGTCCTTGTAAATAGGAGAATGTACAGTCACAACTTGAAAACGTCGTTGCCAAAGAAGCTAAGAAAGCAGCTTGCATCTCCCTCTGGAGTTGGTAACAGTTCCACTCCATAAGTTTGTCAGTAGAAAATGCTGTGCCAGGGATGCAGCTGGCATGTTGGCATCCCTCTTAGGAGACTGAATGTGTCACCTCAGCAGTGCACCCAGACGGTCTTGGCTCAGAGCCCAGAATACTGAGTTTGCAAATTTGGATCTCCCAGTTGGGAATTCACTGCTGCCAATGGTGTGACAAATATTTCTTGTAATGTTATAGTCCTGTAGGGTTAACAGCACAGACATGTAAATATAAATATGGAGCTAAATGCTACCTGAAGCTTTAAGTGAAAAAGCAGGGTGTTAATGCATGTGTGCAAATAGGAAAGCTTCCCCTACATGGGTAGCATTTGGATATTGGCTTGGAGGTGCCCAAGATACAGTAAATATACCCATAACATCCTATTTTTGACTCTCCACGTTTCTCTGGGATCTCCCATTTCCACTGTATTTAAAGATTTCACACAGCAGCCAGCAAAGCTCTTTGTGGCTTAGAAGGGCTTGATGCGGTTCTCTGTTGCTCAGTAGCAATTCACAGACCTCTCACTCGCCTTCCCCTCTCAGTCAGTGGCTGAAGATGCTGCTACTAGACAGTCCTAATTTTATGATTCAGTAAAAAAAAGTCTGGGAAAAATTCCCATCAGAATGATGAGAGAATATAGAATTCTTCCAAGAATTCATACAGGAGTTTCAAAAAAGGAGTTTCTCTTTTTGGAAAGTGTGAGTTATGGCTTCAGGAAAAAAGCCAGACAGCACCTATAAAAAAGAGCAGTGGGCAATGAGAAATGTAATCAACTTCAAAACCCGGCTTTAGGAGAATTCTTTAGTCTCAGCTTCAAACAGGAGATTACAGTGCTCTGCTTATCTCTGTTTTTCCTCTTCTGAATATGTCAGTGGCCCCTGAAATGCACCCTAGCATGTCTTGCTATTGAAGGTAAAGGCAGACTGCTATAAAGCATTGCCTGCTGCTGAAGTCAGCTACTGTACCAAGCTACTCACAGCTTTAGAAGATTTTCCTGTTATTAAGGCAGCGGGACCTCATTGCTTTTACTTTAAAATCTTCTTCCCACAGACTCATGCACACAGGCTGCTGAAACCAAGAATTCTGCCACTTGACCCTTTGAACCAAGTGTTGATTGACCAGACACGGGTAATTTAGATTAGCACATCTCATATATATATATATATTCTGAGACCTGTTGCGCTTTGTTCCTATTGGCTGATCACTAATATTTTGGTCAGCAAGGGCTCAAATATCTCTGCAAACCAAGAGTACCACCTGTAGAGTTACATGGGATATGTGTCAAATTGGCACAATTAACTTTTGGTTGGATTTCAGTCTCCAAATCAGAATTGTTTACATGTGTGAGAGAGCGAGGGGACTGTTCATATTCACCTTAATGTGTATGTATTTTATAAATTATTCTCTGATTGTTTTAAAGATAGCAAAGCAAGCAGAATTTACACCTAACTGATTCATGTTACAGAAGAGCTGTGAAGGTGGTTGTCGGTGTTCGCCATGAAGAGAAGTGCTGAGTATTCTGGGAGGTTCATTAGCACTTGCAGCTCTTACCCTCACTTCTCCCCACTATTTGATGGATAATTAGTGGGTCAAACTACCTATATAACTGAGAATTATTTTCCCCTGGGAAGCAAGAGGTTTGCCTGCATCAGTAGATTTTTGTTTGTTACCCACACAGCTCTGCTTTAGATAAACAGAAGGACAGAGCATGAGGAAAACTAATAGAAGAATTGCAAATTCCATTACATCGGAAGTATTGCACCATGATTGACTGATAGTCTACAGTGTGAAATATACTGTTGTAAATTTACTTGTGGTACCTGTGACACAGGGTAATCGGAATCCCAGAGCTCAGAGCCTAAGAACTGCGAGAACTCAAGGATACTAGCCCAAGTCCCAGATTATTAGCAACAACAGCAAAAACAAATACCATTAAAAAAATCAAGCACAACCCAAACTAGGGACCACTTTCTGGCTCCTGCAGTCAGTGTCTGCCAGTCTTTCCTTCATAAGAGCCTTCTGCTTAGACTGACTGGTCTCTGGTAACTCTCATTTTATAGCTTGGAGGGTTTACCTGGTCCACCCTGCTCTTTACCTGTCATAGTGCTGCTAGACAACTCCACAGCTACTCTCATCATCAATCCCAAGCATCCAAAAATCATGAGTACAGCTCCCCAAAATAATGGGGCCCCTAAAGCCTCAGAATCTAGCTGAGGGAGAATGCCCCGGGTGCAGAAACTGTGGAGACAGCTGCAAGGCTGCCTCCCAAGGACCCCCTCTCAAATCCCGGCATTGGGTGTGTGCCAGGGTTGGAGCTCAGGAGAAGAAAAGACATGCTGGGGCTACAGCATGCAGCGTTATGGAGATTCCAGGCAGCACTGAGATCCAAAGGGCAGCTTGGCGTGGCTGCCATAACTGAGACAGCCGACCAAAAGCTAAGTTACATTGTGGGAAGATTTCAGAGTAGCAGCCATGTTAGTCTGTATCCGCAAAAATGAACTCTAAGGTGCCACAAGTACTCCTGTTCTTATTGTGGGGAGAAGCAGCTCTCCAGGGCCTGAACAGCTCAGGTTGAGCTTTCAGCTACTTTCCCACCCTCTGCCTGGGCTATAAGTTCTGGGCTATGCCTCACAGAGGAGCAGCACATGATCTCACAGCTAATTTACAATTGTCAATGGGCTGGATATTTAAATCACATAATGTATTTTTGCAATTTACTTCTATATCCATCACTTTGACAGCCTCTCATTGCTCACACACTTCTGTGATTCTTGTACGGCCTTGATTTTTTATACTGTTTGTTCACTCAGGGCCAAATCGTGCTCACCTTCCTGATACAAAACTCCATTTGATTTAGGTGGGAATAAGACCATCAGCATTCGGCCATTATTCACTAATGCACAAAAAATCATTAATTCACAGTGGGTCTCCAATAATCATGTTCCACTGGACTACAAAACAATTGGCTGTAGCAAAAGAAAGACAAGAAAGAGCAAATAAATGGAAGAATGAATTCAGTGGGCCAAATCCTGTGTTAATTTACATCCCTGCAACCCCACTGAAAACAACTGGCAGATCCTCAGTTGGAGTAAATCAATGTGACTCCATTGATGTCAATGGATCTAGTCCAGTTCATACTGAAAATCTGGCTCAATGGAGTTGCAAGGAGGAGGGGGGAGGGAGAAGAATAGCTCAGTGGTTTGAACACTAGCCTGCTAAACCCAGGGTTGTGAGTTCAATCCTTAAGGGAGCCATTTAGGGATCTGGGGCAAATGTCTGTCTGGGGATTGGTCCTGCTTTGAGCAGGGGATTGGACTAGATGACTTCCTGAGGTCCCTTTAAACCCCATGATTCTATGACAGTAAGCAAGGACACAATCTGATCCCTTACATTTACTTAATATGATTCTACTTTAGATCAAATAACAATTGGAAAATTCTGAAATAGAAATGAGTATCTCATGAACCATTTCTTTCACTATAGGAGTGAGTTTAATAATGTCTTCTGCAATAGGTAAGAACGTAGGAGGCCAGGGGCTAAAATATTGCTCATTACAATGGTGTTACCATTGGGCTGCACCATTGTGTGTCTACACTGCATCTGGGAATGAGCCTCCCAGCCTGGGTCTATAGACTTATGTTGGCAGGTCACAAAAAATTGCTGTGAAGATGCTGTAGCTCAGGCCAGAGCTTGGAATCTCAAGGCATCCTGCCTCCAGCCCAAGTTGCAACCACTACAAAGCCATTTTTAGCATGCTAGAGCAGAAAGCCCCACCAACACAAGTCTGTGGACCCAGTCCTTGAGGCTAGCTCCCAAATGCACTGTAGAAATACACTAAGATATTCAGAAATCCTGTCTGCAAAAGACTTTTTACCAAACAAAAGGGCTTAATATTGAAGTCAGTGGTAAAACTCCCATTGATTTCTGTGGCTGTAGGATCAACCTTCAAAACTATAATGTAATAATCCCAAAACATAAAAATGGAAAACTCTACTGGGAAGAAACATTTCATTCTAAGCCTATTTAGTAAAGAACTTCAGTTCATAACTTTCTGGCATAGAAAGCCATTAAGTAAGAAAGATTCACAAATCCAAGAGTTCCACTTTAAGGCGGAGGGCAGGGAGGGGGACACTTAGCAGTTTAAAGATTTCAGAGAAGATAGAGCTTTCCAGTGTCAAACCGGTGAAGTTCAGTATTTATTGGAAACTCACATGCCTTTAATTACTCTAAACTCAGTTCCCAAGTAAAATGTGCCATCTGGAAGATATTAGAGTTATTTACAACTTGTTCACCTCCCTGTTTCACTGCAAAATCTTTCTTCTTGCCAACTTTCCACTGTTGTCCGCAAAATAAAATGCAGTCTAACTTTTACTGCTTGTCTCAAAGCTAGTTGCTACATCTAGGAAGACAAACATTTACGAAACTGATGACATTTTCTACAGTTGTCTTTGTGATTAGATTAAGTTGAGAGGTGATGGGAGGGAGGGAGGTAAATGATGTGGGTGGGAGAGATCTCATATACGGCTCCTGTGTGCAAAATATTGATTACCAAAACTCACAAAACAATTTAGACAGTAGAGTGTTAGTTTTATGACCTCCCAAGAGATATCTATCAATCATTATTAAAGCACCTCCATCCAAGTATTTCAAACTATTAATGAGACTCAAGGTTCACAATTCTGCTGTGAGGTAGATTGGTATTCTCATTTTCCAGGTGTAGAGACTGAGGTAGAAAGAGATTTCATGCCAAAGGCATCATAGAAATTCCTTGCACAGCCAAGAACAGAACTCAGATCTCTAGACTCCCTGTGCTTTAACGACTACAGCTTCCTTCCTGAGGCCTGATCCTATTCCCATTGATGTCAGTGGAAAGACTCCTACCAGCTTCAATGGGAGTTGGATTAACCCCTAGACACTGACTTCCAACAAATGTGACAGAAACCTGGAGACTTTTTGAGTCATAGAATAACTGTCAGTTGGGCTATATTAGGTCATGCACTAGGAAAATTGCTAAATATCAGTTAATTAGTGCAATTTTCTGTAATGGGGCTAAGGCAGGCATATATATATAGAAAACAACTAAATCCATTAAGCATTTCTTTTGATGTGCTGGACTGAATTAATCATTTGCAGTTGGATTAGTGCTGTTAGTTAGTGCAGAATTCACTAAAAAGTCCTCTTAATTGGTAAATTATGGAACAATCAGGGTTGCCTCCTTGAATATCTAAAGAGTATGCAGTAAGGTTTATACTGAAATGAGATCAGAATCCTTATGATCCTTTTTTCTTTCTATAACTTTAATATGATGGCAACCTCATATCACTCTATTTAGGAATTCTGAACTCCTGATGAATTTGTAATTTTCTTTTTGGGATCTGTGTACTGTATTAAGCATAACCTTAGGAACTCAGCTGATAAAAGTATTAGGTAGATGTTACTTTTTCACAGAAACTGTGGAAGTTCAGAACATAAAATAAATTACAAGCTTTTGAAATTCTCAAATCTTTATCCCTTGTGGGCAGTCAACAACTGCTCTAGCAACATCCATTTTTAGTGAAACCAAAAGAGGCTAAAGGAGGAAGGAAATTGTAGTCATACAGATCAGCTCTACAATATAGGTTATCGCAATTTTCTTCCATGGCAACCAAGTACTGAAGCTTCGTAAATGCAGTAAAATGGTGGATATTTATACATTTATTTTCATTGAGAAGCTATGTTAAGAGAACATTAAGGATGCATGCTCTGTGTTGTTTACTTTGGTCCCCTTCTGCATCATACTTCCCTCTTAGTAAATTACTGCCCATGTGTGGAATCTATTGTGGGATCAGCTACACTATGTATGTCTGATTCGCTGTGTACTTTTGATATAAATGACTTTCATGGATGCTCTTTCTTTGCCATACTTAGAGTAGCAAAGTACTAGAGCAGGGGTCTCAAACTCAAATGACCCCGAGGGCCGCATGAGGACTAGTGCATTGGCCCGAGGGCCGCATCACTGACACGCCCCCTTGCTGCCCCTGGCCCCACCCCCAATCCACCCCTTCCATGAGGCCCCGCCCCTGCCGCTCCTCCCCCCTCCCTCCTGGAAAGTGCTAAGCGCCACCGTTTATTAACTTTTTTATTAACTTCTTTAACTGTAATGTGAAACGTTTTGGCCACTTAGCTGGCAGCGTTTTGCATCAACCAGAGCATCAATATTAGGTTTGATATCCTGAGACGAAACCAATCTCAGTGTTGCTTGCAAATGTTCATCAGTGAGCCTTGACCTTAACACAGATTTGTTAATCTTCATGGAAGAGAAAAACTGTTCACATATATATACTTCCAAACATTGCCATTATCCTTGCAAAAAGTTGAAAATGTGGTTCAAGTGCCTTGAAATCTTTAAACCGCACATCAAACTGTTTGTGTAAGTTAGAAATGATCTCTGCATATTCTTTCAAGGATTTGGGTTCAACTTTTCCTAAGGAATTCAGAGTTGAGAAATGGACCAAATTGCCAGCAGTCAGCTGTTTCCCCCATAAAGTAAGCTTGACTTTGAATGACTTAATACTGTCATACATCTGTGTTATCACCTGTTTTCTACCCTGAAGTTTCAAGTTCAGTGCATTCAGGTGATCAGTTACATCTGTTAGAAAAGCAAGGTTGCAGATAAAAGTGGAATCAGCAAGCTGTGGAACCTCCTTGTTTTTCATTTTCATGAAGGAATCAATCTCCTCTTTAAGTGCAAAAAAACGCTTCAAAACATTTCCACGACTCAGCCATCTAACTTGAGTGTGATACAGAAGTTCCTCATATTCACTGTCCATACTTGCTAGAAAAGAAGTGAACTGTCTGTGATTCAGCCCTCGTGCACGTATAAAATTAACAGTTTTAACAACTACATCCATAACTTCTTTCATTTGTAGACTTTTACTACACAGGGCTTCTTGGTGCAAAATACAATGTATACTGGTGAAGCTAATTCCTGGTATATTGAGGCTGTTCAGTTTGGTCTTCAATAATCCAACCACACCAATGTTTTCAGAGCACATTGATGGCGCACCGTCCGTAGCCAAAGATACGAGTTTGTTCCATGGCAGCACAGCTTTTTCAATGCACTCTTCCAATCCTTTAAATATGTCACGTCCCGTTGTGGTACCCTTCAGTGGCATTAAGTCTAGCAATTCTTCAGTTATATTCAAATTGCAGTCCACACCTCTAATGAACACTGCACACTGTGCGGTATCTGATACATCTGTACTCTCATCAAGAGCAATTGAAAATACTTCAAAGTCTTTTGCCATTTGAATCAATTGTTTTTGCACATTATCAGCTAAATCCGTTATCCTGCAGGCAACTGTATTTGCAGACAAGCTTATGCCTTCAAAAACTTTCTTCCTATCAGGACATAAAATTTCACTGGCCTTCATAAGATATTCTTTTATGAATAAGCCTTCTGTAAAAGGTCGTGATGATTTAGCTATCATTTTGCTTATCACAAAACTTGCTCTTACTGAATCTTCGCTAGACTTGTTAATCCCTGAAAATAAATTTCTTTGCTTGGCAAATGCTGCTTTAAGTTGCTGAACTTTTTCCTCTCGGATTTTTCCGGTGAATGCATCATATTTTTCACGGTGCATCGTGTCATAGTGCCGACGCACGTTATACTCCTTGGGAACAGCAATCGTTTGCTGACAAATAAGGCATTGAATTTTATCTTTTACCTCTGTGAAAAAATATAAATTCTCCCATTTGTCTTGGAAAACTCTCTTTTCTTCCATGAGTGTTCTTTTTTTTGACGAAGTCATTTCCAAGCAGTTTTAATAAATATATACACTCAGTAATGCACCTCACTCAAAGGACAAAACACGCACTTAGATTTACTGCCTAAGGCTCTGGGAGGGAGTTTGGGTGGGGGAGGGGATCTGGATGCAGGCTCTGTGCTCGATGCAGGCTCCAGGCTGCGGCAGGGGGTAGGGGTGCAGGCTTTGGGACGGAGTTTGGGGATAGGAGGGGGTGCAGGGGTGAGGGCTGTGGGGCTGAGGGTGAGGGGTTTGAGGCATTGGAGAGGCTCGGGGCATTGGAGAGTCTCAGGACTAGGGCAGGGGAAGGGCAGCGTGCCCTGGCCCTAGTCCTGAGACTAGGCCCTAGTGCAGGGCGGCAGCAGGTGATGCCGGAAGCCGGCATAGCGGAGGAGTGGAGTCAGCATGAGCTCCCGGGCAGGCTCCCCGGCGGTGAGGGGGCAGCAAGTGTGGGCCGGGAGACACTGGGGGGAGGCGCGTGGGGGCGGCAGGTGGGGCCAGGGGAGAGACCCGGCCCCAAACATTGGGGAGGAGCTTAGGCACAGAAAATAACTCGGGGAGGGGGGCGGGGGTGAGGGGAGTTTGGCGGCGACAGGAAGTAACTGGGGGAGCTCCGCGGGCCGCAGGGAAGAGCTCCGAGGGCCGCATGCGGCCCGCGGGCCGCATGTTTGAGACCCCTGTACTAGAGGATGCTACAAGTGTACATAAGTGCAGATTTTTGGTGGTATTATATTGTATTATTCAAAAAGTAGCATGTGATCATGTAACCAAAGTCTTTATTGTAATGCACACTCACAGGGACGTCTAGTTAATGTAGTACATGCAACCTTAACTTTGACATTTCTTGACTTCCCATCATGGAAATCTAGGAGAGTTCTTCGCATGCAGTTTCCTTAATTATTTTAAAAATAAAAAGCTAGAACATTTAAAATATTACAAAAGAGGAGCTTCACTCTTGAGGACTTTGAAGATTTACTGGCTTGAAAAATGTTATAGTATGTGTATATTGCATTATATAGAATTATTTAGTTAGATACCACAGAAACACCCATTATCATGCAGCTGAGAAGATCTGCAGCAGTCTCTCTCCTGTTAAGCAGCTAAGGAGAGCTGCTGTGCATCTCCTGTGAATCTTAGGAGCTGCTCAACAGCTCTCCTTAACTGCTTCACATCGTACAAATTTTGTAGAGGGACTGTCTCTGAGCATCTTACATAATCTCTAGCTGCTCTGCAACATACCAGACATACAGGGATGAATGAAGGGGTCGGAGGAATGCTTGCCTCAGTCCTTGTGCACCTTCAGCATATTTTCCTCTATATCATTAGGTTACCAATGTACAGAGTCTTTCTGATACATGCACTTTACCAGCTTAACAACAAAAAACCACACCAGGCAGAATATACTATGTAATATGCACACCAGGCAACTTTCATGGATCCACAGCTCAGTCAAATCAAAATCATATTTCACTAGAGCAGCCTAAGGCACCTTTACTTCTTGAGGGTTATTTCCAGGCCAAATTTCAACACTCTGTCCTCAGCAAGCTTAGCTGCAGAGCTATTTGAAAAAAAGTCACAAGTTTATTTTTTTGAAAATGGGAAAGTATAGATTTTTATTCGCTCTCCTTATACTTAAAAACAATTGAATCGTTTTTGCTAAGGCTTTTTGAAGACGTTCACTCTTAGGCCAAGACTAAGGCTGGAAAAAAAATAGCCTAAAAGATTAAAACATTGGCCTGCTAAACCCAGGGTTGTGAGCTCAATCCTTGAGAGGGTCATTTAGGGAACTGGTATAAAAAAAAATCTGGGGATTTGTCCTGCTTTGAGCAGGGGGTTGGACTAGATGACCTCCTGAGGTCCCTTCCAACGCTGATATTCTATGAACATTTTAAAGTAACTAAAATCAGGGGGTTAGAATGGAAACTGTTTTGCAAGCTTAACTATAGCTATTGCTGCCACTTCTGCTATAATAATGCTTTGTGTAATGTCAATAGAGATTATAGTGATGAAACTTCTATGTGTAAAAAACAGTGTTTCTTTATAGCTCTGTTTGGGTTTTGCATAGGTCTGTGCAACTAGCCAAACAAATACACTGCTGCAGAATACAATCTCTGTAAGTTTCAGTCCCTACATGACATATACATGGGGAAATACAGTAATGTCCTCAAAGTCATTTTCTTATAAAATAAACCAAGCCCTAACATTTATGGCAAGGAGATCACTATTTGCTCTAAGCCCTGTTTAATGCAGAATTATAATACATTGTTTTTGTAGTGGTGCTCAAAGTTGTACCACGTCAAATCACCAGTATATAAAAGTTTATCCTGTTAAGCAACTTTAGTACCATTTTATTGTGTGTGTCATTTAGCTGAAAAGTAAATATAATTCCAGTAAATGTATATATATTATGATAAAATATCCCATAGATGTTTAAAGCTGCTAAGCCTGAAGTTAGTTATTTGTATCATGTATCCCAGAGAATGTCACAGTTTTTATGAGTTTTGTGACCTTATGATTTATATGGGCCTTGAGAAATAACTATGTGTTTAGAACTGAGGAAAACAGTGGCCAATAAACATTCCCAGTAGCCTAAAAGCAGGAACAGCTTGTTAGCTGAGGTCAGCCAGATGACCCGGAGCACAGTGACAGTGCATTGTTAAGGCTGGAGCATGGGGCAATTCAGCCTAGCAAAAAAATCCACCCCCAATGATCCACCTCTCATAAAAAAGTCTGTTAAAAAAAAAAAAAGAAAAAAGAGAGGCATGTGATAATGGGTAACAGAAAGGAAAATGAATGTAGCAGGCCCCTGTGTAAATCCTTAGACTTCAGTGGAGATACACAAGAAACAGATTTGGCCTAAACTATTTTAAAACAAAATTGAAAAATAAATTCCTGCCAGACTTCACAAGTGTAAACTAAAGCATATAATAAAAGGTCCCCCTGCCACTAAGTGCTCACTTGTGAAAACAAGCACAGATGTACACACACAAGGAGATGTGTGAACCAACTCCCACTGATTTCAATGAGATTCGGATCAGGACCAGACTGCATAACTATCTGCCAGATCAAATCCCTTGGTGGGTAATGCCCATGTAAGCTTTGCCCTCTCTAGTTTCCTGACAATGTGACTCTAGCTGGAGCTACACTGTCCTGGAATCCCCCAGATCTTGTAATTGCTGCAGCAGAGACTCCATAGTCAGCATTAATTTACTCACAAATAAGTGGCAGGTTTTTTGGGGAAAAAGCAATTGTTCCCCCCAGCCACATCATCTTCCATCCTTGTCCTGGCAGCCTGAACACATGTGGATCTAGAAATGTACAGTCCCCATGGAGAGGCTGTTGTGGAGTCGAAGTGAGCAAGGAATGATGCTGTTGAGATGGCACTGTCCCCTCCGTCATCTAACAGGCCAGGATCTGCTGCATGCCCATGTCTGTCTATTCAGGGAAGTGGACAGGGGGACAGGACCCCGTATTAGTACATTACTCAAATGTAAAAGGCATTTATATTATCTCAATTAATTACAAACAGTAGTATGTTACAAATGCATGTCTCTTGTTACATATGTGAGATGGATGCCATATCTTCATTAAGTAACTATAATAAAAGGGCTCTTGAGAAGCAATAAACCATTACATAAATGATCACCACACCTACATTTGGCTGGACCATTGCAATTAAATGGATACAAATGGATATGATTAATTCTGATTAATTCTGTTTCAAATATAGCTATAATCAGGGGAGGGGGGTCTAACCTTAAGTTTTTCCTTTGTCTGGCTATTAATTATTAATATTTCTATTGTGCTAGCATCTGTGGACCCCAAACAAAGACTAGGACCCCCTCATACTAAACACTGCATCGCTCTTCCTCTGCACTCACAGTAAATAACATACTAACTCAAGCAGACACAAATGACATTTAATGGCAAACATGCCATTAAATACAAGGGGCCAAATTGTCCATGATCAGGTGAAAGTTCACAAAGGGGAAAGGGTGAGGTACCTCCCCTACTCCCACTATACTTTGCACAAAGAGGACTGTAGTCTACCCATTCTGGAGAAGGGAGGGACTACTACTCCCTTTATGCACCTTTATGAGTGTAAATTGACCAAAACAGTGTGAGGCAGGGTGGGGAGGAGGTGGTGCAATGTTCTTCCTCTCTCTTATGCTGACCAATGGACTTGTACAGCTACAAAAAGGGAATCTTTCAGGATATTGTAGCCTTCCTGAGGTCCTTCTTGGTGGGAGGGGGTGCAGATCAGCACCACCACAGTGCAGGTCTGATTTTGATTTACAATTCTAAAACGATCATCACTCAGCTAGTGATTGAAGTCAAATGTTGTTATTTAGTTGTGTTAATCAAAGGGCTTGTGAAGAAAAACCCTCCCCCCACTTCTTCTAGTGCCAGTCAGTCATCATGAAAATGTTTTCTCGGGAAATTAAATATTAGATCAAGTTTCTGAATATTATAGCCACAGTATACAATAGGCAGGTTTTGGCCCATTGTACACTGTGTCTAGAATATCCCAAACTAATGGCTACAGTAACCAAGCTCAAAATCTTAGTTTCAAATTATGTATATTGATTTCTTGCTCAGCATAAACCATTCGATAACCAGGAGGGGGACCTAAGTATTATTTTATTCAGTTCAGAAACAACAAACTTACTTTTCGGATGCTGAAACTCCCCCACCCTTTCACGTGTAACTCTTTTCTATCTGAAGAACTCATCTATTTCTTGCCATATAGCCTAGGTGTTACTGTGTATTTCCCTTTAACATTTTACAATGTAACATAACCTCAATTTGTGACACTGTAAAAATTTCCAAGATACAAGATCCTGTTTTTTATTACAGATCTGAAATGGTAATAACCCACCTCCCCAGGCACACGCAGAAAACTCCTTTAACAAATTAAATGTACACCGTCTTCATTAGCTTCAACCCTAATTTAGTCTCATGGGTATTATAAAGTCAGGTGGGCCTCTTTCTTTCTTTCTTTCTTTCTTTCTTTCTTTCTTTCTCCTATTTATGCAATTATGAATGTAGCAATAGAATGAGAAATTGTACAGGCTAATAGATCAAATACAAATGAGGCAAAATTCTGTCTGATTCACAGCCAAAATACACTGGGACAAATATATCCTTGGTGTAATTTAGTTTTGGCATATCTGTCATACTACATCCTCTATTTCAGCTTTTCCACATTTATTGCACATATCTCCTTTTAAGTCAGATGCCATGAAATCTCTTTCCCCACCTCTGCATGGTTGCCATATGTTTAATTTTGGAACCATAGCAACATCTCAATGAAACTTTAAGAAATATTTAATGCCGTAGCATCACCTCCATTGCAGAGCACAGAACAGATGAAAAGTAGAAATTCCACTAGGAAACACTGAAAAATAGCAAAGGAAGGGGAGAGGAACCATGCAGAATTGTAGTAGGAAGAGAGCCTGACATATGCCCTTGTATCAGAGGCCTGATATGAGGCCTGAGCTAAAGTAATGGTCAAAACTTGCTAATATAAAGCAAAGTTAAGCTGTGAGCAAGAGGCAGGCCCTGCTCAAAGAATCTAGCAAGAACAGGGATGATATTGCAGAAACACACATTCCTAAGTAGTGCTAGGCATAAGAATACATATTCAAACACATTCCAGAATGGTAGTACCAGAACACCTGGATACCAGCACATTCCCCAAACAGAACAGAAACACAGTGACCCATCCTAAAGATAAGATCAGGATGACAGCATGATAAATATAGATTATTGATCCAGCCTATAGGTACAAGGCAATGGGTGGCACCCTAATACATCAGAGGGTGGCACCCTGATATGTCAAGGGTGATATGTAACTTGTTGATATTGGTGTATAAAGATGTATCTCAGAGGGAGTATCTTTGTCCAGCCGAGGGGGCAGTGGAAGGTCCTGCCACTGACTGAGCTGTGTCCATTGTCACGGGCATACATATGCTAGTGTAACTGTAGACATTGATCCAGGGAGCTAGGACCATCCTCTGCTGACAATAAACCTGACCAAGCGCCTTCACACCTTCATGGATTTTGTGGTCATTGGGTGGTTCGCTAAAGATCTGCTGTGCCAACTATCTGCACAGAGCTGGGACAACACACAGGGAGAACACACACACAGCCAATCATCTGATGACACCCCTTTCCTCCCTGAGCCCATGGAAGACCCTCTAATGCAAGCAACCTGGGAGCATTTTGGATGGGAGGGATCAGAGCATGAATTCTTTGTGACACTATGTTGTGGGAAAGTCATGCTATTTCTATCACATTTCCCATTAGCAGTATTGCTCCTCAGAGCAGTGGTGGCTTCCTACTGACAGCTGCTGCTTCTCTCAGAGAGTTTGTGTGCAGCCACAGATTGGGAGCCAATGGCCATAGCACTCCTAATGATCCATGCTGCCCAGGGGAAAGGAGGGTGAGGAGAAAACATACAGAGGCTGCCTTTCTGCACGGATGCCACAAGTTCTGTGGATCTTTAGCCTTGCATGTGTTAAAGCTCTATGCTGCTTCCATGCTAATAAAAACAGTGCTATTGGGTAGGGAGGTACCAGAACAGTCAGATATCTATTTAAAATGTAGCTTTGTATTGTGCCTTATCTTTCACAAAGATTGTAATGGGGCCAAGGACTGTCTTTGTCTGAACAGCACCTAGCACAGTGGGGCTCAGACTTGGTTGAGGTCTCTACATTATACTATAGTAAATAAATATTATTAACAATAATAATGGGAGGCAGTGTTGACTAGTGGATAGAACACTAGACTGGGATGCAGGAAAGCTGGGTGCTAGTCCCAGCTCTGCCATTAGCCTGCAGGGTGACCTTGGAAAAGTTAGTTCACCTTTCTGTGCCTCAGTCTTCTCACCTGTAAACTGGGGATAATGATATCTCCTTTGTAAAGCAGGTAGAGAACTACTGATGAAAAGCATTATATTAGAGCTAAATAATAATAATAATAATAATTAATAATGCAATAGTAGCAAACACATTGCTAGAACTGAATGCACTAATTATAAATATTTTAGGTATAGTTAACACTACTGCATCCTTGCTCTGAAGACTTTTTAGTTCTCCCTTAAACCTTCTAAATTTACACGTAGATAACTAATAAGGAAAACAAAGGACTCTGAAACATTACACCCTTCTTGTGAGTCTCTCTCTTAAAATGTTCTTAGCGACACCAAGTATTGTATTACCCTTCCAGTGACATCAAACCTCATTGTAATAACCACCATTACCACATCTCTCATATCACATATATGCTTGGAGATATAGTCTTATTTAGATGTGCAGGGATTTAAACTCCCATTAGTGTCAATAAGAGTTCTGTATATAAATCCCCAGGCATTGGAAAGAGGCTACTGGGCATTCCTTAACTCCCAAGGATGGAGGTTTAGTTATAATGAAGATATATATTCGAGTTGTTTTGTTTTGTTTCGGGACTGACTCTTTCCGGTGTAAACCCATGGTGGGTGTGAGGCCCATGAGGTCTTACACAAGAGGGTCTGAGTTACCATCTGCATGAACAATGAAATGCCTGAGGACAATTAGCATAGAGGACTCTACTGTCCCTCAGCAGTATTAGACCCAGTTCAGCTATGAAGGCTGAATATCCATACTAGCATTATTCATGGGCTTCATGAATCAACCAGGTGTATGAACTCAGAAGACTTCTTCTTTGAAGTCAGACACTTCCTGCACCTGAGGAGGGTTATGAGTTCAATTCTTGAGGGGGCCATTTGGGGATTTAATTGGGGATTGGTCCTGCTTTGAGCAGGGGGTTGGACTAGATGACTCCTGAGGTCCCTTCCAACCCTGATATTCTATGATTCTATTTGCATAGGGGACGAGTGGCTATGGCCATTTGTCCTGTAACTAAACTGGAATAGGAACCATGGAGATGAACTGACCCTCCATAATCCTTGAGGAATTTACTACTTAAGGTCTGACTCTAGGCTTTGTGCTTGGGGAATGAATTTCACCTTTTGGTATTTGGCATTTACATAGTATGGGAATGGTGCAGTTTTTTAAAATGAGTTTATTGTAAATACGTCTTGTTGCACATGAGCATTAACCAAGTTTGTGTACAGTATAGATTACATACACAACATGGAGTTGTCAAAACATTGTGATTTGACTAATGATGCTGTTAATTCTCATACTTGTCTCCCATACTGATCCTGTCCCTCTTCAGTTTATATCACACATTGCACAGTTAATGATTTTTCCTCACTAGCCTTTTCATGCGTCTGTCACATTAAAATGGCTTTTCTTTTACTTGGCATGTGGGAATCAGGGTCACGTCATTTACACCTTGGGGACAGCACCAGACAAAGCCGAGGCATCAACAACATCACTGCCCTTCTACAAATCATTTTGAATTTGGAATTCTTGTCAAGAAGTATGGTTGTCTCCCTTTAAACACAGAACATAAACAGATTAGCTCGCTTTTGTTTGGTACATACTGTGTCTCCCAGTGCCCTTAAAC
Source organism: Mauremys mutica (assembly GCF_020497125.1). NCBI lineage: Eukaryota > Metazoa > Chordata > Testudines > Geoemydidae > Mauremys > Mauremys mutica. Next base: position 267,373,842 of record NC_059073.1, read on the forward strand.
CTTACAGATGTAAACCACTCTGGCTATACAGTCTGTTTCCATTTTTTTTTTGCACCCCCCACCCACCTTCCTGCTTTAAAAGCACAATGTCAGGCACCTGCTATACGGTAAGCATATAAAAACAGCATTATAGGAATAGGACCCTGAAAATAGCCAATTGTGATTTAAAAAAACAAACAAACAACCAAAATCTGTCCACATCAAGGGCCTGATCCTGCATTCTTTGAGCGCACACCCCACACACACTCACAAATTTGTACTTGGCAAGCACTGTACAAACTGTTACATTTTGGGACTTGTCATATACATGTAGGGTTTTTTCTTTTTTTTCTTTTGCATTTATTTCCATTTTAGAGCATAAGTCTCAAATGGTTGGTGCTTCACAACATTTTAAACAAAATATCCACCACAAATGCAAACCAGACACATTAATGAAACAGCATATAAAATGTTGGCACAGTTCAAATTCTCCCTCACTCTTTCATCCAGCAAAAACTCTTTGTACTTTTAAAATTTGAGATTAAAAACAGTATTAGATACAGATTTGCTAATCAAATACATTAAGAACTAGACTGTACAGCCTTTATGTTGGTAACATCAGTGGGACTATTCATAATCTAGCCCTAATAGTTTCGACCTGATCTGGAGCATTAGTGAAAGGTTTTATTTATCCATAATATAACATACAGCATGGACAGTATCTATGGCATAGCAATTAAGGCAGCATAAACAAATGAATACATCTGGTTACAAGGTTATAACTATATGTGATGTTGTGTACTCTAAAAATCCTTTAGTAGCTGTCGGTGAAATAGAAATGCACAATTCTTAAAGTTGAATCACTTAACACAATTTCAGATAAGCCCTTTTATATTCTATCTGGTCATATCAGCATCACCTAAGACAGGTTTCCAGCTTTTGTCAAATTAGTTTTATTTCAGTTAATACTGGCTAAAAATCTGTCACATAATCCTGCAGTTTGTGCATGCTTCATATACCTTGGAATATTCCATTAAGATTTACAAATGTATGCTCACACTTTCAGCAATAGCTCATATGTTGTCCAGAGTGGTTTTGTAACAACCAGAAATTCAGTTTCTGCACTAATTGCAATAACCCATCAGAAAAAAACAGCATAAAAGTAGAGGGGAAAGCAGCTATGAGGTACGCCTTGCTATTGTTAAAAGCAAGAGAGCATCTCACCTAATAATTCAAACATGGCCCTGTTGCCTGACATTTTTAAGACCTTTTTGATCTCTTTTTTCTGGTTCCCTGTGTGTGCACCACTGTAGGGTGCAGTGCATAGCAAGTTATGGATTAAATACCAAGTTTATTTTTCCAATAGCACTTTTAGTGAGGAAAATTATTGGGTGCTTTTATAAATAGTTACTCCATAGGTGTCCATAGAAAGCAACCTTTATTCAGAACTTTTAAAAGCCTTCAGCTTTTCAGACACAAACCAATCCATAAAACTGCCAAGTTCAAATTTTCAGCTATTATCAAGGCAATAACTCTGCGACACCTTATTAAGCTGATTTGCCATTTTAGTCAGCACAAATCAGGAACTGAGATTTAACTAATACAATCTGGTTTTTTAAATTAATTTAACGTAAATTATCCCCCAAAGTAACTTCCAGCAACTTTTTGATGTATTTGCTTTTTTTATTTGGTGAACTTGGATATAATACTTACGAATGGTGAATTTTATGCTATGGAGAAGCAGCTCTCAGATAAAAGGAGAAATATACCTTACCACACTTGTTAATTGCTTTTGTGGAAGGACAAAAAATAGTCTGAACAATCTGAAGATGAAATCTTATGAAAAACTAAGAACTTCAGTTACTAGGTTCTAGCTAATAGGATACATTCTCTCACTGAATTCAACATCAAAACTGCCATTGACCTCAATGGGAGAAGAACTGGGTCCATAGCTTGTGCAAAATTGGGCCAAAACATTAAAAAACTAAAGTGTGACATGAAATTAGTGAAAACAAACATATAAAATCATAGACACTGGGTCAGATGAATCACTAATGTAACTCTACTGACCTCAATAGAGTTATCCCACGGAGGTATTTTATCCATTATGTTTTCACTAGGTCAGATTTAGTGTAGGAGATTGTAATTAACAGTTTTATGTATTTGCATTTAAGTAACATTTAAAATACTTAACAATTTGAGATGAAGCTGAAAAAAAAATCTTTTCAGTATGCACCACTTTAAGAGTACAGACATATTACAATATGGAGTGTCTGTAAAGGCTATGTCTATACTGCACACCACTGGTGGCAGAGTGTAGGGTATGTATAGCTATATGATGTGGGTACACACTGCGGAGCATAGCTACATGCAGCAGGGAAAGGCTCTGCCATAGGGTAGGCTGTGGGGGAGCCTTTCTCCACTGGAGCCTTTCCCTGCTGCCTCCCTGCTGTCAGGGCCGGCTCCAGACCCCAGCGCGCCAAGCAGGCACATGGGGCGGCATTGTCCCGGCAGGGCGGCATTTGGCTCCGGCGGACCTTCCGCAGTTATGCCTGCAGGAGGTCCACCGGAGCCCGGGACGAGCGGACCTGCCGCAGGCATGACTGCGGCGGGTCCCCTCTTCCCGCGGCTCCGCTTGAGCTCCCGCAGGCATGACTGCGGCGGCCACGGGACCGGGGAAGGGCGGCGAGCGCGCCGCCCTGCTTGGGGCGGTGTAATTTCTAGAGCCGCCCCTGCCTGCTGTCAGAGCCTTTCTCTGCTGCCAAAACCTTTTACTGGGGCAGGGAAAGGCTCCAGCAGTGGGATGACAATGGGACACTACCCTGCTAAAAATAACAGTGTGGACAGGGGAGGCACTGCTTGATTGTGTGGAGAGCCATGTAGTACATACCTTAAGAGTTCAGGCATTTTTACGTGTCTAAGCAGCTCTAAGGGACCTCTAGTGGCTCATCTTGTTCACCCCCGTGCATAAAAGATAGACTTATTTAAATATTCTTGAAACTATTCCTGATAAAAGAGCATCACTTCTCACCTTGACTATCTCCCTTGACAACGTCTCTTTGCTTAAGTGGTCTCATAGTTACATTTTTCATATTTAACCTAAATATTGCCTGCTGCAGATTAATTCCATTACTTCTTTCTTTAGCAAGTACAATAACTTCACTGCTATCAAACGATATTTCTAATATGAAACAGGAATTCATGCTAGAATTCTTTTATCAGAAAACTTGCTGCCATGTTGACCTTTGACTCTGACACCTCAAACACATCTCTTGGCATCCTGTCCAAGAGAAAGAGACCACTTACTTCATAACGATTTTATGACTTGCCCTCATTTATATTGTCATATGAAATACAGGCCACAGTCCAAGATTGTCAGAACAGCCATTCGTCAGGTATATGTTTAGCCAATTAATGGGAAAAGGGAAATACGTTCATTTGGCCATATTTTTCTTTCTGTTACACAGGTGGAGCCTCACTGCCCATGTAGCTGCCTCATTATAAGCAAAATCAGAATTTGATTCATTGGGACAATTCCATCCCTGGTAACTCAACCAAAGTCAATAAAATTACACCAGGGATTCATTTGACCCTAAAGTAGTCACTGTCACACAGAGGCCCATTGGTGTCACCTGGCAAAGGGGTCACTATTATTTACAGGCAAGTCCTGTCTCAGCCCTGACAGACTCACCACTCTAATACACTGCTTTCATGGTATTTAAAGTAAAAAGTAAAAAGTAGCAGGTAAGGTCTCTACTGAAAGCTTGTAACTTAATGATGCTTATAAACATTGCAAGGTGTGTGTAGAGGTAATATTTAAGGAATAATTTAACTATATTGAAAATTATGCCATACTCATCTTGGAGTAAAAGTGAATCACAAGAAAATAATCTCTCTTGATGATGGCCCATTCAAGCTAGAAGGAGTTGTCATCCCTTCTTGGCTAGCTGATTATACAATGTATTGCTTAAGTGTCTACCTTTGCACCAACATAAAAAAATCAATTGAAAGTGATCAAAGACCAATTCCAAACATTGAAACCACTTGGAAGTGAAAAGGAATGATATGACAGTGAGGGGATCACCCTGCCTGGGAATAAAGAAAAAAGACTGATTCAGTACATCAGAGGGCGAAGAAAGACACTCTGGAGCCATTCACTGAGGAGGTACCTTGATGAGCTGGGGGTACTTCAACAAAGACTGGCTCCTTGGAGCTGGCAAGCACTGCAAAAAGACTGAATTTTGGGGTGAGAATCTACTTTATTCGACAGGAAACTAACTGGGTAACTATTAGTAAGTGTAGGCCATAGTTCACATTTTATGATTTTGTTTTGTAGGTAGCCATTTGTTTCTATCACTCACACTTGTTTCTTTTTGAATCTCTTCTTTCTTAAAATACATTTTCTTTTGTTTTACTATAATTGAACTCAAGTGCTGTGTACAATACAGGAGCAGTGGGCTAAGGTAAAACTCATAAACTGGGGTACACAGTTCCTTTGGGAATGGAGTATCTGGGATTTCTGTGGGTATCCAGTGATCGGAGGCTGGGTGTCACAGGGGAACACTTTGAAGGGACTCGGAGGCTGGGGTCAACCTACAGGGCAAAGACAGGGCTGGTGTAGCAGGAGAGTATTTGAGTGGCTGACAGGCTGGTTGTGTTAGGGAGTTCACACCCAGCTGGCACAGGCAAGACTCCTCATGCTACACATTGGTGGCACTAAGGTGACTCACAGCTTTGGGTGCCCTGAAGAGCATCACAGTTACCATCTTCTAAAGCACAAAAATCACAAAAGAAAAGCCCACACCAAAACCACTCATTCACATAATAAGGATGTAAACCTACTAGAGCCCTTGAAGCAATCATTTTTCACATATACATGAGAGTCATTTCTGATACCTTTGCAGAGAGAGGGGTGAACAGAAGATTGGAATACGTGAAGTAAGGGTGGAGATATGTGAGTGGAGTGGGATTTTTTTTCTGTTTCTTCCACTATTTGGGGAGGTTGCTGCAAATTTCTGTATTTTTAATAAATGGTAAAGGCACCTAGAGCTTGTGGATAGATGCCTTTTCCTAATGTTTATACAAATCTAAGTCATCAGCTAAAATAAATATATAAATGGACGACATTCCAGCAGGGCACTTATGATATAACTAGCTCAGAGGGTACTTTTATTTTCCCTATCCCCATCTGCTGTGATTGGTTTGTACCACGAAGCAGGGGGTGGTCTATATTCCTTATATTATTCTGTATCCTCGCTAATGTAATTGAGGATGTTCTGTATATCCAACTAAACCTTTCTGGAATCCTGTTAAGGTCTTGGTCTTAATTATTTATTGTAGCAATTAGTTCCATTGGTTAATTGCATGTTGTGAAAAAGAGTGAAACTTTTCCATATTATGGACCTGGATCCTACAGTTCTTGCACAAGAGAACTTTCCACTGGAACTTTGCCAGTGTGGGAAATGAAATGTGAAGCCTTGTCACAATTGGCCCAATGAACTACTTTACCCAACACACAACCTATCAAATTTTGCTAATGCATTTAAAAATTCTGATTGTGTGGCATCAAATTTTACTCTGAGTTACACCCTGTGAAGCTCCATTGACTTTTATAGGTTTGCACAGGGTGTAAGTCAGAACACAGTTTAATTCTTAGATTCTATTTCTGTGTGTGAAGAAAATTACACTTGGGGAAAATTATTCATAGTTCAATTGTTGTTGATTTAAGAACCCATGGTAAAACAGTAACCTAAGGACTATAATCAGAACACATATACAGTGTGTGCAAAACTCTGCCTGGTATTCTGACCACTAGGGCCAGATCTTTAAATTGTGTAAATTGGTGTAGCTTTATTAATTTCAATGGAGCTCGGTTGATTTACACTCTGGCCTCAATGTTTCAAATGAAAGACTGATTTAGCAGAATTTACAAATAGGTAGAACTCTGTGTTTTAATATCTGCATCTTACATGATGTGATTGAAATGCAATTTCAGCAGTCTTTCTCCAGTGAAAAGTGTGTAGTTTGCATACATAAACTGAATTATTTGTATAAAATCTACATACAATCATAGGACTCTAGAATCTGCCATCCCTACCTGTGTAATCTCTACATGTAACCATATATCCAGCTTCTAAGGAGTATGTACTAGAAGCTCAAGAGTAAAGTGCATCTGTGCTCCTGGATGCTGTTCCTAAGCAGATCAGCCTTCCAAACATTACCAGCTAAAAAACAAATCCTTCTGTCAAATAACTGTGTGATGATTTAACTTGAAAACATGGGTTTTGTTATTTTACTAATAATGCTAATGAGTGGGTTTGAACTAATGTGTATTTTAGAGTTGGTTCATCTTGTTGGATACAGTCTAGCTGTTTTGTCCTCTTGGGTAGGAAAGATGTTTGTTATGGTAGAGGTGAAATTATCAGCTTTCATGAAGGTTCAGTAGAAAGCCTCATTTCCCACACTCCACAAACTCCAAAACGGGGAAGCCAGACAGCAGTTTAAAAAGTCCTCTTTTGTTCATCCCATTTAATTTGTTTTATTGGATATCTAATATTAGCTATCATATTATATAATCTCAATAGATTTCAGTGGAAATTTGATTTACATGTGATTTGTTGAATATATACATTGCTTAAGGTAATTCTCCAGAGACCCAATCTTTCAACTCTGCTGTGATGTTCACATTGGTCTTCTATCACAAATAATAATTATTTGGCTGGAGATACCCTGAGTCCCAGCTAGGATGACATTTTGGTGTAGGAGTTTAGCAGGGCTGAACCCTGGCTTTCCTGTGTGCAGGCACAGTTCATTCTGTGGGTGCATGTCTCATTACCTGATTTGCACTTGCAATCTTGTAATTAGAAGTGCAGCTAATCAGGATGTGGGGGTAAAACATGGTCTGAAACTGCATCGATCCTTCTTAAAATGTATCCCTTTCCGTGCTATGAGGTAAGGAGAAAGCCAAGGGGTAAGTCTGTCTTTGGCCATTAGAGCAAGGTATCTTGAACTAAGAACATCTATGTAAAATCTACCCCAGACACAGATGGGGCAGAGAGAATTCAGACATAGGAGCCCCAACACCTAGCTCAGATGTCAGATGAGCTCCCCACTCATAAGCTATGAGGTGGCAATAAGGTTTCTCCTTAACATTTTGAAGAACATATGTACTTTGATCACCTCAGTATTTTTCACTCACTTTGACATCATCCTTGCTCACTTGGTTGGTTCCTGCCCCCTCTCACAGGAATTGAAGTGTCCAAAACATACATTTTCACACAAAGGACATAAATGTATAATTTGAATTAGAAAGAGGGGTTAAGCAGCATTCTCATTTAAATGATACCTAAATCCAAGGTATCTAAGGGACATGAGAACAGACATGAAAACCTTTCTACAGTGCTTAAAAGCACATTTGTTTAGCTGTTTCATACTAGGATTAAATTCCTATTTTTCCCCTAAGCCTGAAGTTGCTAAGATAGACAGCACATGGCTGACCTTTGGAGTGGGATTTTCGTAAAATAAATAAACTGGATAGCAGAGTATAAAAGTTACAAACCTCTTTAGAATGCCATATGTGAACAACTTGTAAACAGTCCATAAATATCACCTGCTGGGTAGAAGTCAAGGAAGCTGCTGCAAAATTCTCTACTAACAGTTTTTTCCTGAAACATTGAACCATCTGGTAATGACAATTTATTCTCTAGCTCCTCTGTTGGCATGTGCCTAAAATTATAAAACATGTTACTACTAAAAGTCTGGAAACATGAGCACAATTAACTCCTATAGTATAGGTTCAGTAGAAGCACTGTAGCCCTGATTAACACACACTGAAAGCAAGGCCAGGGATGTTAACCAATGAATATTCAAAAATCAGGCAGACACTTTGGGTCAAATTCTCCATTGATGTAACTCCACCGGAGTAAATTGAGTTAAACCAGTAGAAATGTGGCCCTATATCCTTGATGACTACTCCTGTTCCTACAAAAGTCAATGGTACAAGTCTCATTGACTTTGCTGGTTGCAAGACTGGGCCCCTTTTTTTTTTCTGAGCTTAACTTTCCTATGAAGAAGTTAGGACCTGATCCACCTCCCACTGAAGCCAATGGGAGCCCTTCCACTGAACTTCAGTGAGTTGGATCAAGTTCTTACCCAACAGCAGAATTTTTTAAATTAAATGACTTGGTTGTGGCTATTTCTGTTCTAATTAGTTTTCTGAAATAACACAGGTGATTTGATTGTTTTAAGAACTAACTTCTTGCCACACTTAGTTTTTGAAAACAAAATTATTTTTCAGTCAGACATGCCAAAAAAAAAAAAAACACCTAAAAGCCTCAGTGTTTTTGTACTTGTAAAACTACTAAAAGACCAAACTGATTTTTTTGCTTTAACCAATTGTGTTAAAAATATTTCACTCTTTGGCTGGATTTCATCCTGTCAGTGAAATTTTATGTGTCATTTTTAATCCCTGAAAATAGGGATTTATAATAGACTCTCTTACGTTTGTAACTGCCGTGCAGCAGCTCTAGCTGGCACTGCTCTAACTAGCCCTGCTTTTAATCTGAGGTTTGAAACTACCGCAGAAGAAATACTTTAGGGTTTTTGTGGACAGGATTGACGTGGATACTAAATGACTTGCTATAAGAAACAAAATTAAGTACAGTACATATGGCTTAATAGCTTTATCATTATGAACAGGCACAAAGGCTGACATTTTAAAGTCATTATCCTCTTGCCCAAACTTGTACAATTATACTTTTAATCAAGAATTTCTATTTCTTTTGTTACTTCCGGTCTTTCTGAGTTCCTGTGATATACAGTTTCCATCATAGCCTCATCCTGTTTTGCCCCTTTTCTTGTACATTAAAAAGTCTAGCTCTGCAGCAAGCTAGTGTTTTTCAAAGTAGCAACGTGATAAACAGGAAAGATTCCCTTCAAGGCAATGTTGTTTTTCTCTGATCAAAAGACCACTCTGGCATCTGTTTCTTTTTCAAGAAAAATATTATTTCAGTAAAAAGACAAGACGACTCTGGGCTAGGCTTGCATCATTAGCTTTGTTAAAATCTAAGCAAAAGGCAATCCTGGCATCATGACTAATAAATGTTCTGTGATGCTACTTACCTTGTAGCAGTTATAGTGTGGAGATACTAACAAATCAGTTTACTAAGTGAAAATCCAGTGTACATGGGTTTTTTTAGCAGATTTTTAAGCTATAGAACTTTCAAGACTGATTCCTTTTAGGGAACTCACTACTGTTAAATCAAAGGCATTGACACTGTAACCTAGTTTAGTAGGGTTGCACTGACAACTTCCCAGGAGCCCAAAGACTGCACTTAATTTGCATGTCTTCAAGCCAGCAGGAGTTCTGCCAAAGTAAGAACTTCAGGATTTGGGCCCAGTAAGTAGGACTAAGACAGGTAATCTTTTAGACCCAGATTCAGAAAATGTTTTAAGCAAGTACCTAAATTTAAGCACTTGAATAGTCCCATGAAAAAACAAGTTTTACAGCATCTCATCTTCAGTCCAGAGGTGTGGATTGTGAAGATCACAAGCCCCTGCAGGCAAAGCTCCATCTTGATTAAAGGACCCTCTTGATTAAAGGAACCTTAAAGGAAGGTCTCTAGTTAAAGCACATTTAAGACTGTGACTCAGCAATGTGCACGTACATAACTTAAAGGACATGAGAAGTCCCATTTAATTCAATGCGACTTAAATTTCTGCTTAAGCACTTTGCTGAATCATGACTTTATTCTCACCTATGCTTATGAAGCTAATGGGAGTTTGGTCTGAGTAAAAACTGAGGAGGACCTCAAGAATGTAGGTTGTGTTTTCTGAATTAGGCGGTCCATGCTATATGTCCCTCTGATTTTTCCCATTCTCTCTAACTTTCCATTCCCTTTCTTTTCATGAACACTCATGTTCTCATGCCTTATTATTATCTGTTTTGCAATAGAAGATGTCTGACTGTAAACTGATGCTTCACCACTGTGCAGCTGCTCTAGGGAAGCCAGTCACTTTGAACTCTGCTCTGTCACTTCATTCAACGAACAACCTCACCTTTTTGCTTGTCACATCAAGATCCAAAGTGACCTCTCACCATGGTTATAGGCTCTGATCCACAGCCCATGGAAGTCTATGCGTCTCCATGGGCTTTGGGTCAGGCTCACAATGCCTAGCTTGACCTAAGAAGGCATAAATAAGACTGTAGTCTCTCCCAAGAAGAATGGACCATATGAATCTTAAATTTATCACTATGTGATCAAAGCTTGTATTTTAGAAGATCAATCTCAATACTTTTCTTACTCTGGAGAGGAAAATGAGGCCAACCCAGTGGCAAGTATAGCTGATTGCTGACCCCTTTATCCTTGATATTCTGCCAGATTTACAAACATTTTGCAAAAAAACCCTGTTCAGCTATGTCGACGTAGTCAGACCAAAAGTAGCGATATGTATTTCCACCCCCCTTGGCTCACCAGGGTGCTGAAGCAGATGTGCATGTGGGTGTGAAGGATGCTGGGCATTCACGCATAAGCACACAGTCCATGTACATTGACAAGAATCTGAGCACACAGTGTGTCTGCTTGTGTGGTGGCTGTGCCTGCTGTTTGTGTCCTGGAGAATGACAACATAAACACTAGCTGCTCTCTTAGGATGCAGGTGTGGAAGGACTTCAGGATAGCCCTAAGATAGCAGGCTATAGTAATGTTTACATTGTGATTTATTAAAATTGGCTACTTGTATTTTAGTTGTTGCATATGATCAAAATGGGACACTTATCCCTGTTAAGGGAAGAAAAAAACAATTCTTCTCTTAAATAGCTCCCAGGTGCTTTCTTTCCTTTATTAGATGAAATAAATGCCTACTTACTTCACAGAAACCTCTTAACAGTGAATTCCTAAGGTGGCATTGACATTTATCATGGATCAAGCATGCCAATATTGCCAGTATTAAAGAAATAATTGTAAACAAACATAGATGTGCTTGTGAAATCATGATGTTTTTCCCCCAGTGAAATTTCCACTTCAGCTCCAAAGAAACATACAATAATGTTACCATCTGTGTCACTTTATTCAGGCCAGATCTACACTGCAGCTAGCACAGTGTTCCCATGCTGAAACACAGCTTAGCTATTAGCAATTACAAACATGGCTCAGTTATTAGCAATGGGATGTCTACATCCAGTTCATATCATCTGTGCCTCCTTTATTTATTTTGGAGAAACAATGAACATAAAATGTCTCTGCTGGACTCTGACATGGTGTTTACATAGGCAGATGTCTGTTGCAATCTAGGGACTGGGTGGAGAGGTGAAGGGAGGGTGCTGCTCAGCCACTGAAAGTTACTTTCATCTGTGTTTGACTTGTACATAATGGTTGCTATAACAAAGCCCTTTTAGAAAATACAAGGAGAATGGGAGAAGGGGGAGGAAGGAGACAGCCACAAAAAGCAAAAAATTGAATGTGTTTTCTTATTGTAGTCAGTTAAGGAGCTTTCTTGACAGATAATTCCTAATTATCTGTGAGGCATGGGCATTATTCAGGAAATAACGGTCTCATATTCCTCCCCCCCCACACACTTATGCTTTAAAACTTTCTTGAGGGAGTTTATAATGGTTTTGAACACATAACACTGCAGACTGCATAACCAACAGATAACAATGCCTATTAACGTCTGGAAAAAGTACTCCCTGAAGATATGCCACAACAACAAATTCATTTCGGTTCAGATGTGGAAGTTTCAAGAACATATTTTTACTGTGTCTATCTGTTCTGTTACTGATGCAGTTTTCTGGCTACCAGCTGAGGATCCTTAGCCCTCAAACACAGGGTAGTGTATTAATGGAATCACTGACAAAACTAATGTTGTACAAAATCAGACTCCCTAGTATTGCTGTGCATAGTCATGACTGTATATCTTCGGAATTTTCCAAGAACTCACATTAAGAGAGGCTGCAGGGAAAAAATCAACAGCTGCCTGAGAAACAGGCAGAAGCCTAATTTTACAGAATTCTTCTCTGTGCACTACTTAAGTAAAAACAACAGGCTGATTCATAGCTCCCAAATTATCCATGCAAGAAAAGTGATTCTTCCCTCTCCCCCAGTTAGACAATAATGGGAGTTTAGGATCCCACATCATCAGTGCTTTGCTGGAGGAACATTCCATAATCCACCCCAGCTCACCCAGAGAAAACATACTTAAAACTGTCATTGCAACAACTCATATGGGTAAAGCTATTAATCTGTATGTTTGCAGAATCGGGGCCTTAGTACAGAGTCCACTGTGCTGCCCTTCCCCTAACCTGCTTCTCTGTCTCTCCATAAATTGAGCACTCCTTGGAGCAGAGACAATCCTCTTTGAGTGTTTGGAAAATACCTACCATAGTGGACACCACCAAAAATAAATAATTAAATCAATAGTATTACCATGTATTTTTTAATAGAAAAATGGAAGGAAACCAAGGTTGATTTTTAACATAAAACATGAGATATGTAAGTATTTTCGTTTTTAAGGCACAAGTGGAGCTGGTTGGGAATTGAAATTTCTGTTCTGTGGGAATATTTGAAATCTCTAACATTTTTGTTCCAAATCAGAATGAAAAGCAAAGGTTCAGAAATTTCCTGGGAAACAAAATCCCCCTCCACCCCCCAAAAAAAAACAGATTCAAGAGCACTGAACTATTTTGTTTTGATGGATATTGAAAGATTTCATTTCAATAGTGGCTTTGATTGTGTTGAAACATGAAATTTTGACAGTATAATTTCAATTAATTTAATGTTGCCATTTATAGTGTATGAAAATGTTAAATATATTATTAAATGCTATATATAAGTATAATATAATATTACAATTAATATTTTAATAGAATCAAAGTGATAGTCAAAACAAAACTTTCAACCTTTCCACAGGAAATATTCCATAAAAACTGACACAAAATGTTACAATATTAACTAAACTGTCCCATGAAAAATTTTTCAACCAGCCCTATGAACAAGTAATACCACTAGGTTATGTTTTTCAGTACCAACACACACACACACACACATATGAACATATAAATGACAGCCTCACTCATGCCCCATCTGTACTCACATGGAAAATCATTAATATTGTTCTAGCAAGAACCTTTTTGGAGCATGGTTTGATAGAAAGGTATTAACACATTCTCCCTGCAGGTTCCTTAGCTAGTATAGACAAAGCACGAAAGGCTGTTCTGCATATGTGTGTGTGTGTGTGTGTGTGTGTGTGTAACAGAAAGAGAGAGATTTCATTGGTAGAGAAGTGTGTAGTTGAGGTTAAAATAATGACATTTCCATTATAATCCCATTTTCACATCTCATAGGTTTCTGCAAATCTATCCTTTGGTGGTGAAAGTTTATACGCTTGGCCCCCAAACGCAATGGTGGATTTCATATTTTTTTTAAATCAATTAATCCCTTTCTGAGTTGCAGGAGAGTAAAAATAATTATTTTCCTGCTGTGAAAAAGATTCCTACAGTCCTGCTGTGATGCTGATTTTAAAACAGAACTCTCTACTGTAATTAATGGAGAGATCTGTTTAGCAATTGATGGCATGATGTGACATTATGACTCTTTCTGTGTGGATTAAAAAATGGCTGACCTTGACGAATGGAAACTTTCGAAGTGGCTAGTGCTCACTGAGAATTAGCTTCCAGTCTTTTTTTTTTTTTTTTTTGAGTTGGGGAGGGGGGAATGAAAAATAAATAAAAATTATTTTGAGTTGTACCAGCATAATGTGGAGTGGAGAATATCAATGTTTGTTAGTAGTTGAGTGCTGTTTATTTTTCTGTAATATTGAAAGGGGTAAAATTCAGTGGACGGGATCTGCACAAGTACCTGTGCCACACTTACACCTCTAGATTAACTAAAATAGAAGGGGGTGTTTGTTAGGCCTTGAGGGAGTTTTCTACACTGGGGTGAATTTCACTCTAGCTGTGTACGTTTTTGACTATATGCAGAGGGGGAAGAACACACAGAACCAGTGAAATCGATAGATTAACGTTTTTATCTCTTTTATTATTCTCTTTTATTCTCCCTACAAAACAGAAAAACACAAGCATAATTCCTGTTCATTTCAATGGGAGCTACATGGCTGTGACTGAGGTCAAAATTGGGTCCCAAAGGTGCAATGTGGGCAAATTAAGGCTTTGATGAGAATCCAGAGCCACCAACTTTCAAGATTTTATCACGCGTCATGATATTGTTTTTCTTAAAGCACCAGCTGCTCAAATCATGTTATTACCTGAGGATCTGAGCTTTCAATTAAAACAAAGGGAGTTTGTAGCCCTCATGGTTGAAGAGAAAAGCTTGAAAAAGTGAACCTTAAAGGCTTCAGTACCAGAAGGCAAATGAAAAGAACCCAATATTTCAAAAAGTCTCATTATTTCTACACCACTCATGACTTTTGAGGTCTGACTCATGATTTTCATATGCTTGGAGTTGGCAATACTGAGTTGCATTTCCAGAGTTTGGAGTATTTTACTTTATATACAGTTTTTGTAACTGAGAGGAGGAGAGAATGTGAGCGTTGAGAGAGAGAGAGAGAAAGAAAGCCTGGAGTTCTGCTTTCTAAACAGAAAATATATAAAAATCTGCAATAAAGTTAGGCGTCGGAGTGCAGCCTTATATAACAGGGTGGATTATATAACACAGTGCTTCATATATGGCATTTTAGTTTATTATTGGTTTATCAGTGTTTATATAGTTGAAATAGATCTTATTGACTCACTATATGCACTGTGCATTTTAGAAAGAAAGTGACCATGTTACACCCAAACTAATAGAAAACTGTGCAAGATACATCAGGAAAGTGTCCTTCACCATGGTACCATTTTGGGAGTGGGAACTTAGCGAATGATGCAAATGGGAGGCTCTCGGAACACCCTGTTGAAAAGGGAACCTGGTGGCGCCAATCAGCATTACTGATCAGGCCGTTAAAAGTCTGTTTGGCGCGGAGCTGACAGACTCCCTCCCCAGTTCCCGGGAAGCAGCTGGCATGTCCCTCCGGCTCCTAGCCCCCACCCCGAGTGCTGGCTGTGCAGCTCCCCTTGGCTGAGAACCATCGGTGGCCAAGAGGAGCAGTGGGGACAGCGCACAGAGCTGCCTGGCTGCGCCTCTGCATAGCAGCTGCAGGGACATGCCAGCTGCTTCCCAGAAGCCCAGGGGCGGCTCCAGGCACCAGCACGCCAAGCGCGTGCTTGGGGCAGCAAGCCATGGGGGGCGCTCTGCCGGGTGCCGGGAGGGCGGCAGGCAGGCTGCCTTCGGCAGCACACCTGCGGAGGGTCCGCTGGTCCTGCGGCTTCGGTGGACCTCCCTCAGGCTGCCGCCAAATCCGAGGGACCGGGAACCTCCCGCAGGCAAGCCGCCGAAGGCAGCCTGCCTGCCGTGCTTGGGGCAGCAAAATGCCTAGAGTCGTCCCTGCAGAAGCCACCTCAGGTAAGCGCTGCCCGGAGCTCGCACCCCTCCCCCCTCCCACACCCCAACTCCCTGTCCCAGCTATGAGCCCGCTCCCACACCCAAACTCCCTCTCAGAGCCCGCACCCCTTCCAGCACTCCAAACCCTTCGGCCCCAGCCCGGAGCCCTCTCCTGTACCCAAATCCCTCATCCCTGGCCCCACCCCAAAGCCCACACCCCCAGCTGGACCCCTCACCTCCCCGTATCCCAACCTGCTGCCCGAGCCCACAGTCCTCTCCTGCACCCTGAACCCCTCATTTCTGGCCCCACCCTGGAGCCTGAACCCCCATGCCAGAGCCCATATTCCCTACTACACCCCAACCTCCTGCCTCAGCCCAGATCCCTCTCCCACACTCCGAACCCCTTAGTCCCATCCCCCAGCCCAGAGCCCCCTCCTGTACCTCAATCCCCTCATCCCCATCCCAGATCCCGCACCCCCAGTTGGAGCCCACACCCCTCTCACATCCCAACCCCCTGCCTCAGCCTGGAGCCCCCTCCTCCATCCTGAAGTCCTCATTTCTGGCCCCAGCTGGATCCCTCACCCCCTCCTACAGCCCCCCGCCCCACCGAGGCAGCCTGGTGAAAATGAATGAGTGAGGGTGGGGAGAGCGAGCGACAGAGGGGGAAGGATGGAGTGAGTGGGGATGGGGCCTCAGAGAAGGGGCAGGGCAGGGGTGGGGCCTCGGGGAAGGGGCGGGGCAGGGAAAGGGCAGCAGTGTTCATTTTTTTGTGATTAGAAAGTTGCCAATCCTATGTGGCTCACATTTTGTTCACTCAAGATGAAATCCTAACCCCATTGAAGTGGTTTGGAGTTTTGCCACTGACTTCAGCGAGGCCCAGATTTCACTCTTGGTGAAAAGAATGGGCATGGCCCTCCCAAAAGTAGGCCTTGTGAGGACCAAGGCCCTAGTGTTTATGGTCCCATTTAGAAACAGCTTTAAAAAAGTGAGTAAAGAGTGAACAACTTAAAGCTGCCCAAGATAGCTGTAAAGTGCTCCTTTCCCCCTCCACACATGATGACACAGCCATTAAGAGTTCCTGCTGTTAGGTTCACTACTACTTGGGGGACATTCTGTGTAGCAGAGAATGGACTGGGAATATGCACGTATTTGAAATTGCTTGCATTTGGTGTTCAGCTTTGAGTTAGTGCTGCGTCTGTTATAGATTCTTCTCATCATGAGTAATATGTCTCTTGTGCATATGATTTCTGTTCTTTATTTTTTGTTTGGATAACACTTTTAAAAAAACCAAAAAACCAATATATTGGCACATGCATTTATACAGAATACTAAATTGTTATAAACAAAATGTAATAGCTAAAAGATGAACAAGTACAACGCAATGGCAAATAATTTTGTTTGTGATATTATATCCATCCAGTGCTCTCAAAGAGCTTTTCCAAGAGTGAATATCCCCCCAACACTCTTGTAACTCAGGGAAGTATTATCATCCCTGTGTAAACTAAGACAGATAGGTCAAGTGACTTGCCTAAGATTACACAATATATCAGTGGCAGTGCTGGGAACACAACAAAGCTGTTCTGTCTCCCTGACCCACAGTACTGTTCTTCCCACTGTGAATTTCTAACTCACTATTAGAAATATGCAAATCAGTGTAGCTCCATTGACTTAAATGGAGTTATGCTCCATGAAATTCAATTAGATTTCTTTACACATATAAATCAGAGTAAGCTGATCATATCTTCTGACTGGCCTATGCTGCAATAGGCTATTCTCTGAAATGGGATGTAATACTTGATTTACAATAGTTTTATACACTCAAGTTTTGAACTCTAGCCCCGTTACTAAAAGTGACAGAGTACAAAAATAATCGATATTAGTATTAACAGATTTTTGATAATACAGTAAACTAATATGCTAATCAAAAGCCTTTGCATATCACTGATGCTATGGTTGTGCTAAACTGAGGACATGTGTACACATATGTAACCAGTTTAATTAAATTAATTTAGAAACGGTTTTAGTGTAGGTTAATTGTGCTTATTCAGGCATAGCTTACTCCTTATTTATAGAAAAAGAGCTTTATTGGGATCCGGCACCTTTATACCAGTACTACTGCATCCATATTAGGGGTGGTATTGCTTTAACTATATCAGGATAAAAATCACACCCCCTAGCTGAAATAGCTCAATCAGTTACAATTTTTTTGTAGACCAGGCCTTAGAAGAGAAAAGACACAAAGCAACAAGGAATCTATGAATACAGGTAGTAAAGATGGGAGTGATAAAAAATATTATAGACACCACACCATAGGTAGTCTGAGATTTGGAAAACTGATACTAGAGTGGCAACTGGGTGGCTGTTCATCCATTGACAGGACATTCAAGTTTAGCCTACGGAAGAATTATTCACTTGGAAAAGGTTGGGGAGGAGCACAGTTTTTATGGATGATGAAGCCCTTCATGGGAAGACTGAAAAGCAACTTGAGTACATAACAGATAAACTATCTAAGCTCTTTAAGGATAATAAAGGACTTAAAATTAAAACAGGGGAGGTGTGATAAAGAAGACATTGAATTATTTAAAGAGCATCATTCAGGGTAATGGTGGGGAATAAAACAATATGGAAACCATTAAGAGTAATTCACTTGTGTTATTTTATGTTACAAGGGCCAAATCTGGCTCTGATTCAAGCAGGTGCAATTCCATTGAAATCAGTGGAGCTGCATCTGTGTACATCAGGGACTGAATGTGATCCTATAGCTGTTCATATATATATATATATATATATATATATACACACAGACTGACACACGAGAGAGAGATCGAGAGAGAGAGAGAGAGAGAGAGATCTAAACACAATGTAAAGCTTCACTTTTGAAATATAATGTTAGAATATACAATGGGAAATTGAAATGTGCATCTATTATGGTTGGTTGCCAGTTGGAATAGAAGGAGAAGCGCCTAAATTTTGTTGTAAATGTATGTAAAGAAGTTTGGATTAGAACCCAGATATGAATATACAAATAGATAAAGTTTATAGAATTGTGACACAAAGTCCCAGGGGGGTTGTGGGAATGTCAAAAAACACTCAGCAATCAGAACATATGCTACCATGTTAATACATTTTATGTCTCTGTCTTCAAAACAGATTATGGAGATGGCTGTGAAACAGAGGGAAAAAAGACAGAGATTTTATTTAAAAGCTACCTTTGCATATTTTCTGGGACTTAACTAAAGCTACTCAAATGGAGCGATTGTATAGCATTGCTTCTAAACAGTGTTTTCAGAATTAGGAATATAAGCCTCCCATTTTGCATCTTGCAAAGAGGAGTATTTACTATGGAAATAAGAAGCCTCAGCTTCTATGTGGTGATCAAGATAAAGCTTTTCTAAATTGCTGATTTGGTTCTCCAGTTATAGATGAGCATATCAGAGAATTTTCTGTAGAAGTTGATTGGCTCAATGACAGATTGGCACAGGATTCCACACTGAGGCTAACCTTGACTCTCCTCAGTGCATATGGCAATGTGCCTTAAAACCCATACTGTTAGAGACTAAGATCCTTGAGAATAAGTGATATGGTATTTATGGTGACTTATGAACTGCTGTGTCCAAAAGGATTAAACTTGAATTGTTGTCATGTAAGCACCTGAAAGTAATTTGTAGCATATTGTAAATTGTTCTGAAAGCATCTGATTTCCATTGTTACAAATGATTATTATTAATTAATTTGTATAGTACTCTACATTTATACTGTGCCTTAGAAACAGAAGACCTGCTAACTTTACTCACGCAAGTAGTCCCATTGTTTTAATTGGCTTCATTGGGACTACTTACGTAGACACATAGACTTTAAGATAAGAAGGGACAGGCATGATCATCTAGTATGACCAGGCCCTCTCAGAGGTCCGGAGAAGCCCGGTCCACTTCCGGCTTTTGATGCCCCTAGCCATAACAAAAATGAAAAATGATGACACATTAAAACAAAATAAGGCACCAAAAAAAGAATGAGCCATAATTTGATTATTTTTTTATTTAACAAATACTTTTCTAGCCTTTTTTCTGTGCAAATGCACTAATTATTGAGGAAAAATCTAGCTTTTGTGCAATGTCACAGTTGATATTAAGCATGGTGAGACCATTCAAACACTCTTGTCCCATAGTTAAACAGTGATAGTTCTTTACCTGTTTCAACTTGTTGAAGGTGCATTCACCTGAAGCCACTGATGCAGGCAAAGTGACAAAAATACACAATGCAATTGTGACATTAGGAAACACCCCGAGAGACCAAGTTTGAGTATTTCTTGAAACAATTCCTTTGGCTTGCAATCTAATTTAAAGTTCGTGGAATATATTTGTTTGAGGAAGATGACCTTGTCACTGAGATCTCTTGAAATTTCTTTGTTGCACTGTTGCTGAAATTGTTCAGCTGTAGAAAGTAGATCTTCATTACTCAGTGTGTTGAACTGCCAAAGAAACCCAAAAAGGGTACAAATTAGTCGCAGTGACTCAAATCGACGTGTAAGACCTGATTGAATAGAGTCAGTGATGACAAGGAAGACACTGACCCTATAATGCTGCTCAGCATTGGATTCAGTAGGTAAGTTGTGATTGGTGGAGACTCAGATGAAATGCCAATATTCTGTGCTACTCATTTGGATCAGTCAGGATCGCATCCCATTGTTCACAAATCTGTTGAATGTCATTGATAAAACTTTCAATGTTATCCCTCTCAGCATCAAGTGTAGCATTGCGTGCTTCAATTACCAGATTAGTTTGGTGGATCATTGTAAATAGCTTCATCCACAAAGATAACATCAGAATGCATTCAAATTTGGACCTGTGCGTCTGAATAAACTGATGTTCAGTTCGAGCCTGTGCAGTGAGATTGAGAGATTCAAGCTCATTTAAAGCCTTTCTCACTGAATTCAAATGCTGCACAACTGGTTGAACACCATCAATCCGTGCAGACCGTCTAGTTTTGGACATCCCATGCAGTGAAACAGGAAGATATTGCTTCAGAATATCCCATGTTTGTGGGCTGCTACTGAAAAGATTGTACATTTGCTGAACAGTTCCAAAGTAAGTAATTGCCTCCTTGCATGATTCAGCACAGTCAACACCTACAAGGTTTAGTGTGTGGTTTCCACAGGTGGAGAAAATACAGTTTGAATTATGCTCAAGAAGAACTGCTTGTACACCTTTGTACTTCCCAGCCATATTAGATCCATTGTCATAATCTTGACCTATGCAGACTTGAAAATCTAACTTAAAACTTCTAGAATTGCTAGTACTTGAGCAGCAATTTCTTTTCCAGTTTTTCTCATGAAGTTGTCAAACAAAATAAATCTTTCTTCAATTGAAAATTTTGAGCTGTCTACAAATCTTAACATATCGAATAACCATAGTAGTCTGTTCCTTGTGAGAACAATCTGGAGTGGAATCAACAACGATTGAAAAATACTTGGCATTTTGAATCTCATCAAGAATTCTTGTTTGTACAAATGACCCACGTAGCTCATTAAGCTCGTTTTGTATGTGTGTGGAGAGATAATGGACTTGCATGAGCTTTTGACTCTCTTGCGATTCTCAAACACGTTTAACGTACTCTGATAAAAGTGGGTCATATTTGCTGAGGAGCTCAACTATGCCTAGAAAGTTTCCATTCGCACGATCACCAATATGTTGACTGGAACCAAAGAAAGCCAATCCCCGCTCAGAAAGAAAAAGGATGACATTCAGGATGGGCTCAAGAAGTTTTTTCCAGTTATTAGTAAATTCTCAACTGATCTTTCAGATGCTGCTGCCCTACAGGCTGATTTCCAGGTAACATTGTATTCTTTGCGTGACATTGAACTCTCATGTGATGGTATTTGGTCTTTCAACTTCCTCCAACCTCTGTTGATGATCCATCCTTATTGATCAGAGAGAACTGATGCATTTGATATGAGAAAATCTACATCAGTTTCAAAAAATTATGTCTTTTACCAAATCACCTCTCTTATTTGCTTAAATTTGCAGTTCTAAGCTGAGAGATTGTGTCACATTTTGGTCCAATGGGATGCGCATAAAAACAAGTTGTGAAACTTATCAAATGCCAAAAAAATTAAAAGCAGCAAAGAATCCTGTGGCACCTTATAGACTAACAGACGTTTTGCAGCATGAGCTTTCGTGGGTGAATACCCACTTCTTGCATCCGAAGAAGTGGGTATTCACCCACGAAAGCTCATGCTGCAAAACGTCTGTTAGTCTATAAGGTGCCACAGGATTCGTTGCTGCTTCTACAGAACCAGACTAACACGGCTACCCCTCTGATACTTAAAAAAATTAAAACTTGTCTAAATTTGAGGCCCCCCTTTGAGCTTGAGGCCCAGGCCAAATGGCCTTCCTGGCCCCCCGTCTGGTTGGCCCTGAGTCTGACCTCCTGCACTTGTAGTCCACAAAACCTCACCCACTCCTGAAATAGACCCCTAACCTCTGGCTGAGTTACTGAAGTCCTGAAATCATGGTTTAAAGACTTCCAAGTTACAAAGAATTCACCATTTACACTAGTTTAAACCTGCAAGTGACTCATGCCCCATCCCGCAGAGGAAGGTGAAAAATTCCCAGGGTCTCTGCCAATCTGACCTGGGGGGAAATTCCTCCCCAATCTCAAATACAGCAATTAGTTAGACCCTGAGCATGTGCGCAAGACCCCCCAGGAAGATACATGGGAAATAATTCTCTGTAGTAACTCAGAACCCTCCACATCTAGTGTCCCCTCTCCAGCCGTTGGGGATTTTTGCTACTGGCAGTCGCTGATGGGCCACATGCCATCATAGGCAGTCCCATCATACTATCCATCTTACATCGGTAAGATGATGAATAAATTTGGCTCCCAAAAATAGTGCTTCCCAAAGTGTGGCAGACTAGCTATGGAGATGTAGACAGACCTCTCAATTGTTCTCCAGAGTTTCAGCTTTCATTTAAAAATGGAATAAATGTCTAGCTATGAAAATCTTCAAAATGTGAAGCAAATGCAACTGATGCAGAATGTCTGCCTGAATTTGCAGATAGCCTGAACAAGAGTTTTGATGTGTGAATTGCCCCATCATTTTTGGGGGTACTAACTTTAAATGTCAACATTTTTAACTATTTCACAACTCATTAGACCATGTAAGAAGGGAGACCCACGCATTTTCCAAAATATGTGTGGAGAATGGGGGGAAAGGAGGAGAGGGAGAGAAACTGAAGTACTAGTCAGGAACAGAAAATCTATAAATTAAGATGTGTAGCCCTTTAGCAACAGATGGTGGGATGGGGGTGATTAGTTTTACTTTCCTGAAGGGGGGCTCAGCTTTCAAAAGTTTGGGAAACACTAAACTTGAGTCTCCCACTTACAAGTATATTGACATGAATAAAAATAAATTATTTTGTCGACTGTCCTCTTAATTTTTTTAACTGAAAACCCTTCTAAAATCTTCATTTTGTATTGTTATGCAAGATCTGCCTTTTAATATGCAAATCTACTCTAAAAAGGCAGTTTCTTTCTATTTAAATGAATTGTTATGCATGATATCACACAAGACATGGTATCATCTTTGTAAGTTGGGATTTATTCTCATATTTTGGGACCTATTACAGAGAAGCAAATTACCTGTGCTCCCCAAAAGTTGCCAGGTGACTTATAAAACTTTCAAATCCCATTCAGGAACGTCATCACAACTCTCTATGGAACTAACCAGGTGCTTGTCTCCCATAGTACAAGAATGAAATCTGTCACCCTGCTTGAAAAATTATTTGGTTACTTAAGATAAAGAAATAATCATTATACCAAATTGTGCGGTTTTGTGGTGGAGAACAGCAAGAAGAAAGCCAAGGGCAACAAAATGAAAGCTTAAAGTGAACTCAGACCTAATTTCAGCAGTCAGTGGTGGAGGGAGACCAGCGGAACAAAGTCTCGTCTATGGTCCCCTTGAAAACACTTTATAAGATTCTGAATGAAAAAAACTCACTTGTTTCGAGCTAGTTCTAAAGAATATTCATTTTTTATTTTTCAAAAGAGCACGAGTGAGGGGGGTTTTGTGTGTTTTATGAGCATATCTGTAGCTGACAAAGTTACCTTCTTTGACATCATGCCATTGGATCCTGACCAAAATACTATGTCCAAGTCAACTAACAGGAAAATAGTAGGGATAAGCCATTTTCTTTCTTTATTCTGCCAAACCACTGCCTCGTGCAATCAGGACTGATTACAAACACCCAATTAAGAAGCATTTGGAACATGATCTGAACACTAATCCTGTCTCTTGTTTTCTTTATACCTAATTATCAGCCTTAAGATGGGTATTAGAGCTTTAATTAGTAGACTTACTTTTGGAATGCCTGCAAAAGCTAACATATCTATATTATACACATAAACATATGTACCTATGTATACACACACGTGTGTGTGTGTGTAATATATATATGTCCATATAATATATATGTATGTGTACATAATCTGTCTATATATGCGTGTGTGTATGCGTATCATGCACTCACAGTCAGACAAATAATTTAATGCTTTGGGAACACTACAAAAGAAACAAAATTGAATTTGGTTTTACATAAATCATATAAAGGCCTGTATATTGTAATTATCAAAAGTTATGATCAAATGTTGTAGCTTAGAACAAGTTATAATTAAGTAAACTAATTTCCATTAACACATGGGGTTTTGTTTTAATTAAATCACCACTGAGGGGGCAGAAGAGAAGTCAAATTAAAGAATGCAGACAACTTCATACGACTGTCTCTAATACAACGTGTTTCCGTTTATAAAAGACCCTGACTCTGTGCTCTGTCTTTTTATAACTGACCTTGACATCACTGAAGGCCAGAGGATCAGGACCTAAGGACTCCATGTTACACCCTTCTAACAGTGTTATTGGTTGAAAGGTATCTGATTATAGCACTTCAACATTCAATTTCCCCCACAGTTCATTTAAGTATATACATTAATATTAACATCTACCTATATCAATATTATTATTGTATGTAATGTACTAGTACATAGTGACCCCAATCAAAGTTTGAAGCTTGATTGTGCTGACAATGTACATACCTTGAGTGAAAAGATGGGCTCTACTCCAAAGAAATTACAATTAATAATAAATGAAAGGAGGATACTTGTCAAGCTAAGATCCACTAGTGAAGTGAAACACAACCAATATTTTGTCATGATTTCACTAATACTTTTGAAAAAGCTCAATACCAAACAACAATACTCTGCAGAAGAAACACTTCAATAGTCTGACAATAGAGACTATTCATAACAGTTTAGATGAGTAACAAAAAAAGCCTGGCTATTACATCATATAATCAGCAACACAATATAATTTCCAACTTCTTTCAATTTTGATTTAGTCTCTAAAGCTCATTAAAACTACCCTGAACTATCTTTAGAAACTTGTGTATGGTACTTGGCTGCAAGTACAGGCTGAGTCTATAAAACAAGAGCACATACTTTTGTATAGTTCTTATGATCCAGAGTGCATAATGAAATAAAAAAATATTACTTAGGAATAAAAGGCCCAGTCCTCAGTTGTGTGCAGGATCCACTGCAAAGATGACATTTGTGCTTCCCTGATCCTGGAGCAAGCTGGGGCCTTGTGCCACAGATTAGAACAGCCTGAGGGGTGCTCTAAGCCAGTGATTCTCAAACTTATCTGATCATGCCCCCTTTCTTTGTGTCTGTAGTAGTTTACATCCCACCATCCTGCCACACAAGTACATATACCGATAAAAAAAATCAACATGTCATTCCCACTAAATATTAAAAACAGTAAGGCACTGATTCAAACAGAGCCATTTAAGTATATAGTACAGGGATGGGCAAACTATGGCCTGGGGGCCGGATCTGGCCCACCACCCATTTTAATCCATCCCTTGAGCTCCCACTGGGGAACGGGGTCTGAGGCTTGCCCCGTTCTGGCGCTCCGGTGCTCCAGCTGGGGAGCTGGGTCGGGGGTCGCTCCACGAGGCTCCCAGAAGTAGCAGCATAGCCCCGCTCCAGCGCCTACATGTAGGGGCAGCTAGGGGGCTCCACTCTGCATGCTGCCCCCTCCCCAAGCACCACCCCCGCAGCTCCCATTGGCTGCAGTTCCTGGCCAATGGGAGCTGCAGGAGCAGTGCTTGGGGAGGAGGCAGCGTGCAGAGCAGAGCCCCCTGGCTGCCCCTATGCATAGGAGCTGGGCCATGCCACTGCTTCCGGGAGCCACTTGAGGTAAGCACTGGCCGGACCCTGCACCCCTGAGCCTCTACCCATGCCCCAGCCCTTATCCCCTTCCTGCCCTCCCAACCCCTTGATCCCAGCCCACAGCATCATCCTGCACCCCAAACCCCTCATATTCAGCCCCACCCCAAAGCCCACACCCCCAGGCAGAGCCTACACTCCTTCCCACACCCCAACCCCCTGCCCCACCCTGGATCCCCCTCCCACCCTCCAAATCCCTTGGTCCCAGCCTGCAGCATACTCCTGCACCCCAAACCCCTCATCCTCAGCCCCACCCCAGAGCCTGTACCCCCAGCTGGAGCCCTCACATACCCCACACACCCCACTCCCCCACCCCAGCTCAGAGCCTCCTTCCGCATCCTGAACTCCTCATTTCTGGTCCCATCTCAGAGCCCACCCCCCCCATCCAGAGCCCTCAACCCCTCCCACACTCCAACCTCAATTTTGTGAGCATTCATGGCCTGCCATACAATTTCTATTCCCAGATGTGGCCCTCAGGCCAAAAAGTTTGCCCACCCCGATATAGTATACAGCTTTCCGGCCACCCAGCTCGGAAGGCAGCGCTGCCACCAGCAGGAGCACAGAAGTAAGGGTGGCAATACCATACCAGGTATTGCTGG
The DNA here is from genome assembly GCF_020497125.1 of Mauremys mutica. NCBI lineage: Eukaryota > Metazoa > Chordata > Testudines > Geoemydidae > Mauremys > Mauremys mutica. Next base: position 267,400,129 of record NC_059073.1, read on the forward strand.
TGGTGGTGCTGCCTTCAAAGTTGGGCGCCCAGCCAGCAGCTGCCGCTCTTCACTGTGCCTTCTCATGCCCCCTGAATGCATTCCATGTCCCTCCTAGGGGTGTGCCTGCAAGTTTGAGAACCTCTGCTCTCAGCTCAAAGCCAAGCTAGCACTGGCCACAGGAGGGTCAGCCTGTCTCCAGTTATTGCTAGAATGCAGCAGTACTTCCTTCAGGAATGCCCACAGCACACCCTACACACTGTCTGTCTGGAGGGGGCTTCGGGACTGACCCCAGAAAGCTAAGTGTAGTATGTCCAATAGTATTCTTATAAAATAATTGGCAATGAAACAGTTAACAACATATTTTATTTACGTAATTTTAAATAGTTGGCAGGGTTCTCTAAGCCTGAAGGTGGGTAATTTTTGTTTAGTCTAAATCAAAATAAATAAATACGTACATACATAAATATGGACATTATTTAAGTGTCATTGTTAGGCTTCAGTGTTAATGCCCACTGAAATGATTGGGGGGGCAGTTTGCATTTGTTTAGAGCCTGAATTTTGCTCCCACTGAAATCATTAGTAAACTATCCATTATTGTAAATGAGAGCAGTAGCAGTAACTATTGTTCCCATCTTTCTATCTACAGGCTCAGTGGCTGTCTGTGTTAGGATTTTCAGCTGGGTCAGACAGTGATCAGACATGACTCCTCCATCCCCACTGTCAACCAGTGCTGAATTCGATTGTTCCTTTGCATGTCCTTCTAGTCAACCCACCATTTGCTACAACTGGAGTTTCATTCATTTGACCCTGTCTACATCAGCAAGACAGCCAAGCTCAAAACCAGTTAAAAGAGGGTGTGAGGAACCTTGTTTGATACCCATTGTCAAACCTGACTGAAATATCTAATATAGACACCGTTTATAGATCAGCTATACAAGATACATGTTCCATCTTTCTTCACAACCATAGAGAACAATGACTTCATTCTGCTCCTATAGAAATCAAAGGCAAAACTCCCATTGACATTGATGAGTGCAGGATCAGACCCTACATACTTAGGCCCAGATCTTATGTTGCACCTGGAGAGGGCATTGTACAGCTGTGGGGCTGGGGACCATTGGGCCAGTGCTTCGGCACAACTTTGAGCAGCCCGAAGACTGCTGTAATTTGCATCACTGCCAATGGATCCAGGAACTTTTCTCATAGTCAAACAATGATGGGATACTCTGGCAGTGTCCTCTTTCCCCAGCCTCCCTGACTGCACAGGCAGCTGGTGTGTGTGTGTGTGTGTGAGAGAGAGAGATAGAGATATACTGGAGTCATTACAGCAGCTGTATGCCACCCAAGGTTCCCCTTACACAAGGATAATCCTCAAGTGGCTGGATCCACTAGGTTTAAGGCAATTGTGCACTAGCTGGAATGGTACGAAGCAGACAATGAGAATAAGGGTCTGAGTTTAGACAAATGTGAATGAACGCTTAAATTCTGCAGAAACTGATGGTGTCACTAAAGCAGTGCCAAAATAGTGCCATACATTGAGTATTGTCTTATTTTATCAACTGTAGGTTGTTATAGCTGCAGGTTTATAACCAAATTACATTGACATTATTTAGAAATGGAAAGGATGGGTGAAATGCTGGCCCCATTGAAGTCACTGCAGTGGGGTAGAATTTCATCTGATACACCTCTACCTCAATATAACGCAACCCAATATAACATGAATTCTGATATAACGCGGTAAAGCAGTGCTCCGGGAGGGGCAGGGCTGCGCACTCCGGCTGAGCAAAGCAAGTTTGATATAACGCGGTTTCACCTATAACGCAGTAAGATTTTTTGGCTCCCGAGGACAGCATTATATCGAGGTAGAGGTGTATATCTAAATAACCATGTTTCTTCTCCAGATCAAGGACTTTGAGGGGCTGTATTGATAAACAAACATATTTTTGCTATCTATCCTTGATTGCAATTTCTATATAATTTCTAATCTCAGCAGTGTAACTAATCCCTTATAAACCCAATTTAAAGAACAATTAACTATCAAATCTCTCCTTCTAAAATTTGAATGTTTCCAAAATGAACAAATTTTCCATTTGAACTGAGCTGGCTACAGTACATACACGCTCAGTAATTGCCAAACAAGGATGATAGTACTCTCTGCATATCTAAATTATGCCAATAAAACAACTCTACTGCAGTAGTGTATCTATGTAAGTCTTGTAAAACCATACAGTTAAGTCTGACAACAAAGTTAATAATTTGTCAGTAAGGAAACCACTATTGGGCTTTTTTTATCCATCCCTCCACCTTCCTCAAGCCCTTGTCTGCTGAAGCTTCATATTCATTTTCTTAATGTTTTTAACCTAGTGTCTGTGAAATTTTTATTGCTCCCTAGATGATGATATCTGATCTGAATGTAACCACACACCTCTTTGCTCAGCAGCATTTGTCACAAACCATTATAAATTATCATGCTGATAGTTTGCATTGCTGGGAAACCGGAAAAGTTCCATAAATTCAAAGTACTGTATCAGTGACATCCTTGTTTATTTCCAGATATAAAGTTTTACAAGATTCAAGATGGCTACATTTACACAGTAGGATACTTTACGCAACACAAGACTTGTACATCCTAGCTAAGTGCTGAAAAGCATTTACAACATGCAACAAATATTGGAGCATTTTAGGTAATAGTCAACCATATGTTTTGTCTCCTCCTTTTACTTCTAATTGTGTTCCTGTCTTCACAAACAGCGGCTTGTTTGTGAGAGGGCAAAATAATCAATAAGCACAAACTTGTATTCTTTTGAAACCTCCACCAGAATTTGCATTTCATTCTTTCCTGAAGCAGGTATGTAGCTCCCATTAATGTTAAAAGGTATCATTATGTACATTTGTGAGGAGAATATACCCTTATACTGTTATGAATGTACAGTTTATGTTTTTAGGCTGCAAGACATGATTTTACACATCCGGTTGAGACAGTGTATTTCCAGAGTTCTTGTTTGGTAATTCTGTCCTTAGGATATTTTTCATTAGAGCTGTCTAAATTGTGTGAAAGTACATTTACTTAATTACTATTGTATCTTTATTCCCCAATATGATGAAAGCTGAGCCCTCTGGGATTTCTCTGAAGAAACTTGAATTTTAGTTCTGCTTACTTGAAATTTAAAATAATACAACTTCCTCAAATAAAGTATATTCACAGTGATTACATAGATATCACATGACATACCATATGATTATTAGAAAACATTTGGGAAATATTCTTCAGTTAGAACAAAACATAATTGCTAGTTACATTTACACCAGGCATGTAATGTGGAACTTCCAAAATCTTAAGACACAAAGATACTCGCTAAGAGTGCCACCAGTATAGCTAATATTTACAATTCTTGAGCCTAATTCTCCTTTCATTGACACTAGTTTTACATGCGTATAAGTTCACTGGCTTCAATGGATTTAATCTTGATTTACACCAATGTACATGAAAGATAGATGAGATGCCTTGGCTCTCTTGTTGAGAATAAAGAATAACTGGACATACATCTAAAGGTCTTATTGCTTTTCTCCATAGGCTCAGTGAAATTTCCAGGTCCTCATCATTATTCTTTAGGGACCAAACTCTAGAAGTTCTTAGTCCTCACTCAGGGAGAAACAAACAAACTAAACCTCTATTGACATAAGGAGTTCAGGATTTAGTCCAAGACAACATCTGCTCTACTAGTCCAGTATAATTGTATCCAGGGCCCAGAGTTTTTCAACAGTGCCCCTTTTTTCCTTCCCAGACATTTTATTTCCCAATCTCTGAATTTCTGTCTGCACGTCATATTAGCTGTTTATTAATTTCTATGGTTGCAACTTTAAGTAAACTACAGACTAGTTTGAAATGCCACATTTCTATATTACACACACAGCTGGCAAATAAATTGAAGCTTATATTAGGAAATCAAAATTTACTTAATTGCAAATAACCGTGTCATATGTTTTATTATGTTTGTTTATTGCTTTAACAAAGATCCGGTAACACGAATATGAATTTCTTCAGCAGACAGTGAAATTTCAAACCAGACTGTTTCTTGATAGCTGCCTGTTGCTGAAATCATTTTTACATTAGTCAGCTAACATACAAACCCACTTACTCTCAAGTTAAATGGGACAGCCTTAAGTATAAGCAAAATTGTAGCTAGAGATTAAATAGTAGGTATCCTAAAGTTCTGCATTTAAGAGTTCACCAAATAACACTTGAACCATCATGGTCACTCCCCAAGAGTCCAATTCAAACTACTCTGCCTGCAAAGTTTCTGGCCACCTGGGAACAGACCTTGCTATAGACAACTGTCAATAATAGGGAGGTCCTTTGGGAGGAAGAAATGATTCAAGGTGAGTTACTAAGAGGGGAGAAGAAGGGAGCAGGAAGTGATGGAATTGGGGAATTCAGCTCCTTTATTGGCTAAGGCCCCAATGCACCAAAAACCAGCTTGCATATTTAGTGCATCTCTACATAACAATGACTATTTCTTATCTAAATAGTTACATACTGTACATCATTTACTGTTATATTGGACTGAGACTGTTTTAGAACCTTGGAATAAGTGTAATCTGCCAAGGAACACAAAAGGTTTTACCCTACAATATGTTCTATTTCCTTCTCTGATACCTACCTAAACTGCAGAAAAAATTGATATCCAGATACAAACACCTCTAAAGATTAGCAACAAGCCTGTGTACAGAAGGGAAATGGAACATAATGACATTTATAAAATATATGCAAGTGGACAACTGCATATATATAACTGATTAAAGAGTTCTGAACTGTGTTGCCTGCAGTAATAACCATATTCTCTGTATGTATAAATATCTCCTGTCTGTGTGTTCCATTCTATGCATCCGAAGAAGTGAGCTGTAGCTCACGAAAGCTCATGCTGAAATAAATTTGTTAGTCTCTAAGGTGCCACAAGTACTCCTGTTCTTTTTGCGGATACAGACTAACACAGCTGCTACTCTGAAACATATTCAGAAGCATAATCTTAACTGGAAACTAGAATTGGCTCCATCAACCTTCTTGGAACTTGGAGGGAGGCGCACAGGTTGCTGGAGGGAAGAGTTTGGAGAAGGCACTAGGCAGTCAGACCATGTACACATGGCTTGAATGCTAGCTGCAGTTGCAACACAGGTGCTTTAATAAACGTCCAGTTTAGTTTTACAAACATGGAGCCTTCTTTTGTTATTACCCACACATGGTATGTGAAACACTGGCCTATGCTGGATTATGCAAAACACTGAAAATTTATGAAATGTAAACCAAACTACTACACTTGGTCACTAAACAAGTTAATTCTAAGTGAAATTAATATTCATTAAGTAACTAACTCAATTTGTTATTACAAAAATTGGAACCAAGAAGATGTGTATGATAAAAGTTAAGCACTTCAGTGTAAGCACTGTCTTTGAGTAATCATAACCTTCTCCTCCCCATTGCGTGTCACCACCTCTCCTCAGATAATGCTACATTTAGGACCTGATCCTGAGAGATGCTGAAAAGTCCTGTGAGGTGCCGAGCACCTTCAACTCTCATTGTTTTCAAATTTAGTTTCTTAGCTGAGGGCACTCAATAACTTGCAGGATCAGCATCTGTGAGCAAGAACTATATCTTTTTTTATCTATAAAAGGCCATGCACACTTCTGGAGCTGTATAAATAATCAATAATTAAAATGTGTTCTTGATGAAAGAAGTGGACCAAGTTTGTGGACTGACTGTAATGAAATGGGGCACAATCAGACCATGGGTCATCATGTGCAAACTACCTGCTTTTCGGTCACGGAGATGGGGGTGGAGAGTACCTTCTGCTGGGCTGTTCTCATGACTGCAGAGTGGGGAGTGGGTGAGCAAAGGGGATGAAAGGGTGGAGCTTGACTCCACCCTACCTCCTCTCAGCCTACTGAATTGATCAAGTAGGGGAAGCAATCTGAGAGAGACCCCTAGGAGAAAACCAGAGAGGGGAATTGTGACTATCAGACTGCTATACACTGCCCCTTTCCAATGGGTCAGAGGAATCTCTCAGTCTAGACTAGATTGTTAAGAGAAGTCAGTGCTTTGAGAAAATATACACCTCTCACCAGATTGTTTGGAGCAGTTAACTAACATGAAGGAGAGAATTATTTTATGGTACTTATTTTTTAAATTAAAAACATGGAACTAATGTGTTTCATATTGTGGCAAAAATCCCCCATCCTGGTCACATTCCCATAAAATGTATTATAAAGCCACACTAAGGTATGGCTTCTCTCATCACATATAAGTAATTCAAATGTAATTTTTAAATAGTAGAAAATTATAACATTTCCCCCCTAATAATACTACTAATCCACTTTTACTGTGCATGGTTCTCAAAGAACTTTAGTAGTTAACTGTTTCGGAAAAGTACAAACCAAAGCTCCATCCACTGGCTCACATACACACTACCACCACTAAATGACTGCAAATACTGAGGAAAGAGTTTCAACAGGAAAAACAATTATTGAGCCTCTGTATCCAGGAAAAGCAGACAGAAGGATTACAAGGTTAAAAAAAGATAATCTTGCTGGTTTTTGAGGTTTAGGAAGCACAAAACCTAATTTAAGCATCTTGGCACTAACATATTATCTGGTCCGGATTCAAATCCCTGATGGATTCATTTTACACACTATCTTGGACACAGCTGTTATTTCCCATGTAGACATTAGGACAATATGAACATTTTTATCCACTAGATGGTGCTCTGGCGCCCTTTACTGAAGGTCTCACTTACTTGCAGTCTCTGTCCTCCAAATCAAAGTGAGGGTTGAAGTTGATCATAATTCTCTGGTATGGTTCAGGAGCCTGAATCAGCCATTCACATTTTTGGCTTGGATTATAGGAATTAGGATATCCAGGAGAAGTAAGGTACCCAGGGTTTACAATTTTTATATTATCGCCGCATTTATCTGCAATGAAAACAAACATTTCCTGTTCAGTTTATCATCTCCAATCAATCACAAATCTTCGAGTACAGCTGAATGAATCAAGTGTGGTTAAAATGTGTTTTCTACATTTTCCTTTAGCAAACTTTTATTGTATTCTACACGTTTAAAGTAATCTCTTACAGATCACATTTTCTGTAGGAAAGAATATAATGCAAAATTTGGATGTACACCAGTTGTTGCTTCCAGGGCTAATCTGTGCAAATAGTGGCTCTAATTTTGAGAGGCCAAGTTTCAAAACGGTTTCTCTACAAAGGTTCCCTTCACAAATAAAACCCTTACAGCATTAAAACACTGCATCCCCACAATTGATGTTAACACTGGCTCCGAGGGGTTTCATTTAGATTTATCTCAGAGACGTGTAATCTTATTAAGGAACAAGTTTTAAGTGGAGAGTGACTAAAAAGATGCTGTCTGACCCCCTGCACAGCTATTCTGATGATAAGCCTGGTCTGTGTCATTGGCCATCGGGGAGTTGTCTTCATAGACCCCTGCTCGCTTACAGCAAAGCCTTCTTTTGTTTTATCAGGCCATAAATCTAAACAATTTGAAGTTATCTGTGCTCCTTAGATGCAGACTAACAGAGAACAAAGTGCATTTAGTGAAGCAGAAATGATTCAGTATTACTCCTTTAAGGAAGTTTGTTCATGCTTGGAGACCAGATCAAAGAAATGGAGCAGAAACAACCCTCCCTTCTTCTCTCCCCCACAAAAAAAAACAACACCCAGGTTTATTTCTAATTGCAAAATAATTGGAAAAGTTATCACAGTCACCAAGTGCAAGTATGAAATATAGTGGCTGCATCTTGCTCTTTTGGCAAACAATGTTAGGATTACGCATTTTAAGGTGTATTGGAAGAACAGAGAAGTAAGTAATCCAACCTGTAAGTAATCCAACCTGTAAGGTCATTTGATTCATTACTCAGTGTAGGTTTGCATTGTGGCTTTTTATTATTATGGATTTTTTGCCATAGATCTTCAGCTAAAGAAACTTTCCCTCACATACTGATATGCAATTTTCAGCAATAAAATATGAGAATAAACTACAGAAGGAAAGCATACATGCACTAATAAATATAAATCTATATATCACTATTTCTCAATAATGGTATATACAGCTTGTAATACTGTATCTCATAGATTCCCTGTGGAAGGAAAATGTCATTCTTTGCTCTCAGCATGAATTTATAAATGTACAGAATTTTATTACAGGAAAACCAGGTCAAATGGAAATGAAAGATGAAGTGCATATAAAAAATGCATAAAGCTACAAGCATTATAGAAATCATTTGCCATAAATTAGAAAGGAAGGAGACAACATATATGATATTGTTTGTTCAAAGGCAAGATATTTCTAACCATATTGCTTGAGTTGGCCCTAGCCTGTTATTTGTTTCTGTTTTTGCTTTCTAAAACAAATTGTTTATCTTTGCCAGGAACAAAAAGGTGTTGCAACCAAGAGCTCAAAATCTGCAGCTAGTGATCTCTGTGATTCGCCTATCTGTGGTTCCAAAGGAACCTAGCATTATTTCCAATGTGTAGCAGACTTGGGAAGTGATCCTGTCTTATTAAGTCCACTACGGCTCTGTGCAAACAACATGGCAGAATCTGGCATCCTTTCAGTGAGTGAAATAAAACAGTGCTGTTTCTAGTCACTTGACAGAGTCACTTCAGAAGACGTAGAGGCGGACTCACTACCACCAGTGCTGTTTAATCTGCGACTTCTGGGAAAGTGACAGTATAATAAGATAATGCGGACTGCTAGACTCTATGGGTCTGTGAAATCTCTCCAACACTTAATTAAGAAGGGCAGTTTTCTGATGACTTTGGACCATTAGTTCTAAATAAGGTTAATGAATTAATTTAGTAGACACTAGTATTGGACGGAGGTGGACATTGGCATTAGCAGGTCTGGTAAGTTACAGAAGAGGTTAATGGCCTTGGTGACTCCAGTCTATACCTACACAGACAGCTTGCTTCTCAGACAGTTTCTTCATCAACAGCCCTCCCTATTTCTGCTCAGTATTTAAAGAAAGACTATTATCAGTAATATTGCAATGTCACCCCTACACCTCATTTCACTTAGTCCTATACGCTTTGGTTCAATCCCCATTATTTTATCACTTCTGCTGCTGCTCCAAAGTGATGCAGAAATATGGAGCAGTCATTTTACATTTACAAATAATGGCTTCAGACAGAAGGAGGAGGTTATTGTCACTCCCCACCTCCTTACCTACAGCTCACAAGGGTTAGACCAGGCGGGATCTCACTACAGATTCACAACCTAAGACTGGCACACACTTTCTTTCTTAATGTGTTTGCTTCTGTGTCAGATCACTGGAGGAGGAATCTCTTGCTTATTAAATTAGGCAGCCTCCTCAAAATTTATTGCAAAGAGATTAACTTTCATCATAAAAATGTGATTTACATTGCTCTCCGTGCAGGACACTCCACTTGTGATCTCTTATTAAAACAATATACCACTGCAAGTGGAGGATGCTCTCTTCTTTTAATTACTTTGATTGAAAGCCTAGTCAGGCAAAAGTAAATATTTGATAATTAGTTAATAATAATTGCTCAGGATTTGCTGGGAAAGGAAAATTCACGGGAGTTCTTTCATGTCTGCTAGTTAAATGTCAAACAATCCTACAATTAGACCATCTTTAAAAGTGCATAATTCAGGGGAATATTCAGTGTGCCGAGGCATTGTTCAAAGAAGGAAGAGCTGATTGTTTTTAATTAGCTGTGTTTTCAAGTGTTGCCTGAAAGTAAATTAGATATAAAAGTCATTGTTATGGGATTTCTCTATTAGAACTGAGTCCCAAGCCCTTGCAAGCCTACAGATTCCTCTATAGACACTATTCAAGTTCCATGAGAACTCCAGACTTTTGCAACAAAAAGGTTATGTCTTACTTGGCCAGGCTACCTGCCAGGTAGCTACAACTACACAAGATGATATTTTGAATATCTACCCCCACAAAAGCCTTCCCTTTAAGGTGCTCTCATCTTGCAGATTTTAAGAGTCTTATTTAATTGCCAATGAGAGGAAACGTTATTAGGATAATTGGCTTCCCTAATCTTGTGAAAGCGAGCAGCCCTCGTTTATATAACAACCGAAAGGGGCTGAAAATAAAGTTGAAAGGCAGTGTGATGATTATGTGACACTGTAATGCAAATCGGGGTTTTTTACTGAAAAGTTCTCCTCATCCTAGTACTCAGGTTGGTCTTCCTGCCACTGCAAAACATTTCTCATTGTTTGCTTGTTATCAGAACTCACGAATGGGCCCTACATCTGAAAATATTATCTGAATAACTTGAAATCAGTTGTCTTCTCTGTCACTTACCGCTCCTTAAAGCCCTGGCCAGGGTGAAGGTGAGGGCTGCACAGTGCAGGAGAAGTCCCCAATCCATCTTCCTTTCTGATTGTAGAAGAAGGAGAGAGAGAAAAAAATCCACCCCTCACAGCAGAAAACTCCTCTTAGCTCTTAAATCCTGCGGCGGGAGTTGGGGGCAGAACGCTAGCTCCGCAGCAGCAGCTGAGTCCTGGGGGCAGAGACGCTTCTTTTTGTGTGTGCCTCAAGTCGCCTGCCTCCCGTCAGTTAGCTCCGGTTTCCTCTCCCTTTTCCCACACTCGCTCCTTTTCCAGGCGTCGCTGCCCCTGCCATTTCCAAAGAGGCTAGAAAGCCAAGTGGCAACGAAGACAAAAATCCTGGCGGCTTCTGGAACCCCCCGGAAGATTTCTCCAAGGGAGGGGTCCGGCCGGGGGCGGGGGCGGTCTGCGGAGAGGAGAGAGAAATGATGAGCAGAGAGAGACAGGAGTTGTGCAAACTGCGTCCCTCCCTTCCCCAGCCAGACCAGCTCGCCTGTAACTCAGCCACACACACAAGTTTCCCCCGGCGCTGCCCCCCTTTGTAGGCGCGCTCCAGCAGCCCCGGGGTGCCAGTGCCTGAGACTAACCTGCTCTGTAGCGGGAGAGCGCGGGGCACCTGCAAATGGGACCCTGCTGCTGCCGGGCGGGCGAGCGGCTCTGACGGGCACCCAGGCGGAGGATGGGGATCGTGGGGATGTGTGAAGCGCCGGGCGGCTCCTTCCTGCAGCCTGAGGAGGAGAAGCGCAACTCCGTGGCAATAAGAGAGGCAGAGGAGCCGCCGTCAACACAGCCCCAGTCCCCTCCCCCTCCCCGCCCTCCTCCTCAGCCCCCCAAGACACCGGCAGAAAGGAAGGACCAACACACAAACAAAACAGGCGGGGCCCTGAACTTCAGCGGGGGGCTGGGAGCCACCGCCACAGGCGCCTGGGAGGAGAGGGGCCGCCCCTCTCCCAATGGGGACGGCAAGTCGGGGGGCCAGGTAAAGCCAAGTGAAACTGACCGGGCGTGCGGTGCCCCTGTGCAGCGGGACGGAGCCGGCAGCCACGGCGCGGTCATTAGGCAGCAGGCTCCAGCCCAGACCCCACCGGGCACTACCCATCACCTCGTCCCGTCACCTCCCATGCACCGCATGGCGTGTCCGGTGCTCACACCCAGCGTGCCCGTGAGCTGCCACCCGCACGCCGGGTCTCCCTCCCCTCCCTTCCCCGCGCCCCCGGCTCCAGCCTCTCCACAACCACGTCCCTCTCCCAACCGGGCTTATTGTCCACCATGGCCACTCTCCTGGCTCCAGTGCTCGCTGCCCACCATCCACCATGCACCGTCCAGGACTTCCACCATCACTGCCCCCATCCTTCACTGTGCAATGTGTCCACCATCCAGTGCTTCCACCATCACTGCCCCCAACCTTCACTGTGCAATGTGCCCACCATCCAGTGCTTCCACCATCACTGCCCCCATCCTTCACTGTGCAATGTGCCCACCATCCAGTGCTTCCACCATCACTGCCCCCAACCTTCACTGTGCAATGTGCCCACCATCCAGTGCTTCCACCATCACTGCCCCCATCCTTCACTGTGCAATGTGCCCACCATCCAGTGCTTCCACCATCACTGCCCCCAACCTTCACTGTGCAATGTGCCCACCATCCAGTGCTTCCACCATCACTGCCCCCATCCTTCACTGTGCAATGTGCCCACCATCCACCATGCACCGTCCAGTGCTTCCACCATCACTGCCCCCATCCGTCACTGTGCAATGTGCCCACCATCCAGTGCTTCCACCATCACTGCCCTCAACCTTCACTGTGCAATGTCCATTACTCACTGCCCACCATTGCATTCACCATTACTCACTGCCCACCATTGGCCAAGCCCAGCGCAGTGTGTCCCCTCCCTCACCCTCACTGTCCAGTTGTGTTCAGTATCCACAGCCCAACATCGCCGGTGTCCGCTATGATCCGTCCGTCCACCCCATGTCCCACAGGCTCCGCTTTTCACCCGCACTCTTCTCCTCCCTGCCGCTCTCCTCCCGGGCAAGCCCGCCAGTCCCCACAGGGGCATCAGGCTCCCGGAGCCGCGCGAGAGGCTCCCCGGGGCGGGGCAGGTCACCTGGGGCTTGCGCCCGGAGACGCTCGGTGGCAGGGCGAGACCTGCCCGCGCCGGGGGAAGCTGCCCGGGGGCCGGGGACGCCAGGCAGCCCGGCGCCCCCCGCTGAGCTCGCCGCCTCAGGCAGGCGGGAAGGGAGGGAGCCGCGGGCGGCGTCTCGCGCGGGGGGCCAGAAAAGACCCTTGGGGGAGCCAGGACCCAGCCAGTGCCCCCGAAGGGGCGCACGGGTCTGGGAGAGCCCCGCCTGGCCGGGCTGGGGGCGCAGCGGGAGGGTCCCTTTCCGCCGCGTCAGCCGCAGCTCATGGAGGTGGGGGAGCGACTCCCCGCACCTGGCGCAAACCCTCCGCTTCCTCTGCCCCGCTTCTCCCGGCGCTTTCCTTCCCACCCCCTGCTACTCACCGCGCTTCCGCCCTGCTTCCCGCTCCCTGCCGCCCCCTCCCACTGCGCCCCTCTCCCCCCAGCTCCTGCTCTGCTTCCCCTCCCTCTCCTCCCCCACCCCAGCTCCCGCTCCCTTTCCTTCCCCCCCTCTCCCCCCCAGCTCCTGCTCTGCTTCCCTTCCCTCTCCTCCCCCACCCCAGCTCCCGCTCCCTTTCCCCCTTCCCTCCCCTCCCCTCCCCCTCTCCCCCCAGCTCCTGCTCTGCTTCCCTTCCCTCTCCTCCCCCACTCCAGCTCCCGCTCCCCTTCCCCTTCCCTTCTCCCCCCAGCTCCTGCTCTGCTTCCCTTCCCTCTCCTTCCCCACCCCAGTTCCCGCTCCCCTTCCCCTACCCTTCCTCTCTCCCCCCAGCTCCTGCTCCTGCTCTGCTTCCCTTCCCTCTCCTCCCCCACCCCAGCTCCTGTTCCCTTTCCCCTCCCCTCCCCCTCTCCCCCCAGCTCCTGCTCTGCTTCCCTTCCCTCTCCTCCCCCACCCCAGCTCCTGTTCCCTTTCCCCTCCCCTCCCCCTCTCCCCCCCAGCTCCTGCTCCTGCTCTGCTTCCCTTCCCTCTCCTCCCCCGCTCCCGCTCCCCTTCCCCTTCCCTTCCCTTCTCCCCCCGCTCCTGCTCTGCTTCCCTTCCCTCTCCTCCCCCACCCCAGCTCCTGCTCCCTTTCCCCTCCCCTTCCCCTCTCCCCCCAGCTCCTGCTCTGCTTCCCTTCCCTCTCCTCCCCCACCCCAGCTCCTGTTCCCTTTCCCCTCCCCTCCCCCTCTCCCCCCCAGCTCCTGCTCCTGCTCTGCTTCCCTTCCCTCTCCTCCCCCGCTCCCGCTCCCCTTCCCCTTCCCTTCCCTTCTCCCCCCCGCTCCTGCTCTGCTTCCCTTCCCTCTCCTCCCCCACCCCAGCTCCTGCTCCCTTTCCCCTCCCCTTCCCCTCTCCCCCCGCTCCTGCTCTGCTTCCCCTCCCTCTCCTCCCCCACCCCAACTCCCCTTCTGGTGCTGGTTCTGCACTGGGAAAATGACCTGTGGCTGAGGATGTATGTCAAGCACGTTCCTTCCCCCAATAGAATTTGAACACTGTTTGTTACTGGTATAGTGTAGGGCCAGACTCTGTTTTCAAAAAACTTGTCAGGGATCTCATTCCACAAGGTGTTTCTTTAAAGGATGCTGTGATTGCAAGTTTGGCCCTGTTGAGAGCTAGGGTCATATTCCTAGGGTAACCGGAGAATAAATCCCTACTCACTCTAAAGATACATTTGAAATATATCTCAGACACAGAGTCTGCAGGCACACACAGAGTAGTTACAAATGTGTTAGATCTGTGTTCAGAAACCATATGCAGGCTCAGCCTTCTCTGTTCCTTTGTCTCCACACTTGGGCCTAAACCCTGGATTCACTCTCAGTTGAGATCCCTCTTTTGCCTTTCTGAGCAGATTTTCCAGCCCTATTCAAGCCTTGATTTCAGGTCAATTTATCCCCAGTTTGCAGATTTAGATCAGATTCTACCTGTCTCAGAGTGTGCACTCCACTGTAGTACCAGTAGGATCACACATCCTCATTCTGTTCCCTGATTCCAGTTCTGTCATGTTCTGAACTTAGTATCTTGTCTGTATGCTCCAATCTCCTCAGTTCTTACCCATGCCAATGTCTGCAGACAGACTACTGTTCCTGGCTCAAGATTAGGCCTGCAGGCACTTCAGACTGAGATCTGGGTTTAGTTTTAGCCTTGCCTCACTTCCCCTTCTTCAATTACTCTCTGGACCCATCATATATGGTACTTATGCATTTACTTGATAGAGTGTGATGTATATTTAGTGGATAGCACATTAAGTTCACTGCATTTTTTTTCTCTTAGTGACATTCCAGTAGCATGGGAGGTAGGTTAACAACATCGCTCTGAATATTGAAACTTAGACGCTGATATTACAGCCAATGAGTTGGTGTCGTCCTTAAAATAACTGCTGGGTTGGCGCTGTGAGAGAGACTGTAACTTTTTTAGAAGTGTATCTATTTTTGTTAGTAAATTACATATTTAAGGTAGATTGTTTGCATTTTTTATATATTTATATTTAAAACAGCCTCGGAAGCTGATTTTAGCTTTATTTTCACTTATTGAGCAGATACCCAGAGAATAAATATATTTAAAAGTTATACTTATCTGAAAATCTTGGCTCTCTTCCTTTAGGATTTGTGCTGTTCTATCATGTAGTCTTTATGAAGCTGAAGAGAGAATAAATCCATTCTCAACTGCGCTATTCAAGGATGCTCCAAACAAAAACCCATCTGTTTTTTGTGTTTGTTTTCCTATCGGTTTTGCAAGTTCTCTTTTTTTATTTTGTGTTATTCCAGACTTCTTATACTATTATGTATTAACTTGTGTATTCTAAAATAAATATAATTCTTTGAATGAAAAATAAAATGTATAAGTGCAGAGCAAAATATATACGCCCCATAGATGGAGGTGATATTCATGTGATAAATTGCAAATCCCAGTCATTAAGGTTGCTTTCACCACCTTACCTGCCCTGTACCCACTAATCCCTATCCCAGGATTTATTCCACCATTCTCCCACATGGAGAGATGTGTGCACTAGGACTGTAGAGACAATTTAGCTACACGGCAGAAGTGACCTCTGCTGTTGCTATGTGGCCTATAAAGCAGGATTCCTATCTATCTTCAGAACTGAACCAAGACTCTTGAGTTAGATAATGGGCATAAGAGTTCTGCTCTAGTATTCTGAGTGCATATAATACAGTGTTACAGACTGGTGCATCAATAGCCTTTTTTCTAACTGTCTTTCTGCTTCTCTCTTGCAGACACCCACCTATACACTTCCACCCAGGTGAGAGCTGCGTTCAAATGACTGATATCCATGGCTCATGTATATTTATCTGAAAATGTTTAATCTTTAATCATCTAAATATACTGGCATCAAATGAAACATTCAGAAGCCTATAATCCGTAATTCACTTTTCACATTTTAGTTAGATTAGTTCCTACTCCTGCAAAGGCTTGCATATGTGCTTCACTTTACATCTTCACATCAATAATGTGATTTTATAGTGGGAATGGACTAGAGCAAGAAAGTCTGGATCTGAATCTAGTCCATGTCAACATTCATGAGGTGTCTAGATCTGGGTTTTGGGTTCAGGCCCATCACTGCTTTGAAATTTGATTTAGTGTCTAATAATACTTTGATGAAGATTGCCAACATTTCCATTATAAACCCACTTCTTGAAAAGTTTATAATTCAGCTATAAAAATATTTGCCCTGAGCTAAATCATGTAATATAAAACATAAATGTCCAAATGAAAACATGGTTTTGCCATTTGAACAACAGCAGTACAGAACAACTTTGAAGTTTACTCCTTTTAAGCAGTGTATAACTCAGAAATAAATGTAATAAAAATGAAGTTTGGCAAGTGATTAATCATGACTGTAGACATATTTATATGGTGTTATTTTGAAAAAACAACAACAACAACAAAACATCCAAGATATTTGCTCATGTCAGTGGAAGTTGTGCACTGTTACTTTATATTAAAGTAATTCCATTAGTTTTAATTAAGTGCTAGAAACAAATTTACACAATAAACAACTATCTAGTAGTGTCTTAATATCTACTTTAGTTCTAGTTCATTCTTTGTAACCTTCTCCTCTCTGATCTTCCTGTCTCTCATTTAGTCTCCCATAAAGTTTGTCCAAAATGAAGCCGTTGTGTTATTTTCCTCTCCTGTTAGCCCCATCAGACACTTCTTTGAAACCTCCTTTTGGCTTCCTGTCTTTTGCTGCATTGAAGCTCCTCATTTTATAGATTATACATAATCTTGCCCTCTGCTACATCTCTCCTCTCCCACACTTTTTAACTCCTACATGTTGTATGCTCCTACTCAATCTTTCACACTCAATACTTTTCTCCATCCTCTTATCTTACGTCTCCCTTCAATATTACAGCCACATAGTTCTGAAAGATGCTCCCTCTTCTTCTACAGCACACAACCTCACATTCTTCTTTTCCAGGCTGTTCTGTTCTGTTCAGGTTCTTACTTTGTGCCCACCACTGGTATCAGAGATCTCTCCTGAAATCCTTCCTACATTCCCCAACTCTTTTCTTTCCTCCAGACAGCTGTCCACACCTTCTTTACTAAATTATTTTTCTGTTTCTTGACTTGGCTTTGTTAGTCCTGTTTGTATTAGATTAAGCAGTGGATATCTGAAACATAATATGAATTTATGGCATTATGAATATTTAATAATAATGATTACGAGTTAATAATAACTGATATACCAAAACAGTTCTCAAGTAGCTAACTCCATTGATCAGAGAAATAACATATACCAGATCTTCCTGTCTGAGGCTAAGGATCTGATCATACTCCCATCTAAGGCAATGGCAAAACTCTCATTGACTTCAGTGGAGCAGGAAGAGGCCTTAGATAATTAACTTGTTTTATCGACTTTTTCCCCCCATTTGGTTAGAAAATGATGTGCCAGTGTATGTTTCAATGAAGATAAATGTGCAACATAAAAAATAGCCAGACCATTTAATATGTAAGGCTTCACTAAACTGAAGCTATATAATCATAAAAAACAAACATGAGTAAAGAACAGTGTTAGACTTATCTTTGTATTTCCTGTCTTTTTCTGGTTTGGTTTGAAAATTAATGTACTACCCATCTAATTTATCTGTCTATATACATTATATAAATAATATAGTAATGTAATTATATATTACTATACATATTTTACATAACGATGCTAGAAAGGATGCAATGTTATTAGGAAAATGGAAGCTGTCATCATGATGCTGCATGTTTTTCATGCACCCCCTTCAACTTGAACACAGCAATCACTGTAAACAAGCAGTTGTACTGCATTCATTACAGATCAGCTTCCCTTTCTCAGCCATCTTTCATCTTCTTCAATAGATGTTCTCTATCATAATTTTGTCTGTCACTTATTACAGCTGATGTTAAATGGCTTTTCAGCTAAATGCTTGTTTGGGTTATTTATTAACTAGAGTATGTTTGTGCTGGCATACTTTGATGTTATAAACCAAATGGAGGACCCACTTGTAGACTGTAGTGGATTGACCAGAAATTCAAGAATGGTATTCAAGAGGATTAATCCTTAGGCTACAGATTACCTCCAGTAGGATGGTTTGAACTGTTAGCAGGGTTAATTAAGAGATAAAGTAATCGAAGTAGCAACTAACCTGTGCATCTTTATTCAGGAGATTATGTATGTTGCTGGCCCTGGGATTCAAATAAGTTAAATGTAGTCAGTTTATATAGGTTTTGCTGCTGTTCTTGTACCTTAAGGGTGTAAAATCAAGTCTTGAGCAGCAACTTAGATTCTTCATTAATAAATTCTGTTTCAGACTGGGGCTTTGAAGTAGAGAACAATAATTAATGTTTGATCTAACCGATTCACTTCTAGAATGTCAGTAGTGGTTTATTTTAATATTATCCCCTTATTTCTATATCTGTAGAACCATTGCTGTGGCACGTCACCCTTCCCATAAGGATGCTTTGAATTTTTTTTTTATATTTTCATATTTTATGCTGTCATTAAAAAAAAAGAATTTAAAAATAGACCCTCTGAAAGT
This sequence comes from Mauremys mutica, assembly GCF_020497125.1. NCBI lineage: Eukaryota > Metazoa > Chordata > Testudines > Geoemydidae > Mauremys > Mauremys mutica. The sequence continues at coordinate 267,418,599 of NC_059073.1, forward strand.
ATTTTAGCTTTATGGTGTGGATGGTCAACCAATTTGTTTGAAAATGCATTTGTGGTGCACTCTGGTCAAGAAGACATGATGGGGGAGAGGAAAATTGGATTGATAAACAGTCCTCAAGCGTACCTTTACAAAATAAATGGCCAGGCCTATATGGGGAAATATATGTGGGAATACCCTATTTTGAAAAATGGCTGTGGTCTCCATTTCCTTCCTCCAATTTTCATCACCCATGTTTTACAAATATTGGACCCTATGCAGTTGTCATTGAAGTCAATGGCAAAACTCCCATTTCAATGGGAGCTGGGTCAAATAATAATTTGTGTCTATCTCTTGGAAAAAATGTGTTGTCCAAAAGAAAAAAAAAAGCAGCGTTCCTAGCAATGGTCATTGTATAGATTCTTTAAGATCTGTCACAATCTCCTGAATCTTATTTCTTGGGAAAAGTGACATAAATATTGTGATGTTAATTTTCTTGTGATCACCCAAACATTTTTTATATGGCAAACCATTTGACTCCATTTTGCACTGGACTTCATGATGACTTAGTGTCCTTTAGAATGGATTTCATCAGGAGACTTAAAGTTGTCCAGGTTGCCATAGCAGCTAAAACTTCTCCTTTTGTAAAATTGTCACAAGCCGCTTGGCTTCTGTTAACCACTTAACCAGATACATTATTCCTTTAATGAAGTAGATCTTCAGCAGGCTCCTTCCAAATCTCTAAGTTATCTGTCCAACAAGTATGTCACTGCTGCGTGCAGTATTTCATTCACAGAGGCCATCTGGACGGCCTTGACAAAGGCTGCATATCATTTGCCAGAGAACATCTTGTTTGCTGTGAAAAAAATCAATTTTCTGTGTTCCTCAAAATGTACCCTGGGACGTTGGCTTTTCCTTCTCAAATACTCTCTTGGCCTTACAGCACTGGGGCTTCTTTGTCATCAGCCCAGGATTCATAAACATAATATTGCCTCCTTTTTCATGTCTGTAGCTGCAGTGTCACGTGCACCATAACACTTTAGGATTCATTTCAAACTCTAATGATTAACAGCCATGCATTTGTTTATTCCAAAAAGAGGCAGGTTTTCACTATGAGTCCCTGCCACTTACATGTTGTTTTTGAGATTTCCTTCTTGGCTTGCTCATTGTGCACGGCTTAAAACATTCAGTTATTTTCTCCTCAAACTTTAGGGTAAATTCTGCCATTAGAAAGAACTCACCGATTAAAAAACAAAACAAATGTGTACTATATTTAGGTGGAAAAAGAGGCAAAGCCCACCTAGGGGCTTGTCTATGTGCGGGAAAGAACTGAACAGCTAGTGCAGAATAGCTATTGCTGTATAGCTATTGTGAACTAGTTCCCCATATGGACACACTTATTCCACACTAAAGGGGTCTTTGTGTGGATTAAATTAAGCCATTTCCACATGGGGAGTTAGTGTAGAGGGGCTATTTCACACTAACTTCCCCGTTTAGAAAAGCCCTAAGTGCAGAGAGTCAGTACAGCAGCTCTATGTGGTGAATTCTGAAGGTACTTGGTTTGTACTGAGAGGAAGGAAAGGTGGTTTTAAGTTAAGCAGAAAATAGTGTTGTGTGTTCATGGGAAAGGACCAAGTCTGAGGCAGGGGATACAGGCAAAATCATGGACTAACAAAACCCCACACCCCAAAGAGTGCTGGAAAAATATCACTTCAGTTAGGAGTCAATTTTACAAGATCCTGAGCGTTCTTAGAAGGTGCTGAGTGCTCTCAACTGCCACTGGGAGTTCAGTCAGAGTTGCACATGCTCAACTCTTTGGAGAAATACTCAGCACCTTGCTGGAGTGCTCTGTAATTTGGAGGATTGAACCCTTAATGCAGAAAGTTTAAGCATTAATGTAGCCCCAAATGCCCTTTCACTGCATTCTCTATGATTAGGTAAAGGATCTAACACTTCCATCCCTTTGTGATAACCTGTCTGCATGAAACATATTGTGCAGATATTCTCAAAAAGGATAAATATAATTTTTGACACAATTACAACCCAGGTTCTTCTCCTTGCTAGCATCCCATCTGGCTAAGCTGCACAGAATATATCACATGGACTATATCACATGTTAAATAAAATGTGACAATAATGGGAACTTGTGAGATTGATTGGAAATGTTTCATTCATATATATATACATGTATTTTGTAAAATATGTTCATTATGTAATGTATAGATATGAATGTGATGTAGTCAATACTAACATTATCCATTTTCCATTACTTCATATATATAAAAAACTTTTAGTCCGGAATTCAGCAAAGCACGTAAGTACATGCACATTGTGCTTTGAGTCTGATTCAATGCCTGTTGAAAACAACAGAATTTAGCCAGATCCCACAGCAATGCCCGGAGGCCAGGAGGAGCAACTGTCTGTCTGCAACACAGCAGAATGCAGGAGATGGCAGCTGGGATGTGGGCAGGCATGACAGGGCTACCAAATAATTGAATGACATTTGGCAGCTTGGCAATCCAGTTTCCGATGCACAGAAATCCACATTACAAAACCTCCAATACAATCAGTACACTTGTTGGTAGGCTAAGAAGATAGGCCAGACTGCGAGTGGGTATTGGAGACTGACATACACTCTGACCTGTAAAGGTGGTGGCCTGGAGAATGGGTGGAAGGGGTGATGTTGAGGCATGTTGGTGAGGCAATATTGGCAAGCTTGCCCTGTTTCTTTAGGGTTGTCCCTACTTTTGTGGATAAACGGACATCTTCAGTCGCCAGGGGGTGGGGAATGAATCATAGAATCATAGAATCTCAGGGTTGGAAGGGACCTCATGCCCAATGGTTAGAGTCAGGAGCTTGGAACAGGAGCTGAGGTCAGAGTGAAGTGTGAAGCCAAGGGTCAGAGCCGAAGATGGAGTCAGGTGCTAAGCTGAGGTTCAGAGCTGGAATCAGGAGTCAAGCCAAGGGTCGAAGCCAGAGTCAGCATCAGGATAGAACACAGGAGCAGCGATCTGGAATAAGGCAGGAAAGCAGCAACCAGGACAGACATGGGTCTGAGAGAAGGAGAACAAGAACCATGAACAGGCCTGGAGGTGGGCAAGTAGGCAGAGTCCATAGTAACAGCCATCCAGGGATTCATCTAGTTGCTCAAACAAATTTCTGTGTCTCTTTCCTGTTTAAGTAGTGCCTCCCAGCCAATTGGTGGGGTTGGATGTCTCCCCTAAACAGGAGCTTTGTGGGTGGGGCTCCTTGCAAGCTAGAGCTTCACTAGCCCCCTTCTCCACATGTTCAGGGAGGCTGCTGGGTGGTGGCTACAGTCTGTGCACTGCCCGGGGACCATGGTCCCTCACACAGGGACCTCAGTCCATCACTTTTCCTAAGCACTACATTCCTATATGAAGAATTTATAAACAAAATGAAACCTATGGAAATTGATTCCAAAATTAAGAATTCAATCTGAAATTTTAGAGTGTCATTCATTGAGAGCACACTGTGTACATGTAAAAAACACCTGGTATAGGTGCTGTAGCAGCTGTGTAAAAGAGGCTAGGGATATCCATTCATAATTCTTCTCCTCAGCTAAGAGGAGAGTTATTGTAGAAGTCAAGCTTACTATTATTGTCATCTGGTGCTGCATTCTAACAGAGTGCTGCTTTGTTGCTGATTGAAACATGCTCAGGTTCTTTAGCCAAGATATTAACCCACTGACCCGTTGCCCCAAAATGAGAGTACTATCTACCATAATCAGCTTGTACTGAAGAATAAAGTGTTATAGACATTGGGAAGAAACAATCCCTGAGCAGGAAATCATATGGTGTATCTGAGAATTATTTATGAAAATGGGTTTATTTTCCTAGAGAACTCAAGCCCCTTCTTATATCCCTTTCCTATGCCCTAAAGAAAAATTCAGTGTTCACAAGTGTTAGCTTAATATATATTGTATCAAATTAAATTAGTTTAGCTCAACTGCTAATTTAGTATACATCCAAAATGTTAGGTTTTTTTTTAAAAAGATGAGACCCAGAAGGTGTAAATGATCTGAAATGGAGCACCCTGCAGTAATTACATTGCCCAAGCTGAGTGAATGCAAGAAGCACAACCACCATCTTAAATGGTGAAAAGTAAATGTAGGGCCAGAGTTCGGATGGTCTCTGTGTGAATGTACAGTGGGTGAGCATGGCACAAGAGCCTCCCTTAATCTTTTTTCATACAAACAGGGGTTAGCCACAATAATAACCCTTATTCTCCTTATTAGCATCCCATCTGGCTAAGTTGCACTTTCCAAAGGGATGTCTCAGCAGCTGCGCTACCCAATAGCACTGGGACTAGGGGGTGCTAGGACAGTTTGGCTCTGCACTGCTACTAATTGAGACCTTTGCTTGATAATCTCAATCTTGCCATCTGTTTGTAAATGTCTTTCAGTTTTAATAATCTACAATATTATTAGTAATAGGCCTGAGATTTTTTTAAATATTTGATTTAAAAAATCTTAACAGTGTCCCTGTGGTTCACCATATTGCACTGCTTTGTATCCAAGATACACCAATGTCTTCATTTTAAAAAAGTATATTTTGAGTCACATTCTGACATACTCTATGGTCACCATTATAGTTGCCACAGCCTGTATTCTGATTGCTATTTTGCAAAGATATTAACAAGTTTTCCACATCAAAGCAGATTCTTCCTCAACATAGTTTAACATATATAAACAAAATCTGTTGCAGTAACTGTGAAATCATTTGCATCCATAATTATCGTGGCTTTTCTCATAAGTTGCAATCATATCCAAGAAAACATAAAAATAGAAATACATTATTTATACTTTTTGTTCAAAATGGATTTCTGTTTTATGAAGCTGCAGTGATAAGGAATTACATTTACTCAAAACAAGAAACCTGAAATATCATAACGTGGCAAGGTGTTGACACATCAAAATCAAAAGTGCTGTAGTTCCTTCTGTGAAAAGAGTTAGTTTCTTTGAAATCATTATCACTGCAGCAGGGAAAAAACAAAAAACACCTCAACTAGAAATAACACCACACAGTATAGATGTGATGACATTATTCCAGTTGAGGGCCTCAACTGAACCAAAACATTTGAATTTTTCATAAGGTTTTACATTTTTGATGAAAATATCTTAGTGAGGAACTGTTACTAGATTAAAAAATATATCTGTCAGAGAAATATTCAGGTCTGTGGTGTTATGAATGCTTTTGCAAGTGACTCTGGATGTTCAGTTGATCAAAAGTCTCAGCTGATTTCAGATGCTCAGCAAAATCCAATTAAGCAAAGTAGAGACCAAGGAATCAAAACTTATCCTTTTCCATGAGACACCTGCATAGTTTCATGAATTTAAAATTTTATTTGTACCTTTAGCCTACATGGAAGAGAATGAAATCTTTTCCCTTCCAAAGAATTTTCCCTTCCGAAGAATCTTTTCCCTTCCTAAACCCCTCTTTTCCAAAACATTTCAGGAACATAAAGAATATTCAGGTAAACAGGTTTCATTTGATCAGGTAGAGCAACAGATGCATGTATTCACTTCTCGGCATAGAACCATAAAAATCAGATTCTGCCACTTTCACACTTGCTGAGTAGTACCTTACTCCGTGAGTAGCTCCAATAAGGCCTTGTCTACACTACAGGACTATTTCGAATCTACTTAATTCGAATTTGTGGATTCGACCTTATGAAGTCGAATTTGTGTATCCATACTAAATACACTAATTCGAACTTCTGAGTCCACATTAACGGGGCCGGCGTCGACTTTCGAAGCGCTGCACTGTGGGAAGCTATCCCACAGTTCCCGCAGTCCCCGCTGCCCATTGGAATGCTGGGTAGAGCCCCCAATGCCTGCTGGGGGAAAAAATGTGTCGAGGGTGGTTTTGGGTAACTGTCGTCATTGAACCGTCAATCACGCCCTCACTCCCTCCCTCCCTGAAAGCGCCTGCGGGCAATCTGTTCGTGCACTTTTCTGGTCAGTGACAGCGTGGACGCCACAGCACTGCAAGCATGGAGCCCGCTGCGATCCTCGCCGTTTTCTCCTCCTCGCACTTTATCGTCCACCTCTTCCACATTCAGCTGCTGAGAAATTGGGCTACTTTTCAATGGTTCTGCAAGCACTGGGGGACCATAGGGGACGTTTTACCAACATGAACGTCGTATGGCCGGGCAAGGTTCCTGATGCGTGTGTTCTCAGGAACTGTGGGCTGCTCAGACGCCTGCTGGAAGGTAGTTTCTTCCCGTACCACGAAATAACTGTTGTGGATGTGCATTTGCCTATAGTGATCCTCGGTGACCCAGCCTGCCCGCTAATGCACTTGCTCATGAAGCCCTATACAGGCGCCTGGGACAGCGACAAGGAACTCTTTAAATACCAGCGAGCAGCGTGACCTGTGACTGTTCAGTTTCTTTACAGAGAAGCTGAACCTGCCCCTGTTTCTTTACCCAGTTACTGTTGACTCTCCTCTTCGGTTAAATACCCCGTTCTCCCCGTTTCCTCCACTTCCAAGACACGTGTAAAAATAAAATACATGTCACACTGTTACTGAGGAGAGGTTTCTTTATTCATGACTTTTCGTTAAAGGGTCGAAACTGGAACGCAGACTGCGGTGGGTAGGGTGTGCGCTGATGTAAAGACCTCCTCTAAACTCAAGGAATGACAGGCTCCTGCTCATACAGCGGTCCGCATTGCCGGACTGCTTGTTTCAACGGAGCCTGCCATCCCTCCTTTTTGGGATTCTGTGTGCGGGGGGCTATGTGGCCTTGTGGCGGAGGAGGACGGATACAGATTCCTCTGCTGCGTGACTCAGCGGTCCACGACAAGGACCGCTGTATAAGATCTGTAACCGCCCTCCCCCGCTAAAAAGTCACATCCCCACCGCCCACACAGAACCTGGAAACCACCTCCCATACCGACCACGGTGCCTGCTGACTGCACTGTGTGTGTTACCCGCTGCTGATCCGGCCCCCGTGTCTGTACCCTGCGAAAGGTGCCTGTCCTATGCAATTAGCAACGCACTTCCCCACGCACCCCATTCAAACACAGTCTTCAGTGAAGAAACATGACGGAAACAGTACTTAACAGCAAAGTATTTTTATTACTTAAGTACACAGTTATGGGATGGGACTGGGATTGGGACTTGTTTGAGTCCGGAAGGGAAGGACTTATGCAAATGTAGGGTAGGAGAGCTTTTGGTTACTTGAGCACTCTGCTGGGGTGCAGTGACAGTATTCACGGCCCAGGGCGGGCATCCTCCTGGTTATTTGAGGTGAGGGGGGAATGTGACTTTGTGGCGGGGGAGGGCAGTTGCAGAGATACTGCCGGGGGCTCTGTCCTGCAGCGGTCCTGCAGAACATACACAAGTCGCCGGAGCGTGTCCGTTTGCTCCCTCAGTAGTACAAGCATTGCTTGAGTCGCCTGCTTGTGTTCCTCACGCCACCTCTCCTCCCATTCGCTGTGTGAGCGCTGGTACAGAGAGACTTTCTCCCTCCACTGCCTCTGCTGGTCCGCCTCGGCTAGGTAGCAGCCCACACATTCATCGAAAATCGTGTCCCTTGTCTTTTTCTTTCGCCGCCTAATCTTCGCCAGCCTCTGCGAGGTGGATGCTGTGGCAGGTCTGGAGACAGTGGAAGCTGTGAGATGGGAAACAGTTAGTTAATTCCTTGCAATGATACTTTTTTGCGAACAATTAACTGAGTCTAGGCTGTCTCTGTGAATTTTTTGTTGAGACCCCTGTGCCTGCTGTTGCACAAATCATTTGCGCGGTGGATTCTGGGTACATGTCGCCAGTCATTCCTTCCTCCGGGAAAGCAATGGCAGACAATCATTTCGAGCATGTTTTCCATGAAATGCCCTGGCACACGCCATAGCGTGGCAACAATGGACCCTATTTTGCCTTTTGTATATGTCACCGTATGTGTACTGGATGCCGCTGACAGAGGCGGACCAGCAGCGCTACACAGCAGCATGCTTATGCTTTTGCATGACAGCAGCGATGGTTACCAGGCATACTGCACCGTCTACCATACCATGAACTGGTAAGAAGACGGTAATAAGATGGTCATGGTTACCTGTCCTTTTGCACTGCGCCATTTGGTGCTGTCATAAGTGCCCCTGGTCGATCAGCCAGGGGCGCAAAAGCAAAATTTGGGAATGACTCCCCGAGTCAATCCCTCCTTTTTGGGTATCTAAAAATAGAATCAGTCCTGCCTAGATTATGGGCAAGTGTACTAGAGAACCACTGTATCATACAACCAGAGACCACAGCTGCTCTCTGTCCAATCCTGCATAAATTTTGAGCTGAACGCTATTCACAGGGTGTGCTCCTGAAACAACCCCAGCTGTTCATTCCGTTCTTCCCCCAGCCTTCCTGGGTTCCAATACCATTGTCCCCCCACTTGTGTGATGAAGTAATATAGAATGCATGAATAAGACACAGGTAGTCGTTTGTGAGAAATGAGTGGAAGGAAGCCTCCAGCTGCAATGATAGTCCAGAGATGACATTAAGGGGTGTGGAGGAGGGAGCCACTCATCCCTCTGCTAGTCCAGGGGCAATTGAATCTTTTCTTTACAATGAAGGGTGGGGGCTGATGGAGCTCAGCCCCCTGTTGCAATGATGAGGACGGTTACCAGCCATACTGCACCATCTACCATGAAAAATTAGCAACAGGCGGCCTTGACCGACCTGTTCCAAGCAAGTTGGTACGGTCGTTATGGTTACCAGTCCTTTTGCACTGCCCCATGTGCCAATAGACTGATGATGAGGATGGATTTCCATCTTATTGTACCATCAGCCATCCATAGCGTGCGGGGAGCAAGGATGTTGGTGTTGAGTGCTGCACCATCGCGTCTATCTGCAGCATTCAGTACAGATACGGTGACATGTAAAAGAGTCAACAGAGGATTGTTTTCCCTTTAACTTCTGGGGGTCGGGGGGCTGCGTAAATTGCCGAGCTATGCCCCGACCCACCGCGGACACTGTGTTTGACCCTAGAAGCATTTGGAGATCAGCCAAGAATGCAAATGCTTTTCGGAGACAGCAGGAACTGTGGGATACCTTGCGTCCTCGTTCCCCCCTCCCTCCATGAGCGTCCATTTGATTCTTTGGCTTTCCGTTACGCTCGTCACGCAGCTGCGTGCTGAGTCTGTGCTATGCCGTCTGTCCGTTTATTTATTAAAAATACTTTGGACCAGGCGTAACGTAACATTTCTTCCCCTACTTAGATGCAGGAGTCTCCGAGCGAGATCACCGTGAGGACGGGCACTGAAGGAGATAGAGAGCGCATGCTGCGTGAAATCTAGCACGAACCACGGACCTATGCAGCCGTGCTCTGGGAGGCAGTGCTCCCTGAATACCGCGTGAAAGCCTCGCGCGGAAAAGTGTGCTACCACGGAGCACCCAATAAGGCAGCTCTCCCCAGGAACCTCCTGCTGATGCTTATCGATTAACGGCAGGAGAGCTTCGTGGCATTCTCCCAGGAGGATTTCTGTTCTATCACCATATATACAGAGACCTCCTTTTCACACACTTCAGATTCCTGTTATATTAAGAATAAAAGTTAACATGGTTAAAGCACTTACCGACAGATCCTACCCCTGATTCAGGATCCGGGTTCCTGGCCGGGGAGGGTTGGTAGGGGATCTCCGTGACGGTGATGAATAGATCCTGGCTGTCGGGGAAACCAGCGTTGTAAGCGCTATCGCCTGCCTCGTCCTCCACAAACCCTTCCTCATCTTCCCCGTCCGTGAACATCGTCGAGGAACTGTCCGTCGACACTGTCCCATCATCAGAGTCCATGGTCACTGGTGGGGCAGTGGTGGCAGGCTCCGTAGCGTCCGTTGGCCGCTTTGATTTTTTGGTAGGCTTGTCTGGGGTCCTTGATTTTCACGCGGCGCTGCGTTGCATCCCGGCTGTATCCTCTGTCTGGATCATGGCTTTGGAGACCTTCTCGTAGGTCTTTGCATTCCGTTCGTTGGAGCGCAGCTCCGAAAGCACAGACTCCTCGCCCCACACACCGATCAGATCGAAGAGTTCCCGGTCAGTCTATGCCGGGTCCCTCTTTCTATTCAGAGATTACATGAACTCCTCTGCTGGAGAGCTCTGCATTGCTGCCGGTGCTGCGGAGCTCGCCCCGATGTGCAACCAGAACGTCAGATTCAAACCGCCCAGACAGGAAAATGAATTCAAATTTTCGCGGGTCATTTCCTCTGTGGCTGGGCAGAGAATCCAAGCTCGGGCTGCTGTCCAGAGCGTCAACAGAGTGGTGCACTGTGGGATAGCTCCCGGAGCTACTAAGTTCGATTTCCATCCACACCTAGCCTAATTCGAACTAGCCATGTCGAATTTAGCGTTACTCCACCTGCCGGGGTGGAGTACCAAATTCGAACTAAAGAGCCCTCTAGTTCGAATTAAATGGCTTCCTGGTGTGGACGGTTGAGCGGTTAGTTCGAATTAACGCTGCTAAATTCGAATTAAAGTCCTAGTGTAGACCAGGCCTAAGATACTTCCACTACTCCTGGATATAGTATTGTTCAATAAGAGAAAGGATGGTAGAATCTGGCTCACAATTAGGTCCGACTGTATTTTGTATCAAGCAGAGAGGGTCATGACTATTGACCGTAGTCATCTACTTGAGTTGTTTTCTCCAGAATTGGGCTGTTAGACAGCTGGGGGAGCTAATTCTGGAGTTGGGGGTTGTTCACATTAAATGCACAGGCACCATTGCCCAGTGGTTTGAATCTCAGATCGGTTAGCTCAAGCATTTCAGTCGACATGAACTGCCATGGCAAGCTGACTGGTTGAGAGACATTTCTCAGGAACCTAGGACCCAAATTATTATTATTTATAGATCAAAGTCAACACTTTGAGTTACACCTGCAAGCAAGGGAGTCAGAGTAGTTTTCAGAGTAGAGATCTAATTTGCTCTATATGGCTAACACTGCCAAGCAGGTGAGCAGCTGCATTCTACACCCACTGTAATTTCCAAGTGGTCTTTGAATGTGGACCCATGCAGAACACATCACAGTAATGAAGTCTAGAAGTCACAAAGGCATGAATCATAGTGGTAAGATTCAGCTCCAAGAGTAAATGATGCTTTGGGTTTTTGTTGCCACCTGTATTTCCAAGTGTCATTGAGGATCCAGCAGCACCCCAAATTGAAAACTTCTTAAATGAAAGAAGGATGGGAAGGACAATCACCCCACTTTCCCTTAACACACTAACAGTGCCTCCATCTTGTCCAAACTAAGCTTCTGCCAGCTTGCCATTATCTAAGTATTGCTCTCCGCCAGGCACTATGAAAGCAAAGATGCTGCACCATCTGGATTTGATGGAAAAAAGGCATAGAACTGTGTGCCATGTGCATTTTGATAGAACTACAGACCAAATTGTTTTATTATTTTCCTCAGCATGACATACAAGAGGGGCAATCAAATTCAGCCTGGCAGAACATGCATGAGAGCTGTCTCTGGGCAGATAAGCAATTAGTCAAAATCACATTCTCTGATCTCTTGGGGCCAAATCCTGTTCCCATTGAAATCAAAAGGAGTTTTGCTATTGAATTCAATGGGAACAGGATTTGACATCTGGAGAGGAAAGAACAAAACCACTCAAGCAAGGGCTATGTTGCTTACAACAGGTGTCAAAGGCTGCAGACTCGTGAGAAAGTCAGCAGACATCTGATCTTTGTCCATTGCAAGGGAGCGATCAGCAATCAATGAGCAGAGAACCATGCTCTGTACCATATCCAACTCATAAGTCCATCTGCAAAGGTTCAAGGAAATATGATGACTCCAGATTACTTTAAAGTTGTCTAGCCACCATCTTCCTCCTCAAGTGTCCCTAAAAAGGGATGATTAGAAACAGAGTGATAACTGGCAAAATTGAAATGGTTTCTTGAGCAGAAGCCTAACCATCATTTATTTGAGGGAAAATGGTATGTTGTGATCCCACAGCAAGGAAGCACTAACATCTCAGCCAACACTGGATTTAATATCTGAGGAGGGGCCTGGGTCAAATTTGCAGGTCATAAACTGATGTTTTTCCTGAACCTCCAAAACTGTAGTAACTGTGGAAACTGGATAAATTTGAACAAGAGAAGAAGCTGCACTTGTCCCCTCCAGTCACAGTTCTGTGGTGACTGGTAGGAAGACTACTTGTCCCAATGATTAGAAGAAGTGGAATGCAGGAGGTGGACAGTTCATTTGTCTGACCTATATTCCCCCCAGGTAATTCACTACCAAGGAGTAGGTTTTGTTTGTTTCTCCTATAGGATGACCTTTACGTATCCTGATGTGAAGTCTGCATTCATAACCTTCCAGGGTTTGCAAAACCTAAAAAGCCATTTATATTTAATGTGTGCTCAAACTCCAGGGGTCTATAAGGGTTGATGAATATGTAGATTTAGGATGAAGGGGAGGGGAAAGAAATGGAGGCTTATAACACAGACCTCTTATTTTCTGCAAAATTTTATCAGCCACGAGTTTGCAAGTGTTCTCTTTCTTGGCAGAGAGGAAACACATGTATGGTAAATCTAACTGTATATTCATCTGTCTGTAGATATATCCTTTGAATAGGATAAAGGCTGCTCTTCTAAGCAATCTCAGCCACATACTAGCATGGGTGGAAAGGAAATCTTTATGGCATTTTAATCCTAGCGATTTTCAGAAAAATTGAAAGGGAAAAAAATGACTACGATTAAAAACTTAAGCTCATACTCATTAAGAAAACCCAACTCTTTAACATGATTATCATTAATAAGTAGTGATTTTAAAAGAGACAAAAGTGACTAAGCCTTGGGGGAGCTTCATTTTAGGAATTTTAAGGTAATTTGAGTATTACGTTATGAGAAATTAGTCTGTAGGAGAAGGGAGCAGCAGTTTGATATCTAATGCAAAAGTTGAAACAGAGAAAAGAAAATCCTCTACAAAAGATTGTGATGTAATAATGTAAAAACCAGAAATGTATACGAAAAGCATTAGTGAAGATACTGATGGCTGAAGTGACTACTTCAGAAAACTGGTAGTTTTCTGACAATTCCTGACTGATGTAGCATTAAAAAAACCAATCAAACAAAAAACAAACAAACAAACAAACAAACAAAAAAGGCATTTTAACTTATTTTAATCTCTTTTTAATTTAAATATAATGTTACAATAGGCACTACTTCCCCAGCATAGTAATGGTATTTAAAAAAGAATATGCACATTAACTTTTATGGTGTCATCATGACCTGTAGGTATTCAAATGTGTCAGATCAAGACAATGTCATTGCTACCTAATTGTCTAAAGCCAGATCACTTAATACTTTATGGGTAGTAAAAAGCATTATGCTGTTTTTGTTGTCACCATCACTATAGTGCCTTTTATTGGAATTAAGGTACATATTTTAAAATACCTTTAACATTAAATATATTGAGTGACCAGAGTCACGTGAATTTATACTTATGAATGAACTTTCTTTTTTTTTTAAAAAAAAACAACCAAACTTTCATTTGTGAACTGGTGCAAACTTTATAATGTAAATGTGTTTCTAATGATTTTAGGTTAAGCCATACAGGCTACATCCAATATACTCACATTAAGGATTTTGATGACACAAAAGTTCAAAGTTCATTTTGCCTAAAGCATTCTTTCTCCATTGAGATTTCAGTGAAGTACAGTGAAATGTGACTGGAATAACCAAGTAACGAACAATATTCTAGGTTATCACAAAGATAAAAAGGATTAAAATGACACTTTGAAATACAGCTCTGAATCTGGAACATAATGGGGAAAATATTTTCAAAGAGAGAAAAGGGTTTATATACTATCTATAGATTAGTGAAATGCTGCTAAAAGAGGCGCTAGGAAGGTTATGGCTTTCCTATCGGTAAAGGAACCCAACAGAGAAAAACAAGAAGTCAAGAAGTCTTTCATAATATGAAAAAACAGGATTCCGCTATGCTTGTAATTTGCATAAATTAGGCACGTAGGCCAGCATGGTGTTTTAGAACATAGTAGGGGTAATGCATCAAATAAATTAGAAAAAATTTCTGGCCAAGAAACATTTTAAGGAGGATTACAGATCCCCTACCCTCCTTCTCACACTGGGGTAAGAGGAGTTCTGTCTGACTGGAATCTACAAGCAGGAAACTAAAACATTTTAACAGAGGATATTACTGTTTGCACAAATGTAGTGTTAATGTAGCATCTCACTGCATATCTTTCTATCAACACCACATAGTGCATACGCAGAATACCTTCTTTTGAGAGCACCCTGTAGTGAAGTGAAAGTTATACTGAAGGTTTACATGAGAGTTGAAGATCTCACTAACAAGGTTCTCTGGAATGTGCACTTCAGATATGGTGTACAAAATTTTCAAACATGAGATTTTGAACGTTTAATAATGTGTGTTTAAACATGCAAATGTATGTGCAAATAGCACATGCTGCTAATAAGAAAATGTGCATGCCCAGTTGTGCATCTAATTGCGTGGTCAGCTTGCATACATACATAATTGGTTCTATTCTCCTCTTCTTAGATGCACATGACATTATAGGAGCTGATATTTTTATGTGAAGTAGAGAATTGACTCAGTATATGAGACAGAGAGAGAGAGAGAGAGAGAGAGAGAGAGAGAGAGAGAGAGAGAGAGAGCACTTTGTACCTATATAGTATGGCAGATTTCATCTGTGAAATTCAAAGTAGTTTAATTAATTAACCCTTGTGACTAGTTAATATATAGCAGTATTATTATCCCTATTTTAGGGCTCCTGCTGAGGACGGACAAAGCAGTCTAGATAACTTGGGCATTCCCTTACAACTCAAACCAAACCTGAAGTTTTTGGGGGTTCAAAAAGTTTGATTAACTTTTCTTGCTTTTTAACTTCTCCATCGGCTTCTCCACTGTTGTCAGAGTGCTACCGGTGTGGTGCTCTGCTCTGTTCAGTGTTGATATCATTCGGCTGCGTGCGTGTGTTCCCTCTGTGTGCTGTCCCAGCTCTTCGAAGATAGCTGACACAGCAGACCTGACGGGAACCCCGAATGACCACAGAGTCTAGTAAGATGCAAAGTCACATCAGCCAGGTTTATTGTCAAACGAAGCACGATGATAGTTCCCTCTAGATTGTTACTCTACAGGGCATACTACGAGAAAGTGCCCCCTGGCAATGGACTCAGCTCTGTCAGTGGCAGGACTTTCCACTGCCCCCTCGGCTGGACCAAGACACTGCCCCAGGGATACATTCTTATACACAGGTACAAACAAGTTACACATCACTCCTGACGGATGGAGGTGCAACCCCCCTACACAGCAAGGTACAACCCCTCTACGTAGTAAGGTGCCGCCTCTCACCTTGTACATGTTGGTTCGATCAAAACAACTCTATCCATCATATTACCCTTTTGGCCTTGTCATTGGGATGGGTCGGCCTGTTCCTTGTTATCTGTGGAATGTTCCAGTATAGTGTGTTCTGGTACCGTGTTTATATTATACTACACTAGGTGAATATATGTTTATGCAACATCAGCCCTTTTCTTGCCAACTTCTGTGAACAGGGCCGGCTTCCAGCTCACAGCTTGACTTTTGCTTTTAGGTAAGGCTTGACCATACTTTAGTTCAGGCCTCAGGCCTCAATTGGGCCTTTATCAGGGCCTGCACTTACTACATTCCCCCACTTTTTGTCTTTTTATGGGGAGGATGTTTACCCATCGTCCCGGAAAAGCATAATGTACGGATTAAAGATAACCCAGTGGGCTAAACACTGTTATGTGGTTACCTTATTTTACCATCCATACACTCATGCCCACTCTGTCTTTATAGTCTGCACATTCCCTCGGCCGACTATTAGGCAGATTTCATTATCCAATTATTTTTTAGTCCCTTATGTTGGGCCTGGGAATGTTAGGTCTGGGACCATGAATACGTGGGGGTTAGTAGCCTCTCTGGTGTTTTATTGAGGGCATCGTGAGAACATACAAACTATGCTCAAAATATAAATGTAAAATATGAATTATATATGTTATATATAGATATAGATATATACATTGTGTAAATTATAAGATATATGTAATATATACTAATCTTTGCACATATGTGTAGGTATATAGCTTATAGATAGTTATTACAAATTTCTTAATTAATGTACTTTAACTCCCTATTCCATAACATGATTGTTCGGGTGTACCACAGCAGTGTTGATTGCCATTTCCATTCCCTTGTTTACTCGACCTTGCAACTTAGCTTTTTTTGTTTGACGGAACATATAGCAGCACATGCCTATCAAAACCACAACCGTTAGGGCCTGCATCCCCATTAGGAATATGCTTAGCATGCGAACTACTGGATGTAAAGTTACATCCTCGGGGATTGCCCACCAGGGTGTTTCCATCGCCTGTTGCACCACTTCAATTTCACGTATTTGCTGTTGAATTAAATGGGTTATTGGTATGAGAGATTCCTTAGTCCTGGCCACTAATTCATGTATATCTAAATGTAAGAATTTCACAGGTGGAAACAGATCAACCAATAAGCTTTGCAGGTGTTCATGAATAATGACCGTTTCAGTGACAGCCTTACCCCTTTTTGTTGGCCAAAAGGCATGGGCTCCTATTTGAATAGTGCCTGTTACAGGCACACAAAATCCTGCCTCACTTGTGGGGCAGATATTGCCATTTATAGAAAAATTGTGATACCCTATGGCGCAGGCCATATCCTGAATGCGCACTACCTCATTAACCAATTCCTTTTGTACTAGTCGTGCCCAGCCTTTTTTAGTGGCATTAATGTCAATTTTGGCATAGCACTCACACAGCCACCAGCCATTATGCTTTGTGCAACATGCTTGATTGATTTCCGAGCCAGTTTCCGTTACCAAACGCACAGTGGGGTAATGCTGCACATATGTTTTATTGACCAGCGTCCCCACACTATTAGCATAGTATACTTTAACTGGCTCTTTTATCCATCTAGGCACCGCCATCATGAGGTGTATGCACTTACGTTCCCCCTGATTTCGCTTAGGAATGCTATCAAACTTAGCAAATTCTAGAAAGATAGGCATCATGTGGGTTATGCCCTGTTGTTGTATTTGGTTCATGATGGTTGCACGGTTCAAGATACGTGGCCAGTTTTGAAGTTGCAACTGCAGCAAACTTTGCTGTACTATCTCTATTATCCTATTGCCATAGGCTGTGCAGGCCACGGCCAATGAAACGTCATTATTTTGTATACTGTTAATAAGAGACAAAACAGTGGCATTTAGGTGTTGAAACCCTTGTGCAATAACATGCATATTGTCAATAGTGATTGCATGTTGGTCCAATAATAAGCTACTAACACCTCCCCCTGTTTTAACTGCTTTACCTATTCTGTCCACCACGGTGCTGATTTTCCAATTAAGATTTTTGATGTCCGCCAAATTCCATAGGGACATGCCAAGGCTAGACCCTCCTAGGGCTGTCCCTAATATATCTCTTTTGTATTTATTTTGTTGTGGATCCCTTCCAAAGTTGTAACTGCATTTGCAGCTCAGAGTTAAACCAGTTTTTATAATGGCTAGGACATTGTTCTGGCATGGCCATTCCTACAAAATCTAGTTTTAGTGGCACATAGAGCCATCCTACATTTTCTACCATATATTCTGCAGTGGGGTGTAGGAAAATTCCTGATACAGGCCATGGCTGTATAGTTGGGAATCCTTTCTTTAAGCTAGGATCAATGTGTGGAGGAAAGGAAGGAGGTGGTGTGGGGGCTATAGTGGGACAGGCATCCTCACAGACCTGCACATGATAAATACATTTACTGATACTTGGGTTTATAGACCAAGTCCCTGTGTATGTACCTGCATCCTTTAGCTGTATATTGCGAATGCGGATTGACGCACTCCACTTATTTTGCACATTTGTAAATTCTACTCTATCTAACTAATCCCCGTATGTTTTTACTTGTTCGTTGATGTAACTGATTACTGGGTTTAGTGCTTGAAACCAATCCAAAGAGACTGTATTAGTTTGAAGTAAGTGTGGTTGTATAATGCATGTTAGGGTAAGATCCTCCCCCACCATTCCTGTAAGATATCCCTCCATGATTTACTTTGGTGCCACTAGAGCACGCTCCATATCCGGAGTGGCTAGCTTCCTTTCCTTATTTGAATTATGTTCAAGGTGTTGTGGTGCAATACCAGGAGAACCATTGTTGGAATCTGTGTGAGGAAGGGCAGTAATATCAATGGGCTTACAATTAACAACAACATCAACCTTCCAACAGCATGCATACTCCCCCTGTGTCTCTTTACTTAAAATCAGTTCCTTTTCAATTCGTCTTTTCACATCCTCCAACTGTGGGATGGGAACATGTTGCGTTTGGCTACCGTTCTTAACTGTCCATCCCTACGCCATCAGAATTTCAAAGGGCGACACTCTGAGGATGTTTTCCATTTGTTGCTTTCCTTCAGTTTCACACACCAACTTTAACACAGTCCCGATAGGGTGCTGCTGACTTGTTTGCTCCCATCCATCCGGGTTGTCTGCTGTCTCTACCCGGCAGGTCCTGGTCACTGAATGTGTTCGGTTGATCTTGATGACATCGACCAGTTCCCTTGAGTTCTGGACTGCTACCAAGAAGCTTGCCACAATCCATATCCAAATTGGCATTTTAACCTGTAAAAATACAAAGCAACACTCTCGCTTTAAGTGCAGGCCCTGATAAAGGCCCAGTTGAGGCCTGAGGCCTGAACTAAAGTATGGTCAAGCCTTACCTAAAAGCAAAAGTCAAGCTGTGAGCTAGAAGCCGGCCCTCTTCACAGAAGTTGGCAAGAAAAGGGCTGATGTTGCATAAACATATATTCACCTAGTGTAGTATAATATAAACACGGTACCAGAACACACTATACTGGAACATTCCACAGATAACAAGGAACAGGCCGACCCATCCCAATGACAAGGCCAAAAGGGTAATATGATGGATAGAGTTGTTTTGATCGAACCAACATGTACAAGGTGAGAGGCGGCACCTTAGTACGTAGAGGGGTTGTACCTTGCTGCGTAGGGGAGTTGCACCTCCATACGTCGGGAGTGATGTGTAACTTGTTTGTACCTGTGTATAAGAATGTATCCCTGGGGCAGTGTCTTGGTCCAGCCGAGGGGGCAGTGGAAAGTCCCGCCACTGACAGAGCTGAGTCCATTGCCAGGGGGCACTTTCTCGTAGTATGCGCGACATGACTTTGCATCTTACTCTGGATTTTGATAGACCTTGATGCAAAAATACCATGTAAAAATTAGGACTGTCCAGCAGAGCAAATGACAACAACCTTAATTTAGAGACATTATCTTCCATCATACCATCACTACCACGAAAAACGTTGGAAAATAGTATGTATGTGTGTGCATGAGAAATCTTTAATTTTTGCCTTCATTTTGGGACACAACAAATACAGAGCATCTTCGCAAGCAGGCTTGCTAACCTAGTGAGGAGGGCTTTAAACTAGGTTTACTGGGGGAAGAAGACCAAAGCCCTGAGGTAAGTGGGGAAATGGGATACCGGGAGGAAGCATGAGAAAGAGAGTTCAAGAGGGGAGGACTCCTGTCTCAGACTGAGAAAACGGGACAATCAGCGAGTTATCTTTAGTGCCTATACACAGATGCAAGAAGCATGAGAAACAAGCAGGGAGAACTGGAAGTCCTGGCACAGTCAAGGAACTATGATGTGATTGGAATAACAGAGACTTGGTGGGATAACTCATATGACTGGAGTACTGTCATGGATGGATATAAACTGTTCAGGAAGGACACGCAGGGCAGAAAAGGTGGGGGAGTTGCATTGTATGTAAGAGAGCAGTATGACTGCTCAGAGCTCTGGTATGAAACTGCAGAAAAACCTGAGAGTCTCTGGATTAAGTTTAGAAGTGTGAGCAACAAGGGCGATGTCATAGTGGGAGTCTGCTATAGACCACCAGACCAGGGGAATGAGGTGGACGAGGCTTTCTTCCGGCAACTAGCAGAAGTTACTAGACCGCAGGCCCTGATTCTCATGGGAGACTTTAATCACCCTGATATCTGCTGGGAGAGCAATTCAGCAGTGCATAGACAATCCAGGAAGTTTTTGGAAAGTGTAGGGGACAATTTCCTGGTGCAAGTGCTGGAGGAACCAATTAGAGGCAGAGCTCTTCTTGACCTGCTGCTCACAAACAGAGAAGAGTTAGTAGGGGAAGCAAAAGTGGACAGGAACCTGAGAGGCAGTGACCATGAGATGGTCGAGTTTAGGATCCTGACAAAAGGAAGAAAGGAGAGCAGCAGAATACGGACCCTGGACGTCAGAAAAGCACACTTTGACTCCCTCAGGGAACTGATGGGCAGGATCCCCTGGGAAAATAACATGAGGGGGAAAGGAGTCCAGGAGAGCTGGTTGTATTTTAAAGAATCCTTATTGAGGTTGCAGGAAAAAAACATCCAGATGTGTAGGAAGAATAGTAAATATGGCAGGCGACGAGCTTGGCTTAACAGTGAAATCCTTGCTGATCTTAAACGCAAAAAAGAAGCTTACAAGAACTGGAAGATTGTACAAATGACCAGGGAGGAGTATAAAAATATTGCTCAGGCATGCAGGAGTGAAATCAGGAAGGCCAAATCACACTTGGAGTTGCAGCTAGCAAGAGATGTTGAGAGTAACAAGAAGGGTTTCTTCAGGTATGTTAGCAACAAGAAGAAAGTCAAGGAAAGTGTGGGCCCCTTACTGAGTGAGGGAGGCAACCTAGTGACAGAGGATGTGGAAAAAGCTAATGCACTCAATGCTTTTTTTTGCCTCTGTCTTCACAAACAAGGTCAGCTCCCACACTGCGGCACTGGGCAGCACAGTATGGGCAGAAGGTGACCAGCCCTCTGTGGAGAAAGAAGTGGTTCGGGACTATTTAGAAAAACTGGATGAGCACAAGTCCATGGGGCCGGATGCACTGCATCCGAGGGTGCTAAAGGAGTTGGCGGATGTGATTGCAGAGCCATTGGCCATTATCTTTGAAAACTCATGGCGATCAAGGGAGGTCCCGGATGACTGGAAAAAGGCTAATGTAGTGCCCATCTTTAAAAAAGGGAAGGAGGAGGATCCGGAAAACTACAGGCCAGTCAGCCTCACCTCAGTCCCTGGAAAAATCATGGAGCAGGTCCTCAAGGAATCAATTCTGAAGCACTCAGAGGAGAGGAAAGTGATCAGGAACAGTCAGCATGGATTCACCAGGGGCAAGTCATGCTTGACTAACCTAATTGCCTTCTATGAGGAGGTAACTGGGTCTGTGGATGAGGGGAAAGCAGTGGATGTGTTATTCCTTGACTTTAGCAAAGCTTTTGATACGGTCTCCTACAGTATTCTTGCCAGCATGTTAAAGAAGTATGGGCTGGATGAATGGACTATAAGGTAGATAGAAAGCTGGCTAGATTGTCGGGCTCAATGGGTAGTGATCAACGGTGCCATGTCTAGTTGGCAGCCAGTATCAAGTGGAGTGCCCCAAAGGTTGGTCCTGGGGCCAGTTTTGTTCAATATCTTCATTAATGATCTGGAGGATGGCGTGGACTGCACTCTCAGTAAGTTTGCAGATGACACTAAACTGTGAGGAGTGGTAGATACGCTGGAGGGCAGGGAAAGGATACAGAGGGACCTAGACAAATTAGAGGATTGGGACAAAAGAAACCTGATGAGGTTCAACAAGGACAAGTGCAGAGTCCTGCACTTAGGATGGAAGAATCCCATTCACTGTTACAGACTAGGGACCGAATGGCTAGGAAGCAGTTCTGCAGAAAAGGACCTAGGGGTTACAGTGGATGAAAAGCTGGATATGAGTCAACAGTATGCCCTTGTTGCCAAGAAGGCTAACGTCATTTTGGGCTGTATAAGTAGGGGCATTGCCAGCAGATCGAGGGATGTGATCATTCCCCTCTATTTGACATTGGTGAGGCCTCATCTCGAGTACTGTGTCCAGTTTTGGGCCCTACACTACAAGAAGGATGTGGAAAAATTGGAAAGAGTCCAGCAGAGGGCAACAAAAATGATTAGGGGGCTGGAGCACATGATTTATGAGGAGAGGCTGAGGGAACTGGGATTGTTTAGTCTGCAGAAGAGAAGAATGAGGGAGGATTTGATAGCTGCTTTCAACTTCCTGAAAGGGGGTTCCGAAGAAGATGGATCTAGACTGTTCTCAGTGGTCTTGATGTCAGAACAAGGGTCTCAAGTTGCAGTTGGGGAGGTTTAGGTTGGATATTAGGAAAAACTTTTTCACTAGGCGGGTGATGAAGGACTGGAATGGGTTACCTAGGGAGGTGGTGGAATCTCCTTCCTTAGAGGTTTTTAAGGTCAGGCTTGACAAAGCCCTGGCTGGGATGATTTAGTTGGGAATTGGTCCTGCTTTGAGCAGGGGGTTGGACTACATGACCTCCAGAGGTCCCTTCCAACCCTGATATTCTATGATTCTATGAGTGTGGACTATAGGAATCATTAGAATCATAAAGCTTAAACCCCAAGGTTTGTAATGCTTTGTGCCCTTATTCCTTTACATCTCCCTTTCCTGAGATTAACACCTGGTAGAGGGTGGATCACAAGGCCTTGAGAGTGCTGTGTTCTAGACAAGTTTAATATAATTGCTGGGATGCAGCATAGAGCTTATTCCATGGGAAATTATATGTAATGTGACACATCCTGGTGCTGAGAAGACATAATCTTAGGATTTTTTTTCCCCAATTGTGCAAAATTATGAGGCCCAGATCAAAGGATGTAGGTACCTATGTGAAATCAATGGGAGTTAGGTAACTAATTATGGTGGAGGATCTGGGCCTGAGTGCCTTTTGTTTGAGTGCTCCTAGAGCCAAACAATCCAGAGAGGACTGAGGATAGCGTTAAAATTGCCGTTGTTCACAGATCTAGCTTAGCTGAACATAGTGTACAGGGAGTTTTTTCTTTCAGCCTTCCAATGCCTAAATCTGGTCTCTGTAATTATAAGAGTAGTATATCAATTATGGCATAGCTGCTATGAGGTCTCCTTCTGATGCTAATTGCAAGGATCATTCTTTTTTTCTTGAAAATTAATGCAACATTTGGCTCCTCCCCACTGGTTCCCAATCGTTTGGTGAGTTTACTTGCAAATTTTCTTAACACTCTCAGTCCCCAGTCCTTTATACATTTTCCAAGTGTTCTTGTATTTGCTTTCTTTATAGTTTGTATCAGTTTTCATGACTTCCTACCAAAATTATTAACCCACAAGAGCTGTTTTTTCAACAGGAAGCACTTTCCATTTCTCTTGGTTAGTGCATATACACTTTTATATACCTCAGAAAGCTCAACAGTAGAGAAGCCATGAATGACATACAGAATGGTCCCAGTCCTCAACTGCATTCTAGCCACTTTATGACCTGCTTCAGTGTAAAGCTGCCTAAAGTCACCAGATCAGCCCACAGCAGGAACACCATAGCTTACGGTGATCCTCTGGTGGCATAGAAGTCAGTGCACCAGCGCCTATGGCATCCCTCTTCCCTGTGTCCAGTGCAAAATGTGGTTGGCAGAAGAGTTTTGGCCTCCCTGAGCCCTACTAATGCCCAACAGCAGTAAGGGCCCCATCAGACCGTCAGCAGTTGGTGTAACTTACAGTGAGAGACAGGCCCAGTGCACCTGTGCAGTCTGATCCACCCTCCACTGCTAAATTGCATCATGCCCTCCTCTGCTACAGCCAAAAGATCAAGGCCAGTATGCCCATTGTCTGTTAACTATACAGCTCCTAAGTGACATATCTGAGCCAGATGACTACCCTCCCTTTACCCAAATCCCTGCTGAAAACTTATGATTCAATGATACGTGTTCACATTAATCCACCAGAGAAAGAAGTGTTGTTAATAAAAAGAGAACATTTTGAGATAAAACCTAGTTACTTGGCTTGTGCACTGTGGATTTGATTCTCTTCTCTCTCATCCGAGTGCAGTGGTTTTCAATCTGTGGTTCACAGATCTCTGGGGGTCTGCAGACTATATCTAAGATTTCCAAAGGGGTCTGCACCTCCAGTCACAATTTTTAGAGGTCTGCAAATGAAAAAAAGAGGAAAAACAACTGCCCTAGTGTAAATCAGATGTACCACCCAATAGCTCAATGTCAATTCACTGGTGTGAGAGGATAATCATACTAAAAATGTGTGAACCGCATGGTTTGTTTAATGTAGAAAGTAAGTTCTTTGGGGGCAGGTATCAAGTTCTCCTGGTTCTTTCAAGCACAATGGCAGCACTCAGATAATAAATAGTAATAATAGAATAATAAAGTTGCCCGTTTGCCAGAGTGGTTAGCCAATATTTGGGTCCTTCCTACATTGTTTTCATTAGAAGGAGAAAATGATGATACAAGTCAGGTATATTCTTTCTGTTTATTTACAAAGAATATACACAAGGTCTTGTTTCCCTGAACACGGTAGATGGAAACAGTAGCAGGCAGTTTCCCTGCTCACAGTGTCCAAGCCTCTGCCTCTTGAACAAGTTCCATGCCCTGAGGAGCGCTGTCTCCCTGCTCCCTTTCACAGCCATGCTCATGACTGCTTCTCTAGCTGTCTGCCCACTTTCTGTCTTTCACACACAAATTCCTTAGCTCCCACATTTTCAACCACTCCCAGAAAAATCCCTCTTATTCTCCCTGGGTTAGTTCTTACTCAGGCCTTGCCATGCAACCCAGTGCCTTGGGCAGTGCTTATATTGTTTCCAGCTATCACTGCATTCAAGGGGCTTAATTGCTCTTTCCTGTTAGCCTGAATGAAGGTTGCTTAGACACCATTCAGCTTTAACCAGGTGTGTGATTGCCCATGGATCAAAGAGCTGCTTGATGGCAGCCATTAATATCTTCCAGCATAACAATAATAATAGCCCCTGGAGGTTGCCAATAGCCAGAAAACCATTTCTGTAGATAATCATTCACATTTTTGAATTAATTGGCTTCAACTCTGTTTGCTCACCTTTTAAGGTCACCTTCCACGAATATTCTAATAAACTGGTTTTGCGTGGCAGATATATCCAAAGGGGACCAGTATAATACCTATGTCCCTAGGGGATTAAGTGGTACTAGCTTTATGTACTGTTGTGAATTTCATCCAGAAATAACAAATTTTTAGTGACTCTTGCAGAATAGTTGCTGGCAGTGATTTTTAAAATTCATAACCATAAGTTCTCATTCCAGAAAACTAAGTTTAGGTGGTAACATACTTGTACAATTAGAGAAAAGAAAAGTGTCATGTGACCTGTGTGACCATTCCAAACAACCAAAATTTTGAATTTTAATTATGAAATATACATAATGAATTGCTCTCAAATGAGCTACAGATCAAGCATTATTTGGCAAGTCATTTTGACTAATGAATAAATTCAAGAAAGTCATTATCTGTTCATGGACAATTTATAAAGAGGATAAAAAGGCAAAATTCATCAGATAAATTATTCATTGCAAATCATTAGCCCAGCTCTACTGGCATTCTACCCTCGTACTGTAAATCCTGTTTTTACCATAAGGAGAAATAAAATGCATTTCTAATTTGTTTTCTAATAAGTACTAATTAGTTCAGGCCTTTGAGATCCATAAGGAAATAAAGTGTGTCCTTGTAGCCTTCCAAATAAAGCTCTAAAACTGCATCTGGTACAGTCCCACACTTCTCTTCCTTTCCAGCCCTTAAGAAGAAATGGAAATCATTCCTCATTTGATTTCAATATAAAATCTGGAGAAAAGCTGAATGAGAAATAGAAACAGTAACCATTCCAATCACTGGGCAATGTATGGGGATAGCTCCTCTGTGCTGGTTTAAGGCCTGAGCTGGAGAAAAAACAAACAAAAAATGTTAAAACACTAGAAAAAATAAAATGTCACGTTAATGTTTTCCCTCAGAATATATTGTTTAAAAGGACCTTCCCCAGGGAGAAGGCCAGTCTGCTGTGGAAGATCACAGACCATAACCACTCTGGGGGTGGAGGGTGAGTTTCAGGGCATAAGGCGGAATCACTCAAGTCACTGATGGAAATGACTCATTAGCCTCTCTAACCACTAGAGGAATTTCCCACTTAGAGTATTCTTCCCCAATTCTACAACTGCACTGGACCGTCATTTTAAGGACAAGGTCAAAGAATAATAAAATCAAGAGCTGTTTATCTGATGACTTTGTCCATTTATGCTCTGTCCCCTCCCCTCCCAATTCAGGGTTGTTCTCTGCAGTATATTCTCTGGTGTATTATCTCGTATCCCCATGATTCAGATGTATCTAAGTGCGTCACAGTACACTAATTGCAATTACACAACTTTAGATCATTGAACTGGACAATGCAAATCATTTTGCAATCCGTCCTAATTTCTGTGGTCCACTCACTCTTTGTTCATGGTTACACATTGTTCCCTTTCACCCACTCCTGACTTTACTGTCTTTCCCACTGGAAGACTTTTGCCAGCAGAGAGGGCAATCAGTATCTACTGAGTGTCTCTCCTCTGCTCATTCAAATCATTCCCAAAAACCTACTTCTTCTTCAGGCCTGAAGAGCACTAATGTCCACATCTGATTTCACTGACCACCACCTGCATTAGTTATATATCTGGGCTGAGAAAGGTAATTGTGTTTTGCCAAGGATTCTGATATTCTGAAATTTGGTTTCATTTCAATTTGAAACCAAAAGCAAATATTTCAAAATTCCCCATGAAAGGGAAGAAAGTCCTGAATCCACAGACCCTGGAAGACATGAGGTCCCCTACCCTGATGCAGTCTGCTCTTGTATAGTCATAGTGGCAAAACTTTTCAGTGTAGACAGGCTCTAGGCTCACAAACCACGTAGATGCTTTTGAAAATTGCACCTCACATCCCAAGTAGCCCCTCAGAACTCTAACTTTAGAAACACTGCCACCCCACCTCCATTTCTGGTGCACAGAAACGTAAAGGAGGTGTATTCTGATGTGTGCTCCTGAATGCTGGCAATGGTCCAGCCTCATGTTCTCAGCTTGTTTGTTATTTTTGCTTCTACCTATTCGGCTAGTTTGAGCTTGTATGTTACTTTCCTGCTCATTTCCATAAATAAAATATTCTTTTGCTGCCATGTTGCTCTTTCCCCTGATTATTTCCCACTGTGGCCTCTGTGTAATAGTGTTTCTTCTTTTACTTAGAACAGCAGGCAATTGCATTTTGAGTTAAGTTAATGGGGGATGGAAGAGAGGTAGCCAAGTCTCAACAGGACCCCCAAAGTCTCAGCACAGAATCTCTGCAAAACCCTTCTACAGGCCTGGCTCAAATTTTCCACTGATTTCTGCTGGCTTTGTTTATTACCCACCAAGGTAGAATATTTTGTGTCACTGGGTATTTAATGAAATAGCCTGCAGTAAGTTCAATTTCTACTACTAGCTTCCAGGGAACCAGTAAGAGCCCAGTTATTGTTACTGCCAGTGGAGCTGTGTTGGTTCTCTGCCATCATTAAAAGAATAATGTAGTACATCTGCTTCCCTTGCATTACAAAGCAGCTGCATAAAGCTCAATGTGAGCTTTATTATCTCTTGGACTTCCCATAACGTCTTGCGCACAATACAGTGCACCTATTTAGCAGCAAGGTCCTTTCTGCGATTGAACCTGCTCTTAGCAAGAGAAAAGAACTTCAGGCTGTGAATCTGCAGGTAGTAATTTTAATAGCCACTAATGTGAATTAATAATTCTAATAGCCTCATTTCTGATGCATTATCAGAATACTGGAGAGTGGGTTGCCATGGCTCCTATATTTTATCACTCACAGCTGTGTAAACTCTCTTAGGCCAGCATAAAAAAAGCTCGTGCATGACTTCTCACTGAGTGTGTTCTTATAGTCATATTCAGTGTGGACTTCTAGAACTCACAGGAAAGTTTTTTTTTACCCCTCTGGGAGAATAAGCCATATTATTAACAGCTTAGAAAAGTCCCACAACCCAGGGAAACATTCAAGCTAGGCAATAGTTATCATCACCTTGGCATATTTATCATTCTGAGTGTGCTGTCTGGACAATACTTTTCAGGAAATTCAACAGTCCAAAGAAAGCCTTAGTGAAACAATAGTATACATTATATATATTTTAGGAGACATCAAGTATCCTAAAAATACAGCACACCACTTATTGTTCAGAACCTTTGTACCTGGGTGGGATTGGCCTAAATGAAGCTTTCAAATATCAGTAAAGTTTGACTTTATGAAATAACAACAAATGTCATCAGGCCAAAGCCCTGTATTTACTCATTACTGAGGTAAAGCTCTAAACATGTGAGTAACCCCATTCCTAATCAGCAAAGCACTTAAGCCAATGCTTTGAAGTCAATGCGACTTACATATGTGCTTAAAGTTAAGCACTTGCTTAGGTGCTTTGCTGAACTGGGCCTATATCAGGATGATTAAATAATATCTGAACAAGAGCTTAGGGAGTTAGGCCCCTTATGAGCATGAGTCTTTTTTACCTTGTACAGTGCTTGGCAAAATAGAAGTTTCTATGCCATTTGCAGATAAAACAGTGGTTCGCACGGAGCAAGAGAACCCCCTTAATAGGTTCTGCTCTGACAACTGCCTCCTGCTAAAACTGCACTTCTTCTACATTCATGGCTTGCTGCTAGAAAAATTACAAACAATAATATCAAGAGGACCCTACCAGATCCTTACATGATAGTCAGCATTCAACATTTACTTCAGAGTGCAGATTTACTCCAGAGAAGGACCAAAAGTTTCAGTTCCTTATCTGAATAGTATCCAAACCTCAAGAGTCAGCAAATAGCTTGCTATTGTGAGATTTTTGAGCCTTCATGTGATTCTGATGGTGCCAGAAGTACTACAGGAATGGTCTTTCTCATGGTATTTCAATACTTATTTCTAGCTCTGAGCATAAATCATAAGTGCAGAAGTACAAGGAAATGAAAGGGATATATTTAAAAAAGCTGAGTGAACATTACAAAAAAGTTTCAGGTTTGCTTTTAGAAATGAGCAAAAGTTTGGGAATGGGTTTACTTCCCCCCACCCCCCTCCCACAAAATCCCAAACTGGTTCACCTATCCCTGCTTTATGTTCAGGTTTCCAAGCGACAGAACTGGTTTTGCCATAAAGGGCTCCGAATATCATGTGCCAAATCCTTCTCTAGAGTCCATGCAGATGGCTCCCATGTACTTTGCTAGTAGCTGAATGTGTTTGTATCAGAGGGTAGAATTGGCCTTATATGTTTCTCTGTGACATGGCAGCCTGGGAGGGGATGCCTAAAAATTGTCAAGAAGATCCTGCTCTCCAGTAATGTTCTGAGAATAATTAAAGCAGAGCATGGGACAGTCCAGTGGAAAGTCCAGTATGCTTTCTATAGCTCTACAGCCCAGAATTGCAGAGCACTCACCTTCATGTGATGCCTACTTTCCCTTCACAGTTATTTAGAGCTGCCTCAGCATTTGTAGCTATAGTTAATGCACGTTGTGTGTCTCCTGACCTGCTTATAATCCCTGAAAAGATCTGCAGAGTGAGCATGTAACCAAAATCTTTGACAGGTGACAGAGTTTTTAGTTTCATGGAAAGCATTTTTGTTCTGAAACATCAGTAGTTTGTCAAGAAAAAAAATCACCACTTTAAATATCCCATGTGATGTCTTTTGTTATGATGGATCACACTGGCTTCAGTCCAGCCCAGTGGGTTACATTACATTAAAATGTATCCTGGTGTGACATCACACCACAATGTCTCCTCCTTCATGGGTTTGATAAGGCTACTTTATGTGACAATTAAATTTACCCTTCTAAATCCCCCCCCCCACATTTTTTAATTCCAAATTATCTGGAAAACAAATGTTCTTATTTTGAATAGTAGAAATAGTTATATTTTTTAATGTATCATTATGCTTGTTAAAAAAATATTATCTGAACATTTCTAGATTATAAAAATATATTAGTTCCTAGTGCAAATGTAGAAACACACACAGTATATAAGCGGATTAGAAGATATTTCAGATTTGGACAACTAATTAAATTACTCTTAACTTTTACTGGTCTCCATGGATCAATCTCTCTTTGACCTTCACAGTCCATCAATATAAGTCTAAGAAAAAATTCTCATATCTCTCACTTTAAAAAAATGCCTTTTCTATATTAAAAAAAGCCTGACGTTGGTTGGATTCACTTGCCACTTAACCTTCCACATCAGACATTAACATTATCTTAAGAAAACAAATCTACTTTTTTCACATTCACTTTCTTCCATGGTACAAAAATAGTATAAAGAAAATTCTCATGCACTCTGTTTTTCTTTTGTATACATCATTTACCATCTTCCTAAGCTAGGAATTTAAATGTATGCTGATTCCTTTATCGTCTTGACAGTTTAAGGATAAAAAGTTCTGTCCAATGTGATGAACAAAAGACTTTTCTTTTCAAATGTATAAAGTAGAAGACATTTTCTTTACATCTCTTAGAAGATTAAACACCACCAGTTATTTTGCATAACATTTGGGTGCTCTTTTACTTGAAAAGCAGGGAATATGCTTCCTTGAGGTCCTATTCTGATCTTTTGCACTTACTTAAGTGTAATTGTAATCTGATTATGCATCTGCCTAGCTGCCACATTAATAAAGGGGGACACAGTCTGCCAAATATTATGGCCTTTTGATGTTCATGATGTGTCTCCATGATAGACAAGTCACCGATCTGGAGGTAGGAACAGTTGTTTGCTGTATGCTTTAAAAATGTTCAGATAACTTTCATTTGGAAACTGGATGCCCAAAAATTAACGAGAAATTATTAAAATGACTTTTGCTTCTGTGAAGTAGTTTTAACTGTACTGATACCACGATGTATGATGCTGGATGGTGCTATGATGAAACCACACATTGGGTCATATTTGTATTCCACTTACAATATACAGACATATCAAGTTCAACTTGACATAATGCAATGAAGCTTTTCTCAAAACTGGATTTAACCCACTGATTTCAGTGCAAATTCATAGATGTATCTGTGGGCAAAATTTGGACCAATTTCTTTATCAGGTGTAGAAATACACAGAATCATAGAACTGTAGGTCTGGAAGGGACCCCAGGAGGTCTTCTGGTCCACCCTCCTGTGCTGAGGCAGGACCAAGTATACTTAGACCATCACTAACAGGTATTTGTCCAACCTGTTCTTAAAAACCTACAGTGATGGGGATTCCACAACCTCCCTATTCCAGTGCTCAATTATCCTTAAAGTTAGAAAGTTTTTCCTAATATCTAACCTAAATCTCCTCTGCTGAAGAGTAAACCCATTACTTCTTGTCAATTGATCAGCACCCTCTTTATAACAGCCCTTAACACATTTGCACACTTATAAGGTCTCCCCTCAGTCTTCCTTTTTCAAGACTAAAGTACCCTGTTATTTTAATCTTTCTTCATAGTTCAGAACCTTTCATCATTTTTGCTGCTCTCCTCGGAACTCTCTCAAAATTTCTTCACATCTTTCCTTAAGCTTGGCACCCAAAACTGGACACAGAACTCCAGCTGAGGCCTCACCAGTGCTGAGTAGAGCAGGACAATTACCTCCTGTCCGTTACATACAACAGTCCTGTTAATACACCCCACAATGATATTAGTTTTTCATGCAACTACATCACATTGGTTGTTCATATCCAATTTGTGATCCACAATAACCCACAAATCCTTTTCAGAGGCACTACTGCTTAGTCAGTTAGTCCCCATTATGTATTTGTGCATTTGATTTTGCATTTGTCTTTCTGAATTTCATATTGTTGATTTCAGACCAGTTCTCCCATTTCTCAAAGTCATTTTGAATTCTAAATCTGTCCTCCTAGTTTGGTGTCATCCATAGATTTTATAAGCATACTTTCCACATCATCCTCCAAGTCATTAATGAAAATATTCCAGACTCAGGACAGACTCCTGCAGGACACCACTGGATGTATCCTGCAGGGGTCTGTCCTGGGTGTGGTATTAGTCAATATTTTCATTAATGACTTGGATGATGGAGTGGAATGCATGCATCATAGGCTTTACATACGGTGTTGTATGTGATCACACCATGGTGACCCTGAGTGATTTTGGTTTCACTGTCTCAGAAGCTATCAAGTATTCCAATGGTCACATTCAGGATTGTGCACAGTATTCTTGTGGACACTTAGAAAGAAATTAAAACAATTGTTTTGAAGTTTTGGGACTTGTGAGAGAATAAAAGCCATATTTACTGTTACAAAACAAGAAGATTTTTGCTACTATCACTTTTCACTGCTAAAAAAGCAACATTTGTCTGTAAATATGGGAATTTTCACTAAGGGAAAATTCATGATAATTCACAATTTTACCTCTGTGTGCATTTAGTTTTTCTGTTTATGCCAACACATTCTTCATTTGCTGGGAGAAGATGTTTCACCCTGCAACAGATGTATGAAGACTCAAAGTGAAAACTGGTAGATTTGGCCAACTCATACTAGTTTTGCCTATCATATCATAAAACTTCACAGTGAAGATGTATTAATTGTTAAAAGAAAACAATTATTTCCTCAAAGAATAAATCATTCCTCCACCTCTCCTTTTGATACTCACACCCTTTCTCTGTCCTTTTAAACCCTGCCCTTAACCCCATCCTCAGCCATTTTCTTCTTTTGGCCAGAGAATTTGTCCTCCTGTTCTCTCTTAATCCTTGTAAAGCAATTGAAAACAGCTTTATTTCATGCCCTCAGGGAATCCATTCATTTAACATAAAATTACACAGGAATTCTCCAGATGGAATACATGAGACATTTCCTAAGGTGTCAAGTGAATGCTTTCCACTCATGGCAAACTGAGGAAATAGCCAACTCCCTATCAGTTCCAAAGCTTACCTAACTACAGTATTGTCAATGCTATGTATATGTAACATGCTTTCCTACCCATTTGTTCCTTCTCATTCCTTTCTCTTCCTTATCTCACTTAAATAATCACTAGCAGCCGTAAAACCTAATTACACACGCTATCCCCTTGGTGTTCTCATCATGAATAATGAGAAATGATTCCTTTTGAATCCATTGCTCTTCCTAATTCCAAGCAATTTAAACATGGTCACTACAAAAGCCATTTCTCTGCGAAGGCCACAATGATACTAAATTAACCCTGAGGTAGACTAAACTTCTAAGTGCAATCTGACACTTAAGGCATTAAGAAGGGCTTCTACAGTATATTCTTAAGTACCTTTTGGCTAGCCCTGCTAATATACAACACAGTGTCCTCCAGAATTTTACCCAGTGTCCCTTGCTAATATACCATAAAACTTCCATTAGTAAATGAAAATAGCTGTCACAATCTTGTGAAAAGTTCAAAGAGGCAATCTTGTTAAACAGCCATTTTGCATAGAGAAATATTAGAGATAGACCTTTTCAAAAAACTTTGATATTTTCCAGAACAATTTATTAATGTTGTACTGTGGAGGAAGAAAAGATCAGTGCACTACAGTATAAAGTTAGTTATTAATGGGCAGTTGGTCGTGGTTCAGGCTACTCCATCCGCTTCCATCCAACTGTGGAGGGATTTCTCTTTCCTGAAGTGCTCCACAACATTCTTCACTTTCATTTCATTTTGGAGGTTGTTTTAAAACAACTCTGAGAGTTAAGTCTAATGTTCAAACAACATGATATTCCTAACACAGACTACAAATAATTCTTAAAGGAGCACTGTCAATGTCGAGGGCCCCAAAATTTAACCTACCTGAAAACAGTATTTTTTTTTCACATTCCCCTTCTGATCCATTCAGATCTATCCTTAGCTCCCAGGTGACCAGCATTTTGAGTTTAAGGAGCTGTACTTTGAACTATAAACTCCCTGACCCATATGAAACTACCAGAAGCTGCAAAGTTTAAAGGAAAAAGACAAAAAAGAAGTAAGGAGTTTTATTCTTTTTTTCTCAGACTTAGTGGTCTCCCAGAGAAATAAATGCAGAATATTTTCACTAATATTGAACAGTGGGGAATTATGACAGATGGGCATTAATCTGTCAGTCATATATATTTGATATACAGAAGAATAACTTTCAGAGGAAGACATGATCCCTATCTTTTTAAAGGTTAAATGAGCTGGATTCAAACTGGTACCTTCAGCCAGGACAATTAAGGTACAAAAATGATGGGTTCATGGCTACAACAAAAAGCAGATGGAAATAGGGGTGAACATGAGGGCTGGAGACAACTACTATGTTTATACAATTCCAGAAGGACTCTGCTAGTGACACAGGAAGAAAAGAGGGATCACAAGTTGTCCAGCCAAGGCAGTGAACACAATCCTGAGTGGATTGGGGACATAAACAATGGACATTTTATAAGAGACTGTCATAGTCTTAGATAATATATCTGGTGTAAATACTTTTGGGGAGGAACGGGAGGAACAGATGAAAGTAACCTGAAAGGTACAAGTAGGGGCCCCAGGGGAAAACAAGGGAAAGGGAGGGATGACATGAGACACCTGATACCAGAGGCTTGGTCTCTGACATGCTGTTCAGGCAAAAAGTCAGCAGGAAAAGGACAAGATAGACACTCTAGAGGAATGTAAGAATCCCTGTTCCATGTAATAGCATGGATTATACCTATCTGGATTTGTTTTTGCAGAAGGAGAGACTAGAGATGTTATAAATACTATTTCTTTTATTTTAGTCTGTTTTTCTCTTTTTATTCTTAATATATTTTGTATTTTCACAGTCCTTGTAATTTTAGACTGTTGCTTGGGAATTTCATACAGATTGTCCCAAAGAGTTGGGAAAAAAATCTCCAAATTCTAGTACCCTGCCTGAGTTTCTTGGTCAAAAGGACCCAGAGTAAGGGGTTGACCCTGCCATAGGTAGGGCCGGTGCAAGGATGTTTTGTGCCCTAGGCGAAACTTTCACCTTGTGCCCCCTCCCCCACTCCCCCCATGGCAGCTCCCCCCTCCGCCCTGAGGTGCCCCACTTGCGGCAGCTCCCCGCCCCCCACCCTCCGCCCTGAGGCACCCCCCCGCCCCAGCTCACCCCTGCTCTGCGCACGAGCATGAGAACGAGCACCCCAAGCATGCCGTGGCTGCTTCACTTCTCCCGCCTCCCAGGCTTGCGGCACCTGAGCTGATTGGCGTTGCAAGCCTGGGAGGCGGGAGAAGTGAAGCAGCCACGGCGTGCTCGGGGAGGAGGCGGGGCAGGGGTGAGCTGGGGCAGGGAGTTCCCCTGCGTGCCACACCCCCCCCTTATTTGCTGCAGGCGGCCCTCCCCGCTCTCCCTTGCCCCAGCTCCCTCCGCCTAAATGCCGGCGGCGACCGGGGCGGCTGAAGATCCGGCCGCCACGGTCACTGCCGAAAAAAATGGTGCCCTCCAAATCCCAGTGCCCTAGGTGACCGCCTAGGTCACCTAAATGGTTGCACCGGCCCTGGCCATAGGGTATGTTGCAGGCAGGGGTGTGAGCCTGCAGGTGCACAGGCAACATGCCTGGTGACTCTGGAGGAGAACTGACCTTAGAAGGGCATAAAGTGACAAGTACCTACACTGTCTTTTAGATTATGTGCAAAATTTACAGGGGCCTCAGAAATTATACCCCAAAATTGGTGTGCACAAGTGAGGTTATATTACTCTAGATGTTTGTGCAAATGCAGGGACTTTTTATAGGCAAACATATATTTTCACATCTTGCAGAAACATTTTTGTAGGCCTGCTGAAAAGTTGCTTCTAACATTTTTATAAACAGAAGGAACTCAGATATAATTATCATTTCAAACAGAAACATAAACAGATGCCCCAAAGCAACACAGCTTTTTATCAAAGTTAATCTAGATTCTGTAAAAATATTCAGGGACAATGCTCCTAGTGAACAAGGTGTGTGCAGGACTTACTACACCTTACATTTCAGATGCCTTCAGTATAGGGGCATCTCTGGATCTAAGGGCTTGTCTACACTACCGCGCGGGGTCGATCTAAGATACGCAACTTCAGCTACGTGAGTAGCATAGCTGAAGTCAACGTACTTAGACCTACTTACTGTGCAATAAGTCGACAGCTGAAGCTCTCCCGTCGACTCTGCTTGCACTCCTCATTCTAGTGGAGTACCGGAGTTGACAGGAGAGTGCTCAGCGATGCGATAAATCGACCCCCGCTGGATTGATCGCTGCCTGCCGATCTGGCGAGTAGTGTAGACAAGCCCTAATTTTCAGAGGTGTTGAACAGCTGCAGTAGTTCCTGTTGAACTCATCTGCAACATTGGATGCTCAGTTAGCATCTCCAAAAATCAGGCTCTTTGTTCTTTGTGAGCCAAAATGAGGTGGGCACCAAAAGAAAAGCTTTGATTACCCTGTTGGTTGATCTAATAAGAAACTCAAGGTTTTGCTCTGAGTGCAAATATTTTACATAGTACACTTCTTTGCTGGTCTGTACAGATGAGGCCATGGGATTTCTGTTTGTCCTACCACTACACTACCACTTCAACACTGAACTTATTTATTTGCTGTGTACTTATTTATGTAGCTTTATAAAATGCAAGACATGCTTGTCTGAGCACCTCTGAAAAGTATTTAAAAATAGGATGAATTAATATATCAACATACACAGCAACCTCATAACATATAATAATAAGGTGATGATGCAGCATGAAAATAAAGCACATTCATTTGCACTATACCTCATCCTTAACAATATTTGCTTTTTTCAGGGCCAAGTTAAGACAATCAGGAGTCCTGCCTAGGCACACTCCCACATGGGGGACTCCTATGGCTACCACCCTAGCAGTAAGCATACTGGTGCACTGGGTGTCTTTCTCTTGTCTCTCTGCTCTCTTTCCCTCTCCACTCCCGCCCCACACCTCATGTCTGCAGGACCTTCCTTCTCCCAGGGAGTGGCAGGGCAGCATCCCCGATCGGGGGCCCAGTTTCTTTTAGTGGTGAGTGCGGGACAAGATAATTTTCTCCCTGACTCTAGTTGCTGCTGCTTCCAAACACAAGGACTAGAAACAACCTTTATTTTATTGAAGGCTTAGACTGTAACTTTAAGTCATATGCCTATGCCTTATCCCAGTCCTGGCTTCTTCTGCAAGGCTCCAACAGAGATGTGCCAAGCAGCCTACTCAAAGAATGGAGCAGAGAGGCAAGACTGACAGCTGTCTGATGTGTGCCTGCAAATGAAGGGTAGGTTATTGAAACCCTAAAGTCATGCGAGTAGCCCTTTTTCATGTGACTTGCTTTGTTAAAAAAAAAAGACTACTCACATGAGTAACAGTTGCTGGGCAGTCAGTTAACATAGCTAGCAGAGTTAACTTCAGCGTTACCAGGATGAACAATGTTCCTTTAATTAGCTAGAACTATCAAACTCATTTTGCCATGGACTTCTCAGCATCATATGATCTCTGTTACTGAGCTATTTCTAGCAAAGGCTGATTTCATGCTGTGCAAAGATACTCTGTGTGAGATTTTTACTGCACCTTTTTTATTTTTGGGCTGGGCCTAGCGGCACATGACTAATACATATATGTGCGTACAACTGATTACCCTTCCAGGCTACACCCTATCTAGCTCTCCCCTTAAATATTTGAGCCCTTGGAAGTTTTCTGGAGTGAAGGGTACAGCAGCATAACAAGACTGCAGAGGGCCCTCATGCAAAAAATAGGTTAGAGACCCCCTTTACAATTCCAAAATCTACAGACCTCAGCTCCACCAGCCAAAGCCTCCTCAACATCCCCCTCTCCCCCAATATCCCAGCCCCAACCTACCCCTCCCCTCCTGAACATCCTCCATTCCTGCCACAACCTCCACAACGCACTCCTTTGTGCCCCAACATCCCCCATCCCCTGTGTCCCCCCGAACTTTCTCCATTCACCCTATAGCCTACCAACAATTCTCCCCCACCTCCAGGACCTTCTTGGCCACTCACTGGCTCAGCATTCCTCTTCTGTCCCAGGCTAAAATGGCTCCTCCACCTCCTGGCCATCCAGCAGTGTTACTAACTCCCATTACCTACTCCACGCTCCATCTGGTTGGGTCCCCATAGGCCCTAGCACAACTGCACCACTTGCACCATGTAGCTATGCCACTGAAGCAGTAAGCCTACAAGAAAGTAAATCTTTCCTCTGTGGGTCTTGCATCCAGCTAGTTAAAAGGAAGGTTCCTTGGTGCTCGAAGCCTGTTCTATGAACTGAATGCACAGTGTTAACTACACATCTGCCACCTCTTTTTTCAGGTGGAAGTAGAAGAATATTTATACTATAAACTCAGTTGTGGCTACATGGTTGCCATAGATTTGTGGGACTCCTTAACCACAGTGGACCTTGTATAGCATTCTGTGGGATCCTGGTGTGGCAAGGCCAGAAATGTATAAGGACTTTTTTCATTAATACCTACAAAAGATCCAGGTATGTGCAGCCCAAGTTTCCCATAGTTTTCTCTAGCCAGAAGAAGATGAACATGAGGACACAATATGGCCCATTCTTTAATTAACCTCTATGATATCTATGGGACACAGCTAAATGTTATTATATTCATTTTACAGATGTGCAAACTGAGGGGCAGGGAGGTTAAATGACTTGCCCAAGGACACACACTGAGTCAATAGCTGAATCAGAATTATAACCTAAGAATCTTGATTCCCATTTCCGGCACTGAGCCCCTGAATCAAACTACAAATGCAAGGTCTGATCCTTCAAACTCTTATTGATAGGGCCTAATTCAGAGTAATCCTTCACAAAAAGAGGAATTGCAGAATCAGATCCATGCATTTTTCCACGAATGGCCACGCATGTGAAAATAGTGAAAGAATGAATGACAAAATAAGCAGGTGCAGTAACTGAAAAAGTTGACTCTTGTTTTGCTGACAACTACATTTTATCGAAAAATTGAGAATGTAACAACATTCAATCCTCAATTGAAATTTTGAAAAGAAGGAGCCTAGGAGTTAGGGGCCCAACTCCCACTGACTTTTAATGACCCTTGGTATCACAAGTGGGACATGGGTTGTCTGACCTAGTGGTCAGAGCAGGAGCTGGGAGCCAGGCTGGGTCAGAGTCCAAAACAGTTCAGAAACAGCCAGGGTCAGAATACCAGGAGATAAACTTGAGAGCAGAGCCACGGATCAATAACCACAGTCAAGCCAGGTCAGGATACTAGAAAGTCAAGCCACAGGACTGGGAAACACAAAGCACACTGTCCAGAGCAAGGTGAATCCCAGTTGCACAGACAATTTCCTGTTGCTCTGCTGGGCTTAAATAGGGGTTGTGGATCAGTCAGGACCCCCAGCATTCTGCCAATCAGCTCCCAGGAGTGGGGTATTCTGTCTGGTTCAGCTCCTATTCTGACAACAGCTGGCAGGTTGGAGCATGCTAGCTCCACATAACCTTGTGGACCAGTGATGAAGGCCCCCAGTCCCTGATGCTAGGGTGTCTAATTCCCTGAAGACCCTCTGAAAATCCTGACCTAAATTGACAGGCCTCAAGGTTTATTGATAATTAGAAAATGATTGATATTAATTATCAGTGCTACTAAGAGAATTTTTATTCAATATTTCAGCACTGCAGCATCTTGTCATAAAGAAATAGTTGCTGAATGATGGGAGTCTAGAATGATATAAAACTAGTCAGCATATTCCATGGTA
This sequence comes from Mauremys mutica, assembly GCF_020497125.1. Taxonomy (NCBI): domain Eukaryota; kingdom Metazoa; phylum Chordata; order Testudines; family Geoemydidae; genus Mauremys; species Mauremys mutica. The sequence goes on from NC_059073.1 coordinate 267,458,114, forward strand.
TGTATTCCCTTCAGAATCAATTAAAAACATCTTCTTCAAATCAATTTCTTCTTATCTTCATTTAGAAGGAAGACATAAACAGAATATTTAAGCAAAGAATTTTAAAAAAAATTAATTCTATCAAATTAGTGAAATTTTCTGTAATAAATGGTATGTTTGGCACCTTATGAATGAATTAAACTGAAAGCTTGTCTTGATATGTTTTATTTATTCATTTTTCATGCCCTGAAAACAATTTTGATAGATTTATTGGTGCATTATCATTTTTCATTTGCTATTTTTCCAAAGATATATTATTTTAAAAATATCTTCTTCAGCTCCACTTCTTTGGTGCCTATAAGAAATTAGCCCGCTAAAGCCTGATCCTGCAAACACTTGAACATTTGAGTCACTTTATTCATGTGACTGATTGAACTAAAAAATTAGATTGTGCCAGTACAGAAGTAGCTTTTCAGGGCAGTGACTGTGCTGTCTCGTGTGGGTGGACAGCGCAGGACACATATGGCTGTAACTGGGCTGCAAACAACAAATAATAATGATTTGATCTCATCATTTTCTGCTCTTGAGTCTATCATGGATATTTTCTCAAAGGGGGAAATTCACCCTGGTGTGGAGTGTCAACACAACATTCCCTGCTCCATGCAAAGACTGGACAAAGAGAGGTGTTGTGTGCCACAGAAAAGGTCTCCTCACCGTGAACGGGGTGGGCAGTGGGCAGGTGAGGGGAAAGGCCACAGGATCCATGTATACATAGATCTCATGGATCCAAACCCCAGCACTACTGGCATTAGGGGCTATGGCTACTGGCAGTTGGTAGGGCGCTGCAAAGCAGTCTCACTCAGTGGTCCCAGGTACCACCTATATTGAGCCTCATTACTTGGGCTTATGTAGATGGAGTGGATTTCATTTAGAGTGAATTAAAGTCTGGGGCAAAACTTTCATTGATTTAAATGGGGCCAAGATTTCACCTTTGTGTGTAATTAGGATATGGGCCAAATGCTGTGCATCTGCCTCATGTGTGGTTCTATTCACATACATAAGGCAATCGGTATTTATCCCTAACCATTGTCTTATGTGCACTCTGTTAGTAGAGAATAGAAATTCATGGTTAAATAGGGGTGTCATACAGGAATGATGTATTACCTGCATGGTAGACATAATGTTGTATTTGTCTAATTACTGTAACCCAAATTATCTATGTTATGTTCATATTGTGGACAAATCAAGACTTTTTCATGACGCAGTGCTCTTTCACCATGAATTGAGTAACACAGAGGTGATAAATTCTGACCTGATATTAAATCAGGATTTTAGGAATAACTCCGGTGTCTCAAAACATTTTGGGATTAGGAAAAAGTGATTAAAAAAATAAACCACAAATAGGTTCACTGGAAAATAATCATCAGTCTTTTTAACAGCCCAGGCAGCACTTTTCTATGCTCTGTATTTTTTTGAAGTGTGATAACCTCCCCCATTCCTCTTCTCAAGGGTCTGCCGAGACATTCTTTACTGTCTACCCCAAGGATTAAGAAAATGACCTGGAAATCCCTGACACAGAAGAATCTCTCATGGGGAAAAGCACTAAAAGAATCTCTAAAAAGTTTTTAAGGGTTTTGGGGGTTTAAATTAGTATACCACAACACATTTGTCAAGGTTTGAACCATCAATCCCAGCTGTATATTCATGTGAATATTTTCAGTACATCTTGGCCACTGACTGAGTCAAATAATTGAAAATCTGACACCTGGGTTTCCAAAGCTCTCACATTTGAACACACTTGGATTTCTATTTAATTTTACTAGTGGGACTCTCAAGTGATATGAGCAATTTTAGAAGGTTGAGATTCACTTTCTGGATAATTAACTGGCTGGTGCAAAGTGTTTATTAGACTATTTCCCGGGAGACTATTTTCCTAGTAGTAAGAGCAGTGGACTGGGACTTGGAGACCTAGATTCTATTTCTGGCTATGCCAGTGGCTGCTAGGTGACCTCGGGCAAGATATATCACCTCTCTGTGCCTCAATTACCCAATTTGTAAAATGGGGATAATGATATCAACCACCTTTGTAAAGCATTTTGAGATCTATGCTACATATATTAAAGATATTCAGTAACAAGAAAGATATTAAGTAACAAGAAATAGTGTTACAGTACTATTGCTCTCATTGAAAATATCAATTGTTTTATATTGTCCCTATAACCATGCAATCCAAGGGCCTTACAAATATTAAGTGAGGGGAAAACTAGATCAAATTCTATTCTGTTATTCCCATGCAACCTAAATGAAGTGGCTTGATATCAAATCTGGGATTAGTGATTAAAACATTTTTTCTATTCCTTTTTACCACTTCTATTCTTTGTTAATTAATTAGCTGTAATGTTTCAACAAGAATGGAACAATTTTAACATACCCACTTACTGTGGATTTTACGCACACTACACTTGACAGAGTTGTATGGCTAGGACAGAAGAAGTCATCCCAATCTTAATTTTTGTTTGTTTCCGTGCATCAAATACTATATTAAAAATATTTTGGAAAAATAACACTTTATACTTCCTTTCTGGAGTTTGGTGTACAGGTGATTATAGTTTATATGCAACTGTAATTATTACTAAGAGGTCAGATCCAGTTTGTAGAAATTACTTAGGTTTCTTTCTTCAGAGATTCATAGATTTCAAGGCCAGAAGGGACCACTGTGATCATCTAGTTTGACCTCCTGCAAAAAGCAGGCCATAGAACATTCCCCAAATAATTCCTAGAGCAGATCTTTTAGAAAAACACCCAATCTTGATTTAAAAATTGTAAATGATGGAGAATCTATTATGACCTTGGTAAATTCTTCCAATGGTTAATCACTCTCACTGTCAAAACTTATTTCCAGTCTGAATTTGTCTAGCTTCAGCTTCCAGCCATTGGATCATGTTATATCATTCTCTGTTCAATTGAAGAGTCTATTATTAAATATTTGTTCCCCACATGGATACTTACAGACTGTAATGAAGTCACCAGTTAACCTTCTCTTTGTTAAGCTAAGTAAATTGAGGTCTTTGAGCACTATGACAGTCAGTACACCTATGTTCATCCTTTTCACAAGACCATGATAAATGTTGTACACAATGTACATGCACCCGACGAAGTGGGTATTCACCCACGAAAGCTCATGCTCCAATACGTCTGTTAGTCTATAAGATGTCACAGGACTCTTTGCTGCTTTTACAGATCCAGACTAACATGGCTACCCCTCTGATACTCGACAATATACCTTGTGAGGTATCATTTGAAAACTCATAATTTGCTGATCATGGTTGTCCTGGTAATATGTGTGTGGCAATGTTGTATGTAAAGTTATAAATATTCTATTGCATGACTTTACTGAGATATGGTCCAAGTTTAGAAAAGCAGGCATAAATCAGTTTTTCACAGACAAAAGGTAAACTGATGCGTCAGCCAGGTGCCAACAAAATCAAATAGACTATCACCTGATTAAGCAGCCATTCTTTGGCAGGAAGAAGGGTGTGAGCGAAAATTCACATCTTGGTGATGGGACAGCAGGGGCTCTCCATGTAAACAGACTGGCTGGCGCCTTACATCCAGCTGGAGATGATTCTCAATTAGGAGGAAAAATATAAAAATGAGGAACAGAGGCCTCAAATCACCTCTCCCCTCATCTCTCTGCTCACGGCATCAACAACGTTTGAAAGACAAAATAAGCATCATTGAACTGGGGGAAGGGTCATGGTTGAAAGATCCAGCCAAACAGCTGTAAGCATGTGGTGAGAAAAACCTGTTTTGCTTTAAATTCACGTAGCTTGTTAAGTTAGGTATTAGTTTGCATTTTACCTTTTATTTCTTTGTAACTAATTCTGACTTTCATGTCTCATTATCTGTAATTACTTAAAATCTATCTTTCTGTAGTTAATAATCTTGTTTTATTATTTTATCTAAGCCACTGTGTTTGGATCAAAGTGTTTGGGAACCTCCATTTGGGATAACAGGGTTTGAGCATGTTATTTTTTGATTAATGAAATGTTGGACGTTCTATGAGCTTGTATTATCCAGAAGAGTGCTAGGCAATACAAGACACACATTTCTGGGGACAAGTCTGGGACTGAGAATTTGCTGGTGTCACCCTGCAATATAATTCAGGAGTGGCTGGCTAGACACACTCCTATAATTCAGCTGGGAGTGATTTTGCATGCTAGAAGCTGTGTGTGAACTGGCCAGGAGTGATTGGTCTCACAGCAAAGCAGTGTAAAAGGCACTCCGGGCTAGAGAATTGAGGCAATACAGCTGTTCAACAGTCCAGATTGTACCCTGGGTAATGTCGCAGTTTATTGTAGGGCATGTTTTCTAATTCTTTAATCATTCTTATGGCTCTTCTCTGAACCGTCTCCAATTTATCAACCTCCTTCTTGAATTGCGGGCACCAGAACAGAACACAGTATTCCAGTAGCGGTTGCACCAGTGCCAAATACAGAGATAACATGACCTCCCTAGTCCTACTCAAGATTCCCTGTTTTATGCATCCCAGGATCACATTCAATTTTTTGGCCACGATGTCACATTGGGAAGTCATGTTCAGTTGATTATCCACCATGACCCCCAAATCTTTTTCAAAGTCACTGCTTCCCAGGATAGAGTCTCCTATTCTGTAAGGTTCAGCCGACCGCAGCTCCCACTGGCCACGGTTCGCTGTTCTGGGCCAATAGGGGTGCGGGAAGCGGTGCGGGCTGAGGGATGTGCTGGCCACTGCTTCCCGCAGCCCCCATTGGACTGGAACGGCAAACCGCAGCCAATGGGAGGCGCGATCGGCCAAACCTGCAGACGCTGAAGGTAATCAAACTGTCCCAGTCCACCAGAGGATTTCCTTGATGGGCCGCATGCCAAAGATTGCCAGTCTCTGGTGTACATTCTTTGTTCCTAGGGGTATAGATTACATTGAGCTGTATTAAAACACCCATTGTTTGCTTGTGTCCAGTTTAGCAAGTGATCCAGATCCCTCTGAATCAGTGGCCTGTCCCTTTCTTATTTACCATCCCCCAATTTTTGTGTCATCTGCAAACTTTATCAAAGATGTTTTTATGTTTTCTTCCCAGTCTTTGATAAAAGTGTTAAATGGCATAGGGACAAGAACTGATCCCTGCTAAACCCCCACTGGAAATACACTCATTTGATGATAATTCCCTGTTTACAATTATATTTTGAGACCTATTAGTTAGCCAGTTTTTAATCCATTTAATGTGTGTCATGTTAATTTTATATCATTCTAGTTTTTTAATTAAAATATTGTGCGGTACCAAGTCAAATGCCTCACAGAAGTCTAAATGTATTACATTAAGACTATTATATTTATCAACCAAACTTGCAATCTAATTAAAAAAAAAGTATCAAGTTAGTTTGACAGGATCTATTTTCCATAAACCCATATTAATTTGCATTTATTACACTATCCTCCTTTAATTCTTTATTAATCGAGTCCTGTATGTACTGCTCCGTTATCTTGTCTGGGATCGATGTCCGACTGACAGGCCTATAATTGCCCAGGTCATCTCATTTACCCTTTTTAAAAATTGGCACAACATTAGTTTTTTTCCAGTCTTCTGGAACTTCAACGAATGCTCCAAGACTTAATTTAATCACTGCAAAAAAGTCAGGTCACAGTCCAGAAACTGGATTTGTGAAAGTGAACGTTTCCACTCATGTGAGTCTAATTGTAAGATTGAGTCCTTAAACAGTATTCAATTATCAAAACATATCACTGGACCCAGAAATGTCTAATAATCCAATGAAAACACACATTTGATATTTTTTGTTATTTGTTATTGTTTTAATTATGAATATTTAGTACAGTACCAATAACCATTTGATTAAAATCAAGGTATTTTTCATTTTGAAAAGGACTCTAGTAGGATTCACAATCACAGTGCTAGCTTAATACCTGAAATGAGATAGCTACTGCTAGCACTTTAATGACATTGGCTGTCATATATTTCTTTTGTGCGCCAGAGCCGTACATAAATTAAGTTTTCCTAAATGATGGATCCAAATAAGGGTTCCATGAAATGCGTTATTAACTATACACAGTGGCAGTATGTTCCTGTTACTTCAATTGTTTTAATGATAAATTTCCCTCAGAAAGTGGAAGGGGTTGTTGACAGACAGAAACACCAGCTAACAATGGACTATTTAGACTTGCAAATGATGGAACATTTAATTATTCCAAAATAGCATTCCCCAGTTAGGGTATGATCATTAAATCCATCATCCTTCAGTTTATATGCACGAAACATTTATCATGTCTTCTGCAAACAGGAGTCAGTCATCTAAATATAGATTTTTGGACCATCCATTTCATCCTGGCATTTCATCGAAAGCCTAGAATTTCATTTATTTTCAGTTACAAAGATAAAGTGTTTGTAAACTATGTGATAAGACCATAAAGCAAAGTGAAGTGAAATTTAGCTCAGTACAAAAGAGATAAATACAATACCTACTTTGAACACCAGGATTATTGTGAGAGAAAAATGAGATATTGGAAATCAGCAGCTATGTTTAAGATAAGAATTTTTTTCTCTAGTGGATTTTTCATTAAAGAAATGAAGAATTATCTAAATGATTTTTTTAAAATGTCTATTACAGACATTAAACCAAAAAACAGATGTAGAACAGTCCACAATCCACCCTGAACAAAGGCCTAGAGCAGATACAGCTGGCAAGAGTGCTAGGAACTCCTGGATATTCCTCCAGAAGTAGAAAGTCTGACTCAGGTCTGCGTAGTACAATATGGACATGCCAGTATGGTGTGAGACACAGGTTCAGCAACTGCAAACCCAGGTTTACAATACAGTGTGGATGCCCAAGCATGGGCTTGCAAATACTGAGTCCACAGATGTATTTCCCTCAGACCTGGATTTACAGTTAGTTTATACATCCACCTAGTAGCTGATTTGTCAGAGTAATTAGCATCAAAGTACTTAGTTTTTTCTATAGCACTTTATTTTTTCAAAATAGGGCCCTTGTTGACTTCATTTGCAATTGTGAATGATCACAGCACAGGCAACCTTAATTCTGGCATTTCCTAACTTTTAAGTGTTTGACTTTGCAACCTTAACATTCTTCTAACGTAGATGATTTTGTTTGCAGTTCCCTATGTTTTTTGAAAAGCACACTGCAGAAAAATAGAAATTCTATCGGATGGAACCACATTGACCCCCTTGAGTCATCAGCAGCGTCTGGACTTTTAGAGTATGTCTACGCTAAAGGACCAATGGCACAGCTACAGCTGCAGCTGGCCTGGGTCAGCTAATGGGTTTGTGGGGTTCAGGCTACAGGGCTATAATTGCAGTATAGATGTTTAGGATGAGGCTGGAGGCCAGGATCTGGGACCCCACAAGAGGGGAGGGTCTCAGAGCCCAGATTCCAGCTTGAACCTGAACATCTACATTGTAATTTTTAGCCCCACAGCATGAGTCCCATGAGCCTGAGTCAGCTGATCTGGACTCTGAGACTTGCTGCTGAGGGATTTTTATTACAGGGTAGACATATCTTTAGATACATAGCACCATAGGTGCTGACTCTGTGGGTGCTCCAGAGCTGGAGCACCCACAGAAAACAATTAGTGGATGCATAGCATCTACAGGCAAAAGCCAAGCTCCCCTCCCTTCCTTCCACTCCAATCCGCCTGCGGCTCCCGCGGATCAACTCCTCCCCTCTCTCCCAGTGCCTCCTGCATGCTGCAGATCTGCAGAGTGCAGAAGGTGCAGGGAGGGAAGGGCAGGAGCAGGGATGGGGCACACTTGGGGGAAGGAGCAGAAAGGGACAGGGAAGAGGCAGGGCGGGGGTGGGATAGCCAGGGTGAGGATAGGACCTTGGGGGAGAGGGTGGAGTGGAGGTGGGGCCGAGGGTGAAGCAGGGGTGGGAGGTTGGAAGAAGAGGTGGAGTTGGGGCAGAGTCTGGGGCTGAGCGAGGGTTAAGCACCCCTGGGGAAAATTAGAAGCCAGCACCTGTGCACAGCACAGACCTCTGCCATTTGAGCCACTAAAGGTGAGGGATGAGCCACCCACTTTTCAAGTGTGTGTTAAAACTATTTGCTGACAGCAGAGGAATATTGAGACTCAGAAATCTTGGGTTCTATTCCAGGTTCTAGAGGGAAATGTGCTTTTTTGGTTATAAACTCTTCTGCTCCATCTTTTCTGGTTTCTGCTCTATAACTACCCCCCATCCACACATCCCCCACTGACTCCTACCCTGCCTGGCTTCTATCTCCTCAGACCCGGGCTCCCCTCTTTCCCTCCTATGCTCCTATTCCCTCTTCTTCTATCATCCTCCTTCTCTGATTCCTGCCCCTCCTATCCTTCTCTCTGGCTCCTGCCTTTGTCTCTCTTCCAGGAGCAGTCCTAGATGTTTTGCAGGGCAGGGCATAAAATGTTTCTGGTGCCCCAACTCTGATCAGCTTAGCCAAAATAACAGACAAACAAACAAGTAAAATAAGTAAAGCAAAAACTACAGGTCAATCAGAACAAACAAAACAAACAAATAAAAGCCCAGGGTGACTGCCTTGCTCACCCACTAGGGTTGCCAACCCTCCCGGTTTCGCTGGGAGTGTCCTGGAATCAGGCTCTATCTCCTGGAGGCTTCTGAATTCAAACTGTGAGATTTTAGGCCGCTAAAAGTCCATCAGTGCAGCGGGGCTAAGGCAGGCTCCCTACCTGGCTCTGTGCCGCTCCCAGAAATGGCTGGCACATCCCTGTGGCCCCTGGGGGAGAGCGGCAGGGGGTCTCCACACGCTGCCTTGCCCCAAGCGCTGACTCCGCAGCTCCCATTGGCTGGGAACTGCAGCCAATGGGAGCTGTGGGGATGGTGCCTGCAGGCACTGGCAGCACACACTGTGCAGAACCACCTGGCCGTGCCCCCACCTAGGGGCTGTATTTGCCAGCCACTTCTGGGAGCAGGGCAGAGCCAGGGCAGGCAGGGAACCTGCCTTAGCCCCGGTGCACTACCAACCGGGAGCTGACTGACATAAGGCCCACCCCAGCCAGAGCCCGCACCCCTCACCCCATCCCGCACCCCAGCCCCCTTCCCCAGCCCTGAGCCCTCTCCTGCACTCAAACTCCATCCCAGAGCCTACACCCCGCATCCCCTCCTGCACCCCAACCCTCTGCCCCAGCCTAGTGAATGTGAGTGAGGGTGGGGGAAAGCAAGCGATGGTGAGAGGGGGGAAGGAGAGAGCAGGGCCTGGGAGAAGGGGCAGGGCAGGGGCAGGGCATCAGAGAAGGGGAGGGGCAGGGATGGGCAAGGATGTTTGGGTTTGTGTGATGAGACACTTGGCAACCCTGTCACCTGCCCCTAGAACTAGGCCTGCTGTCTCCATGTTTCACCTCATCCCCTGTATCCTGGGATGGAGCTTGCGCTGTCACTCTGTGGATAGCACATATGCCGTGTGATTCCCATGCAACTTCTGCATGGCAATGGAGCATATTTAGCGCAGACATGATTGTTGGAGAATTTAGCTGGCAAATTCTAACAATCCTCTACCAGATAAGAGCATGTGATTTTTAAGAGAATTATAATTTGGCCAGATTTTCACAGGGATGGCAAAAGACACACCCCTGACACAAGGGCAACACCCTGCCAAATTTCACATTCTTGCTGCAAAACATCAAGAGAAATTGCCCAAGGGATCAGACCTCTTTCCTCTGTTTTTTGTTTTTGAAGGAAGTGTTTCTGGTTCTCTGTTTGCTGCTAAATTACCAGCATTATCCCAGCCTGCTTCTTGCTTCCAGACTTCCAAAGTTAGACAACTGTATGGATTATTAAGAACCTGTGACTGGGGCAATTTGCTCTGAATGACTGACAATTTTTTAACCTGGGCGAAGTAACATTTTAACACGGGCAAAATAGCATTTTTCACTAACTTTGTTCTTGGACATGATTAAACCATTTTAGCTGAAACTTGCCAGAAAAATTCAGGCAGGTGCAGACATCCAGCATGGAAAATTCCACCTCAAACTGCCAAAGTTTGTCAAGTTATGTAAGGAAATGAAAATCAGTTCTTGTAAAGGAGTGTCAGGCAACCTTAGGTATAGGTATTGCTACCAGCTCTTCTGATACTATACACATAGATTAACAACTATTATAACTCCCCATTACATGCAAGGATAAATATAATATATCACAGGTGCTGTCATCTAATTTTCCCTGGGGGTGCTCAACCCCCGCTGAGCCCTAGACCCTGCCCAGCTCCAGCCCTTCAACCAACCCCCCACCCCGCCCCACCTCTTACCATCTCCGTTCCAGCCCTGCCCCAGCCCCACCCCTTCCCCCAAGGCCCCACCCCCTGCCCCACCTGTTCCCATCCCCACTCCGCCCCAACTTTTCCCTGCCCCATTCTGCCCCTTCCCCAAGTGCACTCTGTCCCCGCTCCTTCCCCTTCTTCCAGCACCTCCTGCACACCGTGGAACGGCTGTTCTGCGGTGTGCAGGAGGTGCCAGGAGGGAGGGGAGGAGTTGATTGGTGGGGGGCACAGATGGGTGGGAGTTGGGGGGAGGGAAAGGAGCTTGGCCACCGGTGGGTGCTAAGCACTGGCTAATTTTTTTCTGTGGGTCCTCCAGGGCTAGAGCACCCACGGAGTTGGCACCTAAGTAATATATGCATAGTGGGCAGTTAGTGTAACAGTTATTAATGCAGCTGGCGATCAGAATGGCACAGCTTTATGTGAGACTGTAGTTTGTACTTGTCTTTATGTAACCTGAGTGTTTAAATACTAACTTCCAAAGTCTCCACATTTTTCACATAAATTTAGAGTTCATGAAAAGTACTAGCCTGATGCTCATTAAGAACTAAGTCTTTCGTTTACATACAGAACAGGAGCAGCATAGACAGCAATATTGCAAGCTTCCTAACACCGATCTGATTATGTGTTGCATTCTTGATCTGAATGGAGGAGGTGGTGAAAGATTACTTCATTCTTCTGGTTCATTCATTTCTTTGTTTCTCTGCTGAGACTGCCATAAAAGGTATCAGTTACTGCCACTTTGGTGTTGTTTTATGTGATGTGGAATACCAATTCCATTGGGAATTGGACCAAGACCACAAAATCATTTCATACATGCCATTATACAGTCATCTAATGGTAACAGCTCTCCATTTCCAATCTAGACAGAATTTGAAATGAAACCACGATGTGAAATGCTGTATATTCCAGTATCAATGCCTTGAGTTAGCCAGCTTCTCAACACTGTATTTTTGACACTTTATTTGAATCCAGAGGAGTGAAGTGGTGGAGTGAAGAAGCTGTCCCTTGGTATAAAAACATTGAGAAAATAAGATGATTAGAAATTAGAGGAATTTTTCAGTAAAACCAGGATTTTGGAAAATCTCTGTGTTCCTATACAGATCCTTATTGCAAAGGGACACATACACTCAGTCAGAGCAAATTGCCCCAGTCAGAGGTTCTTAATAATTCATACAGTTGCCTAAGTTTTGGGGGGCTGTAAGCAAGAAGCAGGCTGGGATGATGCTGGTATAACAGTAACTTAGCAGCAAACAAACAGAGAACCAGAAACACTTCTTTTTAAAAATAACAAAGGAAACAGGTCTGATCCCTTGGGCAATTTCTCTTCAAAGCATTAAGATTCTATAATACTAGAGAGAGATCCTCAAAGTATCACATGAAGGCTATGAAGAAATGCTATCTATAAGTTACATGCATTTCCAGACAATATATAAAACATTTTGCCACCAATATCAGTACTGCTTGGTCCATGTGCACCATAAGTTTTCTCATAATGCAGAGCTGTATTTATAAATTCAGACTTTATGTTAACAAGAAAGTTGCAATAGTTTAAGTTAAATGCATGTTTAAGCCAATTTTGTGAAACTTGTGCAAGAAGCGGCATAGACGTTCTTATTTTGGATTAAAACAGTCTTATTTTGTTTATACTTGTATAGTATCCAAGAAGTGGGGAGGCCCAAAGCAAATTAACAGAAAAAACACTCCCTTTAAAAAGGCCTCCAAACCTCTCCCAGCCAGCAGAGTTCCTAGTATCTTATGGTTATAGAATTTTCTCCCTTTCCCTTAGGCATGAAGGGAAGAGCCACTTAACCAGTTCATAAGGCCCTGTCCTCAGAGCTTTGAGTCAAAGTAACTAAACTTATAACCAGAAAAACAAAGTCTCTAGGCCTATGTTGGGCTCACGAGCTGAAGGTTGTAGCAGCAAGTATGGCTTCTAGCTCCTTCTCCCTTGCATAACTTCCTTTTCTTGTTTATACAGTCCAGTCCCAAAAACAAGACATGATTGCACGTAGGATGTTTTTTGGCTGTAAGCTCCAGACTGTCCCTAAAGGGGCAGTACACTTCATCACAATGCTATGCTGATTAGGAATCAATGTTGTAAACCAAACTAAAATAAGAATAAGCCACTCTTAATCTGAAATAAGAATGTTCACACAGCATTTTGCACCAGTTTAAAAATCAATTTAAGTTAAAGTGGTGCAAATTCTGTATGTAGACAAGACTTAAACTTGCACAGCCCAGGATTCAGGTTCTCACAGAAACAAATGTTGTGCAGCCATTGCTCTGCCTCAGACACACTCTTCCTTTCAGTCTCTCTCCAATCCTGCCATTCTTGCTTCCCCTTCTCAATTCACTCACAGCCATATATGTCAGCAGTTAGACTTGACCATAGTCTCTGTGACAGAATAGACCCATGTTCACACCCTGCACACTCTTGTAGTTTTTGTACAAAGTATACCTTGTGAGGTATCATTTAAAAACTCATAATTTGCTGATCAGTAATAACACCACAAAATACATGTAGCAGTATTATATGTGAAATTATAAACAAAAGCTGAAATCACAACCGAAAGTTTTTTTTCCAGATAAGTCTGGGCATGGCTAAACCATTTCCTCAGAGACAAAGGGTAAGCTGACCCCTCAGCCATATGTAAACAAGGCTGATGGACCATTATCTGCTGAGTGGCCATTCTTTGGCAGGAAAGGGGGCAGGGGCAAAAAATATTCATCTTAGCAAAGAAAAAGCATAGAGTTCCTTCCTCACAGACTGCCTGTCACCTTTCTCCCAGCTGGAAATGCTTCTCAAAGGAGGGGACAGGACTATAAAAAGAAGGGGAAAATACCACAAGACACCCCTGTCTCTCTCTCCCTGCCCATCACATTCACGGCACCTGAAGAGACAAAGGAAGCAGCTGTTGGACTCTGGGGGAAGGGTCCTGACTTTAAGAGTTTGGTTAGTAAGACTGCTGAAAGCATGTGGTGAGAAAACTTTGCTGTGAATCTAATATAGCTTGTTAAGTTAGGCACCAGTAAGCATGTTATCTTTATTTTTCTTGTAACCATTTATGACTTTTATGCCTCATTACTTGTACTCACTTGAAATCTCGCTCTTTGTAGTTAATAAACTTCTTTTATTGTTTTATCTATCCAGTGTGTTCAAGCTGGGGTAACAAGTGGTGTGCATATTATTCCCTTAAAGGAATAATGGACTTAGTATATTTGCACTGTCCAGGAGAGAGCTGAGGACATACATGTATGGGGTCACACTGTGGTAATTTTTAAGGCTGGTAACAGCCAAGGTGTGGCTGGCTGGCGGCAGCACACACACAGACATAGTTGGGAGTGACTTACATGCTGGAAGCTGTTTGTCAACAGTCCAGGTTGGAGGCTACAGCAGCAAGGCATTTCAAAGGGCACCCAGGTTAGAAGGCAGGGGTGACAGAGCTACTCATAAGTCTGGATTATACCCTGGTATGTCACAGTCTCCACCCAGCAGCCAATATGCAGCAAGCATTTGCCTTGGTATCCGGAGAAAGAAGGAAGAATGATACAGAATTTTGAGGGGACCTGCTGCCTCTGATGAATTGCAGATCGCTCTGATAATGCTGGTCCTCAACACTGAGGACTCAAGGAGCCACCATTAAACCATGTGTAAAGACAAAGTCCAATTTTTGGTTAATCTACAATACTGTAGATGCTCAGAATGAAATCCAGGCCTGTCAATTAGAGAGGGCCTCAAGCTGCAGGGTTGAGGTCTGGATCCAACCTCCTCTGAAGTTTGAGATTATTCAGATCTAGGGGTTTGACTTGGGCTCATTTCTCCTGCCAATGAAATGAAGTTGACAGGCAAGTGACCCAAAGGAATGGATATAATTATAAGAAAGACATTAACATAGAAAAAGCATTTGTGTATGTTCCAGTTTCCAGTAATATTGCAAAAAACCTGCCAGAATTTTGGTGGGAAGGGCCTGAAGTGCACACCCTATCTACCAGGCTGAGTGGGGAATAAAATCTCCTGTTTTAGAGCCTGATCCAGGTCCCACTGTAGTCAACTCCCATTGGCCTAAATGGTGCAGGACTGAGCCCAAACAGTATGGAATATTAATATTCCTGCCCTTTAAGTGCCCTTTACCAAGAGATTTTGATATTCTTTCTATAAATGTTTTCTAAGGGCCTGATTAACAAAAACATCCCTGTTCGGGGCAGCACTTAAACATATGCTTAAATTTAAACATATATTTAAGAGGATGGAGCTAGGCTGTTTTCAGTGGTGGCAGATGACAGAACAAAGAGCAATGGTCTCAAGTTGCAGTGGGAGAGGTCTAGGTTGGATATTAGGTAAACCATTACACTCGAAGGGTGGTGAAGCACTGGAATGGGTTACCTAAGGAGGTGATGGCATCTCCATGCTTAGAGGGTTTTAAGGCCTGGCTTATCAAAGCCCTGGCTGGGATGATTTAGTTGGGAATTGGTCCTGCTTTGAGTAGGGGGTTGGACAAGATGACCTCCTGAGGTCTCTTCCAACCCTAATCTGTCTTGAAAATGGATGCATTTAAACATGTGATTAAGTGTTTTGCTGTACTGAGGCCCAAATGAATGGCAGTAGAAAAGCATGACCGATTTACACAATCCCACAATTTGGGAAAAATTAATAACATCACCCAATATTTCTTTATAATCTACATAGTTTAGTAAAACCATTTGATTATTTTCAGAAGCAGTTTCATTAGTATTAGGGATGTAAAAACATGGCTGATACATTTTTGAGCCCCTTTGAGTTTTATGGGCCAGAGTCTATTCTTAATGCAACAAAACTCCATCAACATCAATAGTGCTGCTCTAGATTTGTAGTGGGTGAATGAGAGCATTTACTCAAACACCAACGTTTGTAGCCTGGAACAAATGCTAACTAATTCAAGTTACCTGGTAATCAATTAAAAAAGGTCTACAGTAGATTTATCCATAGTTGCAATGATAATGTAAAAGGAGGCAGTGAGTATGAGTGTGCAGATAGCTTGAATCAGTAGCTCTGAGAAGTGGGAACTGCCCTGTTCACCTAAACTGAGTGTTATATCTGAAGTATAACGATGACAATTCAAGTGTGGACATTATCAGCAATTTCACTGTTGATCAAACATGCTGGAAAGTAGTCACTCATTTTGTTGTCATGAGTGGTTGGAGCTTGGGCTGTGGGTGGAGTTGAAAATGCTTGTTTTCCAGTCTGGTTGTAGGTCACTCCGATTTTTTATTTATTTTATATGTTGCAAAGATGAGAATAATGAACACGGAGAACATACTTTCTGGGATTCTGAGTTATTTCCCACTGTTTAATGTGTTTTTGTCTTATGCAACTTCTGAGATTTTTTGAAAAGCTCTTTGCAACTCCCTCCCCTCAAAAAACCTCATCCAAACACAGCAAATAAAAAGACAGCAACAGAAGAATATAATCCAAACTTCCTCAGCAAACTCCATTAGATTTTTCATGCTGCTATGCTATCTAACTTGAATTAAACATTTAATATTCCTCTGCCATTTTAGCATCTTGGTGTCTTATACCAATGATAGAATTCCCTGATGTGCTAACATGGCAATGGTAAATGAGCAGCTAATACTGCTTCTGTATTTATATAAGCATTATAAATTACAATCATTCCGAAAAGACCATGATTATTAATCACCCCATTCAGCTATATGTTTTATGTGACTAAACAAAGAACATAGTGACCTCTTTGTAGTTAATTATTTACTGTATATTGAATTTTAAAACAAAACATATTGGTGACCTTATTCTGGTGAGTTTTTTGGTATGTCAAATAGACTTTCTCCTGTCATAGGAAAAGGGAAGAAAATGTTTACATAAGAGTTCTGACATTTAGTAACCTTATCTAAATTCCCTCCTCTCATACAATAATTAACATGTATATGTACAATAATTAACATGTATACCACGGAAACATATGAACTCCTTCTATCAGCAAAGAAAAGGATTCTGGAACTGAAGTCTGAAAAGAAATCAAGCAGAACCAACATGGTTAAAAAAGAATTCACTATCCTTATATACATTTATTAAAGACTCTTAAAGGTTCAGGTCCCCTATAATAGTTATTTCTGTAACAAACCACCCCACCCCACCCACCAAATCTAACAAACTAATGTCAAAAAATCTATTACAGTTTCTAACATTGTCTTTCTTGCTTCATTAACCTTGGCACTGAATTCAGAACTGTTGCAGTTTGAATGAACAATGTGTGGTATAGACACTTCTGTATTAGGGATAATAGAAATAAGTGTTTGAAGAAATATTAATCTTAATCCAAAGGGTCTCAGTCTACTCTGCACGCAGAATGGTCTGCACACACAAATAGTACAATTTGTTGATGCAAACTTGGTCATTAGAAATCTAATAATCTGATTTGCACACACAAACCATGGTGTCCTGAAAACAGCATACACAATTCTTGGGCTAGATGGTGGCATTTATTCCACTGCTGACATAGGGGAAGGTGGAGAGCTGAGAAATGACGGTGTTAATCTTTGTGTATGGAAATGGGGTGAAAGTGGGTGCACAAATTGTTCCATTAAGTAGGGTGGGGAAGGTTGCTTCCCCCAGTACTCCAGCCCTACACTGTGGACCTCTGCAGATGGTGAGCGGGAGCAAGCAGTCCCCTATTCCCCAGCATGACCAGCTCTGATGCAGCTGCAGGTGTGGAAAAAGCTTCTTGTATGGTTATCACCCCTGCATGTATGAGCATTGACTTCTTGCAATCTTGCCCTTACAATCCATTTAACCCTAACTTTTGAAATGTCCTGAGAGAAGCAAACCTTTCCAGGTTCAACTTCTAATAAATTCTGCCCAGAGGAATGGTAAATTAAATGGGAGTTTAAACTCTTCCCCAGCCATCCATTAGCTGTACTGGCCATAGGGACAAGAAGCAAAGGGCAAGAGTGACATGTGAACAGTGATCCCTGGAAGAAAGGAAGTCCTGATCTGAGAGCAGTGGAACAGAATGAGATGAGATAGAAGATGGCCTTGGGTCTGAAGAACAAAGACCTGAAGAATGACAGAGAGTCTTGGAGGGGAAAGAGACATGGAAATAGAGAGACTGACAGCTGAAGAGAGGGCTTCAAGTAACGAAAGAGAGATGAGACCCTGGAAGCAGAGATAGACATGGGGTGGAAGAAATGGTGATGTTATTGAAGAACCAGAGGAAGGAGCAGAGAGGCAGGGTCCTGCAGAAGACAAAGGGAGAAAAGTGGATTTACAAAGGCTGCTCAAAATGCAAAATGAAAGAGGTTAATCTAGGTACAAAGGGGACACTGGGGAGGAAAATTCAGAGAGGGTCACAAAAGGATTGGATCCTGGACAGCCTTCTGTGTGGCTGAAGAGGTCATATATCTGCATATTTCTTCTGATGTATTTATTACTTATTTTTCCCTGGTAGGAACTTAGGCTGGAGAGACGCATCTTTCTAAGCTCCTCAGTACGTTTCCATGAAAAATATATCAATGTTTTAATGATAAAGGTCTCAGAAAACTCAAAACTTCAGGCCCCGCTCTTATCTCTGCTTGTCATTCACATGGGTTCCAAAAAAGCATTCATCCACCTTTTAAAAAATATCCTGAGGATCTTGCCAAAAGTATTCAAAGAAATGAGGTTAGCTGCTCAGTGTTTAGTCAGCAATTAACTGAAGTTCACATAAAATGGATGTAATTCAGAGTGATTAGCATGTCTACTCGGAAAAGGGTCAAGAGTATTAGAGTAACTGCAATACTGAACTCATCTCTCCCTTCCAGAGGGCAGTCCCTCCAGCTCCATATTGTGGTTATTAGCATAGCGTCTCACATAAAGTTTGCTTGCACTGCACCAGCCAAACGGATAAAAATAGTCTTCCATAATACAAATGAAAAGGGGTAATAAAAGTTCATTTCCCATTGCAGTAGGAAAATACACAAATAGCCTCTCTTATTATTGGACTACTCAGTTTTTATGGTTTTCTAGTCATTATCTGCTATGCATGGAAAAACATGCACATGCTAAAAAAAACTTATCATCTGCTTCAATGGCCTGTGGTCAAATGTATTTAAAACACTAACAGTAATAATGCATAATGTCTCTTTTTCCCCCTTGGAAGATAATCTCAGGCTCAGTTCCCAAACTGTTGTAGATAATTTTGCCTTAAGAAAAAGTAATTCACATTGACTACTGTTGGCTAAACCTTTTAAAAACTTGCATTTTTGGAAATGCTGCTATTTTTCATCTTACTGTGGCTAAGATAATACAGTTTCACACTCCTTTGGTTTCATCATTTTGACAAAAGCTTTTGCTATTTCTTATGAATTTTTGATTCTGCATTTCAATCATCTAGTAGCTGAATAGTCAGAAGTTTGAAAAATTCCAACTATTACTTACCATGACTAATTTTTTTTAAAAAGAGCTTTAAGCCACATATGACTGACTCCTTATCTACAGTTAGCAGGGGAAGAAATGGCTTCTATGGAAATAAACATGGTGATCTGTTAAATTATGGATAAAGAATGCATCGTTTTATGCCTAATTATAAATATAACGAGCAAAGCATCAAAGAAAGTTTATTTTTGAATTCTAATGAAGAAGAAAGATTGTTCCCTCCTTCCTCCCCCATTACAACTTAGGTAAGAAAGTGTAAAATTTCAGAAGGGCTGAGAACAGACCTGGTGCTTGCAAATTTTGTCCTTGATTTTTTGGGCTCACAAATTGAATCTGAGGTAGGTAGTGGTGCAGATACTTGGATCCGTTCCTACATTTCAGCCAAAAGAATGATAATACAGGAGTTAGTTGTGCTCCAAAAATGGGGGGTGGAGAGGGTCTCTTCTGAAAATGTACTCATAGTCTGGAGGTAAAATATTAACAGCATCTAAGCTGTTAATATTATGATAAACACAAACACTGGGCCCAATCCTAAGAGTGGTTCTGGCTGCTTTGAGCTGAAGCAGTGCCAGCTTAACCAGTTTCCTGAGGGTTCCCCTTTGAGTTTCACTGGTAAAGTGTTGTGTCATTGGTTAGCCAGCTGGAGAGACATAGAGATGGAGTACAGATTGGGATCTTAGAGAAGATTTCCCCCATGTTGTGCATTTCAGTTTAATCTATGATCCCTGTGTCATTTTTCTAAACGGCCTTTGGAACCTAAGTTTGTGAAAGTGGGGGGATACATGATGGCACATCAGAACTAAATCGTGAACAGTGACTTGGGAGACCCTAGGAAAAATATTTGGAGAGGCATTAGGCTCTGCTGCCAACAACATGTGGCTGATGACACTTTCATCAGATGCAACTAGTCCCACCAAAAGGATGTCTCAATGCCTAAAAGAGATCAAATACTGAATGAAGAGTAACTGGGCTCAAACTGTACCCAAGCAAGACTGAAATGATGCTGCATGAAAGGGGGAAATGCTTTGAATAGCCACTCTTCCCCCACCTCATCAAAAGCACCTGTGAGGTCCAGTTCCTGTCCAGGCCATCATTAATTCTAGATGATCAGGTAGCAACAGTGATGAAAAAAGCCTTCTTCTGTCTCCTGCTTGCTAGCAGCAGGAAACACTGTTCCCTCTGCCTGGAAGAGGATCTGGCCACAACAACCCATGCATTCATCAGCTCCAGATTAGATCACTGTAATTTACTGTATCTAGGACTGCATGTGAAAGCAGTGCAGAGACTCCAGTTTGCTCAGGATGTGGCTGACTGCTTCCTCAATGGGTTAGGTCCTCAAGAACACATCACCCCTGTGCTTAAGGCCCTCTACCCGCACCCCTTCTTCTTCTATTGTTCTTGATTCTGATCTTCAAAGCCATCAAGAGGTCAGGACCCTGTTACATCAGCAAATGCATCTCTGTCCACAGACTACCAAGAAAGCTGGGACAATGCAGCTTTACAAACATTAAGCAAGGAATTTTTTTGTCAACGTTTTAACTGTGGTGACCAATCAAAAACACTTTTCTCACTCTATATGCTGTGCTGGATAGTTGTGATGGGTCACATAGTATTGCTTCTGTTCCACAGTTGAATGAAGGCAGAAGCATTTCCAGTGCATGTGTGATTTTTTAAATTTGCTTTTGGTTAACATTCATGCCTGCAAAGGTTGGTCGTTTGAATGCTTAGGGAGCATGAATGTACACAGCATGGCTGAGGTGAGTTTATTACTAAAAATCTAACATTTTTTTGCTGTATTTCCCCCGCTCCACCTGAAACATTTGTAAAGGCAGAGGTTGGCATCATTGAGGTTGTCCTGATTACAGAGAAGGAAACTAAGCCACTTTCCCAAGGCTCAGCAGGAAAGGAAAGGAGGAAACTGTCAATGCTGTGCCGTTCAGTGCTGCAGTGATGAGGAGGAATGGGGCTTCAGTTACTGAAACTGCTCGGGGAAAACGTGACCTTACATTGACTGAGGTTTTTGGTTAACTGGAGTTTGATAAATTGGGGCTACACTGTATATGGCAACATGGACTAATACAAGATTCTGGCAACATTTACTGTAGGAACTTTATTTTTCTCAAAATTGCTTTTTTTGTTGTGCCATTACCTATAAACACGACTTTGCATATGTTTCCTTTCATCATGGCTGTTTTTAAAGCCTAAACAAAAGAACAGTAAGACAAATTATTCTGCAGGAGTGTATGAGTTGGCACAGAGTAATAAAAGGAGCCATTATGATCTGTCAGGCTACTTATTTAGAGACTTTTTAAACCACTGCTAATTGACTCACTAGAACAAAGCAGCTTCTTTGGAATGGATGGAGTTTATTGTGTAAATCATTTTTAAAAAAATGTTATGACCTCGTTTAAAGTATTTCAGACATAAATGGACAGTTAGAGTGTGGTATACAGCAGTATCATCTAAATGCATATTTACTGACATGATTCTATATATACAGATTTAAACATAACAAAAATAAAAACATTTAGGGCGACGACCTGGTCCTTGTCACAGCTTGATTTAATAGGAAGATGGTGGGAAGTTGGGGGAACAGAATAACCCACCCCAAAATACAATGTGGAACACCAACACAGCCCGCTCCATTGACCAACTTGAAAGCTGCCACAGTGCTTTGTTCCATGTGCACATAGGGTGACCAGATATCCCGATTTTATAGGGACAGTCCCGATTTTTGGGTCTTTTTCTTATATAGGCTCCTATTACCCCTCACCCCTCATCCTGATTTTTCACATTTGTTGTCTGGTCACCCTATGTGCACAAGATGCACATTCTACATCATGCCCCTTCCTGCTCTACAGAACCATGCTGGTTATGCAGCTGAGCATGAATTAGCTCAGCTCTCAGGCTGCTCTAGCTGATGGGAGAGAGCTGGATCAGTTCCCAGGGAGCCCCAGAATCCCAAGGAGCTGCACAGTCACCTTGACACCTATCCCTTCAAGCTATGCTGAGCTCAGCTTGGCCACAGTTAAAGATTGGGGCACCAGAGTCCAACTGCTTCCTCATGTAACGTGATGGCAGAAAAAATTCTGTTCTCTAGAAACCTAACCCAAGAGAGGACAAAATATTGCGAGAACCAAGGCTGCAGGAGGAAGAGAGGTGAGAAAGAAAGACGGAAAGAGAAGTGGGAACCTGTGGCATGAGAGAGGGAAGGAGAGATATGAGGTTGGGAAAAAAGAAAAGGAGGAAGAGGAACAGAGATAAACAGGCAAGTTTGGTATGGGGGGGTGGAATTGGAGAGGTTGGGGAAATGTAAAAATGGGATTCCTGCTGGAAGAGAGATGGGTCAGAAAATAGAGTAGAAAGGAGACCAAGGAGGGACTGGCTAACTGAACATGGGAAGAGGGAGGGGGAGACCAAGTATGAAAATGACAACTAAGAATAAGAGGAAATATATTGCATTTCAAAGAAAAATAAAAGGCAACCCACAGAGGATCAGATTTTCAAAGCTATTTAGGTGTCTAAAAATTCAGATAAATACCTAATGGGATTTTCAAAAGCCCCTAAGCAGACTAACCTCCTATGCACCACTAACGCCTACTGAATTTGAAAACCTGGCCCAGAATAACAAGAGAAGAGAAAACAAGAAAAGACAGATCGGAGAGAGAAAACAAAACCAGAGACAGAAAAGACTAAAGACTGAATATGGTATGGAGGTAAAAAGAGAGAAAGTATAACCAAATCAGAACCAGGTTCAAAATTGCCATATCTTACAATGAGTAATAACCATGTGGTATGCTACATGTGCTAAAATTTGCATTAAAAATATGGCATATGGTGCTCACATCCATTAACAGTGAGTGTAATGACAAGAACAATGACAGTATGGGATAATCCTAAACTATTCCATGCACTTCAAGTGGATACCTCAGACAATGCATCTGCAGCAATTATTGGTTCAAAATTACTGTGTGTATGTTACTGTGTGTATGTATCTATTGGGTTTCCGGGAAACGGGGCGGGCAAAGCCCGCCCCATGCTAACGGATCCCCCCCCAGCCTAAGGGGAGGTTCCACAGGGCCTCAGAAACCCACTCATTGCGGGGGACAACTAATAAAAGAACAGGGACAGGAGTGCGGTCAAAGGGTCATAAGAAGGGAGCCTGACGGGGACACCAAGCAGAGAACCCCGGACAGCGCCCACAGCTCCTCGAAGGCATCAAGGGAGCCAGCGGATGCCGCCCAGAGGAACTCCACCCGGAGACGTGAACGGACTAAGGATCGGAAACAAGCCCCACAGTCGCAGGAGTCTTCACTGGCCAACCGCCTCTCCCTGGTCACGTAGATGGCCATTTTCGCCAGGGCGAGGAGGAGGTTGACCAACCCGCTCTAGCCTTAAAGGGCTTAAAACAGCCCAGGAGAGGGCTGTAGCTGGGAGCAAGCAGTTCCCAGGCTGATTGGGGAAGCAGGCTCAGCTGTGGCCACCCCCTAATCAGGGCTCAGCTGGCCCTTATAAGAGGGCAGTGGGCCAGAAGCAGAGTCTCTCAAGGGAGAAGGGAAGCTGAACAGAGTACCTGAGGGGAACAGGGCTGGGGAATACGGCAAGGGAGCTGGGGAGCGCCCGCCCACCCAGAAAAGCCCCAGGCTGTGGCCTTGTCAAAGGCCAGAAAGGTACTAGGGTGCAAGGGTGCAGCCCAGGGTAGGCACAGGCAGCCGGTCCAAACCCCCCTTGCCTGTGATGAGTGGCTTGTAAACTGCAGTCTGCCCCAGTGAGCGGGGGCTAGATGGTGACTGGCAGTAGCCCAAGACTGAGGCGAGGTGGGGATATGGATGGGGGTTCCCCTGGGTGGGGAGACCCAGAGAGTGGGTATACTGCCAGGGGGCAGTGCATGAGGAGGAGGGGCACCGAGTCTGGGAGGGACATGGGGGCCAGCAGCAGCAAGGCACCAGCCTGCAGAGGGCGCTCCGGGTCAAAAGAGCTAATTCCCAGGATGACCAACAGGAGGTCCTGCAGGGATGAGTCTTGCCCTTTTACAGTGTATTACAGGAGTGCCTACAATGTGATAGGTACTGTACAGACATATGGGAAAGTACAGTCCTTGCTTTGAAGAGTTTCCAGTCTAAGAAGACAAAAACAGATGAAGGGTGGTGGGAGTCAGAGTGATGACTGGTACATTTGGCTAGTTCTTTTAGGTTTATAATTTTCTCCCAATGCCCCTCTTCTAGTAGAGATCAGTTCTAATGTTTCTTTTTTCCTTCCCACTCCCTCCTCCTGATCTCCTATCTACCTCAAGAAAACATTCGCTCAAATGCCTCTAACTTTCTGCCAGGGAGCTGTCATCACCCCTGAGTGTGAATTAACCAATCAGTCAATTGATAAAGCCAGAGTTCCTGATGCCACCAGTGGACATCAATGGCTCATATCACTTCTTGAGATGTATGTGGGGAATTGAGAAATGTTGGCTAATGGAGTTGCTGAGAGGGTGAGTGGGCCAGGAGTACATATGGCCACCCTTCCCCCCCAACAGGGTCCTACTAACCCACAACTAGTCTCCTGCAGTCATAGTCCAGGTGATGATATTTACTAAAGTTTAAAATGTTCAGTAAAGCTGGGAGCTGCTGATATCAGATGACTGAGGTCCTGAGAAGAACATCTGCTTTGCCCAGCTATGTCCTACTGCAATCTGTACACACAGCATTTCCTTCTTCTTCCTGTGGTCAGGGCACTTCTGAAGCCAGGTCCATGTGGATTGGGGCATTCCCTCTTAGCTCTACTCCAGCTGGTGGGTCCCTGTGATGGGATTCAGGGGGCAATCCAGACCAGTGAGATGTTGCATCACCACTTGCCCTGCAGCCCTGGGTGCCTTACAATGCCTAGGTGCTGCAGCTCCCAGCCTGGGATATTCACAGCCACCCTACCCTGGGTGTCTCTGTATAGCTTCAGCTTTGGCCCAGCAGACTCTGACCCCAGCAGCCTGCTAGCAACAGAACAGTCAGACTCTGGCTTCCTCCAGCCTTGGTTAGTACTTTCAGGATGACCCCAATACATTCCCAGTCTTGAATTTTCCCCAAACCATGTGATCTGTAATGTCCAGCCCTCTCCTGGACAATTCAGAGAAATAAAAGTTCACTTGTTTCCTCTAAAACCCACCAGCTTATTAACTTACCTGGGGTGAATACAGCCTTTTCTTTAAGCAACATACTGAGTTTGTTTATAGTAAAAATAACCCCAAATTTATGAACTATAATAGGACATACGTTACGTGATGCCAAGTAAAAGGAATAAAATTAGAAAAGGTTAACTGTAAATAAAAGCAAAAGCAAACATCTAAAAGTCTAAAACTTAATCTAGCAAGATATAGGCTTTGTTCAAGATGGTTTCTCTCATCAGTCATTCTTCTTCCCAGCCAAGGTTTCTCAGTCAGGACCTTTCACAAAAGCACAAGGGGCTGGTTTTCCTTGTCTTCATAGGTGAAAGATCTTTGCAGAAGCAGGTTTCTCATCTATATTCAGTTCCAGAACCTTCTATCCTCCCCTCCTCCAGCTGAAAGACTCATCTTTCTAGAGCTCTGTTCTCTTGTCTGTCTAGTGATGGATGACAAAAATGGCTTTTCTTATAGCTTCCAAAGTTCAATGACTGTTTCAAGAGACAGGATGACCTCATGCTGTTCTTTCCCAACCCTTCGCTAATTTCTATGTAAATGTGGCTTCCATTGTGTCTGAGCTCACCATACCTAATTTACATAAGAGACAGGTAAATAGCTGCCTTCTCTCCTGTCTGAGAGGCAGGGCCGCCCAGAGGATTCAGGGGGCCTTGGGCAAAGCAATTTCGAGGGCCCCTTCCATAAAAAAAGTTGCAGTACTATAGAATATTATATTCTCATGGGGGCCCCAGTGGGGCCCGGGGCCTGGGGCAAATTGCCCCACTTGCCCCCCTCTCTGGGCGGCCCTGCTGCAAGGGAATTTTTGTCCGTTTGGCCCCAGACTTTAAAACATAATATGGTTAAATATCCACATGTCCTCATATTGTTAATACCTTTATTTCAAGTTGATATAGATCATGAGTGTGCCACTAGCTTTCAGAAAAGACCTCCTTTGTACACTTACAGTAATATTGTATACAATCAGTTGATCCAATTGCTTATCACTGGGGTCCAGCACCCTTGTCTTTATAGACCAGTAAACCTTTGCAATTCATTCTTTGAAGAGTAAACCCCAGACCAAGCATCTCTTTCCTGCTGGAAGCAGACACCATGCTGTCTTCTCCCCATCTTGTTAGCATGACGTCTACCTACATCCCTTGTTAGCTTGGTGGATCCACTTTGTATTTACATATCACATTTCTCATTGTCTTTCGAAGGACTTTGGAGGTCATTCCCAGGTGTGGAAAACACATTCCTTTGTCTAGTGCAGACCTGTTTATCAACTCCCTCAGCAGTTTAGAAACACTTTAGTCATAACTCCAGCCTATATTCGTAACTCTTGATACACCACATACATACATCATGCAAGAATATCAATGATTAGTGAATTATTAGTTTGCACAAGGCACATTTTGTACAAAGATTATTACAATAATGTGTACGGCATGAATACTGGGGTGCTTAGTACCCTAGTGTCATGATGTGGGCGGGAGAAAGAAGGGCTGACATGCCCACAGTCCTGGTCTGCAAGTCTCATTGTTCCTATTACAGCATGTTCTGGCTGTATTTTCTCTTCCTTCTTGGGGTCAGGGACATTATAGAAATAAGGCTATATTGGCCAATACAACTTGGTAGAAAGCCAAATATATAGATGCATACCACTAAGAAGTGTTGTCAAAAACCAATGGCCTGATGCGGCATATAGTGACTAACATGTACGTCTTTACTCCTGCAGGGAGTCTAACTGATATAAACAGGACTATATGTGGGAGTATATTCAAAGGAGCTGCATGTGAGAGTTGGATACATCCACAGCAGTAACTCTTGGCAGGATTGGATCCCTGTTTATTATCAGTTAATATTGTTATTTGTATTGCTGCATCCAAAAACACCAATCAGGATTGCGGTTCCAGAGTGCAGTCTGTTGAACAAACACAAAAGCAGACAGTCCCTGTCCTGATTAATTTAATGATTACTGCAAAGCTAGAAGAGTTAATGAAAATAATACAGGAGAAATAAAATATGATATCCAAAATAAACAATATATTTGTGAAACCAGATATGGAATTTATCCTACTACCAAAAGCCCAGTCAGAAGGATCTGGGAAGCTAAATAGAAGATACACAATCTATCTGTCAAAGGTACTTATTTAGCCCCCATTACCACAGAGTGTGAGCACCTCACAATCTTTAATGAGTTTATCTTCACAACATCCCTTGGAGGTCGGGAAGTGCTACTATCCCCATTTTACAGATGGGAAGATGAGGCACAGAAAAGCTAAGGGACTTGCCCAAGGTGACAAAGGTGATGTCTGTGGTGGAGCAGACTTGATTCCAGGTCTCCCAAATCATAGTCTAGAGCATTGGACCATCCTTCTTCTCTGACAAAAGATTTGTAAATATGTCCACCAAGGCAAAACATTTCTATAATGCATTAAAATGTTACTCCCAAACTTATGTGACTCTTAAAATGATCAAACATTTGAAAAGATAATTTAAATTTTGTCTCAGCTGCCATTCCCACATTGGAACCTTCTGGCATCTAGTATGGAAATGTACACAAGTATATGCAAATATACTTGTTAAAAGTTAAAACAGTATACTGTGAAGTGAATATAGACTTGAAATATGTAAAATAACAGATAGAAATTCTGAGACCGTGAGCTCTGAATCTGTGCTCATTATGTTACTGTTATTCCAGTGTAGCTTTATTGTGAAATTAATTGATTTCAGAGGAATTATTCTGGATTTATAGTGACGTGAGTAAGAACAGAAATGTTTATTTTGATTTCTACTATACAAAAGTGTGCCTATCCCAAGCTCTGGATGAACTTGACAATATCTTAGCGTACACTTCAAAAAATAGACTCCAGCAATTACTTCCAGATCACACTACCCTGGCAGCAACATAAATATAAGAAAAATTTAATTTTCTTCTACCAACAAAATCACTAGCTTTGTTGTTGGTTCAGTGTAAAAAAGATCTCTTCTGGATGAAGAAGTCAATGCTGGGGTTAAGTCCCAGATTCTTGATATTATGAAAGCAATATTTATGGAAGAGGACATTTATCAAATAAAGCCAATAAAGGCCAGGACTAAATTCATAGGCTGAGACTGAAAAAACTGTTATGAGCATCTTGGTAATACTGTGCAGATATATTTTGTTGGCACTCTGCAGATATATTTACCTATATGGAAGTAATGCATTTGCATCAAAAGCAGTGGAAATAAAGTGAAAGTATAAAATAGTTCTGTTAAAATCATTGAGCTAAAAGTAATGCTAGGCCCAGTTGACCCTTCCTACTGGAAAATGTGTGGGAAAGGACACAGGAAGAAAAATCTATGCAAGGGTCTCTGTAACACAATTAAGGTGGGCCCTGTCTGGTACAGGGCAAGTGCACCCGCCTTCCTCAGGGAATAGGGGAGGGGACATGAGCCTTACGTGCCTATTTCCCCCAACTTAAGTCCGCACGTCTGGCCTTAGCTGTAGGGTAGAGTGCCCCAAACGGCCAGAGTTCATACAAATATCCCTCCCACTCGGGATAATGTGGCCTAGCGGCCGGCGGCCATGAAACATGCCCCTATTGTCAAGGCAGTGTGGCCCAATGTTCGGATTCCATACAATATTCCCCCCCACACACACTCAGGGTAGCACAGCCTAGCAGACAGACTCCATGAAACATGCCCCTACTGTCAGGGCAGTGTGGCCCAATGGACAGAGTTCATGGGGGCCATCAGCAGGATGGCCCAGGTCCCTAGTAGCAGTGGAATCACAAGCTACCAGCTCAGTGGGGAGTCCTGCTGAAACACGCCAAGCTTACCTCAGTGGGAGATACCACTCCAACACCATCCCTGGGTCACTTCCTCCCTCAGTCTCAGGCATTGTAGTCCAGGAGGTGTTGAGATCTCTTAGTTCCCCAGCACTGCCTGCTCCCTGGGGCTCTGTGGGCTGCTTGGATCCGAGGCTGTGATCCACGTCTCCACTCCTCTTTGGCACAGGCTGGAGGCCATCCACAGCAGGAGCTTCTGGTACACATCTTTCCCCACTGGCATCTCTTCCTGACTGAGCTGGGCTGCTCTCTTTTATTCTGGTACACCTGGAGCATGCCCAGTAGGGAGAAGGGGGTGTGGCTTTTTCAGCCCACAATGTGGCTTTAACCCCTTCCTGTCCAGTGAGGGGTGAGTGTGCCCCATTAGAGTCTCCTTGTGGGATGTTCCCCCTAACCGTTCCATTGTGGAGTTAGGGTTTCCCCTCTTCTCTATGGAACCAGATATGAGTCCAGTCCAAAAACCTTGTGAATCCCAAGGAATCACAGCCAGCCAGAGCTCTGGTGGCTCATCCCATCACCTCCCTGATAGTTTGGCCAGAGCTTCACCCATTAGTAGATGCTCTCAAGACCCTCATTTCTGTCACTGAGCTCCGTGGCATTGGATGGGTGACAATGCACTTTCCTCTGGACATGGGGCCCACCCACTTCTCCAGTAACTTCCCCACCACTCAAGCCCCTTCTCTTGTGTGGGTTCCTGGAGTGTCCTTTCCAGGTGGAAGAAGAAAATCTGTGGGCAGAGGGTGTCCTCCAGATGTGCACCTCAGGTGAATGACTAAGGCTGACTCTCAATAAAGACTGTTATTAAGGGCTGCACTTTTTATCAGAATTATATTTTCTTTTCTAACTATTCTTGTGGTTTCCCTAGAATACCAAAAATCTGTACTGGGCCTATACTTGTAACAACTGTGTAAAGAAAATGTAGTAAAAGGAATTTTTAAATAAAGAAGGAGAAAGAATGAGAGTAGGAGGAGAGGGGAAGAAAAAGAGATCACAGTATAAAGAAATAAAAAAGAAAGCAAAGACAAACAACCTCAAGGTTTGATTTCATTTATCAGAGCCTGTGATGGGGCATTGGCCCACACTGGTCTCCATGGGGTTAATAGAGTCCTAGGGAGGCTGCACAGGAGGCAGCCAATCAGGGCCTGGTAGGCCCATATAAGAAAAGCTGCAGAGCAGAACAGAGTCAGATACTCCCTGGAGCTCAAGAAGGGAGAGGCAGAGGCCCTAGACAGAGCAGTGCTGATGTTGGGCATCTCCTGGATGAGAAGTTTCGGGTGGTCTACAATCTCACATACAACACTATGGCTACACATGAAGATGTGGACACAACCATGTTGACAAGAGCTTTATTTAACTATGTTCACTGTATGTTTGGAATCAGGTATGATGATTATGATTATGGAGAAGTTAATCAGTTACTTGAATGCAGACTGAAGGTTTACATTAAGACAGTGACCTGCTACCCAGAGAGAACTACCAAGTGCATGTACGACAGTTACTGGCGTCAGTTCAAGCACTCAGAGAAGGTCCATGTAAATCTACTTTTAATGGAAGCCCGTATGCAAGCAGAACTTCTATACACCCTTCATACCATAACTCGTCAGTTGACCTGAAGTATCAATTCGGAGGGAGCGAAGGAAGTTCAATTGATATGTAAAGGCCTTTTTGAAATAGTCCACACCTGAAGCTGTATGTGATGTAGCATCAAGTTACTCAGTTCTCTAGTGTCAACGTTTAGCTGTGTTTTTGGCGGCTGTAATGTGCAATGATGTGTTTTATTTTCTTGATGCTTAACATTACTGGGACTGGGGGAGACTCCTCGCTGGCTGCTAGGATTTGCAGGCTGAGGCCCTGAGGCAAAGACATAAATGGTTTAGTCTGCAACAAATAATGACATTTTTATAGTGCCATCCTCAGATTGACTGGAATTCATTTTGAAATAAAATATTCAACAGAAGAACATCATACAAAGTTTATAGACAACATAAACTTTTCTCTTTTTTATTTTGTTAAGATGCAACCTTTGTTAAGATGCAACCTGTTTTCACTAATGAAACTTAATAATGACTAGCAAATCTTACTGTGGATTTGCAGGGAAACATGTAAATGTATTGAAATGCACACACAAATTAATACAGCCCTAAGGCTCCCAAGCAAGTTGCAAATGCAGCATTTTGTGCCTTACAGGTGAAACAGCCCTGGCTTAGAGTGAATTTTTATGAACACATTTTAAAGGGACACTGACATTATCTTAAATACGGTGGCACATAATGGAGCTTAAATTGGCACCTTTTCCAGTAATAATTAGGGATGAATGAATTGGTTCTGAGAAAAACATAGGTCTGAACTTCAGCCCAACCACAAACTTGAACACCAGCTTATATAAAAATTCAGATCAGTGTCCTCGGCTGATTTCCCCATTCCACAATTGCTTTCCCCCTCTCCCAGTCTATTGGAAGGTCTCAGAAGGAAAGGAAATCTGAGTTGACTGCTGCCTACCATGGTCAAAGGCACAAAGTAGTCTGGAGCAAAAGACATAAAGGCTCAACCAGCTCAGCAGATACTGCAACATCTGTTAAGATCCCACAGCTGAATTTGGTGGAATATCAGCACAAGTAGAAAGCTCTAGTGGGGTTTATGAGAAGGAGCTGGATGGTTAAGAATGAAAGGGAAGGCTCAGGGAATGATGAGAGAGGACTGGAAGACCCCAGGTGAACCAGGCAAAATGTTTATGCTAGCAGAGCCTGTTGCAGGGTTAAAGATCAGGTCCAGAGGTCTGATGAGGTAGAGGGGAAGTGGGTTAGAGTTTGTGGGGAGAGAAGAGGATCTCAATGGGTAGAAAAGAGGGAGAGAGAAAAATGAAGCAATAGAGAAATGGGAAAGAAACCACAAAAGATATTAGGTACTTTCGGATATACATAGAATTCTCCAAAGTAAATCTCTCAATCCTTCTGAGATTTCCCATCACTGTAAATGATATGAGTAATAACTAGGGCTATTGATTAATTGCAGTTAACTCACCCGATTAACTCAAAAAAATTAATCACAGTTAAAAAAATTAATCATGATTAATCGCAGTTAAACAATAGAATACATATTGAAATGTATTAAATAGTTTAGGTGTTTTTCTACATTTTCAAATATATTGATTTCTATTATAATTCAGAATACAAAGTATACAGTGCTCACTTTATATTATTTTTATTACAAATATTTGCACCGTAAAAATGATAAACGAAAGAAATAGTATTTTTCAATTCACCTCATACAAGTACAGTCTCATTATCCTGAAAGTGCAATTTACAAATGTAGATTTTTTTTGTTACATAACTGCTCTCAAAAACAAAAAAATGTAAAACTTTAGAGCCTACATGTCCACTCAGTCCTACTTCTTGTTCAGCCAATTGCTAAGACAAACAAGTTTGTTTACATTTGCGGGAGATAATGCTGCCTGCTTCTAATTTACAATGTCACCTGAAAGTGAGAACAGGCATTCACATGGCACTTTTGTAGTCAGCGTTGCAAGGTATTTACATGCCAGATATGGTAAACATTTGTATACCCCTTCATGCTTTGCCAGCATTCCAGAGGACATGCTTCCATGTTGATGACACTCATTAAAAAATAATGTGTTAATTAAATTTGTGACTGAATTCCTTGGTGGAGAATTGTATGTCTCCTGCTCTGTGTTCTACCTGCATTCTGCCATGTATTTCATGTTATAGCAGTCTTGGATGATGACCCAGCATATTGTTCATTTTAAGAACACTGTCACTGTAGATTTGACAAAATGCAAAGAAGGCACTCGTGAGTTTTCTAAAGATAGCTACTGCACTCAGCCCAAGGTTTAAAAATCTGAAGTGCCTTCCAAAATCTGAGAGGGATGAGTTGTGGACCATGCTTTCAGAAGTCTTAAAAGAGTAATACTACAGAAACTACAGAACCCAAACTGATGCAGAAACTACAGAACCCAAACCACCAAAAAAGAAAATCAACCTTTTGCTGGTGACATCTGACTCAGATGATGAAAATGAATATGTGTTGGTCTGCATAGCTTTGGATCGTTATTGAGCAGAACCCATCATCAGCATAGATGCATGTCCTCTGGAATGGTGGTTGAAGCATGAAGGGACATATGACTCTTTAGTACATCTGGCACGTAAATATGTTGCGATGCCGGCTACAAATGCCATGCAAATGCCTGTTCTCACTTTCAGGTGACATTGCAATGTCACTTTCAGGTGACGTTTCAGGTGACATTCAGGTGACAAGAAGCGGGCAGCATTGTCTCCTGCACATGTAAACAAACTTGTTTATCTGGGCGAATGGCTGAACAAGAGGTAGTACTGAATGGACTTGTAGGTTCTAACGTTTGACATTGTTTTACTTTTGAATGCAGTTATTTTTTTTACATAATTCTACATTTGTAAGTTCAAGTTTCATAATAAAGAGATTGCACTATAGTACTTGTATTAAGTGAATTGAAAAATACTATTTCTTTTATTTTTACAGAGCAAAATACAGAGCAAAAATAAATATAAAGTGAGCACTGTATACTTTGTATTCTGTGTTGAAATTGAAATCAATATATTTGAAAATGTGGAAAACATACAAAAATATTTAAATAAATGGTATTCTATTATTGTTTAACAGCGCAATTAATCATGTGATTAATCAAGATTAATTTTTTTAATCGCATGATTAATAGCGATTAATTTTTTTAATCGCTTGACAGCCCTTGTAATAATCATTACCATTTTAAAAGGAATACATTCTCTCTCTTTCTCTGTAGTCCCTAATTAAAAAGCAGTATATTTTTTGCTGTCTGCTAAATATTGTAAGAGATATAAGAATCTATTAATCCAAAAATCCATTGTGTCTGCTAGGTACATTAATGCCACAGTTTTATTAGAAGACAATTATTGGGCTGTAAATTAAAACCATAACAACTCGGGCACATAAGTAGGTTTAGGTGAGTGGAGAATGTTGGTACCATAGGCACTGATATCCTCTGTTCCTGGGGGGGTTCTTGACTCTCACTCAGCCCCAGGCCCCACCCGCACTCCACACCTTCCCCCAACTGCCTCTCCCCCACTTCTTTCCACCTCCTCCACCGCCTCTTTCCACCCCATTTCTCACCCTGTGCCCCAGCACCTCCTTCACGCTGCTGAACATCTGATCCAGAGTGAGCAGGAGGTGCAGGGAGGGAGGGGAAGGAACTGATCAGTGGGCACTGCTGGCGAATGCTCAGCACCCACAATTTTTTTCCATGGGTGCTCCAGCCCTGGAGCACCCAAGGAGTCGGTGCCTATGGTTGGCACACAAATTAGGAGTGGGCATGGACTTCAGCCCTTGGAAGTTACTAATTTTGTGGCATTCAGAGGTGAGTTGAACCCCAGTTCCAATGCAGCCATTTGAGGATTGTGGGATAGCTCTTCCGCCCACCCATGCTAAAGATTTTCTAGAGAACATTGTGGGAACTGCTAAGAGGTTCTCCCTTCCCTGCTGGCCCCTAAAGCAATAAATACAGAGTGTCTGCTCCTGAGCTCACTGATCAATCACCAGACAACACTAGTAGCTACAATACACTTCTGACTCTAGCAAAAGACCTGGGCTTGGTCTATGCTTAAAAGTTAGGTCAAAAGAGCTACATCAGTCAGCGGTGTGAAAAATCCACACGCCTAACTGACTTAGCTATGCAGACCTAACCTCAGTGTAGATGCAGCTCTGTCAACGGACAAATGCTTCCATCAATGTAGCTACCATCATTCAATGATGTGGGTTTTCCTACAACAATGAAGAAATACTTCCTGTTAGTGTCGACTGTGTCTACATATCGGGATTGTGCCCTGATAGCTATGCTGACATAGCTATGCGAGTAGCGTCTCCATAGACATTCACCAGCCCCTCTACTTTCTCTGAAGTGGGTTCTGATTTGGTAGTGTTTTCAACCCACTTTGTATGGGTGTCAAAGACTACACAATGTGCAAGGACAGTGGAAAATCATGTCATTTTTACTTTAAATTGAGAAATGTTCATGTAATTGGGAGTGGTGGGAATGTTTTTTGAAGGTTGTCAGTATCTGAGTATAGCCCTTCTTACGGAGTTTCAGCATCTTGTAGGGACACATCTCAGAATATTTAGTGTCTCATTCAGGAGGAAGCAAAGAGCTATCCACTGCAGTGTTCAGGACTTTAACCCCTAAAACTCACTCTACCGACACCCCTGATAAAAAATATTTGTTCAGAAGGTGGCTGAAAATACAC
Organism: Mauremys mutica; assembly: GCF_020497125.1. Taxonomy (NCBI): domain Eukaryota; kingdom Metazoa; phylum Chordata; order Testudines; family Geoemydidae; genus Mauremys; species Mauremys mutica. The sequence continues at coordinate 267,493,053 of NC_059073.1, forward strand.
ATACACAAACCGCTCTAAATCCCTCCACCGTCCCTTCTCTGTTACAGGTAATCTCTTTCTTGTGTTTACATTTTTGACTTTGTACATAGAAAAAAGGAGATAAAAATATAGCTAATGCTACTGTCATGGCCATCTTATTCCTGCGTAATTATATTCTGCTCAACTAATTTAAGGTTTAAGGGGGTGCAGTGTTCTAAACTTCCTGGGTCTGATTCTCATTTACGCCAATGTCCATTTATATCACTCTGGCAGTATAAAAGGCACTGAAAGAGAGTTCCATTTTCAGGAACTTTACACTTAGTGGGCCTTAGTGTAAATGAGAATCAGGTGCCTTATCTGAAATTACTGTGTAGTGTTGTAGTGTGCAGTTATACAGCCACTTTATTTCACCCCAGTGGTGGCTGTGTTTCAAAGGAGGCAAAGTGAGTCCTATATAGTTGTACATTCTGCATTTCTGTAAAGTGCCTTGAGGTCTGTGAAGGTACAAGGTTAAATACATAATTATGTAACTAAATATCTTATCTCTCTAGCAAATGCTCAACCATTCTATTCAAAATCATCATTACATTTAGGAAACGTCTGCCAGAGTAACCAGTGCTGTTACTCCAGTTTTACACTGTTGTAATTCCAGTAAAGTCCATGAAGTTGCAATGATGTAAAACTGGAGTAACACAGTGATGAATTGGGTCCTTATTCTTTAGGCACTGGAGAAAATATAGATGCTATTTTAGTCATGTTTGTGTATGTGTTTTTAAGAAAGTATATAAGAAGATCAGACAGCAGAGAAGCACTAACCAATTAGGCAGGTGTTTGAAGAACTAAAATTTTATGAATAAGAAAGAAGATACATGGGGAATAGCTGTTCATTTCTGAGACAGCCATATTCCACCCTCCTTCCATGGTGGAATTCTCAGTGAAGTTAATAAGAGAACTGCACAAAATCGTAAGATATGGCCCTAAGCATGTAAACTTCTACTTATACCTGAATGGGTAGCAATAACTTGTAACCTAATTATGGGCTTGCATTTTTTTTAGTTTTTTTTAATGATCTTGGTCATGTGCTAACTTTGCAGTCCCGTTACAACATACCATGTCCTATTTTACAGTTACACACACATTTGCCAAACTCTAGGAAATCGTTTCACAGAAATTCTGCAAATTTATGTTTGTCAAATAATTCATGGGAAATATTCCCATAAAATGCCAATTATTTTGTTCATGGATAAAGCTTACCATTCTATTGCCTACTTTAAAAGTCAGTTACGATTTACTCCCAATTTTTAATTCCCCCAGGACAATGACATTGTCTTCTTCTTAAAGATTAAGGTTCAATTTGACCTCATATTTTGTGAAAAGGGCTTTAAAATGTTACAGTCTTGATATCCTTACAGCTCTAAATTTACTGATAAATATCCACTGGGATATGCAACTCAGTCTGAACGCTAGTTACGATAATAAAGTGCTCCTTCTTCTTTGCTTGCAGTTGCAAGAATAGCAGGTGGTCATTGTTTACCGTGCTAAAACAAGCCACTACATCTGAGACAGCTCATTTTGGACCAATGCTGAATGCCATGCTTGAGTGATTCTACTCCTAACAAAGCAGCCAAGACTCTCATTCCCATTGTTTCATTTCAATGAGAATTAGCTGCTGCTGCTTGCATGGTCAGGACTTGCTATTATAAAATGGTTCTGTAGACATGTTTATTGAAGGCTAGCTGCCATAGTATATGGAGAATGATCTCTTAATGGGTCCATGCTTTTCACAATCAACTTTACCAGTGAGAGTGAAAGTCAAGAGGAAGCAGCAATGAATGAAGCAGAGAGGAGGCAGCATTCTCTCTCAGCCTGTAGCAGTAGCAGCCTTACTATCTATACTTCTCTAGTAATATGCACTGCAGAAACTGTAGGCCCATATATTTTCATTAGGGTAAGGGAATGCAACTGCTCAGTGTGATGTCAGTGAAATTGACAGGAGACCGTGCTCAAACAGCACAATGTCAACACAATCACAGTGTAAACTACTGTGATTACTACCAAAATCTTGGACAAAAGGGTAAAACAAAATGAGATCTGAAACAGGCTATTCTTATAGGTAATAAATTCCCCTTCATGCAGTTTAAAAATGTTTTCTTCAATGACTAATACCTTTTTCATGATGCAGGTCCTGCTTTGTAAACCAAGACACATGCACCCTAGAACATCTAGGCCTAGTTTTCTAATAATGGAGTCTAGAGAATCTCACTTCAAATACACAGCATGTCAGAGCTCTTTAAAAATGATTCATATGAGTCCTGTTATAAGCATTAGGGCCAAACTGCTCTAATCAATCCAGAGCACATTGAAAGCTACAGGAACCAAAGTGCCTGCTTCTAACAGCTATGCCACCAAAGAAATCTATGCTATTTTCCCTCCCACCCACAGCATCAACTATCCACTTTTTAAATCTAAGCAATGATTTTCATTTTTTCCCAGCTAAAGATTGCTAGTGAGAATAAGAAGTTAGAGATGGAAAAGATCTAAGTGTTATTAGATTATAATGAGTAGTAGTAGGTTATCCAGTCCATCTCTGCAAGTACATTCTTTGTGCCTAAGACAAAATGCCTTGAGGAGCTTCCACTTGGAGTCATATATCTGTGCCTTGCCCCTTACTACAAGCTTTGGCTTTAAGCCACAATTTAGTCCTTACTATTCAGGGCAAAATATTGTATCTGGACAACATAATGTATCTCTGATGACACTGTTTAATTAGAGATGGTCAAGCCAGAGCTTTCCTCCCCAAAGGGGAACCAAACCAAACTCAATCTGTTGTTGAGAATTGAGCCCATTCAATTAATTTTGTGATCAACCTTTTAATTTCCACATACTTTTGTCCTTCCTGATTTCAGCTGCAACCAAAAGTGGAAATACTGAAATAATTCAAGAGAGGCTTGTTTGGGGGGGATTTCCAGCTTATTTGAAACCTAGTAACACTAGGAAACCTGAAACAAAATCTGATTTTGTGAGATTTCCAGCTCAATTTTCAAACTAAAGGTTGAGACAATTCGAATTCACTAACATCTGAACTTTGGGCTTCTTATCCAAACTTCAACCAGCCTCCAAACCTTTAGACCTTGCTCATCATCAGTCTACACAGACATTTGTTCTACCCCAAACAGTGAACATGCCACTAGATGATTTTTTAAAAATTATTATTGGGGTTTTTTGCACATGTCCTCAGTATTGAATTATCTCTGACTGTTTGTTGTCATTTAAGAAAGACACTGAACACTTAGCAAACATGCCTTTTATCAGTGGAAGAACATTGCCATCTTATCAATCAAAGATAGCATACATGCAAACACTTTATCTATGCTTTCGTTCCTCTAGATTGTTTGGTTGCCTGTTTATGGCTCCCAGACCATTTTACCAGCAACAGGCTTCAGTTAGTCATTCCCCCTTCTGTCTGTTTCCCCATTTTTCAAATGGGGACTAATACTTACCTCTTTTGTGAAGTGCTATGAGATCTACTGATGAAAAACACTATATAAAAGCGAGGTACTATTATTCTTAGCTCAGAAATCTGAATCCAAAATGGTGACTGGTACAAAGAGGCACTGACTTATTACTCCTCTAACTTTGAAATCCCTCCATTGGTTTACAGTTAAATCCTGTATTAATGTTAAAAGTTTTTCTGATAATTTAAAAACCCAGAAACTTTCTTGGGCTTTTATATGTTTCAGAACTATTGGTGCAATAAACTCCATTTCTCCCTCTGTGATATGCTGACTCATTCATTTCCTCTTACCAGTGAAGATAAGAGGAAGACTGCTGGGCTGGAGCTTTTACTGTTCTTGCCCTATGCATCTGGCACTCCTTCCTTTTGAGATTAAACTGATTCAAGCTGGGGAGCTTTTTAAGTAATAAACTAAAACCTTTTTGCTTCATAAAGCATTTGATTACTGAAACATCAGGATTAGGTATAAACTGAAAGCATTGTAACAGCTTTTTAAAAATATATATTGTCTTTTTTATTCACCCATGAGAATACAAAACTCATTTTTAGCTCCAGAACACATATTCTGCCAACTTCTTTGATCTCTATTCTCCCGCTGAAGAGTTTTGCTTTCATAATTATAGGCAGTTGAGGCAGTTTCGCCTTGCACCGGTCTTTGTAATAACTTAAGCATTCATCAGTGATTGAACTTTCAACAGCATAGTTTTTTGGGTAGTTTAACCTTGTCTACAGATTAACAGGTGTTCTCATTTTTTTAAAAAAAATATCATTTTGAAGAGCTTTTCTAACATGTGTGGTGGGGATGGAGACCTTCTGCTAAGATGCTAGGCATTTCTACAAATGAGGGCAGATAATGGGATAGCTCACAGCAGAGGTGACTGTGTGGCCGGTGAGTGGCAAGTACTGGGGAAGCGTAAGCATGAAGAGAGCACTGATCTACCAACTTTGGAAGAGGCAGGAGAAAACTAGAAAGGTGGGCTAGTTTGCCCATGAAGCTTGTGAAAGAGGCCCCTAAAATAGTGGAGCTATACCAAGAGAAGGATCTGAGCTTCAGGATTTCCTGTCTGGTTGTTTTTTGCTGACATTTTTCTAATACATGCCCCGACCACACAGTGCACAATGTGCGTAAATACTAATAAAGTATAGTCAAAATTACATTATAAAAAAGGGTGCCTAAATTGAAAACACTGAGCTCCCTATGGAAAACTCCAGCAGTAAGCATCCCTCTATTAATGATCAATCCATAAAAAACCCCATCAAACCCAACACTATTGTTAAAAATGTAAGAGTAACTTGTGCATAGGTCTGTATAAAATTTCTATATGCTTGGGTAATCATAACTTTAATTGTAACTTTAATAAAACTTGTAAAACAAATAAACCTTGTACTTGTAAAAGTGTGGTCACTACCCTTGGTCTTTATGTGTTCCTAAAACCTCTAAATCTAAAGCAAGTGGCCAAAGTAACTTTCACTCTGTTAAGCTTAAAACTGTAGCAACCATATCTGAACCCTCCCCCCCCTTAAATAAAATAAAAGGCTACAATGCTTTGTAAGAGATTGGAATTAGAATTTGTTGTTAAATTGAGGCTGATGTTGTTACACCCTTTGAATCTAGTCTCTGGGGTGAGACTTGAGGTTGGGCAATTGAACATTCATGGACTGATCATCATCTCCTCTAGTCTGAGAGTGGGTCATGCCTCTGTTATCAATGCAGGGCATCTGTTTTGATGGCCTGCTGAGACTGATGGAACTGGAGTTTATCTAAAAGGCTCTGAGGGAGAGAGAGAATCATTCCTCCCTTAGACTACTAATGATGATTTTGTCATTTTATAACATTTTTTGTCCTCCACCATCAACAGGTTGACCCCAAGGCATCCTCTTCAATGATTTTGTCCTTATAGATCACCTTGCTTGACAGATGATCTGCAACAGATTAAGTGAGAGGGTAGGCAGCTAGAGAATTTGTTGTAGAATTCTGAGGCAGAAGTGCACTGATTGCATCATAAAAATTCTTATACCACTGCTGTGCGGGAGACAAAGAAGAGATTTCTTGCCTGCAGCATAGTAACCACCAAATCTCAATATTTGTTTTGGGTGATGGATAGAGGGCAGGGACATGATAACAGTCAAAATGACTGGGAGGCCAGGGACATGATAACAGTCTTCAAGTACATAAAAAGTTGTTATAAAGAGAATGGTGGCAAATTGTTCTCCTTAACCACTGAGGACAGGGCAAGAAGTAATGGGCTTAAATTACAGAAAAGAGATTTAGGTTAGATGTTAGGAAAAACTTCCTAACTGTAAAGGTAGTTAACCACTGGAGCAGGAGGTTATTGAATCTCCATCGTTGGAGGTTTTTACGAACTGGTTAAGCAAACATCTGATGGAATAGATAATACTTAGTCCTGCATCAGTGCAGGGGACTGGACTAGATGACCTATCGAGGTCCCTTCCAGTCCTACATTTCTATGATTCTATGATAGCTGGGAGTAAATCTTGGCTCTCTCCACTCTATAGCTGATTTGAGTTCCTCCCCTTGTGAGAAAATTATTAACTATTTTGCAGATGAAAATCACTTGAATTGAGACCAAACTTGTTTGAATGTGTGTATCTTGATAGCAAAAAATGTTGTATCATCTCTTCCTTAGTTTCATTCCTTTAATGCTGACTGTAGCACTGAAGGAGTGGAGGGAACTTTGAGTCAGATCTTGTGCTCTGGATCCATGACTTTCCTAGCTAGTGAATTCTAGCAGTGAGATGCTGAGGCCACTGTAAATGGGTAGTCAACATTTCTCTTAAAGAGGACAGGCTGCCAGCTTCTCTTAAAGCCTCATTGATCTGACTTAAGAAACAGTCAGTTGACATTGACAATCTGGCTAATTATTGGCCTGTGTTGACTCTTCCTTTTGTGGTGAAGGTTACTGAAAAGGTTGTGGTAAGACAACTATTACAGTATATATATGCCTCATGTTTCCTAGACCCTTTATCAATGTGGGTGCACTACAAAGACTGCTCCTGTTTGTTGACTGATCTGCTAATAGTGAGGGATGAAGATGAAGAATCCTTATCCATGATGATATTATTAGATCTATCAGATGCCTTTTATAATGTTCATCATGAAGCACTGTTGACATATCTACAGACCTGAGTGGGAGTGGGCTGGGCTGCTCTCATGTGGCTTCAAGATCCAGAGAGTAGTGTGGGGCAATGATTCCTCTTCCCTTTAAGTTATCTCATATGGATGTCAGAAGTGTTTCATCTTGCTCTCCTTCCTCTTGTTCAGCATACATATGATGATGTTACAAGTTCTAGTAAGAAAGCATGGGCTACTGTGTCTTCAGTATGTGGATGAAATCTAGCTTTCTGTTTCTGTCGCTTTTGACTCAGATGGCAGTTGAGCGCCTTTCCCAGCGTCTGGTTGGGATTGGTGCATGGACATGTGCAAATTGACTGAGACTCCATCCAGCTAAAATCAGATAAAATAGAGATCATGGCGAGGAATATATTTGCTTCTTTGTCAGCCATTTGTTCTTCATTTTCACAAATTAGGAATCTGGTTAGATTCCCGATTATTGGTGGACAATCAAGTTTCAGGAGTAGTCAGGATGACTTTAATTTTCATCCAGCTAGGACATTGCAACCTTTACTCACAGATGTAGACCTCACTTTTGTGATTCATACCTGCCTTACTTAGGGCTATGTCTTAAGTGTATGCAGATAATGACATTGGTACAGAATACAGCAGCCCTCTTTTTAGGTGGAATAACCTTGATGCAAGTATGCCATGGTGTTACCGGAAGTACTGGGTTTGTGTATTGAGTCTGTGTCTTTTAGTTGCTGTGCCGCTTCATTCTTTTACTGTATTGCTTTTATTATATTATCCAATTATATTAAACCGCGTGGCTCCTGGAAGCAGAGGCATGTTCTCCCTCCAACTCCTACATGTAGGGGAAGCCAGAGGGCTCTGCACACTGCCTCAGCCCCAAGTGCTGCCCCCGCAGCTCCCATTGGCAGAGAACTGCAGCCAATGGGAACTGCAGGGGCAGTGCCTGCGGACAGGGTAGCACACAGAGCCTCCTGGCCACGCGTCCACTCAGGAGCCAGAGACAGGGACATGCAGCTGCTTCTGGAAGCTACTTGAGGTAAGTGCTGCCTGGAGCCTGCACCCCTGACCTCTTCCCACTTCCCAACCCCCTGTCCCAGCCCTGATCCCCCTCCTGCCCTCCAAACCCCTCAGTCCTAACCCAGAGCACCCTCCTGCACCCCTAACCCCTCATCCCCCAACCCCAACCTAGAGCCCACCCCCCTCCAGTCAGAGCACCGAGAAATGATGCAATACTGTCTCCCGATTGCATCATCCCTATACATTCCTATGGGCTCCTATGTATTCCTATGGGGTTTTTCAGCTGACCTGTGGGTGACCCCTAGACCTTTCAATCAAAATTCCCTATCAGAAGTGGAATTTACCATTCCATCTCAGGAACTGTAATTATTACATCAAAGGTAAGGACCCCATGTTCCTTAAAATGGAATCTGCCACTGGAAATGGAACTTTCCATTACATTACCAGTAATGGAGTCTTCCATTACATAGAATCATAGAAGATTAGGGTTGGAAGAGACCTCAGGACGTCATCTAGTCTAACCCCCTGCTCAAAGCAGGACCAACACCAGCTAAATCATCCCAGCCAGGACTTTGTCAAGCCAGGCCTTAAAAACCTCTAAGGATGGAGATTCCACCACCTCCCTAGGTAACCCATTCCAGTGCTTCACCATCCTCCTAGTGAAATAGTTTTTCCTAATATTTAGACCTAGACTTCCCCCATGTAACTTAAGACCATTGCTCCCCGTTATGTCATCTTCCACCACTGAGAACAGCCTACCTCCATCCTCTTTGGAATCCCCCTTCAGGTAATTGAAGGCTGCTATCAAATCCCCCCTCGCTCTTCTCTTCTGCAGACTAAATTAGCCCAGTTCCCTCAGCCTCTCCTCATAAGTCATGTGCCAGCCCCCTAATCATTTTCATTGCCCTCCGCTGGACTCTTTCCAATTTGTCCACATCCTTTCCATAGTGGGGGGCCCAAAACTGGATGCAGTACTCCAGATGTGGCCTCACCAGTGCCGAATAGAGGGGAATAATCACTTTCCTCGATCTGCTGGCAATGCTCCTACTGATGCAGCCCAATATGCTGCTAGCCTTCTTGGCAACAAGGGCACACTGTTGACTCATATCCACCTTCTTGTCCACTTTAATCCCCAGGTCCTTTTCTGCTGAACTGCCACTTAGCTAGTCGATCCCCAGCCTGTAGCAGTGCACTTGTCCTTGTTGAACCTCATCAGATTTCTTTTGACCCAATCCTTCAATTTGTCTAGGTCCGTCTGTATCCTATCCTTACCCACCAGTGTATCTACCTCTCCCCTCAGTTTAGTGTCATCCACAAACTTGCTGAGGGTGCAATCCATCCTAACATCCAGGTGATTAATAAAGATGTTGAACAAAACCAGCCCCAGGACCGACCCCTGGGGCACTCCACTTGATACCGACATCCAACTGGACATTGAGCCATTGATCACTACCTGTTGAGCCTGATGATCTAGCCAGCTTTCTATCCACCTTATAGACCATTCATCCAATCCATATTTCTTTAACTTGCTGGCAAGAATACTGTGGGAGACCGTGTCAAAAGCTTTGCTAAAGTCTAGGTATATCACGTCCACCACTTTCCCCATATCCACAGAGCCAGTTATCTCATCATAGAAGGCAATCAGTTTAGTCAGGCATGACTTGCCCTTGGTGAATCCTTGTTGACTGTTCCTGATCACCTTCCTCTCCTTCAAAATGGATTATTTGAGGGCCTGCTCTATGATTTTTCCAAAGACTGAGGTGAGGCTGATCGGTCTATAGTTCCCAGATTCTCCTTCTTCCCTTTTTTAAAGATGAGCACTATATTTGCCTTTTTCTAATCATCCGGGACTTCCCCTGATCACCACGAGTTTTCAGAGATAATGGCCAATGGCTCTGCAATCACATCAGCCAACTCCCTCAGAACCCTCGGCTGCACTGCATCCAGGCCCATGGACTTGTGTATGTCCAGCTTTTCTAAATAGTCCTTAACCTGTTCTTTCACCACAGAGGGCTGCTCACCTCCTCCCCATACTGTGCTGCCCAGTGCAGCAGTCTGGGAGCTGACCTTGTCTGTGAAGATCGAGGCAAAAAAAAGCATTGAGTAATTCAGCTTTTTCCACATCATCTGTCACTAGGTTGCCTCCCGCATTCAGTAAGGCTCCCACACTTTCCCTGACCTTCTTCTTGTTGCTAGTATACCTGTAGAAATTCCATAGGCAGTCAGATCACAAAGCACCCATTGTAGAGAGAAATTGTCACTCTTCACATCCCTTGCTAGCTGCAACTCCAATTGTGCTTTGGCCTTCCTGATCAGAACCCTGCATGCTCAAGCACTATTTTTATACTCCTCCCTAGTCATCTGTCCAAGTTTCCACTTCTTGTAAGCTTCCTTTTTGTGTTTAAGCTCACCGAAGATTTCTCTGTTAAGCCAAGCTGGTTGTCTGCCATATTTGCTATTCTTTCTGCACATCAGGATGGTTTGTTCCTGCACCCTCAATAAGGCTTCTTTAAAATACAGCCAGCTCTCCTGGATGCCTTTCCCCCTCATATTAGCCTCCCACGGGATCCTGCCCAGAACCCTATAGCTACCATTACTGGATTTTCTAATTTAAACTACTATTAATGTCTATCTAATTACTACTCTAAGCATCCCAAAGGGTCCTGACACTACAACCACCCTTTTTATACCCAATTGCACAAATTATAATTTTTTCTGATTTTTAAACCCCCTCACAAGGTTTTCTTCAAACCTTCATTTAAGGTGATTTGAACAACTGAGGCAAAATTTCTCTCTACAATGGGTGCTTTGTGATCTGACTGCCTACGGAATTTCTGGGTTGGTTTAGACTTATAAAGTACTAGATGTCCTGGGACCTCCTCATGCCATACTGCTGCAGTTGAAATCTGTGGCTATGCTCAAGTTGGAGCTCCCAACTTAAAATAAAAGAGAGGTTGCTGCTGACAGACCATTGTTTGTGAGGGCCTCTGGACTTCTGAGCTCACTTTCCCTCCTCTCACCACCACCCCTCCCTGCCTTGATCTAAGAAAGTATGGCTTTCTTGACCTTCAGGGTATGATGCACAGCCCGTCGTTTTATGTGACTTTTGAGGAATGAGCAACAACACTGAAATTCAGTTTTGTGGTCTTGGAAAGGAGAATCTGCTTGGATTCAAACCTGTGGCTCCAGGAAGTCTGAGTATTTCAAACCTAAGGCTTAGACCAATCACGGTAAACAGGGTATAAAATAAAATGGACACAGTCACTTAGTTTTTCAGATAAAAAGAGGCTCAAGGTTATCAGGAGAGACAGTGGAAATTAGGAGTTTGTTATTGTTTGAAAAACCTATCATGAATCAAGGACACAAACTGCTAACAAATAAACATCTGTTGCTGGGAACAGCGAAAAGGTAAGGACATACAATGCTAGAGATCTTTTTTCAAAACCTGGTAGTTAATACCATTTTGTTTGATGTTTTCAGTTTCCCCTTTGAGATGGTAGCAGGAACATTATTTCATGTATATCCATTTTTCAGGCTTTTTCTTGTTTTCTTTGTGTGTGTGTGTGTATATGTGTGTGTGTGTGTATATATATATATATATACACATATATATATACTTAATGGAAAAGAAGAAAAAGCTTGACAAATGGGTATACATGAAATAATGTTCCTGCTACCATCTCAAAGGGAAAGCTAATACCATTTTATTTGATGTTTTCAACTACCAGGTCTTGATAAAAGGCCATTTTTCATTTTATTTATATATATATATAGCCTCTTTTTTTACCTGGATGTCTATCTACAGAGGCTTTTACTGCCAAGACAATTGGCACTGGAAGACATGTTTAGCATTGGAGTCGGGGCAATGGTGCTAAGTGAAGATTAGTGCCACAGTGGGCATCATCATCAAGACTATTGAGGCCTTTATAGATGGTGCAAGTGTGGTCTTCTTCATTACTACTTTATTTTTAACTGGTATTACTTTATTTTTAACAGTGTTGGGTGCTCCTAGGGTTAGGACCCCAAAGAGATTCTAGTCTTGAGCCTGTGACAGAAGGCAATGCTGATGTCAGAGCTGCAAAATGAGTCTTTGGTCCCACATCAGAGGACCTCAGCACAGAGCTGGTCTCGGTACACTCAAAAGGCATGTTGAGTCTCATGCTACAAGCACTGAGGAGCCAGATGAGCCTGGAGCCTCAAGAATTTCTCCCTTCTAGCACAGGAGTGAAGGCACAACTGACTGGGCCCTGGGTTACCCAGACATAAAAGTCGCAGGATGTAGGCATAGGTCTCTAGGATGATCGCTGGGCAAGTGGTGCACCTCTTGAAGCCCCGTAGAGCTGGGGGCTCAACCTAGTCCTGGTGAGGGGCTGACGGCTCCCAATGAGTGGAGGCTATCTACACTAAATGATCCTATATTACTCTAGACTATTTACAGGAAACTATTAAGCTAGACTAAGGGAAGTTCTGGCCTCAGGACACAATGGAGATTTCAATTCACTCTCTGTGGCAGTGGTGAAGGAACTGAGGTGGTTGGGAAGAGGGGTACTTCCTTATATAGAATAGGATGATGACATCACTCATGCATGAGATGTCTCAGGGTACGTCCATACTACCCGCCCGGGTCGGCGGGTAGCGATCGACTTCTCGGAGTTCGATATATCGCGTCTCATCTAGACGCGATATATTGAACTCCGAACGCGCTCCTGTCGACTCCGGAACTCCATCACCGCGAACGGCGTAGCTGAACTACAGCGTAGCTGAACTATTTGCGTAGCTGAACTTGCGTACCTTAGTTCGAACCCCCCCCCCTCCCGCAGTGTAGACCAGGCCTCATGCATCCCCTCCCCTCCCCCTAAATGAACACAATTTTTCAAGGCAGTTCTGCAGCTCGGTATCAGGGCCACCATATCCCACAAATGGGAATGCACAGAGGCCCTCAGAGAAGAAAAGAAAGTCACAGTGACCCTTGCTTGCTACCCACACAACTTGCTATAAATTGAAGACTGACGAATTGTCTGAGCTAGATACATGTGTTCAATTTATCTCAGTCTAACTTCCTACCAATTGCAAGCTACAAGACTGAAACACATATTTCACAGGTCTTATGAAATCTATTGTGATCTATCATTTCACCATCTGCTGAACAGTAACAGGTCTCTCCAAGGCAGGTGTGACTCCAGCTGGAGAAAGTAAAGAACTGGGGACTCCTGAGTTTACTATTCATTGGCACATCTTTTCTCCTGCTCTGGGGAAAGACCAGGGAAGGGACTGGGAAGCAGAGAAAGAGAAACACTACTTTTCTAAAGACAGCATTGGGACATTATAATCAGGAGCGGATTTACTGTGAAACAAACTGTGCGGTTGCATGGGGGCCCCAATGACAGGGGGCTCCCCAAAAAGGACAAATGTCTGATAACCTGCCCCCAAGTCCAGGCCAGCAGCGCAGCAAGGATCAGGCAGGCAGTCTACCTGCATGCCATGGCCGGTGGCCAGACACTGCTCCCAGAAGTGTGCATCCCTGGTGGGGCAGAGAGGGGCTCCGCACGCGCCCCAGCCCCAGGCAGCGCATGGAAACCCACTGCCCCCCTCCTCCCAATGGGCGAGCAGAGATGTGCCAGCAGCAGTGCAGCACAGCTAAGGCAGCTCCCTGTCTGTTCTGCCTCCCACCCTCCGCACCACTTCACTCCCAGAAGCAGCCGGCATGCCCCTGCGGCAAGGGGTGAGCTGGAGCCGGTTCGCATGGGTTCGCGCGAACCCGTTGTTAAATTTAGAAGCGGTTTTAGAACCGCTTGTTAACTAGCTTCCCTGCGAGGGAAGCTTTGATGGGCTCTGCCTGGGAAGCCTGTAATTCCTCCTCCCGGCCGCCGCCGGGGGGCGCTGCGCTGCGCTGCGGGAGCCATGTGAGCTGCCTCCTGGCCCTGTTGCTGCTCCTGCTCTTTGGACCTCTGGCTCTGGGGCTCCTGCTGCTGCCCCGTGAGTCCCCGGCTGCGTCCTGCTGCTCCCAGCCCCCCCCCCGTGTGAGTATCTGCGCCCCTCCCCCGCCTTCCCTGCCACAGCCACCCCCTGCCCCCAGCCAGCCCCTGCCCCACCCCCTGCCCACAGCCACCCGCAGCCACCCCCTGCCCGCAGCCAGCCCCTGCCCCCAGCCACCCACAGCCAGCCCCCTGCCTGCAGCCACCCCCTGCCAGCCCCTGCCCCCAGCCACCCCCTGCCCCCAGCCAGCCCCTGCCCCCAGCCAGCCCCAGCCAGCCCCTGCCCACAGCCAGTCCCCTGCCCGCAGCCAGCCCCCTGCCTGCAGCCGCCCCCTGCCAGCCCCTGCCCCCAGCCAGCCCCCTGCCTGCAGCCGCCCCCAGCCACCCCCTGCCCCCAGCCAGCCCCTGCCCCCAGCCAGCTTCTTCCCGCAGCCAGCCTTTGCCTGCAGCCTCTGCCACAGCCACCCCCTGCCTGCAGCCAGCCTCTGCCCACAGCCACCCGCAGCCACCCCCTGCCCACAGCCACCTGCAGCCCGCCCGTCTGCATCACCTGCCCACAGCCAGCCCATGTCACTCCCTGCCTCCAGCTAGCCCTGCCCCACGCCCCTATCTGCAGCCAGCCCCACATCCACTGGTGCCCTGCAGTTCCCAGGGCAGTAACCCTGCACACGTGCTTTAATGAGGGGGGGGGCAGGAAGCAGCTGGGACCCACACATGTGCACACCCTAGACCAGACAGCAAATGTGAAAAATTGGGACGGGGGTGAGGGGTAATAGGAGCCTATATAAGAAAAAGACCCAAAAATTGAGACTGTCCCTGATCACCACCCACACATGTGAAACGGAGCTCATTTCTAGTTCAGCCCCATCTTTTTAAAAAAAGAACTTTAGGTAGGGTTAAAATACATCTGTATTTTCCTGGACATGTCAGGCTTTTCGGTTCTTAATCACCTCCTGGGAAAATATGGACGTATGGTAACCCTATTGGTACAAAAAATACATGCTGTCGCACATCCCTTAAATCAGAACTTTTTATAGGGAACCCGTTGTTAAATCAGAACTTTTTATAGGGAACCCGTTGTTAAGATTTTGGCAGCTCATCACTGCCTGCGGCCCCCGGGGGGTGAGGGAGGGTGTCCACTCACTGCCACTACCTCTACTGCCAGCTCCACAGCTCCCATTGGCCAGGAACTGTGGCAAATGAGAGCTGTGGAGGCAGCACCAGCAGCGCATGGAGAACGCCTGCCCCACCCCTCGCTTGGGAGCCTCTGCTGGAGGGTGTGTGTGTGCTGGTCGCTTTGGGAGCTGCACCGTCCAAGGTAAGCACCTCCCCCCTGCCCTCCGCCTGCACCCCAACCCCCCACCTCAGCTCAGAGCCTGCACTCTGCACCCAAACTTCCTCTCAGAGCCCGCACCCCTCACCCCTTCCCACACCCAACCCCCCGCCCCAGCCCAGAGTCCGCACCCAAACTTCCTCCCAGAGCCTGCATCCCTCACCACTCCTCCCACACCCCAACCCGCTGCCCCAGACCAGTTCCCACACCCAGCACCCAAACTTCCTCCCAGAGCCCACACCCCGCACCCCCTCCTTCACTCCATCCCCCTGCCCCAATCACTTTATTTTTATTTACTTCCCATTACTTATCGTATCGGAGGAGGATGAAGAAAACAAGAATGAAACATGCAGAGGAGATAAGAGAGAATGTTCTTTTTCTTGGCTGGGTCCCCAGGGGGGCCCCCCAAAATGAAGCTGTGCACAGGGCCCCACTAACTCTAAATCCGCCACTGATTATAATTATAATGTGATCTTTTGCCAGACATTCAAATTCTAGAAAGTGAGCCTCTCAAGGTTCACTTGGAAAAGTTTGCTAACGCTTTGCTCTTTTCCGGTTAGGTTCAAGGGGGGAAAAGCAGGCCTGAAAGCTGCCAATAGTTCTTTATTAGAATCAGCTGTTTTAGCTGAGATTGAGCCTAGTCATAGAGACAAAAAAGAGACAGTAGAAAGACTTTGAAAGGGCAGATAAAAAATTCCATTTTTGCAAGCTGTTTTTCTCCTGGTGATTCAACTTTAATTAGACTCTCGCTAGGCTCATGAGTGAGGATAATTTTTTCTTGGCGGGGGGGGGGGGGGTGGAAGGGGAGAGAAAAGGAAAAGAAAGAGATTGTATGTTATATGGGGTTTTGGTTTACAAGTTATTTTTGCCAAGGTAGCCTCAAGAGACACAACACCTCATTTTCACAAAGATCCCAGGAGACAACAGGTGCTTTCATATCTCTCCACATTTGTATCTGGCAAGCTAATATAGCCAGTATCAACAAAACAGTACAGTACTTAGCCCCTACGTCAAATAATCTAGCTTCTTTCCAGTCATGCTTCAGGCCAGATATGGCATGGAAACAGCACTGGGAATGGCTATGGACATCATTCAGCTGCAGTTTCACTTCAAGACATTGGTCCTGTACTTTAAAAGACTGATCTAATGGGAAAGACTCCTCTTGACTGCCATGAGCATTGAATTACGGCATAAAGCCCTGCTTGGGCTAGGTCTGGTCTATCTCGGAAAATGCCTTGCCCTCCATGATCTACCACCATAGATGACTCGTGCCTCCTGATACTGGGGCCGGGGGGAAAGACTATGTAAAGGGGAAGACTCATGACCACCCCATGCATCTCCACTGGGAGGAACTTCCCCCTGCAGGGGCTGGCGACACAGCCTTCTCACTGGAAGATCCTGGGCTATAAGATCTTCTATTAGGAGGAGGACTAACCTGAGGGCTTGTTTACAGTTAGTTTTGCACCAATGTAACTGAATTTGTAGAAAACAAAATTTATTTAAGTGAATACAAGCCCTAGGAAGGACCCAGTTATACCAGAATAAAGGTGTTCATATTGGCACAGTTTTGGTTACTGAAACAAGCTATCCAGATATAAATACCTTTACAAATAGACCTATATAACTGCATCCACATTAGGGAGCTGTACTGCTATAACTAAATCTGTGTTTTTTTTATTTAGTTAAGACAAAGTAGACCAGCCCTGCGTTTTTGTGCAAGGTGAAGGTTCAGATTCATAGAATTTAAAGCCTGAAGGACCTCATCTAGTCTGACCTCATGCATAACACAGCCCAAAGAATTTCCTCCAGTATTTCCTGCATCTAGTTCTTGTGGGTGAAGTAGAGCATATCTTTTAGAAAAACATCTCTGTGACTTAAAGATTCCAAGAAATGACGAATTTACCACACCTCATGGCCCGATATCAGTAGTGGATTTAGAATTAATTGGGCCCTGTGCACAGCTTCATTTTCACACCCCTCACCCTCCAGCCAAGAAAAAGAAGAATCTCTCTTCTCTCCCCTTCTACCCCCGTTTTTCAATCTTTTTTTCTTCATCCTCGTCCTATATTATAAGTAATGGGAAGTAAAAGAAAATAGAGTGAGATACCTTGATTGGGGCAGGGGGTTGGGGTGCAGGATGGGGTGTGGGCTCTGGGAGGAAGTTTGGTTGTGGGGTGCAGGCTCTGGGCTGGGGTAGGGGGTTAGGGTGCAGGAGGGAGGCGGGGGGGGCAGTGCTTACCTTGGGGGCCCCATTCTACCGCACGGTTTGTTTCATGGTAAATCCGCTCCTGCCCAGTGCACATACAGTTTTGACACCATTATAACTATTTTGATTAGGGGTGTAACCTTTTTTATGTAAATAGTGCTTAGAGCTGGCCAAAGCTTGGAATTTTTGATTCACTCCAAATTGTGACATTAATGAAATTTGTCTTCATTCTGAATTAGACCAAACCTAAATATTTTCAAAACTTCTTGCAAAACAGAATTTCAAAACCATGTTGCTTTCTGGAGATTTTCATTTAGGAATTCCAACATTTTGTTTCCAAATTTATTTTACGGGTTTTTAAAATAATTTATATTTTGTAACATCAGTAATACAACTAGTACCAAAATATCATAATATGACATAATGGTGCAATATTCTATTCTTATTATTTATATTTTAGAATAATTAAGAGTGGCTGTTATACTTAGTACCAATTGAGACATTTTCTTTTCTTTTCTAGATCAAAGTAGCTCTGTTTGTGTTGTAATAAAACATTTTGACACTCCACCACTAAAGTTAAAGCAATGAAGTGTAGACAAACTTTTGGTAATCTGTTGCAATGGTTAATCACCCTCACAGTAAAAAATTTAATTCCAATTTGAATTTTGCTAACTTCAGTTTCCAGCCATTGGATCTTTTTTGCCTTTGCTAAATTAAAGAGACCTTTAAAATCAGAAATCTTCCCTACACACAGGCTTTCAATTAATATTGTTATGCTAAAAGGTGCTAATGGCGTGCCATTAGAGGTCACTGAGATATAAGCACTCTGACCCTCCTTAAGGAGATTCCATGGGTTAAAGCACCCTCCTTTGTCTGGCAGTTAAAACTCTGAGCTTCCTTTGTATTGCAAAGCAGCTGTACAAGTTGAGTCTCACCTCTGAAGACCATGTGGTTTTTCATGGCTAGAGCAGGAAGAGAAAACTGCCTGTTAAGATTTTAGACTGGTGTGAGACCTTAAAGAGAGACAAAAACAATGAGGAGTCCTTGTGACACTGTAGAGACTAACAAATTTATTTGGGCATAAGCTTTTGTGGGCTAAAACTCATTTCATCAGACTCAAAGCAGCTGATTCTTAAGTCAGGCATGACTGCCTTGTCCCAACATTTTTGCAAAATGGAGGGTATGCGGGTGTGTAATTTGTTACCACTCATGTTCAAGGAAAGAGGACTTGTGTAGATTTTGTAAATAAACAAATTGCATGAAGAAAATACCTGGCTATGTTACTGATTTTTGCTTCAAACAGGAAGCTTATTTAAAAGGCCTTAAAATCTAGTGTCACTCACCAAAGGGGTCGCTATTTATCAATTTTCACACTTCATGAATCACAGTGAACAATGGACAAACTTCAAACTGTTGAAGAATTGGTTCTGATAATACATCCAAAAGTTTGGGGGCTTACTTGTGTATACAAAATGTATCCAAATCTCTTAGGGGCTGACAAATTGCTCTTAGAAATCTAATGAGGACAGGCTTTCTCACAAGATTTGTGGAACTTCTAAGTTTTGGTTGGGCTGGAGTTCAGAAGTGTGCAAAAAAGATGACTTAGCACTTGTCTATACTTAAAACACTACAGCGGCGCTGCGGCAACAGGACTGTTGTAGCGCTTCAGTGCAGAAACTACCTATGCTGAGGGTAACGGGGTTCTCCTGCTGACATAGGCAATCCATCTCCCCAAGAGGCGTTAGCTAGGTTGACAAAAAACGTCTTCCATCAACCTAGCACTGACTACACGGGGACTTAGGTTGGCTTAATGTCTCCGCTCAAGTGAGTGGAATTTTCACACCCCTGACCGATGTAGTTAAACAGACCTAATTTTCTAGTGTAGACCAGGCCTTAGATAATATATTGAGCCACTCTCGATATAATTGCATGTGCACACTAAAGGTAAAATAATTCAATAACTTAATAATTAAAGGAGAAGAGTGAAAAGAAAAAAACAGCTTGGGACAATATACTTTCCATCTGTATTAGTAGAAAGTTAAGATTATCAAAATCTATTCCCACAAAGACATTTTTTTAAAATCTGTTTGATTTAATAAGATCAAATGCTGTATAATGTGAGCTATTCTAAGTCTATCCTTCTGATGTTTATTTTTTAATTTCCACTAATCTTATAATTTATTTAAAAAGCCAGTAAAAGATAAAAAAAACATTAAACACAGATGGGGCCAAATGACTCAGCTACAGAGTCTGTTCTCCAATCATAATATCATGATGAAATATGGGTAGGAACATTATATGTAAAGTTATGATTTCCCCCTGAATGATGATGGTGGCACATGTTCAAACCCACATAGCCCCAGTTATGCAGGACTGGTCAAGCAGGTCCTAAAAAAAAGAATGTGTGTTTACCTCAATTTACATATAAGTTATAAACAGGGTCCTCAAACAGTGAGAGCATGAAGACAGGAGACAAAGAAAATCTGTATTTCAGCATACAGAAATGAGAAGAAACATTATACATCCTCTTTCACCAGACACCATGTCACCACCTTCACTGTTTGAATGTACTTTAACTAGGGGTAACCCTCAGGAAAATACCTTTTAAAGGGTAACTGAACTATAAAATAGGGGGGGCAAAACACCCCAAGTTATCTCTCCCTATCCAGCTCTCTCTTTTCACCTAAGAAGACAGAAGAAACAGCCGTTGGACCTTTGGAACAGACCCTGGCCTGAGAATGTGGTCAGCACTATTACTGGAACCCCGTAGAAAGAATTCCACCTTGAAACAAGTCGAGTTTAGAAAGTGTTTTATCTTTATTTCTCTTGTAACCATTTCTGACTCTAATGCCTTGTGCTCACTTAAAGACTATCTTTTGTAGTTAAATAAATTTGTTTTATTCTTTAATTAAAACTAATGCAGTGGTGTGAATTGTTTGGGTAACTCCATTTAGGGTAGCAGACTGTTGTATATTGATCCCCTTAAGAGGATCAACAGACCTAATATATCTGATCTGCCTAGGAGAAGGCTGGCCAGGGCAGAACATACTTTTTGGGGGAATATCTGGGACTGAGTGTGTGCTGGGGTCACCTTGCAAGTAGTAACCAAGGCTGCTGGAAGCCAGAATGTGGTTTGTGCTTGCTAACAAGCTGCTAGGGTCAGAATTGTGGGACCAGGGCTGCTGCTTGTGAGGAGCCCTGATTGGGAGCTACAGCAGCAAAGGCACCTGTGTAGAGGCACCCCAGGTTGCAGGGCAAGTGGTGACACAGCCCCTGCCCCCGACTGGTGTGGATAGCACCCCAGAATGTCCTACTGATAAAGCCCTAATGAGGATGCAGTTATATCAGTATAAAGGTTATAGTATGGTTACTGGTATAGTTATTCTTCTTCCCAGATGGGAATAACTATACCTATATGAGCATCCTGTATTGCTATAACTGACACCCCTTAAGGGTGGGTTGTAGTGCTTTAACTATACTGGTTAGATAAAATGGTCCAACTTTCTGGTGTAGAAAAGGTCTCAGCTGATGTCAGTAGCCTTGCTGCCGAGATACAGGGCCAAAGTTCTAAGCATGAACCTCAATCATAGATTGTTAAGGGCTTTATAATATTGATACTTTGATCAAGTCTCAAGTATCAAAATGGAAAGAACATTGAACTGAACCTTTTGTAACCTCAAAATAATTTTAGTTGGATTTTAGGCAGAGAGTGAGGGGAAGGTGAGTAGTTCTGATTTCCCTAGTGAACTTTAATCTATCCCATTTCAAAGCAGAGTAGATTCCTGAGATTTCTCTGTAGGGAATAATGGACCTTAATTATGCAGATTTCCTGTGGTGGTGCAAAGCATCTTTTCTCTTACTTTAAAAAAATGTAAGAGAATTTAGTACTCATTAAAGATGTTAGCCTGATAGCCCTGGAGACTAAAATCTTCTGTATATCCCTAGGACAGATACTGTACAGTATAATCAGTGAGTTTTCCCACACCCACCACCAATGTGCTTCTGTGTTATGGGGCAAATGGCCTCTGGAGTGAAAGATTCATCCAGTCTCTGTGTCCACTGAATCCTGAGCCTCACTGCTTTGATTGCTAACAAAAGTGCCAATTAGCAATGGATGTTTTAGTAATGTTGACATGTGTCCACTAGGAACTGAACTGCAATCCCATAGGCCACTGAATAGAGCTATTGGAAGAGCTGGATGTGAAACCTAGGGCCTTCTACACTACAGGGGAAATTCAATCTAAGCTACGCAATTTGAGTTATGTGAATAGCATAACTCAAATTGACATAGCTTCGATCTACTTCCCACGGGGTCCACACTACGCTATCCTGTCCACTCCCCCTACTCTTCTCAATCCGGTGGAGTACTGGAGTCGACAGGAGAGTGATCTGCAGTCAATTTAGCGGGTCTTCACTAGACCCGCTAAATTGACCGCTGATGCATCGATCGCTGCTCATCGATCCCCCAGTAAGTGTAGACAAGCCCCTAGAGAGAGGCTCTGCATCCTATTACCAATCTCCAAGCCATCCGGTCTCCCCAAAGCAGAACTTATTAATTTATGTGTTTTATATTGTCCTGGCTTTCTCCCTGTACTCTAACACTAGATAATTGACAATGGTGACACATGTGGTCTTATTCAAGGATGGGACTGTGGCAGGTTCAATGGGCAGTGGACTGATTTGTTGCTTTGGGTTTGGAAGCTCAGTCTTCCATGAAACCAAAATATATATTCAGGGTGGCAGATTTAAAACCTTGCATGTTTTTCATCTCATAAATGCTGGCATAGTGTACTTACATCTATACAGAATGTCTGGAATATGGACTGTTTTACATTGTATTTGATAAATGTAGATGTGAAATA
The DNA here is from genome assembly GCF_020497125.1 of Mauremys mutica. Taxonomy (NCBI): domain Eukaryota; kingdom Metazoa; phylum Chordata; order Testudines; family Geoemydidae; genus Mauremys; species Mauremys mutica. The sequence continues at coordinate 267,515,045 of NC_059073.1, forward strand.
CTATGGGACTCTCTGTAAGTTTCCACAGGGGATATTAGTCCATAATGGTTTCAAAATGTTTTGGTTTGATCACCATAATTCTGAAAGTAAATATCACATGCTAAATGGAATCAGGTGACAGGTCACCTGTTAAGGGCAGAATTAGAAGGTGTTCTATATTTTGACATGATGTCAGAAGAAATAATGTTCTGTTTTAATTCTGAAAAGATGGTTAGAATACAAGTGTTTGTCATGCTAGGGAAGCTGGCATTAATCCCCGAATTCAATGTTACCCATACCAAGTTATGGGACTGCACAGTGAACAGATGTGCCAGTGCATCTGCACAGTTCTTGTGGGAAAATACAAACCACTTGTATTTTCACATAAGTAATGCTTCAGGATTGGGGTTGTCTCTCTGCCTTGAAGAAGCACACAATTCCTAGATTAAATGCAGACATCTGCAAATTGATTTTGTGGTAGTGATCAAGTAATCTTTTTATAGATGTTCCATAACTGTACATTATGAATATTTGGCTACATTTTATTAAAGTACATAATTCCACAGACATAACTGGTTGTTCCCCCCCCCCCCTATAAATTTCGTACTCAGTTCATTCATTTAATATAAAGAGTCAGTTTTTTCCACGATACTCACTTAGGGCCCAGCTCAACTGCTGTTGGAACAGATCCTAGACCTTTACGTTAAGAAAAGAGAATGAAACCTCTCTAAAGTCTTTATCCAGTTAAAGAACTTGGATCAAAATGATGCCATTAAAAGGCTCTTGAAGAAAGACTTTGGGTGCAAAGAAAGTAACATGGAGAGCAAGTTCTTTTACATTCATTATATACAGTAGGCCACCACTTCCTCATGCCTTACTTATTATGAGAGAGTTCCCAGAAGATAGAAACCAATTAACTCTTTATTTTGGCAGTGATGATCTTAGGTGTTCTGTTAATGGGCATTATTCTTGCTAAATTATAGATGAGCCTTATAGTAAGACAAATGCCATTATCTAAGTTATTTATTCATGGGACGTCATCTGTAGCATACCCACACTAGTTTTCCTCAAAGTTTAGTATTGATCATTTGCTCTAATCAGATGTATCAAGGGATGCTAAACGATTCAGCAATTGCAGCTTTGAATATCAGCATCTATCTCTGGGTGTCTGCCAGGTCATAAGTGAGTGCTGAGGCCGTGTCAGGCATTAGGGAACAATAGCAATAAGTGGGGGCTTCCTGTCTGTACATTAAGGTAAGTAGCTGTGGGTCCCCCAAACTTTATAATGAATTATTATTAATCTGACTGATTTGGTATGCCATTACTGTACTTTTTCCAGCTGAGTCTGAGTTCTTACAGTATCTTCCACAGAACTATAGTAAGATGATATCCAGAAGGATTGCTAGTGGTGGAGAAGGTTCCTGCTCTCCTTAATGGTATCAGTCGGTATCCACTTTCTCTTTCCAGGTAAAACCTTCTAAGGTCTACACTACAGACCTATATTGGTCTAACTATGTTGCTCAAGGGTGTGAAAAATCCACACCCCAAGTGTCATAGTTATACTGACCTAACCCCCCGTGTAGACAGCACTATGTCGACATAGGTGTTCTCCCGTCAACATAGCTACTGCCTCTTGGAGGTGGATTAACTACGCTGATGGGAGAAGCTCTCCTGTCAATGTAACAGTGTCTTCACATAAGCGCTACAGTGGCACAGCTGCATCGATGCAGCATTTTAAGTGTAGACCTGCCCTAAGAGGAGTATAAATAGTCTCTGTTCCACAGAATTTATGAGGCTCAAAGCTAAGTCTAACATCAACCCTCAGTCCGAAGGCAATTTAAGATGATGCCATTTTGTTTCTATTGTCATTTATACTGTTTAATGAGGGTCCAAATGAGAAGTTACATCGTACTCTACCACAGCATGGTGAATGACTCTCAGTAGTCTACATTAGGCAGAAAATGTATATCATTTTTTACATTTTACCTCTTGACACCAGGATTCAGCATTGCCTGATGCTAAGTGCTGATGCAATTAGCAGATCTGCCCTCTCTCCTCTTCCGTCACTGTTGCGGTGGGTACCACTTAAACAGTAAGACACCATTTGCAGTGCATTTGTGGACAATTATAGCACACCTTTGGTTGTACTAAAAGACATAAGGTGAAAGACTGGGTATTGATAGCTTCCAGAGAAGTGCAAAGTCACCCTTAAGCCTGGCAACACACTCCTATAGTGTGGTTTCACTATTATTAAATGAGATCTATATTTGAAAATGAAGGGGCCCACTCTTGAGGGGCTGACCCAACTCCATTGACAACAATGGCAAAACATCCTTTGGGAAAGATTCTAATTTCACTTGTAAAATCTAGAGGAACGCCACTGCAGATAACGGAATTATGCTGCTGGGAGTGTAACATCAGACTCAGGCCTATTAACTTCAATGGGTGCAAGAGATGAGACTCATTTTTTACTCAATGCTCATACAGGCAAACTGCCTTCAGACTAATTAAAACTGAGTGAAGAATTTCAAGTTTGGCTCCATCTTGGGAGCTAATCATTAAAGTAGAATGTTCTACTAGTTCCCATGAGGAGCAGCAGAAGCTTCCTAAAATGGGGGCGGGGGTGAGGGGCACCAGACCCCAAACCATCGCCCCACCCTCACGCCACCTCCCCGCCTCCTGCCCCCGAGGCCCCACTGGCTCCTCTCCGTCCCCACCCAGCTGTCGCTCACCCTTATGGACAGTAAAAAGTGGAAGGGTTATGCCCTCCCACTTTTAAATGTGGTGGGGTGATGGCCCCCTGGCCCTGCCCTGTTCCGGAGCCCCTGGTTCCCATACAGTTTTGTGTAGTTGTGTAAAATCTGAAACAAGTGTATTTGTTTAATCAAAGGCATGCTTACGATAATTATCTCTGTAAAATGATTTATAATATGGTATCTTTACATTTGTCATTCTTACCTAGTGGATTCAATACATTTTTAAATTATACTTTACTACCACCACCATTTTTGAAAAAATCTGACCTCCCTTCAGATGCAAACTCTAGTAAGAGACAGCATGTGCATCGTTGTGTTACAATAGGATACACAGTCCTCCCTAGCCTTATTGGAACACAGTGGTCCCATCACTTCACGTAACCCCATCTGCTCCTATTTTGAGGCATCTATTCTTTTAGCTCATGGAAGTCTGTCAACTTCTCTGGGTAAGCAGCTGGAGAAGCTGCTGCCGCTGCTCTCTCCGCAGCAATCACAGTCCATGACACCCCAGGGAACAAGAGTATTGGAATAGAACCTGGTTCTCCTAGTGCAGAGCACATCGCCCATGCTTGGGCCTAGGTTTTCTTCTTTTGTGCATTTCATGCTGCAGCAAACAATAATTTTAATTAATATAATTAGGAATGATTACGCTAAATCCCGTAAAATAGGACAACTATCAACAGGTCAAATTTCAAAGCACCACAGGATAAAATTTTCATAATGAGCATAAGTTGCACTTTCAAAGGGGATTTAGGCACTTAGAAGTTTAAATCCCACTGACTTTCACTGAAATTTAAGGTCTTTTTTTCAAAAGCACCTGCATGACTTAGGCTCCTAAGTCCTGAATATTTTATCCTAAGGACTAGTGCCTGCATCCTCAAAAATATGTAGGCTCCTAACTTCCACTGATGTCTAGGGAAGTTAGGAGCCTAAGCACCTTCAAGAATCTGGGCCTACATCCACAAGGGGCACAGGCTCAGCATTGCAGTGCCTAAATTAAGGTACCTGCTGCCCAGTGGAATCCACTGCCCTTAGTTAGGTGCCCAGGCTCCCTGTACAGTGAATGGAGAGAGCTAGGAGGCACCTAAAAATGGGATTCACAAAAGCCAGAAAGCTAAGCAGGGAGCTGTTTAGCCGACTCTGCTGTTATGCCAACAAAATAAAAACCACCTTGACAAGAGCCATAGAGCTTTTTGCGGCAAAGTTAAAGTGACGAAGCATCAGTATAGACACTGCCATTCGTTATGTCGACATAACTGGCCTCCCCCAGTATCCCGCAATGCCCGCCGTGACCTCTCTGCTCACTGGTTTGAACTCGGCTGCCCTGCAAGCATGCTCTCCTCCCCCCCCGCCCGAAATAACAAAGCTGCTGAGGATGCCACTCCGGGTAGGTAGCTGAGGAGGCAGAACTAGGAGGGAATCACAGGGTACGTCTACACTACGGGATTATTCCGAATTTACATAAACCGGTTTAGCAAAACAGAATGTATAAAATCGAGTGCACGCGGCCACACTAAACACATTAAATCGGTGGTGTGCGTCCACGGTCCAAGGCTAGCGTCGATTTCTGGAGCGTTGCACTGTGGGTAGCTATTCCATAGCTATCCCATAGTTCTCGCAGCCTCCCCCACCCCTTGGAATTTCCGGGTTGAGATCCCAGTGCCTGATGGGGCAAAAATCATTGTTGCGGGTGGTTCTGGGTAAATGTCGTCAGTCACTCCTTCCTCTGGGAAAGCAACAGCAGACAAGCATTTCTCAGCTTTTTTCCCTGGATTGCCCTGGCAGATGTCATAGCATGGCAATCATGGAGCCTGTTTTGCCTTTTGTGACTGTCACCGTATGTATACTAGATGCCGCTGACAGAGGCGATTCAGCAGCGCTACACAGCAGCATGTTTTTGCTTTTGCATGACAGCAGAGATGGTTACCAGCCATACTGTACCATCTACCATACCATAAATTGGTAATAAGATGATCATGGCTGCCAGTCCTTTTGCACTGCACTATTTGCTGCTGTCATAAGTGCCCCTGGCTGAGATCAACCGGGGCGCAAAAGCCAAAATTGGGAATGACTCCCTGAGTCAATTCCTCCTTTTTGGTATCTAAAACTAGAATCAGTCCTGCCTAGAATATGGGCAAGTGTACTAGAGAACCACTGTATCATAGAACCAGAGAGCACAGCTGCTCTGTGTCAGATCCTGCAGAAATTATGAGCTGTATGTTATTCACAGGGGGTTGCTCCTGCAACAACCCCACCTGTTGATTCCGTTCTTCCCCCAGCCTTCCTGGGCTACCGTAGCATTGTTCCCCCACTTGTGTGATGACACAGTGACTTGTTAGTGAGAAATGAGTGGAAGGCAGCCTCCAGCTGCTATGATAGTCCAGACAGGACATTAAGCAGTGTGTAGGAGAGGAGCCCAGCATCCCGCTGCTAGTCCAGGGGCAATTGAATCTTTTCTTTACACATGAAGGGTGGGGGCTGATGGAGCTCAGCCCCCTGTTGCTATGATGAAGACGGGTACCAGCCATATTGCACCATCTACCAGGAAAAATTAGGGGCAGGCACCCTTGATCGACCTAACTGATGCTAGTCGGCATGGTTACCAGTCCTTTTGCACTGCCCCATGTGCCAATAGGCTGATGATGATGATGGATATCAGTCTTATTGTACCATCAGCCACCCATGGCGGGGGGGAGCAAGGATGTTGGTGTTGAGTGCTGCAGCATCGCATCTATCTGCAGCATTCAGTAAAGATAGGGTGACATGTAAAAGAGTCAAGAGAGGATTGTTTTCCCTTTCACTTCTGGGGGTGGGTGGGGGGGTGCGTAAATTGCCGAGCTATGCCCTGACCCACCGCGGACACTGTTTTTGACCCTAGAAGCATTTGGAGCTCAGCCAAGAATGCAAATGCTTTTCGGATACTGCAGGAACTGTGGGATAGCTTGAGTCCTCCAGTCCATGAGTGTCCATTTGATTCTTTGGCTTTCCGTTACGCTTGTCACGCAGCAGTGCGCTGACTCCCTGCTATGGCGTCTGTCTGGAGATTTTTTAAAAATGATTTTGAATTTCGTCTTCTGTAACGGAGCGCTGATAGAACAGATTTGCCTGCCCTTACAGCGATCACATCCGCATGGTCCATGCTGGAGCTCTTTCTTTATTTTGATTTTTAACTGCATCGCCACACCTGCTGATCGGAGCTCCACGCTGGGCAAACAGGAAATATTCAAACGTTCGCGGGGCTTTTCCTGTGTACCTGGCCACTGCATCCGAGTTCAGATTGCTGTCCAGAGCGGTCAGTGGTGCACTGTGGGATACCACCCGGAGGCCAATACCGTCGATCTGCGGCCACACTAACCCTAATCCGATATGGTAATTCCGATACTAGCGCTACTCCTCTCGTTAGGGAGGAGTACAGAAACCGGTTTAAAGAGCCCTTTATATCGATATAAAGGGCCTCTCAGTGTGGACGGGTGTGGCATTAAATCGGTTTTACGCTCCTAAAACCGGTTTAAACGCTTAGTGTAGACCAGGCCACAGAACCACAGGCAGGCAGAGCGGGCTGTTACTGCGGGGGGAGGGACAGAGAGCGGGCTGCTGTTGTGCTGTGCTGTGGAGAGTGGGGGCTGTTGTGTGTGGGGGTGTCCCCCTATACCCCAGGATTGGTTGCTCAGATTGCTGTCTGAACTTGACACAGCATGCCAACACACTCACTCTCCCCCAACACACACACTTCCCCAACACACACACTGTTTCTGTCTCTCCTGCCCACACACACATACAGACATACACACTCCCTGTCACACACTCTCCAGCTCCTTCCCCCCACATACACTTCAGTTGAAAAGCATCTGTCAATCTAGGAGGATGCCCATGGAATGATGGGATTGAGAGACCTGCCCCATGTGATGCTGTATTTACCCAATGAGGCACTGCAAACCCTTCCCAAAGCACTCTGCAGCCAGTTGCACAGTGGGATAGCTACCCACAGTGCACTGCTCTCTGTGTTGATGCAAGAGCTGCTAGTGTGGATGCTCTCTGCCGACACAAGGAGCATAGTGTGGACATGCAACAGCAGTTTAATTAAAGTGACATAACTTTAGTCAACAAAACTCTGTAGTGTAGACAAGGACTTAGACTAAGCCTGATATATGCTACTAACACCTGCATGAGTGGTGTGGAATGGAGGCTGGGGGAGGCTAAGCCTCCCAAACTTTCGCTAGTGCTCCCCACCACAGCCCCAGGGCTGGGCCATGGTGGGGCTCAGAGCAGCTCAGGCGGGTGGACTTGGGGCTTGGGGCTGCTCTGCTGGGCCTTCTCCGGACACAGTGTGGGAGATAGGGCTCCTCTGGCCCCAGTGAGAGAGTGGGAGTAGGACCTTGAGCAGAAGGGGTATGGGGCTAGCCTGCCCAAACAGTGGGTTCACACACCGTCCATGGACACCTGATTGCTGCTTCTCAAAGTGACACTACATAATAATTACTAAAAGTAAGATTGCCTCTCAGGTTCTCCATTTCCTGGTGAGAAAAGTCTAAAGCCTTTTAACTCTAAGTCTAAAAGGGTGTGTCTACACAGCAAAGAGTCAGGCTGAGTCAGGCTTGCAGGGCTTGGATTAAGAGGCTGTTTCATTGCTGTGTAGATTTCTGGGGTCAGGCTGAAGCCTGAAGCTTGAGCCCCTCAGAACCTACATGGCTAGGGTCTACATAGCAATGAAATAGCACTGCAGCCAGAGCCACACAAGCCTGACTCAGCAGGCATCAGCCAGCCTCTGTTTTTTCTTTGCTATGTAGACACACCCAAAGAGACAGAGTGTGAATACTGGATGGTGGAAGCACCAGTACCAGACACAGAGTCACCAAGTATGTATGTGTATATGTGTCAGCAGTTCACTAGCGGAGCAGGTCATTACAGATATAATCTGTATATGTAGTGATCGATGTTTAGATGTCCTCTGCCTTCTATGACGTTACCTGATTAAAATATGACCATATAGATCATTGTTGCAACCACTGTTATATACTTGCAACAAATCTTGTACAAAATGTGGCATGTGAGATGTCTACGGAAAGGTTATGACCTGCTGAATATGATTGTTCTATTTGTATGCATGTATCATTTTTGTATTTGAAGTTATGAATATTGGCTCTACACCTGGATTTCAAATGTTTGCTCCTGAGGTAATGCCCACAAGGTAGCTAGCCAGCACATCTTGGAGGGACTATTCAAATTGAATGGCCCGTCAAAAGAACATTTAACTGACAATGGACCATGGGAGACGCCGATCTACAGATAATGGACTTTCTGCTGTGACTAGGCAAAATACAAGGACATGTGACTTGCCCATGTGACTCCAAACATTATCTTGTCACCTGTAATTTTCCACTAGCTGTGCTGAGGTTTTTGTTTGAAACATGGCAGACAATAAAAAAGGCCCTAGAAACCCCTCTATTTTGCCTCTGTCCTGCTCCAGCCTCTGCAATAAGAATTTATACTAATGGGAGCATTCTTCCCAATGGATTGAGGACCTTCCAATGATTTGGAAGCAGCCAGAGACTTGACTTAAGACAGCAGTTTATTCCATCACTACTACAAGCCTGAACCAAGAACTTTGCAATTACTATATTTTAACTGTACCAATTTTAACTTTCTTTCTTTCTTTGAATAAACCTTTAGATACTAAAGGATTGGCATGAACATGATTTTTGGGTAAGACCTAAGTTATATATTGACCTGGGTGTGTGGCTGGTCCTTTGGGATCAGAAGAACCTTTTAGTGATGAGACTGGTTGTAAAGAACCACTCACCTTTAAATCCAATGTTTTCAGAGGAAATGGCTTTTATAACTTCTTGTTAGCCAGTGTGGTGAAACAGAAGTTTACTCTTGTTGCTGGTTCGGTATATCCTATGAGAGATGAACTACCAGTCTTGGGGCGAATCTGCCCTATTTCTCAGCAGTTCATCCTGAATTTGGCATCCTCAGTTGTGACCCACTGAGGCACGATTACACCTTCCCTCACGGATGCTTTGTAGTCAATGTTTTAATGTCCCTTGCCTTCCCTCATGGGTGCTAATCTACAGTCACATATAATCTGTTTTTAATACCTTGCATGTCATTTGCACCTTTATTGATAAATGAGCATCAGAAAACAGATTTATCACTCATGCGACTTTCTTCTCAATGCTTTGAAAATCAAATGTGGTCTATAATTGTCAACTAGTATTTATTTAGGATTATTGGGCCATATCCACATATCCACTTTCGCGAATAATCTTCGACTGAAATCAATATTCTGCCTCGTTTTTATTATTAAGACTCACACTAGAGTGTCCACATGATAACTTCAGACTAAAGGGGACTCCCTTTTCTTGTTTTGAAAAATATAGGGAGTGCTGGATTAAATAATGGAGATGGTGTTCTAGAAAATAAGTTGCAGAAATAAAATGATTGCTGAATATGAAGTCCAATCAAAGCATATTAAGGGGAAAATTGCCAAGATGCCCAGGGATTTACACATGCATCTATCACTAGCACTAATGGGAGTTCCACCCATACACCCAGGGATGCTGTTTGCGTAGACCTTATCTTCAGCAATCGTTTTATTTCCACACTTTACTGTCCCCATTCTATAATGGAACCCTCTATAATTGTTTAAAAGATTTTTATCAGTCTTGATCAAGTGTGTTAGTTGATTAATTGTTGAGAGGTACAGACTGCAAAGAAAAAATGCTATGAGTCTTGCTGTCTCCTAGAAACCAGACAGCAAATAGCTTTCAACAACTATTGCAGACTTCCAAGCACCCTTCACTTCAGCACTCTCCAAATGTAAAACTCTGCAACATTACCTGTGCCTTCGGCTGCCTAGAGAAACTTGTGAGGCAACCATAAGAAAGCAAAGTTTAAATAAAGCTTCTCGATACCAACATATAAGCAACCAGAGATCCGCAAACGGGCAACAAGGGGATTATGAACATGACAAAAACCTGTTTGGTTAGCTAAGATTGAGTTGTGTAATATCAACAAGTAGATTTTTGTTACACTCTAAGGACCAGGCTGGACCAGTCTAGAGAAGGACATGAGCCACGATGTGGGTACTGCAGGCAGGGGCGGCTCTAGGAATTTGGCCGCCCCAAGCACGGCGGCATGCCGCAGGGGGCGCGCTGCTGGTCCCACTGCTCCGGGGGACCTCTTGCAGGCGTGCCTGCGGAGGGTGTGCTGGGAGGGCGGGAGGCAGCTCCGGCGGACCTTCTGCAGGCATGCCTGTGGGAGGTCCACCCGAGCTGCGGGACCAGCGAACCCTCCGCAGTCATACCTGCGGGAGGTCCGCTGGTCCCACGGCTCTGGTGGACCTCCCGCAGGCATGACTGCGGAAGGTCTGCCGGATCCGCCTGCCGCCTTCCCGGCAAAATGCCGCCCCAAGCGCGCGCTTGGCGCGCTGGGGTCTGGAGCCGGCCCTGACTGCAGGCCTGTATCATGCCAGGAGCAACTCCAGTGTGCAAGGATTGCATGTTGTGCTTAGAAAGGAGCCCATAGGACAGTGCAGTGTGTGTGCTCCGCTCTGCAGCCAACCAATGCCACTGGCTGATGAAGAGGGCGGGCTATGACTAGGCTTGGAAGGATTCATTTTTTATCGTAACTGTCAATGTCAATTTCACCAGACACACAAATTGAGGAAAAAATATTTCCAAATGATAATAATTTAAATTTTCAGATAGGCAAAGTAAGAAAAATGCAGCTTGAGAACTTCTTAGAGTTTGATTTAAGGCTAAAATTTTGATATATAATGTTAACAGTTTGGGTTCTAACAGTTATAAAGCTTTAACTTTTTGAATCTCAGCACCGGCTGCCAATAATTATTGTCTGACTGGATAATTTCCCACAACCCATAATTTTGTGTAAATGTGAAAATTTAAATGCATAAAAATCGAAAAGTGCTTAAAAACAAACATCAATATTGTCCATCAAAATTATAAAAAAATGAAAATCTAATTCTGCCAAGCCTAGCCGTGACCCAGACTCCTCCCCTACCATTCTCACTCCTTTAGTGTAGCTTGACCCTCAGGGGCACAATGACGAAGCAGGGAGCAGAGGGACTAATTATGCCTGGTCCCTGCATTGAGAGAGAGCATCTCACATAAGAGCCAGGCAAAAAAAGGTCATACATTTGCAACAATAATATGTAGTCTTCCACCTAGTGCCTTAGAACGCTGCCTACCTCCTAGGAATGCTATGAGGAGCCATCAGGTAGGCAGGCAGTAGCTCCACTGAACAGAAAGGAAAACTGGCAGAGAGGATAAGTGGCTTACCCAGAGTAACAGAGCAAGGCAAAATCAGCATGAGGAATAGAACCCAGGAGATTGCAATTCCCATTCCTGTGCCCAGACCACTAGACCCTGCCTCTCTGTCTCCCATAGTAATAGTTACCATGGTGATGACCTACAAGAAAAAGTAACATTTGCATACGTATTTACTGATCCTTATGGATTTCCTTTAATTTCTGTTCTAATAGATTAGAAACAAAGGACACGCTTCAGGAAGCTCCTAAGTGGATGTGCAGGGTGGAAGAGAAAAAAGACAAAAAATCTTCTCTCTTTGTAGGCATGCTCCTGCTTCAACACCAGCACAATTCAGAGCCAGCACTCCCTTGAACCCTAACTCTACCTGGCAGTGTCCCATGGCTCCTAGGGGTGTAGTCTGCTGTGTTGCAGGTGTGGTCAGAGTATCATCCCCTCTCATCAGGCAGTATGTTAACCCTGTCTGCAGCAGGTATAAGGAGCATTGCACACTCTTGACAGCAAGCCACAGGATCCCTGAGGCATTCTGTTTGCAACTACACTGTACAGACAAAATGCATTGAATATCTCTTCTCAGCTGCTCCAGCTATTTCCATACCCTCCTCAGGGATCCTCACAGTAGAGCCAATCTAGTACCATTTTGTTATATTTGTATTTCAAAAAAAGTTTGCTTTAGAATGGTCAAGGATTATGGGTTAAACTGGGTTTTTTCCTCCATGTTATTATATAAACCTGGCTCATATGGAGATCTAGCCATATATTTAACCTTGTTAGGAATGTGCTGTTACTTGCAGTTTTCACTATCAATAAGAAAAAACTATAACATTCTGTTTTAAGTAAAAGGTTTATTAAAGCCTATTTGCCTTACATCCTTTTCCAGTTCTTTTTTTTTTCTCAAGTGAATATTCAGTGGGTTTGCTAGGCTGTGAATTAGGTTACTATGAGATAGCAATCTGGAATCTGATCTCGGTTTTATAAGATGTGTGTAAGCCTGATCTTGAAAGGTTTGGAAGGATGATCTATTTATCCTCAGTAAAGACAGTTTTTATCTCACAGAACCAATCTCCTCTTTCTGTTTGCTCCTACTTTGAGGTTGTAATCCTATGTTTGTGATACTACAAGCATTCCCACAGCAACAGATTATGATGTCACAAGCAAAGATTTATGAATCCCTTGCATGGAGAAACAGGAAGAAGGGTTCTGTTGACGTCCTCCTCTGCAAACACTTTCTTTAGTAATTACCCCAGTGGGCGGAAGCTAGTCCCACAGAAGTTATATTTTAACCATCCAAGTGACTTGTTACTAAAGTGTGACTGAACATGGGTTTTGTCTTTAGGTTTTCTGCTTTAAAAGCCATTTGTGAATCCAGATTGAAGGATTCTGAAATCCTTTCGGATGTTTTCACAAGTGCCACTAAAGAAAGGAGGGGAATGCATCAACCTGGGCAACATCTGTATCATCCCTCTCCATAAACAAAGGCCCGAACTGTACCCTTAAATCTGTACCTGCTTTGAGGGCAACGTGGTGCCCAAGGGGCTTTTCCCCAGCTCCCTGGCATGCAGAGGAACATATAAGCTGCCCTAGACTTTAGAATGGTGTTTATTGCTTCTTTTTATGGGCCTTGCCAGATCCATAGACTGGGGTGGAGCTTGGGGGGGGGTCCAGACCATGACCCGTTTGGAGCAATTTGCATGGTTAGAGCACTCTGAGGGAACAGGAATGGGATACGGCTCCTTACACCCTTTTCTTCAATGCATTTGTACAAGGATCAGAGACAATAGGACCCCCAAAATATACCAGTTACTGAAATATGTAGTGAAAAAACACAACATACAAAGGCTACAGAGTATTTGGTCTCGCTTTCCAGAGGAAAGGAATAACCATGATTTGGATCAGAACAGGGACTTCAAGTGTCCTTATTCACATGCCCACAATTGATGGGATTTATAGTCATCCCTAGAGGTCAGCCTGCCTTTATGGTTTGAGTCTGGGTTGGGTTCAAATCCAGGAGCCTGTTTTCCAGATCTAAATCAAGCGCAGCACAGGACAGCAGAAATTCTGCCAGAACAGCTATGATGAGAAATTATGATTCTCTCATAAGATAAATTGTTTGTGTGAGGTGACAGCCATTTGGGGTCAATACCTTTTTAGAACTGCTTGTGAGCTCTGTGCTGTCAAACCCAAATCCAAGCCTTATGCAAGGCTGGCCTTTCCAGACCTGGAAAACCTTCAGACGTGGGTTGTCGCTAACTTGAAGAATCAGAAATGTAACCCACAATCTCGGTTTTCAATTTTTCTTTACCAAAAGGTAAGTTTCTAACCCATTTCTTTATGAAGATAGTCTTGAATATTGCAAATCAACACAAACTGATCACTAGAGTTGGAAGCTGTCACTGATTTTTCTTAATGCTCACAGGCTAGGGAGGAACTACACAATCTTGCTAAAATGGTACACATGATATCTTGATTACCATGAGAAAATCTTTTTTTTTATTATGCAGAACAGATTGCAGCAGATTTACTCGCACCCCTGAAACTTGTCTTGGCAATGCCTGTTACTGTTGCTTCTACAGAAGAGAACTGTCTGAAATTTAAATTGATCTAGAATGTTCTGCAGGCATGTCAAAAAATGCCAAAGCTGGACCTAGCTTTAACTCTGGGTTCAGTCTCAAGCCTTCACTCCAAATTCTGGTCCAAAGTTAATTCAGATGTGGATCCATATATCACCTCATATTAATCACACATGAAAGATAAGCACCAGACCAGAGACTGGTTAGAGGGTTGGTCACCATTTTTAGATTCTCTCAATAATTATATCAGATTTATGTCTTCTTGATGAAATAGTAGAGACATTTCTGATTACGAATAAGCAGCTATCACACCAAGAGAGGTTGGCTGAGGTTGGTTCTTGATGTTATTCCCAAAGACTGTTACCGTTCTTCATGAACTGCCCCCCCGCCCAATAAATCAATATGAGTGCTACAGTAAAATTTGTTCTGGACTGTGTTCTCTGTTAGTCTTGTTTGAGTTAACATTCATTGAAAAATAAATTGACACACATGCATTGGTTTCCATCAGATACAGGGGTTACAGTTTGGTTCAGTGGCTCTCAGCACCCTCACTGTACAAATTGTTCCAGTAGCCCTGCACACATTTAAAGTTTACAGTCCAGTGGAAAAAGCATGCTTACAAAGCCAAACTTTTTTCAATGAATGTTAATTCATGATAAAATATTCAAGGTCCAAGTTTTTTTTAAATAGCAAATTTAGAAAAAGGACTTGGCTAAATTTCATGAACTATTGTATCCACAATCACAGGAAAGGCACACACCATTAAAAAAAAAATCAGTCCTTAAAAATGTTGACTGTCCGGTGGAATATGTGTAACAAAACAAATGATGTATGTTTCCTTACATGCCTTATATTAACCTTACTCCCATACTTTCCTTAAATAACCGTCCAGGTAGAATTCTGCTGTGCACTTTGCACATTGCTCAGCCCACACTATAATTTCTTATGTTTCTGTAGGCCTGCTTCCTGAGGATGTCAAGCACTTTACAAATATCAATGAGCCACAGAAGTTAGGTAGCTGTCATTATCTCCATTTTACAGTGTGGAAACTCAGGCGCAGAGCGGTTACGTGACTTGCCCAAAGGCACAAAGGAAGTCAATGACAGCGATGGGAACAGAAGCCCAGAGCCAATGACTCACAAGATCATCCTTCTTCTGTATAGACTGTAGATTTTCCAGCAGACTAAAAGGCCCTGCTCCCACAAAGAGTACTGCATGGACAGAGGGATCGGCCCACGTGGTTTTCTTTGCAGGAATGGGGACCAGTTCTGCTATAATGTACATTATGGAGGACATGACTTTTGTTTCTCCTAACAATGTTTTCACTATGGCAAAAAAATCCCAAAAGACCAGATTCTCAGTCCTGCCTTGCTTCCTTGGTCCCACTCAGGCAACCCAAAAGGAACAGAGACATGCCCCAGTATGAGGAAGTTCTTAGCAGGCACAGGATGCAGCTCCATTGCCTGTAGTCCTTTGTCCCTCCAGCCCATGGCAAAGGGCGCATTCTAGGAGGGTAAGAGTGTTTTGAGACATGGGAGTGGCCAGAACACAATGTATTCTGGCAATCCCCAGATGGCTATGATCCTCACAGGGACGAACCCATATAGTTTAGAGCAGCTCCCAGGCTGCTTTATCTCATGCCTAGGGTTGGGCAGAGAATTAGCAGGCTGTAAGTAGTTCCTTGATGGAAGCAAAAAGATAGTGGTAGTCTTCCCAGTGCTCCCCACAAAATAAACTCTACCTCCATCAGATGCCACCCACAACAGATTGTAAAGATGTTCCAACTATGATCACACATGGCACTGGGCTCATTATGTTATTCTCCCCTCTCAATGGGGTCCAAATACACTCATGTGCTTTGCTAGCACATCAGGCTTGGCTTCCCTTCCAGAGGCTTGTATAGCCCCATGGGCTTCTTGATCGTGGCTCTCCTTGCATTCTGCTAGGCTACTTGGCTTTGGCTCCTTCATGACTGTGGGGTAGGGGAGAGGTTGGAGCTGAATTCTCTCCCAAACCATTTCTTATATACTTTGATGAACAGTGAAATAGCCAATGATGTTAGTATTTAATGTATCTCACTGGGCATTGGAGTTAGCACCCACTGAAAGGGCTGGAGCAGGGCATACCACAGAGCTGTTGTATCAGATTCTGCAAATGCACTCAATTCACATTTTTAGACATTCTCAGCAACTGTATCAGCAAGAGGCTTTGCTATCAAAGAGAGAGAGAGAAAAAAAAGGCATCCTGGAAAAAGAGAAACCAGCATGAAAGAAGTGCTAATATATGTACCACCCAATCCGAGTCCAAAGCTGAATGCTGCAGAGACTATGGTCCACAGTCAACAGCATAAGAAATAGCAGGGACATGCTCTTTGTTTACTGTAACCGTGTTCATTTGTGTGAGGTCATCTACAGCTGTACAAAACACATAGCTGCTGGGACGATGTCACCCACTGGTTGAAGTTATTATGGGGCAGTTTCTGAAATGCTCCTCTCTCCAGTAGCTCTAGAGTGCAGCATGACTGAATTGTGAAACATGTCTTTATTAGGTCTATGATCACATAAAAACCCAGCATTGGTGTTGCATTCCCCCCCATGTAATATAATGTGTTCTGTGGTTAATGAAACGTCTTCCTCCCCACCTACATCACTTACCACCTTTCATTGATGCACCACAAGCATGGAGCATAACTACCAACAGGAAAGGAGTCAGATGAGAAGGGACGGGTGCCACGCAGGCACCGAGGGTGCTATGCTTCGCTGTAGAATTAGAAATAGAAACAAAAATGAGTAATGGAATGTCCAGGTTGTTTTTATCCCCCACCCCAGCCAGTGACAAGAATAACTTATGTCTCTGGCAATTTACTATAAAGAAAAGATGTATAAAATGTATAAAAATTGGCAGACAGCATATTACCATAGGCGCCGACTCCGTGGGTACTCCGGGGCTGGAGCACCCACTGGGAAAAATTAGTGGGTGCTTAGCACCCACCGGCAGCCAAGCTTCCTTCCCTGCCCCCCCACCTCACCTCCGCTCCACCTCTGCCTCCTTCCCTGAGCATGCCACGTCCCCGCTCCTTCCGCCTACCTCCCAGCGCTTGTCGCTGCCAAACAGCTGTTTGGTGGCGTAGCAAGCTCCGGGAGAGAGGAGTGAGAATGTGACGCGCTATGGGGAGAAGGCAGGGAAGAGGCAGGGCCGGGGGGTGGGGATTTGGGGAAAGGAGTTGGAATAGGGGCAGGGAGGGGGTGGAGTTGGGGCAGGGACTTTGGGGAATGGGTTGGAATGGCGGCGGGGCAGGGGCAGAGGAGGGTCGAGCACTCACCGGCATCTGTAGAAGTCGATGCCTATGCATATTACCATACACTTTAGGGTTATTGTCATCAGGGCTCTAAAATAAAAAAATGATCATCTGAGTTAGAATAAAAATAGTAAATTGGCAACATTCAGGAGTCTCTTCTCCCATCAATATGTGATTCTGATTGGTATTTATGGGAGTAACACACATCGAGTCAAGGCTAGAGAGCAAAAGCTTTGACAGGTTCCTTTTTGACATGGTCCCTGAAGTTGGGAGGCTTATCTGCACCTCTTTGAGATCTCACTTCTCTGCCTCCCATCTTCCTGGTCTTCTCTCAACACAATTAAATCCTTTGGTCTTGGGATGGTTTCTCCTAGTTTTGAATTGACTCAGTTAGGCAGGGGCAGCAGGTTTATATAATTTTTGTTGGTGCCCAGAATGGGTCCAAGTCCCGCCCCAGAGCCCACCTGCCTTGTAAGCCAATATAGATATTTTTTTAAAAATGTAAAAATGGACTGGAAACAGTAAGCGTTTAACAGTTTCCATATATTGCACAATGTGGGGCGGGGAAGGGGAAATGAAGGCTCTGGCGTGGGGCTGGGGATGAGGGGTTTGGGGTGTGGGAGGGGCTCAGGGCTAGGGCAGAGGATTGCAGTACAGGGGTCAGGGCTGTGGGGTGGGGCTGGGGATAAAGGGTTCAGGAGGGGGATAAGGGTGAGACAGAGGGTTGGGATGTGGGGGGTGAGGGATCTGGCTGGGGGTGTGGGCTCTGGGGTGGGGCCGGGAATGAGGAGTTTAGGGTGCAGGCAGGCTGCCCCAGGGCTGGGGCCAGAGAGGAGGGCTCCTCCCAGCCCTCTCCCTGCTGGCAGTAGTGAGCACCGGGGCAGCCTCCCCTCCCCCCAGCAGCACACTCACCCAGCACCACTGTCACTGGACATGCTCCTAGGGGGTTACACTTCCCCAGAGCAAGAAATCCTCATTCAAAAACAAGAGCGACAAGAGTTCAGAGGGAAAACCGACAACCAACAAACTTTTCCCCACCCTCAACTCCAGAGAGAGATTGGGGTAGGGGGGAGAGACTTCACGCTGCACCCCGGGAGAAGCCCTGAAAGGAGCCGCCCATGTGCGGGTGGTGCAGCGAGAAGTCCTGCTGGCCATGGGGCAGCAGGTGGCTACATTGCACCCAGGGAGACAGAGGGGAAAGAAGCTGGCTCAGTGGGAGTGGGGGAGGAGGAGAAGCGGTGAAGGTGTTTGCAGCGAGGAGACAGGAAAACAGCCGAGTTTCTCCCCCCAAAGTGGAGATGGGAAGGAGGAAGCCTGGGGTGGGGAGGTCGGAGTGCCCTGGCTACAGCCACAAAGAAGGGAAACTAGCAAAAGAAAAGTGGAGGAAAGAAAGGGAAAGAAAAAGCCCAAGGCAGGCTGAGCAGCCACCTGGGGCTCCCTGAGCTGCTGCAGTCACTCACTCCTCTGAACCTCCACCCAAACTCCTCAGCCTGCTGCCAGTGCCGCTCCCTTTTGTAGCCAGCAGCAACCAGCGAGGAAGTGCAGTGCAGAACTGCAGAGCAAGAGCCTGCTGCCCGGGGCACAGGCAGGGACGCTCTGGGGGAACCATGCAGGGGAGGCAGGTGGGGCCGTGGGAGGGGAGACCTGGCCTTGAACATTGGTGGAGCCGTGCCACCGTGCCCTGAATATTGCTGGAGCATAGGCAACACAGGCCCATACACCTCCTCTCCCCCCCGCCCCACAACCCCTCCGGCGGTGTTCAAAAGTTAACTTGCATGTTATTGGCTTTGTGTTTCACTAAGGAGAAACTATGGAAAAAGGACTAGAGAGAAACAATTCCAATTAAAAAAACAATGGGAGAAAGGTAGAACAATGAGCAGAATTATGAATATATGCAGAGACTACAAAACCGGGGAGAAAGGGAGACAGAAAAATTGCAATGGAAAAACAAATATAGTAAACACATTGCGTATGGCTCAGACTGGGAACAGCCTTGCTTTTGGGATGGTCTCCTACACCTGATACATAGCACAGGCTTCCTTTTTTATTTATATATTTATATGTTTGCTTTTTAAAACTGAATAATTGAATCATTCTTGGGGAAAAAAGCTGGGAAACTGCACCTTAAAACCCTCAAAAAATGATCTGCGAGATTAACAGAAATCTCTCCCTCTCTCTGTGGTTTACCCATTCCTATTCTGGTTTCTAGCTGCCCCAAATCACTTTATTCCTCCCTTTGGCAGCACTCTACTGAGCAAAATCTCAGGTCTGGAATGCTCTCTGCTGGCCTCTGGTCGGCTGCTGTATTCAAATCTCATACACTCTTTGCCAGATCTGCTGTGAACTGGTGATGGCATTTCTGCAAGAACAGGAAACAGGCCAGTCGGGGTACAGGGAGTAGATGGAGTTATCTGTGGTTTTTGTTGTGCTGTGTTGTTTGTGGGGTTTGGACTATTGTTTATTTAGGCTATTTAGATTATTGTAATCTAAATAATAGCTCTGATTCAATTTGCAGTCTGGGCTGAGGTTCACGTTGACCATTAAGATAAGTGAACCGGTTTGCCCATTCCTAGAATATGGCACCTGCCCTGTCAGTGTGCATCACAGTCTCATAATAATATGCTGTGTTACACTGCTCTCTGTGAAAATTAAAAAGTGACTGTGTAACACCTTTGTACTACTGAATACAGTAATATGAATGAACCTCCAGGACCTTCCAGGCCCAATAAAAAGGCCCTTGAAATAGAGTTAGCTTTAGGGGTGAGTAAACTGGGTGGCTGCTCAGCATGCGTAACACTAGAGTGGACCACTGACATTCTAGGTTAATGTTTATCCCCAATTCATTACTGTTTTGGAGGGGCTTGAAATTCAGGCTTGCCCAGAGCACTATTTGACTAAAGGCCAGCGGTGTCTAGAAGCCCCAGAAGGCTGCAGATCTTGGCTCTGTGGGAGGGCAAGCTATTCAGCAGCAGACCAGCTCTCCTCCTATGGCCCACAATGCTCAAGTCAAAAGAATTTTCCATCCTCCACCTGTGGCCATGAAAGGGAGCTGACAGATGGGCTGTTGTAATGGGCCATTGTGAAAATAGTACACATTTAGCAGAAATGCTGAGGATGTGTGTTTACAGGAGATTTTCATGGATTTTTATTGTAGACTAGAAAGGCTCCACAAGAGCTGCTGCAGGTCTGCTGGGTTAATTCTCCAGGCAGAGGAAAGATTTTTTATTTATTAAAAGCTGTTGGAAAGTAAACAAGGGTCATTTGTGTGAGGAAAAAATAACACCTTGAGAAGCAGTCAGTTTGGATACAAGTGGCCACATTTTCAAAACTGGCCTGTAACATAGCCATTCCCTCCCCCTCCCTTCCCCTGCCCCAACAATCCAGTGTCAGAACAGTAGGAAATCAGAAGCCGCTGAGCAGGGCGGGGTGGCCAGACAAGTACTGATAGGATGGGGGACAGGGGGGAGAGGAAGAAGACACAATGTGAGCAGGGGAACCAGAGGGCAAATTGTGGAGAAGTAGTGGGAGACTGGAGGCTGGGAGGAGAGGATAAGAAATAGCAGGGAGCCAAAGACAGAGAGAGAGAGAGGGAGAGTGCAAGGAGCAGTGATAATGAGGAATCAGAGGGAAGAAAAGGTGCTGATACAACAGGACTAAGGCAGTGGTTTGTAGTCAGGGAAAAGGAGACCTGGCATGAGGATATGACCAATGAGGTAGTGCCATTTTGCAATTGGGAAGCTGGAAGGGCAAGTGAAAAGGGACCACTAACAGGGATGGGAGAAGAGGTGGATGGGATTTGAGCAGACTGGAGAGGCGAGGAGAGCTGATCAGCAGCTGGGTGGGTAGGTGGATGCAATTGGCAGATGGCTGGCAATGGCTGCAGCAGTGTTCCAGCTGGCAGGGCAGGAACTTTGGCTGCCTAACACTGGTCAGTTGGATGAAGCAGCATGCTGGTTTAAAATCAAAGGGCATCAGGTCTCCAGGAGCCCCTCAAGCCCTGATATGCAAAACCAGTCCTGGCTCTCAGGCATTAAATCAATAAGTGAGAAAAGAGGGTCTGCCCAAAATCCCACATCTAATATTCCCTTCTGTGGGTCACACTCACATAAAGCCTAGCTTGAAGCTCATGCATTGAGGTCTGTGTGACGGGTTCCCCCCGGAGCGCCACTTGGAACTGGGATACCACTGAGCCCACTTATCCCACCAGCCTGGGTTCCCCTTACTCTGTGCTGCTGTGACAGGCTCTCAAGCCCCCTTCCAGCACACACATAGGTAGCGACACACCCAGCTGCAGCTATATTTACACAGATGCTGAGATCAGCTCTGCATGGGAGAGCTCAGCTAAGGAATTGCCCAGCACCCAAGTGCACGCCCGCTCTGTAAACGCAAAACTGTATCATCTTGTGCTGCACATATACAGCATAAGCTCATAAAATTTGCCCTCTCCATCAGCGTGGAGGGAGAAATGCAACAGCTTTCTGCCCCAAGTATGAGTTCCACACTGGTTTTAGAGACAAACAAAACAAATTTATTAACTACAAAAGCTAGATTTTATGGGATTATAAATGATAGCAAATGGATCAAAGCAGATTACCTTAGTAAATAAACCGCAAACTGAGTTTAACACACTAGATAGGTAGGATATGAATTAGCAAATTCTCACTCTGAGTGATATAACAGGCTGGCAGATTCTTAAGGCACAAGTTGCCTTGGTTTTCCCAGGTTTTCATACACAGGCTAAAAATCCTTCTAGCCTGGGATCATCACTTCCCACAGTTCAGTCTTTGTTCCTCAGGTATTCCTCAGCTGTTCTTATAGGGAGAGTGAGGTCACCCCATGATGTCATTTCCCCCCTTTTATATCTTCTCCTCATTTGCTGGAAAGCTCTTTTGCTGTGACCTGGGTCAAATAGTTCCCATTGTGTAGTGCTATCTCTGAGAGGTTTCTATTGAATACAGCTCCTGGGGTAATCCTTGTACTTGTGTGCATTTCGTCAATAAGCCATTAACATTGTTTGGCGTTTTTACTGTTGTACTTGAAAGGCTGCTTGTGAGTGTTTTCAACCTCACAACATGTTTCAGTAACACATACATCACAAACTTTATAACTTCACATACGATGATAATACATACAATCCAATGATATATTACTGTCTAGCAGATCAAGACTTTTAGAGTGACACCTCACAAGGCATACTTTGTACAAGATATATTCTAATTACATGATGGGTGAATACTGGGGTGTTGGGGTGTCAGTCTGCATAAAATGGATTCTGATCTATGACACCAGAGTCAGATAGGAATAATTCCATAGAAGTCAAGCTGATGGCATTAGTGGTAAAAAGTCCTCTCACCTTTCTCTGAACCATGCAATGAATCTGCATCTTGACTTGCAACTCAAGATGACTAACTCAGGCCAATGGTGCAAATAATTTATGGTCTCTGTCAGATTGTGTTTGGCAATCAAATATGTATGTCTATATTAGACTATGCAAAAGTTTGACTAGAATCCACATCAAATAAAGGTGAGTTTGGGCCTCAGCCAAATCCACCACCAACTAGCCCAGGTTCACAAACTTTTCCAGACTTTGATTGATAGTGTTTGCACAGCCTGAGGCTGTCCCTGTAGGAAAAGAGAGAAGCCTTCCAGTGTGTGTGTGTGCCCCTTGCGTTCAGTCTACCAACACTGGCAGCAGGCACAGGACTCATTCCTTTCTTCCTGCTCTATGATCAGGGGAAGCAGTAAACCTTAGCTGGCTGTCCCTTGAAAATAGAATATGGGCGTTCAGCTATGCAGGTCTCCCTGCAGACTTGTAGAAGAGAACAACCAGAAGGTATTCTTTATTCTAGCTAGCTTGAGTATCGGAGCAGTGAAGCTGTGAAAGCATGGGCTTCAGAGCAGGCTAGCCACCTGAGTCAGTAGCCAGGGTTCTGGGTAGGCTTGTACGACCCACACTGACATCCATGCTGCCACGACTTCACTTCTCTGTTATCCAGTCTAGCTAAGGTATGTCTCCATATGCAATCACACCCTATGATTACAGTATGGACATACCCTTAGACTGGATGACTGGACAGTCAGGACACAGTCCCTTAAAGTTAGCACAGAGAAGGTTGTAATTAGGATCTCTGGGGCCTACACGAAGGGGCAGGGGAGTAGTGAGGGTCAACGTTGCATGTTGTCTCAAGGTTGGACCCAAGGGCATCTTTCTGAAAGCTGGGATTCAGATGTGTTGTCCTTTCTGCACTGAGGCAGAGTGTGCCCTTTAAAAATAACTGTACTCCACTGTAATTTCCTGAGCAGTTTGTGCCTCCCAAACACACAAAACAAAGTGCAGTCAGTTTTGCTGGTGGTTTCTTGCCTGAATTCAGTCAATTGTTAATAATCATGTTGTCATTTTTTTTAAGGAGTTGGCAGCAAAACTTTATTCATGCCACTTAGAAATAACTGCCACCAACCTATTACAAAAACTGTCATTATCTCACAGTCACAATCTTGACATGTGTAAAGTAAAAGTTTATTTTACACTTCAAGAGTCAATGTATGCAGCTGACTAAATTCCTTTAGAACCGTACAGCCTGCTCCTGTCAAATATTTAGGAAAATAAAAGTTGGTGTAAGGAAAATATTTGCTTTTGCTAGAAGATAAGTTGCCCTTTCTCTGTACAAGGGAAAATGTGGTGCTTTCTCTTCTTAAAAACAAATAAACAAACAAAAATAGCTTTTCCTATTTACTATAGCAGTTTTTATCAGTAGCAGAAAATGAAAGCTGAATCAGTTTCCTGTACATTTCATTTCAAGCCACACACCTCTCATTTTCTAGCTATAACAATCCTGAAGGTTGATGGGGTCACCTATACCCCTGGAAAAGTTTGTAAAGAAAATTCTAGAGACAGTTTGGTTCACAGTATGTGTGACTTGCACTTTGCAACCAACCCCATGCTGCCTGATTATTCTTGGCTGGCTCCCCTCCGCAACCCATATTAAACCTAATCCAGGTGCAAGGATCTAATCGGTGTAATTACAGACCTAGTCAACAAGCCCAAGAAAGTGAGAAAAAAAGCACTTGAGGTTTTCCTGTACTTAATCAGGTCCTGTCCTTCCTTCTCAGACTGCATTACTATAGAGATGTTCAACCTTCCCAGTCATTGTCTACACCAGACATTTTCCCACCCATTTACAAGCAATGGTATAGGTACCGCTGTAGACCAGGCTCAGGTATTTTTATCACTGCAAGTGTCCGTGACATGGTGACAAACATGCCTGACCCCAGTCTATTCTAGTTCTTCCCTGTTCGCTAGCACCCATGAAACTATGCCATGCTGGAGAATAGGTACAAAGAGTTTCAATAGGGAATAAAGTTGGTTCGGAATTTTCTGACAGAAGATTTTCTGAAGGAAAATTTAGCATCCAGAAAAATAAACATTTTCCATGGAAAAATTTCAATTTTGCCAAAAAATCTTGATTTTTCCATTGTGAAAAGCAAAATGAAACAGTTTGTTTTGAATCAACTTGCCTCAAATTGGAATATTTCATTGTGTTGAACTGATCTGAAATGGTTCATTTTGAGTAATTTCAATATTAAAGTGCATTATCCTATTGTGGTGCATTGCTTCCTGGGAGTCAGCATCTGGGCTTGCATTCTTAGGATGAAAATTCTGATTTTCACTCAGCCGTTGTGTAAAGGCGCTCCCTGTAGCCACTTGCCACAAGTGTTGGCCTCACTCAGAACAGCCTCAATTCAATGAGTGGCCAGTAATTGGTGCTGCACCAGCACTGACCACTAAGCAAAGACAAGGATACACAGGGATTTTTGCAATGATTTAGCTAATTTAAGTTTAGCTTTATTAGTAATTGGGGTTAACTCTGATTTGCTCAGTTGGTCCAACTTTGGTTCAATCTTGTATACACCAGGGATCAGCACTGGTGCCACTATACTGATTGCTGAACTGGGGCTATTACTAAGTGTAGCTTAGTCACAGTTCAGGTACAGCATAGGCAGGGACAGTACAACCTCACACCAAATTGTTTCACTCCTGAACACACCATTTCTAGAAGGCCTTGATGTTGCCAAAAAGAATATTAAATGTTGGGGGCTTTCTGTGTGTATTGTAGAAACTAGGACTCAGAATTATTTTCACACACAGTCCTGGCCCTTAGACTTCTTTTTCCTGTACAGGAAACATGTCCTGTATTATCCACTGAATAATTTTGAATTTAAAAAAAGACACTGTTTTTGTAAGATAGGAGGGCTATTTTATAAGACAAAGATCATAGGCTAACAGTCATTGACTGTTAACAACTTTCAGCCTCTACCAACCCAGATCAAATATGATCTAAGAACCTGAAGTTGAAAGGCTCCATAGCCTATAGCTAATCCCCAGACCTACCCTATCCACGAACTTTTAGGCCTTCTGGTCGCATTGTATTTTATTGCATTTCTGTCCATTGCAGTTCAGCTCTGGAATATTGATTATTGTTATTGCTACCTTTATGAGGTTTGAGGGGTAAACCATTGTTAATGTAAGTGATCGTAAGTTTCTCCTCTTTCTGATATAGTATTATTTTTTGTGATATGGCTTTTGAGACATCTTTAAGTGGTTTGAGTTTAGCACATGCTTTTATTTACTGAGTTGTGTAGCCAAAGTATTTAATATACTTTTGAATAAATATACTCTTATCAAGTAGGTTATAGATAAATGAGTTTTTGTCATTCAGTAAGACTGATTTCATGGAAGTTAAAATATGTTTTAATATTAAGGTTTTAATAATTTTAAAGTTTAAATATGGATACTTGCTTAGAATGTTTTAGTGAGTAAGTTATGTTTACATTTTATAAAGGTTTTGTTTTGCTTACCTCAGCTATTAAGTTAAACCAACCAGACCTCCGTAAGTTCTGAGAAAGTTGATGGCTGCCTTATAGCACTGAGCTATAATTAACATAAATTTAAATCAGCGTAATGCAAAATGACCTGCAGAGATTTCCCATTGGCAGGGGGAACATGTCATTTAAGCATCTGAAGGGACACCATAACTTAATTGGCCTGCTTTGGGGCCATTCGTGTTTGAATTAACATTTTATTTGTGTCCTTCCCAAATGGTGCTGGTTTCAGAATGGTGACACAGACCAGCAGTTCTGTCTCTCATGAGAATGTGCTTTTGTGCTGATGAGCTTTGTGGGTTATCATAAAACTTAACATTCAAACTCTCATATAAATAGTTAAAAATCAAAAACAGCATGTGGCAGCAGCAGGAAGTACACAGCTGTAGCATGTGTACCTGTCATGTCATTTCATATCTCCAGTGACTATTTGGATCCTGGCACATATCATTTGAACATAAATAGTTTAAAATACATGCTCATACTCGGAGAGAGAAAAAGTTGCTCAGTCTAACTATAGCAACTCTGACCAATGGGAATTTAATGACCTCTTTAGAAATACCATCTCAGTGACACAGCTACACTACCTTAGTCTATGATCTTATCAGCTGTCACAAGCAGCACTAAGCCTGGTCAGTATTTGGATGGCAAAATACGCAAGGAAAATATCTAATACTGTGCCAATTGATGCCAATAAACAAGTAGGTGACTTTTTTTTTTTTTTGAGAAAGCATGGAACCAATGCCCCAGCATGGTATTTGGAGATGCTGTCTTTTTGGAGAGATATAAAACCATGTGTGGTCACTAAGAAATCCTGGTTATTTTTTTAAAGATTATCCTTGGCCTCCTGGTCATATTTAAGTTAGAGTAATTGCATTTTTCTTATCAAAGTTCTTCCTTCTGTTTCAATTTGTTCTTCATATTTTATCCTAAAGAGTGTGTATGTAGGACTCTCTGCCCCAGCATGATACTGAGGCAAAGAACTTAGAATGATTAAAGTATTGGAAAACATGCCTTCCAGGGACAGACTCAAGAAGTTCACTCTGCTTAGCTTAGAAAGAAAGCTAAGGGGTGACTGGATAACAGTTTATAAGAACCTACATCTGGAACAAGAATTTGATAATGGGCTCTTCAACCAGTTGACAAAGGTATAACAAGATCCAGTGGCTGGAAGTTGAAGCTAGATGAATTCAGACTGGAAATAAGGCTATAAGAGTGTCTCTGGGGCATGCCTAGTTATCACCACAAGGTCAGCCTAATCCGGGCCCCAGCCCCTTAGTCCTTGCAGTGGACTCTGCCCTTACAGGCCTGCTTATTTTGGTATGCATGGGGACAAGCAGAAGTTGCAACCCCACATAGAATAAGTCTCTCCCAGAGTCAACAGAAAGGGAAAAGGTCAGTGGCACCACCTTACTTCAAGGCTTTACTGGAGTCCTTACAGCCAGGTAGCTGAGTCAGTCTTTTCCTACCAGGCTTGCTCCAGGGGTTTGCTGGACTCATCACAGAACTGGGGGTGTGAGGTGGGGGAAAGGGGTGTCTGGCATGGTGGCTCCTCATGCTGCTTCAGAAGTCCTGCCTCATGGCTTCCCCCTTGGTGACGGCAGCTTCTTCCTTTCGTACCTTGCATGACTGGGAGGGCCAGAGGGGAGGAAACACCTTAGCCCAGAGTCTCTTTACCCCCTTCCCTGTCAGTGTCTGGTTTCTCTATCCCAGGGGTGGCCAACCTGTGGCTCCGAAGCCACATGCGGCTCTTCAGAAGTTAATATGTGGCTCCTTGTACAGGCACCGACTCTGGGGCTGGAGCTACAGGCGCCAACTTTCCAATGTGCTGGGGAGTGTTCAGTGCTCAACCCCTGGCTCTGCCACGGGCCCTGCCCCCACTCCACCCTTTCCCGCCCCTTAGCCTGCCATGCCCTCACTCTTAACCCCCCCCCCGCCTAAGCCTCCTGCATGCTACGAAACAGCTGATTGGGAGGTGCGGGGAGGGAAGGGGAAGCGCTGATCGGCAGGGCTGCCAGAGGGCGGGAGCTGGGGGTGGGAGCTGATGTATTACTGTGGCTCTTTAGCAATGTAGATTGGTAAATTCTGGCTCTTTCTCAGGCTCAGGTTGACCATCTGCTCTATGCCATCAGAGAGGCCCATGTTTTGAACAGTGACGGTAATAAACCCTGAGCACAACTTACCAAGGGTTGTGGTGGATTCTCCATCACTAGCTATTTAAAAATCCAAATGGGATGTTTTCCTAAAAGATCTGCTCTAGTTCAAACAGGAATTAATTCAGGGAGGTCCTGTGGCCTGTGCTATATGGGAGGTCGGATTAGATGATCACAGTGGCTCCTTCTAGCCTAATAATCTATGAGTCTATGGAGAAAGGATGAGACATTTCCATGAATTATTATATCCATATTCTTCTGGATATAAATCTTATACCAAATGTCTGGGATTAAGAAGACATTTTCTCCATTGGCAAATTGTTGCTTAATTGCCTATTAGAGGAGTATTACATCTCCCTCTGAATTATTGGTACCTAAAATCTGATCTGGTGTGGCAGTTCCCATGTGGAAGGTTCCTGTGACAGTTAAACAGCTGTTGTATTCCAGCTCATACAGCGTGGCCAGATGTCATACTGTTTTTGGATTGTCCCACTTTTCAGCATCCTAATCTACTTTTTTGTTTGTCCTTAAGTAGGATGGCTAAACTTGCTGTGCTGTCCTGCACATCCTAACTTGGGAAAGTAAAGCACAGGACCAAACTCACAGTAATCAGTCACCATCAGACAGTAATCAGTCACCATCAGACCTTGTGCAGAAGTCTAGTAGTACACACATGCATCCTTCCCAACTAATTTCATGAATATTCTTTGTCATTTTTACTGCAAGAATGATATAATAGCAGCCTCAAGGCTCACTATAACTTTGTATATCATGTTCCATTCTAATCCTTGTTTTATTTTTGAGTGGTTAATAAATTTCCAAAGCTTTCATTTTTCAAGTTGCTTTTGAGTATGGCAGAGAAATGAAAAAATACTCTTTTCCCATTGTAAAAAAGCTCCTGTGACTGTTTTTAAACAGCTCTGCTGCTGAAGCAGCTGAAGGTAAAGAGTTAAACTTTAGCCCATATTGAATGTTTTGAAGAAAGTGGATTTGATTTGTCCAAGTTTGTGGCCTTTGAAAAGCTCATGCTGTAAATGCACAGTAGAATTTGCAAGCAATTTCTTGTTAAGCTTGTAATATGTGCAGCAAAGCTGCATTCTGCTTGTGTGCATGGCCAATTTAACTGCACTGCGATGTCTGAAGTATATCTGTGATGGCTGAACTCATGAACCTCTGGAACTAAATGCACGAGCCTCTACTGTCAGTTTAGAACCACTAGCAGATTCATACGCTATTTTATGTAATCCAGCCACTTGAGAGGTACACTCATTGTCTGTTTGCACTAGCCTGATTCTGGGCCTGCCCTCATAGTCTCTAACCTCAGCCTCCCTCCAACTCCCTCCATGCATCCCTCCTTCCCTCCCTGACCCCTTACCCTCCTCCCTTCAATGTCCTCTCTCTTCTTTTGTCTTTTTGTCTCCTCCCTCAACCACACCCAAAAGTTTTAAATACCCTCCCAGACAAAACCCAGTGGCATGCACATAATTCTGCTTGGATGGTATAATCCTTCCCCATCCTTCGTCTGTCTCATCTACTTAAATTATAAGCAGCGACTGTCTCTTATTCTCTGTTTGTACAGCACTTAGCACAATGGAGCCCTGCCCTCCAATTGCCCCAAGGCACGATCATAATATACATAACAATAACAATGCTTAGCTAATGTGTTATATAGGAAAGGGCTGAGGCCAGGGAAACAACTTTTGGATTTCCTGTTTTATGGGAGTTTATATTCTCAGCCATAATGACCGATTTACACCCTTTTGTTTGTATGATAAAGCAACAAATGGGAAAAGGAAATTAACTTCAAATGGAAATAAATGGACACGAGTGTGAAATTCCAGAGATGCAGGTATGCTATCATGCATGTACCTTGAGCTTTGCATCTGTAGGTACACTATTTGAAAGATCTCCCAAAGAAATCAACACAATAGTGCATATGTCTGCCCAGAAAGCTGCATGCCTGTGAAAGGAAACACCTAAAATACTCACATAAATGCATACTGTTTGCTGAAATCTCTCTTGGCTAAACCAGGTATCGTATTTCTTGACTTCTGACATTTAATTATCCTATGGTAACTGTATGCCAGTGGTCAGTGATGTGATTATGTATATTAAAGGGGAAAAACTGTAAATTCAGTTTTCAAATTATGTATCTGATGTGTCTTTCTATTTTGGTCAAATGTTTTAGTATTTATTTGACATTACAACAGCACCAGGATTCCCCAGTCGGGGATCAGGATCAGGTGCTGCCCAAACATGTAACAAAGTGACAGTCCCTAACCTAAAAATCTTACAAGCTTGGTTAGGGACAAGATATAACAGATGGACAAAACCAACAAGTGGCCAGGGGTGGATCAGGAACCCTAACCTAGCAATCATACAAAGAAGTTTTCACATAACATTAGCTGTACGCACAATGTATTTGTGTGGGACTAGGAGTGAATAGTCAGTTAGACTTTGGAGTGTGTGTGATGAGGAACTATTACTTAAATCTTAAATATTTGAATAAAGCATGTAATATATTAAAAAGTTTGTAGATCAATTTGGGCTCCTCTGAGATGAAAAGGCACTGTAAGTAACTATTATCACTTCCAGGAATGACATTACAACATCAACTACAATCCCTCAGCAATTCTTATTCTACAATATTATTCCCAGAAATACTGCATTCTGGAGGAAACAAGTTGTGGAAATGATTAAAAAACAATGATGGCAGACTGAAAGGGTTTTTAATTAGATCAATGCTGATACATTTTATGTGGTGCATGTCAGTATATCCAAAACTTAAATGGGAGTTTTCGGTAAACAAGCAATGCAGGAATGTGCGTGTGTGCTTGTATCTGTATACAGCATAACTATATGTGCATGTGTGTGCACACGTGTGCTTCTGTATACATATATTTATATATTGAAAAAGAAAGTACATATGTGCATGCATACGGATATGCTAAGGGATCGAGCTATTTATCCTCTCGTTTTCTATCTTCTTTCCTTCCTCTAACATTAAATTTATATTCTGCCTCTTTCACAATTCACATACATTTTTTAAGCAAGAGACTATTACTGTTTTAATACTGTTTCAAACTTTATAGGATTTTTTCCAGGCCTCTTACCAAAAAAAAAAAAAAGAACCAAATGACTCCATAAAATTATATATATATCAAAATAAAACATTAAAGTAAGTGAATAGAGAAGGAAAACAGTGCTGCAAATTTTACTCTCTGATCAGCACTTTTGCTACTCAGGACTTCCGGAGTGGTAAAATAGCTCAGCCACCCATGCAGTCAAGTCAGAGGGCCGAAAATTTTTACATTACTCAGATTTCCTCCAGGGAATGACCACAGAGTGACTTCTTTGCATTCGGCAAAACACACTGACTCAGAGACATTATGATGCTTCTATTTTAAAGCACTTCTCCCGAGAACAAGAACATATGGGCTTTCCTTCATGACACTGCACAAAGCCTTTTCCACCCAAAGAGCGTGAGCACCTTAGGTCATTCTTGGACACAAAGTATTAACATTTGATTATTTAAAATACCATCATTGTAGGGGTCCAAGCCTGCAAATGCTTGGATATGTAACTTTACTCACTTGAGTAACCCCACTGAGTTTGAACACAGACACTAATGCGTGAGTTCACTCAGTAGAGTAGTCCCATCAAATTTTTAGCACCATCCTGGTGATCGTTATTTTTCATTAGTCTCTAAAAAAAATTCCTGTAAGGCTAGAAGAGTAGCTACATTTTCTTGTTTAAAAACTGCCTGTGAAGACGGTAGAGTGTAGGTATACTGAGGAAAGAAAACAAAACAAAAAAATGTTATGTGTGTAAATGTCTGATGTTAGTTACCTGAGTACATTTATGCTTGGTTCCAAGCTTGGGAAATTACAAATGTTTAGGATTAAAAATATTCTCATAAACAGATGTAAATGGGTGAAATATTGAGAAGAAATTTCATTGTGACAGAAACCAGGAACTGTAAACGACAATGAACAATTTTTCAGTACCATCTTGGTGAGCTTCATTCTGTTTCCATCTGTTTTTGTTTTGTTATTTAACAAGTGTGGTTATACATATCTAGGCAAACATTCATAAATAGAAGATTCTTTTACTCATAGCTCTACAGGCTACATATAGTGTAAGGAATTGTTTTCAGTGTTTAGGAAACAGGTCTATTTCCAGATTGATACGCTGTATAGGAGCGAAGTTATGAGAGGTTTATGTGTAAGGAATAGTAAGTACTGTAGGTATGATACACCAATACATCAGAGCTAGATTTTGATTAGTCCTCTTACCCCTCTGCATGGCTGCTTTATGGCTGAGCATATAATGATTTTAGTCCAAGGGGTGAGAAAGTAGACAGACAGCAGGGACTC
Source organism: Mauremys mutica (assembly GCF_020497125.1). Lineage (NCBI taxonomy): Eukaryota > Metazoa > Chordata > Testudines > Geoemydidae > Mauremys > Mauremys mutica. The sequence goes on from NC_059073.1 coordinate 267,547,345, forward strand.
TACACCCAGTACAAAGCAAGAAGGTGAGAAGGGTGAAGAGTGAATCAGGTCATGATTGTGTCACCCACTATGCACTAGCCTGGCCAGTGGTAGTGGCCAGACATGAGGAAGGAAGCACGGGTGGAGTTGTGACTGAATTCTCACAATTCCTTCCCAGAGCTCCTCTAGGGACAGCAAATATTTTCCCATGGTGCCTCTGCTATTAGTCTTAGCTCCCGCACTCTGCAGACCAGGTGATGCACATGCAGTAGAAGGGCAATACGGAGACAGGGATCCCATTTTCAGACCAGCTTCCTCTGCAGTGTTGTCATTTTGGTAAGTAAGACAAGTTATCATTTCTAGCTAATGTAAGACCTTAAAACAAAACAAAAATACCCACCACATCATATCACTGAAATGGAGCGATCTTTTCATACATACCTGGGATCTCTGTGACTACAGTTTTTAGTGGCCCTGAGGATCCAGAGACTTCCTTTAGAGTAAATAAATAAATAAATAAATAAAAAAATAAAAAAAACAGTGTAACCATAAAACACTACATCAAAATGGCATTGAACATCTGACTAGAACCCACAGAAGAACAGAGATTCAAGTGTAAATATTAAGCACCTTGTGCCAGGAATTTGTCACAAGCAATGAGTGGCTAAATCCCCAATTATTGTGTGGGCTATTTATGCCTGACTTCAGCCACAACTCATCCTATATAGCCTGAGATGATAGCATACACTCAGGACAAGATGTGGTCTAGTGATCTGAGCACAGGAGGGGAGTCAAGAATTTCTAAGTTCTAATTGTCCCTCTGTCATAGAGGGTCTGAGCCTAAAAGCTTTGGAGTTAATGAAAGTTTAGGGTGCTCAGCACCTTATGCTGTACTCAACAATCCACAGGATCTTGCTCTGACTCCTTCTTGTCTGTTGTATTCGGCAAGTCACTTAATCCAAATGTGCTTAAACTTGGCTTTCTAAATTAGGTACTGAAATCTATAATCTATAAACCTATAATTCAGGAACCTAAATATTTTACATGGATTTTTCATCAGATTTAACTGACTGCTTCTCTGCCCCTGTTCCCCTGTCTTTTGGATAGTCTGTTCCCCTGTCTTTTGGAGAGTTATTGTGAGGACTAATGTTTGGAAAGTGCTTTCAAGATTAAAAGTGCCATATTTGGAGCTACATATTATTTTAAATATAGCATATTTCATATAAACTGAAGTTGGAGAAAAATAACATACTTTCTTCTTCTCCAGCTAGCATTTTAAAGCATAGATTAAAGCAGAGGTCCGGAAAATACTGCTATTCATTTCCCAAGAAAAGAATAATAGATGCCATGGAATTATTTTGCATTTATGACTGATCAATTTATCCATTGCAAATAATATTTGTTGCTAATTTGGTCCTTTTATTGTTCATGAATCATTCTGGAAATAATCCTGATTTCTGCAAATGCATTTGTTATTGGTAAGTATTCCCTGAATAGCTTTATGTAAACATATTTCAGCCTATTTGTTGTTCTCAAATTGTTCACTTCAACTATTTACTATGTGAAACTGGTCTCCCAAATCACATCGTATTGTTTCAGCTCCCAGACTGGATGACTGAAACTTATAAACAAAACTATAATGAATAACAATTGGAGAATAACAAATAGTGTATAACGAATAAGGAATTCTCTGAATTTTCATACAGAAAATACATAATTCATACAACTTTTAGCACTCAAACATTTCCACTGCCTTCAGAATACCCATGGAAAATTATAAGTAGAAATACAAACAAACAGTACTCCTTATCTTTGTTTGCAAAAATATTCCAGAATCACTGCTTATATCATTCAGCAAGCTCTAGATAAAGCTTGCAATTTTGTGCTTGTTTGCATGTGTGATGTGATTAATAGTGCACCAATCTTTCCGCTGAGTTGTAAAAATTATAAATATGTTAACTTCTCACATGGTAGTTTTCAACCAATAGCAAGCCAGAGTTTTCTTGTATGTACCAAATAATAAAAGAAAGTGATTAAGCATTATAGCTAGGGACTGGGAACATGGTTTCAACTGAGTTTTGAAGTCAGATTGAGAGTTGACAAAATGAGCTATGGGAAAGGTGTTCCAGATTACAGAGCTGCAGAGGAGAAGGTCCTTCTGCTAACAATCTATTTTTCCTTCTGTGCATGGTTTTATGAGTTTCTGTTTCTTAGGATATTGTTCTTTATGTTGGCAGACATTTGTTTTAGTATGAAATTGTTGTATAATAATAAATGCAACTTGACAGTGTGGGATTTAATGAATAATATTACTGGTTGTGAAGGAACAATGAAAGCTAGAGCTTAATAAAATTAAGTAACATTTAGACAGCAGAATGTTATCTAGTGGATACAGCATAGGAATGGATGCTGGGATTCTGACACTGACTTTCTGTGGTGATCTTGGGCAAGGCTACCTTCTGTGGAAATAATGAAATTTACTTAACTACCTGATGGGGAAGATGAGACTTATTTAATTAAAGACTTTAAAGTGCTTTGTAATTCTTGTATGAAAGGTGCTATATAGGGGCATGTTACTAATGTAACCCTTCTGCCCCTCTGAGTTGGCAGCAACAAGGGCCGGGTTCAGTATCCAGGGGTTCCGTTTCAATAACACAATGCAAAACCGGCTCGAGCCCCCACCCAGTGACCTGGGACAATTACCTACCACCCCCCCGGGCGCCTCTAGGAGGCAATACTTCCCCACTCGCAAGGACAGAGTCCGAGTGTAGCAAAATCCTTTTAATAAAGGAGGGAAACAATGCGGCATCACGTTGGAGAGACACCACAAACAGGACTATACACAAATCATAAGCAAAAAAACCCACTTCCAAGTACATTTGGCACCATCCTTTCCCCCTTAGGGTCTTAAGTCCAATCACCCCAAAGTCCAACAACCCAAGAGTCTCTGTCTCTGGTCAGTGCCACCCCAGAGTTCAAAAGTTTATCTGCAGAGTTTTACCCCCCCAGCCTGGGTGGAAAGGGGGGGGGGCACACACAGGGTGTTAAAGGACACCTTACGTGGGCCAGGGCCGACTGCCCCGCTTCTCCGTGGAGTTCTGCTGCAGCCTTCACCACGACTGGCTCCACTCCATCAGCTGTGCCGCTCCTCCAGCCAACCTGTGAACCGCATCAGCCGTCCCCACGAACCGCTCCACACTGCTCACTGTTCCACAGGCTGCGCCAACGTGCTGCAGACTGCTCCGCTCTGCCAGCTGCTTAGCAATCAATCTTCAGGCTCCCCCACTCAGTGCTCTCAGCTCAGTAAGCTTAGCTCTTTTAGTGATTTCAGCTCTTAGTGGTTTCAACTTGAGCCCCAGTGCCACCTTGGCCCAACATGAATTCAGGTCAGCAGCCTCCAGATGAACTCCTAAAGGATTCAAAATTAGCTCTGCTCTTTAACAGTGGAGAGAGGAGGATGTGCAATTGGTGTTCCAGGCCCTCAAAAGGGGCCCATACCATCAGGTACACACACCAGTCCCCAGCCTCTCTTCCTTCACTGGGTTTTGGAACCCATGTCCCTTGTCTAGCAAGTACTGTTTAATGTAGGTTGAGTCATTTCTGTCATAAAGCAGTCTCATAGTTCCTCATTCACATAATTAAGGTAACAGCACTTTTTTCTCCTTCCTGCCCCAATAACAAAGAAATTGGGGATTCCACAGTGTGAAAATAACCATCCCATGCTGCTGTGTGTTATGCTAAGTGGAGTGGGTTTACCAATGCAAATGCACATTCCTAAAATTCCTTTGCCCACTCCTCATAATGTACCACCAGATGTCAGGGTAGATCTCATCCTGACTCTGCTTACACTAATATTGCCATTGCTTGTAGAGTGGTTTGAGACCCTCAGCCGAAAGAATTATGGAAGTGCAAGTATTAATATTGTTGCCCCTTTGGACCAAGCATTTAGTGCGTATTTGGGGCAGTGCAGGTTTGTTTCTGCTAGAAGGAGAAATTGATGATAGGAGTCAGGCACATTCTTTAGCGCAATCTGGTTTATTTACAAAGAACATACACAAAGTCCTGTTTCATTGAACACAGTAGAAACAAACAACAGCAGGCAGTTTCTTTGCTCAAAACTTCCCAAACCTTCCTTTCCAGCCAGTTCCATACCCAAGGAGCTCTATCTCTCTCTGCTCCCTTTCAGGGCACATTCGCGGTACTTCTTTCATTGTCTGTTAGCTTTGTCCTCCCATTCTCTGCTCCAGAACTCCACCCATAGTTTGACAAACATCTATATGTTTGACATACGTTGACACTCAGGGAACTTCTCAGTCCACGTCAGTTAGCTTGTGATCCAGCTTTGCAGTATGGCTCATTGCCTTGGGCGGTGGCTTCTATTGTTTCCCAGTATCTTACTACATAAAATGACCTAGTTGCTTCTTCCAATTAGCCTGAAAGATGGTGTGATGCTGTATAGGTGCTCAGCACACCAATGGGCTCTAACCTGGTCTGTGATTGTCATAAATCAAATACCTGCTTGATAGCAGCCATTAGCACCTTTCAGCATAATAATAATAATATTATTTCTTGGCCTTGCCATATAGATCTCCTAGGAATGGAGCACATATCTGATTAGCTCAGACAAAGGTTTAACTTAAAGCAATAGAGATAATGCAATTCAGTGCACTTTGAAGCTGTGTTTATCATTCCTGAATTATAAATATTAATAACAGTTAACACAGTGCCAATGGTGGAGCATTCAACATCTCCTGTTACCTGGCACTTCTTAGCTCCAGTGGCAATTTTATCCTGGAGTACGCTACCTCAGTAGACCAATACCTGAGATACTGAGAATTCTGTGACTTCTGCAATTGCTATATTACTTCAATTTTTAAAAAATGTAGTGGTTTAATATAACATGTAGACTCTTAAGAGTGTGCTCTTCTCTGGGAATTTTGTTTTGTACTATAACAGTATTACTCCTGGGAATACAGCCATGACCATGTTAAATCTATCCCAGTTCTTTAAATAAATTGTACAGTTCAAAGTGCTGGAATGATTTGAGTTTTTTTCCCATCTCTGTCGCACAGAAGGGTCTTTTTAAGAGAGTGCATCTTCTAGGTGAATGAATACAGAAATGGAAGAAAGGATTCATCAGTGCCTACACTGCAGTTTCATGAATTCAGTCATATGGGATGCACCCACATGATTCTAACAGATAACCCCTATGGAATGTACCAGACCAAGGTGAAACTAACCTCCCCAAAATTCCTGCTAAAGTGTCACCATGCAAAAATCCTTCCCAAACATAAATCTAGCAATCAGCTGAACCCTTTCTATGCAAGCAAGAGTAACCATAGTTATTTATCTAACAATCTATTTGTATCCTGGACACAGTGCCAGTGTTTCCAAGTATCTTCTTTTACTTGGCTTCTGCCAGTACCTTCTGGGCAAAGAATTCCAAACACTGATTAGCCTTGATATGGGTCATTTTTTTATTTTTATTTTTTGAAAAAGTCTTCCCAGGAACAACAACCATAAATAATTCTTTTTCTAAATCCTTGAGTACATAAACTAACACCTCCCTGTAATCAGCAGAATAGACAGAAGAACATCACTTGTTTTAGACTCCTTTGTTTCTTCACAATTTTGTTTGGTGTTTAGGTACCAACGTGTTATGTGCCTCATAAACACGAAAGAAGGAAAGAAAAGTGTAAAAGAGTCAGAATCTCAAAACTGATTTCCTCCTAATTTTATGGGAGGCAGAGGAGAGGTTGGATTCAAATCCCTGGACCTGACGCCATGCAAAATGCTATTGGCACTAGACTGGATCCAAATCTAGAGAGATTTCAGGAACTCAATCCACTTAGCTTGTCAAGAGGAAGGTTAAGAGGCAACTTGATTGTGGTCTATAACTGCTCACAGGAAGAAGATATCCTATAGTAGAAAGCTCTTTCATATACAAGATAAAGTTGCAGCTAAATCCAATGGTCAAAAGTCAGAAAATTTAAACTGGAAACCAGATTTCTTTTTTAAACACTGAGTATAAATAACCATTGGAACTGCTTACCAGGGGAAGTGTTCACCATCCCTGTGCATCTTTAAATCAAGATATTTCTAAAATAATAATCCAGCAATTACAGGGTGAAATTCTATGGCCTGCATTATGGACAAGTTCAGATTAGACCTCTTCAGGTCTTACAGTTTATTACTCTATTTACCACATTTGGTTTGGATGTGGATGTAGTCTCAGGAGAACAATTTCCACCATTTAAATCTAAAAAATATCCAATGATCTTGCAAGATTATAACCGTGTGCAGTTGAAATGTTTTAAGAACAAATTCATAGGATTTTGGTGCCATTAATTTGAACTCAAACTTGATACTGCATTTAGATTCAGCTCTGAACCTTAGCCTAATCAAACTCTCCTCCTTAGTCTATCTCCAATATCCTCAGGAGCAGGGAGGGAGGGAGGGAAAGTTCTTACAGCTGTAAAATTTCTGCTTTCAGTTCACAGAGGAATTACATGGCTAGTTCCCATGTGCACTGAAAGAATAATAGAGCTCAATGGTTCATATTTATCTATGGAGTAATTAAATCAATGGAGTTACACCAGGGATGAATCTGGCCCACTATTCTTTACAGCTCATTTTAGATGCTTCTTTCTACAGCCTATTGTAGATGCCAACATCTGAAAGCCAAAAATAGTGATGTTTTTGGCTGGAAAATAAAGACATGCCTTTAGGTGCCATTGAAATGCTTTGGATTCAATAAGCTTGTTGGAGGGACAGAGTAGAGAAATGGTCACATTGCTAAATAATGACCATTGGCATGCACTGTATGCTGCCATTGTTTTGTCATGAGACAGGAATTCTTGCACCATAGGTACCAAAGGGAAAGCTGTTTTTTAAAAACACTAATTCTTTCCCTAAATTAGTAGAAAGCATTGTTCAGTTTAGTGCCATTAAATTTGGTCTAAAACTAGCTTGGGGATAATTTGATAAAGTTAAATTCACCTAACTCTGAAACATTTGCATGTTACTTATTCATATAATCTACATGTGTTTTCCCTGATAACGCAAATGTATACAAAACAGCTGTCAACAGCCACTGAAATCTATTTGTTCATTGTCTTTTGCTGGAAGCCAGAAACAACTGCCCAGATCCCATGAATAAGTTCAGTTGACTCCTCCCAATTAGAATGTAATTGTAGGCAAGTGCCATTAGCATGAACAATGCAGGATACAGCAAGAGAAATGGCACATGGGAAGGAATACAGAATGAATATTGAGAGATTACATGACTTGGAATTGGCTTCTGTTAGCCAATTTAAAGACAATGTGGCTTTCTGCTACTGAAGTTTCTATTATTTTTGCACACACAATATGGATAGACTTTGAATTCATTTATGATGCTTATTCATGTCTCTTTGCAAGAATGGAATGAAAATTTAATGTAAACAAACTTTCTTCCCCCAGAACTACCCATAAATACTGCAAGAAGGCCTTCCTTACACTACTTTGGCACTTCTGGGTCTGGTCTCGGCCGGAAACTTTAAGTGATAAAACACTTATGCAAACATTTCAGAACCTCAATAAAAGTTTGATTCCAATTTGGATCTAATAATTGGTAGAGGTTTATTATTCATTTCATAACAGTTTGCCCATCTCTAACATGCATATAATTTCCTCTACATGCCCCCAAATGCTACTGTTTTTCCAGCCTGTGACAGGATTTTTCTATTTATATTGCTATTTCTTTTTATGGTTATAAGTGTTTTGTGCACTTGGGTGTCTTAACTCATGTTATACACTTGAAAGGCCTGGCTCCTGCAAACATTCCATGTACAGAGCTGCAAAAGAAATGAAAGATCAAGATCTAACGTTAGGGAGATCTTCTACCATGTCAGTGTGCAAAACTCAGAATGAGGTCAATGGGAGTTCTACATGCAGAACATAGTATTCATGGTCTGTTCTCCCCTTGATCTGTGAAGCTGTTAATGTCCACAGCCCCCACTAGCATCAATACTTATTTGGCAAAAAAAAGGCCATCTGTCAAAATGAGAATAGATCCCTATACTTTCTTATGAAAATAATGTGTTGGAAAATATTTCCCATCAGCTGATGAACAACAGGAAATTGAACTTTGGCACCTGATTTTTTAAAAGATCCTCCACTTGGTCTCCAATTCTTGAACCAGTTTTGTTTTTCCAACTAACTGTGTAAATATGGTAGAATGTGCACATCTAAGCTACCTGATTGTGCTTGGAATTGTATTGCCTCAGTGATTAATTTGGGGCATAAAATTGTGGGGTAGAGATAGTTATATGGTAGTTATGCTGCAATTTTGGAGTCCATTTTTGGAAAAAATAGCTGCAAAAGTGGATTCCATTCCTGAAAAATCAGGCCCTACATCTTTTTCTCTCTCTTTTTTTTTTCAGTTAAGGGGCAAGTTACCTCACATGCTTTTCGCTGAGAAGCGAAGCTGAACACTCTTGTCACCCTAAGTGCACAAAAGTATATCAATTTTATACAATATTCAATAAATAAGTTTGGTTACTTTTAAATATACAATGTATGTACGAACCAGGTACCTCCTGCTTCCATCAGACCCTCCTGTTCGGATCCCGTTAGGATGATTTATACAATGTCTTCTTTAGGTTATATATATTCATATATAATAAATGAAGTATATGTTTTTAAAAAATAATCTAGCTTACTACTTGCACTGGAATTACTAATTGCCCATGTTAAATATGCCTGTTGCCTTATGCATGATGTTTATGTTAAAAGATATCTAACCATGTCACAATTAGATGGAATCAAAACATTTTGGGTTTACAGTAGCTTCTCCCTATGAATTACATGTGCTATTTACTAATGTATATGCCCAATATAAGTTTATGAACAGTATTTCTCATTATTTGCTTGGCAGATGCAAAAAGATATTAAAAAAGAAAGAAATAATAGAGGACATGTCTGAGCTGCCTCACCATTTCACTGTTAATTCAATGTATTCTCACAGGAACAGTAATTAGCATTACCACCTATTAACAGTATTATCAACTCTCTCCCACCCTCCCTTTACCATTCCCTAAGCATCAAATCATAGTGTCATTACTTGCAATTTCTGAGTGGCTTTATTTTTTTTTAACTGCCACTAACATCAAAATGATGCCAAAAATACCCATTTTTTGTCTCCTTATCATGCTTGCTAGATTTGTCTGTAAGTTTATGTTCCATGATACTGCACCAATACTTTCCTTAACTACATCTTTCTTACACACCAAGATAAAATCAGAAAACCATTTACTTTATTCAAAAAAGTATAACATATGCAGTTCTGAGTGTTCAAATATTATTGTCTTCTAAGTTCAATTTCAGATGCATTCTTACATGACTGAGCATAGTATTCCAAGCCTGTGCTTATGTCCTCATAAGTTTTGCACTCAGATTTTTTGTTAACCCTACGGCTATCAAACAATATTGAAGATGACACAGCATCTGATAAGCATTGATTGTTTGCCTAATTAGTGGATGGAAAAGAGGGGACCATAAACAATTAACAAAAATCAGGTGAAATAATTTCCACTACTTTCATTCCCGCACTGTGCAAGCTAGATATCAGCTGATCAGTTTTTTTATGGTTGCATTGCCTTTTACTGTGATTTCATTTTCAAGCAGCTACACCCCTCCCAACAGTACCTGTTCTACAGATATAAATCAGTGCAAGTGAATCAAGTTTTACTCTGGACATTGTGTACAGTTATAATATGGCAATTAATGCAGAGAAAATAAAAAAGGGGGAAATGTTCAACATGACATAGGATCTGACCTACTAACTGACAAAATACAAATGAATGTCAAAAATTAAAACCAGAACAAACACAAAAACTCCGTTGTTTGAGAAACTATTAAAGTAGTAGTTCTGGAATATGTTTATCATTATTGTTTCATTCTGCTCTCTGCACTCCCAAAAGAAAAGATATAACCATAGTTATTAAAAAAAAAACCACTCCAAGAAAAGAATGACATGAAAGTGAATTTTTATGTAGGAGAAGGTCAGGGTAAAAGGCAATGATTAAGAGAAGAAAACAGATATAAACAAAGAGAAACAAGATTCCCCTAAAGAACGAATGTTAGAAACAAGTAGCATTAAAAGCCTTATTGCAGTGCTGCTGGATATATTGTTGTTCCTTTCTGACCTCACCTTGTCCAGTCAGGATGACTAAAAGCCTTACTTTGTTATTTACTAGCTTTTAAGTGTAAGATTTTTGACAGTCTTCATTACTCTTTAATAAGTTTCTTTTGTAGTGGAACTCACCCTTCAGAAATTCAGCCGGGAAACTGAATTCAGTGTTTCATTTAGAGGAGACTGCTTTTAATTTATTTGAATGTGTAAAGACATTCTCTTTTTAAAAAGTCACTGGGCTTGAAAGCCGGGGAGAATATCTATATCTGTATATATCTGCACAGACACTTAGATTTCATTTCTTTCTGAACTTTCCCTGTTCAAATTCAAGACCTCTCAAGCAGGAAGTCCTTAAGGTTTCAAGTTATTAGGGAGGGGTCCTTCTTGGCAGATTAATTTACCAGTGGGAAAAGCTAGTTCAGTCTTACTTAATGCCAAGTTTCCAAGCCAATGGGTGGTGTGATCCAAGAGGAAGTGGGGTAGCTAGCCACAGTCATGGGATTGGAGCCTTGTCCTTGCGTGCATGTGTGTGGGTGAGTGAGTGGGTGTGTGAGAAAAAGAGAGCGCTGGGGCCCTATAACCCCTGCAGGATGTGAGTAACTCCCATTGACTTCTCTGGACATATGTGTATTCTGCAGTAAGAGAATAGGGCCACTGGAGTTTTCTATTCATTTCACCAGGGCTAGAGACCTTGAAAAAAATTTGAACAAGTTTCTAAGAATGAAATGGAAGAGGAGAGTTCTTAATTAGTCCTGGAGCCATACAATCTTAATAATTCTTCAGAGGGCTTATTGCAGGATGAATTCTACAACATAACACAGCAATCCTTTAAAAAGGATAGATGGGATTTTACCACTCCAGGACTGAAGTTTGCAAAATTAATACTGTCAAAACATCAAAATCTATACAAATCAAATAGCCCCCTCAAAGGGTTAAAGTCTCAGTGATGGTTCATGTGGTGAGATTAGCATGTCGCCCTATCCAAAATGTATTTGAAAAGAAAAATTTAATTAAAAATACCATTGTTGAGCATATTGCTGGTGGTGACCTCATACTATAAACTGACATCATTCATGACATGAGCCACGTGGGAGCTCAATTTAAGAGACTAAATTACTTCACAACCTGCTTTCACACAGGTGTAACAATCAGATAAGCCAGTTAAATGCCTGAACATTTGTAGGTCTATTCAGCCACTGACACTGTGTGAGATGAGTACTCACCTATCAGTAGCTGAAAGGACTTTCACTGTGAAGTTAAGCACAAACCAAAGCAAGAGGTGGCATGCAGATTGCATCACGCCATGAGTAGTCCTGGGAGGCATTGTGACTCAGACACATTTTAGAGTCATAGTTCACACTCTACTTCCTCCTTGCTCCCAAAGGTTGGTGACTTAGCTCTTTCGGACTGTCATTTTGCTCTGGGTTTGTACAGTGCCTAGCACAACAGGGCCCTGATCCCCTGATTGGGGCCCCCATGTATTACCGCAGTAGAAATCATAACTACTACTACAAATACTGTAGTACTACCTCCCACCTGCATGTCAGCTTAGCCATTCTGGAGAGCAAGGCGGGATGGGCAGAGATAAGACTTCACCCACTCCCTGCCCACATGTTCTAGAGAGAGTAAGCAGGCAGGTAGCCCCGCATACTCCTATGTGCCTCGCTCCATGGTCTGGGTAGTCTACTCATAGGCATAATGGTGTTCTCACTCCTTTGAATGGTTGTATGGAATCCAGGCTAATATTTTTTCTTATATAGCAACACTCTACTGTTTGTCAAAACAGTATTAAATAGAAGCATTTGACACTAAAACGTGTCCTCCTGGCATACTTCCATACTCCTCCCACTAGTCTGCAAGAATACATACCTGAACTTTTACCCTCGACTGTTTGGCGCTTACTCCTTTATCTTCTTGTACTTCCGTATGAACGTCTCTTTCTCTCTTACCTGACTCTATAAACCCTCCATTGAGACATCGCATGGCATTTTTACTCACCTTTTCCATTCCTTCTGTTTGGTCTATCAGCAATCGTGCACTTGCTACTGCAGGATGTAACAGTCTATGAGCCCCTCCAGCATTTTGTATTCCTATGATTTAGCTTCTTCATGCCTCAGAGGAGGCTCTCAGTACAACTGAGTTTCCCGTCACTACAGGTCTGGAACTGAACAGAAGGGGCCTTTATTTACCTCGTTGGGCATCTAGGGTTGATATTGCAGATGGCCTAGGGTGTCCTGCTTCCTGATGTTGATTTCCGTCTTTGATTTGATGCCTCCTGGCTGATCACAGAGAGCATGGGAGGGTCACTGCTCAATGCACAGAAGGAAAAACACTGGTGCCCTGTGAAGCATGAGTCTCTTGATTTTAGCTCACTAGGATGCTTGTATGTTAAGAGATGCTATAAAAAAACAAACCGTGTTGCGGAGGATATAAGAGTAGTTTGCAGCCTCTGACAGTAGGGTTCCATATTTGCTAGTGTAATAAATGAATGCACTTGAAAGCAAGATGGCCATTAGTATCAATAAGTTTAGAAATGCCAGTGGTAATTTAAAAAATATCCAGTTCCTTTCAAATACATTCCACAGTTTAATTACATAAGTATTTTTCACCATGTGAACTTTCACATTGCTGTGCTAAGCAACACGGGTGCAGCATTCCTTTAAGGCTTAAGAATATACATTTTAAAGGCTGATAACATTTCTTACATTAGAAGAGCTTAAGTCCTTTTATGATACATCCAAGGATAGCATTTCACAAATTCAGTTTCCAATCCAAGCAAAGCCAGACATCCTAGCACCATAAAGCTTAATGAGTGAACTTTTGCCCCAGTAAGGCAGGAAAGATAAGAGTTGATGAAGACTTTTAAAAAAGGCAACATTTGCTTGAACATGTAATGTGATTGTTCAGGCTGTAAATTAAATTCATTTAAGTTAAGAGAGTAGTATCTTAAGCCTTTTGCTAATTATACTTGTGAGTTTCAACTCATTAAACTCAGATAATACTATCAAGAAAAGGGAATCTGGCAGTAAACTACCCATTATAAAGGCTGGTTCTCTTGTTTCCACTGTTGCATTGCTAAAACTTTGAGTGTGGAAGGACCTAACATCAAGATACTTCTTGTAGGGGGTAAAAAAAAGATTTAGGGTCCAACTGTCTGTTTTATAGGATTGCCTATAAAAATGTGTGCACACCTACTGTGCCCACAAATGACCATATTTGCATACACAAAACAAAAATTGCATTCACAAACTGGACAACTTCATGAAGAAACAGGCATTTAGGTGTACGATTACTGATATGTAAATGCAAATGTAACTCTTCTGCCGGTCACAGTTGGCAGCAACAAGGGCCGGATTCAGTATCTAGGGGTTCTATTTAAATAACACAATACAAAACCGGTTCGAGCCCCCACCCAGTGACTGGGACAATTACATACCACTCCCCGGGCGCCTCTAAGAGGCAATACTTCCCCTCTTGCAAGCGTGGAGTCTGAGTGTAGCAAAAGCCTTTTAATAAAGGAGGGAAACAATGCAGAATTATATTGGGGAAACACCACAGACAGGATTCATAACACAAACCATGAGCAAATGACCCACCTCCAAGTAAGTTTGGCAGTGTCCTTTTCACCTCAGGGTCTTAAGTCCAGCAACCCAAAAATCTCCCAAAAGTCCAACAACCTAAAAGTCTCTGTCCCTGGTCAGTGCAGCCCCAGAGTTCAAAAGTTTATCTGCAGAGTTTTACCTCCCAGCTTGGGTAGAAAAGCGGGGTGGGGGTGGAACAGGACCTGGGGGGATTAAGGGGCATGGTCCAAGGCCAACTGCCCCACCTCTCTGTGGGACTCTGCTGCAGCCTTCCCCACAAGCCAGTCTGCCAGCCGCTCCGCTCCACCAGCCATCCCGCAAACTGCTCCACTCCACCAGCCACTCAGCAATATAGCTTCAGGCCCCTTCACTACTTTACACAGCATTCAGTGATTTCAGCTCTTAGTAATTTTAGCTCTTTAGTGATTTCAGATTGTAGTAGGGGAGCCTCAGTGCTGGTGCACCATGGGCCCAAAATGAATTCAGCTCAGCAGCTTGTAACTAGACACCTAATGGAATCAAAATTAGCTCTGATAGTCTACAGTGGAGAGAGGAAACAGTGCAGTTGGCATTTCAGCCCCCCAGAGAAGACTCATGCCACCAGACACAAATGCCCATCCCCAGCCTCTCTCAATTTACTGAGTTTTGGAACCCATGTCCCTTGTCTAGCGAGTGCTACTTAGTTGATGGCGAGTCCCTCTGTCATAAAACAGTTCCACTGTCCTTGATTCACATAATCAGGGTAACAACACTTTATTCTTCCTGCCCCAGTAACAGAGAAACTGGGGATCCCACAGCAGCCCAAGTGACCGTTTGGGCTGCTGTGGGCTCATGCTAGGCGGGGTGGGTGTGCCTATGCAAACAAGACCAGCCCCTGAAGTTCTTTTCCACAACTCGCCAAAATTCACCACCAGATGTCAGGGTAGAGCTCCTCCTGACTCTGCTTACACAGATATACCTTTGCAAATACAATTTCAGGTGGATGCATGACAGCCACCATCTTGAGTGACACAGGAAATTGAACTCTGGACATCTAGAGCCAGAGCCATGAGGCTTTACCATTTGAACTAAGTAGCCAGGGTCTGTAACTGACACACACCCTTTATGGATGAGGCACAGAAGCAGACACGGGGTACATACTTCCTCTGGGTAGAGGAAGCACATCTCAGACCTCTGAGGTCCACAGCAGTTTGAAGCACAAGAAAAAATCCACTTATGTGAAGGCCACTAGCTTAGCCAACACACCAGTGATTGAACTGGGACATAGGTACCTGAAAATTTGGCCAAATATGTGCCAGGGTTTGAATCCCACCATGCACCCAGTCCTAGATTCTTTCCAGACACATCTCTTCATTCAAAGCAACGAGAGTTTTGTATACAAGGATCAGGCTCAGTACAAAGACACAAAAATTTGAGCTAACTCTACAGAGTATTCACAGTGAGGCGGTAATGTCACAACTAGAACTGCTCCCGGTATAATGTGTTTCTCCAGAATAGTATGCCAAGTCAAGATTTCCTGGTGCTGTGATGCCTTACCTGGAAGAAAAGCACGGCTGCCTTAGAGAAGGGATGTATTGGAAGAACATAACAGCATGGTAATGGGTTAAATCACTCCATGAAGTGAGCAGAAATTGTATGTACACAATCTTCCAGAGCCCTTAGGAATCAGTTTTGTACCCAGTCCTGAACAAGGGCACAGAGAGGAGCGGATAGAAGAAGTTTCCCCCTGCTTGGTCCTACATACTGTTGTGCTCCTCTGAACATAAGTGCTATGTGAGTCTTGGATGCCACTTGGAGTAGTTAAATATGAATCATAACCCTTCCCCCTTTCCATGCCAGTCAGCAGAACTGGCCCACAGGGGGAAGTCATATTGTCCTCTTTCAAGGGATGGTATAGTTGCCAAGCTCTCTGAGACCTAGTGAAGCACAATGTCTCCAAGAACTCTGACTTGAGTGGTGGGCTTCCACATCATCTCTTGGTGTGGGCATTTCCTTAAATGCACAATTCAACTCTGATCTATCTCTATCTTAAGTACTTATATGGCCCCCCCATTACCATAACATTGGAGCATCTCACAATGTTTTAGAACAGGGGTCAGAAACCTTCAGCGCACGGCTCATCAGAGTAATCCACTGGCGGGCCGCCAGACACTTTGTTTACATTGACCGTCTGCAGGCTGCCCGCCCCCCGCAGCTCCCAGTGGCCAGAGTTTGCCATTTTTGGCCAATGGGAGCTGCGGGAAGTGGTGGCCAGCATGTCCCTGCAGCCCGCGCCGCTTCCCGCATCTCCCATTGGCCAGGAACGGCAAACCGTGGCCACTGGGAACTGCGGAGGGCTGTGCCTGCGGATGGTCAACGTAAACAAAATGTCTCGTGGGCTTCCAGAGAATTACCCTGATGGGCTTCGTGCCAAAGGTTGCTGACTCCTGTTTTAGAAGTATTTATCCTCACAGCATTCCAGTGAGGTACAGAAGTGCTGCTATTCTCATTTTACAGGTGGGGAACTGAGGCACAGAGAGACTAAGGACTCTGGGCTTGGCTACACTTACGGTTTGCAGCGGTGGTAGTTTGCAGCGCTGGTCATCCAGCTGTGTAGGAGCAGCGCTGGTGTGTGGCCACACTCACAGCTACCAGCGCTGGTGTGTGGCCACATTTGCAGCATTTCCAGCGCTGTTGGGAGTGATGCATTATGGGCAGCTATCCCAGCATTCAAGTGGCCACAACGTGCTTTTCAAAAGAGGGGGGTGGAGTGGGGTCTAGTGTGACAGGGAGCGGGGGGAGAGAGAGAGTGGATTTTTGGAGCCAACACTGTGTGTTAGCTTCCTGACTTGAAAAATCAGAACATTTTTCTGACCCCTTAGTCTTAACTCTTAATTGCAAACAGCCTGCAGGCAACAGGACTCCCCACTGTTTCCCTGCCTGCCTCTATTTGATTGTTTACAGCCAGGTACAGATGATCACAGCAAACAGGAGCTTTGTTTGTTTTTTAGATAGCAGCAGCGGCAACGGAGGAGCTCCACAGAGCTCGTTCACAACAGGGAGGAGGATCTCATTTGATTGTTCACAGATTGATCACAGCAAACAGGAGCTGATAAACAGCTCCGGTAGAAACGGAGCTCCGGAGGTTCACAACAAAACAAAGAGAGGCTGCATAACAAAACAAAGGGAGTAATTTAGTTTAAAGCATTCTGGGATATCTCCTTATTCCCTGGAGGCCAATAAAAGCGCTGGTGTGTGTCCACACTTGATGAGCAGCGCTGGATCACCAGCGCTGCAATCGCTACACCCCAACCCGGCCAGGTGTACTGCCAGCGCTGCAGCCAGGGAGTTGCAGCGCTGGATGTGCCTTGCAGGTGTGGACGGTTACTAATTGCAGCGCTGGAAAGCCTCTACCAGCACTGCAACTTGCAAGTGTAGCCAAGCCCTAAGTCAGAAACTTTCAGGGGCCTAGAAAATTGCTGGGACCCAAAGGGCCTGAGTTTGGCACCTAGGGTCCCTATACAGTGTATAGAGAGATACAAACACTTCAGAATGGGATATACAAAAGCCAGCATGCTAGGTGGCTCCCCACCTAAGGTAGTTAATGGGACATGACAAGGAGAAGCATGTGTCCTAAACCCTACCCCTCTGAGGGGGCTCAGCACTTAAGTCCAGGATGCAGGGAGGCACCTCCCTGTGCTTGGGATTCTCAGCTGCACACCCTCTTGTGGCATTAGGTGCCTAGGCTGTTTTTTGCAAAACGCTGGAGCAGGGAAAAGCTTTGAAAAGGGATCTGCCACCTCTCAGCTGAGAGCTCAGGCCTCTGAGCTATGGGATATTCTGAAATGGGTCTCCCTCAGTCTCTCCTGTTGAAGCTGTTCCACTGTGAATAAAAAATGAAAGGCCAGCGACAGACACTGACTCTGGAACCTGGTGGTTAGAGCACTCATGTGAGTGCTCCCATGACTTTTGAAAATTATTTCTCCACAGTGGAACAACTGCCTCAGAAAAGACCGAGGGAGCCCCACATCTGCTTATCCCAAGCCCAGTGGTTCAGGGCCTCACCTGAGAGTTGGCAGAGCCCTTTTCAAATCCCTTCTCCCTCTCAGGTGGGGTGGGGGGCAGTCTTGCAGCAGGGGTATCCCAATTCCACGTGACTATCCTCTCCATTGGGCTAAAAGTTATGAAGGAGATTTGTCACACTTCAATGCAACAGCACCTATGTTTCTCCCCTCCATGGTCGATCAAGGGTACCTACTCCCAGGCTTCTGGCTCCACAGCTGTTGCCTCCGTTACGTGGAGACACCCATCTCACTCCCTTCTGACCTGCGTATTTCCAGCTTGAACAGTTCCGCGTCTTCACTGTGTTATTTCCAGCAAAAGATGGTCTGCCTCAGCTGGCCAGCTTGCTTTCTCTTCAGAGGCTAATGGCAGTGTAACTGCCCACAATTAAGCTACCATACAGTTCCTCTCAGTAAGCATAATTTATTCTTAAGGTTAAAGCATTACAGAAAAAACATATTAAAACACAAAAAGAACCTACACACATGCTAATAAGCTTACCAGAGATCAACCCCTTCCCCTAATATGGGCTCTGGCCGGAATACCCCACCCAGAGGTTTCCCTTTGGTTTTCAGTTCATCACATTCCTTGCTCAGAATGAAAACTCAGTTCTATGGGGCCTCAGTAGGCCAAGTCCTTCCAACCCTTTCCAAGGATTGGGGCCCTCTGTGGACCAAGTGTCCTGTTCATTTGCTGGATCAGGAAGAAGGGGCCTGAGCCTGTTTAAAATCAGGATATTTATCCAAAAATCCTTTCTTTGTCTCTTGGTCCCTGGAGAATCGGGTTTGAACCAGTACATGCACACCTTACCAGGGGGTGGCTTCAAAGGGCTGATGACCAGCAACCCCCCACCCCCACCCCCTAGAGAAGTTATATACGATCACACATAAACAATTGCATTTTTAATACGATGGATCCCAAAGGTACCAAACTCAATTTGGTAAAGTTGCAGGCTAGTGTTATAGCTGTCACAAGCTCCTTCTCTCCTGCACTCCTCTCCTCCGCAGCCAGTTTGTTTAAGCTTGCCTACAGGGGCCCAGTCCAGTAAGATGAGCTCTGAGCATGGTTATCTGATTGGGCACCACTGACAAATTAGGTGGAGGAACAAATATCTCCCCCCAGTTTGTGCACTGCTCTGGCACTTAGGCCCCAGATGCCTGATGTGGAGCTGCAGTATATTTGCACACGGGCAAAAACACAGGCACTGCAGGAACTTTTACTGCAAAAATGTAGTTGCCAAGTGAGCTTAGGCACCCACAGGGTTTGAGCAGAGGTTTTGTGAATCCCAGCAGGGCCTGATTCTGGGATTTCAGTGGCTAGAGAGGCATTTAAGGTGCCTCAGTCTTTCTGTGAATCTAGTCCTAAGTGACTTGCCCCAGGTCACACAGGAAGCCTCTGGAAAAGCAGGACATTAAACCCTGCTCTCCCTAGCCCCAGGCTTGTGCCTAACCACTGGACCATTCTTTCTCTCCCTTACTGATAATGGCCCTGATTCAGAAAGGTACTTAAGCACATGCCTTATATTAAGCATGTTGAGAATCCTACTGAAGTCAAATTAAGGACTCACAGGCTTAAAATTAGCTACACACTTAAGTACCTTACTGAATCAGGGCCTATATCAAGATGCAGACCTGAGAGTTGGTGGCCCATTTTATTATGTATACAGAGTGAATGCTAGAGCTTGTGTAAGGCACCAAGTAAATAGCAAGTGTTCTATTCGTATAACATTGCAGCAGCAATGCACACACACCCTGTCAGTGTCTCTTAATCCTATATTGGAAGTAGTACCTCTAGAAAGGACAGGCCAGTCCCTTCCATGCCCATTCAGTCCTGGGTTACTCTGGAGAGATTGCTAAAAAGCAGGCCAATTGCTTTGTGAACATAGTGCATAAGAGACCACCAGCAAACACAGGCCACTGACTAGCCACTGCCAATGCTAATAACTGAGGCCACATTGAAACCAGGTGGCTCCTTCAGGAAAACTGATTGATGTGTTTTAAGAACAGCTGTTGACATAAAATAAAAGGTTGTCGAATTTCACACCAAGCATTCACAGCAGGAAAAAGGTTGCTCACATCCATTTTTGTTTTGTTTTCCTTGTGTTTTATGCTTTTTTGATGGTTTGAACTTCTGCCAGCATTTTAACATAGTCACTCGGCGTCTTCCGGACATTCAGCAAGTAGTTTTTGCCCCCCCTAGCATGCTTGGGCTCCAATCCAGCAAGAATTTTACATTACAGAAGAGTGGAAATTAGGTTATAACTAGAGTTGTGAAAACTATATCTCTCTTTCATTCCTCCCGCATCCCAGTCCAACATGCTGTATATATGCTCAGCACACGTGGGTAGGCGTTTTCTTGCAGTTACATCTCACAGATGACAGAGAGAAGCTGTTGGCTGACCCACCTGGGAGCTAAGTCTGTTGAGATCAATGGAATTCTTTCCACTGACTTCAGTGGACTTTGGACAAGGCCCTAAGCTTGTGGATAGACCAAGCAGTAGACAAAGTAGTAGAAACACTATGGGTCCTGGGTATGCAATGGAATAACTGTGGCAACTGCTGGTACTGTAAATTTAAAAGGTTATAAAATGTCTTACAGTTCTGAGTCTGCCATTGCCCAGTGATGGAATTCTGTTAGTTCACTACTTCAATGGAATTACTCCTGATTTACCCCACTGTAAGAGAGATCAGAATCAGGCCCAGAGAAGCTGCTCTGAAAAGCTTTCAGTCGATGGACATAGAACTCAGCCCATAATTTCTCATGGATGTTGTGGTCACAGAAACCATAAATTTCAATAAAGTCTGTGAAATGCCCCCAAACTGAGTGGCGTTATGATCTAGTGCACAGGGTCACACCACCATCTATGGAGAGATGGATGCGCAAACCTGAATAGCATTGCAACCATGTGGGTCAGGTCGCAATGGCCAGAGCAGTAGGCTGTGTGGGGCAGGAGTTGCTGTTGTGGGGCGCATGTGAGGTGGCCTTGCTCTCCAGCCCCCTACAGGAACCTCCCCCCTTTCCATGACATATACTTGTCTTCCTGAAGTTCTGTCACAAAATTTATCAAAAACGGGCATAACAAAATTGTAGCCCTGCATATAACAGTAGGTATCTGATGTGTATTACACAAGGTGCACCAAGTACACAGATGCAGTACATTAAGTGCATTTAGTCAATTGCTCCAGAACCCTGAATAAGGGAACGCTGTGACGTAATATATGTATGTACAAATCTGATACCATACTTCTGTTACCACACTAAAGAAAATGGCAGAAGGGATATTTTCTATCCCAATAGTAGCTTTCCTGTATCCTCAGTTTTATATAGTATAGCCTATATACAGGAACAGCAATCAGACAGTACATATTCTGCATGCAGCTCTTGTCCCTCTGCTGCTTTAGGCATGTTATTATTCCATCCCTACTCTTTAATCATCAGCTAGTGACAGGTTTGTGACGGATTTAGTGTCACCACTTGTTGGGGTGGCATGTTAATTTATGGGAGAAGGGTTAATTTACGTTTTTCTAAAAAATTAAAGCCACTTGTTGGTAGGTACTATGTGACATAAAATTAATAAAAAATCAATAATAAAATAAAATAATAATTCTAATAAATGTTAGGTTCAAGAATAAATCTGTTAGATATATGCAATAGCAATAACCTGAAGCACAAGATCAAGGTCTCCTTGCATATTGCTCCAAATCAAAAAACACCATCAAAACTGGCACTGTGTTGGCAGCCTCAGACAGACAGGCTAAAAGACTGGAGACTGAACTACCCACTCATCTATCACAGTGGTGCCTCTTGACCAGTGGCATTATGGGGCAGGTTGCTGGTTTTTGCAGTGTGTGTATTCTCTGCATAAGCCAGATGACTTTTGTATCCAGTGCACTCTATCTACCATGAGGGCTAACATTAACTTTTTTTAAAAAGAAACTTTTCTGTCCTAATAGTCTGTTTCCCTTTCCTTATGGTCAGTGTATGGCACCAGTAATTGCAGGCTTCACCCAAGGGCTATAGTGATAAATTCCCAGAAAGGCAGGCCCTTCCACTATGAATGTGAAGATGGCTTTAATTTAAAAAAAATCAATATATTATTTCCAATCATTAGAATCCTGTGCCAGCTAAAAAATCAATTCTTTTCTTATTAAAGTGCTTACAGTCACACTAACATGCTACATTACACAGAAGAGCTGGGGTAGGCGCTCAGCAAGGCAGAAACTTGCATTGTAACAGGAAATTTTGCATAATAAATTGCAGTCTGAGTCACAACCTTTGGAATTCTGCTTTGTGGGGATAGCGGGCTTTTTACAGGGATCATCTTTCAGGAAACATTGAGTATACAAGGAATATGGGATTGAGGACAAGCAATTAGGATGTTTCCAATTTGTAACATGGCGTCAGTTAAAGCTGCTTAAAGAAGACACAGGGATAATGAAGATAAAGAGATCCTACAGACTTTACCCATCTAACCTTTTCCCATCCACCTGGTCAGACATCAGGAAGGAGGATAAAGAAAAAAAAGAGAGGAAATCAACATTCCAGGGTTTTGGTTTGTTCCCATCTCACTCTGACAATGTGAAACTCCTATAGGTGCTATGTCTGCAGAACATTGACATAGTGTGGTAGGAAGAAATTTTGCTCTTCTGGAAGTTGACTGTTTTGTGTGCGTGTGTGTGTGTGAAGATTCTGATGTTGCAGACACTGTAAAATTTTTTTAAAAATAATCCAAGACTCAGACACTACTTTACATTATTGTTATACAAGCAAAAACTGAAATTAAGAATGAAGGATAAAATTCCATCCACTCTGAAACTCAGATTTCCACTTATGGTGGAAGCGCCATCACTTTGGTAATTTTCAAACAAAACTGGACAAAGCATTAGAAAATACACTGGAGATAATGCAGTGCAAATCTGCATTTTTGAGGAATGCATTTAGGGACTGATACAAAGCCCAGTGCAATCAAAGGGAGTTTTTCCATTGATTTCAGTGAGCTTTTGATCCAGCCCTTAATGATCAAGTAGGACGTTTCCATCACTAATTTATACATTTCTGTCACAACAGTCCCTGAGCGGGGATTGGGGATTGGGAGTATTCCTGGAACAGACACTTGACTTTTTGTCCTCCAATTTAAGATCCAATCCTGAAGCCTTTACTCTGGTAAAACACCCACTGAAATCACTGGCTCTGATTCTCCTCTCCCTTTTGCCAGTTTCAAACGTGTGTTGTTCCTTTGACTTCATTCAAGTGAGCCCTGACTCTCACCAGTGTGAATGAGAGGATAACCAGTGTCACGCGGAGTTTTACCTGCCTAAAAACCACAGGATTAAGCTCTTACTGAAAAAACTGTGGCTATACTAGGAAAACATAGATGTAAAAACATCATTTTGGGGAGAATGAGGCTGTTCTGATATCTGCTCCTCAGCTATGCCCATGCCTGATGTACAGTTTTAGGAGGGCAGTGTTATTTTGAATTACTGTTTTGAGTATTACACTGAACACAGTGGTAAAAATTAAATCTTTTCATGAAAATTAGTCACTGAGTATCCCTAACAACAATTTACCACAGTTAAATGTTTCTTTCACTGGAAATGGGTTTTTCCAAAATACTAGGGGCCATGTTCTCCCTAGTGTATGAAAACCCCACAAAGAAAGCATGGAGTTCTGTGCAATACATCTCACAGAGATTCCTCCTCATTGTTCTATTGAGCATGGGGTTAACCCCACACCCAAGGAATGGACAGTAGGGTCATCATCCCCAGCAATGGGCAGGACCCCGAAACCAGCAGATTTAGATCTCAGGACACCCACAGTGCCCCTGCGTGTTCACACTGCTGTCCCGATAGTCTCCCAAACTCCTGCAGAAGCTCTATCAAGACTGTCTCCCATCACAGTTCTGCAGTAGCAGTTTCAGGGGATACCCAGTATGCTTGGAGCACCATTAATCCAACAGGAAATCCATGTGGTCTAAAGGGAAGAATGACAGAGCGCAGCACTCACTCCTAATCCTATGTGAACTTCTGATCCCAGAGTTTCTCCATGGGTGAATATTCTGCAGGGTCAGGGTAAGAGGAGAGTGTGCAACAGAGCTGGTGCACCCTGCACTCAGTAACTTTTGCTTCTTTTGCCTCCTTGCTCCTCACAGAAGCAGAGAGGAGAATATGGCCCTGACTGATTGTGAAATAATTGTTTGCTTTCTAGTTCATTTTTCAACATAATGCTGGTTTTGAGGAACAAAATTAAAAGCAACCCTGTACTTAAAATATATGAACTTCTTCTCAAATATGAATAAATTAAACTTAGCAGCAGCAATTAAAACAAATTAATAAAAATGAAAAAAATAAAAAAAAACAGGCAAACAAAATTGCTCCTCCTGGGTGAGACTTGGTTTGCTAAGTTTCAGCCAGGAATGAATTTTTGCTGTTGAGCAATAAGCCCATAAGAAAAAGAGCTTTAGAATGGAAGTGCTGATGGAAGACCTAGCTATAGCAATGCCATAAGCCGTTGTTCTAATGCCTTTCATCCTCAACAGGTGCTTGTAACATCTGTAACAAGGCTATCCTTGATAAAAGAGCCTCATAACTTAATCCAAAGTATATTATATTCATAAGCACATTTCCATTCTCTGCTATCCTCCTCCCCCTGAGACACAGAAATAATGCACTATTAAACTTGCATTTCTGCTTTCTGGTGGAGAACATTCATAATGAGAAAATAACTAGCTCCCTCTGTTACAGGATTCCCAGAGGAATGAGAGGAAGGAACAAATATAAAATTATATTTCCTGGGTGCTCTAGAGGAGTGAGTCTACCTGTGATCATAAATACAATTGTAAATCTAGGCCTTAATCTAACAAAGCACTGAAGCACTTGTGTAGGCCTATTAATTTCAACTTAGAGTTAAGCATGTAGTTAAGTGGTTTTTTGGGCTGCAGTCCTTGTAAAGGAACCCAAAGATCACTCGTATATTTACTTTATTGACAGGAGAGAAAGAGACAAGGTGCTTGATTTTAGGTTAAAAACAATAAACTAAAACTGGAGATTCAAGTGCCTTAATTTATGAAATGCTGCGTGCCTACAAATCCAGCTGAAACCAAAGGGAGATTAGGGTGTGCAGTCCAGTGCAGGAAGTACTCTGCACCTCAAATTCATATTAAAAAGCCCACTACACTGAAAATCCCTGAAATGAACAATTTTTAGGGAAAGAGATGGTGAGCTCTGAGGAATCCAGCAGTGGCCTTAAGACTATACTATCTAAGTGACACATAGAATCATAGATTATTAGGGTTGGAAGGGACCTCAAGAGATCATCTAGTCCAACTCCCTGTTCAAAGCAGGACCAAGCCCCAAAATGGTCCCCTCAAGAGTTGAACTCACAACCCTAGGTTTAGCAGGCCAATGCTCAAACCACTAAGCGATCCCCCCAGTAAGACTCTGCTCTTCTACACCAGATGCACACACCCTATGCACCAGGCAGAGTGTCATCCCCAGCTCCCTATCCATAGGACTACCTGAGGTTGGCTTATCAGACCACGGTTAGGATTCAGTTTCGTAATCTGGCCTATTCAGATACCCCTCCTGAGTTTTGCCTTCAGCTCCAAGTTCCTGTCTGGATTTCAAATCTCCAGTGAAACCTGGGATCAGATGAATTTCCTGTTGTATTGGGTTTCCTGTCAGCACAGTTCTAGTTATAACTGTAACACTGACTGTCATGCAACAGTTTCTCAAGCTATTAAATAGGTAGATGAAGCTTAATTAATGTTTGCAAACAGAGAGATCTAGCAGTTTGACAGAATATCTAGAAACAAAATGTAGGTGAAGTCAGCAAGGGTTGTAAGTAACCTTAGATGCAGGCTACACCAGAACCATCAAATGTAACAAGAATATCAGCTGTAGGTGAGAGGTTATCTGAGGATACAAAATGGGAATGGTGCTGAGATCCTTCTAAGTAGCATAAACAAAAAATCTGAGCACATTAGAACCCCTCTGTTTAGTCATCTCACGCACTCAGCACTAAAACTGAGAGACAGGGAAGGAAACCAAGTGGGGAAAATGTCAAAGACAATAAAACGGCAGCTCACTTAACGGAATTCATTAATACATAGATTTTTAAGTTAAGACAATTAACTAATTTCAAATCACTACTTGCTCATTTACTAATTCATTAACTCCAAGACGATATGCCCATACTGCATGAAACATGACATCCCTTAAGACAATACTGCTGAGCTTTTGAAAGGAGTTATTTTGAGCAATGCCAGAAACATAAAATGAGAGCTTTTGAAGAATAATAAAAAATGGATTAAAGTGAACAGAAATAATTTACCAGCTGCAGATGAGCAGAAAGAGAAGAGGGGACACTCTACAAAGGATCCCTCCCAAAAAAAGAATTAAGTGTAGCTGCTTTATACCAACAATACATTCATGAAAATGTGATCTACATCTCAGATAAGCTACCAACTGCCTTTTGTTGTGACATGATAGCACACGATATAAGTAGTATCAGGCATTGAGATAGCTTTGTTTGAAATGTGCCCACATTTTTCAAGTCAGGAATCTAATGGGGGTTGAACCTCCTTTCACTTAGCTTTCAAAAACCAGGAGTAACTCAATCCAGTTACAATGGTGTATAAGCAGGAGGCGAATCAGACTTATTATCCATTAGGTTTCCAGCTTCAAGTTTTTGCTGAAAGGAGGGCAGTGTGAATGTCAGAGTACTGACAACCCTTGCTGGAAACCTTAGTTTACAGTACTGGAGAGGAAACACTCTGAGGTTAAGATGCATAACCAAGGCCATATCTGGAGTGAGTAGAAGAGCAGAGACTAGAACTCAGGAGTTTTCACAGCCCCATGTTCAGTCCATTAGGCCATGTTAATTTTACTGGCATTTATCCTGAGTAAAGATTGGGCTCCTCATTATTAGAGGAAGCACAGCCCCAGTGGCTTGCTACGCCTGGACACTGCCTTCCTGTGTGCCCTTGGGCAAATCACTTAAAATAAACTCTCTTTTCTCCGTTTCCTCACCTTGAAAACTGAGCTAGTGAGACCAATGTGAAGATGTCATTTACATTTGTACAGCTCTTGAAGATGTGAAGTGTTATGCAATCTAAGTGCTAAATACTTTTATTAGGCTTTCCCAAACTAGAACACTAGTTCCAAATACCCCCCAACTTTGGAGCTGTTTAGATCTGGATCTGAATCCAGATCTGAACTCCATGGCTCTGACAGACCTCTAGTCATAACACACTTATAGTTACTAAATAGTCCAAGGCACATTTCATAAGAGTTTACCCCAATGTCTTAGCCAAATTCCAGTGCTACTCATTGGGAAATGACTACAGCTGTATACAAAGTTCAGAATGAAATCCAAACTGTGCTAAACTCTCCTTATTTGTTTTCAAAACTCTTTGGATTCCTCAACCCTTTTGAGCAATCTTGGCTGATTCATGTCTTTGAATATGAAATCTGTCCTTCCACCGTGTTACATTGCAAAACTAGCTGGAACTTGGCAGAAGCCAAAAGTCACAGTGAAACTTGGGGAGCGGATGGTTAAGAGCAGTTACTGATGGAAATATTCATGTGATTGCTTGTGAAACAAAACCACTGGGTTTCATACTGCTTTAGTAATAACATTGTGTCTATTTAACTCACCCTGCTGTTTTAGGTAGGGTGAGTATTCTTCACATCCTGTTGTGCACATTGTGTAGTGTTGCTGTGGGCTGTTATATAGCTGCCATGTTCCTCTCCAGAGATGGCTGCATTGCAGCAATTGTTAAAGTATTTCTTACTGCAGTGGTTCTCAAACTTTTTGCCATCAGGCCCGTTTTTACCAAAGCAATTGAGCTTTGCGTGTGCTAGAAAAAATATCAACTATCAATGAAATACCAGAAAACTAAAGTATATACAGTTTCAACAGTTTTTACCTTGACATGTTTCAATTAGGTGGATGAACTTGTTGCTGTGCAGAGTTTATCCCTGTGTGGAAAGACTGATCCAACCCCAAACTGGAGAGTGACTTGAAAATTGCAGGGGGAAATGAAAGGCAGTGAGAGTGTGGGGGAGAAGAGACCCAAGGGAGCCCCATCTCCACAGCCTGTTCTCTTTCTGACATGGCAGCAGATCCCTTCTGAGTCTCTGTCCCTCCCCTAGTCTGCTCCTCCTGGAGCTCCTGTTCCCACCCCTATCCTGCTTTGCCCATCCTGCCTTGAGACCTTCTTTCCCCACATATCTCCTCTTCAACCCTATTTCACTGGGTCCCTCTTTGGTCCCCATCACTGCCAGACTGTTTCCCCTAGAGCCTCTTCTTTCTCCCCTCCCTCAAACTGTGTCACTCTTGCCTCCTTGCTGGTAAAACAGTGCTGCACCTGCCGCCTTCACCTACTAGCTGGCACTACACTGGATTAGCATCAGCAGAGGAAACACTGAGAGCGGAGGAGAGACAGCGTCTCTGCCCTTAGTGCCGCAGTAACCCCTGGTGCCCAGGTAAAGTCACTGCAGAAGAAACTCCTCCCAATCCCTGCTGGGTGTGGGACTCTAGTTGGAGCTGGAACAACCTACAGAATAGTATAAAGGGAAGAGTCCAGGCTGCCAATGAATTAGCATTTTCCTATTTTCAAGATTGTAAATGAAAACATATGGCAGGAATTTCAACCCCTGTAAGACACTATCTAGGTCCCACTTGTTGGGATAGATTCCATAGTTTGAGAAATTATGTACAGCTGTATCTATTGGGCCAAATCATATCTGCCCCAGCATAGATGGGAGAGATTTCAGGGAGTCCCTTCTCCTCCTCTTTCTTCAATGCTCCCTGACTGTAGAGTCTGGTGACCTACCAGTGATGCTAAACACCACAGAGAGATCAACTCTGATTAGGGTGAGCATTCCCCTGAGAGCATTATACCTACCCTGGCCTCTGGAGGGACTGATTCTTCACTACCCCTTTCTTGGTTAATCACTTACACTTGTGTGTTTTACACCCGCTTTACACAGATTAAAAAACCACATAAGATTAATAGATCTGTACATTTTTAAGGCCAGAAGGGACCATTATGATCATCTAGTCTGATCTACTGTGTAAGAATCTCACTATGTGATATCTTTATCAAGCCCATCACTTCTGGTTGAACTAGAACATTTCAAAGTGCAAAGCAGCAGAGAATCAGGCCCAGTGCCTGCATATACCTCTTGGTACTATGGTGTACATCTTGCTCACTCCCTCCTAGTGCACTGCTGGCTCTAGGCAGCTTCGGAATGAACGCAGACATGTAAGTTTAAGTTCTTATTCTTTTGAAATAATGTATGCTCCACTTATCCGTCACAGAGAAAATCTAAACATCATGTGCAGCGTGGTATTTATTCATCGCTGTGGTTGTTCAGTGGGGAGTGAGATTTTCTCAGATCTGGCACGGGGTATAGCAGGAATGGGAAAGAACAATAGGATTTGGCCTAAGAAAGCAAGTCACCATTCAGAAACCCATACTTACAAGTCATTAAAAGCAGGGTAAAGTTAAAATTTCCTTTGGGCTCTTGGTATTTACAGTACAGATATAACCTTTGCAGATACTGATCTTCACAACACTATAAGGGAAACATGATTAGATATTTTTTTCTTGAGCAAAATCTCGAATATATTAGCCACAAACATATTTTCTTCCACCATCTCAGAGTCTGTATGTCTGATGTCAGATCCATCACAGTACTCCCAGATTACACACTTTTGATGAACCAATTTTAATGAGAACTTTTAGTGCTGCCCGTTTAAAACCTGGCTGCCATTGAGTTCAGGGGGCAGTAACTCAAGTAAAGACATGGCATGTGTCTTCTTGTTTCATGTCCTTTATTCTTAAACAAGAATTTTGTGGTCAATACAAGGAAAATACCAATTGAGAAAGATGGTCTTGTGGTTACAACATTGGATTGGAATGCAGAAGATTTCACTCTGCCACAGACTTCCTGCATGACCTTGGGCAAGCCATTTAGGCCCAGATCCACAAAGATATTTAGGAGTTTAACTCACATTGATGTCAATGGGAGTTAAGCACCTAAATACCTTGGAAGATCTGGCTCTTACTGTCTCTGTGCCTTGCTTGTCCATTTGTGAAATGAGGAAGAATACTTCCTTTCTCCCATGCTTTGTCTGGTTTGTGTATTTAGAACACATGTTCTTTGATGTTTATATGGGACAAAGGAATTGTTTGAATCAGACACACAGACCATCTAAACCAGTATCCTGTCTCCAACACTGACCAACACCAGATGCTTAAAAGGAAAGGGCAGGACACCCCACAGAAGAGAGATGTAGGATAGTCTGCCCCCATGAATGTTTTATCCTAATCCCTACTAGTTAGAGATTGGTTTAAACCCTGAAGCATGAGGTTTTATATCCCATCCCATTTAGTTTAGCTATTATAACCTGGATATTCTTGTTATCCATATAAATGTCCAATTCCGCTTTGAATCTTGCTAAATTCTTGGCATCAGTGGAATTCTGTGGCAATGAGTTCCACAGAGTGCCTCTAACTAAACGTCTTGATCGTACTTACCAGAATGGAGCTCAATCTGTTAGGCATTACCATAATATACGTATAATGTTAGTGCAGGGATAGTCAGTTGGCACTGCTCCATATAGTCTTACGAATTCTTTTTCTTAGTGTGTGTGCAAGTTTTTAGTCTTGGAAGAAAATGCTGGGTTGTTAGTTTTGTGATACAGCTCTTTAAGGAAGATGTGGGAAGCAGCAAGAATATTTTCTCTCTGTCTTAATCTAACTAGAGTGAATTATTGAGGCAGAGCTGTTCTCTGGGGAAAAGCATTACTTTTTAGCTATAGGGGTACTGAAAGAGGTAATTGCCTGTGTGCCATTTGTGACCACCTCTGTTCAAGCACTAGTTTTTATATATGTAAATCAAATGAGAGCAGTAAATGGCTCTTTGTGCTGCAGGCCTGCAGATCCCTCCAGGAGCAAGGAGGGAGACCATCTGTTTGACAGGGCAATGTGTGCTACTCCCCATGCATGGCCAGCTATGTTGGTAAGTGCAGGAGAAGGGTGTTTTTGATCTAAACTTCACCCAGTATGGGGAGTCTAGCAGTGGCAGTACTGCTAGAGTTAATTATTAATTACGTACCCTCTGTCAAGGGCTGTGATTCTGACTGAGACCTGGGTAGGAATACAAAGTGGGAGGATAAACTGTTTGCAGTCTCTTCTCCTCATACACTCATTAAGGGCTGGGCAAACTAAGGCCTTAATGTCATCCCAATACTTGAGAGCCTTAGAACAACTGACTGTGTGTAGTGTCTATTTGCACTGATACTTCTGTCTTTTGGGGATGCACCAGCGTTAAAGAGCCAGGAACAGGTTTGCTTACTGGCAAACGCATATCACACTCTACTCATGATCAAATATTGCCACTGCTGCCCTGACAGCTGCTGTAACTTCCCCAAGCTCTCTTGGGCAATGCATCAAGGGGGGCACTCTGGATCGCCACGTGCCAAGATGAGGAAAAGTAATTTCAGTCCACAGCATAAGGCTTACAGAATTAATCACTATGCACTACCCCTGATAATTCACTCTGAATTAAGCACAATCCTTTTACAAGGTAGCACTCTAATTCAAGAAAATGGCAACAAAGTACAGCTGATGAATGAAGGAAATGCTCATTGTGCTCACCAGCACCTTCAAGACAAACCTGAAATGTAATTGGCAATGGAAATGAATCCTGTGCAGGGGCACAAAGGGTTAGGAGACAGCTCCTTGCTCCTTCCCCCATTGATCATTCACCCAGTTTGCAGCCTGGCCCTTAATAAACAAACTGGAAAAGGTGCAACTGCAACATTAGATGAAACACTGACCCAGAGCCTTTGCTGCTGTAAGTTGGCCTAACTTCACTGACTTCAGCAGAACACCAATTTACACCACCGAGGATCAGGCTCTGAATGTCACTTATGAAGAATAACAGAACTACAAATGGCTGTTTCAAAGTTAGCTAATTATAGAGGGTTAGATTGTTGTAGCCCTTACTTGGCCATGCAGTGAAATGGAGGGAGGGTAAGGTCTCTGCTGAGATTGTTACTCTGGTTGCCATGACGAGAGCCAGAACTGCTGGCCAGCTGTTCCCTAGTGCCTATGCACTATGTTCCCTAGTGCATATGAACAGAGGGAAAGAGAGGAGTGGGAGGAATCCTGGCTCCTCCCCCTTTACCTGTTGGTCAGCGTATCTGATTGGTGACATAGGGAGGAAAGGAGTGAAGTAACTTGCTGCCCCGCACAGCAAGGGAAAAACAGAGCAGGAATTTTGTTTGTCTCAAGACTTGTCTACACTTACAGCGCTGCAGCTGCACCAACGCAACTGTGCTGCTGTAGTGCAGGCCATAGCTATGTCAATGGGAGAAACCCCGCATCCCCGGTCAACACAGTGCTGTCTACACAGGGAATTTAGTCAGTATAATTGCGTTACTCAGGAGTGTGAATTTTCCACAACCCTGAGCAGAGGTGCTGGAACAACTCATACAGTTGGGGTGCTGAGAGCCATTGAACCAAACTGTAAACCTTGTACACCTCTACCTCGATATAACGCTACCTGATATAACACAAATTCGGATATAACGTGGTAAAGCAGTGCTCTGGGGGGGCAGGGCCACGCACTCTGGTGGATCAAAGCAAGTTCGATATAACGCGGTTTCACCTATGGCGCGGTAAGATTTTTTGGCTCCCGAGGCAGGGGCGGCTCTAGGAATTTGGCCGCCCCAAGCACGGCGGCATGCCGCAGGGGGCGCACTGCCAGTCGCCGGTCCCGCAGCTCCGGTGGACCTCCCGCAGGCATGACTGCGGAAGGTCCGCCGGAGCCGCCTGCCGCCCTCCCGGCAAAATGCCGCCCCAAGCGCATGCTTGGCGCGCTGGAGTCTGGAGCCGGCCCTGTCCTGAGGACAGCGTTATATCGAGGTAGAGGTGTATATGATGGAAAACATTTCAAGCCAGGGGGTGCAGCAGCATCCCCAGCACCCCTAGTTCCAGCACCTATGCCCCAGAGCGACATAGTTACACTGACATAAGTTTTAATGTATATCAGGGTTCAATGACAATTTGTTCTTTGGTCTGTTCATAGGTTTATGCAGCTGGGCACTATCCCTTACTCAGGGGAGGCTGTAAGGTGACAATTACAGCTATGTGGAAATTCCATTTTGAGAAGGATTTTGAATTTCAAAATGTGCTTTCATTCTGAATGAACCCCCCAAAATTTCAAAATTCTTCACTAAAGAAAATTCAGGAGAGAATCATTTTGAATTGATTGAATGGTTTTGTTTTGACACAATCATAGTGTTTCGGTTTGATTTTGACTTTTTATATTATATTGTATAATATTATACAAAATACAAACACTTCAAAATGAAAAGGTATTTCAGACTGAAAAACTTAAACATTTCATTCCAAAAATGTCTTAAGAGGATGTTTTGGAACTCTCTTCTCCCACCTTTTTTCCCCAAATTGGAATTTTGGCAAAATCAACAAGATTTTGCAAAGCATCTCAATTTCACAGAACTGTATTTTCCAACAGAAAATGGGTCTGCTGATATTTTCCCTACCAGTTCTAATTACAATCTAGCCCTGAGTGGGTAAAATTTCTTTCAGAGTACATAGCTGTAGGGGAAAAAAACTTGCATTTTCATTAAAATCCTGATTTGCGATACTGCAGTCTTTGTTCAAGCGAAGCTCCCGTTGCTTTCATTTGGACATCTGCCTGATTGAGGTTTGTAAGATCCAACCCCTGGAATATTTAAAAGGGGGGAAATGGAAACTTAAATACATGTGACTCTCCCATTGTATGAAGAGAAACTAGTTTGATGATTTTTTTCCTGTTAGTTATAAGGAAGATCTACCATTTATGTGTGTGTGCAAACTACAATGAAATCAAGTTAAACGGGGTATTATTTATGCATTAAAGACCTGACCGTGGAAGGCACTGGTTGTCTTCAATACATCCTGATTTCAATAATTCAGTGGGAGCTGAAAGTGCTCAGCACCTTACAAAGAGCACTTAGCATCTCATAGGATCAGGTCCTTAAAAACACAATCCTCCAGTTCCAAACACTGTAGGCATAGTTCAAGATACAGTCACCCAGAATGGGTACACTGAGACCCTATGTCAGTGATTAGCAGCCCACAGCCTGGGGTGGGAGTGATTAATAGAGTTGGTGAACTAACCCCCTCTACTCTGCCCCCTCCAGCTCTAGCAAAACAATACTGGTACAGCTCCAATATTCATTCATTTATTCATGACAAGAAATCTACAGAATTCCTTCCATTATATTGCACAATCTCTCTTGCTGCTAAAACTATACTTGAATGAGCATGTTGAGGATCCTGATCTTGTCAGTATTATAAGTCAGGTGTGTAACCCTAAGAGAAATTGTACCTTTTAATTAGTTTTATTAAAAGCCCCTCTTTAAACTCTGTGCACCCTATACAAATATAAAAGCACAAGAAATGGTTAAATCTCCTTAATGCAAAGGACTTTGCCATCCAAGCTTCTTCATAGCATAACCATCTTAACAGAACATTAAGCCCATAGAATGGTTATAAGTCTGATTCTCTGTGGCTTTTGCAAACGTTGACAAATAAGTCTCAAGAGTAGGACAACATACATGAAGCTTTGGAGATGACATGAAGCTATGAATCTATGAGATCTCTGGCATGAGAAAAAACAACCATCAGAGAGACCTGTGTTAGAAGTCTTGCCACTTCTGTTAAGGTACAGAAAGGCACAGATTTTCTTAGCAGGTGCCCCAAAACTATAATCTCTTCTTCTGAAGAAGGCGAACAAGACTGCAGTCCTCACAACTTTCAAAGGAAAGTGAAAAAACCCACTTCTACCACTTTACTTTTCTATAGCTTCAATGAAATCAGTAAAGATGGTGATAAAATAGATTACTGGGGAGGAGGAAAGATAATATTAATAATAAAACCTTCAGATGCCTTGAGGAAGGAGAAAAGACGATTGGAACAATGATAATTTTGTTAAATGGTCAGATACTACTGTGATGAGCTTAGACAGACAGACAGATTGATTGATCTTCAGTAACAGACATTCAGTAGCATTTTGCATGACATTGCCACTGTCATAGGGTAGTGATAAATCATCCTCAAAGCTGGAGAGGGGCCAAGCCATGGAGTCAGATCCAGCCGCCCGAAGTTCAGAGATGTATCAGACCAGTGGGCTTGCAGCCACCTCCACTCATATCTTGGAAGTTCTGATAAATATATATCAGTCTCGTGAAAGAGCCCAATGGCCTTGCTCACAGTCCCAGATTGTAATGCTCTTTAAATGCAAAAGCCATTGGCTAAACTGAATCTTAACAAAGTAAAATAAACGGTACATTTGTAACGCAACATCAAACAGTTGTTCCACTGGCACACCTTCATAATGGTTTCTTTATGCAAACTTTATAGCCTTTGTACCGTTTTCTGGTTCTTTTATTTCCAGCACATTTATTGCAGCGAAAGCTGCTGTAAGCCTTTTAAACACTTTTGAAGACTGGCCCTTTTCCTCCTGCTTCAGGATGTGCAGTTATATGGAGAGCTTGCATAGACCACCAGTGACACAGCATAAACAGGGCATTCTTTCTCTTTAAACTGCACCAGTCACAAGCACTTCATAAATACATACTTCGTACCGTACATTTCAATGTTTCTTTTTCTTTATTTTCTGCAGAGATCTTTAGTTAGATTGTTAGATCCACAGAAACACAGAGGAGCAGAAAAGTAACGTCAGATAAATTGCTTTGACTAAATAAGAACTCACCAGACCCTTCACCCAGACCTTGAACTGAACCACACCTAACTTATTCCCAATTCAAGATGCAAACAGTTCAAGTGAAAACTTGCAAAGAGTGATTATAAACCTAATGGAAATCTCAGTGTAATATTTGGCCAGCTTTCATTTCAGATGCACTTCAAGATTTGCTTTTCATATCATTTCAGATACCAGATGAAACCAGGAAATACAGAATCACATGAAAATTAAACAAAGTGAACGTCCTGCAGGTAAAAAGGATTCCCAATAATTACAGCTTAAGGAAGCAATTGGGGCTCTTATTGTGGCTGTTAAGCTGCAGCATGCATCATGGTGCGGTGTTTGAAGGGCTCTGCACCAGTAGTAGTATTTATCATTACTATTACTGTAATGCCGTAAGGCTCCTATCAAGGACCAGGCCCCCACTGTGCTAGGTGCTTTATATTCACATGTCTCTGCCCCAGACAGTTCAAAACCTTGTTCCATTAGCAGTTCCTGTGGCAATTCTGGCTGACTCATCAGAATTCCTCTGGGGGTTGTTAGAACGGTGGCTTTGACTTTCACTCTGTCCTTCCCTACCCGCTTTAGTCAGTCTAGTGTCACTGTCAGCGTTAGACTCTCCCAGGGAGAGCATGGATGGGAATTGAGACTGGCTGCTGCACTGGGGAGTAAGGGGATAAAAAGGCTCCTTGTGCTTGCTTCTCCCTCCCCTTATGCAGTCAGCCGCTAGCTGTCCCCTAAAGGACAAGCTAGAAAAGATCAAGCTGCAACATTCAGAGAAAAACAAAAAGTGAATGTAACAACAGCAAGTTGTCTAAAAACACGCACAGCAGAATTATAGCAACCTTTGATCCTCACACCACAAAGTGTGAGCCTCCTCGTTCCCTCTGGGTTCCACTTCTTTTGAAATCTTTAGAGAAATAAATGTCATTCCTGGTGAAAAGTGCTAGACTGACAGTCCTGGAGATGGAAATCTCAAACCCACTGAAAGGTTCTGTGACAATGCAGGCTTCCCTGCATCATCATGTTGATGTCACTAAGCCCAAGATACCAACTTTAGGAGAATGAGGGTCTCCATGGGCAGGCTTCATGCCCATTTAGGCTTTGTTTTCTGATGAGATTGCTAGCAAAGGCAATGATTACAGCAGATTTGGATGATGATCCTTGAGCCAAGCAAAGCATTTCACAAAAAGCTGGAGGTTTCTTTTAAAAATTCTTTTGAAATGCCTCTCCTTAATTGTCAAAGCTTTTAAGAAAATCTTTAACTATCCACGAAGAATGGGCATATGAGAATACTTCACTTTTCTTTCCTGGAATTGTTAGGTGCCATCATTGATTTTGGCTCTTAAAAATGTTAAAGACAGTGAGCAGCCTATCGCAAAACTACAGAAACCAAATTCAGAGCATGAAATGAAGGCTGACGTCCAAATTGTGCTCTCATGTATGCTGGTGCAGCTTGGGGAGTAAATGAGAATGCAATTTGGCCATGATTCTTGAGCATCTAAGACAGGTGGAATGTGAATTGTACAGTAATCTGGCAATAGAGCATTGCCAGAGACGCTGGAATGCACAGGTGATAAATATGCAAGATTCATCTGTGGAAGAAGTGACTGCATTGACAGCATCAAGTTTTTAAACATCTTTAAGCACTAATTGGCCTTAATTCCAATCAGCATTTTTCTTGCATGGTAATCTCATGTTGGGGATTCCTAAATATGCTTTGTGTGGGATTCAATACAGTCATTCCTGAGTTCCCATGGTCTTTTAAAACCTCCCTCTTCTGGTGAAGATCATAGAGACGTTCTTGGCCAGGGTTCTCTTGCTGCATATCACAAGGAAGAAGGGGGTCTCTTTCAGAATTCTCCGTGGTGGAATTCTCTGTGAAGTTCATATGAATCCATTGACATTGCTGGGCTTTGGATCAGGTCCATGGTACAGCCGCCACCTCCACTTCACTATTAGGTTCCCTCCTAGAAGAAAGGATTCAGGAGGTTTCATTTGCTCCACTTTTTGTGACAGACTGTTTGCTTCTGACACAAATGAGTGCTGGCAAGAAAATGAAATTTTATTTTCTGGCCCAGTCAGAAGGAATCAGGGTGGGTTTTCATTATTACAGAAGAAAGGTCAGGATCTGCTGACTCCAGTGGTGAGTTTACACCTCCTATCACTGGTAATCAAGCCCTGAGGCTTCTCAAAGGCTCCACGAGGAAACAAAACAAGTTATTGGGCCAAATACTGCAACCCTTATTCAAAGAAAACTCCCACTGAGCTCAATGGGAGTTTTCCCTGAGTAAAAGCTGCAAGATTTGGTTTGTAATCCTTACATTTGGAGTTAGCAAAAACAGGATCCATCTTTTCAGACTGAAAAAAAATTGTTTATCTTATGAGCAAAATATACATATGGAACTTGTTAATTTACTTGGAGTTCTATACAGTTTTATCTGCTCAGCTTTCATGTTTACTTTCCCCAACATTTGATGTATCATTGACCTTTAATATAATATCAACATTAAACAAACACAAAATAAAATAACATTGTTACCAAAATCTATGGTTTCCTCTTGCGTTACCAAAATATTGTCCTCAGAGTCTCACTCATTTCCTGTCAGAAGATCCTTGGCACTCAATCTCAAGTAAATACACAGACCCAGGAGCTGGCCTGCTGCAGAGAGTTTGTTGGGCTAGCTGTAGAAACGACGAAGGTACAAGACTATTGCTGCCATGAGGACAGAAGATATTTTAGAAAGTGGAAAATGCTATGCTCCCTAATAGACCTAGTCTTTTTTTCATGTTACCTTCATCCCATCTTCCTGCTTTTCACCCAGCTCTTCCTTTCCCTCTGCAGAAACAACCAAATCAAATCAATAAGGTATGGTGCTTTTTCAGGTGCATTCCAACTGAAGATCTCAAAGCACTTTACAAATATGAATGCCTCACAATATCCATGACACATCTCTTATTTTACATTTGTGGAAACTGAGGCACAGATAGATATCCAAGGTTCTTTTGGTGCCGCTTCTTGAGACAACCACAAAACCATCCCTCCCTTCTTCCTATAAGACTAGTTGCTTTA
Organism: Mauremys mutica; assembly: GCF_020497125.1. Classification (NCBI taxonomy): domain Eukaryota; kingdom Metazoa; phylum Chordata; order Testudines; family Geoemydidae; genus Mauremys; species Mauremys mutica. The sequence goes on from NC_059073.1 coordinate 267,585,979, forward strand.
ATCGCCTTCTCTAGAACCTTATTCCATATGTTTGTTACTCTAAGTGAAATAGTTCTGCCTTACATCCCTATTTTGCACCTGGTATCCTCAGTTTTAGAATACATCTTTTCTCCTAGTTTTCTGGAGCTGTATTTTTAATGAATTGAATTAAAAGCTGATGTTGCTATGCTGATCAATCAAGCCTCTGCCAAATGCACAAAATAAATCCTCTGGTATATTTTGATATTCCTTTGAAAGGAGGAAAATTCCTTTCACATGGCCTCTTGTCCCTAGAAATCTACAAGTTGCTTTGTCTTGGCAACTAGCCAAACAGCATCGTGCTGTACCATTTTTCTTGGCTTATTTTTTTTTAGGTCTTTTGAAAAAAAAAACCAAGTGCTCACACAATATTTCTTCATCCAACAGCTGTAGGACAGTGACCACAGCTGCATATGTAGTAAAATCCAACTTCCATCGATATTAAGGGCTGTGTGGTTTTGTTTTTGAGATGACTGACTAAACTAATCCTGACATAAGCAACTCTAAGGTCACCTCCTAGTAAGCCACTTTGCTATAACCATAGGGCACTTCAGAAAGCATAGAGCCCTTTGCAGGGTGAATGTATGTAGCCCACCTGGTAGCAATCTTCTCAGGCCTACACTGCTTGATGTCTCCTCACAACCTGACCTGAGTCCCCTGTGGTTCAAGATTTGGCAGTCTATTTAGATGGCCCAGATCTGAGTGGTCCCTTACACCATTTCATTTCCTTATGCAGTTAGCTAAACTATTTGTAAGGCCAGCCCAGGTTTGCTTGCTGACAAATGGCCATGGGACTTTAAAAAAAAATCCTCCCAAGACAGTTTATGTGTAAGACAAAACTGGCCAGGAAATATTTACGGCAGGTCCTGAAAGATCAGCCATTCTGGAAGTGGATCAGAGGAACACGTGCTTCCCTGTATGCTTGTTAGATGAAGGCACAATGAGGTTATGTGGGGCCAATGATAACTGAAACTAAGCCTGGCAGGATAGAAAGATCTTACACATGAGTCAAAAGAGACTGTATATCTGGGTGCTGAAGCATATTGTTTTAAGCCCTGAATGGTAATATTATTAACTAGGTCCTGGTGGGCTGTATGTGAAATGAGAGCAAAGCTAACCAAGTTAAAAGCCATAATATGGACACTGCTTTATACGATCTTACACAGGCAAAATTCCCAATTACTTCAATGGAAGTTTTGCTTGAGTAAAGAATGCAAGATTGGGCCAGTGGTCAATGTTAAGGGACTCTTTCCAACCTTTGTAGCAATATACTCCTCTTTCAAGTATATCTGGATAAATGGGCCTGCCTGATTATCTATTAATAATTATTTGACAGACCCCAGTCAGACTCCATTGTGCTAGGTGCTGTATACACACCTAATGAAAAGATGGTCCTTGCCTTCAACAACTTACAATCTGTATGATGAGATAAAACAGGCAGATGTATCAAACAGACTCGGGGATGGGAGGGAGCACAGGTAACATGGAGACTAATATAATCAATAGAATAAGCACACCAGCAGCCTGGCGGCATTTATTTATATGAGCTATTCTTGACGAGGAATGAGAAAGAACTGGAGGAAGGGCCCCATTTTGGGAGCAGGAAGTCTCCAGTCTCCTTTTATTTATTTATTTAATTATTTTTTTCATATTGTTTTTATTGATGAGCAGCCACATTACTCCATTTCCTGTCTCTGGAACTGGCTGCACCATGCTTGGTTATGCGCTCGATACTAGATGCTATGAAAATATTCAAGTTCATACCCTTGGCTGTAAGGTGTTTTGAGAGGTTGTTTAAATCTCTGCAGTCATGGCGTACATTTTAAATTCAGTTTAGTATTTAAAAACAGCCAAATGAATAAGATCAAAGGAAAATGGATCTGACTTTCCATTAAGGTTCCATTTATAAATATTTATGAAGGGTTAATAATGGATTAGGAGATGTTTTAATAAATGGGTAAACAGTTGTTATAGGGTCCAATGGTCAATGCTGATAACCATGACTTATCATACGCTACAGCACCTTCTGCTGTTATGGTTATACCCAACTGTAACATATATTCCTTATGTCTATTACATGCTTATAGCAGTTATTAATAATGTATTAACCCTTTATAAACCATTTAGAAGTAAAACCTTGATACAGAGTGGGAATGGTAAATGCTAAAAATGAGGCCAGTCAAAGAGGTAACTAGGCAACCATTATTTAAAACTGCTGTGCAGGGCTGGCCTTGGAATGTATTTATATCAAACCTTTTTTTATGCATGTAATTTGTCTAATTCTGCCACTGCTAAATGGCATATTCCCCTCTGAATATAACCAGGATCACGTATGTGCATAGAGAGGTGAATGGACCTTAATGGCTTTCTCATGTCAGGGCCCTGATGCTGCTTTGTTTTCTAGATAGTCCTACTGTGCAGCAGCCTACTTCTAAAGGGAACATCCATCTGTGGAACTTGGACAAGTGGCTCCTGTCTGAACCACTGTAACTGCAAACCAAGCAACTGAATCTCCATTATGGGTTTATAGATGACACAGAAGTCACAGCTGTGTCTGTTAGCGGGCACGGCTTCTGTTTGATCATCCGCTCTGAGCCCAGGGAGCTATAACTCTTCAGAAAAAGAAGTGCAAAGCTTTCCTGTGCATATAAACTCACATGGAAGGGTCTCTCTCCCGGGCAGTGTACTGTAATCTGCCAATCACCGATGAGGGATAAGCACACATGATTTACAATAATATTTAGTGGAATTCATTTGATGGCTTAAAAGCTTTCTATAAAATATTAGTTCCTACCGACTCCTAAATAAGCCTTTTTCTAGTTAAAAACATAAGCCTGAGAACTAGCAGGCACTGGGGGACTTGGTTCTATGAGTGAAGACTGAACTGCGCAATTGAAAGGTGTTACTGGCGGCACACTCAGGGGTTTCACAATGGAGGTTTCATACATTTTAAATAAAGCACCTGCTTCTGTGTTCAGTCCTTTTACAGTTCCTTGTTACTGAGTGTTCTGTTGAAACCAAAGATATTGATGTATTTTAACCTGCAGGGAAATCAATAAAAACTTTAATCACAAAATTAAATAAAAACCAAAGCTACTAACATAACATGGTAGCACTTTCTGAAGGAACAACATGGCATTTTATGGTACTCCAAGTGGGCTTATTGTTTGTTAAAAATAAAAAAATATTAAATCAATACCACCTTTATTGTAACTTGAAAGGTAGAGTAAAGCCTTGTCATTATTTGAGATAATGTCTTAGTAAACTTTATTAAAGAGTTAGCAGGGCGGGACAAGGCATTAAAATATGTTCTTTTTTCAAAGATGTATGTAGCTTTCTTGAAAGGAGGATTTAAGAATCTCAAACATCTTCGCCATAGTCTCTGAATCTGTCATGGCCCATTCTCACATCTCCTCCTGCCTGGGAAAAGAAATATGCATCACCATACTGGTATTGTACTTGGAAAGTAGAGAACAGCGGTGCTAAGTACCACCTTATGATGTGGAATTGGTGTCCTTCACTGCTGCATCCATTTTAAGGGGGCATGGCCCATTATTAGGCAGAACTGGACTTCTAAAAGACAGTATTTAATAACTGGAGATATATCTATCTCCTAGAACTGGAAAGGACCCTGAAAGGTCATTGAGTCCAGCCCCCTGCCTTCACTAGCAGGACCAAGTACTGATTTTTTTTTTGCCCCAGATCCCTACGTGGCCCCCTCAAGGATTGAGTTTATAACCCTGGGTTTAGCAGGCCAATGCTCAAACCACTGAGCTATCCCAGTTCAGACCAGAATGGGGGGTGATACGTCTCAGGGGACATGCCCAGCAGGTCAATGGTAGCTACTTTTATGGCATCAAAATCTTTAACTCTTTTATTGTCTAGGGCCTGGTAGGCAATCTCAGCTTCTTTGGACAGGAAAGGTGCAAGTTGTGTAGCCCAGGTCCCCTTAGTCCATTAGGCAGTCACAGCTACCCACTTGAAAGTGACCAAGTAGGCCTCCAGATCATCATCCAGCCTCAGCTTGGCAAGGAACAGGCCAGGACCGAGTATTGTTGTTCCAAACATATCTGGCTTGGCCACCCACTGAAGCGGTCACTCCTAAAACTGACCCTCTTGCTGCTGGTATTTTTGCTGGAGCTAAAGCATATCCAGGAGTACAGTCTGTTGTCTTTGGGCAGTTCACTGGGTCACTTTTTGCCCCTCCAGTAGCAGATGCTGGGCTTCAGCATGGGCCTGCTGTTGTGTCAAAAGTCTGAATAAGTCTTCCATTGTCCCCTTGTAATGAGAGGGGTTTGGTCAATCGCACTTCTGGTACCAGTTGTCATTGGCATACTTGAGCCAGGGGGTATCTGATGTAGTGAGCTCATCTAGTTTCAATAGTCCAGTCTCTAACACACACACATACATACACACACACACACACAAAATCAAAAAGATCTCTCTGTGATCCAATCACAAAGTGGTAGTCAGCCTGGCATCTTGGGCTTGTAGTAAAAGGAAGATCCATCCATTCAGCTATACACCCTTCATTCTTCCCTCCCCTGGCTTCAGCCAGGAACTGCCATCTGATAGAAGCAACCAGCATTTTTTATTTGGCCTGCTGGGCTCTGATTGGCTGTTGCCTGCTTCCAGCCCTTATAGTTGCTGGAGGACCAATACTTGCTGGTTCCATTAGTGGTTGGCCCAGAGACGCCTTTCTAAACAACTTTGGAAGTCCAAATCATGCTGTCCTTCTCTTCCTAAAAAGTTGTTTCCCTGGGCAGAGTGTACCAAGGCAGCAAGAGTTTCTGCTACAAGGCAGTGAAAGCCTAGTACACTTGGTCACCAGGAACATCTCCACAAAAGAAAATTGTTTAGGTACATGGATACGTAAATGGAAACAGGCCCATTTTCCAATGAAAATGTGTTGTTATAGTGTGAAATGAGTCAATTTATTTATGAAAATGAACACATTCTCTGACAAGAATGGGTGTACTCATGAATTAAGGCAGATTTCAGGTTGAAAGCATGTGAAAATGTGAATTCTGCTATTTTCCATGTGAAAAATTACAATTTTGCACAAACAAAAGTCATATACAATGACATTTTGGGGGGTACAAAATTGTGTGAAATGTCAAATATTGCTGCACACAATTCCATAAAAAACAATGTGCATTTTTTTCACAGCTCTACCATCATGTGCACTGCTTTATATTCCTTGCTAACCAGTACTGATTGCCAAGATATTCATGTGTGAGTAGCAGATTTTCTATTTATAATTACTTTTCCTTTACTGATTGGTTCAATGATGCAACAGTCCATTATTTGCAACATCACAAGCTCTTCCATAATAGTCTGATTTGACAAACACTGAAGCAACTAGGCTCCAAAAAAGGGAGAGAACCAAGACTTCTAATAACATGTCTCCTTTGTTCTAATTTGGTATTGGATTTATACAAGAAAAAATAGGTAGATCTCTGATTTTTGACAGTAACACCACCATTGGCACTGACCTCTGCTCAGGACCAAGGCATGAGATGTGTGAAAAGAGTGTAACATTTACGAAGTATGACATACCAGGGTGCAATACAGACCAGTTCAATACTGGTGCCTAGGTATTAGGCCTGGTACCTAGGTATTAGGCCTGGTACCAGGGTGCCTAATAATGCCTTACTGTTTTAGCTCTCAACCTGGCCCACTCACAAATAGCTTGCCAGCATACAGGTCACTCCCAGATGTGTTTATGTAACTTCAGACTGCCAGTCACACCCTGGCTCTCACCATCTTTGATTATGCTGCACGATGACATCATCACACTCCCAGTCCCAGATTTTCCCCCAGAAATGTATGTCTTGTACTGCCCAGTCCTGTCCTGGACAGTTCAACTATATTAAGTCCATATTCCTTTAAGGGAAATAATATACAACAACTTATCACTCTAAATGGAGTTACCCAGACATTTAAAGTTAAACACACTGATTAAAAAAAACAAAATTATTAATTACAAAGAGATAGATTTTAAGTGAAAATAAGCATAGGCCCCATACAGTCAGACACGGTTACAAGAAAAATAAAGATAAAACACTTTCTAATGCTCAACTTCACAGATTAAACTTAATTCAAGGTAAAGCTCTTAACCACGTGTTCCCAATAGCATTACTGATCAAACGCTCATGTTGACTGCTCCCACAGAGTGCAACAGCTGGTTCTTTTGTTATCTGAGATGCAAAGAGTAAAACAGACTGGGGGGGAGGGTGTCTCTTGGGGTGTTTGCCCTTCCTTTTTATAGTTTCAGTCCCTCTCTTGAAAAGCATTTCTAGCTCAGAACCAGGAGACAGACTCTGTGTGGAAGGATGTTCCCTGCTGGGTTTTTTTTCCCACTTGTGTATACTTGCATGGAGGTTTCCTTTTATTTCCTCCCTTTCCACCGTAGGACTCTGTTTACTGCTTACATGCAAATTAAGGCAAACACACATTAATTTGTTCAATACAGGCCTATTTGCCCAGTTTGGTGCTACGTGAGTTTTGAACATGCACTTTTAGCATCTCATAGGGAAAAGTTTATAGTGTCACACATAATGCTTCTATACATGTTTTACCATGACGTTACTGATCAGCAAGTTATGAGTTTTCAAGTGATACCTCACAGGGCATACATTATACAAAGATTATTACAATAGTGTGTAGGGTGAGAACACAGGGGTGCATTCAGTCAGACAAATGCACAGCCACTACAGTAGGAAGGGCCATTATTTCAGTCCTTTTCTGTACAGGGTTGTGCAAACATCAGGTCATGAGGATCATGGAAATACTATTTATACACAGGCTCCACTTTGAATACATATCACTTGGAAATATTTCACAAAGGAGGTCTTTGGAGTGGGAACCTTTGAACAAAGAGGCATTAAAAGGAAAAAGTATGCTAAGAAATCTGCCTGTGCCACCTATCTTCTAGGTGACAGGTACAAACTTCTGGGTTGTTTCTTTCCTGGAAGTAGTGTCATTAAATGCAAAACTTTATAAAGGACCCGATTAGGTCAGATACATGAATCATAGAATGTAATGACTTGTTGGATCACGTTACTATCTCCCTTGCTTTCCCCCTTCCAGGCAATTTGTGAATGGCAGCTGGTGAAAGCAGACCTGCTATACTTATTTTACTGCAGAATATTGAACATGGCACAATAAAGTTATTTTAATCTCAAGATAAATAATAAAAAATAACATGGAAAAGCTGTTAGTAAATACAGTAAAAGAATATGCTTGAGGGTGTATTCTTATAGGGGAGTGAGTTATTTATAAAGATCTTCTTTCTGCATGCTAAAAGAATAGCTAAGGATATGGGTTATGGGAAAGAACCATAGGATGCACTGAGTTGTATGAAGTAAATATTCAGTAAGCAATAGACAATGCTTGCTCTATGTATCTGAGAGCTCAGGATGTATGTAAACCACCCACAGTGCAAGTAATTTTATTCTATCAGAGATTTATTTCAGCACTGATAGATATAAAATGACTAATTGAGATTGTGGCAAAATTACAAAAGCTATTAAGAACATAAGAACAGCCATACTGGGTCAGACCAATGGTCCATCTAGCCCAGTATCCAGTCTTCCAACAGTGGCCAATACCAGGTGCTTCAGAGGGAATGAACAGAACAGGTAACCATCAAGTGAGTCATCCCCTGTCGCCCATTCCCAGTTTCTGGCAAACTTCAAAGCATAGATTTGCATCCCTGTCCACCCTGGCTAATAGCCATTGATGATAGACCTATCATCCATGAACTTATCTACTTCTTTTTCGAACCCTGTTATAGTTTTGGCCTTCATAACATCCTCTGGCAAAGAGTTCCGCAGGTTGACTGTGCATTGTGTGAAGAAATGCTTCCTCTTCTTTGTTTTAAACCTGCTGCTTATTAATTTCATTTGGTTACCCCTAGTTCTTGTGTCATGAGAAGGAGTAAATAACACTTCATTTACTTTCTCCACAGCCGTTATGATTTTATAGACCTCTATCATATCCCCCCCTTAGTCGTCTCTTTTCCAAGCTGAAAAGTCCCAGTTTTATTAATCTTTCCTCGTACCCCTAATCATTTTTGCTGCCCTTTTCTGTACATTTTCCAATTCCAATATATCTATTTTGATATGGGACGACCACATCTGCATGCAGTATTCAAGATGTGGGCATGCCATAGATTAATATAGAGGCAATATGATATTTTCTGTTTTATCAATCCCTTTCTTAATGATTCCCAACATTCTGTTTGGTTTTTTGACTGCCGCTGCACATTGAGTGGATGTTTTCAGAGAACTATCCACAATGACTCCAAGATCTCTTTCTTGAGTGGTAACAGCTAATTTATACCCCATCATTTTGTATTTACAGTTGGGATTATGTTTTCCGATATGCATTATTTTGCAATCCCTTTCCTAATCGTTCCTAACCTTCTGTTAGCTTTTTTGACTGCTGCTGCACACTGAGCAGATATTTTCAGAGAACTATCCATGATGACGCCAAAATCTTTCTTGAATGATAACCAGGGCCAGCTCCAGGCACCAACTAAGGAAGCAGGTGCTTGGGGTAGCCAATACAAAGGGGCGGCACTTCGTCCACTATTGGGGTGGCAGGTCCAGGTCTTCGGCAGGAGTGAAGGACCCGCCGAACTGCCGCCGAAGAATGGTGCGGCACGACTGAGCTGCCGCCGAACTGCCGTCGATTGGCTTTTTTTTTTTCTTCACCACTTAGGGCGGCAAAAAACCTGGAGCCAGCCCTGGTGATAACTAACTTAGACCCCATAATTTTGTATGTATTGTTGGGATTATATTTTGCAATGTGCATTACTTTGAATTTATCAACACTGAATTTCATTTGCCATTTTGTTGCCCAATCACCTTTTAGTGAGATCACTTTGTAACTCTGCAGTCAGCTTTGGACATAACTATCTTAAGTAATTCCTATCATCTGCAAATTTTGCCACCTGACTGTTCAGCCCCTTTTCAAGATCATTTACAAATACGTTGAACAGGAGAGGTCCCAGTACATATCCTTGGAGAACCTCACTATTTTTTCCTCTCCATTTTGAAAACTGACCATTTATTCCCTATCTTTTAACCAATTACTGATCCATGAGAGGACCTCCCCTCTTATCCTATGATGCTTATTGAACTATTAACTTTATTTAAATAAGTACAATAACAGCTGTCATAAGCAGCCATACAAGGAACCAACAAGCAAAGGTTGCTCGCTCATTTGGGGTGAAAATCACTTCTGTGCGAGGGACCAGTACAATGATGGGAGCCTAAGTGGAACTTAAGAGGAGCATAGGTTGTGCGCTGGCCATTTGCATAGGGATGAATTCCACTCCTAGGCCTGGCCTACACTAAAAAGTTAGGTTGACCCAGCTATGTCACTCAGGGTTGTGAAAAATACATACCCCTGGGCAACACAGACTCACAGACTCAGAGAAATGAATGACTGGAAGGGACCTCAATAGGTCATCAAGTCCAGTCCCCTAGTTTAGCTGACCCTAAGCCCTGGTATAGACAGCACTAGAGCAACAAAAGAATTCTTCTGTCAACCTGCTTCTAGAGGAGGTGGATTACCTACAGCGATGGGGAAACCCCTTCTGTCAGAGTAGGTAGTGTCTACACTGCAGTGCTGTAGTATGTCAAGTATAGACAAGCCTGTAGATAAAAGAAGTCCATGTGATGGGAAAAAGTGGCTTAGGACTAAAAGCATTTGCTACATATTTTGTGTTTTAGAAGTAGATGTCAAAAATATCATAACTAAGAATTTGAACTTAGTATAGATGGAGATGAGAACAGAACCATCAACTGCCGTTCTGAAACCATTGTGCTTCGTCTGTGAACTATAAACTGCACTTTGCTTTGCCATTTAATATCTCTGTTCAGGAATGTGTAAATAAATTAGAATAGCATACAGTATCTGTGGCAACTAACTAATCTCCCAACAAGGAAATAGTTCTCTCCTGGAGTCTAAATTATCTGATCACTTGGAAACCATGAAAATATAAATTTATACAAAACTAAGAGATTCATATAATAGCATATCAAGAAAGTATGTGTATCAAACTATTGATTAGGCAATTTTGTATCCAATTACCCTTGAATTACCATATTTAGGAATGGCTGAACTAGACAGCAGCCTCCAAGTGTTTATTACCATCTCTTTAGGCCATACTTATTCACAATTACCCAACACAATGTGATACTTAGTAGATTCCTGTGCCACCAATATCCAAAACAAGTTAGCAAGTTACTGAACAGTTAGAGGGAGCCATAGGGAATATGTACTGACTGTAAACACGTGTGTGAAATAATGCAGCAACCTCTTTTAAGTGAGTTAGTGGATGAGACAATCCATAATCCCTTTTAAAATAGTTCTCCGAATTCAAAGGTAGGGATCAGAAATACCAGTGGTCACATAATGGAAATTCCCATGGTAGTATTAAACTTATGGAAGGAGGGAGGGGTTGAAGTTGCAGGTGGCCTCTCAATTTTTGGGAAAGGTTCAACTTCCCACATAGCACTCCAAAACAGCTGGAGAAAGCCAAACAAAATGTCAATCAAATTCTAGTGAGCACAGGTCAGGACAAACATCTGCCTTTTTTGTCTTATTTCTCTGTGTGTTCTACTCAGTTTTTTGTTGCACACAATTACTCTTCATTAAATAGTTTGTTTATTCCACAGATTAAGGCTCAACAAGAGGTTCTTGTACTTTGTCTTAGTTTGCTTTAGCCAGTTGACCAAGTGCATAGCAGAGAGCATTTTTCACATTGACACTGTGATTAACAGCTTGGGCCCTTTTTCAGAGTTATGATTTTTCATAAAGTTGCCTCTTCAAGATGAGCAAGATTAAGCAGTGCACTTGTGCTAATTTACTTTTAAAGAGTGTCAGCCTCACATCAGTTAATCTTGGCATATTATCCAGTAAAGGAGAAATGAAGCCAAATATTTCATTTTTTAAGAATCAGAGCAGAATTCTCACAAGCAGGAACAAACATGGAGAATATGTTATATCCTTCCCCAGTGGGTCACTGACAGCATCTTTACTGAAGATGTGTAAGTCTCTTTCACACATGTACTGCAACCACACTGTATTTGGATTTACTCAGGAAAGAAATTGTTAGGACAAACACAATCTCAGAAGTCTGCTGAAGGACCTGAAGTCAATGGGAAAACATTTCCTTGAAGACTCCACATGGTGGATAACTATGGTGTTCTCTCCCCTTTCTTTTCATAGTTCAATAAACCTTTGAAATGTATTCTTTGAAACATATGCCCTGACCAAGGTTCTCTCTCCTGTTAGGGTGTAGACACTGTTGTCTTCCCAAAGTTCATTGACCCTGCTTCAAGAGTCAGGATGGCTTCTTTCTGTTCTTCCCTTCTTGTTGACTTACCACCCCCCTACTGATTCATATGGAAATGAGGCATCCATTATTTTGATTCAATAATGCTTAATTTATCTTGGAGAAAGGTAGGTAGCCACCTTCCCTCCTGTCTGGGAGAACATCTGTTTTTTCCTATGTTTGGTCACAGATTTTAAGTAAGTATTCATAATTCCTCATACTGTGTTAAAGTATACATTTCACAATTATATTAATCACCAGTGTGTCATAAAAAACCTTACTCAATACACTTTTACAATACAGTAACATTGTATACAATCAGTTGATTCAATTATTTATCATTTGAGGTTCAGGCCCCATTGTCTTTATAGTTAAGAGGCTATCTCCTCCACTTGCTAGTTTGATGGCTTTGTTTTCCTTTTATGTAAATGTACCTTCAAGGTCTCTGCTTGAAGACAAGGCTGGTCAGAAAAGCAGATACACATACCTTTATCTCAGGCAGACTGTGCTTACAGTATTGCTTGCCAAACACATTTTAATAACATAATTCTAGCACATATCCAAAACTCTTTGTACACACCCCACACACACATCACACAAAAATATTAATGATCACTTAGTTGTTAGTTTTCCTATGATATACTATATAACAGCTTTTGCATATATATCATGACAACAGTGTGTTTGGTGTAGTGACTATGATAGGCCTGACTAAGTTGTTGATACAGAATAGTGAACCACCAATATCCATAATATCTAACAGAATTTCAGTTTATCCAGTTCCAGTTCTGCCCAGAACCTATATATGCAGATATTGTATGAAAATGCAAAAAAACTGCAGGGAAAAAGGTTTGTCAAACATTTCAGAACATTCACAGTCCCATGTTGTTTTTTAACAGGAACTCTGTTACTCAGCCGAATGGACCTTGCAGGTTAAGGTGAATATTTGGAAAGAGAAGACCTTCAAGGAAAGTCCAGAAGTTCAGGTGAACACAGAAATAAAGCCAAACTTCTGTTTGGTCACTTTGTTTAGATCCCAGACTCCGGATGTGAGAGGCTGGGACTTTTTAAAGAAACATATCTTTTTTTAAACATAGGGCTGTAAGTGGTGAGAAGGAGGCCAGGCAGGTCATAGCTGGAACTAGAGGGTTTGAGGTAAAGTGTAATGCGCTCCATCAGATTCTCAGCTGCCACAGGTGGTGTGACTTAGAGCAGCCCTTAAGCTGCTCTAACTTAGATCATGGACTGCAGTGGCACCCAGCTTGCCCAGGATGGGGGTGGGAGGGAATAAGATGGTTTACAGCTGCCTTCCTCTCTCACTGCCTCTGTCCTCAGTTGCATCTAGTGTAAACTAAGCACTGCTGAAGATTGAGCTCAGATACTTCCTTATCCATTTATCTCTTTTAATGTGCCCCTACCCTGGTTTATTCTCCTCATCTATGTATGCATACACTTCATAAACTTATTTGTATTAGAGTCACTGGGTATTAGGATATTACTCGCTCATTAGCCCATTCATGTATAAGCCAACCCCCCAAGATGGTTAGGTAACAATAGCAAAAACTGTATGACCCTTTCATAAGCCAACCCTATATTTCAGGGGTTGGCAAACTTTGGCTCCTGGACATCAGGGTAAGCCGCTGGCAGGTTGGGACATTTTGTTTACTTGGAGCGTCTGCAGGCATGGAACCCCTCAGCTCCCTGTGGCCGCAGTTCGCCGTTCCCAGCCAATGGGAGCTGCAGGAAGTGGCGCTCCAGGTAAACAAAATGACAATGTATTAGATATTCAATTCAATGATTCCATAGAGTTTAAAATAATCAGATTTTGGTGTAGACCCATTTATAAGCCACTCCCCGCTCTTTGCTGCGTCACATTTTTACCAAAAATATTCGGCTTATGAATGAGTATATATGGTAGTTAATACAGATACATTTATAAAGGACCAAAGTTTTTTTTGTTATCATCATCTTGTCCCTTTCTTGAACTATATGGTGAGTGAAGCAGTTGGTACAGTGCTAGCTTCTAGCCTCTTCCTAATTTTAGTTGGGTGAAGCAGAGGGGTTTTTCCCCGTGACATTCATACCAGACTGTTGAGCTTATATTCTTATAAATATAAGAAGAAGAAATTAGTTGGGCCCTCCAATCTGAGCCTATGTCTATCTAGAGTGTTAAAACTCAGATAAAGGGTCTGGTGGGGTAGACAATCTCTGTAGTTACAAGAATATAACCTCAAGAAGCTGGAATGGGGTACCTAATTCTGACCTCCTGCTTGTGAGTTATAGTGTCAATTTCCTTTGGAAGCTGGCATCTTGTGTGTTGGTTTGGGATATTGCTACTGGTGCTGGCCTTCTTGCTTCTTTAACTTCTGGAAATGATAGAAAAACTTTGCACTTAGTGCTGAATTAAGGGATGGGGGTGGGGAGACGGCTGAGGAGTCTGCAGCCCTAGGCCTCTGATTTCCTGAGGAGCCTCCAATACTTGACATATACACTGGAAGATTTTGATCATATTCATGGTAATGCTAAAAAGAACAAAAAAATATTTATGTCCCCTACTGACACTGATTTTGTCCAAGTTTCTTAAGCTTTCACAGTTAAAGTTTATTTTTTTCCAGGCTTTCAGCTGCTGGCAACAGGCTTGTGAATTGGTGGCACTAATCACGGGATGTCAGCTGCTAATGGCAACACTGCAGAGTACTTCTTTAGTATTTTTTAATCTTACCTCAGTGAGATGGCCAGTCGATAATTTCCAAGCAAAAGTGCAAAAAGGGAAGTTAAATTAGAAAGTGAGAAAATTGTAATGAAGTTATCCAAACTTACTATTTCTCCAGTTACTCCAGTACTCCTTCAGAATTATCTTCCAAAGATGTTGGACTGTCCTTTTCAGAAATGATAATCAAAGTGAAGATGTGGATGTGAACTTGTTCCCTCAGGAGAGGGCAGAATAAACAGCAAGCATTCCTGAAATCCAGGACAAAAGTGACAATGAAAGAGACAATCCACTTTTCCTACCATCTGTCTGTCTGGAGAGAATAGTAGTGAGAAAGAGGATAATTTTGCTGTTAATGCTGAACTATCTCCAGCTAAATGACCTTTTTTTGATAATGGAGGGATTTCACACCCCCTGTTTGAGAAAGGCCTGCACAAATGGGAAATTTATAGCTTCCGAGTGGCAACACAAAAGTATGAAAAAGTATCTCTCACCTCTTCTTTTCAAACAATAACTACCAAATGAAGAGCATTATCAGAGGCATTGGTTGATCTATTCTATATCCACAGAAGCAGTATTCTGTTTCACATGCAAACTCTCTTCATTGCCTAATAGTCTTAGTATCATTGTAACTCCAGGCTTTTCTGACTATAAAAAAGCAGAGGAGAAGACTTGTTCTCATGAAAGAATTATATTGACAGGGAGATGGTATAGCCGGTTCTAGCACAAACTGCTTACTGGAAGGAAGTTTTAAGGCATATTGTGACAGTTGTTAAACTTCTCGCTGAATGTGGTTTAGCATTTAGAGGACATTAACATCTCTCCTCAGAATGGAAATTATCCAGGTGTTCTTGAAGCCATCACCATATTTGACCCATTTTTAAGGAAGCATATTAAACACTATGGAAACAAAGAATCCTGTGGCACCTTATAGACTAACAATCGTTTTGCAGCATGAGCTTTCGTGGGTGAATACCCACTTCTTCGGATGCAAGCATTCACCCACGAAAGCTCATGCTGCAAAACGTCTGTTAGTCTATAAGGTGCCACAGGATTGTTTGCTGCTTCTACAGAACCAGACTAACACGGCTACCCCTCTGATATGGAAACAAAAGAAAGGTCATCCATCCTATTTGTCAAAAATAATCTGTGATGAGTTCATTGAACTAATGGGACCTAAGCTTTTGGAATTCATTGTAACTGAAGTCAAACAGGTAAAATACTACTTTCATAATAGCAAAGTATTGTGGCACCTTATAGACTAACTGCTGCTTTTACAGATCCAGACTAACACGGCTACCCCTCTGATACTATTTCATAATAGATTCAGCTCCTGATATCACCCACATTGATCTGTTATTTTATGACACTGCTTACATGTCTATCTACCACTGGATTTATACTGATTGAAAGACACATAAGCAAGTCGCTCTTACGACTATATAGTCTTTAGTGGACCCAAACAACATTGCTGTTGAAAACTATAGAGGTCAGTCATACAATAACACAAATAACATGTCCGGAAAGTATAAGGTCTTTAAGCCTGATCAAAGGACTAAAGGACACTAGCTGTATATGTGCCATGCACAGCTTATTCTTTGAACTTAGTTGGAACTTGCAGCATTGATTTTTGCATGGAAGCCATAAACTTTTTCAGTTTTGTTCAGAAACTTTTTCTGGTGGCATCGCCACAATATTTCCAATATTTCCAAGAGTGGACAAGGAACTCCTCTTGTCCTAAAAACCTTGTCAGTATGTGATGGTCCTGTCACCTGAATCTTGTAAAACAGCTTTAGTGAACTATGAAGGCATTCAACATTGTCTGAAAGAAACAGTGGGCAATGCTCAGGAAAATGGTGAAACTTGAAGGGAAGCCAGTGCTTAATTTGTTCCCGGACTTGCAGTTTGGCAGTTCATAGCCCCGGCACCTCAGGGCTTGCTGCATCAATTATGAATGTAAAAAAATTGCTTGAGCCCCAGCATCTAATTGCTTGAGCCCTGACACTTCTTTCATTACAAATTAAGCACTGAGGGAAGCACAATCATGTGCCAACTGGAAACTGTATTTATATTTTATGGAATGTGATACTAGACAGGTTTGACAAAACTTGTATAAAGCTTCAAAAGCCAGGTCTGGATCTTGCAGTTGCTGTTAATTTGCTGACATACTTGCAAAAGTTTATCACAAACTTAGAGTCTTGACTATTCTGAGAAGCAAACAAAAAAATTTGGAACTGATGTTGCTGAGTCATTCCATGAAGAACACAAACTAGTGTAAAGCAAATTTTCCAGATGGCAAGTGACACTTCGAGAAATAAGGAAATTCAAATTTGAGTACTTTTATTGTATCCTCAACAAGCTAAGTTTGAAACTAAAAAGATGAAGTAAATGATATGCTGAACTACCCATAAGGTTTGTCTTCCTTACGTCTCTTGAACAAGTATGAAGTGAAAAGGAGATGAAAACATGCACTCATGCATTGCTTTATTCTCACCGAATGATCTAGAGCCTAAGCTTTTTGCAAAATTGTATCAATTTTCAGCATTTATAAAGGTATTGTGACACGTAGTTGCAGGATAAAAGTGCTACTGGAATAATCAAAATTTGCATGACAAAGAGCTGAGTAATATCTTTCTGAATATTTTCATTGCGCTGATACTGTATTTGACTGTACCCATTGCCAACTGTAAAGCAGAGGAATGGTTCTATACACTTGCCTTAGTAAAAAATTGGCTTTGATCAACTAAGGTATAAACAAAGCTTAATGCTCTTTCAATCATGTCAGTTGAATGAAATTTACTTCACAAGTGTCATTTGAGGCCACCATAACTGTTTTTGCAGCATGTAAAGCTTGCAAGATGTCAGTATGAATACACGGCATTTCATTTGACTATTAATTTTTTATGTTTTTATGTTTAACCAGGTAGTATGTAACCTATTTATTGTCTTTGATTTTCTTTTCATGTTTATTCAGTAACATACATGACTTGTTACTGTGGTCACAAAAAAGGGGTCTCTGATAAACATTAGGCCAGGGTTTCCAATCTTGTTAATCTGGCCCTCTATCTTCCACACTTTTCTATTTATGTATAATGTCTTCTGCTAGAGGAAGCACACTGCATTCATTTCTGTATTATTTAGCCATTTAATGTGATAGTGATAATGTAACCCTTCTGCTAGGTGATTTCAGCAGCAACGAGGGCCAGGTTCAATATCTACAGGTTCCTCTTAACATTAGAAAACAAATCAACTTGAGCACCCTCCCAGAAATCTGGGGAAAGAAACATCACCCCTGGGAAAGGGAATCCAACATTAATATGGGAAAACAACACTGTCTGAAAAGCATGCAAACCATAAGTAAACAGCCACTACACAGTATGCTGGGCAGTGTCCTTTGCCTCAGTTTACCACCTTACAGGGTAAAAGTGCCCGGACACATGGTGAGAAACTTCGTGGAGAGTTCTATGCAGGACGTTATCAGGAAGCAAATCACCAGGACCCCGTCCAACCAAGATGTTGCCACCTACCTGAGCAGCACATTGGAAGATGAATTTGGAAGAGATGGGAGAGACTTTGCTTCGCTCTGGACTCATGCCTGCAATGCTATGTGACAACTGGAGAAGCGTATCGGTTGCCACTGGACACAGTGCGAGGAATGTCAGGAGCTGGGAGTTCTGGTGACACAGGTGAAGAATACGGAACACACAATCATCACTCCGAGAGCTAGAACCATGCTGGAGAGGATCCCAGAGCATGCCATCCGCTCCCAGGATGTGGAAAACCTGAAACGGAAGCTGGACCAGGGCAAGGCCTTCGAGGTGACATGCAAGCGGGACGCCAGCAACCACTTCCTCTCTGGGAGCAGCTTCACCCAATTTGCTGACTGGAAGGTCCTCCACAGGGCCCATCTCAACTGTGTCTACCATGGGAATTGGGATAAGTGATGCAGGAAGTGCGGCTATGCCAACGAGATGCTACCCCATGTCTTCTGTAGCTGCAAGCCCCATTCCAGAGCCTGACAGCTGCACCACAACACCATCCAAGATTGCCTGGTCCGAGCCATCCTGCCACCCATGGGGAAGGTTGCTGTGAATTTCTCCATCCCCGAAACAGACAGCCAACTGTGACTGGACATCGTCATCAGCAACAAGGAATGGAAGAAGATCATCATGGTAGGTGTCAAAGTTCCCTTTGAAAACAGGACCCCGGCCTTCCGTGATGCCTGATCTCGAAAGTTGGAGAAATAGGCCCCTCTGGCTGACACCTTGAGAGCTAGAGGCTATGAGGTTCAAACTCACGTACTGATCGTCGGAGCCCTGGGTGTGTGGGACCCCAGCAATGTTCAAATATTGCGAGAATGCGGAATCAGTCAACACTATGCTCGGCTGATGTGGCAACTCATTGTGTCGGATGCCATCAGATAGTCAAGGGACATCTACCTAGAACATCAGAGTTGCTGAAACAATTTTTACAGTGGGGGGTGCTGAAAGCCAGTTGTCCCCAAATTTTTTACCTGGCACCCCCATCCATGCCCACTTTCCCTAGAGCTGGGGCCAAGACTGGGCTATGGCTCCGGGAGGTGAGGGCAGGAGGTGGACAGGGGTAAGGGGGCTGAGGCTGGGACCACAGCTGGGTGTAGAAACAGAGCCCCGGGTGCAGGGCCAGCAGCCAGGACCCCGCATGCGGGGTCAGGGGCAGAGCCCTGGGTGGGGGTCCTGCAGCAGCCAGGACCCCACGTGCGGGAAAAGGGGGTGGAGCCCAAGGCAGGGATCCTGCAACAGCTGGGACCCCACGTGGGGCTGGAGGCAGAGCCGTGGGCGTGGGTCTGGCAGTGCAGGGACCCTGGGTACGGGGCTAGCATCCCTAGTTCCCGCGGCCCTGTAGAACACATCACTGGACATTGTCAATACTAGGAAAGAGGAGCTGGAGTGCTGATGAGAAGTAATGGAAATACTTCTCTGATGGATTATATCTACTAAGGGACAACCTATCCTAAATGCCTAGTTACTGAGGGACAATCCACACTCCTTCCTATATCTGCTTTCTACAACCAACTCTCTGTATTACTTTTCCTAGATGATGTACCCGAATACTTGGATGCTAATATCTAAATTGTATCATTAAACTTATTCATCTTATGTGGGTTATTGCTGATTAGGTACTATATATATTGTATTACTTTTAAACCAACCTTTGTACTTTTGGATAATTTAAGCACTATACCCAGATGTACAGACACTCTTTCCTTAACCTGTGTATTATATAATTTTAACATTAGCTTTAGTAAAAAACATAATTTGAATGCAGGGATAATGCAATGTTGTTATCCTTATTGTATGACTAAAAGACAACAGAGGTGAGGGTCTTAAATGAGGTGAGGGTCACTCTAAATGTAACCTCATTTGTTAAGCTCAGGATAGTGATGGCCAATTTGAGTGAAAATTGAGATGGACAGATGGATGTTCCTACCTGCCTGCTGATATGTGGACAGGGCTGGCCTTACCATGAGGCGAACTGAGGCGGCTCTAGATGCACAGAGTTGGTGGAGTGCTGTGCTGAAGGAAGGAGGGCACAAGAGACATTACGGGCAGGCAGGAGAAAAGGTTAGAGGGAATAAGAGAAAGCAGGAGGAGCTGCAGGGAGAGAGAGGAGGAGGAGCCAGTTAGGCCCTTAAGATGCTGATATCTTCCCTCACTCAGGCCCTGCTACCAATAAGGCCTACTTATTTGTCCCCTTCAACTGAGTGTTGAGAGCCACTATAACTTGCACAGAACAGCAATCATGAGTGAAAGAAGAAAACGCCTTCTGGGGCAGCATTCAGAAAAAGAAAACAAGCAAAGGAAGCTTTTCAATCTAAGCAGGAAGGAGCTCTCCTGAGATACATAGACACAAATGTTCATGATGAGCCTTCCGGCCCCAGTGAGGATGTGAGTGGTGAGGAGATGCCACTTCCAGTTAGTCAGAGTGCAGGTTACCTGGCAGCTACTGCAGAATCCATATCTCCATCTCAAATGGATGTAACCATGTACATTCCTGAAGAAAAGTGTAGATCACAGAAGAGTGTGGTGGAGACACAAGAAACAGCTGCTGCTGAGTTTAGTTCCTTAAGTCTAGATGATCCAGGACTGTGGACTCACTTGAGCAGTAGCCTGAGGGACTTCTTTATACTGCATGGGCCACAGCAAGTGAAAAACTTCATGTTCCCCAAAGACAATGAAAATAGAAGTTTCCATCCAACACATTACTGGCATGAAATCCCCAATGGAGACAAAATGGAGAGGCCATGGCTTATCTACTCAAAAACCCAGAATGCTGCATACTGCTTTTGTTGCAAACTCTTCCAGTCTAATGTTCCAGCCACATTGGGTTCTACAGGAACAAAGGACTGGAAAAATCTGGCTAGAAATCTGGCATGCCATGAGAAGGCAGCAAATCACCAGGGAGCATTTCATAGGTGGAAAGAGCTTGAGATGAGACTAAGGTTAAAGGCCACCATAGATGATCAACATCAAGAGACGATTGCATCAGAGACTCTTTACTGGCAAAATGTTCTGAAAAGGCTCATTGCCATTGTGAGAATGCTTGCTACCCAAAACCTAGCACTGTGTGGCACTTCAGATCAGCTGTATGTGCCAAACAATGGAAACTTCCTTAAAATTGTGGCACTGATGGCTGAGTTTGATGCTGTACTCCAGGAGCATCTAAGAAGAGTCACCACCCAAGAAATGTACACACACCACTACCTCGGAAAAACAATTCAAAATGAGATCATACAGTTACTGGCAACAAAATTCAAACAGAAGATTGTGGCGGATCTGAAGTCAGCAAGATATTACTCTGTTATTCTGGACTGCACAGCTGACATCAGCCATACAGAACAAATGACTTTAATGGTGCATTTTGTAACAACAACAGAACCTAGTGAAAATGTCATAAGAACATAAGAATGGCCGTACTGGGTCAGACCAAAGGTCCATCTAGCCCAGTATCTGTCTACCGACAGTGGCCAATGCCAGGTGCCCCAGAGGGAGTGAACCTAACAGGCAATGATCAAGTGATCTCTCTCCTGCCATCCATCTCCATCCTCTGACGAACAGAGGCTAGGGACACCATTCCTTACCCATCCTGGCTAATAGCCATTTATGGACTTAGCCACCATGAATGTATCCAGTCCCTGCAATGGTGACTGTCAGAGCATGTTCTAGAATTTATTGACATAGATGATACTACAGGAGCTGGTATGACAAATGTGCTTCTTAAAAAGCTGGAAGATACAGGAATTACGATAGCTGACATGAGAGGTCAGGGCTACGATAATGGTGCCAACATGAGAGGAAAGAACAAAGGAGTGCAGACACAGATCCAAGAGTTAAACCCTCGAGCTTTTTTTGTCCCATGCAGTTCTCATTCATTGAACTTTGTGGTCAGTGATGCAGCATCAGTAAGGTTTCTAGTAAGGCTGCTGAAATTTTTAATGTAATTCAAAGCATCTATGTATTTTTCTCTGCATCAACTCATCAATGGCAAATTTTGAAGCAACATCTGGGAACATCCTCTCTGACACTGAAACCACTGAGTGCCACATGATGGGAAAGTCGAGTGGAGGCAATAAAACCTATCAAACACCAAACTGGGAAGATAGATGATGCCATACTTGCCATTATGGAGGATAATGCTATCACAGGAACTGTTCGTGGGAGAACAGTGGCCAAGGGAAATGGAATCACCAGAAACATACATAACTTCAAATTTCTGTGTGGCTTAGTGTTGTGGCATGACATACTGTTTGAAATAAATGTTGTAAGCAAGAAACTCCAAGGTGTTGACCTTGATATATCTGGAGCAATGGAACAACTGGACAAAGCAAAGTCATACCTACAGTTTTAGCGGTTATATGATGGATTTCAAAACGTTCTGAAGAGGGCATAGAAGTTGGCAGAGGAACTTCACACTGAAGCTATTTTCCCACCCATTCAAGAATACAAGAGTCACCAAAGAAGAAGACATTTTGATTACGAGGCACGGGATAATCCCTTAAGAGACCCCAAACAACAATTCAAAGTTGAATTCTTTAACCAGGTGTTAGATTTGTGCAATACAGTCAGTTGAAGAACATTTCATGCAGCTCAAGGAACACAGCAGTATATTTGGCATGTGTTATGATACTCCACAACTCCTCACTATACCTGAAAAAGACCTACACCAGCAATGCAGGGCACTAGAGACAGTGTTGACACATGATGACATGCACAATATTGATGCGAGTGATTTAGGTAATGAACTGAAAGCTCTTTCAAGATACATTTCAGCAGGATCAACTCCAAAGGCTGTTCTGGAAAATATGTGCACAAGTAAGATGACCACCCTCTTTCCAAATGCTTTTGTTGCTCTGCGCATACTTCTACCACTTCCCGTAACAGTTACCAGTGGAGAACACAGCTTCTCCAAGCTGAAGTTAATCTACGCTCCACAATCACACAGGAGAGGCTGGTTGGCCTTGCAACCATCTCAACAGAGCATGAGCCGGCCCAGACTGTGGACCTTCAGGAAGCAGTTCAAATCTTTGCAACCAAGAAGGCACGGAAAGCACCACTTTGATTATTCAAACAGATAAAATGCCAGTGTTTACTAGGCAGACAAGAAAAGTTACATTTGATATTCAGGCGTTTGAATGTTAAGTGTTTCTTAAAATTTTTGAACAAGGCATTTTAAGTTGTTAGTTCTCCTTTATTGGGGTATGTTGCAGAGAAGTACCATGAGAGAAGAAGAACAGGAAGAAGGCAGAATTGAGACCTTTCAAAGTTTTGGCCCAAGCGAGGGAGATGGGGGCATCATTTGAGCTCCCCACCTGAGGTGCCAAAATGTTGTGGGCGAGCCCTGTACGTGGACTTTATTTAAAAAGTCCTGGCTATGTTGGACCCTCCTCCTCCAGTATTTAAAGACAGAGCTCATCAAACCCAATTTAGTGTTCTTGTTTCTGCTCAGTGCTCACTAGAGCTGAAATCACTGATTTCTAGGGGGTGGAACTGCAGACCTGGCCTCAGGACAGTGTTGCAATGAAAGACATCAAAGAGGATGCAGTAGCACTGAGGTTCCCTACTACCTGTTGAAATCATTAAGAGCTGAGCTAAGTAGTCGAACTTTGTGGGATAGCTCAGGAAAAAAGCAGGGATCAGAGGTGGTCCCATATGAATGCACCTCTGAATTCTGGGACTTTGCTCTGACTTCAGTTAATTCAGTTACTAGTTAGTTATTAACTAATAATAATGTTAATGAAATGCTATGAGATTACGTGGATCATACTAAATTCTTGAGGTGTAAAATAAAAAAACAACGAGGTTTTGCCACCAAAACTGCATAAAGCAGAACAAATATAACCCATCTCAGATCACAAGCTACTATCATTACATTACTTTGAGAGTGCAATTTGTTGCACATTTTCTCTCTTTGGATTGCATTTCACTAAAGCCTTATCTCTCCTGCCTGCTGCCACAAGCTGCTAGTCTGGAACAAAGACAAAGGAGGTTAATGGCTGCAACATCTAGTATGGGTCTCACTCCTGCAGATCTGTAACCTCATCTAGAGCTGTTTTCCTTATGTCAGAACACTGTGCTCTGGCTTCCGTTACATGGGTGTGGTTGTGTAACTGCTCTGCCTACTGTCACTAAAAATAAGATACTGTCTGTGAAAAAAATCACCTCCTGAACAGCATGGAGTCAACAATGTGTACTAAACTAACAGTGATAAAAATGACTTCTAGCTGAGAGAAGCTTAGCATTTCTCCTGCTGACTCAGGCAATGGGAGAATCCCTTGTGGTTCACTTGACGGAACTGCTGCCTTTGGACCATGAAGTTCCTGGTCTGAGTCTCAGCTGTTGCAATGTGCAGGATGCACAGGTGCAACTTCCATCTACCATTAATCTGTGCTAGTGTCTACCCTGACTTGCTGCTCTGCTGGAATCTAAACTACACCCCTCCTTCCCCACATTGACAAACCCTGCAGCAGACTTAATCAACTGACCGAACTGTCCTCCAAGGTACTGAACCCACCCACAACACCCCATACACAATAAGCATCCTGACAATTCTCTAACCTCTAGGAAATGCCACGAATCATGGGGAAACTGAAAAGAGAGGAAGAAAGTAAAAAATGCATACACTAGGCATATCCTGCCATGCAAGTATGGAAGGACACATGAGAGTTCTGACCCTTATTTCCTCAACATCCAGTCTAGGATTTTCAGCTGTTTTTTTGAAAAATAAGAACCTTTTCTAGTATATGCAAAAAAGAAAGAACCCAAACAAAAACAACTAAACCAAAAAACTACTCCCTTACAATATTTCCATGTTACAATTTCTCCGTCCTCCATGTTTTAAAATCTTTGTTACAGTAATATTTGGTTCTCATTTACTCTGTGTTGCACCATTGCTCTTCTTAATCGCTCTCATCTCTCAGCTGTTTGCTTATCCTTCTTTATTGCATCCCTCTTTGCAGAATCTCTCAGGACTATTGTCATGTTTTCTCAGCTTTTGTTTCCATCTCTTCTTTTTAAACAGTCCAACATTAATTTTTATTCTTCTCGTTTGTTTCTTCTGCTTATTATTTTGTTTCACTTTTTCTCCTCTCTGTTTTTCTGCACATAGCTCTATATCCACATCTACTTTCTCTGTCTTTTTGTTTCTTTCATTTCTTAACTAATTCCTTTATTTTTACCCTCTATCTCAGTTATTCACTATCCATTCCCTGCCTTTTTCTCCCTTCACTCTAGTTGTTTCATTCTCTCTCTCTCTCTTGCCTTTCCCCCGTCTGTTAGACGTACTCTGACCCGTAGTCAGTTAGCTAGTTAGTACTGAAGATACTCAAAGAACATTTCTTTCAGCAATACTTTTCTGAAAGTTTTTGTTAGCCAGCCAACAAACTGGGAGCTTGATCCAAAGTCCACTGATGTTAATGAGAATATTTCCATTGACTTTAATGGGCTTTTGATCAGACAGTTCAATGGGATCTTGAAGAGGAGGGGATGGAGAGGTGGGGAAAGTGATGCAAGATTTTTAACTTTGCTGCCCCTTTTGCGCCCACCCCTCATTGGCAGCTCTGCCGGGTCATCGCTGCCCCTTTTGTGCCCCCCTCCATCGGCAGCCCTGTCGGTAGGGACCTGGTAGGGCTGCCGATGTGGGGTGCAAAAGGGGCAGTGACGTTAAAGCGCTGCCATGGCAGTGCTTTAAAGTCAGCAGTATGGGCCGCTACTGATGGCTACTTTTTACCAGTATGATGTACCGGCCCATACCACTTTACTTTCACCCCTGGCTAAAGTGTAGCTGGGTAGAGCGTACACTTGAAGGACAGTCCTGCCTCAACTCCTTTCCTGAGATAAGGTCAACCAACCAGTCAGGAGGGATGAGGGGGCTAGGGGGGAAGGGATAAGAAACGCTAAAAGGCCAAAGAAATGCCTGTCCCTGACCAAGCACAACCCCACTCCTTACCCCTCCCATGGGATACAATAGAGGTGGTACCGAAGCCCCCAGACCCAAGACCCTTCAAAATGGAACATGACCATAAATTGTAAGGGGTGTGACCAAGGGCATGCACTACAGGTATAATGATGCCTGCTAAGGAAGGGGAAACGGGGACACTGGGAAAAAGGATCTGCTGGCTATGGATATGCTTGCTTGATTAACCCCAACAACATTGCATTGCCTGCACTTTCGACTTCTGGCCTTTTGCTTTCTGTCTGCATGATAAGAACTAGGGGCAAGGTGAAGGGAAAGCCCTTAACATGCACTCCCCAAAGAGTTACGTGCAGCTACTATGCCTGTTCCTGATCTCTGCTTGAATAATACCTCCAGCCAGCACCCTTCATGTACTCTGTACGCTCTTGCCACGCCTCTCTAGTTCTTCTTCCTCGTCTATCTCTCAGTACTGTTATGGCTTTAAGAATCATAACTGAGCCCAAAGCTGGGAGAAAGGGTAAGAACACATCCTGTGTACCCATCAGACAGTTTTGAATTGAAATCTGGCATAGTACACAACCACTGTCTGATCTAGCTGCAAATGGGGAATAAATCCAGCTTATAAATTAGTGATCCTTGTGTTTGCAATGAACTTTGACAACTTTCTAGGGCCAAAAGCTGAAAATATACACAGAAGATAAAATTAAATGCAACTTTAGCACCCTCGTGGCCAAGATGGAGTCTGCTCTGCAGGCAGCTCTGGTCAAGAGAAGGCACACGCAGGAATGCAGCAGGGAAAGTCCTTTCCACCCCAGGGCCACCTGTTCCAAACCCCCCAGAGTGAACACCCACACCCACAGGAGACGTACAATGGATATTAAAAAGGGAAATATTTATTTACAAAGGGACGAGAGAAGAAATGCAACAAGGGGAAATATAGGGGGAGCAGTAAAACAGGGCTGCATCCAAGCCAAGGCCCCACGGGCCCAGTGGGAGCACAGTCTGAAAGGGCAGACACCGAGCAATGTGTCTGCACACAAAGTTCAGGAGTCCTGAGCAAAGTTCCAGTCCAGTGCTGAGTCTTGGGTGCTCCTGGTCATCTTTGGCGCCAGTGAACTTTCCCCAACAAACCCCTCTGGTGTCCTTTTCTGCCGCTCTCTGCAAAGCCACACAGAGTGACCACCTCCCCACTTAACTATCTAGCAGCCTCCCTCCTTATTCCCAATGCAGAGTCACAAACCCCAGTACTCACAGCCCCATGCAGGTCTGGGCAGCTGTGATACTGGGTCAAGATCCGGCCTGTCCTTCTCGGGCGATTGCTCCCCGGCACAGTGCTCCTCCTAGCTCCTGTCCTGGGGTGGCCCCAATCGTCCACCCTGTCCTTCCCAGGCTTCAGGCAAGTTCTCTGCTGCTTCACTTTTGCCTGCTTGCTACAACCCTTCTCTTTGTCTCCCACTCCAGAGCCCCACCTGGAGCGTCCCTCCTTTCTCTCACTGCTCCCCTTCCCCACTTGGGAAAAGTTTTAAAGGGGCCATGCTCTCTAAATCGCACCCTCTGACTTGAAGCAGTTTCCATTATATACAGGGTTTACAGTTTGGTTCAATGGCTCTCAGCATCCCCACGATACAGATTGTTCCAGCACCACTGGTTGTACCTAGTGATTAGAGTGGGAGTCAGGAATTGGAGCCCAGGTCAGAGCCAAAGTCTGAAATTGGAGCCATGGGTCAGGACCAGATTACGTGGAGTGAGGCAAGGCAGGAGCAGAGCTATCACAGCTGTAGATGAATGCTTTGAGCATCTGCTGAATTGCTGCTTCTGCTGGGCTTAACAACCAGTCCTGACTCTTCATTCAAGCAGGTTAGCCAATCAGGCAACCTACTACAAGCCAGCTGCACTCCCTAGGTTGCCTGGAGACTGGCTTAGCTGCAGGCCCTGATTCCTGACTGTACCCTCCAAAGAAGTTTCCTTCTAGGAGCCTCCAGGCCTGTTTTTTGGGGATACTTCTGATGGAACTCTTGCAAAAGGTCTGGGGCATGGATCTTCTTTGCTAGTTCCCAAGACCACTCATCCAGTCCGTAGCCTTCCCAGTCCACCAGATACTGGAGCCTTTCCTTAACTCACTGAGGATTTGGTAGACTAAGTACATCTCTTGTCCATGGACTGCTACGGGTGGCCGTTGCCAGACTGGAGTAGTTTGGATAGGGGTTCTCAGCGTTGGGTTTTTAAAGTCAGAGGTGAAAGATGGAGTGGCTCTTCAAGGACTCAAACAGCAGTAACCTGAAAACCACTGGGTTCATTCATTCTATAATCTTGAAGGGGCCAGGTATTAGTAGTCTAGCTTGAAAGATGGGCAGCTTGATTTAAGGTTCTGGACAGAAATACACACCTTGTCCCCTATGCCATACTGGGGGTAACCTAATAGTCTTGGTCTGCATGGTGTTTACAGGCTTCTTCGGGGGACAGAAAACTCAGCAGGGGAAGCCAGTCCTCCTGGTGGTAACTCAAAAAGCAGCAAAGATACTGCTCCAAGATTTGATTGACTTTCTCAGTTTGCCCATAAGTCTGCAGGTGCTAGTCAGATGAAGTAGAGGCTCAATGCCAAGGAGTCTGAGAAATTCCTGCCAGAATCAGGACATAAACTGAGCACCCTCATCCAATACAAAGCCTGTCTGCAACCATGGCAGCAGATTTTCCAAGCAAAGCCAAGCCATTTCCTGTGTGGTAGGAACAGGATGGCATGGGACAAAGTGTGTCATATTTGTTAGGAGGTCAATGACAATCAGGATTACTGAGTGTCCCTGGGAGCATGGCAGTTCTACAATGAAGTAAATTGATACTGTAGAACAAGGCTTCCGAGGCCTGGGCAGAGTCTGGAGGAGACCAAGGGGTTTTGATTGTGGGTTCTCGGTACCTTTTGTAATCCTTGATGTAAGCTCATAGGCCCGGCCACTTGAAACTCCTCAAGATCAGACTCTAGAGCTTGGATTATCCAAAATGGCCCACAAGCAGTGAATCATGGCATAGTTTCAATATCTGAAGCCAAGGTTGTTCTCTGGAATATAGAGACAATGTTTGCAACAGAGGAGACCATTCTATAGTTGGAGCCGTGAGTTGAGTCAGGTACTCACATTGCTCAGGGTTTAGAGAATCTAGGTTGCGAGTGGGTCATTGGGGAGCAGGGAGTGGATGGAGAACATCAAACTGCAGTCAATCGGCTCACTGAAAAAGTTGGACACCTTTAGTACTGCAGCTCTTTGCCAATTTGAGATATTTGTCTTTGTGGTATAGGGCCTCTCCCTTCCTGTTTCTCATTGGCAGTAGCATCTTGTCCCTAATATCATAATTTTTTTCTGCTGGGATTAGCTTCCAAGAATAAAAGCTACAGAGGTCTACTAGGTTGCAGGTTGCTGAGATAATATTGCATCTGTGAAAAAGTTCAAGGAATTGGCCTCAATTGTAAATGGTTTAGTGGGATCTGAGATAATCATGATAAGTACTGAGTTGAGTGCCCTCCTCAGTCGATGAAAGGCTGACTGAGTCTCCATGAACCAGGAGAACTGAGCTGCCTTTTCCATGAGTGTTGTTATGTTAAAGCAACCAGAGAATCCTTTAATAAATTGCCTGTAGAAATGGGTGAACCTACAGGAATTGCTTCACCTTGTGTATATCCTTGGGCTTGGCCCGGTCTGATATTGCTACTACTTTACACAAATCCATTGTGAGTCCCTCAAGTGAGAAGATATATCCCAAAA
The DNA here is from genome assembly GCF_020497125.1 of Mauremys mutica. NCBI lineage: Eukaryota > Metazoa > Chordata > Testudines > Geoemydidae > Mauremys > Mauremys mutica. Next base: position 267,615,260 of record NC_059073.1, read on the forward strand.
ATTCCACTGTGTCTTTACTTAACCACATAGTTTCAAAGAGATGTGGTTTTGGTGACATCTCTCCAAAATAGAGTACTGATGATTGTGGAGATCCTGACTTTCTAAGAAAATGAGAAGGTCGTCCAGGTAAAATAATAACAAATTTGTCCAGCATGTCCCTAAAGATGTCATTTATGAAATGCTGGAAGGTTGCCTGGGCATTGCACAACCCAAATGGTATGATCAAATATTCGAAATGGCCATATCTCATATGAAAGGCAGTCTTCCATTCATCTCCTTCCTGGTTATAATCTCCACAGAGGTCCAACTTGTGAAGACCTTGGCAGAGCAGAGTCTTTCAAAGAGATCATTAACAAGAAGTAAAAAGCAACAGGTTTGGATTGTAATCTTGTTCATAGGGAGCCATCTTTCTTCACCCCAAAGAAGGGGTGTAAAGGGGTGACTGAACCCCTTATCTAGCTTTTTCTTGAGATATTTCCAGAGACCCTGTAGTTTGGGTTCGGAGAGGGAGCCAATGCACCCAAAGGGAATCTTTGCTATGGTAGGGTGTCAGCTTTCTTTTTGTTGACCATGTTGGTTGTGGCAAATTCAGGCCAATTAGCTACTACATTGGTGGGAAAGAAGGGGCGCAGCTGACAGCGGGGCCAGGCCCGCCGACTCCAGCCCATTTGTTGGGCCGGGTTCCCCGAAGGCTATCTCTGAGGGAGAGGGGGAGGAGGACCCCCCCGAAATGGGGCCCATAGGGGCCGCACGTGGGACTTTTGGTCAGGATCAGGCCAATGATCCCCTATACCATAACATTTTTAAAGAAGTAGTCGAGGTGAACGGGGTCCCGGTGGAGGGAAGAGCTAAGGGACCAGGACCGTATTACATGATTAAAAAGGATTTGCTGTATAGAGTAGTCCGGGTCCAAGAGCGAGTCATCGAACAACTCTTGGTCCCCCGGAAGCATCAAAGGGCGGTAATGGACCTCGCCCACAGTCATCTGTTCGGGGCCCATCTAGGGGTGGATAAGACCCTCGACCGGGTTCTACAGAGGTTTTTTTGGCCTGGCATTTATGCAGCCATCCGGCAGTATTGTTCCTCCTGTCCGGAGTGCCAACTACATGGGCCCCGACCATGCTTGCGGGCCCCTCTGGTCCCACTACCAATCATTGAGATCCCGTTCGAGCGTATAGCTATGGACATAGTGGGGCCACTAGAAAAGTCAGCCCGGGGCCATCGGTACATCCTAGTAGTATTGGATTATGCCACCCGATACCCCGAGGCCATCCCCCTGCGGAATACCTTGTCCAAGTCCATAGCCAAAGAATTAGTCCAGATATTCTCCAGAGTAGGGATACCTAGGGAGATCCTGACAGACCAAGGGACCCCCTTTGTTTCCAAGCTGATGAAGGACTTGTGCGACCTGCTCCACATACGGACCCTCCGAACGTCGGTCTACCACCCCCAGACCGATGGCCTCGTTGAGCGCTTTAACAAGACGTTGAAAAACATGTTGCGGAAGGTGATCAGCTGTGATGGAAAAGACTGGGACACCCTGCTACCATACGTGCTGTTTGCCGTCCGGGAAGTACCTCAGGCCTCCACGGGATTCTCCCCCTTCGAGCTGTTATATGGTCGGCACCCCAGGGGCATACTGGACCTGGCTAAAGAAGACTGGGAAGAGCAGCCAAACCCGGAGAGAAACATTGTGGAACATGTGCTACAAATGAGAGACCGAATCGCCAGGGTCACCCCCCTAGTACGCGAACACATGGAGAAGGCCCAAGGGGCACAACGGACCTACTACAACCGTCAAGCAAAGGCCCGGAAGTTCCAGGTGGGGGACCGGGTGATGGTGCTCCTACCCACGGCAGAGAGCAAGCTCCTGGCCAGATGGCAGGGACCCTATGAGGTAATTGAGGCGGTAGGGGAAGTTAACTACAAGGTCCGGCAGCCAGGTCGCCGGAAGCTGGAGCAGATCTATCACATAAATCTGCTGAAACCCTGGCAGGATAGAGAAACCCTGGTAACGGGGTTGGGGGCGCCACCCCCTAAAGACGATCGGCCCAACCAGGTGGGAATATCCCGGGAGCTGACCCCAGAACAACGATCCGAGGCGGTCAGCCTGGTCGAACGCAACCAAGACGTGTTCTCGGAGAAGCCCGGTCGAACTACGGAAGTGCACCATCACATCTTCACAGAGCCCGGGGTGAAGGTGCACGTCAAGCCATACCGGATCCCGGAGGCCAAAAGAGAGGAAATTCGGAAAGAGGTCAGGAAGATGCTGGCCCTAGGGGTTATTGAAGAGTCTCATAGCCAGTGGTCCAGTCCCGTGGTTCTGGTGCCAAAGCCAGACGGCAGTATGAGGTTCTGCAACGACTTCCGCAAGCTGAACGAGGTATCCCGGTTTGACGCCTACCCCTTACCCAGGATCGACGAACTGATCGACAGATTAGGAAAGGCCCGGTTCATGTCTACCCTGGACCTTACCAAGGGCTATTGGCAGATCCCCCTGGCGAAGACCGACAAGGAGAAGACGGCCTTTGCAACCCCGGAAGGACTATATCAATACACCGTTCTTCCCTTTGGATTACATGGGGCCCCCGCTACCTTCCAGCGGCTAATGGATAAGCTGTTACGGACCCATAGGGAGTACGCTGCTGCCTATCTTGATGATGTCATCATATATAGCCCCGACTGGGAGACGCATCTCGGAAAGGTAGAGGCAGTATTAGATACCCTGAGAAGGGCCGGGCTGACCGCGAACCCCTCCAAGTGTTCGATCGGGTTAGCTGAAGCCAAATACCTGGGGTATGTAGTGGGGCGGGGCGTGGTGAGGCCCCAGCTCAACAAGCTAGACGCCATATTGAAGTGGCCCCGGCCACTGCGGAAGAAGCAGGTCCGAGCGTTCCTGGGACTCGTGGGGTACTATAGGCGGTTCATTCCCCACTTTGCCACCATAACGGACCTGACCACCGGACATAGTGAAATGGTCTGCTGCGGCCGAAGCCGCTTTTGTGGATCTACGAACGGCCCTCTGCACGGACCCTGTCCTGGTATGGTATAATGTTGATATTTAACAGGAATCCCTGGAGTTATTCATGAGGTTGTGGGAGTTGCCTTTGAATCTTCCTTTTGTGTCTCTGAATTCTTTGGAGGACTGAGCACACTGAGGAGGGTTGCTGGTCCCAGGTCATTTCTTGGGAAACTGGATTGTCAGCAAGACAGGGAGTCAAAGTGTACCATCCCTGAATTGCGAGTAGATGCATGGTCACGGGCAATGAGCCAGGGGATGCCAAGGGCAACTGATTCATGCAGTACACGTATTAGTCCAAACTGGTGTATTTCTTGATGGTCTCGAATGGTATTTACCTCTAGGGGAGCTGTGTGGTGGGTGATTGCTTTGACAAAAGGAGTGACCCATCTATGGACTCCAATAACTCAGGGGAGACCTTGCATGAGGTGGGGATATTGTGTGCCTGGGTGAATTCCAGATGCAGGAAATTGCCCGAGACACCAGCCCCCCCACTCCCCCCGGGCTGATATAAGGCACCACAGGATGCTGGAACCAGAGAGTGAGTTGGAGATGTGTTGGCTGCTGATTGTCCATCACCAGGATAAAGGTGGACAACAGTTGGTTGGGAAATGTCAAGCCCCAGCCCCAATAAGGGGGCCCAGGCTGGGTTGATGCCCTTCCTCTTTTCAAAGAAGCCCACAGATCAAATCTTGGCAGAGAAGTTTGATGCAAACTGTCCTAGTTCTCCTCAATATAGGCATAAGCACAATGCCCAGGATTGATTTTTCTTCAGGTCAGAGAGGTGGAGTTAGACCTGATTGACTTGAGGGGGCCAAAGCAGGCAGGGCTGATGGGAGACGGAACAACCATATATTTTCTTGGCGGCATTTGGTCAGGTGGTCATTGATCTTGATGCACAGGTTGACTAAGGCAGTCAGGCCAGATGGGAATTGCACTTGTACCAGTTCATCTTTAATATTGTTGTTAGGCCAAGGTAGAAATGATAATGCTAGGTGCCTCATTCCACTCAGTGTCTACTACCAAACACTGGAACACCATTGCATAATTAGCAACTGGCCAGCGTCCCTAATACAACATTTGAAGCACAGCTTTGGCTGCATGCCCACAACTTGGGTCATGGAAGATCACCGCCATAGCTCAAATGAAGTCCTCAAATTGTCCCAGTGCTGGGCTTGATTTTTTCAGGAGTGCAGACACACAAGTCAGTAAGCAGTAAGCAGACTGACAATCAATCCCACTCAGGCTTGGTCAGTGGAGGTACAACTGTGGGCATAGCAAAAAAAGGAGCCATCACTAATTTAGGAACTACTACATTTCTCACTATTGCCATTGAACTTTCAGATAGTGGGAGCTTAAGCTTGCAGGGTGTGGGGGTCTGAACTGAAGGCAGCATTGCTTGAGCTTGCAGAACTGCATTCTGTGCCTGCAGGCAACCTGGGCCTGCCAGGTCTGTAGGGCTTCCACTATCTCCATCAGAGAGATATTGGCCTATGTAGAATCCTTGCTCACCGTGTCAGGTTTAATTCCCTTATTGTTTGTGTTGGGGCTGCTCAAACTGTCAGTGAGCAGGACACAGGCAGTTGTGCCTGGTGGTTGGAGCAAGAATCAAACCTTGTGGTTATGGCAGGAGATGGTAGTCAGGAATTGGAGCCCAGGGCCAGAACCAGAATCAGAGGTCAGATGCCAGAGCCAAGGGTCAGCGCCAAAGTCAGGAATTGGAGCGAGAGGTCAGGACTGGGTTACCTGGAGTGAGGCAAAGCAGGACTGGGGCTGAGGCAGGAGCAGAACTGGGAACAAGCAGGCTCAGAAGCTATCACAGCTGTAGGTGAATGCTTTGAGCAGCTGCTGAACTGCTGGGTTTAGCAGCTGGTCTGCTGACTCTTCCAATCAATCAGGTGGTGTAGCCAGTTAGGTAGCCTACTACAGGCCAGCAGGGCTCATTAAGTTGCCTGGGCTGACTTTGCTGCAGGCCTTGATTCCTGACAGTTTCAATCTGGAGGTACATGAACACTGAATCCATCTAGAAATCCCAAAGTCACTGAGAGTTTTTCCTGAGAAATGACTTCAGGAATTGGGCCCATTGATAGCAGATTTTTGATCTTGACTATTTAAAGTTCATATTCGACACTAGGCAAACTGCATTGTGCAGAACAGAGAGAGACTTCCAAAGCTTTTGTCATACTGCACTCTCTCCCCCCATCGCCCGCCTTCCCCCCATTTCCCCCCCGCCACTGTTCCTACCAAAATTGTTTGCCTGGCTTGGAATTCATTTCAAAACAGATTCATGTGGTGCTTGCTATTCCCCAATAAACAAATAAATTAGCTGCTGCGATATGGAAATTTACATGATTCACTGTACTTAAAAACTGTTAGCCGTGAACATATTAATTGAAAACCACAGGACAATAATCAGTGTGTCCTTCAATGTAAAAATGAGTCTCTTATTATAATGAATTTGTAAAGCAGTAAAGATGCATTTTTCAAATAAAACATGACAGCCTTAGGACACTCTGGGCTCAGTTATGCCTCCTGGAAGTCTGAGGGGAGGGGAAGAGGCACATTGCTTGAATGGCAGGGTGAGGAGGAAAGATGCCTTTCAAAGCAAAATGCCTCAGGGGTGCTGGGCTGAGCATGGGACAGAGGAAGACATGCTACATCCTTAAAAAGGTGTAGCAATTGCTCCTCTCACTGCAGACACCATGGGGAGTGGGGACATAGTCATGGACCTGCTTATCCCTGCCCCTCTGCAGCTAGTTATTTGCCCTCCCCCGCCCCCAGTCTGAAGGTTTATGCCTCTCTTCTACCTGTGTGCATTGGCATTTCTCCCTACTCCCCTTAAGCGTACCCAGCTATGATGACTGAGTGCTTAAGGCATTAGACTTGAAATCTAATGGGGTTTCTCTATACAAGTTTGAATACCGCTCACAGTAAGGGGCTTGTTTGGGAGGTACTGTGACTCAGTGCCCAGAGACCTGGGTTCTACTCCTAGCATTTCTGTGGCCTGGACAAGTCACTTGCATATTCCGTGCTTCAGTTTCCACATCTCCAAAATGGGGAGAATTATATTGACCTCTTTCATAAAATGCTCTGATATCTAGTGATGATAAGAACTAGGTATTGTTATTACTACCCACACAGGGATGGTGGTGGGGGGATAACGTAGCCCTTTGTAAAATATTTTTAGCTCTATCTTTCACCTGACTTTGGTTTCCTTGCAGAATACTTTACACATTGATTTATTTTCTGAAACCAATAGTATAATTGTACATACTCACATCGGTTTCCATGTGTATTGCATTCACTGCAGTGGAACATATTTTTATGATTCCTTTCTGAAAACATAAGAATGGCCATACTGGGTCAGACCAAAAGTCCATCTAGCCCAGTATCCTATCTTCCGACAGTGGCTAATGCCAGGTGCCCCAGAGGGAATGAACATCAAGTGATCCATCCCCTGTCGCTCATTCCCAGCTTCTGGCAAACAGAGGCAACGGACACCATCCCTGTCCATCCTGGCTAATAGCCACTGATGGACCTATCTTCCATGAATTTATCTAGCTCTTTTTTGAACCCTGTTGTAGCCTTGGCCTTCACAACATCCTCTGGCAAGGAGTTCCACAGGTTGATTGTGCATTGTGTGAAAAAATACTTCCTTTTTTGTTTGTTTTAAATCTGCTGCCTATTAATTTCATTTGGTGACCCCTAGTTCTTGTGTTATGAAAAGGAGTAAATAACATCTCCTTATTTATTTCTCCACACCAGTCATGATTTTATAGACCTCTATCATATCCCCCCTTAGTGGTCTCTTTTCCAAGCTGAAAAGTCCTAGTCTTTTTAATCTCTCCTCATATAGAAGCCATTCCATACCTCTAATAATTTTTGTTGCCCTTTTCTGAACCTTTTCCAATTCCAATATATCTTTTTTGAGATGGGGCGACCACATCTGCAAGCAGTATTCAAGCTGTGGGTGTACCATGGATTTATATAGAGGCAATATGATATTTTCTGTCTTATTATCTATCCCTTTCTTAATGATTCCCAACATTCTGTTTGCTTTTTTGACTGCTGCTGCACATTGGGTGGATGTTTTCAGAGAACTATCCACAATGAGTGCAAGATCTCTTTCTTGAGGCATAACAGCTAATTTAGACCCCATCATTTTATATGTATAGTTGGGATTATGTTTTCCAATGTGCATTACTTTGCATTTATGAAATGCAAAACCCTTAAAGTATCCTGACAAATCTGGATGTTTTAAAAAAACAAAGTAAGGGATAAGAATTATGAAGTCTAATTTTCCTTCAGTGCAAATACTGTAGGTTGCTGCCATAGAATAAGCCTCCCAAATGCACATAATCCATAGAGTTTGAGCCAATTTCTGCACTAACTCTCATTGAATACAATAATAACTCTTAGGCAATACTGTCATACTATACTGTATATTCTCACAGCCATTACAAACAAGAGCACAGCCTATTTTAATTATGTCAAAGGATAACAATATTTGGAATGAGCAGCAAAGAGTCCTGTGGCACCTTATAGACTAACAGACATATTGGAGCATGAGCTTTCATGGGTGAATACCCACTTCGTCGGTGATTCCTAGCAGAATCATCTGTTTTCTGCTATACAATTTTCTTCTATTTATCTTCTGTCTTTCTTCATTTAATCACAAAGAAAAAAGAGGCTGCCTCCAGTTTCTGAACTTTTATTCCTTACTACACTGTCTATGGGCCCAACTGGATGTCTAAAAATGATGTGATGAACTATATAGAAAAGGTGTTAATGTATTCTGGAGATTCTAATCCCATGATTCATTTGTATTCTGATTATCACTTGATGTTGTATTTTATATTGAAACACTTTGCACTTTAAAATATTGGTATTTAAATATACCGGTAGCTTAAAATTTAGAAGACCACACACAAAAATACAAACCCCCCACAAACACTGTAAAAAGCTGAAGATACAAAAAAAAAAAAAGTGGGGTTCCACATCAGTCAGTTTTGGGTCAGGTGTTGTTCAATATTTTTCGTTAATGTGTTGAATACTGGAGTGGAGAGTATGCTTATAAAATTTACAGATAACACCAAACTTGGAGGGATTGCAAGCACATTGGAGGGACAAGATTAGAATACAAAAAGACCTTGACAAATTGGAGAATTTTCTGAATTTCACAAAATAAAATTCAATAAAGATAAGTACAAAGTGCAGTACTTCACCTAGGAAGGAAATGTCCAATGCACAACTACAAAATGGGGAATAATAACTAGGCAGTAGTACTGCTGAAAAGGCACCAGGAGTTATAGTGGATCTCAAATTGAACATGAATCATCGGTATGATGATGTTGCAAAAAAGGCTAATATTCTGGGATGTATTAACAGGAGTGTTGTATGTAAGATACAACTCAAACACACATTTATGGATTTTTGTTGCTGTTGAAGAAAGTATCAAGAAAAATGACATCATGTCACAAAGCAAGGGATATGTTTTCACAGAAACACATATCATAATGGGCATATACAACTGTGGTCATGTGACTCCCAACCATGTTCAACCATGGCAAGACTGCAGTGCATCATGGGAAATTTAGTTCAGTCAGGAAGCCCAGTCCATAGAGTAGAATGGGGACACGAGTCACCAGCAAACAGGTAGATGTGAAACTAACCTGAAACAAAATGTTTCAATTTGGTTTAAAAAACAGAAATGCTTTTATTTGGGTTATCTCAGGCTGGTTTCACCCTACATGGTGTTTGTCAAGTATGGCACATATATCATGCAGCAGTTTGAATGTTATGATTTTTCACTGAATTTTAATTTACACTTTTTATGGACTAGAGAGTCTTCACAAAAGTTTCTATCCCAAGCATCTCATTCACGTGAAGGAAAGAAGGTGATAGCTATGTTCTGAAATGTCATTGAAAGCATCTGCAAAGCACGTCTAGATGGTAAAGTCTGTGTCCAGTGTACACTAGTGCTCAACCCAAAGCACTGGTAGAGCTGCAGTGGTGTTAGAGCAATGGCGGGAGAATCTGAGAAAATTCCCCATGTAGACACAGCTGATAATGATTAGAGAGCCAGTGAAATGATCTCATTGCAAGAGTCAGGAGAGTGCAAGCTGAGCAACTGAGAAAGGAAAAGAGTTTTAGTCTGATTGTAAAATTCTGGGTGGTGGATTGTTTTGTTTGTTAGTTTTGTTTTTGTTGTTTTTGCTAATATGCAATTTCAGTGACTGCCATTTTGGACAAAAGGGGTTTTTGTTAAAGATTTAACACTCAAGCCTCTGCAGTTAAATTATTAGATCTCACAGAATGCATGCTCTGAGCAAAAGAAGGGAAGATCAGATTTGACATTCCTGATATGTTTAAAGTTAAAAACCAAGCAGCGCACCACAAATCAGAAGGACAAATGCATTTTAAAAATCTGAAACAACCCCCCATATCTTTCTTATACATTGTAAGAACCAAAGAAGTGTACGTCTACATAGCGAGAGGCACTGAGCCCAAGCTGTAGCATCTACACATCTATTTTTAGTGTAGTAGACCAAGCCCCACAAGTCCAAGTCTGTCACCCTGGGTTCTGAGACTTGCTGCCATAGGCTGTGTAGATCAGTGATATTCTTACCTGATTGGTTCAGTAGCCAAATTAGCTATCAGCATTACCCAAAAGAGCCACAGTAATGTGAACTCATTGTTTCATTTACTATATATATATAGAGAGAGTAGCTAAGATAGCTAATATATATACATATTATTCTCACACCAAAATGACTGACCAAGTATTCTACAATTGGTTAATAACATAGTAAAAAACATCCTGATTGGTTAATAACTTATCTTGGTTAATCATTAAATCACACAATTTTTTAATATTATATGGGGCAAAAAGCTGCAGGAGACACCGTAAAACAGTGGTTCTCAACCAGGGGTACATGTACCCCTGGGGGTACACAGAGGTCTTCCAGGGGGTACATCTACTCATCTAGATATTTGCCTACTTTTACAACTGGCTACATAGAAAGCACTAGCAAAGTCAGTACAAACTAAAAATGTATACACCCAATGACTTGTTTATACTAGATACATTCATGGCGGATAGGTTCATCAATGGCTATTAGCCAGGATGGGCAGGGATGGTGTCCCTAGCCGCTGTTTGCCAGAAGCTGGGAATGGATGACAGGGGATGGATCACTTGATGATTACCTGCTCTGTTCATTCCCTCTGGGGCACCTGGGCCACTGTCGGGAGACAGGATACTGGGCTAGATGGACCTTTGGTCTGACCCAGTATGGCCGTTCTTTTGTACTGCTCTTTATACTATACACTGACATGTAAGTACAATATTTATATTCCAGTTGATTTATTTTATAATTATATGGTAAAAATGAGAAAGTCAGCAATTTTTCAGTAATAGTGTGCAGTGATACTTTTGTATTTTTATGTCTGATTTTGTAAGCAAGTAGTTTTTAAGTGAGGTGAAACTTGGAGTATGCAAAACAAATCAGACTCCTGACAGGGGTACAGTAGTCTGGAAAGGTTAAGAGCCATTGCCTTAAAATGGTATTTTTGCGGCCCCCCCAAGCTTCAGTCTGAGTATCACTGGTGTAGATGGACCCTAAAAGGGCACAAACTTGATTAAAAAAGAAAAAAAAACCCTTTTCAGATCCCTTTAATAAGCTGAGGAGTTGTTGCATAACACAACCATTTTAGACCTGCTTATTTGGGGCAGGTAGGCTGGGACTTAACATTTACTGAATGTGTCAACTTTTGAACTATGGAGGGTGATCCTCAGCAGAGCCACAGGCTCCAACTTTGTTCCTCGGCAATTTTAAGGACACGTCCTTTAGACCTAGAATTGGGACAGCTGCAACAATGCTTTAGGGTGAATAAGTCAATAAGGAGATAGACACAATGATCACGTGATCCTCAAAACAAACATGAAAGCAAAAATGAGTTCAGTTGTCCTACTTAGGTAGAATTTCACTAGCTGACAACCTGTGACAGTGAAATTTATTTATCTCATGTTGATTGTTTGCTCCTCCGTGGTTGCTGCTAACTACCATTTCCTCACCTTGGAATTGCAAACTATTGGCTAATTCTGCAGATGACATCAGAGCTCCTCCTCACCAGCTGTCAGGAGATGGCTTTCCCCTGAGGCAGCATGTACTATGAAAGTGACACATGTGTGCAGCTTCTAGCAGCTCAGCAACTAAAGAATGCAGATATGTGAATTTGTGGAGAGCCACCAGCTGCACACTTAACAACTTATCTCCTCATCAGCAAAGTAGAAAATGATCATACAGGGAAACTCATCCCAGTTCCTACACTATCTCAGCAATGAGAACTTCATTTGGAAGTTGTAAGAAGTAAGCCATTCTTTGAGGTGTGGATTCCCTTCCTTATGAGCCTAGCTGTGAAAACAAAACAAGCTTATTACGGGCTAGATCATGCCCACTGCTTAATGCAGCCTGACAGTTCTGTAGGAGTGAGTAAAGACTCCCGCTTCTAGTGTGGCCCAGATTAAAGGCCAGAATTGCAGACCCTCTGCTTGAAAGAACACAGCAGCTAGTATTGAGTTCCTCCCCTTCTGATAGCAACTCTCTGAAAAGGGGACCATAATGGAATAGAGGGATCCCGGGCTTCACACCCCCCCATCCTCTCACATGCTAGCCAGCCACATGAGGAGAGTATGCTGCACCCTTTTAAAGGAGTTTTACAAAGTACTCCCCAGTGCTCAGTGCAACTGAGAGTGCCGAGAGGTATTGTTCCTCCCTGAGGTAGAATGCCTCCTGATGGTCTCTTTGGGAGGGTGTGGTTCTACACTGCTGCAAGCCAGGCACAATCTAGCCCCTACATGTCTGAACACACTTGGTTTCTTAATTCAGGCAATGACTAGAAATGGGTGAACTGCATAAGGTATGCAGTTCAGCTTTGTTTGACCAAAGAAATTCAAAGCCCAGATGGTTATGCAAACTTTATCTACATATTTCTACATATTTCTGCAAGTACTTGAACCTTTGGGCCTAGGAGATGCATGCAGACACCTGCCACTGAAATTAATGGGAGTTACATACACACATTTCCCAGGATGGTGAATCTGTGAAATTATGCTGGAAATCTCATGGGAACAATTTCTCTCTCTCCTCATATTTGCTGCTTCCCACCAGCCAGGAAAAACTTGAAGAACAGGCTCACTGTGGTATTTTGGCAATTCTAGTTCTTCCATAAAAAGGGACAAGAACACACAGGAGTACACTAAAGATGAAAAAATATATTTCTCTTTTTAAGTAACTAAAAATGTCCAACCTCTGAAAATGTTCAATTTGGATTTTGTTCAAAGTTCTGCATAGATTTTGGGCCAGTTCTTATTTTTATCCTAACAGGTTAGACAATCTTTAATAAAAAGAAGGTTTCTGCGGGAAGTGCATGGAAAATTGATTCTTAAGGCCTCATCTGATAATGGATAACATATGAGTGGACTGCTCTGCCAATGCAGAGTTTCATGATGTGAAGGGGGCTCTGTGCAGGGGCAACAGTTGCAGTGCAAGCCAGAGATTGCAGGATCAGGGCCTTAGATTTCACACTGGTAGGAACATAACAGTATTCTACAATCTGTAACCCAAGCAGTGAGAATTTTTCTATTTAATCATGTTCTTCAGGAGAAATGGGCTTGAGATGGCTTCTACAGTTTGCAAAGCTCAAAATGATTTCCCAAAGAAAAGGATAAACTTGTGAGGAAGAGCCATTGTTCTACAGAATATGTTATTGCAAATATCTTTAGCTGTGGTAGCAAGTTGGACTGGCTTACTTGTAACCTTTGTATGACTTTATGGGTTTGGTTGCACTTGTTTTAAAAGGTAAAATTGTGATTTGATTAGTTGTTACTGAAGCCAAATAAATACTGCAAAAGAGAAAAGTATTAGCAACTTCATTTGCATAAAAACCTCTTAGCTAATTCACATTCCTATTAATTCAAGTATCAGATGGGTAGCCGTGTTAGTCTGGATCTGTAAAAGCAGCAGAGTCCTGTGGCACCGTATAGACTAACAGACATAGTGGAGCATGAGCTTTCATGGGTGAATACATGCATGCATCCGACAAAGTGGGTATTCACCCACAAAAGCTCATGCTCCAATACGTCTGTTAGTTTATAAGGTGCCACAGGGCTCTTTGCTGCTATTCCTATTAATTAATTTCCAACAAATGTACATATACAAATCATCTTTTGTTTGCGAGGCAGTTTTTGCATTTGTGCAAATATATGTTTGATGAAGGTTTGCAGTGGAAGTGTCCAGGCAGCCATCTTGAAACTGGGACACACTGATACAGAGGGAGAATATTGAAACATGCGCTGGTAGTTTAAGAATCCATACACAGAATCTTAAACAATCCCCAATGCCACCACCCATTACATACAGTGGCTCAATTTATCTCATGTGTCTCCAGTGCAAAAATTGATGCAGGGTCCCAGTAGCTGAAAATTAAACAAGGGATTTGTGGCAGTGAAAGTCCATCACAACCTCCCCACTGCCACAACTACCTTTGAGGTTGCCAAGATGACCAGCACAGCCAAATAAGTAGGTGGTGGTGAATGGAAAAAGGGCTTGACTAAAATAGCCTGGGGGAAAGTGATGATTCAGTGCCTCCCTGGCCTCAGCTTCCCCTGAGCAGGCGCCCAAACTGCAGGAGACCATGCAAAGACAGGCAGGAGTCCCTGCCTTCATCTAGGTGAATCCCCTGTATGGTGCAGAGGCCATTCTGACTCAGACACATGTAAACCCTTGTTGCCAAGTTTCTGTGACCCTGCCCTGCCCTAGAATAACCTTTAAAAACATTGAGCGACTGCTGTAAACTGAATACCAAACACTGTTTACTCGAATAATCAACAGGTTCCAGAAACTCCTAACAATGGCCCTTTCTCTTAATCTTTACCATTTTTATTTTTAAAATTCCTGGGAAGCAACAACACAAGCTGCAGTGGTTTCTTCATCTATACAGTGCTGCACCATCCCTTTAGCCTGTTCTACAGAGCTGGCATCCAGTAGGTAAAACATATTCCTAACACATCACACTCTCCTTTTTGTTATTCATTTCTTATTTAGGGATGGGCTTCAAACCACACCCCAGCTCTGATCAACCCAAAGCCAAGGTTCAGGATTGCATGTCTCAGGCCCATGTCTGCTTTTAGCATACTGGTTTGCAGGAAGGTGTGGTTGTACATAGGGAGTTCTTTTATTGTTTATATTTTCTTCCCACGCTGTTTCAAAGAACATTCAGCAGTGTATTAATTAGCTAGCACTTTGCAGACCACTATATTCACCTTGTGCACCAGAAGACTCCTGCTGAAGCCCCAGCACCTCTTGTTGAGCCAAAGATGTATATTTCATGAGTGTGTTGCATGTAAATATACTGCATGTTATAAATTCTAGTTTCCAGGTGCTAATATGGCTAGATGGGATTCCCAATCCCAATACTAGTGTGTGCAAATGGGGAGGGCAGTGGAGTGTGTGGGAGGGGTAAATATGAGGACAGGGGAGAAAGACAGTTCTGCCTGTGAAGCAAAGGGAAGAGCAGAGATCTGAACAGATCTTACTGCCTTTCTACCACATAAATGCAGACTACAACTACCAGGAGTTTTAAAGATGAGTTTAATATAGGGAATTTTAGAGCTAAATTAATTTGGTGCTCATCAGTAGGTATTCTTGTGCCAGCAGGAAATGCCATATGATATGGAACTCGATTGAACCACCACCATTTTTTGAAAAGGCATAAATGGAATAAAAGCTGTCTTCAAAGAAATTTGTTGTATTTATGCATTGAAATTCAAATAAATCTGTCTTCACTAAAGTTGATTAAGTTTATGCCATATAACAAAGCTCCAGCAATCCAGCTTGGTGTGAACATGTTCTGTTTTTGTGTCTCAGGGGTCTGTGGCTCTGCCTGTTATTCTTGGAGACTTATTTATGTAATAAGCTAACTAAGCGAGTTATCAGCTCTCAATTATGTATAAGGAGGGGAATGTTGTTCACAATTGTGTTGGATACAGAAGAGACGCCTTTGAGAGAAAGGAAATAACTTTGTTCATTTTCTTCATTTATGTTCTTGCCTAATACAACTCAGTGCTGGCAAGTTCAACTCTAGGAGGAATAGCCACCTTTTGACAGTGTAGTGATATCAGCAAAATTAAACCTCTGAGCAAAGGCTTTTTTTAATTGGGCTTACTGCCTCTGCTAACAAACTGCAAACATAAAAATGCATGTACATATAGACCAGGGGTAGGCAACCTATGGTACGTGTGCCGAAGGTGGCACACGAGCTGATTTTCAGTGGCACTCACAGTGCCTGGGTCCTGGCCACTGGTCCGGGGGGCTCTGCATTTTAATTTAATTTGAAATGAAGATTCTTAAACATTTTAAAGACCTTATTTACTTTATATACAACAATAGTTTAGTTATATATTATAGACTTATAAAAAGAGACCTTCTAAAAACGTTAAAATGTATGACCGGCACGCGAAACCTTAAATTAGAGTGAATAAATGAAGGCTCAGCACACCACTTCTGAAAGGTTGCCGACCCCTGATATAGACAAAGCCTGTACATGTAGAACCACTGTATTGTTCAAATATACACAAAATCAAGTCCTAAGCATAAATTCTCCTTTAATGTCTTTCTCTCTTTCCCCCATCCTCTCTCTCTATGTATATATAAAAATAACATATTTATGTATATTCTCTTTGTTTTATTCTCAGAAAACCTTGGTGTTTATTCCCACAAGCCTGTTTATAATGATGCTCCAGGTTCAGCGGCATGTCCCCTTTGGCTTTCCTCCTGAAGCACAGAAGCATTTGAACAGAGCACACCAGGTGTTACTTTCATATCCTCAGACATACTGGAATATATTAACATGAACACTAAATCAAAACACAGCAAAATTAATGATCACTGCCGGGGTTTATAAACCAAACTCCTTATTATCGAACAAGACTTTTGTGCATTGTTTCTATAATCTCAGTTTTCAGTTTATAATAGAATCAGATTCCAATAGCTAATTAGCAGTTGTAATTATTGGTTTGAGTTTGCATAAATTATGCTGAAATGCCCGAGATTCTCTTGCTTTAATCAATATAAAATGTTAGAAGGTTGCTTGGGGTTGTAAGATAATGAGATAACTGAAGCTTTATCCTATATGCTTCATTAATGTAGGCCTCAGCCCAAAGAGACCTCAGAACTTCAGAATTATCCCCAGTTTAATGCATGTGAACCGAAGCCTACAACAACTGTTCATCATCCATGCTCCTTTTGTTACTATTGCCTGGCAATTAGGCTATAAAAACAAATTTGGGAATAATGAAGTGAGTGGATATATCTTTTATAATGGAACCTCAATCTGCTGGAATGGTGGGATTTGCATACATAGTCTTGTGAAAATACCCACCTTGGTGATTACAGGATATATTCTTCCTCAAATGTGGGCACAAGGGCATCCTTTGAGAATGAGAGTGGCTTGCAAGTATCTGAGGGCACAATTTTGGTCAACTGGGCAAATTCAACTCTCAAAGCAGTGCAGCCCGATCAGTGTGGGGTGGTATTGGTGTAATTGACCACAGACTCCAGCCTTATGAAACCTAGCCATTCTTGCTTGCAAAGTTAAAAATCAATGCAGTAGCGGTTCTTGGGGTTATTTCTATAATCACTGACCAATGCATGGTGTAACTGAATCAAAACCATAAATTACCTATATAGTGGTCATCCTTCTGTGCCTTAGTCCACTACCTTAATATCTTTAATTATAAAAAGAGGCAAATTTATCAAAAAACACAATTTTATGTATTTATGACATAGGTGAAGGGTAAGAATAAAAAAATAGTGGAACAGGTAGAAAATGAGAGTCGTGAAAGAAAAGTTATCTTCATCTATTTATCCATCTCTTTATCTCATATATTTATATAATGCCAATCATTATAGCATGAGGCAGTAACTGATTTTATTTGACCACTACTCTGTACAAATAAGACTGTTAGGGACAAAATAAATCAAAATGAATGTGTTTAATTTGTAATTATTAACCTGCGTCTTAATTAAAGCAGGTCAGTATTTTTTATTTGAAATTTTTTTTTGATAAAAATGACTTTTTTGTCTAAGAGAAATTTTCCATAGGAAAATCTGAAAACCATTTTTTTTGGCAGTTAAGAACTGAAAAATTTCTGCCAACAGATAAAAAAATTTCAGTAAAACCAAAGCTATTTGCCCAACCAGCTGAAAATTTTCATAGCTTTTTTTTTTTTTTTAATCTGGTTTTTGGTTTCTCAACACAAACTCAATGACTTTTGTAGAAAAGCTTTAATGAAAACAAGAACAGTTTTGTTTTCAATGAATTATTTTATGAAAAAATAAATCCTGGACAGATCTAGTCCTAACCAAACACTGGAATTTTAATTCTCACTTATCCTGAGGGAGACTTGGAATCCAAATTGAGATCCAAATCAAAATTTCATACCTGGCCCCTGCCTTTTTAGAGGCACGTTATTGCACATCATCTTCATATTGAGTAGTCCTTATTCCTGTGAGTGATGCCCGTGAAATGAGAAGGAGGTGGGAGGGGGATGGAAATCTGGATCCATACATAACCTTTGAGGCAATAGACACCCTCTTTCAATAACAGAGTGTTTTCCCATCAAAATAATTGATGGGATTCTTTCTGCCCAGAACCAATGGGAGTTGTAGGCACTTAGCAGCTTACAAGCCCAGGATGTGGGACTGTCTGACAGCAGAACTGGAAATGAGTTTATCCACCAGACAAATGCAAAGGAGACAGCTTTGTCCATAATGACATTTGCTGTGACCTTGAGGGACAATCCTCTCTGGAGTCCAAAGGCAGTTCCTTCTCCAGGAAAACATTGGAGGTTGTTATTGTAAAAGACTATGGAAGAGTACATGGGAGTACAGTGAAATGCACAGTGGGTCCTCTAATTCAGAGCATGGCTCATTTCTTGAAAGAAGAGGTTGATGTTGCTGAAATAAATTAATTAATTACTGCTTCGCCTTGGAGTTCACAAAGGAGGATGGGTGACAGATGTCAGAAACACATGGAAATTTCCCAAGTGAGGAGGAAGAAATATTAAAAAAGAAAAACTCTACAGGGTCATGACCAGACAGGTAATCAAGAAATTGAAATGTCTGAAGAATGATA
Source organism: Mauremys mutica (assembly GCF_020497125.1). Classification (NCBI taxonomy): domain Eukaryota; kingdom Metazoa; phylum Chordata; order Testudines; family Geoemydidae; genus Mauremys; species Mauremys mutica. The sequence continues at coordinate 267,633,474 of NC_059073.1, forward strand.
GAACTTTGAGACCAGATGGGATCCAACATACTGAAAAAAAATGGCATTTAGAGAGATGGGGGAAGTATTAATCACTTTACTGCCCTACAGATTTATGATGTACATCCATAACAGTAGCACCTGTGGATACTGTATGCTGAAAGCACTGAGCCTCATCTTCTGTTCGCCTACTTAACATTTTATAATGTATTACTGTTGAGTATTGTTATATTCTCATCACAGTTATTTTGTTCAGACTCAGTAGCTTACATATTACATATTTTCAATCTGTTGCTTCTTTTCCTCCAGCTCTTAATCTACACAGTCTGAATGTTGTTGACCTGCTCCTTTGCTCTGGCTGCCACTTCATTTTGTCTCAATGGCAAATATAATCCACTTATTGTCTCTTATTTCTTCATTGATACATAAAGTGAACAAAATTGATCCTAATACCTTATTGTTACAACTCTCCTCTGGTCACATCCCTATATGCTGAACAGTGAACAGTTACCATTCACAATGTCTGTCTGTCTTCGATATCCAAGCTAATTCTTTACTCCCTGAAGCATCCACCCTATTTCCTAAGCCTTTTGTGTTAAGGATTGATACCTGTAGGTTTTACTGAAAAGTTTGGGGCAGATTGTCAGCTGGTGTGAATTGTCACAGCTCCACTGAAGTAAAAATAGACTAAAAGTAAAGGAAATGTGCTACATACCCCATAGTCAGACATTATGAAACATTAAGTAGGAGAACAGAAGACAAGTCTCAGTACTTTCACAATCCATAAGTGCCCTTAAAAAAACATGGCTTTTGCCTCAGCTCAGCTTGCCTATCTGTTAAGTGGGTATAATAACACTTATCTATTACATGGGTGGGGAGGGGAGGATGATTCTTAATGCTTGTAAAGAATTCTGATGAAAGGTTCTGCAGCAAGTGCAAAGAATGATAATTATTAACAGTGTTATCTATTGATCTATTGGTTTGGTCTTCATTACCAATACACCTCACAAGCATTAATTGATTTTATCCACACAACACCCCAGGAGGTAGGGAAGTATTATCTCCATTCACACATATGGAATTGAAACACACAATAGATTAAATAACTTGTCCAAATTCACACAGAAAGTATGTGTCTGAGCCAGAAAGTGAACTCAAGTCTTCTGAGTCCCAATCCACTGCTTTAGACAAGACTACCTTTCTTCCCTGCAGCACTGAAAAGATGATGGCAAATCCTATGAAATGAGAGACGCACTGCATGCCTGATTGCAGCAGTGAGGAACAGACTCAAAACACTAGTCAGGGACATACTAGCAGAAATTATTATTTAATTAGGAAAAGTCAGCATGGATTCACAAAGGGAGATCCTGATTAACAAAGGCTGATGGGATTTTTTTTTTAGCTGTAATAAAGAGCTAGATTTTTACAGAGAGTTTCAAGTACACAAAAGGCCAGATTTTGTTAGAGTGAGGAAGGTGAAGGGAGGCACAAGGAGCCTTCTTCTTGTGCTTATGCATGATACAATAGCAACCCTTGTGCTAGGGGAGCATACTTCTTAGACCTTTCCAGCAGTGACTACAGTAACTCCTCGCTTAACATTGTAGTTATGTTCCTGAAAAATGCAACTTTAAGCAAAATGATGTTCAGCGAATGTAAATGGGGGGGTTAGGTTCCAGGGAAATTTAAGTTTTAAACAAACAATTTAATACTTTACACAGCAATGATGATTGTGAAGCTTGGTTGAGGTGGAAGTCAGAGGGTGAAAGAGGATGGAGTATTTCCCAGGGAATGCCTTACTGCTAAATGATGAACTTACACTCGGCTGAGCCCTCAAGGGTTAACACATTGTTAATGTAGCCTCACACTCTACAAAGCAGCACAAATGGAGGGGAGACAGCATGGCAGACAGAGACACACGCTGTGTGTGAGAGAGTGATGTTCATTGCCCCTTTAAGTACGCTGACCCCACTCTAAGTACATTGCCTTTTAAAGTAGATCAGCAAGTTGAGACAGCAGCTGCTGTTAGCAAGCTCCCTCGCTCCCTCGCCCTGTCGTGTCCCTACCCTGCTCTGTGGAGATGTAGTAAAGGAGTAGGGGGCAGGAGCAAGGGGGAGGAGGACACCCTGACATTAGCACCCCCTCTACACCCGCCCTGCACAGCAAGCAGGAGGCTTCCGGGAGCAGCTCCAAGGCAGAGGGCAGGAGCAGCAGCACATGGCAGTGGGAGAAGGGACAGCTGAACTGCCCGGCAATTGATAGCCTGCTAGGCGGCTGCTGCATAGGGAACTTAGGGGAGCGGGGAGCTGATCGGGGGGCTGCCAGTCTACCCTGGTTCCAATCCCCCACCAGCTAGCTCCAACGGGCTGCTCTTCCTGCAAGCAGTGGACAAAGCAGGTGGCTGCCAAACTACATTATAAGGGAGCATTGTGCAACTTTAAACGAGCATGTTCTTTAATTGATCAGCAACGTAACAACAAAACAATGTTAACTGGGACAACTTTAAGTGAGGAGTTATTGTATCACCAGAAGAGTGGCAAGGAAGTGCAGGGGATAGGTGTGCCTGTGAACCTGCTCTCACTCTGCAGGGTCTCACAGACTTAGCCAGTCACACTAGATAGGGGCAAGTTCACTCCCCCAAGGATAAGTACCTCCTGAGGCTGGTCTACACTGCACCAAACATGGGCCTGTAGCAACCTGCATGGAAGCTGGAGGGAGGAGGACACGTTGCAGGAGGGAAGAGTTAGGAGGAGGTACCAGGAAGTCAGCCTGTTTGCATATGTCTGGAATGTTAGCTGAAGTTGCAATACCACTGTAACTAGTTCTCTTAATAAAGCATGTAAGAGTGTCCGTGGTGGATTAGGTGGCCTAGTGGTTAGTGTGCTTAGTGCCACCTCCCATGGGCACGTCTTACAGTCCAGGCCCTCTTTTAATCAGAGGTGTGGAGAGGTGGGCGCCCAGCTTGTGTGCCTCCTGTAGTAGGGGAAGTGGTAGGAAAGCCCGGGCCTGCCCACTGCATCGGGCTCCAACCCAGTGCCCTAGGAGGGTCAACAGTGTTTGACCCCCAAAGATGCCCTCTGAGTCACCTTCCCTGCTTCACTTCCTATCACCAGCTTTTCTCCCCCAGCTTCCAGTCCAATATAAGGTGAAAAAAAAAAAAAAGCAAAGGAAACCAAAATCATCAGCCCCAACTGGGCTCGGCGTGCAATCTTATTCCTTCAGGAGGCTTCTCCAGAGCCCTTGTCAGGAGCCTTCAAGATAGGCCTGTCCTCCTCCCAAGCCTGCCCCTTTCTGAGCTAGGTTGCTCCCTTGTCAACCTTTTCTCCAGTTGTAGCATGTTCTGCAGGTCTGAAGGTACAAGGCTATCTGGGCCTAGTACCATCCTTTAACGCCTTCCAGGCTAGTGTGCGATAGGGTGTACAAACCCCAAAGAACCAATTTAGTTTTAGAAATATGGAGTCCTCTCATGTTATTACCCAGCGCATAGTATCTGACACCGGGCCTGTGGGTACTGGGCACAGTCTTTGCCTAAAATTGTTATGTTACTTCAATGAGCAAAGTAGCCTGAATATCAAAAAACAAGTGGTAACTGTGAACTGCAGCAGTTCAACATGTTAGGATGTGACTGGAGGAGAGTCATAAGGATTAGTATGAGGATCAGTTTTCATCACTTTATATATCAATGACCTGGAAGAAAGAAGATGCAGTAAGTGGATTACACTTGCTGATGAGATAAAGTGAAGGGGTGATCAAAACAAAGGAGGAGGGGAAAAAAAAAACAAAAAAAACCCAGAATTTATAGTCTAGAAGCTGGAGGCAGATAAGTAGGTTATAAAATTCAAAGGATGTAATTAGGGCTGTCAAGCGATTAAAAAAATTAATTGTGATTAATCGTGTGATTCAAAAAATTAATCATGATTAACTGCACGATTAATCGCACTGTTAAAGAAAAATAGAATACTATTGATTTAAATATTTTTGGTTGTTTTCTACATTTTCAAATATATTGACTTCAATTACAACACAGAATACAAAGTGTACAGTGCTCACTTTATATTTATTTTGATTACCAATGTTTGCACTGTAAAAAACAAAAGAAATAGTATTTTTCAATTCAGCTAATATAAATACTGTAGTAAAATCTCTTTATCATGAAAGTTGAATTTACAAATGTAGAATTATATACAAAAAATAACTGTATTCAAAAATAAAACAATGTAAAACTTTAAGGCCTAAAAGTCCATGCACTCCTACTTCTTGTTCAGCCAATCACTCAGACAAACAATTTTTTTACATTTGCAGGAGACAATGCTGCCCACTTCTTGTTTACAGTGTCACCTGAAAGTGATAACAAGCATTTGCATGGCACTGTTGTAGCCGGCGTCACAAGATATTTATGTGCCAGATGCGCTAAAGATTCATGCTTCAACCACCATTCCAGAGGACATGCGTCCATGCTGATGACAGATTCTGCTCGATAATGATCCAAAGAAGTGCAGACCATACATATTCATTTTCATCATCTGAGTCAGATGCCACCAGGAGAAGGTTGATTTTTTTTTTTTTTGGTGGTTTGGGTTCTGTAGTTTCTGCATCAGAGTGTTACTCTTTTAAGACTTCTGAAAGCATGCTCCACACCTCGTCCCTCTCAGATTTTGGAAGGCACATCAGATTCTTAAACCTTGGGTCGAGTGCTGTAGCTATCTTTAGAAATCTGATATTGTAACCTTCTTTGTGTTTTGTCAAATCTGCAGTTAAAGTTTTCTTAAATCAAACAACATATGCTGGGTCATCATCCAAGACTACGATAACACAAAATATATGGCAGAATACAGGTAAAACCATGGAGCAGGAGACATCCAATTCTCCTCCAAGCAACTCAGTCACAAATTTAATTAATGCATTTTTTTAAAAAAAGCATCATCAGCATGGACACTTGTCCTCTGGAATGGGGGTTGAAGCGTGAAGAGGCATATGAATGTTTAGTATATCTGGCACGTAAATACCTTGAAATGCCGGCTACAAAAGTGCCATGTGAATGCCTGTTCTTACTTTCAGGTGATATTGTAAACAAGAAGATGGCAGCTTTATCTCCTGTAAATGTAACCAAAGTTGTTTCTCTTAGTGATTGGCTGAACAAGAAGTAGGACTGAGTGGACTTGTAGGCTCTAAAGTTTTACATTATTTTGTTATGGAGTGCAGTTAAGTAACAAAAAAAATCTACATTTGTAAATTGCACTTTCATGACAAAGAGATTGCACTACAATACTTGTATGAGGTGAATTGAAAAATACTATTTCTTTTTGCCATTTTTACAGTGCAAATATTTGTAATCAAAAGTAATATAAAGTGAGAACTGTACACTTTGTATTCTGTGTTGTAACTGAAATCAATATATTTGAAAATGTAGAATAACATCAAAAATATTTAATAAAAGTTAATTGGTATTCTGTTGTTTAACGGTGTGATTAAAACTGCAATTAATCACAATTAATTTTTTTGAGTTAATCGCGTGAATTAACTGCAATTAATCGACAGCCCTAGATGTAATGTAAGGTTATGAGTCTGGGAACAAAGAAAACCAAGAAAAGGAAATATACACTCAATAGTAAAACATTATGAGGTTAGTGGCAGATAAAACTCTAACACCATTAGCAAAAGTGCTGAACAGCAGTGAGAAATTGAAAAAAAAAACTTGTGATACAGAAAAAAGGTAACAAAAATAAGTCAGGTGAAAAATCAACCACATACTGTAAAACAGACTGGCTTTAAGACCACGTACTGAATATTCCTCATCCACTATGAAAAGCATACGGTAGAAAAGAGGACAGTGTAATAAACCCCAACCAGAATAAAACAGGAGCAGAAGCATCTTGATTATTCAGAGATCTGAGATACAGCCCAGGTTCATACTCTTTTACAAGGAGGAAGATTAAGAGGAGGGCTCACTGAGGTACAGTAAACACAATCCTAAAGGGAAATATGAGGAGAGATGCTACAAGACAGTTTGATCTAGTGACAAATTCAAGGGCAAGGAGGCATGAACTTTAGCTAAGGGCCAGGCACTAAGGGAGTCTAGACAGAGTTTCCTTGAACAAAGAATGAATTGAGTAACTTACGAAGGGTAAAACACACAAACTGCATGATTCCAAACAACTTGGTGTGACTTATAGAAGGGCACAAAGCAGTGAGCTCATTATAAGCAGTTGGACCTAGGAAAAGTAAAACCAGCTATGAAAAAGCCACTCTTCATATGGAACCAGATCCAAAGCTCACTGCAGTCAGTAGAAAGACTCCTGTTAACTTCAGTGGCTTTGGATCAGGCCAACAGGGTTTAAGGGTAGATGGCATGGATGAGACAACGTGGTTACAGAAAAGAAATGTAAATGGTTTTGAACAGGAGTTTGACATGTATGTAAGAGGATGGACCATGTTGTGGCCCACAATAGAGGGCATATACATAGTGACTCACATCCTCTCTCACACACACATGCACGCACACACACACAGACACGGTGAGCTTGTATGTAGGTGGGCAGACAGCTGCTGTATTTTCAACAGTTTCGATCCGTTATCGCTTAAACCGTGGAAGTGGGAACACTGCAGCATCTTTAGCTGGACCCAGAAACTTTTAACATTAGATCTCCCGGTGTATTGTGATAACAATGCCAATCTTTAGACCCATGTAAAAGAACTCAGCAGATTAAATTATTTTTCTAGCAACCAGCAAATCCATAAAAAAACCCAAAAAACAGCCATCAAATACAGGACAGGTGGTAATTCTAGCAGAAGGGCCAAACCCAAGTGGCACTGCAACCCCATGCCTCAAGTCACAATGTCTGGAGTGGAGGGGCCAGACCCAGGCCCAGCCCTGCAGGACAGGAACTACCATTATGGAGTGAGTGCAGGGCAGGCTCACGCTCCAACAACTCTCCTCCAGGGCCTCCCCTCTGCACCGGGCTGGAGAAGTGTATGTTTGCCTACACCATGCCCAGTGATGGATTAATCTGGTACTGGACACTCTCCTATAACCCACTGTTTGGGAAACACTTGTCTATAACACGCTCCTCCCGCTCTCTTGCAACAGGTTTCTGAGTGGCTGGTGACTCTGCGGTCCATACACATGCCTTTCCTCCTTTCTGCCTAAATCACCTGTGCTGTTCTCTCTCTGTTCTCTGGCAGCTCCATATTAGTGATGTTCATTTTTGCTATTTCTGAAGGAGACTTCCCATCACCTCTGAACAACATCACCTCTGTGTGCCTTCAACTGTCAATTACCAGCTACTGCTCTATCAGGCCAACACAATTTGATAAGCTGGCCATATGTAAGGGGTAAGATGGGGGATGACTATGCTCCCACTGAAACACATAACACAGCTACTCTTAAAGAGACAGCCTGATAACCTGAACTCATGATTTTTTTTAAAAAGAGTTGGTTTTAACAGAAATTTCTGACCCCCATGGTGTTTGAGTGGGCTTGAAATTTCGGTAGTGCATTCCTCTCATCCTTGAAATAAATGTTAACTGAGCTGTGAAAAACAAACCATTGACCATATTTCTGTCAGAACAGATTCATACTAACAATATTCAGCTTTGCATTATCAGCCTGCATTTCTTCTTTGCATCAAAGGCTTTTGGATTAAAAACCTTTAGCAGATAGTACTCAACCAATTTCAGTTTCCAAAATCTTGATAATTCTCATCCTAGCCTGCAGATCTGCCCTGGAATACAAACTCCAATCAGCAATGCTCACTGGGACATGCCTAATGAGAGTCAGCCTTCCCCTGGGATTGCAGAGAGGTCTCTGAAACATAACTGTGCCCTACATAATGAGAGAGAGATACCTGGGGAATACTAGTCCTTAGTGAACCTCAGATACAAACCAATCATGTTCTCTCCTATCATGTTCTAAGTCAATCTGAATGCATTATGGACCACAGAGGCACAAATTGTATTTGATTATTTATAACCATAAAATAAATGGAATAATTTGGGTCTTGTGAATTTCCCTATGACAGATAAGGCAAAGAGCAGGAAATTCCCTTGTAGATAGATATGATGAATTTGTAATATTCTAGCATCTGACAACCATTCAGAAGAAGCTTGTAGCTGGAGGCCTTCTTCTACCACCACTCTCTATATGAAATACAATGTGTAAATTTTCCAGCAGTGAACTTTCTGATAAGCCAGCAGAGAATAGAGAAAGAACTACATTTCAGAGGGATTGGGGTAAGATTTCACATTAGTCTTGTGTCTTTGTTCTGAACAATTTTTGCTCCTTCAGATTCAGAATAGACTTTTACAATGCACCTGCTAGTGATCAGATATAAAGACAAAAATAATATTTCCAGGCATTTACCTTTAATACAGCAGACTGCAAGATGAAAGAAAGACCAGGGATTTACTGGCCATCAGAGGCAATGGCTTCCAATGATAAAAGCTACCTATGTAACCTGGACAAGACTACATCAAAGTCCTAATTCGGTGAACCTATATGTCTAACCAGACTACCTCTGAGGCTAATATTCTTTCATTTGTGTTAAAATCCTGACTGTTGAAGAGCATCAAGGTGTGCCGGAAAGATATATAATGGACTGTATTACTGCACTCTGCCAGCTTCCTCATGATGTATCTCATACTTGTGCAGGGATAGCGCAGTCAGCATGTTGAACATACTATATGTCCTGTGCATAGTCTGTTCTGCAGAGAGTGATATGTTCTGAATATCCAAAAACATCCTAAATTGTAATTGTGTTTGTTCTTTCAGGGGAGGTGAATGATACTGAACTATCTCCAAAAGTGACTAATAAAATAGACAATACCTCTAATAATCAAGAAATATCAAAACTGTAGGCTTGTTAGAGGTGCTGGAACAATTTGTATAGTGGGGGTGCTGAGAGTCACTGGACCAAACTGTAAACTCTGAATATAATGGAAACCACTTCAAGCCAGGGGTGCGGCAGAACTCCCAGTCCTGCCAGTTTGTTATTAAACCTTAAAAAGCAATGTCCAGACTATTTTCCTGCTGAGTCAGAAAACAAGATAGACTTAAACATAAAGCAAACCAGACTGTCTTTGCTACACTTTTACCCAAGGAATAACAACCCCATTGTTTCACAATTGGACATGGACCATTTGGATACCATCTGTACATCCAGATTTTATTGCTCATGCCGATGATATTTTACAGTAAGCACTCTATATTTTTAATGCTTCTTCGTGGGGGCTTTTGCAGAGGGATCAAGTAACTTTTTTCTTTTAAGAGGAAGATAAAACAGCAGGAATAATACACCTAAGTGTTTTAAATTGACCACTGCACTTGGTATCATAGGGAAAAGTGGGCGAAGTGTAGCAAAGGTATATTGAAAAGGGCTGCAAAGGTGCTGATCCTCCAGAAATTCAGCTTCTTTCATTTATTGCTTACTTTCAGGAGTAATTAGGACTACCATTTCTTGGTTAATGCCTCCTAATGGTCACTTTATTCTGAAAAACTGCATAGTGGTATAATGATGGGAAGAGAAATTAATTATGTAAAAGGCTTTATTGGGATTAGACTGATAAAATCCAAGGGGAAAAATATTTGATCTAAGACCTAAGAAAAAAGCAAGGTTTTGTCAGCTGAAGACAGAATAATTTGTCTGGTTTTGTACAAAGCAATATAGATGAAGGACAACAGATAAACAAAAACTTTAATGCTGCAAAATATGAGGCTCTGATTCCTCTTTGGATGTTTCCACTGGAGACACATGCTTTATTTTTCTCTTACACAATGTAGTTTTAATTTGTATCTGAGAAAACAACAAGTATTGAGCTACCACTCTCTGGCATGCATTTAATTTATTCAATTTACCTATTTACCTCCACCACTGAGCCGTGCATTGTACCCATAGGCAAGTGAATAAACAGCTCAGGGGTCTTTTTGAACACTTTTCTGGTTGAATACCATATTTGTGCTTATACCAGTTTTTTCAGTCTGGTAACAATAATATAATCATTTGAACTGTTATAGAAGGCTAGTGTATACTTCACTTATAGTGAAGTAGGGCTTGAATAGGAGGTCTCTGATTTAGCCCAGTAGCCAAATGCAAGTTTTTGGCAATACCTTGTATTAGTGTCCACACCATTTTTTGTGTGTGGATTCTGAATTTCAAGACTTTAAATTCAAAGCAACTGCCTGATCACCCCTTGTCACTGTTGAGCATTTTAAAATGCAAGCACTTATTACCACCCCCTCCTGATTCACAAGCAAAGTGACAGTGAAACCATTTTCATTGAATTTCAATGCCTTTTAAATGAAAACTTTACACTAATATTTTGTTATGGGACATAATTAGCTAGGAGGCACATATGTGATGCCTGTACTAGTGTCTGTATTAGCAGTATGCCTTTCTAGTGTGCCTACTTCTCCCCATGAACCAAGACACAAAGCATATCCTTCTTGTACTTTCAGAGCATGCTCACCTAACAAATTCTTAAATATTGACTCATGAGAATTAAATTTCAAATTAATAGACATTAACAGATTATAATCTGAACACAAAATCAGCTGCTTTTTAAATTCACCTTTTGTTTACTTTTATGCTTTTTATTGTTTATTTTCTATGCTAGCTACTACTATCTAGTTGCAGTTTATCCTTCATTCAGCCTTAGCTCTTAGCATCCACATGTGCAGCTGGCTGGTGGAAGACATTATAAACATAAATGACAACAATGAGGCACAAATACAAGACAGCCACAAAGAAGAAATTAAGTCAAAGATTGCTGCTGATGCAATGGACAGAGAGGCTATTGCTGTCCATTTGTCTGTGGTAGAGTGACACCACCATCAGTCAATGTAGATGATGCATTTAAAATTGGAATTTGCCAAATGCAAGAATTTGAACATAGCTGGTCCCCAGGGTTCTATGACACAATACCAAGGATAGCAGACACACTGGCAGTGACAGACGAATATGTACAGGTTGGTCCAATAGAGGTCTTTGACACTAACTTTAATCTATTCAATAGTGATAAGCTAACAAGCAAATTCACAAGTGGTTGACATCAAGAATATACTGTCACATGAGTTGGCTCTTATACCAACGTTGGTGTTTCTTGACTCTGGTGATATGAGGATTACCAAGGCTAAATCTAACCCAAAGAATCAGCTACAGACATAGGTGTCATCTAGACATACTTCACAAGATTTCAGCTGGATAGTCATTTATGATTCCACAGTTCTTTGGGTGGTACATTGGCCAGCAAGTGGTATCATCAAGGACTCTGTGACCAATTTCAGATTCTACACTGAATACAAGCTAGCAGCAAGTGATGTATACTTTGTCTTTGACAGGTACAAAGACTTCAACACAAAGAGTGTACCAAGATCTAGCAGAGGTACAGAAGCATCAGTACATCAGTGGAGTACAAGTACAGAGCTTCCTCTACAGAAAGTTGATTTAATGGTTACTGAAAATAAGAAACAGTTGATTGACATAATCTGTACAAAACTCATTTAGGATAAGAAGTTTCACCGACACACATTAAAGCACAAGTCATCACAGGCAGAGGCAACATCCCAACTGAAATAAACCAGTGAGGTGTGGTGATCAACTAAGAATTATGGCTAACTCAAAAGAGAAAGCCAAAACATCCTTGTATAACAAATGTGATGGTTGTAAAAGAGAGCATAGTGGGAACACCAATATTATTATATGACTATGAAGATTTTGTCTTACTCTTGCACCATTACCTTGAACAGGACCTAACATCTTAAGTGACTATGGAACCCACAGTCCAAGATAGAATTGTAATAGGCATTGGTGCTACTGCAGATCAACACCAGAGCATTGTTCCAGGACTGTTAGCTGCCCAGGCACTCTCAGGGTGTAATACAGTAGCTTCCTATTAGAGGGGTAGCCGTGTTAGTCTGGTTCTGTAGAAGCAGCAAAGAATCCTGTGGCACCTTATAGACTAACAGATGTTTTTGCAGCATGAGCTTTCGTGGGTGAATACCCACTTCTTCGGATGCAAGTCCGAAGAAGTGGGTATTCACCCACGAAAGCTCATGCTGCAAAAACATCTGTTAGTCTATAAGGTGCCACAGGATTCTTTGTAGCTTCCTATTGTGGCTTCAGCAAAGGCAGTGGGTTGAAGATTCTGTGACCTGGATACTCTCTCTCTGTCTGTTGGTGACATCAGAGCAGAGATGCCTGATGTCATTGAGCAGACAACTAAATTAATGCTGCATGCTATGGACAATCAGGTTGTGCCACGATGCCAGAAGCACATCAGAAATCCTGGTCAGCAAAAATTTGCCAAAAGTGCACATCAACTCTAGAGCTTATCTCCTAATCACTAACAACTGAAACATTTATAGAAAATATAAAATGAGCACGTCTTTGGGCAAGCATATGCAAAAGTGCTTTGGACATGGACACACCACCACACAATCCACACCACATAATCCACTGAAGTATGGATGGATACGGAATGGCAGTTCCAAGTCTGTGTTTCCAAAAATTGTACCAAAGTTGCATTTGCTCCTACAGATATTATGAAGTTAATCAAGTGCTCTTTTAAGAATAATGCACCTGGTAAATTATGAGATGTGTATGTAACCGTACCAAATTTCATTACCATACTCTGTGCATGCCAAGGAAGTGTGGTATATTGCAATGACCTGACAAAATCAGCATTAGCACTTGCACAAGTAGTGATCCTTATTACTCATATTAGGACACTCAAAAATAGTTTGAATGAGAAAAAACAATAATCATAATTTATAACAAGGGTTCCCAAACTTGGTTTGTGGCTTGTTCCGGGAACGGCCACTGGGAGCTCCAAGCAGCCATACCTACGGACACTCAGGTAAACAAAGCGTCTTGCGGCCTGCCAGGGGCTTACCCTGAACAAGCCACAAACCAAGGTTGGGAACCCCTGATTTATAATGATTCCAAAATGAAGTATTTGGTTAAAATTATTATTGTAGCTATAATTTCATTTACTATGTATCATTATAATATGTTGACTATTTTTCACACTGAAAAGAGTGGCCACCAACTCAATTGGAAATTGAGTTTGGTGCTGTACCCCAGCCTCATCCTCAAATACCTCCATTATTCAAATATGTATTATTACTGCTTGATATTGTCAGTGTTAAATACATGCATTTCATGTATTAGAAGTCTTCAGCTTTTATTCCATATGCTCCGAATCATGCAAACTCTTGTTGACTATGGGAGGGTTAACGGCATCAAATGTCATTATTTCAAAATGCTCAACAGTGATAGAGTGTCATCGGGCAGAATCTTAAAATACGCAATCTGCAAAAAAAAAAAAAAATCTTGTATGGACCTTAAAGCAAGATTGACCAGAGTAGCTGCAGGAGTAACTCTCCCCCACCCATGAATTTTGGGATCCAGGTAGGACCGTACTTACCCATACGCAAAGTACGCAGCTGTGTAGGGCACCAGGGAATTTGCACAGCTGTGTACTGCTCCATCCCCTGCTCTGCCTCTTCCCCAGGCCCCCGCCCTAGCTCTGCCCGAGCCCCGCCTCTTCCCATCCCTGCTCTGCCCCAGCCCCGCCCCCACTCCACCCCTTCCCCAGCCCCGCCCCCCACTCCCCTGAGGACTACAGCAGGGCCAGGCCTGCACTGACTGGTGGCGGGAAGTGCAGGAACCCAACCCCAGTCATGCCGCCGGTGAGTGCTGGGGGGTGGTTCCCCCCGCTCCCCAAGCCAGCCCTTCCCATGGAGTCCTGCCCCCTTTCCCCCCCGCCCCCGTGGGGGGGCTGCGTAGGGCCCCAGAATAGCTAGGGACAGCCCTGGATCCAGGGAAGCAGGGGATGGTGCCATGAAGGTGACTGAGTGCGTAAAACCCCAACCTGCACACTGCTATCATGGGGGGTGCTGCTCCCTATGTAACAACTGTGGGGACAAAGTTCTTGGGCATTCGTTTAGTCAGACAAAACTCCAGAAAAGTCAAAAGAGTCTGACTGACTAAACGCTGAGTAATAGCTGAGCAAGGACTTCAAGAACTGGCCCATCATTTGTCTAGTGGAAATGTCATATCAATCAGAAAGACACAGCATCCAATCAAAAGAACTTTATCAGAAATCTTGGGCTGCCAAGGTGTGACAGCTACCTCCTCACTGCCTTAGACCAAGGAGATGGCTGTTCTAAATCCAGATATGGCCTCACCACTAAATGAGCTGTTAACATTGATTTCTTCTCATTGAATGGCACTTCATTCGCAAATACAGCCAGCTGCACGAAGACCATTTTACTTTTAAAAACTGGGCTGTTCTGAGCTAAAACACTCTGAATATAAACATGCCTTTCAAAACTCTTTATTGGCTTTGTCAATGTGTAAAATCCCATTTTTCCACATTTACACAGCAATTCAGACTTAGATGTCAATCACTTTTTTCCCCCAGAAAACAATTCTGTACATTTCATTCCTGTCACAGCACACAGTGAACTATTCAGAAAGGATAAATATCACTTAAGGAAATATTCTTTACACTGCTTCTGCTGGACCTCTTCTAAAATATTATTTTTATTGTATTTTCTCCTACAACCTGAGATTTTGGTGCTGCTGTTTCCATACAGAAAGCTAGTATAAGTAGAACACTGCACCTCACTTGTTTCAAGCTCATGATGTGGGAAAATGTGCAAAACCATTACTTTGCAAAAATAGATAAGCAAGCATCTTCCCTGTCAAATGATGTCCCCCATGCGTGGCAGACAACACAGACTGCATAAACCCAGTGTGGTCCATGGAGCGTGAAATACCTTGTGGACGAAGAGTCCATATTCTGCAATTCTTCATGTTTTTTGCAGGGCTGATGGGGGGGAGAGGAGTTCTTTACTATGATGCAGAAACTGCAGTGCATTGCAGAATATTCACAGGAAGTCCCTTTAATTATAACTGAGATGAATTTCTTATGAAATATTACCTAGTTAAAGAAGCTGTCCCAAATCCCAACTTGACTGGTGATATTTAGATTGCAAAATTAAGTTCACAGAATGCTAAGGCTCAATACAAGAAGGGTCTCAGTACACAGGACTAATGAACTGCTCCATAACACCCCCCCCCCCCGACATTTTAGCTGAATTGTTCCCACAAACAGCTAGAGGTAACACAAAAGCTATCTAAGCTAGTCTTACACAACATCTGCCTGGTGCTAGTTCCATATGTTACTCAGAGTATCTGCTAGCGATTTCACTTAAAAAGGGGTGGCTGGTGTTTGTTTTTCCTCCCAGTTCTGCAGTCTGTATCTGCGTTTGTTGGAGGGAAGCATGCCTATTTTGTGATGCCTCAGACTGGAAGACAATATATTATTTGTAGACATTCAATGTGCTACAGCTTCAATCCTCAGGTCTGCCTGAGATGAGCTCGGGGCACCTGAGAAGGGAAAGGGCAGGCGAGTCGTTATGCCTCCTTCCTGTCCCCTGCCATCTTGAGCTAGCCAGGGGGGCCAATGTGCTTCCTGTTGTACGTTAGAACTGCTTCTGGGAAGCTGTCATTTATGCCAACAGCAATGGCTCGTTATGTTCCACCAGCAAAAAATCAACTAGAGCATTGCGTATTCTGGCTCTGGTCACTCTTGCCTCTGGCACTCATCCTCTCACACCGACACAGGGCTGCCCAGAGGGGGGGGCAAAGGGGGCGGCCCTGCACCGACATGTGCCCTCTGCCAAGAGATAGGGAGCAGGGGGCCTAAAGCACAATGTGGGAACGCTCAGCATCCCCTTTAAGTTAGATTTAAGCAGGGCCACCCAGAGGATTCCGGGGGCCCGGGGTCTTCGGTGGCGGGGGGCCCTTCCGTTCCGGGACCCGCCGCCAAAGTGCCCCGAAGACCCGCGGCGGGAGCCCCCCGCCGCCGAATTACCGCCGAAGCGGGACCCGCCGCCGAAGCGCAGCCTGGTCTTCGGCGGTAATTCGGTGGCGGGGGGGGTCCCCGCTGCGGGCCTTCGGGGCACTTCGGCGGCGGGTCCCGGAACAGAAGGGGCCCCCCGCCGCCGAAGACCGGGCTGCGCTGTGGCGGCGGCGGCGGGTCCCGCTTCCCCCTGGCCCCGGCCCCGGCCTCAGCCTCTGCCTCTTACCCGAGCGCGTCTCCAGCGGGGCCTGAGCTCCGTCCCGCTCAGAGCCGCGTGGTGAGGGGGCGGGGCTGTGAGCTCCACGCCGAGCGGAGGCAGCTGCCCCGCCCCCTCCCCACGCCGCTCTGAGCGGGGCGGGGCTCAGGCCCCGTTGGAGCTCCCAGCCCCGCCCCCTCACCACACGGCTCGGAGCGGGGCGGGGCTCAGGGGCTCGGCCGGAGACTCGGCGCAGGCGGGAGCCTCCGCTCTTCTCTTGGGGGCCCCTGCAGAGCCCGGGGCCCGGGGCAAATTGCCCCCTTTGCCCCCCCCTCTGGGTGGCCCTGGATTTAAGGTTACTTTATACTGCCCTGGCAGAACGTCTTAATTATTCCCCTGCAGTCTCCTGGCTTTATTGGGGGAGTGCAGAGGGAGCAGTAAGATAACTTCACCACTTTATATGAAGCTGCTTACTCCCCACAGCAGAGCCATGTAAGGCAATCAGGGGCTCTTCCTCCCATTTACGTGGCCATGTAAGGTTGTAACAATCTAGCCCCAGAGTGAACAGGTGCAGGCATCTATGGCAAGGCTGAAAAACTGGCCCAATGACCCATTCAAAAATAAGGCAGAGTATTTCCATTTTATGGGAATGGGGAATGAGAACCACCCAAACACTGAGCCATTCAGAACAGTGCATCTAACCCAGATGGACAATGATGATGCGAAGCTCTGAACTTATGCATAAATGTATAATATTAGAGAAGTTAAGCCTTATTTCACAAGAATGAGTGCATGAGTTTGGGCCACATTCACACTCAGTTGCTCTGGAGCAACAAGGTGTAAATTACAAGTCAGTGTACCAGCCTGAGCTACTGTGTCAGGAGGGATTCACCTAAGTTAGGGCAGGTGGGGGACAGACGAGTACCTGGCTAGTATTGCCCACTATTAGGTCTGTGCAGGGGTCACTGCTTGCGTGTTCTCAAGGTAGAAGGGAAGTTGCAGCTGACTTGAGCTGCTATGACCTACCTTCTATTGGAATTTCTATTCCTGTGGACCCTGCACCTATGGTTATGGATGCAGTTGTTGCTGTACCCCTGGACTGAATTTAGTCCATGACTTTACTGACAGATTTCAGTTAGGCGTAGTGGTGGGAAAAACCTCTAAAGGTTTACAGGTTGAGTGTCCTTTGGACCAGTATGCAAAATTTATTCAGGTGCCTATTTATGTTTTACTGGGGGTCGGAAATCAAATGAACCTTAGTTCTAACCTTCTGATGCTACATGAGACACAACTTAGAGCTTGAAAAGAGGTGAGTTTTGCTTTGTAAACTCAAATCAGAAGAGCAGATTCCTTCTGCTTTCAAGAACAATGTAACATCACTTGTTCCCCACAGCAGGCTAAAGAAACCAGCATGAGAAAAAGGAATGAAGGTAAGGGATTGAAAATAAAATAAAAGCTGGATGTTTGGATGACCCAGACTAGCACTGTGCAGGAGAGGACTTATTCTTCTGCGATTCTGAAAGGATAGCATAATTTTTGCATGAGAAAGGGAGGATCTTTTAAAAAGGTTCTTTTCCCACATTATTATTGTCCAAATTTGCCCTTTATTCACATAACGACATACCCTGCAGCTTCCTGAACAAGCAATGAAGCATGGAACAACTAAGATATTTTTGGTATATGCAGTACATTTGGCCAAATGTGGTATTCTGAATATCAGCATGGTCCACTATCTTATTTTATGCAAGATATTATTTGACTGTTTTTATGTTTGAGGATTGGTCCTGCTTTGAGCAGGGGATTGGACTAGATGACCTCCTGAGGTACTTCCAACCTTGATATTCTATGATTCTATGTATGTCTCTACTTTGGGTAACTAGCATTATCAAAAATGGAGCATGCCTCCTTCTTTTACTAGCTGAATTTCAATTAACTGACCTTGGGGGGAAAGAGTCTGATACAGTATCATATGCAAAGACTTCTAGTCTCCTCTTGATATGAATATGCAACTGTCATTGGCCCTAAGAAAGGCTCTGCACACATACTGAATGGAGAAGAGATTCCTAAGTGTTCTGGTCTTTGTGGGCATTACCAATATGGGTAAAGAAAACACAAATAGGGTTAAAAAAAGGAGTCCTTGTGGCACCTTAGAAACTAACAAATTTATTTGGGCATAAGCTTTTGTGGGCTTCTGCCCAAATAAATTTGTTAGTCTCTAAGGTGCCACAAGGACGCCTCGGTTTTTTTGCTGATACAGACTAACACGGCTACCACTGAAACCTGTCACAAATAGGGTTCTACTTTTATGCTGGTTCTTTGCGGGTATTGTTGGGAAAGACTCATCAATGAAAGCAGAGCTGGGCAATTAATTCCTAACCAATCATTTATTAAACTAGTTTAACCTATTTTTCTATTCATGAATTGTCATCATTCAGTTAATAATTTTCTTGAATGTCTTTATTGGTCAAAATTATTCACTAAATAGCTTGTGTCAATAATTCTTCATGGCTGGATCATGAGTAGTGCATTGCTAGTATTTGATATTCAGAATTCACTTCCTGCAAGTATGCTGCGCTGTTTGCTTAAAATGAGCAGTTTCGATTAAATTATCTTCTAGTGAACTCATTTGCTAGAATATTCCTGAAAAGTGAGTGTAAATTTGCTGTGAACACCGATGAAGCAAATCCATTTAAAAATGTGAATAAATATTTGCAAAAAAATGTGTAGTGGAATTCAACCTATTCCAGCTGAAACCACCTGTGCTGCCATCTCATCCATTGAAAATGTCCTCTAGACCTCTTCTTTGTAGTGTCAGGCAGAAGTGTCCTTCCAGCAGCAACAGTGTTTTTCACCAGTGGACAAGCCTTTCAATGTAACTGGCTGATGTCCATGGTCGTTTCCCTTCATTTTATCCAATTTTTATGAGTGAGATAACTTGATTTAATGATGGCATTTCAGCACCAGCCTCTTTCGTGGCAATTACAGAGGGAAAAGAGAATGGCATCACTGGGTAATTTTGTTAGTTCTGTATTATTTTATCTTCCCTATATTGTCTTGAGCAGCTTTTTTCACACTGAATAGCCCTGTTGCTGCTGTTGAGTGCATGTAGTTGACCACCCACACTTAGAACAACCTTTTCTCTTGCTGAGTTTTTCACAAATGGTAGGCAGCAGGGCTCATGAAGCAATCTAACTTCATGATCACAGAAGAAGGAAATAGTGCAAGGCTAGGATTCCTCCTGCTGTTTCCTTATGATGTCCTAATTTCAAAATAGTATGAGAAATAATGGGGGAAATACACTGTAAGAATTTCCTCTGTGCTCTTATGCTCTGTCCCACCTGGCCTGTTGTGTGTGTGAGGAACTTTATTAAACTCCTATCCTACAAACAACAGCTTGACAGAGTTGTGAATTGTTGTCCCAAGACACAAGTGGGTTCTTGGTGTGCTGCCTCCTAATGAGAACATGTGGTTTGTATAGCTGAAGTCACAGAGCTGCATTAACTTTAAATGCTATGGATTGTCTAGTGAGCCTGTTATTTGCTATACCTTCTTTCCCTCTCCCCTTCCCCAGACTTTCATATTTTTTGAGCATCACAGAAGAAATGATAGTGGTTAATCTCACCTGTAATATTGCACTTAAATACAAATCGGCCTGAAACAACAACCAAAGCCCTTATTACCTTATAGTGTCAGAGGTCTACTTTGATAGCTTATTACAAGTCTGTTTATTAGAATGGGATAACACAGTAAAAGTTTGCAAATATAACTAAAATGATATTTAAATATAAGGGTCACAGTCGCCTGAACTTTTGAGAACTCAAGCCCCAGCCATGACTCTCCACTTCTCACTTTGTTCTGAATTTACGCTAGCTGGGCACGCTAGACTATTCCACCATGCATTTACACAGATTGAAGCCCATCAAGGGACTGTTGCCCAGCAACATCAGCTAGAACAGTTTGTTCTTGGACCACTCTGAATATGACTGCATTTGCTGGGTGTCTCTCCCTCTCCTCGACCCCAGTACCTGTTCTTGACTGTCATCTGAGGCCTGGTCTACACTAGGACTTTAATTCGAATTTAGCAGCGTTAATTCGAATTAACCGCGCACCCGTCCACATCAGGAAGCCATTTAATTCGACCTAGAGGGCTCTTTAGTTCGAATTCGGTACTCCACCCCGACGAGGGGAGTAGCGCTAAATTCGACATGGCTATGTCGAATTAGGCTAGGTGTGGATGCAAATCGAACTTACTAGCTCCGGGAGCTATCCCACACTGCACCACTCTGTTGACGCTCTGGACAGCAGTCCGAGCTTGGATGCTCTGACCAGCCACACAGGAAAAGTCCCGGGAAAATTTGAATTCCTTTTCCTGTCTGGACAGTTAGAATCTCATTTCGTGGTTGGACATCGGGGCGAGCTCAGCAGCACCGGCAGCGATGCAGAGCTCTCCAGCAGAGGAGTTCATGTAATCTCTGAATAGAAAGATGGACCCAGCATAGACTGACCGGGAACTCTTGGATCTGATCGGTGTGTGGGGCGAGGAGTCTGTGCTTTCGGAGCTGCGCTCCAAAAAACGGAATGCAAAGACCTACGAGAAGGTCTCCAAAGCCATGAGAGACAGAGGATACAGCCGGGATGCAACGCAGCGCCGCGTGAAAATCAAGGACCCCAGACAAGGCTACCAAAAAATCAAAGCGGCAAACGGACGCTACGGAGACTGCCACCACTGCCACACCAGTGACCATGGACTCTGACGATGGGACAGTGTCGACGGCCAGTTCCTCGGCGATGTTCGCGGACGGGGAAGATGAGGAAGGGTTTGTGGAGGACGAGGCAACGCTGGTTTCCCCGACAGCCAGGATCTCTTCATCACCGTCACGGAGATCCCCTACCAACCGTCCCCGGCCATTAACCCGGATCCTGAATCAGGGGAAGGAGCAGTTGGTAAGTGCTTTAACCACGTAAACTTTTATTCTTAATATAACAGGAATCTGAGGTATGTGAAAAGGAGGTCTCTCTATATATGGGAATAGAACAGAAATCCTCCTGGGAGATCTCCATGAAGCTCTCCTGGAGGTAATTGAAAAGCCTCTGCAGGAGGTTCCTGGGGAGAGCTGCCTTATTGGGTGCTCCGTGGTAACACACTTTTCCGCGCGAGGCTTTCATGAGGTACTCAGGGAGCATTGCCTCCCCGAGCACGGCTGCATAGGGCCCTGGTTTGTGCTGGGTTTCACGCAGCATGCACTCTCTATCTCCTTCAGTGACCGTCCTCAGGGTGATCTCGCTCGGAGACTCCTGCATCTAATTAGGGGAATTACTGTAATGTTACACCTGGTCCAAAGTATTTTTAAAAAATCTACGGACAGACGGCATAGCAGAGACTCAGCACGCTGCTGCGTGACGAGCATAACGGAAACCCAAAGAATCAAATGGACGCTCATGGAGGGAGGGGGGACTGAGCACGCAAGGTATCCCACAGTTCCTGCTGTCTCCGAAAAGAATTTGCATTCTTGGCTGAGCTCCAAATGCTTCTAGGGTCAAAAACAGTGTCCGCGGTGGGTCAGGGCATAGCTCGGCAATTTACGCAGCCCCCCCACCCACCCCCAGAAGTGAAAGGGAAAACAATCCTCTCTTGACTCTTTTACATGTCACCCTATCTTTACTGAATGCTGCAGATAGACGCGATGGTGCAGCACTCAACACCAACATCCTTGCTCCCCCCACGCTATGGATGGCTGATGGTACAATAAGACTGATATCGTCATCATCAGCCTATTGGCACAAGGGGCAGTGCAAAAGGACTGGTAACCATGCTGACTAGCATCGGTAAGGTCAATCAAGGGCCCCTGGCCCTAATTTTTCCTAATTTACAGTATGGCTGATAACCATCATCATCATAGCAACAGGGGGCTGAGCTTCATCAGCCCCCACCCTTCATGTGTAAAGGAAAGATTCAATTGCCCCTGGACTAGCAGCAGGATGCTGGGCTCCTCTCCTCCACACTCCTTAATGTCCTATCTGGACTATCATAGCAACTGGAGGCTGCCTTCCACTCATTTCTCACTAACAAGTCACTGTGTCTTATTCCTGCATTCTTTATTACTTCATCACACAAGTGGGGGGACAATGCTATGGTAGCCCAGGAAGGCTGGGGAAGAATGGAATGAACAGGTGGGGTTGTTGCAGGAGCACCCCCTGTGAATAGCATACAGCTCATAATCTATGCAGGATCTGACACAGAGCAGCTGTGCTCTCTGGTTCTCTGATACAGTGGTTCTCTAGTACACTTGCCCATATTCTAGGCAGGACTGATTCTATTTTTAGATACCAAAAAGGAGGGATTGACTCAGGGAGTCATTCCCAATTTTGGCTTTTGCACCCCTGGCTAAGAGCAGCCAGGGGCACTTATGACAGCAGCAAATGGTGCAGTGCAAAAGGACTGGTAACCATGCCCATCTTATTACCAATTTATGGTATGGTAGATGGTACAGTATGGCTGGTAACCATCTCTGCTGTCATGCAAAAGCAAAAGCATGCTGCTGTGTAGCGCTGCTGGACCGCCTCTGTCAGCGGCATCTAGTACACATACGGTGACAGGCACAAAAGGCAAAACAGGCTCCATGGTTTCCACGCTGTGGCGTCTGCCAGGGCAATCCAGGGAAAATGGGCTTGAAATGATTGTCTGCTGTAGCTTTCCCGGAGGAAGGGATGACTGACGACATTTACCCAGAACCACCCGCGAAAATGGTTTTTGCCCCATCAGATACTGGGATCTCAACCCAGAATTCACAGAGACAGACTAGACTGTGTTCATTGTTCGCAAAAATTTATCTTTGCAAGGAATTCACTCCCTTTTTCCCATCACACAGCTTCGACTGTCTCCAGACCTGCCACAGCATCCCCCTCACAGAGGCTGGCAAAGATTAGGCGGCGAAAGAAAAAGACACGGGACGAGATGTTCACTGAACTTATGGGGTGCTCCCGAGACGAGGCGGACCAGCAGAGCCAGTGGAGGGAGACCCTCTCTCTGTACCAGCGCTCACACAGCGAACGGGAGGAGAGGTGGCATGAGGAAGACAAGCAGGCGACTCAAACGCTGCTTGGACTAATGAGGGAGCAAACGGACATGCTCCTGCGCCTTGTGTATGTTCTGCAGGACCTCAGGCAGGAGGACAGAGCCCCCCTGCAGTGTATCTGCAACCGCCCTCCCCCGCCACAAAGTCCCATACCCCCCTCACCCAAAATAACCAGAAGGAGGGGCGCCAGAGGCCGTGTAAACTGTCACTTCACCCCAGCAGAGTGCTCAAGTACCCAAAAGCTCTCATACCCTAAATTTTGAGAAGTCCTTTCCTTCCCGCCTCACCCAAGCCCCCATCCCAGTTTCATCCCCTAACTGTCTAGTTGATAATAAAAAATACTTTTCTGTTAATTACTGTTTCCGTCATGTTCTTTTAGAGGAGACTGTGTTTGAAGGGGGGGAAGGGGGTTGGTAATTTGACAGGACAATCACCTTTACCAGGGTACAGACATGGGGGCAGGATCAGCAGCAGATCACACACACACTGCAGTCAGTACGCACCCTGGTCGGTATGGGAGGTGGTTTGCAGGTTCTGTGTGGGTGGGGGGGTACGTGACTTTGTAGCGGGGGAGGGGGGTTACAGATCTCATGCAATGGTCCCTGTCCTGGACCACAGAGCCATGCAGCAGAGGAATCTGTATCTGTTCTCCCCCGCCAAAAGGCCACATAGCCCCCGCACACAGAGTCCCAAAAAGGAGGAATGGCAGGCTCCGTTGAAACATCCAGTCCGGCACTGCAGACCGCTCTGGGAGCAGGAGCCTGTCATTCCTCGAGTTTACAGGCGGTCTTTACATCACTGCACACCCTACCCAGCACAGTCCGTGTCCCAGTTTCAACCCTGTAACGCAAAGTCATCAATAAAGAAACCTTTGTAAAGTTACAGTGGAACGTGTATTTTATTTTTAAACGTGTGTTGGAAGTTGGGGAAGCGGGGTGGGCGGGGTATGTAACTGCAGATGATAGTCAACAGTCACTTGGTAAAGAAACAGGGGCAGGTTCAGCTTCTCTGTAAAGAAACTGAACAGTCACCGGTCACGCTGCTCACTGCTCGCTGGTACTTGAAGAGTTCCTTCTCGCTATGCAAGGCGCCTGCACAGAGCTTCACGAGCCAGGGCATTAGCAGGTAGGCTGGGTCCCCGAGGATCACTATAGGCATCTGCACATCCCCAAGAGTTATTTTGTGGTCCGGGAAGAAACTACCTTCCTGCAGGCGTCTAAACAGACCACAGTTCCTGAAAACACGCACGTCATGAACTTTGCCTGGCCACCCGACGTTGATGTTGGTAAAACGTCCCCCATGGTCCACCAGTGCTCGCAGCACCATTGAAAAGTAGCCCTATTTCTCAGCAGCTGACTGTGGAAGAGGTGGACCATAAGGTGCGTGGAGTTGACAACGGCCATAACTGCAGCGGGATCTGTGCTCAAAGTGCTGTGGCGCCCGCGCTGTCACTGAGCAGAAAAGTGCACGAACAGATTGCCCGCAGGCGCTTTCAGGGAGGGAGGGAGGGAGGGCGTGATTGACGGTTCAATGATGACAGTTACCCAAAACCACCCTCGACACATTTTTCCCCCCAGCATGCATTGGGGGGAAATCCCAGAATTCCAATGGGCAGCGGGGAGTGCGGGAACTGTGGGATAGCTTCCCACAGTGCACCGCTTCCAAAGTCGACGCTGGCCCCGTTACTGTGGACTCACACAGTCGAACTAGTGTATTTAGTGTGGATACACAACTTCGACTTCCTAAGGTCGATTCCACAAATTCGAATTAAGTTGATTCGAAATAGTCTTGTAGTGTAGACATACCCTGAGTTTTGTATACACAGTAGTTTTCCCCTTAAGATTAAAAAGGCCCACCATCATTTAAACTATCTTTTAGAAGTAGTTTTCTCTGGTGCATGCCTACATTTCCTTTCATTTTGTATATACAGTATTGGATGTGAAAAGATGTTGTTTTTTTTATTTTATCTATGTCAGACAAATTTCAGCTGGAGCAGGATTGGCCCCTTTGCTAACAATACTGCTTCATTACTTTGTTAGAGGTACATAAAATGGGGGAGAGATTGAAATAGCTGTAACCATTTGGATAAAAGGTCAGCTCAGATCCCAGGAATACGCATTTCTTTTCTAATTGTTCCCTCTCTAAACATCTTTCAGGGTCCCGCTAAAAAACCATCTCACATTGACATCTTAAAAGGATTTGTCTAGAGCCTATAAAGGCAAAATTTAAAGACCAACTTTACATGTCCATATGCTTTCACCTGCCATAGTAATTCAATTGGAAGCTACCAGGTTGTGCCACGCAATCAATACAAATGCAGCTCCCAGGATAACTTTTCTTGGCCTAAAGAAAATAACAGAACACCACTAGCCATCACCTACAGCCCCCAACTTTCTAACCACTCAGTGACAGACTTGAAGGTGGCAATTTTGCAACAAAAAAACTTCAAAAACAGACTCCAAAGAGAGACTGCTGAACTTGAATTAATATGCAAACTAGATACCATTAACTGTGGTCTAAATAAAGACTGGGAATGGTTGGGTCATTACACCAATTGAATCTATTTCCCTATGTTAAGTTCTCCTCACACCTTCTATGGGCCATCTTAATTATCACTTCAAAAAGTTTTTTTGCCTCCTGCTAACGATAGCTCATCTCAATTGATTAGACTCTGCCTGTTGGTATGCATACTTCCACCTTTTCATGTTCTCTGTATGTATAAATATCTCCTGTCTGTGTGTTCCATTCTATGCATCCGAAGAAGTGAGCTTTAGCTCACGAAAGCTCATGCTAAAATAAATTTGTTAGTCTTTAAGGTGCCACAAGTACTCCTGTTTTTTTTTCTTGGCCTAGTGATCTGACCTGCCACCCCTTTCTATCAGTCCCTCCTCTGCCCCCCTCCCCCTTTACTCCATTGCACCAAATGAAACATTCTTGTTCCTTGTTCTGCCTCTCCCTACTTATCAGACTTGGTCTTCTGTTGCATTGACTTCCTCCCATCCACTCCACTCCTCCAGCAAAGCCAGCTTTGATATCACATTCACACATGCCTCACACAACCTTGCCTGTGCCTTTTTCCATCCAGGATGAGTAAGAAGAGGAAAAAAGGTGGGGAAATCCAAGTATAATTAGCTGAACATTAAAACGGCAAGAGCAGAGACCACTTCAGATTACATTTTGTTAATCTGAGCAACAATATTTGGTGTCTAGATAATATGAGACCCAATTCAGTAAGGTACTTAAGCACATGTCTAGTTTAGATTCATGGGACTATTCATATGCTTCAAGATAGACATGTGCTGAAGTATCTTGCTGAATCAGGGCTATGGTGATATGTAGATGTGATAGATCATGCTTTTTAGAACATATCTTTATAAATCCTTTGTACACCTTCCATGACTTGGATTACTTACGTTGTTATCATCGGTCATCTATACAGCAGCTGTGCAGGGTTTGTGTGGTCACTATTGGATTGCCAGCTGGGGGCAATCTTGACAGATCTGTACAAGAAGTGTGAGATGTTCCCACCTTCCACTAGTTTTAGGGTTACTCCCTGCCAGAGTCACAGTGAAGTCTTCATTGGCAAATGGTGCAGAAGAACACATTAGTATCAATGGAGAGGATGTAGATGAAGCACATGCCTTGTGATGGCATGTAAGGGACACCTGCATTATATATACAGTCATTGGCCAATCACTATAACCGTAGGCAGATGAGGCTCTTTAGTGCAAATCAGCAGCTCATCTAAGAGAAGGATGACTCTGAATACAAATCCTGCACCTATGTCAGGTGCAGTGCTTGTGGGATTTACTACACCAGCATGGCAACAGCTGCTTGGGCAAGAAAGTAGGAAAGGCTCCGCACAAACCTTTCTCACTTAAATCCATTCATAGTGCAGGTTGTTCAGCCCACTCTCAACTCATTTAACCTAATCAACTTACAGAGTCCTGTGGCAATGGGGAAGTGGCGACGGGGACAGGCAGAGGATGCAGCTGTTAGTCATTAGTCACAACTCTGCACACAGGCAGCCTTTGTGTAATGGTCATTCTCCATAGACTAGGGCAAATATGGAGCTTGTATCCTCCTGAGGTGACAGATCAGGCCTTTTTAGGCATAGTGCTGCTCTCTCAAGTCCAGGGAAAGGGGACTAAAAAGGAACCCTAAACACAGCCTGCCCTTTCTATACCATCAGGCTACTGCTCCTGGCTGATCATCCAACTCAGCATTTGAAATAAAACAAAGATTCACAGCAGACATTTGGGTCATGGAATGTCAGAACTCTTCTTGACAATGACCAAAGATCAGAATGAAGAACAACCCTTATTACTAAAATACTGAAGAGGTATAACACAGACATTACTGACCTCAGTGAGACCAGGCTCACTGATGAGTCCCACCTTGAGGAGGTAGGAGCAGGCTACACTACTACTGGATTGTCAAAGCCAATGATGAGTCAAGATAATCAGGTGTGCTAATTGACATTGCCCAGAAGCTTGACTCACTCCCCAATGATCGACTTCATAGAATCATAGAATCATAGAATCTCGGGGTTGGAAGGGACCTCAGGAGGTCATCTAGTCCAACCCCCTGCTCAAAGCAGGACCAAACCCAACTAAATCATCCCAGCCAGGGCTTTGTCAAGCCTGACCTTAAAAACCTCTAAGGAAGGAGATTCCACCACCTCCCTAGGTAACCCATTCCAGTTCTTCACCACCCTACTAGTGAAAAAGTTTTTCCTAATATCCAACCTAAACCTCCCCCTCTGCAACTTGAGACCATTACTCCTTGTTCTGTCATCTTCTACCACTGAGAACAGTCTAGATCCATCCTCACTTATGGTGCTCCACATAAACTTGTCAAGAGACCAATACAGATCCAGTATGAGTGTCTATGCACCGACGACAACTCATACAGACAAGGTCAAGAAGGTGTTTTATGAAGATCTCAGCGTGGTCAACAGAGGGGTGCCACAACATGACAACTCATTGTCCTTGGAGACTTTAATGCTTATTCTGGAACAGACTCCAATATGCAGAGCAGAGTGCTAGGCCATCACAGCACTGAAAAGTCAAACTCCAATGGCCAAGTACTTCTCTCCAAGTGTGCAGAACTCAATCTCAATGTTACCAACACAGTCTTCCAACAGGTCAATAAATAGAAGACAACATGAAACCATCCTATGTCAAAACAGTGGCACATGCTGGATGATGTACTTCCATGGTCTAAAGACATTAAAGATGTGTATAATACTTGATCTTTGAGAGGAGCCAAATGCTGGTCAGACCATTGGCTTGTGAGAAGTATCATGTCGCCACACTTCTCAGCAAAGCACCCCAGAAGATGCCCCAAACCACCAAAGATCAATATCGCTGCCATGGAAGATCCCAGCAAACAAGCAAAGTTGGAACAGGCACTGCAAACTGCATTAGCTGAGGTCACAAAGAACTCCGTTGAGGCAACCTGGCCAAAGCTCAGAAATGTCACATATAATATGGCATCGAAGTTTCTTGGCTTTGTAAGGTGGAAACACCAAGACTGGTTTGAGGAGAATGACCTTGGAGATAGACCAGCTGCTGGAAACTATGCACACCATATACAAATACTACATCTTGGACAAGAAATCAGCAATGAAAAAGGCTGGTACCATCAGGACAAACAAACACCACACACCTGATTAAGGCTAATGAAGACCACTGGTGGAAGCAGAAGGTTGTAGAACTACAGGAAGTGGCTGAGAAACACGAGATGAAGGCTTTCTATAAAGGTCTCCATGCAGTGAGTGGCCCAAAATCTAGTGGTACAGCCCCTGTCCTCACAGCAGATGGTAACCAGCTGCTCACAGACAAAGTAATATTCTCTCTTGCTGGGCAGATCATTTTGATAGTTTCCTGAACTGTAAATCCACCATGTCTGATGAAGCCATCAACTCACTCCCAAAGCATCCTGTCCTGGATGAAAGGTCCATGGACCCTTCTTTAGATGCAGTTACTAAGGCAGAGGTGGGCAAACTACGGCCCGCAGGCCACATCCGGCCCACAGGACCATCCTGCCTGGCCCTTGAGCTCCTGGCTGGGGAGGCTAGCCCTTGGCCCCTCCTCCGCAGCCTCCACTCATCGTGCCGCCAGCACTCTGGGCAGCGGGGCTGTGAGAGCCATGGTGGGGGGTAGTGTATTAAATTGCTCCCTGTATGAATGTGCTACTTATGAGCACCAGGACTGGCAGCTGTAAGTAGCATTCCTGTGGGGAGCAATTTAATACACTACACTCTGGTAGGGAAGGCTGTGCCTCCCTAAACAGCCTGGCCCCCGCCCACTATCCGCTCCCTCCCACTTCCCACCACCTGACTGCCCCCCTCAGAACCCCTGACCCATCCAACCCCTCCTGCTCCTTGTCCTCTGACTGCCCCCTCCTGGGACCCCCACCCCTAATGGCCCCTGGGACCCCACCCCCTATCCAACCGCCCCCTGTTCCCTGTCCCCTGACTGCCCCCGGGGACTCCCTGCCCATTATCCAACCCCCTCACTCCCTGCCCCCTTACCATGCCGTTCAGAGCACCAGGACTGGCAGCCCTAAGTAGTACACCATAAGTAGCACATCCCTATGGGGAGCAATTTAATACATTACACTGGCCCACCATACAGTTTTGGAACCCCGATGTGGCCTTCAGGCCAAAAATCTTGTCCCACCCCTGTACTAATGTCACCAAGAAGCTGTCCACAGGCCAGTATCCAGGCCCCAATGGCATTCCACCTGAAGTGTACAAATGTGTAGGTACCCACCTGGTCAGGAAACTCACCACCCTTTTCAAGACAATATGGGAACAGGGTACTATGCCCCAGGAATATAAAGATGCTTTCACAGTACATCTATACAAAAAGAAAGGAAGTATATCTAGTGAGAACCATCACAGAATCTCACTGCTATCTATAGTGGGGAAGATCCTTGCACACGTTGTCCTCAACAGACTCATCTATTACCTGGACTTGGTGTATCCAGAGTCACAGTGTGGCTTTTGTGCTGGTGGTGGCACCATAGATATGATTTTTGCAGCCTGGCAAATACAAGAGAAGGTTCATGAACAGAACAAGAACATGTATGTGGTGTTTCTTAACCTGAGCAAGGCTTTTGAATCTCAGTGAACCAGGAGGGCCTATGGAAAGTCCTTCATAAATTTGGCAGCCCAGAGAAAATGATTACGGTCATCTGCTCATTTCACGATGGCATGATGGCAAGGGTGATAGAGTGTGATATTTCATCAGAAGCCTTCCTTGTCCCCAAGGATACCAAGGACGGATGCATAATGGCCCCAGTCCTCTTTGCCATTGTATTTTCAGACATACTCTTGTTTGCATTCCAGGACTTTGACAGAGGCATACACAACCAGTTTAGTTTGCATGGGGAACTATTCAATCAACAATGACTCAGGGACAGTGCCAAGGTAACTGAACAGCTATTAAAAGAGCTCCTGTTTGCTGATGACTGTGCCTTCCTTGCATAAGCACTCAAGGACATTCAGCTTATTGTGGACCACTTTGATATGCCTCAAAATTCTTTGGTTTTACAATCAGCCTGAAAAAGATGGATGTCATGTACCAGCCATCATCAGATTCCCAAGCATCACAAGCACCATGATCCCATCCTCACAATTGACAACACACCCCTCATTTCAGTCAGGAAATTCTGCTACCTGCATAGCATACTTTCCAGCAACACCAAATGATCAGCGCATGGCAAAGGCCAGTTTGGTATTTGGCAGGCTCATCCACAGGATCTGGAGGGCATGTGGAATCTGCCTCAGAGCCAAGATAAAATCTATTGTACTCATCTCACTCCTGTATGGCTATGGGAAATAGATGATCTATTGATGCCATATAAAACAGCTGCAGAGCTTCCACCTTAGCTGCCTAAGATCCATCTGCAACATCAAGTGGCAAGACAGGATTCCCAACACTGAAGTCCTTGAGAGGTGCCAAATTTCTGGTATCGAGAGTATGCTTTTCAGGGCTCAACTTCACTGGGTCCAATACGTGCTCCACATGGATGTTTCCCATATACCAAAAGTGGTGCTCGAAAGCCTTCTGAGCATGGGAACCTGCTCTAAGGGTTGATTCATCTTAAGTATATAGTCACCTCGAAGGCCAACCCCAAAGCATGCAAGACAGACATTAAAACCTGGGAACTCATTGCACTGGACAGACCTAGATGAAGAGGTCTGTGCCACGAGGACACGTCCACTTCTGAGGAGGACAGTACCGATATTTACATGGGATTGTGGGATAAGGCCAATGCCTCAAACCCTTCCCCCAGCAATGACTAAATTGCATGTTCGCAAATTCAGGATCGGACTCGCTTCCCACATGAGAAGCCATAAAAACAAAATAAACCCAGAACTTAAGTCAAAACCAGCTGAACACTCATCTGATCCAACAAAATATATTACTTCACCCACTTTGTTTCTCTAATATCCTGGGACCAACACAGCTACAACACTGTGAACAACAATCTACAATAAACAAGACATTTATATATAATGGACACATATACACAAGTATCTCATTCATTACAAAAACATCCTATATCAAAATGAAAAACCTCTCCTTTGATCTTACAACAAAAAGTATATCAGACTGCTGCCACAAATCCAATATACATATCAGTGCTGTGCTTAACATAGTTAAGCTTCACTGAACCTGATGCCAAATCACCTTTCACGGGGCAATTACAAAATCTTATAATCATGCAAATTAGTAGTAAGCACCTTATATATCCCAATTAAACGACCACCTGCTATTTCACGATCCAAGTTAGTCATAGTCAACTTTTTCACTTTCCATTTTATACTTTTTTTATGTTCAGGGTAACTGACAAGTGAAATGGACTTCTAAAGAATAGAAGGTTCAGCTGTGAAGGCATTCAAAAAATTTTTACTTAAAAAGAAATATATATTCTAGGATAGAGGGAGAAGTGGATAGACCCAGACAGACGATATGGTTTCCTTCTAGAATGAACTATCTTACTTCACATTTCAAAACGTAGGTAAGTGAGGTAAACAGCAGAGCAAAATGGACTGGTGATTGGAATACATTTTAACGTAAGGCAGTAAGGTGCAGCCAGATAAGTATTTGCTGAAACGGAATGTGTTTTTGAGATTTAAGTTTTTGATTTTACCACAGCAAAGCTATTGTCATTTATTAGTTAAATGCAGAGATTGTGCTGAGAGACAATGAGTCTTTTTCCTGTCTGCTTTCTGCAAGGGTAATGAACATCCGCTATTTAGGCTCCTAAAACAACAAAAATACCATAACATCCTATAGTCTGCAGAATTAACTACTACGACGCAAATCAAATGTCTTGAACTGAATGTCAAACATGAAATGCACCAGATAATGAGAACCAGTGTAAATTCTGGAAAACGTTATGGATTTTTTTTCAACCAACCACCACCTTTCCCCCCAGAAGGTTGAGCATATGATTCCAATTGCACAACTGTGACAGAATCTATGCATATACACGTTTTTTCCTTAAATTTCCAAGGGGTCATTATTAATGGTTTGTAGCCAGCAGCACCATTCTTCACAACCAGCTTAGCTGACATCCATTTCAACAAGATTCATGCAGTTTTGAGAGACACTGCATGTAAAAAAAGTTTCTCCTTAAATTTTCAGGATGTTATTAGTGTTCTGTAGCCAACAGCAAGGGTACTTTCAGGCACAGTTCTTCAAGGCAGGCTTGGATGATATCCTCAAGTACAATAAACTCCTAAGACCAGATTCTGCTCTCATTTACATGGGCTTTACACCAGTTTAATTCCACTGACTTTAGTGGAGTTACTCCTGATTTATCCTGCCAGATAAGAATCAGACTCCTAAACTTTATATATAAGGGAATCCTTCATGAGGTACAACTCATCAATTTGCTTGCAACTGCAGTTTTATTTAAAAAAAAAACAAAAAAAACCTCCACTTCTGAAAAGACCCAAGGAACTATAAAAAGAAAAATATCTTTTTACTTCCTCTGCCTCCAGCCCGAATCCTGCTGTGCATGGCCATAATAATACAGCCTGAGTATTACTCAGAAATGACCTACATGCATTATGGGTAGCTAAGGTACCCAAGAACTGTTCTCATCCATACAAAAAATAATCGAGAGCAGACTCTGTAAGATTATCATAGTTACTCACCTTATCATGAACTGTGTTCTCTCCTCTTAGACACAATACATGCAATAACGACACAGAATCTATGTATTAAGAATAGCATCTGTTCACTCTTTAGATGCATCGTGTCTTGAAAATATCACATTATATGATATTTAAGAAGACATCATTTTCAGTGATTCACTGCCAAAGCTGCAGAATAAAAGGGATAGTGAGTCTTGGCTGAAAAGGGGAATTATAGATCTATTGTTGTTTCATATCATAAAATCAGATCAGTAGAAACTTTCCTGTTTTACTTTATGGTTGGGCATTTCTACAGCTAAACCAATCAGTAGCAGTTAGACTGTAAGTACAAGCATCGTATCAAAGATTCTTTTCATATCAGGGAAGCTGGAAAAAAACAGTTCTTATGCCAGATAGATGTAAAAGATTATATAGCTGCAGTGTCCTGAGGTTACAAAACTGCCAGTTTAGCAAGGGAGATAAGCAGCAATGCTGATGTATTTGTAAGAGTTTAGACATTTATATTGCTTTTTAAAAGAAATTTAATGATCCAATCCATAAATAGCATGAACATCATCAGTTTATTACCTTCTTTAGTTTAATAGCACCTCACAGTATAAATACATGTCCATAAAATACTGCCGTGAAAATAAGATTGGCAATAAGCTCTCTGGGGCAGGGACTGCCCGTTACCATGTGTCTGTACAGAGCCTAGCACAATGGGTCCCTGATCTGATTAAGGCCTCTAGGCATTATTATAATCTAAACATTAAGTAAGGAGAAGAGAGCTGGAATCTATAGTACTGTAGCAGCAAAACAGGAAATTACATCGCTTCTCAAAAATGTGTTAAGCTAATATTTGTTTAGCACTTGGGGCCTGATTCCAAGACTCCCACTGATTTCAGTGGACTTTGGATCAGGCCACAGCAGCACAGACACAATAATATTTGCTCCTTTGGAAAACCAGGAAGGTACAGAACTGCACCCACCTGCTATCTTTTCAGAGGTACAGACTTTTTTAAATTTGAGGTGGGATATGTACAGCGCCTAACACAATGGGGTCCTTGTCCACAATTAGAGCTCCTCAGCACTACAGTAATACAAATAAATAGATAAAATCATAATAATGCATTTAAAACTTAGTTTTTAAATATTCACAATGGGCCATATCCTAACTCTGGTTTCTTTACACTACACTACCAATATAAAAGGGACTGTCAAGCTGATCTAACCTGACCACTGAAAATTCCACCAGCAGGGGAAATCACATAGAGGGTGTTTCTGTGGTGCTGTTATAAGTTATTGGAAGTTAGAGAATCCCTCAGGCTTATCTAACTTATACTGGGGGCTAGGCTGGCCCGGGGAGTGCCACAGTAGCATACTGTCAACACTGCCAAGCAAAGCTTGGTAATACCCAAGAATCAGGGCCATTAACTTTCACCAGCCAACAATTTTACCATACTGGAGAGATTTCATCAGGGTTCTGGCTATCACTGAGGCAATACTGGCTGCACAGGTGAGTAAAACATGAGGAATTAAAAATGTTCTCTCTACCTGAAGGTCTTTCAGATCTTTGGAGCAGGAACTTCCTCTGAACCTTTACCTGCAAGTGAAAAACAGAAAAGGTTGCCAAAAATCAAAATCTGGGTTGTGTTCCTTGAAAATATCAGGCACTGATAATTCTATCGCAAGTAAATATTGGAGCAGCATCTTGAGTGATGCAAGCATTAGACTATAACCACAGGCTGGGTCCCAGCCATGGTTAGGTGATGTTTGGTTCTGGTTTCTCAGCCAACCTCTCATGCATAAGTTTTAAAAAGTCAGTATGGAAGGGGTAGCATAAGGGTGAGGGCCAAATTGGCCTGAGTGGCTCAGCTGAAGTCAATGGGACCATCAAAGGAACAAGGCAATCAAAATTTGGCCCCAAATGTAGCCCAGACCCATCAAAAGTTTGATCTGTCGTTCAGCACTTCAAATACCTACTGAGTAACTATTCCTCTCCACCTCTTTTTCTTCCCTTCTCCCAAGCCACATACTTCTTTACCACAGAGAGCTGTTTCCTCCCAGCTGTCCAGGATGGGCTCTCATCTTCTTTCCACTCCTGAGTCCTTGGGCTTCCTAACAAATGAACTAGCCTAGCCTGCCCAATAGGCTGCTGGCTGGCACCATAAGCTGTGTGCTGACCTGGCCACCTGATGCTTTGCCTCAGACACACTGCTTGTTGCCTCCAAGCATAAATCTAGGGTCCTGGTGATGCTGCCTTATTCCAGCCCTGCTGTTATGTATGAATGAAATTTTCAGATTGCCATACATCAAACCACATGTGTTTATGTTCAAAATCAACAACGAATGTAAAGTTAAATACCCTTGACTGTTCCATTGAACAGCCTTGTCTGCCTTGTGCTGCAAACAGGGCAAACACCTCTTGTAGCTCATTTTTGATTGAATTAATGGTGCGTGCAGAATCATAATTCAGTGAGGTGAATTAAATTATCAAATAGACTTTTACTCTTGTCACTTATCAATGCCTACAAAGAAAACACAAATCTGTGTGCCTGTGAATAACCAAATTTTTTACACACAGCTCACCTGTAGGTGGAGAGACAGCTGTGGGGGAAAGATAGAGATACAGAGACAAAGATTCATAGCAGAGTTGTGTGAGAGAGAAATATGAAAATTATAAATGTAAACAAATCTGTAACTCTCGAAAGATGAAGCCTTCAGTGAATTGTGAAAACACTTTCTTCAATAGGTTCTTGTTGATAGAGCATGTTCATTCATTACTTACACAATTTAATAAGTAACTAGAATGATTTATTTGGTATTATTTTCTTCATTTTGGGGAAAGGGTCCTCAGATGTCCCCCTTGGTTGAAATTCCCCACATCATAGAGCCTTTCCTCTAGTCAATGAGAAATGCATGTGGCATCACTGCAATTCTCTTCTCAACATTGGCTGGACTGGGGAATCACTTGATGGAAAGGCCAAGTGCTTTTTCTCACTAGCAAGTAGGTGTGGTACTTGTAAAACACTCCAAACTCAGCCATCCCAGAAAGCTTGAACCCCAAAATCTGAGCTTGTTCATGGCAGTGCAACTTGATTCCACTAAACTCATCAACTCACTTATCTTTGACTGAGAGATGCCAAATCTGTTGACCGTCAGGGCATACTGCAAGACCTGTTTATCCAGGTATTTTCCCAGGGGGTTGTTTCAAGGACTTTTAAAGTTACTCTGGATAATGTTTAGAGCTTGACTGCATCCCCACAGCACAAAGGGTGCCAAGTGGAACTATCCTCGATGGCACTCATGGAATCATTGCAGGCACAAATCCTCTAAGGATTCTGCAGAGCACAGGACCTCCTTTGGTAGAATTCAGCAGGCACTATATCTTTCACGGGCTCAGTTCTGCCGGACAGTCAGAAGGGAGCAGTGTCATGGCCTTTCCCCAGTTCACTCTCTTTGGGGAGGATAGGCTCAAGTAGTCCTTGAGATCTCTGAGCATATGAACTGAGATTGTGTCTTGATTGTGCAGAGGCACAAGGGGTAGGAAGATATGGGGGGGTGTACCCTCTCCCCACATTTGTGCAAAGGGCAGACTCAATTTCAGCACTGTAAGATAAATATTGTTAACCGTGAAACACTTTGGGACACATTTCCAAAGGTGCCCCAATATGCAGATAGGCACCTCTTCGGGTTTTCAAAAGAGCCTAGGTTTTAAATGGAACTAGGAACCTATGTGCGTTTGAAAATCCTACTAAGTGCTTCTCTGCATTTTCAGGCACCTAAATAACTTTTGAAAAACTGGCCCTTTGACTTCCTGAAAGCTCTCCAACTCTTATACAGGTCCTGCCAGATACTGGATTTTACTGCAGTATTCCTACTCCTTTTTGAGTTTTTGGTACCTGACACGAGTCATAGCAAGAGATTCAAATTCCACTGAATAAGAGCAGCTACTCAGGCACATGGCTCACTCACACAGTTAACTCCTCCTTTTCTGAGCCTGCCCAGGCAGTCTGACACAACACCCCGTTGAGCTGGGGCTGATGCCTGTGCTTCGTTGAACAACGTTGCTATAAAAATCTCACTCTGCCCCTATTTTTGTCTGCTTGTGTTGTGTCCTGTGATAATAATAAGGTAAGAAAATACTTGTTTCCTGCTGTTTCCTAATGGAATATGTGAAAGAGGCTCTGAAATTATCTCTTTTGTGGCCCTTTCCAACGTTAGCTATTGAACCGTGATAGCCAAGACCAAAACTATTGCTCATATGATTCTAATGCAGTTTCCTTGACCATCATAGATCATTTCAGGGAGTTTACAGATGTATCATAGCTAACATGGTTCCAGCTGGAGCGAAGGAGGGTGGACAGGGCATTAATATCAAAAAATGGGTGCCCAGGACCTAAATACTTGTGGGCACTCAAATGCCTCTGGAAGATGACATTTCTGCAACTGACATTTTCAGTAACAGTAGGTGAGCCCTGGAATGGCATTTCTGTCATTTTCACATTGTGGATGGGGTTAGTTTGCAATAGATATAGATGAGTATTGAGGCCAGGATACCATTCTGCTCAAAGGTGCCCCATGGGTATGTTCCCACACTTGTTTCTTACATACTCTAAAGAGCTTCCTTTTTTAGAAATAGTGTTAAGTTTGATACAGGTAATGAAACTCAGGAAGGCTGCCGACTTTTCTTAAAAAATACGGCAGCAATTTGGATGTGTTAAAGGTACTAGGACCGACAGCTAACGTAATCTACTCTGAATGTTTTATTTCCCCACCAATCTCTGAGTCTGCTCAGACATGCAGCAGAAGCACAGAAAAGAACTAACTGTCAAGCTAGATCAGCATAGTCCTTTGGAGCTGAAGGCACTCAGCACCTTGCAGGATCAGACAACAGCTGGTAGTGAGAGCTCTGCTTTTTTGAGGTTAAGAGATAAGATTTTGAAAAGAAAATGAAGTCAATCTCCCTAGTGAAAGCACTGAGCTACATCCAAATGTTTTGAATAAGGAATTGAACCCAGGCACATCTCCACCAGTGGGATTCCCAGCAACTTCACAGCACCAAGCAGATCATTCTTAAGATATTTTTGAGGGCCAGCAAAACGCTGTAATTTGCTCTGGCTTTTACTCCAATTTGGCAAAAGTAGACACAAGTGGGCAACCAAGTGAAAGGCTCACTCCTGCGCTCACGATAAACCACCGCTTGGTCTCAGGTTGGTGCAAAAGACAAAGATTTTTATTTGGCTGTCATCCCTATCAGACGGGGCACCACTCAGCAGCAACAGGCAAATCATTGGCCCCATGCAGTAATCCACCACTGACACAAGCAGTGGAAATTACTGTGACGGGTTGGATCACAGAAACCCCCTTGGGAGCTGCCAACTGATGTGCCAAGACTACTTCTGCTCCTGCTTTCCTGCAGGTTAGGACTCCAGCACCGTGTCTTGTTGAGCCAGACAGGCCAGTCTGCTCCAACACAGACCCAGGGTCTGAACCACGTGCCCCAAAGCTGCAAACTTAACTGAAAGCAACTTACAGAAGTGTTTGTGTCTTTATCGCTCAGATGCCAACTCCCAATGAGGTCTAAACCCCAAATAAATCTGTTTTACCCTGTATAAAGCATAGACAGGGTAAACTCATAAATTGTTCACCCTCTATAACACTATAGAGAGATATGCACAGCTGTTTGTCCCCGCAATCTCCCAGGTATTAATACACACTCTGGGTTAATTAATAAGTAAAAAGTGATTTTATTAAATACAGAAAGTAGGATTTAAGTGGTTCCAAGTAGTAACAGACAGAACAAAGTGAATTACCAAGTGAAATAAAATAAAACACGCAAATCTAAGCCTAATACAGTAATACAACTGAGTACAGATAAAAATCTCACCCTGAGAGATGTTTCAATAAGTCGCTTTCACAGACTAGATGCCTTCCTAGTCTGGGCACAGTCCTTTCCCCTGGAATAGCCCTTGTTCCAGCTCAGGTGGTAGCTAGGGGATGCCTCATGATGGCATGATGTTCTCGTGATGTTCTGTTCTACCCATTTATATATCTTTTGCATAAGGCGGGAATCCTTTGTCCCTCTCTGGGTTCCCACACCTCCTTTTCAATGGAAAAGCACCAGGTTAAAGATGGATTCCAGTTCAGGTGACATGATCACATGTCACTGTAAGACTTCATTACCCGCTTGCCAGCACACACATATACAGGGAGATTTACAAGTAAAACAGAGCCATCTGCAGACAATTGTCCTGGTTAATAGGAGTCATCAAAATTCCAAACCACCATTAATGGCCCACGCTTTGCATAATTACAACAGGCCCTCAAAGTTATATTTCATATTTCTAGGTTCAGATACAAGAGTGGTACAAATAGGATTACCACACTCAGTAGATTATAAGCTTTGTAATGATACCTTACAAGAGACCTTTTGCATGAAGCATATTCCAGTTACATTATATTTAAGCTCATTAGCATATTTTCATAAAATCATATAGATTGCAACATCACAATTACATCCCTAGCTTGTACTACAGACAAAGCCAGAGTGAGAGAGGGAGGTCTCCCTCCCAGCCAGCTCTCAAATGAGCTGGGCTCATACCTTTTAACCCCTCCTGCCAGGCCTGACACCAAGTTCAGATATAGCAGGGCAGGGTTGTTTGAGCCCTTAGATGCTTGTTAATTCTTTCCTGACCAGTGTGGGGTTTGTATACCCTATCACACAGCATAACTCCATTGATGTCAGAGGAGCTACACTGATTTACATCATTAGAGAAACTGGCCCAAATATCTTTAGGCAACAGAATTTCAGTATAAAGTGTCAGCTGCCAAAATTGAGACCCTAACTTCCTGCCTGACCATTCCCACTATCTCCTTCTCCCATTCTCCCATTGTGCCTTCCTCCAGGTTGCCCTTTACACTTCATGCTCCCCCCTCTCTTTGTCAGCTGAGCACTCCCATCTTTCCTCTGAAATCCTTCCTTAAAACAGGCAAATTCTAGGAGCATTAATCCACCAAAGAAACTTTCCTCAACTTTACAAAGCAATACCCAGCTGTTCCACTTTGGAAAATCCATCTTCTTTTTGCCCAGCACGTTCTGAATTTTTTTATCCGTTCAGATTGCAAATTTTCTGAGTCAAGGAATGTGCCCTCTCTTATGCTTTGTATAGTGCCAAACTCAGTGCTGGAACTCCACAAATAATTAACAACAGTATTAATTCAACTTTCCCTACATTTAATTAGTAATGTGCCACGTAAATACTTAACAACAATATGAGTAGATTCTTTTCTGGCCCATCCCACTGAAATATCTGAATGCATCAATCATTGACTAACTTTATCTTCACAATACTATTATGAGGTATGGAGATATTATCCCCATTTTACAGATGGGGAACTGAGGCATATGGTGGATTGAGGCCCAGATTTTTTTAAAGTATTTAGGTGTTGTGATGCTCAATGTCACAATGCCTAACTAATTTAGGAGCCTAAATATTTAGGCTTCTAAATCAGTGAAGCATTGCAATACTGAGCTCAACAATGCTTAAATACCTTTAAAAATCTGGGCCCAAGATCTCACAGCAGGCCTGGGGTTGAGCCAGGAATTGTACACTGGTTTCCTGATTCCTAGCCCAGTGTCCAAGCCACAAGACAATCCTTCCTAACCTGACGTATGAAAATAACACTGTACATATATAATACTTTTTTCCTAAGCAGTACAACGTGCTTTAAGTAGTACAGCATTAATGTCCTGGCTCCAGCACCTCACTGTGGTCTCTTTGGGCCAGAACACTGGCACAAAGTACACATAGACCAAGAAGATCCACGCACAGGAGGATTTGTTCCATATAAGCAGGGAAAAAAGAAAACCTTAATACAACTCCAGCAGATTTCAGTGAAAAATCTCCACAGATTTTGCCCAGTTCAGTTATTCCCCACTGTCCTTCCTACAGTGAAGTCAAGATCAGAACTGAGCCCCATGTACAAGCAGATACCAAAACCACAATCACTCTTGAAAGTAATGCTTCTTGCCAGTTCCCAGTAGTAACTTCTGACTGGGTTATAATTTTGAATGAAAAACCTCAAATACGTGATATGTACTAAATGTGAGTGGGAAGAGAGAGAGAAAAATCATCTGTGTGCTCTGTCCAAACTTTTATATTTGGGATGAGTGATTTGCAGAGTGGATAGCCAAATAATTTCCAACTTTCCCATAGGCATCTGCTTCCCTTGTGTTTTCAAGTCTGCACATATTAACACAGAATGTTCATCCCACATCTAACAGAGATATTTACAGCTACCTGCTAGACCCTGCAGTGGTGTTGAGATTGACTGCAGTCAGCCTAGGACTTGTCTACACTGCCCCGCATTGTGGACTACAGGAATGTGAATAGCAGTGCACACCAAAGTGCTGCACTGTAACTTCTATGTGTGGATGCTATAGCCACAAACTAAAATGTTCCTAGCTCACGTTAATGTAGCTTTCTTCAAAACGGATGGGGGAGTTACAGTGGGGCAGTGTAGACACAGCCCTACATCTAGCAGTGTAAAGGGGCCTTAAGGTAGAATTTATACCCAGTATAATGGGGCCATATGTAAATGGGAAACATGCCCAAAATGGTTACTACAGACAAAAATCAGAACCCTTCAGAAACTAATACTCGGTGTTGGTTTACTGACTGACTGCCATTGCCCTGTGTTATAGCTTACTCTGGCTTATGTGCCAGACTTTGAGAAATGCATGTTTTATTTAAAAACTGCTTTTAATGGAGATTTTAAAAATAAAATGTAAAAAACTCTATTGTTATTTATATCAGTACAAATATGGATATTGATGACATTTCCCCTGGTTTGGAAGTAAATATTGCAGAACCCATTACTCTGACCCATTTGAGAAATGGATATTTTAACTTTCAGATAGTAGAGATAAAGAACAGCTGTCTGACAATACCAATAATAATGATCCATAGAGAGAACAGCCAGATAGCAGTTGTGTCCATATGTCTGTGTGGTCTTCCGCCTGACAGTCTCTGGAAGGTTGAAGGGGGGGATGGAGGGGGAGGGTGAAATTTGACAATGATTAGGCAGCTTGTGTGCTGAGACCTCTGCCTCTCATGCCAACCAATACTGTTGCATTGTTTCCTTGTGCTCCCATCGGTTTGTAGCCACCTGTTGTCTCTTGTCTTATACTTAAGATTGTAAGATCTTTGGGCAGGGATTGTCTTTTTGTTGGTACAGCACCTAGCACAATGAGGTCCATGACTGGGTCTCCTAGGGCTATAGTAATACAAATACAGAAGAAGATTGATTTCACTTTCCTAAAAGGCTCTGTTTTCAGAAGTTTGGGAAACTGCACTAGAACATTCTTGTTCTTCAAGCTCGTCCCTATCAAATGTTATCCCCACCAAATGCTTGAATTGTACAAAACACATTTTCTCCTTTTTACATTTACACTGCCCCAGTTCAGAACAAATATTTACACACCACTTTTATTTTTACTAATCTATGTATTTTTCTTGCCGCTAGAAGGGATTACTTGCAGATGCTAGCATATTTATTTTTCCCACAATCTTCAAAGAGTTGGCCTTAGGTTTGGTATTCATTCTTCAAACCAGAAGTTACATAGCTAATTCCATTAATGTGATTGTCGAAATATGCGGTCTGTTATTTAGCTGCCTTTTTCAACACTGTCATTAGCCAAACATCTCCATCCTACATAAATTAGACAATCTTTGACTTTTCAGAACCTTACTGTATGCTATCGAAGTATCACATCACTACTCTTCCTCACTTGTGAAGAAGATTTCCCACATGTCAAGCAATGGCATGAATATCAACAGAAAGGAGCTGAAAAGCAGCAACAGAAAAAAAAATCACTCAGTCAACACAAGAAGATACAGCAAATGAAAATGAATTACAAGGCAAAATAGTTACTGTTACATTAGACTTTAAAATAGGGTATCAAAGCAGGGGTTTAATTTAAGTACAATTGTCTCTGAATTTGTCAGGGAAATGATTAACCAAGCGATGTTAAATTTGCACAGATTGTTGAACAAATGAGTGGTACTAGCCCTACATGGCAGCAAACCAACCAACCAACACACACATTTAAAAAAAAATATGCATGCAATGCACAAGGAATGATAATTTTCTTTCAGTTAGCAGTTTCTCTCTGAATTCATTACTTATGGGCTAATGCCCCCCATCTGTAGAATTTGAAGGTGGTCCAGTTTTGTTGCTGAAGGCTCCAGGACTAAGCTCCACCCTTCAGCTCAGGCCCACCAGAAGAATTCTACCACAGCTGAAGAAACACTCCAGCAACCAATTATTAGCAATAAGAAAAACTGATATAATGTATTAAATTAACCTTAAGATAATAAATCTCCCTTTTAGAAAAAAAATTCAATTTATATTCTTGTTATTTACAAGACACCAGAGTGGTTTGAATTCAGAGACAAGCTGCTAACAGAAAGAGAATGATCAGGTAAGAAATTTTTCATGCTGTTGCACAGCTTCCTCATTCATTACTCATGGGAAGTAGAGAACAGTGAAATCCCAGAAGTAGGCAGGGAAAGGGATAAGCAGAGTTTAATTATTATAGGAGAATAATAGAAAAGAAATGGAAGTTCCCCCCATGTAAAGCAAGAGCTTTAGGAACTAAGGAGTTATGTGGGAACCAACCCAGTAGCACATTCCTACCAAAGGATGCCTTTGCAGAAGAATGGAAATTTACTTCACAAATCTTCCTCAAATGAGGCTTATACATGTTTCCCCAGTGCCTGCCTCTCAGGACTTCTATGAATAGTTCCCAGATGCCTAGCATGCCAACTGGTGCAGGATTTTTACTTTTTGCCTGAAGCAACCTTGAGGCCTTGGCATTTTGTATAGAATGAAATGAACAGGGTACAGTTGGCGTATGTACTCCAGATACTTGAGATATATCTTTAGAGCTCTAGGCATGCCATTTATTGCCACAACCTTCCAAGGGCTAGAACAAAAATGATTGGAGAACAGTTT
Source organism: Mauremys mutica (assembly GCF_020497125.1). Classification (NCBI taxonomy): domain Eukaryota; kingdom Metazoa; phylum Chordata; order Testudines; family Geoemydidae; genus Mauremys; species Mauremys mutica. The sequence continues at coordinate 267,677,764 of NC_059073.1, forward strand.
CCCAGGTATTGTGGAAAGAGGAACTTACCTTGAACAGAAAGATTTCTGGGGGCTATAAGAATAACCTTTTCTGCATGACAAATGTAGCATGGTTCTTGTATGGATATGAGAACTAATTCCAAGACTTGCCTTTCAGAAGTAATGGTGACTATAAAGACCAGCCAGACTTGTCTAATTAGACTTGTCTAGTTTGCCAACATGGTTAAACTTGGCAACTGATACTCAGATGGAAGCTTCTATGTACCTGGCTACAAAATGTTGCTATGACTGGTACCCATGTGTCTACAGTGCTTGGTTGTAGGACTCCAACAAATATTCTGGAGAAACTCTCATGAGGCTGAGATTCCCAGAACTTTGGGATTATTATAATATTTGTATCACAGTGCATCTAAAGGTTAGGGCTCTGTTGTGCTGGACACTGCTCAGGGGCAATCCCTTCCTCAAAGAACTTTCTACTTCCTCTCACACCAGAAACATTAATTTGACCAGACCAATGAATGAAATATGCTGGTTGAGTTGTCTGAATACCAAATTCTATCAGAGGTTAATGGAGAATCCATGCCAAATTACACTTCTGTTCTGATGCCCAGGCTGTTAACTGTAGGTGTTCCTGATCTGAATGAAGGAGTCCCCACTTCAAGAGGTCTGGTGTTTTCTGCAGGTACAATCTGGGGTCCCTGGCTAGCAAGTCCAAGTCCTTTTGGGCCAGTGGAAGACTAAGAGAAAGACCACAACTCTCCATTTTACTTTTTTCTGTATCCTTTATGGGAACTGTCTTGAAAAGAAGCAGAATTTTCTCAGCCTAGGCCATTATTTCCATTGTTACAGAGAAGCTTTGACCTCTGGTTACTCCCTGGTTTCAGAAGGGATATAAACATTATTGCTTCAGTCATAAGCCAACCTCTAACAGGAAATAGGAGGAGATTTCCTCTGCAAGTACCATAATTGTCCTATGTGTGGTTTCTTGTAGCTTCCAATGAAGATTCTGGTATGGGTTACTGTCATAGACAGGATGCACTGGTCTGAGCTCATATGGCCATGTTTGTGCCATTTTTTAAGGCACGCCCTAATAGAGGTGTTGAAATGAAATGGAAGGATGTGTACTATAAGATTTTGGAAATTTATCTTCCAAGTATGTTTGCTTTAATAAGACGGGCCTAGACTGGAAGTTGGGTTGGCTTGCAGCATATTGTTTGAACCCACAAAGAAGTATTGGAGGTTATTTGAGATTGACACCTAATTTTGCATTGCATCAAGGGCATGGTTCTATGTCCTCTGAGGAAATTTCAGAAGGTGCATTTTGAGAAATGCACTCAGGAGATGAAGCTGATGCTTGGCCCCAGCTATCCTAGCCATTGGAACTTATTGGCTACTAGTGACCTCTCGGGAAGTGACTGATGCAATGAAGTTTTGGATCTTTGCAAATCTTTACTATTGTGGTAAAATTACAGCCAGAGCTATGTCTGTTTTGATCTCTGGGTGAGCAATTCTCTGCATTAGGTCAAAAGCACCTCTTGGCTGGGAAGATGGCTGATGGCTATGAATCCTTTTCAGAAGCTGTTCATTTATGAATGAGTCTGTTTCTCTGGACACCATACTGATTGGCATGTTGTCTATTCCTGGGTATAGATACCTAACATGCAACCTGTGCCTTGCTGTGACTATCATCAACCACTTATGATTCTAGGTGGAGAGGGTGGATCAGAAGAAAGGCTCTTGCTCACAGATGCTCTTTGTCTTTGCCATGCTGAGGATTTTGTTGGTTTGGAGGAAAAAATTATCTGGGTTTCTTTGGAACTTTCTGCTCCAGATTTTCCCCTGTCCTAGGGTAACGGTCTCTTCATGTATATCCTTGATGTTGGTAGCAACCAATGGATTGTTATGCTGGTTTTGACAGTGAGGACTGAGATCTCTCTGCAATCTCTCAGCTAGTAATTTCCCTAATGTTTCCCTCAATAGCTCCTCATCTGCAAGTTTGCATACACAAGATATCTGAGGAGGATGAGCAATGGCTATTCATGTGTATAACATGGCTTCCAAGTTGAAATCCATTGCTCATTACAAATCACATCAAGGGTTTGAGCAGAACAGAACCCAAGATGTCTCACTCCATGCAAGGATCATACCTTTAGATGACAAGCCACTTGTTTGCCACGACATAGGCTTTCCTTACTAAATATATGAAAAAGTTTTGGGCTGAAAGGCTGGGGCTTTGAAATTTCTGTGCAGTATATCATCACTCCTATGGCCTACAGGGTCTTTTGGAAAGAAGTCCCCTTTTGAAGGTGTGGCCACATCTTTCACTGATAGAGCTACTGCTGCACCAAGCTTAGGGTCCCAACACTGATGAAATGTCTTTGTTTCATGTACACATTTTAATTTCACATTTGGTTTAATCAGATGTTCTCAGCTGGATCTTATCATGCTCTCAAAGGAGGCATCAACAGGAAAACATGTATATAATCATGTTTGAAGCAGCAGCTTTTTTATTAATATTAAGGACTTCTTAGCCAGTCATTAACTGACATTCCATCCTGGAAAAGTCCTGTAGGTTTTTGCTTTGTTTGTGATGCATATGTGTGCCAAGTTCTTCCCCTGGCTGCTTACAGTGGGGAGGTAACACACTATTCAGCCTGGAAAGGGGACCACACATCAGAGGAGGGGTGCTGGTGCACAAACCTTGATGTGGAAGTAGGTTGCCTGAAAGACTGCCTGCTTGCTCCCCCAGGCTGGCAAGCACCCAAGTAAGTACTGTAGCAGCATCCTAGTACTAGTCAGGGCTTTACTCAGTAAATCAGGATCATTTTGAACATGGGAAGGAATTTCTCACTTACTCCTCTGTGATCTTCTGGACGTGCAGCTTCACAGGGAGAAGAATCCCCATGTCCATCTGCTATGGTCACAGGCTGCCTGGAGTGCTCTTAGGGCTTTAATGTGGAGCCAGCCTATGGAGTCTATGAGGAGTGTAAAGTGAGACCTTTTCCTGCCTTTCTGAGTCTGAGCCTCTTTTTCTAGCAGAACAGGGTTTATGGCAGATGCTCAGAAGGCACAATTCCCATTCCACTGCTGCCTCACATGGGAGCCCCTTGCCTTATCAGAGCCATGGTCCTTGGGCTGAAAGCACAATTTCCAGTAGGCTGCAGCCTGAGGCAGAGCTGCATAGGATGCACAGGCGCCTCTGCATGCTCAGACATACCACAGAGTGGGGGAGGAGGGCAGTGAACATGGTACTGAGCACTGTGAGAGAGACCCCCATGAAGGGGTTAAACCCCAGGAAACACCCCCTTGGGGGAAAAGTAAAAGGGCTTTATTCCCTGATTTTCACCCCATTTGGTCATTAACACCAACACTAATGGCTGCTTTGTGAAGGATGCGCTTTTGCCTTTTCGGGAGTCTCTGGGATTTGCAAGACTTAGCCCTGAGTTTCACGAGAATGCCCTGATACACAGTGGGAGGAAAGAGAACCGCATAGGAGCCCTGCTTCTTTCCCAGGATGATGATCCACGTCAGTGTCTGGGGGTCAGGTGGGAAAACTCTGGATCCTTTCTGGGGTTTTCCCCCTTCCACTCCAGGTCTTTTCCAAGACTTACCCTCTGAGCTGGCCATATAGCTTCCTCCTTGTCCTTAGACTCACATCTCAAAAACTCAGGTGCTCCTGAATGAGCTTTTCTGTGCTGGAGAAAACCCTGGCATTGCTAGGGCAGGGGGCTCAGCGCCAGCACTTACAGGCGCTACAGGGGATCAGTTATGACCTGCCTGTTAAACTAAAATGTGTATATCAGACAAAGACAGTTCATCAATGTTGGGAGCCCAAGCTTGGTGCAGCAGTAGCTCCCCCAGTGAAAAACGTAGTCTCACCTTCAGCCTCGCTTTCTTCCAAAAGCCCTGTAGGCCATAAGAGAGATGGCACACTGCACAGCAATTTCACAGCCACAGCCTTTCAGGACAAAGGTTTTTCCTGGGCTTTTCTTGTAGTTCAGCTCCTCAGGGTAGTGTGGGGACCTGACTCTGAGCCCCATGCCCTGGTAGTGTAAAGGTTGGTTGTCTGGCAACAGGCAGGTCATCATTCACCTTCTGTAGAGCCTGTAAGTGCTGCCTCACATAGGGAGCACCGCTTCAATATTTAAGCCAGGTGTTTTCAGGACAGCTCTGCCATGCCTGAGTGGGGGCAGAAGGGTCTGGCAGGCAGGTGCTACAGGTGGTTAAAATCACAATGCTGCTGTTTACCCAATCCAGGTAGATTATAAATTGCAACTGCACAAAAAAAAACAAAAATAAAGGTTTTAAGATAAAATGGTTAGGAGAAACTGAACTGCCAACTTGTTCCACTGCCAGAGGCAGAAAATCTAGTAGTCTGAGCTGCAGAGCAGAGCTTAGTCCTGGAGTCTCCAGCAGCAACACTGGACCACCTCCGAATTCCACAGGTGGGGAGCATTAGCTCATGAGCAAAGAACTAGGAAAGAAGCTGTACAAGAAAAAGAATTTCTTGCAATCCACAAGGAAAAATAAATAACTTAGCCTGGTAATGGGTGCATATTTCAGGAACTGCATCATTGTTTTATCACTATTATTAATTATTATTATTTGTGTTGCATGGACCCGGACCCCATTGTACTCGGTGCTGTACAAATAGAACAAAAATTATGTTCACAGCACCAAAGATCCTACAGTCTAAGGTTTCTTGCCTGTTTAAAGGATAAGTCCTTTTCAACAGCTGGCTAGTACAAATACTTTGTTGGTATCAACAGATTTTTACAGATGCACACCAAAGACAAACAGAAATTGTTGTATAATTATAATTATTCATTTATCCAGTTATTTGTCATTTGATGAACTGCTAGTTTTCTTCTTCTTGTCGCTAAGCAATAGCCAGAGAGATCCAGATATCTGGATGCATAAATATGAACCGTATGGAAAGTTTTCTGAAAAACTGAATGCAGCTAAACAGTACTTTATAAAGCTCAGTTTATGTGGCTTTCAGGTAGAGGCTTTTCTTTTACTATACATCTGGCTGTAATTACTGCTAGACATATATATTCAGAAAAAACGTTTGGATATGCTGAAGTAGGATTTCTTCCTCTTAATGGTAAAATTTACCCTCCCCCAATCCTTGACTTTTTGGAAATACTGGGCCAAATCCTCAGCTGGTGTAAATTGGGATAGTGCCATTGATTTCAAAGGAATCCTGGTGATTTACAGCATCTGAGAAACTGGACTACCATATATAGTGAATAACAGAGAGTAAACCAGAAAAAAAAACAAGGTCAGAGATTTTTTTTAAAAAGGTAAAATGTGACACTAAAATTTAAATGGAATTAAGATCAGAATTATTAAATATTATTATTGTTATTAGTATTCACCTGTTTGGCATTGAACAAAACACAAAGGCAGTCCCTCTCCCAGAGAATTTACAGTCTCCCTTTAAAGGCCATTTTGTGACACACACACCCCTTCTCTTCTCACATTGGTAAGCAATTATTCACACAAACAGCTCTATTGAGTTCAATGGTGTTATGTGTAGAATAAAGTGCTACTCCGCAGGAGGAAGGGAGCAAGGGTGGCCCTGTAGAAATAGACACACAGAAGACAAGAAGCATTGGAAAACTCAGAGTTTGGGTTGTGTAGTGATGCGGGACTCACCCCTGTGGCACCCCCTGCTGGTGTCCCAGGGTATTAGTGTTCCAGCCATTTGAGTGCCGTCTGCAGGTTGTCACTGGCCCCATGTTCCTCCTGGACCCCGGTGCCCCTCTCCCTTGGGTGCTGCCCCCTGGCATTACCCCCACTCTCTGGACTCCCCTCCCAGGGGAATTCTCACCCTCTATCCCCACCTTGCCTCAGTGTTCACTGCCAGTCCTCATCTAGCCCCCACACTCTGGGGCAGACTGCAGTTCAAATCACTCATCATCGGCAAGGGGGGGATTGAACCTGCTGCCTCCAACAACCCCCGGGCTGCACCTCTGCAACCCCAGTACCTTTTCAGGCCTTTGGCTAGGCCTGCAGCCTGGGGGTTTTCCAGGCGGGAGCTCCCGGCTCCCTTGCCCTATTCCCCAGCACTGCTCTACTCCAGTACCTTACTCAAGTCCCAGGCAGCCAGGCCCTTCTCTCACTGTGCCTAGAGAGCGACTGCCTGTGCTCCCGGCCCACAGCCTCTTTATAGGGCCAGCTGCGGCCTGATTGGGGTGTGGCCCAGATGTGGCTACTTCCCCAATCAGCCCAGGTTTTCCCCTACCACAGCCCTCTCCCAGGGCTGTTTTAAGCCCTTCAGGGCAGGAGCAGGTGGCCATCCCACTACAGGATGACAATAGTCTTTTCATTTTTTCTCTCATAATTATGGTAAACTCCCCTCTTATGGGTATGTATAGATGCGATTTGATGGAAAAGAGGGTGGTAACTTGATGAACTGGGAGTGGAAGATCATTCCATGCAAAAAGGTTGACATGGGAAAACGTGCAATTGAGACAGGGAAGATGCAACAAATGGGTTAGTTGAGGCAAGCCTTGTTGACAGAGCGGATGAGGTGGATGAGAAGATGAAGGCCAGGGAAGAGCTGGGGAGTGGGATATTCAGCACAGAAATAAATCTGAAATAACAGAGCAACTCCCAAAAGTAAACTCCCCTGGATAAATAACCACACTGGTCAATGTGAATGCTGTGATCTTCTTCCCAGAAGCACAGTTCCAGTTTCAAATACTCTCATAAAGCAGTTATGTCATTGAGACTCTTCCTATTTACAGCTGCAATGGACACCAAGAGACCCCCTTCTACTATCATAGGCTTCTTTTATAATACTAATGAGGTATATTGAAGGAAGGACTCTCTGTACATATTAATAAGAGTAACTACAATACCCCTAAATTAATTAAATTAGGTTGAATTTTGCTGGGGTTATAATTTAAGTAATTGACATTTCCAGTCTAAGGACTACAAGATGGTCCAGCCCATGATAATGCACATTATAATCATGAGGCCAAATTACCCATGGGCTAAAGCAGCACAACTCCATGGGATTCAATGGAATTATGCCAGTTTACACCAGCCATGAATTTGGCTCCAACCTGTAAAGCACAATTTGCTGAGGTGTGAACAGGGGCGGCTCTACCTTTTTGGCCGCCCCAAGCAGTCATGCGCGGGAGGCGCCCCGGAGCCGCGGGAGCAGTGGACCTCCCGCGGGCATGACTGTGGAGGGTCCGCTGGTCGCGCGGCTCGGCTGGACCTCCCGCAGCTGCGGACGGTTCGCAGGTCCGGCGGCTCCGCTTGAGCTGCCGCAGTCATGCCTGCAGGAGGTCCAGCCGAGCCGCGGGACGAGCGCCCCCTCCGCAGTCATGCCTGCGGCAGGTCCGGTCGTCCCGGGGCTCCGGTGGATCTCCCGCAGGCATGACTGTGGCAGGTCCGCCGGCCCAGCCTGCCGCCCCCCCCGGGAAAGGGCCGCCCCACGCACGTTCTTGCCGCGCTGGGTTCTGGAGCCGGCCCTGGGTGTGAATGATATAAAGTTTTAGCTCCAGAGAAATATTAGGTAACAGAAATGATTCCAAGTTTCAATACTTCAGCTAGTTTTCATTTGTTTTTGGGGTTCACATGTGGACTTGGCAATAGAAAGTGCATGTTTCCATCTGACAAACACCAGGGTGTTCTAATGAATTGAAGTTAACAGGTTCTAAAGGCAAAATAGAGCAGAGGGAAATTAAATGCTAAATGGCAAAAGGGAGAATAAACAAACAAACCTAGTAAAATGAGATGGGCCAAGGTTATTGAACAATACACCACAGTGTACTAGTCTATTTACTTCCAGTACTTGAATATGCAGGATACATTTAAGGCAACCAAGACACACTATTCATTATCCAACAGCTGCCTTTGTGCTGAAATGCATAGCAGAATCAAAAGGAACGGCACGGAATAAAGCTGTCACACTAGACACCTTACTATGGCCCCTGTTAGCTGCCATCAGCACTCCTTCCTTCTATTCAAATACAGCACATAGCTAATTTTTCTTTCAAATAACAATGTTGCTTGTTCAGGGGAAGAGGGAGGATACACAAGAAAAATAACCCTGTTGCATGAAACAATTCTTATGAAGCAAAGTTTTGATAACAAGAAATAACCATGTTTGTCATTAAAATATCTCAAAAACAATGCAAGAATGTCAAGTCCAAATCTGAGAGAATTGCTAGGTATTTCCCTAAGAAGGTGATTTGAGCTAGCAAATTCATGAAAGTCCCTGGCCTGGAAAGCATCGCTATTCAGGACAGCACCTAGCAGGTGCTTAAATGCCTCCTTGAATAGGAATGGACTGAAGCACATGCTCAAGTGTTTTAAGAGAAGCAGCAATTGTCATATAGGGCACAGTGAAACTATACAAAAGGGAGACGGTGCTGCTGCTTCTGTGGCCACTGCCACCTTTTAGGCACTAGCTCTGTTCTTTGCTATGAAAACTTTTGCTGATGGTAGAGGAAGAAATGCTTTCCTCTGCCTCATTTTCCTCAAGTCCTCCCACTTTGCCATTTTCCATATTGTAAGGTTAGCATCTTTCTCATTTTACACCACATATCTTCTTTATCCTCATAGCTCAATCTCTCCAGCCCCCATTTGGGCTGGATTTAGGGGTAGGTGCCCCAGGTGACCACCCGGGGTCCCAGGCTTGGGGGGCACCAGGATTGGGGGGTGCCGAGCTCCAGGTGCTGTTTTTTGTTGTTAGTGACAAAAGGGAAAATAGAATGTTTGAAGTAAAATGTTTCAGGTATTCTGTATGTAGATTTATTTTTCAAAAACCTCCTAGAATGGTCTGGACTTTGTAGAAACTCATGGAACCTTCCGGACTTTGAGAACTACATTTTCCTCAAACCTCCAAGAATGTTGTCAGCCATGCTCTAGCAGATATATAAGTTGTCACCAGTCAGTCAGTGAGATATAAGACTGAACTGAAGTAAAATGAGAGCCCAGCTGTGATACTGTGAACCTTGTTTTATTGTGTAATTGTGAAAGTGTACTTGTGTTTTAATATTTGAAGAGTGTAAGTAGAGACTAATAAAGAACACATCTAATAAGACACCAGAGATATCTATTGAATGCCTATCTACGCAACAATATAAAAGACATACTGTTACTTCTTTTGACATGCTTAACACAATGTTTGATGACTTTCTAAGATTGCGGAACATAGACTTTTGCTCTCTCTAATACCATCTGTAGAAAATAAAATATGCTCCCAAAGAAGCCTTCAGGAGCTCAGTAGAAGAAGTGAAAAGTTCAATTGGAATCTAGTTTGCAACAAGGGGCAAATTTGATGGGAAAATATCTGAAACAGAACAACTTAGACTGGGCTTTAGGCAGTAGTGATCGTCCCAGTGCAGAAGAAACTGAGGAGCGAAGCGTAAATTATGGAAGTCCTATTACTAAGAAATTAGCAGATTTCCCTGAAGATAAGGATTGGAAATGTGAGGAAAGTGATGGAGAATTGTCCAGTTTTCCTGGTGGCATAAAAGAGAGTGATGATAAAGAAGAATGTGAGAGGAAAAGGAGAGTAATGACAAACTAATGACAAAGAAAAACCTGGTTTACATGAAAAGGAGAGAAAGGATAAAGAAGAATCAGCCTCGCATGATGACAGAAACTGCAACGAGAAAAATTGTACACCACAGATGGATACATCAGATCCTGCTTTATGGCCAGCGATCCTAAACTCTGCCAATGTTGATCGTACAATTTTGAACAGCCCAGGCAAAACTGAGGCTATGACACTTCCAGTTGTCGTCAGATGTCACTGGTGTGGTGCTCTGCTCTGTTCAATGTTGATAAGAGTTGGCTGCGTGTGTGTGTTTCCTCTGTGTGCTGCCTCAGCTCTGCAGATCGCAGACACAGCAAACCTGAGAGAACCCCCAATGACCACAGCCTCTGATAAGGTACGAAGGCACCCGGCCAGGATTATTGTCAAACAAAACACAGTCTCTAGCTCCCTGGATCAGATGTCTACAGTTCTGCTAGTACATATGTGCTCCCTGACAATGGATCGGCTCAGTCAGTGGTGGGATTTGCCACTGCCCCCTAGGCCAGACAAAGATGTCCACTCAGGGATGCATTCTTATACACAGGTACAAACAGGTTACACATCACTCCTGATATATTGAGGTACAATCCCTCTACGCATTAGGGTGCTGCCTCTCCCCTGGTACAGGTTGGTTCGAACAAACAACTCTATCAATTATATTGTCCTTCTGACCCTGTCTTTAGGATGGGTCTGCCTGTTCCTTGTTATCTCTGGCCTGGTCTACACTAGGACTTTAATTCGAATTTAGCAGCGTTAATTCGAACTAACCGCTCAACCGTCCACACCAGGAAGCCATTTAATTCGAACTAGAGGGCTCTTTAGTTCGAATTTGGTACTCCACCCCGACAGGTGGAGTAACGCTAAATTCGACATGGCTAGCTCGAATTAGGCTAGGTGTGGATGCAAATCGAACTTAGTAGCTCCGGGAGCTATCCCACAGTGCACCACTCTGTTGACGCTCTGGACAGCAGTCCGAGCTTCGATTCTCTGACCAGCCACACAGGAAATGACCCGGGAAAATTTGAATTCATTTTCCTGTCTGGGCACTTTGAATCTGACGTCCTGGCTGGACATCGGGGCGAGCTCCGCAGCACCTGCAACGATGCAGAGCTCTCCAGCAGAGGAGTTCATGTTATCTGTGAATAGAAAGAGGGACCCAGCATAGACTGACTGGGAACTCTTCGATCTGATCGGTGTGTGGGGCGAGGAGTCTGTGCTTTCGGAGCTGCGCTCCAAAACAGGGAATGCGAAGACCTACGAGAAGGTCTCCAAAGCCATGAGAGACAGAGGATACAGGCGGGATGCAACGCAGCGCCGCGTGAAAATCAAGGACCCCAGACAAGGCTACCAAAAAATCAAAGCGGCAAACGGACGCTACGGAGCCTGCCACCACTGCCCCACCAGTGACCGTGGACTCTGACGATGGGACAGTGTCGACGGCCAGTTCCTCGGTGATGTTCGCGGACGGGGAAGATGAGGAAGGGTTTGTGGAGGACGAGGCAGGCGAGAGCGCTTACAACGCTGGTTTCCCCGACAGCCAGGATCTATTCATCACCGTCACGGAGATCCCCCAACAACCCTCCCCGGCCATTAACCCGGACCCTGAATCAGGGGAAGGAGCAGTCGGTAAGTGCTTTAACCATGTTAACTTTTATTCTTAATATAATAGGAATCTTAACTGTGTGAAAAGGAGGTCTCTCTAGATATGGGGATAGAACAGAAATCATCCTTGGAGATATCCACGAAGCTCTCCTTGCGTTAATCGAAAAGCATCAGCAGGAGGTTCCTGGGGAGAGCTGCCTTATTGGGTGCTCCGTGGTAGCACAGTTTTCCGCGCAAGGCTTTCATGAGGTACTCAGGGAGCACTGCCTCCCCGAGCACGGCTGCATCGGGCCCTGGTTCGTGCTAGCTTTCACGCAGCATGCACTCTATCTCCTTCAGTGACCCTCCTCAGGGTGATCTCGCTCGGAGACTCCTGCATCTAATTAGGGTAATTACTGTAATTTTACGCCTGGTCCAAAGTATTTTTAAAAAATCTACGGACAGACGGCATAGCACAGACTCAGCACGCAGCTGCGTGACGAGCGTAACGGAAATCCAAAGAATATAATGGACGCTCATGGAGGGAGGGGGGAATGAGGACGCAAGGTATCCCACAGTTCCTGCTGTCTCCGAAAAGTATTTGCATTCTTGGATGAGCTCCAAATGCTTCTAGGGTCAAACACAGTGTCTGCGGTAGGTCAGGGCATAGTTCGGCAATTTGCGCACACACCCCACCCACCACCAGAAGTGAAAAAAAATCCTCTGTTGACTCTTTTACATGTCACCCTATCTTTACTGAATGCTGCAGATAGACGCGATGGTGCAGCACTCAACACCAACATCCTTGCTCCCCCCACGCTATGGATGGCTGATGGTACAAAAAGATGGAAATCCGTCCTCATCATCAGTCTATTGGCACATGGGGCAGTGCAAAAGGGCTGGTAACTATGCCGACTAGCATCAGTAAGGTCGATCAAGGGCGCCTGTCCCTAATTTTTGATGGCAGATGGTGCAATATGGCTGGTAACCGTCCTCATCATTGCAACAGGGGGCTGAGCTCCATCAGCCCCCTCCCTTCATTGTAAATAAAAGATTGAATTGCCCCTGGACTAGCAGAGGGATGATGGGCTCCTTCATCCACACTCCTTAATGTCCTGCCTGGACTATCATTGCAGCTGGAGGCTTCCTTCCACTCATTTCTCACAAACAAGTCACTGTGTCTTATTCCTGCATTCTTTATTACTTCATCACACAAGTGGGGGGACAATGGTATGGTAGCCCAGGAAGGCTGGGGTAAGAACGGAATGAACAGGTGGTGTTGTTGCAGGAGCACCCCCTGTGAATAGCATACAGCTCATAATTTATGCAGGATCGGACACAGAGCAGCTGTGCTCTCTGGTTCTATGATACAGTGGTTCTTTAGTACACTTGCCCATAATCTAGGCAGGACTGATTCTATTTTTAGATACCAAAAAGGAGGGATTGACTCAGGGAGTCATTCCCAATTTTTGCTTTTGCGCCCCTGGCTGCTCGGCCAGGGGCACTTATGACAGCACCAAATGGGGCAGTGCAAAAGGACAGGTAACCATGCCCATCTTATTACCATCTTATTACCAATTTATGGTATGGTAGATGGTACAATATGGCTGGTAACCATCTCTGCTGTCATGCAAAAGCAAAAGCATGCTGCTGTGTAGCGCTGCTGGCCCGCCTCTGTCAGCGGCATCTAGTACACATACGGTGACATACACAAAAGGCAAAACAGTGTCCATGGTTGCCATGCTATGGCGTATGCCAGGGCAATTCTGGGAAAACGGGCTTGAAATGATTGTCTGCCGTTGCTTTCCCGGAGGAAGGAATGACTGGCGACATTTACCCAGAATCCACCGCGAAAATGATTTCTGCCCCAGCAGGCACAGGGGTCTCAACCCAGAATTCACAGAGACAGCCTAGACTCAGTTAATTGTTCGCAAAAATGTATCTTTGCAAGGAACTCACTCCCTGTTTCCCATCTCACAGCTTCCTCTGTCTCCAGACCTGCCACAGCATCCCCCTCGCAGAGGCTGGCAAAGATTAGGCGGCGAAAGAAAAAGACAAGGGACAAGATGTTCGAGGAACGTATGGGCTGCTACCTAGCAGAGGCGGACCAGCAGAGCCAGTGGAGGGAGACCGTCTCTCTGTGCCAGCGCTCACACAGCGAACGGGAGGAGAGGTGGCGTGAGGAAGACAAGCAGGCGACTGAAACGCTGCTTGGACTAGTGAGGGAGCAAACGGACACGCTCAGGCGCCTTGTGGATGTTCTGCAGGACCGCAGGAGGACAGAGACACCCTGCAGTGTATCTGCAACCGCACTCCCCTGCCACACAGTCCCATACCCCCCTCACCGAAAATAATCAGGAGGAGGGGCGGCCGGGGACGTGAATACTGTCACTGCACCACAGCACAGTGCTCAAGTACCTAAAAGCTCTCATACCCTACATTTGCCGAAGTCCTTCACTTCCAGACTCACAGTAGTCCCAATTCCAGTCCCATCCCCTAACTGTCTACTTAATTAATAAAAATGCTTTGCTGTTAATTACTGTTTCCGTTATGTTTTTTCAAAGAAGACTGTGTTTGAATGGGGGGCATGGGGAAGGGGGTGGTTAATTGCATAGGACAGTCACCTTTCCCAGGGTACAGACACGGGGGCAGGATCAGCAGCGGGTCACACACACGGTGCAGTCAGTAGGCACCCTGGTCGGTTTTTGGAGGTGGTTTCCAGGATCTGTGTGGGCGGGGGAGATGTGACTTTGCAGCGGGGGAGGGCGGTTACAGATCTTATACAGCGGTCCTTGTCCTGGACCACTGAGTCACGCAGCTGAGGAATCTGTATCCGTCCTCCTCCACCACAAGGTCACATATCCGCCCGCACACAGAATTCCATAAAGAGGGATGGCAGGCTCCGTTGAAAGAAGCATTCTGGCACTGCGGACCGCTCTAGGAGCAGGAGCCTGTCATTCCTTGAGTTTAGAGGCGGTCTTTACATCACCGCACACCCTACCCAGCACAGCCTGCGTCCCAGTTTCAACCCTTTCACGAAAAGTCATGAATAAAGAAACCTTTGTTAAGTAATAATGGGACATGTATTTTATTTTTACACGTGTGCTGGAAGTGGGGGTAACGGGGTGAACGGGGTATGTAACCGAAGAGGAGAGTCAACAGTAACTGGGTAAAGAAACAGGGCAGGTTCAGCTTCTCTGTAAAGAAACTGAACAGTCACAGGTCACGCTGCTCGCTGCTCGCTGGTATTTGAAGAGTTCCTTGTCGCTGTCCCAGGCGCCTGTATAGGGCTTCATGAGCAAGTGCATTAGCGGGCAGGCTGGGTCCCCGAGGATGACTATAGGCATCTGCACATCCACAACAGTTATTTCGTGGTCCGGGAAGAAACTACCTTCCTGCAGGCGTCTGAGCAGCCCACAGTTCCTGAAAACACACGCATCATGAACCTTGCCCGGCCACCCGACGTTGATGTTTGTAAAACGTCCCCTATGGTCCCCCAGTGCTTGCAGCACCATTGAAAAGTAGCCCAATTTCTCATCAGCTGACTGTGGAAGTGGTGGACGATAAAGTGCGAGGAGGAGAAAACGGCGATGATCGCAGCGGGCTCCGTGCTTGCAGTGCTGTGGCGTCCGCGCTGTCACTGACCAGAAAAGTGCATGAACAGATTGCCCGCAGGCGCTTTCAAGGCGGGAGGGAGGGAGGTTGTGATTGACGGTTCAATGACGACACTTACCCAAAACCACCCTCGACACATTTCTCCCCCCAGCAGGCATTGGGGGCTCTACCCAGCATTCCAATGGGCAGCAGGGACTGCGGGAACTGTGGGATAGCTTCACACAGTGCACCGCTTCCAAAGTCGACGCTGGCCCCGTGAATGTGGACTCAGAAATTCGAATTAGTGTATTTAGTATGGATACACAAATTCGACTTCATAAGGTCGAATCCACAAATTCGAACTAAGTTGATTCGAAATAGTCTTGTAGTGTAGACAAGGCCTCTGTGGAATGTGTTCGCACCGGGATGTTCTGGTACCATCCTGGCATACATTCATCTTATTAGTGCTTATATGTGTATACGTGCTTTTAGCAGCCTTCTTCTTGCCAACTTCTGTGAGCAGGGCCTGCCTCTGGCTCACAGCTTAACTGTGCTTTATGTTACCAAAATCTTGACCATTACTCTAGTTCAGGCCTCGGGCCTTATCCTGGGTCTCTGACACCAACGGTTTATGTTTCAAGGCCTCATCTTACTACACCAGTAAATGAGCAGGAGTGACACTTCTCAAAGTCACACTGGAAAAGAGTTCTCAAGAATCAGCACTGGCTAGTTTACTTGAAATCAATTAACAAAGTGTTCTGTTTTCATTGCATAGTATTTTACAAGAATGCCAAATTGGTTCTTGCGCTTTCCAGGTACAATTACTGGCCTAACTTAGCTGATGCTCTGAAGCAATATGAAAAGTCACCTGGCCATTTTACGGCTTACTCCAAATGGATGGAGATCAAGTCCAGGTTCAAGTTGAATAAATACATAGATGCAGAAAATCAGTGCATTATTAATTTAGTATTCCTTGCAAAGAATACTTTGGCTTTCTGGGGCTCGTCAAATAAGTTGTTCACTGAACATAATGGTAATTTCCTTGGTTTGGTATTGCTCCTTGAGAAATACAGCAATGTCATGCATGAGTACCTATGCCAAGCAGTTCATAAAGAAGCTATGGACCATTACTACAGCAAAACAATTCGAAAGGAATTGACTGACCTTATGTCAAGGAAGGTGCTTGATAACATTGATTCGGTTCCGCAAAGCGAAGTACTATGCTGTAATAACGGACTGCACTCCCAACATTAGTCATAGTGAAAAGATGTCATTCGCAGTAAGATTTGTTGACAATGAGGATGGCTGTATCCAAGTAAAGGAACACTTTATCTGTTTCTGGTCTGTGGATGACTCTATGGTAAAGGTCTAACAGAACTGTTTGTGAATGTTTTGAATAAGAATAAAATGAAGCTTCAGGACTGCCATGGCCAAGGCTACCACAATGGCATGAACATGAAGGGAAGAAACAGTGGGTGTAGGAAAGGATCCTTGTGCTGAATCCAAGAGCTTTCTTAATGCCTTGTGGCTGCATTCCCTCCATCTGTTTGTGTCAATCCTAGCATCATTTTTTAAATATTCAGCATCTTTTTTCAGAGTACTGCAAAGAATATACGTACTGTTTTCAGCATCAACTATCTGATGGAAGATCCTCATGGACAATTTTACAAATATGACCATGAAGCTGCTAAGTCACACTCACTGGGAGAGTCACATTGACAGCATAAGACCAGTGAGTTACCAAGTGACTGAGGTTTATGACGCCCTGATGGAACTGGCACAGTCAAGTAAAGCCGAAACCGGAATCCGACATGAGGTGTAAAGCCTGGCAAACCAGGTTACTGACTTCAAATTTCTAGTCTCAGTTGTAGTTTGGCATGATATCCTATTCCAAGTAAATGTTGTAAGCAAGGCATTACAAACTCAGTTGATGGACATCATAACCACTATTACTTTGATGAGAAGCTGCCTTGATTTCATTGTGGTCTACAGAGACATTGGATTTGAAGATGCCATCACTGCGGCCAAAGAAATGGCAGAAAACTTAGGAGTTGAGCGTGTATTCAAGGAAACTTGTGTTCATTGGAAGAAGAGACAGTTTGGTTACGAGGGCAGAGATGAGGTGATGGGAAGCTCAGAAGAAAAATTCAAGAGGGAGTTTGCTCACTTGTTGACATTCTTTGAGTGTCCATCGAAGAAAGGTTTGGAAAACTGAAGCACCAGGAAAAGACTTGGGGCAGGAGAGGGTTGTATGACCTTAGAAAGCTGCTACTGGAAAGGAAAACACTCTTGAACAGTTATATGGACCTTCACCGGACGCTGACACATGGGAAATGTTCGGACATCAATGATAAAGACCTCTATGTCAAATTGGACAGCATCCGTCACATTCTGCCACACAGAAAGCACTCTCCTCTTCAAGTTCTCTAATTCATTCATGATGCAGAGCTGAAGGACATTTTTCCTAATGTATGGATAGCTTTGAGTGTTCTACTCATGCTGCTGGTCAGTCACGAGTGGTTAGCGCAGATTTTCACAGCTCAGGCTTATTAAAACATATCTTTCATTGATGAGAGACTGACATTGCTTGCTATTTATCGCTTGAAAATGCCATTGGTCAGTCTTTGGATCTCTCTTATGCTGTGCTTCAGTTTGTGAGGGCAAAGGGAAGACAAGCAACATTTTGAACTAAAGGACATTCTAAGGTTGTCACTCACTGTAACACTATTTAATACTGGTCCACCCAATGTTGGTGCACAGTTCAATTTCTTGATGTTAGTACATTTTGGTTATTCTTGAAATTAAAAAGTTTCTATAAGTTTAGAGGAAACAATTTTTTTTTGCTTCTATATGGCATGAATAAATGCAGATTTACAGATCCTAGCATGCAAATTTAGCATCTTATATGACAGGGATAAATCATGCATGCAAATCATCCATCAAAGTAATGAAATGGACTACAAATGCAATAAAAATTAAGATATTCAAAAGTTTAACAAATGGAGGGGGATTGCCATTAGGTGTAGGGTTGGCCCTCGCCCCCATCAAGAAAGTTCAAATATTTGCTCACGCTTGTACATTTTTTTAAAGTTAGGAAGCATGAATCAACAAACAGAATATTTGTCATGTTTTCCAGTTTACTTCCTTTAAGGGTTTTTTTTCTTTTCTGCATCCTAGCTCTGTGTCCCTCTGCATTCAGTACTTCCCCAGCTTTTACAGTTGACACAGCTGATCACATATTTAAACTGAGATACAGGGACCCTTTGCCAGCAACAATTGAAAGTACAATGTACAGGGTCACATCAGGGAGGAGAGAGAGGTCAAATCTGAAATCCAGATCACACCTTTGCAGTGGGCTTGTCTACATGGGAACAATGAGAAAATTAATCTGAATTAATTAAAGGTGTGATATTGAAGTGGATTAGTTAAACTGCATTAATTCTCTGCATTAACACTCTCATTCAGAATTAAAGGGACCTTAATTTGGTTTCTCTTACTTCACTAAGGCCACTTTAATTCTGAATGAGAATATCCACAAAGGGGTTTAATGCAGTTTAACTAATGCGCTTCAACTTTACATCTCTAGTTAATTGAGAATAACATGTTCCCATGTACACAAACCCACAGCAAAGATGCGATCTGGATTTCAGTTTTGATCTCTCTCTCCTCCCTCATGTACTTTCAGTTGTTGTTGGCAAAGGGTCAGGAAATATCAGATATTTTAAAAGCAGCTTTTGGTTTGGGCCCTTTCATGTAATAGGTAAGAGGCAAATTACAACTGTGCAACGTTTTCACATGCTTCAAAGGAATTCCTTCTGATACCTATTGTATACCAAAGCTGAGCCACAGGAAATATAGCACATCAGAGTACAAAGTGGAGGGAACAAAACAAACTAGTTTAGATTTGTTGTAGCTCTAACTTTTATAACACACAAATGACTGACACAGTTAAAAAGACTGCAGAAGGTTAGACAGAAGGACAGATTCATCCATGGCATAACTCAACCAAAGTCAATGGATGAGTCTGCCTCAGAGACTCCAAGTGGATTTCTACAATTTATGGTTTACAAATCTCCCCTAATCCTTGTCCTTCCTATCTGTTATGGGCTACTCACAGGCACTATCTGTCATGTTGCCAATGCATGGTTGTTTATCTAATTTTAAGAGAGTTTGGAAGTCCATGTGTTTGTTTTTACAAGAAGTATGATAGATGGAATTATGGGGACAGTAATTTGCCTGGCTACAGTGTAACTGGACTACTTATCTGAAGACCGCAAAACCATTAGTCTTCCATCCCTGTGACTACCACCAACTGAAAGAAATCACCTCAAAAATGTGGAGAACGTTATCTTTTAAAAGTTGTAGGTCAAAATAGATGAAATCATGTGCCTGAGTGTCTGGGGTATTAGTGTGACAGGAAGGGAGACTCAATTTCTACTTAACTATAGGATGATTTATGCCTGAGGAACTTTCTTCCCCATCGGGCAAGAACATTTGGTATTATTATCAGTACTATGTCAGTGCTAATATTCTCTTCCGTGGTGAAAAGACTGAATATTTCAACAGTCAGAACTAGTCATTCTGAATCAAGTTCCAAACTGTATTTAGATTCTCAATTCTGTATCTGCAGATGTAAAAGTAAGGGGTATGCCCAGCAGATACGTACCCTTCTGCTCTCCACTCCCCCATAGATTGTCCAATAGGTGAATCTTGCACTGTACACATGCAAATTCTGATTTGTCTTGTCTCCAGTGACATATTCCCTCTCCTAGCACTTTTAGGGCTTGCAACATTTCTCTCTGACTAGCCTCTACTGTTTGATTCATTCCCCAATTTGAGTGCACCTCTGATTTAATGGCTGTATCCACTGCATCGGCTCTTTTATTTTTTTCTCACCTCTTTACAGCTTGACCTTCCCTAGACCTTGTTTAAAAGACTATATCGCTGTTTATACTTCCACCTTTTGCTTTCTGGCCTTCTTTCTGGCCACTGTTCATACCTCTTACTTCACTAAAAGCAGAAGGAGGGGGATTAAAAATAAAAGCACTACTATGGTAGCATTGCCACTGATTTCAACAGACCCTGGATTCAGCCCACAGTGAACTGGATGTAGTAAACTCTGTTTATAGAGAAGCACAATGAAATTGCAAATTGCTGAATGCTCTCAACATCCATTAAAACCAGTGAATTACAAGGTCAGACCCTGAGTGTATTGAAATATGCAAATTGCTAGTCTGTCTTACTTTCTTTTATAATGCTTGATATTATTAATATCATTTGGCAAACCTCTGAGGTCCTCACTCATTTTTACTCCAACACAGACAAACTGAGTTTACTTTTGATTCAGGCCTAAGTTAAAAACTAAATAAGGACCTCAGGCTTTGGCCAACTATCATTAGTAATGTTTTCCCGTAAAAAAATGATTTTCTTCGCTCTAGGAAGATTCCTCTCTATTTAGGAAAACTCTTTTGTTCTCATCTATAGAACTGCTGAGCAGCAGTGGGAAATGAATTAGAACATCCTGTTACAGACAGGAACAGCATTGTATTCGGGACAGAATTAGTGAAAATATATCATGCTTTCTATAAATCACAGCCCAAAATGACAAATTTCACAGGTTGGTCAGGGTTAAATTGGTAAATTACACAGTCAGTTATGGATTAAACAATAACAGACGATATCCCGAATAAAGCACAAAGTTGATTACATTGTTACAAATTACTCCCAGATGTTAAAATGTGTTTTCTAGTGAAAAAGATGAAATAAAATGCTGGTCTGAAAAGCATCTCAAAAGTATAGAAAGTGAAAATAAAAAAGTCACAATCTAGACCCTGGCTGATGTTTTTCTTTAAAGAAAAAATGTGCATCTCCACATGTCCATAGATCTGATTAAATGAAAAAATTCAAAACTTAACACAAGTTGCATTAACTGTAATCTTTTCATAGCAGACTAAAATGCAGAAATTTTTGCAAACTCTTTGACATTGTGATTCATAAGGAGCCTTTCATTTCTATCCTGGTTACAATATACATCTTCAGAACTGAGTTGCTACTCCAGATAGTGGCTTGTAACCCAATTAACTAACCATTCACTTCCCTTTATCCCTGCTGGTAGAAATTTAAATTAGCACAGTACTATCAACCCCAAGTATTCAAAAATCAGAGTCAGTGTCCCAAAATCATGAGATTTGTTTTAATCTCATTTTTAAGGCAATGATAATATATTTGGTTTCTTTTTATTTGCTTATTTTTGAGACAAAATAGATGCACTTGCTTTACATTTTCATGTTTTTTGCAACCATTAAGATTATAATTTTACCATTTTTTAAAAATGAAAGCAGGATTCCAAAGCTGGGTTTTAACAAAAAATTCCAAATATTGCAAGACATTTTAACTGTGAGAGAGAGTGGGTAACATTGTACTATATAAAAATGGAATTAAAAAGGCACATTGTTATTTAATAGTTTATAAGTCAAAGATATGATAATTATTTCTCCATTGCTTGGTTAACTAATTAATGCATTCTCAAGTAGATATTTGCCCAAATGTTAATTACTTGATTACTTTCTTTTGATTTGCAAGAGTTATAGGCTCTCATACAGATCCTTGAGCACTTTCATAATAATGAAAATTGATGACAATTATACTTAATAATAAAACATTGCCCATATAACTTTGAGTTAAGGGCCTGATCTTGAAGTTAAGGCATTCAGAGATGTGGTTGGGTGCTCATAATTGTTACAGAAAAGAAAGAAAAAGAAAAACTTGCACCAACATTTGTTTTATGTACATTAACTGGTTAACCAAACAATGACTGGTCTCATCTACACTACAAATTGAACCAAGTTTTAAACACTTAGAGGAAAACTTGTTATCTGGGTCTGTGACATGGGTGTAATTAATTAGTGTAGATGAGATTTAAGACAAATTACTGCACCTCACCTAGAATTTTTGTCTCTAAGAAGTGGCTTCCATTTTTGCTTTGCAGCACATCCTTAATGTCCATTTTTAGATACGATGGATATATTTTTCAAGAGTCCCTAAGTGTCTTAGAAGCCTAAATCTTATTTTCAAAAGTGAATTAGGCACTTAGGAGCCTAAGTTATATTGCCTTTCAATGGGATCTAGGAAATATGTGCCTCACAAATACCACAGACAAAACAGACAGGGAGGTCAGAAAACTAAGGTTCCTCTCTTCCTGGGTAGACCTCCATGCTTGTGTGATCTTCCATTAAGTCAGTGGGATTTCTCACAGCCACAAGAGTCCTCTCTCCACATGCATAAGGTGTTTACAAGATTGGGAGTCTAAGCAGAGATTGAGGATCACATGTAGAGGAACATATTGATTAGAAAAACTACTGATTGCTTCTTATACGTAGGAATATAATAATAAACCTAAATTGATAAATTAATAGGATAAAATAAATTATTAAAAGTGCTTTTGAAGTAATATCATCTTTACATTGTAAACATTTTGTTAATTACCTGGCAGAACTGCTTATATTTTCCAATAAAGTGTTGACAAATGTATTTTCAGATTCAAATTAAAATGATATTATTTCTGCTGAGGGCACTAATGTTTTATTTATATATATATATATTATTTTTTTAAAATCTCTGTGATATTTAAGGAATTTATGAGTTTTACTATTGGTTTGGGTTTTTTTTTAAAGGTTTCTTTTAATCAAAAGTGAGTATTAACTATTTATTAGCTATGGTCAAAAATAAATGTTCAGATCTGGAGGGTAAACACACTGTAAAGCTCTCTCAGTTTAAGCCTGGATTATGCAAACATTAGACTACTGAATAGTGAAGCTCACTTAAGTGAAAGGAACAAGTGGGTCTGGAAGGAACTGGAAATCACAACTTCTGAGTCCTTGTCCCAGCTGTGCTGCTGGCTTACTGCAAACCTAGATATATTGCATAGACATTTATTTTCAGCCCTATCTGCTCTAGACTCATTGCCCAAAGCAGTATTGAAATATCTATTCTGGTGGCTGGAAGTCAGCAGATATTCATAGGGACACAAGATGTCAGAGCCAGAGGGAATTGTAGTGACCACCAATGCCAGTCATAAAGAATGGGGAGGGAATATCATTCCGGGAACAAATCCATACAAGGGTCATGAATGGTCAAGGAACCTGGAGACAGTATTATATGGCTGAAACGTAATGGCACTAACCACAGAGTTGAGCAACAAAGGTGTTCTAGTGATGTCTGACAATATAGGTATAGTACATTATGTCAACAAGCAAGGAGGCCCCTTGTACCTCTGGACTCATTCCATCTGTACCTGGCTGTGGAAATGTAGCCAAGTAAGACTGAAAAGATTGACATGGTCTGTAATAGGGCCTGAATTCCCTCTTGAAGCTCTTGGAGTTTCGGAAGGTCTTCTTTAAGTTATCAAAAGATTCTGCTATGGATTTGCCAATTGGTCACCGAAGGGCCTACCACCTGTGCACTTAGCATTTACCAGAGCCTGTTAGACACAAGCATCAGACTTCCTTGGCCTTAGCCATAAATGATGGCATGAGACAAAGTTGCATCCCATTGCCTTAGCAGTACATCTGAGGCTGTCAAGGAAAGCATCTGCTGTGAAAGCTGCTGCTAATGCATTTTTTTTCAAAGTGACTCCTGATCAGAGGACTTCAGATTCTGCTTGCTTTGCACCACCTGAACAGCACAAAGGAAATGGACTGGGGACAGAGAATCTGAGCCTTGGATTTTTTTTCCTAAGCAAAGTTTTAAGGACAATGAATGTAGGATTTAAGATGGAGCCCTGGTTGCAAGCTTAACTATGGAGAGACTATTGCTTATTCATAATGATTCCTCTGATTTTCTTGCTGCATGCATCCTCCAAGCAGACAACCTAATGGTGTTAGGGGAGTTCAGCAGCAGTCATATTGAATACCCATTAGATTCACTTGTGAAAGATTTCCTGTCACTGCCCACTCACTCTCATGATCATATTCTTGGTGTCGTTGTATAGCATGGGATGTTGTGGTTTCTTGTCATCAACTGAACGTCCCCTCTCTTCATTCATTAACCTCTCAGGGAAATGAATGATGGCAACAGAAAAGGACCTCTGTCTCCTTCATACCTTTCCCATTTCAGTTTTGCTATTCATTTCTCATACTTCCAGTCTCTTGCACTCTCCTGAACTCCTCCCTTCAACGATCTTCCTTTCTTACCCTAATTTCAGACAAAGCACCTTGATTCACTGCAAGTCATAAGCTTGTGTGCTCTTGGCAAATGTCAATGAACTGCCTGGCTCATTTTAATCAGTTATCATAATCATTTTAAGAAAAGAGTAGCAATTAGATCGCCAAACCAAGAAGTCTCTTGTGTTCTACTAAAAAAAAAAAATCAATTTGTCTCAGTCTTGCTTCATAATTTAATTACTGAAGCTTGATATCATTTTGGTTTCTGTGTAGTGCAACCCCAGCAGAGCAATTATATCCTTTTTAAGGCAAGGTTACTGCAGCACTCTAGAGGGGGCCTGGTAGTGTCTCATATATGGTAATAATTCTACTTCCTTCTATTGATATTGCGACATTCTTCTAGCTACAAAACAGTAGCACTGTGTTGGCTTTCTTACTGCTAACAGAGGCTAACAGAGTATGTCGAGTAACTTGTATCTATTAGTTAATATTTTTACAGTGCTTTGAGGATATAAAGCATTGTCTAAATTCTAAGCATTATTACTATTATCATGGTAACTAATTGTTTTTCTTTTGCCTCTCATACATTTCATTTATTTTTTGCTTAAAAAACACAACTGTTGTATTATTAACTACATTTAGCATCTCCTAGTCCTGACATTTAAATGCCTGAAATGTTTCTGCATAATTACACTATTCTGTATCACAACAACTAATACGCTTCCCTGCAGGTTAACATTCACATACGTATATTTTTTGTTTTCAGAATCATAACCTGGATGTTGAAACTCAGTAAATATAAGAAGAAAATGCTGAGGGGTTTTAGCACTGTTTCTTTATTCACCAGGTTGCATTATCTTTCCAGATTAAAATGTCTGGCTTTCTGTTTTCAGCTAGTTGGACAATTTTCAGTTAAAAAAAATGTGATTATATTATAATACTAGTGTACTGGAAATGTCACTCGATTCACATAGTTTGGATCTGATCAGATCTAGTTGGCTGTTATGGTCAATAGGAAGCCATGCATTTCAGAAAGATTAATAACAAAGCAGTATAGCTTAAAATCATTGGACAAATTGGAGGAGTTCTGCAAGTTATTTTCAAAGACCATGCCCTGGCAGAAGAAGAAGAGTGAATTTCCTCATTAGCCCTCAGTTTTTATCCTCACATCATCTAATATTTTCAGTGGGACAGTATATTATCCAGTTCATTGTAATAAACTTTTATTAACCATTCCAAATGTTAATTACACACTTTGTTCGACATGGACGTTAGGCGCTCTCTGAGGCAATGACTATCTTTGTTATTCGTCTGCACAGTGCTTAGCACATGGGGCCCTGATCCTTGATTGAGATGACTAGGCGCTGCATTAATATAACTTATAAATAATAATTTATATATGCTGAATTGAATTTGTTTGAAATGTGTAGTTTGAAGAGCTGTAGCACCAAATTTTAAAGAACGACCTACACCAGGGGTCGGCAACCTTTCAGAAGTGATGTGCCGAGTCTTCATTTATTCACTCTAATTTACAGTTTCGTGTGCCAGTCATACATTTTAACATTTTTAGAAGGTCTCTTTCTGTAAGTCTATAATATATAACTAAACTATTGTTGTATGTAAATTAAATAAGGTTTTTTTAAATGTTTAAGAAGCTTCATTTAAAATTAAATTAAAATGCAGAACCACCCAGACCAGTGGCCAGGACCCAGGCAGTGTGAGTGCCACTGAAAATCAGCTCGCGTGCCACCTTTGGCACGCATGCCATAGGTTGCCTACCCCGACCTATCCTTTTGCAGGCACAATTATATGTCTGAAACTATTTGAGCTTGCAAATTGCATCTCCCAAATTGGAGGCTCATTTCAGGCCAGAAATATGGTTTATAGTGTGAATTTCTCTTGAAGCTATTTTACATTTCAGTCAGTTTAACTAAAGAAATTTAACAATGATCCGCCTGAAAAACTTTAAAGCCTTTCTAAACTAAACATATCAAAATTACCCTAGTGCTATAAATCATTAGATACCTTCAATACTGTCAGAAACAAACCACTTAAGTAACAACAACTCAGCTCTTTCTGGTGCAACTAATTTGATGTCCCTTGTACATAGAAGCTCTGTCCATTCTGTAGGCTATTAGAACATCTCCTGTGTATTCAGACAGTATGAGGGCACTGAAGTTAGCCTAGTGGAATTCCATTAGAATGAAAGTAAAGATGTTCTTAATTTGGGACACGTCATTCAATATGGCTTGTTACAGACGTTCCTGGAGATGATACAAATATCCACTTTAGTCACTCAGGACAATACAGTGCAGTGTGGAACTATTTTAGAGCTCACTGCTTTTAATGAGGATTATGCAACCATCCCCCAACCCCACCCCCAGTACCATATCTAGGATGTATGACAGAGTTTCATGTAATATTTGTGTGAGCCAAGGGGTGGAGAGAGTGAGCATATCACACAGTCCTACCTAACAAGACTGATTCTTTATAATAATTTAGAGCTCTTTTGTGGCCTGCCTTGCATAAGTGATGATGAGGATAGACAGGGTAGGGTGGTTTTTCTCCTCCTTTTTGCACTACACCCATGACTTCTATTGGGAAGCATAGACACTGCTCCCAGATCTAACTTCCTGAATTGGGGAGTGTGAGGCTATGGATAGGTCTGAGGCAGATGGACTGGGGAAGGATGTGGGTAGTTGTGAGTGAAATTGGGGTAGTACCCCTAGTTGATAAAGAAGGGGCTGTGACCTATAGATGCATGGTCTGCATTATTGTACGAAAACTTGGCATAGGGTAGCAGTGTAGACCTGCTGGTGGTTGATGTAGCATTGTAAGTATTGTTCTAGGATCTGGTTGATTCTTTCCCTTTGGCCATTTGTCTGAGGATGGTAGGCAGAGGACAGGTTCACTAATAATAAATGTAGGTCATTGTGCCAGAAGCAGGCAGTAAACTGTGTTCCCCAGTCAGAGGTAACATAATCTGGGAGGTCATGAAGACAGACTAGGTTTCCCCTGCAGAGGGTAAACCCATGCAGGGCTTAAAGTAAGCCATCTTAGAAAAGAGATCTACTGCTGTCAGGATGGTCATGAAACCATTGCATTCTTTTAGTTCTGACACAAAATCCAAGGAAATGGCCTCCCAAGGCTGAAGTGGGATGTCCACAGGTTGGAGGACACCATAAGGTTTCTTGCATGGGATCTTGGTGTGGGTACATACTTGGCAGGAAGCTACAAAGGTCTCTATTGTGGGACGCACATTCAGGACCACCAGAAGAAATGGGATGTTAATCTTTGGGTTTTATATCACACTAAGTATCTTGACAGGGTGGAATTGTGGCACAGTTGAAGAACCACCACTCTCTCAGGTCCTGTGGGAACATAGATATCCCTTATTAACACGATCCCCTCACTGGTGTCACAGGGTTCTGGTTGATAATGGCCAACTCATTGGGTGGAATTCCAAAGACAGAACCAGAGCAGATGAGCCTGACAGGTCCTGGAGGCTAGTTGCATTGGGGAAACTATGGAACTTGAGAATGTGGACTGGTTCCAGACTGGGGCTTTGGGGGTTGGACCCATAACTTTGGACAAGGCATCAGCCTTGCATTTCTGGTTCCAGGATAGTAGATCAAGGTAAAGTTGAACCAGGAGAAGAACAGAGCCCACTGGAGATGTCATTGGTTTACAGCTTTGGCCTTGAGCAAGTGCTCCATATTCTTATTATGACAGGCCCCTTCCAGGTTGTGTTTTTGAAGATGGCCTTAATTGCCAAGATCTCATAGTTTCACTCAGCAAGAAAGACGTTTCCTTGAACAGTAGGCAATGGATTGTAGTATTTGCTTGGGTCCATGCCTTTGGAAGAGGACTACCCTGATCACCAAATTAGAGACATCAGCTTTCATAATGAAAGCTTGAGCCATGTCTGGGTGTGCCAATATTGCCATAGTAGTAAAGAAATGTTTCAACTGCTGGAATGTGTGCTGGACCTTGGATGACCAATGGTGATTTTCTGGAGTAGAGCAGTGAGGGGTTTAGCTTAATTTGAAAAGTTCAAAATGAACTTCTGGTAAAAGTTTGTGAAGCCTAAAAAATGTTGTAGGTCACACACATTGCGGGGGGTGCCCAGTCACAGACACCCTGGACCTTGTGTGGATCCATCTTAATGGCTTCTGGGGACAGGATGAAATCCAGGTACTCGGCTGAGGTCTGATGAAATGTGCACTTCTCAAGTTTAGGACAGAGACCATGTTGTCATAGTATCTCCAGAACTGTGCAGATGTGAGTGGTGTGTTGAGACAGATTCTCTCAGAAGATCAGTTTATCATCTAAGTATACCACCAACAAACTGGTCCAGCAGGTTTGTAGCACATCATTAATGAAGTGCTGGAATGTCACTATGGCATTACCAAATGGCATAAGCAAATATTCAAAGTGGCTTTAACAGGTCAGAAAGGCAGTCTTCCATTTCCTCCCACTCTTGGATACATGCAAGATGATAAGATCCAGTTTAGTGAATATGTGGGTGGGCCCCATGCAATCCAACAATTCAGGAATCAGGAAAGTGGGTAAGTTTCTGAATTATCTGTTTTAGGGCCTGGTAATTGACACAAAGACAGAGGCTGCTGTCCTTTTTACAAAAATGAATTAGGGCATCAGCTGGTGAAGTTAACTTGTGGATGAACCCTCCAGGCCAGGTTCTCATGGAGATATTCTTGCAATGCAAACAGTTCAGGCTCTGACATTGTGTATATGTCAAACCACATCTTCACCCCCATCTGAAGTTTTGTGGGGCAGTCACAGTCCCAATCTGAGAGGAGGTTTTCTTCATTCTTCTTTTCAAAGAATCAGTGTAGTTGCAATACTTGGGAAGTTCCATAGTTCCTTCAGCAGTTGTTTCAGTGCAGGCAACTACACCTATTTGAGCCTTCTTGGGTCTCAGTGCAACATTCACTGGTCCCTGGTCATGCTGTGGGCAGAATGCTAACAGGAAACTGACCTACTCTCACTAGTGAATGAGGGGATCATGAAGAATTAAGCAGGAGATGCCAAGGATCAGGGAAAATGCGAGGAATAGATCACACTGAATTACATTCTCTCTCTGTCCCTGAATAACAGCCTCCAGGGGATAGTCTCCTCCACAACTGGACCTGAAGACGGTAGGGAGCCATCAATAGCTTCAATCATGTCGAGCATCACCTTGCTTAGCAGGGTACTGTGAAGGGCCCAAGATGTAGCTGCATCCATAAAATTGTCCATTTCTCCCAAATTGATGAGAGCCTATTGGAAGGAAATCCATCAGGGGTTCCCCACGATGCGCAGCTGGATAGGCACCCGCAAATGATAAGCCCCTGGATGGGGGCTAGATCATGCCTCAGTGAGGACTGGTGTACAGGGAAGTTCTCTTCTTTCAAGGCCCAGGCTGATTCCCTCTATTCTGCCTGGACTGCCTTGTTTCACTGAGCTCCTCGGTGTTAGTACTGGATAGGCCAAGATGGTGTGGCCAGGTTCACCCACAGTAGAAGTAACAGTGGTGCTGACAGTGCCATTCTTTTTCTTTGGATGTGAGTTGTTGATGAGCATTCCAGTTAGATAGCACAGGTCTATGGCCTTCCAGCAGCGGGGAGGCCCAGTTTAATCAGTCTGCCAGCAGGCTGATTACCAAGTCCACCTTAGACTGGTCAGAGGAGTAGATTTAGGGACACATCAGAAACAGATGGCAGCATTGGTTCATGAAATCCCCAAACCACTGGCAGTTCCAATCAAACTATTTGGGCCAGGGTATCACAGGCCCTATTCGGGGCAAGGTGCTGCAGGCTGTGTTTGCAACATAGTATTCTTGTCCCTGAACGGTCTATCTACTGAAGCCCCTGATGGTCCAAGATCAGTTGCACAACTCTGGCCTGCAGTGCTTGATTATCCACATGGACGTGGAGGACACATTCGGGCAAGTCTCATGCTGCTGGTGGTGCAGCTGGGTCCATCCTTCTCACACTGGGCTCAGTTTCACAGGGTTATTGTGGTCCAAACAAGCTGTCATGGCCAAGTCATGGGTGGCCAGATCTAGTAGTTGGAGCCAGAGCCCGCAGTCACAAGACAGGAGTCAAGAGTTGGCTGGGTCACAACAATGGGAGGTCAGAAGCAGGAGACAAACTGGAGCAGAACTGCAAGTCAAGAACCAGAGTCAGACTGGGTCAGAAATACCAGGAGATCAGATATAGAAGGCAAACTGGAGGTCAGGAACCATAAGTCAGATGCCAGGAGTCAAGCTGGGTTGGGATGCCAGGATATCAAGTTGGGGAGCGGGAGTAGGAGCAGGAGGTGCATAGTCCAGAGCAGAGTGGAGTCCAGTTGTTCAGACAGCTTCCTGGTCCTGCTGCTGTCTTCAGTAGGGCCAGCCGGCCAATCAGCCACTCTAGGACTCCGCCAGTTGGACCAAGGGGCAGAGCCTCATGCTGGATCTGGGCTGCATGTGTCCCAGGTATGCAGTTATCAGCTGGCTACCAGGGGGGAAGGTTGAAGTGTGGCTGCTCCATTGAACCCTGCAGGCCTGGGTTTGAGATCCATGCGTCATGACACAGAGCTAGCCATGCTCCCTAGGTGCATCCAGGAGGAATTTTCTGATTCAATCAGAATTCCTCCTGAGGGGTCCTGCTGTTGTATCCTCTCCAGCCTGGGCCAAGGTTTAAAGCCATGGTCCGATTTTGCAGTCAGGGAACACAGGGATGTTTGTTTTCTTTGAAAATATTCTTATTATGGTAGAAAGTAGGAAGACAATACATGTAAACAAACTGTGGGAGAATGTCTCTCTCTTTAAAATCAGCTCTAGAGTCCTATTCAAAGTCTAATGAATAAGACTAACATTTACAGGGAACTCTAAGCATGTCCCTTGTAGGAATCACTATGTACCCAGATGTGAGCATCTTTGTGCAGAACCTTCATTAACCCCCTGAGTATCAAACGTTCCCATACTTTGCACAAGTTTGATTTCAGATCTGGTCTTTGCAGCTCAGGCCCACTTTTAGTATAATGATGGAAGGAAAAGAATGTATTGAAGCTGAACACAGTCAAACCTCTACTAGAGACTACACTAATTAGGCAACCTCCTTTTTGAAGAGGCCATCCCAAAGTATCTTCAAGTGTAGAGAGTACAAATCCGCTGTACCTTATGAGAAGACCAACTCTGTTAAGAAACCAGTTTTAGCGGGTGCCTATTAAGACTTGTGACACTGTATTTGGTTATGGGTTTGTTCTATAGAAACACCCATACTCTTGAAGGGTCATTTCTGCACCAAAAGTTCCTAAATGAGATAATCAAATAGTAATGGGTTACACTTGGAAAAGTCAAACCCCACCAGGCAATTTTTTCTGATAAAATAAACCAACTGTACTTTTTGCATGTCATCCAGTGCGTAGACAAAATTGAATATTCTACTTGGTAGCTTTAAAAAAATGTACCTGGCACTGGTATTTACAATAGTTAAAAATGTATTAAATATTAATATTATTATTATTATTATTATTATTATTATTATTTGCATTGAGATACAACCTAGGAATCACAGTCACAAACCGGGTCCCCATTGTGTTACACACAACAGCGTAAATGCATAACAATGAAGATACGGTAAGAAAAGCTTCAATAGTATTTAACCTGAAGATCGATGATACAGTACTGTGATTCTAGCGTGACCTATCTTTTCTAATCTGAGTTGGTAAGGTTGTGGTATTTCGCTTTAGAAGGTCAGAGGTGTCCTGGAGATACAAATCTGAGATATTCAATGGAAGTGAAGGCCCAGCAGAAGGAAAACCATTATATAGAAACACATGTGAGGTCTATAGAAAAGGTCTAAGTCTTATGAAGTGGACTTTTTTTTTAAGAGCATAAGATTTTTACCATGACAGTGCCTCTAAAGCAGAACCAGCAGTGAGAATAATAATAATGGCCATAACTATGTTAATAATAAAATGAGAATACTATACTATGGTGAAGTAAAACCAAAACAATCACTGTTCAACAAATGGGTTGACTTTTACAACTGCTTATTGAGGTTCTTGGACTGCAGGAATAGGCAATTATTAGTGTACATCAAATGCTTCTTGTCAGAATATTTGTTCAACAAAGGAAAGTTTCTATCAGGGTGGAGAATTATTTTGCAGAAAATTAAGTTTCCATCTCATTACACTTATCAGCTCTGCTCTCCCATTCTCCTTCGCCCTCATTCTGAGTACTAGGAATTATGGATGTGCATAGCTCTGTATATTTGCATTCAGGAGGCTACTAGTACTTGGATTCATTATTGTTAGTAAACACTATGCTTTTGAAAGCAGCTTAAAAGTTAAGGAGAGAGGATAATGATGCAGTGTGAGGCGTTTATTAATGTTAAGCTAACCCTAGGATGTTA
Organism: Mauremys mutica; assembly: GCF_020497125.1. Taxonomy (NCBI): domain Eukaryota; kingdom Metazoa; phylum Chordata; order Testudines; family Geoemydidae; genus Mauremys; species Mauremys mutica. Next base: position 267,710,049 of record NC_059073.1, read on the forward strand.
GAACTGTCAGTTTGCACCGGCTAACAGAGCTGGGGAGAGATTTTAGGCAAAAAGCATGTACAATTCGGGGGTGGGGAGGAGAAATCCTGATGCGACTGCTACTGATGGATTGTGGGGAGGCATTCTAGAATTTTCCTGAACAGAATGCCCTTGGTCAAACTAAGTTTTCCTTTAGAAAGCTGAGAGAACTCCTGTGCAACTCGCCTCTCCCCTACTATCTCATGCAGAACAAAGTCACTAACAGAAATCTGAGTGGCCCTGGGTGATTGGAGTTAGCTTTTCCTCCATAACTATTAAGGAAGAATTTCTTTCTTTCTCTGATATGCCTTTCTCTGATATGAGCAGCAGATATCAGAGAAGCACCAACCATCCGTTAGGTACACGGTCATTGCACCGTATTTTTTGCCTTGCAGTTTCATCCTCTTTATGGCCTTGATTCAGCAACCTACCAAAGTACACAAGTAATCCTATTAACATTAGCAGGTATAACCACATGCTTACAGTTTTGCCTGTGCTTTAGTCTCTCTTACCTTATTGGGACATATATTCTCTTTCCTAATCCTCCAAAAGCTACCCTGTGCGTAACCAAGGAAGAAAGAACTAAGTCTTTGGAGAGTGACACCCTCAAATTTACTCTGTAAGCTGCTCATCCTCTGATACATTCTCTTTACCACATTTGGAGTCTGGCCTGCAGCCTTTCCCCATCCTAAGCAGGGAGGGGGAGGGGAAGAGAGAGAATGAGAGAGAGATTGGGGCAAAGAAAGAATAATGAGAGAAGAAAAATGTGAAAGTAAAAATAAGAAGAGGGAAGAAAGGCCAAGTGGCAAGAGGACACGTTTAAGGGAGACTAGTTTAAAAGAAACACTGAAATAAAATAAATTCTAGACAAATTAGTCTAAGGTAAATATAGACCATAAAAGTGACTGAATGGAAGTTTCATCAAAGGTTTATACAAGATGAAAAATGAAGACATAGAAGTGAAAAAAGGAAAAAACAATGAAGAGAGTGTTATCATGTGGTAGGTTTTCTTTAAGCAACATTTTGAATCTGTGTTTTAATGATGGCTTGCCTGTTTCTTGCAAAGCAAATATCTGAAAATGTGCCTGGTTTCTGGATGAAGGTTACGGGAAAACACTTTGGCTGCTATATATCAACCTTATTCATTCTTTGAACAGTTGACATGAAGACTCTCAGAGCACCAAATATAGGACTCTATTATAGCTAAAATAGCTTCAATGGTCAGTTTTATTATTAACACACACAAATAGCATCAGACCCCCAACTCACAAAGGTGGCAGCTCTATTTCCAATACCCCAGCACACTACATGCTTTTAATTTAGACAACAAATTTCACCACTTCCCAACTGTAAATTGGGTGACATAAAACAAAAAACGTGTTCCAACAGCTTTAACATTTTATAGATATTTTAACCAAGCAACGATCCTTAACCTTAAGAAAAAAGGAAGAATTACAAAGAGTTTGCTATAAAAACACCTAATCTTCAGTAATTGGCTGAAGTTGTGTGGCCCAATAGATAGAGCACTGGACTGGAACCTCCAATATTTGGGCTCTATTCCCAGCTCTGGCTTACTGGGTGATCTTGGGCAAGTCACTTCACCCCTTTGTAAGGTAAAATGGACTTGTGATCTCTTATGAGTAAAGTGCTTTGAGATCTGTAGATAAGAGCCAGGTGTTATTATGTGAAGCAGGTTTCACCACTAGAGATCTCACTTCATATTGCCAACAGCATAACTAACAATAATGCAATAGAAAGCCTTTAAGCAAACTTGAGTGGATGGATAAAATTTAACCATGCAACCATCTGGCAAATTCCAATTTGTGTGGCTTATTTCCACTAGAGATTGTCAATCCAAATAAAGCACAAAGATAGCATTGTTCATCGTAACAATATCCGAGTACATTCAGATTTTAATAATAGCAATATCTTTCTCAGCCAGAGTGTACTGTGCAGACTTCAGTAACATTAGGCATGACATTTTGATGTACTTTTTGGAATCACATGTGGTCAATTGGCAGAATTTGACGGATAATAGTAAAATACTACCAATAAAGGAATGCCAGAATCTGTAGAATTTTTGGAATACATAAGTAAAACCAGGCTTAAAATACTTAGTATAATACACTGGAAAAATCTCCTCTGCATTCCAGACCAGAGGTGAAATCTTGGGCCCATTGAAATCAGAGGAAGTTTTGCCATTGACCTCAATGGATCAGGATTTCACCCAAGGACTTTAGAACAACCAGATTAGAAACAGCCTCATTTCAGATTTCACACAAGACATAGTAGAGACTGGGCTTGGACATTTTGTATATGTAAGTAACTCCGGTGTATCCTGATAGATAGGATATATTCAATAGACCTGCTGCTTTACGGTGAGGAATGATCTTCCAGCGAGGACTTGCAATGTCGGACACTTATTATTTTTTATTCATCCTCAAAAATCTGAGACACAATGCTTGCTATGTAACAACAAATCTATATATTTATACAGCACTACTGCATATAGTATTTAGGTCTTCGATCTTGCCCTTGTCACATACATGTCATATGGATGGACCCTGAACTCCTGTTCAGCCCCACAGATTTCAGTAGGAGTCCAGCCACACTGAGTCACTTGTAAAATCAAAACCTAGATTGAGACGGAGATGAGAGAAGGTTTTAAAAGATGTTGAAATAATTTTTGCTTATAAAAATTAATCTAATCAACGATTTTTTCCAATTCTTATATTATTGTTGTCCCTTGACCCAAATATCCAGGGACTTGCTGGTATCATTTTCATTAGGAGGAGAGATTGATGATAGTCAGATATTTCTTCAGTACAATCCTACTCATTTTTAAAGCACATGCACAAAGTCCTGTTTCCCTGAACAGAGTGGGAACAAACAAGGGGAAGTTTCCTTGTTCAGAATTCCAAACCTGCTTCAAGCCATGCTGTGCCCAAAAGAAGCTCTCTCTCTGCTTTCTCCCAGGCCCTCACTACCATCAATTCATATGGCTTCACCTGATTTTCTGGCTGCTTCCTGTTCACTTTCTGCTTCTGACACTCACAGACACCCACAGCTGGAATCCAGTCAAAAACTCAGCCCCTGTGTTTGCAACCAACTTCCAGGGAAACCCCTCATATTCTCCCTGAGTTTGTTTTTGCTCAGGCCTTCCATGTGGCCAGTGCTTTGGGCATTGGCTTCTATTGTTTCAGCCATTTTATTTCATAAAGGAGCTTAATTGCATTTCTCATTTAGCCAGAATGGAGGGCGGCTAGCATACCCATCAGCTTCAGCAAGGTCCATGATTGCCCATAGATCAAAGACACACTTGCTGGCAGCTACCTACACCCTCCAACATAGTATTATTTAACCTTTTGAACTGCAATCATTCCAATCATGCAAATCCTTATCTAGCCAATGGTTTGAATCCATACATACCATTTACCCATTTTTTTTCATACAGTTGGACCATTTATGGGTATGAAGAATTATTACAAACTGGATTGATGTATCCAGTATATTGTAATGACACCCCTTCTATTTGTGATATGTATTTATATAAAAAAGGAACTGTTGATCATTTTAAGAGCATACTTATGAAAGCAGCAACAATTGTTATGAAAATTAGTTACTGTACAATCGCAGCAGCTGTCTCCTAACGTTAAATATCTTACTCCAGTTCAATTTTCTTTCCAAATTGCCCCAAACTATTAGGATAATGCCCCACCTGTTTGCCCAGTTTTCTTCCAGGGAAGGACTGATGAGGATAATTGATTGTGGGGCTGAGGGAGGGGGTGGGGAGATGAGGTCAGCTGATTGCTGCCCGGGGGAAAAGGATGTGGGAGGTCTGTTTTGTTCTGAGATCAAGATCCACTTGTCATGAATGAGATATAGCAGGGACTCTTGGAAGACACTGTTTTAAGACCCTTCCCCCACTTGGGAATGGCAGATGTTCTGTATGATTTATGGGCCTGGTTAGGAGACCTTAATATTATGGAATACGATGGGATCAGCGCAGTAAACAAATATAAGTACATCATGATTTGACACATTTTGTGAACTGCATTAAAACAGGACAAATGCAAACAATACCCCAACCTAGAAAAACACATTTCTTTTCTACACTTGTACAACTGACGTGGGTCCAGGCCTCAGATGCTATGGGAACCATTGTGTTATGCAAGGGAATAGAACTCATCCTGAACACTACTGTTCCATGGGATCCACACCTTTACATACTAAGAGATCTCACATCTGTTCCTGAACTCGGCAGCTTTGCTGGTAGCTAAAAAAACACAAACTAATAACTATTGAAAGAGAAATCAACAACCGTTCCAGGCCTGAGTGAATGGATTTGAGGACTTAGTAACCTGGCATCCCTGTAACATGTATTCTATACAATGCCAGACAGAATGAATGTATTTGGAATGAATGTGTTCTGTTTTCATGGATGTGTACTCTATGGTTAAACACACACACACACTTACTCCCACTCTTTCCTTTCTCTCTCTCTCTCTCTCTGTAGAATAAGAACATTTCAAAAGCCAGAGATATAATCATGTCTCCTCTATCTTCTCTTCCCGTCACTCTAGCAAACAACCTTGTAGAGGAGCTGATGCAGCTCTGTTGTACAGCTCATCATCTGTACCCTGTGAATTATTATTTAGAACTAGAAAATGCAAGTCAAAAATAGTACAGTGCTGGATGGAACAGTTCTGTATTGACAAAGGGGATCGACAAAATAACCCAATATACATCTTTTCCATCTATAATTTGTATGATTATTAAAGTCTAAAGAAAAAGTCCAGAGAAATTTGATTTGAAATTGGAGGCAGAGATGCTGATGTTTTTTCACTTAGATTTTTTATGGTCACGCTATATACACCTAGAAAATAGTGTTTGTAATGGTATGGAAAGGTAGCACTTCCAGCTCCTTGCTTAAAGTTCCCTATTGCAAGCGCTTTTATACGGCAAACCACCCGATAGATCAAAAGCATTACGAAACAGATTTTTAAAACCTACTCTCCCTTCTTGCACTTGCAATTTGCCAGATATAGTAGCTAGACATGTAAATTATTTCATTTACTCCCACCGAGTTGCAGGTGCAAAAAAGCAAGGTTGGGTTCAAAATCAAGCCTTAACAGTTAAGCTTTCAAACCAGGGCACAATGGTCTTCCCCACAAAGTCAGACACACCTACTTTGCCTCCAAAAAGCTAACATAGTAACTGGGCATTTATGCATCCAAATCACCCAGCTATACAATACAAGAGCAATATCTGTGTGTGCATCCATTATGCCCTGCTCTGAAATTTGGCATTAAGGGAATAGCCCATGTAATAAAATGAAATAAATTGAGCCATGGTAAAGAGAAGGAGGTACCAGAAAACAGCCCATGAATGAAGATTTACTAAAAGAGATGGAGAAAATCTTGGGAGACTGGGGAACTGATTCTTCCCTCTCTGACTTCTTCTTCTTAGCATATGTGCTACCTGCCTCAGGTGGCACATGACAGGATTCATCACCTAATTTGGTCTGGTGGTTGGTTCATTAGCTTCTCCACCGGAGCCAGGTACTGATGGGGAGTGCTACTTGAATGCTGATCCATGCTTCCCCCCACCGCTCCCACCCCCCCCACCCCACGCCCGACTTAGAAGCATTAATCCTATTTTTCCTGTTCCAGGAAAAGAAAAAGATCTAGGAATAACATCCAGGTACCTGAGAGCACAAATGGAAGGAGAAATGATGAATCATGCTTAGGGAAGTTATGTTACCCTGTCATCTTACAAGTCACATGTAACTTGTCTTTGTCTTACACTAAAACCGAATCCGCATTTTGAACTTATAAGTGAGAGATAAAATCTTTTTTCTCTTGTGCACACAATGTTATCTAAAGGCTGTGAATAATCATTCAGAAACCTCTCCCTCCCAGCTCATCTGTCCATATTCAAAACTGAAGTCTTGGGCAGAACTAATGGCTCTAGCTTTGCAGATGGAACTCCCCAAGGGAATGAGGTGTGAACACAGGGATATTAACGTGACCTTAGCAAAGACTGATCTAATCTTGCAGCTGACATTGTTTAGAGTTGCTGGTTTATGAGGGATGGTAGTTAAAAATATTATTGGATTGGTTAAATAGCTGGTTACAAGGTATGCAAGCAGAAAGAAGTACTATGAGCACCCTTACTGTGGCCATAAACTAAATACAAAACACTAGGACTTCAAGTAGATTTGGGTTTGTGGTCTAAAGGTCATTAGGTTTCCCTTAATGGTCACAGTTCATTAATTCAAAGTAACTTTGTCTCAGTCTGTGGGGGCACCTTTCCAAGTAGGGCTTGACAGCAAATTTTGCAGAGACAAAAGACGAATATCATGTAATGAATTCTCTTTATATTCAACCTTCTGAACTCAACAGTCAAAGATTTCCACCTAAGTGTGAATGCATTCATGCTTAATGGAAGCAAGTTCTGACCTGCCCAATGCCAGGTTGTAAACAAGTTTAGGAAGGCCAGTCCCCCAAAGACCTAGCATATCCACTGCCGAAAACATGCTTAGATAACAGCAATAGCAATACCTTACGGGTTACATTCTGCCCCGGCTTGTACCACTGGAGCTGCATTAAAGTCAAAAGAAAGGCATAAACATAAGTGAGAGCTGAATTTTTCTGAAGAAGCTTAAAGCTCAGGATACGCCTTTCTCCCTATCTCACAGTGCCTGACAAAGAAAGAATTGAAGGATAGAGAATGGGTCTAAGACGCTAAGCTTTGCTTTTTCTGGATTTAGCTAGTTCATATCACAACCTTGATGGTGCTTAGACTGAATTTTCTTGTTGGTTTTAAAACAAATTTAAGTTATCTTCATACATGAGAATTCACAGTTAGTGAAACCAACCATCTTCAGCCTGGCAGAATAATAGAACCACTTTGTTAGTGAATAGCTTGTAAAGAGCCACTACATAGGAACGGTATGTTGATGTTCCATCTCTGTTTTCCTTCTGACATTCCACACTGTGCCTGCTTGTACTAGTGCAGCCAGATTATTAATTATTATTATTAAATAATTATATTGCAATATTGCATGAAGGCCCCATGGTGCTCAGTGCTATGCATGCCATACAAAGACATAGTCTCTGGCTCAAAGAACTTCCAATCTAACAAATCATCTCAGATCAGTCTAAAAGCGCACGCTGTAAACATTGTAATGAAATGGCAAGACATCACGTCACAATTCTTTGGTGTCTCTCTGTGCTCATTTGATACTGTATGTGTGCTGGAAGGGGAGATGCAGTGCTTGTCCTCATTGACTTTACGCCTAGCAGCTTGGAGAGACTGCCACCCACTTTGGAGGAATCCTGAATGATTTCTGGTGGCTGCTAGCCATTTTCTCTGTTCTTTGCACTGCTTTGTGTGCATAATTTGTGCTCTGCTCTCTTTGCCTTGGATAAAACTCTCGCTCCGTTAGAGCCAAAGAGCCACACGCTGAGGATTGCTGCATTCGGCCATAAATGCTCTCGAGCTGTTGGAATCTGTTTTGTAAATAAATAAGAAAAATGAACGGGAAACTTCTGCTCTCAGTTGTACGTAGTCAAATCTCAATGCCTATAGTTTCTATGGGCTCGATCCTGCAAGGTGCCAAGCAACCCCTGGAAAATGCTGAATGTCTTCTACTCCCAAAGACTTAAGGAGTTAAAGGTGGTCAGCACCTTTAGCGCCATGCAGGATCAAGCCATGTGTGCACAGGACTCCCACCGATTTCTGCCATCAGAGCAATTCATTTTGAAAATACATTAAAAACATCTCCCACTGACACCAGTGGGAGTTCTGTGCATGTAGAGAAACCAAAATATCATAGCTGAGATCCACTGTGGATTTGAGAGCAGAATTTTATTCAGCTTATGCATATAATTATCAAGTCGTGGTCTACTATAAAATGCAGCTGGTTTCACTGTGACAAATTTTTCCCTGATGTGTACCCATGGCAGTAATAGCAGTGACACTAGGGATGAATTTGATCTGGTGTGTTTAAAACTGGGGACAGAAAAAACAGTTCAGGAAAATGAGAACTGGCCTGAACCATCATCCATCACCTGATTAACCCTTTTCTGGATTCTGATTGGTTCCAGTACCCCTTCCCTTCCACACTCTGACTTTCAATAATAACTGCATTTCTCTCTCTCTCTCTTTGGTCCTCTGGTAGCCACCCTGACTCCCTCTCCTTACCCACAACTTTACAGTATGCCTGCAGTTCCTCCTTCCCATATCTTTCCAGATTATGCAAGTTCCCTCACACAGGCAAAGGGAAAACATATACAGAATATTCGTTCCTGAATAATTAAAGAAAATGACTAATGACTAGCTTTAGCCTTGGGCTGTGGATAAAAGTGATCAGTCTTGTTACATTTTGGAACAAATATTTTAAACATTTCATAACTTTGCATCAGGAGACACTCTCAGTTACAACAGTGTAAGTCCAGAGTAACGCCATTGAAGTTGGAACTGTTGTTTTAGATTTACTCCTGAATAATTTGAAGCACATCTGCTTCAATTTTTGAATTATCTGTATTGTGCTGAGAAAATAGAGAAACCCCTCATCCTAGAAGTTTGAGTTTCTTTATGCTACCAAGATTTCCTGAGTGGAATACAAATTATCAGAAACTTTTGCAGATCTGATGGGTACCAGAAACTTTTTCCGCCTAAATTGCAACAGCCATTCACATATTGATTTAGCTTTTAGAGTAAGTACTAAGGATGTATGAAACTCCCTCCCTCTATTTTGACAGTCTCTATATTTTCATTCTGCTCTTTCTCAGCACCATTTTCACTAGCATTAGAATTTGTCTTCTCTACTTTCTCTCTGCTCCTTGCTCACAATCTCTCTTTAATGGAAAATGAATGTATTAATTCCCAGTTTTAGTCAAATTTTCAAAACTGCAATGTTCAAATAGTTCAAAATTAGGCATGAGCTTGACTATCCCCAGTGAGAAATGCACCATCACTTTGTTGCCTTTGAGGATTTGGACATGAGAAAAAATGTGTGAGAACTCTTCCTGATAAGGTTTTCCATATGAAACACCAACTAACCTTTATGTTTATAGTGGAGTGTAATGCTGTGAGTTCTCAACTGCCCACAGTAGCCTGCCATTCACCGGAGCCCTGGATATGGTTTGGAAGAGTTCGTCTCTGTAGTGGGAGGGATAGGAGAAATGAATGTGAGGAAATACTTGAAAGGTTCAGCTTCCACTAGAATAAATCTGAATAGCCTTGAGCTGACAGATGTAAAAGGGCAATTGTTTAACAACTTCCTTCTGCCAAGAGACAATATTACAAGCCCCTGTAAAATACAATACACTATGTAATATAAATACAGTGCAAGTATGTTTAGTAAATTAAATAGCTGGGAGTAGAATATTTGGATACTTGGCCACATTTTCTTGACTTCTAATTGTCCAACAGAAAAGAAATGTTGGCTAGATATCAAGTCAGAAATTTCTTGGTTAATTTAACTTTCCATTCCGATTACCCCACACTGAGCCTCCTGGTAAACTGAGTAGGTTTGCTAGTTCCAGAGAATAGTTTTGCTTAATAGGAGACTATTTATCTTGGCCACTAAAATTTCCTCCATGTGGACTGGAACCTCTCAGGTTTAAAATACAGAATTCACAGGAAAGACTGGGAAAGTCACCACAGCAAGTATGGATGCCTTCCAATTTATCAGATCCCTATGCCACTGATAGAAAGCAGGACACACCACCAACACTGTTTGAGGGTCACATCCAGCCCCTTTCTCCATGGCTTGGATGATTCTTCTTCAGATAAACTGGCAGAGCTCTGGTGGGAGAGGGAGGTGCTGGTTGTGGGGGCACTGCTCAGCAAGGACCCGATCCAACTCCCAATGTAGTCAACAGGAGTCTTCCTTGAGTGGCACAACACCATCTCTGGGTGAGCCCCCACAGCAATGCATGAGAGGTGGGGCATGGGTGGGATGCCCACATAAAGTACCCCCTTGGGCTACTCCAGAACTATTCCACAGAAGCCTCTCTGGAGCAGATCTGCAGCCACTCCGTGGCCTGGGGAAATGGATTACTCTCACTGTGTCCTTCTGTGCATCCCCCCAGCACTGAAACTTTTTAAAGATGTAGTGCCCATCTTTAAAAAAGGGAAGAAGGAAGATCCAGGGAACTACAGGCCAGTCAGTCTCACCTCAGTCCCTGGAAAAATCATGGAACAGGTCCTCAAGGAATCAATTCTGAACCACTTAAAGGAGGGGAAAGTGATCAGGAACAGTCAGCATGGATTCACCAAGGGCAAGTCATGCCTGACTAACCTAATTGCCTTCTATGATGAGATAACTGGCTCTGTGGATGAGGGGAAAGCAGTGGATGTGCTATTTCTGGACTTTAGCAAAGCTTTTGATACAGTCTCCCACAGTATTCTTGCCAGCAAGTTAAAGACGTCTGGGCTGGATGAATGGACGGTAAGGTGGATAGAAAACTGGCTAGATGGTCAGGCTCAACGGGTAGTGATCAATGGTTCCATGTCTAGTTGGCAGCCGGTATCAAGTGGGGTGCCCCAAGGGTCGGTGCTGGGGCCGGTTTTATTCAATATCTTCATTAACGATCTGGAGGATGGTGTGGACTGCACCCTTAGCAAGTTTGCAGATGACACTAAACTGGGAGGAGTGGTTGATACGCTGGAGGGTTGGGCTAGGTTACAGAGGGACCTAGACAAATTAGAGGATTGGGCCAAAAGAAATATGATGAGGTTCAACAAGGACAAGTGCAGAGTCCTGCACTTAGGACGGAAGAATCCCATGCACTGCTACAGACTAGGGATCGAATGGCTGGCAGCAGTTCTGCAGAAAAGGACCTAGGGGTTACGGTGGACGAAAAGCTGAATATGAGTCAACAGTGTGCCCTTGTTGTCAAGAAGGCTAATGGCATTTTGGGTTGTATAAGTAGGGGCATTTCCAGCAGATCGAGGGATGTGATCATTCCCCTCTATTCAGCACTGGTGAGGCCTCATCTGGAGTACTGTGTCCAGTTTTGGGCCCCACACTACAAGAAGGATGTGGATAAATTGGAGAGAGTCCAGCGGAGGGCAACAAAAATGATTAGGTGGCTGGAACACAGGACTTATGAGGAGAGGCTGAGGGAACTGGGATTGTTTAGCCTGCAGAAGAGAAGAATGAGGGGGGATTTGATAGCTGCTTTCAACTACCTGAAAGGGGGTTCCAAAGAGGATGGATCTAGACTGTTCTCAGTGGTAGAAGATGACAGAACAAGGAGTAATAGTCTCAAGTTGCAGAAGGGGAGGTTTAGGTTGGATATTAGGAAAAACTTTTTCACTAGTAGGGTGGTGAAGAACTGGAATGGGTTACCTAGGGAGGTGGTGGAATCTCCTTCCTTAGAGGTTTTTAAGGTCAGGCTTGACAAAGCCCTGGCTGGGATGATTTAGTTGGGTTTGGTCCTGCTTTGAGCAGGGGGTTGGACTAGATGACCTCCTGAGGTCCCTTCCAACCCTGAGATTCTATGATTCAAGCAGGGGGCTGGGATCTCAATATGCTCCTAAATGCCAAAAAACAAAGTAAGGCAAGAGCTCACAAGAGGAATCCATACTGGTTTTGGCCATATTTCTATAAGAAAGGGAATCCTTTGACCAGTCAGAACACTCCCTACCACCTCACTTATGTAGATGACAACCTGAAGAAGATACTTCCTGTTTATTAAGTTATAACCATATCCTGTGCTCAATAAAGTCAGAGGCCCAAGGTAATAATTAGCCTGGAATATGGTTATTTTTGAGTTAACAGAAAAAACCCAGAAGTTACTGTTATATTGCAAGTAAAATAACTAAATACTGAACTTCTGAGAGTTTGTGTATTTTAGAACTGGGAAAAAAAACCAAATTAGTTACAGTGGTATTATGGAATTGTGGGCATATGGATGGAGAGTTTTAAGGTCAGTCAAAAATGAGAGTAAAGGGATATGCAGATTGGATAGTTACTGAAAAATCAGATTATCATTGTGAGCGTCTATTTGTGATCTCTGCACTCTGATTGGCCAAGACTGCTTTATTTCAGTATAATCTCTAATAATAGAATTATACCGTGAACAATATATGGGATGATCAATAATAATGAATTCATTCAGTGGTGTTATCACTGTATCTTCACCTTCATGGAAACATTCAAACAGCTGTATCTTATCTTAGAAAGTAAAAGCAGACATTTAGATTTTTGAAGCTACTTGAAGAAAAAGGGCCCTCTATATTTTTCATAGGAATGTCCATATATTTGAAACAAGGACACTCTATTCTAAAACAATTTCTCAAGACATATAGCATAGCCAGTAATGCAAGTGTCATACTGTTTTTCTTGGCAATTATCAGCCACTAATAAATAGCAATAAAAATCACCTATGCCAATAAACTGGATTACAGTGTTTAAAATATCCTGGGAGAGGCAAACCTCAGTATCTTATATTCCCTATATAGCTTCATAAGTCTTCACATCGGTTATATCTAAAATGTTTTTTCTAGTTCAGGAGATATATTCTGGCTCTAGCAGTATTCCCCCTCTTGAGTATAGAGCAATCTTCTCTACCTCTAGAAGCAGAAAGAACTTTTCTAAGTGAGCTCACTGTATGACAAAAAACCTGAAGCCAATCTAGAGAATTTTAGTCCTTAAAAAGGAAATTAAACTGGACAGAGTGAGGTATCCTTTTTATCCAACCTGAAAACATTACCTTTAGAAAGGCACACTGAACACTCGTGTGTAACCAGCACTGCTTTTATCCAACGGGAACTTCTGTTAGTGCTTTGACAATTCCATGCATTCAAGGAAGCAGCATTGTCCAGGTGATAAAGCACAGGGCTAGAAGTCAACAGACCTGGATTCTGGCTTTGCTGGTGACTTGCTGTGTTGCTTGAACAAGGAACTTCTCTGGACATTACTTTCCCCAACATTATAAAGAGGTAACAATGCCTTCCTACCTCTATAATTATCTTAGAGATCAGCAGATGAAAAGTGCTAGATAAATGCTTAGTGTTATCAGTAATTAGGTGTCTTTGGTAAGTCAGTCCATGTTATTCCTTATGTGTGAAACTCACCCCAATACAGAGGATGACCCCTTAAGCCTTTATTAAGTGTGTTACGTGCTGCACGGGGGGCTTGTTTGGTATGTTTCACATGATAGCCAACAACAGGTTCTGATGTGAAAACTACCTTCTTTCCAGGTAAACCACAGTCTTTTCTGCTCTTTCTACCACTGGGAGCTCCCTGTCAACCTCTTCAATTTGGTATCACTGCCTTCATTTCCTCCACCTTATTACTGCTATTTCTACATCACCTTATTTCTTCATGAATAGATTTTTTTTTCCAGTGGTTACATTTAAAATTATTCGTTAGATGGGCGAACAAGAGGTAGGGAGAAAGATATGAGAACACTTACTTTCTAACCTAGATCATTTCTGTTGTAGCAAAATGCACTGTTACTGTAATTCTAAAGGAAGTCCTATCAGGGCTAGTCTACGCTTACCTGCCAGGTCGACGCGGAGAGTTCGACTTCTCAGAGTTCGAACTATTGCGTCTAATCTAGACGCGATAGTTCAAACTCCCCGCGCACTCCGGTCGACTCCGGAACTCCACCACTGCAAACGGCGGTGGCGGAGTCGACCTTGGAGCCGCGGACTTCGATCCCGCGGCGTCTGGACGGGTGAGTAGTTCGAACTAGGGTACTTCGAATTCAGCTACGCTATTCACGTAGCTGAATTTGCGTACCCTAGTTCGCTTCTTAGTGTAGACCAGACCTCAGATGTGTTAGATTAAGGGAAAGTCTATGGTGCAATCACAGGGTGTCTCTGCAGCTCATGTAGATGTACCTGAGCTAGTTTTAATCTAGTCCCAGAGCAATGAAGCCATAGTAGCATGAATTCAGGGTAGGCTATACAAGCCAACCTGGAACTCTGAGTAAAATAAGGTTAGTTCATGCTGAAGCATTCACTGCCACAGCTGCTCCAGTATCCCAGTATTTGCACTGCAATCACACTCCATGATTGTAGTATAGATATACACTCAGTCTTTAAAATTCAATACTATTTTGATAACATACATCATGGAATGTTCTCTCTAAAGCATCTCCTCCTATTGGTCTACTGCATGCTAATGCTGGGAAGTTCAAGAACAACCTGCCATCATCCTCAGTATTGTCCATTAGCTCAATGATTGTTTTCTTCATAAGCACAAACTCATATCCTAATCTATAAATGACTCTTTGCAGGCTTTCGAACACCTGTTATGAAAATCAAGAGATACGCTAGTGCCAGAAAGAATGGGGTTACAGATTAATCAGACCCAAGGTCTTCAACCATCTTTTGCTGTGCATATATAGCAGTGATGGAACAAAATCTCAGAAGAAAACTGCACATTGTTGCTTGTTATTTCAAGAATGAGTAAACAAAAACCAAAATTAAAGCAGCTGCAATCTTTATTTGGCCACCTTAATATTGCATATTTATTGCAACATGGTTTCAGCAGGAGGGATCTTTTGCTATATGTCAGTCTGTACCACCTCTATTGTAAAATTATGTCATAACTTTGTTCTTTTAAAAGAAAACATCAAAGAGAATTTGCAAATCTGGAAAAGATTTCTGAAAAATTTCAATGGGGTGTCTCTGTGACATTCTGAGTGGCATGAACTGTTTGATACTCAACTATTTACAGATGTACATGGAATTTTGGCTGCATTTGCTGCCTGTATTTTCCAGAGACACTGCATATAAATGGAGGGCCAATTTTTGTGTGTGTTATAGCGGAACTGGTTAGGAAAGTCACATTTCTGAGAGTTTTTTCTTGTGCTTGCAAGCATTGCCCAGTGATCTAAGACTGCGTGTATGTGTGCATGCACACATGTCCATGTGTAAAAATTAATAAAAAGGTAAATGTTTTTCACATCCTCACATTATTTTTTGTTACAGTAGAAATGCTGAATCTTGAAACTGAGGGAAAGAGAAAATATTCTTTATGCTGAAATAATTAATTTTATGTCACTTGAAGCTTTCTGAGCTAGTATTATTCTTTTGCCTTTGTCCTACCTTCAAGCCCTCTCATACTGGGATGGAAAGAGTCAAATTATGCCAGAACTCATTTAGAATACTTTGTCACTTGCCTCCAAATAGCAAACAGCACCCTGGCATTTGAAATATAAGGGAGTCGGTGTACTCCTTCCCAAATATCACTGTGATGGCAGCAAGTATATTTATACAGCCTACAATTAATTATTTTGAAGGATTTCACTAATGTTAATAGCATTCTTAAAATAAACAAACAGAAAAATTATAAGTGGTATTGGTAGTTCATCTAGAACAGTGGTTTTCAACCTATGGTCTGTGGACCCCTGGGACTCCGCAGACTAAATTGAAGATTTCCAAAGCAGTCCACACTTCCATTTGAAAATTTTAGGGGTCCACAAATGAAGAAAAGGTTAAAAACCACTTGTGACAGGTTGGATCACAGAACCCCCCCGGGGTCTGCCACCTGATGTGCCAAGACTACTTATGCCCCTGCTTTCCCTGCCAGCTCGGGGCCCCAGCACCTGTCTCGCTGAGCCAGACACGCTCATCTGCTCCAGCAAAGACCCAGGGTCTGAATTACTTGCCCCAAAGCTGCAGGTTTACCTGAAAGCAGCTCACAGAAGTGTTCTTGTCTTTAGCACTCAGATGCCCAACTCCCAATGGGATCTAAACCCAAATAAATCCATTTTACCCTGTATAAATCTTATGCAGGGTAAACTCATAAATTGTTCGCCCTCTATAACACTAATAGAGAGAGATGCACAGCTGTTTGCTCCCCCAGGTATTAATACATACTCTGAGTCAATTAATAAGTAAAAAGTGATTTTATTAAATACAGAAAGTAGGATTTAAGTCGTTCCAAGTAGTAACAGACAGAACAAAGTAAGTCCCCAAGCAAAATAAAATAAAATGCGCAAATCTATGTCTAATCAAACTGAATACAGATAAGATCCTCACCAGTTCCAGAATGCTCCCTTTTTACAGGCTAATCTCCTTTTAGCCTGGGTCCAGCAATCACTCACCCCCTTGCACACTGTCCTTTGTTCCAGTTTCTTTCTAGTATCCTTGGGGGTGGAGAGGCTCTCTCTTTAGCCAGATGAAGACAAAATGGAGGGGTCTCCCAGGGGTTTAAATAGACTTTCTCTTGTGGGTGGAGATCCCCTCCTCACTCCTATGCAAAGTCCATCTCCAAGATGGAGTTTAGGAGTCACCTGGGCAAGTCACATGTCCATGCATGACTCACAATTTTTACAGATAGCATCCATTGTTTACATGCTACCTTGAACGTCCTCAAGTAGACTTCTTATGTGGATTGGAGCATTCCAAGATCCATTGTCCTTTAAGTGTTTCTTGATTAGGTACTTAATTCCAACATTCCTTTCTCCAGGAACCGACCAAATGCTCTACTAAGGTTATTTAGAACTGAAGCCAATACACAGCCAACATTCATAACATTCATAACTTCGAATACAAAAATGATACATGCATACAAATATGATTAATACATTCAGTAGATCATAACCTTTATGGCAATATGTTACATGGCATATGTAGCATAAACCACATTCTAAGCATATTTCCATAAAGCCTTATGGGAGGTACCGTCACACCACTGAGCTAGAAATTTAATAATTTAAGACAAATAAAGCAAATACCCATCTAAAGATTTGCAAGCACAGAGTATCGAACTAGCTTTTTTCCTGTAAGTGAGTCAAACTCTTTTAGGAGATATAGTGAACCATAGGGCAGAATATTTTGTTCTAGCTAAGTTGTTACTAAAGTGCCCATCTGCATGATATTTAGGCACCAGAGACAGAAGATAATGTTTTTTCTCTGTCTTGATTCTGCTATTAATGCTTAGCTGCTTTAAAGTCAATGGGAGTTAAGTGAGTGTCAAAGCTGACTGGTTAGTACTATACAAAGCTGGGAGGAATCCGAAGTTTTATGCTAATTTTTGCTAGCATTCTCACAGATCTTAGCACACTTTTCTTCCTGTAAAGCTGACTTAGTACATGAGGTACTGTGAATTTCCCTTTAATGCCCTAAAGGGAACAGCTATGAAGCATAAAGGTGATTCGTGTCGAAGTGCCGATACTGGAAGCTCCAGGGATTAGTTATACATCCTAGTACACAGAGCTGTGATTTGGTAGGGAAAAGTATATGAATGGAAATCAGCTGGAGTTCTCACCTACACATTACTTCAGATGCACTAACAGAAACAAACATAATGATTTATCTGGGAGAAAATAAGCTAGTAATAGGTATAGAACTCAACCTCATTAAGATGTAGATGCATATGATACCTTTTAGGCAGGCAATACAGAATTTTAAATGGCTCTGCCAGAATGACTGTCAAACCATGTTTGAAGGGAGTCAAAAGAAGACACAATTGAAAATAATTTGTTGAACAGAGTCTTGATATTGTCACCCTCTAGGCTTGGCGGTATTAAAATATGGTCTACGACATATCATGTCCCTGTGTGTTAGCACATCCCAAAGGCTTACACCTATGTATTAGATATTCAAGCAGATTATTCAATGCAGCCTTGCAGGGCCCTTTGAAAGAGAATCTGACATGATGGGCTTGCTGGCCTACCAAGCAAATCAATTATAGGAGAAAGCTTAACACTGGTATATATAGGTCATATAGAAACAACCCCTATTGTCCAGTGAATTGAACTGACCCCTGAGTAATGTCACATTATCCAGTGTAGGTACAGAAGGCAAAGATTCAGATATTTGTATTGTGTGAATAGAGTCAGATTCATAGACTTTAAGGCCAGAAGAGATCGTTGTGATCACCTACTCTGACCTCCTGCACACTGCAGGCCACAGAACCTCACCCATCCACTGCTATAATGTCATGCCATAACATGAGCTATTCCTATACAGGGTAAAAATCTTTGTGCAGTTGTTGATTAAAATGAGGACAGTCAAGTTGCTTCAAGATGAAGAATGACTGACAGGCAACGACCATCTGATATTTGATATTGTTTGCTGTTATTTATTATTTAGTGCAGGGGTGGGCAAACTTTTTGGCCCAAAGGTCACATCTGGGAATAGAAATTGTATGGCGGGCCATGGATGCTGACAAAATTGGGGTTGGGATGCAGGAGGGGGTGAGGGCTCTGGTTGGGGGGTGCGGGTTCCAGGGTGGGGCCAGAAATGAGGAGTTCAGGGTGTGGGAGGGGGCTCCGGGTTGGGGTAGGGGAGTGGGGTGCGGGGGGATGAGGGCTCCAGCTGCGGGTTGCAGGCTCTGGGATGGGGCTGGGGATGAGGAGTTTGAGGTGCCGGAGGGTGCTCCAGGCTGGGACCAAGGGGTTTGGAGGGCAGGAGGGGGATCAGGGCTGGGGCAGGGGGTTGGGGCCTGGGGAGAGGCTCAGGGGTGCAGGCTTCAAGCGGCGCTTACCTCAAGCAGCTCCCTTCTTCAGCTCCTATGTCGAGGCGTGGCCAGGTGGCTTTGCATGCTGCCCCATCCACAGGCACTGCCACTGCAGCGCCCATTGGAGTGCCAGAGGGGGCCAATGGAGAGGGGCCATTGGAGCATGTAGGAGCCAGAGCAGGGCCATGCCACAGCTTCCAGGAGCCGCATGGAGCAGCCCCCAAGCCTGCACCCTGGCTGGAACACTGAAACGGGGCAAGCCCCAGCCCACACTCCCCAGTGGGAACTTGCGGACCGGCTTAAAGTGACTCCGGCCTGCAGGGCACAGTTTGCCCACCCCTGATTTAGTGCTTATTGATTACAAGATGGAAAAAATGGTTAGCTGCTATTTAGAATTAACACAAAACTGTAGGCGTCAGTTGGTATGAAGTTATATGGGGCCAAATCAAACTTTGGTCAATATAGTAGATTTTTATGTCAAACATTTTCTGGAAAAGAAACAGATTAAAATGGAATAGGCACTATTCAGTTTAAAAATAAATTTCCTGTTATTAGAGTAGGTCACTATTACAGGATGTTTGCTACGTGCAATAAACCTTTGGGGATTGCAATCATACTGGACACAGAACAGACTGTGACAGCAATAATAAAGTGTGCTGAGCTCCAGTGTGGGAAAAAGCAATGGAAACAAAAGCTACAGTACTGTATATTCCTAACACAGATTCACACTGAAATATGACCTTGAATAATTACAAGAGCTGGAAGTATTTTGCCTTCATTTCCATATATTTCCCATGTCTGTCTGAATCAAAAGGAAAAACACACTTTTGTGAATTAATTGTATTTTATTTCTTTATTTCTTTTCCAATATATGCAAACTCTGGGTTCATGTGCAGTAGTTAAAAACACTACACATAGCATCATATTGTGCAATGCCAGCAGAGAGACCTTCCAAAAGACTAAAATAAACACCCAGCCCCCCACTGGCAAAACCTGAGAAAAGAGATGTGCTGGGTAACAGGCCATGAAGACATCATATTTAGCTCCTGTTGCACCAACAAGGAAGTGAATTCTAGAGCTGGGAGGCTCTCCACTGCCTGCCCCCAACCACTAGATATTAGCACAGGGTTCCTCAGCTGACTTCTACTGCCATGACAGGAGTGCTAGAAGAGAGGCAGACAAATACAGAGCCAGGTCTCAGGCGATGGAGGGCTTTATAGATCTATTTCAACAACTTGACTGGATGCAAACAGGAAGCCAGTCCTGCTGTCAGAGAACTGTAATGTATCTACGCAGGCTTTTATACTGAACTTGTCACCATGCTATCCAAGTACCTTTACCCCTGAGTCTAAAACCACTGAGCAGAAGGGCAGCCACATTCTGCACCAAGTGGTTGTAAAGGGTACCTCAGGTAGAGCACAATATAGTGATCTATTCTGGGGGCCCCAAAGGCAAAGACAACTGCAGCAGAAGTCCCTTATTTTATTTATCAGATATAAATAAAAAGGGCCGATTGGGAATCCAAAAAGCAATTGTAGGACACAAAATCAGCTCCAAATTGTGACCATCTTGGACATGGAGTAAGAGCAGACTTGGACCCAGAAGAGGGGGCAGCCAAAACCCCAGCGGTATCCTCACGATGCTAACCCGACATACCAAGATACTTAGCCCATAAACCCTTCAGAGCTGTGACCGTGCCCATGTATTTGTATGTACTGGGCCCAATACAAGGGGACACTGATCCTGACTGAGGCCTCAGTAATATAAATTAAGTAATAATAATCACTTTAGTCTTCTCTAGGGTAAGTGTCCGCTAGCTCATTCTCCACCAAGTTCCTGTCTGAGGCAGGCAGTGGGAAAGCAGACACCCCACCCCATCCATGTTCAACACAAAAGAGGTGTGCAGCTGAATGTAGTGATGGCAGGCCACCCCAAATGGTGTCATCAGCTCCCTCAGCAGCATTCCATATGTGTCAGATACATACAATTCTTTTTAAGAGTGCCCCCAAATCTCTATAATGGCCAATTTGAATTGTATTTCTAAATGAGCAGGTTGTGAGTGGTCAGTAAACAGGCACCAGATGCAGGAAGGGTGTGAAATCCATGGGTGGTCAGAATCTTATTCCCTTCTCATGGACCAATGTAGCTGGCTAGCTGTGGAGGTGGGTAAATACTATTCTGTCTAGAGAGGACATGCAGGCATTGTGTTCTCCAGGAGCTTAAAAAGACATTGTCCTGGGCAGTGCAACTGCACTGTTCCCTGCTTTGGGCTTTGTCTGGTGAAAATGTCATCTCCATGCAAGAACCTCTACACGCACACTTGCCATTCCCACCAGCATTGGAAGTTACCTCCACAAAGCACTGTATTTATATTCAATTTTTAAATGCTGCATTATTTTTTTCCTGTACTCAAAATGCAAAAGACACACAGACATGACAAGTAAAAGCTAGATCCATAGGTGAAGCCAGGGTGCACTTCACACAGGACCTGGGGTTGGTGGAAAAAAGTGGCTCTGAAACCACCTTTTTACTTCCCTGGTCCTTGCACCTGACCCAGCATAACCTAGGTGTGACTGAAAACACCCCTCTGTTCACACCCTATACACTATTGCAATAATCTTTGTCCAAAGAATGCCTTGCAAGGTATCGTTTGAAAACTCATACTTTGCTGGTTAGTATTGTCCTGGTAAAATATGTGTGGCAACATTGTATGTGAAGATATAAGATTCACCTGTATGATGTTAATTCATGTTCTAAAGCCCACAGCCCTGAGCAGGGAAGGAATGTGTGCTTGCCTTAATTTGCATTTAAGCAGTAAACAGAGTCATCAAGCGGGGAGGGAAAACAAAGGAAGTTCAAACAGGTGAAAAAAACAGCAGGGAATATTCTTCTAAATAGTCTCTGTCTCCTGAGTCTCAGCTGGAAATGTTTTTCAAGAGGGGGAACTGAAACTATAAAAAGGAGGGTCAAACCAAGGCACCCATTTCTCTCTCTCATTCTCTCTCTCTCCACTTGCCCATCACATTCTCTGCGCCTAAGAACACAAAAGGAAACAGCCATTGGACTTTAGGTGAGGAGTTCTGACCTAAAGAGTTTGGTCAATAACCTTGCTGGAAATATGTGGTGAGAAATTTTATTTGAATCTAATATAGTTTGTTAAATTAGGCACTAGTAAACATGTTATCTTTAATTTTCTTGTAACTATTTCTGACTTTTATGCCTCATTACCTATACTCACTTAAAATCTCTCTCTTTGTGGTTAATAATTTTGTTTTCCTGTTTTAGTTAATCCAGTGTGTTTAAAATGAAGTGTCTGGGTAACTATTTAAGATAATAATCTGGCATATTATTCCCTTAAAGGAATATTTATACAATATATTTGTACTGTCTAGAAGAGGCTGGGGAGTGCAAGATATACATTTCTGGAGGAAGATCCGGGACTAGGGGTGCTTTGGGGTCACCCAGCAGTATAACTAAGGCTGGTGAAAGCCAGGGTGTAGCTGGCAGGTTGCAGTTACACACACACACACCCTCTCAGGGTGTGGCTTGTGTCCTGGAAGGCTGTTTGTGCACATCTCAGGTGGAAGCTATTACAGCAAAGCATTGTAAGGCACCCAAGGTTCCAGGACAGGGGTGACACAGCCTCACACTAGTCTGGAATGTATCCCTGGTACATCACACAAAGACAGCTTATAGAGAACACTGGATCGCGTGATCCCCAGGGACCACTCCCACCACCTGGATCACTGGAGAGTACTGTCTCCTGCTCATAAGTGCTCCCAATGCCCATGGGGTGGGAACTGGGGAATATATGCCAGCTCTACAAGCTTTGCATTGCCCAGGGATTTCCCCTACATCAGGAAAATTGCTGGTTTGCCTGTTAGGGCAGCTCTTTGCTTTCCGTTGCCAGAGCCACACAGCAGGGGTGTAATCAGTTTCAGGATCTGACCCAAGCACTCGAGTTAACATGCCCTTTCGGCAGTGCTCAAAGCCTTAATCCTGATTTAACTGGCTTAATTCCCCTGCATAGTGCTCCCATGCCAATCCCTGGTTGCCCATACAGAGGGCATTGCCAGGAATAAGAGTCAGTGAGCCCCTGTAACCAGTTGATCCCCAGTTGCCAGGACTGGCCCTGAGGTTCTTTTGGAATCAGTGTAAAATAGTGTGAAGACTGCTTTCCTTTATGCCAGAAAACTAGCTTTGGCACTGCCTGGAATAGGAAGAGTCAGAGCTACTTTTGCTTCCCCACTACCATAACTTGCAACTGAGCACAGTGTGGCTGGTCCAGGAATCTGGGCCAATATATGACAAAGGAGAGTGGGGAGTTAAGCATTCCCTTTCTCTCTGAAAATCATTTGGCCACCACATGGCTGGAAGCCATTGCACCTGTGAGCACATCGCAGAGGTCACTGTGGCCTGTCTGCTTCAAAATGTTGAAAACAGCAGAACGTACAGGGGGAAAACGAAACACAAAAGAATCTGAACCATTCGATTTTTGTTTTGGAGAGTAAAACACTGTTTATTTTCCTTTAATTATAGAGCAATCAGGCTCCTCTGAAAGGGGCTTACAGATTTCACTATAACTTTCCTCTTAATTGGATGTTTGTGAATTTAAAGGTTTTCTACTGTGACTTGGGGAGCGAAACAGAAACATCATTTCTACATTAATTTAATTCTCTTATTTCCACCCATTTCTCACAATCAGGTCTCCTTGATATATTTAATCTTTCTCAACGGTTCCCATGGCAACTCCTCCTGGTTGTGGTGCTGCCGAAGCCTACTGTAATCATGAAGCCCAGCCTTGCCAAGGGAAGTGTTTTTCCTTTCTCCCTCTCTCTCTCTCTCTCTGTTTGTTTGTATAGGGTAGTCCTAAAGAGCTACTTTTTGACCTTCTCTTGCCCCTCTGACTCCTTCCAGTGGCATCCCACAAGGGATAGAAAATATTGAACAGACCTGATTAAGGATTTAGCTACATTCTGGGCCTCCTGTTTTCAGTTGTGCCGCACATTGCTTGTTACAGCGGTGTTCAGCGCAAACTCCTGTCACCATAAGATGATGTGGATCTTGTTGACATTCATCCTCAGAGATCAATAGCCTCACCACTGCATTGTGTCAGAGGTACCATAGTGTACATCTATATAAAATAGTTCATACTATAGTGTGTAGTATCATATCTGCAGTGTTCAGCTATATCATTAGCCCATACTATACAGCACAGCACCATAGCTATACTGTACAACTGTATATAATATCCTATGCCAGGCTATGCTGGCACCAGCAACGTTGGGATTATGTAGTGCAGAGTAGCTTAATGGCAGTGTGTCATTCTAATTTCCTCCCTACTAGTCACCTCCCCCTTCCTCAGACAATACCAGCTCCAAAGAGTGGACTGTGTGACTAGCAAATCAGATATTATTATTAATCACTGTAATTACTTTTCTTGGCCCAATTGCAGACCTGGGGAAACTAACCACAGTCTCTGGAGTGCAACCTTAACGAAAACATGTTTCCAAGCCACCATTACCTCATTGTTAGTCATTTTAAACCAGAAAGACTCCTGAACCATTTTTTCCCTACCATTTCCCAACCCTCATATACTTCACACACGTGCATATGAAAGTGTGTGTATGTTTATATAGACGACAGACCAATGGCTCTGTCAAAAACCAAGGTATTTAATCTAACTGTCCACATTTAGGAATTGGTGGGTAGGTAAGCTAATGGTTTTCTGCCACTACAAATACCCACAACAATTTAATATGAACTCTTTAACCACAATAATAATAATATAGCTTCTTACTGCAAAACGGGTAGTTTGCACAAGAAAACCCCTACATTCAAACTACAGCTTCCGATGACATTTAATGGTGGGAGAATATTTTTGTTTACCACTTCTGGGAGCTGAGAATGCCACAAATAATGACATTTAAATACCTCCTCTGAGAGGCAGCCACTACAATTTTAG
This sequence comes from Mauremys mutica, assembly GCF_020497125.1. Taxonomy (NCBI): domain Eukaryota; kingdom Metazoa; phylum Chordata; order Testudines; family Geoemydidae; genus Mauremys; species Mauremys mutica. The sequence continues at coordinate 267,734,471 of NC_059073.1, forward strand.
CTAATTGGTGGCTGTGAATGCGCTGTATAAATTAGATGACTTTAATTAACAGTGTGCCTAAATACCTGATGTAGTACCAGCTTCTCATGGACAGTGTGAGCAATTATTCACAGACTCCCAGGCTGTGGTGGGCAGAATTTTTTTAAACTTCGGGGGAAAGCAGAATAAAGATGGTCTCGTGGTCATGGCCCTGGAACGGGACAACGAATATCTAGGTTCAGTTCCTAGCTCTGCCACAGATTCCTGTAGAACCTTGGACAAGTTACTTTGCTAGATGCAGTTGGGTGACTCAAAGGCAGTGTGAACCACCCAGAAGTCCCCTGGTGGGGATTCCTGCCAGCTCCTAAAACTCCCTCCATGCAACCCCCCCACTGCAGGAGAGAAGATATCAGGGCAGGGAGAGGGAGTGCCTGGAGGGTATTCTGGCTATCTCCCAGCCTGCTCTAACCTGGGCCAGGACTGAGGCAGAGAATCAGAGAGCCATACCTAGTTCCCTGCAGCTATCCACCACCCCAGTGCACCCAGCAGAAGCAGTGCACAGCAGAGAACATGGCTGTTCATCTCTCTGTCCCTCATCTTCACACTGTAAAATGAGGAGACACTTCCCTGCCTCTCAGGGAGACTGGGAGAAAAAATTCCTCAAAGCTTGTGAGACACGCGGGAACTAGGGAGATGGGGGTCATATAAGGCAACAAACAATAAATACTACTATCCAACTGTCTAATAACTGGAAGACAAGATATAGAGTATTAACGTAATGGGTCAAATTTCTTAGTCCTAGTGAAGAGAGTGGAAGTCGTGGCATTGGCTACAATGGGATTAGGAATTGTCCCGAGGGCTAGATTTTCAGTCAAATCTCAGTGAGACGATGTGAGTCTGCAAATACAATAACTACACCTGCATTTTTTTGCTCTCTGATTCGCAGGTGTAAATAGGAGTATTTAGTTATCTAACAGCAGACTGAAGCTCCAATAAACCTCAGGTCCAAAAATATGGTTGTAATTATTTACTGACGCAAACCTACATCTGCAAAGAGAATCCAGCACTGAAAACCAGACCCTGTAAGAATTGCTTCTGCTATTACTCGAAGTAGTGAATGTTCCAGTTAATATCTCCAAGCCATTTTTCTGTTGCCAGGCTGAACTGGCATTTCTGTTGGAAGCACCACGGTTTTGGATGAGGTACTTCCAGATGCACATTTTGGCGAATGATGAAAATGTCGATTCTATAACAGCGGATTTTATGGGCCTTCAACATGCACAATGATGTAGGCCACAGATACAAGAGAGGTTGCTCCACAGTTTGTCTTATCTGTTGTTTTCCATCATGGATTTAAAAAGACCTCTCTTTTAATCTCATCTTCCAGTTCTAGTTGATCAATTAGCAGAGTTATTAAGTCTTTGTCTGGGAAATAGGGTAGGTATATTATGCACACCCTAGCCAGAGTCATACATTCAGAAGCCTCTGAATCACTGAACTTTGTTTATATTTGCAATATTTAGCTCTTACCTTATATGCAATTCTTAATGCTTACGTAGAACTTTACAAATACTAGGCCACTTATACGGAGGCTGGTGTGGGTAGGGGTAAATGACACTTCCCTGCATCAGTGAAGACCAGTGGAAGGGGGTCTTCCTACCTCCTCCAACCCACACACACTAAAATGGAGTGTAGCTGCAATGGCAAAAGCAGCAGGATGGGTTAGCCATCCCAAGTACATGCCTTGGTCTATATGGGGTGCCTAGGTTGGCCTATGGCTACAATCTATTTTTAGCACATTAGCTTGATCAGAGCTAGCATGAGTATGTCTCCACAAGCTGGGAATCCCACTGCCAGCTCCAAGTGTGGGCATGCCCTGAGATTCCTTCCAGGGGAAGCCATTTTAATTGTGTTCTGACAGCAGCAGAAGGGATACAGAGAATCAGAGCAGTCCCCCATAGGGTGACCAGATAGCAAGTGTGAAAAATCGGGATGGGAGCGGGGAGTAATAGGAGCCTATATAAGAAAAAGCCCCAAGTATCGGGACTGTCCCTATAAAATTGGGACATCTTGTCACCCTAGTCCCCCACCACCCGATCTACACACTTTTTCCAGCTAGAACTGCTGGCTTTTGGGGCAATGCCCGTTGCTCACCACGCCAGCCTGAGGGAAGTTGCAGCCACTTTCCATCGCAATCTCTCCCTCCCCATCCTCCCTCAGCAGACTTTCCACTTCAGCCACCCTCTCCTGGGGGTAAAACTAGCCCATTAACTAATTTACCAACATTTACATTACAAACATTAACTAATATCTCTTCTCCTGAGAGCCACTGCACAGCATTAGCAAAACTTTATGCTGGAAAAGGTATCAAGGTTGCTCAGGACTCTAACTTCCCAGTCAATCATTTCATTTGGCGTTATGTATTATGTTTATTTTTGTTTCCCCACTGATAAGTATATAAAAAAACCAAAGCAAGCAGCATCTCCACATGCCTCTCTGTTGACTCTTTGATCCCTGAGAGAAACGTGCAATTATTAGAACATTTATCAAATAATTATGATCTAAATGTTGGTAATTAATGCCTCTCCTTGTCCTTTCTCTTCCTTTAATTTATGTACATATTTGTTTCCTAGGATTTGGCTATGGCAGCTGCAGTAGTATAAAGTTACTTACCTGGAGCAAAATAATAAAAGTCTTTGGGGAGATGCCACTGTGAAGCGAGCCAGGACTAAGGGAAGCAGAAGTTCAGAAAGATGTACTGAAATGAATCCAAACAAAACATGCTCACACCAGCGTCTCAGCCCAGAAGGAGGCAGGTGGCAGCCATACATCCTCCTGTTCTCCAGCTACCCACTTCCTCTTGTGGTCATGTTGCATTTGAGTTTCTTCCTGCCCTTGCAAGCCAAAATCTGAAAATACTCCTTGCTGCCCTGTGCTTGCAGTTTCTGATCCGGCTTGCACACAGAAGAATTCAACCACAGCTTCCTAGATTCCAAGTTTATCCTGCTTCTGTAATCACTTTCCTCTCCTTCCTTTCCAGGGGCAGTTCAGCACTGAGAGGATGTGGGCAAACTAAAGGGGATCGAGAGAAGAACATCCCGAATGATTAAAGAGGTGAAGAGTCTGCATAAGGTAATATTAAAAAATTGGGTAAACAATGAATTGGGGGTAATACGACAATTGTCTACTAGTATTTTTGTTTATTTTTTTTATTTGGATTTCAATAACTAAAAAGATGCCTATCAAGGGCTAGAGGTGCCCTTACACATCATTAACAATGCACTTAAATCTCAGAAGTATCACAATAATCAGTTCAACAAGAGCTTAGCCAACAAGCCACCAACAAAAACTCTCTTCCACCTATTCATCATCTAAAATATACACACTCCTCTCTTTCCAAACACCCAGGCAAACAGATATCTTTTGCAATGTGCGCAGAAGGGCACCAAATTCAAACTATTTCAAACCTGGGAGGTTGGGTGGGGGAAATTCCAGAGAACGCCCCGGAATACTGGTATCGGAATGCACTAAAAACTCAGAAAGGAGAGCAATTGTTGAGTGTGGTAAAGGAAGGTATAACGGAGTAATGGGCTGGATTAAAGAAAAGGGAAATTTAGTGTAAATATATATAAAAAAAACAATCAACAAGAAATCTATCAAAATTTGATATGGAAACTAGTGGGAATATGCTTGGGACATTTAAAACTAGACCAGGAGCTTGGAAATATAGGGCTGATTCGCCATTGCCCTGCACCTTATGTTGTCATTGTCACCTGCGCAAAATGCGTGCAAAAGTAGATAAATAAATATTAAACCTGAATGGTAACAATTTATACCCACTTGGAGGATTAGGCTAATAATATGTCACATGTGACCGACAGGGCTTTTTAAAATTTCTAATCCATAGATTGTATTGTGATTGCATCGCGAGGCAATAATAGCAACAGACTGCTAGCACTCAGGGGCAAGGAATATGTCTGTGTGTGTGTATATATCAATTGATCGATGATAGATAGATAGATAGATAGTGTACTTGCAAAAAAGCCATATTACTCTATCCCAGTGAATGCTTCACATAAGCACTGAAGTGTACTCATATGCATTCTTGTTGCCCCTTGTGTCAGCTCCTGCATGATCCAGCAAGAGAAGGTGACATATTACTTTTCAATATGGGAAGATCCAATTGGAAGTCTAAAACACATCAAGAGTTGAAATTATGGACTGCACTTAAACCACAAAAAGCAGCTAGTGAAACAAGACAAGCAGATGCTGTTCAGACTTTTGTTATTACACTCCACAGTTCCCTAAATGGACATTTAAAAAAAAATCTTCCACGCTTAGTAGGCTAAGGTATGAAAACACCACAGTTTCACACATTTACAGCTTCTGACCAGCTTGCATATGTATTCGTCACTCCTGACTTTGTAGTTTCCCAAAGAAATATGAGAAGCCAAGCCAAAGTATATAGCAAAACTATTTGTTTGCTCAGTGAAGATTTGAAGCAATTATGTGGTTCAAGAAATTTTGCTCACAGAGAAGCACATTTTTTTTAATCAAATTAAAAAAAAATCTTGTTTGGCAATTTGAAGTTATTACTGGATTCACTACGGCTTCAATAGCCATGGCTGCTTACAAAACAAGATTTAACTGAAATGAGGGGATCCAATGAGAGCCCAGAGTCCAAAAGTTGATCACTTCCAGAGTACAAATTATTGGTGACATTTCTAAACACTGACTGACAGCTGAAGCCAGCACACATTTCCTGTACGACTTCAGAATGTTGTTATGGGTGGAAGTGGATTTTGTAACCTTTCAACTATACTCGGAAAAAAATATCATCTTTCAGGTTTTCGCTCACGTCCATTTTTTCTGTTTGGATTATCCACAGAGCCAGTGTCCACTCAGCACAGATAGCTAGATTCTGATCTCTGTTACAATATTCCAAAACCTAATTCTGCAAAGGGCCCTTATGTTTGCACAGTGTTCCATTTCCATCAGTGTGTAAGGGGCTGCCCATATGGACTGGCCCTAAAATCTGCACTAATCCCTTGGTCTTCATTGAGTTGCACTCCAAATTAATACTAGGGTAACAGAGCAGAATCTGCCCCATAGTCTGCATGTGAAAGAAGAGCATTTAGGATTGTATTTATATACTGTTCTCTTTGGAAACATGCAGTGAATCATTCTGATCAAATGTTTGGTATTTATTTCAGGCTGCAACTGTGAGCTTTTCAGTTCAAGGACTGTGTCTTCCTATGTTGAAAGTGCCTAGAACATAGTCAACACTACCAGAATATAAATAATAACTAATAACAAGACACCTATACCTTTGTGTAAAGCCACTATACCATAGGATGTATGCGAACATCTGATCTGCAACCTTTTGTGTCTGCAGCAGTAATTTAGCTCCAGCTTCAGGGCTCTGAGCAATTGTCCTTCCCCCATTGCTGTTCCAAGAGAACAGAATTCAATGCACTGCAAGTTACACTTCGTAAGATGAAAGGAAGACATGTATGAGAAGTCAAGGTCAATTATCTCAATGTGGGTCAGCTCAGCTGCTATTAGAATAACAAACTGTTCAAGGTGTCGGGCCTGATCATGCAATCGTTTCATGTGCAAAACTCCCATTGACACCAAAGGTAGTTCCACACATGGAGGGACTGCAAGATCAGGCATCTAGCAATGTTTTATAGTTTAAATGGACTATTCTTCACAATGCTTTAATGGGAAAATACATTAAGCAGAGTAATGCACATTTAAAACAAAGCAAAACAATCCCCTCTCCTTCCCACAACCAATAGACGCTAAAGATTCCAGCAGCCTCCTGCCATGAAAGAAAGCCTGTACACATGAAATGTGATTAGTCAAATTTTGCCTACAGTGTTGTGTAGGGTGACCAGACAGCAAATGTGAAAAATCAGGATGGGCGTGGGGGGGTAATAGGAGCCTATATAAGAAAAAGACCCCAAAATCGGGACTGTCCCTATAAAATCGGGACATGTGGTCACCCTAGTGTTGTAATACACTATAAGTCCCCAAAACGCATGTTGAGGAGGGTGGAGAGGGTTCACGTATATAGTCTTGATTCTGTGTATAGTTGGTTGAATTGTTTGTTACAAATAATATATCCAATAAATGTATCCTAATGAAATTGGTCACTGTAGTCAGCCAACCCTCAGCCCGAGCTCGGACATAGCCTTTTCCAGTCTCTGACCCTCAGTCCCCTACAAGAGCCCCAACTCCTGGGTGAGCTCACTCCCAGCGTCCTTTCTGGGTGTAATTACTTCACTTTCTGGCACGGCTCCTCGGGTCTGGCTACAGGGCACTGACGAAGAATAGATGTCCAGAGTCCTTCTCAGGGCTGCAGTATCTGTCGGTCCTAAACAAGGGGGAGGGGGAAAAGGGGAGGAAGGGAAGGATAGTCACTGCCTCAGGCTGGGATCCCCTGGCTGCTGGGCTCTCCTCTTGGGCAAACTCCTCCAAGTCTGTGGCCAGTCTCACTTTCTTAAGCTCCCCTTCTTCAAGTAGAGCAGGCTCTTCAGGTGTGCCTAATTGGCGTTGCCTGTATGCAGGGATACACCTTAGGTTTGCTATCATTGGGACACGGGCATGTCCCATCACAGTCACCTAGGTCATATGGTATTGTTTTTGCTCTCTGTTGAATGACCAAAGCTTTATAAACAGGCATATTTTTTTCCTGTCTGCAAATATCCATGAGCAGTCATAATAGTTCAGTAAATGTATTGTATGCGTATTAAACAGAGCTTTTAAAAATGGCTATGAAACCAGTTTTGGTGTGAATAATTCTTGTGTTTATTCACAGTAGTATTTGCAATAGTTTTTCTTGCCATGAACAAATTTGCAAATACATTCTCACTCCTCGTGAGAAGCCAAGTAAAAATTATTGTGAATATGAGCAAACCAAATCATTGGGTTTTAGTCACAACAATATTTGTGAATGCTGTTTTGCTAGCTCTAGCTAGATATGTAATGCCATAATGAAAACAAGAGCTGACTGAACAATATAGGAAGTGGTTTCTGGCTATTCTAACTAATAAATACAATCCACTGAGAGTTGCAGCTTATTTTGGGAAGGCCTTTAAGGGGGAATATGACTGGTTTCATTTTCCTAAAAAGGGACTTAACTATGAAAAATTTGAGAAATATTGACATAGTTGAGTTGAGAAGCACATTATTCATCTGCTCAAAAGGTTTTAGTTATCCAATCAGCAGGAGTTGGTAGAGGGCAGAAACAATGCCATGTGATGTAGATACCCAATCACACATCACAAATAACCAATAGCAAATAGATAAAGCAAAGAGTTTACAAATAACCCACTGGCTTTGTTTTGTTAGCAAAGACTTTTGAATAATGCATACTTGGTAGAAATCAGGATCAGGTCTTAAAAAACGTACAAACAAGATTAAAAAAAGCTATCCTTGCTGAATAGTTTATTTGCAATGAATAATTCAACCAACTCTAATAAAAACCTCTAAATTTGAAAATGCAGAATTTGTTTTACACAAGTGAGTCACATAGTGTTATTTGTTCACTGACGAAAGCCATCTCCATTGAATTCTAAAATGTAACGTTATCACTAAACTAACTGGGATGCCGAGCAAAATGCATTTAGTTGCAAAATCCCCTCTGTTCTCTTCATACACAGCCATGCACACAAAGTAATGAGAGTTTCAGCATTTCTTTCCTTCAAAACTACATCTACATCTGTAAGCAGGAAGGAATGTTTGAGAGGTATTACTTATAGTATTCTCTAAAATAGAGCTCTACAGAATTTTTACTTAGCCAACCTGAAGGTCATTAAAACTTTATCAACCAACAGGAGTTAAAACAATCCTCAAGGACAGACATGAAAATAATCTCTTCAAAAACATCTACAGGAATGAACAAGATTTCTAGATATTTACATATTCTTTTGTAACATCCATTCTTCATTTGCTTTTTAACAGGTGAAAATTAATTATAAAAATGAAAATTTCCAAATAGTATTTTAATGAAAAGTTAGAAAGTTTAACTTGTGTGAGAGCATTGATAAGTTTATTACTTTTGAAGGAGCTTTGAAGTTTGCCTTACACAGTACTCAGCATTTAGAGACATCTTTGATCGAAGTGTTATTTTAGCAATTATCTTCTCTTTTCTTCTTCTAGAGGAAAAATAATTAATTCTGTTCTATAGCTCACAGCATATCCTCTTTTAACACATATAGGAAGGACAGATTCTGGAAGATTACGGTCGATATATACAGGATTGACAACCAATAACTCATCATCTTAGCGGATGTGTGATGACTGTTAAAGAAAATTCAGTTAGACAGAAATCAAATTCTCCTTCTTAACCTTTAGGTAGATTTTTGTTCCCGTGTCTGTGAAAATAAAAAAAAATTAAAAAATGTTCAATCAAAGGAAAAATAAATATTTCAAGTGCTAATTCAAGAAGTAGAAATATTCTGTGGTTTGGATAAACCAATGAAAAACATGAAAATCATTAACAACTTTGTTTCTATGACATTCTTCACAACTAAAATGAAGGAGAATATCATTCATCTGTTTTGTCTGTGTGTTGGATTCTTTATCACTTTATTTTAGCAAAAGCAAGAACAATCTTTTTAGTGTTCACCTGGATCTTAGAGGGAGAGAGTAGAGACCAGTTAAGAAGTACCAGTTAAGAACCGCACATTTCAGAGCTGCCTTGGGATCCAAAATTTCCCAAATTTTAAGGATGTTCTGGTTCTTCTCACAATAGAGAGACAGAAGCCAGACATAAATCATAGTTAAGATTTCTGGGGTCTTTCTACCAGGCCTTTGGACCTCTATGTTGACCAGTAATGTCCATTTTTTATGTAAAAGTCAATGTGGGGATCATTTTTACAACTGCTCTCTTCCCTTTGTTAGGAATAAATTGTCTAGGGAGGTTGTAGAATCTCTACCATTGGAGATTTTTAAGAGCAGGTTAGACAAACACCTGTCAGAAATGGTCTAGATAATACTTAGTCCTGCCATGAGTACAGGGAAATGGACTAGTTGACGTCTCAAGGTCCCTTCCAGTCCTATGATTCTATGATTTACTCTATCAGCAACTAAGGGCCTTGACACCAGACACTTTACTGGGGCTCATCTGAGGCAGTTTAAAAAAGCTTTGGGATCTAATCTGCTAATCACCCAACAATAAGGTGCTTTACAGGAAACTATTTCATTGACAAAAATTAACTTTCACAAGAAGAGAACAAGTCACAGGGCTGGAATTGAAACTTCACAACACTTCACAGTGCTGATAATAGATCTTGACAAAATAAAAAAAATACGGCAGAAAAATGAAATCACAAAAAATAAAACTAGAGGCAAAGTACATGAATGCTGGGTCTCTCGGAGCTCATTCTAAAGTCTGACTGAGAAAGTTTTCTGCAAGGAAGGGTGGCTATTGGAGGCCCCAGAGCCCACATCTGCCTTCTCCCATGCAACTCTGCCTATTAAGAAGATAAATAGCTAGGGATATCGCTTTACTTATTGTGTGGGCTGCACTTTATGGCCAAGATAAAATGCTAAAAGTAGATAGGAAAACAGGAGCTATTTCTAACAATGAGGCTTTTGTTAGATTCTTTCCTAACTATACACGGAATTGGTGAACAAAGGCACACATTTTAAAAAGTCTGGAACTGTAGTACGCCTTGATTTTTCAATGAGGCACAGAGCATCTTTCAGAGCACAGGCTTCTCTCCTCACCACCTGTGGTGGTCAGTGATCACTCAGTGCTTAAGGTGCCAGCAAGAGCTGTGCTTTATTCTTTGTCTGATTCCAACTGGCTGTGCATAACAATAAGAGCTTCACAATGCCCCACCCAAACTGGGAAGCTAAATCCTTAAAGTCCCAATACCGCACCTTCCCTTCCACATATAGCTGGTCAGAAATTATTAACCTATATGACTTTTCAATGAAAAATGTCCTTTACACAAAACCAACATTTTGTCCAGGAAATTTCAGCTTTGACAGAAAATTCTGATTTTTCCACTTTCTGTTAAGAGTAGCTAAGTGACGTCTCCCCAGCTTCCCTCTTGGCAGACTCTGGTCAATGTCTGCCACAGGCTTTCCAGGAGGGCTGCTAAGGCTGAACACCTTGATCCTCTGCCTCCCTGAGTGACTTCCTTTGCTTGGCAAATTCTAATTCTTTTCCCAAGGGTTAATTCTGGGTCTTCAAATAGTCTCTCTCTGATTTTGTTGTTCCAGATGCCAACCATGAGCTGGTCTCTTATCAGGGACTCATTTAGCGTCTCCAAATTGAAAGATTCTGTGATTGATCTAGTGCCAATCTTCTATGGTTTCACCTTCCCTTTCCACTTCTGGTTTAAAAACATCACTCTCATATGTTTCATTGTTAAGTGGAGCGCAGCACTTCTCAAATTTCTGTACTACCGTTTCCTAGGCAGCCTCCTCTCCCTGTGCTAACTGAAAATTATTAAACACATCAAGGGCTTCAGAACCAGTGACTATTTTCCTTTTTGCTGCCATCCAATGCTTGTAGATACAGAGTAAAGTGCTGATTACACCTTCTCCAGTTGTCTTCCATATTTCCAAAGAGTTTCAACTCTGCTGGGGCTTTTAAGTGCTCCATTCCTCCACTAAGCATATCTTCTTCGTGTGCTGTACTCCTTGCACCATATGCTAGTCAGTGATCACTCAGTGCTTAGGGGCTGTTTGCCAAAGCTCTGGGGGATTGGGGGGTGTCTGGTTCCAGCTGACTGTGCATAAAAAGAGCACTCCACCCAGAATCTCTGTCTGGGAAGCTCAGTCCTTAAAGGCATGGCCTCCAACACCACACCATTCCTCAGCTACACCTCATTTACTCATTAGATTAGTAATCAGCAGATCACTCCCTGGGAAAAAACAAAATGCTAACAGAAGGACTGACTGAGGAGGCCTGTTGACACCAAGGGAAAGTAAAAGTGACCAAGGGCACAGATTCAAATGGACTCATTTCGATTGTGGGTATTGCCAAATATTTAACGTGTCAATTTTTTTAAAGGAGGTTCAAATCCAGCTTCCATTTTTATGGGGCAATTTCTCTGCTAATGAAGTATTCCAATTGAATCCATGGAACTGCAAGGCAAAGCAGAACTGAGCCCAGAATATAAAAGATAATTTTATACACAGCTGAAAGCAGAACCCTCTGGAGTGAAATGCAGCCACTCTTCAGCAGTGCACAGTAACACAACTGTTAAGGGCAAGAAGTGAAGACGAACAACATATGTCATTGAAACCTCATGGGATATTCAGTTAGGCAAAATGTAGGCACCTTAGTAGAGGAAAAGAAAAAGCATATAATAAAGACAAGTGGTAAGGAGCTTGGGAAAATATCTCATCCAAATGTTAGCAATACTGTCTAGCAAAAGCAAGTCCTCTTCTCAGCATGCTGGGAAGTCAGTTCTATACTGGCTGAGAAAAAGAGCACCCGAGCGCCATCTACTTAATCATCCTACAGCCTCTGTGCAGTACCTTGTGTTTTCCCCATAACGCCTTCTATCCAAGTAGTGACCAAGCCTGATCTATCTAATGTGTGACAAGATAGGTCTCCCAAGCTATGAAAGCACTGCTATGAGATTTCTGGTACTTCTTATTTCAGGGCAAGCCGAAAATACTGCAAGAAAACATTCTAGCAAGTTGCAGCATTCCAGCACTTGTATTCCTAGCGAGAGGCAGGAAGTAGGGAAGCAATGGAAAATGAAAAATAATGAGGGGGGAAAAACATTTTGCCTTTTTTCATATCTGTGCAAAGGTTTGGGTCAAGCCTGATTTCAATATGGGGTGAAGGTTTGGGCATCAAGTCTTATTGGGGGCAATTCCACCCTCCCTTATCCTAATTGCTCATGCCATACTCTTCATGTTTAATTCTCTCATTAGTGCTTCAAGGTCTTTAGGGATTTCAGCAAAGATGACTATGTTATCTGCTGATCTGATGTGGCTTAGGTGCTCTCATTTATCATGATGCCCTTTTCCTTCCTATTCAAGGTTTTTATAAACTTCTCCAAGTGGCAGGTGAATAGTTTCAATGTGACAGTATCTTCATGTCTAATTCTGTTCTTCAACTTGATCTTTTCACTGTCCTTGTCAAGGCTTAAATGTCACCATGATGCACCATTCACATGCTCTGGGATTCTTATAAATGGTTCTTCTCCTTTAATGCTTCTAATGCTGACTGAGTCCAGGTTTTCTGTGTGTACACTGATACCATTACACACCTCATTAAGGGTATGCACCTGCTCTCATTGAAGCCAATGGCAAAACTCCCATTTACTTCAATGAAAGCAGGTTTGGGTTCCATGTGCCTAAGTATGTATGCCAGCTGATAAATTAACTTTCAGACAAAACTCAAAGAGGCAGGAAATGTTCCAGGAAAATGCTTTGCCATTTGAACTAAAGGAGGGTGTTTGTTAATTAAAGTCAGCAGACACTCTTCTGTGTATAAACCACAGTTCTTTTGTTTATCCATTTCCTAAACTTGAAAAGAGCTAAACTAAGATACACACTATGAAGATGTGAAATACATCGGAGCTCCTAGACTTTTTCATATAGTGAAATTTATGAGCTGAGAGGCACTGTTACAACATGAGTCATAATCACTTTTGGTAAGTAGGTGGATCTCATTTGAAATGAATGGAAATACCCCCTGAATTTGGCACAGTATTGGGTACCAATCAACTAATGAAAAAATCATAACAGGTAAATGTTTTACAGCCTTGGCTCATGACTTGATGTGTAATGTCTCAAGTGCAAACTTTAACTCACCTATGTAGTGGTCATTTACTTTGGGTGAGACATATAAAATGTTCTTTTTCATAAGAGGAGGTATGGGAAGTACGCAAAGTACAGTAGGGTGTACACAAAGGAACACGTTTCCACCAAGAGCCTCTACATTTTTGGGCTCCCAAATTCAAATCTGGGTTGAGGCCTCTCTGAAAATGTGAACCACGATGGTTTTCCAGTTTGTCTGAGCTGAGCTGCTGCTTTTGCCCATCTGTCAGAACACTCCCCTGAATCCTCTGGGACTTCATCTTCTGCTTTGCATCACAGGTCTTGTCCCTCCCACTGCACTCTCCAGCAAATCTCTGATGCACTTCAGTGGTCCAAGATCATTCCACTAAAAGTACAAATGAATTAGGCCATATGTAAAGCTGGGATGAAAAAAAATCAGGATTTTTTTCTCCACATTTTAACTGTTTCTTTTTTATATTGAAACTTCAATTTTTTAAAAAAATTGACAACATTTTCTGAATAAAATATTGTTTTTGACCAGCTCTCATCTCTTCAAGTCTGACCTATGACCTGCTACATCTTTCCTACTCTAGTCTTAAGCAGAAATCACCACTTTTGCCAATTTACACTGTGGTGTCATGCTGTATATTAATGTCCACTGACGTCTGGTTTGAGACTACCAAACTAATTTCACTTATGATGACCTAAACCAGTTTGAACTTTGGCCTCCAAAATTGTCCCCTTAACTTAACCCTCTGCCCTATCTGATCACTGCAAATAATGTGCCCTATCTGACAGTCCTTAATTAGTTAAACTCCTACTGAGCCCATGAAATGACTTGGAATTTTGCCTAAGTTAAAAACAGCTGGATTGGGCCCATTTTCTGTATAATAGCAGGTTGTGCTAATTAACTTAAAACGGTCTTCAATGTCCTATACAGGTGTTTTGATTTCATGTGCACAGCCACTTCATTAGGATCACATCATAACTGGGTGGGGGAGGGGAAAGCATTCATTTTCAGACAAATGACAAAATAGGTAAATACAGAAACCTGCTTTATGCTAGACAAGACAGCAGCATTTGACCATCAGCAAAGATTCACATTCCCTACATTTTCCTCTGTCAAGGGACTTCCTTTTTTAATCATTTTCCACTGTTAGAGTCCAGTAGAACTGCAGTTATGATGCCTGCACAGTGCGCCTTTTCTAGCAGCACAGTGCTTATTATGAAGTGATTCAGATCTCAGTTGCACTAGGAAGGGAAGTCTGAATCTTAACCTTTGTGATGAGAATGATAATTACCATGGAGAGCAAGAAACAGGTCTTCATGCTCTCTGCCAGTCATACACTTTGCTAATGATTTGATCAGTGCTTTGGCATAGCACAAACTTGCAGAAGGACACAGCTTGGCTTTCCTATTATGTTTTTCTTAACAAAAGCTGCTAAAATATCTTCCACTTTACTAACAAATACCCCCAGAAACATTAAAAAACCCCACAAATACGAAAGTACAGTGCATTGTCTCTATAATGCTCTCTGCTATAAGATTACATTTCATACAAGGTTATTGTACTTTGACTATCAGCTACACTGATCTTCCCGGGAAACGCACTCAATTTTAATGTGCACTTCACCACAATACACAGATTCTCTGGCTCCTGAGAACAGACTAATTGAGAGGGTGTGCTGTATTACAAAATGTGATTTGCCTAAAAAGGAGATTACCATCTAGCTCATTAATTTTACATTCCCATACTGGGCTCCTATTGACGTTATCACAGTGCTTTCTACAGCTACTTACTGCAATTGCATAAATACACACAGATCACACAGCCATTAAGGTGATGAAAAGATGAGTTATTATTTATTTATATTACAGTAGTGAATATAGACCCCAGTGAAGACAAGGACCGCTTTTCACTCAACCCTGTACATATATATATAGGAAGACATGATTCCTGCCCTAAAGAACTTACAATCTAATTAATCTGAAATGCTACAAGTGGAATGTAACAAACAATTGGAAGGAAGGAGGGGGGAAATAACAATACGGACTTGTACTTAAGTAGGCCAAATATATACAGCTAGAGAGTTCTGAGAGTATTTTTTTTATAGGATATATGAAAAATATAAGTCCATCTACCTAGCAATTAATTAGCTGGCATTTCCTGTAAGCAACATGGTAGACGTGGCCATTGAGGAGAGATATGAAAGAGGAGTGGCAGGTGAGAAAGCGTGATGGTGGGAGAAGAGGACAAATGGCTGATGGAGGCTGGTTGGTGAAGCCAATGGGGGCAAGTTTGACATGATAAGATATAAAAGCGTGTAACAAGGGAGATACTACAATACATTGGGAAGGGCTATGATAAGTTGGAAAAGGCCTTGAGTAGAACCCTGGGTTCACTGCAGTGGAGATGGTGAAGCAAGTGGAGCCATTGTGAGTGTGGCTGGGTCAAGGATCGAATGGACAAGCCAGGAATATGATTTTTTCAGCAGTGTTTTGAATGGACCTCAGGAGAGCAAGGTGGATGTCAGGAAATCCAGACAGGAGGTTGCCGCAGTCAAGATGGGAGATGGTAAGAATTTGGATTATTTTTTATAGGCAACTGAAGTACACTAAATCTAAGTCTCTTTCTTTGTATATGTAAACAGTCAACAGGAATGTAATGAGATAGATAACAGAGAGAGGAAATATACATATTACAAAACTATTTTTCACATCTATAACGGATGATTGTGTGGTTCTACAAATACTACAACTAGTTTGCTGTAGAATAGTGTAGGGTATAACCGATACTCTAATTTTTAAAAAGCGTGTACATGTAAAAGTCCTGCAGTCAGTTTTTGTTTTTCTTGCCTCCTAGACTGATTTCAGTCAGGTGAAGAAAAGAAGCAGCTGAGTAGATGATCTTAAAATTTTTTGGCCCTGAACCTGACAGACATGGCCAAGTTTAATTACTGACCCCGACAGCTTAAAATTCAGGATGGCTTCGAAGCAAATGTAACTTTTATTACAGAACAGTTTACATAATATAGGTATCTAGGAAAAGCATGCCAAAAACCAGGGGTTGTATCCAAGAGAGAGCTTCTTCTGCCATATGAATAGTAATAGTGGGCCAAATTTTGAAGTCTTTGCTTAGTTTTATTCAGTTCCTATTCCGGCAGGACCCATCTTAATTAAAGACTGAGTCAAAATTGAATAAGAATTTCAAAAGCTGGTTAAATAATAACAATAATATTGTGGGCCTATGTGGGGCCTTCCAATCAGGGACCTCAGAGCGCTTTGCAAATGTTAATATGTTGGTCACACAACAGGCCACTGACATTGGTAGGGATTACTATCCCCATTTTACAGATAAACTCAGTGAGGTAAAAAAGTTAAGTGATTTGTTCTTGGTCACATAGTTAGTCTGTGAAATAGTAGGAAACAGTACCAAGATTTGAGTCTGCCAGTTCTATGATTTAACTGCTAGATCATGTCTCTTTGCCATTAGATTTATGATATAGCAGTGTCTAGAAACCCCAACTGAAGCAGGGTCCCATTGTGCTGTACAAGCACATAGTAAGAAATGGCCCCTCCCCAAAGAGCTCAGAACCTAAATGGAAAAGACAGACAAACTGTGGGAGAAAACACAGAGGCACAGAGAAGTCCAGTGACTTGCCTGCCGGAGGCAAGGAAGGAATAAACCCAAGTCTCCTGGATCCCTATGCCAGTATCATATCCACTAGTCTGTCTAAAAATTAAGGGAAGAAAAGTTATTACCTTAGATTTACTGATTGAGAGTAAGTCTCTGAATCAAACCAAAAGAGTCACAAGATTCAAAAAGGTCATATAGATTAGAGAGATATAGCAGAACTAACGTGCACACCCATCCTTCTGCCTCCTCCTCATTATTGAAAAGCTCTTAGGTACCTGACTCTTCTGGAACATGAAAAATACCTGTTGGGTGTTCAGGCCCTGAAAAATGTTAAGCTATATGTTGTTGTACTGGACCATCAGCAGTGCTCGTGTTTTCATCATGATGAATGTGTAACAAGAATTCAGTGGCCTGATTCACTCCAGGGGCTGAACCAACTGTTAGGAATCCAGCTGAGACCAGAGGTTTGCTGTAGATGAGACAGTGGTAATGCAAGATAGTGGTAATGCAATTTCCATGCTGAGGAAAGAGGTCGGCAGTCAGCCAGCACAGCCCCCAAAATTGGACAATGCTGCCTGGGGAAAAGCAGTGACAAAGGCAGACAGGGGATCACTGATTCAGTGCACCCCGGCTGCAGCCTCTGCTGATCTATTCAGAGGAAGAAATTGAAGCTGCTTTCCTTAGGTGACAGTGTTGCCAACAATCACAATTTTATCATGAGTCTCATGAAACCTGGTGTTTTAGCCCCAGAGTCTGGAGTCAAGCAATTATGTAAGAATCTCAACTTTTTTTTTTAAGGTAAGTTTCTAGCCCTTATGGTTTTTGAGAAAAGCTTTAAAACATGACTCAAATGTAACCTAAAGGCTCAAAAACCACAATGGAAAGAAAAAAACAAAATTCTATCATTTTTAAGCCAGCCTCAGGATTCTGGCATGCCTGACACATGATTTTTGACCTCTTAGGGTTTGCAATTTAAGGTGAGAGTGTTGGTGAAAATATGGCAGCCTCTCCTCTCCGTCAAAGGATAAACCCCTTTTGGCAGCCCTGGCTGGCAGAGGGATGTGTAATTTTAACCACTGTGAAGCAGCAGGGGTTAATCCAACCCTTGGTGTCTGTTGTTGAGGACTCAGCATTTACTTACCCTGGATGGATTAAAAGGATTCTTTATTCTAGCCTCTGCTAGGCTGTCTCTTCTGCTCATAGAAAATGACATGCAAAAATCCATAAAATAAACTCAAATGTATTACCTGCTAACTAGGCTCTCCGTGCCATATTAAGAATTCTATTTCGCAGGCATCAAATACATGTTTTTAGAATTCTTTAATGTCAAGCACAGACATATAATCCAAGAGAAAAACAAAAGGGAAAAACAAGTAGTATCTGCTAACAGCAGCCATGTTCAGATAGCAGCCACATGGTATCTCCTGCTGCCATGTGGTAAACAGTGCCTGTTTAACCAAAACTAACAATGAAAACTTATCCCCGTGTAGTTTTTTTTCTCCATATTGTTAGGGTGCCTTTTAACGTGAGTGTTTTCTAATCTACTTCAAGCATCCCCCCCCCTTAAATTGTATTATTATTATTTATAACACTGGGAAAGGTTAGGTCATATTTTCACAGAGTTCTCAGAATCACATTTTATCTGCTCAGATGTTGACAACAACACGGTTTAAACTCACTGAACTGGATTAAATTAATTTTAGGAAATGGAACCACTTATTCACTGAAATAGCAATTGATGTGCAATCTCATACAGAAGGGCCAAACCAAACCCCCAGATCCAAACACTCCTGAACTTTCAGGCTATTCAGGATCTGATCTTGGGAGCTGAATTTTTCAAATAGGCTGACAGACAAAGGGTAAGAGGGACAAAGACAAAGAAATATAGAGACTTGAAGTGACCTGTCCAAGGTCACACAGCCGGTCAGCTGCACAGCTAAGACTGGAACCCAGCTTGTTAGAATTGCAGACCTGCACCCCAGCTACTGGACCAAACTGACTCTCCAAAAGCTTGGATACTGCACCAATATCTTCATAGTGGGCAGAATCAACACCATTGACAGGCATAAAGTATAGACTGGGCTCTGAACTTTCTGCCCTGAGCCCCTCCCTACTGCATATGTATTTATGTTTGAATGAAATACAGAACATTAAGTATCAGAGGGGTAGCCGTGTTAGTCTGGTTCTGTAGAAGCAGCAAAGAATCCTGTGGCACCTTATAGACTAACAGACGTTTTGCAGCATGAGCTTTCGTGGGTGAATACCCACTTCTTCAGATGCATCTGAAGAAGTGGGTATTCACCCACGAAAGCTCATGCTGCAAAACGTCTGTTAGTCTATAAGGTGCCACAGGATTCTTTGACTTGCATCTGAAGAAGTGGGTATTCACCCACGAAAGCTCATGCTGCAAAACGTCTGTTAGTCTATAAGGTGCCACAGGATTCTTTGCTGCTTCTACAGAACATTAAAATATTCTCCATTTGGAGATCCAGGTTTAGCTACACTTACAATGAAATCCTGGCCCCAATGAAGTCAATGGAGTTTTGCCATTGTCTTCAATGGGGCCAGGATTTCACTCTTAGGGCTTTTTGTTCCTGATAGCAGCTGATTCTTTCATTTACTTCAGGTGGTGCTAGAGAGCATTGGCTTCAGGTACTAACTAAGGCAATATTGGTGGGGGATGGGTGGGTAATTACACTTTAGTACAGGAAAGGAAGAAAGATACCTCCCATGTCTTCCCTCACTGATGGTTCTATGGAAAGAAAAAAGAAAAATAATGTTGGAGGGGCTATAATTTAGCTCAGAAAGAGCACTCAGGCCATCAGAAGAGGAGTTCTCTCCATTCTTGAGTCTGCTCCCACTGCCAGAACCAGATGGAGTTCTGAAAAAGAATTATAACCTTTATGTTGAGAATAGTCATTTTGTCCACTTAGTATGATGTTCTGACAGCACCAGCCATAGTTTTCTGCTTGGTGAGTTGACAAGAAGTCTCTCCAAAACTAGAACAAAGAATGCTCCAGAGATCTGACAGCAGGGAGGATTTAAGTAACAGCAGGCCATCATCCTATTCAAAACCATTTAGCCAGAGTAGTTTACTTTGTCTGCATGTCCAATTTCCATCAGTCAAACATGTCAACAGACCATAAAGGTTTAGGGGTTTCTCTTGTTTATTTTGGGGTTTGTTCATCTGTTTGTTTAAAACAAAAACTCTTTTGAAACATTTCCAAAAGCAGGAAAAAATTTACAGAAGCTGTTTTAAAATCTAACCAGCAACAAGTATTAACACATTTGAAAATAATTGTATTTGTCTTATGATCCTGGATTTTATACTCCTTAGTTTCTCTTTCAATCCGAGTGACATCAGAACCACTCCATTCTACCTCCCTACATTTGTTCTCCTTGATTATGCTACTTGCTATATCCCACACAAGGAGAAAAACCATGAACCCACAGCTGAGACTTCTCAGATCTTAGGCAGGAAATGTGTATTTTAATAACATTTTTAAAGGAAAATCCTATTGCTATTTTTTTTCTCTTACCATACACACAAGTATTTAACTTTTAGCAAAACCTTCGCAGTTTACTGTTAGGTGGCTTTGAACCAGTAAGCCAGATTTTCTCACATGAGCGTAACACCACTGAAGATAAATTAGCAAACCTGCAACTTTTGTCCCCAAAGTTTTGGGGAGTAAGAGTTTCTCTGTGGCCCACGTCTATGTGGCTTTTTCATGTGTGAGAAGGCGTCTGCTGACAAGACAGGCAAAACATCAATATTAAATCATTTATTCACTGCATTTGGCCTTTTTTTTTCCTTTCTGCTTGTGAATTATTCAAAAAAGAGTCCTAATTTCTATTAACATGTTTTTCATATGAAAGTATTTGATTAAAATTGATTGATTATACAATCACATCACATTCTGAGGGTTCATGAACTATTCACTACATATATGTCTTTGCCTAGTCTGTATTTGTCATTCATGGTGTGAGATTTTTCACCTGAGCCATATGGTATTGGTTCTGCTCTCTAACTGGAAGACAAACTTTTATAAACAAGAGGAGGAAAATTAACAAGAAGGCCACACAAATATTTCCAGCAAGAACCTTCAAGTGAGCACAGATTCACTTAAGTATTTGTGTGACTTTTGCTTTCTATAAACATTCTTGTGAATAAAAGAATCGCACATACAGAAATTAATCAAAAACAAAGAGAGTTGGAAATGCCATAGAAGCAAGGGTGTCCATTTTTGTTCCAGTGTCCCCATCTGTAAAATGTGGATAATGATACTGAGCTCCTTTGTAAAGCATTTTGACATCTACTGATGAAAAGGTAATAGGTTATATAATAGGTAAGTATTTATTTATTGTTATAATTATTATTATTAAATTAAACATTCATGAGTACTTATTTGTAGTACTCACCCAGCACTAGTATTGACTATGATATGAGGTTGCCTTGGGAATGGAAAGGCTAATTTAAACAAAACAACGGACTTTCATACTCAGAAAACACATTCACAAAAGCATCTGAGGCCTTGTCTACACTACAAGACTATTTCGAATCAACTTAGTTCGAATTTGTGGATTCGACCTTATGAAGTCGAATTTGTGTATCCATACTAAATACACTAATTCGAATTTCTGAGTCCACATTCACAGGGCCAGCGTCGACTTTGGAAGCGGTGCACTGTGGGAAGCTATCCCACAGTTCCCGCACTCCCCGCTGCCCATTGGAATGCTGGGTAGAGCCCCCAATGCCTGCTGGGGGAAAAAATGTGCCGAGGGTGGTTTTGGGTAACTGTCATTATTGAACCGTCACTCCCGCCCTCTCTCCCTGAAAGCGCCGGCGGGAAATCTGTTCGCGCCCTTCTCTTGTCAGTTACAGCGCGTACGCCACAGCACTGCGAGCATGGAGCCCGCTGCGATCATCGCTGCACTTATGGCCGTTGTCAACTCCTCGCACCTTATCGTCCACCTCTTCCACAGTCAGCTGCTGAGAAATCGGGCGAGGAGGCTCCGGCAGCACGGTGAGGACAGGAAGTCACAGAGTGGCGCAGACCTCTCACAAAGCAGGGTACGCCGCGCCGTGGAGATCATGGTGGCAATGGGTCAAGTTCATGGTGTGGAACGGCGATTCTGGGCCCGGGAAACCAGCACGGACTGGTGGGACCGCATAGTGCTGCAGGTCTGGGATGAATCACAGTGGCTGCGAAACTTCAGGATGCGTAAGGGCACTTTCCTTGAACTCTGTGACTTGCTGGCCCCTGCCCTGAAGCGCCAGGACACACGGATGCGAGCAGCCCTGAGTGTGCAGAAGCGAGTGGCCATAGCCCTCTGGAAACTTGCAACGCCAGACAGCTACCGGTCAGTAGCGAACCACTTTGGCATGGGCAAATCTACCGTGGGGGTTGCTGTGATGCAAGTAGCCCACGCAATCATTGAGCAACTGCTCTCAAAGGTAGTGACTCTCGGAAACGTCCAGGACATCATACATGGCTTCGCCGCGATGGGATTCCCAAACTGCGGTGGGGCTATAGATGGGACTCACATCCCTATTCTGGCACCAGCCCACCAGGCCAGCGAGTACATTAACCGAAAGGGCTACTTTTCAATGGTGCTGCAAGCACTGGTGGACCATAGGGGACGTTTTACCAACATCTTCGTTGGGTGGGCGGGCAAGGTTCATGACGCGCGTGTGTTCAGGAACTCTGGTCTATTTAGACGACTCCAGGCAGGAACTTTCTTCCCGGACCACAAAATAACGGTTGGGGATGTGCAGATGCCTACAGTGATCCTCGGGGACCCAGCCTACCCGCTAATGCCCTGGCTCTTGAAGCCCTATACAGGCGCCTTGGACAGAGAGAAGGAACTCTTCAACTACCGGCTGAGCAAGTGCAGAATGGTGGTGGAGTGTGCTTTCGGACGTCTTAAGTGGAGGTGGTCCCACTGCAGAGCTTACTGACTCGCTCGGACATCAGCGAAAAGAATATCCCCGTAGTTATTGCTGCTTGCTGTGTGCTCCACAATGTCTGTGAGAGCAAGGGCGAGACCTTTTTGGCCGGATGGGAGGTTGAGGCAAATCGCCTGGCTGCTGTTTACGCTCAGCCAGACACCCGTGCCGAAAAACTATCCCAGCGGGAAGCGCTGTGTATCCGGGAGGCTTTGAAAGCAAGTTTCCTCGGAGAGCAGGGTAACCTATGACTCTACACTTGATTTTAAGAGAAGCTGATCCTGGGCCTGTGTCTCTATGTGTTGAGTGAGATCTGCGGTTACATACCCCGTTCTCCAAGTTTCCCCCACTTCCAAAACACGTTTTTAAACAAATTAAATGGAACAGTTATTTTTAATAAATCTTTCCTTTACTTTGCATTTCTGTTCAGGGTTTGAAACATGGATGCATACTGTGCTGGGTACGGTGTGCACTGATGTACAGACCGCTTGTACAATACAGGACGGACATCCTCCTGCTCCTACATAGGTCTCTGGGGTGGGGGACGGTTTCAAGTGGTTGTGCATGTAGGGGTGGGTTTGCAGGAAGGGGCGAGTGGTGCCGTCTTTGCATACGGAATTGGATGCAGGCTCTGGGCTGTGGGTTTGGGCGTAGGAAGGGGTGAGGGGTGTGGGGGAAGGGTGAGTATCTGTCCGTGGATGAGGGCTCTTGTTGGGGCTCAGGGCAGCAGAGAGGATCGCGCCTACGGTGGAAGTGCATGGTAAGGGCAGCATGCCTTAACATTAGGGGGTGGCAGGCGCTAGGACCGTGGACAAGCGTACACATCACAGAATGACCCGGGGCAGCATACACCACACAGAGGAACCCTGGTGACTACTGAATGCAGTCTGTGTGTGCCCTGCAGTTGATCCTGCCCCCGATAGTCTGTACCCTGCTAATGTAGGCTATCCCGTGCAATTATAAATCCCCTGCCCCCCCCCCTACATACACAGTCTTCTGACACGAAAGACGTGACGGAAAGAGTGAACAACAGCAAACAGCTTTTATTAATCTACTACATAGTGGGGTGATGAAACTTGGATTTGGGACTGGGTGATCCTGTAAGGGAAGCGCTTCTAAACAGTTATAGCGTCAGAGGTGTGTGGAACATTAGCACTCAGCTGTGGTGCAGTGACAGTTCTCACGGCCCCTACCGCCCCTCCGTCTTGTAATTTTTGGTGAGGGGGGGACAGGACTTCTTGGCGTTGGAGATACAGTGCAGGGGGGCTCTCTCCTCCTGCCTGCGGTCCTGCAGAACATCAACAAGGCGCCGGAGCGTGTCCGTTTGCTCCCTCATTAGCCCAAGCAGCGTTTGAGTCGCCTGATGGTCTTCCTGCCACCACCTATCCTCCCGTTCGATGTGTGTGCGATGCTGTTGAGAGAGGGTCTCCCTCCACTGTCTCTGCTCTGCCGCCTCGCCTCTGGAGCAGGCCATCAGTTCCGCGAACATCTCTTCCCGAGTCTTTTTCTTTCGCCGCCTAATCTGAGCCAGCCTCTGCGAGGGGGATGCCGGGGCAGTCCGGGAAAGATCAGAAGCTGTGTGATGGGAAACAGTAAATGATTTCCTTGAACAGATACATGTTTGCGAACAGTGAACACAGTCTAGTCAGTTTCTCTGAACAAGACCATACAGGGCACCAAGTCTCACGAGATCTCAGGAAAAGTTCGAGATTTCAGAATACGCTCTCATTGGCGGCGCCATTGCACAGGAGAGCGGACAAGCGGGGAGAGACAGCATAATCCGTCTTGCAGACAGTCCTGGTAAGCCTTAAAGTAGATCATGCTTATCAGTTAGTGGATAGCTGTGCTCTCCTGCTAAAGGCAATCTGGAAAGCAGAAAGGCTGAGCCTTTTCCAGCCCCTCCCGCCAGTGCACGGGAAAGATCAATGTCTGCTTGTTCTCTGTGGCCTCCAGCACGTGGCTGTTAAGCGAGGGTCGTTGTTATGCAACCTAATTGTAAACCGTTAACAATAGTAACAATACACTAATTGCCCGACTTAGATGCAGCCTGTCCAGACCGACATCACCCTGAGGCGGGTCACTCGCAGTCAGAGAGAGCGGATGCTACTGGAAGCCCTGCACAGACCAGGACCATATGCAGCAATGCTGGTGGAGGCAATGATTCCTCTCTACATTAGGATGTCCTGGCGCGGAAGAGTGTGCTTCCATGGAGCACCGAATAAGGCACCTCTCCCCAGGAACCTCCTGCGGAGGCTTTTCGAGCTGCTCTCTGAGAGCTTTGTTGAACTGTCCCAAGAGGATTACTGTTCAATCCTATATGTGTGGACCTACTATTTATATAGTTTGACATGTAAAATTTTGTATATAGTATTTCTATTTTTTCTATACCCGTTTTTTAAAAAATAAAAGTTTCCATGTTTATAGCACTTACCGCCTGATCCTTCCCCTGATTCTGAGTCCGGGTTAACAGGCGGGGAGGGTTGGTAGGGGATCTCTGTGAGGGTGATGAAGAGATCCTGGCTGTCAGGGCAAGCGGTATTGTGTTCGCTGTCGCCTGCGCCGTCCTCCACAAACCCTTCCTCATCTTCCCCATCGGCGAACATCGCCGAGGAACTGTCCAGGTACACTATGCCATCCTCAGAGTCCACGGTCACTGGTGGGGCAGTGGTGGCAGACCCACCGAGAATGGCATGCAGTGCCTCGTAGAAGCGGCATGTCTGGGGCTGTGCTCCGGAGCGTCCGTTTGCCGCTCTGACTTTTTGGTAACCTTGTCTCAGGTCCTTGACTTTCACGCGGCACTGCATCGCATCCCGGCTGTATCCTTTCTCTATCATGGCTTTAGAGACCTTCTCGAAGGTCTTTGCATTCCGCTTGTTGGAGCGCAGCTCCGAGAGCACAGACTCCTCGCCCCACACAGCAATCAGATCCAGGACTTCCCGGTCTGTCCATGCTGGGGACCTCTTTCTATTCTTGGATTGGCCGGACTCCTCTGCTGGAGAGCTCTGCATCGTTGCAGGTGCTGCGGAGCTCGCCCCGATGTCCAGCCAGGACGTCAGATTCAAAGTGCCCAGACAGGAAAAGGAATTCAAATTTTCCCGGGTCATTTCCTGTGTGGCTGGTCAGAGAATCCAAGCTCGGACTGCTGTCCAGAGCATCAACAGAGTGGTGCACTGTGGGATAGCTCCCGGAGCTACTAAGTTCGATTAGCATCCACACCTAGCCTAATTCGAGCTAGCCATGTCGAATTTAGCGCTACTCCACCTGTCGAGGTGGAGTACCAAATTCGAACTAAAGAGCCCTCTAGTTCGAATTAAATGGCTTCCTGGTGTGGACGGTTGAGCGGTTAGTTCGAATTAATGCTGCTAAATTCGAATTAAAGTCCTAGTGTAGACCAGGCCTGAGTTAGAAATGCATTTGCACTGATAACCAATGAACTTAAGCATACACTTCTGATTGTTTAAGATTAAAAGTCTTCTAATGAAGATTAATCATTGTGATCTACTTTTAACTTATGTGCACTTTTTATATTATTAATAGTTTTTTTATTCTATCCTGCTTCTTTGTAAATCTGTTGGTTGACCAAATGGCTCATCAGCTATTAAAGATGCAAATGCTGCTTCTCTAAAGTTTTGGGGAGAACCATATTTCAACATACCAGTTGGTTGTATTTCCAGTATACTTCACATCCAGAATAACTCTGAGGACAGAATTTCTGTTTAAAATATTTTTAAAAGAACCAAAGATTGACTCATTGCATGGAGATGAAATTATGTAAAACAGACCCTCAAGCTCACCTTTGTGTTGTGAAAATGTGCTGTTTCTTGGAGGTGGACAGATAACACTTTTTCCCCTTTGTAGTGTGTGGACAAAAATGACAGCTGTACCTAGCACAAGGCATTGCCATCTGTATGTATTAGACTAAGCCAATTTAATTCTTAGAATAATAGGACTTTCCAAGCCGTCAAATCTACAGGCAAAAGAGCAAATATTCTACTTCATTTTTTCTCAGATCCCAGGCATGATTTTTCTTCCCTTTGAAAATTATTGCAATCATTGTAAGTACCAATATAGATATGTTTATTTTGTGAGCACATGCCTTGAAACTGTATTTGAATACAAATGCTGTAAAGGAAATAAGGATAGGCAGATAAGCTCATCAGTCAGTGTTTGAGTCCTTAGAAAATATATTGTTCTCAGTAAACCAGTTTCTATTTAAAATATGTGTGAGAAAGTGAACAAGAAAAGAAGAGTGAGAAATCAGGACGGGAGCTATTTTGTGTTTCATTTCGATCGGAAAATCTGCATGAACCAAATGAGGTTTTTACTACAACATAATTCAATCAATGTAGACGAGTCACACTGTTGACTCTTTTACCATGTGCATCAGAGAATCCACAAGATAGCAAGTCTCGATCCATATTTAAGACCTATACATCAGTCTGAGTTGAATAAGACATCATTCATTAAACAGAAATTAGGAGTAGCTGCCTTGGCCAGATTGCCTGTGGAATTTAAAGAGGATGGGCAAGAATTCTTATACTGCTGAAGAAGTGTGTTTACTGGCTTGAGCAGACTTTGAAGGAATTCTCTTTGCATTCTGCTCATAGTACAGTGTGCAGGGAATTATCCTTATCTTTAAATGAACAAATGCTGAGAATCTTCTACCCTACCAGCCCGTCTCAGCAGAGCAGGATAAATGTGTCATTTTTGTCAACTGAATGCACAGCTAACTCTCTTCACTAGCTTTTTACATGTTGACCGTATTTTCATCTTTATTTTTATTGATTTGTTCCAGTTTGAAATTCTAGTTGGCTTCATAAAGGACAAAGCAAAAGTATTTTCTTGGTATTTTCACAGTGGCTTGTTTTGGAAAATGCAAGATAAATCAGTATTTTTAAAAATATATACTAGTAAAAAAATGTTGGAAGGTGTCAGATTTAGGACAATTTAAAATCCCAGTTTTACACAGGTGCAGTCCTAAAGCACCTTTTTTCTCCATGAAAACATTATTTGTAACGTACAGCTATACATTTTAGCCAGATCCGTGCACAGTTACATTTTAGACTGTTAATTGCAGCAAAAACTACAGTAAAAGTTTCAGTCACACCTGCATTGAAACACATTGATTTCACTCATTCATATCTTTATGAAAAGTGATCCTTTGTGGCTGCAACATTTTCATGTATCCACTCACCCCAGGGGGATAGGGAGAATGTTAAAATAGGAAGTCTTAGGAAAACCCATTTTTCCATGTTAAGTTGCATATTTTCATCTTTCGAACAGCTTAAGGCATTTTTCAGCTCACCGATAACACAAAAATCGCTGTCCAGTGGACTCCAAACTTGACAAGTCATTGATCCTCACCAAAGAAGTGCCTCCTAGCCTAGAATGATGAAGAAAAAATAAAGTTATAAGCAACTGAACTCCCCTCCCCGCCTCCCACACACACACATACATCTGTAGCTATTATACTGGGCAGGGCTAGATGACATACTGGTAAAAATACCTCAGGTCCCATCTAAGCTATTGTTCCACTGTTGCCACGGTAACAACCCCCACCACAGCTCACCAGCAGAGTTGGGACCCATGACTTTTAACACCAAAGTTCACACCTCTACCACTTAACTAAAGATAGGCAGCTATCCCTAGTGGATCAGGCACAGAGATAAGAGGGGGCCATGCTCTTACAAGATTGTTTCCCTATTACAGCTGCACTTCCAGGGAACTATAAGTGCGATTTTTTTGCTTGTGATGTCCTTGCTAATGATGTTAGATACAGGACAGGGTTTCATTAAGGTCTGCTTAATTTTTAGCAGTTGACCAGCAACTATGTGTAAAAGTTATTTTTTAATGGCTTATAACTTTATTTTCAAGGGCTTTTTCCCCCTCCATTAGCGCCCACACACTTTCTCCCCTTGTGGCTCCTATTGTAAGTGGTTCCAGGAGTGACTCACATCTACAGGGCTGCAGGCTCAGTCAGCAGCCCACCAGATGTCCTTTCTCTGCTCCTGTCCTCTAATGGTGCTCAGCTCAGGCGAGAGTAGTGGAACGGATGGATGCCTCTCACCTTCCTCCTTCTCCCCTGCATCCCAGCAGCAAGTAGCCATTTGATGAGTCGGTGAATGGAGACTGAAACTACCGAAGGGAAGAGAGTCAGCAAAGAACAGAGGACAAGAAGGGAGAGCGAGAACAGACAGGAGAGGAAATATGGATGAAAAAATGGTGGCAAGTGTTTCAGGGCATAGTGTGAGAGGACATGGGATTCCGTGCCAAAAGAGTGGCAGATGGGAACCCTGTATTAACAAAAACAAATCTATTTATCTAATCTGCCTTCCAGCACAATAGTATCTGAGCACCTTACACGCGGAACGTGGCGCAATAGCCGAGTCTGCAATGCACTTCTGGCAGTACTCCCTATTTTGGGTCAAAACTCTGTTTAGGGTAGGGAGATTTAATTAATTTTCTCTTTTGGGGGGGAATTACAGGCCTAAGGGAGTGTCGTTGTTGCAAGTATCATTTTCATGATGGAAACACAAAACTCCTTCTGTCTCTCAGTTGCTCAGCATTCACTCTACTGTTTCTTGTTACGTTACAATTCTGCCAACAGAGCTCCAGGGCAAACAAAAAATGGATTTCAAATGTTAAACCCAAGTGGGAGGAAAAGAATGAACTAAAAGTCTTGCGGGCCTTCTTTATACGTTAAAAAGGGGCACACACCCAATTATTTCTTTTTCTTTTGCATATCACCTTTAAACCAGTCTTGTAGAAAATGGATGTGATTACATTGGAAATCTCTGTATTATTTGTTGTGAATATGGTGTATGCCTTTGTTTGTTTGCTTATGATGGGGAGTTAAATCAAAGGCGGGTGTAAATGGGGAAAACACAGGTAATGAAACACTGGCTAAGACAAGACACCCTCAGTTACACCTTCAAAACAACTAAGATAATGGCTGGGCTATCAACAGGGAAGAAACGATCCATCTTTGCTTGAGCTAGGCTAGAATGGTTTAGATTTCCCAAGGCTGAGCCTGGGACTAAAGAGGATCTAAAATCTCAAAGTTCTTAAAAAAGGCAGGGGTGTTGGGTGAGCTGACAGGCCAGCGAATTCACAGACAGTCGCAGATGCTGAAAGCAGGTGCAGTCTGCCTCTCCCAGTCAGAGGTGGCGTTAGCCGGGCTCAGGGGAATTTACAAAGGTGTAAGTAATATGCCTGTGTGCTAGCCTTCTATTGTTTTTACCTCCGCTTTACATGCTAGCTGCCTTTAAGGAATGAATAAACACTGCTTTGTTTTGAAAATGTGTGCTGTGACAGGCTCCCAAAGGGAAACTCATACAGGTGTCCAAGCTAAGTTGGGCCTGTGTCCTTAACCCAGTTGTGAGCCAGGGGGCTGCAGCCCAGCAATCCAGTCAGAGAGCAGATAAACCATGAGCAAGGTGCAGGACATCTGGGCTATCACCAAAGAGGGTGGACTTGAGAAAGACTATGGCTTTGTCTACACTGGAAACTGAACAGCAAAACTTTTGTCATTCAGGGGTGTGAAAAAAACATTCCCCTGAATGACAAAAGTTTTGCCAACGAAAAGCTTTGGTGTGAACAGCGCTTTGTCGGCAGGAGCGCTCTCCTGCCAACAAAGCTACTGCTGTTCGTTGGCGGTGGAAGTTTTTTGACGGCGGGAGAGCTCTATCCTGCCAACCAACAGCGGCTACACTGAGCGCCTTTTAGCAGCAGGGTGTAGCGGCACAGCAGTGTCACTAAAAAGTGTGTAGTGTGGACAAAAACTTAAAAGAGTCCAAGGCACACTTCACCTGGTAACTGTGACAGATGTCTCCAGGCCAACTTTAGCAACAGCAAAGGTGTGAACTTGCTTCTCTCCCTGCCTCATTCACTTCAATAAGGTGTGAATTCTTTTCTCTCTACAGGAAAATGAAACTTGCTGGGAGGTCCACTTTCCTATGCGCAGACTTAAGGCTTGTTCCCAGTTAAGTCATTGGGAGTTTGCTTCTCATTTCTGTGAAGGCAGGATAAGGCCCTTGGGTTTGTTTTAATGCCAGACACTAGTGCTTTGACTGTCCATCCTCCCCACTCTTATTTCTTTTGACCTAATGTAATTTGCCATGGTTTTGGTAGGTGCAATATTGCCTATGCCGTACAGTGTCATTTGGTGTATTTCAGCTAAGACTGCAGGCTAATGAGCATCAGTTAACATATGGAACTTATGATTTTGAAATAAACCAAATGACCTTCTATCCTCTTTAGCCAATGGGATCTTTTTCCCTTGCATGAGGTCATCACCTATTATTCAAGCCTGAAAATCCCATCTATTTTTCCACTTGGATGTGGTGCAGTTTCATTTGAAAATTGGGTTGCTCTCAACACCATTCCCTATTAATCGAATCCAGTGTGTGAAAAGAAAACAGTAACACCTTTATTTCCCATTCTCTATGGTTATAGTTTGGAGCAACAATGGAAGTATTACCAAATTCTCCCACTAATAAAATGCGGATATTCATTATACAGCAGATAGTCTGCGAATAAGCAAATGAGCATTATTATCAAAAGCAACCTCATTTTTACAGGCTAATTAAAGGGACATTGTCAAGGTTGTTAGTCGTTAAAATTACCATAAATTGGCAGGGTTCCATTTGAAACCACTTACCTTAAAGGGATACTGTCAGTTTAAAAAAAAATCACACTTCTATCTGAATTTGTTTACCTAGTATTATTACAATCAGTACCATGGCTTACTGTAACTGAAAAAGATTAAAGAAAATGTTTTATTTCCCTCTTATTGTTCGGGTTTTTTTTCTCCCCTGATTTTGCTTTGTGCATTGGATAAAGTTTTCAAAAGTGCCTGACTTAGGAGCTTAAGTTCTAGTGACTTAGGGCTGCATTTTCAAAGGTGTTTAGGCACCTTAACATGCAGATTCCAATGAGAGTAGGTGCCTAACCTGTTTACATGCTTTTGAAAATCCCACTAAGCCCCTATCTCCACCTAAATATCTGGCCCTTAAGAGTCTACGTCTTACTTAAAGTCAGTGGGCCTCAGACTCCTAAGTCACTTAGGTACTTTTGGAAGTTTTACCTATTGTGAAAAGTCTTTTTCACTGTTATCCACTTAGTCAGTCAATTGGCTCACCTGCACAGTCTGATTGTCAGTGGACTAGATTTCAAGTTGACCATGTCCCTTTAAAGGTGCTACCCATAAAAGGCTTTCCTTAAAACAACTTAAGAAATGACATAGCCTAAGATATGTTATAAGCCAAAGGGTGTACATGTGCTATGGCAAACTATAGCTCGTATTCATGAGTTTGTTGCCAGTGGAATGCTCAATAAGTTTGGGTTGACTTTTAAAGGTGAAGTTCCCACTACACATCCACGGAGATAAGTTCTCATACTTGCCTGTTCCTTTCTTATTCCCTCCTGCCCTTTTAAAGCATGAATACATTGGTGCTGAAAGGTACTAGAGTCACAGTAGTGGAGACTGATCCGCTAGTGGTCACAACTCCTTCATACTGACCCAAATGTCTACTTAGATTCTGAACTAGACGGGCCTCCCTTAGAAGGTGAGCAATTTGCTCACTTTTCCAGTTCCAGCGCTCACCGAGATGCCCATCGGTGAGACAATTATTTTCTATTATTATGATTTTTTTTTCAAAAATAGGGGAAGAACAGACAAAAAGATAAAAGAATGGGAAGGGAGGGAAAGGGGAGGAAAGAAAAAGGGATTGAGAGGGGAAAGGCCAGTGACATCTCACTTTCCATCTGCTAGGGATTAACCAAAGGTTTCTAAAAAATTTAACCAAATCTTATCAAATTTGTCTGAGGTCTCCCTTCGCTGAAACATTACCTGCCTTCAGTTGTCAGATCAGCCAAGCTTCTATCCCTGGTGGCAGTCTGCTCGTCCATCTAAGCAATACGAGTCATTTGGCTAGAAGCACAGCACTAAAAGAACCAAGTTGGAGTTTCCTTGTGAGACCATTCTGATGGGTTAGGGTTTTGGTGTGCGCTTTTCTGTTTGTTTTGTGTTTTGTTTTCTAAAGGTGCACAGATATGCACTAGGACTAGACAGAGCACACCAATTTACTTCATGCAGGCCACTCAGATGGTTGATTCTATGACAATTTCCTCACAGTCACCAAATGATGCTGGATTCAGTTGGGTGAGTTAGAAGCTGAAGAAACCCAATTCTTACACTGAATTCCACACACCCACACTCCTTTTCCAGAGTACTGGTACAGTTCTGTGATCTGCTTATTGGGAACCTCGAACCCACCCAGACTCAGGATTTTATGGTCACTACAGAGGGATGGAAGTTCATGAAATAGGAATTCCATGTACTTTTTTCCTCATAGCCACCTGATCTCTTTCACAACACCATGCCCCAGGATCTGCCTTCTGGGCATACCTGGTATCTTCAGGGAGGTCTCTTACTCTTATTGCTCCCCTGGCTTTCTTTCCCCAGGTTCTTCAGAAAATGCATATTTTATCTTCATGGGTGGGCAAGTGTCACCCCACAAAAATATCTGAGGTCTTCCAGAGGGGAGTGAGATTGTCTCAGCCCATTCATACAGACATATACAAACATACAGAGAGACAGTGAAATAGAGAAATCTTCCCTCTCCTGCTCCAGCTGGCTTGACATGAACACTCAGCTCAGTTTGACTCTGCTCAGGCTTCTGGAAATGTCTGGGTGTTCTCAGAGGTTTAACACAGCTACTAGTACAGTCACTCCCATACTACATCTCATGTGGATTGTTACTCCCATACTAGAAACTTGACAACTATCCTATACTCATCCTATCAAGCTTAGCATGACAGCTAGGGAACCTTCAGGGGAACTTAATAACCATACATTGGAGCTCACAGGCCTTTGCTTTTTATATGATTAGATTAATTTCCTAGCCACACCTATAGTAATAACAACAACAACATTGCCTTTTCTTCCGACACCAGTGTCAGTTTCAAGCGGTAGCACAGAGCTTGTGCCTTGCTGGACAGCTTCCCAATGGAGGAGATACATGGGCATATTAAAAGTGTAATCTCCTTTATTTACATGTATGCACCAGTCCTGAAGTGAGATAGTCAAATAGCATGCAGGGTCATCCCTTCTTCCAGGAATCCTAGCCCAACAGCAGACGCCAGTTCCCAAGGGAGCTAGGCATTGGCTTTGTTTCATTCCATCACTTTTAAAAAAATGTTTCTTCACCCAAAGTCCTTACCATACTACCACTAGTGATGATGATGTATTGGCTCTCTCTCTGCACAGCTACAAGAACTGATTCAGCCTTATATTGTACAATGTCATGTCATGTCCTCCAATAATAAAGCATACTAAGATATATGACATTTACTACCCTGCAGCAAACCTGCCTTAACATTACCCTGCTTATCATTACTTATTTTAGCTAAAGACTCCAATATTACATTAATTGTTGATTCTATTTACAGAATATGCAGGGGTAAATTGTGTGGGTATGTGGGTATAGCAGGGATGTCTTGGGTTGTGACATACAGTATCAGGTCTGATGCTCCCCAGCCTGGGAAAATCTAAATGGCATACTTGAAGTTGAGGAAAAGAGCTTTTTTTTCCTTCTTTTAATAGAAAGATTAACACACAGTCTAATCAATCATGCTAGTTTGAATTTCTTGCTGATAGGTCATGCACCATTACATCAGCATGTAAGAGGCAGTTGATATAAATCGGTAACTAGATGTCATCTCAGTGGCATCCTACTGTAAGTCCCATAAGGTTAAATGGTACGGAGAATGCATTTGTGACAAACTAAAAGGTATGAGGCAACAGAGTAAGAGTTGCACATACTTCATCAGTTAAAAAAAGCTTTGTTTTCTTTAACGGGGCAGGAGGCTTATCACTTCCCTGCCATTTGTGTTTGAGTGCTGACATGTTTGATGGTTGCTAAATCTCTCATAGTAATTTTCAGAACAGCTCTAAATGCTAGATATCATTTTGCAGAGCTCTGTAAATGAGTTAACTAGTTTTATCATTTACTAAAGAGCAGGAAGACAACACTCCATGACTTTCCTGTTCAGATAGCCCTGGATTGTAAGATTACACTATACTATACACACCTTCTCTCCCACAGCCAATACATCACCACAACCAAATCCACTTCACTTAATCCATTGTTCAAACACAATTCTACCCAATTTAAGAAATCTCAAAAAAGTTCATTTTAATGGTGATCAAGTGATTGTGGTGAAAGACTTTCTATGCTGCTTCAGATGCCATTAAGTATCTGGCTTCTGAAATGAAAGTGAACTCATAGACTCATAGACTTGAAGGTCAGAAGGGACCATTATGATCATCTAGTCTGACCTCCTGCACAATGCAGGCCACAGAATCCCACCCATCCACTTCTATAACAAACCCCTAATTGCGGTTTGAAGACCTCAAGCTGCAGAGAATCCTCCAGAAAGTGACCCGTGCCCCATGCTGCAGAGGAAGGCGAAAAACTCCAGGGCCTCTGCCAATCTGCCCTGGAGGAAAATTCCTTCCCGACCCCAAATATGGCAATCAGTTAAACCCTGGGCATGTGGGCAAGACTCACCAGCCAGCACCCAGGAAAGAATTCTCTGTAGTAACTCAGATCCCAACCCATCTAACATCCCATCACAGACCACTGGGCATACTCACCTGCTGATAATCAAAGATCAATTGCCAAATTAATTGCCAAAATTAGGCTATCCCATCATACCATCCCCTCCATAAATTTATCAAGCTTAGTCTTAAAGCCAGATATGTCTTTTGCCCCCACTACTCCCCTTGGAAGGCTGTTCCAGAACTTCACTCCTCTAATGGTTAGAAACCTTCGTCTAATTTCAAGTCTAAACTTCCTAGTGTCCAGTTTATATCCATTTGTTCTTGTGTCCACATTGTTACTAAGCTTAAATAATTCCTCTCCCTCCCTAATATTAATCCCTCTGATATATTTATAAAGAGCAATCATATCCCCCCATAACCTTCTTTTGGTTAGGCTAAACAAGCCAAGCTCTTTCAGTCTCCTTTCATAAGACAGGTTTTCCATTCCTCAGATCATCCTAGTAGCCAGTCTCTGAACCTGTTCCAGTTTGAATTCATCCTTCTTAAACATGGGAGACCAGAACTGCACACAGTATTCCAGATGAGGTCTCACCAGTGCCTTATATAACGGTACTAACACCTCCTTATCTTTGCTGGAAATACCTCGCCTGATGCATCCTAAAACCGCATTCGCTTTTTTTACGGCCATATCACATTGGCAGCTCATAGTCATCCTGTGATCAACCAATACTCCGAGGTCCTTCTCCTCCTCTGTTACTTCCAACTGATGCGTCCCCAATTTATAACTAAAATTCTTGTTATTAATCCCTAAATGCATGACCTTGCACTTTTCACTATTAAATTTCATTCTATTACTATTACTCCAGTTTACAAGGTCATCCAGATCTTCCTGTATGATATCCCGGTCCTTCTCTGTGTTAGCAATACCTCCCAGCTTTGTCTCATCCGCAAACTTTATTAGCACATTCCCACTTTTTGTGCCAAGATCAGTAATAAAAAGATTAAATAAGATTGGTCCCAAAACTGATCCCTGAGGAACTCCACTAGTAACCTCCTTCCAGCCTGACAGTTCACCTTTCAGTATGACCCGTTGTAGTCTCCCCTTTAACCAGCTCCTTATCCCCCTTTTAATTTTCATATTGATCCCCATCTTTTCCAATTTAACTAATAATTCCTCATGTGGAACTGTGTCAAATGCTTTACTGAAATCGAGGTAAATTAGATCCACTGCATTTCCTTTGTCTAAAAAATCTGTTACTTTTTCAAAGAAGGAGATCAGGTTGGTTTGGCATGATCTATCTTTTGTGAAACCATGTTGTATTTTGTCCCAATTACCATTGACCTCAATGTCCTTAACTACCCTCTCCTTCAAATTTTTTTCTAAGACCTTACATACTACAGATGTCAAACTAACAGGCCTATAGTTACTCGGATCACTTTTTTTTCCCTTTCTTAAAAATAGGAACTATGTTAGCAATTCTCCAGTCGTACGGTACAACCCCTGAGTTTACCGATTCATTAAAAATTTTTGCTAATGGGCTTGGAATTTCATGTGCCAGTTCCTTTAATATTCTTGGATGAATGAGATAACAGCATTTCCAGTAGGTGATAAACAGCCTGATCAACTTCAAAGTGTGGATGATTCCCAGTTCCGTAGTTATTCAAGAAAAGATAGTATAGAGCTATCCTGTAATGTTAACACCATTTGTACAACCATTAAGAGGAAAAAGTACACTTGCCAACAACACCATTTAGCCAGGTTCCAATGAAGTATTTCATAACATGATGCTTTTAAGGAGATGTCTTTTCATTATTTCTCCTTGGGCACAAAACAAACAGGAAAAGCTCTAAATATGGCTAACCAACACCATTTCCTCAAGTATCTGAGTTTGAACTCCAGTCAGAGGTTGGATCCGTTCCTCTCTTTTATTTAGCATCATCTTCAGAAGAACACTTTTAATGACAACAGGTGTGTCTGATTTAAGTAGCAAATGTTGATTGACTAGTTAGAACTTCCGTGCTTTATGAATTGTTCTCTAGAGGTGATGAAATGGGAAAATCAATGCTCCTATTTGCTTTTATATTCAAGCCTACAGAGCAAGTTGGATTGTCCAACTAAGCTGCAGAAGGAGAAGGGATATTTTAAAATACCAAAAGGTATTGTGTATGCTGAGAAGATAAACATATCATCAACTTTATGGTTTATCAGACATTCATTGTAATCATGTCAAAAAATAAATAATATAAAATCAGCAATGTGAATTGACCCCAAACTAGATGGAAACCATTTTGTGGAGGAAGTAGATTTCCCTGAAATCCCAATTCTATCTAACAGCATTACAACAGAGTCAAAACCAAACAGTGAAGACATATATCCTTCATTTTATTATTATGAATGGCCTAATGCATAGATGTTAAAGCACTCATGCAGAAGTTCTACTCCCTGGTAACATTATTGCTATTGAAATAGAGGTTTATTGTCAGTACTTGTCAACATAAGTACAATGAGCAGATAATAAAATGGGGATTCACATAACATTTTGGTAAGAAAACAATGGCAGATTGTGATGGAAACCGTTACTTGTTTGTCTCTCTACAGCATTTTCTGGGAGCCAATATCGCACTGCATACAAATTTGTCCACCTTATTTTGCCTGAAAACCAAGCCACACCATGAGTGACTTGCCAGTTAGATTCGTTTTAATGGATCTTATTAATAAATTAGGCACTCACATTTTGCCCTGCTCTAGTTCTGAATGTAAATGAACAAGCTCCCCAGTTGCTGTACACTATTAATCACCTATGTGTTGTTATATTGCAGTTACAATGTATGTTTAATAATACATGTGTGCTGCATAGATTTTATTCAGAAAATGAAAGCAATGTTCTCTGTTGTCGCTATGCATTGCCAAGAATCTTCAGAAGAAGTGGGACTTCAGTTTTATAAAATATATTATATGCAGTTGGCGATAGCATAACCTCAGTTGGCATAAAACTGGTGGATCTCCATCCACTTCAGTGGTTCTATGAGGATTTCCTCCAGGTCAGTGTCTGGCCCATATCTTCATAAGGTGTTATTTTCCTGAGATGGATAACAATAATTAAAACACATTTTCATATTACATTGATCAAACTGAAACTTGCCAGTTTTGTCCTAGATAAATTGAGCCTAATATTTACATATATCCTTCATTTTTAATATACAAGACAAGTTTTAAGGGTGCTCACCCATTAATTGAGAAAGAAAGAAGTTACAAAAGCAATATTTGAAAATAAAACATAAAAAGTCTTGCTGACAAAGGGGAAGTATGAAGAATAAGAAACACCAGAAAATCAAATCAGGATAGTGTCAATGAAGAGGAGTTGAGGAAAAGCTGGAGTTTTCTCCCATTCAGTACTAATACTAACAATAAGTACTGTTTCTGTAGTGATGCATAGTTACAAGGAAGCATACAAAGGTGAAAAGAAAGATAGGATGTACTCAGGAATAAGGTACTAGATTGGGGAGGCTCTTTTCCCCAGTGTAATATCAGATGTTAAGACGTCTGGGTTGACGTGTAAAAATATAATTAGGAAGGCCAAAAAAAGAATTTAAAGAACAGCTAGCCAAAGACTCAAAAAGGAATAAAAAAATTTGTTTTAAGTTCATCAGAAGCAAGAAGCCTGCTAAACAGCCAGTGGAGCCACTGGTCAATCAAAGGAGCACTCAAGGACAGTAGGGCCACTGCAGAAAAACTAAATGAATTCTTTGTATCAGTCTTCATGGCTGAGGATATGAGGGAGATTCCCAAACCTGAGCCATACTTTTTAGGTGATAAATCTGCGAAACTGTCCCAGATTGGGGTGTCATTAGTGGAGATTTGGAACAAATTGATAAATTAAACAGTAATAAGTCACCAGGAGCAGATGGTATTCACCCAAGAGTTCTGAAGGAACTCAAATGTGAAACTGAAGAACTACTAACCGTGGTTTGTAAACTATCATTTAAATCAGCTTCTGTACCAAATGACTTGAGGATAGCTAATGTCACACCAATTTTTTAAAAGGGCTCCAGCGGTGATCCCGGCAATTACAGGCCAGTAAACCTGACTTCAGTACTGGGCCAATTAATTGAAACTATAGTAAAGAATAGACTTGTCAGATACTTAGATGAACATAATTTGTTGGGGAAGAATCAACATGATTTTTGTAAAGGGAAATCATGCCTCACCATCTACTAGAATTCTTTGAGGGGGTCAACAAGCATGTGGACAAGAGGGATCCAGTGGATATAGTGTACTTAAATTTTCAGAAAGCCTTTGACAAGGTCCCTCACCAAAGGCTCTTAAGCAAAGTAAGCTGTCATGGGATAAGAGGGAAGGTCCTCTCATGGAACAGTAACTGGTTAAAAGATAGTATCAGAGGGGTAGCCGTGTTAGTCTGGATCTGTAAAAAGCAACAAAGAGTCCTGTGTTACCTTATAGACTAACAGCCATATTGGAGCATAAGTTTTCGTGGGTGAATACTCACTTCGTCAGATGCACCTGACTAAGTGAGTATTCACCCATGAAAGCTTATGCTCCAATATGTCTGTTAGTCTATAAGGTGACACAGGACTCTTTGTCACCGGTTAAAAGATAGGAAACAAAGGGTAGGAATAAATGGTCAGTTCTCAGAATGGAGAGAGGTAAATAGTGGTGTCCCACCAGGAGTCTGTACAGGGACCAGTCCTGTTCAACATATTCATAAATGATCTGGGATCATTTATGAATATATGATCTGGGATCATTTATGAATATGGTGGCATAATTTGCTGATATCAAACTACTCAAGATAGTTAAGTCCACAGCAGACTGTGAAGAGCTACAAAGGGATCTCACAAAACTGGGTGACTGGGCAACAAAATGGCAGATGAAATTCCATGTTGATAAATGCAAAGTAATGCACATTGGAAAACATAATCCCAACTATATATATAAAATGATGGTGTCCAGATTAGCTATTACCACTCAGGAAAGAGATCTTGGAGTCATTGTGGAGAGTTCTCTGAAAACATCCACTCAATGTGCAGCAGCAGTCAAAAAAGCGAACAAAATGTTGGGACTCGTTAAGAAATGGATAGATAATAAGACAGAAAATATCATATTGCCTCTATATAAATCCATGGTATGCCCACATCTTGAATACTGCGTGCAGATGTGATCAACCCATCTGAAAAAAGATATATTAGAATCAGGGCTATCAAGCAATTTAAAAAATAATCACAATTAATTGTGCAATTAAAAAAATTAATCTTGATTAATTGCACTGTTAAACAATAATAGAATGCCATTTATTTAAATATATTTGGATGTTTTCTACATTTTCAAATATATTGATTTAAATTACAACACAGAATACAAAGTGTACAGTGCTCATTTTATATTTATTTTTATTACAAATATGTGAACTGCAAAAACCAAATAAATGGTAAATTTCAATTCCTCTAATACAAGTACTGATGTGCAATCTCTTTATAATGAAAGTTGAAGTTACAAATGTAGAATTATGTAAAAAAAACTGCATTCAAAAATAAAACAGTGTAAAACTTTAGAACCTACAAGTCCACTCAGTCCTACTTCAGCCAATTGCTCAGATAAATAAGTTTGGTTACAATTTGCAGGAGATAACGCTGCCCACGTCTTGTTTACAATGTCACCTGAAAGTGAGAACAGGCGTTCACATGGCACGGTTGTAGCCGGCATCGCAAGATATTTATGTGCCAGATGCACTGAAGATTCATATGTCTCTTCATGCTTCAACCATCATTCGAGAAGACATGCGTCCATGCTGATGACGAGTTCTGCTCGATAACGATCCAAAGCAGTGCGGACCAACGCATGTTCATTTTCATCATCTGAGTCAGATTCTACCAGCAGAAGGTTGATTTTCTTTTTTGGTGGTTCAGGTTCTGTAGTTTCTGCATCGGAGTGTTGCTCTTTTAAGACATCTGAAAGCATGCTCCACACCTCGTTCCTCTCAAGTTTTGGAAGGCACTTAAACCTTGGGTCGAGTGCTGTAGCTATTTTTAGAAATCTCACATTGGTACCTCCTTTGCGTTTTGTCAAATCTGCTGTGAAAGTGTTCTTAAAACAAACATGTGTTGGGTCATCATCCAAGACTGCTATAACATGAAATATATGGTAGAATGTGGGTAAAACAGAACAGGAGACTTACAATTCTCCCCCAAGGGAGACTTACAATTCTCCCCCAAGGGAGAATTGTGAGTTCAGTCACAAATTTAATTAACAAGCATCATCAGCATGGAAGCATGTCCTCTGGAATGGTGGCCAAAGCATGACGGGGCATATGAATGTTTAGCATATCCGGCATGTAAATACCTTGTGATGCTGTCTACAAAAGTCCCATGCGAATGCCTGTTCTCACTTTCAGGTGACATTGTAAACAAGACTTGGGCAGCATTATCTCCTGCAAATTGTAACCAAACGTGTTTGTCTGAACAAAAAGTAGGACTAATCTTCACAGCATCCTGGTGAGGTAAGAGTTACTCTTAAAATATTAACATTTTATAGCAACCAAGGCCGAGGGATTCAGGCCAAAATATATAATTTTGGTTGCCCCAGGTTATCTAAATATTCATCCTTATTTATATGTAATATGGATTCTTAGGCACCTATATATGAAAATTTTGGCATAAATGATTTGCCCACAGTCACATGGTGGGTTAGAAAGTAGGAGCATCCTGGATTCCCTTTCCACACTCTGTCCATCATGTATCTTTCTGCTGCCTCACTCATTAAGATGAGAGAGGAAAAGAAAACTGAAAGAAAAAAACATGGACAAAGGGACCAAAAATGAAAGAATATAAGCTCTGTGGTTCAGAGAGAATATGCTTCTTTTTTTGATGTGCTTATTACATGCCTTTTGATCCAAGTTTTATATTATTACTGAGCCTGGGGAAGAGAACGCTGTGAAAGAATGCTGTAAACTACCTACATTATAACTGAATGTGTTTCAGGGGGCTTGTTTCCATTACAAAAACACAAAGGCATGAGGAAACTTTAGCTACACCTGAGGTCCTCAAATGGCAGGCCTGCTTTGACACGCCAAGTATGATGGGCCTGATCCTCAGCTGATGTAAATGAGCTTAGCTCCTTTGAAGCCAGTAGAGCTATACCATTTACATCAGCTAAGCATCCTGCCCCAGAACTCCTTGCCAGTTTTGTTACAGTGCAATAGTACCCAGGCAAACATGGGTTTAGTTCTGTGAATGTCCCACAGCAATTTAAAAGCAAGAACAAGTATTAATCAGTCAGTTGTTTCTTTAGTTGCATTTTTGTAAAGGTTAAGGACAACAAAATCATTTTCAGGCTCATCATCACTCAAGTGTATCGACCGCTCCCACCCCTGGAAAAGCTGCTCTCAGTGGAGTCAAACTGACCAAGTTTTCTACTGGCTCAGTTGTGCCTAGGGTGACCAGACGTCCTCATTTTGTAGGGACAGTCCCGATATTTGGGGTTTTTTCTTATATAGGTGCCAATTACCCCCCCACCCTCATCCCGATTTTTTACACTTGCTGTCTGGTCACCCTAGTTGTGCCTTGAAGGTACAGTCTTGTGTTGAGGTGGTGCAGAGTAACACTGCCTCTGGGGGAGCAAAAAGCGGTATCTCCTTGCCTCCCAGAGTTCCCTGGGGAACCTAGGAAGCACACTCACTGCTGCTCCACTTCCCTGAGCACAGCGTACTTCTCACCCCTTGCACACAAGTCTCATTCTGGATAAGGGAGACCGAATGGTAAACCTGTTTCCTCCCCCCACAAATTTCCACTCCTCTTGGGTGACTGTGCACCCCTGGAGGAATAGAGAGGGAGCGGTCCCTATGTTCCTCTTAATGCAAAGACTGTAACTGTGCCTGACTCTGCCACAAACTATGCATTGAGAGGGAGTCTCCTGTGCGCTTCTCCAGACTTTGTACCCATGTAAATACCAGGCACAATCACACCCTATTACAGAAGCCAACATTTCACACAACAAGTTCAGAATCAGGAGGAAGGGGGGTTATGCTTCAGTGTTATTGCCTGCTTCTTTTCCTGTAATCATTATTACATCCAGCAATTTAGTGGAATGGTTATGTTTAGTACTGCTCTCCATCCAAGAGAGATTAATTGCCTGCTCTGAAATCTGAACAGGGAGCCCCAGCCTTCGGTTCAGAAATAATATTACTCGTGTTAGTGTTCGTCTTGAAAAGCTGCCTTTCTCCCTTCTCCTCTCTCTCAATGACAGAAAGATTTCCCACTGCCTGGTAATCTCTGCAGCCACCATCACTTCAAAGTGATGAGGGCAGTATTGCAGAATGAAGGTATGCTAGCTTTTAGCATATGACTCTAGTCTGGAGGCGATAATCATTTCAAACTACCTAGAGGGAAAAAAAGTACTATAATAATGTTAGTCAGGTAGCTTTTTCTACCTTATCAGCACCTGCAGATGCAAATGTGCACTGGCAAACACTACACCAGAGGGTAGGATAAAAGTGGAATTAGAAAATATTACCTTCAGGAGATATTGGCCTTCCAAATGAGATATGCAACAGTAATGTAGATAGCATGGAAAAACAGACAATAAGTATAGCTTTGAATTCAAACATGACCTTCAAAGAGCTTTTTCTTAGAAACACAGAGTAAAAGCCCTAAACCTTTGAAAGAGCATGACCAAACAATAAAGCCCCCAACTCCATGTACACCTTTGAGGATTCACTCTAAATAATGGCCTCTCAGAAGTCTTTTATCACATTTTAAAAGTCTTTATTAGTCACATTTGAAAGATATCTTTTCTTTACCCCATTTTTATCACATTCTCAGGGTATCTTATCAATATTCACTTGTGAGCATGAGCATATTTCTAAGTGACAAAACAGAACAGTGTGTGATAAACTGGAATGTTTCGGCAGCTCAGACCAATGTGCAAGATAAAAGAACTCGGACTCCTGCAAAAGCAGCAGGGCTTTGGCTGAAATATCAGAAACAACCATTTTGTGGGGAATGATTCATTAAGCCGACACTTCAAAAACTGAATGAGCTGCTCTAGTGGACTAAGCACTAGGTCTGAAATACCTAGGCTCCCCTGAACTATAGGTTCGAACCCTATCAAGGTGTAGTAACCCCACTCTCATCCTCCCAAGTGAGACAAATTGAGTTCCAGGCAACTTACAAAGGATACCTCATAGACAAATTCTTCAAAAGTGAAGTTCTGTTTGCTTTTCACAGACATTAAAGATGTGGCACTTTTTAATAAAAGTAGGTGTGTACCCTGGTGTCTGTGGTACACACTGGAACCTTAATTCTCTCTTTTCCAGTGTGCTGCCTTCCATAATAGAGAGAGTTGCATTTCAGTAGTGGGTAATAATTCCCTACTGCACATAATGTGTAACGAATTTAAATTGTTTGGTCTGAGAAGTACTAAGTTTATAAACACAACATGATTATTTAAGGTATCCTTTATTAAGCAAGTAGCGGAGGTAACAACTGAGTTT
Source organism: Mauremys mutica (assembly GCF_020497125.1). Taxonomy (NCBI): domain Eukaryota; kingdom Metazoa; phylum Chordata; order Testudines; family Geoemydidae; genus Mauremys; species Mauremys mutica. Next base: position 267,778,867 of record NC_059073.1, read on the forward strand.
TTTACAGTAAAATAAAATACCAATAATATTTTGCAAATATAACTTGAGACTAGAAATTGTGCAGTTTGATTCAGAAGTGTAGATATGCAGTGTTCCCTCTAATTTTTTATGTCCATGTGCGGAATGAATTTTGTTATGTGCACCAATATGGAGGTGATGTGCGGTGTGGGTGGAGACGAGGGGTTCGGAGTGTGGGAGGGGGCCAAGGGCTGGGGCAGAGGGATGTGTGTGTGTGGGGGGGTGAGGCTGTGGGTGTAGGCTCTAGGGTGGGGCTGGTGATGAGGGATTTATGGTGCAGGAAAGGGCTGGGGCAGTGGGTTGGGTGCAGAAGGTGAGGGCTCCGGCTAGGGGTGAAGGCTCTGGGATAGGGCCGGGGATGAGGGGTTCAGGGTGTGGGAGCGGGGTCAGGGCTGGGGCAGAGGGTTAGGGTGCAGGAGGTGAGGGGGCTGGGGTTGGGCCAGGGATGAGGGCTTTGGGGTGCAAGCTGCCCAGGGCTGCAGCAGGGAGAAAGGACTCCCCCTCCCCAGCCCTCTCTTGCCCCAGAAGCTGGGGGCTGGGTGAGAGTCGCCTCTCCCAGTCTGCAGCAGCTCCGGCAAGGCTGGGCTAGGAGAGGGGCGCCTCGTCCCACCTGCATGGCCCTTGAGAGCCAGCTGTGCAGCCACACAGCTTACAGGGAACTTAGTAGATATGTAAAGTAATCACCTCCCGTAGCTAAGGGCACACAATGTGCAAATGTATCTAGTCCATATAAAGCATTTTGTACTCTACATAAGGGATAGATGAAAAGCATTTGGAAATTGAACAAAGGAAAAGGCCTGTGAATAAGAGGCCAAAAAGATGCATAGATTCTAAGGCCAGAAGGGACCATTGTGATAGTCTGACCTGTATACCACAGGCCATAGAACTTCCCCAAAATAATTCCTAGAGCATAACTTTTAGAAAAACCTCTAATCTAGATTTAAAAATTGTCCATGATGGAGAATCCACTACAACCATTGGTAAATTGTTCCAATGGTTAATTATTCTCACTGTTAAAAATGTGTGCCCTATTTCCAGTCTGAATTTGTCTAGCTTCAACTTCCAGCCATTGATCATGTTCTACCTTTCTCTGCTAGATTGAAGATAACACTATTAAATATTTGTTCTCCATGTCGGTAGTCTTAGACTGCAATCAAATCACCCCTTAAGCTTCTGTTTGTTAAATCACTTGTGCTCCTTGAATCTATCACTATAAAGCATGTTTCTAAGCCTTTACTCATTCTCATGGCTATTCTTTGAACCCTCTCAAATTTGTCAACCTTTTTGAATTGTGAACACCAGAATTGGACACAGTATTCCAGCAGTGGTCACACCAGCAGGGCCGGTGCTACCATTTAGACGGACTAGGCGGTTGCCTAGGGTGCCAAGATTTTGGGGCACCAAAAAGCGGCACCCCACAAAAATTTTTAAGTGTTTGAGCGGCCGCTGCCCTGGAAGGGAGAGGGAGTCTGAGCTGCTGCCAGCAGCCCAGGGGTTCTCCTAGGTCAGCGCGCCGGCAGCAGCCCAGGGGTTCCCCTGGGTCAGCGTGACGCCACCGGCAGCCCAGGAGTTCCCCTGGGTCAGCACGCCGCTGGCCGCCCAGGGGTTCCACCGCGCAGTCGCTGCTTCGCTTCTCCCGCCTCCCAGGCTTGTGGCGCCAATCAGCTGTTTGGCGCCAAGGCTGGGAGGAGAATTAGAGCAGGACAGCGTGCTCGGAGAGGACACGGAGCAGAGGTGAGCTAGGGTGGAGAGGTACCACAGGGCTCCCTGGGCCAGGGGGTGGGGAGCTGCCGCAGGGGGGGGGTGCACCTCAGGGCAGGGGGAGGCGGGGAGCTGCTGCAGGGCTGGGGGGGCACAAGGTGGTAGTTTCTCTAGACCGCGAAACTTCCTTGCACCGGCCCTGCACACCAGTGCCAAATAAAGAAGCAAAATAACTGCTCTACTCCTTCTCAAGATTCCCCTGTTTATGCAGCCCAGAAGTGCATTTGCTCTTTTGGCCAGAGCACAACATTGGGAGCTCATGTCCAGCTGATTAGCCACGCAACCACCAAATATTTTTCGGAATCACTGCTACCCATCCTATAAGTAAGGCCAACATTCTTTGTTCCTAGATGTACACATTTACATTTGGCTGTATTAAAATGCATATTGTTTGCTTGTACCCAGTTTACTAAGCAATCTTGACCGTGCTGAATCAATCTTCATTATTTACCACTCCCCCAACTAGTGTGTCATCTGCAAACTTTATCAGTTATGATTTTATGTTTTGTTCTAGGACACTGATAAAAATGTTAAATAGTGTAGAGACACCAATCCCTGTGGGACCCCACTGGAAACGGACCAGCTCAAGGATGATTCCCCATATACAGTTATATTTTGGGACCTATCAATTAGCCAGTTTTTAATCCATTGAATGGCTGCCATGTTAATGGTATAGCATTCTAGTTTTATTAATCAAAATGTCATGTGGTATCAAGTCAAACACCTTACAGAAGTCTATTACACCAACACCATTACCTTTAGCAACCAAATTTATAATCTCATCAAAAATATCTAGGTTGACAATATATATTTTCCATAAACCCATGTTGATTTGCATTAATTACAGCAAAGAATCCTGTGGCACCTTATAGACTAACAGACGTTTTGCAGCATGAGCTTTCGTGGGTGAATACCCACTTCTTCGGATGCAAGTAGTGGAAATTTTCTCTTGGAAGTCTGGTCCTGAAGTTTTTTTGCCGTAGGATAGCCACCTTAATGCTTCAGGTTGGCAGGTTGTCTGTGGGCGAGGACTGGCCTGCCACCCAAGGCCTATGAAAGTGTGGGATCATTGTCCAGGATGGGTTGTAGATCCCTGATGATGTGTTGGAGGGGTTTTAGCTGGGGACTGTATGTGATGGCCAGTGGAGTCCTGTTGGTTTCTTTCTTGGGTTTGTCTTGCAGTAGGAGGCTTCTGCGTACACGTCTGGCTCTGTTGATCTGTTTCCTTATTTCCTCGTGCGGGTACTGTAGTTTTGAGAATGCTTGGTGGAGATTTTGTAGGTGTTGGTCTCTGTCTGAGGGGTTAGAGCAGATGCGGTTGTACCTCAGTGCTTGGCTGTAGACAATGGATCTTGTGGTGTGCCCGGGATGGAAGCTGGAGGCATGAAGGTAGGCATAGCGGTCGGTAGGTTTTCGGTATAGGGTGGTGTTAATGTGACCATCACTTATTTGCACTGTGGTGTCTAGAAAGTGGACCTCCCGTGTAGATTGGTCCAGGCTGAGGTTGATGGTGGGGTGGAAGCTGTTGAAATCTTGGTGGAATTTTTCCAGAGTCTCCTTCCCATGGGTCCAGATGATGAAGATGTCATCAATGTAGCGTAGGTAGAGAAGGGGCATGAGTAGACGGGAGCTGAGGAAGCGTTGTTCCAGGTCGACCATAAAAATATTGGCATATTGTGGGGCCATGCGGGTGCCCATAGCGGTGCCACTAATCTGGAGATATATATTTTCATCAAATTTGAAATAGTTGTGTGTGAGGATAAAGGCACAGAGCTCAGCAACCACTTGTGCTGTGGCATCATCAGGGATACTGTTCCTGACAGCTTGTATTCCACCTGTGTGTGGGATGTTTGTGTAGAGAGCCTCTACATCCATGGTGGCTAGGATGGTGTTTTCTGGAAGGTCACCAATGCATTGTAGTTTCCTCAGGAAATCAGTGGTGTCATGGAGATAGCTGGGAGTGCTGGTGGCATATGGTCTGAGGAGAGAGTTCAACAGCTTCCTACGGCAAAAAAACTTCAGGACCAGACTTCCAAGAGAAACTGCTGAGCTTCAGTTCATCTGCAAATTTGACACCATCAGCTCAGGATTAAACAAAGACTGTGAATGGCTTGCCAACTACAGAACCAGTTTCTCCTACCTTGGTTTTCACACCTCTACTGCTAGAACAGGGCCTCATCCTCCCTGATTGAACTAACCTCGTTATCTCTAGCTTGCTTCTTGCTTGCATATATATACCTGCCCCTGGAAATTTCCACTACTTGCATCCGAAGAAGTGGGTATTCACCCACGAAAGCTCATGCTGCAAAATGTCTGTTAGTCTATAAGGTGCCACAGGATTCTTTGCTGTTTTTACAGATCCAGACTAACACGGCTACCCCTCTGATACTTGCATTAATTACATTACCTTCCTTTAATTCTTAATTAAGTCAATCCCATATCTGTTGCTTCATAATCTTGCCTGGGGTCAATGTCAGGCTGACAGGCTTATAATTACGCAGCTCATCTCATTTACCCTTTTTAAAAACTGGCATAACATTAGCTTTCTTCCAGCCTTCTGGAACTTTCCCAGTTCACCAAGACTTATTGAAAATCAACATTAACTGTCCAGCAACCTCCTCAGCCAGCTTTTTAAATCTTTTAGATGCAAGTTATCTGGATCTGCTGATTAAAAAAATTCTGACTTAAGTAACTTCTGTTTAACATATATATATAAAATCTTCACTTCCCCTCTAAACCAGATTGTTGAGGTTTTATTAACCAGCACAGTCTTCTTCCTTAGTTGTGGGATTGTGGCTTTTGGGGCATCTAATAAGGTTTTCTTAAATGATTCCCAGGTATCATTCACATTTTTTAATTTTTTTTTATTAAAAATTTATTAAAGCACCAAGTACATATATATATTCTTGGTACATGCATACATATATCTATATATTCTATATATATTCTTGGTCTGGACTTTATTCTGCTTGCATATTATAAATGTAATGAAGTCATGACCATATAGAGAGGATGGTGTTAAGCCTTTAACGCCTTCTTAGTGACAAAATCTTTAAATCAACCTGGAGGTTAATTCAGAAACCAATAAAGTATATAGAGTAAAGTCCTGCACCAGCTAACTTGTTTAGTGATAATATTCTCCTTTATCTAGAAAAATAGGCAACAAAACAAATACAGTAGTGAAGTCAGTATCTGCACATTGCGCAATGTGTTACCTTGTACTGCACAACAGAAGATATATTGTTTTGCTCTTAATAGTCTATTTCTTTGGGTCTTGGATAATCAAGGCAGACAGTTTTGAAATTGAACAAAGGCACAATATGATTCAGTATAATGACTCTTAAAGGGCTTATTTTTTGTCCCATCACATAATGAATCACTGTTTATATATGACAGAAAACACCTATTTTGTAAAAGAACCTGGATAAAAGAGAAGCTACCCCCAAAGGATCTTCTTTAGATGTAAAACTTACCATTGAAATGCAACTATTCCATTTCATCCAGTTTCTAAAAACAGTGTGAGTGTCTATGTCTTTTGTATATTTTATTGTGGTAGAAACAGCAGTACTAGATCTGTTCTTGCCTTCAGAAATTAAGGGCAAGTCCACATCTAATCATATAGTGCTAAATGGTTTAAGATCACCTGCTGTGGTGATACAATCTCTTTCTTTGGTGGCTCAGTCCTTTCTAAGGATAATGCAACACATCTGAAATCAGTGGATTACAGAATATGTGGTGCTTTCTTCTAGTAGTTTCTTAGTTCAAACCTTGGCATTGTTTTGTAAGTAGCAGAGCTCATTTGCTCCTGTCATGCTGAATGCACAGTTTGACTCCCCATGTGTGAGAAAACAGGAGTGGGGCAGCTAGCAATAGCATGGCTGACCAAGCTCTAAAAAAATCAATTCATGTCATCAGCTTTAGAAAGGCAATCGGGTGTTACATCTACATTCCCCTTACAAGTTCTAATCTGCTGAAGGTTTAACTATAGTTGATTTAATGAGGCTACTTTGAGAACTGGAAGGTACAGTTTAGGGATTTCACTTAAGAAATAGCGGACGCAAGAGCAGAGGCTTGGGATTTGATAGCTGAGGATGAGAACTCCTTGTTAATCATGCCTGCCTACAAGTCAATAATTAAAATCTCAATTTTTCCTAAAGGAATTCTTCTCTCACTGGGTCTACACATAAAGTCCCTGACAACTGTGTCAGATGACATTCATGCAAAAGGTTTTAAGTCACTGGGACAATAATTTAATAGCTTTTCTTGAGAAGCCTGCCAAATTAATTATAAGAACTACATGAAAGTGTATCACAAATCTGTTAGAGACAGCTCTACCATTCCTATTGGTTTAAAAAGGTTTGTGTTGCTTTCCTGGATCAACAGGGAGTTGTGTAAATGTGCCCAGTAGAACAGTATTTTATAAAATGGGACTTCATTCTCCTTATTTTTGCTCAAGTATAAACCAAGAGCAAGACAGATGAAGTCAGTGGAATTACACCACCAGGCAACTGCTGCAAAGTAAGGGGAGAGTCAGGCCTACTATGAGAGCTTTCCCTTGAAAATACACGCCATAACTATTTGAATTGTCAGCAAAAAAGCAGGTGGTGTCAGGGATCAGAACGGCAGGTCATCTTTGTGAAAAGCCTGAGCTGAATAAGATATGGAATTGAGAAGTTTCTTGTTTCAATATAATAAAATATATTGAAACACAGTTGCCTGATTTGTTGTGGCTGTTTAGTACTCTCAAATCCCATTGAACACAATGGGTGCGACTTCTCTGAAAAAAATCAGACCAAGATATACCAAAACTTAATAATATTTTCTTCTTGTGTCTTCGGAGGATCTCAGAGCACTCAGATATCATGGGGATATGTGCAGTACAAGAACCAGACCAGAATTAAAAGCATTACTGAATTTAGGCTCATAATATCCATGTGAAGGAGGTAAGTATTCTTATTCCCATTTTTCATAGATGGAAAACAGAGAAGAGAGAGATTTCCACCCATCCCCTCAATTGGTGGGACACTTCTTGGGTCCAGCAGTGATTAAGAACATAAAGACATAAGAATGGCCATAGTTGGTCAGAACAATGGTCCCTCTAGCCCAGCATCCCCTCTGCTGACAGTGGCAGTGCCAGATGCTTCAGAGATAATGAGCAGAACAAGGCCATTTTGAGTGATCCATCCCCTGTCATCCAGTCCCAGCTTCTGACAGTTGGAGATTCAGGGACACCCAGATCATGAGGTTGCATCCCTGACAGTCTTGGCTAATAGCCATTGATGGACCTATCCTCCATAGATTCATAGACTCTGGGACTGGAAGGGACCTTGAGAGGTCATCGAGTCTAGTCCCCTGCCCTCATGGCAGGACCAAATATTGTCTAGACCATACCTGATAGACATTTATCTAACCTACTCTTAAATATCTCCAGAGATGGAGATTCCACAACCTCCCTAGGCAGTTTATTCCAATGTTTAACCACCCTGACAGTTAGGAACTTTTTCCTAATGTCCAACCTAAACCTCCCTTGCTGCAGTTTAAGCCCATTGCTTCTTGTTCTATCCTTAGAGGCTAAGATGAATAAGTTTTCTCCAACCTCCTTATGACACCCTTTTAGATACCTGAAAACTGCTATCATGTCCCCTCTCAGGCTGCTACTCTGAAACCTCTCAGTCTTCTGTTTTCCAAACTAAACAAACCCAATTCTTTCAGAACTTCCTTCATAGGTCATGTTCTCTAGACCTTTAATCGTTCTTGTTGCTCTTCTCTAGACCCTCTCCAATTTCTCCACATCTTTCTTGAAATGCGTTGCCCAGAACTGGACACAATACTCCAGCTGAGGCCTGACAAGCGCAGAGTAGAGCGGAAGAATGACTTCTCGTGTCTTGCTCACAACATACTTGTTAATGCATCCCAGAATCACGTTTGCTTTTTTTGCAACAGCATCACACTGTTGACTCATACTTAGCTTGTGGTCCACTATAACCCCTAGATCCCATTCTGCCATACTCCTTCCTAGACAGTCTCTTCCCATTCTGTATGTGTGAATCCCATTCTGCATGTGTCTATTGAATGTGTCTATTCTTTTTTTAACCTAGATATACTTTTGCCCTTCACAACATCCCATGGCAATGAGTTCCAAAGATTGACTGTGTTGTTAAAGAAATGCTTCCTTTTGATTGTTTTAAACCTGCTGCCTATTAATTTCATTGGATGATCCCTAGTTCTTGTGTAATGTGAAGGGGTAAATAACACTTCTCTGTTCACTTTCTTCATACCATTCATGATTTTATAAACGCTGTCATATCTCCTCTTAGTTATCTCTTTTCTAGGAGGAACTGTCCCAGTCCTTTTAATCTCTCCACATGTTCCACACCCCTAATCATTTTTATTGCCCTTCTCTGCACCTTTTCCAATTCTAACATACCTTTTTTTGAGATGGGGACACCAGAACTGCAAGCAGTATTCAGAGTGTGGGCATACACAGGATTAATATAGTGACATCATGATATTTTCTGTCTTAATATATAACCCTTTCCTAATAGCTCCTAACATTGTTGGCTTTTATGACTGCTGCTGCACACTGAGCAGATGTTTTCAGGCAACTATCCATGATGACTCCAAGATCTTTCTTGAGTGGTAACAACTAATTTAGACCCCATCATTTTGTATGTAGTGTTAGGATTATTTTTTCCAATGTGCATTACTTTGCACTTCTCAACACTGAATTTCAACTGCCATTTTGTTGCTCAGTCACTCAGTTTAGTGAGATCATTTTGTAACTCTTCACAGTCAGCTTTGGACTTAACTATCTTGAATAATTTTATATTGTCACCTTATTTTTTCCCCTCTTTTCCAGATCATTGATGACTATGTTGAAGAGCACAGGTTTCAGTATAGATCCTTGGAGGACTCCCCTCTCCCCCCCCCCGCCCACTATTTATCTCTCTTCATTGTGAAAACTGACCATTTATTCCTACCCATTGTTTCTTATGTGTTAACCAGTTATCTCACCATGACTGCTTAGTTTGATTAAGAGCCTTTGGTGAGGGACCTAGTCAAAGACTTTCTGAAAGTCTTAGTACACTATATTGACTGGCTTACCCTGGTTCATATGTTTGTTGACCCCTCCTACCCTCAAAGAATTCTAATAGATTGGTGATGCATGATTTCTCTTTGCAAAAGCCAGGTTGATGCTTCCCCAACATATCATATTTACTGATGTGTCTTATAATTCAGTCCTTTGACTATAGTTTCAACCAATTTGCCTAGTACTGAAGTTGGGCTTACTAGCCTGCAATTGCCAGGATCACCTCTGGACCCTTTTTAAAAAAAATCAGCATTGCATTAGCTACCCTCCAGTCATCTGCTACAGAGGCCACTTTAAGTGATAGTTTATATACCACATTTAGTAGTTCTGCAATTTCATATTTGAGTTCCTTCAGGTTTTTTGGGTGAATACCATCTGGTGCTGGTGACTTCTTATTTAATTAATCAATTTATTCCAAAACCTCCTCTACTGACACCTCATCAGTGACAGATTTGCCTGGAATGTGAGGACAGTCCCAGTAGAAAGAGGGAGGAGAACACACACTGCCCCCTCCATCCCCCAGCATCTCTAGCCAATCATTGGCCAGCCAGCAAAGAAGGTGAGCTGATTGGTCCGTTGGCCCTCTGCTTTCATTAAGTTAAACCCTCACCTAAGTCATGGAGTCACTTCCTTTAGTACTCTCTGTCCTCCTTATGAGGGAGGGAGGTGGTAAGACTCAGATGAGCTGAGTCTTAGGGTAGGCGGAGGAGAGTCTATCCTGACTTATGGGCTATATTGCAGGAGTCCTATAACTCTCTCACACTGGAATCACTTAAAATGCAAGGTAGGTGAGATTCTGGGTGACAGGGTGGTTAGTGTCCCTCCCCGTGTTAAGTTTAATAGGTTGTGGCTGCCGCTAAAAATCCATCTCTGTGTTTGGCCTAATTTGCTGCTATGGCCAGATCTATAAAGGCCAGATCCATTGCCTTCAATGGGCTTTGGATGAGGCCCTAAATGACCTGGGTAAGGTCACACAGTAGCACTCAACTCACAGAACTTTGAACCCATCAGTTCTCAGAACTTCCACTTGCCTGTGTCTGATCCACAGTACCATATCTTCTATTGTAAATTCACAGTATAGTATACCAGCATCTAACTGAAACATTACAGTTTGACTGCACGAAGCTTTTTTTAAACGGCTGAAACCATAAAGCCAGACTGTGTGGCAGAAAATAGTCCATCTTTCTTGTAAAAATTTCATGTCCTAATTTTTAATGCCAGAATTGCATCGATCTTTCCTTTTAGCCATGCATCAGATTATTCTATTGTTGTCCGTGAAAGGGAGATCAAATATCTGCATTTGGAGGAAAGACAAATGCTGAATGAACCCTCCAAACAGTCCAAAACACGCAGAAGTGACAGTGTTTCAAACTATTACACCTTACTTGGATGAGTCCTTCTCTCTCATTTCAAAACTTGTCAGTGGCAGATAAGAACAATGGGGACTGTTAATACATTTATTTACCCAACTGTCCCTAGAAATTATTTCGGGCTGTTGCTGTAATAAAAGAATCTACAGCTTGCTCCTCATCTGAAAGCCAGGAGCCAACATTATTACAAAATGAATAATAAAGCTAACAACAAACAAGTTTTTAAAAGCTATAATGCATAACCCCTCAGGACATTGATATGCAAATGTTTTTCCAGTGCACTATTTCAAATTCTTAATGGACATCAGCACACAGTATTTAAGTATATTTATAAAGCATTTGGTAATAAAGGAAAAACAAGTTATTTTCTTCATAAAGACTCTTACTAAATAGAGTTTTCTTCTCACTATCCAAAGAGGAAATAAAAAGCAATAAAAAGAAAAAGAAACAAGGAGGAAGAAAATAAAAAATCAAATATTTCCTTTTTATTTTTCCCTCCTCATTCTCATTTCTTTCCCCTTATGAAGGCCACTGGGATTGTTAATGTATTAGAAGTTCAAGAACGTACTATAAGTCTTCCACTTGAGACTCAACTCTTGATTTTATTTTGCAATTAAAAATGATGCAGTAAGTGTAGATTTTGGTGTTGAGGAACAGAGTGAGATAAGGAAAAATTGCACTTATCCTGCAGAACACTATGAGCAAATATAGCCAGTGTCAGCAAGCGTTACTGTTTCAACCTGGTTCAGCTACCCATAAACTGATACAGATGTGACCTCCACACCCAATGAGACATGCAACCTGATCCAATTCAATCCAATTCCTAGTTGGAGGAATGCTTTAACTAGCCTTGCCTTTTCATAGCCACAGCCCAACCTACTTCCAAAAGAATTCTGTTTTTTAATTGTCATCCATCTGGAGAGAAGGTTGCTTTCTAAAGACTTAACATCTCTTGATAATATGATCAGCTAATTTCCCAAGAGGAGGTCTGAATGCATTTCACATGAGAATATCATACTAGGAGGTGTGGCTCCAATAGCCACAAGGAGTTAATACATGCTACCTTTCACAAACCTACAGACAGATTCTCAGCTGGTATTCATTGGTACATCTCCACTGCATTCAAAGGAGCAATGCCAATTTACACCAGCAGAGAATCTAGCCCTTAATCTTCTTTCTTTCACAAAGGTATCTGTGAAACCAGAAGATAATCATCTGAAATTGGTTCTTGGACAACTCTTCAACCTAGCGATAAGTATTTCATTGAATTTCATCCCTCATGTTTCATGCACACAAACCATTGAAAGGGTGTATTTAATCTCTGTGAAATATTTTCTCATCAGTAAATACTAACGCCTGTGTGACATGACCCAGAAGAGGAAAAGTAAAAACCTGCTCTCAGGATGAAAAAGATGGATTGGAAAAGGCTAAAGAAATGAATTATAGTTCTTACAAGAAAGCCTAATAGTCATTCTTTATAGAGAAAGGAGTTATTCCTGCCTTGGGTGTTATGGAGGGAAAGAATTTCCAGCTTCTGTACCTCAAAGTCATAGCTAGGGAAGTGATTCTCCAATTAAAAGTGTAATTTGCAGGGTGTGTCAGTCTGGACACTGTATTCAGTGACAGTAGACTCCACTTTGTCTCTGAAATATTCAGGATATTTTCTCAGCAATGAGAATTTGACCAAGGCATATCTTCCACAGCATACCCTCAGACCAAAGGCAATATAGAGTCAGCCATGAAAACAGTGAAGAGACAAGTATCAGAGGGGTAGCCGTGTTAGTCTGGTTCTGTAGAAGCAGCAAAGAATCCTGTGGCACCTTATAGACTAACAGACGTTTTGCAGCATGAGCTTTCGTGGGTGAATACCCACTTCTTCGGATGTGAAGAGACAATTATGCATGGCAGTATCCTCTGGATGGGATCCCTATTCAGCACTCCTGACACACAGGAATATTCCATTGCAGGGGTGGGAGAGGAGTCCAGCACCAGTCCTGATGGGTCACAGAACCAAAACCCTGCTTCTGATGATAAGTAGTGCGGGAAGTGACAGCCAAAAGAAGTTGAAAATGGCAGAATGGAGATGGAAAACAGAGGAAGTGAGTGAATTGTTACAGTCTCCCAGCCAAAGATCTGCTAGCTCTGGGAGAGGACATTCCAGTCTGGCTCTAACCTTTAGAAAGACACAGGAACTTGTGAATTGTGAGCAGCAGCTCCCAGAAAATCCAAGGTGCCCATTCAGAAGTGTCAAGGGCTATGACAAAACTGCAGGCATTTACAAACCAATACACACAGTGGGGAAGCCACACAACGTGAGTCTGCTGAGAAGCCAAGAGTGTCAGCAGAGTCTGTGAACAATCGTGCAGCCAACCTTGCAGGGTTGGAAGAGATTCTGGAGAGAGACAGGTTGACAGGTTCAGAAATATGTGACAGAGAGACAGAGGTAGAGTGATCCAGTTGCCTATTGGAGAAGCCACATTATCTCAGGGACTACAAGTCTACTTGAATCCATGGTAAACATCAGAATCCAACTAAGCTAAATGCTAGTAACCTTTAACAGCTAATGTTAATTTAATTATAAAAATGGGAAAGTTATAGGCATAATGAGTGGAAGTGGAGAAAGAGGGTTAAGGTTTCAGGCACCACCTGATTTTGGGGTGACACCAAGGGGATCAAGAATGTAAGTAGAGGCCAAGCTGCTACATCTCAAACTGTAGAGTATGTTATACCAGCAACGCAAACATTCCTAATAAAGCTTCCTTTCCAACACTGTTCATCAAAGACCGGTCCTTTCATTCAGACAAATCTACATTTTCCCTACCAGAGAAAGTCGTTCAGGAAACTGAAAATGCCCATCTGAATTAAGAACCTCAAAACATCTCAACTGGGGACCTATAAATGCATTTTTATTATTTATTTTCATTTAACATTTATATTGAGGTAATGCCTAGAAGCTAACCCAGTTGAGGCCACATTGTACAAGCCACTGTACAAACATGTAGGTCCACATCCTTAAAGATATTTAGCCATTTAACTCCCATTGATTTCAAGTTAGGTGTCTAATGCCATTGAGGCTCTGGACCATAGTAAATACCAGTCTCTGTCCCAAAGAACTTATTCATCTCTGATCATTTTCCTGACTGCAAATACGGGGTAACTATCATGTATCGGAAAGAGTTTCCTCATCTTTGAAGTCATTCTGCCCTATTGACTAATTTGACTCATCACATCAAAACAACCAGTTGATTGCAATACTCAGTCATAAAGATATAGAGGTGGTAGGTTTCATGTATCTGGAGGCAAATTAAAGTAGTAAGGACATGGAACAGTATTGAATAGCTTTACTGGCATCAAGATAAAAACAAAAAATAATGTTACTGTGCGTAGGAAAAGTCAGAAATGGAAAAGCCCTACATGTACTTAATCAGCAACTCCATCGTGTTGCAAGAATAATTTATAGTCTTCTAACAGAGGACATACCAGATAAACTGAATCCAGATTGATCATGGCCAATAGACCAAAGGACTGATTATCATTTACAAGTCTGGCAGAGGAGTGTGAAGGTGCTACAGTCTACATAAGAATCAGATCCCAAGGGTCTAAGTGACAAGATTACTCACTAGCTGTGTTTGTAAGATTCAGCACCTTAGGCCAAAATTGTCCCTATTGATTTTGCCATAGGGGAGAGAATGGAACCAGAGAATGACCCTAGGAAATATTCTTATAACAGAGAAATAGTAAATGTTTAGGCCGTACAGGGTGGGGGGACATTTGTACAATTATTTGCATGGTTGACCAGTTCCCTCTCATATTTTTGGATTTTCTTTAGTTGTTTATCTTATTAGCATAGGCAGGTTTTGTTTATTCACTATTTTTCTTGGAAGTACATGCACCCCATTGTGATTAATGTGCTGGCCTGTGATAATCGCAGTGATCCAGCAGTGAAGGCATTTCGGCAGAGCTAGAGGGCTTCAGTTTCTTTTGGATTACTTGCCAGCCAAACATTTGCATGCACAATGTGTGTGCGCTGTTGCAGGCTGTTCAAATCATCCCAAGATACATTAAAATAAAGTTTAAAAAGTATTCTGCAAGTTACAATATTAAATCTGATTATTTTTAAAAAGCCCCCAGAATGTAATAAGGTTGGTGAAGACAGGAGAAGCTTATCCTGATCAGCTTAGGTCTAGTATTCATCAGTAAAGCTTGGGCTGTTGAGGATTATGATGTTAGGAAAAGTAAATCAACATACTAACAGTTCTGCATATTAACAGTGTTAACTGGTTTACCAGATTGAGGGAGGATTATTACCTGACACTTACGTGTCCTTGCTGAACTCCAAAGTGTGACAGTTTAAATGAAAACAAAGTTATCTCTGTCAGAAGAGGAACGCTAGAAATGACAAATACTTTATCAAGTCAAAGAATATCAGGACTTGGGATGCTTTATCTGGGCTAAAGGTGATTACAGCCATCAATGATGGAATGTCATCCACCTACATGTTGTATCAGTGAAAAATAAGAGGTTATTAGTTTGAAATTTGTGAGGTGATTCATCCAAGTGTCTTCTATTATGATGACAGAGAAGAAGAGATTTGCTCTACTCACATTTCAGACAAAAGGCTGAAATTGTCACTTTGAATTCACAAAAGCATCATGACAAGAGATGGGGACAGTAGGTAGGCTATGGGCATGGCTGGCATTTAAGCCTACACCTCAGATTTCAGGATCATGGCTGAAATGGGGCAAGGATTCGGATTCTAAAATCTTGCAAACTGTTCTCATGAGATTTCAGCCCAACTTGGCAAAAATCTAATAAAATGAGCTGATCTTGGAGCTTTCTGCCATCTTGAATTGTAGAAGTCTTATGAAATTAGATGGTCTTGTGAGATTTCCATCATCTTTGACCAGAATCTCACAAGAACAGGGTGGCACTCTGTACCTCAAAGCAACAGCCTGGAACCCTCATTCACCACTGTCATTTAATTATGATATGTTTTGTAAAAAGTATGCCTAGTGAGGTATCATTTTAAAAGTTTTGATCTGTTGAATGTTAATATCCTGTTGGATAATGTGTATTATCAAGTTATGAAGTTTTGCTATGTGCGTGTTACTGAAATATATTGTGAGGTTGAGTATACCCCAACCAGCCTTACAGGTACAACAATAGAGTAGCCAGATGTGCTGATGTCCCATTAAAGAAAATCCACTATCCCAGGAACTGTATACAATGGAGACTTCGCAGAACAGCATGTAGACAATGGACACTGCTTGACCCATGTCATAGTAAAAGATCTTTCCTGCAAGCTGGAAGAAACTATAAAGAGGA
The DNA here is from genome assembly GCF_020497125.1 of Mauremys mutica. Lineage (NCBI taxonomy): Eukaryota > Metazoa > Chordata > Testudines > Geoemydidae > Mauremys > Mauremys mutica. The sequence continues at coordinate 267,794,431 of NC_059073.1, forward strand.
GAAGTGACATCATGCCTTGGTCTCACTCCCCCACAAGTTAACACCTGGAAGAACGTCTGGAAGACAAAGACTTTGAACTGGGGAAAGGTGGTCCTAGGCTGGAGGAGAGTCCCAGCCTGTGTATTGAATTATACCATCTGTCAGGGTGAGACACTGTTTGATTCAAATCCTGTTTAGTTTATAGAACTTAGACTGCACATTTGTGAGTGAAAGCCAGCATCTAAGAGAATACTCTGTTCTATTGTACTATTCTTCCCACAGCAGGAGGATTGTGTGCATCTGTACAGGTAGAAACTTTTCAATGGCATTTTCTAGGGAATTCAGGATAAACACTTAGTAATAGAGATTGGATCATAAACACCAGGTCGGGGGAGGATTTTATTTCTTATCTCCAAGTGTAAAGGGTACTTTAATGAGAAACTTTTGAAAGTAAGACATTACAGGCCTGATACAAAGCCTATTGATGTCACTTGAAGGACTCCCATTGATGTCAATGAACTTTGGATCAGGCCCTTACTGATTCTCTCCTACTGTTAAGGTATTCTTCTGGTGTTACACCAGGATCCAACAACTCTATAACTCTGTGGGATTTGTGTAGCAAAATGCCATCCTCTTTCTTCTTCATGTTGAATTAAAAGTGGAGTCAAATCACAGTGAAAATTCTTTACGGATGTCTATGGAAAAATGAAGGGTGAATGGTCGGGAAAAGCAGCAGTAGCCCTGTCCTTCATTCAGTCCTGACTTTCTAGAAAACCGTGGGGACTCAATTTTACTTACAAATGTTAAGTTTTTGATAGCAGCGAAAGGCAGATTGATATCCCTTTCTCCTAGGGGGTATGTGTTGTGTATTTGGTTGTCATGGTTTTGTTGCCTTAAGCGGAAGATGCTGTAGCTTTTCTTTATACACAGTCTCGGAGATCAGTGAGACGGCTGCACCGGTGTCCAGTTCCATGCGTATACGTTTGCCATCCAATAACGGGGTTACCCAGTATTCATGTGAGCCCATTGCCAAAGACAAAACATGCAGTGGCACTTCCTCTTGCGATGAGGTGTCACCTTGATCATCCTGGGTCTGCTCTAGGGTATGCAGGGTTCCTCTTTTTGTCGGCCAGACCACAGGCCTCTTTTTCTTTTGTTTACAGGCACACTCAATGTGTCCCTTTTTGCCACAGTGTCGACACACCAGGTCCTTACACCAGCATTCTGATGCCTGGTAACCTGGCTTACCACAGCGGTAACATTCTTGACTCTGCACAGTTTTGTGGGTCGGTTCTTGTGACACTTTTTGCACCCTAGGGGGGGGCACCGATGTATTGTGCCTCCCTTGTAGCCAGTTCCATGGAGACAGCAATATCAACAGCCTTCTGTAAGGTAAGCTGAGCCTCTGTCAGTAGGCGCTTCCGTATAGCTTCACTGTACAGGCCACACACTAACCTGTCACGCAGGGCATCATGTAACATTTCTTTAAATTCACAGTGTTCTGCTAGCTTTTTTAAAATGGCTACAAATTGTACAACTGTTTCATCTTCCTTTTGGTCTCTTTTGTGGAACCTATATCTTTCAGCAATTACCAGTGGTTTTGGGGAGAAATGAGACCCCAGGATTTCCACAATGTCACTGTAAGATTTAGTCTCAGGCTTAACAGGGTGTAGTAAGCTGCGTAGCAGAGAGTAGGTTTTAGCCCCTACAACAGTTAAGAATATTGGCACCTTCTTCGCTTCTGTAATGTCATTTGCAATACCAAAAAGCTCAAAACGCTCAGTATACACATGCCACTGCTCTGTATTCTCATCAAAAGGCTCCAGGGGCCTGGTCAGAGTAGCCATGATTTTTAGTTTCACTTTCACAGTCAGTGCAAACAAGCAGCTTTTTTGTTTGTTTGTTCTTTACCTTAACTTCTACTTCCTTCTGTTACTGGAGCAGCACCGGAATCCCATCCTCGTCGCCAGTGTTATATCCTTGGGGCAGCCGGTGTAGGAAGCAATCACTTGAGGCCAGAGAGCAGGCAGCTAACCAAAACCTCCATTTTATTTACATATATACAGAGAGCTCCTCAGCCGGTTGAAACCGGTTGAGCTAACCCATAATAATCTAACTCAGTTGCCATAGCAACAAAACCATGACAACCAAATACACAACAGTATGGAATTAACCTGTGTAACCACTATATGGACGTTTATGTGCTCGTACAAGTAAAATAAACACTGCGCAACACAGTTCTTTTGAGCTTGTTTAAACTACCATATAAACTCGTTCATCAGCCCATTCGTTTATAAGCTAACTTCCCAAAATGGATAGGTAAAAATAGCAAAAACTGTATGACCCTTTCATAAGCTGACCCCTATATTTCAGGGGTTGGAAAACTTTGGCTCCCGGCCCATCAGGGTAAGCCGCTGGTGGGTTGGAACGTTTTGTTTACCTGGAGTATTCAAAGGCACGGAGTCCCTCAGCTCCCAGTGGCTGTGGTTTGCCATTCCCAAACCGCGACCACAGGGAGCTGAGGGGCTCTATGCCTGCAGATGCTCCAGGTAAACAAAATGACAATGATTCCATAGAGTTTTAAATCATCAAATTTTGGTGTAGACCCATTATAAGCCAACCCCCGCTCTTTGATGTGTCACTTTACCAAAAATATTCAGCTTATGAATGAGTATATATGGTATATTCCCAGAAAATAGCAATTACCTAAGAAAGATCAGGCTAATGTACTGTACACAATATATGCTGTGATTCTCTTGGGGACTTAGGATTCCCTGCAAAGTAAATTATTCATTTGTGCAAGTCATAGCAGGACTTAGACCTTCCCAAAACATTGAGTGCTGTCCACAGAAAATTCCTCTCTACCACTGCCTGATGAACTACTGCTGTTTGAGAGTATGATAGTGTGAGAGGAGGACTTAGACCTTATGTTACACTCCATGGAGCAGAGCAGAATTCAAGGAAGATGGTACTCATAATTGCATGTCATTTCTCATCTAGTCTTTGATTAGGGAACACAACCCTTTATTCTGCTTTTTCTCTTCCATATCTTCACCTTGGATTTAGAGCTGCTTATCTTGATTTTACCTGTTAGGACAAACAAAAGGTTGGAGAGGCATCCCTCAGTCTTGTGCTGTTGTGCAATGAGAACCTACTAGTGGGTTGAAACCTACCACTCTGTCCAAAGTAGGGGAAAGGTGGCAGAATGCTCAATTTAACCTTTAAACATGCTATGCAAAATTCTTGTTGAAATAAAACATAAATTGGAGCCAAAAATGGTATGAACCAAGTTTATTTGGATTTTAAAACAATCAAAAACAACGTTGATCAAAGCTTCAAGTGAAATTATAGACTTGTCTTGGGAGCTGACCACAGCTCTGAAATTTGTATTGATTTGGCACTTTTGATACACTTTGCCACTCCTGCAGGACATTTCCTTCAATTGAGACAATTTGACTACTCACACAATGAGGCCAGGATCTTTCAGGTAGTAGCATCCTCACCAAGTAGAACAATTTCACCTTCAGAATCACCAACCCTACAAGCTGGGTTTATATTCAGAAACTTTTCCAGATACATCTTCACAATGTATTTTGAACTGGAGCTGAGTTTGCCATTCAGGGCTCCGGGGGCAAGTCACACAGTATTGGTATTTCATCTGAGTTCCGGTTTGGTAGAGCCGCCATTAAGGAAACAGGTGGGTCAGCTCAGCAAAAGCCATTTTCTCTTGTTCCCTCAGGGTATGTCTATACTGCAAGTGATGGTGTGACTGTAGAATAAGTAGGCAACCCCATGCCAGCTTTAATCTAGCTAGCCTGTGTAACAACAACAGTGTAGACATGGGGATACAGGTTTCAGCAAAAACTAACAATCAGACTACACACTCACCAGGGAGCCTGGATATGTACTCTAGCCCATGCTGAAGCCTGTGTCGTCACATCTACACTGCTACTGTTACCCAGGCTATCTCGATTAAAGCTAGCATGGGGATGCTTACCCAGGCTACAATCGCATCTTCACCTGCAGTTTAGACATACCCAGAGGCAGGCTGCGTTTTACTTAAACTCACTGATGAAGTGGTAAGTCAGAGGGCAAAGTCTCCCAGTTCCTGTGCGTATCTGTCTCCGGCAGACCATGCCTCTGCAGCTTGCTCCCTTTCTGCAGTGCCTCCTTTTATTGGGAATGGTCTCATTATGATTTACTGTTTGCTACTTAAAACACTTTCTTTTGAAAAATGGTCCTGAACACACAGGCAGAAGAAAGATGAACTCTGCCACCTGAGTGGCTATTTTACATGTCCTGCAGTTTAGAAACCAAACAGCTCAAAGAACCAGAGGACTATGAGCCTCATTTTCAGTTACAGTCAATCTTAATGTAAATGAGAATCAAGTCTAGTTTATTTAAAACTAACTGAGGCCTGGTCTAAACAAAACGTTGTACCAATACAACTAATGGTTATTTAGCTAAATCAGTACAACTCTGCGTGGACTCTCGTATATTGATTTAATGGAAGAGTGTCTACCACTCAGCTTGCACCTGTACATTTGTTAACAATTTTAGTATTCTGGAAAGTGGAAGGTCACATTCTGTGCCTTGACATAAGGATATTTACAAATTCTACATCTGTTGTGCCTGCTCCAGCCTTGTACAACGCATGCACTGGAAATGACCGGATGACATACTGATTGGAGATGTGCAATGCAGAATCAAAATGATTTCCTACCTTTAGTGATTGCCTTAGTCCAATCTAGAATTGCAAGGGGATCAATACAACTTGCCCTGAAGCTCTACCCCTGAAGGAAGATACGCTTTGCTAGACCATTTGGATCCAGTATGCAGCTATAAAGAATTACTTGGATTGCCAGTAGAGATGAGATTTCTATTGGCATGAGTGCTTTATTGGATGCAAATAGGTTTTCCATTCACAGAGCAAGATGGGATGAGTTAAGGAGAGCTTTTCAGCCTCTAAATTTTCAAACTACCTTGGTTTAAGGTAGATTCTTCATGTTATTTTACTGTAATTTTGGGAATAAAACCCTTTAATTTCCATTTTTAAAAGAAGAATCCCTGATGGAACAGTGAAATTTATATAATTGAGGATGCACTGGTTACTTATATTCCTGATTACTATGGTTTCTTCACTGCTTAATAATTTAGCATCAGAATATTTGATTAGGACTAGGTGTTCAAATCTCACATTTTAAGTATTATTAATAATAAATAGTAATACTTTTACCACTAACATACCACTTTACAAATATTAGTTACATTTACAAAGTGTAGATAAGTATGGACAGTGTTATCCTCTCCATTTTACAGAAGAGACTAGTGAGGCAGAAAGATTTAAGGCCTAGTTCCTGGTCCCATTGAAATCAATGGAAGTTTTGCCTTAAACTTCAGCGGGGCAAAGATCTTACTTTAAGCTACTTCTTAAAGTCACATAACAAGCAAGTAGCAGGTTGGGAGGGTTGCAGTGCCCAGGCTCCAACCCGAGCCCAGAAGTGAACACTGAAATGAAACAGCCTGCAGCCCAAGGTCCCTGAGCCTAAGACAGCTGGCATGGGCCAGCAGCGGGGTTTTCTTTGCTAGACATACCCAATGAGGCCTGTGATTGTTATTGGATTCAAGCTGGCATGCTCAACTACTTTCAGCATAACAATATTCTGGTAGTACCCAAAATATGCCAACTGCTCTCAATGTATGTAGGAAGAGACAGTCCCTGCCTCAAAGGGTTTGCAATCTGGTCCTTTAAAAACATCTACATGCTAACTAAAGCCTTGATTCAGCAAGGGTACATAGACCCATTGACTTCAGTGGGACTATACATAATGCTTAAAGCTATGCATGTGCTTCAGTACTTTGTTGAATCAGGGCATAAAGCCTTTAGACTGTGTTCGGTTCTTAAGTGAGCCTTCCCAATGGCATCTTCTACAGTTGTTCTTTCTCATTAGATACAGCTCTTCCTGTATCCTAGTGCAACACCATGACAAACCCAGACAATGCCACTGCCACAAAGAATACTCAAAACCGAACTGTAGCAAAGAGACCATGATAGGGTTAACCGAGTCATTTTGAGTATTATAAGATGGAGTCATGCTCTATCCCCCTTACTACTTCTTTGTTTGTGGTGGGGGGAACTCCCACTGACTACACACACACGGTTGTGATGCAGTTATACAAAGCAGGAAGTTGCCTGATGTCCTGCAAGTAACTTGTTTTTAGTGCACTGAGGTGTCACCTTTACAAAAGTGAGGCTCAACAGTGCTCTCAGGCTTTAACCATTGGCACCTTTGTTAGCAGTCTCACTAGGGAAGCCATGAAAAATAAAACTATCCTCTCATCCCTTTAGGGGTTTATTCAGAACAAGGTGAAGCATATTGGCAGAACATACGTCGAAAGCTGGCACTGCCACTGTTTGTGCCTGGGAAGCTATGTAGTGTGACAGAACTCTGCATTTGCTAAACCTAAGAACAGGTCACTTTTCACCAGCACTATATTTGTTTTTGTTTTTTTAAACTGTTCCTTGCCATTTCCATGCCCCCTAGCTTCAGCTGAGGTGCACATTATGACATTTTTGCAAGACAAAGTGATGCTATGAAGGGAAAAAATTATGCAAATATTAATGTGCCTTTAAAAATCAGTTTTCTCTAATCTGGGACCACAAACACTAAAATGCCTTAATTCTAATTACAAGATTATTGCATGATGTGACTACAGGGCAGAGGTAAGGTGGTTTGGGTTCCTTACCTATATATTTCTTACCTTTATGAGTCTGGATTTCTTTTAAGTGTAACCTAAACTCTAAATATCATGAGTTTGTGATGCCTCTTTTTAGGCTAATTACCACATTCCTCTCCTCTTAATGTGCAGCCGAGATGTAGTTTTTTAAAATAATATGGGGCTCTTCGCTCGCTAATTGGGTAACATCACTTTGTGGCAGCCAGAGGCAGAGACCCACTTTTCCCAGTCTACTCATCCAGGAATTCTGCAGATGTCTCTAACTCAAGCATTCCTGGCAAAAGTGCATCCTCTCCTGGTCTCAGTTCCTCCAGATGGTCATCACCCATCATGTCACTCTGCAAGCAGACACGATCCTGATATCGTCTTGTGACTTGAGCATCCAAGGGTCCATTTTGCCCCATGATATTTTCTGGAATTGACATTAGCTGGCAAGTATTGAACCACTAGTATAGTCTAGGTCCTTTGGCCCAATTTGCTGTCTTTAGCACAATAGTAATTGTTTTGTTTTTGAAAAGCCTGCTTCTTTTACGTCCCTGTGAGTTTGTATCTTGCTGCCCATCAAAAGCTGGGCAGGTTTCATACCCATCATAGTTTGAGGAATTGTTCTGTATTTCAACAGAAATTGAGCCAGCTTTGTTTCCAAGCTCACATTAATCTTCTTCATCCCATCTCTAAAAGTTCTAACAGCTCTCTCTGCTACCTGTAGTCTGTGTGTGGCAGAGATCTGTCTAAGCTTTTTATAGGTAGCACTGGAGGTGGTTGAAGACATCACATGCACTTCTAATCATTTCAGATGTGCTTCCACTATGACTAGAAACATTTTTCCCATATAGACTTTAGGCCTTTAAAGTCTGTATATATGGGGAACAATGGATGTCCTGGCCATGCCCGGGGTGATGAGTACTCTATGAGCAACACTATCTCTCCTGGAAGTTTATCTATTCCAAGGCTGGAAGGGACATGTGTGATCATCTAGTCTGACCTCTTGTGTAAAATAGGCCATAGAATTTCTCCAAAATAATTCCTACAGCACAAATCAGTCAATTATTCTGGTAATTGACTGAGAGCATCTGTATTGTCATGCTGATGCACTGCCTGACAGACTATCCCATTCTCATCACCAGTTTTGTAAAGAGACTGCTTAACGCAACAAAAATATATCCACTTACAGGACTGCATGTTGAAAACTTGCCACTTCATTTAATTACATCACAATAGAGTGCGTGTGAGGGGGTGGGATGGGGAGGAGAATTCCCACTGACTAAACAGGAAGCAAGGAAAGGGTCTGGCTTCATCCCATAATACTCTGGGTAACCCAATCAGTGGTGGATTAGCCACTGGGCCAATGGGATTCATGCCCGAGGGCCCTGTAAAAATGGGCGCCCCCATGCCCAACCTGCCCCACCCAAGTAGCACTCCTGCCAGGGAGGGGAGCGGGGTGCTGGGGCTTGCTCCACTCCACCCACCTGGCGCTCCTGCCGAGGAGCAGGGTCAGGGCACGAGGGCTTCCCCCACTCCCCTTGACCATGCATCCCGGCAGGAGTGCTGGGGGAGAGTGGGGTGGAGGGGGACTGCAGGTGGAAGAGGTGGGGAGGGGCTCCCAGGACATCACAAAATTGTAATCCGCCTCTGAACCCAGTAAACCTCTCATGACCACAACCTAAAGTCCAAACTTCAAGCAGGTCAATTCACAGAGCTCTGAGCTAAATAAATCAAAAACATTTACAATGACAACTAAGACAATCAGTGACTTGAACCAAAGGATTGTGGCTTTACTCTAACCCCAAGCCTTATGACAGGATTCATCTAATTTTATTTTGCATTTAATAAAGTAATCAGAGCTGCTTTGATTTAGGAGAGAAGAAGCAGTTTGACCTAGTGGAGAGAGCACTGACTTGGACTCAAAAGACCTGGGTTCTATTTCTGTATTTGCCACTGACCTGTGGAGTGACCTTTGGTAAGTCACTTCCCTTCCCTGTCACTCAGTTTCTCCAGCTCTAAAATAGGGATAAAAATACTGATCTCCTTTATAAAGCATTTTGAGGTCTACTGATGAGAAATGCTATAGAAGAGCTCTTATATGTGATGATTGATTTAGGTTATGCATAGATAAGAGCATGTAAAAACTAAAAAATAATTCTGTGTCACAGTAATTGAAATTACCTTTATTTGCGCTGATAAAAGATCATTTTCCTCACTAGAATCATTTGAACTCAAAGTTGCCTGCAGCTTCCTCACAATATTTGTGAGTACCTGTTTTGTGTTTAGATAACTAAATTGAGAGGAAAAAATGTCAGCAAACAGAACAAAATAAGTTTTTTCAGAGGTTTTGAATTCTGGGCGTTTGGAGGTTTTTTTAAGTATTCTCCCTGGACTTTTAGCTAAAATCTCAATTGTCGAAGAAATAAAAAGAAAAAAAGAAATAGCTATTACGATTATTAACCTTTAATCTTAGCTTTTCAAATTACAATAACATCCTTTCTTTGAAGAGATCTTAAATCAATTATTCCCTTTTTGTTACAAAAGGATCTGAGCATGCCTCTGTTAAGCAGGGATTACGAGATAAAGCCCATAATGGGGAGATAGCAGATTCAAGGTGACAATATTTCATTACCTAATACCAAACTAATGTAGCATTAAGAATTTTCTGTTCATTAGGTCTATAGTTCATTTTACTGACTAATAGTCTGCAAAATATCACTTTGTAAAACAAAGCTGTTTTTAGTTATAGACACATTAGGAAAAAATAACAGTGATGAATTATAACCCCCAGAAGAGATTACTGAAACACCAACAGATTGTTAACGATGGTGGCACATGTAGTTCTGCTAATAGACAGACTCCTAGCCAGACTGTGGCGTTTACAGACAAATTTTCAATGTTGGCCTCTAATTTGGTTGCATCCAATTTTTGTATGTCTCGCCTAAGTGACCTTGTGGCCTGATTTTCAGAGGTGTTCCATACCTGTAGCTCTCATGGATTTCCAATGAAGTTTTTGGTGCTCAGCATTTCCAAAAATCCAGCCCAAATTGCCTCAAGTTAGGCACTCATCATCTGAGACACCCTTACCTTATTGAAGTGAAATTGAAGAGGTGATGTTACCACAATGTATAAGTACCTACATCAGTAGAATATATATACGATATCAGAGGGATCTTTAATTTAGATGACAAAAAAACGTAATAAGATCCTGGAAGTTGAAGTTCGAAAAATTCAAACAGGAAATAAAACACAATTTAACAGTGAAGGTAACAAAAAACTGAAACGGACAAGGTCAGAAACTGCTGCAAAAGATGAATAGTAGTCAGCTTTGCAGCGCTGACTCACCCTGCAGGAATGTGAGGTCTGAAGGTTATAAAGATACAAGCCCTGGACATGGAAAGCCCCTTTTTCCATGCAGCAGGCAAGGCAGCATCCACACTTCCTCCCCTAGAGGTGGTGAATATGAGGTTGGGTTAGGACCTGCTGTGGACATTGTGCTAGTCTCTCCTTTCTAAGGGGGGCTGGGAAGGAATTTTTCCCACACCACCAGACTGGCTTCGGCAGAGTGAGGTTCTTTTCACCTTTCCCACAGCAAGAGTCAGGGAAGACCTTTTCTGGTAAGAAGAAAAGGAGGTAGGCTATATGTCGCAACTTATTTTGTAAGTGTGGGGCGGATGTCCCGTGCAAGTACTCCATGGGGAAAGCATCCAGTGACCAGATAAATGGCCTGGTAAAGGACTTAAAAGGAGGTGCTGGATAAAGGAACAGAACAGGGAGAGGGGTTGGGGACTCCTGGGATTGGTACAGCAGGGAGCCAACCCTCCCCACCCCATTCTTATAGCCCACCTTAAACTTCCTACGAGGGGAATAGATGGTAAGGTCCAAGCCATGGGTTGGCTGCGGGGACCTGGATGGAAAATGAAGGGAGGCTGGTGGAAGCCCTGGGAAATGATTTGAATAAGCATGGATTTGTCTGCACGCTATACTTTATCTGCTGGGTAGTCACAGACATCTATATAATAAATTTGCAGCCTGATTAAAAGCCATATCAAGTGTCTCCTGTCCTTCTTTTGGTATACCCAGACAACCGTACCTTATTGAAGTGAAACCGAAGAGGTGACTTTATCACCATGTATAAATATCTGCATCAGTAGAATATATATCCGATATCAGAGGGCTCTTTAATCTAGAACACATTAAACATAACAAGATCCTGGAAGCTGAAGTTAGAAAAACTCAAACAGATTGCCAAATCTGCTTCCCTAGAGAGTGGATGCTTTCTAAAAGATCTGCTCTACTTCAACCACAAATTGTTAGGCTTGATCCATGAATTACTGGGTGAAATTCTATGGTCTGTTTCATGCAGGAGGTCAGTCTAGATTTTTATAACCTCTTCTGGCTTTAAAAGCACTATGAATCTGTAAAATTTGAGGCAATTTGCTGCAAGAATGGCCTTAGCCACTGAAGACAGTGTGGAACAGCTTCACTTCAGGGGCACTGTGAAAAGAACTGTGAACCAGGAGGAAACAAACAATTTCTGGTGATCACAGTGGATGAAAAACATAAAATAAAGATCCTAGAGATCCCCAGGTATCTTTCAGAAGTGCCTATTTCAGGATATTTTTCAGGATATGAAGACTGCACAGCTTAAAGTTTGAAACACAAAATTAAAAATTCACATCTTCCACTAGCTCTAATATTTTGTTTCCACAGAAAATAGACAATTTAGAAATGTTGCCATATCCAGGTAGGGTGTATTGTTGTTGAAATTATTGGAACAGCAGAAACTGATCCTATGAAATCAATTGTCAGACTCTTAATAGTCTAAATAAATGTGTTTCTGGATATGACATTGTTTCTTCTGCAGAAGTCTCCTTGTCCATGACTACTGATCACATTCATATTCTAGGATATTCAAAGCACCAGCTAACTAAGAGGTTGTTAGCTTTAAAAATCAAAGTCTCATTGAATTCAGAGATGTTAAAGTGATAAATAAATAACACTAAGACTGAGTACCTGGAAATAAAATAGTCCTTTATGTGCACTCGGGCAGACCTAAGTCTAGTGGCAGCACAATACAATTTGTGCTCACAAGGAGGGTTGGTCATATGCTCACAGACTGCTCACTTGGAGTCAGTATGCTTGACCTCTAGAAGACAAAAAAGGACCTTCGCCTTCTGTCAACCCTGAAGTCTGGGTTCTGAAGGAAGGTGCATCCAATCCTCCGCGGCCAGAAGAGGGGTTGACTGAACACGGGAGCTTTGAGAGAAGAGAGAAATAAAAGAAATATAAGGGGGCTTCCTGTAACCTCTGCAAAACCAAAAGGCCCTTATTACAACAGTTGGGGATTTTACTACTTGTTTATTGTGGAGATATGGAAGACTGAGTTGGTCCTGACAGGATTTTTGTGTGCGTTTTTGTAAGGAATCTAAGCACTCCAGATTGGGACTCACTGACCCCTCATAGCAAATAACTATTGGAACAGCCTGGGAGATCTCCTCACAGATTGTTCCTGGATGCTCCAAAGGGAACAGTCGCCCCCCCTCAGGACAGGTGGATCTTAAGGATTAATAGGACCCATGACCACCTCAGTTCTAGGGCCTTTCCCATCACCTGTAACATCAACGGATGGCATGCACTCAAAATCTTCCCTGATATGGCTTCACCTAGTACACTCCCTGGAACATCTGGGGGTGGGTGTGTGGAGGGCTACACTGCCAAGAAATCTCATTGGTGATGGTGAGAGGATAATATATATCTGTTCCTAGCCTGCACCCTCCCCATTTGTGGAGTCCCAGGAAAAAGAAAGCCCTTCTCCCACTTCTATACAAAGCTCTTTATTTGGCTTTGGGTAATGAACACAGTTTGGGCCCTGAATCTGAGACCAAAAAAATAGCCGCTTTGGGCATCTTTCAGACCCTTCTCCGAACCTTGAGCACAATTGTAATGAATAAGTAAAACTAAGATTTTCGTTGTGGCTGCGTGGGACTGCAATTAAATAAAACCCAAAGGCTCTTTCCAGACAGTGAACTGCATTCAAGAGCCACATGAGCATTCTTTTTGACTTTAGATATTCTGTTTTGAGAGGCATTCAGCAGGAATGTGCTAGCAAAAATCATATGTGGAAAGATTGCTGGGCAAACGGATCAGAGATTTCCATTGTTCCATCCACTTTTAACTTTTTGCCTGCTGTAGCTCTTTAATTAAAGTCTATTACTTTAGCATCAGGGTGCTCAATTTTACCAGAAAGGGGGACTCTAAGTACACCAAGCTTATTTCACGTATACTAGCGAAAGCATGTTAGCTCAGTGATTGCTTCCCTAAATGCCTACCAGATACAGTATGTCAGAAAAATTGGGTTAAAAGGGTTCCAGAACTGAAGCCTAGTCAAAGGGAAACAGCCAGAGAGCTTTATTTTACTGCCTGCACTGACAGGTCACTGGATTTTGATTATGCAGTCAGATACGGTATTCATCCCCTTGATAATGAAAGGTGGGTGGCTGGCTGGAGAAAAAAAAGCATGCAAGACAGCCTTTTGGTCATTGTCTGTGCTATTTCTAGTAATCCTCCTTGCTGTCTAACTCACATGTTCAGGAAGGATTTGGGCCTGTGGGGGTAAATGGAATTGAAATCTCTCAAGAGGAAAAAATGATAAGGGAACAATATATACTTGCTAGCATTTCTAGGAGAAGATGTTTAACAAAAGAAGCAGACTGTGTTCTGTATTAGATTACTGCCTGACTGCCTGGATTGCTGTCACCGGTGCTTTAGAACACCAGCTAAAAACAATACAAAAGCTGTGGCTGCTATACAGCTCTTTAATGAAACTTTACCAACTGGATCCAAAATACCACAGATCAAATTTAATAATAATGCAGCTCACTCATCATCTTTTAATAACTATTGTGACAGACCCAGACCAGTGGGGTACAGGAGTCTGGTAGAGGACAAATATACTGGTCACTGGATGAGTAGTTTTCTGTTCCCTGAGTGACCAGAGCAAGGGCTGCACTAGAGTAATCAGGAACCTGCTAGAACCAATTAAGGCAGCCAGGCTGATTAGATCACCTGCAGCCAATCAAGGCAGGCTAATCAGGGCACCTGGGTTTAAAAAGGAGCTCACTCCAGTCAGGCGAGGAGGAGCCAGAGGAGAGGAAGTGCATGTGAGGAGCTGGGAGCAAGAGGCGTGAGGAGCTGAGAGGGAGAGGGAGAGGGAGAGGGTGAGGGTGTGCTGCTGGAGGACTTAGGAGTACAAGCGTTAGACACCAGGAGGAAGGTCCTGTGGTGAGGATAAAGAAGGTGTTTGGAGGAGGCCATGGGGAAGTAGCCCAGGGAGTTGTAGCTGTCATGCAGCTGTTACAAGAGGCACTATAGACAGCTGCAATCCACAGGGCCCTGGGCTGGAACCTGGAGTAGAGGGTGGGCCCGGGTTCCCCCCCAAACCTCCCAACTCCTGATCAGACACAGGAGGAGTTGATCCAGACTGTGGGGAAGATCACTGAGGTGAGAAAATCTGCCAATAAGCACAGGACCCATCAAGATAGAGGAGGAACTTTGTCACACTATATAGTGCCTGGGGGAAAAAAGACTTCTGGAATCTATGAACCCTGTCCCCCTATACCTCCATTTCTTTCACAGCCCCTTTTGCTGGGCTGGGAGAGTGCAGGTCAGGGGAACTAGATGACCAGCCGCTCTGTAACATAGGTTTTTCTAACTTGGTGCATCTCGGGCCTTGATGCCTCCTCTTGTGCTCCATCTCTCTCTGTCTCTTTCCAGGTCCTGATCCTGGGTCCCTGATCTGCAGAGAAAATCAGAGGTTAAAAGTGTCAACAGCAATATTGTGTCTGCACAGAATCAAAAGCATGCAGTGTAATTCAGTACAGATCTGACAGTTCAGAATAGAAGATAAACATTTTACCTGATTGTTTTCTCTGCAAGAACTAACTAGTGAAGCTTTCAGTGGCTGAGAAGACTGGCAGTCTATCGCAGTTTCTTGCTGGCCAGTCAAATTCCCTCCTATGCTGCTTTTAGTGGAATGTCTTGCTTTCTGTCAGATAGTGTCATTGTGAACTATTGTTAGGTAAAGTCATAGACATGATCTGAGCAGGGAAAACAGCTGATATTCACCTCCAAAACAAACAAAATCCACTTTTTGGATTCTCCATTTTCTATCCGTAGATGGTGCCTGTCACCGCTCATGCATAGGGATTGGGCCAGCTAGGCTGCATGTTGCTCCCTTGTCCTCAGTGTGCAAAACCTGCTTCAGGCTGGTGCCTCCAACAACACTAGGCCCCCACAAAGGGAGACGGGCAAAGGCAGGTTTTTAATCCACCTCTCCTTTACACCTCTGTGACAGAGTTGGCTGCCTCCTGAGCACGTTTGCATGGGCAGAGGTCACTCTGCAGTACCCTCTCTCTGTTTTCCCCCTTGGTTCTTCAGGAAACTTAAAAAACACAACCCAAAGTTAATTAAAACATTCCCCTTCTGGGGGGACCAATTTATTCAGCCCTCTAGGCCCATCCCCCGTTCTCTCCTTTAGATAGGTGGTCACTCATGCATTCCCAGAATATTGGCGATTGCAGCACTTATGGAAATGGTGTGGGCCTGCCCCTGCCAATATGACCCCACACCCACCAGAGTGACCTCGGATGCATGAGAGGATGCTGTTTTTTTAAGAGGACGCTGCCCTGCCAGCATGACTTTGCATGTGAGATCACACCTCACTGGGGAAGGGGGCATTATTTTTAGAGTGCACCACTCTATCCCCTCCACCATGACTTTGACTGCGAGATCACGCCTCATGGGAGGGGCACCATTTTTAAGAGTGCACTGCTCCATCCCCAGCAGTGTGACTTTGTGTGCAGTGTCACACCAACAGGGACGAAGCAGCACGCTTTTCAAAATGGCACCCCTTTCCAATACCAGACAAAACCAAGTCCGGTTTTGTCTGCGTTCCAGCCAGGGGACATACCCTAGAAAAGCAGGACTGTTTGGTTTAATACTGGACAAGTGGCCTGCCTACTCTTAGGGAGGGAGTCCCCCCAGCCCTTCTTCCCAGAGCTGGGTGCTAGTACAGTCTCTGTCAGGCTTCAAGCAGAAGTTTAGCCCTTCAGGCCAAGGCCCACCCCCCTCTCAGGTTTTCTCTCCCCCTTCCCCATTTGGTAGGGAGTCCCCAGTCCTCCATCCCAGGCCTAAGTCAACAGTCACTCCCAAGCTTTACTTGGCTGGAGTTTCGTCTCCTGGCTCGGACTTATCAACTCCCTTGGTATCAGGGTCTTCTCTTCAGGAGCCTCTCTCACTCACTGCAGTGTGGTGAGCACCCCACCACCACCATATTTACCGCAGTACCCTGCCGTCCTCTAGGGGAATCTGCTGTCCTCCGTCAAGCCCAACCCAGGCTGTTAACACTGCATCTGCGGGCTGGAGCTCTTCCTTCACTAATCAGAATTGGCTGGCTGATTAGCCAAACCACCCTGTTACAAACCCAGAGCAGAGGGGAAAACTTACTGCAGCTTTACAAAAGGGTTCACAGAGGCTGTACTTGCTCCATGAATCCAGAGGCACTGTGCCTAATTGAAGCATAATACCATTAAGCCCCTGCTGCGGCACACCTACCCCTGGCTGTGGCTTAAAGCCTCAGTTCAGCCCCTAATTTTAATTTTTATGACTCCTCTTGATCAGTTTTGCAATTGTTTAACTTTTAACTGCTCTAGATTGTGACTTCTAATATGAAACACCCTCCCTGTTTCATTTGCATTCAATACAATCCTCTTTTCCCCACATTAATAAAAACAGACACTGAAATATCTCTGTTTTGCAATGATAATTTCTGGCATCATTTAAAGCCCCCGTTTATTATGCAAGCATTAAGCTCCATACAGCTTGATGCAATGCTGGAATACATACCACAGGAAACCAATTTACTTGAATTGTAATGTTAGGATTATCCTTTGGTGTGTCATGACTGATGCTTCATCTGGAGAATGTTTAAAGTTGTCTTGTCAATGAGTGTTAAATGAAATGAATTATTCCAATCTGGTGTCTTTGTCCCTTTCTAATAAACCCATACTCCCTAAATTATAATTAAAAAGAAAAATAAAAGAAATGCAAACAGCATTAAAAACTTAGCACCCCAACATTGTTTGGATTTTTCCTCTTCTGTATCCACATCAATAAGCAATTTAACAATAGAAGAATCTCAACAGGAATTGAACCAATGAAATTAACATAAAGCAGAACCTTGGACTAAAATAATTCTTTGCCCATGTAATTTCTTGCAGCCACCCTTGTGTGAAAGCCCCCATCAGATTACAGGATTTGTTGTATGTAAATTGAAGACTAAATGCTTCATAGCACCTTTCAGCTCTGCAATGCTGGAAATGAGTTTTTTAATAGGAAATTAGATTAGTAATATTTTAGTCAACAAAAATGTGGAAAAATTCTGCATAAGTATGAGAAAATTATTCATGCAAACTAACTTTTAAAAACAAGAATGAACAATTGTACAATTCTGTACACTGCCACTCACAAAAGAAGTTCTCTGCATTTTTTTTACCATAGAATGGAATAATCAAATATGATTTATTTCACATCCATACCCTAGCAATCCTATTTGCCTTTTAAGTCTACAAATACTAAATGAACTCATGAATATCAACAAATTGTATAATTCAGTGGCTTATACTCAGGTTTTGGGATGACTATCTCTGTATAGTTTTTATAATAAGTAGCACTATAGTATGTAGGATGAATAGTTACCTGGAAATTTCTTTGAATTCAATCCAAATTGTAGTTTAGTTTTTAGGCCGATCCAAGAGTTGACAGCCTCCGTCCTTTGTTCTAGAGCTGGTTAAATTCCCCTCACTGAATTTCAGAAATTAGAGATGGAAAAGACTTCTTAGATTTTAGCTCTCCCCAGATAATGCAGAACTATTTCCTGTAGCATTCACTTGACGTCTTTTATATCATAAATATTTCCAGGAAAATGGTAAATCTGGCCTTCTATTCTATATTAAGAAACTATTATTATTAATCACTTATGTGTGGGCAGGTGTTTACAATAGGTTGAGGGGCCAAAGAACCCAGCCTTACCTTGAGACCAGTGTTTTGATCATACAGTGTAATGTGTGCTGAAAGTTATGTGTGCATCACATAAAAAGGATAAACACAGGGGTGTAAGAATGAAACAAAAAGAGGGGGATATCTCAGGCCCCTCTCTCTTACACTAATTTATACTTTCCCACCAACAAATAATGTACACCAGTGCTGTCGCTTCAACTTTGGTCAATGACTGCCAGGAGTCTGCACTGTAAATGAAGAAGACTCTTTGCAGGTCATAAATTAGAGATGGTTTGATAGACTGTAGATGAAAATCTGCCAAGCCAGGAAGCCACAGAGCAGACCTGGCAAATCTAATATAGTATGAGATAATTCAGCTGGAATTTAAGTGAGGCAGGGTTTATGGTATGGATTAAGAGGTAGAGAGTGTCAGAAGAAGCAAAACTGGGTTTAATAGGGCATGACAGCTGGATATATAGGAAGAGAAGGAAGGAACAAATCTGAGGGAAGACACAAAAACTAGAGAAGGGGCAGAAAGTGGTGGTGAGACCCCAAGTGAATCGGAGGACTGGGCATTTCTCTGGTTGATAACTGACAACCATCACAACTTTATCTGGTTCCTTGCCAACACCCTATAAAGAACTCAGGAGAGTAACAATACAGCCAGGACCAGCCTAGACACAGGGATCACTTTGCAGGAGTCCCTGACTCTCAGAGGAACTCAAGTCCTTTCTGAGCATGACTAAGACAAAACGCCATGACTGAGGCAATGTCCTGGCAATACCAGAGTTTTTCCTGTCTGGATTTGGGAAAAGGCGAGGCAGAACCTCCCAAACTGTAGCATTCATGATGACCTTCCACTACATGGGCATTTTCTAACTGAGAGCCAAATTGCAACCACAGTTAACAGAGTTGCACAAGGTGTACATCAGGTCAGAATTTGTCTCCAAGAGACTAGGAGGTTTCTCCCACCAAGGAATGGCTGTTGAGCCCCCTACGTACAATGACATGGAATTACTGATAAGAACTGCTTTTCCTTCAGTTCATGTTCGAAAGTGAGATTGGGCTCTGCTAAACACAAAAGGATTGTGCAGGGATTTGCACAGGTGACTTGGACAAACCCCAACCAAGGTAATGAAATTTTGCCTACCAAAGGTTCCCTTGATATCTCAATTGCACACAGTATTCTTCTTCACTTCCTGTTCTAAACTGTTGTGTCAAGCTGTGGACAGTTCCTGCGTTTTACACCAGAGATGCCTGCAGGTCAATGGTGGACAAGTGATTCCTGTATACAAAAAACAGCACCGAGCAAGTAATTGGTAGCATCTCTAAAAATAACCCCTTCCTTTGTGTCTCTCACTGGCCAAATAACTTGTCCACACTATACTCGTCTCCTGTCTGAACTACCACACTCTCCTCCCCTTGGCTCTTTTTTTTTACTGTCACCCTCCTTTGGTCTTCCAAAAATGATGCTGTTAATTCATCCTGTTCACCCTTCCCCATCTCTTTGAGTCACTTCACAGGCTTCCAGAAGACAAGAGAAGAAGTGGAGAGATATGGGGGGAAAGAACCAAATCATTAAGATAGGCACAGCCTGTACTGAGCAACCATGCCAATTCCTCACCCTTTTCCCCTCCCGTTGTCCATTTATGAACCTCATTTGAAATGTCATGTCAATCAGGATTGAATATTCTCTCAGGCAAGGACAGTGTTGTGTTGGTGAAACATCTAGCACATGTTTGGACACTAAAAATAGTAAAAATATTAACAATCCATTTTGGCGAATTTCACCTTTTATTCTGTTTGCGAATTGTCTTTAAAGAAATGGTCAAATTTCCTAATTTCTTTGTGAGTAAAAATTATTTGCTTATTTCTTCTGTGTCAAAATCATGGTTTGCCAGATTGTTGACAATTATTCACCATGTGGGCAGCGGCGTATTATTGCCTAGGCGGACAAGGCCTAGGGCGGCAAATTTGAAGGGGGGGCAAATTTGAGCACCCACGGAGAAGCTCCCCTGCTCCAGCTCGCCTCCTCTGCGAGCATGCCTCTCGCCTCCCTCCCAGCGCTTGCGCCGCAAAACAGCTGTTTCGTGGGGAAGGGAGGGAGGGGGGCGGAGGGGGAATGCAGAGCACTGAGGGAAGAGGTGGGGCCGGGGCGGGGATTTGGGGAAGGGATCCAATAGGGGCAGGGAGGGGGTGGAGTTGGGGCGGGACTTTGGGGAAGGGATTGGAATGGGGGCGGGGAAAGGGTGGAGTCGGGGCGAGGCCAGGGGTGGGAGGGACACAATTATTTCAGGGTCTAGGGGCAGCAAAATCATTAATCTGCCACTGCATGTGGGTCATGTTGGTTACTTGTGTGATATTGTTTCTGTCTCCTCACTGGATGACTTCTGTACATAACCAACACACTGAGAACTGTGAACTTCACCACAGAATATACAACCTAAAATGTGCTTTGGGGAACACAGAAATTAATATTTTAAACAAATATTAGCAGATTTTTCCCCACTATTCTCTCAACTCTATTATATATTTTGCTAAGTACTTAGGGACAAAGGGAGCTATTTACACTGTTAGATCCAAATGCTTTAGGCAAAGATACTCCCTTTCGTAGGCAAGGGATGCTCGTAGCTTTTAAAGATCTGGCTACACAGCGCTGCACCCCACTGAGTATTACATGGCCTTGTGCTTGTCCTTAGGAAGGACATAAAATCTGAATTAAATTCCAGAATAAAGTCTCAGTCTTTGGAAGAGCCCAAACAGAAATAAGAACCAAATCAATGGAGGAACAAAAGTTAACGTCTTCTCCAGCTTACTAGGTGCAGGAAAAAAAGAGATTGTGGATGTCAACTGCGGCTTTTGCGAGAACACAAGCACCTTGAAAACTCATTTCCTAAGATAATTCAATTTTAAAGTACCCCTGAGAGTCCATTTCCTCTTTTTATGAGGGAGCCCTCTCCTTCCTCAGAGGAACTGAAAAAGGGAACCTCTTAATTGAAAAGGTGAGGCCTGAACAAACCATTGATGCTATGCCAGGCACCGAGAGGAGACTCTAGGTCAGACTACTGAAGTTTAGCTGAAGCAGGGCATAGGTGCTGGAACTAAGGGAGCTGGGGGTGCTGCTGCACCCTCTGCCTTAAAGTGGTTTCCATTATATACAGGGTTTACAGTTTGGTTCAATGGCTCTCAGCACCCCCACTATAAAAATTGTTCCAGCACCCCTGGATCAGTGGTCCCCAAACTGTGGGGTGTGCCCCCATGGAGGGGGTGCCCAGGAAATTTTGGGAGGCATGGCAATGCCTGGGCCAGCCCCCATGGAGGGCAGGGAGGGAGTGCCACCTAGCCCTGCTCTGCCTCCAGCCCCACTCTTGGCCTCTGGCTCCTGGCCCCGGCTCCTGGGAGGTGGGGGTAAGACAGATTCCACTACAGTTAAGGGGGAGTGCGACAGAAAAGGTTTGGGGACCACTGAGCTAGAGGATGTTAGACTGGGATCTGGAAGTTATAAACTATTGGATTTAGCACATTTGAGCCCCTTTGGCTTTCTCTTTGCCATGCCTGGAAGCTCATCAGAAAAAATGGGGGTGCATTTAAATAAGGCAGTTGGTTTCAACACCTCTCTGATTTGTTCAAAGTTCTTGTTGACGGCTCTGAGCAGGGAAACAAACAGTTTAGATTGTTTTTTATTTATAGCAGCAAAATGTGTCATTCCCAATTAATAATCCAGCCATATAAATATTGTCTAACTAGCTGTGTCAATTAACAAGTTCCTCCAGCTCTTCTTGTGCAGAATGAGCATGTTGCCAAATATAACTACAGAGTGAGGTCATTTAAAAAGTCTACCCTCATTTTAGAGGAATTACTGGTTCTAGTGATATTCCCTATACTTAAAATAGGAATACTGCTGGAACCAAGAAAACATCAAAAATCAAAATGAAGAATTCAAGTGTAAAAATCAAGATATGCTAACTTTAAAAAGAACTTTTTAAATGTTACATTGAAAATTCAAACTGTTTATTATTTATAACCCACCAACAATATACTCAGTGCATTACAGGATGGAAAATACATATAGTCCCTGACTCAAGGAGCTCACAGTCAGTCTCTCTCTCGCGCACACACACACAGGAAATAAACAGAAGGAAATTATGGAGGATTATTAAAATTGTATTATTCCTTTTATTATTGATTCACTTCTTTTGGACAATACACTAGGAGTATACCTTAGAAGGGACCTTAGTCTGTATGGCTACTGCCCGCTCTTCCCTCAAATCCCTGCTCCAGAGAAATTTCTCTTTCATGCTTACAAGAAATTAGTCAAATGCTAATGGATGCGAACAATATTAGTTTGTAAAAAAGCAGTTGAAGGTTTCACATTTTATTCCTCTTCTCCACCCCATCCTCTTTTTAGCTTGTTTTCATAAGCCTCATCTATACAGCCAGCACCACATAGGGTATGTGTAGCTACACACAGCAGTGAAAAACAGGTGGTGTCTACAATGCTGTGTGTAGCTACCTGTGGCAGTTAAAGACTCTGGCAGTGGGGAAAAGCTACATATTGCCAGAGTCTTTCCATGCTGCCTCTCACCTGCCAGAGCCTTTCCCCGCTGTCAAGAGTCTTCCTGCATTGTGGAAAGGCTCCAGCAATGGGGAGCTGCTAGAGCTTTCCCTGCTGCCTCCCCCTACCAGATCCTTTCACTGAGGCGGGAAAAGGCTCCAGCACCAGGGGCAGAGGCAGTGAGACACTACACTGCTAAAAAGAGCAGCGTAAATGTGGGAGCCGCCGCTTGGGCACATAGAGAGCCATGCAGGGCACACATCTTATTGTTCTGTACTCTACTCACCTAAGCAATGTCTCACTGCTATTTATATTTGTGCTAGCTGGCCATGCAATGTCTGTACTCTACACACCATCATACCCGAAGACATAGCCTCCGACTGTGAGCTAGTCACAGCGGAACTACTATTCCTTTGGACAGTGCCTAGTATGCTGTGGGCATGCATGCCATAACACCAACAATAAATACTAATATCAATCTCAAGAGAGAAAAGGGTGATGGGTTTGTAAACCAGAATGGGAGATGATTCTGTGAGAGTAGGGTGTGTGTATGAGTGGGCGATGAGATTAGATTAATTTGCTCTTAATTTATGTCCAGTCTTCTTCCATCTGTGCAGAAACCAGTTGATGATTTGATGCAAAATTATTATTGTTTCATGACCCTCATATTGATTTTTTTCTATTTTGGATTGGCATCATTTTGTATCTCTTTTGCATCTGCTTCTGAATTCTGTTGCCTTTGTTAATCTTGATGGCACAGCACCCAATAATACCCTGGGCTGCTTCTTACTTGTGATTGATATTTTCCCCCTGAGCTTTATCAAACTTATTTTAATATTTTCTGTTCTCAGGGCTCATGTTTGCTTTTGCAATTTACACTTTATTGTAACTGAGTATTTTTCACTGGTATGTGATTTTAAAAGTGAGTTTGCAAGCCCAGGGTGGGATGACACAAAGGTAAGATGAAGAGTATATGAACTTTGTCCTGTATTTGTACGCTGTGCATGGTTCCTGACAAGTCCTAAAGAACCAGACTGAAGACAGTGTAGAATGAAATGAAGAAACAGTCAAGCCCAGCAAATAAAATTAGGGAATGTTTGAAAATAGGATTGCAAGCCAGGACATGTAATATCCAAATTCACTTTAAGACTCAACAATGTAAGTTCAAAGGTTTGAATTACTCAAGTGTATCCTGTCTTCAGCTGACACTGCTCATCTGGCACATCTCCGCATTGTCTGGCCAGTGCTTCTTCCCAACATAAGCAGCAGAGATCAATGCTATGCCACTGACACTCATAAATAGAATGAACGTGAGCCAGACATTAGTAGATTCTTGAAACCTGAACAATATATCCAAGGTCATGATTGGTTTAAAAATTTATTTTGTTGTCCTTACTATTTGCTAGCAATAAATGGCAGTTGTAATTCATGTCTGTGCTATGCTGGGCACCAAGCCATTTTAACTGTTTTTGATGGCAGGAGTCCTCAAAGATGTACTTGAAAATATTTCAGCCAGAAAAAATAATTCACTGGGGCCACAGGCTTGTTTCCAGGGAGGCCCTCTAGCAAGAAGGGAAACATACTTTTAAAGAAAGGCAAGAAACTCATACATTCATAATATAAAACTCTCCCTTGGAATTACAATAGCATTAACAAATTATTTTGATAAGATACCAGAAGGATTCATAGATGATTTTAGGATATGTATTGAGAAAAAGAATTCTGACTGATTTTGTAAGACAACACCCACTGCTGGGTCCCTCTAAAAGCTCCCTAAAATTCTGTCTCATGACCATTCTTAGATACACTAGCCCACCAGAATTAGTCTCATGTTAATTGGTCCACAAATGAACTGCTCTAGTAATGTACTTTTTTAAATTAGCTTTTGGTTTAGTCACTAGTCAGAATTAAAGGTCAATTCTTTTAAAGCATCTTGCTCCTTCTTCCTAATCGCCCTTTACAACTTAGGAAGTTAATAATAGAAATCCTGTCTATGCTATGTCAGGAAGAAGACAGGATGATGAAGGCAAAAAAAAATTCTTAGCTAACATAACACAGACATTTCCCAAAGAGCACATCTGCCTAGTCTTATGAACACATCTAATTATGGCAAATCGTTAACACCTTGAAGAGAGACTTTCATGCAAGGGTAAACTTTAACATACACCATATTTGCTCTTAAAACACCTTTTCATACTTTTCCATGCATGTTCCTTTTTCTTATAACAGTTTATCAAGGGCCTAATTTTGAAAAAGGACTCCAACCTTTTTTCCATTTTTATGGATACAATTTAGTGCCCACAGTTATTTGTGTGTACGAATGCTATCATAGCAACAAGAAAACTAGCTGATTTGTGGATACAGTCAGGAGGTGAGATATCTAGATGGCAGTTGGGCTTGCAAAACTGTGAGTGCAATTATTTGGCTACTCTCAATTGCATGCCACAAAAATGTAGGCTACTTTTCAAAATCAAGCCTAAGAATGTATTTATGTATCAAAAACTGCCTGTGCACCTTGCAGTCCAATCTTTGTCTTCCCCAGGAGAGCCTACAATAAAGTCACAGTGCATGATTTGACAATATTACTACCCTGGCAACAAACAGATGTCATACATATATAGGATTATGACTGACATTACTGGAGGATCCAAGAACAGGAGCAGCTGTGTGAAGAGGGACAAAAGCAGACCCAGCCTCAATACCAATGGAGTTTCATTGGCACAGTAACAATGCTTTATCTAGAAGTCTTCTCTTTTCAAGTTTTGTCCAGCGTTGACATCTTTCTTTAAGGCCCAAAACCTTAATCCTGAGCAAAGCCTGAGCAAACAGTCTTTGAAGAGGGGTTCTTCATGCCAGCTTGCTGGGGACAGAATCTGATGTATTTTGACTATGGAGCACTAGTGGAGACATTCTGTAAACACCCCTGCACTCTGGCTTAGCAAGGGATTTGGGCCAATGGATCTATGTAAATTATGGATCCACTGGCTACAACTTTGCCCATCATGTCCCTACCTCCAGTGGAGATGTGTCGAGAGAAACGGCCTTTGAGGACGGCCACAGAATTCGGTCTTAAGAAAGTAGCATTTCAATGTCACAGGTCTGCTCTAAAAATATCATTAGAGATTTCAGTGCATTTTTTTCTGAGAGGGTGTTTAGGTGCTCAGATGGGTTATAATTATTTTCTTTTTTGTCTATTTTTGTAAGCACTCACAGACAGACAGACATAAACCATTAGGAATATAATGAAATAGCATCTGTTAAATATTTTTAAAGGTAATGACTGCTGCAGTTTTCATAAGGTTCCATAGGCAATACTAAGGAATAGAACAGGCAATGCTAAGACCAGAATGGAAACAGCCTTTTATTCTAAATTTCATATGTACAGGGAAAGCTGTTTTACGCAGTTTTGTAAACTCTGCGTAAAAGAGCCATTGTCATCCAATGTCACTGTGCTTACATTAGTAACAATTTTTAAACACTGGAGTACATTATTAACAAAAACCATTAACAAACAGGCATAAAGACAGATACATGTGCTGAAATTTCACATATATTCCAAAAACTGGTTGATGCAAAAATAAAATGTGCCAGTAAAAAAAAAAAAAGGCATATTTTAAATCACACAGTATAAGATTTTTCTTTTTTCTTTCTTTCTTTTTTTAAGCATGATATGTTGAGACTTAATCTCAAGCCTTTTCACATGAGGATTTGCAGGCACTTTAGCAACCCAGCTATATTTTTACCATACATGAAGTTCAGACCAACGAACATAGAAACAGCTGCTGCAAAAGAAATTCTCATATCCCATATGCACATTAAAATATCACTGCTAGAGCAATCTTATTTCAGTTATTTTTGGATACTAACATGTTTTCAGGATGACGTGTAACAGATTTTCTCCATTTATCTCTTATTCATACATTTTAGAGTTTCTTTTTAACGTGGTAGCACAATACAAAGGTACAGTATGTAGAATCACAAGGTGATCACCCACAAAGCTTTACAAATTATAGAAAGAAGAGTTTGGGGATGGGGTTGTTTGTTTTCTGGGTTTTTTTAAGTTCTTTTGGTTTTTTAGCTTTCTGATCCAAAAAGAAGGTCTGATTTCATTTTGTCTTGCTCTAAGCCCTCCTCTCAACCCTGCCACAATAAAGACAAGTGAATTATAATCATATATAGAATGATTGTGGGGTAATTCTTCCCTAATTCTTTTCTGGGGTACAATTTTCACATGACCTCATACATTTTTAAGGAAAACAAACCACAATCCAGCCTTACGTTTTCCCACAATTCCTCATATTTCATGAAAGAACAAATATATCTGTCATAGTCTGGACTGAGATTTTATTTATAAATACAATACCCTCTCTTTAGTTATTTCACTGGTAAAGTCCTACATGTTAAGATATAAGAAACTGTAAAAGGATTCCCAAGATAACTGAAAACCGTAATATTATTTTGCATATGAATCAGGATAAAGACTTTTTAAATGAGCTCAGAGAAAGAGAATGTGCGCATAAGAGGAGAAAAGCAGTTTTTTAGCATATAGACAATTAAATATTGATCAACAAAGACTGTAAATGACTCCACCATAAAACATCTTAGAACTTTGATCCTGAGTGAACTTAAGCCCTATCCACTCAAGAGTGATGTGTAACCCAGCCCCCACCCCAAGAGAAATAATAAAGATGTGTCAATGCCTTCTTCAATTTCAGATTCTTTAATTTATGCCACAGTGCTGTATGTTGGTGCAATAACTCACTGCAAAGTAGAACACATTAGAGTAAATCCTAATAATAAGCCATTGACAGCTACTGGACTGGGCCAGGATGCTCGGTAACCAACACGCTGCTTACCTATAGTATGATTGTCAAATGGTGGAAAATCCTTCCATGAATATAACACTTGGGACAGAATGGCAAAGACATAAGGCCTATCAATTCTTTGCCCATATTGCTAAAGGCACTGAAACAGACAACAGATATATTCCATAGTACCATCAGTTTAAACAGTTTTTGAAATACAAGTCTTTATATGAAAATGTTCCTTATTGCATGATATGTTGATCATCTTTTTCTTCAACTCAAGAATAAAATGGCCTTCCCTTTTCTGGAGTTTGTAATCTGTTCAGCCTGGCTACCTGAGATGGTGAAGGTGGTACATCTTGCCTGAAAGGACCTTTTGGAGGGACATAATTAGGGTCCTGAATTTTCTTATATGAGTCATAGTTGTTAGGCCCTTCAGAAGATGTCTTTTTTTTCAGTTGTTGTTCTTTCCGCCTCTGTTCTTGACGGAGCAGTTCTTGTGTTTCCAGCATTACCCTGGCATTGAAGCCATGTCCTCCCATGTAGCCATTTCTTGATCCTTGGTAGCTGGAATACCTGGGGTTTTCCTTTGCAGTCTGGAACCCTTCACCAGGAGAGTAGCTCTGTTCCCAGGAATCTTGAGATACGGAACTTGCATTTTTTCTGCTCTGCCTGAAAATAAGAACAGAAAAATGTTTTTAAAGAAATCTGCAGGATCCTCTTAATGTTTAAACAATAATCATTAGAAGAATGGGGATTCAAGAGTCAAGTCAACTTTTTCATAAAGTAGATTTTCCCCCCAGATGGGACTCTCAGCTGATGTCAGCCTTGCAGCTAATAGATGTCTTGATAAGTGTTCTTCTCTTTCCCCCAAAATGGCCACGTTGTCTCTTTTGCATTTTAGATATATTTCCAAAGCACTGCAGTAGGGGAATGGAATTTGGCAGCCAGTACAACAATCATAATTAGAATCTTTAAAATGTTATAATTGAACTGTAAACCAATAAAACAGTCTAAAAAAACATCACCACAATGCCAGAGAAACCAGATAACAGCAAGCACGTGTAATGAATGGTAACTCAGTTATGAAAAAAATCTAGACTCCTAATTGATTAAAAAGGCAACAGGTTGATCCTTTTAAATATCTACTTTAAAGCTGTACAAGTCTGCTGACAAAAGTCTTCATTGATGCACAGTAGCAATGAGGTTTTTTCCATCCAGAATCCAGAGTTAGGGAGTTTTGTATTATCAGAACTGTTTCCCAGCATGCTATATCTTTCATGAAAGGAATGGCAGGGATAACCTATTTTGCTCATTTTCTGACTCCACAGGGTAGATAAATAAATCAAATGCATATAGGAATTACAAATTCTTATTGCTTTTTTGCAATAAATCACCACGTTATTTCAAGGAAACATTATTGTTTTGAAATATCTTTAATTTACTATCAAGCCACTAGATGCTTTTATGAATTTAAAATAAGATTGGGTATGATAAAGTAAAACAATTTTGTGCTGGAATAAGAGAGATACCCACTTGGAGATTAAAATTAGTGTAAGAGAATCAAGCAGTAAAACAAAATATATTGCTGCATTAATCAATAAGAAAGTCATTTAACTGCTGTATATATAGCTCAGTTTTTCATGTCAGCACATAGAATAAAAACAAGGTTCAGTTTTGGCTTAGTGGATTGAATATGCAGCTGGAAGTCAGGAGACGAGGGGAGTCTTCCCACTACAGACTTAATGTGGCAAGTAACTTAACCTCTCTGTGCTTCCCTTTCCACATGTGAAACTTGGAGACGACTATGCTTACCCCCATTTGTAATGTACTTTGGGATCACTGGATGAAAATGTTTACTATTCCATATAAATGTATTATTATTGTTGTTGATGTTCGCATGCCCTTCTTTACAAAACAAGGTCTCTGGGCCACGGCTCTATTGCTTACTTGCACACGCGCAAACTGAATGACCCTTAGGGTACAAAACTTGCAAAGTTTCTGAAATATGGCAAGATAACTTTTCAATATGAAAGATGAGCTTGGAGATAAACATTACTTAGAACAGTTTCAGATGGGAAATGGTAATGACTAATCGAATAGACTTCATTTAATTACTGTTTTCTGGTACTAGTTCAAAAGTAGTTGGACCATTTGTGTTGTCTTTTTGGGAAGATTTAAGAAATATGATTGAAGAGTTTTTTATTTTCCTAAAGTACTTAACATTTTAACTTAAGGTAAAAAAGTTAGGCTGCTTGAAGTTACGCAAGATGGAAAGTATACAGAATAAAAGACTAAAACCAGTTAATCATAAAACTGTAATTCTATCAATGAATTTGGGATCCAAATGACATTAGTGATAGTGAGATTTCTTCCTAGGTTAGTCAAAAATCTTTGATGATTGAAAAGCTGATATCCCATTTTATTGTTTTATTATTGGTAACTTTTTGAACCTCTGAATTTCAGCAGCACCATTTTCTAACAATTCTCTTTACCTTGAGCTGAGAATAAACACTTATGTTTGTAACCATGTGAAGGATGATATGAACCCTGTAATTAAACACTCATCAATTGCATATTAATAAGCATTCTTACTCATTTACTTTTAATTTTTCACACTAATCAATAGATTCAGTACACTTCTCTCTTACACTCTTACACATAAACTTCTCTGTTTCCTATGGTTATTTTCCAAATTTGTGGTCAATGAAATCTCTCTTTAAAAATATGAATTTCTGCAGTTGGAACTTTGCATTACAGCCATTCTCCAGCTTTTTGACACTACAGTGTCGGGCTACAACAGCAAAACCCAAAACACAGGTTCAAAATGCAGGATTCACATTTTCCTACGTGATCTATGCCTTAACAGAGCTAATGAGCCTGAAATGGACTCCAGTTTGTTCAAACAAGCTCTTAATATTATTATTTATACAGGATTTGGTGTTTTTACCTCCATGTCATCTAACACCTGAACCTGTCTCAGCCTTATTTATATCACGACAGTCCACTGGTGGAGCGGCACCCTTTGAGAATTACAAAGTCTGAAAAATCCTAGTACAAGGGTCCCCAACGCGGTGCCCGTGGGCACCATGGCACCCGTGGGGGCATCTAAATGCGCTCGTGTCCTGGCCGGCGGTCGAGCATCCGCCGAAATGCCGCCGAATTTCTGTGGCATTTCGGCGGCGACGCCTCTCAATGATGTCACCTGTCAGCGGCAAGTGGTGTCATTGAGAGGCATCGCCGCCGAAACGCCGCAGAAATTCGGCGGCGATGCCTCTCGATGACACCACTTGCCGCCGTCAAGCGACACCATCAAGAGGCGTCACTGCCGAAATGCCGCAGAAATTCTGGCGCCCGCCAGACAAAAAGGTTGCGGACCACTGTCCTAGTATAACAAGGCTAGATAGAGAGCCTTCCTGTGCCATCTTTTCATACCCACACTGTCATGATCCCCTAATTAAGCCACTCTGTGCCAAAGTTAGTTTGGGGTATTACATGCAGTCAGAACCCTTTTATATTTATTTATCTTTTTTAATTACCTCATCCTCTGAAAGACATACTAAAATGCCTAAAACATACCGCACAACCTCAGAGTTAAGAACACCAGAGTTACGAACTGACCAGTCAACCCACACCTCAAGTACACAATCATCATCAGCAGAGATTAAAAAAAGCAAATATAGTAGAGTATTGTGTTAAACTTAAACTCCTAAAAAAATTAAGGGAAAGCAGGATTTTTCTTCTGTATAGTAAAGTTTCAAAGCTGTATTAAGTTAAGTATTAATGTATTAATGTTAAGTTGTAAAATTTTGAAAGAACTATAATGTTTTGTTCAGTTACGAACATTTCAGAGTTATGAACAACCTCCACTCCTGAGGTGTAACTCTGAGGTTCTACTGTACTTCTCCTCAGAAAAACTAATTTGCGGTTGAGATGTAATCCACTCTACAGATAGCAAGAGGTATGGGGGGAAAGCAATAATATAGCTGCCATTTTGAAAAGTTTCCTTAAAAAACCCATAAAAACCAGAACACCATAACTTTTAATCTCCTTTTTTCATTTTCTTCCAAATGTCCCAGAAAAATTCTACTCTAAGATGAGCTGTGGCATGGAAAACTCAAGAGATATGGTTTGGGGTTCAAAATCAGGGACTTAATTGTTAAGCTAACGTCCCCTTTAACTATGAAACGTTTATGGCTGCTGCATAATAAAATAGTGAAATGGCCTCTTTTGCAAGGCTTCAGCAATTCCTGGTTTTGAGATGTATATATAACCATTACCTGCTCCACAAAAATCTATATATAGAGACCAAAGCAAAGGCAACATCATAATATGTAAGGCACACCCAAATCAAGGAAGTTTTCAAGCTTAAAGTACCCCTAGCAAAAGGCATCTCAATTCTACCTCAGTTCTTGTCACAGATTTCCCCAATTAATGTTTGAGAATTCTAAAAACTATCTACATTCACCATACAGTGTCCAAGTGTAGCCATTCTTATGTAACCTACACTACAAGCTGGGTAAAATTCTGACCATTCATTTTACTTCGTATTTGGCTTTTTAAAAATATTAACTCTAAGCAGTTCCTTGGCCTGTGAACTTTTTAAAAGTACAGATTTGTTTAGACTAAAGGATATTAATTGTCAGCATTCCAATGTTAATGATCCAGTAAGTTTGAAGAAACCCATACGCCAGAAACTTGGATGTGGCTCAATTTTGCATAGTGTTTCATGGTTGTCTCCATGTTCTTTTATTTGATTTCTTGGTTTTTTTAAATATATGTCTGTATACCGACATCACAAGACTGATTTTTTGTTGGTAAGAAGTTAAGCAACACAAAAAATATGACATACAAAAACGGTGCAAACAGCCCTCCGTTTGCTTCTCTTCTCTGATCTATTTCATACTCAAGAGATTCTTTTCTAGAGATGGAAAGTGATACTAGATAGTGTCCCACAAGGATCCATGCTTTAAGGTGCTGATTCTATAAGGTGCTGAGTGCCCTCAGCTCCCACTGTAGTCAACTTTGAAGTAATCCTAAGAAATAAACAGCCACTACATGCTACCACTTATGGAATTTGATGTCTCTTCCTCATTGCAAGTATTACTTAGGGTTGCCAGGTGTCCGGTTTTTGACCAGAACACCCAGTCAAAAATACTCCGGTCAGCCGCTAAAAGTCCAGTGGGTGGTGCAGCGGGACTAACACAGGCTCCCTGCCTCCCCTGGCCCCGCACGGCTCCTAGAAGTGGCTGGCATGTCTGGCTCCTAGATGCAGGGGTGGCCACGGGGGCTCTGAGCGCTGACTCTGCAGCTCCCATTGGCTGGGAACCACAGCCAATGGGAGCTGCAGGGGTGGTGCTTGCGGGCATGGGCAGCACACAGATCCCCCTGGCCTCCCTACTGTTTAGGAGCCGGACTTCCCAACCGCTTCCAGGAGCTGCTTGTGGTAAGCACAGCCCAGCCGGAGCCTGCACTCCAAATCCCCTCCTGCACCCCAACCCCCTGCCTCAAGTCAGAACCCCCTTCCTGTACCCCAAACCCCTCATCTCTGGCTCCACCCCATAGCCAACATCCCCTGCTGGAGCCTACACCTCCTCCTGCACCCCACCCTCCTGGCCCAGCCCTGAGCCCACTCTCATACTCCGAACCCCTCAACCCCAGCCCAGAGCCCCCTTCCACACCCTGAACCCTTCATTTGTGGCCTCACCCCAGAGCCCCCAGCCAGAGCCCTCATCCCTTCCCACACCCCAACCCTCTGCCCCAGCCTGGTGAAAGTGAGTGAGGGTGGGGGAGAGCGAGCAAAGGAGGGGGGGGTGGAGTGAGCAGGGGTGAGGCCTTGGAGAAGGGAGCAGGGCAGGGGTTGGTTTTGTGCAATTAGAAAATTGGCAATCCTTGCATTACTCCTTATACTTCTGTTAAACAAAGTGCATGCACTAAACACAGCATTTTCCTTCCACAAATGAAATTAACTCCAGGCTAACATATACCAAATCATTTTAGACAGTTACTGTACCTGGGTAATGAACTATACTG
This sequence comes from Mauremys mutica, assembly GCF_020497125.1. Lineage (NCBI taxonomy): Eukaryota > Metazoa > Chordata > Testudines > Geoemydidae > Mauremys > Mauremys mutica. The sequence goes on from NC_059073.1 coordinate 267,827,584, forward strand.
GCGCTGAGCTTGTTGGAAACTTTCTCTTTCTTCTTGTCGTTGCCGCTGCATCTGAACTTCTACAGATACAGAGTGTCTGCCACTCTGTGAGTATGTCTTGGAGTTTGGCTAGGATATGAAAAGTTAAAAAAAAATAATTAAGCAAAGCACAAAAATATCTACATAGGAGCAATTAATTAAATTACTGTTATATATCCACACACGTACTTTAAAATATTCAAATTCAAATGTTCAAATTGCTCTTTCCATAACTGCATTAAATTCTGACCTTTAACACAATGTCATCTGTTATAGGCTATATCAGGGTAGGCAACCTATGGCACGGGTGCTGAAGGCGGCACGCGAGCTGATTTTCAGTGGCACTCACACTGCCCAGGTCCTGGCCACCAGTCCAAGGGCTCTGCATTTTAATTTAGTTTTAAATGAAGCTTCTTCAACATTTTAAAAACCTTATTTACTTTCCATACAACAATAGTTTAGTTATATATTATAGACTTATAGAAAGAGACCTTCTAAAAACGTTTAAATGTATTACTGGCACGCAAAACCTTAAATTAGAGTGAATAAATGAAGACTCAGCACACCGCTTCTGAAAGATTGCCGACCCCGGGCTATATTTTAATCTAATCCTCTATTTTTGAAACGTTATCTGATAAATACTATAGGTCAAACTGTGATTCGCTCTTATATGAAGGAATACCTAACTCCATGTGAAATCATTGGACCAGATCCTCAGCTGGTGTAAATCAATATCACGTCTGTGATGCTATGGCTATTTATGCCAGCTGAGGATATCACAGTCCGGCCTTAACATTTGCACACCATTAATTAGTTCAAATGAGAGCAAACCCTGCTTCTTACTATGTAATGCAGTAATGTGCACACGTAGGGCTGGATTCTCCAGTCAGCTACAAACAGAGCAAAGTGAATGCACATTGTTTGAAGAGTCCATGTGCACAGGGGGAATCACTTTCTAGTGTGAAAGAGGTTACAGTCCCCTCTTGCGCCTGCTCCACTACTTGCTGCCTCCCCTACTGGGATGCACTGTCCTGTACAAAGGTGGGGGAATTGTGGCAGGGGTGGGGAGGGCAGGTAAGGGAAAGGGAGTGACGGGCAGGAATCGTGGAAGAGTGAGATTCTGTCACACCTAACTATCCGCTTGCCTGCTGCAGCTTTAAATTGCTCTGGGGCCAGGCAAAGCAGAATCAGGGAGTCACAGTCACAAATTCCCTTCCACTGTGCCTGTACAGAGAGAATTCAGCCTGTAGTCTTTTGAGTGCCTTCAACTGGTAGTTCTAACAACAGTAATACCAAGTATAGGAAGTTCCCTGTTGGACTACTCTAATCCACAATCCTTAACTGGAAGTTGGTGGTGTCTGCAAGTAGAGACTGTAAAATAAAGAATGATGGATTATTTATTTAAAGACAGATTTTCAGAGGCACTGAGCCCTTATAAGAGCAGCAGATGCTAAGCACCTCTGAAACGCCGATTCTTAAGGGACATCTACACAGGGATAAAAGCTCCGCAGCACAGCCACCACTGGCCTGGGTCAGCTGACTTGGGCTTCCAGGATCCCAGAGCTCAGGCTCCAGTTTAAGCCTGAACATCTACACAGCAGTTTTTCAGTCCCAGAGCCCAAATCATTTGACCTGGGCCAGTCGTGAGTTTTTTATGCTTGTGTAGATGTACCTTGTTCTTTAGCAGCATAACTTGAAGTCTCTGTCTTCCTTATGAAATAAATACATACACTGAACTTATCTACAATGTACCATTCAAAATACCACTTCTCTCTGCTTGGATATGGTCCATTCATCAAGTGGATAGAATCCTTCCACAGAAAATACTAGTAAATCTTGTGGAGAGACTACGGCAATCTATACCTCATGGCAAGGATGTCAAATACCATTACAGCCGGGATGTAATTATGGCACTGAAATTATTAAGCATTACATTGAGTTGAGGTGAAAATGGGCTATTGTTTTGATAGTACAGAGCATTACAAGACTCCACTATGACCATATTTCAGATTCTTTCACATGTTGCCAATAGAGCAAACAACTTTGTGTGTAGGCGATAGGTGAAAACTAGTTATTAAAAAAACCCATTTTTTTAGCTTCTCTCTAAAAAATTATTAGCTGTGTTGGTGCATGAGTTATGCTCAGCCACTTTTTGCCTTTTCCTCATCTCTTTCGCTCACAGTAAACATCTCTTTTGTTTTCTGCCACTGTAATTTTTGCAGCAGACATATGCAGTAGTGGCTGACACATCTGAAAGATAAAAGGTTTTTCAAAAGCTCCTCACATTTTGAAGGCAAATGTTAAAACAGAGAGTTGTAATTCTTGACTTAAGCTGCTCCATTGTTTTAATATATATTCAGGTACTTGAAAGTAGCCAGTAAAACATAATATGTGAGACAGGTCTACAGTTGTTAGAACCTCCGTTTTGAACAATGATACGCATCAGATGGAACATCAGCAGCAGCTCAAAATCTGACATAAAATTTGGAGAACAACTATTTTACTTGTTAGTAGAAGATTATAGTGTACGAGAATCAGTTTGAAAGCATAAAACGGAAAATGACTAGTACAGGGAAGCATATGAAAGAGAGCCCATGATACAATAATGGTGCCTACTTTAGGGATAGATTTACTCTCAGAAAGCCTCAATACAAATATTTATAACAAAAAAACCCTTAAAAGAAATGAGTGATGATATGGCAATAAACTCACAGTGTCATAAACAGGAAACTCACTGAGATAAACAAACTCCACCGAATATACATATATAATAATTCACACAGACAAATTTCCTTACAAAATTGACAGACAGAAATGAAGAGAAGAGCATTTCACTTCTTCTACAGTGCAATTTTGCCAATTTTCCTGACTTTAGTGTCAATCTTGTAATATTCTGCATTTTACTTAATGCCCTATATTATGGAGGCAATGATTATATGAGAATTTCAACGTTCATTTAATAAAAAAGAGTAAGAGTCTAGCCATTCTGGTTACAGGATGATTAAAGAGAAAAGCTTGAAATTGCAATGCAGTAGCATCATAAACATTCAATAACCAGAAGGGAAATAACCTTTTCCCCACATATTATTCATGTTTATTTTTTAAAAAATCGTGATTTTAAGCCAATCTCATGATTTCTGGGGACCCGATTCATTATTTTTGAATGCATGGGGTTGGTAAAACTGTTTGGTGTAAACAGTTATACATGTGCATGCGCGCGCACACACACACACACACACACACATTAATATAAACAAAGTAACCATGGAAACATCACTAAAATGATAGATGCTTTAGAAATGTTCATAGGTTATGGTACCAGCTGTCAAAAATGGGTGTTTAAAGTTAGACACTTAAATCTGCATTAGACACCTTAATACCAGTTTAAGACTCTAAAGTGTGCCTCTGTATGGGTGAAGGTATGTGGGGTATTAAAGCATCAGGCCCATGAACAGTTTCTGAGTGGTCTATGCATGGATTCATAGTCACCCAAGTTTGAAAATTGCACTCTATGGTCAACATTTTCAAGCTGAGGTGTCTTAAGGAAGGCACCTAAATCAACTTACCTGACTTTTAAGAAGTGACAAGCGCCTGCAACTCCTATTAAAGTCATGTGGAGTCAATTTTGCTCAATGCATCTGAGAAGCAGGCCAGTTATTTATTTGCCTAATAGTACATCTACACGGTAATTAAAATCCCGCAGTTGGCCAGGCTCCAGGGCTCAGGCAGTGTAGATGCTCGGCCTGGGCTCTAGGACCCTGCAAGGTGGGAGGGTCCCACAGCTTGGGTTGCAGCCCAAGCCCAAATGTCTACACTGCAATTAAACTGCCCCTTAACTCGAGCCCCATGAGCCCAAGTTCGTTGGCAGGGGGCAGCTGTGGGTGTCTAATTGAAATGTAGACATACCCTCAGTGATTGCCTTTAGATCTGTCCATTTGTAAATGTTGGTTATAGAATGGATTCAGGTCTGAATTTAGGCATCCAAAGTATGAAAAGAAATAGTTAATGAAAACCTTATATATCATTGATGTGATGTCACAACAAAGATCTACCAAATTTGCTCCTTTTACTTAACTTGATAAGAGAACTTCAAATCTATACACAAAGTCTTCTCTTTGTAAATGATTAACTGAGAAAAACATATTTAAAAGTGTTGCCACAATACTAAAATTTAGTTTACAGGTAAAATGTATCTTCTAAAGGAAATTTGTATGTTAGGATTTGTCAGTTTAATTTCAGCCCCAAAAACATAACACATATGCACATAATTTATGTTACTACAAAAATACACACCAAGAATAAAGGAAAACCTCCATGGTGAAAAAATTTAATGTCTTGCAACACAAACCATGCACTTGGAACACAGCACAAAAACATATTAACACCTGTACAAACAGGGTACTGCAAAGAAAAGTATAATTATAATAATTCTTTGAAGCTATCAGACAAACCTAGCAACAGCTCTTAGTGCAAATTGCAAAGAACTCTGTCCTTGTTTGTGATGAGATGTATGACAAGCATTGACCTTTTAAACCAAAAAGTGGTCAAGGCTGCAACAACAACCAAGGCTGAATTATACAAATAAATGTATGTTAAAGTCTTCAACAATACATTTAAATGATAATAATAGCTATCCCACTCAGCATCGTTAAACCGAATACAAGATACTCATCTTGTAAAATGAAAACTCAACATGAAGGTGTGACGTGTATGAAATTAAACAGCTCTATTCTTAAATAGATATTAATTTAATACCTGGCTTGGGGAAGTTACACATTTCTATAACTTCACTTATGGTATTAAACTAGTAAAACTAAGATATTATTTTTCATGGAATGCGTTGAAATCATTAATCATCTGGGCCATATTGTATCCTTCACTACCACCAACAGCGGGAGGGAGGTTCTAGTGAACCCCAGCCTGGGGAGAGTGTAGAAGGCAGGCATACTGCCCCTCAGCAGCATTCTCCCCTTTACTGCAGAAGTCTGTCCATGGAGTTCAGGATACTATCCATGGAACTATCCCATCTCCAAACCTGTGGGTCTTTTGTGGGTAAGTTAATGTGGACTTCTTCAGTTTCCCTCTCTGCAGGTTGGAATCCACACCCTTTAGGGCAGCAGTAGATACCATGATTATGTGGTTCCTGTAGGAGATGAACTATCACAGAAATAGAGAGGGAAAGTTTGTGTATGTGCATGCATGCATATTAGAGAGAGAGAGAGAGAGAGAGAGAGAGAACACATATGAGGGGAATCCTGGATCCAAGGCCTCTGAAGATTTTGGGGAATCCACTAGCTTAGGAGATGGAACTCACAGTACCACCTACTGTCCAGGGTGAAAGAATTCAGAGAAACTTTGAGTTAAAACTTGCAGAATTTCCTTGCACCTATCTAAAAACTAAAAGAGCTAATAGTTCTTTATTATTTTCTCAATTAAAAAAGTCGCCATTAATTATTTGAATAAATTTGCTTAACTTTTCTAGAACAGGCTTCATAGTTTAACCCAAAAGTTGCAGCAAGCTCATGGCCAGTTTGTAGGCTTAAGGCAATAAAAACTTTTGACGTACCTATGTTCAGTAGAATTAGAAATAGATAAGATTCCATGACCTTGCCTGCTTTATGTAAAGATATGCTTGACACAGATTAAATGTAATCAATTAACTATGGGTCTCAAAATGTACAATATCATCAAACATTCTATGGATCTAGAGATGTCCTTGAGGAGTATTTTTACCTCCATCTTTTTGTTTACATTGCTACAGGGAACAGAAGATATAGCAATATTCCCTGTAAATAATTGCCAGCAGGGGTTTTATTCAAACACCATGTAATAAGCAAATTCCATCTCTTTGTATACTTCCTCTATGGAGTACACACAGAAAACTGAAAAGCATTAGAGTGATGTGGGATTAAGATTCTGACTTTATGTATCACTGCAGATGGAAAAATAATAGTCACTATGGCACAGACCAACCACTGTACTTTCAGAAATATGAAATTCTATCCTTTCTATTTATATGAATTCCATTCTATAAGCGATAAATATATTGAAATACAAAATGCAATAATTGCATTTTTTTAAATCTGCCACCTTCATTTCATGTGGGATAAATGAGAATTGCATAATTTGAACTAGAAATAAATACCTTTCAAATATAAGATTTTTAAGATGGAACCTAAATCTTTACAAGGAAGGTATGATATTGTATTAATTCCCTTAATGGTTGACACAGAGAATTACATACAAATGAAGGGAAGGAGTCTGTGGGCAGGACCACCTACATGGCTATGGTTCTCTCTCTGGATTTTGGGGAAAGAAAAAACATTGTTTGGCTTTTAATGCATATAGTTGTTAATTCTTTTACATTTTGATCAGGGCTCTTACATCTTGGGCTAAAAATTCTTACACAAGATCTTATATCATAAGCCAATTTTAAGATCACTTTAAAACTCTGAATATTTAAATTCTCATTCTCCTTTAAGTGATGAACCTATTTCTGCATAATTTACAGCAACCTGTCCTTTAGTACTTCCTGTTTATCTTCCACGTCTTTGCTTCAACATTGACTGTCGTGTTTTCCCAGTCAGAAATAGTGCTAAGGTGCAGTTGCAACTGCAGATACTCCTAAAAACCTGACCTTTCTTGTTTTGCATGGTTGGGTAAGTTGTTCAAATTATTCTAGGTCTTATCTTCTAGGAATGAGCTATTAAGTCCCTATGACTTCGCATAAGGTGTAAGAATTGCTTGTAGGGATAAGAGGATAGCAAAAAGTGACCGAAAGGATAAGGTTTCCATTATGTCTGCTTTAGAAACAGGGAAAAGGCCTGTGTTGGAATAAAGCAACAGAGAAGAGAGTATAGTCTCTGATTTTGTAGTGAGAACTTCCAAAGACCTGTTATACCAATCTATACTTCGTTAGATTGTTAAATGTTTTTCAGCATTTACCTTATGGAACTATGCAGTGATTTATCTTTTTCAAAATTCAGTGTCCAATTAAAATCCCTTACCCAGAACAGTGGTGATATATTTACTTTTGGCTAAATTAACTGTTGCTTTAAAAAATAAAGGATCTTTATTTGGTGCATAAATATTTAGGACTAAATTCTGTCTAACTGCAATCTCTCATGATACCAATATTCTGCAGATTGAATAATTCAATTAGATGAGTGACTGGAAGGGAATGTTTTTGTGAATGGAAGATGCAATGCTCCTTTTTTAACATCAGTTTTTGTGTGAAAAGGAGTTTTTAATGCTTTTTGGGTGGTAGGTGTGTTTCTGGGAGCAGGGCTGGGAAGCAGTGCACTATTTTCAATTGATTCAATATCCTTTTTTCTTTTAATTGGGTGGTTCAATCCCCTGACATTTAAGGCTATAATACTTAGCTGCTGTGTTTTTGTTATTGAAGGTGGGGATCAGTTAATTAAGATGTGACTAGACAAAAATACATTAAATACAAGATATAGAAGAAATTATAGCCCAAATCCCATAACCCCAGCATTGGTTCAAAGAAAGATGAGTCTCAGCAGACCTAATACTTACACCATGGAAAAGAACAAAAAAAACCCCCAGTCACACGACGTTGGCACTGAACTGAAATATCAATACAAAATGACTTTTGAGGGAAAATATGACCTAGCACCACCAAACATCTTAAATTTTAACTGATATAGAATGATGCCATAGCTGACTCCGAATGTAGACTGATCCCTCTGCATGTCCACTGCTATTTATTTACAAATATAAATTACACCTTTATTACACCAAATACTGGCTTGATTTCTTGCCAACAGGATAACAATGGCTTGTTCATATCCCTGTGTTACTTTTCCACTTCAGCTGTGTACTGTCACGTATATGTTGTGCATCTAATGCAATTGTGAATCTCCTGGTAATTCTCTTTCTCTCTCTCAAACACAAATAAATGGTTAGGGACAAAAAAAATAAGCAGTTCATTAGAAATTTAACTGTTTCAAATTCCTTCAACAAAACTATGAGCTGATAGAAAAATTACTTTGGACTTTAGTGGACTCTGGATGTTAAAAAAAAAAAAAAAAAAAAAAAGCTTAATCATTGTTAATGAAGTGAGAGTGGTTGAACAAATCAATACATCGTTCAAATGACCTTGAGCAAATTTTTATAATTGCACCTTGCTATTTTAATATATCTCCTCAGGTACAGGCTGGGCACTTCCCAGCTACAGAGCAGTAAATATGACCTGATGGGACCCTTCAATTAAAGGGATAGTTCAGACTCCATGCCCAGGCAGTCACCAGACTCTTTGCCAAGGGTATAATTCTGTGCCAATTTGATGCAGCTTTTGGTAATAAGGACACTTTCCCACTAAGCTCTGGCTGAGATTAAACTCATTTGACATAGGTAACTGAATTGTAGTATCTTTCGTTACTATCAACCCAAGGCAGATTGGAATAGATGACATAGACATGATAGTCTCTCTAAGGGCTTGTCTACACTTAATGGAGGATCGACGCTGCGGTGCTCACTGCCCATCGACTCCTGTTCTCCACCTGATCGAGAAGAGTAAGGGGAGTCGACAGGAGAGCGTCTCCCATCGACGTTGCATAGTATGGACCCGCAGTAAGTAGATCTAAGCTACGTTGATTTGAGTTATGCTATTCGCGTAACTCAAATTGCGTAGCTTAGATTGACTTTTTCCTTTAGTGCAGACAAGGCCTGTCATACTAGCCATCAAGCCCTTTGAATATCTTAATAGCCACAGGAGTTCTATCAGTACACATTGCACACACTCCAAAACACATTTTCATTTACTATTTTAAAGTAACCAGCAGTCCCATATCATATCATCACTTTGCTCCCTCTATTCCAGTCTCCCATCATCATGTTAATGAAAAATGCAAACTACTTATCATTTTATAGTGCACATGACTCTGCAGATGACAAGATTGGGTTTTTACTCTTTCTATCCAAATCAGGGCAAAGTTTACGTCAATCATATGGCTAAGGCACTTTTCTGGATTTAAAGCCTTTTGTCCATGGAAGCCCCATTTGTGTCACAAACCAGCTCTTTCAGACAAAAACATTTTTTTTTTTTTTTTTTTTAACAATGGTCCTCACACAGGTGCACTTTTCACTGCTATAGTTTATAGCCAACAGCTTACAGACACGAAGACTGAAAAGGAGTTTGACAAATGCATCTAAGTCTCCTCCTCTATATGTATAGTAAACTACTTGCACATTTTTGAAGTCATTGGTATTTAATAACACATCTGGATGCATTTTGAGAGGGTGCCCTTACAAACTCCATAATCTTAGACTAATATGTTGAAGATATACACACCGCTTAAGAGAGGAGTTTACGGTTCCTGAACACTAAAATGATTGCAAACTACAGAAATGGATGAGATCACTGTTTTATCCTTTCCTAGCACTGTGATCTTAGAAGGCTGAAGAACATGAAAGGAAAAAATAATTCCAAGTTACTCTGGACCAATTTTTTTAAAAGTACAGATATAATAAAAATCATGCAGCTAGTTACAGCTTTAACAACAGAGCAGCTCCGACAAAAGTAACAATAAGCTTCAGAATTAAAATTAATACATTAAGCAGAATTACAGTCACTTTGAGCTCATTTGCATGATCAGTAGAATGGGGAGTAAATGGAGAGATCCCAATTGTTTGAAAGAGAAAAAAAAGAAAGGTCAATGTTCTGACCCACAATTTAGGAAATTATTCCATTCCTAAGGTAATCAGCCTGTCATCCAAATAATTCCCTACTCACTCATTACTGGAAACTATAATACAAGCCAAGTTGTCTGTCTAAAGTTGCTATGGCATTTAGATATACAACAATTTGGCCCATGACCTTCAGTAGTTAAGTTCCCAAGTCTTCAAGAGTGCAAGTTTTTCTCATAAAACACTTTTCCCAAGAACTCTGCTCGATCTCTCATTCTGAGACTAAGAAACCGTGGATATTCATTGTGGACAAATACTCCCCATTCCCAACCTTTTATCTCCTAAAAATCTTACATTACAACAGAAATGGGGTATCAGATTATCTTCACCACTTCATATTAAAAACATCTGGTAACGAAAAAAAATAAAATGTGCACTTTATTTATTCTCTTTTTCCAACATGGGAAAGAAAAGCCTATACAGCGTTCTCAGCAGTTTTAGGTCATTTAAGGACACATTTACCTTTGTTCCTTTCCATGCTGCATGTTAAAATTTCAAATGGATGCATTAAAGAAGGACAAGGGCACAAAGGTTAAACTGTGTGTAAATGTGTCAGTTCTATATTCACCATCACAGACAAATAGAGATGATGTGCACATCTATGATTTTACCTATGTTATCCCAAATAACTATCATACTCAGTTAAATTTATCTCTGGGTATTTCCACATCAGCTTAGTGTACATTATATTACTACTAAATAGGTTTGGCAGAATTCAATTTTCATTTTTTTACAGTTTCAACAAATAATATTGATGTTTATTTTTATCTACTTAAATATAGATAATTGAGCAAAAGTATGGGTTTTAAGCCTTTTTTCTATTCTCTCTCTTTTCTTCTATTTTCTATTCTCCCCCTCCCCCCATTTTTATCTATTTAAATGTTCACAGTTGCAGGAAATTATGGGAGGGGGCAGTCAGATAATTATTTAATGACAGTAGATGTTCAGATTCAAAAAGTTAAAGTTTTATAACCATTAAAACACAAACTGTCAAAAATGTCAAAATATACAAAGTAAACAGCCTTAGAAATCAAACTCTAACAAGTTCTCAAGCAACACTTTCCTTACTTTGCCGATCTGTAAATTTCGATCATCATCAATGGAATTTTTTATCAATTTGTGTGTGTATGGTGAAATTAATGTTTACCAACATTTACCAATAAAATTCTAATCCTTCCAGGCCTAACAACAAGAATACCACACAATGTACAAGACTTTTCGAATTGTGATGTATTCTATTGGCTTCAAGATACAGTTGTTCTTTCCTGGAACAGGTTGGCAGCAAGCTCATTTTCTTTATTGTGACATTTTTAACAAAAAATAAACTAGAGAAAATATTTGCCACAGACATTTAAAGAATCCTAATTTAAGAACCATATCTGATTAAAAAACAAATTGACTGATTCAGTTATGGTAAACAAGGAAAGCATGTAGATTTACATAATTGTATCCCCTTGCTACATCAGCATGAACAGGATTTAAAAGATCAATTGGCATATGTACTTCTTTTTAGTGGGAAAATGCATGTAATTTTTTTCTTAAGGAAAAAATTAATCTCAACCCGTGATAATGCCTCACAAGGACCTTAATATTTTAGGCATTAATTTGATATATACACAGTCTTTCTGTCCAGTCCAGCTTGTATTTCATGAGTATATCCATATTGCAATGGAATCTTTCTAGTTTGAGGAGTGAAAAATTACCTTTTTATAGAAAATGTCCAGACAACTCCCCCTTCTTTAGGTACCAACTGAACTATAAATTAGTCCACAGTGATGAGAGACTGAGCTATGTTTTGTCACAGAGCAAATGATACCATTTACACAATGGACAGACGGCTGAGCATGATATAAAATGAAATTAGCAACAATGGACCACAGATGGAGATAAGAGAAAGGTCAGGAGTTAAAAGGTCAGAGGAGCTTGGATCTACATTGCTTTGTTGCATGCAGGATTAAAGACCACAGTTGAAATGGCTGTACTTAATGTACACTTGGGGGGAAGGGGGCATTGTCCAGTATATGGAGCATCTAGACACTCACCCATGGTTGTTCAAAACTATAGGTACGTCTGCGGTCTTCCACATCTTCATCTTGCTTTGCTTGCTGAAATTCTTGCCTCAGACGCTGTATCCGGTCATGATTGCTAGGAGTTGATCTGATGCTAAAAGAAGGAGGAGGTAAAGGATGAACAAACTTTAGAATCATAATCTGTGAAATATGTTTAGTAGGAAAATGGCAGCTTCTTGTGAAGTGACAGTACTTTAGAAGTAATGAAAGAATTTTAAAACAAGTTGCAGGCATTAAATAAAATGTTCTTCAGTTTGCTCTTATTATCAGTACTGTTTGCAGCTTTAAAAGAAATTTCAAACAGAATGAGAATAGTGAGGCTATTTTAAAATGCAATTTCTAAACTCATCAAAGAAATTGGCACTTCTACAGTTAATGTTACCATAGGGATTATAAAGTACAAAGAATATAGTCATTACCATCAGACAAACTTTTAGATTAAAAATTAGGAACATATAGAAAAACTGCCATAATGACTGCTAATATTTAATAAACTCACTCATCATTTAATCTATGGTACTGATGTCAGATCTTTAGTTCCATCAAATTAATTTATGATGTTTGGAAATCCTGTCTATACACAATTTGATTATTTTCTTCCAGTCAATAAGAACCTGTCATCCCTTAGTTCTGTTTCTAACAAGTCTTTTAAACTGATATTTTGATATCATTAAAAGGCTAATGGAAATGTAAAATTAAATCTACTTGACAGTTCAATATTCAAGAACACAACTGGGCCATAGGCTCACAAGAACACATTCAGGTTACAGGCTTGTTGACATCCTGTGACATTCCAGTATTCTGTGGAAGATTGAATGACATTATAGGGTTTTTTTTATGTACAGTCATACTCAGACTTGAACTATTTAAAACCATAAATTTTCCATAATGGCAGTAACAGGTAATCCCCCTCTCCATAGTACATTTTAAACTTGATTTATGTGAAACCATCATGAAATATGCACAGGAACGGCTAGTTTCATAAGGCAGATAGAAAAGTGGATATTCATTAATCTCATTGCCATTTTTCCAGCTTCTCCGATCTGCCCTTCTGTCCCCCTAACTTCTGTCATACTTCAGAGTTTTTGATGTGGGAATTGTAGGATGCCTGACAGACAATTTTTTTTTATTAAAGGCTAACCAGAAGCAATTCTTTCTCCATTTTAATCTCTTATTTTGGGGCTTTTAAACCCTGCATTTATTGCCTTCTGTTAAAAGTGCTGATGAAAAAATGTTCAGGTATTATTACATTGTTTCAAATGAGAAAGCTAAAGAGAAACAGTGGAGAATAATTCCATAGATTTGTAGATCTAGACACTGTACACAGAAAAAGCATAATGCATGCAAATCCCAGATCATCCCCTCCCTCAGGAAAAAAATCAGAGGGGGAAGAAATTCTGAAGTCTCACTTATAGAGTTTTCCCCACTCTATTCCCTCTGGTGGGAGGGACTTTAAGACTATAGATTTCTCAGATCATGTCACCCCCTAATCCTGTTGGAGCTGTACAGCTCTTGTCCAGGTTAATCTGTAGTGACACCATGCACTTTGACTTTTGGAACTGGCACAGTTCAATATAAGTAAAAAAATTTTGGGGGTATAGTTTACTGATTTTCAAAACTAGAGATTGTTACTATAACAAACAAGCAATATAGTAGCAGAGCATGTATAAAATGTAATGCATAATACATGCAGACTTGCTGACATGTTTTTAATTTTTAGGCTTTAAGAGGTAAGAATATTTTTTTGTTTGCAATACCATTTAGTTGTGGTAAAAAGAGATTAGCAAATAGCTCTAGTTAGGCCACTTGATGTACTTAAAATGATCAATGAATATGAGGGGGCTCATCAGTCAGGGGATATGGTTCATTTCAAACTCAGAAGAGATAACAGGGTAAGAGAGCCACTGAATGAGCTGAAGGGATTAGCCTGTTGGAGGCCCAGCAGGAAAGAGGGCATGACAATAAAGAGCCTACCTCTGTTTAATGGTAAGAAAAAGTACTGCAGTAAGGCAGTTTGTGCTAAAATGTTGAGACAATAAGCCAAAATAGAGTCCACAGATTAAATGGAACTGATGCATTCTATTGACCACAAAATGGGTGAAGGGGTTATTGTAGAAAACATATCGTAAAAGACTTTTGCTCATTCTATGGATGCTGTTAAAAACACTTCCATCAACAGTTGAATATTACACAAAATAATCAATAAAGATATTGTAAGGTATAATGGGTAAACCTCCTCCGGAACTCTATGCTCAGCAGGTTGGTCGTCTTTTCACTGGAATGAGATGGAGCAATGGAGGAGGACCCCAGGATTTATGAAGAACTTCTCCAAAAACTCTAAAAAGGATGAATTTATTCATAAGCGCACAAAGAAAATGTCAAGCTGACTTAAAGGAAACATTCAAGTTACTAATGGGTTTGACACAGATAGACAAGAAAAACCTTCCATATTTTTTTTTCTATTTTACCCCCTAACTGAAAAAGTGAGGGACAAAATCTAAAATTAGAAAATGGAGAGCGGTGGGGAATGGAGCTTTAGGGCTATTTCACTGAAAAATAGATCATTAAAGAACAAAATCACTTCAGTCTCCCAGCACAATTGCCACCCAAAATTCCTTGTGCTCAAAGAGTCACAAAGATATAGAATAAGTGAGATCAAGTGACCATATATTATTAAAAAAACCTTTACAAATATTAAGAGAGAAGGTGGGAAATTGGAGGGATGTTAGGTTAAAATAGGGAGGTGGCCTTAAGAAACCTTTAAGGGAGGACAGATTATTTGGGGAAGGAGGAGGTTGACGAGGAGCACATGTTGCCTCTTTTATTTTATTAACTGTTTTCATTCTCAGCCCTGCACTATGCTCCTTTCTTGAATCACTCCAGAGATCTCCTTGCCCATCATATCAGGTTTAAACTTCTCATTCTTGTCTTCAAGGCCCTGCACAACTCTACCGTGGCCTGACACCTGAGCTCTTGTTTCTTTCCACCTTTCCCCTCATTATTAATTCCACCATCAGCTCCTTTGTTTCCTTCACCCATTCCCATCTTGGCATGCTTCTATGCATAACATGACCAGTAGGCCATTAGAACACCCCACCCTCAACAAAAGCCTTCTTGAAAATTCAGTCATATCTTTCACAAGGAAGTGAAAAAACAAGAAGGAAATTAGATAAATGAAACGAAAACATAAAACCACACACACAAAACAACTGTTCTAAGATTACTTCTCTCCTGTGTCTCCTAGTGTGTGTTGTCTTATCTATGGCTGCCTTTTAGGCCTCAAGCTCCTTGGGGCAAGGACTGTCTTTATGTTAGTCTTGCAGAGCACTTAATGAATAAAAATAACCTAGCAAGTTCTCAGTCTGACAATACCAGTTTTGACTTGGTAAGTATGTCACTTGGATGGAGGACTTTAGCCACAGAAAGTACGCTAGGAGAGAGGCTTTGTTCCAGGCTGCTTAAAACTCTCCTCTGCAGGAGGAGACCTGTACAGAACCAGTACTGGTTGAGGATGGGTAACAGCCAGGCTTATTTATAAGCACTATATTACATTTCTGTTTGTGTTTTGCATTCATATGAACCCAAAATTTAAAAGTCAATTCAATCCAAACTGTCCAGAATTATCTATGGGGAGGAAGGAGTTTAACTTGAAACTTAGCCTTGGTTTATTTGAAATTTGGCATACATGAAGCTGGACTGAGTTTCAGCTTTGTATAAGCAGCAAAGAATCCTGTGGCACCTTATAGACTAACAGACGTTTTGCAGCATGAGCTTTCGTGGGTGAATACTCACTTCGTCGGATGCAAGTCCGTTGCATCCGACGAAGTGGGTATTCACCCACGAAAGCTCATGCTGCAAAACGTCTGTTAGTCTATAAGGTGCCACAGGATTCTTTGCTGCTTTTACAGACCCAGACTAACACGGGTAGCTTTGTATAGTAAACCAGCTATTGCCTAGTTTGTGCTTTTGTTGCAAACCTTTCACTCGGCTGCAATTTACTTCAAGGGAGGGTGCCCACAACTTCGCAGAAGACAATAAGCACCTCCCAGGATCAGGTACTTGTGGGAACCCAGTTTTTGTGAAGATAAATTACATTTCCTCTTGCTCCAATTACTAACAGTTCTAGAACAAAATCAAGAGGAAAGTTTTCAGGGCCAAACTCAGCCCTGGTGTAAGCCAGCACAATTCCATTTGCTGCAATGGAGTTGGGCCTATTTACACCAGTTCTGCATGTGGTCCTTAGTTATCTTCTGACTACAGATGGTACATTTAACAGTTGGCTATTTCAGGAATGCTACTTAAAACAGTCACCTGCATGGGCTAAAAAAAGCAACTGTAAGCAAAGCTCATAGACCAGACCTGTCACATATTTTCAGTAACAGGCAGCCACAGCAATGACCATAAGAGTCTCAGATCATTAAGCAATGTCTCACCGTGATGTCATGCATTGATGTACAGAGTTGTAATCCTTTCAAAACAGACAGATTGTCAGTGTGATAAAGTGGATACAAACAAGCTTCTGAACAGGGATGACTAAAGCTTTGGAAAAATTCATTGGCCTGAAAAAGGAGGAAAAAGGGTCCTAACACCACCACCACCGGGCAGTAACAACCCGGCTAGAATAACCAAAAGGTTAGTAAATGAACAATGTTTCCTACACCTTGAAATTTTTTAACATGGATTGGAGCTTCCATGATCTAGCTAGCTGCTTAGATCTCTCGACTGCAGTTATAAACCACACATGTATTAACTGGGTTCTCAATCACGGCAAGCTAGTGAGCAAACATTGCCTACTTGTACTAATTACATTTCCTTAAGTTTAGACAGAATATTCACATCATTTAAACTTTATGTTACTTTAAAAAATCAAGAGTTGGATATCCCTCTATCCACAGGTAGAAGCAAGTAGAAAATGTGTTCCCAGGAATTTTAAAAGGTTGCCTCATTGGTTATTAATGGTGTTATCGCTCTTGGGGCAATGCATTAGCCTGCAGAATATACGCTTGCCAAAGTTCAGAACTAGCTGAGTGTGTATTAAATTGGACCTGTCTTCATTGCTAGGGCAGGATAAAATAGAGGAACAGTGCTAGGGCAGTGTTAATCCACTATAAAAGCTTCCGCTAAATTTAATGGAATTAGAATACCTTTTCCCCCGCCGTGCTCATTCAAAGCAGATGGGTTTGTCTCAAATCACTCAAACAGGTGACTAAACAGCAACTGTCATGTTGTTGCAAAAAAGATGTGGACATATGGTAAAATGGCATGAAAAATATCCCTGGATTTAACTTTAAAGTTAATGCTATACTAGACCATGCAGTCCACTACTCTACAAGTTCTAAGTGAGTTTATAAACAGCTAGTGACATGGATGGATGTATCCAGACCCAATATGGTTAATACTTGGTGGTAAGCTAGACAGTTAATAGTCCTTCAGCCTTCCATCAATCTAGCTGGAACTCCTTATGCATGCCTGTGTTACCAGTTTGGTCAGCCCTTCTTCTGTCTAGCTGTCTTTGCTGTAGGCATCCAGAATGCATAGTCCCACATGCTACTGGTGCCATTTTGTATGCATGTTCTCCCCACTCTCACTTTCAGAGATATTATGAAATATAGGCACAGATTTTCCCAGAGTGCACTTACATGGCTAGGCAGCATAGTTCTGGATGTGCAAATGGGGCTAACATAGGGTTGCATTGTATAAAGGAGTAACTGTGTGGTCACAGCTCAACAGTGTGTGTTATAATAGGGTCAGATGAGTATGTCACAAACTGATTTAAATACCAACAGTTGTAAAGGTACTATGGAAGGGAACTTAGAAAGGTGGGCCTTTTATTGCTCCTGTTTTCCTCAAGTTCCAAAGAATTTATGAGAAATGGGGCAAAGGGGAAGGTATTTAAAGAAGAAAATGTATCAATTACTAAAATGCAAATAAAAATAGCTTCTCTGCACAAGCTTCATTAAGTTTTATCAGCCAGTATCTTGGGGTTTTACACTCAAACCACAAGTCATAAATTCACAGTAAATCCCCCATATGTTCAGCAAACACCTGAATTCAATTTCTCTTGTAGCTGTAGAGACTGAATGTGTTGCTCAAATTAATTATGTATGCAAAGGTAGTTTCTAACAGGAACAGTTTCTTGCATGTTGAAGGGTATACCTCCCAACTAAATTTTCTTTTACAGATCTTTTTCAGTCTTAGCTTATTTCTATCATATACAGAGTTACAAAAGCCTCTTTCTGCCATTTCATCTTTGCAAAGTGAATACAGAGAATATCTCCTTTAATGTTTGTACTTTTTAAAATGTAGCTAAACTCAGGGATCAGCTTAATATAACAAGCAAGATCTCTTCACATTTTACCCTGGTCATATTATTTTATATTATATATATGTATATATATACACACACACACACAGAGGCATATTAATTTCCACCAAAGCAAGGCTATAGAAACTAGGATATATGTCAGTGTGTATGTGTGAAATCAGCTACTTAGGAAGTTTGATGGCTTTTCCAGTTTACTTTCAGTTTTAAGCATCATCCCTAATATGAAAAGTATTATGAGAAAGTTATGCAAATCCCAAGACACTCAATTTCCTTCAGCTGATAAAATTCATTTCCACATTTTGACACAGTGATTTGTTGTCCATTTCACACCAATTTCAATGTAGTAAATCATCACAAATTAAAAATACGCAGCTCTATTCTCTGTGTTAAAATGTTGGTCTCCAAAGCTGTTAATATGGCACTTGCTTTCGATGTGATAACTCTAGTCCTCTGGATATTTTATGGCTGATAGGGAGGTCACTTCACTACAGCAGACTCTTCAAACTCTCAAGACTAGATTTCACTTCCAAACCCTATGTGGTCATTTTGTAGCAGGGCCATCATTTTACAACCAGTGAAATCTGAGGAATGCACCCAAGACCCCTTTTATTGCGACCATCTTTCTTCCTTATTAGCCTGTCAGAGCTCACATGTGGGAGACAGAAATTCTGTTTTGCATTTCAGGGGAATTCTTTGACTAAAAAGAAGAGTGAATATTTTAGCAGCCTGCAATAAACATGTGAACTCAGATATTAAGCTACTGGGCTATTTCAAAGTCCAATACTTACTTTAGAGCTGTGAGGTTGTACAGAAACAATCCAAGCCAATTTCAAACCACACACGACTGTAAAATCTGGTGCAGTCATGGCCATAATTTTGTTTAAAATGCAAGAGTAAAAAAAACATTTCTTTATTTTTAATTTTTTAACATACTATTATGATTTACTATTTTTTAAAAATTAATAGAATAGAGAATGTAAATCATTTGACTCAGGGAAGACCTTTTCAAAATATTAAGGAGGAGGTAGATGAACCCATAATAAGAATCAACAATCCCTTGATGGTGTAAAATACAGGTGATCAGTGGGTGAGGCATAGGAGAGATTAGTCTTCTTGACCACAGATGAAGCATAAAAAATATGCTAGAGATGAGGTGAGAGGCAGTCTGTGAACTTCAAAATATTTTCCTACACAAATGTTGAAATCAAAATATTTTTGATGATGGATCCAATCCTGCAAAGTCTTATGCAGGTAACTTGCACATAAGATTAATCCCCATAGAATGTTGTGTGGAAGGTCTTGTCTCCTCTAGTAGGGTTTTGCTGTTTTAGTTATACCGGTATATTTAACTGATGAAACACTCCTAGCCGGACATAGTAATTCCAGTATAACTATGCTTATACCGCTATAGTTGATGCTGGTTGACCCACTAGTCGAACTGCGTCCACAGTAGGTCTTATACTGGCATAGCTATGTAGGTAAAAAATCACTCCATCAACTGACATAGCAATAGTAGTACAACTGTCAATGTAGACCAGGCCTAAGTCTTTGTAGAATGGGGGCCTAAATACTTACAAATAAATTATGTTCACAGAGCAAATGATTCTGATTATACAACTGATTTTAAAGTCATCAGCAAATTTCAACACAAAATTTTAGTGCATACTTTACATACTTATTTACATATCTGAACTGCACCCTTTAGTTCTCTTTCAACGTCAACAAGCTTATTTTCTTTAAAAGGTCATGAGGGATTCTATGTCATGCTTAGCGAACTGCTAGAAATTATGTTAGAAAATGGAAAAGCATTTTTAGATTGATTGTTTTTTCTCTTAACCACTGAAATGATCCATAAAAAATTCTATATCTTGGTAGTGTGTATGAAAAACAAATAGCATTTTCTCTAGACTGTAATGCACATTTGCTTTCAGCAAAAATGAAATCTTTGTTTAAAAAAAGAAAAGTAATAAAACCACAATGTCAAGGACCATATCACTGGCTGCAAGTTGAAGCTAGACAAATTCATACTGGAAATAAGGCATACATTTTTAACAGTGAGAGTAATTGACCATTGGAACAATTTGCCAAAGGTCATTGTGGATTCTCCATCACTGGCAATTTTAAAAATCAAGATTGGATGTTCTTCTAAAAGATATGCTCTAGGAATTATTTGCAGGAAGTCTTATGACCTGTGTTATACAGGAGGTCAGACTAGATGATCATAGTGGTCTCTTTTTACCTTGGAATCTATTAATTAGTAAAGTAATATAGCAATACAAATTTAATTGACAGCCCTAATGAATAGCCTGAGTTTAAACTAATTCAGGGCCTTCTTTCTGATCCAGCAAACAGATAGGATTTCCAGTCCAATGAGGGTCCCAACTTATAGACTTTGGCCTACTGAGCCCCCTAAAACGGATGAGTGACCTCTGGTAAGCTATTAGCAGGAATATAGAAATGTTATTGTTTTTATTATTTTCTCTGTTATGCTTTCACCTTAAGAATAAATGTGCGTGCTTAGAAAGAGCTGTGTGGTAACTTACAACTGTGAGTAATACACTGGTCATAGCTTCTAGAGAGAGAGAGCAAAGCACAGAGCCTGCATTTTAGGCACTCTGTCTTGCTGGGGATATCACAATGTAGGCAGGGAACTGTGCAGATTTAAAGACATTGTGGTTTTATTACTTTTCTTTTTTTTAACAATGTTTCCAAGGGAGTTGACAGCTGGGAGTTTGGAGGCTAAAGGACTGGAGCACCCATGGAAAAAAATTAGTGGGTTCTCTGCATCCACCAGCAGCCAAGCTCCCCTTCCCCTCACCCCATCTCCTCCTCCCGCCCTGAATGTGCCGCATCCCTGCTCCTTTGCCTACTTCCCAGCACTTCCCACCTCGCCATCGCCAAACAGCTGTTTGGCAGAGTTAGCACGCTCCAGGAGGGGGGTGGGAGGAGCGGGAATGTGGCACACTCAGGGGAGGAGGTGGGGCCGGGGATTTGGGGAAGGGGTTGGAATGGTGGCAAGGAAGGGGTGGGAAGAGGCAGGGCCTTATGGAAGGGGTGGAGTGGGGGCAGGGCTGGGGAAAGGGGGGTGGTTGAGCACCCACAGGAAAGTGGGGAATTCAACGCCTATGCATAAAGGTGCAGTTTCCCTGAAACTGTGACACTTTTCCTTTACTTTTTTTAATCCTTTATTATAACCACTTTTGCCTCATATAATTTACAACTACAAATTGTCATAAATGTTACATTCAAAAGGGTTACCTTCAATAGAATTAATTTGTCGAGTTTCTTTTTGAGCTGAAAAGCATGTTTTGCCAGTTAAGATGACTGCAAATTATTTCTGTGTTGGATATCTTAAATGTTACTTTTGTTTTTAAATTCCTATTTGGCATGTATAGTGAAGGGGACAGTCCTGAAGGAGAACTGGTGATTTTGCCATGTTTAAGAAAACTGGATTAGAAACTGTTATAAGTGTACTTTACTTTTGTGTTATGTTACTTTTCTTTATGTTTCTAACAAGAAACGGACTTCAGATACTTCAATGTACACATATTCCTCTCATCACAGCAGACCGCAGCAGGAATAAGATTTATCCAGGACAACTTGAGTTACTAAGACATGAGGTAAAGCTGGCACCAAGATGTCTAGCCTGGAGGAAGTTACGGAAAAGTGAAGGGGTTTTTCTACTGCAACAGGAAACAAAGCCTGAGGTTTTGTAATGGTGCTTGGTGATGGTAGCTACCTGAAGAGAGTGTCAGCATTGTCTAACACTTGAGCAATACAGCAGGAGGCAGATTTACAAGTCAAGATTTGTCCCTACCACTGACTCTTGGCCAAGTCACTGATACTCTTTGTGCTTCAGTCTACTCATCTGCAAAAGAAGTAATGCCCACCTTTATAAGGTGCTTTGCGATTCAAAGTAAGTGTTGTATAAAAAGTACAACTTTATTTTAATTATTAAATTGTAAGTGGTTCTTTTACAAAATACAATGCCATATAACATATGATTCTCACTTACAGAAAAACCATATCATATAGTACAACTATATCTACTACATGAGAAACTTAGCAACTCAACTGTTCTGTGGTTAAAACCTCTTTAGGTTTGTTCATTTGTTTTTCAACTTTAATGGTATTTCAACAAATGCTATTAAATTGCAGGATTTTTGCTATGAACAGAAATTAAAAATGTATAATAAACAACACTTAATGTGTCAAATGCCCTTAACATGATGTTCACATTATAATCTTATAGGCTTGCACTAACATCATTTCATTTTGCCTTTCTTATAGTCTTTATCAACTTGTGTTGATAATGTTTCATTTTGACATTATAATAGTGTCTCCATGGATTCAGGATGACGTGTTTTGACATCATGTTAAAAAAAATCACGTCATTGTCACCATAATATTGTCTCTATTGGATTTGCATGATATTATTTTATTTTGATATCCTTTGTAAGGAGGATTTTCAGCCCATTAAAAAGGGGACGTAAAATAGGACAGTTACTAAAATAAAGTTATGAAAATGTTCTGCATAGTTGTTGTTGGGTTTTGTTGCTGCTGCTGTTGAAACTTGCATATTCAAAATACAGTAAGGAATTGGCTCTGTATGGGGCTGATCTTCAGCTGGTATAATGCGTCATAGCTCTGTCAATGGGTCTATGACAATTCACTCCATGTGACGATCTGCTCCTAAGAGAAGGTAAAATGTCTTTTCTTCTCGAGTTTGGTAAAAATATGTCTGGATTTATTCTCCCATTTCAGAAATTCACACAGGAGCTCCAACAGCAAAAATATCCTTGCAAATCAGTTGTTGTTTTCAGAATGTCTAACCTGCATGCTTCATGCTTCTATGTGTACTAACCAGAAAGTCTCTTCTGAATAGCATTAAAAAGATGAGTTTTTGTTTCCATGTATACTGAACAGAAATTATTTTCTGAATACTTTAAAAATTTATATCTATTGATGATTCATCATCTTCCCTAAAATAGAAACTATTAGACGTTATTCTGAATGAAAAATAGTATCCACAGTACAAGGGCAGTTCTATAAAATGCAATACTTGGACAGATCCTCAGCCGGTGTAAATCAGGGCATATCCACTATAGAAGCCAGTGTTAACAAAGTATAAATTGTGTTCTCCTGTGATAAACACAAAATTAAAGAGATTGATTCTGGAATGGGTGCACTACAGCTAACAGCTTTGTCTGGACTATTAGGAAATTACATACCATACGATGTTTAACCATTTAGAGCTGTTTCACTCAACAACTTATTTTAGTTATTTTCTAGTTCTTGAATTTTCTTCTAGAAAATCAAACAGCAGCTTTTCAGAACCCAGTGCATTTAATGTAGTAAAAAGTATATTTACTCTGTACTACAGTCCACATCTTATTTATAAACGCTCACTGATAAAAATCTCTAATTTTTAACATTACTGCATAAAACTCTTCTTGTGCTTAAATCTGATCAAACAGATTATAGAATTTTCTCCCTTTCCCCCATCCTCCTGAAGTCATATTTAGTCAAAATTTCCTGTTTTATCTTATTTTAGAGAGTCCAGAAAGGTTTATTTGAGACAATTGTCTGATCCCATTTCATGAATAAAGATCAATGTTACTTAATGTACTGGCCTTGGGGAAAGGATAGTCTACACATTTGATCCACCCAATAAAGTTGTTTCTATGAAAAGAAAAAAACACCAAAATATCATATTTTTGCTACCATCATTATTCATATGTTTAAGAGACTTTTACTACCTCTCTTGTTCTGGAATTATGAAGTGTTCTCAGGAGCTTTGTGGCTGACAGTAACACAGATGAAAAGAACTTGGAATTATTCAAACAGTTCTTGAAAGCATTTTATAATTCCTAAAAGACAGCTAAGGCAGTCTTTATAAATATATTATAAAGCTACCTGTGGGAGGAAAAAAGAATGTACACCACAAGAGGCAGTATAGTTATTAAATAAATAACAGAGGATCAGATTGTACCCCAACATGCCGATACATATACAGGAGCCAGTATACTCTTATGGAGTTTCCTCTGGTTTCTTCTGTCAAGAAGGGTCTGCCCCTAGTGGAAATGTGCAGACTATTAACCCAATAGATCTCAGGGATCTGAAACATAAATTACTTTGTCTTGATGGACAAGGTCAAGATGAAGGATTTCATCCTAGAGCCTGTAGTTATTGTAAGGCCATGCTGTGGGAACTGGCTCCATTTCATGAAAAATTGTGCGCTTGATCTTGATTGGCACTGAGTGACCCCCCCTTTCCTTTGAATTTTTCCATTAGGACTGGTTTGCTTCTCAGGGAAAAAGCCAGGGATTATGGTCACTTAACCCAAAAACACTGGGGATCCATAAACTACCCTCTACCTCCCTTTTTACTATCCAGACCCTTCAGATTCACTGGTCCCCTGGAGAACACGGCCTTTGCAGGAACTCTGTTCCCAGGGGCTCCACTGTCTGAAGTTACCCGTAGGTGGTTCCATAGTACGGAAGGAGAGACTTCATGAGTCTATATAGTCTTGGACTGAATAGCTCTTACTTTGCTTTCCAAGGTGGGCTTTGGAGTGAGAAACTCCAGAAGCCCAACTGGCTCCCTAGGCATCAGCCCCTCAAAGTCCACAGGGCTGGAATCCTACAGAGCCTAACTGGAGGTGCTCCAACAGTCTGGGGAGAAAAGAACAGAACGTGTGACAGCAGGAGACCTTCCCACTTCTGTAAGCACTGGGGATTCTGCACATGGATGCAAAGGGAAGGAGAACGAGGGCCTTAATTTTTAAGATAGAGAATGAATAGTAAAATTCTCATTTTAAACAATAACCACAAATAAAAGTAACCTTGATCCATACTCCTTATATAGTATCCCCTTCCCAATTCCAAGTCATCAGCAGTCTATCCAACTAAGCACTAAGACATGTCTATTTAACGGATTACAAATATAGGACTATATTCTCCCCTTGACGCATACAGGTAGTTCCCTTTCCTTGTTGTTATGAGTTGAAGGTGTATACTGAGAGAACAATACAACTCACTAGGCTATCCTATTTATTTTAAAGAAACCAAATGGCATGTATTATATTACAACTATGGCTCAATTACTAATGCCAAATTCAGGCGACATTTTTCCCAGCTCTATCATCCCTAGTAAATTACTTGCACTTGATGTACAGCACATATAAAATAAGCAGAAAACAAAACTTGGGCCAGTTTAATTTAAATCCTCATAATGGCAGGTCAAATTTATGTGACCTCTTTGGCGAATTGGTTCTTTTATTAGAACCTAGTTTAATTTAAAATCAGAGGCTTCTACCAAGAATGAATTAAATATTAATCAAAGTCCAGAGCAATCTCAGTTTCTGTTCCATTAACCTAAATGTGACTCCATACAGAACTACCAATGCAATAATATATATATTTTGATATATATATTTAAAAGAAGGCTTTTAGTCTTTTCCTTTATGGTGCAACTCCTAGCAAATGCAGACCTGCTATTTGCAGTATGTGTTTTAAAGGTCATAATTTCTTTCCTTGTTCCAATTAAAGCTGCTCTTAATCACAATTAAGCTTTCAAGAAACAATTAACAGAAGTCAAAACTTTTCTTCCTTGATACATTTAAGGGATGTACAGTGTGCAATGTGTCCCCTCTATTACTACTAGTGGCATTGAACTAATTATATGATGTTAAGGGTTCACCTACTTGAGTGTAAATTTTGGTTTGAGTTGACACTAAAAAGAAACATCAATTTATTAGAAGATAAAACTTGTTCTGCAGTAATGGAACAGCTGTGTATATAAATTTATTGCAGCTTAATGTTCTCACACATAAAGCAATTAGAGCCTTCTGACAAACAGACTTGCTAAGTGTAAGGGGTAGAATATAGCAGTATGCAACTCCAGCAGCAGCATATGTCAGATTGATTGTGTTTATTTTGTACTATAATATCCTCTTCTCAAAATCAAAATTACAACATTATATATGTTCTTATTTATACATACACACACGTGAAATTTCCCCATTCTGCAGTTCAGAAATCTTTACGCATTGAGTCTTTGTACTCTTAGAGACTTGTTTTAAAAGTGTTTTTCCACGATTAAAATGAAATGCTGAACTTTAGTTTCCCTAGCCACCATATATATAGGTATCAGTTGAACACAATGTTTTACTGATATGTTTACAATCATTATTTTTTTTTATTATCCAATCTGGCCCTGGTCCCAAATAGATTAGATAATTGGGGTGCTAACTGTATATGTTTTAATTTTTTCACAAAATGTAAAAACTAAAGATTCTCTGTAAAAATGCAACTTCTGCATTTACCCATGGCAAAAGGATTTCTAGGATCCCTGGTCATCAGACCGTTTAAAAAAAACTGAGGAGGTAATGATACATACTTTTTCTTTTTGCACATACCCACCCACCTATCCACTGTGGTCATGATAAACTCCTTTATTTCTGTAATCATAAACTACAAACCCATAAAATGAACTGAATTAATTTTGCACCTTTTCCCCCTCACCACCTACTCTGTCAAGTTGAGTACCCTTCAAACAGCTGCCATTTTTAACAAAATAGGCCTTGCATGAGATGTTTTTTCTTTCCTCCCTCTTCACAAAAAAATTACACTTATCCTAGGTTAAGGGTTGATATATTCTAGTTGTTGATTAAGGAGCGTTTTAAATGCCTGATGCCTCTTGAACCATGCAGGTTAGAAAGAGATACTGAATCCCACTGGAGATCTGGGAATCTGGGCTAACGTACAAAGCATTTCTTCTAGCCCTAGGAGCTGGTGAGATATTAGACCTTGAAATGAAAACACATTGGCAACTGAGGCTATTTTGTTTTCCAGTTGGAAGGCTAAATAATTAGTATCAATAAAAACAAACATAAGATTCTAAAGCAGGGTGCCTCATCCCATAGGTCACAACCCAAAACTGGGTTGCCAGAATGTGTCAAAAGATCGCAGGAATGGCTCCCCACTCTAGGCGTTGCAACCTGGTGCACAAGGTCGCAGTGCAGCTCGTTTGGCCTAGCTGCCTCGTGTCACGTTGATTGGGGAAGGGGGGAAAGCTGGGCCAAATTTGAGTGGCATTGTGGCCCCATGCACCAGATTACACCACCACCCATACAAATATGTCCCAGCCAGCCCTGCATTGGGGGGCCAGGTGAAATCTGAGTGGCACTGCAGCCCCAGAGATAGCAACACTTGGAGTGGGAGCAGAGCCCAGCTCATCCTACGGGACAGGAATGGGGAGGGAGCATTTGGTGGCTGTTTGCGCTGAACACAAGGGCCCTCTGTGATATGGGGTTGCGAGTGTAGGAATTTTGGGGGTCCTGGCTGCTCCCTCTAATCTACTTCTTCTCACAGGTTGGGGAAGAGCAGCCTCCTGCTATGGTTCACTGATAACACATGTTCCAGTAAGTATCGGCCCGCCCATTGTGTACCTCCCACCCTGCAGCAGGGCAGCACCTCATCTTCCATATCCCCTGTTCTCCCTTCAGAATAACTCCCACATATCCCTCCCCCACAGCCAGGTGATTCCCCCCCTCTCATACCACTCATCCTGCCCCCCAACAGATCTTCTCCCTCTACACCCCCAACTCTCCTGCCCTCCAACTCCTTCCCCCAGCCCTCCCACTTTACCCCCCAGGACCCTACACCCACCCCACCCCTGGGGGAGGGGACTGCATTTTTTTTGAGGAGCTATCAGCTCCCCACCCCTCCCCCAAACCACTCTTTCCCCATTTCCTTCTCCCAGCCACTCACTGCTTTCTCATTATCCCTAAGGCCCTCCCAAACTCCCCCACTTCACCCCCAGGTCACCAAATCCCCCCCTTGCCCTCTGCCCCCCATGGTCAATGGGATGGGCTGTGGGTTGTTTTTGAGGGAGATTGTCTCAGCTCACTACCTCTGCCCCCAGTTGCAAGTGCAGCAGGGGGGATTCCCTAACTGTTCACCCCTGGTCAGACCATCTGGAATCTTTAGCTGACTTTCCACCCCCCAATGGAGTTCTGTGTGGGGGGCATTAAGTCTGGGTACATCTTCTGGGTCACAACAGGCCATCAAGGTTTTCAAATGGGTCTTGAGCTCAAAAAGCTCCAGAACCCTGCTCTAAAGAACATTTTAAAATAATTTCTGAGTACCTGATGCGTGGAGGTGCAAAAGGTTTTATTGGAATATATATATGTGATGAGACAGAAAACTCACTAGAGACTTCCCTACTTGTGAATAACACAGGCTGTCCTATACTCATCAATAAACACTTTATATCTCCATGCCCCTATGTGAATGTAGGCTGATAAATACCTGCATATCATATATTGATCGATACCTCTATACTCTATCGATATGTGGGTATCTTTTTAACTGGGAGTTTCACTTAGTTGGAATTGCACTGTATATGGTACAACTAACACCACCAGTAAGGAATAATTTCTCACATGAGTGGCGTAATCAGAGGATAATATCTCATGACTGTTAGATTATTGTTGTGAAATTCTGGCATTACTTTCTGGGCTGGGATTTTCAACATAGCATAAGGAAGTTAGGTGTTCAACTCCCATTGAATTTCAATAAGAGTTGTTGGCCTAATTCTCTTAGGCTACGTCTATACTACAGCTGGGATCGACACTCTGAGATCGATCCACTGGCGGTTGATTTAGCAGGTCTAGTGAAGACCCACCAAATCAACAGCAGATCGCTCTCCAGTTGACCCCTGTACTCTCCCCCTGATGAGAAGAGTAAGGTAAGTGACCCTCTGCGGTGCAGATCCCGCGGTAACTCGACCTAAGGTACGTCGACTCCAGCTACGGTATTCACGTAGCTGGAGTTGCATAGTACAGGTCGACTTACCGCTGTAGTGTAGATATAGCCTTAGGCACCTTTGAAAAACCAGCCATAAAGTGCAAGAGAAACCTGAGAAAATTATTCTAGCACTTTAGTTAATAGGAAATTGTGGAACCAAAGTTAATGGCATAATGATGACAAATCAATAAGAGCTGCTCACAACTATTTTGAAATCCAATAGTTTAAAAAAAAGTTTATTTCTTTCTCTTTACCCAAGAAAATTTAACCCAACAGGAGGTCAGACACATTTTATATTATTTACTCACATACATTATTTATATATCATGTCTTTCTTTGTTGAACCAACACAGTGAAATGCCAAATAAGGATATAGAGATACAGTAAACCATGTGAGCTTTGATCTTGTAGTTATCATTAGGTCATCAGAACTCCATGACAGCCTTATACCAAGACAGTGAGCTTTTTCATATCACTTCTTTATCCTTCTCTGTTTTTGAGATGTACCACAGGTTGGTGGATCTGAGCACAGTAGGGAGAACCAAGAACTCTTAAGAGCTAATCCCAGCTCTGACAATGACTCCCTCTGTGAACATGGGCAAGCCACTTAGCCTTTCTGCATCTCAGCTTTTCCAATTATAAAACGGAGATAACACCACCACTTATCTACCTCACAGGGTGCTATAAAGATTAATGTTTGTAAAAGAACTCTGAGGATAGAAATTGTTATACAAATTAAATACTATCATTTATAACTATTGTATTTTTAGCACAGTAATTGGAAATAATTGGTACATGAATTACGTTATTTTCAGTATTGTTGCTAGAAACAAATTTAACCTAACACTTATGCTTAAATCACCTATAAACACCCCGCCCCCAATAATTTAAACCATTTCCCCCATTTCAGCTAACTCATCTCAGTGTACAATTTATTTCCAAAAAATCTTTAAACAAAGTGTAGTCTGCCTAATGTTTCTTTCATGATGCAAATAAAAAAGCTAAACTATCAAGCAATTTTATTTCCTTCTTTGTGCATGTGTGTGTAATGTGAATCCACATGCATACATCTATAGCACAAAATACATTCTTCCCACAAAGCTGACATTACAACCAAATTATATTCTACAGCTGTTTCCTAGGTAACCAACATAGCTAGAAGTCGACTTTAGGTAGCATAAAGAAACCAACATTCACACCCTGGCATTTGCATTTTTAGAGGAGTGCCTTTTGAGTGCCTCAATACCCCTTGCAGTCAGTGGGACTTAGGAGTGCTCAGCAAGTAGCAGGATAAGGCCCATAGACAGCCAAAAAGCTGCAAAAACACCAGCAAAAGACAATGTCATATAAAGAAATACTTAGCTTGGATGCTCTAGTTTCCTTCTCCAGACCTGAAGAAGAACTGTGAGTACTTGAAAGCTTGTTCCTTCCACCAACAGAAGAGGCTCCAATAAAAAATATTACCTCACCCAACTTGTCTGTCTCATATCCTGGGACCAAGACAGCAAACAAAACATTGTTGGCTGTTGGAGACTAACATTAATCTCACTGGTTCATAAGGAGGACAATAATTCATGAGGTTTCACTTTTCATGGGTTATAGTAGTTCCTTCCCTCACCCACAATCTATTTCAGGGAATGAGGATAAAAGTTGCATTCCACCTTCACCTGTCCTTAGAAGCACATATAGCTATTTTATTATGTTCACGACCCCTTCCAGACTGCTGTAGCTCAGGAGGGAAGTCTCATTGTTCCCCTAATTGGCTGAAGCATCTGTCAAATATACCCTGCTTTGATCAATTAGCTGGCATCTTTAAGTTGTCAATTGAAAACTGGACACCAATCTCTTGAATTTCATACAGTTACTGGAGTACATAGAACTCTGTAATGATCAATCCCTGCTTGCCTTCCCATGCTCTGCTTCTATATTTTAACTGGCTGGGAAGCGGAATTATTCTGTGCAGAACTGAATATTAAGGGTTTTTTTAAAGTTATTTCCTATGTGAAACGTATTTTTAAAATTCCATGTCAGCTTTTAGTAGCAGGACAGCAGAGAAAGTCACTATACTGAATAGAGTACTAATGGAGTAAGATTTACCCCTTGGACACACACATTCCCAGGGTGATGGAAAAGATGTTTCTACTGGGAAATTCAATAGCAGGTGTAGGTAGGAAGCACTGAAGATCAGCCAGTTCCAAATAATGACTGCTATGGAAAACATGTGGGCTGAGGTAGGTTTATTTTTATGCCTTGAAAAGCAAATTTCTCTTGCTTACATTTCCCCTCAGGACTCACATTACCACTCCCCTTTATTGTGCTGGAGGCTGCCCACTTGGTTTATAGATTAAGTGATGACTTCAAGAACTGAATATATTTAATGACAGACCTCCTTTAATAATTAGTGTTAGAATTTGCAAAAAGTGAACATTAAATAAAGATGCAGCCTCTACTCTAAAATAAAATTGAACTGTGGGGTGTGTAATTATAGAATAGGTCTGGTGGTAATATGCTATACTTCTCACTTACTCAATCATAGTATATTTTCTTATTCCAGATCAATTTTCAGACTCGGTTTTTCAGTATTAAGATTTCAGATTAACAACCTAGCGCCTTAGGATTGGTTACAATTTAATTTTCTGGAACATTAAGGTACCAGGAACAAGATCTGATTGTGCAGCATTCTCTTTCCAGTCCTGATACATTTACAGAAGTGGCGAAATAGTCTCGTATGTATTATTGGTGTAAACCATTTTTGGAAAACAGACAATCTTGATGATGCAAGTTTCAAACATAAAATAAAATTTTGTTATTTCATGGTGGTAATGATTCAATTTCAATTCAGATTGAAAATAGACTCAATTAGATTGTTGAAATAATGTATTTTATTTATAAAAATATATCTACCAAATCACTTACTGTGGGCTCAGGCATCACTTTGCCATGAGCCCTGCAAATAGGCCCCAGAAACAGGCCAGGAAGCTCTTTGCTCCCCTGCATGGGCACATAGGAATGTACTGTATATTTGAGGTAAACTCAGTCTTCTCATTCTAGCCAGACTTCTATTGTTGTAATTATTTCAAATAAGTTATTTGTTGTTAATTTGATTAGTTTTAAAAAAAAATACCTTTGCATTTAATTATATATATACACACCCACAAATACACACATGTGCACACACTTTCTTCAACCCATTACTTTGACTCCTGCTACTGCTGAAGAGGGATTGATTTTTAGAGCTGGCTGAAAATTGGAATTTCTGTCCTGTGGGAAATTCCAATATTTTGACATTTGTTTTTGTCCCAACTTGAATTGAAAAGTCAAAATATTGAAATCTTTCAGAGAAGAGAGGATTCCAACAAAGCGTGATTTGGAAATATGGAAACATTTCATTTTGACATTTTCCACTCAAAATGAAATGTTTTGACATTCTCCAAAACTAAAGTGTTTAGTTCATCTTGTCAAACTGAATCAAGAGATTTCATTTTGGGTTAGTCTGATGTTAATCTCTGTCCTCTGAACTGCTACAGTGCCTTGTGGAAGTTGTAACTCAGGTGCCTCATACCTCCCTTCTGCTCTGCTTCTACAATGATGCACCAGAGTAGTTCAACCACAGTGGAGAACGCATTGCATCATGGGAGATGTAGTCCAGCCAAGATGCCCAGCTCATAGAAGAGAATGGGAGCATGAGGCATTGTACCAGCTAAGGGAGAGAGAACTGGCTTGAAACAAAATGTTTCCATTCAGCTTGACAAATCAAAATATTTCATTCTGAGCTGACCAACCTGAAACAGAATATTTTGTTTAGATATTCCCAATGGGAAAATACATAAAAAAATGGCAGCAAAACTCCTGACTAGCACTACTGATTTTATTAAGCTTTGCCTAATGGTAAAAGCTTTAACCACATCATCTAAATGAAACTTTCAAACAATAATGAAAATCTAACAAAAATAGGAGAGGAATACGGGGAAAATGTACTATCCTCCCTTTATATTGAATGTGCACAACCTGTATAAAAATCTGTAAAAAAGCAGCTATTTTCAACATTGTTATTGGGCTTATAAAAAGACTAGGGAAATAATGGGCAATTTATGCTTTCTGAAATTAGCTACAACAAGGTAAGTAATTACTGTGCAAGTCATACTACGTTTTACAAACTATGTTCTTCCACTGAACAAGATTCTCAGATTGCCTTTAAAAGGTATAATCTTCTGTAATCATTTTTGGAGTTGAAAGCAATTACTTTTCAATGGGAAAAGCAAGTGTGAGAACAAGGGCATCCAGGACCAGAGTCCCCAGTAGTTTGTAAACCATGACCTTTCATATTCAGTTACTGACCTGGTTGATAAAAGGACAGTGCAATGATTAACTTACTATCCCCCTCATCTTAAACTGCATGAAAGGCCATTGAGACCTGTGTCTGGTATGCAGCTTTGAAGAAGAAACCTGTATAAGATTTGATCATCTAACAAGGAATTTTCACCCCTGTGCCCCGGTAAGGTGTGAGTTTAGTCTAAGTAAAATGCATGTAAGGGAGATGAGAAACAAGAAAGAAACCCCCCACCAATAAGTTAAGGGCTGTCAGATATAGAGAGAGCTTGGGACAGAACTGATTAAGAGCTCTCCTGGGAGGCCACACAATAGGCAGGTGGTGCTGTTGCTACTACAGCAGGGCTCAAAGTCAGCAAAGAAGCTGCAGAGTGTGAACAAACAGTAACAGAGCAAATTCACAGAGCTGAATGAATACTTCTGCCCGGCTCACTCTCTCTATCACATAAATAGTTTGGTTTTCAGTGTGAGGATTTAAACAACAATAGGCAACCGTGGGAGGGAAATGTTAGCAGCAACAGTATGAAGTAACAGTTGGTGAGAAGAGGGAAAAGATTACGAAGCTGTTATTAGGCTGCCAGCGCAGACCTATCAGCACACTTGCACTTTGTGGGTTAGACCCACATCTTCCCCTTCTCACCTTCCAAGGCCATTTGATCACCTGCATTTTGGAGGGAAAGAGATGCAATGGGGCCAGTCATTTCCCTTCAGAACTGCCTGCTGCTGGGAGGTGGGGGTAGAAAGGGGAGAGAGAAAGAGAGAAAAATTACAGCAATGAATCCAGGTAGAGCCTTTCTGCACCTACGCCATAGGTGGTGCTGTGGGAGGGAGGGAGATTACTTATTATAACTCTATTCTCTTGTTTTCCTCTCCCCCCTTCTTCCCTGCAGCTAGGAGAGGAGCCGCGAGAAGGAGTGTAACGATGTGGAGAGCTCAAGGGGGAGTCAGGGGATGATTTTTTTTTCTGAGGAAGTATGAATAAGGTTAACTGAGTATTCAGAAGATTTGAGAGGTAAGGGATATGTTTGCAGGGGTAATAGAGATTAGAGCAATAAGAGATTTGATTGATTCAATGGAGAAATCCTGCAAATGGAGTAAGGCAGCAAGAGGATGAGGGGTTTAGGCAATCTGTGAGTGAACAAAGTGCATCCAGGGGAGCAAGCAAGAATCTTGCGAAATAACATTTAAAATTTTTATTAAAGTTAATGTTTAAAATTAAATATACACAAATTAAGAGGGAAGGTACTGTACATCTGGGGTCAAGATTGAGTTATGAGGGATTACAGGTATTGGATATAAGGATTACGAGATACATACATATCACATAACCAGCATAGACCCAGATTGGGGTGTGGGAGTTTTTAAAGTGTCAGTGAATAAGTGGGCTCGGGTACACCACTCACGGAATGTATTAAGTACTAAAAGGAGAATAGGAGGACTAGGACAAGCGGAGTGTGGGAAATGGACAAGGATAGGAATTCAGTGGGTAGGATGGAGAAAGGAAATGGAATGGAAAGGGGGTAAAGTGAGAGAGTTCCTACAGTTCCTCATGTCTCCTTGACAATTGCTGGAAATGGGCCATTTTCATTACCCCTACAAACAGTTCTCTCTCTCTCCTGCTGATAATAGCCCCCCTTAACTGATCACTCTCCTTATAGTGTGTATGGTAACACCCATTGTTTCATGTTCTCTGTGTACATATAGATCTTCCTACTGTATTTTCCACTACATGCATCCGATGAAGTGGGCTGTAGCCCATGAAAGCTTATGCTCAAATACAGGGCCGCCCAGAGGATTCAGGGGGTCTGGGGCAAAGCGGGGGAGCTGCGGTGCTCGTACTTATCCGGCGGCGGTCTGGGTCTTCGGTGGCATTTCTCGGCGGGGGGCCCTTCAGTTGCTCAGCGTCTTTGGCAGCACTGAAGGGCCCCCCTGCCGCTGAAATGCCACCGAAGACCTGGAGCGACTGAAGGGCCCCCCACTGAAATGCCGGCTGAAGACCCGGACCGCTGCTGGGCCAGGGCTCACGGGGCCCCTGGCAAATTGCCCCACTTGCCCCCTCCCGCCCCCCAGGCGGCCCTGCTCAAATAAATTTGTTAGTCTCTAAGGTGCCACAAGTACTCCTGTTCTTTTTGTGGATACAGACTAACACGGCTGCTACTCTGAAACCTGAGAGAGAACAGTGATTGGAAGAGAAAAGTCTTGAAGAAAGGGAAAAGTTGCATGAAGGGATTTAACAAAATTGGAGGAGAACAGAGGAAGGTGGGTAAACAGACACGTAGCAATTGTTGTTTCATTCAACTTTTGAATACACAGTAAAATAACAAATCCCTGAAGATTTTTCTGATTATTAGATAGGTGATACCTTAACCCTGGGCTTAGCCCATTTTGGATTACATTTTCATTCAGAAAAGGTAGTTGTGGCACTGTGCCATGAAGCAAGCGTCTTATTAGACAACTGCATGGAAACTGGGCAGCCACAGGAAAAGTAACCTAGTTATGATTAAAGAAATGTTACCACCTTTGTGAGACTTTGAGGACTGCTGGGCGGTCTGTGTGAGTTAATGCGATCTATGAGAGCGATTGATGTTTGTTTACGGAATGTCTAAAGGCAGAAACAGATACCGCAGAGCAAGAAGGCAACAGAGTGCAAAGCTGCTGAACTGAAACACCCCCTGTGGTCTGTTTACTGTTTTTCCATAAAGAGGAGACACAATGTATCCAAACCCTATACACTTGAGGGTCCCAGAGCTCGGGATCCAGCCTGAATCCACATCTCAATTAATCAGCCCCTGAGCCCAAGCCCCGTAAACCTGAATCATGTGACATGGACCAGTCACTGCAGTGTAGACACACCTATGGGGCCCCAAACAGGCTCACAAGTCCTCCTGGACCCAGAGCACATTGCAGTATTGGGGTCTTAATCTTCTGGACCACATTTGATTTAAATAATACAATACAGCAAAAGTAGAGTTGTAAAAGTCATTCTGCTATATTTCCTATTGCCTTCCAGTATTGTGCTGTTCAACACAATACAGAGCACAGATATTACAACAACAGGCACTAGAAATACTTGAAAAGATGTATCAATTTACTCTGTGTTGCAATACTGTAAATTAGCTGGGTGATTTTTTTCCAGTTTCATAAGGAACAAAACTGGACAAATATTGTCCTAACCCCCAAGCAATTGCTTTATTAAATTATGAAAATGGTAGCTTTGAAAGAGGTTTTTTTTTGTTTGTTTTTTAAAGTGAGTTAATTTTCAGTTCTGTATGGTAGATTCTGACAGCACTTTTATTTAGAATGATTATTAAATCAAATTTGGTTCAGAGAGTTCTAATTTAGCAGAACAATCTATATTTTGTCTCTTTCATCTGCGTCAGGTACTAAAATATGAATGTCTGCACTCATTAACGAAATATAAATGGTGAACATTGTCTGATGCAGGGAGACTGAACTAGTGCTAACCTAATGGCGCAGCATCCTGAATCTCAGTACAGAAAAGATTTTAATCTGAACTTTACATATTTTTCATGCACTCCTGCACTGAACACCATGTTCCAGATATATGAATTGGCTAAAGTATACGGACATACTGGGCCATAGCTACTTATTTTGGATGCTCTTTCTGGTTAATTCCACACAGTCTAGGAAACTCATGTCCCCATTTAAAAGATCCATGAGACAATGAATGCATATAAGGACAGGAAGTTACAAGAGAAGTACATGTGATGGTGGCAAAAACATCAGACTTGGCAAAGAAGATTTAAAAACAAAATTTTAAAATGTATTTTGAAAACTGACTAGCCCAGTTATGTATTTCTTTAACATTAGCTGGTTTATCAAATCTGCTGACCTAGTATGATTATACTGTGAATATCTACCATCAGAACCAGGGGTGAAAGTAAGGGGGTACAGGCCGGTACAGCATACCGGTTAAAAGGGGCTGCCGGTACCAGCCCGTACAGCTGACTTTAAAGCCCCTTTTGCACCCCTGGGCCGCCGACGGGGGGAGGAAGGGCAAAAGGAGCAGCTGCCCTGGGGCCGGTGATTTAAAAGAGCCCGGGGCTCCAGCCACCGCTACTGCTACTGCAGCAGCGGCTGGAGCCCCAGGCCCCTTAAATATCCGCTGGATGGCATAGGCCAGGCACCATGGATGGGCTGGCTAGGGGATGCTGACCACCCAGCCCTGCCCCGTCAGCCCAAGGCACTGCCCCTTCCGGGGCAAAGGGGAAGTCAGTCTCTGTACCGGTAAGAGTTCAATTTCACTTTCACCTCTTATCAGAACATTGCTTAGACACAATTTGCAGGGTTCAAATAGTTTTACAGTATTATAATACACACACTTCATCTCTCTCTAAAACAAACATTTAGGCATTTCTGGGTGCACCCTGGAACAAAATTTTTAAAAAACAATTAAGTTCATTATGTTTTATGTGGGCATAATTTGTGAAGAAAGGCATGCAAACTCAATGTTTACACTAAATATGTGGCAAGGGAGTCATTTACTAGGCTGTCATACAAAATACAAATTTATTACTAAATGTCCATGTCTAAAACTCTGTATGTAGTACATCATATTTTAAATTATTAACATCTCTGCTGGAGAAGCTTCCTTAATAAAATATTTACACAGCACATATCAGGACTCTATATTTTGCCAACAGTTACAGAAGGTGTATGATAAATATAGTTAACAGGTCACACTTTTTCTCAATATCCTATCCTTTTTAAATTAAAACCAACCAACCAACCTTCAAGTTATTCTTACATTAGGAACTTTGTTATGAAATGCTGCATTCCAATATAACACTACATTCTGATTCCTAGGAGCAGTTAGGGTCAAAGGGCAGCCCTTATGTTAATGATAGCACATGGCTATACAATATAAGGTGCATGCATGTGACTATTACTTTTTCAGTTAGTAACAACAATCAATAGATGTTGAAAAAAGCCTCAAGGAAACTTGCAAAATGTTGCCAGGCACACATACAATTCTTTTTACAAAAGTAACAAATCCAGGAACTATAATAATGTTTGGTGCTACCAACCTTATGTTTCAAACCAGGCAACATGGAAGAGGTATATTCTTTAAATTAGATAAGTTTTTAAAGAAAATAAGCATTGGGTAATTTACTCTTTTCTAATGTAGGTAATAAAACTAAAAGCATTTCCATACATTTCATAACACTGTATTATTTGAGAGAGAGAGGAAAATGAAATTCATGATGCAAATTTTTAAAGCTTGTTAGAATATTATTTCAAACTAAGCAAGAAACATGTTCTGATTTTTGCAAGTAGCGTTCCTATGGGATTGTACAAAAGAGAGCCAGCGGCAATTCAAGCTCTTGATATACAGTTGTTTAGGCTATTGGAAAGCTTCTCAACACAATATGGGAATTCTGTTGGCATTTGTATATTCAGTTTGCCAATGTCAAAATAAAATTTTAAAGAACAGTATAAAGGAACATAAGAAAATAATTAATATACAGAAATACTGTCAAAGTTAAAAACACAGTCAAATATTTATGTGCTCAGAAATAAACGAGGAAAGCAGCAAAGAATCCTGTGGCACCTTATAGACTAACAGACGTTTTGCAGCATGAGCTTTGGTGGGTGAATACCCACTTCATCGGATGCAAGAGACTTGAATCCGATGAAGTGGGTATTCACCCACCAAAGCTCATGCTGCAAAACGTCTGTTAGTCTATAAGGTGCCGCAGGATTCTTTGCTGCTTTTACAGATCCAGACTAACATGGCTACCCTTCTGAGAAATAAACGAGATATAATTGCTACTACAACTTCAGTTTTATAACCTGGTTTGAAACATTATCCTAATAAGTGTATATGCTTCTTCAACGTGGCAAACACCAACATTTTGAATAAGGTTGGTAGTAATACTATTTTAAGTTGTGTACGCTAAATACATGTGTTGCAATGCTACCCCTTAGCTTATATCCCCAGAAGAAAAAAAAACACACTAAAAAAGGTTTTTTTACTGTTAAAGTCGGCCTAAAGTAAGGAAACAGCTATAACAATCCAAGAAATGAGGCTTCTATGGTTTTCACATTGTGGATTTTTAAAAATTTTGTTTTAAAGGTGTTACAAGCAAAATCAACCCAACAAAATCATTTTTTAAATACATCAGGAACAAAAGAAGTCCTAGCAGTGGAATACGTCCTTTACTAGATATGGATGGTTAAATCACCAGTAATGACACAGAAAAGGCAGAAGTATTCAATAAAATTTTTTGTCCTTTGTTCGGAAAGAAACGGTACAAGGTAGTCACATCTTATAGTGATAATAAAATACTTCCTATCCCCAAAGTAACTACTAAACTAAACAGCAACTACTAAAGTTAAACATTTTAAATTCTGCATGACCAAGATAACATGCACCAAAGAATTTTAAAAGAACTGGCAGGGTCCCCTCGAGCCCATGATGTTGAAATTTGCATTATCGTGGAACACTGGGGAAATTCTAGAATGCTGGAAAACAAGAAAACATTGTGCCAATATTTAAAAAGGATAAATGGGATGACCCAGATAGCTACTGACTAGTTAGTCCAACATTAAAGTCTGGGGAAAATCATGGAAAGGATTATAAGAACATAAGAACATAAGAACATAAGAACATAAGAAAGGCCATACCGGGTCAGACCAAAGGTCCATCTAGCTAAGTACACTATGTCCACCGGATCCCTTGTCCACATGTTTGTTGACCCCAACTCTAACCTCCTCTACTGATACTTCAATCTGTGACAGTTCCTCAGATTTGTCACCTACAAACGCCAGCTCAGGTTTGGGAATCTCCCTAACATCCTCAGCCGTGAAGACTGAGGCAAAGAATCCATTTAGTTTCTCCGCAATGACTTTATCATCTTTAAGCGCTCCTTTTGTATTTTCATCATCAAGGGGCCCCACTGGTTGTTTAGCAGGCTT
The DNA here is from genome assembly GCF_020497125.1 of Mauremys mutica. Taxonomy (NCBI): domain Eukaryota; kingdom Metazoa; phylum Chordata; order Testudines; family Geoemydidae; genus Mauremys; species Mauremys mutica. The sequence goes on from NC_059073.1 coordinate 267,867,786, forward strand.
CCTGCTTCTGATGTACTTAAAAAACATTTTGTTATTACCTTTGGAGTTTTTGGCTAGCCGTTCTTCAAACTCCTCTTTGGCTTTTCTTATTACACTCTTGCACTTAAGTTGGCAGCGTTTGTGCTCCTTTCTATTTGCCTCACTAGGATTTGACTTCCACTTTTTAAAGGAAGTCTTTTTATCTTTCACTGCTTCTTTTACATGGTGGTTAAGCCACGGTGGCTCTTTTTTAGTTCTTTTACAGTTTTTCTTATTTGGGGTATACATTGAAGTTGGGCCTAATCTAGAGTCGCCTCGCCCCTTGTGGGTTCCCGTACCAGCTGCTCCATGAAGCAGTCATTTAAAGTATCGAGAAATTTTATCTCTGCATTTCGTCCTGAAGTGAAATGTTCCCAGTCAATATGGGGATAATTGAAATCCCCCACTATTATTGGGTTCTTAATTTTGATAGCCTCTCTAATTTCCCTTAGCATTTCATCATCACTATTACTGTCCTGGTCAGGTGGTCGATAATAGATCCCTAATGTTATATTTTTACTAGAGCATGAAATTTCTATCCATAGAGACTCTATGGAACCTGTGGATTCGCTTAAGATTTTTACTTCATTTGAATCTACACTTTCTTTAACATATAGTGCCACTCCTCCCCCTGCACGGCCTGTTCTGTCCTTCCGATATATTTTGTACCCCGGAATGATTGTGTCCCATTGATTGCTCTCAGTCCACCAGGTTTCTGTGATGCCTATTATATCAATATCCTCCTTTATCACAAGGCACTCTAGTTCACCCATCTTATTATTTAGACTTCTGGCATTTGTGTACAAGCACTTTAAAAACTTGTCCCTGTTTATTAGCCTGCCTTTTTCTGATGTGCCAGATTCTTTTTTATGTGACTGTTCATCATCTGATCCGGCCCTTACATTATATTTCTCATTCCTCTGCTCCTGACTATAACCTGGAGATTCTTTATCATCAGACTCTCCCCTAAGAGAAGTCTGTGTCCGATCCACACGCTTCTCTGCAGCAGTCGGCTTTCCCCCATGTTTAGGTGGAGCCCATCTCTCCTGTATAGGCTATAAGGGATGTAATCAATAAAACATTTTAGAATTAATGCTTATCAACATGGCTTTATGGAAAATAGGTCTTGCCAAACGAACATGATCACATTTTATGAGATTACAAATTTGGATGATAACAAAAATCTTGACATAATATTCTTAGCCTTCTATATAAAAAAGCTAGGGAACATTAGTAGTAAGATTACCTCATGATATTCTGAACCAAAATTAGCATTCCACAAAAATCAATGCAGCTCATATTAAATGGATTAAAAACTGGCTACGCGACAAATCTCAAAAAGGAATGGTGTTGTTTCCAGTGATGATATATTAATGATTGGTCAGTTCTGCAGACCTATCTGAATTGCTTGGTAAGCTGGACTCATTGGAATCACATAGATTTCAGTATAGCCAAATGCAAGGTCAGGTACTTAGAAGCAAAAAGTGTAGCTCACACTTACAGGAAGAGGGACTGTGTCCTGGAAAGCAGTGACCTTGAAAGGGCCTTGGGGATCACATGGGATTACCAACTGAAAATGAGTTTCCAGCCCAATGGAGGTTCAGAGCTCTTAGCAGTCCTTGAATGTATAAGCAGGGGAATATCAAAGTAGGGGGTATTACTTCTACATATGGCATTAGTGTGAGCATTACTAGAATACTGAGTCCATTTCTTGTCTCTACACTGCAAAGTGGATCCTGACAAACTGTAAAGGGCTTAAAAAAAAGATTGATTTGAGGATTGCAAAAGCTGTCCTACTAAAGAAACTCCATCTATTTAGTTCATCCAAAGAAAGTTAAGCAGAGACTTGATCATGGTTTATAAGTACCTAAATAAAAGACAAGATTTATGATACTACAGATCTCTTTTAATTAAGCAGACAAAGGCATAACAAGATCCAAAGACTGAAAGATGAAGCTTAGACAAATTCAAAGTAGAAATAACGCACACATTTTAAAATAAGGATAATTAACCATACATAGAATCATAGAATATCAGGGTTGGAAGGGACCTCAGGAGGTCATCCAGTCCAACCCCCTGCTCAAAGCAGGACCAATCCCCAGACAGATTTTTGCCCCAGATCCCTAAAGCCCCCCTCAAGGATTAAACTCACAATCCTGGGTTTAGCAGGCCAATGCTCAAACCACTGAGCTATCCCTCCCCCCTTTGAAACAACTTACATAGGGACATCGTGAATTCACTGTCATGTATTTTAAAATAATGACAAAATGAATGTGTTGAGTACCACAGAGCCAGATTTTTGGAAGTTAGGCAATAGGTAATAATTTTCTGCATTTATAATTTGTGTAGGCAAATATTGTGTTTACGTTACCAACCAGCTATTTGCACAAGCAAACAGTTAAGAATCTAACTAGCCATACATTTGTACAAATAGCTGATTGTAGATTCTGGGTAGAGGCCAGTAGGATTTACTTTTATGTAGAGATTCCCTTTATATATAGACACATATATACAACGTCCCATCTTAAAATAGAAATACTACTACTTACCTACTTCACAAGGGTGTTTTGAAGCTGAAATTCATTTTTTTGTGAGGCACTCAGATACTATGGTGATGAGTGCCACAGAAAAGGATATAAATGAATAAACAAATGTAAATCCTCAATCTTATTTGTTTCCCTTATTACCCCTTCAATCCCAATCAATGTGTTGTGTCTTGTTTTAGATTAGATTGTGTTTGTACGGTTTCTATCACAGTGAGGCCTCAACCCTCAATGTGATACTGCAATACAAATAAATAAATACAAATGATATTTGTGATGCAAGTTAGATATGTGCATATTTAATTTGGAAAATTTGACCCTTACCATCTGGTGACTGGAATGTTTTGTAAAAAAGTTGCTGATTTCAGTTACCAACTGTAAAAGTGGATTGGACTAACACATTTCTGGAGTTACTGTCCACTAAACTTGTGTGATCTATTTTTGTTTAGTGTTATTATCTATGGAACAACCAAAAGTTGTAGTAAACTTAAATAAGAGTTACATTTTCCTGCTGGCTGAAGAATTTGCTGATTGCTGTGATATTTGCATAATAATATACACTGGTTACTAGAAGAAATATATTCTTTATTGTATATGAATAAATGAATCATATAGGTGAAGAAATAAATTATTCACTAACATCAGCTATTTAAAAACTATTATTAATACTTTTCCTTATGTTAATTTTATTTATTTAAAATATTATTTATAACATGGTATGTACAAATTTATACTATAGTATAACCTCAGAGTTATGAGTACCTGAATTATGAACTGATTGGTCAACCGCACACCTCATTTAGAACCGGAACTATGCAATCAGGCAGCAGAGACGACAACAACAACAAAAAAGGCAAATACTATACAGCAAAGGGAAAGTTTCTTCTGCATAGTAAAGTTTCAAATCTGTATTAAGTTAATGTTCAGCTGTAAACTTTTGAAAGAACAACCATAATGTTTGGTTCAGAGTTACGAACATTCAGAGTTACAAACAACCTCCTTTCCCCAGGTGTTCGTAACTCTGAGATTCTACTGTATTGCACAAGTACATTACATTTAAGTTATGTTTTAAAATCTCATTTACAGTTAACAGCTCTGGTTCACTCTATTTGCTCAAGATCCTCCAAACTGGGGATTTTTCCCAGCATGGGAGAGTCCTCTGCAGGCACATAGCGGGTGTACCTGGCTCCTAGGGCACTCTCCCTGAAAGGGAGGAAAGGGGGATGGTGGTGTTCAGTGTGATGTAAGGTAAGTCGGAATAGAGTGTGCTGTGGTATTGGCTACTTCAATAGAGGGACTGCACCTTTGGGACTGTTTCCAGCTGGCACAGTTGGAGCAGCTCCCTGACAATCTGCTTAGTGTACACTTAGCAAAGTGATAATCTGGACCACAATTAGTTATCTTTCTGGATATTTGTCTTGAACATTTGTGCCATACCAATGAGGTTAACTGCCTAAATTACAGACTAGTTTGAATGCAGTATAGCTTTAGCACTCATATGGTATTATGTTTATAACATACAACACACATTACAATTTATTGAAAAAGCAGTAACCCTATATAATTATTGCTTCTTTCCAACTTAATACTTCCTGCTATCATTTCTCATAGATCAAGAAGAAACTATGACAGCCACAAGGATGAAAAGTAAACTGAAATATGCTTCCATCTGGAAGGACAGAGACCTCTGAGGCATTATCACAGATTCACACTTTCAAAGGGGCCTAGAAGATTTTTTCCCTTTGGAGGGTGCAGTGAGCAATCATAACAACAAATTATATTTTCAGCGGGGGAACAACATATGCAGTCCAAGATTATTTACAATAAATGGGTGTGAATGTTCCAGAATTTTAAAAAGGCTAATAAAAACTACCAATTTCTCAGTAGAAAAAAGAAAAGTTGGAATAAAACAAAAAGGTTTTAAACAATCAGCTTTATGGGATGATTGAGAATTCTAAAGTAGAAATATATTTGTAACACAAGTGTTAAGTCTGCCCTGTGCTGATTCTTTCAAAATCCTTTAAATCACTTAACAGAAAACAGGTGTTTAAGCTCTTATAGTACATCTGTCATACTCATAACTTCTTTTTTTTGTCCCATTGAATTTAAATGCTAATACAAATGTGACCATAGTTAGCTCAGCAATGAAGAATACCCTTCATAAAAATACTTTTATAGATGTATGAAAATGGACTAATAAGTCAGTGTTTCTGGCAAACACTCAGTAAATCATCTATAATTCAATACTGTAACAAATCGCTTTCTTTGCACCTTTATTTAATAACAGCTCTCTACTGAAAATTAAATCTTCCAGCCTGACATGATTTAAAACAAATGTTATTATAAATAAAGAGACTCATACACAATAATTTCATCTACTTCAGTAACAGTGAATAGTAAATGATGCTGTCAGATTAGGTCTTGGTTTGACTTGGAGAAGCTACAGTAGCTGCCACTTTTTTGTTATGGCTAAGAACATTTTAGAAAAAGTTGATCTAGCGCTATCTTTATTTTTATGGGCAAAAAGCAATGTTAAGTCTTCATACAAAATAGCATGACTTTGGCTTGACAATAAAGAAGAATCAGCAATATGGGCAAGGTATTGCTACATGAAGGAACCATATACTACAGTAAACTCATAATTAAAGTACCCATGGACCTTGTGATAAAAAAAAGATGAATTACAGGCTTGTTAGAAGGAAATCCACCTGTTTATCCATAAACAGGAACAATTAGCATTTAGAATTGCTGACGCTGGACATGGTGTAATTTGTTTATTGCTGCCACTTCTGTTACGTATTTCCAAGCAAAATAATAGGCACAGAGGTGATGTGCTTAGTCTCTGGGGCAAAGCTTGCCACCTGCACAACTTTTCAGCACCCCAGGCTTGCCAATCAACACAGCAGCTTTGACAGTGATCTCAGAGGAGGCTTTGAGTGTTAACCTCACCAAGAGGATAAAGACGTTGCACATACAGTCAAACGGAAGGAGATTAACAATAAAATAAAATAAAAAACACACCGTCAAGGGCTAACTCAGAACAAAAAGAGAGGTACACCAGGTTGAATTTACTGGTGCCCCTTAACATGAACATCAGGCACTGAAAAAACATCAACTTACAGCAATTAAAGTCACAGAGCTTTCTGTGGTTCTAAAACAGTCAATAGGAAGTGATTAGCAATGCTGGCAGAGAACAGAGGTTGTTATTCTCTTTATGAAACCCTAGGTCTGAGATTTCTACCTCAGCTTCCACCTATTTGTCATAATTATAGGATGCCTATGTAATAGTCAGATTTACTTCCTCCTGTCATCTGTTTGTTTTAGTAGATTCGAGTGTTTTTAAGATAATGTACCCCATTCAACCTCTAATGTTTTGGACCAATTGCTCATTTTTAAGACATTGGTATATAACAGCAATGTTGCTAACTCTTGTGATTTCACCACCAGTCCCACCTTTAATTTTTTTAAAAAGGAGGTTGGTAGCCGTCATGGCTGCACAAAGAGGCCTGGAAACATAAACCAAGTGGACCCTAAAGGTTTCGAAAATAAGAAACCAAATAAAAAGAACACATGATTTCTGGATGCTTGAGGTTGACATTACTGTAACAGGTTAGATTAAGACAACATCCGAGCCACATTCTGTTCTGAGCTAGGGATACACTGAAAAGCAAGAACCAGGAAAAGAACTCCCATCCACACCTGCCAGGCCACCACAGCTAGAGCAGCAAAGAGCAAGGTACAGGGCTTGAGGGGAGGGCCTGAACAGTTTAGTGTGTACGTGCCCTAGCCTGGCCTATCATGCTCCTGTCCAGTGCAAATGACAGGAGATATCTTGCTGAGAAAGCTTTGCATGAGGCAGATAGGACATGGGCTCTGGCTAATGCTGCTTTTGCAGTGTTTACATGCAACTGTATGACAAGGCAATTCTGCTGTTTTCATGAATTTGACCCTGAGGAAGTAACTTGGAAGGCTACTGTCATTGCAATAGTCATAGTCCAATATTTTTACAAATATATCAACATGGAATGCTTGAAAACTACTGAGAGTTAATCGAGTTGAGAGAACAAAACACTATTTAATAATGTTTCATTCCACCTCATTTTTTAAGTTCCCATATTGTTTGAATACTTCCATTAGCATACTTGATCTGAACCTCGATAGCTACTGATATATCATTATAAATAACTGAAGACAAGCCTATGGGCCATTGCATTGGAAAATGCATTCTTGAAAGTAGAAACTGATTCTTTTTATCATATGCAGCTCAAAAATTTTAAAATAATTGAATTTAACTTAGGTAAAGTGATTCGAAGCTACAACAGTCTCTCTCTCCTTCCTTACTGCTGACCTTTTTCTCTACTGCCCATTTATTGTTTTCAAGCCCTAGTCCAGTGGGCAATTAAACCGGTCCCAAGCATAGCATTCCAACCATTTATTTCTGAATAGAATGACACAACAAAGGTGATCCCTTTAAACCTTTTCACATCTTAACATCATAGCTGCTTTAATAATCTACCTCAGAACACCCTTATATTTATCATAGCAACAGCACTGAAGAGTTTGTTCTTGTTTCCCTTAATAGCTTGCTTAGGGCCAGGTTAGCAATGTGCATAGGGGAAGTGTGCAGCACTAACACTTTTTGTGGCTCAGCACATTGGAGTTGAGGGAGAGGGTGCGAAGCCAAGGTTAGACCCATTAATTATATGCCCACCTATACAGGAAGGGGACTAGTAGCCAGAAGCTATTGCTTTCCACCTGCATTACGAACACAGATGTGCATGCCTTATGTTCCCTTACTCTGCAGCACAGACATAGGACAGCTCATGGTTGAGCTCTTACTAATTTTACCTTTACACAAAGTTGTCTCCTTATCCAGTAGACTAGATTTAGAATTTTTTCTAGAAATTTAGAAACTAATTTTAAGAACATAAGAATGGCCGCACTGGGTCAGACCAAAGGTCCATCTAGCCCAGTATCCTGTCTTCCGACAATGGCCAGTGCCAGGTGCCCCAGAGGGAATGAACAGAACAGGTAATCATCAAGTCATCCATCTCCTGTAGCTCATTCCCAGCTTCTGGCAAACAGAAGCTAGGGACACCACTTCTGCCCATCCTGGCTAATAGCCATTGATGGACCTATCCTCCATGAACTTATCTAGTTCTTTTTGAACCCTGCTATGGTCTTGGCCTTCACAACATCCTCTGGCAAGGAGTTCTATAGGTTGACTGTGCGTTGTGTGAAGAAATACTTCCTTTTATTTGTTTTAAACCTGTTGCCTATTAATTTCATTTAGTGACCCCTAGTTCTTGTGTTATGAGAAGCAGCAAACAATACTTCCTTATCTACTTTCTCTACCACTCACGATTTTATAGACCTCAATCATATCTCCCCTTAGCTGTCTCTTTTCCAAGCTGAAAAGTTCAAGTGTTATTAATCTTTCCCCATACAGAAGCCGTCCCATACCCCTAATAATTTTTGTTGCTCTTTTCTGAACCTTTTCCAATTCCAATATATCTTTTTTGAGATGGGGTGACCATATCTGCACACAGTATTCAAGAGGTGGGCATACCATGGATTTATACAGAGGCAACATGATATTTTCTGTCCTATTATCTACCCTTTTCTTAATTATTCCCAGCATTCTGTTTGCTTTTTTTTGACTACCACTGCACATTGAGTGGATGTTTTCAGAGAACTATCCACAATGACTCCAAGATCGCTTTCTTGAGTGGTAACAGCTAATTTAGACACCATGATTTTATATGTATAGTTGGGAGTATGCTTTCCAATGTGCATTACTTTGCATTTATCAACATTAAATTTCATCTGCCATTTTGTTACCCAGTCACCCAGTTTTGAGAGATCCTTTTCTAGCTCTTCACAGTCTGCCGGGGTCTTAACTATCTTTAGTAATTTTGTATCATCTGCAAATTTTGCCACCTCACTGTTTACTCCTTTTTTCCAGATCATTTATGAATATGTCGAATAGGACTGGTCCCAGAACAGACCTCTGGGGGACACCAGTATTTACGCCTCTCCATTCATACCTACCCTTTGTTTCCTATCTTTTAACCAGTTACCAATCCATGAGAGCACCTTCCCTCTTATCCCATGGCAGCTTACTTTGCGTAAGCACCTTTGGTGGGGGACCTTGTCAAAGGCTTTCTGAAAATCTAAGTACACTATATCCACTGGATCTCCTTGGTCCACATGCTTGTTGACCCCCTCAAAGAATTCTAATAGATTGGTGAGGCATGATTTTCCTTTACTAAAACCATGTTGACTCTTCCTCAACAAATTATGTTCATCTATATGTCTGACAATATTGTTCTTTATTATAGTTTCAATCAGTTTGCCCAGTACTGAAGTCAGGCTTACAGGCCTGTAATTGCCGGGATCACCTCTGGAGCCCTTTTTAAATTGGCAGCATATCAGCTATCCTCCAGCCATCTGCTACAGAAGCTGATTTAAATGATAGGTTACAGACTACAGTTAGTAGATCTGCGATTTCACATTTGAGTTCTTTCAGAACTTTTGGGTGAATACCATTTGGTCCTGGTGATTTATTGCTGTTTAATCTATCAATTTGTTCCAAACCCTCCTCTAATGATACCTCAATCTGGGACAGTTCCTCAGATCTATCACCTAAAAAGAATGGCTCAGGTTTAGGAATCTTCCTCACATCCTCAGCTGTGAAGACCGATGCAAATAATTCATTTAGTTTCTCTGCAATGGCCTTATCGTCCTTGAGTGCTCCTAAAGCACCTCAATCGTCAAGTGGCCTCACTGGCTGTTTAGCAGGCTTCCTACTTCTGATGTACTTCAAAAAAAAACTGCTATTACTTTTTGAGTCTTTGGCTAACTGTTCCTCAAATTCTTTTTTGGCCTTCCTAATTGTATTTTTACACTTCATTTGCCAGTGTTTATGCTCCTTTCTATTTTCCTCACTAGGATTTAACTTCCACTTTTTAAAGGATGCCTTTTTGTCTCTCACCGCTTCTTTTACGTTGTTTAGCTACAGTGGCTCGTGTTTGGTTCTCTAACTATGTTTTTTAATTTGGAGTATACATTTAAGTTGAGCCTCTATTATGGTGTCTTTTAAAAAGTTTCCAGGCAGCTTGCAGAGATTTCACTTTTGGCACTGTACCCTTTAAATTCTGTTTAACTAACCTCCTCATTTTTGTGTAGCTCCCCTTTCTGAAATTAAATGCTACAGTGCTGGGCTGCTGTGGTGTGTTTCCTGCCACAGGGATATTAAATTTAATTATATTATGGCCACTATTACCAAGCGGTCCAGCTATATTCACCTATTGGACCAGAGCCTGTGCTCCACTTAGGACTAAATCAAGAATTGCCTCCTCTGGTGGGTTCCAGGACCAGCTGCTCCAAGAAGCAATTATTTAAGGTGTCAAGAAACTTTATCTCTGCATCATGTCCTGAGGTGATATGTTCCCAGTCAATATGGGGATAATTGAAATCCCCCATTATTATTGAGTTTTTTTTATTTTAACAGCCTCTCTAATCTTCCTGAGCATTTCACAGTCACTATCACCATCCTGGTCAGGTGGTCAGTAATGTAACCCTACCACTATATTCTTATTATTAGAACATGGAATTTCTATCCACAGAGATTCTATGGTACAGTTTGATTCATTCACGATTTTTACTTCATTTGATTCTACCCTGGTACACCTCTACCCCGATATAACGTGACCCCATATAACACAAATCCAAATATAACGCGGTAAAGCAGTGCTCCGGGGGGGGCGGGGCTGTGCACTCCAGCGGATCAAAGCAAGTTCGATATAACGCAGTTTCACCTATAATGCAGTACGGTTTTTTGGCTCCCGAGGACAGCGTTATATCGGGGTAGAGATGTATTACTGTATCTCATTGATTATCCTCATTCCACTACGTTTCTGTGATGCCTCGCTCTTTCCCAGCACTCTGCCGCGACTACACAAGCCATGTTAAAGCGCTGCTGTTAGGCAGCACTTTAATGTTGCTAATGTAGACAAACCCACTGGGATATAAAACTAGAAGATAATGGTACATACATGTTGGGAATGGGAGAGAAATGGAGCCATCTATCAAATGGCAATGTTGCTACACTGCCCAAATGTTAATGTGACTAGGAGCTAAAACCCTCACAACCAGAAAGAGAGATGTTGCCTAGTGTTAACAAAGACAGAGTCGTGAGGCCAGAGTAAAGTTAAATATGAATGGGAACAAAAGATCTGGCTGCAGCAGGGTGAGAAAAACATCATGAAAGATCACTGAACATAAGGCAGTTTTGCACAGCCAAGGGATCAGAGATGGCACCTTTAGTCTATGCTGCAGGTACTAGCCAGATTCTCTGGTTGATTAGGGCAATGCTGCATCAGCCCCTGCACAGAGAAATGCTCAGGTGGTGTAGAGCTACTCCGACCCCACCTCCCTTCCTGGAGTAGTGGGGGAATGCCCAGAGTCTCCCTGTACCCCAAGGATTCCCACTGCTGGAACAGCCCCTGGCGGCCATTAGCAGCCAGCACAGTTTAGAGAAGCTATTGGGGGTGTCACCTACCGCTGAACCAACTGAAATCAGACCCTCCCCCACCTCCAGCTTTGTACAAGCTGATTGGCCAACCTGGAGCACTATCCCACTATCCGTACTTAACAAGACTTCTCTGACATTAGACTGAGGTGTTTTAATGTGCATTTGACCCTCAATTGTATTATATAAGCTTGCATTAATTAAAAAGAAACTGAACAGGAATGTGATTACTTAAAGTGGGGTTACTCCCTGTTCCCAGGAAAAGGAAACCAAGAGACAGTACTTAGATGAGGCAGTAATTACAATTCGAGCACCTTCTCAAAGGCATGGGTCCATGGTGTGTTGGGGGAGCCATTCCCAAAAGTACAGTACTCCCAATGGCTTTGGTCAACTAGAACAATGGGAAAGCCTAAATACCTGGAGTTCAGGCTTGTTTACTGTGAAGTTTTAGGGGCCTTTGTGCTGCTGCTCCACTCAGTATAGACAATGAAACACCTCACTTCACCAGCCACTGCTTCAGCGCCAAGTGAGCTATCCATCAGATAAGCACTGGAGATACTGGAATGGAAAACAGATAAAGACAATTGTTTTCAAGTCCTTATTTTCCAAAGTAGAAACCTTACCACTTAAGCCTTTTACAGTGGCCACTAAATTGGAAGATTTGAAGGCTCATATGAAACATGTTGAAAAGGCAAGAGAAAAAAATAGCAAGAGAGACTGCTGGGATTAAAAAGATCCTGGTAAAATAAGATCTGTGTAGCAAATAGAAAGTGTGCTGCTAGAAGTACCGCAGTTGCTATTCCCAGTGTTAACCAAGGTAAGGAGGGAATTCTTATGACAGCTTGAAAAAAGTAGAAATTAAAATAGGTAAGAATACATTTTTTAAAGAGTCCTGCTGCCCATCAAATGCGTGCTGAATGTAATTTCAAAAACTGAGTTCATTGCTGAGAAGGTCTCTGAATCCATTCTGCTTCCACAATAAGCTGTGGAATATTGCCTGAAAATAAATTAACTTTGTTGATCTCTGATCTTGGAAAAGATCAGAAAAGAAAGACGCATTAGAGTATTCAGTGCATCACTTTTTCAGTGCAGGATTGTTCCCTGCAGAACATTATCCAGTGTTTCGTTTTAGTTGAGTTTTATCATGACAATTATTATCATCATTTTTATTAGCATTACTGTAATGCTAGGGTCTCTTGTCATAGACCATGACCCCACTGTGGTAGGTGCTCTACAAACACAGAACCTGCCCCAATGGACTTATAATCTAAGTATAAAACAAGAGACAATATATAGATACAGGCAGACATGGGAGTACAAGGAAACAATGAGACAATGCCATTCAGCAGATAGGCAGTGGATCTCACCACACCAGCAGCCTAACTGTTGTAAAGTTTTTTGTAGGCATCACAGCATGGGAGAAAGCACAAAGTTTTGTGTTTTAAAAATGCAACAAGTGGGTAGAGGAGGCATTATGGGCTAATCAGAGACGAGCATCAACAGCTCGATAGTGAATAGGGTGACTAGATGTCCTGATTTTATAGGGACAGTACTGATTTTTGGGTCTTTTTCTTATATAGGTTCTTATTATTCCCCACCCCAATTTTGTCCCAATTTTTCACATTTGCTGTCTGATCACCCTAATAGTGAATGAGAGATTATGAGTATGGAGGGGACTGACTAGACTTTGAAAGTGAATACAAGAAGCTTATGTTTGATGTGATAGAGAAGAGGGACCCACTGGAGGGCAGCAAAGAGGCAGGTGACATGTCAAAGCAATGGGCTAGGCAAATGAGCTCGGCAAGAGCATTCTGAATGAATCAAAGTGCAGCAAGATTGCATTTGTCAAGACCAGAGACATGCCTGTTGCAGTAAGCAAACCACAAGATGATATGCTTGAATGAGAATTTTTGCTGTGTGGACAGATAGGAAAGGCCTTGTCTTAGAGAGATTCTGCAGAAAGACTCTACAATCTAGCCTGCATGTGATGACCTAGAGAGAGAAGGTGAAGATGATGCCCAGGTTACAGGCCTGAATGACAGGCAGGATGGTGGTGAAGTCCACAGTGATTGAGCAGCTTTCAGCTTTCCCCATCAAAGACAGTTACTCCTAGCTATTCCCTATTCACACCACTAAATAATTCCTCACCACACTTACACCCTTCAAATATCTGTACATTGTTAAATCCTCACTTAGTCATCAGTTAGCCAGACTATACATGCTCTTTTCATCTTTCCTAAGTCAGCCCTTCCAGACTATGATCTTTTTTTTTTTTTTGCTTTTCTCTGAACTCCTTCCAGTTTGTCAGCTGTTTTCAAGTAACCCTATACCCACATCTGAGTGCAATATTCAATTTGCCATTGCATCACTGACAGTGTCATTGTTACCTTTCTGCTCTGCGAAATGATGTCTTTGTCTATGTAAGCTCACCTGCATTAGCATTTTTTGTCAGTTTATTGCATTGCAAATTCCTGTCTGATTTGCTGTCCTCAATCACCCCATAATTTTATGGATCATTACTTCCGATGTTAAACAAGACGGAATGCCAATCACTACCATACTCCAGCAAACACCTCCCCCAACTCATACTCATGGTTCTGTACTCTCTAGATAGCTAATTTTTCTTCTTCTTCTTCTTCTTCATTTCACCCTTTTTTCCTCTTTTCTTTTCTAGGGATCAAAGTTAGATTAATAGGAGAGTAAATGCCAGAATCAATCTTCCTTCCTTTCAAAAAAATAAAATTGATACTTTTAATTTTTCCTTCAGCATTCTGGTTATATTACTAATCATCAGTGAATAGTAAAAACAATAGTGGCTGATGAGCTAATTCTCTTCATACTCTAAGTTGCCTAGCATCTTGACCAGATAGTAGGTATATATACAAATTTCCAAATACACCTCTACCCCGATATAATGCTGTCCTTGGGAGCCAAAAAATCTTACTGTGTTATAGGTGAAACCGCAATATATCGAACTTGCTTTGATCCGGTGGAGTGAGCAGCCCCGCCCCCCCCCGGAGCACTGCTTTACCATGTTATATCCGAATTCGTGTTATATAAGGTCGCATTGTATCGGGTAGAGGTGTATTCTCTTACCAATAGTTATTTTTACAGGACCTTCCATCTTAATTGTTGAAACTATTTTTCCTACATGTTATTCAGTTTTATAGTTCAATACAAAGACATTTAAAAGTCTTTGATAAGATTCAGAAAGCAATAATTGACATTTCAATGTGCAATAACAATGTACACTGACTCCACTTGCTGGTCAATACCCTAGGAAATTTAGGGAATTAGTTGATGAACTAATACTTGTGTGGTTTTTGTTTGTTTTTTTAAATCAAAGGATAACTGGAAAGATGCAAAAAGACTGGCAAAAACAAATGTTGTACCGAGTTACGTGTATTAAATTCAATAAAAATAAAGTTTAAAAATGAGTATGTAATAAATCAACAAGGATAATAAAATAAACTGACTATTTTTAGATTTAATAGTCTCTACTGTACAAGAACTAAAGAACAAAACTTGAACAGAACAAAATGCTAGATCAAATTGTGTTGAGTTTATTCAGAAATCCAACGTTAACCACTTAGTTCTTAAGAACACAGCCGGGCAATGGGGAGGACTAGATGATCCATAAAGTCCTTTTTCTGACATTGAGATTTATGAGCAAATGGGGAGGACAAGATGATCCATAAAGTCCTTTTTCTGACATTGAGATTTATGAGCAAATCTCTACTCAAGAGAAATGGGTCTTAACCAAAGCTCTGGATGCAAACACCTGTGAACTTTGTGGTAGCAGGACTTGGAATCCAAACTCAGATCCACATCACACAGCTGCTTCTATTGCTATTCTAAATGAATAAATAAAATTCATTTAATAAATCAGTTAAAAGTTAAGTGACAGCAAAGCACTTATCTAGCTCATCATTTAGAGAACCTAAGCTGTTATGAGCAAAGAAATAAATATTTAAGGATATCATAAATCTTATACTTCTCACATAATAAACAAACATACTGGATATGATTTTCTGCTCTATTATGCCAGTTTTAGGATAGCGTAACCTCAACAAGATCAGATCAGGCTTATAATATCAACTGAAGTCTATGAAAGTTGTTAAAAACCCTGCTTAATTACAACCTATTGTCTGCAAAGTAGAAAATGCATTCATTTTCAAGAAGATTTAATTATATCGAAAGTTGAAAGATGTGATAAAGCCATGTTTGAGACAGATGGAGAGAAAGACAAAAGTCAACAATGAAAATTCTTAAACTGTTTAATGATTTGTAACTCAAAACCAGTTTGAGTTACAAACTTTGTAACGGAAGCTAATTAGATTACCAACTATGGAGTGGCTACTGCCTCTCAACAATAATGGGCTGAATAAAAAGCTGAATTTGAACATCAAACTTTGAATGGAAAGGAGGGTTGAAATCTGAATCTGGAACTGAATTGTGTGATCAGGCCCATTTCTACTGCGAAAGCTGACAGACCCAAATAGGATCACAACCCTCTGAAATGGCAAACTGACCTTTAAAATAGATCCAAAGACCAAGGCCTTCCCAAAACCAAGGCTGTACTATTCTAACCATTAGCCATTTTAGGAGATGTAGACTTAGCAAAACCCACATGGGATTTTGTAATCCACATGACATTCCTCAATATATGTATGTTGTATTACACACATTTCTGCCTCTCTGCCTCCATGCCCCTTCCCAGTTTATCCAATGGCCTTGAGGGACATCAAAACCTTCAGCTGCAATCCCATTTATTGTCTCTGAAAGGAAAAGACATTCAGCCTTTCCAAAGCCAGCTGGCCTCCTCTTCCTTTGAACAGGCTGCATTCCATGTCCCCATTCCCAGAGTACAGTGACAGAGATGCCAGCTGGCTTTCAAAAAGCCAGCTTTAAAGAGGCTATGCTGAGCAAAGCCGACTGGTATCCTTATCCAGTACAACCCTGGGGACGTAAGCGAACTTTGGTTAACCAAGAATTTTGGTTACGCAGAGCTCTGTAAAATAGGGGTGTGCTATGTATTGCATTTCTTGATCAAACAGATGTTGTCTAAGCTGTTTGGATCCTGACATTTCAGTTGAACATTGTTTATTATTCATATGATGCTAGTCACAGTTATGAAGCTGGTTAATGGTACATCTAGTAAATAACTAGGAAGTCTTTTCTGAATTAGAAAGCAAAAACAAGGCACAGAGCAGACACAACCTTTCTGTCCTTCCATTCCCAAAATAAAATTCAGAGACGCCATCCATAACTGGCTATTTACGGCACAGGAGTTAAAACAAGTGATCATGTGTGCTAGAAATGGGGAGCATGAAACCCCTCCCCCAAATTCTGTACAGTCAGACACATGAAAATCAAAGGGCAGTGTACGTGCTATTGCACAGAGATCTGAGATCTGTCAGGATGTTCCAGTTTATACATCTGTTCAGAAGTGCAGAATGTGTCTCATAATGCACACGTGTAAAGTAAAAGTTGCTTCTATTGCCTTAAAGACACTAGAAAAAGCCAATATTCATCAGAACAAGATGGTTTTGCTATAAATCAAACCAAAATGTATGAAATGCCGCTCAAATACTGAAGATACAAAATATTAAATATTCCTGAGAATATATGCTATGATCCAAGATTAATATGCATCCATACACCTGAAATTGTCACATAAAACTGCACTTTTTTCTCATAACCAAACTACACTTTCTATATAAATTATACTGAACATCATCAACTCAGACAGATTTGTACTAAATACAGATTTATCTTGTAGCTAGTTATCCAATACACACATGACATCTCATAAATTAAGACAGTTTTATGTGAGTTCAAACCTGAAAGCTGAAGTCCCCGGCAAGTATTAATAAAGGCATTAAAATTATGTTTGCCCTGAATAACCTAAACACATAAACTTTATCATTTCTTCACAAGATCTGGTTTTAATAAATAGCTTCTTCATATGACTGTAAGCTCACAAAAATTTTCAGCTCTTCAACAATCATCATCTCTTCATGGAGCCAAACCAACCAAATCTCCTCCCATGTAGAAGTGTCATCGTGATATAAATGTATGTTTCCAAATTCTCTTCAATAAAATACATTAATCTAGCTCCTTCACCTTCGTATTTCAATTTTAATATCAAGAGGTAATAAACTATGATCTCTTGCTACATACCAGTGTGTTTGAAGTTACAAGTCTGCCACTACTTTCATGACTCACAAGAAAGCAATTGCTGGAGGAAATATTAAATTTGATCTAGTGTGCAAATATCATCCTGGTCCCTAATCTAAATCAGGCTTAACCACCACCCAGGAATGGAATTTTACTACAATGGCAATAAAATTTCTGTTAAAAGAAAAAAAGATTAATATTGGGTGGCCAAATTGTAGAAAACAGACACACCTGCTCAGCCTTTAGCTTTGATGAGGATATCAACTTCAAATAATGTCAACAAAATACGTAAGATATGAATTTTGTGACTGTTAACTCTTCAGGGCTATCTTTTTTGATGCACACAATAGATAGAAAGCCAGATGTTTTTAATCTGGAAAGCTGCAATGCTACTGCATTGTGAAGCCAACAGGCAACAGACTGGAAGGAAGAGAATAATTCAATGGGCAAAATCCCAGAAGTTAACCTTTGGGATCTTTCACACACACCAAACAGATTTTCCTCTGCTTCGAAAGCTCTTCCACACTGTCAGAAGTATCTGCTTTCAGATTGCATGGAAGTTCTCTTGGAACTCCATAATCTCTTTTGTTCTAAAGTAGAATACTTGAAAGAAACAATGTTGTCTTTTAAAAATGGGACCTTCCTGCACAGATCATTTCAGCTGGGAGCAATATGAAACAAACATAGACGAGCTAACCTTCATCTTTTGCATTATGAAGTTTTATCTTGAGATGGGGATAACTGTCTCCAAAAAAGACAGTGTCACCAACAAAGTAGTAAGTAATGACTAGTTATATCAGTGTTTCTCAGACTGAGGCTCGCGAGCCGCAATTGGCTCCTGCGGCTCTTGGCAGCACATGATATTAAAACACTGTGAGATTTAATTATTAACCAATCTAAGTTATTAACCAATCAGTAGGGTTACCAGATAGTAACTGTGGGAAAAAAGGCTGGGGTGGGAGGTAATAGGCGCCTATATAAGAAAAAGTCCCCAAAACTGGGACTGTCCCTTTAAAAATGGGACATCTGGTCATCCTACCAATCAGGATGCTTTTATGATGTTATTAAAATAATAATACTTGGTCAGTCATTTGGCCATGAGAATAATATAATAATATATATACGTAGTGTAAATGAAACAATGAATTCACACTACTATGGGTCTTTTGAGTAATGTTGATCGCTAATTTGGCTCCTGAACTACTGAGGTATGAGTTATACAAACATTATATTCACACACACACACACACACACACACACACACACACACACACACACACACACACACACACTCCTTTCATACCCCACTCATTACACACAAATACTACTCGGGGCCAAATACAAATATGCTGTGAGTGCTGCTGCACTGATATTGCACCGGCTTATAGCAGGTCTAAATTTTGACCCAATGTGCTTAAATGCTGCCTACGTATCAGTGTGATGCTGGCAGATCAGGTGCCAGCTCATGCCAAGGCCCATAGGTCTCAATGAACAAATGCACAGCTGAAACCAGCCTGGCTCACGTGTGTGTTAGTAGTGTTAAACTAGGTATTCGATTTACAAAAATATGTTTAGGCTTTGTGACATGCTTGTAAGTTGCTGCATGCATAAATCTCTTATAATATCTGTATCTCATGTTAAACGGTAATATTTAAGTGTTTGCTCTGTAACTGTAAACCAAGAGTCAGGAGAGAAACATTACCACATGTGAAATATTAGTTTGCCACAGAACATGTTTTCTCCTGCCCAACAAAAAAAGGCCCATAAACACCAGACAAACCACTGTGGAATATCACAGGACAGAAGACTTGTCTCAATGCTCCCCCCGACCCATGAAGAGGAGAATGTGCACATGAACTTATCCCATCACCTTGAACTCTAGGAGAAAGGGAATAAAAAGCCCTGACAAGAAGGAACTGGGTCTCCATGCTGCTTGGACTCTAAGGGTGGGGGGGGGGGGGAGGATTACAAAGCATAAGCAAAAGATTCCCAGTGTTTGGCCTGAGTTAGACCTACATATAGTGCTTGCTTACTATAGAAGATTCAATTATCTTTTGGAACCTAAGACTATAACTCATTTGTGTGCATATGTTTACCTCTTTAACTCTGTAAATATTTCCCTTATTTCTTTCTCTTACTTAATAAATCGTTAGATAGCTTATTATAGGACTGGCTACAAGCATTGTCTTTGGTGTAAGATCTAAGGTACAACTGACCTGGGGTAAGTGACTGGTTCTTTGGGACTGGGAGTTACCTGAATATTGTTGGTGTAAGGGACCACTGATCACAAAGGCAAGCTTACCTGGATTGCAAGGTAGATCAGAGTACCCAAGGGGACTGTCTGTGACTCCATGTTAAGGCTGTTATAGTGTCTGAGGAGTCACACTTGATACTTGATTGGTGAAATCTAAGTATAGAACACAAAAACCAATTTAGGGTTTGTGCTCTGCTTCTTAACAATCTGCCCTGAGATTGGTACTCACACTCTTGAGCCACTTCAGACAGCTCAACTCAGCAATTATTTTATTCTATAAAAGGAAGTTGCTACATTTTTTGCAAACTCCACTCACATCATTGGAGGGAGTAACATAACCTGTGATAGTCACTTAACCATACAGTGGATGAAATTCTGGTTCCACTGAACTCATCAGCAAAATTTTCATTGATTTCAATGGGGCCTGAATTTAACCAAATAATTTTAGTTACATATATATCAGGACAGCAGTAGATTAAGAGAAGGGCAAAATTCTATGCAGTGAAATTCACAGATCTGGATAGGAAAGTAAACATATCTAAAGACTAATATGCACTTCCAAAGAGCTCCTGCAGAAATCTTGATCCCAACTGAAGTCACTGATAAAACTCAAAATGATTTCAGTGGGACCAGGATCGATATTCAGATGCTTGCTTACTTCTATCTTATCCCAAAAATATTAAGTATGATCATCGGTCAGAGATAACCCCTGCATTTGGCAGGAAAACATATGCAGCCATAACACACACTTCCAGGAAATCCTCTCTCATGTCTTTCAAGCTTCTTCTTCTAGTCAGCTGTAGGAACTAAGATTAAATATATACATATTTGTTCCTTACAACAAAGCCTCTCCTAGCAAATCCTGCAAATATGATGTAAAATGCCATAACCGCTGATGTTATTTTCCGTTATGTTCTTAAAGGAACACTGTCAGAACAATTGTTTCCTAAAATTTAGAGCGAGAGAGAGAGAGTGTAACAAACAGAAATATATACATGCAAGTTCTGCAACTCATCTACTGCAGAACTATGGTAATGCATCAGAACCTAAAACTGAAACAGAGTAGAAACTGAGTGGATACAAAACTGGAAATTTACTAGTTTGCATTCATTGACCAAGTTGAAAGAAATGCAAAAAATAGAGCAGCATTAGAAATGAAAACTAAACTAGGTATTTAAAATGTATCCACTTTAATAATGTACTAATAATTACTAACACAAGGTCAGATTCTGTAAAAAGCAAGAAAGAGTCCGGTGGCACCTTAGAGACTAACAGACATATTGGAGCATAAGCTTTTGTGGGTGAATACCCACTTCGCCCTTATTCTCATTGACTGTTTGTAAACTAAGGTGTTATTCAAGTGCAAACGTATTGGATTCTGGATAATAAAGCAGGAAAATGGTATTTAAATATCATTGTTGGAGGTACCTTTGTATAGCTGACAGCAGTATATGCGATGCTATCGTTAAAAGAATAACACAGATAAACAGTTGCATGAGTACCCCTTTCACTCAAATGATTGTCCATGATGGTGGATGGTTCCATAACCTTGTACCTTAATGCCAGTGGAAATCACATGAAAAGGCAGTATTACTAATGTGTTCATGGAAACTGCCAAAGTATTGCTTAAAAGATACAAAATACAAATGACTTTAACACACATTGCAAGTGATTTCACCTGTATACTATAATGCTTCACACCTATGTCTCAGTTCTGGCATGACAGTGTCCCTTCAAATTAACTGCAATTGTCCACTGCTGCACTTGCTATTCATGAGCAAATGTTCGAGAAAAAAATTACAAGTCTATGGATATATTCATCACAAAATTAGCTGTCTATGTTTGGAAGAAGTGCTATTTTTTTTCCTTTTTTATAATATTAATTAGTTTCAAAAGTCAGTGCTTAAGATAGCATTCTTAGGGTCTTAAACCAAACATCTTTAAAACAAAACCAATCAATAGAAAAGGCATTATTTTTACTTCTCTAATATAGCAATGAAAAACTTCCTGTCGTCAGTGTCAAGGAGTAAAGGGCTTTATTCACTATGGGACACAATAAGTTACCGTGGCAAAAATGCCTAGAAAAAGAACACAGCTCTTCAGATAATTAAAGTGCTTTAGCCCACTAGCGAATTGATTTTCTCCTTGTAAAGGTAGCTCAATTGAAATGTTCAGAATAAATCATGTGTTAAAATTATCTTCTAAAGTAAGAGCTGAGTGCATATTGATTAATAATTATTTGCACTAACAGACTCAACTAAGACAATACCATCAATTATCTCAAAAATCTGTGAGATCAATCAGAATGGAATCAACAGAGTTAAAAGATGCTCTATCTTTCTCCCAGTGTTTTAGAAGTGCCCGTCAAAGTGGCAGCACATAGGAACTCCAATGGCACCTGGGCTTCCTGTTTCTGAAGCGACAGGAGATCTATTTTAAATACCAGTTACCATCTAGATATTTTAACTATGCAATACGACTCCACTACCTTGAATTACATGGATGGTTTCCATGGAAAGCAAATGTATTCCACAGTATGATGTGTGATAGCATACCTGTGCCAAGAAAATTCACTTTGTATTTCATGCTCATGCTAACGCAGCAAGGGAGTGCAGACTGAGCCTAAACTAATGACCAAAATAGATTATATACATGGAGATAGTCATTCAAAGAATGGGTATATTCAGAGTAAATTAGCTATGTCTTAGAAACTAATGAGTCCTATTAATTGGATTTATCCTAGAAACATAATAAAATCCTAGCAAATCTTTTAAAAAATGTACATTCGTTTGCCTGGTTATTACTGGTATGGAGATCATTAATCCCTTGTGACATCAAAGTCACAAGTCTAGCATGAGAATTTATTGAAAATCAAAAGGGATTTTCCTTTCTAATAATATATTGTACAATTAGAATTGTGGGAAACTTGCTGGTTTTGGCTCACACAGGTTTTAACCAACCAGATTATTTCAGTAGCTATTGTTCTCATGGTTTCATACCCCTTGAGTGTCACGTTTACTCAACCCAAAATACTGCAAATTGGCAAGCGTCATTGCATTCTACACGACACGCTAGCGTGCTCACTTCTGACTGACACTAGTAGAGAGTGAAAGCATTTTTTGGAGAAAAGAGAGTCGTAACTTTTAAAACTTAAAAGTGGTCTGCAAAGGGAAAACAAGAGGAATTTGTCCCTAATTTTCTTTACTTATTTTTTTTCCACATTAGAAATACTAGGTATTTATTTTCCTTTCTTTGCTGTAGGATCCCAACAGTCTCTTTGGAGGATCTGAAGAGTGATGTTCCAGAAGGGTGAGGACTGAGCTGCAGCTTTCCCTTCTCACAACAGAAGAACATGTCAAATCAAAGACTGTCAAGATGGATTTGCAAACTGATTTGACAACTCGGTCCAACAAAATGTTTATAACAACCTTTACTAACGAATGTCACCTATGCACCTAAATACATGCTAGAAATAATTACATTAAGCTAACATGCCAGGGAGCTACTTTCTCCCTTGCCCCGTCCTGCTGACACAAGAAGAGAAACAATATCTATAACAACAGAAGTCTAAGTAGGTATTCTATACCAGTGTTTCTCAACATCTGGTCCATGGACCAGCACTCGTCCCTGAGATTTTCCCTACACAGTTTAGGAAGGCAGAAAGCCAGTCTCAGGTATCAAAAAGATTGAAAAATTAGGGTGACCAGACAGCAAATGTAAAAAATCGGTGTGGGTGGTAATAAGAGCCTATATAAGAAAAAGACCCAAAAATCAGGACTGTCCCTATAAAATCGGGACATCTGGTCATCTTATGAAAAACACTGTTCTATATAATAACCACCAACTGATATCTGGGACTGTGGTTCAAGTAAACACTGTGGACAAACACAAACTGTAAGAATATGCCTTTTACTCAATTACCCAGTCCTTGTCAATGAAGTAGACTTGCCTACCTGTGGGGTAGTGAGTAAGGAGATTATAACCATCCGGCCACAGTCTCTATAATATGGCTCTTTAAAAATGTTGCCTCTCTGAGGAACATATTGTGTATATCTACAGGAGGAACTGCCTTTGTTGTTGCTGACCGTTTTCATTGTTTAATAAAGGTAAATTTTGTGGTTTGAGTTATTATGAAGCGAATACGTGTTTTAAAATATTCCGACTGAAGTGTACAGGAATTGCCAGTAATCATGATTTTCTGGGTCTGTCAATGGATTTTTAAATTTGTCCTAGGATGGGACAGGCAGACAGGAAGCACTCATAAGGGTCAGGAGGAATCAGATTTAATGCATTTACATTTTGAGGAGGTCTTTGAAGACCAGAATTACAGTTCAGACTAAGCGCAGCCCCTACTTGGGTGGAATTCACCAATGGGTAGTGGGGCCTGTGCCTGACTCTCCACACCCTCAATCACAATTGGAGCTATGTGGTTGGGCAGGATTTCTGTGCCCCACATCTACTCTAATATGTGGAGTTAGGGCAAGAGGTGTGACTTGCTATCCTAGCCATGAAAAGACAAACAAAAGTAGACAGTGGTGGTGGATTTACGAGATCTGGACATCTGTGGGCCCAGAGGCTAAGAACCTACAGAAGGAGTACCGGAGGGCAGTTGTCACTGTTTCAGCCAACAGGAACAGTGACCACAGAGCACTGCTCAGTGAGAATGCTGTCTCTAGCTTCCATACTGGATGATGTTAGTATTTCAGTTGACCTCAACTGCCTGGTTGGGACACAAACACAGTTTGCTAAGGAAGCCAGGAGCTAAGCCACACAGGAGTTTATAGAGCAAAACCAACAATATGAACTGCATTTGGAAATGTTCTGGATGTCAGTACAGATTATGGAGCGCATGTGTAATAAACAGGTAAACCTTATTCTGCGCATTCAGTATATGTCCACAATTGCAGTGCTAGCTTTTTAGTTACTACGTAGATTCTCTTTTAAATTTAACTGGGATAAGGTCAGACTGAAAGGGTCTTCAGTGAATAATGGAAACACCACTGAAGAAATAAACCCTTTATGAAATATACAAAAACACTTTATGAATTGAGTCAGTAATTCTTTCAACTCAAGTACCTAATTTGAATCCCAACATTTCTTTACATTACCTTAATTAATGCACTCTGCCCTCTGCGTATCTTAATTCTATGCATTTTTATACTTCTAAGCACCTTGGTAGTGAGGCCTGCTTATTTACAATCATTTGCACACAATTTGAAGCAAAAGTTGAAAAGAAAAACAAACTGAAAGATTGTAAATTCATTTCTTTTTTCCTAAATAAAACTATAATCTCTGTGTGAAACATCATGTTCCTCTGATTGCCTACTGTACTTACAAGATCACTTATAATATTTGCATAAATACAGAACAGCACTTATTGAAAACTACACATATTTTTCTCCATTTAGTAATTTATTTAATAAAAATATGCTTGTCACATACACAGATGCAAAACACAACTTGCTAGTCCTTTTCTACACAGAAACATATGCCATATCAAGTTGGAAGACGTCTGCGGTAGAAAAATTAAGTCCATCATCCTGCAACTGATTGGCCCTGCTTAATTTCTTACATTCGTTAGCCCCAATCCTGAAAAAAATTGAGCATGTGCATGTTTGCAGGCTCAATGTCAATGAGTATGAAAGGAATTCTCAGTTCTAATGAGTAATTCCATTCATATCAACAGGACTACTCACAGGTGTAAATTAAATATATACTTCAATGTTTTCAGAATCATGGCCATTGTTTCCTTGACAGACTTTTGTAGGATTATTCCATACATGAAAATAAGTATACTCAAATAAATTGTATCAAATATCTTTAGAGCCTAGATCTCTCTCTTTAGTTTAGAATTTTATCCTCTTGGCAAAATGTATTATGATTAGAACTGACCAAATAACAGAGATTTTGATTTGGAGGCTGAACCGGGGAGCGAGGCTGTGTGTGAAGGCTCATTTTGAATGAAACTGATGGTTTCCCCTTCATGAAATGAAAAACAAATGTATAAACCAAACAATTTATTTCAGCTCTAAAAACACGTGAAATTAAAAAAAAAAGTAACAATTTTTGTTCATTTGTTTAGTTTTTGGGTGTTTTTCAACTTTTTAAATAAATATAGTTAAATTTTAAATTAAACTGTTTCAAAATGAAAAGTCAAAATGTTTCATTATGAAATGGTCAAAATGAACTGTCTTGACTTTTTCGGGGGAAGAAATCATTTTTTTCTTCCAAAAGTATTTGCCAAATTTCATTTGACTTGTGAATAGTGTTGGTGCCTTGAAAAATATTTGTCCAGTTCTAATTATTATTTCAAGCACAATAATATTTAGACTATCATGCCACTAGCTTTACCTTTAATTTGCTGTTTTCATAATGCACCCAACTACCAGTCCTCCAAACTTTCTCCTTTTTGAGAGCCCAAGTGGATTTTATTTAATCCTCCACATTTACTACTTTGCACCACTTCAAAACTCCAAAACTACTTGCCCTAAATTATCCTTTTAGATTAGTTTGATTTCGTTGTAATAAAGTTGTAGATTATTTTCCATTTACAGTAGAACCTCAAAGTTACCAACACCAGAGTTACGAATTGATCAATCAACCACACACCTCATTTGGAACTGGAAGTACACAATCAGGCAGCAGCAGAGACACTCCCCCCCCCCCCCCAAGCAAATACAATACAGTACTGTGTTAAACATAAACTACTAAAAAAATAAAGAGAAAGCAGCAGTAAAGTTTCAAAGCTGTATTAAATCAATGTTCAGTTGTAAACCTTTGAAAGAACAACCATAACGTTTTGTTTAGAGTTACGAACAACCTCCATTCCTGAGGTGTTCATAACTCTGAGGTTCTACTGTAAAAGTAGTAAACTACAAACGCAGGGAAGTTTCACTGTCAGGACTTTAATGATTTAGGTCAATTTTGGGGTATAATTAGTGATGAGTAGTTTGAGTTAGTCAAATTTGGGCTACAACTATCTATGAGTAGTTTGAGCAAACTAGTAAAGCAGGAGAACCCTGGATTCAATTATGAATTAAATCCGGCAATGGATTCAAATTCAAAGTTGCCATTATATGCAAAAGTGTTTTCTGAGTATGGACTGATTACAGAAATTGACTTTCAGAATGTTTTCTATTACTTCCCATGCCTCAATAATCCAGATGTCAAACCAGGAACTCATTAGAAACACCAGAACAGATGCTATGCTAGAGTTGAGCTTTCTAAGCAAATAAATTAAAAAATTGTGAACTGCAAAAGTGGTCTCCAGGAAATAGCTGTAGGTGTATTTTGCTAAAATAAGCACTAACATTTCCTACAATCTGCCACAATGATGATTTAAAAAAACAACAACATGGAAGATAATGTCTCCATTTCACTATATTTTTGCTGTTTATCACTCAATAGTTGTTGTCTGGGATGCCTTCGTGACTAAGGGAATTCAGCGGAACTACATACATGAATAAAAACAGCAGAATCTAGTTTTAAATGCAGCCCATGGTCACCCTTTCCCCTTGCAACTGCTGTGTGAAGATACAGCTAATCAGGTGTAAGTTTTTATTGCTGGGGAACTCGTAGCATAAGTGATATTCGGCTATAAAGATAATGATCGAAACAGTTGTGTGGATTTATTTTGTGAATTAAACACTATGTGAACTCATATGCAAGTAGGTGCGTGCTTGGCAGGTAAATTGTTGGTAAGGCTGTTGGTGTCCCACAACTGAGGTTCCCTGAGCCAGGCTTTAAAATGGAAACACTCTAGCAAGTTCTGTTTTGTCTAAGCCAAAAGTACTTTTTCATCTGCTTAGGTACTAGATACTTGTTTCCAGTATACTCCCTTTGAAGATAATCCATCAAAATCATATCATGTCAAGGAGATAGGAACTAAAGTGTGTATTTCCTGGTTTTTGCCCGTGGTATATTTCTTTCCCATCCCAGCAACTGCACAAATAAAGCCTGGATTGTCAGCATCCCTGATCCTGCAATGACTTATGCATGTGTTTATCTTTCTGAAATGTGAGTAGTCCCTCTGAAATAATGGTTCTTCACTTCATGCATTGTGAACAGTCCCACTGACTTCAATGGGACTGCTCACAGAGCACAAAGATAAACACACACGTAGGTCTTTCTTTACTGTATCAAGGCCTGAGTTTTCTGGCTTTTATGTAAAATTAATTCAGAGCCTGTGCATTAGAGAAATATACTGTGTTCTTATTTAATTCAGATTTGTAATAGCTTGCTGCCTCCAGGGCATTTGACTTGCCAAGAACATCAAGACTTTTGGCCCTTCAAATTCTCAATCTTCCACACTATATATTTTTAACATGGTTGAAATGGAAGAAAATGGGGAATATACATTTTTCTCACTTACTCTTGTAAATTCAACAACAGTGCAAGACCATTAATTTTCATAATTGTATTAGAGCTGCAGTAAAACTTTCAAAGACTCAAGGGAAAGATTGTTTGAGACAGCAAGCGATAATTAAGCAGAACTACTATACCTGCATCATTACAGCAAATGTTAAGAGTAACCTGAATCTAGGGACAAGCAGTTCAGGAGAAAGAAAAAAAACAAAACAGAAAAAAACCCCAACAACCACTCACAATGTATCTTTGCATCCTAAACATGCTTTGTCAACAGCAGCCTAAGGACCTAGTGAAATCGATTAACTGTGCTATTTACTTACAATGGAAACAAACCTGATTTACATACAGTTTGTATTTCAGATCTGAGAGTATTTGTTACTGAAGTCATTGGTACCTGGAGTTGGGAACCAAGTGAGTTCTGCAACACTTGCCTGGCCAGTCTTATAATACCAGTTTCAGATTCAAATATTAGTATTGGTACCATTTTTTTGTTGTTTTTTTGGTTATATTTATAATGTTTTATTTATTTCTCCAAATACAATAAATATTCCAAAATACCAGATAACCATAACTGGTTTTGGGTTTAACAATAAATCCACGAGACTCCTGAACCCTATTATGACAAGGGGAAAACTTTCCAATGCACCAAAGCAAATTCCTCATCCGTAAAGCTCCCATTACTCTTCTCTGCACAGTGTTAAAGGAAGCAAAATCACATGAATCAAAAGTTATAGGGGGCTGCAGGGAAGAAAAATGTTGCTCAGAGTACATTTCAACCACCACTACACAGCAGCTGTCGACTACTCTGTGCCAACAACAGGCAAGTGAAACTCCATGAGAATTTGGAGTATGATCTGGCACAGAAAGAGAGGAGCTAGGAAGAAGTTACTCTATGCAGCAGGCTCCCATGGCTTCCACACACAGCTGAAGGAGCACATGTGTTTCGCCATTGTGCGGGAGCCAATGGCAACACAGGTACTGCCAGCACTGCAGCTTGGCTTGAGGGCTATGCCTTAAGGGCAGATGCTATGTGGTGTTATTCAGAGTTTTGTTTGTCCAGTTTATCCCATGCATCTTCAAGCTCCACACATTCAGCAGGTCACATCTGGTTTTAGCTCCTCATACGAACATACCGAACGCACGCCTTGGCCACCACAAAGTCTCAATAAATTCTTATTTTGAGAACTCACATGCGAATTACATATGGAAACTCACATGCGTATTACAACTGCTGATAGCCCTCTACACACGAGTGAATTTCACCCAGGCTACTGGTTCCACACCCCTTTTTAGTCCCCTCTTGCAAGGACAGACAATGTGGGGGATTTCTTCCCAGACCAAACCATTAGATATGTCAAGGAGAACACAGAGACCTAAAATACCAGAAAGCAATTTGATTAGCTCAACTCTCTTGTTTCATGGTAGTAATTTCATTTGTCGCATTTGGCTTATCTGTAGTCCATCTACAAATCTGTACAGTGCAAACCAAACAAACAAACACAACTGTAATGTTTTTTAAAAATGCTTTAACCTTAAGTCATGGGAAAAAAAACAAAAAAAAATTACAACTCAGTGATTCAGTTTGTACACATCTGTGAACAGTTTGCATTTGTGACTATGGCCAATTATATACGTCTCATGGGTTTCTAAATCTCATGGATTTCATTTATTTTTACATTAGTACAGAATTATAATGTAATCTGAAATCTCCTCATCACTTATTATTGCTGGTCATTTGCTGAGTACCAACAGTGTGCTTGGCACTGCATGCACCATGGAGAACAACTATAATATTTAAATACATACATGTAGCATTTAGATATGTTACTCTAGAGAGATATGATTATTACTAATACATTGAATCTTAGTACCTGAGTAAAATATTGTCTAGACTCTGTCTATTATCTTACCCTTGGAATACTGCCATAGGATCGTTAGCTTCCATTTGAACAGACATTAGCAAAAACAGAAGGTGTTTCAGATTAATATTTTACATCCAGCAGTCGAGCAAATACTTCAAATGTCATGCCAGCAATTGGAATATGTCTAGGTTCCTCAGCTACTGCAGTATTTGAACTTAGGACCATGTTAGTGAGTCACTACGATCACACCATTACTGAGATATTATGTTCTACAATTATAAGAGTAGGAAGAATTTTGGATTAGTAAAGATTCTGCCTGTCAGGGTTTATTTTTATTTTAACTATGTAAACATTTGTGCCTAAGATACAATAAGTATCGTAGCTAGCATTTGCAACAGCACGCCTTGCACTAACTGCCAGAGAGATATAACAGACCTCCTGCAGTCTAATTTAACATAAACAAGCCAAGACAGAGAAAAAGTGAAAACAGTGCCCTGCAGTAACTGGCTAATAGCCTTTCCAATTGTGCATGGAGAAACCTGACACATTGGGAACAACTGTCTACCCAATATCTGATGGTGCGTTACAGGGCATAGCATAGTGCATAATCATGGATAATACTTCAATAATATTTAAAACATAACCAATTCTTGGATGGGAAGAGTTAAGTTCAAACTCAGCTTTGCATAAAGATGTGAAATACTTCCTTTTATTTTTCATTATCCTAAAATAAAAAAAGGAAAATAAAGAAATAAATGCTTTTGTTCATCTTTTGAGCCAAAAACTAGGCATAACAACTTGTTATATTTAAAAGACTTGTACTTATCAAAAATTTCAAATGTTAGCCCACCAAAATAACAAAAAAAAATTAAAAACATAAGGCTGTGTGTGTACCAGTTAATAAGTAGAGCTCATTTATTTTATTGATAAGTCCTTACTTTAAAATCAATGGCATATGTAGCACATAGACTTTTGTAAGTATTTTACAATGGTGGATCTTTCTTATAAAGATGTGGGGAACCAGAAATTTTACTTAAAAAAAAAAAGCCTGTTTCATTTCTCTGAATGAAACTTGCTCAGCTTCTAAAAACAAAAAGTATTACTGGTACTTTGAAAAGGACAATATAGTTTCTTAACATACTGGAAGAGGAATGAATGTAAACAGCTCACTAGAATCATTCTCACTAGAGCTAATGTTCTCCGACCTACCATACGGTTACATGCCATGCCAAATCTGCAAAGATTGCTTTTCTTTTCCTTGTTAATACTAATGACTTCTGCTCTTTACTGATGAGTTTGTGCATGCTCAGGCACTCATTTATTTGTAAATAGAACAGTATTAATCAAATAATACAAATACACATACACAAGATTTTCACTTTTTTCCTGGTTAGATTATGCTTTTTGAACTTCACTGTTAATACTATAATAAGCAAGTAATAAATGAGTCATGCTCCAAAGTGAAAGTGCTAAGCCAAGTGTATTTAAAAGGAAATAAAGTCATAAACAGTAAGGATGATACATAAATTAAGATTACCTGAAAACAATAGAGATAAAATTACAGAGATTTAATGAGACTCTTTAACCAGTGGTTCAGCAAAATGGCAACCAAAATCTGAAACTTCAGTTTTAAATGGGACTTGTGATGCACTCAGCTGTCTTAGAAAATTTAAGATAAAAGGAATTGTACCTTTTACAAAGTGGGATTTAAAAAATAACGACTTTAAAATAAAATATTGGTCAGTTAATTGGTAAATACAACCCCCTTTTTTTTCTTCCTCTCCACTTTATTATGTTACAAAGAAATGATGTGAAAGGTCACATTGTGTAAAGGAGAGGAACTGCGGAAACAAAGGACAGCAGCTGGAATATGTTATGGTGTTCTTTAATGCTACTGTTCTGTGGCAATTGTGCAGTAAAACCGTGGCTATAAATACTGGGAGTACAAATTCCATCTGTGACCATGTAATCAATCCTTTATTGACAATGAAGTGAATTTATCAATGTCTAAATTATCAAGAGTTTCATGTGCAAACCTAGTACCAATGGAAGTACTTTTTGGTGTTCTTCCAGATATGCCATTATATTCCTAACATAGTTAAAACCTTCCTTGGCAAAATAATTCACTACTGAACGGGAAAATAATCAAATATACAGAGTTAAATATCGGCAGAATATTTTGAGAATGTTCATGGTAGTATACAAGACTACAAAAATAAATACTGAAGTTATTCATATCTCATGTAAAACAGAAAAACTCTATACAGAAACATAAAAGGGATATTTAAAAGGAGAAACTAAATTTTTATTTCCATTTGTCAGCTATGCTCAAATATCACCAATATGGCAGAAATGTAAACAACCCATGGGAGTGTTTTTGCATTCCATATGGGAAGTGGCCACATAAACTGTAGCTGCATTTTAGAATGAGCCATTTGATGAGATCCAGAAGTTTACCAGGGTGGTATTTACTTCCTTGCAGTACGTTGTCCGGCTATGCTGGAAAAAGGACAGGAAACACAGGATGAGGTTTAATTAGGCCACAACTTTATTCTTAAATGTCTAGGAGTACCTGGCAGATAAAAGTGTACAGCATAGGTAATTCCATAATCATTTCACTATATACCCAGGAGCTTCTGAGAGCAGTCCCCCTTACCCATCCTGGTCCCCAGACAACCTGCTGCTGAGACCTCACTCCACGCCTTGAATGAGGGCTAAGGGGGGGCTATAAAGAGGGGCTGGCTCCCTGCCATACCAGTCACAGAAGCCCTGAAACCCCCATTTCCACTCCTTCAAGGAATACCTCCTTTAAATCCTTTACCTATCCATTTTACCTGATCACTCTATCCCTTCCGTACTGAGTACCTGCTCTGGACGTCCGCCCCACATTTACATAATGAGTTACAACATCATAGCCTAATTGCCATTTCATGTTTGCCTGAAGTAAGTTCTCCCTAATCCACTGTAGGGAGGGTGAAAAAACCCCTCACTTCACCTTGGCCAAGCTGGCAGTGAGGGAAAAGTTCCTTCCCATCCCCTGAGAAAAGGAGCAACTAGCCTGACAAAACGTGATATTTCACCATTTCCATGAGAGGGAGGGTGGGCACTGCTCTGTCTTGTCCATGTAAAAGAGGGCTTTTCCTGCACTGGCATGGACCTGTATAGTCCCCTCCACTTCTAGCTGCAGCAGAAAGTCACCTCCCCCTCCCACCCCAGTTCTGTAGCCCTTAATAAGGCATACACTGTTTCCAACAAGCCAGACAACAGCCCTCCCCACACACACTTAATGTGCGGTGAGGTCATTTCTTTTACTGTTGGGAGATATGCCGCCTTTTGTAAATTTCTCATCTGGAAGAGCTTAAGCAATTTCATCCCTTTGCAATGAATAAGGAAAAAAATTATAAAACTGGAAATAATGTCTCAATGCCTTGAATTGGTCAATGGGTATTTACTATCCAGAAATGCTACCAATGGAGACGCCTCATGTATGAAAAGGAAAAGTTCATCAAGTCCTGGGACATATGGAAGCCATTTATCACATCATTACCATTCCAGGTATGCAGAGAACGTATTTAACTGGAAATGGTGTGATCTGACATGATCTCGTATTGTTATAGCTATGTTTGAAGAAAATATGAGATGAGTGTGGAATGGCCTTTAGGGATACTAACAGCTCCCTAATATTATACAAATAGTCATCAGTGCACATTTGGGAGTGTTTGCAGGATCAGGCCCTTACTTTGCTAACACATTATTTGACCACTGTATTTAACCGTTTTGTTGCTGGTTGTGACACGGCAGGGTGACAGGATTATGCCATGTTTTCATACAGAAATAGAGCAGAGCTAAATGTGTATTTGGCACTGGCAAATGGCTAAGCATATAAAAATCAATTTTTTGAGCAATGTAGTAGTGTTTACATTCCTTTAATTTATATCTACTTTTTAATTGTCCTCAACAAACAAACAAAACCAAACCACTTAAAAGCAGTTTCACTATATCACAATTAAAGTTGTATTGATAGCAATCTGATTTCTATTCTGTGGCTTCAAACGTTGCTTTAACTTGCTCCAAGCCACTTTCCTATTAATGCCTTCTTAAAGTATACATATGTGAGAGGGTATGTATTTGTAATCATATGCATATGATTTAATCATGCCATATTTAATACATTTTTATCAGTCCAAAAATACTGCCTGCTTCTAGGTGACATTCATTTGCCATAAATTGCCCTTTTCATAATGGAAGATTATCTGCTATCTTAAAATTATTAGAACTATTTCCTAATTATTGTAAGTGACTCCAGGGCACACATTATTGTGTATCAAATTACTAGCTGACCTCACAAGTAATCTGGAACACATTGCTCCTGCACTATGCGCTTATTTCCCTCATAACAATAGACACAATTAACTGTAGAACAGACAAGATTAACTCTGCTCTATGCTAATCCCTGTATTCTGATTGGTCCCCTTATTAACTGCGGACTGAAGGAAGGACAGTAAAGGTGTCAGGAAAGTCCCTAAGAATTGGCAAGCCTGAAGGATACTCTGCCAGGAAAGAGCGGAAGGTGGCAGTTTGAAACACTTATTAAAGGAGTTAACAGACTTAAAAGGATGTGATTTAAAGCATTAAATGCCACAATCCTGTCATGTCCAAATACTGCAGTCTAAGCAACTGCTATTTCTCCATAAACATCACACACACACTGTTCTCAGTAGCTGGACAGTAGAATAGGACAAGGATGGAATGAGAAATCTTAACTGACAATGGACTTTGTGGGTTAAGCCTTCCAATAATATTCTAACATAGCGTTTGGATTTCTGTACTTGTACTTATTATTAATAATGGAGTTTATTAGGTACCCATCTGCCACTGGCATTCTAGTCTCCTTACATAAAAACCAGCAGTAAAATCAATTAACATCTCATTAAAAGATAAAACTCAAAACCATGCCAATAAAATGCTAAAACATATTTTAAACACATTCAGTCAGCATGATGGTATGCTAACATTCAGTAGTCTCAAGGTATGCAGCAGTTTAGATGTGTAGTTTTAATGCTAATTACAGCAAAATAAACTATAAAAATAAAATAAATTAATACAATGTACTTTAATTTCAAATTTAAAGCATATCCGATAGACCCTGGTTCTGTTCCTCAGTCAAATGCTGCATCATTTTGGACTTTAATAGTGTTGTATTGTGTGTGAAGAGGGTCCCCCCCACCCCTTTTAACAGCTATAGACTGCTGCGAGATTGTTCAAAGATAAAAATATGTACTGTGAAGCCCCTAAAATGTCATGATAAACGAACTCAAATGTCACTATTAAAATATCTCCTTTCATCAGTTTCACAGCACAGATCTCTTGTTGGAATGCCAGAAGAACTGACTCCACTCTGCA
This sequence comes from Mauremys mutica, assembly GCF_020497125.1. Taxonomy (NCBI): domain Eukaryota; kingdom Metazoa; phylum Chordata; order Testudines; family Geoemydidae; genus Mauremys; species Mauremys mutica. The sequence goes on from NC_059073.1 coordinate 267,902,946, forward strand.
ATACTTCTATGGGAACAGGGAATTTCTTTATGAAGGTTGAATTTAAGACAATGGCAACTTGGCTGCAATGCACGTGGCATGGCACTGAGATAGTCACCTGCAAAGTAGTTTAAAAGATACTCCCCCTGGAGAAAAATTCTTCTGTGTGAACTTCTTTTGAAAAATACTGTGGGGTTAAGTTTCTGGCTCAACACAAGGCTGCTGCAACAATGCTCCCCAGGCTCCTCTAAAATGTGAAAAAAAGCCGTTTTCTTTCAACTGACTCTGTTAACATTCTTTGTGAAAAGATAAAAAGGGAGTATCATGGTATAAAAGAACTGATTATGAAGAAAACAATTTCAAGGGTACCACTTTCCTTTCCTCTTGGAACTATTATACAGTAAGAGACTCATTCCCCCAAACAGCATCATTTGAACACAGGACCAAAGGAAAAAATTGGATCTTTGTTTTGTGCAGTTCTTGAGACCAGCTATCTATCTGTAATGATAACCTTGTTGGCTTGATTACCATAGGTAGTTCCTACAATATTCCATGCTTTGTCCCCCAAGTTAAATATATTTCTATATAAAATGTTCAAGTGAAGTTCAGATGGTTTTAACAAAAGTGGGGGGAGGGAGAGAGGAGGAAGACTACCTACAAAGGGTATTTATAATTTGCATTGCGTTGCTACCTGTGAAGAATAATACAGGATGATCTCTTTTGGAAGAAAAACCCTCACGTATAAATGGAACACTGTCAAATTTATAAGCAGCCATTTAGACAGCAAATATGTTGCTTGGGTTTCAGCAGTCTTAAACACCGTGAGCAGCTTAACCTTATCTCCCAGTGCCACTGCCTTCCTGGAGTAATTGATGCTTGGAGTCCCCAATTTCACATAAACCAGGCCACTATGTTATTGTATACAGCAATCTGACTGCTAGCAGAGACAGGAAACTGCACTGAACCCAGATCAATAGACATGTCAACAGTAAGCTGCTTAATCTAATTCTGCCTATCTCATCTTGGAGCACAGAGTTTGCAATTTTACTGCTAGGTCTCTGTGGCAGGAAATGGTTTGGAAAGTTTAGTCTTAAGAAGTTTAAGCGATATGCTTATCCTTCAGGCCCTTGAATGTTTATTCAGCAGAATAGCTGCTTTAAATGTTTTATAAATGGCAGCAATGTAAACAAGGCACTTCTGAGTTCCTTCACAGATGAAAGCTATAACAGCGATTTCCTTGGCAGTGGACAGGGAGTTTAACACTACAGCCAAATACACTTAAAAGTAACTTGCATTTGTACAGATGTACCAAACTAAAATAAACTTTGAAGATCAAAATATTTTTCCCCTCCTGCTCTCCTCCACTTCCCCTCTAATGGTATTATTCCGACATAGAAACACTTTTGCCTTGGCAATTATATTTGTCTTATCTCTAACTTTGATGCAAGTGACAGGAATGCCCTCCTTTGTAAATATCTTTAGCATCAAGACTATTATAATATAGTTTATGACAAATAAGTCAGATCAGGTGACTGGAAAATCAGATATAAGATCCTTTTTTGGCAAGCAGAAGAGGTGGAAATTAAATCAATGACATTTTCCTCACTCATGTAGATACCCTATTGACAGTATAACTAGCTTCTCCTTTAAAAAAAAATAATTAAAAAAAAAAACTTTGCCCAACATTTCAGCATGCTAGGCTTAAGGAGAATTTTTTTCCCCATTTGCTCCCCATGAAAATGACTCAGCTGAGTGTCTGGGCATACTGGAACAACTCTCTCACACACGTGGGTTTTATTCCATATCATCCCTTGCACCCCTTGAGCCATGGCCCTGTCACAATGTAAGCATTTGTCAATGATGTTACAGCAAAAAAATAATATTGTTCACAGTTCACTGGCAACTGTTCCAGGTCTCAAAATGCCTGGGGTTTTCAATTTCATCTGGAGTAAGACCAAATCATGTTGGGTCCCTCAGGGTTTCATGGTATCTAACAATTCAGAAGGCAATTGCCATTGCCAACAGAGAGAGAACATTAAAGCTCATGGTTTACTTTGGAATCTCAATTAATAGCTTCAAACCATGATAGACCTTTCAAATGCTCTGACAGTCAGTTTATCACTGGGAAACAAGTGTAAACTTGTTTAGAGAGGAAAGATGGTCTTATGCTTAAGGCACCTGACTAGGAATTAGGAGACCTACATTCTTTCCTCAACTATATGACTTTGGGCCATGTAAAATAAAACTTTCCTATCTCACAGGAGTGCTGAAATGCTACATGCATAAGTGCTCGTGAGGTACTCAGACACTACAGTGATGAGCGTTACAGAAAAACTAATAAACAAATTCAATAAAATAAGAATCCTGGGCTCATGGAGATCAGATCCATGAAAACTAATTCAGCAAAGAAAGAGTGCAGTGAATAATGAAATTGAAGGAAGAATTATAAAATGGCAATAAAAAATAAGATACTGAACTTGAGTGTTCCCACACACAAAATGATAGTTATGGGGAAATTCTGTAAAAGAACATTCCCTGGAGTAAAAACTACAAATTCATTTTGGAAGTATCTGTGATCCTGTTTATTCATGTATCGTGAACAAACTCGTGTGGATATCCATGCTTGACAAAGTTTCATACTGGATGTGTCTGCATAGCCATCCTGAAATCTTTGATTTTTTCTCTTATCTATAAAAGTTTCACTCCTTCAATCAAGAAACTGAAACTATACTATGTGATTCTGATTACCAATCGCACACCATGAATAAGCAACAGTCAAAGCAACAGCAGAGGTGACTCATTTGTGAACAATCCATGGACTGAACTATAATTACATAAAATGGCTGTACAGTTTCAAATAAGTTAGTAAAAAGAGTAAAAATCAAAGTTTGTTCAAAGATAGCGATTTTAGATGAATCCAGGAACTTGCATTTTCATATAACTAGGGCTCTATGTCTGTCATGGAGGCGGCGGAAGTCATGGATTTCATGACTGTCTACGACGTCTGTGACTTCTGCAGCGATCAGTGTGGCTGACCCCACGGCTGCCCAAGCAGTTGCTCAGGTGGCCCTGGGGAGAGCCACACCAGCCACTGCGAGAGCAGCTCTGCAGCCAGCCACTCAGGTGAGCAGTGGTCCCGGGGGTGGCGGGAGCAGCTGCAGCTTGGCAGCTCCCAGCAGAGGTCCTGGCGACCGCCTGAGCAACAACTGGTGCGGCTGGCCCCACGGACCCCCTGAGCAGTGGTCCCAGGTGCGGCTGGAGCAGCCGCTGCTTGGCGGCCTCCAGCAGCTGGTGCTGCTAGCCAAGGCCTCCCCCCAGAGCAGCAGCCCCCTGGCCTCCCCCAGAGCAGCAGCTCCTGCCCCCCAGCAGCTCACACCCCCCCCCAGAACCCTCCCAGCTAAGATTTAGTCAGGGGTATTTATAGGTCATGAGGCCGTGAATTTTTGTTTATTGCCCATGACCTGTCCATGACTTTTATTAGAAATGCCCATGACTAAATCGTAGCCTTAATCATAACACAAAAATCAAGAGGGCTTCCTCAAGCCCTCACAAAACAATACAAGAACAAGTAAACTTCTGAAACTCATCAAAATGGCTATACTGAAGTGCAGCTACAGTATGTAAAAAATTCATCATCACAATGAAACCTATGGTGATGTGCACACAGCCCTTCATTTAAGGATCTCAGTGGACAATCTTTTATTCCAGATGTTCTAAAACAATTAGACCCAATGCAGATCATTAAAATGGGGTTCCTCAGAACTTCACTGCTTACATTTGTATGCTATTCAGCTGTAACATCTTTTTAATGCCAAATTCAACATTTCTGAATTAAGCTGTGAAACCACTATTCTCACCTTTTTTTCAAATCCCTCCTCAGGACACATTTCTGTTTGGTGTCACCAAATAATCAGCCAACCACTGATAGATAGATTGTGAGGCAGTCTGAGGATAGCTGATTTTATTCATTTATAAACAATAAAAAAAAATGCAGATGCTTTGGAATTATCAGGTTGTGCAATAGCTAATCGATAGAACTCTATGATATTATCAGTATCCACACCCTCTTCATTGACTGTCTTGCTTGCTGCTTCTTGAGTTAAATTAGATTGTAATCTTTTCAGGGCAGGGACTGAGTATTCCTGTGTGTTTGTATTGTGATTAGAACAAGGGGCCCCTGATCCTGACTGGAATCTTTGGTCACTTCCACAGTACAAATAATAACCACCACCATCATAGCTACACTTCTGATCTGGGGTACAGAAAGTAAATGCGGACTTATGAGAGTCTCTGCAACAGGAACTTATTAGTATAAACCACAAAAAGTTGCCTACGAATAAAACCTCTACATAAATTTGAGAGCATGTGATGCATTTTTGAATGAGGTAACTAATTCTGCAAGGATTATAAATTTGATCCATTTAAAACAGTGATTCTCAACTTTTCCAGACTACTGTACCCCTTTCAGGAGTCACCTCACTTAAAAACTATTTGCTTACAAAATCAGACATAAAAACACAAAAGTGTCACATCACACAATCACTGAAAAATTGCTTACTTTCTCATTTTACCATATAATTATAAAATGAATCGATTGGAATATAAAATATTGTACTTACATTTCAGTGTGATACTTGAACCTGTTTTTTACTTATAAGCCTTGTCTGAAGCCTGAGCCCACCATCCGGGGATGAAGCATATAACTTAGCTTTGCAGGGCCCTCCGTGCTGTGGGGCCCTGGGGGAACTGCCCTGCTAGCCACACCCTAATGCCAACCTTGCACGTGTGACCTCCTTAAACCCATCCCACAATCCCCAGGTTGAGAAACACTGATCTGGATGAGTTGATGAGTTGATCTGGAAGAACTTGGCATACTCCCAACAGTACATGTGCCCTTGCTTGAGAACCACTGGTTTAAAGGGTTGAAATAAACCTGTAAAGCAGAATATGAAATATACACATGGACTACTAAACACTGTGTCCTTAAAGCTTTAATGTAGTATAGGAGTGGTCTACAACTGGAAAAATACCTTTTCTTTTGCTGTTCATAGCATAAACATGCACAAAAAAAAAAAAAGCCTGCTGGTGCATAATAGATATACCAGGTGCTTTAGGTGTTTACAATTGAAGCATTAAATCATTATTACGACACTGGATCTTAGCAACTGAATCCAAAGCTCTAGTTTCCTGTCTCAAATCTCATTCATTTTATCACTTTATTTAGGATTTCCAGGTTATGCACTTTTAGCTTCATTAGCCAACGCTGAACGAACTGCCTAGGCCATGATGACAGAAAATTATGGTGATGGATTTAAAGTAAATCACAATATTAACAATAAAAAATATAGAGCTCCCTTGTTGAATAGTTATGTTACCACACAAACATTGCCCAATTTTATTTTAATAAATTTCCTGATCTTGTCTATTTTCAAAATGTTAAACACTTTGCATAAAATATTAATCGAAACAGAGCTTGGGCCTAGGAGCCAAGATTCCTGGGTTCACTTCTACATTTGGTCACTGCGATTTTCACAGGGGCTAAGCACTTGCAAGTCCAGTGGGAGCTCTGCATGCACATTTCCTATGATAATCAGGCCCTTCATCTCTCTGGGACACATTTCCAAAGGTATTTAGGAACCTAAATATGCAGATAGGCACGTAGTGGATAGTTTAGGCACCTAAATACCTTTGGAAATCTGGCCCTCTGTGCACATTTTATCACCCTATAAAATGATACAAGCCAATTTACCTATCTAACTGGGTGCTGTGAGGTGTAATTAACAAGTTTAAAAAGTTCTTTGCCATCCTCAGATGAAAGGTGCTAAAATTGACACGTGTTAGCAATGCTGGTGTGCATATTAGGCATGTGATGAGCCATACTATGCAATGTTTTGTTAAATGCTTTGGCAACAATTTATACTACTACTATTTATACATTTGGAAAAAACAAACAAAAAACAATTCCTATTGCATTTTTAATGATTTCTAACTATAGGGATTTTTTGACCAGAGAAGGCATGTAGGAAGCTCATCAAAAGGTCAGAGTCAAATTGAACAGTGGCAATCTTTTAAACTTTTTTGTTTAACAAATGTATCACAGGAACTTTAAAAGCAATAGCTCTACCATGGCTTTCTGAATTAGCAAACATTGAACTTCCAGCTACCTGTAAAAGTATAGCCAGAGCACAAGAACTTTAACCACCGAAGACTACCCAGAACTTCCCATCTGGCACGTTATGGACAACATACCCCCAAAACGCCTGAAATTGTGAAAATCACTATGGACCACATTCGATCACCTCATGTCTCTGGATCTGGCCAGAGAAGGGCAAAGTGCCTGGACCTCATCACCATTCCAAACAAGCACTTTATGATCGCCCCAACAAGCCACTCTCCCGGTTTTGACCTGCCACGCAGACTTTGGACCACACTGCATTGCATCTGAACAAACCATGTAAGATGCGACTACTTGATGCACAAATGGAATATCAAAGATTCCCCTTCGTGTGACTGTGGCAGGGATGCTGGAACAATTTGTATAGTGGAACTGCAGAAATCCGCTGAACCAAACTGTAAACTGTATATAATGTCAAGCTGGGGGGGGAGGAGGGGGGAGGTCCTGCCACACCCCCAGCAACCCCAGTTCCAGCACCTATGGACTGTGGGGAGACTATCCTAGCCATCGAACACATCATAATACAGTGCCCCAAATATGGATTCAAAGCAAAATGGATAATACCCACAGGGTCACAGAGAAAGCCTTTAAATGGCTTATGAACCTACAACTGTGTCTATCGAATGTTGTTCCCCAGACACCACATGTGAGAAAGTGAGACCCTTTGTAACTGGACTTAGATAAATGACTTGCAAATTAAAAGAATCGTTTTTATGATTCACTGCAGTAGCTGGCTTTTTTTTGGATACAAGGTTAAAAGTGACTAGTAAACCTTTTAAGGTTATTGAAACTAAATTATTAACGCTACGTTTCACCTTCCTTTTGTCCTCCTCATGGCATTCTCCCTGATTACTTACTGCAGCTCCACTCCTACAAGTTGTAAATCAAATGAAAATCTTTGAAGTACAAAATCATCTGATTAAAATTTTCATCCACAGGGAAACTGCAGATATGACGGGAAGCCACATAATGCAGTTTTTACATTTGAAACATCTGACACCCTCTTATTTTTGTGTTGTGAAAATTGAGCACTTTCATCTTCATGAGTAACAAAAAGGAGGAGTCTCACCTTTTGAAACCTTTAAAACAACTCTAATATTTTTCTGCTGCGTGACTGCATTTGGTGTGTCATACTTCACATATGTTATGACACAGAGCTATTTGGGACAAAATACATTAGATAAAATGTTTTTTTCCCCCTTAGCTCAAATATGAACAATCCACAGGTTTGATGAGATCATTAAATAAAAGGGGTTGTTACAAGGTAAACTTGAAATATCTGTAAGGAAACGCCACACATGCCCAAACCTGAGTGCTTCCTGGAACTAAACAAAACTATAAAGCTGTGATGAACACTATCTAGAGAGTAACCATACATTAATTTGCATTTTCTTAAATGTAGTGCCTGTCCCAGCTGAGATATGCATTTGTTTAAAAAAAAGATTTCTGAAGAAGTGGGCAGATAACTTTTCTTAATACTACTTTTTCAGCTCTAGATTAAATGGGGACTGGGGGGCGGTGTCTATCAAGTTACTGAGATATTTCAATGAACGGGTGAGACACTCCAGAGAAAGAGGAAAAAGTGGTAGCTGAGTTTGCAGTTTCAGCTTCCACTGAGTTCCCTGGATACAGCTTACTTACAGTCTACATAGGTTAGCACAAAAGGTTAGCTCTACACAAGTCAAATCGCATTCTAGGAGGGATAAGAGACTTTTGCCCCATGGGGTGTTGTTGGGGTTCAGCCAGAACTCAGGCTTAAAAAGTGAGCGAATTCTCCAGAGGGAGTCTCCTACTGCTTCAATACTCTTTACTGTTTTTCAGCACTTTCAAATTTCACCTCAGAAGCAGGAGGTACAGAAGAAGTGTTGGGTTCCTTTTTAAAGGGGCAGCACTGTCTGTCTAGGTTTTGAGACTGCCGATCATCCTTAGTATTTGAACACCATAGTGTCACTGTGTTGTACAATGGGATTATTACAGTATGGAACAGATTTTTTCAGTGTACTCCATTGATTGGTCAAAATGAAGAATAAGGTTCTTCCTAGTAACATTGTACATGATGCATGCAATGACTCCATCAAGAATATGTTCAGTCACATAGTATCTAGAATTCTATCTGGCTGAAAAGGCTTTTGAAGAGGAAAGTGCCAAGAACATATTTCCTGTGGGAGGGCATGCATCTCTGTGATTGATAGAAGGTGATGTCAACCCATAGCAGAGTGATTGAGGAGAAAGATTGAAATGATCAAAGTTCCTAGCGTAAAGACTCCAAGAGACCTGTTTGCATTTGGGCCATTCTAGGATCAAGTCTTTGGTTTTCCCATTTTTTCTCCAATACAAACAACAGAATATTGCATATACTGAACCAGTCACTCAGTGTTGATGGATTTGTACTAAAATCAGCATTGCTGTTTTCTACAGAAAGCAATAAGGCATGTGCAAATTAGAACAAGTAGTGTCAGAGTGAAGCAGCCCTGGCAGCTTTTACTAGTTGTATTCTTGGATCACGATTTCTCCCTCCTCTCCCTTTTTCATCTTTGTGTTGCTCTTTGCTATGCTGCCCTTACCTTTCTTTGATTGATAGTATCTCCTACAAACTAGCTCCCACTCCAGCCTGCTCAAGAAAAAGAACCTTCCCTTCAATACCCTAGCACACTCCATGGAAAGACTATTACTCTCCTTACAGCATCTCAAAGGCAGCATGACTGGAAGAAATGAGCATGAAGTGGGAGTCAGGAGTTATAATCTTAGGCTCTATGTAGCTCAGTTATCTATATAATGGGGATAATGCCTCCCATCTCCCCCCCATCAAGGATGTTGTGAGGCTTAACGTTTGCACAGCACTTTGCACACATAGCTAACATACACTGTTATTTGTTCCAGCCCATTTGAGGGAAGGAATCTCCTCTATCCTTTCCCAGGGCACAAGGTGCAGCCCCTCTCCCTCTGATTTGATTCAACAATTAGATGTTTTGTTTCTCAGCTGGATTTAACAGAACCAGTAAAGGTTTTGTTTGGAATCTGAGAGCTCAATCTGAGAGAATGATATGTATGGGGATTTGAATGAAAGCTTAACCTCAGCACCAATAAACAAATATTTCAGATGTACATCTGTTCTCTGACGCTTTGGGAGGGTGTTTTCCTTCAACTGGTTTAACTCCCTCATTCTCTTTGGTCGGATGAATAACATTCAGGCGAAAGTACATTAATTCCTGTTCCAAATCCAAATGGCTTCCACATACAGGTACTTAACCAGAAGCAATAATGCTTGGCTCCCTACATACTTGTCAACTTTTCCAAACCCAAACGAAGTGATCTATAGACTAGTGTCCCAAAGTGTTGGGGCTGGAGAGTGCATCCAAAGTTGGCAGCATATCTAACTCCTATATATTTTGTGGACTAAAAGCAGCCAATCCACCATTAAATCATAGAATGAAGACATTTTATAAAGCCAACTTTCTAAAAATTTGTAATAAACCTGTCTCCTTTGTAATTTTCATCCTTCTTCCCTTTTTCTCCACTTGAACCTTTATAGCATACCTGTATACCTGTATGCATCTTTCACATTTCCAGCAGCCATGTTTTCTGCAACTTTTAAAATCTTATTTAAAATGTTTCATTTTAATTCCTCCCTCCCTCCCATCCTCTGCTTATCCATCTTTTTTCTGTCTTAATGTGGGCTTTCAGCCACTATTTTTCTACCAGTGCTTTCTCGCCCAGTCTATCCCCGTTCTTCACCACTGCCTCTGACCCTTCTGATTTTACTTCCCTTTATTTTTTTATTTCATACCTCATTTCTACTCCTTTCCCCTCCACCCTATTAGTCCTCTTCCAAGCTGGCACTCCTAACACCTCTGACAAAATATCTCCTCGCCATTTCTCAATCCCTTGGGTCTCTTGGAATCAGGGTTGGGGAACAGGTCATGCTGACTCTCCCAGTGTGGATGATATGTGTATTGAGGAGTGGGAGTGGGTAAGAGAATGAATTTGGAGGTATCACTTCCAAATGCAGATAAATTAACAGCTCTCTTCCCATTACACCTGACATATATTTTGGCTGACACACAGAACAGCAACAAAATAAATGAAAGCCCTAACACAGTTGACAAAGTAACTTGATTTGGTTTTGAAACATTCTTCTGCAAATAGTGCATTTCTAGCTGATTATGAGGGTCACCATTTCAATAACTTTATGGAATGGTAGTGCTATTGGGGACATATTTAAAAGGTTTGACAATTAAAAATGGCAGAGGCCACAATTTTGATGCAACACCTTAATACTCTTATCATGACTTAGCTGAAGATTTAAGAATGGATCCACATTCTGGATTATCGTTTACTGATATAACTTTTATAAGGATGGGACACGCAGGAAACTTTTATGTCGGGAGGAGGACAGGGTCAACTGCTTAGAGGTTCTCCACCATACTCCCTGAACAGCAATTCATTGTTCCCCTTGACTTGGTCAGACTTAGCTTTAAGTCTTTATTTTACTCTAAGATCTCTTACTTGCTAATGCCCTGACCTTGGCATCTGTGCTACTCCTCCTAAAGCTAATGTGATATACTCAAACAATGCAGACCATTGCTAAGGAATATAAGCACCCTTAGTGATGTCACTGAACTCATTAAAGATATAGTTGACTTTTGGCCCTAGAAAACCTAATTAACAAATGTAACCGTAATAGAAAACAGTAGTGCTTGTTGATAAGCAGAGTAAAACAATACATGTTTTGTTCAAATATAAAAATAGCCCTTGACCAAGAAATACGATTTTTGTCTTAATAATTGTGGCAAACTATAGCTAAGTATGCAATTCCTGAGATAACTGATGTGAAAAGAATGGGGAAACTCAAAATACAATCACACACATTTTAAAATTCTAATTCTTAATGCAATCTACATAGTTGACAGCAGGGCTACAAATTTCAATGATTCATTTTAGTAAACAGCAAATTGTTGTGCATTCTCACTCTAAGGATGTGTTAGAAGGCTAACCCTAACAGAAGATTGGTGAAATCTAACCACTGAGAATTACTATAAGTTCAATTTTTATAGCGATTGCAGCAACACAATAACAGTGCTGTAAAATGTGACGGTGGTATTTATTTGTTATAGCTATGGATTGCACATTTACAAAACAAGAAAAGTATTTTATGCTTCATATATCACTGCTAGTATTAAGAGTTTTATTCCTTCACACACTATTAAACATGCCAATATCTCCCACTGGTGATATAGTCTCTATAAAAATTGTACTATTCATTAGACTTCTCTCTTTTAATATGTACTTTTAGAAATTTCTTTAAAAGTTTGCCAGGAATTAAATGCATTTATTTTATCACATGACTGTATATAAAAAGTCCATCTGTGGACTTCTGGGTTACTGTACAATCTTGCAAGAGAATTTATACAAGAACCTGATCTAGTCCCAGAGAAAGAAATCATTCTTTTAAATAAAAACAGTTACAAGAAAATAGTTCAAAAAGTGGAGATTCCAAATACAAGTTCTTCAGGGTCAAGATTATATTGTCAAATTGTCTGGAATATGCCTTGCATATGTATCGCACTAGTTGTATGAAATCGCTATTGTAAAACAATGTAGCCAAAATGGTCAGAGATGTACTGAACTGAATCAAAAGACAAAACTATTTAACGTTGAAAATAACCATATTGGGTTTTGGTGGTAATTCTCATATCCTCAATATGAGCAATTTTCTTCAGCACATACAAGAAGCCAGAAAATGGGTGAAGTCAGGCTGTATATTAAAAGGGAACTGCCTATTAGTGAGATTTATTTCACTATGGAAAACAGTTCCAAGGGAGGGAGAAGTTCCATTGTTTGAGACCTCTAAAGTTAGACTGGATATAATATTCATTACATTATAGGGAACAATGCTTTACTGGCAGGAACATGAACTAGGTCAGGCCTGCACAACTCGTAAAGCGGCGAGGGCCATATTACTCCAAAGAAAACAGCTGAGGGCCGACCCCCCCGGCCCCGCTGACCCCCCCCACAGCACCGCCAAGCCCCCCCGAAACACTCCCCCAGCACTGCCCAGTCCCCCCGAAACACCCCCCCAGCGCCGCCCAGCCCCCTTTAAATACTCTTCCCCTTCCCGCAGCACCGCCCGCCCCGTGGAAACAAACCCTCCTTCCCCAGCGCTGCCCCAACTGAAACAGCGGTATTGAACCTTGGTAATATGTTATAGCGAGCCCCTAAGGTAGTATAATTAAGGTAAAAGAAAAATGTCTTTTTGCTAGAAGTAGAATAAGATCTTCCCCCCCACTTTGTAATCAATTGTCCTGTTGAATGAATGAGGTGTGGATGAGGAAGGCAGGCACCTCCAGACAGCTGCAACCCTTGGAGAGGGGATGGGAGCCAGACCAGATCAGTAGAACAGGTCAGCCACTGATTCCTCGCTCGCCTCCTCAGCCCCCCGCCCCGCCCCTTCACTCCCCCCACCACTGCCCCACCCGCCTCTTCAGCCCCCCTCCCTCACCCGCCGCTTGCCTACTCACCCCCCACAGGTCGCACAGTGAGCCCACCTACTCTCCCCTGCAGGCCGCACAGTGAGCCCACGCGGGCCGCATGCAGCCCCCGGGCTGCATGTTGTGCAGGTCTGAACTAGGTGATACAAGAGGTCTTTTTAATTCTGAATTCTATATGTCTGTGAAAAATTCTCTCCTCTGCAGAAGCAAATATAAACCTTTGACAATTTTTTAAAAGGTTTTGTGCAATCTAGTGCTGGACACAGATTTTCCTCCACCTGCTGCTTTGTTTCTTAAGGTTTTCATTACAAATGGCTCTGTCAAATCAGCTTCACCCCAAATTTTGGTACCCGATTAATAATTTAAAAAAAATACTAACTAATTTTTGACATTAATGTGAAATGGGTGGCAAAATCCCAAGTTATCAGATCAAAGTAACTCAGCACTATGTTAAAACACACTAGGAAACATTTAGTGAGCACCAATAGGGTCTACACAGACCAATTAATGTGCACCCCTGTAAGTACATATTAGCTCACTGTACAGACAAGCTCTCAGACAGAAAACAGTATGCACAAATATGTTGTGTGTTGGCTTTATCAAGAAAGAAAATAAGATTTAAAAAAACATGTATTTGGGAGATATAATCAGAAAACAACTTCACAACGTAAACTACATTATGCATAATACACCAAAAAGTTAGTTTAAAGTGAAATGAAATCTCACACACACACTTCAAAGAAGAGAAACACACTTTTTTGTGAAGAACAGAGCAGGCATATCTGACAGATGCTGAGGTCAAATCACCCAACCTTTACAGCTAACACAAACCTATTACAGCACTTTGTACACATATCTGTGTTGTGAAAATATGCATGTGTTTTTAACTCTTAACCATAGATTAAAGTCTTGCTTCCTGTGTGGTTATTTAGGTGTTGTTGGTTTTTTTAAACAGATGGTCAGAAGTGAGGATGAAGGAAAGCATTTTGTGTGATCCATTGTTCATTCAGAGAATGTAATCTTTGTTTTGTTTAAGTGTCACAGCTCACTGCAGTAATTAGTAGAGGAGACTATTTGAAGTTTTAAATTTTTAAATGAGGAGCTACAAAAAAAAACAATAGCTTTTTATGCTTAAGGTAAGATTATATTATGTATACATTAAGCTCTTACTCAGCCCTTGTTTTTAAAACTGTTACAATTATCAACCAAAACTACAGCTTTAATGTAATATTTCGGACCATTACTGGGAAATAATTTTATGCTTCATATATCTGTGTATAGGAGACTCACACATTTAACATGTATACAGTAGATTTTATATATGCCCTTCACTTATCTCTGTACAGAGATTTTATAAAGGACTGTATCATTATAACCCAGATGACTGGAAAAAGGCTAATGTAGTGCCCATCTTTTAAAAAGGGAAGGAGGAGAACTACAGGCCAGTCAGCCTCACCTCAGTCCCTGGAAAAATTATGGCGCAGGTCCTCAAGGAATCAATTCTGAAGCACTTAGAGAAGAGGAAAGTGATCAGGAACAGTCAGCATGGATTCACCAAGGCCAAGTCATGCCTGACTAACCTAATTGCCTTCTATGATGAGATAACTGGTTCTGTGGATGAGGGGAAAGCAGTGGACGTGTTATTCATTAACTTTAGCACACGGCCACCCAGAGGATTCAGGGGGCATGGGGCAAAGCAATTTTGGGGGCCCCTTCCATAAAAAAAGTTGCAAAATTATAGATTATATTATATTCTCGTGGGGGCCCCCCGGGGCAAATTGCCCCATTTGCCCCCCACTCTGGGCGGCCCTGCTTTAGCAAAGCTTTTGATACGGTCTCCCACAGTATTCTTGCCTGCAAGTTAAAGTAGTATGGGCTGGATGAATGATCTATAAGGTGGACAGAAAGCTGGCTAGATCGTCGAGCTCAATGGCTCCATGTCTAATTGGCAGCCGGTATCAAGTGGAATGCCCCAAGGGTCGGTCCTGGGGCTGGTTTTGTTCAATATCTTCATTAATGATCTGGAGGATGGTGTGGACTGCACCCTCAGCAAATTTGCAGATGACACTAAACTGGGAGGAGTGGTAGATATGCTGGAGGGTAGGGATAGGATACAGAGGGACCTAGACAAATTAGAGGATTGGGCCAAAAGAAATCTGATGAGGTTCAACAAAAACAAGTGCAGAGTCCTGCACTTAGGACAGAAGAATCCCATGCACTGCTATAAACTAGGGACCGAGTGGCTAGGTGGCAGTTCTGCAGAGTAGGACTTAGGGGTTACAGTGGACGAGAAGCTGGATATGAGTCGACAGTGTGCCCTTGTTGCAAAGAAGGCTAACGGCATTTTGGGCTGTATAAGTAGGGGCATTGCCAGCAGATCGAGGGACGTGATCATTCCCCTCTATTCGACATTGGTGAGGCCTCATCTGGAGTAGTGTGTCCAGTTTTGGGCCCCACACTACAAGAAGGATGTGGAAAAATTGGAGAGAGTCCAGCGGAGGGCAACAAAAATGATTAGGGGGCTGGAGCACATGACTTATGAGGAGAGACTGAGGGAACTGGGATTGTTTAGTCTGCAGAAGAGAAGAATGAGGGGGGATTTGATAGCTGCTTTCAACTACCTGAAAGGGGGTTCCAAAGAGGATGGATCTAGAGTGTTCTCAGTGGTAGCAGATGACAGAACAAGGAGTAATGGTATCAAGTTGCAGTGGGGGAGATTTAGGTTGGATATTAGGAAAAACTTTTTCACTAGGAGGATGGTGAAGCACTGGAATGGGTTACCTAGGGAGGTGGTGGAATCTCCTTCCTTAGAGGTTTTTAAGGTCAGACTTCACAAAGCCCTGGCTGGGATGATTTAGTGGGGGATTGGTCCTGCTTTGAGCAGGGGATTGAACTAGATGACCTCCTCAGGTCCCTTCCAACCCTGAACCCTAAGAATTACACACATTAAAGTATCTTTGTTACTACTTCTCTCTCAGCCCGCTGCCCCAGGCCCACTTATGTGTCTCATCCACCTATTACAGCTTGTCTTTTAGATTGTATAAGAGATTAATAGACCCCAACAAATTGGTGCCAAGTAGATAAATCCCATTCCTATTAGTGTGAAATGGAATGTAAGGGACTGCAGTTCCATACCTGGTTATATTTGGTTCAAACAGAAGAATGAGTATATCAAGCTATTGTGCCAAAAACCTCATGACCCTATTAAGTATTTTTACTTCCTTTCGTATTCCTCATCCTTAACTTAAAGGCTGTGCCTATATTTCACCTCATCCCTAGTTGTTCCTTGATTCCTCCCTGCACTCTGCATGCTATGCCATTTCAGCTCTCCATGACGCTTTCTATCTTTAACCACATATGGTCCTACAACTTTTTCCTCATAGTGCTGATTTTGCCAGGATTGCCCTCTCTAATCCTGTGCACCAAGTACCCTTTCCCCTCTCATTTAAACCCTTCTTTTGGTTCTTCTTCCAATGCTGACTCTCAAACTAGCCTTCATTTCACTATAATAAAGAGTTAATGAGGAACAAAGATCTATCTGTAACCATAAGCATTTTCGTGACTGATCACTGTTGTATCTCTCATCATTTTGTGCCTTCTTCACCTTCCCTTTGTTTGCCATCATCCTTTACAGTGGTACAATATATCTAATTTAGTTCCTCGGTGTCTGTAAAGCAACATAATTCATACCTGTGGTGCTATATAAATAATAGCTTCAATTAATATTTGCACTGATGTATCTGTAGTGTATGGGAAACATTGTCCAATTTGGTCCTCTAAAGGTAGGCATATAAAGCAAAGTGGACTTATTTTCAGATATGCAGAGCACCAACAATTCCCACTGTTTGAGAGCTGCACGTGCTCAGCACATGTGAAAATCAAGACACTTATTTAGGTGCCTGAATATGGATGTTGGAGCCTAACTGCAATTGGAAAATGTTGGCCTCAGTGTTGACTTATTAAAAGTAAATACTGAAATGATATTTTATTTAGAATCTACTTATTTTATAGAGTGGCTGCTTTGTGAACTACAGTAATGGTATAAAATTAATATCCTATCTAAAGGGCATAAAGCTCCAAGTATATAATTTTGCAGGATTTGAAACAGTAGTGCTCTGCATCTCGATTAATGACAAAGGCTGTTTATACATATACATATATATATATAGCGAGAGAGAGAGAGAACACACATGAATAGGCCCTTCAGGAATCTTTCCCCCCATCCCACAGAATGGGGTAAGAGCCCCAGGGAAAAATTCAGCCACTTTCTCCCTGCCAAACACTACCCCACATAGGAACCGAGACAAATGAAAAACGGAAGGATATCCCCAAAATCTTTGTAGCAAGAAGCTTTAAATGAAATTTAACTTATTAAAGTTTTCTGTAATTTTGAATTAGACAGTTACTCTGCTAGTCAGGCACTGTTACAAAAAGGGAATAGCCACCAGATAAACAGGAATGGGAAGCAGAACAATGCTTTTGAAGTTTAGCAACGGAATGTACTATTTTAGAAGAGAGGTGGGGTTGTACATTCTCAAGGCTTCCTTCTGTTGGGATAGATTCAAACTAGCAAAGATATGGGTTCACTTGGTTGGGGAAAAAAGGTTGATTCACGGATTTGTTTTATGAACACTGAAATGCTTCAACCTACCTGTATGGCTGCAACACTGTGAATTGAAATCAAGTTAAAATTAAAATTAGTGCAGGTCACAGAGAAACTCAGCAAAGCTAGTTAATGTAATAATGAAAAACATTTGAAACCAGAACATACGTTATTGTACCCCCAGCTATCTCCATATTAAAATAAATGCATATTCAAATGTTCCCCAGTGATACCCTTCTGCTCTTTCAAATTCAAAGGAACTCCTTTCTAATCCAATACAATCTCTTTCACTCCACATTTCAGCAGCTGTCTTGCATGATTTCTAATCAAAGCTGATGATAACTGGTTTTGGCAACAGATTGTAGTATCCCAAATGAGTAATTAAACAAAGAAAATTTGTTCACTTCTTTCTCAGAAGCCTGGGTACATTTCATATTCCTAATATCTTCAAACCTAACTAAAAGGAGTTGATGGGTTTTGTAATCTGGTCAACCCTTCTAATATATTTAATGAAGGAATGTCAGAGGTCTATGGTATTTGTATACTTCAAAATGTAGACAGCTACATGACAAAGATAAATGTCAGCCTAGAAAAACCATTTGACCATTACAATTTATAAGAACAGAAAATGAGAAACCTTTGGACAACAATTGATTTAGATTTGACTGAGAAACAAGCACATGGAGAAAAAGTAAATTGACATATTATCAAAAATCTCCACTTGGGCTTACTCTAAAATACACTTGAAAGGGGGCAAGGGAGTACATCACAACATAAAATAACACTCATTGAAAAACTATATTGATTTGGAAGGTAGAGACACAGGGTTGTCAACCCAGAAAATCACTATACTCAACTACAAAGGAAATTCATCACGGCAAAAAGGAAGTAGGTGGACCCAACAAAGCTCATGAGGGGAACAGAAAAAAAATCAACAGTGCCTGATGTTATAGATTATTTTAAAAACCCTAGAATGATCCCCGAGCAATAAATAAAAAACATGAGAAATCTAATGGACAGAGACAGTGAAAAACTAATTAGGATGTGTATATTTCATTGCCAGGGCATTGGGATTTCTTTAAAATACACTATGTAACAGTGTGCTCTAAACATGAGTTTTAAGTTAAAAGCGGTAAAAATCAGCACACTTGAAAACATAGTATGTAACCACTAGGAAGATTTTACACTCGCATACAGAACATATGTTAAAACCACAATTATAAATTCCTTTCCTAACATGAAACAGAACAGCTCTGAACAAAGTCTGAGAGAAGTCAGTGAGTTGAAAAGTGAATAATTTCAAATAGCCCATGATACTAAAGACAAAGTTAAATATTTCTCAAATTTGTGAGGTTTAAAAGAATTTTCTTCAATGTCTGTTCTTGAGCTGGAGTAGGAAGAGCGGGAGGAGAGAAGATGAAATGGCATCTGAGCAGGACATATTTTTGGCTGTAATAAAATGCAGAGCAGTAGTGGGATCCAGTTGATTCAATATGACACTAAACGCTGCAGGTTAAGAACAGGTTAGACAAACACCTGTCAGGGATGGTCCAGGTATACTTGGTCCTACCTCAGCACAGAAGATTAGACTAGATGATCTCTTGAGGTCTCTACTGACATCACAGAAATGTAGGGCTGGAAGGGAGATGCAGAACATGGGCTCAATCCTGTATCACTGAAGAAGTCAACAGGAATCTTGCCATTGATTTCAAAAGCAGGAGCATTAAGCTGTTGTACAGCATATAATAACTACTGTACGTAGAAACAGACACACAGATATGCATCTCACTTTGCAGATGAAGAAACTGAGCCACAGAGGGTGTGTCTATTTTGCAATGTAAACCTATGTTTCAGCCCCGGCTCAAGACTAACCCCCTTTGTGTGTACACTGCAACTGCCCTAACCCAGGGCTTGGACCCGGGTCCCAGGACTCCGCAAGGCTGAAGGATCTGAGCTCAAGGTGAGCTGGGACCCAGGGTCCAGGCCCTATCGCTTTGCAGTGTAGATACAATCCCCTTTGACTAGGTCCCAGGAGTCAGCTGGAAGTATCCCACAATTCCATGGGACAGCTTCCTTAGTACACTCTATCCCAGGGGTAGGCAACCTCTGGCACCGGTGCCGAAGGCGGCATGAGAGCTGATTTTCAGTGGCACTCACGCTGCCCGGGTCCTGGACATTGGTCCAGAAGGGCTCTGCATTTTAATTTAATTTTAAATGAAGCTTCTAAAACATTTTAAAAACCTTATTTACTTTACATACAACAATAGTTTAGTTATATATTATAGACTTCTAGAAAGAGACCTTCTAAAAACATTAAAACTATTACTGGAACGCGAAACCTTAAAATAGAGTGAATAAATGAAGACTCGGCACACTGCTTCTGAAAGGCTGCCGACCCCTGCTCTATCCTAACAATCTGCAATCCACTCTATTGAAAATGGAAGCCACTCCTCCGTTTGCAAATGACAGCAACTCAGGTCAGCATTAACCCATTCTCTTCGCATCACCATCTGCAAGCACACTCACAGAGCCCCCTGGGTTTGCACCAGAGAGTGAGCCAATCAAGCCTTTTGCAAAGCGAGCTGCTTCTTGGTAACATGCAGGGTGGGCAGTAAAGTTTTCCCACAGTGCACCACGGTCCTAAGGCTAGAGCAGCCCACATTTTTGAATGGGGGGGCACTAGGAAGTCTGATATGGTTACTTTGACTTGGTCTGCACACTGCAGCGCCCTAGGTTCGAGAACGATTTGAAAAAATCTTAACATAGGGTTCAAAAACAATGTAGACACTCAAGCCCAGGGTTCCCTAACATGGGTCAGCTAACTCAAGTCCCATTAACCTTGGGCTTACATTGCAGTGTAGATATACTCAGAGATGCATATCCTCCCTTCAGCTAAACCCATGAAACCTGCAGGCTTCACACTGGTGAATTGAGCTTTCTTTGCCTCCATTTCCCCTCTCT
The DNA here is from genome assembly GCF_020497125.1 of Mauremys mutica. Lineage (NCBI taxonomy): Eukaryota > Metazoa > Chordata > Testudines > Geoemydidae > Mauremys > Mauremys mutica. Next base: position 267,923,152 of record NC_059073.1, read on the forward strand.
AAAAAAAGGGATAAAGACTTATCTAGCTCCCCAGGGCTGCAGTGGCAATTATTTGTACAACGCTTTAGAAATGTAAAACACTTTATAAGTGCTAAGTATTATTATTTTAATTCATCTCACTTGTATTAGAGATTTGATGATGAAATACTCAGATTTAATATACCTATTACTTGTGTAAGTAGACCATAATTCATCTGAAGCTTGTAGCCTAGTAGCTGCCAAGCAGTCTAACTATTTACATGATTTTCTGATGAAAGGCACTCTGAAGACTATTGTTGTAGTAATGAGGTGTTTCTTAAAGAACCCCAAGCAATACATTTCCTTTTTAAAAAATTATCATAATTAGCTTAATACAATAGCTACAGCTTTTACTTCTCAGAGATACAAAAACTAAGGCCCCAATGCTGCAAACTCTGAAGCATGTGTGTTACTTTTCTTATGCAGCAAGTAGATCCTTGGAAACTATAGGGCTACTCATATGAGTCAAGTTACATAGATAAATCTAGGAAAAAATATGGATTACGATTCATATTAAATTTGCATTTCAGCAGAAAAATAGATCTTTAGTGAACATAAAAAACCCTACTGCTTCCATCTTTATAAAAATTAACATATTTCTAATAATTTAATTCTTGTGCAAGATCACAAAGTGACATTTTTTCAGAGAATAGCTTTGGCTACATTTAGTCTCTGGATTGAGGCACTTTGTAAAAAAAAAAATAATAAAAACCCCTCAAAACCCAGATTTATTATTTGATTTGCTAAGTTCATACACATGGAAATAATATCAAGGGAAAGAATCTCTTACAAGAGATAACGAAATAAACAAAGAAAATATAGGCCACAGAGAGAGACTTATAGACCCACAAGATAGATGCAGAACCACTGTAACAAAACAAAAACAAAAACACACAAACACCGCTCTAAAATGCAGTAGCTAAATGTATTAGCACAACACAAGTAAACATTTTACCAGATCAAAACTCCAATAAACAATCACCAATACCTAAAGGGTTGGTGAATAAAAAGACCTAACATTATACAAAAGAAAAAGGCAACACAGAATAGTTCAAATGGAAACTTTCCATCCAAAAATGGCCCAATCCAGAACTCGTAGATGTCAATGAAAAGAATCCCATTGACCTCACTCGGCTCTGGATCAAGCTCATAGTGGAGTGGACTTCACTGACAGAGGAGCAGGACATCAACTTCACAGATCTCATAGTCAGACACTAAAAATTATTAGCATTTAACAGGAGATGTGTATAATGAAAATCATTACGAACCAAGTCTCCAATAGCAATTGAGGTTGAAGAAGTCAGGCAAAAATCCATTTGCATTTCTGTCATGTTAATTCTTGTGTAACGCTAGTGTTACTAACAATATAAAATATTTAAAATGTGTTACTTCCAGAGCCAATTATATTTTTCTAGTGAGAAAATTATGTTACAAATGCAAAATAGTCCTTTACTTCTTTTTAAGGGATCAAATGCATTATGCAATTAATTCTATAGCTATATTATAATTGCTCAGATATTGGAACTCACGCTGGTTCAAAATGTTCTTTGAATAATGTCTCCCTCAGTCTACCACATACTGTACTGTCCAGATAAAATAAGAATTTCTATTTATATAGCATCTTACATGGTCTCAAAGTAGTTTATAAAATTAGGCCCTGGTCCAGCAAGGAGTTCAGAATCTTACAAGAGTAGGGAATTCTATACATTGATGATACCTGCCCACCATTGACAGGCAGGCATTTAATGGTACACCACAATCCACATAATTTTGTATTTGGTACAGGATTCGATGGTGTGAGGTAAATAAGGCCTGGAGCCACATTGAATGATGAGGATAAAAAGGAAATATTGAACATTGTCCAAACTGTGTACAGAATGACCAAGAGATCCTAAGAAAAAATAGCATATAATGTAATAGTGAGCATAATGCACAGGTGCAAGGGGGCTGAATTAAGATTGCACAGGGAGAGGGGCTGGGGCAGTTTGGCAAGGAAATGCACTGGGATCCAGGTGGAGAGAGGGGAAGGTGGGTCTGGCTGAGCAAGGAGACTAGGAGCTGGGGGGAGAGACTGGAACTGGTGAGGCACAGAATTGGGAGCCAGGGCAGGCTGACTAGTAGCTGAGGAGGGAACTGGTGGTGGTGGTGGTGGTGGTGGGACACAGATTAGGAAGTTGGTTAGGGAAACAGTGAGTTCAGATAAGGAGCTGAGCGGATGTGGGAAGATGGGGACTGGCTGGACAAGCAAATTCAGATTAGGAATCAGTGTGAGGGGAGCAGAGGAAGGGAAATAGATCTGACAAGAAGCTGGGGAGTAGGGGGGGAACTGGAACTGGCTGGGAAAAGAGAATGAGACAAGAAGTTAGGGAGGAGTCAACAGGGGAAAGGATCTGAGGAGGGATTGGCAGAGGAAACAGATTGGATGAGGACCCCATGGAGGGAGACTAGGACTGGAAGCAAGTGGGGGTGGGGCAGAGGCAGATCGAAGGTAGAAGCTGGGAGGGCAAGACTGGTGACATGGAGTTGGAACAGTAGGGAGCACTGAGGACTGGCTAGGCAAGGAGATTAGGACTGGGATAAGAAGCCTGAGGAATGGCGACTGGGACTGGATAGACAAGGTGAATGGGTTTAGGGCAAGGAGCCAGGGCAGTGAAAAGAGATAGAACTCAGACAGGAATAGATCAGAGACAATGAGCCATGTCAATATGATGCAATATCTGGGTTTTTTTAAGTTTTCTTTTTTTAAAAACCTAGCAATTATACCCCAAAAGCTATCTTAAAAACATTTGGGTTGCAAAGTCAAGCACTCAAAAGTTAGGAAATGCCAGAATTAAGGTTGCAAACTTAATTCATCTGCATTGGGTATTTGCACTATGATTTTTAATTATATGATCACATACTATTTTTCCACAGGATCCCTGCCTCATTCAGTGCAGAGAATGGACCCACTCTAGGGATGAATCAGGGCAGTGAAGGAGGCTGTTTTTCTAGGATCCCTGCTTCATTTGCTGCTGAAGTTGGAAGGTGTGTAGAGAATGGGGCAGGGAATCAAAGGAAGAGAAAGGACAGTCTCATGGTTAAGGCAGTCAAATGCTGCCCTGGAGAATTTGATTCTTTCCCTGCCTCTGCCACAGACTTCCTGTATGATGCTGGGAAGTCACTTAAACCAAACTGTTCACAGGTGGTCACTAATTGTGTGTCCTCATTTTCTGGATGCCCAACTTGAGACACTGGAGTCTGAACTGCAGAAGTGCAGAGCTGCAACTGAAGTCAATGTGAGCTGTGCATTGGACACACAAAATGCTACATTAATGCAAAGGTGTGGGGTGTGTGTGTGTAATTTTATATTATACACACACACACTTTATTTACTACACACAAGTTCTTATGAATGCATGAGATAGAACACTAGTCATCATGTGTCTAGGTATCATCGTATTATGTGTCCACTGAGAGACAGAGACACACATACCCTCCCCCTCCAAACCATGGGAAAGATTGCCTGGTGGCTATGGTGCTAACCTAGGACTCGGGAGACCTGGGTTCACGTCCCAGCTACACCACACACTTCCTGTGTGACCTTGAGCAAATCACTTAGTCCCTGTGACTAAGCTCCCTATCTGTAAAATGGGGACAGCAGCAACGTAACATGGTGTTGTGAGAATCAATACATTAAAGATTGTGAGACATGCAGATATTACAGTAATGGGGGGCTATAAAAATACATAAGTGAAAAACAGATGAATAAATAACTTGGATTGTCCCCCTGAAATCCACACATGGTGAGAACTCTACATGACCAGACTTCCCTCCAGTCCCCTCACAGAAAAGAGGTCCAGCCACCTCCAATCTCCACTCGGAGTCCTGGTTCAATGACTAAGTAAGCTGGGAAATGAGGCGCAAGGGGGCTAGATATGGGGTCTGAAGTAAAATATCATCCCCTTGGTATCTAAAGGCTCCCTCTCTCTCTGCAGTGTACTGAATTTTCTACTTTCACATGCAGATCTATAAACCATCACTATACTCTGCTAAACATTATTAACAGACTAAATCTAGTACCAAAGTTCAGCTCACTGAACCATCAGGCAATAGCGACACTGGGGCATTTTCTCCCCTTGATGAGCACACGTAAGTGCCTAGTTACGTTAATCATCACACGCATATAGTGAGGCAAATATACCCAATTGTATGTTCAGCTTGTCAAAATGTATCAATTATTCAGTTGAAAAGGTCTGGCTGCATGAATCATTTCAGTATTCATTCAGCACTAAGTAGGTTTGGAAAAAGGTGTTGATGGAAATATCTTAAATGAATAGAAGTTGTTCTTTAAAATCTTAGATGAAATGTAAGTATAATGATGTAGCATGAGTAAGAATTATGATTACTAAAGAAAGCACTTTTTCTTCTGATTCTGTGTCAAACTTTTTTTTGTTTGTTTGTTTTACTCCAGATAATACTTGCATTGTTGTAGGTGGTACATGATCCCTTAGGAGACAAGCTAATTCCCAGGTGGATGTTACCTGGAGTCATCAAAAGCAACAACATGAGGATCTTACTGTTGTAACCTCTGTCCTCCCCATTTCTCTTCCACCCTCCTTACGTTGCCTTCTGTCTAAACTTTGACTCTATGACCTTTGAGGCAGGGACTGTATCTTATTAATCTATAAAAACTGCCATACCATACTCTTAGGGTGCTATATAAGTAAAAATATATCACTACCCAAGGACTTGCTAATTTCCTAAGAAACTGAAAGTCACCATGGAGCAATGTGCTAGGGAAAAAAATTAAGGGCTTGCCTAGACAAAAACTAGGTGTGCAGGAAGCTGGGGTGTAAATCTACAGGGCACAAGTGTGCCACACACTACCTGTCCATGTGGCCCTGTTACTGTGCACTAGAAGTTCCCTATTGCACTTTGATTTACTTTGCTAAACAGGAGTAGGTCAGTGCACACTAGGAACCTTTTAGTACTCTGTAGCAGGGTGCACATGGACAGGTAGTGTGCAGCATGCTTGTGCCCTGTAGATTTACACCCCAGCGGGTTGCACAACTATTTGTCTAGGCAAACCCTAGGTTTCTGGCCACTGGAAGGGAGTACAGGTTAGGACTGTTGCCTAGAATGAAACAGACTTTCTCTGCCATGCTCCTTAATGGGAACCCCCTGTCTCCTCTCCTTGACTATGCTCCCAATGCCATCTCCCTCCTCACCCTACCTGTTTCGGACACCTTCATACAGCTGGGAAAGAAAGAGGGCTGAGCTGGTTTCAGTGGGGAAATAAGGCAGGGACAAAGAAGAACTTGGTAGGGAGTCAACAGAGCTAATGAACTGATAACCTGGGTGGTTGCATTTAGGTGAGTGGAAAGTATATGGTTCTCAGTCTACAGGTGGTTGGATGCCTTGGGTGTCCTGGGACTGGTTTAAAATGGGATAATAGAACAGGACTAGAGGGCTGGGAGGAGGGGATTTTTGGTCAGGAGAAGTGATGGAAGAGGGCTCTCTCTTCTCAAGGGATGTGGAGGGAGAGAGACCAAAAATAAATTTATTCTTGCTTAGTGCTTTCAGGTTGAAAGTTAAGCATCATAATGTCCCTCCAATCATGGTATTTTGTTGGCATAAACAGCTGCAATGGGACACTGATTCTGGTTAAAGCTCTTTTCTTTCTACTCCAGCTCAGTTCTGATGTTCTTCAGTGTCTAATGACTTTGCAGTGAGATATTTTTATGCTGTTTTTCTTTTCCTTCAGATTTCTAAACAAATGTAATACAGTATAAACTGACAAATTTACAGCCCTGGAGATGGAAACTAGTCAGAGAGAGAGCACAGCACACAAAGGATCAGGACAAGTTTCCTCAAACTGTACCACCAATGCCTCAACCTTGACCAGAAGGGACTATTGGCTAGCATTTAGTCTTTTTATTTGCCAGTCTTTGCATCTCTGCTACTAACAGGGGTACGAGACAAATACGAACAGATGGAATCACTGCTTCACTGTTCATGCATATATGTGCAATCCTGTTCACAACCTGCCTCCTGTAGTTCCCTTATCACAGCACTGCCATTTCACTTAAGCAGTTCAGTCCTGAAGGACCAACTTAGACAATTAGACAAGGGATCTAGGCTCTGAGGGATAACTGAATGACTTTTATGCAGTAAACTTCCCCCATGCTCCCTTTACTTTTTTCCTTTGTTCTCCTCTCTCTCATTTTTGTTTCTCATCATTAATTTTTTTAATCAAGTCTGCAGCACCCTTGCAGACACAATGAGACGGTAATGTGACTGAGCTGCAAGAACCTGAACACATACATTGCCTCTCCTGCTGTTTCATGCCCATTCACGTTGTTCTGATCTGATAGAGATAGGGAGAAAGGCTGAATTTAGATAATGGGATCCTGCAGCCAGGCCTTATTTCTGTTCCTATAGCGTTGCTGATGTTGCAGGGAGGGAATGAACATCGTTTGGGTGTCATGGACCAGGTAAATCTTAGGTGAATTCTAGAGAAAAGACTCATAAAAGAAAAAAATATTTTAACAGCAACATTTAATTGTTTTATTCTAGTGTATAATGTGTGAATTCGTATAGTCATGTAGCTTAATGACACAGATTAGGGGCTGTTTCCTTTCCCCTGCCCTCTCCAGCTCCACTCTTCATCCTTCTCAGGCTCCAGTCTCCCAGTTGCCTTTTCCCTTGGACACATAGCTTCTTTCTCTCTCTTCATTCGCTACCACTCTTCTACCAAGTCTCATTTTCTTCCCACCATCTCTGTCTCTTCTCGTAACAACTTATCCTCTGAGATCAACTTTCCTAATTCCTGCCCCATCTCGTCACCATCTAAAATGATCCCCTCCCCTCTACTCCGACCATGCTCAAAATTCTGTGATTTTCATATTCTCTTTGCTCCTCTTCATTCTTGTTCTTGTTGCTGCTAGCACATTTGTAAATCGGGGTGTAGGAGTGGGTGATGAATTCTGGAATGGTATGCGAATTTCAACACACCTCTGCCTTATGAACCTACCATCTTTTAATCATTTTAAAACAAGCCCCTCCATTACTGAAAATGGCAATGAAGTATTATGCTGGACATGTTATTAACAGGAAAGAAAAACTTCGTAACAGAAAACAAACCACCACATCCGATAACTGTTGTAAGGGTGGCTGTGTGACCCAGTGGTGAGCATCCCCTCTGTGCCTGATCTGCAGAGGATCTGAGTTTATTACCACCCCAATTAAACAGCCCCAGCTAATGCAGCTCATACTTTTAGCTTTGGAGGTCCCCGATTCAATCCCTAGTGCATCAGCTAAGATGGCAATCATGACAGCTGCACTTCAAAGGTGCTCACCTACCAGCAACAGGCACAGTATGAAATCAAAATAGTATAAAACTGAGTATTTGTTATTTTTGTGAAGTGGTTTTCATACGAGTTCCATAGAGATGAAAGGTGTTATACAAAAACAAGATTGGAGGGTTTTTTCCCTCCTGATACTGAGATAGATATAAAATCAAGGGTTATCCTTCTGCAGATGCAGTTATTGTGCGACTTCAGACTACAGAAATGTCATGCGTCAGAAAAACTGAAAAACTAGCTTTCAGAATTCTTATATAACTGGGCAGTTCCAAAGTGAGAGGTGCCTGAAGCCCCAGTCTTCACCGTCCTCCCCAGTAAAGAGGGGTCTTGAATAATTACAGATAGCACAAAAGAGATGATGTAATTGCTCAATCACCTTAAAGTAAACTGTATTCCTCTTGTATTCTACATGAATAGGATACAGACTGATTAAGGGTCTAATGGGACTGACATGAATTAAGTTTACAAGAGAGAGACCTGGTACCTATCTACAAAGATACGAAGGGTATAGATGCTAAGGAGAACAAGATTCAGGATCTGATACTGAGAGATACCCTTCAGGGATTGCTGGGAAATCCAGGTGCTCAGCATCTCTCAGGACCCGAGCATAGTACCTTTAGGAATAAGTGGATGATGTCAAAAAAAGGAAAATTTAGGTTAAATTTTAAGAAATAATCTTCTTAGCTGTGATGTATAAAGATGAAGAATAGTGTCCGAACATAAAGTGGTGAAAAAACCCCCATCCCAACAGAGATTTGAAACTAGACTGGACACGGTGGTAGAAAATATACTGTAAGATGCAATTCTGTGTAAGCAGGAAGCTGGACCAGATGACCAATAGCGTCTTTTCTCTCTCTAATTAATGTGTTTTTCTAGAATTCAACACAATAATATGACCTGGCACTTTTTGTACATGTACTGGTGTTAACCTTGGTGTCATGTCCAAATTCCAGCTCAGGTAAATTATCTTTGCCTACCTAATTCCCCTTGAAGATTCAACTGACTTCAATAATCTTCACTTCCTGTCACAGCTGTTATATTTCACTCCAGAGGTAGTTGCATTTCAGTAGAGGGATCTTTACACGTTGGGTGAAGGGTGAAGGGTTCGGTAGTGGGGCGAATGGATCTTTATACTGAATATGTGCATTAGTTAAATTTATAAAGTTCTTTGGGATCATTGACGGGGGTTCCAATATATTGTGTAGATGAAAGACAACCCTCTCTAAATCATAAATCAACTTGTGGCTCATTACACAGAACATGTAACCTTCTCATCACCAGTGCATGCTGGGAGGGGGATGGATGCATAGCAGAGCTCAGCAGTAAGCTTTCTCTCCCAGATCATTGTCCTGTAGAGCTCCTGATCTCTACAGAAGAGATGCTCCATTTCCTCCCTATCACCTTCTCCTGTGGAGCCCTTACCCTCTTCTCTGTCAAAGCCACAGCACTCACTATCTGTGATTTTTAGCTCACAAAACAGAGTAGGTGAGCAGTTGTCGTAGTCTGGATGGAAGCTTTCATTACAGTCCCTTGAAAATGCAATATCAAATCTCTGTGGGCCATGATTTTTTTATACTAAATTCCAGCAAAGGACTGTGTACAGATGAGCTACAAAATCCTAAAATGTTAAAATAAGAATGCTAAAAGCCCTCTGTAAGTGTAACAGAAACAGTCCTCAGCTGGTATACATTTTCATAGCACAGAAATTGTACAGCTGTATTCTTAAAGTTCTCTTATTAACACCATAAAGGTTACTTTTATGAGTATTTAAGTGTATGTTCTGAAAAAAGAAAAAGTAGCTTCATATACTTCCTGAATGACAAAGAAAAATTAAGGGTTATGGTTTGCCCTTTCATACTATATATGGAAGAGACAATGGATTTATTAAAATAATTCAGGCAAAACAAGCCACATGGCTAAGTGTAACTATGAAATATGTATGAACAAAATATTTATTTTATGGAAATGCATAGAAATGTTGCATGTAAATAGTGAATTATAATTTTGCAAGGTGGCCCTTATCCTGAGTTATTTACACAATCCTTCAAATCCTGTATAATCTTGATTCTTAAATTTCATGTTTCTGATGTTATAGAGTGATATATTAAACAGATGTACATATTTTTGTTTCTACACATTCAATATACACATACACACACACTTTATATACATTGCATACACAAACAATATATTATATACATGATGGAGGCAGCAGGAGTATTAAAAATGTAAATCTGAAGCCCAATGAAGCAAGATTATTTCTAATGTTGAATGCTGTCTAGGTTCTACCTATTGTCCTATTCAATTCTGATGTCCTAAAAAAAACCACAACACCAGCACCCTACCAGCAATTTTACCCACCATCAAAAATGGGACAACTAATGAAAGCTAATGAAATTCAGTCTACTCAAATTATTCAATGTGGCTTTAGAAGACAGGCTACAATTTAGCTCTGACCATCTAAGCAAGATCTAGCGAACATTTTTTGAAATTCAATTTAGACTGGATTGAGGTAAATCATCATGCATATTAAAAGAAACACATGATCCTGCTCTAAATCATGTGCATGCCTGGTACAGACATCAACTGCATTCACTAAGTGTAGTCTTTTTATGAGTGAGAGATGAGTAAAGTAAATTATCAAAATACGACGAATCTGGCTCCTCCAGATCCACCACCACCAAAACCAGTAAGAGTCCCAGTCTGCCTGGTAGTTTTATCTTTCCTGTCCCACTGAATTTTGTTGTTGGCACGTAACGAGTGATTGGTAGGGTTAAAACCTGCATTTAAGGCTCCTTGTAATCTGATATGTAGTAAGATTTTCCATCAGGAAGAAAGCAGTGTAACTCCATTGAAAACAGCAGCACTAATGCATTTTCTAAACTAGAAGTTACTTGTGTTCAGAGTGTGGTCATGTAGGTGCCAATCCCACAACCCTTACTCACGTGAATAGTCCTGCTGAAGTCTATTCTATACAGTATAGATTTTTATATTCTGCTCCTCACGTTAGTATCTGAGCACCTTTAGTAGAGAATTAAGCAACGTGATCTATCATGTGTTGTTTGTTCTCTTAACCCCTCCCCAGAGGGAGAAGCATGCAGAGTGGACTGTCTTGTTTTGGTAGGGTGCTGGTGTTATGGTTTTTTTTTGTTTGTTTAATATACCTATTGGTATCTATATCTTTATGCTAGAGAAAGCAGGTCAAATAAACACTCATTGCACTTGGAGTGGAGAGTGGTGAGTTTTGGGATAGTCCTTTGTTCCTGGGGAAGTTCATTCCACAGTCTCCTCAACCCCAGAGAAGGTTCTGCCTCTTGCAGAGATGAGCTAGATTCTTATTTTTGAGAGTTTCATTGTGCCAGAAGAATGGAACTAGCTCTTTTGACTAGGGCTTCTTCCACTGAAATGCCCTTTCAATTCTGGTGCTCCAAGTTACTACCCACTCTCATCATTCAAATTCCTTGAGATTCACTTCTGATGTGGGGCTTATGCAAAGTGAATCAGTAGTAATTTATTTAAAATTCCAAATTAGTTCCAATTGAACCATAAATATCTGCAGATGCCTAACTCAGTAACTGTGTGATCTTATTGCTTTAAAGACTACTCCTAATCTCACCCCCACGACCTCCCTAATGTTTGTTACCCTCACCCACTGCATCACACCCAAACTGAAATTGTAAACTCATCAGGGCTGAAGTCATTTCTTTCTATTGGTACTCAAGCACCTTGCACACATCTGAGTGCTGTAGTAGCGATAATAATAAATGATTGTAGAACAAATACTTTTCTGAGTCAATGTTCTGGCATCATCTTCAGTCTATAGCCCAAGAATGTTTCCAAATTACAGAGGAATGTGATTCACTATTAGTAGGGCATAAAAAATGAAATGTCCTTAATTTTCAGTACATATGTAAGAAAATTTTCACATTATCAGATGCACAGAATGAAAGAAAACGTATTAAAAGCAAATGCATGAAAAATTGTTTTTACAGCAGAGAGATCTTAGCTTTAAGTACAGTTTAAAAAAAGTTAGATCAATTAGCAATCTGTGAATGTTAGAAACATCTTAACAGTGTCTCAGAGATGAAAGAGTATATCACAGAATGAGAAAAAGGGGGAAAATTAAATTATGTCTGCAGTCATAATGAATCAAAGCCCAGAAGGTGGTCTCCGAATCAGCAGGTTTTGATGAAATATTAAGGAAAATGATTGTAGAGGGAAAATGAATAAGCCTTTTTGATTTCTGCAACCTTTAAATCACACCTAGCTAATTAAATCAGACCAGATGCATTCCTTCCTTCCTTGAGGGGTATTTAGCTATCCTTGGGAAAGGGTGGGTTCATGTGACTACATTTTAGGAACTGTGCACGTAGTTGCTCTCAGGCAAATGGACAAAGTGCAACTTAAGAGGATACATAAAACAACACAGGGGAAACCCTTTTACTACTTTTATACTAGATTTATTATGCCAGTGATAAAGAAAATCAGACAGTTTTGTAGCGTTTTCTTTATGGCACATAATACCCAATGCCATATACTACAACTATTAGGTTACATGGGAGGCATGAGCTGCAAGTAAGAATAAACCACGTCTCAGTGCTATAGGCCAGAAATTGAGACTGGTATCTTCCATCTCCTCTGCTTGTTAGGTGAGGGTGCTGGATAGGAGGATTAGTCTCAGGTGCTCAATAGCAGGACTCTTTCTATAGGCACCATGTTCTTCTGCACTAATGGTTCAGTGTTTGGACGCAGGGGACATTTTTATTAAATAATGTATTATACAAGTGCTATATATTATTACAAAATCTATTAATATTAATTTACTAGATGGTTTATAACAATTAAAATGAAGCAAAACCTGTTCTTTTCATGTTTCTTTCAAATTAATTAATAATGTAACATGACATAAAACTGCATAAAATGATCGCCTACTGTACTCAATTGCTTATCAGTTACAAATATCTGTTCTATTAACTGTAAAAATGTTTCATATGTCCATAATCTAAGAAAGATCTGCATGCATGAGTCAAATACATCAGATTGAAAACCTATTTAAATGTCATTGGTATTTTAAGGGATGGAAAATAATTTTGTAGAGAGTAAATACAACTGATGTTACAAGAACATTTTTCAGAAAATCATAATAATATAAAATAGATCATGTGAAAAACCTTTTAACTTCTAAACATCTCAATGTCTGAGCCATAAGAAACAAGATTTCAGTGTTCTTATATATAATCTTTTAGTTCTTAGAAAATTATGCCATCATTCACACTGTACCAATACAATACACTACTGGTTATACAGTTTGAGAAGGGGAAGAGTGGGAAGCATTATATCTTTCCAGACAAGAAAAAGTTAAACTGGGTCTTTAAGAAACTACTCAACGTCCAGGGCTGTCAATCTGGAACCTTTCACAAGCATTAAATTAGTCTACAAGATGTTAAAGGGCATTAAAAAACCCCACACAGTGATGTCATTTCCTTCCTAAAGGTTCCTGTACAGGACTCTTTTCCCCCTGACAAGACTGCATCACTTCCGTCAATCATGAAATACTTGGATCGGAAGCAGGATATGTTTTAGGTCACATAAACAAACAAGCCAGGCTATAAGAATAAACAGTGTGGTTAAATATAGTTTGTTTTACATGTAAAGAAGACTAATAATAAAATAACAGTGGGTCAAATTGAGTTTTCTAATTATAAGAACATTATAGACGTTAACTATTATACTACCTTTCACCTATTATCATCATCATATGTTATCTGTTAAGAAGTACCAGTGTACTGTACAAGATACACAAGGAGACACAGGCCTTACTGTAAGTTACTTATAGTTTAAGGCCTCTGGATCCTGCAAATATTAACTACTGAGGGTAAATTATACTTTTCTGAGTGGTCCTGGTGAACCAAATTGGGCTACTTACGAGGCCCTCAATAGTGGGACTATAGGGAATGCCTAACATATCCTTTATAAGAGATATCCATGTACTAAATCAGAGCGGGTCTTTGGATGTAAGTATGAAGCAGTCACACACACGGTTACTCCTCCAAGGTAATTCATTTCATTTCTTTTTTTAAAATAGTACTCTCACCTCATCTCTTTCCTAAGCGCCTCACTGAAGGGTACGAATTAAAGGGTACGAGTAGTTCCATCCTCCTCCTCAAGGCAATTCTTGTACTTCCTCAAACACTGTTCTAAAACTACTTCTTGTTTATTGCAGTAGCGTACGCCCATTGTACTCAGAAGGGGTACAACACATGGGACAAAAGTGTACAGTACTGTGTACATAGCGCAGGATGGTGAGAGAAAAAACACTGTTGGATTTAGAGATTATCCAAAATCCTATCTTTGCTTCTTATGCATATTTAAAAGGGATATTTATAAAAGTTGATTAATCCAAAATGTGACCTGTTTTATAAATTATGTGTAAAACTCAAATCAGCCTTAACTACAGAGCTACAAGTGGCACCTCTATAATACCCATTTTCCCAACTGTCATCTTTAGCCAGGAAACTATAAACGTTCTAACATGAGTGCTGCAACACAACTAAAATTCAATTTTTCCCTAGTGAGCAGATAACTACTTTTCTTCATATGCAGAGCGTGTTCTCCCCTAGCTCTGCCCGTTTATTTCATTCTTATGATCAGGCAGCACATGGAAATATACAAAACCCTGCTTTCTAATGTGCTCAGAGTGCAAGGGTCTTGAGTACTTCACAAGAACAGAGTAGCCAGGCAGACTGGAGGGACAGCCAAAAGTATAACAGGAAACAAATTTGCTTTTTATTTGCTGAGGCTCATACTCAGCACAAAGAGAGGCATGTGTTAGTATTTTGTAAGTTTTTGGTTTTCTTTGAAGGTTTACATGGCTTGTGAAAAATTAGAGTGTAGGAAATTATATTCTTCAAGCACTTCCATTTCAAGTACTTAACAACTTTCTCCTCCCACCTTTGGAGCACTAATAATGCCCAAGAAAATCCAGGAAACATCCATTATGCCCTTTAGAGATATTTTAAATCTGTGTATGTCCACTGTGAGTGCCTAGTACAAATGGAGTGCCCTGTGCTATAACTATGTTGCACAACATCAGGCCCCAACTGCACATTTAGGTCAACAGGACTAGAAGGGAACAGATGTTAACAGCACCTAATGGGAAGAACATAACACTTCCTTAAAGAACTGAAAGGGCTATTGCTTTTCAAAAGCATTTTAAGGCTTTCAAAAAGCATCTACTATATTTTTTTCAACAAGAAAACCAGAAAGCGTCTACAGCACAGGTATGCTGGGTAGTAGAAAACTTTGTGTGCTCACTCTGTTGCTAGATAGTTCATTTGGTGGAATATATTTTATGATAATTACTACACAGCTGAAACAGCAGCTTTTTTCTCCTTTATATCAAGTACTGCTTCACTCTAAAGAAAAACATTGTGCAAGTTTATTTTTATTAAACTGTGTCTTCTACAACATGAAAAAAAACAAAAGCTGCTTTCTTCTTTCATATCTTGGCAACAGGATGTTGTCTTATTCCACTTTTGCATCTTGATTGTACACTTATACTGATGAAGAGTGACACGTTTTGAATCTCTGCTGTGCTAACTATCTTGACTCACCATAGAAAATAGTTGCACTTAAATAAATCATTTACAGAACTGAACAGAGTTATTGCTTACTTCTAGAAAATTATAACAACCTTTAGGTACAGTAGCAACAAGGTGTACTTTTGGGTGGAACCCAGTTCACTTCCTGCTTTGTAACCTTCCATAGGAAGTTCATTTCTTTCTTATCTTGCCATACATTTTCCCACTGAAAACATTTCTAGAAGTACTAACTCATTCTGTTTTTGGAAAAACAACAAATAGCTGTCACTCTTTAGATTACAAATCAAGCCTGTTTGGAGAGGGAAGAAGCAAACATTCCAGGGTTTCAGTGAGGCTGTGGTAAATGTATAATTAAGTGGTTCTCACAACAGTGTCAGCACTTGGGATCTAGTCAGAGAGTATATAGAACATCTGAGTAATTAAAATGAATGTTTTGAATAGAGCTCACTGTAAATCTTCACCTCCCTCTCCCCTCCCAAATCATAACCCGAACACTGGATAGTGTCACAGCAAATACTCCTCACAATAGGGGCTCTACATAAATCCTCATGAATTTATATTAAAATTTGTTTTATAGTCCATCAAGATTCAAGGAGGAAAAAGGAAAGCAACCTAAGTCCCCAGAATACCAGTGCTATTAGTTTCTAATGGTCCCTAGATCCACAGGTCTATAAAACAGAAAACTATTTTTAGGCAGTCTAGGGGATCAGGGTTGTTGGTTTATGGTGTTGGCAGTGGAAGAACAGGAATGCACTGATCTTCATGTAAAGTATGAGTGTAAGTGCTAAAATCAAATGGAATAGTAGTAGGCACAAAGGATCCCAGTGAGTCTCAAACCCCATTCACTAGCTGTCCACAGTTCACCACAGTCACAAGAAGAATATGCCACAAGGAAGAGAAAGACGAGCCAAACATGCATGCCCCTCTTTTCTCAGGTATTAGTTTTAGTTTGGTGCATTGGACAGGTCTGACTGTTAGCTGTTCCCCACAATGCTGTCATTGAATTACCCAGGATAGGATGCATGCCATTCTTAAAAGCCCATTTTAGTAGGAAATCAGAGTCGCATTTACATTAAGCCTCTTTTCACCACTCTGCCAGTGTAAAGGGACCTTACAATGGGCATAAATGTAAGGCTCCTGTACATTGCCAGAGTGGTGAAAAGAGGCTTGCTGTAAATAAGAATAGGGCCCTGTGTTTTTGAGGTAACACTAATGAAAATATATGGATTTTTAAAAAATTATTTATACAGCACCACAAATGAATTATGGAGCCTTATGTATAAATAAAACGGACAGATCCCTGCTCTGAAAAGCTTACAGTATAAAGGCCCGATTCTGTCACCCTCACTGACATGAAGGGGTACCTTTATTCTGCAAGTAGCCCCATTAAAACTCATCTCAGTGTAGCTACTTGTGGAGTAAGGCACTACTGAACAAGAATAATGGTGGAGAATCAAGCTATAAGACAGACCGTCCATAGGAAGGATGGCAATAAACAAAGGTTGGGTGGGATAGGCGCTACTCATAGCCTTATTCAACCCAGGTAGTTAACAGTTTAAAATGTCATTGGTTAGGTGGCTTATATTACCTTAGTCTTTCATTTCATTGCAATGCTCCTATACTAGCACCTCAGAGCAAATGAAAGAACTGTCATAACTCTTTTTGTGTAAGAGAAAATCTTGGCACTTACAGGATGTGTCATCCTGTGTAATAACTCATATCTTCATCTATTATGGGTATGGCAGTAAGCTTAGATTTATATGTGTGAATAGATACCTCAGACTTTAAAGAAAATTCCTATGACTGACATTACTAATAAAGGAGAAGTTTAATATAACAGTATGGGTGTCTTGGTTTTTTTTAACAAATATTTATCCTGGCATTACTATATAATATTTCATAGCTTTTGTGACCTACTGGGCTATTACAGAGAATTATTTCACATAGGCCAGAAAGAATGAGTATGTTTATTCTACTCTTTTTGATATATTTTGAAATTATATTAGAATGTGACTTGCTAGTCTGAAGAATTCATTATTCCCACCTCAAGTTAAGCAGAACACTACTGAACAAATACTTAACATCTAAATAAAATGCTCTCTCTCATCTGTAAGAGCAGCAAATAAAAATTTGTAGTGTGACCTTAAATTTTTAAAACAGCAGTTGCCTTTTGGCACTAAACAGATGATAGCTGAGGGAACTGTTGTTTTTGTTTTTTGTTTTTTCAGTCCCCAAATATTTCTTTGACATAACTTGATTCCAGTTTTGATGGAAAAGAAACCAGTTCATAGAGGTCTCTTCTTCTAAAATGGGCATTTTTCTTTTTAATGGTCAAATGCATGCAAAAAGCATATGATTATGGTATTTATTTTTCCATTAAAGTGTCCTCACTGAGTTGGGGGAGTCTAGCCTACTATTTTCAAGCTATTTAGATTTGCGGCAGCACAGTGCCTATTTTATTTCAATTATATTTGAGGACAATGCACTCTTGGTGGGAAATGATTACATGGCGACAGCCAGTAAATGCCCATTAGGAGCTGTCTTTCTACTATGGACTCTCCAACTATGGATGTTAGGTGATAGCAATAAAAACTCGATTGTATAGCATCATTGTCATCTACATGAAAAAAAATATTGATCAGCAGTCCATGTTTTCTTCTGCATGATGTAAAACATACTAACACACATTTCTCAGCTGACCTAAAAGTCATATCTACAGGAATGCAGTTCCCAAGACACCCTTTTGGTCCAGTCATGTAAAATAAACATACCTCATGAACTCCATCACATTTCTTTCTTTTTAATGTCTAAAGTGAAGAGATGATACATTTAAACAAAATCTTAGCAGCACAAACTGTCTGTGCAAATCATTAGAACACAGAATGGAACTAATATAGCGAAGACAACTAATATACTTGGAGCTGAACTGATAACCAAGCCCTCAAACTGCCTAGTTTTTGTTACAGTTTCAATATTCGTCATTCTCGGAACATATAAGTTCCTCCTCTGTTAAGAAAATAATCTCTGTAATTCCTAGAGATTGATTTGGAAAACATGTTTAGTGCTACAGAAGACAATCTGATATGACTAGAATTATTAAGATTTAAAATGGGTTTTGAAAATCACTGAGGCTTGTTATCTACCTACATTACTGCAGGCTTGAAATCTGCAAGGATTTCATAAAAGCTCAAAATGAAGAACGTCACAATGTCAAACTATATATATGAATTGCTTGATGGTACCTTCTTTATAAAAGAACCACCTTATAGTACCCATCACTGATTTATTTTCCTCTAACCTCAGTTAAATTCTGCATATAGAAGTATTTCTGAAGCAATCTGAAATCCCATTGGGATGCTGGAACAATTTGTATAGTGGGGGTGCTGAGAGCCATTGAACCAAACTGTAAACCCTGTATCTGATGGAAACCACTTCAAGCCAGGGGGTGTGGCAGCATCCCCAGCACCCCTAATTCCAGCCTCTATGACTCCCATATGGAAATTTACTAAGGAAAAAAGTCCTAGAGAAGGTGCTCATAAATTCTATTGTACAGAATTCTTGTAGTCAAAACTGGCATGATTGAAGTTGCAGTTAGGCAATTGGTGACAGGGGATGGATCACTTGATGATTACCTGTTCTGTTCATTCCCTCTGGGGCACCTGACATTGGCCACTGTTGGAAGACAGGATACTGGACTAAATGGACCTTTGGTCTGACCCAGTATGGCCATTCTTATGTTCTAACTTTTGCATGAGAATTGACCACAATATTATCTCTATCCCCAGTTAGTAAGTAAACACCTCTCTCTCTTTTTATTTACTTTGACATTATACACATCATTTTTATTTACATTTTGGGAAATGTGTGGATCGATGCTTTCAGGAACAATTTTTTTTGTCTTTTCAATGTATTGCAGAAATTTGTCAAACATTGTAACAGTTCTCATGACATTAAAAAAAATCTGAGCACCCCCCACTCAGCAGGGGGAAAATGGATTTTTAGTAGCATGCTGATTAGAAATATTAGGATGCAAAAGAAGTTTTGGGACATTTTTTGTTTGACAGTTTACAAGGACAACACCTCAGTCATATCCATAGATGCTATCGTTATAGC
This sequence comes from Mauremys mutica, assembly GCF_020497125.1. NCBI lineage: Eukaryota > Metazoa > Chordata > Testudines > Geoemydidae > Mauremys > Mauremys mutica. Next base: position 267,942,227 of record NC_059073.1, read on the forward strand.
ATTCTTACACTTAACACAGAAACCTGCTTTCACAAGATCATAATGAGCAGCTGTATGTTTATATGCTTTATCTACTGCTTGTTAACATTCAGATAGCATGACAGTTAAGGTTACGTAACTTGATGGCTAGTCTTGATGAAAATAAAAGTTGTCTCAGGATATTACAGAAAAACAAACCCTGACCATAGCCTCACAATTAGACACAATAGTTCTGTTGTAAGTTAAGGAAAGATTTGACATAAGTTCTGAACAACAGTATGCAAGCTATTCTGGAGACATTTTGTTTACAGGTTTCTTCACAGGAAAATTCAAATAACCTTTCAAACATATTTAAATGTCAAATTTTGTTTGGCACTAAACACAAACCTGTATAGAAATAAAATGTTCCAACTACACCACCCCACTTTTAATATAAACTGAACATTTCAGGGATGCTATTAGAACCATCTAATGGCAATCCACCAGATCATCTACTGGGGAAATACTATTTTTATTTATTTCTGTTAACATCTACAATGGCTGATAGCTGCTTTCCAAAGAGAAAGGAAAAGACGGTCTCTATTTAGGAGAACTTACATATTTAAAGACAGATAGGGTAGGGCAAATGGGTACAACTTATAATCAAAATGGTGATTCGTCACATCATTGTGCTATAAGTTTATGTCAACACTAATATAAGCAACATGTTTAGGATGTAAATACTATTCCTAATTACTTCTCAAAATTAGCCATTATGAGTCATCAAATTCCCTGTGGGCATCATGAGAAGTGGGTTATCAGGATAAACTTGATGGCTGAGAGGTTAGAGGCCTTGTAAACAAGCTTAGGAAGGGGCAGTCAATACATAGTAGATGGCACAGAAAAAGGCATGGAGATATTTGTGTGGGGAAATGACAAAAAGCAGATGAGGCTGGCATCACTGGTGAAGAGGAGGCAGTGGGGGCAATCAGAAACAAGATGAGGGCAGATGAGTAAGAGGGGCAACGTTATTCAGGGCTTGGAAGATGGTGACTAGAAACTAGCAGGTTGATACAGTGCTGAGGCACATGTTAAGGTAACACACAACCTGAGGGTCAAAGAATGTTTTTTATAAATAGCTGGCCAGGAGACTCTGCCCTTTTTTGGATAATGACCTAAAGGTGAATTAGAATTTCAATATTTCCAGGCCAGACTACTGTAACATGATCTGCCTGGAGATACCATAAAGGCCATCAAGAAGATAAAGATGGTGAAGCAGGCAGCAACCCACATGCTAAAGAAGATATGCACACACACAATGCACGATTATGAACATATCTCACCCATCTCCAGACTACAACTAGCCGAAGACTCTAGTTTCTGGCAAGAGCTTTCTCTGAGCCTCTGTGGGAAAATTAACACAGTTAAGATGAATGTCTTATCTAGATTGTTGTACATTTTCAGAAGGCTACCCGTCATCATCTCACCATCCTATTTTAAAGGATTTAGTAAGATTATCAAGACCTTCATATGGGGCCCAGAACAATGCCCCAAACTATCTTGGTGGATGCCTCAACTCTCCTTTGACAGAGGCAGGAGATCCAGGAGTCTGAAGCAGCTCTATCATGTCCCAGGCCTCCACTGGTTCCAACACAACTGAATATTAAATCAATTCAAGATCCTGATCTTCCTTCACAAAGTCCTAAACAGACTGGGACCCACCCCAGTAATCTCAAAGACGTCTCTCACCTCTGTGCCCAAGAGCGGCAGCTGCATTCAAACAGGGTTTTCATCTGTCAGAGACGAAGCTCTTGCAAGGGTCAGATGCCAAGCTCTCTCAGCTAGGACCCATGGCCACAGGTTAAACTTTGATAGGAGATTAAGCTGAGCATGAGCCTCTCAGACTTGCTGCAATACCCATATTTTAATGAAGGTACTTTCCAACTCTATTTGGAGTTTGATTTCTATTAAGAAGAGGGAGGAGAGAGTGGAGAGCTAGGGTCCTGATGGAGAGTATTCCATGTGCTAGACCAGTCTGTATCATAGAGCCCAGATACTAACTACTGTGATGGGCACTTTACAAATATGATTCTCTTTTCATTTCAACTGTTCAATTTTTCCCAAGTTTCATTCTTGCTAGGTTTCCTGTCATCCTTGTCTTTAGTGAATCCTGCTTCCTCACTGCCCTGTTTTCACGAAGTCATTTGTTGCTTTTTCTCAATTTTGATGGGTGTATTGGGTCTTTCCTTTTCTCGTGGCATGATCCAATAGTCCTTAATGAAGTCCTCTGTACTTTCTGGACTTCAATAACTAACCACTTGAAGGTGCAAACAAGAGACTAGTGTGCTCTTCAATTCTGCCTTCTTGATTATCACCACAGTCCAACAATATCCCAGCCATAACTTCACTTTTGCTCTCTCTCACTGTCCTTGATCTTTCATCAGCGATCCCACATAGTTAGCTAGGTCAGGCAGGTCTTACTTTTCTCCCTGCCAAGTTTTCATCAAAGATAACTCTTTTTCTTCATGTGACATTGATGCTATTCAACTCAGGCATGGAACAGTGCCTTTGGTCTAACAAAAACAGTTGTAAAAGTCAGTGTGGCAACCATACTATCCAACCAGACTATCTTGATTTTCAAGGTCACTAAAAGTGATGTGATTTCTGGTACCTAATTATATTGCCATCAGTCAATACAGGGATAAGTAAAAAGGAAGAAGGCATGTAAAACTCCAAGCCTAAAGGTGAAACAGTATTTGTTTAGATCCATATGTTTTCCAACTTAAAAAAAAAGTTGTATATTCAGACTGTATTTATTATAAACAATTTTATTTTATGCACAAAAAAGGCCCTACACCATGCATATTTGCTAAGCAATTTAGAAAACCAGAGTGATCAAAAAAGGAAAGGCAGCCATATGTTACTGAATGTTAGTAAAAATGTTTGGCAAAGTCCACCTGAAATTTCATTAGTTCTCAATATCTGATGGTGTATTTTTCTGTTATAATGTACATATTTCTGCCATGATGAAGGCCTCCTTTAAAAAAATATTTCCCACTCGGTCCAGCTGAGGGTTACCCATAACAGTTTCCATCCCTCTATTCAAAATAGCTCTAAACAATCAGCTAAACTATAGGTGACAGCTACATCCCCTTGAGGTGAAATGCTACATCATCACTGGCACCATGGGAATTTAATGTCTGTTGGTTTTAAGTGAAATATGCAAATTTAAAGTCCTATTCTGATGTAGATTACAGACCTCAAATTCATGTAACCAGGAGAAATGGTTTCATTTGGGTTATTGTAAATGTGGCAGCACTGATCTTTTGAGAGGAAAGGTGGAGGGGGGGGGGTGCTCCATGAGCTAAAATGTATCTGCGATGAATCTACATATTCTATTGAATTACCAATGTCTTCTGTACTAGGAATTTAAAATTATTTTTTGCAAAGTGTAGAAAATACAAAGCTACCAAGCCAGGAATATGAACGAGAGGGGCATTTCTTAGTTATTTAATAATCAGAGCTGTGTGAACTTTGCCACATTTGGTCTACAGAAGTTGAGACAATTTTTGACAGTTCTTGATTGTGGAATTTGGCGTCCCAATTTTTGCTGCAAATTTTCAGGTGAATTCAAGTCTCAGCCAAAACAGAGTAGAGTTGTACCTGATTTTGAAATGACGCAATGCAAAACTGACAAATATAGCTTAGTTTGGCCACCAAAATGAACAAACAGCTCCCCCCATGATCACCAAACAGCCACACACAAATTTCTCCCCACCAGAGTCCATGGTAAGGAAGTTGGCCCAAAGCCAGCCCTAGTTCATTTACTTGGCCTAGGTTTTCTCAAAAAGTTCACACAGCTGGGCGGAGGTTCAGATTTGCAATAAAATCAGAATCCAGGTAAGCTTTGCCAGGCTTTTGGTCTCACTACAAGAGTTTTGCACATCTCAAATAATTGCTCCAAACAGAATTCAGAACTGTCATTGTCCTCCAATCACATTAGCAAGACCTCTGATAATTAAACCAGAGGCTGTTACACGTTTGACTGTAATTTGAATTATACTAAATAGTGAATCTTGGGTCCAAAACCATTTAAAGAACGAGATGAAATGTTAGAATCATTACAAAAGCTTGTGCTTCTTATTCCATTATGACTCGATTTGTGTTAATTCAATATTTTTCTACATAAAGGCTTTTTAAAAGCCATTAATAAAATGCAGCTCTGGCTTTAAAATTGATGAACAGTACTCCAATGGCAAAAACATCATGAAGCTGAATTTTGAAATATAGTATTGACTGATGTCTGGTGCCTACCTGTCTACAGGTGAAGACTTTGAATTTCTTGGTTTCTTCACTTGGGCATATAACGCTTCCACTGTCTGTCCTTCCCTGGGGCTCTGTGGCCTGGTGTTCAAAGTCATTGCGCCACTATTTGTGGAAGAGTCATATGAAGCCATTCCAGTATACACTGGGTCAGCCTCACATCCAAATGTCCGGTTAAAATCTTGGATCTCGGCATAGTCACGTTCGCGAGCTTGTTTCTCTCGAAATTCCCGAGTTTTAGCTTGAATTCTGCAAAATAAAAACAAGGCTGAAACTGAATTTTTAAAAAATAACTCATGTGAAAATACTTTTATTCACAATAATATATTTCTTTCAACACAACGTTTTTCCCTCACTAACTAGCAGGCACTTTAGGGCAATATTACAGACACATCCTTTACATTCAAGTGTTTTCAATTTCAGTCTATGGGCTGGTCTACATGGGGACAACTCAGGCTATGTCTATATGGCCCCGCAGTTCCAACTACAGGGGTGTGAACTGAAGTGGGTGCTAATGTGCTGCGCTGTAACTCCCCTGTGTGGATGATGTGGATGTGAACTAAAAGACATCTAAGTTCATGTTAATATAGCTCTGTTTAAACAGGAATACATTAACCTAAACTAGCTACCTTCTAGTTTGCATTTGTAGAGTCCATACAGGGGAGTTACAGCGCAGCATGCTAGTGCATGTTGCAGTTCACTTCCCCTGTAGTCAGAACTGGGGGGTCATGTAGACAAGCACTCAGAAAAGTTCATCTGAATTAACTAAATGTGGGAATTATATATGCCAAGGGTGGGGAGGGGCAGGTTTCATTCCTCTTTAACTCCATAGATGTTTGGTGAAAGCACCGATTCTTCACACAAAATAACTGCCTGTCCCCATACCTCTCTTCCCAGCCGGTGCTATCCGCTCCTTTAGGTAGGAGTCACCTGCTTACAATCCACTCACCTATCCTAACGTTGTCATGGAACGTTTGTGCAGGCTCAGTCTGTTCTTTCAAGTGGTCTTTCCAGTACTAGATATTGCAATAAGACTCTACATTCAATTTCACTTTGGAGTGAATCTGGACTCCAATAGATTTTATGGCATACAAATAAAAAGCAATACGTTGTGATTTTCAGTTAAGAAAAAACAAAAAATACACACAAGTGCAACATGATCAAGTGAACATTACCAGAGCAAGTTAACTTTTGTAATTCATTCATTTTTTGAAAGTTTTACTTTGAAATTTAATGTTTGTATTAATATTAGGGTTTTTTTTTCCATTTGATTTTAACGAAAACAGAAAATCTAGAGGCAATCAGCTTCCAATACATCTCTCAAAGGACACCCAGAGTGTTAAGGGCACTTTTTACTGAAATGATTCAATCTCCTCTTTTCAAATGCTCCTAATTTTTCTCAGATTAAACATATTTTTCAAACAAGCAAAGGAACTAGTTCTCCACGAGAATTATGTCCAAAACAAGGTTCAAACTTCCACAGTTTTTGCTGTATGCCTGTTAAAAAATAGTGTGATTACAACTTGTTACACAGTGGGGAAAAGACACATTTTTCACTGTCCCATAATTCAAAGAATAGGTGGTTGTGATTCAAATTGTTTGCAACCTTAACTATACTGGGTTCTATCTAAAATACACATGGTATAAACACAAGGGACCAAAGCCTGAAAAAGACCTTCTTTAGCTGAAGATTTCATTTCTATTTTGAAGTTCTATGTTAATTGTATTTTGGGGACTTCTGTAACATCTGTTGATATTACTGCTATCTGAACAGAAAAATAAATAAGGGAGGTCAGGTACTGGTAGGTTCTGGCATTTTATTTGCAGTTTCAAGAGCCATCGTTTCATCACATCCTAGAAGCTTTAGTTGATATTGCCTTGACTGAACAAATATTTCGAATATTGCAGGCAGCCAACCTTTTAGTGCATGAAAATTGACAATTTAACTATAAATGTCATGAACGAAAATGTGTATTGGTCAGTCCAAACTATGCGTGATATGATTTTTACATGTGATAATTATGAATCATTCCTACCCAACTGGTGAGATCATCCCTAATGTTACAATGAATATCACATTGCCATTCTGGTGAATTTAGCCATGGTTTGCCCATGAATATCACATAGCCATCTACATCCTGGCAAGATGTAGTTTGTAAAGTTTCATCTCTTCTTAATGATAGTCCGCCATTCATCTGTTCAGTCTGCCATTCATCTGTTCAGTCTGCCATTCATATGGTCATGGACCATTCATGTTTTTGCAGCAATGAAGTAGCATAGTTCACATAACCGCCTATGGTTCAACAGTGTTTATCCCTTTGCATGTGGCTGAGGAGTGATAAAGTCAGGTGTTATGCCAGTAATTATGGTAGTATCCAGACTAGTTTGTAGAATATTACCAATCATTAATTAGTAACGCATATCCTATTATTCATATATAGAATTATAGGATCAGTAGGGTCCGCAAAGTCCTAAATTTAATCTAAATATGCTATGCTGTAGCTTGAACCCACTGCCTCTTGTCCTGCCCTCTTTGGCAAAAGAGAACAACCTTTATCCATCTTTTAATACACAGAGTTAAAAATTAGATTCAAGCCTGAATACCATATAAACTGAAGCAGCAGTTTTACTGTGAATTATACCCTAAGTATTCAATTGCCATTTACAATCAGTAATGTTTAACACACAGCATAATTCTAAGGTTAAAGTTTTGGGAGGCTCCTTTCTACTGACCCACAAAATGTTTTTAAAATTACTTTTCTGTGCTTTAAGATTGAATAAAAAAACCAGGCCTACTATACACACTGCTATCACTTGCAGATGTTAAAAATGTATCCAGTCTTGTTTAAACACCACATTTTTTAAATAACGTTTAAAATACTGTTTTGGCTTACAGTCTTCTTTGGGACACAGTATGTTTTAACATTATTTTATGTCTGCAAATCTAAAGGAATCCTATGACAAGAACAAAATATTTAAACACATTTTCACAAAGAATGCTGGCTATTGCCCCAAAGGATGCTTTGTGCTACAATGTCTATGATTTAAACCACTCTGAACTCTGAAATGTCTTTATGCACGTGGGGCTAAATAACCAGCTCTAGACGTTAATGCTTCAACAGGCTTTTTAAATTTTTTAAAAACTTTTTGGTTTCTTGCTTCGTATATGAGCTCGCCACTCACCTGATTTCTATGCATTTCATTAAATAAAATATACATACGGCAAATTTAGAGTTTACAGCATTTTGGAAGGGATTCAAATATGTATGTGCATGTATACATTAATGAAAACATACAGTGCAGCAGGGGCTAGAGCTGAGCAGTCGCTAACATTGTTTCATCCCCACCAATGTTTCTCACTCCTGCTATTTAAATCCTGCCTTAGGAGAAGAGACGGACCATCACACAGCAGTTCTGTGATGTGGATATATGTCCAAAAGATAGTAGACTGACAACTGCTGAATGTAATTTACTTACGACATGGAACAATAAAAATGCCTGTGTCTGGCATTTTAAATCAGTTAATTCTGAGGATTTAGGGCCTGCCTACAGATTTCGAATGGATTTAACAATAATAATAAAAATAACGCTTAGCATTTATATAATCCTTTTCATCTTCAAGGCATTTTGCAAACACTGAATATTTTTCCCGTGTTAAAAAGCATCTGAACTTTTATATTAAAAACCACAAAAAGTTTCTAAGCCCATTTGGTTGTAAAGATGGGCTTGAAAATGTCAACTGATCCACTGCTGTATTTCTGAGGCGGCAGACAATCTGAAACCACAGCATGGGGAAAGGTGTGAACTCTTTCAATGTACATCTGTGGAGCATTAACTTCAAAGGCTAATGATGACCGCTTAAATGACAACACTATTAGCCACAGAACTTCATATAACTGTACGAAGAACTTTCCACTAACAAGCTGATCCACTGACACCAGACAATCTATCATCTCTTGATTTTATGTTCATTTGAAATGATATTTCACAGAAATAAAGGCCCCTAATCCAGCTACCAAGCCACCACAGCACATGGTTAATAAGTGGATAACCACCAATGAACCTTAGGCTTGCTAGAGGCCTACTCTGGTACACTCACGGCTTCCTGCAAGTCATTGGGCACATGGTTATTTTGTTGTGTAGATGTGCACCTCTCACTATACCACTGTAACTGGTAATCTAGTTCTCCTCCTCTCCATAACTAGTATGGATACATATTCTGTAAGTACCACTGTTTATGACTCCTGGGACTCTATTTATTCCCTGTACTTAAGTCAGAAATCTTACCTGACTATGTCACCTGGAAGCTGAAAGCAGGTTTACAATTACACTATTGTTCAGATAGCTCTGACCTGGCCATCAGCCCCCATCTCTATTATGGAGGAATAGACAATACACTTTGCCCAAAAGGAATTATCAAGATCTTTCTTTCTAGAGTGAGGAGACCATTCCAGCCAATTTGAAATCTGCCAAATGAAGCCAAAGGGAGTATCAGCACATCTCTGATCACATTGCTGAGAATGACATCCAGCAGACTAGATGACCCTTGTGGTCTCTTCTAACCCTATGGTTCTATGATTCTATGATCGTTCGGCAGCACCGAAGAAAAAATGCATGAAGGTGTAGTACAATTAAGAGAAGGATTTGAATAACATCTCCAGCAACCACAGACAATCTGTTCAAGAGACTGGACTGAGTGCTTCCATGTCAGGAAATTGAATTTGTGGACAGTGGAAAACTCAAACCTGAGATACCAGCAGATGAGAGTCAAGGTCGATAAGCTGGTCAGGCCACTGGAGGAGGAAAATCCTAACTCAAGTATTGGCTAGGAGTAAATTTTCCAAGAGTACCTAGGGCAACCTAAATCCTATTTGTGGGACTTTTTAAATTAGTGATTTAGGCATTTTGGAAACTCTATCCTATGTCTTCATTAATGGGCAGTGTGGGAGTACAGTTTGTGGCAAGCACACAGCAGGCTGAGAGGGAGACTGTAATGAACCACTGTAATGAACAAGCACCCAGGGCATAAGCACTAGATCTGTTGTTGTGAAGGCACAACTGTCCTCCCATGAAAGCAGAAATGGGATTGGCTGCTGCTTCAGGTCTGCAACATGCCTCGCCAATTGAATTTGTTGCTCCTGCTGCTGCCAAGATTCAACCACTGCCCAAGTGATAATCAGTATCCTAGCCTCTTCCACCAAGGCTCAGTGAATTACAAAAATCTGACTGAACAGTCTCAATTCCAGGTCAGTGATGACTGAAGCAGTGCTTATTAAGGATAGAAGTAGCATTATGTAAGGGCAGAAGCTAAATGACAAGCTGCTCGATAATGCCAGTTCACTGGACCAGCTTCTCCCCTGCTTCTGCGTAATAGATTCAAAACAGGAAAAAACAATGGCTGTGACAGAAAGTCTGTCAACATGTGTGTGCCATTCAAATGGGATGCCAGCATTCAGGCCATTTTTTGCCAGAGTGTCCCTCCAATAAAGAGGTCACTAGGTGGGTTGGTCTGTAGCCGTTTCTTGCCAGGGATCCCCCTTTGCAGATGGAAAATGCCTTATGGGCTTGGCGTACCAGCAAGTAAGCCAGCTCATGCAGTCCATACCCCTCTCTACTGCTTTCAGGGTGATGGAAGCCTTTTTCCTAGTTTCAGCAATCTAGTCAGTGTACGAAATTACCCTCTTCTGTATCTTTCTTTGATCTTTATCTGAGTCTCATAACCACTCTTCTACTTATGATGGGTCCCACCCATCCATCCAAAGATCTCAGACCTGCTTCCAATGGTACCTTGAGGACATAGGTGAGAATTATTACCAGTTGTGTTCAATGGCTGAAAACTAGAATCTCAGTTACACTCCCATACATCACTTTGACAATTTTGCACAGTCTGCAGAACTTGCAGAATTTTTTAGGATTTTATTCATTTTTTAAGCCAACATTCATCTCTGCAGAATCTACGGAGGGAAGATTTTAATCAAAATCAGTTTATTATGTACAGCACTGATGGACAGACATACATTAGGATATTAAATACAAGCAAAAAGAAAAAAAGGTCAAGTAGGAAAACCCTGTAGAAGTGGGAGCATGGAGTGCTCATTCCTTTTCACCCTCCATTTGCTTCAAGCATCAAAGTGAAAGGATTAATGGTACAGAGCATTCCTTTTGCTGCTCACCTGCACAACACAGAGTTCAGAGGCCAGCTTTAGCATCCCATGGCATGCTCTTCTTTGCGTTCACAGATGTTCTGAAGCAAACACCAAGTAGTGATGACTGTATATGTGCAATTTCTCTTCAGTGTTAGTCCTCCGGTCTCCCAAAATACACGAAGCACCACTCTGACACAACTGAGCCAACATGTCCTCATCCTTATAATCTGGGCATGGAGTCAAAAGCCAAGAAGTGCAGTTGGCAGAGAATCCCAGCTGGTAACCCTGCTGAGGGGAAGGGATAGTAATGTTGCAGTCTGTCTCTTAGGAATTCTTTTATGTTCTGGCATCTTGAAATTTGCCACACCAAAAGATATCTACCTTCCTGGAAGTGGCTCCTGTGATCCAGCACAAAGTAGCAAAACTTTCAATGCTTTGGCCTGATTGAAAGAGCAAAGAAGTGGAAAATGAGACCCATCAGTAATCCGAGCATGACTTGGGAAGCTCCAGCAGTGTTGTTCAACCCTCCCCCGCTTACATCAGGCGCTCCATTTTTATCAATCAGTAGCACTTACTTTGTTGGACCATTTCTTCAACTGTGATCTTCCCCAAGACACATAGCTCTGCCAGGGAACAGCATTTGGTGTTTGTGGCCAATCTCCAGAGAGCCATGACAACTCTGTCACGCAGAAGGACAGCAGCTCACATACTCACTCATTTCTGTTGTTAGGCCATTCGCCAACCAGACACACAGAATGTCAGAAATGTGCTTGGTCATTCGCAGCTGTCTCATCTGGTAACTGATGGTTTAGGCACTTAGACCATCATCCTGCCAACAGGCTGAGCTCAGCCTAGCCCACAGTGTCTTCCTCAATCTTCAGTTTGGTAACGTAAGTGGACAACAAATTCTGCATGCACCTTTGCCTCCTCTTCAGACACCTACTCAGAGCATCCTGGGTGCTGTTATCTCTTCTATGCTGCTATGCTTCCACGGCATTGGGTGACAAGCAGCATAATCCTGAAGCTGGAAGATGAAGCAATCTGCAGTGACAAAAAAGTCTCCATGATGGAAAAAGCCAGCATGACCTGTGAGGCGGGGGATTACAGGTTTTACATAAGAAATCCCATAAATCCTAAGGAAAAGAAAACAAAAATAACCACAGTTTTGGTATGCGCAACTGTTGCTGGGGCTCCAGGGGATAGCAACATTTCCCAGAATGCTTCCCTAAGTTGCTTCCCTGGTTGGGCACTTTTAGCTGTCAACATGAAAACACAGTTGTGAGGGCAGAAAAGCTGCGGCACTGTCAACCTGAACCATGTCACTTGCAACCTGTTAAAACGATTGCGCCCTTAACCTATTACAAAACAAAGATTCCAGCTGCACTGTGGATGGAGCCTATGCTGCATGTTGTGAATATGCTATCAGGTATCCTTTTGATTATTCAGATAATTGCTACTGTCCTTAAGAATTAGAGTAAACACACTGTTTAAGTGCTGCTAGCTACAAAGTGTTAGACTCCTGTAGTGCAGCCTAAAGGATTTCATGGGTTTTCAGTGCTGTTCAGTTCAACAGCAATAAACACAGTTTAGTTTAACAAGTTAATAGACATATTGGAATGACTCTTCTTGTTTTTTTAAATGGGCATTTCGTATTAAAACGTATGGCTACGTTGGATTGAAAAATAAAAGCAAATCCATTGTCCCTGCAATAATTCATCAGATTCGGGGAGAAACATTTTCCCCTAAAATTCCTTGCAGATTTCTATTTCTCTTTAGAATGCATTCTTGATTTGAACCCAAGTTTCCAACAGAGATGAGTGAGTGCACAAAGTCATTGTACTGCCTAGACTATAGATACAGTAGACCTTTAATATACGATCTAGTACTCTGTGCACTATGAAAGGTACTTATAGAAAATAAAAGGTGTTCTATTAAAAAACTGACTGTTTTTAGCAATTGTCAGTCCACCAATAGCTCAATTTAAGTATCAACTGAAGTAAATGGCAATAGTTTCATAGACTTCAGTGGGAGAAGGAATGAGCCCAAAGAATTAGCCAAAGCTCAGTCTTCTTATGCTCCACTTCTGTGTTCTCTTTTGCAAAAACTATGACCCCACTGAATTACTTTTACACTGCACCCATTTTAGAACATTATGCCCATGAGCATTATGTAAAAATACAATCAACAATACTAAAATGCTCTTCACTAAACCTATGGTGAAAAGAACAAACATCACTCACATCTATACTCCTTCCCAAAGATCACCAAGGAGAAATTCATATTTTGATTTTTTCTTATACTCACTAATGAATTTTATGCAAAATGTTGTCCAGGATGTCAGAAAAGGTTTGTCATGGCTCACACTTCTATGGAAAACAATGGAACAATGAATATCTATTGTACATATAGATGTAGAAGGGATGATCACTGCTGAGAAGCATTAGGCAGCATTGGGATAAACCAAATCAAAAGCAGACTTTACAACTGAAAGTGGTATGGTTCTATTTTAAAGATATATGTGAACACTTAGTAGGTTATGTAACAAAACCAAGCAAAAATTCTCTCTATATTACATATAGAATTACTTTTTTTCTTTATGTAGGATGAAACACTTTTATGAAAATATTTGGCTGGTGGGGGTGGGGGTTGGTGTTTTCCAATAAAAATATTATGGTCTCTCTGGGAAATTTGGAAGGACACCAGGAGAGTGTCCTGCTGTTCAACCCTTACTCCATCTGATACTTTAATAGTTCCAGATGGCCTTTACTGGAAGATAACACTCCCTTTATTCTTTTATTATGACCTTTCAGGTCACAAATTATCTGTAGGATGCTGTTGCTATCCTTTCTTCTCAAAAGTAAGGTAGATGCTTAACATTAAATGTCAACTCTTATTAGTCCAAATTTCCAATGATGCAAAGAGAGTCAGTTATTCCAATCACCATCACCATTGGGGGGGGGGATTTGTTTAGTTTTTGCTATGCTGATATTTTTCCTCTATTCTATAGAGAAGTAATATTTTGTTAGATGCACTTTTTCCACCAGATAGCTCTTGTTAACACATGTGGCCAACTAAAAACAGACCATATGGTATATGACCATCATTTATAATATGTAAGAAGCTGTTATAAAGAAAAACGATGAAGTTTTGGTGCATGCCTTTTGATTTTTTGTTTGTTTTTGTTTTTAGTTTTCAAAGGGTTTATTGTGCAAGTTTCATTGTTAGACAATAATGAACATTCACAGAGGTTTTATCATTTGTCCTTTTCCATAATCATAAATAAAGTACATTGACCTTGCATAGGAAAAATATTAAATAATCTAATATACTAAATAAAGTAATAAGGTTAATTTCTTTCCTGCTGTCACTAAATTCATGTTAGCAGTCTCTCTTCAGCTTGACATCAATTAATGATTTTAATTCCAGACTCTTGTCACAGTGCTCACCACCCTTTTGTCTAATTAAAATGGATGATGCATGATGAAGGGAAAACACAAGACTTCTGTTCTTGTTGTAACATTTCTATTCATTAGTATACTTTTACAACAAAAGGCTTGCAGCTTTAATGGCATTAGAGAAAGATGAAGAGAAGTTTATTATATGTAGGAGGTATAGGCTCTCATAGCCTCAGGAAATATACAATACAGGAAACTGCCTTTATGGAATGACCAAATCCTCTGGGACAAAATACCAATGGGCTATTTTAATTACTGATATGCATATGAAGTGTTGCATTCAAAATCCGGGAAACAAAAAGAGACACTAAAAATACAGTCTTGTTTATGTTCAATATTTAAAAAAAATCTGAATTCATATAAAATATTTCCATAGGGATACTGAGTAATCTAACAAAAGAAATTTAAAAACTGCTCCAGAATGACTTTCTTAAAATATATGGCATAACACTCTTCCTGTATCTCTATAAGACAGAAGTTCACTCGTTATTCTTCCATTACTTGTAGTTTTCTATCCAAGTAGATAAAGCAGTGACAATGGTTGTCGCAGGAGGTTGTTCAATCTGCTGTAGTTAAGAGCTCCGTCAGCATTTCTAATCTAAATTTAGTTTTTTGCATGTTTATAATATGGCATTAAAATTTACTCCGGGATGAAGTTCAACATAACATCATAAGTAGCCATTTATAACATCAATTTTCAGTTACTGTGAGGTAGCTCTGGTGCACTACAGTACATAGAATTTCTGAAAAGAACATACCCTTTAGCTTAGTTATTCTCTGAATCCTTGTTTTTATGTAAGTATATTGAGTACTAACAATGTCTTCATTTTGGGAAAGTTGGGCAAGTCCCCCATAAACTTACAAAGTGAGACTGGGATTTCATAGATTCAAAGATGTAAAGGGTCTAGTTCAACCTCCTGCATAGCACAGGATTTGTTACCACATCACTTACAGCAGCAATACAGAAAATCTTATGAGCTGGCAGAGGATACTCCCCCTACCCAAATATCTACCCTCCATTTTCTTTGGCTGTGATATTAAAAACATGCACTATCCTCTATTTAGTCAAGACACACAAAAAAACAATGTTGGGAGCTCCCCCTTCTGGCTCTACAGCAGCAGTTGACAGACACTATTCCCAGAGCAGTACTGATGCCATTGGTGGTGACATTTGTACAGAGAAGTATACAAACAGAAGAATTATGTAAATTTAATCTCCTTTACAAACGAAAGGACGAAAATGTCAATGCTTCCAAAAACAAAAAAAGATAAAATTATACTATACTTATATATAGAGCGAGAGCGAGCACACATCACTCCTAATCCACACAAGTACAAAAATAATTACAGTAAAATTGAATAACATCTTTAGAACACAGAAGAAGACAAGACCCAGCCAGCCTGGTCCCCAACCTCAGTCAAGCACTTATTCCCACTACTCTCTCATCTGCCAAAGACTCTCCCCTAACATCTCATAAGTATCCAACCCTCTTTTACAGCCCTTTCTCCCTCTCCGAGTGAGTTTCTGATCACTCCCACCACAAACACTTCATATACTTCTCTTCCAAGTTCAGAACATTCTTCCTCTTCCCAATGCCTGCCCCCATCCCAGACAAATGCTCAGAATGCATCTTCTTCCCAAACAGTAGTGTTCAAAGAGTTATAGAGTTATAATTGTTTTTGCAATTATATAACTTTACAACTTCTGTTTTAAAATTGAATTTGGCAAGTGAATTGTGTGTAAAGATTGTCTAGACAGTTTGGGGTTTATGAATGGGGAAGGAATAAAATATTAAAATTTTCTAATGGCTAAAAATATAGTAACCTAGAGATATTTAGCAACTGAACTTAGTATCAAAGTGCAATAGCCAGAATGATAAAATGTTCCATTAGATCAATTATCTTTCAAGACGAGATAGATAATGGACCCAAGGCTGAATTAAGACACAGGCACTACAGGCCCATGTTTACAGGGCCATTCATATTCTGAATCATAAGATTACATCAGAATTTCAGCTTTTATTAAAAACAAGTATCTAGCTGTGATGAACATGGAAAATAACTCCGTATCATATAACTATTATAGATACCTCAGTCTATATTTCTCTCATGTCTGCTATATGGGTAAAAGGAGTTAATTTAGTTCTAAGGGTGGAGGGAGCTACTCCTCTGCAAGAAGGCAAGCTATGGGTGTATTTAACCAAACAATACAGACATCAAGAAGATGATGTTACCTACCTTGTACAGGAATGAGTTTTTCAAGAAATGTCCCCCTGTGGCTGCTCCACATCAGGATAAACATGCATGACCATGTGCTCTTAATTGGAGGGGTTTTTTTCGGCTGTCTCTTTGGGTTCACACTTGTGCCCCAGGTCACCATCATGCCCCAATAGGAGGATACATAGGGAAGGGTGAACCTGTTGCCACTCCAGTTCCTTCTCAACCACAACAGTCCAAAGAGAGAGACTCCAAGGCAGAGCAGAAAAAGGGTGGGTAGTGGGACACACATAGGTACACGCCTCTCAAAGAACTCCAGTTACTGTACAAGATAAATAATCTCTCCTCCGTCGAGTAGTGTCCCTATGGGTGCTTCACCTAAGGAGACTCCTGAGCAGTATCCCCATCATGGAGAAGGTTGCTGAGGAGGAGGATTCAGTACAGATCATGGAACAGCTTCACTGAAAGCTGTGTCAGCTCTGAAAGCAGTCACAAGGGCGCAGTGCTGGAAAAATGTGGGTACTGAGGACAAGGTGGCTGCTCTGCAGATGTATGCAATAGGTATGTTTTTTGGGCTAATGAGGTAGATTGATCCCTGGTGGAATGAACAATGACTCTCGGAGGAGGGCCAACACCTGAGGCTTTGTAACAGTTTAAGATGCAGCCAGTAACTGATTTGGATAGTGTTTGGGTGGAAATCAACTGTCTTTTCATACATTCTGCAATTGAGATTAAAAGTTTCGGTGAAATCCTGACAGGCCTGGTCACATCTATGTAAAAAGCTGGGAGCTCTTCTTATGTCCAGTGTATGAAAGCCCATTTCTTCTATGGAAGAGTGAGGCATGGGCTAGAACACCGGCACGTGAATCTCTTGGTTGATGTGAAATTCTGAGGAAACCATGGGAAAGAAGAGATAGTGAAAATGAAGCATCATCTTGCCACAGTGAAACGCTCTATATACTGGGTGCAGCCATCAAGATTCCAAGCTCTCCTATCCTCCTAGCCAAAGTGATGGCTATGAAAAATGTCGTGTCAAGGGACAAATGAAGGAGGGAACTGTTCGTCATAGGTTCCATGATCATGGAGGTTTCCTCAGTGCTCCGAGGACTAAGCTGAGGTCCCAAGGTGGAAAGAGGTTGAACAGGCCTTTCATAAACTCTGTTGTGGTTGGATGCGTGAAAACTGAAAACCCCTCAATAGGGGCTGTGTGTGAAAGGCTGAGACAGTGGCTAGGTGAACTTTAATGGAACTCAATGATAATCCTGAGGTTTTTAATTTGAACAGGTAATCGAGAACATGTGTAAGGCAAGACTCAAGAGGAGGCTTAGATCGGCATAGATTCTGCAATTAAGTTTGCCTTGTTGAAAGTCTGCTATGAAGCAGAACTGTTAATACACCTGGGGAGCAGTCTTGTTCTATACCAGAGAGCTATCTAGTAGCCAGGCCTTGAGGTGAAGTGCCACAAGATTCGGGTGAGTGATGAATCTTGACTCTTGGGTGAGAAGATTCACTGACAGGGAAAGATGGAGAGGCGGTAGCAGAGACATGTGAACTAGCTTTGTACACCTGTCTGAGTAATACTGTGCTATGATGATGGCTAGTAATCTTTCTTGTTTCAAATTGTTCAGGAACATAAGCAGTAGGGGAGTGGGAGGACAAGCATAAAGCAGTGTACAAGGCTAAGGAATAACTAGGGCATCCCCCATTGAGTTGCAGCGATTTTCTCCCCTCACTTCTTATTGGATGGAGTTGTGAAGAAATGTATTTGTGGATTGCTGCAGGTAAGACATCTCTTTTGGAAAACCTCGTTGTTCACAGCTCCTATTCATGGTTGATGCTGAAATGTCTGCTGAGAGAATCCGCCACTCTGTTCAGTAGTCCTGGTAGATATTGAAATCTGTACGCATTGTATATTTACGAGTTTTATGGCTTCTGCACATGAGTGGGATCTTTCTCTACCTTGACATTTGATATAATACACTGCTGATCTGTTGTTCAGCATTATTCTGGTCGGGTGGCCCCTGATGTGGAGGAGGAAGTGCTAGCAAGTATGATGAACTGCTCTAAGCTCTAATATGTTGATATTGAGGATAGCCTCCAGAGATGTCCATCTTCTCTGAGCTATGAGGTTTTGGGAGTGTGCGCCCCAACCTAGCAGATAAGTGTCTATGGTGATGACTCACAGGGGAGAGGGGCTGCAGGAATGGAACTCCCA
The DNA here is from genome assembly GCF_020497125.1 of Mauremys mutica. Classification (NCBI taxonomy): domain Eukaryota; kingdom Metazoa; phylum Chordata; order Testudines; family Geoemydidae; genus Mauremys; species Mauremys mutica. The sequence goes on from NC_059073.1 coordinate 267,960,541, forward strand.
TATTTAGTGGGTCTTTCTACCCAATTAGAAGACGAGGCCCCTGCAAGGTATGGGCACCCATTTGCAGAGAATGTACTTGTTGAGTGAATGGACAGTTCTCAGCCAGGCTTGAAGACACTGAGAGATTAGTCTTGCTAAATGTGCAGAATACCACATGGCCCAGAAGCTGTAGGCAAGCCTGTGCTGTGGTTTGCCGTCTTTGTTGGGGGAGGGATAGCTCAGTGGTTTGAGCATTGGCCTGCTAAACCAAGGGTTGTGAGTTTAATCCTTGAGGGGGCCACTTAGGGATCTGGGGCAAAAATTGGTCCTGCTAGTGAAGGCAGGGGGCTGGACTCAATGACCTTTCAAGGTCCCTTCCAGTTCTAGGAGATTGGTATATCTATTATTATTATTATATATATCTTTGAAACAAGGTTGGACATTGTGGCAAATCTTTCGGCAAGTAGGGTCTAGCGGTGGTGGAGATGAAGTGGCCTCAGTGAAGTTTATGCATTGAATGGGTGAAAGCATAGATTTCTTGTGTGTTGAGGTAAAGGCCTACCAAGTGGAACAGAGATCAGGTTTTGTGGTTGCTGTCTATACCTCTAGAAGCAAGTGACCTTTAGGAGCTAATCACCCAGGTAGGGAAAGAATTATTCACATCTGGAGAAGCTGGGATGCAGTGACTGATAGGACATTGGTAAAGACTCTTGAGATGATGGAAAGGCCAAAGGGTAAGATGAGATATTGATAGCGGTCCCTGCCTACCACAAAACGTAGAAATGGTCAGTGTGAGGTATGGATGGCACTATGGAAATAGGCATTCTGAAGGTCGAGGTAAACAAACTAATCTTCCGGATCCAGAGAGGAAATTATCATTGCTAGGGTTACCATTCTGAGCTGTTGAGCGTGGATGGACACGTTCCAAGTTCTGAGGTCCAGAATTGGTCTCCTCCTCCAATTTCTCTTTGGGACCAAGAATTATTGAGACTAGAACACTTTCCTAAAGTCCAGTGGAATGGGGTAGATCACCAACCCTGTCACTCATTCCCCATTGTTAGCAGGGATTGTACTTCCTACCTGAGAAAGTCCTCATCAGAAAGGTCCCTGAAAAGGGGCAAGGTGTGGGTTGGAGTAGAAAGCTGAACTGGATGGAATAACCTGGAGAAATTATTCCAAGATCCCCATGTCAAAGGTGATAAGCTCCAAGGAAAATAGAAAATGGGCAAGCCAATCCCCATAATGGTCGTGAAGTGCAGGATCTAGAGTGGGAGATGGTTTGTGACTCTTGACCAGTGGGTGAAAGTGGACATTTTGAGGATGTCACTGATTGGGAGAATACCCTTTTTTAGATCTGGGTTCTTCCTGGGGGGTTCAGTTGGCCTCATGGATTGGGGTAGACTGAACAAGGTTATGGAGCTATCTGTGACCTGCTGTATTTCTTCTTTGTCACAGGTGTGTAATTCGCCAGAGATCATAGCATCACTCATGAATTCTTGAGAGAGCAAAGGGACCCATCTGTGGTGTTGCTAAACAATTCAGTCCCCTCAAAGAGAAGTCCTTAACAGTATTGTGTACCTCCCAGAAAGGTCAGAGTACTGCGGTCAGGAAGCTTGGTGCACACAGCACATAAAAAATGGTTACTCACCTTTTTGTAATTGTTGTTCTTCGAGATGTGTTGCTCATGTCCATTCCATTGTAGCTGTGCACACACCCATGTGCGTGGCCATCAGAGACTTTTGCCTTAGCGGTACCTGTAGGGCTAGCTGTGGCGCCCTCTGGAGTGCCGCGCTCATGGCACAGTATATCAGGCACAGCCAGCCCTGTGCCCTCTCGGTTCCTTCTTGCCCACAACTCCGATAGAGGGGCTGGAGGGCTGGTAATGGAATGGACATGAGCAACGCACCTCAAAGAACAACAGTTACAAAAAGGTGAGTAACTATTTTTTCTTCTTCGAGTGCTTGCTCATGTCAATTCCATTGTAGGTGATTCGCAAGCTGAATCCCAGGAGGTGGGCTTAGTCTTGGAACCAAGAGGGCATACGGCTGGTGGCACCTGATATATTGCGCCACAAGCATGGCACTTCAGAGGGTGCCACAGTGGCCCATGGGTACTGCTAAGCCAAAAGTCTCCGACAGCCGCGCATGTGGGCGCATGTACACTGACAATGGAAATCGACATGAGCAAGCAATCGAAGAACTACTGCTATAGCCATGGGGCATTTGGCTGTGTTGACTGCAACAAGTGAGGCTTGGAGAGATGCTTTGGCAACTGTCTAACCTTACGTAATGAGGACCTGAAATTGTTCCCTGTGATCCTGAGGCACGTGTACAATAAAAGATACAAATTTGGAATAATACGTGAAGTTGTACTTTGCTATCAGGATTTGTAATTGGCTTTTCTGAACTGTAGAGAGGCCAAGCAGTAGCTCTTATGAACCAGACGTTTTAGCTTTATTTGGTGGGGCTGAACGGAACCGATGTTGTCTGTTTGATTTGTTAACTGCCTCAACTACCAGCGTGTTACTTATAGGGTGAAGGAAAAAAATACTCCAAGCCTATGGGCCGGATATAGTACTTCTTGTCAACCCGCTTGCATGTAAATGGGATTTGCCACAACATGGAGGCTGAGGCTAGGTAGTGCAATCTTTCCCTGAGATGTATGATGGATGTTCAACAGGGAACACTGGAATCTGTAATGTATCTACCACACATTTCATAAGGTCTTGGAAGGCCTTGAAATCATCAGGGTAAGATGATGGAAGAGGCATGATTGCCTCATCTGGTGAGGAAGAGGTTTTGTGTGAAGTGGTGTTTCTTCCTCCTAAGCTGGTTCATGTTCCGCTTGGGATATTTCTGTTGAGCAAGACTAAAGGGTGCTGGTTGTTGCTCCTGACATGTCCTCTTATGAGGTGGGACCCTGTAGAAATGGTCACCATAGGAGGCCCAAGGGTTCCAGTATGCCCACTGAGGTGGAGCATATGAGTATGGGTGAGGCCCCATGGATGTCCCTGCCAGGGTCTCTGACGTGTTTCCTGCTAGGAGTTTCCTCCTGACAGTGAACCTCAAGAGAGTGAGGCTTGAAGGCAGAGAAGCCACATATAGATATCTCCAAGTCCTATGTGGGGTCTATCAGAGGAGTGCAAGTGGTGCAGTGGAGACTGTAATGGTACTGGAGGACAAGCCACAATTGACAATGGCATGGATGGAGGGTAAGTAGACTCCAAGAAATGAGTCGGTACCAGTGGGGAATCCTTCTAGTATCTGTCAACAATGGTGATTCAAGCTCTTCCATGAGCTGAAGATCTTCATAAGAGAGCAGCCTAGATTGTACTGGAGACTCTGGTATGGACCCTCAGGAGTCAATATATATCACAGTACTGGGGATTTTACTGAGGTTGGGTCAGTATATGACAGCAGCCTTTGCTGGGTTCTAGAGCTTCTGTCTGCTGGAATGAATTTTCCCTTCTCTTGTCCCGTTCTCAGGAGTAGGGTCTTTTCTTCTTTGGTGGTACCCTAGGGCCCCTGGAGTGTTTGCTACCAAAGAACTGGAGGCAGGTGGATGCTCCAATGTACAGGGGTGACTCAGACCCTGAACGTCTCAGAAAATAGGAGTTTAAGTCTGATCTCTCTGAATTTCTTGTACTATTAGTTCCTGAATTTGAGTAGATCTTGCATATGGAGGGAATGTGGTTTTTCCCAAGGCAACTGAAGCAGCTTGAATGCCCGTTGCTGCAGGGAAAAGTCTTGTAGCAGGTGTGACAGGGTTTGAAGCCTGGGGTCTTGGGCATAACCTATACTTAGCCATACTCAAGGCTGCAGCTTGAGGCCCAGAACAGGAAAAGGAAAAAACAGGAAGGAGAATCCTCCCCATTTCCAAAAGGCACAAACTACTATATAAGGGAAAAATAAAAAAAGAAAAGAAATACCTGTAAAATTAAGGAAAAAAAAGCAGGAGGTGTAACAAGTCACATGGCTTAGCTAATGGACACTGCAATGCACTGTCTCAAGCTGAAAACAGTTAAGAAGGAAGTAGAGAGGTACACACCCCCCCATATGCCCTTGGATTGTGGCATGAGGATGTGTAGGGTACAGATGCAGACCCACACACACATATCCTGATGTGGAGCACCCAGAGGGACACTACTTTAAGAACTGTCTAAATCCAAGCAGTCCACAACCTAGCCAAAGACTTTGGACTTGCTGGAGAATAGAAAATCCCTGGGGAAGGACAGGAAAAAGCAAAGGTGTTAGAATAAGCATTAAAAGGAAGTCTCCCTCCAGCAAGGGGAACAGACCAGAACCAGATAGCAGAAGAGGAGGGTGCAGAAGAAGTCTGGACTCTCCGGAAGACACTAAGACCCAAAAGACACTCAGGAGTGAAGTTATTTTTCCATAGATTTGTGTATCTCAAGTACTTCATCTATGAGCTAACGTGCGTGTAAAATTTAGAAGTGCCTTTGGAAAGCCTATGTGCTACTTGCTGTAATTGTCATGAAGGCCACAAAAGCATGACACAGTAATCCACAGTACACATGTGAGTGCAACTCTGGGGAGGGAGTAGGAAGGCTCTGAAGAGACTTGTCGGAGCAGTTGGGGTATAGGATCCAACTTCCCCATGGATTGGGGTCTTCCCAGACTTGGAGTCTGTCCACGAGGAATGGGACTGAAAGGCCAGATATAGAGACTTTATCTTACCCTTCAAACCCTGTGGGAGCCAAAGGTTTGGGTACAACAGTCAGATGAGCATCCACAAAGGGGAGCGCAGCCAGGGCAGTAACGCTAGCACTTTTAGTTGCCCAGAAAAGTTTGAAAACGTGACCTGAGTGTAACCAATACAGCAGTGTCTGCCTGAGTCTGCAGACAACCTGAAACCCCTGAGGTGTCAACCCCATATGTCTCTAAGGGATGTTAAATGCAAGATCAACTACTCTGAAGGGACGGCACCAACACCCCCCACCAGGGGATTCTATGCAGGGCAGGAGCAGAAGAATCTAGCAGATGCATCTCACCAATCCAAGCAGATACAGGAGGCCACCCTTCCTCTTGAGGAAGGAGAGGAAAGCTCCTGATACTCCTTAGGAAAAAGGGGGCCCATGCTACTGCCCCTGCTCAGACTTCAACAACAATGCCACCTGGGGCTGTACGCTTGTCAGAGCTCATAACCTAGGCAGTTTGGGTTGGACGGTCAGTGCTTGGAGATATTCAAAAATAACTCACTAGCCTCCCTTCTTGGAGTAAACCAGTGCCCCTAGAATGGAGATACACAGTACTGTGTTGTCAGGTGAAACGTCAACCTGAGATCTTGACAATTTACCATCAATAAGTATCCTCTGACAATTTTTATAAGAATGATGGGTGCTTATTCCAGGTTCCTGACACAGTTCTAATGGAGGTATTTGCTAAACACATCTGGTCTATGCCCCTGTACTTTCAACTGGACAATTTACATCCTGTGCTAAACTGCTTTGTTACTGCTGCTGGAACACATGCACCAGAGCTGGCTAAAATGACACTCTCTTTTTAAAAGGAATTATTGTTAGTATTAGTATTGTATTCATAAAAGTTTTTATCCATTTCAATCAGTGATAAATTGAAGTACATTAATTTGCTTATTTGTCTTCTAATCAATATGAACAAAATACTTTAAAGAGTTTAAGCAAAATACTATTGTAAGCACATTACTATTAAAATTGCAAAGTCAGAGTATAATAATTTTATAAAATTGTGGGCATGATTGATTTTTTAATGGACCATTCACTTGTTCTCTGACCCCTAAGGATTTTTTGTTCCAAGCCTCTTACACATAGTAAATTCATTAAATTCAGCCTAGTTCCCAAAAGTATTGCATCATTAAAGGTATAGAGCTTCAAACACCAAACAAAACAGAGTAAGTGAACTGTGCCACTAAAACATAATGAAAGTGAAAAAAGGAGCCATTATGAACCAGCATCATTTTACTGTCTCCCCCAGTAATTATTTCTAGACTTTTGGTTAATTTGCATGGGCAGTAATTTATTATGTATCTAATATAGTTACATTAGAAAACAGAAAAGAAGAACTGCAATCTGACTGTGACAATTCAAAAACACCATGGACTGAGTCACAATCTGGTACTTTTGGAAACTTAAGGAAGCACCCAGCACATTTTTGTTGCTATGTTATTATGATTTATTAGTAGTACAGGCCCCCACAACAAAAAAATTACATAATAATCGTACATATGACACAACAAGAATGAAACCAACAATTGGGGTGGGGATCTGAGAAGAGAGGAAAGATCTGGGTCACAATAATAAGATCATGCTGTTACCAAGTTCTGGCATGTGCACATATTGATGATTCGAGTGGATATATAAATTCTTTTGTGACACAGCAGGAGTGAGGTATTAAGGAGAGATTTCAAGGAGGTGAGAGTAGTTTGGTGCATGGGGATTGGGAAGTTGTTCCATACATAGGAGTCTATACAATTATAGATTATAGTAATCAGAGCGACTATTACAATCTGTCTTATAACATGCACATCCTATACTCTCACCAATATTATTGAGAGAGTGCGCATAACAGAAAATGTCCCTACCATGAAAAATAATTTTGTGCATCATGCAGATTCTAACATTCAGCTTTGATGATGATATAAACACATACACACACTTTGTTACATATTTCTTCCAGCTTCAAAACTTTCCTTTACAGTTTTATTTGAGAGAGCAATTACTTCAAAAGAATGTCTCAACAAAACAGGAAGACATTTAGTGCTCCTATTTTTGGTTTTATCAATAAAAGGAAAATTAAGCCAGAAGTAAAGATCAAAAGCCATGGTTCGGCCTCTATGCTAGCAGAGGGAAACTCAGAGATTTACAATTAAACTCTGTTAACAGATTAATCCCACATCTCTTTTTGGGAGCCAAACATCAAATATACAGTTCACAGATTCATATATATTAAGGACAGAAGGGATCATCATGATCAACTAGTTTAACCTCCTGCATTACACAAGTCATAAAATTTCACCCAGTGATTTCTGCATCAAACCTACAACTTCTGGTTGAGCTAGGGCATATCTTTTAGAAAAACATACAGTCTTCCACTCCATCCTTAAGTAAGTTGTTCCAATGGTTAATAACTCTCACTGTTACAAATGTGCACCTTATTTCTAGTCTGAGTTTGTCTAATTTAAGCTTAGCTTGTTATGCCTTTGTTTCCTAGATTAAACAGCCACCTACTCTCAGAAATCTCCCCATGTAGGTGCTTTCAGACTGTGAACAAGTCACTTCCTAATCTTCTCTTGGATTTAGCTCTAAATGAAGTAATAAGAGATAACAGAGCCTGGGCCCAGAATCCCTGGAGTCTGCAAGACACAGGGTGAAATTCAGATTGGAAATATTAGCTTGTTTAAAATAATGAGGAGCATATGACACAAACAATACATAGGCTTCAAATGTTAAGGGAAGGAGAACAAGGCAAAAATAGAGGTACTCACCACTTGGTTTTACAATTAACAGTTTAATGTACACATTATTCCATGACAACATAAACAGAACTGCAGTGACAAATTTATTTGCAATGATCAAATTTTAAATTCTATTTCAGAACAGCATAAAAACAACTAGTTATAAACTAGGTATGGAAGACTTTAAGGGAAAGATACAAAATGTATTTCAATTTTATATAAATATTTGTTTTCTCAGAAGTCTGTAAAATCGATTATAGAACCAGTCTTGAGAAAAATCAGTCTTTCACGTGCCCCAATTAAGAAATAATTATACAGCTGTTACTGATCGCATAAAAGATACTGAACGCAGTCAAAAGAAACTGTCACTGTTTATGTCCCAAACAAATCCAGTTTCTCTTTGTTTCTTTCTGTTATATTAACTATATGAACACATCAGCATTTGGCTAATTTTATCAATGAAAACCAAACTTCAGTTGCATGTAAATTCTTGAGTTTAGAAACACCACAAAAAAACCCCCCAAAAACAAAAAAACTCTCTCTACTAATGTTTAAGCAAATACTGAAGTCTACCTCTCCTGTTCTTGCTTCATTCGTATTCTCTCCTCTTCTGAAGTAAGGGCTTCCTGAACTTTAATTTTACCAGTTTTCTCAATCTTGTCATCTTTGCGATGTTTGCCAAACCTGTTAATAACAAAACATTCTAACTTGTCAAATGAACACAAATGTATTTCTCTTTCCCTAGGACAATGTTGTCCTTATTATAGGAGCAGCTGCTTGAAAACCAGGAGGGGAGACTGCCAAGATTCCTGAACCTCCATTTTTAATACTTCTTTGTTTTCTTGAGAATTTATAAAGGTGAGGTTTTTTTCTTTGTTTTTTATTATAGCATTGTATGCTTTTTTCTGACAACATTTCCGGATCACTATTTTTAAATCCACTATTTTTTAAATTATTCAACACTGTAACTTCCAGAGAATGTAAATCAGAGTTTAGTATATCAGAATGTAAATCAGAGTATAGGCCCTTCTTTTATGAACTGCAGGAGACAATCCAGAATCATCTGTATAATAATTGCTCGATAAGCAATATCAGCTCACTTCACCCTATAGCAGCAGTTGCATTGGCTATAGTGGATAGAATTCAAATTGGCGGTTTTCACCTTTAAAACCCCAAATGGTTTGAGACCTGATTACCTGTAGGATTGTCTCCCTCCTTGTGACATGCTGTCGTGATTAAGATCAGTGGAGGTGCTTGAGCTGGACCCTCCTCCTCTACATACAGGGAGAGCACTCTGCCGACAACTTCTTCATGAGGGTCCCTCACCTCTGGAACGCCTTTCCCCCACTTGGTTAGCCAGACCTCAGAACTGTTAAACTTCCAGGCATGCTGCACATCCCACTGTTTTCTCCCAAGTATTTGGGGAGGGGAATGTCTGAGGTTGGAAGTTTATTTATTGTTAGGAGCAATGAGAGAGAGAGAGAGAGAGAGTGTGTGTGTGTGTGTGTGTGTGTGTTAATTTTTACCCAATATAGATGGAATTACATATTTTATACATGTAAATAAATAAATAAATACAATATTCCTCACGTTTTAGGGAGTAAGAAAACAACAACTTTTTGGCATATTTAAAGCACAAGGGATAACATCTACATATCTATTAAGCCCATTGTGTTTATCACTTCAAAAACATTAAAAGTATTTTTTCCATCAAATGCTCTGCTGAAACTGATGAAAGTAGATAGCCACTTATGGCACTATTCACTCAGAAGTTTACATCAAAAGTAAAATGAAAGCACTAACAATGTGCAAAGTGGAGCCAGGTCAATCAAATAGCCATCCAGGCAAAACGTTTACAAACAGAAGAATACAAACTTCTCTTAAACACTTAAAAAAAATTAGTATTCATGGGTGAGAGGAAAACTTTGAACTAGCAGGAATTTATAACATTTCCCCCCCCTTTCTAAAACAAAGCCACTGTGTGGGCCGAATACATACCATACAGTGACCCTACAGAAAGATTAATCTCAGGCCACACCATCTAAAATTATACAAGGCAGCCAAGTTTATGGATCTTAGGGGTACCTATAAAAAAATGAAGAAAATGTGAACTACGCAGGTTTTGGAGTACATGGATGTTCTCTGTTTTTCCCAGGATGCTCATTTCTAAAGTAATCCAGGCCAATGAGGCATGAGGCCTAATTGATCATTAATAATTATTTGGAAAGACAGAGGACATCACAGAGCTGTAGAACATGAAACTCTCAAAGGAGGTATAATATTCTCATAGCAATTAAAATCTCTGGTTATACATTGGGACAGTTGCTTTATGTATCACATTTATAATTAAAATTCAATCAGTGATTAGCAGTACCTGGATAAGATAGGAAGAATAGTAAAGGGTAAATATGGTGGCACTAGGAGCTTTTTAATGACCTGAAAATCAAAAAGAAGTCCTACAAAAAATGGAAAAATTGACAAATTGCTAAGGATGAATACACAAGAATAGCACAAAGCATGTAGGGACAAAATCAGAAAGGCTAAGGCACAAAATGAGTTACACTTAGCAAGGGATATAAAAACCAGAACGAAGAGGTTCTATGAATACAACAGGAACAAGAAACAAAGCGTTGGTTCACCATTCACTGGGGAAGAGTTAATAATGGATGGCATCAAGAAGATGGAAGTATTTAATGCTTATTTTACTTAAGTTTTTACTAAAATTGTTAATTATGACCAAATGCTTAACACAATTAATATTAACAAGGGGGAAGGAACACAAGCCAGAACAGGGAAAGAATAAATTAAAGAATGTTTAGATAAGTTAGATGTAATCAAGTTGGCGTGGCCTGATGAAATTCACCCGAGGGTACTTGAGGAACTAGCTGAAGCATTAGTGATCATCTTTTTTAAGAACTCTGGTGGACAGGAGAAGGAAAAACATAGAACTTATCTTTAAAAAGGGTAACAAAGAAGAGCTCGGAGGATTATAGATCAGACAGCCTCTCTTTGATATCTGGAAAGATACAAATTGATTTTTTAACAATTTGTTCCAGTAAGCACCTGAAGGAAAATAGGGTGATAAATTATAACCCACATAAATGTGTGATGCCACACCAATCTAATTTCCTTCCTTGACATGGTACTGGCTTACTGAGGTCTAGATGAAATTACTTGGCGGGGGGAGGGGGGCAGACTGGTTAAAAACTGTACTCAAAGAGTAGTTATCAATGGTTCACTGTCAAACTGGAAGGACATATCTAGTGGGATCTCTCTGGGTCCAGTACCATTAATAATTTCATTTATGACTTGGCTAGTGGAGTGGAGAATATGCTTATAAAATGTGCAGATGACACCAAGCTGGGAGGGGTTGCTATCACTTTGGAGGACAGAATTCAAATTCAAAATGACCTTGACAAATTAGAGAACCAGTCTGAAACCAACTAGATGAAATTCAGTAAAGACAAGTGCAAAGTACTAAACTGTGCATGGGAAAATCAAATGCACAACTGCAAAATGGGGAATAACTGGCTAGACAGTAGTTCTGCTGAAAAAGATCTCGGGGTTATAATGGATCACAAACTGAATATGAGCCAACAATCTGATGCAGATTGAAAAAGGCTAATATCATTCTGAGGTGTATTAACAGGAGTGTCGTATGTAAGTCATGGGAGGTAGCTGTCCCACTTTATTTGGCACTGGTGAGTACTGGGCCCAGTTTTGCATGCCGCACTGTAAGAAAGATGTGGACAAGCTGGAGAGAGTCCTGAGAAAAGCAACAAAAATGATAATAGGATTAGAAAACCTGACCTGTGAGGAAAGGTTAAAAACACCTGTGTATGTCTAGTCTTGAGAAAAGACGACTGCGGGGGGACCTGATAACAGTCTTCAAATAGGTTAAGGCCTGTTCTAAAGAAGATGGTGATCAACTGTTCTCCATGTTCACTGGAGGAAGGGCAAGAAGTAATGGGCTTAATCTGCAATAAGGGAGATTTAGGTTAGATATTAGCAATAAATAAATAAATAACAGCAACTTTCTAACTATAAGTATAGTTAAGAACTGTAATTGGCTTCCAGGCAAGGTTGTGGAATCCCCATCACTGACGGCTTTTAAGTTAGACAACACCTATCAGGGATGGTCTAGATCCTGCCTCAGCACAGTGGACTGTACTATATGACCTCTCAAGGTTCTTTTCAACCTTGCATTTCTATGGTTCTATAATCTTCTAAAAAACTCCACCTGTATATCAAATAATAGTTGCTCCCCTCAAGAAAAATTATATATCTCAGGTAAGATTTTAATCCAGGTTTTGGATCCTATATGCTGGATGAAAGGGCCCAAGCAGTGTAAAGGAGCACTAAAGCCCAGTATTTGGCTAGAGGATTCCCCCAGGGCCAGAACCGTGGAAGATAGCTGCAAGCCCTGGTATATGTGGTGTGCTTTGGGGGGATGGGGGTGGAGGGAGGGGAGAAAGAGGCTGGTGGTGAGAGAAGCACCTCAGGGGTTGGGTTGCAGCACATACTGCTGTGGAGATTCCAGGCAGCACTATGCTCCATAGGCAATCAGGGCCAGGCTGTTGTAACTCTGACAGGACCCCAGTGCTGTCTGTGTTATGCCAGGAGCAGCCCGGCATTGGGAAGATACAAAGGTGACTTGAAGCCACCATGCCCCCTTTACCACTGCTCCTTTTGAGGTACACCCTTAATGTACAATGAGAAATATAGACCACACAAAAATGTAATACTCCCTCTCCACCCTAGGTAATACTAAAATAATTCTAAATGTAACTTTTTTCTATTTACAAAAGTAGTTTAATATTCTTCTAAGGATGGATATAGCATGCATTATATTATTAAACAATATCCTCTTAATAATAACATAAGCAAGCAAGAACATATCTCACACATTAATCAGTTTATTTAGTGTTTCCTTAATCCAAGTTCTGCTTCTTAAAGTGTAGTTTTAAAAACTGGTTTAAATGCTACTCTAATTGGAACATATACAAATATTTCAAGATTTTTTTTTGAGAGATTGAAATAAGGGGTGTAAATTAAAAATATCCTATCTATCCAACAGTGTGAGAAGCTGATGATAGAGAGCAACTGAAATCTTGTTCACTCTAATTGCCAACATACTCCAGGGCTCTATTAATTTTTAGCTTCTTCATTTTCCTTTTGCAGCGAGGGTCAGAGAACATTTCTATATGCATGTGAACTCTCAAAGTCAGATTCACAGTTTTAAACCTCAACTCAGCCTATGACAACAATCATATAATATCAAGACAGTTAAAGATATAAAAGGATCAATTATTTTTCTTTTATGATGTTCTAGAACAGGGTGTTCTTTTCAGACAGGTCACCTTTCCAGTTACAGTATAGCAGAAGAAAGTGCTAACCTTAAAGCCATGGTGGCAGTTTGTTGCATTATTAACAAAGAAAAGAGGGTCTGAGAACAAAGTCCTGTACTTCTGAATCTTTACCTCAAACTAGGATAACCTGTGTGTAGCCATCCAAGCAGAGTAAAGTATATAGCAAAAATCCTTTTGTTGGTCACCCAGCTGTACTAAACTGGCGTCCGCTTGCTTGAGTGAATTTTCCATCAGCCGATTTGGGGACTGATCCAAAGCCCATTAAACTTGACAGAAAGACTCTCAGTGACTTCAGTGGACTTAGAATCAGGCCCTCAGAGTTGCTCAACAATATAAGGAAAGAGTGAAAAGAGGGGAGAAAAATTCCTTAGAATGTAATGATAAATACACAGGAGAGTTCATTTCATATAAAAAAAACCCAACAGATCTGCTTTCAGATTGATGAAAAATGGTTATATGTGAGCAATGTGAATTCTGAAATGTTATCTATTGAGAATAGCATCAGTTAGAAAGAACATATCAATATCTCTGATACAACAAAAATAATCTCCATGTAATCTGCTAAATGGATTTTACTCTGATGCGTTACTGATGAGATCATTGCCATCTGCCAAATCGTCCACATATTTCATTAGAATAAAGAGCTATGGAAGAAATATGCATTAGTTGATTAATGAAAAAAACACAAAAATTGATTGAGACAGAAAAAGTTCAGTAGCATTATGTTCTTTAATAGACAAAGGACCGTCATTAAAAATTAACAAATGGTAAGTGTCTCAAGCTATTCTATCGATGCCTTCTGACGTAAAGTAAGGCATGCTCTTTTCCCAGTAGTAGTGACAAAATTTCTCTCTCTCCCTCACACACACACAACTCAGAAAGGGTATTAGCAATAAACTATGTAATGTTTTGACCCTGTTGTGTCAGCAAAATTATAAGATTTATATTCGTAATAATTCTTCTAAATAACACAAACAGTACCTCTTTTTATAGATAAAATAAAAAGTATTTTTAATTAATGTCCAATGCGATACTTAAAACAAAAGGTTCCTGATTTATGGCAAACAGATGCTTAAAATAGTATCAGCTGCTTAACTTAAAAATGATAGACTATTAACCCTGAAATATTAATGATCTTGAGAGTTTATAAGTTCTCCAGACTTTGGCAAAATTTTAAAATTAATATTTAATAAAATTCCCAATTAATGCAATGTGTGTATTATATATTACCAACATATATACAGAACATCTGGTGGGACTAAATGATCATGTTCCGCACAACCATCATTACTAACCATGAAGTCTCAGAAAACCGAGGCAGATCAGACTCTGCATGAACTGCCTCTGCAGCATCATTCTCCCCCAGGTGCCATGGAATCCCTGGTTGAACCGGGTGATATGGCTGAGATGCACGTTCTCTCATCCCCCTTTCAAACCCACAAGGATTCCCTGCTTATGTTAAAAAAAAATGGCAGACACGTTCTTCCCTCTTATGAAGAACCCACCCGGGCTGGGTTTTTTGATGCAATGTCTTTTGATGCAACATGGGCCATTGAGATGCAATGTTTTTTGATGCAACATGGGCCATTGAGATCTCTCATGCTGCAGAGGCATGTAAGGGGACCCTGCATGCTCTGTAGTGGCATAGATCTTCCATGCAAATGGAGAATACCTCCAGAGGAAACCCTGGGATTCACAGTTTATTCCACAAGAAAATCACTTGCAAAGTCTCCAAAGTCTCTACTGAAAAGGAATACCACCAACACAGACCACTATTACACAAGCTACCAACAGAGATAACTAGTATGGTCTTTGCACCTATCAGTCATCACCCTTAGAAGGCCCTCCACACCACAAAGAATGCGAGATGTATCATGACATTCACTAGGTCAGGGGTAGGCAACACGAGCTGATTTACAGTGGCATTCACACTGCCCGGGTCCTGGCCACTGGTCTGGGGGCTTTGCATTTTAATTTAATTTTAAATGAAGTTTCTTAAACATTTTAAAAACCTTATTTACTTTACATACAACAATCGTTTAGTTATATATTATAGACTTACAGAAAGAGACCTTCTAAAACGTTAAAATGTATTACTGTATTACGTGAAACCTTAAATTAGAGTGAATAAATGAAGACTCGGCACACCACTTCTGAAATGTTGCCGACCTCTGCACTAGGTGCTCCTATCTCTATATGTATCCAAGCCATCATATGCTCTCACAACCAAAATCTAGATCCACTATATTGGGGAAGAAAGACTGTCTTGTGAAATCAGGACGACTGGGCTCCGAGTCCCAGATCTGTTACAGGCTTCCTCTGTGATTTTGGAAAATTACTTAATTTCTGTGTGACTCAGTTTGCCCATCCATAAAATGATTAGTAAATCAAGGCATCCCACAGGCTTAATTCAATAACTTCAATAAAGTGCTTCAATTACTTGGAAAGGAAGACACTATATATGGTTAAATGACTATTATTTCACACCAAGCCACTTGCTCCTTACAGTCTGTATATTTGCATATCAGGTATGTAACACTTTAGTAAATCTCTGTTAAGAGAGTCCATCTTTCTGTAAACTGTTAAACATATGGTTAAACTTCTTGCATTGTTTCCTACAATTATGACCTTTTCTACTTGCCACTGTCATTAAGAGTTGTGACAAACAACTAAAAAGACACCCTGTGGCAAGTCAGAAATATGCAAGAAATTAACATCTAATCCACAATACTGCACTTTTGAACCAAATCATGTACTGGCTGGGAAGGGCACAGGAGGCAGTGACAATATACAGAAGATATCAGCCAGTCAGCAAACAGAGACCTAGAAATGTTATCCTTATTCAGCCTGCCCTTCCTGCCCAACTCACTCAGTGATGACACAGTCTACTGTGAGAGACACCATAAATTACTTACTTCATGGTGGTGAACTGTAATCTGTTAAACAATGAGTTGTGGCATCCCTGAATGAATCAAGAAGGAAAGTGACTGATTACGAAGAAAAAACTTCCATTTAGACACAACTATCTTGGTAATCAGCAATGATGAGAATAACCAAAGAAAAAATACATGACAGTTCAATGGAGATTTTGTAAAATGCAATGCATTTGGAAGTTTGCTTGAGAGTAGCAAAAGCGCTTAAGAGGCACACACCCATGAACATGAGGAACATTATTTGGTTGTATATAGCTTCGATGGTCCTAGAAAGATCACTTTTGATAAACTCAGTGCGTGCTGTTTGGCACAGAACAGAAATTTGTTTTTAAAAAATAACTCTTATGAGAGATCTGGCCAAATTAAAGCATGCTTTTAATCGGTCATGTGTTCTTAATGGACAACATATCTTTTCATTACTGTCATTTAATGCATTTACAAATGCTTTTTGTCCCTCGCTCTCCTGGTCAGTATTCACCAGTCAAGACTGTAATGCTTTATCAGGTAACTCAGCACTTAGGAGTTCTGTAAAGACGTGAACAGTAGGATATAAAAACAACTATTGGAAAATTTGAAATAGAAGATGGGGTGGGGAGTTGATCTACTGTGAGCCAATTTCCACTCACAAATTGAAAGGCAGTGTGATTCTCATTCTGAAGGAATCATTGATTAAATGTCTCAGTGCCACACTACTAGTGAATTTACCTGTTCTACAGACTGTATGAATTTTTTCTTCTGTGAATTTTCTGTTTGTGAAAAATATTACTCTAGAAGATTTCATGTCAATGCATTTCAACATTATTTTGTTCAAATTTCACTACACAGCTAAAAGGGATCTTATTACCCACATCACGGCTCCTAACGAAAGGCCTAGCATGTAAAAAACACAGGCCAACATGGCCATTTTCTTTTGTTGGATTTGTTCAATTATACATATGATGATTTTAAAAATTGTGGATGAATCTGGGTGCTAATAAAACTACATTATGTGACTTTAAATCACCAGTGTCCACTTACAGTACTTGAAGAGTGTATTTACGCTGTAGATACTCTTTAGTGTGTCCTCTTGACTACTATACCTCTAATTTCTGCTCTGTTCATTTCAATGCATTATTGTTTCAAAATACAATGCTCCAAATTGCAAATTACATCTGGCTCAAGGGCTGATCATGAGAAATACTTGCACTGCTGCCTCTGCCTGAATAACTCTGATAATAATGAGAGATTGATTGAGCTCCAAGCAACCTACATGATGAGAAGGGTCAATCTGAATATTTCTATTAGCTTCTTTTGTTAAACCTAACACTCTGCCAGGTCAGAGGCAAATAATCATACCACATCTGGTTAGCATGATTTTATCTTTCCTAAAGAAGCAGTACAATTTAAAAAATTGGTACTGGTCCAAAGGCATACCCTATAAGAAATGGTAATGAGATATGCATCATAAAACCCCATCCATTCATATTGACACTTAAGAGAAGGCAAAAATGAGAGTTGGAAGGGCAATTTTATCTGATTTTTTTAATATTAAAAACAAAGGAAGTAGACGTTAGTATTATGAATAGTCTTAATAAATTCACTTTATAACTGAAACGCTTGCATTTGAGTGTTATATACCCTCAGTATAAATGCTTGATACAAAAACCCAGTCAACATGTGCTTGGTTGGCATCTTAGTAACAAAGAGAAAGTTTTTCAGATACAGCGAATGCTTAACATAAACACAGTTAGCATCAGAATATAAATGGTATACACTGATTTGATGGAATATTAAGAGATGCATTTGTTAATTAGACCAGGAGGACTCCTCAATAACATTCCTCCTACAAATAAGTCTTACAGCCATACACTCAAACCGAAGAAAATTGGAAAGTTTACATGGTTAATCAAACTACTGATAGTTCATGTGGAACCTTCCAAAGATTAAAACTTCCCTACAGATCTCATTATCTGAAAAAATTAAAAAGTCAGTCAGCATTTTTTTCTGTCAGTTACTGGAAAATCTTTGTTGTTACATGTTTCCCAGATAATATTCTCTGTAGGTCAAATTAAGCATACATGTTATCACTTTGGACCTTCACTCTGATTCACAAATACACACTTAGTATGGGGTGAGGAAGGGAACAAATGCTTTCCAACAGAGGGTGACATAGACCATAGACAACTTGGCAGGAACCATGCTTAATTTTAATAAAGATCAGTAGCTGCCTTCATCTCCATCATGGAGGTGCACTCTCATGGAGACTGAAGGTCCCAGCATGCCATTCTGCATCTTGAGCTGCATGACCTGAATAGAGGTGGGTCACATTTTAGAATGCCCCAAGGCTACATTTTGGGCACCCCCAATTTGACCAGTAAAATTGAATGTGACTTGAACATGACAGATACTTTTTAATCATAAAGACCACACTTAAAAATACATTTTTTTAAAAAAAATCAAGGATTAATCCCAGTGGGCAGGACATCTTTACAAGGTGTCCTAAGGCAGATGTTCTCAATCCTTTTCTTTCTGAAGCCCGCCCAACATGCTATAAAAACTCCACGGCCCACTTGTGCCACAGTAACTGGTCTTCTGCATATAAAAGCCTGGGCCGACGTTAGGGGGTAGCAAGCAGAGTAATTGCCTGGGGTCCCATGCCACAGGGGTCCCCACAGAGCTATGTTGTCCAAGCATCAGCTTCAGCCCTGGGTGGCAGGGCTCAGGGATCTGGGTTCAGCTTTCTGCCCTGGGCCCCAGCGAGTCTAATGCTGGTCGGCTTGGTGGCCCCCATGAAACCTGCTCAAGGCCCTCTATGGGGCCAAGGACCCCTGGTTTACAACCAGTGCCCTAAGACACAAAAAATTAATTTATTACATACAAATGAAGTCCATGATCCTGTGCAAATCTCAAGTGGAGGTCAAAGAATAGTGGCTAAATTGTGTGTTTTAAAAAGTCTATAAATAAAACATTTCAGACACATTTTTTTGGCTTGAAAATACAAGGCCAGATCCTCCACTGGCATAAACTGGCATATCTCTGTTGCCTTCTGGGCAGCTACATAAATTTACATTGGCTGAGGATCTAGAA
Source organism: Mauremys mutica (assembly GCF_020497125.1). Classification (NCBI taxonomy): domain Eukaryota; kingdom Metazoa; phylum Chordata; order Testudines; family Geoemydidae; genus Mauremys; species Mauremys mutica. Next base: position 267,979,340 of record NC_059073.1, read on the forward strand.
TGCAGTGTTGAATGTTACCTCATGTGGGAAATATCATCTGTGTGAAAGATTAAGAGCTGGATTCTGTATTACAGGAATGTTTTTTTAGCACCACTGGTGCAAAGCATCTCAAAAGCTGATGTAGCCAGCGATGGAAGGATCATTTTGTTGTAGGAGGAATCACCGGTGGGACAGAGCTGGCAGACAGGCTCCTGTGCCACCCCCACTACAGGTGCTGGAGGTTGGCCAGGGAGAAGGGGGAATTGGCTAGAGATGTTCTGAGCCCTAGAAATACCTGGCTGCCCTAACAGCCCCTTAGGCTGTTAGTAGTCAGAGCTAGGATTTGACTTCGTGGTAACTGGAAGTGCAATAACTAAATCAGTTGTAAATCATGCCTTACGTTATTTATGTGTGCATACTTACTTCAGATGAGGAATGTTCTATTTTGATATAATTTAACAGAGAAATAAGATATTAATATAGAACACTCAATTCAAAATAAGAGTGTCCATACAAAGCCTCCACCAAAATAACCAGAGGTGTGAATTACAAGCAATTTAGTTATTTCAGTGCCAGTTACCATGAAGATGAGTACCTGGTTAAAACAGCCAACTGGCTGCTCTCATTTATACATTCACCTTTTAACTCCTGTTCTCATGTGATCCACAGCCACAGCAGAGGAGCTAAGCCTACTGCTTTTTCTTAACAAATAGTCTAACAGCCCCAGGAACAACAATTTATTATCTAAATCAAAACAACCCCTTCCCTGGCCCAACGGTTCTTCGGGTTCTGACACCTTCTTATGATTTGTATTCTACTGGTACTAGGCCTAGCAAGAGTGGGCTACTATTATGCTTGTTACAGTACATATTAGCAGAGCTACGACATCATGAAGGGTTTAAAAAAAAATCTCTATTTCAACTTCAAAACATACTTCCCACAGAAACATTTGCAGCCTAAAAATAAATCTTAAGAAAAGAAACACTGATGAAATTGGCACTAAGATTTGCAAAACTCTTCATATTACCAAAGCACTTTTCATACTTTTGTAGCCAAGAAAGAGAAATGAACCAGTAACGATTTTTTTGTACCGCTGATATCATCAGGATCTATTATCCAGATATCCTGCTTTGGAGACTCCTGCATTTTACTGAAGATAATGCAGTAGGTATCATTAGTTGCACGGTATCATCAGAAAAAATAAATATTTTAACTCATTAATTGCTTCTTTGTCTGGACTTCCTGCAGCTAAGCACTAATGTCTTTTTAGTACCAAGTTGTATTCTGAATGTAAGACTTTCAAGCACTAGAGGTTAAAAAGAAAAAAAGCATTAACAGTTGGATATATTTTAAATTATTTATTAGTAAGGCTATGATTTAGTCACGGAGATGGTGGAAGTCATGGAATCCGTGACTTCCAACGACCTCTGTGACTTCAGCCTGTGGTGGTCGGGAGCTGCAGGGTTCCTCTCTGCCAGTGGGGGCACAGAGCTGTGGGGTACCCCCGGAGTCTCTGGTGGCCCCCAGAGCTCCCGGCCGCTGCAAGTGGTGGGGAACCCCCAACTCCCACAGGTTGCAGGGGAACCCCAAATAGTCACTGGCAGAGTACCCCCCAAGCTCATGGCTGCCAGTGGTGGAATCCCCAAGCCCCTGCCAGCAGACAACCCCCGAGCCCCAGGCTGCCAGTGGTAGAACCCCTGAGCCCCCAGCCACAGTGGGGGAAACCCCAAATCCCCCTGGCAGAGAACCCCGGAGTCCTGGGTCATGGGTGGGGGGAGCCCTGAGCCACCGGCGGCAGGAACCTGAGTCCCTGGCTGCCAGGAGGGTAATCCCTGAGCCCCCGCCAGCAGAGGACCCCTGAGCACCGGAATCCCCAAGCCCCTGGCCTCTGCAGGCAGCAGGGGAATCCCCGAGTCCCCAGTTGCCAGCGGTGGCAAAGGAACCCCCAAGCTCCCAGCCCCCATGGGCAGAGGAGGAACCCCCAAGCTCCTGGACACCGTGGGCAGCAGGGAGCCCTGCAGCTCACACACATGGCAGGGGAATCCCCACAGCTCCCAGCTACCGCCGACGGGATTACCCCACAGCTCCTGGCCCCCACGGGCAGCAGGGGGTCCCCAGAGCTGCAGGTGGCCCCCAGCTGCTGCAGCTGCTCAGTTGCCTCGCTTCAGGCGGTGTGGGGATCCACAGAACCCCATTTTGTCAGGTATATTTTTAGTAAAAGTCAGGGACAGGTCACGGCTTCCTGTGAATTTTTCTTTTTTGTCCATAACCTGTCTGTGACTTTTACTTAAAATATCCATGACAAAATCTTAGCCTTATTTATTAGATGTTCTTGTTGAGATGTTTAATAGCAATTCAACTTGCATTCTAAATACTGTTAGTATAGCTCCTGTCTAATGTGCTAGAGGCCCTTGATATTGGTCTAAGGTGTACTATATTCATGTTCTTTATTGCAGTGTTCATTAATACTAATGCAGCTTAGGGCTTACTAGTTTTTATATTAACCCTTTTATATGGAATGTATATAGCCGATCCATGAACTCTGGTTCCGATTTGAAGTTTTCTTACTGGGTGCTAGCTACCTAGCATAATTTTTAAAAAAAGCAAATATACAAATATTTCCAGCCATTTAGAAACGAGGCAATCCACAAAACAAACAAAACTTAACACAAGTATTCAGCAGTTGTAAATGCTGTATGTTATTAGCCTATTAATATTTTGCACTGCAAAAGTATCCTCCATCAGAGGATCTGAAAGAACTATAAAATACAGTAATGGGATAGGGATTATTCCCATTTTACAGATGGGGAAACTGAGGTACAAAGACCAAAGCCCAATTTTTTAAAAATATTAGGCATTGTGACATTTAAATCTCATTTTCAAAAAAGATTTAGCACTTAGGACCCTAAATCCTATCAACTATTAATGGGATTTTGGCACCACAGTGCCTAATTCTAACAAGGAATATCCCTATAAATTTAGCATTGTGGAACTATAATGTATATAAGTACTAACCATAAAGATGTATTCACAACAGAGCATGGAAAGACTCTATAGTAGCCACTATAATAGTATGACAGGATTATATGTTAAAAAAGCACAAATCTCAGTAGATCTATGGATAGTGTCTCTGGGCCAAGTAGCACTGCTCTCCACTGCATGACTTAAAGGTGTATTTAACTTCCTAACATGAATTTATTAAAAAATAAATAAATCTGACTAGCTCTGTAAATTAAGAGGCAACAAAGATGCTGAAGGTGGTGCTGGAATATATGGAATCTATAAGGATCTTTTCTGAGGAAGTGATCTTTCAAGAATCATTTCCAGTCACCCCATATCAGAAGCTAGCCCAAACATGCTTTGCAAGAACTGCTGATCAAGTGAACACACTGCAGCAGGGTCTACTTTACAAACAACAGTAACATTTGTTTGCACTCCCATCTTTTGTAAATTTGCACATAAGCAGCAAAAGTTAATGTGCAACAGAATACCACATTAGCTGCTGAAACATTGTTGCACATTAAAAAGGTTTACTGCAACTTTGCAAACATGCTTACCTGAAAGCCATAAAAAGAGCTATACTAACATATAATGTCAGGTCTGTTGCAGTGCATTCCAATCAGTTCTTCACACTGGTGATGAGGGGAAAGCTCCTTGATGCAGGAGCCACTCTAAACAATCCTTGAAAGAAATTTTAACATATGATATTTTACATAATCCATTACCATTTTGGAATGAAGCCTTATTTAACAAGTTGTCCCTTCTGAGCTGACAGATGAATTAGCTGAGCTCCAGTGTATACATGCTATAGAACCACTGCTCACAATTATACAAAACGTGAAGAGGGAATGTAAAACAACTTATTATTTTTAAAAAGGAATATAAAATCTCTCCTTTAGTGACTGACTGACCTCATTATGTTAAAGGTCCTATTTAAGTCCTATGCCTTGAGATCAAAATGAGGAATTTCAGAGTTAACACTGAAACTTCATTTTTACTTTACTGATCACTAGCCAAACAACATTTTTTAGGTTAGAGGTGCCTCAATGGAACTTGTGTGATGTAATAAGAATTTCCTTTTATCAGTTTTAAATTTGTTGCCTTTCAATTCCTTTAGACATCCCCATGCTCTGTATTATGAGAAAGGATAATAAAAAGGAAGTGTACTTTATGCTAATCATTATTTTGTATACTTTTATCATTCTCCTCCTATTTGTTTGTTTTCCAAAAAGTCCCAATCATTTAAATATCTCTTCTGATGGAAGTCTTTCTATGCCTCTAGTCATTGTCTGCCACATATTTTTTCAGGTTGGACAACCACAACTGAACACAGTATTCAAAGTGAGGGCATGTACATACAATGGCATTAGAATATTTTCAGTATTATTGTCTGCCCCATTGTTTCCTCGTTTGAGTGCCACTGTTCAATTCCTAGAAGTTTACATTAAGTTGTTCACAAAGACATCTAGGCCTTTTTCCTGAGTGGTGGTTGTTCAGCAATGTGTATGAGTATTTCAATCACTGGCCCTGGTATGACTCTTTGGGCCACTCTACAGTAACAACCTTTTCCCATTTTGAAAATAGATCATTTACTCCTATTCTTCGTTTGTGTCTTTTAGTCAGTTTCTAATCCAAGACAGTACTTTACCTTTCTTCCTGTGACTATTTATGATTATTTGGTTCCCTTAATAGCATCTTGGAGGGCCTTTATCAAAGGCTTTTTGAAAGTCCAAATAAATTATATCAGTAAGTTCTTTTTTATCCACTGTTTTTGTGATCACACTCAGAATTAGGGTTGGCTGGAGAGGAATAATTTTCCTTTACAGAAATCCTTCTGGTTTATCCCTATCGTATCATGTTCATGGATGTGTTTTATAACTCTGTAATTATTTCAACCAATTAACCTGGTCCTGAAGTATGGCTCATTGGTTTGTAACTCCCAGGATCATCACTCACACCTTTTTTGAAAGACAGGTTCAACATTTGCTACTCTCTAGTACAGCAGCTGATTTCTCTACACTTTCATTCATGTAGATTTCACCTAGGCTAGAGGGCTTCACAGATTGTGCTCTGTATTTATAGACACAGTCTTTTTAATTGTGCACTACTGATCTACAGGAATCATTTTGTTCATTACCTCAGGCTAATCCACATAGGTATTTCCTGTGCAAACAAGTGTTTACTACAAATGTAATGATTTTATTCTCTAACATAACACAAGGAAGTACTAACAGGAGGCATTAGCATTCCAACACACTATGAATACAGATCAATGCTCATAAGAAGTGAAATGCAATATTAAGTTAAAACTCTATTCCTTAGAAATTGATCACTCAAGCAAATGTCAACCTAAGTAGTTCAACAGTCATCTGACTCAGTCTATTCCATTTTTTAAATACAATTTTACATTCATTTTCTTTTAACAAATACAAAACATTCTTAAACCTATTTTCAACCAGAATTTTAAAGAAAGACTACAGCTTTAAAAACAAAATATAGAATCAAAGCATCTCTGAACTATTATGCCAATATTACAGATATCCAGCCACTATCAGTTGCAAATTAACTCTCAAAAGAAATGTTTCCAGCACACATTGCAATGAATGTCATTAACAGATCCTTCACTACTGAAGACAGTATTTATTTACCATACTTTGTTAGGGACTGAATAGTCCATAGCCTTCAATTTTCACATCAATTGCAGAAAAAATTCCCATTTTCTATATAGACTAGAATTGAAATTGACTTAGAATATCTAAACTGTCAACAAATTATTTTACGAAAAGGTTTGCTTTACAGAGATTATAAAGTAGGTGTCATCCTTGACACTTCCATTCTATATTCACACTGCAGATCTGGAAAAGAAACGTTAAGGAACGTCAGAAAGGGTCTTAGAAGACTCAACTGTCATGCTATGTGCCTCCTTTTGCTTGCTTTGCAGTCAGATACTGTGTTGTAGATGTCAGAGGTTCTCTATTTAAACTCACTGACAAGCAAAGGAAGAATACTGAGAGAATATGTTATCAGCTACTATGGACTTGTCTTTGGTAACAGGTCAGACACCTATTTCTGTGTGTGTTAGAAACAGAAACCCTGATTCTACTCAAATTAAAAAAAATACACTATACCCACATCAGATTTACAAGTTCAAGATTTACTTGGGAAAAATCAAGTGGTAAGAATCCATAGAGCAAAACCACTGTTTACTGTCAGAATGACAAACTAGAAAGCCACATAAGATTATGTTAATCTCTCATTTTATATCCATCTTTCACAATTACACACCAGTACTTTTTGTATGTCATTTAAAAAGGGATAGCGTTTACTACTCACTTACTGTAACTGCATTCTTTAAATCACTGCCAGATTATGTGAGGTTGTTCAGTTAGCAATGAGAAATTTGCTACATTAAACCACACACATATGCACCAATTAGATCTCAGTCATAAATAACTATAACGCCTGATGTTTTCAGAAGCAAGCAATGAAACACCATTATGTTAAGGTCTATTTTCCACAAAACAACTGATTATAATTGCCAAGAGGGAGTGGAGAGAAGGAAAAGAAATGAGACTATGAAAAGTAAGGGAAGAGGAGAGCTGGAGGGGGTATTGTTTTCTTTGTCTAATAAGAACATAAATATTTTCATGCCAGGCTTTTCGTTAGCTTTATTAAACCTTCTCTCTTTATGTCCATATTTACTTTTAATTATAAAGTAGGAATTGAAGAATAAGAAAATTCTCTGAATGAGAGTTATCAAAATAAAAGTTCTGGGTAATAATCTATATCAGGGTAACATTTGCTCTATGGCTGATTTCTTTTGAAGACTGATGCTTCTGTGTTCTCTCAGTACCTAACAGAAATCTGAACCAGGATCAGAGCAATCTGGACAAGACGGAACCTAGACAAGCTGGTGGGTCATGAATAGGATTCCCCCAGCATAACAGAAGAGGATTGTGCCTCCTCTATCATAAATGGGAGAAATATAGTGCAACCCTTACCCTGTGTAATTCAGTTAGGGTTCTACTAGATTCCTGACAGGTTTTGGACATGCTGATAGCAGCAATGCTCCATAATACATTTTTCTATCTGTGGCTGACTAGATGTGGACCTTGCTACAGTTATGCACAGTTTGCTACAACCAAGCTGGATAACGGTAATGAGCTAGATATAGAGCGGCCTTTGTCAAGCTCCTGAAAATTCCAAATGGTGCAGAACAGACCAGTCAAACGTTTCGGTGGGGTAGGTGCCTGCGCACCATGCTCCCAACTGGATACTAATACTGCTTCAGGTGGAGTTCAAGGTGCCAGTGACAATCTTCATGGCCTGAAGTGTCCTGCTATGAGACATGAGCTCTCTGGAGCTTCTGCTGGGAACACAGCCTTTAGCGAGCAGGGACAGAAAGTGTTCTTGGCTGACAAATTCCAACCACTGGAACTTGCTTCCCCTTAATTGTTTACCAGAGCCTTGGTTTGGCAAGCTTTACCTCTTGCTACAAGGCATTATTATTCAGTGAGCCTTATTGCCTCTTTTTTAAGTTATTGGATGTTTTAGATCAGATCACTTTTTTTTTTAAATCTCTACGAAGGTTGGGGTGCTTTCCAGTTATTCTGATTTGTCCGTGTTTCAATACTATTGTAGAGCATTAGGCACTTCTGCCGTATATGTTCACCTTTAAAGGTCTGGCGATGGTTGGTAAAGATTGAAAAAAGAAAGAAAATATTAAGTTTGAAAATATGGAGGTTAATTATTAAATATTTGAAATGACTGAAATTTTAACTGAAACACTTATATAAGGACTTATTTAACCCTACACCTTCAGAAAATGCTCTTTTCAAAGTCGTCTTCAAACCTATTGCAAGAAAAAATACTTATGATTTGCTTTTCGTCTCTTCTCAGACACCATGACAAGGAAAACTAAATGAAAAACATGATGTAGGCAGCTCAATCAGGAAGCTGTGTAACAGACAATAGTAATCTGTGTATGTTATTCTCCCAAATGCCCAGTCAGAGGTCTCAGATGGCTAATGTGGTTGAAATGTGTAATTCAAAGCTACCAATAATATATTTATGAATCTGGACATGTTCAGTGCACTCTGGAAACGGCTGTGTAAAAAAGACAATACTATATCTGATTTCAGCTAAACAAGGTTTCAAACTAAATTATCTATTTCCTCTTGCAGAACGGGATGAAACAACACTGTAAGGCTCCCAGTAATCATTTTAAATGTAATTGTAGGATTAGATTCTAATGGTAATATGGGAATATTGCATTTGCATTGGCTTTCCAATGTGACAGTTTACCCATCTGTGCTCTACAATAGTCGAGAGATGAGATGAAGGCCTGGCATTGTATGGTCAGAGCTTTACGTTTTCATAAACACCATAGGCGAAATCTTGAAATTGTGTCCCCATTCCTGCTAACACTTATGCCCTTTAAACAGATGGTGCTCTCCCATTGACTTCAATGGACTAATCCACGTGCTTAAAGTTGTAAAGGTGTATGCTCACTTGATTGGGGCCTTAGTTCGAACACAGGCAAGTATAATTAATTTATATCATAATATCTTTATCTACCCGTTTCATAGTTAAATAATATTCATTTCATGAACAGCTTCCAAAAAACAAATACTTTTTTGCATGTCTCACACAGATGCCCACTTACCTTTTTTGGCCAGCTCCAAACCCGTTTTCATACCTATAAATGCTGATGCCTATTTACATTCAGACCATTTCTCTTATCATGCATTTGATTCAGGCTCCCTCTCCCCTTAATTTATATTTGCAACCAGATGTGATTGGAAACAGCAGCTTCACTGCTTCAAGAACCGCTGAAGGCTGGAAAAATCAGCTTCTGTGTCCTAATGTGGAATGCTTTTATTTCATTTTTGCTCAATTGGCCTAGGTATAATAACATTTTATCTGTTCTCTTTACCCGCATCATGAAACCTGAAGATCTGGTCTCCTTTCCTGAGACTGAACAGTTGTCCCTGTCCACTTGCTAGGCCCAATCCTGCTACCATGAAAACCAATGGGTGCTTGGCCATCAACTCCCTTGGGAAAAGATGAGGCCCATAAATCATATTAAAGAACTCACCATGGCTTAAAAGAGAGTCACCCAGTTTGAGTTTGTACTAAGCCACCTTTTAAGCTGTGATGCCACTGTATTACAGAACCAAGCTCAAGATCCTGCCCAGGGAAACACGTTGAGCTGGATGTTAGTGTACCTGGTCCTGACTAACACAGCTCACCACCTTTATGGAAACTACATTCAACTTGATGCCCAGGGGAGAAGCAGGGTCTTCTAAGTGGCTACATTTACTATGGCAAAACTGCACGGGTGATACTATGGCCATAACTTGTAACACAGGAGCTAAGAACAATCACAGTACTCACTGCTTTGCACTCCAAGGGCAGAGCAAACATAGCCTATCTCACTTTCACAAATAAAAGCACACTGGATATTAGGGAGAAAATCCATATGCAATTTTCCTTTTCCAGTCCTCTCCCCAGAAGTAATTGCACACAGCAGAAGCTAGTCACATTGCTAAATGTGTATTGGAGGTACTCAGATACCTCGGTGATGAACTTGTACAGAATAGAATAGTGTACAATCTTCTGGGCATTCCTAATAGTGAAACATAAAAGCCAGCAAAACAACATCTGAATTTAGCAAAAACTATACTTCCAGCTTGTATACCAGGCCCCAGAAGCTGATTCTTCAATATTTTGCATAAGTTACCACGGCAACAAAGGCCTTTTCACTGAACACAGTTCCACGTGTATATTAGTATCCTGTATTTAAATATGAGCTTTGGTGTAAAGGAATAATTTTGAACCGAATCACCTTTTCAATTGAACAAGTTACTTACACTATTCTCTTCACCGCCCCCCCCAAAATATGTATATCACAGAAATACACACGTTAGAATGAGTGATCATTGGAATACCCAGGCCTGATCCTTCAAGCTCTCCGTGAACAGAACTCCTTTGAAATCAATGGGAATTCTGCATATGAAGGGGTTGTAGAATTGGACGCTTAATTTCTAATCCTGATATAGTCATTCGGAGTTGTACCAAATTTATTTCTTCTATTTCATAAAAGTGGCAAAATAATGTAAGTGTTTAAAAGGTTTATTTATTACTTCAAACTTGCAGTAAGGATCTTAAGGGGAATTTTTGGAAATAATGATTCTGTGCTGAAGAGGGAGAAATGTAACCTATGGTCTCTAGTGGGAGTTTGCATTTTACACTACAATTTAACGAAGATCCCAGTACCAAATCCTGAGATTTTAATTGAAGAGAAGCAGACTTATTTTTGTGCATTATGTAGGCGCCAGTTTATGAGCTGTCAGTTTGCATATAGGCAATAAAAAGCCCCTTGGCTAAATACAGACACTGAAATAAAGTGTCAGTTACAGTAATTCCATCCCATAAGTGTTCTTGTCCATGCAATGTAATGAAGAAAGATTATCTTAAGATAAGTTAAGTGCATTGAAAAGAAGCAAAAGAGGAAGGGGAGGAAAGAGATGGAGAAATACTAAGAATTTTGTGAGGCACCAAAACACCTAACTATATTTTAATTATGGCTTAAATATTAAATGTTATTGGTACCATTGGTATCATTGTTATTGGTTTTCTATTTACCATATGTATGCTCTTTCACAAGTTACCAAACTATCAACTGCATCAGATGTGTAGAAATACAATGCATGTGACAGGCAGAATTGGGGAGGGATAGCTCAGTGGTTTGAGCATTTGCCTGTTAAACCCAGCGTTGTGAGTTCAATCCTTAAGGGGGCCAGCTAGGAATCTGGGGCAAAATCAGTACTTGGTGTCCTGCTAGTGAAGGCGGGGGCTGGACTCAATGACCTTTCAGGGTGCCTTCCAGCTCTATGAGATAGGTATATGTCTCCATATATTAATAAAAAAGTGGCAACTGTTACCTTACAAAATGCAACACATTTCATCACTCAGAAAATTATGGAGAATGAATTAACAAAGCAAATCTAAGCACTGCAAGACTACGAGAGATAATTACTTAAATGAACACTGAAAGACAAGAGGATCATGATCCTTTTTGAAGAGCCAAATTACTGTTGTTTTCCAAATTAAAGATGTCCCGGTGAGATGCTTAATGTATATGACACAATCAAGTTGATTTTATATTTAGTTGTTGATGTCATATAAAAATTTCTATCAGAAAGCGTTCCCTCTTCTACAGCAATTTCCATTTGGAGACCTCCAAGTGATGCAGAAACATAATATCTTTATGAATCTCTATGCATTCCGCAAGTTACAACATATGAAAGGACCCCTGAGCTCACATGGAGCTCCACTACCTCGATGGTGCACGCAGGTGGTCTACCTATATGTTTTGCCTTGCAAGATTGAGCCACTAGCCTCGCAGAATCCCCATGAAGTGGATATTTGAACCATCATTTTACAGAGGAGTAAAACTCAAGAACAAAGCAAGAGTGTCTAAGTTGACCCATACCTTATAAAAATCCCTCATTTCAAGGGACATCACTCATTTTACTCCCCAAGTTATATACATTCCACACAAGTCTGTTACTGAAAGTGATTTAACATCAGAAATGAAGAATCACAAAACTGTGGCTGTAGAAAGAGTTACTGACACTAAAGAAACAAAGTTTCCTGCATGACTAATTTGTGTGTACTCCTCATTCTGATCCTTTATCACACGCTGTATACCAAACTTGGGCATTGGCAAATTGAGAGGTATGTGTTGTAGCACTGACTGATCTCAACAGGAGTGGATGCTTGGCACCTCTGAAAATCAGGACCAAGGTCATAGATGGAGTCTGTGGCAAAGTTGAGGACAGAACCCGGATTGCTTGATTTCCCACTTCTCATGCGTTAACTACAAAGCCTTACTTCCCCCTAAGATAAATACATGCAACTTCAAAACAAATTGATCTTATAATTTAGCTTTCTTTAAAAAAAAAATGACAAGCTAACTAATCCTGCAGTATAATTCAGAGACATAAAACAACTGTCAAGCTATACAGAGAACCTACCTTTAATGAATTCCTCATAGAATCAGAAATGTTACAGGTACTAAATTTTGACTGAGCTTAATTGAAGTGCTGTACCTTTTCATGGTGAATTATTATTAATGAACCATAAGAATGATACCAGTAACTCAACTTCTAATTACATTTAAGTAATGAACTTTTGCACACACACAAAAAGACAGACACTACCTTTGGCATGGAACTTTATTTATCCTTGCTAGCTAGATGAAAGGTTTTGCTTACTTTTTCCCCTGACCACTTATGGGAACTAAAGTTACTAAACCCATACTTAAATCTGTCTCCCACACTGTGATGCAATCTTCTTTGGACAACTGTCATATCTAGATGGAGACAGCAGGTGGGATCCTCACCTCTGCTCTGGCCCCTTTACAACAAGTGGAAGGACCAGAGTGGCATAAAACAGCTCTCAAAGCCCGAATTCCAGTTGGGAGAGAATTCTCCCAACACACAAACTGAAGTGGATCACCACCCTTGCTGTCTTCCAAGGATCCACTTGCAAGTCCTGGCATAGGGAGTATGCCTTCATGCTGGAGGCAGTATGGGTGTGAAGTGCACAGCACTGTGGTCCATAGAGCAGCCTTAGACAGGCCCACAAGTTTCTCTCAAGTTATGATTGGGACCACTCCAGCTCCCAGAAAGGCCCTTGATAAGAAGGTCACAAAGGTGGCTTAATGATGCCTTAGCTGTCCCTCCTTCAGACTGCAAAATTCTTCACTGCCTCCTGAGGAAGTTTAGGCTCCGTCCAGACTACCCGCCGTATCAGCGGGTAGCGATCAATTTTTCGGGGATCGATATATCGCGTCTCATCTAGACATGATATATCTATCCCCAAACGCGCTCCCATCGACTCCGGAACTCCACCGGAGCGAGCGGCAGTAGCGGAGTCGACACGGGGAGCCGCGGACGTCGATCCTGTGCCGTGACAACCCGAGGTAAATCGATCTAAGATACTTTGACTTCAGCTACGCTATTCACATAGCTAAAGTTGCGTATCTTAGATCGATCCCCACCCCCGGTGTAGACCAGCCCTTAGCATAGAATCACAGAAGTTCACAACATGGTGTTTTAAAGGTATGTTCAAATCCTTGGTAGCTGGGAGCTTGTAGTGAAATATATATTTGCAGAAGGGCTAGCACAAAGAGGCCTTGTTCCCAACTGGGGCCTTTGAGCATTAGTAGACTACAAAATATGAAGCTCCATTTTGTTATACATTCTCATAATCTTCGATTGCATAGCACCTACCTGAACATGTCTCCTAAGCCTTTGAGCATTCCTTTCTTTGCCTTAATTTTATCCTTCTCTTTATCACGGTCTTTCTTCTTGTCCTTTCCAGCCTTTTTTCTGTCCCCTTTATCTTGGCTTCCATTCATCTGTCTCTCTAATGAGTGGGATGGCTGGTCACTTGCTGTGGACACAGATTCTCTGCCTGATCTTGAACTCTCCTCTGTGTCTTCCTCCACTGAAAGAGTAAGAAAAAATTATTGGTGGGACAGGAACAAATAAATAAAAGAGGTTTTTCAGCATATTGTGGAATATGTTTTAGAGCAAGACATGTGCATAACAACTAAGTAACCATGTGACATTATGTTGTTAACCCTTGATTACTCATTCTGCGAGTTCCACATCTATGCTCTCCATGACTCTTTTTACCCTGTAACTTCTACAGGGAAGAGAATGAGTGTGTATATTCTGTGAGGCACATAGAACATTGTGGAATAACAGTACTGATCAATAAACAGAGTTAGCCAATAGTGCTGCTAACTGGCTATTTGTGTTGGTGCTTAGATTCTATAGTGAGGAGAGCTTCCCCCGACCTGTGTAGCTCAAAAGCTTGTACCTTCACCAACAAAAGCTGGCCCAATAAAAGAAATTATTTAATCTACCTTGTCTCTCTCATATCCTGGGACTAACACAACTACCACACTGCAAAAAAAGTCATTTAGGAGAGTTGACCTTTAATACAAGCCTTTAGCCTTTTTTTCTTCAGCAACAAAATATCACAGTGAATTTGATGAAATAACTCATCTCCTTTAGCAGTTTATTTTTAAAAAGTTACAGTTTTACTCCTCAAAGAAGTTCCATTGGTTGAGGTAAAGACTCTAGAGGGGCAGGTTACGTCATCTGGAACAAGACCTTCTAAGTGTACATTATGAACTGTTTCAACCTGGACCCACAGAGAGACTATATATAATTTGGAACACATATTCCAGAAAGCCTGAAGAGAAAAGTGACAAAAAAAATATAGTGGTAGCCATATTTCTAAATGATTCTCCATTCTAAAACTGGAAAAGCTTCCAGTGGTCCAGTGAAAATGAAACGCACAAAGTTACAGACACATTTTTTGGCTCACCATCATCAGCTGCTGAAGTATCTGAGACATGCCTGAGCAGTTTGTTATTCTTCTCTAGGACCACAATCGATGGATTTAGCCATCTGACTCAGGCAATACTTGTCCAGTAAGCATTCTAGATCTCCTAGAATACCCCATCAATCCACCAGCCTTAGACAAATATATTCTGAAAGTAATATTTCAGGCCAGGCAAATGTGGGTATAGACATTTATTTCTAAACCACATTGATTATAATTTTGAATCCCAAGCAACTGAAAGGTGAAAGATCTAACTGCCTCATGCTGTTAGTTCTTCTATTGTGGATGCCTGGAGTAAAGCAGCTAATCTACACTACAGCAGCTACAGCAACACAGCTACGACGCTGCAGTTGTGCCTCTATAGGCCTGTAGCGTAGATGCATGTTACATGGACAGAAGGGGGTTTTCCATTGATGTAGGTAATCGACCTCTCCGAGAGGCAGTATCAAGGGTCAATGAAATAATTCTTCCATCAACCTAGCTGCAACTACAGTGGGGATTAGGTTGAGTTCACTACTTTGCACTGGGTGCAAATTTTTTCACAGCCCTGAGCAACATAGCTAGGTTGACTTAAGTTTTAGGGGTTGGCCGGGCCTGACAAATTTTCCACTGTAGGTGCACTTCCAATATTCAGGCAATTGTAACTGAGAAGATAAGACTGAAACCTTCTCAAATATGTCTACATTACTAGTATTAGTGCTTTTGAGGTCACTGTGTTTACTGCTACAACTGGAACATAGGGATGTATTTAATGATTATAAAAAGTTTAGATCTGGACACAGAGGACCACATTTAAAAACAAGCAGTACAAAATAAATTTAAAATCTGATACACCTTGCAGTCGTATATTTATTTACTTTACTTCGCTAGTATTTTAAAGATGAATGGATTTTGACCTATGGCTGTTCATATTCAAAATAATCACACACTAAATTAATCCTGAGACTGTATCAAGGGTACTGTATTATGCTGAGTTGCTAAACAACTTGTCATAACAATGAATCCCCCTTTACTATTTATTTTGCATATTCTAGAGAGATAATATTGCTTCCTTTCCATTGCTGTTCTGCAATAAATATTTTTCTATCAAGCTTCCACAGTACTTTGCCTGCAATTAACTTCTGAGTCTGCACGATAGCCTCTTCTACCTAATGAACTAGGATGCATTTTTCCCCCGTGACACACTAAAATAAGCAGATTTCCAGGTTTTTAAAAAGATATGACATGAAGAAAGTTGTTTCCCTTTTGTGCAGCACAGTGATTCTACAATTAAGATATACCTAATTACTAGTGTTTAGAACAGATGCAAATGTTGTCCAATTAAAATTCAAGTCCATGCTACAAATGAAACATCTGATTTTTGTTATGTTGCAGTAATGATGTTAGGTGGCTGGAAAATATACAAGAGATTTTTTTTCTCCCATTTAGGCCATTGAAGGCAAAAATTAACTTGGGATATGCTTCAAGCATCAATTCAGGCTGAAGACCAAAGTCATCCTTCACAAACCACACTGTATTAAAGAGAACTACAAAAAGGTATTGTGAAGCTATTCCCCTAATTAGGCCATAAAATTGAAAAGATGCACATGAGAAATTGAAGCTATTTAATGTGAAGCTGTTTCATAACTGAGCTCCTAGACTGCTTATTGTGATATTTAATATGACTGTAGGTTCTAGCAATTAAGACTCAACAAAGATTAGAAAGCTTTGCCAATTTCTCCAGATTCAAATGACTTGTTCTCAGACAACACACCAGAGATAGAAATTTTGCTCCTAGTCAGCTATTCCAAGTATTAAAAACCAAGCACAATGATTCTTATAATCTAAACACCCACAACATTCTGTTATTATTATCTCATTATAGCCATTACAATCCATAAGTATCCTCCTCAAAACTCTTAAAATGTTTTCACAGAATCGGACATTTCCAGATGGTATTCATACTATTTTTAACAATTTGAATAACATATTGTTTCAAGGAGAGCAATTATATTTAAAAGGCGGTTCGGTCCTTTATCACATACAGTATCTCCATATTTTTAGAGCTCTTTCATGAGATGATCAAATGTTAAAGAGTCCTTCATAAATGCAATCCAGTGCTATTGTTTTGCCAACTCAAAGGACGGGAAGGAAGAAACATTCCTACTTCTAAAATATTTGGAAAAGAAACAGGAAAAATTTCAAGCAAGACAAATTAATACAACCTCAGGGGCAACAGCAAATTGACTACCAACATCTTGAATGGATTTTAGGAGATAAAGCAGCATTTTTAATTCTAAACAATTAGAAAATACTTAAATATGATTTAAAAACTAGTTATTTGAGTACCTGATTGCTAAATGGACCTATATCTATTCAGGACTGTCTAAACTTTGCCCAACTGAGGAGGTCATTTGGCAACATCCATGGAACCTGAGGCCACAGACAATTTGCATAAAATGAAGCAGATTGCTTATGCTCTCTGCTTTAACATGTATGCACAGCCCTCAGAGACAAAGGTCCCAGTAAATGACATTGCTTCCACTCTGTTCTAAGTGTAGTATGGCTGTCTAGGATTTGTAGATTTCACTGGCCACACCACCATCATGAATATAAGGGAAGCCACAGTACAACTCCATGGTTTGAACTCACTATACTGCCATGGTACTACCAGTTTCTGTATCACTTATGAATACACAATATTTGTAACATAGGTGAAGCTCTACCAATTTGATATATTTTGTATGTTTTACACGGCACTAAGAATCAAAAGAGTAAGAGTATGCCCAGTCCTGTATAGATACACAAGGGGTAGAGGTGGCTTAAGGTGCCTTTCCTTATTGAGTCATTGTGTATGGACTAGGCCCAACGTTACATGAACATGAGAACGCCCCACATCTATCAGTGCAAGAGTCCTCAAATTGGGTGAGAAGAGGTAGGGGACATAGCCTTGCTGCTTCTCCACATCAGCCAGCAGGCCTGACCTTGTACAGGGTGAGTTTGTGGGGGGAAGCATCCACCGCATCCTCCAAAAGGTGGCCATGCATCTTCATATCACCCCTAATGACAGCAAGTGAACCCTCATAATGTCTTCTAGTAAAATGGCATGTTTACAGTCACTTGGAAAGTGTTCAGTGATAACCCTTTTGTTATGCCCTTTTTTATAGATTCCTTTTTTGGTCAAATGAGGTTAAACCATTTGAAACTAATTCCCACTGAGCACGGGATATCTGATGTCTGACGAAAGGAAATCACTGTCAGCTGGCTCACACAAAACAAAAGCCTTTTAGAAAAAAACATGGTCTCATGTCCCAAAAGACCTTAGGCATGTACTTTGGAAGAATGATCAAAATCGTTTTACACATTCCCTCATTCTTACTCACCCATTGGTTAACAGTAGATTGACAGCTAGCAGCACAAGACTGGCATTTAGCCTTGTTGCTGCATGAAATTGCTAGACATGGGGGGGAAGGGATGCAGAATTAATGCTATCTGTAGCTATTTTGGGGAATACTGACTCTGGCAAAATGACCTCAGTTTAAGTCATAGAATATTTTTAGGAACAGAGTAAGGAAAATGAGTGATCTTGTACATGAGTATAACTGCAGGACCAAATTATTTAATTAAGCATAGACTTTCTCAAACTGAAAACAAATAAAAAAAAATAAAGGGCAGAGGGTGAAAGTTCACTTTCCAAACCCTTTTTGTTAGTATTCGGCCTAACGATTTTATTACTTCATTCTTTCCTAAACCTTCTTCATTCATAAACTTCTTCTAAATAGAAACAGGTTGATTTAAAAAAAAATCTTCTGAAGGGTGACAAGCAAAAATAGTACAACAAGAAGGTTAAAATTTCAATAATTTTAATACAACCCCCATAAGAATAATTTACCATTCATACTATTTGCATTCAGCATGGACTGTCATTTTACCAGCCCATTCTTACATAGTTCAATAATGATAAGGTTAGCTTTGAAGTGGTTCTTTTATGTTAATGACACATTCTCCACATGTTGGGTCACACTTGGGGTTAAAGAACTGGAAATGTAAATTAATGCCCATTAGGGTGGGTAATAGCTGATCATTAACTTCAGAATTTTATTAGATCTGCCAGCCTTACTCATTCTAATTAAAGAACAGTGGTAATTTTTTTTCCCAACACATCACTAATGTACTCTTCCATACTGACATTTTTCAACTTGAATTCAACTTTTTTCTTTTTGGTTAAACTTTTTAATTTAACAAATTCGAATATAGTCTTATCGAAATTTTTCATACTAAATAATTAAAACAAACATGCTCATTTTAATCTCATTTTCTTGCTCTAGAAAGAAAAGTAACTTCAGAGTGTTACAATCTGTGAATACATATGCAAGACACAAGCAAGACACTTATAAAGCCTAATCTAACAATCTAGAGAAATCTAAATGATAATTAAGTCTTAAAATAAAATGTTTTGTTTTTTATTTGACCTCTTTTATAGTTATGAATCTGTTTTTAATCCTTCCAAAATAATTAAACAACAATAACATTCTTAACATACAGCAAAATAGGATACTTACAGGTCTCCATGCCTTCATCGTCATCATCTGCAACTGGTTTATCATATGATTTGTCAATTGCAGCTCTGAAGCTCTCATTGCAACCTCGTCCTCGGATGATCCGTGGGCGCGGACGATGGAAGGGAATGTCACCATTCAAAGTCACCTCAGCAACAGCCGTCTGTAGACTTTCTAATGAGCTGGATTTCTTCAGACCTAATGAAGGACCCACATCTCTTGTTGGGGAACCTAATGGTTAAAAAAAAATGGTTAATTAGGATTAGTACAAAGGACTGCGTGCTTGATCCTTCACACTCATAGTGAAAGTCTGTGGGGATATACTTAACATTATTCCCATCATCTCTGTAATCTGTAGGGATTTCATGTTGGTTTGAACAATGAATGAGTATGTCATGTCTTAGTCAATGACATCTTACACATTCAGCATAACATCTAGAGAAAATATCTTGCCTGCTAATTTCAAGTGGCTTTTTCAACTGAATTTTAAAGACTTGCATCAAAACATTACAATACACTAATTTTATAATGAAATGCATCTGAATAATCTAAGTGGACCTGATGGGACATATTTGTTGAAAAGGTCTGAAGTAGGGATCCAGTTATTCAGGTAATACTTGACATCACCTGAAAAAGAACTTAAATTCTGGGACATAAATGTTTGAGGGTGGTGGTGGGATTCAGAACCATCTGAGACCATCTCCCATCAGTTAAACTTGAATCTTTTAAAAGGTGCGGATAAGAAATAAATTATATGATAAAGGACTTTCTTTCCCACCTCTCTTCCCAGATTTCCTCCCCATGCTTGTGGTCCAGATGCCTGACCTTTTATAATGAGGCAACCACACCTATGATCCAAATTGTCTCACTTCTCACAAGGTGGCATCATAATGTTCAAAATAGCAGAGTCAGGCTGGAAGAGCTATCACTGAGACTTTTACCAAAGGAAACAGGGATAGGAAGAGGGATGAATAGGAACAATTTTTTTCAGAAGTTCCATCAGGAATATGTGGTAGTTTGGTCTATGTGGACAGAAGTGCAGGAGAACGGGGGAGAAATAATGAAATAGAATGGGAAGTCATCTGTGGTTACGTAGGGTTTGTTGTTATGGGTAGCCTAATACGTGAGATCTTGGGTCAGTCTCTAGTTTTATTATTTGAAGGTGGTGATGAAATAACAGTAAAAACCTCAAAAGGCTTGACTGATAGCTCATACGTGGGAGTTCACAGAATCATCGTATCTACAGATGGAAGGCATATTGTACATTTATTGGTGTTCTGGCCCGCATACCTTTAAAGGTGCCATGTGATCACACTTCCAGTGCTTTGTTTGGGAGATCACTACACAGGCTAATAGCTCTTATTATCAGGAAGATTTTCCTTGACTTTTCTTAGTTCCTCATACTAACTGTGAGGAAGTCCTCATTTTATGATATTAAAAAATTCCACTGCGTCATTGGTGTTCACACTCTTCAAATTTTTTCAACTATTATCATATCCACATTTAGTTGTCGCTTTGCCAAGCTATATGTACGTAACTCTTTTCAACTTCATAAATAAAACAATGTAGTCCTCCACCTGCCAGCCCTTTTCACAGGTTTGCCCTTAACTTTCTCCCATTTTTGATTATCTTTCTGGTAATAAGATGTGTGTAACTGAATATATTATTCTAATAATAATATAATACCTAACTTTTATACAGAGCTTTTTGTTAGCTGATCTCAAAGTGCTTTAACAAAGGAAATCAGTAACTCCATTTTACAGAATGAGATAGGGAGACACAGAGGGACAAAGTGACTTGCCCTCTGTCACTCAGCTGGTCAGTGAAGAGACAGGAATAAAACATAGCTCTCCTGAGTCCCAGTTCAGTGCTCTATCCACTAGGACACCTTGCCTCCCACAAGCATGTATTATTCATGCCAGAGCCATGAAGAATGATACTGTCATAAAGTGTTTATATTAGAAAGGTGCCCAGTAGGCCCCAACCAGGATTTGGGCCTCATTGTGCTAGGTAGCATTCAAAGCAAAGTTGACAACAGTCCAACCCATCTTCCTAGGACTAGTATATGAAAGTAAATGTCTTAAATTTGAACTAAATATATTTAAATCTAAACCAGAAATTGTAAAACCACTGACCCCAAGCATAAGCTAACGCAGCGTTTCCCAACCAGCCTACCCTGGGGGTGTGCAAACGAGTGGGGGTGCAGAACAGTGGCAATGCAAAATTCCCCCCTACTACTCACTAATATGGCAGAGTTGAAGAGGGGTGGCAGTTGAGTTCATTTTCCTAACTGGAGACTTAGCTCTCAAAAGTCTGAGAAATACTGAGCTAAACTGAACAGCCTGAAACCAAGTGAACTCAAATACCAGCTGCCAAAGTGTTTTTTCCACAGCTGTGCTCCTGATTGCATGAACTTGCTGAAAAATCACTTCTTCCCCACGGCTGTGCAAACCCTGCAGAGTTTGATTCACACACAGGTCCACAAAAAAACACTGCAGTTTGGACCTCAGGCACTGGGAACAAACAAGCCCCTACAGATTCACTTGGAAGTTTAAATTGTTGAACTACCACCTCCAAGAAGAACCCTTCCTTTCACAGACAACTGATATCTTTGGAGGGTTGGGGTTATGGGGATAGTTGGGGGCATGGAACAGCTGTTGGGGTGAGCAAGGAAGGCCAGCTGGGAACAGGGAGTTTGATGTCTTCCCAGCTGTGCAAACAAACCTCACACCACATTCGCCAAACTTTTGTGAACATGGGCTGAAGTTTGATAATATTCACACAGCTCTCATCTGTTTTCATCAGATAAATATTTCTGATCTAGTCATTATCCTAAAAACTTTTACACAGATTACTTTCTTGTATTATGTGTATGTGCACTTGTACACACCCACACCCTCTCTTCTACTGGTGCCTGCAGTATAACAAAAGTGATGAGCTGTTTACTTTTCAAGATTAAATTTTGTTAAAACCCATCCATGAGACAGAAAAAAAAATGCCTGCCAAAATTTTGAAAGACAAGACAGCTATAAATAAACCTGCTGTTTGATAGATTCACTTTCATATACAAAGGGAGAAGGTTATCCTATTACCTAGCAACTTACTGGAAGTTTCCTTACTGCAAAATGAAATCTGAAATACCTTTCTAAATGAAATGCTCTTATATCTTTTCCTAATTACTGAATGGCTATATACTCTTTTTGTAAACAGTAATTATAAAGCAAGCATTATGTGCCCATTTACCTTCATAAAGGACATTTTAAAAAATCCCATTTCCTGCTGCCCAATAAAGATCATTGTGAGAACAATATTTATGTAAGTCATGCTCTCCCAAAGGGAAAGCTAGATGGGATATGACTTAGTGTTCCCAGAGTACTGTAAAACTAATAATGGATTGCAGAAATGGGAGGAATATTTATTGAACTTGGGTGGCCATCAACATAAGTGTGGACAGGTTGCAGAAGCTGAAAAAGTCAAGTATTGCCACAGAAGTAATGTAAGTACTGTGACCATAACGTTATTTATATTTTAATACAACACTATAATCTGTGGCCATTTCACAGCAATGCAACTGTTTTGAAAACATATGGTTAAGTCTTCCTTTAAACTGAGCGGAGAAGTTCAAGATCTGTGTGAACAGGATAATCATAAAGGCAGTGGTTAGCCAAAAGTCCTTGAGACACTTTGTTAACTTTTTTTTTAACAAGTTAATTTCAAAACCTATGAGACATCATAAATTTGCCTTTTTCCACTATAGGGCTAATAGGAAATATCAACTTTTTTCCACAGTTACAGTTTTGACAGTAATCACTAGAAATATTATATACTCAAAATCAATTTCTACTTCCTTTAAATTTAGTTTGAAGTCTTAATTTAAAGAAATACAGGATTTTCTCCCCCTGCCCCACATCGTGTGTGTGTGTGTGTTGTTATTTTAAAGTTTCAAGTTATCAGCATTTTCCTCACCAATATTTTTTCCTGACAAATGACTGTTGATGAAGCCAGCCATCTGTAACCAAGCAACACTCCCAATGAACACCATGCTCTGTGAACCCACTCCCTTTGCACTGTATATAATTGTTCATTCATTCATCCAAGTGTCCCCCAAAACGCCCCCCCTCCGCACTTTCTCTGGCACATACAGCATTGCTCCTTAAAAGGCACATACTTGCACCCTTATGGCACCTAGGTGACCACCCTCAGGAGTGCGGCATGCTTCTTCAGACTGCAAACACCCTTTCTCAGAGGGCTAGGCACCCTCATCCCCGCGTAAACATATGCATTCCTTGTATAACCACTTATGCACACATGCGTGCAACCCATCTGCTCTTTGTCCCCCACTCTGACCACATATACACCACTCCTTCTCAGAGTGCACCAAAGTAACCTTATGTGAGACATCCACACACAGAACATTTTTCCTACCACACATCCTCACTTGGGACGTGCACCTTTACACACCCCTCTAGCCAGCATAAACATGCATCTCAGACCACACATACTCCTGACAGTGCACATCACATGACCCTCCGCCCTTTGCTGATCCTTCTATTGTCCCCACATCATAATAGCTAAGCATTATCTCACAGAACATACTCCCAATGCTACCTCATAGCACATGTGTACTCCTGGAGACATATGATACACATGGCTCATATATACCTACTTGCTGCCCCCTCCAAATGTCTTAGTTCTCCTATTCTACTGTGCTGAACTCCCCTGCTCAAACAACTACATCATACTTTCTCCCCCTTTGATATTATATTAAGTATTTATATAGTGTCGTAATTTTGCCTGATGATTTCCAAAGATAAAAATCATATGCCATCCCCGATTCAAAGGATGTATGATGTTTCCTTAATCACTGATTTTAAAAAGTCTGTAAAATTAATTTTTAATTGAATTTTATCTTCTAAATAATTTAGTGCACTTATTTTCTTTCTTTTAGAAAGCTGTTCTTGTTTAAATCAAAACTGGAATCATTGCTTTAAAAAATAAAATAAAAAACAATAGACAGTTGACTTCAGTTTCTATCCTCAATAAAACTATAAAAAATAAATTACCACTGGAGATTTAAAGTCATCCTGCTCTCTGATTAAAATAGTCGCAAATAGGTGTGTAGTATTTTATGCTAAATGGGGGGAGGGGGGAAACAGAGTATGCTACACAGTGGCAGATATTGATGATATAAAAACCTGCCCTGCTGCTGAACTGTAAACTTGTGCAAGTCCATAAAGTCTATTTTATTTTATTTTATTTTTTTATTGGTCACACAAGAGCAGCGAGTCAGTGAATTTGTTTCCTAACAACCACTCTATTAAGTTCTGATAAACTAAAAATAGATTTTTTTCTATTTGTTTTTCCACACTAAAAGAGCAACACTTGGTTTAAAGAAAGAAATAACAAGCAATTATATCCACTACTGAAAATAAGAGGAAGTTTTTTGAAAGCTGATGATATTCACCATGAAAAAAACAACAAATGATTTAGATAAGCGCTGAAAGACATCTTTAGTATTACAACAAGGTGTATATAGAAATAAGAACCAACTACAGTTACTGTATGCTTAACGCTGGATAAATGAGCCATGCTCAATTGCCACTGAATATACTTCTAACCCTTGGAATGAACTGTAAACTCTGCAAGGATTAGACAGTTCAAGTGAACTGAAGAAAGAAAAATAATTAAAAATCTATTATAGTACCTAGTGCTGGTGAGAACTTTACTTTCCATTTCGGTCAACACAATTAAACCCAATTTCACTTTCAACAGAGTTTGAGTTTATTTTTCTAAAGTAAATATGCTGAAGTTTTCCATTTTATATAGTTCATCAGAATGTAGCTCGTCACATATATTAAACGTTTGTCTTTTAAAACCTCATATAAAATTTCTCAGCCAAACTACTGTAAGTTATTCATTTAATTACAGAATCTATCTTCAGCAATGGCAGAACACCATTGGTTATATACAGAATCTGGTTAACATCATGGAAAAAGAAAGGAATAAAATCAAAGCACAATAAATTGTCTTCTTCCTTTTTCAAGCCACTGAGGCTGTAAATAAAATATTTATCTTGCTTAGCCCAGGTGGCTTCATGGTTAAGGTCATGCCCTTTAACCCAAGTTGTACAACTTGGGTCTCCTTAGAACTTAACATAAGTTTTCTATGTGGAATGATTTGCATCTTACAAATAAAACCTAAAACAGTGTGCACCCTTAAATACAAGAATTATATTTTTCTTATTGCACACGTCGGTCTTTAGGCAGTATAGTCACTGCTCTATCCTAAAAACAAGCTAAAAAGGAAACTAATTTATTTTTGATAAATTAGGAGCTGATCCTGTAGCTTTTAGCAAGTAGTCCCAGGAGCAGAGCTGTGCGAATAACTGGTTTTACAGTTTGCTGGACAAACAAAGGAAAAATCAAATAAAGAACTGTAAAAGTAAAATTGTAATAATAATTCATTTTGGATTAAACAAGACACTTCATTCATTAAACAAAAAGTTTATTTTTTGAAATTTTTAAAAATAAAAAGGTAAAATTCAAAACAAAAAGACAATAATAATTGAAACAATTCATTTTGAAAATGCTGAAACAAAAAGTTTCAATGTTGTGTTTCTTTTTTCTGACTGAAACAATTTTGCAATTCAACATGAATTTGTTAAATATTTCAGTCAACCTGAATCTGTATTTTTCAGCAAAAAAAGTTTTGGAAGAAAACTGTCACGCAGCTCTACCCAGGAGTAGGATTTACTCCCATCAATAAAAGTTACAGAATTGTTTCCTGTGTTCCAATCCTACAAAAATGTACGTACATTTAACTTTATGCAACAAGCATCCCATTGAAGTTAACAGGATTATCTCAATTTGTAAAGTAAAAAAAGCATTTTGGTCTTAGTCAGCAAGATTTTAAGAGTTATTCCTAATGTCTATAAAGGTTATTAGTTTATGAGATACATTTTTTCAGTCTATTGTTTTCTCTCTAAAATGTGGTTTAAACAGAGAAGCAACTGTAAAATACTAATAATAAATGTGGGTGGGACGTCCTATTCCCTGAGTCACGCTAAAAATAAGTAATACTTCAGGTTTAAAAGGTGAATTATTTCTAATTAGAACTAAGTAATGTTACTATGTCCTCTGGATCTAGCCTAATTAAAATAGCATTCCAAAGGTCAAAAGCTAACTTGCATTAATAAATCATAAAGGCTCATGATTGCAGCTGGCACATTATTTTAATTACTAATAAAAATTATGCTTTGAATGCTATTTTTCATAATCATCATATAAAATCTGTTAGGATGCTTAGTATATGAAATATGATGCTCTGTTTTGAATTCTAAAGGAAATTCAGCATATACTAAGAATTTACAACTCAGACCCACAGTATGTGACTGATGACCATCTTAATGCAAAGATAGAAACTTTAGAATTAAACTATTATTTGCAAGCATGATGTTAACACTGCAATAGCTAAACAATCAGCTCTCTCTGGTCATCCCACTTTAAGTTAGAATTCAAGGCCTAAAGAACAGATTTCAGGATTTCTGAAAAAGAAAATCAAAACTAAAGTGAAAATTTATGAATTTCAGGACTGTAGGAACTGGTATACAGTTATACTGAATGACCTGCTTTGAGTATACTATCCAGATATATTTTGCTCTACACAGTATTTTCTCTGTTCTGTGCTACTTGATTATTCACAATAGAAAACAGCCATGCAAGTATTGGAATATTCATGTTTTCATGCAATGTGATTGGCAGTTCTGTAATTGTGGTTAGCTGCTTTGACCAAGGTTTCTATAGCAACAGCCTTACTGTCAATTCTTACCTGTTTTCTGGTCATCCATTGTACTGAGCTTAGTCTCGTCAGCTACTGTTAAAAGGTAAATGTATAAGGTTAGCCCAGTTAGTGCCCACACCCCACATGCATACAACATTCCAATTTTCTAAGTTAGGAGGCATTGGTAACGTCACACTTCATGCAAATAATATGCAACATTGAGCAAATATTCTTGATAAAAAAGGCAGCAAACTAGTAACCATCATGCAATTTGTCAGTCACTTTCATATCACAGGCAGGTACAATATGTTATTTACATGTTAGCACATCACCACTAGCCAAGGCAAGTCAACACCACCAATCTTACTTTAGAGAAGGTGGTGAAGTAAGGATTGTAGTTAAGATATCCACAAATATTATAAAGCAAAAAATACTCCTTGCATTTTATTAATTTCAGCATTTAGAATTTTTATTGTACAAACACTCAAAATCTGCTTATTAAGGTTACTAGATTTTGCACTTCAAAACCTGAATCCAATGGGACATCTATGGATAGCTTAGTTAGAAATGTTTTATACCTGATTATATCCATAAAAGGAATATTTAATTCCCTGTTTTGGTTGCTGCTACAGTATACAGTTTCCACCATACATATTACTGTATAGCCTAAACCAGAAGTGGGACTAGGCCACATTCTCTAATATGCTGCTTCATTTGTAGCCCCATTATTTTCAGTAAGACTTATTGTAGACTGCTAGGATATCAAATAGTCAAGGATAATTATGTTTATTTAAGGTATAGCCTTAAATTGAGAATATGGATCTCTTCCCAATGTCAACTCAATAGAGGTAGTTAGTTTTAAAAAAATAGTATTCAGTGGTTTATTTTTAAGTACACATTTTCACCTGCTATGAAATATCTGATAGAGACAAGGTGGATGCAGTAATATCTTTTATTGGACCAACTTCTGTTGGTGAGAGAGAGAGAGTTTGTGCAACCTTGAAAGCTTGTCTCTCACCCCAACAGAAGTTGGTCCAAACCTCACCCACCTTGTCTCTCTAATATTGTGGGACTGCTACAGCTACAACAACACTGCATACAATGAAGTATCTTAGCGTATAAGTATATACCCATGTATATTCATATACATTTGTATGTTTACAACAAGCAAATTTATAGATATTTACAAACTGTACAGGCTGCTTGGCCACTCATGTTTTTATACCACTCCATCACACATACATGTTTAGCTCTGTGTGTCAACCATATACTTGAAATGACAAAAATCGACATTTACAACATCAAAAATACGTTCAGATAAAACATTCAAAGAAATATCACTCACTACCTAAATCCATGCTTTTGGATTTTCGCGTTTTAACGAACTCCAACTGACTGGCATCTGAAAATTGCTTTGTGCGTTTTTCTGACATGCTCTGGCGTCCGAAACCCTCTCGCTGGAAGGCCAGCACTGGATCAGCATCTGGACTAAGAGTGCTGTGGGAAGGAAAAAAATCATGCAGACATTTATCAAGATCATGCAACCCCCTCATATGCAAAGAAAAGTCTTTATTTGGTACATGATTTCTACCTTCTTTATCTATTGATAAGGCAGCCAATTTTAAATAAACCACTGATGTAAATGGAGTTGCATCAAGAATTAATCTGGCCTATTGTGTCCACAGCAACAGTGATTTAACAAGTATCAATAATTAAAAGCCCACTAAGTCTTTATGGGGAAAAAAATGAGTATATAATGCCTATGCACACCAAAACACATGCAGTAAAAACACTCAGAGCTATTAGCATGACAGTGCAGTTTACTTTGACTTTCCATATATACAGGAATAATTTTTGAGTATTTCTCATTCTTAGTGACACATATGGTTTGTTTTCCAAGTAAGTTTATAGTATAGTAGTAAAGCACAAATGTGCTGGCCTATCTGAAGTCACATGAACTTCTCTGAAACACTACAGTTAAAAAATTGGGATGAACCCGTCTCACATGGGTTTGAGAATATGTTCTCAATTACTTAAATTAAACTTATAGGTGTTCAGCATCTCTCATAATCAAAACATACACGTCTTTCCAAAGGTCACACAGGAGCTCACAATTAGTATTGGATGAGCTGGTATAATATTAAAGTGAGGAATTCCTTTAGCAACAGCTGTTAATGTGGCTTATGTAAGTTAGAAATGTTCTGTTTCCTCTTGCTGAAGAGAATACATCGTGTGCTTCTTTCTTTGAAAGGGTTAAATTTCTAACCCTGTTGGTTTTGGTGGCTTACTCCTTTTTTGGTTTGATCTTCTTCACATAATTACTTATTTATTCTAGATATATCACATTTCTTTTAAAGCTGAATATCATGTCCAGGTAAATTCAGGTATGTGTATGTTTATTCATTTAAAGTCATAGCCACATGCTAAAACTTGATTAAATAAAAATTTCAAAAGTAGATCAAGGAGTGTGGAGAGTGGTATGTTCTGAACACAGGATGAGGAGCCAGGAATTCCTGAGTTCTGATCCCAGCTCTTAAACTGACTGAGGGTATGGCTACACTTGCAGCTGTACAGCGCTTCCGCGGGAGAGCTCCCGCAGCAGCGCTTTGAAGTGCGAGTGCGAGTATGGTCGCGGCGTGGAGAGCTCTCCCAGCGCTGCAGGTACTCCACCTTCCCGTGGGAATTAGCTTACAGTGCTGGGAGCCGCGCTCCCAGCCCTAGGGCACTGTTTACACTGGCGCTTTACAGCGCTGTAACTTGCTGCGCTCAGGGGGGTGTTTTTTCACACCCCTGAGCGAGAAAGTTGCAGCGCTGTAAAGCGCCAGTGTAGCTAAGGCCAGACTCTGCTTCTGAGTCCTTGAGCAAATTAGTTTCTCTTCAGCTTCCCCATCTGCACCTATCATACTTATCTCCCCCTCTGAGCTACTATGAGGACCAATTACTTAATATTTGCAAAACATGCTAAAAATTATAGGTGCTACATAAGTACAAAGAATTACTTTTTCTCTCATCTAGATGCAAAGTACCAAAAGTCTCAATTTAATTGAAATCTAGCTTGCTAGAAATATCAGAATGCCACATTATGCTACCAGTTTTAATGTCCACAATAATAAAGAATTTAAAATATATTATTAATGTGGCAATACCTATTTCAATAATTAACAAAGACCAACATCAGAGCCATTTGAACACATACAATTTCCAAATGTAACTCAAAAGCACATCTATATGGTAAATATCCATACGTTAAAAAGTCAAAAAGCATAGTTGAGTAACTAACACCCCAAAATAGCTAATTATAATATTTTTCAGCTATGTTAAAGTCACCTTCTTTCTCACATTACTGCAACTCAGTTAATACCCATCACAATTTACTATGTTTTAGCGTCCTTAACAAATAAGATTTCTGGAACGACAGCTGATTCTTAAAAGAATGTAACCGTCTACTGACCCTCGGTGTTATTAAAATTCCACTTATTAATCCTGTCTTATTGCCCCTTTGTTTTCATAACATTTTCATCAAGGATTAGGGAGATATTGTCAGGCTGGAAAAGCTTACATTTTCTGCGGTGATTCAGAACAGCTGCCATTCTTGTTTGGATAACCCTTCGTCCATATTCTTAGCTTTACCCTTTGAGCCTTCCAGCAATATCATACAATGCACCTTCATTTTATAAATCTTCCCTCACCCATTAGCAGCAGGAAATTAATGCAACAATCTACTTCTGCTGCTATTTATTTTTTACAAATAAAAAGCATTATATATGAGTAAGGTCCTAAACTGATCTGCTCTTTTACCTGCAATTGTATCTAAAGATCTCAACAATTTCTCATAAAGGAAGAGATTTAAATGTTTTTGTACAAAATGAATTCCACAATATCTAATCTATTTTCTTTGCGGTTATTTTCATTTAAGCTCAGAAAGGTATATGAATAGTAAGTTACACCGCCGCAGTAAATATAAAAAGCATCTTCAGATTTCAAATGGGCTTTTACTTCATAGTATAAATTCTTCCCACCACCACCCCCATTCAACTGAAAAATTCACTCAGAGGTAAGTATTACATGACATCTTAAGTGCTGTTCAATTTAAAAATCTTAGATTTACAGCTCTAAAACCTTTAACAAAAGAGACACATGGACATTTCAATGACCCAAATTACAGGTGAGACTTTTCTACACCAAAAGTTGCAATATTAACAGAAAAGCAAAATGTACATTGAAAAAAAGTTATTTTTACCTCATTTATTAAAACGCGGTTTAGAATCAGCAAGAACAATCCCTAAGCATCAACTCAAATAAATATAATATCAAAACAGAAGTAGCTGACTGGTGCAAATCAGAACCAAAGGGCATTGCCACTGATATTTTATTAAGATATTGCTGACACATTCATAATAGATCCAGGAGATGGGGCTAGTAAGAACATTCTAATTCTTCACTCTGCTTGTGTTAATTATCACGACACCCTTAGGAGGTGGTTCCACAGAGACGGTCTTTTATTTTGCTCATTGCAGTACATTATTACTAGACTTGCAGATTAATGCACAGTTCTCTTAGATCTGTATTAACAGTATGCAATATTTCTTTTATTAAGAGCAATAAACAAGTTAATAATGGGACTAATACATAAGCCATTGGAGCTCAGATGTAAAAATCTACACATAAGATCACAGATTCAACCCAATTGGGAGGTTAAACATGAGGTAATTTGGTTTCAATATTTTAAATTATGGGAAATATTAGTATACTACTTCTGCAGTACTTATAAATCACAACTCTGAATATCATATTTATCCTAAATAGTCAGGAAATCTTAACTTTGTAAAATGTTATGTGAGCATAAACATATAAATAGCAGGCCTAAATTAATTTCTAAATAGATTATCTAAAAAATATTCATTATCTAAAATACACTAAAAGCTGGTGCATGTGTGATAAAAGTCTCCTAAATATATACTGGTACACAAAATAAAATCTTGGTTTTATTTTGCAGAAATCTTATTTATCGAGAGAATTATAAATTAACATTTTCCACTGGAATTTATCTTTAATGTTTTATAACCGTAAGCTTTTAACAAGGCTGCCCTACAAATACAGAGATTTTCTGATTAAATGTAAGGCTGGCTCATCTTAAAATTTGACTATATAATATTAATTCTGTTAACACAGCTCTATATCAATTTGGTCCTAATAATAGTTGGTAACACTTTTCTAAATGTGTTTTGACACCGCATAAAACTATACAGCTAGAAAGTAAAAGTCCACCAAAATTATCTGCACGGACTCTCTTATTGAAATAATGGCAATGAAAGGTTTGAAAATGTTGTGGTTTGAATGTTGGCTGACCATATGTTCCAATTTTAGAGGGACAGTCCTGATATTCGGGGCTTTTGCTTATATAGGTGCCTATTGCCCCTCACCCCTCTTCTGATTTTTCACACTTGCTATCTAGTCACCTTATCTGAATGTTTAAAAAAAAAGATTAATATTCAGTGTAGCTACCCATTAAACTAAAGAAAAATAAATTATTACAATTTACTATCATTTTCATGCTCTCGACTATGGTCTTACCAGTCTGTAGATTCATTAATTGTGGCTTTAGCCCATGCGCCAACATCTGTGGTTCCAAAACCCATATCATCATGGGAGCTGGAAGATGATTGGTCAGAAAGATGTGGTGGAAGTACTGG
The DNA here is from genome assembly GCF_020497125.1 of Mauremys mutica. Taxonomy (NCBI): domain Eukaryota; kingdom Metazoa; phylum Chordata; order Testudines; family Geoemydidae; genus Mauremys; species Mauremys mutica. The sequence continues at coordinate 268,011,756 of NC_059073.1, forward strand.
CAGCCTATCGTCTTCAATAATAACAGTGTCATCTTGTGGCATGTTCACTGTTGGAGACAGCTGGTATTTACCTGTTCAATATGGGGAGGAGAATGGAGGAAGAAACTGTAGATAAAGACCTGAATATTACATATCATATATTCTCCAAATGATAAAATGTCATGTCAAATCTGTCACATCATTGATAAGACTGATGTAGCACAGTTAGTAAAATTACATGTGACTTAAGAACATAAGAATGGACATTCTGGGTCAAAGCAAAGGTCCATCTAGCCCAGTATCCTGTCTTCCAACAGTGGTCAATGCCTGGTGCCCCAGAGGGAGTGAACCTAACAGGTAATGATCAAGTGATCTCTCTCCTGCCGTCCATCTCCACCCTCTGACAAACAGGCTAGGCTATAATAGCCATTAATGGACTTAACCTCCATGAATTTATCCAGCTCTCTTTTAAACCCTGTTATAGCCCTAACTTTCACAACCTCCTCAAGCAAGGAGTTCTACAAGTTGACTGTGCACTGTGTGAAGAACTTCCTTTTATTTGTTTTAAACCTGCCGCCCACTAATTTCATTTGGTGGCCCCTAGTTCTTATATTATGGGAACAAGTAAATAACTTTTTCTTATTTACTTTCTCCACATCACTCATAATTTTATATACCTCTATCATATTCCACCTTACTCTCCTCTTTTCCAAGCTGAAATGTCCTAGCCTCTTTAATCTCTCCTCATATGGAACCCGTTCCAAACCCCTAATCATTTTAGTTGCCCTTCTCTGAACCTTTTTGAATGCCAGTACATCTTTTTTGAGATGAGGAGATCACACCTGTACGCAGTATTCAAGATGTGGGCGTACCATGGATTTATATAAGGGCAATAAGATATTCTCCATCTTATTCTCCATCCCCTTTTTAATGATTCCTAACATCCTGTTTGCTTTTTTGACTGCCGCTGCACACTGCGTGGACATGTGAGAACTATCCACGATGATTCCAAGATCTTTTTCCTGATTAGTTGTAGCTAAATTAGCCCCCATCACACTGTATGTATAGTTGGGGTTATTTTTTCCAATGTGCATTATTTTACATTTATCCACATTAAATTTAATTTGCCATTTTGTTGTCCAATCACTTACTTTTATGAGATCTTTTTGAAGTTCCTCACAGTCTGCTTTGGTCTTAACTATCTTGAGCGGTTTAGTATCATCTGCAAACTTTGCCACCTCACTGTTTACCCCTTTCTCCAGATCATTTATGAATAAGTTGAATAGGATCGGTCCTACGACTGACCCTTGGGGAACACTACATACTTCTTACTACATAAAAGTCTGAAAATATACAATCAAGTACTTGCATCCTACTGAAGGAGAACATTAGCTGGCTTAGGTCGCGATCCTCAGAAGGAATAAAGTCAATGGGAACTAAAGGGATTCATCACTTCCCATGATCCAGCCCTGGATCATCAAGGCCAACATTTTCCAACTTGGTTTACTAACATTAAGAACTTAAATTCATATTCAGATGCCTGAACAAATGGATTAATTTTCAGAAGTGTTCAGTATTCGTAGCTAGAGCTGGTTGAAAATTTTCAAATTTGGAATTCTTTTTTTATAATAAAAGAATTAAATAAATGTATGAATGAATTAATAAAGTCACCTATGTAGCTGCCCAGATTTAGATTTTTAAACATGACTTAATGCACCAAACTTGGAAAATCTCACCCAAGACCTTAATTCTGTTCTCACTGAAGTGCAAGTGAATTTTGACATTGATGTTAAAGGGATCAAGACACCACCCTCATGAATCAAAAAGATGACATAAGGGCTTGACATTGCACCTCATATGTGAACCAGCTTCAGTGGGACAACTCCTGCAGGCAAGAGTTGTAGCACTAGACCCTAAGGAGTTTTACAAATTAGTGAAACATTGTTTCTTTCCAACTAAAAGCCAATTTGTATTTTTTTGAAGATACCACCACTATCTAAATACACATAGAATTATATTTTCCAGTAATATTTTCTATGGCATTTTGAGTAACACATTTTTCAACCTGTTTAACAAAAAGCAGATGTAATGTTTAAATTTTATATAAAGTCCTACATCATCAGAATAGACTAAACAGATACAAATATGTCACAAAGGGGCTTTATTATGACAATGTTCAGTAATATCACTATACTTTTAGCCTGAGTCACCATTTCCTGTTTTTCAATGCAAATGTGCTCGGGGTTAAAGAACAAGTGAAGATATTTAGTAGAACAGTAAAACTGATGCTACAGAAAATGATCAGCCTTAAAACGTTGTCAGTTTAGTCATAAGATACATACATAAGATTACTTCAATATTTGTAATATTACTGAGATAAACTTACTTATACTTGCTATAAGGAATACCAATCATACTGCAAATATAGAAATAAAGTTATTCAGTCATCTCAGGCGACTGGCAAGTTATTAAGAGTGACTCCAGTGTATTTGTTATTCAAATTCTTCCATGAGATATAAGCTTCTCTGTAACTCAACACTCCCCCTAGACATTGTTGCCTGCTAAAAAATTGCCTTCTAAAAAGTTTGGTTGTTTCCTGGGCATAGGCTTAAATATTTCCAATAAATCACCATGAAACAAAATGGTAAATGTTGCAGGAAACTTTGGTTTGATATAAAATGTAATTAAGAAAACTGTCACACTTATGAACAACAAAGAACAAGTTTTATGAAATCAAATGACCTTCATATGATATGGTATATTATATATGTATATGTAATATAGAGACAGAACCCCATGGTGCTGTATAGTAATAATGTAATGTGTTATAAAAAGTACCATGAGTTGGAAATGTTTTGTTAAAATGAGCCACACATGTGGCCAGATATTAATATTTTGCTCATCACTTATAATACACATAAGTACAAGTGTAAAAACCTGTATGGAGTTATGGGATCTACATCAATTCTAATTTTTTTCCCTTTTATATAATCATGCTGCTGTACTGGTACTTTAATTTAGCCAATAAATTGATACAAAAGAACATTAGCTAACCCAACAGGATATTGGCTAATTGAATGTATTTTATATGGTTATTTAAAGAAAATTTTGTGGCTGAATGAGATATTTTCTAAAATAGATGAAAATTATTGGAATACACTGGTACTAAATGGCAAACAACCCATCATTGTCAAACTGAAATGAATGTATTCAGTTTGCATAACAGCTAATTCTTTGCCCAGCAATCACTTCTTTGATGGACAGGTTAATGGCTAGCCCGGTAATGTACTCCTTTTCAAACATATTGCCTACAAGATTGTTAACTCTGTAGTTAATGATGTCTCCAAAGAGTTGATTGTGAGAAAGTAGAACCTTACTGCATTTTTACAGATTGAACTTCCAGTTTGAGAGGCTAAAGCAATTAAGTAACACTTTTAACTTTTCCTCTACCATTCTTAATGTTTGAAAAGAGTGAAGAATTTTATTTTATTTTTTATTATATTTTATTGATGTTTTGAAATTAAGAAGTAGATAAACTTGAAGCACCCAGGATTTTCACTGCAGATGAAATCAAGTGGGAGAAGGGCTTCACCTTCAGGACATAGTTGGACACACCTCACCAATGGAGAAAGTTAATCATGTCTCTTCTGTGGGATGTCAGAAACGGAACTTTGAAAGGGATATCTGCATGCCTGCAGCCGAGTTCAAAACAATGACAAGAGTGGCCACTTGACTTCAAGGGATTATGGGATGTTTCCGGTTGCCAATCACAGCGCAATAATGCATCACGTCATCCACACTGATGGAGAGTTTTCAGCCAGCTGTAAACAGAACCCACCCTTGGAAAGGATGAATCCACTGCCTTGCAGTAAATGTCTCAAAAAAAGGATGATACCTCAAACTTAGCACTCAAACCTAACACTACTGGTTCAAGAATTTGCTCTTGAGATTCCCTGTTGGAATTCTACACAACCTCTCAAAGGTATAGACTCTGAGTCTAGAAAAGCTCTATATGTTTTAGAAGCTAAGCAGCTTCTAAAGACCTCTATCCTAAATCTTTCTGTAGTGCTGCTACCAGGGGTAGCTCTATATGTTTTTTGCTGCCCCACGTATGGCAGTCAGGGAGCCTTCGGGGGCGTTTCTGCAGGAGGTCCACCGGTCCTGCGCCTTCGGCGTACCTGCCGCCGAATTGCTGCTGAAGCTGCGGGACCGGTGGACCTCCCGCAGAAATGCCGCTGAAGGCTCCCTGACTGCCACCCTCACGACGGTCCGCCCCCCCACATCCCCTGGCTTCCCACCCCAGGCACGCGCTTGCTGCACTGGTGCCTGAAGCCGCCCCTGGCTGCTACTGTATTCCAACACAAAGATAGCTCTGCTTTTAGAGTGAGCAAAGCAATTCCTGCTGTGCGTATGTATGGTACTTTATGAAGTACATTGGGACACTTAAGCCTTGGCTACACTTGCAAGTTAAAGCGCATTAAATCAGCCCTGGGTGCCCTACCTCCTGAAGTGTCCGCACTGGCAAGGCACGTAGAGCGCCTGGACTCTGCAGCTGGAGTGTTCCTGGCAATCCACCTCCAAGAGAAGCATAAAACTTGCCACGCCCTGGCTGAAATGCCCGGGTATCAGTGTGGATGACGCGATGCATTATTGCGCTGTGATTGGCAACTGGAAACATCCCATAATCCCTTGAAGTCAAGTGGCCACTCTTGTCATTGTTTTGAACTCGGCTGCAGGCATGCAGATATCCCTTTCAAAGTTCCGTTTCTGACATCCCACATGCTTATCTGCTCCGGGACAAAGGAAATCAATACTGTGGAATGCTGCTGCTATGACTGTGAGGGTGGGGAGGGGGGTAGAGGAGAAAATAAGCAAGACCGGACCAGCTTCCTCAGGCTAGCGATTTAGATCGCTGCCCGAGTCCCGCTGCCAGAGCCCCCGGGGTAGCGGTGGCAGGGCTCCGGCAGTGATTTAAAGGGCCAGGTGCCGCTACCACAGTGGAGCCCCATGCCCTTTAAATTTCTGCCAGAGCCCCAAGCCGTAGGGTAGCAGTGGCAGCTGGGAGCACTCGGAGCTCTGTTGGTGATTTAAAGGGCCCGGGGCTCCCAGCCACTGCTATCACAACCGGTAAGTCCTTTAAGTTACTCTCACCCCTGGAGACAGGGAGTCTCCTGCTGTCTGAACTTACAAGACAGCATGCTGACACACTCTCTGCCCCCCAAAACACAGTCTCTCCCCAACACACTCCTTGTCACACACATACACACAACACACTCCCTGTCACACACACATCCCCATTTGAAAAGCATGTTGCAGCCACTTGCACACTGGGATAGCTACCACAATGCACTGCTCTCTGTGGCAAAGCCACTGTGCTTGCAGCTGACAGTGTAAATACATGGCAGTGTTTTCCCTGCTGCAGTCTCCGAGGGTTGATTTAACTCCTGGCCCCCTACATCTGCAAGTGTAGCCATGCCCTTAGACTGACATTGCATTTCATCCCAAAGTCTTTAGAGAGGCAAGGTTGGTGAGGTAATATTTATTGGACCCGCTTCTGCTGGTGAGAGCTTCACCCACCTTGCCTCTCTAATAACCTGGGACCAACACAGTTACAACTACACTGCATACAATCTAAGTCATTGTTATTCGAACCAAAACCTTGATAAATAACTTCTGATTAGTCACCTTTAGCATCAAACCTTGCTACGGTCATAAGAAATCAGCCAGCATTCAGGCTGCAACTAAAGCTAAGAGATGCAAGATGACTTTGTACTAAAACATTTCTTCAATACGAATAATTTACAGTGAAATCAGCTCTATATTTGTGTGTGACAGAAATCAGTTGCATAATGGACAATAAATAGCTATAGAACTTCAGAAAAAAAGTTCTTCAACTTTTAAGCCTGGGCACAAGCAAGTTAGTACATGACCACATGATTTTATTTTAAATTTCACTTTGGAGGAATTGCAAATGTGTTGCCTAGAAACACTTTTGAATCTAGACCAAAAAAAGACCAAAAACTAGAAACCCAGCAAAGACGACAGGCATAAATCCTCATTGTTAGGCCCAGATGAGAGGCACCTCATGCAGGTGAATCCAAGTTTTCACAGAGGAAGTATGGTAATAGCATGAATCATATACCTCAGTTATCAGGGAAGTAAAAAATTCTAGGAAATCTCAAATTATAAATGCTAATAGAATTGCTAGGTCTAATGGATTATGTGTGTGCTTGTTATGTGCTTTATATTACTAACACTGTGGTCCTTTTCCCTATGCCAAAACAAGCAGGTTTGTGGTTACTGACCACTTCTGTAACAGGTAATGCAAACACATTCATGTTGTGCTATTTACTACACAATGACTCATACAATATGAGGCAGAAGATTGCAATAACTAGGATTTTATTTGATCAAAGAAGAAAAACTTATCAGAGGGGACTTGACTGAGGCATTCCAAACTGTTAAGATTATAGTCAATCCACACCGGCCTTCAAACTGGTTTTAAATGTGATGGGCTAATGGAGCTATGCTGATTTACACCAGCAGAGTCTGTCTCAGTTCCGGCAAAACCAGTTTCTAACCACAGTGGGCTAGATCACATTTATATACATTATTCAAACATGGTTTGACCTTCTCTATGGTGTCCAGCTGTGTAACCATGCAGTCCCATTAAGAATGAGGGCTGAGATAGACAGAATCAGTACTTATGCTTCAGAATGTAAGGGTATGTTTACACTGGAAATGCTATAGTAGCACTGCAGCTGTGCCACTGTAGCATTTTTAGTATAGACACTACAATGACAGAAGGGGTTCTTCTGTCATTGCAGTAACACCATCTCTCCTAGAGGAAATAGCTTGGTCGATGGAAAAATCCCATCTACACTGGGACTTATGTTGGCTTAGTTATGTTGCACGGGGCATAACATTTTTCACAGCCTTCAGAGTTGTAGTTAAGCCAAACTAATTTCGTAGTACTAATCATTCCTAAAATGAACATTTGCAAGAGTCTGGATGGACTTTTATCCCCTATATGCACAGCACACACTGCAGAACTGGCCAGGGGCATAGTAGGTTTTAAGGGGTTTTGGAAGGGGTAAGGTGTTTGTTTTTGACTGCTGAGACTTCAGTTACTGGTCACTGTGAAACAAAGAAACTGTACTTGATGGATGACTAGTTTTATATAGCAGGGCAAATCCTGTATTCCTTTGATGTCAAATTATAGCGCATCCCTTGACATGCATACCAGATATCCTCTCTCGAGGCCTATTCACCTGTTGCTGCACAGGATGTTTACATGGTAACTCATTAATGCATATACAAATTTGACATGTAATTCCCCTTTACACTGAAAGAAAAAAGCAGTAGCTAAGTGCTGTACAAATATTTTATCTGGAAAACTGAAATAACAAAATTAGACTAAATTAAAACTACAGTGCTAACAATTTCAGCCAGATTTTCACTCCTTGAAACTTTTAATCAGATCTCAAAATAAAATGTTTCACTTTCTTTAGACAGCCGTGAATTTTTTGAGACAAAAGTTTCATGGATTTGTGATACTTGGTCACATTATCTTTCTTTTGGATTGTACAAATGCAATGCAATAGAGCTTAAGAGAACTTGTCAGTTTTAGTTTTGGCTTTGCTATGTGCATTCAGATTACAATATGACTGAACTGATACAAAAATCACACAAACCAAAACTGTGGAGTTTTACAGAGGTCTAAGAAAGGGTGATTTTTCTACTTCAAAAAGTACAAGGAGAAATATTTACAAAGCAATAACTAGCAAAAGGCCACAAATGGAGATTTTCACTTTCTGAAGCTGAATAGCTATCCTAGGGAACTGAAAACTACATTCACTCTTCCTTCATGTCAATTCTATAACAGGATCTCCAATTCTAATGCTGTACATATATGTCAAACATACTAAAAGGCAGTGGATTTAATGGCTATGTTGGAGTTCAGGACTTGCAATTCAAGCTAGCAATAGAAGTATTTTATGTCAGGTGCCATTTTAATCAAACATCTTCTTGCGTTTTAAATTTGAAAATCCTTACAAGTTAATCCCACGATTGAGCTACTCAGTAAGTCCAACCACTTCTGTGGCAAGACAAGTCTTTATGAACTAAATCTGTTAGTAGAAAGCTGAACTGCTGCAGAGCAAGTGCTAATAACCTCATTATCCAGTGGGGGCTATGCAGACAGTATGGCACAGAATCCAAACAAAGGATGCATAAAATCACTTACAAGGTTTTAAAACTGGTGCCCTGCAAAGCACAAATTCAACTGAAATAAGGAAATATGTTATTACACATACTGGCTTCAGTTGACATTATTTTCTTTTTGAGTATGATTAAAGTGAAGGTGAATCAGTGCTGAAACATAACTATACATTCTTTACAGTAATATTCAATGACATTTTATTTGCATGAAACTTCAGCACTCAGACCAAACAGACTAAAATGAAGTGTAGCTTATTTCTTCTGCCACCTGTTATGGGATCTGAAACTTACTTTCTCAATCAACTGATTGACTTCCCCTCTCACATTAAGCTAGCTAGAAGGCTTGTGATGAACAATTTTTTTTTAAAAGGCATGCTTTAAATTGGTCATTGCCACTTTCATGTTCCATGCTCTGCACATAAATAATACATTAATCACCCTTCAATGAACCACAGAAAGGACAAAAACAAGATCTGATTAGCAGAGTCTACTTGACTCACCCATTATCCTACTTAGTGCCGCAGTCCTTGTGGGTGATTCACTGAGACCCTCAATCCCACTGTATAGCGAATGGGAAATTCTACGTTCTCTGTCATCCAGTATAGTGTCTATAGGCAGCTCTGGCCCAGGAGGGCTTCCAGGTGACTCCAACTGCATAGAGAGAGGAAAATCAGCACTGAAGTCCATTTAACAGCATGGGGGAACGATAACAACTTGCCTAAGGCCTGGACCCGGCTGGGCACCAAATACGCTAGAACTTTTCATCCTGGACCCAAAATAATTTGCAACGACAGCTCTGCTTAATGACCAACTTTCCATGACACTTTACACTGCACCTCCCATGGTGCCTTGTCAGATTTCAACCCTTTCAGCAGAAAATATGTAGACAAAAAGCATTTTGGTCTACCTTTGCGGCATAATTTCTGAAATATACAGTTTGTGTGTTTCAATCTTATCTGACAAACAACTTGGCCTCTTTCACACATTGATAGGCTGTCAGGACAAGACTCCTTGAAGCAGCAGAGAACAGGGAACTCCATTTGGAATTGGACCTCTGACCGTTTTTGAAATGGTGAAATTTGCTCTTGTGCATAATTATCATGGGATCCCCCATGAAACTCCCTGTCGTACACATTAGAATTGACATACATGAACACATGCTGTTTATGATAAAGTCTTTGCTCACACTTTTCACCCTTAGGGTAAAGAGATTTCACATGCCCATCAAATCTGGGAATGTCCCATGTTTTCAGGGCCTTTCACAGCATCCCTGTCAGTTACAGAACAATCAGCATTTCCAAAACATGACAGGTCCCTTACACAGCCCAGAGTCCTCTGCCCAGCACGATTCCTCAAGACAGTACTCCCCCATTTATGAAATACAAGATCCCCTATGTGGTGCAGAAGGATGTTGCTTGGCCATGCAAATAAGGGGGGAAAAGAACAAACACCATTTCTCTCCCCCACTCCCAGCTGCCCTTCATCAGAACTGTCTTGTGTGTGTCTGGAGGGAGCCCCTATGTTTTCTCAGGAAGAATCTGGTCACCTCTCTTTTTATACGCGCAGAATAGATTTTCAGAATGAAGAAAAAATAGGTTTTCCTCAATGTACTAAAGAGAATCAGACTTCAGGGAAAGCGGAGCTCTTATATGGTGAAATAAATATAATTTGACATCATCTAAGGAAGCGATACTGAGGCTCCCAAGCTGCAAGTGGCTCTTCAATGTGTCTCCTGTGGCTCTCTGCAGCACATGATATTAAAGCACTGTGTGATTTAATTATTAACCAGTCTATGGCCTGGTCTACACTAGGACTTTAATTTGAATTTAGCAGCGTTAATTCGAATTAACCGTGCACCCGTCCACACCAGGAAGCCATTTAGTTCGACCTAGAGGGCTCTTTAGTTCGAATTCGGTACTCGGTACCCCGACGAGGGGGGTAGCGCTAAATTCGACATGGCTATGTCGAATTAGGCTAGGTGTGGATGCAAATCGAACTTACTAGCTCCGGGAGCTATCCCACAGTGCACCACTCTGTTGACGCTCTGGACAGCAGTCCAAGCTTGGATTCTCTGACCAGCCACACAGGAAACGACCCGGGAAAATTTGAATTCCTTTTCCTGTCTGGGCACTTTGAATCTCATGTCCTGGTTGGACATCGGGGCGAGCTCAGCAGCACCTGCAACGATGCAGAGCTCTCCAGCAGAGGAGTCCATGCAATCCCAGAATAGAAAGAGGTCCCCAGCATGGACAGACCGTGAAGTCCTGGATCTGATCGCTGTGTGGGGCGATGAGTCTGTGCTTTCGGAGCTGCGCTCCAACAAACGGAATGCAAAGACCTACGAGAAGGTCTCCAAAGCCATGGCACTCAGAGGATACAGCCGGGATACAACGCGTGAAAATCAAGGACCTGAGACAAGGCTACCAAAAAGTCAGAGCGGCAAACGGACGCTCCGGAGCACAGCCCCAGACCTGCTGCTTCTACGAGGCACTGCATGCCATTCTAGGTGGGTCTGCCACCACTGCCCCACCAGTGACCGTGGACTCTGAGTATGGGATAGTGTCGAGGGGCAGTTCCTCGGCGATGTTCGCCGATGGGGAAGATGAGGAAGGGTTTGTGGAGGACGACGCAGGCGACAGCGCTTACAATACCGCTTTCCCCGACAGCCAGGATCTCTTCATCACCCTCACAGAGATCCCCTACCAACCCTCCCCAGCCGTTAACCCGGACTCAGAATCAGGGGAAGGATCAGTCGGTAAGTGCTATAAACATGGAAACATTTATTTTTTAAAAAACAGGAATAAAAAAATATGTAAAAACTATATAAAACCTTTTGCTTAAAAAACTATATAAAGAGAAGGTCCACACAGATAGGGATGGAACAGAAATCCTCCTGGGACAGTTCCACGAAGCTCTCGGCGAGCAGCTCGAAAAGTCTCCACAGGAGGTTCCTGGGGCGAGGTGCCTTATTTGGTGCTCCGTGGAAGCACACTCTTCCGCGCCAGGCCATCCTAACGTACAGCGGAATCATTGCCTCCACCAGCATTGCAGCGTACGGTCCTGGTCTGTGCAGGGATTCGAGCAGCATCCGCTCTCTCTCTCTCCGAGTGACCCGCCTCAGGCTAATCTCGTTCGGCGACTGCTGCATCTAATTAGGGCAATTAGTGTACTGTTACTATTGTGAATGCTTGACTTTTACTTTGCATAGCAATGACCTTCGCTTAACAGCCACGTGTTGGAGGCCACAGAGGGAAAAGCATACAGTGATCTTTCCCGTGCACAGCCGCGAGGGGCTGGAACAGGGTCAGACTTTATGCTTTACAGATTGCCTTCAGCGGGAGGGCACAGCTATCCATTAACTGTTAAGCAGCCTATAGTGTAGTGCTTACCAGGCCTGGCTGCTACACGGATTCAGCTGTACCGCCCCGCTTGTCCGATCTCCTGTGCAGCCAATGAAAGCGTATTCCGAAATCTCGAACTTGTGCTGAGAGCTCGTGAGACTAGGTGCCCTGTATGGTCTTGTTCACAGAAACTGACTAGACTGTGTTCAGTGTTCGCAAACACGTATCTTTTCAAGGAAATCACTTCCTTTTTCCCATCACACAGCTGCGGCTCTTTCACGAACTGCCCCGGCATCCCCCTCACAGAGGCTGGCGCAGATTAGGCGGCGAAAGAAAAAGACTAGGGACGACATGTTCTCGGAACTGATGGCTTGCTCCAGAGCCGAGGCGGCCGAGCAGAGACAGTGGAGGGAGACCCTATGTCAGCAGCAGCGCTCACACAGCGAACGGGAGGACAGGTGGCGGCAGGAAGACCAGCAGGCGACTCAAACGCTGCTTGGGCTAATGAGGGAACAAATGGACACGCTCCGGCGCCTTGTAGATGTTCTGCAGGACCGCAGGCAGGAGCAGAGAGCCCCCCTGAACTGTATCTGCAACCGCCTTCCCCCGCCACAAAGTCCTGTCCCCCCCTCACCCAAAATCACAAGAAGGAGGGGCGCTAGGGGCCGTGAAAACTGTCACTCCACCCCAGCAGAGCGCTCATGTACCAAACAGCTCTCATTCCCTAAAGTGTGAGAAGTGCTTCCCTTCCTGGATCACCCAGTCCCAAATCCAAGTTTCATCCCCCCACTGTGTAGTTGAGTATTAAAAGTAGTTTGTTGTTATTCACTGTTTCTGTCACGTTTTCCTTATCAGAAGACTTTGTGTGAAGGGGGGGAGGGGTTTTTTAATTGCATAGGACAGCCTCCATTACCAGGGTACAGACTTGGGGGCAGGATCAACAGCAGGACACACACAGACTGCAGTCACTAGGCACTAGGGTCATTCTGGGAGGTGAATGCTGCCCCGGGTCAGTCTGTGAGGTGTATGCTGCCCCAGGGTCCTAGCGCTTGACATCCACAAATGGCAAGGCAGGCTGCCCTTACCATGCCCTTCCCCCCTAGCCACGAGCCTCTCCGATGCCCTGAGCCCCAGCAAGAGCCCTCATCCACGGACACATACTCACCTTTCCCACACACCCCTCACCCCTTCCTACGCCCCAACCCCCAGTCCAGAGCCTGCATCCAAACTCCGTCCCAAAGACGGCACCCCTCACCCCTTCCTGCAAACCCACCCCTTCCTGCACACCCACCTGCAAACGTCCTCCTCCCAGAGACCGCTGTAGGAGCAGGAGCCTGTCATTCCTCTAGAGTAGAAGCGGTCTGGACATCAGTGCACACCGTACCCACCACAGTCCGCGTCCATGTTTCAACCCTTGAACAGGAATTCATAATTAAAGAAAACTTTATTAATAATCAGTGTTCCATTAAAGTTATTTTAAAACGTGTGTTGGAAGGGGGGAAACCTGGAGAACGGGGTATGTAACCGCAGATCGAAGTCAACAGTCACTGAAACAGGCTCAGGTTCAGCTTCTCTGTAAATCAACTGGAGAGTCATAGGTTACCCTGCTCTCCGAGGAACCTATCTTTCAAAGCCTCCCGGATGCACAGCGCTTCCCGCTGGGATCTTCTATCGGCACGGCTGTCTGGCTGAGCGTAATCAGCAGCCAGGCGATTGGCCTCAACCTCCCATCCAGCCATAAAGGTCTCGCCCTTGCTCTCACAGAGATTGTGGAGCACACAGCAAGCAGCAATAACAACGGGGGTATTTTTTTCGCTGAGGTCCGAGCGAGTCAGTAAGCTCCGCCATCTCCCCTTGAGACGTCCAAAAGCACACTCCACCACCATTCTGCACTTGCTCAGCCGGTAGTTGAAGAGTTCCTTCTCACTGTCCAAGGCGCCTGTATAGGGCTTCATGAGCCAGGGCATTAGTGGGTAGGCTGGGTCCCCGAGGATCACTGTAGGCATCTGCACATCCCCAACCGTTATTTTGTGGTCCGGGAAGAAACTACCTGCCTGGAGGTGTTTAAACAGACCAGAGTTCCTGAACACATGCACGTCATGAACCTTGCCCGGCCACCCCATGTAGATGTTGGTAAAATGTCCCTTATGGTCCACCAGTGCTTGCAGCACCATAGAAAAGTATCCCTTTCGGTTAATGTACTCGCTGGCCTGGTGGGCCGGTCCCAGGATAGGGATGTGAGTCCCATCTATAGCCCCACCGCAGTTTGGGAATCCCATCGCGCCGAAGCCATCTATGACGACCTGGACGTTTCCCAGGGTCACTACCTTTGAGAACAGTTGCTCAACGATTGCGTGGGCTACTTGAATCACAGCAAGCCCTACGGTAGATTTGCCCACGCCAAAGTGGTTCGCTACTGACCGGTAGCTGTCTGACGTTGCAAGTTTCCAAAGGGCTATGGCCACTCGCTTCTGCACAGTCAGGGCTGCTCGCATCCGGGTGCCCTGGCGCTTCAGGGCAGGGGACAGCAAGTCACAGAGTTCAAGGAAAGTGCCCTTACGCATCCTGAAGTTTCGCAGCCACTGTGATTCATCCCAGACCTGCAGCACTATGCGGTCCCACCAGTCCGTGCTTGTTTCCCGGGCCCAGAATCGCCGTTCCACACCATGAACTTGACCCATTGCCACCATGATCTCCACTGCGCGGTGTACCCTGCTTTGTGAGAGGTCTGCGCCACTCTGTGACTTCCTGTCCTCACCGCGCTGACGGAGCCTCCTTGCCCGATTTCTCAGCAGCTGACTGTGGAAGAGGTGGACGATAAGGTGCGAGGAGTTGACAATGGCCATAAGTGCAGCGATGATCGCAGCGGGCTCCATGCTCGCAGTGCTGTGGCGTCCGAGCTGTAACCGACCAGAGAAGGGCGCGAACAGATTTCCCGCCGGCGCTTTCACGGAGAGAGGGCGGGAGTGACGGTTCAATGATGACAGTTACCCAAAACCACCCTTGACACATTTTTCCCCCCAGCATGCATTGGGGGGAAATCCCAGGATTCCAATGGGCAGCGGGGAGTGCGGGAACTGTGGGATAGCTTCCCACAGTGCACCGCTTCCAAAGTCGACACTGGCCCCATTACTGTGGACTCACACAGTCGAACTAGTGTATTTAGTGTGGACACACAACTTCGACTTCATACGGTCGATTCCACAAATTCGAATTAAGTTGATTCGAAATAGTCTTATAGTGTAGACGTACCCATAGTTATTAACCAATCAGGATGCTTTTACTATGTTAACCACCAATTGTAGTTGATAAAATAATAACACTTGGTCAGTCATTTTGCTGTGAGAATAATACGACTATATAGTACTATAGTAAATGTAACAATGAATTCACAATAATGTGGCTCTTTTGGGTAATGTTGATCACTGATTTGGCTCCTGAACCACTGAGGTCTGAGTATCACTGATCTAGGGGCAACAGCATCTCTAACTGTTCGCCGCTCTGCTGAGACTTCCAATAAGGGTCCCAGGAGTAATGTGAACACGTGTCCACAAGGGAACCAGTTGAGACTTCCAACTAGTTTCACTTAGGCCAATAACCATGGACATGAGACTTCATCTCCCATTATCCAATTCCTGAACTGTCCAATATCTCTGCTTATTGAGCTTTGTTGATGTGCCTGAACCACAGACATTTGGACCCTTGTTGTTACTAATAACTGAGTGATGATGGGCATTTTGGACAAAATGTCAACCCTCGGCTTAGCTATTAAATTAATTTCATTTGTGAACTGAATCCAGATCCCCGAGGAGAAATTCTGATGAACTAATATAGCACAAATAATTGTGTTGTTTTGTAATCATTTAGGGCATCAAAGATCAGTATGTTTTGGCCATTTTATCTAAAGTTGTGTTTAGAACTCAATGTACAATATTCTTATATGAATCCTTTAGCATATAAATATCTCACGATCTATCAAAATACACTAGTGCCCAGATCCTGCAAGGTACTGAATTAGGGCTGTCAAGCAATTAAAAAAATATTCTTGATTAATGGTGCAATTAAAAACATTAATCTCAATTAATCACACTGTTAACTAATAATAGAATACCATTTATTTAAATATTTTTTGATATTTTCTACATTTTCAAATATATTGATTTCAATTATAACAGAATAAAAAGTGCATAGTCTTCACTCTGTATTTTGTTTATTACAAATATTTGCACTGTAAAAAACAAAAGAAATAGTATTTTTAAATTCACCCAATACAAGTACTGTAATGCAATCTCTTTATCATGAAAGTTGAACTTACACATGCAGAAATATGTACAAAAAACTGCTTAAAAAAACCCCAATGTAAATCTTTAAAGCATACAAGTCCACTCAGTCCTACTTCTTGTTCAGCCAAACAAGCTTGTTTACATTTGCAGATGATAATACTGCCTGCTTCTTCTTTACAATGTCACCTGAAAGTGAGAACAGGCATTCACATGGCACTGTTGTAGCCGGCGTCGCAAGATATTTACGTACCAGATGCGCTAAAGATTCATATGTCCCTTCATGCTTCAACCACCATTTCAGAGGACATGCATCCATGCTGATGACGGGTTCTGCTTGATAATGATCCAAAGCAATGTGGACTGACGCATGTTCATTTTCATCATCTGAGTCAGATGCTACCTGCAGAAGGTTGATTTTCTTTTTTGGTGGTTTGGGTTCTGTAGTTTCTGCATCAGAGTTGCTTGTTTAAGACTTTTGAACGTATGTGTTGTATCAACCAGGCAAGGAACTAACAAACTTCATCAGGACTTTATTTTTAAAGTGGAAACCTCTTTACCAAGCTGTTGCTGCACCTTCTGTAACTCTCACTTTGCCTTCTCAACTCCTCCCCCCTCCTCCCTGTTTCCTGTCCTTTCAGACTCCCAGCCTGTGCGCCCAGTTCTAATAATTTCAAGCAACATCTAAACGCCACATTCCCTCCTCTCTTAAGAAACTCTCCCAATTAAAATAAACATTGTTGTTCTAACCACAGGAACAAATAGGAAACAAGACACTATACTAATGGCAGAAATATTACACTGAAAACACTGTAGATACTATATAACACGGTCGCTAATCCAGACAGGTGGTTGTCTGGGTCTGACAGGCCATCTCAATGTCTTCTTGTGTTGATACTACGGTGAAGTCATCCAATGCAGACTGGGCTTTGGCATGATCTCCTCTTGGTGCAGAGGCAGGTGCAAGATAAGAAGCATTCCATACCTACCCATCAGAAAGTTGACAGGTGTAAGGTCCCTTCTTCTCTATGATTTTAAGAGGAGCTGTGAATTTATGGTTCCCTTTGCGTAAAATTCCAGGTTTTCATATTCTATTGAAGGAACCACACTCAAACTTTGGTTCCTTAGCACCCCGCTGTTTGTCTGTGAAAGCCTTATATTTTGCTTGGTTCTGTTCAACTGTTTTTCTCACATCATCCTCAGTTGGGGCCTCAGGTCACGTCTTTAACAATCCAGCAATGTTCAGTTTAGTATTCATCTGTTTCCCATGCAGTAACTCTGCAGGTGATCTTTGCGTTGTGGCATGTCGTGTAGCCCGGTATGCTTGCAAGAAATCAGTAGTGAAGGGTATCCACAATCGCCCTTCCAGTTTAGCCGTTTGCAAACCCTCTGTTAAACCGTTCGATTTCCCCACTGGCTTGAGGGTAATACAGGGATGACCTTCTGTGTAAAATGTTCCTCTCTGCTAGAAAAGTTTCAAACTCCAGGGAAGTAAATTGACTACCATTATCTGAAACCAGTTCTTTGGGGTTACCTTCCCTGCTAAAAACCGAAGAGAGGAACTTAATTACTGTAGCAGAAGAGATTTGCAATGTAAACTCTATCTCAGGCCATTTACTGAAACAGTCTATTAAGGTGATGGCATAACAACAGTCAATTGGAGCAGTATCAAAGAGTCCTACAATGTCAATCACTACTTTTTCCCCATGCAGATTCAGGAAGAGGAACAGGCTGTAATGGAGGGGTACATGTCACTGCTGTCTTGTCATGCATTTGGCAAGTGACACAGGATTTTATGAGTGCTTCAGTTTGAGAGTCCATCTCTGGCCACCAATACAGATCCCGTAGTCGTCGTTTGGTTTTGACAATTCCTTGATGAGCATCATGTACCAGGTGTATGAGTTTTGACGAATTCTTCTGGCACAAGTAGGTGGTGTGAGCCTCGTAGCACACAGCCATCGAGCAAAGAAAGTTCATCCCAAACTCTAAAATAAGGCAGCAAAACTGGGTCAAGGTTTTTAGGGTTACTGGGCCAGCTCTTTGTCAGAAATTCCCATAGTTTTTGTTGAATTGGACACGCTAAACAAACAGCTTGAAATTGTTCTCTTGTAACTGCAGTAAGAGTGTTTGTAATAAGCACAACTACAACATCCTCATCCTCCGGTGGACCATCTGGTGAAGGCAAAGGCAGGCGAGAAAGGCAATCAGCTACCACATTTTTGTTTCCAGGCTTATATTCCAGTTCATAATTGAAAGAGAGTAGTCTTGCAGACCATCTAGCAATAAGATACCCTGCTCTTCCCAGTCCTTTCGTAGTGAGCAACATCGTCAAAGGGCTTTGGTCTGTGCACAACCTGAACATGCGGCCCCACAGGTAAGTTCTCCAGTTTTTTCAGTAGCCCAGACACAGGCAAGTGCTTCTTTTTTGATTGTAGAATATTGTCTCTCAGCATTACTTAGTGTCCTTGAAGCAAATGCAACCGTCTTCTCTGTGTTGTTCTCATGAAGTTATGTGAGGACAGCCCCAAGTCTATAATCAAAAGCATCAGTAGTTACAATTGTGGACAATGCGGGACTGAATAGTGCAAGTACTGGACTATGTACAATCAAGTCTTTCACCGTTTCGAAACCAGCTTGTGCATCCGTTGTCCACACTAAGATTGAACGTCTCCGTAGTAATTCTCGTAATGGTTCAATGACAGAAGCATAATTGGGAATGAGTTTTGCACACGAGGAGGTAAGACCCAAGAAGGAACGTAAGGTTTGCAAATCTGTTGGAGGAGGAGCATTTGAAATTGCCGGGATATGATCTGGATCAGGTTTTAGTCCAGTCTGTGAAATTTTATGCCCCAGAAAGGAGAGTTCAGTTTGTCTAAATTTGCATTTGGACCTATTGAGCTTGAGGCCTGCTTTGCTGATGCAGTATAGTACAGACTGCAGGTTATCATCATGCTCCTCAGTAGTATTTCCAAACACGATAATATCATCCAAATAGCACTGAACTCCATGTTGATTTTTCAGAATCAAGGACATCATTTTTTGGAAGGCACTTGGGGCTGATGCAAGACCGTATGGAACATGTTTAAAACTAAATAGTCCCTCATGTGTAATAAATGCTGTGAGGTCTCTGCTATCTTCATGCAACATAACCTGGTGGTATGCACTCTGCAAATCAAGAGTAGAAAACATCTTTGCTCCACGGTGTTCTGCAAATACTTCTTCTATGTGACGAAGAGGATGGTTGTCAATCACAATAGCTTTATTTGGCTCCCTTAAGTCCACACAAAGGCGAATGCCTCCACCCTTCTTCTGCATCACTATTATAGGTGAAACCCATTCCAAGGAGTTAATCTCTTCAATAATGTCCATGTTACAACTTTTCTAAGTTCCTCTGAAACAGCTTCCCTGACTGAAAATGATAAGCACTGTAATTTCTGTCGTACAGGAATCACAGTATTCCACATTTTAACTTAATGCAGAAACCCATAAGCACAGCCGAGTTTCTCTTCAATTGGGCGTTGGGGCCCAGCTGAAACTGGTGTGTGTACTGCAAGAGTGCTTTGCTGAGGAAGATCAATTCATCCATTAACTACCCTGAGATTTAAAGCAGCCAATAAGTCTCTGCCAAGGATAGGAGTGCCTTTGTGGACAATGTAGAACTCTGCAGTTACACAGCAATCACCAAAAGTAACTATTGCTGGCAGGCAGCCATGTACTGGAATATGGTTTCTCAAATAGCTCACCAACTGAAGTTTGGGTTCAGTAAGGGGCAAATCTTTAAAGTAATGCTAATAGATGGAATCAGGTAGTATAGATACTGCTGAGTCAGTGTCCAACATTAGCTGAATAGAGTGTGATTTGCCTGAGGGTATGGTGGAAATGTTTACAGTGCACTTTATCTGTTCTGGAATATGTGCAGTAGTGGTTTTGTCCACGCTCAGCACAGTAACATCTGGTCTTGTAACTGCATGCACCTGTTGATTGAACTGGCTACTGCGACATACTTTAGCAAAATGCCCAATCTTTCTGCAATGATTGCACTGAGCTACTTTTGCTGGACATCCTGTGTGGCTTGCAAGATGTTGTGGGGATCCACAGCGAAAGCTTTTACTGTATTTTGAATTTGCTGATTCAGTGGCTTTTCATTAGTTTTCCTCCTGCAATTGTTTGTCTGCAGCGATAGTGAACTTTTCTGCAAAGGAGTCACAGCCTGGACTGTGCCTCCTGAATCCCTGCTCATTATTTTGGCTTCAGCTGTAGCTGACTCAACCTGAGTAGCAATGGTTATTGCTTTTTCTAGTGTAAGTTGTGGTTCTAGAAGTAAGCATGCTCTTACATGAAACATGGTTGTTTTCTCTATGAGCTGGTCTCTAATCATCTCATCTGCCATATTCCCAAAGTCACAAGTTACAATCAGACTTCTCATGGAAGCAATATAACTGCATTATAGTCTCCCCTGGTTTCTGCTCACGCTGGCAAAATCTGTAGCAATTAGCTACTACATTCACTTTTGGCACAAAAAAGTTCTTTAATGCAATCTCATATTTATCATCTGCAAGGGGAAAAGTGTAAAATATACCCTGCCCTTCTGCTCCAAGGCAGTGGATTAGCAGAGCAAACTTTCTTACTTCAGAAATCTCTGTAGCACTGATTGGAAGCAGATTAGTCTCAAACATATGGATCCCGGCAGTAAAAGCAATTGGAGGCTCACCTGGGCTTTGCAGAAAGGGTGCAGGTGGGTTCAGAGGCAGAAGATCCATCCTCGTCGCCAAAATGTTGTATCAACCAGGCAAGATACTAAAAAACTTCAACAGGACTTTATTTTTAAAGTGGAAACTTCTTTATCAAGCTGCTGCTGCACCCTCTGTAACTCTCACTCTGCCTCCTCAACTCCTCCCCTCTCCTTCCAGACTCCCAACAGCCAGCGCTCCCAGTGTTAATAATTTCAAGCAACATCTAAACACCACAGTATGCTCTACACCTCTTCCCTCTCAGACTTTGGAAGGCACTTTAGATTCTTAAACCTTGGTTTGAGTACTTTAGCTATGTTTAGAAATCTCACCTTGGTACCTTCATTGCATTTTGTCAAATCTGCAATTAAAGTGTTCTTAAAACGAACAACATGTCATCATCCAAGACTGCTATAACATGAAATATATGGCAGAAAGCGGGTAAAACAGAGCAGGAGACATACAATTCTCCCACAACAAGTTTAGTCACAAAGTAATTATTGCATTTTTTTTTAAACGAGCATCATCAGCATAGAAGCATGTCCTCTGGAATGGTGGCCAAAGCATGAAGGGGCATAAGAATATTTAGCATATCTGGTATGTAAATATCTTGAAATGCTGGCTACAAAAGTGCCATGCGAATGCCTGTTCTCACTTTCAGGTGACACTGTAAATAAGAAGTGGGCAGCATTATCTCCTGTAAAGGTAAACAAACTTGTTTGTCTTAGCAATTGGCTGAACAAGAAGTAGGACTGAGTGAACTTGTAGGCTCTAATGTTTTACACTGTTTTGTTTTTGAGTTCAGTTGTATAACAAAAAAAAATTCTACATTTGTAAATTGCACTTTCACGATAAAGAGATCCCCCTATAGTACTTGTATGAGGTGAATTGAAAAATACAATTTCTTTTATTTTTATAGTTCAAATATTTGTAATAAAAAAATAATATGCAGTCAGCACTGTACACTTTCTATTCTGTGTTGTAATTGAAATCAGTATATTTAATAATGTAGAAAAACATACAAAAATATTTAATAAATGTCCATTGGTATTCTACTGTTTAAACCACGATTAATCACAACTGATTTTTTAATCATGATTTTTTTTTTTGAGTTAAATGTGTGACTTAACTGCCATTAATCGACAGCCCTATACTGAATCCTTCCCAAAAATATTTGGGGCATGCTGCAATCCCTTGGAAGTCACCAAGCATTGAGAGTACTCGGCACTTCTCAGGAATGGTCTCCAAAGGAAGAAGAACAGTTTACATTTTCACGACTTACAATAATAAGCAGCATTTTTAAAACAGTTCCCCATTATGATTTATACTATTCAAATTTCCAGCATGACAAAGAAATATATGCTATTAAAGTCTTTAAATAAAATCTGCTTCAAGAGCTACAAAACACTCAACTACAATCTTCACAAGACAGGCTTTGAAGTCAACCCAATGGGCTAACATCATATGACATTTGGTCACTGGCTCAATGCCAGGAACACAGGATGGGTGAGCATTTGAGAAATTCACTGCATTCCAAAGATGATGACCACGAAGACCAGAGTCAGAGGTCATACGTCTGTAAAAATTATTATTTCTGTTCCAAGCTATCATATGTTTAATATAAATGAGCTATTTAATGAAGTTCCAAATTGTGGACTTATCTTTCCCCATTTGATAAGCACTGGGGAGATACTGCATTGAAGGGTCAACACAATTACAATTGGAAGCACGTCAAGCTGCAGGAGAATAATAAACTTGCAGTGCAAGTGAATTAGACTCAATAAGGTTTAAATTGTGAAATGAGGATTTGTTTTATTAGTTTCTTTTAAATTGCAGATTACAAGTGACAGCTTTACTAAAAAGTAAATTAAACAATATTCCAAGCCTCTGATGCAAAGAAATCAAAGGCAAATTTGGGAAGAATAAAAATGTTAAAATTTGAAATGCTGTAAAAAAAATATGTAGAGTATTCAGGAATTTAACTTCCATGCCAATTATATTCAAAGATGAACAGTCTTTATTTCACTTTGTTTAAAGAAAGTGTAAAAATGAGTCTAAATAGATTAGTACACTCCTGCAATCAAATGATTTATTTCCCCAGAAAGATAGCCCTGTATTACTGAGTTCAAGTAATAAATGTCTAGCTTTTTACTGAACCATATAATGTGATCATTTTCCATGCGACAACCAA
The DNA here is from genome assembly GCF_020497125.1 of Mauremys mutica. Lineage (NCBI taxonomy): Eukaryota > Metazoa > Chordata > Testudines > Geoemydidae > Mauremys > Mauremys mutica. The sequence continues at coordinate 268,034,497 of NC_059073.1, forward strand.
GCTCTAAAGACAACTATCAAACTCCCTTGTGAGACAATCCCAACAGATTTTTAGAAAGATGCAAGAAGAAAGTTTAGAATCATAGCGAAATGCATAGAAATTCACACCAGGTAGGCTAATAAGCTGCATTGTGCATAAAGAATAAACAACAGGATCATTGTGTTTAGATGGTTGTGCTTTGTAACAGGAACCATGTATTTTACTATTTTCATGGGAAAGACTTTTTTCAATTTCTAATTAGCATCTCAAAGGAGAGATCTAAATAAAGACATCAACAGTCAGCTACACAAATATTTAACAAAAGATACAATGCCTTTTCTAAACCAACAAAAACTGGATGGGGGGGTACACAAAGGGCTTTTCAATAAATCTTTTGCCTATTCTTGTTTCAGGAAAGTTTGTGTAAAAAAATATGTCAAAGTTGGAGTAAATGCTGCTAGCAAGACAAAGCAATGGACAGTAAAAGCAACGGTACAGTAAAAATAAAGAGCTGTTGTTCCTGATAGGTGGCTTCATTCGCTCTTAAACTGGTTTCATTGCTATCTTGGCATTGTTTAACTTGATTAACAGATAAAGGGCAGCTAATGTAAACAAAATCTTACAAGCTTCCCATTTTCAATAAAGGCATGACTACAAAGACTAGAGTCTCACAAAAATGCTACTGTCTCCCATTCATTTGGCTCAATGATTACTGGTAGCAGCAGCATCGCTCCATGATTCCACCTTTATGCACTAGTACTAAACTATAATGGGCTGCATTAAGCAAATCATCACAGAATCACAAGCAAAATGTTCCACACTGCAGGTTGTGTTCATCTTAAAGGAGTTGGGTTTTGGTTGTTTTTTTTAAACTAAGAATGAAGATCTTCATCATGGCCCTTTATCATTCAGATGAGAGCCAGCTGTTTGCTAAGAACTATGTGCACTATCTGCTCTTTATCTGGATTATAAAAGGACAACTAACTTGGTCCTTGTTACTTAAACAATATCGTCCCATGTGAAGTTATGACCGTAAGTATGCAAAAGGTTATCTGCCACCAAAATATTCATCTGTATAAGTGATCAAATCAAATTTCATATCATGCATCTTTACAAATGGAACAATCATCCAGCTCTCTCTCATTCCCATTAAGAATGTAATTTATCAAAACTCTGACATGAAAGCATTTGTGGTTTTAGAGGAGTGGCTATAGAAATTTGTTAAATAGAGCACTGCATTCTAACTTTAGAATTAAATTCCTTTCTGGTGCACAACATTATTCTCCAAGCTTTCTTCTTCCCTTCTCTTCTGCTTTTTGTAGGCGAAGGTGTCCAAATTACTCAGGCCTCCTTTCCCTAAACAGTTCCTTTCAGAATACTACTGCCAAAATTAAATGGGTTTTTGATTGTTAACATCTAATTTAGCTTCCCAAACCAGGTACAAACATGTAAAATGGGAAAACTTAAGCACTGACCAGTGAGGAGGTTAATTCTGGTTTGTGTGCTATTAATTATTTTGTATAAAAAGTGCTTCTGGTGTCCACAGCACTGATTCAGTGCACCAAAGAAATAACAGATCTCTGCCCTGACCGACTTACTGAATAAAGCCATGGCCAGCATAACACAAAACCGCACACAGAATGATGCAAGTCCATCCATCTGGAACGCTTTGCAGAAAAAGTTGCACCATAGGTTTTGGAGGTTTTTTGTTTTTTTTGTTTTTTGTTTTTTTTTTAAATCAGGGATGGGATGGAGCTTGGCATGCATTTAGTGATAGTCTGTTTCAGCATAAGAAAAACATAGGTGAAGGAGATAAAGGGAGTAGATAGAAGAAAAGGACTGAGCAGAAAGAAGGGAATAGGAGGTGGTGTGGGATGGAGTTATGAAGAGATGTGAAGATGAGGATTTGGGGTACATCTTGCCCATAATTTACTTGTAAAAATTTCCAGATATGTTTAGAGCTTGGAGTTTGGCTACATGGCAGATTTTTTACTGGCTTAACTATTTGTAAGAAATTGGCCATCCTACTTGAGATATCTTTTCTGACACAGAATCTCTAATTAGTGGCACTATCCACTCCAAGAGAGACTGGAGGTTGGAATATGGATGTACTACATGTCTCAGTATGGCAACTAGCATTAAATGCATTCACACATATACAAGCAGGAGGGCTAATTTGTTTGCCCTGTTTCCTCCCTCCATAATGCACCCAAATTTCCTCAAAGTGATGAGGGAAAGTGGATGGGACAGGTGAGCCAGTTGAGGGCTCTATTAATAGATGAGGGCAGGGGCTTGCTATTGCTCTCTAGCTCTGAGCTGTGCTGTTCTGCATTCAGAAGGCAGGAGGAAGAGAAATGAGCAGAGACACACAAAGGATTTAGGAACATGGAAATCTACCAAACATGTTTTCTTTTGGCATGTTTGGAGCTAAGTGAGTCTCAAAAATTTCTTGAAAATACTTAATGGAACAATTAGATTATGGAAACCTTTGTCCTATGGCAACATGAGTGACCATGTACTGGTCTCCCTCCTGATAGCAGATATTCACCTCTCTCATACAATGAGTAACTCAGTGCCAGTATGGGTATCTGTCATTGCAAGCTGTCCAGGATGGAGGGAGAAGGGGGAATAGAGCTGAGCAAATAATGATTATTCTTATTTTCTGGGCTCAATACATATGCCTGACAGCTGTGCTGATTTGGCGGGTGCTGGTGCTTGAGGGCTGTGCATGCATTATGGTGATACAGAAGCCAGCTGTCTGTCCAACCAGCACAATAAAAAAAATATTTTAAAAAGTAATGTAAGGAGCCATTTTACATTGTAGGCACCTCAATGATTTAACAAGAAATGCTGGTGCCATGACACAGGGCGTCAATGTGCGAAGTGAGCAGAAAGCTGGTTGATAGATCACTAGAAACCTGCTGGCAGGTCCAGAAAACTTTATTAAATATAGCCAATATTAATTTTAAGACCATCCTACTGTAAACTCTACCCATCTCTGCTACTGATGTTTGGCACAAAGTACATCACTTAACCTTTCTGTGCCTCAGTTTTCCAGAATATTTGGGGGTCAATATACAATACTAGTTATTCGCAGGAGAGGTATTAGCCTGGATGGGGAGGGATGCAAAACCATGCTCTGAAGCGTCCCTAGCCTCTGTTGCCAGAAGCTGGGAAAGGGTGACAGGGGATGGATCACTTCATGATTACCTGTTCTGTTCATTCCCTCTGAAACACCTGTATTGGTCACTGATGGAAGATAGCATGCTGTGCTAGATGGACCATTGGTCTGACCCAGTATGGCTGCTCTTATGTTATGCATCACAGAGTACCCCAAAATTGTAAATTTGATAATATAGATTTTAGCTAAAGATGAAATTTCATTAAGTTTATTTAAAATACAAACAACCAGAAAAACCCAGAATGTTTAAGATATATACTCATCACCACCGGGCTAGCACCATACATGTAATATCAACGGCGTGATTTCACTTGAAATGGCTGAGATAGTAAACACAGGTTTATAATGGTTTTGCAACGTTTATAACTGAGATCCTGACAGACATTTAACTACATGATTGTGCCTTTTCTAGAGCAGAGAAATTCAAACACCTGGCTTGGTTTGAAGTTTATTCATAACAACAACTCTCTCCATTCTTATTTCAATATTTGCTATATCACAATTTACTTGAAAGCTTGGATGGATTATACTCTATCTTCTGGTGAGTTAATGAAAACTTCTTCTATAGACAATGCTCATTGCTTATTACTAAAGCAATAACAATAATATTTTTTACTTTCTGGGAAGTTATACAGGTCTCTTTTGATTCTACTGTGTTATATTTGACCAGTCAGTACAAATGATCTCCTCATTAGCACGTTGACAAAGACAAAATGCGATGTTTATGTAGTTTTTACAGCAGTTATTGTAGCTTCAATTGCTTTATAAGCTTAGTGTGGCACTGGAGTTGTATAAAAATAATGTGAATATGACAAATGAAATATTTGAAAAAGCTTTCCAAACCTTTCAAACTGCTCAAATTGAAGTAAGCTCAGAGTTTAGAAATGTAAAGATGCTATTTAATTTAAAAAATCTAACTATCCATTCCTGGTAGAAGCATGGGACACCGGTCTACCAATCTTACTGCCATTCCATTCAATGGCAAAACACTTATTTCATTCAGAGGAAACAGGATTAGGCCTTAGACTGAAATTCTGCTCTGAAAAGGGGCTCTAAAATGTGCTATTCTACACTTCCACTTTATTCTCTCTATCCTCCTCTTTCCTCGGGCCCCAACTCCAGATTAAATGGACTAATTTTACAAGTAAAAAGATAACCATTAAAAACAATATTTACAAGGAATTCAAAAAAATTCAATAGGTAAGCTTCAGGTACCCCACATCCTTAATATCCAATTGATTCTATCTTATTGCTAACAATGGGTGGGGTTACAAGACAGTATCATGTAAGAACCCACCTTGATTTTCAAATTGCAAAATTGTTTACTGGGCTGGCATCTTAAATAAAGAAGCTTTTTCCTATCAGCTAGCCTGCCAAATACAATATGTGGACTGAGAGCTAGGCAGGATTCTTACTTCATAGGAACTTTTAATGGTTTTGCAGGCAAACCCCTGGGGAATTGCAATGGTGTAAAGAAATGTAATTAGAGTGTCGTGTAATAAACAATTTTGATGATACACAAGATGAAACATACATAATCTAGCTCCCTCCACCTTGTGTTGTCTCTGCAAGACTAACAGGAACATAAACTATTTTTTGTCACCATAGTTGGCAGATACAACTCTAACAAACACAGGGACTACAACCAGTCAAACAGGAAAGTGCAATTTTTACATACATTCTTGAGAATACAAGCACGATTTCAGTTTTGACCAAATTCTCCAAAAGGCAAGACAGACTGTCTTTTCTCTAATATTTTACTATGACAAGAGGTAGAATTTTCTTTATGACCATCTGAAGATGCAGAAGTCGACTCCTGATGAAAATACTTTTTCAAACACACTTCTCTTTGGATGAGTTGCATTAGTCTTGGCCAGCCAACCTCCCCGCCGCCCCGCCCCTCTGCCTACCCGTGGGATTCCCCCTGTGGCGCTGCGAGCCCCGTGCCGCTGTCTGAAGCAGCTGGCAGCACGCCCCTTCGGGCCGGTGGGGGGAGAGATAGGGGGAAGGAGGCAGAGGGCTCCTGCACTGCCTCCTTCCAGGCACCATCCCCCGCTGCTCCCATTGGCCGGGAACAGGGAACCGTGGCCAATGGGAGCTTCGTGGGTGGTACCTAGAGGAGTGGCAAGAGCAGCGCACGCACAGAACCCTGAGCCCCACCCCTCCCCCAGGGGCTGCAGGGACAGGGTTCCTGCTGCTTCCTGGAACGGCGCAGTGCAGGGCCAGGGGCCAGGGAAGGCAGGCAGGCAGGGAGCCTGCCCTGGCCCCGGTGCACACCGCTGCCACCCCAGAGCTGCTCTAGGTAAGCGGCGCTGAGTTGGAACCCGCACCCTGCACCCCAGCCCCCTGCCCTGAGCCCTCTGCCATATCCCACACCCCTCCTGCACCCCAACCCCCTGCCCTGAGCCCCCTGCCACATCCCACACCCCAACCCCCTGCCCTGAGCCCCCACCACATCCCACACCCCTCCTGCACCCCAACCCCTGCCCTGAGCCCCCTGTCACATCCCACACCCCAACCTCCTGCCCTGAGCCCCTGCAACATACCACACCCCTCCTGCACCCCAATCCCCTGCCCTGAGCCCCCTGCCACATCCCACACCCCAACCCCCTGCCCTGAGCCCCTGCAACATACCACACTCCAACCCCCTGCCCTTAGCCCCCACCACATCCCACACCCCTCCTGCACCCCAACCCCCTGCCCTGAGCCCCCTGCCACATCCCACATCACAACTCCCTGCCCTGAGCCCTCTGCCGCATCCCGCACCCCTCCTGCACTCCCTGCCCTGAGCCACCTGCCACACCTCTCACTCTCTTGCATCCCACCCATCAACGCCCTGCCCTGAGCCCCCTGCCACACCCTGCACACCACCTGCACCTCAGCTCCCTGCCCTGAGCCCCTGCCGCATCCCGCAGCCCTCCTGCATTCCCTGCCCTAAGCCACCTGCCGCACCCCTCACTCTCTTGCATCCCACCCACCAACGCCCTGCCCTGAGCCCCCTGCCACACCCTGCACCCTTTCTGAACCCCCTGTGGGCAGCGTTGGGGTGGGGACTTCAGGGAAGGGGTTGGATTGGGGCAAGGAAGGGGTGGGAAGAGGTGGGGCAGGGCAGGGCCTAATGGAAGGGGTGGAGTGGGGACGGGGCCAGAGGCAGCAACGGAGGGTGTCAGTGATGTAGCCCTCGGTTCAATGCACCTTGTGGCCATTTGAGTTTGAGACCCCTGGTCTAGGCCTTCACCATGCCTTCCCTTCTATTTTGTAGACTTGCTGGCATGTGGATGGTTTGTTTGGGACACAGCTCAAAGCACTTTTCAAATAAAACTTTATATTGAGGCTGCATAATGGTTTGGTGGCAGCTGGAGAGAGATTTCAGGATGACACACTTGCCCATCAGAGAGTAATGCTCACCACTGTTGCTGACGTAAGGTTTGCCACATTATAGGTTCATAAGTCTGGCAGCCAGAATCTAGCACAGTCCAACAAATGACCAATATATGGTGCGTCTCAGGTAGGAAAATACTACCATAACTGTCAATTACTTAATGCTGTACATAAAAGTGGGGGGATGCATCCCTGTCCTGGTGGCCATCAGCTTGGGGTTTAAAGACTGGACTGTTCCTAAATAAATGAGAAAAGGCAGTTTAGGGAAAGGACTGTAGGACCCACCTGAGAAGAGTTTTTGCTTTTCTTTTTATGTTCCATTCAAGCCTGGGCATAGCGACTGTAAGCAACTGGGCCTGTATCTTTCCTGTTGGGCAGGAAGTCATTTTTTGGCCTGTAAAAGCTACATTTCATCATGCAAATTCCACAGCCACCAAATTTTGCTTTTGGCAAGTGTGATGAAAGTAAGCATTCCAGGAGAAAACAGAAGTAGTCTCAAAAAATCTTGCTTAAATACAGTTTCCCAAGGGTGCAGGCCGTGCCAATAACTGCACAACAGTGAACCGGGTAGGTCACCATGGTTTACGTCACTAACCCACCAAGGGGTTGGGAAAACTACAAAACTGGTAAATGAGAGCCAAGTGGACACAACGCTCTCTCCCTCACAAGTACATTTTATTATATCTGTGTCAGGCACAGGATTTCCAGGCTGGAATCAGGAGAGAGACAGACTGAGTTTTGCTATTTTTGACATGTGACTTTTGTGTAGCAACCATTATTAATATCAAATAGATCTAATTTCTTCTTAATCAAATCCAGTTCTAATGTAAGAGGGTACCCAAATCCTGCTGACTTAGACCAGGGCCGGATTGGCCCCATTATATTTATAAAAATATTATCCCAACACATTTCCTAAGTCTCTATTAAGAATTGGCAGATTTCCTTCACATAGACCTTTTTATAAGCCCTGTGTTACCCAAATTCAGAAAATTTCATCCTCAGCATGTAGAAGCAGATAAAAAATTTGACAGCAGACAGTGGGATTTCCCCCATGCCCAACTTTTCTTCTGATTAGAGAGGATAAGACCAATATAAAAAGTCAGAATTCCTTCAGTGCTAATGAGATGAGAAAATTTGGATCCCTAAATATAAGAAATAATATAAATCTGTGCTGGTTTTCTCTCTAATAACCTATACTTCAGATGGCAAGAAGGCAGTTAACACTAAGATCATTTGATCACAAATTAAAAACAGTTTTGAGAATGAAAAAAGAAAGACCATTAAATCTAAAGCATGAATTGCATTTGAGAAAAAAATATTTTATAAAAACTCCTATACTCACATGGGTAGTGTAATCCAATTACAAAATCAATGTACCTCTATGTAGTGTTTCCTATTATTTATTGATAAATATGCTCAAAAAGAAATAATATACTGATGAGAAATAAACTTCATTGTTCTGGTAATAAGTTTAATGTGTATAAAACTGAAATTGAAATAATTCCACACTACATTCTTGTAGAGTCTCAAGTACTATTTTCCTGGCCTCGAAGGAATCATCAAATCTTCTATCAACAAGAATATCCAAAAGTATTTAAAGCTTTCAGACACTAAATAAAGAGTGTATTCTTTACCTCATTGCATTTACTTATTCGTCTAGCTACAATAAGCTGAATCATTCCTCGTTTGTTTCCTTCTGTAGACATGGACCTTCTTAGGGTTTCCATAGCATCTTGGTTTGTCTTGCCTAATAATGATTCTCCATTTACTGCTATTAGCTGATCATTCACTCGAAGCCTGCCATCCTGGCAAAAGAAAAGGTAACAGTCAGTCACATAAAATAGTGTGTTATAAAGGAAGTTTATGTCTTTAGTAAAAACAAAAAAGACTTTGCTTAATCCTAATAGTTTATAGCCAAATGAACACTGGTATAATAGCTTTTAAGCAGCCATTGTAGGAAGTGTCTGTTCCAATCATTTATACATTTGCACTTCAAGCCATTATCATAATCTGTTTACCCAAATAGCATACTAATTGAAATGTGCCAGTGATTGCTTTCTTCCTTCCAGAGAGCCTTTAAAGGTTGTTTAAATCCTGAGACACACAAATATGTGAATCCGAGTAGCAATCTAAAAGCTACATTTGAGAGCGAAATTAGAAAATACCAGTTCCAATGAACACAGAAATCCCATTCTCCTGAAAGCTGTGGCCTAAATAGTGGGAAAACAAAGACAGACAGATATTCCTATTACCTTGGACGCTGCTCCTCCGTTAATAATGGACTTGACAAAGATTCCCAAATCCGCATGGTTTTCTTTTGACCGGTTACCTTTGACACTGACACCAAGACCAGCTGATCCAGAATCATTAAGTGGAACTTCAAATGTCAGGAATTCCCTGGTGCCATCAGGTGTAAGAACAAGATCTTCTTCCTCTGATTTCTGTCAGGAAAAGATTAGCGTGGCATTATTTTAAAATGTTTTTTGCTTGCAATTGTCTTCCAGCTACAGGTAATGTTAAAGAAATGTTCTTTAACTGCAATATCACAATATTTCCCACTGAAGTTCCATGGAGAAATCCATGTTAATAGAGCATCTGGCATCACCTCCAGATGATTCCTAGAGCCAGATAGGGGAGAGAGTGTGTGTCCCCGTACGCATATGCTTAACCCATCATTGGCTAGTAAAAAGGTTTACGTGCCATATATATGGAGCACTTTCAATATTGACACAAACCATTTTACTAGCCAGAGGTAAACTGTATTAGAAGTATTTATATTATTATACTTTCTTACTTGAAAATACAGGAGGAAACAGACAGCAGGAAGATAGATAAATATTACTCACTTGCCCCAATTTCTACATTTGGAATTAGTAGTATTAAAATAAATGTCTTGAAAAATGTTACAGCTGAGATCAGCAACAGGAAACCGCACAGGCTCTTGGGTGCCAAAAAAACTGCACAGTCAAGGCTGGGTCCAACCAACCACTATTTCCTTTCTGTCCTTGCTCAGCCCCTCACCACTGTTCTTACTCCCCCCACTCCTCTGGTCCTGGATTCCTCTGAATACTTCCCATGCCCTCTTTTCTCCATTCATGAGCACAGTTTTAGAAAATCCATCCCAAGGAACTACTATCCCAGCCAGTGTCCCTGGACTGTGTGGCAGGCAGCTGCTCAGTGACACCCATCCACGCTTCCTCCTAGCTGTTCAACTGCAGGCAGCTGGCTTCCAACTTCACCTCTAGCTGAGATGAGGAGAGCCCAAGCAACTACTGCAGTGGAGAGTTGGCTGCTTACTGCTATGAGGGGCAGGGGCCCACTGAGTAGTCAGAACTGGAGCAGCATTCACATATCCGAGCAGCATTCACATATCCGTGCAGACAGAGAGAGGTCAGGCTGGGGAAGGGATGTTATATCAACTAGTTTGTTTTCCCTTCTATATACCATCATTTCCATGCAAAATTCTTCTAAAGACATCTGAGTGAAAAGAGATGCTTTAAATAACGGTAAGCACTACACACAGAGACTGGTATTGAAATAAAACAGTCTCTACTGTGCCACTCTACCATACAAAAGGAGATATTAATATGTGCATCACTGATGAGACAGCCTCCTGTTTCCAAAGATATGTGATACAGAATTGTGTGTATGGCTAGGAGCCTCTAGGTGGGTCATCTAGTTCATCCACCTTCTTTGTAGTGGGATCATTTTTGTTACCCCTAACCCTCCCTGAGAGGTTGGGTGTCAAGACCTGGTACACTGAGGCAAAGCCATAACAACATATAATTTTAAATTGACAATGCCCCTTTAATTGGTAATCACAATGCTGCAGAGCATGGAAACACACAGATTATACTAAAATTTTCCCTAGCCAACAATAATATACCAACAATTATAAGAAAATAAAATTTGCATTGAAGTCATATTTAACAGTAAGAATCTCAATTTAAAAACTATAAAAATTGCACCAAGAACATCACTCAACAGCATTAAAATGCACAAAAATGTAAAATGTGGCATTTAAAAATTTAAAATGAAAAGAAAACACAATCACTGCCTAATTGCAATAACTTCCATTTGATCTTGATACACTCCAAATTAACAGCTTCAGTATGTCAATCAAACACCTCAACATTATTTTCATGATTAGTTGATCTGCAGGAAAAATTTATTGCTTCATGTACTTTGACATGCCTGAAATAAACACACAAGAGAATCTATGTACTGTGATCCCTGAACAACATTCACCTCTCAAGATTTTTCACACACCGTGTCCAAAACAATTAGCAACCATACAACATTCTGTTCAGACTTAGTCTGCTGAAGGAAAGGTCATTTGAAATCACTTCAACTGAATGAATGAAGCTGCTCAAGTATGTAATTTGTAATAAAAATTCGATGGGTGATAAAATATGTAGGTGAATTTTTGGCTTCAAATTCACACCTTGCATCAATTCATAATAAGTGATATTTGAGATAAATTTTCTACTTTTTAAAATATAGTATGAATATAGTATACATTTAAATCATAAACTTTCTTGACTAGAGCAAACTTGTGGCAGTGTTTAGATACATTGAATATGGAGATAAAAGGTAATAAGAAAGAACAGATGATGTTTCTGTCCTAAACTGCCATTAATAACTCAGCCCTGATTTTAGAATGATCATAAAACTTGTAATTTTCCACAAAGGTAAAAATGGAACCACTGACAATCTGCTAAGTCCATTTTGTCATTTCAGTAACAGCATCTCCTTCTTATCACTTCCTGCTGCTATCCCTGTAGAGAAATTTCCTGCGTGGAAGTCTTCTCTTTGCAAGACCTGTCTGGGATCAGCTAAAGAATAACCAGCATGGGATGGAGAAATCAACAAACTACTCCCACCTAATGGGGGAAGCAATTTTCAATCAAGCTGGGATGAGTTTTCAAAGGGGCTTGCTATGGTTACAAAGCAGGCGGCATTCTCTACAGACAAGGTTCATTCTCTAAGGAAGCTTAGAGATCGTTTTTTTCTCAGCAGTAACTAAGTCACTGAAACTTGTCTGTTGTTACTTTGCAATAATATATACAGAAATGAACAGAAATTAAATTTATCATGGGGCTCTCAGGCAAACTCTAGTTCATTCTTGATTTCTTTCAAAGCATTGAGATAAAAAGCTTTGTACACTCACTCAGATTGAAAGAACACATATCTCTAAATTATTTCTAGAATAAAAAACAGATCATTTAAGGACTAAACTCATTTTTCATTAGCATATATACAATCCTACATACATAATGATGATACCCATGTGATAAATTATACAACTATGTTATAAATTGCATTTACCTGACGCCTCTAAACACTTAACCTAACTTTGACCACTCTGCCTCCATTAGTACATCTGTGCTGCAACTTGTAACATTCCAAACCTCAGGGCAATGCCATCAGCCTCCACTTAGTATTATTAATAGTTTGAAGCCAATTGCCAAAATAGAGGTTTTCTTCTTTTCTTCCAAATGTGGAATTTTGGCTTCAAAATTACCCTGACCCAAAGCTAAGAACAGATCTCTTTAGTTCTGGACAAGTGATAGGTTTACGGTGACACTAGAGCTAGAAATAGTAGCCTTACATCACTGGAAAAGGAAGAGTCCCAGCTTCTGTCTTTTGCTTGTAGCCTTGGAAAGACTCAGTATAATTGGACTCTAAAATCATAGCATTTTTATGTATTGAAAGGAATTTTACTGCATTTTAACAAGATTTTTAGAATGCATTCATTATTTTCTTCTCTTCCTCAGAGGCCTGTACAGTTGGATTCATGGCACTAAGAGATCATGGTTTTACAGATAGTAAGATTTTAAAAAGTCTCAATAAAACCCATAAAAATTGTCTGAAATATTTCTAAAATACTTATTCAGTTATGTGTGACATATACGGGACACATGATAGTTTGGTCTGATGTGACATGAAGGCTTTACTGACACTTGTTTGGAACGATCTGCAAAAATCATTTATGGCTTCACCACTCATGAGTTATGTTTCATATTAAGCAAGCCCTTAACCAAACCTCATCAAAATGTACCAACACTCACTCTCTCCTTCTCTGTGTCTTCGTGTGTGTGTGTGTGTATATATATATATATATATATATATATATATATATATACACACACGTACATACATCTACAAACAAATAAGAGTTAAAAGGAGTCAATAGCAGCTCATTTTGTCTACAGAGAACTGTTTTCCCAGAGGCAAAATTTAGTATTTATGTAAGTACTGGCTAGATGTATGATGGCTAGATGTACTAGAAACAGTGCATGTGGGTGGTCTGCAACACACCTCTGCAATTTCAGTTTTTGGCCTCTCCTGAGAAGAAACACTGAAAGCTTCTGAGTCCTGTGGTGGACATGCATTAAAGACAAATACAATAAGAGGGGCTCATTTAGACATGAAATTGGGCCTCCAGTGGAGAAAACATTGTCCATCGATTTAAAAGTGACACACAGAGATTCCATCTATGTTTCTCTCTGATAAAAAATACTTTTTAAAAGAGAAAGTGATTTGTAGTATGGAATGGCGGGTTTTTTTGTGCATTATAGGTTTCACTACTTAGAGCATCTATTTGTCTAGTTATAAATTGATGTAGAACTTATCTTGAATTTCCTCAAAACTGACTAATAAAAAAAATCTTGTGCTCTCTTTCCCTCCCTAACTCTTCCTAGGTTAAGTATTTTAATTTCCTCCATATGTTAAACAAACAATAATGAATCTTATTTGCACATATATACCAAGTCTCATCATTCATATTGGCTAAGTTAATATGTCACATCTGGCAGAGACTGCAGTCTGTACAAATCAAATAGCAGCTGCTAAATATCAAAAACTATATTTGAAATGAGTGGGTGTTTTTTTTTAAACATTTTATAGGAAATGTGGTCTGCTTAAATTTTAATCCCAGCAGAGAGAAATTATTTGCATGTTATATGCAGATTAAGTTAGGAATTTGTTTATATACTAGTACAGTGTTTTACATAACTAGCATTGAAGTAATCCTGCTGTCTTACTAGTTGTGATTCATTCTAAAGCAAAGGATTTGGGTTCATGGCCATGCAAAAGAAATTTCAGTTTGATAGCAAACACAGATACTCCATCTTCAAAGATGCTTTCAATTTAATGCTTAAAATGGATAATAAAAGTGCAAGAGAAAGAATATTTTGCAGGCATTTTTCAAAGTAACCAAAATGCTAACATGTGATTTTCATTTGGTACGAAATTAAAGCATTGTGAAAGCAGAAGTCTAAGTATTTCCACGTGTTTTCTTATTTACCTGGGTATAAGAATACCACTGCTTGTCTATACTAATATTTTTCTTTTTACGATCACACCACTACTGTTCTGATCTGTGGATTTATTCACTTACAATGATTGTTATAAGTAGTTTGAAATCAATATTTAAATCAATTGATCAGAACTCTATAAACCAGTGGTTCTCAACCTTTCCATACTACCGTACTCCTTTCAGGAGTCTGATTTGTCTTGCATACCCCAAGTTTCACCTCACTTGAAAACAACTTGCTTACAAAATCAGACATAAAAATACCAAACTGTCACAGCACGTAATTACTGAATAATTGTTTACTTTCTCATTTTTACAATATAATTATAAAAATAAATAGATTGGAATATAAATATTGTACTTACATTTCAGGGTATAGTGTATAGCAGTATAAATAAGTCACTGTATGGAATTTTAGTTTGTACTGACTTCACTAGTGCCTTTTGTAAACCTAGACAAATATTCAGATGAGTTGATGTACCTCCTGGAAGCCTTCTAGGTACCCCTGATTGAGAACCACTGCTATAAACAAACTGCTTATCATACATTCCTAACTCTGTGAAACAGGTGAAATCAGTGTAATAATTATTAACTACTTTGGATCACACAGGTAATGGTCAGTGGTAGCTACTACAATGGGTACAATTAAAGCTAATATGCTCTTATCTCAAGTTTTTGCTCTTACTCAAACTTTTCCCACACTATGTACTAAAACCCGTAAGCAGTGGTAAAAATAATCCTGATACTTCACAGACTTCTGTACTGTAGAACTGAAAACCTGGGCACTAATCCAATGGCATGTGGCTCAAGCCCAAAAGCCCATAAAATAGCTTTCCTTTCCAAGCTCTCTCTGGTTCATGAAAGAACTTCAGTGCCCAGCACACTGATCACATAGGATCCTAACCCTGAACACTTCTCCCATATCATGACCTGGAAGACAGCGAAAGCTGACATATCTGAGAGAAGGCCAGCGAACCAAAGGAAAAAAATCCTGGCTTTGCAGCAGTTTGTGGTGAGAGCATACAACAACTTCCAATGGAGGCAACATCAGTGTATAAGGGCACTGAGTATGGGAGTAAGGGGATCTAGGCTCTATTCCTAGCTCTGCCAGGTAACCTTGGCAAATCACTTAAACCTCTCAGTGCCTCTTTTCCCCCTTCTGCCCTTTGTCTGTCTCATCTATTCAGGCTGTAAGCTCTCTGGGGCAGAGACTGCACCCTACCACGTGTGTGTAACAGTGACAAACACAAACGGACCTAAGCTTGGTTGGAAGCCTCCAGTTATTACTGTAAAATAAATAGTAACTGAAAATCCTGCCCCCTCACCTATCAATTGCAAGCTGATTTTCAACTCCCCTATCCTCCTCTTCCCTCCCCTTAACCCTTCCACTCCCCGGGAGTGCCCACAAGAAAAGGAAATGCAGAACCCAGACATCTTCAAATTTTAGCCAACACAAACATTTAACATTTAGACAAGCAGTCCCCACGACCACTGGACAGGGTCTGTTGAGACCAGCTGGAGATTCTAGGGGACCACAACTGTCATGATAGAAATGGCTTTTGGATCAGCAAGCCCCCACCCTTTGCTCTCTTTGGCTGACCAGGGAAAAGTTTCTTCAGGACACACAAACTATCTACAATTCCTTCCCTTGTTGACTTTCATGCTAGAATCCACAAAGCTATCCATGACTTGGCTATGGCCACATACTACAAACACTGTATTAAAACTACCCTAAAATTATCTTTCAGGGTGGGTCGGCTTCATCACATCGCAGTGTTGTGTAAAGCAACTTCAGAACATTTTGATGTTGCATCATGAGGTGAGGACAGAACATCATGAATCATGTGGAGAAAGTAAATAAGGAAATGTTATTTACCCCTTCACATAACACAAGAAACAGGGGTCACCCAATAAAATTAACAGACAGCAGGTTTAAAACAAACATAAGGTAGTACTTCTTCACACAATACACAGTCAACCTGTGGAATTCATTGCCAGGGGATGTTGTGAAGGCCAAAAGTATAAATAAGTTAAAAAAAGGAATTAAATAAGTTCATGGAGGATAGGTGCATCAATGACTATTAGCCAAAATGGTCAGGGATGCAAACCCATGCTCTGGGTGTCCCTAAACCTCTGATTGCTGGAAGCTGGTACTGGACAAAAGGAGATGGATCACTCGATA
This sequence comes from Mauremys mutica, assembly GCF_020497125.1. NCBI lineage: Eukaryota > Metazoa > Chordata > Testudines > Geoemydidae > Mauremys > Mauremys mutica. The sequence continues at coordinate 268,050,538 of NC_059073.1, forward strand.
ATTTCCCTGTTATGTTAAATCCCTCTGATGCATCTGGTATTGGCCATTGTTGGAAGACAGGATATTGGGCTAGATGGACCATTGGTCTGACCCAGCCTGGCGATTCTTATGTCCTTATGTTGGATATCTACCGCGTGATATTCTGACAGACTTTCTTTTTTCCAGAGGTCAAAGATGTAAAGATGGTGACCTTAATTTAAATCCATATTGAGCCTCCAGCTTGCTATACAAAATAATGTTAATAAAGCTGAAGCAATATAAAAAAATTTCCATGGCTGTTCGATTGAATAATGAAAAAAAAAAGTTAAATATCCCGTGCCCTGTGTTTACGCCCCTATAGGCTTGCTTTCCACCAGTATTCCACAAAACAATTTCATTGGCAGGAATGGTCATGGAAACAAAGTATTTCAATTGACTTTCTTGGTGACGTTGGCAAGCCACTTCACCTCTCAGTGTCTTTTCTGGATTGAGTGCCAGGGAAGAACTCATACTTGAAGACTTCAGAGCCCACAGTGCAGTAAGAAAATTTTACATTTTTAACATGAGTGTTCAAATTAGAAACCTAATCCTAAAATCTACACATCCAACCAGGGAACAAAATACCATGTGACCTACATGCCCTATCAAATCTAACAAACAGATTGAATTTCGAATTTCAAGCATCTTATACTTTTGGCGAGCTGCTTATGATTGACTGCAGCAGGGGAGGCAACCTATAGCACGTGTGCCAAGGGTGGCATGCGAGCTGATTTTCAGTGGCACTCACACTGCTCTGGTCCTGGCCACCAATCCGGGGGGCTCTGCATTTTAATTTAATTTTAAATGAAGCTTCTTAAACATTTAAAAAACCTTATTTACTTTACATACAACAACTGTTTAATTATATACTATAGACTTACATAAAGAGATCTTCTAAAAACATTAAAATGTATTACTGGTACGCGAAACCTTAAATTAGAGTGAATAAATGAAGACTCGGCACACCACTTCTGAAAGGTTGCCGACCCCTGGACTACAGGATAGGAATTATCCACGGAAATTATTAACTCATTCATTTCAAGAAAATTCACAAACAGAAAATGTTAAATGTTAAATTTGTTATATACATCATTCACTGTGGACTGCTGGCTCAACTCTCTTCTTTAATACTCCATATAAATCAATCAGTAATATTTTATGTCCAATGGTAAGAGAGTCTAAACACAGCAGTATCCTGCAGAAGATTAGATTCTTTCTTTTTTAAAAAGCTATCAGTTTCTTAGACTGCATCTTTATTAAAAATGTAATCTGAAGCCATTCAAAACTACTCTAAAAAAAGCTTTGAAGCCAGTGCAATCACACTCACATCCCTTGCTATCAGTACCAAATTATTAGAAGACAAAAGCTGCATATATTCCTGTATATAACAAGAAGTTATAAAAAATAATCGGCATCAATCATTCATGATACAGACAATCAACATAAGAGAAAAAACACTGCCAACCTCATCACCAGGCAAACCTCTCCCCATCTGGTAATAACATCCCACATGAAATGTCAGTGCTGTCCTCAGTATATGCATATAGGCTAAAACTATTCAGACTATACTGCATGGGCTCAACTTTCAAACACGCTGAGCACCTATGGCTCCAGTTGAACTCAAAGGGGTATATAGGTGCTCAGCACCTGTAAGAAATTCAGGCTCCTTGTGAAAGAGACAGTTCTATTTCTTCCATAGGGCAAAGCTTCCATGTAATTCTGAATTACCTCTAAAAGAAGTGATGAGACCCTATACTGCTCCCCTTGGGCAAAATATCAATGTTACTCCCGGGGGAATTCTGTGCCCCTGTGGTGGTGCAGAATTCATACCTTCTGCAGATTTCATGGCTCCTCCGCAGAAAAATGGGGGAGCAAAGAAATCTGTGGGGAACAAATGCCCCTTCTGCGGCAGCCCGGGTGCATCTGTTGGGAGCAGCCAGCAGCAGAGATCACCACCACAGCGGGGAAGAGGGAGGCTGAGCATGCATGTGTCCCTGAGGCAGAGCAGAAATGTAACAACTAAGCAAGCAGGCTGCTAATGTTCCCATTGTTAGTTATTAAGCCTCCTTTACCTTGCCAGAGTGGTATAAAGGAGCCTTATTGTAAATTACAGTAATGGAATCCTCAGCTAGGAAGGTCTATGTCAGGGGTTGGCAACCTTTCAGAAGTGCTGTGCCGAGTCTTCATTTATTCACTCCAATTTAAGGTTTCGCGTGCCGGTCATACATTTTAACGTTTTTTAAGGTCTCTCTCTAGAAGTCAAAACAATTGTATGTAAAAACAAGCTTTTAAAAATGTTTAAGAAGCTTCATTTAAAATTAAATTAAAATGCAGATCTTATCAATTTAGTGCAGTGATTCTTAACCTGGGGTGCACACACCCCCGGGGGCAGGGCCGGTGCAAGGATATTTTGCGCCCTAGGCAAAACTTCCACCTTGCACATCAGTTCATTGAGGGGCAAATCCCCAACGAGCCTTTATAGACCCCAGTGGCTGCTCCCCAGACCAGGTTCCCTCCTCCCCGCTCCCTGAACTCTCCTGGAGGGTGCACAGCCCCCCAGCGAGCCCTCCCAACCCAACCCAGGTGGCCCCCGCCCCAAGTCCACTCACTTAGCCAGGCTTGGGCCACTGCAGCAGCTCAGCAGGGAGGAGCCGCCTTCCAGAGGCACCAGAGAGCCAGAGCATCCTGCTTGCGGCAGCAGTGAGCCCCAGTCATGGAGGAGCCGGTGCAGTGCAGGGGGGCAACAGCTCTGCAAAGGCAGTGGCGGCACCGCTAGCGGGGAGCAGCTGAGCGCCCCCACCCCTCCTGCTCAGGCTGTGGCCCAGCGCCCCCCCCGGGGGCTCCTGCAGGCTGCAGTGGATGTATGTGGGCATGCGCCCCCTGGCTCCCCCCTTGCCTAGGGTTACCATATTTCAACAATCAAAAAAGAGGGGAGAGCCCTGCCCTAGCCCCCATCCACTCCCTCCCACTTCCCACCCCGATGGCCCCAGTCAGAAGCCCCAAACCCCCACCCCCCGCTCCTTGTCCCCTGACTACCTCCTCCTGGAACCCCTGCCCCTAACTGCCCCCCAGAACCCCACCCCCTACCTAAGCCTCCCTGCTCCTTGTTCCCTGACTGCCCCCTACTGAGAGCCTCTCACCCTAACTGCCCCACTAGGACCCTACCTCCTACTTGTCCCCTGACTGCCCCAACCCTTATGAACACCCCTGTCCCAAGACAGACCCCCGGGGACTCCCACGCCCCATCCAACTACTCCCCACCCCCTGACAGAACGCCCAGAACTCCCAACCCATCCAACCCTCGCCCTGCTCCCTGACTGCCCCCTGAGACTCCCCTTACCATGCCCATGCCGGTCAGACGCTGGCTCCATGTGGAGTTTTGCCTCCATGTGGAGTGCTGAGGCAGCGGGCGGGGGGGCGGAGCTGTGGGAGGAACAGCGGCCGCAGCTCACACTTCCCGGAGCCACAGAACCCGAGTGCGGTGAGGGGGGAGCCGGAGGGCGCGCCTGCCCGGTCTGTGGCCTGCTGTCCCCCCCAGGGGGGCTCCTGAAGTGGATGCATGCTGGCGGCAGGCCCCGCGCGCCCCCCGGCTCCTCCCTCGCCGTGCTCAGGCTCTGCAGCTCCTGGAAGTGTGAGCTGCCGCCACCCCTCCCACAGCAGGCTCAGGCCCCGTGCCCCGGCGGCTCACACTCCCGGGAGCCACAGAATGAGCGTGGTGAGGAGGGAGCCGGGGAGGTGCGCCTGCCGCCGGTCTGGGGTCCTGGCCACCGGCCCCGCTTCACTCAGCCAGCTGCGTGTGCTGAGCGGGGCCAGCGGCCGGGACTCCAGCTGGCAGCCGCGTGCCAGGCAAAAATCGGCTTGCGTGCCAAAGGTGGCACGCGTGCCGTAGGTTGCCGACCCCTGGTCTATGTGCTTTCTCCCTTTTTTCCTCTGTGCCACAGAGGCACACTGTGGTTAAATTACAGCTCATGATCTATTTTATCCATTAAAAAAAAATACAGGACAATGATTAGTAAAATTGTACGACTTTCATGTGTGAAAGTCTGAGCAATTTAAAGTGACATTCTGCTTTTTGGAATGCAGGGTATTGGTTACCAAGTATTTGTAACTTAACTTTCATGTATTTAGGAAATGCTGAACAGTTGTTATGATTTTTTCTGTATGACAGTTTAAGTAAATTATAAAATAAGTGAAACTGGTGTGATTATACTGCATTATTTTGACAAAATACGCAGAATTTTGGATTTTTGGTGCAGGGTTTTGGATTGTTTTGGTGCAGAATTCCTCCAGGAGTAAAATCATGTAAAAGTATTAAGCTACTCCATGTTCTAGGTTTATGCAAAAGATTAAGCAATCAAATTCAAATATACTCTGACAAATGCCCAAAGAAGAATAGAAAGTCAGTGCTATGTTAAAGACATACCAAGAGGATATCAAGGAAAGAACCATGACTGATATTTTAATAAAAATGCTTACCGCTTGCAGTGCCTTTCAGAGGACTGCTCTCCAATAAATTTTCAACTATCAATCCTTTCATTCTTGAACTCTTCACAGCTATACGCAAAGCGTGTCTTTCTGGGTAATTGCTGGTTTATTTTCCCCCATTATTTTAGTACTTGAGATCTTCACAAACATCTATGAATTTCTCCTTACAACACCTTTCTGAGGCAAGGAATATTATCCCATTTTTACAGATGGGGAACTGCACACAAAAAACTCATGGAGGAAGTCTTTGTCAGAGCCAGGATACAAACCCAGATCTGATGACCAAACCAGTGCCTTAACCCCAAGACCATCCTTCTATTTTAGCTGGATTTAGGAAATAAGGCATTAATCAAACCTCACAACCATGTAGTTTTGGAGGTAAGGTTCATTTATGCCAATTTTACAAAAGTGGAAACTGCATACATAGAGACTGCTTTTTCCATTGTTGCTAAGTAAACCAGTGGAAGAGTCAGGAAATGGAATCCAGGAGTTCCAATTTTTATTTCCTGACTCTGACCACTAGAGCAGGGGTTCTCAACCTTTTTCTTTCTGAGTCCCTCTTCCCCCAACATGCTATAAAAATTCCACAGCCCATCTGTGCCACAACAACTGTTTTTCTGCATATCCAGGGCCGGCGTTAGGTGGTAACAAGCAGGACAATTGCCCAGCGCCCCGTGCCACAGGCAGCCCTGTGAAGCTAAGATGCTCAGGCTTCAGCCCCAGGTGGTGGGACTTGGGCTTTGGCTTTCTGCTGGCCCCTCTCTTGCTTATTTTGGCAGACCCCTGAAACCTGCTCACCGCCCCCAGGGGGTTCTGGACCCCTGGCTGAGAACTGCTGCACTAGACCATAACTCTCTTTAAATGTAAAATTCACAAGTAGCTGGAAATTATTGTTTTCCTAGCAGTACACTGACATGCAGGTAACTTGCAGGTTTGAATTTAGAAAATAAACGAAGGAAAACAATTGTAAATGCAAAATAATACCCAAACACAATTAACTTTCAAAGAGAAGGGGAAGGGGGGGGAATTAATTGGCAGATGTTTTACACAGTATAATTAACAGTTTATTTCAATGCTCTATAAGATTAATTATGCTTCAAAACAGAAATTTAATGACAAATTACTAGTTTTTTTAAACCAAGGTCAATCTCGTACATTTCAAACAATCATGCTGTAGAGCAACCGGTTCATCTCTTCCATTTTGTTTTGTTATTGGCCATCAAAATGGTGCAGCTAGTAGAGTATGAAACCAAGGTTTCAAAATGTCATACAGGCAAGACCTATGGTTCAGGAGTAATTTGGCTTCTTTCTCATTCATCAGTGAAGCAGAAGGTAAGAACTTATGTTTAGCTGGCGCTTGGTTGCAGATAGAAATGGAGGTGTACTTCTTGGTGGGTGACTTACGAGCAAATTTAGATGCGGCAGGGTTAATGCCTTGGGGAAGTTCTTGATTGCTGTTATTATGGGAATAATCAGAGCCTATAATCTTGTGAAAGTGAGAGAAATCTAAAGTTGTGTACTCTTCTGGACTGGCTGGCAAGGAAGGGCTCATACTTAAAAATTTCAGAGCCCACAGAAAAATGAAGTAAAAACTGATTTTCAAATATTTGGGAGGGTCTGATTGTCTACTGCAGTTTTGTTTTTAAATCTAAAAGAGCAGATTTTTTGTATTTCACCTGTCTCTCCTGATCTACACAGATCCAGCATCTTCACTGCTTTTACTGCTATTATTTTCGCTCTGCCTTCTACTGTGAATTTCATGACACAAAACTTACAACTAGCATCATAAGGACTGGAAGTGGATGCAAAAACAGAAACTGTACGAGTTGGAATCTGAAAGGCCTGACAGCTATAGACAGGAGAACTAAACAGGGAATAAGGCAGAACCAAGGAGAGTGGGGAGAGGCAGTCAAAACAAACAAGTTTTAAAAAACAAATAAACCAGTGACTGTGTTATTGATTGGCAGCTGGGGAAAATTTTCTTTGTAGAAATATCTAAATTATACTGTATGTGATAGTTATAAAATATTTTGGGTCATAATTACTCCAGCACAAAGATGATTTGCAAAATGGAGGTTGGTGGGTGAAGGATCACTGTCCGTTACAAATTCTCACTTCCAGATTGAGTCCAGTTTTTAATCCCACCCAGAAATACATCTTCAGTCGTCTCTCCCTTTCACTACTGCAACTACCTTTTCCATGGCCTCCTCAAGTTCCAGGGCACCAAACATACGGAGGATGCTGCTGCCCAATTCTCAAATGTCCAATAAATGCTAAATTAAGCCCATCTTTATAGAATTTCATTGCCCCATTATGTATTTCAGGATCCAGTTGAAAATTGCCTTCCCGGACTTGATAACTTTTAAAAGATTTCTTCCAATCCACCTCACGGACATGCACTCTCTACTCCTCTTCTCATTCCTTCTGCTCACCTAGCCCCAACTTTCTTTCTGCTCCTAAACTCACCCCTGTTGGGAAGGTGCCCCTGTCACATCAAATAGCTTTTCTATATCTCACCAACTCCTGATCTTACTTCACATCCAGCCAAATCTCTCTTCTCCCTTGCCTCTAACTCTTAATATCTCCGTGCTCTCATTTATTACTTAACTTAGCAACCGTGTTACCTAACTATATGAAAGTTTTTAAGATTTCACTTGTAGGAAAGATACTATAGACATGAAAAGTATATTTTGTATTATTTTATGATAATACTCCATAAAATTATCCATTTCTTGAAATAAATGACTAAGTATATTTTAGTATTCTTATTATTAATAGACTGATATTCCTGCCTGGGGAGTATCAATGGATCTATGAAAATCTCTGAACACAACTATGCCAAGGGATCTCAATCCAAACCTTCTAAAACTTACTACTTCCTTAAAGTACATCACAATTCCTTAAAAATCACTTGCAACAACAAACAATGGCTTGAGATAAAGATACATGTCAGCCTTAACTTCAAACTTCCTGATTTTTATTTGTTTGTTCTTCAAACTTAAATCATATAATGATTCTTTAAAATATCCTGACTAAATTCCCAGCTTATTGAATGGTTAGCCTCTGTCCTTTGACCAGGAGGCTTTCAAATAGTACTGCAAATTACATAATAAAGAGAAGTTTAAAATGTAAGGCTAGAGAGAGCCATCTACAGTATAGAATGTGAAAGGAGGGTCTGTGAAACTTTAATTGATGGAAAAGTGCCATATAAATTTTAAAATATTTTGGGAGTCCTCTGAGATGTAAAAGACAAAGCTCTTACCGTTTCCTTTGGAATTTGTGACTGGCTTTGTTCTGCACTCTAAAGGAAGTAAAAAAAAGAAAATAAATAAGAACATGGCTACGTAAGACATTCACTGTCTATTAGCAGAGGAAAGGGTCTCAATTCTGGCATGTAGAGGAGATGGGAGAGTGTAGGGAGCTGGTTGTACTCCGCAATCCACAGCCACCCAACACTAGCCCACAGTAAGAGTTGCACAGGCACATCTCTAACAAATCTTATACCAGACCTTGGAACATAGCCACATTCACATCCCCTATCAAGCCCCGTGCCCTCCATTTCTGCCAGGAGTGATGAGGGTGTGGTTGGCACAGGATGAAGTCCAGCTGTCCACACTACCTGAATACCAACGGAGATTTCTCCTACTCAGGGGGGTTCTCCGCTTGCTGAATTAAGGCCACTTTACATGGTACAAAACTGGACAATCTTGTGCAAACATTTTAAAGAAATATCTGCTGTCAAAATGCCCTGTGCCTCTCTCAGTGGAGGCGTGGCTTTGAGTTTGGCAACAACATGGCCACACCCTGTGGTTGGGAGAGGGAGTGCTCATGCTCAGCCACTCCGGACCCCTTCTGCTACCACCCACCTCTCCTTAAGCCTGAGTGTGCACATGCGTACGGGCTTAGGGGGAAAAACATTCTTCCCCATAGGCCAGTTTGGAGATTGTTTGGGGAACCGACTGGCTCTTACAGGCTCGGGCCCAGGCCCACCCAGGCACCCAGAGGCCATCTTGCCATTACTGCTGCCCAGCCCTCCCTCTCTCTAGCTGAGCTATCACTGAGCTGTGTTTCCAGGATGCTGTGGGTCTAGCCAAATGCCTTATTTGGAGGATTTTTTCTCTTTAGTCCAAAATGGCAAGATGGCTAGGGGTAGTTTATTTGGGATTTTCTGGCTTCCTTGCAGCATCCTGGATACTCAGTTTTTTGGCCAAAAGGAATGGGAATAAGAACTGAAATTTAATGTTAGGAAGTTGTATGTGAACATCTAGTGAGTCACAACTTGCGGCCAGTGTCCAAATGAGGATAAAAGACTGAAAGGGTCACCTCTCAGAGATAAACATAAGTAAGGGATCCAGATATGGCAGGTGGAACTACTACCTCACAGGGCAAAGGAGAGACCTTAAATGTGTATCTAACTGCCTCCACCTTGGCTGAAACCGGGGACTGAACCTGGGGCCTCTAGAGCTTGCACTAAAGAGCTACATTCTCAGAACTGTAACATAATTTGCCTCCTCTGTGGACTGGGCACAAAGGGGTACCTCTTAGAGGCATCCTCATTCTCCTCATGGGAAGGGCAAGAGGATTTAGAGGAAGTCTGTGTCTATTGGCTAAGATGAAGAGGAATAAACCAGATTAACTGGCTATATGGCATGACACCATTTAATAACACAGTGGACCCGAGAAAATGCGTGGCATTTTGGGGAAGGGTGTGATAGTCCCACCACTACCATCAGTTAAAATTAATAAAGTTGCAGCCTGCCACTTGGAATTCCTTCTCTGCATTTATTTTTTATTTGCCTGAGCATTCTGATCAAAGTAAGTGCAGGTTTCAATGCTGCTCGTGCTGAATAATTATTCTCTCATGTGCACATATGACAACACAAACTGTACAGATTTTACAGTAAACCAAGACAGCCTTTGCTTAAACATTCCCTTAATTACCTATGTATAAATAATACTGTGCACTTCCATAGTTCCTCCCAGCCAACAATCTCAACATGCTCTAAAGACATTAAGCTTCACAACTCTCCTGTGATGTAGGTAAGTTTTGTACTGAGGCTAAGTGACTTGTCAAAAGTCATACAGAAAGCAGAACCCACAACTCCTGACTCCCCAAATCAAATCTAAAGAACTCTTTATTGGCATAACAAGCCATTCAAGTGTAGCCAAAGTGTAAATGGCTGTAATACTGAGTTCCTGTCAACAGACAACTCCCAGTCCAGTGCTTTATGCACAAGATCATATCAAGTAAATGTTCATGGAGTATTTACAGTCATGAAAACTCTGTTTATATATTGCTCATTAAATGTACTTACAATATTATTTGTAAGAAATAATTAAGCAACATGGAAAAGATGGAGGGAAAGTGGGGAGGACACAAAGGACAAAGTATTACAATTGGACCATATGTAAAAAATTACATTCATCGTTAAAGGCAAACAGACACAGTTTTAGAATTTTTTTTCCCCATATAAAACTTCTATATGTGAACTTTTTATAAAAGTCAATAAGATGAATTGTTTTCAAACAAATTGTCTTTATTTCTTCCTAGTAGATAGAAGAGCACCACTTCAGAACAAGTTTCAGCAGCTCCGCCACTACTTTTCTACTCCTGCTCTTCATTATGCTCTATGACGGCTGCCAGCCGAGCAGAGCTAGAACTTGCTCATGTCAAGGTGTGAATGAACAAATCTTTATGCAATCAGGGTTCATCATGCATTCTGGGTTAGAATCTTAGCCAGTGTATTTTGCTGCAGTGCCATTGGAGTTAGAGCAATTTACACCAGCTTATGATCTAGACCTCTGATTATGTAGGTAAGTAAAGACTTCTCCATCTACCACCTGCCATGACTATGCTGCTATACTGACTTCTGTCAAAATAGCACAGAAAGTGGCATCAGCACAGCAGCAGCAGGGAGGCTGCTGAGGCTCAACTCATTTAAAGGAGCTGATTCACTTCGTGATGTCAAAAGATATGCAATAAAACTAAAATTAAACTGAGGAAATATTAAGGTTAACATGTACTTCTAGGCTATTCTATATACAAGGACGTTAAATCTTTACAGGATTTTATATGCATTACTATTCATTATGTTATTATAACATTAAGGTTAATATAGAAATAATATATACAAAATTAAGGTATATTCTTGTTTCTAAGAGTTTATTTACAAAACACACAAAAGTATTTTCATTCACCTTTACTGTAAATTACCAATATTGTGAAAATTACATCACAGAAGCTTGTAAACCGATTGCTTTCACTGTTCCAGCCATTCAGAGGCATGTGATGCGATTTCCATACCATTCATTTGATTCAGTCTTTAAAGGAAAGCTTTCATAAACCATGACATATCAGTACTTGAAGTCACATTCCAAAAGAATTAGGCTAACAAATTTAGCTCATCTGCAGCCTTCTCAGCCACTAGTTTTTTAGGGTTAAATGTTGTTTTGAAAGATAAAAGACAGAGCAAGGACTGATATTAAATGCTTTAAAATGCTAAATAGAAATTCATTATTTCTGCATTCAAGATATTAAAAATCCTGTAGAAATGAAACAATTTGTTCATCACACCAAAAACACAGCAGTTGCTCTTATTCTGTCTCTTTATGAGAATGCATCCAAACAATTTATTTTACAGCTACATATTTAAAACCACAGCACTTTAACTGAATATAGAACATAATATGGTTTATATTCATAGTCTACCTTTTTATAATAAAAGTTATCATGGATAATAATCAGCAAAATATGCGTATACACTTTGCAAGTTGAACAGGTGTAACAAACAATGATTGTTTCATTTCACTCAAATTATTCAGAATACATTCTGTGAATTACCCTGCTAAATTAATAACAGTGGGGGTCCATACCACATAGGGGATGCTTTATATTAAAATAATAACCTTTTTTTCTTGCAAATTCCTCTTTTGGTACCATAGCATTCATATACCCCATTCTCGCTTACTTTTAAGTGCTCAGAAATTTTTTTGATCAAGTGGTAGGACAAACAGCAAGTTTTCAAACACAGACTCATGAGTGTGAAAGGTATGAAACAATCTACTTGTCTCATGTTGGTGTGGGAGAGGTCTAGGTTGGATATTAGGAAACGCTATTTCACTAGGAGGGTGGTGAAGCACTGGAATGGGTTACCTAGGGATGGAATCTCCATCCTTAGAGGTATTTAAGGCCCAGCTTGACAAAGCCTTGGCTGGGATGATTTAGTTGGTGTTGGTGCTGCTTTGAGCAGGGGATTGGACTAGATGACCTCCTGAGGTCTCTTCCAACCCTAATCTTCTATGATTCCATGTATTCAAGTAAAGTCCATGCAATAGTTTTGTTTGTAATAAGCATTTCCTGTCCCCCAAAACACCATCATAATCTGATTTTAAAACTCCCATTCACATATTCTAGTGAATATACAATTCCAAGACCACATCTAAAAAAAAATAAAAATGTTCATATAAAGTTAACATGACCAGAGAATAACAAAAACTGATTTTCTTGTCGTCATTTCTGGTCACACACATTTACCAGCAGGTATCAGGACCAGACCATTTGTTCAAATTAATCTAAAATCTCCTAGATGCTCTCTGTTTTACGCACCAGTTCCCTTGGATGGAATGTTTCTTCCTGACGGAAAATCAAAAGGCTCACAGTCCCTCCCATCTTAGTGCTTCTCAGCAGGGAGACAGCTTCCTCTTGGGTTTTGCCGGTTAAATCAACTCCATTTACCTGTGACAAATAAAACATACAAAACTGCTAAGACTCCAGCATTAGAAAATATTACTGTTCCCATCACACAGAGTTTGGCCTCCAAGTGAATTGTGCTGTTACAAATCTAGAAGGAACTGACAATGATTCTGCATCAGCTCCTATTCAAGTCAATGGGAGTTTCTATAATGGTATCAGTAGGAGCAAGAAATCAATAGGAAAATTTGTTGTTCCGGTCTTACATTTCTAATGATAATTTATAGCAATCAAGAGAAAGAGATGACCATGAAAGGTGTCACACTGACAGCTCTGGAGACCTCAGGCGTCTTTATGCTCCAGAACAGAGCGTGCGTGGCAGAAGTGGAACTGTCCCCTGTGATGGTTCTCGGGGTGCCCAGGATTGTGAGTCACCTTGTTACCCACAGCGAGAGGGAGACTTGCTTGTGCTTAATTGTGGGTCAGCTCCCTCATACCTACAGCCTGTTATCCACCCAAACGAGCTCCTCTGGGCTCTGCCAGCCCTTATTTTGTCTTGCAGGTTAACAATATGTGCACCCCAATCCCAGAGACCCATTGAAGTGTTCCCCTGTAGTGTTCAAACTGTTACCCATGAAACACTCAGATATGCTGCCTCAGGGGAAAAGTATACACAATAGCTTGAATGATTCAGTTCAGGATCAGCTCCTTGTACAATACCACAGCACTGAGATGCATATATAATGAAACCAATCATAAGTTTATTATCAAAGATCAAGAGATCATGAGTAAGAATAATGGAAACAGAAGGGTTACATATAAAACAAAATCATAACACGATCCCTAGAGACTAAATCTAACAGGCTAACAGTTTCACCCCAAATATCCTTTGCAACATTTCAACCAAGGCTGGTTGTGATACTGTTTTCATGGATGTAATCGCATTGCTCGATTACTTCCTAGGTGCAGGATAAAGGGGTGCCTCTTCCTTCCTTGCCTTGCCCTTATATTCCCAATGTTGCCAACTCTCATGATTTTGTCTTGAGTCTCATGATAATTGTTTCCGTAAAGGCCCAAGTCCTGGAGTCAAGTGGATATATGATTGTTTCAGCCTTCATTCTTAAAAATAAAAAGTTTCTACCCCTCATGGCTGTGGAGAAAGCTTCAAAATGTGACTCCAGTGCACCTTCAAGTCTCAAAAAGCAGAAGGCAAATAAAAAGAATACCAAATCTATTATTTTGACATAATCTTGTGATTTTTAGTGAGCCTGACTCATGCTTTCTGAACATTTGGGGTTGGCAATACTGTTTTATTGTTCATCCCTCAGAGTCAGGACAACTCCCCTCCCCACCCCCATAATTAATTTTCCAGCCTGCTGCCTTCCTGCTGCCTTCACATCCTCCCGCTGACTTTGCATGTAAATGACTCCCTATTGTATTAACTTACAATGCTTAATTTACATGTAGACCAACAGAGACAGGTGAATAAACATCCTTTGCTGGGCAGAAACCTGTTTGTCCACCCTGCCTTAATTTGGATTTCAGAAATATATTTTTAGCACAGATGGATAACTTCTTACATATAGCATTGGTACATACATTTCACAATGATATGAATGACCAGTGTGACCATGGCTTTCATTTACGACCTCACAGGATAGTTTTTGGTAAACCAGAATGCACATTCCAGGATCAGGATATTCTTGTAACCCCCCCTGCCAGCTGGCACTAAGAGCTTTATGGTCACACCCCCACATACATTTTTTTCAGGGAGATTTTCAAAGGCACATGAGGGAGTTAGTAGCTTAACTCCCATTAACTTTAAATGGGAGCTGATGAACCTACCTGTCCCTTGTACCTTTGAAAGCCTTCTCTCTCTCTTTTTTTTAAACCTACTGCATAGCCAATAGTTTATGAAGAATGTTACAATTATTTTCTAATGAACACTGCATTTAAAAAAAATGCTTCAAAGATGTGTTGCAAACGTGAATTTATGTGACATTTTGTTTAAACAGATAAATATTTGATAGCGACACCTACTATACATCAAAACAATCTTTAACTGGACAATGTATTGATGCAACATCACAAGGAAACCTGGAGACCCAAACTTTTTCTTATAATTAGCATTCCCTCCATAGACATGTAAGAGGCTGCACAGTGGATACATATAAAACATGTTTTGAGTCTAGACTCTGTCCCTTTAAAACAGAGGGAAGAAACCACAGATAACATGCTGTAGGGTGGAATGCAAAAACCTGTTGCTCTGGCATACTGACAGCCTTTGCTTCTTTCCTCTTCCCCTGATACTCTGCTCAACATCAGAGCAAGCTACCAAGTGAAATTGACAAGAGATATTGTTGGCTTCACTTTGCTCTGCTGCTCAGAAAAAAAAAAGATTAGAAAAGCGACATTTTTAAAATCTGGTCAGTTTCACTTTCTTAGGCTTTTCCATAGGTTGGTGGAGCAGCAAACTAAAACCAATAAGAGGCTTTGTGAATTTTTATTTAGCTGCTGTGTTGGTATAAGGTGGTGAGTTACAGATTGAGAAAAGACCAAAGCAACAAGAGAGTGAAACCATGACTTTGGGGAGAGCCCTGGGAAGGATGAAAGAAATAGGTAGAGAGGGACAAAACAGAAATGAAGGGAAGGTAGGAATGCTGTGAATCAGAAAAGGTCTTTGGTTCACCAGTGTCTTAAAAAAATATATTATGCATATATGGCACTGTAACAGGGCTCCCTTCTCCACTCCTAGGACCATCACAAACAGGCGGGACACTTTCCACGTTTATAAGTGCCAGCGTGTTAGTTATTAGGTCCCCTCCATTATCAGGTCATCAGTACAGCCCTGTGCAACAAAATACAAGTGGATATAAACATCCCCCTTGATCCACTCTCCAGGGACAGAGAGGGAAAGATCTGCTCATCCTGACATCCTGCATCCCCCCTAGCCCAGTGGTCCCCAAACTGTGGGGCACGCCTCCCTAGGGTGTGGAGGAACGTTCGGGGGGGCACAGCACCATCCAGATCCGCTCTGCCCCAACTCTGCTTCAGTCCAGGCTTTCAGCCCCATTCCCAGCTGCAGCTCCACTCCCAGCCCCAGCCTCAGCTCCCGCCCCAACCATGGCCCCTCTCCTGACCTAGGCGCTGAACCGTGCCTGGGGGTGGGAGAAGGGGGGAAGGATGGACAGGGGTAAGTGGGGCCTGAGGTAAAAAGTTTGGGCACCATTGCCCCAACCCCTGCCAGCCTCCTCCCCCTTGCACTTCCTTCCTCTCCTTTAACTGTTCCCATCTGATGGGTTGGTTGTTCTCACTGGCTTGTCAACCTCCTGCCTAATTAAGCCATTGCACACCCATCTCTCAATTAAATCCATTCTAAGGGGGAATAGCTAGTGCCTTAGTGACCAGAATACAGGGTCAGCGCTAGGCTCTTGGCACCTTGTCAGATGCACTCAGCTGGAAAGACGATAAATGGTAAATGTAGCAATATCAAGTGCAGAAGTGACAAAAGAAATCTTAGAAGACAGAAGTGAAAGAGAATAAATAACTAATTTTGGAAGTGACAATTAATCTAAATAAAAGATATTAGGCCAAAATCCATCCCCCAATGTAAGTTAATGAAATGGAGTTACATCACAGACAAATTTGGACCAATATTGAAAAGAAAACGTTGGCTCAAGCTGACTGTTTGACACCGGAACATCTTATTTAAGCTCAATATCATAAGTGACAGAATGTGAATCTCCAGCTTGAGGCAATATGACGCTACAACGATCGCATCTGCAGGAGCAGAGGGGATGAAGAGCAGGGAATTTTGAGGTAAACCTGAAAAGGTAACAGGTATTTGTTTTTAAATGACTTTGCTACCAAACAACAAGTATATGCTTGATTTGCTCTCTCTCTATTCACTCTGTTCTTCCTTATCTCCAATATCTGTGATGCTCTATATTGCTATTTTTTTCTTAAAATCTTCTCTCTGGCCCTCCCTGTTTCCTCAATTGTGTTTTTTCCTCTAATTTATTTGCATTTAAGGAACCATAAAAGAACATCTTTGCCAGGCTTTAGAAGCCAGTGTCATCAATTACAGATGCAATCCTTTCCATATAAAACAAAAACAAAAAAGCAACAAAACAGACCATGAGTCTGCGAGATCATATTACAAAGCAAAAGCACCCGGCTTCTCAACATTGAACAAGACATTCAGCCTCAAAGTCTCCCCACCCTCCCAAAATGCCCATTAAAATAAAAAGAGCATTTCTCATTGTTTTCTCTTTGTTTCAACACCTTTTCAGTGTTGCAACACCTTGCCCGGCATTCAAAGACTAGCCGGACCTTTTAGTTGGAAAGAAGAGGGCAGATCTTATGATTCCAAAGCAGCAGGAGACATATGCCCTTTGTTTCATCTACATCCTTAAAGGGACACTTATTTTGAACCAAAATTTGTGTCTTACAAAGATTGAGCTTTTATAAAATCCTAAAGATCAAAATATTCCTGATTTTATTCTCCTTTCAATAATTCTGTGAAAAAAATTCTTTGCCCTACACAGGAAAGTAGGCATTTTCCCCAGTCCTCTGAATCCATAGGGCATGCACCTAGCAGATCCAAGTGTGAGCACAGTCAGGGAATTAGTGGAGGCAAGGGACTGCCATTGACCAAGCTAGCAATGTATCTGGAGAAAGTGGGAAGCCAATTAGAGAACTGGAATTCTGAGACTCAATTCCTCCCCGGTCTCCAGTTTACTCAGGGCAGATTGCACAATGACATTTTGCGCTTTATTAATTAACAACTACTGTCCTTCCATTCCACAATTTAAGAAAAAGTCAAATGGAAGTAGGGTTTCTTCCCTTAAACAACCCCCTATGATGTTTGCAATCCAACACTGTGGCATTTTATTGGTACAAAAAATAACGAACCGCATGAAAGGTGAAAAGTGCACTAGATTTTAAAAGTCAATTCATTTTTAATTATGGAAAGTGATAGAACTGGTGTAAATACATAAAAGGCTGTTACAAAAAAGAGGGAGAAAAATTGTTCTCCTTAACGTCTGTGAATATGACAAGAAGCAATGGGCTTAAATTGCAGCAAGGGTGGCTTAGGTTGGACATTAGGAAAAACTTCCTAACTCTCAGGATGGTTAAGCACTGGATAGTTTGCTTATGGAGCTTGTGGAATCTCCATCACTGAAGATTTTTAAGATCAGGTTAGACAAATACCTGTCAAGGATGGTCTAGATGATACTTAGTCCTGCCATGAGTGCAGGAGACTAGACTAGATGACCTCTCAAGTCCCATCCAGTCCTACGATTCTATTTAAAGAAATCTGTTTTGTAAAATCATTACTCTTAACCTGGCTAGGGACCCTCCTTTTAAATATGTGCCTTGTTGCAAATATACAGCCCTTAATTTGTTACACCAAGAAGGCAAAGAACAGGATAGTCATTTCCTGGGATAATATATTCTAAATTATATTGGAAATGAACGAATCCAGTGACTCATGCCAAAATACAGAAAGCGCCTTTTGAACCAGATTGGAGAAATAGTATACAATATTTCATCACCTCAGTAAGTCGGTCTCCAGCCTTTAGTCTCCCATCTTGAATAGCTGCACCTCTTGGAAGGATGTTTTTCACATAAATTGGAGCTGAGCCACCAATTGGTACATCTCTTGAAGTGATGCTAAATCCCAAGCCTTCTGTACCTGCAAACACAATATAAAGCATTATTATTTGTCTAAGAAGTGCATATTCATTTAATTATACTGCATATTGATTCTAATTAATCTGTTGCCAATATTTTCTGTTTGTGACAATTACATACAGAAGCCTTATAAAAATACTGCCTAACAGTGCTTCGCCGAAAAACATGAAAACGTAATACCTGGAAATAACTATTTTGAATCTTAGGGCCCCAGTCTTACAACACAAATGACTGTTGGACCCTTTCTCATGAGACCTCTGTACTGGGAATTTCCTGCTCATTGCCATATCTACAAACTTCCAGTTTTGATTAAGATGAATGAGATGGAAGTAGGGCAAAGCAGATCTGGCATCCCTTAACTTCCTCTCCCTTGTCAGTCTGGATTTTGTCCTTGATTTAGTACAAAGAGTTCACTGATTTCATTGGTCAATAATCTACTCTGCTTCTATGATGACTCTTTTAGCAATGTCAGCAGTTTGATACTGTTGACCATGAGGTTTTGTCAGCTCATCTATGGACTCTGGCAGTGATGGATGGAAACACAGTTCAGTGGTTCCATTCTTTCCACTTGGAGAGGCCTCAGAATGTATCATCAATTGCTCATCCACCCTGAATACTCTCTGATGTGGGCTACCACAGCGTTCCATGCTACCTTACATTGTGTTCAACATTATATTACATATATAATGCCTCTAAGAAAGATAGTGAGCCTGTCTAGCCTTCAGTGCTATTGAGATTGCATTCAAGTTTATGTCTCTTTTGCTGGACACAGATTATTACAGTTTCTCTGCCTGGCTAAAGCTCAATTTAGAGAAGTTGGAAGTGATCCTGAGAGATATGAGGAAATAACAAGAACGTACTGCAGGTGAAGTTGTCCCTGTTACTAAGGAGGTATACCCACAGTTGGTCAATGTGGTGTACAGACCAGGGTTGCTTTTGCACCTGACCAACTCCTGGATTCACAAGTAGCCATGGTGGCTAGAAAGGCTTTTTTCCACTAGGCTATGATTTTTTTTTCCTTTTTGGTTTCAACTGTCTCACAGTTATTGGTGGGTTTGTGACCTCCACATTAGATAACCCTATGGTGGAATATTGAGGTTATCATTAAGGACCATTCGGAATTTTTCATTTAGTACAGAATGTACATAACCACTTATAGAGCACATAGCTGTTGGAGAAAGATGACATCTTCACCTTACATTTATAATGTCTACTACAGTTTGGTTCCCAGTCATCTTAGAGATAACCTCTACCTCAGGAACTGAGATCAGCTGGGGGCTCCTGTTAACAGTTCCTAGAGCTGAACTTTGAGGAAGATGAATGTAGTATTCTCTGTGAAGGGTATGCAACCTGGAATTTGCTTAATGCAAAGCCTGAGTTTGTAGACTTTCAGGATACAGTGTCATGTGCATCTCTTTACTCTATTTTTTTTGAGTGAGTAGAATCATATTTACATATACCAAAGAGGCTGGAATCCAGTTTAGTTGACGCTGATGCATATGGTGAGTTCCTTGTTTGTACATGAACCCAGAGACATACACAATTGTATATGTTCAGATATTTAATATTAACACATTTTATGAATCGTAAAATAAAATATGTATGAATTAATTTAGGATAAAAAAGTGGATTTCATTTATTTTCTTACATAAAATTCACAAGATATGTTCAAAAGATGAACATATAATAGCCAAGATTTCAGAAGCAGTGAGTGCTTGAGACACATAGAGACTCCTTGAGACCCCTCACTGAATTCGTCTACTCAGTAATTAGACACTCACGGCTGGCCTGGGTCAGCTCACTTAAACTCATGGAGCTGTAAAACTGCGGTGTAGATGTTCAGGCTCGGGCTGAAGACCATACTCTGGGACCCCATGAGGTGGGAGGGCTTAGACCTGGGTGCCTGAGTCAGCTGACCAGGGCCAGCTGTAGGTCTTTTATTTCAGTCTAGAGGTACCCACAGAGCCAGATCTTCAAGGGGTGAATGCACAGCACTTGCAGAAAATCAGGTCCTTCGAAAGTATTTCAAATGAGGTGCCCACTAATTAAAGCACATACAATTACCAGTCACCATTTTGTAAATCTGAGCCATAAAGCATTTTCTTAAGTAAATATCATGACCTAAAGGGTTTAAAAGAATAAAACTCTTATAAACTGAAATTGAAATCTTACTTTATGACAGCCACCACTGAAAACATGCTATTAAAAAGCCATCTTAAAAAAAACCACAACCCTCTACCAGCCAGAAAGAGCAGTGTCTTTTCCAAGTCACCATCCCAAAAAATCCCATGTTGACCAGGCACTCCAAAAATTTCGGGAAAGATTTTGGAATATTAAATCAAGATGCTCTTTGTAGAAAGAGTTTAAGACAGGAGATGAAAAAAATTACAATTCTTTAAAGCTTAAGTTTCCTGCACAAAATGAAGAAAAATACTTTGCTGTCCATCATCCATAAGTAAGGGTATGTGATTGATATTGTTCAGCAAGTTTGGGGCAGAGGAATTGTTATGTGCTAACCTATCATGAAATAAATTGGTCTCCTTCTGCTCTATAGGACTCAATATATTTATGTGAACAGCATGAAATCTTTCATCCACTTTCAGGACACTACAGAATTTATCAATGTTATTACTTGGAAAGATGGAAAAAGATATAAATCCCACAGCTACCATGTTTTGTTTAGAAGATCCTAATATTTTAATGATCCTGCAAAATTTTCATATAATTCTTCACTTCCTTCCAAGAGTGTGAAGAAGACATGCAGAAGTCTATGGTTATGGATTGATTTCTCAATAATTTCTCTTTGCAGTGTTTATCCTTTTCTTATTTTAAAGAAACTAGGTTTTTGGTTTTCTGCTTTAAATAACTTTTTTGGGCTATGTATTGATATTGTTTTCAAGATATTAAAGTTCCTAAATAATGTTAAGGCTATGCGTTCATGCCCAAGACAATGTCTCTTTATGGTTAATCTTAATCCCTTTGCCTCATTATTATGTCACTGCAGATCCACAGTTCACACACCCTTGTGTTTGAGTTTAAACCTTAGTGGGGAAAACAAATTGAACCTCATATTTTCATATTGCAAGTGTGCTTAGCGCAACTATTGTTAAAGCCTTATGAAATTCTACATGTTCACTCACATAAGGTTAATGATTTTTTTAAAAAACCAAGTAAAATCTTAAATCTACTCATCACTATAAGGAGTTCATTTTCAGGTTTTTATACCTAGGCAGATACATCTTTAGGACAAATTTTCCTAGGCTGCTTTATAAAGGCTTTATGTTCCCCTATAGTCAAGATGATTATTGGGTGTCTTGCCTTTTGTTTAAAAAAAATTATTTTTAACGCTATAACACATCTACAAATTCCGGTTAAATTTAATTTTAGATTTTTTGTTCTGTTTATCTTGTGATAAAAGTAAATTTTCTCCCAGATGCATCATACCAGATGTCCATTTCTACAGATAACATAACATTCCAGTTGTACTTGTCTACTATGAAATCTCTGTACTCTCTGTTGAGTGTAAAAATGGCTAGACCTCTTCTTCACGATGCTTTGCTTTTGCATTTGTAAGTGTGCAACCTAAAACTTGGGTTTTTAAATTCAACTTCCTGGATAGTTGTAATTTTATATAAATTTATATTGGACTTTCCTAATGGCCTAAGAAACCCAGTTTAGAAAAAGAGAAAAAAAACCTCACGAATTTGGGATATATTTTAGTGTGAAGATGACATTTTTACCACTATGCTAGTGTACAAAGTAATATTTTTTCCAACAATAAATTTTGAAGGGACAGCAAGAAATGTGATGACATTTTACCAGAGCTGTTCTTGCTTTTGCTAAGTTATTTATATTTGCAACTGATAACATTTTGGTGAACATTTGCTCTGTCCATTCTAGTTAGATTTTTTGTATTTTTCACCATCGTTGTGTATTGGGTATTTAATGTTGTTTAATCAGAACCTGTGTGTTCCATATGTAGTTTGAGAGTTTGATGAACTTTGGACATTACTAGAATACATTCAACTTGGGGAAACAGGATGGCTGGATGGATTTTACGTCTATTATTTTCTCTGTGCCCATGTAACTGATTCAGTTATCCATGCTACGTATGTCTCAGCCAACTTGTCAGTAGAAATGTGCATTGCTTAGGTGACCCGGGAGAATCAATACCCCCCTGCTGCTGAAAGATACTAAACCTATTTAGTTCTTAGGGAGTAAAATTGGTCATCATATTATTTATGAAGGAACTGTGCAAACATATGGCAGGCTCCAGTAGTACCCGGGAAAGGTCCAAAGAAAAGATACTTCCAAAATTTTAAAGGAGAAAAGAAACTGGACACACAATAGTCAGAACACAGAGTGAGAGTGGCAAGGAAGCTGAAGGAGAAGATGAGATTTCCGCCCCCGCCCCCCACACAAATGAAAAAAAAGCTTTACTGACTTGACAGCCCCTTATAATCATCAGCACAAGACGATTTGATTCTCACATCCAGTCACCCTCAACTTAATTTTTAAGGGGTTGCACCAAGGACAGCATGGACTGACCCTTCGAATCATTACCTGATTATCTTCCATTTGAAGCTAAGCTTTGTAAGCTTCAAGTTAATCTTTTATAGGATTCCAAAGACAAAGCCAGGAAATGGCTAAGTTACTGAATGAGGGCAGAATCCATGTCTCCCTCTACAGCTGCTGTCTCCAAATATGATCAAATTATACTTAATGATACTGAAATTAATGAGGCATTTAGAAATTACCCTACTGATTTGTGTAATTCAAATTCTCAAGCTTCTCTTGATAACATCAGCAGCTTTCTTGACAAGTTGGAGCTTCCTTTCTATCTCATGTGCAATGCTGAGTAAGCATTCTAGAGTCAAGTTATCCAAGGGATGACAAGCAGCAAGCGCAATAATAAACACAAAAAAGGCAATTAACTGGGCAAGTACTCTAGTCAAGGATAATTGCTCAGAGCAGCATTCTTAACTGAAACACGGAACTGCAGCTTCAAAGTTTTGGTTGTTTTGGGGTTTGTTTTTTGGGAGGTGGGGAGCTGGTAAAATTAAAAGGGAAAAAACAATCCATCGTTACATTGTACTGTATACTTGAATATATGCTGTAATGAAAATCCCTTCCTAAATACAGATCGGCCTTACTATGACCTGGGAAGTTGGTACAGGAATGGCAGGAACCTGCTCATGTGCCACAAAGTTTCTGTTGCCTCCCTATGGAATAGGGGTTAGCCTTCCATTTTTCCTAGCAACAGCCCGTTGGTGGTAAGCAGTGTTTTTAGTGTAATGTGCCAGTCTTTTTAAGGTTCTCTGGCATGAAAAAAGTGTGGTCTCCTCACCCACCACGATCTGATGGCCTATGTCAGGTACAGATGTGCCATGGTGCGGAAAAGTATTGCCAGGACAAAAGATATTAAGGAGGCCGTGTCCTTCTCAATAAGCATCTGCCCTTCCCCACTTCCTGCTGCAAATTGGGTGGAGATCAGTGTTAAATGAAGTGGGGGGGTGGGGGCGGCTGCTGCACTTACAGCCACAGTCGAGAAGTCTCAAAGGAAACAGAAGGAGCTAGGATTTAAAATTAGAGCATTTGAGCCCCCCTGCATAATCTGTAAGAGGGTAAGAGGCATCTACTCTTACCCTTGGATCGTACGTGATCCATCATGAGCACACAGTATCTGGAGCCGGTAAAAAGACCACTTGGTGGTTGGCAAACCCAGCTTCCCCTGCATCAGAGCAAGTTGTACAAACCTGAGCTTATACAGCCACCAAGCTACAAGGCCTCATGCTCTCCCCCACACTTCAAACCAAGACAAGCACAGCATTCTCCCCAGCAGTGTCAATCTCTGCAGTTTAGACATTTTATTGCATGCCTAAGAGCCAGCCAGTGGAGCAGGTGGAGTACTCCTCACGCTCAAGCTACCAGGTGAGTTCACAGGCACCATTGATCCCTTTGGGAACACAGAACCAAAATCCAGAGTCTGGCTCTGATGGTGCCACCCAGGGGCTAAAAATAGTCAGTTAATGGCCAAATGCAGTATGCAAATAGAAGCTAGTCAGGTCAGGAAGCAGCTTTCCAGCATGGGCCTGAATGTCCTTTTCTTGACTTAAAAAACCCCCATCACCTGTGTGTTACTGCTAGGCAGGAACTTTGCACACTTTTAATCCATTAACTATTATCTCCCACTGTATGTTCATGAGTTTAGCTGGAGCCCATCCAAGCTCCCATCTTCTTTTGGCTGTAAGTGCTTCAGAACAATAAAAAATGATATATTGTTGCAACGAATGTTCTTTTCAGTTTTATATCTGATTTATTTGATTCCAGTTTTGCCTGCTGGAAGCTAAAGAGAGTACTGGCTATTCAGATGACGAGACTACCATATTGATTGCTAAACTCCTTGGACTCTTTTTTGGTATTTAAATACAAGTTAGCCATTTGTTAAGGATGGGGGCTCAATGGTATGATGAATTGGCACTTTCTCTGGTCTCCACATCGGTTTCTGCAAATTAAAGCTTTCATTAAAAATATATACTTGTGCATATAGCCCTTCAGATTGTGCAAACTCTCCAAATAAAACCCAACTGAGTGCTTCCTTCTAGAGTTTGTAGACAGAGGAATAATGGTTTCACACATTTGAACATCCATTC
Source organism: Mauremys mutica (assembly GCF_020497125.1). NCBI lineage: Eukaryota > Metazoa > Chordata > Testudines > Geoemydidae > Mauremys > Mauremys mutica. The sequence goes on from NC_059073.1 coordinate 268,075,081, forward strand.
TAATCTCAATAGATTATTCATCCTGAAGTCTAATTACGAACACTTTGAAAGTCCACATTTACTCTTTCACTGCCAATCATTGTTACAGCAGTATCTTGTTCTACTTTAGGATTGCAGGTAGAGCTAGAACAGGGCAGTTTTTCCCCCAGGTTAAGAAAATACAGGTTAGTTCGTCAGGCTCTTCACTGGAACAATTCACAGACATTTTTTTAAAAATAGAAGCCTCACTTTTCCCCTAATATACTGATAACCCAATGGTGATGTTTCAATATATATTAGTGTTTTATATATGAAACACCAGGAGCAGTTTCATCATTACCCAAATATGGAGAACCCATGCCATACACAGAGGAGAACAGACTTCCCTTAGGGTAGTGGGCTGTACAGGGACAGTCCGGTTTATTAGATCTGACTCGAAGGGCCCAGAACATAATCTGCCACTCCCTAAATATTAAGGTTCATGGATCAAGGAGACAAATAGCTAGGGAAATCCATTGGCAGCACAGAGATGAAGGTAGCTCAAAGGTGAATTTTAAACAGAAGCATTTTCATTTAATGGCAGTGTTCAAGTTCTTAAAATACATAAAACATGAGGATATTTAAAAAAAATCCATGCAGGAGTGCCACACATTGTACGGCAACAATTATAGCAGGCAAGGTAGAGAAATGGGCTCTTTCAGGTCCATGATATCTCTCCTCTTTGGAACCATTCTCTGAATAGACAGGTTAATTATTTCATCAACTATGCACTCTATATGGCCAAGTGTACTTCGTTAGAGTCTACACCACACCTGCAGAACCAGGCAGAGAGAATACATGTTGTGATGCCACAAAAGGGGGCTACATTAACAAGATTAAAACCATGTTAGATGTTCTCTGAGAAGTATTTTTTGGAGTCCATATTTTCAGGACTGACGTACAATGAGAATAACGGCATGTGCAAATGATCAGTTAGAAATCTATGAAATTACGGCAGTAACATGTGCAAATAAGTTAGCTGCAAAAATTAATTGCATGCCTGTTTAGCTATGTGGGTCTGAGAATCTAGAACATAATTTTCCCCTCTAACCAAAGAGTACATTCCGAAATAAGCATTATGATCATTCCAGTATTAAAGTCCAGCCATTTTCACTGCATACCTGCTAAAACTAATGGTTAGAGGGGTTTTTTTTCACCACAGGAAAATGGTGTTTGTAGCACCTCTCTCCAGTAACTCAAAAATGGCTAAAGTGATTGATTTCCTTTCACTTTCACCTCAGATTTGAGGTAAAATTTTGAAACTCACCTAAGTGGTTTAGAAACTTAAGTCCCATTTTCAAAAGTGACTGAGACCTTTGGCTTTTACATCTCAATAGGACTCGATATCCTAAGTCACTTTTGAAAATTTTAACCTACGCATGGACAACTTCAGCCCAAAAGGTGACTCTCTCAGAAAAGTACGTTTGAAAACAGAAAACTATCATGAAAAATAGTTAGCAGTCTTTGCATAGCGGGTACAAACTCCATGTTACAACTAATTCAGGGTCTCACCCTGAAATCTTTACTTTGTCCTTATCGAAGGTGCAGTGGAATTTTGCATGAGCAAGGACTAATTAAAAAGTAGGCTCTGCCCCTTCAAGCAGCTCTGCACACGGGCCACTGTGCCTTTCTGGAGCTCCACATCTTCAATGGATAGCTAAAGAGGTATAGCAGTCTGTTCGCAAATTGCTATGTGCAAGCTCAGGGCTCAAGAATGGACTTCAGAATATGGCTCCAAACCAGAAAAAATGTAAACTCTTGCAATTTAGATTAGAAATCTAAAAACCAAATTACTTAGGCCAATTACCAAATTATCAGATAAGATAGATGGGTTAAGTCACCAAAGTTGGATTTCAATTTTTGCTATAATGTCAAAACAAAATCGTAGAATCTCTGATCTTTGGCTGACTGTTTTGGTTTTCTGAAAGATTCTCTTTTCATGCTTGATTTATAGATAGCTTGGGAAACTAGAACTAGAGAGTTTGTTCTTGTCTCCATGTCCACTTTACATATAGGTTTCTGCTTAACATTTTAAGTATTAGTATTGTATTTACTAAATCTAGATTAAAAGCTATTTCAAGCCTAAATGAATTATGCACTAAAAGTTAATATATTGAATGAGCAATGGTGTTTTCCTTCAGGTGATGAGAAGCCACTCTAGTCCACAGCAGTCTTGAAATACTCAATGTTGTTTCCAGACTAGTATGTTTGAACTCTGAGTGATGTGATCCCTGACTGCAAGCAGTCTTTTGAATGCTTTAGGGACTACGGAGCTAAATGTTATAAGCTAATGAACATATGAAGAATGAAACTCCTGGAATAATCTTTTTTGTTTGTAGTACATTATTTATAACGATTGGGTCCAGATTTTTCTCAGTTACACTGGCTTAAATCCAGACTAGTTTTGTCAAAAGGAGTTTATTTGGGTCTCTGCTAGTGTAACTGAGATCAAAGTTTGGCCTGATTGTGAGTGTTGTATAAGTGGCCTTATACTCTCTACATGTCAGCAAGGAGGGATTTTCTCTATTTCATTTCTTGTTCAGGTTTATTGTAAATTATGATACACAGTAAAACATAAATAAAAAATACAAGCCAGTTGTCACTCTCCACGCTGTCTTAACTTGTATGAACTATGAAGAGTGACTGCAATTCAAGCCTCAATAGTATTAGAATATCAGCAATAACCCCTACATCTGTATGCTCAAAGTTCAGGGCCTGACCTTTAAGGAAAGATAAATAGATATCCATTTTCATTTAGAAAAGCCAACAAACATTCTGCATTGACTGAAACATATTACTGACCTTCTCTTCTGACTTTATTAAGCAGCTAATGCTTATGAAAGATCAGGTTATTTGAAAATGCCAAAATGGCAATAAATATTAAGAAATCATAATTATGGAGGCAAGTACTACAGGGCTGTCCTAGTATGTCATTTTACTTGACAAAGCTCACACAATATGTAAAAACACAGCTTTAATAAAGGTCTCTCTCTTTATGTTGAGGAGTCAATTCACCCATACATCATCATCTAGAATACACTGATTAAATCAGAAGTGAATTTCAAGTTGAAGCCTTAAATATGTGCATGCTTTAATGTACCCACAAGGAATTTTTAATCAAACTATGTTATTTGGTGAAATAACTGCTGTGTGTTAGCAGCAAAGAACATGTATTTGTTATATTTCTATAAAACCTCTTACTACAATGTCTTTCATTTGAAATAATCAAAGACAATGTCCCTATTTCACTCATTTATAATAAAACTACTTGGGGGTATACTTAAGCACTTTGCTTCACTTGTTGCTCCACATTTACGTTCTGAGACTAATCAAATGAAAATCAAGATGGGAAGATGCATCTTTCTACAGGGGAGATTGACGAAAAAATAATGAGGAATCCTTTCTGTATGCATGCATTCTATCCTAGGTTAGCATGCATAAAATAAAGTATGCTAAATTATTGTGCATGTCTGTTTATAATTTGACTTGTGCTGTCTTTACATAGCAATTCTTCTTATAAAAGCAATCTATTAGAAATAAAACTGACCACCTCTGATATGTGTTTTAGGTTGTGTTTTTAAAGTCTGATCTTAGAGGCATTTTTTGTCAGATCAAGTTACATTGATTAAGTATGGGTACTCATACTTTTCATTTTATCTGAAAAGTCATTAAAACAGGATTCACTAGTACAGGGGGTGTCAAACATTTTTATAGCATGGACCATGTTCCTAGACAGATAGCCTTGTGGATCGCCAGCCTTTCCCATCTTGTGGTCCACATCTCCCCTCCCATTCACGATCTCAGCATTTACAGCAACTGCTTACATGTCTAAATTATATTAAGAAAATGTTTACAATATTTCTTGCTGTCTCTACTGTAGTATGATTAGGTGGAACGCCAGGGGAAAAGTTAGCATAATGTGATCAACCAGCTCTCTGCATAGGGTGACCAGATGTCCAGATTGTATAAGGACAGTCCCGATTTTTGGGTCTTTTTCTTATATAGGCTCCTATTATCCCCACCCCCGTCCCAATTTTTCACACTTGCTGTCTGGTCACCCTATCTCTGCAGGGCACCAGGAAGTGAGCTACATCCCACAGTTTGAGAATCTCTGCTGTAGCAAATTAAAAGCTGATGTTCCTGCTTTCTTTTTTCAACACCTTGGGCATCAAGATTGCTTTGTGACAAAATAATTATTTCCTCCAGCCAATATTTATGTTATCATAATTATTGTTAATGTTCTACAAGCTATGGTGAAACATACATATTTTCACCCCTGGCTGAGAAAATTAGATGTTTGAATATTATGTCCCAGTGATATTTTCAGAGGCTTCCTATTTATCCATTCCATTAAAGAACGAAAAATCAGTGTAGCGACTGGGGGCATTTTTGTAAGTACAGCAATTCCTTACTCAGCCAACAACAACATTTTTCCAACCAAGTTGTCTTAAGCTGATGGCCTCAAGTATTTCTGAAGGAGCATCAACAACAGAAGCAAACTGTCAATTCAGCCTTATGTCACCCAAGTTTGTAGAGCTTAAAATTCAGTAACCAGAAACAAGCAATCTGGTAGTTCATAAGAAGTTCACAGAAAAGAGGCCATAATTTTAGAAAGAAAATTGCTATCCTGGTAATTATGAAGCCAAAGTAAATCTCTACCATTCAACATACTCTGTCATCAGCTCCTTTTAAGAAAATCATTCTTATTAATTAACAAAAATCAAACATGAAACAAATAACCTCTCACATGAAGGCAAAGTTTAACAGAATGGGTAAATATAGCATATTCTGTCACAATGGTAGGCTGTTTGCTATATAATTTACAATGTCATTTCTTCATACAGAATGCAGTGCACCCTGTCTTGAACTCATTTGCTTTAACCTCAAAGACTTTGGCATGCATTGTCATTTAAAAACTCATAATTTGCCAACAGTTACAACACAGTGGCATCTGAGACACATTAGTTCCTATTTTAAGTATAATGAAATAACTCATATTTAAAAAATGACTGGGTGGTAACTATTTGCAAATACTGACTTTTAATGGTGACTGCAGTACACGAGCTATATACCGTATTGTCCCGAGTATAGGCCGCACTTTTTTCCCCTAATTTAAGTCTTTAAATTAGGGGTGCGGCCTATAATCAGGAACTTAAAAAAAAACCCAATAAAAATACTTAAAATCCCAGCCGCGGCCGGGAATCAGAGCACTCTGGGCTGCCCGTGGCGGCGGGGAGACCAGAGCGCTTTAAATCCCAGCCGCGGCGGGGAATCAGAGCGCTCTGGGCTGCCCACCGCGGCGGGGAGCCCAGAGCCTTTTAAATCCCAGCGCGGTGGGGAATCAGAGGGCTCTGGGCTGCCCGCCGCGGCGGGGAGCCCAGAGCCCTTTAAATCCCCGCCGCGGCGGGGACTCAGAGGGCTCTGGGCTGCCCGCCGGGGCGGGGAGCCCAGAGCCTTTTAAATCCCAGCCGCGGCGGGGACTCAGAGGGCTCTGGGCTGCCCCCCACGGCGGGGAGCCCAGAGCCTTTTAAATCCCAGCCGCGGCGGGGACTCCGTGGGATCTGGGCGCGCCGCCGCGGCGGGCAGCCCGGAGCCCTCTGATTCCCCGCCGCGGCTGGGATTGAAAGCGCTCTGGGCTCCCCGCCGCGGCAGACAGCCCAGAGCTCTCTGAGTCCCCGCCGCGGCTGGGATTTAAAGGGCTCTGGGCTCCCCGCCGCAGCGGGCAGCCTAGAGCCCTCTGAGTCCCGGCCGCGGCTGGGATTTAAAGGGCTCTGGGCTCCCCGCCGCGGCGGGCAGCCCAGAGCGCTCTGATTCCCCGCCGCGGCTGGGATTTAAAGAGCTCTGGGCTCCCCGCCGCAGCGGGCAGCCTAGAGCCCTCTGAGTCCCGGCCGCGGCTGGGATTTAAAGGGCTCTGGGCTCCTCGCCGTGGCGGGCAGCCCAGAGCGCTCTGATTCCCCGCCGCGGCTGGGATTTAAAGAGCTCTGGGCTCCCCGCCGCGGCGGGCAGCCTAGAGCCCTCTGAGTCCCGGCCGCGGCTGGGATTTAAAGGGCTCTGGGCTCCCCGCCGCGGCGGGCAGCCCAGAGCGCTCTGATTCCCCGCCGCGGCTGGGATTTAAAGAGCTCTGGGCTCCCCGCCGCAGCGGGCAGCCTAGAGCCCTCTGAGTCCCGGCCGCGGCTGAGATTTTCTTTAAGTTAAAAAAAGTTAAAAATTTAATTTTTTTAAAATAGCACCAAACTTTAAGGGTGCGGCTTATAATCAGGAGCGGCCTATACTCGGAACAATACGGTAATTTATATAGCTCTAAACTTGCAGACTGGGCATCTCGAAATGACCTCGCCCATACCCATAATGCTAAGCAGCAAGGCACGTTCCATTCTTCTAGATGGGATTGTGACTTGTGCTGGGTCAGTTCACTTCATGGCCATCCTCAGTCAGCAACATGCCAAGTCTTGGATAACTTTCCACACCGCCAACACAGACCGTCGCTGATCCATATCGGCTACAGCTCCCAGTTGTCAAGAGTTCCAAAAAAGCAGTGAAACTTCCAAAAGGCTGAATGGGAAAAATACAGGGAAGCGCTGGAAAAGAGTGTGGTGACAATACCAGCCTGGCATACCTCAGTAAATGAGACCTACTGTCGCTTCTGTGGTGCTATCTACAAAGCAGCCTACAGAGCCATCCCACATGGCTGCCGCCTGGTCTACATCTCCTGTCTCAACACGGAGAGCGTTGCCCTTCTCAAACAGTATGAGGCATCTGGTGACCCAGATGTCGCTGACCATCTGACCGAATCATTGGACACTGCTCGCCGAGCCAGATGGGAGGAGATGACTGAGAGGATGAGCTTTACCCGCTCCAGCCGCAAGTGTTGGAGTCTGCTCCAACGCTTTGGAGCAGCGAAGCAGCCACCTGCACTCAGCCGACCCTCAGTGACACCCGACCAGGTAGCTGGACACCTACTTAAAGTGGCCAGAGCACTTTGGAGAAACAGGTGTGAAGATAAGTGAGGAACGAATGGTGTATGTTTAAACGTGTACACCAGATCAGAAGCTGCCCAGAACTATTTCCTGGAACAGAGCTGGAACAGACACTGGATAGCATCAAGTGTGGAACAGCTGCAGGCTATGACAACATATCTCCAGAATTCCTGAAAAACCTTGGCCCCTGTGCTCGGCTTTGTCTTGTGAAATTCTTCACAAGGGTCAGCAGTGAAGGTAGGCTACCAAAGATATGGCGCACCGCAAAAATCATTGGCCTTCTCAAGCCTGGAAAGGATCCACGTCAAGCATCAAGCTATCATCCCAAATCATTATTGTCAGAGTGCTTCAAGGCACTGGAGTGCTTGGTCCTACAGCGCATATTACCCTATGGGGAGAGAATTTTGAGCCCTGACCAAGCCGGCTTTCGCCGAGGCCATACACGCGCTGACCACATTTGTTGAAAATGGCTTCCAGAGAAACTTGAAAACAAGCGCTGTTTTCATTGACCTAACAGCAGCGTACGATACGGTAAGGCACAGTGGCCTGATCATGAAGTTATCACGGGTCCTGATACCTTGGGTCACAAGCGTCATTGAACTGTTCCTCCGTGATAGGCAGTTCAGAGTCAATATGGGGGAGAAGATGAGTGCTTGGAGATGATAGGGCTCTGTGCTTTCTCCAACCCTGTTCAATCTTTATATCAATGACCTGCCAACAATGGAGTCATGAAAGTTAATTTACGCAGACGACATCTGTTGCAGTACCCTGTCCTGGATGTTTCAGGAGCTGATGCCACCTTAAACCAGGACATGACAAAGTTAGCTGACTTGTAAGACTTGGTGCCTCTAGTCAAGTGTCCTAAAAACAGTCTCCAGTTTGTTCCATCTTCATCACACCAGCACAACCTGAGAACTGAATATTTATCTGAATGGTCAGAAGGTGAAGCATGAAGTAGAGCCAGTCTATCTAGGTTGACTTTAGACCACACACAGAGTTACCATGCCCACCTGAAGATGACAGCAGCTAACATTAAGAAGTGCAATAATCTTCTTAGCAAACTGGCAGATTCGTCATGGGGGGGCTCGTGTTCCAAATTTGTGGATGTCAGGTCTTGCCACCTCATATTCGGTGATGGAGTACTGCACACCAGTTTGGAGCTGATCATCACACACCAAACTGGTGGATATGCAGTTACATGCCGCCATGCGTATCATGTCTGGCACCCTGCATCTAAGTGCACTCCCATGGCTTCCAGTTCTGAGCAATATTGCCCCTCCTCGTATCAGATGAGAGGTTGCCACTGGCAAGTTACTGGAGAAACTATGCGCCAACTCAAGCCTGCCACTGCACAATGACCTTTTTAACCACCAGCTGCATGTTTGCCATCATGTCACCCGTTATGGTCTCATCCACCATGCCAGGATGTTAGGGCAGAAACACTCTTGCAAGAGGAATGGATATCTGTTATAATTCCCAACCAGTCCCTCGTCGCTGACCCCACAATCTGCCCGCCTGGTTTTGACCTGCCCTGTCGCCAATAGTCCCTGTTGAACAGGTTCCAGACTGGGCAAGGTCTCTGTGCAACCAACCAGTATCACTGGGGCCTTTGTGACAGCCCTTTGTGCAGCTGCGGCACAACACCGACAGTGATGCACATTGTCGATGAATGCCTGCTGACTAGGTTCAGCGGAGGCCTAGAAGAACTGCATCATGCCACTGAAGATGTCATTGCTTGGCTAGATGGCTATGCACACGCTAAATAAATACATAAATAAATAAATCTCTAAAAATGCAGTGTTGCTGTAGCCGTGTCAGTTCCAGGTTATGTGAGAGACAAGATGGTGTGTGTGTGTGTGTGTGTGTGTGTGTGTGTGTGTGTGTGTGTGTGTGTGTATGTGTGTTTTAAAGCTCAAAAGCTTGTCTCTCTCACCTAGAGAAGTTGGTCTAATAAAAGATATTGCCTCATCCACCCTGTTGCTCTATATGCACATGAATATATACAGAATATATACCAAACACGTTACAATACAAGCATGTGCACACACGCACACAAATACAGTATTGTTTCTCTCCCCTAAAACGTGATTACTGTCAAACTCAAATTACAGTATCCTAAGGCTCAGCATGAGAAATATCAGCAGTTATATCAGTCAGTGATCTAGACTGAATAGCTCACAACCCTGCAGAGTAAGAAACAACAGCTTTATATCATTAGAAAGAGGAAATTCCCAGATTTTCAACTGGATGTGCAAAACTTATTTCTAGTGAAGGCAGAGCTGAGACATTAGACTTAAGTCATGAAGTTTTTAGATACAGACTATAGTAATTTTTCCTCTCCCACTGGGCCCATTTCAATAGGACTTACAGTAACTAAGGCACCTGGCCTTTAAAGGTTGGAAGGTACAAAAATATGTTCCAATAAAATGTTTTAGTACTCTTTAAAATGTTTCAAAAATAACTTTCCGTAAAATATGCCGTATATACAGACTGCATGATGGTTTGCTGTGGCATTTTATTTGGGATAACTTACATAATTTGCACATGGCTTCATCACTCATGAGTAGTATGACCTTACCGAACTCAAGCCAACAGATTGTTTATACTACACTAGGCTTTCATGGAGAGAGAGAGAGAGAGAGAGAAATATACACATATTACACTATATATACACATCCTCAATATAAATTACTTCAGAAGCATGTTCCTTACCTTTTCTCAGTTGTATATTAAGTCTCTTCCCTATCTTTTTGGTGTTATAACCACTGTTTGTAGTGGAGGTAAGAACTTTTTGAGGTGATGGAGACAGGCCCGATGGTGGTTTCCCTGATGAATTCACACTATGAGGTAGCTGTGAGTAAGAGTCTGTTTGATCTGTCTGGTTACTCATTCTAGATATTCTTTGTAATGTGTGAAGTCCAGCATTGTTAATACTCTTGTTGTCGATATATTGGGAATCAGGGCTAAACCGGTTGGAGTAGTACGTGTTCTTCTCACTTTGGGATAAGTGTTCATACTGCTCTTTATTTGCTGCAGGAACCACATGGAACCAAATGATGGGCGTACGCATGGCTTGACGAAACATATGTTGTGCTCTAGGTTTCGGAATGAATACAAAATTAACAAATTAAGACTGGCAGACTACAAAACATTACAAGCATAATTACTGATGTTAATTAAGCAACATGAGCTGACAGACATACTGCTGAAACAAATGAAAAAAACATGAATTTGTTTATTAGTATACCATGACTGCTTTTTGCTAAGGTTTATTTCCACAGGGCCACACAGTACAGCTGAAAAATACTTAAAAACTAAATATATATTAAATATATGTTAAAGTTCTGTACACGCTGCATATCGCAGCAGCAACTTTAACCATAAATTGACGCAGAATAATTATCTTTTTTCTATGAGGCTTATTAAACAATTAACAGTATCTGTAAATACAATAATTGCAATGGTGACAGAAACTAAATATGGTTTTCATTGCCATTTCTTCCAACACAAAATGGAGCGGTTTTCTGTGTTTTTTCCCCACACTGTCCTATTCATATGTCCCTGAAGTAGTCCACAGGGTGCTGCCCAGTCCCTCCTTCAAGACCTTCTTTTTCTGAAATGTCTACAATAAATTGCTCAGCTGATAATAGACAGTCAACATTTAATTGGAATAAAAATACATTTATGCACCCCTTTATGTGTTTGTTGTCTTAGGTCCCAGTCTTGCAAAAACTTAAGCACATACTTAATTTCCTGCCCATTAGTAGCCTCACTCAGTTCAATGTCTTGTCTTTTCATTGACACCAATGGGTTTTTGATCATTGCCTTAGAACACGAGCTCTACAGGACACAGATTTTTTTTAACCATACTTCTGCACAATGGTGTCCCGATCCGGGTTAGGACTAATAGAAACTAATGCATTACAAATAACAATGAATGCACAACTGTCAGTTTAAGACATCATTCCTTTAGTTGACAATATATTACGTACTGAAAGGAAATTTACTTCTAAAAAAATCTAATGATACATTCCTCAGAAATATATATATTCTGCCCTCTCCTCTTCCCCCGCCCCCCGTTATAAATATTTACTTTCTTTTCTACATTTTTGACCTGTTTTCATTTTTTTTTTTAATCTTCTTGATTTAACATTCCGGCCTTCCATCAAATCCCAGTCTCCTACAAGGCAAGTATTTATAACTTCACAAATTTCTACAGGGAACCTTCAGCTACTTTGTTTACAGTGTCTTTAGGTTTCTCACACACAAAATCACAAGTGTTTTAAAATGTTTAACATACAGGACTCCATGTTGCCCTCAAATACGCAGCTTGCAATACTGTAAATGTATAAAAACAAGAACCATGGCTGATTTTTCAAGATAAAACCAGGCTCTGTTTGTCATTTGCTGAAGAAAAAAATGGGCCCATAATCTTTAAGAAACAAGGCATAATTTATCTGAAAACTGAAAAGTCACATATATTCTGATGGCAGTAATTATCCTGTAGTTTTGTAGCTTGACTAATTAAAAGAAATATGCTCTAAAACTGTAGACTATTTTTTCCTCTATAAAAAAGAGGTTAGACAATTTGTTTTTAAATGCTTTATTTCCTCAAATTACTGCAATATGCAGTGGTTAAAGGTTAAAAAAAGCAATAATTGTACAGTAAATGCACTTACTGTTCAAATCTCCTATTGCGAAGGTCTCCGTCGTTAATCCTGACAATACAATCATTCTCGTGAAAAAGGTTTTCTTGTTCAGCTTTTCCACCTTTCTCCAGTCGTTTTACTAATAACCCCAGGGTTCTGGAACATTAAGATTACAAATGATTACACATCTAATATTTCCTCAGTACATAATGTCCACCTGATTTAATATGCTTTCATGATAATCATTAAGCCTACCCTCTGCGTAAAGCAGTACTACTGAACTAAAGAAACAGCTGTTCTGGAGCAGGATATCAAAGTTCCAAATCACTTATAAACATTACCTGCATTAGGATCCACCCTTACATGAGAAACAGGGCATTACATTTTTGAAATAAGGATATACAACACTGTCTACATTTAAAATTCAAGCAGGGCAGCCAGTACGTCTCAGTTGACATCACAGTGTAGGTTGATGCAAGAAGCCTGGATTTGTGACTCTTGCATGTTTGGCTCCAGGCAGCAACACGAAGGCAACTGAAGGAGGGCACAGCAAGTTTAATTCACACTTCAACGCTTCCAGTTAATAGAGAAATCCTCAGCCATTACTACTATTACTGTATGGGTGAAAACTGATGCTATACTAGCTAAAAGACAAACCTAGAATGAAGGGATAAGTAGAAGATTTAGGAACTTCAACTTGGGGTTTACATCCTGAGTAAACCAATTGAAAAAAAACCCTGAAAATAAAACAACATTCTCTGATTTCTTTGAGGAATCCATAATTGTTACTTGTAAAATAGTAAGGGGGATTTTTAAGTAGCCAGTTTACCCTGAAGTATCCAGGTCAAACCTAGTCTAGGTCACTAGAGATGAAAAATAATTACCATTTGATGACCTCTGTGCAATGAGCTGGTTACCTCTGTCTAGTCTTTATTGCAAAAGGGGCCAAGCCACCCTTACTGGCATTCTCAAAGAGGCAGAGGTGAACGAACATCCAGGCTGAAACTATCCTCTCATTATTAAAGGTGCCCCTTCAGGTCAGGGTTGTGACATTTTGACAGGGCAATGAGTAAGCAGACTGAGTCAGTGTTCAGGACTGACAACCCAGCATATTTCACACACGTTACATTTACATTTAAAAAAAAAAAATCACCACCTTAACTTCAGCATGACAAAGGGACAGGACCATATATGCCAGTGGTTCTCAACCTGCATCCTGCAGGCCACTTGCGGCCCAATCAGCACACGGTTGCAGCCCATGTGACATCCTCAGGGCCATATAGGTAGTACATATATTGTATGGATGTGGCCCACATAACACAGAGAGCTGCATACGCGGCCCACGGTGGTAAATTTGGTTGAGAACCACTGATATATGCACTGTTCAAGCAGAATGCATACCTAGAAGCAAATGAGGAAGTACATTGATATTTAATGAGACTTCTCTCATGCTTAAAGTTATATACACAGTAGAGTACCTTGCTGAATCAGGCACAAATGCAAAAGAAATGTCTTTAACTTAGCTTTCCATGTATAAGTTCTTCACATACAGACACCCCACACAAACAAAACCATCTCCCCTTATAAACTAATCATACTATGTCTCCTAAAAGCTGAACAGAAAGAGAGAAAAAGAGTATTATTTATGTTTCTATTTTTAAATACTCTGGAGGTGTTAAGATGCTACTGTGCGGGGTGGAGGGGGAATGACACAGGCACACAGATAATGGGGATAGTATGTATTTATCAGTAGAAAACAGGTGACACAAAAACAGCAAACTATCAAACAAGTGATTAAAATTCAGTTCATGCTATTCTGCCAAGAAGCCATATAGAATACCCCCTAAATTCCTAACATAATTCAGGTGCATCAGTGTCAAAGTTCCCAGGAGAACTGCCCCTCTAGCCATCACATGGCTTCAGGTGGAATCATGTGGTTCTCCACTCTCAAACTAGGACCCTGGAGCAGTTCCCTAGAACTAACCCTACAGTCTGACTTTGGCTTAAACCCTACAGTTCTGTTCCCTCCAAGAGCAAGGACAGTGGTCAATACAGTGACCAGACTCCTTAAAGCAACTATTTACTTAGAACAAAATCATTTCAGTGAAAACATATCTTAAAAACAATAAAACAGACTGTACACGTGTTTAGCTCTTCCTTTAGGCTTACCACTGTCTGGTCTGGGAAGGCCCACTTTTCTTTAGACTCCCTCTACAGAGTGTCTGTCTGTCTTGCTCTTTCTGTCTCTCCCTCTCGCAGTCTACCTATCTCCCTAGACAGCTTCCCACAAGTGAGCAACACCTTAGTGTTCTTTTCATCTCCAGGCTCCTAGCTTTGGTAAAACAAGGCCTGCAAATTGTTGGGTAAGAGAGACTGGATCCTTGAAGCTAAGATTGCCCCATTGTCTTTCAACTGTGTTCTGGGGTATCCGTATCTAGTTCTACTGAGTTGCTTTCCTCATTGGTCTTCCTACAGCCCCAATCAAATTAGATTATATAGGCAATTCTAATACACTACCACAGTTATACAGTAACTTTATCTCACCTCCTAGGTCAAACACAATGTTCATAAAATTATTAGAGCTCAGTATTTGTAATGACTGCACAGCAATTCCATGTCTGTCACAATCAGTAAAACAGAAAACTCTTTAATAATAGCTCTGATTACATCTATTTTTCTTCGGTTTCGTTGGAAAATGTCTTGATCACATCACTGGGACTTTAAAATTATAGTGTGTAATTACAAAATAAAATTTTACTAGGATGTTCGGTCTCTTAGTTGGGGAAAAGCACTAAAAACAACATTCATAACTGTTGATTACACAAAATACTTTTATTCCTCTAAGCAAAATATAAAGTAATGCTAAAACTGTTTGCATGCATTTATTACATAATTACAGTTTCCATGCAGCCTAAACTATAGTTAAGGCTGTAAAACAACCAATCCATTTTCACTCATTAAGCTTTCTGAAATTATCTCAGGGAGATGAAACTTTCCACCATTCTGTCTGTCAGCCCAAAAGTGGGGTTCTGGGAAAAGGCATCATTTTTGTTGTTACTCCCTTGGGTTTTTTTTTACTGAAGTCTGACAAAAAAGAAACCATTCCACCATGTTCAACTTGTTTGAATAGAGTAAAAAAACCAAAACATTTTTGATGAAATTCACCCTGTGTAGAGGTACACCATGAAGTCCCAATATAGGGCTGAAGTAGGATGTAAGTGGTGCTAGCCCCTACAATGGATGTCCATACACTTTATCGTTGCATTTTGGTTGGGCCAATACTGCTGAAAATCCCAATCTAAATTCTGAGCCCTGATGCATCTGCAATTCAGATTGTAACACAGTTGCATGGCCCAGCCACACCTGTTGAAGCCAAAATCAATCCCTCTCCCTGTTCACACAGCACAGATTGGTGGGTGACAGTAGGGAAATACTGACCATACACAGTACCTCCCTTTACGTTATACAAGGAATTCTCTCTTCTCAACCATCTCTTCCCCACTCACAGCTTCAAAAAGGAGCCATCAAGAGTGGCTATACCCTACATCCCACATAGTGATCGGGGAGGAGGAAGAAACAGATACCAGCAATTCACATTCCTTCACCCCCAAAGGGAAAAAAAAACATTTACCTTTTCTTATAAAATAAGAAACTCTTATTAATAAATTCTTTGGGAATCTATCTTTTTTCAACCCCAACCCCAGCAACACTTTTGCATGGGCTCAACTTGCACATTTGCCTGGGCTCAAGGTCCATGTATAAATCAGGATGTGGGCATACATATACCTATATACAATCAAAAGGCAAACAAGATGTGCTTTGCTGAGGCAGAAGATCCTCGCTTTCTATTCTAATTAAAAAGTAAAGCCCTACAATATATAATGGCAAATATAATACTTCACTTTAGTGTAATGGTGACACTACAACCTATTCAAACTCTCATAGCTAACCCAGAACACTTGAGCTATTTATAGATTTCTTTTTATTTTGAGATTAGTTATCTATTAATATGACATTGCTATTGTTATCCTTTCTAGTGAAGTTGTATTAATCTACTGCTAATATAGGACATCTTATTTTCTGCATGATTCATTGTTTCTGAAACCTATCCACATAAGCTCTCAAATCTAATAAAAACCTTATTAATCCTAACCACAGGTAAAATAATGTAATATAGAAATAAACTACATGTCAAAATTGCAATTACTCTCATTAAACAAAGCTTACAAGTTCTATTAATGCAGGAATGCTCAGCTCAGATGCAGCATCAGGCGTTCATGGAGATCTTGCTTTTTACCCAATATTAGAGCTGGATGGACTAAGGAATGTACAGCTGAAGTGGCATAATAAGCAATTAGAGCTATGTGGAGAACAGAAATTCTATTCTGTGAAGGATTATCAGATTGCAAAATTTGTTTTCATTTCATTTAGGAACAAAACTTGAAAATCTCTAAATACTCCACAAAAGAAAATGTTTTAAAAAATGTTTGGGGCCAATCAAAATGTTTACATTCAATTTTGTCTTTTTAAAAATTTTAGCATATATAGTACAAAATTTAAAAAAAAAATCAAAACAAATTCATTTCAAAAGGAAAAATTGGAATGTTTCAGCACTGTCAGAACTCCCCCCCCCCCTTTTTTTTCCTCTCAGAAACAAAATGTTGGTGAAATTGATGAGATTTTGCAAAGCATTTCGGTTTATATAGAACAGTATATGCCAATGGAATATGGTTCCATGCATTTTTTTTTCCAAGCAGCTCTACTAGTGATCAAAAAGAGGGTGACTAGCCTTAGTCAAATTTAAACCCAGCATCCTCCTGGTTTCTAATCCACTGCTGTAAGCACTAAAGATCACATCTGTATCTCCCGTTTTTACATACCCACATAGGCACCTGAAAACCAATTATAATTGGGCTGGCATCTAGAGGAAAAACAAACATGAAATGCCAGTGCCATTTTAGGGAGTTCTTTTAAAGAACATATACATGTATGGTATATGCCTATCTTGGAAAAGGCATCATGTTAGAAAACATCTTAATTAACCAGTTTTAACTAATGTGATTTTAAGCAAAAAGGCAAATCATTTTTTAAAATATATTTTTAAACCCTAGGTGGCTAACTATGACCAGATAACATGTTTTTAAACATTACTAGTCCTTGTCTATGCTACTACCTCACATTAGAAAACAGGCTAACTCACACATTTTAAACAACATTATACATTTTCTCAGTGTAGACAAGGCCTTAGCCTAGGAACTCTCTGAGACTGGGACTGAATTTCTTATAAGCTCTGCAAAGAACTCTGCAAACCTATGACCCAGTAGAAATTACAATAATAATGATGTATGAAAATTGCTCTCCATGCTGTGTTTTACACCAGCTTAATTTTAACTGATGGGGGGCGGGGGGAGCAGAAAAGGCAAACCACTGAGATCTTCTGTCTTTACACTTGTTTAGATATATAATTAGGAATTTAACTGCTTTGATTATATTAACACTTGCACCACTATATTTCCACAAGGTTCATTAGTCTAATTATACAATTAAAATAAACTCAGCCACACATGTTAACATTTCACTTCTAAGTATAAATTACAATGAATAATAAAACTGGAAATAAGCACAAATGTTTTACTGACATCTAAATTGTCTGAGTTAGTCTGAGTTCTTCTCTGAAAATGTGAACTCCCCACAATTGCCACCCAGCTGTATGGAAATGATCATAATTTATCTTAATAAAAGCTGACAGTGTAAACACCATGGGCGTAATAAGAACATTACACTGAATATGCCAGAATATGGTTCACCTATCACTGCCCATTGCACATATGCGCTGAAATTATTCACCTGTTAACTGTGATCCAGTTGCAATTGAATCAACTGAGACACAAATGAAAATAGTCAACTAAAACTGTTTAAAGAAAGTAACCAACACACAAGGCAATGACTAGAGTAAAAGTATTTCTATAAAACAACTACCAATTCTGAAACAAAAGAATAACAGGGTCATTGGTACACACAAAACTGTGCAGTGATGAAAATTGACACATAATATTGGCACTAGAACATAAAAGCAATACCATCATACTAGAAAGTGAGGCCTTATCCAGTCAATTAAATGGTCATAGCTGACAGGCCCAAAAGAAGACACAACCCAAACCCTTCCTACAACATTAAAATATTTGATTGCCCCACCCTAGTGGTGTTATAATAGTGCTCAACACTTTCATTCTAGAGACTCAAGCTTGATTTCCAATCTTGGACTCTCAGTTCTCAGATTGGCTGGGGTGATGAGGTTCCATACGATCTTTGGGAGAAGAAGGTGAGACAAGGAATGCCTTGGGTTACTCAACAGCAGTCCATCTGGATGAAGAAGAAATGGGATTGACTGGCACCAAAGGGAGGCTCTTCCAGTCATTTATGTCTTTGAGAATTAAGGCTACAGTGCAGGGCCTTGAGGATGGAGAATCAATGAGAAGAATAAACGGGGAGGATTTTCAATGCTCCAGTGGAGACACAAAACACACCCATATGGCTGCAAAAATAAAGTCTGGCATAAAGGAATTTCAGTACAAACAATGGCTACCAGATGTTGCTTCAGTTTTCTTTGTATCTTAAACAACTAAAGCAGCAAAACAAAGGAGTAAACTTTACTGAAAAAATGGCAACAAATTTTCAAGTGATTTATTAACCTTTGGAACATAAAAGGGACTTAACACACATTGGAAATGAAAAAAATATGATAGAAAAGAGCACTGTGGAAGAGAAAAATCAATCACAATTCTTCAGTATGGGAACTGTATGTATGCCAATGTCTAACTTCACATCAATGCGGAGATTATTTACACAACAAAATCTGTCAAAGTAATATTAAGGCTGTAATTTAAGATGACAAAAGTAAGGAAATTCATGGTTCAGTCGGTGCTATTTTATCCCTTCTTCAGAAGTTCCCAAAATACCTTGCAGGACCCAGATACATAAAGATTACAGTAAATACAGACCGTTATACTACCTTATAAGACAGACTTTGATTTATATTGTCTAAATTTATGGACGATAAATGGGATGTTGGTGGAGAACCTGACGTTTGGATATGACTTGCACTAAGCAACCACCAAGGAAAGGAAGACATTAATTTCCTTCCTCCACCTTGGTGAATACATTATATGATTCACGGGCGCCAACTTTCTGATTTCCCCAGGGGATGTTCAACCCCCAAAGCCCCACCCCGCCTCTTCCCACCTCCACTCCACCTCTTCCTCCAAGCACACCCCACCCTCGTTCCACCTTTTCCTGCTCCCGCTTCTCCCTCTCCCTGCCCCAGCATCTCCTGGCCACCGCTGAACAGCAGATCAGCGGTGAGCGGGAGGCAATGGGTGGGGGAGGAGCTGTTCGGCAGGGCCTGCCAGTAGGTGCTGAGCACCCACTATTCTTTTTCCACAGAGTCAGTGCCTACGATGCTAATGACAGGCCAAAGTGAAGTACTGTTCATTATTATTGGCCCACTACAATGAATCTCACAAACTACTTGTGACTTCGCAGTATTGCCACATGGAAGTAGGCATCCTGGAGATTGAGAGTGGCAAACCAGTCATTGTAATCTAAAGAAGGAAGGAAGGTTTGATGTTAGGGAAATCATGCAAAATCTTATGTATTTGATTAACATGTTAAGATTCTGAAGGTCCAATATGGGTCTTTGACCCCCTTGGACTTGAGTCAGAAATTATCATGAGTGAAGTCCCTTTCCTCAATGGTGACAGTGAACATGTATGGCCCTTACAGTAACCAGAGTCTGAACTTCTTGAAGGAGCACTGACTTATGAGATGGGTCTCTATAAAGGTACAAGGTCGGTGAGCGAGAAAGTGATGTGGAAAGAAATTGGATAAAATATCCCAGTCTCACAATGCATAGGACCATTTGTCTGTTGTTATGGCTTCCCAAGCAATGAAGGAAGTGGGACAATCTGTCCCCAAGTTGGGGGCAAGATAGCAGAAAGATCACCAACTTCTGTATTGCTGTCCTTGAAGAGGAAGTCAAATGGGCTGATTCCCGAGAGCTGACTGAGGATGAGTATGCTGATTAAAACTGGAGTTGGAGAACCCCCTTCTCTCTGACTTCTGCTTCCTCCTTGAAAAATCATGCTGGCTTTGGCAGACAGAAAAATTGCTTATAATACTGTTGTTTCAAGGGTCTATAGTGATGTCTGTTGGAGGCAGGGGTATAGACCACTAACGAGCGAAGGGTAGCAGGAGAGTCTTTGAATGAATGCAGAGTTTCAACAAAACTAAACATCAAAGGTGAGGTCAGTGGCTAGGGTTGGTACCTAAGCCAACGATTGCTCCAGCACCAAAGCTGACAGGTGCCAAGAGAGTGTTAGACTGAAACTGAGTCTGAAGACTGTTGTGTTGGTGACACAGTGTCCACCAGAACCAAAGGTGGTACCGGAGGACAAGCCAAGCTCTTGCCATGTTTCTCAGGTGGTATTAGTCTCGATACCACTCAGAGTCTCTGCACCATAGCCGAGGAGACAGACGGACCCAGTACTGGAAGAAGTGCTGCCAACAAAATGGACTCCTGCACCAAAGGAGAGTCTGGTACAGAGAAGTAAAGCAATCCTTTGCTGCCTCATAAGTCTGCAGGGTTGTTGCTACCAACAATGCTTGCACTGAAATGGCAGTCACTGGTACCAGAATCAACGGTCTCCCTGCAGACAGTCGACAGCATAGTACCAGGTCCATAGCTCAGCTCTGCTCTGGGTATCTGAATCTTTGGGTATGTCTACACTGGCAAGTTTCTGCATCACAACTTATACCACTTTTATTAAAATACTAGAATGAAACGGTTGTTGCGTGTCCAATCTGTGCTCCTTGTGATGCTGGAGCGCATCCACATTACCAGCTCTTGCAACGGCAAAGCATTGTGGTAGCTATCCCACTGTGCAACTGGCCACAGCGTGCTTTGGGAAGGGTTTGCAATGCTTCATGGGGCAGGCACAGCGTCACAAGATGCAGGTTTCCCAATCCCATTGTTTCATGGACATCCTTTCTACATTTCCAACTGCTTTTCAACTGAAGGGGGGGGGGGGGGAAGTGTGAGACAGGGAGTATGTGTGTAGCGGGGCGGGGAGAGACAGTGAATTTTGGAGAACAGAGAGTATGTAAGCATGCTGTCTTGTAAGTTCAGACAGAGGCAGGAAGCAACCAATCCTGAGGCAGGGGGAGGGGGAAACCCCAACATCAGCCCCTGCCTCCCTCCCTGGGCTCTCTGCATAGCAATTGCTCTCCTTCTCACACACACATGCACCTCTCTATTCAACAGCACAAGCATTCCACATTAATAGTTTTCTTTGTGTCCCGGAACATATCAGCATAGCACAGAATGGCTGTCAGAAATGATGCTTTGAAAGGGGAGGGGTGCATGTCTCCAGGGCAGCCGAGTTCAAAACAATGAGCAGAGGCATTATGGGACAGCTCCGGAGGCCCATTACAGCGTAGTAAGCAATTAAGTGTCTACACTGGCAATAGAGCGCTGGAGCCTCTGCGCAAATAGCCTTATGACTCTTGTCAAGTTGGGGTTTTTTTTGCACCGCTGCAAATGAGGAGTTTCTGCGCACTAAGTGGCTTGATATCTGCAGTTTAAGCGCAAAAAGCTGCTTCACTGCGCAGAAACTTGCCAGTGTAGACAAGCCCTTTGGGAAAGCCCTGGAGAAGAAGACTGACTCCTCTTTCTCTTTCAGAGACAACCACACCCACTTGCAAACTGCATGTGCTTAACTAGGGCACTCACTTGAGAGCCCCAGGGCTGAGGCATGCACCATGAGGTAGTGTTTGAGGCACAGGTCTCTGGAAATCGCCTATCTTTTCTAGAAAGAGCAGCAGATACTGCACCTCTCCTTAATTTGCCCCTCACTGAGGTAAATGTATGTGGGTCACTATTCGGGGTAGACACCCCACATGACAGACAGTACTTATAATCTGCTAATGCTGTATGCAGAGCACTGAAACAAACTATTAAAAATGAACTTTGAAGTAAAAATAAAATAAAATTTAATGGATATTAACTTCTATTTCCAGATAATGTAGGAAGCTAAACTAGCTAACTAAGAAGAAGAAAAAAATCCTGGCAAGCTCTGACTCAGTACAGGGACAGTGAAAAGGAACTGAGGGGGCTCAAGGCAGCACTGCCCTTATGTAGCCTCAAGAGGGGCCATGAGGAGAGGTAGGGCACACATGCCACCCCAAATTGTACTGCTGCAGAAAACTCTGACTCTAGCACTGAGGGTGTAAAAATCTGAGTAAAATATACACGTGCAACCACTCAAAGAACAGCAGTGCTCTGCTGCTCCAGGCCTTATTCTCCTACTAATAAACAAAACCACCAGATAGGCAGCCACTAAAAACCCAAATATATGTTTTTGAAATGTCCATTTGCTGAGCCCAACCTGAACACACACAGCAAAACTTCTCTCTGGCCTGATCTACACTAGGAAATAAAGCTGATATAACTTTGGCAATTCAGAAGTGTGAAAAATCCACACCCTTGAGCAACGCAGTTAAACCTACCTAATAGCCGCTGAAAACAGCATGAGTCGATGGGAGAATTCTCCCATTGATCTAGCTACCACCTGTCAGGGAGGTGGATTACCTATCCCAATGAGAGGAGCCCTCCTGTCGGCATAGGTAGTGCCTTCACTTAAGTGCTACAGTGGCGCAGGTACAGTAGTGCAGCTATGTCACTGCAGCCTTTTAGGAGTAGACAAGTCCTCAGTAAGCAGAACTGCACATTAGAGATTTGCAATATTTCCTTGAGTAGCACATGAATGTTCAAATTGACCCCGCTTGTTATAAGGGTCTTAGCTATTGCAGGCAGCACGTCACTTAAGATCATCCATTCCTATCAGATATAACACACAGGCATTAGTGATAGATGGAGCACAGTGTCCTTCACACTGCAAACCTTGACTATGTCAGTGACAAACGGAATGTCTAACTGGTTTCTGAGTGGTCATTAGCTGTTTGTTTGTTTTACTGAATAATACCTAGCATGGCCTCCTTTGAAAATTAATCAATAGACTGTTCCTGCGCTCCCTGCCATTCATCTTTGCCACTTCTGTTAAAAAAAACCACATGCATACAAACATGTCTTTTACGATGTAACATTTCAGCTCTCAATGGAGACATAGGTAAGTGTCATTGAAAGTGCATCTAGTCCAGTTTGAGTGGATGTTTTTTAAGGAGATCATGTCCCCTTCAGAGCTAAAACTATTAATTTTTCTCAGTATAGTGGTCTGACTTGATTTATGTATACTTTATAGAACTATTATGAACAACACAAAAGCTGACCATCACAACATGGTAAAGTAAATGCTATATTGGTTATTCCATACAACAGGGTGAGCTTTTCAAAAGATTTCCAAACCACATCTTAGCTCTATTGTACGACAGAAGTACAATGTAATTTGAAGGTGACAGCAATGAAGACTATACTGACTACGTTACAAGTAACTTCTCAATTATTCTAAAGACATGTGTTTTTAAAAAAGAACTTCTCCAAAACTCCCCACTGAACAAGTATGTTTGTATGAGTTGTGGTTCTACTGGTGTTATGGCTAAAGCATTAGTCTGGAATTCAAAGAATTTTGGCCCAGTGACTTCTTATGTGACCTTCTTCAAGTCAATTAATCATTCAATGCTTCAATTTTTCACTTTTACAATGGAGATGATAATATTTAGCTACCTTACAGGAGTGTTCTGAGGATAAATTCATTCACATACTAAGGTAACAGTAAGGTACATAATACATAACTAAATGTCACTGCATAGTAGTTTTGCTTTGGATAAATCAAAATGTAATTTTTTTGCAATGTGTTAAGTTCATATATTTATTGTAAGTTTTATATGGCTTTTGTTAACTGAGAAGGATTTGGGTTTTAGTACATTCTCTCTTTAGCAGTTTAAATGTTGGGGTTTTAATAGCTTAAGCATAAGTAGACTGAGAAAGAAGACAAGACAGAGGTCAGCAACCTGTGAAAATCACCACTAGCATATTCTTACATTTGCATTTAGAGATTATAAAGACTTTGGGGCCCAAGAGGGACTGCAGCATTAAGTAACTGGAAAATTCAAAGTGCAGACAGACTGCAAAGGGAAATAAGGCAATTCATAAGAAGCTGGGGATTGGGAAAACTTTGGCTATCATGTTCTAATTTAGATGCAAGGAATTATGGGTTGAGACTTTCCTGAAACTCAAACTAGAATTATTGGTACTATGTGTCATTGGAGGGGATTATTAAACACAACCTGGTCAGTTTCAATATATGTCAATGAGTTTGATCCATAACTTTATCCCCAACTCTTTTCCAATTATTAAAGTTCAAGTTCAAAAAGTGTGGCACGCTTTGTGGACATTTGCTTTGATTAAGACAACAAAAATTCCTGGAGGAGAAATAGCTGAAAAATACACTGTATGCCGTGCCTTTGATGCTTCACAACATACCTGGTGCTCTTAAAAATTAAATCTACTTTATACAGTCATTATGTACATATAAACAGTTTAAACTTTACTTCTTATTCTTGACAACCATATTAAGAGCTTGCAACCCCTTATCAAGTTCTACTCATTGAAGTAATTCCACTGATGGAAAAGACCTACTATGAGTAAGTGCTTGCAGGAATGGCTGAATTTTTTTACATCAAAAAGAAATTATATTATTTCAATATGAAGTGACAAAAAATACAATATAAAACTCATTTTTACAGGTAAAATATCTCCCATACACCTCAGTGTACAAGACAGAATTTTGGGGCTCCCCTAGTATAGTATTAATGATTAAAGATGATCAAAAAGTTAGTAAGTTGAATAACCAAAACTAAAAATATAATTTTTCATTAGCAATACCCTTGGAGAGCACCTATTCAATAGCTTATCCAAGTTAATAAATATGGTCACCTGTATTTTAGCAGGCACAAATCAAGAATTAAACTCACGGCCTTTTCAACCGATACTTCTATTACAGTTCCACTGACTTCCTGAGTGGAAAATTCCTATAGAACTTAACAGAAAAATCTCTACATTTTTTAACCATGTTACAAAATGTATCACTGAATTACATCCTTTTTACTGATTCGTTAGATGTGGTAGGTTTTCAAGAGTAATTTTTATAAAAACCCTATTATTCCTACAAGGACTGTTGATCTAATCCCTACTTTTTCCGTGAGGGTTGGTTACATGAAAAGAACTGATTGACAGATGCCAGAAGACAGAGTACATGTGTTCTGAGAGATTATTTAAAAAAAACAACCCCACACAGCTTTATTAAACTAAATATCACCCTGATTAAGAGATAGCCAACAATTCTGATCTGACCCTCCCATCTCTTCCAGCACGGTCCATGGCCTATATAAATATGCAAAAATCATAGCATGCCATTACCTCCTGTCTTTATTTATGAGGTTGTGATTAAAACATTACCACTCTCATATCTGCTGACTGAACTCACTGAAGATAGGGTCAGGTCACTCATGGGAAGAAAGAGTCACCATATTATGGCAGTTTGCTCTTACCTCCTGAAATCCTCAGGGAAAGTTGCCTTCAGCTCAACAAATTATTAGTTTTGTCACAGTACTACATGTCAGTATAGCTACTGAAGCATAAAGGTTAAAATAATAATCAGAAAAAAAGAGTTTTTAAAATGATATTCCTCATCCTGCTGTAGAAAAAAATGTATATCGTGTGAAAAGCACTTGATATAAATATCTGATACACAGTAAGTGACACTTGATTCTAATCAATTTAAACTACAATTGCTGATGGATACGCAGACTTGTAAGAACATAATATCCTTTCATTGCGTAATCTAAGATTACACTTTTTTAAATTTACGTTTGGTCCCTTTTCACCAAAAAAAAGCAGAAACAGTGAATGCAATTACACTTAAAGATAAAGGTAATCTCTTCCTCCCCAAAATAAAATCCTACTTATATTCTTGATGGATTGTCTACTTTTCAGTATGCCCACAAGCTTTAAATCCCCCACAGTGAATAATGATTGGTACAAAAGTAATGAAATTTTCCTGAGAATACATCAATGTTTCGATTAAGGATCCTAAATACTAAAATTCTACTTCGGCAAAGCAAACACTATAAATGGAGTGTTCTGTTTACTAATGTAATCCTGAAAGTTATTTTAATGTAAATCACCTGCACTGCATTCATTTTTCTGGAACTTAAGTCTTAAGGAATTTTTGCCTTTTGTCACATAATGAAATTTAAGATAGTTGTGGAGAATACATGCCTTTCTCCAACACCTCAAAACCCCATACTGTATGCCTTTCTTGTTTTCCTTTCAACACAGTGGGCACTATTTAATATTACAAATACTGCAATTCTTTTTCTTTCAATCTTGCTTATAAAATGCACATAGATGTAGAATTCTCTGGTTTATAATGCTGCTACTTTGGTAAATAGGAGGGAAATGATGCACAAATACTATACTGAATTAAAGGGGAAAAATAACTTGATGAGGGTCTGAAGGAAATAATTAATATCTTTGCAATTCAAGTTTCCATCAGGTCACAATACAATTTCCATTATAAATTAAGGGACAGATTCTGCCATCTTTCTTCCCCTAATGTACTGCCTTCGTACTACGTACAGAATGAGTAAGGGTGGCAGAATGTTTCAATTATTTTAAGTCAGTAAAACTTCCTCTTGAAAAAAAAACATGCGTTATTTCAAATAGAACCTACAGGCACCTATACAAGAGTAAGCATAACCAAGAGAAAACACAGCAAGTTATGATTCAATTAAAATCTTACACAATACATTACCTTCCGCCTCGGGCACTGAAAGGCACTACATGGATTCCCAAAGGCCCGCCGTCATTGGAGACTTCTACGAGCTTTACCATATCACTGTGAGACAATGATGAATGAGGGAACATGAACATGTACCGTAAATGAACCAAAAACCCCCATACATACACATGCACAAAACAAAGATATTCCAGAACTTAAGCAATGGTGATGAAAGCAATGCTGAAATACTACATACCTGAATATTAGTCTGATGGCATGAAAGGAGATCAATCATCAAAAACAATTCCATTAATAACTCAAATGAAAAGTGAACCCTTTTGGTAACCTTAATCAGCTACATGAATTACAGACTGCACAATGGCACAATTTTATATTTATATTGTTTGGTTTGGGGCTTTTTGTTAAATTAAGCTGTCTTGTCTACAGGCAAGTGGAGGATTTTTTATTTCTTTCAATTTGTGTGTCAAATATGGATCAATTTTTCTCAAAAACTATAAAGGCTGTTACTGACCCTATCATACTTCCTTCAGCTATCCCAATGAAAGCCTGCTCTAGTCTTTAATGTTAGTTTAAGATAATGCTTAAACTATTTAACGAGGACTGTAAGTTTTAAATGGTAAACCTCCTTCAGTTTTGGAACACACTACCATAATTTGATGTTTTGTGTTCCCACAATTTGCCTACAGTAAAACCTCAGAGTTATGAACACCAGAGTTATGAAGTGACCAGTCAGCCACAGCTCATTTGAAACTGGAAGTACACAATCAGCAGCAGAGATAAAAACAAAAAAGCAAATACATCACATTACTGTGTTAAACGTAAAGTACTAACAAAATAAAGGAAACGATTAAAAAAAAGATGCAACAAGATAAGGAAACTGTTTCTGTGCTTGTTTCATTTAAATCAATATGGTTAAAAGCAGCATTTTTCTTCCGCATAGTAAAGTTTCAAAGCTGCATTAAGTCAATGTTCAGTGGTAACTTTTGAAAGAATAACCAAAACATTTTGTTCAGTTACAAACAACCTACATTCCCGAGGTGTTCGTAACTTGGAGGTTCTACTGTAGTGAGTTTACTACAATTATTTCTGTTTGCTATGCATATTTATAGATCTATATTTCTGCCTTTTCAAAGCAAATGTTTAATATGCCATGCAATCATGCAGAACTAGTTCTGGGTTTTACTTTTTGCTTTGGAAAGAGAAAATCAAATAAGTCAAAGGTCCAAAAAGCTCAAGAAAAGATTTCTGAAGGTATCAGAAGTAAGCTTGAAGCAAATGTCCTTAGTTCAGAATGCCCACACATTTTGGGGATGTTTGGTTTGGGAGCCAAAAGCCATAAAACATTACAAGCCACAGATAGACTAATAATCGGTCAAGACCCCACATCTAAACACTCCAGAACTTTAAGAACAAAAGCTCTGAACCCAAATCTGAACTTGTGGTTTTTGTTGGCCTCTAGTACCATACATTTTTCATATTCTCTGGTACTATAGACAGTACATTTGACAGTTGGCTTGACTCTTGAGTAAGGACAAATAAGATTTGACCTACAGTCAGTACAGATACATATGGCCAGGTGCAATGACCTATGGATGTCACAAGGGGACTTTCCATTGATTTCAATGGGCACTGGATCAGGCCCATCACTGACATACCGAATGACACCATTTTATCATTCAGAGGAAGGTTCGAGAAACCCCAAAATGGACATGATGGAGTAACCCACCCTTAAGGGATTTTTCTCTTCCTACATCTGTCAGCTAGCGATTGCTTTATGTCTCTTCCACATTTTTTTAAAATCCTACATAAATTATATGTAAGTGTCCTCATAATCTATGTAAATGTCCAATCTTTTTTTTAAATCCTACTAAATTAATGTTTCTATGATATCATGTGACAAAGAATTCCACAGGTTAATTATGTATTGCATAAAAAAAATATTTCCTTTATCTGATTTGAATTTGCTGCCTTTGGCTGTAATTGAATCCACCTTTCTTCTTATATAATGAAAAAGAGTAGATGTACCCACCTTTCTACCATATTTGTTTTGTATAGCTTTATCTCATGTCCCTTTCTCTAAACCACATTGTTCCCATCTTTCCAATTTACTCTATGGAAATGTCTCCATGCCTATGTTCATTTCCACTGCCCTTCTATTACCGCTATGACTTCTTTGAGATAGGATGACCAAGAACTGATCAATTCTCCAGATGATGGTAAACCACTGATTTACTTAAGAGCATTGTAATATTGAGTATTATTTGCTGTCCCAATCTTCATGCATCATAACATTGTTTGATTCCCACAGCACATGAGCTGTGCACAAGGTCTTCCAAGAATCAACTAAATTCAACTAAATCCAGAAAGTGTTGCAAGTGTTGCCTTTTACTACCCAAAAAGGATGTTGTATATCTTTCTGTTCTAAGGAATGTTTTGCTTTGTTCTCAATTCTGAGGGCAGAGAGGAACATAAGAATGGCAATCCATGTAATATAACTAGAACTTTTGTAAGGGACGTGCTATACTATGGATACAGAGGACAAGACAGTTTCCATAACCAAGCCCAGATTCTGTTTGACTTGTTCAACTGCTTAAACCATAGAAGGCATCCATTTTTCCACAATCTATTCAGGTTTATTCATAGCTTCTGCTCCCACAACTGCCATTCTTCTGCAAACTCAGCCAAAACTTCCAGATCCTGAGCCCCATAAAATGGACATGGAAAAGTAAAGGAAAATTTGCCCTTGCCTAATCAATGCATTCTAATGGTACATCTTTACTGCAAATTAAAACCCGAGGCACTGAGTCTCAGAGCCTGGGTCAATTGACTCAGGCTTGCGGAGCATACGCTTCAGGGCTATAAACAGCAGACTAGACATTCCCAAGCTCCAAGACCCTTCCCCATCACCAGGTTTCAGAGCCCAGGCTCCAGCTTGAGCAGGAACATCTACTCCGCTATTTTTTGCCCTGCAGCCCAAGCCGCACAAGCCTGAGCCAACTGACTCAGGCTCTGAGACTCGATGCCATGGGTTTTTCTTTGTAGTGTAGACACACCCACAGAGGCTTTCATGGTACCTACTCCATATCACATTTCATTTTACTCCTAACCCAGAGATTTCCACATGAAAGTGCAAAGCACTCAAATGGTAGTAAGGGCTTGTCTACACAGTGTGGCAATGCACACTATATGGGGGTTGATTTGTAAAGTGCGCCAACGTGTTGCGCACTAGCTGACCTGTGTAGACTCTGCTGGTGAGCACTAGAAGTTTCCTAGCATGCTCTAACAATTTGAAACAATCCTACACTGAAGTCCACTGGAGAACTTTTAGCAAACACCAACAGGATCTCCATTGGCCAGTTAGTGCCCAACATGTTGGTGCACTTTAGAAATCACACCCCTGCAGTATGCACTGCTGCACCATGTGCACAAGCACTAAGAAAGCTCCCACTACAATTTTTAATTGATGTGTTTTGCTGAGCTGGTCTCTAAGCATACAGGAGAGGTGGTGTTTAAAAAAAGGAAAGAAAAAAAGAAAAAAATAAAGAATAAGATGGTGGTACAAAAATCAGTTTAAAAATAGAAACAAGCAGCATTAAATTTGATACAAAATGTGTATATACTGTTATCAGCAAATAGTATTTTGAATTCATAATACTTCATAAAGTATTTTGCAAATAGGCTATGAAACACACTATTGTTTAATGCATATTAATGCACTTCTTATAATATTTAACTCACTCTTTTTAATCCCTATAAAATCAGCAGCTCTACAAACAAAAGAATTAATTTTAAAATACTCAGAGTATAATGTACTGTTTCCCAGCCAGGTCTGGGTCAGGTCTTTATAATGAAACTCAAAGGGCAAAACTCCCTTGATTTCAGGTTTCATCATAAAACCATCAGTCACTGAATCTTTTCTAGTGTGAAGGGGAGTTTCAGGTTAGGCTCATCACCGGTGTGGAGTTCTGTTTTGTCTGGGTAGTCCTCCTCTGCAAAACTGTTCCTTTCCTGTGGACTTGTTTACTGCATTTGTGGAAGGGCCTTTAATACCCAAACTCTCACCTGCCAATATTTTGGGAGAGCCAGTTGGGCCCATTGCTTCCCCCATCATTAGCACCAAACCCTAAAATGCCCTATGGTTAAGCATCTTCTGTGGAGATAGAAAAATATACCCACCCAACCATACTATGGTAATAGTTCTGAAAATGCTCCATCACTCTGCTGCTGAATCACTAGTCAGGACCTTTTAACACTGGGGCTAAAAGATGCCCACAGTGCAAAGGGCAAAAGCAAGTACATCTCTACCTTAATATAACGCTGTCCTCGGGAGCCAAAAAATCTTACCGCGTTATAGGTGAAACCGCATTATATCGAACTTGCTTTGATCCACTGGAGTGCGCACCCCCGCTCCCCCTCCCCCCCCAAGCACTGCTTTACCGCGTTATATCTGAATTCGTGTTATATTGAGTCGCATTATATCGAGGTAGAGGTGTACCTGTGTTATGCAGAGTTGCAATCAAAATGAAATGCATGTTACACGTTTTGTTTTATTTATTGACATTATCAATCTTGTGATAGTAAGAGCTCTTTACTACTCTAAATCTTACTGTTAAAAAATGATGCAATTGTAGCAGTAACTTACTCTAAGGAAAAAGTGGCAGTGCCCTCCAAACCACTGTCTGCATGTCCAACTGGTTCAACTCTGCTGTTGTCCTCCTCTGTCCCATCTTCATCCTGGAAGTAAAGAAGATGTTCTCCTTTAATATTCCAATTTTTAAATTACAATTATTATATCCAAGATGGAAATATATACTTCAAAGATTGAAAGTCTTGTTTAACATTACAACACAGTGACTTCGTCACTGTGGCTCTTCTGTAACATTTATCTAGAGAATTGTTATCATAATGCACTGCTAGAGTTTAACAGTATGTATAAAATGACATGGAAGAAAATCTATATTAAGGTAAATAAGGTTTTAAAATGTTACACAACATAAATGCTTTAAATAAAGAGGTATTGCTCTTCAATTTGTTGACTAATGAATTTAGCCCGGTCATTAGATAGCTTACTAAAGGACTTAAATAAAGAGATGCATTGAACTTGAATGCTAGTTAATTTAAAAAAAATAAGATAAAAGTCCTATCAGGTACTACATCTGCTTCTGAATTTCTTTCCCAGTTATTCTCTCCAAGGTTGCTTTCTGAAAAGCTCCCATAAACATAAGGGGAAACGAACTAATTATACAGCGGAAACAGTGAAAAGTGATTATCCTAAAAGTGCTGTCAAATGTACTAAGTGATCAAACCAAAAAGAACTGGGGAAATACACCTATATATAAAATCTCTTTCAGATTTGTGGCAATCTAAACCATACCATGTAATAATCATAGGTAAAATAATATCACAGAAATATGATGTTTTAATTTGACAGAGTCCCTTTAAAATATTTATGGGTCGCCAAATGTTGGACCAATTTATGCCTCATGTGACTTCACTAAATGAAATAAGGTTTAAATCGGTGCAGTGTTTGCATCCCAGTCTTGCAAACTCTTTTATACATACTTAATCCCATTGAAATCAGTATGGATTCTTTTCCTGAGTAAGAGTCTGCAGGATCTGGCTCTTAGTCATTAAATTATAGCTAGATTTTTTTTGCAAGTGCGTTTCAATTACTGAAATAATGGAATTACTAATGCCAGTGTATCTCACATAACAATGCATTATTCCTGAACAAAATACAGAGACTTTTATATATTGTTTACCACAGAACTTCATTAACAGAATTGAGAGGTATTTATGGCTTCAAAGAATGAAAAAAAGCTCTAATGTTAATTGATTGATTTTACTTTCCGGAAGTGCAAATTAAAAATACATATATTATTCACTGTGCCTATAATTTTTAATGTCAGAATTGGGAATAGAGTACTTCCAAATTTAGACCAATGTAATTAAAGGACTTCCATTAGGAAAAGAGAATCACAAGCATTTTTATAACTATGTGATTCAACAGAAATTTATGCTTTTAATTATCCATGTGACCAAAAAGAAGTATTATATTATAATCAGTACAATTCAAAGCACAGATTTAGATTCCATTGGCAGAGGCATCAATCAGCAAAATGATAAGTGATGGGTTATGAGTTCAGCACACAGAGTCAGACAATATATTAAATTATTGAAGAGAGATTAAAGCAAGGCAGAGGCATTCAGTAATGTCCAATTGACATTTCCTCTGAGAGTCTGCAAAAATCAGAGGCTGGATGCACTGAGCTTCTCTGAGTCGTAGGTATGCTTTGTGCATCCTGGATAGCAGGGCACTGTTTGAAGCCAAGCTACTTGAAGATTGATGATCCCATGTTTTGAGAGGCTCTAATATGCACTTCTTAGTCATCTATCTCTTTTTAGCACCGGGCCACATTTAAAAGGTTAACCAGCATCTTGAACCTGCCTAGAACTGCTTTATGAACGTAAACAAAAACTCCAAAGCAGATATTTTCTATACAGAAAAAGTTGTTTATAAATCAATTGTAAAGGATAACTACAATGTAAGTCACAAATATGCAGTAACAATTTTTACCTGTTTTCAGATTTATTGGTCTTAATGAAAGCTGCAACTATGCATCAAAATATGGTCAATTTTGTACAACTGAAAATAATACTTAAGTATCGTAGACATTATTTACAATTACAGGTGGTGTACAAAAAATGTATACATTGTTGAATGCAGAGTTGCTTTAAACATGCAAAAAACAGGACATTCAGATTTGTTCCTCACAAAAACAGTATCTCCTCCCCAGATTTGCATATATAGTGTCATAGCATATGGTGTTAAAATTAAAGTCTAATGTATGTCTGCAGTGCAGCAGAGTCAGTTACTGTAGGAATCATCTCTTTGAATTTCAGGCATGCACAGACATGCACTCTGCACAGGTATGTGGAGTCACACACTCCAAGTCAGCTCCTTTTATTTCACTTTGTGTGGCTCTTGGTGATGCTTATGTATATCTGGAGCTGTGCAAGGTAGTAAATTTTTATGTGATCTAATTATCAATCCTTACTCTAAATAAATCCAGTAAGTAAGGGAACATTTAAGATGCAAGCATCACTGACCAAAATAGAGATAACCACATGTGATCTTAGGGTACGTCTACACTTACCTGCCGGTTCGACGCGGAGAGTTCGACTTTTTGGAGTTCGAACTATCGCGTCTGATCTAGACGCGATAGTTCGAACTCCGGAAGCGCCGCGGTCGACTCCGGTACTCCACCTCGGCAGAAGGAGTTGGCGGAGTCGACGGGGGAGCCGCGGAGTTCAACCCCGCCGCGTGTGGACGGGTGAGTTGTTGGAATTAGGGTACTTCGAATTCAGCTACGCTATTCACGAAGCTGAATTTGCGTTCCCTAATTCGAACCCCCTTCTTAGTGTAGACCAGGCCTTAGTGTTATTATCTACCTTGTCCTTCTCTCTCAGCCCCTCCTTGTGGTTTGTCAGATCATGTATTGTTTTTTATTCATTTAGATCTCAATCCACCCAACTGAATCCCACACAACTTTACTCACATGAGGAGTCCTGTTACAGTCACTGGTACTTTTCACAAGGATAAAGCTATATACATGCTTCAGTGTTTCTAGAAGTGGGGATCTTACATTGGAAGTTTTCTAGGCAAACACTCTACCTTTATCTGGTTTATAAACAGCCATGGGCTGATAAAGTTTGCAGATGACACGAAGTTGGGAGGTATTGCCAATTTGGAGAAGGATCGGGATATTCTCCAGGGAGATTTGGATGACCTTGTAAACTGGAGTATTAGTAATAGGATGAAATTCAATAGTGAGAAGTGTAAGGTTTTGCATTTAGGGATGACTAATAGGAATTTTAGTTACAAGCTGGGGACACACCAGTTGGAAGTAACGGAAGAGGAGAAGGACCTCGGAGTCCTGGTTGATCGCAGGATGACTATGAGTCGGCAATGTGATGTGGCCGTTAAAAAAGCTAATGCGGTCTTGGGATGCATTAGGCAAGGTATTTCTAGTGGAGATAAGGAGGTGCTAGTCCCGTTATACAAGGCGTTGGTGAGACCTCATTTGGAGTAGTGTGTGCAGTTTTGGTCTCCCATGTTTAAGAAGGACGAATTCAAACTGGAACGGGTACAAAGAAGGGCCACTAGAATGATCCGAGGAATGGAAAGCCTGTTGTATGAAAGGAGACTTGAGGAGCTCGGTTTGTTTTCCTTAACCAAAAGAAGGTTGAGAGGAGCTATGATTGCTCTCTTTAAATATATCAGAGGGATAAATACCAGGGAGGGAGAGGAATTATTTCAGCTCAGTACTAATGTGGACACGAGAACAAATGGATATAAATTGGCAGTCGGGAAGTTTAGGCTTGAAATTAGACGAAGGTTTCTAACCATCAGAGGAGTGAAATTCTGGAACAACCTACCGAGGGAAACAGTGGGGGCGAAGGACCTCTCTGGCTTTAAGATTAAGCTTGATAAGTTTATGGAGGGAATGGTTTGATAGGATAACGTGATTTAGTCAATAGGTCAATAACGTGCCACCACTGGTAATTAGTACCGAGGGTCAATGTTGGGATATTGAAAGTCTTTTTCCTGAGTGTCTGGCTGGAGAGTCTTGCCCGCATGCTCGGGGTTCAGCTGATCGCCATATTTGGGGTCGGGAAGGAATTTTCCTCCAGGGTAGATTGGCAGTGGCCCTGGAGGTTTTTCGCCTTCCTTCGCAACATGGGGCAGGGGTCGCTTGCTGGAGGATTATCTGCTACTTGAAGTCTTTAAATCAGGATTTGGGGACTTCAACAGCTGAGTCAAGGGAGAGAATTATTTCAGGAGTGGGTGGGTCAGCTTTTGTGGCCTGCATCTTGCGGGAGGTCAGACTAGATGATCATAATGGTCCCTTCTGATCTTAAGTTCTATGAGTCTATGAATATTTATGGTTCTCTGTAACCTTCATCATCATCAATGAAAGACAATATGCTCAACATGCACAATACAGGTCTTTGAAACACACCTTCATTCTCTCATTTCTACTTCACACATGGAAAGGGGACATTCCTTAGTGAACACTATGTACACGAGAAGTTTGTACATTTGAAACAAAAGAGTTTTTCACACACAAAAATATCAAGAAAAAGAACTTGGATAACTCATGGAGAATAGAATGGTTATTTTTTTTAATAAAAAAGTTATCATCTGATATAGGTGCTTAGACTGAAAGTGTATTCTCAGTGCTAGCTACAGCACTACAATCACAATGCCATAATCAACAGATGCGTCCTTAAAAAAAATTTTTTTTTAATTAATACTGCAGTAATCAGGAACTCTTTTCCTTCCAATATAACACAGATTTTGATTTACATGGAACGAAATGTAGAGTAAATTGGACACCTGCAGAAGCATGTAACTTGAAATTCTGATGTACTAAGCAATGTAAATAGCTATGAAAATCTCTGCATCAAGCAATTATTTCTTTATTTGGAAAGTAGTTTTCTTCCTGAAAGGCAAAATCCACCTGTACGTGCAATTACTGAGGTAAACTAAGGAGAAGGCACATTACATTTAATGGGTCAACAAAGTTACAGAAACCCAGAAGCATATTTGTACAAAGTGCAAGACAAACCTTCTATTTAGTAGCACTGGTAAAATATTATACATATAACACCTGTATGCTACATCAAAAGAATAAGCATTCCAGTGTAATTAAGAAACAATATGGTAAAAACTTTGCGCAGCGACAGTAATAAATTTTTTTAACTGGGTCACAAAAAATGTAAAATTTGTGACTCAGAGTTAACTGGACAGCCTGTACTGCTTTCAGATACATGATGTGCAATTACTCTTAATTGTGTGAAATCAATTAACAAGTTGTGCATATGTAGGCAATAGCAGATTCTTTCAAAGCATGTGTTTATATATCTGCACTCATGAATCAAGCCCCTAAATATGGAAACAAAGCACTTTTTCAGAAAAGTAATTATTTCTCTATCATTATTGTACTAAATTATATAATAAAACTAAGTACTCAAACACTGAAAATCAGCTAAATTGACCAAACTGGGCATTTTAAATTCTGGTGCTTCTTAACGGATGACTACAAGAAGGGATCCAGTCACTGAAACTCCATGGTAAAATATTTCAATAACTCTATTCACACAGCTTAAGTAATTGTTACACACACAAAAATTATATTAAAAGAACAATGAAGTTACAAAGTCAAGCACTCAAAAGTCAGGAAATACCAGAATTAAGATTGCCTGTGCAACCTTAATTCAGACCCTTTGTGCTTATACTTAATGAAACAGTCTTTAATTACATGATCACATTCTATTGTTTCCGTGGAACACTTGCCTCATTCAATGCACATGGGGATGCATCAGGGTTGTGTACTAAAGGAGGCAGTGATCTACAGGACCCCTGCTTCATTTGTTGCAGAAGTTGATGAGAGTAATGAACAAGGCAGGGGACTGCAGGATGAAAAAGGATGGTCTCTTGGTTAAGATTGTAGAATGCTGCCCTGAAGAAGTGTATTCTATCCCTGCCTCTGCCATCTGATGTTACTCAAGTCACTTAAACCAGGGGTCTAAGATGCAGAAATGCTGAGCCCCCACAGCTGCACCTGAAGTCAATGGGAGTTGTACTTCAAACATATAAAGTGTGGTATAATGCTCACTCTGAGAAATCAGGTCCTAGGCATCTCTGAGCACCCTAATTGGTGGGTACTTTTTATCTTAATATCTCTGTGCCTCAGTTACCAGTGTGTGAAACGGAGATACTACCACCTCCCTCCTCTTATTGCGGTGGGGTGTTGCAAACTTTGTAATATTTAAAAACTCCAGCAGGAGTGTCAGAACATCCTCCACCTCGCCTCTTCCCCCGAGGCCCCACCTCTGCCCCTCAAGCCCTGCCCCCATTGCTCGCTGCTCTTCCTCTCTCCCCGTCCCTGTCCAGGTCGGGAGGGAGCTACAGCTGCCTGACACAGGTAGGAGGCTGACCTGGCTGAGTAGGAGTGGGCACAGGTGATGATCCAGTGCCTCCCCACCTCTGGCACCTGCTGTGACCGGACACTGTCAGGTCCCCTTTTCCAACAGACTTTACAGTCGAACACTGGGCACTCTGGCTACCCTATGTTATGAAAACAAATTCATTAAAGTTTGTGAAGCACTCAGATGCTATAGGGAGGAGCATCACAGAAAAGACCATGAGAAAATTAATAATTCTGTCTTCAGAGCAAATTTGAATAGTGTGCAGTAAATAAGGCATGATGCCACAGATTGAACAAGGAGAAAAAATACTGAAGAGCTATTCATTAAAGGAGCACCACCCATGCAGAGGTCCTATGAAAAAATAGTATGTGATGATTAGGGCTGTCAAGCGATTAAAAAAATTAATCATGATTAATTGTGCTGTTAAACACTAATAGAATACCATTTATTTATATATTTTGGGTGTTTTCTACATTTTTAAATATATTGATTTCAATTACAACAGAATACAAAGTGTACAGTGCTCACTTTATATTTATTATTACAAATATTTGCACTGTTAAAAACAAAAGAAATAGTATTTTTCAATTCACCTCATACAAGTACTGTAGTGCAATCTCTTTATCATGAAAGTTGAACTTACAAATGTAGAATTATGTACAAAAAGTAACTGCATTCAGAAACAAAACAATGTAAAACTTTAGACCCTAAAGTCCATTGAGTCCTACTTCTTGTTCAGCCAATCGTTCAGACAAACAAGTCTGTTTATATTTGCAGGAGATAATGCTGCCTGCTTCTTGTTTACAATGTCACTTGAAAGTGAGAAGAGGTGTTTGCATGGCACTGTTGTAGCCGGCATCGCAAGATATTTATGTGCCAGATGTGGTAAAGATTCATATGTCCCTTCATGCTTCGACCACCATTCCAGAGGACATGCATCCATGCTGATGACAGATTCTGCTCAACAACAGTCCAAAGCAGTGGAGACTGATGCATTTTCATTTTCATCATCATTAGTCAGATGCCACCAGCAGAAGGTTGATTTCCTTTTTTGGTGGTTCAGGTTCAGGTGGTTTCCACATCAGAGTGTTACACTTTTAAGACTTCTGAAAGCATGTTCCACGCCTCATCCCTCTCAGATATTGGAAGGCACTTCAGGTTCTTAAACCTTGGGTTGAGTGCTGTAGCTATCTTTAGAAATCACACATTGGTTCCTTCTTTGTGTTTTGCCAAATCTGCAGTGAAAGCATTCTTAAAATGAACATGTGCTGGGTCATCTGAGACTGCTATAACATGAAATATATGGCAGAATGCTGTAAAACAGAGCAGGAGTCATACAATTCTTCCCCAAGGTGTTCAGTCATAAATTTAATTAATGCATTAATTTTTAACGAGTGTAATCAGCATAAACGCATGTCCTCTGGAATGGTGGCCAAAACATGAAACTGCATATGAATGTTTGGCATATCTGGTATGTAAATACCTTAACTGCCAGGCGAACATCTGCTGACATTCATATCATAGAATATCACGGTTGGAAGGGACCTCAGGAGATCATCTAGTCCAACCCCCAGTTCAAAGGAGGACAAATTCCCAGACAGGTGTGGTTTTTTTGGTTTTGTTGTTGTTGTTGTAAATTGTAAATAAGAAGCAGGCAGCATGAGCTCCAATAAATGTAAATAAACTCATTTAAGCAATTGGCTGCACAAAAAGTAGGACTGAGTGGACTTGTAGGCTCAAAAGTTTTACATAGTTTTGTTTATGAGCACCGTTACGTAACAAAAAAAATCTACATTTGTAAGCTGCACTTTCAAACTAAAGTGATTGCACTACAGTAGTTGTATTAGGTGAATTGAAAAATACTATTTCTTTTATCATTTTTACAGTGCAAATATTTGTAATAAAAATAATATAAACTTTGTATTGTGTTGTAATTAAAATCAATATATTTGAACGTAGAAAAACATCCAATAATATTTAATACATTTCAATTGGTAGTCTATTGTTTAACAGTGCGATTAAAACTGTGATGAATCATGATTAATTTTTTTAATCACGATTAATTTTTTTCAGTTAATCGCATGAGATTAATCGACAAACCTAGTGATGATGTAATTAAATACTACTATAATGCATATGTTCTAGGATGCTGAATTAAGGATGCACAGGCAAACTTAACTCAGGCATTTCCTAACTTTTGAGTGTGTGACTTTGAACTTGATGTTCTTTCTTTTTTTTCCCCGTGTAATAAATATTGAGCACACAGGAGAGAGAGACTCCTTGATCACAGTTCCAGTGCATGGCCCCAGGGCATCAGGGAGCAGTTATTACAGACAAAGTCCAGCTTCTGCCCTGTAGTCCTGGGATGGAGGGTGCAGTCCCATCTATAATACAGTACCAATAACCATAATATTAATGCATGACGGATCCATCCACCATATGCATATATAAAAAAATAACCTTTTCGATATACTGATTTCAACATATTGGAAAAACTCAAACTTATTTTTATGGCATCCGTTCTTGTAATATAATCAAATGAAGTAGTATAAAGGATATAAAACACGAGTATTCCACGTCACGGTTCTTAACAGAAGGTGAAGTGTTCTACTAACAGATTTCAATGTAGAGGAGAACAGACTGTCATTAAAATAATTCTTAAAATACTGCACAGAAGCAAGTTGTATTTCAGCTGGTAAACACAAAGCAAACATTTTGTTTCCATTATTAAAATAACCCTATTACTCTAATCCTTCTTCCCCTATTTTGTGCTGTTGTGCTTAAACGTAATGATTATTTTGCTTACAACAGGAGAGATACACTGTATTGGCTATTAAATTCCTAGCAGTGTTTTATAAATGTTTGTCTGGACCCCTGCAACATGAAGTAGCTTCTTTTTCTTTATGATCAGGTTTGGTGGGAAACAGGTCTTTACAGACCCGTTTCCAGTATCTTAACTAGCACAAGTACACTAGCATCAGGCTTTCATGCTAATGTTCTCACTTCCTGATTAACTGCTGAATCTCCAGAGAAGAACAATTTTCAATTAAATGTGAACGGTTACAAAGATAACATGAAAAATGGAAGTTCTTGAATAAACACAGAAACAAAACAAAAAATACAAATTCTCTTTCACAATTAGAAAGGTGCTTTTTTGCAATCCATATCAGACACACCGGTGTCATTGGTGATGGGCAGAAAATAAGAAACCAAAGAGACTCTAAATTAAAACCCCTCACACTCCCGCCACCAAACCCTCCCCCCCCCGAAAAAAACCAGTCAATAATCATGATTTTTGTTAGTCTATCTCCTTCACTAATCTCACTTTACTTTTTACTTGTCACCTTCCACAGTGGGAAATAAATTGCATCCCAGAAAGGGCTGTTGCAGCAGGTATAAAGTCTCTACATGCCTGAAAGCTCCAGGAGGAAGACCAAACTGTGACTGAATGGCACAATCTAGACTGATATTTGTCCTCTGATCATATATACTAGAATCCCAGTATCCTGAAGGTCACAATTTATGACATTTCACTGGTAATCACTGTGGACCTATTCTGTAATCTTTATGTTGTGTAACGCCTCATCACACATTTAGCCATACTGACTTCAATGACACTATTCAAGTAAGTATTGCTCAGGCACATTATCTGCTACCCCTCGACGCAGCAGTCACTGAGAAAGAGGGTTTGAATATACAGTACTGAATAGTACTGTGGTTGTCACTAAATTCCAGTAGAACCTCAGAGTAGAAATAAATACAGTAGAACGTCAGAGTTATGAACACCTGGGGAATGGAGGTTGTTCATAACTCTGAACAAAAGAGTATGGTTGTTCTTTCAAAAGTTTACAACTGCACATTGACTTAATACAGCTTTGAAACTTTACTACGCAGCAGAAAAATGCTGCTTTCCCTTTATTTTTTACATTTAACCACAGTACTGTACTTGCTTCTTTTTTGTTTGTTTGTTTGTTTTTGGTATTCTCTGCTGCTGCCTGATTGCATACTTCCTGTTCCAAATGAGGTATATGGTTGACTGGTGAGTTTGTAACTCTGAGGTTCTACTGTACCAAAGATTCAAGTTTGGCAGGTTACACCAGATATTTTTGAATTTGAGAATTTGATTTGTGCCTGTGTTGCCAGTTCTACTACTTAAGACAAAAGATTTCCTCTGAGAAAAAACATGTTGTTAATTTACTGGCTTGTTTGTTTTTTAAATTAAGAAAGGTAAAAAAAGAGCTTTATAATGAAAAAGTAAGTATTCACTAAAAACATGTGGAAAGAAACTTTATGTTTTTTTATGGTGAACTATTAAAAATGCAATTTCTGGAGAGTTTTGTAGGCTCTGAGGTTTATCCTCTCACCTCAGGACAAAAGAGAGTTCTTAAAGGAAAGAGCAGTATCTAGGTGTTTTGGGACTTATTCAGTGTGATCCTTTCAAAGGACAAACGTACAGGTAATTTCCCATTGTCTTAGCTGTGAGTGTTTCACACATACCTCTGTATATGTGAGAAAGACAATAGTGAAGTGAGATCTTCTTCACATCACATTCAGAAACTTAACAACCAGAAAATGCAGCACAGCCTTAGTAAAATGAAAATCAACTCATAAAAACCTGCTCCAAAAGAACAAGCCAAGGGGGAAAAAAAATCTTCGTTTTAACTACATATAACACAAAAGAAACCTACATATACACAGCCTGGAATACATGACAAAAGACTTGGAGATATCCCAAGTAACTAGAAACAGCTGGACTTCTCAGCTCATTAACAGACCTTGCAGAATAGACACACTGGCCTGGCTTACACTACGAGTTTATGTCGAATTTAGCAGCTTTAAACTGAATTAACCCTGCACCCGTCCACACAACGAAGCCCTTTACTTCGATATAAAGGGCCCTTAAAATCAATTTCTGTTCTCCTCCCCGGCAAGGGGAGTAGCGCTGAAATCGACATTGCCATTTCAAATTAGGGTTAGTGTGGCTGCAATTCGACGGTATTGGC
Organism: Mauremys mutica; assembly: GCF_020497125.1. Lineage (NCBI taxonomy): Eukaryota > Metazoa > Chordata > Testudines > Geoemydidae > Mauremys > Mauremys mutica. Next base: position 268,117,539 of record NC_059073.1, read on the forward strand.
CTCCGGGAGCTATCCCACAGTGCACCATTGTGACCGCTCTGGACAGCAATCTGAACTCGGATGCACTGGCCAGGTAGACAGGAAAAGCCCCGTGAACTTAATTTTATTTCCTGTTTGGCCAGTGTGGAGAGCTGATCAGCACAGGTAACCATGCAGTCCCAGAATCAAAAAAGACCTCCAGCATGGACTGTACAGGAGATACTGAATCTGAACTCTGTATGGAGAGATGAATCTGTTCTATCAGAATTCCATTCCAAAAGATGAAATGCCAAAACATTTGAAAAAAATCTCCAAGGCCATGATGGACAGAGGCCACAATATGGACTCAACACAGTGCTGTGTGAAACTTAAGGAGCTGAGACAAGCGTACTAGAAAGCCAAAGAATCAAATGGACGCTCATGGAGGGAGGGGAAACTGACGACTGTAGCTATCCCACAGTTCCCGCACTCTCCGAAAACCATTTGAATTCTTGGCTGAGCTCCCAAAGCCTGAAGGGTCAAAAACATTGTCGCAGGTGGTTCAGGATATAAGTCGTCTCTCCCCCCCTCTCTCCTCCGAAAGCAAAGGGGAAAAAAATCCTCTCTCGCCTTTTTTCAGTGTCACCATATGTCTACTGGATGCTGCTGGCAGACGCGGTGCTGCAGCGCTACACAGCAGCATCCCCTTCCCTTCCCTTGTGGACGACAGACGGTACAGTAGGACTGGTATCAGTCATCATCATCCCGTGGGTGCACCTGGCTGGCATCGGTGAGGTCGGCCGAGGGCACCTGGGCAAACATGGGAATGACTCCAGATCATTCTCTTCTTTAAGTTTTGTCTAATGGAGATTCCAGTCCTGTCTGGAATATCATGGCAGCTGGAGGCTTCTGCCTCAGGCTGCTCTCCCAGTCAGCAGCACCGCACGGTCACGCTACCCCTTGCTACCAGGGCTCACAATCAGATACTTAGACCTCTACATTTTGCTGCAAATAAAAAAATTAAGCTGCCATTTAGAACTGTCCCCCAACATACATATCCTGGGACATTTTGTATTTTACCAGTGTCAACCAAAGGCCCACATACAAATGGAGATTCAGTCCTGCCTGTGCTTCTATCCTAGTGCTTGTCACAGATTCCCATTTTCAGCTATAGGCTGAGCAAGTGCAGAATGGTGGTTCACTCTACTTTGCTGTAAACCAACCACCCTCCCCTCCCCCCTTTGATCCCTGCTTGCAGAGGCAATAAAGTCAGTGTTGTTTCTTATTCATGCATTCTTTATTACTTCAATCACACAAATGGCGGGATAACTGCCACGGTAGCCCAGGAGGGGTAGGGTAAGAGGGAAGCAATGGGTGGGGTTGTTGCAGGGACACCCCCTAGAATTGCATGCAGCTCATCATTTCTGCGGGATGTCTGGGGCTCTCTGGTTCTTTAGTAGGCTTGCCTGATATTCTAGGCAGGACTGACTCTCCATTAGACAAAACTTAAAGAAGAAAATGACCTGGGGAGTCATTCCCATTTTTGTCCAGGCACCCCTGACCGACCTCACCGAGGCCAGCCAGGAGCACCCATGACAGCAGGAGACGGTATAGTATGACTGGTAACCGTCTTTGTCAACTTGCAAAGCAGCAGACAGTACAGTATGGCTAGTAACCGTCTTTGCTACTTGCAAAAGCAAGAGGATGCTGCTGTGTAGCACTGCAGTATCGCATCTGTCAGCAGCATCCAGTAGACATATGGTGACAGTGAAAAAAGGCTGAACGGGCTCCATGGTTGCCGTGCTATGGCGTCTGCCCGGGCAATCCAGGGAAAAGGGCGTGAAATGACTGTCTGCCGTTGCTTTCACGGAGGGAGGATTGACTGACGACATTTACCCATAGCCACTCGCGACAAATTTCTGGCCCCATCAGGCATTGGGATCTCAACCCAGAACAGACTGCGGGAACTATGAGATAGCTACCCACAGTGCAACGCTCCGGAAGTCGATGCTAGCCTCCGTACATGGATGCACACCGCCGAATTAATGTGCTTAGTGCGGCCACGTGCACTTGACTTTATACAATCTGTTTCCAAAAATCGATTTCTGTAAAATCGGAATAATCCCGCAGTGTAGACATACCCACTGAATGTGATCTGCCTGTACTTTTACCAAATGCTATTGCATAGTAAAGTCATGTAATCAGCTCCATGGGGTTGCCTTGCGGATCTCATGTGGCAGAACCAATCTCAGGTTAGCTATTGTTGCTGACATCTCTCTAACAGATGGGGCTTTAACACTGACCTTAACGTGGCAGCTTGCCAAAGAGCTACAACAAAAAACGCAGTAAGATTCAGATGCACACTGGCCTAAAGTGTTTGTGTCAAAAGAAACACACACTTGATAGACTTTCTAATAATCTTTGCCCACCAGTGAAGACAGAACACTGCAAAATGAGAGACTCTGAACAGCTCTAAAATACTCAGCAAATCTGCAATGGGGTGAGTTAAGGGAAGAAATAACAGAAAGATTAATATGCAGCTCCTTCACTGCTTTCCAAAGCAATGTTAGCTATAAAGTGTAAGTAAATTTGAACTGCCATGGTAATATATTGTAAAATATATTAATCACTAAGGGCCAAATTGTGATACCTTTTCACAAACAGAATAGCACCTTATGCCATTAGTAGTCTCATTGACTTCAATGTGACTACTCATAGTGAAAGGTGCTATTCAACCTGAGTAAGTGTATTGCAATCTGACTCTTAGTGATTGTGTATGCCAGGATTATTGGAAAATACGACAAGAACTAAATGGATAAGAAGAGTGAAATACAATCTCACCCCTGCAGATGCTCCTGCCAGTTCAGGTGTGAGGCATATTTGAAAGGATTGTTCTAGTGTCACTCCCCCCACAAAACAGGAACACAGGACTATCACCAGAGCTCTCAAATGGGTTCAGAAGCATTAATGCAAATAGTGTTAGTAAGTACAGGCCTGATACTTCACTGCTCTGTACCTTGACTACTCATTTCTTCTTATGTGGCACTTCCGTTACTGGAGGTTTGCAACTATGGCATCCCATTCAGTACAATTCTCTGCTAATCTCTTTGTGGATTAATAGTCCTTTTGATACACCCAAGATACTGCATCATGCATCCAAGATCTTTTTCTACTTCCTGTTCTGCTGCCATAAACTTGTGTCACCCACTGATCCTCTTAAAATGTGTCCTCAAATCGTATCTTTCTTTTCATAAGATCTCTGAACTAGCATTTGTGTAGTTTCAATCATCTCCAACACTTTTTCATTGGTTACAAAGCCTATTCATGATATTTTCAGAATTCTTGTTACACGATAATTAGCTGTTTCTTTATTATTGATTATTTGAATGTACATGTGCCACAGCCATAATTTAAACACAAACCAAATGTAAGTTTTCAAGAGTTGGAACTTAGTCTTCAGATTTATATCCCTTCTGATCAGATGTTATTCATCTAGAATGTCTTTCACGCTTCCTATTGTGGTGCTGACTTCTGCATCTGGTGTAATGATGCTTCCTAAGTAGCAATAATTTATCACTTGCAAGACAGCCATGTCATTCACTGGTTTCTTGCATTTTTTCAGGATCCCACCATACAACCACAGATTTTGTCTTGTCCGCACTCAACTCTATACCATATGCTTTGTCATATTCATATATAATCTCCACTAACATCAGTCCTCCTTTGGAATCAGCCAACAAACTGTGTTTGGCCTGATTTGGGCACATTTTACACTTGCTTTGCAGTTTGTGAATGAGGACACAAGAATGTATTAATGAATATACAAGGTGTTAAGATTAATGGAAAATGGGTGAATAACATTTGCTATGCAGATAACACAGTTTGTTGGCTGATATATATATAAATAAATAAAATGATGAGCATTGTTTAGTTATTACAAGATGGAACTGAGCAGCCAGGAGTCTGTTTCCATCTCTACCACTGACTTGTTATGTAACCAGGGCAAAATCAATTAAACTATCTGCATCTCAGTTAATATCAGTATACTGGGAATAATCTTATTTATCCAGGTTTGCAATGTGGTTTGAGATACTTGGACACTTGGGGCAGAGAATACTACCTTGGAGCAATAATACTGACAAAACACTGTTTATTAAAGCCTTAAGAAAATAGGTCTTTTGGCCAGAACATATTGCCACAAAATGCTTAAGCCTGACTAAGCCTGTATCAGATGTGTTTCTTCTTCAGCCATCTGATAACATTTGGGATCCCTGACCAACTTTTTAGCTCTTTTACTGAAAATAATGCAAAATCATTTTGGGATACAAAACATCAAGAAAATTAGCTATTGTATTTTATTATTATTTATGTCAATAACTCACTTGCAGAATAATCCATAACCATAAACAAGTTAAATGGTAAAAAATCTTTTCTTAGGGTTTACATTTATTAGTATATGCACATTTCAGTGTTGGTAGTGACATCTATTGGCGACCTCACTACAGTATGTTTTTGAAAAATGACGAGATGACAGATAAGGAATAAGAAAAGATGGCATGTAATAGGAAAGTACTCATCTTTATTGTGCTAAATATTTTAAATATATAACATGTAGCATAAAACACACTCTCAGCAATTACCAGTGCATCAAAAGTGCTTTCTAGGAGATCTGATCAATATAAAATTACAGGCAATTCTGTTTCATTATTTCACAACACTAGTATTTATACTGGGGTATATGTATTAGACCTATGTATAAATACTTAATATTCCATCAAATTGATCGGTCACTTGAAAATAAAATGGGTTCATTTCATATAATTACATTGTTGCCGATTTTTTATACACTTTCTATTTTTATATAAAGTTCCACAAAACAGTGGATTGTGCTACTTAAATAAATTAAAACAAAAAACATTAGCCTTGACCTCAGGACTTCTTACCCTGATCAAACCTCTGGCATTGTACATTCTTGGTGTGCAATTTGTAGACTAACATATGGAATCTATCAAGATCTGTCTGTGTAAACTAAATAGTGGGGTCAACATTTAAGACAGACCAATAAAGTTATGTTTTGCTGTTATGAAAACATGGGACAGATTTTTAGGATGGATTTAGTTGTGAATGTTTCAGAGTAGCAGCCGTGTTAGTCTGTATCCGCAAAAAGAACAGGAGTACTTGTGGCACCTTAAAGACTAACAAATTTATTGAAGCATGAGCTTTCGTGAGCTACAGCTCACTTCTTCGGATGCTACTAGTTACTAGTTACTGTTACTAGTAACAGGACTACAGTTACAGTATGGTCCATAATACATTTATCTAGGAAGGTTTAGCTCAAATACCAAACCTGTTTTTAGATATATTATGCTTTTACCTTTTTTTCCCCAATCGGGAAATGGAGACACAAGGAGGTCATTTATCAGTGCAACAAGTAGGCACCATTGCTACTTAAACCCATCCAACACTAATTTTGGAGAACTTTTGGAGGGGAACATATTTTTTATTTTGATGACAAAACTTTGCAAAATGAGGTTCCTAAATTTGTTAGCTAACATTGTCCCTACTTGATGTTAAACTAAGCTGGAACTTCGTTACAGGGAACACAACAAAATCCATGTTTCTATTTTTATATAAAGTTCCACAAAACAGTGGATTGTGCTACTTAAATAAATTAAAACAAAAAACATTAGCCTTGACCTCAGGACTTCTTACATTGTCCCTACTTGATGTTAAACTAAGCTGGAACTTCGTTACAGGGAACACAACAAAATCCATGTTTCTATTTTTATATAAAGTTCCACAAAACAGTGGATTGTGCTACTTAAATAAATTAAAACAAAAAACATTAGCCTTGACCTCAGGACTTCTTACCCTGATCAAACCTCTGGCATTGTACATTCTTGGTGTGCAATTTGTAGACTAACATATGGAATCTATCAAGATCTGTCTGTGTAAACTAAATAGTGGGGTCAACATTTAAGACAGACCAATAAAGTTATGTTTTGCTGTTATGAAAACATGGGACAGATTTTTAGGATGGATTTAGTTGTGAATGTTTCAGAGTAGCAGCCGTGTTAGTCTGTATCCGCAAAAAGAACAGGAGTACTTGTGGCACCTTAAAGACTAACAAATTTATTGAAGCATGAGCTTTCGTGAGCTACAGCTCACTTCTTCGGATGCTACTAGTTACTATTACTAGTAACAGGACTACAGTTACAGTATGGTCCATAATACATTTATCTAGGAAGGTTTAGCTCAAATACCAAACCTGTTTTTAGATATATTATGCTTTTACCTTTTTTTCCCCAATCGGGAAATGGAGACACAAGGAGGTCATTTATCAGTGCAACAAGTAGGCACCATTGCTACTTAAACCCATCCAACACTAATTTTGGAGAACTTTTGGAGGGGAACATATTTTTTATTTTGATGACAAAACTTTGCAAAATGAGGTTCCTAAATTTGTTAGCTAACATTGTCCCTACTTGATGTTAAACTAAGCTGGAACTTCGTTACAGGGAACACAACAAAATCCATGTTTATATTATATTAAAATAAATAGCTACAAAGTTTTTGTCACATTAATACTTATGAAAAAGAAAGATCTTATTATAATCGCTATCAAAAGGGCTGGTGTGTCCAAGAAGCAAAAAAAACAACAACATTCAAAAGGGCTTGATGGCAGCTTTGACAACTGTTTTTTTTTTAAAGGAAGAAAATAAACTGTGTTAAAATCCAGTATTCTCACAAGCATAGTGCATCTGTTTTCTCTGTGAAGTACAGTACTCAGAAAAAGTAGGTCAAGTTAGGCATGTCCATTAGTTCTCCTATAAATAGATTACTTTGAGTTCACCTTCTTGTAACTAATGTAGAACAACAGAATTTTTAATTTTTTTGCTTCAGTCTGACAAAGTTTGTTACTACTATAGAGAAAAAAAAGATCATCTAGTTCTGTGTGATTTTTAAAAGCAGAAAAAATGACACTGAATGTATGGAATTGGGATACATTTTCTCTACAGAAAAACAAATGTACAAGCCTTCACCTATAAGTTTAGAGATCTGAAAGATTTCTATAGAGATGCATTATATATGAGTTGCACAGTCTTCTCTTGATACAGAGACAAAGAAAGGGGAAAAAATTGGCATAAATCACTTCACATTTTTGCTATAACCGTTGCTGCATGATTATTATTCACTTCAACTTTTCAAGGACCATGACTATATTTTTCCTCATTCTTGAACTAATTTTTTTGAATACGAAATACTATTCCTTATTTGTCAGTAGGTAAATTTCGAATAGGTCTCATAACTCTTTTATCCTTTTTATTTTAATCTGAAGTAGTCCCTAGTTCCCTGATTTGCAGATCTGTATCACTATGCAAGGTCTTCACTGGCTTCAGTTCAGTTTGATCCCCTGGAGTACTGAATATAAGAATCAACCCAGAAGTGAGCTAAAAGTGCTGTGTTCTGTTCTCTGTCACTTTGAAAATCACCTTACTCACTCCGGCATTTTAATATCAAAATTCAGGGCTGGGTATTTTTTTCCATCCCTGCACACTACTGTTTAGTGATGTCATCAGAAAGCTAATGAAAGTTTGTGTGGATGTTTAGTTTCCCCTCTTAAGGGGGAGAATGTTGAGATAAAAATCACAGACAGGATTCTAAAAAGTTTTCTTTTTGTGCTACTAACCCCAACATCATAAAACTGAAGGATTTTTAAAATCCAGTTTATTCAGAGATTCATAGCCACTCATATTATGATTTTATTACACTTCATTTTGCTTGGAGTCAGAAGACAGGTCAGTTTTACTCTCTGTTTATAGCCTATTTAACCTGCAGTTCTCATGCATTACATGACTGTTTGGTTTGAGTTTCTATCAAGGCAGACTGAAATTTTCATTATTGGTATTAAAAAAAAATCTCATGAGAATTTTGTTTATCTATGTTAGGTACTGTAAATATACGCACACAAATATACAATTCCCAAATAATTCAGTGTCCCTTTGAGTTAAATGTATTTCATACAATTTTAGAGTTTTGTAGTTTATTTTCCTCTTTTTAGATTCACATTCTAGTCTGCTATCCACTGCACCTTTAACACTCCCTGCATGCAAAGTCTGTTCCAATTAAGACTCCATGTCAAGATAGTCTCTTGCAAGACACAGATTTTACCTAAGAGGACCCATATAGAAATTCTTACTAATTAAAATAGTATAGCATTTTTCATTGTTTTTTGGTCCATTTGTTTTGCTGAATTCAATGCAAGTAAAAAATTCAAACTTCTCAGTGAATGCTCCATTTTAACTGCCTACAGGGTTATAACCTGGTCTTCGACAATTTTATTGATTTTTTAATCAAAAACATTAAAATACAATAAAACCTGCCTTAGCGACCATCTCTGAAGAGATACCACCTGCCATGACTTGCAGAGGCCATAGAACTTTTTGCTCTATAATTTAACTGTGAAGAAACTGTGAAGTGATCACCTGTCATCTGCAACTAGCAACCACATTTTCTTACTCCTTTCAGAGCTGGATGCCCACCTGGCAGTTGCCACTCGCCACTCTGTCTTCAGAGCTGGGTGGCTGGAGAGCAGTGGCTGCTGGCCAGGTGCCCAACTCTAACGGCACCGCTGCCGCCAGCAGCAGCAGAGAAGTAAGGGTGTCATGGTATGGTATTGCCAGCCTTACTTCTCCGCTATTGCTAGCGCTGCCTTCAGAGTTGGGCACCTGGCCAGCAGCCACCACTCTCCAGGCACCCATCTCTGAATGTAGTAAGTAAGGGTGGCAATACCATACCATGCCTTTGAAGAGACCATCTCCTACAAGCGACCACTTTTGCTAACTCCCATGAGTGGTAGCTCTGGGCGGGTTTTACTGATAATGGCAAAGTGCTCCAAAAACTTCAATGAATTTAGCTTCACAGCACCACTGGGAAGTAGGCACATTTTATTATTCACATTCTTCATTTCAGGAAACTGAAGCACTGGGACATGATTTTAAGAATGATTTTGAACTTTAGATATCTTCATTTTGGGGTAACTAAACTGATAATGTCATAGCCTGATTTTAAGAAGAGTGCTGAGCATCCACAAATCCTGTTGAGGTCATTGGGAGCTACGGATGCTCAGCACCAGTGAAAAGCTGAAGTTGGACACAAAAGTTGAGGAAACAAAATGAGAGGCCAAATTTGAAAAACTGGCACTAAGAAAATTGCCACGGGTCACATAAAAAGTGCCAGACTCACCCCTACAGAAACAGTTGCACCAGTGAAGTCCTTCACCATGCCACTGGCTTCCTCAACAGGAGCCTCATATGAGAAATGAAAACAGCCTGGGAAATGCACTGAATCAAGACATCTCTGACCAACCTGCCTTTGATCCCCTTGCTGGTCCAAACCTCATGCTTTCTGTGCTGTGTGCCAGGATCCGTAGTTGTGCGCAGGCTACAAGCAGCTTGCGCTAATGTGTTCCCACTAATGAACGTTTCTCTGCCAGAAGATCCTCTCAGTCCAATGAATTCTGGCCAAAACGTGCATGAGAGCCAGGAAGAAAAAACAGCTCTCTGGACTCCCAGACCTATACATTCATCACAAGAGCTTGTGGTAATGAGTTCCACAAGATAACTATGAGTTGTGCAAAAACAAAAAGTATTTCAAGTATTAATTTTATTACCTTTATAGTTTAGTGTCCCTTTATTATTTTATTAAGAGTAAACAACAAATGATTAAACTTCTCAGTACCAATCATTATTTTATGTACCTCTTATTTGTCTCATCTCACAACGAGAAGCCCCAAATCTTTTTCATCTATTCTCATATGGAAATCTTCCCACGTCACTAATATTTTTCACTCCCCCTTTTGTCCTTTGTCTGACTGAGTGACAAGAATTCAATACATTATTCTACGTGAAGGTGCAACATTGTTTTATATGAACACATTATAATTTTCCAGTATTAGTCCTAGAATTTCTTAATAAATATATATTTTTTTCATTCTGATGGCTGATGTACATCAAGCAAAAAATTTTGCTGGTCACGACACTTCAGAATTTTGCATGAGTTGTTGCAGTTACTCATCAATACAGATAGTTCAAGTTATTCTTTGCAATATCCATTAATTTGAGTTTAGCTACACTGAATTTCATCTGCCATTATGTTATCCAGAAGTTGGTCCAATAAAAGAGATTACCTCTCCCACCTTGTCTCGTTAATATCCTGGGACCGACATGGCTACAACACTGCCTACATTATGTTATTCAGTTACTAGATTCATCTGTAGTTCCCTCTCCCAGCAATCTCATCTAAGCTTAAACTAACCTAAATACTTTTGTATCTTCTGCAAATTTTGCCACCTCAGTCCTCATCCTTGTTTTCCAGATCATTTTAAAATATATTAAATAACTATTCCTAGTACTGTTCCTGGGGCAACTCATTACTCACCTTCCTTTCAATATTGGAAACTGACCATTTTTTCCTACTCTTTGGTTTCTCTCTAATAAGCCAGTTTCTAATCCAAGACAGAATTTTGTTGTCACCACAGGATTACTTAGTTTCCCTAATACCCTCATCCAAATAAATCATATCTACCAGTACTCCTTACATATAGGGCCAGATTGAGAAATAGGCACAACAGGCATGTGTCTAGAGCTCTGATCCCTGGAGTTGTGTGATGATGTCAGAATCTAAGCTTTGATTTCAACATAAAACAGAGAAAACCTGTCTTATGGTTGGAAAGAAAAGCTTGAAAATTTTGACCTGAGTGTAACCCATGCAGAGATATCTGCCTGAAGGCTTGTCTACACAAGAAAGTTGCTCCGATTTAATTTAAATCAGTTTAAAAACCACTTTACTTTACCTGGTGACTATCCAGTGTAGGCACTGTTATTTCAGTTTAAGAGTGACTTATTTCAATTTAGCTACGTTGATAAGAAATTGAGTTGGGGTTTGTCTTGATTAGGAATTAATGGTGTGTTGGACATATTAACCAACACATTCTAACTAAAACGTTTTATCATTCTAGTTTAGACAAGGTGATGTGCAACCAGCTATAATGTGTTCAAGTGTACACTTCAGTGTTAGGAATGGGCAAACAAGATCTAGTTAGCTAACACATTGTAACACACCCTTAAATCCTAGTCAAGACAAACTGTTAGCTACTCCAAAATAGGACACACAAACTAAAATAAGTGCGGCTACACAAGGTTTTACACAATTTTCAAGAAAAAGCACAACTTTGAGAGTCATGCAGACTTTTGAGACTCAGGCTGAACCAGGCCACTCTTCTTCATTTACACTACATTCCTTGACAATAGACCTGATCTTCTGCCATTTACTTTCTGGGGAGAAGCTGGGTAGGAAGCCTGTAGCTTCTACTCTCATGTGTATACAGCACCAGACCAATGGCTCATCTAGTTCAGTATCCTGTCTCTGACAGCGGTCAGCAATAGCTGCTTTGGAGGAAGGTGCAAGAATCCTAACTTGCCCGCAGACGAAGTTCCTTCCTAGCCCCATCAGTCCATGAGTGGTCTGTGTCCTGAAGGTTTACAACCATGGTGGCTAGACATATACTTCATGTCCCATAAAAATGTTACAGGTTTCATGAGAGCACAGGACTTCCTTGGTGACCCTTCTGAACAGCAAGCCTGTTTGTCACCACCTTAACAACCCAGGAAGGGCCAGCCACCTACCTAACCTTTGAAGATGTTGGGATATTAAAGAAAACAAAAGCTACTGTGCCTCACAGTTAGAAGATGGTTTGATATAAAGGTCAGACAGTTAAGATTTGTTGGGGGCAGATGTAGCCTGCAAGGAGAACTCTCATTTCATACTGAACCTAACGAGGTTCACTGGATTCACATGGAATTTTAGATGAATTCAGAACCCCAAGCAAACTGGGAGAAACAAACATACTTCAAGTGAATCCAGTGCTTTTGGTTTACTGAAACCAGTGCCCACAGCTCTACTGATATCTGCTACACGTGCTCCAATATGTAAGCACAGTTTAACCCTGAATTACCTTGCCATTATGAGTTCCTGTCAGTTCCGTAACATTATTGGATTGAAGCTTTTCTGAGGTTTGATTTACTCCAAGAAAATCCTACATCACCACATACTGTATAATAATGCAACAGTATAACAGGCACAGAAAGCAAGAAAAATCTATAAAATTGACAAAAAAGCAGTTGTCTCTCTCCTTACATATAGCCATGATGAAGGAAGTAATGAACAGAGAGAGAGAGAATCTCTTTAGAGTAGAGCATAGAGAAGTTCATAATGGTTTCCTCAGGGATTGGTAATGGGACTAATGTTACTGAATGTACTTATTAAATGATATGCAAAAGGAAGGGAAAGTAAAGTGATGAAATTTGCTGGTGACAGAATTAAGGTGCGTTTAAAAATAAAATAAAAAAAATAAAATAAAAAAAAAATCAACCACCACAGCAAAACAACCGAAGAGCTTTATTAGAAACTCCAGATGGATCATACCAAGACTGTGGATTGAGAAGCTTGGTGACTGAAGTAATTTAACTTGGATAACTGTAAGGTAACATATACTGGGAAATGTAAGCTCAACTAGCAGGATCCACTAAGGGGGTTAAAGAAACAGGGTTCTTGGGAAAAGTCATTGAAGCCAATGAAGAGCAGCAGTCAAAAACCAGATAATTCCAAAATTAGAGCATGATGGGAATGCAATACATTTAATATATCGGGATTCTACTAAAGCACTGACAGTGTCTCATGAAATCAATTTTCAAGTCAGATTTAAAGCTAGCAATTCCCCTTCCTGCTACCTTTTGAGGGAAGGAGTGGCAAAATGACGCAACCATTGGCATTTGTATTTATTAATACTATATATTTTTGAATATTTAAGAAAATAAACACATTGTATGAGTCAGATAACACTGCTCTACAGCCAAAATGCTTCTGAAATAAATGTAGTCAAACTTTACTAATTCTGGGTCACTGAGAAAGGCTATAGTTTTTCTGTTTAGCCAAAGTGAGCAGAGATGCCTTGTACTTGTGTGAACAGTGCAGATAACTTCTGCTATGTTTGTGGTGAAGTGACTTTTGTATCACAAAAGCGCAGTATAACCACTATGGTTAAGAAAGCCTATCACCTTTATTTTGGCTGCAAAATTGGAGATCAGGACAAGAGGTGGGCCCCACACATATGCTGCAACACTTGTGCAACAAATCTTCGCCAGTGGTTGAACAGGAAAAGGAAATCTATGCCTTTTACAGTGCCAATGATTTGGAGAGAGCCAACAGATCATACCAGCAATTGTTACTTCTGCATGGTGCCTCCAGTTGGGAAAGGTGTGTCAAAGAAGAAAAAGTGGACTGTGCATTATCCAAATATTCCATCAGCTATACGCCCAGTACCCCACGGAGGAGGACTGCCGGTTCCTGATGCACCAGAATCATTCTCACTTGAGTCAGACGAAAAAGAGGATGAAACTTCTGGTCCTGAACCATCAATGTCACAGGACCCACATTTTCTCCCATCCTCCTCCTCTGAACCACACCTCATAACACAAGGTGAACTGAATGACCTTGTCAGGGATTTGGAACTACCCAAGAGTAAGGCAGAGCTGTTGGGCTCCAGACTACAGCAGTGGAATCTCCTGGCAGGTGATGTTAGGGTTTCCATGTTCCGTGACCGTCAAAAGGATCTTGTCCCATTCTTCTTCATGGAAGGTGATCTTGTAGCCTGCAACAACATCGATGGTGTGATGGCAGCCCTCAACATCGTTCACGATCCAGATGAGTGGAGACTGTTCATTGATTCATCGAAGACGAGTCTTAAAGCTGTTTTACTGCATAATGGCAATGTTTTGCCATCAATTCCAGTTGGTCATGCAGTCCATATGAAGGAAACCTATGACAACATGAAACAACTTTTGAGGTGCATAAACTATGACCAACATCAGTGGCAGATTTGTGGCGATTTGAAGGATGTTGCTCTCTTGCTTGGTCTGCAGACTGGATACACAAAATACTGCTGTTTTCTCTGTGAATGGGATAGTCGTGCAAGAGATTCCCACTACATCAAGAAAGATTGGCCACTCCGACAGTCATTGGAGCCTGGGAGGAAAAGTGTTCAGCATCCACCACTTGTTGAATCAAGGAAGATTTTGTTACCACCCTTACACATCAAGCTGATGAAGAACTTTGTCAAGGCCATTGACAAAACACAAGCAGCTTTCAAGTACCTCTGTGGAAAATTTCCAAGGTTAAGTGAAGCTAAGATAAAGGAAGGTGTCTTTGTTGGTCCTCAGAGTCGTGAACTTCTTCGAGATGATGCATTTGACCATGCACTGCGTGGCAAGGAAAAGACGGCATAGAAAGCCTTCCAGTTAGTGGCAATAAATTTTCTCGGAAACAACAAGGCAGACAACTGCAGGTTGTTGGTGGAAAACCTCCTCAAGGCATACAAAAGCCTTGGTTGCAACATGTCACTAAAGATACATTTTTTGCACTCTCATCTAGATTTTTTTCCACCGAACTGCGGAGCAGTGAGCGACGAGCACGGCGAGCGATTTCACCAGGACATTGCAACAATGGAGAAACGCTATCAGGGCAAATGGAGCCCATCAATGCTTGCAGACTATTGCTGGACAGTGACAAGAGATGCTCCATTTAATAAATACAAGAGACAAGCCAAGAAGCGCCGAGTAGACACTGAATAGGACTAAACTATGTACATAATCGTTTTTTGCCTTTTGTTTCATAATAAATTTTAGTTATATAACTCTTTTGCTGATTTTTAAAGTGTTACATAAACAGGACAGGTGAAATATTATCATGTAAAGCAACCATAAACACATGAAAAGACCTAGGTTTACAATTTATGATTAAAACTCTACTATCTACACAATATACATAGACATAAAATGTAAAAACTTAAATATCTTAGAAACAGTAGCCAATCAGTTGTTTTAATTGTCATATTTGAATTCAGCACATCAAAATACATAATAAATAGCACATTTTATCTCTGAAGCAGACGACTTCTCAAAAATTGTAGACCAGTGTAATAGGTTGTATTATGTAAAAATTATGACAAAGAGAAAACTCGCCTAGGAACCATGAGCGAGCAGGGAACATGTAGTAGCAAACAATATGAAGTCTGATTCTCAGGTCCAGCCAACCTGTGCTCAGCCCAGGACCTGAGGGGTTGTGGGAAACAAAGGTGATTGTATTTGAATTTTACACCCTACCCCTCAACCATGCGAGTCAGGGGAAGGGGAAAAAAAATATATATATATATGGACATGCATTGGGGTGGTGGGCACATCTGACTCTAAAGTTATGTTTATACAGTAACTGGGAGACATAATTCCCAGCTCATGTAGACATGCACACCCCAGTTCTGCTTGATGGAGTGTGCTAAAAATAGCACTCTGGCCATAGCAGCACAGGCGGCGGCAGCAGCTTGGGCTAGTGCACAGCAGGGGGGTTGGGTGGGATTGTACATGGGCAGGTAGCCCAAGCTGCTGTCTTTACCGTCATGGCCACACTGCTGTGTTTGGCACACTAGCTCCCACAGAACTAGCAGAGGGAAGCCCACCCAAGTTAGGGATTACACCAGCTGGTGTGTACGCATATCCTAAGGCTACAGCAGCCCATGGATGGCAATAGTGGCCATGAAGTAGCTTTGTAAGGGAGAGTTCTCTTCTCCTATTCACCAAAGAGCACCCTTGAGGTACAATCTTATTTGGGCCAAATACATCAGCATATGCACACACACCCCACTGTATTCTGGGGGCTACATATGCTGAAGTATCTTGCCCAGCCGCAAGAAGGTGATAGCACCTCTCTGTGTAGCTCAGTGAGACCACACACAAATGCTGTGGTCAGTACTGGTCACCCTGCTACCAGAAAGGTGCACACAAAGACAAAGCAGAAGCAATTAAGGAGTTTAAGGGGCTTATTTAGAAGGAAAAGGTGTTTGTGCGGGGGGGGGGGGGAGGAGTGGATAGCTTCCTTACAGTCTGACAAAGGCTTGGGATGAGGAAAATTAGCAATATAGTCAACAATTATTCTATAGATGTAAATACCAGGATCAGAGTGGAACTGTCACCTGGTGCAAGGCTGTATGACTAGGAGAAAGGAGGTGACATTAAGGGACTTTTTAACTAAATATCTGAAAAGTTCCCTGTTGGTATGATGTCTCAGGTTGTGGAACCGTCTCCCAAGAGAACAGGCAGAATCCCCCATTTCTTAAGTTATGTAAAACTAGCCTGAATGAAGAACTACAAGATACACTTTAGGAAATAACCTAGCACCCTAGTGAGAGGATGGAGTAGATGACCTGACAGTATAACAGGATTTAAAATGACTAGAGAATTCTATAACCATCAACCACCTTTACAATTATATAAGTTAAAACACTGTTGCTATGGTAATCAATCTTTATGCTTCATTACATAAAATGACTGCATGCAAGTACTGGGAAGGAACCAAGTCTAACTCAGGTGTGGGCAAACTTTTTGGCCCAAGGGCCACATCTGGGTATGGAAATTGTATGGGGGCCATGAATGCTCATGAAATTGGGGGAGGGGTGAGGGCCCTGGGGTGAAGCCAGAAATAAGTTCAGGTTGTGGGAGGGGGCTCCAGACTGGGACAGGGGGTTGGCATGCAGGGGGAGGTGAGGGCTCTGAGGGCTGGGGATGAGGGTTTTGGAGGGAGGAGGGGAATCAGGGCTGGTGCACGGGGTTGGAGCACGAGAGGGAATCGGGGGTGCAGGCTCCAGGCGGAGCTTACCTCAAGCAGCTCCCAGAAGCAGCAGCATGTCCTCCCCCTGGCTCCTACGTGGAGGCGTGACCAGGCGGCTCTGGGCACTGCCCTGTCCACAGGCACCACCCCACAGCTCCCATTGGCCATGGTTCCTGGCCAATGAGAGTCAGCAGCTGAATCCGGGCCTGCAGGTGGGACTGTGAGCCCATGCCCTGCTGCACCTGGGGCTAGATAGCTGGAACCAGGACCCTGCAAATCCCTGCCCTGTGGTTTGCCAGGGGGTGGGTCACTGCAGCTAGGCTGTGTACCCCTGTCCTGCAGCTGCGGCCAGCTTCACAGCAGGGGCTGAGCGCTCCCCATGGCTGCACCCCCCACTGCACCTCAGCCCGGCTACTTCCGCGAGGGGCTGCAGCAGGGGCCCTGGGTCCCAGCCCCATAGCTTCCACCAGGGGGCTGCAGTTGGGGCCACATGTCCCTGCCTGGCTGCAGCAGGGGCCGTGTGCCCCCCTTGCAGCTTCCCAGGGCCATGCGCCACCCCCAACCGCCGGCGGGGGCTACAGCCTGGGCTGCGCACCCCTGCCCCGCAGCTGTGGCCAGCTCCAGCGTGAGAGCTGTGCACCCACCATGGCTGCGCCCCACACTGTGGCTACTGGAGCCAGGGCTGTGCCCCACACCATGGCAGGGGTCTCGGCCTGTCAGACTCCACCCCCCCATGGGACTCCATTCCTCCCCACTACTTAGCCCTGCCCCCAGTGATTTTTAGTAACGTCAAAGACAGATCATGGGCTCCTTGAATTTTTGTTTATTGCCTGCGACTTGTCCGTGACTTTTACTAAAAATAACCATTACAAAAATCTTCGCCTTACTGAATATTACTGAGTACAAGTAATTAGGTCTGCACCTACAAGACAGAAACAAAACAACATATGTCTACCCAGCAAAGAAAAACCCACAACTGGCCCACGCTAACCAACTCGGGCTCAGGCTGCGACCCATCCCGCAGGTTCTTTAGTCTCAGCCTGGAAGTCTACATAGCAGTAAAACAGCTCTGCAACCCGAACCCCACGAGCCCAGTCACCTGACATGGGCCAGCCTTGGGTTCTTCTTTGCTGTGTAGATGTATCCAAAGTCCCTACCCTGAGGAGCTTATGTTATAGCCAGACACACACCACCGACTGGACAGGGTCTGAGCTTGAGACTGCATCTTTACAGACCTGGTTGAGCATTTCTGGGATTTGTAGAAGTAGTGAGAACTGTAAGAATAGATGTGCCACTAGATATCTACAGCACTTGTCCACTGGATAAGTACAGATGTGCCACTAGGTAAGTACAGCACTTGTCCATTGAGTAGGTACAGCATTGCAGGTGGGAGAAGGATGTGATGTAAGAGGTGACATAGGATTCATGCAAAGGGCTGAGAAGGTGAGAAATAAAATAAGAAAGAAAAGAGTTAAGTGGAGGCAAAGTTGTACAGCTTGAACTTGAAGCGTAAAGCAGAAGGAAACCAGTGCAGAAAATGGATGACGTGAATTACTTGGCCCATGTACAAGGAAGGTTAGTTTAGCCATTCCCTTCTAAACAGACTAGAGGACAAAAAACTGCAGGCCACCGAGGAGGAATGCAGGCATCCAGGTGGGACTCTAAAGCCTACATTCTCAACTGAAATGCAGGTCTTCCTAAAACTTCAAACCTTGAACGAACGAATGACAACAAAATCTAGATCACAGATTATTGCCATTTCTCAATTAATCCCATCTGTGCATGGGCATTATTACAATGGAGAACTCAGACTGATTGGGTTGTCTAGTTTCCATCACTTAAAGGATCAGTAAAAGGATTAGTGTTTCTTAGGGGACTCGGGAAGTTAAATCCAAAAAAGGGGGGAAAAAAATACCCTCAAGGTAAGGTCAAGTAAAATTTTGGAGCTCATAAACCCTGAGAATGGCCTTTTAATAAGATCCATTATGCCACTAAAATAGTGTTTGAATGTACATTTATTAGAAACTCTGAAAGGCTTTGCTAAAACTTTATATAACTGAAAACATCAAACAAAGCACTTCCGCTCCTCTCGAAAACAAACACAGATTCCTCTCTCTCGGACTCAAAGTTCAAAATAATTCAATGAAATAGTAACAGGATATGTCTGTACTGCTTTTCCCCAGCTGTACTTCTTTACAAAAAAGGTAACAGCAGGCATTTGAAAGAGAAACAGTGGTTATTAAAAACTACAGGCATATCAGAACTGCATAGAACAAGGAATAGCTGCACCACAGAATTTCACAGCAAAGTTTCCCTTAAAAAAAAAAAAAGGATACCGGCTTGAGTAAACAGAACACTCACTTTGGCCTTTGATATTCTACATCACTGATATGAAAAATAATTCAGAGTAGACCACACAGAGTGGAAAGCATAATAAGATCATTAGGCTCATGTTTTCAAAAGTAAACGTCTTTTCACCTATTAATTCTGGTATTTTAATAAGATTCACAAACTTGCTGTGTTTTTTGACAGCAGCACACAAATAATATTTAATTAGAAACCAGAAAAGAAGCTCAAAAGGGAAAAGATACTTCCCCCCCCCTCAAAAAATCAGCTATAAGTAAATGTGTACAGTAGGGTGAAAATAACCTTTAACAGCTAGTGACAAAAAGATGTTAAGGGGCTAAAAATAAACCTGCTCCTATGAAAAATGCATTAAATTTGACCACAAGGAATATACTGTATCTCCAGGCTAAAAGCAAATATGTATGTCAAAAGATCATGACAGCAGCACTGTTGTTAGTTTAAGAAAAAACTTACATATACTAGCAAAAGACTTGATGGAATGTGCTACACAGTTACACTTATACATTAAAATAAAGCTACTTATATAATGCAATTTCCGTGTAAAATATTGTCAAAGAACAGCTGAAAAAAATGACTTGAGCTCCATTATTGAAATGTTAGAATATGCCTGAAGTCACATGACTTTTACCAACTGATGGTTATACATCCTCTTTATTGAAAATAAGTCTGTAAAATACTGAACAACAACTTATTTTTATTTGACTTCAAGAACTATTTTTCTTGGACTTTAAACAAAAATGTGTTCCTGTTTGTGAGAGTTTCAGGTCATTAGTGCCAAAACTTCAGCCAATGTTTCATGAGAAAATTACTAAATTATGTCTGTTTATGATTACCGCACAAATTTCTCAAGAAAATTATTCCCTCAAGGGTATTAAAAACTAAATGAGTATGAAAAACTAGAATGTGCTTAATGTGATCAAACTAGCATTTCCCATCAAAGCAATTAAAAAAAAAAAGTATTTTACCTCCAAAAGTGGGCTGCTTGTACCAGAAATGACTTGATAAAAAGTTAAACAGGATAGATTTAAAACTTCAAATTGTGAAGGCCAAGATTTTTTTTTTTTTTTTTTTACTGTGTAACTGATGTAAATGATTTTTTATAAATGTCTAAGTTCAAAGATGAGTCAGAAAGACAGAGAAATTCCACTGAAACTGAGAAATTAAACTGAAAAATTAAATCAAGGAGACAAAAAAGAAAAAAAAGACACACAGATGGTAAAAGCTGGCAAAAATAAGAAGTACAAAAATCATATTCCTAAGTACCAACAAATACAGTGACTTTAAAATATTATTCCCTGAGGATACACAAAGACACTCATCCCAGATTGTGATTTTGGGGCCAGTCTACTACCTATTAATGTATGAGAAACAAATAGCCCTGAAACACATATTCTTGTACAAAGAAAAATGGTGTGACAGACATGGTGATATCTGCACTGTCAGTCTTCTAAAATATAGGAGAAAATTAAGCCATGCAACACTGTGAAATTAATGTCAGAGCAACAACTTTCTTTTTAAACTGTGTAAATGAGATAAGAAAGGTGACTCTCAAAATCCATTTGCAGATTTATAATATTACAGGACTGAGCATGATTTGGCTATTTGAGCATTTCTGAGCTTTTCTTTCTTGGAAGTATGTTCAAGTTTAATGCTCCAGATGGAAGCAAGGCCATGTTTCCAAGGTTCTGTACTGTTAAATTTTGCTACTTTAATAACTTTGCTGGTCTTTAATCTTATTTAGAGTCTGTGATTTCAATCACCACAATTACCTTAAAAGCTAATGCATTTCAGAGCATTAGCGTAATCACAGAAAGAGAGAAATAGGCTACCTATGCCATAAAAATTAAGAAACTGCATGTACTACTGTGTTATATGTTTTAAGCTGGCAAATGTTTTTATTTTTGTTAACAAAAAATAAAAATAAACAAACTGAGGTAAATACTGTAAGTACAATTACTTTTTTAAAACACATCACTGAAAATAAACATTCCAGTGTGTGAAATTCATTCTATTGTACTGCTGGTTGGTATTCCAAAACCCCAGAATTGTACCATATCTCCAACATCTCTACATGGTGGTGTTTCCTTTTGGGACTGAGCAGTGAAACACAATGGCTGTTGGCATCAAGAGCAAAAAACACACCACTACCTAAATAGAAAATATTGGGTTGTTAGCTGCATTTGGCAGCAAGGAAGATGACAATAGGCCATCTTCCTGCTGAGCAACTGAGGGAAATAATTACTAGTTTTCAAAGAAAACAGGGTAAACGTGGTAAGCGCCTCCTGGCCAGAGCCTGCACCTCGCACCCCCTCCTGCACCCCAACTTCTGCCCCAGGTCAGAACCCCCTCCTGCACCAAACTCCCTCCCAGACCCTGTACCCCCTCCTGCACTCCAACACTCTGCACCTGCCCAGAGCTCCCTCCTGCACCCAAACTCCCTCCCAGACTCCGCACCCCCCCCCCCATTAATATAGTAGAAATGTGTCAACTTACCAAAATTTGTGGAGTGCCCCACCCCCCGCAAAAATTATTGCCCACCCCTGCCTTAGGTTGATGTAGTTAGGGTAACGCAGTGCCAGTGTAGACACTGCTTTGCTTGCACCAGAGTGTTCTGGCTGTCAGTCCCATGAAGTGTGGCTCCAACTGTCAGTGCCCCAGAGCTAGTGTGGACATACAAAAGTGATTTAATTACTGCAGTGACTGTATATTGACGTAACTTAAGAGTATGTCTATACGTACAGCGTTGCAGCAGTGCAGCTATACCGATACAGCTGTGCTGCTGCAGCAAGTGTGGTGAACATGCTCTATGCTGACGGGAGAGAGATGTCCCATCAGCACAGAAAAACCCACCTCTGCGAGCGGCACAAGCTTCTCCCGCCGACATAGCACTGTGCACACCAACGCTTATATTGGTGTAACTTATGTCACTCGTGGGGGTGGAATATTCACACTCCTGAGCAATATAAGTTTTTCCAATGTAGGATATGTCTACACTACAGCCTAAGCCGAATTAATTTTGTAGTGTAGGCTTGCTCTCAGAGTATCACAGCTAAATATAAGGTGGAACAGATTGTTTAGCATAAGTAGTAGTTAGTATTAACATATTTCAAGGGACCATTCAAGATTAAGTGGCCTGTAAACACCCCTCCAGTCACAGGGAGGAAAGGAAAGGGAAGCAGATGGTGGGGGCAGGTTAATCTATAACCCACTAACAACCTCCCCAGCTGCCTTTTTTTTTTTTAAACTTATGCTAAACTATCTGTTCCACCTTGTATTTAGCTGTGACACTCTGAGTGAGTTCCCCAGAACTGAAGAAGAGCGCTGCCTAAGCTTGAAAGCTTGTGTCTCTCATCAACAGAAGAGGGTTCAATGAAAGATATAACCTCACCCACCTTTTCTCTTTAACCAGATAAATTGTTTCATAGAATCAGCTAATGCTGGTCTATAGAATGTGTTCCAAATTCAGAAGTACTAGAATGTTTCTTTTTGGATAAGGTAAGCCAGACAATGTCATAAAAGTGTAGTGAATTATAGAATTTCAACCAATCTTGTTTTCCATGCACAACTTAATTCAGACAATGCTCTTGTGCATGCAGCAATTGCTAGTACCACTTTCTAAGGAAGCAGACTCCTATTGCTGCTCTGAACTCCCACACTACAAACTCTAAGCCATATGCCTTTTCTGGGATTTGTCTTTATTGGTAGGTTAATTACCAGTAGCCAAATATAAACGTCAAACTCAGATTTCCCTCCAACCTTGGCCTTGCCCAGGGTTTCATTAAAAAACTTACTTAAATCTGACCCTTCTTCCTCCTGCCTAAGAAACACACACTTTTATTCTCCTAGACTGCAGCTAACAGGATGAACCTGAATTTACCTCAAAGAATATGTCTACACAGCAAAGAAAAACCTGCAGCTGGCGCGTGACAGGCAACTCGGGGTCGCGGGGCTTGGGCAGTGGGGCTGTCTCCTTGCTGCTTGGACTTCTGGGCTCAGGCTGGAGCCCGAGCTCTGGGATACTCCCTCCTCTCAGGGTCCTAGAGCTCAAGCTTCAGTCTGATCCCCGTGAGCCCAAGTCAGCTGGCACAGGCCAGCTGCGGTTGTCTAGCTGCTGTGTAGACATACCAAAAGTGACTCAGCGATAAGTACAGAGCACCTTCCTGCTGGAGTCAAGCATTTGATTTTCAAGATGGCCCAACAGAGTGCTGCTCCCCACACAGGATCCTAGAGTGTCTGCCACCCTCTTTACACACTGTATTCAAAATGTACTCTTTCTATTGCAATCTCTCTCCACTGACCCTCAGATCACCAGGAGATGGCTACTGACAGGGCTGATGGGTTAGTCGGGGCAAGACAAAGTTTCACTATCCCTTGGTCTATTTCATAAAATGTATTCTAGTTTGTACTGTATTTGCATCTAGAGCAAACCAAGATAAATATAATGGCTATCCCAAATAAGGGTACGAGGAAAGCTAATATTAACACTAATGCTTGTTTTAATAATTTCAAACACAGATGCTTGCAGATATTTTATTTTTTCGACATTTAATTTATTTGCTTTGGATTAATGGATTGAAATTATCAGCAATCACCATAAAAGACAAAGCAGTGGGAAAACATAAGGTTCTGAAATAAACAAAAAATATGGGTTTGAATGAAGAAGCAAATTAAGCTCTAATACAGTGGTCGAATATTGGCTCCACTTTGAAGAAACATTTAGAAGGAATCTGAAGCTTAGGACATTTAGGATGTATCACTTTATGGGTTTGTTTGCTTGCTCCATGGTATGTAATTATTATTTAAAAAACAATAAAACTTAAAGGAATCTCACTCATATCCTCTGCATGCAGACTGATGCAAATAATTCATTTAGCTTCTCCACAATGGACTTATGTCCCTTGAGCTCTCCTTTAGTACCTCAGTCATCCAGTGGTTCCACTGATAGTTTGGCAGGCTTTCTGCTTCTGATGTACTCAAAAAAATGTACAGTTAATTTTTGAGTCTTTGTCTGGTTGCTCTTCAAATTCTGTTTTGGCCCGTCTAATTATACTTTTATATTTGACTTGCCAGAGTTTATGCTCCTTTCTCTTTTCCTCAGTAGGATTTAATTTCCAATTTTTAATGGATGCCTTTTTGCCTCTAACCACCTCTTTTCCTTTGTTGTTTAGCCACGATGGCTCTTTTTTGGTCCTCTTACTGTTTTTAATTTGGGGATGTACATTTAATTTGAGCTTCTATTATGCTGTTTTTAAAAGTTTCCATGCAGACTGCAGGCATTTCACTTTTGTGACTGTACCTTTTAATCTTCCTTTAACTAGCTTCCTCATTTTTGGGTACTTCCCCTTTCTGAAGTTAAATGGTATTGTGGTGAGCTTCTTTGGTTTCTCCCGCTCCTACCCCCCACAAGGATGTGAAATTATATTATATTATGGTCATTATTAAAAGCCGTTCAGCTATATTCACGTTTTGAACCAGATCCTGTGTTCTACTTAGGACTACATGAAGAAGTGCTTCTCTTCTTGTGGGCTCCAGGACTAGCTGCTCCAAGAAACAGTCATTTATGGTGTCAAAGAACTTTATTTCTGCATGCCGTCCTGAGGTGACATGTACCCAGTCAATATGCAGATAGTTGAAATCAGGGGAGGGATAGCTCAGTGGTTTGAGCATTGGCCTGCTAAACCACGAGTTGTGAGTTCAATCCTTGAGGGAGCCATTTAGGGATCTGGGGAGTGGTCCTGCTTTGAGCAGGGGGTTGGACTAGATGACCTCCTGAGGTCCCTTCCAACCCTGATATTCTATGATTTTTATATCTTCTTTAATCTGCCTCAACATTTCACAGTCATCACCACCATCCTGGTCAGGTTTCACTAATATATTCCTACTGCTACATTCTTCTAATTCAAGCATGGAATTTCTATCCATAGAGATTCCATGATACAGTGTGAGTCATTTAAGATTTTTACTATATTTGACTCTATGCTTTCTTTCACATATAGTGCCACTCCCCGCACCAGCACGACATACTCTGTCATTCCTATATATTCTTTTACCCTGGTATTACCATATCTCATTGATTATCATCATTCCACCAAGTTTCTGTGATGCCTATTATATCAATCTCATTTAATACCAAGCACAGAAGTTCACCCATATCACTGTTCAGACGTCTAGCATTTGTCTACAAGCACTTATAAAATTTGCCACTTTTTAACGGTCTGATGTAACTGAATACAATTTCAACTGACTGTTTCTCTTTCGTCCCTACTTGTCCTTTAGCAACTTCCATCCTCTCTTCCTTACTATTATATAGAGGGTCCCCCTTAATAGACTTTATCCTAAGAGATATCTCTGTCCAAACCATGTACTCCTTCACACCTGTTGGCTTTCTCCCAGCCCTTGGGAGGAACTCCTTTTTTTAATTTTATACATCAGCAATCTGGTTCCCCGTTTTAGTTTCTCCCTACACCATTGTCTCATCCATGGATTGAGACTCCGCAGTTCTGCCTAACTAGCCCTGCATGTGGAACTGGAAGCGTTTCAGAGAATGGTACCTGGACTTGAATCTCTTACCTAGCAGCCTAAATTTGGCCTTCAGGACATATCTCCTACCTTTCCCTACGTCACTAGTGCCTATATGTACCTACCATGTTCCTATAAGATGTTTCTTCTTTTCCTATAAAAAATACACTAAATTTGCTGATAAAGAAAAACATTTAAATATTAAGCAATTTCATATGCCAAGCCAAATAGTCTTAAGGGTAATTTTAAAATGACCTACTTCAATGAATTAAATAATGAGTGGTCAGGATAGTCTGCTCCTTTTTTCCTTTCTATTATAGGGGCGAAATGAATAGAGATCTTGGGGTATATCATATAAGCTAGGTCCTATTACATAAATCTGTGTACTCAGTGTGCTATATTCAGTAAATCTTACTATGTCACTTCACTGGGATCTTGTGACATTTCTCAAAGGAACCCATAAATTACAGGAACTCCTTTCACCACTGAATATAACTAAAGACATCTAACAATGAAACTATTGTCCTTATGCAATAAAACCAAGATGAAGTGGGAGGGAAAACAGACAAATCACTTACCTGTAAATTATTAACTCTTTAGACTGTTATATTATACAATACCATTCCCTATTACCACAAAGTGGAATCAGACAAGGATTTTGCAAGGCAAGCTCTTTTATTTATTTACAATTATGAGTAGGCTGATTCACTACTTCTTCCTCAAAGGAGTATGCAGACCTGAGTTACTATCCAACCTCACTCCCTTCCTGTGAGTGCTCCTAATTGGTAATTCACACACAGTAACAAACTTCAGTTAGGGTGACCAGATGTCCCGGTTTTATAGGGACAGTCCCGATTTTTGGGTCTTTTTCTTATATAGGCTCCTATTATCCCCCACCCCGTCCTGATTTTTCATACTTGCTGTCTGGTCACCCTAACTTCAGTACAGGATTACTCCCTAAGCTTGGCCGTCCATAGGTTTTCCCTCCAGAATCTACTCTGTCATAATTTTCTGTGCCCCCAAAAAATATTCAGACCCCCTTTATTATCCTGGCTGGAACTAACAGGATCCATCTGCTAGCATGACTCAGCAGCAATTTCTCAGGATCCCACCTGAAGCTAGAGTGACATCAGATGAGCCTTGACATCCATGTTAAAGCAGCCTATTTTGGTAGAACAAAGAATATTTAAATTATAGCACCAATGTATATAACTCTACATATACATCCTGTTTCCAAAGTAACATTAACCATGTAACCATTAACCATCTAAGTGAAAACATGTGGGAGTAAACTAGGGCGAAAATTTGGCAAATTCCGTTTGAAAGGACTTCAGTTTCTACACACACAATTTCTTATCCCTTGAATTTTACTCAGGTTCAAATAAGCCCAAAATCTCAAAGTGACGCTAAGCTGAAAGCACCAACTTCCACCTGCTTTCAGTGCAAAGCTGCGAACTTCACTTGAAAGGTTCACAGACCCCACCAAACCTGATCTGTGATTTGATTTTGCAACAAAACTAGGGAAGTTTCTCATGGTCTTTCGTTGTTGTTGTGCCCATATCTGAACATTGCTTTTTTCTTGTAAGGGATTTTAAGAAGGAAAGAAAAGGAGTATGGCAGATAAGAAATGGGAAGGTTCACCACAGGCAACAGGTACAATAGAAGGCATGAGACGGAAATGTGAGAGATGGGCAACAGGATAGCAAACAAGAGAAGTGAGGAATGTAAAGTGCAAATAGAGGAGTAGGAGAAAATAAGCAATATCAAGCATTAAAAATGCTATCTTTTGAAACAAAAAATGTGGGATTTAAAAAAAACCTACAGTGTAAATAATGGTTATTAAAAATCCTTAGTATAAATTGCTGGAAAAGAAGATGCCTGAAGAATACATTGTGAATTCTAAATGAAAAAAAAGAAGAGCTATATTACAGATGTAATTAAGAAAATTGGTTTAATACACTTAAAACTTTTAACCTTCCTGGTCTTTGAAGCGGATACAAGAACTGCATCTGTTTAAGGTTTGTATAAAAGAGTTATAATACACTGAAAAGTTTTACAATGACGCCAGCCAATGAAATAAATTATCTTAATTTGGCCAGATCTATATTCATTAACTGTATTACCCCACCAAGGGAATGAAGACAAATTTTAATTTTACTAATGTATTTCACTTAAGCATTGCTTTGGCACTATAGTAATTAAGGGCCCTGTTCACTCTCTCTTCACTAAGGCCATATTCTTACTGAAGTCCCAATGGGAGCTTAGACTAAGTAAGGAGTTCTGAATTGAGCTTCTAATAATTTTAGAGAAGTACAGAACTGGTGTTCCATGGGACCTAATGTAGAAAATCTGAGAGACCATAGACATTTAACCATTAGTGTCGCTAATAGTTCTGAACAGTAATAATTTATAAAGCACTCCGACCAAGACACTTGGGGATCCTGTGCAGTAGCACAAACACATTATAAAAAGAATTAGAAAAAATGTATTATAAACCATCCTTAGAAAAGTTGGAATGAAAGTGAACAGAGGACAAGTGACACAGGACAAGAAAGTAGTACGGCTATTACAGTATTTGTGCATCCAAAAGCAATCGTGCTAAAAAATAACCCTGCTACATAGAGGGAGGAGATAATAAACTGTTGGTTTATTAAAAGAAGGGAAGAAAGAACTCGAACAGATATCATCCTGGCAATGGCACAAGAACCTCAGAATCAACTACCTAAGACTCAGAGGGGTTTCCTTCAAAGACAGGAGGTGTCTGAAGACTGATACCCATCAGATGAAGTTCAGGAAGGCAGACTTGAATACAGTCAGAGCTGATATTGTAATGGGATATATTTAAACAAACAACGAAAACTGACTAGCTGCAACAATGATTTTTCTTGCAATTATATTACACCGTCATTTACGTGTGGTTAAAAAGTGAGTGCTATAGAATCTATATCCATTGTATGGTACACGCACAAAATAAATATCTGATATGTCTCCTTTTTTCCCCCCTATATCAGCAAATAGCTTAAATCCCCAATCCCAACCATTTTTTGATTAAAAAAAATAAAAAAAGTGTTGAATATGAACCATTCTTCATACAAAGATCTAAATTCTACCCCTAGATTCACATGTACAATTTCCTCTGTTTCTCCAAGGCCAGTGTATGTACTACTACATGCAAGTATATGGCCCAAAGATTCTCTCTTCAATTTAAAGCACAGTATGAAATGATAGATGCCATCATGAGATACTGTTTATAAAAGCTGAAGTATTCTTGCTGTCCCCAATCAGTTTATTCCATCTCACTGTCTAATATAAACTAAAGCCCCACTCTACCACACTGAAAAAACTAACCAATATACATGATTGTCATTCAAATGAGATAATGGATAAACTTTTAGGTAGATCTGATTAATCATTTTACCACATATTTCAAGAACTTCATTGTTTTTCACACAGGATATGTGTGCACAGAGCTCTAAATTCCTGTTAAATAGTCTTTTTATTAGAAATATCTCACAATAATTTAGAATGTAATTCTTCCTTTTCAGATATCAACACACTCAGCCCTAATATGAACCTTTCAATTTTGAACTTTAAAAAGTTTGTATACATAGAGATATATAGAGATTATATAGATGCAAAACACACACACATATAGCCGTATATATATGTGTGAGTACATATAGATGGTGCAGAGAGAGAGACATTTCCATATAAATCTATGAAATAATGAGTGGTATTCCACTACTTCACATGTAAACTGAAGAAAGGGTAATGCAAGACCATATTTTAAGACCCACAGAAAATACATGCTGTACAATGCTTATCTTATATTTCAAATCTCTGGATCTGATTCACTATCAATATGATTTGGATATTTTTCTGGTTCTGATGGAAAACAGAAGTTACTGGCAGATTTCTCTCTGATCTCATGACATGTCCACCACTCAAGTTTTTGTTTTAACGAATGATTTTCATTCTTTAAGCATCCAGCTTCGCTATCCCTATACACCCCCGCCACCCCAAGTTGGCCACATAGGAAGTACAGTCAAACCAGTTAACAGCATACAATTTTTTCCTTTCCTGCAGTTTGGTTCCAATTAGTAAGGAATAGGAGAGCAGTAAACTACATTTGGTTTTATGAACACTATTTGGACTTCCTTGCCAGCTACCAAATGAATAATCCAATTCACAATAATTGTTACGAGCCCAAATAGTGCTCATAAAACCAAATGGAATCGTAACTGGACACAGACATATTCCCTAAACTGTTACGAAGTGTGGACATCAAACCTGGACAAAGGATTCCAGTAACAGCCTCACTGATGCCAGAAACAGAGGCTATATCACATCCCAGATCCTACCTGATATTTCTCTACTTACACATCCAAGGATCATGTTCACCGTCTTAGCTGCAGCATCACACTGGGAGCTCACGTTCAACTGGTTATCTCTACCATGGCCCATAAGTCCTTTTCTGAGTCACTGCTTATCAGGATACAGTCCCTCATATTCTGTTTTACCTACAATCTTTGGTAATAAATAATCCCTATCAGTTACTGTAGATGAAGAGTCAGAACTATCTATGCAAATAACCATCACTGTACAAACTACATGTTCACATACAGGAATATTAAACCAAAAATAACCCAAATTAAAAGATCAATTAACTATTCAAAGTACCTGAACTACTCTAACGAGATTTAGCAACGTCTGTCTTGACTAGCAATGTTTATAAAAAGTACTGGTCAAGTATTTCTTGCTTCGTTTTTCCTGAATAAACTTTGCTTCAATACAAATTTTGATTTTGTTTTGATATGAAAAGCTTCAGCCTTCATAAAGTTTGTCTTAGTGGATTTTCTCCTTTGTCATTCATGGGTTGAATGCAAAAGTCACTCTCAGTTATGATTCTGCTACAGACACCCTGAATACAAAGTCCCATCTACTTTAAATGTAAATATCTCAAATTTTGCCACAAATGATTCTTATATTTAAAAAAATCCCGTAAGACCCTGCTAAAAAAAACCCATTTATTTACTCTCAAAATGTGACTGCAATCTGACCTGTTCATTTGTTTGTAGTTTATCTGAATGCTTCATCTTTCACTTATTTCAAGTTAAGGTTGTATGGATTCTACTATAAAGCACTAAAAGGTCCTACTACACAATGGATGTTACAAAACATTTTTCACATATCTATAGATAATATGGCCCTTTTTCAGATTCATGGTGATGTTACAACAAAATGTTAGGATTACTTTTCCCTGGAGGAGCGTTAAGAGATTAATTCTGTTCTCAAGTTACAAGGCGCAATCTAATAGACTTCAATGGGATTGCACTGGTGTAATAAACGTTGGCATAATTTAGCACACAGTACATAATATCTTTTGTCAGGTAAACAAAACTAAAAAGGTTTAAGATGTTGATTTAGGATCGAGGACTTTAAAACACTGTAAGTAGAGCACTTATGGCCTTGTCTATAGCCCACTGAAGATAATGTGAGTCTTTTTAGTGACTGCAGTGGGCCATGGATTGGACCCTTAACTCTTGTATTTTATCTCTCTTGGTGGTTTTATATTCGATGTGCCCAACAACACACAAACACTCATAAATTATGAAGGGCAGTTCATGTACATCCGACACCCTCTTGAAGTATGTGGGTTCAGGGGGAAGGAGGACAATGGGTCAGATGACATTTCCAGGGATCAACTATGTCTGGTTTCTGCTGTAGTTTGCTACCTGCAATTTCAAATGTGGGCGGTGGGGTTGGGGTGCAATGACACAGAGCGTATTAAATCAGAAATTGCGGGCACAGGATCCTGCATAGCAGAAAGGTCACAAGACATGCAGGGCTCCTTGTGACACCACCTTTAAAACAGATGGGAGAAAAAACATACTTGGTAAAACAGGGAAGAGAAGATTGACTAGGCAGGGAGGGGGTCAGAATAGCAAAGGTCTGTGTGTAGTCATTCAGACATACTTGAGGCTAAACTCTTGGATCTGGCTGAGCTCTACTTGATATAGGATCGAGGGTAGTGAAAGGGAAAGGTGTGGTGAGCTCTACTTGATATAGGATCGAGGGTAGTGAAAGGGAAAGGGAAAGGTTTTGAGATATAGATCCTTTATATCTCTTCATCCTGGCACCATTCACTAACTTGCACCTAGCTACAATGGCTCCCACTGAACCATTCTAGCAGCCAGGAATCTCCACAGTGCAGGAGAATTCTGTCTATACCCCCTTTCCTCTGACTACATCCCAGCATTCCGCAGTTGGCCACTGAAGCCATATTTACAGCTCCTTTGCACTACCAGACCACTACAAAGTGGCCTATCAGAGCTAAGGAAGTGCATACCCTAGGACAATGTTTTCGTAAAAGCCTAGCTCCTTCATTTCTCAATTGTGTTCATTCTTAAAGCAGACATCCCTCACTGACAATGATGCACGTGACAGATTGACAATATCCTGAACAACCTTAATTAAGATAATTAATTCAGGAATTAAGATCAACTTTACTGAATTAAGTTAAACCTTATTGAACTAGGTTTAATACCTTTGGAGTCCAGTGTATTAAAAATGAAATTATGAATGTGAAATTGTGGAATAGTATGCATCTTCTCTAGTACGGATGGGGATGCTGATATACTTCATTCATTATCAGCCTGCAGCAATGTAGGACTCACCCCTGCAGCACATCCTGCTGGTTGTCGCTGGAAATTAGCTCATCCAGCCGCTGGAGCGCCCTCTGCAGGCCAGTGTCCCGCTGCTGCTTGGCCCCCGTGTCCCTCCCGGATATGGCTACTGCCATCATCATCTAGCCCCCGCGCCCTGGGGCTGACTGCAATGTAAGCCACTCATCACAGGCAAGGAGGGGTTTGGACCTGCTGCCTCGGCCTACCCAGGGGTTGGCCTCTGCAATCCCAGTACCCAATTGGCCTTAGACTAGGCCGCAGCCTGAGGTTTTCAAGGCCGGAGCTCCCTAGCTCCCTTAGCCTTCCCCCAGCCCTGCTCCACCTAGGTATCTTCTCAACTCCCAAGCAGCCAGGCCCTTCTCCCTCTACAAACAGAGAGAGTGTCTCTCCTTCTGGCTTCCCTGGCCTTTATAGGGCCAGCTGGGTCTGTTTGGGGCGTGGTCACAGCTGAGGCTGTTTCCTCGATCAGCCCAGCTTGTCCCTCTGCCCCAACCCTCTCCAGGGCTCTCTTAAGCCTTCCAGGCAGGAGCGGGTGACCACCCAGCCGTTGGAAGCCACCCCTGGAGAGGTGCACACACACTAAGCTCAAATTGGATTCTCCAGGGACTAACAGACAAAGAAAGGATTGTCTGATAAATAGCCTGGTTTTAAACTGGCTCATGGCCCTCTTCCTCATCAGCAACCAGACAAGATCCCGGTCCATAGAGCCAGGGGCGGCTCTAGACATTTTGCTGCCCCAAGCGCGGAGGGTCCGCTGAAGCCGCGGGACCAGCTGACCCTCCGCAGGCAAGCCAACGAAGGCACCCTGCCTGTCGACCTAGTGGCGACCGGCAGAGCGCCCCCCGCGGCTTGCCACCCAAGGCACGCGCTTGGAGCACTGGTGCCTGGAGCCGCCCCTGCACAGAGCACCCCAATCCTGAGCGAAGGATTGGAAGGACTTGGCCTACTGAGGCCCCATAAGACTATTCTGAGATAAAGCTGTGATGAACTTGTGACCATAAAGTAAACCCCTTCAGGTGGGGAGGAGGCTGAAGGACTGCCTCTGCCAGAGCCTGTGTTAGAGTTGGGGTGATCTCTGGTAAACTTATTCGCCCGTGTGTA
The DNA here is from genome assembly GCF_020497125.1 of Mauremys mutica. Taxonomy (NCBI): domain Eukaryota; kingdom Metazoa; phylum Chordata; order Testudines; family Geoemydidae; genus Mauremys; species Mauremys mutica. The sequence continues at coordinate 268,150,889 of NC_059073.1, forward strand.
GGTTCTTTTATTGTTTTCAATATGTTTTCTCTGTAGAGCTTTTACTTTAAGAATAAAATTGGCTTACACTAAAAGAGTTATGTGGTATCAACAATCTTGGGCAGTCACAATGTTAACCATCTTTGAAGAGAAAGCAAACAGGTGTGCTTGGGCAGCCTCTCTCTGCTGTGAGCAACACAGTGAAAGAAGGGAAATGTGCAGCCTGGACATACTCAGGTGAGAACGGAGTGAGACACAGGTCTCCACCCACAAAGGCAACAGCCAAGGAGCTGGAAAACTGAGAGTGAGTGCCCTTGCTGGACCACTGACAAGAAGTACAGGTGCAGCTGCCCTGAACTGTGACAGCAAGCTTTAAGTTTTAAATCTGAACAGTACTAGTTCAGAGCCCAAAAGAGGCAAAAAACCCACTCACTAAATTTCTGTAAGCATAAAAATCACCAACTTTTAACACTATGAAAACACAAAAATAGCCAAGAACAAGCCTGGGACATGCAAGCCAATGATAAGAACTTGAAAGTGAGAACTCGCAAAGATGAAAGAAACTCAGCCTTAGCTACAGTGCTATGGCAAATGTACAATTCAAGATTTGGTGGCTGCTTATATCCCCTGGTAGATGAATACCCTCTCCTTCTCAGGTAGATGGCATCATACAATCTTCCTACCATTGCTTCAGGCTCAGACTCTTTGCAGCATTGCAACCCACAGTCCCATTCTATCTTGTAATGTCTGAACATTTTAAAATGGTAGATTTATTCATAAACAAGCATTCAGTTGCTCAAAACAAAGCTGAAGGCAGGTACTCTGCAGGGCCGCCCAGAGGATTCAGGGGGCCTGGGGTCTTCGGCGGCGGGGGCCCCCGCTTCGGTGGCACTTCGGCAGCGGGGGTTCCTTCCGCCCCGGGACCCGCCGCCGAAGTGCCACCGAAAATCTGGTGGCCCAGGCCCCGCGAGAGTTTTCCGGGGCCCCCGGAGTGAGTGAAGGACCCCACTCCAGGGCCCCCGAAAAACTCTCGTGGGGGCCCCAGCGGGGCCTGGGGCAAATTGCCCCACTTGCCCCCCCCCGGGCGGCCCTGGTACTCTGTGCTTGGAGATCAAGCACTAACAATATTTGCATGTCAGATATCATTGCTAGCATGAGAACCAGAAAGACCACACAGAGATTACATTTGTATTTCACCGCTGACAGGAGTCACAAGCGAGAAGCTAACTGTAAGAGGAAGGAGGTAGCTAGCGATATGTTTAAAATGAAAAGAGCTCTGCCCAGCTTGATCAACTATACTGTAAGTTTCTACCACAGGAGGAGAGCAGATGTAATTACCTAACTTCTTCTTCCCCATCCCCCATTTTCGAAGAGAGAACAATCCATTTTCTTTTTCCATATTTAAAGAATACTGAAGAGCTTCAGAGATTTTGCTATTCAGAACTGCTCATCAGTGATGATCATGAATGTGCATTTCATCTTCTAAATTTGGTGCTTTCTTAATTCTATTTTTTTTTAAAGTGTGTTGGATGTGGAAAACTGAATTTATGTTGAGCTGTTCTGAATAAGCTGCTGTGTATTTTGAATAGCCTTGATAAAGTATCTTGCTTTCATTCATTAATGAACACAAATCAGTTTATATAGTTCCTATGCAGTTTTAATTTAATTGAATGCTGTCCTTTAGATTTGCAAATGGCTTTTCTGATCAGCTGCCTTAGAAATTAAACAATCAAAAATATAACTTTCTTTCCCTCCCCTTCTTCTGCTCCACAATCACATAGAACAGCACAGGATTTTTAATCCTTTTAAAATGCAGGGCCTCTCCAGTAAAGCGAAGAATATACTATTTTTGTGTGATATTTCTTATGTAAACATGATCTTTGCCACTTTCAATATTTGCTTATAGAAACTGAAATAACCTATAGAATCTGAATACATATTTAAACGTTCCACCAATGTTAACTTTAACTCTCGCCTTCTCCACCCCAACCTCTCCACTGTGATGACTTCTGCAGTTAGATGGCATTCCCCAATCTTTGACTCCAATCCTTCAAACCACTTCAGGTGGACTGAGCTTTTTAATTAGTTATTTTATGATTTCTCCATTGAACAGTGGTAATATTATGCATGAGAACAAATTTTGGGAAAATTGCCAACTATCTTCAACTGATTCATTGGAACAGGTCTGCTAGGGGGAATTCTTATGAAGAAAAGTTTAGAAGCACTACTTTCATTTAATTTTATTCCATAAGAAAAGTATACATTTCTAATTATTATTTAAAGGGATAAATAGTATAGATTAACAAAATTTATGTTAACATTACTTTGAAATCGATCAAAGTGAACTTGTCTGTCCAGTGAAACAATAGAAGGCTATATCTTCTAAAATGGTTTGTTAGTTTACAGCATGAGAAATCTGAAAGCTGAAACTGTCTGAATTTAAACCTTCAAATTTCTGCTGGCAAAGGAATTCTTCAAGGTGCAAGTAGTGTCTTATTTTATGGCTTAGAATAACACACTTTTCTCTAAGTTACACTGATCGATTCTTTCAGCAAATAGTTTGAATCTTTTGTAAATAAATTGGGAATGATCCCTAAATTGAAGTACAGATTCCTACCTATTACACCAGGGCTGGCTCTAGGTTTTTTGCTGCGCCAAGCAAAAAAAAACAAAAACAAAAACAAAAACAAAACAGAAAAAACTCCCGGAATGCCGCCCCTGGAATTATGCTGCCCCAAGCACAATTGGTTTGCTGAGAGCCGGTCCTGCATCACACAGAGCCATGATTCCTTAAGACAATTCAGAAGGCTGACACAAATCTTCCATCTTCTTGGATGTCCCACTTCAAAATTTAGTAGAGGCCTGGTAATGTACCACAGATGCAGCTAATTGCTATTTCTACTATATATTTTCAAGTGACTCTCCGTTCTGAGGCCCTAAAGTCCATAGTAGTCTACAGAAGCAGAGCTATTTCTTTAACAAGTGCCAATACAGAGAACTGGTACATTATTCCTTATTATATCATCCTATAACAAGCTCACAGTCTGCTCTATTGGGGGCTGTATGGGAAATGAGATGTGTTTTCTCTCCTGTCAAAATAACTCTCTCTCTAGCACCGAGTGGCTCAGTGGGGTGGGGGGGATGATAAATGAAGGGGAGCGGTATCTCCCTTTTATGGACACCCAGCCAGCCAGTTAGCTATAAAGTCCCTGTTGGTGGCTGCTTGCTTTACCTGTAAAGGGTTAAAAAGTCCCCCCAGGTAAAGAAAAGGGAGTGGGCACCTGACCAAAAGAGCCAATGGGAAAGCTAAAACTTCTTAAAAGGCGGGGGCGGGGAAAGCTTTCCCTTTGTCTCTCCCTTGTAATTTCTGGGCTGAAGAGAGCAGGGACAGCTGGGATGCAGTGCAAAGTTTGGACCAGGTATGAAAAGTCATCGTCCGTACCTAGGAGGATTCTTTGTGGCAGGGAATGTTTAAACAGACGTGATTGGGTTTATTTCTTTTGTTTTCTGTAAGGCTTGTGGACTCCTCTGTGCGAACCCCAGATGCTTTTGTGTGCTTGTAACCAGGGCTGCCCAGAGGATTCAGGGGGCCCGGGGCAAAGTAATTTCAGGGGCCCCTTCCATTAAAAAAGTTGCAATACTATAGAATACTATATTCTTGTGGGGGCCCCTGTGGGGCCTGGGGCAAATTGCCCCACTTGCCCCCCTCCCCGGGCAGCCCTTCTTGTAACCTTTAAGCTGAACCCCCAAGAAAGCTATTTTGGAGGGCTTGATTTTTGGAATTGCTCTTTTAAAATCCAGCAAAAGCCCATGTTCCAGATGTATTTTATTTTTTTTTGCTTTTAATAAAATTTACCTTTTTTAAGATCAGGACTGGATTTTTGGTGTCCTAAGAGGTTTGTGCAGATGTTGTTAAATTAGCTGGTGGCAACAGCTAATTTCCTTTGTTTTCTTTCTTAGCCCTTCCCTAGAGGGAGGAAGGGGGTGAAAGGGCTTGAGAGTACCCCACAGGAAGGAATTCCCAAGTGCACCTTCCTGGGATCTGAAAATTAGGGTGGTGGCAGCGTTTACCAAGCCAAAAGTTAGAGAAAAGCTGTAACCTTGGGAGTTTAATACAAGCCTGGAGTGGCCAGTATTAATGCTTAAAATCCTTGCAGGCCCCTAGTCTCTGCACTCAAAGTGCCAGAGTGGGGAATCAGCCTTGACAGGGGGTCTCTAACATTAGTAATCCTAGTGAGTTGCTTAATGAATTAATTGTGCTCCTCAAAGCAAAATCTCACAACATTTAGCTATCTTTGAAGGTTACCAGGACCCTCTGGGAAATTTCCTTTCTTCCATATGCTCAAGAGGAAAAGGTGAGGCACAGGATTCACAAGTACACAAAATAAGCATTGCTTGAAGTAACACTGTTCCAAAGGAAATACTTCCAATGAGCAACGTCTCTGGGACCAGCACAAGGGCGAACCTGGTAATCCCTTCAGTTCTACAAAGCCAAACAGCTATATTAGAGCACAGCTAGATTCTGTCGGCTTCCTAGCATTGTCATTGCACTTGGTTTGTCACCAGATCCACAGTATGCTCCTTTGCATGGCCATTTCTGGTAGCTGTACTAGCATAAGAGAGGATTCCAGCTCCACCGCAACACCTCTGTGGAGTATAGGGATTAAAGACACCAAATGACTTGGCTGTGCAGGTTGATAGGCCACACCAGAGGCTAGACACTTAAATTCTTCCTATTTGCCTGTTTTTCCTTGTTGCTTATGCCCATTTTCAGAGCTTCTAATGCCCTGAGTGCCTCCCAAAAGAAAGGTAAGTGAAAAGCAGAGGCCCGGCAATGAAGAGCCAATTCAGAGTGCTGTGGGAAACTATTTACTCTAAGTGCAGACACCTTATGTTCTGAACTAAAGAATTCAGAGCATTTTTAAATCCCAAAAGGCTCTTCTGTGATTCCATACTATGTTCAAAGCCGCACAAAGTGGGACAGGACAGAAGAGTCCCTTGGACAACCCCATTATCTACTTGAAACTTCTTGAATAGTACTTCACAAACAGAGGGGACTTGTTGCTTAGTTATTATTCACTGTGCAAGACGAGCTTTTATTCAGTAAGTTCCAGTTTGCTTACCATCAAGCATTCGAAATTTAATTTATTAAATGTAAAAGCATTAAGTTTACCCAACGAAACATAAAGGGCTCAGAGGGACATTCAAAAGGATGTTAAGTTTGAGAAAAGAAGTAAACAGGATTTCCACCTGCATCCACTCTTTCATGTGTAAGGCTCTTCCCCTCCTTCCCCAGTGCTGTGCTTCATTCCATTCTCATTATGGGTTTCCTTCCGCTGTTCATGCCCTGTTAAGCAGTTTTCAGTCTAATTACTTATCCTGCTGATATGAAATCACCAAAGGATCCCGCTCTTCCAGTTACATGAATGGATCGTCTCTCTCATTTTAAAAGTTTTTTTGCAGGTACAGAAATTAAATCAGTTGTCTACGGTTGTTTAAACAGGCTTTCCTAGTATTATTTATTTACCATGAAGTTGGGTAAAGTGGGTCTAGTTACTGGACTGTGAGCAAAACTTTACAAAATACAACATTTATTGGAAAATAGATGTTTAAATATTTAAATATGCAAGTCACTGACATTTTCTAGGAAGGTTGCTTTTAAGATTTCTAATCCAACTCCTTTTGCCGAGACAACAGCTTATTTAAGTACTTCAATGAGATTCTACTGACTCAGGGAGGCGTGCCTCAAAAATCAAAACACAAACAACACTGCAACAGGAGATTGCTTACAATCTATGGCACCAATTCTACAATCTACAACACATAATTCAATCACCAAATGGTTCCAAATAAAAAGTTTGCAATATGGATATTTACTGAACATAAAACTGATCAGGCAAAGGTGATATCTAGAAATCTTGATCTTCATTTTAAGTCTTTCAATATTCATAACTGTGAAATTCTTAAAGGAGGAAAACCATTAGGCATAATTATTTATTGTGTAAAAAGAAAAATTTAAAACTTGTAATTTCAAAGTAGTCAGTAAAGGCAAACAACAGTTATGACTTTAAAGCTAGAATCGAAGGACATGTCACTGGTTCAGAAGAATAAATAGCATTTCAAAAATGATATGCAAAAATAGATCCTTATTTAGTTACATAACTTTGTGGGTAACATTATTGGCTTTTCATCAATAAAATTTACTTCAAAATAACAATCTCTAAATAAAGCAAGCCTCCTGATACCACCTGTGAAGAAGAGTAGCAAAGAATAGCAGTGCTCATTAGAACACTTGCCACGTACTGTATAAATGGGTGTATGGCTCAAAAATGGGCGATATTTCCTGCTTGCTATCTTCATTCCTAATGAAGTTTTTGGAAGCAGAGGAATCCCAATACATATTTACTCTCTACATATCTGATGCTAATACTCATGCTTCCAGAACCATTATCATTTAGGAATTTATTTCTTTGTAATATTTGTGGACTAGCATAAAGGTTAAATTGTTAAAGTAATATATATATATTAATATATATTACCTGTTCTTGCCTCTCCAGCCACTTGTCCACCATGGGATGACTGGCACTTAACGATGAGCGAGCATTGTCTCTCTGAAACTGGTTAGACCAGTTACTAGTATCCCGTGGTAAGCTTCTGTAGTTTTCATCTTTCTATTTCAAAAGAAACAAAGAAAGTGTCTTATAAAAAAACACAACCAGTCCTTGCACACCGACAATGCAGCTGGTTTTTAAGATAATATGAAAGAAACACTGAAAAAGGATAAAGTGAATTTGGACAATTACACTGGAAAGATGCATATACGATTCTATTGCCTTGAGTCTGTACACAACTATTCCTCTACCTCGATATAACGCGACCCGATATAACACGAATTTGGATATAACGTGGTAAAGCAGTGCTCCAGGGGGGCGGGGCTGCACACTCCAGTGGATCAAAGCAAGTTCGATATAACGCGGTTTCACCTATAACGCAGTAAGATTTTTTGGCTCCCAAGGACAGCGTTATATCGAGGTAGAGGTGTATTTAATTGCAAAGACTCCCTTCTTATTTAAGCCAGTAAATTCCAAACTAAACGTTATGAGGTTCCCCATCGCCTGCACCAGCTTGTGTTTTCACAATCTCTTCCAACTTAAACTTCTACTGGATGGGTACATATTTCAGCAATGTTTTCAGGGTCTCAGACCAACTTTTCCTTCTCAAAGCAAATAAACTACAAGAGGAGACAGCCCATTACTACCTGGGCCAAGCACAAGCAATAGGGTGCTACTCTAGGCAAGCTAAGCATTATAACATACCTCCTGTGCCAACACACACACTTACAGGGAAAGAAAATTGAAAAGGACATATTGTAGGGCATAATATGAAATTCTACAAAATGAAACCTTCAATACAGAATTGGGATATATAATGACATTTTCCAGGCAAGATTTCTGGTATAAAACAACTTTTTTCTTAAATATATTGCATTGCAGTGTTAATGCCTCATGACTGACAAGTTGTTTACTAAAAATGGACTCAAACAGAAAATTAACTTCAGCATCAAGAAATTAAAGCATGAATTGAACCAGACCCAAATATCCTTGTAACAAAATTCCTGTCTGAATGACCATTCAAATAAAATTTTCTACTATACTAATTTGCCCAGGCATAGATCAGTCATAAGTGGCCAAAAATGACTCCGTTTTTTCAAAGTGGTATATTGAGGACTATGCTGGCAAAAACAGATAGTCTGTTTTTTACACCAGAAAGTCTGATAGTTTACTTGCAGAACTCTGCTGAAGACAAGTTTCTTTAGCAGCGCTATAGAAGGCAGCAAGCAGTTTGTAATGAATGGAATTCTTTCTGTGGATTTTCTCATTTTATTTCCTTCTTTCAGTGAAATGGTCAGTGCAATTACTGGGAGCCAAGAAAACCAATTTTAATCATTTTAGGTGGTAGAAAAGTACAACAAAAATCACAATCTGGATGAGGAAATAAAAGAAATATGATTTGACATGAAGAAAAACCACATTTGGTCCATGAGTCATTGATCAGTCCTTGTCATATAACAGACCTTCAGCTAGTCTGAATGAACAGACATCCCTGCCTCTTATGTAAGAGATGCTTTTTGTGTTTTTATTCTTCATATATAATTCTATTATTATTGATCTATATTTACACCGTTTTCAACACAGCCTTTTAAACAAGAGTTTTATCCATTCTACACAAAACTCCTTCCCATTTAGTCTCCATTAATCATGTACAAAAAGTAAAACCTCTTTGTGAGAGCAAAAGAAAAAAAACACAACACTATCAAGGCCTGTATTACAACTTCAGCTGAGCACCAAAGCCTAAACTCTGAATTTAACTAGATGTTATTCAAGACAATAGCTTTTGCTTACAATTAAATTTTCATAGTAATGTCTCAATCCACTAAATCAGGAATGTTATGAGACAGCGCTAGATGTAAACTAACATCAGTGGGTTTGCATGGAGTATGCGCCAAGACCTGAGAGACATAGACGTATGTACATATGTATGCATATAGGGTATGTGTGTGTGTGCGTGTGTGTGTGCGCTCGCGCATTTTTTTCTGCTAAAAGTAAGCATCAAACACTAATACTCTGGACCATTTCAAAGTAACCTGCTTCTCCCACAAGACGCTAAGTTCCTCTATACAAGGCTATTTTTCCCAACACAGGGCCACAGCTGATACCAGCATTTAGCTGCACTGATGGAAGCAAAAATAGGAATGCTATAGACCACCAGGTTCTTGTAGCTGCTGGTACTTTTACAATGTTAACCCAATCCACTTGGAGCAAGTAAAAAATGGCACAATATTGTACCTCGTCCACATGGCTGCGATCACCAATAGAGCTGAGCATGTGATACCAACAATGGGGCATTTTAGGAAAACAACCTAGCATAGACAAACCATAGACATTTTTCTAAAATTTCCCACCATCCATTGCTACCACTGGCTGTTCTTCATTGGCCGTACCAACAGTGAGAACTAGACAAGGCATTGGCATTTTAACCAATGTCTGATGTAGTCCTGCTCTAAGCAAGGTTATATAAGAGCACTTATGCTACTGGTGGCCAACTGGAGTCCTATCTACAGCAATATTTCCACCACTACTCCCACTATCAGAGCTAAACAAATAGCAAGAAATTTTAGGAAGGGGAGCAGAATTATGATAGATGCAGTTTGCATGTTGGGAGCCACTGAAAAAATAAATTAAAATAACTGTTCTAAACTAAGATAAAATATGCAAACACAATCAGGGAACCTTTTTAAAAATAATCATCCATTCATTTAAAAACAAAACAAAAAAGCATTAGCACGCCAACCTCCTCAGACATGCAAACATGGTGCATATCACTTTAACTGCAATATCATATAAAAACAAGATTTTTAACAAGGTAGCCACCAGGGTCACACAGAAAACTCTCATTTCTTCTGGAGCTGCAGCTAAGAGTCCTCATGAGACTACTACTGACATGGATCATCAGTTATAATTAAATGTTCTAATTTTTAAGAAGAATTTCCCCAAACAGCTTTAGGGGACTGCCGACATGTACGGTTCTATAATATTTGTAATGAGAACTGATCAGTATAATGCTAGAGTTATTAGGTCACAACATTACAGCAACACTTAACAGTAGCATTTTACTGCATTTCAAATTAAAATGCATACGCTAGCAACTTAAGGGGTTTACTTTACCATGGATTCCCCACTGAATTTTTTCTGAGCTGGAAAAAAAAAATGGTACAGTGATTTTGCTGTATTTTCAATTTCAGACGATTTACAACTGACAATGAGCTTGTCACTAGAGAGACCCTCTAGAAATTGTTGATAAGATGATGCATTAGCATGACCTCTGTACAGCAATGCTTTAATTACTAGCTGTCAGTGCATCAACCGGCTTGTGGTTTAAACCTATAGTTGTAACGCTGTTAAACTTACTAAGTCACCCTATCCCAACAACAGATATCCTGAACCCTGCAATATGAAATTTCCATGCCTGTTACTTCAGTTGCTACTGGGCCACTCTCAACATATGAATTGCCAAGTGTTTCTTGCTTTCCATATGTCTGATGTAAAATTGATATGACAGGAGCATGCTTTCAATTTTTACTGTTACTGTGGAATAGGAATATAACAACAATGAAATGGATCAAAATAATCTCAGATGAAAGTCTCTGTAAAAAGATTTCTTGTTCCTACGTTGCACACACTTACTGATGTTCCCACCATAACCATTTCTGCAACAAGCCATACACTCATCTACTGGCTCTCCCCCAAAGGACTTTGTTTCAGTCAATAACTTATTTTGCTTAAACTTCTGTGATATACTCTTGGTACTTCATTGTTTGTACATTTCTGGAACAGTGATTTTTATTTCTCTACCCTGGTTGCTCAGAAAATAGTTACAGCATCATATGGCTTGTGGCACATGCAGGAGCTCTGAACTTAAAGAAGAGCAATGCTTCTCATTTGGAGCAAAGCAATACTGCAATAAAGCGTACACATACTAAAAGCAGAACTTTGAAAAATATACTTCATATTGCTCATCTGTAGCACTACAGGCATCCATTTGTAAAACTGACAGTTTATAAAAAGAAAATTATGTCTGCCATTTTAGATCAGGGCTATAAGGGTGGAGCAGGCTGAGAGAAAGAAATACTGAATTCAAACTCGGAAAATGTATACTTTTGCCAACTAGATTCCTGGCAAAAAATACCGTAATGTGAATTCCAAGTAAACAGCAGCAAAATGTGATCTGTGGCATAGGTGAAGATGAGGTAGCAGGAAGCTGGCATGCCACTCAACTGATGATACAATATAATCTGAGCATAATTAATGAAAAACCACACATACATCTAGTTGAAAAATTATGTTCTGCAATTTTATACTCCCTTTGCCATGAGTGAATCTTAAAGTGTATCATACACATTCAAGAACTAAGCCTCACAATTCCTGTGACAATGGGAAAGCTAGGCACAGAGGTATTAATTTATTTGCCCAAGATCATAGAGTGTAACATAGCTGAAGATTGGAGCCCAGATCTCAATTCCCAGTCCTCTGCTCTAATCGTATCATATTCCCCCGAGCACGAGCAGTATGCATTATAAAATATTAACTACTGTATATTTAATTTTATCATAGATAAAAATCGAGTCTGCCACCCACACTTGCATTGAGTACCACGTAACTCCCAAACAGACTCACTGATTTCAATGGGATTACTTGCAGAATATGGCACTACTCAACATAGGGATGTAAATACCGTTGAAAAAGTTAACCACTTAACTAAATATTTTTTAATTGTTTAAACAGTTAAACAACTGCTAAATTGTTAAATTGTTTAATGGTTAAAGGGCTGGTCAGCCGGCAGGGCTGGGAACGCACCGGCCAGGCGTCGCTGCTCCAGCTGGGCATTGCGGGGCCACTGGGATCAGCCGGCCAGCCTGGGGATTAACAGTTAAGGCAGGTTAACCAGTGAGACTAATGCTTACAGGTTAATTGGGTAACATTTTACATCCCTAACTCAACATAAGAGCAGCAAAATCAGACCCATACTGTGCAATTTATTCACAGACAATATACATAAAATGTATAAACTTCTAGTCTCGTGAACATTTCTTAACATTGTATTCACTCTTATATAATAACTTAAATAACAACAATTATATATATAGACAGATATATAAATATAAAATGAATGGGTTAATAGAATATTAATCTATAATCAATATATGTTTGTGACAGGCCACTAACAAATGTCATTTTACCATTGATCTGGAATCTTGTAATTTGTTATACCCATTCATTATGAACCACTGGAATACAGAAACATCCCAGATTTGATCTTTCCATCAGAAGTCATCAATTTTCAGATATGAATAATTCAAGTGTCCTCAAAGCACATTAGATGTAAGAATGGTTTAAACAAGATGTATTTATTTAGTCTATGAAGTGGTCATGTTGGGCATGAGGCCTCCTATTTGATCAAGTGAAGGCCATTTTATTTACCGGATTTTAAACAGAAAGGTTTCCACAAATATGTTTAATGGATAGATGATTATAAAAATATTAATTCCACATTACACTAGGCCATCTGAGAGCGAGCATACGAGCACCTGGGCAGCTTTATGTTTACTCCTGGCGCAATTCTGCACATGCACAGAATTTATGCCCCCTTCCCTGATTTTTTTCCTCCTCTTCCACAGAATATAGATTCTGCTGGAGAGAGGCTGCAGTTACACTTTCACCCACCAGGAGCTGCTGTGGTGCCAGAAGAGATAGCAGCCAGTGAGACAGAAGAGGCTGTGTTCCTCACAGTGGGGCCAGGTGAAGAGGTATGGCATGGACAGATCAGGGCAGGGCACACAGGGCTAGGAGAGGTGGGGTGGGTTATAGACTGAGGCTCAGAAGGGCTAGTGACAGGTATTTTGAAATTAATTACTAAAATAATTGAAACTGGAATTATTACATTGTGATACTTTGACAAATAAAATATGAAGAATTTTAAAATATTGTCCGCAGAGTTTTTCATTTTTTGGCACAGAATTCCCCCAGGAGAATGTGTTGCACTGAGGCATATTTGATCTTGTATGATTCTAAATCGTGTTAACAATACAATTTCTGTATACGGAATGCAACCTCATCTTTCCCCAGGACAAGGAGTAATATGGTCTTATGATATTAACATAACCTGTTTATTAGTTTTCACAGTGTTTGAGGTTTGGTACAACACTGTCATTCCATTTTTACTTGACATCAACCATTCTTTAGCAGGTATGAAAACAACTGTTGATCTCAAAAGACCTTCACTTCTCCAGAACAAAGCCACTGTACAAAACAAGGCTACTCTACAGCAAAAAAATTTTTTTTAAATAAATGGATGCTCCCTGATAGGTAGTGAGACCATTAAGCAGTGGATGATCTTTTGGGTGACAAAAGTCAAATTTGAGATGTTTTCTTTTGTCAGCAGTTTTCTGTGAGCTAGTGTGCCAAATTTCAAGATTTTAGTTCAGTGAAAATATGGAAACTAATTGTGTCAGTCAGCGAGCGAGCGACTTGTTACAACCATCTGTGTATGTTAAATGAGACGGATACCATTGCTTGGCAGTCTCGTTTCCCCTCTGGGTATGTTGAGTTTATTGTATTATTGTACGATGCAATTTAACAGTCTGTCTAGTTTAAGATTATTTTAGAACATGACCTTGGAAGGTAAAACTGACCAGACAGATGATGGCCATAAGACATGCTTAGCAAGGCAGCAGTTCTAGTTACACAATATCAAGACACTGTTGATCTTTGTTTTAGAAGGAAACAGTGTTAAAGAATTTTCGTAGCCTAGCGTAGTCTCCCAGATCACGTGAAGCTGCTAACCTAGAACATGGGTAATTTCCAGTTATTGATAAAGGCTATCTTGGGACAGGTCTTTTGCATTCCCTGTGAAAGAGAGAAGAAGGATGACCCACTCACTACTCATTTTGATTACTGAAGTCTTTAGAAAATGACTGCCTCTACATTTCCATGAATGGGACTAATCTATTATGCATAAAGAATAGATCATTGGATACTAATGCAATGAGAAGACGTCCACATTTAAAAGTAATTCCTATATTTAACTTCAATCTTCTTATGATCATGAATTTCCAAAGTTGTGCAATTCCAATTTTGTATATTCCATGATACCTCTGAGTGACAAGCAAGGCCTCTCTCTCGTACACACACACACACAGCGATTATTAAGAACAGATGCAATGAATGGATGGTTTTACTGTGCAGCTGGTGTTATATGTAGATATTCAGTGTTGAAGGATATGGATTGAATTCAGAGTAAACTGAAATCTGTTAGGCTGTCAATCAAACTTGTGCTGATCTCTCTTGTTTACAAAGGAATACCAAAAATGTCATGATCTTTGCATGTGCACATGCAAAACCAAAAATTACCAAGCATGCTACAGATTGTATTTCTCAGACTCTCAGGGCTGTGAAGAAATTCTCTTTCCCAATTCTCTCTTTACTCATTAATTTCACAGTAAAATCTCAGTAAAGATAGTACAAAACAAACAAAACAGCATATGGTGATTGATCTACTGCAATTACAATTCAGAAGTTGGGACTTATTCCTGCCTCTATGTTTCATAAATCAAAAACCAAGTTAAAACTGTTCTCGCCCAAAGAGATGAATCAAATATTTAAGAAACCTTTCATAAACAATGGATCTGCATCTGATGCACAGATTTAAAAAGCAGTACCTATGTACTCCAGCACTAAGCAGTTTCGTATTCTTTTAGCCAAAAAACCTCCTGAAAAGTGTTTTCATTTCCTACATCCATGCAGTCCCTTTCTCTGAAATGATCTGAAGCCTTTAACTTAGTAGGATAATATCAAAATAAGCAAATTTTAGATATTTTGGGGTTCAGTCCTGCATTCCTCTCTCACAAGACAGTCCAGTAGAACTTCAATGGGAATACTTGTGTGAGGCAGAGTTGCAGGATCAGATCGTAGGCTTTTATATTTTCAACTCTTTCCCCCATTGCACAGCTCACTCTGACACCATGGGATGGCCATTTCTCATCCTTCCTGCAAGCCCTCTGTAAATAGTTTCTAAAAGTATGTAGCTATGCATACAAAAAACAAGTTTTCACCAAACAGATTAAGGAAAAAATAGTTGTGCACAACTCTGCAATTTTCACCAGGAATTTGTTTTTGTACCCACATTTATCCAGAGGTTTGTGGGTGTTGGACTCAGACTATATATTACAAAGTGCATTTTATTTTTATTTTAAATCCCTCTTTTCTTTCAAGCATAAAACTGTCTATTTCCTTACCATTTCCCCCTCTTGTGGGTTAATTTCTTTTTGTATGGTTGCTCATGAGTGCTGGGCTGCTGGCATTTACTTATTTAGGTGTATTGATGAATCATCTTTTTGGGTAGGAAGAGAAACAACAAATAAATAGAATCGGAATAACAAATAAATAATTATAGGCAATCACATGAGGGAACTGTATGGGTGCCAACATGATTCAAGACTCATGGTGCTGTAGAGGTCTAACTTGGAGATTGTGGGACAGGCCCATCAAAATTAGTACTATTGTTTGAAGAGCAGAGCAGGTGGCACAATCTCATTTGAGGATGACCACATTTTCAAAGTGGAAAAACTGGGACACTATTGGGGGTGGGGAGGGTATGTAAAAAAACATGGGTTGGTAGGCATTAAGAAGTTGTTCAGGGGACAATGAGAGAGAAAGAGATAACCATTATTCTGTCTCAGCCAAGCCATATACTTTCCATACTTTCTCTGCTAGCTCAATAGATATGTTGAGAAGGAGGCTGTTTAAAGACTTGTGCAGAAGCAGGGAGGCCAACATGCCAAACGTGTGCCAAGCCTGAGGAGACATGGTCTCTGTAGTGTTTGTGCACTCAGCCAACCTCTCATTAATTTCATCAGCTCAGCTGACTGACAGCTCTTTCAGGTAACTGTTCGGCCAAACTTTACAAAACACGGAACAGAACTCTGATTTTTGTGAGGGAACAGGTCTATAGCATGGCAGAGAGAAACTCAATTTTGAGGAGACACGTTCATCTTACCCTATCTACAAATGCGTAACAAAAAAGAAAGACCATTTTTCGTATACCTTGAGCATCAGCCTTTCCTAAACCATGAAGGAGAAGGCACAAACACATTCTTAGAAAATACACTCATTATAGGCTCATGATTATTATCCCCATTTTACTGATTGGGAACTGAAGTAGAGAGGGATTACATGATTTGCCCAACCTCACAGGGGAAGAATGGGAACTAAAGGCAGATTTCAGACAATAAGTCCAGTACCTTATCCACATCATCTTCATCCCTTTCTCCCAGCATCTGACTATTAATGTTCCTCTATTTTCTTGGGGATGGAGGGATGAGTGGATGGATTCTCTTTAACAAATATGAAGGGATGAGATTAGGTAAAGGGGAGGAAAAGGGGGGGAAATAACCTTAAAAGCAAACATTTTATTGAAGCGGGGGGGTGGGTTTGACACTTCTGGTCTTGGTTGGCTTTTGGCTTCATCTCAGCAGAATATTGTCTGTCTGTGTGCACAGCACTCAGCAAACAGAATAGCAGAGCAGTAAATGTATAGCACCATCCGTTATCAATATGAGCACTAGGCAGGGATTTTTCATTTCACGACTCTCATTGCCAACTTGCTGCAGTGATTTCATAAAGGATTTTGCAGGCCCTCACTACAGCAAGAAGGAAAAAAAATAAAAAAACAGATGAGAAATATGTATTTAGTTTTGTTTTGAAAGGTAGGAATGCTGAGGTCACCCACGGAGACTGAGATTTTAATTTTTATTGCACTAAAACAGCAGCAGCAGCTTTGACAGAAAACTCATGAATCTTACACAGTACGTGAGAGGAAAACCACACAATTTTATATTATGATTTTAAGTTCTGTTTGGGTACATTTGATCTAAGCTATTTCACCACCTCCCGACAAGGTGACAGCAAAGTGCCCCATCACAAAGCAAAGAAAGAATATATATATATCTTTACATTTTTATCCAGCTACTGTAGACCCATATGTATTTCATTTTCCAGCAAATCAACAATAATTTATTTCAGCAGCTTTATTAATTCAGCATTTGTAGATGTATTCTTTCTCTGCATCTCAAATGACAAAACCCCAAGATCTAAAAAAAAAACAAAAAACTCCACCTTAATAAAGCTGGGCGAAAGTATCACAAAGACAGTTTTGTTGGTTGAAATTATCCTGTTCTCAAGTACACCAAACTTCTTTCAAATTGGAGCAATTTTCCAAAATTTAAAATATTTCCAAAGAAATTTCACACAAACTATATTCTTGACAATTTGAACATTTCAACGGTCACTTTTGCTCAAAAAGTCATACTTTAAATTTTGAAGGAAGGGGGTTGCATGTGTAGTGTAGTGGTTTAAACACACATCTAAGAATGACAAGGACCTGAACTCTATTACCACTCCTGCCACTGACTGGCCTTTGTACTTATATAGCACATTACAAACATTATTCAGCTTCTAAACGTTACCTCAATTTTAAGTGTGGGAATGTGAGGCTCAGAGGTCCAAGAATCAGGATTTGGATTCAGGTCACAAACTCTCCGTCTGAGACCTGATCATTCTAGCTACAGTGCCTCCTAGACAATCCACTCACGCATTGCACTTCAGTTACCCTAGATGTAAAGTGGGGCCAATATCTGCCCTACCTATCTATGGCTATAAATATCTTCAGTCCAGAACATTGTTTTTAACTCCTTTATAGTAAAAATCTATTTTACAGATGGAAAAATTGAGTGCTGTGGTCTAGCAGATTAGGCACAGGACTGAGTCAATCGACATGGGTTTTGAACCTTGGGGTCCTACCACTGACTGCTATGTCACTTAAGGCTTCCATACCAAGCAGCACTCTTCTCACATAGGGAAATGTTCCATTTGAAAAAACAGAAAAGGAAACTTTAAGCATTTGATATATACACACACAAAGGAGGATGTCAACCAGGGCTACATCTTTCACTGTTTCCCAGAAAGTTACCATCCCTGAGCTCATTTCTTTGGTTTGCTCCTTTTGGCAGATTTTATTATGCTAGCCAGCCCCATCAGGAAAAGACAGTTATCTACTCCGTAACTGGTGTTCTTCGAGTGATTGCTCTTGTCCATTCAACTTAAGAGACTCCCAAGCAGTACCCCTCGGAGGTGGATAGGAGGTCACAGATGTGCAGATTGCAACACAGCTCTGCCAAAACCAGCTTTGTCCCTGCCCTACTGAGTGATGGCATAGTGGGCCGTGAACGTGTGCACCGAGGACCACGTCGCGGCTTGACAGATGTGCTGGATCGTGAAGTGTGCAAAGTAAACCACCAAAGACACCTGCGCTCTGGTCGAATGGGCTCTGACGATTAGCAGTGAAGAGACTCCCACCAACTTGTAGCAGGTCTGAATGCAAGAGGTGATTCAACTGGAAATCCTCTGTGTGAACCCTGGGAGGCTCTTCATCCTATCAACTGTAGAGATGAAAATCTGAGTCGACTTATGGAAAAGTTTAACCCTATATAGCTAGAAAGTCAGAGCCCTTCTTACGTCCAAAGCATGAAGGCATTTCTCTTCACTAGTCTCACGGAGCAGAAGACCAGAAGGAAGATGTCCTGGCTCACGTGGAAAGCAGACACCTCCTTGGGAAGGAAGACTGGGTGGGGCCGGAGCTGAACCGTGTCCGGCGGTTCTGAGGTCAGGACTCGCAGCTCGGAGACTCGCCTCACCAACATCACCACCACCAGGAAAACTACCTTCCACGACAGGTGAGACAGGGAACACGAGGACAAAGGCTCAAAGGGCGGGCCCATGAGTCTGGACAGAACCAAGCTGAGATCCCACTGAGGGGCCAGGGACCAAACTTGAGGAAAGAGTCTCTCAAGGCTTCTAAGGAACCTGACCATCATATTCCTGGGAGAACACCATCTGCCCCTGCATTGGCAGATGAAAGGCCAAAATGGCCACCAGATACACCCTGTTAGAGGAGTATGCCAGGCCCTGGTTCCTCAAATGAAGCAGGCAGTCCAAGATCGACTGCACTGAAGAATGCGAAGGGTTTGGCCGCCCAGCAGGAGAACCTCGTCCACTTTGCCAGGTAAGTCTGCCTAGTCAAGGGCTTTCTACTCTCGAGGAGGACCTTCTGGACCCCATCTGAACAGGCCCGTTCATCCGGTTCAGCCACGCAACATCCACGCTGTGAGGAGAGGAACATGATGTTGAGGTGCAAGAGTCAGCCGTGATCCCGTGATCTGGTCGGTTCGGCAGGGGCCAGGGAGGGATCACTGATAAGCTTGATAGTGTCCCGAACTAGTACTGGCGAGGCCACGCCGGGGCGATCATGATAACCTGCACCTTGTCCCACTTGATTTTCGCTAGTACCTTGCTGATGAACGGAATCAGAGGGAATGCATACATCAGGCTTCCTGCCCACCACAGGAGGAAGGCGTAGGAGAGGGAGCCCTTGCTCAGACTCCACCTGGAGCAAAACCTGTGGCACCTCCTGTTCTGCCTGGTGGTGAACAAATCCACTTGGGGAGTTCCCCACCTCTGGAAGATCATGCTGGCTACCTCTGGGTGGAGCACACACTTGTGGTGAGAGGAGAAGTCCCTATTTAGGTGATCCACTGGCGTGTTCCTGGCACCCGGAAGGTGACATGCTTCTAGATGGATTCCGTGGTCAATGCATAATTCCCAGAGACGGAGTGCCTCTTGGCAAAGGGCTGAGGATCCTGCTCTGCCTTGCCTGTTGATGTAGCATTTTAAGAGTCGTGCAGGAGTCTTTTAGGCCATGGAACTTATTGTCCATTTGTTCCGCAAACAGGGTTTGTCCATTGAAGGAGATCTTGCATCGACTGCTGAGCCTCCGTGGAAAAGCCAGAGCGGAGCACCCAGGAGGCGTGGCACATGGCAACAGCTGAGGCCATGGTTTGGGTGGCAGTGTCTGCCACATCCGATGCTGCCTGGAGTGTCACCCTGGCTGCAGTCATGGCCTTCTCCATAATAGCCCGGAACTCCTGCCTAGAAGCCTCAGGAAGGGAGCCCTCGAACTTGGCCATGGCTTACCACATATTAAAATCATAGCGTCCCAGGAGGGCCTGATTGTTTGCCACCCTCAACTGGAGGCTAGAGGATGAATAAACTTTACGCCCAAACAAGTCTAGTCTCTTGGAGTCTTTGTTCTTAGGGGTAGCCCTGGGTTGTCCTTGTTGCGCCCTGTGATTAACTGTTTCTACCACTAGGGAGTTGGAAGCAGGGTGGGTATACAGGTACTCATGGCCTTTAGATGGCACAAAATACTTGCACTCAGCCCTCTTGGAGATGGGTGGCAAGGAGGAGGGAGTTTGCCACAGGGCATTAGTAATCTTAGAGACCCCATCATGAAGGGGCAGAGCCACCCTGCCCGGTGCCGTGGAGAAGAAGACATTGAAGAGAGAGTCCGAAGTCTCCTCTAGCTTCTTCATCTGAAGACCCAGGTTGGCAGCGACCCTCGTCAGTAGTTCCTGGTGCACTTTAGTGTCATCAGGAGGAACCGGGAGAGGGGACCCCGTTATAGCCTCACCTGGCGATGATGCCAGTGCCGTAAGGTCCTCCACAACCATTGGTGGCCCAGAGGCTTGCTCCTCTGCTCCCTCTTGGACTTGGGAGTCCTTGCATCCAAGGCTTAATGCACCAGAGGAGGGCGTAAGAGAGAGGCAGCTGGTCTCTCTGAGGCTCTGGACACTGAGCCAACAGGGAGGGCTGGGTGAACCTCCATGGGAACTGGAACCTGAGGCCACGGGTCCAGTTTCGATGCCAACAACGTAGTCGGTACTGACAATACCGGAGCTTATCCCGCCATCAGGGAACCTCGCTCTGAACAGGGTCACTCTTCAGACACATCTGAAGTTCACTCCTAAGATGATATCTGCTTTTCATATAAACCAGCTTATTCAACTTCCTCCTTTTCCCTCACCTTTTCCAAGAGTGTCCCTATATCGGAAATCTGCAGAGCAGCTACCTGGGCATCTGCACACACCTTTGCAGAACACTATGCCATCCTGGAGGATTTAGCTGCAGATGCCAAATTTGGTGCCACGGTGCTGTCATCCATAACAGACTCGACTCTGAAACCCCAGTCTCTAGTAGTGGGCACTGCTCGGGAATCATCTACAGTGGAGCACACATAGGAACACTACTTGAAGAGAAAGAAGAAGTTATTCACCTTGTGCAGTAATGATGGTTCTTCGAGATGTGTGTCCGTATGGTGCTCCATGACCCACCCCTCCTCCACTTTACTTTGGCGTTCTAGTAATTGACTTTGTGCACGTTGGCTAGCCTCATGGTAAGCGAGGAGCAGCGCGAGCGGGATGGACCACTACCAAAATTCTCCAATCAGCAGCGCAGGGATGCAGACATACCTGCAAGCACCTACAAAAGTTTTTTTTCTCCTGCTGATAATTGGTCATCTTCATTAACTAGCCACTTAGAGTTGATATGGCTACTACCACCTTTTCATGTTCTGTATGTATAAATATCTTCTTTCTGTGTGTTCCATTCTATGCATCGTAAGAAGTGGGCTGTAGTCTATGAAAGCTTATGCTCAAATAAATTTGTTAGTCTTTAAGGTGCCACAAGTACTCCTGTTCTTTTTGAGAAAAAAAAACTTGTGCACCAAGTAAACTCAGCTGTGTGTTTGCTGTTACTGATCCACCCTCACAGAGCATGCTACATGCCATTTGCTTTGCTTGAGGTAGATTAATGTGAGAGAAAGAGAAAAACAAGCAAGTCAATGCACATTCATTTTTCCCTTTCCCAGCTCTCTCTTGATCTCTCTTTCTTCTAAGTATACATTTTCACTTCTTCGGGTTATGGCAGCAGTGTTGATCCTTAATGCAATGACATACAATTCAACTGCAGAAAATCACATTAGGGTGCTGTCTTTAAAAAACCAAATGTCCATGCCATACCTTTGTATTAAGCAGGTGAGGTTACCAGACAAACCTTGAGTATTTCAGTGACACAGAATCAAAGCTGGTTTGATATTTAGTAATGCCACCCCATTCCTCACAGTCATAGATGTGCAAATGAAAAAAGTACCTGCTTAGCACACTAAGAAGAAAAGGGCTGAATTACCTTGTAATCAGCATTAGACATAAGACACTACACTCAATGTTCATATAGGATGGTAATGTGTATGGCATGGGCAGCCAAGATATGGCATCTGAGGGGGGGGGGAACACTTGATAGTGTTTTGCATGAACTCAGCTCACATATTACTAAAGCTACACAACTCATGGCTTGTGCCATGGGGCTCAGATAGTGGTTTATTATTTTTTAAGTTTCTGATTCAATCAAACTTTCATATGATATTTTACTGTGGCAGAAAATGCATGCAAGTTTATTTTATTTTTTGTCAGGAGGACTAAAGAAAACACAAAATTACAGTTTGCAAACCAACGACATGGGAAAATTTGGGACATGTTTTTATCATCAACTTTCTTTTTATTTAAAAACTTGAGGGAATAAGACCTAAAGAATTAACTTGAGCCCCCTTAATTACTGGGAATGTAGATGTACCACATATAAGAAAAAATATTCCAGAATTAATCAAAACAAGTTGGTGAAAGGAATGGAGAGAAAGTGTGTACAGGTGGTGAGAAATATGGGCCCTATCCTGTAAACATGTACGCAGAAGAGTCGCTCTAATCATTTCAATAAGATTACTCACGTAGGTGGGGATTACTCATCTGAGTGTAGTTGCCAACATTATAATCTTTCTCCAGAAATAAATCTTCAAATAAATAGAAGCCCTGGGGTTCACCAAGCAGTGTATTTAAAGAGCCTCTCAACTGGGAACACTTTAAAACTAATACAGATTTCAGGCTGCTTTCCCAGATAGCCAAGACAAAAAACAGAAATCCACCAAAACCCTCATTTTCCACCCCACTACCGTGTACTGTGACATCACAATAATACGTGGTGATGTTTCTTCATGGCAATGCAACATTGCTAAAGCACACAGAATACAGAGAGGGGAGAATCCAAAAGGTTCAGTCTGTTTTTGCTTCCAAAGCATCTTAAAGTTCAAAACTCATTCAAACGTATAAAGGTCTCCTGTCGGGGACTTTGATCCCCTTCCACAGCCGATTCTGGGACCCACTGCCTGTAATTGTTTCCTGGGTACAAGAAAGAGCCTGGCTGCCTGCTACCTCCAAACCAGGCCATTGAGGGTGTCTAAAAGTAGCAGTAAGCCTGCTTTTCCCACAGTCATGTGGAACATCTCATTCTTTTCCCCCTTCCCTCTTCCCAAGAAACCCACATCTTGCCTCCCTGTAGTCTTGCTGGGACAGTGGCAATCCCACTGCCTTCTCCTCTCTTCCATTCACCCTGGGAGCCTTACTGCTGTCTTGGTGTTCCAAATCCTGCCTACCCAGGAGGATGCAAACCCTATCCTGGGGTCCTCCCTGTGCCCATGAGAAATAAACCTTTCCACATGATGTATGTTGTTTCCTGCTGCCCTGGAAGTGGTCTTTCCTCCCAACTCTATGGAGTCTCCACCTATCAGAAATTTCTCCTATTATCTCCTCTTACCCACTTGAGTATAACCTAAGTAGCCAACACCACTGTTTAGGATCAGTGGATGGGAGCTGTCGTCTTCTCCTTCCTTTCCTCGCAACTGTACAGTGGAAGCACAGACACTGTAGGGAGCAGAGCAGCAAGCTGCAGCACAGGAATAGTAAAAAAGTATGTCACAGTAGCTGTAAGACAGCCAGAAGGTGGAACTGCAGTGAAAACACTATCCAGTGCCAGTTGCCCATACAGGATAGATGGGTATTACCTCTAATCCCATACACAAAGCAGAAAACTAAGAATGTTCTAACTACTTTTCTTGAATTGTACTTGCCGTACATATGCAATGAAACAGTTTGGAACAAGGCAGTTTCATCTCCAGTCATTATCTGAATGGATAAAGAAGAAACCTTAATATTAAAAAGTGGCAGGTTCCTATTGGCCAGACAGTCTAAGTAGCTATGAAAGTATCAGAGGGGTAGCCGTGTTAGTCTGGTTCTGTAGAAGCAGCAAAGAATCCTGTGGCACCTTATAGACTAACAGACGTTTTGCAGCATGAGCTTTCGTGGGTGAATACCCACTTCTTCGGATGCAAGTAGTGGAAATTTCCAGGGGCAGGTATATATAAGCAAGCAAGAAGCAAGCTAGAGATAACGAGGTTAGATCAATCAGGGAGGATGAGGCCCTGTTCTAGTAGTTGAGGTGTGAAAACCAAGGGAGGAGAAACTGGTTCTGTAATTGGCAAGCCATTCACAGTCTTTGTTTAATCCTGAGCTGATGGTGTCAAATTTGCAGATGAACTGGAACTCAGCAGTTTCTCTTTGAAGTCTGGTCCTAAAGTTTTTTTGCTGCAGGATGGCCACCTTAAGATCTGCTATTGTGTGGCCAGGGAGGTTGAAGTGTTCTCCTACAGGTTTTTGTATATTGCCATTCCTAATGTCTGATTTGTGTCCATTTATCCTTTTCCTTAGAGACTGTCCAGTTTGGCCGATGTACATAGCAGAGGGGCACTGCTGGCATATGATGGCATATATTACATTGGTGGACGTGCAGGTGAATGAACCGGTGATGGTGTGGCTGATCTGGTTAGGTCCTGTGATGGTGTTGCTGGTGTAGATATGTGGGCAGAGTTGGCATCGAGGTTTGTTGCATGGATTGGTTCCTGAGCTAGAGTTACTATGGTGCGGTGTGCAGTTGCTGGTGAGAATATGCTTCAGGTTGGCAGGTTGTCTGTGGGCGAGGACTGGCTTGCCACCCAAGGCCTATGAAAGTGTGGGATCATTGTCCAGGATGGGTTGTAGATCCCTGATGATGCGTTGGAGGGGTTTTAGCTGGGGACTGTATGTGATGGCCAGTGGAGTCCTGTTGGTTTTTTTCTTGGGTTTGTCTTGCAGTAGGAGGCTTCTGCGTACACATCTGGCTCTGTTGATCTGTCTCCTTATTTCCTCGTGTGGGTACTGTAGTCTTGAGAATGCTTGGTGGAGATTTTCTAGGTGTTGGTCTCTGTCTGCGGGGTTAGAGCTGATATGGTTGTACCTCAGTGCTTGGCTGTAGACAATGGATCCTGTGGTGTGTCCGGGATGGAAGCTGGAGGCATGAAGGTAGGCATAGCGGTCGGTAGGTTTTCGGTATAGGGTGGTGTTAATGTGACCATCACTTATTTGCACCGTGGTGTCTAGGAAGTGGACCTCCCGTGTAGATTGGTCCAGGCTAAGGTTGATGGAGGGGTGGAAGCTGTTGAAATCATGGTGGAATTTTTCCAGAGTCTCCTTCCCATGGGTCCAGATGATGAAGATGTCATCAATGTAGCGTAGGTAGAGAAGGGGCGTGAGTGGACGGGAGCTGAGGAAGCGTTGTTCCAGGTCGGCCATAAAAATATTGGCATATTGTGGGGCCATGCGGGTGCCCACAGCGGTGCCACTGATCTGGAGATATATATTGTCATTAAATTTGAAATAGTTGTGTGTGAGGATAAAGGCACAGAGCTCAGCAACCAGTTGTGCTGTGGCATCATCAGGGATACTGTTCCTGACAGCTTGTATTCCATCAGTGTGTGGGATGTTTGTGTAGAGAGCCTCTACATCCATGGTGGCTAGGATGGTGTTTTCTGGAAGGTCACCAATGCATTGTAGTTTCCTCAGGAAACCAGTGGTGTCACGGAGATAGCTGGGAGTGCTGGTAACATAGGGTCTGAGTAGAGAGTCTACATATCCAGACAGTCCTTCAGTGAGAGTTCCAATGCCCGAGATGATGGGGCGTCGAGGATTTCCGGGTTTGTGGATCTTGGGTAGTAGATAGAATAACCCTGGTCGGGGCTCTAAGGGTATGCTGATTTGTTCCGGTGTTAGTGTAGGGAGTGTCCTGAGTAGATGATGCAGTGTCTTAGTGTAGAAAGACTGTGAATGGCTTGCCAATTACAGAACCAGTTTCTCCTCCCCTGGTTTTCACACCTCAACTACTAGAACAGGGCCTCATCCTCCCTGATTGATCTAACCTCGTTATCTCTAGCTTGCTTCTTGCTTGCTTATATATACCTGCCCCTGGAAATTTCCACTACTTGCATCCGAAGAAGTGGGTATTCACCCACGAAAGCTCATGCTGCAAAACGTCTGTTAGTCTATAAGGTGCCACAGGATTCTTTGCTGTAGCTATGAAAATCTCTTAGGCAAGGAGTTTTACATGTTGCAAGAGCTCAGTATCAGTCCTCCAGAGCTATCTGATGACAAGGACATCAAAACTGATATATTTACACATTTTATATTGACACAAATGAAATAAATGTTTGTAACTACAATTTTATAAAATTGGTAATGGAGAGGAGATACAGAAAAATACTTATCAGAAATTCTTAAAAGCCATAACTGGGATTCTCTGCAAAACATGGACTAACATTTTTGGACTGGCAATAAGAGATATCAATGAAGACACTAAAATATAAATCTATTTACATAAGAACAGCCAGACTAGGTCAGACCAAAGGTCCATCAAGCCCAGTATCCTGTCTTCCGACAGTGGCCAATGCCAGGTGCCCCAGAGGGAATGAACAGAACAGCTTTAATGTAACTGCACTCAGAATGAGGTTAATGCACAAAATGTTTACATGAGCAGTTGACTGTATTGTTTACTTTCAATTCTTTGCAACATCTTACCTACCAGAAACTAATACTCTGAGCAATATGCTTCACTCAAAAGATTAATGCAGATAGTATGTAAGAAAAAGCATTTTAAAAGATTCATTATCAATATCTGCTGTACTAACCTACACTAATTCTCTCCCATCTTCTTGATTTAATGCTCTCTTGTGCCCAGCTTCCCATCACTACATTAGATCAATTGAATTCCTTTCCACCTTGGTCACCATGTTTATTTCCAGGGATCTCATGCTTCAGTGCACTTCAAATATTTTCATGAAAATCAAGAGTAAGTACATGCTGAACAGCTAATGATGCACGGAGGCTGGAGTGGAAGCTTGGCTGCTCTTTAAATCCCTCCAAATGCTAGCTTGAGACACTCAAGGAGGCTGTTCATGCTAGGTATGCCCTTCTTTTCAATATCCATGTTTCTTGAGTAATGAAGTATAATCTCATTATCATTTCAGATAAATTAACCGAAAATGTTGGCATTTTGCACAGATAATTCTCTAACCCATTTTGTTCTTTTTATTAAAGAATTGAAAGCCAAATTTTCCAAAATGGCTTCTAATGTGTTCACAATCAAGCACAGGTGCAAGTGACAGAAATTAGACATTTAACTATCAGATTTGACTTGCAGATCAAGTAGACATCTACATGCTATAATTTGCACACACAGTCAATTGCAGAACCAGACTGAGGCGCCTTTAAAAAATTGGCTCTAGACATTTATACTCACTGCATGATACTTCATTGTAGATCCTTTTTATAGGCAGGATTTTTATTTTGAAATAGATGGAAGAATACCACAAGGGAAAGGAGCGTTCTTTTGCAAAAAACATGTATTTGTCAGAGGACATAGCCCCGACTCTGCTGCATTTCTGTTATTTTATATAAGATTTAATCTAGTAATGTAACATTTAAAATCTGGTGCTGAGATTAACCAAACCACCTATTTGAGAAAGAAAAAACATATCTAAAATAATATCAGATTTCATGTTCTATCCCTTTTCAATTTGTATATTACAGTCACATTAGTAACCGAAAATGTAAGTTATTATCTGGGTAATTAACTTTCATTAGAAACATAAAGTTAGACAACACAAAATGTCTTCTTCACTGTCACAGTTAGGGGAGAGAAAAAGATAACAGGCGACTGTACAAAAACAAAAAAATAGCTTTAATCTTTTTTGTTTAAAAAAATAACTTGCGCACTGAAACAAGATTTGTGGTGGTTTCTTTAGTTACCAGCATAGCTCACACAGAGATAGTGAATTCTAAATGAAAGTATGAAAGAGGAAAAAAAAATACTGTGAACCTGACTGTTTCAGCTTTAATTATGTTATCCTGTGAATAGAACATTTGCAATTTTTTTTTGTATTACTCGAGTAGCAGTTCTGAAATTGAACACTAGAAATGTTTATTAGCTACATTAGAAAGATAAAACTAGACAGCTGGTTGGTATGCTTATACTGCTCATTATCATACAGAGATTCTGGAGCAACATCAAGATTTAAGAGGAGACTGGTGAAAATCAGGCACATTGCAGAGGTGGCCCATTCAGATTCAAGGAAAATGTTTGACAGCATTTAGGGCCTGCTTTACAGAAGTGCTGAGCACTCAAAGCTCCAAAGAAAATTATGGCAAACATCAAGCCATTAGTGAATATAAGTGACAATATCCTTAAGAATACCACACATCCTACCATGAAAAGGGTCATTCTGGTGGCATTTCATGTCCACTGGATGAAGAGGATATAAAGGTTGAAAATAAGGGAAAATAATAAAATTGTGGTTCTGGAATGAAGATGTACTGCTCATATAACAGACACAACCGTACACAGAGATGCACAAAAACGTACCTTTCTGTCATGACTACTGGGCATCCCAGGGGTGTTCTGCTTGAGGAATCCTGCTGTTGTGGACCATCTTGTGGGGTTTTTTCGGGAAGGTTCTTCTGAAGAAAAATTAGTATCGCTTACAGAGGTTGAGAGGCCAATCAATGCGGGGTCACTGCTACGCCGTACATGAAGAGGCATATCTGAAGGAACAAAATAAACTGTAAATAAACAGCAAGTAAACTGAATATTCTTCCCCACACACAAAAATATATTTTAAAACTTGGGTGACTGGCTGTAACCAAAAGAAGTTTGCACAGACTGGCTAGCTTCTGACCTCAGGTAAACCTCTAGTGGACATGGGTCTATTTCCTGAAAACCACCACCAAAAACCACCACCAATTACTCCCTCTTCTCTGAAGAGAAGACAAGAAGTGAGTGGGTCCAAGGAGTGAACTATTTGAAGCTACTTCTTGGCTTTATAAGCAGAATTACAATATCTTAAGCGCCTTTTACTATAGAAGGTTTTTTTTAATCAATTGACCAACCTGAGACTACCTGCAGCTATTTAAAAAATGTAATAGAAACCAACTATCCAGGAGACTAAGCCAGTTAGCCAGAAGCCACTACAAAATGTGGGAAGAGGGTGCCTTGTCTGAGAGAAATGCCCTGTTGAGAAGCCCAGTCCCCTCCTCCTATCTGCTCAGGAAAGAGATGGGAGCTGGGGTTTCTACAAGGGGCTGACTCTAGACTGTGCTTTCAAATCAGTCAGCAGCTAATAAATACCCAATACATTTGAAGTCCCCCAGCCCTCTCTCTCTCCACTGAAAAGGAGCACGCGTGCACAAATGTGCACACATGCACACCCTCCTCTCACTCTAAAGCCTCTTGGGTTGAGTGTCTTTGTTACTCTATCCCTCGCCCGACCTCCTGGCTGCTGCAACAGGGATGTGTGTTACCATATCCTACTCCCTAGCCTTCCAGCTGCAGCAGTTGGCAGGCAGGATGAGGGAAGTATTTCATTAGCAATAATTGAATGCAGCAGGTAGGAAGAACTGTAGGAAAGAAATCTTTATTATACATGCTAGGCAGTCAGCTTGCATTCGTGAGCCCCTGGTGATCTCTCATACTAGGTCCCCCCTGAAACATGATTAATTTTTTCCAGTTCCCCTTATTATACTACAAGGAGTCTGCAGTATATACTCTAGTGACCCTCTCTACCAACCCTCCTTTTTTCCCTCCTCCCCAAACAGCCCTCATTGCCTGCCTCTTGTGCCATTCAATGCTTTCCCATTCAACAACAGAGTGAGACTGTCATGATTTTTGTCATCTGTAGTACTGGACTGATACAGCTGTGCCGCTGTAAGAGCGCTCGTGTAGCTCCATCAACATTATAAAACCATCTCCAATGAGTGGCGGTAGCTACATCAGCAGGAGAGCGTCTCCCACTGACATAGCACTGTGCACACAAGCGCTTATGCCAGCAAAACTTATGTTGGTCGAGATGTTTTTTTCACATGGTCTCAGAGTGCCACAGCTAAATACAAGGTGGAACACATAGTTTAACATAAGTAGTTAGCACATAGCCTAAGGGAGCATTCAAGGTGCAGTGGCCCCTTAACATCCTGTTGGTGGAACACTTTTCACCAAAAGATCACTCTATATCTGACCTCTCAGTCCTCATCCTCAAAGGAAACCTGCACAACACTTTCATAAGATGAGTCTGGGAGCTTAAATTCATAACTTTGCTAGACACTAAAAATCACAAAAGATATGGCTTATCTATAACCAACTAGCCCCCCTTTTTGTCCTATGACTACAGGGATGTTAATGGGCCACTTCACCTTGAATGGTCCCTTAGTTTAGCATGAGCAGTTAGCACATATCCTATCTGCTCAACCTTGTATTTTGCTGTGACACCCTGAGTTCCCAGACCTGAGGAAGAGCTCCATGTAGATCAAAAGCTTGTCTCTCTCAACAACAGAAGTTGGTCCAAGATACCACCTCTCCCACCTTTCTCACTAATGATTTTTGCCGGTTTCTGTCTGTTCACGGGGCTCTGAGTAACAGAAATAATAACTGGTAAAAAAATAATAATAATAATAATAATCCATGAGAACACTGAGCTCTCAGCAGCAGAATCAGTGGAGCAGCCCGAAGACAGCGCTACATTGATTTACATCTGGTCTATGCTCAGAAAGTTATCTTCAGAACTGTAGGGCTGGAACCATAACCATCTTTTCCTTTGGCAGGAAAGATTAGATTCTACAGCAGTTGATAGCATGTGTCCCACACACATTCAGCAGAAAAATATTCAACAGCAAGAAATCAACAAGTGGATTTTCCAGGCTCTGCAATGTCAATTTATACGCTAGCACACAGAGGCCCTGATCAGCACTGAGATTCTGTTGTGGGTGGTGTTACAATATCACACAGACAGATACAGTTCCTGCCCTCCAGAATGTACAGTGCAAGAATATTAGTGTGATGAATATTTATTTAGCAACATGATTTCCTGTCTTTAAAAAGTGTTCAGTGTGAGTAGTAGCCAACAGCAATTACCACATTTTGAAATGAGCACTACTGGGGAACATAGCAAAAGAGAAAAATTAATAAGTATTTTTTCATTACATTACGTTGGATTGCTTCCTCTTTCAAAACCTTACATTTTATTACACGCCAAGATTTTCACAATAGTTTTACATCAGCACAGATATGAATGTTTTCTGCTAATGATTTACAATATTTAATAAAATCAAAACAGAAGTGAAGTAATTAGAGGCATATTTCAAGAAGGATCAATTAAATCCTACAGAATAGCATACACACACTGAAGTTACCTTACTTGTTTTAGCTAATTTCTGAATATTAAATATGCATACAGCACACCATCTCAAATATACTGTGTTTTTGTTTTCAAGTTGCAATGGCTTTGAAAACTTAAGTCATTGCTAAGCAGCTGAAAGTAAAGCATCACATATCCTCTAGATCGTAAGCATAATGAAAGAAACACTATGGAATCCCAAGAGATCTGTATAACACAGATGACACAGCTGAAGTCACAGGCACCACCACCACAATGCTTAATGAAGTGACCACATTAAGAAAGGTATCTTAGTTCTTGTCTTAGCTCTGAACAACATCTCTCATTTATTAGATTAGCCTGGTCAGGCAAGTGGTTCTGTGGTAAGAGCTGTGCCACTTAAGAAAAATGCCAATCTATATTTCAGTTCCAAACAGCAGTCACCAGAATATATTTCTCGAGTTTGCTAACCAGCAGTACTTAACCCCACTACATGCACCGATAGCTTACAGCCATGTAACCACTTTGTTCTCTTGCTATAAGAAATATTTGAGATTAGAAATCCAATAGATACTTGCTAGCATGCTGTCCCTCCCTTTTCATTTTCTCCCTACCAATTACTTGATGTGATGATTTTTCAATGAACTGTTATAAGCGGAGTAGATTAAGCTGAATTTTAATCATGGAAAGAACATGAAATTCTACAGACTACTTTTCTGAAAGAGATGGCAAATAACACTTCATTGCCTCTCTTTCTGCAGCAAAACGTAATCACTTACACCTTGCTAAACAGTGGTGTCTTTTCAAAAAAGACAGCTGTTGCACAAACAAGGAATCCCAAATATTAATATACATCAGGAAAAAAACTAATATAATGAGAGTATACAACACACATAATACACATAGTGACAAGCTTGCCTAAGGAGGCATTTTCAGTCATTTCTTAGACACTTTCCCCTCTCCTCCCCTCTCCAGCCCTTTAGGAAAGAGTCTTGTATACACATTGCTAATGAGAAGATATTACTTGCTAACTAACTACTGCTGACATGTACATAGCCAGCATGAGGGCTTTCCCAAATTGATTCCATGTTTAAACTTAAAAGTGATAGGTGTTAATATCCAGACTCTACCAAAAATGAATTATGAAGCATAATTGCTTAAGCACATATTAAATTTATTTCCAGGTTACACATAAGTAAGTTTTAACATGACACTTTTTGCCTTATTGGAACATGGGTGGCAAGCCAGTGTAACTCTATCGCACACCCCTTGCTAAAGCACAACTTTTCCAACAGATTAATCTCCACCACCCCATAATTATTGCAAGTTATAAGTATCGTCTCCGTCTACACTTTTCTGATATTGCTATTTCAAAAATATATTGAATGGATTTTCTATTAAAGTATTGTTGGTTATAATTTTCTGGTTTTTCCTATTTTATAGATTTCAAAAGGATATTCTATGAAATATTAAAAGAAAAAAAAACAAAGAAAATGAGCTTCAATAATTAAACCACCAGATGAAGTGCGCATGGGACCAGTGCAATGTCACTGATTCCAGGATGACAGCTGATAGCGTTTGATGTCTGTGGTTTCTTTGAAGATTGGATAAAACAGCAATGAACTCTAATCACAAGGCTTCAAATTCTCTGTGGCACTAATGCACTGTAAATATTGATTTGCTTCTGTAGCTAAGGTGCCTTTTAAATAACCACAAGAAATGGTAAATCTAATAATGAATTACAGAAAGTTTTACAAGTCAAAGAACCGGGGAGGGAAATCAAATATAAAAAAAATCATGGAGAGGTGTCACTGAATCAATGCTTCTGTTACATTTAAGGAGCTTATGTACTTAGACCACATTTTCAATGCCATCACTTTATGGTTAAGTTAGAAAACTATTATCTGGTGAGCTGGAAAAACCCTGAGGGAGAGAAGGCCTCAATTCAGAGGCTGGGAATTATCGCTGACTGGAAGTCGCTTTTAAAAAAAAAAAGCTATAAATTAAAAACCTTCCCCCTGTATATTCTACTCTTTCAATGTTAGGGAGACAGAAGTACAAACCCCTCCTTCCTGCCAGCAATTCCATTTTTATTATAAAAGGATTTCCATCTTTCCTGATTCTCAGCTGTAAGGAGTATGTTATTGAGCTGGGGTGCTCATGTGTTTAAGGACCTGTGGCAGCTTTGTCTGTGAGCCCAGACAAAGGAGAATGTCGTCAGTGCAAAAGGAAGATCTTCCGGTGGCGCAGACTAGCTGATGAACAGAGTTCCATACCACTTCCTCCCTGCTGACAGCATAGATGGGACAGCTGGGGGAAGGCATAAAAGCTAGGAGACCTCTGTCTTGTGCAGTTTCGGTTCGATGTTTCCACCCTAAAGAGTCATTCGCAGCTGATGAGGCCCTGCATACAGTGAGCTTGAGACAGGGTAGTTCAGAGTAAAAACATCAGGCTACTTTTACACCATCTCCCTGACCCCAACTTGTGCTTTGTGCTCTTCACCCACAGCCAAGTATCTAGCACATGACAGATAAGATTTAAATTAAACTACTGAACAACAGGCAAATGACAATGTGGAAAAATATTGCAGTAACTTGTTCAACAGTTGGAGACTATATTTGGTTAAGTATGACTACGCCTCAATCAAATGGATTGTGTTTTGCCACCATAACTGATGGGTGCACATAAGCAGATATCTAAACTAACCAAGAGTTAAAAGCAGGACTATTCATAACACTGGGTAGAGCCACAAGTAAAGACAGTTTCGACCCCCACAAGTAAAGACTTCAGACAATTATCCTTAACTGAAATCTATTTTATTTTTTAAAAGGTTTACATTAGTCTCAGGTTTTAAATGTCTAAACTTCCTGGAACTGAAGTTTCAAATCCCAGCAGGGATAATTCAGCTCTCTATTCTTCCGAGTTAGATTCACTGAGTTCCAGGCTCTTCCCCAATCTCTACAGAGTTAGAAGTTTCTCAGCAGAGAAAACTAGGCTATTATTCATTTTTCAATTCTATGGAAATAGGAAGATGTTAATTTTTGAAGAATTTAAAGCCAGTTATAAACTGGACTTCAAGACAAGTTTTTTAAGATCTTTACTGTCAGAAGAAGGAAAAACAATGGGAAAATCAACTGATTGCGAACTGCCTACAAACTATTGGAACCTAATAAGAGCTAACGCTTGTGAACACTCTTCTGGAAGATTAATGGAGAAGCACAATCAGAAGCTAGGTATC
Source organism: Mauremys mutica (assembly GCF_020497125.1). NCBI lineage: Eukaryota > Metazoa > Chordata > Testudines > Geoemydidae > Mauremys > Mauremys mutica. The sequence continues at coordinate 268,185,006 of NC_059073.1, forward strand.
TAATTAAAGAAGAAAAAATATTAAAAATACCACTGTGTTCCAGGAGCAAGAATAGCGATGCCACCAGACATATATATCTTATTTTAAAGGAAACTCAGTCGCCATTATCTGGCTGGTTACTGGAGAGGCAGTGCATGGGCTAAATTGCATAACCAGATATGCTACTAGCTCAAGGTTTTCTGGAAACTGAAAATAGCAGTGATTAACAAAATAATAGAAGATGCTCAAAGTTTGACCAAATATTTTGTAATTGGACTGACAATCAGAAGATAGTTCTTTAAAACAGAACAAAATCTTGATGACCAAGTTGTTTCATGCAGTTAGACACCTAACACCTGGTCCTAAAAAATGACATTGGACATTAAACAGTGGGTACTAACAGCTAACAGTTGTGACCATTTTAGTGAATGGAATTTAGGATCCATGGAAGAGAAAAGCAGAGACCAGATCTGGTCACTATTCTGAGCATTCTATTGAAACTGAAGTGTAATCCACATGCCTTATACGGCAGCATTTCATTTTGTTTGACCTAAAGAAAGGGAGAGAAGCAGTGGGGAGGAGACATGTGCTGATGCTTTGAGCTCCTCAATCTCCGGACCTAGGTTCGCCATGACCCACTTCAGAGGGTCCTGATGGGCCCTGAAGTCATCCTGGCCAAGAAGGCTACTGGGTCCCATGACAGCCTTGTCCAGGGAGGAGGAGGGGATCATTTCTTTTCCTTCATTTCAACCACATCCTCCGTGGAGCCATCTCCTCGATGTCAGCACCAGGATTGGTGCTGCAGTCGGCAGGGCTGGCTCCAGGCACCAGCTCAGCAAGCAGGTGCTTGGGGCGGCCAAGGGGAAGGAGCGGCAAGTCGGGCTCTTCGGCGGCGGGTCCCTCAGTCCCTCTCGGAGGGAAGGACCTGCCGCCGAATTGCTGCCGAAGAAGAAAGTGGCGCGGTGGAGCTGCTGCCGATTGCGGCTTTTTTTTTTTCCCCCGCCACTTAGGGCAGCAAAAACCCTGGAACCGGCCCTGGCAGTCAGGATCCAGTGCTGAGTAGGAAGGAGCGGTAACCCGTTTGTCTGAAGTCACTGAGAAGGAGCAGTGGGAGGAGGGGCCCAACACCAGGTGAAACCTCCAGAGGTTCCAGTATGACCATTGCATTGGCCACTGACTCGCTGGCCAGGTGCTGGCAGGGGGCCAGTACCAACATCCACCGGCACGTAGGCTGGGTACCGGTGATGTGCCCTGGGCAGAGCAAAAGATTCTCCTTTGGACTCTGAGGACCATGGCCAGAGGGGCTCCAGCCCCAGCTGCGCTGGTGGGCCAGATCAGCCCCAGCCACGCCGTGGGGGGGGGCGTCTTTTTAATCAGTTAACCGTTTAAATTAAATATTTTAAACTGTATAAAGTTTTAACTTTTTAAACAGTATTTACATCCCTAGTGAGGATTAGCACGTTCTTGCCTGACTTAATTGGGTCTGGGAGGGGGGAAGAGAATGCCTACAGAGTGAGAGCCATACAGAGATCCAGAAAATGGGTATTTTATATGCTGAGCCTAGGGTGACCAGATGTCAATTTTACAGGGACAGTCCTGATTTTTGGGTCTTTTTCTTATATAGGCTTCTATTACCCCCCACCCCCATCCCAATTTTTCACATTTGCTGTCTTGTCAACCTAGCTGAGCCCAAACCCTGCACGACTTTGAATCCAGCCTACAGATTTCTGTTTCACCAGCATCTGAAAGGACCAGTCAGCAATTTCGATGTTTTACATTATTTACAATGTTTTCTGGGTGCATTAAATGTTTAAAACATTTCTGAACTCTCTTTGAAACTGACTGGGAACTACTAACATCTATTTATCAGGGTTTTACATACAATAGCCCTGAGGTTCACCTTTGTGTAATGCTTTCTGAAAACACATTCTGGCCTGCGCTTCAGCAAAGACTAAAGCTGAGGTGAAGGACGAAAGGGAGTGTAATACTTGTGCATAAATTTGCTTAGCATCCCCTACCCTTGTCACAAAAATGGATACTGTTGTCTATTTGCAGAGGGTCTTAAGAAGCATCAATACTTTTTTTACTTTTTACCAAGGAACTAGCTTTATTATTGCAACTATTTCACAGTTTATTAATCGGTTTGTGTCACTATATATGCTTTATATGTGTGCAAGTCCCATATGGTCTAGTGGTCAGGATTCATAGTTTTTACCCAGGTGGCCTCGGTTCAATTACCAGTGTGGGAACAACCTCAGAGATTTTGAAGGGAGGGGATAGCTCAGTGATTTGAGCATTGGCCTGCTAAACCCAGGGTTATGAGTTCAATCCTTGAGGAGGCCATTTAGGGAAGTGGGGATTGGTCCTGCTTTGAGCAGGGGGTTGGACTAGATGATCTCCTGAGGTCACTTCCAACCCTAATAATCTGTGATTTTGTGAACTGCACAGAACCAACAAAGTCTGTATATTAATTATATAGCATCACTATTTAAATTAAGGGTAAGGGATTGCTCTGGTGTCTTTGGCCAAAAGTTCCTTTGTGCCTAATGGTTTGCAGAGTATTAACAAATTGTCACACTTCTCCCCAGAGGTAGCTGCATTCCAGTGGTGATTCATAAGTATTAGGTAGACTGTAAGGGGTTTCAGATCTTTGTATATTGCCTTTTGTTTCAAATGAAAATATATTACCATTATTAGAAATCAGTAATGTTAGCTACACCACATCTGATTTAAAACAAAACACATCCCTATTAACTCTGAAGGGAAAAACTTAATGTAGTTACTTAGGCATCTTTTCTGTTCACCTGTTTGAGCATGACAAACTGGTTTGGGATGTCCTTAGCACCATTTGAAACATACTACTAACCTGTTAGTCAGGAGTATTAAATACATAACTTAAGGAGGTTGTGTAATTGACCAAAGATATTTTCTTATTTTTTCATAGTCTTTTTCAATGTAAAGTAGAAACATGCATTTCATCTATAGAAAAGTATCACCATTCGTTTGGAGAGTAAAACTAGCCTTGCAGTCGTAAAAATACTTACACTTAACTCATAGCACTTAGAAATAATTTCTTTATAAAATTCAGTTCTTTCCAAAATGAGGACAAAATTTCCAGCAACACAACACAATAGGTTTTAAATACTTTTTAAAACTAAGTAATGGGACTTCTAGCACTTCCACTGGGAGACTGTTCCACAGTCTATTAGGTTGATCTGTTGGAAAATTAATTCTCCTATTCATCCGGTTTTTCTCCTTTATACAGTTGCATCCCACTACTATCTCCCCCTTGGACAACTAAACAATCTTTTCCCCTCCTCTGTGTCACAGGTATTATGAATTTCCCACAGTGGTTGTAACTGAGCCAAGCAATAGGTATCATAGCCTCTCCCTCTCTTCCTTGAATCATTTTTGGTTGCTGTTCTGATTTTGTCAACATCCTTCTGATATTAGTGTGTTCAGAAGCTAGGTGCTCCACAGTACCACATCTTCCTTTTTTGCTACCAAATGACTATCAACCAAAAAACTTTTCAACGTAACAACTTTCCAGGTATCCCTCTGATTAAGTATCTTTGTTAAATGCAGATTAACATTCCTCAGGTGTATTAGCTCACATTTTTCCTGTGCCTTTCAAGTTGAATTGTGGTTTTTTTCCAATGTACACATTTAACCATTCTACATCTTCTTGTGTTATTTATCTGTCATCATTCTCTCACCTCACCAATTAGCAACATGCAAATTTAATTAATGTGCTGTTTACAGTATTGCTTCTGTATTGCTTCCAGACCATTAATAAGATGTTAAATAAAACCAGTCATAACAGCAGTTCTTATGGTATCCTATTGGACAACAAATCTCCCAGACTAATACACCAGCATTTGTCATTATCCTTTAAGAACCTTGTTTGGTTTCTTATCCATATGAAAACTATCTAACCTATCCTGAGATTTCTATCAAATGTTCTACATGCCTTACTGAACTCTAAATATTACACTAACTGCATTTTTTTCATCCACAAATTTTACAGTTTTTAAATAAGATGATTAATTTGGTCTGGAATCATTTGTTCTTCATATTTCCATGCTATTTAATTATCATGGTTCTATCTTCTAGGAACTAGGAGATAGTATGAAAAGCTACACTTGAGTGTTTAATATTTTCACTCAAATATTTATTCTACTTTTTTACTGGGGTCTACATTCAGATTACTCAGTTTACTGCCAACTTTCCTTTCTTTATATAAAGGATAGTGCCACAATTAACTTTTCCTGATATGTTCTGATATTTGCAGCACCACGTACTTCATGCCTTTTCAAAAGAGGATACAAGTGGTTTAAATAATTTCATTAGCTAAAATGTATTCAGATCTCAGTATTCATCTTATCTGAACCTTCTTATTAAGAAGATTATATATATTTCCACTTTCCCAAATATTCCCTTTTTTAACCTTCATAATAATTGTTTTAATATTACACATTCACAAGCATTTCCAAATGCTAACATAAAAAAACAAATTACAATTAAGTAGATTACAGACTACTTGAACTAATTCTATATGCATGATTACAAAATAAACATTACGCAAAAGTGTTGTTAGAACTAAAAATGCACATTCACATTTATAGCCCTATCTGCCAAGTGAATGGGAATTGGGCAGTATTAAGTATTAAAAGCTATGTCTGTCTCTATCTATCGTGAATGAAACTTTAAGAGTATCTTTTACTTAGCAAAAATTTCAATATATTTGTCTGCTTGCACATTTGCCACAAATACAGGACATGCATCCTCATCATTAACAGAGTTAAAATAAAATTTTAAAGAACCCTTGGACATGCCAGGAGAATAGAGCAAGGTGACAACCACGCAGCAACCAGCATCACCTAACAAGCTTAGCTTTAAAAAGAAAGAAACAGAACAAACCTTCAGTAATTGTGTCATTTTTCAAATTACTTCCTCTGCCAGAGCCTGTTTTGAATTTAAATTTCAAAAGGTATTCATTCCAACAATCTCTTCACAGATTTAATGATCAGAAAAATAATATCTATTGCCATGGTCCTATCTTAACGATAAGGACACATTAAACTCTTCATCTTGAAAGTCCTCTTCAATACACACTAATTCCCTCCTCCTATTTTGAGTATGTGTATTGAGAGCTGGGAAGATAAAGATCTTTGCACCTTCAAACTGTCAATCTCTCCTGACCCTGGCTTTCTTTCAAAATTCTCTCTCCTAATCAGCAAGTTTTGCAATTATAGTTCTGTTACTGTCCTCCCTCTCTCCTAGTTCAGGGAAATCAGCTAACTTTTTAAAACTAACAAATAAAAACATCTTTGTTTGTGCAAAAGGAAAAGATCTTGCACAAATTTATCACATCTAGCACACCCAAAATTGTTGTTTCTTGCTTTTATTTGAAGTTTTTGGTAATTCTATTCATTTGTTTGAGTATTACATTTCCCAAGTATTTTTGTATGCCCTTTCTCAGAAGTTTCTTCTAATACATAAATGACACACTGCTTTAGCTACTCTACTGCTGTAATACTGTATGAAAGTTCTTCTCACTCCTCCAGAGCAATGATGGATTTTTGCAAAATATCATTCCGTTACATTGTTTCTTCAAACATTTGCTTGTAAAACGGTATGCATTGCTATCCTTGCAGCAGGTAGAGTCTCATGGACCAAAGATCAGGCAAAGTTTGATTTATCTGAGTTATTTATTTTTTAAGTATTTAAGTTATCCCCAGAATTTTAAAAAATGTCTTGCATCTTCTTCACTTAAAATCCATTTGCCAGTTCATACAAGGTGTTCGGAGACCAGACCCAATTTACTATATGCCCTCCATCTTGGATTCAATTTCATAGAGTGTAAGTGTGAAGTCTGCAGATGCCTATGAGACAGAATGATGATGTTTGCTTCTAACATAACTTTGGGTTTTATTTAGTGAACTGTCAGTAGGCAAGAGAGAAATTACCAACTGCAACTGTGCTGGATAGACCACTGCTCCTATCAGTAACCACAGCAGGAGCAAAGTGACACTTGCACATTTGAGATTCTGTCTGAGCATTTGTGGTAGACCCAGGCATTCACATTTACAATAAGAAGCCTGTAAACATTTGGTACAGAGACAGAAATACAATTAAATTAGTTACACACACACACACACACACACAAACACACCATCCCTCAGACAGCCTCATGCATGTGTGTAAAGCAGCAATTTAAAAACCATTAGGAAAGATTGTAACGGTAAAAATTATTTTCTATTAACTTCAATTTCTCATATCTCTTGAAAGCGGCAAATAAATTCATGCCAACAGTCACCAACCACCAGGATCTCCAGTCCATTTCTTTAGAGCTGGGCATCAGTGTGTGCACTGAGAGGCTTCTGAGACAAGTGACACTATTGAAGTCAGTCACTACTCGTACGGAGATCCGAGAGATCGTGAGAAGTATAGACTGCATTATTGTGGGCTAGAAATATCTATCATTTTACTATGCACGGTGCTCAACCTTCAGCTCCCCTACCCTCCAATAAACCTGATTTTGAATATATTCCCTGGTTAGAGCTATAGAAAACTGTTTGCATCTGCTAATTCACCCTTGAGCAGAAAGAAATTAACTCCCATTCTACACAAGCAATTCCCACAGAGCAGTAACCAAACAATAAGTTTATACTTCGAACATGTGTGAGTACCCTAGGGTTACATATGTTAACTCTGTCTATTACCCAGCAACTATATGAGTAATTAATGTCCCTGTGCTATACAAATCCTTCATTTAGCTAGTGCAGTAATTTCTCTCACTCTCCTTCAGAAACACAATGCAAGTGCTGATTATTTATTTCTTAACCAAATTTTCCAAAGTATAAGCTACCAAAAATCCAAATAATGATATGGTTATGAATTTACATTTTCTGAGCCTACATGCACCATTCTACTCCTTGAAACTTTAAACATAACTCTGACATCCAAGCAAATCGAATTCCACCCAATAGCTGTTTCCTAGGTAACCAGCACAGCCACAGACAGTGCAGAGAAACAAAAAACCTGCAGCAGTTCTACTGGGGTTTAAAACAAAATACGTCTGAATTGTTAAAAGCGTCACAGAGGGACCAACACTGAAAATTCCATAGCGTAAACAGTATATGGTAAATAATATGGTGGCAACGAGGTAGCTATTTTTATCTTTACTAGTGCAGTTGTGAAGATGGACTACATAATAGGGTCCTTGTCTCCTCCACTTGTAGTTGAACCAATTAGGATAGAAGTTGCTCACTGCCAAACATTAAATAAATTATTCATCTCTAAAGTGCGTGTGTGTGAACTGAGGACTGATGAAAGTGTCCAACTGACATCCCTGTAGAATGAAATCCTCTCTCCACAGACCTGGTAACATGCAAGCTCCTCCTCCCCTGCCGTATCAATCTGCCTCAAACTTCAACAGGAGGGAACATGTCCAGGGACCTCAGGTTAGTTAAGTCTTCACATTCATTCTGGCCTCTCTTCCGAAACCACCACCAATGATGTCCCATTACTACCATTCGTGATGGTGGAGGATTTTTTCTGATGTTAACAGCAGCAAGCTCTTCCACTGCCTACCAAGTCACTTCATCCAGTATACAGAACAGCCATTAGAGGGCAACAACTTCTGGTCTTTATTGTCTTGGGCTGGATTTGAATCTGTGACCTATAAGCGCATTATAAATAATCTACATATTGACACTAGACAGCATAGGTTAGATGCGTTTGCAAATTGAGCGTACAGCTTATGACAACTATGTAATGAAACTTGATTGTATCCATTTAAGATAAAAGATTTTTCCCCCCCCGGTAACAGACCTACCTCTCTCTCTGCACAAAACTCTGTGTGTGGGCGGGAGGGGGAGGGGCGGTTCTGCTTTTCCATTTGAATTTTCTCCATTGCAAAACTTTGACAGCTAACCTTTAGAACAAGATATATTGGCAAGGTACTGCTGAATGGATATTAAAAATGTCTAACTTTTACCCCGTTTCTGTAACTGTAATGGCATTTGCTCTTATTTCCATGGCAGAAATATCTACTAGGATTATTAGAAACAAGTTGCCTACATTTATGAAGCACACTCTCATTTCACGTGTCACCAATAAATGCAAGTTAGGGTTTCGCAGCCTCATATCTGCCACTGACTACCAGGGTGTGGAGTTAGAAGAGGCAAAATGGGATTAGAAAAAAACCCCGTGTAAAACACTGACACATCCAGTTAATCATCATTTTTAGCACAAGTTGCTTACATACATACATACATACATTCTGCACTCCAAAAAGGAAGAAGGGGCATTTAAAAAAACAAAGTGAGGAGAACTAGAGGTGAGGCCATACATTTCAATCACTGAAGTACAAATAGCAAACTGAGTCCCCAACTGCAGGCAATGTATTTGCATGTTTAAGCAATTAGGATGAAATGCTGCCATCCTTCATCGTCTGTGGAAGACTGCAATGCAATAAAACTGCTGTGCTCCGCAGGAGGGGGAAAAAAGTTGTGAGACACTATGCAGAGGAACACTGCAACTCCTATCTGAGCCTTTCTTGAGAGGCAGGTCAGACAGTGGTTTTGGAGGCAAAGAGTGGCCAGTGGGTCACTGTTTATGCAGATCCACTAGCATCAAAACCACATCTCATGATCATGTGGGTAGGGAGCTGGAAACTCCACCCACTACTGCAGCCCCTTGACTTCTTCCCAACAACCCCTTATGGTTACAGGTTAAATTCTGCCAAAACTCACAGGATCCCCAAGAACCATGTCTAGAAATCTCATTATTTTTAAAATTGTTTATAGCATGTGACCAGTTCTAAGCTGGAGATGAAGATCCTGTTTCTTTCTTGATCTGCTGGAATTTGTCAGGTCTCAGCAACTGTTCTCCAGGCCTTCTCCAGTGCCCCCAACTCCTTGTGTTATGCTTCAGTGCATTCTCACTGTTAAATATTTGCTTGGGGGGAAGAGAAAAAGGATACCCCCCTTGTCCATTTTGTAATGTCACTCAAAAGAAGCCACTCTGTGCTTGAAAGGGTATTGAGAGAATGTGTTTCAGCAGCCTGCCCCAGATTCTTGACAAATTTTAAGGGAGAAGAACGACCTTTGCATATGTTTTGCTCCTCCTCCATTCAGAGGTTCCAAGAGCACGTTCTAAAATTGTGTAAGGAGAGGAAGCTAAAGTGACTCAAAGTGCAGGAGCAGAACACCCAGGGACAATCTGAGTTGTTGCATATAGACATTTGTAAGGAGTAAAATAGTGTAGGGGAGTGAGCCAACAGCAGCTTCTATCCATCCAACCAGTCCACAGCTGGAGCCAGAGGAGGGACTTAGGAACACAGGAATTGCCATATTGGATGAGATCCTAGTTCAGAATCCTGTCTCAGAATGTCCAGTACCAGGTGCTCTAGAGAATGGCATAAGAACCCCACAGCCGGCAGTCATGGAATAATACTGAGACATACCAGCAACATCCCTCCCAAAGTCTCTGCTACAGCCCAGTATGGTGGCATACAATACCGCGTGTGGATCTTTTTATTATTTACTTAATGCTGCTGCTACTACTATTACAAAAATAAAAGAATCATCCTGTGACAGCAATTTTCTTAACATCTCCACAGTATCTAATCTATGGGCTTTGTGAAATGATGCTGAAATATTTTGATTGCTGAAAAGAAGAATGAAGCCTTACGTAACCACTGAAGAGGCAGAACTGCATGAGAAGACAGACATTTCCTGTGCTGGTGGAGTTATTACTTTAACTCACCTGGGAGCGCAATGGGTTTACGAGCACACCATCATTCTTATCTTACATTAGAATTTAGAAAGCTATCTGCTGTTATGGCCTTCCAAGCATATTGATTTTTCAATCTATGTATCCATATGAGGTTTGTGTATTGTATGTGGACATTCCCAGAGCAAACATGGGTGAATCTGGGGGATGATTTAAGGATGACTGCGTGGGTGAGAGAAAATATACAGAGAGCAGTCGCAGCACTGATCATCAAGACAAAAACAAATTCTAATTATATCTACCAGGAAACACACTAAGTTTCTGAAGAATTTAGTTAAAAACTAGTCACATAAAGGACCTAAGAATCTGTCTGTATTTCCAAGTGAACTTTCTGCAGTTTTGAAAAAGAATATTTCAGCCACGTGGCCAAACATGAAAATAATGAGGAATGGCTCCCATTATCAGAACTAAGATTTTAAAATTCCATTTAGCTCTTGCCTACCACATGCTTGCTCCTTTTCAAAGTTTAAGCTAAATAACCACAAATGGACTTGCATGTAAAAATGGGTGCAAACACAGTATACAAATAGCATTTGATCTTGTTTGTCACCTCTGTGTAAGGATTAGGAAAGCATTACATTATCAATTAGATGAGTGGGTATATTCAAAAAAGTTGCCCCAGGGAAGAGGTAAAGAGAGAAAAGATTTAAAAAGAAAAACCAGAGAACCCTTCAACTCTTCTGAAAAATGACTATGAAGTTTTACCCTGTACTGTTCAACAGTTGCTTTGTTTCACCCAAGAAGTGACTGAGTTTTACTGGTAGATGAAATAAGCCCTTTTGTATAGATGGATTTTCATTTTGTTCAATTCATATAGGTGTGCTTTGGAATCCTATGCAATTAGTAGCAAGATATACTATTGTCATTTCTTATGCCAGTTTCTTCAAACTTTGCCACAAATATTAATTTTAGGTGGAAGTCTGGATTTTCAGTCCACATACAAATCATTATCATTATTTAAATAAACTCTGAAAAGCATTCATTAAAACTAATTTGAAGTTGAATAACTAACAAGAATCAAAGTGTGCTTCTCTCAGAAATTTGTAAAGTTATTTAGAAAGCAATTAAACCATAACATAGACCAAACGCTTTTCAAGATAACGTATAGTGTGCCCAAAAAAAAAAGTGTTTGAAGAATTTTCAAAACATGCTTACCACCTACTTTTTTCTGAGACCCACAGTTCAAATTTGGGGGCAGGGAAAAGTTATCTGTTAGTCACACACCACGCATGCAAAATATGAACTGTTTTAAGAATTTCAGAAAGGGAACCAAGCTTAAGCTTATAGTGGAAAGTGAATCTAAACCTTAACTCTGGAGTGTAGCCACTGTCGGTCCATAAAAACACATTTTCAAAACTCTGTCGCTACATAACCATAAGAAAACCAACAACAGGAATACGTATTCACATAACAGAGATTCTCCACCTAAGTTTAGAAAAATATGCTATAATTACCATCAACAACAATCTCAGATGCTACAAACACTAAGCACTGCATGTCAAAGCCCACGCTGACTCATTACCTTTGCTGTAAATTACTGATTTCCTGTAAGCCACATTATTTACATGTCCTATTTCCAGTTTATGGTGATTAGTAATAACTGAGGTCATAACTTTAATTTGGGACAGATTTAAAATATGACCAACATATTTAAGTGACCTATATGTTCCCTCCATGACTAAAATGATCCTCTGCCTAAAATGAGGTTGCTTGCACCTTCCTCAAGCATCTGATACTGATCACGGTCACACAGGATATTGGACTAGATTGACAACAGGTCTGATCCAGAATGGCAATTCCTATGTTTTGGATAGAAAAAACCTTTGGATCTCTCTGGGCTTGTCTAACCTGCTGCTCCTCTGAATCTTTTCTCTGTAGAAAGGGAACCACCAACTCAAAAGGATTTCACCCATGACCAGCAACACCTGTGTTAATATCCACAATAAACGTAAGTAATGTATGGCACAGAGATCCCCTCCAATTCTGCAGTCCCCACAGGATCCCCATTCCCATGCGCTGTAACTGGAGAGACTTCCTCAACAGACTACTCCTGCAACCAGACTGTAACAGCCATGCAAGGGACTTGCTGCTGCTCCATATAGCAATAAGAGGAGGTTACTTACTGTAACTGTAGGTTCTTTGAGATGTGTGGTCCCTATCTCTATTTCACTGAGGGTTACACATGCGCATTATGTGTCTGGAGTCAGAGAACTGCAAAGTAGAGTCCAATGGTCCGTGCATACGCCCTAGCTCACCTCATGCTTCCGTCCGAGGCAATAAAGGGCACAGCAGACCAAGAGCATCTTTAGTTCTTTCTCTACCACGAATACCAGGAAATGGAATACAGATAGGGAGCACACATCTTAAGAACCTCCAGTTACAGGTAAGTAACTCCCTCCTCTTCTTCAAGTGATGGCCCCCATCTTATTCCACTGAGGATGACTGACAAGCAGTACCTAAGTTGGGGGAGGGTGGGAGGATGAGGATGGAAGGGTCCAGCAGAGAACTGCCATGCCGAAGGAGGCATCCACCACCAAGTGTGCTGCAAATGTGGGTGCCGAACTCCATGGGACCGCTCTACATATATCTACAAGCAGAACGTCCTGAAGGGAGCCTGTGGTTGAAGTCAGAGCTTTCGTGGAGTGAGCCCACATGCCTGTAGGGAGAGGTAGGCCTGACAGTTAATGGCAATGTTTAACGTAACCATAAATCCATTGGGAGATTCTCTAGGGGAAATGACTTGTTCCTTGAGTCACTCTGCTACTGCAATAAATCAACCATCCCCAAACTTTTTAGGGTTACCCCCCCCTTACCCCGCAGACAAAGGCGCAGAGTTTAAAGCCCGGAGTTGTGGGCATAATGCGGTACCCACACTTAGGTATTGGGGGTGGGGAGAGGTAAAATAACTATCCAAAATAAGTGAAACTAGTAACTAATAAAAACTTGTAAAAACTAGAAAAGAAATAAATCTTGTAAACTGCTGCAAAAACTTTAAAAACTATGTATAACTATCATTTCTAGAAGAGCATCAGAAGTCAGACCCAGACCATGCAGCGGTAAGAAGGAACTGAAGATGCAGTTGGTCCACCCCACCTTTTATCGCCTCACATGGAAACACGAGGCGAGCCAGGGCACATGCACAGACCAATGGATACTACTTTCAAATTCTTCGACTCCAGATGCATGGCATGCATGTGTAACACTCATGCGTAATACAATAGGGACCATCACTCAAAGAAGAGCTTATGATAAGCAGTTGCTCAAGTCCTCCTCCTCCTGTGAGGGTACCCTTTCTGATGTGCAGCAGCACACTCCTGTGTTGTGGCCAGAGAAGGGATCTAGGGTATACTGTGGGTACAGAATGCTACCAAGCAGCTGCCTTTTCTATGTGTATGGCTTCCTGTCACCACAATCCTGTGAACTTATGCATTTTGCCCCCTCTCCTCACCCTACAGCAAAGGGGAGATTTGAGATTTATTCATTAGAGATTTAGAACTGGAAGCTCTTATGGGACTCATCTATAGACTAGGCATGCACTTCCCTAGTAGACTACAAAGATACAGCATTAAGCATCTTTAAAAGAAGATCATCTTTTGCAATCTTGCTAGCACACACACACACACACACACACACACACACACACACAAAAAGATCGCAAGGAAGAATTCACCCTGTGGTACAAAAGGAATTTGCACAAACGAAAGAGATGAAGAGGCTCTTGGATCAAAATAAACTCAGCAGCATACAGCTAGAAAGAAAATTTCCACTGATTTACTACATGGCAGTTTCATTGTCTAGACTTTCCAAACTGCAATACTGCATTTGTGTGAAGAGAGTGAGAGGGAAAATTACTGTCTAAGTAGCAGGTTTGTTATTGTTTGACAATTCCAAAGAGTTCACTAGAAACTTTTACAGGCAGTATCTCTAATTCCCTGAAATTACTGATAATGGGCCAACTGAATGAAGAACAATTATGCAGAAAATTGAATGCTTCCAAATGCCGATTTGTTGTACGTTCTGAATTAATATTGCATAAGCACTCTCGGCCTCTTGCTGTAAAAGCTGAAGGATAAAAATGTAGGCCCACCAGCCTCTTGAAGCAATTTTTCTCATAGTAAAAACTATCGTCATTTTTTAAAATTATTAGTAGTAACAATACTTACTACTTATATTGTGCTGTAGCATATTCTTTGAAATTGTAAACAATGATTGTATATAATGTTCTCTATACTCTCACAAACTAGGTAAGTTAGGCCTTGCCTACATTGGAGATGTTAGCCAAAAGGCAGCTACCAGTGGAAACCCCTTAGTGAGGCAAAGCTGATATAAACTGGTATTTGTACATGTGCAGTTTAACCCAGCATGAAAACATTTGTACAAATCCCAGTTTACGTAGGCTTTTCCACAGAAGGGGTTTGCACTGGTGCAGCTATGCCAATGGCTGGTCCGCAACAGCGATAATCACAACTAATCCTCACTAAATTAAAATAAAAGAAAATATGGAGAAATATCAGAAGGTGAGACCTTCTAAACGCTACCCACCATCAGGGTAGGTCAATTTCCTGGCCTAAAATCCACAGACTGTGTCAATTGAAGGTCCTGAAACACCTGGCTTAAAATAGATTAAAACAGAGAAGTTAATGTAATTTTTATATTTGATGGAAGAACTTTTCACAAACACACAGTTTTGAGCCTACCCTGAGGACTGCCCTGAGGCACATGTCTGAGGCATGTGCTTACAAACATACAACAAATGAGGATAGTGACAGTGTATAAAAATCTATTATATGCAGAAGATGGATTTGCATGGTGTTTATGGCTTCTTAATAAAATGAGGTATCTGTACTCTCTTGTTCCTATCAGAAACTGAACCATCGACAGCATTTTTTATTTTGGTTTGAAAGAATTTTAGCTTCTTTTGAACACCTGCCAACTGTAAAGAAAACTAGGCACTAGTATTGCTGTGAATGTCATTTCATTTGGAAACAACTCTGGGCTGTTGCTTGCTGTTTGTGTCTCTCTCTCCAGACTAGAGTGACCGGACTGCAAGTGTGAAAAATCGGGATGGGGGGGGGGATGATAGGAGCCTATATAAGAAAAATACCCCAAAATCAGGACTGCCCCTATAAAATCGGGACATCTGGTCACCCTACTCCAGACCCTTGCAGTGCATTCACCTTAATAGCCAAAACCCCCATATCACTTGCACATTGCTGCTTGTATTGGTGTAATGCCATAGCCAAATACGACTGCCCTGTATAAATACTGTTTAGCTTTGTAGCACTAAGTTTCAACCTCGCTGCGTTTCCTTTGAGAGAGTTGCTGCCTACAGACCACAATAAGGGCCCCAGTTTGAATATTACTTGCAAATAATGTGTATACACAGACATACATAAAGTCCAGCCACTAGGTGCAGGAAAGGGTAACTCCAGTGACTGCTTAAAGTTTGCTTGAGATGTCTAGTCTATAGCTTGTATACACAATAGGCAGAAACTAATAAAATAATTTTAAAACGTCCCCTTTCAGATCTCTTTTCCTGCATTTGTGGAAGCAACAGTACAAGTATAGCACTTGGGTCCAAACGTGGCTTGGCTTTTGACCTTCCTGACCCTTAGCATATTGGTGTGGTTACTTTTGTGGTCACCTTTACTCCCCCTTGCACTGTTAGTTGATAGAGGTGCTGAGTTGTTCTCTCTCATTATTCAAACGGCCCCCACAACTTCCGGTGGGGAAAAGGAACATGAATCTAGTGGATCATTCCCTATTCTTACAGAGATAGGAAATGAGGCGCCACACTTGGTTCTCTCATAGGCCAGAAAATGGGACTGAGGAGTTCTTTTCACCATCATATACAGATAGGAGGGACTAGAGAGTTGTTTTCTCTTCCTCCTCAACAAGAGATCTAGGGAGAGGCCACAGATTTCTCTCCCCTAACAACCATCCCTATGGACCACACAGAGAGTGAGGTTCAAGGTACTGCTAAGTGTTTTGAAACAGACAGTGTGCAGGGATTAGAAATAATTGCTTAAGAGCACCAGTCAGGGTATACAAGCACATTACACAGCATCAGGCACCTCATTCCAATCCCAAACTCTATCCTGTCCCAAATATCAATGCTATAATACTTCAAGTTATTTATCCAAATCTGAATATCACTCTTTGTTCAAGATACCCCAAAAGGACATGGACTTTCATTTTTCTATCAGGGAGTCCTGTACAGAGTATTAGATTTTCTGACTATAAGGCTTCCTTGAATTTCACAAACACCAGGGTGTAGCTAACTGCAGTTTCCAGTAACAAAAAAAAATACAAAGGCTTTCTTTTTCTTATACATAAACCGAATTCCTATCTGCAGTATTTAAACTGCCCCTAAAATGAACCCACATGAGTATTTTTGAAGCTGGATTTCATCTTATTTATACCAGTCATTTCAGATTTACAGTCAGGGCAAGGAGGAACAACTCTGATCTTTTGACAACTCTGAAATAAAGTGAGAAATTAATAGAAAGTTGTTCTTCATCCACTCCTTGCTTTATTCCCACTTTATCTTTCAGTCTTTTCTCTGAGAGAGAAAAAACAAAACCTGGAGAACTAACAAACAAGTCTGTTTAACCAGCAGCCATCTGTTAACCTCCCTCCTCCTTCAAAAGCGCACACATGACAACACAAAAATCAAATATGGCTTATCCCAACACTCAGCACAAATGACAGTCTGCTTCCCAGCCTGGCCCTATCAGACAAGAGTGTATAAATTCATTGGTGGTAAATGGAGTGGAGGGGGAAACAAGCAAGACCCGGGAGGTTAAAGAATCACAAATCAGGAGCCAATGCCTTTCTAACTTTTGTCGTGGAAGTTTAAAATTCATCTAATTTGGAATATGCCTTAAGCATAATGTCTTACAGCCTTCGGCTGGCTAATCAAAAATCTAAGCCACATATTTGGGTTTTTTAGCAGTTGAACTGATAAATGTTGTCCTGACCAGGGCTGACAACACTACACAGTCAGCAAAGCACTGCCCTGAAACATTGCGGTAGCCTCACAATGACAATTTGAAGAGAAATGATTTTCCTACCTGAGGAGGATAACCAGAGAGCATTATTTGTTAAGCAATGATAATATGCTCATAAACAAGTATGCAATCCCCCCACCCGTCCATTTGATTTGTTTTAGTCTCCTAGCTGCAAAAGTTTTTTGTATCAAATAAAGGACACGTCCCAATTTTAGAGCTGAGAGAATAATTCATAACTAATACATTTAACAAATTTTGCATCTTACGTTGTTTGCAAATTGTCTGCGAGTAGATCACATTTTATCCCCATCTTAGGTCAATGCTTAACCCATCAAAGGAAGGCAAAACATATAATGCAACCTGTCAACTGACCACAACTGTAGATTGGTGAGAAATTCCATCCTCATACCTATGTATATTACAGGATGATTTGAAGCATGGCATTTAATTATCCCATTTCACCTATGTAGCTGCAAATGTTACTATTGGTCATAAATTGTGTCCAACTCCTTTTAAAACCAACCTGTGGTTTTTGACTCTGTGACCTCCTAGGCAGTAAATTTCACAGAATGGTTTAATACATTTCCTATTTGTTTTAAATTTAACTTATCTTTAACTTCGCTGTGTCACCCCCTGTTCTCTTACAGTGGAAAAGTATAAAATAGAGGAACCAATCAGGAAATTCTCTGAGCGAGTTATTATGCTTCCTTTTTCTAGCACAATGACAGCATCTTTCAACAAGTGTTCCTCATAATAGTGTTAAACTTATCTGAATACTACTGTCTTTGCGTAGCTACTCTGCAGTGGAAAATCCAGCACATCCCTCCTTCAAGTCTGACTAGATAAAGGATATCAAAAATATAATCCCACCAGTAAAAGCTGATTTCTCAGCTAAAGACAGGTGGATAACAATGCATACAAGTATAGAAGTACTTTGTTGATGCTCATGAAATATAGCTATCATAAATTTCCGTATTAGATTTTAAAAAAACAAAGTCAAGCTGGTGGTTAAATCTATTTCACATGTCCAGCTCAGCCACCAAACCTCCTTTAATACTAACCTTGCTCTGCATAAAACATTGAAATTCTGTACTTATGCATCTAAAATCATCTTTGTGGTTCTCCATGGCCCACTATATTCCATACCAATTGTCTGTAATACTACCATGTTCACTCCATTATTGTAATTTTTTGTTTATTGAATTGTTAATATTTCTGAAAATAAAAACAAAAGACATCTTTTGAACTGAGATCCAAAATCTGAGAGATTCTTTCAAAAAGTTGTAAGATGTTTCTAATAACCTGTTTTAGGAAGCCTTTTTCCATGCCCAATGGAAAAAAATCTCATCCTCTCCCCTATGGAATGAAATCTTAAAATATCCCATAATTACAAAAGGTTTCCTTTCTAGAATTCAATAAATTCTAAAATACTTATGTTTATTGCTTCCAGGTTTTCTTACCATGTTGAAAGCTGCAGTATTTTCCCTGATGATAGACTGAGAAGACTCAAGATATTAAAGGTTAATTTAGGATCCTAAGCAGTTTAAAACCCATTTGTTTTTACAAAAGTGTCCTGAGATTAACAGCAAATAGTTACTAACCTTCCATAACTGTTGTTTTTCGAGATGTGTTGCTTATGCTTATGTCCATTCCAATGTAGTTATGTGTTCCCTCCGAGCAGCACCGCCAGAAATTTTTTCCCTCAGTGATATCCAGTGGGTCGGCTCTGGTGCCCCCTTGAGTTGCACGCTCATAGCGCCAGCATGAAGATCCCTGCCGACCCGATGCCCTCTAAATTCCTTCTTGTGAGCTAACTCTGACAGAGGGGTGCGGTGGGGGTTGGAATGGACATGAGCAACACATCTCTAAGAGCAGTTAATGGAAGATTGGTAACCGGTTTTTCTTCTTCGAGTGCTTGCTCATGTCCATTCCAATATAGATGACTCCCAAGCAGATGTAGGGGGAGGGTTTGGAGTTCATTGACAAGCAGATTGTAGCACCGCTCTGCCAAAACCAACATCATCTCTAGCTGCTGAGCGATAGCATAGTGAGCCACAAAAGTGTAGACCACATTGCTGGTCTACAGATGTCCTGGACAGAGGGACCTGTGCCATGAATGCAGCTGTAGATGCTTGTGCCCTTGTGGAATGTGCCATCAGGACCAGAGCAGGGACCTTAGCCAGGTCATAGCATGTGCGGATACAGGATGTGATCCATGATGAAATTCTTTGGGAGACCAGAAGACCCTTCATCCTGTTTGCAACAGTTACAAAAAGTTGAGTAGTTTTTCAAAATGATTTAGTCCTTTCTATGTAGCAGGCAAGCACATGCCTGACATCTAGAGAGTGAAGTCTTTGCTCCTGTTTGTTGGCATGAGGTTTCACATAGAATAACAGAAGGAATACGTCTTGGTTACTATGGAATTGTGAAACCATTTTGGGAAGGAAGGCTGAGTGAGGACACAGCTCGGAGTGAGGACGCAGCTGGACCTTGTCCTTGAAAAATACCGTGTCTGGAGGTTTTGAAGCATAATCCCCAAGACCCTTCTGCGAAAGTAATGGCCACAAGAAAGGCCAATTTTCAGGACAAGTAGAGCACAGAACATGTTGCCAATGGCTCGAATGTGGGACCTGTGAGCCTCAACAATACCAGGTTGAGATCCCAGGGTGGGATTGGTTGCCGTACCTGGGGGTACGGTATGTTAAGTCCCTTGAAAAAAACAACTACATATCAAGTTTGCAAAGATGGACTGGCCAGTTACCCACAGGTGAAACACCGAGATTGCCGCCAGGTGGACTCCAATTGATGATGCTGATAGTCCTTGCTGCTTCAGGTGTAGTAAGTAGTCGAGAATGAATGACACTGATGACCACGTGGGAGGGACACCTTTCTGCGCCGACCAAATCGAGACCCTTTTTCACTTTGCCAGGTACACAGCTCTAGTGGATGGCTTTCTGCTCCCTAACAGAACTTCTTGAACAGGTCTGGAGCATGTTAGCTCAGAGGGACTCTGCCATGGAGCTTCCAAGCCACAAGATGAAGGAACTCAAGGTTGAGTGACATAGGCAACCATGGTCCTGGGATATCAGATCTGGAACCTGAGGTAACTGGATTGGTGTTTCCACTGACAGGCTCATGAGCGTAGTGAGCCAATGCTGTGTTGGCCAGGCCAGGGCTATTAGGATGACTTGCAGTCTGTCCCGTCTGATCTTGAACAAGACCTTGTGTATGAAAGGAATGGGTGGAAATGCATAGAAAAGATGACACATCCAGAGCAAGATGAAGGCATCTGTCAGAGGTCCTGGGCTGTGGCCCAGGAAAGAGCAGACTTGGAGACACTTTCTGTTGTGCTTCATTGCAAACAGAATTATTTGGGGAGTTCCCCACTTCTGGAAGATGACTTTTAGGACCTCTGGGCGAATGGACCATTCATGGTTGTTGGAGAAGACCCTGCTGAGCTGATCTGTTATTCATTCTGAGAACCCAGAAGATAGGAGGCCTTAAGGTGAATTGAGTGGACTAAGCAAAATTCCCGTAAGTCAAGTGCCTCCTGGCACAGGTCAGAGGAGCGCACCCTGCCCATTGATATAGAACATGGCTGTTATGTTGTCTGTAACGACTGACACTCCTGTCCGCTACATGTGGTTGGAATGCCTGGCAAGCCAGATGGACTGCCCTGAGCTCTCTGACACTGATGTGATGAAAGCTCTTCTGGAGATCAGAGGCCTTGATTTCAGAGGGACCCTAAGTGAGCTCCCCATCACATCGCCGATGCATCTGTAACATGGGACACTGGTGGTTAGGGTCTTGAGAAAGGTAATCCCAGGCACACCACTAATGGGTTTAGCCACCATTTGAGGGAAATAATCACCAACAAGGAAACTGTAATGACTGAGTCTAGATTATGTTGGCATTGTGAGTATACTGATGCCAGCCATGCCTGGAGGGGTCTGAGATGAAGTGTCACATGCTGAACCACGCAGGTACAAGATGCCATGTGGCCCAGGAGCTGTAAACAATTTCTCGCTATGGTGACAGGGCGATTCCTGAGTCTTTCTCTAAGCTTTTTTATTGCTTGGAAACATGCTTCTGGGAGAGAAGCTCTGGCCTGTACTGAGGTCAGAACTGCTCCAATTAATTCTATCCTCTAGACCAGGGAGAAGGTGGATTTCTGCACGTTTATGAGAAGACCTAAGTCCCGTAAGGTTGACTGTATTAGTCTCACATCTGCCTCTACCTGAAGTCTGGACTGACCTCTAACCAGCCAGTCATCGAGGTACAGCTAAACCTGAACCCCTTGTCTCCTCAGGAAGCATGCAATGACTGCCATGCACTTTGTGAACACCCAAGGGGCCACCAAGAAACCAAACGGGGGCACCATAAATTGGTAGTGTACATGGCTCATGACAAATTTGAGGAAACTTTTGTGCCCCTGGAAGATAGCAATAAGCATCCTTTAAGTCGAGGGCAGCATACTAGTCTCCTGGAGGACAAGGAGACCATGCAGAATGTCAGCTTTTTCATGAATCTGTTGAGGTTTCGCAGGTCCGGAATCAGTCTGAGACCACCACTGGCTTTCGGGATTAAGAAATAGCAGGAGTAGAACCTCTGGCCCCTTATCTCTGGTGGAACCTCCTCCACTGCTCCCACACCTTTAGGAGTGACTATACCTCTTGGGCTAGAACCTGCTCATGAGAAGAGTCCCTGAACAGCAAAAATGAAGGGTATATCCCAGTGCTATCATGCGTAGCACCCATTGGTCTGAGGTGATATGGACCCATGTCCGATAGAAGTGGGATAACAAGTCCACAAAAACTGGGGAATTTGGATCCACGAACTGTCCAGGCACATCGTCCCTTAGCGTCCCACCTAAAAGTCTGCTTTGACCCTGCCAAGTGTCTGGGGGGGTGCAGATGCAGATGACAACTGTGGCCCCTGCTCCTCCTCCTGCTATAGTCCTGTCAAGCAGACAGAGGGAAGAAGCAAGCCATCGATAGTGCTTCCTCATGGGGGCCAGAGTATGAAGGCCCAAGGACTTAAGTGTGGCTCTTGAGTCCTTTAAACTGTAGTATGGATCCCATCTGCTCAGAAAAGAGCGCTGTACCCTCGAAAGGGAGGTCCTGTAATGACTGTTGGACCTCATGTGGCAAGCCCGAGGACTGAAGCCACGAGCTCCACACAGTCACAGCTGAAACCACGGAATGGGCTGCTGAGTCCGCCGCATCCAGGGCTGTGTACAGGGACTCCTTTGCCATGGACTTGCTACCTCAGGGGTCAAGATGAGAGTTTGCAGCTCTTGTAGAGGAAGGCAAGTCCTTACATTTATGCAGAGAGTCCCAGGAGTTGAAATCATACCTGATCAGGAGCGCCTGCTCATTGACGATCATCAGCTGGAGCCCCCATGTCAAACAGACCTTTCTCGCAAAAAGATCTAACTTTTTGGTGTCCTTGGCTTTGGGTGTCAGTCCCTGTTAGCCCTGCCTTTTTCGCTTGTAGGCTGCCTACACAACTAAAAAGAGTCCGGTGGTGGGTGAGTGTACAGGAACTCTAATCCCTTTGTTGGGACAAAGTATTTTCTTTCAGTCTTTTTTGCGGTCAGCTGAAGGGATGTTGGCGTTTGCCACAACACCCTGATGGGGTCCATGATGGCATCATTCAGGGGCAACACCACTCTTGCAGGGCCTGTTGCTTCCAAGATGTCCACAACCAAGTGGGAGGACACTCTAATTTCCTCCACCTGGATACCCAGGTTCTGAGCTACCCTCCTTAAGAGCTCTTGATGTGCCTTACAATCCTCCTGCAGGGGTGCAATATCAGTTCCCGCAACCGCCTCATTTAGGAAAGAGGATGACGACGTCTAGACCAGCATCAGGCCCAGCTCTTCACCTTTGCTACCAGCTGGGTCCCAGGATGCCAACTCCTGGTACACAGCACTTGCCTCGGTACTGGAGGTTGAATTATGTTCTGGTGATGGAAGCGGTGTGGGCTCTGAAGCCACTGAATATGACCTAGAATGGGAACCTGGCTGTGCTGGAAATGCCCAGGTGTTTCAGAAAAGCATTTGCATAGGAAACTGCCACTGCCCTGGTGATCATGCCACAGGTGGGACCCCTTGGCTCAGATCCATTGGGGGAATAGTGCCTGCTGGAATGGCAAGGCCAGCTCCTCCACAAGATGCAAGACTCTGCTTCCGAGGATACTGCTGGAGACCAGGCCGGAGCAGTGTCAACCCATGCCAATGAGCAGTGCTGGGAGGGAGGGAACTGGGGCTGTGCCATCATGGCTGGTTTCCCCTTCAAAACTATCAGAGACCTTGAGCCTGCAGAACACTTCCCTGTCAGCGCTGCCACTGACAGCTCCTGTACGGCTGAGGACGTGGGTACAGGCAGTATGAGTAAGTCCCTCGCTGCTGTGAATGACTCCAGCATTGACAGTACTGGCAGAGGCATGGGGCTCCAATGTCTTTCTTGAGACAGCGAGTCTATCGGCATTGGACTCAACGGCTCCCATTCCGGGATTGGAGTCAACGGTGCTGGTTATCAGTGCCACAGGATGGACTGACGTGGGTCGGACTCTGACAGCATCCCTCTATCCTGCTGACCTCGGTGTTGGCGATCGGCCCGTGTCGGTCTTCCTTTATTATTTCCTAGGCACTGGCGATGGTGAACAGTACCTACGACCTCTCACCAACGCATCTTTCTTCGGCACCAGGGATGTTTGACAGTGCCAAGGTTCCTTAGACGCAGTCAAAGTGTCTCACCTCGATGCAGAAGATGGAGAACAGCACCGGGTGTCCTGAAGCAAAGCTGGGGCACTCCTTATCAAGGCGCGGGGTTTGCCAACTCCTAACTAGTAACTGAAACTTAGTAGTTATGTTCAATCAACTTAAGGAAGCAACAGACCAGAAAGAGGGTGGGAAGAAAGATGGGTTTGGAAAAGGAAGGTGCCAGCACTGACATAGCCTTTCGCAGCTTTGATCAGGTACATACCCAATTTAAACTTTAAGATTAAAAGTTAAATCAAGATAAAGAGAAAGAGAAATGTCCACTGAGGAGTACTTGCAGAAGCGAGAACGAGTCATGATTCCAGCGACCATCACAGGTGGTAAGGAGGAACTTAGGAGGCTGCGGGGCAGCAGGGGCCTTTATACCAATGCTATGAGAGTGAGACTCCAGAGGGCACCAGAACTGACCCAGCAGATACCACTAAGGGAAAAACTTTCTGCCGGCGGAACTCGGGGCAAACACACACCTACATTGGAATGGGCATGAGCAACCACTCGAAAAAGAATACTACGTACGGGAGTTCTGGCAATCTGAAACAGAGACCAACCTAACAGTGGGCCAGCACTGCATTAAATTGCAACACAAGGAATGTACATTACGGTCATGAGCTTCCTAAGCTGATAAAGACTGGGAGGAGTGCTGCAGGCAGAGCACAGTGAGCACCATGCAAGAAAGAAGCAGCTCGGAGTGATTTTAAATGATTTTTCGGAGCTAGTCAGCATTGCTCTTGTTGAGTCTCACATCCAGAGTCAGCTGGAGGGACAGCTGTGATGAGCAGGCCTGAACGCTGGGGCACTCACAATGGAGAATCCCAGGGGCTCTGCTGACCCTTCCCCCTGGAGAAGTAAAATCTGAGCAACAGCTCCTACTTAGCTGCCAAGAACTACAGGTGTTTACAATAACATCCAGTGTGGTAAAGGGAACAATCTCACCTTGGATCCTGGCAGGTACATAAAGCTGATAGTGATGCTCAGGTAACACTTGTGGGATTTTTAGTTCTTGCAGAAGAATGACGGACATCTGAGCGCCCTCTCCACCTCACTCTTTACGAGCTCACTTTCACTGCCCTCGCACTCACTGCAATGACTGTTTCTGAGCAAGGAGGGCTAAATATAAATATATTTGAAATGTTTAGGTCTACACATACAGGACCTGATCCAAATCTCACTGAAGTCAATCGAAAAATACCCTATTGACTTCAAAGGTATAGATCTGGCCCATAGTTGTATTTCATTATTAAATGTAGAAGGAATTTTGTCTTGATTTAATTTTAATCTTAAAGTTCAAATTGGGTGTGTAACTGACCAAAGCTGCAGAAAGGCTATGACCGTGCTGGGACCTTCCTTTTCCAAACCCATCCTTCTTCCCACCCGCTTCCTTGTCGGTTGCTTCCTTAATCCTTCACTATTTGGAACTGATGTGATTTCTAGATACGAAGCCAATCTCCAGCAGTGAAGGGGATTCGGAGAAAAGAAAACAAAAATGGAAGTGCAAAGCAATTTCTGATACTAAAAAGGAAATGAAAAAATAAATACACTCCAGAGAAGTAAATAAGAGATTTATATCTAGTTCAGCAAAAAGAGAAGGAAGAATTTTAACTGCCAGGCTCTCTCATTGACAAAACAATCCACAATATAGGTGTTTCCATGCCACATATTAATAAAATAAGCATCCAGAGAGTTGGCTTGAATGGAAGAGGAAAGTGGAAGGGAATACTTATTTCCCCTTTAAAGGAAAACTGTGTTTTTTCAGCCGAGCACGTGTATGGCCTGTTGAACCAAATGACATTTCTATGATTATTTATTGCTTTTAATACGCGGCTTAATTATATTCTCCCCCCTTATTCTTTGGAAAGGTACACTATTTTCACGCAAGCTATCCAGCTGCACACATAGGGGGTCAACTCCACAACTAAGGAAAATCCCAGCAGTTTTTGAGACCCAATTTGATAGCTGCCTTGGACTATCCCTTGTTGAGACAGCAAGGATGGCTGCTATGAACAACTCTTCCCATCCCACACCTCTCCACTTTGCCAGCCTCCAGGAGAACAACCTCTACTACACTGCTCACAAGCACCCCAATGAGGAGTTCAATTGATTTTAGACAGCTTTGGTATGGAGAAAAGAGGAAATAGTCAAAATGGGCAAAAATGGCAGTGAAGGATTTTTTAAAATTTCTAAATAGCAGCATAGATTAACGTGCAGGAAAGAGTGCCAGAATCACAATCCCATCTGAAGCAGCGAGAGAGATAAGACTTAGTAGAATACTACTAGAACTAATATGCTGCAGTGCCTTTAATCCCTAAACACAGTAACTGACAAATATTAATCCTCACAATACTGCTTCAGTGAACTACAGATGAATTATTTTATATCCAATTTTCAGAAAATTGAAGCACAGATTTTATGGCCCCAACTCAAGGACCTGAATTTGCACATATTTGTGCACATTCATGCCCCTAACTTGTTAACACGCATTGAATTGTTTGTAATATGCAAATTCTGGTACATGCAAAAGTGCACGCACACCTAAAATATGGGCATAAGTAGTTCACACAACAAATAAGCAGCAACACAATACAGACCCTGAGTCGGGAATATAAAAAAGACCCTTCTCAAACTACTAGACTGCACTCTAGATAGACAGGACTCTATGCCTGTAGTTGGGTAGGACAGAAAAAAACATTTACCTTTTCCGTAGCTGATCTTCTTTGAGTTGTGTTGCTCATGTCCATTCCATATTAGGTGTGTGTGCTCACCACTTGCACCAGTGCCGGAAGTTTTTCCCTTAGCAGTATCCATAGGAGACCGGCTCTGGTGCCCTCTGGAGTGGTGCCCACATGGTGTGGTATAAGGGGCGCCACCAGTTTCCACCACCTTCTTGCTGCAAACTCAACAGTAGGGAAGGAGGGCGGGTTGTGGAAAGGACATGAGCAATACATCTCGAAGAACACCAGTTACGGAAAAGGTAACTGTCTTTTCTTCTTTGAGTGCTTGCTCATATTATGTGACTCCAAAGCAGTACCTCCAGAGGTGGGTAGCAGTTCATGGACATGTAGATTGCAACACAGCTCTGCAGAACCCATCATCATCCCTGGCCTGCTGAGTGATGACATAATGAGCTAAGAACTTGTGAACAGAGGACCACGTTGTGACTCAACAGATGTTCCCCACCTTTGGAAGATCATGCAAGCTACCTCTGGATGGAATGATTACTCATGGTGGGAGGAGAAATCCCTGCTGAGCTTCTCCGCCAGCGTATTCCTGACGCTGGGAAGGTGACACGCTTCCAGGTGGATCTAGTGGCTGATACAGAAGTCCCATAGATGGAGTGCCTCTTGACAGAGAGCCAACGAGAGCACTCCCCCTTGCCTGCTAATGTAGAATATCAAGGCTGTGTTGTCCATCAGGACTCATACAATCTTGCCCAACAGGTGGGACAGGAAGACTCCACACACCAGCCAGACTGCTCAGAGCTCTTTGACATTTATGTGCAATTTCACCTCCTCTGGGGACCACATCCCGTCTCTGGAGGTTGCCAAGATGCGCACTTCAGCCAAGGTCTGAGATATCCAACACCAACTAGATGAAGTGATGACGGTTGTCAAAAAGAACCCCTTCCAGGACTGTCCTGCGGTCAGTCCATGATTGCAGCGAGGTAAGTATAGCCTGGGGAATGGTAACAATCTTTTCCAGGGGGTCTCGGGACTGGGAATAGACCGTCACCAGTCATTGTTGCAGGGGCCGCATCCAGAACCTTGCATGGCGGACCCCGTAAGTGCATGCTGCCATGCGGTCCCGGCAGACAAGTGCAAGTGCAGACAGATCCTGGCTGTAGTCAGAGGGACTGCAGTTACTTCTGTCAATGTGTGGAACCTGTCCCACATCAGGAATGCCCTGGTGCAGGTCAAGTCATGAACCGCTCCGATGAACTCTATCCTCTACACCAGCACTAACGTCGACTTGTTTTCATTTACCAGATGTCCCAGAGAGTGGCATGTGGCTTGAAGCATCACAACATCCCTTTGGACTTGAGACCTGGAACTGCCCTAGATGAGCCAATCATTGAGGTACAGGTAGATCTGGATACCCTGATGCCTGAGGTAAGCCACTACCACTGACATGAACTTGGTAAATAATCTTGGTGCTGAGTGGGAGTATAAGAACTCATGCTCCTTGGTTGGCACAAGTATCTTAGAGATAGTGGTCAAGGAAGAGGGGGTCTGCCACAGGTAATTAGTGATTTTGGAAACCCCTTCATGAAGAGGTAGTGCCACCCTGTCAGGAGCCGAGAAACAGAGGACTTCGAACATAGAGTTCGAGGTCTCTTCCAGTTCCTCTGCCTGAAGCCCCCAAGTTGGAAGTGACCCTCTTCAAAAGTTCCTGGTGCACTGGAACTGGGTGAGGGGCCCCATGATAGTGTCGTCTGGCAAAGACGAGGATGATGCCGGTGCTGCAGGAACCTACACATCTATTGGTGGTCCACCAGCTTGCTCCCCTGGGTCCTTCTGGACCTGTGGGGTCTTACCCCCCAAAGCCTCGCACACTGGAGGGGGATGGGATACCAGGGCTCCTGGCCTCTCCAAGGCTCCCGACACTGATCGGGCAGCCTGGGATGGTTGGGTGAACCCCCACAGGTACCATGGTGCTGGCCACAGAACCAGTTTCATTGCCGTCGATGCCTGCATCACCATAGGTACCAGAGCTTGTGCCACAGTCATGGAACATTGCTCCATGGTGGAGCTGTAAGCGGAGCAGTTGGTACCGGGCGACCAGGAACGGGCGGAGGGGTGTCTCTTGTCCGATTGGTGCTGATCACTGTGACCCAATGCTGACCTATCTGAGTGAGTCACACGTCTTGGTCGGGGTTTTGGAGGCTAACAGCATTCAGCAGATCTTCATCGGACACCCAGCGATCCACGCCTCACGCTGCTCGACCAGTACTGGGAGGTCAAACAGGATCGGGATCCACTACTGTCGGCTGTCAGGAGGAACCTCCTGAGAAAGGCGACCTCCTCCTAGGAGTCAGACGATGACAGCCGCGTGATGGACAGTGTTTGCTCCCTGATCGGTCCCGTGATTAGTACCAGGCCCTTGGAGACGGTTGGGGGCAGTCCCAGAGATCTTGCCGAGTGGCAAGTGCCATCTGCGTCAACCCACCGGCGAGAAACATCTTGAATCCCTCAATCGATGCCCCCGGTATGGGGACCGAAGGGAGCTCCGCTAAGCCTGCTTCTCTAGTCTTGAGGCATGACAGTTTCAGGTTGGCAACAGATGGCGAGACATCCCTCTCAATGGGGAATGGTATCACTGAGGCAGGGACACACACATAGGTCCCAAAGCAGGTTTTCCCTGAGCCCGGGGTACCACTGGAGCTGGTGGGGGCAGCACCAACAGTGTCAGGATCTCCTGAGCTGCTTGAAGGATTCAGGCATTGATAGGCACCTGAAGCTGACTGGGGCCTGCACCACTATCTGGAGTTGCGGGTGAAGTACAGAATGGGCTGCACTGCTAGACTTGAGCTGGAGCCTGACTTCCTGAAGAGGGAGTTGAGCTGCTTGGCATGGGTCGTGGCTCGCCCCCCAGCCCTCTCCTTTCCCTTACGGGAGGTAGGAGATCATCCCTTCACATTCTTCTTCGGCTTCATGATGGGAGCTGTGGAGGGAGACCGGTGCCGGCTTGTGGATGGCGCCAGCGGAGCACTGCGCATGGAGGCCACGGTGCTCAGTGCGGAGTCAGACCGCTACTCTAGTGCCGGAGTGAGTGCCGACTCCACTAGTAGCACCCTTAGACGAGTTTCACGCTCATTCTTTGTCCTAGGTTTAAAGGACTTGCAGATACGGCACTTGTCACTTATGTGCCCTTCGCCTAAGAACCTTAGGCAGCTGGTATGTGGATCGCTGACTGGCATAGGCCATTTACAAGGCTTAAAGCCTGGGGACCAGGGCATGAGTCCCGTTCAGGACTAACAAAGAGTTTGAGAACTACTACTAAGGGTTTAACTAAGAAACTACTAACTATATACAACTAATTTACAGGTTTTCAAAATTTGCAAGAACAGAAATAAACAACACTAGCTGAAGCAGCAGATGTTCCAGCACCATCACTGGCAGCAAGAAAGAACTGAGGGTGGGGGGAGCCGGCAGCACCCCTTATACTGCACCATGCAGGCGGCACTCCAGAGGGCACCAGATTCGGTCCCCTACGGATACTGCTAAGGGAAAAACTTCCGGCACCGGTGCATGTGGAGAGCACACACATCTAATATGGAATGGACATGAGCAAGCACTCGAAGAAGAAGGAAGTCTTATGAGTTGTTTCCGCAAGGTGGCATGTCCTCTCTATGCATGTCTACCCTGCAGTTAAACAATCATGGCTGGCCCACGTCAGCTGACTTGGGCTCGCGGGGCTCCCCTCTTATGGGATCCCGAGACCCCAGGCTCCAGCTTGAGCCCGAATGTCTACACTGCAATTTTACAACCCAATCCTACTGACATGGAGCAGCTGCTGGTGTTTAATTGCACTATAGACATACCCACGGAGGCCCTTATGGGGCGGAAGGAATGGCCCTGGAAGTGAACGCTCTGTAAAGTTTCACTGGCTCACCAGGTCAATGTTCCATGCAGGTAGCCAGTCTGCAGTGGTTAAGAAAGCTTCAATATGAATATACAAAAACTCCTCCTGAAAACTGAAAAAAGGGGCAGTTTTCTGACACACATGGTCATCTTATGAATGCCACAGTGTCTTATGGACTAGTACTAAGAACAGCCAAGCATCAGGTGAGAAATTTTAGGTACAGAGTGAAAAAGAATTCTTCTTTAGAATATAAGAGGATTTAAGGCACAATGCGCTTCCAAGGATGCAACGTACTGCTAAATGTTTCACCGTAAAGATGACAGCACACAAAATGCAGCATAGTGAACCGAATGATTACTTTCATATGGTGCTGGGGGGATTATTCCCTCTACTCTAACTATTGAAATGTTCAAAATGCAATCTGGAACACATTTTCACACCTGTTGGTTATTTAAGTAAATATAATTATAAAATATAAATTAAAAATATAAATACAATGTTTTGAAGGAGAACAATACAAAGTAAACAACTAACAACATTGCAAGTAGTTTAAAAGGGAATTTATTTATGGTATTTAAATGCAATACTGTGAAGCAAACAACTTGGTTCACAGACAGCGCACCCGCTGCTGAACTGTCACTGCCTGACATCCTGTCTTATCTGCCAAATTGCTCATTAGGTTTGGCAATTTTCACCTGCGCCTCCAGTTTATATTTCAGCAGGGAATAAACATCAGTCTGTTTTAACAATCTTCTGCAGTGAGCTTCCAACTTCCTCTCAGAAGCACACAGGCGCACGCACATACAAAACACGTTGTGTTGTGTATGGTTATAAAAAAATCCAGCTCCACAACTGATGAAATACACGAACAGGAAGTTTAGCTGACAATAAATAACAATACAAGGAGAATGGGCTAGAATAAGAAATGTAACTACTGTAAGGACTTCTATGGATGGTTGATGCTTTCACGGTATTGCCCGGCATTAGTCTCGTTTTCATATTTAGCTGGAAAGATCCAGTCTGAGCCACCCCCATACGTGCACAGTCCATGATTCTATATTTGTGCCTGGGGAAGATGACAGTCCAGCTGGATCTTATCTATCTCACCTTTTTTCCTTTCTGAGGGAGGATTGGTGGTGTGACTTATAAACAAACAAAACGGGTAACATGGCAACCAGAACAAAGAGATGAAAATCTCAGCAGGCCCTTAATCCCCAGCGTAGACACTGCCTCAGAACAGAGACCACTGTATACCACTTGCATCCAGGTGAACGGTAGAAGAGGGGGACAGACATACTTTGCAACTGAACCCCTGAGAAACACAGCTCAGCTTGTGGGCAAAAAAGCACCAGAGATGTAAAACAAAACGTCAAAAATGCTATAAAACAATTTCAGCCAGAACACTGTTTTTCATCTGTTGGAAGTAAAATATTCACTGCCAACCCTGCAATTAACTAGAAAATTACAATAATTATAGCAATTTTGTATCCTATCTCCAATCCAATTAATAGATATATGACCTTGTCAACATGTAATAATCAGGATCTGCATCCACCACAAAACTAGAAGGGTTTTATATATTGAACAGAAGTTACACAGCAAGAACGTGATTATGTTAAATCCTGAAAATACCATTTGTATTCAGTGCTTCCCTTCACAAGTTAAAAAGAAAATACAAGAGGCATATTATTTCTATTTCAAATAAAATACTTGAAATAGGTATGCTTAATATCGGATAATGTTATTGGATTGGCTTCTATGCCATGGGCTGGAACTCATTGTAACACAAAATGCATCTCATTGTCAGCATACAAAGAAATACATTCTAAAGAGTAAATGGAACATCTCTGATTGGTATTAACATATTTATGCCAAAATATTTCACCCATTTTATTTCTGCATGCTTTCACAAAAGCACTTCAAGATTCTACACTTCGTAAGTGTTAAAATAATTCTTTGCCCTTGTCTAGCACCTTTTATCATAGGATCTCAAAGCACTTTCCAGTCACTGGGTATCCTTTAACCTGTTTGTGAGCTACTTGTGTATCATCATATCCATTTTATAGAAAAATCAACTGAAGTGGAGTGCCTTGCCCAATGTGTCACAGTAGCCTTGATGCAATAATCACTGAGTAGATGCCCTGGAACACTAACAACATGCAGGGGTGTGCACAATGGGGGGGGACATGCAGGGGCACACACCCCCGCTAGTCATCAGGGGCACAGAACTTCTCTGACCCCGGGCCACCAAGTCAGGGAAGACTGAGCTCCTGCCAGGGCAGAGTGGAAGGAGGGAAGCTTGAGCTCCTGCTGGGGCCAGGTCGAGGTGGAAGAAGTGAAGACTGAGCGCCTTCTGGGCGGGAGGGGAGGAGCAAGTTCCTGGGGGGCACAGAATGTGCATCCCAAAAGAGGACAAATTTAAATTCCCTGTGCACAGCCCTGAGTACACACCATACACCCACCCTAAGGGGGCATCAACACTGAAAACAGTGATTAATATTTGCCTACACCTGAGCAGCTTCGGGCTGTTGGGAACTCAAGAGGAGACTGCTACTCACAGGGCTCAGGCCAACAACTGGAGTGTGCATTTGGCAATGCTACATTTCCACTGAATAGAGGCAGAGTCAGTCAGTAGTTCAGCTGGAAGTAAAACACAAGTACCCATATTTCTCCTTTAGACACTTGACCATACTCCTTCCCTAAGCTATTCTGGGTTATTTACAGAAGTTTAAGCTTAACCGCACCATAATTACAACTAGTGAGACTGCAGCTGACTTTAAAATGTTTTCCCATATACTTTATACAGACAACTCTTACAGATAAATCTTTTAGAACTTAATAGGAAAAAACTTTTCTATAGGCTTTTTAAATCCATTTTATGAAAAAAATTAATATTTTCCTTAAAATTTTACGATAGTTGAAAAAAATGGAACAATATTCTCTGTTGAATTACACAGGGTTTTTAAAAGTATTTTTTCTTTAAAAAAAGCCATTACATTTTTATAGAAATCTATTTGCTTTATTCATATTGAATTCTACATGAGTTTTCCACAAGGGAATCGCTATATTATATATCAGATGTCTAAATAAGATGAAGTATAACCCTTGTCCAATCTATGTTGAGTTAAATAATATTCCCAACATTTCCCCTGCACACGGATTAGGTGGTCAAATGTAAAATAAATAAATAAATTGTGGTGGGGGAGGAGAATAATGCTGGTGGCTCCTGGGGAGGGTATATTAATTACCATCTTTCTAGTATTTTTTCATTTTTTGTGTTATAACTTAAGACTGAGCCAACACCTAAAAAAAAAAAGGAGAGCATCCAAATTTTTACTCTTTATAATACAATAGTGCACAGCGCCCTGGTAGGGTCAGGGCCACATTCTGCTAATTGCTGTACAAACAGAAAGGTAAATGTAGTTCCTGCCTCACTGGATTTTTAGTCTTGAACACATAACACTCCCAGTTTTGAAACAAACAAAATAAAAGACTTTTCCTGACTGTTTATAGAAAGAGGATTTTACCATATGCATCACTGGATGTTTCAGCTGAAGGGTGGTAAGAGTAATATACCTGCATTCCCAGATTTGGGGGACGGTGCAGCTACTGCTATTTATAGTTTCTTTTTTACCCTTTTCACCTTCATTATATGAATCAAAACTGGCAAACTGGAAACTACACACACAGCAACTTCACTTGGAGATTTTGCTGTAATTTTCTGTGTTTATGCAATTTAAAACTGGAGACAGACAAAAGAGCTTATTGCTGTTTAAAGGCGCCTATATCCAATGTATTAAAATGGAGAGATTTATCTACTTGCATCTATCAAACATTTACCCAGATTCTGAACTTTAATCAGCTTTTGATCAGGACAGATAATGAATCATATTCCCAACAGCAATAACGGATAACAGAAGCTGGCATCCTCGTAAATTAAGATGAAATGTGCAGAGACATTGAGATTTTTTACTTACTTGCACGAAGAACTGAAGGTGTGACCTCAATTTCACTTGTTGCTTGATAAGGCTGAAAGGCTGACACAGAGTTGGAGCCAAGTTCACTGCCAAAAATCTCTGGACTTTGAGTGCCCGTCGAGCTAGCGCTGGTGCCATCACCTCCATGATGTGGATCTTGTTCATCAAATATGGCTACGAGCTGTGAAAGCCAATATAATCTATTGTTAAAAAGACAGCAACATAAATGTGCCATTTTAAATCAGCACTACATTATCCCTTCTTATAAGTGACCACCACCGAAATAGGTGAGGGCCAAGTCACTTCATGGGTTGCCCTAGTACCTACCAGTGGCAAGTCCACCAGGAATGTGGTATGGTCATATGGGCTCAGTGACAAATAACATGAGCAGGACTGGGCTGAGAAGGGACAGGCTGACCATCTGTAAAATAAAGCTTCCTTTTTCTGGCAACCTCCTAGGAGATGCCTTTGGCCCTATCTTGCAGTGAATAAATTAGCATCACCTCCTGTGGATGCAAAGGGGCACAATTTGTACTCTCCTGTACCAGAGAGTTGAACGTGCCCTGAAACTACAATGGTAAGTAACAACAG
Source organism: Mauremys mutica (assembly GCF_020497125.1). Classification (NCBI taxonomy): domain Eukaryota; kingdom Metazoa; phylum Chordata; order Testudines; family Geoemydidae; genus Mauremys; species Mauremys mutica. The sequence continues at coordinate 268,219,724 of NC_059073.1, forward strand.
ACAGCTTTATTAGATAAATGCATCTGATGAGAAACAATACACATCAAGAAATGCTAGTGTATGTACTGAAGGCTATGGAATGTATGGAGCCATCCTAAAAAATTTTAATTGCTATTAAATACTGTACATTATGTATTTTAATACAATATGAGTTGTGTGCATCTCCAACAGAATTTCATTAACCAACTCTCCAGAGATACTTCTGTCTTTGCATGAAACAAGATTTGCAAAGGCAGGCATAAAAAATAAAAAAGTTGCATTTAGAGCTTGATAAAGATTTATATAAGTCACTTTAATTAAAGGGAGATGAATTCCCTACAGCTATTCTCACTGCAACACAGAGAAAAAAATAATACATTTAAATTGAGTGTTAGATATTTTTCCATATGAAATAAATGCCAACATTTATTTGGAATGAAAATAATCTATCCAGTTTTGTCAACTTCAGTGAACCATTTTAAAAACAAAAGGTGGGTTCCCTATGTACTCAAGTTTAAAGCTGAGAACTTCGAGGAGGAAGATTATGATATTTATCATTACTCTTGCACATCTCTAAACTCCTCTGTAATGCAACATCGTCCAAGAAAGTATTGCCTCCAACTGTCCAAGATAAAGGTTAAAGGGACACAGACAACATAAAATCATATTTCTCTCTGAAAATTGTTTACCTACTATTATTCTAACACCTACAATTACCACAATCAAAAGAGATTATAGAAAAAAATAAATTCTTTCGTTTTTCCAGTTTGTTTTGTTTGTGACTTGACATTTCTTTGCACAGTTAGTTTCATTGTTGTTTGTGTAGTACCTTGATAAAACAGGGGAAAGAAAAATACTTACAGTTTTAGAATATGCAATTTTGAAATCAGAAAACTTGGGATCTCAAAGTATCTGAAGCAACTTTTAACACTTTTTTTTTTAATGACTAGATTTAAAGGTTGTCAGTGTCCCTTTAACTGTTGCAGAGGAAGAAAATATCTCTCTCCGGCATTTCCAATGTGCCTATCACCATAGCATCTAGTGTCATGGGCAAAAGAGTTAAGAAGGAGGTGGTGGGTAGAAGCTCTGTACTTTTTCCAGATGAATTTGAAAGGCAGGGACCAAAATAAGAACCAAATCGTGATAGGAGACAACTAATATTTCTCTTTCTCAATTCATGAAATCACACACAAAATATCAGTCTTCCCTTCACACCAAAGGTATATGAGGGCTGCAGAGATGTTTCCTCTTCAAATTATTACTAGGGCTGTCGACTAATCACAGTTAACTCGCGCGATTAACTAAAAAAAATAATCACGATTTAAAAAATGAATAGGGATTAAATGCAGCTTTAATCGCACTGTTAAACAGTAGAATACCAATTGAAATTTAATAAATATTTTTGTATGTTTTTCTGCCTTTTTAAATATATTGATTTAAATTACAATACAGAATACATAGTGTACAGTGCTCACTTTATATTATTTTTATTAAAAATATTTGCACTGTAAAAATGATAAACAAAAGAAACAGTATTTTTCAATTCACCTCACACAAAGTACTGTAGTGAGATCTCTATCGTGAAAGTGCAACTTGCAAATGTAGATTTTTTTTTACATAACTGAACTCAAAAACAAAGTAATGTAAAACTTTACAGCCTACAAGTCCACTCAGTCCTACTTCTTGTTCAGCCAATCGCTAAGAGAAACAAGTCTGTTTACATTTACAGGAAATAATGCTGGCGACTTCTTATTTACAATGTCACCTGAAAGTGAAAACAAGCATTTGCATGGCACTTTTGTAGCCGGCATTGCAAGGTATTTATGTGCCAGATATGCTAAACATTTGTATGCCCCTTCATGCTTCAGCCACCATTCCACAGGACATGCTTCCATGCTGATGATGCTCATTAAAAAAATAATATGATACTTACTTAGTGACTGAACTCCTTGGGACGGAATTGTATGTCTCCTGCTCTGTTTTACCAACATTCTGCAATATATTTCATGTTATAGCAGTCTCAGATGACAACCCAGCATATGTTGTTCATTTTAAGAACACTTTCACTGCAGATTTGACAAAATGCAAAGAAAGTACCAATGTGAGATTTCTAAAGATAGTGACAGCACTCAACCCAAGGTTTAAAAAGCTGAAGTGCCTTCCAAAACCTGAGAGGAACGAGGTGTGTAGCATACTTTCAAAAGTCTTAAAAGAGCAACACTCTGTTGCAGAAACTACAGAACCTGAAACACCGAAAAGAAAATCAACCTTCTGCAGGTGGCATCTGACTCAGATGATGAAAATGAACATGCGTCGGTCCACACTGCTTTGGATCGTTACCAAGCAGAACTAGTCATCAGCATGCATATTCTCTGGAATGGTGATTGAAGCATGAAGGGATATATGAACATTGAGCACATCTGGCATGCAATTATCTTGTGATGCTGGCTATAGCAGTGCCATGTGAACCCCTGTTCTCACTTTCAGGTGACACTGTAAACAAGAATAGGGCAGCATTATCTCCTGCAAATGTAAACAAACTTGTTTGAGCAATTGGCTGAACAAGAAGTAGGACTGAGTGGACTTGTAGGCTCTAAAGATTTACATTGTTTTGTTTTTTAATGCGGGGGAGGGGGTTGTACATAATTCTACATTTGCAAGTTCAACTTTCATGATAAAGAGATTGTACTACAGTACTTATATTAGGTGAATTGAAAAATACATTTTTGTTTACAGTGCAAATATTTGTAATGAGAAATAAATATAAAGTGGGCACTGTACACTTTGTATTCTGTGTTGTAACTGAAATTAATATTTTTGAAAATGTAAAATATCCAAAAATATTTAAATGATATTTTATTATTGTTTATCAGTGCAATTAATCAAGATAAATGTTTTTAATAGTGCAAATAATCACAATTAATTTTTTAATCGCTTCACAGCCCTAATTATTATTAAGACTTCAGTAACTTCATAAATATACCAAAAGCACATAACTAATGGAAACTGATACTTCTAAATATGCTTTGTGATTTTTATCCTCAATGTTATTTACTTATTTTTGCTGATGCACTAATTCACAAAATTCAGTAATTCACAATGGCTCAACCTGGGAGTGTAAATTTCCAAGATACTATTGACTATGACACTGAGGAGTGGGCAGAATAGTCTTATAGCATCAGGACATGAAAAATACATTTAAAAATTTCTCAAAGAGACATATCAAACTGTGTTTCCCCCTACAGAATGTGTATCAAACTTTGTTCCATAATTACATTTTGTTCCTTTGACGCTCGCTGACAAATGTTCCTCGATTTCTGGCATGATACTACCTTTTACTGCAAGTTGCCTCCAGGTTTTTCTGTATTCCAACTAGTCAGTCTGTAACCTAAAAGACTATACTAACTGTACAAGCTCCAGAAATTAACATTTCCCATTTCAAGTTTCCCCTTTGGTCCCCCCACATCTCAGCAGTTATTCACCAATTCTGACAGCACCAAACCTCCTTCATAAGGTTTCAATTCCATTGAAAAACACATCCAGTTGTAACATTTCTACACTCTACTGGGAAAAAAATATAAGTCATATTCCAGTTCTGAGATCCTGATAATTTCATTTTCTTAGTCTACAGTAATGGTTTGTGGTTCAACACATCAGGCTTACCCTGCTGCAGCATTTTGTACTTTTTTTGTAGAACACATTAGTAATTTTATAGGAGTATTATCAATATCATGCTCTCTAATGATGGTCTAGAAAGTTGTTGGCTCCGGAGGACTTGCAGTGAATGGATTCACACTTCCCAAAACTGGTGTTAGGACAATGGTGAGGTTGTAGGAGCACAGGGTGGAAGAGATGTGCTCCATTAAACCAATGAGCTCCTCTTACCTTTGTCCACTCCTGAGCCACTGTTTTTGCATGACAAACACTCTTGAAAAAGAACCAGCTTAATGCTATCTTCAAGAAAGCTGTACCATTCATTAGACTTCACACACCTAAGGCTTCAGAACCTATTCATTAAGGATTAAGAAATCATTTCTGTGACCATGAGTCCCCAGTATGCACAACAGTAATTTAACCTGTGTTCCCTGGGAACCCATCCCTTCATTACATGTTTATATACATTAGATGTACAGATGGCCTACAAGAAGCAGCCTGGGATGCCAGCTACACTTTGAGGCCAAGCATGCACTTTTCAACCCACAGCATCTGGGAAAGATTACAAGACCAGCTTTTATCAGCCTTTTTGAAATGGTAAAAGTGTGGAATCATGACAGACTTTTACTGGCCAACAGAAAAAAGGGGATGGAGAAAGAAGAGCAGCTTCTTTTCTTAGACATCACCACCTAGGAACATGCTTCTCCGCTTCAAAATACGGTGGGATAAATTCTGAGAAGACATCATCATTAACTTTTCTAAGCGTATGTCTTCACTATCCGCCAGATCGGTGGGTAGCGATCGATCGAGCGGGGATCGATTTATGTCTAGTCTAGATGCAATAAATCAACCCTGAGTGCTCTCCTGTCTACTCCTGTACTCCAGCACCACGAGAGGTGCAAGCAGAGTCGACGGGGGAGCAGCAGCAGTCAATTCACCGCGGTCAATACACCACGGTAAGTCGATCTAAGTATGTCAACTTCAGCTACATTATTCACATAGCTGAAGTTGCGTAACTTAGATCAATTCCCTTCCCCTCCCCCAGTGTAGACCAGGGCTTAGAAAGAATTTAACAGAATTGGCTAATAATTTTGCAGGGTGTGGGCTGTTAAACACAAAGCAGTGTGCAATAACTTTCTGGAGCATTTGGGGGCCAACGCCAACTTCTGATAGTTCAACATCAGGGTGACCATCTCTCTGTTGGACTTCCAGTTCTGGACCATATTGCGCCTCATTAACATTGAGAAAAAGATCATGCTAGCAGCTTCTGTCATTATGGCTGGAGCCCAACAAGCCTGAGTCAGCTTGCATGGCTCAACTACAAGTTTTTCTTTGCAGTGTAGACATACCCTTAGGCTCCTTTGCAAACTCCAGCCCACAGGTGGGATATTACAACTAGGCAGAGAGCTCAAGTTCTTCCCCAGGTCTTCATGATTCCCTCAGAGGTGAAGAGCTGAATTCCTGAGTAGTGACTTGAATTAGACCTAATCACTCAGGGTTTGCAGGGCACAGTGACTGAACTCTTGGACCACTCTATCACTGAACTGATAAACTGACAGATGAGAATGAAATCTGGCACCAATAAACCATTGGGTTATCACCATCTCTAATTTAGCTAACTCAGTCTTATGTGTGTACTGCAAATTACACTATGGAAACAGCAATGAGTAAATTTTAAATATTGAGCCAGATCCTGAGCTGATGTAAACTAGCATTGCTCCATTAAAGTCAAAGGCGCATCTCCAATTTACACAAGCTAAGAATCTGGCTCACAGTTTGTGCATATGTCAGTATGTACATATATTTGTTTCAACTGTTGTCTTATTAACAGCACTTTTAAATCTAGAACTAAATATTCTAAAATTGGATTGTATCATGAACAAACCTCCTTTCAAGTCCAATAACAGAAATATTCTGTTAGTCAAATATAACTGTAGGTTTTTTAAACCAAAACCTAAGAGCCAGATACAGAAATCCAAGTAATTTAACGTTGAATTATAGACAATATAAAATTTTAGAAAAGGAAGGTGTTGGCACATATATAATTGGATTCCATGGAATGCTCAAAAAGCATTTAAATAAAGGACATCACAGTTTAAAAATAGCTATCAGAATTCAGTACACAGTGTTGGTGAGCAAAATAATGAGAATATTAGAGGGGTTGCCGTGTTAGTCTGGATCTGAAAAAGCAGCAAAGAGTCCTGTGGCACCTTATAGACTAACAAACGTATTGGAGCATGAGCTTTCGTGGGTGAATACCCATTTCGTCGGATGCATGTAGTGGAAATTTCCAGGGGCAGGTATATATATGCAAGCAAGAAGCAGGCTAGAGATAACGAGGTTAGTTCAATCAGGGAGGATGAGGCCCTCTTCTAGCAGTTGAGGCGTGCAAGATCCTGTGATTCTGAATAAGCAATAACTCTAAAACAAGTAATGTTGTCTTTAACGTACAGTGCCATCCCCCAACTTTTTTTACTCACTCTACCTTTCCTAAATAGGGTATAACCAGTAATTTTAACATTCCAATCATGCAAATTTCCCACCAGGTTTCAGTAATGCCATTTATATCATATTTCTTCTCGTTGATGAAAATTTCCAATTTCTCTTGATTGTTACCCAGACTCCTAGCACTGGTGTATAAGCAACTTTAAAACTTCTCTTCACATTTTTTTTTGCTACATTGGCTCAATTTGTTCACACTTGACTTCTTAGCACCATCTCCTGGCATTGCTACTTTAATGCCATCCTAGCTGTTCCAGCTAGTCTCCAACCAAGAAGATTATCCACCTACAAGTGAGATACAAACCGTCCTGTTTGTACAGCCCCTCTTCCACTAGAATGTGGCCCAGTGTTCCACAAAAGCAAAACCTGCAGCTTCACACCAGATGCACAGCCAATGGTTCCCCTCCAGTATTTCTACTATGTACCTTCTCTCGCTCATGGGACCAGAAGGATTTCTGGGAAGATAACATGGGCTCTCCTCTTCTTCAGTTCTCTTTCTAAAGACTTCTATAATCTGTGTAGTTCCACATGATGTCATATCATTGGTTTCAATATGTATTATCACTTCACAGGCAACTTCATAATCCCGCCCAATCTTTCAGTAATATCCTGCATTTTTGCTGGGTTGAATGCCTCCTCATTCTTTCGCCTCTTGCTACCAATCACCAGTTGCTTTTTTAGTTTCTACTCTCTCTCTCATTGTTTTATTACAGATCCTTTCCCTTGTGGTGTCTGCAGTAACAATCTCCAAATCTGTTTGCCCAAGAATTCTTCATCTTCTCGGATGATATGCAGCACTGAAATTTGCACTTATAAACCATATATTTTCTCCTCCAGTATGGCCACTAGCTTGAGCTTCATTTACCAGAAATATCTTCCATCTTCCTGCAGAAAGGTAAACAGAACATCCAAGGCAGATCACAGCAGTTCTTCCCTCATCATCCATATCTGCTATCTGGTGTAGAGCCATACCCAAATGGAAAGAACTTTACTTCCTCAAAAATTCCTGTTTCCTGCTCCTGTTTACCCACTCAGGAGTTCACCTGGCATCTAAGTCTCGCTGTTTAGCTCTACCCACTCAATGACGGGGAGGGATTACTCACTCAGATATTAATCAAACACATATGTATTAATACAGTACTGTTTTCAATATCTTGGTAATGTCAGCATTCTTTAAAGACAGAGGAAACCAACAGGAAAAACTAGAACATCTGAAAGATCTTGGACTCATCGTCAGTGTAAAACAAGATTCTGAGGGTTATGCAGTGTCCTCAACTCCCAGTGGAGTCAGTGGAAAGTGGTAGCGCCCATCACCTGCTGGGATTGAATTACATAATTTATTTATGCTTAGCTCCAGGGGAAACTTTGGACCTTGGGGAGAGAGATTTTGATCCTGTCCCCTATCAGATTCTGAAATCTAAAGGATCCTGTTAAAAGTATTCATCCAACCCAGGAATGTTTTGAAGAGTAATTCCCTTAAAAATTACTGACAAAGAGCTGCTGCAAGGACTATCTAATGATGCCCAATAAGCAAACCTCTCTTTCCGAATATGCCTCCTAGCCACTTGCTTAATCTACTAATGTGGGAGAGTTCAATGAGGGTGAGAGCCTTGATACATACCCATTGTTAGTATGTGTGCAGAAAACCTGAGGGGGAAAAAAGCTGTAGACATATGACAGCAGATCCACACAAGAGGTTCACTGGCATTCTTTCCTAATGAGCCACCTTTTTCAGACAGTTATGCACAGGGCCGCCCAGAGGATTCCGGAGGCCTGGGGTCTTCGGCGGCGGGGGGCCCTTCCGTTCCGGGACCCGCCGCCAAAGTGCCCCGAAGACCTGCGGCGGGCCCCCCGCCGCCGAATTACCGCCGAAGCGGGACCCGCCGCCGAAGCGCAGCCCGGTCTTCGGCGGTAATTCGGTGACGGGGGGGCTCCCCGCCGCGGGTCTTCGGGGCACTTCGGCGGCGGGTCCCGGAACAGAAGGGGCCCCCCGCCGCCGAAGACCGGGCTGCGCGGCGGCGGGTCCCGCTCCCGCTTCCCCCCCCCCCTCTTACCCGAGCGCGTCTCCAGCGGGGCCTGAGCTCCGTCCCGCTCAGAGCCGCGTGGTGAGGGGGCGGGGCTGTGAGCTCCACGCCGAGCGAAGGCAGCTGCCCCGCCCCCTCCCCACGCCGCTCTGAGCGGGGCGGGGCTCAGGCCCCGTTGGAGCTCCCAGCCCCGCCCCCTCACCACGCGGCTCTGAGCGGGGCGGGGCTCAGGGGCTCGGCCGGAGACTCGGCGCTTGATGCGCTGAGGCTCCAGGAGAGGGGCAGAGGCGGGAGCCTCCGCTCTTCTCTTGGGGGCCCCTGCGGAGCCCGTGGCCCGGGGCAAATTGCCCCCTTTGCCCCCCCCCCTCTGGGCGGCCCTGGTTATGCAGTAGTAAGCAAGCCTCTACTACAAGTCAGAAAAACAATCCCTTCACTGGGTGTACGAATTACCTAGTCAGACTGGCATAGGAGAGAAACAGATTTTTGTAATTATTTAAATGAGAACTGGGCAGAATTGGTGATACTGTGTAAGCAAAGCAGTCTTCACACTATGAAAAAGTTTCTAAGGTACTAGTCTAAAAACTACGTATTTAATAGGATAAAATACTAATCACAACTACTGGTACCTCAGACACTAAAAATCATAAATTACAAATTTCAGAATAATCAAATTTTGCATTATCTGTGAATGGCAAATGTAGAATGAACGTAGGTGCAATATGAAATGTAGGAGTGTGTTTAATGAGATAGTAACCAATTATTATTTAGACACTAAGAAAAGTAACTATAGAAGCAATTTGTAAGCTTGCTGATGACTGAACTGACTTTAATGGTACAGTGACAGTCCTAAATACTTAATCATTCTTTGAGTCTCTTCCTTGCTTCATTAAAAACCTATTTAAATATAACTACTGTTTCAAAGGACTGGTAAGAGGAAAAAAAACAGGGAAAAAAGTGACATTTAAGCCAATGATGCTTTATTGCCTAAGCGTACAAAAATTAATCAAATGGCAAAAAGCAGAAGCATCTATAGAGACGTTCTAGATAATGTTTATACTACATACATACACACAACAGAAAGAGAAGCCTAATATTTGAAAGGAAAGGTTCCGTTTAAAATTTCAAATTACTATACTAAAAAAACAAAACAAAACAAAACAAAAAAACCACCACTTAGTAACTTCAACAAAGAATCAGCTTTTACCTATCCTATTCCTCAATGTTGAGTTTCCACGAAGTCACAAAGACCATGCTGGATAATACTGAAAATGTCACTGTAATGCAATGCTAATCCCAACACTATTTCACATATTTTAATTTGAATTCTTAGAGTTCAAATGAAAGTTTCGAAATGCAAAATATAGAGTATGAGAATCGTATTTTAAGGTCCAACTTCTCCCATTGGATGTTCACTTCATATTAGTATTTTTGTGCAACACACATAAGAAATTTAAATAAAGTGGTACTCAAAAACTATGATGCACATTAATTCTCCAAAAGAAAAACCCTTTGGAGGTCTAACTACAAGTCATTCCTAGTCCCACTAGCTAGATACACAAATAACTTTGCCTACCAGCCTTTGTGATTCACTTGCAAATCCGTATTTCATCTTGTTCTCAGGGGCCGCACTACTTTGCAGACTGTCAGAGTAAGATCCTTATGCCCTTTGTATTATTTTAAATCTCAGAACATGAGTTCAAAGTAAAATATGTTTAATATTAGATTTAGCATTGCTTTTGATGTTTATGTGGATATTTATTTCTTCTTGTGTATTTCATTAGGAGAAATTAGATGAACACTATCAAAACAAAATCTACTCTGCTTCCAAAATCGGAGTTAAAAGTAGTTTCAGGTATCATACTTATTTCTAAATCCTACAGCCAGTTTTGTGGATTTAAAACCATGCTTTCTGGGTTTTTTCCCTTCCCTGTCCTCTGTGAAGGACTAAAACCAACAGATAAAAAAAGATGCACAACTGCAAAAACAGAGAAAAGTTGTGTTTTTTTTAAATCACTCATCTCTTTCCATTTTAGTTTGCCTTAGATGTTACTTGTAACAATAGTAAGGACAATACATTTGGAGAGAAGTTTGTTCTTTAATTAATGAGGTCCCTTTAAATAGACTAAAAGGCTCAATTCCACAGCACTTGATGCACGGTGCTCCCACTGAAAAGAGTGGGAATTCAATGCACCAAATGGCTAGAGTATTGCGTTCAAAGCTCCAATGCTAATGTTATGATTTTAATTGGTGGGAGTTCTTGTTGGATCTCACTTTGGAAGCATACAGAGTATAATGCTATACTTGTTATTTTCCTCATCTTCAACAAATACAAATGAGTCTGTGGCTAAAGCTACTTATTTTGTAAAAGCAGCCTCCTTTGTTTGAGACTCAGGACATACTTTGAAGAATAACCATATTATGCGACACACAACAGTGTGTGACCAATTAATTTTTAAAAGTAGAAAGAGAACATCTTGGTTCTAGAAAGGCACTGGGAGCGATGTACAATATATGATGAGGGAGCTTTGCTTGGAAAGACAAACAGGTACACTTCCAAGCTGTGTGAATAACCAGATTTCATCTCTCTCACACTTGCTCCCTCAGCACAATCGAAAATACCAGTATGTGACCCACACTGGGGGCAAAGCTGTTAATATCACTTTGCAAGCAATGTACATCTTTAGAGTGCTCCATAAAATGCTGTCTCCTTTTAAGAGGGCAGGCTTCTAAAAGGGGCCCTGATTGTTCTCCACTCTCCTCTATTCAACTGAGTATGTGGGTGAGAGGTGACTCACTGCAGGTCAGCAGCTTTTCAAGTCAAAAATGTGGGTCACACAGGAGCTCTGTATTTTACTACTGACACAGGGGTCGCCAGTTAAGCAGTGACGCTATGCAGTAAGTAATTCAGACAGTGGGGTTATTAGAGAGGCTGGTGTCACACTGCAAGATATATTGTTCAAATAAAGATATATTAAATCTAACAGTTGTCTCATCTGTCATTTTGAGCTGCAGCCCTTAAACACAAAGAGAAAATGGCTATTGCAGCCTCCCAAATACAAAAGCTATCAATTCTTCTAAGTTACTGGATTAAAACAACATTCAAAATCTAAGATTTTAATTTGAGCCAAAGTACAAAAAGTATCCAGCTAACTAAAAGCACAAGCCAACATTTGCAACATATTAAAGTTCAAGGAAATAGATTTTGTAAAATATAACCGCTAATTTTAGAGAGAGTATGCTGTTCAGTTTAATTTGCATGCAAAAGCCAGGAGAATGTGATTAAAAATACCCATCTAGAGACAGAGATGAAAAACTTCAAACATTTTCTGATTCCTTTCTGTTCCACTCATTAATTTCAATACCTCACTACAACAAAGGAATAGATAACACTTGTCCTTGACATTAGCTTAAATTATCTTCGGTGTGCAATATAATACCTCTTAAATTAAACTTATTTTAAATCAACTGCCATGGTTGATTCACAAGGTAAAACACTATCATAAAATTCTGTCTCACTACCCTTTGCCTTTATTATAACCTATTTAGCAACTTTTCTTTATTAAAAAAAAGTTCTGAAAGTAAAAGCTGCCATATTTTTATTTATATATGTATATATTATAAGCCAAATAATTCAGTGTTTGACAGTGCTAGGTGCTCATAAACTATAAAGATGTTTATATTCTGCCTTTTCAAACAAAAAAAATCAAATCAACAACTAAATTTAAGATTCTATGCATAATGTCATAGAAATAATTAAGACAAAACAATAGGCAGAGGTTCATGCCATCCTTTTTGTTTTAAATGGTACTTTAACAGAAAGCTTAAATGTAAACATCTATGACTAAATAATCACAAGCAGACATTTTATAACTGTTCAGTCACCTTTGTTTTAAAAGATATTAACAGTGAAAGCATATGCAACCTAATTTTGAATAGCCATTACCTATATACTTGTACAATAAATCACAAAGTATAATGCCATTTGGACACATGATCACATTTCAGTTCACACACCAGCTATACAGCACTGGTACACTGCAGAGGAGGGATAACGAGGTATACTATTCCAGGGCAGTTCCCAGAGCCATCTCAGCCACAATTTTTCCAGGAACACGTGTCTAATAAGGGAGAGTGACACCCTTTAATAAGGCACACCCATCATCCCACCTCCATATATGGAAAGGGATATGTCCATTGTTACTGCCTCACCCCCTTGCCCTCCCTACCCCCTCTGGGATTTCTATGACTGACACTGCACTCTATATTCCTTGTGCTCTGAATGGTCCGTGTACGGCTGTGCAAGGACATAAGAGAAAGACTCCTTCTTGTACACCCACTCAGCCTGAGTGCATACTGTATATAATCTGCTCAGGAAGAGGTAGGAGCAGGGCTTATTTCCAATAAAAAGGCATTAAATACAAATGTTCAAAAATGCTTAAGTGACCCAGAAGCCAAGATCCACTGACTTTCAATGTAATTTAGACTTCTAAGCGTTAAAAAAAAAAATCACTTTTCGAAATAGGATTTAGGTTCTTTAAGTTGTTCAGGTATTTGGGCACCTAAAGATGCAGATGGGCTTCTAGTGGGATTTTCAGCACCTAGGCACTCAAATCCCATTGCAAACAATAGGAAATAGGTGTCTAGGTGCTTTTGAAAATCCCACTAGGTGCCTATCAGCATCTTTAGATGCCTACACACCTTTAAAAATCTCACCCTTAGACACCACAGAAGTAACAAACATTGTCAGGAATGTACCAACAGGAAGGATTGGGGGAGGACAACTGAAGAGCACAGGACACAGCTGATTGCCAATAGGCTTATAGCACACTAAACAATCACTTGAAGTTAAGTTAGCAAAAGATATTTCCCCCTTATACACAGAACTGAATGAAAATGGAATCTACACTATTTCCCAGATAATACTAAGCATTAAATCTTTATTCTCAGTTGTTTTGTACTGAGCCAGTCACTCCATTGCTACATACAAAATGTCGTTTTAATAGATGTTCTACTTCATGAGTAATTTTATAGACAATGGGTAACATTTTCAAAAGCTCTTAAGTGACAGCAGCACAAATCCAACTGACTCTCATTGGGATTTGTACTCCTAAACCACTAAGGTGCTTCTGAAAAACCCAACCTAAGCTCCATTTTCAAAGCTGTCTGCTTAGGCTCTTAAGTACCTAAATCACTTTTGAAAAGGGGACTTGTGGTTCTACATCATTTAGGGGCTTTTGAAAGTATTACCCCAAAAGCAGATTTAATGAAAAAGCTAAACAAAAAGAAAAATACAGTTTACATGAAAAATAATTTGATAGTTAATTTAGGAACATTCTGGCCCTTATAATCTTTGAGCTCCATTCACCTCCAATGAAGCAGAGCCATTCAAGCCATCGATAAGCCTCTGTGGGGGGGATGCAAGGTGGTGGTAGTGCCAAACAGAAATGGACTGGAAATGGTTTTCCACAAGGGAGTTTAAGATTTTGAAAAATTTTGATGGCCTGACATGGAACAAAGTAAAAATATGTGAAAATATTCACGAATCAATAACCTAAAAAAGCTTACAGAAGAGGTCAACAAATATTTTGTTTTGGTCATTTTGATACATTTCGATTCCAACTTAAAAAAAGGCAAACTGACTAACATTTCTAAATGAAAAGCCATTTGAGTCAAAACACAAAGCTTTTCATTTAAAAAGTGCGGAAATGGAACATTTTAACAATTCTGAAACTTTTTTCCAAAAAGTTTCTGAATCAGAAGATTCACTGAAACCAACCCTCTCTCATTAATAGATTTGGTTTCATTGAAGTGATATTTCCAACTAAAAATGTTTTGACCGAAAATTCCCAATCAGCTCCACTACCAAGACCTAGGGCAGGCTTAGTCTCTGTCCAGGGAATTCACTGTAGACTTGCCGGCAGAAGCTTTCCTGGAGATGCTTTCAATGAGTTTGATGCTTTGGATGCCCTGGTACCACCATCTCACTGGATAAATTACTTTGGGGGCTACTGTGGCCCACTTGGGACTCCCTCAGACATCCAAGAAGAACAGGGGATGCAAAAAGCTTTGGCTGCTGGGAACCAATTCCAGGACAACGACTTACACAGTCTTTCTTTAAAGTGTCTATTTCATACTGAATTCAAATCTTGTTGCAGGGTTATTTTTTTTATTAAAAATCATTCATGATTTTTATCTCTCAATTCCAAATGGATCATTACACTGTCAACACTTATCTTTATTATGCAAAAACGTTCTAAATTTACCTCCTTTTGTTGAATAGGCAAAACAATGTATTCAATAGTAAGTCTGTTTTTCATTTAATTTTGCATAAACGTAGTGTATGTGTTGAAGCTTATTACCAAGGGTTCCAGGCTCCCACATCACACAGATATTAGCAGTTTGAACTCAGAGAAATATTTAAATTTGATACAATCTCCATCAATATAAATTCTTCCCTGGTACTTATGAAACTGCATGGGCTTTGGCTGGTGGCTGATTTTAACTTTATAATTTCCTGTAATTTTTGTTGGCATTGTATATTCATTAATGCTTCTATTAATGTTCTAGCTGTGTGATTACAGAGTAATCATCATCTATGGATACACAGGTGTACAGATGTATAGCTATTCTATAGCAACTCTGTATACAATTGTACATTTAGCTATCGTACAGATACAGCTTTAGTAAAGAGATAAGATGATTGTGTGCAGTCACACATTTAAAGTCAGGTTTGAGAAAGAACAGTTCAGCCATACAAATGGGAGAGGGAGGAAATCTTTTTTCTATAAGGACCGGTCATATTGTCAAGTTCAATTACTGCAGTCACCAGTCTAACTTGGTCCCCCTCAGACTCTTGATTCCAATCAGATCACCCATATTACACAGGATTAAGTTAACCCTAATTGTCAGGCTGGATGGATATGTTTGTCTCTCTCTGAAAAATTAATACTGCCTTCTGGGATTTTTGTTTCATTGTGAAACACAGACATATTTAAACAAAGCAGACTAAAGCAGTGCTTCCAAAGTCGGGCCGCCGCTTGTTCAGGGAAAGCCCCTGGCAGTCTGGGCTGGTTTGTTTACTGCCGCGTCCGCAGGTTCGGCCAGTCGCAGCTCCCACTGTCCCAGGCCAATGGGGTCTACGGGAAGCGGCGTGGGCCGAGGGATGTGCTGGCCGCCATCGCCGCAGCCCCCATTGGCCTGGAGCGGCAAACCACAGCCGGTGGGAGCTGCAATTGGTCGAACCTGCGGACGCGGCAGGTAAACAAACTGGCCAGGCCCGCCAGGGGCTTTCCCTGAACAAGCAGCAAACCTGCTTTGAGAAGCAATGGACTAGAGGAGCACTCATCCTAGTTCCTCTTCTCAATCAATAATCTCCTCTATTCTCTTATCTCTAAATCCCTGCATATCATTCTCTCCCAATATCTTCCCATTCATCCTCTTTCCGCTGCTCTGTAGCACTTCCCACCCCCACACACTAGTGTCTCTCCCTAACACTCCTCCCCATTATATTCTGTTTGGGTTATAACTGGAATGTGACATTTATCAATTACTGTGGTATTTTTCACTTGGCAGTTAAGACAAACAGAGATGGCAGTGGAGTGCCTTGTCCAAAATCATACCCATGCAAGCCAGGGCACCAAAATTCACATTCAGATTTTCAGCCGGGAATGGGGCTAGAGATATGACAGTCCAGGGCTCTATGTTGGCATACAAAGTGTAATGCTGAATTACCCTGTAGCCTTGGATTGTTATAAAAAGTCAACCATGTGTTTAAACAATTAGGGACGGATTTTCAATTATGCCAAATACCTACAACCCCCACTGACATCGACCAGAGTCCTGGGAGCTCAGGACCTCTGAAAATCAGGCCCTTAAAGACTTGGCGGGGGAGAGGGAGGAGAGAACGACTTTGAAAATTCCATTTAGACACAATTCTGTTCATAGCTTCTGTATTTCTCATTGCATTGCTCCTATTAACATTTGTATGAAAGCAGGATGTTTGTGTTTAAGAATATATCTGTTCTAGCTTATTTTCCATTTATCATAATCCTGTTTTACATTTTTAAAACTCTCCAGTGAGTTGCTCCACAGCTACCTCAAGGATCTTGCCTTTCTTTCTTTCTACTCTTCTCCAACTGTCTGATATAAAAAAAATTTAAAAAGCACTGTCCACCTTCCGTACCTTCACTTAATCTCATTACCATTGGTGCAAGAATCGTCTTGTCTGCTGCTTCAGCCATCAACAGCAGCCTGTCTCTTTGCCTCAATTCTTCATTTTTTAATCTCATCTGAAAGCATATATCTGTTCCCCTTTGCATATAGCTCCTAATTTCTATTGCCAAATTTCTTTTCATTTTGATCTTTAACTGTACCTATTATTCAACTTCTAAAAATACTTTGGGATGCAGTTTGTAAGGAAGTCACTGTACAAAATAAAGATGTAGTGTATGAAACTGCTATGGGTTGCTGTGGAAATTATTATGCTGTCATAAGAGATTAGAATTTAAGATGGGGAATAAACAGCAGGAGCAGATAATACCTTAAAGATCCTGTTTTAATGAAAACATCCCCAGTAATTAAAAATAGAGAGAAAGACTGGAAATGAGAGAGGCAGTGTCTTTTCTAAAGAAAGTATGTTTCTAAGTTTTCATGAAGGATCGCCTCTTTTGAAGTTCATCACTTTTAAGTTACCTGCATCACTGGAGACTATTTGTTTATTAAAGTACTTCTGCCCACCTAAATATAAAAAATATACTATGGGGCCACATCATGCATATAATGAGAAACATATTATGCCTTAAATATTTGTTCAAATCCCTTGCTTTACTATAACACTGCATCTCAGTGAAGAATCTTTGTGTCTAATAATTGTTTTCTCCCAAATTATTTCTCTGGTTAGTGCAATTATCAAATATCACCTGTGCTAATATATCAGAAGTCCTAAATAGTCAACCCTTTAAGAGCCATGAATACAGAGTGTATGTCCAGCAGAGCGGCATGTAACCCTTTGCTGTACTTGCTGGTTCTATCAATCCATGGGGAAACAAATCTGGCCCCACCCCAAGAGGAACATGTCAGGGAGGAAATGAGGAAAAGTGAACTCAGCAACAAAAACCTTCCTGGTCAAAAGCACCATTTCCAATAGGCTGACTATTATTTGATTACTAAATTAACAGCTTCCTAAACATGGTGTCTGAGATTTTAATTGAGTGTAGGAGCAGAGGAATCAGGTTTTCCTGTGCCCCAAGATTTATAGTATTACTCCACTTGGAGACTGTCTGGGACTGATTCTGAGACCATTATTGGAAGGAACGTGGGAGATGGAAACTTCCCCTACACAGGGGCATAGGCGGCAGGTTTGTATAATTTTTGGTGGGGCCCAAAATGGTGGTGCCCCCCCCCCACTCCCGCCCTGTAAGCCGATATAAAATGAAGCTACAATGCGTCAGTGCCACAAGATTACAAGGTTGGAGAAGGGGTAGGGGGTTCCAGGGGGCAGTCAAGGGACAAGGAGCAGGGGGGGTTGGATGGGGCAGAGGTTCGGAGGGGCAGTCAGGGGACAGGCAGCAATTGGATAGGCATGGGAGTCCAGGGGGTTTATCAGGGGACAGGTAGGGGGTGGGGTCCTGGGGGGAAGTTGGGTGGGGTCTCAGGAGGGGGCAGTTGGGGACAAGGAGAAGGGAGGCTTAGATAGGGGCTGGGGTCCCAAGGGGCAGTTAGGGGCAGTTGTCTCGGGAGTGGGTAACGGGGGACAAGGACCAGTGGTGCTTAGATAGGGGGTGGGGATCCTGGGGGGCAGTTGGGGCAGGGGTCTGGGGAGGGGGCAATCAGCAGCCAGGGGCTGGGATTCAAAGGGCTGAGAGCTGCTGGCAGCCGCGGGGAGCCCTGAGCCCTTTAAATCCCAGCCGCCGCGGCTGGGATTCAAAGGGCTCTGGGCTCTCTGCCCCTGCGGGCAGCCCAGAGCCCTCCGATTCCCAGCCGCGGCTGAGATTTAAAGGGCTCTGGGCTCCCCGCGGTTGCAGGCAGCCCAGAGCCCTCTGATTCCCGGCTGCGGCTGGGATTTAAAAGGCTCTGGGCTCCCCGCTGCTGCCGGCAGCCCGGAGCCCTCTGATTCCCAGCCGTGGCTGAGATTTAAAGGGCTCTGGGCTCCTCGCTGCTGCCGGCAGCCCAGAGCCCTCTGATTCCCAGCCGCGACTGGGATTTAAAGGGCTCTGGGCTCCCTGCCGCAGCAGGCAGCCCAGAGCCCTCTGATTCCCGGCCGCGGCTGGGATTTAAAGGGCTCTGGGCTCCCCAGGGTTGCAGGCAGCCCAGAGCCCTCTGATTCCCGGCCACGGCTGGGATTTAAAAGGCTCTGGGCTCCCCGCCGCAGCGGGCAGCCCAGAGCCCTCTGATTCCCGGCCGCGGCTGAGATTTAAAGGGCTCTGGGCTCCCTGCCGCAGCGGGCAGCCCAGAGCCCTCTGATTCCCGGCCGCGGCTGGGATTTAAAGGGGGGAAACCTAGCTCCAAATATTGGTGGAGCAGAGCCCCTGATTTTGAATATTCCTGGGGCTTTAGCTCCATGAGCCCATATAAGTTGGCGCCCATGCACAGGGGTTCTCTCGAGTGTAGGGCCACAAAGCAGAATGAGAAGCAGTTGAGAGGAAAAGCATGAAGTATGAACTGATAAACAAAAAGAAAGAGATAGGATAAATGAAGATGTAAGAACAGGAATAAGAAGCGTAAAATGCACAGAATCTGGAAGATGGGAGAAGAAAGGCCCAGCCTCGAGCTATAGCAGCCCAAGTCATTTCTTGGTGGCCACCACAGACCTGCATCTTTTGCCTGCTCTCTGCCTAAGGTAACAGACACCAGAGAGGAGGAAGTCTGTACTTGACAACTCCAGCAGCTAGCTTGGGATCCCATAAATCACAAGGTCAGAGCAGCAAGTGGGTAGTAGGATACCCAGTGAAAAAAAGAGAACTGGAGAAGCAACGTCCATCATTTGTACTGGCAGCCAAAATAAACTCTCTTCCCTATGATGCTTTGGAGTTGTTCACAATAAACAAAAGTAAAATGAAATATGTGCATTTCAACACTAAAAACTTAAGATGGATGAAATGTGTTCATTTACCAGGCAACTGGCCTCAGAATTCAAAACAGTTACACAGTTCTAAGAACTGATTTTAAGTTACAGCATTACAATAATTCCATGAGATGATCTCTCTCTTGATTAATCTTTTTTTTTAATTATTATTATGGCCAAAAGTACTTTGGTGCCTAAATACACATGGCCCGATTTCCGAGGCGCTGAGTAGCTAAAACACCTTTTGACTTCAGTGCATGGTGAGCATCTCTGAAAAGCAGGGTGTTTTTATTTGGGGTACACAAATGCAGATTTTCTAATTTAAGGCATTCCATTTTGAAAGTGTTGGCCTACTCGTATTTGTATTGTGCCAACAGTATACTAGACATTTTTCCATATTGTCAGATTATGTAATTCCTTAAGGCAAGTGACAAATTGCTGAAAAGGAAAGTTTTTCATTCATTTGGGTTATAAATAATACATATAGATCACTGAAATCCATTTTGTTATTAAATCAGTCTATCTTAATCAAAATTTCAAACACTGCCCATTTACTTAGTGTATTTGTGATTTAAATTCTACACTGAAGTTCTTTAAAAACCCAAACCATAAAGCCTTGATTTTCAAATATGGCACAGCTTCTGTTTTATTGGTCTTTCTAAAACGCATAATGCAAAGGACAAGGAGATTAGTCCTTATGGATTAGTCCTTACTTGTGGCGATATAAAAACGTAAACAAAAGAGATCCTGGATTACCATCTCTGTCATGCTTATTTTAATATATTGGACACAGATAGTTAGCACAGAGCTCAAGGCACCAAACGGCTACAGGTATCACAGCACTTTCCAAAGAGGTATCTTGCTACGCTCTCTCAGAATCTCTCAAAAAAAAATTGCACTTTTCAGCAGCTGCCAGAGCAAATGCTCCATCAGCCTAGCAAGGAACAGTAGCAAAGAGAAAAAACAGCCTGAGAGAACAGTCACTGTACTGTCTCCTCACTCTGTCACTGATATGTGTGGCAGACTTGCAGAAACATCGTTTGATATTTAGGTTAATTTTTAAAGTAAAAACTCCCTCATCAGAGAGATGGAAACATTGTTTCCATGAACATGAATCTAATATTTATATCTTATAAAGCAGAAAACACCATTAAGAGCTCAATAATAAATCACAGCTGATTTTCTTCTCCACGTTCAAAGAGAACTGGAATGGTATAATAACTATGTCTGAGAGATAAGGTGGGTGAGTTGTTAGTCCAATAAAAGATGTAACCTCACCTACTCACCCACCTTGTCTCTCTAATATCAGCTACACCATTCCATATAATAACTACGACTGTCAGAAAGGCCACTCTCCCTGCACTGTGCTGGCCTCAGACTCTGCTCACCGTTCTATTTTAGATTTAGTTTAGTGCTTTCATAGACAATATGATGGAAGGGCAAATACAAAGAAGAGGATGAACAATCTAAAGTTGCTGAGGAATAAGTGAAGGCTCATGCTGTAACTTCAATAATTGTTTTGAAAAGAGAAAATCTGTATATTGAACTGATAATAGAACCCCATGTTTTCACTTCTAATTCACTAGTCAAAACCTGGTATTGTTTGGTAGTAATTAAGGTTTGTTACAATCAAATGCCTTCTCTAGGAATTGCCAGAAATTAGTTGGTGGCCTGAGTCCAGTTTGTAGAAGACGGACAAATATTAAAAAAAAGTCATCATCAGAATCCTACATCCTGATTAGCAGAGATGCAGTAAAGAGTGGACTATTCTGTAGAAGCAGCAAAGAATCCTGTGGCACCTTATAGACTAACAGACGTTTTGCAGCATGAGCTTTCGTGGGTGAATACCCACTTCTTCGGATGCAAGTGGTGGAAATTTCCTGGGGCAGGTATATATGAGCAAGCAAGAAGCAAGCTAGAGATAACGAGGTTAGATCAATCAGGGTGGATGAGGCCCTGTTCTAGCAGTTGAGGTGTGAAAACCAAGGGAGGAGAAACTGGTTCTGTAATTGGCAAGCCATTCACAGTCTTTGTTTAGTCCTGAGCTGATGGTGTCAAATTTGCAGACTATTCTGTGATTCTGGGAATTTGCCCCTCTGGGTCTCGACTAAGTATGTTGGTGAGATAGTGGGGAATCAGAGAGTGCTGGATGGGATGGGTTGGTGGGGGGGGGGATTAGTTCAGACAATATGGAAAGGAAGGCAGACAGGATATCTTGAGCAGATGGGAAACAGAGGCAAAGTGGTGAGACTAGGAACGGTGGGGACTGAGATATTACGCAGGATCAGAGAGGGATGTGGGGGACGGAAACTGGGAAAACAAACAGGAGCAGCACGAGAACTGAGCAGGCAGAAAGAGTCTAAGGGCTTGGCTACACTTACAAGTTGCAGCGCTGGTGGAGGCTTTCCAGCGCTGCAATTACACCCCGTCCACACTTGCAGGGCACAACCAGCGCTGCAACTCCCTGGCTGCAGCGCTGGCTGAAAACCCATCCCGGCAGGGATATAAGGAGTGCAGCGCTGGTGATCCAGCGCTGCTCAGCAGGTGTGGACACTCACCAGCGCTTTAAGTGTCCTCCAGGGAATAAGGAGTTATCCCAGAATTCCTGTTCAGCCACTCTGCTCATCAGTTTGCACTCTACTGCTCTTGCCTCAGGTGACCCGCCCTTTAAATGCCCCGGGAATTTTAAAAATCTCCTTCCTGTTTGCTGCAGCCAGGTGTGTGTGGAGTGCAATCAGTTAATCTTTCCAGGTGACCATGCCTCCACGCGGCAAACGAGCCCCAGCATGGAGCAATGGCGAGCTGATGGACCTCATCAGTGTTTGGGGGGAGGAATCTGTGCAGGCACAGCTGCGCTCCAGCCGTAGGAATTACGATATCTTTGAGCAGGTATCAAGGTCCTTGCTGGATAGGGGCCATGATCGGGACGCGCTGCAATGCAGGGTGAAAGTTAAAGAGCTGCGGAGTGCCTATTACAAAGCCCGCGAGGGCAATCGCCGATCCGGAGCTGCCCCCACGACCTGCCGTTTTTACAGGGAGATGGACGCGATACTTGGGGGGTGACCCCACTGCCAATCCCAGGACAACGATGGACACTTCTGAGCAGGCTGGGGGACAGGAGGAGGAGGAGGCGGAGGAGGCGGAGGCGGCGGGGGGGGGAGGAGGAGGCGGAGGAGGCGGAGGCGGCGGGGGGGGGAGGAAGCTCCTGGGATGGGGGAAGACACCCCAGAGTGGGCATGCAGCCAGGAGCTCTTCTCAAGCCAGGAGGAAAGTACCCAATCGCAGCAGCCAGCAGTTGCAGAAGGACAAGCAGAGGAGCGGGTTACCGGTAAGCGGCTTTTATTTTCTGGGTGGAAATGTTTCTGGAGAGGAAGGGGGGTTATGGCTGCATGCATGCCAGACTAGAATAGCCCGTTGATATGGTCTATCACGTCGCGGTAATCTGCTTCAGTTATCTCAGCAAAAGTTTCAGCCAGAGCGTGGGCAATATGCCTGCGCAGGTTTATAGGCAGAGCCACTGTGTTCCTTGTCCCAGTCACGCTGACACGTCCGCGCCACTGTGCTGCGAGTGGGGGGGGGACCATTTCTGAACACAGGCAAGCCGCATAGGGTCCCGGGTGGAATCCACATTGCTGTAAAAGAGCCTCCCGCTGTTCCCTAGTGACTCGCAGCAGGGAGACATCCTTCCAGGATTAACTCCTGTGAAAAATGTTGGGAGACTCTTTAGTGAAGAGATAGGGAGATAGTGAAGATCACCCCTGCAGCTGCATCTTCACTCAACCCCTCTATCACTCCAGATTACCCGAAGCAACCAGCTCCCCTCTATCAATCAAGCCCCACTTCTCCCTCTATAAGCACCCCTCACTCACCATTTCGTGGCTTCTGTTGTGTTATGTGTGTGGGAAAAGAATGCTAAAGTGAGAACTCCCTCAGTGTAACAATTCATGTCTGGAGATAGTGGATACAATGCTGCCCCTGTTAAATGTTGTCATTTCTGGGTTTCTACAGTGACCTTGACTACTGGACTGAGCAGATGTTCCACATCACAGAGGCTTCAAAATTTGAGAAAAAATCCCCGAAAGAGCAAAGAGGACATGCTGAAAACTGTTCTTCATCACTCTGCTAGAGAGAGTAAAGAATTGAAGGAGTGGAGAGAGAAGGAAAGCAGGATCCGCAAGAGAAATGCAGTGGCCAAGAGGAAAAGCACAGAGCGGCTGCTAAGCATCCTGTCGCGCCAAGCGGACTCTATCGAGTCACTCGTTGCCATGCAAGCAGAGCACTACCGTGCTACTCCCCCACCCGCCCCGTCCCAAAGCTTTTTGCCTTGTGCCCCAATGTCAGCTCAAACCACCTTTCCCCAGCATTCAGGTTCTTACCACCACCAGCTGCCTCCAACACCTGTACGTTCCCCAACCAGCCCTGATACCTACCACCACCCTTACCCTCTGCACTCAACCCCCATCACCATGCAGTATATGCACCCTGAAGTGCAGGATTCATTAAACAGCACTCCAGACAGGGCATATGCAAACTTGTGACTGTACAGTTCACCAACCCACACCCCTGCCCTCTTGTGTTCATGAAATGTTGTGTGTCTGTCTGTCAAGGAAGTTTTTTTCTTTTCAATAAAACAATTCTTGGCTTTGAAAACAGTCTTTATTATAGCAGATAGTGAAAGATACCTTAGCCCAGTAAAGAAAGAGGCACTGCAAATCATTTTAGGGGTAATAGAATAACAGTGTAAACAGTGCAATTCACTCCCATGCAAGGCAGCAAACATTACTGTTGGCTTTCAGCCTCAAATTCTTCCCTCAAGGCATCCCTAATCCTTGTAGCCCTGTGCTGGGCCTCTCTATTAGCCCTGCTCTCTGGCTGTGCATATTCAGCCTCCAGGACTTGAACCTTGGTGGTCCATGCCTGACTGAATGTTTCACCCTTCCCTTCACAAATATTATGGAGGGTACAGCAAGCGCATATAACCGCGGGGATGCTGCTTTCCCCCAAGTCTAGCTTCCCATACAGAGATCTCCAGCGAGCTTTTAAACGGCCAAAAGCACACTCCACAGTCATTCGGCACCGGCTCAGCCTGTAGTTGAACCGGTCCTTGCTCCTGTCAAGCTTCCCTGTATAGGGTTTCATGAGCCAAGGCAGTAACGGGTAAGCGGGGTCTCCAAGGATCACAATGGGCATTTCGACGTCCCCTACTGTGATCTTCCTGTCTGGGGAAAAAAGTCCCTGCCTGCATCTTCCTGAACAGGCCACTGTTCCGAAAGATGCGTGCATCATGCACCTTTCCAGGCCAGCCTGTGTAAATGTCAATGAAACTCCCGCGGTGATCCACAAGCGCCTGGAGAACCATAGAGAAATACCCCTTACGATTAACGTACTCTGATGCCAGGTGGGGGGGGGGCCAGAATAGGAATATGCGTCCCATCTATCGCCCCTCCACAGTTAGGGAAACCCATTTGTGCAAAGCCATCCACAATGTCCTGCACACTCCCCAGAGTCACGGTCTTTCTTAGCAGGATGCGATTAATTGCCTTGCAAACTTGCATCAAAACGATTCCAACGGTCGACTTTCCCACTCCAAACTGGTTCCCGACCGACCGGTAGCTGTCTGGAGTTGCCAGCTTCCAGATTGCAATAGCCACCCGCTTTTCCACCGTCAGGGCAGCTCTCAATCTTGTGTCCTTGCACCGCAGAGTGGGGGCGAGCTCAGCACACAGTCCCATGAAAGTGGCCTTTCTCATACGAAAGTTCTGCAGCCACTGCTCGTCATCCCAGACTTCCATGACGATGTGATCCCACCAGTCAGTGCTTGTTTCCCGAGCCCAAAAGCGGCGTTCAACGGTGCTGAGCATTTCCGTGAATGCCACAAGCACTTTAGTGTCACACGCGGCAGGAGAATCGATATCGATATCATCGTCAGACTCCTCACTATCACTTTGGAGCTGAAGGAATAGCTCGACTGCCAAACGTGTTGTGCTGGCGACACTCATCAGCACAGTCCTCAGCAGCTCGGGCTCCATTTGCCACAGAAATCGCGATTCACACACACAGAGTAAAACAGAAAGACACTCACAATGGCGCCAAACGTTGCTGGAAAGAGTGAATGCTGGGATGTGAAGCGATGCACCACGGGGCGTTGGCACAGGAAGCGGAATGACCCGCACACTTCCTTCCCCTTCCCACAATACTCAGCGCCAAAATGGGACGAGGTGCTCTGTGGGATAGCTGCCCACAATGCACCTCTCAATACAGCGCTGGAAAGTGCTGCAAGTGTGGCCACACTGCAGCGCTGGTAGCTGTCAGTGTGGCCACACTCCAGCGCTGGCCCTACACAGCTGCATGACCAGCGCTGTAACTCCCAGCGCTGCAACTTGTAAGTGTAGCCAAGCCCTAAGCACCCCGCACACTGTCATTTGCAGCTGTGCTGACCAACAGAAAAGAGGAACTCTGGTGCAGGGATGGGGAGGAGAGGAGATGAAGATCCAGCTAGGAAGGATTGGCTTGTGTAAATGAACAAACAAAACATTCAGTGCTTTGGGATTCCTGCAGTGCTTTGATCAGGCAGCTATTATGGGACTTGGAATTAAAGGGTTAAACATCATTTACAGTTATGTTACAAGCTGTAAGGAGATACCAGGATATACTGCAGTTATATTAACCTATGTGTAGTACGATCTTTGGAAGAGTGCCAGGAAGAGGGTACAACTGTGAGTCTTACATTTTTCTTTGATACCTCATAAGGGTAGAATTAAAATTCTCTTGGTGCAAGGAAGTGGCCTAGGAAAAGTCACCTGATACTGAACAGAACTCTTCATAATGGTTTCTACAAGTCATTAACGTACAAAAGAGGCTCAGAGAATGGCTTGCAGGCTTTCAGAATGGAAGATATTATATTGAAGATATACACATGGTTAAACTTGCCCCCTAACAAAGCTAGCAGGCTCCATTTTAAAAACATTATTGTGAATTTATTCATTCCGTGTGCATCCTGTGGCACTGAAGGATGCTGAATTTATGAATTTCTCAGGTCTATTTTGAGTCCTTTACTGCTATATTTCTTCAAAAACAATAAAGCGCATCTGTATGCAAATGGAATGTATTTACATGGGTTCAACCAATACCATTAATTTTGTGTTGCTTTATTATCTTGTATAATAAAACCTTACTATTCAAGAAATACACTGAAAATAGCTAAAGTACAATTCACCTTCATTGTGCCATCCAGTGCTGGTTCAAACAAACCTGTATATCCCTGTGATACCATGCAACTCCTCCTCCCCTCTCCACCCCCCCATATTCGTACATTTTCATCTCCCCAAAATATGTCACATCAACTGAGGTTCACTCCCATGCAGGACGTACATAACCTGTCCAAAACTAAAGCTTACATTTCTCAAAGAAGTTAGCAGAATCTGCAATACAAGGAAGAGCCATGATAGAATGGGGCAGACCTGATAATCAAGGGGGCTCAAATAATTATCACCCAAAGCTCTGTCAGCATTTCACATTGCTTCTAAGAGCAAGAATGTTGTGCACACCCATCTGCCAGCTAGCACTTGATGATAACCACAGCATACACAGTAGCCAGACTGAGGGGCGGGACACACCCCAAAACAGTGGGGCAGTGGCCTAGATTATTTCCTAGTGCATTTCCAGGATCAGAGGGATGATGCCACACTGCTGGCCCAAGATGGGCCGGGGGAAGAAGCTCACTCCTTCTTCCTACTGCACCAAAGCAGAACAAGGGAGAGAAATATTTTGGAGGAAGAGAATGAAACTCAGTACAAAATAGGTTTGTCTCTTGAAAACACAACAAAAACAACTTACATTCATCTCTAAGACTCTCTCTAAAGCAGAGATAAAAAATACTGAAAATACTGTGGGGAAAAAGTAACCATCATTTGAATATAGGCTGTTGCAAAGTTTACATTAGAAGTACATTAGTATCTCACTAATTCACACTTTATCAATCTTTAGAATTCACACTAAAAATGGTCCCACCACCTCTGAACATTCAATAGCAAAGACAGTGCCACGATAAGCTCGTGTTAAGATTGTTACTATGCTTCCAAAATATTCTTCAGTATATTTACTAATCACAAGTACCAAAATAAATGAAGTACATTTAGCGCTGCATTATGCTCGCCTTTTCATTGTGTTTGTTCACTTGCATGCTAATTTGCAGAACTTAGTAACCAACAATGGGTTCCTGTCATTAGGGTGAATTAGAGCTATATTAATGTGACCAGATTGATCCAGAATGCTGTAAGCATTAGGCATGAAATAAATACAAGAGAAACTGAGCAGTTTGGGGTAGGAGTCAGATGTGCTGTAGAATCCAAGAAGTGGAGAGGCAAAGAGAGTTTTCTTAAGTCAGACAGGCAAGATGCAATTAGTACATGCCAATGAAGCACCAAAATCAAATACCACATACATAGCCTGAGCTGTTTACAGGAAGCAGCTATTATCACAGAGAAGGGTTTTTTAAATTGTTATTATTTGTTTTTAAATATCTCCTGTGTCTCCTATACAGTACCATCCCAGATAATTCTAGCATTCTAAACCTAGCATGTTGGGGCCACAGGATTTACAACTCCCACTTGCAAGGTATGCCTTCCAAAAGCCAAGTCAGATGAAAGTAACATCTGCAAACGGCAGCACTGACAAAGTACTGTATACTATAGGTGTGACCAAACCGCAGCATGCGAGCCACAAGCAGCTTTTTACAGTTCAAGTGCAGCTCATGGAGTCCCCCATTCTCCACTTACCAGAGTGCGGGAGGGAGCTTGGGGCTTCTGCCCTGCAGCAGGGTGGTGGGGCTAGGTGCTTCTGCCCTGCAGGGAACAGGATCTTAGGGCTTCAGCTAGGTGCCACCCCACAGAGATTAAGCCCACCACCCCGCGGGGCAGGTTGTGAGCGTCTTGCAGCTCTCGAACTTCTGAAGATTATGATGCGGCTCGGAGGGTCAGTAAGTTTGGCTACTCTTGGTATACTCTGAAGCCCAACCCAGTTTTCTGACAGTGGTGCTGTGCTAGTCTCCTCAGGGCAGCCCAGGACCCTAAGCCACTGAGTTAAGCCCTCTGTCTCAGCAAGAGGGAGTTTCACTGGAGAGCAACCTATGGCAGCTCCCTGACACACCAGTCTGTCTGCTTCACTAGTAAACACCTCAAGACTCTACCAGTGTTATCTACAAGGCAAGATAAAGAGTCAGTGAACCCGTTCCCCAATTCCCCAGAAACATCTCTCTGCAGTGACCAGTCCCTCTCACCAGACACACACAGAAATTAAGTTTGTGCCCTCCAGAGAAAAAGCGTACACACCAGCCTATTAAAGTAAAGCATGAGTCCTCAGCTAACCTAACATAACAGAACAAAGATGGTTTTGCTGTAAAAGAAGAATAAATAAATAAAGAACACAGGCAAGAAAAAAAGAGACAGAAAGGGGTTACAAACAAAAACAACACAACACACTTTCTAAGGCCTTAAACTTAATTCTAGCAAGCTATATCTTTGCCTAAAACAGTCTCTCACTTAGGGTATGTCTACACTACGAAATTAGGTTGATTTTATAGAAGTCGATTTTTAGAAATCGATTTTATACGGTCGATTGCGTATGTCCACACTAACCGCATCAAGTCGAAGGAGTGCGTCCTCACTACCGTGGCTAGCATCGACTTACGGAGCAGTGCACCGTGGATAGCTATCCCACAGTTCCTACAATCTCCGCCACCCATTGGAATTGTGGGTTAAGCTCCCAATGCCTGACGGGGCAAAAACATTGTTGTGGGTGGTTTTGGGTACATGTCATCAGTTGTCCCTCCCTCTGTGAAAACAACGGCAGACAATCGTTTCGCGCCAGACACCAAGCTGATTAGAAGAGCACAGCAAGGCGCGCTGCGCACCAGAGAGGCTTTGAAAACCAGTTTCATGACTGGCCAGGCTTTGGTGTGACAGTTGTGTGTGTTTCTCCTTGATGCAAACCCGCCCCCTATGTTGATTTTAATTCCCTGTAAGCCAACCACCCTCCCCCCTTTGAAATAAAGTAACTATTGTTTTGAAACCATGCATTCTTTATTAATTTTAAAAAAAATGAGATAACGGACAAGGTAGCCTGGGTGGGGTGGGGGAGGAGAGAAGGACAAGGCCACATTGTTTATTGTAGCCACACTAAAAATCAAACTGTTTGAATGACAGCCTTCTGTTGCTTGGGCCATCCTCTGGAGTGGAGTGGCTGGATGCCCGGAGCCTCCCCGCCCCCGGCCGCGTTCTTGGGCATCTGGGTGAGGCAGATATGGAACACGGGGAGGAGTGAATGTAGCGGGGATCTGTGCTCCTGTTGCCTTTCCTGCTGCTCCAACAGTAGCTTCATCATGTCCGTTTGCTCCCCCATCAGCCTCAGCATCGCATCCTGCCTCCACTCTTCACACTCACTCAATTCTTTCCTGGTCGATGCCATTGAATGCCTCCATGCATTAAGCTGTGTCCTATCAGTGCGGGAGGACTGCATGAGCTCGGAAAACATGTCATTGTGAGTGCGGTATTTTTGCCTTCTAATCTGCAATAACCTCAGGGACGGAGATGATAGTGGGAGCGTAGAAACATTCTACCCTCTACGATTCTGGAGGGACTGCATGGTCACCTGTGCTGCTGAGTTTGCCACGCTGACCAAACAGGAAATGAAATTAAAAAGTTCCCGGGGCTTTTCCTGTGTACCTGGTTAGTGCATCGGAGTTGAAAGTGCTGTCCAGAGCAGTCACAATGGACCACTCTGGGATAGCTCCCGGAGGCCAATACTGTTGATTTGTGTCTGCACTACCCCAAATCTGACCCAGCAAAGTCTATTTTAGTGCTACTCCTGTCCCCGGGGAGGAATACCGAAGTCGATTTTAAGAGCCCTTTAGGTCGACGGAAACGGGTTGGTTGTGTGGACTCATTCTTTTTAAATCAACCTAATGCGGCTAAATTCAACCTAACGCCATAGTGTAGACCAGACCTTACAAACTATTATAAGTGCCTGCCCTTCAAGCCAAGAGGATCCACCATTCACAGGGAACAGCACCCTGGATACCTACCGGGTTCTCTTCCCTTCTTTTTACAGTCGACCGAACCTTTTAAGAGTTTCCTCGGATAAAGGTTTTGTCTTCCCTACTGCTTGTGCAGACCCCATGCTGTCTCCCTCTTCCTCTGGTCAATTTGCTTTCCCAACTGGTTTAATCACTTTTTTGAGCTTAAATGTCAATGTACTTCCACTGTCTCTGGCCTCACCTTGCTCAATTTGCAGTGAAGACACTGGCAAACAGGTAAACAACATTACTTTGTCTAGGGCAAACTTGTGTATCAACTATTTCCAAAACTTGTTTTTACAATATATTTCCACATACATAACTTTTTATACACAAACCATACATACACCACATGATGATATTCATGACTAAAGTGTTAACAGTTTTTATATACGATACCTTACAAAACATTGTTTGGCTAACTATTTTGACAATGGTCTGTTGAATGTGTCCTTTGCCAGTTGGAACAAAGAAGCTCAGAGTCACATGCTTCCGCTTTCTTTTTTCAGGATTCCTAGATCAATCAGTTCTGACTGCTTGGAGCATCTCTAATTTCTGGCCAAAGTAAACCTTTTCTGGAGAAAATAAAAACACTAACTCATGGATCTACGGGCTTGGCTACACTGGAGAGTTGCAGCGCTGTAAACCCACCACTTAGTTGGTTACTAAGTTGAGATTAACTTCTCAACTTTCTGGCCTTGCCTTTCAAACAATAGTAAGAGGTGATTAGAACCCTAAACCCACCCAACTCTCTCTTCCCAGACTACAGAAAGCTAAGCAATGCACAATTGTTTAGGGTGATTGCCAGAAGCAGAAAATGGGACCTACAGTAGTAAACCTACATACTTAATAAAATAAAATACTTTTAAATGAAACAAAAAAAAGCATCTATTTATACTAGGCATTAAAACTACTACTAATTGCTGGTTACAACACAGATGCAGGGGAGAGACATCATGAGCTAAAAAGCATTTCCTGAGGAAGTTACGACTATATTCACAGGACACTGCTTTGCTGAAAAGAGGCAAATAACACTGCCAGATCTTGGCAATAAGTAGACACCAAATCAAAAATGGTTTTCAGGAACCTAAGATAAACATTTTTGTTGGTGCCACAAAGCACTTAATCCTGAGAGGATGATCCCAGAGCATCTAAACCATAAAAAGTGCTTTAGTAGTAAACAGTATGCCTCACATATAAATTACATGTGTGATGGGGTGTATTCAGTCTCTGCGGCTCTCTGCTGGGGGCCCTGCTGTCCTACTAAACTCTGCCTCAAGAAGAAGTGAGCTGATAGGAAAAGAGAAGTGAATGTGGATCCTCCACGCTTGCCTAGAGAGGAGTCTCAAGAGTGCCCAGGGGCTAGCAAGAGCCGAGCAGAGCCCTGCTGGCCCAGATAAAAGGAGGTGAAGGGCCATATCAGTCAGTGTCTGTCTGGGACCAGAGGAGCAGGAAAGGGTGCTCCTCTCTGGCCAGGAGCTCAAGCACTAGCCAGAGATTGTTTCTGGCTGCATTTTGCACACCTGGGTTTTCTCCATGCAGAAGGACCTAAAAACCCTAACCCTGAGGTAAGGGTGAAGCTAAAGGGGCCAGGTGGGAAGAGGCCCAGGGAAGAAGCAGCAAATAAGTGAAGGCAAGCAGTGCAGAGTAGTGGGTGGGTCTGGATTCTCCTACCGGCCATTATGGCATAAATCCCACGAAAGGGACAGGATTACTTGAGAGCCTGAACACGGGCCTGAATAAAGGGCCCAGAGCCAGGACCAAAGACCCTAACAAGAGCAACAGGATTGTTCAGTTACTGGCCTCTATTACCCTGGAAGAGTTCATTTGGACTTTGTGACCTGGCTGGGGGACCAAGCCACAGAAGAACCACCAAGGTCAGACAGCAGCCTGCAGGGGATGCCAGGATCAAGGAAAGGACTGCAGTAACACACCCAACCACTCACGCAATGGGTGACACCACCCCCCATTACAACATCCAATACCCAACCATCCCTTTCTAAATTAAAATGCCAAATCCTGTCCCCTGATACTCATCCAGTTCACATTTACATCATTATGGAATTACGAGACATATATGAAGTGCATAATTTGGAATCTGCATCAGCATTCATTAATGCAGCTCTTCATGTTAGGAGGAAGGGAGAAACATTACAAAAAACTCTAATTTTTCTTTTCTTGTTAGTGAAATATCACAATGGTCTAACCTGTTGTACTTCCAATTATTCAATGACTGGATACTGGTAAAGATGACAGCTACTGACACGTAGTGTTTTCACATATTAGAAATATCAAATCTACCAGAGCATCAGTTCAAAGAATAAATATTGTCTCAGCAACAGTAACATCACACGCTGTGTGTTTTCACTCAAATGTTGCTGGTCTAAATCAGTCATTTAAAAGGCAGAAGTTGCAAAATCAAAGGATGATAATGCATTTTGCTGTTACTTGCAAGGGGTTCAGGTTTTCCTCCAAACTGGATCATAATTAAATTCAAACAAGCATTTGAAAATAAAGGCCAAGGACTGAATGGAAGATTCTCCGAAAACCATGCATCCCATTGTCATATAGATTTTTATTTTGATCCAATACCTCATCTTACATATCAAGTTATTCTCACATCTCTCTGATTCATCATACTGACTGAGCTAAAGTAATAAACAAATATATTAAGGATTAAAATTATGACACATTAGATCTTTAAAATCTATAATAGTTGAGTGATTTATTCACCTTAGATTATCCTGATGACTATCCAGACACATTAAGCAAAAATTCAATAAGACAAATATTTGTTTATACAATATAGAAAACTGTGTGTCCTTTGCCAGTTGGAACAAAGGGGCTCAGTGTCACATTCTTCTGCTTTCTTTTTTCAGGATTGCTTGATTTAAACATTAAAAGCAGGCTAGGAACATATTTACTGTCAAGAAAGGCCAGGACAACCAAAATCCTGGACCAAACAAGTGGAATTTAATTTACTTAATTTACTACACTTATAAAGTTTGCAGACGATACCAAGCTGGGAGGGGTGCAAGTACTTTGGAGGATAGGACTATAATTCAAAATAATTTGGACAAACTGGAGAAATGGTCTGAAGTAAATAGGATGTAATTCAATGAGGACAAATGCAAAGTACTCCACTTAGGAAGGAACTATCAGTTGCACATATACAAAATGGGAAATGACTGCCTAGGAAGGAGTATTGCGGAAAGGGATCCGGGGGTCACAGTGGACCACAAGCTTAATATGAATCAGTGTAACACTGTTGCAAAAAAAGTGAACATCCTTATGGGATGTATTAGCAGGATTGTTGTAAGCAAGACACGAGAAGTAATTCTTCCACTCAAGTCCAGTTGAGGCCTAATCAGCATGGAGTATTGTGTCCAATTCTGGGTGCCACATTTCAGGAAGAACGTGGACAAATTGGAGAGAGTTCAGCGAAGAGCAACAAAAATGATTAAAGGTCAAGAAAACACGACCTATGGAGGGAAGACTGAAAAAACTGGGTTTGTTTTATCTGGAAAAAAAGAATGAGAGGGCACACGATAACAGTTTTCAAGTATGTAAAAGATTGTTACAAGGAGGAAAGAGAAAAATTGTTTTTCTTAACTGCTGAAGATAGGACAAGAAGCAATGGGCTTAAATTGCAGCAAGGGAGGTTTAGGCTGGACATTAGGAAAAACTTCCTAACAGTCAGGGTAGTTGAGCACTGGAATACATTGCATAGGGAGGTTGTGGAATCTCCATCATTGGAGATTTTTAAGAGCAGGTTAAACAAACAACTGTCAGGAATGGTCTAGATAATATTTAGTCCTGCCACAAGTGCAGGGGACTGGACTAGATGACCTCCCAAGCTCCCTTCCAGTTCTATGAGTCTACTTATTGCCTACAGGTCATGTTACTGACCTGCAGAAAAAAAATACTGGCTGTATGACTGATTGGTGCATCCAGGCCTCTATTGAAAATGGAAACTGGCCTCTTGCCTCAGTTTCCTTGTAAATGTCACCCAAACGAAGAAGAAATTGATGATTGACCCACTGACTACTTTGTTAATTTCTTCCTCCTCTGGCTCTACTCAACCACTTGAGCTATATGCTGCACTTGACTGATTAAAAGTGCATATGACTGACTGTGAATATGCTCTCCCCAAAGTGCAGTTGGGTACAACTGCCACTCAATAGCATTTGCAAGGACACTCGGGCAGGCAGGCAATTTTCATTTTCAGCTTCAGATCAGATACTGCCCAGCCTGGGCCGGCTCTAACATTTTTGGCGCCCCAAGCAAAAAAAAAAAAAAAAAAAGCGCCGCCCCACTGTACCACCACCCCCCACCCCGCGAGCGGCGCGCCGCCAAACCCTGCCCTCACTGCGCTGCCGAAACCCCCACCTCCCCGAGCGCCGCGCCGCCGAAACACGCCCCTCCCTCCGAGTGCCACCCGGCCAAACCAAAAAACAAACAAAAAAAACCAAACACTCCAGCGCCAAACCAAAAAACCCCTGAGCGCTGCCCCGCCCCAAGGTGCCGCCCCAAGCACATGCTTGGTCAGCTGGTGCCTGGAGCCGGCCCTGTGCCCAGGTAATGCAACTGGAGAAAACTATATTTTCATGATGGATAACAACATTTAGGATCCCAGTAGTCCTCTGACAAAAAATTTACTAACATGATTAGGACAATGACTCCTTCACAAAAAGTGAGGGACTACAAGATTGTGGGTTGTTTGGATTTCAGATTCCAGCTCTCTCCCCTCATTATTAATGATCTCTTTATATTCTTGAGATATGTATTTTAACAATGGCTTTGATGCCTCATTTATTGGTCATTCTCCATTAATAAATTAGTCAAAGCATTAGACTAGTTAATTAGACAAATGAAGTAAGGAGTAGCTCAGACAGCTGACAGATCAGAAATGGCCATTTTTGGCCATCTGGCAAGAAATGTGTCCTTAAAACTTTCAGACCTTTTGCCATCAATCAAATAAAAAACAAATGATAAGAGTAATCAAATACAACCTCTTTGCTACATGCCACAACCCTTAGACAGCTAGGTTGGAATACCTGATAGAGATAATCTGCCACGTCACTACTTTTCTTTGTACATAGCGTATAGTTGTCCACAGTACAAACGTAACGTAACTGGCTGCTTTATGGAAGTTTCAAGATATTTGGGCATAAGATGAACAGATATGCTCGTTATGCTATACCTTTCCCAGGAATGTTAATAAAGCATATGAATGGGACCGGAGATTCTGCTATTCTCCATCCGTCAAGACTGATCCCTCCAGCCAGAACTTCGAGCACATGAAGAACATGGTATGGGGAACCTCACATTGCTGCCACCTGTTCCATAACCACTTGGGTTTGATTCAACCACCTTCACTCACATTGGGTAGTAGTTCTATTGCACAAGGAGTGTCAGGGGTTGGAGTAAGCACGAGACTCCACACTGTAGGGTAGTCAACCCAGAACTTGACTTTTCATAAGCACTACATTAATTTAAAAATAAAATCT
The DNA here is from genome assembly GCF_020497125.1 of Mauremys mutica. Classification (NCBI taxonomy): domain Eukaryota; kingdom Metazoa; phylum Chordata; order Testudines; family Geoemydidae; genus Mauremys; species Mauremys mutica. Next base: position 268,255,526 of record NC_059073.1, read on the forward strand.
CCCATAATCTTCACAAGCATAGAAAAAGGGCTCAAGATCTCCAGCATGGAGAAAACAATGAAGTGAGTGGTATCACCTCAAAATACACATAAACATATATGTCATTGCAAAAAGCAAATTACCAACATCCATCTAACCAGCAACTTTCAACATTCCACTGGAAATAAATATATTGCTTTTATTTTCACTGGAATTGTGAGTTGGCTTTCATCTTTTTCATATTGTTTCAGACAGTTAATGTATTCTCTCCTCACTGGACAGAAAATGAACACATTACAATGAGTCCATCTTAGAAGGACCTGTGGCAGCCAGATAAAGCATGGTTATTACTGTCAGAACTAAAATGAAATATTCTGAAAATGGCAAGACGTTGTTAGCCTGATGTTCAGAAGAAAAGCTGGAAATAGAAGAATGGGGGAGCAAAGAGAGGCTGTTTCTCTACTTTTTCAGGTTTATCTTAAAAACAAGATTATTCAACACTTTGCACTTAAAAAAAAAAAAGCCTTGATTACACCATCAAGAAAATGCAATATGTGATTTTTTTATGCAAACTGTTGACAGCAATATTTGAACAGTTATTTTTTTCCCTAAAGAAACTTCATACAACCATAAAATTTTCATGCGAAAAGAACAATTTCTTACATATACCAATCAATCAGGCCAGGTCACTTTGGTGCTCATCAGCAATTAGGAAACAAGATTTCTGATATGTTTCGGTTCTCTCTTTTAATATTACCACTTCAAGAAGGAAAACCAAGGGAAGATAACAGCAAAAAAGCTGAACATGTGTTTAAGTTTATAAATCTCTTTTTTCTATTCAAGTTCTCAGTAGCATTTTTTAATACACACCCAGCATTGACAAACTGGTTGCTATTATCAACTACCATGTTTACTTATTTCTGCTAGGGTCAGAAACGAATGGCCTGACAAACAGCATGACTAGAATTTTATACATTTTAGTGTGTATTTATTACAAAAAAGGCCGAGTTGTAGCCCTTCAAGGCCCTGGATTAGGGGGTCATGAGGTTATTACATGGTGGGTTGTGAGCTGTCAGCCTCCACCCCAAACTACGTTTCCTCCAGCATGTATAATGGTGTTAAATATATAAAAATGTGGTTTTAATTTATAAGGGGGAGGCTTGCTATGTGAAACAGGTTACCAGTACAAAAGTTTGAGAACCACTACTATGGAACAAAGACTCTTATAGGCTTTTACAAAATCAAATCCTTGTATCCAAATTGTTTGAAGATGGCCCCAGCAAGAAAGAGAGATCTAATATGCCTGGTCCTGATCTTATTTTTACCAGTGTAAATCCACAGTAACATCACTGAAGTCAGCAGTGTTACACCAGCATAAAATGGGCTCATGCTTGATCAGAATCTGACCCAATATCTTTTCAAACAGATTGGCATTTCAGAACATTTCCAACTCATCAGCCAAAAATTAGATAATTTTAAGTATTGCTAAGAAATCATATATCCTACTTGTGTAAACTTCAAAATTCGTTCCCTCTCAGGTTGTATTCCTAAATTTAAAAAAAAAAATTCTAAAAATTTCATCCAAGTATGTTTTTAAAGAATACAATGTATTTATTTGCAGTTTAAATAAAATCAGTAGTAAAGTGGAAATAAAAATTTGCCTTTTTTCTGCCCTTTATTGGGTTTACAGGAGTGCTGAAGGAAACATGGACAAGTTCTTGCAAGACAGAGACATAAGACCTGGAATCCTCATAAGCCAATCGGAATGCATTCTTACAAACATAATTCAAGTTCAGGATACATGCATTTTAATACAGCTACTTCAGATGCCATAATCTAGTAGAGATCACATCTGATATAATTTCCGAGTATCATATATTAATTACTCAGCATTATTTCAGAACTCTAGGTACCATAATAATGCAGGACACTTTTTAAGAAGCACTGAGTTCACACTTTCTTTATGAAGAGTCTATTTTACTCTCTGAGGAATCTTCCAGCATGATAGGCAACATGTCAAGAATGATAAAAATGGTGCTCTGTACATTAAGATTTCTTTTTATTTGGAAGGGGGGGCGGTGGAGAATCCACTCTTGGATCCACCAAGAAATGTAGGAAAGAGGATAAAAGATTTGTAGCTGTTCTGTACTAGAGGATCATTAGGCACTTTCTACTGCTCTGCAAAGTGGTAAATAGGTTTTCAGCTCTTTTAACTATTTGGGGTTAAAAATAAAACAGCAGGAGTGAAACACTGTAGTGCTCTGGTTTCCAAGAGGCTCTGTTTTTCATTATGGTAAGTAACACTTGTATCCCATTTATCCATTATTCTTTTTGAAGAAAGGGCTAAATAAGATACACACAAAACCTTTTTAAAATATCAAAGTATTTACCAATGTCAACATACACCAGTGTGTGTATGTATGTTTCTTGTTATAACATTAAGGGTCTAGCCCTCAAAAAACAGGAATTTAGTTAATTTCTCATTACATCTTTATTGCATGCTCCCCTGCCCAAATATTACATATTCCATTCTTACAGGTCTGTAATAGATGGCCATAAAAATAGGGTAAAATAAAGACTGAATTTCCTGTCTTCTAGAAAATTATATTAAGAAAAAAGATTTCAATAGTACAAGTAGGCAACATGTTTTAAAGTAACTAACATTTGTACATAGGCTAATCAATAACATTGGGGTAAATCCAGAATTCAATCCCTGACTGAACTATTTTTTGAGGTTACATCTAATCCACTGTTACAAACAGATAAAAGTTTATAATAACCAAACCAAGTTCCCTTGGATTTAAAGTGCTGCTGGAAAAGGAAATCTCACCAAAATTATTCAGAGAATATTTTTGTCTCTCTCCTTTTTTTAAAAGATATTCTTTTAAATAACATCTTTCCAGGATCAACTTAAGTTCTTAGTAAAAAATTAAGGGCCCAATTCAATAAAATCCTTAAGCACATATGGAACTTTATCTATATTCAGCACAGCACTTTATCATATTTTTAAAGGACACTGGTAAACAAATACCTTAATGAATAATTATAATATATTTGTTCAAACAGGCTGAAATATCAATATTTTCCTATAAAAATTTTGGATTGTATTTAACAAAGGACTGTGTCATGGAATCCTGTTAAAATGGTGGAATGTAACGGTCATCTTATATATAATAGGAATCTTTCTGTGATGATTTCCTTTTTAATAACAGTAATTGCAAAAGGTTAATCAGTAATATTAATTCGAAAATTTTCTGCACAAAAACAATATTTTATATAGATGTAGATATACCTACACACACACACTTAACATTCCTAGCTCAATATGTACAATAGTAATTCTCAACTTCATCTATAGCATCCATCACATCTGGGGAACCCCTTTTTGTTAAGAATCTGCTGGTTTGATACAAATAGCTCTTGTATATAGTAAACATGTTTTCTAAACAAACACTACAATCTAATTATAAACTGAGTTTTCAGTTACTCAAGCGCCTCAACTATCAATATGATTAATTTTGATGTAAATCCGTCTCTCTGGGAGTTTAATCAGCCAAGTCAGGAAAATCTAAATTAAATTTAAGAATGTAAACTAGACCCCCAAAGCCCAGACGTAAAAGTAATGTTGTTAACAAATTTTCCAACGTTACCTTGAAATTATACATTTTATAATTATTTACAAATGTAGCTAATTGCATAAGAAATGAAGCACTGACTCGGATTCGTGGAAATCTTTTTAAATTATCTCTCTCAGGGATTGGTTCAAGGGGATTGGTAAAAGTCTTTTGCTTCTGGATCACTACATTCAGATCTGCCCCCGCAACTGTTCAGAGGGCTTAAGTATAATAAAGTAGCGGTGTTGGCAAAATTTCCCACTGAAAAGGGATTGAGAAAATCCATCTCCACAACCAGTTATAAAGGACATCTTCATTAACAGTCTACGCAGAGAAGTGAAGGACAGAAGGGCAAGAAGAATAAACTACTCCCAATCTCAGAGGTAGCCTCTTCTAGGTAAGAGTTTAGGCACATCACTGTTAATAATGCAGGGAAGCCTGCACTGCCTCTTGTCCATGACAAACCCAATCTATTAACAAAATGGACTTACATCTCCAGTCCATCGTTCAAGACACTAAATTCACTCTTACCTATAAAGACCCTCAATTCCCTAACAGAGGTACAGAAATTCAATCTGAATACATGCAAACCCCATACAATCATATCAAGTTGCAGAAGACATTCAAGACTGCAGGAACTGTTCGATCATTCTGCCTTGGCAGAATAATATATGATAGCACATTCAACTGATAAACTAATTAGATTTCACACACACAAAAAATGCTTAAAAGTAGGTCTAATTAGGAATACAACATTTTTTATAGTCTGAATGTTTTCATCTGCAACCTCAGGCTGGAAATAATCGCTGACTTTCTGTTAAAGACTCAACGGACTCTGTAATAATTCTGAACAATATGCATATCACCACATAGCAGGCACCAAAGCTAGATCTAAATTCAAAAGTAATGTCCCTGGATTTGGCCTCACTGTAGTGTGGCATACTGAAAGTTTTGTGGCAACTTTGTTTGAATTAAAAAAAAAAGATGCTTTTAATGAAAAGCATCAATCACTACAGTAGCTTCTGTCCTAGTTATTTTAGCGTTAATTTTCCCAACTGGAGCAGTATTAGAGCAAGTTTGGCTTGACCTGTCACCTTTAGATTTCCAAGTTAATCCATAGAGATGAATGGTACCGTTAACACCTCAGAGCAATGGTTTTAGATTCAGAAAGACAACACTGTGTCTGTTTACTCTCTATTCAAATTTTCAACGCTATCGTCATAAACATGAGGGCTCGAAAAATAATTCTAAATGGAAGCTGAGAGTCTCGAGAACAATTCCGCTGGAATACTGGACACTGTGGCAAATGCCACTGAGTACATGGGAGTCTGCCTGTGTGTTCTCCAGGGAGGCCTGGAGCAGAAAACCCACAGAAAAATGACAAATGGGCAGCACTGAGAACACGGGCAGCTACACTGTGCCATCCCCTGCACTACTGATTTCTTGCTATTTTATTCTAAATACATGACAGGTGTGCATTAAAAAAAAAAAAAGTGTGCGCCATGGTAGGAAGTACTGGAATCAGGGAACACATTTTTTGTTGCTTGTTCTCCCTCCTCCTCCCTTCCTGCAACACCAAAGAGGGGACCAGAATGTACATAACGCTGGGGCATCCAATGGCAGCCAGATGTGCAAACAGGGTCAGGAGTCTTTTAGGAGTGCACAGATGTAGAGAAGGCTTATGTTGAGACAGAGGTTCCCAGAGTCTATAGTTTAACTGTCATCCCAACACAGATGGGACTAGGACGTGGGCAAAAGAGACACTCTCCAAACTCCTTCCTTTCTGAGGAGGTACAGCAATCATAGTTGAAGAAGGGAACACAGATTTGTAAATAAGTTTTCCCTTCATGCTCACCTTGTTTTCTGGTATAGACTAATACGGGTGCATAAGAGCACTTTCTAAGTCATTTTTCATACACACACACTCTCCGACCTTATGGATGTATGGCTATATTTAAGATATTGTTTGCCAGGGTAATAGTTTTAGTTCCTCTTATGAGACACTCAACATTCCTCGTCCATCCATTCTCTGCTATATCCTCCTCCATTGTGTGATATAACAAGTAAGTAATAAAATTTCCATTTTAAGAAAGGAAACAATATCCATTAAAGATGGTGTCATCGAGAAAAGCACAGCATTTTAGTTCTTTCAGAAATACGTGAAATATACATCCTACGGTAAAGTAACAGTTTACAGCAATATAAAGAAAACAAACTGGGTATAAATCTGGAAAGGAAAACGCTACTAGAGGAATTTTGATGATGCTGTAGTAAATCTAAATATTGTACTAAAGATATGTGCAAGACAAAAAAACTGTTCTTTCAAATGTATATGTGTAACAAATTTCATTTGAACAAAGGTGCAAAATTTCTTACAGGAACATTGGGGGAAAGTTGCAAATTACATTTAATAAAAAATATATAAAATGCTGACTCAACTTACTAAAACAAAATTAGGGCTAATGATATCAACTCACAGGATGCCTTTCATTTCTGTAAGGTTTATTTATAAATAAATAGTGACCAAGACAAGAAAGCCCATCACGGGATAAGAGAATTTACTGTGGATGTGCTTTAAGTTAATTTCAGCTACAGCAGTTTGCTATTCATCAGCTCTTCCAGTGCCAATTAGCACCATTAGGATTGTGTGTAAATATTTCGAAAACATGTTAGCAATTACCTTAAGGAAATATTCCACATAAAAAACAGGAAGAGATTTTAGGTGAAATGCCAAAAGGTAACAATGTTACCAACACATGAAAAGAATGGTCACACGAGACCACAAAATTATATATCAGGCTTTACTGTGCACAAAAATACAAACATGATATGTACACCCTTCTTCCATTAAGCACACTATAATTATTGTTTATTATCCTAAAAGATAAAATGCCTTCAAATTGAAAATAAGAGCTTTCAAAACTCTTCAGTTTGCCTCTACTCTGTAGCGTTAATGAAGTGATGATGACAAATATCTAGTCAGTGAGCTAAATTGTAAACACTTTAAAATGCAACAGATCTGGGCCTCTACCCCGCTTGTCAATTTCTAATTTGACTGCATTGCTAAATAGAAGAGTAAAATTAGACTACGAAACTATGAGGATTAAGCAGCTTTCCACCTTTGTTCCTGAAGAGTTGAAAAGGACCCTTGAATTTCCTGGATTCTGCAAAAACGTAGAATCAGTAAAAAAAAATAATCCTGTTAGCCATAATGACAGAAGTGTAAAATAGTCTAGCCAGTCGTCCCACCCCACCCTCAACCCCGCAAAAAAAAGCTCTGTTAAAACTACAGTGTAGCAAACAGAAATACCTTACCATTACTGTTTAAAATTGGATATAGTGTCATAAGTGTGCACAGTATTTGAGAAAGCTTAAAAAAAATGACCTAAAAATTGAAGAGCCCCAGAACAAAATTTCATTGTCTGAGGCTGTCTCCAACTAGAGACTTTACAGTGGCACAGCTGTACCAATGCGGCTGTGCCACTGTAAAAATCTCTTGTGTAAACATCTTTAGCCGAAGACCAACAGTAGACAGTCCTGTGCACACTACCACTTATGCCAGCGTACCTTATGTCACTCAGGGGGGTGGTCTTTTCACACCCTAAGCAACATAAATAGTAGTGTGGACATGGCCTGAGATAGATATTACAGATTGGGTAAAGTTTAGGGGCAACCCCACTGTGAGAGGTCCCAGGTGCTATTCATGTACCCTAATCAGAGTATTCAATCAGTCCCTGACTATTCAGTGTTAGAATGGAGAAGAACCTTTTATTTACTCCTCTCTTCTCTCCCTACAAGCCTGCTGGATATCAAGTGATGGGTCTTCACTACTCTAATCCCACTACTTCTAATCTCACACACAATCTCCCAGCCACTGGGGATATAGAGGGGCTTTCAATCACACTTCTGCAACCAAAAGCCTCCTTGCTATCACAGAAACAGATGTGTCATACTTTACTCCACCCTGAGCTTTTCATTTGCATGTTCTCTATGTTAATACAGTAACTCCGTGCTTAACATTGTAGTTATGTTCCTGAAAAATGTTACTTTAAGCAAAACGATGTTAAGCGAATCCAATTTCCCCATAAGAATTAATGAAAATGGGGGGGTTAGGTTCCCGGGAAATTTTTTTTCGCCAGACAAAAGACTGTATTTTATAAGTCAGAGGGTGGGATATTTCCCAGGGAATGCCTTACTGCTAAATGATGAACTAGCACGCGGCTGACACCTCAAGAGTTAACACATTGTTGTTAATATAGCCTCACACTCTACAAGGCAGCATGAATGGGGGGAGGGAAGACACCATGGCAGAGAAAGACAGAGACTAGGGTGACCAGATGAGAGAGAGAAAATATCAGGCCACATGGGGGGCGGGGGTGTCCGCCGGCGGGGGGGAGGAGGAGAAGAAGCTGAGTGCTGCTGGCGGAGCGAAATATCAAGACAAATTGCGTCCCAACCAAAGGGATGCGAGACAAACACCTAAATATCGGGACGTCTGGTCACCCTAACAGAGAGACACACCGTGTGTGTGTGTGTGTGTGTGTGTGTGTGTGTGTGTGTGTGTGTGTGTGTGTGTGTGTGTGTGTGTGTGTGTGTGTGTGTGTGTGTGTGTGTGAGAGAGAGAGAGAGAGAGAGAGAGAGAGACACAGACACGCATTGCCCCTTTAAGTACGCTGACCCCACTCTAAGTACATTGCCTTTTTAAGTAGATCAGCAAGTTGAGACAGCAGCTGCTGCCAGAAAGCTCCCTCCCTCCTGAGCCCTGTCCTGTCCCGCCCCCGCTCTGTGGAGATGGGGTAAAGAAGCAGGGGGCAGGAGTGTCGGAGGGAGACACCCTGACATTAGCACCCCTCTTTCCCTCCCCCTCCCAGCAAGCAGGAGGCTCTCGGGAGCAGCTCCAAGGCCAGTGACTCTCAAACTTTTATACTGGTGACTCCTTTCACATAGCAAGCCTCTGAGTGCGACCCCCCCTTATAAATTAAAAACACTTTTTTATATATATTTAACACCATTATAAATGCTGGGTGCAAAGCAGGGCTTGGGGTACAGGCTGACAGCTCGCAACCCCCCATATAATAACCTTGCGGCCCACTGAGGGGTCCCAACCCCTAGTCTGAGAACCCCCAAGGCAGAAAATAGGAGCAGCACACAGCAGTGGGGGAAGGTACAGCTGAATTGCCTGGCAACTGCACAGGGAATTTAGGGGAGCAGGGAGCTGATACGGGGGCTGCCAGCCCACCCTGTTTCCAAGCCCCCACTAGCTAGCTCATGGGTAGGCAAACTATGACCCAGGGGCTGCATCCAGCCCTCCAGACATCTTAACCCTGCCCTCAAACTCCCACTGAGGAGAGGGGTCCAGGGTTTGCCCTGCTCCAGCCGGGGAGCAGGGTTGGGGGCTTGCCCTGCTCTGCGCAGCTCCTGGAAGCAGTGGCATGTCCCTCCTCCGGCTCCTACACATAGGGGCAGCCAGGGGGCTCCGCACACGGCCCCTGCCCCAAGCACTGCCCCTGCAGCTCCCATTGCCAGGAACCGCTGCCAACGGGAGCTGCAAGGGCAGCACCTGCAGACGGAGCAGTGTGCACAGCCGCCTGGCTGCACCTCCGTGTAGGAGCCAGAGAGGGGACATGTTACTGCTTCTGGGAGCTGCTTGAGCTAAGCGCTGCCTGGAGCCTGCACCCCTGGCCCCCTTCTGTGCCCCAATTCCCTGCCCCAGCCCCAATCCCCCTCCCACCCTCCGAACCCCTCCATGCCAGCTCAGAGCAACCTCCTGTACCCTGAACTCCTCATTTCTGGCCCCACCTCAGAACCTGCACCCCCAGCCAGAGCCCTCACCCCAACCCCCAATTTCGTGAGCATTCATGGCCTGCTATACAATTTCCATACCCTGATGTGGCCCTCGGACCAAAAAGTTTGTCCACCCGAGATAGCTTCAACTGGCTGCTCTTTCTGCAAGCAGTGGACAAAGCTGGCGGATGCCAAACAACATTATAAGGGAGCATTGTCCAACTTTAAAAGAGCATGTTCTCTAATTGATCACCAACGTAACAACGAAACAACATTAACCGGGACGACATTAAGTGAGGAGTTACTGTAACTCCAGAGCCTGCCTACCCCGGCTGCCACCCAGAAATTCTGGACAGTTTTGCTGCTGTCCAATAGCAACAAAGCAACCAGTCGCTGCTGCAGCTCGACAAAGCTAGGAGCAGAGGCAATATGACACTAGACTGATCTGCTAACAAACTCAAAGATAACATCTGCATCCATTTATAGCTAATTCACATAAAGTACATTATCTCTGAAAACATCATGGCTAGAATATTTTTTTTTTTAATGAACACAAATTCTTGCCAAAATTTATGGGGTAGGTCCCCTCAGTCTTCAAACCAAACACCACGTTTTTCCTGAGGAGAGTGGAAAAGTGGATTTATAAGCATGACATTTAAGGCAAAGAATGCCTATGTAAATTTTATATATGTAAAGATGCCACATAACTCAGTCCTTTTGATACACACATGATTTTGGATCCACACTATAGAACACAGGTCTCCAAACTGTGGGGCATGTCCCCCTATGGGGGCACAAAGGAACATTCGGGGGTGGGGGGCAGCTGGGGACCGAGCTAGCCCCCAAGGGAGGAGGGGCACGCACCACCCTAGGGGGAGGGATAGCTCAGTGGTTTGAGCATTGGCCTGCTAAACCCAGGGTTGTGAGTTCAATCCTTGAGGAGGCCACTTAGGGATCTGGGGCAAAAATTGGTCCTGCTAGTGAAGGCAGGGGGCTGGACTCGATGACCTTTCAAGGTCCCTTCCAGTTCTAGGAGATTGGTATATCTCCAATTATTACCCTTTTATTACACCTAGCTCCACTCCTTGCCCCAGGCCCCAGGACCGCCAGTCCCCAACTGCCAAGGCACCACCCCTGTCTCCAGCTGTGGCCCCAGCCTCAGCGCCCTTACCCTATGGGATAAGGGGGGCCATGAGGTAAAATGTTTGGGACCACTGCTTTAGAAATTACTTTGAAAAGATAGAAAATGCATGGAGGAGGGGGGTGATGATAAACAGAGGCTTTAATTTATATGGAAAGGCTGGAAAATACACAAAGAAGATTACAAAGACAGACAAAAACTGAAGTCCTCAAGGGAGATCCTGAAAAGGGGTTAACTGGGGAGTTGTAACAAAAATCTCTCTGAACTCAGAATATTTTTAAATGCTGTCCTGTAAGATATGAAGCAATTGTCTACTCTCATTCCAAAACGATCAATGTAGTCTTATAACAATATTCCACAGCTTTATTAACTTGGGGGAAAGTGGTGAGCTTTCAGCATTAAGTGTGTGTTTTTCAAATGCAGTTATAAAGGAATCCAGCTGTCCTAAACTTTCCAAGAGAGGAAAGAAAAACTACTACTCAAACTTTGGATCTGGATTAGAGAGGCTCAACTCTGACAGAAGACTTTAGATTTGCATCAAAGAATTAACATATTATTTTAAATGGCTCACCACTTCAGCTGAGAAAGATAAACAGAAATGAGCGAAAGGGAGAAATCCAGGTTACTCCTCTCCTCTGGTCTGAGAAAATTAATAATTGACAGAATTTTTAAAAAGTTACAGATGCCAGCAACTTTTCCAAATCCCCAAAATCTTTCTAGACATACTGTCCTGTAACTAATCAGAATGGTGTCTCTTTCAAATCTCAGAGAGACAACCACTGTAGTTTCCCACTGAGTCAAGATATATTATTAAACTGCCAACTTCAGAAAAAACACTGAAATCTTAGTTTTCTTTATGCAAGCAAGACAGAAAAATGCACAGATGCAGAGTACTCACACAGTCCTCTTGCTTATATACTTTCTCTCTATATGAAGGATTCTAACCTTCAGCTAAACATAGGATTCAGCAACCAGAATAAATGGAGTTTGAGAATAGAAAACTGCTTTATTTATTCTGATACACAATAAAGGATAGTACTATTTCTATGAATGATTACTTTTTTGGTAGCATATTTACTAAAATGCTTTTTCTTCCCTCAGTTACCCTTTTTTATTGCTACTTCTGCCTGGAAATAAGTTGTCCAGCCATTTTGTAAAACAGCATGAAAGACATTTCACAGTTCATAGGTACTGCTGTATTCTCTACAGAAATGTTATTTGCCGCATATTAACAACAATACCCTTCAGTGACTCAGCAATATTTATTAAGGCCATGTCTACATTACCGGCCAAATCGGCACTGCTCTGATTGATGCAGCAATGTCAATTTAACTGGTCTGGTGAAGGTAAGCTAAGTCGATGGGAGAATGCTCTCCCATCGACATCTGTACTCCACCTTCCAGAGGGGCGGGAGCTCAGTCAACGGGAGAGCGTCTCCAGTCCACCATAGCGTGGTGTAGACCCCATTGTAAGTCGACTTCAGTTACGTGACTCTCATACCTGGGAAGTAGCGTAACTTAGATTGACTTACACCGTTAGTGTAGACCAGCCTAGGTATCCTTTCAGCACCAGTACAGTAGGAGGGACTATCCCTTCTATTTATAGGGGATGTACCTGATTGGTATAAAAGGATGTCTGAAACCAGGGGATGAGCCCACAGAGAAACACTTTTCAACAAAAGAGCAGACCTTGTAACAGTTGGGAGGAATGTGTCTATGTAAACTGATGGATTTCTCTTTGTTTTATGAACATTTATGTTTGGAACCTTCAGTGTGGATTAGAACTTCCATTTTGTAGCAGAAAACAGGCTACGTCTGGGGGAACTGCATCAGAGCCTTCAAGGATTCATCAGCATTAGGTAGCTCTACCCTGATAGAACAAAGGGGAGTTAATTACTCTGTCAGCAATCCTGCATGGGGCTGCATTATGGAAAATCATAGCAGAAGGATAGGAACAAAGAAAAAGCATCAGAGACAGCTCTTAACATTGCATGCTCTCTAGCAAGGGGAACCATTTCATCGCCAGAACCAGACAACTCAGCAGGAGGAGTGGAGGGCAGGAGGGACCCAGCCTTCTTTACAGACTTGGACAAAACTCTGAGACACACATAAGAGAGACCAGATGAAGGGATATTGCATTCTGGTGTTTGTTTTGCCTACATCTGTAATGCTCTTGTGCCATCTCTGCTTATGTACATTAAAAATAAGGAACACAGGCTTTGCAAAAAGCTTCTTAAACTGTCACATGGTCCCGGGAAAGCTAAACTATAATCCTAGAGTGCCCATGGAGATAGACTTTGGTGGGGAGCATGCATATGCAACTGGGGAGGGCTGGGGGGCGCAGCTTGGAAGAGCTGAGGCACTGGGGGTGTCCCTGCCAAGAGCGGTGTCAGACATGAGGTCTCCCTCAGCAGTGATAAGTTACTACTCAGACTCAGAGAAATTAGTAGCATGTAAAATTCTACAGCTGGGTCCAATACAGCACACTGGTGACCAACCACAAAAGGTGGCTCAGCCAGGGCTGTAACAAAAGGGCCATTCACTGAGAATGTATCAAACTCACTGATGTTTAAATCTGGGGACTATTAAGTCAAGTGCCTCAGCTGATTCCAGCTGCTGAAACAGAACATGGACCCAAACCAAACGTACACCTGCATGCAAAATGGTTTTACAAGACAAGTATAGATCCACGTGGAATGGCAGGTGGGATAACACATGATGACAGGAAAACAATTAATTTTCCTGAGAACTACAGAGTCTCAATCTACCACAAACAAAATTAGCTATAGGGTAATGCCAGTAACAATGTCAATGAAACCAATTACATATTGGTGGGAGTAGGGCTGGAAGGAGGGGGGGGCACATTTTTAAATAAAAATTAATTCTTAAAACCCACAGAAACATATAAAACACAATTACAGTCAATTTCAAAATGAGAAGAAGCAGGGCAGCATTTATACTTTGGCAGGGAATGGTATGGAGTGTCCAGTAGGTGTCCTGACACGCAATCCAACTTGCCAATGCTGCATTCAAAAGAACTTGCGAGGTAGGAGAGTTCCACCAACCTCATGGTAAGGAGCTAACACTGGAGAGAGAATATCCTGTTGTTTCAATGGTAGCTACTGCAGGCAAAAGTTCTATAGTAAGAGCCCTTAACTGCCTGTCTACATGTCATGTCACAAAAGGACATGACTCAGTTTCCTTGTGTATCAAATTAAATTTTCTTTGTATTTTGTTACTTCATGAATATAGCCCTCTTTTAGCATAAATGGAAGAAACACAGGATTACTGTCCATTACTACTCGGCACTAACACTGTACTATTATAAAAGAAAATGGCAAGTCAAAAGAAACAATTACTACCACTCAAAAAAATCTACCAAGTGCTGCTGACGAAAAGGATGCACTTCACATAGCTTATATGCCCACTAGCAGACAAATTGCAATCTTTACTGTAAATTGTTATTCTATAGTTTAATAGAGTTACTCATCCAACAAAAAAAATGTACAGATAAACAATGAAAAGACTGAATCCCATGATGGCTATATAATTTGACCTTGCTCACTTACTGAGACTAAAAGTGCACATAACACTTCAAAGACAAACATTGCTTTGAGAAACGGAAGCAGAAAAATACAATGGATGTGGATGGCATTTAAAAGTGATCCTATGAGCCACAATGTACTGTAATTTAGCATGTTTTACAAAAGTGGGATTTTATACTGATTCAACCGAGAAGTGTTTTGTAATAAAAAAAAGTCATTTCTCAGTTCATGTGTTTTTCAAGATGTCTGCAAATAAATGCATTTTACCATTTCATCTTTTTCTTTGATGGGGATTGACAACTTTACTAGGAGTTAGGTTATGTACAGCTAATAAAGTAATGTGATTATTCCATTAGTGTGCATAATTACTGCAGAATAACTTATTAAACCAATGATTTCTTGGCTCCTCTAAAGAGAAAAGGAAAAATTAAATTTACAGAGCTATAAAATAAACAAAAGCCTGAAGTATACAACTATTAAACACCAAAAGTATAATGGGCTGTAAGCTCCCAATTATCTTTTGTACCCAGGAGAGTGGACATGTCCAGCAAGCTTCCATGGTGGCAAGGGAGAAGCAACAATTATGCACAATGTGCAGAAGTCCACATCAGGAAGGCATATATTATGTATGGTAATACATTGTTTAGGGTAGTGGTTTTCAACCTGTGGTCCGCGGACCCCTGAGGGTCCGCAGACTGTGTTTAAGATTTCCAAACAAGTCCTTAACTCCATTTGAAATTGTTTAGGGGTCTGCAAATGAAAAAAAAAAGGTTGAAAACCAAGGATTTAGGGGTTAGGCAGTATTCAGAGAAGTAAACTGTATATGATTTGGAATTCATCATATACAATGAATTGAGTGTGTTACGCTACTTGGTTACTCCACCACCATTCTCCCTACTGTTGTCTTCATCCCTTGGCTACCTATAGCCTGTGAACCATTTTTCTGCATAAAAATCTCAACTTGTGGGGGGTAATGCGGTGAGTTCTACCACCCCGTTAGTTCTGGTATGAGTTCTATTCATATGTTAAACAAATTCAGCAAGAAGAGGTGGAACATGGGCCTTGTCTACACCTAAAAACTTAGGTCAGCCTAACTACATCACTCAAGGATATGAAAAATTCACACCCCTGAGAGATGTAGTTAAGCTGATCTAAGTCCCACTGTAGATAGTGCTCGATTGATGGAAGAATTTAGCCGTCCTCTCAGAGAGGTGGATTTGCTACAGCAACAGAAAAACCCAGCCTGTTGCTTGTGCAAATAAGTGCCTATGCTACAGCACAGCTGCAGCTCTGTCACTGTAACGTTTCTACCCTGGGAGAACACCTAGTCCACTCCCTGCTCAGCACATTTGACCTCTCTCTTCAGTTTTAATGCCAGATTTACACTTTTACTGGAAATTAGAGGAGAAAAAAATTTGACTGTCCCAAACTATTAAATTCATAAGGAAAATCTGCTACAGTAAAGATATAAAAGACTCCTTTAGTTCCTCTTCTATGAATTCCATTCTATTCTTTGCTTCCCTGACAATACGGATTACAAATAACACCAGTCCAAATAATACAGCATAAAGTTCAAAGTCCTTCTCTCCAGCGTGTGTATTTCAAGGGGAGATTAGCTTTCTTCAGTGGTTCCAAAGGAACTCAGGTATTTGACTTCATCCCATAAGGCATCTATCACTCAGAGTTCACTCCAAGTCCACTATTTTCTAACATTAACCCTACTGCTTTGAAATCTGTAACAATACATTATGGCAAAAGAAGTGATTTGGTACCTGTTCACACAATGCTATATTACGACCTTTTCACTGCCATAATTATCAAATAAGTTTTTTAAATCCCTGGGCTTGCCTAATGCAGACAAGCCGCAGCATGCTGACTTGTCCTTGCAAGAAAAAGCTAGTTGATTTCCCCCTTGCACCATCCCCTCCCCGACAACCAACCTTCAGCAATCTAACAAGAAGGGCTTGGCAACAATTGAGGGATTACTGCCTCCTCTCTATGAAAAGCTCATGTTCTGACAGAATAGTGTAAAACATACCTTTGGAAAGGTCACTGCAACTCATTTTCCTTCTTCATTCACCCTGCTTATGGTCTTCAACCAGCTTTTCTCTGATCACATGACACACAGAATCCAGGCAGTCATAATTTACATTCATATTGCAACTGAAGATGTCTTAAACCATGTTTCCTCGTCCCCACTAATTCTCCCTCCATTCTGGGACCATCCTGGGGTCATCCTGCCACTTAACTCCTTTCCTTCAGTCATTAATCCAGGGATGGGCAAACTTTTTGGTCCGAGGAAATTGTATGGTGGGCCGTAAATGCTCACGAAATTTGGGGTTGGTGCAGGAGAGGGTGGCTGGGGGTGTGGGCTCTGGGGTGGGGCCAGAAATGAGAAGTTCAGGGTGGGGAAAGGGGCTCTGGGTTGGGGCAAAGGGTTGAGGTGCGGAGGGAAAATGGGGAGGCTCCAGCTGGGGGTGCTGGCTCTGGGATGAGGGGTTGGGGGTCCAAGAGGTTGTTCCGGGCTAGGATGGAGGGGTTCGGAGGGTGGTAGGAGGATCAGGGCTGGAGCAGGGGGTTGGGGCACCAGGGATCTCAAGGGTCCAAGCTCTGGGTAACGCTTACCTCAAGCAGCTCCCAGAAGCAGCAGCAGCAGCAGCTGCAGCATGTCCCCACTCCGGCTCCTACGGCATGTTCCCCGCTCTGTCCGCAGGCGCCGCCCTTGCAACTCCCATTGGCCGCAGTTCCTGGCCAATGGGAGCTGCACGGGCATCACTTGGGGCAGGCTGCCCCTACGTGTAGGAGCTGGAGAGGGGACATGCTGCTGCTTCTGGGACCTGTGCAGAGCAGGGCAAGCCCTCAATCCTGCTCCCCGGCTGGAGCAGAGCAAGCCCCGGACCCCACTCCCCAGCAGGAGCTCAAGAGCTGGATTAAAATGTCTGGAGGGTCGTAGTTTGCCCACCCCTGCATTAATTGCACATCCCATGTGCAGTGTTTTTGTAAAAGATGAGTTAAGTGCCTGTTTCAATCTCCTTGTATTAACTGCCTTAGGACTCATGTGCTGAACAGGGGATTCACAGGAGTTCACACAAGCTCCTTGGTGATATGGCCAGCAACAGGTAGACAATCTCAAGTTTGTTTATTTATTTCAGTAATTCAATCTCAAGCACTCTTCCTTGCGGAGTTAACCTTGAAAATGTAAACTAATGTAAGCCAATTACTAAGATTGAAAAGGAAACCAGTTGCTAGGGTAGAAATGGAGATAGCAGCTGTGCTCCACTTATACCTTTTCCACTCTGTCTCACAGATAGATTTAATAATGTAAAATGAGCCAGTTATGTTTTGGTGTGTTCCAAACAATTATCTCACTAGCCCCCTCTAACACCTCTAGGCCATCAATGTCCTTAAAGGATCACAGTGGCCAAAAATCTGTTACTTTTGTGTGGGAGGCAATCAGAGATCCACCCAAATTACTCTGCTTCTTCATTCATAAAATATGAATGAAATAAACCTCTGTGAATTTGGGAAATGTTACCATTTTACAGATAGCGGCACTGAAGCACATAGAAGTTATGTGAGTTGCCAGTGCTCACACTGGAAGTCTGTAGGAGAGCTTGGACTAGAAATCAGATCTCTTCACTCCCAGTCCTGTGCTTTAATCACAGAACCATCATCCTTCTCAGTCATAAAATCAGAGTTATAAATACATAAACTATATATGGCATTTTCTAATTTTCTAAAGTTGTTTTGAGACAGACACAGTATATTCAATTTTCCAAAAAAAAATAAATCATTGCATTGGGAAACAGCTGGCATGACAAAGAAAAGAAGCAAATTTGGTGTAATGCACTAGAGTGAAATTTAAAACCACATATATATTAAAAACTTTGGGGAGCTGTGAAAATAAGTTAGAGTAAGCACTTTTCAATTCTTTATCCAATAATGCAAACCACACACAGGGTGGTGGAATTACTGTACTATATTATGTAATTATAGTAACAGAGAAAGGTATGTAATTATCTCTGAAGTGCAACTCTGCCGGAATTCCCAAAGAATTTCAAAGAGAAAATGTTGCTTATACTAATTGCTATTAAAAAGAAGACTAAAGATAGGACCCTGATACTCTCTGAAAAAGGAAGGACATTTTAAAACTACAGTGTTCAATAAATATTGAGAATAAATTTAAAATGACATTTGCACATCAATGGATGGAGAGTCACTAGAAGAGATTAAACTTTTAAGAGAATCCTTCTAGAGTCACTGTGTGTGCGTGTGTATCAAGCACACTACTGTACTATAGCTTTGACCAGAACACTAATGGGTCCTGCACAGACCTCTTTCCCAGATGAGCCAAATGGGAGCTTTCTTCTGACTAAGCCTTTAGGAGTGGAACTAAACTTGTCTCAGCTGGAAGCTGTTCTCTGCATATCCTATGATGTGCAAAAGATTGTCTTCAACTATTCTTGATACCTAAGCAACGCAAATCTCATAGGATACAACAAAGTATATGCACCAAAAAAAGGGGAAAAAAATTGCATCATCATTTACGTAAGTCAATACTCATTACTGACTATTTGTTGAAATGCATCTTTTATTAAGCTTCTTGAAAGATACCTTGTAAATCCTTTCTTAGAGATGTGAGAAAAAGGAAATAAGTTATTTAGATCACATTAACTAAGAGCCAACGTTCAAAGGAAGCACTACTAGCTTCCAATCTTAAAAGTTCCTTGGCCAGCAGAGCTATGAAAATAGATGGAAAACCTGCCTGAGAAGCAGACTTGGCATCAGAATTAAAATGTGCACATGATACAACCTATGAATAGCAAAAATAATGAACTTTGCAGAGGTCATATTAACATAGTTTAATATGCCTCCACAAAGGCATATTCCATGCCAGGTCTGATATTTGTTAAATAATGTATTTTAAACAGATGTGAGCTAGATATTTTCATAAATTTGAAGAATTTAATAAATAAATACTACAGAACAGTATTTTGTATTAAAAGAATTAAAAGAAATTGTTCAATAAAATGTTTCTTTGTATGATTTTCCTGCCTTTTTTAATTGAATCATCATGAAACAGTACAAGTATTCTGAGTTCAGTTAAGTAATTTGGAGGTTTCAATTGCATTTTGTCTAAAAAATATTGTGCACACATTGTCTTCATAGAATATCAGGGTTGGAAGGGACATCAGGAGGTCATCTAGTCCAACCCCCTGTACAAAGCAGGACCAACCCCCAGGCAGATTTTTGCCCCAGATCCTTAAATTGCCCCCTCAAGAAGTGAACTCACAACCCCAGGTTTAGTAGGCCAATGCTCAAACCACTGAGCTATCCCTCACCCACTCTTTCTCTTCCTCTTCCTCTCTCCCCCGGAGTTTGACAATAAAAACGAACAAAATGTAGACATAAGTTGAATTTCCTAAATTTTTTCTCCAAGCCACGTAAATCAAAGAGCCCAATCCTGTACTTTGCTGAGTGCTCCCAACTGCAGCTAATGATCACTGAAGGCACCTAGGGCAGGTCTACACTATTGCTTAAGTCAATCTAAGCCCTGGTCTACACTAAGCTCAGGGGTCGAACTAGGGTACGCGAATTCAGCTACGCGAATAACGTAGCTGAATTCGAACTACCCTAGTTCGACTTACTTACCGTCCAGACGCCCGGCAACTCCTCCTGCCGCGGTGGAGTACCGGAGTTCGAACTAGCGCTTCCGGGGTTCGAACTATCGCGTCTAGATCAGACGCGATAGTTCGAACTCCGAGCAGTCGAACTCGCCGCGTCGACCGTCCCGGTAAGTGTAAACGTACCCTAAGTTATGTCGCTCAGGGATGTGAAAGACACTACCCGAGCAACGCAAGTTACAGCGACTTAAGCGCTGTCCACACCAGCGCTGTGTTGGTGGCAGACGCTCTCCCATCAGCATAGTCTTCACCAGATGCACCATAGCGGCACAGCTGCAGCAATGTAGCACTTCTAATGTAGACCTGCTCACAGAAATTTGTGGATCAGGCCCCCAAACATCACCGTTTTTTGATGATGTATTGAAAACTGAGGTTGAAAAATACTCCAAAAGTGTAAAGCTAAAATGTGATTGATTTTATTTGCTATGTATACTGGCTTGAATTTCAATTATATTTTTAAATCCTCTCCAGATAATAGTGGATAAAAAATTGGTTGCAAATATACTGATATCACCCTTTTTGCTAAGGTTATTAACATGAAGTCCAAGTGTTATCCAACCCCTTTTAAACTAAACATATCCTACTGTCTGCATTTACAAGGCTATCCTAAGATAAGACCACAGTTCTATACCTCAATGCTTCTGTCACGTTTTCCATCTGTGGACCTCAAACAAATTTACAGATAAATACATTTAGCTTCATGATACGCTTGTGAGGTAGAAAATATTATTCCATTTTTAGAGATGAAGAAATCAAGGTATGTAAGAGTACAGCATCTGTTCAAAGTCCCACAGGAACTTTGGAGCAGAGACGGAAATGGTACACAGGTGTCCCAAATTCCAGTCCTGTGCCTTAACAATGAAGGCATGATTTGTCCTTAATGAGACTGCATCTCTAGTTCCATCTATGTCCACATGATATCTTTTAATGGTAGTCATGGAAGGTGGCAATAGAAAAACACACACACACACACACACACACAAAACAGAAAAGGAAATACCAGTTAAAGCTGTCCAAACACTGACATATCTAATGTGCCTCAACACTGCTATATAAAATATTACTGCTAACTCTATGCTCATTTAATATCTGGCCTCTCATTTATTAATGGTATTATCTAGCGCAAGGAGCCTAGTCAAGGACCAGGAGCTCATTGTGTTAGGCGCTATACGAACACAACAGAAAAGATGGTCCCTGCTCTAAGGGGCTTGCAATTTAAATAGACAAGGCAGACAAGGTGGGGGAAGGGATGGAACACACAAGCAGAGTGAACACTGTGATGGCAGCAAACATGTTAGTACCATCATGATTTATTTAGAGATTATTTGGGAGGGGCACAGGGCTAGGGAGAAGAGAGGCAGGTATGGAGTTAAGCTGAAGCAGAGAGTCTGAGGATCGGAGTAAATAGCCAGTGGCCACAGGGCAGAGAAAGTCCAATTAAAATGGAAAGTTCTCCAAGGACCAAAGGCCCTGCTTTGGCTGCTTATGCCCCTACTGCCCGGAGACCGTGGCTGGCTCTTCTTTAGAGCTTACTCCCAAATGGTGTGGGAGGAGACGCCACTACCAGGGTCCTAATGCCCAGTAGTGGGGAAGGTCTCCGCTGAGCCTATTAACAAAAGTGCCAATTGTGAGAGTGGCTTTTGTGATGTGAGCCATGATACTAGGGATGGTGTAAAAACCCAGGTAGATAAGATACAACAAATTCATTTCAGAGAGACCAATAAATACTCCGTGAATTGATACTGACTCTTAGCTACTGACTTCTTCATCCCTTCAACCACACAGAAACCTTCATCTCTAAAATACTGGCTTGAATCCAGCTCTGATTCACAGTGACTGAAATCCATTACCGTCCGCTGGCTATTCAATGGTGTATGTGAAATGAGTTACTGGTGTTCATCTAGATCGGGGTGGCCAACCTAAGCCTGAGGAGCCAGAATTTACCAATGTACATTGCCAAAGAGCCACAGTAATACGTCAGCAGCCCCCCATCAGCTCTTCCCCCTGCCGCTCCACCGCTTCCAGTGCCTCCCGCCCACCAGCAGCCCTGCCAGTCAGTGCCTCTCCCTCCCTCCCCACAACTCCTCATCAGCTGTTTCCTGATGTGCAGGAGTCTCGGGGGGGGGGGGGGCAGGAGTAAGGGCATGGCAGGCTAAGGGGCGGGAAACGGTGGAGTGGGGACAGGGCCTGTGGCAGAGCCAGGGGTTGAGCAGTGAGCACCCCCCGGCACATTGGAAAGTTGGCACCTGTAGCTCCAGCCTGGGAGCTGTTGCCTATACAAGGAGCCGCATATTAGCTTCTCCGGAGCCACAGGTTGGCCACCCCTGATCTAGATCTTATCAGACACATGACAAAAATCATGAAAGCCTCTATCACAATTGGCACAATTTGAAAATGTAATTCACACCGGCATCTCTGACTGACTAAATATA
This sequence comes from Mauremys mutica, assembly GCF_020497125.1. Classification (NCBI taxonomy): domain Eukaryota; kingdom Metazoa; phylum Chordata; order Testudines; family Geoemydidae; genus Mauremys; species Mauremys mutica. The sequence continues at coordinate 268,277,704 of NC_059073.1, forward strand.
TCCAGGTTCAGTGCTTTAAAATCCAAGGTGAAGCATAGCAAAATGTGATATCTGCCTGTTGTAATTTTGGCTTTTAGATATTCAAAGTAACTAAAACGAGCAATACCTAAATTTATTTTCTGCGATGAAAGATTTTGAAAGCCACTTACCAGAAATAAAACCAAGATGGTTTAACTAAGCTTACTTACCCACAATTCATCTGTTACCATAAAGTGCTGTCTTCATTGCAATGCCAGCCAAAAAAAAGACAGACTGCAGGAGAACACAGCTTTGCGGATTGCTATCTTTAAATCCCACGCACCAATCTTTGGTTTCATTAGTTCTAATGATGAGCATCCTTTATATAGGATTTCATTTAATTTAGCTAGGTGAGTTGAGAAACTCATACTGAAATTTCATTTTCTACATCTCTGGGTGACAGACAAAATTGAAGCTTTCCTTTGATCAATGAAACTTACGTAGAACACTTGATTAAAGTCTATTGCTTTTTCTAATGACATATGCACCTACATCTTTGTACTAATCTTAATAATGATTCCTGAAGCACCTGATTCACAGGCAAGCCTTATGGCACTCTTCACTTAGAACTGCACTCTCACATGTCTTCTTTCTGAAGTAGTACAGTGTTGGCTGAATTGAACAGAACTCAGTTATTCAGCTTACTTTTTTGTAGGCAAGTCAAGACTCTTACCAGATGTTAGCATCCTTTAGTGGTAGGAGAAGTTCCAACTTCATTAATTTGATAAGGGAGCGCTTTTAAACTATTCTGTATTAATACACAAGTATTTCTTAGTAGGAGGCACCAAGATTCCTACACCATTCTCTGTTAGCCACTAAAATACAATGCACATCACCGGAAGAAATACTACAGTCAATATTCAAATCCAAAGAAAATGCACATTAAACACTAAATTTCTTTCTCTGATGATGTGGTTATGTCCAGGGGCTGATGGTACATACTATACTCAAACTGCTTAAATTACATGTTGCTATCAATTATTTTTATGAACTCATAGAACAGATTTGGGGTAAGTACAGAGTTGTCACTTAAGTCTGAATTTCCTTGATTAGTTGGGTTTAAATCACATCCTTCAAATTATTTTAATAGATTTTTATGACATGATTTTAATCCCCATATATCAACAGGCAATATGAGATTTAGCTGTTCTCACAATATTACCAGACAGAAAACTCTATTAAGATTGAAAATACATATCAGCAATTTAAGTGCCCAATAAAGCTTGCAAGGACTAGAGCTCCAGTGATCCTTCTAAGTAACAAGGTTAGGTGGTATACAACACAAGTTAATATTTGCCCAACAAATAAAATATCTTCCATTCTCCTGCTCCTTCAAAGTTCACATTCTGCTATCCCGCTCACATGGACCTTTTCTCCACTCTATACTGTTACCTCCCCCACACTTCCTTTTCTGTTGACTTCCCCATTACACCTGCTTTTTCACACACACACACACACACACACACACACACACACCCTCCCATGCCCTCCACAACAAACTCCCTTCAAAAAAGAAATCAAGCCTGTAGCACTCTGAAGCACATTAGGAGATCTGAAAGAAGGGGCAAGGTAAGGTTGGCAATGGTACCACAGTATGAAGTCCTTTCTCCTGTTCAATAAATTGACAAAGTAGACAGTTAAAATTAAGATGTCTCCCACTTTCGTGGGGTAGTATCTGGCCTAAAAGTATTACAGGAGTTTTCTCAATGTGGTCACCACTCTCACTGCCACCACTCCTTTGTGTGTGTGTTAATCTGTGAAGAGCTTGCTGATTAACTTCAATTTTGGTGGGAAAATTCTCCTCTTGCTAGTGACAAGTCTCTAGAACCAGAAGTGTAGGACTGGAAGGGACTTCAATAGGTCATCTAGTCCAGTCCCCCGCATGCATGAATTATTTTAACCTTTTTAAACTATATTTTTATGCACTGAAGGGTTCTAATGCCTAGTATATTACATAACAGGCAAATAGTTAAAAGCAGATCTTACTCAAATTATGATAATGATTTCCTTTGAGTCATGTTCTGTTTCCAAACCTTGACAAAGCCAGAAATATCACCCAAATAAATCAGTGGTTACCAACTAGACCACATCTTCTCCAGCACATATTCAAATTACTATATTTCAATTCTTTTTATCTGGCATGTCAGAAAAGTTACAATGGTAATCTCTAGATTATGATTAAACACGGGGGGGGGGGGGAAGGAAAGTTCAAGGTGAAACTTGATATAAAGGGATATAATCAGGAGAAAAGGCATTAAACTGTGAAAGGCTAAACAACAGAAGAAGTTTCCATACAGTGTGATGAATTAAGCTGTTGAATCACACACCTCCTCTCCCCTCCCCCCAAGACAACAGTGGACATCTCATCATTTGAGATATTCAAAACTGGACTAAAAAAAAACCTAGAAATATACTCTTAGGAACAATTCTGCACTGACAAGAAAGTAGCTGAAAGGCAGCAAATGAACCTTTGGTTAAGGCACTGGATTGGAGCTCAAGGGATCTGAGTTCAATTCTCAGCACTTCTATAGACTTCCTCTGTGTTCTCAGACAAGCCACTTAGGACATGATTTTTCTCATATGTGCCTCCCACTGACTTTAGACCTTCAATCTCTATCTCAGTTCCTCATCACTAAATATTTCACAGAGTATTGTAAGAATAATTCATTAATATTTGTGAGGTGCACAGATGGAGCCACATGAGTATCTAGATAAAAGAGAGCAGGATGGTCTTTTCCATCTGTGTATCTATGATTCTATAGTTATGCCACCATACAAGTGAAGCAGTAAATAACTTGCATATACAGGGAAACTAAATGGCAGAAGAGCTGTTGTGCTATAACTCCCCTATGTAGACACACTATTCTGGAATAAAAGTGACTTAATTCCAAAATAATCACTCCATTTTGTAATATAGTCATTTTTATTCCAGAGTGTCTCCACAAGGGAGTTATAGTGAAATAGTTACTGCACAACAGCTATGCTGGTCAGCTTCCAAGTGCAGACAAGCCATGAGTCTTGCACAGGGTGAAATCCACTTCTCCACATAGAACCTGAGGCTTCATGCAGGTAAAGTGGAGCTGGGTTGGGGTCCTAAGATCCCAGAGAAAGGAAATAATAATGCATCTATAATTTCATTCAAGTCACCTGACACAGGGGTTCTGGAATAAACTATATAGCAAAATTGTATATACTGCTAAAAATTCTTCAGTAGACAGGCACAGGTAGATGTGAATTCCAGACTTAAATACAGCATTTCTCCTTGTAACACAACCAATCCTTCATACTACTCAATGTAATCCATCCCCTAAAATAATATAGTAAACTAGATATTTGCATCTTAGATCTTTTCCCTTTCTGGCAGATTGTTCACCCTTGTAGCAATTCCATACAGGCATTTCCCTCAGATCTGACCAATTCTTCCTAGACAAAAGAGAGGATCTTACTTGGGCAGGGGCTTAATTTTTATATTTTATTTTATTTTATTTAGTTATTTATTTTTTGTCTGTTGAGAGAGTAAGAACATCGCCTCTCATTGAGATATTTTATTCTCCTAGTCTCACTGGTAACTTGTGATACTGCATTGAAAAATTAAAGACAATGCAAAATAGACCATTGTTCCTTGTTGCTCTAAAAACAATATAAAAAGAGGAATATTTTTTCTAGTAGCATGATCCTAAAACAACTATGACTTCCGCAACTACCTTGCTTTATGCTTTAATTGTTAACTTGGACCCTAGACTTCACAGAAGCAGCAAGAGTTAAAACTCTGGGAGGTGCAGAGAAGCATCCAAAGTTCCAATTTTTAAATGAATCTCTCAGCAATCTGGCAATCCTATACAGTTTTTTCTTACAAGATTTCCACTATTTCTAGACTAGGCTTCAGTCAAACCAGAAATACCATGAGAACGGAACTTCTCACAGGATCTCAAGTCTCTTCATGAAATGACATACAGGGAAGTCTTATTTTTATTTTAAAGGTGAACAAACCTCTTCCAAATTGCAAAGAGCATTTGGCTCACCCTGGTCACCAAACTGCTTCTCAGCTCTATGGAATTTTCCAAATTAACAATATTCACCACTAACACACAGGCATTTTTTCTGTTCTAACAGTGTAAGTGTGCAACAGACTACTACAGGAACAAAAATGGATTCTTTGCTTCAGTCTTCACGGCTGAGGATGTTAGGGAGATTCCCAAACCTGAGCTGGCTTTTGTAGGTGACAAATCTGAGGAACTGTCACAGACTGAAGTGTCACTAGAGGAGGTTTTGGAATTAATTGATAAACTCAACATTAACAAGTCACCGGGACCAGATGGCATTCACCCAAGAGTTCTGAAAGAACTCAAATGTGAAGTTGCGGAACTATTAACTAAGGTTTGTAACCTGTCCTTTAAATCGGCTTCGGTACCCAATGACTGGAAGTTAGCTAATGTAACGCCAATATTTAAAAAGGGCTCTAGGGGTGATCCCGGCAATTACAGACCGGTAAGTCTAACGTCGGTACCGGGCAAATTAGTTGAAACAATAGTAAAGAATAAAATTGTCAGACACATAGAAAAACAAACTCTTGAGCAACAGTCAACATGGTTTCTGTAAAGGGAAATCGTGTCTTACTAATCTATTAGAGTTCTTTGAAGGGGTCAACAAACATGTGGACAAGGGGGATCCGGTGGACATAGTGTACTTAGATTTCCAGAAAGCCTTTGACAAGGTCCCTCACCAAAGGCTCTTACGTAAATTAAGCTGTCGTGGGATAAAAGGAAAGGTCCTTTCATGGATTGAGAACTGGTTAATGGACAGGGAACAAAGGGTAGGAATTAATGGTAAATTCTCAGAATGGAGAGGGGTAACTAGTGGTGTTCCCCAAGGGTCAGTCCTAGGACCAATCCTATTCAATTTATTCATAAATGATCTGGAGAAAGGGGTAAACAGTGAGGTGGCAAAGTTTGCAGATGATACTAAACTACTCAAGATAGTTAAGACCAAAGCAGATTGTGAAGAACTTCAAAAAGATCTCACAAAACTAAGTGATTGGGCAACAAAATGGCAAATGAAATTTAATGTGGATAAATGTAAAGTAATGCACATTGGAAAAAATAACCCCAACTATACATACAACATGATGGGGGCTAATTTAGCTACAACGAGTCAGGAAAAAGATCTTGGAGTTATCGTGGATAGTTCTCTGAAGATGTCCACGCAGTGTGCAGAGGCGGTCAAAAAAGCAAACAGGATGTTAGGAATCATTAAAAGGGTATAGAGAATAAGACTGAGAATATATTATTGCCCTTATATAAATCCATGGTACGCCCACATCTCGAATACTGTGTACAGATGTGGTCTCCTCACCTCAAAAAAGATATTCTAGCACTAGAAAAGGTTCAGAAAAGAGCAACTAAAATGATTAGGGGTTTAGAGAGGGTCCCATATGAGGAAAGATTAAAGAGGCTAGGACTCTTCAGTTTGGAAAAGAGAAGACTAAGGGGGGACATGATAGAGGTATATAAAATCATGAGTGATGTTGAGAAAGTGGATAAGGAAAAGTTATTTACTTATTCCCATAATACAAGAACTAGGGGTCACCAAATGAAATTAATAGGCAGCAGGTTTAAAACAAATAAAAGGAAGTTCTTCTTCACGCAGCGCACAGTCAACTTGTGGAACTCCTTACCTGAGGAGGTTGTGAAGGCTAGGACTATAACAATGTTTAAAAGGGGACTGGATAAATTCATGGTGGCTAAGTCCATAAATGGCTATTAGCCAGGATGGGTAAGAATGGTGTCCCTAGCCTCTGTTCGTCAGAGGATGGAGATGGATGGCAGGAGAGAGATCACTTGATCATTGCCTGTTAGGTTCACTCCCTCAGGGGCACCTGGCATTGGCCACTGTCGGTAGACAGATACTGGGCTAGATGGACCTTTGGTCTGACCCGGTACGGCCTTTCTTATGTTCTTATGTTCTTAAAGAATTAGAAGCATCAGAATTTGACAATAGCCATATAAACATGTGCACTATCAATCTTAAAGAAACATTTCCAACATTAAGGTAAATACCAAAAAAAAAAAATAACTTTACAAGGTGAAGTTGTTTTTTCCTAGTCTTCATGCTTTATTTTGAGAGAGAATCACTGCTGCAGATACACTTTATGTGCATTCAGAAAAAAAGGTGATATCCTGCAAAACAGTACAGAAGTTCTGTGATAACAGGATGGTAATTTACTTATCCCCTAAACAAAGGATGTCGTATTTCTATCTTTCATGATTGATTACAGAGATGTTTCAGTCGCGTACATAGATGGAAGATATTTAAGTTATCACTTTATAAAATTTAGAGATCATCCTAATAAACTAAATAAAGGCAGAAAAAGCAGGACACTGAATATGAAAATGCACCAATTGCATAAAATTTCAGACTATAAAACAGTCACTATTTTCCCATTCAACCTGGCACATACCTGAAAATTTTTAAAACATTCTAAAAATTGATTGACTAGTTAAGAAATCTTTAGTATGGAGCATTGTCTCAATCAATTTTAGAATAAAACTCATAACTGTTTACAATACTTAATAGAAATAAAGATGTGCAAAATACAAAGAGCATTTAAAAAATACACTTCCCAAGCTATTAAGAGATTTCCTGGTATAGAGACTAATGTTTGCATTTCATGCTGAAGGCTGACTGCAATAGCTATTCTGCTATTTATGTCCACTTTCCATATAAACATCTGGAAATAAGTAGCAATGATGGCTGCTTAGGAAAAGGGGGAGGAGAAGTGGGATACAAGAAACAAACAGCAGGAAGCTCAAACCTCAAAATGTACATTACAGCTGTTAGCAGTTATGAATCACACACAGAAACAAAAGGTTAATGAAATCCTATTGGCAACAATTCTATTTTTTAATGTATTTTTACAGTAACTCTGGTGACGGTTTCACACAGAAATAGAAATCACGTGGTCTTGACCAAAGGTGAATTTGTAGAACATCTACAAGAATATATAAGATATGTGTTGCTAGGTATTTCCAGGGCCCATGTGTACCTGTGTGCAAGGACGGACACACATACACACTCTCTCTCTCTCTCTCTCTGCGCAAGGTCAGAGAAAAATTCTGAACACTAATTGTGTAACCATTCTGTCTTTCATCTTAACCATTTAAAAATGAGAGTCAATACCATACAATTTTTCAGGACAAAAACACATTCAAAACATGACCTCTTGTTTTAGTTTAACAAAACAGTCCTGTACTATGCTACCAACATCTTCATCCTTGTTTTGTATTCTTAAGTAACTTTTTACACATATCCTCTGACAGAGTTTATCAAACATTCACAATCAAACATATTGGGTATTTACAATTCGCAGAGCTGAGGAGCATTCTCTCTTCTGGTGAGGTTTTTGTCCCCTGTTTAATACACGCATTTTTCTTACAATTAAATAGTAACTCCTGTCACACTTTCTCTAAACAGGCCTCAAGGCTGACCTCCTGTGAAGCACTTACTCATTAATTAGTTTAAGCAAAGATTTAAATACCACATTCATATACTCACTTATAATTTAATCTAATTTGGAGTGTTCCAGTAGTTATCAAAGAGACAGTACCATGCTTCAACTATACAATCACAGAGAAAAAAAGGCTATGTTACCCCCAACGGTTGCATCTGGATTGCAACCTAACAATATTTTATAGATTATTGTAGCAAGACTTAACCTGACATTTATATTTTCAAATTTATGTTCTAGCCAACTGTCCACACAATATGTTTTATTGGTTTAATTAGGATACAGGAAACCAGCAACCACATTCACTTCACTAAAAGGCATATGTTAAATAGTCATATAGTCAGTATAATATAATTGAGGTCTGTCACTTGGAAAACTGCTACTTAAATAGGGAATATTGATTTATTTATTTTTTTACCCTTTTTTCACCGTGGTTTTCTATTCCACACTCTACAAACAAAGCAGCCTTTCGCTGTACCAGGTAGAAATCCACAATCATAGTTTCATCAGATTTGGGCATGATTCCATAGAGAGAGGTTTATTTTGAAGATTTCCTCAGTTTACTTTGTAGTTTTGTCTTAAACCCACCAAAATTGGTGCTATGTCTGTGATGGGATGTCAGTAAATCAAGGTTTGAGGCATTTAACCACCTTAACAAGAAGGGAAAGTAGTTACTGCACATTGCTCAACAACATGGATGAAAAGTAATAGTGATGAACTGTAAATATAAAGCATAAAGAAACAGAATCTTGATAAAATTCAAGTGAGACCTAAGTTCAGTCCCAATGGACACAAATCAAAGGCAAAAAATACATCAAAAGTACTTTCATTGGTTTAGTATATTTCAGATGTAGCTGAAAGTATATTCGAGAGCAAGTTGCTGAACTCACTTTATGGGCCTCACAGCACGGATGATAAATCGCCACATAAAATCAGCAAAAAATCCTGGAAAAAGAACACGTACAGGGTTGCCAACCCTCCAGGATTGCCCTGGGGTCTCCAGGAATTAAAGATTAATGTTGAATTAAACATTATGTCATGTGATGAAATCGCCAGGAATACGTCCAACCAAAAGTGGCAACCCTACTCATCTATGTTAGAGAAGAAATATCACCCAATGTGTATTAAAAAAATAAATCTGATCTTCAGACCATAACACAGTCCTTCAGAGTCTGTTTATTTTCCACAGTAGGGGCCAAGACCTTAACCCCTGTATAAATCCTGAGTAAACACAGGGGTTTCTCCATAGAGACTGAGAAGAAACAGAATCCTCCCACCAGGCTGGAAAACACTAGCACAGCCACTCTGCAACTCTTACTGCAGCCACAGGGCTCCGCGGGCAACAGCAGCCCCTGCACACATTCCTCTATGGTGGGCTTTGGTCACCAAGCACAGCTGTAGACCCATCTGCCAGTTCATGCCACAACTCTAGCCTACCCCAGTGAAAACCTACATACGTTTCCATTTACCATATAGCCCATGGTCATCAAGCATTGTTCTAGGGTATGCAGTGTCCATGGGCAGCTTCTCCACAGAGTAGAAAGTTAGTTTTAGGTATATCTGTACCTCAAGTCAGATGAATTTTAAAGGTCAAGGATTCCAACGTTTGGGAAAGTCTTTATATCTGGTCCACTTAGTCCTGATGGTGTCCTTTCATAAGCTCCCTCACACACACTAAAACGATTTGCTTTTGAAATAAGGTTTACAGTTACACTTAAATAATCACTTGTTCATTTAAAAAACAAAGGCCTGGTCTACACAAGGTGGGGGGGGGGGTCGAACTACCCTAGTTCGAACTGCCTACCTGTCCAGACGACGCGGGATCGAAGTCCACGGCTCCCCCGTCGACTCTGCCACCGCCGTTCGCGGTGGTGGAGTTCCGGAGTCGACGGGAGCGCGTTCGGAGTTCGAACTATCGCGTCTAGATTAGACGCGATAGTTCGAACTCCGAGAAGTCGAACTCTACGTGTCGACCCGGCGGGTAAGTATAGACCTACCCAAAGTCTAAGCAGTGACAACCACCATGTTATTCGCATTCTCCAGTACATACGCAGTAAAAATATAACATGCAATAAAGTTCACAATGATATTTTCTATTTTTAGGACATATTTAAAACCAAAAATCCTTAATGAGACAGTGATTATGCCTACACTCAAGATAAACTTTAAACAACGGACAACAATATGCTCAGAATGAGTAATATTAAGATACTAGTAGTAAAAATTCATTTAATCAAAATTCAGATGCTGGAATTACTTTTATTTTTAAAAACTGGGTGGCTAAAATAATAAAACAACAACGTAATATATTCCAACTACCACAATTCTATCTTACAACGTTCTGTGTTTTCTGTTAAAGTGCGAGCTCCTGGAGGTGTGTTACTAGGTGGGAATCTGAGATTTCATTTAATAAAGAATAGCAAGGTTGTAGCGCTCATGGTTGTGGAGAAAAAGCTTAACACCACAAAGTAAGCATTACCCTAAAGATCCAGAAAACAGAAATCAAATAAGTATTTATTAAGTCACAATTTTTAAGCCAATCTCACGATTTTTGAATACCTGCGGTTGGAAGTATTGAAATGTAATACCTCAACACTGCACATGTGTATCTTGGCATAAGTCACTATCAAAAAGTCACCTTGACAAAATACAATGCTTCTCTTTAAACCACATGTAACTGAAATTTTTTCTTATCCAAATCATAGATCAAACTAGTTCAGCTACTCCCTAGTGGGACAAGGGATAATCAGGGAAGGCCATGGTACATATGGTGCAATTATTTAGACTACTAAAAATATTTTAAAGAATGATCTTTGTATCCTGGCAGTCAGTCAGCTTCCCATTCTCTTCCCTAAATAGCCCAAGGTGCAGCCCATCTCTACTGAGGGTTAAAAAACGTGAGCTGAACCAGTTTTAAAGACAGTCAAGGATAGCAGAATTAACATAGTTTGCCTAGAGTTGGCAGAGACCTAGTTTTTAAACCTTTCCAGAAACGTATGTTCTAGTCTACGTCCCTATCATTTTTCAAAACAGTCCATCCTGGTGTCCATTAGCCAGACAGACCTTGTCTACAAGATGGTACCCTCAACTACTTAAAAGTTGTATTAAAAATACTCAGACAGCTAGCACCCTGATCCGGTGAGATATTGAGCAACCTTAAATCAGATTTATTTGTGTGAGGGAGCACAGCCTTGTACAGGATTTGATCTTTAAATGCCCAATGTAGACGTGCTTCAAATCCATGTAACAACTCCTGGGGAAAAAATTAGGCCTGAAACAAATGGAAGCACATATAGCACTTACATTCTACAGTAACTGCCACAGAATAAAAACCTTGAGAGATTAAGTAGATCTACTGTTAAATAAAACACCTACTAGGGATGCTTTGCAAAACCAAAAACATGTATTACTGTTTTCTGCCTTGACAGTACAACTGCCCATTATAATTAGTCTTTAGAGGTAGAAAACAATTTGCAGTAATGTACTTTTACTGGTGGAGCGAAAATAAATTGATCTAGATTTAATGCAACATCTGGGTGTATTTTTTGTATAATATGTTAATGTTCGTTAGCACAGGGCTAATTATAATCAGATTCCATAAATCATATATAATATTTTTTCAAACCTGTTTGTAACAAGTAAAATTAGACTAGTCATAATAGCCCACTAAAACTTAATGGATGCTTTAAATGTCAAAAACGTAAATTTTTCTTTGTTTAGTTTCATTCAACATTTAGGAAACCTGGACATTTAGTTAAAAACTATGTTGCTTTTTAAAAAATGTGTTTATGTACTTACAACTATGCTTCTAAATCATCTCCTTAATGCTCATGTCTGTACAACAGCTTAGCTAGAACCATACAATTTACATGTAAATTAAACTCAAACACAACACATGCCCTTACATCAGTAACTTGAAATTTTAATGTCAATTATATGTACATAATAAATGGAAAAAATTCTAACAAACTTAAGAAAATAATTCATTTATACAGCAATGTGTATTATTACACACTACTTTATGGAAAAGTACCTGGAAAGACCTCTGAAGGTGTGAATCCTATACCAGTAAGGAATAGAGGTTTTGCAGAAGCAGTACGTTTATGGTGATAACTATTCCATGCTTCCTTTTCAGACTTGCTTGCACATAGCACAATTGTACATTACTTAGAATGCCTGACTAAGACTCTAGCACACACACTAGGCTCTTGAACCAGGTTTCAGGTCTTGAAACACTGCTGTCAATACCCAAATGTTCTGGTGTGGTGTCGCCTTCAGTCTTGTTAGGAATAGAGTAGAAGGGGTGGAGTCTCTGAGTACGCCCATTTATGGCATGGCATGCTACTGCAGTCTCCTGCCTCTCAGAGTTCTTGGAAATAATCCACTCACACCCATAAGGTCTTTAAAAGCAATCTTCTCCCATTCTTGGGGCCTCATTTATTAAACACAGTCCAGCTCCCAAAAGAGCCCACTTGCCCACCCGCGGGTTGAGGTCCCCACAAGTCCTCCTTCCTGGGACTGGGCAGTTCTACTCCTGGCCTCCCCAGCCTGCAAACCCTTGAACTAAAAGCGACATTTCCACAGCCCTCTTTCTGGGACTGTGTCCTGGCAGAGCCCTCCTCTCAACAAGCACTCTCTGACTGCATTAGGAGCCTCCTTTTTGAGTCATCTGCTTTCATCATCTGACCATGCCCTCTACCCTTCCCAGGTGGATCAAATTACCCGATATCAATCTGGGTTGGCTGGGAGAGAGCCAAGCCTTGCCTCACTTACTCTACAAGGCTCCAGATCCTGGGCCCTTCAACTAACAATGGCCTGGATTTTCCTATACCTTCCCTTCTCCCAGACACTAACTATTCCTCGGAATCATCTTCCTTTCATCCAGGGTCTGCTTTGCTTTTTCCTTTAGCATACGCTGTTGTTCTTGCCTCAGCATTAATGGCACACTGCTCTATCACCTCCGCTCTGCTTCCTTTAGTCCAGATAAGGGGAAAAAAACAAAGTGCACCATAGATGTATTTATTTATGTATTTAATAAATAGTCCAGGAGGATGCAGACTTCCACAGTTTCCACAATGCAAAAAGGCAGAGATAATTTTGGATCGCTATAGCTCAAAGAGATTATTAGAAAAACTTATGACCCCTCTTGTAGAATCCTTATTTTCCCACTGTAAGGAAGAAAGAAGCAGCTTGGCAAACATCTGTGTGAGCAAAAGGAACCCACACTTCAATGTCCTATGCCCTTTCTGCCTTCCTCCCTTCTCCCCCTCCAAAAAAATATTAAACTTGAACCAAAAGCCTCAAGAAATATATTACTACATTTTTAAATACTTTCCACTTAATAGTCTCATAGGAGCCTGAAAATAATTTGATTAAGCTTTTTCAGAATTGAAAATATCGGGGGGGGGGAAAGGGGCGGGTTGCGAGATTTCCTCCGTATTATGAACAAAGCAAATGTGGATGTGGTTTACTGACAGCCTCAATCTATAGGGACTTTTTCATCCCTGTGTATATTCACCCTGGAGTGAAGGTCCAGCACACCACTGATACCCCTGAGTGGGGTTGCACCTCTGTACCATCTGCACAAGGGGAATGGTTTCTGCATTGGTCTCAGAAAAGTCAATGCGGAGGGTTGACTGGAGACAAGATGGGGAAGGGACCAGAGGCTCTAACACTATGTGGATTCAATGGCCCAAACACATTGAGCATTTACTCTACAAAGGTGGCCCTGCATTTGCTTTGAGGCAACACAGGCCTAAGCAGTTTTGTAGGTTGGATTTGCTGCCCCCATCCCCGTACTTCACCTTCATAAAGCTCTATTACTCTTGCTTTATGTGGGTGGGAACATGATATGGATTTCACCCAAGGAGGGCCTTGCTTTTCAGAGTTAGTGAGAAGCGAGGCCAGAAGAGGCATCCTTTAACTTGCTTTCCTCTCGGCATATTTTTAGTTCTGCTTCTGACACGCTCTGGGTATGCAGACTCACTGAAGAATTCCTCTTATTATCTTGGGAATGCAGGGGTGTTTGAATTTCCTACCAAAGCCCCATTCAGACTACAACTTACAACTGGGTTTGTATTACAGTTAGTGACATAGCTGACTCTAACGATAATGTGTTTCTACGCACACACTGATTAATACTAAGACTATGTTTACACAGAGGGAAAAAAAAGATGAGTTTTTACACTGAGCTAGTTAACTCGCGTTCGCTACCTTGATGTAAAGAATACCCTTTTTTGCAGAGAAGACAAAACTCTGATTAATGAAAAGAGCTGGGTAGGCAAAGGTAATCCTATTTCATGGAAGATTTTGATATTTTAAAATTTGGTTTCATTGCAATTCAGAACAAGAAACAAACATTTCCAAAGGAAATGGAGGCCTGGCTCTGAGGCAATCCAACTGGAGGGATACCCTGGAGCCATGGGCTCCGGAAGCCCCGAAGTCTCTGAGTCTGAAGCAGTCCTGCCTGATGAGTTCCACCAGTGCTTGTAAAAAAATAAAACAGCCTCTCAGAACTTTTTGATTTTGACCAGTCAGCAAACTCCAACCAAAAAAAAGTAATCACAATTCTTCCAGTCAGCTCTACTAATGACCAGGATAGCTAAATGAGCATCTTCTTCGGCAGCAGTTGCCTTCCTATAATCAGTTCTGTGCACTATTTTTCAAAGTAGATAAAACTGCCAACCATTCCTATGGGACCTGTTTGGCTGGCCCCCTTTCTTCACATCCCTCTATGCTGCTCTGTGAGCATGTCCTCCACGCACTTAATCCCTCGAGGATGAACTGTGGGATGGATAGTTGCCCAGATTTTCCAAGAAGGCACAGATATCAACATGGTCTGACCAGCCTGGTAAGTGCAGATATACAAAAATACCTAACAATGGTCATGTTTTGACTAAAAACTGCCTGCTGGAACCCAGAATGGACTAACACAGAGCTGCAAAAAATAAGAGTCAATTGCATCAAAAAGTAGGTTAAAAACAGAGAGTAACAGGAATCCAAGTTTACAACTCCCAACCTGGGCCAACCAAAAATATCACCTCAAAAACTAGAGTTATTTGGGACAGATGCCATCTCCGGAGAAAAGAAATGTACAGATAAAATGGAACAAGCTTCCCAATGTCAGGAACTAGCACATCCTATAGTTTCTCATTGTGACATCAAGCTAATGGTGAGTACAAAAACACCTAAATAAAGATGCTGCCCCTCCCTCTTGGGTAAATGGAGGTGTATCACTATGAAAGTCAACTTTGCCCTCCATTTGTATTGTATACATACTGATTAAGTGAAGAGCCTTGCTCAGTGGGTTCCATTATAAGCCTAATATCTCTTTAATACACTACATCTAGTTTTTAAGAGTGGTTTTAATTTCTAAATTATATCTCCATAGGTTAACAATCCAGATTCAACAACTCTGAGCATGCAGTAAATTGTAACTCAGATATTGTATAGACTTAATATATTTAAGCAAAGTGGAATTATTCCTTCATTACCAACATGTGGCATACTTTCATAAATGATATTACTGAATTGCAAGATTCATCAAAAGCACAGCAAAATTTAATAAAGTGATTAAGTAATCTTCTGCTTGTTAGCAATAACTGCTTTATCAGTCACTTACAGGAAAACTACTACGGTGCACAAATTATCTTCTATTGTTTTAATAGCTAACTTCTGCAAAGTAACCGTAAGCTCTTCATAAGCCTGTGATAGCACTCGTGTCTGCCAAGCGTATGGACCATGCTTTGATTTTTATTCTCGTCTTTTGCTCTTCAGGGTGAGAAATTAAACTGATAAGAACAGATTTAAAATTTTTATTAAAGTTAATGTTTAAAATCAAATTTACACAAGTTAAGAAGGAAGGTACTGTACATCTGGGGTCAGGCTTGGGTTATGAGGGATTACAAGTGTCAGTTACAAGGTTCATAAGATATACATAGAACATAACCAGCACAGACCCAGATTGAAGTGTGGGAGTTTTTAAAATGTCAGTGGATAAGTGGGCTCAGGTACGCCACCCATAGAATGTATTTACAGTCCAAATCAGTATTGGTGTAGTGAATAAGAACATGGGTGGGTGTGTCCCTTGATTCGTCAGGGAAGGAAGGAAGTGGCTGTAAAGACCCATTAAGCAGCCACCTCCAAGCAAAAAAGCATGTACCTAGCATGCAGCTGAGGGCTCCTTTAAGATAATGGAGAACCCTGCCCAAACCCAGTGAAAAAAGAACGTGTTTAACTTTAGCCACTAATGTGATAGATGCCTTTGGATAAATTTAGCACTCCTAATCATTAATAGTTACAGATGATATAAAATTAGGCCAAATCCACCAATGATTTTGAAATCCTTGACCTTTTCTAAGACAGCAAATACTCTTGATTTAATAAGATTTGCTAACTGATAGTCAAACTAGAGAATACATTTTTTTCTAGACTCAACAAAGCATGTTTATTAATAAAATAATTTTAATGAGTATTGAAATATTCCTAAATTTGTCCAGCTTGTTGATCAGACACACTTCTATGATTAACACAGACCAGAATAAAGATTTGTATAGTAAAAACAAAAAACCAAAAATTTAAAATTATTATAATCGAACATCAATATTTTACTCTATCTTCTTACTACATCATTTGAAAGAAATGAAAGGAACACTGAGTTTAGACATCATACTCCTGCTAAAACAACTAGCAATCAATTAACACTGTCAGCAATGAAACTCAATTTTCTCCCCTGCATGTGGAGGTGAATACACAGAACAGATTGGTAATTCCCGTTGTGAGTGCAGCTAAGTGTTTCTAAGCAACCTTGCTCCATCATCTTCTGTGACAAAAACAAGCGAAAGTTTGAACTGCAGTCTGATAGAGCTGTGAATGCTAATGATTAACCAAAGAAGAGTGCTTCGTTAATGATTTCTGAATGGAAGGTAAAGGAATAACATCTTTTTTTTAATTAAAATTAAAATGAAACATGTATTTTATTAAATTGAAAACTCAAATAAATTTAAGTTTACCTTCAGTAACTACAATATGAGAAAGAAATGAGCTTTCACTATCTTTCCTCATTAGATCTCAGATAACCAAATTATATTACTATTTTTTCCATAGATTTCTCCCTCACAATCCTGTGTAATACATCCATTTCATAAATCCATGTCCACATAATTTGCAATGGAATCATTTATCAGCCTTGGTATTTGCTTAATCCTTTTAGCAGTTCTGGGTGGACAACATACATCAGCGGAAAATGTGCTGGTTTGACCTGAACAGTCAGATGCGCCATACATCATTACAAAGCAGTACTGTAAATGGAGATGTTGAAAGCAGCACACTGCACTATTATTTGCAACTGAGCCATAAAAACTAGCTGTAAGTTAGACAATGCTGAAACTACTTTTCAGAAACTATTTTTATATGCATTTTGACAGACTGGATAGAATTGCAAGATGTCTAGTCACAGGTCTGAAATTAGTCTACGGTGCACTGCCTGTCCACTATGAAATTTACCTGACACACAAACAAGTATTCTCTCAGTATGCTTCTTTCACACATAATATTTTAATACTCTGCATTATGATGCTTATACAAAAGGTCTCTCTCTCTATGCATGGTAATGAAACACCATTCAAAGTGTTTACAATCAGACTTACAAAAAAAAAAGATTAATTTACATGTATCCATGAATTTTGTGCACTCCACAGTCTGGGGGAGACTGCCCAATTAGCAATTTGACAAGTGCCTATCTCCTTGAAATGAAAAAGCATTAATGCCAGTAGATGAGCATTTAAATAAGTCTCAAATGTACTCAGATTTGGGGCTAGGAAGAGGACACAAGTATTTTTAGAAAGTTATGTGAGCATTGAGGAAAACAAAAAGATTTTGTATTTTCCACAAGTGAAGGGGGTTTTCTAACAGACCAGTGCCACCCCTCTGTGGGAAGCAGAGACAGAGCATGCTACAGGTCAGAATTTTTTTCCTGACATGCCATGGGTAATAGCTCAATATTTTGCATTATGGGGGAAAATATCTGTGTTTAACTACATTTTATTTTGTGATTTTCTCTCCAGTTCTGTAATTTGCCAAAAATATAACCTAAAAAGAGTCTTGGACACTGGTAGGCTTGTCATTTCCTCAAAAAGAGGAACCGAACTCTGACTGCAGAAACACAAAGCCAGGAATATGAAACAACAAAAATAAAGAAATCCAAGACCTGCAATCTCTTCTTTGAAATAAGACAACTGCTATCATGGGCATAGGCAAAGCTAAACAACCTGAGATGATTGTTTATATCCAACAGAATTATTAATGATAGGAGACTGTAAACTCTCTAGGATAGGGACACACACTTCATCTGCATTTTTATGACATACAGTTCAATCCTGGTTAGGACATTTGCTTGTTACCATAATATAAATGATTTGTAGTGCTAGTACCACCACCCACCAGGAACAATAGGGATTATACATTTAGGTTGAGATATATGACCCTTTTAGTTTATATGATTGGTAACAATGAAGTGAAATTTGGCATTGGCTTTGATGTGTAGAACTGCCTTTTTAAAATATAGAATTGTGTGTTTAATTTCCTTGGGTCTTCTTATGTGCTGTTCTTAAATGATGTTATTGTGCACGGAAGGTTATTAATCCATGAGGATTTCTTAAACTGTGCCTTGTAATAATAATGCTTAGTACTTTTCTAAAATTATTAAAATATGTGGAAAAAGCAGTTTCTTTGCTTTTGTCATGCAATACTCTGCATGGCTATCCTTGTATATATTGCCAGCCTGGACTACAATTCTGAGCCCACCTATTTTAATTCAGATCTTTCTGCAGCTAAGGAAAAATGTCAGTCCCATTGCTTCTTAAGACAGTGGTTCAATTCTGCACAGACCTTTAACTTACACATTTTTTAACCATAATTCATTAGTTAGTACATTAAGCTTGTGACGGATCAGTGATTCCACAGCCACGCGGAAATGGAATCTTAGAAGCTTTGCCTACATGTTTCTGAAGAGCTGTCAGAATTTCTCACTCTCAAGGACAGCCAACACAGTTGTCAGAAAAGCTCATACCTTGCAGAATGAATGCGGAGAATGAGGAAGATATCTGTAGCGTTTTGCATAAATATGTGCCTCAATTTACCTCCTTGATATTATTCTGGCTGACTGCATAAGGCCAGAGACTAAGATCAAATGAACACTAAGTGGGTTAAAACCCCCAGCCTAGAGGAAAAATAGAGGGAGTGGGCAGCAGCTTCTTGGGGGGAGAGATTGAATTAGGCAGTGCATGCAGCAGGGCTTTGGAACTAATGCAGAGGCTTTGCAGGATGTGCCTGAGACAGCTAGGCTCCACTAAACTGTGGGGGAGGTGATGAGCTGCAGGCAAGCCCCAGGCAATGGCGGCCTGTTGTGGGTTTAACCCTTTCTGACAGCTTCTTGTGTATTTTGAATGAATAGAAAATACATCTGTTTGGAAGTCGCTTTAATCAGCCACTGATCATAGGCACCCAAAGAGGAGTGACTTGCAGGTAGCAATTGCATGGGAGAGGGTGGTGGCCGCCACCATGGGACCCAATCTAAGCAATGTAATACAGTGTAGAAGGATGGGGGGAGGGACATTCAGACAGAGATGAAGATAGTAAAACCTGTCACCTGAAGAGGTGCACCTGTGAGGGATTCCAAGGGGGTCTGAGGCACTGCTTGCATTGTAACCATGGCAGGTGGGAGTAAGACATGCTGTAGGCCTGCTGATCCAGTCTAATGTGGGGCAAACCACGAAGCTCCACCCTGGTGAGAGTGCAGGTCAAGGTTTGTCACATTCCAAGAGTGCTCTTGGGAGAGCTCAGAGGTGCAGCTCGCCCCTGAGCCGTCACAATGCTTTTACGGCAAAGGTCAACAACACTAGAGTTTCCATGCACCTCTCTTTACTGTAAATTAGTGCTTCTGTAGAAAAATCATTTTCCATTTAGTTCTTGTGGTGTGACATACACATAAATCTGAGTTGCTCCCTGAGTAGCACCAGGGCTGAAGAATTGCCAGGAAAACTGTAACCCAGCACCCTTTTCATAGTACTCTCATTAGTTCTGTTTTGTCTGTAAACTGAAGACACCTTTTAAACTAAATTATACTGAATATATTAACCACAAATGCAAATCATGTAATCTTGCAAAAGATCCCCGTGTCATTTAATTTTTTTAAAATGGAGAATACCAGAAACTAAAGTATTCAATTTTAATTATTTATTATTATTACACTAGTGTACAGAGGCCACAGCCAGATTGGGACTGCATTGTGCTAAGTGCAGTCATATAGCTAATGATCATCCTTGCCACACAAGAGTTGGAAGGAAGAGAAGGTGGAACAATTTAAATGATACAGCTTTAAAGGGATAATCACCACGATATACCTGCATTTAGAGAATTAATAGAATCACTAGCAAACTCATCACAGAGAGTTTCTCTTTAATGTGTTAATACCATTCAGTCATTAATCAATGGAAGACTACCGTTTTGTATGAGAAGTTTTTAAATGAAAACTTTTCCATTTTGCAGTGTATTTTCTCTATAAACACTAAATTTCACAGCGCAAGAACAATAAGATTGAGCTAGAGTCTGAAAGACAGCTTTGTACCACACTGAAGGGGCAGTGTCCAGGTTACAGGGCCAATGTTTAATATTTCCTATGTCAGCCTTGCAGAGCTAGAACTGAATCTCAAAGTTCTAGATGCTCAGCAAAGCAACACACCAGTCAAACGAAGGTACTTGATTTGTTGTAATCCTAAAAAGCAAATGGCTCACTCCAGCTCTATGTTCTATCTGCGTTCAAACGAAGAGCCGAGAGATGTGGATTCTGCAGAGTCCCCTGCTAGCTCCAAAGAGTGGGAGTACCGTGTAGGGTCCATAAATATTCAGTGATAAACTCAGAGTTCTGTATGGTTCCTTGCTGGGCCACCTACGTGTGATTGAAGGGATGTACTTTTAACAGCTATATGTCCCTTAAATGAAAGAGCGAACTGATTTTGCCTCAGAGACACATTTGTAATACAATTTTTTATATGGGTAAGTTGTATTAATTTGGGTCAGGTGAACATCATGGTATCAAATAGAGTACAAATACATGCATAGTAGACTGATTTAACTGCAAAGAGAATAGCTCTAGAATACTTCTCCATGCAAAATGACCTTCCCCAAAATATTAGATTTATTTACATGAATTTTACAACTGACAGGTCACCCATTACAGAGTCAAAAAGAAATTCTGTACATGTAGATAAAGCACTCAACCTATAATTCATGCCATACATTATTTATATCATACCACTCTAACACAACAGTGGACAAGTATTGTGGATGATTGCCAGTAATCTGAGGGAGAGCGTCTTAATAGTTTTATGCAACATTAGCTTCAGATTGATAATCAGGTTGATCTATGTTCCAATGCGCAAAGCATTATAAACTAGAAAGAGCGTGCTGAAAAAATGAATTGATAAATTACAAACTTATTCTACTTTCCTATTCTCTTTCCAAACTGCATTGATGGCAATGGGATTTCTGCACAAAGATCAATGATAGAGTATAGTGTTACTATTGTCATGGGAAAGTTTCCTCTTACGTCAGGGTAAAAGGACCAGGTGACAAATGGGTGGGATATGTGAACATTTTCCCTCCCATAAACCAGGTTCATCAAGCACCTAACAAATCTGTCTCAAGGAAAAGCATTTGCTAAAGAAGCTACAAGTCTGGCTCAAACAGCTAATGGCTCAAACAGCAAAAGCCACCTGTAAGTAGTACTGAGATTCATGGAAAGGAGCCTTATATTTAAGGAAACTGAAGCAGTGAAGTGATTCCAGGAAGTCTAGCTAAATAAAAAACAAGGCTTTTCGGCCAACTTCTAATTAAAATAACCTATGAATGAGTGAGAAAAGGAGGTTACTTACCTGTAACAGGAGATTCTTCAAGTTGTGTGGTCTCTATCTGCATTTCACTGAGGTTTATACACCTGCACCATGAGTGTGGGAGATTTTGAAAGTAGCAGTGTCCATTGCTCCGCCTCATGGTTTCATCCGATGCAATAAAGAACAGGACAGACTGACCACACCCTCAGTTCCATCTCCACTGCAAGCCAAGAAATCCACAGCAGAGGGGAAGGAGGGCAGGATTGGAATACAGATAAGGACCACACACCTTGAAGAACCTCTAATTACAGGTAAGTAACTTCCTCTTCTTCGAATGAATGTCCCTATTGTATTCCACTGAGGGTGATTAACAAGCAGTCCTTAGCTGGGAGGAGGGTGCGAGGAAGATGATGGAACTGCGGAACAGAGAACAGCCATGCCGAGTGAGGCATCCATCGCAGAGTCTAGCACTAAGATGTAATAGGAAGAGAAGGTATGTACCAAACTACATGTGGCCTCCCTACATATGTCCATAAGCAGTACATTGTGATGCACAGCCGTAGTCTATGCTTGTGCTCTCATGGAGTGGGCTCATACCCCACAAGGCAGAGACAGTCCCAATAACTGACAAGAGAGCATAATGCCCCCTGACACCCACTTAGAAATCCTCTGAGTGGAGATCGCTTGCCCTTTAGTCCTTTCCGCTAGAGTGATAAAAAGTCTGGGAGACTTCCTGAATGACCATGTCCTCTGCAGGTAGAAAGCCAGGGCCCAGCAGACACTGAGGGAGAGAAGGCGCTGTTCCTCCGCTGAGGTGTGAGGTTTCAGAGAGAAAGCAAGTAAGTATAGGGGTTGGTTGAGATGAAAGCGGGATTCAACCTTTGGTAGAAACTTAGGATGCAAGGGCATGGAAATGTCCTTATGGAACATGGTAAAGGGGGAGTCTGCCATCATGGCCCCAGAGTTCACCAATCCTTCTAGTGAAAATAATAGCTACCAGGAAGGCAACCTTCATGGAGAGGAGAGACAGGGAGCTGGAAGCCAGAGATTCAAAGGGTAATTTAGTCAATGCCATGAGGACAAAGTTGAGATCCCATTCTGGAATGATGGACTGAATAGGAGGATAAATCCATAGGAGTCCCTTCTAAAACCTGGTAGTCAAGGGGTGAGGATAGAAAGAGGGGGGTGGAAGGCACTGATAGCGACTATGTGCACCTTGACAGAGTTGAGAGCAAGACCTGACTTCAGGGAGAGGAGATAGTCCAAAAGAAGAGGGACGTCCATATTTTCAGAGGCAAGACCCCTCTGTTGGGCCCATGCATGAGGTGAAACACTTTCACTTGGCCCTATAGGACCACCTTGTGGACTCTTTTTTGCAACTCGAGAGGATGTCTTGTACTGCTGATGAACATTCCCCCTCTAGTGAAGATGCCCATCCAAAAACCAAGCTCTGAGGTAAAGAGTCTGTGGCTCGCGATGCCAGATCCTCCCACCATGTGGCGTGAGGAGTTCCAGGAAGGCTGGCAGCAGAAGCAGGGGACATGCTGATATGCAGAGAAGAAGGGGAAACCACAACTGGTGAGGCCAGAATGGAGTGATCAGAATGACTGTCACTCTCTCCCATCTGATCTTGCGTGGGACACACAGCAGGAGGAAAGGCATAATTGATCTTGTGCAACCATATGATGACTAGGATCACGGTGGACAAAACGCATGAAGCAGAACAAGGGCGCATGCGTGGACTGACAGACACTACTACTTTCAAAACTGCTGGCTCCAGACACATGGCGCATGCACATAACCCTCAGTGAAATACAATAGGGACCATCATTCGAAGAACAGTCCAATTTGTGTTTTGAATTTCTATAAAAAAAACTTATATAGAGATTTTAAATGATTACATTTCATTTTATAGCTTTTCCTTACAGTATCTGAAAAACAACACAAAGAAAACAATAACAGCAGTTACATTCCCCCTCAATATCCATTTCTAAATACATCTCCAGTTTAACAAAAGCTGAAAAGAAAATAATAGTGGAAGTCATCCTTCATTGTCATAAGGTTAGCCAAAGAATAACTTTTATTTACTTTCTTTATGCAAAGACAGGAAATAGCCCTCAAAAAAAAAATTTTGCATGCCCCTTTTGCTGAAAACCGATTGCCATGTTCTCTCTCCATTTTGCAAAGCGCTTGGACATGATTACACCTCCTATGAAAAATGATCTCAGAGAAGTCACATTTTCAAATCGTCTCTTACTCTCTTCTCTTCCAGCCACTGTAGATGGCAAGCAAGATAAGATTAGCCAAAGAGGCTCATCTGTACTTTGCAATTAGGCGCTAATCACCTACTACTGCTTCAGACAAATCTGATTTAGATTTACTGCAAAAGAGGAGGAAAACAGGATGGTATGGTTAGCAAAAAGATTTTGGTAAGTCAGAAGTGATTTTCCTTGTAGAAAAAAAAAGCTAATCTTTTACTTCAAGCAAGTCCCCTCTTATGAATGCTAGAACATTATCTAAAAATCAAGTTATCTATATGCTCTTGATTCAATTCATCGCTGGCACCCATGGAGGAGTAAGGTTTACCATTTCTATTTTTTCCATTTGAGCATTTAGACTATAAATAATAACAAATGCTCATCACCATGAAAACTGAGCATTTTAAAAATATGCTAAACCTATTAAAAGACCTCTGTATTCTTCTTTAAAAGCTCTCTTTGAAGCTGGCTTGCTTTTAATTAGAGATAAACAAAATAAATAAGAATAGAGATACCTGCTGCGAATGTGATACACATTGGTGAAGATCTGGTTCACAGTATAATTCCTAATCAAATTTCCTACATCATTAATCCTATTTATGTGGTTATTTAATGATATTTACATTACTGTGTGTACACAAGTTATGAAGAAAAAGTAAGCCTTGAAACATTCTGGGTAATTGTGGGTCCCCTGTTCCCACTGTCTCCAGGCTAGGAAGTCAAAACGTGCAAGCAAAACTTCCAAATCTGTGAACAGGAACAGGTAACAAATGGGATGCAGTAGACCAGGGGTAGGCAACCTATGGCACGCAAAGGCGAACGAAAGCTCATTTTTAGTAGCACTCACACTGCCCGGGTCCTGGCCACCAGTCTGGGGGGGCTCTACATTTTAATTTAATTTTAAATGAAGCTTCTTAAACATTTTAAAAACCTTATTTACTTTACATACAACAATAGTTTAGTTATATATTACAGACTTATAGAAAGAGACCTAAAAACATTAAAATGTACTACTGGCACGTGAAACCTTAAATTAGAGAGTGAATAAATGAAGACTCGGCACACCACTTCTGAAAGGCTGCCGACCCCTGCAGTAGACAGTATCGCTTTCCACACTAGCCATTTTAATTGTTTTGCTGGGACAGGGTTTTAAATTTCTGTCACTGAAATAGCCTCATGAAGCCTTCTCCACTGACAATGGTCAAGACAGCCTGTTATTCCAGCTGTCATAGAACAAATACATGAAAAGCAGTTCAGCTTTATATATTTGCATCTTAGGAAAGACATTTTTGGATATGCAGGATGGGATGTGAAATAATGCTTCAGATTAGAACATGATTAAAATGATTCATTTCTATCATGTGAAAAGCTGTTTGCCTCGTGTCCCCCAAGTTTTAGCTATGTTTTCTAAGAGCAGGGATCTGACTACACTGGAATCTTATGGAGTCTTTCACTTTTTAAAAGATATTAATCTGATATTTTATTAGGCCACAAGACCCCTTTATAATCCTAAAACAGGCAGTGAACAGCATTAGCTACCACTGCAAAACAAAAACTAGAACAGAAAAACAGATAACATTTATCAAATATATAGAACTAGATACTGATACTGCACAGGCACATTCTTATTTTATTCCATTTGACAGCATTGCAGTATCAGGAAATGCAATATTTAAACATCTGTATGTCCACTGAATTAGAGTGATAGCAGTAAGTTTTACAAACAGAATGAGCGGAGAAGAATAATAGGTAGGGAAAAAATTAATTTCAGGTTCCCGAAATAGTCCTTAATATGCTATTGAATGTACCAATATACATACTAGTTTAAAAAAAAAAAAACCTATTATGAACTTCACCAGACACATAATTCCTATTTGTGATATACAATGTTGTGTATCATTTGTAATCACCAATTTAGATTATAAAAACCCTCAAGCAGTAGAACCAATAAATCACAGAATAGCTTAGAGCTATTAGAAAACATTAATTCTATTCCAAAAGCTAAATTAAATTTCACAATTTCTGTCAATGGGTTTGAATGGAACCTTCAGATGATTAATGTTTTATCAGAGATTGCACAGACAGTGAACACTGAGCCTGCCATTTAAAATTCAATGCTGGCACTGTGTTAGTGACCAAGTAAAAGGCTGATAGAGTTATCACAGGTACCGGCACTATTACTACGTTGAACGTAACAGATTGAGAAAGTCAAACATGCTGTGACACTGGCAGGCCAGGTGCCAGCTCTTGTCCAGGCTGCAGGCATTAGCTAAGAACTTTTTGGTTGCTTGAACTCTGAAGGGCCAAAGACTCTTAACTGAAGCCAGAGATCCCCAAGAGCTGCCTCCTGGGCCCGTTCTGAAATACACTTCGAATTGACCGATCACAACAACTCTGTCACTCTTAGGGCTTGTCTACACTGCCACTTTCTTGCTCAGAGGTGTGAAACTCCCCTCCCCCCTGAGTGATGCAAGTTTCAGCGCTGTAAAGTGGCAGTGTAGACAGTGCACCAGCACTGGGACCCGCGCTCCCAGCACTAGTAGCTGCTCCCCTTATGGGGGTGGATTTTTTTACAGTGCTGGGAGAGCTCTCCCAGCGCTGGTGCTGCGACTACAGACACACATTAAAGCGCTGCTGCGGCAGCGTTTTAACGCTGGTAGTGAAGACATACACTTAGGATTTAGATGGTAACTTATTTATGTGTATATGTTTGCTTGCTTTAACCTATAAATAACTATCTCATTCTTTTTTCCTAGTTAATAAACCTTTAGGCAGTTTATTACAGGACTGGCTACAGGTGTTGTCTTTGGTATAAGATCTGGAGTATCAATTGATCTGGGATAAATGATTGGTCTGTGGGTCCTGGAAGCAACCTGAATGTGGTGTGATTTTTGGTGTAAGTGACCATTTATCACTAAGTCCAGTTTACCAGGTAGCTAGATATACTGAAGAGTCTAAGGGGACAGTCTTATCATGGAGTCACAGACAGTTATAGTGATCCAGGAGTTCATATTTGTTACTGGCTTGGTGAAATCTAATTATAAAACACAGCACCAGTTTGGGGTGTCGGCCCTGTTTTTGACAGTCTGCACTGAGGCAGACATTCATGGTCATGAGCCACTCTACACAGCGCAACACATGTATCTGTAATTAATTCTGCTAGTCAGCTCAGTGCTTAGTAGTTAACATAAGGTATTGCTGCCACCGCCCCTGGAACCCTATTCTAGAGCAGCTTCAAGACTCTCACTGTTGGGCAGGAAGATACACACTTAGGACTGGTCTTCACTACGGGGAAACCAACACTGCTGCAAGAATATCTGCTGTCGACACAGTGCAGTGAAGACACCAGGGTAAATTGACCTAAGTTATGTCGATTCCACTTAGCTGGATAGCGTAACTTAGGTCAACTTACCCTGGTAGTGAAGACAAGCCCTTAGTGTCTAACATGGGAGGCATTTGCTCACCAGAGAATGACAGCCATGGCTTCCCAAGCATATGGTCAATTTACACAGCAGCATTTTATTTATTTCTGAGAAGAAACTGATTAACTGTACCCCAGGTGAGGAATAATTACAGTGATGGAAACTATTTGAGGAAAACAGTTAAGTATAAGCAAAAAGAATGAGGAGTAATTGTGGTACCTTAGAGACTAACAAATGTATTTAGGCATAAGCTTTTGTGGGCTAAAACCCACTTCATCAGATGCATACAGTGGAAAATACAGTAGGAAGATATATATACACACACACACAGAGAACATGAAAGAATGGGTGTTGCCATACCAACTATAATGAGACCAATCAATTAAGGTGGGCTATTATCAGCAGGAGAAAAAAAAAACTTTTGTAGTGATAATCAGGATGGCCTATTTCCAACAGTTGACAAAAAGATGTGAGTAACAGAACTCTAATACCCTCATCATTTGGACTTGCCTAAAGATCACATTCTGGCACAGCCAGCCAAAGTTCTCCTACCTGAATTGTGGCCCACCACTAATAGAGAAAAATAAATATCCTGAGGTTTGTAATCAGAATAGGGCCATCCTTGGGGGAAAATAATAAAGTTAACAAAAAATAAGGAAACGCAAAAAGCACTGAAATCAAGATACAAAATCTAGTCAACTTCAAAATAATAAGCAACTTGGGAGGGGGAAACAAGACATTTCTAACTATCAACAACCAAAGAGATTAAGAACAGCAGAAAACAAGTCTTCAAAACAGCAGATTTTATTTTCTATTTCTGACTTTTTTTTGTTTGATAAATTATTGTGCATCACAGTTCACAGTAAATATTTGAAAAAAAATTAAAGCAGAACACTTGTTAATAACTGTAGGAGACTTGATGAGGAATCTGGATATTGCCTGGACAAAACCATTCAGCATTGGAATATGGCATTTTAAACAATGATATATTAGTATTACTTAAACAAGATCTTGAATAGATGTCCTGTTCTATGGGGGAAAAAATTCTCCTTCCTTTTCTGTGTTGAAAATCAAAAAGAAAATAATTGAAACCATTTTAATGTTTTTAAAGATATTCTGTGTACATACAGAAGATCGGAAAATCTGGTAGGTTCAGTGAATAGGATCCCCAATCGGAAGTGGACCAGATGAAGGAAAATCATTTAATCATCAGTGGTTACATGCTTAAGTATGGTTATCTCATGTACTGTATTCAAATGACAATGTAAAGGGTGGGCATCAGTAACATACTGAGGTGTATGACAGTTCAACTAAAGAAAAATCCCCAAAATTAATTTACTGTTTTCTAAGCTACAAATATCCATGTGCGTTTACCAGACAATAATATATAGCCTGGTGGAAAACATGCCTGGCAGGTATTAAAAAAATATTTGGGCTGTCAATTAATCACAGTTAATTCATGCAATTAACTCAAAAAAATAAATCTTGATAAAAAAATTAATCACAGTTTAAATTGCACTGTTAAACAGTAGAATACTAATTGAAATTTATTAAATATTTTTGGATGTTTTTCTACATTTTCAATATATTGATTTCAATTACAACAGAATACAAAGTGTACAGTGCTCACTTTATACTATATTTGATAAAATATTTGCACTGTAAAAATAACAAAAGAAATACACCGCTACCTCGATATAATGCCACCCGATATAACACGAATTTGGATATAACATGGTAAAGCAGTGCTCCGGAGGGAGTGGGGGGGCGGGCTGTGCACTCCGGTGGATCAAAGCAAGTTCAATATAACACAGTTTCACCTGTAACACGGTAAGATTTTTTGGTTCCCAAGGACAGCGTTATATCGAGGTAGAGGTGTAGTATTTTTCAGTTCACCTCATACTAGTACTATAGTGCAATCTCTTTATTGTGAAAGTGCAACTTACAAATGTAGGGTTTTTTTTGCTACATAACTGCACTCCGTAACAAAATAATGTAAAACTTTAGAGCCTACTTCTTGTTCAGCCAATCGCTAAGAGAATCAAGTTTGTTTACATTTTCGGGAGCTAATGCTGCCCACTTCTTATTTACAATATCACTGAAAGTGAGAACATGCGTTCACATGGCACTTTTGTAGCCAGCATTGCAAGGTATTTACATGCCAGATATGCTAAACATTCATATGCCTCTTCATTCTTCGACCACCATTCCAGAGGACAGGCTCCCGTGCTGATGCTTTTTATTTTATTTTTTTTTTAATTAATTAATTGAATCTGTGACTGAACTCCTTGGAGGAGAATTGTATGTCTCCTGCTCCATGGTTTTACCTGCATTCTGCCTTATATTTTGCATTAGTTGTTAGTGTTGTTTGATTTAAGAACACTTTCACTGCGGATCTGACAAAACACAAAGAAGGTTTCACTATCCGATTTCTAAAGATAGGTACAGCACTCGACCTAAGGTTTAAGAATCTGATGCGCCTTCCAAAATCTGAGATGGACGAGGTGTGACGCATGCTTTCAGAAGTCTTAAAAGAGCAACACTCTCTGCAGAAACTACAGAACCGGAACCACCGGAAAATAAAATCGACACTTTGTTGGTGGCATCTGACTCAGATGATGAAAATAAACATGCATCAATCCGTACTGCTTTGGATCATTATTGAGCAGAATCCATCATCAGCATGGACGCACGTCCTCTGGAATGGTGGTTGAAGCATAAAGGGACATATGAATCTTTAGTGCATCTGGCATGTAAAGATCTTACGACACCGACTACAACAATGCAATGCAAACACCCATTTTCACTTTCAGGTGATTTAAACAAGAAGCGAGCAGCATTAACTCCTACAAATGTAAACAAACTTGTTTGTCTGAGCCAGTAGCTGAACAAGAGGTAGGACTGAGTGGACTTGTAGGCTCTGAAGTTTTACATTGTTTTATTTTTGAATGCAGGGGTTTTCATGATGAAGAGATTGCACTACAGTATTTGTATTAAATGAAATAAAAATACTATTTATTTTGTTTTTACAGTGTAAATATTTGTAATAAAAATAAATATAAAGTGAGCAGTGTACACTTTGTATTCTGTGTTGTAATTGAAATCAATATATTTGAAAATGTAAAAAAAATCCAAAAATATTTAAATAAATGGTATTCTGTTATTGTTTAACAGCACAATTAATCGTGATTAATTTTTTAATTTGTGAAAATATTCACAATTATTTTTTAAATCGCTTGACAGCCCTAAAAAATACATATAGTAGTACTGAACAAACATTGTTGGTGCTTGGCTTTTATTAAAAATGCTTCCTTTTTGCCTTACCTCCTCAAATGGAAAACTGCATTCTCCATAGTAAATTATCTTTAGAGTCCCAAAACACTTTGTTAACAAGAATATGTAAAAATTTTCTTGGGGAAATATATAATATAGGATATTAAATGATGTTTCCATTAAATTTTGTGTAAGGGCAGTTTGTGTTTATTCTCTGCATCCATACCACACAGGTATTTGAAATCTGTAGCAAATTTAAAAGTTTAATTTCTCTCAAAATAAAGATTTCCCATGTACAGGACTGAATGGGGCATGTCTAGTTATTGATTTAACTTCACAATTTCTCATTATTTTGACTTGTGTTTTGTTTGCATTAAACTCTCTATTAATTTTTTTCCCTCAGTAGAATTACTGATTAAATCTTCCCTCTTTTTTAAAGCAAAACAGTGATTTGTCCTCAACCAATAGATTAAACATGTACGGTACAAAAACACCTAGCTAGAAAAAGAAAAATTTTGCTAGAGAGACGAGACAAGACATGACATGACATTGACGGGGAGGAGGAGGGATAGCTCAGTGGTTTGAACATTGAACTGCTAAACCTAGGATTGAGAGTTCAATCCTTGAGGGGGGCACTTAGGAAACTGGGGTAAAAATCTGTCTGGGGATTGGTCCTGCTTTGAGCAGGGCATTGGACTAGATGACCTCCTGAGATCCCTTCCAACCCTAATATTCTATGATTCTAAGTCTCAGCCCTTAACAAAACATTGCTAGAGCTGACTTGGTTTCCCCTCTTCTGTAGTTCAGTGCTCCAAAGCATTAGTTTGCAAAAGTTTAAGACAAAACTACAGTAGAACCTCAGAGTTATGAACACCTCGGGAATGGATGTTGTTTGTAACTCTGAAAATAACATTATGGTGGTTCTTTCAAAAGTTTACAACTGAACATTGACTTAAAACAGTTTTTAAATGTACTATGCAGAAGAAAAATGCTGCTTTTAACTATCTTAATTTAACTGAAATAAGCACAGAAACTGTTTCCTTACCTTGTCAAATCTTTTTCTAAACTTGCCCTTTATTATTTTAGTAGTCTATGTTTAATACAGTACTATACTGTATTGGGGCAGGGGGGTTGTCTGTCTGGCTGCTGATTGCATACTTCTAGTTCCAAATGAGGTGTACAGTCAGTTCGTAACTCTCATGTTTATAACTCTACTGTAACTCTAGTGAGGTCTAGTTCAGGGGTTCTCCAACTGGGGGTCGGGACCACTCAGGGGATCGTGAGGTTATTACATGGGGGGTTGTGAGCTGTCAGCCTCCACCCCAAACCCTGTTTTGCCTCCAGCATTTATAATGGTGTTAAATATATAAGTGTTTTTAATGTATAAGGGGAGGGGTCACACTCAGAGGCTTGGTATGTGAAAGGGGTCACCAGTACAGAAGTCTGAGAACCCCTGGTCTTCATCCTCACTGTTAAACAGTCATTAACCACTTGAACAAACTACCAAAGGACGTGGTGGATTCTCAATCAGTCCATGTCTTCAAATCAAGACTAGATGCTTTTCTTGAGGATACACTTTAGCCAAACACAAATTATTCTATAGCCAAGCCAGTTATTGGCCTCAATCCAGGGTAACTGGATGAAAATTAATGGCTTCTGTTATATCAGATGTCAGATTGGATGATCTAATGATTCCTTCTGGCCTTAAACTCTACGAATCTATGCAATAGCTAATTATTTTTTAACAGCTGTTTTTCTAGATAACAAGGCCAACATTCTCAAACTTTGGTGACTAAACTTAGGTTTCTAAATAAAAATAGCTAGACCTGCAGTACACATTGACATTAATAGAACCAATAGATGCTTAACACCTTTGAAAATTACGCATTTTATTAAAAGGATACTAAGACAAGGATCCAAACTGGGACTTTCAAAGGAGCTTAAGGGAATTGGGCATCCAAACGCCATTGAAATTCAATGGGTGATGACCAGGTAACTTCCCCTATACTCCTTCGTAAAGCCCACCCTCAAATTTTGACGTAAATCATGATGCAGTATCTGGAGGACATTTTCAAACTGTACAGTGAGGCATCTAACGCCTATCGATTTTCAATGGCAGTTGGGCACCTACCACCTGTAGCTTCGAAAGTCTCCCCTCCTCCCATAAAACTCACTTTTTCCACAAAGCAAACAAACCAATTCACATCATTAACATGTATGTCAACCATCAAACTACTCTGCACATAATGTGATTCAATAGTAAAATTTAAATGTTCACCAATCGCCTCCAGGCACATTTGTGCCCGGTACTTGTTATCTGTACATTTATACAGCAAGCTTCTCAGGCAGGAACCACATCTTCTTTTGCTCATATATAGTGCTGCACTATCAGGATGCAACAAATAAAATAAAAATTATAATTTAAATCTGAGCTATTATTTCGCTAACTTGGCTTTTCTGTACATCTATTTATAGGCATTTCTATAACTTTCATATCCAAGGTATCAACATCTGAAACGCTTTTGATCTGAATATATATTCTAGATCTTTGCGCAGTTCACATTGTGCCATCAGTAATAAAAATTCCTTTATGGCTCATATTCCTTTCCACTGACTTTTGGGCTATCACACTCCATCTTCTATCAAACACAGAAGAGGACTATAAATTTCTGAGTGTCTATAAGCGTTTTTAAAAGTTCACAAAAGCAGATCCTGAACTTACATTATATGAATTACTCAGTTTGCACGTATTTATTTCTAACCCATAGTTCTGATACACACACAGAGATTTGAAAAAGGTTGCTACTGAAGTCAATGACACCCTCAATTTTCTACAAGAATAGGAGGATAAAGGATTTGTCAAACTACAACACCATGAGCTTTTCTTGGCATTACCATGAAGCCATGTGATTCACACAGAAATTGCTTTGATTATCTCTTTCCTTTGATTATCATTTACTTCCACCTCTTACTTCCTTCATGTGTTCTCTTCCTTGCAGTTTCCTTTCACACCCAAGTTCACTTTCAAGCTGGCAGCATATTAGCCATCCTGTCAAGAGCTCTATTGTTTTATGTTAGCACTGTAGGAAAGACAGGGCTGAGTCACCACTCTTCAGCCCTGAACCACCGCTTACAGTACCCATGTCCACACTAAGCATCCTGTGCTTCTGTCAGTCGCCAGCTGCCTTCATTCTAAGTAAATATTTGAACAATGGGGTTGCTAATAAAACTCGACCTTCTCTGACTTCATTTGTCACATCATTACATAAACTCAAGCTCAAATTGTTTAAGATAGCTGCCACTAAGACAACGTCCATAAAAGACTTTTATTATGACAAACATCATTTTGTTCTCCGGTCCTGTATAATATTATGGGCCTGATCTCTTTACACCACCACATTTAAGGGCTTATTTTAGTTTACATACTTTTGAATTTCTTCCCTTATTTATGGGTTGGTTGCACAGACTTTAATCAATATTGGATTACTTTTCAAGGCATCAGAACTGGAAAGTTGCCTGGAGAAGAAAGACATAGGATTTTTATGAAAAGTCTGATACATCTCCCACCCAACTCACTTCTCAGAAACTTTAACGAAGGCCTGGTTAAGGGTGTTACCAACATTCGTTCTATCTAGAGGACCGTTCAGGTGTTTGTGCTTTACAGAACTTGACTTCTCTGTGACCTTACTTTGTTCCTCCCATTATGTCAAGACTCTGGCTGCTGCATCTATGGGCTAGACTGGAAGCATGTCACACTGAGTTATGCTTTAATAAATATGGTATGCTTTTGTTATTACCTTGTTCTGCTATGTATATGGCACCTGCTAACAACAGAGATCAGTAATTTTTCCATCAGCCACACTAAAGTATAATATCTTCTACCTTGGTCTCATTCTTTCAAAAGACATTTGAAAATCTAGTATCTTATGTAGTATATTTTGTAATTTATAAACACATTATACATTGTAAATATGAATTGTAAAATTCTAATCAATTTGTAGATAATCTCTAACAGGGCTATCAATGGTTTATAACAGGAATCAAGTTGCTTTGGAAGCAGAGACCACTATCTAATTACACAGGTGATTTCTAAAGAAGTTACAAGTATCTCTGATGGCCAGAAAAATCTATTCATGCCACAAAAAGCAAAAAAGACAACCAAGAAGCCATAATAATGCTTGGTTGCAACACTGCAGCATGGTAAATTTTGTTTAAAAAAAAATCTTATTCCCATTGTTACCACTACATCTCATGTGACCATCATTTTGAGGGACTGCACTGCATTTGACACTCTGCACCTTCTAGCCTACCTAACCCATCTATTCATTCTGTAATAGTAAAACCCAGCAATATCAAAAGGAAACACAGGTATCTGCCGTCTCTAGAAATAAATTGAAATATTTAAACTGTCTTTCCCATACTCAATAACGGCAGATCTACCTGGCATATCTAGTGGAATCAAACTGTACAGGAAATCATCTTAGTAATTGGGTAACAGGATTCTGATTTTACTATACCTTCTTAAAAGATATCTAGCTATGGAAGGAAATGAGCCCTTTGGGAGTAAATGGAATTGCTAGCGGAGTACAGAGGTTTAAGAAGCAGAAGCTCAAGCTCATAAAGAAATACTTATTAATATTATGCACACATATGAAGTCTATTCTAGATTTTAAATTTTTAAAACACAGTAAGAGGCAGAATTCAAATACACTTGCCTCTGAAGAGATTGCAGGAGAATCTTTGGTCTGTCCCTATTAAAATAAACAATAATACTGCAATGTTAGTGCCTATTAAAAGAAAATAAGAACATGACCTATGTAGATGGGGAATATAGGAGTAATATAAATTCAAAAATATTGCTTAGGGAGGAAGGTGTGGACATAGCTACATCAATGATAATATAACAACAGATTCATACAATCTAACTGAGGTATGCAAATGATAACTAGTTTCTCAGAAAACCAAACACATAGCCAAAAACTATATTAAACATCTAAATACAAAGTGAGACCATTACTGTTAAATGAAAAATATTTGAAAATCTACTTTTGTATTAAGGTAATACCAAATTACAGATTTTCAGCACTGTAATATTAAACTGGGAAGAGTATATAGAGACCGATTTTTTCATGTCAGAAAAGTTAAATCCCTCTGACGGTATTAGAGTCTCAGAATTAAAGTAGCTCCGCAGCAGAAGCCAGGAAAACAGGGTTTCATAGAAGATCTTTAGGTAAATAACATTACAATTCAGTAGTAATGTGCAATGAAATTCAGGACAAAGTATTTTTATCAATGTTGTCTGGACAATAATGCTGTAAACAGACAACCGGTTTTAAATTAATTTTGAATAAAGATACAAAAATCTGTTTGGAAACAGAACCACCATATACGGACAGCTGCTTAACTGATCTCAGGTCTTCTTGAGTGAGGGAGAAAGTTGGTATTGCCTGTTAGAGGATAACCAGGTGGCTCACTCCTCCGCTGTCTTCAGGGATGACCATACAGCCAATGAAGTTAAGATATCTTACTGGAGATCCCATGAAGCATGTGGTATTTGGAAACACACGCAAGCTGTCAGTTACTTTTTGTACTTTTCATTTTTGTACTTTTCATCCTCAATCAATAAAAAATTAATCACATTAATTAGGAGTTCTTGCATAAACTCCCAAGTGTAGGACCCAGTGCCATGAGTTTCTGGTTCCTATTGACTAGGACCATGATCCAGCAAAGCATTTGATCATATGTTCAATCTTAAACATAAATCATCCCAGTGAAATCAATGGGACTACTCACAAAGTTGAAGTTAAAGGGGCCTGTGATAAGACAGAAGGCTGTCTGGTTGCTCTGAACACAAGACAGAGTAGATTGCCTACTGAAAGCACAGTGACTAGAAGGGGAAGCAGGATTCACAGTTACACAGTGAAAGCAGGCAGTAGGCATGCTCTCCCTCTAATGTCTGCTACTGTGTAAGAAGTGGGAGTTTTATGTTTGAAGATTGAACAGATTCAAGTTCTGGATAATCACACTAAATTGTGGGTGTTTATCAGAGTCCAACCCCTTCAGGTTTTCCCATTGCTAATTTTAACAGTTAGGTACACTGTGTACAACTATGAATGACTGCCTGAATGAGTAAAATCTAAAGATATATATTTTAGATATTCTTGGTTGAAAAATTGGCTGCAGTCCGCATATTATGGTTGGGCAAATGAGACTCAGAGGTTTACTGGCTTAACGCAGCACAAATCTACTTTGCTGCTACTGTGTGGTTTTATGTTTAATAAAACTGTTGCTTAGTTTCCCACAAAAATGTGTTTCTATCCCTAAGTGCATCCTGCCCTTAGCAAGCAGCAGCTGGAACCATTCCAGCAACCCTGGGGGGTAAATATCCTCAAGCCTAATGACAGCACTCCGCTTGATTGATTGTTTTCTGCCAAGACTGTCCCATTCCTCAAAAAACAGAGTGGCTTAGGGGGAAGCAGAACCAAGGTGGTGGTAGGTTACTGCTACACACACTACAACACTTCAGCAACAGAGAGAGAGAGAGAACAGGTGCACTTCAAAGTCAATCACAAAGTAAAATTTTTTGGCCCTTCTGACAGTTAATCTGAAGCTTCTACAACATCTCTAGAGTGAGAAAACACTTCCACATCTCTGGCAGGCACTACACTTTCTAGAGCATAATCTGGATTTTGTTGTTTGCATAGATAGGAAAAGTGCAAACATACATAACAGCCATTCTTAATTTGATGCTTTTACTAGTTTAAAAATCTGATATTTTATTTTGTATTTTTAACAAAAATATTTTTTGTAATTAAAAGATATGAGAACAACATTTTCTGGGCAGGATCAAACTTTAATCACATTATCTACTCTTTAATAATGCAGCAAGAGAGGGCTTTAAGAAGCTATTCTTCATGTCCCATAAAACAAGAATAAACTTTACTGGCCTGGGTTTCGGGGGGGGGCTGGGCATTCACAGCTCTCAATGACTTCAACTGGTGCTGAGCACTAGTGAGACTCAGGCCCTACATTTCCAAAGAAATGCCTGATTAGAGCTATGATAAAATTCAAGTAGCCCTGCTGCATTCAGTCTTCCTGCAAGATGGCCTCACATATCACCCATCAAACATGATGCTCATCGTCCCTTCAACATGATGTTTCAATGTCTGGTAATACCAATTGTGGGTTTTTTCCCCAAAGAAAGTGCTGAATTAAAAAAAATTACTTAATTCCATTAATCATTAAGAAAATCACTGAAATAATATGTACAATCAATAACAAAATCTGCACAAGCACTTAATGTTAAGGCCCATCTGTTGTGAATCCACTCTGTTGTGCATATCGGTATTTCATTTCTTTTGAGTTTAACAATTACGTATTTTAAAAGCAAGTCACATAAAAAAACCTACTGTACATTGTCTGCTCATACAGGAGAAGTAGAGCTGATACAATCTCAGCCAAGTGCACGAGATATCAGGAATAGAGCTATGATAGCTTTTTCAACACCGATACAATCTCGCCACAACTGTTTGATACACTTCCGACACCAACATGGCTCCCTCCAACATGATGCAAGGTCACTACACTGACCTCTCTAATAATGCAGTTCTAATATCTTGTAAGCCTAGGAAGCTCCCGAGTTGGAGAGCTCCTGTTAGTGGAGTATAGAAGTAGAACAAACCTTGCACGGTTATTCAGAAATATTCTGAGACACTGTATGGTACACTCTCCTAATATCATCAAGGTCAATGACATTTACACACAAGTAGAGACACCCAGGATAGTGATCATCTAACAACAGTAATGGTTGCTGGCCCAAAACAACATCAGTGCCAGCAAAAAAATCACTAAGTCTCCATTTGGCAGAAATGGTGAAAACTATTGATTTTAAAGCTTTTATATTTTTCTGCTTGCACACAGCTAATATATTATGAATGCTTTTCACGCATTTGTTACATAATTTACATTCAGAAAGTATGTAGGTTAGAATTGGGGTACAACTAACAATTCCTTCCTTAAAAAACCCATACACAAAGAAGCTCAATACTCCCCTAAAAAATACCCACACAGACCTTTTAGGTTTCCTGACTTTGGGAATGACCTGAAACTGCCAAAGCAGAATGAGGTGACAAAAACCAATAAGTGTTGGGATTTTTGTTGCTGCTGTTTGGGTTTTCTTTTTTTTTTTTTTAAAGTAACAGTATAAACAATGCTTTGCTGTAGACTACTGCTCTCCCATCTTAGGTTTTCATAAATCTACCCTCCTTAAGTTTCCAGGCTTTAAAAAAAAAAAAAAAAAAACTGCTTTAGCGCCTCACAAAACAGACAGATGTACAAAGCTTATTTATACTGCAATACAACCCGAAAATAAAATAAGCTTTTATGGTCTGAAATATGAGCTTTTAACAACATCTGTGCAGTTAAAATGTGTAAGTGAACTTCCTAATGACTGCAGGGAATCAAACTCTTTTCAGAAGTACTATCTATCGTAAAAACATATTAGTGGCACAATGTTAAAATCATTATATTTTTATTTAATTACAACCCACTCTACATGGCAGTTCATGTAGCCTGCCTCACAATTAATCATCATTAGTGAAACCTGCAGCATAGTACTGTTCAGAGTAATCAGGATGATTATACAATATATGATCTTTATGTTTCTGTTTTGTCTCCACTGTGGTTATTAGACCCCTATCAATTTTGTAGCCAGGAGGGAAGTTTAGACAATATGGCAACATGGGAAAAAGCTGACCTGAACAAGTCTGTCTTTAGCTGCAAAAAAAACATTGAGATTAATTAGTTGTACCTTTCAGATCTTTTTTCTTTTCAGAAAATGAATTAAAAGACACATTGTGGTATTTTGGGATAAAAAATCCTAATTTAAATGAGGAAACATATAGAGCAGTTAACTAGAAATAATGTCTAAGTGGGCTAAACACCATATAAAAGAACTCTCAGAATTTGACATGGATCCTACACAGAGGAGCACATAATTTTAAAATAGAAAACAATTCAGACACAAAATGAACAGCATGGTTCTCTTTGGAGCATAACAAGTTCTACTTAATCTAACAATGGATTTTATTTAGATGACAAATATTCCTAACATAATTCCTAATATTAAGTCATAGCAGCAGGGACTTCATTTTATTTGCATCTTATGCAACACACAGCAGGCTGTCAGCATTTTAATAATATTGGGCCCAACTGACCCCTGCCACAGGAGGGAACTACAGAGAAGGAAATCTCTGCAAGGTTGTTTAAGGGACAGAAAGGAAGGGTCTAATTGTTAAGACAGTGGAGAAGAAACCAGCAACATCCTGAACGTCCAGGAAGGAAGAAGAGATTAATCAAATATGATGGCTCTTAACTGATATGTGCCATTTAAAAAAATGGTTGACTTAAGGAGACAGATGCCCTATAAACTTATGAGCTGAGAGAATCAGTATTGTATGCAGGTCACAGATAGTTTACAGGTGTTGCAGGAAGTCCCAGACACCTATCATTAAGGTGGCACACCACCTCCCATTTTAAGACCCTGTTTTCAGTTGCTTATAACCTGGCCAAGTTTTAACTATTATGGCTGAAATTTTCCAAGCCAAATGCAGGCTGATTTCCCCCCCCCCCCCCTCTGGAAAAGCAGCCAAAACAGCTCAGCCGTTTATGAAAACAGGGCTAAGGAAAAAATACAGTGTTCTGACTATGTTAAACTCCTGAAGCCCTTTCTTTCAAATGCTCTCATGTATCTATCCCATGAAGCAGGGACTTCAAATTTGGCAGGTGGGATGCCAGTGTGCCATCCCCAAATTTGGCCAAGTTATAAGCCTCTGAACATCCACAGTTTTCCCATGCTCTGTAGAGACCTGCTAGAGTTTAACAGCTGAACTCCGGAAACATTTTGTCCTCACTGAGAATGATATACCCTCTGACGCTCCCAGCGCTGAACAGACTGTGTACATGGAAAGACTGAGCATGCTCCAACTCTAGGGCTACAGAAGCTCGGAAGAGCTGTCCCTGTAAGTCAGGGGTGAGCAAATATTTTAGCCCAAGGGCCACATCTGGGTATAGAAATTGTACGGCGAGCCATGAATGCTCACAAAATTGGGGTTGGGGTGCGGGAGGGGGTGGGGCCTCTGGGAAGGGGTTGGGGATGAGGAGTTTGGGGTGTAGGAGGGTGCTCTGGGCTGGGACCGAGGGGTTTGGAGGGTGGGAGGGAGATCAGGGCTGGGGAATGGGGAGATGATCAGGGTGTACAGGCTCCGAGCGGCTCTTACCTCAAGCGGCTCCTGGAGGCAGTGGCATGTCCCTTCTCCAGCTCCTATGCAAAGGCACGGCCAGGTGGCTTGGCATGCTGCCCCATCCGCAGGCACAGCCCCTGCAGCTCCCATTGGCTGGAGTGCCGGAGCAGGGCTGAGCTGCGTGGTGTGGGCCTGACCCAACACCCCGGCTGGAGCAGGGCTGAGCTACATGGTGCAGCCCTCAACCCAATGCCCCGGCCAGAGCGCCGGAGTGTGGCCAAGCCACGTGGTACAGCTCACGAGCTGGCTTAAAACAGCCCGCAGGCCATAGTTTGCCCACCCCTGCTGTAACTGCTGCTATAGGCCAGGCACCAGAATTGAAAGCAGCAATCCTGTCTCCCCTGGGCTCTACAATTCCTTGCTTTGTTAATTTTGAGCAAATCTTCCAACTTCTGCAACAAATGAGGCAGGAATCCTATAGACAACAGCCTCCTTCACTACACAGTCCTGATTAATCTCCAGAGCAGGTCCATCCTATGCAATGACTGAGGCAGGGGTCTTGTGGAAAAAATGTGCAATCATCTAAATAAAAACTGTAGCATCATAACGCTTACGCATAAGGGCGGATCAATTAAGACTGCACAGGCAACCGTACTTCTGCCATTTCCTCTTTTGAGCGCTCGACCATGCAACCTTAACGTTCTTTTAACATGTATTTTTTATTGTTATTGTATTTATACACACACCACCCATAGGATTACAGCATATACATAGTTTGTGGAAAAAATGTGCAATCATCTAAATAAAAACTGTAGCATCATAACGCTTACGCATAAGGGCGGATCAATTAAGACTGCACAGGCAACCGTACTTCTGCCATTTCCTCTTTTGAGCGCTCGACCATGCAACCTTAACGTTCTTTTAACATGTATTTTTTATTGTTATTGTATTTATACACACACCACCCATAGGATTACAGCATATACATAGTTTCCACCAAGACTGTATGAAAGGAGCAAGTCAATACTGATCTCACAGCTAGAGATTGATGTGGGAGAAGTCTGAAGATTTAAAAAAAAAAAAAAATCTGGCATTACATTAAGTTTAGAAGGGCAGAATGGCTGCTGATCCCAAATGGCTTTAGAGAAAAAACTCAATGTGCGTGAGTTCCACATTGTACTTGTTGAGATGATTTAGATTACTTTTTTAAAAATTACAAAATAATCAATTTATACTCCAGATTATATTTCTATCAATATTTTTCCATGCATGTTTTGTATCATTAAAAAGGTAAAATAAAACAATTAAACCCTCTATTCTTTTTTTAACTTATACTAAACATAAAGGAATATGAACACATCTGATTTCCTGCCTTTCTATGAACTTTGCAAACTGCCGCAATAGCCAATGGGGAATTTTTACATTTATGATGTAGACAGTACGGTCAACAAGAACCATTAACCATGTAATAGAAACAAGCATTTGAGTGGTTATACAATGAAGGCTTATGCAGTTTCTGGTTAATCAATGGCAGTGCCATTTGCCCTGAAGAAAAAAAATCTTCAATGGCATTACAATTAGGCAGCTACCAGCAACTGGCATTGTGTGAATAAATGCCATAAGGAAGAAGGGAAATAAAACAGGAATTTAAAAAAAATTGCAAGAAAACAATTATCCCACACGTGTTCTGTAAAGATAGAATTAAGTTTCCAGGATTGGGATTACTGAAGGCTTCAATGTATAACTTTGTTGACAATTTAAGACTCTTTGAGAAAGTAGTCTAGTAGTGTCACTGCTAGTGATATACAACAGATGCTATATGTTCCTATATACATTTTTTCCAATATTTTATCCGATTTGTGTATACATTCCCTGAACCTCATTTTCATGAACTCTTGTCTGGTCATGTGAGTCATTAGTTTTGCTTCACCTTCAAACTCTTTTGATTAGCATTCCACCACTAATGATACGTTTCTCAGCATATGTGGGAGTAGGGGGGTGGGTGTATACAGTAATATGCAATGTAACAGCAAACCATAGTCCCTTCATACAATAAATACACAACAACAAAGCAAATCACACATGCACATCTGTGCGGACACATGCACACAGTCTGCTAAGAACTTTTCTCCTCCTTTTATCACCCCACTAATAGCTCCCCCACCCATATGTTATTGTGTTTATTAATGTTAATTGCATAAAATCTGAGCAGGAGTTTTGCCTTATTTCACACTTATTATGCTATGTCAATAAAATAATAATAATAATAATAATGACCAAAACTTGAGTAAGAGGGGGAAATTAGGATGAAGCAATATTATATTGTTCTAAGAACCCTGGAAACTCCAACCACCACACCCTGCAAACATATACAAAAAAATACAAAAATGCAAAAAAATACACCATATCACAAAATGCGGCCCTTAGACATGCCTCTACAAACCTCAGTGACCTCTAAAACAAAACTAAAATATATTTATCACTCAAGCTACATTTTCTCAATTCTTGCAGCACTCATTGCTCTATCCCATCAGTGCAGCCTGCACGTGAGATCTGATCAATAAACCAGAAACCAGTGTAGAAATTACTGTTGTAGTATGTGACATGGCTAGACAGCAGTTCTCTTCACTGTCTGATTAAGTAGCTATAAAAAAACCTGACAAGGAAAAAAATTGGAGTTCAGCTTTTTTGTGTGCAGAGAATGCTCATAGCTGATATAGTAATGCTAACATTGATTTGAAAGAAACTTTATTAAGTTGAAGAATCAGGTGAAGGATATTTTCTAAGGAAAACAGAAGTTTTCCTCTCTTTAAACTGTTTATTTCATTCATACCCATAAATACATACAGATAAGCTTTCCCTACCTTCTGACATCCATCAGGCAGTTCAATCAAATGGAAATTCTACAACAAAAGCACTATCTTCAATTTTATCTGGTCTGCTTTGCTCAAACAAATACTTGGTCTAGAACACAACATGCAAGACTTCTCTGCTACATTTGTGAAGGTGGATGACCTTAATTCAATCGAGGGTGAGAAAAGGAAACACCAGAGTGATGAGCAAGGATCTAGAGTAACTATACAAAAAAGACATCTCTGCTGAAGGTTGTACTTAAGTAAGCAATTACATCTTCTCTAATTGTGGCAGACACACACACAAACCTGCAGGAGCCCGGAACAAATCTTTACCAACTAGAGAAACTCCAGAAGTAACTAAAGAACCAGTTAGTAAAAAAAAAAAAAATACACCACCTACTAAAGATCCCCCAACTCTGTACTAAAGTGGTTCAGCTACAGGCAAGTCGCATCTTAGGTGCATTTAACATGCGCAAATTCAGCTTTGCGCGGTCGGCAAAAACGGGGGGGGGGGGGAAGAAAAAATAATATAAAAACTGCATCTGTAGTGCAGGCGATTCCGCCCGCCATTCAACTCAATGAGTGTTTCACTATATGTGATTTTTGCTTTACACGCTAACTGCGGAACGGAACCCCCGCGTAAGATGAGACTTTCCTCTATTCTGATAGATCCAGCTTGCTGAAAATGAAACACGTACCCCTTATGAAACATTTTTTGGGGGAAGGAGGGGTTGGGTGGGTTTACCTCCAACATGAAATCTGCTGCAAACATGGTTCAGAGGTGGCCTTTAGGATGCTGCTCTTGCAGTCTTCCTGAGATAGAAAAGCTAGGACATTTGTTGAGGAAACTACAGTTCTAAATCCCACTAGCATTATCATTAAAATCTAACCACTAACCCATACTAAAAAGGATGGAATCCTTGTCTAAGGTATAAGGACAGACCTTTGAACTTAAAAAACAAGGAAGGCAGCCTTTGAACTTAAACAAGGAAGTGGTCCCATAAGGGCATATTAAAGATGCTTCAAATACGTCTTGGTCTAATAACAAAATGAGGGCTAAAAACTGTTACGAAGAATTTGGAGCTGAAGAAATGCCCAACTATCACTTGGTTTGAGTCATAAAGTCCACTGTATATAGGCCACATTCCAAGAACTGTATCAGTTTGAGGATGCTAAACCTGATCAAAAGCAAAGGCTTTCCCAGGTTTAGGACTGTTCAGTTGTAAACAGGCCAAACAGCAAGAGGGATAACACACAAGAGACAAATGCAGTACAGTAACTCCTCATTTAACATTGTACTGGTTAACATTGT
Source organism: Mauremys mutica (assembly GCF_020497125.1). Lineage (NCBI taxonomy): Eukaryota > Metazoa > Chordata > Testudines > Geoemydidae > Mauremys > Mauremys mutica. The sequence continues at coordinate 268,322,476 of NC_059073.1, forward strand.
TTCGTTGTTACGTTGCTGATCTATTAGGGAACAAGCTCGTTTACAGCTGCGCAATGCTCCCTTATAACATTGTTTGGCAGCTGTTTGGAGGATTCTCTAGAAGAGCAGCCCCTCCTTGTGGGGATTAGAACTGGGGAGGTGAGGGGGGCTGGCAGCACCTCCCCCATCAGCTCCCCTAAATTCCCTGTAAGGTATGTGGCTCAGCAGCTGCCAAGCAGCAGTTCAAGTGACCCTCTCCCCATTGCCGTACTGTTCCTGACCTGCCCTCTGCCTTGGAGCTGCTCCTGGGAGCTTACTGCTTGCTGGGGGAGGGGGTGGGAAGAGGGGTGCGGATATCTGGATGTCCCCCTGCTCCATACCCCCTCTCTACAAAGCAGAGTAGAGGGACAGAAAGGAGGGAGCTTGCTGGAAGCTGTTGCTTCCTGTCTGAACTTGCTGATCTGCTTAAAAGGGCAACTTACTTGAAGTGTGGTCAGTGTACTTAAAGGGGCAATGCACATCTCTCTCACTCATGCACGCACCACCCCAGCACTTTGGAAAGTCAGCACCTGTGAAGCTGTGCATGTGCTGTCAGATGGAGGGAGTGGTGCGTTCCAGTTGGATAGCGTGGGCTCATCATCATGCTCAGTTTTTCCAGGGAAGTGCATCTATTGTGTTTCCTCCCTGCTGCCTCAGTCCATGCTGCCTTGTAGAGTGTGAGGCTACATTAACAACGGCATATTAACCCTTGAGGGCTCAGCTGAGTGCTAGTTCATCATTTAGCAGAAAGGCATTCCCTGGAAATATATCACCCTCTTACTCCACCACCTCAACCAAGCTTCACAATCATTCATTGCTGTGTACAGTATTAAACTGTTTGTTTAAAATTGTTTAAAACTTATACTGCATATGTACATAATGTCTTTTGTCTGGCGAAAAAAAAATTCCCTGGAACCTAACCCGCTCCCCCCCCATTTACATTAATTCTTATAGGGAAATTGGATTCACTTAACATCGTTTCGCATAAAGTTGTATTTTTCAGAAACTAACTACAACGTTAAGTGAGGAGTTACTGAACTGTTCTACAACTGGGACAGGTTTAATCTATTGCTTAATCTTGGTAATGATTGATTTGGGGAGAAAGGTGCTCAAGTTAAATGTGAAGGTCAATGTCTGAAGCACATGAAGCAGCCCATACTGGATGGAGTGAAAAAAATTAAAATCTGTATCCGACAGGCGGAAAAATCCAGTTGTTTAAATACTGACAAATATATTAGACATTTAAAGGCATTCAAAAATGCAGATTAATACCAACTTGAATAATGCACGTTTCTAACAATTGTCACTGAGGTGCTATATCTATTCAAAAAGAAGTTATAGATTTCTTTTCTTAGCAGAAAAACTAAGGGGTTTTGTGAGGTGAGGTAGGTAGGGACATTGTTTTGTTTGTTTTTCATCTTTCCATGTTTGAACACAGATGAATATCTTGGTGTAAAATTTTCAGAAAACATTTGCTCCCTGACCTATGACCAGTTTACCAACTTTCAACAAAAAAGTGTAAAACTTTAAAAGTTAACAGAATCTGAAACTGACCCTTTAGAATGGTGGTGGTGAACCTTTACAATATGTGGCACTATGTGTGCTACCCACATATCACAAAAACTATATTATAATTCCTCTCAAATTCTTCTAGTAATACATTTTCCCCAAAGTACAATACACATAATGGCCCCTTATCCTGAACAACTTTTAAAATGACCAGTGTTACAAGCTCTTAAGATTTTATCATGAGTCTCACAATATTTGGTGTTTTTTTCCTAGAGGCTTAGCTGAGAGTCTTCTTAAAAAAACCTGAATATATGTTGACAACTGCTGAATATGGATGCTTGCAAATCCAAACTCTAACTTCTCCTGAGTTCAAGGTGTTTGTATTTGACCTATTACACAAATAGCAACAGACTGTAAACTCTCATCCGAACACTGATGGAGGATTTTGACTTGAGGCCAACTAACAAAGAAGGACACACAGAAAGAACATGCCCTGGTCTACACTACAGAATTTCTTCAATATAGCTACAGTGCTCAAGGGTATGAATAATCCATACCCCTGAGTGACGTGGTTATGTTGACCTATGTGCTGGTGTAGTTTCTTCCACCAACATAGCTACCGCCTCTCGTAGAGGTGGAGTTTTTAAACCAATAGGAGAGCTCTCTCCTGTTGACTTAAAGCATCTTCACCAGAAGCACTACAGCGGCGCAGCTGCATCCGTGTAGCTGTGCCGCTACAAACTTGTAGTGTAGACCTGCCCTATGTTACTTACTTTTACTTACACACACAGCTAAATTCGTAACTGGTGTACTTCACTGATGTCAGTAGTGCTATATCAGAGATTAATATGACCCACTGTCTGCAGTACAGTGACTAGTACCAGCCTAAACCTTGCAGTAAGCCAAAGCATCCACTTCCCTTTCACTAGAAAAATCTTTAGTTTTTAATGGAATTTCCTTTATGGAGTAGAAGAATGTTTCAGTTACAGGACAATCACCATAAATCCGTGCTATACTGGAATATTATAGTGTTTTGGAACTTGGATTAACGTGAGTATTTTGAAAACATTTTGGATTTTTAAAGAGAAAAATATTCAAACCCCTTCTTGCTTCAGGGCTTAAGCCAAAGCCCAGCAGTTTGAGGTTAGGAAAGAAATTCCTTTAGGGTCAAGATTATTTCATTACAGTCCATTATGGAGTTTCCTGCACCTTCCTACGTAAACATCTGCCACTGGCCATTGTCAGAGATGGGATAATGGACTGGATGGGTTACTGGTCTGATCAATATGACAATTCCTCTGTTTTTAAGATATTTAATGACTATTTATCCTCAAATAATGATAATTTCCTGAAATATGAGAATAGAAAGCTGTTCCAACATGCACATTTTATGCACTGTTTTAAAATCATACTTTGTCCATTTAAATTATAGTAGATTGAAATTATGTCCCTAGTAAAGTGATGCATTTAAACACATTTATAAAAGAAAAATTATTCTGATCTAGTTTTCAGAGGAACAGGAATACTTGATTTCAACTATATCGTGCTATATAAAACTCTATTGTTAAAAGTCAGAAAGAAATGCATCTGAAACCCTTCACTAGGAAAAACAAAACAAAACGAGTATGCCCTGTAGGTAGACTATTTCGTTTCAACAGAATAAACCATTTTTCTTCACATGTCGAAAGGGGATCAACTTTTCTGAGTGTTCCCTCTGTGTGTTTCCATATGTTAATGAAAGAGCCTGTGTAAAGATATCGATTTTCACCTTAAAAAGAACAGGAGTACTTGTGGCACCTTAGAGACTAACAAATTTATTTCAGCATGAGCTTTCGTGAGCTACAGCTCACTTCTTCGGATGCATAGAATGGAACACACAGACAGGAGATATTTATACATACAGAGAACATGAAAAGGTGGAAGTATGCATACCAACAGGAAGAGTCTAATCTGGAAAAATGAATACATGAACAAAAACCACCACCTAGTGGAAGCAAAGGAAGGATATTGACCTCCACTCTGGGCTGAAAGTACCCCAGGTAATTCCCAACAAGGTTAGGATATGTAGCCTGTTGGGTCAGTTGAGTACACTACATTACACAGCCAATTCATCTGCTGCCATTGTAATGTCTGTGATGCTAGATAGTCAGAATTATGACCTCTTCATTGCAAGAACAAGCAGGAGGCCAAAAAAAAAAAAATCAGGCTGTGAAGTAGCAAACTCATTTGCAAACAAACCTATTCACTAATTTCAAACACATCAAGAAATTTCTACAGAGCATGTTAAAGATAAGCAGAGGTACTTTAACCCCATCATAAAATAAAGATTTTCCATAGTGACAGTGTGTCTTAAAATTGCCCTATGTCTGGTCTTTTGAACAACAAGAAAATGTTCTTATTTCCACCAAAGTGAGCTGATTCTTCACTGTAAAGGGAGTTGGTTTTAGTTTCCATTTTTGAACAGTCTGCACAGTGTACACTGACAGGGTCCAAGCCCTGTTTAATGGGATGCTGCTCTATTTACTGTCATCTTAATTTTAATAACACATTGAAGTAGTGAAATCAATAATGTTCGTAAGATCATCATGTGAAACACAGTTTATAGAGAAATTCCCACTCTGTTCTGCTAAACATTTTTGAAAGCTTCAAGATGTCTGAAGTAATGTGACAAGTCTCAGAACAGAGCTGGGGGAAAATAAAGCTGTTGGCTTTTTCAGTGGGAAAATTCATTTCAACTGAGAAACACTTTGCACAAGCACTTGGCATCAGAGAGACAGTCTCCCTTTGCCCAATTTGACTCCAAGCTCTGTCAGTCACTTAATCAAACTAATGTTGTACAGAGGCTGTCATACCCTTTAATCAACAACTTGAAGTATTAGCTCAGTCTGAGTTGGGTTTTTCCTGTACTGCTTCAGTCAGGACAAACAGTTCCTTCCCCCAGTTTACTCTGTAGGACCATCTGGCACCTACCTAACTGCTATGATCCCATGCAATAAATCTGATAATCATCCCAGCTTCTAGAGGCAAAACATAATGTCTGAAACAACTAGAGAGAAAGAATATGTAAGGACCTAAATAGCATAGAAAATAATCCAGGTTCAGACCAGGAAAGATCCAGGGCCAGATCTTCAGTTGATGTAAATGGGGGCAAGCTGCTGCCATTTATACCAGATCTGGCCCATACAATTTCTCATTGGTTGTCCCATGGTGTGGGTGGTAACAGCTGGGGTGGGGATTGCGGGTTTACACTGTTCTCTTGCCTATCCTTCAAGTATTGAAAACATGGCTTCCAGTCAAAATCCTGGTGACTGATCAAAGACTTAAAGTGTAATGATGCACAGTAAAATGTTTATATCAATACTTCTTGCATCACTGGCCATTTAATATGCAGTGTGTGAATGATGATTTAGCAGAATATCAGAACTGTATGATTTCTTAGCCAACATCATCAATTTAACAAATGAAGGTGCAAATTAAATTTGTGCAGCTGACTCAGGAGGGATCACAGACATCCTCTGTCCCCTTGTCACCACGTCATCTTTTTCTTCTCCTTTCTCTCTCTCTCTCTCCCCACCTCTCCTTAAATGGCATCTTCTTACTGCTGCTTGGATTACAATGGGATTTGTGGGAGGAAACCAGGATTTTTAAAGCCTTGTTTGGGGATGAGATCTCTCACTCCACCCTCAGCCCCTGAAGAAGAATCTACATTTAATGTAGATTTCCTCACACAAACACCATGTTCTTAAAACGCCATCTATCTCCTTCCACTCCATCATTGCCCCAAATTTTCCCACCTCTTCATTCTGGTTCTTGAGTGCTGTGGAGAACAATCCTTATCTGCAAAGCTACTCTCTGTCTTTCCTGCCCAGTGACAGTAAAGATGTCTCTCCCATCTCTCCCTAACCCGGATGCCTTTAATTCCCATAGAACTCCTACAGGGAGAGATTAGTACCAACCTGGTGCGTAAGACAGAAAATGGCCTTGCAGAGAGGGGAGAAGTTTTGCTCCATAACAAGGGCAAGGGGACCTCCACACAGAGCCAGACAAGAGTGAAATCTGATGAGCTGCTGGAGAGGAAGGAGTCATGATCTCAAGCTGCTCTCCGAGGCCTTCCAACAGACCCAGGAGCAAAGTGGGAACTGAGCAAAAGTCACCCTGACTCAGCCTGAGAGGCAGCCCTTTCAGAGCAGGATTCATCTACTTTGAGATTCAAATATGCAGGGTTGGTACATGATCGTGCCCTGAATTTCAAGCCCCATATTACATTTGTATTTCTTGTTTGCCTTTTTGTTTTATAACTGGAAAATCTTTAGTTAAGAGATTGTATAATAATATTGTGAAATTAATAAGCACAAATAATATAACTGATTAGAGCAGTAATTAACAGCTGTTTATACCAATAGATATATGTAGCAACATTCACACTCTATATGTAGCCAGTACACACACTGTGGATACACAAGCAGAATGTGATTTACTACCAATATCTCACGTATTAAGCATTTTCAATCTAGTATCTCAACATTTTGACAGAACATGTTAAAATTATATTCCTGCCACAACTCTGTCATCTACACCTAAGCATGTAAAGGTTAAACTAATATGATCTCTCAGCAACTCTAGCGGTGGGGGGGGGGGGGGGTGGGCGGGGAAGAAGGAGTCAGTCTGAATAAATACAATGGAACTGGAAGTTCCTTCATTTACCAAAATCAAGGGTCAAAACAGAATAATCACTGGACTACAATGCATGAAGTTTCATCAGTGATTTCAAAGTGAGTTATCACTTTTTGTTTTACAGATATACATAGACCCTGCCTAAGTTTGGGGGTGCTGTAAGAAATTATTGGCTGGAACATCCTGCAATGAGTTTGCAGTGCCCTGTGGGTATAACCCACTGAAGAGTGCGAGTACAGGTCCTCTGTAACAAATCTGCAGAGGATAGGACTCCATTACAGCCTTAACTAAAAAGCTTGTCTCTTCAGCTCAAGCTGCAGCAGCTGATGATTTTAGCTCTGGAGGTCTCCAGCTCAATCCCCAGTGCATCAGCCAAGATGACAGCTGGCACACGTGCTCCCTTTCAAACACACCAATACACATACGCCATCATGGGTATTGTACACATATTGGTTGGAACACTTGGGACCACTGACTTCAAGGTCTGATTGGGACCAATAGAATCATACAATGATTAGCCTCCTGGGTCAAAAGGAAGCCACAGGCATTACAGCTTTACTAGTTCATTGTGAAAAAGATCAGCTGCAGTGCCTATTGTGAAAATTACCCAAAAGCCTTTGCTCACAGCAGCAGCATCCTGCATTAGGAGTGCATGCTTCAGAAATCCCAGAATATATTGGTACAGTTCTGTCACAAATAGTGGTACTGCATGGACATGCTAACCTGTTTGTAAACATGGCATGCAGTCAATGTCCCTAGGAAAGGTCTTCCTATTCAGGGTGGACATACCCATAAATATGGGACACATTTTGTACAATCCCTACACAAATACGAGTTTTTGAAAGACACAACAGAGAAGAAAAGCTTTTATATTAAATTTAAATCTTCCTATTAAATGGAAGCTTTGTGCTAATATGCATTCGGGTAGTGAAAATATTTTCTTACTGAACTGTGGATAACCAATATTAACCTAATTAGTACAATTCATCTCTTGAAAACAAAACTGGAATGCAGCATGCACTATTAATATATGAACAAAGTAGTTTGCAGAAATTACAATGAGTTTGTAGGGAGGTAACATCTGAAAAAATCTAGTCTGCTGCATATTTCCAAAATTCTGACTGTATGAATTTTACAAGCACAATTTACCCAGTCCTCCTCATTGCACTTTGACTTAGCCTTCTCATCCTGCAGAGAACTGGAAATGGAGAAAGCTATAACTTCATTAACAGCGTTAGTACTCCAGGAAGCCTTTTAAACTGGTGGCATTTCCACCTTATTTATAACACAGTACACACGCACACACACATTTACTTCCTTCCCTTTTCCGGGGGGTTTCCTTGAAAAGAAGCCAGCATGACAAAAAATAATAGAATATAGCACAGAAAATTCACATGACAATGTAAAGTGGAGTGACAAACAACCTCAGTCATGCTCCCATTCTTCCACATCCTCACTGCAAAATCTTTTGGCCATGCATTCATTGTGCGCCACCTGTTATACTGTAAGCTCTTCTTCTCACCTCCTGGATTTCCACCTTGCCTCTTTTCATTATCTCCAAAATAAAACCATAAAAATCACCTGCACTGTTCACTGCTCTGGTCACAATGAACCCCTCGGCAAGATCTTTTCCTGGCTTCCCCTAATTTCAAGCTCCTTGTTATTTTTTTCCAAGATCCTTCAACAACCTGCTCCTATCTGCCTCTCTCATCCAGTTGACTTGTCCCAGCTTCTTATGTTTAATTCTCAATGTCCATTTGGAGCCCAATACAAAACTATGAACACCTGCTGCCACTAATTCCATATTAAAATGGGTGAGACCCAAAATAATCAACGTTAGGAGAAGAATCTCAAATTCTGGATGCTTATTTAAACTTCCCATTTTTTCAAAACTAGACTAGAAACCTTAAGAGAACAAGATTCCTCGTGAGATTTTATTACTACTTTTTCTAGCTGTGGACAGAAATCATGCAAAAACAGGCATCTCTTGCAGTATTTTGGAACTTGTGTTTCCAGAATTGACCAAAAATCTGAAATGCAAAAGCACCCATCTAAGCATTTCAGAACCTCTAAGGTTTAGTTTGAGTTTGTTTCTGAAAATGGATTAAGATTCTCAAGTAGGGTGAGGGACAGTTAGTCGGACCAGGATTTTTACTGGCTATTCTCATCAAAGTGACTGGAGGCACATCATGAGGGGGAAAGAGCCTCACCTAGAGAGGGACTGTCTTTCTTGCTGTCTGTATAGTTCAGCAGTTTACCATACCAGCTAAAGGGGATAAATCAAGATTAGGACCCTACCAAATTCACGGCCATGAAAAACATGTCACGGACTGTGAAATCTGGCCTCCTCCCGTGAAGTCTGGTCTTGTGTGTGCTCTTACCCTATACTTTACAGATTTCACAGGGGCAGACCAGCGTTTCTCAAATTGGGGGCCATGACCCAAAGGGGAGTTGCAGGGGGGGTTGCGGTATTGTCACCCTTACTTCTGTGCTGCATTCAGAGCTGGGTGGACGGAAAGCAGGGGCTGTTGGCTGAGCACCCAGCTCCGAAGGCAGTGCCCCACCAGCAGCAGCGCAGAAGAAAGGGTGGCAATACAATATCATGCCTCCCTTACTTCTATGCTGCTGGCTTCAGAGCTGGGCAGCTGGAGAGTGGCAGCTGCTGACTGAAGACCCAGCTCTGCAGGTAGCAGCGCAGAAGTAAGGGTGGCAATACAATACCATGCCATCCTTACTTCTGCGCTGCTGCTGGCAGCAGCTCTGCTTTCAGAGCTGGGCTTCTGGCCAGCAGCTGCTGCTCTCCAGCTGCCCCGCTCGGAAAGCAGCGCTGCCACCAACAGCAGCACAGAATTAAGGGTAGCAGTACTGCAACCCCCTACAATAACCTTGCAACCCCATCACAACCCCCTTTTGGGTCAAGACCCATACAATTACAACACTGTCAAATTTCAGATTTAAATAGCTGAAATAATGACATTTATTATTTTAAAAATCCTATGACTGTGAAATTCACCAAAATGGTAGGGCCCTAGTCAGCATCTATAGAGCTTGGGAAACAGAGCTCCCAGCTGCCTAGCTTGTCAGGACCTGGCTGGTGGTGCATGTGAGAAGCAGAGCTGGGGATTCAGGCAGCTGTCCAGTTGGGCTAAGACTACAACGTCAGAGAAGAGAAGTGCATGGCAGATTCATAAATATCTGTTGGCTTTTCTTGGCAGAAATGAAAACAGTTATGATAAACGAGGGGATTAATTGTTTTTCTATTTAATTGGGCTTTTTTTATTTTTAAGTGCCTTTATCCAAGATACTATAGCAATGCATGTGTTTTGGGATGAAGTTTGAGTACGCAGTATCTGTGGTTCACCCCCCAAAAATGAGATTCTTAGGATAAAGTTTCAAAACATTGATTTTTAATGATCTTCTCTGGAAAAGCTAGTGACTGTTTTATTCAAAAACAAGACACAGACGATTCAATTGCTTATCGAACAGTAATTACGTTATATTGGGAAACGAAATTCAATAACTGAACTGTGAAAGAGGGATTTTGATCTTACTTTTAACAAAAAGCAACTACTCTATATAACTGTAATTATTGAGTCCATTTTAATGCCATTATAACACAAACTGCCTGGTACAGAAAAGTTAGAGGTGCATGCATCCTAAGTAGAAATAAAGACACTAACGTATGTACTTCTGATAGAAGCTTTTTTCTCTCTCTCTTTTTAAAATTTCCCTTGAAGTAATGATCTGGATAAATCCTTCTAAGTAACACTACAGGGTAAATGCTACGTATAATCCACGCTTAACTGGGTGCTAACATTCTAGTTTCATTAAAAGCCTCACTATACATAATCAACTAAATTTTCTATTTCCACAACAAATGTCTGTGAAAAATAAGCTTTTTTGTGTGTGTTTGTTTTCAGCTAGATACAGTCCTGAGAATTTCCTTACGGGTTTACTGCTGTTAATAACATCTTGACAAGCACGATTAAAATACCTCAATCACAAACTTAGAGTGACCTCTGCTGAACAGTTAGTATATCTTACTTTTTTTCAAGTGTGAATCACTTATTTACTTACACAATGTTATTAACCACTTTCAAATTAGTTACACACACAATTCTGAAAAACATTTATTTCCCTTTATTTTAAGTTGTAAGACAAATCACAGGCAAGAGAGCTAGTTACAGGGTTTGAGAGGATGCGGGTTGGGTGTTGACTCATTTATTCAATGGGACTCTTCATAGATAAGTAAACGTTCGGTCTGGTCACCCAGAAACATGTTCTGCACATCATGATAAACCACAATGAAAACTTTTGTCCACGTGTTTGTGTATTATAGGGCACACCTCCCTCTAATTTAACCATACTGCTAAAAAAATTACATTCCTTTCACTGAATACAACTGTTACAGGCCCATCTTGCTCCCAATGCAGTGAGGTGAGTTTAAATCATGATTTTAAAAATCCAAGTTCTATATAATGTGGCCACTGATCTTTCAACAGGGGAGCAGGAGAGCCGAGAGCACCTGGGACCACTATGCTCACTTTCCCTTCCTTTCTCTGCATGCTACTAATATTCTCCAATGGCTGGTCGTCCTCCTTCCTACCCGAGACAGTGGAGGAATCCTACCAGGGAGTGAAGACCTCCCTACAATTACTCCCCATCTTCTCTCTAGCTGCTCCAGGCTCCTGCTGTAGGGGGTACGGTATGGGAAGGGGAGAAACGGCTGGTTTACCAGCCTGGTTGCACCTGTTCCATCTCCAGGGTGGGAGATCCCTGCTGCTCCCTGGTCTGGTTGCTCCAGTCCCTGTATCCTCCTGGAAGGGGCAGACTAGGATTGAAGCTCTCCATTCCCCTTCACTCTCTAAGCTGCTTCCCCTAATTTTGTCACCCACAAAGAGAGAGTTAAGCTCGGAGGAGCCCCACTGCCTCCAAACCCCAGCTCTTTAGTTGCTCAACCTTTGTGGAGGGTGAAAGGTTTGGAAAGAGAATGAGTGGGGTTCCTTGATTCCCTTCTAGACTCCCACTACTGGACTTGAGGAGGTCTGATATTACTCCAGCCCTTAGCTGCTGCTTGCTTCCTACCATCTCCACTCTTCCCCTTGTCGCTGGGGAAGGACAATTGTCTCCTCCACATGACCTTGCTCCTTCCCAGAAGGGTGCCCCCCGTCGCCCCTCCCTTCCCTCCTGGTATCTCCTGGCATCTTCCCTTATCGCAGAGTCTCGTTCAGTAGCACTTATTTCTTAAATGGCCCTAGTACTCTCTCCCAGGACAGGGTGTGGGTCACCCGGGCCTGGCCAGCCCCATACAGGTCTAAGAGTAAAGAAGGGAGCTCCCTGATCTTAGCCAGGGGTCCAGTGCATGAGAAGGATACTCCTCCCCCCAGCATTCTCTACCAAAGTGATGGAAATCCTGGGTCCCATTCAATGGTTTGATCTGCCTCCAACTCCCATCCTCCATCAAGTTGGGGTCCAGAGAAAGAGACAATCCTTCTTGGCCCCAGTCAAATAGCAGCAGCTCTGCAGCCACTGTCCCTGGTGCCCTCTCTGTCTTGTAAAGCCTAGGGAAGAATATTTATACTGATTCCCACCAAGAGCAGAGCACGAAAGTGACGTTATTTTGCAAACACATGAGAGGAAGTCCTATTGACCATCAACACAGCAGTGAAACTGACTCTATACAAAGTAAATATAGAAAACAGACTAAAGAAAGAATGTTATCTTCCTCTAGTCTGTGTCAGTTTTAGTAATTTTCAGTGTTACTTACACAACAGTGAGCTGTCTGACAGAAACATGATTTTAAAATTGACAGCAGTCCTTTCAGAAATCTACATCTCTGAATCACTAGATGGATATAGTAACAACATCTGGTAATAGTGATTTAAAAGTATGACAGAACAAGGGAACTTAAGGTTACAATAGTCATTGTGCATACATGAATAATAGAAAATGTGACTACAGCTATACATTCGCACACTACAAAAGGAGGCAGCTGTTTTACTTGTAGTAATGAGTCCTCTCATAGTACTTCTAAAAGATAATTGAGCCTCTTATTTGGCAAATCATTACAAATTGATGACTCCAATTGGATAAAGTCTGACAAGTCATTCATTAAGGAATACGTAGCTCACAAATTATTTTGTCATTGACTTTCTGTTTAAAGTGGATAGGCCTCTGAGACCTTGAAGACTATTTTCACCAAGCTTTTAAGCATCATGGTTTCATAGTTTAGAAACCTATCTGCTTCAGTAAAGATCATGAAGAAAGACTAAAAACTATACAGCTGGGGAAATTGTCCACTGAAACGCACTGTACATCAGATGGTGATGAGAAAAAGCCTCAAACTCCTTGCATACAACATTACACAGGACAAAATAAAGTGAGAACTATGCACAGTCTGCCTCACCAAGCTACAAAGACCTTGGAACACATTGCCACCTAAACACTAACCTTTTCCCCATCACACCTGTGGATCACTCAAAAATATTCCTGCTAGACCCTACATCACCCCAAGGCCCAATTTTTTCAGCAATTGGGGCCTGATCCTGATGTCACTGAAGCCAACAGAAGTCCAGCAGTACCAACTCTTACAACTTTATCCAAAGTCTCATGATTTGTTGTGTTTTGTAAAGCCCCAGGTACTAGAATCAAGATACTGCATGAGAATCTCAACTTGCATTTTAAAAAAGTTTCTAGCTCTCATCTCTGATGCAGAACTGGCCCACACTGTTTAAGTTGTGCAATTGGGAGATGTTATTTGAAATGTATCTTTAAAGAGGAGTGAACAATAAGATATCAAGGATAAAACAGACCTATTAACGCTTGGTTCTGATCTCAGATATGCAAGCAGATCTTATCATAGGCCTTGTAATATCAGATACATGGGAGTTAGAATTAAAAAAACAAATCCTGAGTTGTAGCTGCAAAACAATCCTAGGACATCCCACTGTACCCGTTGAGGACACACTTATGTAATGCACAATTACCCAATATTCAGGGTCTCAACCACTGTGGACCATTCATGGAAATGTACAGATACTGAAAGCCAATACTCTGAATTTCCCCACTTTAGTAGATCTAAATCAGGTGAAATTTATGTTGAATATTATTAGAATTGTGATGTTTATACAGAAAAATGAATCCTACATTTTTAGAACATCCCATAATACACAAAGTATCTTTAATTATTATTATTATTTTGTGTGAAAGACATTGACATAATACAGTGCCCCAGTGTTTGGCAGTTCTGGATGATTGGAATTAACTTATTTATTTTGGTTCAACATAACTTAAACAGATGGTATGACAGTTACAGTTGATTAGATCAATGACAACAGTGTCAGCAAGTCTGAGCATCTGACCTTGGCAAAGTGTAAGTATTGTAATATTTACTATAGGAAACAGCAAAAAACCCTCTAAAGGATGTCTGTTTGTAACTTGTCAGTTTTATACTGGGCTTTTCATTAAAAGAATATATTACTAGGGAAACTGAGTACTGCTTTATAAAGTAGTCTATAAAGCAGCTTCAATTTTGAAAAATATTTTTAATATGTTAACTCCCTACCGTGTTTTCATTTACATAGATATGTTAATTAGCATTAATTCTTTTATTGGTTCATTTCCAGATTTCATTAACATTTAGATGATTGAAATTTAATACACTACACTAAATAAAATACAGGCTATGAACTGGTTTTTTTTTTAAATGTTCTTAATAAACCACAATTACAGCCAGGTAATCTACATGCATATTTGTATTTATCGGGAATGGTTGGGGGGAAAAAAAACAACACTTTATTAATGAATCTTCACCCTGAAGCTTTTTTGAATGTCCAAATAATTTCCCAGTTGCATTTTAAAATTAAACTCTTTAGTTTTCATCTCTATACCGTAGGGCATTACTGCACATTATAACATATTCTAATATGTTTAAATGATTCTGATGCTGCAGAATGTTATTTCTTATTGAAAATGGTCATTAATATCACTTCATACCTCAGAGAGTATGATAGTAATTTGGTAATAAAACACAATATTATCATCATCTTCTAATAACCCGAAAGTGTTGCAATCCTAGGGCCTTAAACGTGTAATGGAATATCATTCCAACAAGCACATTCTGGTCATTATTTAGATGGGAACATTTCCCATGTCTCTCATACCTCATTCAGTAATTGCACTTCCTGCTATAATTAAATTTGCCCACTTTAAATTGTCCACAACATTTGGAGGTTCATTTTTTTTTTGGTCCCAGGGGAAATATTATTGGCTCCGTTTTTGGCACAATATATTTTTTTAATGACGTACTTTAAATTGTTTATTTTAATTTAAGTGACTGTCTAGAATGATAACTTAAACATCCTGAATTAGATAAAATCGTATAGCAAAGACAAATAATAATGAAACTCCTCCCTCACAAAAGGTTCCATCTACTTGCTTAGAGATCACTGTCTTCTGGGCACAAGTAATGTTCTCAGTAGATCAGTAGGGTTTACTGGAACCTTGTGTGGGTTCTCCAGGAATATAAATTCGGTTGCAGACGACAGAGTGACAGGTGCAGGTTTTAGCCCTTGTACTGAGACCCTTAGAGTTAAACACATACAGTGATTTCAACTGGCATTTTGGGTGCTCAGTACCTCAAAGTATGACCCCACTGTGAGTGAAGTTGGGCACTCGAAAATGGAGCCACTCAGAATTAGAGACCACCATTGAAAATGTGTATCTATTGGCACAGCTACACTAGGGAACGGATAGCAGAACAACCCTAACCCTAAGCTGTGCTAAGCCGACGGCAGCGGCTTAACAAATGTGGCCGCTCTAAGTCAGCAGCTTACCTATTCCCACCCCCACACGTGGCACAAGCAAGGTGAGTAGGAGAAGTTCTCCCGCCAACACAGTTCTGTCCACACCAGCGTTTATGTCAGTATAACTTATGTCACTCGGGGGGGTGATTTATTCATACAACTGAGAGACATAAATTATGCCGACAAACTGCAGACGTAGCCTCATTGACTTGCTTGAGACTGCACAATGACTTGGTGGCAGAACTTAATTTCCCAAACCCTTTTCCACGGGCTCTACCCCATAGATAAAATACGGACCCGAACTTGCACACATTGTAAAAAACCAACTTCCTTTTTGCTTCCAGACCTAACTGAACAGAAGGTGACAAAATACCATAAAGAATATTACTCAAGGCATTTTCAGGCAGGGCCAGCAGAAGTAGTATCAGAAATGTGCAAGAAGAAGTATTTGTGGGAGATTTCCTGCTCAAACTTGCTGACGGGGAGCAGATCAGCAGGGTAGAGTGTGTGTACATGTGCATGTGTATGTATGTGTGTGACACAGATTATAGTTGAGATAAAATATCTGAGAGCTCCGAAAACACAACCATCAAGTCACTAGATTTAACTATTTTCTATACTCTATTCAGAGGTGAAAGTGGGCTAGTACAGCATACTGGTAAGAAGTGGCCGCCGATATGGGCCCGTACGCAACCGACGCTAAAGCGCTATCATGTTAATGTCACATCACGTTAAAGCACTGTCGGCAGCCCTGAAGGTAGGGTCCTTAAACTGCTCCTGCGGCAGAGCTTTAACATCACTGCCCCTTTTGCCCTGCCCCCAGGGTTGCCTAGAATGGGGGTGGGGGCCAAAGGGGCAGCTGCCCCAGGCCCCAGCAATTTAAAAGGGCCCGGGGCTCCCAGCTGTCGCTGCTTCTACCACAACAGTGGCTGGATCCCTGGGCCCTTTAAATCGCCGCCGGAGTCCTGGGCGGCGTGGGCAGGGCAGCGCTGAAGGGCTGGCTGGGGGAGGCTGACCCCAGCCCCACCCCTTCCACCCAAGGCCCTGCCCCTTCCAGGGGTCTGGAGCTAGGCCCCTGCCTGGTAAGACTTTTAAATGACTTTCACTCCTGGCTATATTCTAGAAGGCAAGCTGGCTCAACAGCATGATGAAGCTGCTCCCCCAGGTGGCTGGGCCTTAATTGAAGCAGCCTTCCTGAAAACTAAACAAGTGTCTCCAGTTGGGGACATGATGAGGGGGTGGGGTGATATGTAACTGGGAGTATAATTAAGAAGGGGAAGGCAGGACAGAGAGAGCTTTGAGAGGTCTAGAAAGAGGTGCCTTTGAGAATATCTCTCTCTCTGGGCAGAGCCTGTCTGCAAGACAAATCCCATCAGGAAGAAGGAAGGTCGAGGGCAGGGGTAGGCAACCTATGGCATGTGTGCCGAAGGCAGCACTCTCACTGCCCGGGTCCTGGCGACCCGTCCGGGAGGTTCTGCATTTTAATTTAATTTTAAATGAAGCTTCTTAAACATTTTAAAAGCCTTATTTATTTTACATACAACAATAGTTTAGTTATATATTACAGACTTATGGAAAGAGACCTTCTAAAAACATTAAAATGTATTAGTGGCACGTGAAACCTTAAATCAGAGTGAATAAATGAAGACTCGGCACACCACTTCTGAAAGGTTGCCGACCCCTGGTCTACGGATTGCAAGAATAAGTTTTACCTAGCAGCTAGAAGCAGCAAGCCCCTTCACGAAGGAAGGCAGGCCAGGGAGGGCAGGAACAAATTGTTCCTAGCTGTTAGGAGCAACAAACCATTCCGAAAGAAGATTAACTTGGGGAGCGCAGAGACGTACTTACCTTAACTGTGAGGCTTGTGATGGAGCAAGTAAAACATGTATTCCAGAAAAGTACAAAGCCTGGAGAACCTGAAGTAACAGGCTGGGTCTGAGTAGAGTAAATAAAACCCCAGCAAAAGGTGTTTGGACCATAAAAGTGTCTGTGAGATAATTATTAAGGGACAGCAGGGGACTTATTCCTAGAGGAGCACTGTGGGTCCATACCTTGGCCACCTGAGGGTATGCCATGATGACCACATGCACGAGCAGTTTTCAAAATATGGTCTATAAAGCAGTTGCTGGTGGTCCATGGAGAAATGGCTGCTGCTTACACAGTGTTGACTCCTCCTGATTTCTAGCTGTGCTAACTGAAAATGTGACTTTGGGTGCCCATAAAAACAGCTGGAAACTAGGACAATGATCAGCAAACCTAGTCTCCTACATTACAGGCTGCTGCTACAGAAGAAAAGGGGAGAAAAAATGGGAGTTGTCAGCTGCTAGGATGAGAGGAACATCCACAGGAGCAAGGGAGGAAAAAAACATCCCAGGAAAGAAAAGGACCAGAAAAAGCATGTGCAGAGAGAAAGGGAACAGAAGGTGAGAGGAACAAAAATGACAGAAAGGTCAAAACATCAAATAGAAAAGGAAGAGCAAATGTAGATGGTGTGATTAATTTTCCCCTCCCTCGTAAAAAAACCTTAAAAACTTACCACAGCAAAGACAGCTAACATTATATTAGTCACCTTCCTGATACCAACTTCTATATAAGCAAGTAGATGCCACAGGATTCTACATGATTGTACAAAGATTGGAGAGGAAGAGTGCGCATCATGACGGGGAACAGAAGTGCCCACAAGACCATCCTTCTATTAAAATATGGACCACACCACAAAAATGTTTGAGAAGTCTTGGGATTACTATTGTATGTTATTAGTAAAGAAACTCTTGGCCTAAAAATTCTTTACTAAGGTATTAAATATTTTAAAAGAAACCCTGAAGGAATTTACAGAGTAAAGAATAAATACATTAAGACCCCAAATCAGTGATGTACTTAAGCACATGCCTAACTTTAAACATGTGAGTAGTCTCATTGCAACTAAAAGTTAGGTACATACGGTACTTACATACCCCTCAGGGGGAAGGATAGCTCAGTGGTTTGAGCACTGGCCTACTAAACCCAGGGTTGTGAGCTCAATCCTTGAGGGGGGCCACTTAGGGATCTGGGGCAAAAATCAGTACTTGGTCCTGCTAGTGAAGACAGGGGGCTGGACTCAATGACCTTTCGAGGTCCCTTCCAATTCTAGGAGATAGGTAAATCACCTATTATTTAAGTTTCTTGCTGAACTGGGGCCTAATTTGAGACCAACTATTTCATTGGTTTTGGTCCAACTGAAGCTCTGTTTTTGTTTTTATAAGAAGGTTCTCTTACCAGTTCCTATGATAAAGTAAGTTAGCAATAATGCATTGATGAGTTTTCAAAAAACTTTTTAGCATAGATGCACTTCTTGGAGTGCATGAGCTATTTAAAGTCCAACATTGTTAACATGCATTCAAAAGGCCTAGATATGGTGAGATAACTAAATACAGAATTTAAGACCATATTCTGAAAGCTACTGGATTTGGGAGATTTAATATTATAGGGTAGTGCTTCTGTGTTTTAATTTACTACGGCTTTTTCAATTGCAACGTAAGTACTTTTACTCAGTTGTACAAAGCTTTCTAACCATCTTCTCTTCAAAAGAAATTAATACTAATTTTACAAATGAAAGAAGAGTTCTGTTCATAAGTAATCTTTTCCTGTTTTGCTGACACTAAACTGACTGCCAACCTGTTTGCAATATATTTCTTCGACATCAAATTAGAGATATAGATATATATAGTTGAAGAAATATATTGCAAACATTTTCTGTTTGGAAGAAAGCATCAATTTTGCATTCAGCAAAATAGATACATCCAATATATACATATTACATATAACATTTGCAAAGCAGAATGCCTACGTGCCACTTTTTTTTGTTTAAAATAATGTTGAAAATGGGAAACCTTTATAAATCTAAATCCCTTAATACATTAATATTATAATAATGGATGCATTAGCTGAATATGGAATTCAAATTATGAATTGATATTTTAAGATTAAAAACAAACTAGTGTTAGGGCACAGGGTTAGGAGCCAGAAAAATCTGAGCTCTAATCCCAGGTCTGACATTTTCTCTATTGTGTAGCCTCATGCAAATTTCTTAACCTCTTTGTCTCCATGTTTCCCTTCCTGTAAAACTGAGATAATACTAATCTACCTGAGCGGGCTGCTGGGAAGACTAATTGGCCAATGTTTGTACAGTGCTTTGGAACTCAAACTGCAATGCTGTTAAAGTGTGTCTTATATTTTATAATTGTTTTTGTTTGTTTTGGTTGAATACCTACTGTATATGAAAATATCTTGGCATAAGGTACCTCTATATGCCTGAAGAGTTTATTTGCATTTTATAAATAGCAGATTGAGATTTCATTTAAAGGGATGATTTCTTAAAGTACAGTAACACTTTGAAAAGTGTCTATGTAAAAATTGTAAATTACCTACAAGAAATTGAACTGTTTGCATTCAGAGTCATATCTGATTACTCTCTGCCTGCAGAAAGTTTTATGGACGAGTTAGGAGCAGTGGCATTGGGTTAAGAAAGAAATCCAAGCAGCCCAGCTCAGCCCATGGAGTTTATGATAGGAGGTTGGTGGGAGATCGTATCTGACAACAACTGAAAACATTCCTCCATTGAGAATAAGATACCAACTTTTTTAAAACATCTTTCCTTTTCCATCTAGAGTGTCAATGGAGAGCTCTTTTAGTACACAAAATGTCACCTATTTTCTAAAAGTGTCAGAGTTCTGCCAACCCAGTGATCTGACTGGACTTCAGGTTTGTAAAGAACACTACAAAATACTCAGACTGTGAATGTATGGTTTCTGTTTTTGCTTGCTTCCAAAGGCATTTCAAAATGGACATGTAACAAGATCTTGGCTGCTTTTAAATTCTAATAGAAAATATGTGAAGCCATCCTTTCCTCTTGTAAATAAAAGCCTGCCCATGTGAGGGATTTGCACTGATTTTTCTCGCAAATAAACTGCAAAATTTGTATACATCAGAAAAATCGAAGACAAGTCAGGAGCAAACTGTATTCAGAGAAACCTAACAACTTAGACAACCCAACCATTTGGCACCCTCGGTGTAACAACTGTCTGAAGTGTGCGCCAAGGATACATGCTGCTGGAAACCATCACCCTCCAGAAAACAGCATCTGGGTTCACTAGTTGCCATGCTAGCAGAAGGGAGAAAAGTTGACAAAGGCATTTGTCCTTGGATAAAGCATACTGCATAAAGTCTATTATATAACTTTTAAGAGAACAATCCTGTCAAATATACAATGCAGTAAAAAAAGAAAAACTTCAAAAAAGAAACTACTTAGTTGGAGTTCTCTTTTTATATAGGATTGCCCTGTTCAACCATCATGCAGATTTCTCCACAAGAGGGGAGGGGGGGGGGTTGAATGCACCCTTGAAGGCAAGATCTAGCAAGAATATTTGGTACTAACCTTCTACTATAGGTCAGAAAAGGGAAGGGATTTGTCAAAGAAAAACCTAAGGCTGCTTTTTGGTGATACTATCTGCTCTTAACAAATATCTAGCCAGAAATAAAAATGTAAAAAACATTTAAAAGGAGCAAGTGATTAAATTGATTGATGAGCACAACTTACTTGAATTCTCTTGGACATTGCTATATTTTCTATAAACAAATCTCAACATACCTACATATTGCATACAAAAAACTAAGGTACATTTTTTATTTAGGTGGCAGAGTTAAGCATTCAAAAGTTAGGAAACACTAGATTAATAATTTCCTATGCACCCTTTATTCACCCTCCTCCATCCATCCTGGACACGAAATGAGGTAGATGTTCCTATGAAAAAATAGCATGTGATCTTGAATTAAAGGCCATATCAGACCGCATACCACAAGAGGGCCAAATTGGAATCTATCAAACACTACTTCCCGCAAACATTAGGAATTACAGGTCTATCTCATCTTACGCTGGGGTTAAGTTCCGCAGTCAGCGCGTAAAGTGAAAATCGCGTATAGTCAAAATTACATTGAGTGTAGTGGCGGGAGAAATCGCCCGCACTACAGAAACAGTATTTAATGTGCTATTTTTCTCTTTTTGTTTTGTTTTGTTTTTTTCTTGTTTTTGCCAACTGCATATAGCTGAAATCGCACGTTAAATGCGCCTAAGATGCGACAGACCTGTATTTCCCAATGTTGTGGCTTTGTTTGCATTTAACTTTAACATGGGAAGGAACATGCTTTGATGGATTCTGCATAAATATATGAAAATATTTGAAAAGTCATGGAAATCTGCACATTTGTTGTCTTCAGAAAGAAGATGTTGGCAGGTAGACAATAAGTACCAAGAAAACAAAAGTCATGCTGTATTGGGATAGGAGTTCTGCAGACAGTGGTAAAACATAGGAATTAACTATTTGGCATTCATACAGGTAGTATGATTAACCTGGCTAACATGCTGTAAAACGCCAAAGTAAATCACTTTAATAAACAAGTCAGTATTGCCAACACCAAGCATTCAAAAAACATGAGTCAGACCCAAAGAATCCAGAGATTGGTTTAACAACAATGAACTTTTAAAAAAAACACATTAGGTGTGTTGTTTTTAATTTGCCTCCCAGTGTTGGATCATTTAGGGAACAGGTTTTCAAACTGCTCTCTGCAACTGTAAGGGCTAGGAACTTCATTGGGGGTGAAAAAAAGCAAGCAGAGATGGTCAGGCAACAACCTTATTGCAGTAATTTCATATTTGTAGCCTCTTTTAAAACACAGGGTTTCCCAGCACATAGGCTATACGTAGTGAAGGGAAGTGTATCTTAAATTGACAGGCAAAGCACCGAAGACCTAACAGTCATTTGTTGTTTTCCCAACAGGGTGTGTGATGGTTTAAAAAAAAAAACACAAAAAACAATGCAGGAAAATGATTACTATTTCAGTCAAACGTATTTTCCTGTTCTCAAAAATATCTTGATATTATGAAGTTATAGCATTTTAAGCTTAAATTATTAGCTCTGTAGGGCAGGTACCATGTTTTGGAGAATGTCTGTACAATGCAAAGCACATGCGCACTGATCCCAATTGGGGCTTCCAGGTGCCACTACAATAAAAACGTTATCCTTGCTATGCACAGCTATGCTCGTTCTTCCACACTCCCTCTCTCATGCACTTAAAATGCCATTTCAATAATTGTACATAAACAGTCAATATTTATAATTTAGCCACTTTTGTTCATATTATTGTGTGTCCTACCTAGTCTTAAAAAGAAAAAAATAAAATATTTTGCTACTTTTAAATTAAGATTTTTAAATAAAATCAGAAGTCAGTGGTTTCAGATGCTCTCTGTCAGCTCTGTGGCTTTTATGCATTCCAATTTTTGTACAACACAAAAAGTCAGGCTCTAGCATATAGCATTCTGCCTATTTCAGAAAGACAGTTTTAAAAGGAATGATGTATACCATTGAAAATAAGGGAGTTATAATGGAAATGCTGATACATGCTTGAGCATAATAGTAAAATACTATTACTGAATCCTAATCCTTCGGAACAAATCATTTTTTCCTGAAACTATCATAAGCTACTGACTACCTAGCTGTCTTAAAAAGTAAACAGAAGTGTAGTTCAAGAGACTGGACACAAGAGGTAGCTAGTGGCTCCATGTTCTGATTAGTACTTTGAAGAACATGAGGACATTAAGATAAAATATGAAAGAGGCACTACAGCGAGTCAGTGGAGACTACCCAGATTTAACTGAATAAAACTGAACCAGCACAGAAAGATGTAATTTTCAGCAGATCTGTGATGGAAGAAAATAAGAAAAAAAGTTTTCATATTATATTCATTTCTATTGTGCACTGAAACGCCATAGAGAACAGCCATGTGAAAACTGACATTACTTGTGGGGGGAAAATGCCTTGTACTTTCTTTTGTCATTTCACCATCAAAACATTAGTCCTCCCAGGACAAAAGTTAACATATATAAAGGATTAATTATCATGTAAGATTTTCAGGACATGTCTACACTACAAACTTAAGTCACCCTATGTTACTGCGTAGGTCGACACTACCCTCCTTCTGTCGGTGGTGCGCATCCTCACCAGGAGTGCTTCCCACCAACTGAAGAGAGGCAGTGTGGGGGGCTGAAAGCCAGGGCTTTCAGTTCCACACAGCTCCCTGCCAGGAGCCCAGCTACCCCTCTTCCTCCCCAAGCTCTCAGCTTCTCGCCTCTCTGCCAGGAGCAGGGGGCAGCCACCAGGGCTTCTCGCCTCCCTAAGCAGGGAGCCAGGCGCAGGGAACCTGGGCAGCAGCCCGGCTGAGAGCAGGGATGAGGGATAGGAGGTACCCAGGCTCTAGCTGGAGCCCACCCCTGGTCCCGGGCTTTCTTGTCAATTTCATGGCTCCATGCTGGAGCTTGTGAAATTGACAAGAATGACAGCCAACTGCACACCCTAACTACATCAATATATTCCCTAACTCCTCCTCCCTGAGAGGCTTATTATGTCGACATTGTGGGGCACTTATGTCAGCGGGAGCGAGGCTGTAGTGTGTACACTAACATAATTAAGTCGATGTAAGCTGCCTTATGTCGCTAACTCTGTAGTGTAGACCAAGCCTCAGTCAGGCTGCTTCCCTTGTTGAATTATTTTCTTTCAGAGAAAGAATACTATCCGTCTCACTTTTAATTCCAATATTTATTTGATGATGAAGATAGCTGACTCTAACTCTAGTCACTTTCTAGATGATAAATATATTGTCTTGAAAGGTTAACAATATTGCTACTGAAGATCTAATTATAGATGCACTAGTTTTCATACTGCTCAAGCACGTTAATTAAAGCCTGGCACAGTTGCAGAAAAATCAGATAATGCATGAAAAGGAGTATGACGTGCATCACATATCAACTTCAGCATAATTATTACCTCTTCTTGATAAAGATGTTCAGAAGATTAATGCTTCAACACTGTGCACCTAATCATTTTAATCATCATTTAATACAATGGAACCAATCCATCAAAATCCAGGAGAATTCTATTACAGTTATGTTTTTAAAGTGCACACCAGGTATTTACAAATGCTTCCTAATGACAATAATTAAACATCTGGTCACGATGACCTATTCGTGTCTGTAGTTCTTTCTCAGGTAGTTTCTTCCATTAATTATGTACATGCTGGGAACAGAGAGAATTTACATTATGAAAAACAACGCAAGTCTGTGGGAGCACTCATGAAACAACCTGAGCAACTCCCTATTGTACTAAATGATATCTGTATCAAGGTCTTTTTAACAGTCTCAGATTTGAAAACAGATGTTGCATAAAAACTACAAGAGTACTGAACTAATGCATGCATGCTTGATGTAAACATTTTGCAAAGAAACAGGCGTTTATTAAACATTTCATTACTGTGCCTGGGGGAAAAAGTTCAATGTTTAGAGTTAATTTGTGTAGAATTAGTTTATTATAATAAAATAATAATAATAATAATAGGAGAAATACCTATCTCCTAGAACTGGAAGGGACCTTGAAAGGTCATCGAGTCCAGCCCCCTGCCTTCACTAGAAGGACCAAATACTGATATTTGCTCCAGACCCCTAAGTGGCCCCCTCAAGGACTGAAATCACAACCCTGGGTTTAGCAGGCCAATGCTCAAACCACTGAGCCTATCCCTCTCCCTTTCTTTAATTTTCATTTTTGAAAGTGGAAATGTTCAACATTGCAAGATAGCTCTGACCTTAAAGCAACTGAAAGTAATGCTCAAGTCTTTGAAAGCTTTGTAAAAAACACAACTTGTGAAATACAACAAGCAGAAAATTTTATTTAACCAAAGAGTGTTTAGATTTTGCTGTATACTGAAATAGGGGTGTAAAGTAGGGTTGCCAACTCTCTAATCACACAAACTCAAAATACCTTTACCCTGCCCACCCTGTCCCACCCCTTCGCTGAGGCCCCATCCCCACTTACTCCATTCCCCCTCCATTGCTTGCTCTCCCCCACCCTTACTCACTTTCACTGGGATGGGGCAAGGGATTGGGGTACAGGCTCTGGGCTGGGGCTGAGGGGCTCGGAGTGCGGGAGGGGGCTCTGGGCTGAGCCTGGGGCAGGGGGTTGGGGTGCAGAAGAGGTGTGGGGTATGTGCTCTGGGAGGGAGTTTGGGTGCAGGAGGGGGGCTTGGGTGTGGGCTCAGGGCTGGGGCAGTGGGAGCAGGCTATGGAAGGGAGTTTGGGTGCAGGGGGTTTCAGGGCTGGGGTACGGGGTTGGGGTGCGTGCAGGAGGGGGTGCAGGCTCCGGCCAGGCAATGTTTACCTCAAGGGGCGCCAGGGAAGCTGCCGTCGTGTCCACTTGCTAGACTCGGGGACAGCCAGATGGCTCTGCGGTTCCTGGCCAGTGGGAGGTGCAGAGTCAGTGCTCAGGGTTGAGGCAGCGCACAGAAGCCCCCTCAACGCCCTTGTGCCTAGAAGCTGGACATGCTGGTCACTTCCAGGAGCCACGCGGAGTCAGGGGAGGTAGGGAGCCTGCCTAAGCCCCGCTGTGCTGCCAGACTTTTAGTGGCCTAAAATCTCCTGGACTGGCTTCAACAGCCTCTAGGAGGTTGAGCCCAATTCTGGAGGGGTTGACAACCCTAGCGTAAAGTAATGAAAACATTCTTGAGAGAGAAAAATTATTTTGCTTACCTCATCTAATTGATATGTAATCCCGGACATTATCAAAACACCATTGTTTGTAGCTTTGGAAAACTTTGCAATTTGTCTTTCCACCAACTAGACCATGAAATGTGATCTCCACTGTGAAATCTGGCTATTGTAGGGGAGACCAGATTTCACAGAGTTGGGTGGCCAGAGACCGGCAGCTGCTGGCCAGGAGCTCAGCTCTGTAGGCAGCGCTGCCACTAGCAGCAGTACAGAAGTGAGGGTGGCATGGTATGCTATTGCCCAGCTCTGAGGGCAGCAACACAGAAGTAAGAGTGGCAATACCATGACCCCCCTACAATAGCCTTGCAACCTCGGCCCCACACAACCCTGTTTTGGGTCATGAACCCCTATGGTTACAATACCGTGAAATTTCAGATTTAATTATCTGAAACCATGAAATTTATTATTTTTAAAATCCTATGACCATGAAATTGAGCAAATGGACCCTGAATTTGGTAGAGCCCCAACCATGAGGAATTTTGTGCTTATTGATTTTTCAGTTCTGGCTTATCTTTAGTCTTTATATTTCAATGACAATGCTACAGATGTTTATTCAAAAGTAAATGCTAGTGGAAAACACACATTTAAGGGATTAATTTTTTTTAAGATATGACTAATCTGTACATGCAATTATTCCCATACAATGCCTAAACTGGGGACACAGTTGCAGATGCACTTTGCATGTGCAATTGCTCATGCATGTTTTTGACTATTAGAACAAAACTTTTCCTAACCAACTGACCTGTGACAGTCTCAGGGGTTTGGTTTTGTTAAAATTTCATGTTCTTGTCACAATTTTTATGCTTAGCTTAACTAGATCAAGCATTCCTCTACCAGAGCAAATCTCCTTCTACAGTCAGAGGCCAGACAGCATTCATCAAAGTACCTTTTGCTTCAGTCGGATGGATGCACTAGACTCTGGAAAGGAGAGAACACACTATATCGCATCAGCCAATATTTTATGTACCATGAACTCTGGGTACGTCTACACTACAGGATTATTCCGAATTTACATAAACCGGTTTAGTAAAACAGATTGTATAAAATCGAGTGTGCGCAGCCACACTAAACACATTAAATCGGTGGTGTGCGTCCACGGTCCGAGGCTAGCGTCGATTTCTGGAGCGTTGCACTGTGGGTAGCTATTCCGTAGCTATCCCATAGTTCCTGCAGCCTCCCCCGCCCCTTGGAATTTCCGGGTTGAGATCCCAGTGCCTGACAAAAATCATTGTCGCGGGTGGTTCTGGGTAAATGTCGTCAGTCACTCCTTCCTCTGGGAAAGCAACGGCAGACAATCATTTCACGCCATTTTTCCCTGGATTGCCCTGGCAGACGCCATAGCATGGCAATCATGGAGCCTGTTTTGCCTTTTGTGACTGTCACCGTATGTGTACTAGATGCCACTGACAGAGGCGATTCAGCAGCGCTACACAGCAGCATGCATTTGTTTTTGCATGACAGCAGAGATGGTTATCAGCCCTACTGTACCATCTACCACAGGGGTCTCAAACATGCGGCCCGCGGGCCGCATGCGGCCCGCGGAGCTCTTCCCTGCGGCCCGCGGAGCTCCCCAGGGGAGCTCCGCAGGGGCCCCCAAGAGAAAAGCGGAGGCTCCCGCCTCCACCCCTCTCCTGGAGGGCTCCCAGCAGATTTGCTGTCTGCTGCCGCAGGGTCCTAGTGCCTGCCCCTGCCAGTACTGGCAAGGCAGGCTTCCCTTACCCTGAGCCTCTCCAACCCCAAACCCTCAGCCCCAGCCAGAGCCCTCATTCCCCCCGCACCCTAATCCTCAGCCCCAGCCCTGAGCACCCCCACATCATGAACCCCTCATCCCCCTGCACCCTAATCCTCAGCCCCAGCCAGAGCCCTCATCCCCCCACACCCTAATCCTCTGCCCCAGCCCTGAGCGCCCCACATCATGAACCCCTCATCCCCCCTCACCCTAATCCTCTGCCCCAGCCCTGAGCGCCCCCACATCATGAACCCCTCATCCACAGCCCTCACCCCACACTCCAAACCTCTTCCCTAGCCCTGAGCCCCCTCGCATCATGAACCCCTCATCCACAGCCCTCACCCCACAGCCCAACCCTCTTCCCTAGCCCTGAGCCCCCTCCTGCATCATGTACCCCTCGCCCTCAGCCCCACAGCCCTCACCCCTGCACTCCCTCCTATCCCCAAACTCCGTCCCAAAGCCTGCACCCCCACCCCCTGCCGCAGCCTGGAGCCTGCATCGAGCACAGAGCCTGCATCCAGACCCCCTCCCCCACCCAAACTCCCTCCCAGAGCCTTAGGCAGTAAATCTAAGTGCGTGTTTTGTCCTTTGAGTGAGGTGCATTACTGAGTGTATATATTTATTAAAACTGCGCGCGCTTAGGGGAGGAGGTGGAGAAGAGACAGGGCAGGGGCGGGGCCTCATGGAAGGGGTGGATTGGGGGTGGGGCCAGGGGCAGCAAGGGGGCGTGTCAGTGATGCGGCCCTCGGGCCAATGCACTAGTCCTCATGCGGCCCTCGGGGTCATTTGAGTTTGAGACCCCTGATCTACCATGTAATAGATTGGCAATAAGATGACGGTTACCAGTCCTTTTGCACTGCACCTTCTGCTGCTGTCATAAGTGCCCCTGGCTGAGATCAGCCGGGGGCGCAAAAGCCAAAACTGGGAATGACTCCCTGAGTCAATCCCTCCTTTTTGGCATCGAAAAATAGAATCAGTCCTGCCTAGAATATGGGGAAAGTGTACTAGAGAACCAGTGTATCATAGAACCAGAGAGCACAGCTGCTCTGTGTCAGATCCCGCAGAAATGATGAGCTGTATGCTATTCACAGGGGGTGCCCCTGCAACAACCCCACCTGTTGATTCCCTCCTCCCCAGCCTTCCTGGGCTACCATTGCAGTGTCCCCCCACTTGTGTGATGAAGTAATAAAGAATGCAGGAATAAGAAACAGTGACTTGTTAGTGACCTAAAATGAGGGGAAGGCAGCCTCCAGCTGCTATGATAGTCCAGACAGGACATTAAGCAGTGTGGGGGAGAGGAGCCCAGCATCCCGCTGCTAGTCCAGGGACAATTGAATCTTTTCTTTACACATGAAGGGCGGGGGCTGATGGAGCTCAGCCCCCTGTTGCTATGATGAAGACGGTTATCAGTCCTACTGCACCATCTACCAGGAATAATCAGGAGTTTTTTACCCAGGCACCCCCAGCCGACCTCACTGGAGGCCAGCCAGGAGCACTCACGGGCTGATGAGAACGGTTACCAGTCCTTTTGCACTGCACCATTTGCCAAAAGGCTGATGATGACGCTGGATAGCAGTCATATTGTACCATTAGCCACCCATGGCAGGGCGGGGGAGGGAGTGAGGATGTTGGTGTTGACTGCTGCAGCATCGTGTCTATCTGCAGCATTCAGTAAAGATAGGGTGACATTTAAAAGAGTCAAGAGAGAATTTTTTTCCCTTTTACTTCTGCGGGTGGGTGGGGGTGTTAAATTGCCGAGCTATGCCCTGAACCACCGCGGACACTGTGTTTGACCCTACAGGCATTTGGAGCTCAGCCAAGAATGCAAATGCTTTTTGGAGACTGCAGGAACTGTGGGATTGTTTGAGTCCTCAGTCCCCGCTCCCTCCCTCCATGAGCGTCCATTTGATTCTTTGGCTTTCCGTTACGCTACTCACGCAGCACTGTGCTGAGTCCCTGCTATGGCGTCTGTCTGGAGATTTTTAAAAAATGCTTTGGAATTTCGTCTTCTGTAACGGAGCTCTGATAGAACGGATTTGCCTGCCCTTACAGCGATCACATCCGTATGGTCCATGCTGGAGCTCTTTTTGGATTTTGATTTCGGACTGCATCGCCACCCGTGCTGATCGGAGCTCCACGCTGGGCAAACAGGAAATATTCAAAAGTTCGCGGGACTTTTCCTGTCTACCTGGCCACTGCGTCCGAGTTCAGATTGCTGTCCAGAGCAGTCAGTGGTGCACTGTGGGATACCACCCGGAGGCCAATACCGTCGATCTGCGGCCACACTAACCCTAATCCGATATGGTAATTCCGATACTAGCGCTACTCCTCTCGTTAGGGAGGAGTACAGAAACCGGTTTAAAGAGCCCTTTATATTGATATAAAGGGCCTCTTAGTGTGGACGGGTGTGGCGTTAAATCGGTTTAACGCTCCTAAAACCGGTTTAAACGCATAGTGTAGACCAGGCCCAATATGTAGGATTGTGTTAAGCTCAGTACTAATACTTTGAAAGAGATTCATACAAATATTTTCTTTGGTTTCAGTCTCTAAGTGTTTACATCAGAGGTTTGCTTACAGTACTTCTGATTGATGCCTCTGTGTATTAGCATAATGCCAACAATGTAAAATAACCACCAGTCACTGGACTGCGCATAAAGTAATCCAGGGCTGCTTTTGGAAAGCAATGCCTAGAATATTGTTGCTGACTAAATTATTGAAATAATAATAGTACCTAGCTTTCATATTGCACTTTTAATCAGTAGATCTCAAGGTGCTTGTATATAAAATATACACCTTGAACAAAAAAGAACTTATACAAAAAGTCTAAGGCCCCAGTCCTTCAATGAGCTCCACACTGGCAAGCCTCGTCTGCTTGTGTGTGGAGCTCATGGAGGAAACAAGAGACTATGACAACAATGAAACTAATACAAACATGAAAGAATGAAAAGAAGTTAGAAGATGTTACATGTGCACAGACAGCAGGAAAATTATATGTTATATTGTATTATTTGAGAAACATTAAGTCATAATACAATTAAAGAATATCATGCACAAGGGAGTAGAGGACATTTTGACCTGCAATTTTAACTGTGATTTCCTCTGAGTGCTTATCAGTGCAACCTAACAGTTTTCTCAGTGTCATGTTTTGATGCAATTAAGAATGAAATGGACTGGGAATCCCTATTTAATACACATCAGTTGTGTCCTATATTTGACTTCTCTCGTTTTCTTTAATACCTCCTATTTTAATTACTATTAGAAGATATCCTGAAATCATCAACTACTTACTTAATTGAGTAATCCTGATTCCTATAATTATGGGTGGAGTAATTAAAATCTATAGATTATATTCTTGAAAATAGTCTCAACCCATATACCTGGCCATACAGCAGCCTTCAGAATGGCCTGTCCGTCCGTCCATCAGGCCTGCATCCATACAATAAAGCAGCTCACCAGTGTGTGCCTGTTCCCTAATTAATATTAGTGGGGTGCTACTTGTGACAATTTAGGTGCTAATATTGTAAATAGCTTCATTACTGAATGGGGTACTAAGTACTTTCAAAAAAAATGCACCTGTCCAACATGGTTAGATATGCAGTACCTTGCTAAATCCTGACATTTCATTTATTTGAGTGAACTGCCAAAGGAATCTGATCCTGGAACATATACACATTCCAGCACCAAAGGGGATTAAATAGCAAACCAGGACAGCTGGATACCATTTTAGTTTGGATCGGACTGAAGAAAAAAATAAACACATCATACACATACATATTACTGGTGAACAATTCAATGGATCTGAGTGACAAAAGTATAAAATGGAACATCTGTTTCCAATCTTTTACATCGTTCTAACAGGCATTCTGCTTCATTACATTACTTCTGTGTAAGTAATAATCTGCCATATAATCAACTTTAATGTGTAAAATATATAATGATATATTTTCTGGCCTATTTAATTTCTCAGAATTAGTATCTGATAATAGACAAAGCCTCTATAGCCACTGAACACCTCTACCCTCATCCCCATAACCACATATCTCCCCCCCTCCCCCCGCACACACACACTGCCTCACATGAATGATTATGGCCTCAAATGCGCAACTGTCTTCACTTGGATGAACCCCTACATCCATGCAGATTCATCTCCATGATCAGGATTCAGCTCTATATTCTGCCTCTGTACTGAGCCCTGATGCAAGACCTGCTTGCCCCCCCGCTCTCACTCAACAGTGCATGCTATAACATTCAAGGAGTTGGGTTACTCCAAACTCCAGCTTTGTGCATTATAAACACCCTCTTGCAATCTTTGCTACTTCTGGTAGAAGCAGACAACTGTGATTGCAATCAGTAAGTTATTCACAAGAGGCAAAAATTCCATCATTTTTGGTGATCTTCCATCCACGATCATTGCAAGGGCTATCCCACTAATATACCTCTCAGGTCTCCTCTGGACATGTGAATACCAGCCTAGGCTAGCCTCACTCAACTTGTCTTCAAATAGGGCACTAGGCCCCTTCAGCACCTCATTCCTATCACAGAGCATTTAATCATCGTTCCTATCACAGACTGTTTCAACATTTCCATAGTGGAGAGTATACAAATTTCTTTTCTTGTGGTTATCAAGTCTCTGTTCTGTACATTAGGATGGGTCAAGTTCAAGTTTTATACGCTCTTTCAACTTTGGCATTTTTTTAATCACAGAAAACTGGCCTCAGCTCCTGCTATTTGCACTAAAGTAGCTTTGCTATGATGCCAGGCATCATTCAGGAGTGCACCATGGTCAGCCATCATGGATCCTAGATATTTAAAATTCTTTCACTCTTCTTAGTACCATGCTTGTAATAGCCTTTACGGTGTGTCCTCCTCCACAGTTATCAGAGCCTCAGTCTTACCAACGTTCTCTCTAAGTCCTGCCTGCTCAAACCTGCATTACCACTGTTCAAAGTTGGTTTGCACATTCTCACAATATTCTGCACATATCACTAAAGCTTTGTCTACACTACCTCGCTTTTAGCAACATGGCTGTGCTGCCACATCCGTGCCACTAAAAGGCGTAGCTGCTGTTTGTTGCTCCTGCCGACAAAGCACTGGTCACACCAACATTTTTCATCAGTATAACATTTGTCATTCGAAGAGATGTTTGTTTTTTTTAACAACCCTGAACAACAAAAGTTGTTTTCTGGCCTATTTAACAACAAAAGTTTTGCCGACGAAGTTCCGGTGTAGACAAAGCCTAAGTCATCAGCAACCAGCATATTCCACATTGTACTCCTTCACAGCATAAATCCATACTGACTCTTCCAAACTTCAACTGTTCCTTGCAGATGCTTTTCAATAATCTTCTCCCACACTTTCATAGCATGTGATGTCAGCACACAGTGCAATATCTCCTTGATGTTTAAAAATAGTCACCACAAAGCTTTTCTGCGTTTATCTCACATTTTCTGTCTTAAGAATACAACCGAATATGTTTGTAAAATACTTGATGCCATCCCTTCCCAATGACTTCTGTACATCCACAGTATTTCATCTGGCTCAAGTGCCTTCTCCTCTTTCATTTTCCTACGTGCCTCTTTTAGGCTACTATTTTTATTTATATAATGGATTTACAAACATGTTTTCTTTTCTTCTGAACATATATGATATGTGGATTTTTTTAAAAACTGGGATATAATTAGATACAAACTTTGTATTAAAAATGATAATGCAACTTAAAGGTGTACATGAATTTGAATCTAGAGTAAAAGTTTCAAGATCACACTTCTCATCTTTATTAATTTTTTAATTCTACTTTAACCTTCAAGCAACTAAAGCTATGAAACAGTTCATTACTGTATTTTACTACTCAGTCAATCAATCCCTATTATAAATATCTTAGATCAAACAAGCTACTCCATCTAGAGGATAACAGATAAAATGCAAAATTAAACACATACATTTAGACTCAATTATGATTAGTTTGACACAGGTTAGGAATCCATTAAGAAGTAGAATATCATACTATCATTTGGCATTATCAGCCATTTTAACATAAAGAGAAATATTAACTAAAATAAAGCAAAATTGCTATATCAAAGCAAAATGCCCAAACCTCTTACTTGGCCTCATATGTAGTTTTTATATAAACAACTGATAAACTATGTTCTCTATTAATACATTAAAAAATTGCTGCATTCTGTAATTCATACTCAAAGCAATATGGATTTGTTTTAGGATTACAAAAATCCTAATTTTTGACTGTTTTAAAGGCAAAATCATATCACACTATAAATGCAAATGTATCATGAAATTAATTATTTTACAAGGCTCAATTCGGTCATCAGATACCCAGGCTCTGCCCATAAATGTCACATCCACCTACGTGGCTGATGACAATGGGAGCTGCCTGTATGTATCTGACAGCACTGTTGTGCCATTAGGGAGTGAAAACTTTTTTGGAAAAAAATAATTAAAAACTGAATGATAAATTATTCTGCTTTCTCAAAAGCTGATACTACAGCAAAACTTTAACAACCTAACAGGTGTAGGCAACCTATGGCACACGTGCCAAAGTCGGCACGCGAGCTGATTTTCAGTGGCCTTCACACTATCTGGATCCTGGCCACCAGTCCTGGGGGCTCTGCATTTTAATTTAAATTTTAAATGAAGCTTCTTAAACATTTTCAAAACCTTATTTATTTTACATACAACAATAGTTTAGTTATATATTATAGTCTTATAGAAAGAGACCTTTTAAAAATGTTAAAATGTATTACTGGCATGCGAAACCTTAAATTAGAGTGAATAAACGAAGACTCAGCACACCACTTCTGAAAGGTTGCCAACCCCTGACCTAACAGTTCAACTTCAAAGGCAGGAATTGCTACAGATATCACATCACTGAATGTGTCTACAAATCTGTTTTTTCTTCTACTGCTCTTCACCCACTCTTTCTCCCTAATAATGAATTTAATGTTGGCCAAAGTTGCCAGATTGATGACATCTCTACATAACCGCAATACAACAATCTAAGCCATGGAACGTGTATAGCTCCTTCATAATGCCCACTAGTGCACAGATTTTGAACTCTCAACACTGGCCTTCTTAATGCAAGACAGGATCCCAAAATAAAATAAAATAAAAACAGTGAAAGAATCCACTTGAGATCATGTGGGGTTCTTGTCTAACACATATGAAGTTTTTTTGTAACCTTAACTTAAATATTTCTCTCCCCAGGTATCTTATGGAGAAGTAACAGCAGGGTTGAGTAGAATGGAGATAAACAGGAGTCTGAAGTGAGTGGTGTGCCTTGAAATATAATGTATTAAACATGCTTCAATCCTCACCCGAAAGGACTGGTTTTGGCCAATAGGGCACTTACTTTCTGAGGAGATTGCCAATTACAGAGTAGATATCTGTCCAAAAGGAACTAGACAGAGGATCTGCAAAGTAGCCATCCGCTAATTTTAGTCACTGCCATTAACAATCTCAAACTATCCAATTTCCCCCTTTTGGGACACAGATATTATTAATGTCTAGCTAAACCTGTTCTGCTGGAAATTGTAAATGAATGGAACTATTATATTTTTTATTATTATTAAGTCAGCTATAATCTTTTCCTCAGATATTATCCACTCACATATATTCAAATATCATCCAGTGAGAGTCCGGACTATTCTGTGTATGTATTTGAGATTTGGGACTGGGAATTAATTGGAAGAGTCAAGATGAAATAAGGATTTAGTGTCACAGAAGTGTTTTTCAACTGTCTATAAAACTAGCCTTTAAGACACACCGGATAGTTTAAGTAAAATGTTTTTTAATTGAAACTGTAATTACCTCTGCCTCAGTAGCCGTAGAGAAAAAACTTACCCTCAAATCACAAAGTGAGATCCTTTCCTCAACTACTGAATTACATAATACACAGGGGCAAGGCTAGCCCTAATGGAAGCCAGTTGGAGTGAAATGTATTGAAAATTACCACAAGTTATTTAGTGCACAATATCATTTAAATGTGTATACAATCTAAAGCACATGTACACTTCTGCTACTTCACTTTTATTTTAGAAAAATTATGTATAAAATCCACATTTTAGAAATATCTTGAACAAAACAAGCCTACTTCAGAATTTCTCACAAACTACTGATGTTCACTTTTTAGCAGCATCTAAAGGGTCTGATACTAGGTTCATCAGAGTAAACAAATGTCGAGCTGAAGAAAGCCCTAACTCATCATACATATGTAAAGCCTCTAGCCACATTCCAGACTTCCAGGGCAAATTCCAGTCAACAGCTGTGACTGAAAAAGATTTCTCTTCTCTAATCCAGAAAAGATAGCAATACATTATTTTAGAAAAAAAGAACCAATAAATGAGAAACTGGACATTTGCCCTTCCTCTTCTAGTAGTTTATCTCTAAACAATATTGCACTTACAATAGGCCCAATTTTTTTTCTCTTTTAAGGCCGCTTGGTCAAGTGAACTGAGCATGGGACTAGGAATACTTGAATTCTAATCCCCATCAGTAACCATGTCCCAGTATGGTCATTGACTTGATGTGTTGTCTTCGGCAAGTTATTTAACTTCAATCAGTTTCCCATATGTAAAATAGCAACAATCTTTCACTCCAGATCAGTGTTTTGGAGATTAATTGGTTAATTTTTGTACACTGCTTTGAAATTACTTAAGGCTCATAAAAGAGTTTGAACATATAGAATGTGATGTAAGAATAAAGTGTTATAGTCTGACACTTTGCATTTGTAACCTCAATGAGAGCCATGTGAATTCAGCACCTCGTCACCTGGTCCTTCACCTGCATTTAAATTAATTGTTCAATGCAATATCCCTCAAATGCGTGTGGGTATAAATTATTCTCTCTTTCACAAAGACAGGGATGAGAGCATCGGAAAGTGCCCATTTCCAGCTCTACAGGAATTGTGCCTTGCTGTGTTCTGACATGAATGGCATTTTTGTTATTTTCTTTTTAATTCCACCAACTGGAGAACTTCCAAGAACGGGAAGCTGGCAGCAGATCAGTAGGTGCAGGTGTCAATTATGGCAAATCTGTAGTGGGAATAGTTCTGGGCAGAAGAAAATAGGAGACAGCTCCTTTTCCTAAAGCTCTGGCACAAAGTCTAACTGCTTGGAGGCAATGAAAAACAATTAGAGAAAAAAAGCCTTACCAGGCACAAAGGAAGGTCATTCCTGCAACGGGGCTTAGACTCCTACCTTGCAAAAAAGTACAAAATTAGTTCAGGCTGCATCCCTTTGATACTGGGATATAAAAAGGTATCGATTTGTTTTGTTGGGCTTCAGAACTGCCAATCCCAAACATCGTGAGTCACATCTCCAAAAAAATAAAGAGCTCTTTTTAAAAATAGATTGTGGTTTCTTTTTATTTATCTTCTAGTTTTTAAGCCTTGTAGGGCGCACTGGGGTCTTATTTTTAAACTTTTCTCTGCAATTATGAGTGCAAGAAACTTAGGGTGAAATCCTGGCTCTAATGGAGTGTACCCGGGTGCCCTACTCTCCACTGGACAGTTCCACCTCCTGGAGGTTCTGGAGATTAGCTCAGTCTCTCTCGCACTCACGCTCTCAGTCTGCAGCCCATCTCTTGCTGCCGCCTCTTTGTGACTCAGCCCTCACGCCAAGTCACTCAGTGGTTTCCCCTTCTGGTGTAGTCTTTCAAAGTCTCTTGCCACAAAAAGCATCAGATAGTCCTCACGCCCGCTGCCCTGACAATGTCACTCCAGTAGTGACTTGGGCAGACTTCCTGTTCACTACCTTATGGTACCGCTCCCTCAGTGACTAGTAGGATAACCCAGGCTCACCCTCTATTCTGGGTTCTGGGCTGTGTAGTGAACAGTTACGGTGTGCCTCTGTACCAGCCTGACTGCTCTCACCCCTGGACTCCTTCCCCCCTTCCTTCTCCCTTACCTTAGGAAGTGAGACTGCAGGCTTCCTCCCTGCTGCCTCCCCACACTATTCCCAACCCCCTAGCTTTACAGAAGCCCTGCCTGTCCCTCACAGGTGAGTTTCCTTCTAATTAGCTTCCACCCACCTAAATCTCCCCCGTTTGCAGCCTAACTGGCTATCTGGGCTCACTTGGCCAATTCAGCTCTTGCAGGGCCAGTGTGGAGAATACACCCCATCACATGGAGTCAAAAAAAGTTTGCTTTTCTCTTTAATAAATCTACAATTTCTTTTCTCTTTAATGAAAGCTGAGATTCACGTTATTGGGGTTGAGCTTCAAGAATATTAACAAATACTGCAGTAACTGGCAACACTGGGTCTGCTACCGTACAAGACCTGGCATTCGTATATGTGTTTTTTCACATAAAGCTGAAGCTTGTTCCTTTCTACCAAACTGAGTGTTTTCTGGACATCATGTGGTGGCACTAGCAAACAAGACCAGTAAAACCTTGGTTTTTCATACACAAAGAATCAACATGTACTTTCATCCTAGGTGATCATTTAGATGAATGAAAAACAACAAATAGAGAACCAAAGTCTGAGTGTGCATGCAGTGAAAGACACTCCCTCTGTATGATCCTTCATCTTGAATCTCCTCACATGCCAACTCAGACCTAGCAAAGAGTCAGAAAACTCTGTCTTACATTTAAAGTTTAAGAACACAGAATCAAAGCTAGCTACCCCACATTCCCTATACTCATTTTCCCTTGTGTCACACTAACATTTCTTCCAAAACTGACTTGCCCACAGTAATATAGGATATTTGTGGCAAGGCCAAAAAAGAAAAAAAATAGCCACAAGACCAACCCAGAGTGCTACTTACTTCTTTCCAAAAGTCTTCAGGCCACTCCATTCACTTGAAAACAAAGCAACTTCTGCCACTTCCTCATATATTCTCCTGTTCATAGAGCATAGAGTGTGCACACTTTGAATCACCCATTTCCAAATAGCCCAGTCTCCTCTCAATGTTGCAGCCTGCTCTATACAAAGGCTGAAGTGGGCAAAGTTAGAAGCCATCCCTCCAGCATGTGCAAAGCTGTCTGCAAAGACTTCTCCATCCAGTTTTTGCTGGATCGAATGCATAAAGCTGAAGAACTGGTATGGACTCCAGGATACGGAGCAGATAGTCATTTGGGAAGACACTGGAGACCACTTGGCCCAATGCCTGACATCCTCATTTGTTACACGATGAAACCACTATACGCCTTCCATACGTCACTGCTGTTTCATGTTGAAAGTGGCGAGCTGGCACACTAGCATCTCTGTGGTGCCGAATGTTTCGGAGCCACACAAAAGGACAGAAGCTACTACTGCTTAATATATATGCATCTTAGCCCAACTTAATATGTGGCGTTGAAGTGGCAGAAGCTTCCAAAGAGTGTGCCTAACACCTATATCCTTGCTGATTTCACATTTCATGTCAGCAAGGCAACACCTCCATCCTTGGTGAAAATGGAGCCAAGATACTCAAATGAGTTGATGAATTCAACTTCTTGTGCATTGATTATGATGGGGAGGGACAGAGGTACATCAGTCACTTTCATCAATTTAGTCTTCTTCCACGTGACTTGAAGACCAAGCTCAGTTTCTTCTTTCATAAATATATTCAGAGCACTGATGAGATTAGTTCATGAGGATGCAAATATAGTCGGTCATCTGCATATTCTATGTCTGCTATGCAGAAGCAATTCCACCCACAGTAGGTGGCTAGTGATGGCTTCCATGATTGGGTCAAATAACAGTGTTGAACAGAAAAGGAGAAGCCATGCACCCTTGACACTGCTGTTGTAGTCAAACCAGTTGGACATTCCAATACCTAAGTGGACTCAGCTCTCACTTCTGCAGTGCATTTCTACAAGAAAGTTGAGGAGCTTGCCAGGCACACCACCAGCTCACAGGCAGTGCCAAAGGGAGCAACTGTCAACAGACTCAAAGGCAGCTTTTAAATCAATAAAGTCTATCTAAACCTCCTCCTTCCTGTGCTGAAACTCTTGAACTTTTTCAGTAATTTGGTTACTCGTAAAAATCTGCCCCCTGGGTCGTCAGACACTCCAAGTGGCTCACACACTGGTAGCCATATCATCCTTGGCAGTGTTGCTTTGGCCTTGTCAAGGAATGCTTATAAAGTCCTCATAAACAGGACTCCCATGTCCAAACGTATCCTGGTGACATGGCAACATCGCCACTGCTCATTCACTCACTAACCTCGTCAATGAAGAACAATAGATATAAACCATGTATGAAGTCATAAGTGGAGAATCCACTTGCGACATTATCATTGTGTTATGACCATGCCACACTGGAAGCCAATGTGTAAAGAGCATGTCCAGAAAGCTTTGGGCATTTCTATGTGGTGGCCAGTTCCTGAGCTGATTTCAAAACAGAGCTTAGATATTTTCTCAG
Source organism: Mauremys mutica (assembly GCF_020497125.1). Lineage (NCBI taxonomy): Eukaryota > Metazoa > Chordata > Testudines > Geoemydidae > Mauremys > Mauremys mutica. The sequence goes on from NC_059073.1 coordinate 268,362,190, forward strand.
CTTCGCACTCTTCAGAAGCATCTTTACTCATGTTTTATTCTTAAAAACTTCTTAAAAAAAATATTTAAAAGACCATTCAGAAAAATGCTCCAGATTCTTGTTTCATATTGGATGTTTACAAAACTAGTATTTTAACACAAAAAACTATTCACATTATGATCCACATGCTAAGGGGTTTAAATGTTACAGATAGAGATAAGCCTGAACCAAAACTCAGTTCTTTGAAGACGTCTGTATCTGAATCCAATCATTGTGTGTTTTTTTTATATCTTTATTTATTTATTAATTAAAGGGATCAACCTAAAACCCTAATCTTTGTAAAATTACACACACACACACACACACAGGCAAACAACTATGGAATTAGATAAATCAACAACACTTCATTTATACAGCATCCTTCATGAAAATTTGAAAAACTTGCCCACATACAGTATCAACAGGCCAACATGTAGGAGTAATTAAGAATAGATAACAGCAGCAAATATTTGTTTAACCTTGTTTTAACCTTATACACAATGCCTGAATAGTCTTAGAGAATTCTAATTCTGTTACATTTGCAGAGGATGGCATAAAGTAGAAAATCTTTTGGGTGCTTATCCAGACAACTTCCAAAAGATTTGGATTTCATCTACTAAGGGTTTAAGAATTTCCCCATTTTCTACTTTGGAAGGTAAAAGTATATTTATTCTACAGCAGCCATAAATCTGAAAGAGGAAAAAAGGGGTAAGTCATTAAGATTCCAATCTCCTAGTTTACCAGCTATGTGAATAGCAAGAAACAAGTATAATAGAGAGAGACTCCCAAGAATGAATTGTAATCCAATAGCAGGTTCCTGCCCCTTAGCACTACAATTTATTAATTATATCCACTGACACTATATATAGATAGATAATTATGCTGGAAAAGAAATGCCCTCAACACAGGATGAAACATCAAGAATAAAAAAAGGTTTATTAACCCTGAAAAGCTACACATCTACTGCATCAACTGGAAAGACCAAAGGCGGGTTTTGCCCCAAATAAGCAGATGTTAGGCACTGTTTCTTTGGTACAGCACAGACAAAAAGCTTTTACTTTTTTGTACAAGTCTGTAAATAGAAACATATGTAAATACAGGAGTCCCAAATCCTTTTAGAAAACTGTTAGTTCTCAAAACACCTATACCCAAAACCAGCCATCTAACTCTAAAGGGCACTTCAGAAATTAATCCAACAAGATAATTTAATTGAGCATCTACTGATTATTTTAGATTACATGGTCTTAGTTTAATTAACTTCTTAAGGGGGTTGGGGGATTGGTTTACATAGAGACAGACATCTCCACATATATATACACACACACACACACACACACACACACGCTCTCTCTCTCTCTCTCTCTTACATATAGCATACTAAATAGCTCCCTCTATCATTGTGGAAACAACCAGAAACTTTAACAACATTTTCAGTGATTCAGAAAATCATTTCCATTCTAAAATGGCAATGAACCACTACAAATACTATCCTGTAACTGTTTTCACATAAACAACATCTATCAATGTCTCCAAGCTACCACCAGTGTCAGTTCTCTAACGCTTTCTCTCAAGCCAAACAGCTGCAGTGGGCTGATAGGAAGAAGACTGATGTCTTAGTCTTATATCTATATTCACTGTTATTGTACACCAAGTAACGTAATAACCTGAAGCACCGATGCTTGGGTATCATTCATCAATGCACTATGAGGGTTATAAGAAAAAGAAGATGTTCTCTATTTGACAGCTTGCTTTAACAGAAATTTATTGTAATTTTTCTTAAAAGTATTGAAAGCTGGTTACTGTCACAAATATTTACAAAAGGCTATTATGGTGGAAAATGTCTGACACAAATTATCTGCTTAATCATGGTCATATTGTGGGTTTCTGTCAAAACAAAACAAAAATCCTAACTTATATATGCTTTGACACTGCAAACTACTAGTGGAGGAATGAATTTTAATAAAAAATCACATATGCTATACTATGCAGGGTAGTTGTAGCTCTATCAGTACCAGAATATTAGACAGACAAGGTGGGTGAGGTAATATATTTTATCTGTTGGTGAGAGAAACAACCATTCAAGCCACACAGAGCTCTTCTTCAGATCTGGGAGTACCGTTCCCAGACCTGAAGAAGAGCTCTGTGTGGCTCAAAAGCTTGTCTGCCTCATCAACAGTGTCCAATAAAAGATATTACCTCACCCACCTTCTCACTCTAATCATTGAAACTAGTAATTGCAAAGCCAAGGCTAAACAAGTTTGCTAAAATACATTAGGTGTTGAAGCTCAATAGCGACTTGCCAAACATCTGATATTTAAGACCTGGAACACTCTTTAAATAAGTCCACTTTCTTCAGCAATGCCAGACTGTGATAAGTTTTTGTTTACATAAACATGAAACAAAACTGAAGCCACTAGATTCTGCTCTTGATTAAAACTAGATCTTAGCTAGAGTGCAGAGGTGTGAAAGGCTAGTACATTAACTTACTGCTTTCACCCATGTTTTCTCTTTAAACAAAAAGGAAATAATTACAATTAAAAACAGTGCTTTTGCTGTAAATAATAAACTAACAATTTGTATTTATATTTGTTTCTAACAGCTTAAAAATGCCATGCAGGAGAAAAAAGGGAGGTTATGTCTTTTTTGCTGGTTATGATGCATCAAGAAAACCTGAAAGATATTTCCTTAAAACGTGGCATAGGCTCTGCTTGTTTGCTGTTTTTTAAACAAGATCTTCTCTACTCTGCAAAGGTCTATGGCAGAGGTTCTGAAATTGTGGTTGGTGGATCAGGAGCGGTCTATGGAGAGCTTGCAGGTCATTTGGCTCTTCTTGCTTCCAGATGCTACGTTTCATTAAAGATGACTGAAGACACATTCAATACTTTACATGGAAAAGTCAGTTTCAGAAACAATTACTGCAGTTGCCACTGGGATGTTGTCACAAGTGGTATTGTTATGGGGTGTAGTTTAGTTGGGACAGGACTAAGACCATCAATTTACCCATATGGACCAATGTGTGGCTATCCAACACTATATTACCTGGGCTGGATTTAAAGCAGCAAACAAAAAAGTGACAATTTATATCCTGTTACCAAACCTGAGCTAGTGTTTTCAGTCATACAACTCATTTACATTTATTTTGTGCCTGTCCACTCAGCGCACACTGTATTGTATCAAATACATGACAATGGATTAAAAAAATCTATAAGGGTATCTCAAAATGCTTCAGGGCATAAGCTAACCAATAAATAATAGTTGGAAAGAAATTTTCCCTGTGGGCAGGTTATGACATAATTGTCCATTACAAGGTTTCTTGCACCTCTCTCTGAAGCATCTGGTACACAGTGATGATAAAAGCTACCTTTCAAGCAATGATCAGAGAATGTGAATGGATGAAGAAATAGGCAGTTTACCTACAGTACAAGATGGATTCAATTTTGAAGAATGCTGCCATTTTGAATTAACGGGATTGCTTACAATACTGTAGAAAACAGAATGACTCCAAAAGGATAAAACACACAGTACACTTGTGTTTCTTAGAGAAGCTCAGAAAATGAACCATGAAATGTCACTGTCCCCAAAAAGTAGAAACTTCAGGAGATGTTTTAAATGCAAGAGACTTCTTGCCCACCCTGGCAGACTCCTAATATATATTACAATATTTGTGCATGCACAGAAATTTTAATGAAATGAAAATGCTGAGATTCATAATGGCAAGAGGATAAATGAAATCAAGTGTATATTAAAAATATACTCCATGAACTCTTACAGAGAAGTCATTCATTCCCCCAAAGAGAACATCACTTAACTGACGTTTTCTATAACACAAATTGCAATTTGCTGAATTAAAGACAGTGAAGCAATTTCAGACTTCCATTTTACTTCATTATAAAAGGGTTTTTCCTATAGGAGTTCACAATAAATTTCCAATCTATGACTGCATTTTGAAACATAAGAATGCACACTGAATGTTAACATCATTACAGTTTGTATGGAGAGTGGTCATTTTCATAATCTATAGTCACTGTTGAAACTGACCAGAGAAGCCCAAAATCTAATACTCTCAAAAAGAATGTCTCTCGCTTAGCAAATCTCTTCATTCTGTTTACATTATTAATACTATCCTTATTTTCATAATACAGTAATATCAAACAAAGAACGAGGTTTCAAAATTTATTAGAACCCCTACAAGTATCTCTAAGTATTAAACATTTTAATTATGATGCCCTAGTATTTTTCATTTCATTCATACATTCAGTTTCCCAAAGAGCTTAGTTGGGATAAAAGAACTTAGTCAAAAAAATTATTATATAATAGCAGCTAATAAATTAGTAAGTGCAGCAGTATAGAACATGGTACTGCTACCTTCACAATTTCACTGCTTGTTGTTTATTTTAAATAATAGATGAAAAACCATTAGGATTTACTGTACTTCAAATCAGCCAGATAATGCAATCATTAGGCTGAAGTCAGATGAGGTAGCATCTGGTTGGGAGGATGTCACTTGTCAGTGGCTGTTCTTCTAAAAGCTGCTAATACTGTCAGTGAAAATTATAGTCCACAAATCAAAAGAAAATAAGTGCTTGAACTGCAACATATATGAAATCTGACAGCTCCCACTGGATTTTCTCCATGTTTTATTACCTCTGTGATTGATTCATGGTTCAAGTGACAGAGAAATGGCTGAGAAAGCAAAAACACTGCTTTCTTTTCTGTTTGAGAAATATAATGTGAATCAGGGGACACATTTTTATATCATTAATTTAAATTTTCTTTCCACTTTGGTCATGAAACATTAAAATAACCCTTTTGTAAAGTGTAGAGTATTTGACTCTTTTACAGACCAACAGAAATATAAACTGTATTAAAAATGACAATTTTATTAGATAGACTTGTGATTGGAAGTGACAGTTTTACAACATTAACATCTACTGAACTAATTTTTTAAAATGCAAGGAGACAGCAAATATGTTAAAAATTTAATAGTTGATAAAATGTACACTATCATCAGTGAATGCCTTATACATATTTTAAGTTGCAGCTTCTCCTCGAGGTTTAAAAATTAATTATGATATAATAAGCTCAAAAATTATTTGACTACCTAAAATATATAGTAGTGCTATGTAAATAATATATTACAATATAGATATGAAGAGTGCTTTACAATCCAATGAAAAGGAAAGTTCCCTGTGCCTTGAAACAGCCATGGTCTCACTGGTCCAGGATATCCCTTAAACTGACTGAGACAAAGGTGGAGACCTAAGGTGGCACATATTAGACCCGCTTCCAATTATTTATAATAGCTCTTTCTCAGGGAGTATAGGACTTGTAATGGAGTAACTTCCATGTCAAGGTGTAAATTAAAGTAGGTTAGTGGCATCAGTGGCTATCGTAAAGCATATGACGGTCCTTTTCTTTACCAGATTAGGCAAGCAGGGTGGGGCAGGAATATAGGTCAACTGGGATCTTCTGTTGTCATCAAGTCAATGAGCAACACGATTTATTTTTTACTTGCTTTATTTTTGTACTTGCTTCCAAAACACTTTTTGATTATATACAGACCTAAACAAACAGCAAGAGAAACAGAACGTACTAGACCAAAAGACAACAGAACTCAGCAACGGTTTTTGTCAAAATGTATGCAGGAGGTCATCAGGAATTTTAGTTAAAATCTGTGGTATTTCTCATTTAGTTATTGGTTCTACTTGGTCCTATTTCCATATTTCAATAACAAATATTTTAGAAAGACTCATTCATAAACATTAATCAAAGATACAAAAGTAGACCACTGCTGCTGGAACAATTATTTTTTGTTGTTGTTGATAGAAAACATGCAAAATCCCACAAGACACATTGCATCAGTCTGAGATGACCACACTGTACACATCATTTGTATCTTAATATTTTTGAGCAGCTATAAGTGTCTTAATTAGTTGCATAATAATCAAGAGGCTAATGGCCCACCTTTTTTGCTTTGTGTTTAGTGCAACATTGTATTGCCAAGCCTGAGAACTCATCTGTGATCTCACTCCCCAGTGTCACAAGACTTGGGAGTACTGCAGGGCTGTTTCCATGAGGCCTTGCTGAGGAAGGAGCAGGATGCACCCTGGAGTATCCCAGCAGCTAGGAGTACTAGCAGAGCCCAGTCTAGTCCTCCATGCCAAAACCAAAAATGGGGGCGGGGGACCGGGGAGGGGGATATCCTGAAGAATTTCAACAACTGGAGGATTTATGATTTGACAGTAGTCGTTCGCTTGGACTGCGTGGAGTAGATGAGGGGGCTGTTGCCCTAAACCCTACCCTGGGCTGAAATGACAAATTATTCAGAGTGAGTAAAAAGTGGTGTGTCATCATTGTAAACCTATCAACATGTAAAAACTGTTGTTGGAAGACAGCCCACAACACACTCAAAAGCATGATGCCAATGCAGTTTGTTTGTAATAAAAACTGTTGATTTGGGGATTTCATAGCTCCTGGCAGGTTAAAATTGTTTCAACAATGCACCAAAATATTCTTAATATGAGAAGACATGGGCATGTATGGACCCCAGGATATTAGGTTTTAAGTGGTCAGTTTAGATAGGACTAAGTCCCCTCTCTCCACTCCCCTTCTAAACAGCGCTTTTATGGAGAGCTCTTGAAAACACTGCTAGCTATCACAGTCTAAGCGGATGGTATTTATTTGGTTCATTTAGGTAGCTTATATCATCTTTCCACCTTATTACTGATACATCTAGTACAGGAGTTCTCAAACTGGGGGTTGGGACCGCTCAGGGGGTCGCAAGGTTATTACATGGGGGTCGTAAGCTGTCAGCCTCCACCCCAAACCCCGCTTTGTCTCCAGCATTTATAAGGGTGTTAAATATATTAAGAAGTGTTTTTAATTTATAAGGGGGGGGTCGCACTCAGAGGCTTGCTATGAGAAAGGGGTCACCAGTACAAAAGTTTGAGAACCACTGATCTAGTAAGCAACTTTTCCTCCCTCAAAAAACATTTTAAAAATGTTCTATACATATCATTCTTCATTATCCAGAAATACAACTGTGATGGATTTGGATTTCGCTCTGTAACCATCTATGAGAAAGTGGAAAACAGGAAGAGTGGTGACTGTTACTGACTGGGAGAAGTACAGAATTCCACCTGGACAGGCACTAAGCCTGACACCTGAGGGGGTGCACTTAGAGAAACCGCAACACAAGTTTTATAAAAGAAAGGAAAATGAAACTTGAGGAGCCATGAAGGCTGAGTAGGAGGAAGAGATTGAAATGGTTTTAAGTGATCTGTCCCAATGTTAATCCTGCCAAAACATTTAGAGAAAAGTAACTTCAGTTTCTATGCCCATTTGTGAAATGCAGTGGCAGTCTTGTTCTTTACAGTGCTTTCCGTACATAACATCTAAATAGAAAATGAAAGTACCTAAAACTGACTAAAAATCAAATGCTGGGAAAGTTAAGAGTTAGAACCAAGACACGGCATTAAAAAAAAAAAGAAAATATTTTTGAGTAATCCTTCACCGACAGTACATTTAAGGAAGCTGCCCAACTGATACTTAGGGCCCAAATCTCCTCCCATTTCTATGAATAACTCACTGAATTAAATGAAGGTATTCCTGATTTAGCCAGACTCTGGGTCCTGCCCCTAGGGCAGTGCTTCCCAAATGGTCCTGACCCACCAGAGGGTCAGAGGAAGAGTCTAGTTGGGTTGTGCATGCCCCTGAGGGTCTCCCCCAGCCATACACTCATTTCCTGGGGCTACCAGCAGTGAGATCTGGACAGCAGCAGCACAGAGGAAGTGGCTGGAACCAGCAGCAGACAGTCAGCAGCCTGTCCCCAGCCTGGGGGTGCTCCCTGGTGAGCAGAATGGGCAGTTGGATTCAAACAGTAGCAGCACAGACTAAGCACCTCTGAGGCACACACAGGATGGGGATAACCTGACTCCCTGGTTCCAGCCACTTCCCCTCCATGCAGTTGCCGTTACCCAGCTCTGGCTCTCACTTCCCCTGGGCATCAGACAGCGGCATGGGGAGCTGGATTCAGGCAGCAGCAGAGAAAGTGGCAGGAGCCAGTCAGAATGTGGCACAGGCATCAGGAGAAAGAGGCCAGCTGGGGCTGCAGGAGGGAACAGGGCTGGGAGAAGCCAAGCAGGCCGCTTTACAGGCCAGGTTGAGGAGAACATGGAGGAGCAGGGGTACTCTCCTCTATTTAATGCCAGGCAATACTGGGACTGGGTAGTCCCTTGGCTGGGAGGAGGACCTGTGCTGTTCCAGTTAGGCCCCGTAAGGCAGGCAGAGCTGCTCTGAATGCCCTCTTGAGGGTCACCTGTGGTACTGCAGCCATTCCTTGCCATAGTCTGCAAGGTTGGGCTGCCAGCCTGTGCCGTGAGCTTAGTGTCAGTCTCTGAACAATAAATCATGTACAAAACAGCAACCCAGGGTCTGGGTTAGCCCTGAGGAGCTACTCCTTTGTTCCAGTCTCACCCAACACTGCTCCTGAGAAAAAGCAGGCAAGCCTTCTTAATTGGCCTGCTGATTCTGGATCAGTCACTACTTCCTCCTGGCCCTTCAGCCCCCAGAGTACTGTCTTGCTGGTCACCCAGTCTGAGTGGATTTTCCTTGGGTGGGGAGAGTCAGGGTGCTCACGCCTCCAACAGGGGGCAGAGAAGACCTAATAGACCCCATCACACACACCCCAGACATAAAACGATCTTTGAGAGGCTAATTTTCTCCAATGACAGAGACAACCTGAAGGGCTCTTTTGTTGTATCCTGACTTCCACTCTCACATAAATGAGTGATGACCTCAAACTACATGGAGCAGGAGCCCTATTAGAGTTCTCTATCCACAAGGAGGAGAACTGGGACAACAGGGGGATTGGGGAGGAGATTGTTTTTCTTTTGTGTTTGAATTTTAAAAAGACATTAAAATAGTAAATATATATATGACTGACTATATATATATAAAACAAATGCACACACAGTATAAAAGTAATGGTGGGTCTCCAAAAAAGACAAAATGCAATTGGTGGGTCTCTTTGGTAGAAAGTCTGGGAACCACTTCCCAAGGATGCATCTATACAAGCAAATTTAGACCAATAATTCTCCACCGATGTTTGTAATGATTTGATGACAGAATGATCACAATGCTAGCACTATGTGCACAGTAGTGCTTCCAACATAAGATCCTCAAAACAGTACTTGACAGTCTTAGCATTTCATGTTAACTCTTAACAGGCTTGCTGAATTCAAACCCAAAGACATAGTCTTATAGGATGATTGTGAGACTGATGGTTAGTACTTGGCTTGCATCACAATACACCATGAAGAAATGTTTATGGCAAAAACTATACTCTTCCTTCTGACAGCAGGAATAGAAAATGTTTTAGTATCTAAAACAGATTAGCACTTTTCCATTTTCTAAACTGGCAGATTTTGGCATCTCCACCTAAGTATTTAACACTTTAAATTATTAATTTAATGCATTTAAAACAAATATATCAGATTGGCTCATTAAACTAAAAATATTCCTTGTTGACCACTAGGGGTCATGCACTAGCTATGGCAGCTAGCCAAAGGAAGAAATATACATAAACCCAGGAAAACTTTCAAAAGTAGTACTCGCTAATTCTGATTTTGTTATCCCTTACAAACTGCATCCGTCACACAAAAGTTTCATGGTCTCTCCCCATTTCCCAAAGGCTCAATTAACATGACTGATTGTATACCTCTAACATTTTACATCTTTAAACACAAAGTTTTATCACTATTACTATAAAATTATATTGTTACATCTGTTAATTTAGTATGAAATTACAGTAATGATCGTGTTTTTTCATATATGCACTGATTTACAAAATTCTGTAATCCAAAATTGTGTCTTTAATGAACATCAGTGAGGTTCAACTTTAACTAAGATTAAAGAGCATTTTAAGGTTAGAATGAACAGCACTGGGAAAGTACACCCTACATCTGGAGATTTTCATATTAAATATTCTGCAGTTCAAATCTCCCAGCACAACAAAATATTATTAGTAATCTAAAATTATTCCGTGAGGTCAGCAAAAGTCATATGCAATGTGTTTTTAAAACGAGTGCTTCATCTTATACTAGCATAATAATGTAATTCTTTTGCTTCAAATGGATATATTGTTTGCCAAAATCTCACTTCCAATCTTGAAAATTTATGAACACCGATACATTGGGTGCAGCATGGAGAATACCCTTGTGTGTTTAATTCATATATAAACTAATCCTCTCCCTAATGCTCCTAATGGAAAACTAGCATATTTATAGGCCTTTATGGTATACTATGTGCAAAATATTTTTACCTTTATATTCCATACAGTCCATTTTACATACCAATGAAAGCTATTTAAGGCCTTTTAGAAAGGCATTTCATGTGTAGATATGAATATATTCATTTAATCATTGAGTGGAGTATTGATTTTATATATTATCAACATGTAGAAACATTCTGATCAATGTAACTGTGCACATTGACACAATTTATCAATTGACCCACTTCTGTTTCATTTACTCTAATCCATACTGCATTTTCTCTCCTCTGAAACTATCATTTAATTACTACCTCAGTATGCAAACGAAAGAATTTCCAACTCAGTCCTTTACTGTAGTAAAGTGCAGTGCAGTTTAAAGGCTACGCTGCCCTGTAACCCATGGAACTGGTCCCTCCAGAACAGGTGCTGTTGCATATTTGCATTACCTGTTCTGCAGATAATTAAAATACTTCAGTCCCTAAAGCCGTCAGTCTGGTACTTTTCAACATTTGAAAAAGTAAGAAAGATCAATGAAGCAGTTTTCATTTAAATAACCATGCTGATTACCAAACCTTTAAACTAGTCTGAAGAACATGACAGACAAACATCTCATGAAAAAAATCATATGATGCAAGTTTCGGGCATAAGAATATAATAGAATATCAGGGTTGGAAGGGACCTCAGGAGGTCATCTAGTCCAACCCCCGATAAGAAGCCCGATAAGAAGCTCCTGAGGCTAAAAATCCAATCTAGGTACCTTAAAAACAATGTAAATAGGTTTTAATTTCTCTCCATGAGGGTAAAATACTACTATTGACTCTTGTGACAAAAAAAAAGAATTCACAACAGCAGTTGAACAGCAACACACAAAGAAGTGTCACAGATAAATACATGTCATTTCCTACTTCCTGTGGACTCACAAAGCTAAGTTTACTACTTAAGAATTTAGGAAATACAGATTTGATTTGATTTTTTGTTTAAAAGCTATTTTTAAAAAAATGATACAAACCAGATTTTCCTGCACCTGTCTTTTCTGAGAATCCAAGGTAGCTGACTTGAAGCTCAGAGACTTGTATCTCCGAACTTTCACAGAGTCTCTCCGGGGATCATATGAAAAAGAGGAAGACTTCTTTGTAACTCTCCTTCTAGGTCTGTCTGCCATTTTAAATCCACAACAAAACAGGCTACTCCAAACAGGCAATGTCCCAAAAACCTGAAATTCAGCAGAGATGCTACCTTCCAAGGAATCCCAGTTATGCAATGAACTCCCTTCAACCAGACAGGAAGAAATGCAACCTAGAAAAACAAAGCCCACCTCAAGGCAATTTTCATTTTGCCAACAGGATACACAGCTGGAAAAGAGCAGGTGCTTTTTTAAGGAGCACTGTAATTGGAGAGCAAGTACAAATCCTTCTTACTGTACAAACTGAAACAGGTTGCAGCTGTGATGTTGATTTAAAAAATGCAGTCGCTGTCCTGCTAAACATGCTAAAGGTGAACGAAAGGAAGTGCACTATATGCCAACAGGGTGTGGAAGTACTTCTAGCACCAACAGGGTGTGGGGATGAACCAGAAGAGTTTGGGTTCAAAGCATCCTCTTAACTCCTTCCTTGCTAAAAGCCACTGAGACTAGTTAGACCAGCTTGGTTATTCAGATGCATAAACTAGCAATTTTATATTACCCAGAAGGAGGACTTGGGTTTGTTGGTTGTTGTTTTTTTGGTCCTAAATTGAGCTTTGAAAAGGTACTTGCTGGCCTCCCTTTTGGGGAAAAAAAATGGGGCCATTCTAAGTAAACAACCAATTTAAGGTCATTTAACTCTGCCTTTTTCTTTCCTTCTCCCCGCAGTTATTTTCACATATTTTCAGCAAGTGGACAGAGTCAGCAGTAGCCCAAAAGCAACAAGCTGCTATTGTCTGAAACTGGCAGCCTGGAGATGGAGATGGTAAGTGAAATTAATCCCTGAACCCAAACCTATCACCTATGCATCTGGCAGGCTGGTAGCAGAAGAAGATGCACCACAGTTTTTGTGAGCAGAAAGCTGTGTGTGGTTGTCCACACATGAGCACTCTGGGCTGGGAGAAGGGAACTGAGAAAAAAAATTGAAGTACAGTACCGTAACAATCAAAATTCAAGTCGAAGAGTTTTGATAATAAAATAGCTAGGGCGAGGATTTGCTACTTTAAACCTGCCAGACATTCACATTTTCCTTTTTAAGCCAAACTGGAAATAAAGCCAAAACCACTCTGGACTAACAACTTGTGCTGGTGAGGATGTGGGTTTTGTGATATACTGTACTGTGGTATGGATGTTTTGATTGCATAACTGTACTAGGAAAATTATGATTCTAATGGTGTAATCCTCAAATTTACTGTAATGCTGATTTAGACTGCACCAATCACAGCTTTTGCCCAAAATTGCATGTACATGTATTATATGATTTAGTTGCCAGGTAGGCGAACCACAGTTTTGGTTCACCTTCCATCAGATCATAGTAAATTAAACCTGTTGTGTTTTTTTTTAATTAACTGTTTTTACAGTTGTTTATGCCTACTGTGTCTTATTTGGGGGTAGTTTGCTGAAACGCAAACAACAGTGCTCTTATCTCCTCATAGCTGTCTGTTACAAGACTGTGTGTATTTTATTAACCTTCATTTTCACCATTTATCAGAATAGCGAAAACTGCAGCAATGGTTGTATCAGATGTTGAGCAGATGTTTCAAAGAGGTTGGGCAATTCTTTCTGGAGATCTGTCCTGATTTAGAAGAAATGATTGTGCGGTTGCTGCTCTCACTAGTTAGAGATACCACCCAGAAATGCTGGGAAATGTTAAATTATGCAGGATCACTTTTCTTACTAGGGAGTTTTTAAAGTGGCCTTCTCTATAAAACATCAAAACGGTGCAAAGGAAAGGCCCAAAAATAAAGCGCTGAAAACAGGATAGCCATCGTGTTTAATCTTTGCTCCAATAAAATTTAAAATGGGGCTACTGCCGACCTCAGTGTATATTATAATAAATCTATCCTGATGACCCTTTTTCATTGAAAGTGAACATGCTCTTCTATAGTGGCCATTTACTATACTTTCAGATATCTTGCACTTATGGAACATCACTGATAGACGTTCATTTCTGTGTTAGCATCACTTTGCCTCATACCTGCAATACCATCATACAAAGAGTGCTTGCATATGCAGCACTATATAACTCAACATTTTGTAATTCTCCATAGAGATCTACAGCAAATGCAGAATTTGTCAAAATTAGGCCAGTGTGACTAATGACTATGTGGTTCTCACACCTTTTCATTAATTCCAGCAATATTATCATTCAATCTATGTTCTAGAGGTACTTTTTTTTTTGTCATCCTGTAAAGGGAGAAATGCACTTAAAGTTGGCCCTAAGAATTCATTAATGCAGTTCTTGTCTCCCTTGACACAAGTATGGTCTAAAAGAGATACTGCTATAACTCCACAGATACAGCCTGTAGAGCAGGGATGGGCAAACTTTTTGGCCCAAGGGCCACATCTGGGAATAGAAATTCTATGGCAGGCCATGAATGCTCACAAAATTGGGGTTGGGCTGCAGTAGGGGGTTGAGGGCGCAGGCTCCAGGGTGGGGCCAGAAATGAGGAGCTCAGACTGTGGGAGGGGGCTCCGGATGGGTTGTGAGGCGGGAGTGCTCTGGGTCGGAGCTGGGGATGAGTAGTTTGTGGTGTAGGAGAGTGCTCCGGGCTGGGATTGAGGGCGGGAGGGGGATCAGGGCTGGGGCAGGGGGTTGGGGCCACAGCCAGGCAGCTCTGCACGCTGCCCCGTCTGCAGGTGCCGCCCCCACAGCTCCCATTGGGCACAGTTCCCAGCCAATGGGAGTTGCGGGGGCAGTGCTTGGGGTGAGGGCATCATGCAGAGCAGAGCCCCCTGGCTGTCCCTACATGTAGGAGCTGGAATGGAGCCATGCCACTGCTTCCAGGAGCGGCGTGGAGCAGCCCCCGACCCTGCTTCCCAGCTGGAGCGCCAGAGCAGGGCAAACACCAGATCCCGCTCCCCAGCAGGAGATCAAGGGCTGGCTTAAAATGGCTGGTGGGCCAGATCTGGCCCATGGGCCGTAGTTTGCCCACCCCTGCTGTAGAGAAAGTGAGATTTATACACAAGAGGCCTGGCCCATGTAGGTTCTCCTAAACTAATGGGTAAGTCTTACCCTATAAATTATTCACAGTTGTCTTGTATGTGAAGTGACAACATGAGTATATGGAAAGCAAGTCCCTGGATATTGTGTACAGAACCAACAACGATGCAGGCATGTCATAAGGTATTTTTGTTTTGTTTTCATTTCAGAATTAGTTCCACCAGTGTTAGAAGTGTGGAATGTTCTCCAGAAATCAACTAGACATTACATGAAGTGACTCCAGCTATCTTTCACTGGATTCTCTCTCAGAAGACAAGTGGTTCTAGTAAAGGGGGAAGGCCCTTTTACTCCCTGCCTTGCAAGGCCTGCACATGTGGTAAGGTGACCCAGATGTCCTGATTTTATAGGGACAGTCATGGTTTTTGGGGATTTGTCTTAAATAGGCTATTACCCTCCACCGTCGTCCCATCCCGTTTTTCTTTTTTCACACTTGCTATCTAGTCAACCTAGGTTGTGGTCACCCTTTCTGGCTAAAAGAATGAGGTGGGGACTTTTATCAGGAGGGTTTCCATTGAAACACCCAAAGTAAATCCTTCTCTATCTGGTAGCTGGTTTTCTACAGTGGTTCCAATTCCTGCTGATTCAAGGAACAAGAGACCAAGCCTGAAACTGAACTCAGATCTCCCACCTTCATGGCAGTGCAGAATATCATCAGACTACTAGATGGCCTTAAGTCTCTAAGTTTATTTCAGAAGCAGAATTTAACCTTAAAACTATCATCAGTAATTCACAAGATGTGAAAATTGAAGGTGGCCTCAAAATCTGGCCTTTCTAGGAAAGGGCATAATATTTACTTCAGATCAACAGAGGTCTCTTTTCACATATCATACAGCCGAAGTATGGTGAACACATTTCACTTAATCATTTTCATAGGTAAGTACATCTTGAAGCCACTCTTACCAATTGGCAAACACTACTCAGCAGAAAAAACAGCATCTTTTAAAACTGTATTCATATTACCTTAAGGACGGTCAATTAATCTGTCAATGCACCTCTGGATGGCAAACAGACCTTTCTGAAAGATCAGCAACTTGGATCAATCACATGATCATTCCATACTGCAGTTTGTTTTAACAAGGTAATGTTTCACCATCATTCTGGGCCAGCTTCTTCTACCCTTACTGGGGTTGAGTAGCATTTTAACTCTATGAATAGTTGTGGTTATTGTTTCCGACATGTATGTACATAAATAAAAACAGTATAAAACACAATAGACATGCAAGGTAACAGGAAAGCAGCTCTGGATATTGCAACTATATGCCAGAAAGCAAACAGAAAAAATCGTCAGTAGAAAGGTTTACTTCAAGTGACCACAAAAACCAAGTAGTGAAGAGATCAGCAACTTAGAAAACAGCATTAAAAGGGAATACACACACAAGAAAGATACTCATGTCAAGAAAGGTTTTTTGTTTTTAGCCAACTTTAACATTTCTCAGTGGTGGCAAATTCTGCACAATTCCAGATGTTGGTTCATTCAAATATGAACCTCAAATGTTTCCTCAATATTATATGCTTTGCACAGCAGCCACAAATATTGTGAAGTACAAACTTCGTTATGGAGGTCACAATACATGACAGCAACAGAGGTAATAAATGGAAATTCAGTTAAATGCTATTTGGGGAATGGGTGAAGAGAGGGGCATTTCACTCGTTTATAATAGTTTTACAGTGTTACAATTCTAAGTTTTCAAGCTCACTAATGATTTGGTCCAAATTTGGTCTAGATGCTGCTAAGCTTATACTTTGGTCATACATTGTTAGATGCAGAAGAAGTGATCTTTAGGCTATGGTGATAATCTTGTCCAAATTGAACTAAATTGTGTCTTTTTGTGTGAGAAATTTAAGGCTCAACCCTGAGGTTGTGTTGATCATGTGTACTGATCAACAGCTCGATATCTAATTGGCAGCTGGTATCAAGCAGAGTGCCCCAGGGGTTGGTTTTGTTCTATATCTTCATTAATGATCTGAATGATGGGATGGAGGCAAGAGAAGTAGATAGCTGGAGGATAGGGATAGGGTCCAGAGTGACCTAGACAAATTGGAAGATTGGGCTAAAAGGAATCTGATGAGGTTCAACAAGGACAAGTGCAGAGTCCTGCACTTAGGACAGAAGACTCCCATGGACTGCTACAAGTTGGGGACTGACTGGCTAAGCAGCAGTTCTGCAGAAAAGGAACTGGGAATTAAAGTGGACTGAGTCAACAGTGTGCCCTTGTTGCCAAGAAGGCTAATGGCATATTGGGCTGCCATTAGTAGGAGCATTGCCAACAGATCAAGGGAACTGATTATTGGTGAGGCTACATCTCGAGCATTGCGTCCAGTTTTGGGCCCTCACTACAGAAAGGATGTGGACAAATTGGAGAGAGTCCAGCGGAGGGCAATGAAAATGATTAGGGGACTGGGGCATATGACTTATGAGGAGAGGCTGAGAGAACTGGGCTTATTTAGTCTGCAGAAAAGAAGAGTGAGCGGGGATTTGAAAGCATCCTTCAACTACCTGATGGGGGGTTCCAAAGACAATGGAGCTAGCTGTTCTCAATGGTGGCAGATGACAGAACAAGGAGTAATGGTCTCAAGTTGCAGTGTGGGAGGTCTAGGCTGGATATTAGGAAACACTATTTCACTAGAAGGGTGGTGAAGTACTGGAATGGGTTACCCGGGGAGGTGGTGGAAACTCCATCCTTAGAGGTTTTTAAGGCCCGGCTTGACAAAGCCCTGGCTGGGATGCTTTAGTTGGGATTGGTCCTGCTTTGAGCAGGGGGCTGGACTAGATGACCTCCTGAGGTCTCTTCCAACCCTAATCTTCTATGATTCTAAGTTCTTACTCAGCTAGAACTCTGATTTACACTCAGGTGAAATGTTGCTGTAGGAAAGACTGCAGAACCAGATCCATAATTTGGGAGAACACAACATAATCATCTAGCTAGAATCTTATATGGCCTCCATTAGTGTAGAATCTGAGCACCTCACAAACTAATAAATTTAACCCTCCCAACATCCTGCGTGATTTCAAATTTTATTATACTCATTTCACAGAAAAGGAACAGACACAGCGAGGAAAGGCCCCAATCTTGCAATGTCAGTCCAGAGTGCTTACTACAGTAGCAAGGTTAACCTAACATCTAAAAATGACTCAGGAAGTCTGTTGCGGATTTAGCAACTGAACCCGGATCTCCTGAGTCCCAGTCTAGTAAATTCATCCACAAGACCATTACACATTTGCACAATTCTCTGATTTTTTTTTAAGGTGGTTTAAGGTTGTATATTGCACAACAATTTTGGCTGCAAACAAATATAATCATTTTTCCCAAAACATGAATCTTGTACATCTAGATTATATACCCTCCTTTGTAGTCTAACAGCAGCTTTAATACCCATATTCTATGGTAGCCCAAAAGTTTAAACACAAACCAAAACACCATGTCTTCAGTATACTAAAAAATACAAGAGTTCTTATTTTAACCTGATGTCACATGGAGGCAACTGTTTAAGCCTTACATTTTCTCCTGTTAGGCAAGACATGGCCAGACATTAATTAAGGGGATAAAGAGCCTTTATACAGCTTTAAAATGGGATTTGTGTATAATGCAATTTGTTAGCTCACTGGAAATTTCAGCAATAATTTGATCACTTAACACAGCTCTGGTTTTGAATGTTTCCTGGACTCCATTTCAACAACGATCTACTTAATGAACTTCTCATTTTCACCAACTACATTTCAGACACAAAAATTTTCTCTGGCTTCCTAATCACTAATAAAAAAATAGTGCCCTATCTGGTGTTTGTAATCACCAATAAAAAGATAATGCCCTGATCTCTTTTGCAACAGTTGAAGCAAAGATAATACAAAAAAAACTGCAAATAAATATGCAGCTACAATGACATGTAAGTATGGAAATTAGTCTAGACACTGCCACTTTGCTGCATTATATTGACGTATTTTGCATCTCTGCATATCATGGTGCACAAATAAAAGATGAAGAAGGAAAAAGCTGATGGTGTATTAGGAAACAGCAGACCAACCAAAGAAAGCATGTTCTTAGATTGAGGAATAATTTCAGCAAAGTTACTGTCACAATGTTTTCTTCTATGAGCGTAACCCAAAGACAAGAAACAAACAGCAGTGAATTGAGAAGTAGTACACTTATACTTCGGGAGAAAGCAGTACAAGAACCATGAAAGGCTGATGCTTTCATTCAGCATAAATCTTAAACAATCCAAAGCTACTTAAAATCCCATCTACCATCAGGTAAGCAGACCATCTGAACAACGGCCATATGCCTCATACGCCACAGTAGTTCAACTCCAGAGATAGAGTCACTATTTCTTATTCTCACACTACTCACCATAATGAAATTGTGAGCCTAATTACTGCATTTACCCTTCCCTTGAAGTCAAAGCTGTCATGCAAATGATATGTTGGAGTTACACCAGCCAGAAACCCCAAGTCTCTAAGCAATTCATTTGGCAGCAGCACTAAAATTACTGTGCAGGCCTTGAATTGTGTGTTATTTTTAATTTTTTCAACACAAAAAATATGCCTCATTTCTAAATCCATGCCTAGACGTAATCATTTCACTTAGAACATATCTAACAGACTGGTTTTTATGTTTATATACATATACACATGCTTTTTAAAACAGAAGAGTAAAAGTATTTTTTGCACTTTGTTTTTCTTATAGTGATTTAGTTTTCATAAATGGTGCTAGTCTGAGATCCTGAATAAGTCCTTTTCATTCACACAAGCAAAGCTTGGACAGTAGCACCAACTTTCATGTGCCTCAATCTGACTTGAAAAGACCATAATCAAAAGATGGACAGAAGGGTGGGTGGTTTTTTGTATATGCACGCATATCCACTAAGAACTCAAGTGAGATCACAGAGAATTTTGCATATTATCATCTGATGGCTCTTTGGAAACCTATGAACAGAATTTGTTATGATAATTTACAGGTGAAAAACATTCGATTAGCAACCTCCTACAGCAATCAGTCCCTAAACCTGTACAATTTAAATAAATCATTAAATATGCAGATGACAGCACTGTAATTTTACACAAAGGAAATAAATAAATTTGTTTTGTGGACTCAAATTAATCTGGAGAATTCCCACTTTGTGCTGTTAATAAAGCAAATACAGCCAATCAAGTTGTGTTGATTTTGTACAATCACATACCAAGGCTAAAGTTCTGCACAGTTCTCCTTATCAGGGCTGCCTAGACAGAAAACCTGCTTAACTCAATTGGTGACTGATAGTGTGGAAGTCTGAATGCCGTACCTTCCAGACTGCTGTTTCTAAGGACTCAAACTATTTTGAAGGTTATTTCAAACAAAGGGGGAAAAGAAAAAAAACTTTTGAGATACTGAAAATTAAACTGCAGTAAAGATTAATTTCTCACAGATATAACAATGCACTTTATATTGAAAAACATTAACTTTATTTCAAACAGTTTCCTAATACACAGAAAAATATTTAAATTGATCACATTTCATAATACCAAATATGTCTTTCTTTTGGGTTTGGATTGGATACCTCCACTCATAAGTAGATTCCTGTTGTTTCTTCCAGCCAAACAATTTTTCAGAAAACTAACCAAAAACTGTTCCGATTGAAAACTGTTTACATATAGATATATAAATAAATACATACATTTTTCAATAGCAATGTTTCCATTATACAATGTTTTTCCACTAACTAAACCGAATGTCTTGGCAATTTTCAAATGAGTGTCTTATTACATAGAAAGAAGCAGGTTTTTGTGCATCTATTAATGTTTTATTATCTAATGGAATGCCGTATTAAATTTTAATCTAACGTAGAGATATTTATACGATGACTAGTTTTACTAAGTAGTCTTTAGGGTTCATCCAGCCAGATTACTTTAACAGGTAAATATCCTAATGCCCTCTCATAACTGTTCAAAATTTAAGTTGTTTTCAGGAAAAAACTAAAAACCATCCAAAGCATGATTACCTAATCTGCTTGTATCGAGAAGCAGAAGTTACATACTAGTTTACTATTATACATCAATAAAAGATTTAAAAATATAAATCCACTTTTCAGAAATGAAATTAGAAATAGACTAACACGAGTTTATATTTTATCAGCATGTTGTGATAAGCTAAAGTAACTGCAAATGAATTCAATAGTTTAGAGTTGTTAAAAAAAAAAAGTACCCTCTTGCGAAATATAGCTCCATAAAAAGTCTCCAACATTGCTAACTTTCTCATCATCATGGTAATGCAGTTTAATGTGAATGTCAAATTGATATGCTGTCTAAATTAGACTGAATCATGCAGTTTCTATTTTTATGTTAAAATCACTAACATTGAAGTTGTAGTTTCAAAGAGGAAATAAATAACCTAAGCACACAATTAACATTCTAAAGTATATCTCCTCCCCCCACCCCCCCGCCCCTATATATATATTCAGGGTTGTTTTTAACATTTCAAATCACTCCAGAGAGAGTCCACTACCACCAATCTAGTCCATTTTATTAAGGTACAAAATAAACCAGAGGATAAGAGGGATGAGGAAAAAGATAAAATAAGACTGTCCTAACAAGCTGCATTTTAATTGGAAAAGGACCATCACAAGGACATGTCTTTTTTTATTCCACTTGTAGCAGCTGCTGTCTATAAGGATCTTTATGTGCATTTAAAGCATAACATTTTTTCCATGGAGACACTGGAACTGAAGCAAACATTCTTCACATTACTCCTGGAGTTTACGTTATTTCACTAAAGTAGCTGCCCCTGCATAACATTTAATGTATTTACAATTAAGGCTCCAAAAGAATGTACAGCCCTTAATTGTTTTATATTCTATACTACAATTGTTACATACTTTGTAGCAGAGTTTTGCAAGATAACAGACTTTACAAAAACCTGTATAATGTTTTATATGTATGGCTGCTTAGTTAAAATTAGACCCTTAATAAACTGAAGATATGCAATTTTAGAGTAACAATTAGATACTCCAGGAGCAGGGGAAACTAAGAAAAATGCAATGCTGCCATTTTAAAGATGATTCCTATGTATAGCATTAACGCCAATGAGGATGACTGACCAACTCCACTGTCCTTTGTGCATTTGAATATCTCTTCCTTGAAAATGAATACACAGATGTTATGAGCTCAGTTCTGCAAGGTGCTCAGTATTCTGGCCCCAGTTCAACAAAATCCTTCAGCGTGTGCTTAGCTTTAAGCGCATGATTAATTTCAGGCTTCAGTGGTAATTTAAGTGTATGCTTAACTTTAAATATGAGATGTTTAAACATTCTTAAGCACATCATGTTTAAAGTTAAACTTACATGCTTGTCTGGCTAGAGGGCCAATGATGCTCAGCTCCTTGCAATACTGAGCTCTGTATCAGGTTTAACAAACATAAAACAATTAAAACATTTACTATATGTGAAAGAAGCGAGCAACCCAAAACTGGAACAGAATTAGAAAAGTAATTGGTATTCAAAGTGAGTGTAAAAATATCAGAAGATAGGTAATCAAAACACAGTGACTAACGACTGCAGTTCTTGAAAACAATCAAAAGGGAAGGTCAAGCTGGAATGATTAATTCAAGGATAAACTAGTATGGTACAACCTACATACAACATACATTTATGTTTCACCCTTCACATCAACATCTCAAGGCTCTTTAAAAAATAAAATGTAAGTGATATATGCAGTGAGTAGAAAATGAGGATAGAAATGCCAGTTTCAGAAAATCAGACAGGAAACAAGCGAGGCAAACCTTCAGAAATGGCGTAAGTTAATTGTCTAAAAGGGATCTTATCCACTTAAGCAGAAAGAGAATACTGTTGTAATAATGGCACTGCTTATTTTCAGTGGCAGAGAGAGTTTTTTCCCCATTACTCACGCACATAAAAATACCTACACATAGTTTCAGTATGAAGAGCCCTGCACTGGAAGCCTGCAAGCCAAGGTTAGAGCCAAAGAATGAAACCTTTAAGAAACCAGATGTTAGGTTTCTTCCTTAGGAAGGAGAGGGGTAAAGAGTACATGACTCACGTAAGTTTAACAGAAAACTAGTGTTGATGGTAATACTCGTCCTACCTGAGGCCTGTAAGCAAAGTTGTAGTAGGAAGTGCTTTAGAATGAAATGGTAATGTTACGTGGTCTCCAACTGTCATCATCTCTTAGCTGGGCACTATTTTTATGGAGGACATTCCTAAAAACTAGGCACTGTATGCTGTTACTTTATACAGCTTGAGTAACCTTACCATTTCAGACAGTGAGGAGTCTTCCAAACCCAATGATTCCCTGATTTTTAAACTCTTAGTACAGCAGTTAAAATAACCCCAATTAGACTCAGTCCCAAGAAAAATATTAAGGACCGAGTATTTATTTCTACATTTGAGTAATTTTCAAGAAAGTTTTCAGATTGCCTGTTGCGGCTCACAAAAGCAAGTATGTGTCATGTGGTGAAAAGAGCAGGGCCCTGAAAATCGTACCTCTAGATTGAAGGCTCAATCACAGTCCTCAGTAACTCCAATGCAGTGGAGTTGCATCTTCAGTAAGAATTGCTAGGAGCACAGCTTGGCAGTGAAATGCCAATGTTTAGCATGTTACATAAAACTTCCCAGGCTTCCTAATGTCAGTGTTTCCTATTTTATCCAATCTGACTTGGTTACTTAAGACAGTAAAAATACATCCATTATCTCAAACAAAAATCCAGTATTAAAGCAAAACATAGCTTAGCTCATTGCAAACAAAACAAATGTGCATTACATGTCTGAGATTCTCAAAAATAGGTCCTAAAAGTCTGAACCTACATAAGCAGCCTAATATTTTCACAAGTGCTGGTACTCAGCAGCTCCTAATAAAAATCAATGACTTCTGAAAGTGAAATCAGTGATGCTCAACACTCAAAACTAGGCTACTTACTTACGTGCCTAAACATGGAGTTAGGGTACTAAATTTAAGACATATTTTGGAAAATCTTGTGTATATTTTTTAGGGATTTCCTCTCTCTTCTCATCCTCACTTTCATGTTCCAACTTTATTTATATTGCATAATGAAAGCACCTTAATTTAAATAAAATATTTTATATTACATTTCCAGCTCAATTTTACTAATGTACTTAGCATTTTGTGAAAACGCCAATATTAGAAAATTCAGGAAAATTACTTTCATGTTGTTTGAACATCACCTTCTTCCATCCCTCCTCTTCTTTCTCCTACCTCATCTTCAGTGTTTACGCTAGAAATATGAAACATGGTGTATTCACATGCAGTGAACCCTGAGCCTGTTTAAGAACAGTCTGTACTCACTCTGTCTTTGTCGTCAGCTACGTCACAAAGAGTGTCATCAAGGTCTAGGATTCCTCCATCCCCGTGCTCCAGGCGATGTACTTGTATCCAGTAGTTTGGATCCTGTACGCAAAGGAAAAGGATCCATCAGATATTTCAAGTACATATCGGTAAAAGAAGATATTTCCCAAACAGTCAATATGCCCAGTCCTATACTTACTGAAGTTAATGGTAACGTTTTCATTCAGATTCAACTCCTGTACACCTCTACTCCAATATAACGTGGTCCTCGGGAGCCAAAAATCCCTACTGCGTTATAGGTGAAACCCCGTTATATCGGGGTAGTGGCAGTAGGACTCCAGCAGTGATTTAAAGAGCCCGGGGTTCCAGCCGTGGGGAGCCCGGGCCCTTTAAATCGCCACCCGAGCCCCACTGCCGGAACCCCGGGGTAGCGGTGGCAGGATTCCGATAGTGATTTAAAGGGCCCAGGACTCCCCACAGCGGCCAGAGCTCTGAGTCCTTTAAAGCACTGCTGGAGCCCCAGGGTAGCAGCGGCAAGGCTCCAGCGGTGATTTAAAGAGCCCTGGGCTCCAGCTGCTGTGGGGAGCCCGGGCCCTTTAAATCACCATCCGAACCCTGCTGCTGCAGCTCCGGGGTAGCAGCGGCAGGGCTCCAGCAGTGATTTAAAGAGCTCCAGGCTCCAGCCGCTGCGGGGAGCCTGGGCCCTTTAAATCACCGGCCGAGCCTCACTGCTGCAGCTCCGGGGTAGCAGCAGCAGGGCTCCAGCAATGATTTATAGGACCCGGGGCTGCCTGCAGGAGCCAGCGCCCTGGGCCCTTTAAAGTGCCACCCAAGCTCTGCTGCCAGAGCCCCGGGGTCACCACGCTATATGCAAACATGTGTTGTATTGGGTCACGTTATATCGAGGTAGAGGTGTACATAAAACTTTTGACCCTCGTACACAAGTGAATTATGTAAAGCAAAAGATTTTTCTTTCTGATAGCATCAGTGCTTCTATGGTCCCAATTACTGTAGTATCTGAGCATCTTACACCACTACTGTGGGATGGGGCATAATAGTACTGCCCCGTCTTAGAACAGCTTTTTTAGGTGACAAAAAAATTTCAGAAATGTCTCCTCAGACTGAAGTAGTCCAAGCACTTCGGTCAACAGGCCCCTATGAAGAGAAACTCTCTCTATACACCAATACAAGGTTCATCAAAAAACCTTTCAGAGACATCACGTCAATCCCCAACAATGTTGTTTCACATATTATTGCTATATAAGACATGTATGTCTCATATAGTGTATACATTCTGTATTTTGAAGGAAGGATACCATAATTTACCAACAAATGGGGATATAGGCTTCCACAACTTCCCCCACCCTTGTACCACACAAGCAGAATCAGAAGAATGGTACTGCATCAATAGAGGTACACGCCCATTTCCCCACAGACATCTACTGTACTGAGCCTGGATTACTACATTTGTTATTCTAAGAGAGATCATTTTTATATTGAAAAATTCTATTATGGCCACAGAGGGCTGGACATGACATAATATCTAACTTTTTTTTTTTGCATCTTAGCTAGCCCACCTGTGTAACAATGACAACACTCTGAGCTGTTGTTCAATGTCTAACATTCGGACAAATTCAATACATTTCATATGGTGGACAGTTTTCAAAACTGAGTAATGGGTTTGGGTGCCTCAATTTTGGGGGACCCAATATATTACACCTTAAAGAGACCTGATTTTCAGAAAGTACTGACCACCCATCTTTTAAACATGAAATACTTAAAAGGGGTCTGAAGACAGGCCCCCAAAAACTAGGGCATCCAAAAGCTTGTCTTATAGTAGGAATGGACTAAATATTTTATGAACACATCTCGAAATTCCTGTGGTATTACCCACCATTTAAATGAAGGAAACAAAGCATATGTTTTCACAAAAATCTCTCAAAACGTTTTAATAGCTCTGGGTTTCCCAGTCATAATGTCTGTTCTGCATCTGGCTTAATCAGATTGTAAGGTCTTTGAGGTTGGGGCTGTCTCTAGGTTGTATCTTGTCCACGCCAAGGGCACTGTCGGTGCTGAACGAACAAACGAACAAACAAACAACGATAACATTCCTAGGCAGTGGGTCACAAATCTGTTGCTCTTGATGTCAGATCCATGTGTATGTATTACACAGTCTCTGACTGAGATCAGGGATACTGTGGAATTTTTTAAACAGAGGCTGTTTTTCAAGTTAATTGCTGGAGCATATGAGGTTTCAAAAGGACTTATCCTCAGCCACATTATCTCAACTTCCCATTTGGATTTCTGAATAATTAAAATTATGAATTACCATTAACTTTCACTTTAAGTTGCCTACAAAATATTAAAAGTTAAACTACTGCAGTTCAAATTACCAGTTTTTCAAACTCAAAGCTACACTGCTACCAACAGGGAGAAAGGTACAAGGCAAAAATCACTGATGTGTGGGAGGCAGAGCTCTTGGAAGAAGGGCTTTTTTCTCATTTTCATATGTGAAGAACTGGAGTTGGGGAGGCAGGAAGATCATCCCCACCCACATATCCCGTTTTAACATGGCGTGGGGCCAAAATATTTGAGAGGCGATTTCTTGCAAGGTAGAAAGAAATGCTAGTAAGCAAGCGCTTTTACTGGAAAACAGCCCCCACTCCCTCTGTTACACTTCCACTTCTCTTTTCCTTTGCTGTAACATATTGATTCCCATCCTTCTTTGTCCTCTAGGTCAGTGCTTCTCAAAGTGGTGGTCCGCGGAGCAGTGCCAGTCCGCGAGCCATCGGCTGCCGATCCGCAGCAAGTTTCCTCATAAGAGCGTCGTATAGGATAATAATATGGCACCGGTCCCTGGCACATTGGAAAAAAAAATTGCCGGGCCCCCACATCAGATAGCTTGAGAAGCACTGCTCTAGGTCTCCATTGCCGTACCCCACTTTCCCTTCCTTTGCCGCCTCAAAAGGCTACAAAGAACTTTATTAGTAACACAATCTAGCCTGCCCTCATGCACAGTCGCATTTTACACCCCAAAGCAACACTGTTTACAGCAGCACAAACACAACATGTACAGGCCTTGGTTTCATGCCGCTGCTGCCACTGCCACAGGGAAAGGGGTACTTTGAACAGATATAACCTAAATTTAAAAGATCTATACATGCTTGGCTCTCTAACTATGTTTGCTCTGCCTTCCATGCAGCATCTCTCATGTGAATGCCTAAGAATCTTAGGACCCCCATTTGGATGAAAAGGGAGATATGCAAGGGAGGTCATAGCCCTACAATTCCCATAAATTCATTGCTATTGTTACACCTTGGGAGAAACTGCATGGAAAGCAGAGAAATCATACGTAATGAAAGTCAGAGGGAAAAGTAATGTTTCTTATTCCTCTCGATTTTCATTTTAAGTGACTGGTCTAGTCAAATGACACGCCTAAAATGAATAAGGTAGTTTCACAGGGATCTGGTCATACACACATTGACTTTAGTATCACCGGAAATCAATGGAAAACCAGTTTTGAGTTTACATGCTTTAATGATTTGGGAGGAATTAAATTGCCTAGAAATTTTTACTGAGCTCATTTATGCTGCGCATTCATTTTTAGGCTTTCACCTATTTCTCACCACCCTATCCTAAAGATCAGATTTTAGAATTGTATTTTGTTAAATGCTATTCTTCTCAGAAATGTAATCCCAGTTAGTGATCTTAAAATCTTTATTAACTATTAAATGCAAAAACATTTCACAAAAAACATTCTTGAAGCCAGAATACACTGTTCCTGCAGTTTTGACTAAGGGCTAGTCTACACTGGCAATGCTAAAGCGCTGACACCGCAGCGGTCTAACATGGCTTGTGAGGTCGCAGCACAGCGCTCTAAAAAACCACCTCCACAAGGGGCATAGCTACCAACTCTGGTAAACTGTCTACACTGGTGCTTTGCAGCGCTGAAACTTGCTGCACTCAGGGGGGTGTTTTTTCACACACCTGAGCAAGAAAGTTCCAGCGCTGTAAATTGCCACTGTAGACAAGCCCCGATTTACCTAATACACAGCTTCCCCCTTATTGTAACCGCCCTAGTGACATCATCACTTATACAAAATAAAGTTTTCTACAAGTACCAGCTCAACATACCACATCACTACTATGAGGTACAGAGCTTTGGACAATACTGGCAAACACTGTACCATCATTTTTATAGCTGTTTAATTAACAAATATCAGCATTTTCTCATATCATAAATGTACCAGAAACACAATTTTTACACTTGCGAAAATGAACGTAACACTTTCTGTTTAGAGAAACATTACACAACAAGGCAGCATTCCCTCCTCCCTAGCTCCACTCCCCATTTGGCAAGGCAATACCAAGTTATAGAGCTATTTCCATATACAACCTACATTTTAACTACTGAGTTGACCCAACTGAAATACCCAATCAGAAAAGCTTTTAATATCAGCCAAGTGCAACAAGATTTAGCTAAAACTGTGTACACATATAAAACTTAATGGACAGATTTTAGACCAGACTGTATATAAAGATTAGAGAGTTTCTACATTAAGATTGTGACCTACTTTGCCTTTTGTTTGTGAAAGGAGATGAAAACACTTCATTCCTATGTAATTTGTCTATATATGGAAAATTCTACAGTAAACAGGAGAGCTCAAGTTTGCTTTAAATTCTTCTCTGAAATTACTTTATGGAAAAAAAACACTCCTCGTTGGACCTTTTGGGGCACATATACCCGGAAGTGATTATACCAAAGAGAGTATTCATGTGTGCTTTTGTTTAATTTGAGCATGTAATGTTTCACTGTTTATAAAAAGATCAGGCAAAGCTATCAGCTTACACACACTGTCCTCATGTTCCTCATCTGGCAAGCTCTAGAACCAAGTCCAAAGAAAACATACCATTGTAAACTCAACTTTCAAACCAGTAAACAGTAGAGAAGACAGTTTCTCATCTCACACTCCACTATGTAAAGCATCTCTACCTCTGGTATCAGAACAAACACTGTCACGGGACTGAATACAAACAGCTGGGTTTTTAAGGCTTGACAGAATTGACAGGCTACAATAAGGTTTACACTTCAAAATATAACAAGTCACTTATTACAGTGACTCATTACCCCAGCTCAAAGACTCAACTGAGATTTGAGATATAAGCCAAACTTTATTGCAATCTGGAAATGAGAAATAACTATTTTACAGCGAACAAGAACCAACCTGCTTCTTCAACCCCATCATCTGAACCCTAACTGTTCTTGGCAAAATCACTTAACCTCTCTAGCCTTTGTTTCCTGTCTGTAAAATGGGGATATTACAGACAGGGTAGAGATGCAAGAGTGGCTAAATCCACAAAAACAGCCAGCATTAAACTGAACTCTGGTATTTCTGGAGGTTTATCCTGTTCTCAAACAGTGTGCACGTTAATAAAAGGGCAACATAGCAAACACACAAAATTACAGGATCAATAATGGAATGACAACATCAAAAACACAATTGCTGCCCTTATGCTACATCATATGCCCAACCTACGCAGCTAAGATACAAGCTGCATTCTTCCGCCAATTAGCAAGTATTTCGTTTTTAAAAGGTGCTTTTCTCTTCTGTGAGAAATGTCAAAGGAAAAAAAACTTAATTTCATGCACCGCATATATTTTATAGTTTACTCCACAAAACCTGAGTTGAGTCTATTGTGGTTCTTCCTGTTTGACAAGCCACTAACACAAAATATAGGTCAGCAAGACTAGACAAGAAATACCTAAAATAAGTTTGGCAAGAGCTTACACAGACAAGATCTGCTAAGTAAATATGAAACAACAATAAATCTTTTCATTTAAGTTTTCTCTATACCATGTGGAGACAGTCATTTCTCGATTCTCCTTTGCTCCCTGTGATTACTCTACATTTTACAACGTTTATCTACATGCCTTTTGAGCAATGGAAAAGATTGTAGTTTCTAGAAATAGATACGGCCAAATGAAAACACAAGATCCTACCACCACTGAACTTTGTGAGTAACTGAAATCCAGAACTGAGTCCAAACTTTGGCAATGGTCTCTATCTATATTATACAGCAGAATAAACAAACAACTGGTCCAAAAACCTCAGCTTTGGAAATATTCAAAACTAGGATATAAATTGTGTAGTTTGAGCCCGTCCATAGTATTTACTACCTTCAAAAGACACTAGACCAGTGGTTCTCAAACTGTGGGTCGCGATCCCATTTTAATGGGGTCACCAGGGCTGGTGTTATATTTGATGGGGCTCAGGGCTGAAACCAAAGTCTGAGACCCACTTTCCAGGGCTGAAGCCCTCAAGCTTTGGCACCCCCCAGGGCAGCGGTGCTTGGGCTTTGCCCCCCTGCTCAAGATGGTGGGGCTTGGGCTTCGGTCCCCCTTCCCAGGGTCGTGTAATAATTTTGGTTGTCAGAAACGGGTCACGGTGCTATGAAGTTTGAGAAACGCTGCACTAGACTAAATTCTGCCTTCAGTTGCACTCAAATACAATGCTACTCTCTTCAGCATGACTGCAAGTGTGGCACTGCATATCTTGTTCAACTATGGGTTTCATTCACAGCTAGGGAACAACACTGAGTATTTCTTATCTAATGTTAATAAAACACCTCCAAAGTAAATTATTGGAAGAATTACTGAAAATATTATTTTAGCTTAGATGGAAGACTTATTGGACCATAACCCGGCCTTCAGCACTCAGTGAGTTTTCATAGCAAGTGGCAAACCCTTCTGATCAGTCCTTTGGGACACTCTGAAAGGCATTCTGTGTCATTGTATGTCTGGGTTACAGTGAAGCAAGAAGCACTACAGCATAGTGTCCTAAAATGAAATCTCTCCAATTAGAGATTCCTCCAGTAGTGACTCTTGAAGCTGTACTCTGCTCTGCCCACATGGAAAGTGATTTTTACCCAGCACCATTAAATAAGCGGGAATTCTATTACAAATCAGCTAACACCAATGCTGCAATAAAAATTCTCAAGGTGCTCCATTCTGAACCTATACAGACATCTGATGTGTGTCTATCAGGCTGTGTGTCACGTTATTTGCTGTGTATTAAAAATGCATCTATAAAAGATTATGATTTAAAGCTGTCCTGCTGCAATACCTAGACCAAATAAGCCCTTTTTTAAAAAACTGAAAAACGGTGAAGATGCAAATACATGGAATCTTAAGTGGAAATGCCACTTTTTAAAATGTACCAATACCAAGAACTAAATATATTTTAAAATGATATTTAGAAAATTGTTTAAGAAATTTTCTCAGGAAAATATTTTTATAGCAATATCTACTTAGAGTCAATTACAATTTAACACATATGGCTACTCAGCACAATAACATTTTGGTGAAAGTTTAAATTTAACTCTTTGAAGTAGAATTAGGTTTTTTAAATTCATACTTAGCTATTCAGAACTAGGATTTTTAGAACTCTGGCAATTATATTCACTCGGTAGTTGATGCTAACCTCAGAGTTCAATGAACTTTTTAAGTTTTCAACACAACAGGTATCAAGTTGCATTTTATTACAGCAACAGGTTAAATTACACTGCTCTAGAACAATTTAGTTCTTTTGGGAAGGGTAAATCAGTAAGGCGCAATTATTTTGTAAAAGCTATGTGGATGTTTTTAGCATAGTTCAAACAATGCGCAGTTCTGGCCAGTTCAGTTCATTCAATTCAAGGGCACTGGTAATGCTAAACTTGAAATTCAATGCAATAATACAGTCGTGTAATCATTGCATCACACTCCTCAAGTCTAAGCAAGTCAGTCCTCCTATTTCCTGTGTACCCCACCCAGTTATATATTCTACCTAGCTGTGCTCTGAAAATTACTTAAATTTTACCTTTGTAAACACTTCACTTTCCACCTCAGAGTTTTTCTATAATTAAAGATGATAAATATTTTGTTAAGTGAACATTCACCTAGAAAGTGAACACAAGAACAGATAGTCCAACAAAGCTAGTAAGTGGTTTACATTTTGTTTATTCCACATTGATTACATAGAAAAATAAGACATACTCAGGATAAACTGAGAATGCCATCACTGTAAGTAACCTTTTACTATTTTATGACTAAATGATTATACTCTCCCAGATAATGGAAAAAAGAACCATATGCAGAGGATAGAATATATAGGAAAAAGCAATGGAAATGATGTCTGTTAATGGCATAGAAGATGATTTCCTACTCCTTTAGTTCTAAATATTTGTATGTACTCTGTTTTCATAAAAGTCTATCCTTTCCAAAAGAGTACAAAGGAGTTTCTAGTCGTGAAGGAAAGTTACTGTAAAACTGCTTGTTTTCTGGAATATTTTAATTCAACCTGTTCAAGAGGAAGGCAATTACAGCTTCTCAGTTCAGAAAATAATACCTGTGTTGGGACAACAGAAATAAGTTTCCTAAGACTTCCCAGTTTAAAGCATTGTATTGTGACATTCACAACACGCACAAGTTTTAGAAACAATCTAATCTCAGTCTTCCCTTTATTAATATACTTATTATTTTTCATATGATGTCATGACCAGATAATACAGCAATGAGCATCAGCATACTGTTCCTTCCAATACATATACTATGGAATATAACTCTGTATTTGTGTAACTAAAACAAAATGCTCCTGGTTGTTAAAATGTCTTGAGGTGGCCAGCAGAGAGCAGCGTTTGCATTACTGTTCACTCACTGCTAAGAGAAATTCCAACATTACTTCTTTCAGACAATAGGAAAATTGGAGGTACCCAAAATTAGATGTCATTTATTCAAATAAAGCCATCAGAGTTTGTGTGCATTGTCAATATTACCCTTATAAAAGTGTGACTTTTTAAATATTAAATTTCCTTGCATCAAGTAATTCTTGTCTGAAATTATTGGGGGTTTTCTTATATACACAACAACTTCAAAAAGTTAGAATGTTTTAGAGGTTTCAAATTTCCAATTCTATTAATGATTGCTTTACTTTTACAATACTTCAAATAGTAAATGCAAGCACATTTTTCTAATAGCTGTTTAAAATGGTCTGGAATGTAAGAATACATACAGTGCTGTTATCTGCACTATTCCTGAATATTTTCACAACAGATAACACTTTTATGGCAAAAGCGTACATACATTAAAAATAACACAAAATAATCAGCCTGGAGTGTGTACCAGAACTATCTGTTCAAGAACATAGCACAAAACAAACCACAAACATTGAAGAACAGTAACAGGCTGAAATGAAAATAATGGTTAATTTAAAAACTGTAATACATCTGAAAATTTGCCAATAAGTTTATTCATTTCCATGTCTACCTCTGTTCTATGGGAGGGAACTTTCAGAACAAACTTTCAGGTGCCAAAGAAAAGCCGCAAACAGCTTTTAATATCAGATGGATTCTAGCTATTTTCCACAGCCCAATAACCTAGCAAGAGCAAATATTATAGTTCAAATTACATCTCATTCATTTCATATCTCTGATAGAATTCCAAATAAGACCCACCATGAAACAAATATGTCAGCTGCAAGAAAAAAAAGTTTAAGCATGTGTAAGCATTCAACAATAGGAGAACACTTGAATCTCTCTGGTCACTCAACAACAGACCTCAAAGTGGTGATTCTTCAACAAAAAAACTTCAAAAACAAACAGACTCCAACGTGACGCTGCAGAATTGGAATTAATTTGCAAACTAGATACCATCAGATTAGGCCTGAATAAAAACTGGGAGTGGTTGGGTCATTACAAAACCAAAACTTAATTTCCCCAATACTAATTTCTCCCTACGGATACTCACACCTTCTTGTCAACTGTCTGTAATGGGCCACTTTCTTACCACTTCAAAAGTTATTTCTCCTCCTTTGGTATCCTGCTGTTAATTGATTTCTCTCGTTAGACTGATTTAACACTTGGTAAACCAACCCCCATTGTTTCATGTAGTTATACCTGCTCCTGTATCTTTTACTCCGTACATCTGATGAAGTGGGTTCTAGCCCATGAAAGCTTATGCCCAAATAAACGTGTTAGTCTCTAAGGTGCCACAAGGACTCTTTTTGCATTCAGCAATAGTTATTTCAACATATGCACACTGAACTGCTCTCTGTAGACCTAACTCTACAAGATGGGGAACTTTAATGGGAGTTCGAGGTGCTCACACACATCATAGAACAGGCTTTCTCAAATGGTGGCGTGAGGGGGGACCTGATATGTGAGCTGGTGGCTGTGACCTCTCTAAAATCCCTGGACCCTGTGAGGGTCCTGCTCAAGGGCAGGAAAGACCAGCTCACTGACTTCCCCTTTTCCTACTGCTGATTCTATCCCTCCCTCCCACCTCCCAATCCTAGAGCTGCTCCTTACGCCATCTCTCTTCTGTCTCGTGCACCATTTGGCTCCAAAACAAGTGAAGTGGGGAGCTTCAAGAACCTATGGAGCAAATCTTCTCAACCCTCAGAGCTGAGCACTGCCCAAACACAGGGGAAAGCAAAGAGGACGGACAGACCCTTTCACTCCATGGCATCAGCCAAATCTCGCCCCTTTATCTACTACGATCTGCAACCCACAAAATGGTCAAAAAATTGTTCTTTGGATTTGGGGATATGGTGGACTGTGGGATGAATTTCTGGTCATTTCTGTACATTGTGGATGAAAAAATTGAAGTTCCATGGCTTTAGGAGAAACTCCTAAAGAAACTCAGGCACCTTGCCACATCAGCATATTTTTCTTTTTACACAAGTATATGTACTTTTTTTTTTTTAAACACACACACACACAGGCTGCATAACACTTCCCACTACTACCTGTGAATGGCAGCAACATCTAATACTAAGCTCTGCTCGGTGGAACATTTTCTTTTCTTTCTAGACAAAGAATCTTACCCCTTTCCTACTTCACCATAGTGACTTCATACAATGAAAGGCCATCAAAGTTGAAATTTGGATACCTGGGCTATGTCACATTTCTAAAAACGAACACAGAAGGCAAAGAGGGTATTATTTATGGAACAGAAAGTAATGCTAATTTTTCCCTCCATATCCACTTTCAATAGTAACAATAAATTACTTTTTAATTTCTCACATTACATTGACAGTTTCAATGCTCATTAGAAAATTAGTACTTATTCATTTTCTCATGTTAAACAACATAAATTGATCATTAGCCCATTTCAGAACTAGATCTGTGCCTAAAAACCTAACACAATCCACTGAATTGAACTGGCAGTCATGGTCAATTAACTGGTTATTCCTTGGATCTCATTTTAATAACAAGAAGTCTTAATTTAAAATGCTAAATTTACTTTGGCTGGTAAAGGGCATTCAGGCATGGTGTCTGACTTTTACAGATTATCAACTATATATAAACCTACTCACTCTTGTGCAGAAGACAGAGTCCACACAATTAATGATTTCTTAAACTTCTTCTCTTGCTCACTTGGGATCAACACCTGAATATATTCTTATTTCCCACCCAACAGCATTAACTAAAAATACGGACTGTCCCTCAGGCAAAATTTTATCAAGTTATCTCAGTCCGACTTGGAGCTTTGGATTTTCATCCACTCCTTCTTTATGGGGCATACAGTCGAGTGGATAAGGTAGGGGGTGGGCAAACTTTTTGGCCCGAGGGCCACATCTGGGTGGTGAAATTGCATGCAGGGCCATGAATGTAGGGCTGGGGCAGGAGGGTGGGAGGGTGTGCAGGAAAGGGCTCGGGGCAAAGGGTTGGGGCACAGGAGGGGCGTAGGGGGTACAAGGGAGCTCAAAGCAGGAGGTTGGGGTGCAGGGAGTGGTGTGGAGTGCAGCATGGGCTCAGGGCAAGTGGCTCAGGGCAGGGGGTTGGCGTGAGGCAGGGGGCTCAGGGCAGGAGGCTGAGGTGCAGGGAGGGGTGCCGAGTGCACCATGGGCTCAGGGCAAGGAGTTGAGGTGCAGCAGGGGGCTCAGGGCAGGGGTTGGGGTGCAGGATAGGCGTGGGATGTGGCAGGGGGTTGGTGCAGGAGGGGTGCAGAGTGCAGCATGGGCTCAGGGCAGGGGGTTGGGGTGCAGGCTAAGTGTGGGGTGCGGCAGGGGGTTAGGGTGCGGGGTGTACAAGGGGTCTCAAGGCAGGAGGTTGGGTGCAGGGAGGGGTGCAGAGAGCAACAGGTAACTCAGGGCAGGGGGTTGGGGTGCAGCAGGGGGCTCAGGGCAGGGGGTTGGGGTGCAGGATAGGTGCGGGGTGCAGCAGGGGGTTGGGGTGTGGGCTCCAGCACAGCACCACTTACCTGGAGTGGCTCCAGGGTGGCAGTGGCCTGCAGTGGGGCTAAGGCAGGCTCCCTGCCTGCCCTGGCCCCGCGCCGCTCATTGAAGCAGCCAGCACGACATCTCTGTGGCCCCTGAGGCTGGGGGGGCAGAGGGCGCCACGCACCGCCCTCACCTGCAGGTAACTCCCCTGAAACTCCCATTGGCCACGGTTCCCTGGTCCCAGCCAATGGGAGCTGCAGGGGGCGGTGCCTGCAGGCAAGGGCAGCGCACGGAGCCATCTGCCCCCCCTCCGCTACCCCTGGGGCCACAGGGATGTGGTGCCGGCCACTTCCAGGAGCAGCATGGGGCCAGGGAGCCTGCCTTAGCCCTGCAGCGCCATAGGGCTGGCAATCCCATGGGCTGAATCCAAAGCCCTGATGGGCCAAATCCAGCCCACAGGCCGTAGTTTGCCCGCCCATGGGATAAGGCATGAGTCTAACAGTCAAGAGACTGGATTCTATTCTTAGCTCTGCAGCTGACTTGCTGCGTGACCCTGGAGAAGTCACTTCACTTCTCTGGGTGTCAGTTTTCTCATCTATAGAATGGGAATGAGACTTACTCTCCATTGTAAAGCACTTTGAGTTCTAAGGACAAAACATGCTATAGAAAAACTAAGAAGTAGTACTAACAACTATTTTCACAGCATACAAATCTCAACCGAGAGGAACAATGGGATTTTTTATACAGAACGATCTAAAATCACTAGGAAGTGCTACTGACACACAGCAAACTAGGATTCTATGAAAGACTACAAAGTTTCTGGTCTCCTTCCACCTACACAAACATCCCAGAACATGCTATTACCATCTCTGAGAAAGCACCAAGCTGCATCAAAAATATGAAAGAAGGAGAGGAAAGCTATGAAGTATTTTCCGGTATTAGAATATAAATAGCAGGAAGCTTGTGTTAATTAACTACTAGGGCCCTATCAAATTCATTTTGGTCAATTTCACAGCCACAGGATTTTTTAAAAATCGTAAATTTCATGATTTCAGCTATCTAAATCTAAAATTTCACTGTGCTTTAACTGTACGGGTCCTGAGCGAAAAAAGAAGTTGTGGGGGGGGTCACAAGGTTATTGTAGAGGGGTTGCGGTACTGCTTCTGAGCTGCTGCCTTCAGAGCTGGGTGCCCAGCCAACAGCCGCCACTCTCTGGCCGCCCAGCTCTGAAGGCAGTGCAGAAGTAAGAGTGATACCCTCTGCCCCCTGAAACTCCCTTTTGGGTCAGGGCCCCCAATTTGAGAAACACTTGTTCCCCCCATGAAATCTGTATAGTATAGTAAAGTACACAAAGGACCAGATTTCATGGGTGGGGTGGGGAAAGAGATCAGATTTCATGGTCCACATGCCGTGTTTTTCCATGGCCATGAATTTGGTAGGGCCCTATTAATAACGAAGGGTAAAGCAGGAAGCTTTGCTGGGGGAAAAGGTTGACACATTGTACTTACCATGAATATTAAAATTATCTTAATTTAAATCTTGGAAGATTGTGTTATATTTTGTTATTGAAAGTGAAAAATAGCTTTTTTCCAAACACTTGAGTAAAAATTGAGTGCAGTAATTTCTGCTTTAAAAAACTAAACAGAAAACTCTCCACCCCCCCGACCCACCACACACACACACACACACACACTTCTCATGCATGTCACTTGGGGGGAGAGGAGGGGAGAAATACAGGTAAGTAGATGACCTTACTCTCATGAAACTTGGAAACTACCTTGGGTCTGAATCTGGGGTAGGGGTGTAGCAAGACTTTTTCTTTATAGAAGGTAATATATGGTGGGCCAACTCCCTGTTCACTGACTCTTCTGGCCAATGTTATAGGTATCAGAAAGGCCACCTTTATGGACAGATGGGTCATACAGCATGTAGTTAATGGCTCAAAGGGAGTCTTAGTGAAAGATGATAGAATGAAATTAAGGGCTTATTGAGGTATGATCACCATCACTGATGGACAGGATCTGAGAATCCCCTTCAAAATCTATTTGTGATAGCGTGCATGAAAATCATAC
The DNA here is from genome assembly GCF_020497125.1 of Mauremys mutica. Lineage (NCBI taxonomy): Eukaryota > Metazoa > Chordata > Testudines > Geoemydidae > Mauremys > Mauremys mutica. The sequence goes on from NC_059073.1 coordinate 268,400,223, forward strand.
TGTTATCCACTGGAGGATGGAAAATGCTGATTGCTTCTAAATGCACCTACAGGGAACTGAATGCAAGACCTGAAAGACTAAGTGTGAGGAGATTCTCTAAGATATCAGGGATTCCAGCAGAATCCAGAGACAACTTACACTGATGAGCCCAAGCAGAGAAACACTCTATTTAGACGCGTAATAGCTTCTTGTAGAACCTTTTCCGCTTTGGTTAAGGATGGATTGCACACTCTTGGAACATGAGCATTCTATCTCCAATGCCCACCCAAATAGCAGACTGAGTTGCAGACCCCAGACTGTGATGTGTGATCTTGCCCTGGTGTTGTATTAGAAGGCCTGTGGATGTTCATGGGTGTTTCACTAAGAGCTTCAACAGATCTGTGATCCACAACTGTCTTGACCAGTTGGGCAGAATGAGGATGACTAGAACTTTGTCTCAGCATATCTTCCACAAAACCTGTGGTATCAAAGGAATTGGAAGAAAAACATATCCCATGTGACCCTTCCACAACATCAGCAGGACATCTCCCAAGGAGTCTCTGCCTAAGGCTGCTCTGGAGTGGTAACGAGGAACTTTCCTGTTCACCTATGAGTAAGGCTACGTTTTGGTCTCGGATATTTTTAGTAAATGTCATGGACAGGGCATGAGCAGTAAAAAAAATTGGTAGCCCATGACCTGTCCATGACTTGTATTATATCCCTGACTAAATCTTGCGGGGGGGGGGCAGCCCAGGGGTGCTGCAGGTACTTGGGGGGGAGGACAGCGCAGCAGGGGGCATGGGTGCTGGGGGGGCAGGCAGCAGCACATGGCCCTGGACCCCTGCTGGTGCTTGGCAGTGGGGGGTTGGCAAGGCTGCCAGGCTCCTACCTGGCTCCGCGCCTCCCCAGAAGTGGCAACATCCCCCTTCCTCTGTTCCTAGGTGGAGGCATGGCCAGGCAGCTCTGCACACTGACTCTGCCCTGAGTGCCAGCTCCACAGCTCCCATTGGCCGGGAACCACTGTCAGTGGGAGCTGTGGGGGTGGTGCCTGTGGGCAAGGAAAGCATGTAGAGACCCCGGCTGTGCTGCACTTCCACCTAGGACCAGAGGGATGTCGCTGCTTCCGGGGAGCCCCCCAAGGTAAGCACCGCACAGTGACCTCACCCCCTCCCGCATCCCAACCCCTAGTCCTGATTCCCACAAACTCCTGCTGCTACAGGGGAGGGGCAGTGGCCTGAGACTGCCCCAGTAGCAGCTGGTGCAGCTGACACAGGGGCTGCCTGAGCTGCTCTGGTGGCCCCTGAGCCAAGCACACGAGCCACTGCAGAAGTCATGGAGGTCATGCCATGACTTTTTGACAAACCTGCAGCCTTACCTGAGGTGAAAGGTTCCATGCCAGCATTCCCCATTGAGCAAAGATGTTGAGAACCAAACCATGAGTCTCCCATTCATGATTCACAGAAAAGTGTCTGCTTAAGTAGCCCACTAGGGAATTTTGCATCCTGGTAAGAATGCTGCTGACAGGGTTATGTGATGTTTGATGCACCAGTTCCACAGAGTGACTGCCTCTATGCAGAGAGAGAGAGGGAGAGAGAGATCTCATTCCCCCTTGTTGTTTATATAAAATACTGTTGTCATATTGTCCGGCATTATCTGAACAGGTTTGGACTGGATGAGTAGGAGAAAGGCATTGCAGGCTTGATAGACTGCCCCGAGGTCTAGTAAGCTGATGTGTGTACTGGACTCCCAGGAGTCCAGCGGGCATCCAGATGCCCTGTGCCATACGATCATCCTTGTGCGCACCCCAACCCAAGAGGGAGGCAACAGTAATAATGGCTGCCTTGGGTGTGGATGTGAGGAAAAGGATCCCTACCTGAACATTCTCTAGTTTTGTCCACCTGACAAAAGAGCCTAATACCTTGGGTGGAACTGACACCTTGTCATTTATGGTGAGTGCACCAAGATAAGCCAGGATAGTAGGCATCATAATGTAGCCTGGTGAATGGTGTGTGCATGAGGCCATGTGGCCAAGGAGGGAAAGGCAAGTTCTGATGATGTCCTGTGTCTGATAGTGACCTTGTGTATGAGAGTTCTCATAGCCTGAAAACTCTTGAGAGGCAGATATGTTCTTGCAATAGCAGAGTCTAACATTGCCCCTATGAAGTCTATGCACCTCATGAGGGTCAATGTGGATTTTTCGTGAGTGACACAGACACCTAGGAAAGTAAAAGTCTGAACAGACCACAGGTTGCCCTGTGGATCTCCTTGTAGGAGCTGCTTGTGAGAAGCCAGTCATCAAGGTATGAGAAGACTATAAATCCTTCTCTTCTTATCCAAGCAGCCACCACTGGATGGCCTTTTGTCAACATTCTGAGTGCTATGATCAGACCAAAGGGGCGTACTCTGATTTGGTAAAGGTCTTGATCGAAGAGGAATCTGAGGAACCTTATGTGGGCTGCCTGCATATCTGTATGAAAAAATGCATCTTGCACGTGGAGAGCTGTGAACCATGTGTCCTCCTCTAATGAATGAATTATTGGTGCCATGGATATCATGCAGAATATTAGTTTTTGGATAAACTTGTTTAATTGACATCAAGAATTGGCCTTACTTCTTGATCACCAAGAAGAATGAAGGAGAACAGAATAAACTTCTGTGGTGTTGAGGTGAAACATTTTCTATGGCTCCCCTGAAGAGCAAGGAGTTCTCCTCCTGTCATAAAATCTCCTTGTGAGAGTGATCCCCGAAGAGGAAGTAGGCCCATGGGAAGAATTTTTCAGAAACTCAATTAAATAAGCACCATGGATAACCTCCAACATCCATTTGTCTGTAATTAGGGCCCTCCAGTTTTTGACAAATTGAGTAAGGCAGCCTTCAAACATCTAAATAGAGGAATGAAGAGGCATCAATAAAGGGACAGAGCTCTTGACATGCCCATCAAAAGAAGTAGCAGTGGATGCTGCAGAGGCTGGGTTCCTGTGTATATAAACCCTCTGTATCTTTTGTGGTACTCCTGAAGACACTGATGATAAAAGGACTGAGGAGGTGGTCTTGCCTGATATCCCTATAAAACTTCCTCTTGGGGGCAGAGGTATAAATGCCCAGCGAGCAAAGCACTGTTCTTGAGTCTTTGAGGGACTGGAGAGAATCGTCCATTTTCTCCTGGAATAGCTTGATGGTATCCCAGGGCAGCTCTTGGATGGTACTCTGCACCTCTCTAGCGAAACCTGAGGATTGCAACCACAAGTTGCATGTACTGCAGTTTGGCCACCAATTTGCCATCATCCACTAAGGTCTGGAAGTGGGCTCCATCCTTCTCTAGGAGCTTGGCCTTAAACTCTAGAAATCTAGCATAACTAATATCACATTTGGCCAAAAGGGCCTGATAATTAGAGATCCTGAACTAGAGGAAGGTGGAAGAGAAGACCTTTCTTCCCAGAAGGTCGAGTGTCATGTGTCCCTTAGCAGAGCAAGTAGTCTTTGGGTGCTGTTGCTTAGCTGCCTGCATCACCATGGAGTTTGGCAGAGGGTGAGAGAACAACAACTCCCCACTTGGACATAAAGTAGTACTTCATGGCCCTCTTAGAGGTGGGAGCACAAGAAGCCGGAGTCTACGATAGCCTCACTGACTGGGAGGGGCACTCTACTGGGACTGGAGGTCTGCAGAATGTCTAGTAAACAAGACATGCTGAGGTACCTGAATTTCCTCCAGCTGGATTTGTAGCTCTGCCACTATCCTGTGCATTACTCTTAGTATTGTTTAAAGTCATCCAGTGGAGCGGGAGCAACCGCCTCATCCAGTCTCATGATGAAAAAATGGGTCTGGAACTGTCAGATCCGGCTCACCATCCTCCTCTGAATACTCCGACGGGGCCAGTTGTGCATATAAGACTTGTGTACTGATCCTGGGTGTCTGGGGTAGGGCTTTGAGAATGTCCAACATTGCCTATAAGATGGTTCCAATAGTAGAGAGGGACCCCATGACATAGGGTACCACCCATCCCCTGGCCAGTCGTGTCTGGTTGGAGGTCAGAACTCTGACCTTTTAAGGGTTCTGTTTGGGGCTCCTCGATGCCAGAGAAACTCCTGTGGAGCCACAGACTCATCAGCAGAGAAAGCTGGATCCTGATCATTGATGGGACTGATGACATCTTCTCCGGAGAGACAATGTCCTGGAATATAGACAGACCCAAGAGGTGCAGTGAATGCGGATGGAGAGAGCAAAAGTGTCTTACGGGGAGACGTGTGTCTCCAACTGTCATGGAAAATGAGAAGAGTCCACTGGTGGAGCCGGAGCCTCTCTGATGACAGTTGCTGTCGGCTCCCTCTGGGCTAAGTCACTATCGGTACCACCTCGGCTCCCAAAGCAGATGGAAGCACCAGCAGCTGTCTATCCAATGTCTTCACCACTGGAGCCAGTGTGAGAACTGTTGGATCCATATGCCCCCCCCTAAAAGGATTTAGTCAGGCTTAAGCGCTTAGCACCTGTGCCGGCTGGCTCTCCCAACTTTGACAGGGTCGAGGATGGATCCCTTCTTTTATGCGACTGTCTTAGACACAGATGTTCTTATGTCTATGAGTGCGCCCCTTACTCTCCTGTGAAGCTCTCTCATAGGCTTAACAGACAGCCTCCATTCTCGAGCTTCTGCTCAGAGGGGTACTGGCCGCTTGTTGAGGCTGATGTATGGGATCTGACTGAGGCTCTATTGCCTTTTCCATAAGGTGTTCTCTGAGTCTGAGTTTCCAACCCTCAGGAGTTCAGGGGGTAGAGGTGAGGGGAAGAGTGGCAAATGCTCAATCTGGCAGAAACGTGAGCCTCACCCAGACAGTAGAGGCAGCAATGATGTTTGTCGCTCACAGAAAAGGAGCAAGGGCAGGAAACAATTTCTGAACCCCAAGACCCTGTTATACCAATATAATAAAAACCAGCAGGATCTTATTAAGAAGGATAAGGCAAAGATGCCACATTTATTGTAAATACCATAACAAAACAAAAAACAATGTTTTTCTACTTGTTTCTATTACTACTTATTCCTTATACATACATACATACATACACACACACTCTCATTCAGGTTCTGTATAGATGTTATAGTTACCAGCCTAGATGTTGCTCATGCCAAGTTACTGGCCAGGTATCTTGGTCATGAGGATGGAGCCGAGTCTGTGTCAGATGCATCTGATGCTCCTGGAGGCTGGCAGCAGAACCATAGACTCAAAGTCCTTATTCTCCAGAGTCCAGTTTTATAGGGATTTTTCCCTATGTTAGTTCTTCATTCTGCTGTTGCTAGATCAATCAGCAGATAGCTGGTTCCATTCTGTCCTTTGTTTCCTTTGAGGTGCGGGGTGGATTCCAGTTCGCCCTCCGGGGGTCATCTGGTTGATTCCACTTGACACCTTCTTCAGCCAACACTGAATTCTTTAGACTGGTAACTCCCTAACCATTCATTCATTGTTTAAACTAGGCACGCATTTACATACATTCTCTATCTAAGGCTATGGCTACATTAGCGCTTCAAAGCGCTGCCGCGGCAGCGCTCCCGTGGCAGCGCTTTGAAGCGCTAAGTGTAGTCAAAGCCCCAGTGCTGGGAGAAAGCTCTCCCAGCGCTGTCCGTACTCCAGCTCCCTGTGGGGAATAACGGACAGCGCTGGGAGCCGCGCTCCCAGCGCTGGGGCTTTGACTACACTGGCGCTTTGTAGCGCCGCAATTTGCAGCGCTGCAGAGGGTGTTTTTTCACACCCTGCTGCAGCGCTGCAAATTTGCAAGTGTAGCCATACCCTTAATCACATTTAGTTCACTGTCTCTTTACCTTTTGGGGTGTTACCAATTTATGTGAGGGCTTGGCTACACTTACAAATTTGCAGCGCTGCAGCAGGGTGTGAAAACACACCCTCTCCAGCGCTGCAAATTGCGGCGCTGCAAAGTGCCAGTGTGGTCAAAGCCCCAGCGCTGGGAGCGCGGCTCCCAGCGCTGTCCGTTATTCCCCACAGGGAGGTGGAGTACGGACAGCGCTGGGAGAGCTTTCTCCCAGCGCTGGCGCTTTGACTACACTTAGCGCTTCAAAGCGCTGCCGTAAGTGTAGCCAAAGCCTGAGACTCCCTGTCTTTTAACAAGCAAAGATAAAGTGAGATGAAAACTTACAGAGGGTGGGGGTCTCTATTTATACACTATAACAGCTACTGTTTTTGGCTTACTTAGAGATAATTAATGTTTAACAAGTTTTATACAAAGTATTTCTTTGAGCAGGCTTTACACAGACACAGCTGGTGGCTTGCAGGTTAGAGGCTAAATGTTGGGAATCACAAATTTACTTCTAACAAACCTTAAGTTATAAGGCATCAAATAACAATAAGTCATTTTTCATATAAAACCTTCTTTAATATCCCTACAACCCTGGGTATAATCCCAGACTTCTCAGGGGGGAAATCACTGAGCAGGGGAAAAATCCTAACTATCTATGGTCTCCTATACTATAAAAACTAAAAAGATGTAATAAAAAGGGAGCTCAGGACACTGAAGATTCCAATTCAGACCATGCAGCAGTAAGAAGAAACAAGAGACGCATCAGCCCATATCGCCCTTTATGCCCTCATTTGGGAGCATAAGGAGATCTAGGGCGCATGTGTTGGCCAACAGACACTGCTTGCAAGAAATTCCAGACTCAGGTGGATGGTGTGCATACACATGTGGAATATAGATACGGACCATCCTTGAACAAGAAATTATGTTATTTAGGGTGACTGCGATAACAGCAAGTGAGAATAAAGTTTCATCTATACACTGTGTTTAAGTTTCTGACAGGAAATTGCGTTTACTTACTTGCTCAAGCAAGAAGTATTTCCTGTGGACAGCAGCAGCACTACAGAGTGCACAAGTATTGAAATGCTTTTGATAAGATATTCCTACACCATTGTTTATTTAAGATTATATAACTGAATCAAGACACACACATTTATAGTCAACACCAGCAAATAAGGAAGCATTAATATTGGAATATAATTGTACATAGCTAATAAGGGACAAAAATAGGAAAACATCAAATTAACTTTTGCTGACTAATGCTGGCATGCAGACCAAAGTCAATCATATAAGGATTTATTACACATACTTAGGGCTTGTCTACATGGTGGGGTAATGCACTCTACAGGGGTGTGATTTCCAAAGTGCACTAACACGTTGCACATTATTTAATCCACGTACATCCTGCTTATGCATTTTAACATAGTGCTGTTTAAAACAGTACTACATTAAAGCGTACTGGGAAACCTTCTGTGCACACCGGCATGGTCTACACAAACCAGTTAATGTGCAACACATTAGTGCACTTTACAAATCACACCCCATAGAGCGTATTATCTCACTGCGTAGACAAGACAAGGTGTGAACCTACCCCATGCTAACCTGCCATGCATAAGTGTCCATGTGGACCCAGCAGCCATGCACTATAAATTCCCTAGTGCACTTCAATCTTCCCTCGTTACAAAGCAGGGTAGATCAAAGCACACTACGCAATTTCTAGTGCAGATTAACAGGGTCCATATGGATACTTAGTACATGGCAAGTTAGATCTACACCAGATTTACACCCTGGTTTACTGTGAATTAAGTGTTTGTTTGGACAAGCCCTTTAATTCCAGCCACGGATATACAGTACAAGGTTTCAAGTGACTCTAAGTCTATATCTACACTACCGCGGTAAGTTGACCTATGCTACGTAACTCCAGCTATGTGAATAACATAGCTGGAGTCGACGTACCTGAGGTCAAGTTATGATGGAGTCTACACCACGGGGAGTCAACAGGAGAAACTCTCCTTTTGACTTACCTTACTCTTCTCGTCGGGGGTACAGGGGTTGACTGGAGAACAATCCGCGGTTGATTTGGTGGGTCTTCACTAGACCCGCTAAATCGACCACCAGTGGATCAATATCAGAGCATTGATACCCGCTGTAGTGTAGATGTAGCCTAAGTAACCAAAGGCAGGGACAGAAGGGCCTTGCAAAGGCAACTCTAGAAACAGCCCGTCTTAAAACCAAACTTGGGCAAGAGATACGAGTTCACCATTAGATTAATTATAAGGAAAACTTACAAAAGGGTATGTCTGGAACCCACCTACTGTGTGTACCCTGTGCCAGGAGCTGGGTGAGAATTCCCAGAACCTTGCACGATGCAATATGCCACAAAGTGGGCTGTCTCAATACAACAATATAATGCATTTTTCATACTGAATTTAGTCCTGGAGTAATGCAATAGCTTCATAGACCTAGGAAATTGTTCTGTTTATAACCATAGACCAATTACAACAGGGACAGCAGCGGTGCAGTTTTCTCTGCACTGTCCCACAAACCGGTCGCTGTACCACAATCAGTGAAATTACAATCTTTGTAGGGACTGTTATAGAGAGATCAGTAAAACCGGGAACACAGGAAGTTATGCTGCAAGCAACTCAGTCACACAGACAGAGCAGTGCACAGGGTTTAATAAAGTTCCACTTGTTCAGCTTAACTTGCATTCAGCTTCATTCATTTTTGAAAATGAAATACCCAAATCCTGAACTGGAGTGACCACCTTTATGGATAAGGGGAAAGTTTAATTCCCTTTCATTCTTTGTCTTCTAAGACAGACCAAAAAGTTACCAGTTATGATGTGCAACATGATGTTCATACAGACTAAAGAACTACCAGATAACCACTTTCCATCATTACTTAACTGGACTGAACTGGGAACAATGACTCTTACATGAAAGACTCCCCCAAGCCAGTCATGTAATCTACATGTAGTAGCTATGCAATTATGAAGTGAAAAATTATTTAGAGAGATTGAAGCTCTCAGTAAAATGTGCTGCTAGTCAGCAAGTTGCATAAGAATTTGTGAGCACACTTACTATATTAATTTGACCTTTCAAGATATTTTAAACAAAAAAGTTTTTTGAACTTGCATCCTTTTGAAAGATGTAAATTTATAGTAGAAATATTTTGCAGCTCTTTCCAAATAACTGCCACTACTTATTTTCATCTGTAAAACACATTCCTATGACGCTTATTCAAGTCTATATTTACCTAATCATGTTTCACTTATCCATTTCCGCTCATGTTTAGTATTTGTCCAACACTTTGAAAACACAGAGCACTATAGACTCATAGATTCAGACTTTAAGGTCAGAAGGGACCATTATGATCATCTAGTCTGACCTCCTGCACAATACAGGCCACAGAATCTCACCCACCCACTCCTGTAACAAACCCCTAACCTATGTCTGAGTTACTGAAGTCCTCAAATTGTGGTCTGAAGACCCCAAGCTGCAGAGAATCCTCCAGCAAGTGACCCGTGCCCCATGCTGCAGAGGAAGGCGAAAAACCTACATAAATAATGAGTATCAGTATGATTGCTTAAAAGGTTAATTGAAACGTATCTGCCAAAACGTGAGTTAGGTTCTGGATGCTAATATCACCAAGAACTAGAAGAGCAGGAGCTGCAATATACTGCTCTAGGTTTTAGTGAGGAGGGAGGGGGAAAAAACAAAAACAAAACAAAAAAACACACACAAAAAACTTTCAACGCCCTTCTTAGCAAGTAAAAAGGAACTAATTTTAAATTTTGTTTTACAGCTACACAGATATTGTTACCAAATTTGAGAGATTTAAGATTTTTTTTAACTTATTTAACAGACCCTAGATGTGTCGTCATCCTTATGATTTAACAACTGGAAGCAATGCCACAGGCAGGCAAGAAATTTTAATGAGGGTTAGTGTACACTAGGAAATTAAGTTGGTATAACTACGTTGCCCAGTGGTGTTAAATACACACACCCAAGTGACACAGTTCAACCAACCAAATCCCTGGTGTAGACAGCACTAGGTCAACAGGAAATTCTCTTGTCAACCTAGCAATGGAGCTGCAGGTTTTTTCCTGGAGCTGGAGCAAAGCCCGAGCACAGCTCCAAAACTCTGCTTCCTGCCTGTACAGCACTGAAAGCATCATATGCTGTCAGGAGTGAGCAATCATAGTAATTCAGCCCCATCCCAAGAGATTTCCCATCCTCTATTAGCTATCTTCCTCCTCTGCACATTTAAACCCCTCTCCTTCCTCTACGTCCTTAACTCATCATCAACTCTGCCCTCATTTTCCCAGTCATGTCCTACCCTACCCATTTTCAAGCTCCTTTTGTTCCCTTCTCCCAGGCATGACTCCATACCTTTTCAGGATCCTCCTCCAGGCCCGAAACAACCTACCTTCCTTTGCATGTCGAGAATCTCACTATCCTCCCCCAGTGAACTTATTTCTGTCACTCATCTACGCTCAGGTACTCCTGACTGTCACATCTCCACCCACCCACCATAAGATTATAGTACCAACTGAGAGACAGAACTTCCAGGAAGATAATATGATTGCTTCGAGTATTTGCAAACTAATATACAAGAACATCCTCTCCCTTTATTTTGTCATCCGACTAATTCCATCCTGCACCTTATAAGTCCTATCATCTCTACTCAATATGAGTTATGATTGCAGAATCAGGCCCTTAATAATATGAGCCGACTACTGATAAGCTGGAGACAGGGTTAGCATTTTAAGCATTATTTCACTTCCTTGTCATCTATAGTTGTATGAGGCATCTAACAATAGTACATTGAACTCCAACGGCTCATTACATCTTGCAAGATTGCTTAAAGCTCTAGTGGCATGTCTGCACTGGTCAAAACTAAAGCAGGAGACTAGATTAAGAGGGAAGCAAAGCAGCTAGACTTCGTGTCCAACAGAGAAAGAAATAGAAAACATATCTGTTCAGATCAGTGGACCCAAAAATTGTTGAATTTTACTGTGAAGGAGAGGGAAACCTTCTCTTCTGTATGGAGCAAACAGCATATATAAAGTTGTAAAAGCAGATTCATTTTCCAGTGGAAGGGAACAATGCTGAGTAGCTTTAAATTTTTTGCATAATATGCAACATGACATTTTGGTGTGCTCAACCACTTCTTAGAAAGTGGTTTAAACTAAGGATTTCCAATTTTTGTAATAAAGCCCAACCTTGGCAAAAGATATAAAGAAATGATTGAAATCACACACAAAAAGGTCACATTAAAAATGCACTGAAATATAATTCTGTATTACACTCAAGAAGCATACCTCTAAGGCTTGTAAAAGACAAGGTAACTGTCCTCTTTTTTTCACCCACCAGAGACATATATTACAGTGTTCATTACGTGGTTAAACTTAAGTCTCTTTGGATATTTGGGGAGGGGGGCTAGATTAACTGTCTGCCTGTTCACAAACTGGTGTTTATAAAAGATAACTGTGAGAAGTCTTCCTAGATCACGGGGGAAAAAATTTACACAAACTTGATGTTAAAAAAAAAAAACCTAAAAGGTTTCACAATCAATCTGAAAAACAAAAAACAAACTCCTCTTGTTTAGCATTATAATTGTAAAAAAGCATCAATTGTTTTTTATTAAATCATCCAGAATCCCTTTGTTTTCCTTTGACTAGATCACTATTCTTCAAAGCAAACACTGCCTATGGGATATGGTAAAAGCTATGGCATTAGTGATTTTCTTTTCAATGAGCTCCAGGAAGAAGCTATGCAAATCTCTATCCAGTAAGCCTACTCATTTTAGTCATCCTGGACCTTCCTAATGTATCACCACACCAGAGAATAAGGTAAAATACAGAATTAAAGATTTTACTATCTGAGGTTTCTCTACAGCATCCATTAACTAGCACTAATTAACACTGGATATCCCCATAACATAATTTTACAATTGTAATGTTATATGTAGAGTCCTGCAAATCCAGATAGCCACTATATATCCACAGATACCTGCAACCGCAGATGTAGTTCTTGGTTTCCAATCTTTGTCAATCGGATACAGATCCCAATTTTATTTTATTTTTTAATTTGCACAGGGCTCTAGAGTAGCAGTTCTCAATGTGGGGCCATAGTTCCAGGGGCTTTAACTGTGGGGCTGAAGCCCTGAGCCCCAGCACCTCCAAGGGGAACTAAAGCCCCAAGACCCAGAACTTCCCCACCCCCAGCGGGCTCCAGGCTTCAACCTTGCAGGGCCATGGACTCCCTGAAACTGGCTTGTAGCCCACCCAGGGGGTTACGGACGCCTGGTTGAGAACTGCAACTCTAGAGGGTGCTGGTGCAGATCCATATAAAAGGTGGAGTGTGACTCGTGAGTCGGATAAAATTTCATTACCTCAGATCCAAATCTGTGTATCCGCACAGGGTTCTAGCTGTATTTTTGAAGAGGACCATTTGTATCATTGTTGCTACCACTGTTATACAATTGCATTAAACTGGATACAAAGTCTATCGTGTAGGTGTCAATGGGAAAGTTACAATCTGTCAAGTATGATTATCCTGATTAAACACGTGTCATCATTGTAGCTGAAGTTATGAATACTGGCTATGTATTTGTATCTGAAATGTGTTTGTTCTTGGGATGACATCCACAAGGTAGTTTACATCCAGTCTCGCCAGCCCATTGTAGGTAATCAGTCTCTCTGAAATCTGGATCAACATTTGGGGTGAATGGAAGGAAGATTTTGATTCAGCCCATTAGAGGGATAGGGCTGTTTGAAAAAAATCTGGGTTAGGATTTCAAATACCAATTCCCAATCTTAGAGGTATTTGGGTCTACAGTTTTATTTTATGCCCATATCAAGGGGTTGTGTGCCTATTTTGTGCAATATGGATATATTGTAGTTATTCACTGAAGAGGCCTATTAAAAGACTGAATGAGAAAGTACCTCTCATTAGTACACACTGACAACCGAAAAGGAAAAACAAGTACCGAGCCAGCGTGAGGGTCATACAACACAGAAGACTGCAACGGCACTCCTTTGTGGACCAACTTAACACTTGATGCAGGCAGTAGAACTAACAGTCACCAGCCATGCAGAAAACTGCAACTCGTTCTTGCTGCCCTGTAGAGATGTAGACACATCGGAGGAGGCGCACACAACATGTTATTCTCGCCTCACAGCTGACGGCTTATTATTTATATTATGGCAACAGCCAGAGACATTGGTAAGGGACTAGACAGGGACTAGACTAGACTTGGACGGGGCCTTACTGACTATAAATACCTACTGTGGATCTACTGCTACATATCATATTTGGTATTTCCCTGAAAAGCAACATGTAAATGTTATGCCTGTAAGAGTCAGAGCACTTTCAGGAGGCTCAAGCACTGAAGGACTGGTACCCCAGCGGGGAACATTGGTTTCTATAAATACACTCATACAGCGTCATGTCTGTATTGTTTTTCCTATTTACCTTTCTTTTATTTCTTAATCTTTTTTATAAAATGTTTTAATTTGGCACGAAAGATGCTGTTTTCTCATAGTTAAGTGCTTGCATGCTTTGGTTTTAAAATGGGATTCCTTGGTAAAAATACACATGGAAAGTTTTTAAAGCTATATATAGGGACAGTTTGGGGATGAAAGCTCCACCAAAGATCTGATTAGTAGAACTCATGGGAGGGAGAGTGGAAAATGGTCATTTTGCTGAAAAATAGGGATTCTGTCCCTATAAACAGGGACTACCATGAGCAAATAATCTAAGTGTCTGCTTATATGTGACAGACAATACGCTCAGCTAGGTGTCAAGTATCAGAGGGGTAGCCGTGTTTGCTGCTTTTACAGATCCAGACTAAGAGTCCTGTGGCACCTTATAGACTAACAGACGTATTGGAGCATGAGCTTTCGTGAGTCAATACTCACTTCGTCGCAACGACGAAGTGAGTATTCACCCACGAAAGCTCATGCTCCAATACGTCTGTTAGTCTATAAGGTGCCACAGGACTCTCAGCTAGATGGAATCACATCCAAACCATGTGTCATATGACCTACACTGTTAACAAGCAAAACAAAATTATCCCTCAGTTCTACTAGTTAGGACTTGTGATTTTTGGATCAGGATCAGTATTCAACTTTTGCTGACAGCATGGAGTTTTGAATAGCCGCGGCAAGCAGCACAGTGACCACGGATTTGTCATAATATTTTCTTCTCCACACATAATTGTATTTTCTGTTCCTAGATGAGCTTCAGTAGAAAGCTCTAAGGCCTCACATTTAATTTTTAAACATAGGTTATCGTGAAATGCATTGTATATTTCATTTACATGGGTTAGGGTGCTACTTTTTTCTATTTTTAGTTAGTTGAATGAATACCAGGGTTTATTTGGTATTCCAGAAAAATGAGCTGAAGAACTTTGTGTGTTTTGTTGGAAACGTAAAGTATTTTCAACAGCAATTAGAAGAACAAAGCCACAGGGAACTCAGACACATTTCAGAGTCCTGATTTTTAGAAATTTTTACTTCCTTCTGAGAATCCAAACTATAAAATACTGATAACCTGAAGCACCTGCCTTTTCATGTTTAACAACAAATTCTACAAGCCCAGAACGCTGAGATATTTTGACATAATTACAATTCTAGGCCCACATTTTTGAGGTTGCCTGGCCAGTTTAATTTGAACTGAGAACCACATGAACTCTTGGAAAAAGCTTATTAGACAGGCATCAACAAGCCTCATGGAAGGAGCTAAAAAGCAGAACAAAATGGGGTTTGGAGGCACTGAAAAAGGATTTAGTAGATACGCTGAGCTTGACTGACGAAGTGGCCAAAGTGGATAGCAGATTATCTCACAGCTAACAGGTCATAGCAGCACAGGACAACAAAGATCAATTAAATGAAGATCAATGAAAACAACTAGACATAAGAACTGTTATTAAATGTAGTCTGGGAGACTCACAGAAAAGGAAGGTGAAATAGGATAAGGGGTTCAAAAGGTAAGAGCATGTTTTAGGTTGGCAAATACCAAATGAGTCCCTCTCCATATTTTCCCCCACAATAAAAAGGCCTGGAGAATTACATACTCCACATTTTCCACCATAAGGTGGGTGCATAACTGTATGGAAACCCATTTCCAGAGAGCAATTATCAATGATTCACAGTCAAACTGGAAGGGCATGACGAGTGGGGTCCCGAAGGGATCAGTTTTGGGTGTGGTTCTGTTCAATATCTTCATCCATGATTCAGATAACGGCATAAAGAGTACACTTATAAAGTCTGCAGACAATACTAAGCTGGGAGGGGTTGCAAGTGCTTTGGAAGATAGGATTAAAATTCAAAATGATCTGGACAAACTGGAGAAATGATCTGAAGTAAATAGGATGAAATTCAATAAGGACATATCCAAAGTACTCCACTTAGGAAGGAGCAACACATACAAAATGGAAAATGACTCCCTAGGAAGGAGTACTGCAGAAAGGGATCTTGGGGTCATAGTGGATCACAAGTTAAATCTGAGTCAACAGTGTAACACTGTTGCAAAAAAAGCAAACATCATTCTGGGATGTATTAGCAGGAGTGTTGTAAGCAAGACAAGAAGTAATTCTTCTGTTCTACTCCATTCTGATAAGATCTCAACTGGAGTATTGTGTCCAGTTCTGGGCACCACATTTCAGGAAAGAGGTGGGCAAATTAGAGAAAATCCAGCAGAAAAGAGCAACAAAAATGATTAAAGGTCTAGAAAACATGGCCTCTGAGGGAAGGTGGGGAAAAAATTGGGTGTGTTTAGTCTGGAGAAGAGAAGACTGAGGTAGGGCATAACAGTTCTCAAATACATAAAAAGGTTGTTACAAGAAGGTAAAATGTTCCTGTTAACTTCTGAGGACAGGACAAGACACATTGGGCTTAAAAATCTGAAGCAAGCATGGTTTATGTTGGACATTAGTCACGATAATTAAGCACTGGAATAAATTGCCTAGGGAGGATGTGGAATATCCATCATTGGGTATTTTTAAGAGCAGGTCAGACAAACACCTTTCAGGGATGGTTTAAATAATATTTAGTCCTGCCATGAGTGCAGGAGACTGGACTAAATGACCTCTCGAGGTCCCTTCCAAGTCCTATAGTTCTGATTTTTGGAAGGGCAGTCCTTTCAAACCCTATTCCAGGTACAAGCACATGCATGGCTAGCAGCCCCATAGCCATCACCACAAAAAAGTTGTGTGTATGGGTTTTTGTTGTTGTTTGGGGGCGGGGGGTGCAACTGTCAGTTTAAAGATCAATGTGTGTACACTGTATGTATCTAACAAGAAATGTATATGACACCCATCATCACAGGATCTGGACAAAAACAGATAAGTCAGTCATCACACCAGCTTCCCCACCCCACCCACAGATGGCCTTTCAGACAGTGTCAAATCTAGAATTCCAGCAATGGTAGGCAGCCAGCGTATGCAACTGGGCCTCAAAATAGAAGTAGACAAGGAGGCCCAATTTTTAAGGTAGGAGTCAGAAGTCACAGAAAAGTCCAAAACCTGCCCAACGCAAAATGAGGACAGGTGAGAAGAAAGGGTGCACCGGCCTTGATGGATAAGGCAGTTTCAAGCAAGCAAGCACCTGCACCAGTTATTGAAACTGGCATCTTCCTTGCACCCTCATCTTGATCTTCCAGTGAGCAAAATTCCCATAACTCTACCACAAGTACCCAAGCTGTGCCACATGTGCTGAAGCCTCTCAGCACCCACCAGAAACATACTACATAGGAGTTACAGAAATTTGCTTAGGGCTTCACACGCCTTATTTCACATGAGGCTCCTCAGACTGCTCTGACTGGTTCTGGCCAGACCTTCCTCATGTCTCAATTTTTTTTTAAATGTAACAAAAAATTAACAGTGCTTCAATCAGACAAAAGACAGAGTAGCTGACTGTTCCTCAGACACACTCGCCAAGAGGGAAACGTGGCCCACTGCTTTCTCTCTTTCTCTTCCTTTTTTAAGTATATCCTTTATCTACAACAGAGTGGGGGACAGAACCCAGAAACAGCACTACCTTTTCTAAAATCATTATGCTTATATTGCTGAAGGAAAACAACAGCCCTCCTGTTGTGTTCTTACAGTAGAAAGCGGGGTCTCTATTATACATCAGTGAAGGGAAACGGCTACAAGACCTTACAAAACAGCAAAGCAGACATTCTTAAAAGTGCCAGTGAAAATAGACCATCTTTTATCCATTCAAAGTGATTTCAGTTACTACTTCAAAGCAAGAGAAACAAATATTCCACAGTGACAGGAAGTGAATCTGTAGCCAAAATATTTTAAATGTTTTGGTTTGTTTTCATCCATACCCTATGCTCTTGCTAATGTTTCCCTTACTCTAAAATAGACTTTAAAATTGGATATAATTCATATATTGTGTATGATCATCTAACTTAATTAAGAGTAACTGCAGAAATGGAGATACTGTAAATGAAAGATATAGTTATAGCTACATATAATACAGTACAGAAGCAGCTGATCTTTATAGTTCCACACCCAAGAATGATGTAAAGTCTATTGGGTTGTCAAATCATTTAATACAGAAATTCAGGCCAAGTTAACGTTGAGGCAAAAAACAACATTAAAAAGGATTAGTGACTAATGATTCACACACTTGGTAACTTTTAAGTTATCTTCAGCCAGCTCATGGGAAGTTGTTGGGTCCATTACATTAAAACAGAAAATCTGTATTTTGTACAGATTCATTTCACAAAATTTTGTACAAATTGCTGGACACTTACTTCCATACTCTCCTAATTCAGCCAACTGGAAAACAAAAACAAACCCAAGCTTCCTAAAGCATTTGTCTTATTTGAATCGATTCCTTTATGTAGCTGTTTTGCTTCTATTTCAAATACTTCAATCAAACAATTTTACCCACCCCCAAAGTCATTTCTTTCATTCTGCCAGCAAAGACTTCCTTGTTAAAATGTTATGCATGTGTCAACAAGCTTATTGTAATTCTAGGACTTCGCACTTTTGTATTATATAAATAAAACTTAACTCCTTAAGTACTATCCCCAAATTAAAATGATAACTCCTCTTATTTGTTACAGGCACAAAAATGTGCACTTATTTTGAAAACATTAACATTCCAATGAAAAGGCTGGTGAGCAGGAAATGCAATAAGGCTTTGGGGCCTGCTGGACTGACTGCATTTGAAGACCATTGGTGACATTGGCATAAGAAAAGGGAAAATGGAGATCTGCATCCACCAACTTCTAACCTGCCTTCCCCCTAGAGCTTTCTCCTAGCAGGATACCCAACCCTTCTGCTTCTCTCAGTCAATTCAGCTCTTCAGTGGGCATGGAGAAGTGAGGTACCATGCACAGCCCCTGCATGGGTTACCTTAAGCAGGACACAGCTCTTCTGCTTAGCTGATTTCTAGACCACCTTCTTCCTATGGGAAGGGGGTTACAAGCAAACCTGAGGACAGATATAGGGGAAGACACAGAGGCCCTTACTGGGGATAGAGGACAGACGGAGACCCTGGTGAAAGAGACAGATCTAGAAATCCTGGATATATGTGAGGTTTGGTTTTGTTTTTTGGTGGGGGACGCAAGGCAAGATTGGAAAGGTAACAGATGCCCTAGGGGGAGGACAGGTGGAATGAAGGTGCAGGCAACGATCCTGGGGAATGGGAAAAAGAAGACAGAGGGAACATGGAAAGAGTGTTGAGATGGAGAGGGAGACATGGATCACAGGCTCTCAAGCACTGATCCATTCAGGACAAAGATGCCAGGGATGGGAGGGGATAAGAGTGGGCAGAGTTCTGACGACGAAACCAGAGAATTCTTCTCCCTCAAGCTATGACTGTGTGAGAGGAGAGCGAACCTAGCAGCTGCTCAACACCTCCCATGCCCCCATCGGTGTGGGGAGAAGGCAGAGTAGTTCTGATTGTGCTCCCTAATGCCGTTCAATCAAGTAGAGACAGTGTGACAAGAAAAGCCCCATAGACACTGCAGGGGAGTAGGATATGAGACACACTAGCAACATCTGAGTGATTCTAGGGCAGGAGTCAGCAACCTTTCATAAGTGGTGTGCCGAGTCTTCATTTATTCACTCTAATTTAAGGTTTGGTGTCCCAGTTATACATTTTAACATTTTTAGAAGGTCTCTTTCTATAAGTCTATAATATATAACTAAACTATTGTTGTATGTAAAAGTAAATAAGGTTTTGAAAATGTTTAAGAAACTTCATTTAAAATTAAATTAAAATGCAGAGCCCCCCGGACCGGCGGCCAGGACCCAGGCAGTGTGAGTGCCACTGAAAATCAGCTTGCGTGCCGCCTTCGGCACCCGAGCCATAGGTTGCCTCCCCCTGTCTTAGGGGACTGGCAGGACAGGATGGCTCCACTCTCTAAGGAGCACCTGCAAGCAGCCATAAGAGCTCTTCCACCTGGCACTGACAAAAATGGAGCATGCACGTACCTTGAGGACTAAGAAAGGATAAAATTGCTGTGGGTGAAGCAGAAGACTGCCTCTGTGTGTACAGAGACAACGTGGACCAACTTCTGTTGGTGGAAAAGACAAGCTTTCCAATTAGAGAGCGCCTCTATTCTTTGTGTATATGCAATCCTGCAATCCTTCTATGTATACATGATGCTGCAGTCTTCAATTATATGTTCACATATTATTTATTCTACAGGATCCTTGCTTCATTCAATATACAGGATAGATAATAAACACAGGAGAGAATTATACAAGCAGCAAGGATGTTCATTTGTATTCAAGGCTGGAAACTAAGAACTGAATTCTATCCCTTCCTCTGCCACTCCGGGTGAAATCCTGACTCCACTGAAGTCAACAGGAGTTTTGCCAATGATTTCAATGGAGTCCCGATTCCACCTTCCCCATCATAATGTTTATGCACAAGGAGGCAGAATTGCACTGGCAACCTAGACTCTGGCATTACCTAACTTCTGAGTGCTTGACCTGGCAACCTAAATATTCTTAAGCAGTTTTATATGTTGGTATGGTTACTTAAAAGGAATCTGACTTTATTTAGTAACATGAATTTCACTGGGACTACACTCTAGAAACAGAAACAATACCAAGTCTCATTCTGATAGTAACATACACACACACACGTAATGGTAGGAATGGGGTGTGTGTGTGTGTGTGTGTGTGTGTGTGTGTGTGTGTGTGTGTGTGTGTGTGTGTGTGTGTGTGTGTGTGTGTGTGTGTGTGTGTGTGTGAAAACAGAAATCACAGTATGTAACACACACATATGCAGGTTTCAGAGTAACAGCCGTGTTAGTCTGTATCCGCAAAAAGAACAGGAGTACTTGTGGCACCTTAAAGACTAACAAATTTATTTTAGCATGAGCTTTCGTGAGCTACACACACATGCAGTCACTGGACTACAAAAGTGTAAATGGTTCATGGTAAACAAATGAAGCTTGAGGTGTTGCTGTGGAGCCTTGAGGGGAAAGGTGAAAAAATGGGAACAAGGAAAGCGAAGTCTTCCATAGAATCAGCTCTTAGTTGTCCCCATTTAGGTCAAAACTACTTTACTGATGAGATGTCTTTGGGATCCATCCAGTTACACTATTATTTTTACTAGACCTCCACACTGGCACAGTTTTGTTTTTGCTAGGTGACATTTAGATGATGATGTGATCACTTAAAAAGTACTTACAATGAATCAATTCCGCTTGTGAGACTCAATTATATGCATTCTGTTAAGCTGGACTAGTGCCTTCCCTTCTGCTATTTCTCTGTGGTATTTTATGCTCATCAGTACAGCATTTCCTCCAATAAAAAGGCTATTACTTTGTGCTCAAGGAAAGGGAGATGATTTTGAAATGCAGCAAGACTATTTCTGGAACTGCTGCCAAAGAAATTACAGGATGAATTACAAAGGGACTCAGAGTATGTGAGCGGTTTACTTTTTTTGCCTCCTTCAATTTGCTCATTATCTTTTTAGATTTACTTCTCTAAAGTTCCTTTCTCTACATAAAAAACACAAACCAGACTTTTCTTTAAAAAAAAAAAAAAGGAGTAAATGGTTAGCTCTTTTTTAAAAAAAAATATTGCAAGTTTTTAATGGTTAGATGTTCAGTATTAATGAAGGCTACAATGAAGTGTCTCTGTCACAGATCAGGTGCTGATGAGACATACATGTCAAAGGCCTGTTTAGGGAAAATAACCCTCCTCCACTTTTAGAGCAAGCAACCCATCTATTTTCCCCCTTTTATCCTTCAAAGTTCCCCCAGTCAAATGTATTTCCTTGGAAGAAAATGGGGACATGCCATTTAACTCCATAAATATCCCTATTTATAGATTTAAAATGCTGGCAGGTATAGGAGACAAATGATATCTCTCAGCAAGAAAAAAACCTGAAGCAATAGACTTGGGAATACCAGTTTTTAATTAAGCGTATTTAACACACCATAGAGTATGTGACAACTATTGCCTCTCACCATGAAAAGTTCATAATGCTTTGCTCAGCAAAATGGGCACAAGCTTCAATGCATTTTATTCTTTCAAGGAATGGAGAGAACATTTGATGTTGAAAGAGCAAGAATATTCTCACTGCTCTAACCTCACTTGGACAAAGTTTTCTGTTATATGTTAACCAAAATAATTTTAAAAATGGTATTCTATATAATCACATCATGTTTTTCACAAATACATGAGAGCCGCCAATATAATACAATATTTGTCCAAGTTAATTTTAATAAGTATCTGAGTATTTAAAACAGATTAGGTCTCAATGTAAAATATACATACATCTCAAAACACTACAGGCATATTTTATGCCTATTGTGGGGCAGAGCTGAAGAGAGGAACATGTATCACTCCACCAAAAGTAGCTGGGAAGCAATATGCCTTTAAAAGATATAAAGTTCTAGACAAGGGAGCATGCTACTCCTGTACAAAAGAAACAGACAGCCCTTCCCCCTCATCAGCTCAGACATCCATATAAACAGATGTCCTTATAGGGCATCTGGCATTGATAACTGCCTGCCGTCCACCTTATCTCCCCATTGTTAGCAGCCGGACTCTGCAAGTTCTTTGCACCTACTTTTCCCTTTAGCATCTGGAGAGAGAAGGAGTCAAGATTTAGCCCTAGCATAGCTGTCACATTAATTACTAAAATGTATACAATCCATCATCCATTCAATATTAATGCCCTCACTTCACACATAGAAGACGACTTGAACCATTAAAAGACTTGCCAGAAATAACACTCTCCCTTGGTCATCACCACGTTCCCATAAGCTAATATAGTATGACATGTCAAAGCCTGTTTTACTGGTCCATTAATAGAGCTCTCTGGTGTATTGGGAAGCACATAGCCACAGGCAAAGGGCTTTCAACCATCCAAGGTATATATTAATTAAACATTGAACATGCCCTGGGGTGTCTGAATGCTATTATCATCTGGCTCTTTAAAATTTAAATGGACTTTTTAAAAATAATTTTCTCTCTGTTACGCACTATATTCTTCCACTAAAAAAAGAAGTCCCTGGTGCACAAATAGGATGTGAGGTTTTGGGTTAAGACATTCATTGTTTTCTATTTCCCAGTTAATGCTGATCAAGTGATTTTCATAGTGTTCTCCCTCGCCCTCTTTTAGTTCACTTGGAAACTTCAAAAATACCTACACTGGCCATCACTCACTTCTTCAATGTTATTTCTATGAAAAACCATAGATTAGAAGCTTTTTGGATTTTCCCAGTTGGCCTCTGCTCACAAGAAATGTGTAATTCACAATTTGATCTGAAAAAAAATCCTACTTTTTTTGCTCATTTATGATATATAAAATTGGTTATGACTGTTATTTATTTGGCTTATTTTTTATATCAGAAATTCAGGTCTTGTCTACCCTGTAAGGTTCTCTGGATAACTAGAGAGGTGGTAAAAGGACTTCAGAAAAATGATACAAGTGAAACTTCATTTATGGAAATAATTTTTATTCACACTATTTGGAACTTGACCAGGGGTGGGTTATGCCCAGGTTAAATAAGAGTGTTAACCTAAATATCTGAAGAAACCATTCAGAAGAAAGCTTTCTGTCAGAGGTTCAACATCTCAACCCCTTCAGTTGAGCTGAAAAAGCTCAACATACAGGACAGTCAGTCATCCAGCACTACCAGTAAATACCCAAGTTGACACTGAGGAATAAACAGGCAAAAAAAAGTTACTTTTGGAAGAAGGAGAATATTTGACAGCTCCTATAGAAAGGTGCCAAAAAGGCACATTTATTTTTCTTTTCCAGGTTTATTTTAAAGGTTCAACATCTTCACTTCAATTACAGGCTGGAAAGTGCCCAACACACACAAATAGTATGAAAGACAAACCCTAACAATGATATTTCTAAGAAAAAAAAGAAGCAGAATTTTAAGAGAAACCACACACCTTTCTGGTGTTTTGCACATACCATAAAGAAGGAAAACAATGGCACACACCATTTCCCCCACTCCTTGGCTTGTCACCCTTGAAAGTGACTCAGATACTCACTACTGCTAGGGAACAAGAATGGCTATAGAAATGGCCTCCAGCCCAAAAAGAAATGAATTACACTGATTGGATGTAACTTCTGCTGTTTAGTTTGACAGGCAGCAGCACAAACAAGAACTGACTGCAAGAGATTTGGTGCTAAAGTCAAGTGTCTCCAGCTTTCTAAGTCACTCTCCACATATCAAATTTCCAAAGCACTCAAAAAAGCATATCAGAAGTATGAACTGACCAGTAACCACACACCTCATTTGGAACTGGAAGTACACAATCAGGCAGCAGCACAAGACCCCCACCCCAAAAAAAGGCAAATACAATACAGTATTGTGTTAAATGTAAACAACTAAAAAGTATAGGGAAAGCAGCATTTTTCTTCTGCACAGTGAAGTTTCAAAGCTGTATTAAGTCAATGTTCAGTAGTAAACTTTTGAAAGAACCTGAACAAAATGTTATGAGTTACGAACAACCTCCATTCCTAACTCTGAGGTTCTACTGTATATAATCCAGCCCAGCTCCCAAGCAGCGCAGCAAAGGTCTTACAGTGCATATTTCTAGCCTTTTCTCTGAAGTTTATAACAAAAATCAGTAGGACAGGGCTTCTCCCTCCTCACTTAACATCGTAACATAGCTCATTGTTACCAGATGTATCTAGCCTACGTTTTCCAGTTCTTCACACACCTCAGTTACATGCTCATGTTTCATACTAAAGCTGGCCTACACAAGGAAAAAGTTGTTTTTTTCCAACATGACAACTAACCCTAGGGTTCACTTCAACCAGCTAAACTGAGGTAAAACCACAATGCGTCCTGATACTAGGATTATGCAACATGTTAGCTGCCACATTCTGAAGAGACACCCTTGGAGACATGTCTTAAATAATTCCTCTCCATCACTAGAGAGTGTATTTGAAGAATGTAGATTATGTTCATCCCTATTAGATGCCCTTTCAAACTATATATATTCCACTCTTTCGTCATAAATTGATCCCTCCAAACCCACAATTTTTTTGTTCTCTCAACTGTCCTTTTCAGTTAACATAGTGCCCAAAAAAAGAACACAATATTTCAAGTGCATTCTTATCAGAGCTACATATTGTTATCCCAGTGGATATTATAGACCATATTAGATTTAAAAAACACAAAAACCGATCATGGCAAAAGCACAGTACAGCAGTTGTAAGAGACAGAAAAGCAGCAACAAGAAAGAAAGACTTACCTTGGGAAAGTATTGTTTTCCATAGAGGGCAGAAAATGCACATTCTTTTGTTATGCACATGTCTTGTTAAAAGGATTAACTAGAGAATATGCCAGTAATTTATAAGTAGTAAAAACAAGTTCAAAGGAGAAAACCTGTTAAGAGCTATGCTTCATAGAGCATAGCATGGTTTTAGTAACCAGTATGTCTTGAATTCTAATTCCAACACTATTCTGTATGGCCTTGGGCAAATTACTTAGGTCCAACTCCACAAGCAATGAAAGCCCTCCACACCTTCCCACTGATTTCAATGAGAGTTAAGGCTGCTCAGTACCTTACAATATCAAGCCTTGAACTTCTCTCTCTCAGTTTTCCCACCCGTAAAATGGAGGTTGTAATATCTACCTACTTTGCAGGAATCTTTAAGGATACAGAACATGTGGGAGATGTAAAGCAGTATATGGACTAACTATTCTTTATCCCTATCAGTTGGAACCTAACCAGAGTGAAGCAAAAAAAATCTAACTATAAGGAAGAACAATCTGGACTGGTTTACATGAATTGCGAGAAACAATCTAATGTAGAACTTCCCTTTTTGTGCTCTGAGCTATCCACCTGAGGTGACAGTGTCTGAGTGGTGGCTCCCTTAGAGAGAGAACTGGGAGGTTAAACCCCTGGGAGTGCATGGGGGCGGGAGGAAGGGAGTCAGTCTACCTCATCCTAGTGTTCAGTCATCCATGCCTCAATTTCCTCCTGGACTATTGTTCCAGCACCCCTGCACCTGATTCTCCAATGAATACACACACTCATATTTCAAGCAGCATTCACTATCTGGGGGGCTTGTTTATTAAAATACAAAAGATATAAATAGTTCCTTCACCCTCCTAGGCACAAGTAGTTCCTTCTCTGGGCAGCAGGGTTCATCACCTCTATACCTCCAAGCTTATGTCTTTTCCCCCCGTGGATCGTAGGAGCTTCTGCCCCACCCACATATGGTGCTGATGAGATATAAGGGAACACAGACCCTCCCTCCGCCCTTGGTTACAGCCCCAGACCCAATACAGAGAAGTGCCCATCCATTCTCACCTCAAATTCCTCTCCTTCCTCCATCCTGTGGTTACTCTACCTGGTTTACCAGGTTTCTTCCCCACCACTTGGCTCTCCTCAAGCTCTTCCTAACAAAGTCCCTTCATTGGTTTTACTCCAATAAGCCCCTTCGAGGCTTTTACTCCAGTAAGCCCCTCCTGTAGCCCAGCTCCCTCCGCTCAGGGAGCTCTGCTAGTCTCACATGTACAGTAGGACTGGGCTACACCTAAAACCTAGGTCGGCCTAGCTACATTGCTCGGCGTGGTCACACCCCAAGAGATGTAGTAGACACTAGTAAGTTGACAAAAGAATTCTTCCATCACCCTAACTACCACGTCTGAAGGGAGAATATTAACTACAGCGATGGAAAAAACACCTTCCATCACTGTAGCAAGTGTCTACAGTACAGCAGCAGCACTTGTACTATATACACAGGCAGCTATCCTCCTGCACACTGCTGTGGAGAACTTCACACCAGATCTTTCTTAAATTGCGAGAAAGCCAGTCCCTCTTATAGCAGGCGTAGTTTCAGGCTGCCACCCCAGGACCCTCAGTCATCTGATTCAGGCACAGGTCAGGATTGAGGACCGTGATCCCTTAGGGTACGTCTACACTGCAAAGAACGACTTGTGGCAGCAAGTCTCCGAGCCAGGGTTAACTGACATGGGCCTGCACTAATGGGCTAAAAATAGAAGTGTAAACTTTCAGGCTCAAGCTGGAGCCCAGGCTCTGAGATCACCCCCTCACTGGGTTTCAGAGCCCGGGCTCCCGACCAAGCCCAAACATCTACACTACTATTTTTAGCACCCCTTAGCAAAAGCCTCATGAGCCTAAGTCAGCTGACCCAGGCTCTGAAAGTTGCTGTTACAAGTCTTTTTTCTGCAGTGTCAACATGCACTTAGAGAGCCAGCTCTCAGTCATAGTTCCTGGGAAGCAAGGAAGGAAGACAACTTGGAAAGAGTGGGAGAAGTTCAACATCTGTTCTGTAGCACTAGAACTATGGACAGAATCCACCAGTTGGTGGACATATCAGTCAATTCTTCCACAAACAGACCATGTGTCCCTGCTTTGATCTCCTGTCAAGGGCTGAAATGAGCACTGGTTTGGCTCTCTCCCTCTCCTTGAGGCAGACTATTTGGTTAACAGATTTTCTTGTCAGCAAAATTCTTGTAACTAATTCTCATTGGTAATATTGCACACAAATTGCAGTCTTGACTGTAGAGTGCAGAAATGTTACTGGAAGACAGAATGCTTTCAAATTCAAACTTAGTGATCTACAGATTCTACATTCAGGGAAAAGAGTCTGGATTTTAAATCCCATTTGCAGCCATTCAGTACTCTTACAAGTTCCCTTGTTAAACATTTGTCTGACCTTTGACATCCTTTCTAATAGGATTTCAGATCCTTGATATGTGACATACCAACCCGTATAAGTCATCTGATGTGAACTGACAGAAATTAACATTTGTTTTCTGTAAGCATTTGAAATTACAAGCTTAAAATTAATTTTAATTTTTGTGTTAGTAAAACCTGACCATATGAATGTTAGTCATAGTGAGGTGTTTCCATTTATACCTTGAATTTATTCCACCCAATGTTTTTCACTCCAGGCCTCTGTTTTACAGATCTAAAAGAAAGATATATTAGCTGATTACACCACCCAACCTCTCCTGTTGTGTACTGTATTGTTAGTCTAGCTCTCACAACTCCTAGATTCACTGTTTAAAATACTAATTTCCATAACAAAATACTTACCATAACCAACGTGTTACATTCATCCATTACACACACACCCCCCAAGAGAAAAATACTGTAGATTCAGATTTGTCATAATTGCTTTAGCACTTTCATTCCATGGATCAGACTAAACAAGATTTCACAGCTGTGAAACATCTTTTCTAAGCACATTAGCAGCACCAAGTTCAACAAACAATGTTGTCAGCCTCCTCTGAACAGGTTGGTTACTTGCCCTTGTGGCCACATGATAAAAGCTGCCTATATACACATGTCTATTTATGGAGGAATAGAGACACTATGGAGCCAAAGAGAAGATGGTATAAAAGTTCAATGACCCTAGCAATACTGAAAAATTACTGGAGGAAACAGAGCTCTCTGCCCACAACACCAAAAGCACAACACTTTCAAGCATTCCCTGTATTGCATTAGGTTCTTGTAATGCTGTTTATCCATTACTCATGAGCTAAAAGCAGGACTTACCAATACACAAACTCAAAAGGAGTCCAAGGAAGTTAGACACCCAACTTCCCATTTACCTTCAAAAAGAGAGTTGGACATACTAGATATTTCAGCCCCCATCTGCAACATATTCTGTCACTGATTTGGAAAGTTTGAGTTTTTAATAAAAGCGTTTATAAGGAGAAAAGAAAAGCTTTTATAACTAAAGTACTAAACACAAATTCTAAGTATGATTCCATATTGCTCATGGGCATGGAGACATGACTTGACACTGATAGTGGATAATTTAAGCACTATACCCAGATGTACAGACACACACTCTTTTCTCAACATATATAATTTTTTTGCATTAGCTTTAATAAAATTTCTAAATTCACCATGCTCATGAATGCTGCTGAATTGACAGCTTTGAAGCCTGAAGTTCTCTATTCATCCATGAATGAGTAAAGTCTGGACAATCAAAACTACAGTAATAGACACTACAGAATGCATATGTAATCATCTCTAGAAGCACACTGCCTCAACCCTGAGCTAAGGTATTACACTTCAGGTGGCAAGTGGATAGTTTGACTTTCAGAGGTACGGAATCTAACATGGGTGACAACTGTAGTACTGTTTGTTATTATTTGTGCAAAGTTACAGATAAAACTTTGAGAGCACTTTGTTACACTTCTGTACAGAACAGTAAGTAGTTTTATCACATTTACCAGTCCCATCAAATCATCATCATCAAATTTACATCAAAACAAGGTCAGCAATAGCCTGCAGATGTCTAAAATATTTGTCTATAGAGATAACCAGAAAGGTTATTTGTTATGGAGCTACATTAATATTTAAAAGAATTGCATCAAGACAAGGCTCTTTATTTGTTAACATTACAGTCATAAATTGCAAAATAGTAGTACTGTTATTCCTAATGGGGGGGAAAAAACGATTTAAGACCATTCCATACTTGTAAGAACAGCAATTTTCTTCTATGCGCCTTTTAATTAGCATTACAAATGTTTACATTAGAAGGAACAATTGCTACAATTTCTTTTCAAAGAGCTCATAGCTCTGCTCCAGCATGTCCACTTCTCAGATTGAGATCACCCTATACCGCTTGGAACTGGTTACAAAACACTGCTGCTTCTCTCTCACACAATCTTCCCATGGGTTTTTCAAGGATCTCAATATTTTATTAAATGCAACACTTCATAAGCAGCAGTGAAGCATATGTAAAATGTATTTGTCTCTATCCAACCGCTCCTTAGCTTCCTGGCTTTTCAGTCCTGGGGACAGCAGGTATCAAAATCTTCAAATCTATTTCTGGGAAGAGTATTACTTTGTTGCTCATAAATAGTTAGTTTCAAGTGGGTTTTGTTCTCAGGTTGAAAATTTGATTATATAGCTAATTTCTCAACTTCCTCACCTTCCCCTTACCTCCCCATCACCCCAAAAAAAGAAGGCAAATAGGCATTTCTCAGCTCACTTCCTTACTACCCCTCTGAGGATGAATGGTGCTCAGAACGGAGCAAATGGGTGAAGATTAGATGGAGTCTTGGTCCTCCTCTCCCCACCATGCCTCCTCATTAAGGCTAAGATTTTGTCATGGATATTTTTAGTAAAAGTCACAGACAGGCCACAGGCAAGAAAGAAAAATTCATGGAAGCCCATGACCTGTCTGTGACTTTTAGTAAAAATATCTGTGCCAAAATGGGGAGCTCCCAGGGCCTCCACTGCCTGCAACAGCAGGAGTTGTGGGGTACTCCACACTGCCCACAGTGGTTCGGCACTCCAGGGGTAGTTCCACTGTGGGTACTCCCGGCTGCCACAGGCTGAAGTCACGGATTTCATTACTTCCACGACCTCCGTGACAAAATCGTAGCCTTACTCATCCAGCACAGTTGGCCACCTGCACAGAGGGAAGGAAAATTTGCTGCACTCCATGAGAATGTGAAGGAATGGGCATACTCCTTCTGCACATAGGGGAGCTCTCTGAAACATGCCTCCTCATATTCCCTGTGAAACACTGCAGCATCACTCCGCTCCCACAGCAAAACCCTGCTTAAATGACACAGTCAAGCAATTAATGCTTTACAAGTTCAAAGTCAGTACAGACTTTATTTAATCAACATGCTGTAAGGTATTATTCCCATTTTACAGACAGAATGGGGTAGAGGAATGAAATAAGGGAGACTATGCCAGGCTGGGGAAGATGCTTAAGGAAATCAAGGCTCAGGTGATCTTCAGGGGAATTCTGCCTGTTCCCAGAGAAGGGCAACAAAGGTGTGACAAGATTATGATGATCAACAGATGGCTCAGGCAGTGGTGCTATAAGGAGGGCTTTGGGATGTATGGCCACTGGGAGGCATTCATGGACAGAGGACTGTTCTCTCGGGATGGACTTCACCTGAGTAGGGAGGGAAATAGACTTCTAGGATGGAGGATTGCACAACTAATTAAAAGAGCTTTAAACTAGGAATTTGGGGGAGATGGTCCAGGTAATCTCCACACCAGATTTTAACATTGAGAGGAAAGAAAACTAAGTAAGAAAGGATACAGCCATGGGCAGGAGAATGGACATACGGAGGAAGGGTACTGTAGATACAATTCTAATAGGTGACACTGGCGGTAGAGTGTCTGGGCCTAATCAGGTAAAGAATGTGAGCGAAGCCAAACAGCAAAAATTAAGACGTTTGTACATCTATGTGAGGAGCCTACGTAACAAAATGAAGGAACTAAAGTTACTGGTGCAGGAAGTGAAACCAGGTATTATAGGAATAACAGAAACATGGTGGAATAGTAGTCATAACTGGAGTACAGGTATTGAAGGGTATGTGCTGTTTAAGAAAGACAGAAATAAAGGCAACGGTGGTGGAGTCGCACTGTATATCAATGATGAGATAGACTGTAAAGAAATAAGAAGTGATGGAATGGATAAGATAGAGTCTGTCCGGGCAAAGATCACATTGGGGAAGAAAACTACTAGAGCCTTCCCTGAGATAGTGCTTGGAGTGTGCTACAGACCGCTGGGATCTGATTTGGATATGGATAGAGACCTCTTTAATGTTTTTAATGGAATAAATACTAATGGGAATTGTGTGATTATGGGAGACTAACTTCCCAGATATAGACGGAGGACAAGTGCTAGTAATAATAATAGGGCTCAGATTTTCCTGGATGCGATAGCTGCTGGACTCCTTCACCAATTAGTTGCTGAACTAACAAGAGGGGATGCCATTTTAGATTTGGTTTTGGTGAGTCGTAAGGACCTCAGAAGAAATGGTTGTAGGGGACAACCTTGGTTCGAGCAATCATGAGCTAATTCAGTTCAAACTAAATGGAAGGATAAATAAAAAGAGATCTGTGACTAGGGTTTTTTATTTGAAAAGGGCTAACTTTAAAAAATTAAGGAAATTCATTAGGGAAGTGGATTGGACTGAAAAACTTGTGGATCTAAAGGCAGAGGAAGCCTGGAATTACTTCAAGTCAAAGTTGCAGAAACTATCAGAAGCCTGCATCCCAAGAAAGGGGAAAAAATTCATAGGCAGGAATAGTAGACCAAGCTGGATGAGCAAGCATCTCAGAGAGGTGATTAAGAAAAAGCAGAAAGCCTACAAGGAGTGGAAGATGGGAGGGATCAGCAAGGAAAGCTACCTTATTGAGGTCAGAACATGTAGGGATAAAGTGAGAAAGGCCAAAAGCCACGCAGAATTGGACCTTGCAAAGGGAATTAAAACCAGTAGTAAAAGGTTCTATAGCCATATAAATAAGAAGAAAACAAAGAAAGAAGTGGGACCGCTAAACACTGAGGATGGCATGGAGGTTAAGGATAATCTAGGCATGGCCCAATATCTAAACAAATACTTTGTCTCAGTCTTTAATGAGGCTAATGAGGAGCTTAGGGATAATGGTAGGACTTGACTTTAGCAAAGCTTTTGATACTGTCTCCCACAGTATTTTTGCCAGCAAGTTAAAGTAGTATGCGCTGGGTGAATGGACTATAAAGTGGATAGAAAGCTGGCTAGATCGTCAGGCTCAATGGGAAGTGATCAATGGCTCCCTGTGTAGTTGGCAGCCGGTATCAATATCTTCATTAATGATTTGGAAGATGGCGTGGACTGCACTTTCAGCAAGTCTGCAGATGACACTAAACTGAGAGGAGTTGTAGATATGCTGGAGGGTAGGGATAGGATACAGAGGGACCTAGACAAATTAGAGGATTGGGCCAAAAGAAATCTGATGAGGTTCAACAAGTGCAGAGTCCTGCATTTAGGATGGAAAAATCTCATGCACTGCTACAGACTAGGGACCAAATGGCTAGGCAGTTCTGCGAAAAAGGACCTAGGGGTTACAGTGGATGAAAAGCTGGATATGAGTCAACAGTGTGCCCTTGTTGCCAAGAAGGCTAACAGCATTTTGGGCTGTATAAGCAGGGCACTGCCAGCAAATCGAGGGATGTGATCATTCCCCTCTATTCGACACTGGTGAGGCCTCATCTGGAGTACTGTGTCCAGTTTTGGGCCCCACACTACAAGAAAGATGTGGAAAAATTGGAAAGAATCCAGCGGAGGGCAACAAAAATGACGAGGGGGCTGGAGCACGACTTATGAGGAGAGACTGAGGGAACTGGGATTGTTTAGTCTGCAGAAGAGAAGAATATGGGGGGATTTGATAGCTGCTTTCAACTACCTAAAAGGAGGTTCTAAAGAGGATGGATCTAGACTGTTCTCAGTGGTACCAAATGACAGAACAAAGAGTAATGGTCTCAAGCTGCAGTGGGGGAGGTTTAGGTTGGATATTAGGAAACACTATTTCACTAGAAGGCTGGTGAAGCACTGGGATGGGTTACCTAGGGAGGTGGTGGAATCTCCTTCCTTAGAAGTTTTTAAGGTCAGGCTTGACAAAGCCCAGGCTGGGATGATTTAGTTGGGGATTGGTCCTGCTTTGAGCAGGGGGTTGGACTAGATGACCTCCTGAGGTTCCTTCCAACACTGATATTCTATGATTCTATGTCTCCCTTCTGTCCATCCTGCTCAATCCAACCAGGTCTCTCTTGCTTCCCCAAACCCACACTTAAAACCTGCTTCCCTCCCTCTGTCCCCCAACTTTGGTAATATTCCATGTTCGAAGCATTCTCTCTAGTTCAACATACTCTGCCAATATATGGCTGTTACCTACATAGAAAACTCTCATGCTCCAGAGACAGGGTCAGAAAATGCACTCATTTTCTCAAAGAGTGCAGTCTGACTCATGTATATGGTACTGGTGTTGAGCCATTTATTATTTGAATTTATTACTGGCTTTCTACAGCAATGATACTACATAAACACAGTAGTGTGTATTGTAAGCAGTGATCCCTGGCTTGCTATATTTCATGACAACTCATTTCTTATGTTCTTATATTTCACCGTGTGTGATGGGGCAGACAATGGGTATCTTCTTTAATTTGACTTAAAACATATAAAGACAAAATCTTAAAGAAGCTTGAAACATCAGCTTTGAAAAACAATACTAAGTTGTGTCAATATCCTAGCCTATCAGATAGGACACTGCTCTCTAAATCCTTTATCTGCTTCTGCAACAAATACCATCACAGTGATCCCAGACCACTTCCAACCTGGAAGTGGAGACCTGCCTGGGAAAACTGAAATATAACCTCAAAATTTATCAAAACAAAAATCCTATTTCTGTAGTGTGTACTGAAAAGGGGGAAGAGGTAAATTCGCACACCAAACTTCAGAAGAAATACTGACACTCCATAAAGAAATGTATATGGGATTACAGACAGGCAAGGCTACTCAGCAACACTGTACCAAAAGTCAAAATGATCAAGTCTCAATGCTGCTGTAAGAGGAAACAGTCATTTAAACCCTCTGATACATACTTTACATCAGGGTGCTAGACTGGGCAAAGTTTGAGATTCTTTCTTGGGCAGAAAGTAGGTCCAAAGTCGTAGCTCAATCGATCAATAAAGTGTAATCAGAGCTGGGTTCTGAATGGAAACTAGAAAGACAATGAAACAACACTGTTGGATCAAAATTGGTCCAAAAGTAAGAGTTTGTAAAAATAAGCATTTACAAAATCTAAGACTGAAAAATTTTTTTTTAAATATTCCAATAGAACACACTTTGGTTTTTTTTATTTCAACAAATATTTTCCTGCAGTATTTGCCACTGCATCATACTAGTGCTAGGAACCTGAAGGTGAAACCAAGAAGGAATATTCTCACTATCCAAGCAAAGAGACGTGCAAATAAATATATAATAATAATAAGGGGGAGTATTAAAAATTAAAATAATTTTTTAAACTCTAAAATGTTTTTAACCTAGGAAGTTCATTGCTATAAATGAATTCCTCTAACAAGACCATCTTTAATGAGAGCCAACCAGTGGTGAGCTGGAGCCGGTTTGCACTGGTTCGCAGGAACCGGTTGTTAAATTTAGAAGCCCTTTTAGAACCGGTTGTCCCACGCAGGACAACTGATTCTAAAAGGGCTTTTAAATTTAACAACTGGTAAAGCTCCAGCCCCCGGCCCTGGCCCCAGCTCACCTCTGCTTCCTCGGCTCCTCCCCTGAACACTCTGCCCCCCTTCTCCTCCCCATCCCCTGTTTCCCGCAAATCAGATGTTCGTGCAGGAAGCCTGGGAGGGTTCAGAAACAAGCGGTGGCTTTGCAAGGTAAGCTGGGGCGGGGGGAGGGGGCACGAGGAGGGCTCTAAGGAGGTGCAGCGTGGCCCAGCCCGGTCGTGCTCCAGCCGAGCAGCTCCAGCCCTGGCCAGCGCCCCCGGCTCCGGCCCGGCCCAGCCCAGCACCACCGGCTCTGGCCCCGTGGCCCCGGCCCGGCCTCCAGCACGGTAAGGGAGCAGGGAGGGGGTGTTGGAAGAGGACAGGGGAGTGGGGGGGGTGGATAAGGGTCGGGGCGGTCAGAGGGCAGGGAACAGGGGGATTGAATGGGGGCAAGGGTCCCCAGGGGGCAGTCAGGGGTTCCAGAGGCACTCAAGGGACAGACATAAGGGGTGGTTGGACGGGGCAAGGGTCCTGGGGGGCCACCAGGAATGAGAGGAGGGGTTGGATGGGGCAGCAGGGGGCAGTCAGGGGACAGGGAAGGGAGGTGGATGGGGCAGGGGTCCCGGGGGGGAAGGGGCCACAACCCCCTCCTGGGGTGAGGAAGGAACCGGTTGTTAATTTTTTGGCAGCTCATCACTGGAGCCAACCACATCTTTTAACACCAACAAAGAGATATGAGGAAAAATTCAAACTACTCAGGGCTACCTACCTACCTAAGATGTACTCATGCTAACCTTCACTGACCACTAGGAGTCACTAAAATAGAGGGACATAGGCCCAATGTACTTAGTGCTCGTATAACACTTGACCAAAAGATCTCAAAGCCATTTACATAATATTATGATGATATACTATGAGTGGTATATATTATTGCATTTCTATGTAGTGAACACAGCAAAGCAAGGCAGTCACCTTCTGCTTCCTACTAGAAAGTCTCCAGGAGACACACAAGCCCCTATGATATAGCAGAGGAATAAGATTGTGCATTAGAGTTTGAGAAAGCCCCAAACTGAAGCCCAGTAGCCTTCAACGTGCAAGCCTGTCCAAAACCAGAAAAATAAGATCCCCTGCTTTAACATACCAGGTCTAAAACACACATATATCAGAGCACAAGCTTCTCTTTAAAGCTTAGATAAATGCTTTGAATTGCTGCTTATATTGAGTCTCGTGCATGACACAAGAAACTGAAATCAATTTGATTTCTCTGAGCTCCCATTTCAGATTTCAAGTCTAACCAGTTCCAGATTTTCACTTTCTCACTTACTACCAAGACCCATTAGGGCAACAGCAAGTGCTGAGAATCTGGAAGAGCCTAAAGAAATCATTGCTTTGAAACAGTGAGAAAGTTTAATGCTTTGAACAAGAGCAGACTGAATACAGCTGGAACAACGAGCTCTATGGTTGTCGCAATGAAGATAGGAGTGATATCCATCTAACGTCTGTGGGCAGGTCTACCTAGAGGCACTAAGTTGGGAGAACACCAATCCCATGTTTCCCAATAAGATCCCTTTTTAAGACGTCTTCCCAAACCAAAAATTGATACCCAAATTCCATATTTGGAAGAAAACGGTAGGATCATTAGATAAACAAGGTGGGTGAGGTAATATCTTTTACTGGACCAACTTATGTCCATGAGACAGAGCAGCTTACACAGAGCTCTTTATAGGGTATCATTAAGCTAATGAGAGAACCAGAGATCATTTTAAAGTCAAGAACATGAACACAGTAAGATGTTACAGACTAAACATTTAATAATAGAAATTAATAAATGCTCTTGGAACTGTGCTGTGCAATACAAAGAGAAAGAGAGGCCCTCAAAGGTTCATAGACTAAGGGCCACATCCTGTGAGCCTTACCTTTGTGTTTATATTGTGTTTAGAACCATGCCTCAATGAATTTAAATCAATTAAACATCTGATGTGACTCAGCACTATTCATTAAAAGGATCTGTAGCATTAGAATGTAAATGAGACAGTAACACATGCTATAAGTGGCTGATAAGCAAACCCATGGACCCAAAGATCCTATCTCGGGCACTAATTTTAAGAGCATTTTATTATAATTTGGACTGGTAGCACCCATAACATGCTAGGTGCTTTCCACACACAGGTGACTGTAGTGCTTGCCCTGAAGACAACTGAGATGAGTGAATAAAAGAGACGCCACTCAAACTGGCAAAAACTTGCGTAACTGAAATAGAGCTAAAATTGAGATCTATTTCGAAACACAGAGAAGTGGAAACACTGCTGCAGGGGTTTTGCTACAAGTAGTGTCATGGAGAGGCCCCAGAGGGTATGTCTACACTTTGAGCTGGTTCCCAGCTCAAGGAAACACACCGCTCAAGCTCTGTTTGAGCTAGTGCACTAAAATAGCATGTAACCACAGTGGTGCCAGCAGTAGGAGGGGATAGCAATCTGCGTGCATACACAGTGTCTTAGACAGGTACAGCGTCAGGGCAGCTAGCCCCTCCAACCACCACAGCTACACTATTTTTAAGTGTACCAGCTTGATCAGAACTAGTGCAAGTTTGTCTTCTCATCCTGGGAATTACATCCCCATCTTCAAGTGCAGACATACCAACAGTGAGCAAATTGTGACTACCACCCCACCCACTGCCCCCACCACCACCACCCCGCAACTTCTATTAGCACATAAATTGCAGCGGTTTTCATTTTTACTCCAGTACACACACACACACACACACACACACACACACGGTACAAAAATTGAAGATAAAATACTGCCACTGATGTTTTGCTAATGTGCTATGTATTTAAATGTCAATTACCAACAACGCAGAAACAGGAAAATGCTGTCCCTGTCCTTAAGCTGCTCACAGTCTAATGCACAGACACTATAGCTCAGACACAAATGATGCATAACTAGAAGGTATAATTTCATAGCGATGCAGAGGTTTTCTGGCTGTCTTTTTGTTCTTCCTTCTTGTTAAAGAGCTGTCTGGATTACTGACCCCAAGTTACCATTGAAAGGGTCTGTACTAACCAAACCACCAGTCGTTGGCATGCACAAAGCTATGCACTTGAGCAGCCCCACTGAAGCCAATGACATTACTTATATACGTAACATTAAGCTACAGGCCAGCTGTGCCGAGTATAAATCTGTCTGAACCCTGCCACTTGCCGTTACCCATGCTACCCCAGCTACACAACAATTTTTAGGGCACTAGCTCGATGAAAGCTAGCAAAAGTATGTCTACATGAACTGGGAATCACACCCCTAGCTCCAAGTGCTTATCCTTAGATCACTGGTCCCCAAACTTTTCAGGGTCACACCCCCCTCTTATCCCTGTCCACTCCCCCTCCCCCCCAGGCAGGGAGTGGGACGTGGCTCGAGGGGTAGAGGGGATGCAGGACAGGGGTAAGGGGACTGGAGCTGAGAGCAGGGATGGAGCCTTGGCATGGAGTCGAGGCTGGGGGCAGGAGCAGAGCTACAACTGGGTCATAGTGGGGCTGGCAGCCAGGCCCACAGCTGGGTGTGGAGCTGCACTGAGACTGGGGATGGGGCCAGGCACGAGGCAGGGAATAAGGGCCACGTCTGGGGGTGGGGCTGGAGCAGAGCTGGGCAGGGCTGGATGGCACTCCCTCCTCACCCCCCGTGTCCCTCTTAGTGGGTGCACCGCACAGTTTGGGGACCTCTGCTTTAGACTGTGGGCTCTATGGAGCAGGGACTATCTTTGAACATTGCATAGCACAATGAGGTCATGGTCCATGATGAAGTCTCCTAAACACTGCTATTATATAAATAATAAAACGTACAGTCTTATGTCAGGTTCTCTTCTAGAAGGTTTGCATTTTCAGAAAGAGGCGTGTTTTGGATGATGAGAAATAAGAGAAATCCATTTCCTAGTACACATTTTGTTTGTTTTGAAGATAAAACAAAAATTCAATTATACCAAAAAATAAATAAATAAATAAAACCCCAGAACAGTCCATGCAAATGAATATTCCAGGCCTTGGTCTAAAATCATAGAGCGTGATTATACGTAAAACCCTTTGAAAGCCCCAAACATGGCTTCTCCCCTCCCCCATTAATAGTTCAAAGTCAACTTACTTTCTTATTTACATATCCTGATCCTACAATTGAACCCAGCTGGGAAGAAGCCTGTGCCCATCTAGAACCCAAATAAAGTTGATGGGACTTCATCCATATGAACTTGATTGGAGGATCAGACCTAGTCTCTTATTGCACGCACTGCCCCTCCTTCCCCTCACTGATTGCATTCAGTTCCATCTATTTAGCTTATCCAAGAGAAGGTTAAGAGGTGACTTGATCAGTGCCTCTAAGTACCTATGAGAGGTGAAGATTTCTGATCGTAGAAGGTTCTTTACTAGTGGGCAAAGTCATAAAATCTAATGCCTGGAAACTGAAGTTAGACAAATTCTTACTGGAATTAAAGTGCAAATTTTTAAGTAAAAATAATTAGCCATTGGAACAATTTGCCTGGGGATCTGGTGGATTCCCCATCAAGATTAGAGGTCTTTCTAGAAGATATGCTCTAACTCAACCAGATTTTATGGGCTGTACAGAGGAAATGCAGGGTGAAAAAAAATCTACGGCGTGCATTATACAAGAAGGCAGATAGATAGGAAATCAGATTTATGATCATCTCAAGTCAGATAATCTGAGCTTCTGGTATCCCATTAATCAATTTCTCCCACAAGTATTACTGTATAGTTTTTCATGCAAGTGAAACCTATATTTTTATATATATATATATATATCTTAAAAGCATTAATTGAACCATTCCTATACTAACAATCATCACATTGCAGTAACCCACATCATTCCTAGCCCCACATGCTCTGTCATTTTTGTAACCCTCAGTCATTTTGTCACATCTAAAAGGCAGGCCCCAATTATGCAAATGGCTCTGGGCAGACAGGCTCCCACACCCACCTCAGTGAAGTTGCACATGGATGCAGAGATCTTGCCTCCACACGTCCAATTGTAGGATTGGTGCCTAAGAAAAATTAAATCAATATGACACATAAATGCTTAAAGTTAAGCATGTGCACAGATCTTTGCAGGAATGGCACTTTTGTTTGGAACTGTAAAAAAGACATTAAAAATAACAGATGAGAGCATATTAGTGAGTTTAATAATAATGATTTTCATTACGCTAGATGCTGTAGAAACACATGGTAAAAGACAGTCCTCATCCCAAAGAGTTTACAGTCTTAGATGCTGAATCCTGCAGGAAGTTGTACATTGACAAGATCCCTGTGCCTGCACAGAACTCCACTGCCTTCAATGTGATTCCACACAGGTGTGGGGTTCTACCCACATGTAGCCTGTGGCATGATCAGGACCTTAATAGATATCTTGTCATCAGGGTAACTTACCGCCTCCTACATTGGGCTCATCTTGTAATATCCTTATCGTACAACTTGAGGGAGCTTAGAATTTTGCAGGAGGTACTCAGCACCTAGTAGAACCCATTTTCTTTTTTAGACATTCTCTCCACATGCAATCCATACAGACAATAGCAAATACTTCCTACACTCACCTCAGGCTATTGTCTACATTCATAAGTAACAGGATGAAGACTATGATAGATGTTTATAACATCTTTCTGCTTGAAATTTTAGGTGATGTATATAGCAAAATGTGAACTGGCATGTCTAAAAGGAAGAATAGCAGCTGAGCTAGTTCAGTGGCTGATATAGTTAGGATGATTCCTCTTTTGGTACATAACTCAGGAGAACGCAAACAATTAAATCTGTCCTTTGTGTCGTGCTAATAAAAAGGAGAGGTGATGGAGGAAAGAATAAACAGAACAGTTTTTCCTGACTGATAAAGGACAAAGTGAATGGCAACACTGGGGAAGCGTGCTTGGTTTGTAAAAGCAGAAAGCCCATTCATATTACCACTACAGATAAAACCACTGACAGCTTCAAGCTGGTTGTAAGAAACAAAAGGAACTAAGAACATTTTCTGCTCCAGCTGGATAGAGAAGCTTCAGAAAAAGAGTGTCAATCACAGTTTCATGAGGGTCAGAAAGAGATCCAACAGATTTTGATGCCAGATTACAATCACGTATTGATGCAGGGACTGCCCATACAAGTGTATCTTATATTGTGGGGTTTATTTTTTTCTTTAGATTTATAAGATTTTATTTAATTTTTAAATTAACATCATTTGGATGCTGTTTCAACTAATTGTATGTTTTACTGGGATGCTATCATGTTTTTAAAATGAATTTTTTCCCTCCTTTAGAAACACTATATCATATCAAAGAATTTACTTTTCATTAGTAATACTGTTTATGATCTTTACATATAACTCAGCTTGGATAATAAAAGCAGACTGGTCAGTTTCACTTTCTGTCTTTTATGATGCAGTGGTTGGATTGTGAACACTACAGGCGTGTGTCTAACCCAAACAAGCATTTTATTGGCTGTGAAAAAAAAAAATCACGAGATGCAAGGTGAGTGAGGTAATAGCTTTTATTGGACCAACTTCAGCTGGTGAGAGGCAAGCTTTCACGCATCTAAAATTGTGTAAGCTCAAAAGCTTCTCTCTCTCTCTCTCATCAACAGCAGTTGGTCCAATAAAAGCTATTACCTCACCCACCTTCCTTCTTTAATGCCCTGGAACCTACACAGCTACAACAGCACCGTATACAAAAACTCAAAAGGGCATTTATGTTGAATTCAGATATTGTAAAACTTTTTTTAAAAACAAACATATATTTTGAGGCAGAACTGACCCAGCAATGTCCCTTTAAGCAATTCTTCAAATAGACTCCATATGGAAATGTAACT
The DNA here is from genome assembly GCF_020497125.1 of Mauremys mutica. Classification (NCBI taxonomy): domain Eukaryota; kingdom Metazoa; phylum Chordata; order Testudines; family Geoemydidae; genus Mauremys; species Mauremys mutica. The sequence goes on from NC_059073.1 coordinate 268,441,312, forward strand.
GACTTTTTAAAAACAACTGGGATAAACAGAAGTGACTCCTATCGTCCAATTCTGGAAGCACCGACCACTGTGTGCAGCGCTTACCACCATGAGTAGTCCCATTGTCTTCAATGGAACTATACACTGCGGTAAGTCTTATGGCTTGTTAGTAAGCATTTACAAGATCAGGCTCTTCGAGACACTAGAAAAGTCAATCAGGGTTTCAAAATAAAGCATCAGTAGCACTGTGTACGCTGGCGGCAATGCAAAGTTTAAAACAGAAGAATCCATTCCATAGCTGTTGAATTCAAGAGAAAGCTAAAGCAAATTTAGCATCTTCTGACTTGGCACAAGTTACTGCTGATGTAACTGGATATACTACAGAATACAGGAAACTCAATATTTACTTTAAGCATACTGTCACTGTTTGCCAAAAAAATGTAATTATTTATATTGTGTCACATTTGCAAATTAAAAATTATAGGAACTTTGATTTCAACAAACCGTCTGCACATACTTTGAAAACATATTGTACTGGCCTTGGATAAGATTCAAATACCATCAAGCAATATAATGCTGCTGTGATGAATATATCTTAAATGAAGGCATGAGGGTATACATAAGACAACAGTACAACCGTTAGCTGTGCACTGCAGCGTATGTGCACTGCATATCATGTTCAGGCATGTGCTGAAGACAGTTATGTAGACAAAATGAGCACTCAAATTGCACTAAAAGGTGTTTTGCCATACAACAATACTCTATAGTGGCTCAGTACAGTGGACAACTTTTCAAGAAATCCAACAGCAATGATTTTAGGATTGAGTTTTTTATTGTACTGGTTTAATTATTGCTATTTCAATAAAATACAATCTTAGAGGATGTGACAGAGACAAAAGAAATGAAGTTTGTGTGTTATTTTACACCTTTCTTCAGGGAGTAATGGACAGTCTCTTTCTTTCCCCGTAGCCAGGCAACCGCCTCCTGAGCAGCCACTCCGACTGCCTCAGTTTCTCTTTCTCACAGAGCTCTTCAAAAACACCACCCAGTCCATCATTTTAAAGCCTAGTGCTCTCTCCTTGACTCAGGAGTCCCCAGCCCCCTAACTCAGCTCCAGGAAGGAATCCAAACAGACCCTTTACTCCCTGCAGGATCAGCACCTGTAGGTGCAGCTACTTCCCAAGCTTCTATCTTGCATTGGCCTCTTAGGTTACCTAACTAGAGTGTCACTAGCTCCTCACTCTCTCAGGACTCTTCTTTATACCCCTAGGCCTTGACTAAGATAGTCACCTGACCTCAGTCATTACTACTCATCCTCCTCCCCTGGGGAGATGAACTAAACTTGTTGCAAGTGGACGTCAGCCCATTTCCCCCTACGGGGCCCAGCCATCCTGTGACATTGCCCTACAATAGGAAACTGCCCATGAACCAGCGGTAACAACTGAGGTTACAAAAATAAAATTAAAGCATAATGGGATGGAACTAGTGTGAAAGACCTAACGCAAGAGAACACGTAGTTATATTAAAATATAACTATACCTATAGTTACACACACACACACACACACACACATAGTTTGTAGGGAAGGGAAGGTGGTGTTACATTTAAGATAAATTGCAAGAGCTAGAGCAAAGAGCACCAGACCAGATATTAAAAAGGTGGGAAACTGAACAGAATGATAAAACTGGTGGAAATGGAGGTCACATGACATGTAGGAAGAAAGCTTATTCCACATGAAGGAAGCAATGTGAAAAAACTAAGAGAGTCATGTGGGAGGAGATAAAAGGAACATTAATGGGAATGGGAAGAGTAGAGTACTTTATTGCTTTACAATGTGGTGAAATTTGAGTGCTACCAGCTTGTTCTTTTTCAGGGGGTTATAATTGAGGTGAGAGACCCTTAACAATAGTGGTATTTCAACAAGAGAGAGACAAAGATCTTCTGTGATATCAAAGCAATATTTTATAATAGATGTACTGGAGTCATGAATCAGACTATCAAGTCTTATGAGCCATGCTTACCATCACACATCCTCACTTATACTACAATAGTGTGTCTGTCAAAGGCATAGAACAGAGTCTGTAGAACATGGCCTGTATTTAGAAAGCTTTTTCAAATGACAAGCCAAAAGAGAGAAGATGAACAATGACTATAATGTAATCTAAAATTACTTAATAAATTATTGTTTGCGTAGCCCACCTGCTCAATCTTTCCAAAAACGGAAGTTAACATCTGTGATGTATCCATCATGTTAACAGACTCTTAATGAAGTCTTCAGCGAGAAACAATAACAGTGAGCTACAGTTTTTCTGAATATTACCATATTTGTTCTTTTTCTACAGATAGGTACCACCTTCCAGACTCAAATGTTTGTGTTTTAAGGAGCCTTTGTAAAGTGAAATTATAACCTATGAACTGCCCATTTTTCCTTCATGGGTTTTTGAGTGTGGTGTTTTGTGTTTGGGGCTTTTTGTTTTGTTCTGGTGGTGTTGTTTTGGGTTTTTTTAATTAACACAAAATTGTTGAAACCCAGATAGATGTTGGCCACCCAGAAGGCCAGCAGCAGCTGAACCAGTGTAATTAAGAACATACTGCATGATATTCTTAATTAAACTGGCTCAGCTGCCAGCATATGTGTGTGTGTGAGTATATTTATCCAGAGTGTTATATATATTATGCACACACCCCACTCAAGGACCAGAGACCAAAGTGATATATTTGATTAGATAATCCCCACTAAATCTGCCACATGCTAACACATTATTCTCTCTCCCCACACACACAAGCTCCCAGAGAGGCCTCCTCCTGTGTAAGCCCTCAAACCTACACCTTCCCTCCCACCTCCACACCCCGCTCCATGCATGGAAAGGAGACGAAGGGGAATTGCTTGGCTGAGGAGTGGGTACCACCAGGGCCAGCTCCAGACCCCAGAGCGCCAAGCGCGTGCTTGGGGCGGCATTTTGCCAGGAGGGCGGCAGGCGGCTCCGGTGGACCTCCCGCAGATGTGCCTGCGGAGGGTCCGCTGGTCCCGCGGCTCTGGTGGACCTCCCGCAGGCGTGCCTACGGATGCTCCACCAGAGCCGCGGGACCAGCGGACCCTCTGCAGGCACGTCTGCAGGAGGTCCACTGGAGCCACGGGACCAGCGACCGCCAGCGTGCCCCCCGCGGTGTTCCGCCGTGCTTGGGGCGGCGAAACTCTCTCCCCACAGATTGCCACAACTCCCTCTTTCCCTGCTGCCACCATAACAGTCCTCAGCACACCCCCTTCTCCTTGTGACAGGTGTCCTGGTAGGCCACTTTGAAGTTCTAGTCATCCAAGTTTGTATTTATGCAAAAATTTCTAGTTTTCTTCCATGCCACAAGTAGAGGCAGTTGAGAATTATTCTTGGTTATAGCAGCACCACTGGCAGTGTCACCTTCAAGCAGAGACAAACCCCAAACTCTGAGCCCCATAATTTTAAACTTACGCAGACATAACTATTTTACTATGTATCATCTCTTGACCTCACCATCTTACTAATATCAACTGAATGTTAGGGCCTTTAATAAACACTTTTGGTTTTCATCTGAAAGCTGCCATAATTGGAACACCATCTGTATTAAAAGCAAAATTCCAGCACTTTCACACCAAAATCAAGCCTTTAATTCCTCTATAACTGACTGAGTAGACAAACATTTAGAAATAAGTCAGGCCAACATCTGACACTTTGGGCCAAATTTATCATGGGTGTAACTCCACTGGCTTCAGAATAGTTACAACCAGGCAATCTGACAGCTTGTGATTTGCATACTATCTACTAACATCTGGCATGAGACAGCTACAGCACATTAAAACCAAGCTGAAATGTTTTGCCTTAATTCTGATTTAGAAACATGTAAGCAGGTATACTATTCTGGATTCAGTATTCTTCTTGCCAGCTATTGCACACTACATAAAATCTCTACAGTAATGTTAGTAAATTTAGAACTGTTAAAAGGAATTATAACAAAGGTAGAGAGTATTAAGACAAATTTAACAAAACACAAGAGTCCAAATTTCTACAAGAGGGAAACTAATTTCATCTTTGATTTGCTGATGCTACTGCAAGACATTGTCCTCTAATGGACTGGCTGAATGTGGCATAAGAGTTTTTTCATATGGACTGCAAAACAGCATCAGTGGTGACGCTGGAACAATTTTTTATAGCGGGTCTGCTGAAACCATGTATTTGGGTTTTTATTAGTACTTCAAGCCAGAGGGTGGGTAGCACCCCAGCATCCCTAGTTCCAGCACCTATGAGCATCAGCAGAAAATACAGCAGTGTTTTCCCACATCTTTACCAGAGGGGAAAGATAGTCATGTGACCTAATCAGTCATAGAATAAGGAGTGAGTAGGTCTACCTTTAATTTCCAACTTGACCATGAACTTCTCATGTAGTCTCGAGCGAATCTCTTACCTCTGAGGGCATGCCTACACAATACACTGCACTTAGACACTGCAGCTGGCCCATGACAGCTCACTCGGGCTGGTGGGGCCCAGGCTAAGGGACTGCTGGTTTAAATGTGGTGTAGAGACATTCGGGCTCAGGCTGCAGCCCGAGTCTGGGACCCTTTCACCTTACAGGGTCCTAGAGCCTGGGCTGCAGCCCAAACCCAAACATCTGCACAGCAGTCAGTTTTAAATGCAAAACATTTTTTAATAAAAACTTTTTCTTTCATATCCAGCACTTTTAAGGTAGTTTCATTTAATAAAAAAAATAAATGCTAGTTTGGGGCATTTTTAATTCAATTTGAATTTCTACCCAATAAAGATTGACACAAAATAATCCCAACTAAAAAATAAATGCATCTTTTACCATTTTCTAACATAACAAAAATGTAAAAATTAAGCCATTATGTAACTTAAATAAATGTGTATAGATAGAGTATAAGTTAAGAATCTGAATGAGTATATCCTCCCAGTCAGCAAAAAGAAGCATCAAATTTTGCGTAAAGGCTACATTTAGGTCAGGTATACGCTTAAAATTTAGATACAGAGAGATAATGTTCAAGGGTGTGAAAATCCATACCCCTGAGCTCTGTAGCAATGCCAGCCTTACCCCCCAGTATAAATGCAGGTAGGTCAATGGAAGCATAGTTACTATGACTCTGGGAAGTGGTATTCCTACAGCAACAGAAAAAACCCTTCCATTGCTATACTCTGAGTTAAACCAGCATAATTACGGACCTGCAGCTGTGGTGCTGTAGTGCCCGTAGAGTAGGCATGGCCTTAGTTACAAATCAAAATGTTTTAATAGTTGTCAACTAATGAGATTCAACCTCTCTTTTGGAAAATAACTAAAAAGTGCATATACAATAGATTACTGAAATATATTGAAATCAGCAAGCAGGAAACCTTGATTTAACCCTGACATCCACCCTCCATTCTCATCCATGTCCTCTTCCACCTACCCACTTATATTCTCTCTCTAGTTAGGAGGTATAGCTGCTGGCATTTACACACTCTGAGGGTATGTCTACACTACGGGATTATTCCGATTTTACAGAAACCGTTTTTTTAAAACAGATTGTATAAAGTCGAGTGCACACGGCCACACTAAGCACATTAATTCGGCAGTGTGCGTCCATGTACCGAGGCTAGCGTCGATTTCCTGAGCGTTGCACTGTAGGTAGCTATCCCGTAGCTATCCCATAGTTCCCGCAGTCTCCCCCGCCCATTGGAATGCTGGGTTGAGATCCCAGTGCCTGATGGGGCAAAAACCATTGCCGCTGGTGCTTCTGGGTACAGCCTCACCCCTCCCTCCATGAAAGCAGCAGCAGCCAACCGTTTTGTGCCTTTTATCCTGCGTGAACTGTGCAGACGTCATTCCACGGCAAGCATGGACCCTGCTGAGCTCAAGACAGCAATCAGGGACGTTTTAAACACCTCGCGCACTCTTGTGCAGTCAATGCTGAACCGGGACCTGCAAAGTCAGGCGAGGAGGAGGCGGCTATGGCAGAGCGGCGATGAGAGTGATGAGGATATGGACACAAAATTCTCTCAAACTGCGGGCCCCTGCGCTTTGGAGATCCTGCTGGTAATGGGGCAGGTTCTAGCCATTGAATGCCGATTTTGGGCCCAGGAAACAAGCAGACTGGTGGGACCGCATTGTGTTGCAGGTGTGGGACGATTCCCAGTGGCTGTGAAACTTTCGCATGCGGAAGGGCACTTTCATGGAACTTTGTGACTTGCTTTCCCCTGCCCTGAAGCGCCAGAATACCAAGATGAGAGCAGCCCTCACAGTTGAGAAGCGAGTGGCAATAGCCCTCTGGAAGCTTGCAACGCCAGACAGCTACCGGTCAGTCGGAATCAATTTGGAGTGGGCAAATCTACTGTGGGGGCTGCTGTGATGCAAGTAGCCAAAGCAATCACTAAGCTGCTGCTACAAAAGGTTGTGACTCTGGGAAATGTGCAGGTCATAGTGGATGGCTTTGCTGCAATGGGATTCCCTAACTGTGGTGGGGTGATAGATGGAACCCATATCCCTATCTTGGCACCGGAGCATCAGGGCACCCACTACATAAACCGCAAGGGGTACTTTTCCATGGTGCTGCAAGCACTGGTGGATCACAAGGGACGTTTCACCAACATCCACGTGGGATGGCCGGGAAGGGTTCATGACGCTCGCGTCGTCAGGAACACTACTCTGTTTAAACGGCTGCAGCAAAGGAATTACTTCCCTGACCAGAAAATAACAGTTGGGGATGTTGAAATGCCTGTCGTTATCCTGGGGGACCCAGCCTACCCCTTGATGCCATGGCTCATGAAGCCATACACAGGCAGCCTGGACAGTAGTCAGGAGCTGTTCAACTACAGGCTGAGCAAGTGCAGAATGGTGGTGGAATGTGCATTTGGCCGTTTAAAGGCGCGCTGGCGCACATTACTGACTCGCTCAGACCTCAGCCAAACCAACGTCCCCATTGTTATTGCTGCTTGCTGTGTGCTCCACAGTCTCTGTGAGAGTAAGGGGGAGACCTTTATGGCGGGGTGGGAGGTTGAGGCAAATCACCTGGCCACTGATTACGCACTGCCAGACACCAGGGCAATTAGAAGAGCACACCAGGAAGCGGTGCGCATTAGAGAAGCTTTGAAAACCAGTTTCATCACTGGCCAGGGTACAATGTGACTGTTGTGTTTGTTTCTCCTTGATGAAACCCGCCCCCTTGATTGACTCATTCCCTGTATGCCATCCACCCACTCCCTTCGATCACAGCTTGCTTTCTAAGGAAATAAAGTCACTCTTGTTTAAAAATCATGTATTCTTTATTACTTAATTATAAAAAGAGGGAGAGAACTGACAAGGTAGCCCAGGTGGAGTTTGGGAGGAGAATAGTAGGGAAGGAAAAGGCCACTAAAAAAAATTTCATAATAATGAGAGCCTTTTGGTTGGGCTGTCCACTGGGGTGGAGTGGGCGGGTGCACTGAGCCTACCCCCACGAGTTCTTACTCGTCTGGCGGGTGAGGAGGCTAAGGAACATAGTGAGCGGGGAGGGGGGTTATACAGGGGCTGCAGCGGCACTCTGTGATCCTGCTGCCGTTCCTGAAGCTCCACCATACGCCGGAGCATGTCAGTTTGATCACGCAGCAGCCCCAGAGTTGCATCCCGCCACCGCTGATCTTCCTGCCGCCACCTCTCATCTCCAGCATCTCTCCTGTCCTCACGGTCACTGGCATCTTTCCTGTACTTTGCTACCACATCCTTCCACTCATTCAGATGAGCTCTTTCATTGCGGGTCACTTCCATGATTTCCAAAAACATTTCTTCTCGCATCTTTTTTTTCCGCCGCCTTATCTGAGATAGCCTTCTGGACAGAGTAGGAAGGCTTGAAAAATTTGCAGCTGCATGAGGGAGGGAAAAACGGGAGAGAAGTATTTAAAAAGATACATTTTAGAGAACAATGGTCATACTCTTTCACGGTGAACAACATTATTCACCTTACATAGCACATGTGTTTTCACTACAAGGTCGCATTTTGCATCTTAATATTGAGTGCCTGCGGCTTTGGTGTTACAGATCACAGATGCAGGTCCGGGCAGCAGAATTCGGCTTGCATACGGCCATGGTAAGCCATTGTCTTTCGTCTTCTGCAGCCTTCATCTATCCAGCGCCCTCCTTTCCCAAATAGCAAGCAAAGCCCGTTGAGTGCTGCTTCTTTCCTGTTAACGTGCAGCAGCAGAAACCACCCCGTGGCTGGTATCATGGAAGAGCCCTGCTAGCCAAACGCGGAAAAGCTCAGCGCCAATCGCCACCTCCCTTCCCCCCGCTTGGCTACCTGCAGGGAAGGATTTCTTTTAAGCCACAGGCAAACAGCCCAGTAGGAATGGCCATCTCTGTCCCCTTACTTAAATTCCTGAATTTCAACCAGGTTACCATGAACAATATCACTCTCCTGAGGATAACACAGCGAGATAAAGAACGGATGTTGCTTGAATGCCAGCAGTCACTGGGACCATACGCAGCTAGGCTTTGTCATGCAATGATACCAGATTACTTGCTACATGCATGGCGTGGTCAAGTGTCCTACCATGGAGGACGGAATAAAGCAGCGCTGCCCAGAAACCTTCTGCAAAGGCTTTTGGAGTACCTCCAGGAGAGCTTCATGGAGATGTCCCTGAAGGATTTCCACTCCATCCCCAGACATGTTAACAGACTTTTCCAGTAACTGTACTGGCCGCGAATGCATCCCAAGTCCTCTGGGCAAATTAATCATTAAAAAATGCTTGCTTTTAAACCGTGTCTTATATTTATAAGGTATACTCACCAGAGTATACCATGGCTTCAATGTCTGGGACAGTTGCTTGGGAGGGCTAGAAGGGTAATTCCATCAGGGTCAGAAAAAGCTCCTGGCTGTTGGGGAGAACGGAGTGCTGTGTGCTCTCTACAAGCTCGTCCTCCTCCGCAGAATCCTCAGCCATGGCTGCGATTACCACCCCCACCTTGGAATCCACGGACAAGGGTGGGGTAGTGGTGGCGGACCCCCCTAGAATTGCATGCAGCTCAGCATAGAAGCGGCATGTTTTCGGGCCTTTCCCCAGACTTTCCGTTTGCTTCTTTGGTTTTCTGGTAGGCTTGTCTGAGCTCCTTAACTTTCACACGGCACTGTACTGAGTCCCTGGTGTGGCCTCTCTGCATCATGGCCTTGGAAATTTTTTCAAATGTTTTTTCATTTCGTCTTTTAGAACGGAGTTCTGTTAGCACGGAATCCTCTCCCCATACAGCGATCAGATCCAGTACCTCCCGTGCGGTCCATGCTGGAGCTCTTTTTCGATTCTCAGGAGACTGCATTGTTACCTGTGCTGGTGAGCTCTCCACGCTGGCCAAACAGGAAATGAAATTCAAAAGTTTGCGGGGCTTTTCCTGTCTACCTGGCCAGTGCATCCGAGTCCAGATGGCTTTCCAGAGCGGTCACAATGGTGCACTGTGGGATAGCTCCCGGAGGCCAATACGGTCAAATAGCGGCCACACTAACCCTAATCTGATATTGCAATACTGATTTCAGCGCTACTACCCTCGTCGGGGAGGAGTACAGAAAACAGTTTTAAGAGCCCTTTATATCGATATAAAGGGCTTCGTTGTGTGGACGGGTGCAGCGTAAAATCGGTTTAACGCTGCTAAATTGGGTATAAACGCGTAGTGTAGACCAGGCCTGACTCCTCGCTGTGGTTTCATCCAGAGCAGCTCCCTCTAGCATTGCTGCTTGTTCCCACAGAACTGTTCAGGAATACTTTAGCAGGGAGGCAGAGAGCTTACAGCCCATCAGCCCCAACCCTGGCCAGAGGGTGTAGGAACTTTACGAGTGTCTTCCCCTATTAAAGACCTCCCCAAGAAACACACTGGACCACCACACCTTCCTGAGCAGCTGCTGTGCTGAAAGAGGGAAAAGGCAGAATCTCAGGCCCCTCCCTCAAAGTACCACATAACTGAATGGAGACTGAGCTCTGCCCCACCCAATAAATACTCATGGTACAGCTACACTACACATGCAAGGTGTGAGTCCCAGCTCAGGTAGACACACACTCAGGCTAGCATGCTAAAAATACTGGTATGACTGTAGTGACTTGGATGACAGCTTCCACTAACCACCCGAGTACGTACCTAGGATCTAGGGCGGGGGTTGTACTCAATCAGCTAGCCCAAACCACTACCAGTGCCACCACGGCCACACTGCTTTTTTAGCATGCTAACTTCATGAGAACTAGCGCATGTAAATCTCCCCTGAGCTGGGAGTTACACCTACCAGTTGCAATGCAGATGTACCCACAGGCAGCCAGCAGTGCAGAGTAATTTTCTCCCACCTAGGATTCTACGAAGCTACAGGGCAGGCTTTAGATGCGTTTGACTCATGTGTTCACTCACCAAATTTAACAGCCCTTGCATTCATACACCTGGAGGTCCTCACATGGACAACGTTACAGAAATGCCTGATGTTATTTTCAGTTAAGCTTCCCCCCGCCCCTCAGTCAGGCACATATGTAAGCATCACTTGGCTGAGCTAAATTAATTTTTCAGTTGGTTTGTGGTCAGTCAGGAGGAGGAGTGGGGAGTATGATGATCCTATTTCATTCATTTTATACTTGAACATGCCTTTGAACAAAATTAGACAATGAGAAAGGCATTCCCCCCTTTCAAATCATAGGATTGGCGAAAGAGGGCTAACTAAATATTTCCTACCTTTTGACCATGGGATTCATCTGATGCTTCAGAAAACTGAAAGACATTGTAACTTTTTTGTTAAATGCTAATTGCAGCATGTAATTTCCCCATTCATTAGCATGTAAGGAGCTGTATGCCAATACTCAGAGCTTGTGGAAATCTGGACATTCACTAAAATAGCTGTTCCAGAATAACTGTCCACTGGGCAGGGATGGTTATTCTAAAATAACTATAACCAGAATAATTATTCCAGAATAACAATAATTATTATAATGTAGATATGTCAAACAGATCACACATTTCCTGTGTAACGAAGGGTAGTTTTATACATCACATTATCCAATGCTTGAAGATCAATACAGCTTTTATATTTCCTTGAACTGTGGAACACATACTATTCAAACACCCACTATTAAAGGAACTGGCTAAGGACACACAACATCTTGCAAAAGTCTATAAACATCTGCCCTACAGAGAGAGGCACATTAGGAGAACCCATGAGGGAAAAGCCTGTATTTTGCATTTTACTACAACCTGCTCCCAGTCTTCAAGATTTGAAGTGTGATAAATTCTATCAGCTAAATTCTCATAATTGTCACAGAATGGGCCTGAGGAGCAATGAAATGCCATTTTTCCCATTCATATACACTGCTACACTGAACATAATTATTTATTCTGTTAAAGGTTCTACTCAAAAAAAAAAAAAGCTATTAAAACAACAACTTTTCTTACTACTTTCTACTTCTATTAGCGCTTCCAAGCCAACAGTTATGGGGAAAGCCTCTACTGTTGCTGGCTCAACATCTGTTGATGCTAACTAAACTCTTAATTACAAGGCTAAATTCTGCCCTCTGATAGCTCTGCACAATTCCAGTGAAGACAGTCTGGCAGCAAATATAATGAGGGAATAATTTGTTCTGCAGAACCTTTATTATTTGTGATGATGCAAAGACAGAAACAACATAGCTTGCTTTTCAGATCCCAGGTTGTGTTTGTAGTACTGGCTCTTAAGAGGGACAGCTCAGTGTTTTGAGCATTGGCCTGACCCAGGGTTGTGAGTTCAATCCTTCAGGCGGCAATTTAGGGATTGATCCTGCTTTAAGCAGAGGGTTGGACTAGATGATCTCCTGAGGTCCCTTCCAACCCTAATAATCTATGATTCTATGAATACACACACACACTCCTGATGTCTTTTAAAGTCCCTGGGGCTGAATTTCACCCTCCACATATCTTTTAACCTTACATTGTTTAAATATGGAAATAATTGACACAATAAACATGGATCTCCACAATCCCAGTTGAGAGTCATTTCAGAATATAGTCACATTTTCAAGTCAAACATTAAGGGAAGAAACATTCACTTCAATCAGAAAACTCAGAAGCCAATTTCTGAGTCAATCTGAAATCATTATTTGTCAATGTGTCTTTGATACAGACTTTATTGGACCACCCACAGCCCTAAGAGCAAGAAGCTGCAAAGCAGGGGACTGTTTCTCTTTGCTGGAGAGGCCAGAGGCATCATTTGTGGTTACAAAGAATGGAGTCTCTCACTTACTGCATCAAGACCATTACAATTGTGACGTGTACCCTTTCAAACAGTACGTTAAAGAGAACCTTCTGATCAATCACTCAGGTGATGGGTGGGCTGAAACAGGCCACTTACTGAAAGGCGTGTGATTTGAAAGCTCTGCTGCAATTTATATTCTCCAACTTAACTGCAGTATTAATTACACAGATTAATTAAAAAGTGGCTTTCACTGAAATGAAACTAGGGGCTTGGGTTGATAAAGTAACAAAAAATCCAAGATAATATTAACTTTTTAGAAAGCAACTAGTGGAAAAATATGCACAATATCTGCTATTTTCTCCAGACAAGATTTCCATAGGGGGTTTATTATTATTATTTTTAATAAAATGCAGCAACTATCATCACTATACAGTTGTAGGAGAGACTGGAGTGATACCTTTAATGTCTTCTGTAATTGCAATGGCAAGTGCCACAGCCTAAAAGTTTCAAAAGTGACTAGTAAGTTAGCCCATCTTGCGGCACCTATAAAGAGCATATTTTCACAATATCCTAAGCACCCGCCTTCCTCCAAAGAAAATCAAAATCTATCTGCTTTAAGGTGACAAAAATTGGGGCACACAAAATCAGCAGTCACTTCTGAAAATTTTGGGCCATGCCTCTCTATATAGTAACAGCTTCTTCATATGCTACTTCAATCTAGTCTATCAGCTATACAATACATATTATACTCAATTAAAAACACCCAGAAAACAGGTTGTACATTTTACAAGATGGCCTCCAATTATTTGCAACCTCAGTAAATAAATTATTTTAATAAATTTTCATTAAACTACAAACTGAATAGTCCTTCCCATTTTATCTTGCCCCATTTTATCAAGGGCATGCAGGCACCGAATTATTGAAGGGCAGTGATTTAGAACAACCAACCAGAAAGAGCACTTTCTGCAGCAAATTTTAGTCAAATACAATAATTGGCTTAATAAATGTTTACAATATACTTGAGACAGAGGACTAGTGTCCATGCATGTCCAATTACCCATCCACCCTGAGGGCATTCTCATAGAGGGGGTTTCCACAGGGTTCTTTTACTTCACCCCTGCATGATCCTCAGTAAGTGATGCCCTAGGGGAGAAAATAAATGATCTGGGTTCTGGGGCCATCAATAACCTGATTGCACATAACTCATTTTAATCAACCATGCACCACAAACTAAGTGCACTATAATAACTAAGATAACTGAATTTTTATATCAGGCTGAAATATAGCATGTTCAGAAAAATACTTGTAAGTTCCCTCTATTTGTTTAGACTTCTCCAAAAGTTCAAATAAATACATCAGTAAATTCAAATTAATGAGTTCATTTTCAATAGTAAGCTTACAAGCAAAATTAATCTGTGGTCAATTTAACATCCTATTAAACTGACCACAGATTAATTTTGCTTGTACGCTTACTTTCCATGTTTTAACTATTTCTCTTTCACTCAAAATAGGGGTCCATTCTGGCAAAGGGGACTGCCTCAACCATCTTACTTCCCCAGACGACAGAATCAGGTCCAAAAGCTTCATTTGGTAAAGACAGTTTATGTACTTAACGAATGATACAATACAAAGTTTACCTATTTTAGCCTCAGTCTAAGGCAGGGGTGGTCAAACTTTTTGGCCCTCAGGCCACATCTGGGTATGGAAATTGTATGGCAGGCCATAAATACTCACAAAATTGGGGGTTAGGGTGCGGGAGAGGGTGAGGCCGTGGGATGGGGCTGGGGACGAGGGGTGGGGGATGCAGGAGGGTGCTCTGAGCTGGCACCAAAGAGTTCAAGGGCAGGAGGGATACCAGGGCTGGGGCAGGAGTTGGGGCGCGGGAGGGGGGCAGGCTCTGGGCAATGCTTACCTCAAGCAGCTCCCAGAAGCGGCAGCATGTTCCCCATTCAGCTCCTAAGCGGAGGCGGGGCCAGGCATCTCTGTGTGCTGCCTCATCCACAGGCGCCACCCCTGCAGCTCCCATTTGCTGCGGTTCCAGCCAATAGGAGCTGTGGGGGCAGTCTTTGAGGCAGGGGCAGCAGAGCCCCCTGGCTACCCCTACACATAGGAGCCAGAGGAGGGACATGCTGCTGCTTCCAGGAGCCACGTGGAGCAGAGCAAGCTTCCAAGCCCACTCCCCGGCTGGAGGGCCAGAGCAGGGCAAGCCCCGGACCCCGTTCCCCGGAGCGAGCTTGAGGGTCAGATTAAAACATCTGCAGGGCCCACCCCTGGTCTAAGGGCTTAGTTTGTAGGGCTCCAGCTGGCCATGACTGCTGTGATATAAAGCTCAACTATGAAAAGTTCATTAAGTATTTACTTCACAGAAACATCGCAATGGAGTAGGCAATGTTTTGTAAAACACTGAGCACAAATTTCATTTTAAAAACATATTACTAGCTGGCTTTGGTTTAGCAAACCATTATGTTCTTAATGGACAGAAACTATTTCAATGCCAGAAACTTGAAACATGCCATGGGTAACTCAACGAAATGCACTATTTTGTTTGTGCATGTAGGGTAGGAAATTTTGCAATGCAGATGCTGTCTAGATGAAAAAAAAGTACCTTTTTCCAATCCTGTTATCTAATTCACTACACTATCTGTGGCCTTTTTCATCTAGATGTTGAAAAAGATTCCTCCTCCCCCCCCCACCCCCAGTGTCTTAACATAGGATGTCCAAGGGTATTTCAAACTGTGTACACATGGCTTAACACCTTTAAAAATCACATTAGCTGGCTGTATGGTAACCTGAAGCCTAGGTTAGATAGAGTAACAAACAGCTGCAGAGTTAAGAGTAAGATTGAGCCCTTTGTTTTTCACTTGATATTTTACACATTTTTCCATCAGTTTCTTAATTTAAAATCAGAATTCAAACTACATTCCCTTGAGTGGTCAACTATTACAAAATTATAATAGACAATATCCATCAATTTGTGCTATAGAATGTGTTTTGTTTTAAAGTTAAACATGAAAAAACTATTCCTGTGAATTAAAGTGTGGTTATCAATCTGAAGAGAGGTTCTGAAAATGGCATTGAGTGTAGTTCAACATTTTCCCCCTCTCTTGCTGATCTAACTTCTCAAATTTGTTGAGCTTGAAAATCAAAGAAATTTTTCTAGCCTCTAGTGCTGAAATTTCAAATCCAAGGATGAGTTTGAGTGTTCTGTTCTCATATTATCATTAGTGGAAGAAATTCTGATGCTCATTTTAGCTAACAATTTTGTGATTATACACAAGGCAGAAGACATTTGAGCTCTTTGCTCCTCCGCTGGATTGGCCCTCCAATGCCAACATGAGAAAAAACATCATCTTTATCAGAAAAGTAAATAATGTGATTCAGGGAAAACACAGGCCCAAATCTTTTACCCTCACACAGCTTAAGTGACAGTATATCCAAGTGATCCTTCCTGCAAATGCCATGGAGAAGCAGTCTGGAGCAGGGATGGGACATGGACAGTGAATCCACTAGCCCCAGCAAAAGTTGCCTGTGCATCTTTGTGCTGAGGTATCCACAGAGTTGAGTTCTCTGGCTTGCAGGGGAAGGATTCTTTGCACAGACTCCTAAAATCCTGCCTCCAACCAGAAGAATCACACCTGCTCCACCATGCCTGGAGCCTTCTAAAAACCTAATGGAAAGTAGGGTTTTTCGCACAGAGAACAAATAAGTTAACTAACAAGATGCCAATTTGCTGACCTTAACTGCACTTTACACTTCAATGGGCTTTTCTGTGATCAATTATGGATCATAACTGCACAGTATTTTCATCTTTCAACATTAGCCTCATACTTTGAGCTGAACAGTAGTTTTCTAGCACCTCTCTGCTACCAACAGGGAGATCCAAATTCAAGAGCAAGGTAAAATTCTTATGCCTTTAGCCTGCAGAGACTGCATGCTTTACAGAGGTTAAATGCTCATTCACTAGGAAAGGCTGCGCCACCACCACTACGCTGTTGAAATTCCACCTCCTTCAGTATTTGGTAACTGGCTGCTTTCCCAATGCTTTCAGCTGCAGGCAAGCAGTCTTCACAGGGAGGCAACAGAGGAGAAACTGACAGCACATGCACACACAAAAAAGTAGATTTAAAAAATGCCAACACTGTTCTATGCAACAGATTCTTGAATCCAAATGAGTTCAGATCTTGTTATTCCAGTTAGCTATTTTATTGATGAAGCTAAAACAGCTGGTACATCAAATTATGATGAAATAAACTGATAGCAATCTATCCATAGTGTTCAAACCTTCACATGGATTTTTTTAAACTTGCATCTGACGAAGTGGGTATTCACCCACGAAAGCTCATGCGCCAATATGTCTGTTAGTCTATAAGGTGCCACAGGACTCTTTGCTGCTTTTAAACTTCTTATCACTCAGGAAAAGTGCTCATTTTTTAAAGTACTGTTTCATAATTAATTAAATCCTTGCCCCTCTCCATTCAGAATAAACTCTGAAGACTCAAAATAAGTTATTCCTCTATCTCACCTCCGTTACATGTACACACTGTTTTTTTATTGCAGACTTCTCTTAAAGATCAGTGGCAATATCCTACTTAACAGAGAAGACATAAGTTACTCAGTATCTGTTTTGGGGGAAATGAAGTAGTAATCAAGGGACTTTGTAGCAGATACAAAAAAGTGGAGTAAAGTGGAACAACTTTTTAGCTTAGCAACTCTGACTAATTTTCTTCAAAAATGTGAAATCCTGACAACTATGCTGGACATATTTCCATAGCTAAAGACTGAGAATCATCTTCTTACTGATTAATCAAAGCAGAAAGTGGTTCAAAAATATTTTTGAATTACTGTGAGGAAGAAAATTATAAAGATTGAAACTAATTAAAGATATTTATACCCAGAAAGATTTTCCCGCACCCCCCCCCCAAAAAAAACAAATGAAGAGGGAAGCATTAGCCTCCAACTCCCTATGTAATGGAACCTGAATCTCTGAGCATTACCAACAGGCCGTTTGAGAAAGCATGTGGAAAGTGTGTGCACATGTAATGTAGTGACTCATTTCTTTAGTAACATTTTATCCAAACCTCCCTTTGCCCCAATAATATTTTATCTTGTTTTTTTTAATTGTTTTGCAATAAGTTTCTTCTGTTACTAATTCCAATCTTCTCATCACTGTTCTATGATAAATACCTCCCACTCCCCATATCTCTTAGTATTGAATTCTGGAGATTGCATTTCACACACTCTCCCCTCCTTACCAGTTTTGTTCTTTCCTCCTTCAAGACTTAGGACTTTAGTTCTTTCACTTTGTATGTTTGTTTACTGATTTAAGTCCTTTATCTTGTCTTGCTTCCATATAAACATCTTCTTTGCTTCCCTCCATCTGCCTTCTTTGAAAGGGAATACTCATTGGGGGAGGGCCCTATTCATGTTCTCATTACCTCAGTCCCTGTCTTTTTGCCAGCCTCCAGGGATATCCCATTTGTTTTCTTCCTCTCTTGTAGAACCGCATCTCTTCCTGAATGCAGCCCTTTCTCCCAGTTTTCCTCTCCCTACTTCCCACAGTCATTCTCCTTCCAGTACTTCCCTCCCCCAGCAAGCATGAAAGTCCTGCAGAGCCAGAGAGACAATGAATTGATAGGCTAGACAAGTAAACTGCACCAGCACAAAAGAGCACACATGGGGGGACGGCTTTTCAGAAGATGGCCATAATAAAGCAACAACTACCCAGGCTCTAATCCTACAAGGTTCTGGGCACCTTCACCTCCCAGCAACATCTGGACTGGGCCCACAATCAATGAACTACAGTTCTAAAACTGTATCGCCCTCAAGCTGAAATGAGCTATCAGTACCTGCTTTCACTTGCATTTTAGGGCCCAGTCATGCAAGGTGCTGCAGGTCATTATTCCCATCAATGGGAATGAATACCCCTTAGCACCAGGGATCAGGAGTTTTTGTATTGCTGATAGAAGGATCCTGTAAAGTTCCTACAGACACAGGTCATGCTGTTAGTAACGTCAGAATGCAATTTATATTTTCTGTACTGACATTCCCTAACCTAAAACTTCGAACACCGCTCTCTTGTTAGCAGTTATAGTACATTAACTTCAAAGGCCAAGCAGTCTACATTTTACAAGATATGTGGAGAAGGGACCAAATACTGTTCACTTTTTCAACAGATCTACTCACCTGAGAAAAGCTCATAGGTATTTAAAGTCAACAGCTTCTAGGCGTTGGTTTCTCTTTTCTTTATGTGCTCAATGTTACCAATGTTAAACAAAATACAAAGAAGAAACTGAAGTGGAAAATAACCTTTTATGTAACCAATGCCTGTTAACATACAGTATATAGTGCCACAACATGATTATACAAATCTTCTTTGATCTAGCAGTAACATCTGGAAACAATTTTAGAAAACAACTAGGGCTACAGTAGAAAAATCTGCAACTGCTAAAATATTTTGATCCGTGGAAGAAACTGGATGTTCCCTGTTAGTTTGAAATTTGTCCATTTCTAGATAGCTTTGGACTTTGACTCATTTCCCTTTTACTAGTTTGTTAGTGACAAACATTACAAGGCTGAAGCACAGCACTGCTTCCCATCCCTTTTAAATTAAATGCCCCTTCTCAGAGATCTGCTGAATAATGTAATTCAGCACTGAGGCACTTTAATTTTGTATTTGTCTTCCAGCACCAGACTTGCTGAGCCATTACAGTGACTCAACCAACATTTTCTTTGTTACAACTGGGAGAGGTCATAAAAAAAAGAGCAGATGCCCCAAAATACCTTTCAGAACTTCCTTATACTACCTTTTCCCCACCCCTTTTGCTTTTGTTACTGCTTGCAAAATATTTCTGAGCAAGAACAGCTATGCAATGCTCTAGGTTTATATTAAGAAAATTCCATTTTATTTTCAGTGTATTAGGTCAGTACTGTTGTAAATATTAATTGAATAAAATGTACAAGAAAAAAGTTGTTTTCGGGGGGGAAATGTTTTCTTTTGAAGCAGCTGCTCATTGGCCTAAACAAAAAGAAATGTTAAGGCAACATGAACCATATTGTGTATATCATCTTCATCTTTTCTTTTCCCTCTTAATCCAGCTTGTTTTGCTTAAAGTCAGTTTAAGTGTACTAACATGCAAAGAGATGTCATAGTCTATAGCACAAACAAGAACATGTTACCTCCAATGGCTTTTTTTAAAAAAACTGCATAAACATCTGCAACCATTATTAGAAAGGTTAAAGTGTAGAGAACTATGGGATTCAAATGGTTTCCCACTGGTTGAAGTCTATCACCTAGAACAGTGTTTCTCAATCTGGGGGTCCTGAGAAGGCTTGGATGGGGGGGTGGTCACAAACAAGGCCAGCACTAGAAGGTAGGAAGCAGGGCAATTGCCTGGGGCCCCACAGCACAGAGGCCCTTGTCAAGCTAATTTACATGTTTCATACCAAAGCAACAAGCTGGTGGAGGGTGAGGGGGCAATTTTTCCTAGGGATCACAATGTTTCTTAAGTCCAAAGGGGGTCACCAGCACAAAAAGGTTGAGAAACACTAACCTAGAACAAGAAAGCCTGGCAACTCCCTACAACCCAAGTACTATCTTTAAATTGATCCTCCAAAGTAGATATAGTGACTGTTCCCCTTAACATGCCACGCTCTTTCACAGCCCCCACCTCCCCAGCACTGTTTAAAAAGCTATGAAATACTGTTATATAAATTCTACTCAGAATCTACATATTACACACCAATGTAACTCTCAAACCATTTTCCCCACACACTCCAATATATTATTTCCAATATAAAAGAATACTTATATATTAAGAAGCTCCATAATATTAAGTTAAATAAAAACTCCACACGTACCACATAAATATATTCCTTAAGATGGACAGTATAATGTAGCAGATTGATAAAAAGATGGGTAGGTACTATACATGAGAGAAACATCCTAATTTTCATGGATTTTTCTTACTAACAATAGTCGGTCATCTATATTAATTATGAAAAGGACAGTCAAGGGTCCATCTATATCTGCAAACTGTCCACTTAGAATACTATTTTCCTAGTCTTTATGGTGATGAACTTCCAAACATTAACTTAATATGAACCAACAGTGTTTCCTTCCTGAGACTGCAGAAAACTCCAACCCCATTGCTGCTGTTCACAGCTTTTGCCAAGCAATAGAGCAAAATTAACAGTCAGTTCAGTTTGATTGCTTCTATTCAGAACCCAACATCAGTAAAGTGGTCAAGAATCATTCTTAGACAACCATGAGCAGCAATGGAGATACCCAGTCAAATTTTTCAAGCACTGCACATCAAAAGTCAAATACTGGACAGAAACATTTCAGTCTCAGGTTATCAACTGAAATGAGTAGCAAGTTCTTTTCCTATTCTGAGGATAGTTTAGGGTAGATTTATTTAGCTTTAAAGGAGGTTCAAGATTTGTGCAAACATTGAATTAAATGATGCCTAATAAAATCAGATTTTTCATTGATGCAACTGAGCATTTGTCATGTCACTTTTACTCCTCTGTGTTCTGACCGAGACACCATAGAACACTACAGGATAAGAAGTGACTGTAGTGTCCCAGCTAATCTGGCCCTTATAAACCTAAATCCCAATTATGCAAAGTGTAGCAGCATACAGTTCTTGAGTGAAGCCCCGCTCAAGTCAATAGAGTTCCATGCTGACACAGCAGTCCATCCATTCACTACACCAGGGGTAAGCAAACCTATGGCACATTGCCAAAGGCACCATGTGAGCTGATTTTCAGTGGCACTCACACTGCCCGCGTCCTGGCCACCGTTCCGGGGGGCTCTGCATTTTAATTTAATTTTAAATGAAGCTTCTTAAACATTTTTAAAACCTTATTTACTTTATATACAACAATAGTTTAGTTATATATTATAGATTTATAGAAAAAGACCTTCTAAAAACGTTAAAATGTATTACTGGCATGCAAAACCTTAAATTACAGTGAATAAATGAAAACTCGGCACACTGCTTCTGAAAGGTACACACTGCCGCACTACACAATGAAGCAGCAGGACCCTAGAAACCACGGGCTGGTTTATATCACTAGGACTGAGTTTTTCAGTAACTATTTTGGGGGTAGAGGTGGGCAGGTGAGAAATTGTTTGTTCGAAGTATCAAAAAAGTGATGGAAATCAGGTATTTTTTTAAAGTCAGTATCACTGTATCATAACAGACTACCTTTGAGGGATCAGCTTTTAAACAAACATACATATTTTGAAGTGAATGCATGGTTTCTGGTACTTTGTTTTACATGTGCAACATTGCTAGCACTGATGAGCACATGACAGAAAAAAGTGCAGCACATTCACTAGGAGTACAAACTTTCCCACACTTCCTGCCAATGCACTTTAGTCCTAAGCACAAAGTTGTAACTTTCAACTTTGGGTGGCCCAGCTCGCAAGCAGCTGAGACCCCATACCCATTTGATGCTTGAACTTTTTGCTTAGACAACCAACAACAATGCCAACTGTAGTGTATACTCCAATATCCATTAGCATTTACGGTGCAAGACGACCAATGCACCCTACAGAGGTGATCAAATAACTGTCAGCAACTACTTTCTGTCACTACTGTCCTAGTGTGAATTTAAAACTGACAACTAAGCTTTGTTCCAGACATTATATTACATCACTAACTCTGTCAGACATCTAATCTCCCCCCCCCCCTCAGTTTTTATTTTATTTTCTGGGGGAACAGTGAGGGAAATACATCTAAGGAACCATTGGAAGCACATCTGCTGCCTCATTTTCACTCAGACTCAAGCCACAATCTCTGAAAGTTACTCTTAAAATCTTTAGGGTACCAATAGGGGGATTGGAGGTCTTCTTGCTACTATCTCAAGCAGAAGATTACCAGGTGAGATTCTTTGGCCTGTGTTCTGCAGGAGCTCAGATTAAGGTCAAAGGGGCCATTTTGAGCATGTAATCTACCTATGAATCACTTTTCCCTGCCTGGGAGTTTTCTGTACTTTTGGTGGATAATTGTACTTTCATCGGAGGCTACAATTCACCCATTTGATTCTCTCTCTCTTTGAAGTGTGCCATCAACCACTCGTTGTCTACTGGCCTCCGACGTGGCTTTGTCTCTATCAAGACTCTCAATGAAATATATTCAACTTCTCATTTACTCTGCATATTTACATGTCTAGTCACACACACATCAAACGTTAAGAAAATAATCAACACATACAATTGCTTCCATCATTTTCACCACCAGAGTAACTGGGCATTATCACCTTTTTATTGTAAACTTTACATTCTTTATATTTTCCAGACACTTACAGCAACAAAAATCAAGGTAGAAATTTAAAAATGAGAACCAAAAAGGGACCTCATACCAAAGCCACTGTAGACTAAAGATATCAGACAGATAATCTGCTCCTTTTTAGAATACATGTCCCAGCTTCTTACAAACATATAACTAACCTCTCTGACAAATTTCAAAATCTTGGGTATTAAAGTCAATCTTTTGGTGAAGTTATTCAATTTGAATTGTTCAGTTGCTTGTGCCCTTATCAGTAGCAGTCCATAATATATATTTTAATCTAGTTGCTATGCCAAATAGTTTATTGGCCTCAATCCATGCATTTCTTTTGAAAACCACACACACACCCCCAATATACTCTACCTCTCAGCTCCTTATTATTCAGTTATATAGTCCAAGTCTTCTTGTTCTTTTTTTCACAATTCATACCCTCAAAGTCCCCCTACAACATTCTGATTGCCACCTTCTGTAACTTTTCAATCTCAAAAAGTCATTCATATAATACTGTGAGCAGAACTACACAAAAACTTCTGTTCTCCCCCTAAGTAGGTTTTGGAAAATTTACCCATTGCCTACTGGCCAAGGTAAAATGCATTGGTGCAAGTCATAGTGGTTCATACCAGTGAGTATTTCTTCATTAGGGGTCTACACCAGTCAAATTACACTGATGTTGCAATACCAGTGACTAAAATCCCAATGGAGACCGGGCCTTAGATTCTGCAGAACTTAATTGCTTTCTCCAAAGAAAGATTTCTTCTTATCCTGGGCAAATGGATTGCAAGCCCTGCTTACAATACAAGATTGCATCATATTGAGAGCTGGGTTTGTTGAGTGGGTTTTGTTGTTTTTGTTTGTTCCGCTTGGTTGTTTTAAAGTTGTTGAGAAAAAGCAGAATATTCTTATTTCAACTACACAGCCTTTATTGGCATGTTTAAAAAGAAAGAGTACTTGTAATAAAGCTTTCAAGAAAATGTTTAGACTTTGTCACGTTGGCATGGGGATGCAGTCCATCACACTAACAAGTTAACCCATATTTAAATAAAGAGAGATTTTGCATCTATAATGGGAAATATTCACAATTAAAATATAAAAGGGACTGATGTACTCATTCTTAATTATCAAATGCAACTACAGAATGATAAAAGGCAATAACCAAAGAAACTGAAATATGTTATTCATATGCTTTTTAATTTCTTTTAAAATAGTAAGGGTTTCTTTTCTGACCCTAATTTATTTCCTATTTTTAAACAGGTGTTGTTTCCACTCCCACCACCTCAATTCAATTCAAATAATTCCAAGTGAGAAAAATAAAATTAAAATAAAGGTCAACGATTAAGTTACACACACAATATTTTATTAACACATTTACACACATAATTCCAAATAGGGTCTTTAGTGCCAGAATAACTCCATTGGCATTTCCTGATTTCTACAGTATGCATGTAGAGGGCATTTCCTGATTTGTACAGTATGCATGTTGTGTAGGCATATCAAAACCACTCCTAGTTTAGATCCTCAGCTGCTAGTCACAAACTGAAAACTGTGGGAAGAGAGAGCTAAGTTCACTGTGGCTTTGATCCTGCAAAGGCTTACTCATGTGCTTTACACCCTGCAAGACGCTCTGCCAAAGTCACTGGGACTACGCACAATTTGTAAAATTAAGCAGGTGCATACATTTTTGCAGGATGGGGACCTGTAGTTTCATGAAAGTGTTAAAACATTACATAAACTTCTATCAGATTTCTGCTTTCCTGCATGAGGCTATAACTGATGCTAGAGTAGTATGTTTTGGAAAAGTCAGAAAAACTTCAGATGATGTCAACATGATACCAAAAAATAAATAAATAAAATCCACACTTGTTCCCTCAAATATATAACTGATTATATTCCTTACCTCCTTTTCTTTTTTAAAAGCGAAGAGCGGTACAACTGTTGAACTCCAATACAAAAAGACCATCTAATTTACACTAGAAGGGTGTGGCAGTGACCAAAAAAATCTGACATTACCATCCCTAACTATTTCCATATTACTATCTCATGAACATCCGCACTGTTACTTGGGAAACATTTGGTAAAATCTATCTATATTTATTTACAGAGGTACTCATGGACTCATCACTCAATATTATTCAAGTGTCTCAATGGAAAATGTGCAATGCATACAATATCAAACCTCACTTTCAAATTAACAGTAGAAACCTCTAAAAGAAAGGCCTGTGGTCTCAGTTGGGGTAGATGAGTGTTTTCACAACAGAATTTCCACATAATAGAAGCCATCACTTTGTAATTAACACCATTCCAACCCCACACACCTGCAACAAAGCTTACCCCATGCAAAATACACAAAATAAAATACAAAGCCAACAAGTCCTTTCTAAAACCCAAGATCAAGAGCTATGAAGGCTAGGAGCAAGCAAAGTTGTAACCTTGCAAATTATCTTTAAATAGTTGATCTGTCAACATATCACATTTCATAGATTCTTATTTTTTTTTCCATAATGTGGCCACATAACACAGAGCTTTTGTTATTGGCCCCTCCTCTCCATTTGCAAACATACAAGCAACCATCCTTCCCACTCACACCCTCACATAACTTCCCTGTGTTACATACTGCAATTTGCTCACACGGAAATATAATATTAGGAATGTATTTGTAGCTGTCTTTAATGCAATTTAACAGCTGGAAACAAAAACATGATCCAGTACAATATGACTAGCCAGATATTCATTCACAGACCACAGTTTGGGAACCATAAATTTACTATAACGGTATTAATGTAACATTAATATTGTAAAAATTAGGGACCAATCCTGCTAATATTTACTGCCATAGTCCCATTTAAGTAAGTAGCATTATGCTCATGAGTCAGGGTTTACAGGGTTGTGTCTTAACTTTAAGAGTGCTTTGGGACATTGTCTTCTATTTGCATATGAAATACCATGCACATTAATGAAGCTGTATAAATAACTACAGTTGGTATTTAGCATCTTGACATCTTTCAGTTAAACTTTTTACTATTTCACTAGTCGATGCTGTGTGACATTACACTTCAGAGGCATATTAAACATACACTCAACAATAGTGATTGTCCCAAAACAAAAATCTTCAGGAAAAAGGAAACAAAAAATGTAAACTTTGGTTGCCCCTTTCCCTATACTAGCCCAGGGTTCTCTTTGGAAAAAAATCCATGCACATCATTTCAAGTCCACCAATGCTAACGCCAACAGACTTTAAACTACAGCTTGGTGCAATTTCAGAATATCTTGAAGTAAAAATTTCTAAACTGAAACTCTGCAATCAACTCCCGCACCGAAAAAAAAAATCAGAAAAGCAAAAAATAATTCAACTACTTGAGCAAAGTTGGGGGAGGAGGGGAAGCACCAGCCAAAATATCATTAAACAACTGGTCTTTATCAGATTGGTCTGGGAATTAAGTTGATCAGAAATGAAAACTGTTTTGCAGCAAAAAAGTAAAATATTCCAAGTGTATACAGAAGGGCAGATACAATTGTTTGTAAATGAGTGTACATTTAATGATATACCCAACTCCATATGGAAACTGTTCTAGACAAGTTGTAATTATTAACATCACCAAAAAGTAAGAAGTCAATTAAATTTCCAAGCATAAAGGCAATGGATATATTTCCAGCACAGAAGCTCCCTACACTGTCAACGTTTTTTCGCAATAACTGGAAAAGTAAACTATTCTCTGTGTTGACACGAGCATTTCTGACACAGACGAGAGGGCATCGACTTGCCGCGAAGAATGTGCTGCTTCACATTAGCGATCATCCTAGCAAATAATCCAACAAAACACTCTTTAACCCATCCCTAACTTTTTTATTCTGCAGCCGATCCTCTTTCCAGCACCTTTCCATTCTCTGGTAGCGCAAGGGACATATTACTTTTTCAGATATAAACATTAGATGCCTGTTGTTTTGTGAACTCCGAACATTTCACTGCTCTTTCCCTCCTGGGCCTGGAGCAGCTGGGAAGCCTGGGGCTGGATTTGAACTCTTTGCAGTAACTACTGCTCAGGAAAGAGAAATCATTTTAAAGGAGACTTGCTTTGGGGATTTTAATTTTGTTCTGTTTCAAACACCAGGCTTTGAACAAATGTAACAAAACCTAAAGCATGCGGTTACACAGCCTTCTCCAGGACAATTAAACTAACAAGATGTGACCCTTGAAGTGACAGCCAATACCCCAGTTTGTATGGATCCGGTGCACTTAGGGTGTATGCAACCAACAAGAAGAAAAAGAGCGAAAGGGACTCCCCCTCCCCCTTTTCAAAAATACACCTACAAGAGACTCACTTGCTCGTTACAAAATAGTAACAAACAAAGAGTTCAGGCCCCAAAACACTCAAGTCTTTGCGACTGTATCTCGCTACCGGATAAATCTCAGCTCCCACAGATGGGTACAAAGGAGCCATGTTCAGTTAGCAGCTCCTTTCACACAGACACACGCTCCCTGCCCCCAGGGCCGGGCCGGGCCGGGCCGGGCAGCCCAGCAGCGTTTTAAACTTTACTGTCAGGAAAACTAGACCGCTGCACGCAGGAGCAGTTCTGGCCCAAACTCCCCGCACTTCTTCCGTCCCTTGAGCTCTCAGCCAGGTGGGACAGGCACGAACTCCCTCCCCTCCCCGCCCTGGGTAGGGGGGCTGCGGAGGCCCCGTGCCCACGTCTCTCCCCAGCCGAGCAGCCTGCACTTTCCCCCCTTTATCCCCTCCCTCCCCCTTTCCAGGAAGCGCCATATTGATCCCAGGCGCCCTCTCCCTGCTCCGGCTGCTCCTTCCCCCGCTCGCTGCCCCGGGCGCGCACCCTCACCTTGGCGATCGCCTTCTTGTACCTGGTCACCGCTTGCTGGATGAGGCTGAAAACTTTCATGTTGCCGTCCCCGCAGGGCACGACCACCCGGGTCCGCCCGAAGCACACCGTGACTTTCATCCTGCCCCGGCCGGCTGCGGCCCCGCACACGCCGCCCGCCCGCCCGCGCTCGGCCCCCGCTCCGGGCGCGCCTGGCTCTGCACCCCCGGCCAGCCGCCAGCACCGGGCAGGAGCCCGGCCCCAGGGAGGGCGACAGCGGCGGCTGCTGCTGCTGCGGACCGGCCGAGTCCCGGGCCGGCGCTGCGGAGGCCCCGCTCACATGCTCGGCCGCCGCCGGGCGGTGCCAGCGCTCGCTGCTGCCTCTGGCCACCTGTTCCGCGCCTCCTCCTGCGCGCAGCGAGGCGGCGGCGGCGGCTCACGGGCATGCGGCGGGGGAAGGGCCGCGCTGTCTCCCCGCTATGGCCGCGCAGAGCATTGCCGCTCGCTCGCTCGCTCGGCCTCCGGGCCCGGCCCTCCCCCACCGGCGGCAGAAGGGGGGCAGGGTGTGGGGCTGCGCCTCCTGACACATGCCCGGGGGAAGGGGAGGGTCATGGGGGCGAGCCCGGGGGAGGGGAGAGCCGGGGAAGGGGCGCTGTTTACGCGGGGCTCGCCTAAGGGCTCTGAGGGAAGGAGGCGACCCCACAGCCGTGTCCTTGCCGCAGTGGGAAGCCCGCCCTACAGCGCTTTTCAGCCCCAGACCTCCCTGCCTCCCGCGGGAAGGGGAGTGTTGTATCCCTGCCAAGTCAAGGTGCAAGCCATGGGGGAGAGGAGGAGAGAGAGAGGGGGAGGGTGACCAGATGTCCCGATTTTATAGGGACAGTCCCGCTATTCAAGGATTTGTCTTATATAGTCGCCTATCACCACCACCCCCCCCCATCCCTGTCCCAGGGCCGCCCAGAGGATTCCAAGGGCCCGGGGTCTTCGGCGGCGGGGGGGCCTTCCATTCCGGGACCCGCCGCTGAAGTGCCCCGAAGACCCGCGGCGGGAGCCCCCCGCCGCCGAATTACCGCCGAAGCGGGACCCGCCGCTGAAGTGCAGCCCGGTCTTCGGCGGTAATTCGGCGGGGGGGGTCCCCGCCCCGGGTCTTCGGGGCACTGAGGCGGCGGGTCCCGGAACGGAAGGGGCCCCCCGCCGCCGAAGACCGGGCTGCGCTTAGGCGGCGGGTCCCGCTTCCCCCCCGCCCCGGCCCCAGCCTCTTACCCCCGGCTCCCTCCTCACCCGGAGTCTCAGCGCCTCGCCGGAACAGCCGCAGCGTGTGGCCGGCGGGGCCTGAGCTCCGTCCCGCTCAGAGCCGCGTGGGGAGGGGGCGGGGCTGGGAGCTCCACGCCGAGCGGAGGGAGCTGAGCTCAGCCTGGAGCTCCCAGCCCCGCCCCCTCACCGCATGGCTCTGAGCGGGGCTCAGGGGCCCCGGCGGAGACTCGGCACTTGATGCGCTGAGGCTCCAGGAGAGGGGTGGAGGCGGGAGCCTCCGCTGTTCTCTTGGGGGCCCCTGCGGAGCCCGGGGCCCAGGGCAAATTGCCCCCTTTGCCCCCCCCCCTGGGCGGCCCTGCCCTGTCCTGATTTTTCACACTTGCTATCTGGTCACCCTAGATGGGGCCCAGCTGAGCTGCAAGGGGACCCACTTTGACATCCCCCACCACTCCACCTGGCGGGGGCAGGTTTTAAACCTCCCCACTGCCTCCAGGTGCCTCTCTTCACACCCTCACTTCTGCTGCTTTTAGCATCTTGAAATAGGTGCTTTTCCCAACATGTCAAGGGCCTGTTTTGTCCAAGTAGGTGCAAGCTGCACCACACTCGCCTCTGCCCAGGGCCCTGGCTCCTGGAGGCACCTGAGTGTAGCAGAATCCCAGCCTTCATTCTAAACAAGCTCCCAGCCCTGGTCCCTGCAAAGTAAAGCTTGGAACACAGGACATGAGTGTAACCGACTTGCCCATGCATCGCTATGGGTGTTAACTGCTCCGTGTGGCTAACTCCTCTGCTGGGAGTTCTCCAGGTATAGCAGGAGGAGACAACTGCAGTAGGCCACTAAGCAGATAGACTCTGGTCCTTCTGAGGGAAGGGGCCTATGCTGCTGTTCCTGAGGGTGTTCCTGAGTGACCCTGCCTCTTGGAAAGGAGTGGGGGGGCACTGTCATTCCAGGTGGGAAGCAGGGCCATGACACAAAGGTGGGCTGTAGGTGTGGAATCATGGTGTGCTACTTCCTCAGGTTGCCACCCTCTGTGAAATCAGTTTCTAGCCTAATATTTTGCATGTTCCAGACATGTCAGGTGAAAGAGTCACAGCAGCCATTTTGGCAATTTTTGCTGGCGGACAAAAAGCAGGGGGGACTGGAACAATGCACAAGAGTGCGCACACACAAAGTGGATTAGTGTGGGCAGATCCCTGTTGACTTTAATGGGTGTTCACCTGCATGGATCCAAGTGAGGTGGGGATGGAATGAGCCAGAGGCAGAAATTCTCTGTTTCCTGCCCCAAGGATCTTTACCAGATCCTAGGTCCCCACAATTTCCCACCTTGTGGCTTATCAACAAGAGGCAAGAGGAGCAGCTATACCTATCTGTTGACTGAGAGCAGTGTCCCAGCACTCTAAGGCTGCTGTCAGTCATGACTGGGAAGTAGAGGACCCTGAACCCCAGGGAGCATGGTTAGTCAGTAGGAGACATAGGCCATTTACAGCAGTGCATGGGGAAATGAACCATTATCCCTTCTGGTGTTTTCACAAGGTCACCAAACAAGACAGATGTGGGAGTACAAGGAATTAAACCATATTTGTCAGCTTGATAGGGGGAAGCATGGAGAGAAAGCACAAAGGTGCTTGTCTGAAATGTTAACAAGTGGGCCAGGGAAGCTGACACCATGGGCTGATCACAGCTGAGCGTTAACTGCTCAATAGCAAATGAGATGATAGATTCCAAGGCCAGAAGGAACCTTTGTGATCATCTAGTCTGACCTCGTATCTAACACAGGCCATAGAACTTCCCAAAATAATTCCTACAACAGATCTTTTACGAAAACATCCAATTTTGATTTAAAAATTGTCCATCATGGAGAATCTACCACAATCCTTGATAAATTGGTCCAATGGTTAATTACTCTTATCACTAAAATTATTCCCTTATTTCCAGTATCATTTTTTCTAGCTTCAACTTCCAGCTGTTGGATCATGTTATACCTTCTCTACTAGACTGAAGAGCCCATTATTAAATATTTGTTCCCTCTATAGGCACTTATAGCCTGTAATCAAGTCACTCCTCCTCATTAAGCTAAATAGATAGAGCTCCTTGAGTCTACCACTATAATGCATGTTTTCTAATTCTTTAATCTTTCTCTTGGCTCTTCTCTGAACCCACTCCAATTTATCAACATTCTACTTAAACTGTGGGCACCAGAACTGGACACACTATTCCAGCAGCAATCAGACTAGTGCCAAATACGGTGGGCAAATGACCTCTTTACTCCTTCTCAACATTTCCCTGTTTATGCATTCCAGGATTGCATTAGCTCTTCTGTCTGCCATATCACACTAGGAGATCACATTCAGCCGATTATCCAACACAACCCCCAAACCTTTTTGGAGTCACTGCTTCCCAGGATAGAGTCCCCCATCCTGCAAGTATGGCCTAGATAAGGATGACAACTGTCCATAAAGGTCCTTGAAAGTGAATACAAGTGCCTTATGTTTGATGCAATAGAGAAGGGAGAGCCAGTGGAGGGATGCAAAGAGAGAAGTGATATGGTCAACGCAATGGGCCCGGGAAATGACTTTCCACCAGCATTCTGAATTGAGATGAGTGTGGCAAGATTGCATTTGTCAAGGCCAAAGAAAACGGATGTTGCAGTAATCAAGACATCAGATGATGAGGCCTTGAATGAGAATTTTAGCTGTGTGATAGACTATAATGACGTCAGAGCTCTTCATAGCTTTTGGGTAAATTATTTACAATTAAATATTCTCTGCATAGGCACTACTTCTGCAGGAACTGTATGCTCATAATATTATATCTTAAACCTTTAAGTAGTATGATATGTACCTGGTATTAGCAGATTTTACTACACTAAGTTCCTGACATGTTTCTTTTCTCAGTGAGTATAATGCTTTTGAAAAGTCATCAGATGGCAATCCTGGAAATTGAACCCTTCAACCCACCCAACAGGTAAAGCCTGGACAATAGCAGTGTAATCTTTTCTACAGCCCCCTGCCAACGTGTCCACCTTTGATATTGAGATAGCACCTTTTGAAGGTGAGTGTCCTTTTCCACACCCAGTGAGTTACTGGCCTGCCTGCTGATACAGCCAGTGAGGATGCCAGGTTTAATTCCTTCCCCTCCCCATCACCCCCAAGAGCCTATGCCAAACCCCCTTTGGACAAGCCCTAAGAACTGGGCTGAAACAACCAACTCATTTCACACAGGCTACTGGGCAATCATCAGATGCTAACTTTCATCCACTACCGACCTATATTGGATTTGAACTAGTGATGTAGTAGTGAATGAAACTATATCCCTCTGTATAAGAGGCAATATGTCTAGCGACAGGTCTACACTTAAAACATTGCAGCAGTGCTGTTGTAGCACTTCAGTTAAGACGCTACCAATGCCAATGGGAGGGCTTGTCCCATCAGCATAGTTAATTCACCTCCCCAAGGGATAGTAGCTATGTCAAAAGGAGAATTATCCGATTGATTTAGCACTGTCTACATGGGGGTTAGGTCAGTTTAACTGTGTCGCTCAGGTGTGGATTTTGCACACCCCTGAGTGATGTAGTTATACCGACTTAATTTCCCAGTGCAGACCTGGCCCAATACTTACAGTAAGAGACAAGCACCTGGAAGTTCTCTCTCCTAAAGGACTGCTACCAAAGAGTGCTGTGCATTTAATCTCTCTGTATTTCAGTGTTCCTATAATTAAAATATGAATAATACATTTCTCACAGGAATATTTTGAGGCTTACTTAATTAATGTTATTCAGATCATTAAATAAAAGTTTCTCTCTCTCAGATGCATACACATACAAAATATTATATATCCCATTACTCTGATCTGTGTACTGCCATATTATAATATTTTACCATATGCTTATTGTGTATCATTTTTCTCTTTTATGAAATAGAAAGGTAAGATTTAGGAAATAAAACTGAAGTAAACTTATCCCAGACATGAGCTGTAAATACATTCCAATTTTTTTTATAGCCATGATTTATTCTTTAAATTTTTTTAAGTTCTCCATTAACCTGCTGCTGTTGTACTTTCCAGGTGATTGCCAGAGCTGCTGGGAAACATGCAGAGAGGATGGAAGAGTGATAAATCATTGGTTTAATAGACATCATCAGAGAAACTTGCAGAAGCAGTTGCAAAGAAGTGAAGTCAGTAGAGCTACCCAGAGACTCTATAGTTAATAAATAGTTTTGTAGTGGTTCAGTAAATTTTGTAAATGTGCAGTGTTATATATCAGTAGTCATTTCCATTATCTATTGAAATAGGGCTGTCAAGTGATTAAAAAAATTAATCGTGTGATTAAAAAAATAATCGTGATTAATCGTGCAATTAATTGCACTGTTAAACAATAATAGAATACCATTTATTTAAATATTTTGGATGTTTTCTACATTTTCAAATATATTGACTTAAATTATAACACAGAATACAAACTATACAGTGCTCACTTTATATTTATTTTTATTACAAATATTTGCACTGTAAAAAACAGTATTTTTCAATTCACCTAATACATGTACTGTAGTTCAATCTTTTTATCATGAGGTTGAATTTACAAATGTAGAATTATGTACAAAAATAATTGCATTAAAAAATAAAACAATATAAAATTTTAGAGCCTACAAGTCCACTCAGGCCTACTTCTTGTTCAGCCAATCGCTCAGACAAACAAGTTTGTTTACGTTTGCAGGAGATAATGCTGACCACTTCCTGTTCACAATGTCACCTAAAAGTGAGAACAGATGTTCGCATGGCACTGTTGTAGCTGGTATCAAGATATTTACATGCCAAATGCTCTAAAGATTCATATGTTTCTTCATGCTTCAACCACCATTCCAGAGGACATGCGTCCATGCTGATGATGGGCTCTGCTCGATAACAATCCAAAGCAGTGTGGACCAACACATGTTCATTTTCATCATCTGAGTCAGAGGCCACCAGTAGAAGGTTGATTTTCTTCTTTGGTGGTTTGGGTTCTGTAGTTTTCACATCGGAGTGTTGCTCTTTTAAGACTTTTGAAAACATGCTCCACACCTCATCTCTCTCAGATTTTGGAAGGCACTTCAGATTCTTAAACCTTGGGTTGAGTGCTGTAGCTATCTTTAGAAATCTCACATTGGTACCTTCTTTGCGTTTTGTTAAATCTGCAGCAAAAGTGTTCTTAAAATGAACAGCATGTGCTGAATCATCATCCGAGACTACTATAACATGAAATATATGGCAGAATATGGGTAAAACAGAGCTGGAGACATACAAGTCTCACCCAAGGAGTTCAGTCACAGATTTAAACAACACATTATATTTTTAATGAGCGATATCAGCATGGAAGCATGTTTAGCATATCTGGCACATAAATACCTTCCAATGCTGGCTACAAAAGTCTCATGCGAATGCCTGTTCTCACTTTATGGTGACATTGTAAATAAGAAGTGGGCAACATTATCTCCAGTAAATGTAAACAAACTTGCTTGTCTTAGCGATTGGCTGAATAAGAAGTAGGACTGGGTGGACTTGTAGGCTCTAAAGTTTTACATTGTTTTGTTTTTGAGTGCAGTTATGTACCAAAAAAATCTACTTTTGTAAGTTACACTTTCACAATAAAGAGATTGCACTACAGTACTTGTATAAGGTGAATTGAAAAATACTAGCAGCAAAGAGTCTTGTGGCACCTTATAGACTAACAGACGTTTGGGAGCATGAGCTTTCATGAGTGAATACTATTTCTTTTGTTTATGATTCTTATAGTTCAAATATTTGTAACCAAAAATAATAATATGCAGTGAGCACTGTACACTGTATTCTGTGTTGTAATAGAAATCAATATATTTGAAAATGTAGTAAAACATCCAAAATATTTCATAAATTTCAGTTGGTATTCTATTGTTTAATAGTGCAATTAAAACTGCAATTAATTGCAATGAATTTTTTTTGAGTTAATCGTGTGAGTTAACTGAGATTAATCAACAGCCCTAATTAAAATATGTCGCATATTGGAAATATTTCTGCACTGCTACAAAACTAATTAGCTATAGATTTGATCACTGGTCAACACTAGTCACATCATGCACAGCCATGGTTAGAGGTTTTTCATGTTTTTTCTACAACTATGGTTCCTCCCATTCCTATGTGGAACAAGCTTATTGGTGGTTTTCCCAGCCACTCTAGTAATCTCCTGGAAAACAACTTAAATGCAGGTTAAATAAAACTTTAACATTTTCAGTATTCAGTTTTTAAAATGGAAAAATACAGCAGCAAGGTAAGAGAAGGAAGTATATCTTGATACCTGATTTAAGGTCAAATCTTACAAATTCACACTCACATGAATAGACACAGTACAAATGTGTATACGGCTTTTCAGAATCATACCATTAGAGGGGTTAAATTGCCCCCCATTATGTGTGGAATTCCTACCCTCCCGGTCCCCCCAAAAAAATCTCCAAAAAGCTCTAGTGCCAGATTGTTGGATTTGGGGTGTGCTTGGGTTTTTTCAAATCTTATTTTATTCAAGCAAGAATAAGTATACAACCATAAAACAGGGCTATGTGGCCAAACCCCGCCTCCCAAAAACAACAAAGTTTCTGAAAGTGTCCAAGGGCTAATTATGCAAGATAAATTAAGTATGAAACATTATAAAAGATTATAAGAAAAGGATTATACTAATTAGGAGAAAAATCGGCAACTCTGCTGGTTTATATAAATTACAAGTACTTTGGATGTACTTAATGAAAAGATCCCATGTTTCAGTTCAGGCGACATACATATCTTTTTTGGATGCTGAGTTTTTCAGTGGCTAATTATACCCCAGGATTAGACAAACCATTTATTAACTGGTGCATTGTTGGAAGATGTCCATTCTAAGGCAATTACCACTCTGGCAGAAAGGAGTAGGTGATGTAACAGCAGATGGAAATAATCAGAATTTATTATTAATGATGATTTATATTACAGTAGCACTTAAATACCTCAACCATGCTGGAGCCCCATTTACAAATTTACAGTTTACAAACCCCAAAGAGATTCTGTCCAAGCCCAATGCAGCTAATCTGATGTGAGGTTGATTTAAGCATCAAAAGATATTTGAGCAGTAGAATGACTATCGGTTCTAGGAATGTTTGTCAGATGGGCATTTCAAAGTTGACAGCCAGTTTATGGGTTACAAATGACTATTGGTCTAACAGTAATAATATTTCACACTACTTCAGTTTATACCTTGTTTCAAAGTGATGCAGTTTTAAATTATAAAGATGTAAAACTCAAACAGAATATGGTATGGAAAGACCAGCACAAGCCAGGTGCTACTGGAAGGATTGAAATAAAAAGGAAGAAAGGACTTGTATACTGAAGATCTGTTACGTAGATGATGCAGACAAAACAAAAAAATCGTCATAAATTTTGTAGAATTCGGGTACAATTTTCAAGAACACCTAAGTGACATAGAAACCAAAGTCCTATTTTCAAAAGTAACTTAGGGACTCAAGAGCCTAAGGCCTGGTCTACACTAAGGGGGGGTGTCGAACTAAGGTACGCAAGTTCAGCTACGCGAATAGCGTAGCTGAAGTCGAACTACCTTAGTTCGAAGTACTCACCTGTCCAGACGCTGCAGGATCGAAGTCCACGGCTCCCCCGTCGACTCCGCCACCGCCGTTCGCGGTGGTGGCGTTCCGGAGTCGACGGGAGTGCGTTCGGAGTTCGATATATCGCGTCTAGATTAGACGCGATATATCGAACTCCTCCGAGAAGTCGAACGCTAGCCGCCGACCCGGATGGTAAGTATAGATGTACCCTAAGTCTCACTGAATGGGGACTTAGACTTAACATTTAGTAACACCTAACATTTAGGCCCGGACGGTAAGTATAGACGTACCCTAAGTCTCACTGAATGGGGACTTAGACTTAACATTTAGTAACACCTAACATTTAGGCCGTCTAGACTGTAAGCCCTTTGGAGCAGGGACTGCCTTTTTGTTCAGTGT
This sequence comes from Mauremys mutica, assembly GCF_020497125.1. Taxonomy (NCBI): domain Eukaryota; kingdom Metazoa; phylum Chordata; order Testudines; family Geoemydidae; genus Mauremys; species Mauremys mutica. The sequence goes on from NC_059073.1 coordinate 268,477,822, forward strand.
ATGTATAGCCCCTACCACAATAGGGTCCTGGTTCAAGACTAGGGCTCCAACTAAGCACTATAGTAATACACAGCAGTAACAGTGGAAGCCATGGCCCTGAGTTAGGCACCCAGGTGCCCTATACAATGCTACAATGCATAGGAAGAATTAAGCACCTGAGAATAAGTACAGAGCCACCCAAGTTAGCCAGCAGGAAATGCTGAGGAAAGGAGAAAGCCCTTCCCCCCGGCCCCAGCCAAAGGGTGTTCGGTGCCTAGATCTGGGCTGGATGGAAGTGCCTCCCTCTAGTTGGGATTCACAGCCATGAACATTCTGGAAGTCAGTGCCTAAGCTAGTCAGCCCTTTTTCATGAAAAACCTGTTGAAGCTGTTCTGCTTTGTATGCAATACTTAAATACTCATTGGGCCAGAGAGAGAGCGATTTTATACCCCATGGGTTAGGGCACTCACCTGGGAGAACAAGGTTGCAGTCCCTGCTCTAATGAATATTAAATATTTCATACAAAGCAGAACAGCTTCAACTGGAGAGATTGAGAGACACACAGCTTAAGGTACCCTGGAGCCCAGTGGTTAGGGCACTCACCTGGGAGAAGAATCAAGTCTCTGTGCCAAGTCGTCTATATACCAAAAAACTACATTGAGAGAACATAATTTAGACTGCAAAAATCAAGTACTTGAAAGTTAGGAAATGTCAGATTTAAGGGTACCTGTGCAACCTTAATTCTGCTATCTTGTGGGTGCATTCTGTGCTCTGGATGAGGTAAGTGTCCTGTGGGGAAAACAGTATGTGATCCTGTAATTAAGGGTGGTCTCATAAAGAATATTCATAAGGATGCAGAATTAAAGTTGTACAGATAATTTTAAACCTGCCAGCTCCCCCGTAATATTAATGTGAGTGTACATATAAAATCATTTAAGTAGCAAAATTAAGTAATCATCTTTCAAGTGTTCAGGTTGTTAAGAGCCTGTTAAACAATGTATTAAACAGTTTCAGGGGCTTTCCTTCCTATTATGATCTGAACAGCACAACACATCAAGATAATGCAGTTAAATTATCAAAGGCAAAATTATTGTGTTGGTTAAATATCTTTAAGACTCAGGATGTTCATTTTAATTTCATTTTCAAGGTTCTTAGAAATTCTCTGCTATCATAAAACTATCAAAAAATTACTTCACTAGTCTGGATCTTAATCTACAGAAGCTACTTCAAGACATTTTGAGTTTGCTGAGAAGTTGTCCCCCTCCCACCCTTGTTCTTCTTCCACATTCTCAGTCATTCTTGGCTGAGATTCACAGAATCATAGACTCATATGGTTAGAAGGGACTGCAAGGGTCAACAGATTAAATGTCAGTCTTCAAAACTGTGAATCACAGAAGCCTTCCCTAGGATCCTAGAAATTGCAAAGACTTAGGGAGTTTTCCCATTAACTTCAGTGAGCATTGGATCAGACCCTAAATCCCCAAATAAATAATAGGAAGAAACAACTACAATTCTGGGCTCTGTTTGTCAACAGGCTTGGTCTACTCTTAAAAATTAGCTCGACCTGGCTGTCACACAGAGCTTTGAAATATTTCTGAGCACCATAGTTAGATCAAAGTATTCCTGAGTATAGATGCAGCTAGGTCGACAGGATTCTTTGGGCGACCTTGCTACCACTTCTCAGAGAGGTGAATTAACTGCATCAATGGAGAAACCCTTCCGTCGATGTAGGAAACATCTGCACTCCAGTGCTACAACAGCTCAGCTGCAATGCCTGTACTGTGGACATACCCTCATTCAAATATTGTCAGTGAACAGAAGCTATGCCAGTTCATTTGCCAGTGCTCAAGTTTTATCTAATTCCACCTTACAAATTATGTACAGGTTTTATACATATATTAAGAAATCATTTCTCTGCTGGCACTACTCTGAACTGCTAGGGATCCCAGTTTAATTTCTCATTCCATTCATTGCCTTCTTGGACTAAAAGGTGAAGGGATGGATTGTGGAATTCATCAATGAACTCTCTGGCTGATTAAGGAACAGCACTGGTAGGAGTGAAGGGAATTCCATCAGGTCTTCAGTGGTTGAAATTTGGTGGCTGCAACATGGGGCCTCACAGGGGACTTAAAGACTGGAAAAAAGAGGGTTTCAGGGTTTTCACAGGAATATGAAGGATTACATATACAGACATACCCTCAGAAAACCTAGATACCTATTGCAAGTTTATTTAGATGCATTAGCTTGGCCACTTTCACTCCATTTACACCACCACTGCTGCATAAATATTTGCTCCAAGGCAAGATTCTGAAATGCCTGAAAAATTAATTTTCTACAGTATAAACAACAAAGTGGCCAAGTAGAAAGGATAATCAGAGTATGCATTTACTAGAACTCCTTGTCAGAAATGTGACCAGGATGTACATAGTTATCTTGAATGCTGCCGCAGCACAACCCTTGAATGACTTCCCATATTATCCGAAAAGCTCCAGAAGCCCCTACCATGGCCCAATTTCAGAGTTGCTGATCACCTGCAGCTCCCACTGAGGAGGAATAGTGGGTGCTCAGCCCCTTTGAAAATTAGGGCACTGCCATCAAAATAGTTCTTGGGCTAAATCAGAAGAAAAGATGGAATAAGAAAAAATGAACGAGGGAAACGAGACACGCACCGAACTTCATTCTTTCCTTCTTCTTATTTTTCTTTATATCCTTTCTTCTCTCATCCTCTCTTTTCTCCTCCCCCTCCCACTCTTTTATTCTCTTTACCACACCTTTTCCCATTTCTCCTTCCATCTTCCACCTCCTTTTCCCCTCTCCTCCATCTTGTCTTCCTTAGCTGTATTTGCAGCTGCTAAAATGCAGTAAAGAGAAGAATGAAATGAAATAAGAGACTCCCTGTGCTGAGCTAAACTCTGTGACAGCTTGTCATATATGGTAAATACTTCTTCATTTTGCAGAACACGAAGACTCTGACAATAAACAGAACAAGCTACGGTTACCAAAATGCAATTGCAGTGTTTTATGGTATGGTAGAACCTCAGAGTTATGAGCACCAGAGTTACGAACTGACCAGTCAACCACACACCTCATTTGGAACCAGAAGTACACAATCAGGCAGCAGCTGAGACAAAAAACCAAATAAATACTGTACAGTACTGTGTTAAATGTAAACTACTAAACAAAGGGAAAGTTTAAAAAAAGATTTGACAAGGTAAAGAAACCATTTCTGGGCTTGTTTCATTTAAATTAAGAAAAAGCAGCATTTTTTCATCTTTTTTCATTTTTCAAAGCTGTATTAAGTCAATATTCAGTTTTAAAACTTTTGAAAGAACAACCATAAGGTTTTGTTCAGACTTACGAACATTCTCCATTCCCAAGGTGTTCATAACTCTGAGGTACTAGTGTATATTAATCTGCTCTAAATCTTTAAAAAAACGTGCATTGGTTTAAAATCAGGTTATACCTGGTGAAATTAAAGTGCAATACTCTCAATACATGTAATGTATATCAGTTTCATGAAGGTGCATGTTTCAAGAGACACAAAAGTGATGTGAATGCAATCAACATATAAGATCTTTTCCCCCTTTGTTTTTCTAATTTGCTGACTTCTGTAATGAATAGAATACAGTACACTCCAGAAGTTTCCATGAGTAGAAAGGGAGCAGTACATGGAGCTAGTGCACGGTGCCAAAAGGAGAGTCTTCACTCAGGTCTCATCTTGTTTCACTTTGAGTAAACAAGAGTCCTATACACCAGGCACTTCAGGCAGAGTTAATATTCTGGGAACAGATCAAATAGTTGATATCCCGCTGTGTAGTGACTACTATCATCTTAAAATAGGAGAATTTATTGAAATGGTATAGGAACAAATTCTTCCCTAAGATACACACACTTCCCACTGTCTTCAGCAGGACTCTGTACGCCTATCTGAGAGCAGAATTTGGCCCAGATTTAGGAATACACTCTGAGGCAGGTGTGCCTGCTTCAGAGTAACCCCTCCGGGGCCAAGTGTGGCACTGCAGGCACTCCCTGCCTCAATCCATTGGCTGTAGCTTGGCATCAGTCTACACCCAACTCAATAACAAACACAAACTTTGGCACTCCGTACCTTTAAATACACAAACAAAACAACACTCCAAGTCAAATGCCTGTCTGCAGTGCTTGAGGGCCAGGGCCTGGCCCTGTGCTATCAAGGAGGAGGAGATGGTCTATCCCACTCTCACACTGCACTACCCTGAGATGAAGTAAGCAACCATTTTGAACTGGCCTGCTAGCTCTTGATTGGTCAGTATTTCCTCTTGGCCTTCTAGGCCTTTGGAGGACTGTCTTGCAAGAAACCTGGTCTGAGTGGAGGATATCAGGGCACCAATGCCTCCAGCAGGGGGCAGAGAAGGCCTGGTCAATCCCCTCACATACCTAAAAAATAGATAGGTTGGACAAATAAGATTAGCTCTATTGATCTTCTGGCTAGTGTCCTACTGGTAGGGAATACATTACAAACAAAAATCCCATTTTTTTTTCTGATTTGCCACAGACTCTCACGGCTGTTCAATACCAATCCAGCTGTCATTATACTAATGGCATCTGTTCTGGGTATTCAGCTGACCCATCTGATGATTATTCACTTATAGAAATGTAAAGGTTTAAATAATATTTTATGAAACTCATTTTTCTTGTTTAAAAACTTAGCCTTGCTACTAATAATACCATCAAAACATAAGTTATGCATAAGCTTGAGGAATTCAAGAGCAGTAAATCACCGGGCAGGATGTTATTCATCACAGAGAGGTGAAAGAAATAAGGAGTGATATAGTGGTAATACGGATCATCATGTGCAATATAGCCGTAAACTGTTCCCCAAAACTGGAAAATTGCCAAGCTACTGCCTATTTTCAGAAAAGGGGTCAAGTGACATCCCAGGAATTACGGATCTGCAAACCTCACCTCAATTCCAGGGAAACTGATTGGGAGACTAATTGAAGATATACTAGTACAAGACTTGAATAAGTAAAATCTGATAAAGTCAAACAAACCCATTTTCTGTAAAGAAAAATTGAATCTCTTCAACCTGTTATTAGAAATAGCTGATAAAATAATAGATAAAGATGATGTGGTTGACACTATCAGGATTTGACAAATGCAGTTGCTCATTCATCAATAGTGAGTGTGGAATTTTCCCTGGAAGTGCAGGACTTACCAATGAGCTGTTGCAGAATTTAAGTTTTCATTTCTAAAAATGGGTATTTCCAGATCCAGATTAAAAAGCAATGTTTGAAATGAGAGCGAGTGAAGCGCTGTTTTCCTGTCATCCAGAAACAAATTCTTAAAATTCAGACTATTGAAGAGAGTTGTGAGCTGACTCAAGTTTCTCAGCTACCAACTATGAAGCCTGCCTGCCACACCTCCTACTAGTATTAGTGGTATGGCAGCACCGATCCCTATAGTTAAGGTTGCCTTCAACTTCTGTTTAAAGATAGACATTTCTACATCCTCTAAAATCAACATGCTTAGTCAAATTCCCTTGAAATTTGGTGTGCCTCAGGAGGGTTCAGGGTAGGGTGAGACACCCAAATGTGGCGTCATTTGAGCTACAGGTTGCAGAGATAAAAGCCTTGGAAAATAGCCACTTTGCAAAAAGTTTCTAGGTAGGATTTTTTGTGCAGAGCATCAGATCAAAGTACTGATGTGATGCGGGCTAAAATGGTGTCAGTCTGCAGGTGCCACCCAGTAAGTTTTTGGGGAAGCCAAACTGCAAACAGTATTTAAGAAAATGTACATTTTTACAGCACATATGTACCAATACAGAAAAATGACAAGTTTCCATTCCTGGCATTTTGTATGCTTTAAAACTCAACCATTGTAAGTGATCCAAAAGGTTACTCAGGATTGCTTTGAAATTTGGTGTGCCTGATGGGGGCACAGAGTAGTGTTAAGTGCTCCAGATCTGATGTTGTTTGACCAAGGGTTCTTGAGGCGCACGCCAGTGGTTTCCTTCTGTGGCCTTGTACTCTTAAATTGAGAGGTACTAATGAGTAGATGAACCACAGACCTCATTGAGATTGATGGCTGTGACCACACTCTTCAATTAACATAATTAAGGGTAAATTAATCACAAGCTCCCACCTAGGACAAAAGAGGTTTGCAGTACATGGCTGGAGGCTGCTATACTTGGAGAGCCTTGGGTGGTTGTAACAGGGTGGCTCACCTCTTAAGGGCTGGGACTAGCCAACCCTGATTACACAGTGAACCACACCTGAGAGAGAGCAGGTGCTAGTGTACCCAAGATGTGTTGGGGGGGGAGGCACCTCCTGTTTGGCAAGGTAGTTCAATAGATCTTTCATACTTCTGAATAAAAATAAACACCCATTCTCCAAAACTGGCAAGCCACTAATTCTGTTACTGGGAAGCACTAACCGAACACATTCTACAATGCGCAGTTCTGTTGATACAGTTTATCAGAGACAGACACATAGGTTTTCAATATTTATGAACATCAGAACTATCCTGGAGAACAATGAACATTGTGCTATCTTAACTAACCAGATAAACTGTGGATATTTCTATTTTCTTTACAATTGATAAAATAAAACCTTCTTTGTTTCCCCCTTTTTGCTGAATTAAATATTTTAACACTTGTAATTAAATCAGAGAGAGAGAGAGAGAGAGAGTGATTGCTATATATATAAAAGCACAAATATATATTCGATTTCCATGGAAATTATACATTTTATTTAGCAGTGAAAGGAGAGGCACTCTTCAGTCACGATGTAGCTTCTAGGCAGTATATCTACACACACTGGCCTTTCCCCCCTGTTTGTCCATCTATGCCACAACAACCAGACACTTTTGAATTTTCAGAAACCTTAACTTCATGTAATCCTGGCAAGTCACATTGCTGATCACTTTAATTAAAGGTGTGCCCAGAACAAAAAACACTGGACCTAACACACACCAAATTTAGGAAAGCTTGAATCCAGACCTGAACTTTGTAACTGGGCCACATTCTCCACACCCAAGCCATCTCTACCTTCAAACTATGGAAAAGTTTGGCTGCTCATCCAGATCCAAACTGTGTGGCTCAAGCTCATATTAATTTTTAATACCCTCTCTGAGGATAACTCCACCTCCCAGGGTGCAACTTTAGGCCATCCTTGTGGCCCTTCCTGCCTGTGGGACCTATGTAGCAGCAGTCTCCGCTAGGCAAGGACAGTTTCCGCGCCCCCCCGCCACACACTTGAGAGAACTGCTATTACTACAGCACTTGCTGGCAGCTAGCCCTTGGCTAAGGAAGTTCCTTTCACCAAAATGCAGAATGACCATGGCTCTCAGCAACTTCAGCAAAATGTTAAGCCTCTGCCTTTGCAAAGATTCCCGCCCCCCATCAATGCTAATGACAAGTAACAGAATTAGCCATCACTAAAATATTATTTAAAAAGATCGATACTCATTTCAATTCATGGAACAACACGTGGTTGGCCTAGAGAATGACTGGTTAGGATTTTACATAATTTTGTCTGTACCCAGGCAAACTGCAGTGATGGGAGTATTAAAAAGAAAGGACTGAGAGAAAAACAATTCATTTTCTGTTAATGTTTCAGGACTATAAATTTATATTATTTAAAAAAATATTAAAGCATGAGACTATGTAGGCACTGTGTAAATAAATAAATAGCCCAGGCAGGAACCAGAATACAAAGACAGAATCAGGCAGCTTTCAGATTTGTTTAGAAGAACAGAATAATTACTTCACTCTCAGTGCATTTTTGGATCTCATAGACCTGGCATAAGAGAGGAAGCACAGCTCATGAGGGCAAGGAAGCAACATAGGGAACAAAATGAAAGTCACCTTGTAAACTGCAAGTTTGAACTTGCTTCTAAGTACAGTAATAAGGGAGCAGAGCAGTACATTCTGGCAGGACTCTGCAGTTAGAGGAGGGTGAAATAACACTGCAACCCACCACAATTGCAGCATGTTAGTGATCTCAGAAGGAGCCGGTCAACAGTGGGTGGAGAATGAACAGAAGTCATGAGGCAGGGCTGTGGCAATTATGAAATGTAAATTTATAAATGCACTTTAGGAGCTAGATGGTAGTGTGCATGGGATGGGGGATTATGTCACTCCCTATATAGCAATGATCGTGTAATGAGAATTTGTTGTCTAGCAGGAAAAGGTTCCATTCGCTCACTAGTGACTGGAAGAGAACACTACTGCTCCTTCACACTTGTATGGCATCTGGTACTGGAGAATCTCTCCAAGAATTTTACAATCCCTAATGAATGTGAACTCCTGTTGGGTAAAGATTGCTGTAATGATTTTACAGATCGGTAAGCGAGGTTAAGTGAATTACTCTATGCCATATAACAAGCTAGTGCCAAAGTAAAAAAAACAGACTATAACCAACAAAAGTGTGGCCAGCTGATATCTTTCAGGCTTTGCAGAGATTCAAACAGGATTCATGCCGAGACCTGTAAAACAGTTGGCCATTCATAGACAGAAATATTGAACTAAATTTTAAACAGATATATTTTTGCAGTAAAGACATATTGATATTTGCAGCACAAACACTAGATCTTGCTATTGTCACTTAAATAAAATTGCCAAAGCAGCTAATTAGGTGTATGTATTTTAACTATACCAAAAAAATGTAATATGGAATCAGTTACATTTTCTCCACCAATATTTACCCATACAGCAATGTTTGTTTGTTTCCTCCTAAATCTCTTACCAGCAAAACTGTACTTTATCCCAAGCCATTCTCTTCATTTCTTTCTATCCTATAATTCAATGACCCACAAAATTACATGAATTGAATTACAGGAAGATAAATTTTAGGCTACAACCTTTTCATCTGTGGCTGCAGGGGAATTTCTCTTTATGGACTCTTTGTTTCATAGTGTGATACCGGCAATTACACAGGGGTCTGTTTTATAAATGGTACCACCCTGGTTACAGAAATCTATTTCACCTGTTCCATTAATGACTCCAGCTATAACCTTTATAACTGTTCCAATGAACACTATTAGAGGCATTTCATTTAGGCTCAGCATAACAGAGTAAGCTCAGATTTCTATGCAAAAAAAAAACTGTGTTAATTTTGCAGACAACATTTGTAGCAAAGAGTGAAAACAAATAGATAGTGTAACAGACTGACTGCATGCAGCACTTGTTGAAACATTCACACGCCAAAGGGCAACCTGTTTGCTGTTCTGTATGGCTCCGTGTAGGCCAGTGTTTCTCAAACTTTTGTACTGGTGACCCCTTTCTTACAGCAAATTCATGAGTGCGACCCCCCCTTATAAATTAAAAACACTTTTTTTGTATTTAACACTATTATAAATGCTAAAGGCAAAGCGGGGTTTGGGGGTGGAGGCTGACAGCTTGCGACCCCCATGTAATAAACTTGCGACCCCTTGAGGGGTCACGATCCCCAGTTTGAGAACCCCTGGTGTAGGCAATCCACACACCACATGGAATACATGTGAAATTCTTACAATGCCGTGTAAAAATACAAGCTAACAAAAAGTAATTAAAAGTCCCTTAGGTAATGGAGAGATGTTTCCCCAGCAATGCAAGGTTCAGCATCCAAGAGTACAGGGTTCTAGCTTCCTCCATGCAGCAGCTCCTGCAAGGCCACAGAGAAGCAGCTCTACATCTGGCCTGCTGATTCAGCAAGACACAAGCAGGCCTTGCGGCCCTTGTTCTGTGTCTGGTTTCATATGGCTCTGGAGATACAGTGGACTGCAGATTGCGGGGAGGGGGAGCTCATGCAAATGAGCGCTCCTTTTTCTATGGGCTGCTGAATCCTCAGGCCTGGAGATTCCAGTTCTCCTCTTTGCCACTGGGCAACCCTGTTTCTCTTTGGAAGGGTTACTCCTGCCCAAGGCGGAAGTAGCAGGTATGGCCACAGCCATAGATATTGGCTCAGCAGCCTTAGTATAACAATAATATTTTTAAAAACTCATATTGCAAAGAAGATACTGGCCTGTGTTGTATCCTGTGAAGATACTGGCCTGTACTGGCCTGTGGAGGATTTTCCACTCTTCTGTTGCCACACCCCTTTAAAACTGTATAAAAAGTAACAAATCTGAAACAGCTGCCTGCTGGTACAGGGCTTCTGAAATCTGCCCGAAGAGCTATATTTTCTTAACAGGCTCCTCAAATGAGTTGTCATGTCCCAGAAGCCGGGAGGCTAAAGCTGTAGAGCGGCTAAGGAGACAGCCATCTAAAGAACCTTCTCTAAAATGGCCCCAGAATAAAACTGGAACCAGCATGATCACTCAGGAAGAGACAAGACCTGGACCTCCCTTCTAAAACTACTGAGTTTCTGTCCACCCATGTAGCCTTCTAAGGACTTGACCTCACTGCAACTCTGCACCTTTGGTCAGCCCTGACTGCAAAATGAACCGGGGAGACCCAGGAACTTCCAAGTTCCCAGTTTGTTACTGAAGACAAGAGCCCTCAATCATAAATTGAGCAAATGACAAGACATTTTCTCTCCAAAACAACACCACTTAGTTTTCTTACATTTTCAAATACACCACAAGCATTAACTAATTGATTCTTGCACCATTCCTGTACAATAGGTACAAGTAAGTATTATTGTCCCCATCTGACAGATTTAGAAACTGAGACACACAGAGGTGGAGATTTACTCAAGGTCACGCTGAGTCAGAGTCAGGATTACAGCTGGGGAGTTCCTGGTTCCCAGAACCATACTCATGCATAGAATTAATGGATATGAAAATACCTGCATCTCAGTGTGAGTCATCAAACAGGATGTGGAGAATATTCTGCTAACAGTCTGGGTAATGGCAGTGTAACCTCTCGCAAACACGTGATACCAACCAATAAAGTATAGTTGTGTCAGTAATTTGCAATGCACAGAAAAATCAGCCACTTTATTAGTATTTATTAGTATTATATTAGTACCAGATCAAGATTAAGGGCCCCAGTGTGCGAGAAGTTGTACAAACAGATACTAAGAAGACAGGAAGGGTTGCAACAAGACCCAACAGGTGGATGAAAGAGATAAATGAGAGTCGTGGGAGGAGGACGAGATAGCACTGAGGTGCACATGTCCTATCCCTCCTTTAAAAAAAAATATAATTAATCAAACTCTCATGTCATAAGAGGATCCAGAGTCATTTGATCTGTATAAAACATTCATTATACAATGACAGTGAAGTAGGTGTGTACATGGGAAGGCTGATGGCAATAGTGTCTGTGAAATTAGTGTTGCCTCAATTAACCTGCCTCAACCCGTAACAATTTGCTCTTCAGAAACGACAGAATGGGCCAGATCCTCAGGTGAGGCCAAAATGTGGAGTGCAAGTCAGAAAGTGAAGTGCAAAGGTGGCTTAAGGCTCACCTTTGTATTACCTTCAGTAGGTGTTGCATGTTGCATGGCCATTTCCCCCATTGCTGGGTTAGAGTGGCCTAAGGGCTACTCTGATTTAGGCAGGCCTTGAATGGCCACAGGGGCCTAAAGACACAGCCCAGGATCAGCATTGCATAAGGGTGCTCTGCCCATGCATTTTTTTCAACAATCCCACTCCCTTTGCCTGGTGGTGCAAGCAGCAGGGAGGGTGTATGGTGCATGTGCTGGTAGGTACATCAACTCTGCACTACTACAGGAATTCACCCACGAAAGCTCATGCTCCAAAACGTCTGTTAGTCTATAAGGTGCCACAGGACTCTTTGCTGCTTTTACAGATCCAGACTAACACGGCTACCCCTCTGATACTTACGCTGAAGCGATCCTCCCTGGGCCAGATAAGCCAGTTTAAGGACAAATAAACCAACCATCGTCACTGAAGGATCTGGCTCAATATCTGTACTGAGAGGCCTCATTGTGGAACAGTTTCAACACCCTGTATTTCTGAAGTGATGCTAAACAGTGTACAAAGTTAGCTTTTTGAATAACCAGAATTCATGTGTACCAGGCAATAGCTAACTGTATCTGTTTATTTACTTAAGTAGAGCAACATTGTGCATATTTATGAGACTATCAATATGAACTATAAACAAGTAGTATAATTTTGATAGTTCTTCCTATCTCACTGTATAATATAAACCTTGTCACCAGAGGAAATAGCTGCTTGAATTAACTTTCGGACTCTTTGAACCATTCTGATTTGGTGTGGTCTCCTTATCAAAAATTGTGTGCGACACTAGCCCTAACCACAGCCTGCTTTCAGTTACACTACAGGAAATCTGAAATATTTGGATTGCAGTCAATTGATTTATTCCACATTCATTTGGGAACAGAGGTTGGCCCAAGCAGTATAGTCCACATAGAGGACGAGATAGTCAATCTGACACCACTTCACACCTTTGCTATTACTGTCACTGTTTCCTTGCATCTCTTCACAACATTTCTCAAGCGCACAGCCGGTTTGAGCAAAACAGGTTAATAAAACAAATAGCAGCTGGGAGTCAAGTGCAACTAACAGTAAAACAATGCAAAGGATCGAAACAGTATAATACTGTCCATTGCCATGGTGTACAGTTTCTGAAGCTATTTACAGTCAGGATGCATTTTGCTGCTATTTATACTCCAACACAGGCAACATGTGTATATTTCCAATATACAATACCAAAGGATTTACTTACTGCTATCATTCTGTACAAGCAATAATGAACTTACATACATATATTAAATTGTCTCTCTTTGATATTGCAATATGTTTCTGATCCTCAACTCCTAGAACAAAAAAAGAAGTCCTAGAGAGCAAGGTTGTTAGAACCTCTGAATCAGCCCACCACCAATCACAGTCACGCCTGGCTTAGCAAAAGTCATTCTTTTTTGCCCACAGGAGCAGACCTGAGTGTGAATCTGACCCAATGTTCCTCAGAAGAAAGGTGTTACAAGCATGTGCAATGTTACTATATTATTCACATGTATAACTATCATTGGTAACATTGGACATAGCTATCCCACTGACAGGATTAACTTCTGCTACTATGGTGGCCAAATGCTGAAATCCTTGCTTAGTTTTTACTCAGTCCTTGGCAAAAGCCCCCATTGTTTTCTCCTGTGTCAGAACCCTAGCGTTTGGCCTGTAGACATTGGGGTGCTTCTCATTCAAGAAGAGAAAGTGACACATTCATTCAGAAAAACAAACTGAGAGAATTAGTGCCGTGCATAATAGTGCAGTAATGTAAGATTAGCCTGCTGGCGACAATCCTAACTGAAACACTTATTGTAGTGGGATCTTTTTTCCATGCTTTCCAGGATGCCCTGACTTCTCCAAAGGAATAGCTGCATAAGATAACACCAGTGCAAGATCAGAGTATGTAAAATAGTAACAGAACCACTGACACCAGGAGTGACACCAAATGTTCAGAATTACCAAAACAGCTGAATCAGTACAACCATCAGCACTTGAAAAGCACTGGGGGAAAAAATGACTGCCGGAGGATTTATTTGCTTCTGTAGTTGCAGCTGCCACCTAGCCGCTTGTACTTCCCTCCCCCTGACAGGCCACTAGGTTGGTGGTTATTTATTTGCAGGCCTGCTCCACCCTGGCTCCTGCTGCCATCATTGCTACTCATGCTCTTCTTCAGACATCGTGTCAAATTATGTAGCTCCATTACAACTGTTCCATGCTCTGTCTTTACACAACGGCATTCTTTGTTGGATGTTTTCCTAACAAAAACCCATTGGCCTACATAATCATTGCTACATTTATTTGATTTGTTCAGCACCAATTTAAGAGAGCTCTTTTGTCCCTTTACATCATTATGCTGGCTGAGAAATGTATGGCCAGATTCTGGAGTAACCCCAACTGAAAGCCGGCGAATTCGTTGTGATGTACACGGGTCTTACTCAGAGCAGAATCTGGCCTCCCCTTGTCTTCCTTGGCCCATAATCAGTAGTGAGGGTTTTTAAATGGTGGGAGTTAAAGGAGCCCAGTCAACTTCATCTAGTCAATTTCAAAACTTGAATTAAAGGTAGTTTTAGCTACTACATCTTCCCCATTTCTCCTCCTCCCTGTGCTAGTTTTGGTGGTTTACAAGCACTTTCTATTTTTTGTAATGTTTTCTCTTCTTGGAGGGAGAGGCCATCAAGGCCACGCCCCTGCACCGAGGCAGAACCAAGTAAACCTAACCCACCCTGAGAGGTGTTTGAGCATGGCTACACTTGCTGATGTAGAGTGCTGTGAGTTAAACCAGCCCTCGGAGAGCGCAGTAGGGAAAGCGCTGCAGTGTGTTCACACTGTCAGATTCAAGTGCACTGGTGGGGCCACATTAGCAATGCCACAGAGCGCAGTGCATTGTGGTAGCTATCCCAGCATGCAAGTGGCTGCAACGTGCTTTTCAAATGGGGTGGGGGTGGGGTGGAGTGTGACAGGGAGTGTGTTGTGTATATGTGGGGGGAGAGAGAGTGGGTTTTTGGGGGGCTGAGAGCATGTCAGCATGCTGTCTTGTAAGTTCAGACAGCAGCAGACCCCTCCCCCCCACCTCTCTCTCTCACACACTCACAACAGCAGCATTCCACACTAATGGCTTGCTTTGTCCCAAAGCAGATAAGCATGCTGGATGTCAGAAATGGAGCTTTGAAAGGGCATATCTGCATTCCTACAGCCAAGTCCAAAACAGTGACAAGAGTGGCCATTTGACTTAAGGGGATTATGGGACATTTCCAGAGGCTGATTAAAGCACAGTAATGCAACACCTCATTCACACTGATGCTGGGGCGTTTCAGCCAAGACACAGCAAGCTTTATGCTTCTCATGGAGGTGGATTACCAGGAGCACTCCAGCTGCAGAGTCCAGGCCAGTGCCGTAACAAGAGTCAGGCGAGTGAGGCACTTGCCTCGGGCACGCAACACTGAAGGGTGCAAGGGCTCATGTCCCCTCCGCCTCCGCCTCCTCCCCTGAACGCTCCGCCCTGCTCTGCTTCTCCACCCCCCTGGCTTCCCGCGAATCAGCTGTTTGTGCGGGAAGTGAGGGAGAGCGGAGAAGCAAGCAGCGGTGCACTCAGGCCCAGGGAGGCGGAGGCGGAGCAGAGGTGAGCTGGGACGGGGAGCGTAGGGCTGGCTCTAACTTTTTTGCCGCAGCCCAAAGCAAAAAAAAAAAACGAGGGGGGGGGCGGCGCTGCCACGGCCAGAGGAGTGAGGCGAGAGCGGGGGCAGTGCGGCCGGAGGAGGGGGGAGCATGGTGCAGCCGGAGAAGCCAGGGGGGGCACAGTGTGGCCGGAGGAGCTGGGGGGGGCACAGTGCAGCCGGAGGAGCCGGGGGGCGCAGCATGGCCACGGCGCACCCAGAGAAGCCAAGGGGGGGGCATGACATGGCACGGCCGCAGGAGCCAAGGGGGGGCAGTGCGGTGCGGCACGGCATGGCTGGAGGAGCCAAGGAGTTGGCGTGGCACGGCAGGAGGAGCCAAGAGAGGGGCGGCGCGGCTGGAGGAGCCGGGGGGGAGCAATTTTATATTATTGCCTCGGTCGCAAAAATATCTAGTTACGGCCCTGGTCCAGGCACTCTAAGTGCCTTGCCAGCGTGGACGGGTTGTGAGTTAGGGCGCCTGGGGCTGCTTTAATGCACTCTAACTTGCAAGTGTAGCCAAGCCCTTAGTCTCCTGTTATTAAAAGCCTCCAGTGATGGGTGTTCCACAGCCTCCCTTGGAAGCCTATTCCAGAAATTAACTCCTCTTATAGTTACAATATCTAATTGTGACAGGGTCCCCAGGGTGCAACCAGGTCTGTGGGACTACTGAGCCCTCCACACTCACCAGCCTGGGCAGTGCCTCACATTGTGATGATGCAGATGTCAAGCTACAACCCTCTGACAGTGTCATGGAGATCATTCATGTAACTCAGCTGGGTGTGTCCCTGCCTGTGGATGTCTGTGTAAATGCAGTACCTGCCAGAGGTTTGTGGCTTGACAGCATCACAGAGTGAGAGGGAGCCCAGGTTGCTGGAACAAAGGGCTCAGCAGTCCCACAGTCCAGGCTGCACCTCGGGGACCCCGTCACACTGCTAACAACCCTAAGCAGCCAAAACCACAGCTAAGGATCAGTATCAGAGTGTTCTGTCCAAACCCCCTTTCCCTGATACATGAACAGCAGGGAAAGAGATCAGTGTTAGAGTCTCTGTAGCCCATAACTGCCACCAACAGATCCCTCTGGAGCTAAGTATTTTAGCTTCAGGAACAGACTGTACAGTATTGCAGCCTGATCTACATAAAGCATGATATAAACACATAATTATAGCTCTGCATATGTGCAGTGCCTGGCACTTACACAGCCATCCACAGGCAGAGACATACCCAACAGCTACATAAATTATCTCCATGAGTGGCGCACGAACTGCCCGTTTGAGGAGGCTAGCCCATAGGCGGCAGGTTATATCTGTGTGCGGTGCCCGGGCTCCAGGAATATTCAGGGCCGGGTGCCCTGCTCCAGCAATAGTTGGAGCTGGGTCTCTCCCCCGACCCTACCTGGATCGGGCCCCGGCCCCCGCAGGTCTCCCCCCGCCGCCGCGACCCTGCCTGGAGCAGGTCCCAGCCCCCGCCTGCCACCCCTCCGCCGCGCCGTGTTGCGTCCCTGCCTGACAGAAGGCAGCGCACCTCTCCCCTGCCTGCTGCCGGAGGGCTCCCAGCAGACCTGCTGTCTGCTGCCACAGGGTCCTAGTGCCTGCCATTCATTAATGGCAAGGCAGGCTGCCCTTACCCTGAGCCTCTCCAACGACCCAAACCCTCATTCCCAGCCAGAGCCCTCATCCCCCCGCACCTTAATCCTCAGCACCAGCCCTGAGCCCCCCCTGCATCATGAACCCTTCATCCCCCAGCCCCAGCCAGAACCCTCATCCCCTCGCACCTTAATCCTCTGCCCCAGCCCTCAGCCCCCCCCCACAGCATGAACCCCTCATCCCCCCGCACCCTAATCCTCAGCCCCAGCCCTGAGCCCCCCCGCAGTATGAACCCCTCATCCTCAGCCAGAACCCTCATCCCTCTGCACCCTAATCCTCTGCCCCAGTCCTGAGCCTCCCCCCACAGCATGAACCCATCATCCCCAGCCAGAACCCTCATCCCCTCGCACCTTAATCCTCTGCCCCAGCCCTCAGCCCTCCCCACAGCATGAACCCCTCATCCTCAGCCCCACAGCCCTCACCCCACACCCCAAACCTCTGCCCTAGCCCTGAGCCCCCTCCTGCATCATGAACCCCTCATCCCCAGCCAGAACCCTCATCCCCTCGCACCTTAATCCTCTGCCCCAGCCCTCAGCCCTCCCCACAGCATGAACCCCTCATCCCCCTGCACCCTAATCCTCAGCCCCAGCCAAAGCCCTCATCCCCCCACACCCTAATCCTCAGTCCCAGCCCTGAGCGCCCCCACAGCATGAACCCCTCATCACCCTGCACCCTAATCCTCAGCCCCAGCCCTGAGCCCCCCCACAGTATGAACCCCTCATCCTCAGCCAGAACCCTCATCCCTCTGCACCCTAATCCTCTGCCCCAGTCCTGAGCCCCCCACAGCATGAATCCATCATCCCCAGCCAGAACCCTCATCCCCTCGCACCCTAATCCTCTGCCCCAGCCCTGAGCCCCCCCCACATCATGAACCCCTCATCCTCAGCCCCACAGCCCTCACCCCACACCCCAAACCTCTGCCCTAGCCCTGAGCCCCCTCCTGCATCATGAACCCCTCATCCCCCAGCCAGAGCCCTCATCCCCCCACACCCTAATCCTCTGCCCCAGCCCTGAGCCTCAGGGGCGGCTCTACCTTTTTGGCCGCCCCAAGCAGTCATGCGCGGGAGGCGCCCCGGAGCCGCGGGAGTAGTGGACCTCCCGCGGGCATGACTGCGGAGGGTCCGCTGGTCGCGCGCCTCGGCTGGACCTCCCGCGGCTGCGGACAGTTCGCAGGTCTGGCAGCTCTGCTTGAGCTGCCACAGGCATGCCTGCGGGAGGTCCAGCCGAGCCGCGGGACCAGCGAACCGTCTGCAGTCATGCCTGCGGGAGGTCCAGCCGAGCCGCGGGACCAGCGAACCGTCTGCAGTCATGCCTGCGGGAGGTCCACTGGAGCCGCGGGATGAGCGCCCCCTCCGCAGTCATGCCTGCGGCAGGCCCGCTCGTCCCGGGGCTCCGGTGGACCTCCCGCAGGCACGACTGCGGCAGGTCCGCCGGCCCAGCCTGCCGCCCCCCCCGGGAAAGGGCCGCCCCACGCGCGTGCTTGCCACGCTGGGGTCTGGAGCCGGCCCTGCTGAGCCTCCCCCCGCATCATGAACCCCTCATCCACAGCCCAACCCTCTTCCCTAGCCCTGAGCCTCCTCCTGCATCATGAACCCCTCATCCTCAGCCCCACAGCCCTCACCCTGCACTCCCTCCTATCCCCAAACTCCCTTCCAGAGCGTGCACCCAAACTCCGTCCCAAAGCCTGCACCCCTCACCCCCTCCTGCACACCCACCCCCTGCCCCAGCCCAGAGCCTGCACCCAGCACCCAAACTCCATCCCAAAGCCTGCACCCTGCACCTCTCCTGCACCCTAATCCCCAGCCCAGGATCTGCACCCCAGACCTCCCCCGCCGAGC
Source organism: Mauremys mutica (assembly GCF_020497125.1). Classification (NCBI taxonomy): domain Eukaryota; kingdom Metazoa; phylum Chordata; order Testudines; family Geoemydidae; genus Mauremys; species Mauremys mutica. The sequence continues at coordinate 268,496,329 of NC_059073.1, forward strand.
CCCCTCCCAGAGCCTTAGGCAGGTGGGGGCGGAGTTTGGGGGGGCGGAGTTGGGGGGCGCCCCAAGCAGTCATGCGCGGGAGGCGCCCCGGAGCCGCCAAAATTTGTACAAACTTGCCACCCATGAGCCCATGGCCCCACCCCTTTTGTCTCCCTACCCCACCAGAGCCTCGAGCCCCCCCCCCCCGCCCACAGCTAGGGAAGCCCCTCCCCAGCCACCCCAAGTCCTGGCCTGCCAGCTATCCCAGGCCACCCTGTCCCAGCCAGCCTGCCCTAGCCCTGGCTGGGCAGCCCAAGTACCCTCAGCCCTGAGTCCCTGGCTGCCAGTCGGCCCACCCTAGCCTCAGCCCCAACCCCCGCCCACTTCGGGGAAGAAGAGGAGCCTGGGCAGGGGCCATGTGGGAAGAGCAGGAGGCAGGAGGGGGCTTCATGGCAGAGTCACACCTGGCTGTTTGGGGAGGTTTAGCCACCACTGGCCTGCGATACACAGCACCCACGGTGATCTCCCAGCCACTCATGAACCATCAATTGAGAGGCTTCAGCCAATTCCCTCAGCTCCCCAGCATTGCTCCCCAGAACTGTGCTGACTTGCACTGGTCACAAGCCTGACCAGTTTAAGCTCATTACTTAGTTATCCCCTCCCTCAGTGTGGACTGGACATACGCTAGCTTTTGAAATCTGACCTGAGATTCCCCAAGCACTTCAACCAATGACACACTGTTTTAGGTAAAATATAAAACAGATTTATTAACTACAAAAAGAAAGATTTTAAGTGATTATAAGTAGCAGACACAGAGATCAGAGTTGGTTACTTAAGAAACAAAAATAAATTCACAGTCTAAATTCTAACTTAAACAGACTAAGCAGGATTTGAATCAAGCAGTGTCTCGCCTTACCAGATGGTACAGTCAGCTTACAGTTCCTCAGTATACAGACTGGATCCCCTTCCAGCCTGGGACCAATCTTCCCCAGTTCAAAGTCTTTTTCTTCCAGACAGTTTCCCAGGTGTTAAGATGGGGGTGGGGAAGGCCAAGTGATGATGTCACTCTCCCTCTTTTATACTTTCTTTGAGATTCTAGAAGGATCCTTGCTGTGATGTGGATTAGTCTGCCCCCATGGTGTACATGCCTTTTCCAAGAAGCCTCTGGGATAGTGGATTGTTTCTGATGAGCCATTAATGCCATCTAGCTCTTGATGGCTACTCCTTTGTTGTAAGTGAAAGGTTGGCGGTGGGCATTGCCCAACCTCACAACATATTTCAGTAGCACACATATGGCAATACTTCATAACTTGACACACAATGACAGCACGTACAACCCAACAGGATATTAATGCTCAACAGATTAAGACTTTTACAACGATACCTCACAAGACATGCATTTGAATCAGACATATCATAATCCTTTCACAGTGGTGAATATGGGGCTCCAGGGTGCTACTTTGAGGTACAGAGTGTCACACTAACCCATATCTCCCATACTGCAGATCAAGACCATCACTTCTTGTCCTACCTTCAGTGGACATGGAGAACAACTGATCACGATTCTTTTTACTGCAGCCCTTAACATATTTGAGGACTGTTGTCATGTGCCCCATCAGTCTTCTTTTCTCAAGACTAAATGTCCAGGTTTTTTAACCTTTCCTCACAGGTCAGATTTTCTAAACCTTTCATAATTTTTGTTGCTCTCCTCTGGACTCTCTCCAATTTATCTACATTTCCTAAAATATTGCACCCAGAACTGGACACAGTACTCTAGCTGAGGCCTCACCAGTGCCAAGCATAAGAAACCAACAGTGTGCTCAAGAAATGGATCAAGAGATTCTGTATTGATTTCAGTCACACAACAACTGGATTCTGCTGTGATATGATAGAATGTTATAGCAAAGCATTTGTTTTAATGAGAGGCAACCCTCATGTGTTTGTTTTTCATTGGGAGATTGCTTTGAATTAAATAGGATTATGTTGTCACAACATTCCTTTCTAATCATGATCTATGGCAACTAGCATCTAGCTCACCATGCTGTCATTTTATTATCATATGTAATTCACCTTGAGTATCAGAATTCTGGATAGGAACAGGAATCCCAGCATTTGGCTGTATTGTGTGAATAACAGACAAATATTAGGCCTGATCCAGCAAGGGGCTGTGCACACAACACTCAGTTAAGAGAATGGTCCACTTTACTGGTTGAGGACTATTATTGTCCAGAAGAGCCTAAAAAGGCATTCAAGGGTTATTGTGAACTAGGAAGCTGGAGTGTAGATACTTATTATGTGGACACTTAGCACCACAAATGAACACAGCACTATACAACAAGAGAGCTATTCCAAGCAAAGGATGGGACCCTGACAGGTAGCACTAAGAATTGAATGTAATGAGTGAATATAAAAGAGAACCACACACTATGACATACAGCATGGTGTTTGTTGCTGAAATTCCTTACAGAATAGGTGGTTTATTAAGTATTACTTATTGTTGCTGTTATTATTATTATTTTATATATTTTGTATGTATTTCTGAAGTGTCCATCATCATAACATCTGGGCAAACTTCTATGGAGAGATTGTCTTTACCACATAGTATTTATGATATTTGGCATATATACAGCAATGAGAGAATCTGTCCTCATGAGATTTACAACCCATGCTCAACAGGTCTGGCTAGTTTGGATAAGCAGGGTGTAACTATCCAAACATGCAATGCTTATCTGAATTGCTCCTTCTAAATGTATAAGATTCACTTATCCCTCCTCACAAGGAGCGAAATCCTCCTAATATCCTCAGATTTCACTCTGTCAAATACACTTTGGTTTTTCTTTACATGTAAGGACCTCAGGATGGGGCAGAAGGAAAGTGAATTTAGTCCAGCAGTGACACACTAAAGCTAATACAGAACATTAACAAATACCGTTCTATCATGATGTTGCAGTACCCATGGAGAGCCTTTCATTTCCACACTGCCATCCTAAACAATAGCAGACATCTTGCTACACTACATTTCTCCTTGCAGTATGGAAATGTAAAGCACCACAGGAGAGTAGCAGGATAGAACACATGAAGTATACAGGAATGCCTGTTCATCCTCCAAAGTGATGGATTCTGGACCTGTACTGGGAAAATTACTCTCTAAGGGCTTGGCTACACTTACAAATTTGCAGCGCTGCAGCAGGGTGTGAAAACACACCCTCTGCAGCGCTGCAAATTGCGGCGCTGCAAAGCCCCAGTGTAGTCAAAGCCCCAGCGCTGGGAGCCGCGCTCCCAGCGCTGTCCGTTATTCCCCACAGGGAAGTGGAGTACGGACAGCGCTGGGAGAGTTTTCTCCCAGCGCTGGTGCTTTGATTACACTTAGCGCTTCAAAGCGCTGCCGCGGCAGCGCTGCCGCGGCAGCGCTTTGAAATGCAAGTGTAGCCAAAGCCTTAGATCTGGTCTACATTAGGAAATTTGCTCTGTTTAATTAAATCACTTCTAAATCAATCTACATCAACCTAATATAGTGTATCAGAGGAGTAGCCATGTTAGTCTGGATCTGTAAAAGCGGCAAAGAGTTCCGTGGCACCTTATAGACTAACAAACGTATTGGAGCATGAGTTTTCATGGGTGAATACCCACTTCCTCGGATGCATGTAGATAACCTAATGTAGACATCCTTTAAGTAGTTTAAATCCTCACTTAAATCACGTTAGCTTAATTGGTAACTTACAAATGCAATCTAAGCCAATGTAAGCAAGGTTTAAACTGGCTTAAGGGCTTCACCAAATGATTTGCACCAGTGTATCTTACATCAGCTTAAGGCCTGCTGTAAATTGTGTCAGCTAGCAGTCAAGGACTTAGCCAAAGTGTTATGCACCATTGTGTTATGTAAAAAACACCTCATGCTATCAAAGGATTCCTTTGTGTTGGGGGACTCCTGCGCAGTTATCAGCAAAGGACACTCGTGAAAGCTGAAGATGTGACCTAATACTTTAGCTTCTTATCACAGCTCTTTTGGGGCCTACTGTTTTGTTTTTGTTCAATTTGGAGTGTGTATTTTGAGCCATCTCCTCTCTGCTTCCTACCTGTAATCACCAACAATCACTGACAATATATTTTGGAAATGTAACTTGCTCTGAAACATCTCATTGCTACCTAAACAAAACCTATTCATGTCCATGAAATCAATCTTTAAAAAGAATGTTATGATGGAATTTGGTTGAAACCATGTTGAAGATACAGAGTGTGAGAGAGGCCTTTCATTCAGGATGAATGTAAGAAGCAGGTAAGTGACTTTTTGGAGTAAGAGAGGTGGTGATTCCTATTATTTCAGCTAACATACAGGTCCTATGCGAGCTGATCAGAAAATGAGCTATGTGCGTGGAGGGAACATACACAAGCAGTGTCAGACGGCAGCAGGAAAGCCAGAAAGAAGCAATGTGATAACATGGCCCTAAGAGAAAGTGAAGAGAGAGATTTTGGGTAAGAGTGCTGGATGAAAGGAGGCTTCGAACAGTGACCAAGGAAACTGCCTCCTGTTTGCTGTCTACTGTATTCAGTGAAACGGGGCTTTGTAAGTTCTTTGTAAATAAACAGGATTGCATCAAAGAAATATCTGACTTTATCATCAATGTCTTCTCCTAATGGAGGCAAACACATGAGGCTCCAAATATTGGCTTATGGCTTGCATCAAAAAGGGATAAAAAAATAATAAACTCCTGATTGGGGAATAGACAGCATTATAAGAAGACACATAAATGTCATCAATAGCTATAGTCAATAAACTTAGTGCAGATTATCTGAGAAAGGTTTACAGACTCGTAAACTTTAAGGTCAGAAGGGACCATTGTGATCACCTAGTCTGACTTCCTGCATTGCAGGCCACAGAACCTCACCCAGCCATTACTGTAATAGACCCCTAACCTCTGTCTGAGTTCCTGAAGTCCTCAAATCATGGTTTAAACTTAAAAAAACTTAATTTTACAGAGAAGTCACCATTTACACTAGTTTACACCTGCAAGTGACCCATGCCCCACGCTGCAGAGGAAGGTGAAAACCCCCTATGATCTCTAACAATCTGACCCCGGGGGAAAATTCCTTCCTGACCCCAGATATGGCAATGAGTTAGCCCTGAGCAAGTGGGCAAAACCCATCAGGCAGATACCTGGGAATGAATTCTCGTAGATAGAGGGCCAGATTCTGATCACTGCTACATTGGTGTGAATCTGGATAACTCCACTGAAGTCAGTAGAATTAATTGTATCAGAACTGGTCAGCATGTCTACACATACCTCCGGAGCAATCAATCCAGTGGGGGTTGATTTATCGCATCTAGTGAAGATGCGATAATTCGACCACTGAGTGCTCCCCCATCAACTCCGTACTCCACCGGAGCGAGAAGCGTAGGCAGAGTTGACAGGGGAGTGGCAGCTGTCAACCTACCGCAGTGAAGACACTGCGGTAAGTAACTCTAAGTAAGTCGACTTCAGCTATGCTATTTTCGTAGCTGAAGTTGCGTAATTTAGGCCAACTTAGCTCACCCTCCCACCCCACCCCAGTGTAGACCAGGCCTGAGTCTGCTTAATATCACTAAGCTCAATTTGTCTCTAACCAACTGTTCTTGTAATTTATGCATTCCTTTATTTCCCTGAATTCTCTACTGCATTTCAACTTTCAGCTGAAAAATGGCCTCCTCTCATTTGCTTTTTTTAATTTCTCACTTCCTCCCTTTTGTTTATTACTTAACTCTGCAGCGTCACTCAGCAACGTAGCTGAGTGAAGTGTTTGGGGACACACTGTATGAAATATGCTACACTAAATAAAGTTGAATTGCACTGTACAGCAATTTATTTGCAGGGAGAAGCCTGGGAAACTTTCTCTGAGGTTTCTGTTGCTTGGCTCTAACTGTTCAATAATTTTGCAGCCAGGAAATGTGTTTTTCCTCTCTTAGTAGTTTGTGTAGCTTGTAAATTCCCATAAGCCATTAACACCCATATTAATAATAATAGCACTTATTGCTTTTCCTCTAAGTACTGTGCAAATACTAATTACTTCATTAACACTTACAGACCCAGTCTAAAGTCAATGGCATTAACGGGGTGAGTAAATATTACTCACATGAGTAAGACTTTCACAGTGTGGACCCATAAGGCTATTAGTATTGACAGAGCTATTATTAGTGTGTATTAGAAACAAGTCACAGGCACAGACACATAATTTCACCTACACCCAGTTTTATAGTTCACTAATATGTTACCCAAAATCCCTTTGAAACAGTTGCTCTGAAAGGTAAATGCTGGATCCTACTTAAATGATACAAAAGAGACAGATTTTCAAAGGTATGTAAGTGGCTAAAGATGAATATAGGTGCCAAGTCAGATTTCCAAAGGTGCCTAAAGCAAGTTAGGCACTGACTCGCATTGAAAGCAAATCATTATAGGGCAGATTTTCAGAGGTGCAGAGCAGCCACAGCTCTAAGGCTTTGTCTTCACTGCAAAAATAAGGTGTATTTTTATACTGAGATATCTCCCCTATAATCTTACATTGAGAGCTAAGGCAGTATAGGTTTACCTTGGTTCAGCTAGTTGAGGTGAACCCCAGGGGGGGGGGGGGCAGGGTTGACCTCAAAAGGCTATATTGAGGCCAAAACTATCTGAACCTTGTCTCCACTAGGATTTACATCAAGATAGATATCTCATTTTAGCAATCCCAGAGTAAAAACACATCTCACTTGCAATTAAGACATTGCCTAAGTGAAGCCAAAGACAGCTGTGAGTGCTCAGCACCTATGAAAATCAGGCCCTACATTTTTTATTGTTAAATGTGAGGGTAGTCAGTAGTGGTTTGTGTATGTGTAAATACAGCCCTTTCTGTTTTATCCTGAAGAAGGTACAGCAGGCTAAATACACAGCTTGGCTGAAAGAAACGTGGAAAACTTTTTAAACAACTTGATATCAAGACAACTTTTTATGAACTTAAATGGATTTAAACATTTTTTATAAACAAAACTTCAGCAGACCTGCCACATACTTTGTAAGGAGGATTTTCTTCAGTTTTCATTACCACCAACTTGTCAAGGACTTAAACAAAGAACTATACAAACACTGGCTCCTTTGGGGTGTGTTAAGAATTTACTATTGAGTTGTGGATAAGCATCTTCTTTTTCCACATTCCTAATGCCTAGAAACAGATCCTTTTGGAAAGATGCTAATGAACATTGCATCAGCAGGAAAACCACTTACAGGTCCTTTCCTCCAGCCAGTCAGAAAGCTTGACTCCTCTGTGTTCTGAGAGCAGCAAAACAAGAGCCCTGAAGAATCATGTGGATTTGGGAAAGGCAGGGAGGTGAATGAAGAAAGCTGATTGGTTTGTTGTGATGTAATGATGCATTGATAGCTAGATATACTTTTTTTCTGGTGTGTGATTAAAAATGAAAAGACTAGCAGACTTCATCAGAAGGGCTTTCCTATCTCTTATGACTACGATCCTGTGAAATATATCAAAAGGACTTTGGTTAACCAAAGAATGGTCAAATATGTGTAATCATTCGGAGATGGGAGCTGCCACTTAATTCTTTTGACCCACCACTGCTCTTCTGGTCATTGGCTCCAGTAATCACTTTACAATGAGTTTCTGTCACCTACATACAGATGAAGTGGAGCATAACAGTTCACTGTGGGGGAAGGAGGGGAGGAATAAATCAATGTTCCCAGCATGCAAGCCCTTAACTCAGGCTAAAAACCCCACTGACTCCAATGGAATTTCATTTGAAGGCAGTGGGAGGTTTGCCTGAGTAAGTATTGCAGAATCAAATCCTTAATAATCAACACAAGAAAAAAATATGTTGGCAATATGGCATAATTTAAAAATACTGATTTTAAAAAGACACTGTCTGGCAAAAAATAATTACAAAGTTTTTTAAAATGCCTAGTGATTTTGGCCTTTTTAAGGTGTAATATTTGGGCTGGAGAATCTGGTTTACAATCATCTGTGTATAAGGGGTGGCACGTACAGGCACCATCCCAGGAGCAGCACAGGGGAGAAATCATTTCTCTGAAAGGCTCAAACCCAATTCCTTTCATGTTCATGCCTCACTACAGGTAGTAATCTGCTACTGGCCCTTAGCAGTTGCAGATTTCTTAACACCCCACCACTCCTCAACATATTGGCTCAGCTGTGCTGACTGGAACATGGCAGAGGGAAAAAAGCCAATGCCAATTCTCCACTACTCCCTATCCACCTGCATTGTGTCTGATAATGGCAGAAGTGCAGCACCCATCCCAATGTGCCCAGACTCAGGGCTCAGTAAAGCTGTGCAGGACGCAAAGGTTTGTGTGTGTGTTGGCGGGGGAAGATTTAGACACCCACTGCCGCTTAAGCCCCTGCATGACCACACAGCATCAGCCGTGATCAGGAAATTTGTAATTAAAAATGTAATTTGGAACAACCCCCCTCATTCCTTCCCATATGTTTATTTTCCTTTTAATTTTTCCCCCTTATGTAATTCTCAGTGTTTTTTTGCATGCCCATATTAGCTGGAAACTGAGGACTATATATATTATGACATTGTTGCCCTTGTTACATGGAGATTTGATTCCCAAGGGCCTGAGGATATGTCTGCATTGGGAGTGTATTTTACTGGTTTGTCTTTATATACTTGCCCACGATAAACCATGTAGCTATTTTATAATCATTTTACACAGCAAAGTCTTTCTTCTGTAACTCAAGACCTACTTAACTTCTACTGCCAACATGTTCCTCTATTAATAAATAATGCTTAATAAGTATAAACACTAAAAATCTTCTCTGAAAGGAAGTATGTGCTAAGTATACACTGAAATGGGTTTCCACATGCAATGATTCATAGTCCAATTACTATTATGACTTGTATTTGTTTATGTTTGGTAGCTAGTGCTAGGTACTTTCTATTCCAAGGAGGGATGGTCCCAGCCTTGATGAGCGCTCAGTCTCTGGCCAGACAGAAAGGTACCTAGTGGTTAGAGAAAGAGAGACAACGTAATAGGAATTTTATATATAAGTCAACTAGGGGCATGGCAAAACTGGGTCTGTAAGATGTGGAGAGGGAAGGAGCTTTGTGGCTGTATCATGCACAGGGGGTGATGAGAAGAAGACATGGAGGTAATTGTGCAAGAAGCCCAAATGGAAGAATGAAGGTGGAAACGCTGGTGGATGGGGCAAAGGGTGACATGAAGCTCAACCAGGGAGGATGAAGAGGGAAGGACAAAGTTACACAGATTTCCAATACAGTCTCTCTAAAACAGTGGTTCTCAAAGCCAGTCTGCTGCTTGTTCAGGCAGGCCGGGCAGGTTTGTTTACCTGCCACGTCCGCAGGTTTGGCCGATCGTGGCTCCCCAGTGGGGGAATCGGCCGAACCTGCAGACGCAGCAGGTAAACAAACCAGCTCGGGCTACCAGGGGCTTTCCCTGAAAAAGTGGCGAACCACTGCTCTAAAAGACCATTTTGACAATCTTCACCTATATGCTGGAAATACACTATCACAGGCCTGGTCTACACTACGGGGTGAGGTTGAATTTAGCCGCATTTGGACGCAATCTTTTTTAAATCGACCTCACAACCAACCCCGTTCCGTCAACCTAAAGGGCTCTTAAAATCGACTTCTGTACTCCTCCCCGGCGAGGGGAGTAGCGCTAAAATGGACCTTGCTGGGTCGAATTTGGGGTAGTGCGGATGCAAATCAATGGTATTGGCCTCTAGGAGCTATTCCAGAGTGCTCCAATGTGACCGCTCTGGACAGCACTTTGAACTCTGATGAACTAGCCAGGTACACAGGAAAAGCCGCAGAAACTTTTAAATTTAATTTCCCATTTGGTCAGCATGGCGAACTCAGCAGCACAGGTGACCATGCTGTCTCCCCAGAATCAAAGAGGATAGAATGTTTCTACACTCACCCTATCATCTTCGTCCCTGAGGTTATCACAGATTAGAAGGCGAAAAAAAACGCACTCGCGATGACATGTTTTCCCACACTGATAGGACACAGCTTAATGCATGGAAGCATTCAGTGGCAGAGGCCAGGAAAGAATTAAGTGAGCGTGAAGAGTGGAGGCAGGATGCGATGCTGAGGCTAATGGGGGAGAATCAACAAAACAACTGACCCCCAACATCAATTTCTACTCCAAACGGAAATAATCCACAAGACCTGAAGTTTGGCTAACTGTTCAGGTCAAAGGAGGTAACAGTGTTTTTATAAGTTAAATGGAGTGACAGGTGTGCATAATGCAGCCAAGTAATTAAGAAGACATGGTTCCTGTCCTGAGTAGTTTACAGCATGGGAATGGAGTTCTTGCATGATACCACTATCCCTGTGCTCCTGCACAAGAGCCAGGCAGAATCTGGCTTTAAATAAAAACTGCTACTGCCAGTCTTTCTTGACACAACTATTACAACACTGGAACCACATATCGGAATATGTACGTCCATCTTATACTTCCTGACAACTATCCGCGCTTGTGCCTGTTATACAAATTGAGAAAATATGTACGATACCACAAGTAATGTAATAGAATCTTTAGTTTAAGGTTTCTTTGTCTGACAACCACCACCTTCTTGGAAATGGAAACAAAGATACCCTCAAGAGGCACAGTCAGCAAAGGTTAAACAATGAGAAGCAGGACAGCTGGAATTCTTGTAAGAGTTCTATTTTGAAAATGCATCCGATAGCAAAGCCTCTGTTGCTGCTGACATGCTATTGTTGAATGGATCAGACATGAAGTTAGGAAAATGAAAAATAACTGCAGAAAGGTACAGCAGCATAAGCAATCTTCTCTTAACCGTTTCCTATTCCCACACACTAACTCATTCTACTTACCTTCATGCACTTATTAAATAATCACATTGTGTTATGCCAATCATGATCAGAGTCCCATTGTGCTTTGTGCTGTACAAATATAAGATAAAAAACATGAAGAGAGGGAGTGGAGGGTTACAATCAGATATGGGCCCTTGCTATTTTCCCCCTGAAAACTATAAATATTAGTTATGTTCATTTGCTTCTCAAACCATTACTCATTGTCTGTTTTTTTACAGGCATCATGAAAGACGTGTGTGGAGGAGAGGACACTAGCCTTGTCGATCAATTGGAGGAGGGTGTTTTGTGCATAAGGGCCAGAAGAGAAGAAGGTTCAGAGGTTGTGTAGGAGCAAATGAGGAATTGCTGAAGAAGCAGAGGAGGTGGAGTGATGGAATAATACAGAAGTGTGGGTAAGTAGAGAGGCACAGAGCTGTGAAGATCCTTCACAGTGACCATCAGAAGCTTATGCTTGATGTGAGGAAACAAGAAGGAGCCATCAGAAAGGAATGTGAGGTGGTCCAAGTGACTGGTTAGGAAGACAATTTTAGCAGCTGTGCAGGGGACTTTCATTGGGGCTACCAAGGCCAGACAGGAGGAGGTCACACTATTCCAGACAGGGGATGCTGAGAGCCTGGATGAGACTTTCGTCTATCCAGGCAGAAAGGAAAGGTGATCAAAGAAATTTTATGGTGAGTGAAGTGGAAAACCTGCATGTGCAGGCAAGAGGGAAGAAGTCAGAGACTCCTAGTTTCTGGACTTAGGTGACAGACAGGAATGGTGGTGCTGTCAATAGTGACAGGTCAGTTTTGGCCATTTTTATTGAAGCTGTGGTGAGACATTAAAGAAGAGATGTCAGAAAGATAAGTTCGGATGGAGGAAGCCATGTTGAGGGAGATCTGAAAGTCATTGGTGTAAGTAGTTATAGCCATGTAGGCATCTGAGATCACTCACAGAAGGTGTAAAGAGAGAAGAAGGAGCCCTCTGGGATCCCTGCTGAAGAACAAGAGGAAGGAAGTGGACCAACTGAACAAGATGCTGAAGGAACAATCAGAAAGTAAGAAAAAGCAGGAAAGGACAGAGTCATGAAAGCAAAAGAGGACAAGATTTGAACAAGGGGTGCATGATCAACAGAATAAAAAATATAGCCCTTGGATTTGAGCAAATAAGACTTAGAAATCTTGGTGAGAGCAGTTTTTTCTGAAGTGGAAAGAGCCAGACTGCAGGAGATCCAAAAACTAAAGGAGCAGAAACCAAGGTATAAAGGAAGCCTGCATGGCTGCAGGGCTTTTTCAGAGAGACAGTCAGCAATATAAGAGCAGGAGACAAGAAAGAGAATGCTATGAATGAACCTAGGTAGGAGTTGAAGGGATGAACTTTGCAGAGGAAAAGAGAAGCAAAGGAGTCAAGAGGGGAGGAGAGAGTGGAGTGGAGGGAATTAATAAGTGAATTAGCAATAGGGTGACCAGATGTCCCGATTTTATAGGGACAGTCCTGATATTTGGGCCTTTTTCTTATATAGGTGCCTGTTTACCCCCCCCCCCCCCCCGTCCCAATTTTTCACCCTTGCTATCTGGTTACCCTAATTAGCAGATGGGACCAAGAATGGTAGCAAGGCCCTGGATAACAATAGGAGGGAGGCTATGTATGATGTTACAGGAATCTGCAGTAATGTCTTTTCTGATATTTTTGATTTTGTATCTTATTTGTTTCTCAAATTTAAAGTGGGGAAGAATATTTAAATGATAATGTTCATGGAGGAGAAATATCCCAGCTGGCAAGTGGCTTTTGTGGGCAATTAATATTTTAAAAAAGCTTTGAAGTGAATAATTCTTTGAGGGAATGGTCTACCTGGACAAGAACTGACATGTTGGGCTGGATTCAGTGTGCATCATGGAGATAGGCAGGAATACACAGGAGTAAGTTTCATACTATCATACATAGGAGTAAGTTTCAAAAAAGCTGAGCTGTAGCAGACAAAGTAACCAAGACAAGGATGTAAGATAGTATATGATAAATGACAGCAGCCCTGATGCTCTTATGAGCTCCTCTCACTCGCTCTTTCTGCTATAACCCCACCCTTTTGATCCTCAGTATACTCCCACACTCACCCTATTCATACTCACCCACGTTCTCACTCACCCCACTGTACAGCTGTTAAACTTACACCACTGTTTTTGCCATCTCTGAGGTTAGCCCATAATATAAGGATTCCAATATTATTTGTGAGAAGAGAACATTTGATTCTTCTGGGCTATGGCTGGTGGAATCTTCCTCTGGGTGTATAACCAGGGTCCGTGTGTTCCACAGCCACAGAAGTGACCACAGAATCTACATTAGGCTGCAGAATCATGTTCCAGAATCAAAACTTAATTTAAAAAAAAAAAAGGTTTCTAGCCCTCCTGGTTGTGAAGATAAACTTGAAAATATGAACCCAGTATAAATCAATGCAGCGTCTTCCTGAGTCTGCAGACAGCCAACAATGGAGATGTGATTTGCACCCATCATCTCAGTGGGGTGCTCACTCTGAAACCTAACCATGACCATTTTAATGTCAACATTGTTAATAATTTCACTGCTGGTCATTTAAAGATAAAAGTCCAACTACTGTGCTCATCAGAATTCCAAACTGCCTCCCACAATGCCTTAGTTGCCTATGCCTCCAGCTTCTCCTGACAACTTCTAGTTACGTGGTGTCAATCCACAGAGCTGCAGCACAACCTTGAAAACGTGGGGACACTGCAAAACAAATTTCATCAGCATAAATAATTCAGTGGTTACATTTTTTCACATTTAATTAATCATGAACCTCAATTTATTAACTTTAAATTAACCTCCTGCAGAACTTCCAGACTGCTGTACAAGTTGTGTGCACAACAGCCGGGACTTTGCTGTGGAATTTAGGTGCAGCTTGTCACAGCACCTTGTGTATAATATATGTGAGTGAGTCAATCAGGTACACAGTGGTCTTCAGAGCACTGGTCCTTGCCAGTATGTTTAGGATTGAATCACGTTCTGACTTCTGAGGCTTTGTAATGCTCTATAATCAGCATGGCTTTACATGATCCTGGCTAGGACAATTCAAACAATGATTACATGTAACTAATTACTGAGCCACTAAGTCCTTAAATTGTAGCTTTTTATTGGAACAAATGACAGAGGCCTGGCTCCTCGGTGAAGATCAGAATGTTACTCTTATCTGCCGAAGGCTCTGCTAGTTTGTTTACTACAGCCTTTCATCATTTCACACAGAGAAAAGCTTGATTTTCTTTCCTCTTTCATCCCTCGTGCATCTTCACTAGTTTGATGTCAGCCAACATTTAGCACTTTTCCAAATTTCTCACAGAACCAAATGTCAGGCACTTCTAATCAAAGCTGTCTGCAAGGGCTGGCCCTGGATTTTGTCTGGTGGGACGTTTGTTTCACAGGCTGGAGAACAGAGTACATCTCAAATGGAGATGTGCTCAAGATGGAAGATATGGATCAGAACAGGGGCGCTGGAACAGGGGGGCCAAGGGGCCGTGGCCTGTCCACTTTTCACCACAGGCCTGACACCCTGCCCCTCCTCTTCCCCCCCTAGGCCCCACCCTCTGGCCAGGCCAGAAGCTGGAGCCTGGCCTGGGTAAGAGCCGCCTGGGCAGCTGTGGGGAGCCGCAGACCCTCCAATTGCCCTGGGTGGGGGATCCCAGGGGACAGGGACATGGGCCAGGGGCTGCTCTCAGACCTCCCCACCCTGGGCAGGTAGAGGGGCCTGGACTCCCTGGTCCAGGTTTGGCTTGGCCGCGGGGCAGAACCTCAGGGGGAGGGGCAGGGCCATGGAGGGGTTAGGGCCTCATAGTCCCCCACTTTTAGGAAGAATCCATTGCCCCACTCAGAATATTAGAGCACCACAAGGCACTGTGGTGTTAAGAGTGTGATTAATTACATGATAAATAACGGCAGCCCTGATGCTCTTATATTCTCTCTTGCTCACTCTTCCTGCTACAACCCCACCCTTTCGATCCTCCATACACTCCCATACTCACCCACATTCCCACTCACCCCAACCTACTGTGCCGTTGTGACACTTACCCCATCATTTTTACATGATTAATTAGTTCTGACTGACATACAGTACTTCAACTTAAGCACCTGCTTAAATGCTTTGCTGGGTTGCTGCCTCGAATTCAGGTACAATTTTCAATTTGGGACCCTAGCTTTCAGGGCTTTTTGGATCTCCATTTTTTGTTCAGACCCATCTCAAATCTCAGCCTACTGAGGTAAAAAGAAAGGATAAAGGCACAAAAGTTGGGGGAGGAGAACAGAACAAGTGTGCTTGGTATTGAAAACAATGGGGGAGTCCTATTTATTTGGCTAAAATAACTGTGATATTAACTCAGTTAGGAGAGTCAGCATTTCTGACGTTATTAAATGAACACAAGAAAGTGAGATGGCAGCAGCATCCATGCAGGATGAAGGCAGGTACAAGTCTCTCAGAAGGGGCAGGTAAGAGATGATGTCCACATCTCAGTCTCTGAGGTGAGAGTCAGAATGTGCTGCTCCAGCAGTGCCTCCTAGCAGAGGAGAATGTATGAAGTGTGGCTTGATAACGTGCAAGTCAGATGAGGATTTAGGGTCTGATCCTGCACCCAATGAAGTCCATAGCTGCTGCTTCTTTTTCCTTTATGCCACTTTTCCTGGTGAGGGTCATGATGGCAGCCTGGAGAGTAGGGAGGACCAGACCTCCCTTTGCTCTGCAACAGGTTCCAGCTCCTCCTGTGGGATTCCCCAGCATTCCCAGGCCAGCTGGGAGATATAATCCCTTTAGCATGTCCTGGGTCAGCCTCCGGGCTGCCTCCCAGGGGGACGTGCCAAGTAGAGATCCAAAGGAGACCTCCAGGGCGCATCCTTATCAAGGGCCCAAACCTGGCTCCTCTTGATCTGGAGGAGTAGTGGCTCTACTCCGAGGCTCTCCTGAACAGCAGAGCTCGTCACCGTGAAGTCAATAGCAAGGGCCCATTCAATGGCACAGGAACAGGCTTTTAAACAGGGAGGACCATCATCCCCAAAATAATGGGGATGAAGGGAAATTTTCCATCATCTTGGTTCAAACTCCTGTGGCTGGGAGTCTGCTTGAAGAAGGGTCACATTGAGTTTTAGCTGCAGGCTTGGGTTATTTTTTGTTGGGTCTGAGCTGATTCATCCATGCCTGCTGGACACGCAGCAAATTTTCTTTACGTTTCTCTTTCAGAATCAGTACCTTGGTTAAATTACTAATTAAAGTTAAGAGCAGCAGCTCTTTGTTATCACCGGTCTATTTGTGCCAGAAAAACCACATTAGACCACTTCCTCAAAAAATAAATATCACACTGGGCCCAATACTTGAAACCCTCTGGGCATGTCTGCAATTCCCATTGACATCAATGGGAGCTTTGCACGTGAAGGTGTTGCGGGACTGAATCTACAAAGCGTACAAATACCTCATGCTCCACATTCACAGGGTCTGTGTCCTCTATACCCTGGCCTCTGGAGACCTCTCTTGCAGGATAGTCAGTACTGGGAAGCAGTTGTACATTCCTGACCACTGGGTCCTGTCAATGCTATTTACTACTCCAGTGACACATGCCAGCATAGCATCACAAAGGCTATTCTGAATTTGCATCTCTGCTTTCTGCTATCACAGAGAAGGCACTTGCTTTGAAGATTAATCTCCTTTTCTGACACAGCTAACCCTGTACATTCACTGCTATTTTTGGTATCTACGGCTGACCAGAGAGAAATTGCTGTCAGATGGGAAAAAAGGAGATAAATATTTATTTTTCCAGCATAATGGTTTCTGCAAGCAAGTTTAATTTTTCTTTCCAGGAGTTTTAAAAATACAACATTACGCGGTGGAGTAAAACCCCTGTAATTTGGTATTATTCTGGCACTTAATAACATAATAGAGCTTTAGCTTGCACAGTCTGCTGATCCCTTAAATGGTAGTTAAATCCCAGAGCCATCAGTTATCAAAAGACACACATGCTGATTGCACTAGGAAGTGGTAGAGTGGTTCTGTCATGCTTTTGCTTTGTCAGTGGCTGTGCATGGTCAGTGATGCACAGTCTAAAGTCCTAGCCTTCTCAGCATTGAGGGATAATCTCACTGCTGAATGAGTGCCCAGCCATCTTCCTATAGCACTTTAACACAAGCTAGCCCTACAATTATAGCCTTCAACTCGTAATTGGTGGAGGGTTTTTCGTTTTTTTTTTTAATTTGGAGCCCAATTATGCTACTCCTGCACATGTACCGCTCCACTGACACTAACAAGAGTTCCTCATATATTGTGGTAACATAATTAGGTCCTTACTGTTGATAAAAGTATTATTAATATTTCTGTTATAATGATGTTTAAAGTCCTCAGAGCTCCATTGTGTGAGGCCCCTCTCTCTCTCTCTCTCTCTCTCTCACACACACACACACACGACAGTTCCTGTCCCAAAGAGTTTACTGTCTACTCATATGAGCTACAGACATTCTCTAAATATTACATACAAAAAGTTACATTAAAAGAATGTTACAGTTGCAAAGTCACACACTCAAAAGCTAGGAAATGCCAGAATTAACATTGTCTGTGCAATTCATTAATTTATCCTGCACTTTCAATGCATGCTCCCCAAGCCTTTTTTACCACCCAAGCCATGTATTGAAGGCAAACTTTTTAATTTCCTTATGGACATTTCTATGGTACATTCAAAATGTTAGAGTGCTCCATAACATTTATTAATTTGTCTTCACAACACTGCCGTGAGATTAGTTGGTATTAGTGTCCCTGTTTTACAGATGGATACTTGAAGGAGAGGGAAATTCAAGCCAAAATTGTTAGGCATTCACTAATTTTGGGTGCTCAACTTGAGTAACCTAAGGTCTACCTTCTCTGAATACTTGGCATTTTTAATATTTTAATTTTAAAAGCACAACTCCCCTTGACTTCAATTGCAGCTGTGAGCATTCAGCACTTCTGAAAATCTGGCTCTCTGTCTCTCATATTGGGCACCCAAAAAATGATGAACACAGCTAGTGACCACATGTGACAAGTTTAATTTAAGTGACTTGACTAGCATCACATGGAAACTGTTTGCAAAGGCAGGGATAGAATCCAGTTCTCCGGGGCAGCATTCATCTGCCTTCATCATGAGACCATCTTTTTTCTTCCTGAAGACCCTCTGCTTTATTCACTAAACACCTTCCAACTTCTGCAACAAATAGGGCACGGGTCATTCACTATACAACCCAGATTCATCCTCAGTGTTGTCAACCACAAGAGATCAAAAAGCCTGACTTAACCCCCCTTAAGAGATAAACAAGTCCGACCCCCCAAAATCATGAGATTTTTTTTAAAGATAAAGATTTTTTAAAAAAATCATATTTTGTTTTTTGTTCTGTCTTTTTAATTTTGAACACCCCTTCCCATCTGTGTGTGTGTGTGTGTGTGAGTGTGAGAGAGAGAGAGAGAGAGAGAATGTGTTGTCCATTCTCCCAATTTTATTGGCAAAGATGATTTTGGCTCCTGCTGAAGGAGTTTTCATTCCCTCATCTGCCCATCCCCTGCTCCTCCCTCCCAACCCCCAGGCTCCATCAGTTCACTCCTTCTTAGTTCACTCCCCAGCCTGAGTTCAGTCCCCATCAGTTCAGTTGCCCCACCTCACCTCTCTTCCTCCTAGGACTTTTCACCTCCAACTCCTAGGCCTGGGGGCTCTGCAGCAGGGTCAACTCTCCCCTTTCCAGACTGGGGGGTGGGAAGTATAGGGGCTCTTCACTCCCCTTATCACACAAGAACCAGGGGTTACCCAAGGAAATTACTAGGCAGCAGGTTTAAAAGGAAGTACTTCACACAACGCAAAGTCAACCTGTGGAACTTATTGCCAGGGGATATTGTGAGGGTCAAAAGTATAATGGGGCTCAAAAAAAGAATTAGATAAATTCCTGGAGGATGGGTCCATCAGTGGCAATTAGCCAAGATGGTCAAGGATGCAACCCCATGCTTTGAGTGTTGCTAAACCTCTGGCTGCCAGATGCTGAGACTGGATGACAGGGGAAGGATCACTCCATAATTGTCCTGTTCTGTTCCTTCCCTCCGAAGCATCTGGCATTGGCCACTGTCAGAAGACAGGATATGGGGCTAGATGGACCATTGGTCTGACCCTGTTTGACCATCCTTGTGTGGAAGGGAAGGGAAAAGGGAGAGGAAGAGAGCACTGCCTGCAGCATTCTGCCCGAGGAGGTGGGAAAGTATGGCAGTCAGCCAGCAGGCTCATATTTGCTAGAGGGCTGGAATTTCTTGTGTCATCGTGAGACTGGTTTCCGTCCCAGCCAAAATCCTGTCATACACTAAAAAAACATGAGAGTTGGCAACACTGCATCCTGTGCACTAAGGCCTGGTCTACACTAGGACTTTAATTCGAATTTAGCAGTGTTAATTCGAACTAACCGCTCAACCGTCCATACTAGGAAGCCATTTAATTCGAACTAGAGGGCTCTTTAGTTCGAATTTGGTACTCCACCCCGACAGGTGGAGTAACGCTAAATTCGACATGGCTAGCTCGAATTAGGCTAGGTGTGGATGCAAATCGAACTTAGTAGCTCCGGGAGTTATCCCATAGTGCACCACTCTGTTGACGCTCTGGACAGCAGTCCGAGCTTCGATGCTCTGAGCAGCCACACAGGAAACGACCCGGGAAAATTTGAATTCCTTTTCCTGTCTGGACAGTTAGAATCTCATTTCATGGTTGGACATCGGGGCGAGCTCAGCAGCACCGGCAGCAATGCAGAGCTCTCCAGCAGAGGAGTTCATGTAATCTCTGAATAGAAAGAGGGACCCGGCATAGACTGACCGGGAACTCTTGGATCTGATCGGTGTGTGGGGCGAGGAGTCTGTGCTTTCGGAGCTGCGCTCCAACAAACGGAATGCAAAGACCTATGAGATGGTCTCCAAAGCCATGATCCAGACAGAGGATACAGCCGTCATGCAACGCATCGCCGCGTGAAAACCAAGGACCCCAGACAAGGCTACCAAAAAATCAAAGCGGCAAACGGACGCTACGGAGCCTGCCACCACTGCCCCACCAGTGACCATGGACTCTGACGATGGGACAGTGTCGACGGACAGTTCCTCGACGATGTTCACGGACGGGGAAGATGAGGAAGTGTTTGTGGAGGACGAGGCAGGCGAGAGCGCTTACAACGCTGGTTTCCCCGACAGCCAGGATCTATTCATCACCGTCACGGAGATCCCCTACCAACCCTCCCCGGCCATGAACCCGGATCCTGAATCAGGGGAAGGAGCAGTCGGTAAGTGCTTTAACCATGTTAACTTTTATTCTTAATATAACAGGAATCTGAAGTGTGTGAGAAGGAGGTCTCTCTATATATGGTGATAGAACAGAAATCCTCCTGGGAGATCTCCACGAAGCTCTCCTTCCGTTAATCGATAAGCATCAGCAGGAGGTTCCTGAGGAGAGCTGCCTTATTGGGTGCTCCGTGATAGCACTGTTTTCCGCGCAAGGCTTTCATGCGGTATTCAGGGAGCATTGCCTCCCCTTGCACGGCTGCATCGGGCCCTGGTTCGTGCTAGCTTTCACGCAGCATGCGCTCTCTATCTCCTTCAGTGACCCTCCTCAGGGTGATCTCGCTTGGAGACTCCTGCATCTAATTAGGGTAATTACTGTAATTTTACGCCTGGTCCAAAGTATTTTTAAAAAATCTACGGACAGACGGCATAGCACAGACTCAGCACGCAGCTGCGTGACGAGCGTAACGGAAAGCCAAAGAATATAATGGACGCTCATGGAGGGAGGGGGGAATGAGGACGCAAGGTATCCCACAGTTCCTGCTGTCTCCGAAAAGCATTTGCATTCTTGGATGAGCTCCAAATGCTTCTAGGGTCAAACACAGTGTCCGCGGTGGGTCAGGGCATAGTTCGGCAATTTGCGCACACACCCCACCCACCACCAGAAGTGAAAACAATCCTCTGTTGACTCTTTTACATGTCACCCTATCTTTACTGAATGCTGCAGATAGACGCGATGGTGCAGCACTCAACACCAATATCCTTGCTCCCCCCACGCTATGGATGGCTGATGGTACAAAATGATGGAAATCCGTCCTCATCATCAGCCTATTGGCACATGGGGCAGTGCAAAAGGGCTGGTAACCATGCCGACTAGCATCAGTAAGGTCGATCAAGGGCGCCTGTCCCTAATTTTGGATGGCAGATGGTGCAATATGGCTGGTAACCGTCCTCATCATTGCAACAGGGGGCTGAGCTCCATCAGCCCCCACCCTTCATTGTAAATAAAAGATTCAATTGCCCCTGGACTAGCAGAGGGATGATGGGCTCCTTCATCCACACTCCTTAATGTCCTGCCTGGACTATCATTGCAGCTGGAGGCTTCCTTCCACTCATTTCTCACAAACAAGTCACTGTGTCTTATTCCTGCATTCTTTATTACTTCATCACACAAGTGTTGGGACAATGGTATGGTAGCCCAGGAAGGCTGGGGTAAGAACGGAATGAACAGGTGTTGTTGTTGCAGGAGCACCCCCTGTGAATAGCATACAGCTCATAATTTATGCAGGATTGGACACAGAGCAGCTGTGCTCTCTGGTTCTATGATACAGTGGTTCTCTAGTACACTTGCCCATAATCTAGGCAGGACTGATTCTATTTTTAGATACCAAAAAGGAGGGATTGACTCAGGGAGTCATTTCCAATTTTTGCTTTTGCGCCCCTGGCTGCTCGGCCAGGGGCACTTATGACAGCACCAAATGGGGCAGTGCAAAAGGACAGGTAACCATGCCCATCTTATTACCATCTTATTACCAATTTATGGTATGGTAGATGGTACAATATGGCTGGTAACCATCTCTGCTGTCATGCAAAAGCAAAAGCATGCTGCTGTGTAGCGCTGCTGGCCCGCCTCTGTCAGCGGCATCTAGTACACATACGGTGACATACACAAAAGGCAAAACAGTGTCCATGGTTGCCACGCTATGGCGTATGCCAGGGCAATTCTGGGAAAACGGGCTTGAAATGATTGTCTGCCGTTGCTTTCCCGGAGGAAGGAATGACTGGCGACATTTACCCAGAATCCACCGCGAAAATGATTTGTGCCCCAGCAGGCACAGGGGTCTCAACCCAGAATTCACAGAGACAGCCTAGACTCAGTTAATTGTTCGCAAAAATGTATCTTTGCAAGGAATTCACTCCCTGTTTCCCATCTCACAGCTTCCACTGTCTCCAGACCTGCCACAGCATCCCCCTCGCAGAGGCTGGCAAAGATTAGGCGGCGAAAGAAAAAGACAAGGGACAAGATGTTCGAGGAACGTATGGGCTGCTACCTAGCAGAGGCGGACCAGCAGAGCCAGTGGAGGGAGACCGTCTCTCTGTGCCAGCGCTCACACAGCGAACAGGAGGAGAGGTGGCGTGAGGAAGACAAGCAGGAGACTGAAACAATGCTTGGACTAGTGAGGGAGCAAACGGACACGCTCAGGCGCCTTGTGGATGTTCTGCAGGACCGCAGGAGGACAGAGACACCCTGCAGTGTATCTGCAACCACACTCCCTCGCCACAAAGTCCCATACCCCCCTCACCGAAAATAATCAGGAGGAGGGGCGGCCGGGGACGTGAATACTGTCACTGCACCACAGCACAGTGCTCAAGTACCCAAAAGCTCTCATACCCTACATTTGCCGAAGTCCTTCACTTCCAGACTCACAGTAGTCCCAATCCCAGTCCCATCCCCTAACTGTCTACTTAATTAATAAAAATGCTTTGCTGTTAATTACTGTTTCTGTTATGTTTTTTCAAAGAAGACTGTGTTTGAATGGGGGGCGTGGGGAAGGGGGTGGTTAATTGCATAGGACAGTCACCTTTCCCAGGGTACAGACACGGGGGCAGGATCAGCAGCGGGTCACACACACGGTGCAGTCAGTAGGCACCCTGGTCGGTTTTTGGAGGTGGTTTCCAGGATCTGTGTGGGCGGGGGACATGTGACTTTGCAGCGGGGGAGGGCGGTTACAGATCTTATACAGCGGTCCTTGTCATGGACCACTGAGTCACGCAGCTGAGGAATCTGTATCTGTCCTCCTCCACCACAAGGTCACATATCCGCCCGCACACAGAATTCCATAAAGAGGGATGGCAGGCTCCGTTGAAAGAAGCATTCCGGCACTGCGGACCGCTCTAGGAGCAGGAGCCTGTCATTCCTTGAGTTTAGAGGCGGTCTTTACATCACCGCACACCCTACCCAGCACAGCCTGCGTCCCAGTTTCAACCCTTTCACGAAAAGTCATGAATAAAGAAACCTTTGTTTAGTAATAATGGGACATGTATTTTATTTTTACACGTGTGCTGGAAGTGGGGGTAACGGGGTGAACGGGGTATGTAACCGAAGAGGAGAGTCAACAGTCAGTGGGTAAAGAAACAGGGGCAGGTTCAGCTTCTCTGTAAAGAAACTGAACAGTCACAGGTCACGCTGCTTGCTGCTCGCTGGTATTTGAAGAGTTCCTTGTCGCTGTCCCAGGCGCCTGTATAGGGCTTCATGAGCAAGTGCATTAGCAGGCAGGCTGGGTCCCCGAGGATGACTATAGGCATCTGCACATCCACAACAGTTATTTCGTGGTCCGGGAAGAAACTACCTTCCTGCAGGCGTCTGAGCAGCCCACAGTTCCTGAAAACACACGCATCATGAACCTTGCCCGGCCACCCGACGTTGATGTTTGTAAAACGTCCCCTATGGTCCCCCAGTGCTTGCAGCACCATTGAAAAGTAGCCCAATTTCTCATCAGCTGACTGTGGAAGAGGTGGACGATAAAGTGCGAGGAGGAGAAAACGGCGATGATCGCAGCGGGCTCCGTGCTTGCAGTGCTGTGGCTTCCGCGCTGTCACTGACCAGAAAAGTGCACGAACAGATTGCCCGCAGGCGCTTTCAAGGAGGGAGGGAGGGAGGTTGTGATTGACGGTTCAATGACGACACTTACCCAAAACCACCCTCGACACATTTCTCCCCCCAGCAGGCATTGGGGGCTCTACCCAGCATTCCAATGGGCAGCAGGGACTGCGGGAACTGTGGGATAGCTTCCCACAGTGCACCGCTTCCAAAGTCGACGCTGGCCCCGTGAATGTGGACTCAGAAATTCGAATTAGTGTATTTAGTATGGATACACAAATTCGACTTCATAAGGTCGAATCCACAAATTCGAACTAAGTTGATTCGAAATAGTCTTGTAGTGTAGACAAGGCCTGAGTGAGGGACGGTCCTGTAGAAAAAATAGTATGGGGTCATTCCCCTCTCCATCTATCTTCATCACCAGCTCCTGAATCCTCTGCATTCCAGTCAGGCTGTTTCCTTCTTCTCCTCCATACCGCCTGGGCACTGGCAGGGGAGCACTGTCAGCGAAGGACACATTTTCTCTCTATTCTCATTTCCTGTCCTTGGCACTGCAGTGGCCCCCAGAAGCCAAGAGAAGCAATTGCCAGGAAAGTCCTGCTCAACACCTGCAGTCTTGGGACATAGCATGCCCCGGACAGACTGAATCAGAAAAATTAGCTGCCAAACTCTGATATACCTCTACTGAGCATGTACGGACTGCAATTTCCAGAGGCTTATATCTTGGCCAATTCTGGCTGATTTTCAGAGATATGGCAAAAGACATGCCTCTGCCTCTAGGGGAACTTCCTGGTCAAATTTCAAGCTTAGCGGTAGTAGAGCTTCTTAATGAAACAGCTGTAAGAATTGTATAACCTGGGAAAACCAACAACCCCCCCCCATCTCATTCTCGGAAATGACAACCATTGTAGCTGAAACTTTCCAACAAACATAGGCACTGACTTCCTCTCTACCTGGGGGGTGCTCGGCCTCCCCTCTGCCCCAAGGCCCTGCCCCACTCCACCCCTTCCTCCAAGCCCCCACCCTTGCCTAGCCTCTTTCTGCCCTCGCTCGGCCCCCGCCCCATTCCACCCCTTCCCCCAAGACCCCACCCTCACCCTGCCTCTTCCCACCCACTCCCCAGAGTGTACCCCATCCCTGCTCCTCCCCCTTCTTCCCAGTGCCTCCTGCACACCATGGAACAGCTGTTCTGCATCCTCAGCAAATCCCAGTGTGACCCACCATCCAATCTATTTTCCATTGTTTTCAAACAACATATAGTAGTTGCTCCTTCAATCAAATATCTCATTAACTGTGCCATCAGCATTTACAACTGCCACTATAATGAAAATTGCTTAGTACTTAGAGTGCTTTATGAGCATTGCTTTGTTAATCTAGGACCTGATCCTGTCATGCTGGCATGATTTCAGTGGAGCTAAGCATCCTCAGTCCCATCCAGGATCAGGGCCCTAATTAATTATTATTATTATTATATAGAGGAAAGTCATGAGGTCACTTTAAATAATTTAAAAGAAGACAATTGTTTGTGGAGCTCATTCTGGAAAGCAGAAGCTTCACAAAACAAAACACAAAACATAACCCCTCTAAACTAGATGACTCCTGCTTCTATTGTGGATTAAAGTCATGTAATAAAAAACTGAAGACAATGAAGCAAATAATTCAGTTCTGTCCCTTGGTACAGCCCATTTGGAGAGATTTAACTTTTTATTTTAAATACTAGTCTTGTTAGGTTGTTTTTTAATGCAATCTTAGGGTATTCAATTTTCCTAAAGGACAAAGCTCTTATCCCTCAGAGCTTTGTTGATTCTTATCCTAATTTATATTCCTCACAGCTGGAAATCCCTGATGCCCACCCCTAGTCTCAATCACAATAAAACAGAAATAGAAAATACCTAGTAGAGGTTGCTAACTCCAGCTCCCTGTCAATGCAAAATACTTCCCTGGGGGTGCATTTCCTAATGCTTTACCACTCTAGCTTAAATATGGGGGGTCTCATCACTACCCATGGGAGACTATTGTACAGACCTCATGGAAAATCAGCTTTTTCTGCTATTCAGCCTGAGTTTTCTTTCTTTCTTTCTTTCTTTCTTTCTTTCTTTCACTCCTGAGTATACCCCTAGTAGTACACTAAATAATTTATCTTCCTCCTTGATGTTTACACTCTGAATATTTATAGACTATAGTGTGCACATTCTAAAAACCTGTCTAGGAATATGGACCTCTTCTGTCAAGTCACTCGGAGCTCAGGTGCTGAAATCCTGCTTTATTAAGGTTCAGGGTCATTACTGCTGAATCATGCTGTGAGTTGGGTCCAATTTGCTCCAACTAGGATAGAAAGGAGGAAAGGGAGGGCTCTCTTCTTAACAGAGAAGGAACTATAAGAGAAAAGGAAAACTCTAGAAATAGCCTAGCTTGGGGAGAAAGCTTAAGCTGGGGATTGTTGTTATGTCATCAATAATCCAAACTCCAGAAAGGGGTTGAGTTAGACACTAACTTTGAGTGTCCATATGCTGGTGAGGACATTGAGGGACAAGTTCTTGTCTTGTCAGACTGTTTAGGAGGGCAACCCACCAACTGCAGGTTGTCTTTTCTGTGACTCACCCAGGGCCCAAATTCAGGGCAGGGTGTGTGTTCTAAAATCTTAGGCCAGTGGCCACAGTCCCCTCCTCACTCACCAATGGGGTGCAGACCATCCGCAGCAGTAGCCCCCTTCTGCCCTGGTACCACAACCCTAATCCTAGCCTGGTACAGAGAGGAGACTTTGGGATGAGGAATTGGATAGCAACTGCAGCCCACCCAGCACGCACTCTGGGGGGCAGGGCATGGCTTCGCGCTTTCATCATTGCAACCAGGGTCACAGTGCCACTTAGGTATGGCCCAGCTTCCCCTCCATCATGAGGATGGCCTGTCCAAACCTGAGTGGTGCTGCGACCCTGTGTGCTAGGTCGCAATGACCAAACTGGGAAGCTGGGCCAGCCCCATGGGACAGGAGCCGCTGCAGGGTAAGTGAGGGGCAGGGACCACTACCCTACCACCCCTCACCCCTGGTGCCTCTCCCTGCACCGGGACCATGACCCATCTTCCACCTTCTCAGGACCCACTGGGAAACACTATCCTGAGATGACAGCTTTTCAGCTGTCCCTCTCGTTGTTAGCAGAGTTAACGTTAGTAACATCATTATAGGTACTGAAGCAGTACACAAAAGCTCCAGTCAGGAGCACAGCCCCATGCTGAAAAAGCACACAATAGCATGGTCCTTGCACTGAACAGCTTATGATCTATTATTAAATAAGAAACTTGTATTATGGAAGCCCCTAAAGACCCCAACTGCGATCACGGCCCCATTGTGCTAGTCACACAGTCCCTGCCCTTACCAACCTACAGTCTAAATAGACAAGATAGACAAATGGTTGACAGAAAGGGGGTGTTATTATCCCAGTGTCGCATATGGAGAACTCAAGCAAAGAGAGATCAAGTAACTTGCCCAAGATCACACAGGAATGTCTGTGGCAAAGCCAATAACTGAACCTAAATCCCATCTCTAATTTGAAACAAGATACAAGTCAGTGTAACCAATAAAAATGGAGAGGAAGGATGAGGGTAACAAAGATAAGATCCTGTGGTGAAAGAGGTCAGCCCTAATGTTTCCTGACTGTTTCAAATTGTCTGAATGTTTTTCACTTATCGTTGGCTGCCTCACAGCCGTTGTTGGTTGGCTGGTTTCTTGTAGTTTTTGCAGCAGAACTGAGTCTTCAGGAAGGAGTAATATAGTTTTCATCAGCTGAATGGAAGAGGCAGGACAGATTGTATTCAGAAGAAATATAGTTTAACCTGTTACAGTACACAACACTTTAAAAACCAGATTTAATAAACCACAGCAATGTTTCTGGAAAGGAGGTGGAGTTGAAATAGTTTTCAGTATTCTGAAAGTTGGCTCAGTGAAGCATGTTTACTTGACAATATCTACAGTGGATCAAACTAGCTGTAAGGTTTCTATTTGTGTGCAGTACAGATAGAATTAAGTGGGGTTAGGCAAAGTGCCTGCTTGGTGGCATTGTGGGCTGTTTCTATGAGAAATTGAGGCCTAATAATTTATTCAGCATTTAGGGGGAAGAACACCTAGATAAGGGAAAAATATTACTTTGTGATATACCTGTATTCACAGCACACTCATCCTTCAGCTCTGAAGAAGGATGTAAGAGTTACGACTTTCAGAATTAATTAAATATGAAACCGCTTGGGGAAAAAAAAAGTTAGCCAAGGTGCTTACTCTGCAGATTCAATAAAAACTGTAGCCTCTTCTGAGTTTCTCATCAATATTCCACAGCACAGTCCAATTGGCATGGAATTCAGACATTGCTGCAAAGTCTCTGGGATGTCTGTGGTCAGTTAATTATGGGTATATCAGGGTCCATACGTAACACTGATTACTACTCTGGAGCTGCCATGGCTCACAGCTTTCTATGATGAATGGATATTTCTTCAAAAATTCAGAGTCTACTGCCCGAGGCCTTGGCCTTTATGAGATGTGGTGGTTCACATATGAAATGTGGAGCCTGAAAGCAATTTCTTTCCCTTTCCACTATGCTAAATGTGTACCAAAATCTCCTCCATTTACCCTCCAGGTACAAACTGTTTAAATGAAAAATCTATAGTAGATGGACTCAGTCCTGTGGGGTGCTGCAAAGAACCCATAACTTCCACTGACCTCAAAGGTTTATCAGGATTAGAAGCCAAGCGACTGCTGAAATACGAGTTGGAGGAGACAAACTTCTGGGACATCTGAACTTTCAAGCCAGGGCTTTCCAAATGATTTAACCCTCTGACGGAGGGTATGAATCGTATTGATTAGAACCCTATTTAGCAGTAAGAGACATTAGAAAAAATGTATGATATCCCAAGTTTATAAATCTGTGCCTAAAAGATCCTCACAGAGTGGTGCCTGCTAGGAGAGCAGAGAGAGAAGTCACAAGTGGCAATAACACCTCCATCAATCTTTTTCCATTAACGAGCAGCACAGGCCTCAAACAAACTTGCATGGGCCCCAAATGTTGGATACCTGATGCGGCCCCTGCCTTCATTTCAGCAGAATGGACAAACTATGAATCTGAGGCAAAGAAAGGCTAAGTTGCAGTCAGGTGACAAAGAGGAGGAGATGGTGACAACACTAGATATAATGGCAGCGCCAGAAAATCTGATCTCCTGCTATCAAATAATCATCTAGAAAGCCACGGAAGTCTTAGCACTGGGTGATACAAGGGACTGATGAGAGCACAGCGGCTTTCAGAACTAGGGAACTTGGCTTGAATTAGCCATGTTGATAGGGTAGTAACAAAGTAAGGGTTATCGGCCTCTATGAATGAGTTGGTGACACTGGAGTATATAACAGATGAAGTTGGGAAGGAAAAATGCCCTCTCCCCAGAGCATAAGGCCCCACAGGGAGCCTCATAAATGTTCCCGCCATCTGCACAAACCCCAACTTTTCCTCTCTACCGCCTCACAAACACCACGTTCTCTCTTCTTCTTCCCCCAATCCCACATGCTTCCCCGCCATTGCTCCTCCTGCCACCCCCTTCATCCTCCCCTCCCTTTGCAAAATCTCCCATCCCTCCCAGCACAAGCTCCTTCCTCAAAACCCTGCAACACTGCCCCTACCTCTTGTGTTTCCCTGCCCGAAACCCCCGAGTCTCCAGCTCCACCTGCTCTTCTCCCTGTCTCAAGTCCCCACCGTCTCTGCCAGCTCTCCCGACCCAGGCTCTGCCGTACCAGCACCCAGCACTCACCAGCTCTCTCTCTTTAAGTTGCTTTCTTGCCCTGCCCCACCCACATCTGTACACAAAGTCCGTATTGCCAGCCCCCAAGGTTCAATACCCTGCCGGGCCTCACAAAATCACAACACGGCCCAACATCTTGGCTTTTTTTTTTTTTTTTAAAGATTCTATTGTGGGGGTTTTGTCAACTTTTGATTTTTGCCCTCCCCACCCCCCTTGCATGGGATACTTACAGGGCTGCTGCTTTCCCAAATGTCCTGAGTAAGGTGATTCTGGCCCCTGCGGCAGGTGCTCTCGGGCTGCCTGATGGTACAGAGCTCCCAGCGTCTCCTCAGACCCCCCCGCACCTGATGATTAATTAATTCTGTGCCCAGCCCCACCTCAGATGCTCTGCATGCCCCTGGGGGAGGGGGGGTGGCAGTGTTAGCTTCAGAGGCTCTGACTTCCTCCTCAGTCCTCCTGTTGTACAGATGGAGAGAACTTTGGGAGGAACGGCAGAGTGACTCACTTTTCATTGGAGAAGAGGGAGTGAAGCTATCCTGAGCTGCTGGGCAACTTCTGCTCCCACCTACCCCCCCCCCCCCATGAGAATGGTCTCAGCTGCTCCCTTTCTCACCTAAAAACTCTGCTCCCCAGGGAGTGGGCAGAGAGAGAGAGAGAGAGTTCTTCCTGTGTCCTGCAGCAGCCCTCACTGGGAAGACAGGCAGTCAGAGAGGGTATTTCCCCAGGCAGGGCTGGAGCTTCTCTTGTCAATATGGGACTAGCTCTAGCAGGGCCGAAATCACAAGGCTCCCAAAGAAACCATGACAGTTGCAATGCTAAGAGGGGCCTACTACTCCCCAAGAGACCCTGTCTTTGTTCCAGCTCTCAAACCTTCCCCTTCTCCCCACGTTTCCCCACTCCCTATGCTGAGCCCTATCTGTCTCCCCAAGATACCCCCAAAGGTCTTTCCCCTCTTTGTACCTTTTACCTAGGAGGAGAGGTGGCTGCTGCTGCTGGTGGTGGGAAGGCCAGTATCCAGAACTCCTCCCTTCCCTCTGGACACCCTCTGCACACAGCTGTGGGAGGGGAGGAGGAATGGAGGAAAGGGACCCAATCAGGACTGGGATGGAGCTGAGCCAGCTGTACAGAAGAGTCTCAGGACAGCCTTCCACCTGCCCCTTAGGAGAACACAGGAATTGTTGCTGGCTGGAGTCTGCAGTGAGGCATCTGCTGTAGTTCTGCCCACCTGTACCATTCAAAAACCATGAGCCAGGCCCCTGTATGGCAGGAGATTGTTTTAAAATTCATGAGATTTTTGAAAGTAGTAATTTTTTCTTTCCTTTTATTTGCCTCTGGTGTTTGAACCCTTAAGGGGACATGCTTTCAAGTTTCTCTCTGCAGCCATGAGAGCTAAAAACTTGGGCCCAGATCCATAAACATATTTAGGCTCCTAACTTCCAACCTAAAAACCTTTGTTGATCTGGGCCTTAGGTTTGCTGATCAAAGCAATTCTGACTGTTGTCAGCAACCTTCCCCCACCCTTCCCAGCCAGCTAACAATGCAGAGAAGAAAAGAACTGGCCCCTGGAAGCTGAAAAATTGGGAGTGGGAGCATGACCCAGTCCACACTATAATTTCACCTGTGTTTGGTGATCTTAGTTAAGTTCCCATTGGACATGTATCTATAATTCTCTTTGGAGGCAGCCTCAGCAGAGAGATCCAGGACTAAGATGAAGACAAAACAACCCATCGTGCTGTGCCGCTCCTCCATCTGGCCTCTCCAGCGTAATGTTCCAAAGTAAGGCTGAGGCACATTGATAGGGTATTATGCTGTTGTCCATATTGTAACAATTCTGTAGCTAAATGGAGAACTTCATAAGTATTAAAATGCACTTAATAAAAATAATGACGCACATTAGCCAAGCCATGGGATTATTGGAGTGTAATGAAAAAATCCCAACATTACCAAATGTTATGAAAATTTTACTTTCTAACATGTGAAACATTGATTGAGAGCCTGCAATATCCCTTAGGAGTGAAACCACAGCCCCACACTGCCTGGATAAAAACTCAGGCAGGTTTTAATATGATTTTTATGGTTTTATATTAAGACACCATCTTAAAAGAAGTTAGTGATGCCAAAAGAGTGATTTGGGAGAAGGGCCAGTTAAGTTATTCCCAGAGGACACGGAGGACGGTATTGAAATAAATAATAAATAAATTACATTCTATAAAGTTAGAAAATTTCACTACTGACCCAAATTGTTCCTTATGCAAAGAGATAGCAAACTAGATAAAGGCTAGGGGAGAGCCAAGAGAAGTCACTTCTGAAAGGAACATCATTTTACTATATTTAGAATCCAGCAAAGCAAACATTATTATGGGTGTGGAATAACAGAATAGCCATTTTAAACAATAAGAAAATTTTGAAGGGGCTGGTAACATTTCAGTCTCATTATTTCCACTGATTTTAACAGAATGCATGTAACTAAAACCCACAAAAAGTTTTGAAACTGTTTAAGTGTCTGAATTTTATATTACTGTAGCAAGACACCAGCCCTAAAAAGAAATTAATAAGTGAACAGGTAGCTATTGTACTGATCATACTGAAGTAATATTTATGGCCTAGAGAAAGACCTTCATGGTGCTGCCCCAAATAATCAACTCTGTTAAGGACTTTCTTTTTATACTGTGAACCTTTTAATGAACCATTAGGACAAGTCCTAGCTAAGTCCAATATGCTCAGACTTGTATAGTAGAACTGCACCTCAAGGCTATGTAGAGAGACTTTTCAGATGTCACTGATGTCATATCTGCCACATAGAGTTTCTATGTTCATTGGAGCATGACTACACATTTTATCACTGGTGTCTCTGTTTATTTTAGAATTAAGTGCAGTGCATGGAGCCCACAGCTTCCTTTGGCACCCCACCTGAGTGTGGAACTACATAATCCAAACCGTCTTGCTTTGCAGGATACAGACATTGATTCTCTCTGCAAGGTAGTTGACAAAGCACGGCATGTTAGGACATGTAGCCCCATACTCACAGGTGCCGCACCAGGAAAGGTTGCAGATTTTCCAGCCCTGACAAGCCTGAACTCCAGAACTCATGCCTGGGTGTGGGAAAGAATAGGGACGTCCTGTCAGCGAGCCCACAAAAGCCAGCAACTCTCTTCCCCTTTTTGCCAAATGCTTCTCCATTCAGAACCAAGACCCACATCCCCCTCCCTCTTCAGTCCCCAGACTCCTATCTCTATTCCTTCTCCCACTGTCAAATCACATGCATGCTTTTCTCCCTTCAAATTTGAAATGCCCAAACAGAGGAAGACTCATCATCATGCCTTGTGGTGCTTCTGGATGACCTCCTCCTGTCCCTAAGTGTGTGGAGGGCACCCACAACCTGGTCTGGAAGCCAAGTGCAAGGGATCCAGGCTATTAGCTGAGGATAGGTGCATTTGGGAATGATTCAGCTAATTTTGCAATGACCTTGCTCATGAATGGGCAGCGGGCAGTAGTTTGTGAGGTCCACCCAGTCAACAGAACATTTCTTAAGACTATGATGTGTTTCTAGCTGTGTGGGAGGTTTTCTTCAGCCAATCTGGAGTGGCAATCTCTGTTCTCCAGGCTGTTATGTTTTCAGGCATCTTTCAACAGCTCCAAGGGGCATGTCTGTGAATCACAGGAGGTGACTCAGATTTCTTCCAGCACTTGTGGAATTCATGCACTGAATTTCATACATGGAATGGTGTCTATTCTTTTCATTTTGTGGCTACTGCAGTGGTTAGACATATATCACCAATATATTAAAAGGTTGGGAAAGATTCCCTTTGGACAAAAATGGACATAATCCCTTTACCTGGCATCTTTGAGATCACTCTAGAGTACAGATGACTACATACTGTACATGACTGTAATTTTCAGATCTGCTGCCTCAGGAGCCTGTTTTCTAATTTACATACTGCAACCCAACAATTTACCCCTCTGTGAATTTCTTGGGCACATTTGAGTCTCTTCCCCAACCTCCCTCTTCCTTCCCTGTGCTGATCACAGATTTTATTAGCAGGATCTGATAAAGTACCAGGCTGAAGAAAAGCAGGGGAGATGGACTTGAGTACAGAGTTTATGGAGGAAGAGTGAGGTGTGTCTCTTTTGGAATAGTGTAGATATAGAGTTGAAAATTAATGTTATTAAATTAGCAAGGTGCTGGTATATCAACCAATTTTCTCTGAGAAATAATATGAATCTCTAATATATGACGTGTATGCATTGTTACCATATGCTTCTAGTAAGTTACATGCATCCGATGAAGTGGGTATTCACCCACAAAAGCTCATGCTCCAATACATCTGTTAGTCTATAAGGTGCCACAGGACTCTTTGCTGCTTTTACAGATCCAGACTAACACAGCTTCCCCACTGATACGAAGTTACAGGCCATTATGGACATAAAATCAAAAGATATACAGGAGGCCCTCAGCCAGTTTCAAAGCTGCCTTAAAAAACACACCCAACCCCCACCCTAGCCCTGCCCAGTTGCGGCAAGCTTGGGCCCTAGTTCACAGCTGCTGAGGAAAGTGGTTTTATGCATATTAGAGTAACTAGCTTCCATCAGGAGGGGGATAATCATAGTATTTGCCATTCACTGAATATGCTGAAAACAGGACCTTGTCAGCTGGAAATCCTCCTAACCTATTTTTATGCATCCAGTCTCCCTGTAAGCAATAATATATCAAGAGGCTGGACAGAGTAAGAGTGAAAGAATAGACACTGTGGCTATATTGAGAGTAGGAGGCATTTTAGGAGGATCTGCTTTTTGTTGTCTCAACTTATAGTACATAGAATCATAGAACTGGAAGGGACCTCAAGATGTCATCTAGTCCAGTCCCCTGGACTCATGGCAGTTCTAAGTATTATCTAGACCATCCCTGACAGGTGTTTGTCCAACCTGCTCTTAAAAATCTCCAATGATACAGATTCCACAACCTCCCTAGGTAATTTATTCCAGTGCTTAACCACCCTGACAGGAAGTTTTTCCTAATGTTCAACTTAAACCTCCCTTGCTGCAATTAAAGCCCATTGCTTCTTGTCCTATCTTCAGTAGTTAACAGTTTTTCTTCCTCCTCCTTCTAACAACCTTTTATGTACTTGAAAACTGTTATAATGCCTCCTCTCAGTCTTCTCTTTTCCAGACTAAACAAACCCAATTTTTTCAATCTTCTGTTATATGTCATGTTTTCTAGACCTTTAGTCATTTTTGTCACTCTTCTCTGAACTCTCTCCAATTTGTCCACATCCTTCCTGAAATGTGGCACCCAGAGGCACCAGTCGAGGCCTAATCAGAGTGGAGTAGAGCAGAAGAATTACTTCTCATGTCTTGCTTACAACACTCCTGCTAATACATCCCAGAAGGATGTTTGCTTTTATGGCAATATTGTTACACTGTTGACTTATATTTAGCTTATGGGCCACTACGATCCCCAAATCCCTTTCTGCAGTACTTTTTCCTAGGCAGTCATTTCCCATTTTACATGTGTGGAACTGATTGTTCCTTCCTAAGTGGAGTACTTTGCATTTGTCCTTTTTGAATTTCATCCTATTTACTTCAGACCATTTCTCCAGTTTGCCCAAATCATTTTGAATTTTAATCCTATCCTCCAAAGCACTTGCAACCCCGCCCAACTTGGTATCGTCCGCAAACTTTATAAAAGTGTACTCTCTATGCCATTATCTAAATCATTGATGAAGATATTGAACAGAACCGGACCCAGAACTGATCCCTGTGGGACCCGACTCGTTATGCCCTTCCAGGCTGACTGTGAACAACTGATAACTACTCTCTGGGAAGTTTTCCAACCAGTTTTGCACTCACCTTATAGTAACTCCATCGAGGTTACATTTCCCTAGTTTATTTATGAAAAGGTCATGTGGGACAGTATCAAAAGCTTTACTAAAATCAAGATATACCATGTCTACCACTCCCCCCCTAGCCACAAGGCTTGTTACCCAGTCAAAGAAAGCTATCAGGTTGTTTGACATGATGTGTTTTTGATAAATCTATACTATTACTTATCTCCTTATTATCTTCTAGATGTTGCAGGCTGGCTAACCTAGTGAGGAGGGCTTTAAACTAGGTTCACCGGGGGAAGGAGACCAAAGCCCCAAGGTAAGTGGGGAAGTGGGATATTGGGAGAAAGCACAAGTAGGTGAGTGCAAGAGGGGAGGGCTCCAGCCCCATACTGGGACACCAGGACGATCAGTGAGTTATCGTACATGCCTATACACAAATGCAAGAAGCCTGGGGAACAAGCAGGGAGAACTAGAAGTCGTGGCACAGTCAAGGAATTATGATGTAATTGGAATAACAGAGAGTTGGTGGGATAACTCACATGATTGGAGTACTGTCATGGATGGATATAAACTGTTCAGGAAGGACAGGCAGGGCAGAAAAGGTGGGGGAGTTGCGTTGTATGTAAGAGAGCAGTATGACTGCTCAGAGCTCCAGTATGAAACTGCAGAAAAACCTGAGAGTCTCTGGATTAAGTTTAGAAGTATGAACAACAAGGGTGATGTCATGGTGGGAGTCTGCTACAGACCACCAGACCAGGGGGATGAGGTGGACGAGGCTTTCTTCCAGCAACTAACAGAAGTTGCTAGATCACAGGCCCTGGTTCTCATGGGTGACTTTAATCACCCTGATATCTGCTGGGAGAGCAATACAGCAGTGCACAGACAATCCAGGAAGTTTCTGGAAAGTGTAGGGGACAATTTCGTGGTGCAAGTGCTGGAGGAACCAAGTAGGGGAAAAGCTCTTCTTGACCTGCTGCTCACAAACAGGGAAGAAATAATAGAGGAAGCAATACTGGATGGGAACCTGGGAGGGAGTTCAGGATCCTGATACAAGGAAGAAAGGAGAGCAGTAGAACAGAGACCCTGGACTTCAGAAAAGCAGACTTCGATTCCCTCAGGGAACTGATGGGCAAGGTCCCGTGGGAGAATAACACGACGGGGAAAGGAGTCGAGGAAAGCTGGCTGTATTTTAAAGAATCCTTATTGAGGTTGCAGGAACAAACCATCCCGATGTGTAGGAAGAAAAGTAAATATGGCAGGCGACCAGCTTGGCTTAACAGTGAAATCCTTGCTCGTCTTAAACACAAAAAAACAGCTTACAAGAAGTGGAAGATTGGACAAATAACCAGGGAGGAGTATAAAAGTATCGCTCAGGCATGCAGGAGTGAAATTAGGAAGGCCAAATCACGCTTGGAGTTGCAGCTAGCCGGAGATGTTAGGAGTAACAAGAAGGGTTTCTTCAGGTATGTTAGCAACAAGAAGAAAGTCAAGGAAAGTGTGGGCCCCTTGCTGAATGAGGGAGGGAACCTAGTGACAGAGAATGTGGAGAAAGCTAGTGTACTCAATGCTTTTTTTGCCTCTGTCTTCACAGACAAGGTCAGCTCCCAGATAGCTGCACTCTGCAGCACGGTATGGGGAGGAGGTGACCAGCTCTCTGTGGAGAAAGAAGTAGTTTGGGACTATTTAGAAAAGCTGGACGAGCACAAGTCCATGGGGCCAGATGCGCTGCATCCGAGGGCAGGGCCGCCCAGAGGGGGGGCCAAAGGGGGCAATTTGCCCCAGACCCCCAAGAGAAGAGCGGAGGCTCCCGCCTCCGCCCCTCTCCTGGAGCCTCAGCGCATCAAGCGCCGAGTCTCCGCCGGGGCCCCTGAGCCCCGCCCCGCTCAGAGTGGCGTGGGGAGGGGGCGGGGCAGCTGCCTCCGCTCGGCGTGGAGCTCACAGCCCCGCCCCCTCACCACGCGGCTCTGAGCGGGGCGGAGCTCAGGCCCCGCCGGAGACACGCTCGGGTAAGAGGCCGAGGCCGAGGCCTGGGGGGGGGAGAAGCGGGACCCGGGGCCGGGCGGGGGAAAAGCGGGACCCGGGGCCGGGCGGGGGTGAAGCGGGACCCGGGGCCGGGGGGGGGGGGGACCAAGCGGGGGCCGGGGCCGGGGGGGGGGAGAAGCGGGACGCGGGGCCGGGTGGGGGGGGGGGAGAAGCGGGACCCGGGGCCGGGCGGGGGAAAAGCGGGACCCGGGGACGGGGGGGGGGTAGAAGCGGGGGGCCGGGGGCCGGGGGGGGGAGAAGCGGGACCCGGGGCCGGGCGGGGGGAGAAGCGGGACCCGGGGCCAGGGCCAGGGCCGGGGAGAAGTGGGACCCGGGGCCGGGCGGGGGGGGAGAAGCGGGACCCGGGGCCGGGCGGGGGGAGAAGCGGGACCCGGGGGAAGCGGGACCCGGGGCCGGGCGGGGGGGGAGAAGCGGGACCCGGGGCCGGGGGAAGAAGTGGGACCCGGGGCCGGGGCCGGGTGGGGGGGGGGAGAGAAGTGGGACCCGGGGCCGGGCGGGGGGGGAGAAGCGGGACCCGCCGCCGTCGAAGCGCAGCCCGGTCTTCGGCGGCGGGGGACCCCTTCCATTCCGGGACCCGCCGCCAAAGTGCCCCGAAGGCCCGCGGCGGGGACCCCCCCCCGCCACCGAATTACCGCCAAAGACCGGGCGGCGGGTCCCGCTTCGGCGGTAATTCGGCGGCGGGGGGCTCCCGCCGCGGGTCTTCGGGGCACTTCGGCGGTGGGTCCCGGAACGGAAGGGCCCCCCGCCGCCGAAGACCCCGGGCCCCCGGAATCCTCTGGGCAGCCCTGTCCGAGGGTGCTAAAGGAGTTGGCCGATGAGATTGCAGAGCCATTGGCCATTATCTTTGAAAAATCATGGCGATCGGGGGAGGTCCCGGATGACTGGAAAAAAGCTAATGTAGTGCCCATCTTTAAAAAAGGGAAGAAGGAAGATCCAGGGAACTACAGGCCAGTCAGTCTCACCTCAGTCCCTGGAAAAATCATGGAACAGGTCCTCAAGGAATCAATTCTGAATCACTTAAAGGAGGGGAAAGTGATCAGGAACAGTCAGCATGGATGCACCAAGGGCAAGTCATGCCTGACTAACCTAATTGCCTTCTATGATGAGATAACCGGTTCTGTGGATGAGGGGAAAGCAGTGGATGTGCTATTTCTGGACTTTAGCAAAGCTTTTGATACAGTCTCCCACAGTATTCTTGCCAGCAAGTTAAAGAAGTCTGGGCTGGATGAATGGACGGTAAGGTGGATAGAAAACTGGCTAGATGGTCGGGCTCAACGGGTAGTGATCAATGGTTCCATGTCTAGTTGGCAGCCGGTATCAAGTGGAGTGCCCCAAGGGTCGGTGCTGGGGCCGGTTTTGTTCAATATCTTCATTAACGATCTGGAGGATGGTGTGGACTGCACCCTTAGCAAGTTTGCAGATGACACTAAACTGGGAGGAGTGGTTGATACGCTGGAGGGTAGGGATAGGATACAGAGGGACCTAGACAAATTAGAGGATTGGGCCAAAAGAAATATGATGAGGTTCAACAAGGACAAGTGCAGAATCCTGCACTTAGGACGGAAGAATCCCATGCACTGCTACAGATTAGGGGCCGAATGGCTGGGCAGCAGTTCTGCAGAAAAGGACCTAGGGGTTACAGTGGATGAAAAGCTGAATATGAGTCAACAGTGTGCCCTTGCTGCCAAGAAGGCTAATGGCATTTTGGGTTGTATAAGTAGGGGCATTTCCAGCAGATCGAGGGATGTGATCATTCCCCTCTATTCAGCACTGGTGAGGCCTCATTTGGAGTACTGTGTCCAGTTTTGGGCCCCACACTACAAGAAGGATGTGGATAAATTGGAGAGAGTCCAGCGGAGGGCAACAAAAATGATTAGGGGGCTGGAGCACATGACTTATGAGGAGAGGCTGAGGGAACTGAGATTGTTTAGCCTGCAGAAGAGAAGAATGAGGGGGGATTTGATAGCTGCTTTCAACTACCTGAAAGGGGGTTCCAAAGAGGATGATCTAGACTGTTGTCAGTGGTAGAAGATGACAGAACAAGGAGTAATGGTCTCAAGTTGCAGAGGGGGAGGTTTAGGTTGGACATTAGGAAAAACTTTTTCACTAGTAGGGTGGTGAAGAACTGGGTTACCTAGGGAGGTGGTGGAATCTCCTTCCTTAGAGGTTTTTAAGGTCGGGCTTGACAAAAGCCCTGGCTGGGATGATTTAGTTGGGTTTGGTCCTGCTTTGAGCAGGGGGTTGGACTAGATGACCTCCTGAGGTCCCTTCCAACCCTGAGATTCTATGATTTATGTTTGCAAATTGATTGCTTAATTATTTTCTCCATTATCTTTCTGAGTACAGAAGTTAAGCTGACTGATCTGTAATTCCCTAGGTTGTCCTTATTTCCCTTTTTATAGATGGACACTATATTTTCCCTTTTCCAGTCTTCTGGAATCTCTGTTTCCCATGACTTCTCAAAGATAATTGCTAATGGCTCAGATATCTCCTCAGTC
Organism: Mauremys mutica; assembly: GCF_020497125.1. Lineage (NCBI taxonomy): Eukaryota > Metazoa > Chordata > Testudines > Geoemydidae > Mauremys > Mauremys mutica. Next base: position 268,536,176 of record NC_059073.1, read on the forward strand.
AGCTCCTTGAATATTCTAGGATGCATCAGGTCTTGGTAACTTGAAGACATCTAATTTGTCCAAGTAATTTTTAACTTGTTCTTTCCCAATTTTAGCCTCTTGTGCTACCTCATTTTCACTGCCATTCACTATGTTAGGCATCCAATCACTACCAACCTTCTTGGTGAAAACCAAAACAAAGAAGGCATTAAGCATCTCTGCCATTTCCATCTTTTCTGTTATTATTTCCCCCTTCTGTCCTTGGTCTTCCTCTTGCTTCTAATGTATTTGTAGACTGTTTTCTTGTTTACCATTTATGTCTCCAGCTAGTTTGATCTCATTTTGTGCCTTGGCCTTTCTAATTTTGTCCCTACATACTTGTAGTATTTGTTTATATTCATCCTTCGTAATTTGACCTATTTTCCACTTTTTGTAGGGCTCTTTTTTATTTTTAGATGGTTGAAGATCTCCTGGTTAAGCTACATGATTGTGGTGGTGCTTATTTAGCTGAAGGTTGAAGCTTCTGCAGATTTTCCTGTCTTACATGCATTTTGTTTATTGGAATGGCACGGGGAAAAGGGGAAGGGTGTAGAAGATTAATATTCTATTCTCCACACTATAACTACATCTTTCCCATGATCTAGGATGAACTTTAGGAGCAGGATCACATATAGACTAGCTTCTAAAGCCTCAGCTTATGCTCAAGCCTCTTTACATGTGCCAGTTTGTTATACAATGCAAGGTAAAAATGGTGTTGCACTCTCTCCAGCTATTTGCATATTAACAAAGGCAGTCAAGCTCAACTGAAATATAATTTGCAACACTTGTCTGGTTTCCTTGATGGTATATTAAAACCTCAACATTTTACATGACACTTACGGGAAAATCTCAACGTATGTACAATAGATGGCTTCTATTAACACCCAGAGCCAGTATTACTGAGTTCTTTCACTACTCTTGAGTTCCTTTTGTTGTAAATGGGGCCAAGGCAGCTCTTGGATATTTCCTTACTAGCGTAGACATTTCACTTAAACTGCATACAGCATGCAGGGGTCTGGTATTTTCACGTTGTATTCAGCTAATTACTGTTATCAATGATTACTATCATGCAATGCAATAAACACTGTTGCCTCAAGCTTATTTAGCCACCTATACTATTGCCTTGCCTACTAGAAGACATTTCTATGCAGTCCGAAGGCAATGTAGGGCAGTTTATCTACTGTTGAGGGAGATAAAGCATGAGATGACCATTATGGTTCTTGCTGGCACCAGTGAGGACTGGAAGTGATGATCTTGGTTGCCTTGGGGAAACTGGGCAGTTGCTGGCTGATTTGCAGAAGTCTGTATCACTCTACCCAAAGAGCAGGAGCATGGGGTGGGAAGTGAGCTAATGTAGAGTCATGAAACTGTCGAGGTGGGATCTCTACTCTCTGGGTGCATACAGCCTGAGGAAGATGGTGTCAGAGAAGGAGTAGAGGTAAGAGAGGGCTCTGTATGAGACCGGGATGAAGATGGTACGGGTGCCTTGGACTTTCTCGTCATTACATTTTGATGAGTCTTGATTCCTGAAGAATGTCAGAGAAGATGGATCTTGGCAATTCTAGCTGGCAGGCTTATCTTAGGATGTGTTTAGACAATACCGAGGTTCTTGTGCTGATGTCTAATGGAGCCTTGGAGGTACCATTTCAGGACACAAAGTTTCCTCGGTAACAACTCTTAAGTGACCTACCTCCTCCTCTTCTCTCAGAAAACTGAGACTTTCTTTTTATTATTATTATTATTTGGAGTGTTTCAGCTTCCAATAGGTACTGAAGTACTGGGGGAGTCAGACCCCACACAGGCCTTAGGGACTGTTGCACGAAGAGCTTCAATCCTACTTCCTTCTCTTTGTTTTTACACCCCATAAACACTTTGCACTTGGATGGAACATGAGAGACGCCAAGACTGCTAGAATGCCTGTTGCTCCAGGGGAAAAACCTATTGCAGGTCTGGCAAGCTTTGAATCCCAAATCCTTTGGTGTACCCCGGATAAGAAGCCAAGAGAGCAAAGGATGCAGTCCTGGAAACTGGGGGGAAGTAAAAGAGGGGGGACCTCCCCAAAGGCAACAATTTATGCCAATAAGGAAATAATAAGCAAAAAGAAATATCAATAATGGAAGGGTAAAGTAACATAATAGCCACTAGGAAGCAGTGAACACAGAATTGCTCTGTCTCAAACCACAGGCTGTTGAAAAGGAACTGGAGTGGCAGCGATCCACTCCTCCCTATATGCCCCTAAGAATGTAAGAATGACCATACTGGGTCAGATCAAAGGTCCATCTAGCCCAGTATCCTGTCTTCCAATAGGGGCCAACGCCAGGTGCTTTAGAGAGAATGAACAGAACAGGTAATCACCAAGTGATCCATCCCATCACCCATTTCCAGCTTCTGTTCTGAGGTGAGGTCATGCTATAAGCAGGCATGGACTAACTCAAATCCCTGGTCGATAACGCGTGGGCACATGCACATCATACCATGGAGCACTTCCAGGGACATATATTTGAGGAAACTAGATTTCCCCAAAACAACCGCCTTTCCCAGAGCCTGCTTCCCTACCTCTTCAAACTCTTGTGGTCTGGTGTCATTTTATTTTATTTTTTATTTGATTCACAGGGCAGGGAGCTTGTCTTTATTTCCTCACAAAGCAACATGCACATCCATTAAGGTACATAAATCCTATATGTCACTTGTTTTCCTCATTTGTATACCACAGTTTATGCTTGTCTAGCTTCTGGACACCATGTAGCACAGTCTTTAGTACTTATTGCAGAGTCCAAACTTGCTCTTGGTCAAGGAAAGCAAAGGTCAATCTTGCATAGTTTCAAAATTACCATGATCGGATTGGAAATTCTTATTGATTCCTGCTCGTGCTGTGTCTTGTCCAGAAAACTATGTTGTCTCATCAGCTCCCTGGAGTTGTGCGAAACTTGTCTCAGCTCATGCCACTCTGGATGTCTTCAGATATATCACAGTGAAGCTAAATACCAATCAGATCAGGAACAATTACTCCTGAAAGGTGTCTTCCACCAGATTTGAGTACCTCAAATTAATTAATTACCAGTTAATGGGAGGTACTTAACACATTTGTGAAAATTAGTGTGGCCACTCTCCCACATTCCTTCTTTACCCCTAGTCATCAGCCTATATGTTATTGTCCTAAAGATATAATTGGAAGATACCAGTTTATAAAAAAATATTTTCTTCTAAAACAGTTTAGTCTATTACATAGTCAATATGTAAACATAATCAAAGTGGGAAGCTATGAACAGATTAAGAAAGATGTGCTCTCTCAAGCTATTTTGAAAGTTTCCTCTTATACATTGCACAGCATTGCATAGATACAGCACTTTTGAGAGTTTCAAGACAAAGTTCAACATTACAAATAATGCAGTTTGATCTGGAAAAGAAAACACAGGACACACCTTAATTTTTAAAAATAAATTTAGATTTAAATTGATATTCTCAACGTAGGAATGATCAATAATGCTGATTAAGAGTCACAGTAATATCATCAGGAAAAAAAGTTTTGCTCTCAGATGCTGGACAAAATAACGACGTTTTCAGATCCAGCAGGATGGCTGCAAATATACCAGCAAATCACATATATTAACAGGCTTGTTGCAGATGAAAACCTCAGATTTAATTTTGTCCTATACTAGAACACACAGACTGTAGCATTTTTTAAAATCTGCCTTTTCCTTCCTCTTTTTGTAGCTTGCTGGTGTTTTGAGATGACACTTGCCAGGTGGTTTAGTTGCCGTGCTGTAGCACAAAGCTGTAAGCGATATCACCCTGTGCCAAGAATGACTTCAGTGAACTAACCCAACTTGAGAAGGCTGAATCTTTTCCCCTGGGGGGAGGGTGTGGATAGGAATAAATTCTAAAGTAAAATTCAAAGCATTGCATAGCTACAGCTACATTTTAAAGAGAAGGGCACTGACTCAGTTTGTGTATAATTATGAAAGATATTGTATGGGGATGCCAACTATATTGGAATATATGGATCTTTTAAAATGACTAGACATGTCTTGACTAAGAAGTACACTTGTCTAAAAAAACTCCAGAGATAAGGTAACATTGAAGCCCCAGATATTTGTTCTGGAGCGCACTCAGCAAAAATTCTGTTTAGTCTATAGCGTGGTTCTGTAAAAGATGGTTTGTAAAAGTTTGTCTCTGACCAGATGAAATGTTAGCATTCTACGAGCAAGACCCATGTGTAAACACGTTTATACTAAAAATTCTAGTGAGAGTATAGACATGGGATTAGAAAATTGGACAGTAAGGAGCTGTCTAGTATACAGAGAAGTCACAAGAGGAAATAAAGTATAGACTTGCCTTAAGAAGCTTTAGTACCATCTTTGGAATGCATGTGTTTGAAAGTACAGTAACTGAGCTCCCACTCTACATAATGGGGACCTACTGTATTCTATCACTCAGCTCAGTACTGGATATTATTCTGGGAAGTGAGCTGGGTGTTCTGAATCTAGATTAACCTAACAATGCTACTAAAAGCATGCACCATATATATGCAGAAATGTGTAGTGCCCATTACTGTTACTTGCTCAGCAAGACCCATGTAAACAAAATGTTTTAGCACATTGTCAATGGATTCCGGTATTAAAACACATAAGCCAATCTACTATACCTAACTAGATAATTCACATCGTCAAGGAAATGAGAGACTGAGCAACAGCCTGAGTGAACAGAGGAAGGCCACTCCTACAGTAGGGAGCTAGCACAAGAGAGGAAGCAGTGGGAGAAAGGAGTGAATAAAAGGTGCCTTAGGCGCTTGGGAGAAAGGACAGAAATCCTCTTCAGGAACTGGAGAGTAGCAGCAGCAGCAGGTGCCTTCTGTATGTAGGGCTTCGATCCACATATATAGTATATAAAGTGAAATAAGCAAATTTTGAATTACTGGTCAATTATATTCCTTCTCAGGAATGTGATGACTGGAGATTTATGATAATCACCCTAACTTCATGAATTATGAGACTTTTATTCTCTCAATTGTCTGGTTATTCTCCTGCTGTATACTGAGAGAGAGAGAGAGAGAGAGAGAGACATATAAACACATACATATGGCCTTTAGACATAGACAAAATATATCAAAATTAGCCTGATCCCAGATAATCAAAACATGTACTTTAACAAATATATTCTTTTAAAATTCTATTTTACCTACTGTGTTTAGTATTCAGCTCCTTATAAACAAGTCCCATGAAAGAGCTAAATTGGAGGAAATTCAAAAAAATGAACATAACTGACACTGTTTTCAGAACTTCTAGGGCCACAGAATATTAACAGCCATGATTTCATAGCTACTTTTATAATCATTAACCTGGAGACACATTCCATTTCTTTATTTTTTTTATTTGACAAGCAGCAGTATCATGTTCATATTTTTTATTTTACACTTTAATGTAGATACAATTATTAGGATATTTGTCATATTACAATATTTAGTTTAACTTTTTCTTTTAAGATACATTAAAAAACATCAACTGCAAACGTGAAGGGGAAAAAAAAAAAAAAAAAAAAAAAGCATGGTACCCAACCAAATTTCCACATTTCAGCAATACTTCACTCACTCATTCTTTTAGTAAAGTTTTAAGAAATGTCATAATGACATGAGCTTGAAATATCTATAGGCATTTTCATTGACGCTCATGACGTGGCACTGGTGATGTTGTAAACAGCAGAAAAACAGGGGCTGCCAAGTGACCAGTTATGGAGGCACAGACCTGCTTCTTCCCACAGGAACACACCAAACAGTGACAGCAATGCTCTCTTACAACCACACCTGCTGGAGAGCAACATCATGCTACATAACTGTATTCATCTGCTGAGGCCTGGCTTCGCTCGATGTATTGTTTATCTATCAGAACTTCAATACATTTCTTAATCATGCTGATACTTGGGTTAAACCTAGCTCTCGACTGGCTAATTACCTGTGGAAGAAAAACATTTAATATATCACTTATTCATTAACATCGCATCAATGCAAATGCAATATAAATTTTCTCTAAAGAAAAAAAAGACCACAAAAATGATTATTACATACTATATTTCTGAGAGACAGAAAGCTTCCATCATGTACTAAGGTCAAAACACACACACACACACACAGATTGTTTCTGTCCTGTTCTGTCTATTTCTTTTATTTGTTAAGTTTACTTTTCCCATCAATGGAAAATTGTAACTTGCAGTTGCACCCCTTGGTTAACTTGTCACAGAACAGATAAAGGGCAACATTCAATTTAACATTCATATAGTCTACATTTCTTTACCTATATTAACAACTTCTTATATCAGTGGTTTTCAACCTGTGGTTAATGGACCCCAGGGGGTCCACAGACTATGTCTAAGAATTCTGCACCTCCATTTGAATTTTTTAGGGGTCCACAAATGAAAAGGTTGAAAATCACTGCCTTAGATAAAAAAAAAAAAGAAAATCATTTAAAAAATCCAATGTGCTTTTCGCTAATTATGTTGTTTACTTTTTGAATTTGTCAGCTTGGCAAATACAGTAGAAATCAGTTAGGTCAGTTTCACTTCCGAGTTACCAGTACTGCAGTGTTTCATTTGTGAATATTATAGTTTGTTATTTGTAAAAGAATAGTTTCAATTAGAATTTAAAATTAAAATAATTATTAGTCGTAGGTTTTATAACTGTTTTTATAAAAACTGTTGAGGCAATTTGAAGTGATAGACAATATTCCTTTAATGTGGGTTTATAGTCTGATTGCCAAATGAATTGTGCTCAAGATTACAAGTAAAGAGATTACTGAAGAAGAGGTTAAATCTAGCATGGGATCTCAGAGCTAAGCACAGTTTTCTCTTCATGAATCTTCATAACTAAGGCTGGTTGTTTGTCATGGCAAAAAAAAGGTAATTTTAGTTTTTTTAAAAAGGAAAGATAATAGCAAACAAGTTCATTTTCCTTTTGAATAGCCATCACTAATAGTTTAAAGATATATATATGAAGACGGAAAAATACAAAAATACACCAAATGATAAGCATTTTATGAAACATTTGGTAGCATGTTTGTTTGGACAAAACATGTTATCCATTCATAAATTACATGTTTTAAAACCATTAAAAAGAACCTCAGCTCACTCTCCCATTCTCCACTATTCAGGACAAAACGACAAATTAGAAAAAATGGAGCCTTTCAGTAGCAGTTTGGCTGGGGTTGATAGAGCCCGTACTTTGAATGAAAAAAACTAAATGCCACTTTCTGTAATAGACATCGTGGCCTGACAGTCTTAATTATCCTCAGTAATCATTAGATAACACATTTCCCATAACTTCATTTACTTCATTTCTCCTATACTTCATTTCTTTCATTCCTGCAAAGCTAAGAGGGGACAAGCTAGATTCTGTACTTCCTTATGCATCATAACCAAAATTGTCTGCTAAGTTCTAATCGATTATACCTGTGCTGCTTCAGCCCCAGACTTTGAAGGAATTGGACAGATGCATTGAAATGCCTAATTTGGCCTGCAGAAACAATCTTTTTCTGGGACTAACTTTCCCCACAGTGAGACATTTGGGCTGTGCCTCTCTTCTTATAAATACTCAAGGCAGTTCAGACTGGTTCATAAGATTCTGGGGCTTGGCCATGCCCTTTCTATTCATACATCAGATGTGTTCAAACGCTGGTAGATAAATTAAAAAAAACCTATTCACCCATGATAACTAGATACACAATGATTGTGGAAGACATCATCATAGACATAGCTGAAGAAATTATCCTGGGTCTCTCTCAACACTTGTAAGAGTATTGTCCATACTCTTGAGCAGTCCGAGAGAACAGAAGGTCTGAGAGAAGCTAGATGAGTCTATTACTTCAGAGGAGTATACTTTTTTTTTTGCTGCTCAGTAATCAAGCTGTATGACTACCACTGAAGTTCAGTGAGAGTCTCAGCGCTTATGTCACTTCTGAAAATGGGATATATACTTCAAAGTCAGTTAGGTGCTTTTGAAAATCTACCCCAGTAGGTAATTTGAGACAATGAAAATTATTAAAAAGGAGAAAGCAACCATCTTCCTAGCAATGGAAGAAGGGGAAAAAAAGCAAATACAAGCAGACCTGGCTATCTGAGAGCAACAGTATCTTTTGCCAGCAATCTCTCACTTGCTTCCCTTGTGAAAACAATTTCACATTGCAACTGGATACAGCAGGGAACATCCTAGCTTTGGGTGGGCAAACTTTTTGGCCTGAGGGCCACATCTGGGTATGGAAATTGTATGGCAGGCTATGAATGCTCTGGGGATGCAGGTTCTGGGATGGGGCCAGAAAAAAACGGTTACTCACCTTTTTATAACTGCTGTTCTTTGACATGTGTTGTTCATGTCCATTCCAAGCAGGTATGTGCGCACTGCGTGCATGCCAGCCCGAAGATTTTCCCTTAGCAGTGTCCGTAGGGTCGGCCTTGGCGCCCCCTGGAGTGGCACCTCCATGGCACACTATATAGGGGCCCGCCGACCCTCCACCCCCTCAGTTCCTTCTTGCTGGCACTCCGACAGAGGGGCAGGAGGGTGGGTATTGGAATGGACATGAACAACACATCTCGAAGAACAACAGTTACAAAAAGGTGAGTAACCGTTTTTTCTTCGAGTGATTGTTCATGTGCATTCCAAGCAGGTGACTCACAAGCCTGAGTTTAGGTGGCAGGGTCGGAGTTCACTGCAGACTGGAGCACTGCCTTGCCGAAGACTGCATCATTTCTGGCCTGGTGCGTGATGGCATAGTGCGACGTGAATGTGTGGATTGAGGACCACGTGGCAGCCCTGCATATCTCCTGTGTCGGGACCTGAGCCAGGAATGCCGCGGAGGAGGCCTGTGCCCTTGTGGAGTGGGCTGAGATTGGCAGGGCAGGCACCTTGGTCTGATTGTAGCATTTGCGGATGCAAGCAGTGATCCATGAGGAGATACACTGTGAAGAGATGGGGAGCCCCTTCATCCTGTTGGCCACAGCTACAAAGAGTTGGGTTGATTTCCTGAACGGTTTAGTTCGTTCAATATAGAGTGCCAGGGCCCTGCAAACGTCCAGGGAATGCAGCCTACGCTCTCCGTTGGAGGATTGTGGCTTAGGGTAGAACACAGGGAGAAAAATGTCCTGCCCCATGTGGAATTGGGAGACCGCCTTAGGAAGGAACGTCGGGTGTGGCCTAAGTTGGACTTTGTCTTTGTGGAAGGCAGTGTATGGAGGCTTGGACATCAGCACTCTGAGCTCCGATACCCTCCTGGCCGAGGTGATAGCCACGAGGAATGAGACCTTATAGGAGAGATATAGCAAACAGCAGGTAGCCAGTGGCTCGAAGTGGGGCCCCGTGAGGGCAGAGAGGACCAAATTAAGGTCCTAAGCCGGGACTGGTTGTCGAGTACGCGGGAACAGCCTATCCAGGCCCTTGAGGAAGCGACAAACCAATGGGTTTGTGAAGACTGAACCACCTTCAGCTCCTGGGTGGAATGCAGAGATAGCCGCCATGTGGACCCGAACCGAAGAGAGGGCAAGTCCTCGCTGTCTCAACTGGAGTAGGTAATCAAGGATGAAAGGGATCGGGGGGAGCAATGGAGCCTGTCCCTGCTGTTCAGCCCAGATGGAAAAAAGTTTCAACTTGGCCATGTATGTGGCCCTGGTGGAGGGTTTTCTGCTACCGAGGCGGACTTGTCTGACTTGCTGTGAGCATTGCATTTCCACCGGGTTTAGCCATGGAGCATACAGGCTGTGAGGTGGAGTGACTCCAGGTTCAGGTGGCAGAGGCGGCCTCGATCCTGTGATCAGGTCCGGGAGCAGGGGCAACGTGAGGGGCACCTGTATGGACATGTGCAGCAGCGACGTGTACCAATGCTGGCACGGCCACGCCGGCACTATCAGTATGACACGAGCATGATTCCTGCATATCTTGAGGAGTACCCTGGGGACCATGGGGATCAGAGGGAAGGTGTAAAGCAGGCCGCCTTCCCACGAAAGGAGGAAGGCATCCATTAGAGACCCTGGACTGCGCCCCATGAGGGAGCAGAACTATCGACACTTCCTGTTGTCCCTCGAGGCAAACAGGTCTATCTGGGGATAACCCTAGAGATGGAAGATTGAGCGTGCCACTTCTCGGCGAAGGGACCACTTGTGACCATGGAACGAGCGGCTGAGGGCATCTGCCAGGCTGTTCTGCTCCTCCAGGAGGTAGGATGCCGTTAGGTGAATTGCGTTCTGTACGCAAAAGTCCCATAATGCGAGGGCTTCCTGGCACAGGGGAGAGGAGCCTGCACCCCCCTGTTTGTTGATATAGAACATTGCCGAGGTATTGTCCATGAGGACTGCAACACACCTGCCCGCCAAGCGAGATTTGAAAGTGAGGCAGGCAAGGCAAACAGCCCATAGCTCCCTGATGTTGATGTGTAGGGAGAGGTCCTCTGGGGACCAAAGGCCTTGGGTCCTGAGATTCCCTAGATGAGCCCCCCACCCCAGATCCGACACATCTGTCACCAAAAAAGGGCTGGCTAAGGGCTGGCGAAGGGTACTCCTGCATAGACCACCCGCGGGTCAAGTCACCACTGGAGGGAATCCAGCACCACTCGGAGAAGCGTCACCACTGAGTCCAGCGCATCTCTGGTTGGTCGGTACACAGACGCTAAGCAGGACTGAAGAAGGCGCAGCCTGAGACTGGCATGGCTCACCATGTCGGTGCACGCAGCCATATGTCCCAGCAACTTGAGGCAGTTTCTCGCTGTTGTGGTCAGGAAACAGCGGAAACCGAGGATGTCGGAGGACATGGACCAAAACCTGGCCTCCAGTAGGTATGCTCTGGCCTGCGTCAAGTTCAGAACTGCCCCTATGAACTCTATCCGTTGGACAGAAGACAGGGTAGACTTGGCCTCGTTCAACAGGAGACCGAGCTCGAGGAAGGTCTGTCTGATAAAGACCACCTGAGCCTCCACCTGTGCCTTGGAGTGGCCCTTGATGAGCCAATCGTCCAGGTAGGGAAACACCTGAGTCCCGTGCTTGCGCAGGAAAGCTGCTACAACTGCCATGCACTTTGTGAAGACCCTTGGGGTGGCTGACCCTTGGGCAAACTGGAGATGGGTGTTGCCCACTATGAACCTGAGATAATGTCCGTGCTGAGGGATTATTGCGATATGGAAATACGCATCCTTCAAGTTGAGGGCGGCGTACCAGTCTCCTGGATCCATGGAGGGGATGATGGAGGACAGGGAGACCATATGGAACTTGAGCTTCTTTACAAACTTGTTCAGACGCCGCAAGTCCAGAATGGGTCAGAGGCCCCCTTTTGCCTTTGGTATTAGGAAATAGCGGGAGTAAAAACCCCTGCCCCTGAGGACTTCCTCCACTGCCCCTACTACGAGGGACTGCACTTCCTGAATTAGAAGTTGCTCGTGAGGGGGGTCCCTGAAGAGGGACAGGGAGGGGGGCTGGTGGGGCGGGAGGGAGGAGAATTGGATAGAATATTCCCTTTCTACCGTGCGGAGCACCCAACTATCCTATGTGATTCGGGACCAGGCACGATAGAAGGAGGACAGAAGTGACGAAAAGGTAGGGTTGGTAGGATCCAGAATCCTGACTGGTAGGTCATCCTCGACTGCACCATCAAGTTTATGGTCTAGGCCCCAAGGGAGGCCGCAGCTGGCCAGACGGCTGGCCAGAGGGCTGTTGTTGCCTCCTTCTGCCATTTCTGCTTCACCTACTCGAGGGCTCCAGTTGTTTCTGGGGCTGGTATGGCCGTGGAGTTGGCTGTGGCCTGAATTGCCTGCGTTGGGTGGCTGGGGTGTGCAGGCCTAGCGAGCGTAAGGTAGCCCTTGAGTCCTTTAAGCTACGGAGCCCCTTGTCCATCTTCTCGGAGAAGGGCATGGGCCCCTCGAAGGGGAGGTCCTGGATGGTCTGTTGGACCTCATGTGGAAGGTCTGAGACCTGAAGCCAGGCTCCCTGCTGCATGACCAGCCCGGTTGCCAGCATGCGGGAGGCTGCATCCGCTGCATCCAGGGCCGCTTGGAGGGATGCCCGGGAAATCAGCTTCCCCTCCTCTACCACAGCGGAAAATTCTGTTCACGATTCCTGGGGAAGGAGTCAGGCGAATTTGGACAAGGCCGAGCACGTATTATGGCCATACCAGCTCACTATAGCCTGTTGGTTGGCTATATGTAAGTTGCAGACCCCCCGCTGAGTACACCTTTCTACCCAAGAGGTCCAACTTCTTGGCCTCTCTGTTCTTCGGTGTAGACCCTTGGAATCCCTGACGCTCCCTTTGGTTGGCCGCATCCACAAGCAGAGAGTCCGGGGGAGGGTGGGTATATAGGTATTCATGGCCCTTGGAGGGTACAAAGTAGCACCTCTCTGTCTTTTTGGCCGTAAGGGCCAATGAAGCTGGCATCTGCCACAAGATGCAGGACGTATCTGCTATCATTTTGATCAACGGTAGGGCAACCATAGACGGGCCCGAGGGGGCCAGGATGTCCACAACTGGATCTACATCCACCTCGATCTCCTCCGCTTGGATCGCCAGGCTCTGAGCGGCACGCTTAAGTAGCTGCTGAAGCACCCGGTTGTCCTCTAGGGCCGGTGGCGCTGAAGTTTCCGCAACCGCCTCATCCAGCGAAGAAGAAGAGATGACCTGCAAAGGACCTTCCACTGTACCCTGAGCCTCTGCAGGGTTCTGCGGCACACGGTACTCTGGTTGCGTGGCCGGTGCAAATGTAGGATGCGGCACTGCGGCTGGTACCGGGGTCAACGTCTAACGACGAGGTGTGCTGGGCAGTGCCTGCGACGTCAGAAACATGGTCCCTGTCGGTGCCAGTGTCTGACTAGGCGGCGCCGGGTTCTGTTGCGGCACACTCCTGTTTGACAGTGGTGCTGGAGACATATGCGCTGAAGCCACTGACGTCGAGGAGACCGACACAGACCTGAAGCGCGGGCCGTGCGCCTGTCCCAAGGACTGACGGTAGGCCCAGGGAGTCTGGAACGGCCACTGGGAGGGCATTTACCACTGTTGCTGCCACTGCACTGGGTAAGGTCATTGGCTTGCCTGAGAAGCCGACCTCCTGCTTCTCGGTCTACTGGAGCGGTAGGATTCAGCCTCCGAGTCCGAGGTCTCTGAATAGGAAGACCGAGGGGGAGCAGTACCCACTGTCGCCGGGGCAGGGACTGGAGTGACATCATGGATGGCTTGCCCCTTGTTTGGATCGGGCAGTGTCTGGCAGCTCTTTCCACCAGCGTGAGGAAGCCAGCACGCACTGGGAGGCGTAATAAGTCAGAGACCACCTTGAACGCCTCCAGCGTCGATGGAAGACGCACATTCTCGCTGAGGTCTGGGGATCTAGACCGGTCTGGACTTGACTGCACCGCCAGCGGGGCGAGAGTCAGTGGGACCTTGGAAGGATGCGGTTGTGGCTTGGCTTGTCCCACCGCAGTCGTGGACGCTGCCGGCCTTTTAAGGTCCTGGTGAGGTGAACGGTTCCTCACCAGCCTCTTCTTTTTTGCGGGCACCGGAGATAGTGATCGGTGCTGCACAGAGGACGATTTTCTATGTCCCGATTCTCTCTGGTGCTGGGAAGTAGAGGTCTTAGACTGGGCCTCCTGTCTTGATAGCGGTGCCAGAGCACTGCGCACCGAGGATGAGGTGCAGGACAAGTGCGGGTTACTCTTTGGCATAAACTTCTTGGAGTCCGTGCAGAGTTTAAACCCTGGGGACCCAGGCATGCCCCAGTGGGTTGACGAGTACGTTTCGGGGTGGGAAGCCCCCCAACAACTAACACTAATTCTAAACTATGAGAGGGAACAACTATATACACTTAGACGAGACACTGCTAGGTTTGTTCCAAGAGCGAGCAAAGTTACAGCTAGCCGTCACCGGCGCTAAGAAGGAACTGAGGGGGTGGAGGGTCGGCAACCCCCTATATAGGGCGCCATGGAGGCGCCACTCCAGGGGGCGCCAAGGCCGACCCTATGGAAGCTGCTACGGGAAAATCTTCTGGCTGGCGTGCATGCAGCGTGCACACACCTGCTGGAATGTACATGAACAATCACTCGAAGAAGAATGAGGAGTTCATGGTGCAGGAGGGGGCTCCAGCCTGGGGACTGGGATGCTGGAGGGGGTGAGGGCTCCGGCTAGAGGTGTGGGCTCTGGGGTGGGGCCCGGGATGAGGAGTTTGGGGTGTAGGAGGGGGCTCTGGGCTGAGGAAAGGGGTTAGGGTGTGGGAGGGGATATGGGCTCTGGGCTGGGGGTGTGGATTCCAGGGTGGGGCCAGAAATGACAGGTTCAGGGTGCAGGGAAGGGGGCTGGGGTTCAGGAGGGTGAGGGCTCTGACTAGGGGTGCGAGGATTAGGGTTCAGAAGGGTGCTCCACGCTGGGGCTGAGGGGTTTGGAGGGTGGGAGGGGGATCAGGCCTGGGACAGGGGGTTGGGGCACAGGAGGAGGTCGGGGTGCAGGAATTGCAGATGAAGACAGATGGATGACAGTTGTGTGGAGATCAGTGTCTGGATCTTACTGTATGCTCCCTGTATTGAGAAGTCTCTGTGGACATCATAGTGGAGTACTTTTTGGTTCAGGGACCTCTGGGTCATTTGATATTGTGTATCTATTTCAACTCTTACACAAATAATCCTTTAAGAAGGGAATTAAAAATTCCTCTGATCAGTAAAATGGGGTAATGATGGTTACCTCCTTTGCAAAGCACTTCAAGATCTACTGATGAAGAGCGCTAGGTATTAAATCATCACATATCTGTATGCCAAAAGCATGGAGAGGGTCCTCCTAATCTTTCTGCAAGGTAGCCTGGATTATGCTCTAAAAACACTAGTACAAAATGAAGCCCTGAACTACTCAAACTGGCTACTAACAATACCTTCATAAGCACCTTGGGGTACACAGATTAAAAGGTAAGGTTTTGTAAGGGGGGAGGGATAGCTCAGTGGTTTGAGCATTGGCCTGCTAAACCCAGGGTTGTGAGTTCAATCCTTGAGGGGTCACTTAGGGATCTGGGGCAAAAATTGGTCCTGCTAGTGAAGGCAGGGGGCTGGACTTGATGACCTTTCAAGGTCCCTTCCAGTTCTAGGAGATTGGTATATCTCCAATTATTACCTATTGGTATTGATAGCCATGATTTCTGTAGGCAAAAGAAATTTCAGATAACAGGTCTAGACTGGACTATGAAAGGTAGCATCTGTCAGGTCCATAATCATTAGAAAGTCTACTGGAAAGACTGCCATGATGGTGGAAGCTAGAGTCTCCAGGCTAAGTTTTGCTTTGTTCACTGATCTGATTGTTCACAGCCTCTTGAGAAGCATGACGGTCTGAAAAATCCTTAACTGGTGAGGGGATGTTTTGGCACGGTGAGTCTCAGGTGAAAGAGAGGACTGACCACACTGTGCTGAGATGTCTCCGGAGGAGTCTTGGCTGGTGTAGGGTGGGATGCAGAGTCCCCTACAGGTTTGGACTATAAGTCCCTTCCTGTGGGACAGCAAGGGTGTATATACTGAGAAAAACTGGTAGAACATTCCCTTCTGTGTGTCCTAAGAGGGTCTCCTCATAGACGGAGCTCCTCTTGGCCTTTTACTTGCTTTATTTAACTTGCTGCACAATGGTGGGAAAGTAGGGAGAAACGGGAAGGAGCTTAACGGGTGATCACATTCAGGGCTCAGAGCTCTAGAAATTTTGATTCCCTGATCAGGGGTGGGAATGTTCGGGAAGTCTGTGCTTGCTGCTACTGCAAAAAAGCTTTAAAAGCACTGGGATAGCTAAAGTGGGAGTACTGAGCCACTGTTCTGTTTGAGCTGCCAGCCAGAAAATCTGTGCTAGTGGCCACATATGAACTGCCATTAGTACCTACAGGAAGAGGTACAAGTGTCTCAGACAAAGAAGCGAAAATTTTTACTAGAAAAATGTAATGGGACTGAAGGTAATATTAAGAAATCTGAATGCACTGACATTGACATGAAATAAAAATGTTGCAAGAACAGGGAAAGGAGCGTTTCAACTTGGACAATTAAGAAGCTAAAGTTTTAGAACATGTATCATATGGGTGTGACTTGTTCTTTGCCTAAACAAATTAGTCTGCACCAACTTAGTGTTAATTGTTAGACTTCTATAACACTATGCATAATTTGCTCTGCATCTTGGAAAAAAGTTTCAGAAGCACTCAAGTGACTTCGGATCCTAAGGCCCAGTTTCAAAAGTGACTTTAGCTCTTAAGTGCCTTTAGAAATTGGGGCTTATGGTCCTAAGTCAGTAAGGCATTTTTGAAAAGTTTACTCTAAGTTTATCTGGAAGCTATGGCTGAGTACTTGATGAGTGGAGTGTCAACAAGATAAGTGACAACACTGCTGTGTGATTTTCACTGGTTGCCATTCAATTTCTGGGTGGAAACTGAAGTGTTGATTTTGCCTATAAAGCTCTATATGTTCCAGGACTGGTCTTGACAGACTGCATCCTTCCTTGTTCTGTATTGCCAGAGTGGAGATCTGCAGAGACATCTGAGCAGGAGCGCTCTTTAGTTATGTATGAGAAGGAGCTGCCAGCTAGTTTTTTTCCTGTAAAACCCCCTTGACTTGGTAATTCATTCTTTCTCTTGATGCAAAATAGCCTAAATCTACTACCACCTAGGTATGCTGCAAGGCTCACCTGTCTTTTAGGCAAGGTAGGAGTGCAGAAGGAGTAAGGTAGATACTGAGATGGAACGGGTTACTGATTTACTTACTATATTACTTGGGGTACGTCCATACTACCCGCCCGGGTCGGCGGGTAGCGATCAACTTCTTGGAGTTCGATATATCGCGTCTCATCTAGACACGATATATCGAACTCCGAACGCGCTCCCGTCAACTCCGGAACTCCACCACCGCAAACGGCGGTGGTGGAGTCGACGGGGGAGCTGCGGACTTCAATCCCGCGCCGTGAGGACGGGTAAGTACTTTGAACTAAGGTACTTCGAGTTCAGCTACGCTATTCGCGTAGCTGAACTTGCGTACCTGAGTTCAAACCCACCCCCTAGTGTAGACCAGGCCTTGGTTATGATTGGATTTTGTTATAGGATGTAGGTGGCTTATCATATAGTATAATTATGTGATTTTAAGTGATGAAAGATCACCTAGGCCAGGGTTTTCAAGAGTGGCTAAGACTGAGGGTTTCTCAATTTTGGAACTAAGATACATTAAGGAACTGATTTTCAGAAGGTGGGTGTTCAGATCTCAAGCTGAATATACCAGATCACTAGTGACTAGAAAATTCTGGCTGTACAGTTCTGGATAGATGCCCATTCTGGGGTGGTCTTGGGGGTGGGGATGAAGAAAAAGGGGCAGAATCAATGCAGTCTAGAGAATTTAGATACTTTGTCTCCCCTTAAAATTGAGATGATGTCTAAAATTTCAACACACTTAAAATCTGAGCTATAAAGCAAAATGAAATCCAGCCTCATCATAAGAGTTCTGGGCTTGTTGGGTATCACTGTGAAAATTATACATGCATTAATGCCCATGACAGGATAACCACAACTAAACATTCCCACTTAAGTAAAACTCCTACATTCTGAACTAAAGCAATTTAGAAAAATTCTTGCCAGTCATTAAAATATTAGTTCTGAGATATACACTGTCTCAGTTTTGTGATTAAACACAGCACTCAGTCATCATATAGCTTTTCATTTAGATCATGATAATGGACAGCATTTCCTCTTACCTCCTGAATAAGAGCATTATGTCGCAGCACTTTACGTGCTTTCATGATACGGACTATAGCAGCTTGAAGGTACATTTTCCTGTCTTCATCTACAGCACTTCTGGTCTGCTCCATCTCCTGAAATATGGGAAAAATGGTGATGCTGCAAACACACTAGGATCAATAAACATTCAGAAAACACCTACAACGCTTCTGACTTTGCTAAAGGAAAAAAAAAAGTAAAATGTTAACAATGAAAGCTAGTTAAATCTCAATTTTAGAGCTTCTGGGCAGGATTTTTGTCTATGATTACAGCACACAAAATGCAAGTTGGGGTGGGAATGGGGGAGGAAAAGGAGAGTTCTAAAGTAGCATAAAGCTTACTTTTTGCATTGGCTTGATCCCAGTGAAGTTAATGTGCAATACCAGTCTCTCTGTGCAGTTAGGGCTGCCTTAAGATTGCTGTAATTTACAATGACTGCTCGTGACACTCTGTACCTCAAAGCAACACCCTGGAACCCCCATATTCACCACTGTCATAGAATTATGATAGGTTTTGTAAAAAGCATGCCTTGTGAGGTATCATTTTAAAAGTCTTGATCTGTTGAACATTAATATCCTCTTGGATTGTATGTGCTATCATTGTATGTGAAATTATGAAGGTTTGCTCTGTGTGTGTTACTGAAATACGTTGTGGAACACCCACAACCAACCTTTCAGGTAAAACAATGCAGTAGCCGGACAGCCGTTAATGGCTCATCAACACCCATGAAGGAAAGAATCCCAGAAACTATACACATATGTAGACATCTCAGAGGGAGCATGTATACAACAGAGACTGCTTGACCAATGGGAATTGCCTGTTACCCACACGTCATAGCAAAAGATCTTTCCAGCAAGTTGGAAGAAACTATAGAAGAGGGGAAGTGACATCATAACTTGGCCTCACTCCCTCCACAACTCAACACCTGGAAACACATCTGGAGAACAAAGACGTTGAACTCAGAGAGGTGGTCCCAGCCCTTGTATTGAGGATCTATAACCTGCTTGTACCATCTGTCAGGATGACACACTGCTTGATTCAAATCCTGTTTAGTTTGTAGAACTTAGACTGCGAATTTAACCCACTCTGATCTATATGCCTGCTACTTATAATCACTTAAAATCTTTCTTTCTGTAGTTAATAAACCTGTTTTATATTTTACCTAAACCAGTGTTTTTCGGTTGAACTGTGTGGGACATCTGCTGAGGTTACAAAGGTGGGTGCACATCCATTTTCCCTTGCAGAAGTGGCGAACCGGATAATAAACTTGCACTGGTCAGAAGCCTGACCATTATAAGACAGTGCAGTTCTGGGGTGCAAGACAGGGGAGCTGAGAGGAATTGGCTGGAGCCTCTCTATTGTTGGTTCATGAGTGGCTGGGAAAAGATTCATGTAACTCAGCTGGGTGGGTCCCTGCCTGTGGATGTCTGTGTAAATGCAGTACCTGCCAGAGGTTTGTGGCTTGACAGCATCACGGAGTGAGAGGGAGCCCAGGTTGCTGGAACAAAGGGCCCACAGTCCAGGTTGTACCTCGGGGACCCTGTCACACTGCTAACAACCCTAAGCAGCCAAAACCACAGCTAAGGACCAGTATCAGAGTGTTCTGTCCAAACCCCCTTTCCCTGATACATGAACAGCAGGGAAAGAGATCAGTGTTAGAGTCTCTGTAGCCCATAACTGCCACCAACAGATCCCTCTGGAGCTAGGTATTTTAGCTTCAGGAACAGACTGTACAGTATTGCAGCCTGATCTACATAAAGCATGATATAAACACATATTATAGCTCTGCATATTTGCAGTTTTGCTCACTTTTAAAACTATAAAGCTCTCCTAAAATTCTACAAATCCCTGTCTTAAATGTAAATCCTCTTGAATTAGCATTCTCTAATGAGAAATTGTTTAAAAAACTGTCCCAATCTATACTAACGGCTTATTATTCCCTCCCACACACAGGCAGAAATGCATAGTTTCAGTCAGATTAGAATCTATAAATTATGATTCATGTGATCAGTGTTTTATATAACAAAGACAGATGCTCCTGCCTGGAGGACCTTAATTAGTTCAGGCAGATAAGACAGTTTATCATGAAGTGGTGAAGGTATCTGAAGAGAGCAGTGCAAAAAGGCTCCATAAAAGAGGTGTGTTTTCAGGAGGAAGATGTTCTTGAAAGATGAAAGGAAAGTTGCTTGGTGTCTGAGATGAGGGAATTTCAAAGCACAAGAGGTGCCATGGAAGAAGGTGAAAATCTGAGAATGGGATAAGAGTGCAAGGGTAGCTTCAGAAAGGCTTAAAGTGGAAGGATAAAGGAGGAGAAAAAGAGCACATATAAAGGAGCACGACAGCTGAAATGGATCTTGAAAGTGAGGCCATGGGGCCTGGACTTCATGCAAAAGGCAAGAGAGCTAGAGATGAATAAAGGTAAAGATCCTGGTAGAGGGAAAATGAATATACTATGGTTTCAAGATGTTATGCTCAGTAAAGGAAACAAAATTATAGGTAATCCTATTTCCATTTTTATACAGATGTGCCTGCAGCTGGCTAAGTTTTAACAACAACCACCTTGAGATGACAAAAAAATGAAGAATCTAGCAGTCTTACTAAAGAATGGTTCTATAAAAGATTTTTCATAGAAACTTTGAAAGCTGGCAAGTGAAGCCCAAATATGAACCACATAGAGGCCTTGAGTGGAAACACGAAGTTGCTACTGCATTAGCCGAGTATACTTTAAACAGAAAGGGAAATGATCAGTTCAGGCTTTGATGGGATTCTTCTAATTCAACATCCACCTTTCAGGAGACAGTTACTGGGCTAGATGAATCAGAGTATCAGGGTTGGAAGGGACCTCAGGAGGTCATCTAGACCAACCCCCTGCTCAAAGCAGGACCAATCCCCAACTAAATCCCCAAATCCTTAAATGGCTGCCTTAAGGATTGAACTCACAACCCTGGGTTTAGCAGGCCAATGCTCAAACCACTGAGCTATTCCTCCCCCACCACGAACCATTGTTCTGACCCAGTATGGATATTCTTATGTTATATTCACCTTGATAACAAGCATATAGAGACACACACACCCCTATCAAAAATATTGCAAAAATTTTGAATTTTGAATGGGCTTTTCTAAAGGCTCTACATGCAAAGCTTCATATACTCAGAAGCAAATGGCAACTGAACAGGGTCTGTAACAAGGTCTGTGGATTCTCTTATACTGGCAGACTGGGATTTCTGTAACAGTTTCATTTAAATTTAAAAATATATTTTAATAAATAAGAATATGAATATAAAAATAAATACTGGAGCACATATAGTAATTGCATATTGTTTCTGTATTATCTATTTCCAGTGTGTCTTAGATTTCTGTATTAACAATGCAACAACACTGCAGAAGTTAGCAAGGGAAAAAGATATGCTGGAACTCTTAGATCTTTGGACATTTTAGGAGGTGTGGAAATCAAACTGAAATTGTGAGATAAACACATTAGCTGCACATTTCTACAAGAGTGATCAGCAGACAAGTAGCAGACACTATAAAACACCAACATTTTTATCTTGAGAGTTGAAACATATTGAAATGAATAGAATAGTTCACACCTCTCAGAACTATTGTTCCACGCTGTTCACTCAAGACAACATCACACAGTATACTAGTTCACACCTAGCTCACAATTTCAAGCTTAATCTTCAGAGCCATGAGGGTCAAAAGCAATTTAAAAAAAAAAGTTTACATTCTGGAGTACAATTCTGTGACAAGGAGCAGGGGGAGTAGATTCTGCATCCGCAGACCCACTGAATACTTGGCGCTTCAGTTTAAGTTAGTGAAACCCATTCTTCACAGTTCTGTAGTTTAGATAGTTTCAAGAATGGTTTTGAAACATATAACATTCCGTCTGATAAAAATAGGCACTTTTGAAATCTTCAATGTGAGTCCATATTATCTCTGTTTTCTAGCAGTAGTAAAGGTAAAGAGAGACATTCGGATACAGGTTTCTGAGTTTTGATGATTTAAAAAGGGCCAAACTGAGTAATCCTTTCAGGGCTGTGATTAGGTTCTAAGATATTTTTGTTTAAAAAGCATTAACATAAAATCTCTGCCTTAGTGGACATGGAATGCTAAAATCAGAGCTAAGTGTATCCTCATGCTCACAACTTCAAATTTGATTATACACCTCTACCCCGATACAATGCGATACGATATAACACAAATTCGGATACAACGCGGTAAAGCAGTCCTCCGGGGGGCGGGGGGGGGGGGGAGGAGGGAAGAGAGAGAGAAAAGCTGCACTCTGGCGGATCAAAGCAAGTTTGATATAACATGGTTTCACCTATAACGCAGTAAGATTTTTTGGCTCCCAAGGACAGCGTTATATCGGAGTAGAGGTGTATACAGAACTCAAAATAGCAGAGATTTCACAATTTCTTGGGTTTGTTCTTTCTAACAAAGCCACATATCCTACCATTTATTATAATATACTGCATTCCAAGTAGTGGATGCTACCTTTAATGAAGACAAACAAGTTAAAGGTATTAAACAACAACAAACATGTTACAGTATTAGTCTGTATAACTATAGATTTCTTTCATTAATATAAGAGATATAGATACACTTCAATAGTTGAGAAACGGAAAAACATTAGCATAGAATTCATACTTTAGTTCCAAGTTCTTCAAAAGACAAAAACCTTCCACAATTAATAAGTGTCTTGAATTATGACTAGATAATAAGGATAGGTTTCATTAAGTGCCTCTTGTCTGTCTATTACTGATGAATTTAAAATTTAGCTCTAGTCAAGTTATGGATTGACTGAAGATCACAAAGACCTACTGATATATTCTAGACAAACGATCTCCCTTTTCCATCTGTAAATAAGGACAATAATTGTGGCAACTGATGGACTTTGGAAAATGTTAACTAGCAAGTTTTCTCAGAAGGAGCGAAGAGGTGCAGCCTTTTTGGTTTGTCAACACTATCTGGGTATATACAATATCTGAGTCTAGGGAATAAGATGGCTCTTGCATAAGGCTAGAATATTTTTATTAGCAGTATCTGAATTAGCTAACGCGGCAAAGAGTCCTGTGGCACCTTATAGACTAACAAACATATTGGAGCATGAGCTTTCGTAGGTGAATATGAAAGCTCATGCTCCAATACATTTGTTAGTCTATAAGGTGACACAGGACTCTTTGTCACTTTTACAGATCCAGACGATGCTCCTCTGATCATTGTTAAGGCAATAAAACACGTCATGGAGTGTATTAATGGGCTAATGGTGCTTGCTTTAGGTGGACTGTGAGACATGAACACTTTCAACCAACCACCTAAGAAGTGCACTTATAGCTTACTAATGCACATCTTATGGGAACTTATTCATATCAGAACATGGCTCATGATTCTAAATTCAACTTCTGGGGTAATTGTTTCCACCAGAAAACACAGTCCCTGGTAAAGACAAAGCAACAACAGGGGAAAGTTTATACTGACTTTTTTTTTTAAACACTATCTTAAAAATGTTTTATTGATACTTGAATTTTTTAAAAAAATTCTCTTTCCTTCTTTGGTCTTGGGACTCAGAACCTCACCTCCCTTCTCCCATTGTCCATAAACCCAGCTTCCCTTTCCAGTAACCATGCTAGACGTTCAGTTTGTACT
The DNA here is from genome assembly GCF_020497125.1 of Mauremys mutica. Lineage (NCBI taxonomy): Eukaryota > Metazoa > Chordata > Testudines > Geoemydidae > Mauremys > Mauremys mutica. The sequence goes on from NC_059073.1 coordinate 268,559,554, forward strand.
GAAAATAGTAAATTGGGATTCCAAATTAGTTTTTTTCCCCAACAGTAAGTGGTCCACTGGCCACAAAGTGCTGATGAAAGGGCAGTCAGTTCCACAGGGGACAAGAGGAGAGTTTCCTCTCCCTTCACATTTTCTGCCCCAAGCTCTTCTGCCAGCCCCAGTCATCCTTTCTTTCCCTCTGTAAAGCCTCATGTCCACACAAACCTTGCACTGGTTTAATTAATATATTTTTAATGGATTTTGTTTAAACGCCTTTGTAAATACACTTGCATCTGTTTACACCAGACTTGCATTAATTTAGATGAAATCAGTTTTAAATAACACTTTTATTAAACTGTTGACTTTTATAGATATTGAAAAATACTTGCCTGTGGTGTGTCTTTCTGCATTGATGTGGTAATTTTAAATTTTGTTCGTTTACTGCTGAAGTTCAGATTTAATGAAAAAGTAGACTCTGCTTCTATATCTTCCTGCAATATAAAAAAGCATTTGTGTATTTTAACATTCATAAATGTTGCCAAAAAGCATAAGCAGCATACACATTTTTTAAGGACCGCTAACAATTTATGGGGAAAATTAACACACCTAAATAGGACTCTCATATGCACGGTCAGAAGTCTATAGCACCTTATTAAAGTTTTGGAATTCTAAAGATCCATTTGAATGGAGTTCAACTTTTCTCATGCTACAGCTTATTTGGGCTGGAAAGTCAGCTTATTTTAGAACCAAAATAAACAGAAAGAACACTAACATATATAAAAACAGTGTTAATCAGTTCAAACAATGAAAGTAATTTTTTTCTATTACTGAAGCTACTTGTTTTAGTATTTCTAAAATACAATTTGGAGAGCCTTTTTTGAGAACACAAAGTGCATTTAAGCCAAAGAGGAGACTAGGATTTCCATTTATCTAAGAAGAGTTTTGGGGAGATAGCTGCATTTTCCACAGTCATTCTATATATTGCATGGTTTGCTTGCATAACAAAGAAATTAACACCTATAACATTTTCATAGTTGTTGTGTACATGGTGATCCAACTATGGGTTCTCCCATCATTCTAACCCTAGCTCTTTCCAAAAAACGTATCTGTTTCTATCCCCTCCAGGCCGGATTGCCATGCTAGCTGTTCACTGTGCTCTGAAGATGATGTCTCTCTAAACCGGACAGCAGGATGACATGTAGCACGAGCACCTGTCTTCTTTACCAGTTTCCAATCAAGTAATCTGTACAAGTACTACTAATTCTCCAACCACAGGAAAATGGCAAGTTACTGGGCTCCTTCATAGAGTACTCTGGAATACTGCCTAGCCACTGGCTGGCTCACATGCCAGTATTTAGAACACAGGAAGTTAATATTTATCGAATGACATGCTTAGGTAGCAACTTTAATTTCACATTCTACAAGAAATCTAGCTTATTAAATTAATATTTTTTGCCACTTAGGCACAGTGTTGGAAATATATTAAAGGTTAAGGAGCAGCAGTTACAAGCAATATAGCATATCAAAAACTAAATAGTTTAAGCACAATAATGCTAAGTATAAATCAGAACAAAAATACAATCTAGGTCAAACAGCCACTAGGAAGAAAATTAGACTGAACCAGTGAATCTATCACCAAGGGGCGGGGGAAGTTAATTTCCCAGCTTTTTGAACTTCAACAGAAAGGAAGTATGGTATGTAACATACGTTGTGCTTTGCATTTTCTTTCCTAGCTGCTGTGTGGTTCAGATATTGGTAAACTACTTGCAAAACAGAAGTAAGTAAGTGCATTTCACTGTTTCAGCACCCTGGAGTTCACCGACTTATGTAATAATAAGTAAGCTGATTTAATGTGCACAGCTCAGCTTTCTCTTTGTTTGGTGGCGTGAAAGGAAGACATAATTAGTACAGGTATTTTGGCACATGAACCCTCTAGCTAAAGGACAGATGCATATGAAAGTAAACATAACCAGAAAGAAAAATTACAAAGTTATTGTATTCCCCTTCCAGTCAGAAATGATGTTAAAAAGATATCTTTTTAGTTAGTGGGCATAAAGTATCAATTTGAGGCTCCAGAAACAGGAAATTATGAAAAATATTATACATGAAAATTAGAGATAGAAAAGACAGATTCGATTAGAGATTCTCAACCTTTTTCTTTCTGAGGCTCCCCCAACATGCTATAAAAACTCCACGGCCCACCTGTGCCACAACTCCTCATTTTCTGCATATAAAAGCCAGGACTGGCATTAGGGGCTAGCAAGCAGTGCAACTGCCTGGGGCACGCAGGAAGCTAGGTTGCTCAGGCTTTGGCTTCAGTCCCAGGTGAAAGAAAGGGCTCAGACCCCCATGCTTCAGCCCCATGCAGTGGAACTTCAGCTTTCTGCCCTGGGGCCCAGCGAGTCTAACACTGGCCCTGCTTGGTGAACCCTCTGAAACCTGCTCCCCGCAGGGGTCCCCAGACCGCTGGTTGAGAACCGCTGCATTATATGATCTTGTCCAGCACCTATAAGGGTAGAACACTCCCCTGACAGAAGATATATCACATAGTAAATATAGCATTTCTCTCATATATGCTACCTATTTTTTGCAAGCCTTTGGTACCTTCAACAAAAAACATTTTTATTTCATGGACTACTTTATTCTAAGGGTATGTCTACACTACAAAATTAGGTCAATTTTATAGAATTCGATTTTTTAGAATTTGATTTTAGACAGTCTATTGCGTACGTCCACAGTAAGCGTATTAAGCTGGTGGAGTGCGTCCTCACTAGCATTGACTTACAGAGCGGTGCACTGTGGGTGTCTATCCCACAGTTCCCGCAGTCTCCGCTGCTCATTGGAATTCTAGGTTAAGCTCCCAATGCCTCATGGGGGCAAAAACTTTGTCGTGGCTGGTTTTGGGTACATGTCATCAGGCCCGCCCCCCCTTCCGTGAAAACAACGGCAGATAATCGTTTTGCACCTTTTTTCCGGGGTCCTGTCTGACGGACCCGCTCAACCCGCTGCCTGCCTGGATAATCGGAACCCCAGGCAGGCAGTGGGCTGAGCGCTGCCGGCAGTCTGGGGCTCCATCTGCCGGCTCCTGCCAGCCGGGGTCCCGCTCAGCCTCGCTCAGCTAGCAGACCTTGGTGAGGTCGATCGGGGTGCCTGGACAGACATGGCTATCCTTCCATTTGGTGCTCTAAGAGGAGCGACTCCAGGTCATTTTCTTCTTTAAGTTTCATCTCATGGAGATTCAGTCCTGCCTGGAATATCATGCAAGCTGGAGGCTTCTGCCTCAGGCTGCTCTCCCAGCTGGCAGTACCGCATGGTCGCAGCGACCCCAGCCTGCCCCTTGCTCCCGTGGCTCATGAAGCCTGGACAGTAGTAAGGAGCAGTTCAACTTGTAGAATGACAAATCCAGAACGAAAGACTGCACTCTGTGGGCCATGTTAAGATTATTTCAGAGTCCTAGATAGCATTTAGTCCCTATAAAAGGCTTCATAAAAATTTCCCCCCGCCCCTAACAAAAATGTTAATTTATCAGAGCAGCTGATAGGGTAAGGAACCCAGGACTATAACTTAGACAGAGCGTCCATATTATTTAACTCATAATTGATTGAATTCAAAGTAAAATTTCACAGTGCGGTCTGTTCTAAGGCTAAAAATGCAGGAGGGGAGTCAGAAAAAGGAACAGTGACCTGTTTCTGCCCAGTTTCAAACCGGGGATGTTTCGCGTGTTAGGTGAACATGATAACCACTACACTATGGGGCTTCTCTTTTTTTGCCACAGACTTTGCCAAATGCACAGGAATGTTTTCTCTAGCTACAGAAGCTACCTAATACAATGTCTATATCTATGGCCTTCCTGCTCACAAAGCGGTCATGCCCCCGCCCAAGGCTGACACAGCACATCGTGCATGTGACACAGCAACCTGGCTCAGGCAGGATCACTAGTGAGGCATGATACTTTTGCCGTTAAGCAAACGCAGCAATTCTTTCCTGGCCTCTGCCACTGAATGCGTCCATGCATTACGCTGTGCCCTATCAGTGCGCAAGGACTGCATGAGCTCCGAAAACATGTCCTGTCGAGTGCGTTTTTTTCACCTTCTAATCTGCGATAACCTCAGGGACGGAGATGAAAGGGGGAGTGTAGAAACATTCTGGGGGGACCACATGGTCACCTGTGCTGCTGAGTTTGCCACGCTGGCCAAACAGGAAATTAAATTCAAAAGTTCTCGGGGCTTTTCTTGTGTACCTGGCTAGTGCATCTGAGTTCAAAATACTGTGGAGAGCGGTCAAAATGGAGCACTCTGGGATAGCTCCTGGAGGCCAATACTGTCAAATTGCATCCACACTACCCCAAATCAGACCCGGCGATGTTGATTTCAGTGCTAATCCCCTCGTCGGGGAGGAGTACAGAAATCGATTTTAAGAGCCCTTTAGGTTGACAAAAATGGCTTGGTCGTGTGGATGGGTGCAGGGTTAAATCAATCTAACGTTGCTAAATTCGACCTAAACTCGTAATATAGACCAGGGCTAAGACTTTAAGAGACCATACTGAACAAGTAGTTTGGTCCCAGCATCTGGTCAGTGCCTTTGCACTGTCTCCATCCCAGGCCACTACAACGCTTCTTTACTCCAAAATCAGCCTGGCTCTAGTGGAGCTATGCTTACTGAGTTTTCACTGATAGTTATTGCCTCTGAAGCCATAAAGGGAAGGTTTTGCACACAAAAGGGGCTCAGCAGAAAAGATAATACTGCCTCAGCTGTATTACCTTTTCAGCAGACCCTGCTGGCATACAGCCCAGTGTGAGGAATTTGGATAGCATGTCTGTTTGTCTATCTTCCCCACTGGTTATTCCATCCAGAGGTGGCTGCTCGTGCCTTCCCCACAGGGATCTGAGAACAGGCATAGGGGACAATAACATGGATCTAAGTGAAGGGCAAGCACTTTAAAAAAAACAAAAAACAACCAAACAAACATGAGAAGACAGAAACAAACCATGACTGGAAATGTTACACATTCTCTTTGTGACATTACAACATACCTTGTCTAAGTCATGGTTGATCATTTTGACATCAAGTAACGATTTGATGGTTTTTGTCAGTTCCTTCTCATTCATCTGTGTGCTATCCTGAAGCTCTTTATAACTGACAGTTTCACTGTTGTTGAAGGCAAGCAGTACTGCCATTTGGTATGTTGTGACCATGGCTACATAAGGTTTACACAAATAGTTCATTTTTACTTCACCTGTAGTAGTAGTAATAATAATAATAGTTTCATAAACTGGTATAAGAAGTTCACAATTGTGTTGCAAAATCATACAAGATTTGATTATTAAAAGCTGTATGTGCAGTCCTGGACACACAGGGAGAGGTGCCCCTCCATGGCCCAGCCCAGCCGGAGCTGCAGCGGCCAGGGAGAGGCGTCTCTCAGCTGGCCCTGAGCTGCTGCGGTGAGAGAGGGCTGGAGTGAGTCCTCTCTCCCCACTGCAACCCCGGGGCAGCCTGTAGCGCAACCCCCTCATTTCCCGCCCCACCCCAGAGCCATCACCCCCGCACCTCAATCCTCTGCCTCAGCCCTGAGCCCCCTCCCGGATCCCGAACCCCTCACTCACTCCCCCGCCGCACCTGAACCCTCTGCCCCAGCCCTGAGCCCCATCCCACACTCCAAACCCCTCGGCCCCACATCACTTCCATATTGGTGCACATAACAAAATTCATTCCGCACATGGACGTAAAAAATTAGAGAGAACACTGCTAATAAGAATTTTTTTTTTAAATGGCTTCCTCCTACTTGTGAATCACAGAGCTGAACCTCATGCAACAGGCAAAGGAAGCCAATTTATTACTAATTTTTTTTAAATGGTAGTTGGCAATTTAACTTAAACTGGTCTCACTTAAAACGTGTGTACTCATGTTAAGCTACAAGGCCACCCAAGTAGTATAGAGCACTTAGCTGGCTGAAGGTCAGCTCATTGGTTAATAACCCAGAAGTTCTCCCATGGTCTTTTAAAGCCTACAATGTACATCAAATTTTTTAAAACCAAATAATTGGCTGTAATTAATTATATGCATAAAATGGAGATTATAAAAGATTAATTAAGAAATGCTGCTTGAGATAAGGGCAAAACATATTAATATACCTATGAATGTGAAAAATGGCCAAATTATAAAAAAAACTTTGTTCCAAATTAGAAAGGAGCTTAGGTAAATGTAGAACAGAAAATTATTTATTGCCTGTTACGTGAAGCATGTGCTATTTTGTAAGTTTTCAATACACCAGAAATATGCATTTATTTTACCTGTACAAAGATAATGTAACCAAGTAAGCTTCCTCCCACTGAAGTGCTGACTGTAAAATAATTCAAACTGTAAAACAAAAGTCATCTTCAGTTAAATCACTTATAACTATTTATAGCCTTAATAATTCATTGTCACATTACTACTATAGTTAATAGAAAAGAAATACTAATTTAATATTCAGCATTTTGTACCTACACATTTAAAAATACTACACAGTATTTCTTCATATATTTACAAGGTGTAAGTTGAAAAATTTGAGCTTTTTAAGATGTCTTAGCCAAACATGTTTAAATCTACATATTATATTTTGAAACCTAAGACTTTAGAGACTGAATGTGTCAGAGATGACACTAAGAAATCAACATATGAATTAACAATCAATGCTATAGCTCAGTATTGTTCAAATATAAGTGCTGTCAATATTGATCCCAAAAGAATAATTGATAAAATTTGTATAACAATTATAATACTTACTATTATTATAGTATTAATTAGGGTATTAAAATTGCATTACTACTATTACTGTTGTTAGATTGTCACTTCTATCATCATATGCACAGTACAATTATATTTGTAACCTTTCCTTTGATGCAATCATAATTCTTTATACACTAATTTTGATCCACTGTTTCAATCAAATTAGAAAACCCACTTCATTTGTGTTTTGATATAATTTAGCTAGATCTAGATGTTTTGATGGATGTTGCTATTAAAGCGAATCATATATAATCATGACATATTATGACATGTACACATTATTTATGGTGCTGCACAAATATGGAAACAATCTAGATTAACATCTCTCAGAATAACTTGCATCAACAAAGAAACATAAAAGATAATTCAGGAAATGGACTATAACATCATGTACTAACCTGACTGCTTACTCATAATACACGATTCAATAAACTACATTGTTTTAAATTTCTCAGGTATGAAAATTTGAATAAACAAGGGATTTTCAACACTAATTAAGAGGTCTGGAAATGCAGATAATCAAGAAAGTTCCATAAAATTAATTTATTTTACATTAAATGTATTCTAATTTCAGAAATTTATTGTACACGACAAATATGTACCCATTTTTATGTTACCTATTTCCTCCACACATAATTATGTTAATAAATTAAAGGAAGTGTGTGCTTAAAGAAGAGTTATTGTTAGAAAGACCTCAAAAAGCAGCTTTTATTTAATTCCCCAACATCAGGGGTGATGACTTCTCAGAGCATACCCAACTGACAGCCAGAGATTACAAAAGAATAAAAGCTCAGAAGAACAATTATATTCTCTTAATGATTTCTTTGACGCTGTTTTGAGCTAGATCTAAAGAGATTTTGTATCTTCCTGAAGCAAGCACAATTAGTTGTAAGATCCTACTGACTAAATAAAATCGAAAGAAAAATGTACCATATTTTGATTAACACAACTCTAAATGTCACAATAAAGTCAGAAATACAAGTAAAAGCTGTAGCTAACATTTAATTCTGCACATCTGCAAGAAAAAAAAGAGGACGAAGTCTAGTAGCAACATGGCCATCAGATAATCCCCTCATTATTATTCACAACAGGGGTCCAACAAGCCACAGAGATCTACGACCCTTAAAAAGCAAACAATGTCCTTCAAAAGCATCAAAGGTGGATTGAATTTCCCTTTACTGTTGCATTGGCCAGCCTGTGTGGATCATTTTAGTAATGTTTCACTTTGCAAACAGTTAAAAAATAAATTTCAACATCACAATGAGAGTTAAACTAAGTCCCAAAATTAATTTTCAAAGCACAGGAATGCTACAATTTTCCATATGAGGCATTAAAAAGGAAGCGCAAGATATGAGCACAGTCTGAATTTCTGAATAATTCCGTAACATAACTGAAGCCTACATTCTCCTGAAGTAGGCACTTTTAAGAGTATTTGTATTACCGTAGGTTATTTGGACTAAATATGATTAACATGTTTAAGTTATTTAGAGAACCCTGTCAAATGTTTTTAAACATGTAATAAAAAAAGAATTGGTTCTAACTCTTTTTAAATAGATTACTTCTTAGTCCCCCCCCGTCCCGTCCCCCCCGGGAAAGCAAAAAAAACCACTTGGCAATCCAGTTTCCTCTCTCCTTCACTACTTACATTTTATATCATTACATTTGCTGCTATCCTGTTTTACTAGACATGTGCTTACTGTACATGAGCCAACAAAGGCATTATGTAAGCAGATTAGCTCTTATCAAAAGTAAGGGCCTCATTTCTTTCTAGTAGGCTGACAAATTGAGCAGGACTAACCATCAACAACTGCAGATAGTACAATCACACCCACTCCACCCCAGTTTTCAGAGGTGTCTCTGTGGAAGCAAGGTTAAAGTGCAAACAAATTTCACTACTATTTTGATGTTTATAGAGAGTAATATGATCTCAGACCTGCCACAACTGAGTTATCAAGATCTAATTGCCAAGATTATTAAAAACGAGTAGTTACTGCAGGTGCTTCAATTTCTGGATGCCCTCACTGAATTTTGAAGGTGTCTGATTTTCATGAAGTGCTGAACACTCACCACTTGTAAAATAGTCTCCTTTTTAAGGGACATCAAACTAGACACCCAAAACCTGAAGCACTTAAAATCATTGGTCTCTTGAAAAATCTTTGAAGAATATTCTTCAACACAGTAATAATCTTGTTCATTTCTTCCTCCTTTATGTTTTTACATACATTTTAGTGCTTGTGAAAGGTGTCACACTGAGAGCTCTGGAAACTGATTTTTGGTTCGACTATTTTAAGACATTTCAATATAAATTTTCTCATGCTCATATTACAAAGTCACACACAGAAAATATACACAATAAGACAAGAGGCCCAAGGGTACAAAGATGTTCATTTAGAAATGAACAAAATGAAGGTTTCCTCTTTTCCTTTTAAAAAAAGTCCTTAATAGTATCTTCCCTGTATTATGGGACAATTTTGTTCCTCACCTGTAAATTGGTCTTCACTTAGATAGATAGATAGATAGATAGATAGATAGATACACACACACACACAATTTGCCAATCCTGGCATTTCTGGGAAGTCTTGAGCATGGCTCTTGTAACTGAGGTGGCTCTCTAGAAGATTCTTGGAATCCAGTTCCCAGTCTAAATAGGCAGTGGTTACTTCATATTACCAGTAGATTCTTCTAAAGCTTAAGCATCCACATCTAAAAGTAATTTCCTATCAACAACAAACAGTAACTTTGAGAAGGGAATAAAGGATTGGTGGATTGTTATATATGAGAAAACCAATTTACAGGTAAGGAACAAATTGTCCCATTTCTCACACCATATGCAATCCACCAATCCTGGCACTGCTGGGCATTAGTAAATTGTAAAGAAGAGAATAAAGGGAGGGATCTAGGAAGGAAATGAAATATCTTGACTGATATGAAAAACTAAATTCACGGGGAGTACACATTCCAGAGCAGTTCACAGGACCTCTTTGTAAGGAATGGACGGCAGGAGAGGTTCCTTAACAGATTTATCTTCAAGTTCATTTCTCCTGTGGGCTAAAGGTAATTGTAACAAGAAAAGTTAGTTTGATGCTCTGGATAAAGTTAGCAGTTCCCCAAAAGTTCAAATAGAAGTTGCAACAAGGCTTGCAAAACTAGACTGAGTTTCCAACTGTGTATGGGAAAGTACAAAGGTAGTCCAATCCTTTAGATTGCATGAAGAAATCTAGAAATACAGGGGTGAGACTTCAGTAGATTTTCCCTTAGAGATCCTCCAAGCTCCTAGTGCCACCGTCTAAACCTGAAATTTTGCTGGAACCTTTCCTCAAAACCAGATAAACATACAGGCAGTCCCTTGACTGAGCCTTTGTTACAGCTGACGCCAGGCTTCAAATATGGATCAGATACATTGGTAAGTCTTAGTTCTAATATTTTATCTACTTTCAGGATACTGCCCAGCAAAAGTCCAGAAGTCTCAGCCTCTTGTTTCCCAGCTGAAAGGGACAAGAAGCTCAGGTTCGGGAGTTTGGTTGGTCTCCATGGTCAGGATGTTCTTTGGCTATGGGAAGAATTTAAGGAGGTTCCAGGGACTTCTCCTTGAGACAGGCCAACAAAAGACAATTTTGCCTTGGTCATTTTGGCCCAATCTGACTTCTCTGTCATTATTAAACATCGTTGCCAAGAGGAGAAATGTATAGGAGAACATGCTTGACAACTTTAAGGAGAAGATGTCTATTTTTCCATGTTGCCTTCTCCCAGTGCCTGAAGCAGTACACATTAGAACTGCTGTTATAAGATGCAAATAAAGTATATTTTTGGGAAGTTCCAGAGCTCTAAGATCTTGAAGAAAACCTGCCTGCCTGTTCATCAGTTAGTCCAGAGACACTCCCATACATAGTTCATCTTCCTTTAGGCCTACGTCAGAACCCTCATGAAGCACCTTTCTTCAGAAGCTGTCTGATAGTGAAGGTAATGGGTGTCTAGTTACAGCACTTCACAAGGACCATTCTGATTCCCAGTGAAAAACAAATTTCTTCAGGATAAACCTAGTGGCCCAGAATTCCAGGCAGCTGATACTGTATGGAACTTCCTTCTTGCACGTGGTACTTGAGGAAGCCCAGGTGACTAACCCAGCCCCTCTCAGCTTGCATTCATGAAGATCATGATTACGTCAGAAACAGGCTTCCCTCAGTGCAAGCTCTTGGGAGAAGAGTCCACCATCTGAGGAAATTAATTACTTCTGCTGGAATGGTGGTATGCAGGTATATGGTCTCTCCTTAGTAGTCCCATACCAAAACAAAGCCTGGAGAGGGGGAGAATTAAGGATGGGTTGATAGGATACCAGAATGCATAGAAGATCTAGAATCTAACAAATGGTTATGACCAGGTTGAACTGAACCCTTTAGTTTGTGGGACCTGTAATCTATGAGAACCATCACGCTGATGTGAATGTGAGGTTGAGTGCCTAGGAGGACCATGTCTCATAAAAGTAAGAGAGCTCTTATAGTGCACCATAAACCCATTGTCTGAAAGAAGAGAGAGCACTTGTCCATAAGTATGCTGGAAGAAAGGAGATCTCATAAGCAGGTTGTTCAAGCTATGGAAAACAAGAATTTTCCCCCCACACTGAAGTTGGCACCATTATCAACAGGATTTTTTTAGAAGATTTTTAGAGCTAAGAAAAGATCAAAGGACAGAACAATGTACTAATAATATAAGTCTATCAGTAACAAAACAAATGAATGTGGAATGAGCCATATAGACTGGAATAAGGAGGTAAACTTTAACGTATCCTGTGAGAGGCTGAAATGAATCTAGTCAGAAGAAGACAAGTTCAATGATGTAACCCTTTGACAATCTCAAAGCATTGGTCCTGATTTTCATCTAGGCCTGTAAAAAACAAAACAGTTACTGACCTTTTGTAACTGTTGTTCTTCAAGTTGTGTTGCACATGTCCATTGCAATGTAGGTGTGCGCACACCCTGACACAGTTACCACCAAGGAAAAAAAATTCTGGCATCTATTAGGTCAGCTCTAGCGCCCCCTGGAGCCGTGTGCTCATAACACCGGTACAAAGGGCCCTGCTGAGCCCACGCCCTTCAGTTGCTTTTTCCCCCAACCACTCCAAGACAGGAGATGGTGGGTGGGCCTTGGAATGAACACGTGCAACATATCTTGAAGAACAACAATTACAAAAGGTCAATAACTGTTTTCGAGTGCTTGCACATGTCCATTCCAGTGTAGATGACTCACAGGCAGGTGCACTGGAGGTGGGCTCGGAGCTTAAGGACAAGTAGACTGCAACACTGTGACACCAAAGTAGGCCTCATCTCTGGCTTCTTGAGTGATGGCATAGTTTGCTGAGAACGTGTGCACTGAGGACCAGGCCCCAGTCCTGCAGATATGCTGAATAGAAACTTGATCCAGGAAAGTAACTGAAGAGGCCCAAAGACCTTGTGGAAAGAGCGGTCGGGTTTGGCAGAGGGGGAGCCCCCACAAGGTCATAACATGCCTGGATACATGATGTGATCCGAGAGAAAATCCTCTCATCAGAGAGGGGAGTCCTTTCATTCTCTCTGCTACAGCTATGAAGAACTGCAGTGATCTGCGGAACAGTTTGGCCCTCTGAATATAAAATGCCAGAGCTTGTCTGACATCCAAGGAATGGAGATGTTCCTCCCTATCTGCATGCAGCTAAAGATAGAATACTGGTAGGAAAATTGGTTGGTTGCAGTGAAATTGAGAAAACACTTTCGGGAGGAACTTTGGATGCAGGCATAGCTTCACTTTATATTTGAAGAAAACTGTATACAGGGGGCCGAGCCCTCACCTCGGACCCCTGATCTCTGAAACTCTCCTGGCTGACGTAATGGCCACCAAAAAGGCCACCTTCCAAGCGAAGTGCAACAGTGAGCATGTTGCTACTGGCTCAAAGGGCAGGCTCGTCGGTTTTGACAAGACAAGGTCTAGGTCCCCGGCGGGGTGGGGGTGGGGGAGAATATCAGCTCCTTTATCTGAGGGAACACTCTCTCCATCCTTTTGAGAAAACGAATTACCATCTTGTGAAAGACAACTGACCTACTGTTGACCTTCAGATGAAAGGCTGAATTAGCTGCCATGTGGATCTTGATTGAAGAAAAAGCTAGGGCTTGCTGCTTCAAAAGTAGGAGATATTCCAGAACAAGTTACAGTGAGGACTGCACAGGTAGAACACCAGGCTTGGAAGACCAGATGGTGAATCATTTCCACTTTGCCAGGAATGTTGCCCTAGTGGAAGATTTTCTGCTGCCCAGTAGGACTTTACGAACCTGCTCTGAGCAAGCCTGGTCTTCAGGGTTCAGCCATGAAGTTTCCAGGCCATCAATGAAGAGAGCTGAGGTTCAGGTGGAGCAGCTGGCCATGGTCCTGTGTGATTAAGTCTGGGTGAAGTGGGAGCTGGATTGGAACTTTCACTGAAAGGTTTACGAGGGTTGTGAACCTCCATGCTATCTGGGCCATAAAGATGATTCGTGTTTAGTCCTGCTTGATCTTTGAAAGAACCTTGTGAATTAACACTGGGGGAGAGAGAGAGGGAAAGCATAAAACAGGTAAGTCGTCCATGCTAACAGGAAGGCATCTGTAAGAGACCCAGGGGCTGGGTCCTCTCAGAGAGCAGAACTACTGGCATTTCCTCTTGTCACGGGGTGCAAACATGTGTATATGGGAACTACCCCAATTTTGGAAGATGTCCATTGCAATATCCGGGAGAAGGGACCACTCATAGTTAGGGGAGAAGGACCTGCTGAGGCGATCTGGAGAGCTGGTTCTGTGCACCTGGTAGTGAGATGATCGGATGAGCCTGAAGGCAGCTTATCAAAATTGAGAAGGGGTTCTCCTGAAGCAGTGCCTTTGCCTGCAAAGAGTCAAGAACTACCCCGATGAACTCTATTCTTTCGATGGGGATAAAAACGGACTTGTGGTCATTTATTAATAGCCCCAAAGCCGGGAAGGTCGATTATACAAGATCGATGTCGGGCTCCCTCTGAGTTCTGGCCCGACCCTTGATCAGTCAATCGTCAAGATACGGGAAAATGTCAACTCTCCTTCTGAAAAAAGCCACTACTACTGCAATACACTTGGTGAAGACCCACAGGGAAGCTGATAGGCCAAATGGCAGAATCATGAATTGGTAATGGGTCTGGTTTACAACAAATCTTAGAAAGCTTCTGTGTCCTTGGAAAATTGATATGTGGAAGTATGTGTCTTTCAAATTGAGGGTGGTATAACAGTCCCCTGGATCCAGTGAAGGGATGATGGAGGCCAAGGAGACCATGCAGAACTTCAACTTCTTGAGATAGTAGTTGAGCTGTCACAGAGTTAGGATCAGTCTGAGACGCCTTCAGTCCACCCCAACCCGGCTTTTGGGATCAGGAAGTATCATAGAATCTCAGGGTTGGAAGGGACCTCAGGAGGTCATCTAGTCCAACCCCCCTGGTAGCGGGAATAGACCCCCTTTCCTCTTAGCTGATGCAGAACCTCTTCCACGGCCCCCATCCGAAGAAGGGATTGGACTTCTTGATCCAATAGTTGCACGTGAGAAGAGTCTCTGGAGAGGGGCGGGGAGGGTGGGAGGGAAGGTGGGGTTGACAAAAATCGGAAGGTATACCCAAATTCTTCTGTATTTAGGACCCAGAGGTCCAAGGTAATGTGGTTCCAGGCGCTCAGGAAATGGGACAGACTGTTGGGAAAAATAGAGGTAACTAGATCCTGAAGTGAAGGGTGCTTCAAAGGGACAGACTGCAATGTCATGAATGCCTTGTTCTTTCTCCTTCTCTGGAGGTGTCTGGACAGTTGAGAGAAGAAATGCCCAGACCGCTGGGGCCTATAATGCCTTCTAGATGCTGCAGGTGAATACAGGCCCAGGGATTTCAAAGTTTTCTTATAGTCGTAAGGGCTATAAAGCATCTGCAAATTAGCATCTGTTTGCTTCAAATGGAAGGTCCTGGAGCGTCTGCTGCACTTCCTTAGGAAACCCAGAAGATTGTAACCATGAGCTCCTGCGCACGGTGACAGCCGTGGCCATTGATCTGGCAGCAGAATCGGCGGTGTCCAAGGCTGCCTGCAGGGAGGCCTAGGCCACTGTCTTCTCTTCTTCTACAAGGGAAGAGAACTCTTGCCTGGCACCCTGGGGAACCCATGTCCTTAAATTTTTGCATTGCTTCCCACATGTTAAACATAGTGACCTAGCAAGGCTTGCTGGTTTGCTATGCAGAGCTGCACTCCCCCTGTGGAGCAGGCTTTCCTGCCAATAAGTCCAGCTTTTTGGGACTCTTTGCCTTAGGTGTGTGCCCTGCTTGACCTTGATGGTCCCTATCATTAGCAGCTACCACCACTAAGGACCCAGGGGAAAGGGGAGAGAATAGGAATTTGCAGCCCATAGCAGGCACAAAATATTTTTGCTCCACCCATTTAGCTGTTGGCGGGAGAGAGGTGGGGATCTGCCAGAGAGCCCTAACAGGTTCCATGATTGCCTCATTAAGGGGAAGAGGCACTCCGGAGGGGCCTGCCACTGCCAAAATGTCCAGAAGGCCATGTGTGGTCTCTGCCACCACCTCCGCCTGGATGCTCAAATTCAAGGCCACCTTCTTTAATAAGTCCTGGTGGGCCTTGCAGTCATCCTGGAGTGGGGATACCCTGGTAGCCACCAGCGCCTCATCTGGGGAAGAAGAAGAGGAGGCGGGTAAGGACTCTGCTCTTTCCTCTGTGTCAGCAGTGACCTGAGGGACACGCTCCAGCAGCTTGGTACCGGGCTCAGTACTGGGCTCAACAGCAGAGTCCAGGTCTGGTGTCTTGCAGCACGGAATCAGAGGCACCCTATCCTCTAAGGTTACCGAATAAGAATGCCTTGAGATGGTGCCCTGGCCTGGCAGAAATCCCCATAGGTTCCAAAAAGGCTACTGCATCGGTGCCTGTCCCCATCATCCACGTGTTCAGTGGCACCACTGCACTAGATGTCCCAGTAGCACGGGCGGTCCCAGCAGTGGGAAAAATAGGACCTCAGCTCCGACCCTGATGAAGAAGATGAGGGGACCATGGAAGTGCCGATCCTCCCAGTGCCAGTGAGCAGTTCTGTGGGGACACCTTGGGTGAGGCAATTAGAGGGGGTTTACCCCTGGAGAGTGGTCTCAGTGCCATTTGGAGGCTGGGGGAGGGCTCTTTGCCACTCGACAACACTGAGTCTTGGATGTCAGGGGATTCTGGTACCGGCACCATGAGTAAGTCCCTAGCTGCCGCATACGCCTCCAGAGTGGACAGTACAGCAAACTGTCTGGTACGCTGTCTGCTGGAGGTGCATCCTGCTGGAGGTGCATCCCTCGACAGGGTATGTGGAGCCGGAGTCTGTGCCAGTGCTGATGGTGGGGGCTGCAGCAGTGCCAGAGAGGGAGATCGGCATGACATGAGTCTCACACTATTCCTGTCCCCTTGCCTGCTTCCTTTCGGTATCAGGGAGCAACTTTTGTCTCAGTGCTTGTGGTGCCTCTTCTTGGGCAAGGAGGAACAGTGCCGAGAGACTATATTGGCGGGAGACGCGCTCCACACCAACGCAGAGGTACTTGGTGCAGAGTCTGATTGTGGCTCAGATGCTGGCCTCAGGGCTGCCTTCATCAGGAGGACCTTCAGTCTCGCTGCCTGGTCTTTCTGGGAGCAGGGCTTGAACTCCCTGCAGATCTGACAGCAATCCTTCCTGTGAGCTTCCCCTAAATACTTTAGGCAACTTGAGTGCAGGTCGTTCAATGGCATCAACCTGCTACAGGAAGAGCAGGGCTTAAAGCCTAGTGACCAAGGGAGGCATACCTTGCCACCGGGAAGTGGACAAGCCTCTTAAAATAAGTCTAGAGGTGTTTGGTTACAAAAGATTACTAAAATTACTTTCAAACTAACTAGCTAATATAACTATATATACACATGCAACAAATGAGAGGAAACCACTAGAAAAGATTGCCAAAGAAACGAGGGAAGTTCCAGCAACCGTTAAGGGTGGTAAGAAGGAACTGAAGGGCGTGAGCTCAGCAAGGCCCCTCATACCTGGTGCTATTAGCACACAGTACCAGGGGGTGCTAGAGCCAACTTGACAAATACCACTAAGAGAAAAATATTCCAGCAACTGTGCTCAGAGCACACAAACCCCTACATTGGAATGGACACGTGCAAGCACTCGAAGAACATAGATTTAGTCTCTCCTTGATGGACAGAAGTGGGGTGTGGGCCAACCACTCTTCATTGTTGCTTGACAGAAGCATGGGGTTTGAAAGCCTGCACTTCTGGAAAGAGCATCTAGAATAGTAACCTCTGGGTCTGCTCTGAAAAGAGAGAAAAGATACTTTGAGTGAAAGGCAGAGTATCCGTACTGTCTAAATATGGTTCTTGGATTTTTTCCTTGTTCACCCAAGGAAACTCAAGCTCATTCAGCTCTGAGGATTCCTCAGTAGTGATGTCTAGGATCTCCTCCAAAGAACATACCACCTGTGAAGTGAGCCTGAATCATGGTCAATTGAAATATTGTTTATATGCGGAGCACAGCACAGAACTCAAATAGCATATATCATCACAGAGACCTTTAACAAACATTTTACCTTCCCAGTATGGTTTCTACATTTTACTGAAGGCTTTTAGGTAAGACAGTGAGGCTCTAGAAGTAACCAGACAGATCAAAGCCACAATATGGGCTGTAGAACAGGAATCTTAATTCCTTGAAAACGGATTCAAGCTTTCAATATCAAAGTTCTCGAGGGGTGGACAGCATGATTTAGGTAGCTTCCCTATTGGCTTTATTTTCAGAGGCCCAGGGAAACAGAGAAAAAAGAAAATCTGGAGAGCTTCTATTTTCAAGCCTTTAATGACAAGCCACCAACTAAGGTAAGGTGCTCAGTTCAGACTAACGTACTGTCCTATCTGAATCTAAGTCACAAAAGCTTACAACCCTCTGAGGTTTTAGTCTTTTCCCCCTAGACATTTTTGCCTTTGAATCTCTGGAGAAGTGTGGTGCGTACTAAAGGAGAAGGCCCTTGAAAACCCAGAGGAACAGTGTCCAGAAATTAAAAAGAATTCTGGCAGGACCTTACACTGGAGAGTCCTGGAAAATAGAGAGAAACATTGCCTTTGCCCAAAAACATAACTAAGGTAGCTAGTAATTCATATATCCAATTCCTGTCAGTGTACTATCTGAGGAACATGGGGACTCAAGAACCTGGAGCACAATAAAAATTCTTGGGAAGAGGAAAAGAAAGGCAATGCTAAAAGGGAGTAGACAGAAGCCCAAGGCAATGAATAAGGGATCAGTCGATTATTTTAAAAGAGAATCAAAAAGGAAGGAATTCCAGAAGTGTAGGGACTACTTGACTCCTCCTTAGTCTTGCCCTCACTGGACATCTTTGGAATCATTGCTGAGTGGGGGCGTTGCTAGTTTAGCAAGCTGAGGCATAGCTGTTGACAGCATAGAAAAAAAGGAGCATAATGTGTGTGCAAGTGGTGAAGGAGTAGACTGGCAAAGCTGCTTTCATTGGCTAACAAACAGTGGAGACCTTTTGTGGGTGGATATGTCTGTTGGTGGATCTTAAGGCCAGTGAGGAAAGAAAGACACCAAAGGAAGAGCATAAAAATGTTCCCATTTAATAACAGTAGTAAAGGGGGCCTCCTAATAGGTCTGACGGAGAAAGCTGCTGCAGAAGCCGTGCAACTAGGAGCATGTTGAGGAGCCACCTTCTAATAAAAGGCTGTATATTCACCTCCAAGAATCTTCTAGAGAACTGCATCAGTGATAACAGCCATGGGGTGGGACTTCCCAGCAGTGCCAGGATTCGTGGAATGAGTGTATGAGAATATTTTCTTGTTTGATGTACTACAAGATTTAATATTGCTTAATACACTAAAGTTGAAATTGGAATATTTCATTAAAACACTTTAAACACTTTTATTGAGTAGCAAAAAGACACTTTACAGCAAATATAGATGTTTTCCATTAGACATCAATTTAAGATTATATCCTGAAAGTGTACGTGTACACTTTTATAGAATTCAGTACATCTGGTAACATCAAAATATTTTTCATTTCTATATGCTTTCTTTCCAATGCGCTTCACAACCTACATACATGTTGACAGAGGTCAACGTAGATATTTTGTATATTTTAAATATATACAGGGTACGTGTAAATATAATTTAGAATACAAGAATGTAATAAAAACACAGAGCCTCTGAAATGGTGCGACTTCTAGGATGGAGGACAAAAAGCAATCATACAGCATTCTGAATGCCAATAGGGGTGGATGGATATTTTTGGACAAAGGCAAGGAGCACAGGGCAAACCCATACTGTTCTGAAAAGTGAAAGAAGAGCTTTCATGCAGAACAGTCAGAATCTTGGTTTTCAAGGGCTCCTCTGAATCACAGGACAAGATACTTATGTGTGCTGTTAAGATTTTACATTAGAAAAGATCATCTTTTCCCCCTGAATATAAGAAATCAGCATTTGAGCTCAGAGGCATGTACCTATAAATTTCAATTATTTGAAGAGCTAGAGAGGCACAGCTAAAATTTGAAAACTCGGAATTTCAAAAGATCAGAATTCCATCTGGGGAACCCATTCACATTTCAGATAACTGGAGCTTGGATAACTGTGGTTTACGTATACACCTGACAGACACAGTGGCCTCACAATAACAATTATCAGCTTTTTGTTTGAGATTCTAATGAAGTATTATTAATTTTGCTACAAATTTGCAAGGAACTACTAACCTACCATCTGTACACTTTTTTCCAGTTCCTGAGGAATTGCAAATGTTGATGAAGGAGCCTGAGTTAGAGGCCATGCACCAGCCTGAGGGGGTGGGGGGGGAAGGAGAGAAAAAAATTAGCATTCCAACATGTTAAAATGAGCTTCAAGGAGCATATACACTAAACAAAATCTTCCTCTTAAGAACTGGTCCTATAGTTCAAGTCAAGTTATAAGACATACGAGCTAGAAAAGGAGTTGTATGACTCACTAAAATGCATACTGTTGTGAGGCCTTTGCTCTAGGTAAGAAAACGGTTAAGGCCTTTGTTTCCATCTTACCATTATGCAGTGTAGAGGGTAGACTATCTTTCAAAAAAGCTAGGAATAATAGCCTGTTTTATATCATCAGGATTGTTAAACAGTGATATCAAATTTATAAGTTGTCAATTTCAGTCTGAGAAATATTCATATTAGTTAGATTTTAGAAAATTGTTTATTTGTTATGGAAAAACAAGAATAGCAATACAACTGAATAGCAATAATTTATTCATTAGTACCTGTAAAACATATATCTGAAAACTAATTCCCAAATCTATAATGGCATCCTGGTTTTTGATAAAGTTGTTGAATTTATTGTTGAGATCAGCGCTAACGCTCATGTCTGTATACATTCGATGGAGCTTGCTGGTAAACTCATAACCACAGGCTTGCTGTAATGAAACATTTAAATACATTTCATAGGTAAGGTAATTCTTAATATATTAGGCACATTTATTTTAAAAAATTAAATTATGAATACATCCACAAAACAGTACTGATTTACAGATTTCTATATTGCTAATGCCCTGTCATCTATAGTCAATATTGCCTTCATATGTAAAATTATATAACCTGTCTTAAGAGGGTTGCTTTTCTACACAACTGATTTCTAAAAATTGTCCATGCCCAACGCTAACTTACAAAACTGAAAATTTCGAACTGACTGCCTTAGTTTTGCTCACTGACTGGTACTACTATTATGGAAATATGGGTCAAGTGGCACATTTTATACAACTACCCAAAATAATGAACTACTTATAATATTTGGAGTTTTCTGGGTAATGGGTTTTTTGCGTATCTATACGTAAATTCAGAACAGATGACGTTGCAATTTTTCATATCACCTAACTGGCAACAGCAGCTACCAATTGCTAAATTAATTTTGGCACCCTCTACTGACCCCTCTTAAATGAGACACGCTTCAACAGTTATTACTGCTATTTATTTTATTTTGAAAGAATAGTTCATATTACCTTTAGTTTATTAATCATGGCTTCTTCAGAGTCCATAGACATAGATAAACCATGAATTAATCGTTTTGCCAACATTCTGGCATAGAACTGTATGAAACAAAACAAAGTAAGCAAAATATTTTCTCAGCTGAGAGGATTTTTTAAAAAAAGAATGTGAACACAAACATCCAATGTAAAGCTGTTTAGATAAATTACATTTCTGGTTTAACATTTACTAAAAATTGGAGGTTACCTTCTGGAAAACATCTTTGTCATCAATGTATTTGAAAACAGTAATGAAACTTGTAAGTTTATCTTCTACTTCATTCTCTGTCATTCCTTTGGCTGATTTCTTCAGCAAGTTGTCACAATACTTGGCCAGCTCAAGTAAAAAAACAAAAAGCAAAACAAAATCTACTTGTCAAGCTAGAGAACAACATCGTTTGAAAGCACTTGCAACTACTAAATATGGGTTAAAACGCGACTGACAGAGCTCAGATTACAAATGACACAAACCAGAGACAATGGGCCATATTTTGAAACAAAGGTATGTAAAATTGTGTGCTCAGAACATGCACATTTTGTGTGGGTTAAATAGGTTAAATGCCTATTTTTTAAAAAGATTTTTGAAGACAATTCAGTAAGTGAAAATTATTTTAATTTGGTGACCACAATGTGTTAATAATGTCTGGTTTGGGTTTTTGTTTTAAACTATTACGAATATTACAGCACAATATTTGTTACTTACCAGCTCAGGCGCTTTGCAGATCGACTTGGGTTCCCTATAGTTTACTACTGATGTTAGAGCCTATGTAGAAATACACAATAAAGACAAATTTTAAGAAATACTTTAACTTTTGCTTTGGTGATTTACAGGGAGGTATGAAGACATTGCAAGTTCTTCAGGGCAAAGACTATCCTAACAAAAGACAAACATAGAACAGAAGAATGGACAAGAAGAGGGAGATAATGATTGACACACATAATGTGAAAGAGTATACGATGAGCAAATCGTAAGCGGTGATATTTATTAGCAAGACTGTGGAAGGACCAAAGGGGAGGAGAAAATCACACAGGTGAGCAAGTCAGCTATGGAAAGCAAAAGCAGCAAAGACTCCTGTGGCACCTTATAGACTAACAGACGTATTGGAGCATGAGCTTTCGTGGGTGAATACCCACTTCGTCGGATGCATGTAGTGGAAATTTCCAGGGGCAGGTATATATATGCAAGCAAGAAGCAGGCTAGAGATAATGAGGTTAGTTCAATCAGGGAGGATGAGGCCCTCTTCTAGCACTTGAGATGTGAAAACCAAGGGAGGAGAAACTGCTTTTGTAGTTGGTTAGCCATTCACAGTCTTTGTTTAATCCTGAGCTGATGGTGTCAAATTTGCAGATGAACTGAAGCTCAGCAGTTTCTCTTTGAAGTCTGGTCCTGAAGTTTTTTTGCTGCAGTATGGCTACCTTTAAATCTGCTATTGTGTGTCAAGGGAGATTGAAGTGTTCTCCTACAGGTTTTTGTATATGGCCATTCCTAATATCAGATTTGTGTCCATTTATCCTTTTCCGTAGGGACTGTCCAGTTTGGCCAATGTACATAGCAGAGGGGCATTGCTGGCATATGATGGCGTATATTACATTGGTGGACATGCAGGTGAATGAACCAGTGATGGTGTGGCTGATCTGGTATAGGAAAGCAAGGTCACAGAATTGTTTTGATTAGGAATGCAAAGGAGGAGAAAGGATGCAAGGTGAAGAGGAAGAAAGATGTTCCAAAAGTAGAGAGCAGGATGAACAAACATGAGCGTGAGAGAACACAAAGGGTGCAATAAGATGAGAAATCAGAACAGTGCATAATTTGGCCTGGGAGTACACAGTGGGGAGTGAAAAGAGAGAGCAAATTAGATACAAGAAGCAGCGGCAAAGCCTTAAGTCAGGAGCGTATATTTGAACTTCAGGGAGACACCGTAGACTGTAAAAGTATCTCAGCATCTAAAGGACTATGGGGAGAAGCGGGAGAGGCAGATCTTTGAAACGTTATGGTACAGATGAGATCTGGAGAGAGTCTGAATGTGAGGGAGAAGAAAAGGGAATTAATGATAACTCAGAATCAGGGCATAAGTGATGAGAAGAGTAACGGAGTTGTCAACATTAGTATTCTGAAGAGCGGTTCATATTTAAGTCTTACTGAAATAATTGCAACACAACTTGAGTATATGCAAAACCAAAAAATACCATACACCAGTTCCTGTGAACTACATATACATTCAAGGATTTTTGGGTCACAAGTTATTTTCCAAAGAAATCAAGCAGAAGGGCTTCACTGAAGCTCTCTACTCTTGTGTTTTTAGTGTTTTCCAGGAGTTTGAAGTCCCCCCGCACCATAGGCTCCACATTGCTGAATCACATGATGTCTTTGGAGGAAAGGGGTTACAGAGGCCTTCTCTGGAAGGAACCTTGTCTACACTCTGTATATGTAGATATGGGATTTTAAGCTTCAAAATTCAACAAACATTTAATTGACATATGATATAGGCAATATTTATCGCCACAGATAACCATTAACTTTCTATATTACATTATGAAGCTTAAAGCCAAAACTCATCTGTACAGGAATATGGTCAAACCTAGAACTCCTCTGTACAGTGCAGCATGTGGTTCAGCAACATCCTGATACATGGCTACAAATTCCTGAAAAGCCCTGTATTAACAAAATATATGATGTGACAAAAATGGACATAACTCCTAGAAGCTCAAAATACACCCCCAAAATAGAAAAAGTGATATTGCAAATATACAATATTTATCCTAATCTATATCTTTATCCCTAAAAAAAAAATCTAAGACATAAGGTGTCCAGAGTTTGGTGACAGGAGAGAAGAAAATTTTAATAGTTAAAATATTGTACATGTGAAAATTATAATCCTGGTCCAACAAATTAACAACTGGTGGAAGGCATTAGATACTATTCATCTTTTCTTGAGGAAACCAGACACCTGATCTTGAGAGAGCCTAGTCATGCTATTTGAAAATAAACTACTACTATTATAATCTAACTTGCATTATATTTATAGGGTGCCAATTGTAGTACCTAGGAACAAATGCCTTAACTGGCTATACATTTTACAAAACAGTTATATGAACCTCATCTCCCAAAACATTTACTTGATTCTAAATAGAGTTCGGTCCTCAAAATGGTAAGTAATCAGAACAGGGCAATTACCCATGTTGAGCAATTAAACAGTTTCGACACAACTCTGTATGATCAAGTAATTTCCAACAATAAGATAAAAAATTAATATTTATTTAACATACCTGGCAACTTCAGTGATCAGAGTCTAATTTATTGTTGCCAAGAAAATAAAAGGTAGTTTTGATGTTGTTTAAAAGTAGACAATATACATATTTTATTTTCATATTAGTTGGAGATAAGGGATCCATTTTCATTTCAAGATCTTCAATAGCTCTTTTGATGACAAAGATGTCCATCCTTTTAGGTTGAATTTGAATACCAATGGTTGGAAAAAACTTGACTGTTTCCTTTGTACACAGGATCTATTTTTGTGAGTACTAAATTACTTAGTTTTTTTCCCCTTTGCTTTAAAACAAGAGAACTCCATGAGAGTTCCCTCCAGAGTATTGTTTTATTGCTGAACAACGAACTCTACTACGCTCTGGGTAAAAAAAAGGATTACGTATTCTGGAGTGCAGTGTTTAGTATATTGTGAAAAATTACCTTGTCAAGGGCACTCATAAAGTGCTGGTCACCATTCAAAACGGTGTTGATAAGTTGAACAAATTTACTATGTACTTCCAAAACAGACTCCACAAACTGAGTTGGCATCTAAAAATATACAATACAGAAAACAGGTTTATTGAAAAATTCAATAGCTATACAAAAATGTAAAAAATTAATATAAATAGATTGTCATGGTTATTCTGGAGGAAAATTATCACCAAAAGTCAGTCACTAACAAGTAACTGATTCTCTAAGACAGTTTCTCCTGCATATTCACACTAGTAGGATGCAGCCACGGCACTGTGGAGTTTTGGGAATTGCCTGGAGACATAAGCACCAAAACATGGCATGAAATGCGGCACCAAACTTTCAGAATTAAGATTATAAGTGTACGTCAACCCCAGGCCTCTCTTCTAAATCAGGGGTTCCCAAACTGTGGTACACATACCAATGCCAGTTTGTGAGCTTGATATTCCATCCGTTCACAACAATTTTTTTAAGAAAGTTATGTTTGACCCTAAAAAGTTTAGGAGCAGCTGCTCTAAATCCTAAAATCTTTGGGCAGTACTCTGACGAAGAGTATATGTGAACATGCAAATGCAATGTTTGAGAAACCACAGTCATTAAAATAAGTCAACTTTTTTCTTCAAGGTAGCATGTGCATATTGACACTTGAGAGAGTCTAAATAACAGTACCACCTTCTCGAAAAGTGGGCTGAGAGTTCTAATTAATAAAAAGGATGACAGGAACTGCCCTCCTAAAGCGAACATCAGATCTAGATGCCAAGTTGAAACTAGTGCTGTATAAACGTGTGAACAGAACTGCAGGTGGAAGCCCTGCTTTTCTACAACAGCAGTGCCACAAGCACATTCCACATGTGGATATAAAAAGCGAGTACTTAAAAAAAAATGAACTAATAAAATCAGGTTTAACAAAAACATTTTAGCAGAACAACTAAATAGTCAAAGTACTTTCAGAAATTCTGATGCAAGTGGGGGGCTATGCAGCTGTACAGCTGCTACTATAGAGCAACTAAGTGAAAAAGACTTTCCTGGTACTAGCACAGGATGCCCATACTTACAAATAAATAACATTTAATCAAACCAAGTGATATTTTTGTTTCCTAATGAACCAAAACAGCCCATTGGCAACTGTCTGGGAACAAAATTTAGCAGAACAAGAGCACCTTTTAACAGCAGACGACCATTTGCCATGACGACTTTACACAATTATTAAAAAAAAAACTGATCAAGTTGATCCAGCAAGAAGAAATTAAAAAACCTGAATCAATGCATTACACAACTGAGAGCTGATCAAAACTGCAATTTGTGCACAAAGTTCCAAATCTATTTAACATAAACAAGATTTAAAAAATAACAATGGTTAATAGGGTGTTTTAAAAAACATTGTATCGTATCGGTTACAACATGATACCAGTGTTTCTGTTCAATGCTACCACTCGTCTGTAGGCAATAAACTAAATCAGCCTAGGGAAGAAAACAAAGATTTCATCAGGAATGTAATAAGATAGGTTAACTCAGCTGCCACAGGAAACTTACATTTTCCTGAGAAAGATTGCTGGTTGCTCTAAGGCCCTCATCATGGATATGGTTTTGTAGTTCCTGAATCATATGAGGTAAACCACTTGACACAGCACGAAGCAGTGTGTACATATTTGCCATGTCTGCAATAAAGACATACTTTTTACACAGTATATTTCAAAAATCCACTATTCTAAACTAACATTTACATAGCACCATAAATCTGCATGGATCTTTACCAAAATTAAAATTAAACTGTCCTTTTCCTTGAAAAATCTTATGAAATAAATAATCTAAATATTGAACTAAAGATAAAGTGAAAAGCAGGAAAAGGAAGGATGAAGGTTGAAACATATATCAATTTTCACCTGGTAACTGGTGGAGTTACAACCAATCTGCACTTCACATATTCCTAAATTGAAAGAGTTCCAAATAGGGTTGGAGTGACAAGGGGCAGTGCCCCAGTATGAAAAAGGTAGAACACCACTGGGCTAATTTATTTCCTATCTTCTATCTTCCTAGAGCTCCATGTCAGCAGGTAACAGGTGGCAAATGACGAGAGCGCTCTGGTGTCCTCTGCTAGACTTTTCTCACTTTGCTCCACATCAGCTTAGAAAACTTTTAAAATATCTAAGTGATTGCTTCCTAGGAGACAGCAAAAGGAGTCTACCATTCAATAGAAAAACTTGATTAAAGAAAACGTGATATAAAATACCAAACTTTAATCCTGAAAATGCGTAGCTAGGAATATTTGTGATAGGAATGCTGCTTTATCCCTCTCTCCTCTTGGTGAGTTATTACAAGCCAGTGTCAAGGAACACAAAACAAATTAATAGATAGAAATTCATATTTCTGCATCCCAGACACAGACTTATAGTAGAATGAATCTGTCCAGCAATTCCTACTTTACATAAACAAGCAATGAATATAATAAATCTCCAGAAGAATTATTTATAAATATCCATCAGCATCCACACAGGATGTAGTGAGGCCATCTTAAGTTCCCAGCCCATCTTTACAGAATTAGAAGCCTAAATTAATACCACCATCAGGTGTCAAGGAAATAGATATTTCATTGGATAAACAAGAATCTGACTAGCAGTAAACACTGCTCCTACAAGATTCTAGTAACACAGGTACATCTCCCAATAGTGGGAAATGTGCAGAGGCCACTCAAAGAAGAAATAATCTGAAGAACATATAGTAAGAGGCAGGATAAACTTTATTAGTGGGCTGCTACAAGAAAAAAAAATAGTTTGGATTTTTCCCATGCCTTAGAAGGTGCTTATTACTTTGAGACACACTGGGTCCTTTCAGTAGCCATCCCCTCAGCAAGAAGACCAAGGTCGGGGCAGAAAGCACCTGTGGATTGCAGTCTAGGAAAGTTTGAGATCAGGGAAATTTCCTCGGCCATATGTAAAAAGGCAGATGTACCAACACTTTGGAGCAGTAGGGTTATCTGAGACTTGTTCTTCCTCACTTCCAAAGAAAGCTGGAATCATGAGAAGCTAGTACTGTTTGGAAATGCATAAATATAAATAATATGAGAACTAAATCTTACAAGTTATGCTATTTTAAGCAGAGACTGGGTAGGTAGATAGGGAAGGAGAATATTGGAATTTGTCCAGGACACTAAGGGCTTGGCTACACTTGAAAGTTGCAGCGCTGGGAGTTACAGCGCTGGTCATGCAGCTGTGCAGGAACAGCGCTGGTGTGTGGCCACACTCACAGCTACCAGCGCTGGTGTGTGGCCACATTTGCAGCGCTGTTGGGAGTGCTGCATTATGGGCAGCTATCCCAGCATTCAAGTGGCAACAACGTGCTTTTCAAAAGAGGGGGGTGGAGGGTGGTGTACTGTGACAGGGAGCGGGGAAGACAGAGAGAGTGGATTTTTGGAGCCAACACTGTGTGTTAGCTTCCTGGATTGAAAAATCACAAAATGTTTGCGAACTTTTTGGAGCCAACACTGTGTGTTAGCTTCCTGGATTGAAAAATCACAAAATGTTCGCGAACCCTTAGTCTTAATTGCAAACAGCCTGCATCCAACGCTGTTTCTCTGTCAAGCAAACATTCACTCCCTGCCTCTCATTTGATCGTTCACAGCCAGGTACAGATAGCTCCTGTTTGCTGTGATCAGTGTTTGTTTTTTTTAGATAAGCAGTTCAACGGAGCTCCGATCGGAGTTCACAACAAAACAAAGAGAGGCTGCATAACAAAACAAAGAGAGTAATTTAGTTAAAAGCATTCTGGGATATCTCCTTATTCCCTGGAGGCCAATAAAAGCGCTGGTGTGTGTCCACACTTGATAAGCAGCGCTGGATCACCAACGCTGCAATCGCTACACCCCAACCTGACCAGGTGTACAGCCAGCGCTGCAGCCAGGGAGTTGCAGCGCTGGATGTGCCTTGCAGGTGTGGACGGTTACTAATTGCAGCGCTGGAAAGCCTCTACCAGCGCTGCAACTTGCAAGTGTAGCCAAGCCCTGAGGCACTAGTTCAGGGGTGGGGAAACTACGGCCTGTGGGCCGAATATCGCCCAGGGGATTGCCCCCGGGGCGCCACGGGCCCCTTGCTGCTCTGCAGAAGCAGCCGGCACCACTTCCCTATGGCCCCCGGGCGGGGGGACAGAGGGCTCCTTGCTTTGCCCATGCCACCAGGCACTGCCCCCCGCAGCTCCCATTGGCCGGGAACAGGGAACTGCGGCCAATGGGAGCTTTGGGGGAGGTGCCTGGAGGCGCGGCAAGGGCAGTGCATGCAGAGCCCTCCACCCTCCCCTCCTTCAGGGGCCGCAGCGCTTCCTGGAGCGCGTGGGGCCAGGGACAAGGCAGGCATGCAGGGAGCCTGCCCAAGCCCTGGTGCACCCTGCTACCACCCTAGAGCCGCAACCCCTCCTGCACCCTGCCCTAACCCCCCTGCCTGCACCTCACACCCCTCCTACACCCCAACAACTCCCTGCCCTGAGCCCCCCCCACAGTCCTAACCCCTCCTGCACCCCTGCCCTGAGCCCCCTCCTGCACTCCGCACCCAAACCCCCTTCCCTAAGCCCCCTCAAGCATCCCGCACGCCCCCTCTGCCCCAATGCCTTGCCCTGAGCTCCCTCCTACACCCCGCACTCCCTCATGCACCCCAACCCCTTGCCCCAGCCCTGCATACAATTTCCCCACCCAAATGTGTCCCTCGGCCCAAAAAGTTTGCCCACTCCTGCACTAGTTCAATGCTAATGCAGAGGGAAGAGTTCTATCTGTTTAAATCATCAATTGCAAAATATAACAACATACACAACACCGACGGAACATTTAATATTTTGTGAGACTTACCACTTCTTTTCTCTTGTCTGATGATATTATGGCATTCTGCATGCAGAAACTGCAAGTGATCAGCTACCATTCGCTGCTGGCATTCATGAATTACTTTGCCATATGAGCTGGGGTGTAAGTACTTCCGACATCGCATTTCTTCATCTTTTAATCTACCTAAAACCTATAGGCAAAGTTTCAAGCTATAGAACAGATAAATACTACAGAACAGTTTACGAGAGGAAAGGAGAATTGCATACGATTTGAGAATTTAAGTAGGAAAGGCAACCTTGAATTTGTGCATGACACTGAGGCATTAGTTCAATGCTAATTCAGAGAGAAGACTGCTACCGACTGAATCATTAACTTTATTTCTTGCATTAATTCCTGTTTGCATTGGTGACTCAACTATTGACTAGGCCCAAATCTCATTATAGTTTGTGAGATCTAATGCTGCTGACCATGCTCCTCCTTTTGCAATTTTATTCCGTCTTGGCTTCTCTGACCCTGTTCTCTCGTGGTTCTCATCCAACCTTTCTTATTGCTCTTTCAGCATGTTCTGCAGAGGATCCTCCTCATCCCCTTTCCAAGTTTCTGCGGGAGTTCCACAGAGCTCTGCCCTTTGTCCCCTTCTCTTCTCCCTCTCTCTCTCATATCTGGGTAATTTCATACACAAAATACATTCAACTACCATCTCAGAATCTCTCTGACATCTCCTCGTGGATGTCTAGCCATCAGCTGAAGCTTTACATGGCTAAAATTGAGCTATTAATCTGCTCCTCTCCTCCCTCACAGTCACCTCCTTCCTGATTATCTTTGGGCAACACTAACTTCCTGCCTGTAACTCAGGCCCATAACCTGGGCATTATTACACACTCGAAAATTACTACACTAGGATTGTGATTCGCTGAATTGAAGTTATTTTTAAAATCTAGGATTACACATTATCCACATTTATCAGTTAATCAGAGTATAATGTCTGTAAAGTTTGAAACCAAAAAGCAATATAAAGGGTTTGGGTAGTAATATTTACTTAGATTAATCATAACAAAAAAATTCATAACCACCCCAGAGCAACAAGCACAAAAATGTATACAGCAAAACAGGTAATAAAATAAACATGATAGAGGTAGAAGACAGTTTAAAAAGGGGAAATAATTATGGAACAACTTTCTGCAGTTCAGACAGCTAGTAAATTCCTAATTTTTGATCTTGCCAGCCAATTTGTTTTTAAATATAATTAATTTCATAAGCTGTTTAACAAGGTTTCTGGAAAACCTATCTCCCATCCTTATGATATCTATGTTCACTCTGTAAAAGTACACCATATGTGTGTTCTCATTGGCCAAGGCAATGAGACAGAATTGTAGAAACAAATATGTCTTCAAAATAAAAACCACCTATTTTTCATTTTGAGTGCATGTAGTTGTACCATCAGGAGGAAAATTAGTACAAAATTTTTCCCTTCTAAAATAATTAACATTTTAACATATTCTATTGTATAAAAAGTAATTAACTTGTTCTGTATTCTGCATTTACATATTTTATATATACACACAATAGATGAAAGTCAAAGTGGAGCTTCTTACCTTTTCCATATACTGTGAGCAGTTTGACTCTTGCAATAAGTTTGAAGCTTCTTGTTTATAATACTCCCCTGTTTCATTCAGAAAAGGACACTCAAAAATTTCCTGATAAAACTAAATCAAGAAAGTCTAATCAAGGACAAATAATACAAGGTATTAAAGTATTAAAATTCACAATTAAAAATACACCAAGCAATCATGCATTTTTACCTTTAGGGGGAATTTTTTCTTATACTGTTCAACATGAACAAAGGAGTTAATAACCCCATGGATTACTTTCTGGTTTGGGTCTTCTCCACAGCGATCACTGAAATAGGCAAAAACAAATATGCATTCCTAAGAAACTGTATGACTACTAAGACAGACATCAGACATGGAACCCCTTGACATTGGATGGAAGATTTTCCAGTTATTGTTTTTGTTTAAATTAACCAAAGATAAAAATTTATAAGATTAATCTTATGATATACCAGTGAACACTGATTCAATTTCTCTCCTTCTCATTCCATGAAGACTACAGAAATGGTGATGCATAAGTCTTTGCCAGCCTCCACAGAACAAGTACTGAGTAAGTACTGAGCACATTAAGAATACTAGAAGTCAATGAACTCCAGCTTAAGAAGTAGGTAGGTAAATAAGTAAAATCCATTTATTCCTGTCTGAATACTGGTGACTTCTTAGCACTTCTGGAAGCCTTTTTGATCCATCACTCACTTGCACACTAAGAAACTGATCTCCCAATGATAGGCTACACACAATTTATTCATCTCTATGCTGTTGATCCTTACTACAAATGACCCACCACCACTCCTTCCATGATAAATGTCTCCAGGTTCTTCTCTCTATATATACCGTCTGTGATCCAAGTATGTAAGCTTGCTCTTGCTGATTTCTCTCCAATAATATTTCCAACATGTTTTTTGTCTTTCCCATCCAGGAGATACAAGAGTCTTCACCAGCATCACATCGCAAAGGCTTCAGTTTTCTTCTTGTCAGCAGCATTTGTTCCCCGGGATTCCACTCATAAGTAGTGATGGAGAAATCTTAAGCTTTTCACCCGTTGAACCTTTGTACATTCCAAGATGCCATGGTCTTTCCACACTTTCATAAGGAAGACCATGGCTGAGCAAGCCATCCCTGGTGATCTAATTTTTTTGGTGTAGACTCCTTCATTAGATAAATCTAATTATCTGGGATCACCTATCTGCTGCCTCTACCACTTGACCATTAAATTGTCAAGTCCACTTGCATCCTGTTATTGTTTCAACATATGTCCATTTAGTTTTCACCATTCAGAAATAATCCATATTCCTCACTAACAGTTTTACAGACTTCTACATTCATTGCATCAATGGTTGCAGCGAAGAGCATCATACTTGAAGTTAGTTAAGAAGTGTCCACCAACAGAAACCCCAGCTCCTTCCTCTTTATCAAAAACTTCCAGGGCTTCTCACATAATAAATTCTCTGTACATGTTCATTCTCTCTCATGCTGCCCCATGAAAAAGTTTAACCACTCACTATCGCCCACTGCTGTTGACATGGTCTGTTACTGACATTCGATACTAATGAGTTCAGTTAGATGCTTTGGAATCCCCATGTTTGCCAGTGTCTTCCAGAGACAGTCATGTCAGATGACAAACACTTTGGAGAAGTCAATGAAACACAATCTATGGGTGATTATACAGTCTGCATTTTTGAATATGACATGACATATATTCGCAATTTGTTCACGTGTGCTTGTCCCTCTCTGAAACCAGCTTGCTGTGGTGATAGCTCTGCTTCTATCATTCACTTCATGCAATCCTGAATTATGTACATCAGCACTTTAATTGCACGTCATAGCAGGGAGACAGTATGCTAGTTACTGACCTCTGTAATATCCTCTCTCTTTGGTGAGGGCAGAAAAATTCCCTTCATTCAGTTGTCTGGCCAATTTTTAGTCATTCATGCATTGTTGCAAATTTTCCACAAGATCAATATAGTCGTCACCAATCACTTTTAGCAATTCTAGTTACGTTATCTACTTGAGTGCTATCATAGGCTTCATTTTCATAATAGCACGCACCCCTTCCTCCCACAAGACTGATAGTTCGGTCTCTATAGTCTCTTTTCTGTCGTCCTGCATTGTAAGTGGCTCTGATGAGACTGGCGCAATAATCCATCCACCTGTGTTTGATATCATCATCTTCAGTAAGAATTCTGCCATTGTGATCTTCTATTACACTCTGTTGCAGGGAAAACCTTTCAGTGGGAAGTCTGACCACTGTGAATATATCTTTTATATTCTTACTCTCTTTATAACTCTCAAGATCCTTTCATTTTGCTGTGATGTATTTGTTCTTATCTGATCAAGTCTTCCTTTGAATCCGTCTGCTCAATTTCTTGTATTCTCTACTGCGTTCTTCAGTCTCTAAGCCACTTTCTCTCATGATGTGTCATTTTTTACTACAAACTCCTCCTCCTCCTCCTCCATCTCCATTAACCATGATGCAGTCTGACGCCGATTTCTCAGAATGTGTGTTTTAGCAGCTTCAAGCATAATAGTAAAGAACAAAACTGCTACCAAAAATTGTGGTAAGTTCCATCTTACAAATATTTTCATCTTTAATAACTTACAGCCATCATTAGCTTCTCTCTGAGTCAAACAATGTTCATTTTTGCCAAGCACTGACTCAGACAGCACATTGTATTCATCGCCTACCATCTGTACCTGAAAGGTCATCATAGACGAATGCTCTCCAAACTAGAGGAGGTCCACATAGAACTGATGAAGTATTTCTGTCCCTTTTATGTGAAGGGTAGCAAACAGGCACAGGATTTTCTTGTGGTCCTCTAGAGCAAGAATGTTAGTGAGAAGCAAGAGGTTGCTATCAAAAAGATCACATGGTTCAAAAGCAAAAATGGTCCAGAGCAGCAAAAGGCTAGCATGTATAGGGACCAGGACACACACACAAACAGTTTTTTTACTTTGAGCACCCCTCTAAATCCATCTAAAATTAGAAATAGTCCCCTGTGAAGCCAACAGGATGCTGGATGCCAGAATGACCTGGAAGAGGCTTATTTCTGCTATAACTGAGACTGACACAGATACCTCTCAGGTCCTAGGTCCTAGCCAGAGGAGGAAAAGATGTTGTCAGACCAGAAACTACTCTGTCAAGGACCAAATACTATACCATACCAAATGAAGCTCTAGCACCAACATCTGTTCTGGAATACCTCCTTGATCCACTACTCAATGGATCCACAGGAACTGGCTCTTTAAGCACCATTTAAGTAATTCCAAGATTTGAAGTTTTCTGAGATCCCTTGGAACCTAAAGAGCAAGCTATATCTAGTGTTTTGCCCTTAGATCCATGGCAATTTTTCTATCACTTTGATGAGCGTTCCTCTGGAGGGTCCAAAGAGGATAATTCAAAACTGTCTCCTCAAGTGTGAAACTCATATAGAAACAACATTAAGGAAAAAGTGACCTTCGCCAAGACAAAAAAAGCAGCAAATGTGTTTGTTATAGACATTTTACAGACACAGCACATCTACAATCTTCTTGTTTGTTAGTAATGTTCTGGAGCAGCCAGTACCATCAAGCTTTCTATGTACCTACAATAATGAAACTCATAAACCAAGAAACCTAGAACAGACACGTAGAACAAAAATAGTCCAGACCCAACCATCACACAAAACAGTGAACTATAAATAAAGTAAAAGAAAAGATGAGGGTTCTTAAAATTAGTGACAGAATTGGCCCACGCCTGGTATGCACTAGAAACTTTTGTCAGTGTAATAACATGGGTTTGCAGTAGGATTTTTTTAATAAATTTTTTATATGGGCAAAAGCCCTAGTGTAGAGACAGATATACCAGCAAAAAACTGTTGTCAGTATAGCCTACTTCATTCGTGGAACTGATATAAGCTATAAAAGCCAAAGTCAATATTTGCTGATCGAAGCTTCGACTACAGCAGGAGAGTTTGCTGGTATTGCTGTACTGCCAAACATTTTCTAGTGTACTCACTCTTTCACTACAGGTATGCTATTATGTAAGTATTTCAAACATGACTGTGTTGCAAAGATAATACGTTTTGGCTCACCAAAAAAAAAAAAAAAGAGAAAATATTTTAATAGGTAAATGAACACTATTGAGGTCTCCTCATATTTCAAGCCACTTCAGATTTTTACATTTTTATTTTTTTAAAATAAGATTATGTTTAAAAATAAACATCTTTGTATAGATATTAAAAAATGATTCTTCAGAAAATGACAATGCCCACTATGGTACTTTAGAACATAATTTTCTAACAGGCACTTTATAAGTTCCTCATTTTAAGATAAGCACATATAAAACTTATTTCTGAGCAGTATAATCTTGCTATCGATTATTTTGTTAATATATTTATTGATAGAACTATGTGGAAAACTTCATCACCATGCATTTATCTGATACATCAGATGGCCTGTCAGTCAAATAAGCAGCCTATAGATACCACAAGACTATGATACACTTGAACCTGCCAACACCCCCACGATTTAATTTTTTAAAATCAAATAAGAAAAACTGCACAACTTTTAAAGTAAAACACAATGAAACTCATGTCAACCACACTGTTATGTCATTTTAAGAACTAAATTATAGTGGTGGAATGACAAGGCAGCAGCATAGTGCACACTGCACAACTGTGACCAATACGCACATTTAAGGTTCAGGGTACAACAGTAAAAACACAGGCTGTCCTTGCAAGGAAAGCCTATGTTTACATTAGATGGCCTTCAAAATAAATGTACTGTAGTGTTAATTCTTTAAGTAACCAGAAAGAACGCAAGAATAAATTTCCAATTACTACTTCAGATCCAAAGTTCTGTTAATAAATGTGGTTAAAAAGCTGTTTTTAAAAAATGGATCCAGGATACTTTGCACACAATCTTATTCTTAAGTATGTATTCCAATTCACATCTGCTTGTTTACTAGGAATTTGTGTGTGCACTAATGCCAATATTCAACATTGCAAAACAAACCAACTACTGAAGAGCAAATTATGTTGCAAATTTTGTGAACAAAATACATTACTGGTTTGTAATGATTATGAAAGTATACCATCAGGAAGAACTCAGTTTGATTTTTGAACAAGCTGTGCTTTAAGAAAAGCTTTAAGACTTGTTAACTAGTCAAATTTGATATGGAAGTCATTGAGAATATGAAAGACTAAAATGTCATTTTTACATTTTTTTTTTTGAGTGCTACTGAATTTAATAGATTTTCTTTTTACACTGGATAATATGAACACCTCAACAACTATTAGTAATTTCATAGCTAGTAAAGAAACCAGTTCACTATATGTGTTTAATAGAAAAATTTGTAACCTAGTTTTAGACAGTTTCTACTAATTACTGTCATTTGAACTAGCACTTCAATCCTTTTCAAATTATTTCTGTGTTTAGGTATTTCATAATTGAATTTTCCTCACAATTCATGATCTTGTCTGCTTCCTGCTGTATTCAAACACAAATGCAAAAGTTGACATTCAGCTTGCCTTGTAGAAGTATAGCTTCGGCTAGAGGGGGGGAACAAAGTGTGTTATATTCAGGATTATTTTTAAGTCTCCTAGTTATATTTTGCGGTCTTCTTGCTTTAAAACTAATACACATTTACAGGCTTATATTTAACAGAGTATAACTGTCATTTGTACTTAGTTAAAGGGTTAACTATAAATGTGTTTAAGATTTTAGTCAGAGGCCTTGATG
This sequence comes from Mauremys mutica, assembly GCF_020497125.1. Lineage (NCBI taxonomy): Eukaryota > Metazoa > Chordata > Testudines > Geoemydidae > Mauremys > Mauremys mutica. Next base: position 268,596,210 of record NC_059073.1, read on the forward strand.
AAAAAAATTCCAATTCAATTGTTCAGTTTGTATTGCACTAAAAAACAAACAAAAAAACAAACAAAAAAAACCTTTCAAAACACTTATACACCTCTACCCCGATATAACGTGGTCCTCGGGAGACAAAAAAAATCTCACCACGTTATAGGTGAGACCGTGTTATATCAAACTTGCTTTGCCCCCCCGCATTCCTTGTTCCCTGACTGCTCCCTCCAGAGACCTCCGTCCCTAATCACCCCCAGGACCCCACCCCCTACCCGACCCCTATCCACCCCCTCCCTCCCCTCCGACAGGCACTCACTGGCAGCAGCGGGAAGCGGAGCAGCCTTGCCCCAGTCCACTCCACCCCATCAGCTCCCAGCCGCAGCGCTCCGCTTCCCACTGTCAGTGAGTGCGGGGAGGTTGGGGAAAGAATGCCACCCCCCGCCCCCGCACTCACCTGCGGCGGGAAGCGGAACGACGCGGCCCCAGGCCACTCCGCTTTCCTTGCCCTGGCCACAGCCGTGTTGCTGGGGGGCAGGTGGGGAAAGGTCCTGCACTCACCTGCGGCGAGAAGTGGAGCACCGCAGCTGGGAGCTGGCGGAGTGGAGCTGGCTGGGGCTGGGCTGCTCCGCTTCCCGCTGCTGAGTGAGGGGAGGTTGGGGAAAGGACGCCCTCTGCACTCACCGGTGGCAGGAAGCAGAGCGACATGGCCCCAGCCTGCTCCATTCTGCCATCTCCCAGCCGCGGTGCTCCGCTTCCCGCCGCAGGTGAGTGCGGGGAGGTTGGGGAAAGGACGCCCCCCCAATACTCACCTGTGGCGGGAAGCAGAGTGCTGCGGCTGGGAGCTGGCAGAGTGGAGCGGGCTGGGGCCAGGCTGCTCCACTTCCGCCGCTGCTGGTGAGTGTGGAGGGGATCCCTTCCCCAAACCCCCACCCCCAAGCGACACGGCTGGAGCTGGGGTGAGGGAAGCAGAGCGGGTTGTTCCCAGCCCCCCACTAATCACCTGGGCCACTCTGGGACTGTAGGGCCCCCAAAAGGGGGGAGGAGGAGCCCCTGATCACCCCCAAGACCCTCTGCCCCAGCCTGGCCCGGCACACTTAACACACTGCTCAGAGCAGCATGTCAGAGCTTTACCATGTTGTATGCGAACATGCCTTATATCAGGTTGCGTTATATCAGGGTAAAGGTGTAGTTATTTTTCCATAACATACTTGACAATCTAGCAATAAAAACCATTTCCAACATATCAACAGTTTCAGTGAAATATAGGAGAGACAAGGTGGGTGAGATATTCTCCTTTATTACCAGCTTTCAAGCTACAAATAACTGTTCCTCAGGTCTAGGAAAGGTACTCAGAGTGTCAAAGCTAAATACAAGGTCAAACAAATAGATTATTGTAAGTAGATAACCCATATTCTAAGGGACAATTCAAGCTGAAGTGGTCCATTAACACCCCTGTGTTTATGGGAGAGGGGAGGGGATTTAATGGGTTACAGATTGTTGTTTTATAAACCATAAGTCCAGTGTCTTTATTAAGACCATGATTTTTAGTGTCTAGCAAAGTTATGAATTTAAGTTCTTAGGCTCATATTTTCAAGTTGTTGTGCAGGTTTCCTTTGCAGATGAGGACTGATAGGTCAGATATAGAGATTGCTTTGTGAAAAGTGTTCAGCCACAGGTGATGCAGTGTTTTCCTCTTTTATCATTTTCCTGTGTAAGTTCATTCGTGAGCACAGTGATTGTCTGGTTTCATCCATATAGTTGCTATTGGGGCATTTAGTGCACTGGATGAGGTACTCCACATGTTGTGATAGGCATATGTAGGACCCATGGATCTTGAAAGGTGTGATGTGGCGGAGGTGGATCATTGTAGCAGTGGAGATATGTTTTCAGGTTTTGCATCTGTTGTTTTGGCAAGATCTTGTGCCACTTCGAGTTGGTGTGTCCTGGTCTGTGGGGAACTTGCTTCTGATGAGTTTGGAGAGGTTGGCAGGTTGTTTGAAGCCCAGAAGAGGGGGTTCAGGAAAGATTTTGTTCAGGATGGGGTCCCCATTGAGTATGGGCTGGAGTTGTTCAATAATACCTCACATGGGTTCCAGTGTGGAGTGGTAGGTGACAACTATGGGTGTGTGGTTTGGGGGGTGGAGGGGAAGGAAGGGAGGCGCGGGATTTATTTCTGTATTGAAGTAGGTTCTCTTGGGGTATTTGGGTGGCCCATTACATGATGTGATCTACTTTTCTGGTGGAGTGTCTTTATTGGGTGAAGGCGATTTTGAGTATGTTAAGGTATATATCCCAGACTTCCTCCTCAGAGCATATTCTGTGGTATTTGAGTGGCTGGCTGTGCAGAGGATGAAAATATTGAATCTCAGGTTTTGTGGTTCATTTGTGCAGTAATTCTTCAAGGTGGCCCATGAAGAGGTTGGTATATTCAGGAGCCATCCTAGTACCTATAGTAGTTTGACTCAGTGTTTGTTGTTGAATGTAAAATGGATGAGTTTGGCATGTGTTTTTTGGGTAGGTATCGGAGGACTGTCCATTGTCTTGTAAATATCTGAAACAGGCACCCATGCCGTCACTGTTAGGGATTCTGGTATCTAAGGAAATGATGTCCCTGGTAGCAAAGATGGTACTCTGAGGAACACACTAACTCAAAGTGTCACAACACCCTGCCAAAACAACAGATGCAAAACCTAAAGACATATCTTCACTGCTACTATGATCAGCACCCCACATATCTCACCTTTCAAGACCTATGGTTCCTACAGATACCGAACACAATGTGTGGTTTATCTCATCCAGTGCACTACATGGCCCAATAACTACTGTGTGGGTAAAACCAGAAAGGCAATCAGGAGAGTCTTGAATGAACTCACACAGGAAAATGATAAAAGAGAAAAACATCATATCACCTGCGGCTAAACGCTTTTCACAAAGCAATCTCTCTCTATATGATCTATCAGTCCTCATCCATAAGAGCATAAGAATGGCCGTACCGGGTCAGACCAAAGGTCCATCTAGCCCAGTATCCTGTCTACCGACAGTGGCCAATGCCAGGTGCCCCAGAGGGAGTGAACCTAACAGGCAATGATCAAGTGATCTCTCTCCTGCCATCCATCTCCATCCTCTGACAGACAGAGGCTAGAGACACCATTCCTTACCCATCCTGGCTAATAGCCATTTATGGACTTAACCACCATGAATTTATCCAGTTCTCTTTTAAACGCTGTTATAATCCTAGCCTTCACAAACTCCTCAGGTAAGGAGTTCCACAAATTGACTGCGCGCTGCGTGAAGAAGAACTTCCTTTTATTTGTTTTAAACCTGCTGCCTATAAATTTCATTTGGTGGCCTCTAGTTCTTGTATTATGGGAATAAGTAAATAACTTTTCCTTATCAACTTTCTCCACATCACTCATGATTCTGGGCTATATTTATGTACTAATTTTATACTGTGTTATGCATTAAAAGTTCCAGTTATAAAAGGTATAACTCCCATTCTACTTACTGATATGTTTTTGAAAAATACCACAAAACATGTAGAAATAATTGCATGAAGCAGATTATACTTTTATGAGTACTGAGTACTGTATATGAAAAGTGTGCATATAATTTAGTTTATGTAGTTCAATGTTCTATCCACTTCATGTAATATTTGTTACTTCAGATATTTCCGTATGAGATGCAATTTAATACTTTTTCTTCCTACAAAGATATGGTGCAATCCCTGCACTGCTAAACTTGATTCTAAGACAGCTACTGCAGTTGCCACTAAAATCTTCACAATTGTTCTTTGCCATAATACTAATTGCTGGCAATATTGCTTGTACTAATCACGGAAGACAGCACAAATACTACTGTAATATTAGTTCAGCAAAGGCAAAATTGTAAAGGTTTGACAGCAAGCACTATACTGTCCAGTACTTGAAAGAAATAATTTTTTGTAACAATAATAATCAGTTCTTGCTTGTATAGTGCATTTCATCATGCATAGATTATAAATTGCTTTGGAAAGGAAAGTCAATTGCCTTATTTCACAGATGGAGAAACTAAGGAACAGATGTGAAATTACTTGCTCCAAGTCATACAGCAGTGCCTGTGGCAGAGCAGAAAAGGGAAATCAGGTCTAGCCATTAGACGATAATGCTGCTTAGAGCCCTACAGGCACAGAGTTTTTACCACTTTCAAAGTTTCTTTAAAAATCAACCAGCCCCACTCTCTTATAGGCCTGATCAAAAGCCCACTGAAATCAATTGGAGTCATTCCATTGACTGCAACAGTCTTTGGATCAGGCCCATAATCAGCTAACTCTCCACAGTGAAGGAATGTGATCATTTTCATACTTCTTGGAAGTGTTGCTTCATGGTTGACAATAAATAGCCCTCTCTAATAAGCGTGTCAGCATCCTTTTCCTACGAAATACCTAATTTTCATTGATCAGGCCCTCTGTCTCAGTTGTATCATTCACATTTAGGTCAGCTAATAAACAGTCAAGATGAAAATCCAGGCCGCTTGTTCTTAGTATAACTAAACAGAAACTTCTACATTGCTAAGTGGAATATGCTTATGACCCTTGTTCACCAGACTCAAAAGAGTTAAGATATGATTATCGTTACTTAACATCCAATTTATCCTTGAATCACTGTCCACATTGGCTCCAGAAGAAGTGGTCGTAGGCAGCTCTAAACATTAGGTATATTACAGGCTTCAGAAGTAATGTTTCAGAAGGATGTAATATTAGTCCTTAACACATTTTCATAAAATCCAGTTGAAAGGAGCAGCAGGTAAAAATCTCCATTACACAGATATATAAAGGGAGGCACAAACACTGTGTCTAGCTCAAGGTTTCTCTTCAACTCAGCATTAGAAGTAGGAAAAGAAACCAGAGTTCTAGTCTCAAGTGTTAGGTACTAAAGAACATTCCCTCTGGATTATAGTTAGGCTTGGCAGGATTTGATTTGAACTGTTAGTCCTCCATCTAACATCTATTTCACCTGACACATTGGAACAGATGAAAAAAAAATATCCATTGGTAACAGTCGGCAAGCACGATGTCCCACCTACTTTGCGCCTACAGGAATCCAGCCCCATAGTGGTGCAGGTAACTCTCTGCAGCCCCACTGTCGTGGTCCCATTCATTCACACACCAGCTGGGAGTGTGGGAGCCATCCCCAGCCAGGGGCCATGCAGCAAGGGGGTGGCCTCCCCCAGGAGCCTCTGCTCTGCACTGCCAAGATGACAGCTTTCTGCGCACCTCATAGCTGCAGGGATCCAGTGTCATCAGTCCTGTAGCCACAAGTAGCCCCCCTGTAACTGCAGTGTGAAACTGGAAATGTATTTAAAGAAAATAATAATAAATAAAAAAAGCTTAAAAATAAAAATTGATATTAACTGAATTTCAAATAAATAATAATCATCAAATTCTTCCAGGCCTAACTATAGAGAATTAAATTTTTCAACTCAGGTTCTCTTTCTGCACAAGTAAATCGCAACGGAAGGGTTTATATTTTCGACAGCTAAAGCTTTTGGCACATTAATGAGGTAATAGCAGCACATTCAGAGTTGGTTTATACTAAAATAAGAAAGCAGCTTAGCTAAAGTCCAATGAATTCACAGGCCTCTCCAAGCAAACAATTACAAAAAAATTTAGACTAGGTTAGAAACACTGTTAACTAATAGAAAACAAGCAAGCACTCACTTTTTAATTTCTCGGAGGAGCATTCGAATGAGGATACCCTGCAGTGGCTCAATCATTAATTTCCTCCACATATCAAGTGCTAGCTGTAAAGATACACACATCACAGAAAACTTATCCCATAGTAAATGCAGTTTAAAAATCCACAAACTGAAGAGAGATTTGGACAGGAATTAACATCCTTCCCAATGTTCGTTTCCATTTTCAATTCTTTTGTTTGACAAATCCCAGATCTGCTTTATCAACAATATTTACACAGATCCACACCTATATGTGTTTCTCCCACCCCCAGGTTGTACCTTATTTAAGATAAGGAACCGATAAGTCCTCTATAAAACTTTTTAACCTGATTTTCCAAGGTGCTCAATACTCCCATTGAAAGTCAAGCTATATATTTTTAGATTGTATACATTTTCAATTGTAAAAATCAACATTTAAAAGAACACAGCTGAATTATATGTACACTTTATGGTTACCTCTTACATCTACTTTCATGGGTACTTACCTCTCCTATTTCCATCAGTGGTTCACTTATATCCACACCTCCATAGCCATACTGAAGATCAGCTTCAGTTAATTTGTTTTTCTTAATAAACTGTGTGTTGAGGTACCTATGGAAACAAAAGCATTCTAATCAACCCCCAGAGCATAAAACTGAGTGAGATGCTAAATATTTCAATAACCTTTGTAACCACACAATGTCTTTAGCTTAGTGGAAGGTGAGAAAGCAGGTGACTTTGAAAGTGACTATTACATAGATAAGACCTTTTCTAGAAAAACAAAGACCACTGGACCTCCCTGAACTAATTTTAACTACAACATTAAAAAAAATAAAATAAAAAAAGCAAATGTTTTTTTTAAATTGCCAGTGATGGAAAATTGCCACAACTCTTGCCAAGTTGTTCCAATGTCACAGAGTGAAAGTTTAAGGGCAGAAGGGACCCATCAGACCAGGCCTGCACAGCATACGGCCCGCGGCGGCGGGTGAGGGAGGGAGGGGGGCTGAGGAGGCAAACGAGCAGGTGGGCAGTGGCGGAGGGGGCAGGTGGGCGGGCAGCTGGCCCCAGCTCACTGTGGCTCTGCCTCTGCCGCCTCCTCCCCTGAACGTTCCGCCCCGCGTCTCCCCACCCCCTGCTTCCCACGAATCAGCTGTTTGCGTGGGAAGCCTAGGAGGGTTGAGAAGCAGTGCGGCAGCTTTGTGCTCAGGCCCAGGGAGGTGGAATGCAGATGAGCTGGGCCGGGGAGCAGTTCCCCTGCGCGCTCCCCGGGTTACCTGCTGTGGCGCGGGTGGCCCCCCCACCCCAGCTGACCTCCATCTCTGTCTCCCTGGGCCTGAGCGCGAAGCTGCCGCACCGCTTCTCCGCCCTCCTAGGCTTCCCGCGCGAACAGCTGATTCACAGGAAGCAGGGGGGCTGCGAGCTCGGCCTGACCCGGTGCTCCAGGCGCTACATGGCAGTGGCGTGGCCTGCCGCCAGCCGAACAGTGCGTCAGTAGCGCTGCCAGCCACCTCCAGGCAGCGCGGTAAGGGGGCGGGGCTGGATAGAGGGCAGGGGAGTTCAGTGGGTGGTCAGGGGGGGGAGTTGATAGGAGTAGGGGTGGTCAGAGAGTGGGGAACAGGGGGGTTGAATATGGGCAAGGGTCCCGGGGGGGCATCAGAAACGAGGGGGAGGTTGGATGGGGGGCAGGGGTTCCAGGGGCAGTCAGGGGACAGGGAGAAGGAGTAGTTGGATGGGGCAGGGGTCCCAGGGGGCCATCAGGAATGAGAGGAGGGGTTGGATGGGGTAGCGGGGGGCAGTCAGGGGACAGGGAAGGAGGTGGATGGGGCAGGGTTCCGGGGGGGAGGTCACGACCGCCTTCTGAGGTGAGGAGGGAACCACTTGTTTAGATTTTGGCAGCTCATCACTGGCTGGGACTGAGGAGGTGAGCGGGTGGGCAGTGGCGGGGGGGTGAGTAGGCAAGCCCGGTGGGGGGACTGAGAAGGCGAGCCACAAGTCAGTAGCTGACCTGTTCTACTGATCTGGTCTGGCTCCTTTCCCCTCCCAAGGTTGCAGCCAGGGGCGGCTCTACAAATTTGGCCGCCCCAAGCAGTCATGCCCGGGAAGCGCCCCCGAGCCGCGGGAGCAGCGGACCTCCCGCGGGCATGACTGCGGAGGGTCCGCTGGTCGCTCGACTGGACCTCCCGCAGCTGCGGGCGGTTCGCTGGTCCGGCGGCTCCGGTTGAACTGCCGCAGGCATGCCTGCGGGAGGTCCAGCCGAGCCGCAGGACCAGCGAACCGTCCGCAGTCATGCCTGCGGGAGGTCCACTGGAGCCGCTGGCCGAGCGTCCCCTCCGCAGTCATGCCTGCGGCAGGTCCGCTACTCCCAGGGCTCCGGGGGACCTCCCGCAGGCATGACTGCGGCAGGTCCGCCGGCCCAGCCTGCCGCCCCCCCGGGAAAGGGCCGCCCCAGGCGGGTGCTTGCCCCGCTGGGCTCTGGAGCCGGCCCTGGTTGCAGTTGTCTAGAAGTGCTGCCTTCCACGCCTTCCTCATCCACACCTCATTCATTCAACAGGGCAACTGATTACAAAGTGGGGGGGAAGATCTTATTCTACTTCTAGCAAAAAGACATTTTTCTTTTACTTTAATTATACTACCTTAGGGGCCCGCTATAACATAATAGCGAGGTTCAATACCGCTGTTTCAGCGACGCAGCCCTGGGGAAGGAGGGTTTGTTTCCACGGGGCTGGGGGGGAAGGGTTGTTTTCGCAGGGTGGGCAGTGCTGGGGGGGGGGTTATGTTTTGGGGGGCTGGACAGCGCTGGGGGGAGGGTTTGGTGGGGCCGGGGGAATTTCAGCCCTCAGCTGTTTTATTTGGAGTAATATGGCCCTCGCCGCTTTACGAGTTGTGCAGGCCTGCATCAGACCATCTAATCTGACCTTTTGCATATTACATGCCACCATCACCCCCCCCCCCCACCTATTTACTAAACCCAACAACCAAAATTAGACCAAAGTATTATAGCCCATAGGAGACTAAACTATTGTGTGTCACAAGCAGAGGGACAGGAGGGATCAAGATACATCAATATCCAACATCAGTATCAGGGAATTCATGAAGAGAGATATACCCAGATAATCCTGGCAAGTGACCTGCACTTCATGCTGCACTAGGGACCAGATGTCCCGTTTTAAAGGGACAGTCTCATTTTTTGGGACTTTCTTATATAGGCACCTATTGCCCTCCACCCCCGTCCCATTTTTTCACAGTTGCTATCTGGTCACCCTATGCTGCAGAGGAAGGTGAAAAACCTCCAAGATCACTGCCAATTTTATCGGGGGGGGGAGCATTCCTTCCTGACCCCACATATGGTAATCAGTTAGGCCCTGATCATGTGAGCAAGAGCCAGCCAGCGAAGCATGCTCGATACTCCCTCAGAGCACTGGTCCACCCCAGCAAAAACCACACCCCAGAACACATAGGGGATACATCAACTCATCTAGATATTTGCCTTGTTTTACAGCAGGCTACATAAAAAGTATTAGCAAAGTCAGTAAAAATTAAAATTCATACACACAATTACTTGTTTATACTGCTCCATATACACACTATACAACGAAATAAGTACAATATTTATATTCCAGTTAATTTATTTTATTATATGGTAAAAATGAGAATAAGCAATTTTTCAGTAATAGTGTGCTGCCACATTTGTGTTTTTATGTCTGATTTTGTAAGAAAATAGTTTTAAAATGAGGTGAAACTTGGGGTATACAAATCAGACTCCTGAAAGGGGTGCAGTAGTCTGGAAAGGTTGAGAATCACTGGGCTAACCAAGCCAACCTCTTCCAGTCTCCTCTCCTAAAACAGAACCTGCATTCTCTTGATCATTCTTGTAGCTATTCTCTGCACCTGTTCCAGTTTGAATTCATCTTTCTTAAAGATGGGTGACCAGAATTGTACATAGTATTCCACACGAGATTTTACCAGTGCCCTATACAATGGCATTAATACTTCTTTATCTCTATTGGAAATTCCTCACCTGATACATACTAGGATCGCATTTGCCTTTTTCACAGCTCCATCACATTGGTAGCTCATCATCATCATCATCCTATGATCAACCCACACACGCTGGTCTCTCTCTTTCTCTATCATTTCCTACTGAGGAGGGCACAGCTTGTAGCAGAACTTATTACTAGACCCTAGTGCATGACCTTGCACTTTTTACCATTGACTTTAATCCCATCATTCCTGTCTTCAAGGTCTGCCAGATATTTCTGTATAATATTTTGATCCTCCTCTGTATTGATAACTCCCAACTTTGTATCAGCAAATTTCACTGGCACACTCCTACTTTTTGTGCCAAGGTCAAGAATAAAAATATTGAGCTAGACTAATCCCAAGAAAGATCTTGAGGAACTCCTCTAGTAACCTCGCTCCAATCTGAAACCCTCCACTACTAACCTCCCTCCACTTTTCAGCACCACCCCTTGCTTTCTCTCCATTATCCAGTTCCATATGTACCTACAGTTCTTGTGCTAGTCCCCATCTTCTCTAATTTAACTAAAAATTTGCTATTTGGTACCATGTCAAATGCTTTATTAAAGTCCAACTATATTATTGCATTTTCCTTCAAAAAAAATAATTATTTTCTCAAAGAAGGAAATCAGGTTAGTCTGGCACAATCTACCCTTGGTAAACCCATGTTCCCAGGGTGCATTACATTCCCTTTGCCGTTTACCTCCATTAGTTTTTTCTTTTTCTTTCATCATGTGTTCCACAGTCTTCCACACTGTTGAGGTTAGACTAATAGGTCTGTAATTGCTTAGATAACTCCCCCCTTTCTTAAAACACTGGAGAATAGGTAACATCAGACCTATCATAGAGTACTATTCCTGAATATTTGTATTAAAAATCTTTGCTACTAACTAGAAATCTCATGTGCATATGGTTAATAACCCTCACAGTTAAAAATGTATGCCTTATTTCTAGCCTGAATTTGTCAAATGTCCAACTTCCAAGCCATTGGAGCTTGTTATACTTTTGTCTGCTAGATTGAAGAGCTCATTACCAAAGTTTTGTTCACCATTTAGGTACTTACCTTGGTTAACAAACAAACTGAGCTTCTGTATTCTTTCACTATAAGGCAGTGGTTCTCTATAAGGCAGTGGTTTTATACTGGTGACTCCTTTCACATAGCAAGCCTCTGAGTGCGATTCCCCCCCCCCCCGCCAAATATAAATTAAAAACACTTTAATATATTTAACACCATTATAAATGTGGGAGGCAAAGTGGGGTTTGGGGTGGAGGCTGACAGCTTGTGACCCCCCATGTAATAACCTCGTAACACCCTGAGGGGTCCCAACCCCCAGTTTGAGAATCCCTGCTGTAAGGCTTTTTTCCCTATCTTTTAATAATTCTTGTGGCTCTTCTCTGACCCCTCTTCAATTTATCAACATCTTTCTTAATTTCACAACACCAGACCTGGAGATAGTATTCCACAGTAGCAGTCAGACCAGTGCCAAAAACAGAGATAACACAACCTCCCAGGATTCAACTCTCAACACGTGTAAGGCTTGCATTAGTCCTTTCGGTCACAGCATCACACCGGAATGCCATAAAGAATTCTGATAAAAAGTTCATTCTCATTTGTGTTAATATTTATTTTAATATCACACGATCTTATCCTGTTAGCTGCTAGATATTAATGACTTTTATACAGCATAGGAAACAATTGCTTGATTTATTATTTTAGTCAGTAATTACAAGATATTATTATTAATTGGATCTGACCTGTTCCAAAAGACACTGTTTTGACATTTATGACTATAATTCTCAGCACATAGTGTATACAGTTTTATAACTTCTAAGTGATGGACAAATATTAGAGCATCAATTTTAATATTACATGTTGTAAACCAAAGCCTATACCTGCTTCTTGGATTTTTTTTTTTTTTTTTTTTTTTTTTAATTCTAAGGCCTGGTCTACACTGTGTGTGTGTGGTGGACGGGGTGGAGAATCAACCTAAGATACGCAACTTCAGCTAAAACAATAGAGTCCTCACGGCGCAAGGTCGACTGCTGCCACTCCCCCGTCGACTCCGCTTCTGCCTCTTGCCCCAGTGGAGTACAGGAGTCAACAGCCAAGCGATCAGGGATCGATTTATCATGTCTACACTAGATGCGATAAATCATTCCCTGATCGATCGATCACTGCCTGCCGATCCGGCGGGTAGTGTAGACGTACCCTAAGTTTACTTCTCACTACCTGTGCTCTTTTCTTATTTATCTCTGCCTAGTAACGTTTACTTTGCTTGATTTCAGATTCCTCAGGTGTAGTGAAGTGTGATGATGTGTGTAACAGTCATCTTTTGTCCTACATTTATACAGAAAATTAGCATTCATCAAAAACTCTATAAAGAAAAACACTGCATTCAGAACACCTCAACTAAAAATACCCTTCCTATTTAGAAACATTTAAACCTGTACTTGAAGGCTTCCTGACCCAACTAATATACGACATATTCTGGATATCCCAAACTTGAACGTAGGTAACACGAACACAATGGATGACTGTATCCTAGAAAGTAGTGACTGTAAAAGCATTTGGAGGTCATGGTTAAGGCTATGTTTATGTTATGGAATCCGTGACTGCCAGACACTCCATGACATTCTCTGCTTCAACCACACGGGCTGCAGGAATCTTCAGCTGGCAGCCAGAGGGGCCCTGGCAGGATTCCAGTGACAGATAACAGCAGCAACAAGCGACAGGGGACCCCCTGCAAGATTCCAGCGACAGGTGACAGACTCCTGAGGGGGCCCTCCTCAGGGTTCCAGAGATGGGAGACAGCCTCAGGGACGCCTCGGGTGAGCGACTGGGGGTGTCCCGTTTTCTCTTTGGGAAATATGGTCACTCTGCAGCTCTCAGCCACCATGGGTGGAGGGAGGGCCCCCTGCAGCTTCCAGCTGCCACGGGCAGAGGGGGAACCCCCCATATCCTCTGCCACTGTGGTGGTTGGGAGACAATGGAGCCGCAGCAGCAAAAGTCACAGACAGGTCACACAGCTTCTGTGAATTTTTGTTTATTGCCCATGACCCGTCCGTGACTTTTACTAAAAATAACCATGACCAAATCTTAACCTACGTCATGGTAGATAACCAACAGAGCATGAGCTCATAGCGCAGTGAAATGGCTGAAAGGGCTCTAACATGGTCACTGAATGTAGCAGATGGGGGACAGAGAGTAGGAATAGGGAGCTGGCATTACCTCTTATGTATAGCATTAGCAAGACTTACTGGAATACACCACCCAGTTCTGGAATTCACAATTCAAAAAAGATGTTAAATTGGAAAGAGTTCTGAAAAGAGCTACAAGGATGATTCAAGGTCTGATGGATTCTCCATCACTTGAAGTCTTTTAAATGAAGATTAGAGATCTAAGACACATGCTTTACCTCAACCAGGAGTTATGGTCTTAATGTAGAAATTATTGAATGAAAATTCTCTGGCCTGTGTTGTGCAAAAGGTCAGCCAGAAGGAATGATGATGATAGTCTTGTCTTAAAAACAGTCTGTGACTGCCCCTTGTCTCAGACTTTTGTTTTTCCTAGTTAAATATTTTACTTAGATCAGTTCTTACAAAAAGACTGGACATTTGAGAAATTGAGACAATACAAAACTTCAAACACCAGATTTCTATTAAATTATTCCAATTATACCACTACCTCAGATCCAAACCAGATTGAGAAGAAATAAAGCAACCAACATCTTTGAATCTGTGTTGATAAAGGGATTAATTGCAAAGTTGGACTGATACTGAGATCAATAAGTAGCAACATAAGAAATAAAAAGAGTAGAGTTTCAGGGTACCACAGAAAATGATTCCTTAAAAATACCAACACAACCACTTTCTCATGACTACAAAAGTAGTTCCAATGGAAAATAATTGCACACTTCTAAGACAATCACTGACCAAAAAACAAATAAACAAACAAAAAAACAAACCACACATACACACTCCAGCTCAAACCACATACAACCAATGCTTTAGAGGACATGGGGCAAGTTTGACAGCCACTTACATCACATACAAATACATAGTTTAAAAAAAAAGTTAAAATGGAGTCATTTCACTTACAGCTTCTCAGTACTGCAAAGTTTGTGTTGTGTAAACAGCACGGAACTAGGAGGTGGGTGGCGGGGTTAGTTAAAAAACTTGCCTTTTTTTTTAAAATATATAAATACTTCTGTTAGCCTCAGGTTATGTAACCTGTTTAGTGAAATTTATAGGCCAAAGTTGACCTGATACTATCCCTTTAAACAGAAGCAAGACCTCGTGAGGGATTAATTGTGCTTTACTGTTATGGGATTTGCTCATTATTAATGTAGATCCAAGGTGTCAGAATTTAACTTTATTACTCTTCAACCTAAAATTGTATATACATTTAGCTCAAATATGTGCAGACATGAATTAGCGCCATTCTTTTTAGGAAGTAGGGGGATCACAAAGAGATGTGGGAAGATGGAGAAAAGTGGGAAGATGTTACCAAGTGGATATCACTTTAAACACCTGAGACTCATAATTTTGCTTTATGATGCTAACTGTTGTATGCTTAATGATCATTTAACAATAGTACATGATCTTGCCAATTTGTAATTACATGCAATTGGATCATGAAGAACTATACATATTCAAGTTCTTTGATTGTTTTGCAAGCATATTTGGAAATCTACATATCTAACTGTTGTATCCATTGCTAATGAATGTGTTTTAACAGATTCTTTGTAAGTATTGCTATCTGGGCTGATTTATCCAATTCATCATCTGGATTTTGTTTTATCTGCTCATTCCTGCCTTATTGCCTGAGAGAAGTAAAATGGTAATAAAAAAGCTTGACATAACAGAACTGCCAGGATAGGAACATGTTTGACTGTCTCAACCCCCTAGCCCAGGGGTAGGCAACCTGCGGCACGCGAGCTGATTTTCAGTGGCACTCACACTGCCCGGGTCTGGGGGGGCTCTGCATTTTATTTTAATTTTAAATGAAGCTTCTTAAACATTTTAAAAGCCTTGTTTACTTTAAAAACAACAGTAGTTTAGTTATATATTATAGACTTATAGAAAGAGACCTTCTAAAAATGTTAACATGTATTACCGGCACGCGAAATCTTAAATTAGAGTGAATAAATGAAGATTCGGCACACCACTTCTGACAGGTTGCTGATCCCTGCCCTAGCCCTTGCCTCCCCCTCTTTCTATCCATCCATCAGTGAGCCACAACATGACATCACCTGTTGTGTAAATTCTAAAGGGCAGATATGAGTCCTTACTTGTTTCTTTGACATGCTTAGTATCTTTTTGTGCATTTGAAAATAGTAAATAAAGTATTTCACATAAGGTTACAAAAATGTTGCATACTCCTAAATTGTAGTTATACTCTGAAAAGCAACTCTAAAAAATGGATTATAGGATTATAAATTTTGTTTCATGATCTGACTAGCCCTCTGCCTAGTCAAGAATTGCTAACTTTCAGATGTTAAAGTGATTGATAGGAGTACATAAAGATACACAATTTTCTTCCTACACTAGGTTAGTGACTGTAGAACATTTAGTAAAATTGCAATCCTACATTAACATTTGCCTGTATTGAGAAAGGATGCCATTGGATTTTTATTCTTGTGTTAAATGAGATGGATGCTTTACATAGAGCAAGAGAGGCAGTTTACACCAGTAATCTGTTTGAGACTAAGTCCCATGTATTCCAGTTTGCATGTTAAAAGGAATCCTCACAGCTCCCAAATGCTAGCCTTGTAAATTAAGCCTGGGCTTAGAGAGTCAAATTAGGTTATCTAGTTCTCGCACAATGAAAGTTCTGCAAGCTCCATGACCCACGTTATATCTGTTTAATTGCACTGTATTGAAATTGTACTCTCAGTATGCAACTAACTGGAATCAAGCAAACAATTCTGATGACAGACAAGAGGAACAGAATCTAGATCACTCAGTGTAAGCTGTATTGGCTCTTCAGTATTAACAGGAATAAAAAGCAGTGCAAGCTCATTAAAAAGAAAATAGAGGGTATCGTTTTTAAAGTAGGCTCACAATTTAAGGGATCTGTACTGATCTTTGGACTTACACATGTATATTTAGACAATATGTATGACCCATTCAGCTCATGTATGAATATTCGGCCCCGCAGTTTTCTTTTCTGCTGTGCAATTGCACGAGTGATTATTCACAAGTACTATAATTGTAAAAGGTATTTACTATGATTTGGTACCTACAGACAGGGGTAATAGCCAGTTTTCATCACCACAAACTAAAATGCAAATCTTGCTGTGCAACTTTTATTACTTATTCTGATTCAAATGAGTGAGCACTTCATTGGAAGGCAAAACACAGCACACTTCAGATTTCTTAAAGACGCAGCTCCTTTCCAAGTGAAGAGATCAGTGATCAACAAAAATGTGTTTCACATTTTGAAGGATCCTTAGGCTTAAAGTCAATAGTAAACATCAAGGGGAACAGGATAGCACAATACTGCTCTGGCCCTGATCTTAAGTGTGCCACGTTTGTGTACCATTTTATACAAATGGTGCTGCTCTACAATATAGTTGTGTAATACTTTAAATCGGTTTTCTTGTAACTGAATTACGGGGTAGGGCGGTGCTGTAGCCAGAATGTTTATTATGTGAGATTTTTTTAAAATATGAATTTTAGTATGTAGTAAAAATATGTATTTTTTCAATTTCATTTTTAAATAGAATCTTTAGATTTATAAGATACCTTCCCTTCTTCTGTAGAGCCATCTTAAAACAAACACAAATGAGTTAGATGTGTGCTTATAACATTAGTGATGCTCTTGCTTCAATGATGTAGTTGACAGGAGTATAAACTCACTTTCTGCTATATCTAGTCACTTGGGATGTCCAGGTTGAGGCACCTTCATGGGGTCTTTTTTTGGATGGTAGATACACAACATTTTCTGAAAAGCAGGCTGTTTTAAAACATCGAAATTGGGCACCCAAAAATTACTAGTCTCACTCGAAAATCTTGGCCAATATTTCTATCTGTAATTAAAGTGGGGGGAAATCATATTTAATAGAAAAAGTGAGGGAGAGAGAGAAATTGTACTCTAGCAAGCGAAAAGGATTTAGGAATTATAGGTAACCAACAGAATCTGAGCTAGCAGGTGTAATGCTATGCTAAAAGGGAAAATACAAGTCTTAGTTGAATAAATGGGAATATCAAAAGTAAATACATAATATTTACCATTGTACATGGTATTAGGAAGACCACTACCACAACAGCCTGTCCACACTTTCATTTCATGAAAATAAATTTTCTATTTTTCTTCACTTCAAAGAAATGCAATATCAGTGACAACACGTGAACCATGTGCGCCTCAAAGTGCAGAGTAAGTTAAAAAGTGGTTTAGTGTGTCCATTGTGCAGTTAAGGTCTTAACAGTGCTGTAGTGGGGAAAAGAGCAAGTAGTGTGTTGGACAGGTCCTTTAGCAGGTAAACGTTGCCTTCAGTAATAATCCGCCACTCCATGAGAGGGGAAACTGTAGTTCAAGATAGGTACACTGGTTGTGTAGGATTTGAAACTTGCCTCTAATTTACAGTCTTGAAATTAAGAAAAGGTAAAATGCTGTGTGACATTTTCTTTTATATTTCCTGTATGCCTGTTCCAGCTCCAACTGGCATGCCTCATTCATCTAAACAGGGCAACAAGATCTGAGCAAGGTTTCCTGCCCAGTGACGCACGAGGCTTCTGGTGGCAACTGTAGCTTCAACACTATAAACAGGGATACTCTCTTCCTCATCCTCCTCCATTCAAAATCACTATGGTAGGTGCTCAGGCAGCAAAGTGATGCTCGTCCCTTTTGGGCAGGAACATTTTCATGGAGTCCGAGGCCAGAAGAGACCATGGTGATCATTTAGTTTGACCTCTTATATTACAAAGCCATAAAACTTCCACAAAGAAATTACTAGGGCACACCTTGTAGAAAAATCATATACTCTTGACTTAAAATGGCTAGTAATGGAGAATCCATCACAACCCTTGGTAAACTGTTCCAATGTTAATTATTCTCACTAGTAAAAATGTACACCTTATTTCCAGTCTGAAATCATCTAGCTTCAACTTTCAACCACTGACCATAAGAATGGGGCATACTAGGTCAGACCAGAAGTCCATGTAGCCCAGCCCACTGTCCATCTTCCAACAGTGGTCAATACCAGGAACCCCAGAAGCAGGTATTCATCAAGTGATCCAACCCTTGCCCACCCATTCCCAGCTTCTGGCAAACAGAAGCTAGGGCAGTGGTTCTCAACTTATTTATCACTCTGGGCCACATGTGCATTACCTGGGCTGCAGGGGCCAGATAGCCCCCGCCCCAGACCCTGCTGTGCTGGGCAGCCTAGACCCCATTGCGCAGCTGGAAATCTGGACCCGCCCTGAGAGCCAGCCTTTTGCACACAGCTGAGCACACAATTGCGGCCCAGCTAAGTGGGTTGCATGCAGCCTGTGGGTTGAGAACCTGTGAGCTAGAGGCACCCTCCCTGCCAATCCTGGCTAATGGCCATTGATGGACCTACTCTCCGTGAATGTATCTAGTTCTTTTTGGAACCCTGTTATAGTCTCGGCCTTCACAACATCCTCTGGCAATTTTCTTATCTCTAGATATACAAGGGCACCCCTAAAAACACTGTTTTTAGGTTTTTGGCTTGATCATTATTCAATTTGGGACAACATTTTCACCCCCAGAAAAATTGTGCACACAAAAACAAGCTCATTTACCTCAAGGAAACATGTCAAGGTGAAGGTAACTCTATAGAACACAGATTTTTATTTTATTTTTATTCATTGTAGTTTACATTAAACTCATCTAAACGCATGACCTGACCTTGTCTGCTCTGAGAGAGGTATAAATTTGATGGTAAAGAGTTTGAGAACCACTAACATGAACCCTCAAATACAAAATTCCAAGCACAATCACTTATTTCAGATAACAGCATTACCATAAGTTAAAAGGATTTCATGCTATTCCAGTAGTTCTCAAACTTTAACAACCTGCAAACCCCTTTCAGTAAAATGTCTAGTCTCGTGAGCCCCCTCCTAAAAATGTTCTCCCTTACCTCAGCATGAATATAAAAAGTGATTGTGGAAACATAAAATTTGTTTTTATGACATGCTTATTACACACTTATTTATCATTACAGTATTTTTATTACTTTATGAAAACAGCAACACTCTTCTAAGATCTCACTTTTGCAGCTTGTGTCACTTTTGATTAAGCCTGTTATAAGACAAGGCTCCTATCAGGGGCGCCAATAGAAAAAAAAGAAGTGGGGACCCAGGGGGACACCATCAGAAAAGTAGGGGGCCCGCAGGGCCACTGGAAAAAAGGGGGGCATGCTGACACAGGGGAGACACATGACCCTCATCACCCCCACATACTGGCTCTGGCTCCTTATTTTCGTCAAGGAGTATCCGATGTGAAACAGCCTGAAGGTATTTAAGAAGCCAACTCCAAGTTCCTCCTACACAAGCATTCAGGTCTTGAGCAGTCCAGGCAAACAATGCACCTTACAACAAAGCTTAAACTTGTTCTTCATAATAATTTAAAAACACTAGCAGCCTATTTAATTTTAAAAACAGCAAAAAATATCCACCTCCCCCTTCCATTTCAGAAAAAGGAGTCTTGAAGTTTAAATCTCCTCAGTGTGATAGATATGCTTGCTTTGAGCTGCTTAGCTCTTGGAAGTCCCCAAGGCCAGGCTGCTGGCCTGATGCTACCCAGGGTCCCTATGGACAGCTGTGTCTGCCCTTAGGGAATTCCCCCCCGCCCCCCCAATAGCCCCCTGTAACATGAGGGTTCATGAACCCAAGTTTGAGAACCACTGTGCTATTTAAAAAAAAAAAAAATACAAACAAAGGGAAGTGCAGCCATATAAGCCTCAGGGTGAAAATACCACAAATTAGAAGTTAAACCAAAAATCTCTCCCCACTATCAGTCCAACAGACACCCTGATATAGGAAAACCTCAAATTTAAAAAAAAAAGTTTCAGGGGACACGTACAAGTTTCCTAAAAATTGAGATTTCAAAAAAATAATGGAGAAATAGGCTATTGGGCTACAGCACACAAGACGTTTTAGATTTAAAGGAAATAATTTAAACACTGAAGGTAATAAAATACAGTTTACCTATAAATACAGGAACAACCTTGAATTGGGTCCAGTAAGTCAAAGGCTATGTCTACACTTCCACTTATGTCAGCAAAACTTATGTCGCTCGAGGGTGTGAGAAAACACCCTTGAGTGACTTAAGTCTTGCTGGCATAAGTGCTCGCATTCATAGGACTATGTTGTGGGAGATGCTCTCTCCCATCAGCATAACGCGGCTACATGAGCGATCTTACAGTGGCATGGCTGTATCGGTATAGCTGTGCCACTGTAAGCTTGCTAGTGTAGACATGGCTTAAGGGAAGACTATTCCAGAATCAAAGATTCTTCACTGAGAAATTCCCTGAAATTCCAATCTAGGATCAGTTAACAGAAGCACACAAGCTTAACTCATCTGACAGTATCCATTAATACCAAATTTTCAAACTGGATAAATCATACCAGATGTAGTGTTGGAGGTGGGGGGGAGAAGGGGAGAGAAATCTAATGTCCAACACTATCTGGTACAGTGCATGCTTGCTTGGTATGAGCAGCAGTAGAAAACAGATGTCCTATGTTCTAATCACATCTCTGTCACTAATTCACTCTGTAGCCTTGGTCAATTCACAACTTCTGCTTAAGTTTACAGATCTGTAAGATAGGGGTAAACTACCTGTCAGAGCTTTGTGAATATTCATTAATATTATCAGAGTTCACTTATTATCAAAGTGCTAAGTGCTAAGTGGTATTACAGCCAGTGACCTTGAGACTCCAGAGTCAGCATACATTTAAAATGGAAGAATACTAGACCCCTCTAGACTACATGCCATACACAGAAGTAGACTCTTGAAGAGCTTACAGCTAGAGTGCATCATGAATGTCAAGTCTTTAATGCTAGTGACATTTTTAATAAAACAAAACTCTGCTCATATTCAGTAGATACAAATATCAGTTCAACTTGTTCACCTTTCACTCCTGATAAGTAGATGCGATTCAGAAGTCAAAGAACCAAAGTTTTCCAATCAAACTATAGCAGCACAGACAGCATTAATTTGATTTATGCATGAATTATTTCAATCATGTTACTTATAGACATTCAAGGAATTAACTTCTGAAGTGGCGACAAGATGCCTCATGTATAGAAAGTTATTCCCTAAAGAGATTAGAGTAGAGCAATAAAGACTAGAGAAATCAAAAGATTATGTATTAACACAGTAAGCATTCACATAGACCATTGTAGACACAGCGAACGAAGAAATTCCAAGGGTAAGACGATGTTTTGTCAGATGGAAAGTGGGCAGTTTTGGAACTAAAAGCACAGTACATAGCAGAAACTCACACCATTAACGCCACTGGGGAAAGTGTGTATGAGAACCACAACAGAAATAAGCTACAATGTTTAACATTGTTCCTCATTTAGCTTTTATGCTGGTCAGCTGAACTATCAGAATTGTAATCATGGACCTCAACTAGGAGATTTTAGCACATGAGAATAAACTTCTGTTTTAAAATTCAAAGTCAAATACTCCTTTGTAACAGTTTTAGCAAATTAATTCTATAGACTGGGAAAGGGAGTGTCATTTATAATATTTGTATAGTGAAGAGCATAATGGGCCAGGCTTGTTCCTTAGGTACTACCACAACAAAGAAAGATCTATGGGAAAGTTGACAACTATAAAGGTGGATCTGTATTATAAAATTTAATCATGATAATAGAATCCTATTTTGAAATGGAGTTCAGACTTGTTTTTAATGGGGAAATCGAAACATGTTCAGCAACCTTGAGATAAAAAAAATTATGAGTAACTCCTTACTCATCTACTCAGTGACAATTATGTTATCAATTTCCTCACACACACATTTAGGAGAAGTGCTTTGTACAATACATTAATGTATCAAATCTTAATGACATTTAAAGAGTGTTCTGTGTTAATCTGAAGAGGACCAACAAATGGAGATGAAAAACTACTTTAGTATTATTTTAGCACAGGTACCTCAAGGTCCTTAAAATCTTTGAGTTATTTAGTTTTAACAGCCAAACAATTTAAGGTAAACAACCTAGATTAAAGACACTCATGTCACTACTAGACAGTATCTGATGCAAAGATTAAAAGAAAAAGAATGATAGCGTTCAGCTAATTTTACTTTCACGAAGCATTATGTAAATAACATTAATTTTCTTACCACTATAACAAAACAAAACTTCTCTTTAGTATTTATTTTATATTATTCAGGCCTTCAAAGTGCCTTTATCAGGAAGCTTAAGACAAGAATGTACTAAAAGCAATGTGATTCATGCCCCACAGCTTCCATATTCACCCAATATGTATGTCCATAACGTCTACTGATCTGCTAGTTTTCTTGTAACCGATATGAATTTTTTTCAATTATCCACTGAAGTATATCATAAGCTGCCATTTGGCTCTTTGAATTGTTTTTACATATCTCATACTCTAAGAGCAGAAGCACCGCCAATACTACAGTGGAAGTTGCAGCAGCATTTTCTATTCAAACGTTTAAACACACAGAATATGGATATAAAAATTCCTTCTTAGCAGAAGATTTTTCAGCCCTGCAATATTGTCTGCAAAGCAGGAATAAAAATTAGGACCAATATTGATGGCTTTAAATTTTAAAGGATAAAAATATAGCTTTGCCTGATTAAAAATATGCTCTCTGTTGGCAGGTGGACTACTCAAATATTCTACGTTCCATTCTATGCATCCGAAGAAGTGAGCTGTAGCTCACGAAAGCTCATGCTGAAATAAATTTGTTAGTCTCTAAGGTGCCACAAGTACTCCTGTTCTTTTTGCGGATACAGACCAACACGGCTTCTATTCTGAAAACTACTCAAATATTGTTAATTCAAATAAGCCTGTACATTTTTAACCCTATAAGTAGTATGTACCACTATTATACAATAAAATGTCTCTGCCATGATCCAACATGTGTACACAGTCATCATAAGTGATTAATTGCACATATACCAGAAAGACACTTTGACATTAGAGCCATTCCAGCCACTTCGGTAGTCTTCTTAGTTTAACACCACACTTACTCAAAAAATGGAACACTCCCAGAAAAATTACACAAAACCGTGTCAGTGAAATCCAGTTTATATATTACACAATACAAGTGGATTTTTATTCATATGAATTTTTCAATCATGATTAGTGTAATGTGTAACGGATTGGTATTTGAGTGGCAAGCAACACATTAACACGCAACACAATGTACATAGATCATAATTCTGCTAATAATTAGGACTATGCATCTAGATACTCCTGTACAGAGTTCACACAGGAGTAATTATATGCACACTTAACTCTCTACAGACACAGGCCCTTGCTGCACATGTATTGCATAACAATTCCTGCGGCTTTGAAAATGCCCTCCATAAGAATACATCATCATTAACAATGCAGTGCGACTAATGCCCCCCATATGCTATATTAATCCACTATTGATCATGCCCACTAAGGGCCTCTGAAACTGCTAGTATCTATCGAACGTAAAATTTCAGTGGCTAGCAGCTATATCATCTTCTAGTCATTATAGGGGTGAATTCCAGTTTTGACAAAGCCGTAGCTTGAAAGCAATACAAGGTCTAGGGAATGAGACATATGCTGAGTCACAGTTTAAATACTTGGGCTACAAGAGTAGAACAGTGGTCCTGAAACTGTAGCCCCCTCGTCCCCAAGAACGATTCAGGGAGCAGGCAGTGGGACCTCGGCCAGCCCACACAGGGAGCAAGTACCAAACTTCCAGCCCTGCTCCACCCCCATGCTCACTCCTCCCCCCAACTCTGTTTCCTTTATCAAACTTTTGAATCAGCTCTTCATTCTCATATGCATGCTACCTGTAAAGTCACTGCATTGTCCTTCAAATTTCTCCTTACTATACTTCTGCCATGATGCCTATAAAACATTTGACAATTAAGCAGCTGGAGTGATGCAACTTCTGCTTATTAGTTGATGATTATGATCAGTGTGTTATCATGTGCTTAAACCAACTATTTGTCATATCCACCTGGTGTCTTGTCTTACATTTAAATTACAAGGTCCTGGGGCTTGGAAAATCTTTTTGCTATTTTGCATAGTGTGTACCACAATGGGTCTCATCCTCAACTGGGCACTCTAGGCACTACTGCAAATCAAAGAAAAGAAAAAAAACACAAAGCAAAGACTGAGAATGTAACAAGTTCAAAGGACAGAATGCTGCATCCTTTTCTTCTTCTTACTGCATAAACTAACACTTCTTTCTAGGCGTGTTTGGAAAGGAGCCATTCCCTTAGCTGAACCAATTGGCACCAAGTCCATCAGTTCAAATAAACCCTTTGAGTAGAAAGAAGAGAGTTACATCTCAAAGAATATCATTTATGGAAAAAGTGTTGCTCATGTCCATTCCACAATAGATGTGCGTGCTCACCACGTGTACTGCTGCTGGAAGTTTTTCCCCTAGCAGTAGCTGTAGGGTAACCACTCCAGGGGTCACTAGGGTGCGTCTCTATGGCGCAGAATAAGGGGTGCTGTACGCTCCCCCCCACCTTCAGTTCCTTCTTGCCAGACAACTCCAACAGAGGGGAAGGAGGGTGGGATATGGAATGGACATGAGCAACACATCTCAAAGAACACCAGTTATAGAAAAGGTAACTGTTTTTTCAAGTGATTGCTTATGTGCATTCCAAAATAGGAGATTCCAAATTATATCTGTTGGAGGTGGGTTGGAGTTCAGACACTCGGGACGGAGCACAGCCCTGCCGAACCCGGCATCCTCCCTAGTTTGGGAGACAATCGCATAATGCGAGGTGAATGGAAGACCATGTGGCAGCCCTACAAATGTCCTTAAGGGGGACATGGGCTAAAGAGGCAGCTGACGAGACTTGCATCCTAGTTGAGTGTGCCCTCACAATTGGCGGCGGGGGGATTCCTGCCAGGTAATAACAAGTACGAAAACACAAGGTGATCCAGTTGGAGAGCCACTGAGTGGAGATCAGCCGACCTTTCATGCGTTCGACCAAGACGATAAACAGCTGCGAGGACTTCCTGAACGGCTTTGTTCACTCCAGGTAAAAAGCCAGAGTCAGTCTCACATCCAGAATGTGGCGGCGGCGCTCCTCACTGGACGCATGGGACTTGGGACAGAGCACCGGCAGGATGATGTCCTGACCCATAGGGTAGGTGGCGACCACCTTGGGGAGGAATGAAGGATGTGGTCAGAGCTGGACTTTATCCTTATGGAACGCCGTGTACGGGGGTTCGGAGGTCAAGGCTGAGCTCCAAGACCCATCTAACTGACGTGATCACCATCAGGAAGTGCGACCAGGAGTATGTAACTTGCTGCTCAAATGGGGGACCCGTCAACCAGGTCAGCACCAAGTTCAGGTCCCACTGCAGGACTGGGAGCCTAATGTACGGGAAAATACAATCCAATCCCTTAAAGAATCGTCCAGTCACAACATGGGAGTGTCCCTGCACCGGCGGGTGGAACGGGCTGTTCTGCCGACTCGCGAACAGGTCCTCCTGGGGAGTTCCCCACTCTTGGAAAATCCTGTGCACCACCTCTGGGTGTAGCGACCACTCGTGCTGAGAAGAGAAGTCTTGACTCAGGCTATCTGCCCATAAGTTCCGGGTGCCTGGTAAGTGGTGGGCTTGTAGACAAATGTTGTGGGCTATACAGAAGTCTCACAGCCTGAGGGCTTCCTGGCAGAGGAGTGGGCCCCGCCTTGCCTGTTGATGTAAAACATCGAGGAGAAAGTCTGTGAGAATCCTGCCCACTCCACCCTCCAGGTGCAAGCGGAAGGTCCTGCGCGGACCACAGACCTTGGGTTTGAACATTCCGCACCTTGGCTCCCCACCCCAGGTCCAACATGTCAGACACCAGCTCCACCGATGGGGGCCTGCCCCTGAACAGGACCCTGTGCAGCATGTTCCCCGGAGAGGACCACCACTGTAGGGAGGAGACCACCAATTCAGGCACAATGAGGACTTTGTCCATCCTGTCTCTGGACTGAGAGAACACCAAGGCCAACCAGAGCTGAAGGGGCCTCACTCGGAGTCTGGCATGGTGAACCATGTATGTGCATGCTGACATATGACCCAGGAGCTGGAGGCACATTCTGGCTGTGGGCACAGGGAACCCTGTGACTGTGTTGATGAGCCCCTTTTTGGGTCTCGAATCCATCCGTGGGAAGGAAGCCCTTGCCGATGATGTGTCCAGGACTGCTCTGATAGTCCCAGTGCAGCACATAGAGTTTAACATGGACTTGGTGTGGTTCACCAACAAGTCCAGGGTGGCGCACGTGGACAGGAGGAGCACCACATGATCCCACACCTGCGACCTGGAGCTGCCCTTAACCAACCAGTCTTCGAGATAGGGGAAGAGCTGGACCCCACGACATCTGAGGTACACTGCCACCACAGACATACACTTTGTGAATACCCTGGGAGCAGCGGACAGGCCAAATGGGAGGACTGTAAATTGGTAGTGCTCCTGCCCAACCGTGAAACAGAGGAAGCGCCTCTGTCCCTTGAATATATAATGTGGAAGTACGTATCCTGCGGATTGAGGGCAGTGTACCAGTCCCCGGGATCCAGGGAGGGGGATGATGGAGGCCAGAGAGACTCAAACGAGACTTGAGCTTTACCATGTGCTGGTTCAGGCCTCGCAGGTTCATGATGGGCCTGAGCCCCCCCTTTGGCCTTCAGGATAAGGAAATAGCAGGAGTAGTACCCCTTGCATCTGAACTCTGCTGGCACCACTAGGCCAAGTAGCTGCCCCACCTCCAGCTCTAGCAGGGCCTCGTGAGAGCGGTCCCCCAGGAGGGTGGTTGGGTGAGGTAGAGGTAAACTGGTGGGTGTACCCCAGAAGACGGTGTTGAGGACCTAACAGCCCGAGGTCAACTGCGACCACTCTGGGAGAAAAGCACACAACTGGTTGGAGAAGGGAAGCTTTATTGTGGGTGGATCGTTGGTATGAACTAGGAAGTTGCCCCCGGTCATCCCGTCAAAACTGATGCTTTCCCACCTGTTTGCCCTTGGAAGGCCCAAGCTGGGGGGCAAAACACGACTGCCTCTTTGGGCCTCTCTTATAGTCCCATAACTTTTTATAATGGGGCTCATATTTAGAGTGGGTGGCCTGGGTGGGAGCCTGCTGAGGCTTAAACTTGGTCCTGGCCAGAGCCGGGACATAGAGGCCAAGTGTCTTAAGCACTGTGTGGGAATCTTTCAGGCCATGCAATTTCATGTCCGTCTGTTTCACAAACAGGGTCTTGCCATCAAACAGAACGTCCTGCAAGGAATTTTGTGCCTCGCTGGACATCCCAGATAGAAGGGAGCCATGACGCCCTCCTCATGGGACACCTCAGAGGCCATAGACCAGGCTTTCCTCAAAACAGGGGTCGCCGCTTGTGTAGGGAAAGCCCTTGGCCGGCCGGTCCGGTTTGTTTACCTACCCCGTCCGCAGGTCTGGCCGATCGCGGCTCCCATGGCCGCGGATCGCTGCTCCAGGCCAAGGGGAGCTGCTGGAAGCAGCGCGGACCAAGGGATTTACTGGCCGCCGCTTCCAGCAGCTCCCATTGGCCCGGAGCAGCGATCCGCAGCCCGTGGGAGCTGCAATCGGCCGAACCTGCGGACGGGGCAGGTAAACAAACCGGCCCGGCCCGCCAGGGGCTTTCCCTACACAAGTGGCGACCCGTTTGAGAAACCCTGCCATAGATCTTGCAGCCGTACCCACGGCATCCAGCGCTGCGGGCAGGATCACCTTAGCAGCCGCTGTACCCTCCTCCACCAGAGCCTTGAACCCCCTCTTGTCATGCTCCTGGAGAGAGTTCTCAAATTTGGGCAGAGAGCCCCACAAACTGAACTCATACCGCCCCAGGAGGGCTTCATGGCCACCCTTAACTGGAAACTTGAGGATGAATAAACATTTCTCCCAAATAAGTCCAGCCTCCTTGAGGCTTTATTTTTTGGAGTAGGGGCTGGTTGACCCTGCCTCTCCCAGTGGTTGACCGATGCAGCCACCAGGGAGTTGGGGACAGGGTGGATGACCAGGCATTCAGGCCCCTTGGTAGGCACAAAGTACTTCCATTCCACCCTCTTAGAGATGAGGGGCAAGGAAGCTGCGGATTGCCACAAGGCGTTTGAAATTTTTGCCACCTTTCATGGAGTGGCAGAGCCACCCTGTACGGTGGCGAGGTCAAGAGGATGTTGAAGAGGGAATTCGAGGGTTCCTCCACCTCCTCTGCTTGAAGGTTGAGGCTCTATGCCACCCTTTTCAACAGTTCCTGGTGGGCCTTAGAGTCCTCCTGTGGAATAGATGGAGGAGGAGCCATAATCCCCTCATCAGGGGAGGATGAGGATGGGAGTGTGGTACTCGGCATACCCAACGGTGCCAGAGGTCCCATCACTTGGTCACTCTCCAGGCGCGAAACTGGAGATCAACACCCCACTGACTCCTGTCTGGGAGGCTGAGATAGGGAGGCCGACTGTCTTTCCAAGGCTCCAGCCACCAAGCGAGCCACCACCAGTGGCTGCGTCGGGGGCCACTGGGCCAGCCAAGGAGCCCAGTGACACTGCACCTGTTGTGGCACCGGTGGAGCAGGCTGTTCAGCCTGACTAGCCCGTCCTATTGACTGACTACTACGAAGGGAGGCTGGGCTGGTGTACGACCTGCTACCGTCCCGCGATTGGGAGGAGCACTGGCGTTGGGAACAGTGCCAACTACAAGACCATGATCCCAGCATGGAGGAGTGGGAGTACCACTGGTAGCAGCTGCTCCACGATTGGCTCTGACAGGCGGATGCATGACAGCATGGTGCCAGCGATTGATGCCTAGGACTGTGGACGCAGTGCCGCAGCTGGGTCCTGGAGCAAGACCAAGAAAGGGAACAGCGTCGATGCCTGTATCATGATGGGCTACGACAGTCTCCTGGAGACTAGGACCTCTGCTGCCATCTGTCCCAGTCTCGATGGGGCCTACTCCCCTCGCGAGGTCTACTGTCCCTCAAGGCAGAGTGGTGCCTGGAACCCCTGCCAGCGGGACCCAGACATACAACCTGGTGGGGGTCGATGGCGAATCGTGTCCGGAACATTCCCTAGACCACGCACAGTACCGACCAGGCAGTGACTGCGGAGATCCAAGTGGTGGCTTGCCTCTGGACTGGGGAGCCAATGGTGCCCTGGTACCAGCAGAGACATAACGTCCCAAGCCGCTTGCAGGGCCTCCGGCGTGGAGGGCACCCAGACATCCAGGGAGGTCGGCGCCGAGTGGGCCGGGCTGCTCCACTCAACGTGAGTTGAAGGTCAGGGATCGAGAACTGCCCAGCGTGGGTCTAGTCTCTCCCTGGTCTTGCTCTGGTGTGTTGGCAGAGACGACTTCCTCTTAGCCTTTTTGGCATGCCCCGCAGACTGAGAGCAGTGCCAGGCACCGAAGGGTTGCCACTCACCAACACCACAGTACTCAGTGCCGACTCACAGCGGCACACTGGATTTGGGGTCAACACCAACTCCATCAGAGTGGCTTGGAGCCCCTTTCCTTCTTGGTCTGAGTCTTGAAGGATCTGCAAATCTTGCAGCGATCGCTGAGATGGTTTCCCCCAGACAGCGTAAACAGTCCACATACGGATCACTCACTGGCATCAGCCGCCTGCAAGTGTCGCACGACTTAAAACACAGGGCATGCCCCAACCCAGGCACACCAAACTAAACTAACACTCATCTAAACTACTTTAACTACAGTCACAGGCAGTAAGAAGGAACTGAGTGATGGTTGAGGCCTCACGGACTCCTGTAGCAAAAGGCATACAAGACAAGAGGCTATTCAGGGTGCAGGTGCCACCCCAAAGGAAGGACACTGCTATTCAAAAAAGCCCTTGCATGCAAGATCAGATTCTATTTGCACCAATGATGGAAATTGCATGGACATTTACTCAAACAATTCTTACATACAATGACATTAATAAATTACAGAGAGATAAGGTGCGTGAGGCAATATCTTTTATTGGACCAACTTCTGTGGGTAACAGAGATAAGCTTTCGAGCTACACAGAGCTCCCTCCTATCTTTAATGCAGTGTAGCATGTAGAAACAGAGATGGGAGTTGGCACAACTTGGCCAGCCAACTTTCTGTTGACTACTAGCATGTGTTCCACAGATCATCACTAGATCACAGCTTGGGAACCACTGCACTAAACACTAATTGAGACCACAAACCTATTTCATAGAGATCATTATCCAATTATAACACTGTAGTCATTAACGATCTGGGCCATATTCTAACCATGCTACAGCTGCCAGCATATTATGTGAACAATCTCATCTTCTACAGCATCCTTTAGTCAACTCTACACATTTTTCTCAAACTTTCTCACTCCAGTGATCTCCAGTTACTTAGTTTAAAAACTTGTTGGCAAAATTTACCTGTATAAACAGTCCATGTAGTCTGCCCCTTTACTGTATTCTTCCCAGTATCTATGATACATAACCAGTACTTGTTCTTCAGATTCCAGAACACGCTATGAAGGAAAAAAAACAAGCCGTATTATAAGAGTTTACTTCCAAATGTAATGGCAAAATATTGTGTATACATGCATGTGCAGTATTTTTGACAGCATAAGAGTCAATTGATTACTATGAGTTTCAATAGTGTACTTCAAGCCACAAGGACAAACTGAGACAGTCCCTATTTCAAGGAAACTGAATTTATACTGCAAGCTGGAGAAATACAGTTTGATTTAGTCAATCAGTATATGAATGACAAAAATAGAAGTGCTGAAATATCATGAGTACATGTTTATAATGCAAATACTCAATTGGACAATGCTTCGGTAATCTACTTGTCTGTGCTTCCCCATCTCTCCCCTTACTCCTATTTTCAACTTGTCCCCCCAGTAAAATATAAAGAAGCAGAAGGCACTTTTGGAAAATTATTTAAATAATTTTAGTTGAAATTATCCAGTCACACTAAATACATTTACAATCCCCCTCAAGCCAACAAAACGTAACAAAATTAAGATATATTTTGGGTTATGAGACCATGTTTTATACTCCCGTTAAGGAATAGTGAAAGCAGCAAGAATATGTACTCTGAACATTGTCAGCTACATCTATCTACACAGGACTTGCAGAATTTCTTTGTTATGTACAGTGACAAAACATGCATATTTTTAGTCATATAATAGTTACCTTGTGCAAATGGCGTACATGATTTTCCAAAAAAAATTTAGTCTCAGTATAAAGTCTCTCTCCAAGAGGTTCTGGATAGGCCACACATAAAGCATAAATGTCCCTGAGTTTGAAGTCAAGGTTTAAAAGGTTCTTTAAACAGGCTCTGTAAATTTAAGGTTATACTTCTGTTTTTCACATTTTGGACAGAACAAACAGTTATAATGTGTCATACAGCTGTATGAACAATACTTTGGATACCATTTCTTGGAACAGTAAGACATTAGGCATACATTTTTAAAACACACTGGCCAAAGTACACATTTAGACGCCTAAACAAATGGCCTGATTTTCAAAGTGCTGGGTGTCCAACAATTCAGGGCTCAGCACTGTTGAAAATTCGGTCCCTTATTGTTAAAGATGAATTTAGAAGTCTACATTTAGGCACACTTTTTAAGTCTTGCATAATTAGCTTTACTAAAAGGAAATGGTCTTAAGATAAGTTACCACGTCATTGCATTTTTAGAGATGTATGAACACCGTGAACTACCAGCCACACATACCAAGAAAGAAATTTATATATGTTCTGGAATCCTAGTACACCTCTACCCTGATATAACGCTGTCCTCAGGAGCCAAAAAAAAATCATCTTACCACATTATAGGTGAAAAAGCATTATATCAAATTTGCTTTGATCTGCCGGAGTGCGCAGCCCCGCCCTCCCAGAGCACCACTTTACCGCATTCTATCCAAATTCATGTTATATAGGGTCGCGTTATATCAGGATAGAAGTGTATTTAACAACTGTATTAGTAAAAGAAGGCTTTTGTAGTGGAGACTAAACAATGAAGTAGATGGATTTTTGAGAAGTATTTATCTTGCTCTGTAAGAAATATAACTTCACTGGTTTCTGAAGCTGTGACTTTTTACACAAAATTATTAGTGTCCCTGTCTAAAGGAGAACCTCCTAGGAATTTACAGTATTTTAGCTTTAACCTAGCTCTTAACAAAAGAAAGGAAATCTTTAGGAGGTTCTTTTTTAGACAAGGATACTAACAAACAAACCCCACAAAAAAAACTCCACCATACACGAACATTAGGTAATCTCAAAACCTGAATAATTACTTCTGACTCTCAACCAAAATAGATTCTTTGAGCAGGGGGCTGGACTACATGACCTCCTGAGGTCCCTTCCAACCCTGATATTCTATGATCAGAATTCTTCCCTAAAAATACTTCCCAAGAAACCAAATAGATCAGTATCCCTTACCTGGAAAAAACTTTATACTCAACTAAGAAACTACAGCTGAAGCCACAGCTACTTGAGGAATCTGCATAACTACTTCTTGGCTTCTGTAAGCATACTGAATATAAGCAACTGTCTATACTGTTTGGATTTCACAGGGGCTTCCCACTCTAAGCAATAATTTTCTTTATCATTTGTGCACTAGTATCACAAACTCCTGTTTGACCCTTCAGAAAAATATTTAATCAGGTTGGATCTGCAGCTTCTCTGGCCATTCTGGCCAATGGAGTCAAATAGTAACTGAATCAAACAGACACTCTCTTGAATACAGTATCAGGAATAAGAGGGAAAAAGTTTTTGGGGTTCTTCCTTCCCCACCCTGGCACAAGAGTGAGCTCACTTTCTTTCTTGGTTGAAGTGGAAGAGCCTTATGAGTAGCAGTGAGACATAGAATTATGTTTAGATTTTGAGTACTTCACAGATTTTTCTTCTAAACTGTTGGCTCCAGAAACAGAGGCAAAAAAAGGTGAGAGTTCACATACATAGCTAGCTTAGCAATACTGGAGGTGATTCCTCAGCCAAACTTGTCCTCACAGTTTGTTAAAAGAAATACCTCTTCCCTCACAAGAGAAGTGCCTCTAAGAAAGAAAAGGGTGATTAAAAATCCCTGCTAATATGTCCCAAAAACAAATTTCCAAACTTTAAGACATGCCTACCCATTTCTGTTCTGAGGTCTCTCCTGTCCTTTTGGGAGATGGGAGGAAATTCTGCTTCTACTATGCAAGGAGTTATCCTGAATAATGGAAGGCAGCTGTCCTTTTATTTCAGCCCCTAAACCTGACAGCTGGCCAATGCCAAATAAGTTGAGGCCCAACTGGCAGATGTCCTCAGGTAGAGAGAAAAAGTTGCAAGAGCATGTGTGTGACATTGTCAATGGCAACTGCCACTTGCACTGTGCCTGAGCCAGCAATGCAAAACTAGGCTCACCTCAGGCTAAGGAGAGACTCTAGAGAGGGTAAATAAATATCATCAACATAACCTCTGAAGTCCCCAAATCCTCCTGAATACTCACATCCCAAGGTTCAAAAACCCATCCAGATTAGAATTATATAGTAGCAGAAGTCCCTGAACTGATATGCATCAGACAGAAGCAGAACTTCCAGATGACTTGTCCGTACGAGAATTCTCTGGAACCAGCTGGCAAGGGAAGGACACATCCCATGCTGAAGACTGGCAGCCATGCCCATTCAACAGACTCCAATGTGAAAAGAATTATGCTGGCATCCTATTTAAAAATGTAATTAAGATGGGAGTGCCAAAAAAAAAATACAAAAAAGTATATCCAGACTCCCAGATTTCTAGTCTCTGGCAGAATCCTTTGTGAGATGTTAGGGGGAAAAGAGCAGGAAATGCTGCTGGCATTTTATACCCAATTGAAATATTCTATATACAGGGTCCTTTATTTCAGGTGTCCGTCAGTCTATTTGGTTGGCTGAAAAAGTGACTATGCAGGCATGAAAAGCAAAGGCACCTGGAATTCTCAATTAAATGTGGACCTTGATATCGTGGAACAGAAAAAAAGGAAAAACAAAACACCACACTATTCTGCACTGTTGAACATCCTCTTTCTAAAGATTTACTTTTACTGTTAAACAGTGTCTGAAATAAAAAAAAAAAGCAGTAGTTAGCTACCTTAGCCCAATAAAATCTGATAAAAGTACAGGTGTCCTGCAAGTTACTGCTTAGAAGCTTTGCCACACCAATTTGTTTAACACATTAACTTTCTAAATTAAAAAGTTACTCTCAATAGCTAAGATACTTACAGTAACAAGTTTTAAACAAAACCAAACTGGCATCTGTACTGTGATAACACTGCATAGTGAAATAACGCCAGACCGGTTTTATTTCTGCAGAGGTGCAGACAGAGGAAATCTGAAGGTCAAAAGGTAATGAAAAATGAGTCATGCTTTAAATAGAGAGTCTATGAGGTGCTCCTTATCAGAAGCAAGTAACACTATTCAGTTGGTATCCCAAACTCAGTTATCCTTTTTCCTCATTTTAAAGAGAATTGCTCTAAATAAAAAGACAACCCTACAAAAAGAAGAACAAACCTCAGACTCTGTTGGAACAGAGGGGAGAAGCAAATTCCAGAAGTGAGGTTATCCTTTGAGAAGACCATCCCTCATTGAAATGCCAGGACTCACTTTGACCACCCATGCCCATCTCAACTACTGCAAGTAGGTCTCAATTTTTGCAGAGTACGATAATATACTGCTACAAAATGTGGTCTAGAATCAACTGATTCCTTTTTCTGTAACAATATTAAGTTATTCACTGTAAATATGAAGTTTAATACCACACCACATTTAAAAACTAAATACTTCCTCCTCCTCTCAATTCTTCATACCATCTTCAACCATTCTTCTGGTTATACCATCGGTTTATTTAAAAAGTTGATAGTATAAACAGATCAGACTGATCAACGTTGGTATAATGAGTAAGCGTGCTAAATAGTGAGAAAGTTTTAATACTACACAGTTCAAAATTCTTTAGCCACATTACTTCTCTAGGTTACCAAGTCTAATAAAAAGCAAGAAAAATAAAGGCAAATGGTGTAACATTTCCTTAATACACATTTAAGAAAAATTAGTACAAGGTTAAAGCTCTTGCAAATACACCTCTACCCTGATATAATGCTGTTCTTGGGAGCCAAAAAAATCTTACCGCGTTATAGGTGAAACCGCGTTACATCGAACTTGCTTTGATCTGCGAGTGCACATCTGCGCCCCCCCCGAGCACTGCTTTACCGCGTTATATCCGGGCGTGTTATATCAGGGTAGAGATATCTAAAATCGTTACTATCTTAAGAGATAGTTTAGTTTGGAACAACCTATGTTCATTTAAGCAAGACATCTGAAGCTGGTGGGTAATCCACTTTAAAAAAAACCAAACACACAAGCTGGCTTTTTAAAACTAGCTTTTTATTTTTTTTAAGTGTCACTGCAAGAGCATCTGAATTACTAAATGATCGTTCCAAATCTGAAATAAACTAAGGGCATGGCTACACTCGAAACTCCAAAGCGCGGCTCCCCCAGCGGCGGGAGTACTCCACCTCCCTGTGGGGATTAGCTTACAGTGCTGGGAGCCGCGCTTCCAGAGCTGTGGCACTGTTTACACTGGCGCTTTACAGCGCTGTAACTTGCTGTGCTCAGGGGGGTGTTTTTTCACACCCCCAAGCGAGAAAGTTGCAGCGCTGTAAAGCGGCAGTGTAGCCAAGCCCTAACACTAACTGTATAGAAAAAAATTGGTAATGTCATTAAGTTTTGAACACCCACCAGTGAGACTTGTGTTGAAGTATATAATTTACTTAAGCTAGAAGCAACTCCAAGAAGAGCCAATCTTTACTTAGGGCTTGGCTACACTTGCAAGTTGCAGCGCTGGTAGAGGCTTTCCAGTGCTGCAATTAGTAACCGTCCACACCTGCAAGGCACATCCAGCACTGCAACTCCCTGGCTGCAGCGCTGGCTGTACACCTGGTCAGGTTGGGGTGTAGCGATTGCAGCGCTGGTGATCCAGCGCTGCTCATCAAGTGTGGACACACACCAGCGCTTTTATTGGCCTCTAGGGAATAAGGAGATATCCCAGAAAGCTTTTAACTAAATTACTCTTTGTTTTGTTATGCAGCCTCTCTTTGTTTTGTTGTGAACTCCGATCGGTTGAACTGCTTATCTAAAAAAACAAACACTGATCACAGCAAACAGGAGCTATCTGTACCTGGCTGTGAATGATCAAAGGAGAGGCAGGGAGTGAATGTTTGCTTGACAGAGAAACAGCGTTGGATGCAGGCTGTTTGCAATTAAGAGTTAAGACTAAGGGTTCGCAAACATTTTGTGATTTTTCAATCCAGGAAGCTAACACACAGTGTTGGCTCCAAAAATCCACTCTCTCTCTCTTCCCCGCTCCCTGTCACAGTACACCACCCTCCATCCCCCTCTTTTGAAAAGCACGTTGTTGCCACTTGAATGCTGGGATAGCTGCCCATAATGCAGCACTCCCAACAGCGCTGTAAATGCTGCAAATGTGGCCACACACCAGCGCTGGTAGCTGTGAGTGTCGCCACACACCAGCGCTGTTCCTGCACAGCTGCATGACCAGCGCTGTAACTCCCAGCGCTGCAACTTTCAAGTGTAGCCAAGCCCTTAGGAACTACAAGCTGACAGAAGCTCATCATGCTACACAGGTGCAGAGGGTATTCCAAGATCTCCTCTCCTATAGCTGCAAGATGCCAAAATAGTCACTATGCTGCCATCTTCCTAGACATGGAGTTAAGAGTTTATGACCACTGGGGTCCTAGGAATTACACCAACGGCCTCCACTAAGCAAAATTTGGGAGTCTGCTAGTGTGCGTTCTCTAGTTGACTAATGTTCAGTGAGCTGCAGAATAAGTTCTGAAGGGGGATCAGTACAAAATTGGTCTGTATCGTTCAAAAATAATCTCCATGTTCCTCACACAAAAGTTACAAATTGGGGTTATATAGGAAAAAGTTAATATTTTGAAACAGATTAAAAAAATTCAGCTCCAGTGATTTATGGAATAACAATTTCAAATGTTTCTGAAATATGAGAAATACTGCCAGCTTGAATTTTTAAAACAAATGCTTCCATATACAATTAAAAAAAAAATAAAATGCTGTGGTGGGTGATTATCAGGGCAGGCTCTTGAAGAGTGTAAAACGTACATGTAAATTTGTAAGTATTTTGAATTATTATTTTTTTAAAATTCTGGCTAACTTCTACAGCTCAGAGCTACAACCTTGATTTATGCATCCTTTTGAGATTGGAACATGCAGTTCTTGAACAGCTTATTTTTGGTTTTCATGAGTTGCACTTATGGTTAAAGAGTAACAGAACAATTTGACAAAATGCAAGTCCTCTCAAACCAAATCAGTAGTGACTTTTTAAAACTACAGAAGTAACAGTGTTTTTAAAATCTGGTTGTCCTAAAGACAGATTGAGAAGTCGTGACTCCAGAAGTGCAATTATAAAAGGGTTTCTAATGCAAGAGCCGTCAGAGAATTTATTGTCCTTGAAAGCGAGCTGTAAGTGGACTTGCAACCAACTCAATTTTATGTTGTTCTTCAGGGACAGCAATATGGACAGAATAGAAAGCCATCTACTCTGAAATGCAGGCACAGCTTGTTAAACAGGACGTAGACTCAAAAGGCTCTTCTTCACTTTTTGTAAATTTATGTGGTAGAAATCTATGTATCAAAATCTGCTCTATAGTATCTGGACTCTTAGATCTGAAAATTATTGCTTGTCAGAAGGATTCAGATTGCAGGTGAGTCTCTGAGAAGTCACTTAGAATTCACCCATTATTCCCCACTACAAGGCAGCTTTTTCCCCTGAAGGGGAAGAAAAAAAAAAAAAAGTCAGTAGGTTATGCCTCTTAATTATTCTACAAGCCTATTTTAGTTGCAACAACAATGCTTCTCTCTCAAAACAGAAGATCCTTCACATCGTAAGACTATACGTAAAAGAGAGAGAAGGGTGAGTATCACCACGAACTACATTTAAGAAAAATTTATTTATCTTTGGCTGTTGGAGAAGAATAAAATGGTAAATGGCATTAAAGCAGGATGTGAGTTTATAATGTGGCAGAAGTTTTTGCCCTGGCCACTATTAATTAAGGATGTGATTTAAGTTATAACAACTACATCTTTACATGCTATCAAGAATACTTAGAACCAATAAGTGGTTTTACTTCCGTGTATAATTAAAATAGCTTGCTTATAAGGATGGGGAGTCTCAACCCATAGAGGTTTTGAACAAAGAACAGTTCCAGGATAGTGGAAGACTGATATAAATGAGTTTAAACACACAGACAACACACCTCTTTGGAAGGGAAAGAAAACAGTTAAAACTGCTCTGGTTACACCTATTAAGATTTATCCTGCTGAAAGCAATGTGAAAAACAGATTTGATTATTTCCACTTCTATACAAAAACAGTGGAAAACAATTACATTTGTATAAAACCACAGGTCTTCCTCTCAACGCCTCATCCAAAACTCATTGAAGTCAGTGAAATAATCTCATTCGTTTTAATGGGCCTTTGGATCAAGCCCACATTACTGTGTTACAAAGTGCGAGGGCCACTCTGTGCTAAGTATATTCATAGGTAGAAAAATAAAGGCAAAATTCTGTTTAAAGGATACGAGAAGCGGTCATTCCATGTCGCTCTTTCAACATAATCCAACATTACAACAGCTTTAATTGTTGTTAGAAGTTTGTTCCATGTTTCATCAAAATCAACTACTCGTGGTTTCAGGGACATTGTGGGGATTTAGTGTTAATCTGTAGGGGAGAAAAAAAAAGTGTTAAGTCTCAACCTCCTAAATATTAAGAAGCAGTCAAACAGCATGTTTCAAGAGTTTTTAGAAAGTAACTGGTAGAGCCCTGAAACTCTTTTTCCTTTAAAGCAAATAGTAATTTCTTCAAAAGCATCACCTTTAAACTTTCTCTTTATATTATAACTATGTACACTGGTGTAATATTGTGCATCAAGGACCCTATGTAAAAATTAAATATGCACCTCTTAGTCAAATATTAAGGTCACACAAAGTCGAAGTCTATGAAGACTAAAGTTAAGGTCTCTAAAAAGTAACATCTGTCAAACTGCACTGAACAGTGTGTTTTATAATGCACTTTTAACAGGAACTTTGAATGTGTACAATTTTATGAATTGTGATTTGGTTGCTTCCGAACAAAATAATATTGTCCCTGCCCTAAGGAGCTTACTTTCTCAAATGATGTACAAGCATGCTGAATACATTAAAGATATAAACAAGTTAGTATTGTGTGTCCTACACATCTATCTCAGACCACCAATATTTGTCATGAACATTTGTCAGATCATGCACACAACTCTAGCCATCCACCTCTTACTCTGATGATTAACAATGAAAAAGTAGTTCTGTATTTTTGCTTGT
Source organism: Mauremys mutica (assembly GCF_020497125.1). Lineage (NCBI taxonomy): Eukaryota > Metazoa > Chordata > Testudines > Geoemydidae > Mauremys > Mauremys mutica. The sequence goes on from NC_059073.1 coordinate 268,635,432, forward strand.
CAAAAAGTTGTGTTTTCCAGAGGAATACACAAGTATAAATTTGCTATACTGACTATACATATTTTCACATGCACACACAAAATAAGCAAAGGGTTAACATTGTAACCCACTGAAGAAACGTATTTCAAAAAATGGTATTTGAATTCGTCCAAATGCTGTTAACAGAATGAGCAAATGTTAGTAGCTTAGGCAACACATTCTTTCCAAATGGTTTTAATAATGTTATGTGAATACTTGGTAATCCTAAAACCAGGTAAAGTTGATGCCACATGTTGGGTGATCAAACTAGTGAGCCATAGGTTAAGGCAGGGGTCCCCAACCTTTTGAGGACCAGGGACCGGTCGGGAGCGCTCGTCCCGCGGCTCAGCCGGACCGCCCGCAGGCGTGCCTGCGGGAGGTCCACCGGCTCCGGTTGAGCTGCCGCAGGCATGACTGCGGACGGTTCGCTGGTCGCGCGGCTCAGCTGGACCACCCGCAGGCACGGCTGCGGCAGCTCAACTGGAGCCGGTGGTGCGCCCGCGGGCGGGCCTGCGGGCGGTCCAGCTGAGCCGCGCGACCAGCGAACCGTCCACAGTCATGCCTGCGGGAGGTCTACCGGAGCCCCGGGAGCAGCGGACCTCCCGCAGGCATGACTGCGGAGGGAGCGCTCGTCCCGCGGCTCGGGTAGACCTTCCGCAGGCACGCCTGCGGGAGGTCCACTGGGTCGGTTCGCGGCCCAGTTTCTAACAGGCCGCGGACCGGTACCGGGCCGCGGACCGGGGGTTGGGGACCCCTGGGTTAAGGGATGACAGTCAACTTAAAACACAGAAATTACCATACTAGATCAGACCAGTGGTCTAGCTAGCACAGCAAGCTGTGTCTGGCAGCAGCAAGAAACAAAAATTAAGAAACCCTGCACAGACAATGGGTCTATGGGCAAGGAAGGTTATTCCCATAAGATAAAAGTTTCTTCCTTATCCCTTTCAGTTAAGAGTTAGGCTTATGCTCTTCACATGCTGTTACATAGTTCCTAACACTTGATGGTGAATTGGACAGACTCTACCCTTGAGACTTTGAGATGATCATGGTGAGCTCTAGATATGTATCAGGTACTTACACTATTCTAATTGAATCCCTGCACTTTCATATCTTCATGATTTAGTACCTGCAAGGACCTGACAAATAGTCAATGGACACTGAGGAGTACAGCATTCTGTAGCTCAACTACTTGCAGTGCTTGGTCCATGAGACGCAGAAAAATCTGTATTTGTACATTCTTAATTAGAGATGCCTCCTCACAATCCTTCATACTGGCACTGCTTGAATACACAAGGTTCTGTAGTACTTATGAACTTTTGTATGAGAAGGAGGGACAGAAGGAGGCAGCCCATCCTTAAAGTCAGAAGTGCAGTGTAAAATTTTGAGTTGTGCACTGCAGTATTACAATGTGATCTCCTACAATACTGAAGTGACAATCTTTAGGCACTCAGTTACAGGTTTAATTCAGCCACCTTGAACAACACTGAAAGTTCATCATCATCCAGAAAGCCCATCCTTTGTTATGTATCTTGATCTGTTGGAAAATTATTCGTGTTTTACACTGAAGCCTTGAAAGGATTATTGTTCAATGACCTTAACTGTCTTGTTCCGAGAGAAAAATAGTCTCCTTTCTCAAGGAGTAATGACTCCCTATTTATGACAAAGCTGATCAACTTGAAGGGTACTAGCCTAGTAACATTTAGGAATTCACTGCATGTGTCAGCACACTCACCTACTACATAGTAACTGCTGGCTGGAGTCTTCACTACTGGCTGAAAACTATCCTAAGTGGCATTCTGTACTTTGGCAATAATCTTGCCTCCTTACTGAATGGTTCCTAGCCCCGTGGATTACATAGTTGCTGTGTACAGCCTCTATACAATGTCCAAACAGAATCTGAGGTCAGCAGGGATTGCTTGAAAGCAATAGAAACAAGGCCATTTACAGTTGGCCTCAGAATGAAGGTAGGATATCAGTGCTTCAAAGAGTCAAAATTCTGAGAAGTAGGTAAGGTAAAGCCTGTCCTACACAAGGAAGCAAAGATCCGGATATCTTTAGATAAAAGCCAACTCAATCTGGGTCCCAAACTCAGGAACAGGAGCAGCTTTTTATGCTACTGGTATACTCCTTTGCAGGGCACAGGAAAGACTGTACACATGTATTCCCCCTACAGAAGTGCATGCTTGCGCATGAGACAAAAAGAGCACCTGGCCATGAACAAAATAGTTGAAATTGACCAAGTGCTGTCAAATCCATAGATTTAAAAAACACCACACAAACACACCTCTTTTCGATATGCCACGGCAGCCAAAAAGACAAAAAGTGTTAGTAGACTGTATTTAATATTGGCCACTTTCTCTAAAACGGATATAGTAGAAATAGAGGGTGTTCAGATTGCCTTTGTCAGGGATCTCTGGATGCATGGAAAAACTTGCATATAAAGACTGCAAAGATTAGGTCTGTGTAGTTTGAGAGGACACAAAGTGGGAAGACGGGAAAAGCATATAAAATAATGCACAATTTAAGAGACAGTTGATCAGGCACGCCTATTTCCCTTCTCCCACAATAACAAATGGAAATTTAATAAAATTTCAAAGCAACCAGTTTTGAACTGATAAAAGGAAATACTTATAAAAGAATTGGCCTGTGGAACTCATCACTAGAATAACATGAAGGCAGAGAGCTTAGTAGGATTCTGAGTAGTACTGGACATTTATACAGATTAGACTATCAAGCTACATCAAGATACTGTCCTAGAACAGGATCCTTTTTACTGCTTAAAAAAAACAAACTTACTACTATTAACACACACCAAATGATGTATTAATATTTTCAGTTTAGTATAAACATTCAAAACATTTATAAAATGGACACTACTGTGTTTAAAGAAAAGGTATTGTCCAGAATCCAGAAATAATATTGCTACTATTAACATGAATTGACAAAAATGGCAACAAGTTATAATAAATCCCAGGAAAGGAAGAGATTTGAGGGGTATGTCTTCCAAAAGGAAGATGAACTCCACTAAAAAACTAAGAAACAAACCCCAATAAAGCGTGTCTTTGGCAACAAACAAAAATTAGTAACTGGTCTTTATCTAAAAGGATTAATCACACAATTATATTAAAATATGTGGGAACACTTTTGATGAGATCTAAGCAGAAGTCATCTCTGCTCTTTAAGAGTTGGAAGGCTTCCATGGCACTTTTTGTATGAGCAGGGATTAATAGCCGTGTCCTCACATGTCAATAAAAGGGTTGTGTAGCATGCTGTGCACCAGTTTCTTGCTGCCCCAATTCTCTCTAAGTATCTCTACACAAGGAAGAGTTTTCTTCCTGTCATGAGAAACTATCTCCCCCATGAGGTATACAGGACCAATGAAGCTGTATTTCAGTGGTGCTGAAGATAAGTAATCTGTATAGCAGTTTCAGATCCTTTGTGACAAAAAAATAAACCCACAAAATGTCAAATATTAACTGGTTTGAGATAGAGTGCTTATTGAAGATGGATACATTGCTGGAGTTAAAACTGCAATAAAATATTTACATAATTTCTTTTTATAATTTCAAAACATTTTTAGATGAACTAATTAATCCTCAGAAATTTCAGTATGGCTTGTCTGTAACGGGGTGTTACACAAACACGCCTGTGTCTAAGTGTAGCTACAACGTGGACACACTGCACTAATATAAAAAGTAACAAACTAGTGCAGCTTACTTCAGAGCAAGATGTATCAGTTCAGGTCTTCTCTACACCAAGGGTTTGCACTAGTGAAAAACCAGGTAGATACACTTTAACCCCATTCTACATTAGAAGCAGCAGACAGCCTTTGGTTTTCTTAGCCTTTGGTTCCCATCGTCATATGTTCTATTTATGAGTAGGGGGCTATTAAATGTGATAAATGCAGATTGTGTGCCCACATGCAGGTCCCCCAAGAGACACAAGGGTGTAGTGCGGGAGGCCAGCCAGCGGAAGAGATATTGGCTACTTAAGTTAGGACACGGAAAAGATCTAACTTGGCCAAGCCCAGCAGCCAGGGTCCTGGAAATCGCCCAGGAGCGTAACCAGTGAGCGGGCGGTGGGCCCCTCACCTCCCTGCCCCTCCACACCCACATTATTCACTCCCAAACCAAAAGTGAAACTGGCGGGGACGGGGGTGTAACATTTCCCCGGGGGCGGATGCCGGGGCCTGCTAGGAACAACTCAGAGCGGGTGCAAAGAGCCAAACATGGCCGGGACCTCAGCCCGGCGGGGCTCAGCGTGGGGAGGAGAACAAAACCCGTCACGAGGGCGAGAGGTTTTGGGGAGCAGCCAACAGATCCCGGGGGGGGGGGCGGGGGAAGGAGTCAGCCTCTCGGGAGGCGCAGGGCCAGCAAGTGCGCTCGGCGGTAACATACCCCCCGAGCCGGGCCCAGCGGATCCAGGCCGTGCGCGAGGAGGTCATGCCCCCTCGGAGCCGGGGGAAGCCCTCGCTCCGCTTCCCCCCGGCGTTCGCGGGGAAGCCAGAGGCGCCTCCAGCGGGGGTTACCTGGCAGCAGAGGCCTGAGTCAGCGGAGCCGGCCGGCCGGCCTCCCTCCTCCGTGTCCTGCGGCTGCAGTCCCTGCCCCGCTCCCCCTCCTCACAGCGCTGCCATTACCCAGCCGCGGCCCCCAGCCCCGTCTCTCCGCCGGCGCCGCCACTGCACGGCAGACCGCGGGGTGGGAGGGGAAGCCTCCCTACACTCCGGCCCCATCGCACTCCGGGCCTGCCTGATACTCACCCGCCTCCCTGCGTGCGCCTCAACTCACACAGCCGGCCACTGCGTGCGTCTGCCCAAAGGCGCTGGGCGAACGGCCGGGCCTGGCCGCGATGCACCTCTCCCCCAGCCGGCTTGGTACAGTCCGCACTACGGGAAGCGCAGAGGTTCTAAATTCTTTCGACTTCTGTTACCGTAAATAACTAATTGAATTCCCCTTAGCGCGGTGCCCGCATGCGCATGCTTCGCGCTGCTCGTTCGGATTTATTGCCTTTCTCCACAATGCGCATGCGTTACTCACCAGCTTCAATATGCTCTCTTCTGCGCATGCTCCCGCCTCCCGGTTTTCTGCACATCGCAATAAATCAGTCTCCGTGGTGCGCTGCACTCACAGCTTGAAATGGAGTCTCGTAGGGGCAATCGAAGTTACGCACGTGGGATTCCGTCACACCGGTCTCCAGCACCACAGTCCCAGCTCTGCCACGGCACCACAGCTACTGCACCCACTTGGCTTCCCTATGCACTTGCCTCACATCCTGCACACACACCAATGCTGCGTCCTCCCATACAACTGCACCACACACATCCCCCACTCCGCATGCCTCCAACCTTCCATAGAATTAAAAACACAGGAATAGATACAGTACAAGAAACCCTCTAGCAGGGAGATGTGGGATAATCTGTCCGCCCAGGAAGGTCTCATCCTATACTCTAATAGAGTCCAATTCCCTAGGAGGCGAAGGAGTGCCTCTTGCGAGGAAGAGTGGGAGGCGGGGCATGCAGCCCTCCCACCTCCTTCTCCCTTCCAAAAAGCCCGCTCTGCATTTTCTTGTCATTTACTATTTTATTCAGAGTCAGGCTAGACTGAAAATAACTACTGTAAATAAAGAAGACGCCTATAATACAAGACATACACTTCAAGGCTAGTCAAAGGTATTTATAACGAAATACCTACATCTCTAAACACACATTCACAGCTAACTCCCCTGCTGTCTCCACTGTCAACTCCCCATGACCTTCCTCGCCCCACTGTGAGAACAAAGAAGGTGTTCTTAATCGATTTAACTCACGCAAGATGACAAGCCAGTTTGTAGTTTACACACAAGTTAAGAACACTTTTTCCCCTAGTGAAGGCAGTCCACGTGTGATTACTTAGAGCTCTCACCCACTTCTCCACATAATTTATAACAAATATCCCACTACCCCTGAGATTCTCACAGCTTGATACGCTCCTACCTGTGATGGGATAAGAGGGAAGGTCCTCATGGATTGGTAACTGATTAAAAGATAGGAAACAAAAGGTAGGAATAAATGGTCAGTTTTCAGAATGGAGAGCAGTAAATAGTGATGTCCCCCAGGAGTCTGTAATGGGACAAGTCCCATTCAACATATTCATAAATGATCTGGGAAAAGGGGTAAACAGTGAGGTGGCAAAATTTGCAGATGATAACAATTTTGAATAATTTTGTAAGTCCCAGGCAGACTGCAAAGAGCTACAAAAGGATCTCACAAAACTGGGTGGCTGGGCAATACAATAGCAGATGAAATTCACTGTTGATAAATGCAAAGTAATGCACACTGGAAAACATAAACCCAACTATACATATAAAATGATGGGATCTAAATGAGCTGTTATCGCTCAAGAAAGAGATCTTGGAGTCATGGATAATTCTCTGAAAACATCCATTCAATGTGCAGCAGCCATCAAAAAAGCAAACAAAATGTTGGGAATAATTAAGAAAGGGATAGATAATAGGACAGAAAATATCATATTGCCTCTATATAAATCCATGGTATGCCCACATTTTGAATATTGCATGCAGATGTGGTCACCCCATCTCAAAAAAAGATATATTGGAATTGGAAAAGATTCAGAAAAGGGCAACAAAAATTATTAGGGGTATGGAAAAGCTTCTATGTGAGGAGCAATTAATAAGACTGGGACTTTTCAGCTTGGAAAAAAAGACAACTAAGGGGGGATATGCTAGAGGTCTATAAAATCATGACTGGTGTGGAGAAAGTAAATAAGGAAGTGTTATTTACTCCTTCTCATAACACAAGAACTAGGGGGTCCCCAAATTAAATTAAGAGGCAGGTTTAAAACAAAAAGTATTTTTTCACACAACATAGTCAACCTGTGGAACTCCTTGCCAGAGGATGTTGTGGAATGCTAAGACTATAACAGGGTTAAAAAAAGAAATAGATACATTAATGGAGGATAGGTCCATCAATGGCTATTAGCCAGGATGAGCAGGTATGGTGTTTGCCAAAGAAGCTGGGAATGAGCAACAGGGAAAGGATCACTTGATGATTACCTGTTCTGTTCATTCCCTCGGGAGCACCTGGCATTGGCCACTGTTGAAAGACAGGATACTGGGTTTGATGGACCTTTGGTCTGACCCATTACGTACCTCCCACCCCCAATGACTCCTCATGGTATTCTGCATAGCTGCCTCTTCAGCTTTCATTGAGGATATGCTGTGGGAATCAGCAGTTGCCAATCACTGGGAAGAGTGAACATTTTCTTAGCCAAGACATAATTTAGCAGGCTGCTGTTTTGCTTAATGATCCCTTTTTCAGTTTGTCTAAGTTGGGCAGTATTGCCAAGTTCCACCACAGGCCTACCTACATTGACCCCTCAAAAAGGTGTAAACTAACTTATGTAAAACTAACATTTGTATAGGTTGTATATACTCACAGTTGACTTTCCCCCACTTGTCCCTTACCTCTTAAACTTCCCTTCTGCTCTTCTCTCATCATGCTGAATCAAACCTGTAAACCAGCTCCTCCCTTCAAGGATGTAGTCATTTATGAATGGACTTTCTGAAACAAGACACCCCACTACAGTACTCTCTACTTTTCTCCAAGTCTCCCACCCAAACAAACAACCCATCAATCTTTTACCTTCATAGTCTATCAATTCCTTCCTAATATTAGTAGGTCTCAGGCATCTCCTTCCCAGATTGTGCTCATCTCTCATTCCTACAGCAGGCTAGGCCAGTTTTCTCTTGACAGGGACCTGGCTATTTGCATCTCTCCCCACCCAGAACACTGTTAGTCAGTGAGAAAGATGATGACTTCTGTGGTCACTGCTTAGCACGGGGAGAAGAACAAAACCCAAGAGAGTTTGGGTCATACAAGGGAGACTGTATCTTTGCAACCCTGGCCACAGATGCAAATCATATAGGAGACAATGAGCCCCTTTTACCTTACCCAAAGCAACTGATAAAGCATCCTCAGGGTGGAGCAGCTAATTATTACCTCAGGATTCAAGGTGGCTACAGAGATCAAAAAGTGATTTTCTATTTTGGAAGGTGGGGTTCTGGACTGCAGAGAGCTGCAGCTTGCAGTCAACACCAGGCTCTGGCTGCTCTTGTGTTAGAGTTATATAATGTTTAAATAAAAATAATGTAGTTATTAAATACAAGCCCTGCTTTTCCTAAATAAGAAGAATATGGTCCTGAGCAACTGGGAGAAGGGGGGGATTTCTGGCAGTTATCCAGAAAGAAAAAGATGCAAAGCCAGATTGCAGGCTATAAAACAAGAGTCTTCAGTGAAAAAACAAAGATTGGGCAAGTCTGTGCAATCACCTAGAGTAAGAGTGCAGCACCTTGTAAAGGTCAGATAGTCCTAAGGCTGTTGATATTTTTAGATCGATTGCAGTTAGAGGAAGGTTGTGCTATGGTGAAACATCTGCAGCTGTATTAGATTCATGTGAAATAAGGAGCACATTGAATGATAGACTCTTCAGCTCTACTGCTATTCAAACAGTAAGTAGAATGGGTTTCAGCGATGTCATGTACTTCTTGTACACAATAGGTTGCAGGGCTGCAACTAGCAGTCACGTTTCTGTAGCAGATAGGGACTGACTACAGACTTTTCATAGAGATACGCACCAGATGTGTTCCTATAACAAGATACTTCAATGCTCTGTCAGGTGTGGCTGCGGTTAGCTTAATTAAGGTTTGTCTCACACAGCACCACCTAGTGGTTGAACAGCATCACACAGTTTAGCATTCCATTCCAGGCGAGACCTCTAACAGGTGGAGAGGATGGAATGTTGAAGTCAAAAAGTTCTTGGCGGTTGGGAATGTCAGTTGGCCAGTGGCTTCTCTATATAGAAACAGGGATAGGGGGAAGGGAGAGGATGGAACCTGCCTTTGAAGGCCCCTAAACAGAAAAATTTATTGATATTGGGTTACATAGTAAGAAGTAGTAACTAGTTCTAGTGTTTTGCAACCCAACAAATCAATAGAAAATATGTTTGTTTGTTTTTTAAAAGTGCATGTGTAAAATTGTTGACTTCAACATTCATGACTTTGAAAAAATATTTTCTTCAAACTTAACTTGCTTTTTGAAGGTAGTTATGGTCAGAAAAGTAACTAACAATTGCACCTTCTTAACAAATCTGTTCCCTGTGCTGGGAGATTTGTTGTGTTTCTTTTCTGTTTGGAAGTTCAGAGTGATAAGAAAAAAGAAGATTGCCAAACAATGACTTTCTGATCAGAGAAAAAAACAATCAAAATACATTGTAGCATTTGCTAGTGCAATTGATACCTTATTCAGAAATGCAGTTTCAGTTCTAACTCCCCTTTCAGATGCATATGGAAAGTTTAATCCCAGAAAGAATGCTGTTTGGTTTTAGCCTACTAATTAGGTTTTTAAGTTTGAGCAAAAACAGTTTAGCTGGTCTTGTGTTATATAAGCATGACAACCCCCCTACACCCATCCCCATGCACACACTCCCCATGTGTTCTAATAATTTTTTTCACTTGCTCAACTAAAAAATATGGAGAAACTAGAAACTTTCAGTTGATAATCCAGTTGTGGTTAGATTCTGAAAAGCGACTACAAATGGCTTCATAATTCTCTCAACAGCTTCTGCTCTGCATCAAACTTGTTCAGTCCACATGTACAGCTTGGTTGTTGTTTTTTGTTTTGTTTTTAAACTGCAAGCCCTTAAAGCTCAACCTTGAATCAAAGTCTATCTGTTCTGGCTGTTATACATCACCACCAATAATAACAGTTCTGCAAATGGAACTTAGAGTCTGATCCTGTTCCCCACTGAAGTTTATTTTCACACTGACTCCAGTGGGAGCAGAATTCGGTTCTTTATTAACTCTGATGAGGATTTAAGAGTGAGCTTAGAACTCAGCTTGCCCTCCCCTAGCTGTATTATCTCTGTAGTACTTACAAGAGTAAATCTGATTTTTGTCATTAAAGTATGCTGAAATTTGTTTGGAACACTGACAGGAACAGTGTTTTCTCTGGGAATTGAAATTAGGGGGGCTGTTCAAATATACAGAGGGGGTGAGGGGTGAGACCATGAGGGCAAAGGCAGGCTGTACGGCATGATAGTAAAAACTGAAAAATATTTCATGACCATATTATTACATTTAACTCGTGTTTTAAAATCATCACACAAATTAAAGTTGGCTATTCAAACCTACCATGAAGCACTGCATCTACATCCTTCTTGGTTTCTTGTTGTAATTTTGCACAATTCTGTTAATGAACTTCTTGAACCATAGACTCATAGGACCAGAAGGGACTTTGAGAGGTCATCTTGTCCACTCCCCTACACTCATGGCAGGACTAAGTATTATCTAGACCAGGGGTCAGCAACCTCTGGCACACAGCTCGCCAGGGTAAGCACCCTGGCAGGCCAGACCAGTTTGTTTACCTGCCGCGTCCGCAGGTTCAGCCAATCGCAGCTCCCACTGGCCGCAGTTTGCCGCTTCAGGCCAATGGGGGTTGCGGGAAGCAGCGCGGGCCAAGGGATGTGCTGGCCGTGGCTTCCCGCCGCCCCCATTGGCCTGGAGTGGCGAACTGCAGCCAGCGGGAGCCGTAATCAGCCAAATCTGTGGACGCGGCGGGTAAACAAACTGGCCCGGTCTGCCAGGGTGCTTACCCTGGCGAGCTGCGTGCCAGAGGTTGCCGACCCCTGATCTAGACCATTCCTGACAGGTGTTTGTCTAACCTGCTCTTAAAAATCTCCAATGATGAGGATTCCACAACCTCCCTACGCAATTTATTCCAGTGCTTAACCACTCTGACAGTTAGGAAGTTTTTCCTAATGTCCAACCTAAACCTCCCTTGCTGCAATTTAAGACAATTGCTTCTTGTCCTATCCTCAGAGGTTAAGAAGAACAATTTCTCTCTCCTCCTTTTAACAACCTTTTATGTAACTGAAAACTGTTATCATGTCCCTTCTCAGTCTTATCCTTTCCAGATCAAGCAAACCCACTTTTTTCAGTCTTCCTTCATAGGTCATGTTTTCTAGATCTTTAATCATTTTTGTTGCTCTTCACTGGACTCTCTCCAATTTGTCCACATCCTTCCTGAAATGTGGCGCCCAGTACTGGACACAATACTCCAGTTGAGGCCTAACCAGCGTGGGGTAAAGCAGAAGAATTACTTCTCGTGTCTTGCTTACAACACTCCTGCTAATACATCCCAGAATGATGTTTGCTTTTTTTGCAACAGCATTACACTGTTGACTCATATTTATCTTATGGTCCACTATGCCTCCCAGATCCCTTTCTGCAGTACCCCTTCCTAGGGAGTCATTTCCCATTTTCTATGTGTGCAACTGATTGTTCCTTCCAAAATGGAGTATTTTGCATTTGTCTTTGTTAAATTTCATCTGATTTACTTCAGACCATTTCTCCAGTTTTTCCAGATCATTTTGAATTTTAATTCTATCCTCCAAAGCACTTGCAACCCCTTCCAGCTTGGTATCATCTGCAAACTTTATAAGTATACTCTCTATACTAGGGATATGCAATTTTGGCACACAGCCCATCAGGGAAATCCAGTGGTTTGGCAGGGATGGTTTGTTTACCTGCAGCATCCGCAGGTTCGGCCAATCGCAGCTCCCACTGGCTGTGGTTCACCATTCCAGGCCAATGGGGGCTGTGGGAAGCGGCATGGGCCAAGGGACCCCACTCATTATGCCCTTCCAGCATGACTGTGAACCACTGATAACTACTCTCTGGGAACGGTTTTCCAACCAGTTTTCCACTCACCATAGTAGTTTCATCTAGGTTGCATTTCCCTAGTTTGTTTATGAGAAGGTCATGTGAGACTTTATCAAAAGCTTTGCAAAAGTCAAGATATACCACATCTACCGCTTCCCCCCATCCACAAGGCATGTTACTCTGTCAACGAAAACTATCAGGTTGGTTTGCCACACTTCCTATCTTTCCTACACAGTGGGGTAGTCTGCTCTTGTGCCCTTAATAATGTTGTTTTGAAAAACTGCCAACTGTCTTCTATTGTTTTTCCCCTTAGACTTGTTTCCCATGGGATCTTACCTACCAACTCTCTGAGTCTGCCTTGTTGAAATCCATTGTCTTTATTTTGCTGTTCTCCCTTCTACCATTCCTTAGGCCTTGTCTACACTGCCACTTTACAGCGCTGCAACTTTCTCACTCAGGGGTGTGAAAAAACACCCCGCTAAGTGCTGCAAGTTTCAGCGCTGTAACGTGGCAGTGTAGACAGTGCTACAGTGCTGGGAGCCACTCCCCTCGTAGAGGTGGGTTTTTTATAGCGCTGGGAGAGCTCTCTCCCAGTGCTGGTGCTGCGACTACACAGCCATGTCAACATTGCTAGTGAAGACGTCCTTAGAATCATGAACTCTATCATTTCTTGATCACTTTCACCCAAGCTGCCTTCCACTTTCAAATTCTCAACCAGTTCCTCCCTATTTGTCAAAATCAAATCTAGAACTGCTGTCCCCTAGTAGCTGTCTCCACCTTCTGAAATAAAAAATGGTCTCCAATACATTCCAAGTACTTATTGGATAATCTGTGCCCTGCTGTGTTATTTTCCCAACAGATGACTGAGTATTTGAAGTCCCCCCATTACCACCGAGTCCTGTGCTTTGGATGATTTTGTTAACTGTTTTAAAAAAAATTAGGTGGTCTGTAGTAGACCCCCTACTATGACATCACCCTTGTTTTTTACCCCTTTTATCCTTACCCAAAGACTTTCAACAAGTCTGTCTCAGTCCAAGTGTATACATTTTTAATATATAAGGCAACACCTCTTCCATTTTTTCCCTACCTGTCCTTCCTGAGCAAGCTGTACCCTTCTATACCAATATTCCAGTCATGTGTTTTATCCCAGCAAGTGTCTGTGATGCCAGCTATGTCATAGTGATTTGTAACCCAACACCAGCCAAAACTGATCACTCGGGTAACACAGCTCTGTCTGCTGGATACGGTAGAGTAGGTGTGTTCATGTAAATACAGTCTGGTCTGAAGCCTTTCCCCCCACCCTCAAGTTCATCATTAGTTGTCAGGGGAGAGCTCTTTCAGACCTTTCTTATGTTAGGCAAGAGTTAAAAATTCAGTTAGCAGTGAGACAGAAACCCATGTAACTAACAAGCAAAAACACGGGAAGCCCAAGGATACTGTGACAACTGTAAACACTTGATATAGTCAAGTGTCCGCTCAGTAGCCTGTCTCTTAGAACAGAACAAACCCTCCCTTCACAGCCCTCCGGATATCTGTAAACACTCGCTCCTGTGGAGATTAATGGAAGGAGGAGGCACACATCAGAGCCCTAGGGGGGCTCCTATTAGGGTCCTAGTGGGGCTCTGGGTGTTCGCTACTTCCCACCACCCAACACAGATGTAATGAGGTTGAATAGTGTCCACAAAAGAGAAACTAACAACTAATTATTCCTCAAGAAAGGCTTTTAATGACTTACGACTATAAAGGCAACACAGACAGAATAAGAAGAACAGAATTAAAGACCAACACTGAATGAGGATTAATATAAATGACAAATTATACTGGAGACAGGCACAAGTACAAGTAATATTATGCATTAACTACTTATTCCTATAAGTACATATATATAAGACAATTAATATTGGAAACAGTTACAAGAACATGCAATGCTGCTATTTTTGATTAGCTAACAACCTTACAGGCGTTATATCCACCTCCAATAGCATATAATTTTATATGTGATACTAATACATTGATTAACTATATTTTACCAATCTTAACATATATCTCTCTCTTTATCTAATCAATACGCTTTTACTAACTTTTATGCTAACTTTATGGTAACTTATACTGAAGACAGGCACAATGACTTGCAAAGTTACTATGATTTATAATCTGTTGACCTTGCCCACACCGTACCCGTTTCCAGCAAGGCACAAATACATATACTGTTGCTATATAATGATTTACTATTAACTACTACTACTTTTAAACAACTTAAACAATTTATTGATAAACTTAACCTATAGTATTAATACAGACTTAAGATTAACCAGCTCGAGCATTACCAGACCATTTTACCTAATACCTCACCCTGTTTTTATCCAAAGATACATTACCTTTCAGTTGACCATTCCCTGCACTGGCCAGGCATAGATAGTCAGTGAAGCGCAAGTCCCTTTGGTTCAGGGGGTGTATGTGAGCCTGACAAAGAGCGATCTCTTTTAGGTCAACAACACATACACACATATGCGCTTCTGCATTTTATTTATACAGTACTTGCTGGCCGTGCTTTTGAACAAGTCAACCAATCAAGGTGGCCAAATTTTACAGGGTGGCATTTGCGGTTGTTTTGAACTAATGAACTGTGCACCTGTGACCAGCTCATCTTTCCTTTTTGCGGCTAGTTGTGGTCAATTTGCTAGACTTAAAAAACCCTAAATCAGCTTAAAGAAGTGTCTGGTTGCAGAGCATAGTAACCACAAGTCTGTATCAACCTTTACAGAGTTTCCTTCTTAATCTATAAAGCTTCCTAGATAGATTATGCTTATGCTTGCAGGATTCTACTATACTCGCTTCTTACAGCTTCCGGAAGTTTGAGGCCTAACAGTACTTAGCCTGCCACTACTTTGGCAGGGCTTATGCACATTATGCACAGCTCCCACCCCACCCTTTCGCCTTAAGGTAGTCATGAATAATTAATGTAATCAAAACAGTTTAATGTGTATGTTCTGTTCCTGTCACTGTCATGCTAAGTGCCTTCTCTATCTCTGAAACAATGTTTGTCTCTGTAAGAACAAGATAAATCCAAATGAAGTTATAAGACAAAGGTATATAATCGGTCATTGTAACCCCACACCTTTGAAACTGCTTGTCAGTTTTTTCAGTACCGTAAATAAACCCTCCTTCAGGATTGTCTGTGCCTGCCTGATTCTTGGGGAAAAGAATCTCATAGCTTAACACTTACAAATAATAATTGAAATTATTAGGTTGGCCAACATCACTGAAATGAATGCACTGACATTGTCAGAAAAAATAACAGCTGTGTGAGGAAGCTAGTCTTTGTTCATACTTTTCAAACCTATTATGCTTTTTCAGGTACAAGTATTTTATCATACAGTACAAGTATGTTTTCAAAGTGTGTATTAATGTTTCAATTTCAATTCAACTTTCCAACCAATGACTAAATTGGAAACACTGCATGTATCTAGTTGACCACTGGCTGGGATGTTGGGGAAATTCCAGGAGGGTGTAGGGAAATCCCTTGATAGGACATATATTTAGTAATATGGTGCCATTTCTACAGTCACTTTTCTGACCATAGTGGTCCTTTAAAAATCAAGTCAAATTTGAAGAAAGTCAGTTCTGTATTTTTACAGTTCTAAATGTTAGAAGTCAACAATTTTACACACACACTTCAGAAAAAATCATTATTTTTTTTGGATACACTTGAAGGCAGTGGTTCTCAAACTTTTGTACTGGTGATCCCTTTCACATAGCAAGCCTCTCAGTGTGACCCCCCTCATAAATTAAAAAACACTTTTTGTATATTTAACACCACGATAAATGCTGGAGGCAAAGCAGGGTTTGGGGAGGAGGCTGACAGCTCACAATCCCCCAAGTAATAACCTTGCAACCTGCTAAGGGGTTCCAACCCCCAGTTTGAGAACCCCTGCTTTAGGGAGAGCTTCACTTATGGATAGAATCACAGAAGATTAGGGTTGGAAAAGACCTCAGGAGGTCATCTAATCCAACCCCCTGCTCAAAACAGGACAACACCAACAAAATCATCCCAGCCAGACCTTTGTCAAGCTGGGCCTTAAAAACCTCAAAGGATGGAGATTCCACCACCTCTCTAGGTAACCCATTCCAGTGCTTCACCATCCTCCTAGTGAAATAGTGTTTCCTAATACCCAACCTAGACCTCCCCCACTGCAACTTGAGACCATTGCTCCTTATTCTGTCATCTGCTGCCACTAAAAACAGCCAAGCTCCAACCTCTTTGGAACCCCACTTCAGGTAGTTGAAGGCTGCTATCAAATCTCCCTCACTTTTCTCTTCTGCAGACTAAACAAAACCAATTTGTTCACATCCTTTCTGTAGTGGGGGGCCCAAAACTGGATGCAATACTCCAGATGTGGCCTCACCAGTGCCGAATAGAGGGGAATAATCACTTCCCTTGATCTACTGGCAATGCTCCTATCAATGCTGCCCAATATGCCGTTAGCCTTCTTGGCAACAAGGGTACACCGCTGACTCATAGCCAACTTTTCATCCACTGTAATCCACAGGTCTTTTTCTGCAGAACTGCTGCTTAGCCAGTCAGTCCCCAGCCTGTAGAGGTGCATGGGATTCTTCCATCCTAAGTGCAGGACTCTGCACTTATCCTTGTTGAACCTCATCAGATTTCTTTTGGCCCAGTCCTCCAATTTGTCTAGGTCACTCTGGACCCTATCCCTATCCTCCAGCATATCTACCTCTCCCCCCAGCTTAGTGTCATCTGCGAACTTGCTGAGGGTGCAATCTATCCCATCATCCAGATCATTAATAAAGATGTTGAACAAAGCCAGCCCCAGGACTGACCCCTGGGGCACTCCACTTGATACCAGCTCCCAACTAGACATCGAGCCATTGATCACTACATGTTGAGCCCAACAATTTAGCCAGCTTTCTATCCACCTTATAGTCCATTCATTCAATGCATACTTTTTTAACTTGCTGGCAAGAATACTGTGGGAGACTGTATCAAAAGCTTTGCTAAAGTCAAGGAACAACACATCCACCAATTTCCCCATATCCACAGAGCCAGTTATCTCATCATAGAAGGCAATCAGGTTGGTCAGGCATGACTTGCTCTTGGTGAATCCATGTTGACTGTTCCTGATCACCTTTCTCTCCTCCACGTGCTTCAAAATAGTTTCCTTGAGGACCTGCTCCATGATTTTTCCAGGGACTGAGGTGAATCTGTAGTTTTCTGGGTTCTCCTTCTTCCCTTTTTTAAAGATGGGCACTATATTTGCCTTTTTTCCAACTGTCCAGGACCTCCCCTGATCACCACGAGTTTTCAAAGATAATGGCCAATGGCTCTGCAATCACATCAGCCAATACCCTCAGCAGCCTCGGATGCGTTAGATCTGGACCCATGGACTTGTGCATGTCCAGCTTTTCTAAATAGTCCTTAACCTGTTCTTTCACCAATGAGGGCTGCTCACCTCCTCTCCATACCGTGTTGCCCAGGACAGCAGTGTGGGAGCTTACCTTGTCTGTGAAGACCGAGGCAAAAAAAGCATTGAGTACTTCACCTTTTTCCACATTATCTGTCACTACGTTGCCTCCCGCATTCATTAAGGGTCCCACACTTTCCCTGACTTTTTATTGTTGCTAACATACTTGTAGAAACCCTTCTTGTTTCCCTTCACATTCCCTTGCTTCCTAGATTGTCTGTGCACTGCTGGATTGCTCTCCCAGCAGATGTCAGGGTGATTGAAGTCCCCCATTAGAACTAAGGCCTGTGTTCTGAAAACTTCAGTTAATTGTCTGAAGAAAGCCTTGTCCACCTCATCCTCCTGGTTCGGTGGTCTATAGCCCATGCCCACCACTATATCACCCTTGTTGCTCTAACTTCTAAACTTAACCCAAAGACTCTCAGCAGGCTTTTCTCCAGTTTCATATTGGAACTCTGAGCAATCATACCGCTCTCTTACATACAGTGCAACTCCTCCACTTTTCCTCCCCTGTCTGTCCTTCCTGAACAGTTTATACCCATTCATGATTATTTAATTCAAGAAGCCAAACAAATCCTAAATTCCTAAACTCTGCAGAAGAAGATAAGTAACTTGAAATATACCTTGAGATAGGAGAGGTCATTTAAAAATTAATTGCAAGTGGAGATGAAGTTCTGAGGTCCTATAAAGAAAAATGTGATACCTCTCCTAAATGTGTATGTACTCTGCACAGAAAATGTACATCATGACAGACAGAGTTATGGTAAATTTTTTAAAAATTAATGCATGAACATTGGACAGTAGATAAAAGGAGAGACAAGATTCCCTGAAAAACTTTAACTCTGTGTAACCATATGTAAGGTAAATACATGCCTATGAGAAGTATCACAACTAGTTGACATCTTGTTTGCCTATGGACTTTATACAGCCTAAAGATAGGGACATCCCAATAAAATCCCAAGATTTTCCATAACAAGGTTTGTGTAACCAAATAGCAAGTGAAGCAGGGTTTAAGAAGTCCTCCACCCCCAGGAATCTGATCACTGTAGATCAGCAGTTAAGGGAGGTGTGGCAACATGTCAAGGGAGGCACAAGCTATATGCTTTAAAAAAAAAAAAAAAAAAAAGAACTCCGACTGTCCGAGGGAGGGTTTAAGCATCGACAGACACAATGAAGGAGGGGTGCAATCAAATAAATTTGAGAACCACTGTGTGTAGATAAAGACTAAAAATGGTGGCAAGGTTTCTAATGGCTGACAAATGGAAACTATATTGGGAACGTGGGGGCTGAATAGGTCTTTGGTCTGCATCTAGTATTAAATGTGGAAGAGAACATTGGTGTTGCTTTGTTAATGAAAGACGAATTGGACAAAGGTTTGTGATTGTATAGGGGGTACATATATAGTAGAGTACTGTATATTTTAGAGTACCCAAAATAGTAAGGATGTGGAACAGCATAGTGGTTCTTAGTGTCAATGATGAAGATGTATAGGATGCAGGCATAAGATTGTCTCATGCATTTGGGGATGAGAGGTATCAGGTACAGGGGCAGATTAAAGTTGAATTACCTCTGAATTTTGTAATTTTTTAGTTTTTATTCTTTACATTTTTAACTCAATGGAAAATGGATTGGCTTGCCAATATTTTTTTTTAATGTTAACATTCTTGAAGTTTTTCTGCTAAGCAATTAATACAACCTTCATTCTCTCTTAATATTTTTCTAAATATGATTTTTTCTAAATACTTTAAAATATTATAAAAATAAGGAAATGAGAATAAAAAAAATGAATAGTGTGTGTATAGATGTGAGAACCCCCCAAAGATATCCTTTATCACTGGATACATCCTTTTACACCCATTTAAAGTGGTTTACTTCATACTCTGTTGGACTGTGCTGTTTATGAGTTAGCTTATAAAATAATACTGAGCAATTGTTTGATAACATATATACATTTTTCTAGATTATTATGAGGTCTGTTGATAATTAGGAGCTTAATACAGGAATCTCCAAGACATCAAAGTTCCTATCTTCAAACCACCTCAGGTTACTGCAGCACTAAGAACCATGGGATATGCCCCCCACAGAAGTCCTAGTGCATCACATAAGTGAGTACAGCACCAGAGTGGATGCAGCTGAGTAGACATACTTGAGTATGGCTTTGCAATGTAGCTGCTCACACTCTGGATAACTTAATCAAGGTGCTACTCACCCAAGTTAACTCTGCAGTGAAGACATACCCAAAAAGATTAGTTTAGAAAGTTATCATTTGACAAAACTATAAGCAACTAAAAACAGTTAGAAGGCCATAATAGTAGGTCATACTGTCCATAATAAATATCCAGTCCTTTTATGAATCCCACTAAGCATATGAACTCAATGGGTACATCTACACTGTAATAAAAGACCTGTCGCACAGTTGCAGCTGGCCTGGGTCAGCTGACTTGGGCCCACGGTGCTTGGACTTATGGGGCTAAAAAGTGCAGTATAGACATTCAGGTTGGGGCTGGGCTCTTAAACCCTGCGTGAGGGGGGGAGGGGCTCATAGTCAAGACTCCAGCCCAAACCCAAACATCTACCCTGCAATTTTAGCCCAGCAGCCCAAGCCCCATTAGCCCATGTCAGTTGACCTGGGCTCTGAGCAGGGCCGGCTCTAGACCCCAGCGCGGCAAGCACGCGCGTGGGGCGGCCCTTTCACGGGGGGGCGGCAGGCTGGGCCGGCGGACCTGCCGCAGTCATGCCTGCGGGAGGTCCACCGGAGCCCCAGGACGACCAGACCTGCCGCAGGCATGACTGCGGAGGGGGCGCTCGTCCCGCGGCTCGGCTGGACCTCCCGCAGGCATGACTGCGGCAGCTCCAGCGGAGCCGCCGGACCAGCGAACCGTCCGCAGCTGCGGGAGGTCCAGCCGAGCCGTGGGACCAGCGAACCGTCCGCAGTCATGCCCGCGGGAGGTCCGCGGCTCCGGGGCGCCTCCCGGGCATGACTGCTTGGGGCGGCCAAAAACGTAGAGCTGCCCCTGGCTCTGAGATTTGGTTCTGTGAGGTTTTTTTGCAGTGTAGATATACCCACTGATATCTTGTGTAAGTGGTAACAGTAGCTAATGGAGTAATTGGATATTGATCCTTATCATGTGCTCTGGGTATAGTGTTTTGGACCCTGACCCAAGGCTTGTGAGCTGGCCCAGGAAATCGAGATCAATTTCTTATCAGCATTACTGTGTTACACCTTTCATAACTACAGCAGAGTACCACAGGTCAGTTATGTGTCTCATGAACCTGCAGGCATCTCACTAACTTTAAATAAATAATAGTTAATAAATAGACTGGGTCAGTGTTGAATATGCGAAGAGCTGTCTGTGTGTCATCCATTGTTATTGTAAAGCTCCTTCTCCCTATCTGAGCTGTTTCCCTCCCATTCCACTTGTTTCTGTCTTTCCATATTGCTTCTAGGTTGAAGGAGGGAGTATGACATATTGACTAGATTCTGCAGCATGTTACGCTCTTCTCTTCTTCCTTTCCCACTACCTTCCCCAGTTTGCATGACATCAGTATTAGATACTGTGACAAATTGGAAATTAGGTAGCACCCCGAAATATGTGAAAAACACTCAGAGTTTTCATTAAAATCACCAACATAAACAATACTGTTGAAACCTAATTTTTCTAAATATTTATCTATTTCATGGTGCCAGAATATTTCCAATTTTCTGCAGAAATGAGCTCCAAAAATCATGGGTCTTGCCATAAAACACAAGTAAAGCATGCTACAGAGTATAAAGGCTTACATCATATCTGAAGGAGGATGAATCAGGTTATTAAGAATTTTATGGATCATGGTTTCTGAAAAAAATACTGTGTAAGTTACATCACTCACTAGATACGTTGTTTTTTTAGCTAAATTACTTTTCTTTGTTACTCAGAATGTCAAATATCCTATGACTGTTGCCAGTCCATTTTTCATAGCAAGTTTCTATTTGTTTCCTACTAGGATCTGTACAATATTTACTTAATATCCATGTGTCTGGTAGATATTTCTTGGAACTGTTGAGCCAAGGTTTGAGAAAAGAATCAAGAATAAAGTTTTTACAATCCAGTACCCACTTATCCATAGAGCACTTTTTAGAGAACACTGACACAATGTAACATAAGACAATAATAATAAGCCAAGATTTTTCTCCATATGTTCAAAGAGAATAATTTCAGAAATTTCTTCCTGGGTTGTAATTTCAAGTCCCCTCAGTGATTTGTAATGCTTTTGTGGCTTATGATTCTGAAGTTATTAGAAAATGCAAACACTTCAGCCAGTCCAAATAAGTGATACTGAAATCAACATGTGCCTAATCAAGTTTCTGAACAGGCTAGTCCTCTAATGATTGTTAACTTTTCCACTCTGTCCTCACTTTTACACAGTTTAGATTCATTTGAACAATTATTCACCTAAGCCTCAATCCCTCAAGCCAGTATTTCCCAAACTTTTGAAACTTTCTCAAACTTCAGATATGAGTATCCTTTCAGAAAAATGAAACCAATCAAGCCTCCCTTCGACCCACCATGTGTGGGTAAAGGCTTGCTCATTTTAACTTATATGTCTTCCACACATCCAGGCTAATCCTTCAAGCCTCTTACTTCCCCCTTACTTCAAGAAATGCTTGTGTAGCACTTCATAACATGGTGTAATGTAATGTGATGTAGTTAATGTAATGTGATCATTGGCATTTGAATTAGCACCTATTAAACTAAATGGGGCAGATCACCCCTTGGAGCTCTTGCTTCAGGCTTTCTGCAAACTCAGGCAGACACTGCTGCCTGGGTTACACTTGGGGTCACACATTTTGAAAGTTGTCTTCATAACCATAACAGTTAGAAACTAATTTTAAAAAAGAAGCTGAGACTCTGGAAAATAATCAAGAGGTCTGTGTATGTTCCTCTTACCCACCATGATCACCGACACCCGCCCCCCATTAGGCCTTTGGGAGGATGCACCTCAGATGCTGGGATGCTACCATAAGTGACAGTGGAAAACACATGAAATCAGCAGCACAGAACTTTCAAAGTGTCACAAAGAAAACATGGGTTCCTTTTAAAATCTTGTTTTTGTCAGCCTCTTTTGTCATATGATAACATTCATAGAATTAGAGTATAAGTATAGGACCAATTTTGTGGCTATCCAAGATACTTAGGAAGAAATGTGTTGTTCTTGTAGCTTCTGCCATGGGAAGTCAATTAAGAAGTTAAATAATATGATAATTTCAGTCTGCCTTTTTCATGCAAGTTTCTTTTTACTTTTTCAAGAAATGGTAAATAGCAATCCAGTTATGTCCACTAGATGGCAATACTAAGTAGTTTATTTGGAATTCAATAAATAGATATTAAACAGGATATTTACTGTTCATGAAAGAGGTCTGATTAACAATACTGAAATCTCAATCTATTTAGCCACAAAACAGGAAAAGCAAGAGTCCAAGTTTCTCAACTGATGTGAATTAGTCACTCCCATCACCTTTAATGGTGAGAGTGTTAGTTCACTTTCCATGGCTTCCTTGGTCTCTCTGCTGAGCCTGGCAATTAGGGTTCCAATAAATATCATTTATGATGTAAACAAACATCTTTCCTGTTGAATCTAAGACCACAACTTATTTTACATGAGCCATGTAGTCCGCTAAAGGCTCCATACCTCTTTAGCAACCCTCTGAACTAGTCTCTCCTTGTACTTTCCCCTTATTTTTTATATTGCTAGTGAACACAGATCTGGAATATTTTCTATTAATGAGTAAATTAGAATCCTTTAGTACCATTGTGTATTTAAATTGTATACTTTTAAAATGATAAAACTTTATAATGAAATGCAGTATTGAATTTAAGTTAGCAAAAAGCAGTTTTTAGAGGAAATTGAATACATAAAATGCTATTTGTGCCAAGTTTTATCAGAACTGTAAATGATTTTAGAATCTTCAGTTTTCCTATTGCAAATATTTAGATCTTTGCTGCTCTCTTGATATATCAGATATGTACACAACTGTCTCAGCATGAATGCTCAGTTGCTGAACAAGGTACATTCTGCTCTGTTGAAGCCATTTTAATTTGGGTTTATTACAGTTAGTTGCTTGTCTAGTTCATTCAAATTCCTGGACAAGGATTGCCTCTATAAGTCTCGCAACAGTATAAATGTTTACATCGAAAGATCACAGGAACCAGCAGAAAACGATGCAACCTTCACTGTTCTTCTGAGAAACTTCACTTAGTGAACACATCTTGCTAACACATGTCAGAATTGCTTTTGCACTTTGATCTCATACTGGGCATGATTAATGAAATACAAGGCTGAAGCATAATTCTACCCTTGAAATGCTTAAGGGGTATATCCATAGGCATGTGTTAGCAAAGTGTGTTCACGAAGTGAAGTTTCTCAAAAGAACAATGAGGGTTGCATCGTTTTCTGCTGGTTGCTGTGATTTTTTGATGTAAATATTTATATTACACACACACACAGACACACACACAATGTATCATGTATGTTTTATAAAACCCATGAATGACAGAATTTAGTTAAGCTCTTTAGTAAACAGAACAGCTAAAACATTCATTACAAACTGTACAGCTGTGCTAGGAAAATGAAACAGCCACATGAGGGCACCATACCCTGTGTCTTCAAGGGCTGAAAATGTATACACTTTATAAATTTTAATCTCTATCCATATATAATAAAAGCTATATTTCTTTTCAGTAGCAGTAGTGAAGCTGATAAACAGCATTACAAACAATACTGCTTCCTTTTGCTCTCTGCAGTGACATATTGTCTCTGGTAATCCATGTATTTCACAAACACTGCTCAACAACCATTGGATGTAACTTCTCATCATTACCAACCTGGTTCTAACTGTAAGTGACATTTCATGCTATCTCCTGGGCATAACTTCACATGTCTCATTTAAATATATGGATTATGCTTTCCATTCATGATTTATTATAAATCATCCCAAAATAATCCTGACAAGGGCATGCTATACTAGGACACAATCATCAGTGAAAAAAGATTGTTCAACCAGTTTTATGAGAGGAATCCATCTGTTTCTCTCTGTTTACTGACAGATTAGCTCCTCGTATATGTCTGTTTCCTGAAAATGAAGCTATACATGTGTTTGAGGGCAAAATATGGCTTGCAGAATCTTTATTATTGAAGATGCACAAACCAGACAAAGACAGTTACCTTTTCCGTAACCGGTGTTCTTTGAGATGTGTTGCATGGGGTCCTTATGCACGAGGTAATCCAATTGGAAATCCTCTGCGAGGACACCAGGTGACCCTTCATCCTATCTGCTGTAGCGATGAAGAGTTGAATCGATTTACAGAAAGGTTTGGTATGCTCTAAGTAAAAAGCCAAGGCCCTCCGGACATTCAGGGAGTGAAGATGCCTCTCTTCACTTGTCTTGTGCAGTTTGGGACAGAACACCTGGAGGAAGATGTCCTGGTTCATATGGAAAGTAGAGACCACCTTCAGCAGGAAGGCTGGGTGGGGCCGCAACTGAACCTTATCTTTGTAGAAGACCGTGTACAGAGGTTCTGAGGTCAAGGCTTTAATCTCAGAGACCCGTCTCGCTGATGTCACTGCCACCAGGAATGCGACCTTCCATGACAAGTGGGAAAAGAAGCAGGAACCCAGTGGCTCAAAGGGAGGGACAGTGAGCCTAGAGAGGACCAAGTTAAGATCCCACTGCGGGACAGGAGCCCATACCTGCCGGAAGAGTCTCTCCAGCCCTCTCAGGAATCTGACCGTCATGTCATGGGAGAACACCGTGTGTCCTTGGATTGGTGGGTGAAAAGCGGAGATGGCTGTGAGATGAACTCTAATGGAAGAGTGTGCCAGGCCCTAGTTCCTCAAATGGACCAGGTAGTCCAAGATAGCCTGTATGAAGCAATGCGAGGGAGAAATGCCCTGTTCGGACACCCAGTGGGAAAACCTTGTCCACTTGGCCAGGTAAGTCAGTCTAGTTGAGGGCTTCCTACTTTCCAGGAGGACCTCTTGGACTTCTTCCTAACAAGTCCGTTCCTCCAGTTTCAGCCACACAGCATCCACGCTGAGAGGTGGAGGGACCTGAGGTTGGGATGTAAGAGCCGACCATGCTCCTGTGACAGCAGGGCCGGTCGCTTGGGCAGGGGCCAGGGAGAGGCCGCTGACAGGATCTTGAGTGTGCTGAACCAATGCTAGTGAGGCCACATTGGGGCAATCATGATAACCTGTACCCTGTCTCTCTTGATCTTTGCCAGAGCCCTGCTGACGTGTGGAATTGGAGGGAACGCGTACATCAGGCTCCCTGACATTGACAGGAGGAAGGCATTGGAGAGGGAGCCCTTGTTCAGGCCTTTCTGAGAACAAAACCTGTGGCATTTCCTGTTCTGCCTGGTGGCGAACAGGTCCACTTGGGGAGTTCCCCACCTTTGGAAGATCATGCAGGCTACCTCTGGATGGAGCGACCACTCGTAGTCAGAGGAGAAGTCCCTGCTGAGCTGGTCTGCCAATGTATTCCTGACACTGGGAAGGTGACAAGCTTCTAGGTGCAGGGCTGGCTTTAGGCCTATTCCACCAATTCCCCCGAATTGGGCCCCACGCCTAAGAGGGCCCTGCGCCCAGTGAGAATCCCTTCCCTGGTTAGAGGCGCCTTTTTAATTTTTACTCACCTGGCGGTGCTCCGGGTCTTCAGCGGCACTTCGGTGGCAGGTTCTTCGCTCGCTCCAGGTCTTCAGCGGCAGGTCCTTTGCTTGCTCTGGGTCTTCGGCAGCACTTCGGTGGTGGGTCCTTCAGTGCTGCCGAAGACCTGGAGCAAGTGAAGGACCCGTCACCGAAAACTCGGAGCACCACCCAGTGAGTACAAGCCCCACATGGTTTTTTACATTTTTTATTTTAAGTCATCCCTGCCGGGGCCCCGCTGAAACTGTTCGAATTGGGCCCCGCACTTCCTAAAGCCGGCCCTGTCTAGGTGGATCTCGTGGCTGATGCAGAAGTCCCATAGATGGAGCGCCTCCTGACAGAGAGACGAGAAGCGCACTCCCCCTTGCCTGTTGATGTATACACTTTGACTGAGGTTGATATGGAAATAGGAGAGAGACTTGTTGAAAGTATCTGGGTAAGGATAAAAGGGGTAAAAACAAGGGTAATAAATTTTTAATATTTTTAAAATATGATGTCATGGTAGGGATCTACTAAGACCACCTAACCAGGAAGAAGAGGTGGATGTGACTTTTTCTAAACAGCTAACAAAAAGATCCAAAGCACAGGACTTGGTG
Source organism: Mauremys mutica (assembly GCF_020497125.1). Classification (NCBI taxonomy): domain Eukaryota; kingdom Metazoa; phylum Chordata; order Testudines; family Geoemydidae; genus Mauremys; species Mauremys mutica. The sequence continues at coordinate 268,661,926 of NC_059073.1, forward strand.
GTGATAGGGGACTTCAACTACCCAGATATCTCTTGGGAAAATAACACAGCAGGGCACAGATTATCCAGTGCATTCTTGGATGACTGGAAAAGGGCAAATATAGTGCCAATCTATAAAAAAGGGAAATAAGGACTACTTGAGAAATTACAGACGAGTCAGCTTAACATCTGTACCTGAAAGATAATGGAGCAAATAATTAAGCAATCAGTTTGAAAACATCTAGAAGATAATGAGGTGATAAGTAACAGTCAGCATGGATTTGTCAAAAACAAATTGTGTCAGACCAACCTGACAGGTTGACTTTGACAGGTTTACAAGCCTTGTGGATGGGGGGAAGCTGTAGACATTACTTTAATAAAGCTTTCGATACTCTCTTGCATGACCATCTCATAAACAAACTAGGGAAATGCAATCTAGATGGAGTTACTATAAAGTGGGTGCAAAACTGGTTGGAAAACCGTGCCAGAGAGTAGTTATCAGTGGATCACAATCATGCTGGAAGGGCATTACAAGGTGGGTCCCACAGGGATCAGTTCTGGGTCCGGTTCTGTTCAATATCTTCATGAATGATTTAGATAACGGTATGAGAGTACACTTATAAAGTTTGCAGATGATGCCAAGCTGGGCGGGGTTGCAAATGCTTTGGAGGATAGGATTATAATTCAAAATGATCTCAACAAACTGGAGAAATGGTCTGAAGTAAATAAGATGTAATTCAACAAGGACAAATGAAAAGTACTCCATTTTGGAAGGAACAATCAGTTGCACACATACAAAATCGGAAATGACTGCTTAGGAAGGAGCACTGTGGAAAGGGATCTGGGGTCATAGTGGACCATAAGCTAAATAGAATCAATGGTGTAACGCTGTTGCCAAAAAAGTGAACATCATTCTGGGATGTATTAACAGGAGCGTTGTAAGCAGACACAAGAAGAAATTCTTCTACTCTGCACTGATTAGGCCTTGACTGGAGTGTTGTGTCCAGTTCTGGGCACCACATTTCAGGAGGGATGTGGACATATTGGAGAGAGTCCATAGAAGAGCGACAAAAATGATGAAAGGTCTAGAAAACATGACCTATGAGGGCAGATTGAAAAAACTGGGTTTGCTTAGTCCGGAAAAGAGAAGACTGAGAGGAGGCATTATAACAGTTTTCCAGTATGTAAAAGGTTGTTACAAAGAGGAGGAAGAATTTTTTTTTTCTTAACTGCTGAGGATAGGACAAGAAGCAATGGGCTTAAATTGCAGCAAGGGAGGTTTAGGTTGGACATTAGGAAAAACTTTCTATCAGGGTGGTTAAGCACTGGAATAAATTGCCTACCGAGGTTGTGGAATCTCCATCACTGGAGATTTTTAAGAGCAGGTTAGACAAACAGCTGTCACCTGTCAGGGATGGTCTAGGTAATACTCAGTCCTTCCATGAGTGGAGAGAACTGGACTCTTGAGGTCCCTTCCGATTCTATGATCAAAGAAAAGAGGTAAATTTAACAGAATCGGCATCTTTTTAAATTCTCCATTTTTTAAGCCACTCTCATGCTTCTCTGTGAGAGATTGGTTTAGCCCTTTCTATTCTCTTGCAGTATAAGAGTTGGCCTCTTGCTGTCCAGGATGATGGTCCACCGCCACTCTCTGGTGGAAGTGGCAGTAACAATAGTGTGGTTTGGGTAGATATTAAATGGAAAACAAAAATTGGGTTAAATTTCTCACTTTTACAGTCTATTTAAAAAGACCCAAAATATGATTTCATCTTAGTTATAATCTCTGTTTAAATATGGGATAGCTCAGTGATTTAAGCATTGGCTTGTTAAACTCAGGGCTGTGAGTTCAATCCTTGAATAGGCGATTTAGTGTGAAAATCTATCTGGGGATTAGTCCTGCTTTGAGCAGGAGGTGGACTAGATGACCTCCTAAGATCCCTTCTAACCCTGATATTCTATGTATTGCATATCATTTAACAATAAACCATTTAGACTGGCTTTTGCATTCATATTTGTAGGGCTTTTTTGTAGCATTCAAAGAAATGTGGCCACTAAATGTAAAAATCTAAGTCATTTGTGACATCACTATTTGATAATATAAGCCATTTTTCACAGCCTCGGGTGTATAAGGTTAGAGCTGGTTTAACAACCTCTTGGAACAATCCTGTCTCCAAGCTGTATACCAGGCAGGGAAGGAGAAAAGAAAACACACCCACACAGTCAGCTCTTTCTAACTTTCCCCAGGCAGCACTATTCCCCTTATCAAATGTCTCTCCAAAATACTTCAGCACCAGCCTCCCCTGCTCCCCAAATCCTCTTTTGATTCTTCCTGTGACACAAATCCTACAACCACAATCTTTTGAGCCTTTCATGGATAGTAGGACGATGTTGGCAGCAGGGGTCATGGCCCAACAAAAGTAAAAACTGGTATAGCCAGAAGGTAGCTTTGTGAACAAGGTTTTAAAAATCTTTCAGTCATTGAAGACGCTTTCAAGTTGGTGAGTGGGGACTTTAGTGTCTGTGTATAGGAACTTGTTAATGACAAGAGCAATTTTACAAGTTTGTGGAATCTCTATCTTGAAAGATGTACTATGGAAAAACCGTTTCTTGGGATCAAGAGTTTGTGAATTGTTGTCCTTGTTGAATGCCTGGACTCATGGGGACATTCGTGCTCTTGGGGTTTTGTTATATTGGAGCTAAAGGACCCACACTTATTGAAGATAAAAAAAAGATACTACATCTAACTAGTAGGAATAGAGGCTCATTTCTCTTCCCTCCAAAAAGCAATAGCTTTGGCTTCTTTTCTCTTTGCTAGCATATCTGCTGAGATTCCTCATATGGCCAAGATGACCTAAACTCTGCTACAGAAACAAAATCTATATTCTCTGTCTTACTCCATCTTCAGTTGCCAAAGCTTTCCTCAAATGGGGATACTCTTGCAAAATAAATACAGAAAATCTTTAACAGTGTATTTTGTTTAAAACATCAGTGCACTACAGAAATAGAGTCAGATGTCATGTTCTTGCCACCAAACTAAGGTCCAGTAGGCTGAAGGATCAGAGCACTTGTTACCATATTTCTGCATACAGCTTTGTAAATTGATCAAGGACTAAAAAAAAATCAGTGGCAAGAAATTTTCACAGGCTGGAAGGAGGCCCTAAGCCATCAGTTTCTGTAGAGTTTAAGCTTTCAAAAGTAAAGTTGGTATTTCACAGAGTTATAAAGATAAGCTTCAAACTGTGAACTGCTGCACTTTGGTTTTTCTGCACACAGCACGAGTGAAATCAACAACACAGAGTTTTCACTCCTAATATTCAGAATCCTGTGAGCAGCAACAATAGCACTAACAAGAATCAAGTCAGTTTAATTCTACTGCTAATTGGGAGTGCCAGGAGAAGTAATGCAGATAATTATAAGGGAGGATCTTAAAAATAAAATTGGGGAGGGTTGCTGTAGATTAGTCCACCTGCAGCTATGAGCTAGTGAAAGGACAGTAGTGCACACATACACAGGCAGGATTTTTCTCTAAATGAAGGAAGCAGTTATGTAAAACATGCAGTTACCAGAGGCTGAGGTTGCAATGGAGATGGAAACAAATACAAACTTTATTACTCAGCAGGCAGAAAAAATGAACTTCAAAGCTTCACACACTTGATTTCAACTGAGGTTTTTATGGCCATTTAAACCCAATTAACAGATCATGTGTTGTAAGTATGGGTCAGCAGCAGAAGTGTTATAGCTAAAATACAGTATCTACATTCTACCAAGCTCTCCAGCAGTCATTTGATTGTCTGTACCACCTTGTACTGATACTGTGACAGCATTTGCTATCCCTAGTGCTCTTTTCCATTATAGTATAGCCTCTCAGCGGCACCCAGGGTTGGTGTGTAAATTTCCCAGGTTACAGGGTGGGGGCTTGAGCCAATTCTGTGTTGTATCAATGGAAAGGAACCCCTAGATACTGAACCCGGCCTTGGTTTCTGCTAGCTCCACCTGGCAGAAGGGTTACATATATAATCTAGTTTCATGTTCTCATTGAGAATTCTCACACTTATTTACATGAAGCCCGTTAGACGTTGGAAAACTCCCCCCAAAATCCTGATTCCTTTAAAAGCATGGTATGTCTGCTGTAAACACTACCAATCTACATATAAGCTGTTGAGCATGACATAACAAAATTCAAAGTGCTCTCTCCCACCCTCCCCTGCCATTTATTTTTATTAATCTTTTGAAATATTTACATGTATGCAATCTTTCAAAGGAGAAAATGTTGGAATTGAACAACAAATCATGTAAGTCAAAACCAGGATAAAAAGCCCTGCTAGAAAAATCCAAAACAATGAGCTCCATAGAAAAAGTTAAGTGAAGATAAAATACTGGGCATTTTTTGGCTAGCACTTACCCTAAAAAATATAACAGAGGTTTCTGGCATAATAAACAACATAGAAGAAAGTACAGAAAAATGAAACATTACAAGATACTCAGGATGAATGATATATCAGACTTCAACATCTGAATTACAGCTGTCTTTTTATCCTAGCAAAAGTGCATTTCACAATGTCTTAATGTGTACAACACCTGAAACTAGTTGGAACAGCAGTTCTGTTACACATGTAACTAGTATAAATTTACAAAAGTATATAACACTTAAATACTTAAATAGGGATTGCATCATTGAAACAAGCAGCCAGGAAGCAATTACTACAATGCATAACAAAACAAAATTCTTTAACACAGTACTGTTGCAACAATAAGCACCAAATCTTTATTTTCTTGTCAAGCATTATAATGCATAATCTCCAAATGGCCAAGAACAGACTCCCTAAATCCTAATAAGAAAGTTTACAAACAATGTTTTTATATACAATGTAACCCCTTTTCTAACTTCATGTAACCCTCCACAGACTACAAGTTTTCTAGAATATTTTACAGCACCCACAGGTACATTTCACAAGAGTACAATCAATATGGCCCTTATGTGTAATTGAAATATACATGCAGCAAAGAAACCTGTGGCACCTTATAGACTAACAGACGTTTTGCAGCATGAGCTTTCGTGGGTGAATACCCACTTCTTCGGATGCAAGAAGTAATTGCATCCGAAGAAGTGGGTATTCACCCACGAAAGCTTATGCTGCAAAACGTCTGTTAGTCTATAAGGTGCCATAGGATTCTTTGCTGCTTTTACAGAACCAGACTAACACGGCTACCCCTCTGATACTTGAAATATACATGGGTTTTATTAAACTATAATTGTAAAATGTATAGTTATACTGGTACAAACCCAAAATGTAGAAACACTTAAACCAGTTTAGCCCATTGCTTACACTGATTTAGCTTTCATTGGTAAAATACCAATTAACACTAAAGCAATACAGAGCCAGATGAAGGCACAGACACTACAGGCCATGCTAACGGCCATATAACCTAGTTATGGATTACATCGGAAGCTTAACTTTTATTTAAAAAAAGTTTCTAGCCCTCATGATTGCTCAGAAAAGCTTGACAACATGGACTGGGTATTATCATAGTACTGATGCTTGCCGGAGTCTACAGACACACCCTGTTCATTACTGAGAGCCCCTTGTCTCTCTGTGAGAACAATAATGGACCCATTTTGACACTCCTGGGTGGAGAAGGAGGGCTCCTTGCTACTCTAGGCTGTGTTCAGGCCCATGGTGTGTGACTGAGGACAGAGCTATAGGGGGCTCTGTGTTGTGGTAGTACTAAGACACTGAGTTTCCCTCAATCATGGTCATATGGTTACACTGGCTTGAGTGCTGCTATATTAGGAATTTGCACTAATTTGTAATCACAATAATTTTTAAAGCGATTTTAGTTAAACTGGTACACTTCTCTAGTACAGCGGTTCTCTACTGGGGGTCCGTGGCCTCCTGGGGGGCCACAAGCCCTTTCAGGGGAGCTGCAGGACCCTGCAGCTGAAACCCAGAACCTGAGCCCCAGCGCCCCCTGCCAACGGGCTGAAACCCTGAGCCCTGGCACTCCACCCCGCACTGCGGTGCCAGAACAGGGCAGTTCCAGGGGCAGCTCCACATCCCGCTTCCTCTTCTCCCCACACCTGAGGCCCCACTCCCTGGCCAGGTCAGAGGTGGGAAGCCAGAGTCGGCAGTGCAGGCAGTTGCTATTCTGACTGATGTCATGGAGCAGGCAGCCACGGCATTCCGCCGTCATCTGCTGCTGGTGCCAGGGGTTGCAGCTGCTCCTCAGCTCCTGCAGCCAGTAAGAGCTGCCCAGGCAGGGGGACCCCACTCTGTGGCCAGCAGAGCCCTTAGGGAGTATTGCCCACAGGGGAACCCTCCTAGTACACAGCCCCTAGCTATCCCCTTCCCTGCACCAAGCTACTCCCCTGCCTGCACAAAGACCCTAGCTACCCCCATGCCCGCACACTCTCCCTAGCTACTCCCTCCCTGTATGCTAAGCTGTTTTCAAACCTTTTGAGCTGAACCGTCACCACACTCAATTGAGACAGGCTGGGTGGCTTGCTGAAGTGAGTCGGGGGTGGAGATGGCGCTGCCTTTCTGGACCCTGCTGTGCGGAGCTGGCCCAAGCCCCACTGGCTCCTGCTCCCCACAAAATAGAAGTCAAACTATGCCTATGCCCCAGGGCCCATCCCTGGCCTGAAACCCTGAGTTCCCTGGCGTTTTATAGCATGTTGAGGGGGGCCTCAGAAAGAAAAAGGTTGAGAACCCCTGCTCTAGTACATGCAAGGTCTGGGTCTCAACTAAGTAAATACAGATACTGCCCCAAACTTATTGCTGCAAGAATGCAACAATTTTATTCCTCACCACCTTTTCCCCGTTCATAGCATTGGTCCTCTGAGCTAAACTTAGCTCTGGCTTTGATGGGCACAGCTCCACTGGCTTCAATGGAGCCATGCCCATTTATACCAGAGCTGAATTTGGTCCATCCTTTCTGCTGCTTTAAAATGCAATCTCTTTGGTTTCCTGCCTCTTGGCTTTCATTTGAGTTTGAGAGGCTGGGGTCTCAGTTTCCAGGTTACCATTCAAAATATACATGCAATTAAAAACATTTGAGGCAAGATCATATTGCAATGCCAAACAAAGTGGCATAAACAAAGCTGTAATAAATTAACCTTTAAAACTTGGTTTTGAAAGTTGCAAGTTGCTAGCAAGTCATTGGAAAGATGAGAGATGATTTATATCCATCATTTACCTAGCATATTATGCAGAAGATAGGTGTTTTTCTCTTTTTTAACTTCATGCTGAAGGGCAGGAAACCTAAGCCTGGTTCAAATGAACATGAAACCCACTTAAACTAATTCTTTTATTTAACATAGGCACGTAAATCCCTAACCATCACCATTTGTAACTACATTTCTGAGAAAAAGCTTTTGATGACATCTCAATCACACCCATGTAAAGTTTTAGGTCAAGCTGAATACGCATTAAAGATTCTGAGCTTTAAAACAACATTAAACTTTAGACATAATTTATAATGATGCCATTTAAATAGCTGTCTTCAAAATTTTCAGGCTTGCTAGTTCCTTAGAGTCTTATCTGCATATTCAGTTAAATATTTTCTAATTGACATAACATTTTATGTCAAATTATTTGATCAAAAGCTTTCAATTAGTTGCCATAGGGCCTAGTGCAGAGGAAGGCAAACTATGACATGCAGGCCAGATCTGGCCCGTCAGGGCTTTCAATCTGGTCTGTAGGATTGCCAGCCCTGTGGCACAGCAAGGCTAAGGCAGGCTCCCTGCCTGCCCTAGCCTTGCACCGCTCTCAGAAGTGGCCGGCATCACGTCCCTGCAGCTGCTGGGGAAAGGTTGGGGGCAGAGGGCTCCGAGCGCTGCCCTCACCTGCAGGCACCGCTCCCCGCAGCTCCCACTGACCGGGAACAGGGAATAGTGGCCAATGGGAGCTTCGGGGGTGGTACCTGCAAGCAAAGGCAGTGCATGATGGAGCCACCTGCCCCACCCCATCCCCAGGAGCCACTGCCGGACATGCTGGCCATTTCCAGGAGCAGCGCAGGGCCAGGGCAGGCAGGAATCCTGCCTTAGCCCCACTGTGCAGCGCTGCCACCCCAGAGCCGCTCAAAGTAAATGGTGCCGGGACAGAGCCTGCACCCCAAACCCCTGCCCTGAGCCCCCTAACCTCCTTCCTTGAGCCCCCTGCCACACACCCCTGCACCCCAACCCCCTGCCCTGAGCCCCCTCCCACACTCCACACCCCTCCTGCACCCCAACTCCCTGCCCTGAGCCCCTGCCGCACCCTGCACCCAAACCCCCTCATGTACCCTGCACCCCTCCTGCACTCCTTGCCCTGAACCCATTCCAAGACATTGCAACCCCTCCCAAACCCCAGCCCTACATTCATGACCCTGCATACAATTTCCCAACCCCGATGGGGCTCTCGGGCCAAAGAGTTTGCCCACCCCTGGCCAAGTGGGTTAATTGACTACCATACTAACAGGAAAGGGTTAGAGTAAGAAAGCTAGGAAAGAGCAACACCAACACAAAACCCTCAAAAGGGAAGCACACAGGAAGTCACAATGAATAAGAGAAGGTGGAAAGAATTGAAAACAGGAAGGGGATGTTGTTCAATATTTCAACAAAGGAACTGTAGGATGAGAACAAAAACATTTCAAAAGTGATAATATTTAGGTTACTACAATTACTTTATTTGCATCATGTTTATTTTTGCCAGTTGTGCTAAATAACATTTTAATAGAGAAACATCTACTAGGAACTGATTAAACAAGGGATAATTAACAAACCTAAAGCTGAAAGTTTGATAAATGTCACTTTGTTTGTGCCTCAACAGTAGGACCAGAGGTGGAGCCAGCCAATCATGATCTGTAAACAGGACAGATGTCCAGATTTTGTCTTCCTCAGTGAATGAGATTGAAAACCTGACCTATTTACTTGGGAGGATGGGAGTGGACAAAACATAACCAGTCCTGACACTTTCCAACTCATTAATCATAGTAATTTATCTGAAAATTAATTCAGATCTTGGCTTTTTAAAAAAAACAATCCACTACTGAATAGATTCTCAAATACTTAAGCAAGCACATAGAAGAAATGCATTATTATTACACACAGTATTGGTGGGACAGTGCATTAAGAGGTGACTTCAGAATAAAAGTTGTGTGCTGTATAAATATGCTATGTAAAACATATGGTATAAACACTTGAGTCTCAAATATAACACTTGGCATTCTACTTGCAGAGTTCATACAGCAAACACTGACAATTTCTTCCTTCCTTTCATTTATACACTTAAAATTTTGTACATAGGGATATTTGTACTTATTGGCCCCCATTAGTATACTATCTGAGCGCTTCAAAATCTGTACTGTGTTTATCCTCCCAATGCCACTGTGAAGTAGGGAAGTATTATCCTCATTTTACAGAGGCACAGAACCTTAGAAGTATTTGGGGGACTAACTCCCATTGATTTCAGTAAGAGTTATGTGCCTAAATACCTTTGAGGATCTGGGCTTAAGTGACTTGTCCAAAGTCACACAGATGTTGTGATGAAGCAGGTAAATCAACCCCAGCTCTCACAAGTCCCCAAGTGAGTGCCCTAACACAGGATCATCCTTCTTCTCTTTTTGTATACTGTGAAACATTAACCATTTGTAAGAGAAGACATACTAGAACAGTAGCAATAATCTCCATGGCCCAAATATTTACATAGAATTTGAGCATAATCAAAATTAAGGCTACCAATATTATACCTTCCAGAATACAGCAAATATGTCAAATGCATAGTAAATATCAAACATTATTTATAGTCTTTAAATGTATCCCTTTGGTTCTAGGGGGAGAGAAAATAAGAGAGAGACTGGTGGCTATGTTTATCTATTGGCAACTTTCTGATATACTATACTAAAATTTTGGGATTTTTAAAAAATATAAAATAAATACAATGTATGATTTAGACCCCTGAACAAAATGATTTCTTAGTAATGTAATCTGAATTAAAGGATAATTTTTTTGTTAAATAAAGATATTTCACAAGTGTATCCTTGAGCAGGTCACTTAACGTCTTGAGGTACTGTGCTTAATACTTTGATATCTTCAGATGAAAGGAAATATATAAGAACTTCTCAGACAATTCCATTTCCTAATACAACAAGCAGGTTCAGTGATATTATAGAAAAGAAGTGGCTTCCTGGTGCCCCCACCCCCAACCCCCGAGTATTTTAACGTGCTCAGGCACTTTAGGTAAGAGTTTACACCCATTTTACAGAAAGGTAAACAGTGACAGAGAAGTGATTAGCCAAAGTTACCTAAACCAGCAGTAGAGCTTGGTATAAAACCCAGCAGCCTCAACTCTAAACCCTCTGCCCTTCCCACGGGGGTCTACGGCATGGGGTAAGTGTGGGGCTGGGGCACAGTTACACCCTCCCCAATGCCTGTGTGTTGGGTGAGTTACACCCGCCCCGGCCTGGCTAGCAGGGGAGATCCCACTCCCCACCCCAACGCCCAGGAAGACTGAGTGGGCCGCCCGCACCCCCCAGGTTACCCGTGCCTCTGAGGAGGGTACGGGGTCAGGCCCCAAGCCAGCAGGCGGCACCTCCCCACGCAGAGCGCGGCGCGATGCCCATAGACAGCCCCCAAACAGGGAGAGGGGAGTCCCGAGAGAACAGACGCCTCCCTCCCGCAACCAATCAGGTGCCTGGCTGGTGAGCCCGTGGCGGCGGTTGGTGCGGCGCCGGCCGTTGAGTCCCGTTTGTAACCAATCGGCGCTGGCGGCTACGGCTGCCTCGGCCCGGGTTCCTCCTCCTGTGACCGCGGGATCGGGGAGCCGCCGCGGGCGCCATTTCCTCAGCGCCCCCGCGGCGGCGCGGCTGCATCAGCGCTGACGTGGAGGCGACGTGCGGCTCCGCCCGGCCCAATCCCCCCCACCCCCTGTGACGGGGGCACCACGTACAGGGCGGCGGGTGAGTGCGGGAGGGGGCGGGGACACGTGTGTGTGGGTGTGTGTGTGCGCGCAGCCCGACCCCCTGCTGGCCGGGATGGGGGGGGGAGAGGCCGGGCGAGGGAGACAAGGCAGGGGGTGCCGAGAGGAGAGGCGGGAGCGGCCGCCCTTGCTCTGTGTGTGTGTGTGAGGAGAGACGCGCCTGCCGCCTTGGGGCGCCGTCAGTATCGCCCCCCCGGGGGGCTCCGTCCGGAGGGGTTTGTTTACCCAGCCGCCTGCCCCTCCTTAGCGGCTGCCATTCGGGTCCCCACCGCCGCAGTCCCGGGCCTACGGGCACTGTAGCTCGGCTGCCTGTCTCCGAATCCCCGGGCGTCGCGCCCTCCCCTCTACCCAGTAGTAGGTACTCGGTCACTTCCACGACGGTAGGAACTAGGCGCTTCAGTCGGGGCGGGGGAGAGGTAGCATCTTCACACCACCCGGGGAGGCAGGGAAAGTGTTGCTCTCCCCACGTTACCCCCCTGCGGAGCTGCGGCACGGAGAGACGGGGGGTGGGGTCCCCCAAGGGACTTGGACACTGCTGAGCATCACAGCACCTAACATTTAGGTAGCTAGAAAATCACAGGCACAGCAGTGCCAAGCCCCAGAGCAGAGTCCCGCGCCTGGACTCCCCCTACCATGCACGGAGGGGAGAGAGGCGCCTTAGAATGCGACCCAAGGCCACCAGCGCCAGCCGGCTAGAGCAGGAGCCCTAAGCTAGGCATGTGCTAAGCCCAGCCCTGTGGGCACCGAAGGGCTTATCTAGAAGTGTTACAGGGGCACAGCTGCAGCTCCCCTGGACAGTACCGGAGACACTTATTACCGTGACGAAAGAGGTTTTTCCGTTACTGTAGTAAATCCAACGCTTCGAGAGGTGGTAGTTATGTCAATGGAAGAATTTTTCCACTGACCTAGCAGCATGTACGGGAGGGGAGGGGAGGTGTTAGGTCAATTTACTACATCACAGACACAGCATGAACTTTTTCGCAGCCCTAAGCAATGTGTGTAGACCAGGCATAGGTCTGATCTGCAGGGAGGAGTCTATCTCTGTTTATCAGCCCATGAAGAAGAACCTACTGTCGGCTCACTGCCTAACCTGTTGCTTGAGGAAATTAGTTAGGTGCCTGCTTCACTTCAGGCAAACAGCCAGAGGAGGTGCTGTCCCTCATTTTACAACTTTCATCCCAGTGTTATTAGAGCACTTGCCTGGATGTGGGAGATCGAGGTTCGATACCAGCTCTCTCTGCTAGAGGAGAAGTGATTTCCCACTGCTCAGGAGAGTGGTCTAACCACTGAACTATGGGATTTTCTGATGTGGGACTCCCTTGGTCTCTCCTGTTGAAGCTGTTGCCCTATGGATAAATAATTTAAGAGTGAGTGGAGCCAGGGTACTGGGCTGAGATATCCCCCTCTCAGGTGGGAGCTGTAATGGCACTTCATTCTCTCTTTGATCTGTCATTGAGAGAGAGAGAGAAGAGAGTTATTCCTACTCTGTAGCATGGAGCAATAACAGGGTCCATGCTGATGTAAAGGGTTAGCCTAGGATGCCCTGGCACACTACATGTGTACAACTGGCAGCAGGCAGCCAGTACTTGGTATGATATGTGTGGGAGGGAGCACAGTGTTTGTATAGAGCAATGGTTCTCAACCAGGGGTACAGAGGTCCGTGGGGTACATGAGGTCTTCCAAGGATACATCAATTTATTTAGATATTTGCCTAGTTTTACAACAGGCTACATAAACACTAACAAAGTCAGTACAAACTAAAATTTCATACAATGATTTGTTTATACTGATCTATGTACTGTACACTGAAATGTAAGTACAAAGTATTCCAATTAATGTATATGGTAAAATGAGAAAGTAAGCAATTTTTCAGTATTAGTGTGCCATGACACTTTTTTGTATTTTTGTGTCTGAGTTTGTAAGCAAGTAGTTTTTAAGTGACGTGAAACTTGGGGGGACGCAAGACAAATCATACTCCTGAAAGGGATACAGTAGTCTAGACAGGTTTTGAACTGCTGGTATAGAGGGAGTGAGGGCACACTGCCTGCGGGAGGGGCTTAGCAGGGTCCTCTGTGATTAGGGTAGGAGTAACACTGCATATATGCATCCAGAGGAGATGGGGAACACAAAGGATGGTATTGTGTGTGGCAGGTTATGGGGGAAGCACTTTGTGCAAGTGGCTAAGGTAAACTGCAGAATCTCAAGCAATATGTGTGTCTGTGTATTACTGGGGATGCTCCTGTTTTAATATTTGGGGTGAATGGCAGAGAATCACTGTTTTTCTTGGTAGTCTATCTTGGCAATTCTCTGGGAAGGGATCTGAACGGGCCTGATCCCTTTTAACTAGATTATTGCCTTGCAGGCAAGGGCAAAGAGGGCCCCTGTGGGATTGATAAGAAACAGGTCTCTTTCTGAAACTTCGAGTCAGTGTCTTGGCTCCAGCTCTGCTGTTGTCAAGCTTTTACCAGGCCTAAGTCCAGCTGTATCTCATGCAGCTGAACGGCTGTTCCAACCAGATTTTCACATTAAATGGTAATCTTATCTACGCTGTAACTATAGATTGAGCTCCACTTTGTTCTTTGACATGTATGTTGCATGTCTAAAAATCACAGAAGGCCTAATATTGGATTTCTCTCACCTGTAGTATTAGGTGAGCAGATGTGTCTTGAATGACATGTATCATCTTACCTGCTCTAATACCAGGTTTCAGAGTAGCAGCTGTGTTAGTCTGTATCCGTAAAAAGAACAGGAGTATTTGTGGCACCTTAGAGACTAACAAATTTATTTGAGCATAAGCTTTCGTGGGCTACATCTGATGAAGTGGGCTGTAGTCCACGAAAGCTTATGCTCAAATAAATGTGTTAGTCTCTAAGGTGCCACAAGTACTCCTGTTCTTTTTGCCCTAATACCAGTGACTTTTTTTTCTCTTTTTGCTAAGACTGTTACAGTCCTCAGAGAAAAGGAATAGAATGGAAAAATCTTGGAATACGGGAGAAGATGAGAAGTGGGGAGTGCTGCTAATAATGGAAATTAATCTGAGAACTACCGTCTTGATATTAAATCAATAGAATGGTGCTATCAAGTAGAGAAAGCTGCAGGTGGTGCTCAGTTGGCATACCAAATGCATGTTCCTGAACACTATTCTTGCCTGGTCCCTGCTTGTTGGCCTGAAGAAAAAATGATGACCTTGAAATCCTTAAAAAAGTAGTTTCTGAGTTTCCTATCTACAACTTTCTCTCAAACACAAGGCCCTGTGCTCTATGAATGAAGTTCACAGGGTTGGTAGCCAAGAAGAAGAAAACCCTTAAAATGTGTAACATCCATCTGACATTTGAAAGATCTGCAGAGGCAGAAAAATGATGCACCCAGTGAGACCTCAGTGGAAGTGCTGAATCACACAGCTTATCTGCCTTTTATTTAGTAGCAGTTTCTTTACTACTAAGCAACCTTTGTTGAGAATTTATGCATTCTGATATTTTATATCATAAAAGTATATTGGAATAAAATAATTATTTTACAATGGCTCTGTGTATTTAATAGAGGCATCTGATGCTTCAGGTCATACTGAATTCTGGAGCACTTTGATTACTAGTTATGCAGCTAAATCTCATCAACAAATATTAAAGATTAATTCTTTATTATAAGGATTTCAAAATTAAAAACAGCATGCAATTATTTTCCTCAAAAGTATTTTGTTAATCTTTATAGGGCTAAACTTTTTTTTTTTTAAATCAGTTTCCCTTTAGTGGGAATGAAAAAGTTTTAAAATAAAGGTTCATGTCTCCAAATTTGAGTGGCATCTGCCTATCTTGGGTCACATGATTGGAGCACTGCGCAGATACAAAATTTGTATCTGCATCCAATCCACTATCCACAAATATGGTCTATGGCTACAAAGTGGATATGTGCAGATTTGCAGGGCTCTAGATATAAAATTTGGATCTGTATCTGTCAGGGTCCCCTCCCCCGGCCCTGAACTCTGGGGTACGGATGTGGGGAGCTACATGAAAGATCCCATAAGCTTATATTTTACCAGCTTAGGTTAAAACTTCTCTAAGGCACTAATTCCTTAGATTGATTATTGCCACCAACAAGTGACTTACACAAAATATTCAGGGAAGGGTCACTTGAAATCCCTATCCCCTTAAAATATCGCCCCAAGCACCTTCACCCCCTTTCCTGGAGAGGCTTGAGAATAAACTACCAACCAGTTGCCTTAGCAATGTGAGCCCAGACCAGACCCTTTGTCTTCAGGATACTGAAATCAATCAGGTTCTTAAAAGAAGAACTTTATTTATAAAGAAAAAAGTAAAATAATCACACCTGCAAAATCAGGATGGAAGGTAACTTTACAGGGTACTAAAAAGATTTAAAACACAGAGGATTCCCCTCTGGGCTCAGCTTCACAGTTACAAAAACAGGAATGAAACTACCCCTGTAGCATAGGAAAATTCACAAGCCAAAACAAAAGATAACCTAATGCATTTCCTTGCCCTACTCACAGTTTCTGTGGTTTTAGATGTATTATTCCAGGTATATTTTCAGGAGATATTGTACCTGCTTAGCTTCTCCCTCCATCCAGAGAGGGAACAACAAAAGAGAAAAACAAACAGATCCTTCCCCCTGCCAATTTTGAAAGTATTTTCTTTTCTCATTGGCCCGTCTGGCCAGGTGCCAACTAGGTTATTTGAACTGCTTAACCCTGTACAGGGAAGGCAATCCAGTACAGTTGCCAAGGATGCATAAAGGTTGCTTCCCTTCCGCCTATATTTATGACAGCATCTATCCGCAAACATGGTCTGCGGTTGTCCATATCCATGGATGTGGATATCCGCGGATATCTGCAGATTTCCAGGGCTCTACACATGAGTTTTCCCTTCTAGCAATGGCTACTTCTACTTGGCTTTTATCCAGTCACTGCTGCTTCTGTGGCTCGTAAGGCAAATGGTTTCTGCTGGAATGAATTTTCTTGCTGTGAAGTTTATTTTGGGAGGAGGGGTAGAAGAGGGTTACTCTGCCTCTCTTTTTTTCTCTTTTATATGTCTGACATCTTTACATAGTTCTGATATGAGGCCAGTGCCAAACATCCATTCCACAGGCTGAAATAAACTTTGAAAACACTAGATTAAAGAAACTGATATATTTTAAAAAAATCACAGTGCAATATAATTTAATATATTTTCAAACAGTAAAATCATTTCCTTAGAGGATTTCAGATTTCCTGACAGTCTGAGAAAGTTAAGTACTGCAAATTTAACAGTGAAGACACAGATAAATACATTTCCAAATGCAGAGTGTACCTATTAATCAAACAGCAAAATCTCAATACTGGATACACAATAAACAATGTCACAATAAGTTATTACAATGTCATTAGTGAGACAGAGAAAATAGGCATATATGTTTCCAGCCCCGTGATTTTTCCTCATCATCTCCAGGCAAAAAAACCACATACATTTGCCTTACATTAAATTACAGAATATATTTTCAACCATAATTCATGGAAGTGCACTCATGTAACTTCGTGTATTAAGATAAAAATCCTGCCTAATTAATATCAATGTATTGCCTCATAACTTTTGAAAGGTAGTACCCAGAGGAAAAATGTAACAATCCTATTAATATTTAATATCAAAATAAATCTCATGATATGTAGCTGATTTGTAATTAAACCTTGTTTATATAAAATAAAGCAATTTTTGAGTTTAGGGTTAAGTCCCTATACAAGGCCTATAAAGTTATAATGGTTTGAAAGCTCAGTCTTCCTTAAAAAAAACCAAACAGAATCTGTTTATTGTTCCTGATTTTCCAGACAATGTGATCTCTGTCATCAAAATGTGTTAAGATCCTTGCTGGATATATAAAGCTAAAACTTAATTCCATTACTCATGGATACTATAATGCTTTTACAATGACCTTTGGACTTTTCATGAAATAAGGGGTATAAACTGGATGTTATTTTTATTACTTCAGTACCTAGGAGCCCTAGTCATGGACTAGAACCCCACTGTTCTTTGTGCTGCACAAACACAGAAGAAGATGGTCCCTGCCCGAAAGAACTATGTAGAACAGAGGTGGGCAAACTTTTTGGCCGAAGGGCCACATCTGGGTGGGGAAATTGCATGCAGGGCCATGAATGTAGGGCTGGGGTAGGGGATCGGGTTGCAGGAGGCAGTACGGGGTGTGGAAGGGAGTGTGGTGTGCAGGAAAGGGGCTCAAGGCAAGGGGTTGGGGTGGAGGAGTGGTGTTGGGTGTATGAGGGGGCTCAGGGTGGGGGTTGCAGTGCAGGAAGGGTGTGGGGTATGGCAGGGGGTTGGGGTGCAGGGTGCGGCAGGAGGCTTAGGGCAGGGGGTTGGGGTGCAGGAGGGGTTTGGGGTGCGGGCTCCGGCCCGGCACCATTTACCTGGAGCGGCTCTGGGGTGGCAGTGGCATGCAGCAGGGCTAAGACAGGCTCCCTGCATGCCCTGGCCCTGTGCCGTGCCACTCCTGGAAGTGGCCCCTGGGGGAAGGGAGGCAGAGGGCTCTGTGCTGCCCTCACCTGCTGGTACCTCCCCCAAAGCTCCCATTGGTTGTGGTTCCCTGTTTCCGGCCAATGGGAGCTGCGGGCGGGGGCAGTGCCTGCAGGCGAGGGCAGCGTGCAGAGCCCTCTGCCCCCTCAGGAGCTGCAGGAACGTGATGCCGGCTGCTTCTGGGAGTGGCACAGGGCCCACGGCATCATGGGGGCGGCAATCCCGTGGACCATAGTTTGCCCACCCCTGATGCAGAGCCTTGTTTTGAAACTTAGGAGCAATGGATCTGACAATACATTTCCTTTGTCATCGGTGGTTTGCCTCTAATCAAAACTCTGCTTACATTATAGGAAGAAAAAGTATTCTATTTTGGTAGTCTCTGGACTAAATAACTGTCTGTTTCATGGGTGCTTCATATTGAGAACAGTTTTAATAGTCTTTTGGAAAAACATATCACCTGCCTTGCTATTTTCAGATATGCCAACAAAAATAGGTCCTTTGTCTTGAGCTATGTCTTTATATTATGCAGCTGTTATACTGCAACTTTGTTTTTAGTCAGGCATTTTATACAAGTTTATGTCAAGGGGACTAGCACACCTAAAATGGCTACTTACCTTTTTTAAGCGTTGTTTTTTACAGGCCCAAAGTTTTAGGTTTCATTTGACCTTCATACTTGGAGAAGGCAATTTCTGTGCTCAGTTTTGAATTTTGTTCAACAAGTGCATGCATTCACTCGCTGTTGACATTTAAATTAATTTCCCCTTGAAAATAATAACAATAATGGCTTGGCCAGAAGTAATGTTTTAGGAGAACAGTGGTATTAACAAATCTCAGGAATACCTGAAAAAAAGACAATATAAAAAATTCTAGTGCTATTTGGCTGTGCTGAAGATTAAAAATAGTAAATCGTCTGTCTACCTAAAATCCGGAGTATATTCAGCTGTATCTTTGGAGAATATATTTGAATAGATTCCCATGCTTAGGTGTGGCTAAAGTGTATTTTAATTGTGTTCTGCATCTGAGATTTGTATTCTAATTTCCCATGAGTTTTACCTAAAATCTAGAGCATAATAAAAATACAGTCCTCTTTCTTGTCATATTTTGTAAGGCTGCAGATATCCTAGACATACTTTATTAATTTTTTAGTTGTCTTCACTATTTACATCAGTACAATTTAACTGTGCAAACATCTAATAACAGACACGTGAACTGAAATTAGTTAAGTGTTTAGCTGTCTATACTACATGAAAGACTTGTCCATAGAAAGATCAGGAAGGATCATAGGGGTGTCAAAAACAAATAGAATAATACAACTTTTCTGTAGGAGGAGGGCCTTCAGCAATCCATAAGGGATTAAGCCCCTATCTGGGAAATAAAAGATAGTCAAGATTGGAAAACTAGATAGGCATTTTCCTCAAACACTTTATTGCTTTTGTTTCAATGATACTTAGTGCAACAGGCAATGACATTCAACAGCTAATTGAGACTGTCTTTTTACCAAAGCGAGAAAAATGCTATATTTCTAACTAATGTATGTAAGGGTCCAGACTTCATATAAATCAAGCCCAAAGCAATAAAGTAGTAAAATTGGAAACATGTCAGTTTCTACAGTATGATAGATGATCCTTGCCAAGAGAAGCCAATGGAACATTTTCCGTGGGACGGGGGTAAAATTAGTAATTTTGAACTAAACCTTATCTCTGTGTGACAGACAATCTTGGATATGAAATATGAAGATAAGATTTTGGAGCTGCATCGGGTAGAATAATCAGGATCCTACCCTTAATTCCAGAAGAAAGTTTTAGTGACTATGTTCGTAATGCATACTAATTACATTATTGATCCTGGTATTTAAGCTGTTTTGATCTATGGGGACATCCTTTTAGATGTACATATTAAACAACTAGTGTCCTCATGGCTGAGTCTCGGGTCATAGTGAAATTTCTGGAGGAAAGACTATTTCTTCCCAGATCGTTGCCTATTACTATACTCAGTATGTGCATAAGAAGTACAGTAATTCAGCAAGATTCTCTTCTCACTTACATGTGCTGTAGGAAGAAGTGGCTGGATACAGTAGGAGATCTTCAGAGTAGCCTATGAGTCAATCCAGAATTGCCCCATTTAAAGTTATACACTCTCCTCTGATTAAGTCCTAGGTACATACTGAGCACCAGTGCTCTCAACAGCCTGAGATTTTGACTGCACTATTATATTAGCATTATATCCAGGGAAAGGAACTCACGAGATGAAACAGGAATGCAGGAGGTACCATCTGTGTATATATTAAATATTGTATTATTATGGGGGAGGGATAGCTCAGTGATTTGAGCATTGGCCTGCTAAACTCAGGGTTGTGAGTTCAATCCTTGAGGGGGCTACCTAGGGATCTGGGGCAAAAATCAGTTCTTGGTCCTGCTAGTGAAGGCAGGGGGCTGGACTCAATGACCTTTCAAGGTCCCTTCCAGTTCTAGGAGATTGGTATATCTCCAATTATTACTATTATATTTTTCTTATTACTATGGATTGAATTAGAACTGCTGTTGATGTACTAAAATGTTTTCTAACAAACTACACAAAAGATAGACTACTCTAATACATTCCTCATGGTGTATACACTGACACCATTTGGAAACAAACTAGTTTAAGAGGAACTTTATTTTAAGAGTGTATGAATGCTAGCACTCTGTGAGCTGCAGTAGCTTCCTGAGAATTTTCTGATAGAATTCAAGGTGGCAATTTTAACCATTAAAGCTATAAATCACTCAAGACCTAGTTACCAAGAGACATACTGGAACCTGAGATCTGCACAGGGGCTTGAGATGGAAGGAGGCAGGGCATTTTTGTGTATCCAGAAGGGTGATCAGATGTCCCGATTTTATGGGGATAGTCCCGATATTTAGGGCTTTTTTTAATATGGGCTCCTATTACCCCCCACCCTCTGTCTCGATTTTTCACACTTGCTATTTGGTCACCCTAGTATCTAGTCAAGATTGTATTCTTAGAGATACGAAAATTACCTGTAATTCTGCTTCTCTGATGATATCATTTAACTCGATTATTTCTCAACCATAGTGGGAGACAAACATTTTGATGACTTATTTTGGACATAAATTATGTGTAGTGTTTAAGGAGCTATTTGTTTCTCACTCAAAGAAATAATATTCCAGAGAGCACTGAGATACCAGGAGTTGGCCTGTGCATTAAAAATATGTATGGGTACTTCAGGGGGCTCAAAACCATTGAAACAGGGAATTCCTGCTTGTCTCACATGAAAACAGAAGACCCAAGAATAGGAACCCTGTCATATTATAACGTCAGAAAAAATAAAACAACAAATAGGTGATTTTCCCTTCCTTGTCTGGTCTTTTCCTGCATTTCCTATAATATTTGGTATGTGTTTGAACAAGATCTCTCTTTTAATGTCACACTTCTCCTTGAGCCTGCAGTGAAGGCTATATACTGTTTGTGACATTGGTTTGTTGCTATGGTGATGTTTGTGACATCACAACTTCAACATCATAACTTCACTGCAGTGTTCAGTAGGAGAGAAAGTGAGCTGAGGAAAACCAAGCTCTTGTTTTAAACACTCCCACCATCCATTCTGAGCAAGTGTGTCAAGAAATATCATGGAAAAACAACTGTAAGGTAATTATGTTTTTGTGTAGCCGATATATTTGAAAGTTTTCTCCACTAACAGAGTCTTTCAGTTTATAAGTTTCAATTGATGGATGTAATTTACCCAATCTTAGGTTTAAGATTTACAGGATAAAAAATCACAAGAGAGTTGCTGATACCAATGTAAAAATCAAGTGTTAAACATCTGTCATTTGGTTCAAAATAAAATCAGTTCACTGTCCTGAATATGAGATCTTCATGTTTGGAATTACTGTTAGCAAAAGAGACAAAAGTATATAATATTATATTTTGTCTAAAGTAGGATGATATTTCTATTTAGTGGGACAAAACAATAGGATTTACATACAATACAGTATTTCTGTCAAAACTTTTCAGATGTCTCAATATTTTAATCATTTCCTACTCTGGTATATCTCTCCAGTGGCTAATTTGTACAGATAAGAATTGAAGGAAGTTTTGCTTTCATCACAAAACAAAAGAAAAAACAATCCAGACATGGTAATGCAGAATAAATATTCACTTGTTAGGTATAATCTTATGGCTCTGATTGTGTCCATTGCAGGATACACAATATTATGACTATCTAACCTAACTGAATAAAGAAAAGATAAAAATTTCTAACCAATTCTTCCTAGACATCTAATTGTCACTTTCACCTATACTATACTGAATCTAGGCACTACTGCTTCTTTTATAGACCTGACTGAATAAATAGTTGCCAGATATTTCTCCCTCAGCGTTCCTCAGAATGATCCTCTTGTTATTCCCAGTTAATTCTTCTCATCTTCAGTTTCCCCTTGTTTTAATGTTCCTTCCACTCCCCTACCCCAACATAGAAGGGCTAGATAGGTCTCTTCATGGAATCAGCAGTGCAAGCTAGTATCTGGACATAATAGGTTGCTAGAGAATGAGGCTTTGATTTCCTTACTCAGTGCTGGAAGTATTGCTTACGCACTGCATCTAGTCCTTGCTAGCCAAGAGAGTGAGCTTGAGCCCTAATTTACAGGTCCTGCATGGCAACACACTGTGATGCTAGGATACTGTTGGGTTGCTGTTTTGCCAGATAGTTTAAAGAGCTGAAATTGGGAGTTGAGGAGAAAAATAATTTAATAGAGTTGAAATAAATATCCCTTCTTCAGGTCTGAATTCATTTCCTTGCACTATATTATTTATTTTTAGACAAATGACCACGGAAATGGTTGAATCGCAACAGGATGGAAGTGCAACAGATTCTGTGGCAGAGAGCGATGCTGTTTGCATACAAAATCAGCCAGGCCAAAGTCAGATTCCCCCCATAGCTCAGGTAATTTGACATACAGGAAACTAAGAAAAACAAATAAAAATGATCATTTAGAATTGTTACTTGCATTTGGATGAACATGATACTTTTCTAAAGTTCATCATTAAATCCCCCTGTCCTGTATCAATCTTTTGTTCTTAGAGCAGTGATTTCATATTAAAAACAATAAAGATATAGTCCCAAATGATGACTGCTATGTTATGGACATGGCTGAATAAGGGCCACAGATAATACAGCACATTATTGTAAGTCATTCACAGAAGTAACACTTCAAGAGTTTCTCAGGATGGCACTGTAATGGAAGCCAGTAGACTCTTTCCATGTTCTTGGTACTACTGCTATACAGTAGTTATCTGATAATGTTGTCCCATTAAATTGAGGCAGCTACAGGATTAGAGGGAGGAGATGTTTGATGCAGCAATTTATGATAATGGGTGAAGCTAATTTTTGCGTCCTCCTCCCCCAATTCATGTTTACTCAAAATGAGTCCAATCCTTCAGGCAAAACTTCTTAGAATCATTGCTTATGTTTCTTCCCTATGCACATGATGGCACTTTCTGGATTTAAAAAAAAAATTTTTTAGATATTCGCTGGAAAAGTATTTTGCTGGTTAATAGAATGGAGGTGACAATTAAAAAATTCAAACTTTAGTTTGATATATTAGGTGAGCTCCATAAAGGCTTCAGTTTTTTTAAACTTATCCATGATCTGTATTCAAAGGAAATTGCTACTAATATTCCAGTATGCTGGTCAATATTTATATCCTGATCCTTTGGAATACTACAGTACTTCAGTGCCATTCAACTCCTATGGCTTTCCATCACACGTTTATTTTTAATCCAGACAATGCTTCTCAGATGCATATTTTATCCAAATACAGTTTATTGGCATAACCCCAGTGTGAGCAGGATGCATTCCTGTTTTAGTCTCTGTGCCAACTGCTCTGCCGTAGTACTTACTCAAGTGACATGTCCTTTTTTTGTGCTTATCAGGTTAGTGGTTGTGATATTGCGAAAGGACTCAGATTGGCAGCACCCAGAAGGGTGATGTGTCTGTTTCTCCATAGAACTTGTGTATCAGCTGCACTCCAAACTTCTCCATATTGCCCATGCAGTTTACATACACACCATACACACCCATTCATTCCTGTTCTCTTCAACCTTGACTTGGAAAGTCAGGTATAAAGGTTAGAAGGTAGTTCTTTCTGAAAGCTCATCCAATTTTTGGCCTTCTCTACTTTAACTAATAAAGGTCCTATTTGTGGTAGTGGTTTCTGTGACATGTACACCTGTGAATTAAAAACTGAAGTGAGACTACCCACTAAATATAGGGCATTGTATTGGGGTGGTGGCTGTGCCCATAATGGCTCCTGCTGGGTGAATGTGGCACTATAGGTTCTTCCTACCTCAATTTCCCCTAAGAATGCCACACAGTCCAAAAGAATGGTTCTACTTTATTAAATCAAAATATATTTGAAATAGAAAGTCTCGCCAATTGAGTTTGGGGTTTGTACAGCCCTCCTCTGTGGGGCCTGTGCTTCTCTGGGTCCAGTTCAGTCTCTACCTTAATCTGCTGCAGAACTCACCTGCAGCCACTTTTGTCCAGCCAGCTGCAGCCCCCCAGGCTTCTGGCATTATTCCCTTGCCCTTTTCATTGTTATCATCCCTTTTCTCCTCCTCCTGCTGCTGAGGAGCTACTCTCTCTGAGAACACACCATCCTTGCTCTGGTGTTCTCTCTACTCTTCTCAGGCACTTCCTGTTTTCTAGAGCCCAACTGTAGTGCTAGTAACCCTTTATGAGGCACATTAGCTAAACAACTGGCAATAAGTCACCTAAGGATTTAACTGGATCCATGTGAGTATAAGTTGGATCATTTTCTGTTACAGGAGCTTGTCTCAGGTGGGTGGGTCCCTGATTCCCTCTTAAAGGATCAGTCCTGTGACAGGCACCTCATAGGCATCAATTTGTAATTACTTTTGGCAATTGCCATTGTGATCCTCAGAGACCCCGCCTACCCCTTAATGCCATGGCTTATGAAGCCATACAGGGGGTAACTTGGCAGCAGCAAGGAGCAGTTCAACAACAGGCTGAGCAAGTGCAGAATGAATGTTGAGTGTGCTTTTGGCTGTTTAAAGGCCTGCTGGCACTGCCTCTATGGGAAGCTGGACCTGGCCGATGACAATATTACTATGCTTATAGCTGCATGCTGTACGCTCCATAATATAGTGAAGGGAAGGGTGAAAGCTTCACTCAGAGCTGGACCGCAGAGGGTCAGTGCCTGGAGGCTGAGTTGGAGCAGCCAGAGACCAGGGCTATTAGAGGGGTGCAGCACGGGGCCATAAGGATCAGGGATGCCTTGAGGCAGCAATTTGAAGCTGAAAGCCACAAATATTTGTTGCTATCCTCGGGAGTGCAGTGCTTGTAATGCTAGGAGATGATTGGTGCAGACAATGCAATATGTGGGTTTAACATAATTGTATGTTGCTTTGCAGGGCTCTTTTTGCTTTCAGTTAATAGAATAAAGATTGCTTTTAACCAACACCATTGTTTTTATTGAAAAACAACAATTGGAGGGGAGAGTCAAACAAAAAAAAATCAGCAGTGAGGGGGGTGGGGGAAGGGAAGGTCCCAGGAGGAGGTGGGGTCCCGGGACGGCTAAAGATTTGTGTATGTCCAGGGATCATATCCAACCTTCTCCTTTGAAGTACAATGCAGCGGGTACTGTACTTCATCAGGGCCAAACTGAAGAGGGATGGGTGTTGAGTGCAGTGGGTAGTGGAAGACCACAGTGCTGGACTGTGAGGAGGGAGGAATGGGATGCTGCGGGTAGAGACTGGAGACAGGAGATTGATAAG
Organism: Mauremys mutica; assembly: GCF_020497125.1. NCBI lineage: Eukaryota > Metazoa > Chordata > Testudines > Geoemydidae > Mauremys > Mauremys mutica. The sequence goes on from NC_059073.1 coordinate 268,687,159, forward strand.
AGTGTGTTCGCGGTGTCTGGGGGGAACATGGGAAAGAGTTTTGTGACAGCAGCTGCAGGGGAGGGCGGGCTCAGAGCTGCTCGGTTTGCAGAGCTAATATCGCCTGGAGCGTATCTGCTTGGCACTCCATAACCTTTAAGAGCTACTCCATGGCTCCATTCTGGCATGCCACATTCTCCTTTTGGTCCCTCTTCTCACTGTCCCGCCACTCCTTCAAGACCTGTTTCTCAGTGGTTGAGTGCATCATAACATCACGCAGAAAGTCGTCCTTAGTTCTTCTGGCTGCATACATCTCTGACTTCCAAGTCATCCTCTGCCTCTGGGTCCCCCTCCACATCTTCGTCCAAGATTTCCTCTTCCTGGCTTGGTCCAGTCTCGACTGGCAAGTGAGCTCCCAAAGTATTCACCAGAGCAGCAGTTTGCCTCACGCACCTTGTGGTGGGCGTTCTGCAGCTACTTCACTTTGACCCTGCACTGCAATGTGTCCTAGTCAGGGCCCCTTTCTCTCATGCATTGTGAAATCTGTCAGTGGGTGTAAGTGGTGTGGGACTCACCCCTGCGGCACTTCCTGCTGGTCGTCCAGGGAATTAGCTCTCGAGCCTCTGGAGCGCCCTCTGCAGGCCGGTGTCCCACTTGTAGCTGGCCCCGTGTCCCTCCTGAATCCTGGTGCCCCTTTACCCTGGGGCTGCCCTCTGGCAATACCCCACCAGTCTCTATGGGTCTCCCTCTCAGGGGAACCCCCAAACCTCTGTCCCCACCTCGCCTCAGTCTGGGCTACTGCCAGTCATCACCAAGCCCCCGCTCCCTGGGGCAGACTGCAGTATAAAAGCCACTCATCATAGGCAAGGACCTGCTGCCTTCCTCTGCCTCCCAGTACCTCTGTGGGCCTTGGACCAGGCCCTGCAGCCGGGGGAGTTGCCAGCCTGGAGCTCCTCTGACTCTCCCCAGCCCTGCTTCACTCCCAGTACCCTTTCTGCAGGCAGCCAGGCCCTGCTCTCTCCCAGCCTGGAGAGAGCCTTCTTTTGGGTCCTTGGCTCACTGCCTTTTTATACAGGCCAGCTGTGGCCTGATTGGGGCTGGCCCAACTGTGGCTGCTTCCCCAGTCAGCCATCCCCCTGCCACAGCCCTCTCCCAGGGCTGTTTTAAGCCCCAAAGGGCAGGAGCAGGGTAACTACCCCGCTACAGTACGTATCATAATTCCTATGGCTGGAGCACAGCTGGGACTGGACAGCCTCATCTCCCCAAATGATGAGGTCCAGCAGCTTGGCATTGCTCCAAGTGGGGGAATCGCCTAGTGCGTGGAGCAAGCGTCGCCACCTGGAAAGATGTGCTGAGACCACTGCATGCATCACCGAGCAAACAGGAAGGGGACTTTCAAAATTCCAAAGTAATTTACGGGGTGGGGATGATGGTTGATCTCCTGAGGACAGGGCAGTAGAGTTCAAACTGATGACCAGAGAGGTGAGAACAGGCACTGTGGGACACCTCCTGGAGGCCAATCGCAGTGCTGTAATCAACCACGGTGTCTATACTGGCACTGCACTGCTGTAGCTTCTGCGCAGAAAGCTCTATGCCTCTCATTGGGGAGGTTTTTTTAAAGCGCTGCGCACTAAGTGGCTTGGCAGTGTGTACACTGTGGGAGTTACAGTGCAGAAAGCTGCTTTACTACGCAGAAACTTGCCCGTGTAGACAGGGCTTAAGGTTATGTCTACAGTAGAAGCCAGGAGTGTGGTCCCCCTGCTTGGGTACACACTCACTGAACTAGTATGAGTATCAATATCAGAGTAGCTGAGGTACCACAGGTAGCGGCAGTAGAGTACGTACCCACCAGTTTAAGGTGGGTTTCTGCTCAGCAAGCTCAGCCAAGCCTCTGTTACCATGGCTATGCTGCTGTGTATACTCATGCTAGTTTGATGAGAGCTAGCACAAGTAGGTGTACACAAGCAGGGGAATCACATCCCTAGCTCATAGTGTAGATGTAGCCTAAACTGTAACCCTCTTTTAAGACAGAAGTCCCTATATCTCCTCCCCAAAGTTGGATTGAAACTTACGTCAGGAGTCTCCAGTTCTCTTCCCTGAAGCTGGGTTGTAACTTAGGCCTGCTATAGAGCCTTAGCCAGTTTCTCCTTCAGCTGGCCCCTTTCCCCCAAATAGTCCTTGGACTTGGAGGCTTCAGTAGGCAGCCTTCTACTGCTGGTGTCTACCCTGCTAAGGGGTGGAGGTAGCATATATGCCAGTCCCCTTCTCCCAGGTCATCCCCAGTAGGTTGCCTCACCCACTCTGCAAGTTCACGAGTCTTGGACCCTTAATAAAACAGTAACTGACTTTCTCCCACGTCCTGATTATTGCCAGGACTTCTTCCTCTCCAGCAGTACCTCTTATTTCCTAGATCCTTGCATACACCAAAACCTCTCAAAACATTAAAGGACCATGCCATATAACTGGGTGAATGTTTTCACTGCTGAGTCTTCATCTCTCAGACAACACAAGTATCATTGTTTAGACTGTTGACTGATAAGAGTACCATGAGCTCAGGGAGTGTTCTTGTTTCTAGGGAAAGCATACAGATAGTTTCAACCCTTGAGGTTTTGCTTAAGCAATGAAGCACCTGTTTTTATCTTGGCATAAAAGATGGGATTATTCCAAGCCCTGAGTTTTCCATACCATTTGGGAGATAGTATCCTCTCGGATCCCAGACTCCGAGAAGTGTACTGTTTTTCCTGCAGATGTTAGGCTTAATAACTTCATGGATCCATGTGACCCCACTTACTAGGGCTACATTTGAGGCCTCCGCAGAAGAAAGAGTCCACTGAAGAAGAAATCCTGCAAGGTGGACTTTTTACCACTTAAACTTTTCTAGACAGGATTCCTGCCCAATGAAGACAAGTGGTCTGTACTTTTTGATACCCTCGTTTTGATCCCCACATTTTCAGACCCCAGCCAGCTAGTCATCACTACAGTTGTCTCTTCAGGGGTAAGTGTTGCTGCTTCTCCTTTGCTGGACAGCATTTGCTCTGTCCATTCATTCTCTCTTCTGGTACTTTTGTATCCCCTGTAGATAAAGAATCTTCTCAGGAAAGTGCATGCATTCAGTGTAGGGATGCTCCTGATGGTTTTAAGACTCCTGTGTTCCTTCAGGTGGTAATTTCAATCTTCCAAAGATTGAACTGGAAAATAAATAAGCAGCACTTACTTGCCTCCCCCCGCCCCCTGTCCCAGTTCCTTTTCCTCCCTCAGGTGTCTCAGTTCACGTTCTATGTTTTAACTAGGAGTAATGGCAAGAAATTAAGAAGTATAAAATCTAGGATGAATATCAGGATAAACTTCCTAGCATTGAGCACTATTAGCCTGTGGAATAGTATCTCAAGAGAAATGCTGGCAATTCTATCACTTGGGACTTCTGACAGATAAACTAAACAAAGCTCTGACTAATTCTGCAGGGGAATTTCCCTTGGTAAAGGTTTTTTGTAATTATCGGTGTCACGGTTCAGGGCAACTACACCTGTATTTATCCTCCATGGTTCACCAAGGGCATGCACTTTAGGCTCCTGGCTCTTCAGCTGTCACCTCTCTTGGGCAGAGACCCACATTTCTCTCCCTCCTGATTTTGAGGCTGCACAGTTCCCTGCCCACACTGTGATATTTCCAACAAGCCAGAGTGCCTACGCAGACCAATGTCTGTGCTTTGCTTTCTCTCCAAAGGCTATGAATAACTAATTGCCAGCAATTACAAGTTATCCCACAGCTCTTAATAAGCAATCACATTTATTCTTAAGTGAAATCATTACAGAGAAAACATATTAAAAATGACAAAAGTACCTACAAACATGCTAATAAGCTTACCAGAGATCATCCCCCTACTTCACTAAGGGATCTGGTAGGAGTCGGCCCTTTAAACCAAGGTCACAAGTTCATAACAGCCTTAGCTTAGAACTAGCACACCCATGGATAAATTAGTTTTTCCTTTCCTTTATGCTCAAATAAATGTGTTAGGGCTTGGCTACACTTGCAGCTGTGCAGCGCTGGGAGTTAAAGCTGTCTTCGTACAGCTGTGTAGGGAAAGCGCTGGAGTGTGGCCACATTTGCAGCATTTGCAGTGGTGTTGGGAGTGGTGCATTATGGGCAGCTATCCCAGCGTTCAAGTGGCTGCAGCGTGCTTTTCAAAAGAGAGGGGTGGGGTGGAGTGTGACAGGGAGCGTGGGAGAGAGAGAGAGTGGATTTTTGGAGCCGACACTGTCAGCTCCCTGCCTTGCAAATTCTGACCACTTCCCCGACCCCTCATTCACTCTTAAATGCAAATAGCCTTCAGACCAGATAAGCAGCTGCTCCGACGGACTCCCTTTCCACCCCCCAGCCGTGATTTTTCTCTCCTCAAGCAAACACTAGCTGTGGACATTCATCCCCCTGCCTGCCTCATTCACAGCAAACAGTAGCTGTGTTTGTTTTTTAGATAAGCAGCTCCGGGAGCCCCGAGTTCACAACAAAACAAAGAGAGGCATCATAACAAAACAAAGAGAGTTCTTTAGTTAAAAGCATTATGGGAAAATTCCGGAGGTCAGTTACAGTGTAGTAAGATTAATCACTGTTTACACTGGCACTCCAGCGCTGCAGCACCAGCGCTGTAGTCGTTATTCCCCAGGCAGAGGTGGAGTACAGCCAGCACTATAGCCAGGGAGATACAGTGCTGTATGTGCCTTGCAAGTGTGGATGGTGAGTGAGTTGCAGCGCTGTAAAGCCACCACCAGTGCTGCAACTCTCCAGTGTAGCCAAGCCCTTAGGCTTTGGCTACACTTGCACTTCAAAGCGCTGCCGCGGCAGCGCTTTGAAGCGCTAAGTGTAGTCAAAGCGCCAGCGCTGGGAGAGAGCTCTCCCAGCGCTGTCCGTACTCCACCTCCCTGTGGGGAATAACGTACAGCGCTGGGAGCTTTGACCACACTGGCGCTTTGCAGCGCCGCAATTTGCAGCGCTGGAGAGGGTGTGTTTTCACACCCTGCTGCAGCGCTGCAAATTTGCAAGTGTAGCCAAGGCCTTAGTCTCTAAGGTGCCACTAGTACAGTAGTACTCCTGTTCTTTTTGCAGATACAGACTAACGGCTGCTATTCTGAAACCTTTTTCCTTTGTATAGCTTGAGCCCTTGATCTTGAGACTCCAGGAACAGGTAATCAGCAGATAATGGTCCTCTCCCCAGGGCATATCTTCAAAAGGCTAGGTTTTTGCATAAGCAGAGGTGGGGAATTTGCATTCACCTCACTGTAGAGGTTCCCCAGGCAAACTTTTTACTGTTTGTCCCAAAAGTCCATTCTTGTCTGGCACATTATTCAATGCCTTCTTTGAAGTTCATAACTCTTCCGGGGTTCACATCGCATCTCCCTGCTGGCGAGATTACCTACAATCCTGGCCCACAATAATACATAACCTTTGCATTTGATACAATGGTCTGCAAAGATACTTAAACTTCATTCATTAAGGTTTTTGAAGGATGTTGCAGGAAATTGTCAGATCTGTCACAATCAGCACCAGATGATTAAAACCACACTAGAGATACACCTTAGTTAGATGTTTCAATTAAAATGATCAACTGTGGAAATAGTGAGAAATTTTGGTATATACTTTGACATGGAAATTTATAGTTAAAGCAGTTTACACCTTGTTGTTTTCTGCAGACTCAGGAAGAGAGCACAGAATCAATTCACATTTGGAAAGTTTTCAGCCATAAGGGTTAAAACATATCTGATCTTCAGACGTGTTGAGTACTCACAACTCCAGCTGAAGTCAGTGAGAGCTGTAGGTGCTCAGCCCTTCTGAAAAAAATACGCCTCTTACAATTAAAAAAAAAGCTTTAATTCTGCAAAAAATTGTTTGGGCATCAAATAATCTGCAGCAGGAGGAGACTGAGAGCGGTGAGCAGTCAGAGTGCCACCCTGGCAACTCTTTGCAGATCAACATGCATTTTAGCTGTCTGGCCACCAGGGGCACACTATTGTAGCTGCATAACTGTTTTTGCTCAGCCGGACATTTTTTCTTGACTGTGAAGTTGTTCTAAGCGAGTTGTTCCGGTGAAGCAAAGCACTATAATAGACCCTGCTCTTTGTCTCTTGTCTGGGCTCTTTTCCACTGCAACCAGCTAGAACAAGAGTTGGCTGCCATCTTCAGGACCTGGTTTCCCTAACTGCTTCTATCCAGCTTTACATTTTCAGATCAGCTTCTCCAGCTCTTCCTCCTGCAAAGCCACAGCCTGGTTCTGTAGCAATGCCTACTTCTGGAAAGGAGCACATTGTATTAGCATTCCAGTGGTCCTGTTTTTATGTGTCTCCTGACTTAAGATGAGGAGGACTTGGTTAACAAATTTCTCTATCTGGGAGACTTCCGTGCTCCAGAGTTTGAAGGTGAGCCACTGTCTTACACTGAAAGTTTAAAGACGTTGCTAGTACATTCACTTCCTTGGGAGGTAAGCTCCCTAGGCTGGAGTATCAAATGGATATTTTTGTAGGTATATTGAATGGAAAATGTTGGCACTCTCATTCCATAAGGAATTCAAAGACATAATATTTCAGTATGTTCACATGCTGATGGATCTGTGGCTCTCACTAGGGTTGCTTCTCTCAGGTATTTTGTCTCTGGAGGAATTAAATAAAGAAAAAGCAACTGAATGGAACATTGCTTTCCTTGACTTTGAAATCATCTCTCTACACCAGCTCTCTGGCTGCTAACCAATATTACTAACAAGAGAGAGATCACTGGGAGGTTTTCACCTTCCTCTGCATCATGGGGCACACGTCACTTGCTGGTTTAAACTAGAATAAATGGTGGATTCTCTGTAACATGCAGTCTTTAAATCATGATTTGAGGACTTTAGTAATTCAACCAAAGGTTATGGGTATATTACAGGACTGAGGGGGTGAGGTTCTGTGGCTTGTGATGTGCAGGAGGCCAGATTAGATGTCTCTTCTGGCCTTGAAGTCTATGAGTCTATGATTTAGTCCTTCTCAAGGCATGAGACATTTCTTGAATGGCATTTAAGATTGCGACTCACCCATTCCTTCTTTTCTGTTCTGTCCAGCCAGATGTTTATTGACCTTGCTTCTGATTAACTAAATGAGGAGCATGAGATTTTTAATGAGTTACGCGATATTAAAAAGTTTGCAGCTTTCTCTGTGCTATCTCGTTGACTGAGTATGCCTAGCAACATGGTCAAATAGTCTGACTACTGTGAGGAGATGCAACATCTGGCTTTTGGCTGGAATTCAGACTTTACAGCTAAATGCAGCTTTGCTTTATAAAGGGGGACAAGATGTTAAATAAGGTGGTAAGAGTGTCAAGATGGGTGAGATAGTATCTTTTATTGGACCAAATTCTGCTGGTGAGAGAGACAAGCTTTCAAGTTTACACAAAGCTCTTCTTCAGGTCTTGAAGATGACCTGAAGAAGAGCTTTGTGTAAACTTGAAAGCTTGCCTCTCTCACCAGCAGAATTTGGTCCAATAAAAGATACTACCTTACCCACCTTGTCTCTCTAATATCCTGGGACCACCACAGCTACAACAACACTGCTTGCAACAATGTTAAGAGTGTGATAGATACTGCAGTCCCATGCAGTATCTTTAAGGACCATATTCTATTAAGTTTGTGTATCACTGTGGCTAGGGATTGTATGCAACTCCAGTGGGGAGGATTCGCACAAGTTCCCCAGGAACCAAAAACAGTGGGAGGTGATTAAGGCAAATCACTCAGATTGTAACCCCTCCCGAGAGTTACCAACACCTGGGGAGGCTCCCATATACTGGTTTAAACTGGATTGTCCAGAGACCATAAGACAGTGGTGGGCAACCTGCTGCCCATCAGAGTAATCCGCTGGTGGGCCATGAGACAGTTTGTTTACATTGACCGTCTGCAGGCACGGCCGCCTGCAGCTCCCAGTGGCTGCAGTTTGCTGTTCCTAACCAATGGAAGCTGCGGGAAGCGGCAGCCAGCACGTCCCTGTGGACTACGCTGCTTCCCACAGCTCCCATTGCCCAGAAACAGCGAACTGCAGCCACTGGGAGCTGCGGGCGGCTGTGCCTGCCGATGGTCAATGTAAACAAACTGTCTCGCGGCCTGCCAGCGGATTACTCTGACCAGCCGCTGGCTGCCCACCACTGCCATGAGACAAAGAAATGACTTTTGGATAAAAGTCTGGGTTAACCCTGACTCAGGCCTTCTTTCTGATCCAGAAAATGGACAGGGCCTTCTGTCCAAGGGCAACTCCACCCCTTGCAGAAGGTTTTGAAAGACTTTGGCCTAGTAGCATGGGTGACCCCTGGGATGTTTAGTGTGTATTTAAATCTGTTTATTGTTTTTATTATGTTTTCTCTCTAGTGCTTTTATCTTAAGAATAAATGTGCTTGCTTAGAAAGAGCTGTGTGGTAACTTGTAACTGCTGATAATATGCTGTTCACAGACCTTGGAGACAAAGCAAAGCTGCTGGCCTTTAGGCAAATTGGCTTGCTGGGGATATCACAGTGTAAGTCAGGGAGTTGTTTAGCCTTACAACCCCCTGATCAGAAGGAAGTCGGACAAGGATTCCTGCCCAAAGACAGGTGATGGCTGGAGACCTGAGACCTGACTGGGAACTCTTGGAGTGAACTTGGAGGGAATAAAGGTGTAGTTACCCTGAAACTGTGACAAAGATAACTACTTATCTTTTCTCTAATCATTGTGTTTCTCAAATGTCTGTCCTTGGAGACTGATGAATCCTGTTGGTCTGTAGGAATATAAGGAATAATGGTGACCAGCCACTGGGCCAGTGTATTAAAAGCCGACTGGACTGTTATACTCTTTTTACTTTGACTATTGAAGCATTGCCATTTAGGTATCCCCCTTCCTCTGCATCCTCACAAAGAGGACCTATAACAAATAAATCAATAAGAAAGGAGGCTTATGAGCTAGTAGCAGGTTTTTTCCCAGTCGATTGTAACATAGATTTGCTATATGTATCTCATGCCATTTCTGTTGTGAAAGTAAAAAAGTGTTTTTTTCCCTAAACCACAGGATCTACAAAGTCTAGACTAGTGAACAGTAAGGTGCCTGTTGGATCCATATTGATGCCACTTAGAATCAAGCATTTCTGTCTTTGAAGAGTTTATCTAATTGCTGTTAAAATCAATTGGATCTCTGGCAGTCTGTCTGAAACCAAGGAGATAATGTGAAACAAGAGATTTCTGCAGTGGCTATGTTTCATCCAGCTCTGCTGATGGAACTTCAGGATGTTCTAAATAAGCTTAGTTTAGCCACTTGTGAAATGGGCCTTCACATGTCATGGCTAGTAACAAGTGGGGAGAGCACAGGCCCACTGTGACGGGTTTGGGCTCTTTGGGGTATCACCTGATGTGCTGGGGTTTAACTGAGCCTCCTCTGCTCAATCAGCCTGTTCTACCAGCCTGGGTGCCCTTGTCCTGGTCTTGTTGGGTTAGGCTCACAAGCCTCTTCCAGCCACGTACACAGGCAGGGCCACACCCAGGTGCACAGAGAGACAGAGATCCGCTCTGGAAAGATTCAGCCTTAGGGGCTGTCCCCAACACTCTAGTGCCCACTCCCTTTAAGGGGTACAAACCCAAAGGTTTTATGAAATTCACCCCCTCCCTCAATGTGGAGGGAGATATGCACCACTTCTTGCCCCCCCAGTTAGAAATTACATAAACTGGGTTATGTTACTATAAATAAGCGATAAGTTTATTAACTGCAAAAGGTGAATTTTAAGTGAATATAAGAGAGAGAAAGAACAAAGCAGATTACTGAGCAAATAAACCAAAGTATGCAAGCTAAGCTCAATACACTTAAGAAACAGGTTACAAAATGTAATTTATTACCCTAAATGTTACTTTAGGCAGGTTGCAAAGTTTCTGTGGTTCAGATTTCCAGTTATATTTCTTTTCAGACTGGACCCTGTCTCAGTCTGGACTCCCCACTGCCTTCCCTTCAGGTGGCTTTAGCAGTCTTCCTTATTGGGCAGACAGGCCATGGAGAGGAAGAGCCTCATTTGCCTTCCTCCTCACCCTTAAATAGGATTTACATAAGGTGGGAATCCTTTGTTTCCCAAACCTGATCCTCCTCCCTCCCAGTGGAAAGTTACAAGAAGTGCTATGTAATGTTTAGTATCAGGTGACAAGATCACCTGACTCTGTAGTATCACACCATCCATGAGTCAGTGGCAGTATGGAGTGTTCATAGGAAGGCCAAGCCTTTTCCCAGTCCATTGTCCTCACTGATGGGCCATCCGCCCTGTCTGTCTTTTCCATTGTTGTACCTGAAGTGTTAGCAGTGGGTGTCACCCAAAGTAGCATAGTTGAAATACAGATATACAGTCAATATTCCTAACTTCAGTTACAGAAATGATACAGGCATATAAATTGGATAATCACATTCAGTAAATTATAACCTTTCCAAAGATACCATACAAGACCCATCTTGCATAAAGCGTATCTCAGTTATGTCATATTCATATCATAAGCATATTTGAATAAAGAATATGAAGTGAAGCATCACATCCATTATTGATCAGAATTGATTATGTCATTTTTTGTGAAAGAAAAATGGCTGGTGACCTACAGCAGGTAGTAGTTAGATTCTTATGCAAGAAACTATCTGTTTGACAGGAACAATCTTACCACTTTAAAGATGACTTAATTGACACCTATATTCTTTTAGATTCCTGGATTTGTCTGGCTTTAGTCCTGGGGAAAAGATTGAAACAACACTTATTGCTTTGTTTGGTGATCATCTGGCAGTGATCAGAGGTCATAGTACTTACAATTTTATTAAATTGTATACGTTTTGATAAGGCTATCTTGAGTTACTGTTAACTTATCTGAGGGAGCTGATAGAGGTGAATGGGAATGTTGTACAGAGGATCTGTTTATTCATATAGGGAAGACTCAGAGGATTGTGGCAATTGCATGTCCTTTCCTAGTGAAGGTCCCACAGTATTCCATCCTGTCACCCTCATGTATGTAAGGCTGTTGAAGAAAGGCATTTTGAACTGCAGTATTATCATTAAGTTGATGAAAATGAACTCTGTGTCTCCACATCAAATCTGGAATATTTGGTTGTTCTACCTTCTCAGTGCTTGGTTTACATTCAATACAGAAACAATGAAGCTGGTGTTGCTCGGTAGAGAAAAATACATTTGAAAAGAAAGGGAACTGTACTTACTCCCTTGATTGAAAAGGTACTGTCACAATTTTTCTCAGTTGTTTGTGATCTTGGGATTTCATTAAACTGATCATTTGTTTCTTGAGTCCAGACTAGACCAACCTGTTCCTTCGGATGTAGATCTCAACACAGTTATCTATTCTTTTGTCACTATACTGGCATATAGTCTTAAGACTGACCTTGAAGAATATAGACAACATTCAGCTAGTCAGCGTGCAACTTAATTGAGGGAAGTCAGTCAGCATGCAGCCTAATTGGGGCAAGTCATCATGAGCAGTGATTCAGAATTCTTTCTGGAGTGCAGTTCAAGCAAGGGATACCATCTATAAAGCCATGAGTGGCTTGGGAGCTGACTGTTGCAGAGAGAGCCTCTTCCCCCTTGCACTGTTGCAGAAATTGTGTCTTATCAAAATACCTTTGTTTCTGCCCCTGTGGTTTAATTCCTGAGTATGGGTACAGAGCAGTTTTGGTGGAAGGCCCTTTGTTCTTGATTTCACTCCATTAGTCAGAGCCTTTTTTTTTCTTTTTTTGGCGGGGTGGGAGGGTTGTTTGGTTGGAGGGCGGATACTATGTAAGATATATTAAAAAAATTTGGGCCTGTACCCAGGATATTTATCTCATGAAGGGTAGAACTGATAGAGGTAGGAATGGGTTAGATTTATGCCAGTTGTTGACAGTTGGTGGTTTTAATTTTTGTATTAGATTTCCAGATATCAGTTGGTAGGGTACAATATAAAAAAGAAAACAGTCATAAAAATCTTCTCTCTGCTGAAGGCCCAAGTCCTTTCAACACCTAAAGTCTTTGAGTCATAGGTGAGGGATTTAGGAGAGCATTTCTGTGCCTTTTTTTTTTTAATCCTTGTTCAAGAGGAGTTCCACCTTTCATAATCAGTACAGAAACAGGAAGCAGGAGACCTCCAAAAGTCCTTTTCCCTACAGCAGTGCTACTACCCTTGGGAAGTATTCCTTTTGCATGGATGCAGGCCCAAGCATCAGAATAGTGACCGTGTAGTCCTTACTACACCTTTTTCCTCTCTTTCATGTCGACCCAGAAGTAGGACACAATCTGGCTCTAAATATACAAAAAATTGATTTTCCCATGGTGTTGAGTGCCATTGATGCCTGTTAAAGGTCACTGGCATTTGAGGGTGCCGAGCACCTCAGTGGATCAGCTCTCATGATATTACATGATGCAACATTTCCTTTCCTCTGCTTGCCTGGGACAGTGTGAAATGCATTGTAACATTGCACTATTCAGTGTTTTTAAAACCGTGTTTTTCAGGTTGCTGAATTGCCACTGCTGATCATCAGCCTTCAGTAATTGGCAGTCTAGGCAAGCCTTGAAATTCAGATGTCGTAGGCAGCATCACTTGTCATTGACGTAAGGATTGCATGGCTTGTCAAGACTACTTCCATCAGTATCAGTACACAAGTAACCTAATAAGCAAGTTAAAATATATTTTAGTTAATGCAGAGGCTGCAATTTTGGAACAGAGTCAACAATTTAGAATGAAAGAAAATAAATCCAATGTTACTTTTACAGGATTATTTATACTTTATTTTAAAGAGATGCACAATATCAGAATGGAAACATGATTGTTAATCTCAAATTTACAGAAACAAAACTCAATTAAAAAAATCACAGAAGTAAATCTGATGTGTTGAAATCACTTTTTGTTAAGGGTCTGCAAATGTTAAAAGAAAAAGTCACTCAAATGTAATAATTTTCATGTAATTCTAGCTTGATGTGTGAATTATGTTTTTTCTATTTATGTAGTTCTTTCTGTAAACAAGAACAGATTTCTTTTAGTTTGATCCAGCTTTAAATGTGCTTGTTTTCACCCAGAACAAAATATCATGTATGAACTCATTAGAGTAAAATCATTTTTCCCTGTGAAATTTTAAATAAGCTTTACTCTGGTAGAGTTTTGGACACGTTTTCTTGTGTGGTTTTAAGATGGCATAAAATGGACTCTTAAATATACTTGTAATTGCTATTATATATAATTGGCCTTTAAATTTAGAAGGAAACCCTGCTCTAGAAGCTTTTATAGTTCAATATTCTAGTTAAGGTGCAGCCTTATAGGAAAGCAGGCAATTCAACCAAATTTTAAATCAAACTGTTATAATAAAAACTGGCTTCCAGAAATGTTGAATTTTTATTTAAATTTTAAGTGCTTATTCATTAGGAAAGTATGAGAATATGTATTAAGTGTTACATGGGCAGGTAAAGATTTAGGGCTGTCCAAAGTGTATTTAACCTAAGAAACACCAGTAATTTGCATAAACAGACATTATGTCTATGTTAGGACAAGTGGCTTAGGTAAAACTTTGTCCTAGGTTAGAAGGCTCCTTTTTGTGTCAGTACAGTGCAATCCCAATTGACAACTCCAGTTAACTTGAAGTAACTGGTTAAATAATATATGTTCCCCAAAGTTGCATTGACTTTCTTAAATTCCAAAGAGATCTTACAGAAACTCCTTTGGCTCTCTGTTCCTGGAGAATGTAGCTCAGTAAAATTTAAGAGATCCACAGGAGCAGAACTTCATTTAATGCATCCTGAGGGAACAAACTTACCTTGGTTATCCAGATATTTCAGTTAATCAGAGCTGGGTTACTCCTGATTATTCAAGCCCCTGTTATGAAAATGTCATGCATCCTACCAATGCACTGGAAACAGGCTGTAATAACTATCAGTTGTGTGGTATAATTTGTTCATGTCAGTTATAGTATTGTTTTGTATTTCTGGTGTCTGTGCTCTAGGTACAAATGGAAAGGTTTGTTGTGATTATGTTTGCCTGGCTCTTTTTAGAATAATAGAAATGTAGGGTTAGAGGGAACCTTGAGAAGTCAAGTCCAGACTTCTGTACTGCTGTAAAACCAAGTAAACCTAGAACATCCTGAAAGGTGTTTGTCCAACCTGTTTTTACAACCTTCCAATGATTCCACAACATCCATTGGAAGCCAATTCCAGAGCTTAATTAACCTTATAGTTGGATTTTCCTAATATCTAACCTAAAATCTCCCTTGCTGCAGATTAAGCCAATGGCTTTTTGTCCAGTCTTCAGGGGACATGGAGAACAATTGATGCAGTCCTCTTTATAACAGCACTTAATATATTTGAAGACTATTGTCAGGTCCCCCTCAGTTATCTTTTCTCAAAACTAAACATGGCTAGTGTTTGAACCTTTCCTTATACCCCAGGTTTTCTAAATCTTTTATCATTTTTGTTGCTCTCCTCTCGACTTTCTCCAATTTGTCCACTTTTATCCTAATCTGTGGCACCCAGAATTGGACATAGTACTTCAGCTGAGGCCTCTCCTATGTCTTGTAGAGTAAGACAGTTACCTCCGTGTCTTACATATGACATTCCTGTTAATACACCCCAGAATGATATTCGTCTTTTTTGCCTCATTTTGACTCATATTCAATCTATGATCCACAGGGCTGCCCAGAGGGGGGAGCAAGTGGGGCAATTTGCCCCGGGCCCCGCAGGGCCCCCCATGAGAATATAGTATTCTTTATAATATTGCAACTTTTTTTTTATGGAAGGGGCCCCTGAAATTGCTTTGCCCCAGGCCCCTTGAATCCTGTGGGCGGCCCTGGTGATCCACTAGAACCCCAAGATCCTTTCCAGCAGCACTACCACCTAACCAGTTATTCCCCATTTTGTAGTTGTGCATTTGATTTTTCCTTCCTAAGTGAAGTACTTTTCACTTGTCTTTATTGAATTTCATTTTGTTGAATTCAAACCAGTTTTCCAATTTGTCACAGTAATTTTGAATTCTGAGCCTGTCCTCCAAAGTGCTTGCAACCCTTCCCAGCTTGATGTCATTTGCAAATTTTATAAGCATACTCTCCACTCCATTATCAAAGACATTTAATGACAATATTGAATAGTACTGGACCCAGGACTACCACTTTGGGACCCCACTAGATACGCCTTCCCAGTTTGACAGCAAACCATTGATAACCATTATTTGAGTATGGTCTTTCAACCAGTTGTGCACCCATCTTTTAGTAATTTAATCTAGACTTCATTTCCCTAGTTCGCTTATGAGACATATATCTACTGTTTTCCGCTATCCACTAGGCAGTGACTGTATCAAAGAATTAAATTAGGTTGATTTGGCATGATTTGTCCTTGACAAATCCATGCTGGTATTCCTTATGATCCTATTATCTTCTAGGTGCTTACAAATTTATTGTTTAATAATTTTGTAGTATGTATTGACAATTTAGAATGCTTTGAAAATATTTAGAATCAACCCTTGTTCGTTCCTTGTAATGGCTCTTGTGTGAAGCCAATTACCACCAGTTAAAATCTGGATCATATTCTGAGTTCATATTGAGTTTCCATCTTTTAGACTGGCTGGCTCTTGGGCTCAAAATGTCAGCATCTTAATGACAATACAAGTGTGTGTGTTTATAGAGTGGAAAAAGCTTTGGGTGTCTTTGATGCTTGTTTTTAGAAGCCTTTTTCAGGCTAGGATGGTTTCCTTTTGGGAGTTGTAAGAAGCCCTTTACTTTTAGCTTTCCCAAGAGAGTCTGTTCAGATTCCTATTGACAATTTAACAGTTATGTAATAAATATATTAAAAGGAGTCAACCAGATCCTGTCTAGTTTACTTGTAAAACTTCCTTCTTCAGGTATGGTTGATTCAGCATCCAGGCTTTTTGATGGTACTGCATGTTTCTACACTTCCTAGTAAATAAATAACAAAAAGATAACATTTTCCTCAGATAGACCTTTTGTCTTAACAAATGACCTTTTGCGGGCAGAGTTTTCCCACAGAAATATTGCTCAGGGATCACTAATCAAAATCTTCAGTGATCATTAATCAAAGACCTTTCTACAGTTAGATTTTTTTTCTTCTCTATTATGAATGTCTCAGATACTTTGGAAAATGAGACAGAATGCAATTATCATGATCTTTTAGATCCATTTTGGCCTGTTTACATCTTGTATTCAATATTCTGTTCCTGTCACTGTGTCCTCTCCACCTTCTCCTGCTCATAGATCTATTGTCTCAGAGTAGTCCAGCTTTGGGATGTGACCACTCTCCACCAGATATATCTTTGTGATGCTAACCAAGGCAGGACTGAAAAAAACAATCTTGGAGAATGATGAATTATTGTAACCCTGAAAAGCAAATTGTTTTTATCCAGTTCACACTGAAGAGCTGAAAAAGATGGACTGTCTATTCTCTTCTTCTACAAATCCTATGGAATTGTCTTTGTTCTTTTCTTCTATATCATCTATTCTTCTTGTGTCCAGGATTAGGCATGATTTGCCAGAGACAGATTCAGATCTATTACAGTGACCTTAAAAATCTTCCTTTTGCTTCATGACTGTTTCCAGTCTTGTTTACCTCTCCATAAGACAATATTTCCATCTCTTCAATATCTCTGGATGGCTATAGGCATTTCTAAGAGTTTTTTAAATCTAGAATGGCATATGCTCTAAATTTAGAGGTATCATAATTCCACAAGATATCTCACAAAATGTGGTTATAGAGACCCAGAAAAGAGAGAAAATTTCACTGTCAATTATTTAAAGTGTACTGGAGCCTTTTAAAGGGGTTTTGACTACCTGTTGGCAAACAAACTGATAAAATTTAACATGTCCCACTATAGGGATTAGAATATTTCTTCTCTCAACCAATATCTGGATCTCTGATAGTCTCTGGTGCAGTAGTAAAGCCTGAGGGAGGAAGATGTTGTTGTAGAATACTGTAAGAAAAAGAGGCGAGAATGATTGCTAATCTGGGTAAGAAACCATATTCCTCCACCATGTCAGCCTTGAGGATTGAAAATCATCAGTTGTGGTGTATTGTTGTTTATATTGCAGTAGTGTTGAGAGGCACTGGCCTCACTGTGCTAGATAATACAGATACCGGTACAGTCCTTGCTTCGAAGAGTTTACAATCCAAGTATTGCTTTAGTGATACAACTGTTTTATCATGGGAAAAAATTGTCCTCTATATTAGAACATCTTCCTGAAGAATACAAGTAGAAAGCCATAGATTGGATAAAAGAGGACCAAGGATTTCATACCACTGATTGAGAGTATCCTATCATGATTGGATTTGTTCAACCCATAAAGATACTTCTAGTTGAGATCTCTGTGACTCTGTCCTAAAGTACAAGCCAAGGGTAGAAGATTTAGTCTTTGAAAGCTTGGAGATCTTTTATAAAAAACAGACAGGGTCCTTGAAAAATTAAGACAAAAGGTCAAGATTTTAAAAAGTGACAAGTGTTCTTTTTTGGTCACCAAATTGAGACAGCTTAAAGGTATATAATTAGCACAAATAGTAATAATTTTGTCCAAGTAATAAGTCGCATAATGTGTATTTTCTTCTTGCAGTTTGGCTCAAAATTTTATCATTTAACTTATCTGTGTTATTGCTTTTTGAAGTATCTGTTGAAATCCACAGAGCACTTTATTTAAACATGATTATCATAATTCTTGCAGGTTTCTGTAGCTGGATCAAGTGCTGGAAGAGGATCTCCAGTTGTAACTCTAGTACAGTTGCCTTCTGGTCAAACTGTACACGTCCAGGGAGTGATTCAAGCCACACAGCCATCAGTGATTCAGTTACCACCAATGCAGGCTGTTCAGGTTAGCTGTCTTTTATATTTTTTGCTGTAGTTATTGATTATTTTAAGCTTGTGGTTTCTCCTCCCTCCCCCATTTTGAAACCTCCACCTTGGATCTTCAACTTTCCAACTTCTTTCTTACCAGTGGATAGAAGACCCACTTCTGCTGTGATGCTCATGGGTAACGGCCAACTGATAATAGCTAGGCAGGTGGTGTGGAGAGATTCATTAATATTTCTTGTTTATCTTTTAAAGAAATGATGCCTTGGAACCCTCAATTTGTGCAATAGCAAACTTGTATAATCACATGGCCCTATTTTAATGACTCTTCTACTTGGTTTTCTCATTTGGTTGTTCTGCTCCTTCCACATCTTGTCTCAAATGGGATTATTAACTCTTCAATGCATGGATTATCTCTTCAATGTATTAGCAGAAAGTCTAGAATAATGGGTCCCCTATACTGATGAGAGTATCTGGGAGCAATACAAATACAAGTATTATAAATACGGCTTCTCTTCTTATTGTTTATTCTTAGCAGCATCCATTATTGCATCTGGGTTTGCTTTACACGATAAAGATAAAAATAAAAAATGGCTACCAAAGAAGTAGCATATATTTGGCAAACCTTCACAAACCTGATCTTGCTTAAATTAGAGGACGGGGACCAGTGTACTAAGCACCAGGAGTTTTCAGAGCTTCTCATAAGTGAAAAGACTGGACAAAAATATCTTACAACTACTCTGAAAGCAACCAGGTTTAGGAGTATTTGCTGCGAGTGGCAATGCCTTGCCTAATCTTATCCTCAGCTCCCTCAAATTTTACTCTTGACACAGATAGCAGAAGTGTTCCTTCCAAAGAGAAGCGGTCTCTTAGATAACTGGAATCTACTTCTCACTTGCTATCATCACCATTCTTCAACTCAGTTTAGTTCGGAACAAATATACAAAAATAAAATATTTTCCCCATGGCTTGAAATCAGCCAGGAAGAGAAGTATTTCCCCTGGGTTTCTCACTGACCATCTCTTTTATTAGGGGAATAGGAACCAAATGCTCTCCTGTAGTGGGTATTGGGCCAACTACAGCTGCCCTGTCTTCTCCCACAATCAGGGCATAAGGAAGGAAGCACTTGTGCCCAGTTAACCCTGGCTGGTTGCTTCCTTTTTTCCCTTACCTTTGAGAATATGGTTATTAAAGGGAGGTAGGGTGTTTCTGTCCTTACAGGATTCCAAAAGCCCTAAAGGGCCGGTTTACCCCATTACATGAACAATTATAGATTTCATCAGATCCTTAAAGTATTCTCCCCATCCAATCAGCAGCACCTCCTTATTAAGCTGGCTTTCACCCAGGACCCTATTTCTACTAGACACTGGGACACTGAGGAAATGGTATAATCTGGGTTTCACAAAAAGAAGCTGAATGTCTTCTGCATATTGATGATATGGTGCCTGTACCTTCACACAGTCTCCTGCTCCCTTCTGCCCCGTGGCTTCACAAGAGTTTGAACAAGAAGGGTGACAAAGACAGAGTATTTTGGGACACCACAGCCTTTTGAGTGAAAAAGCTGTTACCCAAAATTAGGGATCGTAACTGCTCTGCATTGTGGCGAATGTTTTGCATTTCAGCTCATTCTTTGAAGTTCCTTTTTTCCCCTCACCCAGTCCCCTCTGCATTTTGCCAGGAGACTACAGCAGATTCATAGGAGGGAGGAAGAAAGAGGGATGAAGGGCCTTTACCTACCCTGCCCTTGAACTTTAACTTGGCCTTGTAGTTAAACACCAATCTAGAGCTGTGAGCTGGAGTATAGCTGGGAAAGGATGGAGATGGTGAAAGCTTGTAGAACCAGCAGCTCTGGCTGCTCTCTAATGAAGTCTTTCTCTCTGGTAATCCCTCACCAAACAGCAAGTGTTAAGTATTTTTATCATATCATTAAAAAAAAATCCATAGGTACAGAACTCATTACAGCAGACAAATTGTATATCCCTTTCATTGGTTTAACCCCCAATTATATGTACAGATAGCCAAGAAATGACATGTATTGATTTTGGCCACTTTCTCCACATATGCTACATGCTTAAGGCTAGATCTGTTAGTGCAGGGGTTCTCAATGTTTTTTCTTTCTGATTCCCCCCGCCACACACACACACACACACACACACACACACACACACACACACACACACACACACACACACACACACACACACACACACACACACACACACACACACACACACACACACACACACACACACACACACACACACACACACACGATATAAAACTCCAAGGCACACCTGTGCCACAGCAACTGATATTCTGCATATAAAAGCCTTGGCTGGCATTAGGGGATAGCAAGCGGGGCAATTGCCTGGGGCCCATGCCAAAGAGGCCCCCGCGAAGCTAAGATGCTCAGGCTTTGGCTTCAGCCCCGGGTGGGCAGGGCTCAGGGACCTGGGCTTCAGCCCCATTCAGTGGGGCTTCAGTTTTCTGCCCTTAGCCCCAGTGAGTCTAACTCTGGCCCTGCTTGGTGGACCAGCTGAAACCTGCTTGTGGCCCCCCGGGGAGCCCCGGACCCCAGGTTGAGAACCACTGTCCTAATGTATCTCAGCAGTGCACATCAGATAAGGGGCCTCAAGGAGACCACTCTGCCCGATGTTTAGGGTGACCAGACAGCAAATGTGAAAAATTGGGATGGGATGTGGGGTAATAGGAGCTATATAAGAAAAAGACCCAAAAATTGGGACTGTCCCTATAAAATCGGGACATCTGGTCACCTACTGACATTATTTCTGGATAACATCATGTTCTTGCCCTGCCCCTTGGACGTCTGACATGCCTCCAGCCTGCCTTGGAGTGACCCTGTGCCTAGGCTAGGGGAATCCTTAAGGCAACTCTAAGTCTCCTTTGTCAACCTTCATGATTTCTGTAAGAGAAATTAGCAGAACCTCCACAAATTGATTCTGCTCATCCCAGCTGGGTTTTGCAGTCTAGTTTAAAATTAGGTTTGTTCACAATTGCAGAAATACCTCTCATTATGTTTTTGAAATATTTGGATGCTTCATTTTACTGTGTATGTCCCACACTATCCTAGCAAGCGCCATACTGTGCAAAATGGTTTTGAGCAGAAATGGAATTGCAGTTAAATCAGTAAAGGAAAAGAGACGTTAGGTTTCTTTGTTTACAGTAACCTGTAGATCTTTGAAGTCATGGCCTCTTACTGTTTATACTCTTGGGATGAGGTGCCCTAATGCCACAAGTTTTCAGAATCTTCTAGGAATTCATGCCCTTTCAGATCCACGCAAGTTCTGCTTTGTGCCCCAAATGTTTAGGGTCCTAGGTTATGTGAGACAGGTACAGCAATCATCTGAGTTCTATCTTTTCTGATGTTAGCTCCAGATGTAGGAACCTTTACTGTGTCCAAGTCTGACTCTGTCAGACTTCTAGCTCACTTTCGTTGAATCAAGTTAATATTTAGGTAGTTTAAAAATAGTCTAATCTACAAAAAACTGTAGTTTTGGGGTTTCTCTATGTGAATATGCTATTTTCCATATAACTTATATAACTTCACAGTTCCACTTTTGCACGTATCCTACACAACTGTGGACTGAGCAGTTAAATGAATCATGTAAATAGTGTTTTGCCTTACTTGGTTAATTGCAGTTTCAGTTTTGCACAAAATAATATCGGCTAGTATAGACTGTGGTTTAGCTGTGCAGTTTTTTGCTTTTAAAATCGCCAAACCTGAAGTTAATATGTAAAAAATGATGCTAATGCAACTCTAAGAAAATGTGAAAATGTAAACTCACAAAAGTCAAGAAAGTTCTAAAGTTAAAGTTTGCACATTAATACTAACCTAACCCCCATGCACATGTGGTATGCAGTATTTTAGATGATCATTTATGTTGTTAAATGTATTCCTTAATTTCTGGATGCTAACTTACTTTCTGTGGCTGTGATGAGGTTACCACAGCAACTTTAACGTTTACATTTAATGTATATTGTGCATTAGCATTGAAGTTACAATTAAAGTTGTGTTAGTATAACATTTTGGATTTAGTAGTTAGTTTGACTTTGGTATTAAGTTGAAATTGATTAATGGTGTAATTGCAATTTAAGAAATGGTTATATTTTACTAGTTGATAGCAATCTACTTTTTTGAATGGATGTGATTAACAACATGGATGTATACAGTACACTTATGCACCTCTGACAGGTTTTTTTTTTTTTGCCTAAAATTAGAAATATAAAATTTGGATTACCTTTATTTCTCCAAACTGGAGATCACTGGACAGAAAAAAATTAATGTAGGTTTCAAATTGGTTTCCACATGATGATCTATGATGGAAATGTCAGAATTCAAATTTGGGTATAGTCTTATAGTTTATAATGAATGGGTGTACAAAATTTCAAGGTTCCACCACACTGAACATGGAAATTATTTACATGTAGGGCTCCATGTCTGTCATGGAGGTCGCGGAAGTCACAGATTCTGTGATTTTCCCTGACCTCTATGACTTCTGCAGGGGCCAGTGTGGCTGACCTCAAGGCCACCCAAGCAGCTGGCTGCTGGGACAGCCACAGGAGCCACTGTTCCAACGGCCCCTGGCAGTGATTCCCAGCCAGCCGGCTGGAGCAGCCCCTGCTCTGGTAGTCCTGGGCAGAATAAGGCTACTACATCTACACTAAAAGCTAGCAATGTGATTCCTCTTTCCATTACACACTCTCATGCTAGCTCTCACCAACCTAGAGCGAGTATAAATGGCAGTGTGGCTGTGGTAGCATGTGTGGTGGCAACTGAGGCACAGCCTAGATGTGCCGAATATGTATCCACAGCTAAACTGTGCCTCCATTGCCACTACGTGTGTTACTGTGGCTCTGCTGTTGTTTATGCTTGTACTTGCTCAATCAGAGCTAGTGCAAGTATGTGTGTATGAGCAGGGAATCACAGCCTGGCTCATAGTGTAGACGTAGCCTATAAGTCAGTCACCTTTGTGATGGGCTGCCCGGGGTCCCGGGGTGCCACCTGATTCACTGGGGTACCACTGAGTTCGTCTGTTCCACCAGCCTGGGCTCCCTTACACTGTCCTGCTGAACCAGGCCCTCAAGCCTTTTCCAGCACACACAGGTAGGGACACACCCAGCTGCAGAAAGATACAGACACTGAAATCATCACTGCATGGGAAGGCTTCAGCTAAGGAATTGCCCAGCATTCAAGTGCACACCTCCTCTGGAGTGTAAACCCAAAATTTTATTGTCTTGCACTGCACAGAGAACTGGGCAGCGTAAGTTCATGAAATTTGCTCCCTCCCTCAGTGTGGAGGAAGATATCCATAGTTTTTTGCACCCCAGTTATGAATTGCACAAACTAGTTTTAGAGAAAACAAAACAAGGTTATTAACTACAGAAGGTAGAAGCTCAGTGCTTCTCCCCCTCTCTGTCTTTGTTTCTTAGATGTTTCCAGCAGTCATCCTGGGCAGGGATTCAGTGAAAAACAACTGCTCATTATGTCACTTCCCTGACTTCAATAGGTTTTACATATGCTGGGAATCCCTTGTTTTCCAGTGTGGTTCCTCCCTCCCTCCCCCCCAGTGGAAAAATACTGGTATTCTATCATGGAGTCCAGTACCAGATGACATAATCACATGACCCTGCAGTGTCAAAGCAGCCATGAGTCAAAGGCCTTGTTTGTAGCATCCCAGGAATGTGGGAGAGTAGCATCTTCAAAGACCTGTTGTTCTCCCTAATGGTTCATTGACTTGTGCCCAGCCAGTAGTTTCCCCAGGAATTGAAATTAGTGGGGGTGTTCGAATTTACAGGGTGCGTGTCAAGGCCAATGAGATATATAAAAGAGATATGAATAAAGTAAATATTTTGTTAGGATAATGCAAATTTAACATAAGGATAATACAAGTTACACCAAAACACATAACAGGTCTAGATTTCTAAAAAAATATAACTTTTTTTTAAAAATGTATTTAATTTAAATTGACTTTTGAAAAGTAAACCATCATGGGATAAGAGGGAAGTCCTCTCATGGATCAGTAACTGGTTAAAATATGGGAAACAAAGGGTAGGAATAAATTATCAGTTTTCAGAATGTAGAGAGAGAAATAGTGGTATCCCAGAGGGGCCGGTACTGGGACCATTACTATTCAACATACTCATAAATGAGCTGGAAAAATGGGTAAAAAGTGAGGTGGCAAAATTTTCAGATGACACAAAACTATTCAAGATAGTTAAGTCCCAGGCAGACTGTGAAGAGTTACAAAGGGATCTCACAAAACTGGGTGACTGGGAAACAAAATGGCAGATGAAATTCTGTGTTGATAAATGCAAAGTAATGCACATTGGAAAACAATCTCAATTATACATACAAAATGAAGGAGTCTGAATTAGCTGTTAACACTCAAGAGAGAGATCTTGGAGTCATTGTGGATAGTTCTTTGAAAACATCTGCTCAATGTGCAGCGGCAGTCAAAAAAGCAAACAGAATGTTGGGAATCATTAAGAAAGGGATAGATAATAAGACAGAAAATATCATATTGCCTCTATATAAATCCATGGTATGTGTACACCTTGAATACTATGTGCAGATCTGGTCACCCCATCCCAAAAGAGAGATATTGGAAATGGAAAAGGTACAGAGATGGGCAACTAAAACGATTAGGGGTATGAAACAGGAAGAGAAATTAAAATGACTGGGAATTTTCAGCTTAGAAAAGAGACGGCTAAGGGGGGATATGATAGAGGTCTATAAAATCTTGACTGGTGTGAAGAAAGTGAATAAGGAAATGTTATTGAATCCTTCACATAACACAAGAACTAGCAGGTTTCAGAGTAGCAGCTGTGTTAGTCTGTATCCGCAAAAAGAACAGGAGTACTTGTGGCACCTTAGAGACTAACAAATTTATTTGAGCATAAGCTTTCGTGGGCTAAAGCCCACTTCATCAGATGCATAGAGTGGAACATATAGTGAGGAATTATATATACGTACAGAGAACATGAAAAGGTGGGAGTTGCCCAATCAACTCTAAGAAGCTAATTAATTAAGATGAGCTATTGTCAGCAGGAGAAAAAAAATTATCTTGATTAGTGATAATCAAGATGACCCATTTAAGACAATTTGACAAGAAGGTGTGAGGATACTTAACATGGGGAAATAGATTCAATGTGTGTAATGGCTCAGCCATTCCCAGTCTCTATTTAAGCCTAAATTGATTGTATCTAGTTTGCATATTAATTCAAGTTCAGCAGTTTCTTGTTGGAGTCTGTTTTTGAAGCTTTTCTGTTGCAAAATTGCCACCTTTAAATCTGTTACTGAATGGCCAGAGAGGTTGAAGTGTTCTCCTTCTGGTTTTTGAATGTTATGATTCCTGATGTCAGATTTGTGTCCATTTATTCTTTTGTGTAGAGACTGTCCGGTTTGGCCAATGTACATGGCAGAGGGGCATTGCTGGCACATGATGGCATATATCACATTGGTGGATGTGCAGGTGAACGAGCCCCTGATGGTGTGGCTGATGTGATTAGGTCCTGGTATGGTGTCACTTGAATAGATATGTGGACAGAGTTGGCATCGGGCCTTCTTGCAAGGATCGGTTCCTGTGTTAGTGTTTTTGTTCTGTGGTGTATGGTTGCTGGTGAGTATTTGCTTCAGGTTGGGAGTGCTGTCTGTAAGCGAGGACAGGTCTGTCTCCCAAGATCTGGGAGAGTGAGGGATCATCTTTCAGGATAGGTTGTAGATCTTTGATGATACGCTGGAGAGGTTTTAGTTGGAGGCTGAAAGTAACGGCTAGTGGCGTTCTGTTATTTTCTTTGTTGGGCCTGTCTTGTAGTAGGTGACTTCTGGGTACTCTTCTGGCTCTGTCAATCTGTTTTTTCACTTCAGCAGGTGGATATTATAGTTTTAAGAATGCTTGATAGAGATCTTGTAGGTGTTTGTCTCTGTCTGAGGGATTGGAGCAAATGCGGTAGTACCTTAGAGCTTGGCTGAAGACAGTGGATCGTGTGGTGTGTCCTGGATAGAAGCTGGAGGCATGTAGGTAAGTATAGTGGTCAGTAGGTTTCCGGTATAGGGGTGGTGTTTATGTGACCATTGCTTATTAGCACAGTAGTGTCAAGGAAATGGACCACTTGTGTGGATTGGTCTAGGCTGAGATCGATGGTGGGATGGAAATTGTTGAAATCATGGAATTCCTCAAGGGCTTCTTTTCCATGGGTCCAGATGATGAAGATGTCATCAGTGTAGAGTAGGGGCATTAGGGGAATGAGAGCTAAGGAAGCATTGTTCTAAGTCAGCCATAAAAATGTTGGCATACTATGGGGCCATGCGGATACCCATAGCAGTGCTGCTGACTTGGAGGTATATATTGTCCCCAAATGTGAAATAGTTGTGGGTGAGGACAAAGTCGCAAAGTTCAGACACCAGGTTTGGCATGTAACTAGTTCACAAAACTGTGGGGGGGTGTTGGGGAAATTCAAGGGGGGTGTAGGGAAATCACTGTGCCCAGCTAACCAGCCAGACTGATTGCATTTTGTCTGGTGGGCATTCCCCAGGTGCAAACACTTTTGTAGTACAGATGTATAGTCAATATTCCTAACTTTAGATACAAAAATGATACATGCATACAAATATGATAATTATATTCAGTAAATCATAACCTTTCCAATGATAGCTCACAAGAGCCATCTTGCATAAAATATGTCTTAGATATGCTATAATCATATTATAACAATATTTCTATGAAGAATATGAGGTGTAGTGTCACAACCCTGTTACCAGCATCTGTATTATACAAGATGATGAATTTCAGAAATTTTGGAATTATAGGTTACATCAGTTGCAAATGCAGAGGACTCAGCAGACTCGGAGGGTGTAATTGATTCTCAAAAACGTAGAGAGATTCTTTCAAGAAGGCCTTCATACCGGTAAGTTTATGCTTTTTTAAAACTAGCTTAACTGCCACATACTACTTATATTACTACTAATACTACCTGAAGAAGAGCTCTGTGTACACTCGAAAGCTTGTCTCTATTACCATCAGAAGTTGGTCCAGTAAAAGATATTACCTCACCCACCTTGTCTCGCTAATATCCTGGAACCAATATGCTACTCATAGTATAAATATCAGTAAAAGACAGTCCTCAAAATGTTTCTTTTATGGGCATTGATTTTAAATCTGTACTTTAAATTAAATTGTTTAAATTATGTTTTAGAAAAATTCTGAATGAACTGTCTTCTGATGCTACTGGTGTCCCTAAGATTGAAGAGGAAAAGTCAGAGGAAGAAGGAACACCTTCTGGCATCCCTGCAATGGCAGTACCAACCAGCCTATATCAGACTAGCACAGGGCAATACAGTATGTATGCTAAGATACAGTATAGCATTTTAATTTAAAAAAACCCTGTTACTATCTTTTGCTGAATTTAAAAATAGCAGAGTGAAAAATTGAGAGAGCTATTTGAACCAGGAAAAAGAGAATGATATTTATCTTCATATTCGTCCAAGAGGATTGCAGATTGCATCTTCTGCCACATCACATTAGCAAAAATAAACCTTTTTCTGGTCTGTTTCCCTCCCACCTCAAAGCCTCTGTTAATTTCCCAAACTTGGGGTGATTTTGAAATCAAGTACATCATTGTACTGTGCTTTAAAGAATGGAAGAACCAGGCATTGGCTGAAAGAGGCAAAATGTAGGTATCTCTCTTGTCCTTTCCATACACAGGTATTTGTACTTGTATATTATAAGAATTTTTTGTTTTTCATTATTGTATTGTTTTAATGTTGTAGTAAAGGCACATGTTGATTGGAAAATGTTGATTAAAACATTAATACAGTGCAGTACAAAGTTGTATGTGACTATGGCTCACTTTTTTATCTTAAAAATTTAATACCATTTTGCTAATCTAATGCAAAATATCAGTACTATAAAATTAAGTGGTGTGAAATAGAATATTCATTGTATTTAAATCTCTAATTGTGTCAGTAATCAAGTCATCTGAAGAATCTGTGTACTATATGGTTACTTATTACATGTCACATTCATCCTATTATTTATGGTTAAGGCTAAGATTTTGTCATGGTTATTTTTAGTAAAAGCCATGGACATGTCATGGGTAATAAATAAAAATTCACAGAAGCCATGACCTGTCTGTGACTTTTGCTGCTGTGGCTCCATGGTTTCCCCCACCTCCATGATGGCTGGGAGCTGTGGGGTTTCCTCTCTGCCTGCGGCAGCTGGGAGCTACAGGGTGACCGTATTTCCCAAAGAGAAAACGGGACACCCCCAGTCACACACTCGAGGCGTCCCCCTGCCCCTGCACGAGGCTGTCGCCCATTGACGGAACCCTGAGAAGGGCCCCCTCAGGAGTCTGTCACCTGTCGCTGGAACCTTGCAGGGGGCCCCCCTGTCGCTGCTGTCACTGGAATCCTGCCAGGGCCCTGCTGGCTGCCAGCTCCAAAGTCCCACAGCCCCTGGGACTGAAGCAGAGAATGACCATGACCTCCATGATATAAACATAACCTTGTTTATGATATGAATTGACATATAATTTGTAATGAGATAGAGACCATAATTTAGGGATAAGCACAGGAAGGAAAGGTACAGTGGAACTTTCTATCTTCTCTCTCAGTTTTCTGACTTTTGATTGATTGATTTTCAAATCTTCCTGTTGCATTAACAATAATTTTCTGTAATAATAATTAACCATAAGCTACAATAATTAACCATAAGCTACAATTTCCAACTGCTCATCCTTTTTCTCTAAACAGTAGTAGAAAAAATAGCTTCATAGCAGTATTCCTCAAAGATTTTTTCTTGCTTTATTTACATGTTAAACATTTCACACCTCACTATGAATGTTAGATTTTGTAGTCATTTCTCTTCTGTGGTTTGAATTTCCATTAATCTTTTTCCTTTTTATGTAGAATTTTTATAGCATTAAAAACAAAGAATTTACTGTTACAATGAGTCATTTATGTCTCAGGTCTTCTCATGTGTAGAAATAATGAAGATTTTTATTAAAAGCAGCAGTGTATTTTCTCCTACACAATGGGAGGAAAATGGCAAGGCGGTCTGGTTCTTCTGAAGTATGTATATGAGAACAGAGGACTCCTATTAAAATGTTAACAATGGAACTTAGAAAAGGATAGAATAGCTCTTTCCAAATAAATAAATTCTTTAACTGTTCTTAGAATTCCTCTAGCTGTCCTTTATAATTTGTAAAGGTAAAATGATTTTATCAACACTGAGAAAACAAAATTTACATTTAACACTGAACTACTAATTACTATTCTTTATATTCATTATTACTCTGGTTGTAGAGATGTTAATGGTGATGACCAAATTAAGGTTCTGTAGAACAGTGGTTCTCAACCAGGGGTCTGGGCCCTGTGGAGGGCTGCAAATAGGTTTCCGGTGGTCCGCCAAACAGTGCCAGTGTTAGACTTGCTGGGGGTCAGGGCAGAAAGCTGAAGCCCCACCACATGAGTATAAAGCCTGGGTCCCTGAGCCCTGCCACCCGGGGCTGAAACCGAAGCCTGAGCAACTTAGCTTTGTGGGGGCCTCCGTGGCATGGGGCCCCAGGCAATTGCCTCGCTTGCTATCCCCTAATGCTGCCCCTGGCTTTTATATGCAGAAAACCAGTTGTTATGGCACAGGTGGGCAGTGGAGTTTTTATAGCATGGGCAAGGGGAAGGGCTCAGAAAGAAAAAGGTTGAGGACCCCTGCTGTAGAATATAAAAGTCCTTAAATCCGTTGGGTCTAAAAAGTAAAGGCATTGATACTCACTCCTGTTAGATGCTGAGTCCTTAATACCAAGTGACTGCAAGAGTAGTGCTCAGGACCTCTTGGGAGCTGCTCACAACTTGAACTACTCAACTGGAGAGTGTATTTATTAGTTGTTTTCATTTTAGGTCACCATGACCAAACTACAGTTTTGTCAAGAGACTCAGCTTTGAAGTTATATTAAAAAATGTGAATAATTCATTCTAAAATGTAGCCTTTTCAGGAAAACCTGGATAGGCTTGAAGGAATGGAAGTAGCAAAACACAAAGCAATAGAGTTGTTGAATGTGTCCAAGACTGAAAAGAAAATAAGTGCCAGAAGAAACTATCTGCATTTGGAAATTAAACACAAATTCAGTTATTACTTATGCTACGCAGCAACTTTCAGTACATATAAAAGAAGCTCTACATGGTTTATAGTTCAATTTTGCTTTGTTGCAGTCAGTATGAATTTGGATGCTGATCTGAATGGAAACAGAATTGGGCCTTACGTGTGAAGGGTTAAATATTTCCATTAGCCTCAAGAATTAGTATAAAATACTATTACTGAGTGCTACGAAGAATAAATCTTCCTTCTGTGTAAAAATTCCTTTAGTCATGTTTTCCAACTTTTACTTTTCTTAACTATGTTCCCATGTCAGAATTCATGTAGCCACCATTAATGCCAAAATTATTTTTTCATCTTAAATATCACTGATCTATTAGTTTTGGGTTGGTTCTAGTTGCAATGAGACATTTATCAACTTTGTCATACAAGGGGAACTCCGTAGGGTCTGTGGAGGGGTATTGTTACAGACATACAATGAATATTCATCCCTACAGGTTTGTGATGAACTGGGAGTTAAAACATCTTAACTCAGCAGCAGGGGCGGCTCTAGGAATTGCGCCGCCCCAAGCAGGGCGGCACGCTGGCGGGGGGCGCTGTGCCGGTCGCCGGTCCCGCAGCTCCGGTGGCCCTCCTGCAGATGTGCCTGCGGAGGGTCCGCTGGTCCCGCGGCTCCGGAGGACCTCCCGCAGGCACGCCTGCAGATACTCCACCGAAGCTGCGGGACCAGCGGACCCTCTGCAGGCACGCCTGCGGGACGTCCACCGGAGCCGCCTGCCGCCCTCCCGCGGCACGCCGCCCCAAGCACACGCTTGGCGCGCTGGGGTCTGGAGCCGGCCCTGCTCAGCAGCCAGGTAATCTGGGGATCTGTGTTTTCACTAATCACATCATTGTCTTCTTCCTGGTGACTAAGGTCTGAGGTGTCATTCAGTAAAGCCTGAAGAACTCCCATGCTTTCATTAATCAGGACCTCCTGGGCTTCAGGAAGTTAGCAGCACTCCTGGGCATTCTAGCATCAGTCTACTCCATGTTTTTTCACTTTCATTTTGGGATTTTTTGGAGAAAATACTCTCCAAGTGGCCATCCTTCCTCTTTGGGCTCAGGGGTCACTCTTGTGTCTAATCTGAAAGAACATTTTAAAACTTTATTCTGATTATTTTTGTGACTGGTTAGTGAGTTTCTTTAAGAAATTTAATGTTTTAATATGAAATTAAGTGCAAATTCTAGTAACAAGAATTTTTAAAATTGTAATTGCACATCACTTTCCTTTGTTATAATTTGCTAAAACTGTACTGACTAGTAGTGCCTGTGTTTTTTCTCTATTTTAATTGGAATATTTGTTCAGTAAGATATCTACTTTGCAATAAGCAAAATAAATGTATCACTATTGTCTGCTTGAGTTAGCAGAGTCCATACGAAATTTAACTAAATCTTATTTAATCTAATTTTTAAAAGGCTTTGGCATGAGCCTGATCTAGAAGCCTCCTGATGCATGCTGTTTTTCCCTCAAATAAGAAATCATGCTGATATCTTAGAACAACGTGTTCTGCATTTTTAGACTGATTTCATGTACAGTATTTGTTAAATACATTTGCAGCAGTATGCTTCAATATTAGGCACCGTTCAAGGAATGCAGATACCAGCCTTCATATGCGACGATGAGTTTGATTTGGGATCTCTCTTTTTAAAGCTGTATCTTTTTGCAAGCAGTTTTCTTACTCCATAATTTAATAGTTCATTAACTAGATCTGAAAAAGTTCTTCATTGTATGTGAAAAGGACAAAAACCTTAAAACAAAATCCCATCCATCTTTTATTGCAGTGAACTCCAGTATATTAGGGGGCGGGATAGCTCAGTGGTTTGCGCATTAGCCTGCTAAACCCAGGGTTGTGAGTTCAATCCTTGAGGAGGCCATTTGGGGATTGGTCCTGCTTTGAGCAGGGGGTTGGACTAGATGATCTCCTGAGGTCCCTTCCAACCCTAATAATCTATGATTCTACCTTTGCTCAAGGGAGTTATAGCAAAATGTTTCTTGAGATGCTTCTGGTTTTTGTCAGAATTGTCATGTGAAAGAAAAGTTAGAGTTGAGAGTTAATCCAAGTTGTAGTAGTGATGGTCAGTTACTGCTGAATACTGGCAGTTGAAATTTTAGGTTTGACCATTTGGAATTTACTGTTGTTTTATAAAAAGATACCAAATTGCCTAACTACTTCCTTTTGAGTCTTGAGCTTTTAAGCACAGATCCTCAGTCATAGTGAGTTTATCACTTCATTCCAGCCACCTACAATCCTAAGGAGCTGTTATATCAGCAAAGAATTGACACAGCATAAAGATTCCCTGGCCACTTCCCCTTTGTCATTTTCAGGGTGGGCAGGATGGAGGAAGGGATGAAGGTTCCTAGCAAACTGGAGGTTAAAAAAAAGAGTCATTTTTGGCAACTAATGCTACCAAGCTTAGCAAAGAGTCAAACAGGATGCTGAGAGGCTGTGTGCCTTCGCACCCCTTTGATGAATGAGGACTATATGTCTTCGATGGCAGGTGGAAACATCTTGATCAGCTCTTGGAAATATTTCCCCTCTCTGACCAGCATCACTTCAGTCTTGCCTGGGTTCAGTTCAGACCAGCTGCTCTTCATCCAAGAACTAATTTCCTGTATACATTCTGACATAGAATCATAGAATCATAGAATATCAGGGTTGGAAGGGACCTCAGGAGGTCATTTAGTCCAACCCCCTGCTCAAAGCAGGACCAATTCCCCACTAAATCATCCCAGCCAGGGCTTTGTCAAGCATGACCTTAAAAACCTCTAAGGAAGGAGATTCCACCACCTCCCTAGGTAACCCATTCCAGTGCTTCACCACCCTCCTAGTGAAAAAGTTTTTCCTAATAGCCAACCTAAACCTCCCCCACTGCAACTTGAGACCATTACTCCTTGTTCTGTCATCTGGTACCACTGAGAACAGTCTAGATCTATCCTCTTTGGAACCCCCTTTCAGGTAGTTGAAAGCAGCTATCAAATCCCCCCTCATTCTTTTCTTCTGCAGACTAAACAATCCCAGTTCCCTCAGCCTCTCCTCATAAGTCATGTGCTCCAGCCCCCTAATCATTTTTGTTGCCCTCTGCTGGACTCTTCCCAATTTTTCCACTTCCTTCTTGTAGTGTGGGCCCCAAACTGGACACAGGACTCCAGATGAGGCCTCACCAATGTTGAACAGAGGGCAATGATCACGTCCCTCGATCTGCTGGCAATGCCCCTACTTATACAGCCCAAAATGCCATTAGCCTTCTTGGCAACAAGGGCACACTGTTGACTCATATCCGGCTTCTCGTCCACTGTAACCCCTAGGTCCTTTTCTGCAGAACTGCTTCCTAGCCATTCAGTCCCTAATCTGTAACAGTGAATGGGATTCTTCCGTCCTAAGTGCAGGACTCTGCACTTGTCCTTGTTGAACCTCATCAGCTTCTTTTGGCCCAGTCCTCTAATTTGTCTAGGTCCCTCTGTATCTTATCCCTACCCTCCAGCGTATCTACCACTCCTCCCAGTTTAGTGTCATCTGCAAACTTGCTGAGAGTGCAGTCCACGATATCCTCCAGATCATTAATAAAGATATTGAACAAAACTGGCCCCAGAACTGACCCTTGGGGCACTACGCTTGAAACCGGCTGCCAACTAGACATGGAGCCGTTGATCACTACCCGTTGTTAGTAGAGGCAGTGGTTACATGTTAGCAGAGACAGTGGTTACATCAGCTGAGAATGAGAGAGAGAGTTGAGTGGCATTGACATAATGTTGGCAACTGAGCCTGTGATGTCTCATTATCTCTCCCAGTATTGAAGAGAAGTGGGGATAGTATGGATTCCTGTTGGACCTCACAGGTGAGGGCCTTTGGAGAGGAGGAGCAGTTGTTTATCTCCACTCTCTGAGTTCTGTTGGAGAGGAACAATAGGAGTCTATACTGCTGGCCATTTACTTCTGCTATGTCATGTAGATGTGTTAGTACTACTTTGTGGTCCATTGTATCAAAGTGTGCGGAGAGGTCCACAGTATAAGCATGTTGATCTTACCTGTGTCCATGGCCATGAGGAGATAATCTTGTAATGCCACTAGAGCCCTCGCTGTGGTGTGTCCTGATCTGAGCCCTGATTGTGAGGTATCCAGGATATTGACTGCTGTCACATGTTGCTAGAGCTTAGTGGTTACTATTTTCTAAATGATTTTGCCCAGAAACAGGAGATTGGAGATGGGACAGTAGTTGGAAAGATCTTCAGGGTTGAGTGTTGGCTTCTTGAGAATTGAGCAAACTATTGTATTTTTCTAGGAGTTTGGTAGATGTGCGTCTCTGAAAGAGGCATTGAATATTTCCATTAGTACTTTGCTTAATAGTTCTTCACTGGCTTTTATGGGTCAGGAGGGAAATAGATCTGCTTCACTGATTGTGATTCTAATATTTTTTCAGGGTTTTTTCAGGGACCAAATTCAGTCATGGGTGATGGGGAGGATAATACAATCTAATTAGGGGTAGAATTTTCTTTCCAAGTTAGCCGTATTTATGTATTCAGTTAATCTCATAATTGAAGTATGTTGACAGTTCTTCACAGCTTTAGTATTTGGATATTCGGGCTATACAGTCTGGGTTGATTAGGCAGTTCACAGTGCAAGATATCTCTGTAGATCTTGATTCTGCCACGTTGATTCTGGAGGAGTAGAAGGCTCATTTTGCCATCTTTACTGCTGTGGCATAGTCTTGTAAGTGTTATTTTGTGCTATGGTGGAGAATTCAAAATGTTTCTACCTTTCTAGATATGCTCTTTATCTGCCATAGCTCATCTGTGACCCATAGTGATCACTGTTGTCTGTGCAAAGGGACGGTGTGGGCCAAGCTGTTGATAGTAGTGAATAACATGGTACTGTACTGTTGTACAAACTCATTTGCACCTTGGCCTTGTGTTTGGGTGGCTTGTTCTCCTGGGATGAATGGAAAACCTATGGTGTTCTGGAGTTTTCAGGGGAGGACCAGCTTTGTTTGATCACCACCTGATGGGAAGGAGAGAAGGGTCTGATCTCTGCCTGGATGAGGCGATAATTGACTGAATCAGGAGATTGGTATGCTGGTGAAGTTTCCAGTGGCCAGTCCAGGGCTGAAGATAGGATCCAACTTATCTCTGGCTGCATTCATAGGTCCAGAGATTGCCTGGGAGAATCCCATGGTTTCCCTGTAAGCCATAAAAGCATAATATGTATAATTGAGATTGTCTGTGAATGTTGAGGTTGTGAAGGACAAGAAATCTGGGCGATTCCAATACCATGCTGGGCAGCAGCTCTGTATGATCCTGCAGGAAGTTGACAGGGTTTGCATTGGAGGGATTGTACAACTCCAGGAGTCCTAGGTACCTCTGGTCCTTCATCTCACTGGTCATATGGATGCGCTCAGATGTTTTGTTTCTGGGATAGAACAATTTGTGCATCCCAGGCTTGTGTGGAGCAGATATGCCAAACCTGTGAAAAAAACGCAGAAATTGGACTTATTTTTGGCTTAATTGGCTTGTGAGTTGCTTGTTGGCTTGTTTTTGGCTTGTAGCTTGTTGGGCTTGTAGCTTGTTGCTTCTTTTTTGATCAGTTCCTGGCAAGCAGGGGCAAGACGGGGAGAGAGTCAGGGATGCGCAGCGGGCCCAGCATGGTCCCAGACTGCAGGCCGGGGGGATCTAGTCACATACAGTGTTGGAGTTCTTAGGGATTGACTTGATTGTTGGCTTATTGTGAAAGTTGGGGTACTTATTTACCATGTGAAAGTTGGCAACTGTGGCTGGGAGCAGGACTGCTATACCACCTCCTTTCCTTTTTTCTGGTGCTTTCTGGAGTCTGTCTTGGCTTGTGACATATAGAATATCCTGTGGGAACTTGCTGTGCTAGAGTCAGGTTGGATGTGGGATTGAACCATGTGGGAGGAGGGATAGCTCAGTGGTTTGCGCATTGGGCAGCTAAACCTAGGGTTGTGAGTTTAATGCTTGAGGGGGCCATTTAGGGATCTGCGGCAAAACTCTGTCTGGGGATTGGTCCTGTTTTGAGCTGGGGGTTGGACTAGATGACTCCTGAGGTCCCTTCCAACCCTGAGAGTCTATGATTCAGTGATTCATGCAAGGCCAGCTGCTTCACCCAACCTTCTATATAGGGGAAATTTTCCAATACTCTATAAGCTAGCTAAAGGACACCTGCACTGTCATATCTGGCCCTTTGTGCAAACAAACAGAAACACAAACACCCCTACCTTTCAGAAGTACCAGTATGTGTAACTAGTGTTTAGATCAACTGTCAGTAATTGAAGGCCCTCTGATATGGGCTAGGCTTAATGCACTGTGTTGCATTTTAAAGAAAAACATCCTGTATTGCTGACCTCAGGCATTCAAAAATCACAAGTCAGGACCCCCCAAATCATCTAATATGTTTAAAAATCATAAGATTAAAAATAATAAATATCTTTTTATTTATCTTATAATTTTCGAAACTTTAGGTTTCACATTTTACAACTTTTCTCCAAACCATGAAGGGCAAAAAATTACTTTTTAAAAATAACGAAAGCTGAGATTCTCCTGAACTCATATGACTCCAGAAGCGGAGACTTTAAGAAACACAGCAAGTAACATGAGCCTCACAGTAAAATCATGAGTTGGCAACACTGCTATGCTCATAATAGATTTTTATGTACTATCACACAGCAACATTTAAATACTTTGGTGATGTGTGCAGTTTAAATACCTGCATAGAAAGAGCATTTACTTCTTCCTGGGGAATGGGTACTCCTTAAATGGTGCTTCTAAGTGGATATTATAGAAATTAGTGGATATGTTCCTGTTTTTAAATGAGTATTTGTGAACTTCTGCTGAAATTAGCATGTACCCCTTCAGTGAATTTGATTTTTACAAAACACTTATGCTGAGTATTCTGTGGGTCACATGGAAGAGTTTAATCAAGTTGATATAGGCAAAATGTATACATACGTTTTCTTTCATATTTTTGACTGCATGATAATAAATTCTTATTTTCACACTTTGGTATCTCAGAACAAAATTTCCCAGTCTTTTCTCATATAGAGAACCTTAAAGTGCAATGGGCCTAAACCTAGACATCCTAACTTGAGAAAAGGAGGAAGATTTTGAGTTCCAGGGAAAGGTACCCTTTTCCCTTCCTCCTCATCCCCAGTATTTTGCATCTTATGGAAGGGTCAGGATAAATTTGAATGTCTTTTTATTTTTCCTGTTGCATCTGTTATAATTACCCTCAACTTCTTACTCCATTTCCCCAAGGGCTTGATGCTTTGTCTTTATCAGTCTTATATGCAGGGGCGGCTCCAGGCACCAGCGCACCAAGCGCATGCCTGGGGTGGCAAGCCGTGGGGGGCAGCCTGCCGGTCGCCGTGAGGGCAGCAGCCAGGCTGCATTTGGTGGCATGCCTGTGGGAGGTCTCCCGGTCCCGTGGCTTCAGTGGCAATTCGGGGTGGCAGGTACGCCGAAGGCGCGGGACCAGCAGACGTCCCGCAGGCATGCCGCCGAAAGCCGCCTGACTGCTGTGCTTGGGGTGGCAAAATACATAGAGCCGCCCCTGCTTATATGGAAATTATTATGGAAACATTAGAGTTGCTGGGATTATAAACTGAAAAAAAATGGGTAAAATAGTGCATTATCCATGTGATTGACACAAAAAGTGAATAATACAAAATAGGAGTATGGTACATAAGAGGCTGGTACAGTTTTTTAAAAATATATTAATTCAGCACGCCATGCCATATTATTAGTTCTGCAAATTTCTTTAAGCACAGAGATGATTGGAAGTCCCTATCTGATGAAAAAAAAAACTTTCTTCCAAAAGTGGTAAATATAGTATTATATGTTGTATATATTTGTTTCTATTGTGTAACCTGTTTTTTCTTTTTGCGTTCAGTTGCCATAGCCCAAGGTGGAGCAATCCAGATTTCTAATCCAGCATCTGATGGCGTCCAGGGACTGCAGACATTAACAATGACAAATTCAGGAGCTCCTCAGCCAGGTGCTACCATTGTGCAATATGCAGCACAAACACCTGATGGCACACAGCAGTTTTTTGTACCTGGAAGCCAAGTTGTTGTGCAAGGTATATTTTGTGATCTACTACATTTTAGATTTATACAAATTATTTTTTCACAAAGTGCGTTTTGTTGGTGTGCACATTATGGTGATGTTAAATCAGTGGAAGAATTACTAATAAAAGGAACTGAGAAAGTTAGTGTTAGGAGAAGAGTGGGTTGGTTTGCTCACTAAGGGCAGCTACTCTCATTTGAAAATAAATGTTTATGTACTTTAGAGGAAATATAATAATGAGGGAAGAGCATGATGACATTGCTGTCTCATATGTACACTTTTGTCCAGGCCTTGTGAGATAGTGTTTCATAGTAGGTCAAGAGTGGAGTGCTGCAGTTTGAGTTTAATTGGAAGTTGCTGTGTAATTGGAGTAAATAAAATGAAATTAAGAAGTCTTCTTTGCGTGCTTGCTCATGTTGATTTCATTCTAGGTGTGTGTGTGCCCACATGCACAGTTGTTGGAGATTTTTGCCTTAGCAGTATCCATAGGGCTGGCGCCCTCTGGAGTGCCGCGCTCATGCATCGGTATATTAGGCACCACCAGTCCTACACCCTCTCAGTTCCTTCTTACTGCCCATGACGGTTGGTCAGAGTGCCTTGTCTTGCCTGGCAAGAGTGTTAGTGGTTTTTCTAACAGCCCATTGACAGTCTTCTTTGTATATAGTTCTCAGATAGTTAGTTAGCTATTAAGTGTTAAGTGTTAGGTGTTAGTTTAGTATAGTTAGAGTCCCAGCAGAACTTGGCCCCAGAGCAGGGTATGCCCCATTCCCTGGGCTTCAAAACATGTTCATCATGCAGCAGGCCTATACCTATTAGTGACCCCCACAGCAGCTGTTTGAAGTTCTTGGGAGAGTCCCATATAAAGGAGAAGTGCAGGATTTGTAAGAACTTTTGTCCCAGAATCCAGAAAGAGTGGGTCATCCGCCTGAAAGCCCTCCCCATGGAGGCTGCACTTCGCCTGGTGTTGGAGCCTTCCTGATTGGACTCTGTGCCCAGCACCTCAGCATCAGTGCAGAGCACTCCACCGGCACCAGGTTCCTCCTGGCACCATTCCCCCTCGCCAATGCCCAAAAAGCGTCAATAGAAAAGAAACTTCCCAGCGCCATCCAAGGAGGGGAAGGGGTCTCTGGGCATAGGTCCCAGTTCAGGCCACATGTCCACCATGGAGCTGCAACGGGATGCCGCTGTGGTCAGACCCTCTAGCCCAACCAGGGATCTTCCTTCAACTCCTGGGAGTGGTAGGAGACCCCGGCTCCTACTGGGGCCTGCAACACCTGAGGTTGCCCCGGTGGCTAAAGACCTGATGGTCCTACTGGTACCAAATACACCACACCTGGTGCTGGATGTGCCTAAGACCCTGCAACCCATCACGGGTTGATCTTGGGGTCAGGTGCAGAGAAACCTCAATCTGTTATGTTTCACCTGTCGGGATCTGTGTGTTTTGATAAATACAGAAAAATAAACTCTGATACCAGTGCAATGGATAGAGTTCATTGGAGTGGTCCTCGACTCCACTCAGGCCAGAGCCTTTCTCCCTGAGACCTGGTTCTGAGCCATGACAGACCTGATCTTGTACGTGTGGGCCAAACCTCTCACCACCACTCACATGTGCCTGAGATTGTTGGGCCACCTGGCAGCCTGTACTTACATGGTCTGGCACACGCAGCTCCATCTCAGGGCCCTACAGGTGTTGCTGGTGTCGGTCTACTTCCCCAACAGACACAACATAGCCTGTGTAGTCAGGGTACCGGACCACATACTGTCGTCACTCGCATGGTGGTCAAATCCCGTATCGGTGCTGGAGGGAGTCCCCTTTGCCGCCCGATCCTCGTCAGTAACCCTGGTCTCCGATGCCTTGGATCTGGGATGGGAACCCACCTGGACAATGTCAGCACACAAGGACGTTGGTTGAGTCACAATCGCCCCTTCCACATTAACATCAGAGAGCTCAGAGTGGTTCACTTGGCCTGCCAAGCTTTCCTGTCTCATCTGAGGGGCAGGGTGGTTTAGATCCTGACAGACAACACCGCTGCAATGTTCTATATCAACAAACAAGGCAGAGCTCACTTGTCAGCCCTTTGCCAGGAAGCTCTTCCGCGGTGGAACTTCTGTTTTCATCGTGCCATTAATCTTGCAGCCATACGCCTCCCTGAGGCCAGGAACACATTGGCAGTTCCCCTCAGCAGGACCTTCTTGTCTTGCCATGAATGGGCACTCCACCTGGAGATGGTCAGCGTCATCTTCCAAACACGGGGGACTTCCTGGGTGGACTTGTTTGCATCCAGGCAGAGCAGGAAGTGCCACGTTTTCTGTTTGATTCAGGGGATTGACAGAGGCTCTCTGTCAGGCGCCTTTCTGCTCCTGTGATCGTATGCCTTCCCTCCAGTGCCATTAATCCACAGAGTTCTCATGAAAATCAAATAGGACAGGGCAAAGGTGATCCTCAGAGTGCTGGCTTGGCCACGCCAGCATTGGTTCAGCCCACTGCTGGACCTCTTTGTGGATGCCCTGCTACAGTTGTTGCTTCAGCTGGACTTGATGTCACAGAGCCACAGCCGTCTTCTGCACCCCAACCAGGCAGCGCTGCACCTGATAGGTTGGCTGCTGCATGGTTAAATATGGAGGAGCAGGAATGCTCGGCCCATATCCAACAAGTCCTGTTGGGCAGCAGAAAACTCTCCACCAGGGAGACCTACCTGACCAAACAGAAGCGGTTCACGTACTGAGTGTTGGACCAAGGTATTCGGCCCAAACAGGCCTCGCTGCAGTCAATCCTGGACTACCTCCTGCATCTCAAGCTCCAAAGTCTGTCTCTTTCATCTGCCAAGGTCTAGTTGGCCATTATTTCCCCCTCCTATCCCCCGTCCCAGGCCAAGTCAGTCTTCACTCATGACATGACAGTCCAGTTTCTAAAAGTTCTGAAGTGACTCTACCATCACATCTGGGACCCAGTCCCTCCACGGGACTTAAATCTCATGCTTTCTAGGCTCACTGGCTCCCCCTTCGAACCTTTGGCATCCTGTTCCCTCCTTTTCCTCTTGTGGAAGGTCTTAGCAATAACATCTGCCTGTAGGGTCTCTGAGATTAGGGCACTTACCTTGGAGCCGCCCTACACTGTGTTCTACAAGGACAAGGTCCAGAAAGAAGCCTCATTCTCAAAGGTATAACATTTGTACTTATGGAGTACTGGAGGCTCAGGGCATTGCTAAGGAGCTATAGAGCCTTTCACCTGTAGGTCATGATTTTGAGTCCTTCCCCATTCAGCAAGGATTGTTCCCATCTAATGGATCTTTGGTAGTCCCATATGATATAAGATTGGTGAGTCCCAGTTTGAGTTCCCGTGTCACAAACTCATCACTATGTTTTGTACTTCATTGTAGGCTCTTTGGGGCAGAGACTGTGCCTTACCATGTTTTTGTACAGTGCCTGGCACAATGGGGCCCTGGTCTCAATTGGGTCTTCTAGGAAAAGCTCCAGCCAGGGGAACAAAATCTCCTTACTAACTATAAATTTGTAGAAGTTGGCAATTCTATAATTGTCACACACATTGGGGGTGTGCAGAAAGAGTTGAAAAATTAGAAGGCACACCAAAAATTATGATTTATACTTCTTTAAAAAAACTCTTGATTTTTTTGTCTAATTTAACTATTTTTAGGGGTCTGACTCATGATTTTTGGAATTGGCAATACTAAGATTATGAAATAATTTTCATCAGGTTTTGCTGTCAATGTGTCTTTGAGTCTGATTTACAAGTAGATCTGTGAGTGTGGTCTGTAAATTAGGAACATATGTAAATTAGAATAAACCAAAGCTAGGCTACAGAAATATGACAGGATGCTTTATCATCAAAACCAGTTTTTTTGGGCTGCAGTTTTAGTGAGCTGTTCCAGGACAAAGCACGTTAATGACAGAGGTAGGCTAGTGAGGTCATTGTGA
This sequence comes from Mauremys mutica, assembly GCF_020497125.1. NCBI lineage: Eukaryota > Metazoa > Chordata > Testudines > Geoemydidae > Mauremys > Mauremys mutica. Next base: position 268,729,101 of record NC_059073.1, read on the forward strand.
TGTCAGTGTTCCTGCTTGTAATCCTGCACATGCTTGCTAGTTTGGAACATTTCATGTTGGGCTGTGATAGAGCAACAAGAGAATCCCATATGCAAAAGCTGATCATGGCTGTAACAGGAGATGAAACAGGTAGGAATCTCTTGTCAGGGTCTTTAAAATAGCAGTTTCTATACTTTATTTGGAAATCCAGAAAAGATTTCATAGCTAGCAATATGTGGAACTTGTTTTTAGAACTTGTTGAAGTACCTCTTTAATTTTACAGTGCAAAGTTGCACAAATTGGTGCTAATTATTTTTATTCCCCATTAGCTAATACAGCATTTTAGTGTAAATTTACCATTTTTAATAGCACTCTTTAGTGTATCTTTGTTGTTGCATTGCAGTAGTCTCTTTACAACAATATGTGCAGCTGGTCCGTTGCTTTTTGGTTTAGTAATAAATAAACTATCACGTCAGATTATTTTAGCCTGTCAAAACTAAAGTGGAGCTGTAAGTGAAAGATGTGCACTGTTCCAGTTATATAAATAAGCCTTTACTGTTCATTGCTAAAGAAAATAGGGAGCACAAATGCATCTGAAAGAGCTTTAGTGTTCCGTGTTGTAATGTCTGCTTGTTTTTTCCTCCTCTGTTTAAAATGGTCTGTTCCTCAGCTAATTGAGTTCAAAAGGCTGACGTCATTAGATTTCCTGGAATCGTGTTGCAGTGGGGAACTGGAAAAGTTAAACTCCAAACAAGATACACATTGACGTCAGCTCCGAGTCATGCTGTGATTTAGTCAGTTCCTTTCTGCTTCATCAAACGCTGCAGAGTTGTAATGTTAACTAGTTTGCAGCTTGTGTCTACGTTCTGCTCTTAGCTGAGTAAAGCTATTTCATATACTTTGTTTTATTACTCCAGAAGTGTAAGTATCTTCTCTACGTCCACACTTTAGGGTCTTGTGTTCACACAAACAGCTATTCAGGAGCAAGCTAGAAAGCTTATGGGGGGAAAGTTAAAAACGCTTCCAATAAGGTAGTTATTGGTATGCTTCACAAAGGGGGAGGGATATATAGCCTGTCACATTCTTTTTCCTGGGTAGCCTTTATAAGAACTTGACTCTGCCTTCTCTCTAGTGCTCATCAAGAGAATATTTTTTCAACAGCCTGTTTTTAAATGAATTTTTATTAGTATGTTGGTCTTACTAAAATTCTCCAGATAAGGTTGATTTACAAGGTAAGCTAAAATGTTGCTTGGGTGGGATTTTTTTAGTAATTTAGTCATTTTGTAAATTATGTGCCGGAACTCAGATACAGCCCAAGGCTTTCAGTGAATGCTTTTTACCCAGTTTGCTTAACTAATTTTGCTTAATCTTAAGGAGAAAGTGACTTGCTTGGGGAAATGCAGTGAGAGCATGGGTCAGCCATTAGGACTATCCTGGTTCCCAGTCTTTGGCTGTTACCAATACGTACCACTGACCTTAGTGTTTGATTTGAGTTTGGTCTGTCTTGTGAAAAGAATTTACAATCTACATTAAGTTTCTTTATAAAGTCATATGAATATTACTGTATTTCCTTAAGATAAGTGAATTGAGCAAATACTTTTATTGTAAATCACATTTTTCTGGGACTTTGTTCAGGAAGAAAAAGATCACTGTGGCTGTAATTCTTCCCTCTCTAATAAGATCCTGCAGTCTGATTTGTATGGTAGACTAAACTCTTACACTTGCATAGAGTACCATTAAAGACAATAGGGTTTCACATGTTTGCAGGGTTTCATCTGCATTGATAGGATTATATTATTTCTTTTGTCTTTTAGGTTGTTGAACTAGTCTCACTGACTCCTATTCAATATGATGCTTTGACTTTCTGTGATGGTGATATCATACCTGCCATGGAAGTCACCAATAGAATATCTGGTGGAGCATCATATAGAGCAGGAGCTGGTGAATCTCTACCTCAGGGGGACCAGAAAGACAAAAACAGATTAGTTTAAAGTAAATAATAAACTGAATTACTTTCTTTATTTTGAGGCTTTCCACTTCCACTCTTCCAGTGTTTAATGGATCATTATTATTTTATTAGTTATTGCAGGTATCTGTAAGGCATCCATCACTATGGAATCTGGGCACATTTCACATAGGTTAGAATCATACCAAACATCAGCATTTCTAAAACATCTCAATCTTTCCATCAAAACTTTTCATAACTCTATCCCCACCTAAATCTTAAACCTTGCCTTGTGTCCCCTCTTAACCATTTCACTCTGACAGTGATTCCAGTCTCAATACACAATTTCCTTTCTCCCTTCATGGCTCTGTGCATTTTTCTATATCACCTTAGGAGGAGTAGGTAATGCTGCTCATACCAGCTTTCCATGTGTAATCCTGTCTTCACTCAAGTTCCTCTTAAAAACCCACTTTTTTGTGAATTTCACAAGAAGCATGTTTTTCATTTATAATTAAACACAACCACCACCACTCCCCCAAACCAAATAAAACCATCCCCTCCTCTGGATTTCCCAGTGTGTCCCATCCTCTGGGTCTGCCTTTTAGACTGTGATATCTTTGGGGACAGGAACTATATTTATATTGTGCATTGTATAGCACCAAAGGCTCTTGATGCTAAAGAAATAAGAATAATAATAAAGAATAGAAAAATAGCTGGATATACTTTACATGTACTCTTTATGTCACTTTTTGCAGCTTGTCTTTAAGGAAAATGGCAATTTTCTTTCTGGTCAATTCTAATTTTTTGAGACATTATATACAATGATTTGCAGAAAGAAATAATCACAGCTCAAATGTAATTTAATTCAGTGTGTTGTAAAGTGCTTTGAAGAGATTTACTGTACTGCACAATCTCATTATTCTGATATACTGTGACGTGAACTAAAAAATGTTGAGGCTTTGTCTGAGTTTTGGTGTAATGATCCGATTGCTAGCTTTGCTGGATCAAAACAATTGTTTTCCTCTAACATCATGCTTTTAGAACTCACTGGCATCTATTTGTTAGGTAGGGAAAGACATTATGCTGACCTGGTCGAGGCATTATCATCATGCTTTATTTGAATTACAGTAGCATCCTCTAGAGGCCCCAACGGAGATAAGGGCTCAATTGTGCTAGAGCCCTATATATATATATATACATGGGGCAGTGTGTTCACTAGAGAAGAAAAAGTGTTTTTATCTTGCATTAGCTGACATGAGTTAAAATCCTGGTGAAATAAAAGGCAGTTTGTAGTTGACACAGGTGTTGTTAGGTGATCTTAAAGACTATGGGGAAGTCTAGGGTTACCTGCAAATTCAAGTAAAAATTACAAATGTTCTGTCTTCACTAGGATTTTTATTCATGCTAGTTAACTCAAGCTAAGATGACACCTTTTTCCTAATGAAGATGCATCCAGTGAAAGTCAATCCCTGCCCTAAAGACTTAAATAGACATGACAAATATAGTGTCGGACCACAGAAGTATTATTACTCCATTTTAGAAATGGTGAACTGAAACAAAATCCATGTGCTTAAGTACCTCACCAAATCAGGAGCTAAGTGACTTGCCGTTGGTCACACAGGGAGACCAATATTGAGCCCAGATCTCTTGAATGCCAATCTGTCCAGTGCCTTACTTACAAGGCCATCCTCTCTTGCTTGAATGTGACCTATGTCCAGTGAATTTTTGGTGTGGTCTTCCTAGGAGTCTATTATTTTAAATCTATTTTTCTCCTATTTCACAATTTCTGAGTACTGCTTTAGAAGATCCACTGGTGTGAAAAGATGTGGAAGAAGGCTATAAGAAGGGTAATTATTTATTCATTTAGTTTTTTCTATATTTTCCACCATATAACTGACTTCTCTTATCTTCCCAACCCGTGTGTCTCTCCCTCCCCCCCCTCAAAAAAAGTGGAGTGTTGGGGGAGTTTTACCTTTTGTTTTTAACCCATTTCTGAATTTCACTGACTGTTCCATTATTTGTGTACTGGAATTACTTTTTTTAAAGAAATGCAGTACAAAATTTAATGAGATGATGTGATAGCACCTGAAGTTTGATCTTCTGTATTCATCTACTGTGATGAGGGAAAGTTATGCTCTTTGGTCTGCAATGATATAGAAAACATATCAAAATTTACAAGCAAGAACTTGCTCTTATTTTTAAGTATGAGACACTCAACATTTAAATGTATATTAATTTAAAATGTCAGACATGCCACATACATTGACTTACCCAGCTTTCATGACATTTTAAAGGTTGCCTTTTGTCATAAAAGTAGCAAGAGAACATCTTAGAAATGAATGAAAAATTAGAGAAACTAATAAAACAAAGGGAGAGCATCAGAAAGGGATTGGTTCCAAGTTAAAAACATAAAACTACTTTTAAAATGTGTTGTATAACTAACGTGTTACAAAGTAGATAGAAGAAGTCTTAGTTGTATTTGTTAGCTTTTGTGTCGACACATCACAAGCCTATGAAATGTTTAATGTAATAGAGATCCTGATTAACATATCAACAGACATATGCTATTTCAGTTAGATTTTGACAGGTAAGTTTATATAAAGTAAAAAATGTTCTTCTTTAATATAGCTGCCACTGGAGACATGCCAACTTACCAGATCCGAACTCCCACCACAGCCTTGCCTCAAGGAGTAGTAATGGCAGCCTCACCAGGAACTTTGCACAGCCCTCAGCAGCTAGCAGAAGAGGCAACACGCAAAAGGGAACTGAGACTTATGAAAAATAGGTAAGTGTGTAACAATAATAGTAGTCACTGCTGCAAAGGGCAAATGTCAGCTACGATTAATCTTCTTCAAAGGAAAGTATTATAATAAATTCTTACTCTTAAGGTCATGTGGCCCTTGATGTGATGGAGGGAGAGCAGAACATTCTTAGCTGTTAAACCACGTCACCAGCAAGTGTGTACCTACACAGCACTGATGTATAATGGCCAATAATTGCCTAAATCATAAATAGCTTTTCTTCAACTGTGGTTTGAGCATTGGCCTGCTAAACCCAGGGTTGTGAGCTCAATCCTTGAGGGGGCCATTTAGGGATCTGGGGCAAAAAACTGTCTGGGGATTGGTCCTGCTTTGAGCAGGGTGTTAGACTAGATGACCTCCTGAGGTCCCTTCCAACCCTGATATTCTATGATAGTGAAGATAAAATGAGCCACCTAACTGAGTCATGAGGAACATCCTTTCCTGCAAAACTGTGTTACTAAATCTAAGCTTTCATTGAAAAAAATATTTGTAGCCTTCATGACTGTGAAAATCAGTTTCAAAGTTAACAGATCAGAAACCAATGCAGTGTTGTCTTCCTGAGTCTATAGAGAGCCTGAAACAAGAATTCTCAAATCAAAGGCATGAGCTGTCTGACTCATCCCCATGGACTTTTAATACTGAAATATAATTATGACAATTTAAATGTCAACATTAACTTTTTTATTGCCAGTCATATTTTGTAGAGGTATCCAGCTAGTGTACTTATCACTGTGGCAGAGCTCCGACCTTGTCTCCATGGGTCCCGCGCTTCCAGGCGGTTTATACTAGCCTCAGAGGCTCACTGCGACCCTCCACGTACCCTTCTCTCTCTAGGGCCAGGGTTACAGTCTACTGAACCCTTTTCATCATAAGCCAGCAAGGAGGTTGGTGAGAGAACTCCCACAGTCTCTGTTGTCCCTACGGGCTTATTCAAGAACAGTTGAGTCTCCTGTCCTGACAGGGACCTGTCTTCCCTTCCCAGGAGGTGTTTCTGTAGTGACAGCTTGGGGGGAACCTGGGCCCGCCCTCTACTTCGGGTTCTGGCCCAGGGACCCTAGTGACAGCAGCTGTTGGCAGCCAACCTTTCACTGCCAGGGCTGCTACACTTCCCTGGGCCACTTCCCCACAGTTCTCCTGCTTCTCTCTCTTAACGCCTTCTTCACTTTTACCTTAGGGCTCCCTTCCAGTGGCTTGAGGGTGTCTTTATTACCCAGCCCTTCAGCCACACTTCCTTTCCTCTGGCTCCCTTTTCCTTCCCCCTGCCTGATCGGAGTGAGCTCTTTTACAGTATCAGAGGGGCCTTAATTAGAGTCAGGTGTTCACATTAGCTTAATGGCCTCACCTGACTCTTTGCAGGCTAATTGGAGTCATGCGTTCTCCCTAGCCTGGAGCAGCCCCAGCTCTGGTCAGTCACGGAACAGAAAACTGCTTATCCAGTGGCCAGTATATCTGCCTTCCCCTACTCTGCTGCACCCAACTGGCCGGGGTCTATCACATAGTTATGTTACCTGCACTTCTCCAGGAGCCAAAAAGCCCCAGTGATTGTCCACCCCTTTGTTGCTGTTAAATATATCTAAATATAAGATTTAAACATTACATTTACAGTTCTATTCTTTAGTATACATGTATAAACACATTTCCCTCTGATCTTCGTTCAGAGATGATTTCGCCTTTTTTTCTTTGAGTGCTTGTTCACCTCCATTCCAATCAGGTGTGCATAGTTGCCAGAAATTTTTCCTCCAGCAGCTCCTGTCGGGTCAGCTGTGGAGCCCCCTGGTGCCTTCATGGCACTCAATATATGAATCTGCCGACCCGGCCCCTCCTCAGTTCCTTCTTACCGCCTGTGATGGTTGTCAGAGCTGCGAGTGGCTTGATTACAAGTTCTACTCGCTTACCCTAGCTTTATAGTGTAGTTTACCTTAATAGTTTGTAATTGTTCTAGTTTTATTAGTTACTAGTAGTTCTGTTAGGAATGGGGAGTTTCCCCTTCACCTCAACCTTTCCCCTTGGGGACCTCGGGGCATGCCTTGATCCCTGGGGTTCAAGCCCTGCAAGTCCTGCAATAAGCCCATGCCAACGGGTGACCTCCGCAACGCTTGTTTAAAGTGTCTGGGGAAGGCTCACCAAGCCGATAGGTGCAGGATTTGCAAGGGTTTTTGAGTGGGATTTCAGGTTGAAACAGCTCCTCATGGAGGTGGCTCTTAAACCGCAGCCCGCCTCGGCACGGCAGGACCCGACACCAAGCTCCTCAGTGCGGAGTGTGCCGGCATCAGTACCAGAATCGGCATCGCAGAAGATCTCCAAGCACAGAGACTTGCGGCACTGCACCGATCTCCCATGCCTAAGACTGTGGGAACCTCCTGGCTCTCCAGCACCGCAGAAGAAGCACACAAAGCAGGGTAGAGATGGATCTCCTGTGAGACCCTCCCCTGTAGTCTCAGCCAATGGAGCGCATCCCAGAAAGGAACACCCCTCTCCGAGATCCTTGGAGTTGGCTCCGGGAACTTCAGACACACAAGGAGTACCGCTGAGCCTGGAACCATTGGACTCCCCAATCCACATGGTGGAGGAGGTGGGGCTGCCATCCTCTCCGGACATCTTCGAGGCTGTGCGGGACTTCATTGCCATGACAGCACCGTGGTTTCTGGCTCTCCGCAAGAAGTCCCCGGCACCACTGAGGGCGCCACCACCTCACGGCAAGCCAACAATGGAGCGCCTGCCTGCATCGCCAAGTCAACAATCCCCTGCACTGGAAAGGGGGCGCCACTCAGAGTCTCGGCGCTGGTCCTTGGATCATCAGAGGTCCCGCTCCCAGCGCAGATCATCATTGTGCCACCAGTCCCCTCGATACAGATCGAGGTCTCGGCACCATTCACCTGGCCAGCTCCGACTGGCATCACCATGGCCCTCTAGATCCCAGTCCCCATCCTCAGAATCTGACATGAAGTCTAGCTACTCACACCAGAGCCAGCACCACTTGACACATCGGCGGCCTGATGTGGGTACAATGCCATGGCCACCCCAATTGCAAGGACCGGCACAATGGCCTTTTTGGATCCCTGGGCATATCACCAGTCCCAGGGTACCTTGTCCAAGGGCTCCCAGTTGGTGGCAACCAAGCCCAGGCTGCTGATGGCCTCGTCCAGCCATCCCACACCCAGAGGTGCTGAAGGGATTCTGGTTACAGCACCTTCACTGACACAGATCCCTGCTCCTATGGTGGAACGAGATCATTGACCCAGAACAGCAGGTCGAGCGGCAGGTCCCCATGGACCAACAGGCCTGGGATGACCCGGTTCCCCCACCTGCATCCTCATCCTCTTCCCTGGATGAGACGGTAGAGGGAACTTCGGTCTCAGGACCACCACCCATAGATAGTCTCGCCCATCAGGACCTATTCCGCAGGGTGGTGTGCAACATGAGCTTGCAAGCTGAGGAGGTGATGGAACAGGAGGACCCAATGGTGGATATTTTGGCCCCAGAAGGTCCATCCCGAGTAGTGCTTCCACTCATTAGGACCATTCAAAACATCACCAAAACTGTGTGGCAGACACCAAAACTGTGTGGCAGACACCGGCCTCCATCTTCCAAATGGCCAAGGGAGTAGAATGCAAATTCTTCGTTCCCTTCCAGGGTTACAAGTATCTATACTCCCACCCGCAGCCCTGCTCCTTGGTGATGTTTGTGGTTAATGAACATGAAAGGCAGGGGCAGCAGGGACCCACGCCTAAGTCCAAGGACTGTAAAAAAACCGACCTTTTTGGTAGAAAGGTCTACTCCATGGGCGGCCTACAGCTCAGGATTGTTAATCAGCTGTCAGTCCTGAGCAGATATAATTTTAATTCATGGAACTCCATGCTCAGATTTAAGGAGCTAATACCATTGGAATCCAGAGATGAGTTTGGGGCCATTGTGGAGGAAGGCAAGACAGTGGCACAGACCTCTTTACTGGCCTCACTGAACGCTACTGACTTGGCAGTGCGTACCTTGTCCTCTGGCATAGACATGAGGAGGACCTCATGGCTTCAAGTTTCAGGCCTACCCCACTAGGTCCAACAGACTCTGCAGGACCTGCCCTTTGATGGGACAGGATTATTCACAAAGCAAACAGACGCCAATCTACACAACCTAAAGGATTCGAGGGCAATGATGAAGTCATTGGGGATGCTTACCCCCGCTACTCAGCGAAAACACTTTAAACCTCAACTCCCTCAACGTCCTTACCAACCTCGCCCTAGGCAAGACTTTTCTAGAAGGCAAGGTAGGAATGGCAGGCGTAAGCCATCCCAGCCCTCATTATCACAGGCATCCACCTTCTCAGCCTCCAAGCAGGCCTTTTGAAAGTGTGCCTGGGGACATCGTGTCAGACCGTATATCAGATCCTCAACCCTGCTTTCGGAATCGTCTACCCACTTCTACCGTGCATGGTCCCAAATAACACTGAACCACTGTTTTCTCCGCACAGTAGAAGTGGGATATTCTCTCCAATTCTGCTCCTCCCCTCCCTCCCACCCCACTTCCCTGTCCTTCAGGGACCCTTCTTACGAGCAGTGCCTTATCCAGGAGGTGCAATCGCTCCTTGCCATAGGAGCATTGGAGGAGGTTCCTCGGGAGCTAAGGGGCAAGGGGTTCTACTTGCACTATTTCCTAATCCCCAATGCAAAGGGGGGTCTCAGACTGGTACACTGCCCTCAACATGAAAGACGCGTACTTTCACATAGCTATTCGGCCCACGCACAGACGATTTCTGCAGTTTGTAGCCAGCCACAAATACTATCAGTTCATGGTCCTCCCCTTCGGTCTGTCGACACCCCCTCAAGTGTTCACCAAGTGTATGTCATTTGTAGCAGCCTTCCCCTGCAGGAGGCAGGTGCAGATATATCCCTACCTTGATGACTGGCTACTCAGGGAGCAGGTGGAGTCTCAAGTCATACTAGTCAGAGCAACTTTTGAGAGGCTGGGTGTCCTGTTCACCGTGAACAAATCAACCTTGTCACCGACTCAAAGACTAGAATTCATTGGTGCAGTGTTGGACTCGGTACAGGCAAGGGCGCTCCTGCCAGAGACCTGATTTCAGACAATGACAGACATTATCCAAAGCCTCAGGTGATACCTGACCACTACCGCGAGGGGATACCTGAGTCTCCTCAGCCACATAGCAGCCTGCATTTACGTGGTTTGGCATGCTAGACTGAGGCTCAGACCACTTCAAGCATAGCTCATGTCTCTATACTGCCCGGGGCGCGACAGCCTGGAATCTGTGGTCACAGTACCAGACCAGGTACTCGAGTCCCTCCAATGTTGGCTTGACCCTCGCACAGTCTGCAAAGGAGTTCCCTTCAACAGCCCCCAGCCCTCCTTGGCCCTAGTAACAGATGCGTCAGCTCTGGGGTGGGGAGTGCATCTGGGAGAGCTCCAGACACAAGGATTATGGCTGCAGGACGAGCTCTCCCTGCATATCAATATCAGAGAGCTCAGAGCAGTATGGCTAGTATGCCAAACCTTCCTATCCTGGCTCAAGGCCAGTGTGTGTGCGGGTAATGACGGACAACACCACGGCCATATTTTACATCAACAAGCAAGGTGGAGCCCGCTCTTCCCCCCCATGTTGGGAGGCCCTTCAACTATGGGAGTTCTGCATAGCCCACTTCATTCACCTGGAGGTGTTCTATATCCCAGATGTACAGAACAAACTAGTGGACCACCTCACAATCATGAGTGGGCCATCCATCCGGATGTCATATATTCCATCTTCCAAAAGTGGGAGTTTCCCCAGGTTGATCTGTTTGCCACCGGGAGCAACAGGAGGTGCCCAATGTTCTTCTCCTTTCAGAAACACAGCCTGGGTTTGATCTTGTCATAAACAGTTAGTTAAGGGTTAAGGTCTCTTTTACCTGTAAAGGGTTAACAAGCAGTACCTGAGGAACACCTGACCAGAGGGCCAATCAGGGACAAGATAATTTCAAATCTCTGTGGAGGGAAGTTTTTTTTCTGTATTCTTTGTTTTGAGTTGAGTCTCTCTTGGGAGTTAAGGGAGTCCAGACATCTTAATCAAGTCCTCCCAGGTTTCTGCAGTACTTTTCATCTATTCAGTCTAGTGAGTATTAGAAAGGCGTACTAGTATTATAAGTTTATTTCTACATTTGCAATTGTGTGTTTTGCTGAAGGAATCTCTTTATTTCTATTGCTGTTACTTTGCTTTTACTGAGAAAGAAAGGGGGAGGGGGAATTCTCTCCAGGTTTATAGGTTAGACTCTGTGTATTGTTCCATCCTGGTATTACAGAGATAGTGTACTTTCTTTTTGTTCTTTTAATAAATTCTTTTCTTTTCTTTGGACTTGGTTAATTCCTTCTCGTGTGGAAATTCAGGGGAAGGGGAAGGGGGAAGAGTGAGTTCCTCCTGGGTTTGATTCACGGAGTTGAATCGGTGTGTATCTCTCCAGAGTAGGCTAGGAGAGAGAGGGAGGGGGGAAGTGGGCTGCTTCCCTTTGTGTTGAGATTCAGGGAGATTGAATCTGTGTTCCCCAGGGAGAGTTTTGGGGGAACAGGCAGTGTGTTATCCACTTTAAACGTAACTGGTGGCAGCAGGACCAGATCTAGACTAGGATTAGTTTAGAGGAGCTCATGCAGGTCCCCATCTTGGAACCCAAAAGCTCCAAGTGGGGGAGAAAACCTATGACAGATCTCAAATGCATTCCTGCTCCCCTGGGGAGATCGTCTCATATATGCCTTTCCACCATTCCCACTCGTGCACAGAGTACTGCTGAAAATCCGCAGGCAGAGCTGTAGTAATTCTGCTGGCCCGGCGTGGCCTGGCAGCATTGGTACACCACGCTTCTGGAGCTGTCAGTGGATACTCCCATCGTGTTACCACTCTACCCTGATCTGATCATGCAGGACCATGGTCACCTTCACCACCTGGACCTCCGGTCCCTCCATCTCATTGCTTGGAAGCTTCATGCCTAAATCCAGTGGAGCTCCTGTGCTCAGAACCAGTAAGAAAGGTCCTTCTCAGCAGCAGAAAACCATCCACCAGGGCCACTTATCTAGCCAAGTGGAAAAGGTTCACTTGCTGGTGTGCCCAACATCACACTCCTACACTTCAGGCATCTATACTATTGATCCTGGACTACCTTCTTCACCTCAACCAACAAGGCCTGGCAGCATCATCCATCAAGGTACAGCTTGCTGCTATTTCGGCCTTCCATCTGGGCACGTCTGGATGCTCCATATTCGCTAATGCTACGATAAGGGCCTGGAATGGCTGTATCCTTGGGTTAGACAACCTCTTCCAGCATGGGACCTTAACTTGGTCCTCTCCAGATTAATGGAACCCCCATTCGAACCATTGGCGACTTGCTTCCTTCTCTACCTGTCATGAAAGGTAGCCTTCCTGGTCTCTATCAAGTCAGCCAGGAGGGTGTCGGCGTTAAAGGCCCTTACCTCCGACTCACCCTACATGGTCTTCCATAAGGACAAGATACAACGCAGACCTCACCTGGCCTTTCTCCCTAAGGTAGTGTCACAATTCCATACTAGCCAAGACATTTTTCTACCTGTCTTCTGTCCCAAACCACACAACAGTACCCAAGAACAAAGGCTGCACTCATTGGATGTTTGGCAGGCATTAGCATTGTACATTGAGTGCATAAAGTCACTCAGGAGGTCGAACCAGTTGTTCATGGCAGTGGCAGACCTCATGAAAGGACTCCTGGTCTCCTCTCAAAGATTATCTTCCTGGATCACAGCCTGTATCCGCACATGTTATGAGCTGGCCAAGATTCCAGACCCGTCTCTTAAGGCTCATTCCTCAAGGGCACAGGCCTCGTCAGCTGTGTTTCTGGCCCAGCTGTGTTTCTCGTTACAGGAAATCTGCAGGGCAGCTATTTGGTCCTCAGTGCATACGTTCACCTCTTACTATGCCATTACACAGCCCACTAGAGATGATACAGCTTTCGGCAGAGCAGCACTCCAGTTAGCGATTCCTTGACTCCGACCCCACCTCCAGGGTAGAGCTTGGGAGTCACCTGATTGGAATCGATGTGAACAAGCGCTCAAAGAAGAAAAAATGGTTACTCACCTTCTTGTAACTGTTGTTCTTAGAAATGTGTTGTTCACGTCCATTCCAATATCCGCTACTCTGTCAGAGTAGCCGGCAAGAAGAAACTGAGGATGGGCCGGGTCAGCAGGGTCATATATTGAGCGCTATGAAGGCACCACTCAAGGGGGCTCCATAGCTGACCAAACGGGAACTGCTGGGGGAAAAATTTCTGGCAACTGTGCACGGGGCGCGTGTGCACCTGATTGGAATGGACGTGAACAACACATCTAGAAGAACAACAGTTACAAGAAGGCAAGTAACTGTTGTTTTTTTTATATAGTGTAGTCATAATAAGTAATGTGCGTCACCTGGACTCTTCAGAGCCTGGGAAGAATGGCTGCATCTCAGTCCTTTCAAACACTTCAGAACCCTGTCAGCAGACAGGTAGTCTGGAAATCTCCACGGCTAGAAGCATTCAGCCCTTGGAATAGATTTCCTAAGTTGCTAGTGAAAAAGAAATCTGTAGCCTGTATCCAGAGTGGTACAGGTATTGGGACCCAGCCCTCTAGCAGATACATCTCTCAGTTCTGTTCTTCCCCAGTGCACTTTCATTGGCTCAGCTCTCAGAGAGTGGTGACCCGTCAGGCCCCGCAGATTGCCCACAATGAAAACTTCCTATACAACTTCAGAAAAAGCTAGTGAGCATGTCTAAGTAACTGCCACACCTTATTTCTAGGTCCTTCTAACTAAGTTGCCCTGCACTGCACTCTGTATATATGGGGAGACAGTATTCTAACTAAAATCCATGTGTCCCCTCCACTGCTTCTCTCTCCTTCTTTGGGACAAACAGGGTCAGATGATGCAGTGAAAATAGGGTTGCCAGTTTAGATTGGATGTATTCCTGGAGGTTTCCTCACATGACATAATCTTTAGTTAAAGATTAATCTTTAATTCCTAGAGGCTCCAGGACAATCTTGGAGGGTTGGCAACCATAAGTATAAAGCATGTGGGTTACAGTTGCTGTCTGCTTGCTCCTTTGGAAGGAAGCATAAACTTATTGCTGTCTGAAACTCAGATATCTGCATTATTTTCAAAACCTTTATGCCAAATATACATCAAAAATATAAATCCTGCAGGATGAAAAATATTTGTGTGATTAAAATCAGTTATTTTCTCTGTAATATAAATTACATTATCTCTTTTGTGGTTTGTATTTTTTTAAATATGAACTACATTTAAATTTGGTGGGTGTGTAATGAAGTATGTATCCAGTGTGTACTGTAAAAGAAACTTTTATTGTACTCTGAAATGATTGTTGCAGACTGTTACATGATATGCTGGGAGGAAGATGTTTTTGAAAAATAAATAAAATTGCCATAGGATAACTTTGATTTCGGTAGCTTTATGTGTGACAGTTTGGTGCACTGGGTGACTTTTGGATATGTTTTTTTAATTTCTTGGGATGTACTTTGGTGTGCAGAATAAACTAAACTACCTTGCTTCTTCATGCATTACTTTGACTTTTATAATGGTGTTGTTTTCTCATCTATGCATGTGCATACCTGCTGCTAACCTCAGTGGAACTTAGTTGCATGCACTTAGCAGGAAGAAATAGACTCCTATGTAGATCTCTAAATTACTGAATCGCTGCATCCTTTCTCATTGCATTCATGATATTGTGTTGCTCTCTTGCCTGTGTTCATTTTAAATCACTCATAAGGTTTGTTGTGTTTCCATACTGCTTCCTTTTCTTTTTAATTCTTTTCTCTTCAATTTCTGAACTAGTTTCACACTCCCTTCTTCAGAGCATACAGGAAAGCATTTTTCTTAATATATGATGACAATTTATAACATCATCTCTGTAAATATTAAGGGTGGGATTCTCAGAAGTGCTTAAATACCTAGTGAAGTTGGGTGTTAACTCACTTAAGTGCTTTTGAAAATCTTTCCCAAACTGCTTAACTTTTATGTAACAGAATTCTGAATAGATTTGTGAAATGGGTGGTCGTCTTTGCATAAAAAGAAGAATCAGGATTGTATGAGTACAAGTGAATGTTTTTTAAAGAAAACAATTATACCCATATTGAACTATAACTAACCCTAACCCATAGTTTTGCAAAAAATAAGGTCAAGGTTTACATTAAGTTGATACTTAGCGTTTAATCTGGTGCTGCTACATTAAATGTTCTGAAAGGTAATTCTGTAACATTTTTGGAGTTAAACTTTTCGATTGCAGAATGTGATGCCCTAAATGCCTTCATAAGCAAAGCACATCAAAATGGGATGTGCTGTGAACAAAAAAATGCTATTTTCAGAAATGAAGGCAGTAATTTAATCATAACAGTGCAGTTGAAGGCAGTTCATTAACATCTCATTATTGTCCCCACTGTGTGTGTCTCGGTTCATGTGAGTTAAAGTTCATTCATCATACTGTAAAAGCTGAGCAAACTATATTAATTAACAAGCTGTTCCTGTTGTCTTAAGTTGCTGTTTAATCGTGCAGTTGTCTACAATTATTGCTTAGCTTTCTTTTTGTCTGACGCATGATTGATTTATTGTGGAATTGTAGGGATTTCGGGTAATTTCACTTATCCAGTCTTTGCCGTGTTGTGGCTGTTCCTGTAGTTATTTGCCTTGTGTTGGTTCTAGGGAAGCTGCTCGAGAATGTCGCAGAAAGAAGAAGGAGTATGTCAAATGTCTTGAAAATCGTGTGGCTGTGCTTGAAAACCAAAACAAGACACTGATTGAGGAACTCAAGGCCCTCAAAGATCTTTATTGCCATAAAGCAGAATAACTGTCTTTGACTTGGACCTTGTTTACTATGAACTTTAATCAAGTCATGAGATGAAGCAATTCTACAGATTGCCATGTGAATTTGAGGAAGGGACACTTGTGACCCTTGTGAACCCAGTTTTGCTTAGCGTTTTCAGACTGATTTGGGAAATTGTTCCAAAATTTGGAATGCTGTCATGCTCTCCATACTATACTGAGCTTTCTTCAATCTGCATTTTCTAATAGCTGCAAATGGCGTTTTTGTTTGCACTCTTTACTTCTGCTTTTTGCAGGGAAGCAGCTAAAGAATGTCGACGTCGGAAGAAAGAATACATAAAATGTCTGGAGAGTCGTGTTGCAGTGCTAGAAGTTCAGAACAAGAAACTTATAGAGGAGCTTGAAACCCTAAAAGACATTTGTTCTTCCAAAACAGATTAGTAGAAATATTTATTATGCTATGAACTGATTACAACATGTCCAATTGCTTTTGAAGACAATACCTAGCCAATAAGAATTACGACTTTTTCTTTGTGTCATTTTTCTTATACTGCAACCCCTAACATTCCTGAAATACTTTTTTGCATTTTGTAGATTCTTAGATGTAACTTCATTTTTTTCCCCAAAGGAGACAAATGTTAAAGTGTGTGTAACATGGTTAAAAGTGCAACATTTATAAGAGCTGTTCCATTGCCATATATTTGCATTTACTACTTTTTATGTGTTATTGATAGTGTCCTACACACAAAAATATTGTACAGGTGTTTTAAAGTGAATTATCAAAGATAATGCATCCAGTAATACAGCAAAATTAAACTGCCCAAAATATCTCAGGAAAGAGTTTATATAAAGTATGTTATGATAACACAAATGTATTAGAATATAGACTATATATTAATTTATGGCCAATTTTTCTTAGTTGCTTTGCCAAGAAAATATTGTATTGCTGTCACTGAGTGCCATGGTTGAAGACAGTTTTTAATAGAACCATGTTGTTTATCCTTTGTAGCATTTGTTGTTCATTTAAACATCTGGCACATTCAAATTGTTTTTAAACTGATGGTGCAATATGAAAAATACCTTGGAGAAGGTTTTACTATAAACTTGATACAACTTAAGCAAGCTCCTCAATATTATAATATAAATATTTTAAACACCTGAATGAAGTTACAAATATCTGTTAGATGGCTCCTTGTTACTTCTGCTTCAAGCATTATACAAAATATCTGATATATTAGTGGATTATGTATCAGAATTGACTTTGCATCCTGAATGCTAACTGATCAATGTTCTGAACAGGACCAAACTGTTCATTATAATGGGGGCTGAGATGTGGAATCCTTTTTGGTTTTTCTATGAGATAGCAAAAGGGCCTGAAGTTTTTGGGTTTTTTTTATCAAGGAGGCTGTCCAGCCAACACTAGCTCTCTGCCGACTTATGGTGTTCCACAATGACCTTTAAGTGCTGAATGTTTTTAAAAATAAATCCATTCCAAATTGGTTGAAATTTCTGGTAAACTCAACTTTCCATTGTGCCCTGGTGGAAAATAATGCTTAAATTATTACATGTTTATATGACTATTTTATAAAATAGATAATGCTGTGGGAGTGATCTAATTGTTCAGTGTTAGGTCCAAGTTGTGAGTAAAAATCTTTGGACGTATCATTGTAACTGGTCACCCACATTGCCTTACTTATAAAAAGTCAGGGAAGAAAAATTGTATTCCTATTTAATTTGTTTTACTGAAAATAGAGGATGAAATCTTACCCCTCCCTCATTCAAGTAAATGACAAAACTCCCATTGACTTCAGGGGGCTCAGGATTTCATCCAAGGACTGAAAGTAGGGAGAACATAAGAATGGCCATACTGGGTCAGACCAAATGTCCATCTAGCCCAGTGTCCTGTCTTCTGACAGTAGTCAAAGCCAGGTGCTCCAGAGGGAATGAACAGAACAGATAATCATCAAGTGATCCATCCCCTGGTGCCCATTCCCAGCTTCTGGCAAACAGAGGCTAAGGACAAGATCCCTGACCATCCTGGCTAATAGCCATTGATGGATCTATCCTCCATGAATTTATCTAGTTCTTTTTTGAACCCTGTTATAGTCTTGGCCTTCACAACATCCTCTGGCAAAGAGTTCCTATCCTTCCCTATGTCATTGGTACCTACATGACCACCGACTCCTCCCCAGCACTACATATAAGTCTATCTAGATGTCTTGAGAGATCCACAACCTTCGTACCAGATAGCCAAGTCACCATGCAGTTCTCCCGGTCATCACAAACCCAGCTATCTATGTTTCTAATGATCGAATCCCCCATAACTATTATCTGTCTCTTCCTAATAACTGGAGTTTCCTCCCCTGGAGAGGTATCCTCAGTATGAGAGGATACCACGACATCCTCTGGAAGGAGGGTCCCAACTATGGGATAGTTTCCCTCTGCTCCAAAACCTTGGATTAAGTATTTATGTAACCTGATCAGGTAGACTTCAGAGAATGGGATATCCAGGCAGATACAGCAGAGGCTTTAATTCTCAGGGCCTGGATTTCTTTGGGTTTAGAAGCCAGTGTTGAGTAACTACAAGATTGTGTTTTTGGGAGAAGAAATTTCCATTCCACTGTATCTTCCCAGTGCATACTACTATAATGGAAAACCTAAATAATGAATGGGATCAGCAAAACTGATACTTCAAAGTCCTTGAAATGCAAATAACTAGTTTCTTCTCAGAAGGAGGACTGACATTATATGTCCTTTCCAGTGGACCTGGCTCTCAGAAGAGCCATACTCAGCAACATGCTTCACTCTTAATCTGTTCAGTCCTCCCTGCTGACTTGGGGAAAGCCTTTGAGCTGGTAACAGACTGTAGGGAATGACTAAAGTAGTAGGATTCCTGAAGGATAACTTTAAGTTCACTTTCCTTTTCTATGACAATATATTTTATGATGCTTGCATAACATCTACAGTTAAGACAGTTGCCATAAAATTACAAAGGTTGTGCACAAAGCATAAAGTGATCACCTGCTGGGTCTGGAAGAGCTCCCTCCCTGCACTGTATAGTTTTGCAAAATTAAGTGCATTGTGTGGTTATGCCTGTCTTCGAAGCATCTAGTGTTGGCTACTGTTGGAAACTGGAACAAATGGATTCCATGTCTGTTCCAAGTCTGTACAGCTTGTACTATGGGCCCTCCTTTGTTCAAGATTCTAGAAGACACATTTATTATATGTCTGTAATTAAAAAATCATTCTTCCACAGGGAATTTTTTTTGTAAACAATGGAAGATAAACCTAAAGGATTTTCTGATAGGTGATTATCCTTCTGAACAACTCTCATTTAGAGATTATTTATTTACTTATCTGCAGCAATGATAGGTATCATATTTTTATACCTTCAGAAACATCCACCTGGCAAAAAGACTTCTAACTGAAAGAGATTAGAAAAATGGAGAAACTTCCTGTAACCTATTGTTGTTAAACTTTCAATAATTTGGATTAGTATAACACAGAATTAATGTTAGGAGAGAATTACAAAAATATGAATCCTGTATTTTTTAAAGACAGAATGAGCCAGTTTCAGATTAACACCTCTTACTGGGACAATTAACATGCAAATATATGGTTACTAAGAGAGAACAAAGATCCTGTGACTGTTGGAGAAAAGAAATGCTTATTTGGAAATAAGATGCAAGGATGGGACTGGAGATAACTATATGTATATGCTCCCACAGAAGGAATCTGGGTTGTCAAGGTGATAAAGAAAAAAACAGGAACCACAAATTGACGATTCAAAACAGCAAATCCAATCCTGAATGGATTCAGGACACATACAATGAACATTTCATAAGAGACTGCCATATATTCTCCAAGATTACATTTATGTAAATATATTTGTGAAGGAGGTTACAGAGGGACTGATCAAGGTACAACTGTGGCATCCCAGAAGGACAAAGCAAGAAGGAAGAAATGATATGAGATACCTAAGATAACAGGCAGATTCTCTAATATGCTTTCTGGCCGAAGAGTTAGAGTGAAAGGGACAAGAGGGACACTCCTGAGGAAAGGAAAAGATTTGTTATTCTCAGTAATGACATGGAATGGACCTATTTGGAATAGTTTTTGCAGAGGGTCAGACTATTAATTCATGTTATGAATACTGTTTTGTTTTAATCTGACTCTCTTTCTTTTCTTAATACATTTTATATTACTGCAGCCCCTATAATTTTAGATTACTCTCTGGGAATTTCATGCAGCCTGTTTTGGTGACATGAAAAAAAAGTCTTCAAGTAGGTGTCAATGTGGATCCCACTGAAGGTGTGCATGTGTCTGGAAATTTTTTAGTAAGCCATGCATGTGCACTGTGCTCCTGTGTGAGTGCATGAAGGGAAGAACGACCATGACCCTCCCTCTGTTCCCTCTTACCCCCACCTCCCTCAACAGCAAGACAGAACCTGGACAACTTCAGACCTGCTAGTTCTTAGCTTTGACTAAATCTTACGCAGAACTTCTGAAGTTCTTGAAAACACCTTTGATTACCTTCATCTTTGATAGCTATGATCATATTGACCCATCTTGACTGAGTACCAACAGTTAGACCTCCCTATATAGGCTTTCCTGGACTGACACACTCCCGATATAGATCCTCACTCTGTACAGTGTAAGCTTATGAAATTCACCTCCTCCCTCAACGTGGAGAGGAATATGTGACAACTTTCTGACCCGAGTTACGATTCCCACAGACTGGTTTTAAACAAAGTAAAAACAAATGTACTAACTATAAAAGATAAATTTTAAGTGATTATAAGGGATAGCAAACAGATCAAAGCAGATTACCGAGCAAATAAAAAAACTGCAAACTCAGCTTAATATACTACATTGATCGGATATGAATAGCAAATTCTCACTCTAAGTGATGATACAAAGGAGGCTGCAGATTCTTAAGGGACAAGCTGAATTTGCTTACAGCTTGGAATTCCCAGGTGTTTCATCCACAGGCTGAAAATCCCTTTAGCCTGGGTCCAGCACTTCCCCCAGTTCTAACTTTGTTCCTCAGGTGTTTCCAGGAGCCTTCTTGGGTGGGGAGTCAGTGAAGAACCCAGATGATGTCATTCCCATGTCTTATATAGCTTTTGCATATGGCGAGATCTCTTTGTTTCAAAACTTGGTTCCCATGCCAGTCAGTGGAAAAATACTGACATCCAAAGATGGAGTCCAGCACTTGGTGATCTGGTCAAATGTCCCTATAGTGTCACAGCAGCCTCGGAGGCTGTTTGTAGCATTCTCAGGAAGACTTCCCAGATGAGAGATAAGCTTCTTCTAAGTCCTGTTGTTTTCTCTAATGGCCTTTAACTTGAATGGGACCTTCCCAGCCAGCCATCTAGACTGAGAGCCTTTTGCGTAGTGGGTGTTCTCCAGGTGTAAACACATTTGAAATATAGATACATACTCAATATTCGTAACTTGAGATACAAAAATGATACATGCATACAAATAGGATAATCATATTCAGCAAATCATAACCTTTCTAATGATGTCTCACATGCCTTATCTTGCACAAAATACATCATAACTATGTCATAATCATAATATCTCTATGAAGAGTATCAGGCACAGTGTCACAGAAGGTACAAACCACAACTGAGGACCTGTCCTTTTTGAGGGCATGGAGCTCTTTAGAGAGCAGGTAGATAGCGCTCTGCATTCATTAGAAGACTTAAAGGTCACTTTACGATCCCCCGGGATTTGCATCCCAACACTGTACCACAAGCTGTAGCACCCATAGGCCCAGTTGAGGCCACAGACACCAGCTGACCAACACAAGTATCCTGAATACCAGGCCAAGAAAAGACTAAGGTACATTAGAGGACGCTGACCTTCTTCCTCCTTGGCAACACACCTACCCTGGCACACAACAGCAAATTTGACAGCACAGTTGGGAGTGACATCAGATTCAATCAAATGAGCTTTACCTTTGGAATCTGCCTCACTCAATTCTTCTGGGCATGATCTGCTCTTACATCAAACAGATGGGTGTTAGGGATCATCACCCATGGCTAACCCACCCATCCATTTACACTCTTTACCCTCCACCTATCTCCCTTGCCCATCCTTCTTCAGGGACCCTTTTCATGAAAGCCTTCTGCAATCAGAAGTGGCCTCCTTGCTATGGAGGAGGTAACAGAAAAGTTCAGGAGGAGAGGCATCTAGTCCCAGTGTTCCCTGATTTTGAAGAAAGGGTGTCTTTGTCCTATCCTAGACCTGAGAAGACTCAACAAATATGCTGTCTCATGTTCAGGATGGTAATTCTTGCCTCCATCATCCTCTCTCTCTCCAAGTTCAAGATTGGTTCATGGCTCTCAACTTGCAGGAGATATATTTCCATATCCAAATCCACTTAGCCCACAGGAAGTACCTAAGATTGACAGTGGGGTCAAACCATTACCAATATAGAGTTCTGCCCTTTGGATTCTCCAGTGCACCAAGAGTATTCACAAAATGCTTGGCACTAATGGCAGTGTACTTAAGGAGACAGAGCATCTGTATTGTGGCAAACCAAGGACAAATAGCTACCAAGGGAGGGGTAGTAATTAGTCCCAGAGGGGTTAAAAGGCCTCTCCCTATCCAGTGGGGAGAGATAGCCAAGGAGAAATTAGGTTCAGCTGGAACAGGGGTTACCAGGGAACTAATTAGGTTCAGCTGGCCCCAATTGCTGGAGACCTTTTTAAACCCTTCCTGGCAGGGAAGCAGGGGGGGAGTGAGAGAAGCAGAGAAGCTGCCAGCGAGTAGGTGCAGCAAGACTCTACTCTCTTCCAGCAAGGAAGACTGCACTCTGTCCCCAGAAGGGGAGAAAAACAGCAAGGGACTTACTGAGAAAAGGATCAGTCAGACCCTGCGTGACCAGGAAGGACTTTGCTTTGCCCAAGCCTGTGTCTCCAAGGCAAAAAGGGACTGAGTCAGCTGAGGAGAAGCAGGTACTTTGCCACAGTATCTACTTGTACCTGAATGATTGGCTGAGCAGAGACAGGTCCCAGCAGGAGAGTGGGATCCTTGGATTACATACTTTTCCTGTTGTCCCAATTAGGACTCCTTATGACTTACAGAAATTGCCATTGCCCCACCACAGATGATAGAGTTCATAGGAGCTATGACTGACTCCATGTCAGCCAAAGTCTACCTGTCAGAAGACAGATTCTGGTTTCTCCCATTACTAGTCAATGATCTGAAGTCAAATTCAGTGATGGTGTATATGTGTCTGGGGCTGTTGGTCACATGTTGCCATGCACATATATGATGCCGCTTGCCAGACTTCATCATCGCCCCTTACACCTGTGGCTGAGGTCCATGCACACCCTGTCGAGACACCACATAGACAAAAAGGTCATAGTCCCATCCCAAGTCTTATCAGAGCTAACTTGGTGGGTAAACCCATTGAATATACCAAAAGGGGTCCCTTTGTTTCCTCCCCAACTACGACACCTATGACAGATGTTTCAGGGATGCATTTGGGGTGCCTACCTGAACCTCCTGCAGATGCATAAGGAACATGACCTCAGGATGACCTAAGATTACACATGAAATCCTGACAGACAACACAGTAATGCACTATATAAACAAACAGGAAGGCCTGATCATCCCCTATTTGCCAGGAAGCCATCAGACTATGGATGTGGTTCCATCAACACAGATTAGCCCTGCTGGCTCTACACTTTCCAGGGGTCAATAACAACCTGGAAGACTTTGTAAGCAGGGATGCAGTGACCAATCACAAGCAGTCACTGAAGGAGTCTATCAAAGACATGATATTCCATCACCAATTCCCCTGATCCCCAGGATGCTATCCAACATCAGGACAAGGCTACGGTCATCCTGAGAGCCCTTTACTGGCCAACCCAGTTTTGGATGTCAGACCTGGCCTGCCAGATACAATATCCCAGAACCACAATCAGATCTTGCATCTGTACTCATAGTCATTATGACTTGATGGCTTAGATATTGGCTGCTTGAGCAGTAGAGACAGAGACTGCTCCTTACAGGTTCAAAAGATTCTCATGCAAAGCAGAAAATCCTCCACCAGGAAGATTTACTTCTCGAAGTGGAAAAGATCTTTCATATGAGCAGCCCCAAATGGTTTGGATCCAGTTAGGGAACTGATTCCAAAAATCCTGCTGTACACTGTTCCTGAAACAGATGAGACTGGCATTCAGTTATCTCAAAGTCCACTTGTCATTAATAATTGTTTGGCTCATTCAAATTATGCTCCTAACTGAGGAGAAGCTGCTTGCCAGACATCCACACAGACAGATGCTCAAAGAAAGAACTTACAATAACTGTTTTTTTAGATGCAGTAGTCAGAGTGGATCCCACAATGCTCCATTCATCCTTGTTTTTTGGAGTCCTCAGCTATCAGAGGCTTCAAACTGCAAAGGAACAGAGGGAGGCTCCCAGCACCCCCCCCCATGCTTTATGCCCTTGCAAAGGTGCATGAGGAGGCAAAGAGCATGTGCACAGCCCCACTGGACACCACTATGCAAAAATGTCCAGTTTCACACTGATGAGACTCGTGTGCATCTTCAGTGGTATCCAAACTGAGTACAACATCTCCAAGAACCACAGTTGCTGTAAGGTAAGTAATGCTCTTTCAACCTCTGAGAAAAAGGAGGGAATGAAATATGTCTGAAGAATTCCCTGCTTGGGATTCTCAGGCCAAAGGGAGAAGGGGTCCTTTCCCATGAGGAGTGTTGCAGTCAGGGCTAGCAGCCTCCAGAGGCATGGAAAATGCCAGGTGACCACACACGTAGATAAGAAATAAATATAAAGGTGTAAGGGGACACTTTTAACTTAAGTCTCCAAAGTGAGACATTGAACTTGATTTTTTCCTTGGGGCTATGCAGTAGCCTGAAAAGAATTCTCACTGTCTGTGAGACATACTGTTAAAACATATTTCTTATTCAGATCTTGATCTTGCACAGGACAAGTATTGAGTGTAGCACAATGTATAAAATGAGGAGGACAAGGAATAGAGGGGATTGCAAGAATACACTAAAGAGCATTATTGTACAGCTACAAAGTTATTCTTCTCTTGTAACAGGAATACAGCCAAAGAGGATTCAGGTAAGCCCATTTTTCACCTACGTCTGTTTCATTTTTTTACTCTGCCTTTGTGAGTGTAACAGAGAGAGCATACAAGGGGCTTGAAGCTTACTTCTGTTCATCGCACAAGTTTAATTCTTAACCTCATTTCTGCCAATGCATAGCTTCTACTCACTCTTGCTGTGGGAATGCAGCAGCATTGTACTTCCTGATGTGCAGAGTGCAAAGATCTGCAGAATAAAGTCCTGCTTCTTGGGCTATAGAAACATCTTCTGTAATAAGTAAGGCTTGGATTTTCAGAAGTGCATTAGGGAGTTATGAGTGCAAGGTCCACTGACTTGAAAAAAAACACCTTAGTTTTCCTCTGCTCTGAAAATTAAGTATCAAACGCCTTTGGAGTTGGGCACACTGATGATGATATGTTGTGAGATACAATCCAACTGTCTGTTCATATCCTCTCAATGAAAGGACTGTAAATATCATTTCCCTTCCCCAGTTTCCCAAAATGGCCTCTTTTCTGCATATTCCCCTACAAATTACAAGCACAGTTGCCAACTTTCATGGGGTAAATAAGCACCCCGACTTTCACAATAAGCCAAAAATCAAGCTAATTCAAAACAAGGCCAAAACAAGCCAAGCCCTAAGAACCCCAACACTCTGTGTGACTGGATCCCCCCGGCGTGCAGTCTGGGACTATTGTGGGCTAGCTGTGCACCCCTGACATTCTCCCCGCCTTGCCCCTGCTTGCCCCCCCTTGCCCTTGCTTGCCAGGAGCAGATCAAAAAAAGAAGCAACAAGCTACAAGCCAAATAAGCAACAAGCCCAAAACTAGCCAACAAGCAACTCACAAGCCAATTAAGCCAAAAACAAGCCCAATTTCTGTGTTTTTTTCACAGGTTTTGCAAGTCTGATTTGCCCTGTGCTCATCAGAGAAGAGGAACATTCATCCCACTCTGAGCACCTTGAAAGAGAGAAATCAGGTCTTCTGTTCGCCATCTCTTGGTTGAATTAATCCATTTCTTTCTCAAGATAGCTGAATCAGCAATCTAATTCCCTAGGGCTCATTCAGAATGCGGCAAAGGAAAAGCAGATCATGTTGAGAGCATTGATGACTCTAAGTAGCCCAACCCTGACAAAAGAGAATGATCAATGAGGTCTCTACTACCAAGTCCAGTGGAATAAAGCCACCAAGTACTCTCCTGTCCCAAAGATTGACTTGGCCTTCCTTCATCTTAGTCAGGATCAGGTTCACACAGAAAAGGTTTTGATCATAGTCAATGAGGTGTCCTTTCACCAAGGACTTCTTGACCAAAAGATCAAACACTTTAAAACCAACCTCCGTTGTTTTGCCATCACTTCCTCTTCTCAGAAAATGAGATCTTGGGGGACCTAAAGAGGGGACTAGAAAAAAACTATATTCAACCTGACATGAGTTCTTCTGTGTGATGCCTTCTGTTACCTCACCAGATTTTCCATCAGATCGTTTCCTTGAAACATCAATGAAAATTGTGGCTCCAGGCTCTAGATACAGACCCCACTTTGAGAGCAATCTAGATCAAGTGCCATTTGATGGGATGGAGCTCTTTGGTTAGCCTTGGGAAAAAGGCCTTTTGGACTCATCAAATCATCCATTATTGAGAGATGTGCAAGGAAGCTTTGTGTCAGTTGCAACTTTAGTTCTACCCAGACTGCCAATCCTGTTATCCGTTATGATTCACAAGAGCCAGGAAATTATTCCCCAACATGAGGCTTAGAGGCTGCAACAAAGGGGGATGCTCTACAAGAAAATGAAGCTCTACTGGCCCAAGCTTGCCTTCCCCTCTGTGGTGCAGTGATCACCCCAACATATATCTCCAAGACAAACTGTTGGCAGATCCTCCAGCAATCCATATGAGGGCTGAGGCCAGTCTGATGGGAAGAGCTCCTCAGATAGGATTTCATATATTTCAGGGAAAGTGGTGTCCCCATGAATGCCAGGTCAGCATCAGCCTCCTAGAGTTGTGGGCAGTAGAGAATGCAATAGTCAGCCTCCTCCCAAGGGTGTTGCTGGGAATTGTAGACAAGAAGATAAATTCTGTCCCCAGCATTCGCACTCACAGGCCTGGAGACCAGATGCTCTATCAGTCCCCTGGTTGGGTTTCCAGGGTTACTTTTTCTACCTTTTCCCATCATATGCTGGGCAGCCAGAAAGATCGACCAAGTCAAGCTTAATTAATCCTGATCATCCCTTATGAGTTTATTCTGTTCTATATAAGTTCTTCTAATGTGCTCATCACTTGTAGTAAATTAATGAAGACACTCGTGGCTTGTAAATTGCTGTATGTGTTTGTCTGCCATGAATAATGCCAGTCTCTTGGGACTTCCTTCACTTGGCCCCCTAGACCTACCCATCTGGGCTCACAGGTCATAGTAGCTCCTAGGTCATAGTTACTCTAAAAAGCTGGATGATTTCCTAATGAAATTCATTAAAACTTTCACTAATTGATCTTACTAATGTATCTAGAGGACTTGGTATTCTTGGTGCAAGAAGGAGAAAGACAGTCCCCCGCAATTATCCACAAAAGATAATCTGGGCTTCCTACAGATGGTTTTTATAAGGAGATGAACCCACATTTTAGGAAAATACAAGTTGCAGCCCTGGATCCATATCCCAGGGCATACATCCTGCCCCCCTCAGTTCCTCTCTCAACCTATATTGATGGACTGTCCAGCGGTTAGGGCACTAGCCTAGGGACTGGATTCAAATCACTGCTCTGCCACCAACTTCCTGTGTGACCTCGAGCAAGTTCCTTTTCCTGTCAGTGCCTCAGTTCCCCATATGTAAAATGGTGATAATAGCACCTCCCAATTCACAGATAGAGAGCTCCTGTTTTATTGAAAGCAGCAGTATTTCAGAGGAGCCTAGCATCCCACTCTCATTCTAACTGGGAGTAGCCTCATTCTGCTTACTTAAAACTTTCCCTTGTGCTTTGTCCGATTATGGAATTGTGGTAATGGTACCACAGTTAAATCAGTGTGAAGGATTTTTTTTCCTTAAAGCAGTCAAACATTGCATTTTTGTGTGCTGTTGCTGAGCTGTTAAACAATTGATGCAGAAATGGCTGCACTTCAGTGTTGAATAAAGTGATTACTGTACAATATATGGTTGGTAAAGTCAGTTTATAAAGTACTTTGGGATTCTTCTGGATCAAAGGTACTGCATAAGCAAGAACACTTTCATTATTTCAGCAACAGCATTAGTATTCATTGGGTAATGGGAGAGCATTAACTTACAACAAGTTTCTTAAGTTTCAAGATTTCAAGTCTTAAGTTTTAGGGCCATGCAATAATTACCCCCAAATCAATCTGGTAGGTGGATGAATAAGCTGATCAGATAGATCTTTTCCATCTCTAATGTCTATTATACAGCCTGTCCTCCTCCTATGTAGTGTTCACAGATTTCTAACGGGCCTCAGTTATGAACCTCATTGATGTCCAGCAGATAATGAGAATAGTTTATTAATAATTGTCACTAAAATGTAGAAACTGTAACTTGCATGGTGGATGTAGTGATGCAGCGCCTCAAAGAAGAGGTGGGTTGTTACCATCATAACTTCATGAATTACGGAGGCTGCAAGGTTCCCATAACCTGGAAATAACATCTCAAGTCTCAGACACTTTAAACAGTCAAAGTAGTTGCTGATATTGTGAGAGCTTAGTATTGGGTGTAGATTAAAGGGGAAAGCTCTTACTCATATCAAGTGCAGTTTGAAATCTATTAAATTAAATGGAAAAAAAGAAACAAAGGAAGTGCCTTTGTTTTGTTACCTCCTGAGATTTTTCCTGCCCTTTAATGGCCATATTAGTGAAGGCTGATGTGGTTAATATAACCTGTAAAAATGTCACTACTCAGAAGTCTTATGATGCAGCTAAGCTACTGTTTTGTTATGTGGTTCCTGGTTGGTTCAAGATCACAGAAATGTTACAAGCTTCTAATGTGAACCACTTCCTGGCCATTGCAACCACATTTGCTGGCTTTCTTCCATGATGCTTCAAATGTGGTTGAGCTCACACCAAATAAAAACTTCACCAGATATAGAGCTATAACACTTGTTCCCTCCCCGCTCCCACCCCCCCGAGAAAAACATACGTGGCAGGAAGAATGACTCCTCTATCTGAAAAGGTTAGCACACAGCATAACTCAATATATGGCTACATCAGTCACATATTGAGCACCAGCAGTGTCTAATGAAATAATCAGAAAGTAAAGAATGGTTCTTTTTAATTAAGACTTAAGGCAAGCGATGCTCATTCTACTGAAGGAGTTCTCCAATTCAAGCAAAGCATTTAATCACATGCTTACCTCCTATTGAAGTCAATGGAACTTAAGCACATTGTTGAAGTTAGGCACATGCTCAAGGACTTTGCTGAATAGGGATGGAATTAGTGCCTAATGGCTTATGGCTTTGGGTAAAGCACAAAATTACTATTAGAGGATTGCACATTTGTTGCTTTGGTAGGCCAAGCCATATACCCAGTTCAGCCCCCACTACAGCCAACCCCCCACAACAGGGTCCCTTGCTCCCACCCCAGCCAGCCCTCTTCCCTCACTCCCAAGCTGGGCCCCTCACCCCTCAACTCTGGCCAGCCCCTAGCTAGTCTTCCTTTTGTACTTAAAAACATGCTATGGTGAAATTTGCACATGACTAAAAGATGAGCTCTTCCCAAAATTGCTTTGTGTTCTTAAATTTAGTATAAATTATTAGTTACCACCATCTCCCTGAAGCAAATGCACTCTGAGTCACATGAACAGAAAACCTGTGAGTTGTGGCCCATGTTCTTTCCAGTTGAGGTACAATATTTCACTTTTCTGGTTTTTTAAAAATGTGCCTAAACTTTCTTTGCATACATCACATTGAATTTAAAAGGGAAAAGTAAGTAAGTGTGTGTGTGTGTGTGTCATGGTTAGAGTAACTTTCTTGAGAGATAATACCTTTTAATATAAGAATTTTAAATACCTGTTATGCCTAAATCATCAAGCTGACCTCTGCGCCTTTGCTAAGCCAATGTCAATTGTGTAAAAGGCAGTGGAATGTACCCTGAAGTAACACATGGATGGTAACATAAAACTAAGCTTTATTTATTGACATTTTTGTAAAAACAAGGTTGATAAATCATTTTTCAATAGGTTGGTTTCTAAAATATACTTGCTAATTGAAGAAATCCCTTTTGCACTGTTTTTTGTAGTAGGTAAGAGGAGGGGATCAGAGCAGAGAGGAAATAGGGAGTCTCCATTTGTAAAATTTCAGGTTAGAATTTGAAACAAAGTAAATGATTCCTATGATTGTTTTATAGTGACACCTGGCGGAATTAAGTGATAACTGTATTTATTATTTTCCAAGCAACAATTAAAGAATCAAACAATACCAATGAAAGGAATAAAACATTTCTTTTATATAAGGTTTTATTTTTTTAGTATTGAATTCTACAATAAAAGCTGTTTTGCAATTATTGAAAAAGCTAAAACTAATATTATTTGTTGGTCAGCACTAAAGATTTATCTAGTAATAAAATGACTGTATAATTTTATCATTACTGGCCCCTTTTCCCAATATCCAAAGCCATCGTACTTATAAAAAAATTAATTTACAGATTCCTTTCTGACTGATATTGGCATCTGATAAAGGAGCCAAATAGGTGATCCTGAATCTTGAGCATACACTGATGAACAAATATAAAGTCTGTTACACAAATGTTAAGAATTTACACTGCAAACTCTATTCAGAGTGACAAATCTAATGGTTCCTGAAGGCAGGGCCGGCGCAACCCATTAGACAACCTAGACAGTCGCCTAAGGCGCTAACATTTGGGGGGCAGCGACCGCGGCGGCCGGGTCTTCGGCCGCCCCGGTCGTCGTCGGTAATTTGGGGGCGGGACCTTCCGCCGCCTCTGTCGGGGGCGGTATTTCGGAGGCGGGTCCTTCCGCTGCCGAGGGTGCCAAAAAAGCTGGCGGCAGTCCTGTCTGGAGGTCAGTAGTTAGTTAGCTTTGGACTACAAAATGTGGAATAAAAATATTAAAATATATAAAAAATTAGTCCTTTTGAAATACAGGATATGGAGGTGGAAGGAAATACTTTACCTTTCAACATCCCAATTAAAATTCATTTTGGGGTTTGAGAAAGGCAGAGAAGAAAGCGGGATCAAAAATAATTAGAAGGCAGGAAACAAAAGCACAACAGTGGAGAAGAAGTGGTGAAAATCTATGCTTTGAGTGGAAAGTTATCTTTTTTTTTTTTAGACAAAGATCATTCATTTCTGCCTTACAATAGTTATTAAACTAGACCCTGATCCTGCAGTCATATCTGAGCACCCATAGATTTCATTAGGGTTCCGTGCAGCCTTAACTGAATGACTGCTTCATTTGTCACCTCGCAGAATTAATGCCTGATCCTGAATGGAGCCTTTGGTCACTGCCTAAATATAACTGAATAATAGCAAACATGTCTTTCTTTTTTTAAAAATGTGAATAATATGGATTAAAGACAAAAATGGTATTTGTAGAATCTACCATAAATAGATCTATAATTGGGAACTCAAGAAAGTAAAAATATTAAAACTTTTTTAAAAAGTGAATTATCCCAGAAGTCGTCAGTGCTTCAGATGTAATCTGAGGTTCTTGTACAGTAAATGAATTTTCATGTGTTGTAACACAATGTTTAATAATGGGAATACTCCCTAATCAGTGGTTTTCAAACTGGGGAATGAGTATCCCTTGGGGTACGCAAGCTCTCGTCAGGGAGTATGCGAGAAAAATCTCGTAATGGTGGACAATGGCATTGTGTTATCCCTTACAGACCCTTTTATTTTTTTCCTTTCTGTTTTCATAGGTATATTATGATCCTATCTCAGATGGAGGTATGTGGTAGACTACGTTATTTGGAAAGGGGTATGCAGCCTAAAAAGTTCTAAGACCACTTCCCTAAGTGATGCATAAATACACAATATTTGAATTTGTTTGTTCAACTTTGCATAATACTTCCAAATTTTCATCATATTATGAATATTTGTATGTAAATCAGTCTTGTTTTCATTCACAAGTTGAGATTAATGGAAGTAATTTTAAATTGGTAGCAGCCTAAATTTTTCCTTAAAAACTGTATCCTCTTCACATTGTCACAGCTCAGGCAATTAGAGAGCGGGTATGTGTACACTTGTGTGTTATATTTGCAAACCTTCTAAATTAAATTATTTTGGGATTTTCATTTCAATTAACTCCCTCTACTATGCTGCCTCTCTGTGTTCTCTCTTCTTACTATGCCCCACCCCACTTCTTCTGACGCTGGTACTTACTGGGCCAAGAACAGAGTTTAAAGAAGTGTTTAATTATTCTTCCAGTAGTTTCTGACTCGGTGAGTCTGGCTAGTATTAGAACTGACTACATATCCACCCTTCAGACTAGACTATGCCTGAGGCTGGAAAATGTTTTCGCTGAAACAGTAGTTAAACTCTGGTCCAAACTAATTTCCTAGCCATGCCAGCTCCTCAATTTGAAGAGTTTCTGACTAGTTCTGCTAGTGGGGTAGGTCTCCCTACCATTTAGGCAAAGCTGTCCACTTTGAACAACCCCCTTCCCTCCACAAAAGGAGAAGGCATAAGTGCTCTGTGAATCTTAACCCCCTCCCCCTCACCTCTTTAGCCATTGTTTTACTTCTACAATCCTACTTATTCAGCTTTAGGACTGGCAGAACACTTGAGGAAATCACCGGTGCTGTCCTCTTTCACTTCTTGGGCTAGGTCTCTGAAATTATCCACAATACTTTTCAAAGAGCTCCTGTGTCTGCTGTTTCCTTTGCACTCTGTTACTCTGTAACACATTTCAGCTTTTTGCTCCTGCTAGCAACAGGCAGCACAGGATCCTGCTTGCAGAATGTTCTTTAGTTATTTAACATTTGTATTGTGATAGAATCTAAAAGCCTCAATCAGGTCAGAGCCCCATTGTGCCACATACTGTACAATGCTGTTCTGTCCTTACACCTTAGTAATGAGTCCCCCACCAGCAGAACTTGTTGCTTCTTCTTCTTAGTCATCTTGCCCAGAACCTGGTATCTCTTGAGGTAGGAGAAATCCTTGCAGAAACAGTTCTAGTTTCTGATGT
Organism: Mauremys mutica; assembly: GCF_020497125.1. Taxonomy (NCBI): domain Eukaryota; kingdom Metazoa; phylum Chordata; order Testudines; family Geoemydidae; genus Mauremys; species Mauremys mutica. The sequence continues at coordinate 268,761,857 of NC_059073.1, forward strand.
GATCTTCTTCCATCTGACCCTCTCCTGCTTCCATTTTTCAGTCTGATCTTCCAGTGATGTATCTTGCACCAGCCCTTCTGGGAGTTCTTTTAATGACCTTGTCTGTTTCAGAACAGTCAGTTTATGCTGAAGTCCACTTTTTTTCTCTAGAAGGGTCGTCAGATTGCACTTGATGCAGGGGAATTCTTCATGATGGAACAAGCATTTTACAGATAAGGAATTGGACACAGAGAGGTTAAATAACACGTCCAAGGCCACAGAGAGTGTCAGAGCGAAGATTTAAATTTAGGGGTATTGCCTTTGTTTTGCACATTTAGTACGGTGATAATCCTTTGCAGAGAGCCTGCTTCTTGTTGCTGTTGATATATTCTTCCCAGTACGGTAACTCAGATTGCTCCACTGTTCAGGAGGTTAGTGTTACTGAGACGTGCCAGTGATGTTTATATAGGACTGAATTATGTTGTTATGCTTCCTCATTTGTTCCTTCCAGTTAATTATTTCCCTGTGTTCCTCTTTTAAACCTTGCTTATTTTGTATTCTACATACAATAGCTGCAGTGTTATATTATCTTCTCCTTGTTCACAGTTCCTAATCTTACTCTGTTTGCTTCTGTCTTTTATTAATCTGCTCAACCTTATTTGCTTGCCTTCTGAGATCACATTCTAATAACTTCCTGTTAATAGTATAGTCCTTCATTAAGTCACAAAGAAGTGATATTAATCAGTGATACCTAAAATTAAGAAGGCTTATATTGTGTGTGTGTGTGTGTGTGTGTATACATCCTAAGTGACAGACAGTAGTACATGGAAAATTAGTATATGTTAAAATTACAAGGTATCATTTTAATTTGTAAAGTGTTTCCTGGTCCTTCTTGGAGGCTATGGAGCTCTGTAGCTCCGAGTGCAAGCTGAGTCAGTCTGCAGAAAGCCAGCCTAGAGTAATGTGGGTTGAGTTGTGCCTCTGCTATAGGGAGCAGCCTGCTTTGTCTCTCTGTTTTTGGATTCTTTTTGTGTAGGTTCTGGATTCTAAGAAATAAAGTAGTGTTACGTTGCAACCTCCCAACAAGAGTATTGTATGTTTTTATATAACTTCCCTGTATATGCCATGAAGATAACATAGGCACATGTGCATATTACACACAAATTATTAAAGTTGAAAAAAATCAAGCACTCAACAGTTAGGAAGTGTCAGAATTAAGGGTGTTTATGTAACCTTAATTTGTGCTCATGCTTTATGATACAGTCTCTAATGACATAATCAAATACCATTTTTTCCACAGTGTCTCGGTGTGACGGGGCTCGACTCATCGCTGTGGTGCCTTCTGCTGGCTGTCCTGGGAATTAGCTTAGTCCGCCTGTGCACCCTCGTCTGGTGACATCTCACCACTGTCACTTCTGCTCCAAGATGTGACTTGTACTAGTGAACATCCTCTTTAGCCCTCTGGCTGTGTCACACTCTGTTTTCCCCCTTCCAGGGGAACTGTAGTCCACTGTCCAGCCACTTCCACAGTGGCAAATGTGGGGGGGACACCCGGGCCCACCCACTACTCTGGGTCCCAGCCCAGGGACCCTGTAGATAGCAGCCACGTGCTGCATCCCCTCCAACCCCACAGTCTATTTCCCTGGGCCACTTCCCCTGCGGCTCTTCTTATATGGGCCTGCCTGGCCCTGACTGGCTGCTGCTCGTAGCCCTCTTCAATTGACTGCCTCTTGCGCAGCCTCCCTAAGGTTCTATTAACCCTTTATGGGCTAGTGTGAGGCAGATGCCTCATCACACTCTGCCTCATTCAATGCACAGGATGGATGGTGCTAAGTTAATGAGCAGCTATTCAATATTTCATTTTATCTGTGGCCCCCCTGCCTTATTTCCTGCACACCATTAAAACCATGCTTCTGAAGACAGAATTATGAATTTCCTCAAGGGCTTTTGTTAGCTGCACATCATTATAGTACCTGAGTGCTTCATAGACAGTAATTCATTAATTTTTACAATAGCTTTGTGAGATGAAGAATATTATTCCCATTTTACAGAGGGGTAACTGAGATACAGAGAGATAAAGGTCAAAAATATCCATTAATTTTGGGTGCCCAATTTGAGACACCTTTAGGACCTGATTTTTCAGATTACTTAGCATTATACAGCATGTAATATATTCATGGGCACCACGTGACTCCTCCATTTGGGAAGGCTGGGTGTGCATGGACTGTGACACTGCCCTGAGGCCTGCCTCCGCTCAGCCTCCTCCCCCTGGAACCTCACCCACACTCCACCCCCAGCCCCGCTTGGCTCCTTCCCCCGAGGCCTCCCGCCCGCCTCTCACACCTCTTCCCCCGAGGCCTCTTTGCACCCTCCCTCAACCCCCACCCACCACTCACACCACTTCACCCTGTCCCCCAAGGCCCATGCCTGCTCACCCGGCCACGCACTGCTCACACGTGCCTCTTCGCCCCCTCCCCCAAGGCCACCCATCCGTCACACACATCTCTTGACTCCCTCCCCAAAACCCCCATGTGGGCAGAATGGGGATGGGAAGAGGTGGAGTGAGAACAGGACCTTGGGGGGAAGAGGATGAGTGGGAGCGGGGCCTTCAGGCAGAGCATGGGCAGGGTCACGGCCTGGACACCCTTTCAGCAGCAGTGTGCACCAAAGGTGGCAGGCTGGCTGTTTGGGGAGGCTTAGTCTCCCCTGGCCTCTTATACCCGCCACCCATAAAGATATTCAAAGCACATCTCCCATGACTTCAGTTGAAGCTGTGAGTGCTCAGCATTTCTGTAATCAGATCCCAGGTATTCAAGTTGGGCATCAGAAAATGAGGAGCACACAATGAGGAACTTTGAAAAGTTTTGTTTAAGTGATTTGCCCAGCACCATACAGGAACTCTGTGGCAGAGGCAGGAATAGAATCTCATTTTCCAGGACTGCATTCTGCTGCCTTAACCATGAGACCATGCTTTATCTTCCTGCCAGTCCCCTGCCTCATTCACTACACACCTTCCAATCTGTGGTTAGAAGGAGACCCTGACATATGTCTACATAGGGTGCGTCAGGTTGCAGCGCCTCTTCCAGCTACTTCAGAACTTCTTAGTGAGGTTCTTGCTGCACTTCTCCCTGCACCTTCTCATTTACGTACACCCCATCCATCACCCACAAAGTGGTAAGGCTTCCTTGTCAACCTCCTCCTGGCATGAGCCAATGTGGCCATCCATCACACCAGAAGAAGGAAACTGAATGGAGGGGTGCTCTGCAACCCTAAGGCTTATCTCCAATCCCTTGTACAATCACATCTCCAGGCAGAGTTCTTCTGGGTGATGTCCACTGAATACCTAGACACCTTTGAGGAGCATTCAACACTGTTGGGGTTCTTTCTCTGCTTGGTGTCCCACTCTGGATCCCTGATTTTTTTACCTTTAACCTCACTCCCACACCTGTTTTATCATTTGTTGTCCCAGAAACCAATAGTGACCTGGGCTTAGTGGTTCCTCCCCCTTAATTCGGCAGAGGAGGGCATTATTTCTGTGCAGACCTGCCTGACCCAGGACTACAAATAGTGCACACTTTCCAATCTGTGGTGAGGAGAGCCTCACACACATCTATGTAGGGTGCATCAGGTTCCAGCCCCTCTTCCAGCTCCCCCAGAACCTCTTACTGAGGTTCTGGCTCACTTTTCCCCACAGCTCCCCATTTATGCACAACCCACAGAGTTGCAAGACCTCATCAACTCCTCCTGGTGCTGGCCAAGATGACCATTCATCAGACCAGGAGGAGGAAGCTGGACGCGAAGGGTGTTCTGTGACTGTGGGGCCTATCTCTGGTCCCTGGTTAAGTTCCACTGGTGAGCAGAGTTCCTCTGGGAAAAGTTCACTGACTCTCTAGATGCCTTTGAGGAGTGGTGGGCACTGTTGTGGGTTCTCTGCTTGGCGCCCCCCTCTGAATCCCTGATTTTCAACCTTTGACTTTCCTCCTGTCCATGTTTTGTTATTTGTTGTCCCCAGTATTCAGGTGTGACTTGGGTCCAGTGGCTTCTCCCTCTCCATTGAGGGGGTGGGCTTCTAGTTTTGGGTAGGCCTAGACCCCCCGTCCCAGTACCTGCAAAGAGTACACACCTTCCAACTTCTGCAACAAATGAAGCAGGGATCCTACACACAACAGCCTCCTTTATTACACAACCCTGATTCATCCCTGCTGCAGGCACATCCTGTCCATTGAATTCCACAGTGGTCCTGTGGAAAAAATAGTATAGGCTCACATAATTAGCAACTGTATCATACTGAATGCCCCCAGGGGACCAAATTAAGGTTGTACAGGAAACCTAAATTCTGGCATTTCTTAATTTTTGAGTACTTAACTTGAATTAATAATAATATTTTAGTGTAGGGGGTTTTCTGCAATTTCCTAGGTTTTTAAAAACAAATAACAGATATTCCATTCTGTGGCATCGTATTGACACATATACGGATCACCACAAGGGTTGTAACATTTAGATCTACTGCAAAGACCTCTGCCATGTGTGCTAATGGAATAACTGATAACAGTAGTAGGTTGTTATCCTTTATGTGGACCAGCACTAGAGGGGGATGAGACATGTAGTTTGCCAGTAGGTTTCACAGATATTTGCTGACAGCAAAGGAATGGTGAGAGACAGGAATCTTGGGTTCCATTCCAGGCTCTGGAGGGGTTCTCTAGTGGGCACACTCTTCTGCCCTGTCCCTGTCCCAGACCTGTCTCTTTCTCAGACTGGGGTCCTTGTCCTAGTCCCATTCTCCTTATCTACCCAATCCCCAGGTCAATCTCCACTGCTCAGGCTTCTCATCCCAGTCCCAGTCTCCTTGCCCAGCCAGTCCTTGTTCCCCCTTCCTGCCCCATCTTCTTGTTCCCAGTCTTGTTCCTAGCCATTCCCAGTTCTCCCTTCCTCAGTCCTCATCTGACCTGCCTCTTCTCTCCCCACACCACCACTGACTCCCTGATCCAGACTTCCTCCCCGGGTTCCTCATCCAGTCTCAGTTTTCTGTCCCACTTCTTCCATGGCTTCTTGCCCCAGTCTTTGTCCATCCAAACCCAGTTCTCTTCTCCCACCCAGTACTTGGTCATATCTGGCTTCCCCTCCCTTCCACTGGTTCCTAGTCTCAGGCTCCTTGTCCAGCCAGTCCCAGGCTCTCCTTTCTCCTCTCCTTGCCCCCAGCTCCTTGTCTGATCTCAGTGTGCCTCGCAGCCAACTGGATTCTAGTACCTGCCCCGGCCCTCACCAGTTCCCAGTCCCTATCTTTTTGCCCAGCCTGTTCCATCCTCCCCTCCCTCTTAGTTCCAGCCTCCCCTTCCCTCTAGATCCCAGTCCCAGTCTCCTTGTCCAGCGAGTCCCAGTCACAATTTACCTTTCCCTCCACTCCTCCAGTCCCAGTTTCACCAGACGACTTGTCCCAATGTACTTCTCTGCCCTCCCCCCCCCCCCCCCGTGGGGATGAACATGCTCCATCTGGTGTGCGCTAGGAACTATGAGAGGCTCGAGCATGTGTAGTGAGGATAGAATCTTCAGACATGTTAGCTGCTAAAATCAAGGAAGTCTCTACTGAGCATGTGAAAACTTAATTTTCTAAGGCTTATAATTTTGGGTAGATTTTCACAGGCATAGCAAAAGGCACACTACTGACTTAAAAGCCATCCCGCTGCCAAATTTAAAGTCTCTGCTCGAAAGCATAGAGGCTCTACAGCTGTTGAAAGAAAAAGGTCTCCAGAATTTTTTAACATGAGCAAACCGTTGTGTTTTTCCATAGCCTTGTTTTCAGAAAGCACCAACCATTTTTGGCTGATATTTTCCAGAAACGTTCAGCCTGAGGCAAACATCTGGCATGGCAAATTTCATCCCAAATAGTTAAAATTTTGGAAAGTTGTAAGCAACTGAAAATAGGGTCTTACAATGAAAGTGTCAGGCAATCTTAATAATAGCACTACCAACCTTGCCTACAGTACATATATATACATAATAATTCTACGTGCATGTATACTTAGATACAGAGTGGACACAGTTAATTTTGTTTCCTTATAATGGGTTTGAATTGGTATTCCCTGTCATTAAAATGGAGAATACTGCTAGAACCAGTATTATCTTACCTACTGATAAAAAGGTAAAGAAAAATTTAAACTGCATTCACTATACCTGGAGAAGTGTAAAGTATATAATTACTGTGTATGCATACATGTACATGTAATATTCTTAAATTTAAACTAAGATGGACTATTTTAAAAAATGTAAAGCATATTTTAGTCAAAACTTCATTTCTGCTTAGAATGCTAGCTCAATTTTCTTTCTATATAAATCACTCTTGAGAGGTCGCCACATAGAAAATAAAATTGTTTGACTGATTTATAATAATTAATGCTATTGCATGGGGGAAGTCTGTGTATAGTTCAAAGAGAAAATATGAGTCAATTAATGTCCCTCATGGAATGGCACAATGGATAATTTTGTGGGCTACCTTGAAGAGATCAGTTATCTAAGATCTTGGACAGATGCCCAGTCAAGTGAAACCCACTTAATGGAATAGCTGATATAAAAATAATCCTATTAAAATAATACATTAACATTGCACTAATTCAGAGAAATATTGTAAGAGGATCAATTGGGTTTAAAAGCAATCACTTGGTGAGGGAATAACTCTGACTAATAAGTAAAATCCCTACATAGCACAATGGTAAAACGTGTGTTAGAACTCATTAAGGGCTAGATTCCTGACAAATTCATCTGCTTTGTACCATTAACAACAATTCCCCATTTTAAAAAAAGCCACTCAAAGATATGGTGAATATATCTGATGGAAATGACATTTATACTAGAACAAACAACAGGTTTTATGTCAGCTCACAACATCAGCCAATAATTGCAGCAGGAAACCTGGTTAGACCCTAAGCAGCAAAATTTACCAAGTGAACCAACAGAAGCTATGCTAAGCACTCCTCTGTTTGGATGCTGCTCATCTGTACAACACAGACAGTGGTGATCACAGGAATGATAATCAACAAGCTCACTGGAATAGAAAGTAATGAGAATTGGCTGTTGGACAGAGATTGGAATATAGTGTAAGGTTCTGCTGTAGCAGTATAGGTTGCCCTTTGTACCCAGTGCTAAGCTGTATGATCCAAAGTCTGTTGAGGTTAATGGAAGTCTTCATGTGAGGAAGAAAAACAGGGAAACAGATGGGTGTGGGAACTACTTTACATTTAAAACTTGAGCTGCAAGAATATTTCAGGCTTTGCTGTTATCAATCACCAGAGGGAGCCAAACTGATACTGAAACCTGAAAGGATGTTCTTCTACATTCAGGATATGAGAGGACCCATAATAGCCTCTGTTTGGGAAGCAATAGATCTAGTCAACCTACTGATGAGGCATCATCTGGAGTACTGTGTCCAGTTTTGGGCCCCACACTACAAGAAGGATGTGGGAAAATTGGAAAGAGTCCAGTGGAGGGCAACAAAAATGATTAGGGAGCTGGAGCACATGACTTATGAGGAGAGGCTGAGGGAACTGGGATTGTTTAGTCTGCAGAAGAGAAGAATGAGGCGGGATTTGATAGCAGCCTTCCACTACCTGAAGGGGGGTTCCAGAGAGGATGGAGTTAGGCTGTTCTCAGTGGTACCAGATGACAGAACAAGGAGAAATGGTCTCAAGTTGCAGTGGAGGAGGTTTAGGTTGGATATTAGGAAAAACTTTTTCACTAGGAGGGTCGTGAAGCACTGGAATGGATTACCTAGGGAGGTGGTGGAATCTCCTTCCTTAAAGGTTTTTAAGGTCAGGCTTGACACAGCCCTGGCTGGGCTGATTTAGTTGGGGATTGGTCCTGCTTTGAGCAGGGGATTGGACTAAATGACCTCCTGAGGTCCCTTCCAACCCTGATAGTCTATGATGCTATACTGTGGGAGGCAGTATTGCCTATGAGCTATAGCAGAAGACTGGGAGTCAGGAGATCTGGCTTCTATTTCCAGCACTGTCCTGACTTGCTGTGTAACCTTGGACAAATAATTTATTGTCTCCATGTCTCAGTTTCCCCATCTGAAAAATGGCGATAGTAATACTTACCCACCTGTGTCAAGCACATTGGGATTCTCAGCTAGAGGGTGCTATATATCTGTTACTTATTATTATTTATTTTATTATTCTTTTCTTTATATACTTTTCCTTACACAATTGACATTTTCTACCTTAATTCATGGAAACCACACTTTACTAACATTTCTCAAGTTTTTCTGAATAGTCTTTACTCTTTTAGAACATTTTGTAGAACAAAACATTTACCGGTAATTAAGATTTTTAGAGACAAAGGCTCCCTTTGCATAATTGCACAAAAATACAAACAAGGATTTAAACAAACTGCTTCCATGAGTCTTTGGGAAAAATATCAGCAAAATTATATTGATTTAGGCACCTCCAAAATCCACAGTGCCAGGAGAGTCTAAAATGCATTGCAGTGTTTGGGTTCAAATGGATTGGGGATTGACAGTAACCTGAACCGAGAGTGGGGAAGAAGGAATTCATTGCTGCCTAAGGAAAGGTCTTAAATCATCAATTTTTATTCTGGACAAAACTTTTTTTTTTGGTAGAGTGAAACATCAGAACCATGGCTGCAAAATTATGTAATTTTTATTCTAACCATAAATGCAAGTCTATCCAGAATAATCATTGTTTAGTCTACCTTCCTTCCAGCTAAATCATTTTGTGAAGTACTCAGATAAAGCTAATAAATTAATAATCTATGCAGTTCTGAAAACGTTTGAAGCTATTTCATCATTTGTTTATACTGTTGCTTTGCCACTGCTGCTAGCAGCTTCATCAGAACAGTATGATTAGTTCACTATACAAGTGGAAATCCTAGTTATAGAGATCTTTCTGGTAGCATGCATTTATTTAAGTGTATGGTTTTTACTGTTAACTATTTTGTTGTGTTTTAGTAAAATACAGAAAACTTGGCTTATAGCAGCAGTGTCTTTTTTTCTCTTGTTATTAAGTCTTTGTGCGTAACAGGGGTCTCTTTATACAGCAGCATCTGGTCGAGGCAGTGTCTATAATATTTATATTATTACTTTAAAAGTCAAAATCAGAAATGCACTTGCTCTCCCATGCACTGATAAATGATGTTTTTTGTCTGCAGTGACGTATGCCTAATGCTGTCACAGACTAGCTGTTTCGGGTTAATTCACATCCCATTACATTACAATGCTATATTTCCACTTTCAGACAGCCCCTGTTAACTTTAAGATAGAATTGATAATTTGCTATGGGCACTGCATTAGTTTGCATTGCTGAGCATTACAATGATATACAGAATCAAGCTGTAGTGCATTGGTTGATTGTGCCAACTAATTTGGTAGCATTGATTCTCCTTAGTGAAACTTTTCCACATTTATCTTATTTATGGATTTAAATTATACATCTGAGCAAGATGGAATTTAATTAGTTTGAATTAGTAGGTACTATAGCCATCCTGCCAAAATACCTCTTGGTGACTAGGAGACACTGAATAATGTTCTTCTGGCTGTGTTTTTAAGATTTATTTAATGCTTGTCTGGTGCTACACAGTGTGTTTGTGTAAGATAATATAGAATTACTGCCTGTGTAAATAGACTACTGTGGAGGAAGCCCTATGTGCAAATCGGTGCTCTCCTGGTTCATGTAACTAGTTGAATTAAATGCATGATAGGGTTCTGATTGCACATGCACAATGTAAGGCTCAATCCATCTCTCTCATTGAGATCAATGGCAAAACTACCCGTGATATAAAAGGGAGCAGGATATGGCACTAATTATGCATTCATATTCTAGCACTGTCAATCCAGGACAACTCATGAGCAATAAAATCATTTTTAACAACGTCTGAAATGCGTCAGGAAGAATCAGAGAAAAGCCCTTGCATTTTGTAGGACTTCCCTGAAGAAACTGGGTTCTTTGTTGATTTTTGCTGGGATGATGAGAGGTACTTATGCCTACTCCCTAAAGAATCTTTTCCATCATGTCAGTAGATGGAATAGACAGCCTTTCTCACTTCTCCTGCCCTCCAAAACTCAAGGTTGACTAGACACCAGTGTGTACATCTTGAGAAAGGACAGCTTGAGAAAGGGAAAGCAGTAGCTCACAATTGCCAAATAACTAATTGGTAACAACCTGGTGTGGCTGGCTGTGCATCTGGTGTTAATAGATTCTTGTGGAGAAGTGGCATAGAAAGCTGCAAAGCTTTGCTCAGTGACAGAGATGACACATTCACCTGGAAACTGTTTCTCTTGTAAAATACATGGGCTTCTCTGTGACAAAAAGAAGACTGTGACATTGATATTTTTTCCTTTGGCACAGCAAAAAGCCTTGTATGTGTTACTTCAAAATACATGTGTACAATGACCCCTCACAGATATCCAGCAGCTTCTGCTTGTGAAATCCGATTGTTCAGAATATTGATTCCCAGCATGATTGATAAAGATGATAACAAGACTGACAAAAAAGCCAGGGTTGTTTTCAGCCTCCATACTCAACCCTTCTGGTTCTGGCCTTTGCTTAGCAAAATGCAATGTGGAAACGTTCAGCTTGCTGAAGTTGAGCAATAGGTGTAATAAATTCAAGGAAGAGAACAACACAGCAGAGGCGTTCTAATAAACTGCTGGAGATTTAATTGGCCTGAGGTGTTCAAACAGTTTTTCATAGAATAAAAATATTATTCAGCTTAATTTTGAATGTCATATCTCATCTAGGTTAGGAATATACCAAAAGTAATACTTGCCTGAGGAGAAACTAGAAATGGGCAGAAATACATGCTTTTTGATGAGGAAATAAAAAATGTAACTTTTGGTTATTATAACTTTGGGGTAAAGTTCTATTGGGGGGATTTTCAAAGGCACAAATGGGAGGTACGCATCCAGCCCTCACTGATTTTTCACTGAGAGTTAGGTGTTTATCTCCAATTTGTGCCAATCTTCCCGATGGACTGAGCCTCTGATCCTGTAACCCAGATCTAAACAGGCAGAACCTTGTGCCTGATATTGCCTTATAGTATAGACTTAAAAGAGGCTCTGTGCTGGGGTAAGCATGCTCCTGCATAGATCCAGTGAAATGGGGGCCTTGGCCATTTTTACATTCAAACTCTAATGTGAGACCTTGGTGGCATTAACGCAAAAACTTATGATTGGTGCAAAATGGACATGTCTCTATTTTACTTTTCATGGTGGCTTTATCTTCTCTGTTAATAATGTCTTGTAATAGTTCCACTGACATTGAGTGAGGCACAAATCCCTCAGTGATTTTCTACATCAATGGAAGTGTATAACATACAATATGAGACTCACTGATACAAAGAAAAAGAGCCTTCATTAAAAGAATATGAAAATTTCAAAGTCAAGCATAAAAAAGTTTTAACAAGTGACAAAACTGAGGTGGATCATCCAGCTTTAATTCTTCTCCTTTGCACAGATACTTTATGGATCTGATCAAAGCCCACTGAAGTCATGGGAGTCTCTCCATTCACTTTGGAATGAGCTTTGGATTAGGCCCTATGGTACAGCCATTACATGGTCACAAACTATATGTTCCACACAATCCCTGCCTCATTCAACACAGGTCAATGTTTGCAGACATATATGCCTAAAGCGGAGGTCCCCAAACTGTGGGCATGCCCCCTAAGGGGAGCTTGGAGAAATATTTGGGGGGGCGTGGCCCAAGCCAGCCCCCATGGGGGGCAGGGAGGGAGCACCACCCAGCCTCTCCCCACCCCCAGCTCTCCGGTTCCACCCCCAACAGCATCCCCGGCTCCTGGCCTCACACCTGGCCCTGATCACAGCCTTGACACGGCTCTACTCCTGGCCCAGCACCAGCCCCCAGCCTTGGCCGCTGGCTGCGGCTCTGTTCCTAGCTGTTCCATGACCGCAGGCCCATTTGTCGGCCCCCCACCGCAGCCTGTCTGCGGCTCCACTCCCGCCCTGCAGCCCCGCTCCTGGTCCCAGACTAACCCTCAGCTGCTGTCCCAGCCTCAGCCCTCTTATCCCTGTCTGCATGCATTCATTCCCCCCAACCCCGGAGCTACGGCCTTGCTCCCAGCCCCGGGGAGGTGGAGCGTGCGGGGGCACAACCCTCAAAAGTTTGGGAACTGCTGGCCTAAAGTTAGCCATTTAAATAAAACTGAGCTGATCTTCAGAGGTACTGAACACACACAGCTCCCACTGACCCCATGAAATACTTAACTCAAAGTATATATGTTTCTCTTTCTCATAGTGGCTGGCCTGCAATGGGTTTGATTCTGCACGGTTTAATCACTTGAGTCCATGGGACTATACACGTGACTAAGGATTACAGATGAAGGTATAAATGTGAATACTATGGATGGATGATGAAGATTGTATTTTCCATTAATGTCACTAATAACATTTGCTCTCCTTTCTCTTAGATAGGTTATGGCCAGAAATCCACTTCCTTACATCAGTGGCAGATTTACCCTGAAAGTAAACCTTTTTTGGTAAAACATTTTAGGGAAAATGTTAAAAATCACACATAGAATGCTCTTTTAACTTCAACTTCCTATACACTAGGTACATCAAGCCATGGATGGGGAATTCTCTGTCCACATCTCATAATGGCTGAGAAACTGGGAATATTTTGGCTAAATGGATCCAGAGAAAACAGCATATCTTGCTTATAGAAAAGCTGAAGCACTGCTTAGAAAATGAACGTCAGAACCACTGTGCCATTGGTATCCATTCTACAGACAGAGAGGAGATGAAAGTCCCAGTAGAACCTGGTCTCAGAAAACTTTATACATGTTGGATATGTAAGTACAGTCAAAATAGGAACAAGACTGCTTTTCATGGATTTTTAAGGCCAGAAGGGACCATTGTGATTATGTACTCTGATTTCCTGCATAATGCAGGCAATGGAACATCACTGTGTAATTCCTGCATCAAGTCCCCATGATGCATATGATTCACCTGTTTTTACTCTGAGATCACTTTAATTCACAGGGTGTCTTGCCAACAAAGGGTCTTGTTTTGCTGCATTTTCTTTTTTCCACTCCTTTCTCTTTTTATGGGAAAACCTTATAGTTATTGGTAGGTCATAATCAAATCTGACAGAAAATGATCAAATGTTCATACATTGACATTCAGTCCTATTTTACACAAGACATAATTCTTCTTCAAGTGCTTGTGCATGTCCGTTCCACTGTAGGGGGGTGCGTTGAGCACCGTGGTCAGAGAACTTTTTTCCTCCCATTAGGGCAGCTCAAGTGCCCTCTGTTGCCACATGGGCCTGCATGCTGGCATAACAGGGCGGAGCCACCCCCGGCCACCCTCAGTTCCTTCTTACTGCCAGTGGCAGTTGTTGGAGCAATATCAGACTTGTTGTGATACGTGCTTCCCTTGCTCCTTCATACATATATCCTGTTGTTGTACCAATATAATAAAAACCAGCAGGATCTTATTAAGAGGGATAAGGCAAAGATGCCACATTTATTGTAAATACCATAACAAAACAAAAGACAATGTTTTCCTACTTGTTTCCATTACTACTTATTCCTTATACACACACACACACACATATTCATCCACACAATCATTCATTCAGGTTCTGTATAGATGTTATAGTTACCAGCCTAGATGTTGCTCATGCCAAGTTACTGGCCAGGTATCTTGGTCATGAGGATGGAGCCGAGTCTGTGTCAGATGCATCTGATGCTCCTGGAGGTTGGTATCAGAACCATAGACTCAAAGTCCTCAGTCTTTAGAGTCCAGTTTTATAGGGATTTTTCCCTATGTTAGTTCATAGGAGTTGCCTCATTCTGCTGTTGCTAAATCAATCAGCAGATGGCTGGCTCCATTCTGTCAGATGCTTGTTTTTCCTTCCTTTGAGGTGTGGTGGGTCATCTGGTTGATCCCACTTGACACCTTCTTCAGCCAACACTGAATTCTTCAGACTGGTAACTCCCTAACCATTCAGTCACATACATTCTCTATCTTAATCACATCTATTTCACTGTTTCTTTACTTTTTGGGGTGTTACCAATTTATGTGAGACTCCCTGTCTTTTAACAATTAAAGATAAAGTGAGATGAAAACTTACAGAGGGTGGGGGTCTCTATTTATACACTATAACAGCTACTGTTTTGGCTTACTTAGAGTTAATTAATGTTTAACAAGTTTTATACAAAGTATTTCTTTGAGCAGGCTTCACACAGACACAGCTGGTGGCTTGCAGGTTAGAATCACAAATTTACTTTTAACATAAACCTTTAGTTATGAGGCATCAATTAACAATAAGTCATTTTTCATATAAACCATGTCTAATATAAACCTTCTTTAATATCCCTACATAATCCCCCTTTTGACACTACGATATACATATATTCGTTAGTGTCACTTTCTATGTAACCTGTTTAAAAGAAGGTACTGTGAGGCAACATGGGTTTGTGATTCCAATCTATTGTACATTTTTTTTATCCAAAAGCACATGCTAAACATTTTAATAATACAAATACAATTTAATACTAAGACAACTATTAAGGGATGTAGCATTACTGATAGGATGCCAGTAGTGGTTGGGGACCATCCAAAGAATATATTATACCAGTAATAAGTTATTTGTTTAGTAAAAACAGTACTGACATTGCATTTACATTTATCTACTGGGGGCTGCTAACACTCTGCCCCTTGATCTATGATCATTACAGTAGTTGTTGTCATGGTAGGGCACAGGTGATCTGTTGTAAACAAACCAAACAATTATAACCAGGTGAATATAACTAAAACCATTACAATTGACTAAAGACCAGATATAACCTAAACACAAATCCAAACAATTATAGTTATAATAATTGGGAATACAATAAAACCATAACCATTACAATAATTGGGTACATTGACACATAAGATGAGGTCTAAGTTTGATGCTGCAATAGCCATCAAACAATAAAAGTTTCTGAGGTTCTTAAGCACACACAAGAAATAAGATTTTGTAGGAGGACCACAGTTGTTATGCAGGGTTAAGCTGATTTGGACTTAAACTAACATTTATTTGCTAAAATGTTGCAGAATTCCCTATTTTTAACAGTTGTACTTAAGAGGTTTTTGGGGACCTGAAAGATGGGGCCCTGCAATTATGGGCCAAGGTCTTACAGGTTATGGGGGCCCAAGAACTACCCTTTAGGACTTGGGGAAGTAGAACCAGAGTGTATAGAGAAAAGTGTGGAAAACCTAACAAAAAATAAACCTGATGCACTGGGGACCAAAGTTTTTTGGACACAAGTGGTGATTGATAAGTTGGATGGACATGGGGGAAGTAGAGAGAGGAAAAGACATTTGCTCTGTCTAGTGTAGTATTTTTTTTTTTCTGGACCCAATGCTAGCACAGGACACCACTAGAGACAGACACAGAACATGCAACAGAGAACATGCAACACAGAACACTGAACACAGACTTTGTCGCGACACTATAACCATGGTATTTTATAACTCTTCAGCTGGTACCAGCTCTCCTGATGTTTTGGTTTTAGAGCCTGAAAGATAAAAGCTTAAAAATAAATTAGCACAGTGCTTCCACATGGCAGACCCTGCTTAGTCTCTGCCACAGAGTGTTTGGTACTCGGGGCTGCACAAATGCTAATTAAGTGGTGCAAAAAAAAAATATTTTATTTTAAAATCCCCAGCCACTTTGCCATGGCCTGGAGGTCTGAGGCAGATGCAGGAATTCCCAGCCACTTTGCCATGGCATTCTGGCCCTGGGAGGAGGAATCTACCCAAATATCCCCCTTCCCACTCTCCAGAGGGGTCCCAAAAACCTGACCCTTCTGGGGTCTCAAATGTTCCTTCTTCTGATGTTACTGCTGTTGTAGGATGTGAGAGTGCTGTTTTAACTCTCTGTACCCAACCTTAAGGGCATCTAACTGGGTTTGAGTACTACATACATTTTTATTTCTCTGCTTTTGCAGCAGAGGCTTGTAAATCTTAATGCAATTTTTTTTGTTTGTTTTTACATTTTCCCAACAGTTGTGAACAACAACCAACCACAACAAAAAAAAAACCCCCAAACTGATAAATATTAAGCACTATAACCCTTAATTCCTAAAAGAGCAGCTTACAATGGTTGTTTCACATATTTTCTTCCCATGTTTTTTGGGGGTCCCAAGCCTCTTTTTCCCAATGTGCCATTACTTTCCAATTTTCTACCCCTTTTTCCAATTGGGATAGTTTTTCTTTTAGAGCTATTTTCTCCTCTTTACAGGCTGCTAGGTGGAGGTAGCTGTCATTACAAGCCTTCCACAGCAGCCAGATCCCTGTAGCATCTCTTTTTACTGCATCTAGGGGTTTGCATATGAGGATATATTGGGCCAATCTATCCTCTAGGTCCAAAATGGTGCAGATATCTGCAAGGGCTTGTTCAGTCCAAGGACTGTGCCCATATCTTTGGAGAATTTTCTGAAAAGGCGTTATCTCTTTAATAAAAGGTGAGGTAGAAGCTACTTTTGACTTCATTTCTTCCTCTGGGACTGTTTTCCCTTGCCTTTTCTTAAACATTTTAAATTAACCGTGCACCCGTCCACACCAGGAAGCCATTTAGTTCGACCTAGAGGGCTCTTTAGTTCGAATTCGGTACTCCACCCCGACGAGGGGAGTAGCGCTAAATTCGACATGGCTATGTCGAATTAGGCTAGGTGTGGATGCAAATCGAACTTACTAGCTCCGGGAGCTATCCCACAGTGCACCACTCTGTTGACGCTCTGGACAGCAGTCCAAGCTTGGATTCTCTGACCAGCCACACAGGAAACGACCCGGGAAAATTTGAATTCCTTTTCCTGTCTGGGCACTTTGAATCTCATGTCCTGGTTGGACATCGGGGCGAGCTCAGCAGCACCTGCAACGATGCAGAGCTCTCCAGCAGAGGAGTCCATGCAATCCCAGAATAGAAAGAGGTCCCCAGCATGGACAGACCGTGAAGTCCTGGATCTGATCGCTGTGTGGGGCGATGAGTCTGTGCTTTCGGAGCTGCGCTCCAACAAACGGAATGCAAAGACCTACGAGAAGGTCTCCAAAGCCATGAGAGACAGAGGATACAGCCGGGATACAACGCAGTGCCGCGTGAAAATCAAGGACCTGAGACAAGGCTACCAAAAAGTCAGAGCGGCAAACGGACGCTCCGGAGCACAGCCCCAGACCTGCCGCTTCTACGAGGCACTGCATGCCATTCTAGGTGGGTCTGCCACCACTGCCCCACCAGTGACCGTGGACTCTGAGTATGGGATAGTGTCGAGGGGCAGTTCCTCGGCGATGTTCGCCGATGGGGAAGATGAGGAAGGGTTTGTGGAGGACGACGCAGGCGACAGCGCTTACAATACCGCTTTCCCCGACAGCCAGGATCTCTTCATCACCCTCACAGAGATCCCTTACCAACCCTCCCCGGCCGTTAACCCGGACTCAGAATCAGGGGAAGGATCAGTCGGTAAGTGCTATAAACATGGAAACATTTATTTTTTTAAAAACAGGAATAAAAAATATGTAAAAACTATATAAAACCTTTTGCTTAAAAAACTATATAAAGAGAAGGTCCACACAGATAGGGATGGAACAGAAATCCTCCTGGGACAGTTCCACGAAGCTCTCGGAGAGCAGCTCGAAAAGTCTCCGCAGGAGGTTCCTGGGGAGAGGTGCCTTATTTGGTGCTCCGTGGAAGCACACTCTTCCGCGCCAGGCCATCCTAATGTACAGCGGAATCATTGCCTCCACCAGCATTGCAGCGTACGGTCCTGGTCTGTGCAGGGATTTGAGCAGCATCCGCTCTCTCTCTCTCCGAGTGACCCGCCTCAGGCTAATCTCGTTCGGCGACTGCTGCATCTAATTAGGGCAATTAGTGTACTGTTACTATTGTGAATGCTTGACTTTTACTTTGCATAGCAATGACCTTCGCTTAACAGCCACGTGTTGGAGGCCACAGAGGAAAAGCATACAGTGATCTTTCCCGTGCACAGCCGCGAGGGGCTGGAACACGGTCAGACTTTATGCTTTACAGATTGCCTTCAGCGGGAGGGCACAGCTATCCATTAACTGTTAAGCAGCCTATAGTGTAGTGCTTACCAGGCCTGGCTGCTACACAGATTCAGCTGTACCGCCCCGCTTGTCCGATCTCCTGTGCAAGACCGCAGCCAATGAAAGCGTATTCCGAAATCTCGAACTTGTCCTGAGAGCTCGTGAGACTAGGTGCCCTGTATGGTCTTGTTCAGAGAAACTGATTAGACTGTGTTCAGTGTTCGCAAACATGTATCTTTTCAAGGAAATCACTTCCTTTTTCCCATCACACAGCTGCGGCTCTTTCACGAACTGCCTCGGCATCCCCCTCACAGAGGCTGGCGCAGATTAGGCGGCGAAAGAAAAAGACTAGGGACGACATGTTCTCGGAACTGATGGCTTGCTCAAGAGCCGAGGCGGCCGAGCAGAGACAGTGGAGGGAGACCCTATGTCAGCACCAGCGCTCACACAGCGAACGGGAGGACAGGTGGCGGCAGGAAGACCAGCAGGCGACTCAAACGCTGCTTGGGCTAATGAGGGAGCAAACGGACACGCTCCGGCGCCTTGTAGATGTTCTGCAGGACCGCAGGCAGGAGCAGAGAGCCCCCCTGAACTGTATCTGCAACCGCCTTCCTCCGCCACAAAGTCCTGTCCCCCCCTCACCAAAAATCACAAGAAGGAGGGGCGCTAGGGGCCGTGAAAACTGTCACTCCACCCCAGCAGAGCGCTCATGTACCAAACAGCTCTCATTCCCTAAAGTGTGAGAAGTGCTTCCCTTCCTGGATCACCCAGTCCCAAATCCAAGTTTCATCCCCCCACTGTGTAGTTGAGTATTAAAAGTAGTTTGTTGTTATTCACTGTTTCCGTCACGTTTTCCTTGTCAGAAGACTTTGTGTGAAGGGGGGGGAGGGGTTTTTTAATTGCATAGGACAGCCTCCATTACCAGGGTACAGACTTGGGGGCAGGATCAACAGCAGGACACACACAGACTGCAGTCACTAGGCACTAGGGTCATTCTGGGAGGTGAATGCTGCCCCGGGTCAGTCTGTGAGGTGTATGCTGCCCCAGGGTCCTAGCGCCTGACATCCACAAATGGCAAGGCAGGCTGCCCTTACCATGCCCTTCCCCCCTAGCCATGAGCCTCTCCGATGCCCTGAGCCCCAGCAAGAGCCCTCATCCACGGACACATACTCACCCTTCCCACACACCCTTCACCCCTTCCTACGCCCCAACCCCCAGTCCAGAGCCTGCATCCAAACTCCGTCCCAAAGACGGCACCCCTCACCCCTTCCTGCAAACCCACCCCTTCCTGCACACCCACCTGCAACCGTCCTCCCCCCAGAGACCGCTGTAGGAGCAGGAGCCTGTCATTGCTCTAGTGTAGAAGCGGTCTGGACATCAGTGCACACCGTACCCACCACAGTCCGCGTCCATGTTTCAACCCTTGAACAGGAATTCATAATTAAAGAAAACTTTATTAATAATCAGTGTTCCATTAAAGTTATTTTAAAACGTGTGTTGGAAGGGGGGAAACCTGGAGAACGGGGTATGTAACCGCAGATCGAAGTCAACAGTCACTGAAACAGGCTCAGGTTCAGCTTCAATGTAAATCAACTGGAGAGTCATAGGTTACCCTGCTCTCCGAGGAACCTATCTTTCAAAGCCTCCCGGATGCACAGCGCTTCCCGCTGGGATCTTCTATCGGCACGGCTGTCTGGCTGACTGTAATCAGCAGCCAGGCGATTGGCCTCAACCTCCCATCCAGCCATAAAGGTCTCCCCCTTGCTCTCACAGAGATTGTGGAGCACACAGCAAGCAGCAATAACAACGGGGGTATTTTTTTCGCTGAGGTCCGAGCGAGTCAGTAAGCTCCGCCATCTCCCCTTGAGACGTCCGAAAGCACACTCCACCACCATTCTGCACTTGCTCAGCCGGTAGTTGAAGAGTTCCTTCTCACTGTCCAAGGCGCCTGTATAGGGCTTCATGAGCCAGGGCATTAGTGGGTAGGCTGGGTCCCCGAGGATCACTGTAGGCATCTGCACATCCCCAACCGTTATTTTGTGGTCCGGGAAGAAACTACCTGCCTGGAGGCGTTTGAAGAGACCAGAGTTCCTGAACACACGCGCGTCATGAACCTTGCCCAGCCACCCCATGTAGATGTTGGTAAAACGTCCCCTATGGTCCACCAGTGCTTGCAGCACCATAGAAAAGTAGCCCTTTCGGTTAATGTACTCGCTGGCCTGGTAGCCCTTTCGGTTAATGTACTCCTATCCTGGAGTTCGGTTAATGTACTCCAGGATAGGGATGTGAGTGCCATCTATAGCCCCACCGCAGTTTGGGAATCCCATCACGCCGAAGCCATCTATGACGACCTGGACGTTTCCCAGGGTCACTACCTTTGAGAAAAGTTGCTCAACGATTGCGTGGGCTACTTGAATCACAGCAAGCCCTACGGTAGATTTGCCCACGCCAAAGTGGTTCGCTACTGACCGGTAGCTGTCTGGCGTTGCAAGTTTCCAGAGGGCTATGGTCACTCGCTTCTGCACAGACAGGGCTGCTCGCATCCGGGTGTCCTGGCGCTTAAGGGCAGGGGACAGCAAGTCACAGAGTTCAAGGAAAGTGCCCTTACGCATCCTGAAGTTCCGCAGCCACTGTGATTCATCCCAGACCTGCAGCACTATGCGGTCCCACCAGTCCGTGCTTGTTTCCCGGGCCCAGAATCGCCGTTCCACACCGTGAACTTGACCCATTGCCACCATGATCTCCACTGCGCGGCGTACCCTGCTTTGTGAGAGGTCTGCGCCACTCTGTGACTTCCTGTCCTCACCGCGCTGCCGGAGCCTCCTCGCCCGATTTCTCAGCAGCTGACTGTGGAAGAGGTGGACGATAAGGTGCGAGGAGTTGACAATGGCCATAAGTGCAGCGATGATCGCAGCGGGCTCCATGCTCGCAGTGCTGTGGCATCCGCGCTGTAACCGACCAGAGAAGGGCGCGAACAGATTTCCCGCCGGCGCTTTCAAGGAGAGAGGGCGGGAGTGACGGTTCAATGATGACAGTTACCCAAAACCACCCTCGACACATTTTTCCCCCCAGCATGCATTGGGGGGAAATCCCAGGATTCCAATGGGCAGCGGGGAGTGCGGGAACTGTGGGATAGCTTCCCACAGTGCACCGCTTCCAAAGTCGACACTGGCCCCGTTACTGTGGACTCACACAGTCGAACTAGTGTATTTAGTGTGGATACACAACTTCGACTTCATAAGGTCGATTCCACAAATTCGAATTAAGTTGATTCGAAATAGTCTTGTAGTGTAGACGTACCCTAAGACTATAGGTGTAATGATGTGTAGTTTACAAGGGTGCTGGGAACCAACATTGTGAATTAACTGATTATGGAGATCTTTCTCTAGGTCAGGAAATGAAGCTCACCTCACTGGACATTTTTTCTTGCTGCTTGGCATGTCTTTTAGTGTCGTTTTATTTTTTCGCCATTCTCTTACTTGCTTCTCATTGATACAGAATTCACAAGCAGCGGCGCAATTATTGTTTGCTTCTGCATATTCAACAACTTTAAGTTTGAATGCTGCATGATAAGAAGACCTTTTTCTTTTGATTTCACCATTCATTTTAAATACTAGTATGAAAACAGATTATTATTATTGTAGTTCTAGATTTTGTAGGACTTTATATAGGAATGTCACCTGCTTTATCACTGTCAAATTATTATTTTTCTTTGTTTATTTCAAAGCAGCCCTGTAGATTGGCATGTCTGTAAGGATAACAGGCTATTTCAATTTTATTAGCGATTCCATCAATGCTGCACGTTATATTTTCATATTGGCTCGAGACTTGAGGTCTATTTCAAGCCAATCTAGTCCACTAAACAAAGCCTTTGCAACTATAAAAGGCTGCAGTATTGACATCAATTAATGGGTCGGCAAACTTTGGCTCCCAGCCTGTCAGGGTAAGCCGCTGCAGGACGTTTTGTTTACCTGGAGCATCTGCAGGCATGGAGCTCCTCAGGTTCCTGTGGTCGCAGTTTGCCATTGCCAGCCCATGGGAGCTGTGGGAAGTGGCATGCCACTTCCTGCAGCTCCCATCGGCTAGGAACAGTGAACCGCGGCTACGGGGAGCTGAGGGCTCCATGCCTACAGACGCTCCAGGTAAACAAAATGACAGAGTATTAGATATTCAATTCAATAATTCCATAGAGTTTAAAATCATCATCAAATTTGGGTGTAAACCTGTTTATAAGCTGACCCCTGCTCTCTGATGCGTCACTTTTTTACAAAAAATATTCGGCTTATGAACGAGTATGTGCAGTAATTGTTTTTCTGCACTGTTTGTTCGAGAAAAATGAATTTGAGAAGATATATCTTCTCATTTTCAAGCCATGCCTACACAGGAGGGTTGCAACCTGTAGTCATATGCTATAATATGCTCCCATGTTCTTTCCTAGAATGTAATAAATTATCACCATGTTCTCTATACCTTGCTGTGAGCTCTGTGATTGAGCTGTCATGATTTAATGATTTGAATTGTCTCCTTTGAAGAACAGTTTGAAAACAAAGGCCTAGCTTCAACAGCATTTCACTCCAGTTTTACATTAGTGTGACATCACTGAGTGCAATTAGTTTACACTGCCATAAAACTGGAGTGATGGAATGGTGTATCAGGCCTAAGAACATTAATAGCATTGGAAAACAATACAATTCTAATGCAAAAACATAGGCTTGCTTTATCTCAATAAACCACCTCCAGTGGAATCCTATGGTTGGTATGAGTCAATCAGCAGAGTGCATTTTTAGAAAGTGAGAGACAGTGATTTGCAACAGGTGTGGACATCACTAATCTAAAAAGCAAAAAAAGTGGTCCAGATTCTGGTGTAAATTGGTGCCTCTTCATTGATTTTGATAGAGCTCTGGTGACTTACACTAGCTGAGTATGTGGTCTAATATGTTTTAAATTAATGTGCTGAATTCCTGTTTAACCATAAATTGCTGGCTTTAAAGAAAAAATTGAGGTCATCTTTAGGAGTGCCAACTTCTAAAACGCTTGGGATTGCAGCAAACTGGGGATGTACAATTACACCCTCCTGTTGTGCTTAGAGAATGTCAGATGATTTAAAGGAAAGCTCTGTTTTATTTCTACTAAGAGGCAGACTCAAGTCTACTGTTTTGGCTTTTGACTTTTAAATAGGCCAGTAATATTAACTTAATGTACTTTGGTTATATTTATATTCCTTATACTTTTATTTATGTACTTGCTAGCACAATCTATTTTCACTTCACCATATGGTGTTTCTTTATCTACTTTTGTTCTTCTCTCTTCAGTGATTATTTTTCTTTGCAGGATGTGAAATGTATTCACAGACATCCAGTGGGAAGTGTTTTTAGGTCAATGACTAATTTTCCCATGCCCATATTACAAGCTCTGGTGACTTACACTGGCTCTATTTAGAGTGGAAAGATGGCTACTTTCATATCTTTTTAGCTCTTCTTTCAGTTGATTTACTTCTGCCTGCTCACTCAGTCA
The DNA here is from genome assembly GCF_020497125.1 of Mauremys mutica. NCBI lineage: Eukaryota > Metazoa > Chordata > Testudines > Geoemydidae > Mauremys > Mauremys mutica. Next base: position 268,785,405 of record NC_059073.1, read on the forward strand.
AGTGATGTTGTGCGTAGTGTTCATAAGCCACAGAAACATCAAAGTGATTTGTTCCTTAATTACATCAATCTCCACGAGGCATTTCAAGATAGTCATGGGACATGCCTCAAAGAACTCTACTGTGTCTACCTTAAAGTACCATATGAATCATCTATTTTGTTTAATTATTTGGCTCCCAGTTCTATAATATCTGAGTAACTCAGTCTCTAATGCATTTATCCTCAGTCCACCTCTCTGAGGTAGGAAAGTGCTAGCATCCCTCTTTTGTAGATGTGGTACAGAGAGGTTAAGGGATTTGCTCAAAGTCACACAATAAGCCTGCAGGAAATTGAACCTGGGTCTTCTACCTCCCAGGCTAGTGTTCTAACCCAGGACCATCCTTAAGTAAAAATAAAGAAATGTCCTGCCCCAGCTTGCTCACAGTCCAAGACACTACAGGTGGCTAAAACAAACAGCTGTGGGAGAATACAGCTAAACTTTCCCTCAAGCCACATAGGATGCCTTTGATACTGAAGCTTCTCAATAGCAACTACAGTATTCTCAAGGAGGGCCATGTGACTAAAGAGTTCTTTCTGGGTTAGCTGAGGGTGTGCAAAATAAACCAGAAAATCTGCCTTTTGTGGGACCAGAAATGAAACGCTGGAAAAAGTCAGGGATTCCAAATCCACTCTGTTTGCTAGGTTTGTAGCAGACCTCACACAGGAAATAGGCACCTTCTTATTACCAGATGCAAGAACAGGTTACCAAACCTGCTAATTGATAGACGAGAGCTTTCCATAACATCCTTCTCTTCTTTTTCTAGCCTTACCCATGCTATGCTTTTTCCTTCCCAGTATCCATGGCAGGCCCAGCAGTCTCTGCCAGCAGACCTCTCCTCATATAGAGAATTAGTTTGTGAGTGCCTTCCAATTCAGGGCTTGATCCACAAATCCATGGATTCTACCTTATTCCAGCCCTGAAGAGGATAGTTAAATACAGTCTAAGTACTCCACTATACCTCTTCTTTGCTTAGGAGGAGACCATTAAGAATATTTTTTTTCAGGACAAAAGGAAGACCTTCTCTTTCTGCAAAGATATCATGCCCATGGGGATGAATTTGAGAATAAAAACAGGCTTATATTGGTCATGTGTACTTTTCTTAAAGAGAAAGCTTGATTTGTTGCTTACATGTGCCCCTCTCCCCAGGGGTGATTCAGACGAGAAGATGGCACATTCAAATTTTGATAGCTAAACCAAGGTGCTCTACGAACACCATCGTATGTGAGAGTCCTTTTACTTAACTAAACCCTTTCCCCTCCCACATCCTTTGCTTTATTAATATTTTCTCCTATACAAACAGAAGATCCCATCTGACCATGAAAAAGAAATAAATCTACTTCATTTATTTTGTGTGCCTTCTTAGATAGTTTGATACTGGTGCATGTTGACAATGGGCATACATCTCTTCCTTTCACAGCTAGCAACACATGAAGGCTTTTTCTTCCTAAGGCCATGTCTACACTATGGTATTAGGTCGACTTAAGTTATGTTGATGATCATAAGTCACTTTAGTAGCATCAGTGGAGCACGTCCACCCAACACTCCTTGTGTTGGCTGAGCACATCCACAGTCATTGCTCTTGCACAAAGCCACCTTCCTGGAACCATGTGGAGCTCACTCCAGCACTGCTGTACAAGGACATCAGAATGAGAGCTGCCCTCACAGTGGAAAAGCGAGTGGTGATCACTGTGTAGAAGCTGGCAACTCCAGACTTCTACCAGTCAGTTGGGAATCAGTTTGGAGTTGGAAAGTCCACTGTGGGAGCTGCACTGATGCAAGTGTGTGGTACCATTAATTGCCTCCTGTTACAAAGTCTGACTTATGGCAGTGTGCTAGAAACAATTGATGGCTTTGAGACAATGAGATTCCCTAAGTGTGGCAGGGTGATAGATGGAACGCATATCCCAATTTTGGCCCCCAACCATCTTGCGACGGAGTACATCAACCGGAAGGGCTACTTCTCCATGGTCTTGCAGGTGCTGGTGGATCACTGGAGTTTCACTGACATCCATGTGGGGTGATCAGGGAAGGTGCATGAACCACACATCTTTTGGAACACTGGATTGTATAGAAAACTGCACGCTGGGACTTTCTTTCCAGACCACAAGATTCCAATGTGGGGGATGTGCAAATGCCCACAGTGATCCTTGGAGACCCCACTGTGATGTTACAGCCTATATGATTTTATAAAAATATGCTAATGAGTGCATATAATGTAACTGGAATATGCTTCATGCAAAAGGTCTCTTGTAAGGTATCATTACAAAGCTTATAATCTACAGAGTGAGGTCATCCTATTTGTATAAATGTTAACACCCTTATATCTGAAACTAGAAATATGAAATATAACTGAGGGCCTATTGTAATTATGCCAAGTGTGGGCCATTAATGGTGGTTTGGAATCTTGATGACTCCCATTAACCAGGGCAATTGACTGCGGATGGTTCTGTTTGCAGGCAGGCCTTCCTGTGAGTCAGGCTGGGAGGAATGAAGGCTTGCAGTGGCATGTGATCACGTCACCTGAACTGGAATCCATCTTTAATCTGTTGTCTTTCCATTGAGAAGGAGGGGGTAGGAACCCAGGCACAAAAGGACTCCTGCCTTATGCAAAAGATATATAAAGGGGTGGAACAGAACAAAGGAGGAGAGGAGCCATCATGAAGAATCCCCTAGCTACCACCTAAGCTGGAACAAGAGCTGTACCAGGGGAAAGAATTGTGCCCAGGCCTGGTGTCCAGTCTGAGGGAAAAAAAACAAACTTACTGAAGCATCTCTAAGGGTGAGATTATCTGTATGCAGTTCGATTAGACATAGATTTGCGTGTTTTATTTTATTTTGTTTGGTGACTTACTTTGTTCTGTCTGTTACTACTTGGAACCACTGAAATCCTACTTTCTGTATTTAATAAAATCACTTTTTACTTATTAATTGACCCAGAGTATGTATTAATACCTGGGGGAGCAAACAGCCGTGCATCTCTATCAGTATTATAGAGGGCGAACAATTTATGAATTTACCCTGCATAAGCTTTATACAGGGTAAAATGGATTTATTTGGGTTTAGACCCCATTGGGAGTTGGGCATCTGAATGTTAAAGACAAGCACACTTCTATGAGCTGCTTTCAGGTAAACCTGCAGCTTTGGGGCAAGTAATTCAGACCCTGGGTCTTTGTTGGAGCAGACTGGAGTGTCTGGCTCAGCAAGACAGGGTGCTGGGTTCCCAAGCTGGCAGGGAAAGCAGGAGTGGAGGTAGTCTTGGCACATTGGGTGGCAGCTCCCAAGAGGGTTTCTGTGATCCACATACCTCTATCCAGCCTGAGTCTTTCATTGATAGTCTCCCTCCATGCTCTTGTTTTGCTGTATGCTGCATCTGTTAACTGCAACACTTTGTGAAACATATCCTCCTTACTCCTCCTGGGTTGGCACACTCTGCTGGTGTGGAGGATTGAGTTCTCAAGAGCACATCTGCAGAAGCCAAAGAAACAAAGAACAGAGACAGTGTTGTGAGTGCGCTCACACCCCTGAATCACAAAAGTTACACACACCTCTTTCTCACTGTCCCTTGGCTAGCACACAGCTCAGCATAAGTCCCAATAATAGTGTGTTGGTGGAATGGGGGAATGGGCAAGAAGAGACAAAGGGTGGTTTGAGAAGGAGGTTACTATAAGCATCTAGGGAGCCTATTCTGAATATTGGTGTTCTTTTCCACGGGCTAGGGAATCGAATCTGATATCTCACTCCTAAGGGTAACCCAGAATGCAAAGGTGCATCTCCTGGATGCATGTGGCTGAACACAACCAACTCCAACTGAAATCAGTGCAGTTACACCAGGGAGGAATCCAGCCCACTAGGTGTAATAACATTCTTCCGTTAGCAGACTTTGGGGCTATTAAATGCAAGTAGCAACAGACTAGCCAGACTGAGTACATTCTGTTGCTAGATTATACCTCTTTGCAATCTTTATGTTCTGTTTATACATGTAGGTATTTATATTGCATTCGTTCTTTATTTTTGGACTTCATTAAAAGGTCTATTCTCTTCTGTAGCCAGAGTCTCATTAAATAATACTCATATACATTTCTCTCATTATTTTCCAGTTATTTAAACCCTTATGTTTGTTCTCTCTCTACTTCCTTGATGTGTAGGCACTTAGCACTGAACTGTTAACTAGAAGTCTCTAGTTTCAGCTCCATTTGACAGAAAATCCACATAACCTCAAGGGCATTCACCTCTTTAAAGTCCCAAGATGGAGTTTTATGTCAGGTTAATTATGTAATTCTTTACAATTTGACACAATGAGTCAGAACTTGTCCAGAATAAACACAAATAGGTTGAATGACCAGATTAAATTTCTAATTAGCATAGAATTAGATTATTTTTATATGGATCTGTCAATCATCTCCACATAAAAATGACATTTACTCTTATTTAACCCTGTTTTTTCTTACTACCATTGGGATAACAGACTTTATTTTTTAAACCTTATTTTTCATACATGGAACATCTATATTTAAATGTGCCATTAGGAACACAATATTGGTTCAGAGACTGCAGAAATTATACCCTATAAATGAAGCATGTCAAAAATTCTTTGCATTGTTGAAATTGAATGGTGACCAAATTGTCTTGTCTTAGTTAAGAGATCACAGGAATTTTCATTTTAAACTTTTATGTTCAAGGATTTATAAAACTTTGCTCTGGGGCTAAAATTTTGACACTTTATTGCAAGTAGGACCTCTGTTAGCCATTAGGGGGCAGAGTGGGGATGGAAGTTGTATGATGGAAGTTTCTGTTCTAGCTAATTTTCTTTTCCAGATGTAAATTATGAGCCTGGAAAACGTAATCCATTTTAAAAGATATGGTTGCCACCATTCTATTATTTATAATGCATTTCTACTTTTTCACTTCTGTCTCCCATGTTATTTATTGTACAGACTGAAAATGATTTTGGATTAAAAACGATCTTCCAGATTCTTATACATCAACTGTGGTACCTGGAGTCAAAAGCCTTCTTATTTTAAGCAGTACGATGATCCACCTCAGACTGTCCCAATCATTTACAAGTTTTCATGAATGTTATAGGAAGATCTCAGAGATCAAACCTTATGAACTCCGACGGGTTCCATCTTCATAACTTGACACTAACCCTCCTTATTCAAGCCCACTTTCTTTCCTGTGGGATAAGCTATGTAGTTACGCAGGAGTAAGTGCCATATAAGCCCAGTCAGCTCCAAGCAGGCCAATCTTCAAAGGCCTGGGCCTAGTGTTGAGGGGCTTTATGGTTGTTCTGCAGTAGGCAGAATAGAGCCGTTCACGGAAGAAAGTAACTCATGCTGGTCTCTGATCAAATGAAGCACACAACAGATCTTCCTTTGAAGTCAATGGCACTTAACCAAGTTAAGAAAGGTACAGAGAGCAGCTCTGAGTTTCTTGTACCAAGATCTATCAAATAATAAGATTACATCTACATCATGCATTTGATGTCGCTGAAATAAAGTCATTATAATTGAACATCCAAGAACATCTTTTTTAACATTTATTTCACAGGTGTTTTGGGCTCTTGTGTAGCACCAGCAGGAGTCCATTATCCTGTGGCAATATTCTCTTCCCTTGACATTATCTTTTAAATACATAATGTAGCACCAGCCTCTTTTATCAATAGGCTGACAACTAAGTGAGATTTGAGGGTGCAACCAAGAAGAATTCAAGTCAAGATAAAACTGAGAACACAGTAATCAAATAGGAAAAGAGAAAATTACTAGTACATTAATTTGTTCAAAACGTCTTATACATTTTAAAAGGCATTTAAAAAATATATATCAGTGTTTTATTTCAAAACTCATCTCCAACAACAACTTCTGATTTTTCTGTCTTCCTTCTTCTCTAGTAGGAATTTTATATTCAATTCTAATAGATGCAAGAGGAGACAGAAGCCAGGTTTTTTGAAAGTGGATGCCTTTAGTTAGGTGCTTAACTCCAGATTTACACACCCAAATAAAACTGTTTTTAAAAGGTGCTGAGACACTCTCATTGAAGGGATGAATCCAGCCCATTGCATTTAATGGCATATCTCCTGCAGCAGACTTTGCACTTACTTAGCGCCAAGAGAAACAGATTGGTGAGAGTGAATACACTGTTAGTTACTAGCATGTATGGCTAGATGTATGTCTGTGAAATATTTCTGTTTTGTTTATTTAGGTACCATTTTATGAGTGTTTGTTTTCGGCCAAAGTTTCTTAGTGTTATAGACTAAAACACATAAAATAAATAAAGTTCTACAAAGAACCTAGTGTGCCAGAAATGAACTAATATGTAATAGTTATGAATTACTGTTATGTAATAATTGTTAGTGAGGGTAAATTATAACATATTGGGGGGTAGTGAAATGTTTATTATATGCCTATAATGCTCAAATTCAATGGGTGTGTACAGGAAGGTAACACAGTGGCTTCCCAGATAAGAATACCCAGGCACACAATCAAAAGTCAGTGGCATCCATCAAGGCTCTAGGCTGAAATGGCACAGCTGTTTTGCGAGGCTGGGAAGCTAGCGATCAAAAGAACTATAAACCATTAAAAAGTGTCATGATCCCTGTGAAGAAGGTAAGGGGCTGTCCAGACAGTTTCAGTGAGCTCTGACAAGGGAGGCATGCGGACAGAGAGAGGCTCCATGGAAGAGATGATAGGAAGCCAGTCCTAACTAGTGTTCTCATGTGGAAGACATCTGGTAAGCTAGATGTGTAGTGTGTTTTATTGTTGTTAAGATACGTTTTCTCTTATGTGCTTTTGTTCTAAAAAATAATACTTTGCTTGAAGAAGCCTATTTGGTCAGTGCTTACCACTGTCATTGTCCCAGAAGGTACAGAAATTTAGGGTCTGAGCCTAAGTCAGAACTGCTAAGGCAACCATGATAAGTACCAGAGGACTGTAACCCAGGACCTGGTCTGTGAGTGGGAGAATTGTATGATTCCACCTTAAGCCAGATGATAGCTAGAGGTTTGAGTCTTCAAAGGCAGGTGCACTTGACAGGACCAAGAGGGATCAGAGGTAGTTCGCTCAGTCACTCTGTCACCTGGCTAATGATGGAAAGAACTTCTAGACATTACAGGGCGCAAGCTAACACTTTTCTTAAAAAAGGCAAAAAAAAAAAGTTTTCATTTATTTTTCTTTGGATGAAACTCAGACTATTTAGGACATTCACTCCCAATGGAAGAAAATAGGAAAGATGCTCCCATTAATTTGTGTTACTAAAGTACATTATGTACTTTAAAGTACATAAAGTAAAGTACAAACAGCCATGGGTAAGTAAACTAATAACTCATCAAAAGTTGTGCATTTATAAAGGTTACATACCTTTTTGGGTGCTATTGCAATATTGTCAACCTCAAGCATTCAAATATGAGGCAGGCCTCATAAAATTGCGATTGGCTAAAAGATGAGATTTACGTTTAAAAAAATGGATTATTTTCCTTTGCTTTCTGGTTTCTGAGCCTCTAGGGTGCCTTAGAGCATGTTATCAAGGATTTTTATGCAACTGTGAGGTCCAGGAATGTACTTTTTAAAGGATGAAAGCTGAAAAATCTCATGTAATCACATGACTCCAGGAGTTGAGGCTTTAAGAACAGTACCAAATCTCATGAGACTGCTGCTATGAGCCACCACGGTATAAAGCCACAAGACAAAACTCTTTTCATAACCTGAGAAGTATAGGTTTCTTCTATCAATGTTGGCAATCCAAAGTGTTCAACAATCATGAATCAGGCCTCCAAAAATAATGAGATTGGCTTAAAATAATGAGATATTTAAAAAAAAATTGGAAATCTACAATTAATTTGTATTAAACACTTGGCACCGCAATCAATCAACAATAATTTATATAAAGCACAATCTCCATTTTGCATAGCACTGGAACCGAGAGTAGTCACTCGGCTGTTTGGGAAAGCTACGAATATAGTGACAATAGAGGATGGGAAGAGAGCACTGCATTGGTTACACTCACTTCTTGTTCAGAAGGTTATCTTTGTCACCTTGAGGGCTAGTAACAATTTTATGTGAATTAATATTTAAGAATTAATACTTAAGGCTTAGAATACCATTTGCCAAAGAAAGTTTCCTACTTGCCAGTGGTGAATGGATGTTGCCAGGTGGACAGGCAGAGGGTGTAATTTGGATTAGGCCAGCCCCTATAGTTTGATCAATGATAAATTATAAAGGGCCTATTTCCTGGTTTAGATTTGAATGGAAATGACATCTTAAGAATACAGAGGCTTTTGTGAGTTTTCTGTCATTTGGTGCAAAAATAGTATAAGAACAAACTGTATGATTTCGGAGCTGTTCAACCTGTTCCCTAGTCCTGATTCATTCCCAAACCCAACCTTGAGCTCTATGCCTAATTGTACTGTCTGGTTGGCCCATCTCTATTACTTTCACATTTGTTCTGTTTCATCTGAAGACATAATACAATTATTTTTAAAGAAGTTTTTAAAAATTAGAACCACAAGGGGATTAAACTTCTGAAGCAACTGTTAACACATCCCTATGAATGAACCATGTCTGTCTACATAAGGACACCCCCCGCTGGGCACTGGGTTTGAACCCAGGCATTTTCAGCAGCAAACCTAAAAGCCTCTACAGGGGCGCTGGAACCATTTGTTATAATGAGAGCCCTGCACGCCATTGAACAACACTCATTCATTGCTATGGTTACTTAAAGCCAAGGGGTGCTGGCGGAGCCCCCTTTTTTGCCAGGAGAGAATCATGAAGGAATAAGGGAAGGGGGAAAACACCGTGAAGAAAATGAGCTTAGGGGTGTGGGTGCGGATTCTTGCTTTGCAGAGTAGAAGCAGGAAGCGCATGATGAGCTCTGTGCAGGGAGAACGGATGTGACTGTGGGAGCGACAGAAGCAGAGGGGGTGAGTGGGCGGCGGAGGAGTGAGAATGGAGGGAAGGGGGAGAGAGGGAACCGCGGGGGATCACTCCCGCCCCCCAAGCGCTGCCCCTGCCAGCCGCACCAGTCTCTTCCCGGTGTGTGGGGCTGAGGCGGCTCTGAACCTGCCCTCCCCAAGAGGCCCGGCCCCGCCCCTGCTCCTCTTTCCCCCAGCCCCGGTAAGAGCCGCCCAAGGAGCTGGAGGCCGCTGTGGGGATCCCCGGGCTCCCTTGGGGGCTCTTCCCACAGCCCAGCTGGCTGGGGGCGGGGCCTAGGGAAAGAGGCGGGGCCAAGGGGCGGGGCCTCGCGCACCCCCCCCCCCCGTAGCGAGGTTCCGGCGCTGGGCAGCGCGTGTGAGGAGCTGCGCCCCGGGAAGGCAGCAGCAGCAGCAGATTGGACAGTCGCGGTCCGCACATGCGCTGCCTCCCCGCGCTGGCTCTGTTCCCTTCCAGGGCAGCAGCCCTGCGCCGGGGGCTTCCCCTCTCCCAGCCGGGCGCACCCCGGGAGCGAGCAGAGCGCCCCGTGTCTCCCTTCCCGGCCCGGCGGGCAGATGTTACCACCCACTTGAACCGGAACCTTTTTTGCAAAGGCAGCCTGGGGCTGCTCGCTGCCGTGTGCGCCGGGGAGTGCGTCCAGCCCGCTCATTAGGAGGTGGAGGAGGAGGAGCGCGGTAGCTCAGCCGCTAGCAATGGGGCTGTGCATGCACCGGGCTTAGCCTGCTCGTGCGGTACATGCCAGGGCAGGATGGTTTAGCTGCGGCGCGCTCCGCTCGGCTGGACGTGCTTGGGGCAAGGCTTCTTGGATGAGCCGCTGTGGGGATCAGCCGGAGAGTGCGGCTGGAGGAGGCAGCAACAGCAGCCGCCACCGCCTCTTCCTCTCCTGCTTGTTGTTTTCTCCGCTGCTGCCCATGGCTTCTCGCCACCGCTGGTGACTGGCTCCCCCTGCATCCTCCCGCGCCTGGCCCGCGGCGAAGGAAGATGGGGAACACCACCTCCTGCTGCGTCTCCTCCAGCCCCAAGCTACGCAGGAATGCCCACTCCCGGCTGGAGTCCTACCGCCCGGAGCCCGAGCTGAGCCGCGAGGACACGGGCTGCAACCTGCAGCACATCAGCGACCGGGAGAACATAGACGGTAAGAGAGGTGTGGGGAGCTCCCCGCAGCTAAGGCAGCCGGGAAAATCCCCCTACGGTCTTCCTGGGCTGGGGAAATCCCCTCTATCTCCAGCCACAGGGGCAGCCCCCAGAGAAATGCATCCCCCACAAGCACAGGAAGAGCCAAGTGGGGGAACGCTCTGCTGTCCTGCTCAAGGGGGGAAACTGGGAAACCCCAGCTCTTCTTCCCCAAACACGTTGGGAGCCCCTGTGGCCTTTTCCTAGCCGCTCAGTGTTTAATCACATCTATTGCTCAGAGGGAATCTATTCTCTCCCCGCCTTCTCCAGGGTTTTTTCTGGCTCTTTTGGTGATTGCAGACTATATGATGAGACAGAGGGTTTGTTTGGTTTTTTTTATGCCTCCATCCACAATTTCGAGGCTTTTGGGTGCTCCTATCCCTGTATATCACAATGCAGCCTTATTTACCCTATACTAATATGTCATGATGTAGCTCTGTTTATCCCCACCAACACCACTTAACCTTTGTGTGGATTCCACCTCTCCATGTATGTGGTTCAGTGTTGGGATCCTTGTGTGGATTCTTGCCATGTACGTTGTGATATGGCATTATTTATCTGCCCTTTCCTCTGATTTGAGGCCTTTATCATTCTCCCACCTTAGTATTGAATGAAAGCCCAGAGAGCTATTTACCTCGGACCGGCCTTTCAAGATCTTTGTGTGTATTTGCCCCCTCACTCAGCATGGACTGATGTGACACTGTTTACACTGGTCCACAGCTTCCAGACCCAATCCACTCAACTGTTTGAATTTCACAAGTGAATTTTTGCCCACCCAAATTTCCTGAACAAAGATGGTCTGTGGACTCAGCTGTTTTTATGGGTTAATGGTCATCTGTTCCTATGTGTATGCCAAAGCCAATCCTAGTTGGGGGATAAAACATAAAGGACAAACCGGATAGTTATGGAAGTGGGAGAAATTTATCTTGCACTGACCTTCAGTGCCAGTGACTTATTTCCTTCCATTACACTGATGATGAAGCATTGGTATAATAGAGCGATGAATATTCTCTCTCTACAGTATTATTGGAAAAACTATATTCTCATTGACTCAGTAATGACCAAACATCCTTTTGTGTGCTGTGGTTAATTAGAACCCGGCCTATTCTTAAGTGTGATTTTAATGTATAAGTATAAACTAGTTTCTGATTAGCTGAAATAGTTAGTCCTAAAACCTAACTGGTAAAACATCAACTTTCTCATAGTTTGATGTGAATTGCCTTTGGTAGAAAGCCAAAAAAAGTCACACTGGCACACACTAGATTTTTTTCAACATTTTTTCATAGCTTATGTGGTCAATTGCAAACTTTGTTTTAAACCAGTTCTCACCATTGGCTTAATTCTTAATAATAGAGTAACTTTACCTCAGGTTATGATTATTTCTTTTAATTAATTTACTTTCTGGAGTTGTGACTGTTATTGGACTGTAATGGAATCAATGGGTGGAAAAAAATGTATAATGGCCAGGTTTGAGAAAACTGGGAGAGATTTAAGAACTAGTTGTTGACCTGTGAATGACTGATTCTTGTCACACCAGTGTTGTCCAGATTAGCAGTAAACGCCTTTTCCCATGATGGTTTGGATAATATCTAGTCCTGTTTCACACCAGTAGAAACAGGTCTTGCTCTATAGTTTTAAGTGAGAAGTTTGGATTTTTTTCAGGGGGGAGGAGCTGTTCCTTAAAGTGTGGTGACAATACAGAAAATTCTAAATGTCTTTCCTTGTAAACTCACTTTTTGCCGAGAATTCTCTTCATGGTTTGGTTAGACCAGTGGCTCTAAACCTTTCCAGACTACTGTAGCCCTTTGAGGAGTCTGATTTGTCTTGTATACTACAAGTTTCGCCTCACTTAAAATATGCTTTCTCACAAAATTAGACATAAAAATACACACGTGTCACAGCACCCTATTAATGAAAAATTACTCTTTCTATTTTTTACCATATAATTATAAAATAAATCAATTGGTATATAAATATTGTACTTACATTTCAGTAAATTGTATATAGAGCAGTATAAACAAGTCATATGAAATTTTAATTTGTTCTGACTTTGCTAGTGATTTTTATATAACCTGTTGTAAAACTAGGCAAATATGTAGATGAGTTGATGTACCCCCTGAAAGACCTCGGTGTACCCCCAGGGGTACACATACCCCCTGTTTGAGAACCAATGGGTTAGACCAATTTTCAGATCAGTAACAGTACTGTATGAATGGAAGCACTGATGGGACATTTGTGCATGTTGTCTCTGTCCTAATAAATTCTTGTCAGTTAAAGGACCCTGTGCTTACCAGTGGAACATAGAAAATAAATACTCTCTGTCTCTGTTTCATCAGGCTCAGCACTGTGGCAAATTAAGTTAAGTTCTCAGGTGGGGGAGTTGCCTTCAACTCTGACAGCATATAACAAATTTTGTGGTTTGTCTCTTTTGCCTTGCTGTTTGCTCATATCTTGCTCCTTACTATGATATGATTAGGTATAGGATCAGAGGCATCAGTTTTCATTGAGGCCATTGATGAAGAATGAGTTAGTATTTCTTCTTTGAACACAATTGGGGATATTATGAGTATAACAAAATTGAAATACTCACTTGTGCATATCTGTTGTGTTGCAGTCAGATCCACTGGAAGTCTTTGGTCAAAGATGATAGACTGATTACAAAATATAATAAGACTATTCTGTTTCTGAACTCTTATTTCCTGAGACTGGGTACATTTTTGTTTTTAGATTGCTCGAAACTATATGGCAAACATGCCTATGGTGACACAATGGAAAAAAAAACAACAAATAGTGCACTGTAATAATATTTCTATTGTTTTTCAATAACTTGAAAATATTTTACATGAAACAATGAAGGAACAATACTGTGGTCAATTTTTTTTTTATTTTTTTTATTTTTTGGGGAAGAGAGAATATAAGGTCTTGATTCTTCAGGTAGCCTACAAAATATCTAAAATCCATGAAATATTCTTGAGAGCTAAATAGCTCTTCAAAAGAATTGGATATTTATTTGAAAAAACAAACTGGTGATACCACTGTAAAAAAACAATTTGGATACTTAGGCAACTTTGTTGTTTGTTTTTTTGGTTTTTAACCTGTGTTTCTCACTACCTGTTACTGCAGTGAGAACATCACTGTCAGATACAGTATGTTTGACAGTGACATTGAAGTTCTGGAAATGCTAATTCACTAGCACTTTTTTCCTCTCACACAAGTACTGATTATAAATTGTGCTTTCAGAAACTACACATTGTGGTGAGTAGAATGAGTTGTTGTTGTTGTCCTCTACCCTCAAGTCTGCCTTCAGTTCTCTTGTGTTGATCAAGATTTATAGAACTCTAGCTTTTAGGATTGGGCAAAGCAACTTTTTGTAAAATAAAATTACCTTAAACCAGTCTTAATTTGTTACTAAGGTTTGAAAAATGTAACTTCCCACCTGTCTGTTCCCTGGTGAACCAGGACCAGAATGGAAATGCCAAAATACAGTGAGAGAACTGATTATTGTGGCATTTCCAGGTAAGTAGAAGCTATGGATATCTTGTGAAAGAGATTCTCCTCTTACAGTTTCCAGCCTAATTTTATTGAAGAAACTGGTTCCAGTAAATAAATGAACTCTTGAGAGCTTGTGCAAACAGAACCTTTTGAGGTTTGCTAGTCATTCTGTGCTTTGTACTGAAACCACGGGAAATGCTGTCATGGAGAGAGGTACCAGTGAATTCTAATTACAGGACCTGATCATGCAGTTCTTGTAGGGGAGGGAACTCGCATTGTCTTAAATGGAAGTTCTCCCTGAGCAAGGAATGTAGGATTGGGCCTACAGCTATACCTGCCTGTTGCCATGTTGTCCAAAAGCATCATTTTTGTAAGATAGCAGGAACTCTTTATGTCTGTAAGTGAAGGGAATTTTGGAAATGTTTGAGTGGGAACAAACTTCTTTCAGAGACTTCCAAGTTAGAAGGCTAAACTACTGTTCTGAATGTTTTTTCTGGTAATGGTCATGTGGAAATGCTTCAAGAATCACCTTTTTGATTATCAGTCAACAACACATTTTTCTGAAAAATTGGATCCATTGGGTTTCTCTGATAATTAGACCATTATCTTCAGGCATAGACAGAGGCAGTAAAGATAACTGGTTATCTGCTTTGCTGCTTAATTCTGCCCAGAAGCAAAAGAGGAATTCTAATATGGAGCTCAGAGGATGCCCACTCTTTTTAATGACTGATTGCTCATAGAAACTTTTCAAGGTTATGAAATGGTTTAACCTTTTAAAATCTTGCTTCAGGAAAGTTGTGACAATAGGCTGAGGACTTCTTAATGAATTTGGATGACCAACTTTTCTATCTATTGCTCATCAAGAGACTTATCTAGCAGTATCCTGGCTACAAATGTAAGAGAAAACAGTAGATCACTTAGGGCTTGGCTACACTGGAGTGTTGCAGTGCTGGTGGAGGCTTTACATCGCTGCAACTTAGTAACTGTCCACACCTGCAAGGCACATCCAGTGCTGCAACTCCCTGGCTGCAGCGCTGGCTGTACATCTGGTCTGCTTGGGGTATAACGAGTGCAGTGCTGGTGATGCAGCGCTGCTTGTCAAGTGTGGCCACACACCAGCGCTGTTGTTGGCCTCCAGAGTATTAGGAGATATCCCAGAATGTTTTTAACTAAATTACTCTTTGTTTTGTTATGATGCCTCTCTTTGTTTTGTTGTGAACTCAGGGCTCCGGGAGCTGCTTATCTAAAAAACAAACACAGCTCTTGTTTGCTGTGATCAATCTGTAACTGACTGTGAACAATCAATTGAGATAACCCACTACCTTGCTGTGAATGAGGCAGGCAGGGGAATGAGTGTTTGCTTGAGGAGAGAAACAATGGGGGGAGGGGGAGAAAGGGAGTCGGTTGGAGCAGCTGCTTATCTGGTCAGCAGGCTATTTGCAGTTAAGAGTAAATGAGGGGTTGAGGAAATTTTCAGATTTTGCAAGGCAGGGAGCTGAAGTGTTGGCTCTAAAAATCCTCTCTCTCCCCCCTCCCCCGCTCCCTGTCACACTCCACCCCACCCCCCTCTTTTCAAAAGCACATTGCTGCCACTTGAACACTGGGATAGCTGCCCATAATGCACCACTCCCAATAGCGCTGCAAATGTGGCCACACTGCAGCGCTGGTAGCTGTGAGTGTGGCCACACACCAGCGCTTTCCCTACACAACTGTACGAACACAGCTGTAACTCCCAGCGCTGCACATCTGCAAGTGTAGCCAAGCCCCCAATGTGTCAATCTGGTAAAGTGGTGTTATTACTTAGATGACCTGATTTTTTATTTTTTTTTAACCCAGTCTTTTGCTAGACGCTTTGTCCACTTTAAAATTGTTGTCGTATTTGGTTATTGGTCTGATTAAGACGTGGGCTGGATCGTTTATTCCGTTTGGACATGGGGGTTCTGGGTTTGAGAATCTCACAGAAAGGACTCTGTAAGGGGCTCAGGTGTTATGGTCATAGGTGCTGTTATGAAAGCTAGCTCGATAAAGGAAATTTAGATTAGATTGACTGTGGTCTAGACCAGTGCTTCTCAAACTATTTGATGTGGCAGACCGGCAGTTTTTTTTCCCCCAATGTGCCAGGGACTGGTACCATATTTCCCAGGGACCGGTACCATATTATCGTTTTTGCATAGGCACATAGCACATCAGATCAGAAAAACTAACATTGTTCACTGAATTAATTGGCATGGGAGTGTGGTGTACATGCGGAGATGTTCTCATTTAAATACATTGAAACCTGACTGAAAGGCTGTGCATCTGGGCGGATAGTATAAAATGACTAGATCCAAGAAAATATTAATTGAACATTTGTAGTAGTATTAATTTATATCAGAAACAATATAATTAATAGAATAAAAATTGGCAGACATTTTTTATTTTGTTTATTTATCAATATTATAATATGTGCTTCTGAAAACATAATATTTAATATTGTCAACTTTTATCGACTGATTATTCTTGGTGGAATTCCAGTGTGGTTTTTAAATTATACTATTATTTCTCTCTTTCTTTCCTGGAAACTCGCCGCAGGCCAACAGCCAATGGCTCGCAGACCAGCGCCGGTCCACGGACCACCACTTTGAGTAGCACTGGTCTAGACTACATTTATACATGATATCAGCATGTCTGTTGTCACACAGTCAGATCCACTGTTGGCTTAACTAGTGAAAAAACTGAGAGATTACTGATCTGACAAAGGTGGCTCTCAGGCTTGATTTTTCCTGTATGGCACAGATTTTTTCCACAGTAGGCTCTTTGTGAGAGCTTTGGTGGAGAGAGGATAACCTCACAGGATATATGGCATGAGACCACTGTCATAACCTGAAACCAGCTGAGCTCAAAGACTGTGTTCCTTGGCCAGGGGCTAATCAGAAGTTGCTCTTGGTATTGGTAGGAAATAAAGTTCTTATAATAAGAAGTTACTTTGTCCCCGTCCCCCCGCTCCCTTGCAAAATCCTTCTAATGTTGCTGGGTCACATTTTTCATTGCCAATTGCAGATCAGATAACTGAACCCTGTGTGACTACATCCCTAATAAACCCATTCAACTCTTTTTGTGGTAGGTTAATTTTTCTGCAGCTGGTAGACAATCGCTTGAGAAACAATCCACCATGAAAGCAGCTTATTTGTGAAAATGGGCAGTAGCCATGTGAGAACATTTGAATTAAGATTACGTAGTGTGCCTCAGGTGTGCTGGACTCTGTGAGAATCATGAGGTTTTCTGTGTTGCCAAGTATAAAACTCAAGTGTAGTAAAGTTTTATAATCTGTCTGGTTTAGTTAATGAAGATTTATGAAATGAGAATGTTGGTTCCTTTCAGAGTGAATGGTGGATTGAATCCTGCCCTCATTTTCATTTTTCTAGTCTCACTGACCTCAACAGAATTGTACAGGTATAACTGATAGCAGAATTTGGCCTGAAATGTCTACGATTTTAACTGGTTGGTACTGGGATCTAGTGACAGTGTGGGGGTGGATTCCAAATCTATAAATTGAAACGCTGAAGTCTTAAAGGAGTGATACCCACTTTTCTGTGAATGACTGTTGTGTGATTTCATTGTCTATATTTAGGATGTATAATTTTGTTCCATGGAACCAGCCAACACAAAGATATACATTCATTTGTATCTGGTTGAGTGCTGATAAAATACAGCAGTCTTTGAACACCCAGGGCCACATTTCACCAAGGAATAGACCCAGACCCACAAAAGCAATTTTGCCACTTCCTTAGTTTAGTTTGGAGTGTTCATGTGCACACATTTCTGAAGTACCTAACCTTGCATACCACAGACTAAAACGTGTTTTTAAAAGTGTAATCTTGCTCAGATTAGCATCTCCCCATCTCTTATAAAAATGGGCCATATGATTTTTAATTACTGTAAATATGATTGACCTTTTGTTTTTACATCTCTTGTGAAAGACCGTGTAGTTTAGTGCCCCTAAACTTTGTGCTGGAACATTGGTTCAGTATTGGCTCAGAGACAGCTTTGTCATCTACTGACTTTCTAACACTATACCTTGCAGCGTCTACTGTTTTTCTTGGAGGTCATGCATCTAAGTGTTGCTGACACCTTACCCTTTAATAAAACTACCGTGCTTGCATTCAACCTCCTACACCATTCTGCCCTGAGCTTGGCTCCTATGTTGCACTTTGCTGCTAATGCCATTGTTGATGCTTTCCTTGCTTTTGGTGTTTTTTTTTTCCTCCCCCTCTTATCTCCATGCCTTTTTTCCTTTTTGCTCCCTCTTTGCCAAGTGACTATCAGCACCTTGTTCAAAGCCTGCCTAAAATCTCATTTCTCCCATGTCATTTGCAGGAAGTGAATTAATTCACACTGTGTAAAATGTGTGTATATGTATAAATATGTAGAAATGGAACCATCAAGATGCATACGTGTTAAAACTAGTCATCTTGTGAGCTTATTACTATAACCCTTAGTTTAGTACATTACCATATGATTTGTTTCCAAGAATTTCAGTTAATGCTTGAGATGCACAAGAGCACCAAAGTTTAGCTCAGACAAATACTTGAAACAGAATGTTGTGGATTAAAATGTACACGTTTGAAAATGTAAAGGCTGCTGTACTGACACACATTTGCACAGGTAACTAAGAATGCTACGTTGACAAGATACATGAGGAATCCTGGTGCTGCGTAGTGTTGTTGGCTGGTATTGCTACATGAATATTGTCACATTCGGTGTCCAGTAAAAAAAATAAAAATCTGGATTTTAAATGTCTTTTCTATGTTGTATCTTAATAAGAATATGAAATAAACTTTTACAAAATGAAAACTTAAATGACATATAGTCCTTATTGTAGACTGATAACTATATTTAATGAAAATGGAGCCTTTGAAGATTAGCACTGTTCTTGCTTTGGAACGTTTTGCTTTGTCATTGTTTATTTCAATCAAAGAATTAACCAGCATAACCATAGTTTTTAAAAGTAATGTTAAAAAACAAAGATGAAATGTGAAATTTTAAATAGAAAACTTTACCCTCAAGACTATTTAACATCCATATTATAAATCTCCATGTGTGAGACGTTCTGCTAAACGTTGATGTTACTTTTATTAAACCAGTACTGCTGGGTGCAGTTGTACTTGTTTAGTTTTAAATAATAATTGTAGGTTTTGCCTTCACTGCAACAGCTAGCTTGACTTACTCCCCTTGGGTTAGCTTAGGTTGAGTGAGCGTGGCCATGCTGTGAAACTTTCAAGCTATGCAGAATGCTTGGATTAGCAATTCAGGAGTTGTGCTGATTTGAGCATAGCCTGTGGTAGCATGCTCACTGCATAGCTGAAGCATTACCCATGCCCCTTAACGGCCCAGGTAGCTTGAGTTTAAAGCACCACTTAACTCAAGGTAGAGATTTTTGTGTGTGCGAAGGGAAGTCGGGTTAGGTCAGGTTATACCTTGAGCAAGCAGTAAAAGCAAGTCCTTGGCTACTAGCTATTCATCTGGTTCAGGAACTGTTTACAGCATTTGTAGGGTGGTGGTTGCATGTTCTGCATTTAAATCCTTGTTTTGTTTTTTTCCTCTTGAGGTTGTAAAACTTCATGTCTGTGAACTTGCAAAGGATTTATTAGCGTAACCGTAAACATCTCGTGGTAGATGTTCAGCTAGTGTAAATGTCATAGCTCGGTTAGGTTCAGTGAGCTATGGTAGTTTACACTAGCTGAATATCCTGCCCCTCTTGCATTAGTTCTTTGCAAAGGTAATCTGACTTGTTAGGCCAGGTCAATGCTGCAGCTATGCCACTGTAGCGCTTTAATGAACACACTCACTACGGTATTTGGAGGGATTCTCCCATTGCTGCACTTCACCTATCGGAGAAGTGGTAGCTAGATGGAAGAATTCTTATGTTAGCTTAGTGCTGTGTACACCAAAGGTTGGGTCAGCATAGCCATGTCTCTCAGGGATGTGGATAGTCACACCCCTGAGAGACTTATTTGTGCTGCTGTAAGTTTTCAGTGTGGGCTATGGCTACATTAGAGAGCTTGCAATAGTAGGGCGGGGGCAGGGATAGCTTAGTGGTTTGAGCATTGGCCTGCTAAACCCAGGGTTGTGAGTTCAATCCTTGAGGGGGCCACTTAGGGATCTGGGGCAAAAATCAGTACTTGGTCCTGCTAGTTAAGGCAGGGGGCTGGACTCGACTCGATGACCTTTCAAGGTCCCTTCCAGTTCTAGGAGATCTATATCTATATATCTATCTATCTGTGCTGCCTTAAGCTCTCTAGTGTAGCTGCTCTAAGCCAATGAGAGAGAGCTCACCCATCAACTTAATTAATCCACCACCAATGAGTGATGGGAGAAGCTCTTCCACTGACACAGCGCTGTCCACATCGACATTACTGTGTCGCTTGGTGTGGCTTAGTCACACCCCAGAGTGACATAAGTGGTAGTGTAGACATAGCTGTAGACCAGCCCTGTGTAGCTGTACCATTATAGCTATACTGACAAATCCTCCTTGTGCGGGTGCAGTTTATATGGGCAAAAAATTCTTTTGCTGGTATAGTTTATACCAGTTCTGTGAGTGAAATAAGCTATACTAGTAAAAGCACATATTGTTGCCACCTGATGGTGTGAAACTGATGGGCCCGTCTTCCAGATAGTGCAACCTTGGGAGCAAAAGAGCAAATTGGTAGTAGACCCAAGTTTGCTACCAGTGTGGTGCTTTCCACTGTGCATTAGTATTTCAGCAAGGTGATGTATTTGGTACTGTTAACACGTTGTTGCATTCATGAGATCTCTTCACAGCATTTCTAATGGATATAGAAATGCACTATGAATTATTCCTGCTTCTCTCTGTGTGAAGAGAAGAATTTATTACTTTCAGGTGTCGAGAAACAGTTGTTCATGCTTTGCAAGTCTTGCATAGAAGAAGAAAAAATTAAAAACTGAGCTGTACTTGATCAGCAAACCCTAAATTGGCTTGCTTGCACTCTGTCTCTAGGGAGCATGGCAGAGACTGTAAAAGCGCGCGTGTGTGTGTGTGTGGCGAGTGGTGATGTTGTGTTGGGCAAGTGTGGGTTGTGAGTTTTTGTTTTCTGCACAGTTTAATTGATCGTAGGGAGTAGTGGTGTTGTCCTCCTCACTTCTTTCCACGTTCTGTTCTGTTTCTTGAGAGGGAAATAAGATTACAAAAAGTGGGATCCATGTCAGATGGATCAATACTTTGACTTTCAGAATTATATGCGACTTGTTACTTGTTCTGTGGGGAAAACTTTCCTTGCTGCAGGTGAGACTGGTGACCATAAAAATACAAAACCTTCCTCCTAAATGAACAAGTCAGTATTTATTTCCTTTGTTCAAGAGATAAGGAAATTTTCTTGTTTTACCTTTTTATGCCTCCTGCACAAAAATTGTTTTTCTAATGTTCCCTGATTTCATTTAAAAATAAAAATTTGACCTCTAGGTACCTCTAGGTCAGAATGTCTCAGGAGATATATACATTTTATATCTCCCGGGGGGGATATAGAATGTATTCTGGGGGCATGCGAGAAGCTTTTGTGGGGGGGGAACATACTGTGAAATTTGACCCATAGCAATGAATAACTAGCAAAGTTGAATTCTCCAGACATATCAGGTCCTAGCCAGACAGGCATTGTGGCCCATCAAGAAGAATCCACTGTCCCAGAGATTTCTCAGAGAGGGTACGTATGCAATGAGGGCTGCCTAATCCACGTCACAGCAAGGACCTTTCTAGCAGCTGGAAGACCATATAAAAGAGGAAGGAGAGACATCATGACAGTGACACTTGGCCTCTCTCCTCCCCCATCTCAAAACTGGGAAGATTGTTTGGAACACACAGACTTTGAACTGGGGAGATAGTTCTCAATCCACAGGCTGGGACCAATGAGCTGCCTGTAACATATGTTTGGGTAAGAGACTGTTTGATTCAAATCTTGCGGTAGAATTTAGACTGTGAGTTTATCCTTATTTCTTATGTAACCAACTCAGATCTTTGTCTCCTATTTATAATCACTTAAAATCTATCTTTCTGGAGTTAATAAATCTGTTTTGAATTTTACCTAAAACAGTGTGTTTTTGGTTGAAATGCTTGGGGAATCTCAACTCAGATTACACAGGCCGGTGCATGTCCACTTTCCTTTGACAGAGTGGCGAACCAGCTAATGAGTTTGCACTGTCCATGGGAGTCTTGAGCAGCATAAGCTGGTGTATTTTGGGGTTCAAGGCCGGGGGTTTGGGTGATGTGTTGGTGCCTCTCTGTATGATTCATGTGGCTCACGGAGCATTCATGCTGGGCTTGGGGTTCCTCATGTTCATGGCTGAAGGATCACAGCTCCTTGTCACTGGCGTAGCACTTTATGAGAGACAGGCCAGGCTGGAGAGATAAGGGGGCACAGAGGTCCCACAGTTCCAGATTGTACCCTGGTTTCCCGTCGCAGCAGTATGCACATGCGATTGTAAACATCGACCACAATCACAGTTTTGCTTTTGCTCTTACTACAGTAGATTCTTGGCTCTGTTTGTATTGGTGCCTTAGTGAGTTTCATATTTATTTTTTAAAATCGGTATATGTAGGGCCCTACCAAATTCACCATCCATTCTGATCAATTTCACAGCCAGAGGGTTTTAAAATTGGTCAGTTTCACAATTTCAGATGTTTGTCTGAAATTTCGTGGTGGTGTAATGGGATCGGCGAGGGGGTATTTGCAAAGTTGTTGTAGGAGGGTCCCAAGATTGCCACCCTCACTTCTGTGTTGCCTTCAGAGCTGGGCTGTGAAGGCAGCACCCTCCCAGGTGCCTGTAGTTAAGGGGAGGTTCCCAGAGGTAGAGGTAGGTAGGATCTCTCCCATGCTGCTGGGAGCGCTCAAGCTGGGGGCTCCTAGCTGCTAGTCCAGGCCAGGGACAGATTAAGGCAGGAGGCCCACCCAGGAAAAATGGGTACTAAAGCCCCAGGGCAGAAGCACCTACCGGGTCACCCTGAACCCCAGTAGCAGCTGCAGGGGCTGAAGCCTTGAGCTCAGACTGCCCTGAGCCCCGGCTGTAGTGTCAGAGGGTGGCAGCCCCAAGCCTGGGCTGCCCTGAGACCTGGCTGGAGCAGCGACATGGGCCCAGGTTGCCCCAGTTGGAGCATCGGAGATAGGCGGAAGCCCCCAGGGGAGAAAGCCCTGGGCTCAGCGCCTGGAGCCCAGCTACTGGGCTGCTGCAGTGCAGAAGTGAGGTTGGAGCACCCTCATTTCTGCTCTGCCTATGGAGGTGGGTCTGCTCTCCCCGCCAAGAGCAGCCGTGCAGGGGAAGAACAACTCTTGTCCCTCCCCAGAGCAGCTGGTCTAGCAGCTAGGAGCCCCCGGCTCCCAGCAGCAGGGGAGATCAGATTTCCCGGGGGAGGGCTGATTTCATGGTCTATCACACGTTTTTCACAGCTGTGAAATTGGTAGGGCCCTAGGTATATGTACTTGTGTGCCTGGGGATGGGGGCATAAACTGCTACAGACATGAAGAGGGGCATGATCAAATACAGAGGTCAGCAACCTTTCAGAAGTGGTGTGCCGAGTCTTCATTTATTCACTCAAATGTAAGGTTTCGCGTGCCAGTAATACGTTTTAACGGTTTTAGAAGGTCTCTTTCTATAATTCTGTAATATATAACTAAACTATTGTTGTGTGTGTAAAGTAAATAAGGTTTTTAAAATGTTTAAGAAGCTTCATTTAAAATTAAATTAAAATGCAGTCTCCCAGACTTGTGCTCAGGACCCGGGCAGTGTGAGTGCCACTGAAAATCAGCTCGCATGCCGCCTTTGGCACGTGTGCCATAGGTTGCCTACCTCTGATCAAATAAGTTTGAGAAGCACTGCTCCAGGTATGTATGCAGTGTCGTTGTACCCATGTCAGGGTATTAGAGAGACTAGATGGAGAGGTAATATCTTTTATTGGACCAACTTCTGTTGGTGAAAGAGATGAGCTTACGCAGCGCTCTTCTTCAGGTCCGGGATGCTTACTTAGTTTCACAGCTAAGTACATGATGGAACTGATTGTTTAGTATAAGTAAATTCAGAAGGTTATAGATAGTGAGACCTCTGGGGATGATGTTTTGTTTCTGCATCTATGGACTGCCAAAATGTTTATTTCCTAGATGTCTGTACTGGTTGAGCACCATAAATACCAGAAATATTACCTTGGGTTGCGAATAAGAAGTTTGCTTACAATATTGTGTTCTTCTGTTTACTTTGAGATCAGTTTCCTAAGTTTTCATGAAACTAGCTGATTAAAGGACGACATAACTCCAGCATTTTACTGGGACAGTTGGCTAATAAAGAAGTCCTCCCTACTGAAAGTAAAGGTAATGATTCAATGGAGAATGCAAAACTTAACTCAGTGGAATCAAGGAATATTGCTCAGGGGAACCCACAAACTTCATTGTAGGAAAAAAGATTGGAAGGGATCTGTTTTGGATAAGTTGACTTGAGTATTGTGGTTGCCCACTGTTCAATTTTATTTTATTATTATTCACTCAGTGAAGTAAGATGTTTCTGCGATTTGGGAAATTATATGGCATACTTTACAAATATACATACTCACATCTGACTAAGTGTGAACCGCATACTTTCCTGTGTAAAGAGAGCTTGTATCAAAATAATGTATGTTTAGGAATCATGACTGTTGTTGACAAGACAGCCAATGGTATATAGACAAACATGTTGTAAGAGAGACATATTTAGGTAGTCCTCCAAGTACTTTACAAACATTGAATTGAAGCTCACAATGACCCTGTGAGGTAGAGAAGTACTTTGCAAAAAGAAGTTGTGATGTGTCTGAGGCTATATAGGAGAGTCAGTATCTGAGGTGGGATTGGCACTTGCAAATTCTTGGCTCCTTGTTCTGTGCTCAGACCATTAGATTGTGCCTATCTTTGTGGCTTGAGTAAGGTTTTCATTAAGCAATAAAACTAGTCAACCATCATTGGGTTTAAGCAACTATGGTATAGAGCAGTGGGTCTCAAACTAGGGCCGCCGCTTATTCAGGGAAAGCCACTGGCGGGCCGGGTCGGTTTGTTTACCTGCCGCATCCGCAGGTTTGGCCGATCGTGGCTCCCACTGGCTGCGGTTCGCCGCTCCAGGCCAATGGGGGCTGCAGGAAGCAGCGCGGGCCAAGGGACATGCTGGCCACCCTTCCTGCAGCCCCCATTGGCCTGGAGCGGCAAACTGCGGCCAGTGGGAGCCGCAATCGGCCAAACCTGCGGACGCGGCAGGTAAACAAACTGACCCGGCCCGCCAGTGGCTTTCCCATAACAAGCGGAGGCCCTAGTTTGAGACCCACTGGTATAGAGGCAACTGTCCTTTTAAAATGAAATGCAGGTTAGAGAAGTCCAATAACTCAAAATCCACACAGAAAATCTGAGAAACAATGGTTAGTATTACACAGATCATCAGAAGCTTCTGTTCATAGAAAGATGGTTACTCTTTGTTGAACTACACTCAATGTATTGTAGTGTTAAAGGCTTGTCTAAAGGCTTGTCACGTTAATATGTGATTGATGCAGTGGCATCGATTTAGCGGGTCTGGTTAAGACGCGATGAGTCGATGGGAGAGTGCTCTCTCATCGACTTCAGTACTCCACCTCCCCAATAGGCAGAAAGTAAATCAGTGGCAGAGCATCTCCTGTCATCCTAGCATGGTGTAGACATTGCGATAGGTCGATTTAAGCTATGTCCTTCAGGGGGTGATTTTTTTTTCCTCCACACCTGAGAGACATAACGTACATTGACTTAAGTGGCAGTGTAGACCTAAGGCTGGCAAGGGTTGCCTTCAGTTTTCATTCTAATACATATTTCTTCCTTTTTCTCTTCTCTTAGCAGACATGGTAGCTTGGCTGCCCTAGTCAGTAAGGATAGATGTTGTTATAAATTGGTCTCATCTTCCTCTACCAGTGCCAAAGTCTCACTAAGACTAAATAGTATTACATAAGAGAAGACACTTCCTCAGTATATCGCTGTTAAATTTAACTGCATTTTAATTTTAGAGCATGTTTGTTTGTTTTTCTTAAATACTGTTATTAACATGATCAAAGAAACTAAATTGGGGATTAAGTGCAATTACTGCATGACAAGCTGCCTAATATGCAAGGTCACACACTGTTCTACTCTGTTTACATTGGGATTTGAAACCAGTTTTTTCACCCTACTAGGAAGAACAATGCTAACATTTCATGATGCTACCACAGTTTTGGGTTCAGCTGTAGACAGACATTAGCCTTCTACAATACCAAGCTCCATGGAGTGAGTTCCAGATGTAAAACCCATGTAGCAATTAACAATAAATAGGACAATTTTCTACCATTTTATGTTAATATACGCTGAAGAGAAATACTAAAACACTTTTCCAATTATACAGAAACTCAAACTGTGATTAGCTTTGAATTAATTAAAAATGTTCCTTGATACATGCTCTTATTCTGTACATTTTAAGGACTCAGTTCAGATACGATACGTGATGTCTCTTTCAAGGTGATTTAGCAAGGTACTTAATGAGAATAGGGTTCAGCTACACTGTAAAACAAAAGCAAAACGAAAAAACAACCCAGCAGCAGTGAGTCTTATAGCCCAGGTCAACTGACTTCAGCTCCTGGGGCTTGTGCTACTGGGCTAAAAATAAGAGTGTACACACTCCAGCCTGAGTGGGAACCTGTACGCTGCTATGTTTAGCCCTGTAGCGTGAGCCATGTGAGCCTGAGTGAGGTAACCTGGGCTCTGAGACTTGCTGCTGTGTTTTTTGTAGTGTAGACATACCCCTGAGCACTCTAGAGAGCATGGTTTCTGCTAGTGACTCATCCTTTTCGCTCTTCCTCTTTGGATTAAATGTATTGTTAAAAAATGCAAAATAGCTGTTTTTAAATAAATTTCAACTAGTAAACCCCAACGTTTTATTCAAGTGACACTCTGACAAGTGGCTTTAGGATTGTTTTAGCTTAAAACAAAACATAAAAAAAAAATCCAGTTCCACAGGTGAATAGTGGAGTTTTATCCTCACATGTGCACATAGATCATATTTCTCAGCTCTCCTAGTCTTTCTACCATTGGGTTAGTTATCGTTGACACTCCCTTCTCTGTAGCTTTTTTATCATTAATATTCTAGCTTGACAAAAATCCACCCAGACTATTACTTTTAGCAGTCTTGGGGTTGGTGGGAGAAGGGAGCTGACTAGTCTAAGCTTTTAAACCATACAGTCTGCAGCGGAAAGTCCTCTCTTTTTTCGTGGCTGGCCTTTGGGATAATCCTTCTAATGTGAAACATATTGCTTTAGCAATATACATTTTACTATCCTGATACCAGCCACAGAAAGAAGTAAAATACGCAATATACCTCAGTCTTGTAACCGTGTGTGTGTGTGTGTGTGTGTGTGAACATTTTCAAGGGGTTGGAATTGAGAAGAATGGGATTTCAGTAATTTAGAAGCCCTTAGAGATCCGTGACACTCCAAAACCAGCATGCAGCATGAGTTTTAACCAGTTGTTTTGTGTGAAATTTTACCTTTTTAGTGAACTAGTGGTTTTTTATTTCAATACTTTAAAAGTTTTTTTCACTGCAGTTAATGTAGTTTTTCCTTTCTACCAAGTAGATAGTCAAATTTCAGGGTCCTGGGGATGTTCCAGTTGGAAGTAGAAATTGATGGACTGTTCTTTTCTTTGATGCAATCTTGTTTATTTCAAGGAATGTACAGAGTCTTTTTCTGAGTGCAGGAGGATTCAGAAACCAAATAAATAGTTTCCTAGCTTAAAGCTCCAAGCCTCTTTAGCCAACAGACCCCAAAGTGCACGCGCTATCTCTCTTTCCCAGGGTCACACTGTGCTCACAGGCTACTACTGGACTTCCTTGTTTTTATGACTTTCTTTGTTCTTGTCTCTTCCTAGTTTGTGTGATCCCATACCCACCCACCTGGGCACAATACCCAGTGGAACCCCCTGCCCACATGGTGTTAGTTTTGGGCATATTCTGTTAGGTCTTGTTTTAGGTGTGGCCCTTTAACTATTTCTCAGTTGTTTTAAGTGAAGGGTCTATTCACATATCCGCTTGAACAAGGTTTTTAATTCAGCTCTCAAAATGGTTTCACCCAGCTCATAACAGTACAAATTCTGCACCCCAAGAAATTATCTGCTTGGCAAATTTGAATGTTTAAGTTAAAGGGACACTGTCAGGTCCCATTTAGCTGGAGATTAATACTTTTTTTTTAAGTAAGCTTTTAAGAAACTTAAAACCAGATTTTTCTTAATATTCTAGTAGAGTTATTTCTAGAATAAATACTTGAATTGCAGTGTGTGCGATTCAAATATTGAGGCATTGTGGTAGGCCATGAGAACCCGAAAGTGAATTTGAGTGATGTTTTTTTTTTGAGAGCCTGACCTGTTCCATTATTGAGAGAAGAAATACTTCTTAAATAGCAGCACTGCTCTTTCAACCTTCTCCTAGAACACAGAGGTCCTTAACCCACACAAGAGGCTATAAAAGGGTGTTCTGTTTAACATATCACTTTGACAGTGTTTCTGTCAGAGCAGCATCTTTCTGTCTACTGTGCTGTAGTGTTAGCAGTATAATCTTGAGACCTGGTCTGGGATGTGAAATCGATCCCTAATTCTTGTATTATCAAAGGGTAAATAGGATTGTCTGTCTGGTTTACCCCCTCTGTTCATGTTCCAGTTTGTATATCTCTATCATATTTCCTTTCTAAACTCATCCCAATCTTCTCTCTCTTTACATGGAAATCTTTCCAAGTCTCTAACTTTTTCTCATCACCCATCTCTGGATCATATCTATTTCTGCTATATCTTTTTTGAGATATGATGAGCAGAACTGAATGTAGTAGTCTAGGTGAGAGTGTATTATTGATATATTTGATGGCATTGTAAATTTCAGTATTGTTGCCCATATCGTATGCATCCTAACATTGCATTTATGTTTTAACAGCTGCTGCTCATTCCTTGTTCCTATTGCTCCTGCAGGTTTTATTGCAGGGGCAATGATATTGAGCCTTAATTTTTCAAGCCTACACAACATCAGATCAAATAGCCGTCTCTAGGGTGATAAGAATTCATATTTTTGATCTTTGACGCCTTCTGACATGAAATAGTATTTGTATTTTGAGCATACACTTTCTCTGGTAACATATGCACGTGAGTAATCCATTTAGTTGCTATGCTTTAAATGGAGTTTAGTTGTTTTTTCCCCTTGCTTTAAAAAGTACTGAGCTGTGTAGGCTGCTTTCCTCTTGTTACAAAGTTACAAGCAGATTCAGTCCCTTAGTAACAATGTTAAGACCTGCAATTCCTAGAACAAATGTCTCAATTTCTGTCACTGTCACTGGTGCTCTGCTAAACTTTAATACCTCCAGCTGTAAATCTTCTCTTGCGACATATTTTTACATTTCTCTCAGTGTAAATGAAAAATCTCATTTCCCTATTGGGACCCAAAACTGATCCATTTGGCAGTTACATTGAAAAACAGGTTACATTGCTGAGACGGGGAAGTTCTTCTTTTGTCCCCTTCTTCCTCCTAAAGGGAGGTAGCTTACATGAGTGTGTTAAAATAACGTTGTGGAAACTTGCTGATATTGTGCTGTTGCTTATGCCTACCTGCTGTTACAATGTTCTGTTGTTCCCCATATCTCTACAAGCAACTTGTTCTGTGTAATCGTACTGTGCTAATCAAACACTAGAGGGAATACCACACACTGAGTTAGCACACCTGCCAAACTTTGTGATAGTATAGTCAGCTGTATAGCTTGGCCTGTCTTATTTACTTGACAAAAACTAGTAAAAGGTGCCTGGACTGCAAGAGTGTGTGCAGACCTTCCTGGGCCTATGCCAGTTTTAGGGATGGGTTTTTAATCTTTCTTACCTCTTGGTGAAGCAGTCAGTGCAGGTACAGTGGGAATAATTTAAGACATTTAGTGTTTGGTAACTTCATTATCTCAGTAAGAAAATGGTGCAAGAAATAATTTGGTGTGCAAGTCCTCAAATCAGCAATACACATAACCAAGTACTCAAGTCCATTCCATTTGCAAAGCACTGAAACATATGCTTACGCCCTAAAGCACTTCACTCTGTGCTTAACTCTCAGTGAAGAGTGGGACTTAATCACATTCTGAAGTGCTTTGCTGAATCAGGGCATGTGTGGGGATAATGTTGGCTTAAACCATTGTCTACTCTTTCCTGCAAGATGCTAAGCAGGTGAGCGTGTGTAACATGAAGATCGTAAGTAGTCCCTTTGACCTAATTCTGCTTTTTAGTTTAGTTTTCTGTTTCATTCATTATTTAGTTGTAAAATTCACATTTCCTATACTTTATTACTGTGTTATCTATGAGATTGGCAGCAAATACCATTGATATTAAAGTAGCACATGATAACATTTACTTTGATGTTATTGTCTACATTTGAGGTTGTTGCAGTGAAATAACTGGAAGCATGGAGAAATTTAGTTAGATTGGTCTGCAAACGTAAATAAGAACCATGGGTTGGTTGGTTCTCCCAAAAGATGTGTACATCAACTTTAAAGAACACAGTCATAATGTTGTTTGTGTGCATATAGCTGAGATTGATAAAGATCCAGGCCCTGATTTGGAAAAGCATCTTGAGTTTCAGCACATTTCAAGTCCCATTAAATCTTTCCCTTCTTTGAGTGATTGCACATGTCCATTCTACTTCAGGTATGCGCGCACCTAGTATGCTGTTGTCAGACTATTTTTCCTCAGCAGTACTCATCAGGGCGAGGCTTGTGCCCTCCGCTGCCTCATGATGGTATAAAAGACAAAGCTGCCTCCAGATGCCCCCTTAGTTCCTCCTTACTGCCCGTAACAATTGTTGGAGCATCCTGTTTTGCCTTCACAAGCTTTCCCAATTTGTCTGTTTTGTACCAGTTGGTACTCATTTAGCTGTAGTTTTAGTATTAGGTAGATTTTAGCATTAAGTTTTCTCTTTTAGAGTGTTATACATGTCAGTTCCTTTGGTGGGTTCTGGTACTGGGGCTGGAGCATGTCTCGGTTACAAGGCTTCAAGCTTGTCATTCCTGCAAAAGACGCTGCTAGTAAGTGACTCTCATTCCAGGTGCCTGATGTGTCTTGGAGAGTCACAAATTTGGATCGGTATCAAGTTTGTAGAGACTTTAAACCAAGGACCAAAGAGGCAGGGTGGCCAGACTTAAATTTCTACTGAGGCAGGCAGTTCTGCACCCTCTCTGAGCCTTCCCACTCTGAATGGCTGCCAAACACATGTGGTTCAGTCAGGAGCATTACTCCTGCATTGGCTGACTCCTGGCACCAGTCTCCTTCCCAGGCTCTGAGGAAGAAACACTTCAAGTTACTCTTGAAGGATTCAGCATTTGGGAGATGGAACTCCATCTGTCTGCAAGCTTGCTGACCTTTGGTGCCCAGAAGCTGAGTGCACTTGAATTCAAGGCATTCCTCAAGGAAGTCATCCACTTGCGCAGATCTATTGACTCTGGCGTTGGCACAGGCACTGTTGAGACTGGCCCCTGAAGTAGCACTGTTTGAGCTCAGTGGTGCTGTCTGTGGTGTCCTACCAGCAGGAGGCTATCCCAGTGCCATCAGCTCTGGAATCTTGTGCTTCGGCATGGGACTTATTGAGTCTATTGGTAGCAGTTTCGGCAGCAGTTCAGGAGTCCTCTTGCATGGAACCTCTGACTGTGAGTAAAGCATTGCAGACCGCTATGACTCAGCATGTGATACCATGGGTGCCTCCAGATCTGAGAGCTTCATCATTCAGTGCTGTCCAGGGGGAAGCTGTCAGTGATCTCTCTGGTGCTGTCTTCTCCGGGGTCTCAGCACCGATAACCAGCACCGACAGGAATAGTTCCCCGCCAACGTCAGAATGACCTGATTAATTTTCGGACTTGCAGGTTGGCTGGCTCATGTGTCTTTCAGTTGCATCTCATACCTCAACATTCCCCTCCAAGGGCTTACTGCTACTGGTAACCTCTGGAGAGGCCCGTCTTGTCAAGCCAGTAAAGATCCACGGCCTGGAAGGAATTGGGCTCTAGGGCCTTATTCCAGTTGCTGTTTTGGGAGTTTCCGCCTGCCTCCAGGTTGTCTCTATGCCCTCCTGACCCTGCTTCTTTGAGTAGGTATCAAGACCCATCCCACCAAGTAGAGTTGGAGGCTGGGCTCAGTATCGAATAGGAGGGTGTTGCCCTGCAAGTGCCAGAGGAGGCTCCACTGTGCAGCTCTTGTCAGGTGAGGAAGAGGATGAAGCTGAGGCAGTGGGGTCAGAAGGCTTCGTGTGGTAGCTATAAGGCCCATCAGGACCTTATCAAAGAGGGTGGCTTCTGCCTTGAATATCCAGGTGGAAGAGGTTTGCGCGTTGTTCCACAGACGTAGTGACATTTTGGCCACTGTAGGACCATATCGGCTGGCACTTCCGATTAATGAGGCTCTCCTGGAGCCCACCGAAGTATGGTGGCAGACTGCACCTTCCCTTCCACCCACATCGTAGTGGGTTGAGTACAGGCATTGTGTACCCTCCCGCAGTCTGGGCTCCAATAAATCATTTTCTGGAATATCTGTAATTCGTAAAACAAAAAGTCCTGGCCATCAAGGTCTATAAAGTCTAAAAAACACTTGATGCCATGGTGTGGCCACTGCTTATCGTGCTGACCAGTACTGTCTCATCGGGTACATCCCCACTGGAATAAAAGATCTGTGCATGGCTGCAGTTGGCTCGGGTCAGCTGACTTGTGCTCGTGGGGCTCAGGCTGTGGTGCTGTAACTTTACTGTGCAGATGTTTGGGCTCTGCTGAGGCTGTGAAATTGACAAGAAAGCCTAGATCCCCCCAGCTGGCTGCTGCCCAGGCTCCTCGCAGGGACCCTGGTGGCTCTGAGGCTCCGAGCCCGGTTCCTCCCCTGGGCTCTTGGTTTCCCACAAGTAGCACAGCAGATGGTTGGACTCTGGGTGTGGGTCTCCCCACCGGAGGCAAGAAGCCCTGGATGGCTTAGCAAGGAGGCAAGAAGCCCAGGGGGAGCTGCGCGGAGTTGAGAGCCTTGGCTCTCAGCCCCCTGCACTGCTCCTCTTCAGTCAGTGGAAGCGCTTCTGGGAAGGACGCGCAGCACCCACAGAAGGAGAGGAGTGCGGACACTATCTAGGTCGACTTAAGATTTCAGTGTAGATATAATGTCCATGTTCAATATTTCCTGTTACTTTGGTTGAGAGGGTTCATTATTACCTTAATGTGCAGGGTGTTGACCCAGCAAACTATCGAGGGTCGGGAATTACCTGTGGATGAGTTGTATTATTTTATTTAGTCTTATGATACTGCTGTTGTCATACTTACCCCTTTTGCAGGGTGTGTGTGTGATTTTCAGGCTTCGGTGATTTTGTTGATGTAAAAAAAAAATTCAAGCAGCAGTAAAAGGAGAGTTGCAAAATTACTTATTCTCTTCCTATTAGGAAGATGGAAGCTAAAGAAAAAGGCCAGGCAGCATTTAGAATGAAAGCCAGAGGAGATTCTGACATTAGCTTTTTTGGCACATACTACATCTGGGTCTTGGAAACAAGAATCAATTTCAAGTCAATATTTATTCTCCTTTGCCCATCTCTAGCATGAAAATCTTTTTTTTAAAGGGCATCTTGATACTGTAAACTAATTTTAAAAATAGACCTTTGTTGTTCATAACTGTTGCTAAATGCATTTTGCATGATAATAGCAATATTTGTGACAGAATCAAAAGCACTTTATTCTTCCATCTCTTGCACTGACTATACAATATAACTCCTGAATTCTCCTTAGTGTATTTGTGAATCTTCTCATTCAAACTACACTGAAGGGAAATTAACAACTATTATTAGGAAATGCCCTTCGAGGGTTGGTCTTTAGGTTTGAGGCTTGTTTGTGGGGAAACACAGAGGCACTTGTATTGCTATTGCTCATGCTACCTCTGTTTTGTTGGAATTTCACCCTCCCTGGGTTCATTTGTTTAAGCACTTTTCACCAGCACTAATGCTTACTTAAAACTTTTAGGGCCAGTTATTCTATTCAGCTGTTGTGAAGCAGGAGGTCACATGGCTCATTGCTTCAGTATGCTGAGCATACTGCACACACCAGCAGCTCCTTGTATCCCTCTCTTCTACCCCATGAGATCTGTGTCCCACCCTCCCATGCCGCTCTATTTCAGGGATGACTCCCTGCAACTGCCCCCTATTCTCTCCCAGGGGTTCTGTGTGCTGCCCATGCCAGAGTTCCCCAGAACTCCATGTACTCTCCATTTTCCCCCTTTCCCTCCACCATGCTAGGAGCGCTGTGTCGCCTGGTCCCCCATTTTGTTACCCCCCCCCCACACCCCATGCCAGGAACTGAGTGGGTGCCCACATTGCTTCTCCTGTCCCCCCCATTGTGATGTGTCTGGGAGAGAAGTCATTCAGGGAGGATGAGCAGGGGTGTTATGCTGGAAAGTATTCAGGGATGCAGTAACCAGTTGTTCTATAGCTGATTGCAGAGGTGCTTGTAACTGTGGCTATGCTAAACAGATGGCAGGGGGTCCATGTGTCCTTCGCAGTATTGCCAACTTCCAGAGATCAAAAATCATGAGTCGGACCCCCCCAAATAAATAATACGTTTAAAAAAACATGATGTACTTTAGGTCAGGCTCTTGATTTATTTTTTGAACTCCCCCTGCCCATCCCCAGGGTGTGTGCATGTGACAGTGTTGCCCACTCTCCCATATGTGCTGGGTAGGGTGATTTTTAGCCCCAGCTGCCAGAGCTCTCCCCCTCACATTTACCTGTCTCCTGCCCAGCAATGAATTCTGTCCAGTCTTCCAGCCCCCATCCACCCCCACCAGCTCAGAACCCGCCATCAGTACAGCCCTGCCTCATCCTCCTCACTTCAGTCCCCCTGCAGCCACCAGAACATAGTTCAGCCCTCCCAGCCTCACCTCTGCTCCTTTCAGAGTACTTCACCCTCCCCAGGCGCGGGGGTGGGGGAGCAGGGGGCGGGCTACAGTGGGGTCCTCTCTCCCACATCCCAGGCTGGAAGGGTAGCAGCTGCCAGCAGGAGCCCTGAAGTGGGGGGCTGACAGTGGGAGCCCCTCCTCATGGGGCTGAAAAAAAATTCCTAAGATTTGATAACACTCTCGTGAGATCACGAGTTAAGGCTTAATTGTACTTAGGAACGACGTCTCTCGCAATAAATTCACGTGAGTTGGCATGTTTGTCCTCGTTTTCTCCTCTTTTGTTTTTCCACCTCCCCACCGCCAAATCCACAGGGTTCTCTGCATCGGTGCCTTGAGCATTCCCTGAAATTCTGGAATTGATCAGATGTGGCATTCAAAAACTGTTACAGCTAAGCAGACAAATGCAGAAATGACTTCAAGCTGAGACTAGGGCTTTCATAGACTAAATTGATTTACACCACCTGAGGATCTGTCTTGTTATTTTTAAACTGTTTAGTAGAAATGGTGAAGTATGTCCCCTAATTAGCATGGAGTTCTTTGTGCAGGATAAACTCAGGTTACAAAGAAAAAGAAATTTCTTCATTATGTTGCTAAAGGAAATCTAGTGTTTTAAAACAATAGACTAACAGGACAATACACTTTCCAGGATGTTTTCTCAGTTCCTTTCCCCTAAGTTGTGACTTTTGCCTTTCATGTGCTTTTACTCTGAAAAGGCTTAGGGTTTGTCTAAACTGGCACTTGGTCGGCAAAACTTTTGTCGTTCAGGGGTGTTAAAACAACCCCCCTGGGACAACAAAAGTTTTACCAACGAAAAGCGCCATTGTGAACGGTGCTTTGTCGTGCCAACAAAGCCACTGCTGCTTGTGGTGGGGTGGAAGCTTTTGGTTTGCAGGAGAGCTCTCTCTCCTGCCGACAAACAGCAGCTACACTGTGTGCCTTTTAGCGGCACAGCTGTGTCGTTAAAAGCCTCATAGTGTAGCCATAGCCTTAGTTTGTTTTATAATTGAATATACGGCTGCTTTTTCCCAGATCATACCCCAAGTTATTTCCCCAATGGGCAGGAAAATGCAATGAAGTGCAAACATCATGTCAAAATAGGAAATTCCTAGTTTCACTAGTTATCCAGGACTCTTAGTTGTTGACTGCACTTCAGAGAGCTAGAGATAAAGCTTAGAGTCTATAGTAAAATTACTTGTTTTATATTCAAACAAATGATCTCAGTGTTATGGGCTAGAAGACATCACTATTTAGAAAGCACCACATCTTTATTTACAGAACACTAGGTACTCTGGGATTTGATTGGTGACTCTCAGCACATACGGATTCCTAATGTGAACTCATAAATTAAAAGAGCTGTAGCCACGGAGATTTTTTTTTTTTGTTGCTTTTCTCCCGCTGCCTCTGAGAGCTGTGCAGTCCTGTCTTCCCAGCTGCTCTGTAAAAAGAAGAGACGACCAACAAGAATGGAATAAAGAAAAGAGCCCCAAAGGAGTCAATGAGCAACATAACCACGTGTCCCACTGCTGCTGGGTCCTTAATCTATTGGACAACTCACGAGCTCTGTCAAAGCGTGAAGGAGGACAGGTAGAGAAACACAAGTGAAACAGGAATGCACAACTGTAAGCTTTTTTAGGGTCGCTTGTAGTGATAAACTCAAACCAAGAGCAGCATCTTCCCTCCTCAGAATGTGAATTTCATGTTAAGTAGTTTGAGCTTTCCTTTTTTGGGCCTGGTGTAACTATACCTCATTACCACTTACAGTCACTTTCCTAATAGCCAGAAACTCAGGATGAGGAAATGTTGGCCCTTTTTTAATAGTTTTCCATAGGGACAAAATCATCCTTCAGAGTTCCAAGTTTTGTTTCTTTCCCTAGAAAGTATGCCTAGAACACACCTCAAATCCCTGTTTTCTCCCCCCCCCCCCCCCGAGTCCTCCTGTGGACTATGGATTTTCCACTGCATAGAGTAGTCCAGGTTTTCACGTCTGGATAGAGTATTAACATAATAAGGAGATACGGCTTTGACTTTCAGAAAAGGCAAAACTCCTGTTTTATCTTCTCCTGTCGAGGGGAAAAACTTTTTTTTTTTATAACAATTGCTGGGAAGTGGCTAGTAGCCTATACTAGGGAAGACTCTTACAGAAGTGAAGGGAAATAAAGCATTAAAATGGAGTTTCCTTTTGACACTGTAGCAAGAGTATGAATAACAGAGACTGGGGAAACTCTGTGGTGGTAAATTGATAAATAAACCCATGGCACACAGGCATTAGCATTTGGATGGAAAGCTCTCGGAAAGGCACTGGGGATGGCTTTAACAAAAAAAATGTTGGGCAAGACGTATGCTGTTTTTTCTCACCAGTTACATACTTTTTTCCCCCATGTGCACTGTTTCTATACAAAGCCTGTATGTTAGATTTGTGGTGCCATCAGTCAAGTAAAGATTCTCCTTGGTAGCTCAGGAAGACCCAAATGAATATTGGGGTGGGGAGAGGAATAGAAGAGGCAGCTCCCTGTCCCTTCCAGTGAATAGGAGTCCAGGGAAGGGCAAAATAGTGTAAACACATGATAATAACTGGAGATTGTGGTGTGGGAGGGAGGGAAAACACACAGAGATAATGTTCCCTTCCCTGCGGTCAAAGAGTCCTAGAGGAGGCAGGGAGCAAGGATTTCATGTTTATCAGGTTCCTATTGGCTTGAAAATGATCCAGATGATGGAGGCCCCAGGTAGGAGCCAAGGATAGCACTCGGATAGGAACCACGGGGTTCTCATCCTTTCCAGCAGAGTGGTTGGAAGCAGTGGTGGTGGCTGGACTGGGCTGCTTACCAAGGTGTTGCTGCTGGCCAAGGGAGTGGTTGGACTCCTCTTTAGATTTAGCCTCTGTCTCATAGGTGTGAATGCATTCCCTCCCTCCCATTCTTAAATCAGAGTTTAGAAAAAGCCAGCGTGACCTGATGTGGCTTCTGCCCCATCCCAGAGTTAACTAAAGATTTTCTTGGATTAGCACACTTCATTTAGGGTAATCTGGGGTGTTCTGGGTATTTCTTGTGCTTGGAGTTCCATGAGGCATTTCTTTTCTTTTATGGTAACTGTCATCCTGAAAGATAGACCCTCATTTCACCAGGAGACACTAGCTGTGTAACAAATTAAGAGTTCAAACATTCACTTATAATTAAAGTGCTTATGCAAAGTGCTACATCAACAGCTTTGGAGACTGAGCTTGGCTGTTCAGCCACAAAATGGATGCAGCATAGGGAGTGTTGGTGCATGCTTTTCCGCAGACCATGTTAGTTTGCCTCAACCTTGACTTGAAAGGACTGTTTTCTTGGAGTGATTCAGCCTCCAGGAACATCCAGTCCTTAGCTTCTCTACTCAGACTGCCTACAGATTTTGTGTCTATATGTATGTTGTAGATACCTGCACAGTAGGAACTGTCCTGAGACCACCAGCTCTTTCCCATGGAGTAGGCTATTGGGTAAATAATGGAGGGAGGTGAGGGATGTTTAAAAAGCACTTGTGTTAAAATATATTTTTAATTTTCTGTCTCACCTTGAGCTGAAGCCCCATCTTCTTATTAGAAGATATTTCATTACGTAATGGCTGTCTGTGAAGGGGAAAAGAGATGAATTTGAAGCAGAAAACTTCTATTAACAATTTAATCTCTGCTATGCTATTGTGGGTGTTGCAGAAGAAGGTCGACACACTGAGAAGAAAATCAGACAGGCAAGCATGTCAATACAGAGCCAAGTGAAAAAGCCCTTTCCAGAGAGTAGATGGTCTTAACATATATTGGGTAGCCGGATAAGTGGAAAGGCTTTTATGAATTTTTAAAATGCTTTTTGTTGGAGGCTGTGGATAGAGTTCACCAGGAGGAACTCTTAAGAAGCTGACTATTGACGTCAAGTACAAGCTTTTATATTCTATGTCACTTTATACAAGGAATAGGATTGCTAAGCCCAAGGTCCTTGGGCAAATCCCATTCTCCGGATTACATTCTGCCTAATTTATATTTACCATGTGTCGTCTTCTGGAGAAGTTGTTGTTATTTGAAAACGCAGTCCTACGCAACAAAGTGGCTTGTTGTGTTTTAACTCTGAGGTGGCTATGTTTCAGTGGTGTATGGGTGATGCAAGGGACTTTGCTGTTGCTATTAATTGTGTATGGAAGGTGCTTAGACACTACTTTGATGGGTAGCAGTATAAAACTGTAAGATGTACAGTGTTTAAAGGCCTTTGAGAGCTGCCTAGGTGACAGGGATTATTTTAGTTAGGATTATCATGTTTCAGGTTCCCAAAAAGAGGACACTGATGGAATGGGGTAGGGGGAGCTGGAGTGGGGTACATTTGGGTTGTGCCGGAGGAGATTTTGGGGGGATGCAGGAAGGGTATGTGTGTGTTTGTACTGGGAGGCATACAGTTGGAGATGCTGGAGGGGATACCTGCTGCAGGGGTACTCACTGGATGCCCTGTCACAGTGGGAGGGTGGCTGGTGCAAGCCCAGGACGCAGCATCAGCTGTCAGTCAACCTCCCTGTGGGGTCCCCTCCCCAGGACTGGGAGCCGGGGCCTGGGTGAGCGGGATCTGATCCATTCCCCTGACAATCAGCTGCGGATGCAGGGGAGTGACTAATCGGGAAGCAGGCCACTCGGGCTCTTTCTGAGCTGCAAAGACTGCTCGACAAAAATCTGGACTTCGCTGCTTGTTTGAAAAATCCACCTGGACAGAAGGCAGAGGATCATAAAAGAGGCAATGTCTGGGAAAATCCGGATGTATGGTAACCCTAATTTTAGTATTTGCACTGTATCAGCAAACAGGAACAAGTTATTTTAGGTTTGTCGTAAAGAAGTGAAGTTCAGGCACCTTGAAGCACAAAAATAAATAAACTGTAAGCCAACTTCAGTGTTAAGTCAGGCAGCTCTGGGTACTATTGTGATTTTACTAAACTGATAGTCGTTTTCTTCACAGACTCCAGCTGGCTGTCCTACCACTCTGCTGAAATTCAGATAGCATTCAACCAAACAATCCATATTTCTACTGCTAAACACTGTTTCTTTGGCCACCACAATGATGTCTGTGGAAATTAATTAATTTTATGTTTAAAAGGAAACTTTCTTTCCCTGTTTATCCAGTGGTAGTCCTCTTTTGATCTTGCACTGATGGGGCATATTTACCAGTCTTTCTTGATTAACAAGTAGAAATCCAAATGGAGTACCAAAGTTTAGTGCGCTCCAGATCCTTGTTTTTTCTCCTCACGCCAAGCTCTAATTCTTGCTCTTCCTCAGCAAAGATGCACATAACAGTATCAAGTTATTATGTAATGGAAAGAAAAGAAAAAAGCAAAAAATGCCAAGCTACAGATTCTTTCTAGTGCCAAAGCATTTTGCTTAAATCCTCCCTTCTTTGAAGGGGTGGATTTTGACACAGACCCCTGAGGGAAAATCTGTCTTTTCTCACTCATGGAGTCACTTGGCTAGAGTTGAAGGCAGATATGATACTGTAGCAGTTGATATAGAAAATAGAGTTTCTGCTTCAGTGAACTCTTTGAAAGACACAGTGATTGGTTTTGGCCACTACCAGTTCTGAAGGTCATTTTCTCTTCCCTGATGGCTTTGGTTCTTGGGGAATGTCACCGGGCCTTTCGGTGGGGTCTGCTACTTTGTTCTGAGGGCACAGACCCTGTATTCCTGATGTTTACGAGGCAGAGAATACAACATATTCCCTTGGAACATATTTTACTTTGGCTTTGGCTACCTCATGGCAGGGCCTTGGTATAGGAAAATTTTAGGATGTCATCTGTTCTTTATCTCCCCCCCCCCCCCCCCATCACTATCATTTTGAACTCTCCTCTGACTTTTTTGGGAGGCTCTGGCTTCCCCTGAGACGTAGAAGATGGGCAGTGTCCCTATTTTTCTTTGTTGGATGGGATTTCTTTATACGCTGTGTGAGTTACAGATTGGTAGGCCTGAGGATGCAGAAAGTATTATTTTGTTTGTAATTGTTTCTGCATCTCTGATAAATCAATCAGGGTTACAGCTCCTTGAGCTTAATTGCTCTGAGATTTAGATTATGGAGCAGGAGTAAATATTTAGTTACATATTAATTCTGTTTTGAGATAAATACTTCAGGGTGGCTCCTGATTCCGCTTGATAACTACTCAGCTTTTCTTTTTTTTTAATCAAGTGAGTTGTAAGTAGTCCAAGATATTGACAAGAGCTTTTTCCATTTTTTAAAAATAGATTCTTCTCTCCCCGCCTCCAAAAAAAAAAAAAAAAAAAAAAATCTCTCCTGTTGTTGTGTGAAAGACTCACTTAAATCAGGGAAAATTTATACCTGAGAAACAGTGAATGTGTTAGCACTGTTCCACTGTTTTCTGTGTAGTCAGTTAGGCCCTAATCCTGCAAACACTTATGCATGTGTTTAACTTTGTTCTAGGAGTACTTCCTTGAGGTCAGTAGAGCTACTTGTGCATAAGTGTGTGCAGGATTAGGACCTTACATTCCAATCCAACTCCCATCAAAGTCAGTGGGAGTCCTTTCGGGCCTTTGCTTGCTTTCAGGTTCTTTCCTGGCAGCCAGGATAGAAAAACACTTAAGCACAGGGAAGTGACACAATGAATTTAAAAAAAAAAAAATCCTCAGGGGGACTCCTGCAGTACCTAAAAATACTTTTATTTCACTTTTTGAAATTTAACTAGATTTTAGGTTGATTGTGTCCTTCTGAAAACACTTGACAGAAATGCAGTTAAGACTGGTGAATATATTCAAAAGCTATTTGCAATAAGTATGGCTTTTTAAGTATGGTGTTAATAAATTAGTTGAGATGAGTTCTTATGTGTTACATGCTTATTAAGACCCTTTATTTTGATTAAGGAAGTCCTTATTCCTACATTAAAAACTTAGTATCAAACTATTACAATACTATTTTCATTCTCACGGTTTTGCTTTCATGCCACTGAAATAAAATGAAACTAGATTTAAAGGGCTATGGTACGTTCTCATCTCTATGTGGCCACACAACTATGAAAGGTCATAAATGTGAGATTAGTCAGTAGCACTTTAGTTGTCATAATAAGGCAGATATGCTTCCTCTTCCAACTGCAACACTTTTCCTGCCCCTCTATTTTTCCTTATGTTCTCCAGCCCCCCAAAACCAGTGGTAGAGAACAGAATAAGTCCAGTACACTCACTCATGTCTGCCTAGTACCAACATGATCTGTGAAAAGATGTTAGGATTCAAATATGCAGAATTAATTGTTTTTACCAGTGCCGTCTTTTTAGCTATTGTGCATGCTGACTTGAAGAAGCGCTCTGTGTACGCCCCAAAGCTTGTCTCTCACCAACAGAAGTTAGTCCAATAAAAGATATTATCTCATCCACCTTTGT
Source organism: Mauremys mutica (assembly GCF_020497125.1). Taxonomy (NCBI): domain Eukaryota; kingdom Metazoa; phylum Chordata; order Testudines; family Geoemydidae; genus Mauremys; species Mauremys mutica. Next base: position 268,827,368 of record NC_059073.1, read on the forward strand.
CTTTCTAATATTCTGGGACCAACACAGTGAATGCAGTGTTGTTGTACCTAACTTATATATGCAGTGTGTTAATTCTCCCTTACCTCTTCAAATACCTGAGTGGCATGGCCTTGCCTCTGAGACTAGCAACACTACATGGTTTAACTATTTGGGTAGGTTGCATTTTGATCATGAGTTTGTCCACTGGCTATTTCGGTTGCATGGAGTCGAGAGTATCATCTGCAGCTATCGTAACCATTCAGCCTCTTGGTGGACAAGATTTTTGGAAGAAAGCTTAATTTCTGTTTTCTGGGCTCTTTTTGTCTGCTACAAATGTGATTTGTAGAGGATAAAAACTTGACTGCTGCATGTGCATGTGAGTGAACCAGTGAGAGAATGCTAATGTGGGTGCGGAGGGATAAAAATTAGGGAAGTTACATAATTTAGTGAAATTGGTCACCCAATGCATAAGCCTAGGATCTTTTTAGCCTGCCACCTATCCCCCCTGCAGCACCACTGCTATATGCTATTAGACGTAGCAAGTTGCTTGGGGATGGAGAAATCTTCTGATGCAAAGGGGATATTTAGTATCCTACTAAAATAATTTACTAGGGCAATATTGCTGGGTTAAGAAACAGGAACTTGATCATTAATGCAATTTCCTTCTTTATAGTTTCAATACCCATAACTTGGCTGTTTCTCTGTGCCCTCTGAATCCTCTGGATCATTTTATTGCCTCAAATTTATAACTTCATTGCCTTCTCCACAGAATACTTTGGTTTTATCATATTTTTATTAAATGTTACTCTCGGGCTAAGATATAGATGTAGATTGGTTATTTTTAAGTGTTACAATGAAAGTCTTTCATATAAATTTATTTGCATTGAGCAGCAACATTATTAGGATAATTGTTTTTTCTTGTGACACACAATGGCTAGCCTTTTCAGCCTGTTGTTGGGTTCTGTACAACGCAGTCTGTTCTCAGAACTCTTTCAGCTGGATTCTGACTTTGGGATTGTTAGGAAATGAACAAACAAAGCTTCTCTCTCTATGGGAGCACCAACCTCCTGTTAGGAGTGCTTGTGTGTATTTTGTTTGTTTGTATATTTTTGCTTGTGTTGGAAAAGGCTAATCCCTGTTTAACCCAGACCCTTAAGAGATTATTTTCCTTTAGTGGATTAATTATTTACAGACTTTTAAACGCTTTAAATTCTGGCAAATCCTGAAGTCTGATGTTAATTCCAGATAAATTGATGACACACAATCTTTTATGTGATCACCTTAATCCCTTTTAAGGCAACCTGCTTTTTTTAATCCACAGGTACCCATCACAGTGTGTCTCTCTAAATTTGCTACTAATGTGCACAGAAGCTGATTCTAATAGATAAATGCTCATATTATTAGAGCCATAGCAGAATGGAGCCTGATTTATTTTACTGTCTGCCACAATATGTATGTGGTGGACAGAATTTCTAGTGTAATCATTTTACTACTTTGCTTTAAAATGATGTGCCAGTCACTTAATTTCAATGGAACTGATATTTAGAACTGTGGTTTTCAACTGCACATAAGTAATTTCCTTGGTAAAGTTGTGATGTTAGGAAATTTCAGACATTTCCAGTGTGCAGCATTTGTATGCAAGATTTCAAAGTGACAAGATTTGTAATAGCTGTAAAGTAGCTAAACTATTTCTGCAGCAATGTTGCTCTTGTGCATAAAATTTTCAGTAAGCAGCTTCCTTTTCTTTTATAAATAGTCGGAGTGTGGGCACTTATCCCCAGTCTCTCTCTTTCTCCAGCTCATAGTTGAAGTGTTAGGGAGAAGACACTTGCTCTGCTTCTGTGTGTACTGTAACTATTCAGTCTCTAGAGAATTTCAGTCTTGGGGACTGTCAAGCCACAGGGCTGGCCTGATATCTTGTGGGACCCCAGGCAAAATGGAAGAAGGGATGTTTGCACCTTTGTAAAACAGTGGTTGATACAGCAATGTCTCTGATGCGATGCACATGGGCTAAAGGGGAGCAACCACATTGGATGGTCCCATCTCTGATATTGCCTTTTGTATTTTGCAGTCAGAGAATGCCCCATTACCTAAGCTTTGTCAGTCACTGTTTTACAATGGCAGACTCAGTACTTCTTTTCTTTCTTTGCCATTTGGGCACGCTGAGTTATTGCCTCGTTCCTTTTGGAAACTAGTTGGTCATGGCCCCAGAGAGACCCTGTAGAATACTTTCCACACAATGCTCTCTGCTATTCTGCCATGACCTGAGGCGCCCTTCCCTTCAGACTGAATGTGCTGTTTTTATATCCTTCCCAGCCCATTCTGGGACTGACTGGAAGCAAGAGACAAAGAGCAGAAATATGGCGTTGCTACCCCATCCTTCTCTCCTAGTTTTGCCTTTTTTCTTTCTCCTTCTTCTGTTTTTCATACTTCTGAATGCATTTAACTTTTTTCCTAACTTACGTAAGGTGAGTTCTTCCATTTCGCCACATCCACTCCCTAAATGGCTTTTCTCGATGAAGAGTTTTTCTTTCTGTGATTGACAAGAGATGATGATGATGTACCGTATATTCTGGCGTATAAGACGACTTTCTATATTAAAAAACAACCCCCCAAAATCGGGGGTCGTCTTATACGCCGGGTATAAACAGCGGGCGGCTGGGATTTAAAAGGCTCTGGGCTCCCCGCCGCGGCGGGCAGCCCAGAGCCCTCTGACTCCCCGCAGCGGCTGGGATTTAAAAGGCTCTGGGCTCCCCGCCGCGGCGGGCAGCCCAGAGCCCTCTGATTCCCGGCTGCGGCTGGGATTTAAAAGGCTCTGGGCTCCCCCCCTCAGAAGGGGGGGTCGTCTTATAGGCCGAGTATAGGCCAAAACCTATATTTTAACTGTAAAATTAGGGGGTCGTCTTATACGCCCCGTCGCCTTATACACCGGAAAATACGGTACCTGAGGGAATGGCTTTTCTGCTTCGGTCCAGAATAAGATGTCTCTGGGAGTGGGGTTGGACAAGCATTGATTTGGTGGTGTTGAAGTGATTTTTGTCCGAAACCACCTTGAGCATCTCCCATGGCTTAACCTTTATCAGATAAGATTGAGATGTGTTCTGATGCTCTGAAACAAACCCTAAAGCTGTTGCTCCATTCTGAAAAGTGAATGGAACCAATAAATGAGAGATGTTACCAGACAGGCTGTATCTGAGTGAAGAATGGACTCCTTCATGCAGCTGCACATTGTCAGGCGTAAGTTGAATATCTTAATTTATGACTGATAGGTGTGTTCTCAGATGTCGGAGAGGAATTCAAATGTCTAGCATGAGGGAAACAGTGGATTCCACCTGATGCCAGTTTACATGTAGCGGTGATAACCCAGTTATTGAAAAGTAATGTAGCATTCTTCTTTTTTTCTCAAGACAGGTTTTTTTTGGAGGCTTTAAGAAAAAAACAAACAAACAAAACAAAAACCCAAGTTGAGGGTTCCAAAAAGCCAAAGTCTGTTACTTTGCATATGCAGTACCATACATAGCTTTCTCAAGGGCGTACTCACATGTTTGTGTTCTATGAGTTAGAGTTGAGGACTTTTCTTCAGAGCTAAACAACATTTACCCTCAGTCAGAACTTAAAGAAGAATCTGTTTCGTTTTTTTTTAAAATTTATCAAGTACAGTATTGTCAAAGATATGCAATGTATGGATTGGAGCGATCTCAGTGTGAATAATGTGTGACGTTAGCATCTATTTCACATCAGAATTTGTTTAATTCAGGGCAAAGCTGAGACACATGTAGAAGAGTGATTTTAATTAATCTTTCAGTTTTGATAGCCATACAGTTTTACAGAGATCAGTCAGTCCTGGATACTTTATGGTGTATTGCAGCACTGAGGAAAAAAGTCATTTGAGAACTGGCTTGTGAAAGGCAGTATATGCCATACACTGCATTATAGTTTATTACTCAGGTCTGACAGTGAGGGGCAATATGTGAGCTACATAAAAATCCTGCCACTTCCAGGCTTGCTGTGCAAAATAAGCATGTGCAACTTTGTGAGAAAATTGTCCATGTCATGATTTCTGACAAGGCAGACGTGTATATAGTCTTTATGTGACTGTTTGTGAACCCGGGAAGTATTCATATAAGAAATCTATGAGGCGGTTACAACAAAATAAGATTCTGATGGATTTTCCTCTTATAGAAAGCAGTGGTTGTGCAGTGAAGTGGGGAGTGGTATAATGTTTCTTGATTTAATAAAGGAACCGTAGGAAGTTATTCCTACCCGTCTGTTTCTATATTGGACTTGTCCAACAAGAGATTTCCATAGAAGGATTTGTTTGTATTCTGAGCTGATAGTGTGGATTAATGGGAACTATTGTATATTGTCCCTTCTCACTGCTTTGAGAACTAAAAATATTTGTCCTATACAAGGAGTTAATACTAATTAAATAGGGGGTGAAAATCTTATTTCCTCATTGGGTTTGTAAAATTAATATTAATATTAAACAATATCCACTAAACCCATTAGGTTTGTAATGTTTTGAGTATGTAACATTTTTTTCTCTTTCTATCCATCTATAACAGCCTGACAAAGTCTGTTGAAGTCAGTGAAAAGACTTACATGTTGCATTGACTTCAGTGAGCTTTGGATCAGGATCTGATGATGAAACGTTTAGTATGTGACTACAACTTATGAATTATTTCCCCTCTCCTCCTCATTGTTGTGTAGAGTCCTGTAGTTTTTAGAAAATAGAGTTTAAGTAATTGGATTTGAGAAATCACTTAATGAGGGATGGTATATAATTTATTTTAAAAAGTTAATAAGGATCTGTCTTCATTAAAAAGGAATTTTTTAAAATTGGTATCTGTTCCCAAGAGGCCACTGATATTGGGAGTTACATGATGCAGCACATTTAGAAGAGACAGAGTTTTATCTTTGTTGTAATAGGTGCTGGATTTATAGATGTCTGTGAATGTCTGGATCTGCAAAAAATTTAAGATAAAAATATTTTAACTTTGGGTGCACAAAGAAATGATAATCCCTTTTTCCATCTCCTATATAAGAGTCATTCTTTACTTATCAGCTTCTTTCTAAGATGCTTTACTAAATACTTTCCCCTCACCTTGAGGGAGTGTGTCCATTCTTTAACTTTTTTTTTGCTTTTATCTTTAATGTTGTATTTATGACAGGTTTTAATATTTTAATGCAGGGTGGATTTGATTTAAATCAAATTGATTTAGATCATGATTTAAATCACTAGTCAGGAAGACTTGATTTAATCATGGTTTTCTACATAAAAGTGCGTTCTTGTTGGTTGTTATAACCTTAATACATATTCTTCACAATTCAGATATAGGTTTCATTTTAGAAGGTACACACTACACATTTTTAAACAGTGATTTATTTTGAAAACGTTTCAGATTAGTTCTACAGCTATATAAGAAAATGAATTATTGTTTGGTTATTTCATTTACCAAAGGTAATTGAAACAGATAGTTCACCTCCCAATGACTTCATAAATATCTCCAATTCAACAGGTTAATCATTATTTGGAGGATTTTCTTGCCATGCTGTATTAGGAGAACATCACCACAGACACATTTAAATTGTTTTATTTAAGTAAAACAATAACATTAAGTATTCTGGACTTTTTTCTTCAACAACAAACATATAATATTTTAACAAAACAAGCATGTGTCCTCTGCTTCTCACATTTATCTCCAGACTTCTTCTCCTTGTCCAGATCTATTCTGCCCCCAACAATCTTCTATTCTCCTTCGAGTGATTGCTCATGCATATTGCACAATAGATGAGCGTGCTTGCCACGTGTGCTGGTGCCGGAAGTTTTTCCCCTAGCAGTACCTGTAGGGGAGCGCCCATAGCGACCCCTGGAGTGATGCCTCTGTGGCGTGGTGTAAGGGGTGCTGCACGCTCCCCCCACCCTCAGTTCCTTCTTGCCGCCAGTGAAAGTGCATCAGAACTGCTCTGCTCGACTTGTCTCGAGCTTTCCTCTAGAACTCTAGTTCGTTTGTATTAGTAGTACCTGTAATTGAAGTAGTTTAGATTAGTATTAGTTTAGTTTAGTGTGCCTGGGTTGGGGCATGCCCCATGCCCCGGGCTTTGTCATGCAACACTTGCAGGCGGCCGATGCCAGTGAGTGACGCGCACACGGACTGTTTATGCTGTCTGGGGAGGAAACCCATCTCAGTGATCACGGCAAGATTTGCAGATCTTTCATGCCTCGGACCAAGAAAGAAAGGGACATTTGGCTCTAAGCCATTTTGATGGAGTCGGCGTTGACCCCGAGTTGGCACCGGGTACCGTGGCATCAGTGCGTGGCAACTCTTCGGTGCCTTCCACCAGTCGGCACTGCTTTCTGTCTGTGGGGAATACTAAGAAGGCTAAGAAGAGGTCTTCTCCATGGAGGCACTGGTGCAAGACTGGGGGAGAGACTAGACCCACGTTGGGCAGTTCTCGATCCCTGTCAGCCTCCAGGCCTCGGACTCAGGTTGAGTGGTACCAGAGGCACTGCCATCATTGGCTCCCCAGTCCGGAGGCAAGCTGCTGCTTGGATCACCGCAGTTGCCTTCTGGTTGGTACTGTTCGCAGTCGAGGCAACGTTCCCAACACCGTTCACTGCTCAGCGACTGTCCCGTGCGTTGTCCACGCCAGTCACCGTCGACCCCCGCCAGGTTGTGTGGCTGGGTTCTGACTGACGGGTTAGAGGCACCGCTCCGCCTCGAGGGATCATAGACCTCGCAAAGGGAGCAGGCTCTGTCGAGACCGAGACAGACGGCACCGGAGGTCCTCGTCTCTGAGAGGCTACCATAGCCCATTGTGATATGGGCATCGACGCCGTCCCCGTTCTTCATCTTGCTCCAGGACCCGGCTGTGACACCACTCCTGCAGTCCTGGGCATCGATCACTGGCGCCTCGCCATCGTGGATCTGTCCACTGGAGCTGATCACGGAGCAGTTGCTACCGGCGGTACCGTTCCTCCATGTTGAAATCACGGTCTCATGGTCGGCACCGTTCCCGATGCCAGCGCTCCTCCCGGTCCAAGGACAGCGGCAGGTCGTACGCCTTCGTAGTCGTCAGTTGATGGGACAGGCTAGTCAGGCTGAACAGCCTGCTCCGCCAGTGCCACAGCAGGTGCAGTGGCACCGGGCTCCTTGGCCGGCACCGTGGTACCAATGGGCCCCGTGGCCCCCGACACGGCCCCCGGTAGGGGCTTCCTCGATGGCTGGAGCCTTGGAAGGATCGTCAGCCTCCCTTTCCCAGCCTCCCAGAAAGGAGTCAGTGGGACTTGCATCATCGGGTCTATGCCCGGAGGGTGACCAAGTGGTGGGACCTTTGGTACCGGCGGGTATGCAGAGTACTGCGCCTGCATCTTCGCCCTCCGCTGATGAGGCGATTATGGACCCTCCTCCCTCTGTTCCGCAGGAGGACTCTAAGGCCCACCAGGAACTATTGAAAAGAGTGGCATCAAGCCTCAACCTTCAGGCCGAGGAGGTAGAGGAACCCTCAGACTCCCTCTTCAATGTCCTGTCGGCCTTGCTACCGGGCAGGATGGCCCTACCATTCCATAAAGGGGTGGCAACATTTTCAAATGACTTGTGGCAAACCCTGGCTTCCTTGCCCCCCATCTCTAAGAGGGCGGAACTGAAGTACTTTGTGCCCACCAAGGGGCATGAATATCTATACACCCAACCTGCCCCTAATTCCCTGGTGGTCAAGTTGTTCAGCCACCGGGAGAGGCAGGGCCAACCAGCTCCTGCTCTGCAAAATAGACTCAAGGAGGCTGGACTTATTTGGGAGGAGTTAAGGGTGGTAAACCATCAGGCTCTCCTGGGCGGTGAGTGGGGCATTTTTCCTGTGGCTGCCCCAATACAGCTCATTTTAGACTATCCCCTTCACCTTAGAGCCCAAGGCCTGGCACCCTCATCCATCAAGGTGCACTTGGCGGCCATATCAGCTTTCCAGTTGCCAGTGCAGGGGCACACGGTATTCTCCCATGCTATGACTGGCCGATTCCTTAAGGGTTTGGATCGTCTCTTCGCATATGTTAGGCCCCCAGTCCCGCAGTGGGACCTGAACTTGGTGCTGGCCCGGTTGACGGGTCTCCCCTTTGAGCTGTTAGCTACATGCTCCTGGTTGCACCTCTCATGGAAGGTAGCCTTCTTGGTGGCGATCACGTCAGCTAGATGGGTCTCGGAACTCAGGGTCCTGACCTCCGAGCCACCATACATGGTGTTCCATAAGGATAAGGTCCAGCTCCAACCGCACCCTTCGTTCTTCCTAAAGGTGGTCTCTGCCTACCACATGGGTCCGGACATTTTTCTGCCAGTCCTCTTCCCCAAGCACCATGCGTCCACACACTAGATGTGAGATGGGCTCTGTTTTTTTACCTGGAGCAGACTAAGCCGTTGAGGAAGTCTTTGCAGTTGTTCATCGCCTCAGCCAAATACGAGGGGTCGGCTGATCTCCACTCAATGACTCTCTCCAATTGGATCACCTTGTGCATCCATACCTGTTATGACCTGATGGGAATCCCCCCACTGTCAATTGTGAGGGCGCACTCAACTCGGGTGCAAGCCTTGTTGGCTGCCTTTTTAGCCCATGTCCCCATTCAAGACATTTGCAGGGCTGCCACATGGTCTTAGGTTCACACGTTGACCTCACATTATGCGATTGTCTCCCAGACCAGGGAAGATGCTGGGTTTGGCAGGGCTGTGCTCCGTCCTGAGAGTTTGTGAACTCCTACCCACCATCAACAGATATAGCTTGGAATCACCTACTGTGGAATACACATGAGCAATCACTCGAAGGAAAAACTGTTACCTTTTCTGTAACTGGTGTTCTTCGAGATGTGTTGCTCATGTCCATTCCACATCCCACCCTCCTTCCCCTCTGTTGGAGTTGTCTGGCAAGAAGGAACTGAGGGTGGGGGGAATGCACACCGCCCCTTATACCACACCATATGGGCACCACTCCAGGGGTCACTAGGGGCGCTCCCCTACGGATACTGCTAGGGGAAAAACTTTCGGCACCAGAGCACGTGGCAAGTACGCACACCTATTGTGCAATACGCATGAGCAACACATCTCGAAGAACACAAGTTACGGAAAAGGTAGCTGTCTTTTTATTGAAGTTTTTGAAACTTTGCACTTTTAGAGAGAGGTAAGGGATTGACTCTGACAAATTTTCAGAGGGACAATAGAGTTGAGGTCTGTTATTTCTCACCTCTATTTATTATTTATTTATTTAAAAACATTTTTGCTGTTAAGAAGCATGTTACCTCTGGAGACACAAATCCACAGTTGGAGAACTGCAAAACTAAGCATCTCTGATGGTATCTTCCAGACTGAGCACTGAGTCCCATTGGGTAGATAGAAAGATTAACCTAAATAATCTATACAGAAGCCTGTGGAACTCCATAAGATTGGGTCCCTAATCCATGAGCTATTGGAAGTAATTTACAAAACTTTTCTTAAACATTACATGAATATATTGTCTCATACTATAGAATTGTAATCCCTATTCCATGATGAGAGATCTTGAAGCTGTAATGTATCTTAATTAAAACTATCTTTAGATAGAATTTTTTTGACAAAATGCTTTTTGAGGGAAAAAAACTTATTTAAATTAAACTCCGATTTATTTATTTATTAAAATCATTTTTTTAAAAATCCACCCTGTTTTACTGCTGCTGTTAAAATGGTGTCTATTTTAACTCTGTAGTCAGGCCTCTTTTTCGCTGAGCATGTAGGGACTTGTCTGACCGATCAAGCGTGCTTAAGGTGACCCCTTAGACTGAAAGCAAACTGCAGAAATTCTTTTATCTCTTAGGGATTGATTTGATTGAATGTTGATGCAAACCCTGAGGCCTTTTTAATATGTAAGTGTTTTCTCTTGTCCTAGGGTGGTACGGTGGAGGTCAGCGCAGGCCTTTATCATACACTTGGAAGACTGTAAATATAATGCCCTTTTAAATGGGAACGTACAATGTAAACAGTAGGAAATTTGTCCAAAGAAGCTGTTTTTTCTCTGAGACATTTAGAACTTTTCTGCTTCAGCACGTTTATGGACAATGTGTGACTTTTCTTGCCTGTAAACAGTCCACTCCTTCACAATGTTTGCTTTCTCTGTTGGCGTTTACCTTTCTCTGACTGGTGACTGGCCCTTTGGACCTATTTTAGTTAGGTTTTTTTTGCTCTTCCTTCTCATTTATAGGAAATTCCAGTGGAGATAGAGTGAGGGAAGAATAACATTTCTACTTTTTGCCTAAGAAGTTATGAGATTGAATTTCTGCTTTGCTGCTCTGCAGATGGAACCTTTCTTCTCTCCACCACCAACTTTTGCCTAGTCCTTTAGTAAGTTCAGTTTCACCAACAGAAGAAGAGTGCTTTCCTTCCGTGTCGTTAAGAAGATAGTGAAGAACTAGGTAGCTTCACAGGGCATACTTCAGCAATTCATCAGCTGATCATAGCTCTGATTTGTGTGCTAAATCTGTGTTTTTGATGACAGTTCCCCTTTTTGGTTGGGCTGACTCACTATTTGTTCACATTATGGGCTAAAAGTCTCAATCACTTACTGATGAGGTAATGTTCTGCAGTGGGCGTAGGGAATCTGCAGGCAATTAGGCTACCCTAGACAGAGGTAGCCAGGGATGAGTGTGGGGTTGTGGGGAAGATTGCTATGTATAGGGAAGGAAAATCTAGAGGATGTTTGAATGACATTGAGCTGATGCAATGGCAGCTGGATGATGGCCAGCATTCCTAGATTTTTGTTGTGGGAAAGCAAGTAGCAATGGCATGAATGAAGGCACTAGTTATGGAGGCTATATTGGAAAAAAGAAAAAAAGGAGATGTTGAAGCTTGGAAGAAGACTGCGTGGAAATATAAGGCAAGAACAAAGAGAAAAATGAGATATTCTGCATTAACTCTTGCTTATACAGTATTCAAGCTTCTCCTGAGGCCCCTTTGCTAATATTTGCAGGTGGTGTGTAATGCAGCGAGAAGGAGACTCAAGATTCTTAAATATTGTGATGGGTTGGATCTCAGAAATCCCCTTGGGATCTGCCAGCTGATGTGTCAAGAATACTTCTGCCCCTGCTTTCCCTGCCAGCTTGGGACTCCAGCACCCTGTCTTGTTGAGCCAGACACACCAGTCTGCTCCAACACAGACCCAGGGTCTGAACCACGTGCCCCAAAGCTGCAGAGTTAACTGAAAGCAACTTAAGAAGTGTTCCTGTCTTTAACACTTGGATGCCCAACTCCCAATGGGGTCCAAACCCCAGATAAATCTGTTTTACCCTGTATAAAGCTTATACAGGGTTGTAAACGGGCTACTCACCGCCGCGGCGCCTCCTGCTGGTTTTTCCGGGGAATTAGCTCTTTTTCAGCCCGGAGCGCCCTCTGCAGGCCGGTGATCCCCCTTTTTCCTATCGGCCCTGTGTCCCTCCCAGGACCCGGTGCCCCTTTAACTATAATTGGGTCTCCTCCTCCCAGGGGAACCCCCACCCTACTATCCCCACTTTGCCTCAGTAGTGGCCACTGACAGTCATGGTCTAGCCCCCCACCCTGGGGCAGACTGCAGTATCAGCCCACTCATCACAGGCAAAAGGGGTTTGGACCTGCTGCTTTGGCCTACCCCTGGGCTGCCCTCTGCAACCCCCAGTACCTTTGGCCCTTTGCTAGGCCGCAGCCTGGGGCTTTCCCGGCTGGAGCTTCCCTAGCTCCTCAGCCTGTCCCCCAGCCCTGCTGCACTCAGGTATCCAATCTCAGCTTCTAAGCAGCCAGGCCCATCTCTCTCTAGAAGCAGAGAGAGACTGTCTGTGCTCTGGCTTCCCTGCCTTCTTATAAGCCCCAGGGCTTCAGTTTGGGGCGTGGCCGCAGCTGCAGCCACTTCCTTAATCAGCCCAGCTTCCAGAGCCACTGCTCTCAAGCCCTGTCAGGCAGCATTTCAAAGCCCTCAGGGCCGGAGCAGGGTCCACCCTGCTACAGGGAGCGCTCTGCCTGCTTGGGCTGCCCTGCTGGCTGGAGTGTCCCCCCTTCTCTGGCTGCCTTGCTGGCTGGAGCTCCTTCACCCTTCCTGCGCCGCTTCCGAGGGCTCCGATACGACCGGCAGCTCCTTTATCTCGACCCGAGGGGCCTTCCGCGAGACCTCTCCGGCTGCCGGTCTTCTACCAGGACCTCCTCCGGACCTGGAAGCTGTTCTCTGCGACCAGGTCCGTGGCGGCCTCCGAGGGGGCAGACCTCCTCGCGGAGCCCCTGCTACACAACCCCCAGCTCCGTGTGCAGGTGGCGGAGTCCCCCGCGGTGCGCCAGAGGTTGGTCCTGGCAGAAGCCACCAGGGTCGGAGACCTCCTGGACTACGACCGGGGAGACTGGCTGGATCCCCTGACGCTCGCTCAGCGGATGGGGCTCTCCAGACCTTGTACTCCCCGGCGCGTACTACAGGGGGTGAAGGCCGCTTTGCCGCCCGCTGCTCGGGCTTACCTCGACCGGGTCCTGCGTGAGGGCACGCCCCGCCCACCCCCCACCCCGAGCCCTCCGGACCTCTTCATCGGGCCCCTGCCCCGTGGACCCGACCGGCCTCCCCGCCCCTTCTCCGCCAGCCGGCTGCACGATCTGCAGCCGGTCCGTTTCCAAACCGCGCCAAGGAAACAACTCTACGCGCTCGTGCTCCATACCGTTCATTTCCTCACCCTCGTGTCCCGCCCCGACACCAAGTGGCGGGACCTCTTGCCACCTGTGGAGGGTGAGGAGCCCCGGTGGGCCAGCCTGTACTCCACCCTGGTCCCGAGGCCCGCCGGGGATATCAGCTGGCGGCTCCTTCACGGGGCCGTGAGCACGGGCGTGTACTTGGCGCGGTTCACCCCTGTCCCGGACACCTGCCCCTTCTGCGGCGTGAGGGAGACCCTGGCGCATGTTTACCTAGAGTGCGCCAGGTTGCAGCCCCTATACCGGCTCCTCACCGACATTCTGTTACGTTTCTGGCTGCACTTTTCCCCTCACCTCCTTATCCATGCACTCCCTATCCGTGGCCCCACAAAGTCGCGGGACCTCCTGGTCAACCTCCTCCTCGCCCTGGCTAAAAAGGCCATCCACGCGACCAGGGAGAGGAGGTTGGCCGACGGAGACTCCTGCGACTGTGGGGCTTGTTTCCGGTCCCTCGTCCGCTCACGTCTCCGGGCAGAGTTCCTCTGGGCGGCGTCCGCTGGCTCCCTTGCCGCCTTCGAGGAGCAGTGGGCGCTGTCCGGGGTTCTCTGCTCGGTGTCCCCATCAGGCTCCCTCCTTATGACCCTTTGACCTCACTCCTGTCCCTGTTCTTTTATTAGTTGTCCCCCGCACTTAGTGGGTTTCCGTGGCCCTGTGGATCCTCCCCTTAGGCTGGGGGGGGATCCGTTAGCATGGGGCGGGCTTCCGCCCGCCCCCTCTCCCGGATAACCCAATAGTACAGGGAGCGCTCTGCCTGCTTGGGCTGCCCTGCTGGCTGGAGTGTCCCCCCTTCTCTGGCTGCCTTGCTGGCTGGAGCTCCTTCACCCTTCCTGCGCCGCTTCCGAGGGCTCCGATACGACCGGCAGCTCCTTTATCTCGACCCGAGGGGCCTTCCGCGAGACCTCTCCGGGCTGCCGGTCTTCTACCAGGACCTCCTCCGGACCTGGAAGCTGTTCTCTGCGACCAGGTCCGTGGCGGCCTCCGAGGGGGCAGACCTCCTCGCGGAGCCCCTGCTACACAACCCCCAGCTCCGTGTGCAGGTGGCGGAGTCCCCCGCGGTGCGCCAGAGGTTGGTCCTGGCAGAAGCCACCAGGGTCGGAGACCTCCTGGACTACGACCGGGGAGACTGGCTGGATCCCCTGACGCTCGCTCGGCGGATGGGGCTCTCCAGACCTTGTACTCCCCGGCTCGTACTACAGGAGGTGAAGGCCGCTTTGCCGCCCGCTGCTCGGGCTTACCTCGACCGGGTCCTGCGCGAGGGCACGCCCCGCCCACCCTCCACCCCGAGCCCTCCGGACCTCTTCATCGGGCCCCTGCCCCGTGGACCCGACCGGCCCCCCCGCCCCTTCTCCGCCAGCCGGCTGCACGATCTGCAGCCGGTCCATTTCCGAACCGCGCCAAGGAAACAACTCTACGCGCTCGTGCTCCATACCGTCCACTTCCTCGCCCTCGTGTCCCGCCCCGACACCAAGTGGCGGGACCTCTTGCCACCTGTGGAGGGTGAGGAGCCCCGGTGGGCCAGCCTGTACTCCACCCTGGTCCCGAGGCCCGCCGGGGATATCAGCTGGCGGCTCCTTCACGGGGCCGTGAGCACGGGCGTGTACTTGGCGCGGTTCACCCCTGTCCCGGACACCTGCCCCTTCTGCGGCGTGAGGGAGACCCTGGCGCATGTTTACCTGGAGTGCGCCAGGTTGCAGCCCCTATACCGGCTCCTCACCGACATTCTGTTACGTTTCTGGCTGCACTTTTCCCCTCACCTCCTTATCCATGCACTCCCTATCCGTGGCCCCACAAAGTCGCGGGACCTCCTGGTCAACCTCCTCCTCGCCCTGGCAAAAATGGCCATCTACGCGACCAGGGAGAGGCGGTTGGCCAATGGAGACTCCTGCGACTGTGGGGCTTGTTTCCGGTCCCTCGTCCGCTCACGTCTCCGGGCAGAGTTCCTCTGGGCGGCGTCCGCTGGCTCCCTTGACGCCTTCGAGGAGCAGTGGGCGCTGTCCGGGGTTCTCTGCTCGGTGTCCCCATCAGGCTCCCTCCTTATGACCCTTTGACCTCACTCCTGTCCCTGTTCTTTTATTAGTTGTCCCCCGCACTTAGTGGGTTTCCGTGGCCCTGTAGATCCTCCCCTTGGGCTGGGGGGGGGATCCGTTAGCATGGGGCGGGCTTCCGCCCGCCCCCTCTCCCGGATAACCCAATAGTACAGGGAGCGCTCTGCCTGCTTGGGCTGCCCTGCTGGCTGGAGTGTCCCCCCTTCTCTGGCTGCCTTGCTGGCTGGAGCTCCTTCACCCTTCCTGGGCTGCTGCTGCTGGCTGGAGTGCTTCTTCCCAGACTGCTGCTCCTGCTACAACTGCTGCTGAGTGGGTGAGTGAGGGGTGGGGGGGGCCTTGCTGGCCAGCCCCCACTCCCCCACCTCTGGAAGGAGAAGCCAGGACCCCACCACCACCACTACAGCTACCACCTGTGGGGGGTCCTTCCTGCCTGGCCACCAGGGCTGCTGGAGGAGGAGAGGCTGCTGCTGCTGGAGCTGTGTTTGTCCCGGGGAGCTGCTGGAGCCTGGAGGAGGATTGAGAAGACCACCGGCTGCTGGGAAGTGCACAGGAATCTGAAGACCACTGTGGAGGGGGCCTTAAAAACTGAGTAACTCTTTGACTGTGCTCTAGTGGTGGGGGTTTAGACTGTGTTTGTGGGGACACAGGGGGTGGGGCGTTGAGCCTGCCCCCTGGTCCATCTGTGTCCCCCCCAACCCCCACCACCACCGCTGCCCCCTCCACCACCCCTGCTGGCCCCCTACCATCTGCCTCAGTTCCTGCCTCTGGGACTCAGCTGCTTGCCTGGCCTGCCGCGCCCTATTGCCACCGTTTGGGCCTCCAGCAGCAGCCAGCCAGCCATTGACTTTGCACAAGCGCTTGTGGGTGCACGCACCCCCCCCCTTCCCCGGACTCCCCCCTGCCCCTCTGCAACAGGCCCCCTAGCTTTGCCCCTTGTTGCCTGCCCCGTTTGCCCCTTGTGGCCCCCCCGCCCCCGCCCCGCCCAGCTTCAGTTTGTTTGCCTGCCCTGCCCGTCTCCCTTTGCAGCTTTGTTTGTCCTGCCCCAGCCCTGAAGCCAGCCCCTTAGTCCCTCTGCCCCACTCCCAGCCTGGTTGCTCCCCTCCCTCCGCGGCCCCTCGCCCTGATTAGCCCCTCCCCTCGTGCGCCCATAGCCCCATCAGTGCGCTTGGGCCTCTCCCTTGTTTAAGTTGCCCCTCTTGCACTGCACCCCCATTGCTCTTGTTTCCCCTCCCCTCCCCTAGTGCAGCTAGAGGAGCCGGTTTTCGATCTTCTGTCGGTGACTACTACCCCCCCCCCGAAGTCCTTGATAGTCCCCGTATCTGCCCCCCCCCTCTCTATTGTTGGCACCCTCCTCCCCTGCCCACAGCCTAGCAGGGAGGAGTGGTTGACCTGTCCTTCCCCCCCCCCGCCCCTTTCTCCGGTGTTCTCCCTCCCTCCCTACTCAGCATGGCGGGAGACGCGGTGGGTGGGACCCCTGGGACAACGCCTGTCCCCCCTCCCCCGCCTGCTCCCCCCGAAAACCCCCCAGTCTCGACCTCACCCGCCGCTGCCGGACCACCTGCCACCGCTCCCGCTGAGGCGCCGGCAGCGGCGACCGACGGGGTGCCCTCTGCTGCTGCCACGTCCCTCGCCCCTTCCGCCTCTGGGGGAGCCCCCCCAGCCGGCGGAAAGGGCCAGGGCAAAAAGAAGGGAAAGGGCCCCGCTAGGAAGACGAAGCCCTCCATGGCGGAGCCTGCCCCCGCTGCCGCGGCCCCGCCACCGGCCGCGGCGTCCCTTCCCGCTGTTCCCTCCACCAGCTCTGCGGGTGTCCCTCCCTCGGCCCCCAGAGCGTACGCCCAGGTGGCGGCGGCCCCCCCGCCCGCCGCTACGTCATCTCCCCCGTCCGCCGCCTCCGCTACCATCTACAGCGGCCGGGGCCCCTTCCCCACCTTGACCCGGAAGCACGGCGTCCGTTGCCTCCTGGTGCCCGCCTCGCCCCACGTGGAGACCTATGTGCGGGCGTTGGCGAGGGTGGTGGGGCCCACGGCCATCGTGGCGGCCTCCAAAATGTACGGCAAGGTGGTCTTCTTCCTTGCCTCGGAGGCCGCCGCACAGGAGGCGGTGGAGAAGGGCCTGACGGTGGGGGGCGTGTTCGTCCCCCTGGAGCCGCTGGAGGACCTGGGGGTCCGTGTCGTCCTGACCTCCGTCCCTCCCTTCCTGCCCAATGCCGCCCTGTTACCCGCCCTCTCGACCCTGGGGAAGCCCATTTCCATTGTGAGCCCTCTCCCCTTGGGCTGCAAAGACCCCGCCCTCCGTCACGTTCTCTCGTTCCGCCGGCAGGTGCAGATCCAACTGCCGCCGGCGGCGCGTGGCGGAGAGGCGCTTGAGGGGTCTTTCCTGGTCCCCTACCAGGGGGCCCATTACCGGGTGCACTATTCGACGGGGGAGGCCCGGTGCTTCCTCTGCCGGGCGACGGGGCACGTCCGGAGGGACTGCCCCTTGGCCCGGCTCGGAGGAGTTCTCGGGACCCCCGAGCCCCGGCAGGGTGCCGGCCCCGCCATCGCCGGTGCCCCTGACCGCCCGGTACCCAGAGCCGCCCCTCCTCCCTCTCGGTCCGTCACTGCTCCCGCTCGGGCCTCAGGGGTGCGTTCTCCGGAGCACCCAGATGAGCGGGAGAGCCCCGCCTCCGCTGCCTGCACTCTGGCGGGGCCTGTGGGGGAGGGTGCGGCAGGGGTACTGCCGGGCATGGGAGGGGGCTCTCCCCAAGGGGACTCCTCCCTCCCTCCTGTTGTCCCACCTGTGCCTCTCCAAGCCCCAAAACTGTCTTCTCTGCCCCCTGACCCAATCCCTGTTGACCAGCCCGCAGGCGATGCCATGGAGGGCTGGACCCGGGTACAGGGTAAGCGGGGCAAGCGGAAGGCTCGGGCTCCGCCCGTGCCACCAGAGGCGGAAGCCCCCCGTAAGACCAGAAAGGGGGCCGCCGACACCGAGCCTTCTGCCGTGCCCCAGGGGTTGACCCATCTGCCGATGACGGCTAGGGAAGACGTGGCAGCACCGGAGGGTACCACCATCCCTCCCCCGCAGTCCCCCCCTGCGGAGGCCTCCGCTGCGGCCCCTCCTGGTCTCTTGCCGCCTGTACCCCCTGCAACACCCGAGGTGAGCGTCGCCTCGGGCGCGAGTGGGGAGGACCCCGGGGTGGTGGGAGGCGAGCTCCCCTCCATCTTCGAGGAGATCGAGGCCCTGGGTCTGACCCCGGTCACCCCGGGGGAGGACGACCCTCTGCCGACGGGCCTTGATCTAGCCGACCTCACCCCAGCTTCCCCTTCCCCGTGCTCCACCAACCCTCCAGCTGCGTCTGCTCCTGCCTCCGAGGGTCCCCTGGACTCCTCGACCTGCCCGGCTGCGGATGGCACCCCGCTGCTGGCCGCCGAGCCTGTTGAGATGACGGCCGCTGCCTCGTGGCAGGGAGATGGGCTACCGGGGGTGTCCCTCGGTGGTGCGGAGCAATCGGGTTCCTTCCCAGGTGGGGGCCCCCCTGAGGCTTCCACATCTCCCCGTGCCGAGGCTGCTCTGCCTGCCGTTGAGCCTGAGCCCGGTGTCGTTGGGGACCCCCTCCCTTCCTCTCCAACTCCCCTACCTGGCCGCGAGGAGCCTCTTACTGATGGCTCAGCTCCTGAGGCCCAGGGTCCCGTCTCTCTCCCTCCCCCCACCCCTGCTCCTGACCCCAGCCCTGCCCCCTCCACCTCCCATGATATTATTGCCGCCCCTGGGGCTGTCTCCTTCCCTTTCCCAGAGGATGACTCCCAGGGAGCGGCCTTTGAATTTCACAGTCCCGACCCACTAGGGGCTGCAATCTTCCCTCCGCCGCCCCCCACTGAGCCGGGGTCCGCCCCTTGCTTGCCCGTCCCAGTCGGCCACGGGGCTGCGCCAGAGGCCCCACCCCCCCATGTGCTGAGAGAGGAGTTGCAGGAGTTCCTGGAGGACGTCCGGGGCTCCCGCAACAAGGTCGTGCTTGCTCTCCAGCGCTGGGGGGACTTCCACCAGCTCCTCCTGGCCACGCGGGCCCTCATAGGAGAGGGCAAGGGGACCGGGAAGCGGAATGTCGCGGCTTACCACCGGGCGCGCGGCTTCCGTGACTCCCTGCTCGCCTTCGGGGTGGGCCACAGTTTGCTGCGCGGCCCAACGGGAGCCGTGAGCGCCCCTGCTGACGTAGATCCCCCCCAGCCCTCCTCATGGCAGTCATCACCTTTGCCACACTAAACACCCGGAGCTGTAGGGTGGGTTTCCGCAGGAGCCAGGTGCTCTCCTTCCTTCGGGAGGGGGGGTATACTCCGTGGTTTTCCTGCAGGAGACCCACACGGATCCGGCCGCCGAAGCTAACTGGCGGCTGGAGTGGGGGGACGGGGTCTACTTCAGCCATCTCACCACCCATCAGGCTGGAGTGGCTACCCTGTTCTCCCCCGACCTACGGCCAGAGGTGCTGGGGGTCGCCGAGGCTGTGCCGGGCCGCCTGCTGCACCTCCGGGTCCGCATGGCGGGGCTTGTGGTCAACCTCATCAACATCTATGCCCCGGCATTTGCCCCGGAGCGGCTGCAGTTCTATCGGCAGGCGTCCGCCTTCCTCGGCTCCCTGGATCCTCGCGAGTGCCTGGTCCTGGGCGGGGACTTTAACACCGTCCTCGAGGAGCGGGACCGGTCGGGAACCGAGCAGAGCCCGGCCGCCGCGGACGTCCTCAGGGAGATCGTCGCCCATCACTCCCTGGTGGACGTCTGGCGCGACCACCACCCGGACGACGCCTCCACGTACACCTATGTCCGGGTGGAAGCCCATCGGTCGTGCCACTCCCGGTTGGACCGCATCTATCTGTCCCGGTTCCATCTCTCACGGGCCCAGTCCTCCAGCATCCGGCCGGCCCCTTTTTCGGACCACCACCTCGTCACTGTGACGGCCTCTCTCTGCGCGGAGAGGCCGGGGCCGGCCTATTGGCACTTCAACAACAGCTTGCTGGAGGATGGGGGCTTCGTGGCGTCCTTCCGGGAGTTCTGGCTGGCCTGGCGAGGGCAGCGGCGCGCCTTTCCCTCGGCGCGGCGGTGGTGGGACGTGGGGAAGGTGCGCGCCCGGCTCTTCTGCCGTGACTACACCCGGGGCGCCAGCCGACGGAGGGATGCGGCGATAGGGCAGTTGGAGCGGGAGGTCTTAGAGCTGGAGAGGCGTCTGGCCGCCAGCCCCGAGGATCCATCCCTTTGCGGAGCGTGCCGGGAGAAGCGGGAGGAGCTCCGGGTCCTCGAAGACCATCGGGCCCGGGGCGCCTTTGTTCGATCCCGCATCCGCCTCCTTCGGGAGATGGATCGCGGCTCCCGCTTCTTCTACGCCCTGGAGAAACGGAGGGGGGCCAAGAAGCACGTCACCTGCCTCCTGGCGGAGGACGGCTCCCCCCTCACGGATCCGGCGGAGATGTGCGAGAGGGCCCGGACCTTCTACGCGCGCCTTTTCTCCCCGGATCCGACCGATCCTGCCGCTTGCAAAGTGCTCTGGGACGGACTCCCGACGGTCAGCGCGGGCGACCGGGACCGGCTAGAGCTGCCTCTCACTCTGGCCGAGTTCTCGGAAGCCCTCCGTCGCATGCCCACCAATAAATCCCCGGGCATGGACGGGCTGACCGTGGAGTTCTACCGCGTGTTCTGGGACGTCCTCGGCCCGGACCTAGTCACCGTCTGGGCCGAGTCCTTGCGGAGCGGGGTCCTCCCTCTCTCGTGCAGGCGAGCCGTGCTCGCTTTATTGCCGAAGAGGGGGGACCTCCGCGATTTACGGAATTGGCGTCCCATCTCGCTCCTCAGTACGGACTATAAAATTGTCGCGAAGGCCATTTCGATTCGGCTGGGGTCCGTGCTGGAGGACGTGATCCACCCAGACCAGACCTACACCGTCCCGGGCCGTACCATCTTCGATAACCTGTATCTGGTCCGGGATCTCTTGGAGCTTGGGTGCAGGGATGGTCTGTCGTTCGCCCTCCTGTCCCTGGATCAGGAGAAGGCGTTCGACAGGGTGGACCACGGGTATCTCCTGGGCACTCTGCAGGCGTTAGGCTTCGGGTCCCAGTTTGTGGGTTTTCTCCAGGTGCTGTACGCCTCCGCAGAGTGTCTGGTCAGGCTCAACTGGACCCTGACCGAGCCGGTCAGCTTCGGGCGGGGAGTGCGGCAGGGGTGCCCCCTCTCGGGCCAGCTGTACGCCCTGGCGATCGAGCCCTTCCTCTGTCTCCTCCGCAGGAGGTTGACGGGGTTGGTGCTTCGGGAGCCGGAGCTGCGGCTGGTCCTGTCGGCGTACGCCGACGATGTGCTCCTCGTGGTCCAGGACCCGGGCGACTTGGCGCGGGTGGAGGCCTGCCAGGCCGTGTACTCGGCGGCCTCCTCCGCCCGGGTCAACTGGGTCAAGAGCTCTGGCTTGGTGGTAGGGGACGGGTGGCAGGCGAGCTCCCTCCCACCCGCGCTTCAGGCCATCCGGTGGAGCGCGGGTCCGCTGCTCTATCTCGGCGTTTACCTTTCTGCCACGCATCCCTCTCCGCCGGAGAACTGGCACGGTTTGCAGGGCAGGGTGGCGGAGCGGCTCCGGAAATGGACAGGACTCCTCCGGTGCCTTTCCCTCCGAGGGAGGGCACTGGTGCTCAATCAACTGGTCCTGTCCATGCTCTGGTACCGGCTCAACACCCTGGTCCCGGCCCCGGTGTTCCTGACCGACCTCCGGCGGGTGGTGCTGGAGTTCTTTTGGCCAGGACTGCACTGGGTCCCTGCAGGGGTACTCCACCTGCCCCTGGAGGAGGGAGGGCAGGGCCTGAAGTGCCTCCGCACTCAGGTCCACGTCTTCCGCCTCCAGGCACTGCAGAGGCTCCTTTATGGTGCAGGTAGTCCGGCATGGAGAGCCCTGGCGCACGCCTTCCTGCGCCGCTTCCGAGGGCTCCGATACGACCGGCAGCTCCTTTATCTCGACCCGAGGGGCCTTCCGCGAGACCTCTCCGGGCTGCCGGTCTTCTACCAGGACCTCCTCCGGACCTGGAAGCTGTTCTCTGCGACCAGGTCTGTGGCGGCCACCGAGGGGGCAGACCTCCTCGCGGAGCCCCTGCTACACAACCCACAGCTTCGTGTGCAGGTGGCGGAGTCCCCCGCGGTGCGCCAGAGGTTGGTCCTGGCAGAAGCCACCAGGGTCGGAGACCTCCTGGACTACGACCGGGGAGACTGGCTGGATCCCCTGACGCTCGCTCGGCGGATGGGGCTCTCCAGACCTTGTACTCCCCGGCGCGTACTACAGGAGGTGAAGGCCGCTTTGCCGCCCGCTGCTCGGGTTTACCTCGACCGGGTCCTGCGCGAGGGCACGCCCCGCCCACCCCCCACCCGAGCCCTCCGGACCTCTTCATCGGGCCCCTGCCCCGTAGACCCGACCGGCCCCCCCGCCCCTTCTCCGCCAGCCGGCTGCACGATCTGCAGCCGGTCCGTTTCCAAACCGCGCCAAGGAAACAACTCTACGCGCTCGTGCTCCATACCGTTCACTTCCTCACCCTCGTGTCCCGCCCCGACACCAAGTGGCGGGACCTCTTGCCACCTGTGGAGGGTGAGGAGCCCCGGTGGGCCAGCCTCTACTCCACCCTGGTCCCGAGGCCCGCCGGGGATATCAGCTGGCGGCTCCTTCACGGGGCCGTGAGCACGGGCGTGTACTTGGCGCGGTTCACCCCTGTCCCGGACACCTGCCCCTTCTGCGGCGTGAGGGAGACCCTGGCGCATGTTTACCTAGAGTGCGCCAGGTTGCAGCCCCTATACCGGCTCCTCACCGACATTCTGTTACGTTTCTGGCTGCACTTTTCCCCTCACCTCCTTATCCTTGCACTCCCTATCCGTGGCCCCACAAAGTCGCGGGACCTCCTGGTCAACCTCCTCCTCACCCTGGCTAAAAAGGCCATCCACGCGACCAGGGAGAGGAGGTTGGCCGACGGAGACTCCTGCGACTGTGGGGCTTGTTTCCGGTCCCTCGTCCGCTCACGTCTCCGGGCGGAGTTCCTCTGGGCGGCGTCCGCTGGCTCCCTTGACGCCTTCGAGGAGCAGTGGGCGCTGTCCGGGGTTCTCTGCTCGGTGTCCCCATCAGGCTCCCTCCTTATGACCCTTTGACCTCACTCCTGTCCCTGTTCTTTTATTAGTTGTCCCCCGCATTTAGTGGGTTTCCGTGGCCCTGTGGATCCTCCCCTTAGGCTGGGGGGGGAGATCCGTTAGCATGGGGCGGGCTTCCGCCCGCCCCCTCTCCCGGATAACCCAATAGTACAAGGGTAAACATATAAATTGTTCACCCTCTATAACACTGATAAAGAGAGATGCACAGTTGTTTGCCCCTCCCCCCCCCCAGTATTAATACATACTCTGGGTTAATAAATAATAAGTGATTTTATTAAATACAGAAAGTAGGATTTAAGTGGTTCCAAGTAGTAACAGACAGAACAAAGTGAATTACCAAGTAAAATTAAATAGAACACGCCAGTCTGTTTAATACAGTAATACAACTGAGTACAGATATAATCTCATCCTCAGAGATGTTTCAATAAGTTTCTTTCATACACTGGACATCTTCTTCCTCTGGGCACAATCCTTTCCCCTGGTACAGCCCTTGTTCCAGCTCAGGTGGTAGCTAGGGGATTTCTCATGATGGCCGCCTCCTTTGTTTTGTTCCACTCACTTTTATATATCTTTTGCATAAGGGGGGAATCCTTTGTCCCTCTCTGGATTCCCACCCCTCCTCCTAAATGGAAAAACACCAGGTTAAAGATGGATTCCATTTCAGGTGATATGGTCACATGTCACTGTAAGACAACATTACCCACTTGCCAGCACACATGTCACAGGAAGACTTACAAGTAAAACAGAGCCATCTACAGTCAATTGTCCTGGTTAATGGGAGCCGTCAAGATTGCAAACCACCATTAATGGCCCACACTTTGCTTAACTACAGTAGGTCCTCAGAGTTATATTTCATATTTCTCGTTTCAGATACAAGAGTGATGTATTTATACAAATAGGATGGCCACACTCAGTAGATTACAGATGCTCCCCGGGTTACGCAAACCCGATTTATGCAAATCCACGCTTGCGGAAAGAGTTCTGTAAGGTTTTTTTTTGCGCGTAATTGTTGGGTATACATTCTCGACTTACACAAAATTCGAATGTATAAGCTTTGTAATGATACTGTACAAGAGACCTTTTGTATGAAGCATATTCCAGTTGCATTATATTTACACTCATTAGCATATTTTCATGAAATCATATAGAGTGCAATGTCATAAATATTACTTATGTCAGAAAGATTTTGTGGTCAGGATAATCTAAACCAATAGTGACACAAGGCCTGGGGCTAGAGATTTTAGGGCTGCTATTCTGGAATGGCAGCTGGGTGAACAGTACCAGCAAGAGGAGCAGGTGGATTACAGGCAGACCTCGATGGGTGGCTATCTTGCCTCAGTGACTCGAGCAACCACAGTACCACCAGCCAGATTAGGCAGTGAGATGCAGCTGAATGTTAGTTAGGCACATCAGAGGAACAGCGTGGTGGGGGGTGAATGAATAGGTGTTTTGGGGAAAGGAAGACGCCAGTGTTGTGTGTGGGTCATTGGGAGAAAGGGGGAAGAGAGGAGGAAGAGGATTGTAGGTGCTAATCATGGGGGCAGGCTCTGAAGAGAGGGGAGGTAAACTTGGAAGGGGTGCTGCAACCCTTTTTTGGAGCAGCTCTACATTATGATTAGAGGTGAAGAATGGGAGGTAGTGCACAACTTGTGGTGGATATGTGTGCAGAGCGGGGCAGGGTGAGGGAAGATAAGTTACTAAAGCAGACAACTTTTTGAACACTCTGCAAAATAATGCCGGGCTGGTTATAAATTCAGGCTCTAACATGGCAAACTCTTGTGCATGTGATTAACTTTAGATATGTGTTTATGTCCATTAAACTTGCTATGATTGATCATGCAGGGGCAAGATTAGAAAGGCAAAGGCACCAAATGAGCCCAAACTAGCTACAGGAATAAAGGGAAACGAAAAGACTTTTTATCAATACATAGACGCAAGAGGAAGACCAAAGACAGGGTAGGCCCACTAGAAACAGTAACAGGAAACTCTGCTGGCGCCTGCAAGCCACACCCCCGCAGCTCTGATTGGGCAGGAGGGAGCCGGTGCAGAACACAGAGCCCACTCCGCCTCTGTGCCGAGGGGCCACCAGCACTGCAGGCTTCTGCTGGCGGGCTGGCGCACCGCCGGGAGCTGCCCCAGGAAGCGCCGCCATGCCAGCCCCGACATTTGGGAGTGATGGTGAGTGGTCCCCGATATCGGGACAAAGGGTGTCCTGACTGATGTGCAGTCGGGACACGGGACAAATGTGTTAAAATTGGGACTGTCCCGATAATATTGGGACATCTGGTCACCCTGTGTCAATCACCCATTATCAGTATCTCTTATTACTTTGTTGTCAGGGACAAGGGTGCAAAAATATAGGCCATTCCCCCTTGCTAACATCCCAAGTAAAAGTTTTGCTCAGAGCATGGTGACACTTTGCATCAGGACAGACTGAATGTCTTTCATCTTCCTTTTTAATCCTTGCTGTTTAACGTGAAATGTGTGGTAGGCTTGAGAGTTGCCTAATTGGTTACTCACATATTTAATCAAATGGGGCAGGGGGGGGGAATTCTTCTCCTCAAGATGTTGCCTTCATGAGTAAGACATGTCAGCTCCTGAGAACCAACCATTCCATTCTTCAGAGCCAGGGAGAAGACTGAAACCTGTTTCATCTTGTTTGTAAAATGAACTTCCCTTGTATAAATCTCTGTGAATGTGACAGTCCCCTAGCCCCTCTTCTTTTCCCCTATGGGTAAAGCTAACAAAACGTGAACAATAACATTTAAACATTTTATCTAAAATTGAATGAAAACTATTAAAAGGTAGAAAAATCCAAATTAAGATGAACACTGAGATGTCAGGTTAGTCTTTGTTGCATTTTTTAAATTTTATTAGTTTTGTTGAAATCTTAATGTTTTTTAAACGTAGGTTTTGTTATTTACTCTTCATTCCTGCTGGTTTACCATATGCAGTTTAACTAAAGTGGCATTAATTATAAACCTAGCTAATTATAACCCTGAAGGCAATGAAATGATGATGGTTGTTTTAAGGAATTGAGACCAAATGAAGGCATGGTGTACAGAAACTAGCTGCACTGTGAGGTTTCCAACACTCTTTCCTACGGTATCCTTATTCAGAGAAGCACTATATTATTCTTCCCATACTCTGTACCAGGAACTGCCTGGTGTTGCCAATTAAATAAATTGAATTTTGTGATGCTGGGTGATGTTTTCTAGGGACTTGACCTGAGACACTCACACTTCACTTTCGAGAGTCCACTGCGAAGTTTAAAATCAAGTGAACTATCTGGCAACCCTCACAGCTCCCACCATATTGGACAGTAACATTTAGCTTTTTTGATTATTGAGCTAAGCTAATCCAGAGAAGCTAGTTGCAATTATTTTTCTTTTTCAGATGGCTGACCACTCATGATTGCTAAATGAGTACTAACATGCTTTCTCAACACTTTGAAGTGTGAAGAAAAATCAGTGCTATTCTAACATTTACTTCTGTCAATTTAGAATGTTGGGTCAGTGGCTCACAGCTACAGAAAGGTAGGTGGGCAATTGATGCTCTTTAGTGACTTTTTTTTTATAAATAGCAATTATTATAGATGTTGAACATTAGTGTCCCTGTGTAGGGAGAAAGAGAAGAAAGAGATTGGTACTTTTTTGTGTCTTACAGTCTAACAGCGTGTCAAAGATTGTGACTTAGCCACTTGAGATTTTAATTCTGTTTTCTTTCTAAATTCATTTTTTTCCCCCTCTCAACATCTTCAGAGGTGTACTGGTCACTTGATTATTTCAGCAGGAGTTGCAGACAGCCAGCACACTTGGATTTAGGAACCTAACTTTCTGTTTCCAAGTTTGAAAATGTGGCTCTGAATCTTTCTGGTTGAATGAGGTTGAACTGCAAACAGTTATTAGTTATGGCTTAGGTTTAAATATTATAAAGGTTGTATTTTAAAATCATTTAATTTTTCTCTTTGGTAAGGCATATAACAGTTTTCCTATATTTTATCTGGGCAGCCTGGAAAATGAATCTCCTGGGTGGTTTTCTGGCTAGATAGTAGACTGTGCTTAGATGTATATATGTGGGAGGAGTTGTGTATGCACAGTTCTCTTGATTCTGAAATGGAAAGCTATGTCTGGGAAGCTTAGGGCTTTGTCCTGTTCCTGTTGAATGGGAGCAGGATCTGGCCTTTGGCTATAATACTGTGTTTTGTGTGTCACCTGCCCAGTAATGTCTTTGATATTTGGTTTGCTTGACCAAATAGCAACACAGAATAACTGGAGTAGAAGTACACTGTCTGTACAAGGTAATAAAGTTTTTTCCTTTTGCAGTCCCTTTAGTAATGTATGATCAGCTATAGAAATCCCTTGATGCCCTCCCCAACCTAGGAATTTATCTCACATCCTCTGTGGATTGATTTATTTCCAAGAGCTATAAAACAAATGTCAGGTGTGCAATTGAGAATAATGACAAATTGTGCCTTCCGTGCATAGCTCATCTTGCTGGACATAGGCATACTGTCAAACTGGGATGAAAGTTGTCTTAATTATGCCAATAAAATAATACCTCTGTTTGCCTTAGATGATTTTTATAAAAGTATCATCTTCGAAATATTGGTGGTGTACCCAGAAATAAACCGATACGTGCAGCAAAAAAAAAGCTTCAGATACAAGTCTACAGTGTGTTGACTCTGATTTAAGTAATCAAAAAAAACCCTACACTTACTCTTCTAGCTTCCTGTATTCCTCCTCCCCACCACAAAAAAAAAAAAAAAAAAGGCTGCTGAGATAACATTTTGAAAGAAAAATACCCTAATCAACCTTATTAAAAGCTGTCATGTTCAAAATTAAAGACTCCAAGCTCATTGCCTTGGAGAGTTTGCAATTTGGAAGGCAGATATGGAAAGTGAAGGCACCCTAGAAGAGGAAGGGGAGAGACTTACTTTGGATGATGCTTTCTTTTATCTTGTTAATTTGTTCTTTGTATTCTCCTTAAATTAATCTTTTAGGGACTTGGAAGTGGAAAATATATGGCATAGTATAAGAAGTATAAAATGAAAACAGTATGAAAAGTATGCAGTTAGGCGTATTCCATTGTACATAGCCTGAATTTTTGTGAGATGTTCCCAGTTCTGAGGATGTGTGCACATATTTTAGGTGTGGGCTAAATAAAGTTATATACGGTATCATTTACTGTTTTACTTATTATGGAATAAGGCTTAAATCTATACAAGTCTAAGTAGAATACATTTCTTTGTATTGTATTATTGGTATTTTATTCCTCATTAACACGGGAACGTTCTAACTGTATTCCTAACCATAATTCCATTCCCAACTGCAAGTCTTGATTTTATATTTTTGTTTTCCAATGCAAGATTTTGAGCCTCTGCCTGCACTGTTGAAGTTGGGTGGGAGTTTTGCCATTTATCTCAGTTGGAGCAGGACTGGCCTCTACAGCATTATTCTGTTCCCTAGAGAGAGGTGGATTGATGTTAATTTACCGTGAAGAAGAAAACGCAGCAGAATTTACTACCCTCACAGCACTGTCCATGTGCCACTAACAGCTTCATCTTGATTTTGAGAGCTGCTCAGGTGTACATTGTGTGGTGAAACAGGTCGTAACACCTGTAATTTGGAGCAAATGATTTGTGTTCTTGTACTAGCACTGTGGGGAATGCCCTGTTTTTGCAATATGACATTTTTCAGTTTGATCTTGTAATACACACTATGGTTATAAACAATTATTCCAAAGCTTGATAGTTTAATCTTTTTGTAAATTGCTGTCTCAGGAAATAGCTTTGCCCTGTGTGGCATCCCAGAATACATGAATGACAACTACATAGGAAGAAATGTGCTGAAGACATTATGCAGTTTTTCTCTATCTTTGTTTCTCCTTTTTTAAAATTAAAGGCCTGGATAATTTCCTTCACTCTGTGCTCTATCATAGACTTTATGGGAGCAGACCATCCATAAGATAGGTTGTCTTTCAGCCTACTATTCTTTAGAGGGTTCAGCTGCCTTCATGGTGCTCTTTTGTCATATGTTCTGCACACCTGGCAGCCTCTCAAGTTTGAAACCCTACCTCCCCAGGGAGATGATGTATCAGGGGATCCTCTGGGAGTCTTGGAAATCCCCTTCCTCAGATCCCTCTCCCATTGCGTGAGGGGGGGCCTGATCTGGGGTGAAGTACTTCAGTGTCCTCCTTTTGTTGGGTTCCATTATTTAGCTGGCAAGGACAGGGCTTTAGAAGGGAATGACTAATGTTATTTATAAATCCCCAGAATAAATAATCAGTACACAGTACAAGGTGAACAGTTTTGGCATTTTATATTTTTAATACTTTAAGTGAGATTTTCGCACTTGTGAAAGGATTTGGTTTAACCACTCTAGAAAACAAAGTAAACTATTGAAAGAACAGGTACAGCACAGTCATTGGCAGTGCTAACTTTCCTCATTGTCCTTCCAGTCCTAGACCTGGAAAGACCACCTCTAGCTCTGGGAAAGATAATTGGGTTCTATCGGCCATTTCGTGTTGTGGATAGGGGTGGTTCTGCTATGAACATCTGTCTACCATGAAATGATGGATGCCATGAACAGTGCTGACACCTCCAACTCATTTCACCTTCACTAGGCCAACTATCAGCCATTAGAGGCAAGCAACTCTTGAACATTACCAACCTGGTTCAGGTGCACATAAGGGACCAAGAGGCTTTTTCTGTACCTGTTGTCAGCTTCACTCCAGCAGAAGAAATAACATTGCTAACAGTTCAACTTATTTGCTAGGGTGACTTACCAAAAAGGAAACCAGGATGCTTTGCAGGAGTGCGTAAGTCCATCTCTCTGTCTTTCATGTCTGTTTCTTTTTCTCATCAGATACGGCTTTGAAACATATAGGGATCTTGATAAGTGCACCTTATGTAGCTGATTGTATATTTCAATACCCTGTCTGCTCTTAAGGGATGAGCATACACCCACAGGGGATAGAGTACGTCATACATGCATGCAATTATGAAGAAATCCAGCTTTTCAGATCTGTTTCTTTGGAAGGTTGCCCAGCAGGGAAGTTGGTATTTTAGCAGTGTTGCTACCTTGTTTTGGAGAGCTGATATATTTTTTTAACTGCCAGGTTGTGAAAAGTATAATTCAATGCAGAAAGCTGTTAAAGCAACAGTAAGGTTGCACAGTTGAGACAAAAGTCAGGAAAGGCAAAAGTGAAGGCTCCTGCAACAGTGTTAATTTGGCCATGTTTGTGCAACGGCATCATTTTGTATTCCTATTTTTGCTTTTTAAATGGTTTTTATTTTTAAATGATATTTTCTTTTGATTTTTAGCATTAGCTTGTTCAGTATGAACAAGTTAAAGCTTCTGTGTGACCCTCTTGCTTATCCAGGTGTTATATTCTGCAACCTTAATGGTATATTTTTTTGAAGGGGGAAAAAAAGGCTGTACTTAATGATACTAGCATTCAATAAGTTCACCTATGTTTTGAGTTCATGTGTCAATAAGGTGACTGGGGTGCCAGAGAGAAGTATCTTCCACTTCTGTCACTGCTGTCATTTGGTTGTAAACACAGTTATTGCAAGGCTCGGTTGCAGATCAAGGCAGCAATGTGTGGGTTTACCCTGTGGTACATCAGCCCCGTCTTTCCAGTGGAAATAGAAATTTGTATAAATAAAATTTAAACAAAACTTAGAACTTCCCCTCTTCAAGACAGTCACCCTCCCATCTCTCCTCATTTAGTGAAGGCAAGGCAGGGTTTTATTTTTCTTTTGTAAAATTTTGCTGTATACTTAATGATACTTTTGCAATATCTCTAATACAAGAATGCTTAACCTGGGGACCACTTGTGGCTCGTGACGGCAACTTTTCTAAGGAGATGTGCATTTGATTACAAATGTAAAATGCATTCTCTGAACTGTCTTCTGCGATTTTTAAACAGAAGGATTTGAATCACCCCATTGCTACAGGGAAGAGGGAGAGACACTGTGACGGGTTGGATCACAGAACCCCCCCCTTGGGAGCTGCTAACTGATGTGCCAAGACTATTACTGCCCCTGCTTTTCTGCCCTGTCAGTTTAGGACATCAGTGCCCTACCTAGTTTGAGCCAGACTTGCTAGCCTGCTGCAAACCCAGACTCAGGTCTGAATCACTTCTCCTAACAGCTGTAAGCTTACCTGAAAGCAGTTTACAGAATTGTTCTTACCTTTAACACTCAGATGCTCAACTACCAATGGGGTCTAAACCGAAATAAATCGGTTTTACCCTGTATAAAGCTTATGCAGGGTAAACTCATAAATTGCCCTCTATAACACTGATAGAGAGATAGGCACAGCTGTCTGCCTCCCCCAGGTATTAATACATACTCTGGGTTAATTAATAAGTAAAAAGTGATTTTATTAAATACAGAAAGTAGGATTTCAGTGATTCCAAGTAGTAACAGACAGAACAAAGTAAGTCACCAAACAAAATAAAATAAAACACGCAAATCTATGTCTAATCAAACTGAATACAAATAATCTCACCCTTAAAGATGCTTCAATAAGGTGTCCCCCCCCCCCTCCTCCTCAGACTGGACACCTTCTAGGCCCGGGCACAATTATTTCCCCTGGTACAGCTCTAGTTCCAGCTCAGGTGGTGGTTGCTTTCCCCTTTGTTTTGTTCCACCCATTTATATGTTTTGCATAAGGCGAGAATCCTTTGTCCCTGTGGGTCTCCCCCACCCCCCTTTCTCAATGGAAAAGCACTAGGTTAAAGATGGATTTCAGTTCAGGTGACATGATCACGTGTCACTGTAAGGCTTCATTACCCCTTGCCAGCACACAGGTATACAGGAAGACTTACAGGTAAAACAGAGCTATCTGCAGTCAATTGTCCTGGTTAATGGGAATCATCAAGATTCCAAACCACCATTAATGGCCCACACTTTGCATAATTACAATAGACCCTCAGTTATATTTCATATTTCTAGGTTCAGATACAAGAGCGGTACATTTATACAAATAGGATGACCACACTCAGTAGACTATAAGCTTTGTAATGATATGTTACAAGAGACCTTTTGCATGCAGCATATTCCATTAGCATATTTTCATGAAATCATACAGAGTGCAATGTCACAGACACTACCTACCACTGCTGCCCCTGCAGCCTCAGGAATATTTTTTGGTCTGAGCTGGGAACACTGCACTTTTCTGCTACAGTTGGTCAACTGCACTGCCATTGGCAACCTGCTGCGCTGCAGAAGGGAGGGAGGAGAGAGTGTGTTCTTCCATGCTGTGGAAGGAAGCTCCAGGGAAACTGGCTCAGCTGGCTGTGTCTGAGCCTGGGGAAATAGTTAAAGTTTTGGTTGTGGCCCCTTGAACTTCTTGAAATATGTTAGGCCCTAGACTGAAAAGTTTAGGTTCTAACCCTAATTGTCCCTGCAAAAGCCTGAAGGCAGCAGCTGCTCCTTTGGGGCTAAGGCAGAAAGATTGTGCTGTGATGTCTGAAAGGGGACAGGGCTTTATTAGGTTCTGCTAAAATCTTAGCTCAACCTCAGAAACAACTGTAAAAAAACACGTTTTAATGTGTGCTGAAACAAATGTCTCCCAACCCTAGCAAAATTGAGTTTTTAACTTCAATAGGCTGTGTATGTAATCTAAATGACACTCTGTTGCAACTGTTTGGAATTCTGTGTTACAAATTTGGTTTTCTTTTGGTTGGTATTAACTGCATTTTTTTCTGTTACTGCACAAACCCTTATTTCAGAGGCTAAACTATATTAACAGGTGGCTGAGCTTTCTCTCCATCCTTTCTTTCAGAAGAAATCTATCCAGATAAGTCAAAGTAACCTTTCTAAGAATTTAGAAGTGATTGCCAGGATAAAGAAAGGCAGTCTTAGGTAAAACAGAGTTGCAGTGGATAGGAAGAATTAGGCAGCCAACCAAAGCTACTTGAATTGATTCACAAATTGTGCAATGAATACTTTGAAGTGGTCTGTTGAATTAAAAAAAACCAACAAAAAAAACAACAAACAACCCCTTCCCCCAACCTTACACAATGTTACGAATTGCCTTGAAGATTCTTTTGGGTAGTTAGGACATTAACTTCTGTATATTACTACATAATTGTGGATCTTTAATAGTAAGGGAATTACAATAGGAGATGATTTCAAAGACCTGGAACCTGCTCTCACTATTAATGTCTTTCTCTTACAGTGATAGTTCCTGTGAAAAGCAAATGGAGATAATTTATCTAGTGTTTTTATGATATTTAATCTAACTTTTCCTTATTCCATAAATAGGGTTCCTCAGTTTCATAACATACAAACACATGGCCTCACCAAAGCAGCATTACCATCAGAAACATATATTCCTGATTCATTGTTTTTCTAGTAAACTGTGTAACCAGTTTGGGTGTAATATGAGCTTTGTTGTTTCTTTACTTGTTGGTGATGGTGGTGAATCTGCCACCCTGACGTGCTGAGTTATTCCCCTTCTCCATGAGCATTCCCATTTGTATTAATAAGACAGTTTGTTTAATGGGACTGTTTGTTTAGTAAGGCACTTCTGTCGCTTCATTGTATTAAGAAGTTGGTCATAAGGCATTTTCCTGTATATTTCTCTCCAATAACACTCCTGTGGCCACACTGAATTCCCCCCTTATTATTATTATTATTATTTATTTTATTATTGTCACTTATTGATTTCTGGAATGCATTTTTCTCCCCTCAAACCATTACAGAATTAAAAGCTGTATATTTATGAGGATCTCTTCATCCAGTCACTATCGGAATGAGCCGTCGCTCAGGTGGAAGTTAGCAGACACTATAACAGCACCAGGACCACTATGCAATAGTTGAGGGATGCAGTTGAAGCCTGATTGAACTTTTAAAGATGCAGAATAAAATTACCTAGTTGGAATTTGACCAGAGCACTAGGCCAGATCCTCCTCTTGTGTTAATTTTTCTAGTGCAGTAGCCGTCTCACATCCATCATTGACTTCTGGGTGGGATGGGAAACTGAAGCTTCATTTTGAAGACTGTGTATCTATTGGGGCAAGTCCATTTAGTGCCACTGTTGCGAAGAGATGGCTTTGTCAACAGTGTATTACTTCCTTACTTCCCACGTTACTTCGCCGACAAAGTCAGTTTCCATTAATCTCCTTCGTGCCACTTCAGGCCTGAGTCTCTTAGGCCACTGCACTTATACAGTATTTGTGTGCCCACTTACGCACCTCATGTTTGCATACATCTTGAAAGGGATGTTGCACGAAAAGCCACGAATGTCGAATATTTCTTGGACTTCCAGGAGCTCGCAGTGTTTATAGTCGGTGGGTGGGGAGGGGA
This sequence comes from Mauremys mutica, assembly GCF_020497125.1. Classification (NCBI taxonomy): domain Eukaryota; kingdom Metazoa; phylum Chordata; order Testudines; family Geoemydidae; genus Mauremys; species Mauremys mutica. The sequence goes on from NC_059073.1 coordinate 268,861,552, forward strand.
GTAGAGACTGCAGCCAGACATACGCCTTTCTGTCAGACTGTGGGCTAATTGACACTAAAAAGTCTTAGCCAAAACAGCTGTACTGGTTATAGCTATACCAGCAGAGCCTCCTAGTGCAGTCACAGAGTCGACTGAGAGATGTAGTTTTTTTTTCCTGCCGGCATAGTAACACCACCTCTGTGAACGACACTAGCTATGCCAACAGAAGCATTCGTCTGTCAGCCTAGTTGCATGTACACGGGGAGTTTTGCTGGCATGGCTATTTCGGGGGGGGGGAGGGGGAGAGTGTGTGTGTGTGTGTGTGTGTGTGTTTTAAACACCCCTGCTTGACATAGCTCTATTGACAAAACTTCATAGTGTAGACCTGGCTCGAGTATTGCTGCTGTGCAATTACATAGTTGTCATGTTTTATCTCAGAGGCAGTTACACTGCGGTGGTGGGCAAAACAATTTAATCCTCTCCATCAATATATATTTAAAATCTGTCCTCATGTGAGTGGGTGCAACTCCAGTGCCATCCCTACTTCTGTCTAGGACTGAATGACTCCTAATTTGTACAGTCCCTTAGCCACGTGGGATTCTTTGAGATGAGATGTGCTATAAAAATGTACAAGTCCATCTCTACTTCATAAAAAGAGCATGCACTTTTGTGTGAGTTTAGTACTTCGCTGATTTGGTTTTCATGTTCTGCCTGGTTGAGAATAAGATGCAGCGGAGAGTGAAATCATCTGAATTCTTTTAAATATGACCAAAAAACTGCAGCTCTGCAGAGTATACACTTCATTCATTTTTCTTTCTAAATAAGTATACAAAGCTTCATTGATATTCAAAACTGGATGCTGATGCCCGAGGGAGTTAACCACTTAATGTGCAGCCACAGCATTCTGGCACTGGGCTGAATCTGCTTTTCGTATTGGATAATTTATTGATTTAAACAACATAAGTCAAATGATGGTGAATTGATATTTACTTGTTTTATTCTGGAATGCTTTACTGCTTTATTTCTCAAGAAGAATGGTTGAAAAGACCGTGTCAAGATAAAATTGCACATAGAAAAATATCTCGACCTATGTTAATAATGTGTATTTACATTATTAATATTAAAGCATAAAAATCTAACTCTTTCCCCTCATTTCTTACTTTGGAATTTCACATGTTTTGGGCAAGGAAGTTAGACAGGTTAATTTAATTTCTTTTTGAGGTCTGTTTCCAGTTATTTTCATTATCTGGCTTTTGTACAAAACCTTGCAAAATACACTTACCACTGAGTAAGTAATGATTTTACCTGATTCAAAACTAAATTTATATCTTCCCCCCCCTTCTCTCTCTCCCATAACCATTATAGTGTAGGGTGGATGGATAGGTTTGGTGCATGGGATAGCAGTACCATAGTGCTGTTTGGTTTCACAAGGCTACAAGTGAATAAATAAAAAAACCAATTCTGGACCCAAATTGAATTGAAGGTACACCTCTACCTCGATATAACGCTGTCCTCAGGAGCCAAAAAATCTTACCGCGTTATATCGAACTTGCTTTGATCCGCCAGAGCGTGCAGCCCCGCCACCCCGGAGTGCTGCTTTACCGCGTTATGTCCAAATTCATGTTATATCGGGTGGCGTTATATTGGGGTAGAGGTGTATTTGTTTTTAATAAAACTTCTTTTGAAAGGGGAAGAAAATGTAGCCCTGATCTGGACTTCTAGTAAAAGCAGCAGTGGTCATGTGTCCCTCACTGCTGTTTTCTGTACCTAATGACCTAGTCCAGTGGTTTTAAACTTTTTTTCATTTGCGGGCTCCTAAACAATGAAGATGCGGACCCCTTTGGTAATCTTAATGTAGTCTGTGGCCCCCCAGGGGTCTACAGACCACAGGTTGAAAATCACTGACCTAGTCAAATGTATTTGTGGCTGAAGTCCTGTCATGTAAAGAGACAGATGCATACAAATAGACTGGAGAATCTGGGCTTCCTGGTGGGATTCCAGAGTATTTATCTCTTGCTTTTTCAGTGTTATCAGGAGGATTAGCTTTAGGAGACAGTACATGTGTTGCGATATTTCTGTTTGAATATGCTGTATACTGTGCATTGTATCTGAGCCAGTATGTGCTGTCACACATTTCTGTTGTTCTGTTTGGCCTTGGCAGTAGAGAGGAAGGGGTGTGCTGCATTGTGGAGTAATGTTTTTCAGTCTCCAGCTTGTCTCCAGGGAGAGGCGTGCCTGTTGTGAGTTTCCTACAATTACTTCCTTTAAATAATTATGAAGTGTTGTGGGCTGCTGATAGCTGTTTATGCCCCTTTAGAGCTGCTCCTTCACAGTGACACAAATCAGATTTGCAGAGTTTAAACTTTTTTTTCCCTACATACGTTGAGTTTTCTTCATAAATTAACAGTGGAGTTAATAAGATGCCATAAATGTGGCGGTTATTTGTAATGTGGAGTGGGGATGTCATAGCTTTGATTTGTGCATCCTGAGTAGCACAGCTGCAGCTGTGCAGAGCCAATCTGTTTCAATAGACGCTATCGGACTCAGCAAGTACTAATGTCACAACCCAATGGCCCCCTTCCTCAGGGGGTCCCCTGGGGAGGCAGACCAGCATTGTATGTTGCTATCGCTATTGCAGGCATTGCTGTCTGGAAGGGTTAAAGGTGTGAGTGTAAAGTGAAAGGTTCCTGAGAGAGAGAAGGGAATGGGTTAACTTGATGCTCCAGCTAGGTCCGAAGATAATTCCTTTATCCTCCCATTCCACATCCCGCCTTCTTCCCCTGAGGCAGCGATGTCACGATGAAAGAGAGTAAAAAGGAAAAAATACAAAGAACCTTTTCTTTTGGGTTCTGGAAATCTCATTGAAGGGAAGTGGGGCAGACTGGTGCCTTTAATATAGAGCTCGACTGAGAGATCTTTTGCCTGTCTATCTCTTGTACTTATATGGTCCCCAACACTGGGGTAGCTGAAAGCTTCACACTCTTTGTAATGTATTTGTCCTCACAATGCCCCTGTGAAGTAGGGAAGTGCTATTACCCCAGTTTTACAGATAAAGATCCAAGGCACAGAGAGGCTTAGGCCTTGTCTACACTACACAGCTGTTGACAAAACAGTGGAGGAGTCCACACTGAAATGCTCCTCCCACGGACGTAACTCCAGCGTTATGCCAATATAATAAAGCCCCCTCAAGAAGAAACGTTGGGCTTGTGTTGGTGCAGATGCTGCTGTTGGCTCTCATTCTTCTCAATTTCATGACTTGAGCCCAGCTGCCCCCCACCTCTCTGGAGAGCTGGGCGGCTAGGCCCTGCTTGGAGCAGTGGGGGGGGGGGGGAGAAGCTGGGGCTGCTGGACCTCGCTGAGTGCCGGGACATAAGAAGCCTGGGTGGCTGGACCCTGCTCCTGGCAGGGAACAGTGAGGCAAGAAACCCCGGGCGGCTTCCCTCACAACTCCCTGCTGGAACGGGGAGGTGGGGATGGGGGCAGACCACTGGGGAGCCCTGTGGTGCAGCCAGGCTTCTGGCAGGGAGCTGCCAGCAGAGCAGAGAGCCCAGTCTCTCCGCTCTGCTGGCAGCTCCCTGCCAGGAGCCCAGCTTGGGCACTCAGCTCCCAGCCTTGCCCCTCTTAAGTTGGTGGAAGCGCTCCTGGTGAGGACGCGCACCACCGACCCAATGAGGGTATTGTGGACATGCACCACCACAGTAATTAATGCGGTGGCTGTAAGTCAACCTAACATAAGTCGACATATCTTTGTAGTGTAGATACAGTCTTAGGGCTGGTCTACACTAAGGGGGAAAATCGATATAAGATACGCAACTTCAGCTACGTGAATAACGTAGCTGAAGTCGAAGTATCTTATATCGATCACTTACTCGTCCTCACGGCGCGGGATCGATGTCCGGGGCTCTCCATGTCGACTCCGCCACCGCGGTTCGCGGTGGTGGAGTTCCGGAATCGATAGGAGCGCGTTCGGGGATCGATATATCGCGTCTAGATGAGACGCGATATATCGATCCCTGAAAAATCGATCGCTACCCGCCGATACGGCGGGTAGTGAAGACGTAGCCTTAGTGAGTTGCCCAAGGAAGTCTGTGTCTGAGCAGGGAATTGAACCTTGGTCTCTGGTGCTAGATTAGTGCCTTAACCCCCTAGACTATCCTTTCTCTCTGCTGCTTGATTCCTGAAGCCACGGATATATGGGCCACAGTTCCTGTCTGAAGGTGCTCAGTGCCACTAAAATCAGTCTGTATCCATCCTTCAGTGTCTCTAGTCATAGAATAGAAAGAGAGAGGACTAGGACAACAGGAACTGCTGGTCTAATTGATCTTTTCTCTGTTCTCTGCCTATTGGGATGGATGTGCCTTCTTAGCTATTTGCTCTTGCCAAATGAAACCACTTGTTACAAGTGTCCAGCTCATCAACTCCCCATCTAGTTTAAAATCTCATCTGAAAGAATATCGGTTATCTCGTCTCTGTACCTCTTTAATTACACTCATTCTGCTATTTATTTTAACTTTCGTTGTGGTGGTCAACTCTATAAAGCATTTTGGGATAAAAATAATTTTAATGGCAGGTGCTATAAAGAATGAAGTTGTATTTTATTCTTTAGACATAGGCGTTATTCTGATTTAACCTCTGTGTAAATCAGCATAAATCTAATGAAGTTACTAGGGGCTCTACTTAGAATAAGGCCATGTCCGTGCTACAGCCACTAGAGTGACACAGCTGCAGTTCTGAAGCTTAGACAATTCCTACGTTGATGGAAAGGGTTAGTCAGTGTTTGACCCATCTCTGTGAGCGGTGGTAGCTAGGTTGACAGAGGAATCCTTCCATGATCTAGCCGCATCTACCTACCATCGATCTAGCCGCTGATCTAACTACGACACTCAGGGTGCACAATTTTTTTATAGCCCCCCCTGAGCGACATAGCTACTTTGACCTAATTTTAGCTGTAGACCAGGCCTAAATCTGAGAGGAAAATCATCCGCATTAAGTGAAGTTTTAATTTTATTTTCTCCTTTATATCCAGTTTGGAATGTGTTTGCTTTTTGCCAGGGGCGGCTCTAGCAATTTCGCCGCCTCAAGCACAGTGGCACGCCGCGGGGGGCGCTCTGGCGGTTGCTGGTCCCGCGGCTCTGGTGGACCTCCTGCAGACGTGCCTGCGGAGGGTCCGCTGGTCCCGCGGCTCCGGTGGAGCATCCGCAAGCATGCCTGCTGGAGGTCCACCGGAGCTGCCTGCCGCCCTCCCGGCGACCGGCATGCCGCCCCAAGCACGCACTTGGCGTGCTGGGGCCTGGAACCAACCCTGCTTTTTGCCTTTCTTAGTTGAAAAAACTTTCTAGGCCTACTCTTAACACCAGGAGACAGTTCAGAGGATTAAATAACTTATCTCCTACCTTCAGTGGTTCTCTTGGCCTTATTCTCTCTCATTTTCCAATTTTACTGTTGTGGTCTGTTCCCTTTGGTTTCTTAGTCTGACTTAAGCACTAGCAATAGAGAGAAATCTGCTTTTGGAATAACATTGGCTCTTATCTGTGTAGAGAAGCATGTTTTGCGCTTCAGTATTTAGTTAAAGGATGCTTGAAGAGCAGTGAATGTGACGTTACTACTGTAAGTGTGCTTGACATGAAAAATCAATTGAGGAGAGGCAGTTTAAGGAGCAGATTGAATATTCAAATTTGTTTTAATAGTGATATAAGTGATTTAAAAAAAAGTTTGAGAGCGCCTTCTGTGTCATTGAATATATCCAAGGCAGGAGGCTCTTAAGATAGGATAGGACAGAATTAGGGCTTAGCATGGGCTGTCAGTATTCCTGACTACTTGATCAGGACTAAAAGCAAGAAGCTTGGCTTCTGTAGAAAATGGCTAGAGCAATGGATATGTCTATATGAAAAGCAGTAGTGAAGAGGAAGAATTGATTTGAATTAAATTACAGCAATACACAACATCAATATTATCCGAATTTATAGTGAGTTAAACCCCTGCCCCCCAGCCCTAACAATTTTTTTGGTTGCTTCTGAGTGTGGCCACCAACTCTCACTGGTACCTGCACTGATGCTTTTTCCTAAAATACTTAATTAAATTTAGGGGACAAAATTAAATATGCAGAGATTCACTTCCAAATCATTGTTGTTATATTGGTAGGGTGTTTTGGCAGACTCAATAATAAAAATAATGCTGCCTCCTCCTTTATCCTCCCCCCCAACCCTCATCCAGGTCTTAATGGGTCCTGGGGCTTGCTGTGAAAAGTTTATATTTGTTAATATCGCAGTCCACTTAGTAGCTACCTGGGAGGCTATGATAAGTGATATTAACAAACATACAGTATCACTTTTCACAGATAGTTAGTGGAAAGTGATATTTGCATGTTTGTAAATATTTTTCTGGGCAAGCCCCAGGACCCATTAAGCCCTGGATGGGGTGGGTGGGTAGGGGGGAAGAAGTGGGAGGCAGCAGGGAGCGGCCAGAGGCAGTGGGGGGGGGGGGGGGATGCAGGGTTGGGGGAGACAGTGGGAGCCCAGGGCAATGGGGGGCGGGGGTTTGGATAGAAGGCAGTGAGGTCCAAGGGCGATGGGTGATGAGCCCCACTGTTGCATGGCCAAAGGTAGGGCCTGGTTTCTGTTGCCATGTGGCCAGGGCTCAGTGCCAGAACCCAGAGCCAGGGACGGGAACTGCGTGGGCGAAGCCAGAGATGCAGCCATGCAACCAGAGCGGTGGGTCAGCACCCAGGACTAGTGCTTGCTGCCGCAAGGCCAGAGCCTGGAGCTGGGTGCCGGAGGCCAGGAGTGCGTGGCTGGAGCTAGGAGTCAGCGCCTGCTGAGCGGAGTGTGTGGTTGGAGCTAGGAGTGAGCACTAGCTGCTGTGTGGCCAGAGCCAGGGGCCAGCTCCCGTCACTGCGTGGCTGGAGCCCAGGAACAGAGCTGTGGGTCAGAGTCTGCTGTCGTGCAGCGCCAGGGCTAGGGCCGTGTGGCTGGAGCTCAGGGCCAGGGGCCAGCGCCCAGCACCGCACAACCAGAACTGGGGGCTAGAGGCCGACTGAAGCTCTACGGCCAGAGCTGGGGTCAGCACCTGCTGCCCCATGGCCAGAGCCAGGGATTGGTGGACAGAGCCCTGTGGCTGGAGCCAGCTGCTGTGTGGCTGGGGGTTGGCGCCTGTGGCCAGCGCCTGCCACTGCACGGCTGGAGCCCGGGACTGGAGCCAGGAGCCAGCACCTGCTGCCATGCAGCTGGAATCAGTGGCCGGAGGCTGAAGCCCTCCAGCTGGAGGCCAGGGCAGCATGGCCAGGTCGGGGCAGGTCAGTACCTGCTGCCCCACGGTCGGAGCCTGGGGCCGCATGGCCAGGTTCCTGAAGTCCTGCTGCTGGAGTCTGCTGCCCAAGCCTCCTCCCCCCAACCTGGGTCATGAATTCACCTTTCTCCTGCAGCGTCGTGCCCAACCTCTCTTCAGAGGCAGCGCAGGGCGGCGCATCCAGGAGCAACAAGGAGGGATGAGAAGGGGCCGATGCTTTGCCCCCCTCCCCCACATCACCACCCAGGAGACTGTCGTGGCCGCACGAAAAGTCCCAGTGGCCACATGCAGCCCTGGTGGCCGCATTTGAGCAAGGGTTTGGGGTTTTTTAACTCGCTATAACTTGCGATAATATTGATGTTGTGAATTGCTGTAATTTAATTCAAATCAATTCTTCCTCTTCACTACTGCTTTTGATATAGCCGTATCTATTGCTCCAGCCATTTCCTACAGAAGCCAAGCTTCTTGCTTTTAGTCCTGATCAAGTAGTCAGGAATACTGACAGCCCATGCTAAGCCCTAACTCTGTCCTTATCCTATCTTAAGAGCCTCCTGCCTTGGGTATATTGAATGACACAGAAGACCTTGATTAATGCCTTTCATTGCTTCTGTTCCCTAGATAAGGACTAGGTTTGCTGTAGCTTTGTTGCTGAAGTGCTGTGACCTGTTAGTATCTGTTACAAGTAGAGCTAAAACCTTGGTCTGTCATGTAGTTGTCACTAAAATGCTGTGCCTACCTCCAGCAGAGAGGGAATACAAATAGTCTTTCCTATTTTATGTTGTTGCTCTGAAGGCAAAAAGATCCATTGAAATTCACTGAGTAGCTAAATGGTTTTCTATGTCAGGTAGAGAGATACTTACACAATGTTCAGAGGAATTAGGCAACCTTTTCAATCCATTTATCAAAGCATTTGTATTGCACAATTCGAGTCCATTTCTACAATAATAAGAGTTGGCTTAGAGCTTTATTTTAATTAATAAACTACTCGGTAGGACAGACACCCGCTGCTGCAAGACAGTAGTTTGCAGAACCATTTTTTCTTCCCTCTGGTATCTATTGGGTTTCCGGGAAACGGGGCGGGCAAAGCCCGCCCCATGCTAACGGATCCCCCCCCAGCCTAAGGGGAGGTTCCACAGGGCCTCAGAAACCCACTAATTGCGGGGGACAACTAATAAAAGAACAGGGACAGGAGTGCGGTCAAAGGGTCATAAGAAGGGAGCCTGACGGGGACACCGAGCAGAGAACCCCGGACAGCGCCCACAGCTCCTCGAAGGCGTCAAGGGAGCCAGCGGACGCCGCCCAGAGGAACTCCGCCCGGAGACGTGAACGGACTAAGGATCGGAAACAAGCCCCACAGTCGCAGGAGTCTTCACTGGCCAACCGCCTCTCCCTGGTCACGTAGATGGCCATTTTCGCCAGGGCGAGGAGGAGGTTGACCAGGAGGTCCCGCGACTTCGTGGGGCCACGGATAGGGAGTGCATTGAGAAGGAGGTGGGGGGAAAAGTGCAGCCAGAAACGCAAGAGGAGATTGGTGAGGAGCCGGTATAGGGGCTGCAGCCTGGCGCACTCAACGTAAATGTGCTCCAGGGTCTCCCTCACGCCGCAGAAGGAAGGGATGTAGAATCTCCCTCAGAACCCTCTATTTATGACATTCAGAGTATATCTTAGGCTTGATCTAAACACACAGTTGCACCAGTGTAAACAAAGGCTTGATTTGAAACTGATTAGTTAAATCAGTGGAACTTTGTGAACATATGTTCTTAAATTGATTTTTAAACTTGTCTTATTTCAGTTTAGCTTGCCTTCTGTAAATTTGCAGGGGCAAATTAAATTGATAGAATTCTATGCACACAGGGGATTTTATCAGTTTAACTACACCAATTTATTAAACTAGTAAAAGATTGTGTGTTTGTAGATAAATCTTTAGATAATTTCTCTGATAGTATCCTTTGCTTTTGGAAGAATATTTGTGTTTTGGATGAAAATGGATATTTCACAGAAACATCCCCACACCAGTAACACAAAAGGAAGAAAAAACTGAGCAAAAATCACTGCATCTCCAAAAGTCAGATCTGAATCTAGGTTTACAGCTCCTCAAAGTTTTGGGGGTGGCTGAATCTGGGACCTTAGTTCAGTTATTTTCTCTCCAGCAATGAAACTGTTAAAATGAGCTTTAAGAATCCAAGAAAATCTCTCATCTATATTGTGTGTTGAATGAGAGTGCATTATTTTGCTGGTTTGGGAGGACACTATCTGATACTGGTCATGTGTGCTGACAGCACTGAATCACTGTTTGTATGTCTGTAAAAGGGAATTATTATGTAAAATCTCAAATGCTTTCAAATGAGTGCTTATGTAGCTTTTGGTAAAGCAAAGGGAAGAATGCATAGTAAAGATTGCGCTGGGTTTGTGTATCTTTTTTTTTTAATTGAATTTAGCACTTGCAAAAGATTCTAGCTGGACTCTGTGGATGTTGGCTTTTTCATCACCATATCTGGTTCAGCACAGGTAGCAGCAGTGGTAGCTTCACCTACTGGTCCATAAATGGGTGACAACTCTCATCTGCATGGGGATCATCTGTTGGGGAGAGAGGTAAATTCACTTTCAGAAGTTGACCATTTTTCTAACCCGCTGACCAGGATGCCATTTATAATAGGAGTCCTGTGATATGGGTTTAGGGTGACCAGACAGCAAGTGTGAAATCGGGATGGAGGTGGGGGGTAATAGGATCCTATATAAGAAAAAGGCCCAAAAATCGGGACTGTCCCTATAAAATTGGGACATCTGGTCACCCTATATGGGTTGTCTCCTAGGAAGTCGTCCAAGACCGACTGTTTCCATGATTGCTTGGTGCCATTTCTGCCGAGGTACATTTTGCGTTTTAATTCCTACTGCTGGTGCCTCTTCCTCTTGTCTGAGTGTACAGACATCTTTTAAAAATCATGGCCTACCACTGATGCTGCTGTACTAGTTTTGATTTCACCTCGGCTGCTAAGCAGCTATTGCAGGGTTACAGCTTCTGAGCTCTAAGGACACAGGTTGAATTTGAATAAGTGAACTGTTCATTTCCCCTCACAAATAGATGGGAAACACAAACGTCAACTTTTTTCCCCTTTTAAATGCAAATCTGGAATGTGGATTTTCAGGAAAAAAAAACCAACCAGGGCTAAACTTAATTTTCTTGACATTTTTAAGGCATTGTAGTTGCTACATAAATATCAACTGCATTTGTTTTTGTTTTGGTGCTATATATATGTTCTCTAAATGTATTATGTTGAAGCCAGGGCAGGTAGCTTTTGAATGGCTTTCCTTTCTTCTCCCATGCAATAATGCAAAACGTTCCCCAGAGATTTATTGCAAAATATAAAAATAGAACATGAATTCTTGATTACCCAGCCCTGCGCTTGCCTTTCTTAACACAACGTATTCCAATGTCTTGTCAGCTGCTCTGTAAACAGAGCACCATATCATACTGCAAAGTGCCCCAAAAACACAACTCTCTTCAAACTAAGGTTTTGGAAAATGTCTTTGCAGCAGGCTGGTAGTATTTTGTCTGAAACATATATCAGAAGGTGATGATACTACTGAGAAAAGGGTTAAGTGGATTCAATTGACCCAGGCCCAGTCTACACTAAAAAGTAGGGGGCATGGGGACATTAACTATGTTGCTCCACATCTCTGAGTGACATAGTTAATGCCCCCTAGCCCCCTACGTAAATAGTGCTTAGTCAACAGAAGGATTCTTCCGTCAGCTTAGCTACCATCTCTCAGGGTACACCAATAGAAGAACCCCTCCCGTCAGCTTAGGTAGTGTCTACACCAGAGGTCCCCAATCTGTGGAACATGCCCCCCTAGGGGGGCACCAAGGAACACTGGGGGTGCACGGTTGGGGCCCAGGCCAACCCCCACTGCGGGGTGGGGAGAGAGTGCCACCCTGCTCCACTCCTAGCCCTGGCCCCGACTGCTGGCCCTCTGCCTGGGGTCTCGGCTGTGGCCTGTGCCCCGGGCTCTGCTTCCAGCCCTGCACCTGGGGTTCTGCACCCATCCCCAGCTGTGGCCCCGGCCTTGACCCCTTTACCACTGTCTGCATCCCCTCTTCCTGAAGCCACAGCCCCGCTCCTTGCCCTGAGGGGTAAAGGGGGCCACGGACAGCGGTAAGGGGGAGCGTGAAGTAAAAAGTTTGGGGACCACTGGTCTACACTGAAGTGCTACAGTGGCACAGCTGAAGCCCTGCAGCTGTGCTACTGTAGTGTTTCAAGTGTAGACAAGCCTTTTGCGTTAAGATGGCTTGTTATCCCACTTGAGGCCACTCCCAAAGTACACAGTCACATCTCAGGTTTCCAGCCATCACCCATCTCTGGGCGGGGACGCTTGTCCCATTTTCTTCTGACCTGTGTTTTTAATGCTACACAGCTCCATACCATACACTGAGATATCCCCAGCAATCCATTATGCTTAACAGCCAGCGCCTGTGTATTGCTTTCTTTCTGAGGGCTGTGAACACCATATTGCCAGCAGCTACTGGTTACCACAAGATCAAGAAAGCTACCATACAAGCAAGCAAAATCTATTCTTCGGGTAGAAGCATTACAGAGAAAGGGTAATAAAAAAAGTGAACACATTTAAGGAGGCACTAAACATCCCGGGAGTCACCCATCACTATGATGGGTCTCTAGTCGGCCAAAGTCTTTCCAATTGTTATTCAAGGGTTGGGGCCCTCCTTGGAAAGAAGGTCCTGTCCACTTCAAACCCTGTGTCAGTTGAAACTGTCTTTTTATACCAAAAAGCCTTTTAGTGTAAGTCTCTGGAAAACTCTGTTTGAACCACTATATGCATACCACCTCACCTCTGTAGAGTTCTGTAGCCTCAGTGACTCACCTTAATCACTTCCCACCTTCCCCTTACCCCACTATTTTTTAGTTCTTGGAGGAGCTGTGGTAACCCTCCCCCATGGTATAGAACACAGTCATACATAATCCATTTATAAATTTAGTACAGTGGTCCCCACGGATACTGCATGACATTGCAGTGTCTGCCATATGAACACTTTGGATTTTTAAATATCAAACTTTAATGTTTATCTTTAATGTTGAGTTAATTATCCAGAATGTCCATCCTAAGAGTTTTGCCATCATATCTTTATTATACTAACCAAACACCAGAGCCCTTGAAACCTTTGTCATTTCTCATAAGTAGCTGAAAAGATGATACTGAGAGTATACAAGCCTGTCTTCGTATTTTTGCGGCTAATCTAATAAAAAGTAGTGTTTTAAAAACCTTTCTTGTTATCTGTTTTTGGGAAGAAGGCCCACTATAGTACAACCTTGAACAGAACCAAAAATTTGAACTCCGGAGTTCACTGTGAACTTGAGTATTGAAGTGACTATTTCTTAATAATCCTGCAGTATCTAAAAACATTGAGGTTAGTTGAGTCTTGTAAAAGGTCACTTGAGAAAGTATTGTAGAAAAAGAAGCCTTATGGGAGCAGGACTGAAGGTAAGATTTGTGATTAACACATCCCTGGGTCAGAATCCTTTTTTTGGAATTTAGTTCTTTACTTGAATAAGTTTTTTTTTTTAAATGATTTACGGTTATACATAGTTCAGTATTTGTTTCCATTTAGCTTCTTTTTGCCTTCTTACCAGAATTCTGAGGATGGAGTATTGTTGCTTTCCACTGATCTGGCATGTATTCTTCCCCATAAAGATTCTTGGTTAATAGGGCTGTCAATTAATCGCAGTTAACTCATGCGAATAACTCAAAATTAATTACAATTAAAATAATCTTGATTAATTGTAGTTTTAATCACACTGTTAAACAATAGAATACCAATTGAAATGTATTAAATATTTGGGATGGTTTTCTACGTTTTTATATACCGTATTTTTCCGTGTATAAGACTATACTTTTTCCTAAACTCCTTAGACTAAAAATTGAGGGTAGTCTTATACACGGAAGTAAGCCCCCTGTTCCCTGCCCTCTGACCCCCCCCACCCCTATCCACCCCCCCACCCCCGAACTCCCCTGCCCTCTCTCCAACACCCCCTCCCTGCCCCCTTACCGCGCTGCCTGCACGTGGCTGGCGGCGCTACAGTCCAGCCGCGGCTGGAGCTGGGAGCGCGGGGCCGGGGCAGGAGCAGGAGTCGCGCGGCCGGAGGCACGGGGCCAGGTAGTGTCCGGAGCCGGGCATGCGGGTAGGTGGGGTCGCGGCCGCCGAAGTGCCCGGACCGCACTACCGGAGCCGGGTGGCTGGGGACGCTGGGGAGCCGGGCGGCCGGGGATGCGGGGCTGGGGAGACGGGCGGCTGGGGAGCCGGGGAGCGGGTGGCTGGGGACACGGGGGGTCGGGGACGCAGGGAGCCGGGGCCGGGGGGGCCGGCGGCTGGGGACGCAGGGCTGGGTGGCCGGTGAGCGGGCGGCTGGGGACGCGGGGAGCTGGGCGGCTGGGGCCGGGGGGCTAGGGAGCTGGGGGGTCGGGGACGCGGGGCAGGAGCCGGGCGGCCAGGGATGCGGGGCCAGGGCAGGAGTCGCGCGCCGGGGAGGGATGCGGCAGGAGCCGGGCAGGGGCGCCGCCGGAGACCAGCCGGGGCGCATGGCCCTCCTCGGCCCCTCTACCCCTACCTCGGCGTTCTCTTCCTGGGCCTGAGCGGCAAAGTCAGGGGGGACAGCTGAAGCGTGGCTGGAGCGGCAAAGAAAACAAAACAAAACAAAAAACCTGAGTTTGGGGTTAGAAAAGTTGGGGGCGTCTTATACATGGAAAAATACGGTGTGTGTGTGTGTATATATATGTATGTATGTGTATATATATTTATGTATATATATATTTATATATATATATTTATGTATATATATATAAAAAAACATAGAAAACCATCCCAATATAAATAGTATTTCTGTGTAATTGAAATTAAAGGGTATATTATTTTTTGTTTACAAATATTTGCACTGTAAGAAATATTTTTTCAGTTCACCTCAGACGCGTATTGTAGTGTAATCTCTTTATTGTGAAAGTGCTGTTTAAAAACATAGATTTTTTTTTGGTTACATAACTGCACTCAGAAACAAAACAATCTAAAATTTTATAGCCTACAAGTCCACTCAGTCCTACTTCTTGTTCAGCCAATTGCTCAGGCAAACAAGTTTGTTTAGAGTTGCAGGATATAATGCTGCCTTCTTCTTTACAATGTCACCAGAAAGTGAGAACAGGCATTTGCATGTCACTTTCGTAGCTGGCATTGCAAGGCATTTACGTGCCAGATATGCTAAATATTCGTATGTCCCTTCATGCTTTGGCCACCATTCCAGAGGACATGCTTCCATGCTGATGACGCTTGTTTAAAAAACATTGTTAATTAAATTTGTGACTGAGCTCCTTGGGAGAGAATTGTATGTACCCTGCTCTGTTCTACCCGCATTCTCCCATGTATTTCATGTTACAACCGTCTTGGATGATGACCCAGCACATGTTGTTCATTTTAAGAACACGTTCACTGCAGATTTGACAAAACACAAAGAAGGTACTGATGTGAGATTTCTAAAGATAGCTACAACACTTGACCCAAGGTTTAAGAATCTGAAGTGCCTTCCAAAATCTGAGAGGGACGATGTGTGGAGCATGCTTTCGGAAGTCTTAAAAGAGCAACACTCTGATGCATAAATTAAAGAACCTGAAGCACCAAAAAAGAAAAATCAACCTTCTGCTCGTGGCATCTGACTCAGATAATGAAAATGAAAATGCATCAGTCCTCACTGCTTTGGATTGTTATCAAGCAGAACCTGTTGTCAGCATGTCCCCTGGAGTGGTGGTTGAAGATGAAGGGACATAACTCTTCAGCGCATCTCGCATGTAAATACCTTGCAATGCTGGTTACAACGCCTGTTCTCACTTTCAGATGATGTAAACAAGAAGTGGGCAGCATTTTCTCCTGCAAATGTAAACAAACTTGTTTGAGCGATTGGCTGAACAATAAGTAGGACTGAGTGGACTTGTAGGCTCTAAAATTTTACATTGTTTTATTTTTTTAATCCAGTTTTTTGTACATAATTCTACATTTGTAAGTTCAACTTTCATGATGAAGAGATTTCACTATGATACTTGTGTTAGGTTAATTGAAAAATATATATTTTTTTTTAACAGGGCAAATACTTGTAATAAAAAATAAATATGAAGTGAGCACTGTACACTTCGTATTCTGTGTTGTAATTTAAATCAATATACACCTCTACCCCAATATAACGCGACCTGATATAACCCGGTAAAGCAGTGTTCCGGGAGGGCGGGGCTGTGCACTCCGGTGGATCAAAGCAAGTTCAATATAATGCAGTTTCACCTATAATGCAGTAAGATTTTTTGGCTCCCCAGTACAGTGTTATATCAAGGTAGAGGTGTATTTAAAAATGTAGAAATTGTCCAAAAATATTTAAATGGTATTCTATTATTATTTACCTCGATTTCAGTAAGGCATTTCATACGGTTCCACATGGGGAATTATTAGCTAAACTGGAAAAGATGGGGATCAATATGAAAATTGAAAGGTGGCTAAGGAACTGGTTAAAGGGGAGACTAAAATGGGTCATACTGTAAGGTGAATTGTCAGGCTGGAGGGAGGTTACTAGTGGAGTTCCTCAGGGATCGGTT
This sequence comes from Mauremys mutica, assembly GCF_020497125.1. Taxonomy (NCBI): domain Eukaryota; kingdom Metazoa; phylum Chordata; order Testudines; family Geoemydidae; genus Mauremys; species Mauremys mutica. Next base: position 268,877,452 of record NC_059073.1, read on the forward strand.
TTGGGACCAATCTTATTTAATCTTTTTTTTTTTTTTTTACTGACCTTGGCACAAAAAGTGGGAATGTGCTAATAAAGTTTGCGAATGACACAAAGCTGGGAGATATTGCCAATACAGAGAAGGACTGGGATATCATACAGGAAGATCTGGATGACCTTGTAAATTGGAGTAATAGTAGTAGGATGAAATTTAATAGTGAAAAGTGCAAGGTCATGCATTTAGGGATTAATAACAAGAATTGTTATAAACTAAGGAGGCATCAGTTGGAAGTAACAGAGGAGGAGGAGAAGGACCTCGGAGTATTGGTTGATCACAGGATGACTATGAGCCGCCAATGTGATGTGGCCGTGAAAAAAGCTAATGCGGTCTTGGGATGCATCAGGCGAGGTATTTCCAGTAGAGATAAGGAGGTGTTAGTACCGTTATACAAGGCACTGGTGAGACCTCATCTGGAATACTGTGCACAGTTCTGGTCTCCCATGTTTAAGAAGGATGAATTCAAACTGGAACAGTTTGGAGACTCAAAGAGCTCAGCTTGTTTAGCCTAACCAAAAGAAGGCTGAGGGGAGATATGATTGCTCTCTCTAAATATATCAGAGGAATAAATACCAGGGAGAGAGAGGAATTATTTAAGTTGAGTACCAATGTGGACACAGAACAAATGGATATAAACTGGCCATCAGGAAGTTTAGACTTGAAATTAGATGAAGATTTCTAACCACCAGAGGAGTGAAGTTCTGGAACAGCCTTCCAAGGGAAGTAGTGGGGGCAAAAGACATATCTGGCTTCAAGACTAAGCTTGATAAGTTTATGGAGGGGATGATATAATGGGATAGCCTAATTTTGGCAATTGATTGATCTTTGATTATTAGCGGTAAACATGGCCAGTGGCCTGTGATGGGATGTTAGATGGGGTGGGATCTGATCTTTCCTGGGTGCTGGCTGGTGAGTCCTGCCCACATGCTCAGGGTTTAGCTGATTGCCATATTTGAGGTCGGGAAGGAATTTTCCTCCAGGGCAGATTGGCAGAGACCCTGGGGGTTTTTTTTGCCTTCCTCTGTAGCGTGGGGCACGGATCACTTGCTGTAAGATTCTCTGCGCTGTGAAGTCCTTAAACCGTGATTTGAGGATTTCAGTGGCTCAGACATAGGTTAGGGGTTTGTTACAGGAGTAGGTGGGTGAGATTCTGTGGCCTGCATTGTGCAGGAGGTCAGACTAGATGATCATAATGGTCCCTTCTAACCTTAATCTATGATTCTATGATTATTTAACAGTGCGATTAATCGCTCAATTAATTGCTTGACATCCCTACTTGTTAAGAATTTGATTTTGGCTAGGAGGCGATATTCATTTCACCCTTTCCTTCCATAGGCCATTTTAAACTGGTTTTTATACCTTTCTCCCTCTGTTTTCAAGCAGTTTCCAAGTCATTATAGCATTTGCATTTGTCTATTTTGAAAGGTACTGCCCAACTACATTTTCTTATATTGGTGAGCAAAGAACAAATACATTATCTCTACATGTCTCTCCCTCTTAGTCATCAGTACAGGAAGGAATTTTGAGCTGTAGGGATTCTAGCATTGCAAAGCTGTTTTTCTAGCATAATTTGTTTCAGTTAACTATATCAGTGTTTTAAAATTACCAGGACATTTATAGAGAATGCAGTTACTAGGTAATATGCAAAATAATCTGCTATAATCTCTGTTTTCTGTTTCTTTTCCACAACCGTACTGTATTACAGAGTACATGTCATGTAGGCAGCGAGATTGGTGGGATTCAGAGTTGCAATGGGATAGTTTAAGACCATCCATATGAGTTGAATAAATACTAAATTACTTCTCAAGAATAGATTGATTCTAAGTCTAGATGCCTTTCTGATGTACTGATCCATTTAAATCATCTTGCATAATAAGGTAGTACTGAAAAGTTCTGTCCATATAAAATCTAATTCTGTGTATGTTTTAAGGTAGTAAACAAGATAATGTTTCATTATAAAGGCCTTGATGCTAAAGCTATTAGAGTTGAGGACTGAATGCTAGCTGCCCTACAGTTAGCTCTGAATTCTTCTAAGTACAATCCTGTGTACTTCTTTCTGAAAACAATTGGTTGTTAAGTGAATTAATTTTAGATTGTACTCCTGACGAATGCATAGTCTGAGCCTGCAGTCAGCATGTGATTCTGTCTTGTTTGTACCAGCAATATGTGTGCAAAGCAGAGAAAAAATCATTAGCATAACATGGGACTTGTAGTTTTTCCCCCAATGCCTGCATTTCTGCAGTAATTTAATTTTTCCCTTTCTGTTCAATGTACTTGTGTGTTGAGAAAATACCTTTATCAGAAAAAGATGCTACAGAGTGAATGTATTAGAAATGTAGGTAGATATTTTTGTGAAACATAAGACTAAAGAACCATTTGGCAATATTTATTCAACAGTAACATGTTAAACACACCAAAAAACCCCCCAACAACCCACCCTAATTTCATTCAATGGTTAGATTTGCTTTTTCAATGCAGATTAGGAAGTACAAAAGTCTGTTTCCACATAAATGAGAAAAGATGGGGAGGGGGAAGGATTTAAAAATGGTGCTTCAGTATTCAAAGCCCATCTTTATTATGGATTAGGAGGATGCCTCCATGGGGGTGCAGATTATACCACATCCACCTACTCAGAGAATCTTAATCCTTCTTCTGAAATGTCTGGTGCTGGATGCTCTTGGAGACAGAATACTGGGCTAGATGGCCCATGTGTCTGATCCTATGTCCCTAAGCACTGGCTCAGGTTACACTGGTCTACAATTTTTGAGAAGTCGTCTGTTTCAGAGATAAAATGTGCCATTTATTATGTATTTTGATGTGCTGAATTCAAATATGACAAAGCAACTGATTGGCTTCTGTTTCTAAGATATTTAAGTTTTTACATTTTATGTCTATGTATATTGTGTAGATAGTAGAGTTTTAATCATAAATTGTAAACCTAGGTCTTTTCATGTGTTTATGGTTGCTTTACATGATAATATTTCACCTGTCCTGTGTATGTAACACTTTGAAAATCAGCAAAAGGGTTATATAACTAAAATTTATTAGGAAACAAAAGGCAAAAAAACGATTATGTACATAGTTTAGTCCTATTTCAGTGTCTACTCAGCGCTTCTTGGCTTGTCTCTTGTATTCATTAAATGGAGCATCTCTTGTCACTGTCCAGCAATAGTCTGCAAGCATTGATGGGCTCCATTTGCCCTGATAGCGTTTCTCCATTGTTGCAATGTCCTGGTGAAATCGCTTGCCGTGCTCGTCGCTCACTGCTCCGCAGTTTGGTGGAAAAAAATCTAGATGAGAGTGCAAAAAATGTATCTTTAGTGACATGTTGCAACCAAGGCTTTTGTATGCCTTGAAGAGGTTTTCCACCACCAACCTGTAGTTGTCTGCCTTGTTGTTTCCGAGAAAATTTATTGCCACTAACTGGAAGGCTTTCCATGCCGTCTTTTCCTTGCCACGCAGTGCATAGTCAAATGCATCATCTCGAAGAAGTTCACGAATCTGAGGACCAACAAAGACACCTTCCTTTATCTTAGCTTCACTTAACCTTGGAAATTTTCCACGGAGGTACTTGAAAGCTGCTTGTGTTTTGTCAATGGCCTTGACAAAGTTCTTCATCAGACCCAGCTTGATGTGTAAGGGTGGTAACAAAATCTTCCTTGATTCAACAAGTGGTGGATGCTGAACACTTTTCCTCCCAGGCTCCAATGACTGTCGGAGTGGCCAATCTTTCTTGTTGTAGTGGGAATCTCTTGCACGACTATCCCATTCACAGAGAAAACAGCAGTACTTTGTGTATCCAGTCTGCAGACCAAGCAAGAGAGCAACAACCTTCAAATCGCCACAAAGCTGCCACTGATGTTGGTCATAGTTTATGCACCTCAAAAGTTGTTTCATGTTGTCATAGGTTTCCTTCATATGGACTGCATGACCAACTGGAATTGATGGCAAAACATTGCCATTATGCAGTAAAACAGCTTTAAGACTCGTCTTCGATGAATCAATGAACAGTCTCCACTCAGATGGATCGTGAACGATGTTGAGGGCTGCCATCACACCATCGATGTTGTTGCAGGCTACAAGATCACCTTCCATGAAGAAGAATGGGACAAGATCCTTTTGACGGTCACGGAACATGGAAACCCTAACATCACCTGCCAGGAGATTCCACTGCTGTAGTCTGGAGCCCAACAGCTCTGCCTTACTCTTGGGTAGTTCCAAATCCCTGACAAGGTCATTCAGTTCACCTTGTGTTATGAGGTGTGGTTCAGAGGAGGAGGATGGGAGAAAATGTGGGTCCTGTGACATTGATGGTTCAGGATCAGAAGTTTCATCCTCTTCCTCTTCCTCGTCTGACTCAAGTGAGAGTGATTCTGGTGCATCAGGAACCGGCAGTCCTTCTCCGTGGGGTACTGGGCGTATAGCTGATGGAATGTTTGGATAATGCACAGTCCACTTTTTCTTCTTTGACACACCTTTCCCAACTGGAGGCACCATGCAGAAGTAACAATTGCTGGTATGATCTGTTGGCTCTCTCCAAATCATTGGCACTGCAAAAGGCATAGATTTCCTTTTCCTGTTCAACCACTGGCGAAGATTTGTTGCACAAGTGTTGCAGCATATGTGTGGGGCCCACCTCTTGTCCTGATCTCCAATTTTGCAGCCAAAATAAAGGTGATAGGCTTTCTTAACCATAGTGGTTATACTGCGCTTTTGTGATGCAAAAGTTACTTCACCACAAACATAGCAGAAGTTATCTGCACTGTTCACACAAGTACAAGGCATCTCTGCTCACTTTGGCTAAACAGAAAAACTAGAGCCAATCAACAATTTTAAGCATCATTTTCGTTCTCAGTGACCCAGAATTAGTAAAGTTTGACATTTATTTCAGAAGCATTTTGGCTGTTAGAGCAGTGTTATCAGTGAAGATCACCATTGGTAGAATATCTGCAGAGCATTCTCAGTGAGAGGAATTCAGCTGTGGTGTATTTCTGGCTTGAAATAGGTCCAGGATTGTTAAATGCTGAAGGAATGATGCAGAGCAGTCATTTTGTGAGGATGGAATAATGGCTGGGAAAATCTTGCCTCTGTGAGGTTGTGTTTTTTTTTGGGGTGGGGTGGGCTAGAGCTTTTGTGGTAGTTTGCTGCTGCCTTTGTTTGGGTTGTGTTGTTAAGTACTGTCTGAGTAGGAAATGGGCATTTTTTATGTCATAAATCAAAAGAAGTAATTATTCAGCACTGCTGCTGCCCAGAAGGCTCCAGTGTACGTATTTGTTGCTGCTCCCGTCACCTATAAGGGCTAGGAAGCCCTTTTTGGTTACTTTTTTCCCCATACGGATCTTAAGAACCATAAACTCGTGTTACCTAGGAGCCAATGAAAAGAGATTATTGGTGGTAATGGTAGGAACTGAGTGGTAAAGTGGAACTGAGATTAGGATCAAGGAAACCCCTGTGAGAGAAAACATGTTGCCGCCATTAGAGTGGGTGAATAATTCCCCCCCCCCCCCCCCCGGTTTGGCTAGCACACTGGAAAACCAGGCAAATGATTTGGTTCAGTTCCAAAAATGGCTGTGGGAGACCCAGGTTTGAATCCCTACTCTGGAGTAGGGAATTGAACTCAGATCCTTCCCCCACAGGTGAGTACTCCAACCACCAGGCTAGACTATTGGCATATTCTGGGCTGAGTTGCTCTCAATCTCTCCTGTTGAAGCTATTCCACTTTGTATAAATACTTACATATTTATTGGGTCAAAGAGAGGAAGAGACTGAGAGCGATTCTCTGGCCTGATGATGAAGGCACTCACTTGGGAGGTGGTAGATGTGGATTCATAACCCTCCTCTGAATCTCCTCCCTGCCCCCACTACCCACCCCCCAGCCGAAACTATTCAGGTCAAATTCACAAATAGTTCTGGGTCAGATGATACTGCTTTTTTGCTGAGTAAACAGTTTATCTGAAAAACTTTACCCAGATTTATCTGCCATGCTGTTTGAGGATCACAGGGGCAGGTTTTTGATTACTGTTCAACATCAGTACAGGTCTTTACTTCACAGGTAGTCCCACTAACGTGAGTGAGGCGTTTCTCAGGTATCAGAATTGGGCACACAGTGATAGTTTTATTAAGAGACTGGAGAAAGTCAAACAACTTGCTTTCAGAGCAAGAGCTTGAACTGCCTTGTGGTTGATTACGCATGGTTTTGAGAGCAGGAAGTTCTGCTGCAATTGGGGCAGCTACAAATGGTCGGAGCAGCCCCAGGCGTTTTATTGGATTGGTGACAGGTGACAGACAATGATAAACCTGTCAGCCTAGGACTCAAAGGATTGCTTTGACTCTCAGCATAAGGGTGGGGTGAGTGTATAATATATATATATATGCATGTTACATAAAGTTCGTCTCTATTTTTGCTTTCTAGTAGCTGTTGTGTAAGTAAAATATTTGTCTGCCCGTCTCTATTACACGTTGCCGCAGGAGGTAGGTTTGGAGGGTTGTAGGCAACTGGACCCCTTCTGTTGCTGTTTCCTGGAGAGTAGGGAGAGCCCTGCAGAGAAGGAAATGGCTGGCCGTGTGTGTGTGAGGGGTTAAAGGCTTCTGTTCTATAGCGTGTTCTCCCTACCTGAAGAAGTACCCTTAGTGAAAAGACCAGTCACTTTGGGAAGATCAGAGATAAAAGGATCTGCCTGGAGAGATCAGAGGCTGAGAAGGAGGGAAAGATCAGCCAGACCTGCTGGGAAGAAGATTGGAGACATACTGTCTAGGCAGAATTTAGCATTAGGCAAGGCAGTGAGTGGCGACTGAGAAATGACTGGGGAGATCTGAGAAGCTGGAGACAAAAATTCAAGAGGCCAGGATTTGTTTGGGAAGGTCAGAGAACAGCTCCCACTCACAGCCCTCAGTGTCATGACTACTATAATTTTCCAAATTGTATTAGCCATCCTTCTGTCCCTCTACAAAACCCCAAAAGTAATTTGACAAGTGGTAGTTTAAACACTACATTTGAATGGTAGCTGCAGTCCTTTTCCCTCACAATAATCAATTTTTTTTCTTTTTAATCTCCATGTTAAAATGTTATGCACAAGGTGGAAGCTAATAGTGCTTTTTACCAATGGTATAGAGGTAAAGGTTGCTTTCAATTACTGTATAAAATACATTTTTATACCATTTCTTTTGTTTTCTCCTTTTACTCGCAACTTTGTTTCTGTTTTTCACCCTTGCCTTCCATACAGACCCTTGTTTCTGAATCCACCCCTCTAATTTGCCAGTCAACTACCCTCTCCTTTATATTTCTTTAACACATTCTCCATTCATGAGGTTATAAATTGCCATCTTCCATTTTTTGGTAACAATATTTTTTTTAAAAAATTAAAAAAATACATAACTGACCCCTTACCAACTAATACAGCCACATGTTCTTACTCTTCATGACCCCTGTCCTCCTTCCACCCAACATTTTTTACCATCTAAGTGAGCATGGCTCCCTGTAAAATAGAAATATTTTTTGTGTTTTCAGGACCGTTCCTGACATTCTGATCAGGTCTACAAAAATCAATCTACAAATTACAGTTTTTGTAAGCCCCTGAAGCCTCTAGCCCTCAGAAGACCTCCAGCCAGATGAACTGGTGATATTGACAGCAGGCTGAGCAAGCATGTGTGTGTCTCAAGGAGCACCCTCACCTTTCCTGTCACATGTTGCAACCCAACTCAGCCCTTCTCCCAGCACTAACCTTTGAGCCAGTGCTGTCCTTTATGTATTGTCAGACTGATGACTGTCAGTGTTGGGAGTAGCGAGGCTACAGACCAGGGGCGGCTCTAGGATTTGCGCCGCCCCAAGCAGGGCGGCACGCCGCGGGGGGCGCTCTGGCGGTTGCTGGTCCCGCGGCTCCGGTGGACCTCCCGCAGAGGTGCCTGTGGGAGGTCTACCGGAGCCGCCTGCCGCCTTCCCGCTGCACGCCGCCCCAAGCGTGCACTTGGCACGCTGGGGTCTGGAGCCGGCCCTGTTACAGACAGCTCAGCTGCTCTACTACAGAATGCAGACTCTTCTGTCGGCATAATAAAACCACCTCCACAAGCCGCAGAAGCAGTGTTTGCGGGAGAAGCTCTCCTGCTGATATTGTGCTGTGCACACAAGTGCTTATGTGGGTGTGATTTATGTCACTTGGGAGGTGATTTATTACACCAACATAGCCTAAGGCCTCGTCTACACTACACAGTTTTGTCAACAAAAGGCAGGTTTCATTGACAAAACAGTGGAGGTGTACGTACTGCAATGTTCCTCCTGCCAATTTAACACTCCTACTATGCTGACAAAATAAAACCACCTCGACAAACAGCATAAAGTTTTTTGCAACCAAGTTAGAGTGATGTAGTGTCAACGTAGACACTGCACTTGCTTATGTCACCCTAAGTGGCTTCCAGAAGGTGCCCCACAATGCCCATCAGGACTGCTCTGGTTAGCAATTTCTCCTCCGCTGCCCTTCACCCAGGTATACAGGCATGTGCCTCTCCTCCTTTAATTTTTGAAATTCCCCTTCCTGTTGCTTGGCATGGAGAATTTACATGACATCTTCCTAGCTGACTGCAGTTAGGGAATCCCATTTCCGCAGAGCTATCCACTGTTTCATGCACACGGCCCAGAGTCGGTCCTTCACAGCAGGAGGCGATGAATGGTCCCGCACATGTGCTTCACTGCAGCCCCCACAGTAGCCTTTCCAATTCCAAACTGATTAGTGACTGACTGGTAGCAGTCTGGAGTTGCCAGCTTCCGCACAGCAATCACCGCTCACTTTTCCACTGTTAGGGCAGCTCTCATTTTGGTTTCCTTGCGCCGCAGGGCGGGGGTGAGCTCTACACGCAGTTCCAGGAAGGTGGCTTTGCACATCCCATACCTACATAACAATACGATCCCACCACTCAGTGCTTTGTTTCCCGAGCCCAATAGTGGTGGTCCACCGAGTGCAGCTGCTCCATGAATGCCAACATCAATCTTGAATTATTTCTTTCCATGCCACACAGCAGGGCAAGCACTGTGGATTTCTGTTCAGATTCAAAGCTCATGAAATACTGTAGCATTAGCTGCGTTGTACTCATAATGCTCATCACATTATGGATGATGACAGGAGAGCTGTGATGAGAGATCCATGCTTTCAGGCAGAGATGGTGGGCGCATAGTTTACATGTGCAGTTGAAAAATGGTGTGAAACATAGTTAGAAGCCCATGGAATGATGGGATGGAAATCATGGGGTGGTGAGCCCCCCCCCTCCCAATGCACTGTGATCCATTCCCAGAACTCCTAGTAGGAAAAGGTGGTGAGTTGCACAGTGGGATAGCTACCCACAGTGCACTGCTCTTTGTTGGTGTGAGAGCACCAATTGTGGATGCGCTCTGCTGACGCAAGGAACGTTGTGTGAACGTGCACAAGCTACGTAATTACAGCCGTTAATGATCGTTGACGTAACTTAAGTTGACTTAACTGTAGTGTAGACGTGGCCTAAATCTGTGCTCTTCCACATCTCCCTAATTCCGGGCGTGAGAATGCAAGTGTAGCAGAGAGAGAGAGAATGTGTGTCTGGGAGACTGAGGGTGAGATAGAGGACACTGAAGTGAGGAACAAGCAGAAGAGAGAGAGAGACCAAGTAGGAAGAACAAGCATAGAAAATATAAGAATAGAAGCCAGTGGCAGAAATTGGATAGAGGCCAAAGGAGAAAAATCAAGAAGTAAAGTAGACGTTGAAGCAGGAATGAACTTAAAAAAACAAACAACAAACAAAAAATAACCCACCTCACAACCCACACACAACTGGATCTGCAGATACAGGACAGGAAATGCAGTAAAGGGGCAGATACTGGAGAAGACAGTAGTGAAACAGCAGAGATAAATGCTGCTTGTTTGACCTTACCTTTCCTGTAAACCCCCTCCCCCCGCCTGGACTTTATTCTGAAAGGGGTGGGGGGTTGGAAGGAAAAGAGAGTGAGGTGTTGCTTGAATGAAGAAGTGAGGTTGGAGTGGACATTTTTTCTCTCCCCCAAGAGTAGCCAAATCGCTCTTTTTGCACTCTTTTCCCTTAACTTAAGGGCTCACATTCAGTTTCCACATGTACAGTTGGAGGAGAGCAAAACCAAAAAAGGATGTGGTTGGGTGCAGAGAGGAGGAGAACTGGCTCTGTGGCCTGCTCTTGTCTCCTCACACCTCCGACTCTGTAGAGATTTTTATGCGGGGATCCAAATTTCCTGACTGGAGAGGGGTCAGGACTCAAGGGTGAGATGCACTCAGGAAGATTACCTCTCACCTATCCACCTCCAGGCCATGGAACACTCCCTCCTGAGGAGAGTTTTGGGGGTGGCACTTATTGCAGGACTCCAGAGACACTCTGTGGTCATATGGGAGCCTACTGCAATATTGCCAACCCCCAACCTTAAAAAATCATGAGATTAAAAAACCAAAACCTCTGAGTTGTTTTCATTTGTTTCTGTTTTTTGAATCTCGTAGTGCACTTGGCACATGCATTTAAGCTCCTTCCCTCCCCCCCAAACATGAGTAAGGCTACAATTTAGTCAGGGGTATTTTTACTAAAAGTCATGGACAGATCACTGGCAATAAACAAAACTGACCATGACTTGCACTAAAAATAACTGTGATTAAATCGGGGGGAGGGGAGGAAGGACCAGGGGCCGCTGCTGGGGGACAGCACATGGGATCAGTGGCACCAGGGGCCATGGACTGCGGCTGATCCAACCAGCCATGCTGCTGCCCCGGGGCCAGCGGACTGTGGCTGCTCTGGCTGGTTGGCGGGAGACCGCTGCCCATGGCCGTGGACCGCGGTTGCGCCGGTCGCCCTGGGACTGCTGCCGGAGCAGCGGTTGGTGTGGCTGTCCTAGGGGCCACCAGAGCTGGTTGGGCGGCCCTGGGGTTAGCCATCCAGCCCCTGCAGAAGTCATGAAGGTTGTGGAAAGTCATGGAATCCGTGACTGATATGGAGCCCTAGCCATGAGGGCTAGAAAACTTTTTTTTATTTAAAAAAAAACAAAACCCAAAAAACCCCGAAAGCTGATTTTTCTCTAATATTCACTGCATCGAGGAACTGGGGCTTGAAATAAAGCACCAAATATCACACAGATCTTGATAAAATTTTGAGAGTTAGCAACAAAGCATTACCCCCCCCCCACACACACACCCAAAGTGCCCAGGGTGAACCCTCAACATTACCATTTTTCTGACCTCCCCACCCTCCCTGAAAGAAACATTGGGAAAACTGATGATGAAATGTTGGCATCAGTGAAGTCAAGTGGGAGTTTTGTTGCTGCCTGTAGCGGGGCTGGGATTTCATCCATGGAGTTTCTCCTCTTATGTCTGCATAGGGGATTACCAGTCCCTTAGTATATTTTTTTCTAGCCCAAGTGTGTTGTCTTTTACAAGCCTATAACGCACTTATGCACATTCATTGAGATTTATGAACAACAACAGAGGCTATTTTTTTTTAAACACCATGGCTGCTGTCAACTGAATCTAAATAGTAATAATTTAAACAAATAATCAAATCCTTCCAACCTTTTCCTTAGAATGTTCATATTTCCCAAAGTTTAAAAAACCCTACAATTATATTGATGCTAAACTTTCACAGAAGAAAACTTCAAAAATTATGACTGCTTATGAAACTTTCAAGGATTGCAGAAAGTGAATGCTATTTTCTAAGCACTGTCCCCAAAAAGTAATTTCCACCCGCCTCCGAACTTAAAGGCTGCATTGTGGTGGCTTGTTTTTTTGTTTTTAGATGTGTGCATTTTGCTTTTCTTACCAGGGAATTCCAAGTTTCATAGATTCACTAATGACTTGTCATTTGTTAATGTGTAGGACATATTATGATGGTTATCAACAATGATGGTCAGTCACAAAAGAAAAAACAGCTGCTTCTAGTTAAACTGTGACAAGTCTTTACTTTTCATTATATCAACAAAATTTAACACAAATCAGCCTTTATGTATTGGTTCCTGCAGAATATGAGAATAAATATGTAATTGCTGTTCAGAGTGAACATTTGGATTAAACAGCCTGATACAATTTACCTCAATTCTTTAATTCAATTGACACATAATTTTGCCTGCATCATAAAATTATTAGTGCCAAAGGACATGTTTTAGGATTGTAAGGGGCACTTAGGTCTTTTCCATTTCTAATTAAAATTAGCCCATTATATAATTGAGTTAGTTTTCCTACCAAGACACAATATACTCTACTAGTTGAGGATATATTAAAAAATAAAAATACTGCACTTGATATTAGCCAAACAATCAAGAAGTTGACCCCTCTGTTGTATAGTCTGTTGTGTCTCATTCATGAAAAGTGAAATGGAAAGTACATGCACAAGTATGTGTATGCATATGTCTGCATATACAAATTAGAAATAACATGAATTATTACCTAGTTAGAGGAAAAACTGGTAACTTGTGATTTTTTTATGACAATTGCATTAGTTGTACAGTGTAGTTCTACTCTTGTTTTCTCTTTTAAGTATTCAGAAATGCACAGACATCTTTCTGATATTGCATAATGCCCTATATACCAAGTGACAATATGTTTGCCAAGTGGCCACAGCTTCACTGAACCTTAATATAAAATCTCCCTAAAAAATCTGCCCTGGTTGTATTGGAAAGGTGGTGTTTAAGGTCGGGGCGGCTCTATGTTTTTTGCCGCCACAAGCATGGCAGGCAGGCGGCTTTCAGTGGCGTGCCTGCGGGCGGTCTGCTGGTCACGCAGATTTGGCAGTGCGCCTGTGGGAGGTCCGCTGGTGCCGGGTCATTGGCGTCCTTGCCGCTGAATTGCTGCTGAAGCTGTGGGACCGGTGGACCTCCCGCAGGCTCGGCGCTGAAAGCCGCCTGCCTGCCGCCCTCACAGTGACCAGCAGGCTGCCAGCCCACGGCTTGCCGCCCCCGGCACGCGCTTGCTGTGCTGGTGCCTGGAGCCGCCCCTCTTTAAGGCCGGAAGCTATCCATAGCCCTCCCCGCTTTTCAGTGCTCAAATTCAGAGCATGCTAACATTGCCCAGGACTACTTGGGCCCACTTGGTTCCCAAGACTGACCAAGGCCGTAGCTCCATGCAGAGTCACTATATGAGGCAACTAACAGGCTCATACAAGTGCCTGGGCCTCCAAGAAATTAGATTAATGTTTGTCCAATGCCTTTCATCAAAGGTCTCCCAGTTTACAAGACATGGAGGGATTACTATCTTCAAGTGCAGCTGTACCAAGATCAAAGTGCAGTGCTTCTTTGGGAACCCTTATAATTTAACAATATTTTTTTATGGGAGGAAGTGGATCTAAAATGCCATTTGTAATGCTGCTTTGAGTTCATTTTACATATTGAATAGTTCTTTGTACCTTTTATTGTTGCAATTCTCGTTTGTTTCCCGTTTCTGTTAGTGAAATTCATCATTGATTGTATGTGAACACTTTTGACGAAAATACTCAACCAGGGTGGTGGTTGATTTTGTTTTGGTTTTTTGGCTTTTTAATTTTGATATAGGGACGTGTCTGCTAAATGTGGGAATGGAATGCTGTTTAAAATATGATTCTATATTGAAAAGTGACTATATAACAGTGTCACCCATAGGATTGCCAGGTGTCCAGTTTTCAACCGAAAAGGGACCCTGGTGGCTCCCGTCAGCACTGTTGACTGGGCTATTAAAAGTCCAGTTGGTGGAGCAGCGGGGCTGGCAGGCTCCTTTCCCAGCTCCACGCGGCTCCTGGTAAGCAGTGTCATGTTCCTCTGCTTCCTAAGTGGAAGGGCAGCCACTGGAGCTCTGCGTGCTGCCCCCGCCCTGAGCTGCGGGGGTGGCGCCTCTGGGTAGGGACAGCGCGCAGAGCCCCTGGCTGCCCTTCCACTTAGGAGCTGGACATCCTGGTTGCTTCCAGGAGCTGCTTGAGGCAGCACCCGGAGCCTGCACTCTCAACCCCCTCCCGTGCCACAACCTGTTCCCAGCTCAGACCCCGCCCCCACACACACACTGTACTTCCTCACTGGGCTTGCACCCCTTCCTGCATCTGAACCTCCTTCTATATGCCAACCCCCTTGGCCGCAGCCTGGAGCCCCTTTCTGCACTCCAAACCCCTCATTCCTGATCCCATGCCGGAGCTCCCCTGCACCCCAACCTCCTCAGCCCCAGCCCGGTGAAAGTGAGTGAGGGTTGGGGAGGGAGGGGGGATTGAGTGAGTGGTGAGTGGGGCCTGGGAGAAGGGAAGGGGCGGGACAAGGGTGTCCAATTTTCTGTGATTTGAGAAAATTGGCACCCTAGTCACCCACTTACTGGAGAGAACAATTTACTGTTAGTATTCAGTCAAATCTGCTGACTTTAGTAATTGAAATGATTTTTTTATTACTTTAGTCCTGTTATACTGCTAACACAGCTATGCAGGAGGGTGCTCCTGTGTTGTTTTTGTGCATCATTGCCACTATCAGTATTGTTTAATTGCAAGTATGGGGACCAGTAGATTATAGCTATGTAACTCCTCTGAGGTCAATGGTCTTGTAATCTGACTGGAGGTATTTTTCAGGTTCAGTTTTGGGGGCACATATTTACAGTAATGTCTAATGCCATTCAAGCCAACACTCACTACAAAGGTGTTTAACACACTAATGTGTCCAGTTCTACCTGGTGAAAAGTTAAGTTTGGGTAAAAATTATATGGTTATGCAAACTAAACTTTTCACCAGGTAGAACTGGACATTGTTTGGTACTTAGTCAATGAAGAATGGCAGAGAAGTGGGACAGCACAATGTATAAAGTGGGAACAAAGACCTAGATAATGCAGAATTTTTTCAGCCAGCTATTTGTGCTGCTACCTGTCAGAGAGGTCGGAGTACAGCCCGTCATTCATGATTGGTGGATTTGAAAGTATAAACACAATTTTAGAACATCTTCTGTTGTGCATATTCATTAACAGACACATGGCTTCTTCAGGCCTTGGATTTTCAGACTAATAACAAGCCAGGGCAGACATGAGTTTTATCAGGAAGCAAACTTTGAACAACCTTTTCTATCTTAGTTGGGGTAAAGACTTTGTTCTCCTAAAAGTGATAGGTACTTATTTACATTCTTCGAATCTGTCTCCTAACATGAGACATTCTTATCATTTTACATACAAATAGTTCATAGAAAACTTTAAAGAACCTATCGATCTATTGCATGTCCATAAAACTGATAACCTAATGACTTCGACTGTAGCATCTGTACGGTATCTCACGCTGGAAATATTGTTAACCATCTCTAGCTCTGTTGTTCCCACTGAAATTATTTAATAAGTGTATTATTCATGTTCTTAATTCACTGATGTGAGGTAGTTATCTAGGAGTCAAAATCAAACCCGATGGATAATGTCGTCTTGTGCAATCTGGGACAACAGTCTTTGGTCGCAGTTAGTTGGGAGGCAGAAGCAGCTAATTGAGTTATCCTTACCAACGTAAACTGGCCAGGTGAGATTCTGCCCAAATTCATCGTATTTGTGGGCAGGGCAAATACAGGATTGTCTGCCATGACAAAATCGGGAGTCCGCATTTATTATAATCTGCGAATCCCACAATTCCAGAAATAAACGTAGGTCTCTGAATGCCCTACAAGCTAGCTTTGCTAGATGGACTGCTTGAACAATGACCATATTGCAAACTTCAGGATAGCTGATAGCAATAATTGCGTTTTGCTCTGACCCTGCCGTTGTAGCCATTGCCCAGAAATGCAAAGATAAATAAAGCTGCATCTCCCAAAGGCTTATGTAATCAATCAGTATAACCTGATTTTTGTCTTTGTTGGGGGTGGGGGGGCATTTAGTGGGAAATGTTGTTCTTTGCCATGAATTAATATCATGGAACCTATAAAAATCACTTAGCTCCTGAAAGAAATGGTGGTTTACTTGGTAAAATATTGCAGAAGTGATTCTATGGGCTATAGTACCATATGATCTCTTTCAAGCACTGGCAAAATTTTTACTTCATTTTAAACTGCTTCTTATAAATGATTCAGTTTCTTCAAGTCATGTGTACTTTAATATCAGACTTCTGACATTGTTCTGTGCATTCCTAGGAAAATTTTGTATTTAGCTTCTCTTGGTTAAAATTGCAACTGTTCTTTGAATTCTGTGCCACATGCGTTCCAGCTTCATGCGAGTGCTTTTGGGTGGCCTGCTGCACTCATCATCACTCCCAGTTACCGTATTTTCCGGCGTATAAGACGGGTTTTTGGGCTAAAAAACAACCCCCAAAAATCGGGGGTCGTCTTATACGCCGGGTATAAACTCCCGACCGCGGCTGGGATTTAAAAGGCGCTGCGCTGTCCGCCGCAGCGGGCAGCGCAGAGCCCTCTGACTCCCCGCCGCGGCTAGGATTTAAAAGGCTCTGGGCTCCCCGCCGCGGCAGGCAGCCCAGAGCCCTCTGACTTCCCCCCGCAGAAGGGGGGGGTCGTCTTATACGGCAAGTATATGGCAAAACTAATTTTTTAATGAAAAAATTAGGGGGTCGTCTTATACGCCCCGTCGCCTTATACGCCGGAATATACGGTACATCACAAACTTTATTTTACTCCTTTTGGACCTGCACTGATGAGTTCAATGGGAACATTGCCATTTATTTCAGTGGAGATAGGATCAGGCCTTTAAAGTATTTAGGTAATAACGAATGCTCTTATCCAAAACTTGAGAGCATGCAAAAGAGGAAGTTTTTTTTTTCCTACCAGGCCAGATGGCATTAGGTTAAGTCATACTCACAAACTCGTAAGAGTAAATAAATGCCTTCATTTTCCCATTAGAGAGGTACAGTAGTTTTTATCAGGCTTGGGTAATTTAGCACACCTTTCCCTTTAATGCTCAGACTGTGGGCTTCTTGGGATAAAGTCATAGTATTGGTATTTAGTACTGATTTTTTTTATAAAAGAGTAAGATAAAGACTTGAAAAGAAAATAGCAAGAGACATTCAAATCATTCCACTCTTCCTATCACATCTACCTATAATTGATTACGTTTTATTAATATGTCAAAAGACAAATATGATAAGTTGTGGCAAGGAAACATTTCAATATCTAGATAGCAATGTCCATTGTTGTTGGGAATGATGTGTGAATTTGCTGTAAAAAGGTTTAAATGAAAAAACTAAACAAATCCACAATATACTGTGCGAGTTTGCGTGAGGCCAGTTAGAGCATGTTGTAAAAGTGAATTAACATGTAAACACTCTCCTTTGAGGACAACAGTTGCATTTACAGATTTAGGTGGTGGTGATTGCACTTATTGGCAAAACAATGTTTACCATGAATATCTGTAGTTTTGGTAAATATTTGGGTTTATTACCAGTTTTAATGGAAATATAAAAAAATTTCAGAAGGATTGGTAAGGTACACGTTTGAGTGGGATGAATAGATTGGAGTGATGCTGGTAGGAAGAAGATAGCAATCCAAGAACTTTTCCAGTACAACCCTGGTAATCTTCAGATAGTTCTGTCTGCAGCCATGGAGGTCATCTTAGGCTCCACTTTACGTAGATGCCCAAATAGCTTTTGATAGCAAACAAAACCCACTATCATCTGTTGCTGGTCAGAGGACTGCCTCTGATCCTATTGGATAGAATGTAAGCTCGGCTGCTGCAATTTCCTTTATTTAGGAATGAAGCCCAACACCCCAAGGAAGTTCCATCTGGTTTAGAATGTGCTGGCTTGTCCACTTTCTTACGCAAGTTAACAGGAACATATATCCAGATCTGTTTCGTGTGTTTTTTGCGGGGGAAAAAAAAAACACACGAAACAGATCTGGATATATGTTCCTGTTAACTTGCGTAAGAAAGTGGACAAGCCAGCACATTCTAAACCAGATGGAACTTCCTTGGGGCGTTGGGCTTCATTCCTTTTTATATAATATATATATATTATAGCTTTTAAAAAAAAAAAACAATAGCCTAAGTTTGCTGGGCTAGAAAAAGATTTTAGGGATATTTTTGGTATGTATTTTCTTCTTGCTCAGATACTATGGTGATAAATGACCTCATCAAAACCTAGGTAGTTCCTAAATTTGCTTCTTTCTAAGCTGATGTCATAGTAACTTTAGTTCCTTTTCCTTTAATTTAGTAAATAGGAATAGCAAAAAGATATGAATGCGACATTGCTTCTTCATAGGGCAAAAACAGATGGCCAATGCTATTTTTATGATTTACACACAAACTGCATTAAAAGAACAATAGTAAGGTTGCAAAGTCAAGCCCTCAGAATTTAGGAAGTGCCAGAAGTAAGGCCGCCTTTTGTATGTGCATTAAGTTAGTCTTCAATTACATGACGACCTACTATTATTTTTCCCCCAGGTCCCCTGCCTCATTTTTTTTACTATAGTGTTTTTTGGGTTTTTGTTTTTGCGTCTTCCTAGGTTTTTAAAAAACAAGCTGAAAAAACAAATTCCATCTTGTAAAATCATACTGACACCGACGTGCTTCACCAGCTGTGTTAGAACCTTTAGATCCACTGCATAGGCCTTTCCCACTTAAGGTAATGGAGTAACTGATAGCAGTAGTAGGTTGTTATCCTTTATGTGGATCAGCACTCTGGAGGGG
Organism: Mauremys mutica; assembly: GCF_020497125.1. Taxonomy (NCBI): domain Eukaryota; kingdom Metazoa; phylum Chordata; order Testudines; family Geoemydidae; genus Mauremys; species Mauremys mutica. Next base: position 268,896,054 of record NC_059073.1, read on the forward strand.
TATGGGACACTTTGGCAGGGGGGTTGACAGATGTTTGACAGCGGAGGAATGTTGACTTCAGTTTCAAGCTCTAGGGGAGAGTATGGTTTACCGACTCTTCTACTATTTCTGCCAAATTTGACCCTTTTTCTTCTGCCCCCCTCCAGACTTACCCTGACTCATTTCTGTCTCTCATTTCCCCCACCCTGGCTCAGCCCCTTTTTCCTTGCACAGCCAATCTAGTCTCTCCCTGTTTTGAGTGCCAGCCTCCACACCTTCCCACATCCAGGTCCAGTCTCCATGTCCAGCCATTCCCATTTCTCCCTTCCCAGTCTGGCTTTCTCTTCCCCCACACTGGTTCCCAGTCTCCTTCCTCTGACTCTTCATCTAGTCTCTATCTCCCTCCCCTCCACAGTAAATACAATCGTATATAGTGTTAAAAGTAACATTATTAAGATTTTATAATCTGTCCACCCTCGTATTCAGTTTTCACATTCAGTTGATATTATTGTCAAGCATCCAAAAACTGCTGCTGACATCTTGATTATCACAGCCATGTTTTAACTTATTTTAGTTGTGAGAATCTTCCTTTTTTTTTTTTTTTTTTTTAATCTGTGGTCAGAGAAACTCTTAATCAAGCAAATGAGCTGTGCTTGGAAAGATTTCCTCAGTTTTAATAGTACAAATTCATTTGGGTCTCATGCTGTAAGCTTCAACACAGTTGGTTATTATGTCATTTACTAATTGTATTACAATTGTTTCCAGAGGCTCCATTCAGGATTAGGGGACCTATTTAGGCATTCTACAAATTCACAGGAACACCTCCCTATCATGAAGAGTTCACAAGACATTGCAACCAGTGGATATAACAAACAAACAGAGACTGAGGGAAGGAGACCGAAGGTGACAGTGACTGAAACGTGGTTAACTGGACTAATAATGTGCGTATTTAGATGGTTGAGTTGAAATTAAGATTATAAACAAACCAGAAATACCCATAATATGAGTAATCATGAACCCTACCTAGCATTATCTTGCAATAATCCTCAAAAGAAACATGATCATATGCCCAGTGGGTGAAAAACGAATTCTTTGCTACTGATTGGCATCCTTAACTGAATTATTTTTGCTGTTAAACCCAGTTTAGGGTGTTAATAGGTCTGCTGTTTTCTACAGGTATATTCCTGAGCCATAAATGTCTGAAAAATTATCTTTATGTAGCAACCTGGCTGGAGGTGAACAGGGAGATACGTGAACTACATATTTGTCAGCTTTGCAAGATGGCTTTTCTTTTCTTTTTTAACTTCAACATCTTTAGTTTTCTTGCTTAAGAAGTTGCTATTTCTTGAGAACATTTAAATCCAGTTTAACATGTCTGTGTTTGAATTATACTTTGTAGAAAGATGTCTGTACTTGTCAACTCCATGGCTATTTTAATTAAGTTGCCTTTGTTGCAGTCACTGTGGGAAAGAGCCAGTATGTTGAATCGGAGGTTTCAGTCCAAGTGCTGTAGTGACTTTTTCTTTTAATGCAGATTTTTGGGTGTGTGGGGGTGTATCTGTATGTATATATATATATAATGTCTGAAATACACCTCTGCCCCGCTATAACGTGGTTGTGGGGAGCCAAAAATCCCTACTGCGTTATAGCTGAAACCCCGTTATATCGGGGTAGGGGTGGCTGGGCTCCGGCGGTGATTTAAAGAGCTCCAGGCTCCAGCTGCTGTGGGGAGCCCCAGGCCCTTTAAATTGCCGGTGGAGCCCCACTGCCGCAGCCCTGGGGTAATGGCAGCAGGGCTCTAGTGGTGATTTAAAGGGCCCGGGGCTCCCCGCAGCAGCTGGAGCCCCGGGCCCTTTAAATTGCTGGCAGGCCCCGCTGCCGCAGCCCCAGGGTAGCAGCGGCAGGGCTCCAGCGGGATTTAAAGGGCTCCGCAGTAGTCGGAGCCCCGGACCCTTTAAAGCGCCGCCTGACCCCTGCTGCTACTGCGCTATACGCGAACCCGTGTTATATCGGGTCACGTTATAGTGGGGTAGAGGTGTATGTAATAATTTGCTGAGGTATAAAAGATAGTCTGAATGAATTTGAAATGGCCTGAGGTGTTGAACCCAAGAATCAGTTATGCAGCTAATCTTAAACTATATTTTTTATTTTAAAAACCGCACAAACCATAGTTTCTTATGTCGTGTTATTGGAGAACTTTTCTAAAAAGTTTTAGAGAATTCTGAAAGAATTTTTTGGAACTATTTTATTTTTATGCATTCTCATGTAAAGTCATGTGGCTTAATTACCAGGAGCTTAGCTATGGAGGGGTCAGACCAAAAAAAAAACCACAACAAAAAAACCTACAGAAAACAACCTGAAGTAACTGTATTATCTGGGATCTTCCAGGTCTATATAAACTAATGTTAGGTTCCATGCTGATGATCTCCCCATCCCAATGCAATAAGTTTCTGTTTCTAGCTTTACAGGTCAGTGAGATAATGAATTTTAACCTGTGAGAATTCTGTATCTAGAAAAGTTTGTGTTGTCCCAGGACTGAATCTGACTTGTCTTGGGTCAGTATAGTTTTAGGACAAAGATTCCATGTTTGGGAGAGAGAAGGGAACATGGCTTTAGGAGGTTGATTATTTTAAAAGAAATGCTGTTGAGGAGTTGGGTGTTTTGGAAGAGGGAGCTGGATTTGGGTAGAGGTCAGATGAAGTGACCAGAGGTGCATAATAATTCAGATTTGTGCATGCACGTGTGTGAGAGACACTGTGTTTATTAGTTTGTCTTATGTCCCTTGCAATCCCATTGTTGTCAGCTGGATTTGGTCCAGACCCTTCAGATAGTGATCCTTTTAAATATGCTAATTTTGATAACTTCTTTCTCACAGCTGGAGAAATCTGGATACCTTTCTTAGGCTTTTTCTTTTGCAACTTAATTTCATTCTTCTGTTGTTTAAAAAAATGGGTGCAGTAAAATGTCTGTTTCCCAGTGTTCCGTTCATCTGTGTACTCCTGTAATTTAATTAGTTAAAGTTTGAAAAGCAATGTGAGTATGTAAAGAAGTTTGTAAGAGTTAGGTCTTTTTTCTCCACTATGTTTAGTTGATCTAGTAGCTCTTTTTTGTCTGGCTGGACGATTTTCCTTTTTGTAGATCTTACTACTTTCTTGTAGTGACAAGCTCATTGACCAACTAAATACAGTGTAGTTTGTCTGCTGTATAATTATATTCCAAACTGCACTGTACTTTTTGGTGTGCAGTTTGTTTGTAGAGGAAGGTGTGAAAAGAAAAAAATAGGGATTTGTAAGTTGCATTTAGGCACTAAATTCTCTGACTTATTCTGCAAAATTCTCCTATAATTAATAGCGTATATAGATGCTAAACTGGGTGATCGGACATCTCCCTAGCACTGAACAATAATGTTGAAAATCTCCCCCTTTTCTTAACATCTAATGCAAGGAAGATGCTTGAGTTAATATCTGAATACAGTAGAAAAGATAGTAAGTGAAGAAATAAACTGTAAAGGGGAAAAAAAGGCAAAGGTGCAAAAAGATGAGAATGTTTATAAATATTTGGGCCTTTCTTCTAGAGAAGGGCAAGTTTTCAGCAAATGTTACTTACTGCCGTTACCTACCCATTTATCGAATGTATGTCTCTATTCCATTTGATTGTCTCTCTGTCTTGGGGGAGAAAAACTTAACTGTGATGTTTTATGCCCAGAATAGTGATATTTTCAGCTCTCATTAGACTATCATTAGCATGGTGATTGGCACATGGGGAAGAAAGAATTATGTGTAACATATCAGACTCTTAAGCCATGTCTACACTAGCACTTATGTCAGCAAAACTTTTTCAGACCCGTGAGCGCCAAAACACCCTGCTGAGTGACATAAGTTTTGCCAGTGTAAGGGCTTGTGTGCACAGCGCTATGTTGGGAGAGTCTCTCTCACCAACCTAGCTACCACCCCTCGTTGAGCTGGTTTTATGATGTCGACTGGAGAGCTCTCCTGTTGGCATAACGCGACTAAGCGAATGATCTGACCGTGACACAGCTTGTAAGTGTAGACATAGCCTTAGGCCTGCAAGTGGGATACTTTTCCTCCAGTAGCGGCCAATACTTGAGGGTTCAGAGCAAAATGGAAAAATCTTTCTGAATCTAGTTGCACAGTGGTGTACATGGCAAGTCAAGGGAACACCTCCCTGACTTAATTTATAGCCTGAAGCAAGACACTTATTTACCGTTTTTCATTGCTTGCATAACAAATTTAAAATTTTATTAGAAAATGTTTAAAAATAAATGATACAGAGCATTGAAAATGCAGTTAATAGTCATCAGGGGTACCATACAGAGTATAGGGGGATGTTAGTATTTTGACATTTGATAGCACATAACACATACAGTCTGTATTACACTTAAAGTTATCCCACCTGATTGCAGCTGCATTGCATTTATCTAGTGCAAATGGAAAATATGTACAACATTCTAACTGGCTTAATTGGTTATATCAGGTATTAGACTAAATTGTCTCTGAGGTTAGTTAGGACTTAAACCTTAAAAGTGGTTTTGGAATAACCCTTGTTGGCCTTATAAAATGATTGCCGTTAACATTTTTTCCAAATGCTTCTACAAATGATTAGCATTAGTATACTATTTACAGTATTCCCCCGCCCCCGAGGTATTCCCGGTACTAGGTATGAGAAACATCACAAACACTGCTGTAACTGTACCTATTTGCAAAGGCAAAATTGTCAAGGCTCTCATCTAATAATTTCTTTTTTGAGCGTTCTTTCCTGATTTTTTTAACATGGGGCCCCTTCGCAGTCATCAATTTGTTTTAGATGTTTTTTTATTTTGAAAAAAGGGTTGGATGTGATGTTTCTATCATTTTGTATTTTTTAATTTCTTTTGCAGAACCCATATATTTTGGCTGTGCCATGGATGCTTTATAAATAAAATTATTTTATTATTAATAATAAATACTTTATTCAGTAGGAGATTATACTTTTGGAATAACAACAGGAAGAAAAGTGTCGTAGAATAAAAAATTTCTCAGGGAGTTTTCTAAACACATTTCATAATGCTTTAGAAAGACTTTTTTTTTTTGGTAATAAAGATCAAAATAACACTACTTGCTGACACTCCAGAGAAAGTGTTTTTTATTAACAAGTCAAGCTGTTAAACTGCTTCTGTACCTTTCTGTTAGTTGGGTGTTTTGTTTGGAGTATTATTCCACATAATATATCAAAGTATTTGTGTAAGCCACTCCATTATGTGCACAAAGTACAGTTGAACCTAAGGATCTCAGAGGCCTGGTCTAAACTTAAAACTTAAGTTGACGTAGCTATGTTGCTCAAGGGTACGGATTTTTCACATGCCTGAGGCCTTGTCTACACTACGGGGGTAAGTTGACCTAAATTATGCAACTCCAGCTACGTGAATAATGTAGCTGGAGTTGACATTGCTTAGGTCGACTTATTGTAGTGTCTACACCACGCTGGGTCGACATGAGACACTCTCTTGTCGACTTACCTTATGCTTCTCGTTCTGGTGTAGTACTGGAGTCGATGGGAGAGCGATCTGTGGGCGATCAGGCGAGTCTTCGACCCCCGGTGCATTGCTCGCCACAGCGTCAATCCCCGGTAAGTGTGGACATGCCCCTGAGAGATGTAGTTCAGTCAACCTAAGCTGTGGTATAAACATAGCTAAATTGACAGAATAATTCTTCCGTTGACCTAGCTACTGCCTCTTAAAGGCATAGATTAACTACAGTGATGGAAATACTCCTTCCATGGTTGTAACAAGTGTCTACGCTATGTTGTCACAGCAGCATAACTGCAGAATGTAACTGTGCTGCTGTAGTGTTTGTAGCATAGATGAGTTCTTGTCTTTTTTTTCTTTGTCGTGGCTTGCTTTCTTTGCATTTCAGGCACTTACATCTCTGATCTATAAGATGCAAGCTCTGACGGATGGTTTGGTTTGGTTGGCTGAATTCCAAAATGTTCACTGTCAAAGGCATAGTTTGAAAGCCCGTTAAGTCAATGCCATGTTAGGCTGAAAGCCCATAAACCCTATATGGCTGTAGAGTTACTGTGGGGAAGCCAGTAATCTTAAATATGATATAGGATGAGGGAGAAAAGTATTAGTGTTGTGATGTTAGGCAAAGGCAACTTTTCCTCTCTTTAAAGAGACACTCCAGAGATCAGAACACTGGCTCTTGAGTACCCTTTTTTCTTGGCTGTTCATGTTAGGCAGCATGTTGAGCTCTTTAGCACGTGTTAATTCTCCACATAATGGCATTTTACGAAAACTGCCTTAAGCCTCCCCTAACTGTTGCAAACTCAAGTTCTTCAGACATTAGTTTTACTCCAGACGCTACTTGCCTTCTAGGAAAGGAAAAGATCTTGTTGCCTTTCTCTCCTGTCTCCTATTCAATATGTTGTACCCTTTGGTGTCCGATTTCTGAAGAAAGCTTTATGGGCATCAGGTCTTGTAGCAGCTAGGCTAGGCAATGAGATTCACCTTAGCTCAGGGGTGGGCCCGAGGGCCACATCTGGGAATAGAAGTTGTATGGCAGGCCATTAATGCTCACAAAATTGGGGTTGGGGTGAGGGCTCTGGTTGGGGGTGCAGGCTCTGGGTGGGGCCAGAAATGAGGAGTTTGTCCACCTCTGCCGTAGCCGCTTGCACCATGGTATAATGGGATAAGGTTAATTGAACCTTGCGTTCTCCTGGTTTTGGAAATCAAGAAAATAATGTAGCTGTCTGCCTTATTGCTGCACCTGGACTTATAGCAGCAAAGGAAAGGAACTGTGCACTTTCAAAGCAGCCAAACTGAGTTTTCCCTTGTGCTTTGTTAGGTTTTATGATGATGTATTCAAAATACCTAACTTTCTGTCAACTTGTTCATGAAGAAATCATTCACGTGTAACCCTTCAATACCCAAAGTGACAAGCATGTTTATTATTTGTGGCATTTCATGGTAAAATAAGAGAAACCTCTCAGTTTAAATCTATTTATAATCCTTCACATGCATCCAACGAAGTGGGTATTCACCCACGAAAGCTCATGCTCCAATACGTCTGTTAGTCTATAAGGTGCCACAGGACTCTTTGCTACTCTAGAAAGGATGATTGTGGTAAATAAGATCTTGGACTTCTATGAGAACTTGCAAACCGAGATTTGGTTCATTGTTGTTTGCCACATGTACTTTTAATCTTTTAATTTTTCTAAGATTAATATGCTGCACCTGTGTGAATCTGGAGTGACTACACGGAAGTTGTAATTTAGAGTAGAATTTGGCCCAAAGGCCAAAGCTTTTTGCATATGATTATCTGAGCTGTAATGGGGAAATAAAACGTGTGCATGATATTACATATTTTGTATTATTTCACAATGACTTTATTTATGAACCAAAATGAACAACTTTTGCAGGTTACCTGTGTATTTTACAGGCACTTGTTGCCCTGTTTCTTGATGCAGGATGATTTAGTGAACACGAGGCTACATTTTGGTAACAGGGCTGCAATCAGGACTTGCTGGCTTGGGGCAACACAAAAATGTGACAGTCTGTCTTTTTCTAGTTAGTTGGAGGTAGAGAGAGACAATTTTTTCCCCCTCCATTTTCTTCTCACCTTGTTTTTTTAACTGCAGTGTTTTTTAATTTTTTTTTAAAAATTCCTTAATTTGAAACCAATGTAATTATTCCCTTTTGTATGTACTTTACCAGATCCTCAGGAGAAGTAACAGGGCGGGAGAGGGGAGAGTAGAGTCAGTACTTTAGGTAAGGAAATGAGTAAATAAGGAAGAGACAGAAGGCTGATGAGGTCCAAGCTGACCATGTATTCTCTCAGAATGGTGCTGAAAGATTTTGCCTTAGTTGCTTAGTGTCTCTAGATTCTGCTTCCCAGGGCCCTGTCATCAGCGTCTTCCCCCATTTAGTGTATACAAGGCAAGTGTGTGAGCAACCCACGTGTTACAATTCTAAACTGTTCCAGGAGGTGGACAACACTTTTTCACTCACCCTTTCAGTCATTGCTGCTTATTTCCAGATATCAGTACTGCTCTGTGAATCAGCTTCCACCATAGTCTATGCAGTCACTTTCTGCTCCCCCCCCCACAACTTGTCATGCTGCTCCTGTACACTTTTGCATAGTATAACAGTACTGAGGACTGCACTTGCTTTTCTCCTGAGTTGCTCTCGTGAACTTAATGAAATCCCCTCCAAATTCCCTTTCCTAAACTCTTTAAAGTCAGTGGTATCCATTGTACTGTAGAGCTGAAATACAACAAAAATAAGAACATAGGAACGGCCTTACTGGGTCAGACCAAAGGTCCATCCAGCCCAGTATCCTGTCTTCTGACAGTGGCCAGTGCCGGGTGCTCCAGAGGGAGTGAACAGAACAGGTAATTATCAAGTGATCCATCCCCTGTGGCCCATTCCCATCTTCTGGCAAACAGAGGCTAGGGACACCATCTCTGCCCATCCTGGCTAATAGCTATAGATGGACCTATCCGCCATGAATTTATCTAGTTCTTTTTTGAACCCTGTTATAGTCTTGGCCTTCACAACATCCTCTGGCAAGGAGTTCTATAGGTTGACTGTGCATTGTGTGAAGAAATACTTCCTTTTGTTTGTTTTAAACCTGCTGTCTATTAATTTCATTTGGTGGCCCCTAGTTCTTGTGTTATGAGGAGTAAATAGTACTACTTTATTTACTTTCTCCACACCAGCCATGATTTTATAGAACTCTATCATATCCTCCCTTAGTTATCTCTTTTCCAAGCTGAAAAGTCCCAGTTTTATTAATCTCTCCTCATACATAAGGGATGCATCTGTCTGAACCATGTGCTCCTCTGCAGCTGTCGGCTTTCCCCCAGCCCTTAGTTTAAAAACTGCTCTACAACCTTTTTAATGTTAAATGCCAGCAATCTGGTTCCATTTTGGTTTAGGTGGAGCCCATCCTTCCTGTCTAGGCTCCCTGTTTCCCAAAAGTTTTCCCAGTTCCTAATCTAAAAATGAAAGTGATACTGTTAACTACTGTTAACCATATATTTTTTGACCAAAAATCTTCCTGAATTAACTCAGGCCCTAAAAAAATAGCTCAGTAAAAGCAAACACATAAGAAACATCCTTGTCAGACACCTGAACATATCAAACTTTGCTTTCCCACAGAAGATCCAGATGGAAACATCATAAGCAGGGAAGGGTTTTATTTTCCCTCACCAAAGAAAAGGGAAAATATCCAGATACTTTGTTTTTAATTGTGCCTGCACCGACAATTGAAACATCACTATTAAAAAAAAAATTAAATATCTTGATGTATTTACCATAATTATATTCTCAAGTTAATTTTAACAGGTCATTAGGATCTAACTAAGGAAAAACTCTAAGACTGTAATGGTTTTCAAAGAGTGTAGCACTTAGGAGGTAGGATTCCAAAGAGGCAACGCTGCTTCACATTTTCAAGAAAAATGCAAAGCATTTACAAAGTGCTCAGCTGCTGTACATTTCCTTCCTCCAATTGAGCTGCGTCAAGTAAGCTAGAGGTCTTTGGACTGAGCTTCCACTACTAATCTGTTTTTGATTCAAAAGGAGTTTGCTTCCGTTATATTAAGAGCTGACGTTAACCTCTTGTTAATGTTGCCACAGACATTTTTTCACAAGTGTACTAGCTGTGCCATTGGCAAGCAGAGTGATTTTTTTTTTTCTGAGAATCCAGGAACTGCTGAATTGAAGGCACAGAATCAGTTTCCAGGGAGAGAAGACATCTCTCAGAAGTGATAGGTTCTGAATAGCTATATTCCCTGCTAGTGTGGTAAGAATGAGGCACAGGGATGTTTACTGACAAAGTAATACTGTTGTATGAACAGTTTTACAGCATCCCAGTACCACCTGAAGATATTGCTCTGATAAACATCTGCATGTTCCTTTCCCTTCTGTATTTTTTTCACTGTCGTGATCAATGTAGCTGCTATCAGAACATAGCCTGGAGGTCTGGCAGGATAAAAGTGTTGCAAGCTGATTGGATGGTTGCTCTGAACGTTAACTGTGGAAGATCAGTATTGGCATTTCTCATGGCATGCCCCTTTGCCGGTCCAGAAAGAATACAGTGGGTAATTCTGTTCAGGGGCTTCTGGTAACAGGAATAGGCAATGTAATCTTGCCAAGCACCAGTGCTGGGCCCCAAGAGCCAGTTTGACACCCAAACTGCCAAGCTTCCTGTGTCCAACCCAAGGAGGTGGTTTCTGCTTTCATTGGGAGCTTTTCTGTCTGTCCTTGTTCTGCTTTCCTTTCTCCTTTTTACCACCCCTTTGTTCTGTGGAACGATGATGCTTCTCTGGACTCGGCCTCACCCTTGTGCAGTGGATTGAGGTGGGCACCAGTGGCTTATTCCAGAGCCTCCTGCCTCTCAAGCTGCCAGCAGCAGTTTCAGGAGGTTTAAAGAAATCAGCAGTAGCAGCTGAGCACTTGTCAAGTGCCAGTTCACTAGAGAAGCTTGTGATGAGCTGGCTGCAGTTGAGTCTTTACATGTCACCTGTCCCCAAGTTGGTTTCTATCTCTCTCCATTCAACCCATTCAGGGATCTCTGTGTCAAGCTCCAGCAAAGCATCCACAGTCGTATGCAGGGTGCTGTTGGGGTCTGTCCCAAACACAGCATGCAGCTTCTTGTAGAGGTGGCAAGTCAGTGGAGCTGCTGCAGACTTGTTGCCTTCCTCACCTTCTCTTATGCCTGCTGAAGTTCCTTGCTTTCAGAGGTACTGCTGCTCATCTGTTGTGCCCCGTTTCTGCATTCCTGGTGCAATCTTTATGTAGAAGTCTATTTCTTTGGTGGTTCCTTAGCTGTCCTTGCACAGTCTCTTCTCCCCACAGGCCAAGAAGATCCATGACTTCTTTCCTTTTCCAGGTACGGATGTACCTAGCAGCTCTGTGTGCACGTGGAGCCGGCATGGTCAAATGCTCACAAAGGTGGTCTAGTTAGTAGGTGTGTTCACCACAGGGGGCAATCAGTAAAAGAGATTTCAAAAACATGCTGGTGAGTTGAACGTAGGGGGAGAGGAGGAGACTTCCAGTGTCTGTGACCCCTGAGCAGTAGAATTCAAAATTGTGACCAGAGCAACCACTATCACAGGGACAGGGGCATTGTGGGACAGGTGTTGGAGGACTGTTAGGGCTGACCCTGGTAATGCAGAGTCTACACTGGCACTGCATCGACAGAAATAGGTCAACTGTGACTGTGCGTTGTTCAAGGAGGTGGTGTAATTGCATCACTGTAACAGGATGCTTACGTCAGCAGGAGACAAATTTAGATGTAGAACAAAACAGGTCAACCAATGTTGACTTAACTTTGAAGTGTAGATCAGGCCTAAAGCTGGAAAAACCTCAGGAAATATAACTAGAAAAAAACACTGGGGTACCTTGGGCGGCGATGCAGCGGGGCGGGGGGGGGGGGGGGGGAGACGGTCCCTGCTTGCAGCTTTTGGAGAAGTCCTGAATTCTTAAAGATGTAAGCATTGTGCACCTTGCCTGACCAGCCCACATTGATATCAGTGAAGCATCCCTGGTGATCCATCGGTGCCTGCATACCATGGAAAAATATCCCTTTCTGTTTATGTATTCACTGGTACTGTGAGATGGTGCCGGAATAGGCGTATGCATCCTGTCTGTTGCCTCACAGCAGTTCAGGAATCATATTGCTTATTTCCATCTACTATTTCCTACACATTGCCAAGAGTCACAGTCCTGTGTAGCAGGAGATCCTTAATAGCCTTGAACACTTGGGCGATAATGTGCCTCTGTGGGTCACAACTGGAAATACCAAATTCAGGACAAACTGCTGAGAAATAGGGCAGAGACACCCCAAAGCTGGTGGTTATTCTCCCATAAGATATACCCCAACCAGCAACAGAAGTAAACTTCTCTTTCACCACATTGGCTAACAAGAAGTCAGAAAAGCAGTCTCCATAGGTATTCCAGTCCTTGTATCACCATCAAAAACACCAGACTTAATGATGTGTGGTTATTTAAAACCAATTTCATTAACCAAAGGATTCTTCTGATCTCAAAAGACAAGCCACATACCCAGGTCAATATATAACTCAGATCTTACCCAATAATTACGCTGTTGCCAGTCCTTTAGTATGTCATATGTAAAGGTTTATTTATGAAAAGAAAGGTGAATTAAAATTGGCGAAAGGAATCAAATACATACGATAATTTCAAAGTTCTTGCATTTGGCTTGGAGTAGTGATGGAATAAACTGCTGGCTTGCTTGCTTCCAAGTCGTTGGAAGGTCCTCAGTCCCTTGGTTAGAATGCTTCCATTAGTACAAATTCATAGTCCAGAGATCAGAGCAGGAAAGAGATAAAATGGAGATGCTCTCAGGGCCTTTTATAGCTTCTGCCATGTGGAAGGAAACCCATTGTTTCAAACAAAGCCATCAGCACAGTTTGAGGAAAAATACAGGTAACAAGCTAGATTTTGGAGTCATGAGGGGAAGTCACATGTTTGCCTCCTTCGCTTAGTCATAGTAACAGGTTTCAGAGTAGCAGCCGTGTTAGTCTGTATCCGCAAAAAAAACAGGAGTACTTGTGGCACCTTAAAGACTAACAAATTTATTTAAGCATGAGCTTTCGTGAGCTACAGCTCACTTCTTCGGATGCATAGAATGGAGCACACAGACGGGATATTTATACATGTATATATGCATCCGAAGACGTGAGCTGTAGCTCACGAAAGCTCATGCTTAAATAAATTTGTTAGTCTTTAAGGTGCCACAAGTACTCCTGTTTTTTTTTAGTCATAGTAGAGGCCATTACCCATACTCTAGTTAGAAGGTTCACATGAAAGTCCATCAGGTATGGATGGGCATCTTCCTGCTTCATTGTGAGTTAAGTGTACTTTGATGGACCATTCAGCTTGAATAGTCCCTTCAGGATGTGCTGGCTAACTGCCTTGTGGGTGTTACCACATGAGCAAACACATTTGAAATACAGGTACATAGTTAATATTCATGATTTGAGATACCAAAATGATACATGCATGCAAATAGGATAACCATATTGAGCAAATCATAACTTCTCCATTGACATCTTACTTGACACACTTTGTACAAGATTTGTTGTGATTTTATAACAGTGTAGCAACAATGATCTACATGGTCATATTTTGATCAGACAAAGTCACAGCTCTCACTGTGTATTTTCTAAAAAAAGAACAGGAGTGCTTGTGATACCTTAGAGACTAACAAATTTATTTCAGCATAATCTTACTGTACTCCTGTTCTTTTTGTGGATACAGACTAACACGGCTGCTACTGTGAAACCTGTCTATTTTCTAACACCTGAGCTGATCACCCACTGACTGATAGCACTCTGGAATTGCAAGCTTTCAAAGTGCGGTTGCTGCTCGCTTCTCCATTGTCAATGCAGCTTTTTCTGGTGTCCCTGCACTGGAGGACTGGGGCAAGATCGACACACGGATTCAGGAATGTGACCTTTTGCATCTGAAAGTTCTGCAGCTGTTGCTTGTGATCTCAAACCTTCGTTATGTGATCGCACCACTCTTGAGGCCAGAAGCGGAAATCCACTATGTGGAGCTGTTTTGTGAATGCCAGAAGCAACCCGGCAATTTATTTGCTCTATCTATCAGTATCCACTCATCATCGAACATCTCTTCTTTCTTCTTGCATGCCTGGTTGTAAGTATTAGTCGTGCAAGTTCTGCAGATGCAGGAGAAGTGTGTCTTGTATTAGCCGTGGTCATGAGAATTGTACTGAGCTGGACAGGGTCCCTGTTTCCATTAGGAAGATGGTGGAGACCAAAAAGTGGTGTGCCAGACTATGGGAGAATGTGGCATCATGGGAACTTGATCCATGGTTCTCTGAAACCTGTGAGTGAATTGCTAGTGTCCTACAAAGAATTGCATAAATGTCCTACAAGGCATTGCACTGGATGACAGCATGGGGCACACTGGGATACCTACCCCAGGTGCACCGTTTTCTCCATCAGTGAAACTATTTTGCGGTGATTACATGCAGCAGCAGTACAAGCAGCCAAGCATGCATGCATCCGAGTGATATACAAAAGTCTAATGGCTGTTCACCACCGTTACTGATGTTGACCAAACTTTGTAGTGTACATGTGGCCTTAGAAGCATTCTCTCAAGTTTCAGCATGAAACTGGTTAAGTGGCTATTTTTTGGAGAGAGAAATTTGCATATTCCAGCCCCCAGAAATAAATAAAGTTAACCAGCAGTTCTCTTTGGACTGGCAGAGAGCCATTCCCTGAGATAATCCATTAATGAGTAAAATGAAATTGGTCTAATCTGAGGGCATAGGAGTTTGGCTCTTAAAAACTAGAGAGATGTTTCATGATTTCTTTTTAACATAAAACAGATTATGTGCAGAGGAACCAGACTACTACCAAAATATTTTGAAGAGTCCTTTTTCTTTGTCACCTGTTCATGAATTTTGGTAGCATAATTTTAATTATTTAAATAGTATCATTGATGTTCACTGTGCTCAAGAGATGGAAGTAAAAAGTAAAGATTCCTGTCTGACAGAACTTATAAAGTTTGATCAAAGGTATAAACAATGAAATGACAGACATGGGAGGGCGTAGGTAGGACTGTGGGATGTATGAAGAGGAGAGGGCTAACAGCCCTTGAAACTTGGTTACTGGCAGTGAATAGGGGGATGAAGCTGGTATAACTTGGAGGAGCTGAATTGGTAAGACTGATGGAAGAAGTGAGTGTTGACCTTGTTAGGATTCAGACTGAATTAAAAGTATAATTTACTCCTGGGGGAATTCTGCAGCAAAAAATTAAAGTCTGTGCACAATATTTTAAAATTCTGCAAAGTTCTGCGTATTTTATTTGTCAAAATTACATAATATAATCACCCCAGTTTCAATTATTTTGGTAATTTATTTCAAAATACCCGTCAGCAAGTATGTCTGTAACAATATAGACAACAAAAAAGATTCAGGAAATGTTTTTTGACAAACAGATTCCTTACTAGGCATGTTAATCCAGAATTTTGAGTAATAATTTATTTACACTACAATAAAGAAACTTATTTCACGCACCCGTCAGAAGCAGTGCAAAGGCTTAGGGGAGTTGGAGGTGGTGGAGGAGCTGAGGAAGAAGGAAGTAATTGCTAGGAAGGATCCTGAGGAGTGAACCTGAAGGGTTGTTGGGTGTGGGTGGGAGAGGTATGAAACTTTTTTTTGTGGGGAGGGATTGTTGGGGAATTGGGGAGTCTTCCCCCATGCAGACCTGGGCTGACACCTAGCCTCTTCTATCCAGTCAAGCATATCTGCCCTGTCCCCATGTGCCTCTGCACCCCCATTTAGTGAGCCATATGTGCACATGTCCCCATGTGGCCCTGCACCCCCCTCCATTCAGCCTCTTGTTCAGTGTTGTCACCCCACTAGCTTCTGTGCCCCAACTCCAGTCTGTCCCCCCATTAGCCTTCTGAACCCCAGTCTGTGTGACACCCCAGCAGCTCCATGGGCCCCTCTCTGCTTATTCCCCCCCATATCCCATGTCTCCTCACCTGGCCTTGCGGGCAGGGTGTTATGAGGAAGTCAGCCGCTGCCACCTCCCTCTCTGCAGCTGGCTGCTCTGGCCCATGAGCCAGCTGCCCTCTTTTCTGGTGCCACATCATCCCCTGGTGGTGAAAGGTGTAGTTGCGGTGTGACCCTTCTCACGGGGCAGGGGTGCGGGGTAGGGGAGAAATCTTTGGGAGACATTAATTCTGCATTTGCTCAGTGGCACAGAATCCCCCTAGGAGCTTATTATATACCTTATGTTTTGACCTGTATCTGCAGGAGTTAAGTGTAGGAATTTCTAGTGTTGGAATGAGAAAGTATGGGATAAGTGGGGAAAGAGAAATGCTTTGGCTGAGATGAATCTCAGAGTGTCTCTTTGGGAAAAACAGCTCTGATTTAATACTGAACACCATTTTACATAAATTCACAGCATTAGCTAAGTTGTTATACACTGATCTATGTTCTTGTTTATTTTGTTTTAAAGATTTCTTTAGAGGGACTTAAGGCTGTCTACACTACCGCTTAAGTTGATGTAACTTACGTCATTCAGAGGTGTGGAAAAGACACGCCCCTGAGTGACTCTAGTTACGTTGACTTAAGCGCTGTCCATACTGGTGCTATGTTGACAGAACATGCGTTCCCACTGACAGAGCTTCCGCCTCTCGCGGAGGTAGTGTAATTTCGCCAATGGGAGAGCACTCTCCCGTTGGCATAGCGCGTCTTCACCAGAGGTGCTACAATGGCACAGCAGCATCTGTGCTGATGTAGCACCGTAGTGTAGACTTGCCCTCAGTCAAGGGTAGAAAAGGGTGAATACTTTCTAAAAATCAAACTAATTATCTCTCTGTAGGTGGTATAGTTTGAAAAGGTTTCTGGAGTATTGCTAGTCATTAAGCACCTGCATTCAAATATTTTTTTTTTGTTTTCACTCCAGGAATTAAATTTTAGGGGTAGAATTCATCAATCTGCAATCAGCCTCTGAACAGCTAGACAGCTCTTGTAAAGAGTGGCTTCCAATATTCAGTTTCACCAGTGCTGTGAATAATTCATGTGGGTATTAAAAATGCACACTGATCTCTTTTTCCCCCTGAATCTACAACATTGTAGCCTGTTTACAGACTTGTGGAAATGTCGTCATAACCTTAGAATCTTGTCTTCCTTGTGGAAGGAACATCTTGGGTTTGGGTTATCAGATTCTGTGGGAAGGGGAGCCATACAAATACCTAGATACATTATTAAAAATACTAATCACTCAGAATTCTTTTCCTAAGTCATTTTTGCCATTGTTACAGTAACGTTCAAAGTGAATTATTTCTGCAAAGTGAATGGGAACAACACAAAATAAAATTGTTTGAAAACTATAAACGTGTATGGGGAAAAGGATGGTCTTTATATTAGTAGAAAAATTTCAGTGGCTAAAATGGATATGTTTGGATAATTGGCAGATTAATTTCAATATAAAACTAATTTAAAGGAATGCTGGCAAGTTGTCACCATGAGGAATCCAATGCGAACAGTCATTCTTGGCAGATGAAGGAAGAGAAATGAAGAGAGCTGTAGCCATGTATTAAACGCTTTTTTTGAACTTTTGAAAATTTGCAAAATGAATCTGCTTGCTTTCTCTATTGGCTGGATGGCAGTGGTTTTCCACTTTTATTTGAAAATGTGTATTTCTGTCTCTTCACATAGTCAGTCAGTTTGATGATGACATTTTCATGGTATCTCTTTATGTCGATTCTAGAGCAACTCTGAAGTCCTAAGCATGATGTGCATGTTTGGGCAGACAAAGCAATTGGTGAGTCTTGGTAGCCATAGCAGTGGTATGACTACTTGCAGCTAACAGATGATTATTTCTGTCCTCTTCAAAGACTTGGAAAGCTGAGTATTGTGTGTTGCCATGCTGATCTATTAGATGCAGCCTTCTCAAGATCATCTGGTTTTATTGCACTACAGTGTATGCTGTTCTTGATATTGTCCTTGTATTGCTTTCCAGGGTGGCCTTGATTCTGGTGTCTTTGTGCCAATTCTCCATAGAAAATGTTTCTGGGGAGTCGATGTTCAGGCATCATGATGATGTGTCCAACCCAGCGTAGTTGGGCTTTTATCAGCATGGCCTTGATGCTTATGGCATTTGACTTTTGGAGAACCTCTAGGTTGGTAATTTTGTTTTGCCAGTGGATCCCCATAATCGTGCGCAGAGACCACATATGGAAGCCTCTAGCTCTTTGATATGCCATTTGGATGGTTTTCAGGTCTCACAGATGTAGAGGAGAGCTGTAAGCACAAAAGCATTGCAAAGTTTTTTATTTTTGTTGAGAGGCTTATGTTGTGGGATTTCAGGACTTTGACATGTAGCTTTCTTAGTGACCAAGAAGCTTTCTGTATCTTGTTTGTGATCACTTTGTCAAGAGAGCCATCATTGGAGATGTTACTTCTGAGATAAGTAAAATTGTCGAACTTGCTTTAGTTTGGTTCCACAAATGGATATGCTAGAGGCTATGGCATGGAGTGGTGAAGATGATTGATGCAACACCACAGTTTTCTCCAGGCTGATTTGAGGCCAAGCTATTAGGATGCTTCAGCGAAGAGATCTACGATGCACTGGATGTCTCCCTTTGTGTGTGCTAGGAGTGCTTCTCTTATTAGTAGTTCTGTTACTTTTTGTTTTTGCTTTAAGCCTTACAAGATTGAAGACTGAGCTGTCATGTGTGTATCTGATATATATGCCTCTGAGCCTATTTGTAGCATGGTTGAGAACTTGGGTGAAGAAGAGGTTGAACAGTACAGGGGCAAGGACATAACCTTGTTTGACTCCATTTGAAATGGGAAAGGAGTCAGTGAGATCGTCATTAAAAAGTACCTGACATTGCATTCCCTCACGGAATAAATGAATGATCTTTACCAGTTTTGCTAGGCAACCAGCTTTGCCGAAGATCATCCGTAATCCTTCTATACTGACTGTATCAAATGCTGTTGTCAAATCAATGAAGATGGTAAACAGATCCATGCTTTGTTCAATACATTTTTCTTGTATTTGCCTGATACTGAAAATCATGTCTATGGTGTTATGATCAGTTTTGAATCTGCACTGAGCCTCAGGTAGATAGATGAAATCAGTTGGTTCAGGAAGACACAAGTTTTCCAATGACCGATAGAAGAGAGATCCCATGGTTATCATCACAGAGTGTTTTGCCCGTGGTTGGGTTTGGCTGCGCCTGGTGCCGTGCTGGGAGAGGGGCATCCTGGCTGCCCCGGTCCTTGGGTTGCAGCAGAGTTGGGGCCGGGGGAGGGGCGCACCTCCCCTGGATGGGTTCCCTGAACGCCTGCTTGGTGCTGAATAGGCTGCTGCACACCTGTGCAGCTTACAGAGAACTTAACTGATTCACTCTGGCTGCTTCCCTTCAGCCTCTCTAGGCAGGCCTGGAGGACCCACTCTTACTACTCCTTTTCTGGGCCCAGGTGTGGTAGGACCATGAGACCTCCATCAAGGGCCCTCAAAGGGTCTGGTACACCCCCTCACACTCGTCAGCATCCTTTTATTTTAATGCTTTCAGATTTATTTTTTTATGGAGTGTCTTCAGTGTTAGCTGGTTAATATAGACTTGTTTGCTTTCCCTTGTGATTCATACAGAAATAGATGCTGCATCTTAAGACTATCTGAGTGAAGTAAATGTTCACTTAAATAAACTCTAGAAATAGTCACCTTTTCCATAACAGCTTTGAATAGTCCCAATGCTTTTTAAGATGCTGATGGTAAGCTCTCTATTTGTTTTGCTGAATCAAACTATATGTAGTTAGAACATCTGAGGAAATTAATAAGGGTGAACAATGATGACATTACAGTTTGAAAAGGAACTTGCACTTTGGGGAAGGCATAGAAAATCAAACGTCTGAATAAATTGCAATTTACTTTGCAACTAATATTCTGTTTTCCATTAGCTACCATTTCAGATACCTGGGTTCTGAAAATTCTAACCTTTCTTTCTGCACTGGAGTTACGGTGCTAGATTCACCACTAATACAAGCAACTGCAGCTGCATTGATGTCAGGGGACATGCATCTGCTTTGCCCAGCAGTGATCTTGGTGGTTCATCCATTGCTTGTTGCCATGAAAATTAATGTGATATCTTAGTTTCATCATTATGGAACATGCAATTTTCAGAAGTATGTTTTATGACAGTATATGATAGGTACCATTCCAATAACAATAGAAAAGCTGGCAGCGTATCACAACCAATGGTTCAAGTAGATCAAAACAAATGAGAAACTCACAAATTTTGGTGCGTCTCACCACAGGTCTTAATGTTATATGGTGAAGCTGCATTCCATAGAGTCGTAGGACTGGAAGGGACCTCAAGGCGTCATCTAGTCCACTCCCCTGTACTCATGGCAGGACTAAGTAGGTTATGCTGACTGGGCATCAAGTAGAAGAGAATGGGAACAAAAGAAGAAATGTATCAAAAAGGAATTTCTGTCTCCATAGCAAGCGCATAGTCAACATATAAAATTGTGTGTGTAGCTGTATGAAGATTGGTCTTGTCATCTTTTATAGTTGACCAAGTTGGAAAATTTTGTATTGATCTGAAAACAAATACATATTTGGCAGAATGGTAAGGGGATGTGATGGCTTAATCAAGTGTAATAATAATCAAGATGGATATAATCAAGTGGAATTTGAAATTAATTTGCTAAGGTGAAAGTTTGGAAGAAAATATTTTGTTCTTCCTCTGTACTCTGTGTTAAGACAATATGAAACCTTGAAACGTCAGTGCTCAGTAACAATAAAATGCCTCAACCCCTATATTCTTTGAAGTGGAAAAAAGTCATAAATTCTTAAAAAAAAAAAAAAAAAAAAGTCTATATTAAAATGCCCACTTTCAGATGGCTCCCAGTACCTGTGGCTGCTGAGGGGAGGCAAAAGATGGAGGAAATGGGGGTAAGGGATGGTTCAAGTGGTCAGACAGTGAGAATATTAGTGCTCTGTTTAGATACCTGTGAGAAAGTCAAGTAGAAGTGTAGAATGCGACTCTGATGAGCAATCATCGGACTCTCATAGAGCGTTAAGATATTGGTCCTTCAAAAGCTACACCAGAGTCAGAAAAGAGAAGAAAACAGTAGCCATGAACCAAATGGAAAAAGCTGAGCGACTTGGGTTGCCAGTCCTGGAAGTTTGATGCATGTATCTGAGAGAAGAAATGGGACATGCAAGCTTATTGGGAAAAGACATGCGGAATTCTCTATTCCATTATGTAAGTAGTATTGTTTGTGTACAGCGGATCCCTAATCCACACTTCCAGCAAGATAAACAGACAGTCCTGAATTTGGGAAAGTCTAAAGTTGAAAGGTGAATATGGGGAACATAAAATTAATGCTACTGATTTTTTAAAAAGACATATATTTCAACAAAATTTGCTTTGAGAAGCTCAGTGCTTTAAAATCTGTCAAAGGTTAAGCCTTCTCTGATCAAAATTATCCTGAAACTTTTTTAATGTATTATACTGAGTCCTCTGAAATTTAATTTATATATGTAGAAGATGCCAGTTTGACCTCATTGGAATCTGAAGAATTCCACTTGACCAAGAACAAGTTCAGCTTGGTTACCTACAATGTAGTCTTCCCTATGTGGGGGAGAGGTAGTCTAGTCATTAGGACCTTGAACCAGCAATGACTTAAATGGAATTAATCACTCACATGTTTAACGTTACCACATGCTTGAAAGCTCTACTGAATCAGGCTTGTGGTTCACTCTGTCCTTGGCTTCTCAGGTGAGGCAGCCAACAAAAGTGACATCTAGTGCCAGTTCCGGAGGTTGCGATACTTTTACTTTTTTTTCAAGTGATTGCAGACTTGTATGCCACTTAGGTATATGTGCACATCCAGTGCACCAAAGTCAGAGAACTTTGCCTAGCAGTACTCATGGGGCGGTGCTCATGCCCTGTGACCCTAACCGGCTATGTAAGGGTGATGTGGACCCAACTTTCTTCAGTTCCTTCTTGCTGCCTGCAGCTAGAGTCAGAGCATTGTGTGTGGTGTTTTACCTCAGTCTTCTGAGATTTTTGGTTGTATACAGTTGTTAGCATAGTTAAGTAATACCCTTAGGTTTAGTTTTATAGTTAGGTTGTTAGCTGCCCTGCGTGATGCCCTGACCAAGGTTTAAGCATTGTACGTCATGTGGGGTGGCTATTTCCAATACTGACCCACACATGTTGTATGTGTTGTGTCTGGGAGAAAGGCACATTAAAAAAAGGCCTTCCATCTGCAAGTCATTCAGGAAAAGAATGCAGGTGGCCAGGGCCTTCTGCTTGAAACAGCATTTCTTGGAGTAGACCATGAGGCGCACTTTAGCACTGGGGGCCCCCACTGATCAAGCAGCTTTCACAGTTTTCTTTGGAGCCATCAAATGATGTTGTGCCAGGTTCGAGGACTGGTGCCTCTCTGAAGAGGAAAAGAGGTTGTTTGCCTTTCTCTGGTCCTCTGGGAAAAAGATCCCACAAGACAAACTGGGACCATTCCAGGTCCTGGGGACATTCCTCTTTGTATCTTCAGAGGAGTGCTGACCAGCACTGTGGTTCCTCTGACATATAGGATGGAGCAGCTTCATCTAACCACTCCCTGGTATCATGCTATGACCGGCAACAGACTATGCTGTCAATTCCAGTACCAGCCATGGAGCCTCTCTTGAGTTCGGTACCTATAACATCGGTGTCAGCACTGTCTGTCTCCATGTGCCTGGTATACCAAGTGACATCAGATTTGCTTTGCCTCTCCGTTCCTGATTCCCTAATAGTTCAGGGGCTTTTGGGCTGCTGTGGCTTCAACCTCTTCTGACTATGCAAAGGGCACAGCAGACAGTGGTCTGCTTGCAGAGTTGCCTGGTTCATTGGCACCACCTCCTGCACAGTCTAGGTCCCAGGCTGCACAGTTGTGGCCAGTGTCTTTTGCAGTACCGAGGGGTTCGTCAGCACTGATGCACTCTTTGGCACAGTAATGGTTGGTACTACAGACCCTGTCATCAATCATAGTACTGACGCTGTTTCCTAGGTACCGATGGGAAGTGCAGTGTCCTTTCCTGTACTGACACATTGGCTTCTCATTCATCCCTACCTACCAATACCACCATCTTCGCTTTCAGATGAGGCTTGTTGTTTGTGGGCCCCATTGAAGGTAGCTCCTCTGTCATCTGGGGGCTTCCGGGGCTTCTTGGAATCTGGTTTGGGGACATCTTTCTCCTTAGCCTCTAAGCACCTCTCTCAAAGGCACTTGAGACTATCCTCCGATAACCATCAGTACGAAGACCTGCACAACTCCCATAATAGGGACAGGAGCACCATGCTCAGTACCTACTGGTTACTATGCCCATCTGTATTCCCAGTGGCCTCCTTGGATTCCTTGGGACATCAGTCAATCCCCCGAATTCCTTTTTTCGACCCAATCCAGTGCAAAGTTGCCAGTCCTGGTTTGGGGGTTCTGTTCCCATGCTGCCTCTGTTGCAGAAACAGGCTGATGTCATCCCTCCTGAGCTGGTTCAGCCTGATCCTCTTGTATAGGAGCTGGCTCCCCTGCAGGAGCCTACACTGGCACTGTGTCCTGCTTTTTTGTTGTCACCGGATAGCTCTGCAGTACTGGACTCTTTCTCCTGTGCCTGAAAATGTTAAGGCATATTGGGATGTCCTGAGACATATGGCCTCTGCCATGGGCATCCAGGCCAAAATTTTACAGAAGAATTTTCATAAGGTTTTGGATAGCCTCCAGGCATCAGCTCCAGGGAGGGTGGCTGTCCTGATAAATGAAAGCTCTCTTGGAACCTGCAAAGTCCTTGTGGAATACTTCAGACTCTGCCTCCTGCAGTGAAGTATTCTGAGAAACATTGTTAGGTTCCCATGCAAGCCTAACTCTATTGTAGTAAGTGCAGAAATTGACAGATCACAGCAGGGGAGGTACAACTCCAAACCTAAGGACAAAGAGTCCAAGAGACTGGATTTGATGGGGAGAAAAAATTATACTATTTAATCATTACAGATGGTGCATCATGAACCATCAGGTGCTGCTATCCAGCTTTGACTTTGTCAGTTGGGACTGCCAGAAGCTTCCATGGAATAGTTTAAAATGTTATTGCGGAGGGCCATATGGTGGTCAAAACCTTGTTGCAGTCAGCTTTGGATGTGGCACGCTCTTCAGCCAGAATTGTCTGTGTCCATGAGGATGATTCTGTGATTGCAGAATTCTGGTATGGCTCTGCCTGTTCAGCAAACAGGAGAGGACTGATCTTGTGATGGTTGGTTTTTGTTCTCAGACAAAACTGGTGAGACCTTGCATTTGTTTAAGACTCTCAGGCTAATGTTCATTGGGAGTTGTATCCTGGCCACAAAGGGGCCACCACTACAGCAGTCAGCAACAGTGTTGTTCACAGCCTTTCTTCGGACAGCCCTCCTTCCCTGTGAGGCAGCTTGCAGGTAAATACAAGCTGCATTACAACAGCTTATGAGGTAGCTCAGACTGTGCCTCCATGGAGATTGCAGGGGCCGTTTGACAAGAGTCCAAGTGACATTGATTATCATTCCTCAGTGATGTTTCAATTTTGGACATTGTAGTGCTGGCACTTGGTCCTCTTTACATACTTTTGCCAAGCACTGTGCTATCATGACTGCTCCAAGATCAGATGCAAACATTGGTAAGTCCGTCCTGCAGTCATTATTTAAATAGATCCTGAGACCCACCTCCCACATGTACAGCTTGTAAGTCACTTAAGTGGAATGCACATCTGCAACCACTTGAAGAAGAAAATGGCTGCTTACCTGTTTGGTAACTGTTCTTCGAGATGTCGGTGCAAATGGGTATTCCATGACCCACCCTCCATCCTCTCTGCATTGGAGTCTCTACTCTTGTTGTTCTGTGCAAAGAAACTGAGGGGGATCGGGGCACCACCAACCTTTCAGAGCCAGGGAAGGAGGTTAGGGCCACAGTGCTAGAACACTCCCTCTACAAGTACTAGTAGGCAAACTTCTCCAGTTTCGATGTGCTGGGCATGGAATACATGTCTTCACCCATATCACGAAGAACAACAGTAACAGAACAGGTAACTAACCTGTTCTTTATACATTGATGGTTAGATTGAGACCATCAAAATAACTTCAAAGACGGTCTGTCTACACTACAATGTAAACTCATGGTTAATAGAACTTGAATTAGCAGACCCTGAGTTTGTTAACCTAGGACTTGAGTGTCTACACTCATTGTAACCTTGGATTAGGAATTGTTTAACCCTTGGTCCCAACCTAGGGCTCCAGTGTCTACACTGCATTATGAAGGCCTGAATCCAAACACCCATATCCCAGACTTCCTAGCACCCTCCCAAAATGTGGCTACCCTAGCCCCTCGTTTGTGCTGCAGTGTTGGAAAACTTCACTGTCCGTCAAAGGACAAAGAAAGTTGGCTTGTGTGATTGTGGAATACTTCTGGTGACTCCCAAAGCTGCGTCTACACCGCAAAGCAGTAGGGCTTGAACCTGGGTCCCGGTTTGACTCAGGCTTGGACCCTCCATCCCTGTGGACCTGGATCCCTGGGTTAACGCAATTTGTCTATAGAAGGAAGTGAGGTTAGGACGAAGCCTAAATTCTAAGCCTGGGCTTACTTTTCAGAGTAGACATATCCAGAAGGGGCCCGAACCTCAGCTAATATAAATTAGTACAGATCCATTAACTTCAATGAAGCTGTGTTCATTTACACCAGATAAAGATCTGGTTCAAGATCTTTTTTTTTTTTTTTAAATTTAAATCCCTCTTCTACCCTTTATCTGGTAGTCCATTTTGAAATATAGAACATAACATCTCACTTGTAATTTCAGATACATTGATGTGCCTTTGAGATGTATGCAGCTGGGCTTTTGAATGCATAAGCAGTAGGAGATTTTTCAGGCAAGACTGCAGTTCCCTCCCACGTATCTGGAGATTACATAATCAGATCCTGTGCGTGCTTCATGCAACTGGAAAATAGGGACAAATTAGAAACAGCAAAGTGAAATTAACTTCTAGTTATTTAAAGGAAAGCTGGGAGCTGGCAGGTTTGCAGTATTATTATTGGGGAGACAGTGAAGCTGAGGGATTATTTTGGTGGGGAACACTGATTCCAGATTGGATTCAGACTATGGGCCAGGTGGATGAGGACAAAGGTGATTTTAAGTCACCTTTATTCTCCCACAATCTTGTGGTAAACCACAGTACAGTCTGATCTCCAGGATAAATTAGAACTGTACTGTATCCTCCTTGCCGAACTTGGTAAAATGCTATTATCTGCTTCCATGTGTTCAGAGGATAATGTATCATCTGGGAGGAAAGAGGAAATAGTTAAACTACACCTCTACCCACCCTGCTATAACGCGGTCCTGGGGAGCCAACAATCCCTACCGCGTTATAGCTGAAACCCCATTATATCGGGGTAGAGGCGGTAGGGCTCCAGCAGTGATTTAAAGGGCCTGGGGCTCCCCACAGCAGCTGGAGCCCCAGGCCTTTAAATCACCGGCAAGCCCTGCTGCTGCAGCCCGGGGTAATGGCAGCAGGGCTCCAGCAGTGATTTAAAGAGCTCCGGGCTCCGGCTGCTGCGGGGAGCCCAGGCCCTTTAAATTGTCGGCGAGTCCTGCTCCTGCAGCCCCAGGGTAGCGGCAGAAGGGCTCCAGCGGGATTTAAAGGGCCCAGGGCTCCCCGCAGCAGCCAAAGCCCCGGACCCTTTAAAGCACTGCCAGAGCCCCGCTGCTACCGCACTATACGCGAACCTGTGTTATATCGGGTTGCATTATAGCGGGCTAGAGGTGTATGTTTTTTTAACAGAAGGACCTTTTGGGCTTTTTCATTTTAAAAGGTGACTTATTACTAGGGAAGGTTGAATAGCCAAATAAAAAAAAGTCCTAATATTCAAGTAATTTCACTAGAATTTGTCAAATATGTTCACCAAATAGAATCTCACTAGCTATGGAGATGATCAGAGAGTACTAAAAGTATTAACTGAATAAATTATTTGACTCATAGCAGTAAAAACTGTTGAATCGTCTGTTTACTTGAATATTATTTGATCAGCTGTACCTAACTCATCTTTGTTTTTGCTATGCCTTATTTCCTTCTCTGGCTTTGCTCCACTTTTTTTTCTTTTCTTTTTTTTTCTATGCTAGATCATGCTGTATCTTTTCCTGAGTTGTTTTAAGTGTCTGTTTCTTTTTCTTCTCTCTCTCTCTTCCCCATCTCTCTCTTTTTTTGCTATATTTTGCCCCCACTGCCTCTCCTGTACTTTGTCTTTTCATCCTTCTCCCTCCAAAATCTGAGTTTTACATTTCTTTTCTCTAATTTACCCCATTAGTCTCTCCCTCCCTTTTCTTATGCCCGTCCACATACACCTCTACCTCGATATAATGCTGTCCTCGGGAGCCAAAAAATCTTACTGTGTTATAGGTGAAACCGCGTTATATCGAACTTGCTTTGATCCTCTGGAGCGCGCAGCTCTGCCCCCCCGCCCCCCCGAGCGCTGCTTTACTGTGTTGTATCCAAATTCGTGTTATATCGAGTCGCTTTATATCAGGGTAGAGGTGTACTCAAAAACTGCAGGACACTGCAAAAATATAGAGGCCGGGCTCTCCAGGAACACCTGATCCCAACGTCATGGAACAAAACTTACTTGATTTACTGCATTTTATCTTTATGGGGCAATTTCTGTATTTAAAGGTGCTCAGACAGGAGAAATTAACATCTATTTAGCACCTGGTTAAACATTACTTGACCCCTTCCTTGATGCTGGCTAAATGCATCCCTATTCGGTAGAAGCATTGCTATTGCTGTGGCTGCTGTTCACTGTTGCTAGAGTCAATTGGTTCTCTAGGGCTGTGGCTACACTTAGCACTTCAAAGCGCTGCCGCGGTAGCGCTGCCGCGGCAGCGCTTTGAAGCGCTAAGTGTAGTCAAAGCGCCAGCGCTGGGAGAGAGCTCTCCCAGCGCTGTCCGTACTCCACCTCCCTGTGGGGAATAACGGACAGCGCTGGGAGCCGCGCTCCCAGCGCTGGGACTTTGACTACACTGGTGCTTTGCAGCGCCGCAATTTGCAGCGCTGGAGAGGGTGTGTTTTCACACCCTGCTGCAGCGCTGCAAATTTGTAAGTGTAGCCAAGCCCTTGGAGAAGAGTGGATGAAGCAGCCATTCTGATTAAGTGGGCACTATATTATAAACTACTTTTTTCAGTGTCATTTCTGCAGCTTTTATTGAACTCTTTCCTATGGGCAGAGCAAAGGAAATGTAAGAAAATAAGAGAACACATCAACATCTAGCATTGATGAACCTAATATAGTTTGTTAATAATTAGGCTGTTAGCATGTGAGTATTGCTGGTTTTGGTTAGAGATTTATACCGTTGATCTTGTCCAAACTTGCGCTTTTTAGGGCTGGTCTACACTAAGGGGAAAATCGATATAAGATACGCAACTTCAGCTACGTGAATAACTTAGCTGAAGTCGAAGTATCTTATATCGATAACTTACCCGTCCTCACGGCGCGGGATCGATCTCCGGGGCTCTCCAAATCGACGCCGCCACCGCCGTTCGCGGTGGTGGAGTTCCGGAATCGATATAAGCGCGTTCGGGGATCGATATATCGCGTCTAGATGAGACGCGATATATCGATCCCTGAAAAATCGATCGCTACCCGCCGATACGGCGGGTAGTGTAGACGTAGCCTTAGATACTTAATTTTCTACTGTCAGGGGCAGGCAGTTTTCCAGAGGCAGGTAATTTTAACCACTGTGTTGTTTAATTAGCATTTTGCTGTTACACTAATTGAATCTATTTCCCTATGTTAAGTTCTCCTCACACCTTCTATGGGCCATCTTAATTATCACTTCAAAAGGTTTTTTTTCCTCCTGCTGACGATAGCTCATCTCAATTGATTAGACTCTTCCTGTTGGTATGCATACTTCCACCTTTTCATGTTCTCTGTATGTATAAATATCTCTGTCTGTGTGTTCCATTCTATGCATCCGAAGAAGTGAGCTGCAGCTCACGAAAGCTCATGCTAAAATAAATTTGTTAGTCTTTAAGGTGCCACAAGTACTCCTGTTCTTTTTGCGGATACAGACTAACACGGCTGCTACTCTGAAACCTGTCATTTTGCTGTTGTTACTATCAGCATTGGATCATTGCATCATTGGAGACGTACAGGTTTGAATTTGCTTGCATAGATATACTCTTAGTGAATATTTTCTTGTGATCATCTTTATAAATAATATAAAAGCATTTAAGCATGGTCACGATATTGAAGGAAAAATAGTTGAAGGAAATTGAACTCTACATAGGGTGTTTTTTGCATTTCCAGCAGTTAAGTTCTGGATCATTTTCATTTATGACTTAAATATTGATTGTATTATCAAAGCAAAGATTATTAGGTATATAGACTACGTGAAATAGTATGGAGAGGATCAGAAGAACAATGCCATATCTGATCTTTGGATTTGATTTTCCAGAACTCTGGGTCAGGAGCATAATCTTTAATGAAAACCTCTGTGTTACGGGCCACTCTTTAATTTCAAGGCTGTTGCCTCCATATCCTCACAGTTGTCTGAAAATATTAAATCACTAATTAATGTTGCCTAGGTTATTGCTCTCAGCTAAATGAGAACATTTTCTCTTTGTATAGCAAACCACACTACCCTGCATAGACTAGTGCATATGCATTATGATAGTCTCTAATTACATGGTGTCTCTCTGGTTTTTTCCCCATGACAGGACCCCTGTCTCATTCAGTGCAGAGAGTGGACCTGCTCTGGGGATGAATTGTAGCAAAGGAGGACCCCATCTCAATCACTGCCGAGGTTAGAAGATGTGTAGCAAATGAGGCAGTCGATTGTAGAAAGAGAAAAGATGGTCTCACACTTACGGCAGTGGAGTGCTTCTCTGGATAATTTGAGTCTATCCCTGCCACTGCCACAGAGTTCCTATGTGGTGCTAATCAAGTCCAAACTAGTTTCACTGTCTGTTTTCCATTTTCTGGGTGCCTGACTTTCTGGGTGCCTAGGATCTGTTTTTTCAGAAGAGCTGCTCACTCATCGTTGCAATTGAAGCCTATGAGCGCTGTGCTTTGAACATATGAAGTGCTGTATAATGCTTAGTACTCTGAAAAATCAGGTCCTCAATATTACCCAGAATTAATGGATACTTTTGGCCCTAATCTCTGTGTCTCATCCACACACTTCACAGAGAAGTTAGGAAAATAAATTAATGTTTGTGAAGTACTCAGATACTATGGTGATGAGCACCATATAAAAGATCCTGAGGAAATTAATAATTCTGTCTTCAGAGCAGGGTCTGAACAGTGTGCAATAAGTAAGGCGTAGAGGTCAGACACTGAACTTGTGCACTGAATGAAACTGGTCCTGTGCAAAAAAAGTAATTTTTGGTCATATAATTAAAGACTGTATCATGAGCCTTGTATATTAAAAATGTATACACTTGGACTTAGGTTGAAATAGAAATAAGAGGCAGACTTGTTGAAAGTCTCTGGGTAAGGATAAAAGGGGTAAAAAACAAGGGTGATGTCATGGTAGGGGTCTACTACAGACCACCAAACCAGGAAGAAGAGGTGGATGAGGCTTTTTTTTAAACAACTAACAAAATCATCCAAAGCACAGAACTTGGTGGTGATGGGGGTACTTCAACTACCCGGACATCTGTTGGGAAAATAACACAGCAGGGCACAGATTATCCAACCAGTTCTTGGAATATATTGGAGGCAGTTTTTTATTTCAGAAGATGTAGAAAGCTACTGGGGGAGGCTGTTCTAGATTTGATTTTGACAAATAGGGAGGAACTGGTTGAGAATTTGAAAGTAGAATGCAATTTGAGTGAAAGTGATCATGAAATGGTAGAGTTCATGATTCTAAGGAATGGTAGGATTCAGAACAGCACAATAAAGACAATGGATTTCAAGAAGGCAGACTTTAGCAAACTCAGGGAGTTAGTAGGTAAAATCCCATGGGAAGCAAGTCTAAGAGGAAAAACAATTTAAGACAGTTGGCAGTTTTTCAAAGAGACATGTTTAAGAGCACAAGAGGAAACTATCCCACTGCTCAGGAAAGATAGGAAGTATGGCAAGAGACCACCTTGGCTTAACCAGGAGATCTTCAATGATCTAAAACTCAAAAAAGAGTCCTACAAAAAGTGGCAACTTGATCAAATTACAAAGGATGAATAGAAACAAATAACACAAGTATGTTGGGACAAAATTAGAAAGGCCAAGGCACAAAACAAGATCCAACTAGGTGGGGACATAAAAGGTAACAAGAAAACATCCTACAAATACTTTAGAAGCAAGAGGAAGACCAAGGACAGAGTAGACCCTTTACTCAATGAGGGGGGAAAGACAATAACAGAAAATGTGGAAATGGCAGAGGTGCTTAATGACTTATTTGTTTTGGTTTTCACCAAGAAGGTTGGTGACGATTGGACATCTAACATAGTGAGTGCCAGTGAAAATGAGGTAGGATCAGAGCCTAAAATAGGGAAAGAACAAGTCAAAAATTACTTAAACAAGTTAGTTGTCTTTAAATCACCAAGGCCTGATGAAATGCATCCTAGAATACTCAAGTTGCTGACTGAGGAGAGATCTGAGCCATTAGCAATTATCTTTGAAAAGTCATGGCAGACAGGAGAGATTCCAGAAGACTGGAAAAGGGCAAATATAGTGCCCATCTATAAAAAGGGAAATAAGGACAACCCGGAGAATTACAGCCCGGTCAGCTTAACTTCTGTACCTGAAAAGATAATGGAGCAAACAATTAAGAAATCAATTTGCAGACACCTAGAAGATAATGAGGTCATAAATAACAGTATGGATTTTTCAAGAACAAATCATGTCAAACCAACCTGATAGCTTTCTTTGACAGGGTAACAAGACTTGTGGATGGGGGGAAATGGTAGATGTGGTATATCTTGACTTTAATAAGGTTTTTGATACTGTCTCTCATGACTTTCTTATAAACTAGGGAAATACAACCTAAGGTGGGTGCATAACTGATCGGAGAATCATAGAATATCAGGGTGAGAAGGGACCTCAGGAGGTCATATAGTCCAACCCCCTGCTCAAAGCAGGACCAATTCCCAACTGAATCATCCCAGCCAGGGCTTTGTCAAGCCTAACCTTAAAAACCTCTAAGGAAGGAGATTCCACCACCTCCCTAGGGAACCCATTCCAGTGCTTCACCACCCTCCTAGTGAAAAAGTTTTTCCTAATATCCAACCTAAACCTCCCCCACTGCAATTTGAGACCATTACTCCTTGTTCTGTCATCAGGTACCACTGAGAACAGTCTAGATCCATCCTCTTTGGAACCAAAATCATTCCCAGAGAGTAGTTATCAGTGGTTCACAGTCATGCTGGATAGGCATAACGAGTGGGGTCCCACAGGGATTGGTTCTGGGTCTGGTTCTGTTAAATATCTTCATCAATGATTTAGATAATGGCATAGAGAGTACACTTATAAAGTTTGCAGACGATACCAAGCTGGGAGGGGTTGCAAGTGCTTTGGAGGGTAGGATTAAAATTTAAAATGATCTGGACAAACTGGAGAAATGGTCTGAAGTAAATAGGATGAAATTCAATAAGGACAAATGCAAAGTATACCACTTAGGATGGAACAATCGGTTGCAAAATGGGAAATGACTGCCTAGGAAGGAGTACTGCGGAAAGGGGTCTGGGGGTCATAGTGGAGCACAAGCTAAATGAGTCAACAGTGTAACACTGTTGTAAAAAAAAAAAAAAAGCAAACATCATTCTGGGATGTATTAGCAGGAGTATTGTAAGCAAGACACAAGGAACAATTCTTCCGCTCTACTCCGCACTGATTAGGCCTCATCTGGAGTATTGTGTCCAGTTCTGTGCACCACATTTCAGGAAAGATGTGGACAAATTGGAGAAAATCCAGAGAAGAAGAGCAACAAAAATGATTAAAGGGCTAGAAAACACGATCTGTGAGGGAAGATTGAAAAAATTAGGTTTGTTTAGTCTGGAGAAGAGAAGACTCAGAGTACATAAAAGGTTGTTACAAGGAGGAGGGAGAAAAACTTGTTCTTAACCTCTGAGGTTGGGACAAGAAGCAATGGGCTTAAGTTGCAAGGATGGTTTAGGTTTGACATTAGGGAAAAACTTCCTAACTGTCAGAGTGGTTGAACACTGGAATAAATTGCCTAGGGAGGTTGTGGAATCTCCCTCATTGGGGATTTTTAAGAGCAGGTTGGACAAACACCTGTCAGGGATGGTCTAGATAATACTTAGTTCTGCCTTGAGTGCAGGGGACTGGACGAGATGACCTCTCGAGGTCCCTTCCAGGTATCTTTATGGCATTTCTTAAATTCTGAGTGCTTGACTTTGCAACTTTAAAATGCTCTTTTAACATAAGTTGTGTGTAATATATAAAATTGTTGAAACTTTTAAGTCTATCATCACATGGCCCTGCAGAGCAAGTACCATTGGAAAGGGGAGATTGTCAGATCCCAGCGGGACTCATTGCTTGCACTTAACCTTGGAATATCCAAAGACAGATTGCATTTCTGCATATTTATGGACTGAAAACAGTTTTCATTCACTTATAGAGGCACATTTGGGCGCAGCGTAACAAAGTCACATGGCTCTACAGGCATTTTTGTTTTCAAAATTAGTATCAATAGCATTTCTTTGTGGGGGGGGGGGGGAGAAATGCCACCCTCAATTATACTACAATATTTTTTTTTCTGTAAATTATGTGGCAGATACAGAGTACATAATGGCTTGGTGTTTAGAGGTTTTATCAGTAGGAGTTTAGAATGGTCACATTACTCATGAGTGGCTTGGTCAATGTCAAGATTTTGAGTACTAGATGAAAGGGGTGAGTGTGAGAGAGAAAAGGGAGAAGAGGGGCATGGGTGGATGGAAGAGTGTATGAATAGGAAACTGAGAAGCTCCCCATTCCATTGCTATAAAGTTCCTATTTAGATCTGCAGAGTTGCATGATATCTGCCTAGAACAAATTACTGATCCAGGACTTAACATTACTTTTTCTGGGCATTGGGCCAATGTAATTTTGGGAAGAATTCCATGTTTGGGGAAAGAAGAAAACATTTCTATAGGAGCTGAATTTAAAAATAACTGTATAAAACTTTGTGCTTGTTTGAAGCCGCTCCCAGGTTTGAAGTGCCAGAATAAGTCTCAGTGGAAATTGATGAGTGGGCAGAGTGTTAGTGATGCAGTCAGAAGTTCACAATAACTAAAATTATCACATGGCTTTGCAGTTGAGCATCACCACCTTTTATATGGGTTGCATGCACAAGATAGGCAGTAGCCACAAGGTGGGATCTCCCCAGCCCATACTTACTACTTCCAAGAACAAACAGTCTCAGAGTATGCACCGAGATTTTCTTTCACTGAGCTTTTGATCCACATTCATCTTCTCCCTTGGTCAGCACAGCGCCTTCCCCACTCTTGCTCCCCTTTTCTTGCCTGGTATATAAAGCATGTGGATCTGATTGAGCAGCCTGGACCTCTCAGGTCCCTTTGAACAAGGATAAGAGAGGAAGGTGTTGGGGAATCCCAAGTTTCATGGGGGTGCTGGGATGTGACAGCCTCAGTGTCCATAGTCCTAATAAGATCCAGATGGGTATTAAATCCCCTCACAGCTGGATGTGCTTGCACTATATATCTGAACTAGAAATGGGCTGAGGCAGTCTGACATCCCTCCTGTTGTAAGAGGCTTATGGACGTAACTGAAATTCAGTGCTAAAAAGGGAGCAGTACCTCTGACTGGCCTATATATATTTAGATTTTGATTGGTAAGAGAGGTTCTTCTTTGAGTAGTGTCCCTGTGGGTGCTCCGCTTTAGGTGCACATACTCCCCTGTACCTGTTTGGTGGCAGTGCCTACTTTGGCCTGTGCACCTGCCGTACACATCCTTGGGATCTGTACTGAGGCGGTATAGGACTGTCTGGGTGAACCTCCCTCAGTTCCTTCTCAACCGCCTTTGGCCAGAGATGGAGTTTAACATGTGCCTGTTTGCTGTGTGCCTGTTCCCTCTTTCACGAGTGTTTTAGTTTTGTTAGTTAGTTGTTGGAATATTTGTTCCCCTTTTTTTTTCTTTTTTCCCTGTTGAGGGTCTTGAACGAGTGTTCTTCTGTCAGGGATGTTGGGCTCTGCAGGCTTCAAAAGGCAACTCTCTTGTAAAGAAGCAATCCCCATTAGTGACAGGCACTCCAAGTACATTCTTTATTTGGGGGACTCACATATTCCCAGCAAGTGCAAGATCTGCACTTCTTTTAAGGGAAGATCCCGGAAGAACAGAGAAATAGACCGTATGCTTTTAATGATGGAGCACGCCTTAAGACGAGCTTCTGACCTAGGTGCAGAAACGCCCCCCTCTACAGGGACCCCGTCACCTCTGTTAGCGCCTTGTCATCATCGAGAGCATGGTCACCGAGAGCTTCAAAGCTTTCATTGAAACCCTGGTCTCCAACACTCCCCATGAATGAGTTACCAATAACTGCACCAATAGCTTCCCCTCAAAGTCTAAGAAGAGGGATAAGAGGAGCACAACTGAGAGTTCCTCATCAAAGATCTGGTCACTGGAGACCTCCGGCCCCAAGAGGAGTGCTGCTGAGGCTCTGAGCACTTAGGGTACTGTGAAGCTTGCTAAGACTTAAACTACCTCAGTGGTAAAGGGCTCAGTTCTGAAGAGCACTACAGCCAAGAAAACGACTTCAATAGAATCCTCAACCCCATGGTACTGATGTCAGCACCTCACAGAACAGCTTCTGCAACATCATCAATGCCTGTACGAAGTTCTGTTGGTAGAGTTCAGCTCAGTCCCACAGGGAACACACAAGACCTTGCTTGCCAGTACCATCCATCCCTTCTCTCCACTCTGAGCCTGAGGAGACCTTTGAGGAGCAAGAGGCAAGGGTGGACGAGTAGGTTAACCCCCCCCCCCTTTACAAACTTCTTTTTGTTGTCACCTGATGAGACAGTAATGCCGCCACTGTCATCGTTAGGTCATGACGTTAGGCAATTCCAGGACCTGCTGAAGTGGCTCAATGACACCATGCAAATTACCCTGAAAGAAGTCCAGGATTCCCATCACAAGCTCCTGGACATATTGCACACCTGTATCTCAGCATGGGTAGCACTGCCAATTAACGAATCCCTCCATGAGCCAGTCAAAACCATCTGACAAACTTCAGCAACACTCCCTCCCACATGCAAGTAGACCGATAATAAATACTATGTCCGGGCCAGGGATTCTGAGTTTTTATTCTCACCCAGCACCAAAATCTCTGATTGTGGACAGTCAATGAAAGTTGCAGGGAACATACCCAAAAGCCACCCCCTATAATAAGAACAGAAAGGTCTGGATCGTTTCTGGTCGAAAGAGTTAATAGTCAGCAACACTACTGTTCAGAATAGCTAATCACCACGCTGTACTGTCAGAATATGACTACCTGACCTATCAGCAGTTTAATGCTTTTATTGACCATTTGCCACAAGAACATTGAGAACAGTTCGTGGCAAAAATTCACTGCAAGCTTCACTCAGTGTGAAGAGTTAAGGAGTAGGTGGAGCTATATAGTGCCAACCTCTTGGGTGCTGGTTTGCAGAGCACAGTGCATCCCTGGGAGCGTTGTGTCCCCCATTACTGCAAAACCAGGGAGCTTTGAGATGCTTCCTTATAATCACCATAGGCTGGTGAAGCTGGGAACTGTCCACAATGCAGAGCTGGGATTAATGCTACTGTCTAGCACTGAACTGTTTAAATGTCAGGTAGATGACTGCATGCTGAATCTGATGATTTTTCTGGTACAGATTTAAGCCTTTCAGATAAACTTGGATCTCTTTATCTCCAGGTTAAACCAAAATTTCTGTTCACGAGTGAATAGATGGAACTTTGGCTTGGATAATTTCTGTTTTGTATTTTACCCAATTACAAGATACAAAACAATAGCCTGCCAGCTGCTGCCTTTTGTGGGTTAAATGTGTAGCATTGTTGGCTAGGATTACAGCCAGCATTGTTCATGGAGTCTGTAGTTTAAAACCTCTTAGATATTTGGCATTTAAGGTATTAGAACATTGACATAGCAGGTGAAATAATTTGGTGTAGCAACAACTGATAGTTTAAGTCTGTCAGGATATGATTGCAACTGCAAGTTTATTTTATGTCTTTAGATTATTAGTTTAAATGAGAGGGCACTGTGCTTTCTGTAATTCACGTCTCTCCTTAAAAGACACCTCTTCATAAAAATCAAACCTTCTTTCTATCCTTCCTTCGTCCCTCCCTCTTCTGAGCCATTGTCCGGTATGTTGTTGCCTTTAAACTATAAACTCTTCAGGCTGGAAAACCTGTTTTGTAAAGAACCTTGTAAGTGCAGTGACATACAAATGTTTTATGCAGTATATACACATTGATGCAATCATATTAAAAGAAAAATAGTTTAAGGGGTGGATAGACCATTCAATTCCTATCCTGCATCTGTCTCCATGCAGTTCACCCAGGCAAATTCAGTTGCAAGATTCATAGATTACAAGGCCAGTAGGAGCCACTGGGATCATCTAGTCTGGCCTGTTGCGTGACTCAGGCCGTGGACTTCCTTGACTTCATTCCTATTTGAACTTGAGCATATTTTTTTAGAAAAACTTGCAATCTTGATTTTAGAATTGCCACACATGGAGACTCCACCGCAACCTTTGGTAAGTTGTTCCAATGACTAATTACCCTCATCATTTAAAGATTTGCATCTTACTTAGTCTGAATCTATCTTGCTTCAACTTCAAGCCACTGGATCTTGCCTTTAGACCTGCGGCTACATTGAAGGAGGGATCTCACAGGACAGTAAGAAACTGGGGAGGAATGATGGAGTTAGAATAAAGCTTTAGAATGGATCGGCTTTTTCAAACTTATATTCATGATATTTATGATGTAATTTGTTCCAGCTGGCAGGCCTGCAGCTCAGATCCTTAGGGTCTGTGTGAAATAATTATCATTTCAGGGTAACTTAAAATACAGTGTTAATTACATTTTCAAACAAGCAATACTCCACTCCCCCCTTTTTTGGGGATTTTGTTGCAAGTACAAGTTTTAAAATTTTTAGCAAAACCTTAGCAATTCACCTTTGAACACCTTTATTGGGGATTTAGCTTTCTGTAGCAAATGCAGAACAGATAGCTCAAGACTCTCTTGTTCACTCGTTCACATTTTTCCTTAATTATTGTACGTTAAATAGGGTTAAAGACTTAAACTGAAATCTATATTTTTATTCAAGAGTATGATGGGTCATACGTAGTAGGCAGGACATTGAGTCAAGACAGAGTATATTACACTGGTATCATGAAAGTATATGTTGTAACTCATTCAATTACATCAGCATTTTTCCTTCCGGTATTTTTATTTTCTCGAGGCTACAGATCTCATTATTTTTTAGTTCCTCTGGGGGAAGCAACATTTTTCTTCTTACACTCACAAGCCTTGAAAACAGTATTTTTCCTGTGTATTTGTGTGTATATCCATGTATTATATAGAAGGCTACAATTATGTCATGGAATCCATGACTTCCAGCGACCTCCGTGACATTGGGGGCCCCCAGCTGCCCTGTAGTGCGAAAAACTGCATGTGCTACATGGGGTGTACGGAGCATGCTCAGTAACATCTGCTGAAGCTAGCAGCAGGGGACCCCTGCAGCAGCCTAGCATCTGCGGGCTATGGGGGACCCCCGCAACTGATAGGCAACGGCGGGGACTCCTGAGATCCCCAGCTGCCACCGCTGGCAGGGTCCCCACGCCCTCTCCCTCCAGCAGCTGCTTAGCCGCCGCGAGCAGCTGGTCCCTGCCGCTGCTGTAGGCAGAGGGATCCTGGAGCTGCTCAGTGGCTGCTGGAAGGGCCATTCACCCCCTTCCCCTCCCCCTAAGCTGGCGGTGGAGCGGGGGGACCTAGGAGCTGCTCAGTGACCGCAAGCAGCCATCCCCCACCCCCGCAGCTTCCAGCTGCCTCCGGCCACAGCAGAGGGACCTCAGAGCTGCTTAGTGGCAGCTGGAAGGGGCCCTCCACTGCTCCCCAACTGGCGGTGGTGGGGGAACCCCCCCCCAATGCTCCATCTCTGCAGGGCAGTGGGGACCCCTCAGCTCCCAGCTGCTACAGGAGCGGGGGGGGGGGGTGTCAGGCTGCTGGGCCCTCTTCCCTCCCCATTTTGTCAGGAATGATTTTAGTAAAAGTCAGGCACAGGTCAAGACAAGTCCTTGCTTCTCCTAGGTGGAGGCACGGCTAGGGGGCTCTGCATGCTACCTCTACCCACAGGTGTCACCCCTGTGGTTCCCACTGGCCACAGTTCTCAGCCAATGGGAGCTGCGGAGCCAGTGCTTGGGGTGAGGCGGAGGCAGTGCACAGAGCTACCTAGGAGCAGCAGGGACAGGTTGCCAATTGTGGGGAGCCACCTGAGGTGAGTGCCCCCCTGGATCCAGCACCCCAAAACTCCCTGCATTCCAACCTCCTGGCTCGAGCCCCTGCCCGTACCCCAACTCCCTCCCAGAGCCCACATCCCGCACTCCCTCCCATGCCCCAACCACCAGCCCCGCACCCCTTCATGCACCCAAACTCTCCCTTCCTCTTAGTTAACTGGAATTCCCCCCCCATTCCTCCAACGTGTGTTGATAAAAAAGCTTTGACTGTAGTTTCCACCATCACCAAGGTGCCCCAGTGTGTGGAACAGAGCACTAAATGGATATGGCCAGTTTTCTCAAGCTTAAACCTAGAAAAGACCGAATGAAAGTTGAAGGAGAGGAAATCCTTAACCTCAACTATTATCTGTGGTATTGGATTACAGATCATCACTGCTCCTGGACGTGCCATTGTCATAGTGACCAGGAGTTTCTCCTTCTCTCTCTCTCTAACAAACTTGCATCATTCTCTCTTAGACAGGAACCTAGCCATGGTGATCCATGCTTTTGCCTCCTTCGAGTTAGGTGACTGCACCTTACTTAACATGGGGCTAAACACAGCTTCCACAAGAAAGCAGAAGACTTACAGCTCTCAGCACCCTGCTTTATATTCCACAAAGATCAATTCAGCTGGCTGTCCATTCACTCCAGAAGAAAATTCCAATCTACTGTCTCCTTGAATGATTGTAACCTGGCTCCCTCAGAGATGCCCCCCCCCCCCCCAGCTACGCTACTGCATCTATGCTCCATGGGGACAATGCAGCTGCAGAGACCTAGATTTAGACCCTCAAATGCGGGAGCCAGAGCTTTCTCAATACCAGGACCCGAGCTCTAGTGTAGGAAGCCCAAGCCTGGCTAGGTTTGAAATGCACCTTTTCAATTTTCATTTTTCTCCGGAAATGTTTCCTTTTTAAAAAATTTTAAAAATAAAGTTGAACAACGTATTTGTACACCCCTGTCGCCTGGAGGAATGTAGAGAGAAAACACCAGTTGGACTAGTTTCTTTGGCTTCTTCCTTACTTCGGCACTAACGCCCTGATGTAGCAAATCAGTTAAATATGTACTAAACTTTAAGCATGTGAATAGTTCCCGTGGCTTCAAAGGGAGTATTCCTCCTTTGCTTAAGTGTTTTGCTGGATTGTGCCCTTGGATGCCTAGGTAATAGGTTCCATATACATAGCACAGATAGGCAAGAGCAATCTTGGCTGAAACATGTTCCTCTGAATTGCCTTCCTTTATATTAGCAGCAAAGAATCCTGTGGCACCTTATAGACTAACAGACGTTTTGCAGCATGAGCTTTCGTGGGTGAATACCCACTTCTTCGGATGCAAGTGGTGGAAATTTCCTGAGGCAGGTATATATAAGCAAGCAAGAAGCAAGCTAGAGATAACGAGGTTAGATCAATCAGGGTGGATGAGGCCCTGTTCTAGCAGTTGAGGTGTGAAAACCAAGGGAGGAGAAACTGGTTCTGTAATTGGCAAGCCATTCACAGTCTTTGTTTAGTCCTGAGCTGATGGTGTCAAATTTGCAGATGAACTGGAGCTCAGCAGTTTCTCTTTGAAGTCTGGTCCTAAAGTTTTTTTGCTGTAGGATGGCCACCTTAAGATCTGCTATTGTGTGGCCAGGGAGGTTGAAGTGTTCTCCTACAGGTTTTTGTATATTGCCATTCCTAATGTCTGATTTGTGTCCATTTATCCTTTTCCTTAGAGACTGTCCAGTTTGGCCGATGTACATAGCAGAGGGGCATTGCTGGCATATGATGGCATATATTACATTGGTGGAAGTGCAGGTGAATGAACCGGTGATGTTGTGGCTGATCTGGTTTGGTCCTGTGATGGTGTTGCTGGTGTAGATATGTGGGCAGAGTTGGCATCGAGGTTTGTTGCATGGATTGGTTCCTGAGCTAGAGCTTTATATTGTAATCTAGGAAATGGCTATACATATAAATTGCTGCTATTACATGTTCTAGACCCTGACATATGATCCAGCCTGATTATTTGGGCTTTTGAAAGTTGAGGAAACTTCGGAACAGATTGGGTTAATTCCCAAAGCTTGATATGCTATTGCATAATTTTAGAAATCAACTCCAAAAATGGTATTTTGAAAGATTCCAGTTAGGCATGGTAGAGTGAGTCATTCAGTTTTTCAATAGGCAGATTGTCCTGTGGCATCTTATAGACTAACAGAAGTTTTGGAGCATGAGCTTTTGTGGGTGAATACCCACTTCGTCGGATACATGTGCATGTGCATCCGACGAAGTGGGTATTCATCCACGAAAGCTCATGCTCCAAAACTTCTGTTAGTCTATAAGGTGCCACAGGACTCTTTGCTGCTTTTACAGATCCAGACTAACACGGCTACCCCTCTGATAATAGGCAGATTGTATCCCTGCATTGACTTCTTTGCATAGATTATAGAGATTTTATAACACAATACAAGAAGGAGATCTACAAGAACTAGGAGTGTTTTTTTGTTTTTTTCCGATTTTTTTTTTTTAATGAAATGTTTGAGTTTTTCTTTTGATGGCAGGAGACTGATTAGGGAGACGTACCCATTTAACACACTTTGACCTTTATGGGGATTATGTTTCTGCCATCATGAGACTATTCCCCTAAATGGCTAACCAGTATTAAGCTCAGATAAGCAGCCCACCAGAGTGAAGAAGGCAATATAGAAAAACAGACATATCTCAGGCATTAAGGACCAAATTGAGATTATGCCTAGGTCAGTGTAAGGAGACTCTCAATTCCTACTTGATTTTCCCCCTTGATCCAGAGGGCAAGCAACCTATGGCTCTTTACCAGTAGCAGATTACTTCCACCTCCAATCCACAACTTTCCCGTATCAGCTCAGTTGCACTGGCAGGCACATTGGGAAGTGGAACTGAGAATCCAGCCACCACTCAGTCCTCTCTGCTCACCGGCATGCAGGAGAAACAGCACCTCTTCTGAGCCAGCTTCACACATGCACCCAGAGAAGCAATTAGGTTGACTGCACAGAGTAGAGGGTGTGTGGGGTAGGAGATAGAGGAAGGTCTTTTGTTCCTTATTCCCTTGTGTGGCAGCGTAAGAGCAAGGCTCTATCAGTGCTCATTGAAGTCAGTGGGAATCTTTCTGCTGACTTCAGTGGGCACTGAATTCAGGCCTGTGTTTGCCTGAGGTATGTAGCTTTATTCTTTGGGCATTCCTGCTGTTGTGTGCTCAGCGCTGAATTTCTGTGTGAATATTAATTGATGTACGTTTTTGTCTTCCATTTTTACCTACTTCAGTGAAAACTAACAATAATCTATGGATACTATACAAGGGATAAATATTATCCTTTACTAACTTCTGGTTAAACATGAAATAATGGGCAGAAGATTGTGTCGAGGGAGGTAAGTAATTTCATTGTCTTTTATAGCTGTTCAAATATAAAACAGGTATTTCTATAGGTCATGTTCAGTAACATCATTTTTTTTTATTGTCACAGCATGGGAGTGGGAACATAGTGAATTTTATTGGCTGAAGAATAAGAAACGTGTTCTTATTTTTCAAAAATTAAATATAACACTGCTGTCTATTCCAAGAGCCATATATAGAGTTTTTGAAACCAGGTAACAAAGTGTTGATTTTCCTACTGCAACACAGTGAAAGCTCTGTGTTCCTCAGAAGAAGCTAGTTGCTAGGATACTTGTCCTTCATCCTCTTGTGGGGCTAGTGTTTCTATCTGTATATGCTAATGAGTTTAAGGAATGGCGATACGTCTTTACAATTGTGCCAGAAAAACCACCTCCCCTTTTTTCTTGTTTCGTTTTGCCCAGTGCTTTCTGTCCATGAGTTTTTAAAACTTAGATCTTTAGAACGTGGATCTTTCTGAAGTAAAGAATGAGGC
Source organism: Mauremys mutica (assembly GCF_020497125.1). Taxonomy (NCBI): domain Eukaryota; kingdom Metazoa; phylum Chordata; order Testudines; family Geoemydidae; genus Mauremys; species Mauremys mutica. The sequence goes on from NC_059073.1 coordinate 268,938,903, forward strand.
AGAGTCAGGTGCAAGTATAGAAAGTTTACTAATGTGGCATAAGCTTTTTGGGTTTGCCGAGGTTGTGTTCTACTTCAAACTGAACTGTGTTTCTTAATGTTGCTATATCTGAGAGATGATGTTGTTTCGATCATCATGTCTTGGATTTAAACTGCTAGTCCAGGCTCTAAATGGCCTGAAATGGAATTGTGATCAGAACTTGGCCTTAACAGCTATGATCCTTATGGTATGTTTACACTGCAGCTAGGAGCATGCTTTCCAGCCCAGGTAGACACACATGCACTAGCTCTGCTTGAGCTGGCGTGCTAAGAATAGCAGCGTGGGTGTTGTGGCACAGGTTGTGGTATGGGCTAGCTATATGAGTTTGGACCCAGGGTATGGGGCAGCTTTATGCTCATGCCACTGCCTGTGCTGCAGTGTCCACTCTGCTATTTTTAGCAGGTTAGCTCGAGCAGAGCTAGCCCATGTCGGTCTACCCCAGTGGTTCTCAAATTTTTGTACTGGTGACCCCTTTCACACAGCAAGCCTCTGAGTGTGACATCCCCCCCCCTTATACATTAAAAACAAGTTTTTATATATTTAACACTTATAAATGCTGGAGGCAAAGCAGGGTTCTGGGTGGAGGCTGACAGCTCACAACCCCCTGAGGGGTCCCGACTCCCAGTTTGAGAACCCCTGGTCTACTCGAACTGAGAAGCATGGTGCCAGCTGCAGTGTAGACATACCCTTAGGGACTTCGGTTTCGACAGTTCTAAGGGCCAAACATACATGACCTTCCTGTAGTCACCTTTCAGATTTTGGAATGGCTGTGTACGTTCCAACTTCTCATAGAGAGCTCAGCTAAGACTTGCCTCTCCTTTTCTCGTTAGGTTTCTCACAAAAAACTCCTTTTAAGACAGCAAATCAGTCAAGAAATATGGCATGTTTTCTTGGCACACTGCTATGCCAGGGAAGAATACAGTCTTTGGTCTGATTGCATATTTTTGTAATTCTGGTGTTGTTCAGATACCACAGTGGGGGGTGGATTATTGACTGTTGTGGGATTTCATGTTGTGGAGGTGCTCGAGGCTGATTTTTACCCTTGAGGAAGAAATTGTTTGGGAGTAAAAAAGACTTTGGGTCCCAATCCTGCAAACATGTAGGCACACGTGTAATTTACTTATGAGATGAGTCTCTGACCATTCTCAGGCTATGCAGGGCTGTGAGTCATCTTGATACCGCCTGCCTCCAGTGTGAGGGAGTCTTGCTTGTGGTAACTGGGTCAGTTCCCTAATGCTGGCGACTCAGGCACTCTCCTCCGGGCTATGCCAACACTGTCTTTGTCTTGCAGGTTAACAAGAGTTGTGCCTCAGTCCCCAACTCTCTTGAAGCATTCTCCTGACTCAGAAATCCCCGATCCTTTGCTCCCAATGGAGCACTGTACCTCCTGTTAGCAGTTTCACCTTAAACCCCTGCTCCTGTATAACATACCACACTTGTGAATACTTAGAATAAAACAGAAGAAGGTTGATTTAAGAAAGGATAGAGATTCAACTAGAAACAAGAGAATGTGATGGAAACAAGTGGTTACAATACAAAACAAAATAACAAAACTAAAACTAGAGTCTACACTTAGTAATAGTTGCCGTTCTTACCTAATAAAGTATTTTTTTCTCCCAGAGTTCAGTCTCTTCTAGAGTTGCCTGGCTTTACAGGAACCAGAATCCATACTTTCATGAAAACACCCCTGCGCCGAGATGTTTCCTCAGTGAATGGATTCAGAGTGCCTCTCGCCACTTGGTGTTATACTGAAACAGGCTTTTGTAATAGACAGAGCAATTAACCTGTCTGATGTAATATTCCTTTTTTAACGTCCAAGTGGTTTTGATTGTTTGCAGTTGTCTGATGGTTTTCCATTGGTTTTGGAATGGAGCAAGGTTTGACAGTTAAGCTTTGCATAATATCAGCTAACTAGGGAGGTGTGACAGTTACTTCCTGCTTGAATGGGCCATCCCTGAGACACATTTTCCACTGGTGATAACTTTTACTGCAAGACCATAAAGCATATTTTCAGAATAGTTATATTATTCTTTCAGTATTACCCGTTGTAGTCCCTAAGGCTAGCTTGCCTTTATTATATTATGCCTTTATTATACTCAGCAGTAATGCAAGGAACCTACAGGCCTGTATTCTGTAAGACATTGGCTTCAGCAGTTAGCATAAGGCTTGAGGCCTATGGACTTTGGCACAGATAAACAGCCCAACAGTAACTCGCAAGTTTTTGGCCACTGGTGATGAGGGGGGAAGTGACGGTAATGAAAAAGATGATAGCTAACATTTCAGGTTGTTCTGCAAGGAGATGGTGTGAGTATATGGCTGTGCAGATGTACATTCTGTAGTATCTCTGTCGACCTTACTGAGTTTGATTGCTTGTGACCTAGCTAAATGTATTAATAAACTATTTATAAATATAGAAGAGTTCCTATAGTGTGAGTGTTTCAACTGTGCAGATCGGGGTTCCCAACTATATAATAATTTGAATAATACTGGACCTGATCTTTGGACAAGAACCTGGCAACTCTCAAAGTGATAACTGGGAACTCTTAAGCAATCAATATAATTATTACATAATCTATAGATCAAGTTACACCATACATACATTTCGCAATGATTAAGTCTTGATTAAGTCACAAACTGTCTGTAGATACCTTACATGTCATTCCTTATCGATAAATACCCTGTACGATGTGTTATGTGTAATGAGTTTGTCGGGCCTGAGATGAGTTGATTGCAAAGAATAGGGGGCTTCTGTGTCATGGAGTTCCAGTAAGCTCACTAGAGTTTGTGCATCTGAGTAAAGTTATGCTTGCGTTGGTAGAATCAGACCCTTAATTTATGTAGCTATATAAACCTTATAACCCTCTAAAATGGTACCAAATGTTGCTTTCTGAAATGGAACAAAAATGCATGGCAACTAAAGAGGTGAGTAAAGCAACATTTAAATTGTGGTAAGAGGCCAAAACATGTTGAAAAACTAGGGAAACATCCCAGTGTGCAGCATGAGTCAAAAGGCTCGGACTTAATCCCAATGAAATTGATAGCAAAACTGCTACTGACCTCAGTGGGGAAGAATCAGTCCCAAAGTTTGCACAGAAGACATCACCAGAACAATAAAATTTAGGAACCTTAATTATCTACATCTGACATAAATGTTTATATTCCACTAAAATGTTCTATTCTGGGAGCAGATGGAATCTCAGCTGGTTGGGCTGAGATGCTGCCCAGTTTCCTTCCTGTCTAAAGTACAACACAACACACGTCCAAAGGTACTAGCCACGGTCAGAGACATGGTACTGGACTAGATCTTGGGTCTGATCCAGCATGTCAGTTAATTTGTCCTTGTGTTCCTAAGAGTGCTCACTATTCCAACCATGGCACTGGTGAAAAATCAATTTTTTTCTTATCACTGCTCCATATTGAATTATCTTTTCTCAGTCAGTTATGGACTTAGAGCAATGTGTGTTAAATTACCATAGGCACAGTCTTTGAAAAGCTCCAGCACTTGAATATCTAGTATCTAAACCATTTAATTACCTTTCATAATAAAATTTAAAACACAGTGTTGCCTTATAAATTGCAGCAGTCTAAAAGCACAGTTTACCTCTCCATGTCCTGTCATTATTAAAAGAAATGAAAGGCTGCACGGGGAGTTTGAAATGCAAGCTTGAAAGGAGAAGGAAGAACTATCCAGCATAGACCGGTGTTTCTGTTGGGTGAGGGGAGGAGGAGAGACTCTCATAATGAAGGTGTTGAGACTGATCTTTTAACTTTCAGCATCTCCAAGTTTTTATAGTGATATTTTTACAGCAATTTTTGTACTACAATGAATTGATGACAATTAGAGCCTCTTAGGGTTTTTTTTTCTTTTCTTTATAAAATAGGCTATGGTACAGAGCAGAACATTATAAGCAAAGAGATCTTTTTGGTACAGATATTTAGAACTGACTTCCTTGCTTGCTCTCTCTTTTCTCCTTCCCACCAATTACTGAAGATTGTTCAGGTCACTTAAAATTTCTCTGTACTTCAGTTTATCCTATTGGGAAATGGATAACATCAGAGTTTCAGGTTAACAGCACCTGTATTTTCTCCTTTGTGATACACTTCAGGAACTTCCTCAGGTTTCTACCCAGCTATCCTGTTTCTGGATAGGAACTGTTCTCTCACTCCTCCTAACTGGGGTTTTAAGGCTGCACAGCCTCCTGCCTTTACACTGTGATTTCCCCAGCAAGCCAATTTGCATAAAAGCCAGTGCCAGTGCCAGCTCTCTCTCTCTCTGGGGGCTATGAACAGTGTATTGCCAGCAGTTACAAGCTACCACACAGCTCTTTCTCAGCAAAATACATTTATGCTTAAGATAAAAAAAAGATGGGGGGAAAAAGAAAACAGAGCCTGAAAACTTATTCACAAGATGTATTGTGAGTGTATGTAAACAATTTATAGCCTAAAGCAGTGATTTTCAAACTTTCTCACTTGCAGACACCTAAAAAATTTCAAATGGAGGTGCCGACCCCTTTGGAAATCTTAGATATAGGCTGCAGACCCCCAGAGCTCTGCAGACCACAGGCTGAAAACCACTGGCCTAAAGCATTTTTTCTTTTTGGCTCATCCTTTTCAATACGCTGTCATAGGAGAACATTGTAGCTGAAGAATTAAATATCATTTCAAATTCCTGTCACTTTTTAATTTTCATTGTATGTTTTATTCCTTCCACACTATGTTCCTTTATAGTGCAGTTACTGTATTTAGGTGGAAACTCAGAGTTTTTCTTTCTTAAATTTTCTGAAAACAGTGCCTGAACCTGTGCGAAAAAGTCAAGTATTTGCTGAAAAGACAAGGGGCTGATCTTATGGCCTTAGACTTGAATAAGAGGAAACACCTGGCTGCTCAAGTGCTATGTTTAAATGTCAGAGTTCAGCTACGTGTTAGGGAGATTGCTTTTACTTATTTTACATTGCTGTGATGTAAACAGAAATTACATGGAAACCTCTACAGTAGGCTAAAACCATATTGGATTTTATTTCTGACTGTATGAAAGAAGACATATTACATGATTTTAAAGTATTGATTACAAAATGAAATCCGTCTTGGGTTCAGGGTAGTGGGTAATTATCTTAGCACCACCAACCATCTCATTGCAGGTCATCTGATGATTTTTTACTTCTCCAGTGCTGGTTTTAAGTAAGGTATGGAAAGCCACATGAAAAATATTATTTGTAGTCGTGCACTATTGTTCAGAGTTTCTCAGAGAAATCAGATGACCATCTCAGAATCTTTTGTCAGCCCCACAACAAACTATGGTTTCTAGGAGCAGTAATCTGACTTTCCTAAAATGGTGTGGTGACCAGTTTGGCCTGGATTCCTTTGTAAAGTGTACGGAAATAATTACTTGGCAATAATGAACGCCTTTCTAATGAGAGTGAGAACCCTGTCTAGATTGATGTGTGTGTCACTTGTTGCATATCAGGCAGAGCTGGTAGGCCTGAGCAATTGAATCCAGCAGTGGTTCCCAACTAACAACATCCCCACGGACAGTGCTTATGTTGTGGGTTGCAGGGTGAGGATCCTGCATGGGGATGCAATTGAGACCATGGAAACATTAAAGTGGGGAGAAAGAGAGGAGGTGCTGGTTGTGATGTTGGGGGAGAATGTGTTGGAAGGAAATGGAGAAAAGAGGACTGGCCCAAGGGGATAAGGAAGGGGAAGAGAGACGAGAACAAGGTAAGAGGATTGGGTAAAGAGGACAGTGAGTATAAGGGGGATAAGTGGAGGGAAATAAAGGAGGCTAAGGAGATGCATAGAAAAGGAAGAAGGGAGGGTCCAGCCAGGGGGAAGAACCTAATCACTAAGCTTAAAAAAAATAAATAAATCTTTCATCTTGACAAGGAATGGGGCTTGATTTCAGATTTGCTTCACTGGCCAGGGGATATGTTAGGAGGGGCAAAGATGGGGAAAACATTTTTTGTGGGCAAGGTAATATTGCCTGACAGAAAGGTAGCAATCCTCTTTATGGGCTCTGAGGCAAATGTTTGTACTGGGGTAAGAAGAAATGCTTTCTAGAGATCAACAGAAGGGCGGAAGAGAAGACACAGGATTGCAGGCGTCATGCTGAGAGAAAGCAGAAAGAGTAGAGATTAAGTGCCCATTTTTGCACCATGCTGAGGTAGTTAGCCAGAAGTAAGATTTATGAAGAATTGGTGGCAGAGGGGGATTTGGGGACAGGTGAGTTTGGGCGGGTGTTAATCTTGCCAAGGAAAATAATACTTTCTAGAAATTCACAGACATTGTGAAAGGAGGAAGCAGGTTAGTACTGACTTAATTTGTGACCTGGTACTATATGGCATCCTTATGATTATCTTGGTGCATTCTTTTTAAAAATGAAGTTGCCACAGCAAGAAATGTGCCATTCTGTGACGCTTCGTGTGGACCTTTTCCAAAAGTGTAGCCTTTTTAAACACTCTGGTCTCGAGCTAACTTGTTTCAATTAAACAGCAATAGTTGCTTATTGTAATCACATGTTAACAGTGGAAAGCTGTCTGCATGGTTCTACATAATTGTTTTACAGTACCAAATTCTCCTATACTGCATTCAGAAGGCTCTATTCCTGCACTTGGTGAAGTCTTGGGGGTGTGGAAGGGAAATGAATGAAAAATGTACAACTCTCGACTTTGTATTACAAACTTGTAAAAGCTGCTTGTCTGTCTTCAGTCCAGTAGAAACCATTGCACCCAAGGCCAAATCCTACAACTCTTTCTAATGCAAGTAGTCCTCGCTCCAGTGGGGACCATTTGTGGGAATAAGGGCTCAAGTTTGCTTGTTGCATTGGGCAATTATAAACTTTTTAACATATTGTAACTTTGTTTCTTCCTTTCAAGATTTGAACATGGAGTTCAACCCATCAGATCACCCACGGGCCAGCACAATATTCCTCAGTAAATCTCAAACAGATGGTAGGTTATTGGATTTACTATAGTTTTCTCTTTTCAAATAATTTCTAAACTTTGCATGTGGTAACCTATATTAAGTGTGGGGTTTGTTTTTGTTTGGATTTTTTGCTAAGCTTCAGGAGAACAAGACACAACACTGGCAGATTGGTTTGGCTATATGTAATCAGCCAGATCCTTAGCTGGTGTTAATTGGAGCTATGCTGATATACACACACTGAGGATCTGGCCTGGTGGCTTATTGTTAGTAATTAATGCACAGTAAAGTCTGATCCTGTTTCTTTTATGCAAAACAATAAAATCTAAGTTGACTTCAAAGTGATCCTTACCTGTGGAAGTACTACAGGATCAGGCCCATAGTTATTGCCATGCTCTCTAATTTATTTGAACCCTAACCTATTGAATTAATTCAAGTGTCAGAAGGTTGTTAAAAGGTATGGGTCTATCCTGCAAACACCTTTGCACATACAGAAGTTGACACCTGTGAATAGTCCTGTTGAGTAGACCCCACTGGACTATTCACATGCATCAAGTCGTGCACATGAGTGGGTTCACGATTGGGGTCTGTTGGACCAGTCTCTCACATTCTTATTTCACATGAGTCATCATATTGAAATCATTTGGACCCATGAATGTGCAGAGAGATTCACATGGGACCTGCGGCAAAGCCCATTGAAGTCAGTGACAGTCTCTCCATTGACTTCAGGTAGCTTTAGGTCAGACTCATGAATAAATGGTTACAGAATTGGGCCCTGTAGCATGCTGACTATTACAAGTTCAAAATATATAATGGAGCTACAAATACTAATAACGTATGAAAGAATTAGTTTCTCTGAGTGTAAACCTTTCAGTACAGTTGTCTTTCAGAACTAAACACAATGAGCCAGGTTCCCAGCTAATGTACATCCACGTAGCTTGGTTGGACCAATGGCAGTTTAGACCAGCTGAGGGTGTAGCCTGATGTCTCCCCCATATAGGCTGAAAACTGTAAATCCCAGTTCACATGAGCTCTTCGATGGGTTTTAAAAACAAATTAAAAATATCCCTTTATTTTTATTGATCAGCATGGTTTGACAGTATCTTTTATTTGTCTGGGTGCTGCTTTTTTTTTTTTTTTTAACTTAGAGACAAAAATAACCTGATCGAAATTAAGCCTGTTTTTGTTTTTGAGAGAGCTTCTTAATGTAATTAGTGGAATGGAAGCCATTTACTTTTGGCTAATTGAATCTACAGTGTCCAGCTTGAGTGATGTTAGCGTTTTGCCCGAAGTAGGCATGAATAATGAATACAAAGCACGTTATTTTCTACCCAAACTTTCCATTAACTTTTCTGTTGTTGTTTGTTGTTACTACAGTGTGCATTCTCGGTGCTCATTTTTGGCGGCATCTGAACTCTATTTTAGACTTACTGAGTAAATTATACTTTACTGAGGTTTTTATTCAGCTAAGTGCACATTTGTATTTCAGAAATTCTAGTAACATCTTTTGTTAGTTTTTGTTTGTTTGTTTTTTCTAGTAGTTTTTGAAAATGTTGTCTACAGAGAAGATGCATTTTAGGCCCTGTTTCTGCAGTGGTTTATGTCTGGATACTCTTCTGCTCTCGGAGGCCTACTGACTGCATCTGCAAGACTGAGGCCTTAAATAAAAGGCAGCTTGGTAGAATGGGGAGAGGGCAAGAGCCAGGAACTTGTTGCTCTACTGTTGAGTTGCTGTGAGGTTTGGGTATGTCACTTAACCACACACACCACCCCTCATCCTTCCCTGGGCTTGGCAATCTGTAAAATGGGTATGATGACACTTCCCTACATCACAGTGGTGTCATGAGGATTAATTAGTTAGTGTCTGTACAACATTTTGAAAGTGCAAAGTAATAGTTGAATGCTAAATATTGTTCTTAGAGCTGGTTGAAATGGTGAAAAATTTCCAGACACAGTCATTTGAAAACATTTGATCAGCTCTAATTATTATAATTTTTTTATTAGTGACTGATTTTTTTGTACTGTGTAGATTATAAGAAACTTTAAAAAATGAAAATTTACAAAATCTGATTGCTTTCAGCCCAGTTAATTGAGTTACGCAGCTTCTTCCAGTTTAGAGAAAAAGAAGGAATTTATTATTCTCACAAAACAATATGTCAACCTTGCTGAACAGCCTCAGAAATTTGCCAGCTAAGGTATAAAACCTGCTCATCAACCTTTTGACTTAATGATAATGAAACACTGTCCTGCAAATACTACTGGATATAGTGCCCAGAACACACACATTTCAGTAGGCTAAAGAACAGCAGTAAGCACTATGCCTGGTTGTATTTCAGGCCCATTGTATAAATAGATATTGTAGGGATAGGAGAAAATATTCAGTAATGTTGCATGATGTTAAACTACAATATCATGGTTTATGTAGAGGGTAAGCAGAGCTAGCAAAAGATTTGTCAGATTGCGTAGGACCCTGTATCAGTGTTCAAGTCATGGTAGTGTACACTGCATCTAAGAACCGAATTCGTTTAAGGCCCAATAAATGTTAATCAAGGTGCCAAATAGTAGGCTCAGAACACTGCTTATGCAAAAAGTCTTCAATTTTTTTCTTCCTCTTCACAGGGACTGTTCAAGATGCTAAGTCTGGTGATAATCCTAGCATGTTAGGAGAACCACCTTTGATATCTTTTAAACTTATTTTAGAACTCCTTTAAAAAAAAAAAAAAAAGCTTCATAGAAGATTAGGGTTGGAAGAGACCTCAGGAGGTCATCTAGTCCAACTCCTGGCTCATAGCAGGACCAATCCCTAACTAAATCATCCCAGCCAGGACTTTATCAAGCCAGGCCTTAAAAACCTCTAAGGATGGAGATTCCACCACCTCCCTGGGTAACCCATTCCCATGCTTCACCACCCTCCTAGTGAAATAGTGTTTCCTAATATCCAACCTAGGCCTCCCCCACTGCAACTTGAGACCATTGCTCCTTGTTCTGTCATCTGCCACCACTGAGAACAGCTGAGCTCCATCCTCTTTGGAACCCCCCTTCAGGTAGTGGAAGGCTGCTATCAAATCCCTCCTCACTCTTCTCTTCTGCAGACTAAACAAAACCAGTTCTCTCAACCTCTCCTTGTAAGTCATGTTCCCCAGCCCTCGATCATTTTTGTTGCCCTCCGCTGGACTCTCTCCAGTTTGTCCACATCCTTTCTGTAGTGGGGGGCCCAAAACTGGATGCAATACTCCAAATGTGGCCTCATCAGTGCCGAATAGAGGGGAAAAATCACTTCCCTCAATCTGCTGGCAATGCTCCTACTAATGCCAATATGCTGTTAGCCTTCTTGGCTACAGAGGTACATTGCTGACTCATATCCAGCTTCTCATCCACCGTAATCCCCAGGTCCTTTTCTGCAGAACTGCTGCTTAGCCAGTCGGTCCCCAGCCTGTAGCAGTGGATGGGATTCTTCTGTCCTAAGTGCAGGACTCTGCACTTGTCCTTGTTGAACCTCATCAGATTTCTTTTGGCCCATTCCTCTGATCTGTCTAGGTCACTCTGGACCCTATCCCTACTTCTCCTCCAAGCTTAGTGTCATCCGCAAACTTGCTGAGGGTGCAATCTATCCCATCATCCAGATCATTAATGAAGATGTTGAACAAAACTGGCCCCAGGAGTGACTCCTGGGACACTCCACTTGATACCGGCTGCCAGCTAGACATCGAGCCGTTGATCACTGCCTGTTGAGCCCAACAATTTAGCCAGCTTTCTATCCACCTTATAGTCCATTCATTCAATGCATACTTTTTTAACTTGCTGGCAAGAATACTGTGGGAGACTGTATCAAAAGCTTTGCTAAAGTCAAGGAATAACACATCCACCAATTTCCCCATATCCACAGAGCCAGTTATCTCATCGTAGAAGGCAGTCAGGTTGGTGAGGCAAGACTTGCCCGTGGTGAATCCATGCTGACTGTTCCTGATCAACTTCCTCTCCTCCAAGTGCTTCAAAATGGTTTCCTTGAGGACCTGTTCCATGATTTTTCTAGGGACTGAGGTGAGGCTGACCAGTGTGTAGTTCCCTAGGTTCTCTTTCTTCCTTTTTAAAGATGGACACTATATTTGCCTTTTTCCAATCGTCTGGGACCTCCCCCAATTGCCACAAGTTTTCAAAGATAATGGCCAATGGCTCTGCAACCACATCAGCCAATTCCCTCGGATGCATTAGATCTGGACCCATGGACTTGTGCTTTTCTAAATAGTCCTTAACCTGTTCTTTCACCACTTAAGGCTGCTCATCTTCTCCCCATACTGTGTTATCCAGGACAGCAGTGTGGGAACTGACCTTGTCTGTGAAGACTGAGGCAAAAAAAGCATTGAGTACTTCAGCTTTTTCCACACCCTCTGTCACTAGGTTGTCTCCCCCATTCATTAAGGGTCCCACACTTTCCCTGACTTTCTTGTTGCTAACATACCTGTAGAAACCCTTCTTGTCACCCTTCACATCCCTTGCTAGCTGCAACTCCAGTTGTGTTTTGGCCTTATTGATTACACCCCTGCATGCTTGAGCAATATTTTTATGCTCCTCCCTAGTCATCAGTCCAAGTTTCCACTTCTTGTAAGCTTCCTGGATGGGCTTTGTGGTGGACTGGAAACAAAGGGTGTGTGCATGTCTGTACATGCTGCACTCGCTGAGTTTAAAGTGTAGGTTGTGGTTAATTCAGGGTTTTTAAAGTCAGCCACTGCAATAAAGTAATTTCCCCTCCTGTATTAGTTAGGGGAAACCTGATTGATTGCTACTTCAATGTGTTGGAAATCCACCTTTTCATTAGTTAGATAGAGCTGCCTCCTTCCTTCATTTCCATTCGGTCCTTCCTTACTTGCTAAATTTAACAGTGCTGGTACAGTAATTAGCTTCCAAGGAAACCCCAGTTTATGGGATGAGCAGGAATGAAACAGACTGTGCTCTGTTTTTATGTAGACCAGCCCTCAGATCAGGACCAGTCAATTCCCTTGTTCCTCTAACAAGAGGAAACGTAGCTTTATTCCTGTACTAAATTATTTAGGAACTCTCAAAACATGAGAGGTTTGATTGATGTGTAATTATTAACCGAGGGATATTGCCTTTCATCCTTTTGAAGTCTACCATTAACACTGCCTAAGCACATTGCACAAAGGAATACTAAGAGAGCCCAGTAACCAAAAAAAAAAAAAAAATCTTTTCTTCTCCCCCATTTTAATCCTGGATAATTTATTCATTCTACTGTAGTAAAAATGCAGTTTTAACAATTTGAGTGTGCTTGCAAAAATGAGAACAGGTTATTTTGCCTTAAAATTAAAAGAAAATTAAGAAATTTTGGCAGCCCTCCCATCTGTTCGTATGCCTGACGAAATCTACCCAGGATGCACGTTCTGTAAAAAGGGAAAGAAATGTAATAGAAAAATAAAAAGGGACTTAGAGTCTGAACCTCAAAATTGTGATTCTAAGTCTGTTCAGCTTCACTTCATCTTAAACCACCGTTCTTGAAGCCAAATACTTCAATTGTAGCTGTCTGTGGTACCACATGCTAGTTAATGAGAATGGGGTCAAGTTCTGTGGGTTTGCACAAGAGCACTTTGCACTGCCTACACCACACCAATGCCCTTGGGCAGCCGGTGAAGAATTCCCTCTGCACAAGGACACTCTGGTGGTGAAAAGCTGGCAGAAGTGGCTTTGACATCTCCTGTACCAGATGTCCTTATTCCTAATGTGAAGGGGGTTTGTTGTGGGTGAGATAGGAAGGAAGTGTGACAGAGTGGAGTTCTGCTGTGCCTGATGCTCCCTGGCATAGGTTTCTTGAGGGACCATCAGGGCTGTCTCCAGCTTTTTTGCTGCCCCAATTGCGGGGGAAAAAAAGAGAGAAAGAAAGAAAAACCCAATTGAGCTGCTGCCGAAGAGGAAGAGAGGGACTGAAGGACCTGCCTCCAAATTGCTGCTGCAGACCCAGACGTGCTGCCCCTTTGTATTGGATGCCCCAGGCACCTGCTTCCTTCGCTGGTGCCTGGAGCTGGTCCTGGGGACTATACACTTTGCATCAGTGCTGGCCAGCCCAGAATTAGAGAATCCTGGCTGACTGTGGTCCCCCACTGGAGAATGAAGTTCAATGAAGTTTCCTTCGGGAAAAGAGGAAAATGTCTCATAAGGAGAGAGAATCTGCAGAGTGAGAGGTGTGTCCATGTCAGTCTGTCCAGCATTGGAAGAGGGTAAATAGCATGGGTGAATGAACAGTAAGTGCAATACTTCAGCAACTAAAAAAATCATATAACAGTGAGGACACCAAATGATGTGGAGGGTGGGAGGAAGAACATGGAAAGAGAAGAGTGGGGATCAGGAGAAGCCGATAAACTGAAATATTGACCTGGGGCTCAGAGGCGTGTCTTGTCACTAATTTTGTTGTATGCCACAACATGCAGTATGAATGTAGTGAACACAGTTATGGTACTAGATATTTAATTGTGTGAAAATAAAGTTTTGATAAAGTACAAAATAAATTTTGCCATTATGAAATTACATCTGTGCTTGGTATAGTGTCTGCAGGTTGTGAAAATTATTTACGTCACTTACATTGTATTATGCAATAGAGAAATACTTGGACCAGATGTTAAGTAACCAAATGATGGTAGACATTTTCTTAGCTTTATTATTTACTTAATTGATGGAATAACACTCTGCTTGGAGCTTCAGAATAGAAAGAACAGCATTTCAGCAGAAGGACAAGCAAGCAGCTTAACTGCTTACTAGCCAATCACCGTGTTTTGAAAACCGCACAATCAAATACACGTAGCAAACTAAGAATGTTCCTTTAACGGCGACCCGAGGGGGGGGGGTGCTCTCGCACAGAGGGTCACATGACTCTCCCCAAAACGCTGGGGGCGGGGGGCAAGGCCAGCAGCTGGGGAGATGAAGGGGCAGGGTCAGAGCTGGAAGGGAAGAGGCGGGGCCAGAGCTTCTCCTCTTTCTGCTTCCTCTTCCAGCCACGTTGTCTGGTGCAGCATGCAGCGGCTGTACTCTCCCAGGCAGTCTCAGGCCACGCTGCTTGCTTGGGACAGCCCAGGCAGGCAGAGAGGCCGGAGGCTGCCTGGAAAAGTTCATGAGTGGCTCCACACATGCTGGGGGACTGGAGCAGAGCCGCCCCTCCCCACCCTCCTGGCCAGGTAAAGGGGACGAGTCATGTGGGGAAGTCATGGGGGTGGGGGGCGTGGCAGGGAGGAGTCACGTGAGGGCGTTGGTGGGGGCAGGGATGTGTCACGTGGGGGGTCACATGGGGAGGTCACATGCCCCCCTTTAGCTGGTGCCCCCTTTGTGTGTCTGCCACTAGCCGCCTCTTGGATAAGAAACAAATGTTTGTGACTCTTTATAAGCATGCAATCTCACGTTAACAAGGTTGCACGTGTGAATACACTGAAATTGTGTGTGTAAATACATGCAGACATAGAATCAAAATTTGTAAAAAAAAAGTCTTTTTTAAAAAAAAAATCCTCACCTAGTATTCCTCCCATGGAGAGGAAGTGAGAAAAAGAGACTCTCACACGACTGATGCTAGTTGTGGCCCTTAAGGTGCTTTTGGAAGGTGCTCAGATACCACAGTGGTGGGTGTGGTGTAAGGGAAAATAGAGAACGGGATCAAGCACACCATAGTGCTTTAATCACTTATGGCATTAAACCATTATTAGTTTAATTCTACTATTTGGTTGATGTGTTACTGGTATCCTATATGCAGCATTATCACAGCTGTTGAACAGAGCTCCACAGGCTGGCTAAGGGATGAGTTAATATGAAATACATTGACTACAATTAAACCAGTATATAAAATCAGTTGTAACAAGCTTTTATCTCACCATTAAAGTTTATTTTAGTTTGCTCCTTTGCTTGTAAGCATTTCGCCTGATAACTGCGGGCCTGATCATGCAGCAGTTACTCATGTTGAGTAGGATTTACTCGTTGAGTAGTCCCATTGACTCCAGAGCAACTACTCAGCATGAGTAAAGGCTGCAGAGTTGCACTAAGTGATTTTTGGAGACAGAGTTCCAATGCATGCAGTCTTAGTGAAATATCCGAACAAATGTGAATTTTAATCACCCAGCACAATGCAGAATTTAAATGCCTTCAAGTGTCCGGGTATGTGAGATGTTGCTTCTGTGCTCAAATAATGAGTGAACTTGGTTAGTGCGATAATGATGTTACACATAGATACCTTCCTACTTTTGATCGTAAAGTGGTGTAACAGAAGCTTAACTGAGACAAAATACAGTCATATAATATTTCTATTACATTTTATGTTTTTGCAGTGAGAGAAAAACGCAAGAGTCTCTATATAAACCACGTAAGTGAAAATGTCTCCCTAAGCGGCTTTATACGTTGTCTATATTATGCAGAACTAAGAATCTTTGTAAATAAATCCCTTGTGTGTGAGAGAGTATAATGTTGCCCCTGGGGACTGAACCATGGACCTCAGTATGTAAAAGCGTGGGTCTTTACTATTTGAGCTAAAGGACCAGTTCCATTAGCTTGGAATTAGTAGCATTTGCACAAACCTGTATATGTGGCATAGCCACTAGAAGGGACAGAGAGCCACACTGGGTTAGCATGGGTTACAATATTATTTCAGATTAATATTTTTTTGAAAAACTCAAAACTTAAAAATGTGCTTGCAGTGTGTAAGTTTGTATTATGTGGAGAGTCTGTAGAGTATCACTGTTATTTTTGAAAAGGGCTGTTAAGGTCCAAACTGATGGGATGCATTGCAGAACATATATGTAATATATGGTAAATGTTAAAGTAATATTTATATCCTCTACCTTTTTCTTGCTTCTATTCTTTTCAAATGAATACAATATGGGGCTGCTGCCGGTGACATCAAGAGCAAAACTCCAGTTGACTGTGTTAGGGACAGGATCAGGATCTTTATTATCATTCTTTGTATTATCTTAGTACCTAGGAGCTTTACAGATCAAAAATTATCACAGTGTACCTAGCAATATTGCCAACCCCAAGTATTCAAAAATCATGAGTCAGGTCCCAATAAATCACAAGATGTGTAAATAACATAAAATGGAGAGGTTCTTTTTATATGCCTTCTGGTTTCTGAGCCATTAATATGCACTTTGGTCTCATTTTCAAGCTTTTCTCTACCACCATGAGGTCTGAACATTTACTTAAAAAAAAACCAAAAAAAAAACCCCTGAGTTGCTTATGTAATCACAAGAGCTGAGGCTTTAAGAAAAACAGAGAATATGGCAAGGCTCATGATAAAATTGTGAGATTTGGCAACACTGGACCAACAAATATTTTATTCTTAAAATACTAGTTTTTATTGTTTACCTGCATATGAGAATACAGGCAAGTCTTATCTTATGCGGGGGTTCCGTTCCGCAGTTAGCGCGTAAAGCGAAAACCGCGTATACTCAAAATTACATCCCCAAGCCCTTTAAATCCCAGCACACAGCTCCGGCGGCCGGCCCTGGCCTGGCTGATAAAGCTGCGAGCGGGATTTAAAGGGCTCCACCCAGCTTCCCGCCGCGGTGGGGAGCCCGGAGAGCCTTTAAATCCTGCCCGCAGCTTTGGCAGACGGGCTGGGGCCGGCATTTAAAGGGCCCGGAGCTCCACGGTGGCTGGAGCCTTGGACCCTTTAGTTCGCCCCAGGGGCTACCAGCCATCTGTGCAGCTGGGAGCACCCTGGGTGATTTAAAGGCCCTGGGACTCCCAGCCACAGCTGGTGCCCCAGGGCCTTTAAATCTTGAGGCCACGCCTCTTCAGCTTGAGGCCACACACACCCAGATTCCAGCCGTACAGCGTAAAGCTGAAATCGCGCATGTTAAATGCGTGTAAGTTGCGACAGACCTGTAGTTTGCATTGAAACTACCTTTGAAAGGCATATTATAAAAATGCACTGTATCGGATTCCTGTAAATTTACCAATATGTGCTGAATAACTGCCAGCAAGCACATTAACCCAAAACATTTTTTCTTCTTTCGAGCTCTCATTGTCCAGATGCAACAAAGCTAACTGTCTCCTGACTTGCTTTGCCACTGCATCACTCACCCCTACCCAGGCCTGTTTACAACCTGTAAAAGGGCTGAAGTAGAGTAAAAGGGCTCTAAAAGCCCATCCCAGCTGGAGGAGAATTCCTCTGGTAAAAATGAGGAAGACAGCCTGCGACTCTACATACTAAATAATTAATATCAGATCTGCTGAAGAGGATGGAGAGGGGAAACCTGGAAGTGGTCTTAGCAGCTGGTTCATTATTGACAGCAGTTGTGAAAAAGTCTGTGCTGGAGACTTGCTAACTCAGGATTCCTAGGCAGAGCCAGGAATATACAGGATTGTTCTAAGAAGACATGTGCCAACATATTCACCATGTTATAAATTCTAAAGTGTGCTGAGCAGTAATGTTTTAAATCATTGAAAAATAATCACAATAGAACTAATGTGAATGTTTCAAAAAAACTGCCATCCCCTTTACTAAGCTGGATTTTACTTTGTTTTGTCTTCCTGCTTATAGTTTAATAAGTTAAACAGTGTTATGTGGGCTACTTGCAAGACTTCACTTTGACCAAGAGGTAAAGCAGGAGACAGAAATGGTGGAATAAAAGGTTATACACAGGGTTAAAACTGCTACTTTTATGTAGGGGAAGAAAAAGTGTTTACTAGGATTCCATAAGTGCTTAAGGTAGTCTTCCCTAACATAGTTAAATATCAGTGTTCTACCTTAATGTACTTTTTACCAAATCCCTATTGTAAATTGGAAAACTAAAGAATTTTCTTGACAGCTGTTTCTTTCTTGCTGAAACTTTCCCCTACCTACGAGTTTTTGCCCTTATAGATGGGTAACCACTCCGTAGGAGTTAGCTATGCTTCATATGCTTAAGAACATAAGGGCCAAGTGGCCTAAATGTTCAAAAGTGGCCTCTGATTTTGGAGATTCCTCAGCTGGTGAGTGCTGAACTTCAGAAACTCAGGCTCGATTTTCATGGGTACTGAATAACCATAACTCCAACTGAAGTCAGGGGTAGCTGAGTGTGCTCAGCACCTCCTAAATAATCAAGCTTCAGATTTCTAAAGTTGGACATGCAGAACTGGAGATCACGCTTGCAAATGTTGCTTCGGTACTTCTAAACATAGTAACCTAAGGTGGCTCCTAGATTTTTAAGGCCAGAAGGAACTATTATGATCTAGTCCGATCTCCTTATTTGAAGTGATGGGAAGCAAATAGCTTACGATACTGCAACTTGCCAACAGCTGTATGTGGCAAATTAAAGATAGCATTTAAGGGTAAAGCAAATATTGTTACAGTGTACTCTATCGATTACTTAGTCTCTCTGGCACCAGGCTCCTCTTTCCATGCTCATTAAGGCATGTTTCTAAGAGGAGTTGGCTTTGTTTGGCACCATAAGAAGTAATCTGTTTCCTGACTGACTTACCCAGGGAACAGGCAAGAGGACATAAACGTTGGATGGTTGTTTTGCTTCCCTTGTACAAAAGCTGCTTGTCACAATACAGAAGAAAACGCTCCTTTCTTGCAAGTTATTTCTCCTCAAGATCATTGTTAGGTTTTAAAATTTCTACATGTACTTATT
Source organism: Mauremys mutica (assembly GCF_020497125.1). Classification (NCBI taxonomy): domain Eukaryota; kingdom Metazoa; phylum Chordata; order Testudines; family Geoemydidae; genus Mauremys; species Mauremys mutica. Next base: position 268,957,460 of record NC_059073.1, read on the forward strand.
CTCCTTTTGTGACGTATAACCAGGAAGATTGGCACCTAGAATATTGTTGTTTTCGGTACACCCTTTTTAATAGTTGGATCTAGTATAGTGGCTCCCTACCTTTCCAGACTGCTGTACCTGTTTCAGGAGTCGAATTTGTCTCACTTAAAAACTATTTGCTTACAAAATTAGACATAAAAATACAGAAGTGTCACAGCCCACGACTACTGAAAAATTGCTGACTTTCTCATTTTTACCATACAATTCTAAAGAAATCAATTGGAATATAAATATTTTGCTTATATTTCAGTGTATGGTATATAGATCAGTATAAACAAGTATGAAATTTTAGTTTGTACTGAATTCGCTAGTGCTTTTTATGTAGCCTGTTGTAAAAGTAGGCAAATATCTAGATGAGTTCATGTACCCCCTGGAACACCTCTGACTACACTCCGGAACACCAGTGATTACCCCCCAAGGTACATGTACCCCTGGTTGAGAACCACTGATCTACTAATTAGTGTTGAACATCTCCCGTGAGTTCACGTATGCCAAGTAAGCGGTGGTCAGAAAAAGAAATCATGGGAAATGCAATTTTTCTATAGTTTTAGGTTTTTATAATAAAACATGTAGGTTTTTACACAAAATATGATTTTAATTCAGTAGCTTTGTAGTAATGGCTCCTTTTTGTTGTCATATTTAGCAAACTGTCACAGTTTCCTGAAGTAGTTTTCTGGCACATTAGTTGCAATATTATCAAATGGCCAATTTTGCTTCTTTTGATCTGGTTTCCTGTTGTCTCTTCACTTCAAATGCACCTTTTCAGCATAGTCACTAGCATGCTCTCTTTTATAAAGTACTTTTGCTGGGTGAATCATTTCCTTTTACCCCAACACAAACAGTGGGATCTAAAATTACTCTGATTTACTGAACTTTGTCTGGTGTAGGTAGCTGAAGAGTTTTTGTTGTACTTTGTCATTAATTGGGCTTGAAGGATCCAACAACTGTGTTAATGGTTTGTTTTTTTAATAAACAATTAAAATAAAGTGATGATTGCTCCGGGGTAGCAGTCTGTCCCACACCCTTCCCCAAAAAGACACTGAGATGACTTGATTTAGGATTGTGCTGAATTCCATATACCACTCAAATGCTCACCTAAGTGAGAATTTTTAGAATAAGCTGCTAACAAGGGAGGTAAGTCGCCTTGTATCAGCTGTTCATGTTTTCCTCCAGCCAATTTTTATCTCAAGCATTTGCAACTGATTCTGTTTTCCTTTCGGACTGAATTGATGATCAAGATTTTTGTTATATCTTTAACGCTTCTCCATTGTTCGCTTGTCTTGTCTTTTTTAATCTGCTATGTCTCAGCTTACTAAATTTGTGACTTAGGTTTGGCCTACACTACAGACCTATATCAGTGTAACTACATCGCTCAAGAGAGTGAAAAATCCACATCCCTGAGCAATGTAGGGCTTGGCTACACTTGCGAGTTAGTGCGCAATAAAGGAGCCCCGTGCGCTGTAGCTCACTCCCCATCCACACTGGCAGGGCACATAAAGCGCTCTACTCTGCAGCTAGAGCACTCCTGGTACTCCACCTCGGCGAGAGGAATAATGTTTGCTGCGCTGCCGCTGGAGCACTGTGGTGCCAGTGTGAACGAGGTGTTGCATTACTGCGCTCTGATCGGCCTCCAGAAATGTCCCATAATCCCCTTATGTCAAGTGACCACTCTTGTCATCATTTTGAATCGCTGCAGGAATGCGGAAGTGCCTTTGAAAGCTCTGTTTCTGACAGCCGGCTGCTTATCTGCTCCGAGACAAATCAACCATTACTGTGGAATGCTGTGTATGTGAGAGAGAGAGGGAGAGAGGGGAGGGAGGGAGGGGGTCTGCTGCTGTCTGAACCCCCCCCCCCAAACCCACTCTCCCCCCACATACACACAACGTGCTCCCTGTCACACTCCACACACACCCCCAATTTGAAAAGCACGTTGCAGTCACTTGCCTGCTGGGATAGCTGCCCATAATGCACCGCTCCCAACACCACTGCAGGTGCCCCAAATGTGGCCACACTAGTGCACTTGAAGCTGTCAGTGTGGACAGACTGTAGCGCTTTCCCTACTGTGCTCTCCGAATGCTGGTTTAACTCAAAGCACTCTACATCTGCAAGTATAGCCATGCCCGTAGTTATACCCACCTAACTCCCAGTGTAGACAGCACTATGGCGGCAGGGGAGCTTCTCCCACTCAGATAGCTTCTGCTTTTCGGGGAGGTGAGTTAACTATGCTGACAGGAGAGCTCTCTCCCATCAGTATAAAGCATCTTCATTAAAGCACTACAGTGGCATAGCTGCATTGTTTAATGTAGACTTGCGCTTTGTCAAACTACTCGAGGGGAGAAAAAGATGCTGGCATTTCCTCTTCGCTCATGGAGAGATTACATCAGTGTGTCTGCCTTCAGAAGGAAGGCAAAAAGGAGGTGTGTGTGTGTGTGTGTGTGTGTAGTAGTAGCTGACTTGGGAGGAAGGGGATTTTTGTTTTCTGTGTCAAGTTGGATGTGGAGGATTTTTCCCCTCTGGAGGTCATGAAAATGCTCCACTTTACAAAGATCTTTCTCTCTTCTACTCTGACAATACACATTCTAATCTTAGTTTTAGGAGCAGTAGCATCCTAAAAATAACCCCCTTTTCCATAAGGGAAATATTTCTAAAGGAGGAATTATCCTCAGTGGACGAAGATGCAACATTTCTCGTAAGCATCTTTTGGATTCTAAAGTTTGGATCACCCTTATGCTTTGTAATAACAAGATGATGCTGGAGGGGATTGCTTGATGGTCTTAACATTGACTTCTACCACCTAGACTCTCTGCAACTACAGTTCAAATCCCAGCAGGCTTTTCTCACCTGTTTATCCTTCCAAGGTGGATGTACTATGTTCCACATGCAATTATGCTGCGTGTGTGTTGTCCTGAGCAAAATTTCATCTCTTTGCTACTGTGCACTTTGCTGCCACTGTCCATTCCAGAAGTGGATGTTTTCCAATGCCCTGATCCTTTAATCTGATCCACACAGGTAGACTCTTGCACCCATGTGAAGCCCCACTAACTTCATTGGGATTCTGTGTGATTGCAAGGGTCCTGTCTGGATTACATTGCAGGATCCACTTCACTGGGGTACCTGTGCTTAAAGTTAGGCATGTGCTTAGGTACCGTGCTGAACTGGGGCCATAGTTTGTAAAGCAGTTTGATCCTTTGGGATGAATAGCAGGGTTTAACTGAAATATTACTGTGGTTTATTATCTGGAATGCCCAAGGCCAGCAATGACTCTGGAAGTTTATAATGCCAGTTCAAATATTATGTGCCTGTCTCCTTAAAATTTTTGTTTTAGTATTATGTATGTAAAGGGAAGAGCAATACTTACTGGAAGATGGATTTGAGACTGCTGAGAGGCTACTGCACTTCCTTCTGTAGAGATTGCCTAATCTGCTCTTTGCTCCTTTCCTGTGCAAGATGCAGATCGTCTCCTCATCCACTTGCCCACCAACCAGGAACCTGAATGTCATTTTGATGTGAAATGAAAAACTTTGTGAAGGGTGAAATATTAGAATGTAGCTGTCAGTTGTGTTTGACTCACCATTTTAAAAGGTGGAAGAGTAGCACACGTAGTAGTCCTTAAAGAAGTTACTGAGTATTAATTGCTGTACTGGGAGTATAGCAAAGGCCTTCTGCTGTTGCACAACCAGGGTCAGCTCTGGCTTTTTTGCTGCCCCAAGCCCAAAAAAAAAAAAATAAACCCTGCGGCGCGGATGGAGCAGCAAAGCAGGATTTAAAAAAAAAAAAAAAACCCTGCGGGGTGGCCAGAGCCAGGGTGCAGGGGGACTCCCTGGGCTGCAGACGTGCCCCGGCTAGCGGGGGGGAGAGAGAGAAGGGGGGGCGGCCAGGGCTTCAGTGGGGCGCTCGCCACGTGGGCCCGACCACCATGCCGCCTGCCGGGCGGGCTCCGCGCTGCTCTGGTCAGCGGGGAGGGAAGGACGCGGGCTGCCAGGCTTGCTGTAGACCTGGCACCGACTGGGGCAGACCGAGTGCACAGCCCACTCCCAGCAGGGCTCTCCCCTCTTCCGCACTGCCGCCCCCTACAGGGCGGCCGGATCGGCGAACCCCCCCCCCAAAAAAAGCGCAGCTGTGCCGCCCTAGGATTGGGCAGAATGCCGCCCCGTAGAATCGGTCGCCCCAAGCACAAGCTTGCTTGCTTCAGAAGCACATCTTCTGACCTGTGAAATAGGCCTCCAAAACTATTCTTTACCAATTCCTTCAACCCACATTTGCTAGTTGTGGCTTAGAAAATAACCTAATGCTATTTGAGGCCTTCCTTAACTGTAGGGCCTAGGTTTCAGTCTCTGGAGACCTGTGGTATTTTATTATAGAGAGGGCGGGCTAGCCTCCCCACAGTTGAGATAGCAATTACTGTCCCATTAATATGCTGATTTCAGTCCAGTTTTACCCTTTGCTCTCCCCTTTCTGCAAGTCACCGTATCACGTTTTAAATGTTTAGGAATCTGGTTCATCTTTGACCTAAAGCAGTTCTGTTTCTTAGTACTCTACTGCATAGAGCTTCACAGTGCTCCGGGCAAGCATCACCAGTAGTGCTGACTTGTGAGTTGTGCTACTGGTCCCCTCCTAACGTTCTGTAAAAAGTAAGTAAAAAAAAAAATTGTAATATCACATCTAGAACTGTTCCCTAACAGGACTCAGAGCTCCCTCTTTCTTCATCCCTTTGATCCTGGCATTTTCTTAAAGATGGGTTGGGACACTGCTTTATTTTACATACCTTACGGTGAGCTGTCATGCACTTCTGTTTTGTCTTTAAGTACGAGAGGCTCTTATTTTAGCACCTAGTACTGGAGCTCACTGCCCAGTTTAGGCTATTTTTCTTTCCTGATACTCCTTAATGTTTTCTTTTAAGACTGTACCCAAAATTAACTCTGTGTTTTACATGGTCATACTTTCCATCTATCTACCTCCTGCCTTCCCTAAAGAGTGGCTTTGGCAAACCGTAGATGTGGTTAAGGCCTTGTAGTTCCACCTCCATGTAACACCAAAACTCAGGTTTACTAAATTCTTCTTTGTGTTTTTTCAAGGCCACAAGAAGGGACAAAGTGCCTACTATTGATCTGTTAATCTAGGCTTATACTGTGCTCACCTCCGTGGATCTGAGCCCTTGACTAAATGGATCCGACTATGCATTAAATTGTTTTTATATAGCCAAAGGGCATCCATGTCCTCTGCAGGAGACAACTCGTTCCTCTGGCAGCTTGAAGTTCTCCTGCTGAGAGACCGTCTTGTTTTAGGAAGCCACCTGACGATCTGCTGGCACATTTATCATTTATGTTTTGAGGGTGAGTGCTTTCTCACAGATTCACTGGGACTGTAGCAGTTCGATGTTCCTTTTAATTAAGTATCAGAGGGGTAGCCGTGTTAGTCTGGATCTGTAAAAGCAGCAAAGAATCCTGTGGCACCTTATAGACTAACAAACGTTTTGGAGCATGAGCTTTGGAGCATGCAAGTCATCTGACGAAGTGGGTATTCACCCACGAAAGCTCATGCTCCAAAACGTCTGTTAGTCTATAAGGTGCCACAGGATTCTTTGCTCCTTTTAATTGACACACTTTTGGCACCTTTTTTTGGTAAAACCCATGTTTTCCATGAGTGTTTAATTTCAACATGAAATCAGTTATGTGCTGAAATAGCAGCAATAGCCTCAGCTCAGGAGCAAATTATCAGTGCAAATTATAGGTGGTTCTTCCACTATGTGTCAATGTGAATCCCACTGTGAGTAGGCATGTGCCTTGTGTACAAGATCAGAATTTTTTGAATAGCAGCATCCTTCAGGGCCATACATGCACCCATGTGCTCCTGTATGAAAGGAGAGAGGGCTGGGGTCATCACAATCTCCTTTACCACCTGTGGCAGCAAGATGGAACCTGGTGAGTGTCTGACCTGCTAGGTCTTTTTGCCTTTGGCTACATTTCTTCACACTCTTCATAAAGCCTTCAGAACTCTTCTGATTCTTTGACATACAGCCTCCATGAATGATATTGACCTGTCTGGAGGGAATATTTACAGGACAAACTTCCCAACCCGGGGCTTCTCAACATGGTAGATTAGAAACTTGCAGGCTTCAAGCCCTACCCATCCTGCGATGGGCTAATTCCATTGAAAGATTCACAAAGCAGGTGCCTCTTCAGCTTAGGGAGATTTCTGCATACCAAGACGTTGCTCATTGTGCCTTTCGTTCTCCATAATAATGCACAAGTCATGAGACACTCAATTGAAGCCTCACCTCCTTGAAGCAATCTGTAAAGATCTCTTTGGATCCTGAGGAGACGAGTTCCAGTCTCCAGACAGCAGACAAGCCAGCTTCATCCAGTTCCCTGTCTAGTAGGCAGGTGACTCCAAAAAGATTAGTAGAGACCTGGCATTAGTGCCAGTACCAAAGCTGGCACTACAAACACCATTGGAACTGAAGCTGATGCCAGCACTGAAGTCCAGCTCTGAAAGGCAAAGAGGCAAATGCCAAACAAAGCTTTGTGTTCCCATAAAGACAGGCCACCTAAGGTCTCGGGGGAAAGCCACCAAGTCCCCCATGGTGTCAAGGGCTGGTGATAAGCAGCAGCCTGTGACACAGAGAGAGTCTTCTCCAGCAGTGATTTGAGCTCTGTCATTGCAGCCTGTACCACTGAGGAAATCAGGGCTGTCATCAGTACCAAGACACCTGCTGATACTGATGCCAACCCTGCTATGAGAGTGCTGTATACCTCGGCACCACCCACAGAGGTGGTTTGTTCCTCTTCTCAGTCACCAGGACATATGGTCTTCCCATCTTCAAGCAAAGGACACTCTCTGAAATCTGTGTTCAGTATCACTGAAAAGTCTGCCAGTTCTTCCTCTGGACTCAGTCACCTGTGCAGCAGGAATGGCATTAGACTGGCTGATAGCAAACAACCTAGCCATACTGCTTATGTGCCGTGGCCCTGTTGGGCCTACTGGGATTTTGCCTCACAGGACTCTAGAGCTGTCTCCAGCAGATTTGAGGAAGAGGTCACTCTCCCTATCTGCTTCTCTGGCCAGATCATCTGTGCCGGACTACCAGGAAGACCCAGACCCTGGGACAGAGCAACAGCGGTGTCCTGTTTCACTATCAAAGGATGCCTTTGGCACCGATGACTTCGTCCTTTCAGGAGCTCCTTATAAGAATTGCTGAGACTATAGGGATGGGGACTTCAGTCTTGGAGAAATCTCAAAGGTGTTTGATATTTGACAATCCCTAGCTCGACCAGATGCATCCGCTCCATAAATGAGGGGCTGCTCAACCCAGCCAAAGCCTTGTGGCAAACACAATTCTAACTGCAAAACAGGTAGAGAAATGTTGCTAGGTCCCTCAGTCTGCATTTAAATATGTTTCTGCCCCCATCCCAATCTGGGTTGTCGTGGCAAAACTTGAACATTTTAAATCAAAGAAAAGTACTTCTAAGGATAAGGACCCAAAGGGGATTGAGCTGTTTGGGAGAAAATCTTACTGCTCTACCTCTTTACAACTCTGAGTGGCAAATTGCAAAGCCTTACTGGACAAATATGACTTTTTTGATTTGGGACAGAGTGAAAACTTTCTCTCAACTCCTGCATGACAGGAAGGAGGAACTCTGGGATATAATCAAGAAAGGCCAATTGGTGGCCAAGATGGCTTTGCAGACAGCACTTGGAAACCCTTGACACTGCAGCCTGATTTATGGCCACAGTGGTGACTGTTCGGAGCATCATGGTTCTAAGTATCAGGCATCCCTAGGGTGATGTAGGTTACAATCAAGGACCGGCCCTTTGAGAGCATGGAATTACTCAGCAAGCACACTGACAGTGCTCTGTACTCTCTAAAAGATTCAAATGTCACTGTGGTGCCCTCCTTGGGGATTTACTCTCTGACCCCCATGCCACAAGCCATATGTCCTCAACCCCGTGCTGTCCTATGATTTCTGGCAAGCTGAGGACCATACCACAAAGTTGTGCTACAGTAGGAGTCACCAGCCTTCTTCCTCCTCTGCAGTGCGTCCTGTCTCTCTGGCATGTCAACAAATTTGATAGGAGTGTTTGGAGCCACAACAGATCTAGTTTATAGGACACCACTTTTGGAAGCAGACTTGGCCAATTCCCCCTTTCAGTTCACACCCTATTTTGTTCCAGGATAACTTTCACGTGTAGCCAAGTAGAGCTGGCCAACAAACTGTTCTCCTGTCTTATGAAAACGTGAGATTTTGAAAAATTTCCTGGTCTGCCTCAGGTCAGAACTGAGACCTCTTGGATGTTTTTCACAAAAAGAGAGAGAGAGCGCAAGATTCACCCTGGAACAATCAATAGCCTAGTGGTTAGGGCACTCACCTGGGATGTGAGACCCCCCAGGTTCAGGTCCCAGCTCTGCCTGAGTCAGACACTGACTTACCTAGGATGTGAGAGAATGACATTTAAGTCAGTGTCTGACTCAGGCAGAGCTGGGACCTGAACCTGGGTCTCTCACATCCCAGGTGAGTGCCCTAACCACTAGGCTATTGGCTATTCTGGGGCAAGGCTCTTTCTCTCTTGCCCTTTGATTTTTCCAAAAATTGCAAACCTTTCCCGACAAAAGTTTAGTAGAAACTGTTACATTCTCACTTAAAGTTGTGCTTTCAATAAATCAGCATTTTCCAACAAAAAAGTTTAATTAAAAAAAAAAACCCAAACCAGCTCTGTAGACAAGCCCTTACCTTATTGGGGAGGCTCTGTGCCTTCCAATGACCTCTTGCTTAGACCAGGATGACAGAATGTGGAACCAAGTATGTCTTTCTAAAGAGGGAGTTGGGAAAGACAGGGAATCCATTCTTTGGCATAGCAGTGGGGTCAGATGGCACTGCAGACTAGGAATTGGAAATGTTGCTCTATCTTATGTGTCTGATGTTCATAGGTGCAGCATAGTTGGTTCCTTTATGGTACTTTCAGAAATGCAGTGCTCACTAGCCCCATGCTAGGGCTTTGGTTTAGTACTTACTCAGATGAAGTGTAAATACTGTTTACTTGTGTAAGCGTAAAGCAGTGGTGGTGTTATGACATTGCTTTCTGTTACTTACTACAGTAGAAAAGTCTGCTGAGTATATTTAGTTAATCCAATCCTATTTATCTTACATTTTATAACAGAAATGTTCTTTGACATTTAAAAAGTACAACTGGATTTTTCAAAGCCTTTTCTATTTTTGGGGGGGTTGTGATACTGTTCTGTCTGTACATGTTCATTTTGTTCAGATACCAAATAAGAGCCACTGCAAATGAGTCTGACTTGCTCTGGTTTTACTCCGGTCAGAAGTGAACATCATGATTGTGAAATGCACTGAAGAACCTAATACAGAACTATGAAGTAGCAGATGATGGGACAGAAGTTGTAAATCATGTGAAGCTTAGTCATTTCTTCCACATCCTGCAGCACCAGATAGTAGTATATTGTACGGTGTTATCACTGAGTGCTTTCACTTTTTTTACCTCATGTATTACATACGTTAATAGCTTGGGTGTAGATGGATTAAAAGTTCCCAAATTAATGCCAAGTGTATTTCTGAATTGCCAGGTGATAACCTTTCCATAGTTAAGGTTGCAGTTAATTTGCTGCTGTATACCAGATTTTGCACCCTTTCTAAATCTCCTGAGAAAATATAAAGCAACCTGAAAATGTATAGGTGAAGTCAGGGGCCTGGATAGAGTTTGTGAGGAAGCTGTGAAGTCATTTGAACAAAGATTTCCCAATATGACCTTATATTATAAATACCTGATCTGTTTCAAAGTTGCAAAAGTCTTCTAATGCTTTTGCCCAGACATAGGGAAAAACATACAATTTTTATCACTGGAATCGAGTTAGTGCATGTTACCAAAGAAGGTCCAGAACTTAAATGGGAAAAGTTATTAGGCCTTCATTTCAGAACTAGAGTGAGATAACACAGTGCTGGTGATGCATTTATAGCTCACAGGCACATTGCATAGACTAGATCCGGAAAGGAGCACTGAGATGGGAGTCAGGATACCATGGGGCAAATCTTCAGCTGGTACAAATCGGCATAGCTCCATTGATTGAATTGTCTCTCTGATAATGCTGACCCATATCTCTTCCACTTAGTCACAGTGCCACGCAGAGAGAACAGGCCAGGGAAAACCAGTAGAAAGTCATTAACTGAGGGCTGCTAATGCTAAAAATTTTCTTTAGGGAGGCAAAGTGTAAGCTACCCTTAAACAGCTAATGGAAAAGCCCTTGGTGAAGAAAACCTCACTTGAGGTTGGCACTCTTGCTAGCGATCACTAAGTTTCAGACTGGCTCCCTGTGGCCACTGCTCTCCACCAAGTCTGAGTGCTGCTCATATAGTGGTGAATCAGGGCTGAAGTTTTGTAGAAAGCAAATTTTCTATTTAAAGAAAAAAGTCATTTTTGTTTTCATATGTTTTATCTAGTGTTCGTCAGATTAACGTTTTTACGTTTTCTCATACTTTTAAAATGTTTTGTGGGGGCCTTTTTGCTCTAAGCCTTCTATTCTCCACGATATTTTCCCCTTGATTTTTCCCTTTCTCCCCCTATTGTATAGTCTTCAGTGCGTTCTTCTTCTTCTCTCAAACTCTCCCCATTACCTGTTTCATGTCTATTTCTAAATCCCCTTTTGTCCTCTCTTTTTCACTGATGCACACTCTCCTGTTCCTTTTGGAATGAGGACCAGAGTGCAGAACTTGTTCATGTTTCTTTCTAAATGTGGATGGTGAAAGTTTTTTGGGAAGGCAGGTGGGGTGACACAGAATGAATTCTCAAGTTGATGTTTAGATCACTTTTGGCTTTTTGTGCTTTCAAGAAAGAACCATTGGGTGGGGAAGAGATCGTTTTGATTTTTATATAGGATTGTTTTTGACATTTCTAAATTTCTTCAAGACATGATCAGCTTTGAGAGAGTGATTTTTCTCTCTCTCAGCTACTTCTTAATTGTGATGTCGCCTCAGAAAAAGATTTTTGTATTATATAATTGCCATTGTTCTTTTGCGTGTTATTTCCTAGCATCCTCCTGGGCAATTGAGAAGGAAATACAGTTCCTGCTCCACTATTTTCCTGGATGACAGCACAGTCAGTCAACCAAACCTCAAGTATACAATTAAATGGTGGGTGGTGTTAAATTCTTTGACTTAAACATATATTTTATTATTTCTAAATAATTGCTAAGCAGGCACTGCAGAGACCAAGCTACAAAATAGTGGGTTTTTGTGTGTGTGCAGTCATATATGGTTGTATTGCAGAGGTAATGGGTGGGATTTTCTAAAGTTTTTTTTTATTATTATAAAGATTTTTGATACTCAGCTCCTTCTAGGGTCATGCCATAGCTATCCGCACTGCACTTGTTCTCACAAGAATGGAGTGATCAAGGATTTCAGTTGTACTCATGATGAGTGAACAAGCCTCTGATTGGCTAGTTTTCTTTGGATGTGCACCCAAAAATTAAGATAGGTATTTGCTTATCCAGTAGTTGTGAAATCCTGTGAGAACATGCTCTTTTTCTAAGATTTCCAGAACTTCCTGCTTCTTTTGGGATTGGAAATATAGTACTTCCAGATTTGGCTTCCCCATTCAATGCAGGCAAGCACTGCACAGCAATGAGCTGACAATGGGCAGCTTTGTGTAGGGAGTGCACCTCTGGCTTGGCTTCACATGGATTCTCAGCATAGCTAGGTTAGTTACCATCTTCACTAGAAAATTTTGACATTTAGATTGAGTGAAAATGCAGTTGGTGTTTGGAGTATTATTCTTTCCTCTACGCTCTGTACAGTGGAGGAAAAATGAGAGAGTAGATGGTCAAGCACCTTACATTGTTTAAAAAAAAAAAAAAAGTTGCTGTTTTGAATCCTGCTCAGATTCCAGTCATCTGTAGTATCTTTATCTTTGTGTACGCACGTTTAATGTAAAGTGCATAGGTATTTACATAACAGACCAGACAATCAGACTAATATATAGCATTGGTAGTCACTCACGCGTTTTGCATTTCTGTAAAAAGGCAGTTGCACACAAGTTTCACAATAATTTCTCCTGCGTTATTTCTGCCTGTAATATATTGCCTTATGCTTCCCTCATTTTTTAAAAAAAATTTTATTAAAAAATAACATTAAAAGAAACAGAGGACAAAGGGGCAGCATATAGACCACTTCCTGTTCTTAAACATTACTGAACTAGGTCCTTGGCCCTTCCTCATTAATTTTTGTGCCACTCTAGTAGCGCCAACGGATTTAAAGCTGCCTCCTGGCAGTACTTGAGGATGCCTCTCGTTTAGAGGACTCCTCAGATGGCATAGGACTGGCTCCCCAGTGTGGGCGGGGAGGGAGTGTGTCAGGGACAGGAGGGGACAGGGCCAGAGCAATGTGCATTGTGGTAGTCCAGGCTGAGCCATTATCCACAGTGTAAATAAGAGTAGCCCTTATGCTGCCTTAACTTTTATCAAGAGGCTGGATTGGCCCTGGCAAACTCTGGGATTGGATGGGTGGAAAGTTGATGGAAGGCTACTTATGGTCACAAGCCCCTCCTATCCCTAATGCACTGGTTGCTGATCTGATCCAATAGATTATTTAAAAACACACCAACATCCTAACTTAAAATATTCAGGGATCTGATTTAATCCACCAAAATTAGGAAATGCAGACTCAGCCTTCGGACTACTTCATAGGTTTCCGAACAGTGGGTGTTTTTCTAGTCTGTGGGGTGATGTTTTGTTACAAAGCCACCCTTTCAGGGCAGTAGGTATGGCTGTGCTTTCAGATGTCACATGCCACTCCACTGAAGTCAAATGGTGTACGTATATGTTCCTGAGGGCAGAATTTGGGCTGCATTTTTAGTCTTAACTCAGTTACCTGAATTTTTTCAATCACATCAAATGATTAATTATCTTTCCTTTTTTTCCCCCCTCCTGTGGGTGGGTGGACATGTTCAGTAAGCAAGGTGCGCTGTCCAGGGAATATTTAGTACTTTTTAACATCTTTTTTTTTTTAAAAGTTGCAATTTTAAATGTGGTCAAGCAGTTTAAATCTAGGAATTTCTAAAGCATCCGTCACCAATAGCTAAATTCTATATTGCCAAACCAAAATACAGTTTGCAATATATGACATTCACCTTCATCTGAGGGAAAAAAATTGTATTTTCTACCATGTTCCTATTTTTCAGCTGCTTGTCACCTAAAATCATTTGAAATTCCACTAAGAGAAACATGCAGTATAGCTACAACCTGGTGTCTTCTCAACAGATGGGATGTCTGGCACATCACAGTTGTCTTATAAAAGTTCAGAGGGGAAACTGTGAAACAACCAATTAACTTTTTTTTAAATGAAGCCTGTCATAAATATAAAGGGAAGGGTAACAACCTTTATGTATGCAGTAACACAAAATCCCTCTTGGCCAGAGGTTCCGAATCACTTACCTGTAAGGGGTTAATCAGTTCAGTTAACCTAGTTGGCACCTGACCAGAAGGACCAATGGGAAAGAAGATGCTTAAAAATCAGGGGGGGGGTTTGTTGGTGCTTTTTTTTTTTTTTTTTTTTTTTTTTTTGTTGATTCCCTCTCGGGACAAAGAGAGAAACCAAGCAGGTAAACCAGCTCCTAACAAGATCCTGAAATGATACATCTAAAATTACAGAAATTGTAAATAATAGCAAGGAAATGTGTTAGATTATCTTTCGTTTTAGCTTGTGAATTTTCTCTATGCTAAGAGGTAATTTGTAACTGGGAAGAAGAGTCAGAGGGGAATCCTCTGTGTTTTAATGTTTTTATTTGCCCTGTAAAGTTATCTTCCATCCTGATTTTGCAGGTGTGATTTTTAGTTTTTTTTTAAAATAAAATTCTTCTTTTAAGAACCTGATTGATTTTCAGAGCCCTAAAAAACAGGGATTTGGTCTGTGTTCACTTTGTTAAACTATTGGTTGGTATATTATTCTCAAGCCACCACCACCCCTAGGAAAGGGGGTGAAGGAGCTTCAGGGGATATTTTGGTAGGGAGATAGGGCTCCAAGTGGCCCCTCCCTGAATGTTTGTTTTAATCACTTGGTGGTGGTAGCAATACCTCCAAGGACAAGGAATGGAATTTGTGCCTTGGGGAAGTTTTTAACTAAGCTGGTGAAATATAAGCTTAAGGGGTCTTTCATGCGGGTCCCCACATCTGTACCTCAGAGTGGGGATGGAACCCTGACATGGTGGCAGCGTGGTGGGCTCATTTTGAACCAGAAGCACTGACCTTAGGATTTTAAAAGGACACTTTTTAGCTGAGAGCAGCTGGAGGGTTTTTTCCTCTGCCTGAGGGCAGAGTAGTTAAGTTCCTGCAAGAAAATTCACAAGCACAAAAAGTGGGAATGTGCTAATAAAGTTTGCGGATGACACAAAGCTGGGAGATATTGCTAACACAGAGAAGGACCGGGATATCATACAGGAAGATCTGGATGACCTTGTAAACTGGAGTAATAGTAATAGGATGAAATTTAATAGTGAAAAGTGCAAGATCATGCATTTAGGGATTAATAACAAGAATTGTTATAAGCTGGGGACGCATCAGTTGGAAGTAACAGAGGAGGAGGAGAAAGACCGTGGAGTATTGGTTGATCACAGGATGACTATGAGCCGCCAATTGGATATGGCCATGAAAAAAAGCTAATGCAGTCTTGGGATGCATCAGGCGAGGTATTTCCAGTAGAGATAAGGAGGTGTTAGTACCGTTGTACAAGGCACTGGTGAGACCTCATCTGGAATACTGTGTGCAGTTGTGGTCTCCCATGTTTAAGAAGGATGAATTCAAACTGGAACAGGTACAGAGAAGGGCTACTAGGATGATCCGAGGAATGGAAAACCTGTCTTATGAAAAGTATCAGTCTTATGAAAGGAGATTCAAAGAGCTTGGCTTGTTTAGCCTAACCAAAAGAAGGCTGAGGGGGGAGATATGATTGCTCTCTATAAATATATCAGAGGGATAAATATCAGGGAGGGAGAGGAATTATTTAAGCTCAATACCAATGTGGACACAAGAACAAATGGATATAAATTGGCCATCAGGAAGTTTAGACTTGAAATTAGATGAAGGTTTCCAACCATTAGAGGAGTGAAGTTCTGGAACAGCCTTCCAAGGGGAGTAGTGGGGGCAAAAGACATATCTGGCTTCAAGACTAAGCTTGATAAGTTTTTGGAGGGGATGGTATGATGGGATAACCTAATTTTGGTAATTAATTGATCTTTGATTATTAGCAGGTAAAGAGGCCCGATGGGATGTTAGATGGGGTGGGATCTGTGTTACTACAGAGAATTCTTTCCTGGGTGCTGGCTGGTGAGTCTTGCCCACATGCTCAGGGTTTAGCTGATTGCCATATTTGGGGTCAGGAAGGAATTTTCCTCCAGCGAAGATTTGGCAGAGGCCCTGGAGGATTTTCACCTTCCTCTGTAGCGTGGGGCACGGGTCACTTGCTGAAGGATTCTCTGCACCTTGAGGTCTTTAAACCACGATTTGAGGACTTCAGTAACTCCGACATAGGTTAGGGGTTTGTTATAGAAGTGGGTGGGTGAGATTCTGTGGCCTGCGTTGTGCAGGAGGTCAGACTAGATGACCATAATGGTCCCTTCTGACCTTAAGTCTATGAATCTTGTTAGGAGCTGGTTTACCTGTTCGGTCTCTCTTGGTCTTGAGAGGGAACCAACAAAAAAAGCACCAACAAAACGGGTCTCTGTCCTCTTCCCCCCCCCCCCCCAATTTGAAAGCATCTTCTTTCCCATTGGTCCTTCTGGACAGGTGTCAACTTGATTAATTGAACTGATTAACCCCTTACAGGTAAGTGATTCTGTACCTCTGGCCAGGAGGGTTTACTGCATACATAAAGGTGGTTACCCTTCCCTTTATATTTATGACTGAGCCTTTTAGGTCAGACTCATTAAAAGAAAATACTAGATTAGCATGTAACAATGAATCATTGACTGAACAAATTGTCAATAAACAGGAACAATGAAGTCCCTCCTTCCTCTTTATTCCCCTGTTAGTTCTAGTGGCTCCTCAGGATGTTAGAACAAGTAGTTAGGTTGGTGGTTCTGCTTTGTCTTTTGGTGTTTACCTTCTGCAACTGTGGGGTTGTTCAGTCAGGAGCTGAAAACTGACAAATAATCTGAGGAAGCCATATTTTTCTTGTTCTCAGGGATGAATTAGATCAGTTTGCCATATTTGCACACAATTAAATTTTGAACTGTCTGTGAAGACTTTCATGTTTAATTTTTTAGTTTGACTTTTAAGTAAAGAGCAAATATAAATGCTTGGCTGAGAGCAAGAAAAACGCATACTATAATATGTTAAAATAAAATAGGTAACTTGTAAATTGATGCTTAATTAAAAAAAAAAGAGCTTGTTATTTCAGTAGCTAAATTGGGAGACAGCCAAAACGTAATGGATTTAAAAGTAAAAATCACACAAGCCACTACAGGAGAAGTAATTCACATTAGCTTAGCAGCATTAGCAAAACCACTGATCTACAAATGCAGTTGATAATAGGCTGAAGGTCCATGGAGGAGTTCAGCCAGGGGTCTTACAAAAACGCTTTTATTAATGACCAACCTCTGTTTTACATTCCAGAGAATATCCAATCCTTCTAAGGCCTTATCTTGCATCTTTGAAGTCAATGAGAGTTGTGTCATTGACTTAAATGGGATTAGGCCTTTAAATAGAAGTTATGGTATGGAGTACATGAGATGAGGGGGGGAGAAGGAAGACAGAATTTTATGGAAATGTGACTGACTCGATATATAGAGTATGAATGTTCCATATGGCAATTTATCCACAGTGAAAAGTGGACACTGTCTGCCAGCAAAATACTCCTAAATCAGTTTCAACAGTGTCTTTTTTACTATCTGGGCTTTGTGCTGTTTTAAATTTTTGTGTGTGTGTGTGTAATGTATTTATAATCTTAAATTCGGTTCCAAGGGATTAACTCTATATTTTGCTTTACAGTGTAGCTCTTGCAATATATTACCACATCAGAAACAGGTATGTAAATAATGATTCTCCTATTTTAAAAAAATGTTCAGTGTTTCTTTTTCATTTTTTCCCCCTTTGTTTATAGCTTCCCCCCACCTTGGGTTAAGGAGAGTTCTCTATAGTTTATATTGCTTTTGTGGCAATAAATTGACAGTTTTAAAAAATAATATAATGATGACTAAGTGTGGTTCAAATTCATTGTAGTCTTAGAAAATTTGGACTTCGGTTTAACCATTTTACTAGCACACACTATGGTCACTTACTAATAAAAAATAGTACAAATTACAACACACAAATCTAAACTGTGTCCTGCTGTGGCTTCTGGTTTGCCCTTTAGTAAAGGTTGCTTTAGGAACCATTGGGTCAGTGACTAGCTCTGAGTTATCAGTAGTGATGTGGCATGAAATAAAAACTCTCATATATAGTGCAATGGGAGTGGCATTATAAATAAGTGAGTTAGCCTCAGGAGCAAAATTATTCACCAAAATAAGTGTGCCAATACCAGGTAATGTTTGTTTGGTTTTAGCTCGGATGTGGTGACCATTAGGAAGAGGGCGAGAGAGAGATCTAGAAATAAACTATTCACTTCTTACTGTTAGAGTTTATTTTTGTAAATTGACTATTTTTTTTAACAATTCTGTTTTCTGAGAGCACCCTTTAAATGATCTTTCCTGAAATTGTTAGAAAGGGTTTTCAGCTTCCCTATTGAAGTTTGTTTTTAAACAGGTCTTTTCATCAGGGGAGGAAATGACTTAGGCTCCAATCCAACAAAATACTTAAACATGTGCTTACATTCAACCATGTGAATAATCTTGTTGAGTTCAATGGGCCTACTCACATGCTTAATGTTAAGGATGTACCTAAGTGCCTGGGTGAATTTTGCATTGGGATCCACAAGCATTGAAGCTGGTGGGACTCTGTTTGCACAGGTGTGAGGGTCTGCATTAGCAGGTACTTGTGCAACCTCTACAGGGAAACACTTAAACTAACTTTTTATAAAAGTGCTGTAAAGACCTGATCCAAAACCCAACAAAGTGCAAAGTAAACAAACTGGAAAAAATAGATGGGGAGTGGAAATCTTAGCTAACTTCTTTCACTTTACAGTAATCTGACTCTGTTCAGAGTCCCACAGTCTTCAATGAGAGTGTAGCTTGTAACTATAGAAGGTAACAAGATAAGCATGGGTAAATGTTTACGGGATTGGGGCCTGAGGATCACATGAATGTGATACTTGTAACATTCACCCTTCTTGGTGAGGGTTAGGTGAGTAAATGGGGATGGTTGTCTAGGATCACTTCTTTTTTTAAAGTGACGCAACCAGACTAAAATATTTTCTGCTCTTGTTTTGATTTTGTACCTAAAGGGTGTCAGTGCCAATAATCTGAGAGCTATGTGCACTGAATGTTTTCCTGTTGGGAAGCTTGGCTGCTTCTTTCACTGTTCTAACTGAGAGGTGAATTTATCAAGTAAGAACTGCACTGTCTTCTGTAGATGTGCATTGATACACAACATGTTGTAAATGCGCCCTCTGCTGTACTCTTCAGAAACAGTTCTAGAAGTGAAGCTGTTGAAATCTCTATTACATTTTCTTAGAGAACAGACATGAAAGGACAGTCTATGATTCAAGATTAAAAGGGCAATTTGAGGTCAGCACTCTGTTGTTCATGCTACTGTAACAGTAATATTTGTTAAAAGTTCAGTTTCCCAGCACCACAACCAAAAGTGAAGCAGCAGTGTATATAGGATTTATCAATACTTGTCATGGTTGTTGGTTTACTACCACAGTCTGGCTCCCATAGACGTAATATGAGTCTGACTGTAATGGAAATTGAATCCGACCCCTGCTTTGCAAGGGAAGAAACTATTTAAGAAATATTTCATTTATTCTTTTTCTCTCCAGCACACCAGATTTACCCAAAACTAGATTACTTTCTAACTTCCCAAACTGTAATCAGGTGTTATAATAATATTTTCAAGAGAAACTATTGATAGATCAGACCAATCCTAGCTACATTTTTCCATAGTTAACTAAACTCTCTGACTGTATTGTTGTAATTGTCATCCCTTCTTCCCCCAATTCCTTTTTTTCATTGTTTGTTGTTCTCTGTTGCATCTTTCATTATATTTAGATTTTTAGCTCTATCAAGCAGGGACCGTGTCTCTCTTGTTTGTGAAGTGCCTAACATGCTTTTGGGTGCTCAGAAAACAAAACAACAAAACCCTTCAGATTTGATATTAAATACTTCACTCCCAGGAGCAGAGGTGAAAGTAAGCTGGTACACCCCAGTACGGCACCAGTTAAATATATTTTGTGATCTCAGATCCCCACTGAATATCCAAGCTATAACTTCCCTGAATACACACAGTTCAGTACAGATAGAAAGTACATTCAACAGTCTCTGTTCAGGAGATGCCCATGACCAGAATAGCAAGGATGCATCGAATAAAGGTTAAACTGTAATTAGAAAGCCACATGGAACAAAGCCTTGAGTTTTGACTACTGCTGTTGGTACAACCTCTTTTCTGATCATTAATATTTATTCCAAAATTACACAAACAAAGTTCTTAACTTAAATAAATCAAATATTGTTAATGTCTGTGGAGTTTCATCTAGTCTCTTGCTGTTCTTCAGTAAATGGGATTCGGTTGTAACAGCAAAGTATAACCATCTTACAACCAAGATGGCCAGCACAAATAGTGCTACAATTAATGATGACTTGATTTAGCTTGTGAAAGGCATGCACAGTCTTATGCTGGCAGTGAAATTGCAGTGTTTCTCTCTCTTTTCAGGGACCCAGACGGAAGGATGCTCTTAGATATTTTTGATGAAAACCTTCACCCCCTTTCGGTAAACTCATCTACCTCCTCTTGTCTTTCATGAGACAAAGTCCGCTGCCTTTCCCTGTGCCTGTGTTTTTGATTCAGTCACCTGTTTGAAAATATTTCTTCCCCAGAAATCCGAAGTGCCCCCAGACTACGACAAACACGACCCAGAGCAGAAACAGATTTACCGCTTTGTTCGGACATTATTCAGTGCTGCTCAACTGACTGCTGAATGTGCCATTGTCACCCTGGTAAGTGTCTGGGAAATGACATCAATCATTCAACAGATCCACCCTTGTTTCTGTGCAGCTGTACAGAGCTGGACGTTGTTAGGAGTTGGTTCTCATCACACTTTGTGTAGAGACTAAGGAAGTTACTTGAGTTATTTTCTTGGAGAATAAATTAAATTATTGAAGTTATTACTCAAGTTTTACAGGAGGCTGTATAGCATGTGTCACGGTCAGATTTACATCTGGCTCATACAGCGTGATAATATTACAGGCCACTAATATAATACTCAGGTGGGGTAAAGGTCTTTGGGAGTTTTAGATACTGAAATCATTTCACTTTGGTCAGGTTTACTGTGTGTCGTCATAGCTTCCAGCAAAGACTCTTTGACAACTGTCAGTAGCTTAATGGCATTAGTAAGAGTTATGGATGCACAAGGGCTGCATGAGTGACTGGAGCATATTGGTGGCTGCTGTTTTTACTTGTCGCGTACATGTCTTTGAGGGGCATGTCATATCAGTGAACAATTGAATAGCTAAGGATGAAGTTTATCTACCTAAAAAAAGAGTGCTAAAGATGAAGGGGCAGATAGGCAGCTGGTTTAAATAGGCATAACTCCATTGACTTCATGGGCTAATGGAGGTGGTCTGATTTCCGCCAGCTGAGAATCTGGCCTGAAATTTCTATCCTACTGACCCTGGTGAGTCTCTTCAGGTTTCAGGCACAGTTTTTGCTACATTCTTGGCTTAGGGTTTAAAAAAGCAAACATGCTGGTTATTTTCACCTCTTCAGAGTGCGTTTGTAGGGCAGTTTTTACCAGGTTTATTTTGGGGGGACAGGAGGTGAAATTGGAGAGGCAGAGCCTTGATGTTTGACCCCATTCTTCCTCTTTGACAGTCCTTATAGCTTTGCATCTCTTCAAGCCCTCCCTCCTTCTGATAGAGAATAGCCAGTGGGTTTGGCTCCCTCCAGCGTCTGTCAGCACCATTTGTGCTGGTCAGTAGAAGACGTGAATATGGGGAGAGTCGTGCAAGGTTCGCCCCCTACAGCCCTTGCTGTTCTGGGCACATGTGACTTGGACATGGGTATTGGAGCGTGCTGCTAGCCAAGTGCTTGGCCCAGCCGCTATAGTTTTATACAATGAGTTTATTGCTCTGTCTCATAAAGAAATAGGACTTAATTTAAAGAGCTGACTGTCAGATACAATGGAACGCTCTTACATGAACTCCTGTTATCCAAATTTACATTCTGTGAGCCGTTGTGGAAGAGATTCCTCATTCTAGTTGAAAAGACAGGCTTTTATTATGCATATATTAAGCAATAATGTAGCGACTATGGTTTGCATCAGGCTGTCACACCACTACTCCATGTTTCCATAGGAATCTTGTTAATGTGGTCACATTTTCGGAGAACATACAGTCCTCCATTCCTGTTGTACAGAAATCATTAAAAAATAAAACCCCACAGCTAACTGATTTGATTTTGATCCTCAGTTAAATGTACTGTTTGAATTATTGATGATTCTTTTGTCTTAATTAACGAGCATCCCTGGTGATTGGAACCTGAGACCTGAACTCAAGTGACTTGGGTTCTGTTCCCGGCTGTGCCACTTACTAGTTGTATGAGTTTGGGCAAGACATTCATGGCCTGATGTTCTGAAGTGCAAAGCACCTGCAATTTCCAATTAACTCAACGGGAGCTACACATGCGCAGCACTTTTCCAAATCAGACCATTAATCTGCCGGTGCTCCCGTATCACTGTCTGTAAATATGAGGATAATAATACCCACCTCTGTAACATGCTTCCAAACCTTTGGATAAAATGTCTTTTATAAGTATGATGCAATAGTGTTTTTAATACCACGTTATTCATTAGTTAAATATTCTCCCTTCACCTCTGACTTCCATTTCTTCATATGTCACCATTGCCATCAGTGGGGACCTAGAAACAGATTTCTCTGATTGCATGGAAAGTAATCTTCTTCCTTTTTTTTTTTTTTAAACCCTCCTAAGTTGGCTTTGCTGTCACATTACAAACTTCAGCCAAAATCTGCCAAGTGCTTTGAGTTTTGAGATGTTGACTGTGGGTAGAGACCAGCCTCCCCTGCACAAGCCTGTGTTTCGTTGTAGTGTGTTCCCACATTGGACTGCAATCTGATCTGCCATCCTCCACTCATTCCTTCTCGGAGGCTTGCCCGCAGTCAGGCAGCACATCTCTGGGAAAGCGGACCACAATGCATCATAAGTAAGAGACTCGAGTTATTGGGTTTTTAACAGTCCCTCTTCAATATATCAATATATTATTAAAAACAAACGTTAACAAAGATCAAAGTATGTTGGGTGTCTTGAGGTGACCGCACTGCTTCCCCCTTGGCATGCAGGCATACCCTGGCGATGCTGCCTGAGAAGCATGGACACCAGCAGTGGTGGATTAGATTGTAGTCTATACACCTGGAGAAAGAACTAAGTGAAATGAACCCCTGGCCTGTGTTGTAAAAGCTACTTTCGGGGGGTGGGGGGACGAAAACAAACAAAACTCTCATTGTAATGCTTCAAGTCAGGGAGGGGCAAACTTTTTGGCCCAAGGGCCACAGCTGGGTATGGAAATTGTATGGCAGGCCATGAATGCTCATGAGATTGGGGTGCAGGATGGGGGTAAGGGCTCCTGCTTGGGGTGTGGGCTCTGTGATGGGTCCAGAAATGAGGAGTTCAGTGTGTGAGAATGGGCTCCGGGCTGGGGCACGGGCTTGGGGTGTGTGGGGGGGGGTTGAGGTCTCTGGCTGGGGGTGCAGGCTCTGGGGATGAGGGGTTGGGGTGCAGGAGGGTGCTCCCAGCTGGGACCAAGGGGTTCGGAGAGCAAGAGGGGGATCAGGCTGGGGCAAGGGGTTGAGGCATGGGAGGGGGTCAGAGGTGCAGGCTACGGGCAGTGCTTACATCGAGCAACTCCCAGAAGCAGCGGCATGTCTTTCCGGCCCCCTAGCTCCCGGCTCCTCTGTGGAGGTGTGGCCAGGCAGCTCTGCATGCTGCCCCGTCCACAGGTGCTGCCCCTGCAGCTCCCATTGGCCATGGTTCCTGGCCAATGGGAGCTGCGGGAGCAGCACTTGGGGTGGGAGCTGCATGTGGAGCCCCTTGACTGCCCCTACGTGTATGAGCCAGATGTGGGACATGTTGCTGCTTCCAGGAGCTGTGTGGAGCGGGGCAAGCCCCTGACCCTACTCCCCAACTGGAGCGCTGGAGCAGGGCAAGTCCCAAACCCTGCTCCCCCGGCGGATGCTCAAGAGCCGGATTAAAATGTCTGAAGGGCTGGATGCAGCCCCCAGGCCATAGTTTGCCCACCCCTGCTCTAAGTGCTTAATTAAAACATTTTAATTAAAGCCTTTAATATTACAGCAAAAACAACTTATAATTAAACAAAAAGATTTAATTTCCACAAAGCCCTCCAAAGCTGCAAAGAGATTTCTTGTACTGATAGGTGAGGAAATTAATATCTGAGGTTGAGACAATTAAAATACTAAGTTGCATTAAATAACACCACAGAAACTACAATAATTGAAAGAATGAATTTTATTGCTGATTAAAACTCTTTTAAATAACATTTTTTGTCTTGGCGAATA
Source organism: Mauremys mutica (assembly GCF_020497125.1). Taxonomy (NCBI): domain Eukaryota; kingdom Metazoa; phylum Chordata; order Testudines; family Geoemydidae; genus Mauremys; species Mauremys mutica. Next base: position 268,981,178 of record NC_059073.1, read on the forward strand.
GCTGGCTTGTGCTCAAGCTGTGACCTGGCTTTATGGAAGGGGTATTGGGTATATGTTCTCTTCCCTCTCTAGGAGGTACTTCCATCCTTGATGAAACTGAGAGAATGTCATCATTTTCCACCAAGCAACATTGCTCTCAAGGTTCTATGTTGCTGGTTGGGTGGTAGTGGCACGATCTAGTAGGGTCACTGTTTAATTGGCTAGCTCAGTATAAGTGCTCAGTATTAATATTATCCATATCTTAAGGAAAACGGGACACTATATCGGTGTCTTCACTACTTATGTTGTCACTTTGTCCTACAAACACAGAAGCATTCTGATTGCTAAAATTGGGGCGGAAGGATGGTCCATTGGACATCAGTTCTGTGCTCTACCACAGACTTCCTGTGTCACCTTGGGCAAATCACTTACTTTCTCTGAGCCTCAGTTCCCTATCTGTAAAATGGTGGTGATAGTACTTCTCTGCCTCTCGGGGCTGTAGTGAGAATAAATACATACATGATGGTGAGATGCTCAGATAATATGATAAAAGGGGCCAGATGAGTACCTAAGAGAGCCAAAATTATTTTTTTAAATTTAGATGAATGTAGATACAAAAAGATATTTGTTGGTGCCTAGATCAGATTCAGCATTTGTACCACGTTCATCTCCACAGTATGTCACAGTGATGAGAGTATTGTAATTACATAAGAGAGTCAACATTTGCCATATGAAATATATGGATTTAACGAATCCAACCAAATGTTCTCTTTATCCTGGAAACAGTCAGGTTTCCAACAATAGAATAAATAGAGCACTGCAGAACTGTAAAGAGAAAGTTCATCCCACCTGCAGTATTTCCTCATAAGAAGAGTCTAATGCTTAGTGCTTTAGTGTCTCTCTCTATCAGGTATTCCTGCAAGACAGTTTCATTATAATTATAGGTACTCGTGTGTGTGTGTGTGTCTACATGTGTAGAGAAAAAAAACTTGCCCTCCCTTTACAGGTATTGGTTGTATTTACAGTGAGTGTTCTGACTTTTAACTGCTAGTGAAAATTTGTTTAATCTAAAAACATGTGTTTGACTTGCTAAATTGACGTATGGAGGAGAAGGCTATTTTTCTTTCTGGTTATTGATTTTGCTGGGTGTCTGCAAACCATTTTTACCAGATAGGAGTGGATTTTCTTGACAATAGAAAGGTGTCCTTTATGGAACAGGAAGCCCCATTAGCCATAGTGTGACAACCCATTGTGACTCGCGAAGGAGGTAGCTGATGTAAGAGGGAAGGGGAGGAATGGGCACTCAGTTAGTAAAATATGTCACTCCACCATACTCCTTAATCTCTCCTAGTGACATGAATTCTAGAGCTGTCACAGCCCTATTGAATATCTGACAAGCTCAAGATATGAAAACCCTTCCACGTGCTGGCCACCATTCCTCTTGCTAGTGACAATCTTATAAAAGCTGTCCTGGATGCTTATTTAATAAAATCTTGTCATTTAAAAAAGAAAAGTAAATTGCCCCAATGCTATTCTTTATCTTTTGTTTAATTTTGATATCCTATTGTGTCCAAAGATTCATGTGGCAGCATAAGGTTAGCATCTGACATAAAATCTGCTCCATATTATATATGAATCCTAAATTCACTGTCTAGGAAATTTAAAATCACTACCTCCCTTTTTTGGGGATGGGGGGCAGTGAGACAAAGTCAAAAAACTCCTGTTGGGCTCAGTTCTGTATCTTCCATACAATATCACATACCTGGTGGTGATTTAAGAAAAACAAACAAACCAAAACCTGCTGATCTGTGGTAATTCTGCAGTAATGACTACAAGTGCTTTTCTTTGGAGCTCTGCACTTTCCTACTAGTAGTATCTGTGATGGTGCATAATTACACAAGAAAACAACATGGAACTGTGTTGACTTCTGCTTCAGTAGAAATATTGCAAAGAAGCAAAATTTAAGAGAATGGGGGGGAATCTGTTTTTTCCCCCAAAGGTAAAAGGACAAATTCACTCAGGGAATGCGGTTTTATTTTTAGCCTTTTGATTTAATGATCGTGATCTTCCATTCGTTGTGAACCCAGAACTTCCACTTAAGTCAGTGGGAATCCTGGCTGTGTTAGGAAGGAACAGTGAGGCCCAATGTCACAAGGAGAATGGAAAATATATATCATCAGGGCCGGCTCCAGGCACCAGCTGAGCAAGCTCGAGCTTGGGGCGGCAGATTCCAAGGGGCGGCATTCGCTGCTTCGGCCCCCCCCCCCGCAGGTTTTTCTTCTTTTTTCTTTTTGGTTCGCTGCTCCGGCCGCCCTGTAGGGGGCAGCAGTGCAGAGGAGAGGAGCGCCCTGCTGGGAGCAGTGCCAGGTCTGTAGCAAGCGCGGCAGGGCAGCCCGCGTCCTTCCCTGCCCGCCCACCGGAGCAGGCAGCATGGCGAGCACCCTGCTGAAGGAAGCCCTGACTGCCCCCCTTCTCTCTTCCCCCCCCGCTGCCCGGGGCACATCTGCAGGGCTGGGAGTCCCCCCTGCACCCACGCTCCATCCACCCTGCAGGTTTGTTTGTCCGCCCCCCACTTCGCTGCTCCGTCCGGCCCACAGGTTTGTTTGTGCCTCCCCCCTTCACTGCTCCGGCCGGCCCGCAGGTGTTTTTTTGCTTGGGGCAGCAAAAAAGCCAGAGCCGGCCCTGAATATCATAGAATAGTCTGATGTCTTTTAGCTGCATCTTTCTTTCCAAGAGAAACTGGATGAAATTTTGTGGTAAAATCAGAGGTTAGGAACACTTGAGTTTCTCCTGATTCACTTAAGGTTTAATGTTAAATATCTGGTTTGTGTTAAAAACTATTATTATTATTATTATTTATGATGATGATGTTTGGCTACCTTTTTCAGAGATTTTTGCAGCTAAATACTTCATTACTTTTCACATTTGGTCTCTTTTTTTTTTTTTTCAAAATTGGATAAGCTTCTATAAAATGGATGGCACCAGGCCTGTCTGGAACATGTTAGGTGCCCAGCTGAGCAAGTGCAAAGCATGAAGTGGTTTTTGGACAGAGTCAGCAGGGAGCTGGCTAATCTCTCAGAACAGAAGCATATGGCAGTTCAGTGGTTGGATTCGAGCCCGTAAGCGTCTTTCAGTGCCTAGCAAAAGTTACCTTAGCACCAGTACATACAATAATCTTTCCGTGCAAATCCCTTTTCAGTTTCAGACATTGGGATGAACCAAACTCTTGTGCTTGTGAAGAAAAAGATGTATTTATTCCTTTTTACTTCGTTGATGTGCACAGGAATGGAAACTCTGCCTTCACATGGTATGTGGGGGATAACAACATTTAGGCCCACGTCTCACAACTGATAGTGTGTGGGCAGATTACTGTGCTCACAGGGACCGCTACTGCAGCAGATTGGGGTCCATACAGGTACAACTGCACACTACCAGTTGCAGGATTGGAACCTTAAACAGTATAGGCTGGACTCTCTTGTCAGGTACACCAGTGTAAATCCAGTGATTCCACTGAAATCAATGAAGGTTTCAATGGTAAAATTCAAATCAGAATCTGACCCACAGCACTGAAAAAAACATGAGAAGAGGCTCTATTTCTACTTTATGATGCTAAAAAGTCCTTCGTTTTTCCTTCTTGGTTGATTGTTGGCTGATGAGAAATGAAGTTATGTTTGGCAAAGGCCTTGCTCCTACTGCTGGTATTTTGTCTGAAAATTTTATAACATTCTGATAATGCCAGGTGATTTCCATCAGCTCAGTTAGCCATAGGTTGACTGCCTACTTGCGCCATTGTGCTTTCTCTCTCTCTCTCCAAAAACATTCAAGTATGACTAACAAGTGACTTTTGTATTAGAAATATGTAGTTATTAATTCTGCACATCTGCTACTCTGTTATCTTTTTAAGGTGAGCTAGTTAATCAGGGATCTTGTTTTCCCAGAGATAGTCACTGTTATATAAACTCTTCACATGTAACTAGCCATTTTGACTGGATAGTGAATTTTAAGCAAAGTAAGCAGATTTGTCCCCTGTCTCGTAGACTCATAGACTTTAAGGTCAGAAGGGACCATTATGATAATCTAGTCTGACCTCCTGCACAATGCAGGCCATACAATCTCACCCATCCACTTCTATAACAAACCCCTAACCTATGTCTGAGTTATTGAAGTCCTCAAATTATGGTTTGAAGACCTCAAGCTGCACAGAATCCTCCAGCAAGTGACCCGTGCCCCATGCTGCAGAGGAAGGTGAAAAACCTCCAGGGCCTCTGCCAATCTGCCCTGGAGGAAAATTCCTTCCCGACCCCAAATATGGCGATCAGTTAAACCCTGAGCATGTGGGCAAGACTCACCAGCCAGCACCCAGGAAAGAATTCTCTGTAGTAACTCAGATCCCATCCCATCCCAGACTACTGGGCATACTTACCTGCTGATGATTTGGCAATTGATCTTTCATTAATTGCCAAAATTAGGCTATCCCATCATACCTACCCTTTCTGAGTAGTTTACATGGATTGGATGATGTAATGGGCACTCTGAATCTACCCTTTAATTGACCCCACATTTCTCTTTCAGAAAAGATATCATCTGGTCTAAAGAAGTACCTCTGCTACAGTTTTCACAATTTCTAGTTTTCACTGCACCCGAATCTGCAATAAATTTGATTTTGACGTAATTAATCTCTACCATTACCACTTCATTGCTCCACCGGGCTCTTGTTTAAGTGGACTGGGATTTCTAAAGTTCTTAGATGAACATATTTTAACTTGGGCACCTAGATGTATATTTAGGCATCTGAGTAAAAGCAGCTTGACTTTTTTTTTCCCCCCAGAGGAACTACAGCAGGTAGTACTCAGCGCCACTGGAAATTGGCCACTGAATCATTTAGGTGCCTAAATTTTAGGCACCCAGTATTGAACGGTTTTCAATGGCCTGAGCCTACAAGTTCCTTCAGTTCTTGTTGACTTCAGAAGGCGGTCAGCACTTCACAGGTTTGGGCCTTTTGTGAAGCTTATTGCAAAATTAAATGCTTTCAGTGCAGAACTGTGCAGGTCAACAAAGTTCTTGCATTTTGCAGAACAGGAAAGGTATACCAAATTACTCCTGTTTTCTTACTCCTGTTACTGAAACATCTAGTCTGCCACACAAACAACTTGTCTGAATCTTGCCAGTGTTGCAATAGAGATGGCAATTTCAAGTTATTTATTTTCAGTGCTCCCTACGTAGCCTCCATTTTGTCTGAAGATAAAAACAGCCATTACAAGTAGAGCTGGTTGGGAACAGAAAATAAAGTTTCTTCAAAATCAACATTTTCGTTAGGAACATTTCAATTTTTCAGCAAAAAAAAAAATTTGGTTTTCCATTGGGAAAAAATAAAAATGAAATACTTCATTTTGGGTCAGTTCAACCTGAATTGGAATATTTTGGTTTGTTTGAAATTACCTAAAAAGGTTTTATTTTGAGTCAGTTTAACATTAAGCTGCATTTTCCCACTGTGATGCATTGCTGATGGGACTTGTAGTTCAGACTCCTTTCTCTCCTATGGGCTGGCTTCCCTTGAGGACTGCATCTCCCTTAATACAACATGGCCTCTCCTCTGGGAGTCCGTGTGGTGTATCATGGAAGTCACGGGAGTACAAGTGCATCATGGGAGATGCAGTCTGGCCAGGAAGCCTGGCCTGTAAGGGGGAATTGAATATCAAGGTCTTGAACCGTAACTCCTATGAGGCAGTTGCTCATACTGGGGGAAGTGCAGTTAAATGCTGAACTGACTAAAAACAAAGTGTTTGAGGTCAGTTCAATAAGCCAAAAATACACATTTTGATTTGGGAATATCTAAATGTTTTGTTTGGACCAGAAAAAGTTGAGATGAAATGTTTTGATACTCCTGAATAGAATGTTTTTTTTTCAATATTTCTTTGAACAAAAATTTTGGTATTCAACGTTTTGTCCCAATTTGGGAGGAAAACAAAATTTGAAATATCGGAATTTCCCATGGGATGGCAATTCTGAATTTTTCCTAGCTCTTATTCAAAGCAAACAAATCAATACCATCTCAGTTCCAGTCTTCTCTTCCTTCAAAAAGTCTTGCATCCTGTTGGTGGGCTATGAAGTATGTAATAAACATTATTCAACTATTAGTGTGTCACCAGAAAGGTATTCGCAGCAAGGAAAAATTACCTAAGCAGTTTAATTTATGGCTAAAATATTAGGCTGCTAATGTCCTGAGTGTAACCTCCAATCAGATATTTGGTGAAAGTCTGTGAAATGGCCAAGAAAAAGCCATAATTATTACTATTCTGACTGAGATTTTAGCTTTAATTCTGTTTTATGTTTGTATTATTAAAAATGCCCAAAGTTTGCTTACATGATACACCCAAGAATTTGATTTGTGGTTACAGTGAAATACAAAGATGCCAAGTTTTCTACAGGAAAATCTGTTGTATGAGGCTGCGGCTTGACATTATGAATGGACAAATGTAATACAGACATGCAGATAAGGCCAGCTTAGGTGGCATATATATCAAGAAAGTTTTTGTTTTTGTTTGTTTTACTATAAGGACCAGTGCTTCTGGAATTTGAGGGCACGGCACATTTCAAAATAAGATTTTGTTTTTAAAATGAGCATTATTTAAGATTTTCCACAGCAGAGCAGAGCGTTCAAGTAACCAAAATATGTAAACAAGGTTTCTTTTGAGGATTGAAGTGCAGTTAGTGTTTAAAGGAAAAATAGTATGTGTGTGTGGCGGCGGTCCGACCTGTTTTGCGGTCTCAGATAATAAAAGCAAAGTTGTATCTTCTTTGGCTAAGGGCCACCAACATTTTCTATCCTATGATGTTTGTTTAAATAAGAACTGAGCTCACTGTACGGCAGTCTTGTTGCCAATCAATCTGAGAGCCAAACTGTAGACTCCATAATCATGCTTGCTGGAGTCTTACAGCCACACTAGTGATGGTTACCATTGGGTAAAGATCGGTTTTGGAGGTTCTGGAAATACTGAGAGGAATGGGGAAGTGAACTGGGGTAGGTAAGTGCTTTTAGTTTTTAGAATCTAGCTCTGTGAATGTTTAGCTAGGGAAGCATTGTGGACTTTCATCTGCATAAACCTAGTGTCAGAAAGATGAGTCTCTAGGGATCAATTACATGGAAATAAAGTGCTATTCCAGAATGTCTGCAATCTGTTAAGGCTATTTCTAAAGATGGATCAAACTATTTTAAGTGGGTGAAGGTAGTTCATGGCATTTAACTCATGGCTTCTGGACACCATACATGGTAATTATATTGTATTACTTATGGTTCTGTAACAGAAAAATCTTCTGAGATAGTCACGTGGAGATGAGTCTTCAGTAAAGATGGCAGATTGCTTCTCCTGATTCTTTCAGGTACAGATTCATTTCCTCCAGTATTAGTACATTTTATAACATAATTTCCTAAGATGAACTTTTTAAATTCAGGTTATTAGTCACCTTTATAGCAACTGATCCTAAAAACAGGAAAATACAGAGGGTATATTATTTTTGTATGTTAAGAAAGAAGGACAACTAGAACATAATGAGTTTAGCAATGACATTATAAGAGCACAATAAATCTTAGGTCTATCTGATACAAAAATTGTATTGAAATTAGTGAGAAGATCTGTGTTTACCAGAGTGCTAAATGTGCAGAGACTTAGTTGCACAAATTACATGAATACTAATAGGAATTGCATGAGTAACTACCTAGCTTTTTTTTTTTTTCTTGAGCCCAGAGCCATTTCCTGGCCTGTGCCAGTGGAAGCCAAGTTTTGGTCCCATGCTGCCAGTGAATCTGCTTAAAACGGTGATAATCACCCAAAAGCCTTGCTCTGTAAATGAGCCCAGAGCCAGCTGGAACAGCTCTAAAAGTTGGTTCTGATTTAGCATCTCTCCCCAGGAGCTTCCACTAGCCAGAACATGTCTCCTCAGCTACACGGGCTACCACGAGCACATCAGACCCATTCTCTAATTTCTACTCTGACTTCCTGTACAATATTGAGTCAAGTTCAAAGTCTCAATCCTTAGTTTCAAGGTGCTTCATGGTCTGGGCCCAGCATACCTAAGAGATGACCTGAAGCACTGGGATGAAGACGGTAGCCAACAATTCCATTCCACTGGCACAATTTAACTCTCTAAAGGGTAAAGCTCATCTGTGCAGGAGACAGAGATTTCTTGGGAACTAGTCTGAGACTGGAAGGAACTCCTGCAGAAGCTAAGGACCATTAGAAACCTTCCAAGTGCCAGGCACACTTCTTAGACCTGCCTTCTCTAATGTAAGTGCATAATAGCATGTACATTAAAAAAAAAAAAAAAAACCACCAAAACAGAGCTCTGAGCTGCACACACAGCTCTCCTATTGGAGAGAGGATGAGAGAGAGAATCAACCAAACAGGACAGATTGCTTAATGGGCTGCTAGACGGTGCTTGACTACTATGGTGATGAGGGTAGTATAAGAATAAAATAGTGTTCTCTGGAGTCCTAACTTGATTCTAAAGCTGCAGAGCCCCAGGAAAGGGTGCTGGCCACACCTCCTTCCCTAAGGAGAATTACCCCTCCAACCTAAATGTGCTCTTATTTACATTAGCCTGTTGTTTCTAGTCTATATTCCCTATATCCTAAATAATTCTTCTTTCTTCTTGGTGTTTACACTCTTCAAATATCTGTATCTCATGTCCTTAATCTTCTTTGAGCCAAGCTATATATATTTAGCTCTTCTAATATTTCCTCCCCTCTCCCTGATCATTTTCCAGTCAGTCCCGTCCCGTCCCCCCCCCCCCCCCCGCCACGTTTCTGGCAGGTTCACAGGCCCAGTGACCCCGGCGGGAGCAGGATTCCCAGGACTAAGACCGTGGCAGGGCAGCAGGTGTTCAGGGCGCTGAGTGCTGCTTGGCTCCTACTTAGCTGAAGCTGCTGCCCTCACTAAGGATCAAAAAGGTTAAAGGGGGCAAATTGAGGGGGATGGGCAGGGTCTGAGCAAGGGGTGGAAACTGACTGAGGGCCGGGGATCAAACAGCTGGAGGCAGGGGCAGGAGCGGGCTGAGGAGTAAAACTGGGGGAGGGAGGTAAGAGCCAGTGTTCAGGCCAGTGCTGAGGCACTGCCAGATGGCGGCAGAGGGCAAAGCCCTGATGCAGGGAGGGGCAGAGGAGGGAACAATTACAGGGAGGGGATGATCCACCTGCCCTGTTTACAAAAATAGGGTGTGGGCAGAGGGGCTTCCATGCTGAGGAGGAAGTGTTCAGACAAGAAAAATGGAGATGTCCTGAGCTGCTTGTGATTTACAGTTATGGGAAGCAACAGCAGAAACAAAGAAGGTAAACACTGCACAAGTAAAACATGCCTTAAGTTTTTAGTCAACACTCAGAGTAGGTAAAACACACCCTGCTCCCTCCTTTAGCTGTGTTTTCCTGTTACTGTGACCTATCCTTACTTGTTGCAGCCCCAGCTTGATTCATGGTTATTACAGAGAACAAAATAAGGAGCCTCCCTCTGATCCATCGTTATAATGTTCCATTCACTGGCCAGCAAGGTGCACTCACGCATCAGGGAACTGACACCGTCAGGGCAGACTGGCCCAGGATGCTGAACACCCCTTTGGGTTTTCTTTTAAAATGCCTCTAATTCTGTGCTAGGGACAATTTTTTCAGTTGTGCCGTGACAGATGAAAAATACAGGACATTTGCAATACAGGTGAAGTGTCCAGTAGAGAAATCCGTATTGGGCAATGATCTGGATTGGGGCTGATGGTAAGATATGCACTGGCGAAGAAGTATGTCCACTGTGACCTGTGCTTTTAGCATTCTAGGCTGTGACCCAGCCAGTCTGTTCCTGACACCCGTCTCTACGACACTGGGGCCATCACCTCGGTGATGTGTCCATCTAGCCGCTATAACCCTGGCACTGGCATTTCTCTCATTGAAGCACAGAATAATCTGATTTCACAATCACCACAGCCACATACTTTCTTCTGTCACCACATTTAGGTGAGAGGGGCCTCACCTGTCCAGAAGTCAAATGTCATAGAACCATAGGGTTAGAAGGGACTGCAAGGGTCATCTAGTCTAACTCCCTGTCAAGATGCAGGCTGCGTCATGGCTCTTATCAGCTGTCACAACATGCTTCCCCGACTGAATGATACTTCCCAACTGGCCTTACACAAACAAGCCGTGCTGCTAGAGTCCTTCACCTTTAAAGGGGCATAATCACAATTTGCTTGGCAAGATTCAGAAGGAGAAATGATCAGGTATAAGCCAACCATAAATATTGTACCAAGAAGCAATAATATTACAAATATTACAACTTTCCCACCCCCCAAAATGGCTGTCTCCCTCATATAAAGGCCAGAGAAAGGGTGGCTTCTTCTTATAGAGCGTCAGATGCTATGTTGGTAATTCAGTTGCTAGATAATCCACCTCTGAGGTAAATTCATTCTTTGTTTACTCTTGAGTCCCTCTTATTCTCCTATGTGTCATCGAGAGAGGTGGCTGTTTATTCTAGCCACAGTCTCACTGTGGGGTGATGGAAAACCACCAGTATCACCTTTCTATAAACAGAAATACAATTTTATGTCTTTCTGAATATTTCGTGCCATTAAGTCATTGCAATATCCATATTTATGTTACAATTATCTTCAGTCCATGTTTTTTTTCAGTAACTATCAATGAGTTTATTTAAAGGTTATGTAGGAAGATACTATAGGGATGTTAAAAGATTGTGTGAAGATTAATGTAGCACCTAAAAGAATCATACAGTAGCTTTTATTGTCTATGTACTGTACCAATACGCAAAAATAAATTTGTCGTCAGACATCCCCAGTGTGGTGCTCTGCTCTGTCCAATGTTGATAACAGTGTGCGTGTGTTCCCTCTGTGTGCTGCCCCGGCTCTGCACAGATCGCAGACACAGCAGACCCCAAGAGAACCCCCAATGACCACAGACTCCGATAAGGTACGAAGGCACGCGGCCAGGTTTATTGTCAAACAAAGCATAGTAATAGTTTCCTGCAGACTCTACCAGACTTATTACAAATATGTGCCCCCTGACAATGGACACAGCTCAGTCAGTGGCGGGACTCTCCACTGCCCCCTAGGCTGGACAAAGACATCCACTCAGGGATCCATTCTTACACACAGGTACAAGCAAGTTACACAATACTTCTGATGCATTGAGGTACAGCTCCTCTGAATGTTGGGGTGCTGCCTCTCTCCTGGTACATGTTGGTTCAAACCAGCAAGTCTATCCATCATATTATCCTTTTGACCCTGTCATTTAGGATGGGTTGGCCTGTTCCTCATTATCTCCTAGACAAATTGGAGGATTGAGCCAAAAGAAATCTGATGAGGTTCAACAAGAGTTCTGCACTTAGGAAGGAAGAATCCCATGCACCGCTACAGGCTGGGGACCGACTGACTAAGCAGCAGTTCTGCAGAAAAGAACCTGGGGATTACAGTGGATGAGAAGCTGGATATGAGTCAGCAGTGTGCCCTTGTTGCCAAGAAAGCTAATGGCATATTGGGCTGTATTAGTAGGAGCATTGCCAGGAAATCAAGGGAATTGATTATTCCCCCTATTCGGCACTGGGGAGGCCCTAGCCTCTGTTTGGCAGAGGGTGGAGATGGATGGTAGGAGAGATCACTTGATCATTACCTGTTAGGTTCATTCTCTCTGGGGCACCTGGCCTTGGCCACTGTCAGTAGACAGGATACTGGGCTAGATGGACCTTTGATCTGACCCAGTACAGCCATTCTTATGTTCTTATGTTCACACCTGGAGTATTGATTCCACTTTTGGTCCCCCCACTACAGAAGGGATGTGGACAAATTGGAGAGAGTCCAGCAGAGGGCAACGAAAATTATTAGGGGGCTGGGGCACATGACTTACAAGGAGAGGCTGAGGGAACTGGAGTTTAGTCTGCAGAAGAGAAGAGTGAGGAGGGATATGATGATAGCCTTCAATAACCTGAAGGGCGGGTTCCAAAGAGGATGGAGCTCGGCTGTTCTCAGTGGTGGCAGATGACAGAACAAGAAGCAATGGTCTCAAGTTGCAGTGTGGGGAGGTCTAGGCTGGATATTAGGAAACACTATTTCACTAGGAAGGTGGTGAAGCACTGGAATGGGTTACCCAGGGAGGTGGTGGAATCTCCATCCTTAGAGGTTTTTAAGGCCCGACTCGGATGATTTAGTTGGTGTTGGTCCTGCTTTGAGTAGGGGATTGGACTAGATGACCTCAGGAGGTCTCTTCCACCTTAATATTCTATGATCTCTGTGGAATGTATTCATACCAGAATGTTCTGGTGCCATCCTGGCAATGTTTATCCTATTAGTACTTGATACCCTTCAGATATGTGTATATGTCCAACTAGCAGCCTTCTTCTTGCCAACTTTTGTGAGCAGGGCCTGCCTCTGGCTCACAGCTTAACTTTGCTTTATGTTAGCAAAGTCTTGACCATTACTTTAGTTCAGGCCTCAGACCGGGCCTCTGATACCAAGGGTTTATGTTTCAGGGCCTCATCTCACTACAAAAATCATTATCATTCCTCTGTAATATCCTAACTCAGATCATCTAAAAACTAACGGTAGGGGGCTCAAATATGCTTGCTCGTCCAGGGCGCTAAAATGCCTACTTACAACTCTGTCATTTTCCTTGCTCTTCTCTCAATTCCCTCCAGTTTGTCAATGTTTTTCTGCTTCTGCCCAGAACTGAATACAGTATCGCGGTTGTGATCGAACTAGAGCTGTATAGAGAGGGACTGTTACCTCCCTGTTAGATGTGATATGATATGACTCTCTATATGAAGCTCAAAATGGTATTAGTTGAATTTCCTGCCGTCTCTAATATACTGTTCACCATCACAGTGGGGATCAAATTCAGTGCTGACATAGAGCAAGTGTAACTCCAGTAACTTTAGTGGAGTTGCCCCATTTTGCAACACAGCTGAGTTTGGCTCTAGGTCCCTTTGGCATTACAGTTTCCATACGTTTCTCCCTCCGACTGAATAGCTGTCCATGTTTTTGGATTATTTTTCTCCTAATGCGTTACTTGTATTTTCCTGAAATTCAGTCTCCTGTTTAACCCTGCTCACAACAGGACATTCCTATTGGTTGTGGCTTGTTCAAACCTGTAAGCAGATTTGCAGTCTGCATTGTGAACAACTACAATTGTGTAACACTCTTTACGCTGTCAGTTCATGAAGTGGCAGATTGAGTTTAAATTGTCACCATTGAACGGTTTGGGCTCTGGCTACATGTGAAATATTTTTCACCACCTTTTCAGAGATGCCATCACTGGAGGTTGGTTTTAGCAGGTTGATAGTCATATCGGTGGGCCCTGGAGTGTTGAAATTATTCCTCTTCAACATCCAGATCAGTCCTCTCTCTTCACTTTTACCTTTCTGGCCACATCCCTTTCCTAGTGTTGGATTTGCCATATTTTTATAATTTTCAGTGGGTGTTTGTTATTTTCTTAAAATGTGATTTAATCATAGTATTTATTTTCATATAGTACCTGGAGTGCTTACATGAGAAGAGCTCCAAAAAAAATTATATTTATAATTGTATTATTTTTAAAAGATGCAATAAAGACAAATACATTAATTAATCAGTTCTGAGATCAGAGGACCATGTGTTATGCTGAAATGTAGTTGCTTCTTTCTGTCTTTCTAAACAGCAACAAACAATATTGAATTTTGATTATGTATATTTCTTTTATGTCAAATTGTAAATACAGCAATCTGAGATGATTAAAAGTTTCACCATGGTAAGGGTCAGGTGCTCTCCCTATTTCATGTCTGTGCAGTTACAGGAGTAATACCAGTCTTTGCTTATTTGGAAACAATGATGTTTCTATGGATTCCTGTTTCCTTGCAATTGGGTGTTAGCAGGCAGTTAGAAAACCAGTCATGTGTCTGTGAGCTAGGTGTTCAGTCTTTTCAAAATGAATCCCTAACCAAAAAAATCACTGAGCGAAGTGGAAAAGTCAAAATTCTCTGGCTTCAGTGAACTAGCTTTCTGTGCAGTCTGAAGTTATGTCCATTGGCCAAACCCTGAGTGGAAATAATACTACTCAGTCACACAAGGTGCACGATCAGCTTTTTTGGTGCCCCAAGCACAGCAGGCAAGCTGCCTTTGGCATACCCGCCGCCAAATTGCTGCCGAATCTGCGGGACCAGTGTACCTCCTGCAGGCAAGCCGCCAAAGGCTGCCTGACTGCCGACCGCACAGGAACCGGCAGGGCGTCCCCCGTGGCTTGCCGCCCCAGGCACGCGCTTGGAGCGCTGATGCCTGGAGCCACCGCTGTGCATGATAATCAATCTCCAAATGGTAGGGTTATATTTAGTGAGTGAATTTGGCATGAAGTATTATAATAACTATCGTCTTCTATTTAAACCTAAACTTGTACTCATGCACTTAGGAATTAAACGTGCACAAAATTTACACACAACAGAGTAGGTTTCAGACTCAGAAAATTATAGCTAAAGATTAAAAGCCCAACCAGCTCCATCACCACATGCTGATTTAAGGATCTTGTGAGGTCCAGCTTCACTTTTCTCAGCCCTTGCTGTTCTTGGTATCACGTAAATCTCTAGAGTTTCTTATTTTCTGAAGAAGTTAACGTTACCCGTGATGCCCTACAAATGCCCTTTGTGTAGCATGTTTATTACTTTTCATTTTTTGTGTATAAGGATATAGTGTAAAAAAATAACCAATGTGTTTATTAGGAGGTTTGGAAATAATATCTGATCAACAGAAGAAATGTATGAAACCCTTTCACATGAGAGAGAGGAAAAATCCTTTCACTGAGACTGTATCTGATTTTTCTCCCTGGTGACAGTGACATAGTTATAACATATGGGACACTGTAGGCATATATAGATTGAGTCCTTTTAAAACAATATGATATAAACAGAACAATTAGGATCCCACCATACTCAAGGTGCAAATAAGCTTCTTAAGTGCACACCAATGTAACAGAGGCGTTCTGTGTAATTTTCATCACAAGTGTATATCGCTTGATAATTGATTCTCTGGGATTACCCATGGTTTAAGAAGGTGTTCTATAATTGTCAGTGCACAGCATCGTTAGCGTGCCCTCGTTTTTTTCACTGTTATGTCAAAAGGCATTCAAATGCTTGTTAATATGAGTGGATTCATTAAAGACAATTGCAAACTCTGCTAAAATTTTGTTTTCTTGTGATAAGATTAAGATCAGAAAGAAAAAGTCATAACCAAAACATAGATTGACCAGATCCAACCTTTAATTTGGTTTTGTATGAATGGATTAAACCCTTCTTTCCTTTCCAAAACAAACTTGACGGGATCAGATCAGTGAGTTAAAATAGGTGGAATGGGTTGTTTAGAATACATTTTTTCCCTAATATTTCTATTAAGTAGAAGAATATACTAAGTTTTGGTTATAACATGTCTTCCCAGGTATATCTTGAAAGACTGTTAACTTACGCAGAGATAGATATTTGTCCAGCAAACTGGAAGCGAATTGTACTGGGTGCAATTCTACTGGCATCCAAAGTTTGGGACGACCAGGCAGTGTGGAATGTGGATTACTGCCAGATCCTGAAAGATATCACAGTTGAGGACATGTGAGTTCCATATGTTTTATCTCAGTCTACGGATGCCGAGAATTTTGTGTGTATATGTGTTTGTTTCTTATACTCCCTAACAGACTTTATTATGTAAAGTTAGTGCACTCCAGATTATATCTAGAGACATGGAATGTTAACAGATTCTGACGAATTTATTAGGACTGTAAATACAACTATGCCTATTCCTGATTGCTCTGAGGGATTGTAGCATTTTTGAAATTGTGTGTACTGCAATTTTTTTGCAATTTATTGTTATAGTAAAACAACAATTGTTACAGCGGTGTTTTAAAAAATATGTTACTACTGGAGAGTGTGTTGGTGCAAGAGTGGCAAATAATGGGCCCCCTGGATGCTTAAAAACTGTTGTTGAATAAAAACAGGACTAATAAGCCTGCAGTTCTTTACCTGTGTCTTTTAAAATCATATTCACTGCTGCTGTTGATTCTGCTTGTGGACAATGGTCCACAATTTTTGGATTTGTTATACAGGAGGATGATTTCTGCGTTACGTCAAAGTCCATTAGTTGCCTCTGGCCCACAACCAGTATAGCTGTTGCTGTTATTCAGAAATACTGGCTTTGGTGGGTTTGTTTCTTGTCTTGCCAAGTTACCTTGCAGGGTGTTAAAAATCACAAATCTAATTTGGAATGGGAAATTTTCCCACTTCCCCCAACCTCTTTCTGCATCATGACATGACTATGCGGTAACATTGCATCAGTGTGTCTGGATACATACTGCATTATACTGGGATGCTGTAGTTTTTGTCTAGGAGGATAAATACCAGTTAAAGGTACCACTAAATCTTTTTAAAGAATACATTCCAGCAGTAAGAGAGGGGCCAGCCAAGAAAGCAGAATTGTAAGCACTGTATATCCCAGTAGATTGTTGGGTGTGAAATTTTGGCAGGTTAGGTATTGTAGACACTTTTGTAGACCTTTGTGGAACGTGTATATATATTATGCTTTCCAGCATCCCTATACCATGAGTTCAGTGATATGCACCATGTTTGACCAGAGGTGCACTGGAGTATATGTGAGAATAGCACTGGAGCAGTAGAGGCTGGAGTCATTATGCCAGCATAGTGCTATTCAGGTAAAATGTCTCCAAGAGGCCAATGCACTCAGAAAGCAGCAGCTCTTAAAAGGTACAGTGTGTATTCCCCCAGTATTGGTCTTCAGGCACTAGCAGGTTTGTGTGAGAACCAGGCCACGTGTTCTGTACCACAGGCAGTGCTAACCAATCTTTTTGGTATTTAGAACAACTGCTTCAGCATGGCTGCTGCATCCTACACAGGTATGCTAGAGGAGGTAATGTGCTCTCTGCACCATCCCCGATGCTCACCAGTGCACCTGCACAGGGCAAACTACAGTTTGCTCCTGTATATGCAACTATCTGTGTAGGCGTTTACGTAAAATGGTTTTTCATTAGGGAATGGATGTACAAGCTGTGGGCGCTGTTCATATAATATATTTTTCCCTGAGGGGCTGGGTTGAGGAGAATTAGCTTCTTTAGAGAAAGAGGGGGCAATTACTGAGATCATTTAAATAGGATTGAGACCTTTAGCTGATGTTGTGTTGGTTTAATTGTTTATATCATATGAATTAATACATGCTCAGAGTAACATAATGAGAATTTTATAAATCTAAAATCAATAAATTAAACATGTTGCTTGACTGTCAACAGAAGTTCAACCCAGGGCCACTAGGCACTTTTGAAAATTTCACTGGTGCACCTATCTTCATTTTTAGGCACCTAAATACCTTTAGAAGTCTGGCCCTAATCCATTAACTGTAGGCAGTAGCAAGAGGCTATATGCTGGGAATCAGACATAAGGGGGCACAGGCCCACTCAGCTAGCATACCATGCATGCTTATTCGTGTGCCCCCTCTACAGCCAGGGAGGGGAAGAGCTCTATTCAGTGCTTTCAGCTGCCTTTCCTCAGGACATGCTGATGTAGATTGCGTCTGTTTTTAAATAATTTTCAGTTCTAGTATTTTTTTTACACATTTCTGATCCCTAGCTGTTACATAATTTAAAAGAGAGAGAGAAGGAAAACTGATTTATGACGACTGTCGAGGCAAAAAGCTAATACCTGAATTTTTTGCTTCCCTACATGTTCTTGATAATTATATAACTCATAAACTATGGCTATTTTTACTGTAATGTTTTGTTGTAATTATGTGCTTCTCTGGAATATTATTAATATGGTTAATAGTCTCCAAAGAGCACAAAAAAGAGCCCTTTAGAAAGAAGACCTTTAAAAAGATTTTTTTTCTTCCATTGATCATTTTGGTGCCGCATTCATAATCTTACCAAAAATGTAAAACTCAATGGGAATTTCTCTAATTAAAATTAACTATTGGTAAGCCAAACAAAATCCCAGTTATATATACTGTTTAAGACACTTTTATAGTAGCTTTTGTACATTTGAATGTTAACTTTTTATGTTTGAGAATTATTGTAACATGAGGCATGAGTAGTTAATGGAAAGTATTGCTGTCTGGTCTATGCTCTAACTCAGGGGTCTCAAACTCAAATGACCCCGAGGGCCGCATGAGGACTAGTGCATTGGCCCGAGGGCCGCATCACTGACACGCCCCCTTGCTGCCCCTGGCCCCACCCCCAATCCACCCCTTCCATGAGGCCCCGCCCCTGCCCTGTCTCTTCTCCACCTCCTCCCCTAAGTGCGCGGCTCCCCGCTCCTCCCCCCTCCCTCCTGGAAAGTGCTAAGCGCCACCAACAGCTGTTTGGCGGCTTGGCGGCAGGAAGCGCCTGGAGGTAGGCAGAAAAAAAAAGAAGAGTAATATAGTAGTATAGTATTAAAATATAGTATGCTATTAAAAGTCAATTTATTAACTTTTTTATTAACTTCTTTAACTGTAATGTGAAACGTCAGTGCTAATTTTGACGTTTTGTCAAATTTTGTACTAATTTTGGTTATGTCATTGTGACAGTGTTGGTTGACACTTTAATGTAGAATCTACAGTTTTAATAAATATATACACTCAGTAATGCACCTCACTCAAAGGACAAAACACGCACTTAGATTTACTGCCTAAGGCTCTGGGAGGGAGTTTGGGTGGGGGTGGGGGAGGGGGTCTGGAGTGCAGGCTCTGTGCTCGGTGCAGGCTCCAGGCTGCGGCAGGGGGTGGGGGTGCAGGCTTTGGGACGGAGTTTGGGGATAGGAGGGGGTGCAGGGGTGAGGGCTGTGGGGCTGAGGGTGAGGGGTTTGAGGCATTGGAGAGGCTCGGGGCATTGGAGAGTCTCAGGACTAGGGCAGAAGGGCAGGGGAAGGGCAGCCTGCCCTGGCCCTAGTGCAGGGGGGCGCTAGGACCCTGCGGCAGCAGGTGATGCCGGAAGCCGGCATAGCGGAGGAGTGGAGTCAGCCTGAGCTCCCGGGCAGTGAGGGGGCAGCAAGTGGGGGCCGGGAGACACTGGGGGGAGGCGCGTGGGGGCAGCAGGTGGGGCCAGGGGAGAGACCCGGCCCCAAACATTGGGGAGCAGCGCGCGGGGAGCTTAGGCACAGAAAATAACTCGGGGAGGGGGGCGGGGTGAGGGGAGTTTGGCGGCGACAGGCAGTAAGTGGGGGACAGGGCGGGCTCTAGGCACCAGCGGGCCAAGCACCCGCTTGGGGCGGCATCCTGGGGAGGGCGGCAGATGGCCCCGGTGGACCTCCCTCAGGCATGCCTGCGGGAGGTCCACCGGAGCTGCCGACCCGCAACCGCCAGAGCGCCGCCCCCCGCCCCAGCAAATCCTAGCCGCGGCTGGGAGTTAAAAGGCTCTGGGCTCCCTGCCCCGGCGGGCAGCTCGGAGCCCCCTCTGATTCCCGGCCGCGGCTGGGATTTAAAAGGCTCTGGGCTCCCTGCCGCGGCGGGCAGCTCGGAGCCTTCTGATTCCCAGCCGCGGCTGGGAGTTAAAAGGCTCTGGGCTCCCCGCCGCGGCGGGCAGCCCGGAGCCCTCTGATTCCCAGCCGCGGCTGGGAGTTAAAAGGCTCTGGGCTCCCTGCCGCGGCGGGCAGCTCGGAGCCTTCTGATTCCCAGCCGCGGCTGGGAGTTAAAAGGCTCTGGGCTCCCTGCCGCGGCGGGCAGCTCGGAGCCTTCTGATTCCCAGCCGCGGCTGGGAGTTAAAAGGCTCTGGGCTCCCTGCCGCGGCGGGCAGCTCGGAGCCTTCTGATTCCCAGCCGCGGCTGGGAGTTAAAAGGCTCTGGGCTCCCTGCCGCGGCGGGCAGCTCGGAGCCTTCTGATTCCCAGCCGCGGCTGGGAGTTAAAAGGCTCTGGGCTCCCCACTCTAGAGCTGGCCCTGGTGGGGGAGCTCCGCGGGCCGCAGGGAAGAGCTCCGCGGGCCGCATGTTTGAGACCCCTGCTCTAACTCATGTTGACGCATAACCATTAAAGAGACTTTGGATAGTTGGCATGTCTAAGCTTTTTATTGGGGGCTGGGGGCGAGAGAAGGGGAAAGGAGAACAAATGTTTTTACAGACAGCACATCTTTTTTTAAATCTCAGATTACAGCCTCAAAGCAGTGAAGGTCCAAGCATTATTGCTCAAAAAGCCTCAGTTTAGCTTCCAGTTAGTTCACTGCTTGTCAGGCTTATGCCTGGTCTCAAAATTATCTGTAAGGGAAAGGATAAATGCTAGGATTCAGCTGAGAGCTTTATATTAAGCATGTTGGGGGTCCCTCTGGCTGGGAGGAGCTTTATAAAATGTGACCTATCGTTGCTGGAATATTAAGAAAGTTTAGTCTAAATCAATATTAACTGGCCATTTCTAATGAGGGCTTATTGTCACGGGCCAAAAATAAATAAATAAAAATCTGATTGTTCTGGTAAGTGATATGCACACCCAGACGGCATGGGGAAAACACATACCCACGTGTCACTGAGGTGGGAAATATGGCAGATGCCACTCTATTATTATTATTTTTTTTTAATTCAAGTGTTACTGTTACCATTAAAAATAATCAGTAAAAGGTCGATGTCACTTCTAGTCCAACAAAATCAGACATAAGATTTGAGAATACAAAGTATAGATGGGAAAGTCCTACCAGTGGTAGGTCATCTGATCCACCCGCTGCCTCTGCAGGATTGTTCCATGTTATACACTTTTGCAGTGCTTTCTTGGCTGTTTTGAGTTTTTTCATGATGGATTTTGCTAAGCTACTCTTTCCCTACATGGTTTTGTTCCCTCACTCCTGACACTTGGGTTCTGAGAGTTGCAGGAAAGACCTCCTTTCACTCCTTCTCCAGCTTAACCTCTGATGAGCATATCACATTTCTTAAAAACCAGTTTTGAAGCTGCTGTGTTTTTCCTGCATAGACTGGAAAGACTAAGAGTTTTGAGTGGCTGTAATGAAGACTGACTGTGTCCCATGATATTTCAGACCATTTACCTGAGACTGGTCCTACATAAGGTGATGGAGATTGTCAGTTTTAGCATCATTTTGAGTTTATCAAAGGTGCATTTGAAGAGGAAGAATTTGAAGATGCATTGGAAAGGACACAATGTTCTGGTGTCACGAGAAAGAAAAGGTGGATGGAATGCATGATGGTGCTGTTAAAGTCATACTTCACTTACCTAAAAATGTTACCTACATTCTTGATTATCCTTAGATTCTATATGTCTTCTGAGGACTAGGCAAAGCTCTGCTCCTGCAGAGCTTATTGGCTGGGCACGACTAAGCTCCCCAGGGGACTTTGTCCTTAGGCCCTGGAACGCCTGTGTAACTCAGTCCGGCCGAGCATCTTAGGTCTGTTCTTGCCAACTTCTTGTAGTCCTCAGGAATGGAGCTCCAAAGCCAGCAGTCTCAGGGAAGCCTGCTGGCTCTCTGTTAGATGATCCTGGGTGAGCTGGCTCAGCAGGCTTTGAACTCTTAGTTTGGGGGAACACCAAACACCTAAGCACAGAATTCAAAGCTTGCTAAACCGGCTTCCATGATTATGTATATAGCTAATTCATCCAAAGGCTTTTCAAGTAATTGGGATTGTGTTATGAATTTCTATGGTTCCTGACGCCTGGGAAGCCAAGGGCTTTAAATATTGAAATTAACACACACAAACACAACACAGCTATTAGTCGCAATGTTAACCATTGTGATAGGGTATAGGGTGAAAGTGTCTTTCAGACAACCAGAATCTAGACCAGTGGTTTTCAAACTTTTTTTTCTGGCAACCCATTTGAAGAAAATTGTTGATGCCCATGACCCAACAGAGCTGGGGATGAGGGCTCAGGGTGGGGAGGGGGCTCTGGGCTGCGGCAGGAGATTGGGGTGCAGGAGAGGGTGAGGGCTCTGGGCTGGGGCTGAGGATGAGGGGTTTAGGGTACAGGAGGGGGCTCTGGGTTTGGGGGGCGGGGCTCAGGGCTGGGGCAGTGGTTTAGAGTGTGGGAGGGGGTCAGGGCTCTACGATGGGGATGTGGGCTCTGGGGTAGGGCCGGGGATGAGAGGTTTGGGGAGAGGTAGGGGCTCTGGGTTGTGGGAGGCTCAGTGCTGGTGCAGGGGATAGGGGTTTGTGGCACGGGCTTACCTCAGTTGGCTCCCAGTCAGTGGCGCAGTGGGGTGCTAAGGCAGGCTTCCTGCCCGTCCTGGCACTGCGGGCCATGCTGTGCCCTGGAAGCAGCCAGCAGCAGATCCGGCTCCTAGGCAGAGGTGCACAAGCAGCTCCGTGTGGTTCTCGCCTGCAGGCACTGCTGACCGGCCAATGGGAGTGCAGAGCCGGTGCTCGGTGCCCTCCCCCCCACCCACCTAGGAGCTGGACCTGCTGCTGGCGCTTCCGGGCAGAGCGCGGTGTCTGAACAGGTAGGGACTAGCCTGCCTTAGCTGGGCAGCATTGCTGCCAGGACTTTTAACGGCCTGGTCAGTGGTGCTGACCAGAGCCGCCGTGACCCAGTGCCTTACATTCCTGCAGTTTGAAAACCACTGATCTAGACCATCTGGGTTTCTAGATCAGCCGTATAGATCAATACCAACACTTTGGATTGCATCTAGAGGCAAACAGGGAGCTGATGTAGAGAACTGAATTGTAGGTGTATATAAATGCACTAGCTCACACCACTCAGAAATATAGCTGTGTTCTGAGCTAGTTTGAGCTTCCGTGTGAACTTGATAGGTAGCCATAAGTACAGCACATTACAATAATCTGTTGTAGAGAGTTGGTTAATTAAATTACATTAGCTCAAATGAGGAATATGTGTATGTTTTGATAGGTGTCTGTAGTTTTGCTAGTCAGTTGTAGATGTTCTACTGACGTTGCCTGGAAATCTGGGAGCCAAGATGTAGCCAAAAGAAGTCTGAGGATGTGTGCTGTTTTGTCAAAGTTGGTGTATTCCTCAGTAGATGGACAGACAGACTCTCTCTCTCTCTCTCTCTCTCTCAACAGGCTTCATGTTCTATATTATTCCTCCAGGCTTAGCTTGGAGAAAGTCAAATCTTGTATTTTGCTGGTAAACTCTTCAAAAGTTAAATTTTATGTCAGTGTGGATTTTCTGTAACGCGTGTACTGCTTTAGTGCTACTAGAGAGCTGTTAGAGCACTGTCAGAAAGTTAGCCCCCCGTTTAGCTTTTAAATGTCAATATTGATACGTATCAATGTTTAAAAGCTGGATGTGGGAATTTAATAGGGAGTGGGGATATATTGTGAAAGCAAGGTGATGGCCTCTATATAAAGTGAGAAGAGCAAAACAGTTAGTTGTCATTCACTGCTCCACTTGGCATTTTCCTCTCTCATCCTCAACTATTTCCTTTCATCACGCGCTGTCCACTTTTTATCACACTGATCCTGTGCAATCAATATGTAGCCTAAATGTATCACAGCAGTAAACACACACATGCAGATTTTAATGCTGCTGCAATTTCCATATAAACTATATTGCCTGCTTTAGAGTAATTATGTACAACATTGATCCCTCTTTCCTTTTTCTTAAACATTACAAAACATATTTTGTAGTTGCCATTTTCAATATGACAACCTACCTTGTTTACTTTGCACACCTGCATCTCAAGCAATATAGAGAACAGTGCAATATCAGTTATAAAACCATCTACCTTTTAACTGCAGTGGTTTTCAACCGTCTCTTCCCCTCCACCACCATTTGTGGAACCCTAAACATTTTCGAATGAAGGTGTAGACCCCTATAAAAATCTTAGACGTAATCTGTGGACTCCCCCAGGAGTCCACAGACCCCATGCTGTGCACCACTGCTCTATGGTAAAAACAGTCTTATACAGACCCCTTAGACGTAATCCGCGGCCCGCCAGGTTCCATGGACCACAGGTTGAAAACCACTGATTTACTGGCTTATTTCCATTCATTTTTGGTGTGTGATAGACAGTCAGACAACCTTAACTCAGACTTTACAAAGTGTTTTGTGTGGGAATATCAATAATAGTCTCTATTACTGACAGTTATGTTGGTAAACAAATCTGTCTTGTTTTATTGTTGCCCAGTATGAATTTTGCTTACATGTATAGGGGAAAAGTAACCTCATTTACTCTGATTGGCAGCATCCATAAAGACTGGGAATGGTGGGGAACTAATTTTTTTCCTGAATAATTAAAGAATGATAGTGGAAGCTGAAACGAATAAATAATTTTTCAGAAAAACTATGGTTTAGAGGATGTCCCAGCACTTGTGAGAGATGTCTGTGAGAAACTGAAACTAGTTTTGTTCTCTCCTGGGAGTAAGAAGTGTACTTGGTTCAATCTGTTGTAGTTTGATGTAAAGTATACTCAGGTGGTGGCGCGAATCTAAAATGTATTTTTACATTTATTTTCTCGTGAACAGGAATGAGCTGGAGCGCCAGTTTCTTGAGTTGTTGCAGTTCAACATTAATGTTCCCTCCAGTGTTTATGCCAAGTATTATTTTGATTTGCGTTCCCTGGCAGAAGCGAATAACCTGAGCTTTCCTTTGGAGCCCCTCAGCAGGGAAAGGGCATATAAACTTGAGGTAAGATGCTTTCTCTCCCTTCATGTTATTGCAGAGTTGAGCCGGTGAGATGTCTTGGAGTGTTTTTTGTTCAGCCTATCGTTGGTGGAAAATCAGAATCTCATTAACCCAAAGTTGTATTACTGACCTTAGCTGTTCTGCAAGTGCCATTTTTTGTGGCTCTGTGGACAGTTTTTTGGGCTAAATGTGCTTTACCTCTTGGCATGTTTTTTTTCCAGCTCTTGTAGACTGGTTTCAATGCAGTGAAATTTTAGTGGTTATGTTAACTGACCCCATCAGAAAACACCTTCAAGTTTTACAGTATGTTTTACATTGACCTTTTGTCAAAGATCAGCTGTTAGACAACCAGTTTTTACTCACCCTTTGGTTGCATACGACTTGTTTTCATTCTACATATTTGTAATGATCTGGATACTGACAAGTGCTTATGGAAATTCCCATTCCATGTACATCATTCTCATTACTCCATTGATTTCAATTGGGTTACTCCTTAATCTCATTAGTGTGAGAGGAGAATCAAGCTCATTTTGCTATTAAATTGTCAGACCTTATGATACATTCTTACAGGACTTGATTTATAAGAATACTTGAATGTGTCATGGGGCTGATCCTGTGAAGTGCGGAGCATCCTAAATTCTCACTGATGTGCATGGTGTTTAGGGACATCAGACCAGCTCAGTATTTTGCAGGAGTATGTCTTGACCCTTTGATTTTAAGGTTTTAAAATGTCATTAACATCATTACATGAAAATGTACACATGCTGCTGCTAATCTGAAATCTGCCATTGATTGCTGACCAGTCTTAATTTCCCTTCAGAATACTACTGCTTTGCACCTGAAGCTCTTTATCTGAGGATCTCAAAGCTTTCCTTGCATTCAGACTCTCAGTGCTCTTGAGAAATATTCAGGCATTACGATCCCTATTTTCCAGAAGGGAAAACTGAGCCGCAAAAGGTTAATTGATTTATCCAGGTCACACAAGGAATTAATAGAAGGACTGGGAATTGGGGTGGTTGAAAAGTGGTGGGGAGAGAATTTGTGAATATTTTAGCAAATTTTCATTTCTGTTTTTTTGAAAAAATTGTCAAAATGTCTGAGCCAGCTCTAGCTGACAATATAACTGTTCCCTAGATAACAGGCCACACTAATTTGTACAAAGTTATTTACACTAGTGATTCAAAAGTATGAAAATACTGTCAAGATACTAATCATATGTGTAGAAAGATAGCTTTGTTAAATTTTTAGGTATCTGCGTCTGCTAATGAACTCTATAACGTATTGAACTAATATCAATTAGTTTTGCACAGAAAAATGTAGGTGAGAATTTAGTGGAACAGGTTGCCCATGTCTGTATCACACACAAGGTA
Organism: Mauremys mutica; assembly: GCF_020497125.1. Lineage (NCBI taxonomy): Eukaryota > Metazoa > Chordata > Testudines > Geoemydidae > Mauremys > Mauremys mutica. Next base: position 269,007,070 of record NC_059073.1, read on the forward strand.
AAACATCTGGATAAAGCCTTTTCCATTTTGACTATAAGCTTATGACTGTTCTCACAGACTCCAGAAAAGAAAATACTTAATAAACTCTATTAAAAAGAGAGGGAGCTGAAGCATTATAAACACATCCACATAACAGAGGCAGCTCATACAGTCTCTTAGCATTTATGGATGATTTCTTATTCTCTCTTTATCTAAAAGCAGGTCAAGAATTAATTTGTACGTACTGAGGAAAATGCATATTTAAAAGATAAATAGAATAAGATAAAAAAGATAGCAATCTTAATAATACATATATTTGGGCTGGTTTGCAGTGGAGGTGCAAAGCACCTCTAAGGCAGTATAGCTGGTCACAGAAAGAACAACCCAGAGAAGGGGAACCCTACAGTTTGTAGACCTGGTGTAATGGCTCTTAGACTATGCCCACATCCTGTGACTGGGAAAAGGAAGACTGACTGAGGCTTCCCCGCTGCTTAATGGTCCCTTGGAGACATTGGTAAACAATATAATTTACATCAGCCTTTATTCTGCTCTAAATTATTCACAGGGATGCGCCCAACTTATAGCCAGCCAAGAATCGGTAAAGGTGTCTTAAAGTCATTGCTGCACCACTGACCTAAGTGTGTGGTTTGCGTCTCAGCCATGGCCAAGATTCTGAGCATTGTGTTAAATCAGTGAGCCGATCTGCAGGTTGTGTAACCTGAAATCAGTGGAGCAACAGCTGAGGAGCTTGCCTAATATGTTTTGAGAGAAGGAATAAAGTCTGTGATTTAGACAGCAAGTTAATAGTTAACATGTACCCCTCCTCCCCCGATAGAATGATTGACCATGAAAATAGAAACATGCTCATTCAATTCTAAGATTTAAATAAAGCAACTTCTTCCTTAGTGAAAGATTTTGTTTTTCTCAATCTTTTAAAGAAAAGTGGTATTGCCAATGTCAATAACTATAATACAATGCAAAGGTAGGCAGAGTAACTTATACTATAATAGTGTCTAATGTGTGTTTGTGAAGCAAGAATATCAGATCTGCCAGGGCAAAACCTATGTTCTTCTTACAAATACTTCATGTGCCTGACACGGGGGGGGGGGGAGAGAGAGAGGAATTTGTAAAGTGAAATCCATCATCAAATGCAAAGGTTGGATAGGATCCATCAACAGTAACCTGTCTTTGAGAAAATCCATGAGGTTAAAAACTTGTCTGAATCATTAATACTTGATGGAATTTCTGGAGTAGAATATCTCGACATATTTTATATATCCACAATTTGACACTGAGTAGAGGCTTTGTCTTTCAGTGATTAAATTAAAATAGATTTTTCTTGCCAAGGTACAGGATATTAGTAGGCCACACTCAGATTGAAGCTAACAGTCAGACCAATCTATCCAGTGCTCTTCTGGCCGAGAATCTATACTGTTTCCTGTTGTATGCAATCATAGGAGGTAGAAGGTTAAATCATCCGGACAGTCTATCTGCCAGTGCAGCATTGTTCCTTACAGCACATCTTCTAATATGTTTTGCAGTCTAATTTTAACTATGCGAAATGTTGAGAGATTCTTTCACAACTTAATTGACTTTAGTTCCAGGAAGCTTTTCGAGATACTTAGCCTAAATCTTCTGTTTCTTAATTTCCTCCTGTTACCCACCTAGTTATACTCCTATGCAGCAACCTGAAAAATTCTTCTACGTCATCGTTTACACCATTCAAATAGTTGTGGATATTTGTTGCCTCACATTCAGTCAGGCTTTGTAATTTTGGATGAGTCTGCAAAGCACTGTACCCAATTCTAGTCCATGATCACAGCACTACACCCAATTCAACACTAAGGATTTTGGAAAAACTGAGGAAAGAAATCTTTGGGACGCATCCCCAACTTAACTGATGCATTTTATATAAATGCTTGATTACCTGTATTACTGAACTGCCTAGGAACCAGCCAAAACCAGGGCCATGTTGTGCTAGGCATTTTACATAGAGAAGTACATTGTCTGCCTTGAAGAACTTACAGTCTAGATATATCTGACAGAGAAAGAGTAGGAGAAAAAGATCTAACCTACAAACAGGGGTGCATCTTACATTCCCTCCACCCCTCCCCCAGCTTCCTGTTGCAGAAGTGGAGATTGGCTACTAGCTGCTGACTACAAGGCTTTCTGGACCAGGAAGATGCATAGAAACTGACTTTTTTTAATAGGCAGAGATTCTTTTTTCCATTTCTAGTTCTCCCCAAATTAAGGAGAGCCCCTCTGTAACTAGCTTCTTGGTTTCCTGGCTGCTTTTTGGCTCAGAAAAGGCAACTAACAAATATATTTAAGTTTTTTTTTTTTTTATTTCCTCAAACATCAGTCTTCCAGACCACTGTTCTTTGGTTTTGTTTGGAGGGGTTTTTGGTTGGTTGGTTTTTGTGTGTGTTATATCTGAACTCCCTCCAGTTTGTCAAAATCTTCCTGGTAATGAGGTGACCAAATCTGCATGCATTCATTCCCAAGTGGGTGTCAGCAGAGCCTTAGAGAATTGGAAATACACCTCTACCCTGATATAACACTGTCCTTGGGAGCCAAAAAATCTTACCACGTTATAGGTGAAACCACGTTATATCGAACTTGCTTTGATCCACCGGAGTGTGCAGCCCCGCCTCCCTGGAGCGCTGCTTTACTGCGTTATATGTGAATTTGAGTTATATTGGGTTGTTATATCACTGCACTGCAAGTGATTTGCAGCCAAATTTGCACTGGCAGCTTTGGGTTTTTTTTCCTGCCAGTGACATCTTGTCCAGAATCATAAACCTTGATTAAATGTGTACATTTGTAACACTGGAGAGAATCTTCCTGGCTGATCACATGCATTACAACCAGGCCCCATAAAAGACAATCTATTATCTTGTAAATCATGTGACAGCATTACAGAGCTCTTTTTACAGGAAGGCATCTGTTTGAATACATAATCCTATTACAAAAACCTGACATTAAAAGTTAATAGAAAATGAAGATTTTTGTAGAAGAGGATTAAATTTTAGATCAACAGAAATGTAACTGCAAGTTCTAGGATGTTATGTAATTAAAATATAAATTTAAACCCTAACTTTCCAATCTCTTAATCTTTATTGGAAATTCTTCTCATTCCATTTCTGAAATTTATTTCCAAAGTGAACTTAAATTTTACAAAACATCAATTATTACAAAGGTCCCCTGAGACCCTCATAAAATCAGTGTTAATTTTGCTAGTGGATAGAACAGATTAAATTCCTTGTCTGAAGAAAATTATTGCCTTCCTGAATACAAGTTATTTTGGAATTAATGTAAGGACAATACTTTGCTTTTGTATATAGTATGTAAGAATGGCCATAGTGGGTCAGATCAATGGTCCATCTAGCCTAGTCTTCTGACAGTGGCCAATGCCAGATTCTTCAGAGGGAATGAACAAAATAGGGCAGTTGTTGAGTGATCCTTCCCCATCCTCCAGTCCCAGCATTTGGCATTCAGAGGCTTAGGGACACCCAAAGCATGGGGTTGCATCCCTGACCATCTTGGCTTACGGCCGCCAATGGACCTATCCTCCATGAACTTATCTTATTCTTTTTTGAACACAGTTATGCTTTTGGCCTTCACAACATCCCATGGCAACGAGTTCCACGGGTTGACAGTGCATTGTATGAAGAAGTACTTCCTTTTGTTAGTTTGAAACCTGCTGCCTGTTAATTTCATTAGGTGACCCCTGGTTCTTGTGTTATGTGATGAGGTAAATAACACTACCTTATTAACTTTATCCACACCATTCGTGATTTAATACACCTTAGCTGTCTCTTTTCCAAGCTCAGCAGTCTCAGTCTTTTTAATTTCTTCTCATAAGGAAGCTGTTCCATACTCCTGATCACTTTTGTCGCCCTTATTTGTACCTTTTCCTATTAAGTATACTTGAGATTGTTTTCCAATGTGCATTACTTTGCATTTATCAACATTGAATTTCATCTGCCATTCTGTTGCCCAGTCACCCAGAGAGATACTTCTGTAACTCTTTGCAGTCTACTTTGGAGTTAAATATTTTGAGCAATTTTATATTGTCTGCAAACTTTACCATGTCACTGTTTACCCCTATTTCCAGATCATTTATAAATATATTGAACAGCACTGCTCCTGGTACAGATTCCTTGAGGACCCTGCTATTTACCTCTCTCCATTCTGAAAACTGACCATTTATTCCTACCCTGAGTAGGAATGCTTGATTTATTCCTACCCTGAGTAGGTTTCTAAGCCAAAATGGACTTTACTTTGGCGGAAACTTGACAAAGTGGCTTCCAATGTTGATTTTGTAACCCTTCCCAAATACAAAAAGCTGCATTTAAATACAGGATTGTTAAATACATCGAATTCCCACATGCGAACAAGGATATTAGTAGGATCCATTCCAACCCAGTTTTCATCTTATCTGACAGAAAGGTAGGACAGAAATATTCCCGTCAAATGGACAGTATTGAAGTAATTAATTCCTCTAGCTAAATGATGGGTTGCTAAGGATTATGGACTGATTTGGCAAGGAAACCATCTCAGGTTCACTTACTTTCCAAGCCAATCTTTTGCCATAGTAAAACTATTTCCTCTATTTGGTATTGAAACTGTGCTGTAAATATTTTGAGTCCATTTGGTTTCTATTTGATATAAAATGCGGAAAAGGTCTCATAACCTGAATCTCATTCTTACTAAGGGACCTATAAGTGGCTTGGGTTATAAAGTGTTGTTTTATATAAATGTTCTGTTCAGGTGGAGAGAGAATAACCTCATTTTGCTGTGTTAATGTTTGCAGATTTCTACAGAGCCATTTATATAAGGGGCAAAAGCTCCGGAAGTATAGAAAACAGAACATTTCAAAATAGTTTCAAACTGATGGGGAAGGGAAGACAAGTATTTGCCTGTCTTTTTTTAGAATAAGCAACAAATAAGAGTATTATGGCAAAAACAGTACCTTTCAGAAACGTCATGTGGGCAGAGATTTTACACATGTATCTTGTTTCCAACAGACCCCAATTTGTATGTCAGGATTTTATTTTCATCAGTAAGGATAACTTGTGATGCACTGCAGACCACAGGAAAGTGACTTTCTCTACTGTCTTGAGATAATTTTTGTTGAAAACTATAGTTTTGGTGTATGGAGACAAGATAATTAAGCTGCTGATTTGGGACCCCAGAACGATTAAAGGATTAGAAAACGTGGTTTATAATGACAGGCTGAAATAAATCAATCTATTTAGTTTAAGAAAGAGAAGGTTAAAGAGTGACTTGATCACAGTCTATAAGTACCTACATGGGAAACAAATACTTGATAATGGGCTCTTCAGTCTAGCAGACAGAGAGGTATAATTCAATCCAAAGGCTAGAATTTGAAGCTAGACAAATTCAAACTGGGAATACGGTGTTGATTTTTAACAGTGATGGTAATTTAACCACTGGAACAATTTACCAAGGGTGGTTGTGGATTCTCCATCACTAGCAATTATTAAATCTAGATTGGCTGTTTTTTCCAAAAAGATCTGCTCTAGGAATTGTTTTGGAGAAGTTCCATTGCCTGTGTTATACAGCAGATCAGACTAGACGGTCACAATGGTCCCTCCCTTCTGGCCTGGGACCTTATGACTCTGATATCCTCTCCCAGGTGGCCCATTTCTCACTTAATTATTTCAAGTATTTGCTTTGCAGTGATTTGTCATCCAGAGAGATAGGGAGTATAGAAGTCAAAGGATGGATGCATCCTTGGATCATGAGACTTTGAGGAAAGAGATTGTTCCGGCTTATTCCCAGGTATTTCAGAGGAGGAGAAGTCTCACCACATTCTTCCAACAACTTAATTTTGTCATGCAAAACAAAACAGGAGACAGAGCTCATGTGCAATGTCCTTCTGCCATGGCATCACCTGTGACCTCCCCCTCCCATTTCCTTTGCTCCTCAGTCATTTCCCTGCCCCTTTTCTCCCATCTCCTTATTCTCCCTCTTGACTACCAATCTTTGGCTCCCTTCTTTCGGTGCCTGCCCCCCACAACTTTCATGGAAGAGATAAAGATGCCTTTATGTGTTGTCTGCCACTACTGTCTCTGGCCTTGATTTAGAAAAACATTGATATTTTGGACAGTTCTTAACACTTAAGAGTGTTCCTGAATCAGGGCCTCTGCATGTAAACCTGGTGCTTGGCAGCAGAATGATGAACCTTAGCTCTGCATGGCTTGCCCAACATTTATCATGTATTTGGAGAGTAAGAAGGACTGGGTGCAGATTATTGTGCACCCTGCTCACCAGCTACAATCCTGACCCTGAATGTAGAAAAAGAGTGTTGTAAACCAGTTCTGGAGTTAAATTTTTTAAAGTCTGTATAATCTTATAGTACCTCCACAGGCATACTCTGCTGCGTGTCACATGCATTCATTCTGAAGTTGGCTAAGGACGAAGTGAATGAAACCGTCTGCCTCCAGAGCTGCTCTAATGAATCTCAAGGAATTTTGAGACTACAATAATCTTTGGACTTCTTTTTAAAGGATGTTAAATTTTCTTGTGTATACAAGGTCTCTTCTGAATTAAATTATTCTTTAATATAGTCTGTATTTTCTTACACTGATTATATAAATTACCTAGCTAACAGGACCCTGTGTCTCCTGAAATGAAGGAATGATGCATTATCATTGTGTTTCATAAAAAGATCCTGTGATTCTTCAAATAGGCTGATACATTTCGGCTCTCAGAGCGATCAAGTAAATCCTGCAACAGAGCATTTGTCACGCAGAAAACTTCTTTCTTGTAATAGAAAATTATCTAAAATAAGAAAAAACGGTTTCCTGTGCTCCAAAATAAGATTAGCATTTATTTAATAAATGTGTCTAAGGCTTCTTCTACACTTTTTCACCGAATAAAATATTGTACTTTATTAAAGAATTAGATTGAGACTGAAAGTGTAGGCATGTTCCACAGGCTGGGAAAAGGCGATTGTCTGAACCCAAACACATCCTATTCCTTGATAAAATGATCAGGAAAACCAACCCTAACTAAAAGCAGTGATGGCATCAGGAAGATGGATGTTGTATCAAGTTAAGGGCCCTAAATCTTCCCCTACAAATTTTCACTAATGTGACTTCATTGAAGTCAATAGAGTTTTGACCTTGTAAAACCGGTGTAGGTGGGAGGAGAACTAGGCCCAAGATGTTTGGAGACAGCCACATTTTAAAAGACTTATTTTTTTCCTCTTCATCATGTGCAATTCAAAACACTTCAGTTTTAATCTCCACTCTCTTGGGTAGTATTAAGATTATTTTCAGTATAAATATTACTTTTCAGTAAATCTCGTTGGAAATCCAGTAAAAATTTCATAGACTTTTTCAGTTTTTGTAGATTTTTTTTTAAATAATCAAAATCTTCAGTCTCAAAAAAAGTGATTTTTTTCCATTTAATTTTATGTCAAAAAGTTTGGTTTTTTAATCAAACTCAAAATTCAGGGATCGTTGACCACTTTTGCTTTTGAATGACTTAAAAACTCTCATACAAGCATTCTAAGGTGAAGATGGTTTGAATACTGTTTAAAAAAGGGAAATGTTTCTCTCTTGGAGCCCAGCTCCACTATGAAATTGTACCATGATTTACTTTAGATTTTTCTTTTTTAAAAAAAAAAAAAGTCTGGGGACATGATGATGACCAGGACTGACTGGTCAGTGTAGACAAGGAGAAGGAGGTTCAGCATCATGATAGCTAGTCATGGGGTAATTCCTCGTGCCAGTAGTGTTTTTACCCATGACTAGCTGACATGATGCCAAGCACAATTTAGCTTACTCTGCAGTGAGCTTTGTGTCAATTCATTCAACTAGATTTTTAATAGTATAACTAGGATTACACTTCCTAGTGAAGAAAAAGCTTGTGTGGGTCTCTGTTAACCTTCAAAAGTTAACACTGTAGACAGTGGAACTTGCCAACGTGTTTATCCTTTTCCAGAGGAATGGACTGTGTCAAAATATATTTTTTAAGAGTCTTATCTACATTGCTTCATAAAGTGACGCATGGTAGTCCTGCCACATGGTAATCCTGCCTATATATAAAAAATAGCACTATGTGGTTGTATTATTTGTGTAGTGGTGGCCTCTTTGACCTTGCCAGAGGGCCTGACCTTTCTTCCACTTTTCATTCTCAGGCCATCTCTCGCTTGTGTGAAGACAAGTATAAAGACTTCAGGAAATCTACAAAGAAACGGTCAGTTAGTGCTGACAATCTGACTGTGGTTAGATGGTCCCCTGCCATCATCTCCTAACAATGGAGTCTGGGATATTTCGACAGAAGGACTGTTTCATCCATCCAAATTTTTTGGAGTGTAATGGGGGAAAGACAAGACTTTGGGGTTTTTACTTTTCGATCCGTCAAGCTGCCTTTACAGTGCCTCCCCCTTGTGTAGCACATAAGAATGAAAAATTGAGTGGAAGGAGAAATCAGTACAGTATACAGGAAAGGAGATTGGAAGCAACTCTTCTTTTTTGTCACTATTCCTCACAGCTTTACCCTTTTTGTAAGGAAACGGCTAGTCAAATGCTTGGAAGAGGAAACAAAACAAAAACCATTGAAGAGAGGCAAAAAGAGATTAGGGGACTGTGCCATTTTTTTAATATGCTGTACTCTTCAGCAGAAATGACGGCGTGTAACCAAACCACACAATAAGTTTGGCTGTGCACTATAGGAATGGAGTTGAATTATTTCATCTTAAATTATTCTCCTTAGTATCGTCTCTTTTTTTTTTTTCCTGCTTCTTTGGGTTATTTTTCCAGCTCTTCTGCACAGCAGCAAATACAAAGTCTGTATCTACAGTAGCACAAACCTCTGAATAAATAGTATTGGTGGGTTTTTTCATTGCACTTTTCTCCGTGATTTGACTTATTTGCATTATTCTTCATAATCATTATGCATATGTTATGTTTTATATGCCTTTATTGTACTTAAAAATATAACTTGACCATAGTGCTGAACCAAAAGTTTATACCGAGATCAGATGATCATTCGTAATTTCATGATGTATTTTATTTATAGTATATGTAAGTGTGTGTGCCTTCCTGGAATCATTTATATTTCCTTAATATAAAGACAGGATTGTTGGAAGGATTCGATGATGATGAGACGGGCCAAATTGTTGAAATTTCCATCAGATCTTGTAGTCCTTTTTGCAAATTTTCATAGCATTACAAGTTTAGAAGAATTCATTATATAAAAGAAGTTTTTTGTATGGCCCAACTAGTTCATTCCTTCACCTCCAGGTCCATTGTTGCAAGCAATAGCCTCAATTTTTATATGTTTACTTTAAATCAAAGTTAGTTTGTTTGTATAAAATAAAAAACTTTAAAAAAAAAATTGTTCCAGTGAAAAGGTCCATAGAAAAGCAGAATGTTAATCTTTACCAAGGTATTTGTCACAGGTAGATTGAATTAAAAAAAAAATAAAAAACCCTTTCATTTGTCAGTGTAGGTGCTTTCAGAAATTGAAACAAAATTCAAACTGTGAAGACCATTTTCTGCTATGTTGATTATTGTACTCTTCTGTTGTTATTGGTTCCCTTCTCTTATCATGCCTATTCCCTAATGAGAGACACAAGAACCTTTTATATCAAATAATGTATCTGTGTAAAAACATTTGTTTGCTCTATAATGCTTGTGGGTGTCTGATTTTATGAAGATTTTTTGCACATTTTAGAAAGATACAGTTGAAAAATCTGGGTTCCCTGAATTTTGTTTGCAAGTTTCTTTGAAGTGAACTGCAGCAGACTTCCTGTATTTGATTTGCTTTATGCACTACTTCAGTAAAGATAGAGTCCATATTAGTTTTATTAAGCCCCAAGGGCTTATAGCAGACATACGGGCTCATGGATACATGTTCCACTCCCAGTGCAATGCTGATCAGATGCCTTGAAAGTGGAGAGGCACTGAAAGGACTGAAGTACTAATACCAAACAGAGTTTTCTATTAATATTCTAATGTGGTATATATAGTATGAAACATTAAAGTTTTTTGCCCATAAATTTTCTTAGTGTCTTTCAGGGCATTAAAAGTAATCTAATTCTCATCCTTTATGATTGTGCCAATGCATCAGAACTGTGAGTACCCAGGTCCCTTTCTTTTCCTTGAACATCAAATGTAAAGACCACTCTTTAAAATAAAAAAAAAATTAGAGCATTTGAAAGTCAATTCAAAATATAGCTAAGGGGACATTTTCCTAGCATTTGGACTTTGAGATCCCTGCCAAGCATAAATTTAGGTTTTACAGATCTGTAAAATGATTTGTTTTATCAAGACTTTGCAAAACAATTTTCTGTTAACTTTATAGCAGGAATATTAGCTTTATCCATATTTTTCAGTGATAGAGAGATGAACTCTGAACTATGTAAAGATCTCAGTGCATCTACTATAATTTTTGTGGAGTTTATTAAACTACTTTAAAGATTGTATAGTCTATTTATTGTATGTATGTACATACAGTCTGATTTAAAAAAAGTGGATTCAGTAAAACCCGGCTCAGTCACATTTAGACTATTGAATATTGTTTTAGCCTTGTGCACTACTGGACTCTACCTCTGTATAGGAGAATTTTCCATATCCTTAATTAGTTCTGATTCTGTGATTAACTTGGTTGTTTCTTGCACTAAGAATTAAAAAAAAAAATCTGCTCTGTGTATTTTTTTCTTTAGTTTCAGTTTTGCAGTCGGAATCACTTACACTTAGATGGACTTTTCTTTCCCAAATGGTTATGGAATGCTTTGCTTTCTGTTTTGGTTTGTTCTAAGTCTGCCACAGACACACACAATGATACAATACTGATCAATAAATCTAAGTGAGTATAATTTGTTTGAAAAGTATTCAATTCCATGTAATTAAAAATGGAATTATTATTTAGGATTACACTGTGTTAGTGTAGTTTTTTAAATATCATTGGATCGCAAATATCATCATGAGAGGAGGAAGTCTTCTTTCAGAGAACAAACAAAAAAGGCCAAACAGTATTTTTTTAATCAATGCAAATGCGTTGTGGATTTGTTTTCAACACCTAGAATATCAATTTATCATTTAAAAATGTTGCTGGGATGTTTCTTGGTTTATTATTTAGGTATTGTCTTAGGCAGAAAGAATAGAGTTGAAGACTTCATATAAGACCTCCTCAACTATCATTGTCTTAATGAATTATATATTGTTTGGGGCCCATGGGCCCTTGCATTATAGCCTAAACAGAGGGAATTGGGAAAAATTTTATACAAGACATCTTGTAATGGTTTTTCTGTGCACCCTTTTACAACCAGAGACTGCATTGAGAACAGGCATCTCCATTACTCCCCTCTAAACAGCAATTCGTGTTGCAGTTGATGAATAACTTCAGCCATTGTATTTGTCCTTTTGTAACCACTCTTCCTTGAGGCTTTATTTTATCAAGTTTTTAAATGTTGGAATCAATATGTAAATAGATTTGTATGGAAAAGAACTGTTCAGCATCAAAAGGACCTACAGATTTTTCAAATATATATACACCCGCACCCCTTCTGTTAATAAAAATATGAAAATTCCTGGACGACTTTTCACTGGTTGGTATTTTCTGCCTGTCTAGGAGGCTGCATGTCCTGGATCTGGTACATTCAAATAACGTTTCAAGGACCAGTGACTTGAATAACCACATGTATGTTGTTAGTGCAGCCATTCTCCTTTTTGAACACTTCTTCCTTTATCCTCTTCTTTGCCAGATAGACCTTGGATGTGGCATACAGCCTAGAAGTTGCAAAAACCTCATCAGAAGTTGAAGAGCTTCCTAGTCTAGTTTTTTTGTGTACAAAGGCAGATGGCAAAGTGAAATCTGGCAATCTTGGCTATCTACAGAAAATAGCATTACGTGGGAGGGGGTACAGAAATACAAAAGTAGAGAGCCTGAGAAAACAAAGCCATAACAGATGAAGCAACAGAAATTCTTTACAGTCACACATTGCTCACAAATGTTACATTTTCTAATGATACTTCTAAACTGCAGGTGGAAATGCCTGCTCAGAACTAAATTGATCTCTGTTTGTGTTCTATCATGGAGAATTCACCCACAGCTCTTACCTTAACAATCATTTAGTAGTGCCTGGCTAGTTTATAGAATTCAGTACACACCATCCCTGTAATATAAATAGTTTAACACTTGGAGGAAAAATGTATTTATGGTTGTTACGAAGCATGCCAGCATTTCCCCTGTATTGAGCTGATCCCTCATGGGGTCACTAGTGTTTTGTTTTGTTTTGTTTTTTAGCAAAGAACTAGTGTTTGTATGTGAAAAGCTAAAAGTGTTCATGGGTGTCAGGACTTGAATCCATACAGAAACTAAGCATAATCATTTCAAGTGTTCAGAGCCATAAAAGGCAACAGGTGGCTTTCTCTTGAAGAAACAGCTTCCCTCCCCTGCTGACTTTAGGGATATCGACAAATACATTATTTACCTGTCCTGAGAGACCACAGAAGAGGAGGTGGGAGCTGGAACTGGCATAGAACTGAGGTGCTGACATAGGATGTGCCATGTCCATTGTCAGGGGCAAATAAGTTTTAATGGAGATGGAAAGATCAAGAAGAGAAGCAGCTGATCATAAAGAAACAAAAGAAGACATTGTAAGCAGAGATGTTAAGGCCAGAAATTACCAGTCTGATCATCTAATCTGACCTGCCTAACAGCAAGCCTAGAATTTTACCCAATAACTCCTTTAGCAAGATCAAAGCTTCTGGTTGAGCTAGAGCTTATCTTTTAAAAGGCTTTAAACTCTTGAACTAGTCCCCCTCTTCCCCCCCCCACCCCATTTGTGTATGGCGCAGATCTACAGTGTGACTTGAAGAAAAAAGTCTGAAATTCTGATATCAGTAGAGCAGATGCCCCTCTGCATTTTGTTTTGCCTCAAGTGTGCAAACTCGTGTATAGCACTTCTGTTTACTTTTGTAACATTACTAGATCCTTAGGCAAGCTGAAAGCAGCCCCAAGAGAGCCAGGAACAGTAGGAGACGGATTCAAGCTAAGTACTTGACAGAGCAGTATGAATAAATTGTTTCTTGCAATGATGAATCTACTTAACACTGTAGTTCATAATAACCACCCTTAATTATTTGACTCTGTTCTTTTTAAGTGCATTTCCTCATGTACATTCTCCCTTAACAATATCTCTGGTATTGTAGAGCATACAAAAATATGAATATATTAAAAACTAAAATCCTTTCTAATGTTTGTGTGGAGCTGAGCAAAGCTGCTTTACTACAGAACAGATTCTAACTTTTTAATGACCATAAGCCTATAAATTCACTACACTTTTTTTTCTGTAGGCATAATTATTTACCTGTAGGAGTAAGCCAACTGGCTATATCAGTCATCCTGTTAGTGCTGTGTCAAAATGTCCATGTCTGGTGGTGTTTTTTTTCTGAATACAACAGCTGGGTCATTGTCACATTACAATGGGATCTCTTTACAAATAAAAGCAAGCAGAAGAGCCATTTCTTGAGGCCTTATGCAGGTCAAAGATAAGCCCAGAATTTGACTTTCACCATTATAGGGGAACTTTCGAACATATACTGTGAATAAGGATTAGCTGCAGCTGGGAATAAATTGAACAAATCTCATGCCCTGTGTGATAAGTTTGCATGCTGATAGCTATAGCCTGGTTTGCCATGTCAGTTGGAAAACTGGGAAGCTGAGTGCAGCTGGGAAGACAGCCCCCTAAAAGCATTAAACATTTTCTCCAGTCATTAAGTCAGAAAGAAAATGGCGATGGCTCACTTCCATTAATAACAAGGTCTAGATATACCAGCGGAGTGACAAAGGGTGGGTGGGAGTGAGATAGGAGAGAGAATTTTCAGCCAACTGAGCAGCTTAACCAAAGCGTTGGGTCCGTTTAGACTCCTTGGATTTTTTCCTCACTCCTGTATCTGGCACCTATGCTAGATACCATGATAATGGCACATTAACAATGTTGGAGTGAGACACTTTGGCAGGAGCACTCACTGATCCTCCCATGGCATGCCTGATCTGAGGCCTGAGTGGGTGCACAGGACACAGTCATCTGCATATCGAAGTTCAATGACTGATTTAGAGAGAGCTTTTGTCTTGGATTGGAGGTGAATAAGTTTGAAGAGCTTGCCGTCCATTCTGTATTGGAGGAGCTTGTCAGTGATGAGGATAACAGCAAAGAAGATGGAGAAAAGGGTTGGACTGCTGACACAGCCTTGCTTAACTCTGGTCTTAACTAGGAAGGGGTCTGTTTCAGATCCATTGCTGTTGACCATCACAGACTTCTCAGGGAGGAGTCAGAGGATGGCAACAAATTTTGGCAGACATCCAAATTTAAGAACTTTCCACAGATCCTCACTATTGATGGAGTCGAATGCTTTCATGAGGTTGATGAAGGCCATGTACAGAGAGGTTGATGTTGCTTGTGGCACTTTTCCTGAAGTTGGTGGGCAGTGAAGGTGTCAGTGGAACCTGGAGAGAGTCTGAATCTGCATTGTGTTTCTGGACAGATTTCCTAAGCCAAGGGGAGCAGTCAGTTGAGGAGAATTGTGGCAAGAATCTTTCTAGAGATGGACAACAGGGCAATTCCTCAATAGCTTGCACAATCCGATTTGTCTCCTTTCTTGAAGATGTTCATGATTGTGGAATCCCTAAAATAAGCTGGGATTTCTTCTGAATTCTATATTTTAAGGATTAAGATCTGAAGCTGGTGAGCCAGTTCTTCTCCTTCTTTGAAGATTTCAGTGGGGATTCCATCAGGTCCAGATGCCTTATTGTTCTTTATTTGTTTGATGACTTTCTTTACCTCCACGAATGTTAGTGGGGTTCTGAGGTCATCCGTGATGGGATTAAGTCAAAAGTGCTTTTTTTTAGTGTTGGAGTCACGATTCAGGATATCTTTGAAGTATTCCATCCATTGGGCATTGATCAATTGTCCCTGAGGAGGCTGGCTCCATCCCTGGATCTGAGTGGGGGCTAGTCCTTGGGTGCTAGGACCATAAAGGGCTTGTAGCATTGAAGAATTGGTGCATGTCATGAGTGTTGACGAGTTGTTTGATCTCCTTCGCTTTCTTCTCCCGCCACTTGTTCTTCATTTTGCAGGTTTTCCTTTTAACTTCTGCTTTGAGTTGATGGTGGACGTATTTCTTCTCTTTGGAATTGATGTCATTCTGCCAAGCACAGAAGGCCTTGCATTTATGATCAGTCAGGTCTTGGATTTCCTGATGATTCTCATCAAACCAGTCTTGGTGCTTCCTGGCTGAGGAGCCCAGTGTTACCTCACACACAGCCTGGATGGCCGATTTGAGTGCTTTCCAGTGATCTTCAGGGCTCTCCATTTAGGTTTTGATATTCATCAGTTTCTTGGTGAGGCACTGCTGGAAAAGATCACATTTAGTTGGGTTTTAAGAATCTCAATGTTGATCTTCCATCCAATCTTTCTTCCTCAGTTGTCGTTTCGGTGCAAGTTTGATGGAAGTGATGGCGCGGATAAGGCAATGGTCTGTCCAACAATCATTGGCACCAGACATTGCTTTGATGTGAATGCCTTCAGTCATGAGCTCAGACAATGACGTAGCTGATCAGATGCCAATGCTTAGAGCCTGAGTGTTCCCAGTGTCTTATATTTATTCTTTTGGAGGAACATGGTGTTTGTGATAATTAGGTCGTGTTCCATGCATTTCATTGGAATTGGTTTTGCCTGCTCCTTCCTTTCCAAGCATCCCTTTCCACAGCTCTGAGTCATATCTACCTCTTGTGTTAAAATCACCAGGGAGTATGAGCTTGTCCTCTTAGGAGTTGGTGGAGAGACTTTGGTCAAGGTTGGCATAAAATCCTTCTTCAGTTTCATCATCAGTGTCAAGCGTATGCACTAAGTAATAGGTAATAATTGGAGATATACCAATCTCCTAGAGCTGGAAGGGACCTTGAAAGGTCATCGAGTCCAGCCCCCTGCCTTCACTAGCAGGACCAATTTTTGCCCCAGATCCCTAAGTGGTCTCCTCGAGGATTGAACTCACAACCCTGGGTTTAGCAGGCCAATGCTCAAACCATTGAGCTATCCCTCCCCCTGATGAATGTTGTATGCTGATTCTTGGCAAGTTTAAAGTGGCAGGTCATGAGTTGTTCATTGATGCTGACTGTAGTTCTGACAGTTGGTTGATAGCTAAACCAATGCTGCAGATTCATCATTCTTTTCCCCCTTCCTCTTTCCAGAAAAAAAGTGTAAACCACCTTGTTCCTTGAGCTGTCCTTCTGCACATCGGGTCTCACTCAGTGCAGCAATGTCGATGTCATGTCTCCTGAGTTCTCTGGCCATGATTGCTATTCTTCACTCTGGCCAGTTACTTTTCAGGTTGTCCATCGAGGTTTGAAGGTTTCAGGCTCCAAATTTCATTGTTCGATCGCAGTAAAGTGATCCCTTTGGATGCAGTTATCCATTTAGGGGGACGTGAGGCAGACTGTTAGGGCACCTTTTCTAGCCCTTTCCCCATGCGGGGTGAGCAGAGTGAATCTTAAAAAGGGCTGTTCAGTCCTGGTTGCACCTGCCAAGTTCCATTCCTGCCTCTGTCTGAATGCAAAAACGACCATCTAACAGCCACTCTGTGCCAGTCCATTATTAGGAGCCTCCAGTCATCACTATCCTGCTCCGATTGCCACTTGCCACAGGACTTGGATGTGAATATGGAAGACACCTGTGCATTAATTCTTTTAATGTGGGGAAACTGTTGCACACCCACGTTCATACGGTGCTTGACAGAATGAGGATCCTACTCCAATGACAAGGAAACCAAGACAAGCTTTCATCCGCCGTCACAGCCAATGAGAGAAATTGTCTCTTCAACCACCTGCTCTGCCGTTGACTTGGGGAAGGTGGGGATTGGTTCGCTATTCATCTGGAACTGCACCTTCGACCTTGCCGCCTGGGGTGACCCTGCCTGGAGTGCGAGAGTCCTGACGCATTGCTCTCAGGATCATGGGAACACTCGAACCGCTCCACCACATCCAGGTCGCAATCCAGTGGGGTAGTGCGACTGCAGTGCTCATCTATAGAAAAGGGAGGGGACTTGTGACAAAATTACAACTTTCTGGAGATCTCCTGACCTTATTTAATTCTCCAGGAAAGGAAGTGTATTTTAAACAGAATGACAAATTCTTTTTTTTATTGTTACCAGCTAGATGCTGTATTGCACCTTACTGGAAATTTGTGACTCCTCCCCCCCCTGTTCACCTCCCAACAGAATTGTGGTATAATAAAATATGGACTGTCTTTGTAATGAAAAAGCATTCACACCACCACATACAGAAGAGCAGCACCAAAAAAGAGGGGTAGGTGTTTAGAAATTTGCTCAGCCTTTCTAACACACTCAGAGGAGGCGAGCTCTCCAACCAGAATTGTTAGCCAAGTTCTTCAGATATTAACCTGATCCCAAATAAGCAGTGTACAATGAAGTGTGTTAATGTTTTATTTTAACTTTGCCTTAATAAAAAGTTTGAAGGAAAACAGCAAAGTGATCTTTGGAAAAAATGATCTCTCACACACACACTTTTATTTATGTATAGATAGATAAATAAAAACAGCATCTAAGGGGGGGAAAGGAAGAAAAGGGAGGAGGTTACCCATGGAAAGACATAAGCGAACCTGGGAATTGGCGTGGGTAGAAAGATGAGTGGCTGAATTGTGTAGGGAGGAGGAGGAATTTAGAGTGTATAGTTCTTTTAAAAACTAACAAAATGTGTGTTTCTCATCACCCTTATTACTTGTATGTTACATCCCCTTTTCTTTGTCTTTTCAGATTGTAAAAGCTTTGGGGCAGGGACCAAATATTCCTCTGTGTTTTGGAAAGCATTGATAATTGCATTGGTATCTGAAATGTGATAACCAAAACCACCACCACTATGGCCAGCACCCACAAATTGGGACTGGGTTTTCTAAAAAGCTGAGCTATTTAGGCACCTAAATGCAGCCATATTTTCAGAAGTGCTCCTCAGTCTTTGTTCTGAGTAGGAGCTGTTAGGTGCAGAGTACTTAGAAAACTTCTTTGAGACGCCTAAATAGCTCAGCTCTTATGTTCATAGTCACTAAACATAAAGAAACATGTGCAGACTATCTGTGCTTGCAGTTTCATTATATGTTTGAGGACACAGATTTGGCTCTTGAGCAGCACACAAGTTGACTTAGTCTAACGTTCTGCTTGTGGTAGTGGCCAATACTTGAAGCTTCTGGGGTAGATGGGTGCCGGGGGTGGGAATCCAATAATGAAGCTATATTCATGCCTTTAATCCAATAATGCTCATTCTGGAATGCTATTCAAATGGGTGTGAGCAGTGGTAGAAGATTCTGTCCTCTGCATGGGATCATTTTGCACCCTGAAGCATGAAATTTAATTAGATCACTCTGTGTTCATAACTTTAAATGTTATTAGTAATTAAATTAATTACTTTAATAACTCCTACTATATCTTATTTTTGTTCCTGAAGGAATGAATTCCACAGGTTGACTTTGACTGTATGCTATATAAGGGAGTATTAATTAATGGAGTCTAAATATGCTGTTTTCTAATGAAGCTAGTGAGTGATTCTAGCTTCCAGACAATAAGACTAAAATAATTTTTTTCACTATGCCCTGCATATTTGTGAGTTAGAGGCCCTCCAAATCTTAACTTCAGTGGGTCTTAAGAATATACAACAAGTGGCTAAGTGCTTTGCTGAATTGGGGTCTAACAAAGGACAAATATAATAAAACAGTAGTATTGCTTTCATTCTGGTCACATCCCCCTGAAGCTAAAACAAAAGATTGAAAAGCAACAAAAATGGTAAGATGTGCTAATGATGACGGCTGATCCATGCAGAATGAAGTTAAGAAAATTCCGGGAGCTAGAAGCTAAGCAGGTCACAGCCTGGTGCATTAGAAAAGAGAAACGATCTGAAAAATTCAATACAGAAAATTAACACAGAAACATCTCAGATCTGCTTAAATCGCAGAACGATGCTTGGAGCAATATAAGAACCAAAGGCTTGTGCATGCTACAATTTGTAATCTTATTAATTAACCCATGCTAGAACCAGATTACAAATTGTAGTGTACACATGCCCCAGGTGAGTTGTGGAACTCATGTGTCTGCATAGGGGAAGACTAGCCTAGTCTCACTGTTCATGGAGGCCTTCCTGCTTACATTGTTTAAAAGTGAAGAACTGTCCTAAAGTGCATTGAAAAATACTGCAATATTCTGAAGAGGAACTTAAGGTAATTGCGATGCTGTCTGGCTTGCAAGACGAGGCATGAATCTTTAAAGAATCCAGGACTTTTTGAGGGTGGAAAGTTTTTTTTTTTTTTAGTTATTCTTGACCAGATCCCCAGGTCTGCAGGTAAGAATTAAATGCACTCAGTTAATATTAGGGTGACCAGATATCCCAATTTTATATTATAGTCTCGATTTTGGGGTCTTTTTCTTATATAGGCTCCTTTATATCGGCTGTGAGTGCAGTTTTGAACCAGGTTGGCACAAACCCAGCACTTTGTCACACACATACCCCCTCATTCCCAGCTGTGCCCAGTGCTCCTGAAGCACAGCTGAGAATCTGGGCCTCCATTTGTATGTGTTACATTTTTGTATAGTGATTCTAGTTCCTGGCTTTGTCTAACTTGTATGTGACAGGTAATTCCAGCTCTCAATGGCCTCAGCAAAGTAATAGTCTCTTAAGAATAAGAGTTGCTAGACATGTTTTCCTGTAGTATCCGAGAGGAACAGGAATATCCTCATACAGCTCCCAGCCTGCCACCTCCTTTCAAAAAATAATTGTCAAAGAATGTTTTGATCAGTGCCATTACAATCAGTCTCTCGTTTTATTACCCGCTCCACCCCTTCTAATCTTAAACCAAGCAGCAGACAATGCTGGATTCAAATTTAACTCTGAGGGGATGGGGTATAAAAAGAAGGTTACTGGGGAGTGGGAGAGGAAAGAGGATCTAGTGGTTAGGGCCCTACCCTGCAACTCAGGGGAGCCAGGGTCAGTTGCCTGCTATGCACTGCTCTGCTTCACCAGGGTGAGGGGAGGAATTCTCTCCTCTCACGCTTCTGAGGTGTAATAGCCTCTGTGCAGTCTCTGTGAAATGGGTAGTGGAAGGAAGATCTTAGCATCAGCAAACACTCAACTCCCCCTTCCCCATTTTTCCCCTTGCCTTCCCTAGCTTGAATTATCCCTGTAGGCTGGCACACAGGATCCCACACAGGAGTGTACATCCCCAACCTACTCCAGAGATGCTCCCTGCCCTGATGTCGTGTAGCTGCACTATCCCCAGCCTAGCGGAGCCTCTGAGGAGGCACGGGTAGGACAATGGGCATCTACAAAGTTAACCAATAAACCTGCTGCACATACAATTTGCAAATGCTCCTAACTTTGTCAAAGCAGAACCCAGTATAGAACCGAGTGCTAGTCCTCACTGAGGACTGTGTCTGTGCTATGCTTTAGACTTCAGGCTCTGATTGTGCCATGTGTGACATATAGCTTGAATATTTTTACAGAGAAGCATTTTTCCTAGTCTCCCATAATTAAAAAATGACAGAAGGGGTTTACCTCCGACTTGATACACACACAGAGTTCACCTTTCTTCCCCCCCCCCCTCCCCAGCTTGGGAAAACTTCAGCCCGAGAGAGCATTTTTTTCTATGATGTGCAAGTGTGTGTGTGTGTGTGTGGTTAGAATGGGAAGTATTTTGCAGCGTTCACAGTTGTGGTGTCCTTGTGATTATACTTCCTTGTGAGGAATTAATACAGAAGATCGAAGAACTGGGCTATAGCTCTTCATCGCATCATTGTACCATTATGCAGGTTCACAGTGCTGCATTTTTATGGGCAACACAAAGTTGTTGCATAAGATATTTTGTGAGCTAGGATTGGCTGACTGAAAGGAAGGCTATGCAGAATTTTTTCCATTCCCTTCCTTGGTCACATGAGTATTAATGACCCAGTGCTGAATCCTAATTAAAATATTTTCCAGTACATTTGTCCCATAAGAAATCCCAGATCATTAATTCACAGCACTCCCTTCTGCCATCCTCTCATTACAATACACTAGCCTTTGAAAAGGTTGTTAGCTGGTAGCTGAACCAAGATATTTTGCACATTAAACTGTTAATATAATTAGAACTTCTGTGTTTGCCTCAGAACTTTGGGTCCAGCTGTGGCATTTTCCTTTTAGCTTTGCTAGCTTTGGTTTTCTAGTGGTCTCTAAATAAGGACCAGAAATTAATTTGAAATGAAGCATGACACACGTTCTGCTACCAGACCAGTATCTGATTCCCTCCCCTCCCCCATTGCAATGCGACTTTTTTTGTGTTTGAACTAGATCTGAAGCTCCCTCTAGCTTGAGCCTTTTGAGTACTTATTTTTTGGTTCTAATTGCAATTGCTGGTACTGTATTGTGACAATTAAAAAAAAACCTTTTTAATATCCTTTGAATCTGTTATTTGCATTCCATAGGAATACACTAGTCTGATACTAACCTGTTCCTAGTAGGAAATGAGACCACTTCTCTCCCAGATATACCATCCAGCTTGTAACATGAACACATTATCTGGATAAATTACACTTCTGAAAAAATCTGAAAACTGGAGCTTCACAATTTTTTTAACAGCTTCTATTGTACATCAATATCCTTTCACCCCAACCCTTCTATTATATAACCTGCACTGAAATAAAAACCTCTGTCCTCAGTATAACTTCTGAATATAGGAAGATTATACAAATCTTCAAATTATTATACCCTAAGGACTTGAGACAGGGCCCTCCCACATAAAGTGAATCCAGTGCAGTGTAAGATCAAACTAGGGAGTGACAGGGAAGACAGCTTCTTCAGATCAGTTGAAAGCGAGTTTCAGCACCTTGTTCTATGAAGTAGTGGTGAGAAATCTGTAGCCTCACACAGATGCCTCACCTTTAACTATGCAGGCTTGAAATCCCTATAGTAGTCTTACTGGAAACAAGTTACCCTCCTGCTCCCCCTTGTGGATAATTACGACACTTATGCAAATGTGTACTGCTCTGAATGGTCAGGTTATGTACCCAGCATATACACGTATAGTCTCATAGGTATGATTATATAGCACCAGTATCAGAACCTGGTAAGGACGTGTTGGGAGAATGAAGATATTTATCTTTCCATGTTTTCCTAGCTGACTTTACACTTGGATGAGATTTTTGTATACATAGGCGCCGACTCCATGGGTGCTCCAGGGCTGACGCCTGGGCCTGGCACTCCCCTGGGCCCAGAGGAAGCCAGCGTCTATGGTTCTATACATTACAGTGAGATCCTTGAGTCTCCCAATAATTGCTAGGTGCATGTCTGAGTTTCAATAATGTCATATTTTTTTAAAATCTGATACTTGTAAGTATAGGGGTTACGGTGGACGAAAAACTGAATATGAGTCAACAGTGTGCCCTTGTTGCCAAGAAGGCTAATGGCATTTTGGGTTGTATAAGTAGGGGCATTTCCAGCAGATCGAGGGATGTGATCATTCCCCTCTATTCAGCACTGCTGAGGCCTCATCTGGAGTACTGTGTCCAGTTTTGGGCCCCACACTACAAGAAGGATGTGGATAAATTGGAGAGAGTCCAGCGGAGGGCAACAAAAATGATTAGGGGGCTGGAACACATGACTTATGAGGAGAGGCTGAGGGAACTGGGATTGTTTAGCCTGCAGAAGAGAAGAATGAGGGGGGATTTGATAGCTGCTTTCAACTACCTGAAAGGGGGTTCCAAAGAGGATGGATCTAGACTGTTCTCAGTGGTAGAAGATGACAGAACAAGGAGTAATGGTCTCAAGTTGCAGAGGGGGAGGTTTAGGTTGGATATTAGGAAAAACTTTTTCACTAGTAGGGTGGTGAAGAACTGGAATGGGTTACCTAGGGAGGTGGTGGAATCTCCTTCCTTAGAGGTTTTTAAGGTCAGGCTTGACAAAGCCCTGGCTGGGATGATTTAGTTGGGTTTGGTCCTGCTTTGAGCAGGGGGTTGGACTAGATGACCTCCTGAGGTCCCTTCCAACCCTGAGATTCTATGATTCTATAACCGTGGCTTTCAGAGGCTACATCAGCAAAATATAAGGTCTGGGGTTTTTTAAGTTCTGGCTCAATGCAGACCAATTAGCCAGATGAATAGTATTAGTGTAATGTTTTCTAGTTTAAGTTTCAGTGGAACCCCTTGGAAGGTGGACATTTTGCAAGCAGAATTACCTAGCGACCACCATTCTAGACAACACAAACACTTGTGAGAGCACTACAGTGTGCCATGGTAATGTCACTTGTGTTACAGGAGCTGGACACTACAAATCTGGTGGGATGATTCACATGGCTGAAAGTTAAAATCACTGGATACATTCCATTCAGGAACAATAGAATAGGCAGAAGAGGCATGAGGGACACTCCACACAAGAGATACCACTAGAGTTACTGGCAATTTAAAGGGCCAGGACATGGAATGTTTATGGCTCAATGTTCTAACTGATAAATCACAAAATGAGGTATTGTTGGGAGGCTACTATTGACCACCAAATCTAATGAAGGAACAGGATGAGCAGCTTGTTAAACATCCATCTTCAATGTGTAGAAAGAAAAATTGCATCATCAGGGGAATTCCAGTCTGGGGAACATATGCTGAAGGTCTCATGATGCCAATGGTAAAACATCCTTTGAGTTTCTAAAAAATATAGAAAACTTTCTAACAAAGTATTGTAACTGACTTGGGATAATTCTATATTAGACCTTGCCTAGGTGTGAGTGATCACAAACTATTTTCATTTGCTATGTGAAAAAAAATATATAGTCCAATCCAGTAATATATATTTGGCACTTTTGAAACCCAGTTTCCCAAAGCTGAAAACAATCCTGTGCCAGATAGAGTGGGAGGAAATACTTAAACATAAAAATGTGAATAATGGGAAATTGTTTAAAAATACTTTATTAGCTGCCCAGTTCACCTCAACCGCCACACACAATTTCACAATCACAAAAGAAGACTTCTTTGGCTAAAAATCCTTGTTCAGAGGGAAGAGTTAAAGGGGTAGCAATAAAAAAATATAAAATACATAAATGGAAGAATGGAGAACCTGATAGCAATGAGTACACATCAACAGTTAGGAAATGCAGACAGCTGAAAAAGGAGACTAAAGAGATCAGTGAAAAATCTATGGCCAGTAGGATTAAGAACAATAAGAAGAAATTATTTAAATATACCAGGAACAATCTAAATCCTAGCAATTGTATGGATCAGTTATTACACAAGAATGGTAAAATTATCATTTATGATGCAGACAAGGTAGAAGTATTCAATAACTTTGGAAAGAAGCAGGATGATGTATTACAGTAATAATGGAATCTTTTCTGTTCTATCAGTAGTTAGGGAGGATGTTAAACAGCAACTAAACCATTTTAAATCTGCAGGGCCAGGTAACTTGCACCCAAGAGTATTAAAAGAATTGACTCACGAGGTCTGAGGCATTAATTATTTTTTTAACAAATCTTGGAACATGGGGAGAGTTCCACAAGACTGGAAAAATGCTAATGTACCAATATTTGAAAAGGGCAAATGGTGTAACCTGGGAAACTATAGGCAGGTTAGCCTGACATTGATCCTGGGCAAAATCAATGAAAAGGCTGATGTGGGATACGTAAAGAATTAGAAGATGGTAGCATAGTTTTATGGAAAATAGGTTCTGGGGTTATCTTTTGACCTCTCAAGTTTGGCTGATAGAAGTAACTTGTTCATGTAACTGGCTTCTGTATGTCATTTGACTTGAGGCTTGTGTACAAGATGCTGGCAAAGCACACTAGAGGGGTGTGATTTGTAACATGTTGTGCTCTAACTGCTCTGTGTTGCCCTGCTGGTGCACTCTAAGAGGTACCTAGTTTATGTTACCAAATAGACAGAGCATAGCATTAATGCACTTTACAGACATACCCCGCTGGCATGCTTTGTTGTGCCAGGTACACAAGCTGTTGGTCCCACATGACATTCTGATTAAAAATAAAAAACAGTGTATTGTTATAGATCACAAAAACTAATTGTAAATGGGGAAGCGTCATACAATGGGATATTTCTATTGGGATACTGCAGGGATCTGGTTTCATCCTAATGCTATTCATTATCTACATCAATGATCTGAAAGCAAATATGAAATCGTTGCCGGTAAAATGTGAAGATGACACACAAATCGGTGGAATGGGGCAGGTCAGTTACACCAATACAGCCAAATGTAAGGTCATACATCTAGGAACAAAGACTATAGGTCACACTTACAAGATGAGACAGTATCCTAGAATGCAGTGACTCTAGCTCATGCTAGATAATCAACAGAACATGATCTGCCAGTGTGATGCTGTAGCTGAGAAGGCAAACATTATCTTTGGATGTTTAATTAGGGAAACATCCAGTGGAAGTAGGCAAGTGGTATTACCTCTCTATAGGGCGTTGTTACTGAGACCATTACCAAATACTGTGTCCAGTTCTTTGGCCACAATTCAAAAAGGATTTTGAAAAATTGGAAAGGGTTCAGATTAGAGCTGTCAAGTGATTTTAAAAAATTAATCACAATTAATCGCATTCTTAAATAATAAATACCATTTATTTAAATATTTTTTTATGTTTTCTACATTTTCAAATATATTGATTTCCATTACAACACAGAATACAAAGTATACAGTATTCACCCATGAAAGCTCATGCTCCAGTACATCTGTTAGTCTATAAGGTGCCACAGGACTCTTTGCTGCTTTTAAAGTGTACAGTGCTCACTTTATATTTATTTTTTATTACAAGTATTTGCACTGTAAAAAAACAAAAGAAATAGGATTTTTCAATTCACCTAATACAAGTACTGTAGTGCAATCCCTTTATCATGAAAGTTGAACTTACACATGTAGAGTTATGTACAAAAAAAACTGCATTCAAAAATAAAACAATGTAAAATTTTAGAGCCTGCATGTCCTCTCAGTCCTACTTCTTGTTCAGCCAATTGCTCTGACAAGTTTGTTTACATTTTCAGAAGATAATGCTGCCAGCTTCTTGTTTATAATGTCACCTGAAAGTGAGAACGGGTGTTCTCATGGCACTGTTGTAGCCGGCATTGCAAGATATTTACATGCCAGATGTGCTAAAGATTCATATGTCCCTTCATGCTTCAACCACCATTCCAGGGGACATGCATCCATGCTGATGATGGGTTCTGCTTGATACCCATCTAACGCAGTGTGGACCAACGCATTTTCATTATCTGAGTCAGATGCTATCAGCAGAAGGTTGATTTTCTTTTTTGGTGGTTTGGGTACTGTAGTTTCTGCATCAGAGTGTTGCTCTTTTAACACTTCTAAAAGCATGCTCCACACTTCGGCGGCCTCAGATTTTGGAAGGCACTTCAGATTCTTAAACCTTGGGTTGAGTGCTGTAGCTATCTTTCGAAATCTCACATTTGTACCTACTTTGCATTTTGTGAAATCTGAATTGAAAGTGTTCTTAAAATGAACATGTGCGGGATCATTATCTGAGACTGTTATAACATGAATTATATGGCAGATTGTGGGTAAAACAGAGCACAGGACATACAATTCTCCCCCAAGGAGTTCAGTTACAAATATAATTAACACATTATTTTTAATGAGCGTCATCAACATGGAAGCATGTCCTCTGGAATGGTGGCCGAAGCATGAAGAGATATACGAATATATAGCATATCTGGCACATAAATACCTTGCAATGCCAGCTACAAAAGTGACATGCAAATGCCTGTTCTCACTTTCTAGTGACATTGTAAATAAGAAGAGAGCAGCATTATCTCAAGAGGGGCATTGCCAGCAGATTGAGGGACATGATCATTCCCCTCTATTCAACACTGGTGAGGCCTCATCTGGAGTACTGTGTCCAGTTTTGGGCCCCACACTACAGAAAGGATGTGGAAAAATTGGAAAGAGTCCAGTAGAGACTAGATTGTCCAAGAGAAAGTTAAGAGAAGATTTGATCACAGTCCACATGTCCCTACATGGGGAAAAGATTTCTGTTTGTACATGGCTCTTTAATTTAGCACAGAGGTTCCCAGACTGTGGTATGTGTATCTTTGATGGCATGTGAGCTTGCTGGAAGTGGTTCGCTGTAAGAGGGTAATCTGCCACCTTAAGGGACCCAAAGGCAGCCAACCCTTGTTCCATTGAATCAGCTCCCTGGCATGTGAACCAGAATGGAGACTGGTGGGCTGGGGGAGTCTGCTCGAATCATGGCACAACCCTAAGGAGGTGGGCTGTGGAATCCCTTAACCAAGAGGAAGGAGTTGTGAGACCAGGGCAGGAGGAGACCTGTGGGAAATACTCTCCGGAGAGACCAGGGGTTGCAGTGTGACTGGCAGAGCTCCCTGGCTCACGGGAGACTAGGAACCTGAAGCCTTGGAACATGGTGAATTGGAGCTGCATCTGCCCAGGTAAAGACTGCCCCCACATCTCTACCCATCCCCTATGAGACCTCCCTGCCCATTTTCCCCACATATCACCACCACCAGAGCCCTCCCTGCATGTTCTCTCTCTCTCTCTCTCTCTCTCTCACACACCCACACCCCCACCCTACCCCACCCCACCGGAGGCCTCCCTGAACTCCAGCCACAATCCCAATTCTCACCCTAAGCTCAGAACTTGGCAGGGGACTGTTTTCCCATTTTGTGATTTCAAAATTTTCTCATTACATATGAGGATAAAACGAAGATAAACAAAGAGCGAGAGACTCACCCCCACCCTGAGTGGCCAATAGCCTGGTGGTCAGGTTACTCACCTGAATCAGGCAGATCAGGGAATTGAACCAGCATCTCCCAGCTGCATTCCCTGAACACCAGGCTGTTCTGGGGTGGGTCTCTTTCGCTCTCTGATTTTGACTAGGAATTCCATCCTGGACCTGAGAAATCTTTTCCCTATGAAAGTTTTGTCAAAACTGGTAGGTTCGTACAAAATTTTGGTTTCAACAAACTGGCATTGTCCAACAAAAAAAAGAATTGTGCCCCTAGGCTCCAACTGAACACTGAAGAATGCATAGTTGGAAACCAGCCTGGCTCACCTATGTTAGTATTATATGAAATAGGTATTAGATTTATAAAAATGTGTTTAGACATTATGAAATGCTTGTGGGATGCTGCATGTATTAATCTCACTTAATATCTGTACTCCATGTTATAAGGTTAGATTAAGTGTTTGAATTGTAAACCTCTGTAACTGTAACTCACCAATCAGGAAAGACATATCAATTAATGTAAAAGCTGGCTTCCTACAGAATGTGTTAGGTCCTGCACACAAGAAGGCCCACTGAAACCAAATGAGCCACTGTGAAACATCAAAGGGCAAAGACTTTGTTGATTGCTCCCTCCACACCCATGAAGAGCAGCCCTGCATGAAGACTTGTCCTATCACCTTGAACTCCGTGGGAAGGGAGTAAAAATCCTTGGGAAGAAGAAACTGGGTCTCTATGCTGCTTGGATTTTGGGAGAGCAAGATTTCTAAGCTTAAGCAAGGGAGCCCAGCTGCTTAGCCTAGGTTAACCCTGGAGAATTTATAGAGCTTGCATATATTATCTTTTGGAACCTAAGATTAACTCAGAGTGTGTGTGTGTGTGTGTGTTTACTTGTTTTAAAGTTGTAAATAACTCATTTCTTTTTCATAGTTAATAAATCTTAAGTTAATTTATTATAGGACTGGCTACAAGCATTGTCCTTGTGTAGGATTGAAGGTGCAATTGACCTGGGGTAGGTGACTGGTGCTTTTGGACTGGGATTAACCTGAACTTTGGTGTAAGGGACCATCTATCACAAAGGCAAACTTACCTGGGTGGTGTCAAAGTTAGACTCAGGACTCACAGTTTGTCAGACCACTCTGTTTTATTAGCACAGCGCTCTGCTAATAACACCCAGATAATGTGAGCACCGTGCAAGACACAAACTATTTTATTTATACAGATAAAAGGGCGAGAACTTAACAAGATAACAAAGGAAGCAGAATCTGATAAGTTTACCTGGGCTAGGCATGCATATCTTATTTCCTTACTAACTATTACCGATCTTCTGCTAATGTTTCACCATTAGCACCATTGTTTATGCCTAATGTTTCTTTTCCTGGCACCTGTATTTTAACATTTCTTATTTCTGCTTAAAGGTACATACAACATTTCTTTAATCCATTCTCATTTTTACAATATAATTCATTCTACTTTCACAGTGGCAAGATATATCCAAGTACCCAGGGAGACTGTGACTTCATGGTTAGGCTGTTGTTGTGCCTGTGGAGTTTATACTGGATACTTGGTTGGTGAAGGTTAAGTATAGAACTCACAACCAATTTGGACTTTGTGTACCCTGCTTTGTAACATTCTGCCCTGAGGTTGGTACCTGAGCCACTCCAGACAATTGACAGTTTATATAAAGTTTGTGTGTATTTTTTACTTTATTAAACAGTACATTAATAGGGTTCATGATTTCAAGTTCAAAAGTAAAAAGTATAATCAAGGTAAGGCTAAAGAAATCTCATTATGTGCATCCTACTAATGATCTCTAATGTGGCCAGTGGATGTAAGTGATTTGTATATGATGGGATAGATCAAAGAAACCAAGTATCGAATCAGAGAATCATACAAATGTAGGACTGGAAGAGACCTCAAGAGGTCATCTAGTCCTCCCTGGTGCTGAGGTGGAATCAAGTATACTCCTAGACCATCCCTGACAGATGTATGACCTGTTCTTAAAAACCTCCAGGAATGGGAATTCCACAGCCTCCCTTGGTAACCTATTCTAGTACTTAACTATTTTTATAGTCAGAATTTTTTCCTAATTTCTAACCTAAATCTTCCTTGCTGCAGATTAAGATTACTACTTGTTTTCCTACCTCCTGTGGACAGGGCTGGCTTTAGGAGGTGCAGAGCCCAATTCGAACAGTTTCGACAGGGCCCCAGCAGGGATGACTTAAAAAAACCCAAAAAAACCCCACACACACATGTAAAAAAACACATGGGGCGTGTACTCACCGGGCGGTGCTCCGAGTCTTCAGCGGCACTTCAGCGGTGGGTCCTTCACTCGCTCCAGGTCTTCAGCAGCACTGAAGGACCCACTGCCAAAGTGCCGCTAAAGACCCGAAGCGCCACCAGGTGAGTAAAAATTTAAAAGGCGCCTCTAGCCAGGGAAGGGATTCTCATTGGGTGCGGGGCCCTCTTAGGTGCAGGGCCCGATTCGGGGGAATTGGTGGAATAGGCCTAAAGCCGGCCCTGCCTGTGGACATAGAGAACAATCGGTCACCATCCTCTTTATGACCAGACCATTTTCAACAAAGGATCTGAATGAAAATTAAGAAGAATATTATAGTGTTCCTATAACAAACAAAAAAACACTGGAGAACAATCCAAATAAATGATCTCTCACTGTGGGGCAACGTGATAAATGAATAGACTGGAGGAAATGCTGCTTTTCGGAAACTTTCCATTTTGTGCAGCACAAGGCCTATCCAGCATTTAAAGTTTTATTTTGGGGGCTTAGGTAAGACTTATGTGAGGCATAGGTTTTATGCTGGCCTTTTGCACATGGATGAGTTTAATTGGTTGTGAAGAAATTTCTTTGCATCCAAGAAGAAATCAACACCCAGTAGTGTTCCTCTACATTCTGAATTTTACATTCTAAATAAAATAAGGAAAGGACCTGCTACCATATTTCTTCAGTCTTATTTAATTTAAACCTTTGCCATTTCTCTGTAGAGCCTGGTTTTCTTTGCTTGACTTGAATGACCATCTCACTACAAATCATCTGTCTCTAATGTAAGAAAAAGCTGTCTCAGTCCTCAATAACCGAGACAACAGTATGGGTTTTGTTTCTTAAAACGGTTAGCCATGAAATACAAGAAAGTGTAAAGAACTCTATTTTAATTCTAAAACAGCTGACTGTGTGCTAAACCTGCTATGGCAGATTTATTTACCGATTGTCCAGAACCAACACAATAACCTCTTTTGTTGTGAATGCTGAAAACAGTAATCTATTTGCTCTCCCCAAACCTGGCTAGGTTTGAGGAGTTCTGTTTCATGGTGTATATAGCCAAAATATACAGCACTGAGTTGTAAACTTAGTGAGATATTCTACATACTAATATACCCTCTATTCAATATTATAACCTGTTGGATTATTTTTAGTATTTTTGAGATATTTATATCTTATTTTAATGATTTCTGTGGTATTAATTGATACCCCACCTGTATAAGTACCAAGGTTCCCTTATAATATGAAAAATCCTTCCAGAAACAATGCCAATAGAGCCAACTAAAATTAACTAGACTAAAGAAATCTCTTAAATCGTATTATGGTGCTTGCTTAGTTTCCTGATTCTTAGATAGGGTCTATTGTTGTGATATATGAGCATACCTCCCAGTCATGCCAATGGGATTTGTGCATACGGAAGGAATAACAGATCTGAGAATCAGTAAATTAAGCAAGCCGTACTACTATGACTTGGGGAAGATTTGCAAAGTCACAAATGGGAGCTGTGTCCAGCTATCACTGACTTTTAACAAGAGTTGGGTAATTACCTCTTCCTTGTGGCTTTTGAAAATCTCTCACTCAGGTGTTTTGTTATCCTAGTTCTTAATTACTTGGAGGTTGTATTTGGTTTGTCTCTGGCTGGTTACAGAGGGACTTGACAGCTGTGAAAAGTGCTGTATAAGGGGCTGATCCTGAACTCCCTGAACTCAGGCAAAATCAAAAAAAGCTCAAGAGCAAGGCTACTCCCCTCTCTGAATTCAAATCCCATTCTGCTGTGGCACTAGCAGGAAGCCAGCTGATTACACTGACATATTTGGGGAGTAATTGGCAATAACTGTAGAAGGATAAACTGGAGCCATTAACTTTCTTACCAGGCCGTGGCCAAATACCACTTTGCCCCCTAACCAACTTTTTTGCACTCTTTTCCTTGCCTTTTGTCTATATTTTTAGATTCTGAGCTCCCTGGGTCAGGGACTGGGCCCCCTATTGTGTTTGGAAA
Source organism: Mauremys mutica (assembly GCF_020497125.1). NCBI lineage: Eukaryota > Metazoa > Chordata > Testudines > Geoemydidae > Mauremys > Mauremys mutica. The sequence continues at coordinate 269,039,099 of NC_059073.1, forward strand.
GTGCCTCGAATAGGGGTGGCCAACCTGTGGCTCCGGAGCCGCATGTGGCTCTTCAGAGGTTAATGTGCAACTCCCTGCGTAGGAGCTGGCTCCGAGGCTGGAGCTACAGATGCTAAATTTCCAATGTGCTGTAGGGTGCTCACTGCTCAACCCCTTGCCCTGCCCCACGTCCTGCCACCACTCCACCCCCTGCCCCTTCCTCCAAGCCTGCCATGCCCTTGCTCCTCCCCCATTCCCACCAGAGCCTTCTGCACACTGCAAAACAGCTGATTGCGGTGAGTGGGAGGTGCTGATTGGTGAGGCTGCCAGTGGGTGGGAGGCACTGGGGACTGGAGGGGTGTAGCGGATTGGGGGCTGCTGACATATTACTGTGGCTCTTTGGCAATGTTCATTGGCAAATTCTGGCTCCTTCTCAGGCTCAGGTTGGCCACCCCTGGCCAAGCACAGAGTGGGCACTAATAGAAACAAATAATGACCATAAGAGTGCAGGATCAAGCCAGTGGTAAAAAAATAAGTGGGTAAACTAAACAAACCTAAGCAAGAGTCCATATTCCCCAAATGAGAAGTAGGCAAACACTGTTCACCCTCACCTACAGTACTGAATAAGCCCAGAATGTGTTCAGCATTTTGAGCCTCAAACACTTGTTTACTGCTTACAAAACATAATCACAATGCTGAGTGTCATGTAAACACAGTCACAAAATAGCCTAGTCACTGTCTGTACCAGAGATTTTTGCACTGATGTAGATACACTGGTACAAACCTCCAGTAGATGTACTGCTGCACATTTCAATGGGAGTTGGGTGCCCAACCGGCTTAGGTGCTTTTGAAAATGTTGCTAGGGGCCTACCTGCGTCTTTAGGCATTTAAATACTTTTGAGAAAGCTGGCCCCAAGAGCCTGATTCAGCAAGCACATAACCACATGCTTAAGTTCCACTGAAGTCAAACTTAACCATGTTTAAAGTTAAGCACATGTCTAAGTGCTTTGCTGAATAGGGCTGGTTTTATGTTCTTAATTTCTTTGCTGAATCAGTGTCTATAAGAGCTGCTTCTTGGATAGGGTATTATATTTCTTTATGAAGCTTGACCTTTCCAAACAGTTACTGAGAAGGCAATTTGCCTTGAGGCAAAATAGGAATCAGAATAGATCAGACCCCAGTGGGCATATGCTAAAACTGTCTGCTTTTAGATTTTATTTTTCTCTTCTTCTCTTATTTAGTAAAAGTACAGCACACTGTATGTACCTTGTTAGTTTGTACCATATGTTTCCTAATAATTAGGGATGAGTGAACCAGTTTGCGTCGAGGATCAAGCCCAACCACTGCCCAGACTTGAATCTAACTGTTAATTCACACATACATTTCCCCAATAGCTTTCTGGGAGCAGAAGGGTCAATGGCTGCACCAGGTAGCTCCCTGAAAGTAGTTGATGGGGAAGTGGCTAACTGGCCCTTTCTGAAGGCCCAGTTAAGGATTAAAGCTCCGAGAGATGTTGGACGGAGGTGATGGCAAGAGGGGCAGGTGACTTCCCAGCAGACATGCCTCCTTGTGGCATGAGTAAGGTTTTCTAAGTTGTTTAGGCAAAGAGCCTGAGTAGAGTCAAGAATCAGAGGGGTAGCCATCTTAGTCTGTATCCACAAAAACAACGAGGTGTGCGCTGGCACCTTGAAGACTAACACAGATTTATTTGGGCATAAGCTTTCGGGGGTAAAAAACATGGGCATGCATCTGAAGAAGTGGGGTTTTTACCCCCGAAAGCTTATGCCCAAATAAATCAGTTAGTCTTTAAGGTGCCACCGCACTCCTCATTGTTTTAATAGAGTAAAGAAGAGAATATAATTCAAACCCTTCATCAAGTAGTTTATAAACTGTAGTGAGAAACGTCCACCTCTCCAGAATAGCACCAATACCTGCACAGTACTTGAGTTGCCTAGCCTGGGCTCCCAAGTTGTATGTTTCTTGCTTCTTCCGCTTCTATTGTAGTAGTGCCAGTACTGGTCTGGGTGGTTTTTGATTATTTTCCACTTGCAGTAATATCTGCATGGAAGATGAAGACCTAAGGAAAGGTTTACAGAGGTACAAAGGGCAGTTAGGTACCCAATTCCTGCTGGAAGTCCATGGGATTTGGCTGTCTAACTCCCATTTGTGCCTTTGAAAAATCTCCCTGTAGACTTTTATGTTATCTTAGCTCCTTTTAGGCAGATGCCGTGAGACCATTACTCACACTGTTGGACTACATTAAAGAATATGTGTGTGTGCGCATGTGGTATGTATACACACCACATGCACTTTTGTTGCCAAGTTGCTGTGTTGGCTATGTAGAAGGTTTTCTTAATTTAGGTTAGGTTTTCTGTTAACCGATCAGTGCTCTGTATTGCTCATTAGTGTTTGGTTAAATAGCTTTGCTTCTTCCCATTTACAAAATTATAATCAATTTTTTAAAGGAACGTAAATTTTAATAGTATCCTCCTAATCTTTATTATCTTCATTTTCAATGCTTCCATTTATGTTTGTTGCTGAGAATGTTTTTGTTTATGAACTTAAAGACCATTCTCTTAAGAGCTCAATTATGTTCACTTATATTCTCTTCTTTACTCTATTATGTTCACTGAAATCTTTACTTTCATAGGGTCTATTTAAGTGAGATACTTTCTTTACTTTCTTTACTTTCAGTGAAGTAAAGATCTATCTTTACTTTCATAGGGTCTATTTAAGTGAACTCTAATGTTTCAGTGAACATAGGGTCAATGGCTGCACCAGGTAGCTCCCTGAAAGTAGTTGATGGGGAAGTGGCTAACTGGCCCTTTCTGAAGGCCCAGTTAAGGATTAAAGCTCCGAGAGATGTTGGACGGAGGTGATGGCAAGAGGGGCAGGTGACTTCCCAGCAGACATGCCTCCTTGTGGCATGAGTAAGGTTTTCTAAGTTGTTTAGGCAAAGAGCCTGAGTAGAGTCAAGAATCAGAGGGGTAGCCATCTTAGTCTGTATCCACAAAAACAACGAGGTGTGCGCTGGCACCTTGAAGACTAACACAGATTTATTTGGGCATAAGCTTTCGGGGGTAAAAAACATGGGCATGCATCTGAAGAAGTGGGGTTTTTACCCCCGAAAGCTTATGCCCAAATAAATCAGTTAGTCTTTAAGGTGCCACCGCACTCCTCATTGTTTTAATAGAGTAAAGAAGAGAATATAATTCAAACCCTTCATCAAGTAGTTTATAAAGGAGTTATTTTATTTTAAAGACACATGACTGTGCATTTGCTCTTAAAAATAAACATTTCTGCTAAGGAAACTAGATTCTGATGTCAGATCCTCAGGCACGTTAGGAAAGCGTAGTATGGATACTTTGGCACAATGCTGCCCTAAAGCCCTTTTAACTGATCACAGAAAGTTGCCTTAGCAGCTCCCACTTCCCCCTTTTTTCCTGCAGTTGTTGCTGGGTGCATTGCAGGGTAACAGAGAGTATGGCTGTGACATCAGTCATTTCTAGCTGCCAGAATGGCCACAACTGAGGCAGATCACAGCAGCCTTCTGACTGCTCTAATTCCTGACTGGGGATTGGTTGGCATAGAATTGCCCCAGGATAGGAAAGCCCAGAAGTGGCTTAAAAGGTATCTATGCATCTCCTCTTCCTAAACATACAACCAATTGCTTAACTACATTTTTTATTCAAGATTGAAATTGTTCAAGAGACCAAATAACCAAGCGTAGTCAATTTTATTAGTCCAAGACATAGCAGTATTATACAGAAAGGAAAGAGTTAATTCTTTGCCAATCCAGTCTGGAGTGCAGAGTCTCACAACATTCAATATTGTTCTGGAAATATGTATTCAAAACTAGCTGTATATACACATGTGGTTATTTACAAGTTAGAGAACATTCTAAGCAACAACCAAAACTTAACTCACCAATCAGCATTTTGTCTTGTTTTTCTGTAGCAACCTGTTCCTTTCTTCTCTTTGTTTTGGATACCGTGTTCCAGGCACCAATGGGCTGTGAAAGAACTCCCTACCTGTACCAGGACCTAGTAATAATGTATTGTATTTGCCTATGCTAAGAGCTGAATTCAGCTCTGCAACGTGTTTTGGGATATGTACGTCTCAGTGAGAATAGAACAGGAGTAACCCGCATTCGGGGGGAAAGCATCACACAAGTCAATTAGCAAAACTACCCAACATTCATATGCCATATGAAGTATACAATATTAATCCCATACATGAGTAATACATATTAATGTGGCGAGTGCTACGCTAACATGTATGCTAGTTAATACTGAGTTGCACTGAGTCCTCACCCAGAGCCAAGGACTAAGCCCAGTCTTTACATTACATTATACATTGTGCCACATTGATTTACTTTTAGCAGAGAACATGACATGGTCAACCCAGTAAGTCTGTATGTAACTGTGGATTATTGTTTTAACCACTTCTGACAAATTTTGTCCATTATCAAGTATGGTCCTGATATGTGCACAACTGTTTTCACTCTCAATAGGATACTCACAGTCACTCCTGTGTAAGTATTTGCTGGTTCAAGCCCTGAATTTGTTGTAAGTGGTTTTTAACTCAGGCAGCCGTTGTGGATTTGAAAATAGATTTATTGCACCTTCTTGTGTTTCATTGCTGACCCCTTCAAGTAAGGGCTGTGCTGTGTCTCTTTAAGGAACTGCAAGGAAAAAGTGATGAAATTATTACAGGATATTCAAGTGATGTTTCACCTGTAGCCACCTCTTTTTAAAAAAAAATACATTGATTGTACACATGGGCTTGGATCACACATTTCAGCACTCAACTTTGCCAACATTTGGGGATGATCAGATATGGGATTTTGGTATAACCCAATCTCTAGATTATTTAGCCTCGGTATCTATTGACAAATAGGAACCTAGGGAAGAGTGCAAGGCCAAGAGTAACCATGAGGGATGATACATCTGGAAAAGACAACTTCAGCTGCATGGAAAAATTCTCATCGCTGCTTCACATTTTTCATGAATTAAGGGAAAACAAACTGTTTCTGACCAGTTATTTGAAAGACAAAAACAAATTTTGAATATGAACGGTAGTGAAGAATCAGCTGATATTTTACATAATTCTAAAGGTAACAATAGAAATACCACATGGCACTGAATCTTGCATTTATGGTTAAGTGTATTACTGAGGTACCTCCAGGCTACAACTGAGATCAAGGCCCTAGTTTGCTAGGCATTGTACAAAAACATAGTCAAAGGGCAGGTCTACACTATAGTGCTAAGTCGACCTAAGTTACACAACTCCACCTACATGAATAACGTAGCTGGAGACGACATACCTTGGGTTGACTTATTGAGGTGTCTACACCGCACTGTGTCAATGGGAGAAACTCTCTCGTTGCCTTACCTTATGCGTCTCATTCTGGTGGCATACTGGAGTTGACAGGAAAGCGATCAGCGGTTGATTTAGCGAGCCTTCACTAGACCTGCTAAATCGACCCCTGGTGGATCAATCACCGCAATGTCGATCCACAGTAAGTGGAGACAAGCCTGAAGACAGCCCCTGCCTCGAAGAGCTTACAATCTAAATAAATAAGACAGAGAAAAGAGATCCACTGAGAACTGAAGTGACTTGCCTAAAGTCACCCAGCATAGTAGTGATAGAGCAGATTAGAACATAGGTCTCCTGACTGTGCCCTATCCCCTCTTCGCTAGGGTATAGATTGCATCACAGTTCATAAGCCTACAGGATAATGCTTTAATTTTTAAAAAGAAAATACACCTACCCATCTCAGCATATGTCCCTGTCATGGAGCCATTGTGCCCAGATTTCCTCATCTGCCACCATCAAGATGGTGGCAGATAAGGTTTTAAGGAACAAATATGCTTAGTCTTCACATACTGTTATGGTCTACATGTTAAAAGTAGCTAAAGACATTTTAAGTTGTGATTATTTGACATGATGAACAATTTATGACCTACTGTGTCAATGCAGCTGCTGTGCATTAGTATCCTGTCAGCATCTTAACATTCCTGATTCTATTTTTGACAAAGGAAGTTTCACACGAGTGGCTACTTTTCCAAAATTAAAAATATGGTTATTTGCACTCTTTCCCACTCCAAACTCTTCCTCCCCCCGCCCAAGACCACAAAAACACAACCTCAAGCACCATAAAAACAGTACAATACTAAAGAGCTCCCTTTGGTTGGAAAAAAGTGTTTATTAATTACAAGAGTACTTAAAAAATACTACATATATTTATCACTTCAAATTAAAATTTTTTACTATGGTAAATCATTTTATTTATTTGACGTTCCATCACTATACGTTGGTTTTTACGTTTCCCTGGTCTTAGGCAGACTAACACAAATAATTCTCTTGCTGTCCTGTCTGAGACTTTGAGCATTCCTGATTAGGTCTCACTGAATTCAGAGAGTGCCTTGAGAAAATGTTTTTGGAATCGTTACATATTGTGGGAATATGGGGTGGGAAGAATGGGAAATTATCCCGTTACTAGTGGACCAGGGTTCACATCACATAACCCAGCCATGCCACAACTTCCACTGACACTCTTGTTGATAGTTCCAGTAAAATGGGTAAATGTCAATTTTACTATATTCACACAAACCAATGAAAAAATATCTCCATAGCTAATAATTGATATTTACAGATAGACAAAGTAAGAAAATGCTGCTTGAGAATGTCTTAGTCTGGTTTAAGGAAATTTACTTTGTATATTTTGACGTGTTGACAATTTTTTTTAATCGTTATAAAGCTTTAACTTTTTGAATCAATATCTACTGTTACTAAATAATTGTCTGATCTCCCACATTGTCTGAGCACCCCCACATAATATCCCACACCTGTGAAATTTTAAATCTATAAAAATCAAGTGTTCGATTAAAAGTAATCACTGATATTATCAAAGTATTATTAAAAAAATCTAATTCTGCCAAACATACAAATAGTTCACTCTTGATGTCCATGCAAACCTTGGCCTATCTCCACTCCCTTAGCAATGAGGGTCTCCAGGTAGAAGTACATTCGCAGGATTGCATTGACAAGCTCACACGTGTGCCTGTTCTATGGCACAATAGAGGCCTTCAGGCCTGTCAAACCACCACTGAATAGATTCATACACACACTACTTTAATCTCCCCTCCCACCCAGTAATTTAAGGCCCAGATATGAATTACCCTTGCAACCACAGCACACACTGTGGTTACAGATGGGGTGGAGGGGAAGGAAAAAGCAGATTCTGGGGCCACTATTCTCACCCCCACCACACCATGCAGGGTGAGGAGTGGAAGGAGCCTTGGCTCTATAACAGTAGTAGATTATTTTCTTTCTGGAGCTAGGGGTGACTCAGGCTATGTCTACACGTCTGACAGTGTGTATAGTACATACGCTGCATATACATCTAGCACAGGTATAAAGAGCAGTGTAGATAGTGAAGCACTGCTCAGGCAAGTAGAGTGCAGAAACTCCAGGACCTTTGAATATATACCTGACTGCTCTCTATCTACCCAAACAGGGCCTCCCACGTCTACACTGCTATTTTTAGAAGCGTAGTATCTCACTGCCTCCCCACTGCTGGAGTCTGTCTTGGCTGCCCCTTTGCTGCTGGAGCCTTTCATTGCTGTGTGTAGCCACGCACCACGATGCGGAAAAGCCTGCTTTTCACTGCAGTGTGTAGCTACGTGTCATCTACATCGCAAGTGCAGACAAGGCCTTAGAGCAGGGGTCCCCAACGCGGTGCTCGCGGGCACCATGGCGCCCGTGGGGGCATCTAAATGTGCCCGCGTCCTGGCTGGCGGTGGAGCATCCACCGAAATGCCGCTGAATTTCTGTGGCATTTCGGCGGCGACACCTCTCGATGATGCTGCTTGCCTCCGACAAGCGGCGTCATTGAGAGGCGGCAACGCCGAAACGCCGCAGAAATTCGGCGGCATTTCAGCGGATGCTCCACCGCTGCCATGGTCCTTCGTCTGGCGTCCGCCAGACAAAAAGGTTGGGGACCACTGCCTTAGAGTCATAATTCCCTCCTGGTTTGCTCTTGGGGTGCTATGCCCATTACTCAGAACAGATTGTAAAAGTATAGTTTAGCCTTAACATGCTTCATGCCGTGGCTTACTTCTTAAATAGTAAACATCACAAATATCTGCTTAGATTGTCAATTATTAAGGCAATTTCTACTAGGCTCTTCTCAGTGATGACTACAATGCAAAATAATTCAGACAGGAAGAACTCGTCCAAATGAAAATGACTTTAAAAAGAAGATTTTTATTTTCCAAGATGCTATTAAAGATTTCATCACTTTCATCCTCCATATCCTTGCAGGGTAGAGATTGATCTCCTGTCAGGCTGAAGTTGTGGAATTTTTGGTGCAACTGTGATTGACAAGACCATGATGTCCTCTCAGAGAGGGTGTGTTTTATTAACAAAACTACTTTGGGAAAATTGCAGTGGGATAGCTTCCTAGTAAAGAGTTGCTAAACAGAAAATGCCTTCCGAAGACAGGGATGTTGGTCCCATCGTATCCCCTTTCCTTGTATTTTTCATCTGTAGTCTCCTTGGGGAAACAGAGAGGCTTCTATTATTTCCTGTACTCGTGTCTCATTTTTGCCACTGAAATATCCCAGCAATGCCAGGAGGCTGGAATGCCCTGGGAGGGTAAGAATAGCCCACAATGGTTGAGATTACTCCTGTTGCCTTTTGTCTACTTGCAGTTGTCAGGACAGGGGGACCACAGAGGTAAGTGCAGCAAATAGATCTGTGAAGCTAGAACTTTTGTGAATCAACTGTATTTCCTAGGAAGGGTTTGTTCCCAATTTGCAAAAGTCAGCAGGCCTATTTAGCTCTTTCATCAAAATAATTCTTCATCAATCATGTTGTTTTGTTAGTGGTTGGGTATTTTCTCCCCAAATATTTATTTTCTTCCTTCTCTGTCTAGGTCTAATTTGCCTTGAAAATGCCAGAATCTTTCTTAAGCTTTCAGAAGCTGAGAGTGTAGTGAACTAGTTCAAAGATGGAGCGCTGGGACTCACTGGGCTTTTTAATTATCACTCTCAACTACAATGTTACGTTTGTAGGTAAGTATCTTTTAAAAGGTGTGCTCTTTCTTTTAGAGTTTTGTACCCCCAAATCATCCAAGTTTCTTCCCTGTTCAGCAGCTTTCATTTCCAGGTATCAGTCTGACTGCTCTCCGCTCCCTTGCCAAAGAAAGCTAGTTGTTTTGCTATGGGATAGAAGAGCTGTTGATGTCTGATTAAAAAAAAAAAAGATTCCTACTTCATCTGCTGTGAATATATTCTAAATGTTACAAATGAATGCTGGGGGAGGCTTTCAAATCTGGCTATTCTTACCCACCAACTTTCCTCCCAGCTCTATTGAGAGCTGTAATGAAACACTCAAAGCTCAAGGCAGGTGTAAAAGGTACATTTTCCCATTATGCGACATAACCCACTTTAACAGTGAAGTAAATAGTACAGGGAGAAGGAAAGAAAACATTTGTCAATAAACTATTTGGTGATTAAGCAATCTTGCTTTTCATAGTTGGGTTTTTAAAGTTTACAGCATTCAAGCGCATATTAAAAATACACTTTAATTTTCTCAGACAATGACCTCAGTCTTTTTTTTTTTAAATAAGATTCTGTTACTGATTCACTGTGTAATTTTGAGTGAGTGACTTAGGGCCAGATCCAAAGACTACTGAAGACAACTGACTTTGATGGACTTTGGCCTTTACAGCTCAGTCCTGTAAATATTTATTACAGTGCATTGCTCACTACAGCAAGTAATCCCGCTAACTCCCAATGAAATGGTTCACTGTAGTAACGGTCTGCAGAACTGAGCCCTTAGGGAAAACAATGCACAGGAGTTATCTGTAAGAAGTTTGTCCCCCTCACCAAGAAGTGGGTCTAATGAGAGCTATTACCTCACCCACCTTGTCTCTATAGTATCCAGTGGTTTTTAAGCAGAACTCTCTCATGTGTACATTCTAATTAAAAACTGAGGCTCTAACACATCCCAGGGTGTTGAGAGGCTTAATTCATGAATGGTTTTGAAATAGAGATCCTTGCATAAAAAGTGTAATAAAATACAGAGTATTATTTATTAAGGGCTACTTTTGATTTCATATAGTAGCCATTTTTCTCCACCAGAATAGCCAACTGAAAACACCAATAATGCCATCAGAAATAGTTTGTGGTTAGGAAATATATTGTTTAGTTGGTTGTGGAAGGGTTTCAATATGATCACCTATTCTGCAGTCTCACAGAGCTACTGAGTTGTTTATATGTTCTTGCCTAGTTTCACCATTTCTGAGAGCAGTGTTATTGTTATTCTGTTGGAATAGTCTCTCTTGCTGGCCACAAGAGAGGTATGTAGCTCATCTCAAATGTATGCCAATAAAATATTAACACCGCAATGTTTTACAAACATTTAAATGTTTAAGATTCACACAAATGTTATAAAAAGTACTTAGACAATCGCCTCTCCTACTTGCCAAAAAAATAAGACTGTAAGTATGCATACGCCATACACTCTACAGAAAAATTATTAGGATTTTGCTTTTAAAAAGAGTTATTTTTAAAAATACCAACAGGGGCTATTTTACCAACTCTCTCTTTGCCTGTAAAACCATGTGTGTTTATATCAGAGAGAACCACTCAGTACTTTAGATTTCTAGGGCTCTGTACAACCATTAATTCAGACCCCTTCCTGCTTCAACTCTTGTCAAAAGTTTTTACTATTGCATTTATCTGGAAGCAGAATTGAGTCCTTAACCTTTGTCCTGTGTTCATGTAGATAAGTATATAGTAATCACTCAACCCCCCTCATTGTTTTGTTTTAAGTTGTGAAACTGAGGCAGAGAGATTATTAAATTAAATGACATTCCAAAGACCATAGGTAGTCAGTGGCAGATCCAGGACTGAAACTCAGGATGTCCTGGCTTCAAACTCTGCCTGCATATATTGATCAGTATAGGGGTAGTACTGAGTTTCAGTAACTATTCCGGTGAACATTTCGAGTCCTAATTTTTTTGGTTTGCTTTTTTTCCCTTTGCAAAATATCCGGTATTGGGGTTGAATTTTCCTGTGGTCAGTGTTTGTCCAAAGATTTGATATATTAGACTGAGAAAAGCTTCCATGTTCTAACTGCCCTTTTTTTTCCAAACCAACCAAGCTCCACAGCCATGGAGAAGGGTATTTTTTAAAAATTATTATTTACGTCTTTATAGAGCAATGTCTGTGTGTACATGTTGCTTTGCAAAGATCTAACAAAGCCAAGATCCGGTCCTGAGAAGCATAGAGTCTGGTGAAAAAAATAAATAAAAAGAGAGGTACTCAGATAAATTTATGCTTGATCCTGCCACAATATTACTAAGGGTTTTAATGGAGTAAGGACTGTAGAATTAAGGACCTGATCTAAAGCCCACTGAAGTCAATGGAAAGATTCCAGTTGATTTTTGTTCATAAATATGGTACACACTGGAGGATTACATTATGAGCCTCTTCCTTGCTAGATTTCATTTTCTGTACTCTGAGTCTATCACCATTTTTTCTTCCTCTGTAGGAAAGATCTGGCTAACATTAGTAATCTTGCTGAGAATGGTGGTGATAGTGTTAGCGGGATACCCCCTCTACCAAGACGAACAAGAACGATTCATCTGCAATACCTTGCAACCAGGATGTTCTAATGTGTGCTATGACATTTTCTCTCCTGTCTCTCACTTTCGATTCTGGCTCATTCAGACAGTGTCTGTTCTGCTACCTTATGCTGTGTTCAGTGTCTATGTTCTGCACAAAGTAGCCATGCATGTTGTGACAGCACATTGTTTGTCATGTAGATATGAAGGAATCAAGGCCTTAGCTGGCCATACAGCTTTGAAGGAACCCTGCAAAAATGTTGCAGTCACTAGACCATCCTGCAAAGCAGATCTTCTGAATATCCCTGATTTTTCTTGGGCATATACTGTTCATCTTTTTCTAAGAACACTGGCAGAGGCTAGCTTTGGAGCTGGTCAGTATTATCTCTTCGGATTTTTTGTTCCTAAATGCTTTTCCTGTTACCAGTCTCCTTGTACCAGCATGGTCGATTGCTACATCTCCAGGCCTACTGAGAAATCCATCATGATGATTTTCATTTGGGGGGTGAGTGGCCTCTCTTTTCTGCTTGGCCTTGTTGATCTAGCCTTTGCCATCCAAAGAATGGTAGTAAGAAATGGACAAAATAAACCAATGGAAGGTCTCCATGCAGAGGATGAGCACAGATCAGTTCTGCCTCCAGCTGATAAGCTGGAGGATTCTCCACCATCTCCAGAAGACAGAGGCCATCAACATCTAGTGACACATGACAGTCATACCAGTGAAGCGTCTTGCTCAGTCCACTCTGAAGATGAAGAAGAACTTCAGGAGGACGAGAAGACCATGTCCCAGCAAACTGCCATCTCTAACCTCAACAGTAACAGCAATAAACCCTGTATAGCAGAACGCCTTGCTGCTAATCAAGGCAGTAATGAAGTGCCCCTATGTATAAGTGACCAGCAGCATATTCCATACAGGCAGCTGAGACATGGGCAGCAGCAGCAAACCTTCACCAAAGAGGCTTCCCTGACTTTGAGACCCCAAGTCAAGTCCCATCTTGGGGTTTACTCTTCTGTAGATCAGAGCAAGCTCTTAGGGCCTTATTCTTCAGTTGAGCTAAAAGCTTCTATTGGGCAATCAAGTTGTAGCAGTGCTGGCTACTTGAGAGCAAAAAAATCAGAATGGGTGTAAAGAGCCGTGACAGAGCATTGCGTTTACTGTCCTGGAATGACACACATTTCACACCATCTAGTTTCAAATGGAAACCTCGGTATCAGTTAAATTCCATTTTTGTGCCTGTAAAAATACCATTTTACAAACAGCCCCCTGGCTGAATGAAGAGCAGGAAGCAGAACTTCTTGTGACTGTGACAGGATTGTATGGAAATCTTTGATAACACATTGTGGCAGATTTCATTAAGATGGTAACTTTTGCTGTTTGGAATGTTTGATATTGAATATTAGGGATCTTTCTAAACACCACCACAGATTTATACTGATGTGGCTTCTAACTTGTTCTTTTCAGATATATATTCATTTCATTATTGTGGTAGTCAAGCATAATATTTTTCTTTATATTAGTTGAGCTTGTTTAGCTTTTCATGTGTGATGGTGATGTGTTTTATCATTTCCTGGATAGGAACCACATTAATTATTAAACTGATCATAGATAGAAAAGCATTAAATATTTAGCTCTCTAGTCCCTGAAGTCTTTTTAATGGGATCTGTGTTGATTACGCTGTAATATCACAAAACATTAGGACAAAGAAACCTTTTGTAAGTCATTGTATTTTATCAGCTGTGAGAAGGAATGCAGGGAACAAACACGGGTTGAATGTATCTTGTATATCTCTCAAACTGATACATGGATAGACAGGTGGATAAATAATGCAGATGCTGTGGCAGAACTCCAGAGCTTGCTTATTTGTCTTTATACCTATCTATTTTTAAATGACTAGAGTCTGTAGTATAAATCAGAAAGAGCCTGACTGTGTCTGAAAGGGATAATAAAGTTAATAGTCCTTTTCCTCCTCCTGCTCAGTGGTTTGTAGTTACTAAACTTTGACCTACACTAATAACGCTATCCCTTAATTGCAGGTCAGGCTGCTGCCCAGTTTTTAGCCTCCTGCAAATCCCCATAGTGTGAGACCAATTCCGTAAACATACAGTGGATGTGGAGTTCACTGCATATTGAGAGCACTGGAACTTTCTGGCAGGGTGTGTGTGTGTGTGTGTGTGTGTGTGAAATATGAATATAAACTTCTGAAAACTGCCAATACACTCTTAGGAAGATCTGCCTGACTCAAGCTTACTTCTGATGCAGTTGTGTTAAAATTGTTATAGCTGCTCAGTGCTGGAGTAAACCACACCTCTAAGGTACCTGTAGCATGCCAGGTGTACTGTGCTAGTCCTGGTGGGTCCCACTAACCACTTAGACACTGGCTAAAGTGAAAGGGTATTTGACTAGGGCTGGCAAGAAAAGGAAAAAGTTGCAAATATTCTAGATACAGAGGCTTCAACAGTTCCAGTTCAAAGTGAGCAATGGTGATTCTTGTTCTGGCCCCTGGGGCAGTCCAATTCACGGTTAGGAGGACTCTCCAGGCCTAGTGTCTAGGGTGTTCTCTCCAGTTCAGTCTCTGTTCAAGCAAATACAAGCTTGCAGTTTTCCAAGCCAGAATCTGTTTGTACTGTCTCTTTCATTGGGGCTCCTCTGCACTGGCTCCCTGCCCAGTTGCTGCTGCTCCCCCATTATTCCCAGTTCCATGGAGACCTGCAGCTAGCTGCAATGTCTGGCTGTAATGTTCCACATGAAGCTCTGTGTAGGGTTCCTGGGGGTTTATCTCTGCATTCAGCTTCTCTGAAGCTCCTGGCTCACCATGCCACTGATGCTTCCCAGCAGTGCCCACTCACTTCCTGGTCAGAATTCTTCTTCCTACCTCACCATAGGCCAGGAATGTGCAGCTGAAAGGGGGTGATTGGATTGTAGTCCCCTGCTTAGCAATGTAAACAGGATCTCAATTAACTCTCCTCTGACACCTAGTTTGGGATGGGGAGAGACTTCAGGAGCAAACTGTATTACATGAACACACCTACTCTGCGTAGGTATCTAGCAGACAAGAGCTGTGTATCTCCAAGTGATCAGCTTTGGCTGGTGTTAGGTTAGACATCACTTTAGTACTGAATGCAGGAGTAGTGAAATGTTATCAATGTTATCTTCATTGTATGAGTAAAGGGGAGCAGAACTGTGCTGAGCTTGTCCCGATTGAGGGGTCACCCTCAGCTGAAAGGAACTCGCTAAGCCAGGGGCTCAAATGTCAGACCCCTGTGAAAGTAAGAGAGGTGGGGACAGGTGTCCTACCTAGGAGGTGTGGACTCTCCCTAAAAGTCCCTCGTCTGGTTTAACCTGTTCTTCCCCACTGTTCAAAGATAGAGCTAAATAGCCTACATTAGGAGCCAGATGGCAGCAGAAGGTAACTGACGGGCGACTGGTGGAGCAGCCAGGCAACGAGGAACCGCGGCTGGCAGCGTCGCCAGCTAAAGCAAGTACTCAGATGGTAGCATAAGCAAGGTGCCTTCTTCCCCAGGTGGGAGGTGAACTCACACAGATGAACCTCTGAACCCTGAGCCCTCTCACTGACCAAGGACAACTATGGTGAATGGGGTACGGTGAGGGAGCAGAAAGGAGTATATTAAAGGAATTTTTGGTTGTAGAACGGAAGAACATGAGGCAGAAGGCACTGCCCCGTGCACTCTCAGGTGGGTGTCCTGCTCACAGTTTTATGTTTATGAATCCTGCTTGTGGCATTTACCCTGTCAGGTGACTTCCCTCCTTTCATTAAAAGTTTCTTTGCTCAGACTCTGTGCTTGCGAGTGGGGAAGTATTGCCTCTCAGAGGCACCCAGCGGTGGTGTGTAATTTTCCCAGGTTACTGGGTGGAGGTTCGAGCTAGTTCTGTGCTGTATTGTTGAAAAGGAAGCCCTCGATATTAGACCTGGCCCTGGTTGCTGCTGGCTCCCCCTGGCAGAAAGGTTACAGCAGGTTCATCAAAATCATTCTAAAAACAGTTTCAGTGAACAGGGTGGAAATGTAGAAAGATCATAAATTGTTCATTAAAAACTCCAAGACCATTGATGATTTTAGGTGTTTATACTGCTCACAGCTGCAGTCATGTGCATGGATGGCTGGAAGCAGATTAGAAGTGGTAATTGATGGGGTAAAAACTATGACAGAAGCAAGAGACAGCAAAGTAAGGCAGTTTAAAAAGGAGGAAAAAAAGTATTCAACTACTTGGGAGAAAGGGAACAGAATATCTTTTATTGATTTTTAGGATCCCTGAATATTAAGGTCAGGTACTGAAAGAGTGCAAGTCCCCTGAGAACATTTCTACCCTTCCTAGGCTATCTGGAGGTCAGATAATTACCTTCTGACAGAAAATTAAACCAGACCCAGCTGTGACAAATATTGTAGGAACTTGGCTTAGAAATAGAACAGTGAAATAGCTAGATCTACTGCTACTCTTGCCTTTGTGACTCATTTCAGAGTGTCCCTTTACGTTAGTAAGAACCTAGCACTGACCAAATGCTAAGCTTTCTGACTCTCCTTCAAATCCCACCTTAACCTTGCTTCTTTAGCAAAACCTTTCTAAAGATGGGTCCAAACTAGACTATAGGATATGGTCCTCCTCAAGCTTTGGGGAAGTTTGGATTTTGCACTCAGACAAGGCAAGAGATCCAGGTCACAAGGGAATTACCTCACCAGCAACAAGTTGATATTCTAGTTTTACTTCATGGTGTAGAACAGTAGTTGTATTTGTTGCTCATGGGTCAGTCCCACGTGCTATAGAATACGGGAAGCTTACTGCTGACTTAAGATAGTATGGTGACAAATTGATTTATTTTTTCCTCGGGAAGCTCAACATCTGCCCTTTTATCCTAACATTGGCTGGAGGTTATCTTCCCACACCGGTTTAATAGAAAATTGCTACTGCTATTCTCTTATGAGTGAGATCATACATCATTGGCTGGTGAATGTATAATTACCCATAGTAGCAGTTGTCCTCCATGGTCTCTCCAGCTTCAGAGCAAGAAGTTATTAAAATTTGAGTTAACAGATGTATAGAGTTCCTTAATGTAATATAACAAACTATTAAAATTGTCTCCCCGTGTGTGATTATTGCAATGATTATCTGATCGGAAAAAGGGGGTATTAAATTATACAGTTAAAATGATTTTTATGAATAGATTAGTTATTTGGTGCATATGTTGTTTTAGGATAATTTAACCATCAAAATATAGTGTATAAAATAAAATAAAAAAGGGGAAGGGAAATTATGGGAGGCTATGCTTTAATGTCTATCTTCTGCACTATGTTTGATAGTCTGATCTCCTGCTAAGCAATAAAGTACTGTAGTTTTACAATGTAATAATCTCATGTTTAATTGAATTGCTAACAATGTTCTGGAGCATCTGTTCCAAATCATAACAAACTCTTCTTCTGTCTACCATGTACCATTAAACAGATTCTGGAAAATAGGTTTTGCAGTACAAGAGCCTGATAACCATGTATTGATTATATCTTTACACTAATAATATCTGTACCCGTATCATCATCTCCATACTACACATTGCATTTTAATTTCCCCTCCCACCACCATGATGACCCTTTCATGTCTTTCTCCCACCCTCATCTCTGTTTCTTCCATGGTGGCCCCATAGACCTCGAATGAACTCTCCAAGCCACCTCTTCACCTACAAATAGTGAATTTTTTGAAAGTACAGATACTAATTTAATGGAATCACCCACATTGCCCTACTGTATAGTCTCGTCATTGTAATATTGTCCTTCCTCCCCGTTTTATGTTCAAGATCCTCACTGGTTGAGGAATGTTGTTTAGGAATTTTTTTCTCCTTGACCCAAATCAAAATTCAAACTAATTCCCAAGGAAGTCCTTCTACTGAGAGGGTATATATTCTTGTCTAATTAGAAGTGCATAGATATCTGGATAAGGGTAAATCCACCTTCACAAAGTATTATGACTAACAATCAGTCACGCTGTGAATTGTTGCATGTAAAAATACTGTAAGCCAAGGAGGTTCTCAATCAAGCGACTTCTCTTCCTTTGCCAGAGGAACAATAATACACACACACACTCCATCCATCCATCCATCCATCCATCCAGCACATGGTAAGGAATTCCCCCACAGATGCTGAAGTCCAGTGGTAAATTACTCCTGGAAAACTCCAGATTAAAAAAAACCTGCATCAGGAGCTTCATTTTTCTCTTCTTTGCTGCTCTCCACAGCATGAAAATATCAGGGGACAGCAGACACGGTTCCTGTAGCTCAGGGATGGAGGCCTTATCAGAATCACACTAGGAAGCTCTCACTACTGAAAATCTGGCCTCAATCAAGATGGTGAATATCACATGCCTCCTGAAAACCCCCACTTCCTACATGCTCAGGAAGAGAATGTATAACTGGAGGAGGGAAATGGACTTATCCACATCTGGCTTTCCCATTGTGTCATGTCCTCAGTCCTTGAGATTCTAAGCACATCAGGCAAGAGACTGTTTATTTTCTATCTCGTACAGTGCTGAACTTTTGTTGGTATTAAAACAATAATAATAGTGGAGAAAGGCAGGTGGGTCTGACCAAGCAAAAGGAGCCACTGCAGTGACTCCTATTACGGTCTTCCCCAACCCAGCACTGTAGGAGGTAATCTCTCTCCTCTCTACAGAGCACTGTATGCTGAAGCAGGAAGTAAACACTGCCAGACTCATTCAAGAGGATGCTCCAGGGAGTAGCCTTCCTGCCCCTGCAATTTTAGGCACCACTGCTCCCCACCTCTCTAAATATCAGCATAGCACTGTTTCTGAGGCTTCTGATAGTCTATTCCCTTACTGGCTCCAGTATCCTCCTCCCATCTTAATGTTCTATACCTGTCCCACCCTACACTCCATCTGTAGTCAAATTAAATCCCTAAGGACAGAGAGGGAAGCCAGGTGGATAAGGATGCATTGTGGAATGAGTCCAGAGCTTGTCCGGCCAAAGCATTTTGCTACAACACAAAGGTTTTAGCTTACCAGCCAAAATGCTAGAGTTTGACTCCATGTTAGTTACCTGTTTCAGCAGGTCTGACAGGGGTATGAGGGACCCTGACAAAGGCCTTGCATTCTAAATATTATGACTGACCCTCAAAATGAATATGAAGTTGAAAAGATAACCTGGAAATAGGGAGTGATCTTGGCTCCTCCAGATATGATCTTCCTAGTAATCAAGAAAAGACTGCCACAGATTAGTGGTCAACCTGATGTTCTTGAACACGTGTGGGGGTATTCTACCACTTCAAGATGGACAGAATCCATATCTTCAAATGTTTGGTGACTACAGAGATATGGGCCATATAAATACTTAGATAGAGAAACCATCTTTCCAAGCAACTGAACAAATGCCTTACAACTGAAACCATATTTCATGATGCTTGGTCAATAATATTGGCTCGGGTTTCATTAAGAGGGACAAAAGCAATAATCACCTGCCTCTTATTTGGTTGCTTCCTCTGCCATTGATGCTTCACCAATATTTTGAATCTGGTAGTAGCCTTGTTCAGATTTAGGAGTTTACATTTGATTCCCTATCAGCACAATGTTCTGATCAGAAGAAAAGAAGAAAACAGCATATAGGAAGACATCTAAGTAATACTTTTCTCCTACAACATGTGGGATCTTGAAAGACTATGGGCAAATTATTTCTGGAACCAACACAGAGAATAGAGTTCCTATTTACAATAGCATACACTTCAGCGAAATTAAGTCTCCCTCAATGGCTTTTGGGAAATTAGGATGGTCTTTTCCAGAGAGTTAGGCATCCAGTTCCTACTCACTGGGAGGCCTACTTCCCTTAGGTTGCTTGGAAAATCCCAGGCTGAGGCCCTAGATATTGTATTTATCCAAAATTTGACTTTCCAGTGTGGAAGTAAGAGACTTTTCCATAATACAGAATTATGTGTGTGAAATATTTCCATTAGAGAGAGGCCAGTCTCAGAAAGTTTGGTTATAATGCTTTTCTCCAGAGGTCCCCCTGCTCAGAATTCTCTGCTTCATGTCGATCTCCAGCTAGTGCACATAATGAAGGCAGTGAGTGTACGCAGCTCTTCCCATACCAGGTTTTTCTGTTTCATGAGTATTTGACAGGTTCATGTTAATATTTTATTTAAGCCTATTTGCTGCTCTCTAGAGGAATTGAAGGAGCCTGCAATCTTTAAAGGTATATTTTATACACTTTGTGAGTTTTTCAAATAAGCCTTTTATGGTCTAAGTATGTAAAAATGTTATGCAGCTATTTCTGTAGTTTTTACAGGAGTTCAAAACTAGGGCATGACCTTGATGGACTATCACACTTGCAGTGCTGGAATGTGTAAGGTACTCAGCTGGTAGCTCACTTGCCTTTGGAGTTGCATGTTCCTGTAAGGAAGAACAACTAATGTAATGTTCTTTTTTTCCAATCACTTAATTCAGAGGTATTCAAGTAAGATATTCCAGTTCTCTACTTTGTGATAACATATATCTGAAATAATAGTTTTATCATATTTTTGCCCCTATATTTCACTTCTGCTTGGAAAAAATATTGTACTAAAGAAATATGTAACTCTGACATTCTTCTTTGCTATTTAAGGAGAGTGACAGAGGGCCAGCACAAAGCCTATCCATCACTCAAGCATTCAGGGAGGACTTAGATGTGCACAGACTTTGTACTGGCCCACTGCACCCATGTAAATTTCATTCATGATGAGCAAAATGTCTCAGGTGATGCTCACTTAACTGGTGAAAGGGTGT
This sequence comes from Mauremys mutica, assembly GCF_020497125.1. Classification (NCBI taxonomy): domain Eukaryota; kingdom Metazoa; phylum Chordata; order Testudines; family Geoemydidae; genus Mauremys; species Mauremys mutica. Next base: position 269,059,486 of record NC_059073.1, read on the forward strand.
AACTCTGGAACCAGGAGATTCTGAAACTGTTGGAGTTCAGCAGTTTGGATAAAGAGAAAATAGAAGAGGAAGAAAGTGTAGCCCCAGCAGCAGGGGAAGAGAGATGGGATCAGGGAAAAACTGTCTGGGAAATGAGGAAAGGAAAGGAAAGATATAGAACAGAAGAGGCCAAGAGAATCTGGGAGAAATTGGCAGGAAATAGGACAGGTAGTGAAGTCAGTTGGAGAAGGTGAAGGACCTTGTGGTTATCACTCCTCTGATAATTGAGTAGGGAGCAAGCTGCCTGAGCCTGTCTATCTAAATATAGGAATATGTTAGTCTCCCATGAATAAACGTTTCTCTTCACAGCTCTGATCCTGAGCATTACTTTTCTCATGTGAGTAGTCCCACTGTCTACAAGTCACTCATATACTTAAGTGTTTGTAGGGCTGGGGGCTTAAGAAGTGGTTAGTTCTGGAGGAGACTTCCACCCATGACCTACTGGCAAGTAGAAATCCTTTCCATTACCACTGTCCTGTAACACTTGCCTGGATAAAGTGTGTCAGGTGTACAGTGTAATTATGAGATGTTTCCTATGGCCCTGATATAGCAAAAGGCTTAAGCGTCTGCCTAAGTCCCGCTGAAGTCTAGGATGATAATGGCATAAAGACTACATGTATAATGTTTGCAGATGATACCAACCTGGGAGGGGTTGCAAGTGCTTTGGAGGACAGGATTAGAATTCAAAACGATCTTGACAAACTGGAGAAGTGGTCTGAAATAAACAGAATGAAATCCAATAAGGACAAATGCAAAGTACTATCCTTAGAAAGGAATAATCAATTGCACAAATACAAAATGGGAAATGATTGCTTCAGAAAGAATACCACAGAAAGGAATTGGGGGTTATAGTGGATCAAACTAAATATGAATCAATGTAATATGGTCACAAAAAAACCAACTAACAAAAAGAACATCATTCTGGAACGTATTAGCAGGCGTGTCGTAAAGAACACGCAAAAAGTAATTCTTCCACTCTACTTGTCACTGATAAGGCCTCAGCTGGAGTATTGTGTCCAGTTCTGGGCACCACATTTTAGGGAAGATATACACAGACCAGATAAAGTCCAGGGAAGAGCAACAAAAATGATTAAAGGTTTAGAAAATGTGACCTATGAGGAAACATTGAAAAAGTAGGGTTTGTTTCATCTGGAGAGGAAAAGACAGAGGGGATATGATTACAGTTTTCAAATACATAAAAAGTTGTTACAAAGAGGAGGATGATACGTTGTTCTTATTAACCACTAAGGACAGGACAAGAAATAATGGGCTTAAATTGCAGCAAGGGAAATTTAGGTTAGATGTTAGGAAAAGCTTCCTGTCAGGGTAGTTAAGCACTGGAAAAAAAATTACCTACGGAGGTTGTGGAATCTCTGTCATTGTCTAACCCTGGGGTTCGGGACCCCTCAGGGGGTTGTGACATTATTACATGGGGGTCATGAGCTGTCAGCCTCCATCCCAAACCCCACTTTGCCTCCAGCATTTGTAATGGTATTAAATGGAGGGGAGGGATAGCTCAGTGTTTTGAGCATTGGCCTGATAAACCCAGGGTTGTGAGTTCAATCCTTGAGGGGGCCATTTAGAGAGCTAGGGCAAAAATCTGTCTGGGGCTCAGTCCTGCTTTGAGCAGGGGATTGGACTAGATGACCTCCTGAGGTCCCTTCCAACCCTGATATTCCATGATATATTAAAATGTATTTTTAATTTATGAAGGTCACACGCATAGGCTTGCTATGAAAGGGGTCACCAGTACAAAAGTTTAAGCACCACTGGTCTAACCTGTTCTTAAAAAACCCCAAACACCTGTCAGGAATAGTGTAGATAATACTTAGTTCTGCCTCGGTGCAGGGGACTGGACTAGATGACCTACTGAGGTCCCTGCCAGTCCTATGATTCTATGATTTTATGTGCAGGCTTTGATGAATGGGAGCATAAATCTGCAACTGCTAGTCATCGCAGTTAGGGAGAAAGAGGATGAAGTTCACTATTCGAGCCAGCTGAGGGCACTCCTAGCTGCTCATTAACACACAGCAGTAAGACGAAAGCCAGAGCCCATCTTCCTGCCATTCACATATACACACACTGCAGGCCAAAGGAAACTTGTTCTGGACACTGATTTTCATCAGACACTAGTCTATTTGTAAGGATTTTTCATTTGAGAGTTGTTCATAAGGATTTGCCAGCTGTTTGGGAAAGGGAAGAATCAGTTGCTCTCCCAATCGTTTTTTATTTCAGATTAACATTACCCATGCAGTGCACCTTAATGTGAGCCTGATTACATATTAATGATAACCAGTCACCTTGTGGTAACTGGAGAGCATCAACACACTTTGAAGTTGGACTGTTTAGGCTAAAGTTTCCAGCCTCTCTCGTTTCTTCTTTTCCCCTTTGTTCTGTACTATCCTATGTTCCTATTTCCCCTTTCTCTCCCACTCCTGAACTCAGAGAAACCTATTCAATATGATGTTTTGTTTCTCTTTTAATTACCCTCCTCAAATCACTCCAGATCTCAGAATGAATTATGTCTGCATCTCTGACCTATGCCCCAGGGGTTGTAAAGTTTAAAGATAGTAGTTTGGTTGCTAGCAGAGGCTGTCAGATCCAGTGGTAGATTTAGTGTCATAGCTAAGAAAGTGTGGATACATTTAGGACTATTGAAGGTAGAACATCTTAAATCACGTGTGAGAAAGGAGGAAAGATGACCATCTAAAGCACAGGACACAGAGTCAGGAAACATGGGTTCTATTTCCAGACCCGCAACAGAATGAATGTGAATGTAGGGTAATCTCTTCCCTGTACTTGCATCCCATGGAGACTTTTGCAAGAATTAATTAATTAGTGCATGTAAAGTGCTCCAAGACCATAGCTTACAGTCCTATAGGAATGAAGATATTATTATCCCAGCCTTCAGAAGGGTCAATTCAGTATTGGATCTGAGATGGTCTCTAAGGCAGGGGTCCTCTATCCTCATGCCTAAATCACATTAAATTATAACTCCATATTTTAAATACCAGACACTATGAGAGTGTGGCAAAAAAAAGTTTGTGATGTACTGCACAGTTCCTGCTTCAAGGCAACTTCACTCAGCTATACGAGTTCAGTACACTACAGTGATGGGCACTCTCATAAAAGCCTAGATAGACAGAGCTGTCTGGTACTTTAAACATATTGAAAACAGACCCATCTTGTAAGAATTGTCCTCTATCCTCATCCCACTATTCCCAGGAGTCTGTTTCCTTAACAAATAACTTCTACTACAAGTCTGAACTTCCTCCTCCTGGTCTGAAGCAGCCTTCACTCCACAGCTTTTTGGCTTTCCTTAAGGTCCTACATCTTTTTATTTACTCTACATTGGGCAGAGTGTATAGCCTACATCAGTCTCTAGACTCCTTGCACTGCATTTAATAACTTATCAGAAAGACCCTAGCAGAGACATTCCCATCAGCTCTTACTTTTCTTCCCAGACACTACATAAAATGCACCACGGGCTTCAGATACTCACCCTGTTTCTGCTCTGGAGCTTTTACAAATTAAGATGACAGACTGTTCATGATCCTTGGAAGCAAGGCAGTGGTAGCCTGACTCCACTGAAATCAATAGGAGTTTTGGTACAGACTTCACTGAGGCCCAGATTACCAGCTTCAGAATCCTACTCTAACTCAGACATGGACGACATCTCTGAGCTTGGGCACTAGACTTTGCCCTTCAGCCTTAAATTCCCTTCCCCATGTAAAGATGAACACAATGTTTGCTTACCTCTCTCCATAGGGTGTTGGTAAAGTTTGTCAAACACGTTCAAAGAACTCTGGAGTTAGAAAGCACCATGATACTTTGTTTTCTAAAGTATTACACAGGAAGATTCCACAACAGACACTCACTATTCTCTACGCCTCTTTTCAAGCATCTCTTGTTTTTGTAGTGCCAATTTAAATAAGGGGGGGGGGAGTTATGGCATGGGCCAAGGTGAGTTTCCCAGAATGCCTGGCTCTTAAAGCCACATCTATACTTTTTCAATATAGTTATACAGAAAACCCTCCTGCCAACCCAAATTCCAGTTTCACTAACTCATTATAATCATATGTGGCAGCTGCTGGCATTGCTCATGTCAAGGAAAATGTCAAGCAGGGGCCAGAAGGCTAAGGGAACCAACTCTACTGTGAGTTGTTATTCATTTGCATGCTCTAGCACACCTGTGAAGTTCTGCCTCATTAAAAAGCCCACAGGAAGCTAGGCTAGTTCCTTAGAAAACTACAGCACTGCATTGGTATTAGTGCATTATGGTTAACAACCCACATATTTTCCTTTTGATAGACCATATAAGGACAAGGGTCCAGGAAGAGAAGGAAAGTTTAAAAGATATGTTGGCCCATAGATTTGGGGGGGGGGGGGAGGGAATAAAGTAAGCACAGGTCTTCCTATTTACACAACTCAGCTTGGATACTAAGGCATAAGATCCTCCTATTAACTCCCTGGGGGTTGTCACTAAGACACCCAACTTTTCAAATGTTGTCACATAATCAGTTATGTAGAAAGACTGTAAACAATACAGCTTTGCATCAGCTCTCAGTTTAAACGTGTATATCCCATGATTAACATATTAATTGAAGCCTGATGTGATCAATGTATCTATTATAATTTGGCCAGTAGGTGGCGATGTAGTATAAATTACTGATAAATGCTTTTAGTTCATTTTTAAGACATTTGCATTACATGTGTTTCTACTACGACTGTTTTTAGTAACTCTCTTGTAACTTTAGGTATATGATAGATTGTCATCACACGTTAAAACTGTTCTGAAATAGTTCACAGTACCCCCATTCCTTATTTTGATCTAGAAATTGAGTCAGATTCTGAACACTGATGAATTGTGGTGGAATGACTTGTCATTGTCTAGTTGAGAAACAATACAGTATGATTTATTTGATTTCTTTTCTTATATTCCTAGTGCCTTCCTTCTGTTCTAAAGCCATCGTTGCATATAAATTCTCCAGCCCAAACATGAGTTTTGATTTTCTAGCCTCAAACACACTTTGTTGTCATTGCACCATTGTTCAGTTCTGACCCTATTTCCCACTGCTAAAAGCAAAGCCAACTGCTAACTAGCTTCGAGTCCGCTATTATGACTATGAGGTGAACCTTTATATCTAATAATACTGACAATTTTGCAACCTACTTAATGGTTATAACTAAGTGAAATAGATGGTACCTGTGCTGAAGAGGCAGTATGAGGACTGCATTGTACTAGTTCCTAGGCTATTTCTCAAACAATTAAGTAGCTAGTAAGATTTAAATTTTATTAGAGAATACTACAAAGTCTTGCTGGCTCCTTAAACTTTGTGTGCATAATCAAAGGAGGTTCCTTCAACTTGTGCCTAGGCGGGTCAAGCTACAGAGCCACCACATTCCAGCTTTTTGCTGAAAGTGCTTTTATGGCAGTACTTGGTGTGCTGCTACAGCAACCACATGCCGCTATAACTCAACAAACTCTCGTAATAATACTTCAGAATAAGTTTCTTCAAACCTTCATTCTAGAGTTGACTGGAGGCAGAGGAGCCCACATTTTATCTGGCAATAGATGATGCAAAAATATATGACTTTATTAAGCATTCCTTAGTAGGAGCAAACTCCCTCCAAACCCACATGGAGGTTTTTTTCCTAAGTGCTAGGTAACACCCCATTAGTTTTATATGTGGTGCACATGGTGTAGGAAGTATGTTTTTAAAACCACAATCTGACTAGCCTAAAGAAAAAGGCTTGTCTGTAACAGTCTTGTTCAGGTAGGTAGTATTGAACTAAAATATTATGCTAATACAGGCTTTGCTACAATGCTGCAAAAATAGCACTAGCTAGAAGGCTTAAGTGGCTCATATTTACAGGGAGATACACTTCACTTTAAGTATTGTCTGTACACAGAGCTAACAGGGCCAGCCTTTTTGTGCCCCCCACCCCCCATGATTCAATTAACACTATAAAACTAGAAGTTCCTGTTTAGTTATGGGAACTCCTGAAGAGGACACCATAATCAAGTCAAAACTCAGTGGGACAAAGTTTTTCCCACCAATGATGATTGATGCCTATGTCATTAGTAGGGCAGCTGCCCATCTCTTATCTTGATTGACAGGCTAATAAGGGACCTGGGGCTATCTTTTCATGGCTAACACACAACTTAACCAATTGCTTTTAAATTATTGCTAATCTCTCAGAAAATAAGCAGAATACATAAAAATATATTTCTGGGGCAAAGAAGTGTTTACTACAGCTTTTACTTCTTATGGTCTACAGAAGCCTAGTTCTGAAAACATACCAGAATTTAGTCATCACTTTCCAGGCAATAAAGGATTTTTTTTTTAAACTTTTCATTTATAATAGTTGTTCTTTGCTTCAATTAGCAGTAAAAGAGAAGGGAGTTTTGTAATGCAATTGTCCTGCAAAGGAAAATGCTTTAAATTGGGTAGATTATGTGAGCAGACCACCTGTAGGGCATTCATGCCTTTTTTTCTATACTGCTCCAACCCATGCCTTGCTGCCTGCAGACTGGCTAACAATGGAGGGAAAAAGCTGTTTAAAAGGCTGTTCTCCCTTTTCCCTCTCCTGTTCACTAACTGTTACAAGTCTTCCTCTTCTATTTTTTTTTAAATCTCACATCTCTTTAATTGAAGAACTTTAAGGCTCCATGGTGGCCAATTCTGCAACAAGAGGAACCCAGCAGCAGGGAAAGAAACTTCAGACTATACATCATGTTTGCAGAAGAGAAAAGATCAAAGTTTTTCTAAACTCAAAAGAGACCAAGTTCCCTACAGATTAACCCTATTCAGTTAGCTCCTCTTAAAGGAACGATGTTCTGAGCCGCTGAGCAGACAGGTAAAAAGTTCAACAATTGCCAAAGCATTCTTCTGTTAATTCAACAGCCTTCTACTCAAATTAGCTTAGTCTTGACAGAAGAACAATACCTTTTCTTTTGAAAAAGGACCATATTTGATATACAAAAGTTAAGTATGAAAGGTTAAGATGTTAACCTGTTAGTTTAATCTGTTAAGGAAAGACTGATCTAACAATTCTCAACTCACTGTTCTACTGTAAAACATGATCTATGGATTTGAATCATTAACCTTTACACTTTAGCACTATGTAGCCCCTCTAAAGGCAGGTGCTTACAAAAAACAGACAATAGCTATGAAAGGTAGGGTGAGTGTTCACATTCCTAAAATAACATCTATTTTACAGGATACATAACAAGGCATGTGGGAAATTACTGCCTTGTCCAACTTTAGTTTACATACAAGTGTGATGGCTTACAGAGCATAGAGCAGCAAAGAATTATTATAAGGCAGCTCAGGTTTTATAACATTCAACAAGTCAGTCTAAAAATTTGTTTCTTTAAAAAAATCTCACATTTTAAGTTAAAGATAAGTAACTGCATTAAGGATTGCATTGGTAATATAGCTTATAGTGATATCTTTCAGTGACAGTTAACTACTAACAACATCTGGAATAATCAGGGTAGGAGGGGGAAGCTTAGAAAAAATCATTTATCAAAAGTCATTTTATTGACAAAATAGAATACTCAAATATTTGCTCTTACAGGGGGAGCCTCTAAACTTTACAAAAAATGTACAGACTGTATAGCTTTGGATATATACATATCTTACATATTTGTACAAAGTAACAAATAATTATATAAATACATTGTTTACTGCAAAACCCGTATTTATTTTGGGTGTATAATTAAGACATGATTTGTGTGTTTAAGGCATTTGCCTGGTTGTTAAGAATACCCCAAACCTGCAGTCCCATCAGGCCAATAACCTCCTCCCTTGGAGTAGGTATGAGGAGGACCCCCGTGGAAGGGAGCTCTACTGCAAGTCCACAGAGAGAATCAAACTACTTCTTGTCCTGCTCCCTCCAGAAACTGCTGAGCCTCCTCCACCCTTTTCTGCCAGCACAATAATAAGCTGACGCCTTGAAGTACATGCTCCCTGCATATGAATGGAGATGGGGGAGGAGGGGGGCTGGTGCTTGGGGCCTCTGCCGGCTGAATTGTTCTGCACAAGCCGTAGCTAATGGGGACCATTAGGGGTTCATTAATGGCACCAAACAGTGAGGAAGCATTTCATACAGGCCAGCGGCCCCCCAAGCCTCTCCAGCTCTCACACTTGAGACAAGGGCATCTGCTTGGGGTAGGACACAGAACTGGCAGTGCCCGATCTCCACGTTAAACCAGTGCTGACATCGCTGTACATGGAGCCCCCGCCGCCTCCTCCCCCCGCCAGTCCCCCCACCGCCGCGGCAGCTACCTGCCCCCCGCCCCCTGCCCCCGTGGGCCCGGCGGCTGCAGCTCCCTTGCTCGCCCAGCAGCAACGGGTGCAGAGGGCCCTCCAGGACTCCAGGGTCTTCCCGGACCAGACCCAGACGCCGGAGGTGATGCCCACCACCAGGCACATGAAGTACTTGAGCATGAAGACGGCGTAGTCGGGGCGGCGGGCCTGGTCGGGCTGCTGGTCGCGGAGGCAGGGGCAGTTGTGCGTGGCCTCCCAGCGGGGCCGGTTGTGCTGCTCGTAGAAGAGGCAGGCCACCACGCTGGCGGCCGGCACCGTGTAGAGCACGGTGAAGAGCCCCAGGCGGATCATCAGCTTCTCCAGCTTGTGCGTCTTGGTGGGGCCGCCCTGCTGCTTGATCACGCTGCGGATGCGGAAGAGCGAGACGAAGCCGGCCAGCAGGAACATGGAGCCGATGGCCAGGTAGATGAGCAGCGGCGCCAGCACGAAGCCCCGCAGGTTCTCCAGGCTCTGGTTGCCCACGTAGCAGATGCCGGCCACGGGGTCGCCGTCCACGGAGCTGAGGGCCAGCACGGCGATGGACTTGACGCTGGGCAGCAGCCAGGCGGCCAGGTGGAAGTACTGCGCGTAGCCGGCGATGGCCTCGTTGCCCCACTTCATGCCGGCGGCCAGGAACCAGGTGAGGGAGAGGATGACCCACCAGATGGAGCTGGCCATGCCGAAGAAGTACACCAGCAGGAAGACCACGGTGCACAGCGCCGGGCCCGTGCTCTCGTAGCGCACGTGCTCGGCCACCGCCAGCTCCGGCTGCAGCTCCGCCGCGCCCCCTGCTGCGCCCCGCCCGCCCGCGGCCCCCGCCGCTGCGCTCCCGCCGGCCCCCGCTGCTCCCGCCCCGGCTCCGCCGGCTCCCGCCCCGCCGCTGCACGCCACCTTCTCGTGCCCGGCCACCAGGCGCACCAGGTAGCCGAGCGAGACGAAGAGGTAGCAGGCGGCCAGGAAGATGATGGGCCGCTCCGGGTACTTGAACCGCTCCATGTCGATGAGGAAGGTGGAGACGGTGGCGAAGGTGGAGAGGAAGCAGAGCACGGACCACAGGCCGATCCAGAAGGCGGTGAAGGCGCGCTCGTCCGGGCTGAAGTAGGGGTTGTGGCAGGGCAGCGCGCAGTTGGCGATCTGCCCCGTCTTCACCCGGTTGTAGAGCGGGTGGCGCTCGCTGGACACGGACACCATGGGCGCCCGGCACTGGCAGCCCGGCTCGCAAGGGGGAGGCGGCCGGGGCTTGCGGGGGGGCTCGGCCGGGGGCGCAGCGGCCGCGGGGGGCCTTGCAGCGCCACTCGCCTTCCCGCTGCGGTGCGGGGGCTTGGCCGGAGGCGGCGCGGCGGTGGTGAGGTCGGTGCGGTTGTAGTCCATGCACAGCGTGTCCGGGTTGCCCTGCTCCGGCAGGCGGTCGCAGCGCATCCTGTCTGGCCAGGCGAAGCCGTACTGGCGCATGAGCGGGGCGCAGCCGGCCTTGGCCCGCTCGCAGACGCTGCGGCAGGGAGGCAGCGGCTTCTTATAGTCCTCCAGGCAGATGGGAGTGTACATGCTGCAGAGGAAGAAGCGCAAGTCGGCCGAGCACTGGATCTCCACCAGCGGCCAGAACTGGTGCACCTCCAGCCCCGCCTCGTCCTGCGTGTCGTGGTTGAACTGGTTGGGCATGTAGGTGTAGTTGTAGCCGATGCCTTTGCACAGGGGCACGGTGATCTCCTGGCACGACAGCTCCTTGGCCGAGGAGGCGGCGGCGGCGGCAACGGAGGAGGAGGAGGCGGCGGCGGCGGCGGCGGCGCTCGAGCGCTGCAGCAGGGAGAAGGCAGCGAGCAGCGAGGTGATTTCCAGCAGGTAACTCCGCTCCATGCTCGGCGAGAGGCGGCAGCGGCCGCCCGGCAGCTCCGAGTCCTCTCTGCCCCCTGGTAGCGGAAGGCGCCGGGGGCACCGCAAACGCCCTGAGGAACGGCCTCTCCCGGGGCGCCCCGCCGCCGGGGTGTATTGTCCTGCAGGAAGCCCCGCGTCCCGCCTCTGCCCGCAGGGCGAACCCCGCCCCCGCCGGCTTGCTGCTGCAGGTGCCCGGGAACGCACCGCCACCCTCCGCACGGCTCGCCGGGCCGCGAAGGACACAGCCCCGGGGACGCCTCTTCTGGCCTGTCCGGGGCAGGGGGAAGCCCCGCAAACAGCCCCCTTCCGCGTCTCCTGCAGCGCTCCGGGTGCAGGGAGCGGCGCGTAGAGCCCGCGGGGGTGGGCGCGCTCAGTCCGCTCGCGGGAGGCGTCTCAGCCGCGCGCTCATCGCCTGTCGGCTCGGGGGCTGCACCCGCGCTCCGCGCTGCTCCAGCGGCCGCTGCGCTCCCGGCCGGGCGCCGCAACTTTCGCCTTCTGTCCCTGCGGTGCCCAGCCAAGATGGCTGAGGGCTCCCGGAGCCGCGGACCTAGCCTGCGCGGCCCCCAGCAGCCGGCCCGCACCGCACCGCCCGGGGGTCCCCGGTGCCCCTGCAGCCGCGCGGGCTTCCCCGAGCCCGCAGCAGCACGGTCCGGCCGCAGGCGCTGTAATCCCCCGGCGCCGCTGCGGAGCCACCTGGGTCTCGGCAGCCGCAGCGCCCTTTGCACAACTTCTCGCTCTCCGGCCCCGGCAGCGCCAGGCCGGCCACCGCGCTCTCATGAATATTTATACCGAGCGCTGCCAGGCCCCGCCCCTCGCGCCCCAGCCACCTATCACGCGGGCTCCGGGCGGGGAGCGGGGAAGCCGGCCCTCAACCTCCGTTAAGGTGGAACGGACCCAGCGCTCTGCTCTCAGCACCTTGTTTGCAAAATCCGATGGGCTCGTTATCCCTCGTGATTTTCTAGGGGCGATGTATGTCTGTTCCTTTAAGGTGCAGTGTATTAGCTGTAAATGTTTCCTGGCAGGCAAGTAGTGATGAGAATTGCTTAAGCAAGGAAGAGGAGACTTCCTTCTAGTTTGGGGGCATTTCTTTCTCTTTTCGTGGTATGGTTTCAGAGACCTCTGGGTACTGCTTTGCGTAGGAGTAAGAATAAGTTTTCATCTGTGTTTTAAAATCCTCTAGGTATCAAAGCGCCAGCGTGCCTGAGAACGCGTTCCCAGTGAGCCTCGACTTCAGTGGTTTCTGCAAACAATGTAAAACATTGCAAGTTCCTCTGCCTGTATTGGAATATACTACAAAATCCCAACCAGATCGGAGCTTGGACCTGCAGACAATCCTGGGAATAGCGTTCACTGGCTGAAGTGGGAATACTGGTGGCAGAAAACACTGCTCAGGGTAGATTTAGCCTCCTCGTCTTACATATTTTGTTTGGGTTTTTAAATCAGCGCTTCTCTAAAACCAAAACTGTGCCTTTAGGGCTTCCATATACAATGCATCTGTCAAAAAAAAAAGTGTAAGCTATTAATGATGTCGGCTACCACCAAGGATATGTAGCAGATAAAGCATAAGTCAACAAAGTTTTAGTCCCTGAGATATAAAAAAGTCATAAAAATGCACTCACCAAACAGAGCAATTCATTAAGCTGATATATATATCTATATATAGATATAGATATATATATAGAATTTGAGTTATCCCAGTGAAACTGACAGCTGGTTAAATTTTGTGTGTCATTTTAGAATGGCTGTACTTCCTCACCAGGAGCTGCTTAAAATAGATACTGTTTACACTTGGTGGCAGGATCATATCGCCCTGCAATGAAAGTTTCAGTCAGAGCTTGGATTCTACGCAGTGGAACATAGATAAGTTTAAGTTTACGTAAGTCTCTTGCCTGGAGAGAACAAGTTTACAGTGTTGTTGAGAATTGTTTTGCAACGGCACAGATAAAGGATTAAGGGGAGCTTATGGAGCACAACTCCATATGCTGCACATGGCTTTGAAAGTCTAAGGAATAACTAAATCAGTTCTGAATGAATACAATGTAGGCCTTGGGGGGACCCATCCTGTAAACCCTGACACAGTCTTTCAGTCATTACTGGAACCTGGAGATCAAAGCGCATCGGTAGTTTATATAAATGCCCATGTTTGTGCCCCCAAATTGTCATCTCTTTAGGGGCCAGACCTTGGCATCAGCTGTAAAGTAGAAGTCTCTGCTGAGTTCAGATAGTGACATTAAGAAGAATTTCTGCTTAATAAGTGATGGCACAATGTCATCCTTAATGTTTAAAGTTTGATTTTATAAACCCTATTCATCTGACTGCTCCACATGGTGATTGGCTGTTTCTTGTAAAGTCTCCTTCTGCTGGATTAATGATAACGCTGGTCTTAATCAGACCAGCTGGTTTTGGGGGGAAGGAATTGAAAGAAACTTTTCAGAACGTTGTTGATAATATAGGCTATCTTCTTCCCCGGTGTTTACTCAGAGCAGTTGACATTGTGGGAGATACAGCCTGCCATCGATTTGTCACTGGACTGCTACCCACCTTCTAAAGAATTGTTCCAAGTCTCATTTCAGGAAGGATCTGCCCACGATACAGAGCGTAGTTACTTGAATGAGCCTAAAAGTATGCCTAGTTGAGTGTAAGAATCCCGAAAGTGAGGGAGATTTAATGGCTCAGTGAAACACCCAGAATATCCTTTCTAGGGGGGGGAAAAGATTCAATAAAAGACTGAAAATTAATAATAATAAACACAGCATCGCCCTCAGAAAGGCGGATATGTAAAATAAGCATGGTTTTAATAGTCGATTGGCCAAATCTCTCCAACAGGTACTCAGTAGGGAACAATATCTAGGCAGGAGGTGACAGAATTAACTAATAAAATATTATCTCCTGTTCCTCGTTTGATTCTAATAGTTTCATGGGTTCCGAACTAATCGCTCGCTTTCAAGCTATACTTCTAGGATGGAGGTAAAACGAGATTGCGGTGGGGATTTTGGCTTCTTTATCTGCCACTTGTTAGTGCTTCGATTAACCCTTCCCCCTCACTTTCCGAACCACCTTAAGTGAGAGAGGCTAGGGAGGAGGCCGGCAGCCTGGCAGGTTCATTTACGCTTGTTAGGACATCCCAGGGGGTTGTCTTACTCCTAGAATGGAGTGTTTATTTTTTAATTGATGTGCTGTTTCATTTAGCGCTTGTATGGAGCTCACGCTGGGGCTGTAATTACTGTAATCGCAGGAACAAGCGTTTCAGTGAGCCAGGAGGGTGGCAATACGGTGGGATTTATTTTTGGTGGTGGCAAATTTTGTGATTTGTCAGGTTTCGAACAAAAAAAAAAATCTAGTGTTAGGAAATTAAGTTGTTGAGGGGAGAAATGTAAATCTTCCTCAGAAGCTGGCGGTCAAGCTATTAAATGAGTATTTGTAGGAAATTAAACACGTGGCACAAACCCAGAGCGAGAAGTTGTTATTGCTGCTTCTGCTAACAGGCTCCTCTCCCTTCCTTTTGGATTTAAATGAATACATAGATTATCTAGTTAGAAGGAAATGGGTAGTAATGAGGCAATAAACAAGTTTCCTATGTAATCATTTCGGTAACTTGCCAAACAAACTCAATTTCTCCTTCCCTCGCCCTCCTCCCCCAAGGGAAACCCGATAATTACAAGCAAAACATCGCAGATCCGCATTTAAATACCACGCGTTACCATTTTGTGTTACAAGGATTTCAGGTCACAAAATTAATCTTACAGAGTTTCCCTGTTACTTTTTGTCAAACTCAAAACTACTGCTAAAGAGTCTGAAAGCTCCCTTTTCAGAAATATTGATAGTTTACTGGGCCCATACGATTTTGCTTAATGTTAAAAATACAAGGAAAGGAACTCTGAAAACTTGCCACCTTTTTGATAACTTCGTCCCTTAATCATTTGGAAAACCTCTTCCAGGTCACTCCCTAGACCTGGATCTGATGATCCATATTAGGAGGTGTTGCTTTGTTGCCTACTTCAAAAAGTACCTCAATTAAAACTTTTTCTACGGGGTGTAAAAATGAGGAAACCCAGTCCTAGGATCTGGTATGAATCTGTAAATTACCACTTTGACAGGAACACTACTGGTTGTTATAAAGTACGTTTTACACCCTGCTTAGACATTGCACTGCAGAGACAACAGATGTGAAGTGACTGTTTCCAAAAGCAACAGATTCTGTAAAGTTTCCATTGCTGTATTTCAGCCTGGAAACTCAGGAGAGGTGTTGAATGCTACAGTTTAGAATTACTCTACTAGAAATCACCGAGTTTCTCAGTAGTAGGTGCGGCTTAAGTTTTACTGTTATTCACTGTTATGTTTCCTGCTTTTTTTTAATATTTTGTGAAAAGAGATGTAACCCCACTACAAAAAATCAGAAACCATTCAATAACAGAATTCTTGTATTTAAGAAGTTTTCTAAGTAAAACAAGCATAAACTTGAAAATCGTAGAATAAGCTTGTAGCATGTTATAAATTCAGAACTTGATCATTCCTTTGGCTTATTAATGAAAGATGTGTCTAAAGCCCCTAAAGTCTGTCTAAAGCCCCTGACGTCTGTTTTGACAATCCCAGTTACTATCTCATTGTAAAAATTAAGAAGAAATAGAGTGAGGATATTTGTGGAATCAGCTGAAGAAAGCTTTAGATTGATTCAAAGCAATAGAGCCTGTTTCCATCTGCATTTCTTGTGTACCTAATCCTTTCCCTAAAGACAATGGACATTTTGAGGTGTACAAGGAATGCAGGATCAGGTCTTAACTGTGTGTGTGTTTTCCTCAGGAAAAAAAGCAGCTCCTTTCTGAAAAAATTAGGCTTCACTATAGTAAGGTAAATAACTTAGAGCAATTTCAGAACAGATGTCCAGTCATCAAATCATGCAAAAATATAAAGCCACCAGATGAAGGCAAGGAACAGTTACAGATAGTATAATCTTTTGCAAGAGTATTGATTAGCAAGTAGATAGAACTCTCCCCCATGCTCCAACTGTCACAGGTATTCTGTTACTTTAGGAAAGCAAATTCTTGATAGTTTGATGTGCCCAAGGATTTGAATAATTCTCCAGGGATAGTCTAATATTACCTCTAAAATGTCCACAAAGCAACTTTTATTAGACATAACCTTGTGCCCTGAATGTTACCAGATAGCAACCAAATAACCAATGATACAGGAAGTTTAGTATCACATCCTAGTGATTGTTTCCTGAATATTCTTTGAAGGGAAAATCTCAACAGCCTCAACTGAAATAACCTTATCTTTAAAAGTGTCTTTCGACTAATTCTCTTTATTAACTGAGACACTTCCATGATATCCAGGAGGGCAGCAGGACTTCCTTTTAAATTCCTGTCTAATGTGCTGTATTATGCTTTAGTATGACATTGTCTACATTAGCGAGATCAGTTAATTGAAATGCATTTACACACACACACACACACACACGCTTTGATAGGGAGACCACAATCAATTTAGGTCCGTTACTCCAAAATTTATAGGAATAAAGCCTCCACTGAAGTTCATAGACTAAGTTCAGAAGAGACCCTTATGATCATCCCAGGGTGATCTCTTGCATAACAGTGGCCATGGAATTACATCCCGTGATCCCTGCCTCAAATAATTTACGGTTGAGCTAGAGAATATCTTTTTGAAAAACATCCAGTTTTGATTGGAAGACTTCAAGTGATGGGGAATATACCACTGCTGTAGGTAAACTGTTCATTTTATTTCCAATCACCTTGTTTAGACTCAAGTTCCAGCTATTGGATCTTTCTATTTGCCCAGTCACTTGGGTGCTGGCGTGGGTGCTGTCAACTCTGCCAGCTTGCTCAGCCAGTGCACAAGGTAGTTAGCCAGTTGAAGACCTCCCTCACTCTTCCCTACAGGAGATCTCCCCATTTCCCGTACAGTGCTCCTCAACTCCTGCTCTGCAGCTCCCCAGGCAATCATCAGCTGTGGATTGCCAGTCCCTGCCCCCTTCATGCTCTCTTCCAGTATTGTCATCCTCCTGTTGAGTAGTACCTCAGTCTGAGCAGGAGAAAACATGTCCTGTGGGGGCTATTGTTGGGGGAGGCAGGGCAGAAGGGCAGAGATTGCAGTTTGTCAGTGAGTACTGCTGGCTGGCTGGCTGAGAAACCGCAGAGCAGGAACATGGGTCAGAAAGGATTACTTGACAATGACCCTGCAAGGGAGAGCGACATTGTGGTGGTGGAGGAGAGTGGTTGCAGAAGAGGGCACTCTGTTGGCAGACTAACGAGTTTTGCCAGTTGAAGCTGTCCTCTGGCAGTTGGCAGATGTCCCACTTAGCTTGTGCAAACTTTACACTGATTTAGGATGGGTAGTGTGGAGTACCTAGGACTCAACAGGTAAATCAATCAACTGCTATACAATTGTCAAGGGCGGGGGTCTGTTAATAGCAAATATTTACCTTGCTGAGCTCTTGGGTTCCTTTGGGCCTTGCCTACAGGAGAACATCCTTAACATTTACTAATTGCACAGCTCTAGTGGTGGAGTACTAATGTAGGCAGGCCACTGGCAATAGTTGCCCTTAATTATTATGTTTTGACCTGCTTTGGGCAGGATTAGTTGACATGGTGGCTAAAATGACAACATCTGCTGTACATTATAACTCATAACTGCTACCAGTGCAGATATGTAGTGGTAGAACAGTGGGACATTGGAAGAGTCTAGTGCAGACACAACCTTGAGAGACTAGTTGACAGCTTATACAAATGAAGTGTAATGCTCCAATAGGCTGCAAATGTTAACCTGCCACCACACACTGGAACCCATATTAGGTATCATTGAAAAATTACAACCCATACTCAAGGGAGATCCCATCCTGAGAGACATCTTTCCTGAACTCCCTCTTCTGGCCTTCAAACAACCTCCCTAGCTTTCCAAACTCAGAGTCAGAGGCAAGATCCCCAAAGACCAGGGTGGGTAAACTACAGCCCGTGGGCTGCATTCGGCCTGTCGGGCCTTTTAATCCAGTCCTTGAGCTCCCGTCGGGGAGTGGGGTCAGAGGCTTGCCCTGCTCTGGCACTCCAGCTGGGGAGCAGGGTTGGGGGCTTGCCGCATGGCTTCCAGAAGCAGTGGCATGTCCCCACTCCAGCTCCTACGTGTAGGGGCAGCCGGGGGGGCTCTCTGGATGCTGCCCCCACCCCAAGCGCCGCCCCTCACAGCTCCCATTCACCAGGAACCACGGCCACTGGGAGCTGCGGGGGCAGCACCTGTGGATGGGGCAGTGCGCAGAGCTGCCTGGCTGCACCTCCACTTAGGAGCTGGAGGAGGGACATGCCACTGCTTTCAGGAGCTGCTTGAGGTAAGTGCCACCCGGAGCCTGCACCCCTGAGCCCCCCTGCCATGCCCCAACTCCCTTTCCCAGCTCTGATCCCCTTCCTGCCCTCCAAACCTCTTGGTCCCAGCCTGGAGCACACTCCTGCACCCCAAACCCCTCATCCCCAGCCCTACTCCAGAGCCCTCACCCCCTCCTCCACCCCAACCCCCAATTTTGTGAGCATTCATGGCCTGTCATACAATTTTTATACCCAGATGTGGCCCTCAGGCCAAAAAGTTTGCCCACCCCTGCCATAGACCATTAGACACCAACCCAAAGCAGCACCAGACACTGCCAGAACAACAGATGCAAAACCTGAAGACATATCTCCATTGGTATGATGATGAACAGTGCCTGCAACACACTTTTCAAGTTCCCTGGCCCTGGGCCGTACACATGCCTATCACAACATGTGCTGTAGGTCAGGGGTTCTCAGTCTTATTCTTTCTGCGGTCCTGTCCTTCCCGCAACATGCTATAAAAACTCCACAGCCTGGGTGACCCACTGAGGTGAGTCAGGGACTGGAGGTAGCGCTCCCTCCCTGAGCCCCATCAGCCCAAGCTGCCCCTGTTGCTTTGCACCCTGGGTGGCTGCCTCGCTTGTCCTGCCCTGGTTACAGCCCTGAATGAGACAATTGCTGTGCTATTGAATGAACTTCTACAGGAAAATGATAAAAGACAAACACCATCATCTGTGGGTGAACACTTTGTCACAAAGGGATCATTTTATATGTGACCTCTCAGGGTATGTCTTCACTACCAACATTAAACCGCTGCCGTGGCTGTTTAGTTGTGGCACCAGTGCTGGAAGAGAGCTCTCCCAGCGCAGTAGGAAATCCAGCCCCACGAGGGGAGTAGCTACCAGTGCTGGGAGCACAGCTGCCAGTGCACTGTCTACACTGCCACTTTACAGCGCTGAAACTTGCAGCACTCAGGGGTGTGTTTTTTTCACACCCCTGAACGAGAATTTTCAGCGCTGTAAAGTGGCAGTGTAGACAGGGCCTCAGTCCCCATCCTCAAGGGAAAGCTGCACAACACCTTCAAAAGATAAGCCTGAGAGCTTAAATTCATAACTTTGCTAGATACTAAAAATCATGGCCTGAATAGACACAGTGGATTTATGGGTTATTAAAGGAAACTATAACCCAGGAATCCCCTCCTCACCCAGCCTTTTATTCCCCACCCCTCTTTCCCCTTATGACTAGAGAGGTGTTAACTGGCCACTTCACCTTTGAATGGCCCCTTGAAATGTGTTAACTATTTATGCTAAATAATCTGTTCCACCCTGTATTTAGCTGTGGGCTTGGCTACACTTACAAATTTGCAGCGCTGCAGCAGGGTGTGAAAACACACCCTCTCCAGCGCTGCAAATTGCGGCACTGCAAAGCGCCAGTGTGGTCAAAGCCCCAGCGCTGGGAGCGTGGCTCCCAGCGCTGTCCGTTATTCCCCACAGGGAGGTGGAGTACGGACAGCGCTGGGAGAGCTTTCTCCCAGCGCTGGTGCTTTGACTACACTTAGCGCTTCACAGCGCTGCCGTGGCAGCGCTACCGCGGCAGCGCTTTGAAGTGCTAAGTGTAGCCACAGCTTTTCCCAGACCTGAAGAAGAGCTCTGTGCAAGCTTGTCTCTCTCACTAATAGAAGTTGGTCTAATAAAAGTTATTACCTCACTCACCTTGTCTTGGGAACCTTAACTGACCAACAGGAGGAAACATACCATTAACTTGAACAAAAAGAAAGATGATGCTTCACATCATTTATACAGTTGAATTGATAATGTGAAGTAGAACAATATTTAGAAAGAACATTAGTTCAACTAGCTGCTTTGGGAGAAACTTGTAATAGTGTTAGAACCTTGAGGAATACAAAATTGTTCTTAAATTGTGATACTATGTTTAGTGGGGTTTTTTTTCCTGAAGTACATTGAGCCATTAGTGAGCTTGTATCATTTAAAGCAATGGGTTTTACTTCTGCCAAGTGTTTGTGCAAGCATTTTAACTTGTTTCCTGTTCCTAATTGCTGCTTAGATACAGGATGCACAATAGTAATAATTTGTTAATACAGAATGATAAAAATCACATTTAAAGAAAATCCTTACCCAAGTTTCTAATTATACCTCTTATCATTCATCCAGCCTGTTTACTCTTTGTATTTCACTTATCTTGGAGAAAGAAACATGATTTCTGAGGACCTGATCCTACCACTATGCTTAAGCTAACTACAGCCATAAGTAGCCCTACTGATTTAATTAGGACAACTTGTGGAGTAAGGTGCTACTAAACAAGAGAAGGATTACTGATCTGGACACTAATTGTTCTCAGCCTTTTGCTCTCTGGCTCTTGCACAATGGTAGTGCCAACACGGTTGGGGAATGTTTACAACTTTTTATTAACACTTAAAATACAGTTTCTCTTATCAAACTTTGCAGAAGCTTTAACAAAATCTAAATTGCAGCCTATTGCAAAGCCAGGGTGGAACAATGAGGAAAGACAGTGCAGGGCTTCGGGATTAATCCAAGCTATCACAGTAATTTGTCAAGTTTAGCTATTTTCAATCTAAAATTGAATCTAAAAACAGTAAACTCAAATAATAAAGAACAGACCTCATGGGACAGGGTCTGTTTCCCTAAGTGCTCATAGTCTCTGTTTAGCATAATCCTCACCTCTTTCCCCTCCATGAAGCCTAAATAGGCTCACCTGAATTTAACTAGCTCCCCAATACTAGTGCCTCCCTGAGTTTTCTCTTAGCTTTGGCTGGGTATTAACTCCCGAAAGCTCAGGCATTTGCCTGGCTTGGTTTGACCTCCACTTAGGGATGCCCCTTGCATATGGTGTAGTAGGGCTTCAGGATTCCCACAGGGGACGCTAAGAGACCTGTGCAGCCCTCACATGGCCTAAATTAAGTTGGCAGTTAAGTCACAGCATACAAATGTTCTGTTTTCATGTTACCACCACCTTTCTATGTGCGGGTACAGGGTACCTAAAACTTCTAAGCGGCACCTTTGTCCTGAATCAGGCCTCAGAGTGAGTGGAAGTCCACGCAAGTGGAGAGAGCTACTGTAGTGGATCCTAAAACCTGAATGTGAATGTGAAAGGCATTTTACCAGAGCTGGTCAAAAACATTTTTTCTACAGAAAATTCTGATGAATTTTTTTCTAAATTTTCCATGGAAAACTTCCATTTTTTGGTGGAAACTGGAATACTGAAAACTTCAGCTGGAATTTTAAAAATCTCCTTTTGGAAATGCTTTGCAGTCCCTCCTGGGAGTTATAATTTAGATGCCTCCCCTTCTCCAAGGGCCAGGATCCCTGGTCTGATCTCATCTCCCATGATGCTGTCCCATGGTCTCCTCTCTTGCAGAGGGCAGGTGGTACATTGTGGGAGCTCCTAATTGTGGTGCATCATGGGGATGTTACCCAACTGGACCGCCCAGTCCATTGAGGAGACTGGGGACATGAAGCAAGCAAACTACAACTCCCTTGATGTACTGCAGCAATATTTCTAAATTGAATTATGTCCATTTTCAGCCAAAATATTTCAACTTGTGGGTGTTTGGCTTTTTTGATTAAAAACAAACATATTCTGTAGCAAGTAGACACTTTTCCTGAAAAAATTTGTTTAGCTGAAAACCAAATTTTCCATTTAAAAAAAAAAGTTCCAACCAAAAATTTTTGGCCAGCCCTATATTTTATCTTCTTAATTCCACAGACTCAGTTTGTCTGAGTGAGCCTGTAGGGGTTTTCTTCCTTTTTAGGGTATCTGTTTAGTTTTCACTGATAGGACATCTGCCTCTGTTTCCAGCTGCATTCAACTTTGTTGTAGTTATCCTTGCTATTGCAGCATTTTACAAATCTCAAAATGCTAGTTCCCAATGGGCCGAACTTTGACTGGTGATTTGTGCATTACCAACACATCTGTTTCAAGGGATGTGACAATTTTGCTTTTTTTGAATGGGTTCAGATACCAAATATAAGCTATTGAACTGATTGAATAATAGATATAGGTAACAGATAATATCAGCAACATAAATGTAGTTCTCTCCCATGCTCAAGCAGAGTGGTGTATGAGACAAAGATTTAATCCAGGATTTGGCAACTAATTATTCACTGATATTTAGCAGAACTAAATCTTCAGAAACAGAGGTTCCTGATCTAGCTAATGTTCCTAACCTCCCCCCCCCCCCAGCATGAAAACTACATGCTTTTGAGGAAGGCATAAACCTCACAAGAATGATAAAGTAGTGACTATAGTAGGTTCTAATGAATATAAACTAAATTGCAAGTCTTGTATCTCAAGTATCTTGTTCACTGTTACAGAAATCTTGCAACTAGTTACAATGTCTAAAACCTACTACATGTATTAACGTATAATTATGACTACGATCTAAAGCCCATTGGAGTCAATGGTATCACTCCCTCTCACTTCAGTGGACTTTGGATCAGGCCGTAACCAAAAAAAGAAAAAACTAAAACTGTGCTAATGTCAACATGCAAGGAGGATTGAGTGATGTAATGTCAGTTCAGTGTTTCTTTTTACAGCAGACTTTGTCCAGTATTATCAAAGGAACCAGCAGCATGTGTCATTTCTTCAATCTGCTTAGAGGATCACCACTACTGTGTCACAAAGCACAACATACTTGTAGCTCTCTGTTCTTGTTTGATTAGCAATACCACTCTTGTACCCTTCTGCGAGCATTTAAGGCCCCAAACCTACAAACAACAATGTAAGTAAAGCTTTGTATATACTCACAGTAGAACTCCCTGTTTTATGAACTAATTGGGGATTGAGGAGTTCAGGAATGGAATGACTCAAAATTCCATTAGGTACAGTGCATACATTGCAGTATGGTGCACTGCATTGCTTTCTTTTTGTCCTTCAAACCATTGCAAAGTGATTTCCAATGCATTGGTATGTGAAGGGTTATCAACTAGTTCCTCATCAACATCATTTCCATTATCTGACTATTTCCCCCCTCCCCAATCCCTTCAGGAAAAAAATGGTTTGTTTAACTGTTCATAAGACTGGCAATCTTAAAAGTGAGATTCTGCACTTGAGTAGCCTCATCGTCCCATTGAGGTCCACACATGTAAGTAAAGCTATGCCTGTGCTTACACATTTGCAGCATGGGACTAAATGTTTTACACTTAAATTAAACCTTTTTAAAGTGATTCTCATAACTTGAAATAAATATATCCATTGCCTAGAGACTACACTTTCTATAGCGTGAGGAGACTTGGTGCTGTTATCATGAGGTTTAACAAGGATAGCTTATGCTTGTATCTATTCTCTTTAGAATTCTAAACAGGAATGTATTGAATGATTACTGTCCAATGTGACTAGAAACTATTTTAATACTCCTCCTTTCCCAGTACTACTTTATACTTTCTTGAAATAATTATAATAATTGTAGGGAAGGATCATTGTCAGGCAAAATTCCAGAAAAGTAGTTCTAGTAGTACATTAAGCCCTTGCAATTTGAAGGAAGTGTGGCTTAAAAAGCAATTCCTCATTCTCCTAAAAGATTACTTGTAAGAGCGAGGTTTTCTGATAAGTCTTGAAATGGCAATTAATTGTGTAGTGGGTCTGTAGCTTCTTGGTGGCTTGCATCTATGCACTGAGATATTTATTCAAGGTAATAATTGTTTATGGAATCAGAAAGTACATAAAATCTGTCAGGTTGAAAGACAAGAGACTAAATGGTGTTTACAGGTCCTTAAAATAATTTAAAATGTAAATAAATCTTAACATTAAATTTTGAGTTTCTGGACAATAGAGATCTAAATCTAGAGAACAGATACAGCACAGTTAATAGCAGTGCAACATTCCTCATGTCCCTTACGTGCTGTAACCCTGACTTGGAGGGATAATGTCAAGAGGTGAGAGGGAAGTTGGGTTTCCAGGTCTGTTCAGTCCTTTGCATCTCTAGCAAGGATTGTGGACAAGGGAGATGATTATAATGTGGGCATCTGTCCACTAGTAACTGGACCGGGACCAACCAACTCATCTTGCATAGATCAGATGGGTTAGTAATTTCTGTCACTGCTGAAATTTAAAATAAAGAATAGAGAGTTTGATCCTACAAACCCTTCCATCTGTGAGTAATCCTTACTAACACCAGTAGTTCCAACGACTTCAAAGGGACAACTTGCATGAATAAAGGTTGCAGGATCAGGTCCATGAAAGAAAAAGAAAGAAACAACACTCCCCACCCCACCCCTCCACCCCCACAGCTGGAGTTAAATATTTTAGGGGAAAAAATCAGCAGCCCATCTGTACATGTGTTCTAAACTAGTTCACTGAAAGACAGCAGTTTATTGGCATTTATTGACACAAAGCATCAGTTTGAAGCTCTGTATAACTTCCCATCCTCTTCCATTTACCACCTCCTGCTTTTATTGACATTCAACATACCCACTACTTAGCTTCAGATGGAGCCAGATACTCTAAGAAGCTCTGTTGTCTTCCTGACTGTGGCCCCATGAAGTGACCATGTACACACCTAGTAAGTCAATTCATCTTTAACTCATTACTGTCAGTACATAGAGCTTATGATTTGAATGACTGACTGCTGGGTTCATTTTCTATTTAGGAATTGATGTTTGGAGATCTGTGGCCAAACCCTGAGCTGGGGGCCTCAACTCCCATTGACTTCAATGTGAGTGGAGGGCGGTAAGCACATCTTGAGAGGCACTCAGCACCTTGCTTGATTGGATCCTTGTCGGTTACCATACTTTACCTTTTTCTTAAGTAGGAGAGCTACTTTGGTAAGGCAAGATCTGGGCACACATGATTTTCATGGTGACCTTCACTTAAATGCACTGTATTACTGAGATTGCACACTAAATTTTTTTTTGCACTTTTACAGAATAAAATGACTTTTTCCCCTTGGTTATCTGTGTAATGCCTTATGTGTATATGATGCTTTGAAAAAATCCCTCTTGTAATAGTGTAAGGTTCTGATCCTGCAGTGGAAACTATGTGGGAAGATTCTTATGTCTGTATGGATTCTTATGTCTGTAGGACTGCACAGATGGTAGATTCTGCTCGCAGCTGGGTCTTGGATTCATATGATGCCTAGCATCTGGAGAGAGATGACATCTTGTTCTCCATAATCTCACCTTTCATTTTTTAATAAGTCCATAGTGGTTATAGTTGTGAAGAAACACTTGGTTCACATTTTAGGTTAACAGATACAGAGATGTCCGTGAGTCTGCAGGATGTTTTGAACAGCAACTCTGAGAAGTTTGAGCTGCCCCATTCATCTGCATGAGATGTTAACTGAGATGTCCAGTAATGATAATTTAAATATCAACATTGTTGACTATTTCAGTTCTTCACGTAAGACAGGAGAAGGTGGGTCACAAATGTGCATAATATACTGGGAATGATGTGTTATTTTGATTACTCAGAGGGGTGGCATTTGGGACATACTGCCACTTTTCTTTTCCTTTCCTTAGTCCAGAAGGAGCTGAGCCCAAGCAGAGTACATGAGTGCCTTGATACTCAGTCAAGGGGGAGCCAAACTTGTGGCGCTTACAGAACAAATGAACACACGCGTGAGCACACACTTTGAACATCTGCACAATCTGCTGAGAGCAATGTCTCATTTTGATGATCCATGTGAGTGGAGCTTATTTTGTGGCTTGATATGTGAAAGGGGTGACTAGTACATAAGTTTGAGAATCACTGGACTAGACCAACATTTCTCAAATGCGGCCACCAGGGGCTTTTCATGCAGCCACGAGAGCCTCCTGGGTGGTGATGGCAGGCGACGAAGCATTGGCCCCTCCCCCTCTCTCCTTGTTGCTCCTGGATGCGCCGCCTTGCACCGCCTCTGAAGAGAGGTGGGGAAAAATGCTGCAGGAGAAAGGTGAGTTCTTGACCCAGGTTGTGTGGAGGAGGCTTGGGCAGCAGGCTCCAGTGGCAGGACTTCAGGAACCTGGCTGTGCGGCCCCAGGCTCTGACGGTGGGGCAGCGGGTACTGACCCGCCACAGGCGGCAATCCCAGCCCCAGCCACATGGCAACGGGCTCCCAGCACGGGGCTTTGGGCGCCAACCCCTTGCTCTGGCCTCAGGGCAGCAGGTGCTGACCCCTGGCTCTGGCTGCGGAGCTTCAGTTGACCTCTAGTCCCCAGTTCCGGCCATACGGTGGCAGGCGCTGGCCCCGAGCTCCAGCTATGTGGCCCTTGCCCTGGTGCTGATCCCCTGCCCCAACTTCACCGGAGCAGGTGCTGACCCACAGTTCTGTTCCCGGGCTCCTGGGTGCCGCCCCTGGCTCTGGCCATGCAGTAGCCAGTGCTGGCTCCAGCCACGCAGCAGCCGGTGCTGACTCCTGGCTCCAGCCATGCACTCCTGGGCCCTGGCACCCAGCTCTGGGCTCTGGCCATGTGGCAGCAGGCACTAGCCCTGGGCGCTGACCCACAGCTCAGGCTGCATGGCAGCAAGCTCCAATCCTGGTCTCCACCATGCAATTCCTGTCCCAGTTGGGTTTTGGTGGTGGGCACTGAGACCCAGCCCTTGCTGCATGCCAGCAGACACCAGGCTCTGGCTCTGGCCATGCAACAGTGGGGCTCATCAGCCACCCCAATCGCCCTGGCTCCCGCTGCCTCCCATGGCCCTGTATCCATCTCCCTGCCCCACGATTCTGCTGCCTCCCCTGGACCCACATCCATCCCCCAATTGCCCCAGGTCCCTGCTGCCTCCCCCTTCAGCCCCCCACATCCAGGGCTTAATGAGTCCTGGGGCTTGCTGAGAAAAGTGATATTAACAAACATGCAAGTCTCACTTTTCACAGCAGACTTACTAGCTATCTGTGAAAAGTGATACTTGTATGTTTGTTAATATCACTTATCAATTTTCACAGCCTCCCAGGTAGTTACTAAGTGTGCTGTGATATGAAGAAATATACAAATTTCACTTTTCACAGTAAGCCCCAGGACCCACTAAGCCCTGGATTGGTGGTGGTGGTGGGGGGTAAGGGGGAGGCAGCATTATTTTTGTTATTGAGTCTACAAAAAAACCCTACAAATATACTTTACAATGATTTGGATATGAATCTGTGCACATTTAATTTCCCCCCTAAAGTTAATTAAGTATTTTAGGAAAAAAGTGTCAGTGCAGCCACCAATAAGAGTTGGTGACTGCACTCTGAGGCCACCAAAAATTTGTTGAGAGAACCCCTGGTCTAGACTCAGACTACAGTGATGGAAGAGGTTTTTCCATTACTATAAGAACTCCATCTCCTTGAGCAATGGGTTGAAGGAAGCATTCTTTCATTGACCTATCTGCATCTACACCAGGGGCCCGGTTGGCATAGCAATGGTGCTTAGGGATATTGAGTTTTTCACACCCCTGAGCACCATAGCTATGTTGGCCTTAGTCTTTAAATGTAGACCAGGCTGGAGAGAGCAGACAATGTTGAAGAGGAGATCAGCAGTGAAGGGTTAAGGCCAGGTCTAAATGCAGTTTCTGTACAGATATATCTGTTGACTGAGTGGATGACTTTTTTTTTAACCAAAAAAGTTATACCAGTACAAGCTCTGATGTGGACACAGTTATACTGGTATAAAAGTGCCTTATTCCTCTTCATATGTGGGAATTGCTGTGCTGAGAGTATGTCTACACTACAGAAACCATAGCGGCATAGCTACAAGGCTGTAGATATACTGGCATAGCCCCATCATGTAGATGCAGCCTACACTGATGGAAGAGTTTTTTCTTTGTTGGTGTAGGAACACCACCTCCCTGAGTGATGGCAACTAGATCAGTAGAAGCAGTTTTCTGTCAGCCTAGCTGTGTCTATACTGGGGGTTAGGTCAGCATAACCACGTTGCTCAGGTGTGTGTATCTTTCACGCCCTGCCCGGACTGATGTAGCTATGTTGACCTACATTTTATGTGTAGACCATGCCTGATATTAAGCACATTTATATTGGTATAACTAAGAATTTCATTTTGAACGATTTAAAGGAGGGTCAGATGGTGCATGGGAAGAGCCCTATTTAAAACATAGCAAACAGTAAAAAAAGAGGGTGGGAGAAGGTGAGAATTTTTGTGCTACTGATCACTGTCTGCTAAATTGCTTTCAGGAATAAAATGTAGAGAGATGCTGTGGCAATGTATCAAAGAAAAATCTGGCGTCAAGAAATTGACACTGATTAATCTGTTTGTGGGAAAGACTTTTCATTCAACACTAGCCTGAAAGGTTTAAAAAAGCATTTTTTTTTTCAAAACAAGTTAACTTTTTATTAATATAATCTGGTGAAGGAGTGGTTAGAGCTGTCGCTTTCCAGAACTCCAGAGGCTCTCCACCAGCACTTTTATAATTGCCCTCTAAGTCATCTTTGAGTAGGAGAAGCTCCTTTTCCATATCTAAGCTCCATGTGAAAGGTTAATATGCTCCTATTCTTGAAATCTCTTTAAGGCAGCACCAGGAATATTTGCACAGATTTCCTTTCACACACATCATCAATAAATATGGAAATTATAACTTCAAATCTCATATTATTTCTCTCTGACAAAGCAATATGGTGTTACAATTAACTGAATTTAGACTTATTTTTTTTCTTAATGTTGCAAGCGAGATATGCAAATTTTATTAAAAAATATGCATGGTAAAATTTAGCCATAAATTCCATTCAGGGATTTCTGCTTTGTATATTGTTCCAAGTCAATATGTCTGCAGAGAAAACCACCCACTGTGCAGGAATACACAGTCAGCTACTTGGAAAGGTGAAAAGTTTAATTACAAGAGTTTATATATTCTGGGGAAAAGTAAAATAAGGCAGAGCCCTAATTTTTTTTTGTTACAATTTTAACTAGCGGAAATATAATTTTATACTGTTTACTTTTACATTTCTGTGATAAGACAAGAACATCTAACTTTTTAAAACTCTTGTAGTATTTGACAGTTAACTACTAGACAGTGTGAAACTAGAGACTGCAAATAAATGGCAAATTCCAAAAACCCATGTCATGGATTCCTGTATTAACTACCGATTTTCCTGTGAGGTAAGATAAAATGAAACTTAGGGTTCAAAATAAAATATTTCCTTTATAGTTTTTCTGTTTCTTCTGGAAGCTTCTCTATTGAACTCTAGCATCAACTATAATATAGATTTAGTAGTATCATCTGTGTCCAACAATTACAAACTCCTTGTGCTGCTAAATGAATATGGTATATTTTGAGGTTTTTTGATTCTAATGATGGCAAATATGAAGTGGGGTCTAGAATTAAAAGGTCAACTTGCTGCTAGGGGCAGGGGCGGCTCCAGGCCCCAGCACGCCAAGCGCGTGCTTGGGGCGGCAAGCCGTGGGGGGCGCTCTGCCAGCGCCACGGGGGCGGCAGGCAGGCTGCCCTCTGCGGCTTGCCTGCGGAGAGTCCGCTGGTCCCGCGGCTTCCTGCGGGAGGTCCGCCCAAGCCGTGGGACCAGCAGACCCTCTGCAGGCACGCCTGCGGGAGGTCCGCCGAAGCCGCGGGACCGGCAGACCCTCCGCAGGCAAGCCGCCGAGGGCAGCCTGCCTGCCATGCTTGGGGCGGCAAAATGCCTAGAGCCGCCCCTGGCTAGGGGGAGCATATATTATAGATTTATACATGAACATAATCTCAATTCAGGAAAGTTCTGCCAATAGTGGACTTCAGTCACAAGGTTTGTCATTCCACCATTTTTGTTTATAAGTTCAGTGACCTGGAATATTTTTTTATAGTACATGTACAGTGGAACTATATTATAGGGAAATACACAATATCACTAAGCAAATTTCACTGCAACTTAGTTTGTAATTTGTGCATTGCTAAGCCCTGTAACAATCTGATAGTCTTCATTCTGCTATTGGTATGCACAAAGTTTCCAAACCTGTTTTGCTATAGTTGAAACATGTTCTCTTATGGTACTCCTACAATAGGCAGAATTCATTTGGAATTATTCAGAACAAAACAATAGCATGGAAATACATTACAGCAAGAGTATTGTGGCCTGTCACCTTTGGGTTTTATGACTCTCCTTTCCCATCTGCTGATGTGTATATACCATTTTGTGTGTGGAGAAAGACTGGGAGTCTTGTAGAACTAAACGTGGAAGATGTCCTCACACTGAGTTTTAGATATTTCTTTCACTATTGCTCTTACTTTTCTGATATATTATGGATTTTAAATTCAACTTCTACACTAGAATATCTTTTTGAAAGTCTCATTTATTGGTCATAGCTTTAGGTTATGTGAGGTGGGATGGAAACTCTGCAAGTGCATTAATCCTGCATCACGAGCCCCCATGGTGCTTCCACCTTGGTGTGCCACAGATATAAGGCAATAGCGCCAGGAAAACTCTTGACGTACTCATAGGCACTGACTCTCTGGGAGGGGGCGGGGCAGAGGGGGGTTGAGCACCGACCGGCACCAGTAGAAGTTGGCGCCTATGGACATACTGATGTCTTGGTGCCTGAATCTGTAATTTTCACTCCATGCATCTGAAGAAATGGGTTTTTTAACCATGAAAGCTTATGCCCAAATAAGTCTTTAAGGTGCCACCGGACTCCTTGTTGTTTTCATGAATATTGTTATCCTACTTACAAAACATGCTGCTTAGTCGTCTGAGTCCTAGCTCATGAAGCCTTCAGGCACCATCTAAAAGACCAGGCTTCTGCTGAAGGACATGTCCCAGATTGTGCACAGGCCTTGTATGGCACAGAGAAGAAAGAAGGGAAAGGTGGTTAAGGAGCTTTCCCTCTACCTCACCCAACTGCACACTCCATGTAAGGCCTAAGGACAGCTGTAATCCCTGTGCTCCATAAATTGCCTCAAGGGGGTAGGGAGGAGGTAGCACCATGTCCCTTCCAGGCCTCTATAGAATCCTGAAGTGAACATAGGAAAGGATTAAATTGGAGTGGTTTAAAGAATTGTACAGCATTGTCCACAATCTCTGGGCCTATGTGGGAGGATTGTGCCTTCTGAGGAATAATCTCCTGTAGATCTCGTGCGGAGGCTCTGCCCAGGCCTCTACTCAGCCATAGTGTTGTTGCTAAATGCCATACTCTAGCCCTGTGAATATACAGGTGAATCTTGTATTTAAAAACAGTCTGGTCTCTGAAGCCAATGTATAACAGTAACTTCCACCTAGCTCTAGCAGGGTTTAAAAAATCCATATTGTATCAATCAGTCTCCTTATTTTCCTTTAAAATAAGGTGCCTAGTAGAACCAAATAAAGGGAATCTATTTAGTCATCCTTGTGAAAGTCAACCATAGCTGATTAAAATGAGAAACTGTTCAATAGTTACATATTTAGAATTTGTTTTTAGTCTAATCCAAAAACTACCATACATTAAAATGGAAAATTCTGGGGTTTCCGATACTTTCACTTTTTATAATTTTGTTGTAGTATAAATGATCATACTTAGCTGTGAATGTGGTCTAGAACTGGCTTGCAGATTGCCTTGGTATTTCCACCTGCTCTATAAGTGGTAAAAATAGTACAATACTAACCTCAGGGCTGGTGAGAGATTACACTAGGTGAAAACATGATGATGTGATTTGATCTTCTAGAAAGCTTAGGGTTTCTCAGGTCATGAGAGGCTGCAGAGTGCAGACTCATTTCATGTCTAGTACAGAACTTGATTTCTCATAGCTGAAACACTTTGGCCTGGTCTATGCTTAAGTTTGGCTGGCATAACAATGATGGTTAGGGATATGATTTTTTTGTGACTAGCTATGCCAGCAAAAGATCTAGTGTAGACACAGTTATGTCAGCAAAAGTCCTTTTGCCAGTATGGTTTATTTCACTCAAGGAACTGATATACGCTATACTGGCAAAAGGACACTTTTACCAATATAAGATTGCTCTCCACAAGGAGGGTTTCCTGGTATAAATATACTAGTTAACCGAGGGTGTAAGCATAGGCACTGACTCCGTGGGTGCACTCACGGGGAAAAATTAGTGGGTGTTCTGCACCCATCGGCAGCCACGCTCCCCTCCCCACCCCACGCCACCTCACCTCCGTCTCCTCCCCTGAGTGCGCCACGTCCCTGCTTCTCCTCCCAGCGTTTGCTGATGCAAACAGTGGTGTAACAAGCTCCAGGAGGGAGGGGAGAGGAGTGGGAATGTGGCACAATCAGGGGAGGAGGCTGGGAAGAGACGGAGCTGGGGTCTGGATTTGGAGAAGGGGTTGGAATAGGGGCAGGGAGGGGGTGGAGTTGGGGTGGGGACTTTGGGGAAGGGGCTGGAATGGGGGTGTGGCAGGGGTGGGAGGGGGCAGGGCAGAGATGGAGTCAGGGCGGGGCCGGGGGCAGAGGGGGGTCTAGCACCCACCGGTGCCAGCAGAAGTTGGCACCTATGGGTGTTAGTGTACGCAGACTCAGGGCCCATTTCAGTGTAGACTACTAATCTATTCAGGAATTTATCTACACTAGAAAGGGTTTGGTGGAGTGCTTTCTAGTGTAGATAAATTATTGGATTAGATCAATAGTTTACTAGGAAATAGGCTCTGATCCTGCAAGCACTAACACGTGCTTAACTTTACACACATTGTGTAGTCTATTGAATTTAACTGAATCAGTTGTGTGCAGAAAGTTAACCTCACACACCATTAGTTGCAGGATCAGGGGCATTTTTTGCCCCATAGCTTTTCAGTTTTATGGCTGATTCTGATCTTGCTGACATATAGCAATGTAAATCAGGAGTACGCCCGGTGAAGTGAGTAGAACTGCATCAATGTGAAAGTGGTGTAAATGAGATAGAATCAGGCCTGGGAGACTTTTTCTGGCCTCAAGTTGCAGCATGCACAGGTATCTTTAAAAATCATTCTTTAAGATGTTCTAGGTCAATCTTAGGTGGATGGCATTATGTTCTCAAAATGTCTAACCCTCTGCCTTAAATTTGGCATTTAGTAGCCGTCCTAGCAGACAGGATTGTCAGCACAATATTTCTCAGTATGGAAGATGGTCCTCAGTAAAAATCAACCTTGCCTTAAGTGCACGCAAAGTTGGTGTTAGCTCACTATTACCCTTATATACTATTTGTATCAGAAATGATGACTGCTGAAATTGAAGTAACAGAAAATGTTATTTGTGCTAAAGGAAGGAACCTCACATTACTTAAAGCCTTCTGCAGGAATACATTTCTTCTGTCCCTTACCCTTGTCCTATATTTGGGCCTTGAAAGGCAGAGAGGTGTGGACCAAGGATGTGACAGTAATACAGTATATGGAGATGGGACTTCTCTTCTACCACTAGGGTGAGCCCTCCAGGAAGACCCATTTAAAATAATGCTGTCAAACTTGCAGCTGCAGGCTACTCACACCTGTTCAGTGTGGCATTATGTCCCTCTCTAGTGGAGCTCAGGCCACATTGAGGTTGATGTGCCAGCTACACCCTTGGGTAATAGAGCTGGGTCTTTTAACTCAAGCAATAGCGGCTCATGCTTTCAGGTTTGATCCTTACTGCCAGAGACCACACCCAGGGATGTGGTGTAACACAGCTTGCCTGTAGTATAACCGTAACTCTTTGAGTCAGAGAATAATGATGCCTGTCCTGAGACAGAGGTATTGCAGACCTTTATACAGTAGCCATGAGGATGCTCCACCAATATTGGTACCATGATTACCACTCATGATTCAGTACTCCATGGTGAGAACAATCTGCTTCACGAAGAAAGAGTTTTGTGGTGATATCAATAAGTGATGGCATCAGAAGAACACTCATTTTTCACAAATCTAAGCCACCACTACAATTAGTGGGGTTATAATTGGTGAGTATTCTTCTGTACAGTTCTACGAGGAAGGGGACAGCATACTTTCTGACCAAGGTTGTAATTCTGGAACAGGGCAGTGTAGAACATCCTTCTTTGTTTGTGATCTCTGGGTGGTTGTTGTGCATTGTATGTTGAGAGAGTCATTTACTGGGGCTTTTAAAATTTTAGTGTTTATATTTAAGCTATATCTTAAGCATTCAGTGACTTTGGAATAAGGAAATTTTATAAATATAATTTCAAGATAAAATCTGATGAAAATATGTTGAAGATAAATTGGTGGAAGAAGAAGACTTCATTAGTTTAACATTGGGGGGAGGGATAGCTCAGTGGTTTGAGCATTGGCCTGCTAAACCCAGGATTGTGAGTTCAATCGCAGAGGGGGCCATTTAGAGATCTGGGGCAAAAATTTGTCTGGGGATTGGTCCTGCTTTGAGGAGGAGGTTGGACTAGATGACCTCCTGAGGTCCCTTCCAACCCTGATATTCTATGAGGAAAAGACTGATTGTTCCTAGTGTATTGGAGAAGTTGTTCAAGAACCATTAATGTACATGAATATATTCCTTACATAATACATCCCAGGGCATCAAGACCTTGAATATCTCTGGCTGTTGACTACACAAATTAAAGGTGCCCAGAGGTTCTTTAATAGTCATGTCCAATTTTTCAAGACCTACCAACATTTAGGAGAAGAGTCCACAGTGCTCACCTGAGCCAGTGCTTCCATCTGGCTTCATTTCATGGCTAATGACCTTAGGTTTTGGTGCCTGCTAGATTGTAGGCTAGGGTAATAAAAGCAGCCCTTAAGCGTAAACATGAGTGCTGTGACGTGTCACATTTTTGTTTAAATTGCACATATTTCAGGTACCTTGGAGAAATGTAGGATTGGAGATGATTCACTTACATTCCCACATGCTCTGTTTAAACAGCTGATGGGCTGTATATGTTTGTATTATTCATAATACTAATTTTTCATGCACTCCATTCCTCGTGTTTTTTCTCATATGTGAAGTGTCTGTGTGTCTCTTACCATACACTGTGATTTCTCAATGAATGCTGGTTCCCAAGTCCTTTCTCTAGTCTCTCTCTCTCTCTCTCTTTTTTTTCCGCCAAGGCCTAATTATGAAACAGCTTCAAATAAATACAATTTTTTAACAAAAAACATTCTGCTTCCTGTGAACAATGGACTGAATTTTTCTCTTTATTCGTGGGGAGTTCTTATTCAGTTGGAGTGCTTTGCAGTTGGCTAGGCCTGAGATTTCTGGGAGCTGTAATTGTGTCTCATTAATTCTTACAGTAATGTAGGGTAACTATAAGGAGCATGCAATTAGTGGTCTGGTCAATGAATAGAGCAGTTAATCAGCAGACAAAGGATGGGGCTCAGGACCTATTAGGCTGAAAGGAAGTGTTGCTATTGTCACAGGCACTAGGAATGCATGCAGACATGTCTTAATGTTGAACTGGTTAAGAGAACTATGTAAGTCTTTTTGCTAAACCAGTTTTCCTGCTTATTCCAGTATTTTGGAAAGCTTCATACAGCACTGACTATTAAAGATCAGAGACCGTATCTGAGGTTTTGGTAGAGTTGCTCAGTACATTCTCTCACTCAATAATGGCAGCCAGAGGGTTTATCAAAAAAATAAATAAAATAAAACTGGCCAGAGAGACCTAAGACATCCTTTACTGACCCTCTGTCATCAGAAAATAGTCAATGAATGGAGGAGACTAATAAAGTTTAAATCAGCCATTGTGCTGTCACTCAATCATACGCTGCAAGTTTGTCTTCATAAAGTGAACCTTGTTTGTTCTGAATGGTTTGCTTTCAATGCATGTAAATGTATGCAAATATTCATAATAGTTTAAAAATGGCAGCTCTCATGGCAACAACTAGCTCTTATTGGTCTTACTAACCTTCCCCCATCTCCACCGGCTTGAATTAAATCACTTAGCATTTAAAAAACAAAAGTTAGCCCAACATTAGATTTTTTTTTAACACTTTGGATTAGAAGCTCCAATTGTTCCTTCTCTCTGTAAAATTACTTGAAAGATACCTCAAGAATCCTGTGAAATATTATATATGTGATATCATGATGATTATACCAGAAAATGCTTTATTAATAAAACACTGCCCTTGAATAACTCTTAGTTCTATTAAGTATTGCTTCAAATAGAATGACATTCCTACTCTTAAGTAAAACACACATTTGGCATAAAGTAGCAATTAAAATAACTTTTGCAGGGGTGAGGGGAAGAATGTAACTTAATAATTAACTTATATCCTGAGTCAAATGTTTTTCTCAAAACTAAAAGTATTTTTTTCTGTCTTCTTAGTATTAACATGTCAGTAGTTTTTATCTCTCCGCCTGGTATTCACATCAGCAGCAAATAACGTTAGAAAAATGAAGTCTCTCAGGCTTTATACTAAGGATTCAATTATTCTATATAATTAGTCTGATTTGTTAAATATTTAAAACATTTTCTACTCTGAGGTAAGGAACAGCATACTAGAGTGATCAGAACTACAAATGACTTGTACCTTTACTCAGAAAATCCTTCTTATCAAATAATAAGAAAGATTAAGCCTAAATCTGTCTCTTTTCTTCTTCTTTGGATTTTATTCCCATAAGAAATATTAATTTTGAAACACAAAAAGGTGATGGATTTTGGTATAAATTAAATAGATTTAATGAAATATGTGGGTCATAACTTGTGCCTTGAATATAAAATACTTGAGTGAAATTCAGGGTACTTTGTTCAAGCCAAACATTGCCACTAGTCTGAAATCTCATTCTTCTGCATCTGTTTATGCAGCATTTAAGGACTATTGAATTTTGGGAATATCAGTCTTCAGATTGAGCGCCGCAAATCTGCAGGAAATCTCTTCAAGGTCACATTTCCCATTGCTGTGCCTTGTGTTAAGGAAATAGGACCGATCCACTCTGCACATTGAGGAAATAATCCCACTTCCAATTTCTGAACCAGACATAGCTCTCATTTTGATCCCAAGCAAGTTTGGGATTTCTCGTGGTATTTGATGCCACCAGAGAAGTTGCCACTTCTGTCGCTATTAATAAACAGGGTATTCTTTACACACAAGGCAAGCAATTAAAAAAATATTGATATACATTTTGAAACACAGGTTCAGTCACATGAGTTGAGTGATCTGCAGAAGGGCACGAATAACTCCAAAGTCACTGAAATATTACTTGGGGAGGCAACAGATTAATGGGTAATCTTCAAAAAATGTGTAATGTTACAACTATCTGTATATTATAATACAAATGTGTAATACTATGTGCTGTGTAAAGAGAGATCACAGCTCTTTGAACGTTTTAAAAATAAAAATCTTGATTTTCTTAAGCAGCTAGAACCAATCTGTTGCAGTCTGACTGACAGTCTAAAAGGCAGAATGATAGTTAGATCTATTGGGGTAGATTGCTTTCCAGGTTCTGGATGGCTTGTTGGTTGACTTTTTTTCATCTCTGAGAATATAGATATGGATATATGTATGGTATCAGGGACACAGACCAATGGTTTTGCTGAAAATTAAGACTGTAAGATTCCAAAAGAAGAGAAAATACACAAATGACTAAAAAATGTAACTGTGACTATATTTGAATGCAGTGTTGTTGTAGCCTTGTTGGTCCAGATATTAGAGAGACAAGGTGGGTGAGGTAATATCTTTTACTGGACCAACTTCTGTTGGTGAAAGAGACAACCTTTCAAGCTTACAGAGGACTCTTCTTCAAGCTTGTCTCTCTTACCAATAGAATTTGTTCTGGTAAAATAAATTACCTCACCCACTTTGTCTTTCACTATACTTGTAGTCATATTAGTTTCAAAGAATGCCTGTTGCAAACTTCCCCAATTCTCTTGCTAAAGTAATAGCAGTGTGACTCTTATAGGTATGTACTGAAAGTAATTCCAAACTTTTATTTTCACTTATTTGTATAGCAGTTTTGGCTAGAGGCCCCAATTTGGGGATCTGGTGGTCCCCATTGTGTTAGACCCTGTAAACACACAATGAAAAACTAATCCCTTCCCCAAAGACCTTAGGGACAGATTTTTAAATGTATTTAAGTGCATAATGATGCTAATAGGTGTCTAGGTGGTTTTGAAAATCGCACTAGGCATTGATTGATTTAGCATGAACAATGAACAAACACGTGACAGATATTAGTCACATTGTTAATGCACTAAGGGCTCAAACTCTACAGTGAGGAATGCAGTATAAAAACCTATATAGAACAGTATAGAACAGAATAACTCATAAGAACCAAACCCAGCAGGCCTCTCCTGGCCCTGGCTATGATGGCATTCACACTGAGTGACAACCAGATTCTGTGTGTGTGTGTGTGTGTGTGTGTGTGTGTGTGTGTGTGTGTGTGTGTGTGTGTGTGTGTGTGAGTGAGAGAGAGAGAGAGAGAGGGAGATAACTGCTCCAATTTTTGTCATCAGCATACGATTGAATAATGTTTTTAGAGTTATATTTTCTGCCTGCCTATTTAGAATGCTAAAAGTTGTCCTTTTTTTTTAAATTAAAATCTCTCCTCCTGCAGATGCTGCAGTTTACCTGCTTACATGAGGCTTATGGCAGTGAAGATGAGAGCATCTGCTACTGTTAGGAGTATAACATTTTAGTGATCTGTGAGTAGACAGTTACTTTGTCCGACTCTAGAAAATCTGAACAGCATTAATCCTTGGTGTAGGTCTATTTATGATTCCATTGTAAGTCTGTTGATTCATGGATGATAGATGAATTTGCTCATTATTCCTAAATACTGCTGTTTACTTCAATAACATGCAGCATGAGAGTATGAGAGTAAAACAATGGAGATGGTTTGGAGGATCTATGGAAATGGAAAAAACCTTTGTTAGATCATATTAAGATAATATTAGCATTGATATTAACTGATATAAAATGCACCCATCTCCATACTATTTAGGTGCCATTTACACAACAAATGTACACAATGATTTCTGGCTGAAGATGGGTCTAAATGCTCTACCCCACCCTTATTTTAGTTGATTGGTGCCTATCTTGGACCATTGCTTGGTAGGTTTTTCTACTGCTCTTATTTGGTGGGAAGAAGCATGCTTAGAGAAATACATCTTGCATTATGTCCAAAATTCAGCACAAACTTAGCCTGATCTTTGGTGGTAAATGGCTTGACTTGGGACTTCCACTAAGAGTGACTTGATCCATTCTCTGACTTTTTTGTATGGGTGCTTTTGGCCACACGGTCCCAGTTGATTGTAGCTACTTCAGCGCTCTGTGGAAGGAAAGGCCACTATAGAAAGAGAACAGGCCTAGTCTATTGATGTCTTTGAAGGTAAGAATGAGTGCCTTGACTTGGATCCAGAATCAGTAAGGTGAGCAGTTGTGGGATGTGGACAGTGAAGTATTATGTGGTGTTTGTAGCATGTCCTACTTAGGATGTGGGCCACTGCATAGTTACTAGCTGCAATTGCTATGTAAACGTTACTTGTCGGATACTTTGCACTGCAGCAGTCCAACCTGACATAGACAAGAGCATGGATCAGCATAGCTAGGTCCTCCTCTGAGAGCAAAAGGCAGCCTTTCTCATGATCTGTGCTGAAAGAAGGCATTTCTTGTCACCATTGCTACTTGAATATCTAGGAGCAGTGAAGGATCTAATAGGACTCATCCCCCAACTTTGGGGCAGGACCAGTTAGACAGGCAGAACTGCAGGGTCTCAATGCATGCATGAGACAATGGTGTAGGGATGAGGGATTAGATTTATTAGGAACTGGGAAAACTTTTGGGAAAGAGGGAGTCTATATGGAAGGATGGGCTCCACCTAAACCAAAATGGAACCAGACTGCTGGCACATAACATTAAAAAAGGTTATAGAGCAGTTTTTAAACTAAGGGCTGGGGAAAGTCGAGAGGTACAGAGGAGCACGTGGTTCGGACAGAGGCCTCCCTTAGGAGAGGATCTATTAATGGAGATTTTCTATGTCCTAGTAAAGAGGAGAGGATGGAAGATGATGAAATACGGGTAGAATCTGATGGGAAACAATCAAATGAAAAAGAGTCCCATTCAATTACATCATATAGTAGCAGATAGCTAAAAAGTGACAAGTTTTTAAAGTGCTTATATACAAATGCTAGAAGTCTAAATAATAAGATGGGTGAACTAGAGTGCCTCATATTAAATGAGGATATTGATATAATAGGCATTACAGAAACTTGGTGGAATGAGGATAATCAATGGGACACAGTAATACCAGGGTACAAAATATATCAGAAAGACAGAACAGGTTGTGCTGGTGGGGAATCATAGAATCATAGAATATCAGGGTTGGAAGGGATCTCAGGAGGTCATCAAAGCAAGACCAATCCCCAGACAGTTCTTTACTGGGCTCAGGCAGGAATGTAAAGGGCCCGGTGCTCCTGCTGCTGCGGGGAGCCCCAGGCCCTTTAAATCACCGCCGGCGCTTCAGCAGCGGGGCTCGGGTGGTGCTTTAAAGGGCCCGGAGCTCCGCGGCGGCCGGAGCCCTGGGCCCTTCATTTCACCCCGAGCTCTGGGGCTCCCAGCTGCCTCTGCAGCTGGTAGCTCTGGGGTGATTTAAAGGCCCTAGGGCTCCCAGCCACAGCCGGAGCCCCAGGGCCTTTAAACACCTCTTCTGGTTGAGGCCATGCCTCTTCCAGTTGAGGTCATGCCCCCACTCAGGACTCTGGCGTACCGGTAAATCCTTTCAGTTACTTTCACCCCTGAGCAGCAGTCAAAAAAGCAAACAAAATGTTGGGAATCATTAAGAAAGGGATAGATAAGACAGAAAATATCATATTGCCTCTATATAAATACATGGTGTGCCCACATCTTGAATACTGTGTGCAGATGTGGTCGCCCCATCTCAAAAAAGATATATTGGAATTGGAAAAGGTTCAGAAAAGGGCAACAAAAATGATTAGGGGTATGGAATGGCTTCCATATGAGGACTGATTAACAAGACCTGAGACTTTTCAGCTTGGAAAAGAGAAAACTGGGGGGAGGAGGGGATTTGCGATATGATAGAGGTCTATAAAATCATGACTGGTGTGGAGAAAGTAAATAAGGAAGTGCTATTTACTCCTTCTCCTAACACAAGAACTAGGGGTCACCAAATGAAATTAATAGGCAGCAGATTTAAAACAAACAAAAAAAAGGAGGTATTTTTTCACACAATGCACAGTCAAACTTGGAACTCCTTGCCAGAGGATGTTGTGAAGGCTAAGACTATAACGGGGTTCAAAAAAGAACTAGATAAGTTCATGGA
Source organism: Mauremys mutica (assembly GCF_020497125.1). Lineage (NCBI taxonomy): Eukaryota > Metazoa > Chordata > Testudines > Geoemydidae > Mauremys > Mauremys mutica. The sequence continues at coordinate 269,100,077 of NC_059073.1, forward strand.
GAATAGGTCCACCAGGATGGGCAGGGATGGTGTTTCTTGCCTATGCCAGAAGCTGGGAATGGGCGACAGGGGATGCATCACTTGATGATTACCTGTTCTGTTCGTTCCTTCTGGGGCAGGGCCACCCCTACCCATACGCAAACCACGCAGCTGCATAGGGCACCAGGAAATTTGGGGCACCAAATTGCTCCAGCTCCAGCGGCCAGCCCGATCCCCTGGAAGGCTGAGCCGGCCGCTCTTGGGCTGTGCACAGCAGGGCCCAGAAAAGCTGCCTTTGCCCCTGCCCGACTCCTCAGTCCCCGCCCCTGCTTCGCCCCCACCCTGCCTCTTACTGCCCCTGCTCCACTCCAGCTCCACCCCCACTCCACCCCTTCCCCCCAAACCCTGTCCCCTGAGCTATGTGAACACGGGGGACTACAGCAGGGGTTGGGGTCGGGCCCACCCTGAACTCACCGGGCAGCGGGAAGCGGAGTGACCCGGCCCCAGCCCGCTCCACTATGCCAGCTCCCAGCCGCGCCGTCGGTGAGTCCTGGGGGGCACTTCCCCCTCTTCCCCCAAGCCTGGGAGCCAGGGGAGCAGAGTGGAGCCTTCCTGCACTGGCTGCTTCTGCCTCCCAAAGCCCTTGGACGCAGCCCTCCCCACCCTGCAGAGACCTGGGACCCCCGCCCCCTCAGAGGCCCAGGGCCGGCCCCCCCTTCAGGGAGCTGCGTAGGGCACAACAATCTCTAGGGGAGTCTTGCTCTGGGGCACCTGGAATTGGCCACTGTCAGAAGACAGGATACTGGGCTAGATGGACCTTTGGTCTGACCCAGTCCGGCCGTTCTTATGTTCTAACTCAGTTCATGCATAAGACAGCAACTAAAATCCCCCCTTTTCCCTGTTGTCCTAACCATAATATTCTCCCACCTCCTGTTTCTTTGAATGTCTTCACTGGCACTCCTTCTCCTCACTCCTTCTCCTCTCCACTGCATCAATTTCAAGATTCTTGTGATTGCCTTTAAGGCTCCACATAATTCTGTGTTCCCTACTTATCCACCTTTATGTTACTGTGCTGCCCCCACCCTCACTTGACTAATAGGGCCGGGCAAGCCTTGATGACCTATTTGTTCACTTCTCCCACAACAGCCTCCTCCACTTTCTTCCATGCTGCTCCCTGTACATGGAGTTCTTTTCCATGAACTGGACTGCAAAGCCTCTCTCTCTCTCTCGCTCCCTGTTTGACTTCCTCCTCAAGATCCACTTCTTCCACAACATCTGCAAGAAACGATCTGCTTAAGTCATCTACAAATTTACTTCCCCTTCATTTAGTCACTATTTATTCTTAATGTATTTAGCCTATCAGTTAACTGCTCATTTATGTGGAAGGAAAGGTTGGAGTGTGTCTCCAGGGTAGCTGCTGGCCATATAAGCCCCAACAGGGAATGGTTCATTTGAACCACTCTTCTAGAGAGCAGTGAGAGCTTGGGGTAGGTACATAGTCCGAGGGAAAAAAATAACTAAACCAAAATTCCAGGAGCGTTGTGCCTCCAAAAACATATTGTTTCTGTTTAAAACAAACTCGTTGTGCAATCATAATCCCATTTAGCAGGAAATACGCCAACTACCACTCAAACCGTTTTAAAATTATGTGGATAATCAAATGATATAGTCATTTATTTAGCTTCCAGTGCTGATTATGCACAACAAGTTATGGCTGGTCCCTTTCTAAATCTTGCCTGGGAATGAAAAATTATGTGATACTAAATTTTTTCTCTATAACCTTATTTTCTCTATAGCCAGGAATACATATCTGTGTTTATGAACTATGGTGTGAGCAAATACAATATTGTTCCAGGAATCCTGTATACATGAATATTCAGAAACTTGAAGGTAAATGTTAGGGAAACATGTAGGACTTAAATTAGCTTTGATAAATGCAGAATTTGCATGGTTCCAAAGTTACTTAGTTTGGCTTTTACTGTATATAGATTTTGATTATCTAGGATTACACTATGCATATAAAATATATTGTTCTTTTAAAAATAAATTCCAATAATATTATGTTCATGATTTAGGCCAAAACTTTCAAACTTAGTAATAGCAATGCTGACTTCAGGAGGGATTGTGGGTACTCAGCACCTCTGACTGTCAGGCTACTTATATTTAAGTGCTCAGAACAGGTTTGGGTGCCTACCCACAGGAACCTACAGTGGAAACTGAGGCCATAATAATTGCAATAAAACTATAATGCCAATACTTTTCAAGAGGTAGACCAGAAAGGATTTGAAGGGGAGGATGTGATCACAGAAAAGGTCATGACTACTCTTTTGGAAGAGAAATGATTCGTATATTACAGTAGTTTGAATAATTCTGTGTCATCTGATACAGGTTTCTAGCTCTGATTATTGTCCTTCATTTTTTTGCTGTCAACTCTTTCATACTTCTATATTAAGTTAATTTTACTAAACCTTTTGGTGTTTGTTGACATTGCCGAACATTATTGTTTGATTACAACTGGAAGTACTTGAGGTAGCTCACACCATGCTGTCCACAACTTTCCAGTCAGTGTAGCCCAGGAACTGTTGTTTTCAGCATCATGTCAGCTAACTTGAGTGCACCTATCCCTGTTCAAACATGGCATATTTTTGTCTTGTAGACAAGGCCCAAAAAAATGCCCACAGAAACAAGCCCAGGCAACTTAAAATGGCACTGGGGATCGCTGTGGATGCAAGGAATTTTCCCTCCCTAGGCTGCAGAATAGACAATGAGTAGGAACCATGGGACTGGTATCCCCCTCTGTGCGTGGGGATTAAGAATTGTGTGTGTTAAGGATTGGAGAATCTGTTTAGGGATAGATCCTGTGACCCCGCTTGCCCCTCCTCATCCTTCCTCTCTCAGTGGCTGGCTGCATATGGCTATGCTGGTAACACCCACGGAGCTAAGTTTTGAGCGTCCAGGTAGTGTACACCCTCTGTGAAGGCTCTTGGCATTGTAACCTCTCTCCATCCCTAAGGCCCTGTCTATACACAAATTTGTACCACTTTAACTATACTGGCATAATTAAAGTGATACACCCCCCCAGTGTGGACACAGCTATATGAGTGAATAAAAGTCCTTATAGCTATTCCTATGTAGGAAGGGCAGTGAGCTACCATGGTAGAGGGCACATTTATACTTAGGGTTGCCAGCCCTCCAGGATTGATTTGGAGTCTCCAGGATTTAAAGATTAATCTTTAATTAAAGATTATGTCATGTGATGAAATCTCCAGGAATACATCCAACCAAAATTGGCAACCCTATAAATACTGGTATAACTGTGTCCACATTAGAAGTTGACTGATATACTTACTTTGGCGGGGAAGACAACCAACCAAAAAACCCAATCCCATATCTAACTGAAATTAACTGAAAATAATCATACAGGCAGGTAAACCAGGCCTAACTCAGGATATTTAAAAAAGGACATGGGGAAAATGACTTAACTATTGAACTAGAGATTTGGTAATGAAAATCTGTATAGCTACAGGCACTTACATCCTCCTATTTATTTCACATATTCTTAATTTTAAGTGACTTTTAGTCAATGAGGTTAAGTCTGAATTTTATTTGGCTGTGGAGTATTTGACCATTAGATTTGTGTTGGTTATATTCTTTCTTTTGGCTGAATACATCCTGTCTTTCACCGTTGTTCTGTACTGTAGATGCCTATAAAGCTCTGATTTTTTCAAAGCAGTTACATAATGGAACATAGCACAGTACATAGTCTATTTTATGAGAATTAAGAGTTTGTAAATTAATATTATAGTTATGAGAGCTTCAGAAAATAACTGCCTGGAAAAAAAAAGGGAATAGTAACTAGATAACAATATTTGTACATCTACTTTTCAGTTTGCAGAACGTCTCTAAGAGACAAGCTTCCTGCTAACCAATTTATTTTGTAGATAATAACAGGGACAGTCTAAGTACGTTCAGAAGGAAAACACAGTAATTAATTTGTCACTGAAACCTGAGGGGTCCTCTTCCACATATAGGTGATAATGAATGTTTTGCATGTAATTAGCAGGAATAATTAGCACATTCCTGGTAACAAATAGACAGATTGGTGCTCAGCAAACAAAATTAATTGTTGTGCTAACACAGGCAATTGTCTCTTTATTGTCTGACAATGTCCCCTGTTTACACTAAAGCCTACTTCAGACCTTGCAGCTTTACCCAAATAGGAGAGAGAATCTATAAAATTGTACCTCATCCATCTGCTTCTCAGAAACTTCAAGACCACCAAGGGAATTGTTTGTCAAAACTCGTTAAACAATTTGTAATCTTGAACATGTGTTTCACTATATTAACGAATGAATTGTTCAAATCAACGGAGTGGGTAAGCCAGCAAAGCCACACTGATCAATCAAATGCTGACATTTGTAACTCTGGGCACTTAAAAATTGGCTATCTAAAAGTAATACACTGCAGTAAAGAGTGATAGCTAAAACATTTACAACCTGAAGAAATTCCAATATTCTACACACCCTCGCACAATTAACTGGCAGTGGCATTTATTCCATTAGATGTCATTGTCAATTCATAGTGAGACTCTTGTATGTGCCCCCTTGATTTCAGAAGGGGCAGGCCTACCAAAGTCCCACTAGTGCTACCACCAGAGCAGTTGCACCAGCATAGCCCTAGCATAAGAAAGGCTCCATCAGTTAAGCTGTATCCTGTCTTCCTTCTGCCCCTCTTGGCCTGCCATGTGTTTGAGTTACAGCCTTTTCCTTGAGGAGTCTTGTGTCATTGCTCTTCTTTCTCATCCCTGGGCTCCATCTGTTACTCCTTCAGAGGACACCAGCAATGGTCATCTTGAGTGGTATGTTGGCTACTGCTAGCCATTGTAAATAGTGTAGACTTAGCCTGCAGATATAAGTAGGTTCAGTCCCTGCAGTTGGTGTGCACTGACAATGGGTCACTTCACTCAGCTGCTTTATTGGCAAGATGATGGTCCTCAGGGTTTACCACGATGTCTCATGCTTTGTGGAAACAATCAGTATTATTGAACTGGCAGCCTCTTTGTCCAGCAGCTGCTGTGGGTGATCTTGGAAGGAATGCTCTTTCTTGTGATATTTTTCATTTGCCTCTGTAGGTTATCGATTCAGCGTTGGTCTCAGTGTTTCCTTCTCCTACCTGCAACTAAAGTGGTGCAGTATAAGGATGGGTTATCCGATCTCTTCCTACCTCACTACAGGAGCACTGCTCAATCTGTAAGAGCATAGGGGCTGCCCACATAGATCAGTGGGTGTCTGATTTGGTGTGGTGGCAAATTGCAACAGAAAACAGATCAAATCTATGATTAATTACTGTTCTCACTAAAATACTTCATTCAGTGCTGATCCTACCTGCTGAGCAATGTTATTAGTGTCTGAGTTTCTGTGTATTGGGGCCACACTCAGAATGTGTGGAATAAATTAAGTTTTATTCACCAATATTTTAAGAAAGCAGTTGAGGTTTTTATGGACAACTTCTACCATTTTGAGACACTTCATCCAGTGGGAATGCAATAATCATGAAATAAAAGGGAAGTCTTCTCCCTTAACAGGCACTCTCTTCTTTCTTTATCCCTATGGGCTAGATTCCAATACCCTTATTATGTCGCATACAAAAAAATATCTTAAGAGAACATTATTAAGGTTGCAAAGTCAAGCACTCAAAAGCTAGGAAATTCCAAAAGTAAGGTTGTACAGCTCCCTTGTGTGTGCGCATTACGGAACAGTCTTTAGTTACATGATCACATATTATTTTTTTTCCACAGGCCCCAGCCTCATTCAGTACACTGAGTGGATGATGCTCACTTAATGAGCAGCTATTCAATATTTTGTTTTCTCCTCATTGTTCAGAGTGTGGCCCAATGCTTTAACTACCACACATTCATCAAACCCTGCTCTGAAGACAGAATTGTTAACTTCCACAAAGATGTTTTATGGGGCTTTTCGGTATAATATCAGAGCACTTCACAAATATTAATAATTTTAACTTGAAAACACTCCTGTGAGGTGAGGGAATGGTGTTCTCCCCATTTTACAGATGGGGAGCTGCTTCTCAAAGAAATTAAGGTCAAAGTATCTGCTAATTTTGGGTCCCCAGTCAGAGACATCTAGGACCTAGCATTTTAAATAGGGCTTCTGATTTTTGGTTTTAAGGTATAAATCCTGATAAAACACTACCAATTTTAAAAAACAAAACAAAATGGCGTTTATCCAAAAAAACCTGGAAAAATACCAAAAATGGTTACCTGTATCTAAGTGGTTGTCAATATGGAGCAGAAATGCAAACTAGAGGCGTGTGATTTTCTAAAGTGCAATAACATGATGCACATTAATTGGTCTGTGTAGACCCTGCTAGTGTGCACTGAGAAGGTTCTGTGGTGCGTACCCAGACAGCCACCAATCTCCATCCCAGTCACAGTCTCCCCCTGGCTCCTCCTCAGATCTGTCTGTCTGTCCCCAACTGTCTCCCTGTCTCAATCTGTTTCTTTTCCTGGCTTCCAGACCTAGTTTCCTTTCCCAATCTCCACCCCGGTCATCCTCCAGTCCCAGTCTCTGCTTCAGGCTCCTCTCTTGTCCTCTCTGCATTTGATTCAGATGGCTACCTCCTCCACACTGCCTGAATGCCAGCAGGGGGCGAGGACACTGAGCGCACAGGAAAGACAAGCTCCCCACTCGGTTCTGGGGCCCAGCTCCTCCCTTGCCTGGAGCCAGGGGCGGCTCCAGGCACCAGCGCTCCAAGCGCATGCCTGGGGCGGCAAGCCAGGGGGGGCGCTCTGCCGGTCACCGCTAGGGCGGCAGGCAGGCTGCCTTCGGCGGCTTGCCTGTGGAAGGTCCACTGGTCCTGCGGCTTCGGTGGATCCTCCGTGCTTGGGGAGGCAAAATGTCTAGAGCCGCCCCTGCCTGGAGCAGCCATTACAGGGAAAGTCCACCTTTGCTCCTGTAGTCCCAAGCTGGAGGGAGCATACTCTGTTGCTCTGCAGTGATCGCACAGGTGCAGGCCAGTTGTGAGGGGTTAGGGCAACTGAATCAAGAGGAGCAAGGTTACACAACAGTGTTAAAAATGTTGGTGGTTCATCTACTACCATGTGGCTAATGCTAGTAAAGCTGAACTGATGCTAGCAACGGGGGGAAAATTTAGAACATTTTTTTAGTGTAGAGAGAGGGCTTTGGAGTAAATTGATTGTGCCACAGCTACTTTACAGCTTAAGTCTTGAATAGAGCTAGAACAATGCATTACAGCATGGTTATAAACTTTGATTAGGAATAGTGTGGGCATGGTGTATAAAACACGTTTGCCTGTAACCAAATTCCAACCAGGTTTCAACCATGGTTCCAAAGATCCATTGTAGACAGGGCCAGAAATTCAACAAATAGTCAGATTAACATGAAATCCACTTTTAATTGCAGACAAACTGTATTAAGTTTCCTATTAAGGTTCAACAGTGGAGACAACTCCTTTTCTATCTCAGCCCTTCTGGAAATTGTATTTTCCCACTGTTGGGAGCCTGAATTACATGGTAGGATTAATTGCGGATACTTACTAGAACTGTAAAATTTGGGAGTTTTTTTGTTTAGATTTTTTTTCTGATTTATTTGTTAACCTCCTCTCTTCTGGGCACCAGATAGAGCTGAAAAATGAGTGACTTTTCATCTAAATTGAAGTGATAGCAATTGATAAGGTTTTCATCGTCGGTCTTTGCTTTCATTTGGAGATTTCTCTGTAATTTACAGTTGACTGAAAACCTGGCTGAATTTCTTTAGCTACCTGAATGTTTGTTTATAATTTGAGTATTCTGAAGTTTGGTGATTTGGGGCTTAACCCTGTTCCCTGTAATGAATAACAAATATTTTATTGACTTCAGTGGGAGAAGGAGTAGGCTTTCACTTAATTGAAACAAGGAGGAAGAGGGAGGAAAGTGTTTATCCCATTTGAACTGGGCAGTTAGTTAGATTGGGGATATTGGGGATTATTCCAGTTAGGAGATAAAAACTGATAATAAGTATTTCCTTTGATAGAGTTGTTTATTTACAATGATTATACATAAAGTCCTGGTTCCCTGAACACAGTGGGAATGAAACAGTAGGAAAAACCTCACTGTTACAAGCCTGTTTTTCCAGTATCCACTCTCTTTCTTTCAGGGCCACATTACCAGTGCTTCTGTCCAGGGCCGGCTCCAGAGCCCAGCGGGGCAAGCACCTGCCTGGGGTGGCCCTTTCCCGGGGGGGCGGCAGGCTGGGCCGGCGGACCTGCCGCAGTCATGCCTGCGGGAGGTCCACCGGAGCCCCGGGAGCAGCGGACCTGCCGCAGGCATGACTGCGGAGGGGGCGCTCGTCCCGCGGCTCCAGTGGACCTCCCGCAGGCATGACTGCGGACGGTTCGCTGGTCCCACGGCTCGGCTGGACCTCCCGCAGGCATGACTGTGGCAGCTCAACCGGAGCCACCGGACCAGCGAACCGCCCGCAGCTGCGGGAGGTCCAGCTGAGCCGCGCGACCAGTGGACCCTCTGCAGTCATGCCCGCGGGAGGTCCGCTGCTCCCGCGGCTCGGGGGCGCCTCCCAGGCATGACTGCTTGGGGCGGCCAAAAACCTAGAGCCGCCCCTGCTTCTGTCCCTGTCAGCTTGGCTTTCTCACTGCTTCTCTCTTGCTGTCCTGATTCTCACTCGCACACCCACGCAATACCCAGCCAAGCCCCTCCCTGCATAGTTCAAATTCCTGAGTGGCTTTGGATGTACCTACCTTTTGGCAGGAGACATGGGCCTGTGTTTGGGGTGGAGGATGCTTAACTGTTTCAGCCACCTGATTGCAATGGCTTCTTTGCATTTATCCTGGATGGAAGGTAGCGGTTATGCCTGACCTAGTGCAGCAAGATGGAACCCAAGGTATAATGGAATTTAGGTTTTTGGAAGTGGGGATTGGAAGAAGGGGGACACAGCATCAGGCAATCTCAATCAGGGCTTCAGAAATGGGAAAACTTGGCCTCAGTCCGTCAGATCAACCCACTCTTTAAGCATTACATGGATGTGCAGCAGATGGAAGCTACTGACTGGGTATGTCTACACTGCAGTCTGAGGTATAATTGCAGCTCAGGTAGATATTCCTGTGCTAGCATGGCTAAAAATAGCAGTGTAGATCTGGCAGCACAGGCCGGAGTGACCGAACTCTGGCCTGTGCTGTGGGGGTGGCTAGGGGGCCAGGGCCCTCCCACTTTTTGAAAGTGAGGGGGCCTGGCCCATCCACTTTTCATCAGGGTGGACTCACTCCTTCCCCATCTCTTCTCCCCAAGGCCCCACCCCTCCATCCAGGCCAGCATGCAGCCCCGCTGGGGAGCCTGGGCAGCTGTGGGGAGCTGTGGTGGACCCGCCACCTACCCGGGCTGTAGGGGAGGGGGGATGAGAGCAGCCCCAAGCCCATGTCCCCACTCCCTGGGCTCCCTGCCCAGCTGAGGGCAGGTGGAGGGTCCATGACTCTGGCTTGGCTCCCCACGGCTGCCTGCGTGGCTCTCCTGACCAGGCTCCAGCTGGGGAGGTGAAGGGGCACCTCGGAGCCCGGCCAAGGTAAGAGCAGCCTGGGTAGCTGTGAGGAACTGCGGCGCAGACCCTCCCCCTGCCCTGGGCGGAGGGTCCGGGGGGCAGGGACACAGGCTGGGGGCTGCTCAGGACCCCTGTCCAAGGCAGGTGGAGGGTCCACTGTGGCTCCCTACAGCTGCCTGCATGGCTCTTATCATGGCCGGGCTGTTGCTCCAAGGCCCCCCCCCCGCCCCCAGCCAGAGCCAGACTGGGGAGAGCTGCATGGGCAGCTGTGGGGAGCCTGGGTCCCTCCACCTGCCCTGGGTGGGGGGCATCGGGTGGGTGGGCAGGGAGCTGCTTTTGGCCCCCGACCCCACTCCGGCTTCCAGCTTGGCTGGGGGCAGGGCCTCGGGGGTCGGGGCCCCCGGCCCTCCCACTTTTGTACCTTGTCACAGGCTGTACAAGCACGCTAGAGACCCTGCGTGCCTAATTGTGTTGCTGAAGCCTGTGCCACTGCTGTATCTACACTGCTATTTTTAGCCACGCTAGCACAGGTATGTCGAAACAAACCACTCCACCTCAGATCACAGTGTAGATATACATGCTTGGAGTGTGTGATTAAAAATTGTGCCAAGACTAAGCAGCATTTATTAGCAAAGCTTGACTTATAGCTGACTGTCAAAGCAATGTTTAGTTTAAACTGGAAAACCAGCAGCATTCATTTTAATACACAGACTGATATGCTGGAAAGTTCTGGCCTTACTCTAAGTGAATGTAATGTCAGAGCTAGCTCTTCCAGTCACTGTGCATTGATTCCTCCAACGTGCAGGGAATTCTCCATTCTACCAGTCCAAGTTAAATATTAACATGAATTGTCAGTAGGTGAACTCTGTGCTACATTTGAACTGAGAAAGTGAGCGCCTTGGTTAAGCATTCAATCAGATGGGGAAAAAAACCAAAACACTCAAAAAACAATGCCTTGAACTGTAACTTGTTTGTTTGACTTTCACTGCACTGGAGCATGGAATTAATTCAAAGGTAATTTTTTGTTGTTGTTTTAGATTGAATAATTACATCTTCAAGTGTTTGACATTAAAACTTGAAGCAGATTTAAGCATTTAGGATATATTGCGTATTAATTTGTGAGAAATGTCCTTGAATCGTTCTTGTTAAAACACAATATGTGACCAGAGCTGATCAGAGCATTAAATTACACATTGACAGCTTGTGCCATTAGAAAATGTAGAAGAAGAAAGATTTCTCTAACAACTAGTGAAGGATGGTGTTAATTGCAAAGGTAAAAAGCCTTCTTTGGAGACTGTGTAGTCAGGTATTTGAAGGTATTTCCATATATTTATAAGGAGAAATAATGTTGGCTCATAGGAACAAAAATATTCTTTGTGTGGATCTTTACCCACTGCACCTTGTTAACAATGCTGACTGAAGCTTGCCAACAAAACATTCTAAAACATTTATCCACTGTCATATTCTATAAGTTACAGAAAGCAGCTGAGCCTGTGTCAGGTTCTTTATTCCGAAGTGGTAAAGTACTTCTTTGTGAACCTTGGCGTTAAAACATTAGAACGCTAATTGACAATTTCCAGCAATCAAAGTAAATGACTGAAATAACTTATGGGTAAAACTGAAATAAATTTCATAACAGCAGCCAGGGAGTTTCTAGGGGGCAATGGTTTCTAATGCCTCATGTTGCCCCAAACATGGTATTAGCTTAAACCACACCCTCTGATGCGCCTTGTTGTTTAATTGGCTAACTGTTCTCAGTACAAAATACATCACTGATAGCACTATCCTTTTCTAGTATAAGGAATGTTCATTCCAAATGTAATATGAAACATATCTCTAGGGGGACCAGATGTCCCGATTTTATAGGGACAGTTCCGATTTTTGGGTCTTTTTCCTATATAGGCGCCTATTACTCCTGACCCCCGTCCTGATTTTTCATACTTGCTGTCTGGTCACCCTACGTATCTCCCCAAAATTATATATTTTGAACTAATATGAGGCTCCAAATAGAATTTTATGTGTACAGTTACTGCATGCTAAATTCTACAGATATGTAAAGGAATATATATGAATTACAGTGATCAATTATTTTCATTGTTCAGCTAGGGTAGAACAAGGGAAGTTGGTCTTAAACTTCAGAAGGAAAAAAAGTATTCAAGGCCTGAATCAACAAGCCTTTAACTCCATTGTTGAGAAGTAAGAATAGGCAAACTTCCCTCGCCTAATTTCTGAACACATTGTAGGACTGAAGGTTCAGTCTTTGTTTGCATTTTGTATTGGAGAGGCTCTTTGGACAAAAGAGAAGCAGAGAGTGGCAGATTAAAAACACAGAGGCTGGGGAAGAGGGGGAGAATTTGCACAGCAAAAATATAGCATGCATACCATATAATGGGCACCAAGTTATGGCAGTCTAGCTTTTTGGGGTTTCTTCTATCCCTAACACATAGCACAAGCTTCCAGCCATTGGGTGGAGAATAGAGAGGTGCAATTGGTTTAAGTTAAAAATAAATGGATCACAAATTCAGACTATTTTTGTGAACCTCCCCAAAACTGGTTGAGACACTAGCATAGAGCATCTAATTCCACAGACTTCACCCACCCCTAATCAGAGCAGTTAGGCAATAGAACAAGCTGCCAAGGAAAGTTTTGTAACCAATATCCCTGGAAATATTTAAGACTAGACAAGACACTTGTCTATTAGAGATAGTGTAGGAATAATGAAATCATGCTGCAGCGGGGTGAACTATCACATACTGGCCTCAGCATTAAAAAAAACACAACTTTTCTATTTTTAACAAATATTTTATTAATTGTAATTAATCACGTCACCACCCATTCTCCCCTCTCCAAATAGCCAGAGATACATTTCTGCCAGTATTAATAAATTATACATAAAGTTTATGGTATAAAAAACTGAAAACAACAAAAATATGACCAGTTTTAAGAATAAAATAGCTTTATTTTTCTTTCTTTGGTTCTGTTTGTTTTCCTGATCCATAATAATTGCTGGCTGTGTCTATATATAAGCAATTCAACAAGTTTACTTTCCCAAGGCTAGAGAAAATCATTGTCTTCCAGGAGAAGAGCTGGAAGTTCCATCATTTGAGGCCTTTCTAAGCTGACTGGAGGAAGCAGTAGAAAAGACACTGTAGGGTACTATCCTGCATTTTCAGAGAAATAAACTAGCTAGTGCTTACAAAGGCCTCAGTGCTAGGAATGGATCCATGAAGACAGACCTTTGCACCTGTCCAGAGCACCCCTTTACTTCAAGTCTGTGCAGACATAAGGAGCCACTGTATGGATTTGATTGCAGGTTTAGGGCTATAGTTACATAAGGCCACATTCTGCTGTGCTTTCTTGAACAAATTTCCCATCAATGGAACACATCTCTAATAAAGACTGCACCATTTGGCCTAATGGACTGTAGACCCAGGGACAGTCCAGGTGCTTTCCTTGACTGGGAATGTCTGACAATCTTTCACCTACATTATGTAAACTTCTAAAACAATTTGTGCCAAAGATGGTCAAGAAATCTCACCTATAAAACCAGAAAGCAAAATATATAGCTAGTCCGGGGGAAGAAAACCACGACCAGCAAAAAATTCCCTTTGGACTTCCGTAAGGATGGATGGGTTCCTACAAGCACAAAACTAATACTCCTTGATCTTACTAAGCACTGGTCTACACTACAAACTTATGTCAGTATAAAGATGTCACTCACACTGTTGTATCAACCTAACCCCGAGCTTAGAGAGGGCTTCTCCAGTCACCGTAGCGATCGCTTCTCAGGGAAGTGGAGTACCTATGCCAATGGGAGAGCTTCTTCACTAAGAACTGCAGTTCACTAGTGCAGCTGTGCCGCAGTGCTGTAAGTGTAGACAAGCCCCTAGTTCCATGTAGCTATCCAATTATTGCTTAAATACATTAACAACACTTGATTTCCCTACTTCAACTGGAAGCTGAGTTCACTGGTTTACCACTTGGTAAAATAGCACATCCTTACGTTCTTCTTATAAATGGTCTCTCTTTTTATGCCCCCTAGTTCTTACCTGTCAACAAACTTCAAATAGGTAACAAGATTTAATGATGTAATCCTTGAGGGAGGCCCCAAAATGTGTCCCTGTAGGGCTTGCCAGAGTCACAGAATCACTGGGTTGCAGATTTGTTGCAGCTACACCTCTTCCCATCCTCCTATGCCCCTCCCTCCTTTAGCATGACCTGGTTCTCTTCCCCACCTCCTGTGACCCCTGTGTCCATGGCTGCCGCAGAGATGGCACAGAGCTGGCAGAGTTAGCTCTGGGACATATGCAGTGGCTATCCGTTCCAGTGTTATTCTCTGCCCGCCACCTCAAGCTGGTGCAAAGAGGCTGCAGCACAACCTTGGCCCAAAGAGTTTTAGACAGCACACCTATACATGCCTTCTCCACCCAATTGCTCAGTTTTTACCCTCCTGATGCCACAGTGGCACCAAGGGTTTCATCACTAAAGAGCAGCGCTGTTCACCTTATGGTCAGCTTGATGTATGTATGTGATCTGAAGGACATATTCAGATTGTTCAGAATCTTATCTTTATTTTTTTAAAGGTACATTTCTAGGTCTTGTTGTTCTGAAGAAAAGCTTCCAAATGTGAACTGAGTGCAGTAGAACCCCTATAGCATTAACTAATTGGGGATTGAGGAGTTCATAAAACTGAACATCTCAAAATGACAGAAGGCCCAGTGCATAAGTTGCAGTATGGTGCACTGCATCACTTTCCTCTTGTCCTTCAAACCACTGCAAAGCCATTGCCAGTGCACTGAAGGCATTGGAACATAAAGGGATGTTGACTTGTTCTTTGTCTACATTACTCTTGTGCAGGGGTTCTCAAACTGGGGGTCAGGACCCCTCAGGGGGTCATGAGCTTATTACATGGGGGGGTCGCGAGCTGTCAGCCACCATGCCAAACCCCGCTTTGCCTTCAGCATTTATAATGGTGTTAAATATATTAAAAAATGTTTTTAATTTGCGGGGGGGTTGCACTCAGAGGCTTGCTATGTGAAAGGGGTCACCAGTACAAAAGTTTGAGAATCACGGCTTGTGGATATTTGTGTGTGGGGGGGTTTTTTTTTTTGTAAGATTGGCGTTCATAAAATCAATGTTCTAATCTAATGTTTGCCTGAGTCTTCAGAGAGCCTGAGACAATGACTCAGGCAAATCAACTCCCCTGCACCCTATTGATTTCCTTGTGGTGTCCACTCTAAGATCCAATGATATTTCATTATCAACTAGCTATTTGAATGCTGATCATTCAATGGGGGAGCAGGTCAGTGAAGCCCACAGGGAGGTGGGAGTTGCTGCAGGGAGGAAGTGAAGAGGAAAGAACCCAGGAGACAGACAAGAAAGAGGCAGGGAAATTGAAAAAGGAGGCGGGGAGGACTAAAATGCTTTGGTTTAACTGAAGTTGTGGGGCTCAGTGTAGGGGAATTGGGTGGAAATTAGTAGCCTGTGATATACTAGAGGTCAGACAAGAGGATCTAATGGTCCTTTCTGGCCTTAAACTCTACAAAACTATGAAGGAAAAGAAGCAAACAGCGGACACAGTGGTGGTGATAAAGGGGAACATATTTTTCTCATAGAGTGCTGCTGAATCTGACAATAAGGTACTGAATAAATAACACCTAAAAATTCAATTGCTATATAATTCTTCCCTTGGTCTGTCTGGAAACCTCCCAATGACATCAGCAGGAGATTGCTGTGGATTGAGGGCAGTATGGAGTCCTAATTTTTTTCTCTGGCCTACAAAAACCTAAATTAACATCGAATTCAGCCCTTAGCACAGGAATCGGGAACCTTTGGCACACGGCCCATCAGGGAAATCTGCGGGCAGTTCAGGATGGTTTGTTTACCTGCAGTGTCTGCAGGTTTGGCCAATCACAGCTCCCATTGGCTGCGGGTCGCCGTCCCAGGTCAATGGAGGCTGCGGAAAGCGGTGTCCAGCATATCCCTTAGCCCATGCTGCTTCCCTGATGGGCTGCATGCCAAAGGTTGCCGATCCCATCAAATTAGTTTGACACCCTGCTATAGCGGCATTTTAGCATTGACAAGACTTGAATTTCTAATGTCAAAAATAAATAAGAAAACATTTTTTAGTTTTATTTTACAAAAATATTTTTAGGTCATCTTTATTAAGCATATATATAAGCAATAAAGGGCACAATCCTATTTTTTCCCCCTTGGCAGGTACCCTTTACCAATCTTCAGTATGGTAACTGTGACAGTTTGTTTGAATAAGAACCATATATTTGGTTACTTGGTATATGAGTCACCTTTTATTCAGTTTCTACAAACATTCATCTGAATGAAGTTTTGTAAAAATGTTTCGGGAAAGGGAAAGTGACGCCAATAATTATGTGATTCTGTATTTGTATGTGAATGTGCGCCAGGGTCAAATCCTGACTTCATTGAAGTCCACGGAGAAACTCCCATTGACTTCAATGGTGTCAGGATTTCACCCAGAACTCTTCACCTGGAAATCAGGGAACTAAAACATCACCATGTAATGTAGGTGGCAAAGCACAAGCGAACCCAGCAAATTACAGAGAGAAAGTACTCCAAGCAACGTTCTGATGACTAGTTTGTGAGGCAACCTGTGGGCTGAAGTATATTTGCAGGGACCATCCGTGGAATAATTTCATATAGCAGACAGTGTATCGAACTGTGTTCATGGATAACTCACAAACAGAAAACATTAGTGGACTATATAGGTCAATGCAAATAATTCACCTGAATCCAATCTGCCCTCAGCTTTTCTTTAAATGGGGTGGTGTGGCACTTACATACAGTCCCCTAACTTCCTTATGCTGTAGTCTGTTCAATTTAGCCCTTTCTTCCTTCAAACAGAATGAATAAATGTAGGCACTTTGGGTGAGTTGCGTGATAAAGCCAATCAGAAACCAAGCCATGAAGGCTGAGGGATTTTCCTGGGATTGACTGTAAACACAGGAACTAAGATTGTGTGTGTAAGAGAGCAAGAGAGAGAGGGATGGGGAGGGAAGGAGAGTGAGCAAGAGAAGCAGAGGTGAGTGTGGTCCCAGGAGGAAGCTGAAAGTCAGAGCTTCGTATAAGCACAGAACTCTTTGAAAAGGCAGACTTAGACTTCTGTTTATTTCTACTGTGTTCAGGGAAACAGGACTTTGTGTGCATTCTTTGTAAGTAAATGGGATAGCACCAAAAAAATACTTGACTTGTATAGTCAATTTCTTCTTATAGTGGAAAGAACCTGGGAAGGCCCCAAATATTGGCTAACCGCTCAGGCCAAAGAAGCAAGGGGAGGATACGGTAATAATTAATGTGAGTATGCAAACTTCATGAAGGGCTTGTCTAGATTAAGGAAACTGGCATTGTTGTTAATTCATTAATATAGTTACACAATGCAACCCCCACTGTAGGTACATTGCACTGGTCAACAAGGGCTTGAGCTGGTAGAATTTACCCATCACACTAGTTCAAATTTCCCTGATCTAGACAAGCTTAGAGGCTCCTGAGCAGTTGCTAGGGCAGATTTTCAAAAGAGTTCATCCTCACAACAGCTTGTTTTGGGCTCAGTCCTATAATGTGGTGAGCACCTTGGCCCTGACCTAGCAAAGCCTTTTAGCATGTGAGTAATTTTAAACATATGTGTAGCGTCACTGACTTTAATGAGACTATTACGCATTGCTGGATCAGGGTCAGAATGCCCAGCACCTAATGGAACTGAGCTCTTGAAAATCTGGCCAATATATTTCAGTGCCTAAATGGGAGCTCTTGGGTAGTGAGCTTTTCTGAAAATCTAGTCCTCAAATATCAACCCTCTTAGCTATTTCAGTAACGATCATTTTAGCAGAAATTTCCAGCATATGTTTTTATCCCAGTCCTAATTACCTCCCCAGGAGGGAAATTTAACATGAAATAAACACCACATGGGCTAGTCTACTGATTGTAGAATTATTGTTTATTTGTACTGGGGTCGTACTTAGTACAGGGGCACTGGAATGGGGGGGGGGGAAGCAGGGAGCTATGTTCCCCTCACTTTTAAAAGTGAGAAGGCTATGCCCTCCCACTTTTTATTGGCTGTAAGGGTGAGTGAGGAGGGTAGTGGGGATAAGAGCAAGCAGAGGGCAGGGTCTTGGGGGAAAGAGGTGGAGCAGTGACTTGGGGAGAAGGGGCAGGGCCTGGGGGGAAAGGGTGGCGCAGGAGGTGGAGCCACAGTTTAGGTGCCTGTGGCCCCCCCACTGTTAGGAAACTTCTGCCATCCCTGAATTAGTAGCCCTACTCATGGACCAGGACACCATTGTGGTAGGCACTGCACGGACATAGTATAAAGATGATCCTTGGCGAAAGAGTTTACAATCTAATTAATTAAAAACTTCAATATTTCAATGTAGATGAAGCTGTCTCAAAATTTCAAGTTTGTTCCACTATAGTGTTGCAGAATCCATGAACATTTATCATTCAGGTCTAGCTTGCCCCAGTGTACATAGGACCTTGCTGTTAGGTACATCATACTGGTTCCCCAGGCAAAATAAACTATGCCAACAAAAGGAATATAACTGTTTGTATGCACTAGGGCTTTTGCTGGCAGATGCCAGTTAGCGATGTGATTCTTTTGTTTTTTTTGTCACACTCCTAACTGACATAGCTATGCCAGGAAAACTTTTAAATGTACATCAGGCCTGAAACCAATGTCTGAACTGTATGTGGTTGTTGGAGAGCCCACTTAATTTTTCAGAAGATTCTGGGCGTTAGCAAAAGCTGGTCAACAGTGGAATTTCATTTTTGCAAAAAAATGTCAGTTTCAAAATTTGTTCCCTTTTGATGTGGAACAAAACCAAGACCTTTCAGATTTTTTCAGCGAGAGAAACCGTGCCCACTCCAGAATAGCCAATAACCCAAGTTGGAGCAAGGATTTGGACCTGGGTATCCCATGTGAGTACCCTAACTACTGGACAATTGACTAGTCTGGGGAATTGGTCTCTCTCATTTTGAACACAAATTCCATCCTGGACTTGAGAAACCTTCCCAATGAAAGTTTTGTTGAAACTGATATATTTCCACAAAAGGGTTCGGTTTTGACAAATCAGCATTTTCCAACAGAAAAATGTTTGTTGTCAAACAAATTCCTGACTAGTTCTAGTGTTAATTTGAATGTCCTGGCCAAATTCCATCTTGGGTAATTGGATTATGTTTACCCTTAAATTACTTCTGAAGGTCAGTTGTTATATCATGCCAAACTAATTTGCCTAGCCATACTTCTCCTTTTCAAAGAATCCCTAGTGATCAGTTTCATCCCAGAGGTCTATGTTTGCATGGACAAAAGCAATTCTCTTATAATTAATTTAAGCAGCTTTTCTGCTTTGAATATAATGGGCCAGATTCTGATCTCCATTATTCGGGTGTAAATCTGGAGTAGTTCCATTGACTTCAGTGTGGAGAAATAGCCCAGAGTCTGGCCCATTATGTCTTCCTTGCCTCAAGAAAAACATGCAGAGGTGACACTCTCAAAGAGTTGCTGGTAAGCAATCTTCCTTTATCATACGTAAAGGACCTGAAAGCTGAATACAGCTTGTACCAGAATCTTTCATTTCACAAACAGTATGTATCTTCTTACACCATGAAAAAACATCAATTGCTATCAGATAAAGGGATACTGATTAGTTACTTTAAAAAGAATATATTGAAAGCAAGAGTGGAAGATTGCATTTGGTTCAGCTACAGTTACTTAGATACCTAATATGCAAAAGTCATGGAGCAACTTTTATGCTGGATTAACATTCAAAATAAGGACTCTGAATATTACTGTAGCAAAACAGCAAACATAACTGGGCGGTTTGACCAGCTTTCATTCTTATAACATTATAGATGTATTGTCTGAACTTCACTCTAGAACATCCTTTTGATTTGAGGTATCTACTTTCCAGTTATATTTGTGACATCTAATGAGTGGTAGATGCCCCCATGACCTGGTAATCTCATTGGTCCATCAGAATATGGATCATGCAGACATTTTTGCATAACCAAAACTGCTATCTTTAATATATTCTAGGCTCTTCCTTCAGTCAGTGGCAGGGCAAGTGGTGTCTTTGCTGCATCAATGGGTTATCAGAATGTTGAAAAAAAATCTGTCTAGTAAATGCTTCTTTTGCTTTAGTCTGGAATCACATTGTGCTTCTTAAATAAGTTGTATGGCCTTTACCAAGTGGTAATATTTTGTTTACCAGAATTTTTAAAAAAGCTTAAATTACTGGGAATGTGGCATTCCCTCTCAGTACACTGTCATGTAACAACCTGAAATCACTAATATAGTCTTAATTTGGCATCTCTAACAGATATTTATTTTTGGCATCGCTTTCGCGCAGAGTATGAGTGGGTCTGATTCTCCTTTTGCTTGTATTGTTTTCACACAGTGTAACTCCATTGGCTTCAGTAGTGTTGTTCCTGACTTCTGCCTGTGTGAGAGTAGAATTGGGCCCAGTATCTTTTTAACTTGCCCATTTTGTTACAGGATTTGCATATATAACTGAACAGATCACTGCCCTTCATCATAAAAATAAGTGCCAGCTTGTTTGATCATTCAATCCAGCTAACTAGACACATTTCAAACAACACTGGTGTGTACACCACTGATTCAGTATTTTAAAACAGCCACAGAAATTAAATGTAAGGGATTTGAGGCCCCACAATGTTATTAAGTAAATATCCAGTGATGATAATATGTTGGATACATGAGTGCCACTGCTAACTTAATTCCATTTCAGGATACCAAGAATCACAAACACCTCTTCCCCACTTTAATTGCTGTGTTTCATTTGTTTGCTCATGTAACGCAATACTTTGGACTAGAATAGAGACTGAAAGGTCTCAAATAGTTTATTTCCTGGAACAAGCCCAGAAATGCAGGAGAGGCCCAAACACGTTGAATATCGATCGTGAACAGCAGCTAGCCTTTTGCTTTTTTAAATAACAATTTGCTGACTTCTAAATTGATTATTATGATGCCGTTTTGAATTCCTTCTGTAGTACGAATTCTTTAGTTTGCATAAAGGAAATATTTAATGGCAGCAGGCTGCTTACTTTGGACAATGATTCACTTTTAGCATTTTAAATGAGACATTGGCTTAATAATCAGGAGATTAGTTACAATTCTGAATCATATGCTACTGTGTCTGCCAGTTGGTAGCCAGACACTAGAGCAGATATGTCCACTGGTGACTGGACATGAAATGTCTCTCTCTCTGTCTGTCTTCCCCAGGCATATTAACAAAGTAAGCACGTGAGCCAGGAACTCTTTATCCTTAGGCAGCAACTCTACCAGGTGAGCCATGATAAGCTTGTCTCTTCTGGAAATTATTACAAAATGACAGGATATTGAACCTGTCAATGTTGGGTGAACTTGTGAATACTGAAGTCCTCTATCAATATACTCTGCACTTCTTGCCCTATAGTGGACTGTTCATTTCCACCTAGCCAGATCAGACCATCCTGTGTGTATATCAGTAGCCTTGTATTTTTTCTGAACAAATAAATGTATAGCTTAATTTGCATTTAGTCACCGCTTGGGATGCTGTTTTGTGCCCTGAGTACTAAATAGAAGTTTCTAAATCAGGAAATTCTTCAGTTGAAATTCCTGGGGAAATTTTAAGTAAGCAAAACATAATTACCCAAGGTAGAATTTGGCCAGGCCACTGAAAAAGATGCATTATATAACCACAAAGTTACTCTTGCAACTCATCCAAAAGGTAGCAGTGTGCCCTCCAGCACAGTACTCCACAGTGGGTCTGTGGTATAACTTTACTCCTACCCCATTTGCTACAATCCTTTCCCTGGTGGCTTCCTTTCTTATTTCTTTCTGCTTGTCCTGGTGACTGTTGCATCCCTTTCTTTTCCTTGGTGGCTCACTTTAATCCTGGGGGGTATGGTTGAACAAAAACAATGGAGAATATGCTGCAGAGAGCAACCCAGTATTATCCTCTAGCTCCAGTGAGAAGGTCCTATGATTTTGCAGGATAACGATCTGAGTTCTATCTTACTGCTGCCCTGATGTACCAAGTGGCAGTGGTGTGCGCATAATGGCAATAGCAGAGTCCTCTAGGTGGTAATTAATTCCTTGTGTGGGTATGTTGACATTCTCCAAGATATGCCATTTTTTGACATTGGACACATATGACCAACTGGGTAGAACAGTGGTTTTCAATCTGTGGGACGTGGACTATGTCTAGGGGGTCCTCAAAAGGTTGTCATTACCAGAGAACAGTGGTTTTTTAGGGGTCCGCAATGAAAAATGTTGAAAACCACTGGGGGAGAATATATACAGAATGAGCAGCAAATATGGATTGTGCTTAGAAGTACTGAGAGTTTGCACAGTTTGTTCCTTTTAGAAAAGGGCACGAAAAATGCACATGTGAACCTGGTAAATTAATGAGTGTATTTGTACCTAGTTTCTCTCAACTTGAATGTGTGAATAGTTGTTCAAAAATATCTTGTGTGCTTTGGGCCCAGAAGCTATCATTGTAATTCATCAAGTGCACAGACTAACCTCACTGCCCAGCCAGTTGTGACAATTTAGCTCATTGTGACTGTAATATTAAAAAATGTGTTCTCCTGCTATGGCCTAATTTGCCTTTTCCCTTTTTTGCTGATAATGTAGCTGCACCCACACTGTGAACATAGTGTAAAAAGTTTCTGTTCTTTTGGCATCTCTTATGGACAAACTGCCAGGGTCTTTGCAGCTTCAAACAGCAAGTAAAATTAAAATATCGATGCCATCGTTGGCTAGATTTGTGACATGGAGATTTATTTCTTGAAAATGTGCCTGTACAAATGTCACTCAGCAGCATGAACACTTAGGCAAAATACAGATGTATGTTAACCCTACCTAAAGTTCTTTTTTTAAAAAGATGGGCCTGAACTAGAAATGAGCTCTGTTTTATATGTGTGGGTCCCCGCCACGCCCTGGGGGTGTGCTAGGGTGACTAGGTGTCCCGATTTTATAGGGGCAGTCCCGATTTTTGGGTCTTTTTCTTATATAGGATCCTATTACCCCCCACCCCCATTCCAATTTTTCACACTTGCTGTCTGGTCACCCTAGGGTGTGCACATGTGTGAGTCCCAGCTGCTCCCGCCCCCCTCATTGAAGGAGGTGTGCAGGGTTACTGCCCTGGGAACTGCAGGGCACCGTGGACATGGGGCTGGCTGGAGGCAGGGCAGGGGCTGACTGGAGGTAGAGTCTGGTTGCAGGCAGGGGGTGCAGGGCTGGTGCGGGCACGGCAGGGGGTGAGGGGCTGGTGCGGGCAGGGCAGGGGGTATTGGGATGGTACGGGCAGGACAGGGGGTACGACAGGGGCTGGCTGGAGACGGGCTGGCTGGAGACAGGGCGGGGGTGTGGGGCTGGCTGGAGACAGGAGGTGTGTGGGGTGGGCTGGCTGGCTTCAGGCAGGGCCGCAGGGGGATGCGGCAGGGGTTGGCAGGGCTGGAGGCAGAGGAGTGCGGGACTGGCTGGCTTCAGGTAGGGGTGTGTGGCTGGGGCTGGCTGGAGATGGGCTGGTGCGGGCAGGGGTTGCGGGTACAGCCCACCCTGTACGGTAAGTGCCCCCTCCTCCTCCATCCTCCACCGGGGTAGCAGCAGCAGCCCGGGGCTCCCCTGCATCCACCGCCCCGGCCTTGTAAATAGCCGAAGGAGTCCTGGGGAAGCGGCTGGGCTCCAGCGGCTATTTAAAGGACCAGGATGGCAGAGGCAGCAGGAGCCCCCCCCACTACCCCAGGGCTCCAGTGGCTATTTAAAGGGCCGGGGCGGTAGAAGCAATGGGAGCCCTGGACTTTTTAAATAGCCCCCAGAGCCCCGCAGCCCTACCCCAGGGCTCCAGCAATGAGGCTCTGGTGGCAATTGAAAGGGCCTGGGGCTCCAGTCCCTGCTGGGAGCCCCAGGCCCTTTAAATTGCCCCCTGGGGAAGCCGGGCCACCCTGGGACAGTGCACCAGCTCTTGCTGGTACGCCGAACAGGGGCTTGGGCGCTGGGGCCCTCTTAGGGGCGGGGCCTGATTCAGGGGAATTGGTTGAATTGGCCTAAAGCCGGCTCTGAGGGGCAGGGTGCAGGGCCTGTGGCAAAAAGTGGATGGGTGAGGCCTGTCCACTTTCAAAAGTGGGAGGGCCCTGGGCCCTTGCTCCTCCCCCTCTGTTCTGGCACCCCTGCTTCCTATGTGACTCAATCGCTTTGTACCTGAGTTCCACGCCAGTAAACTAGTGATAGTCGTATTTCTTTTCTGTCTGCCTGTCTTTCCACTCTGTCTGTCTTGTTTATTTATATTGTAAATTCTATGCAGCGGAAACTGTCTCTTAACATGATGGGTAAAGCCCCTAGTACAATGAAGCCCTGATCTTGGTTGAGGCCTGTAGGTGCTGCTGTAATACAAAGAAAAATAATGATTGAGTCTAGGTGGAAGTAGCGATTTTTCTGAAAGTTTATCTAATCTGTTTAAACTACCCAGTCATCATAGCTATTTATATCCAGTCATATCTGAATAGCTGGTGACATTGTTCGCAGAAGTGTGCGTCAACTAGATTCCAAGCTGCTTTACAGAGAGAAGCAGCTAACACTTTTGTTTAAACATCAGCACTCAGTTTATGATTCATAACTATTATTAAATCAAGGTTGATACTGGCTTATTGTCTGTTTGGCCACAACTGCACTAGGAAACAGTACCCTTTTTGACACTCAATGTCGGGTACAGCTGCCTCATGGCTCCAGTCACTGTTGAAAATGGTTGTTCCGCTTGGAGAAAGGGCCAGGTGAGTTCAAATCTGATTGTAAGCAAGCATGGTCAAACCTTAGTTCTAGGAGGGGTTGATAACACTATTATACAATACAATGAAGGGTGAACGTGGTCAGTCCTGTCTGCACAAATGGAATAACACTTCTAACATTAGTTTTAGGTGGGGCTGGGATAGGTAGCCAGACACTAAGATAGGTAGAGGGGAAATCTGGCATCAAACACAGCAACTTTTAATTGTACACACAGACTTCCATTGGTATTGGCCTTTCATGGTGACATCACAAATAACATTACTTTTCATCCAGATGGCACAGTTGCCCTTCAGTTGGTGCCTCCATCTCTAAACTCAGAAATGCTGGGCTATAATTAAAAGTGTAACAATACCTGTCACAGTTTATTCACTGAGCTTCTTACTCCATACAATTTTGTACTGCTGGGCTGAGCTAAACTGGCACAGTTGTCCTTCAAATGCCCTTTTGGATAGCGTGATCTAAGATGGAAAATTAACAGGGAGCTAAATGTATTCTCCAGTACACAGGCCTAAAAAGGAGAGAAGGTTGCAAAGAAAGCAGGAAGTCTGAAAAAGTCTTGATTAAATTTCCATATATGTTTGTTCTGAAGATACAGCAAGTACCAATATGAAAAAGCTATTAAAATACTCCTGCCTGCTCCCTTTTTTCTGGAATGTTGCTGATTGCAACTCCTTCTACTGAAGTTTTTCCCCTTTGAGTGCTATAATTCTGAACTGCTATAAGAGCACATATTTATAATAATGCCAGGCAGAAAAACCCAGAATCTAAAAACACGTATATGGAGGGCCAGAGATTCTGTTGAAATAAAGTTGTTAATGGAATTAGAATCACAATGACACACTGTGTATGGTTTCCGTTTATTGCACCCTGATGACTTCTGAAGGAAATGGGCCAGACTCCTACAAATTCTTGCAAATAGTGAGGAAAATATATTTTAACGCACAAGATAAAAAATGAGCTTTTAAAGCAGATTTAAGTGTAGCTGGGCTTCAGGATAAATAGTCTTTTCAAAGGCATTTGGAATCTGTTTCATCAATCAAATTACTGAGAAGTGATGATTAAGCTGTACTACATCAGATCAGGAGCAAATTTTAACCCAGTAAACTTCTTCCACAGCAAATACTAGGTTTTGGGTCACTGAATAGTCTCCATACTGACCTTCATTGCAGGCACTTTTCTAGTCAACGACAGTGCTTTAGACAAGTGTGGAAGGTGACAAGCATTTTTTTTCTTTTTAGCTTAAGTGAATTTTGTGCTGTTGCAAGGAGCTGGGCTGACAGCAGGGTCACTGCTCTACCAAGTTGCCTCTACTTGGCTGGAAGGGACCACCTGTAAGGCCTTGTGTACACTGGGAAATTGGCCGGCATAGCTATAGCAGAATAAGCTATTTCACTGTAGCTATTCTAGAATAGCTTCCAATGTGGATTCTTTTTATTCTGGAGTAAAAATGATTTTATCCTGGAATATTTACTGCATTGTGTGAGTTTATTCTACTATAGTTATGCAGGTCAGTCTACCTGTGTAGACGAGGCCTAAGGATAATAGGATAGGTCAATTTTCATGTCTTTTTCATCCCTGGGGTTCCAGGATGAGATTACCTAACAAGAATGCTAATTTTGATTATGCTTCTGTGGTAGGGATAACTTTCCATTAGGAACTGGACTGAGAAGGCCTCCTCATGTTATGTAAGCCACTAAACAGGTACCAGTTTCAAAACTCTGTTCCTAATGAGACAGATTTTCCAAAGACATCAGCACTCTCAACTGGGGCCAGATTTTCAACAAGAGCTGAGCTCATGTTTGGCTCAAATGAGGTGGCCAGACTTCAGTACCCAACATCTCCTCTTATTCTCAATGGAGCTAGTGCATGCTGAGCTCTTCCCCAAATGTGGCCTAAATCTACTGTTAAGTATCTTTGCGTCAAATTAGATCTGCTCAATTACACTTCTAAGTAGGTATGCGGTACAGCTGGTCAAAAAATAGAATTTCCATTCTGTGGGAAATTATGGCATTTGAAATTTGTTTTTATTTTTAATCTGAATGAAAAGTCAAATTTCATGCAGAATGGCAATTCTGAAACCATTATATTGTTTTGCTTTTGATGTCAAAATATTTTATTAAATACAATACACAAATGATTGAACTATTAAATTTAATGTTATATTTAATATAATTTAAGACAAAATGATAAAATAGAAATGAAATATCACCTTATCAAAACAAAATGAGAAAGTTGAAATGATTCATTTTGATACTTTTCTGTCTAAAATTTTGTCTAAATTGACACCTTCCCATGAAACATTTAAATTAGGATGAAATTGTATTTTTAGACAGAAAACTGATCCAGTGAGAACTTTTTTGACCAACTTCAGTATCCAGATGCTTAAATCAGCCTACTAAGTGTCTCAAACACTTAAAATGTCATATGGATTTAGGTGTCTATTATTTGGTGCCCAATTTTGAAAACAGGACCCCAGTTACAACCAACATGGACTAAATGTGAAGTGATGAAAGGCTCCTGCAACAGCTCATTATTATCCGCTGAACCATCTATCCTGCAAATCAGATAATTGCTTTAGTAGGAGGAAGTAGCTACTCTTCCACATTAAGAAATACCAGCTGCAAATGAATCATTATGATAGATATCTGTTGTCAATTCTATCCTCAAATCATGTGAATTCCAGGTAGAATTCCAGCTTGAAACAAAACTCCAGATCCAAGCAACTTAAACATTTGAGCAAGTTCAGATTCAGAGGTGGATCTGAATTTTTGTGGACTGGGTCCTTCTTTGATTCTAGAGCATCTCCAAAGGCTGGGGCTGGGTTAATTCTAGAGCATGTCTGGCTTGCAGAAACTCTAATGCATGTTAAACTAGAATTCATTCCAGCATAGACAACGTTTGAAAGCTTAGAGGGCATCTCCTGAATGCAATGCCACTTCCCTCTTCCAAAGACCCAATATGTGACACCTATTTATGGTCAGGAGAAAGGGGTGTTGTGGAATTTCTGCTGCATGTTTTAGAAAGCAAGAAAGGTACTTGGAGGGCAAAGGGATGTATGAATGAGATGGAAGATTGAGAGACAAAGACTGTGGAAGAAAAGAGGAGAAGAGAGACTTCAGGGGTTGGATAAGCAGCCATACTTCTCATTATTTATTTGATCCAAATGTCAGAAATCAGTTTGGTTTGCCTCTCACTAGTTTTTGACCTGAATTGGTAATTCTTCTAGCCGTATTTCTTCTAGAAATAGTGTAACAATTTAGCCAAAACCCTGTGATTTTTTTCGGAAATCTTTTGTCTAAATGCCATTATAACCAACAAAAATACATTTACCATGAGCCTGTAGCTTCCTAAATCCCATAATCTTTACTTCTTTCTTAATGTGCACACAGATAATGATTTTCTTGTTCTTATATTGACTTACTTTTCAGCTTTTATGCATTTTGACGGCAGGGAGGGCCATATCCTCATGCCTCTCAATCTCAACCTCTTCATGTGTCAATGTCAAAAATTAAAATGCACGAAACTTGAATCAAAACCTCCTGCAGAATCTTCAGACCTGTAATGGACTCATAAACAAAACCATCCCTGGTAAATAATGTAATTTAGAATGTTGGTATTGAATAATGTGTATTTTAGGTTGAAAGTGTTTTATGATTGAAGGCGTTACAACTTTCATTTTAATCCTAAATGAATGACTATCAAAACCAGAGTTAGAATGGAGCCAAGAACGTATCAATTTTTCAAAACACCATTTACAAGGCATATTTTTGATTTTTGTTTGGTCACATGTCCCTAGATATTATGCAGGCTGTGCACTGACTTGTGATTGAAAGATCTTTGGTGTATGAGGTGGTGGGTTTTGTTTCTTCAAGCTTTTCCTTTACTGCCATTTAAGATGGAAATGGTCCCTTTCCCCATTCATTTTAATTGTCTGCTGTGAATTCAGCGGTTTTATGTTGGTACATTTGGCATAATTCCATTTTATCCTTCCTCACCATGCTGGAAGTGGGCTCCAGATCAGAGACACTGAAAAGGACATGCATTAGTATCAGTCTTTTGAAAATGGGCATATTCCCAGAAGCACACAGCTGCTTCTTGATATTGTTTAACAAATTCAAAATAGCTGAATTTGTCATAGGTAAAATCTTTCTGTGTCTAATAATAACGGGTGAGAAAAAATCTCTGTTGCTTTACTTTTATGTTTTACAGACATCAGGATGCATAACAGCTGTGAAGTCCAAAGGATGAAAACTTTGATTTTGAAGCATGCACAACTTCGCCTAATTGCCTCTAATCCTCATCAGGAATAGTTAGCATTTAGAAAGAAGGAGATCTTTCCATCTCTTTGAGCTTCCATCTGAGATCTCCCCAGTCATTTGAGCAGCCTGGCAGAGTCTTCTGCTATTCACTGGTAACCCAAATTCCTTCCCTTCACAATTCATAAACTATAATCTAAGGAACATTTTGTAATCTAGTGATGTCACATGATCTCTATTGCCACACTCCCTGCTAAATACATGCTCTATGCTGGATCCATGCAGGAGCACTTTATTTTAAAAGACAATCCTTAGTTTCAGTTTCTCCATTTTGGTTGCACTCACCAGCACAAACCAATGCTATGTGTTGTGGCATGACACTGATATTCTTCACAGCGATTCTTTTATGCTTTTATAGCATGATGATATCACAGTTCCTTCATATATTTTGTTACTGTGGTATAATATTAAAGCAGTCATATGGCCTTTCATATGCAACTTGCTTTTTTAACCTCCTGAGGATTAAGCTGGCTGCGTTGTCTGTAGTGAGGTCTAGTGTTTAGAACAGGTGATTCAGAGTTTGGATACCTGGATTCTGTTTTTTGCTCTTCCACAGACTTTCTATGTGAACTTGAGCAAAACACTTATCTTCTACATCCCTCAGTTTATCAAAAGGGTGAAGGGGATTCAGCTGCACTTGCTTACCTCATAGGGATGTTAAGAGGCTTAATTAATTGTTTACAAAGCACATTACACAGTGCTTCTAAACCAAAAATCTCACAGCAAAGCATCAGTCCTCCCGTGACACAAATTACAGAGCAGCAGGGAGATCTCCAAACTCCCTGCTATATACTAGAAAAATAAAATGCTGACCTGAAGGCACTTTTGAGGAAACAGGGAAAGTGATTCAACTGTGGACATTTATGGTCTGAGCACCTGCAGCCCTTACTAATTTCAGTGGGAGCAGTGAGGGGTAAGTGTCTCTGAAAGCCAAGCCAATAAAGAATAGACCTTATAGTTTTTTGCTGCCTCTTGTGTCATTCAGAACTTTCGCCCACCTCCCCTTGTGCATCCAGGTCAACAGGTACAAGATGATCACTACATGTCCTGCCAGATCCTGCTGTGGGCCTCACAAGAGCAGGAAATTTCCTTGCACTCTCCCACTTCTACTCTGCACCCACATAAAAGCCAGGCAGACTCTGTCTCTTATTAAGAATCTTCCCTTTTAGTACTAAAGAACTTGGCTATAGGAAAGCAAAGCTCTTCCATTGTTAGTAAAACTGCACCTATCTTTCCACATCAGCCACCAAAATGTACAGGAGCTGGAGTCTTTGCTCCTTTTTTCAATCTTGTGAATTTTGGGTGGCTGATGGAATTTGTGGCACTTGAGGAAAACCCTCCTTAGTGATCTGAACAAAGCCACTCAATGTATTGTCTGACAGCCTTGGGATTTGATTAACAAAATTGTTAACTCCATTTGAAATGGTCAATGTTCTTTTAGTATTTTTTTCTTCAGTATCCATTACTAATTACGATACTGAATCGAAGGCTACTCCCACCACTGTACAGATTAGTTTGGAGAGATGTTTTGCTTTTAGTAGTCATAACAAACTGGCATTGGTATTTACTTTAAAGCACTGGTATGTTCAAAGAAACACGTAGTTAGAGTGATAAATCAGTATCCTCACACTTTTTTAATCTGAAAAAGGAATT
The DNA here is from genome assembly GCF_020497125.1 of Mauremys mutica. NCBI lineage: Eukaryota > Metazoa > Chordata > Testudines > Geoemydidae > Mauremys > Mauremys mutica. Next base: position 269,130,403 of record NC_059073.1, read on the forward strand.
CAAGGGTGCAATTTTTAATGACTTAATTTATATATACAGCATATTTTCTTATCTTCCAAACAGATGACTGGTATGGCACCATTCACCGTAATTTGACAGGTGGGCACTTCACATTGTGTAATGGAGCTATAGTGTGAACAACCTGTGTCAAACAACATATGTAGTATCATTGTTTAGGGGACTGATCCTATAAGGAAGTGGCTATCAACCTTTTCAGACTACTGTACCCCTTTCAGGAGTTTGATTTGTTTTGCATACCCCAAGCTTCACCTCACTTAAAAACTACTTGCTTACAAAATCAGACATAAAAATACAAATGTGTCACAGCGCACTTTTACTGAAAAATTGCTTAATTTCTCTTTTTTACCATATAATTATAAGATAAATCAATTGGAATATAAATATTATACTTACATTTCAGTATATAGTACATAGAGCAGTATAAACAAATCATTGTTTGTATGAAATTTTAGTTTGTACTGACTTTGCTAGTGCTTTTTACGTAGCCTGTTGTAAAACTAGGCAAATATCTAGATGAGTTGATGTACCCCCTGGAAGACCTTTGAGTACCCCCAGAGGTACACATGCCCCTGGCTGAGAATCACTGCTTTAAGGGGCTGTATTTGCCTGGTAAATTGCTGAGTTCCCTCAATTCCCAGTGAAGTCAGAAACCATAGTGATGGTAAAAACTGCTATATAAACTATAGCAATAGCTAGTGTGCACTACAGTACATATTTCATGGGCCTATAATAAATATTGTGATACTTGACCTGTAGTAAATACGATGCTACATGTGTAAGATACTTAGCGTGCAAAGATTTATGCATTTGCTGATTTTTATTCATGTGAGTAGTCCGGCTGGGCCTGATTTTCATTGCTGTAGAGGGGCTCTAGTGTAAATGACTATCAGACCTGTTGACTTCTGTAGGGTTGCCAGCACTGTATTTCAAAAATAAGGGACTGTTTTCTTAGCACCCCAGCCCCACACCTCCTCGTGATATTATTATTAATTATTATCATCATAATCAATAAACAAATAATAGCAAAATAATAATAAGCAGTACTCACCTACATTCCCCAGGAGTATTTCTTGCTGCTTTTTGCAGCACTCAACAACTCCCAATCTTGTTGTACAGAGATGAGGAAATAAGGGACGTCTCTTGTAATAAGGGACTGTTGGAAACCCTAGTAGCACAAATAATCCTGTTGTTTCTGCAAAAATGCTATTGTAAAATAATGTAATTTATTTGTAGCAATGTTAATATAGTAAATTAAACTGATAGTAAATTGCAGGAAAAAACTTCATTAATATTGAGTAAAATGTGACCTGCAAAGGAATTTTTTAAACTGTAGTTTTTTTACTTCTTTATGCTGTAGAAAGAGGCCCGAAAAGGTTTTTTGTTTTTTTAACCCTACAGAAATATCAGAAATGTCAATTTTAGTCTTCCTTAATTTTGATCAAGGACCTCTGGACGATCTCAGGGATACTTATTGTGAGCTGTTACATCTTAATTGAATTGGTGTCAGTTTTGAACCTTTAACAACTATTGTATTTCAACCAAGATTTCTTCTGTCACTGGAGTTCAATAGGTGATTACTAGTGATTTCTAGGTTCCCAACTAGATATGCCTTATAGAGGCCTGATTTTTAGAGGCAAGGTGCTCAGTACCTTTTGGAAATCAGTCCTCCTTACGGTAACTCAAGTTTGGCAGTCAAGATCACTGGTCAACTTTGAAAATCTTGGTCAAAGAGCTTTAGATAATCTGAATAAAAATCTCTTCAGTTGTTCTCTTTTTCAGTCTCTTGCCTCTTATATTCTACTTTCTGAAGTGTTCCAGTCACTATAGAATGTTGTGGTGTAGAAAAGACTTGAATTCTGAATGTGTTTAAAAACAAACAACCCCTCTCTCCCCACCCCGCACCAAAAAAAAATCCTCCTTTTTTTATTAAAAAAAAAAACGCTGTAGGTCTTCTGTGTATAGAATAAAGTAGCAATACATCCATTTTCCCTCCTTTTGTGGATCACCTTTTAGAGTCAAAAGATTCTGTTACTTTGGGAAAAGACCCTTAATTGAATATAATTTGTTCAAAAACTATCTTTAGAAATCCAAAAATTCATGGTTAATATTTCCTAAACCATCTTGACTCTGCAGCCCTATCACTGCAGCCAACTCTCCATATTCCTCTCAGGGCAGGTCTATACTACAGCCCAAGTTGATCTAACTTAGATCACTCAGGAGTGTGAAAAAGTCCACCTGCTCCCTGAGTGATTCAAGTTTTGTGCTGTCCACACAGGCGCTATGTTGGTGGGAGACACTGTCCCGCCAACATGGCTGCCGCTTCTCACCAAGGTAGTTATGCCAACAGGAAAGCGCTCTCCTGTCGGCATAGTGCGTCTTCACCAGACGTGCTACAGCAGTGCAGTTGCATTGGTGCAGCTGAGCCTATGTAGCACTGCAGTGTAGACTTGCCCTCAGTGAATCCTTTGTATATACTTTGAAAAAGAATATATGACTTGACTGAGTTGACGAGACTCATGATCAGGGCTGGCTCCAGCGTTTTTGCCGCCCCAAGCAGCAAAAAAGAAAAAGAAAAAAAAAAAAGCCGCGATTGGTGGCACTTCGGCGGCAGCTCCACCGGTGCCGCCGCTTCATTCATCAGCAATTCGGTGGCAGGTCCTTCCCTCCGAGAGGACACTGAGGGACCCGCTGCCTAATTGCCGCCGAAGAGCCGGATGTGCCGCCCCTTTCCATTGGCTGCTCCAGGCACCTGCTTGCTGCGCTGGTGCCTGGAGCCAGCCCTGCTCATGATGGTGGTTTGCAAGGCTGCTGTATTTGTGTAGTTTGAAGGTGGAGGGTAGTAAATGTGTATTTCAATGTATTGGTTATATGAATAGTTATGTCTCTGATACCAAGTGTGATCCTTTGCCACCACATTGCTCCATGCTCTTCCCATGGTGTTCCAGTGATGTGGAAATGGAGGGAGGAGTCTGGAGCAGGGGCGGCTCCAGGCACAGTGCTTGAAGTGCGTGACTGGGGCAGCAAGCCGTGGTGGGGTGGCCTGCCGGTCGCCGTGAGGGCGGCAGATAGGGAGCCTTCGGCGGCATGCCTGCGGGAGGTCCGCCTGTCCCGCGGTTTCAGCAGCAATTCGGAGGTGGGTACGCTGAAGGCACGGGACTGTGGGACCTCCCGCAGGCATGCTGCTGAATCCGCGTTATCAGCGGACCTCCCGCAGGTGCGCCGCCGAAAGCCGCCTGACTGCCGTGCTTGGGGCAGCAAAATACATAGAGCCACCCCTGGTCTGAAGATGGCAGACTGAAGTTCAGGGGACCTCTGGATTCTTCTCTTCAGACCCCCAGGGGCATCAAGCAAAAGTGAATACAGTCTGAGGCATCTCCATTAGGTGGTGTCCCTGGAGGTATGGCACCTGTAAGGACAGTGTTTCTACAGGTCAGGGCCAGGTGGCAGAGAGAAGCTATGTCCCATGGGTGCTTGAGGAGAACCTCAAGCTTCTTCAGGGAGTAGAGATGAAAAGGGACCAACCACCTCTCATTGGAAGAATTCCTAGGAACCTCAGTCCGTTAAAACCTGTTCAGTTTCCTCTCCTGTATGTGGCAATAGCCCATACAGTGGCAATTAGGGCCTTTGTAAGATTAAGAGAAAGGTGTAATATTCTTAATGATGCGAATCAGTGGTTAAAATCATGATTTTATATGAGTTTCACCTCACATCTGGCCAAATTCTGCTGGCAATGATGCTGCTGAATTGATTAGTCAAAAGGCAGAGTCTAATTTTTCCTTTTGGTCTATTTTGATTTTTAACATAACTATTTTTGAACATGGACTTAAACTCTGGAGAGGTGCATTTGGAATTTTCAATAAATATATTGTTAAGCATGTATTGTAATAGTTGTCCTCTGTAGAAAACAGTGACAAAACTCAATCTGCTTTGTATTCCCTTTCTTACAGGGAAATATAGAATAATACCATTGTACGCAGGGCCGGCTCCAGGCACCAGCTGATTCTGGGGCAGCAGATTCTAGGGGGCGGCTTCCGCCCAATCCTAGGGCGGCACTGACGCTTTTTTTTTCTGCTCTGGCCGCCCTGTAGGGGGCAGAGGAGGGCAGCCCGCGTCCTTCCCTCCCCACCGACCGGAGCAGCACGGAGGTGATGAGCGCCCCCCTGAAGCCCTGGCTGCCCCCTTCTCTCCCTCCCCTTCCCCCCATTAGAGCGGGCGCATACTCTGCAGCACAGGGAGTCCCCTGGCTCCGGCCGCCCTGTAGGGTTTTTTGTTTTGTTCTCCCCTGCTTTGCCGTTCCCCCACCCCCGCTTTGCCGCTCCAGCCCCGCCGCAGGTTGGTTTTTTTTCACCTGCTTTGCCGCTCCAGCCGCGCAGGGTTTTTTGTTTCCCCCCCACCCTGCTTCACCGCTCCGGCTGTGCTGCAGGTTTGGTTTTTTTCTTCCCTGCTTTGCCATTGCAGCTGCGCCGTTTTTTTGCCCCCCCCCACCCTGCTTTGCCGCTCTGGCTGCACCGTGTTTTCTTTTTTTTTTCTTCACCTGCTTTCCCGCTCCAGCTCCCTGTCCCGCCCCCCCCCCTTTACCGCTCCAGCCCCACCGTGTTTTATGGTTGTTTTTTTTCCCCCTGCATTGCTGCTCCGGCTGTGCTGCAGTTTCCCCTCCTCCCCCTTTGCCATTCCAGCCCCGCCATTTTTTTGTCCCCCACCCCACCCCGCTTTGCCGCTCTGGCCCCACTGTGGTTTTGTTTTTGTTTTTTCCCCTGCTTTGCCACTCCGGTGGCCCCCCCCCCTTTTTTTTTGCTTGGGGCGGCAAAAAAGCCAGAGCCGGCCCTGATTGTACGTACATTTATTGGCAGTTATGTAGATCTGAGTGATTTAAGGCATAACCAGCAAGCAATAATAATGCACAGTAATACAAAGTGTGCGGTTAAGATTTGGGTGCACAAGTTGCTCACTTGCTCTCTCTCCATCTAAACCTAAAATTGTAGGTTCTGAAGAGATTCATTACACTTTTTTTCTTTACGTGTTTTACCAAGCATACTTGATGGACTTTCACAGGTGCAAGAACTAGATTATTTTCAAATGAAAGAGACAATAAATAAAATGCTACAGTGTAGCAGAAAAGTGACCTTTTAAAGAGGGACTGCATACAAGATTTCATATCCCTAAAGAAAAATGTAAGCACCATTAATTTGGAATACAAAACAAAAAAACCAAAAACCCTGCACTGTTTCCAGATTCATTCTTGGAGTCTGGAATCTGCATTTGCTTACAGACAGAACTATCTGCGTTCCTCTCTAGCAGAAATATCCGGAAGAAAGTCCCTCACAAGGAAGATATTTCTGTGGGGAGAGGGAGGATTTCATACTGGAATAGCCTGATCGCTTGCTGCTACTAAATTATTAACTGGCTTTCTAAGCCTCTGTGCTGGCAATTCAGCTTTTTTTCTCCTTCAGGCAGCTTTGGCTTGAAGTACAGTAATTGTTAACAGTGCAGGAAGACTGAAAGTGGAGGGAATTCAAGTTTATACTTCCTTGAAAACTGTTACTGCAAACCGTTCTGGTTCTGGTGTCCTGACTTCATTATAAATAAGTGTCTGGGAGGTGGTGATGTTATAATGGCTGTGGTCAGCTCATTAATTTGTTTTCTTGCTGAGGGGAAAATGATTTTGTATATATACATAATTAGGAAATTGATCCCACTGCATCTGTGAGTCGAAGTCAAAAGTTATTCACCTCACATGTTCACATTTTTAATATACTGACAAAAAGGTAAAAGGGGAAAAAAAACCTGTGTGACTTTAGTGGCTCTATAAAGTAAGGGGCAATTGGCACTGGGTTGAACTACTTAGAGAGTGTAGGCCATTATTGTACAGGGTCCCCTGCACAGCGTTACCTATGTACCAGCCTTGGCCTGGAGCCTGGATGTGTTTCAATCCTGCATATTTTGTCTTGGATTTGCCAAAGTGCTGCTGCTCCTCATGCTGGGTTTGCTCAGGGTCTGTGAAGAGAGCCTGAGCATAGTTCAGAGAAACATATACATTGCTAAGCAATGTGAGCAACCTCTATGTCCACACAGAACAGAGCACTGGTGAGTATGTGTGGCACGACCAGGGAGCTAAGAATAGTTGCTTAAATACAATCCAGTGACTGCAAAGGGTCTATGCAGTGATTGCTTTTAGGATTTGCAATTGTTCCTCTGCTATTGTGGGGTTGGGGCTTATTTGATCATGTTTAGAAGAAACTGATCTCAGCAGCAGTCACTGACTGATCTATCTCTGAAGGCTCCTGTGAAACGTTCTGTCTCCCTCAGCCATTGGCTCCAGGCCTCCTGGCCTCTGTTGGCCACAGTGTTCCTGCTAGCCTGTTAACACGATGTGCTTCCTCCCATCTTCCCACACTTCATATTACTGGACCACAAGGAACAAAGTAGAGAGCTGTGTGAGTAATTCTTGACAAAGTCTGACAGAAACACATTAACGCTTTTTTGGTGGAACATTTCCCCCCGTTGTTTGACCAGCTCTAGTCACAAAACACCATGTTCTATGTACTTTTCAACAACTCACCTCTGTCTCTTATCATCCTCTTCTACCCCACTGCAGGATTGAGTCCTTTCTGAATAAAGGTTGCCAGTTGTTCCCTATTACACCCACTCAACGGGAGTGGACATATTGTGATATATTTTAGGGTGAAGCCATCAAACTCATTTTTATTTGTGAAAAATGTGAACCTCTTATTATTTAACACTTACATTGTGTAGCCAGGTATGCCAGGGCCCCATTGTTCTAGGTTCTGGATAAACATGTTGAAAATTATTAAGTCTCCAGAAATGAGAGTAACAATTAGTTGTGGTCTACATGTGAAGGTCTGTCCTTTCCCCTTTCTATTCTGGGGCTATTGCTTCTATTTTCTTTTAGCAAGCACAACACTGATAGTAATTACTGCATTTATCAGCATGGTAGATAATGTAGTCTCATCCAAGGTCACTGTGTATGATACTTGAAGTATTTGAGGTGGGGGCAAGAAGAGGAGGGTATAATAAAGGTGAAATATGAGCACTGCACTTCTATGACTTCTCATAAACTCTCCCCAGTGGCTAAACAGTTCATTTTTCAAGCTCTGGTGATGACCTGTTTAGAGAGTAACAAGTTCACAAATCGCCACTGTACTAGTGTGCAAGACTATCACATGAGAACGGCCATACTGGGTCAGACCAATGGTCCATCTAGCTCAGTATCCTGTCTTCCGATAGTCACCAATGCCATTTCATTCAGTTCGTAAATAGCCTGCAAACACATGCCGATTTTTATGAACTATTTAGTTATCTGAAATTGTCCAAACACTTTTTATGTCAACATATTTCACTCCGTGGGTGTTCAGAAAGTATTCTCTTTGGCTATGTTTTTGGCTACTAACCATTCATCATTTTAGATATGTGATTATCCGCAAATAAACAGCAAAATAAAGACAATGGATTTTAAGAAGGCAAACTTTAGCAAACTCAGGGAGTTGGTAGGTAAGATCCCATGGGAAGCAAGTCTAAGGGGAAAAACAATTGAAGACAGTTGGCAGTTTTTTCAAAGAGACATTATTAAGAGCACAAGAGGAAACTATTCAACTGCGTAGGAAAGATAGGAAGTATGGCAAGAGACCACCTTGGCTTAACCAGGAGATCTTCAGTGATTTAAAAATAAAAAAAAGAGTCCTACAAAAAGTGGAAACTAGGTCAAATTACAAAGGATGAATATAAACAAATAACACAAGTATATAGGGATAAAATTAGAAAGGCCAAGGCACAAAATGAGATCAAACTAGCCAGAGACATAAAGGGTAACAAGAAAACATTCTACAAATACACTAGAAGCAAGAGAAGACCAAGGACAGGGTAGGCCTGTTACTCAGTGGGGAGAAGGGGGAAGGAAATAGTAATAGAAAATGTGGAAATGGCAGAGGTGCTTAATAATTTATTTGTTTCTGTTTTCACCAAGAAGGTTGGTGGTAATTGGACATCTAACAGAGCGAATGCCTGTGAAAATGATCAGAAGAGGCTAAAATAGGGAAAGAACAAGTTAAAAATTACTTGAACAATTTAGATGTTTTCAAGTCACCAGGGCCTGATGAAATGTATCTTAGAATACTCAAGGAGCTAACTGAGGAGATATCTGAGCCATTAGCGATTATCTTTGAGAAGTCATGGGAAACGGGAGAGATTCCAGAAGACTGCAAAAGGGCAAATATAGTGCCAATCAATAAAGAGGGAAATAAAGACAACCCAGGGAATTACAGACCAGTCAGCTTAACTGCTGTACCCAGAAAGATAATAGAGCAAATAATTAAGCAATCAATTTGCAAACATGCAGAAGATACACATGCATCTGACGAAGTGGGTATTCACCCACGAAAGCTCATGCTCCAATACGTCTGTTAGTCTATAAGGTGCCACAGGACTCTTTGCTGCTTTTACAGATCCAGACTAACACGGCTACCCCTCTGATATCTAGAAGATAATAAGATGATAAGTAACAGTCAACATGGATTTGTCAAGAACAAATCATGTCAAATCAACCTAATAGCTTTCTTTGACAGGATAACAAGCCTGGTGGATAGGGAGGAAGCCATAGATGTGGTTTATTTTGACTTTAGTGAGGCTTTTGAACTGTCTCACATGACCTTCTCATACACTAACTAAGGAAATGTAGCCGCCTTAGATGGAGCTACTATAAGGTGAGTGCATTACTAGTTGGAAAACCATTCCCAGAGAGTAATTATCAGTGGTTCACAATCAAGGTGGAAGGGCATATTGAGTGGGGTCCTGCAGGGATCGGTCCTGGTCAATATCTTCAGAAGTGATTTAGATACTGGCATAGAGAGTACACTTACAAAGTTTGTGGATGATACCAAGGTGGGAGGGGTTGCAAGTTCTTTGGAGAATAGGATTAAAATTCAAAATGATCTGGACCAGGTGGAGAAATGGTCTGAAGTAAATAAGATGAAATTCAATAAGGACAAATGCAAAGTACTCCATTTAGGAAGGAGCAATCAGTTGCACACATACAAAATTAGAAATGACTGCCTAGGAAGGTGTACTGCGGAAGGGGATCTGGGAGTCATAGCGGACCACAAGCTAAATATGAGTCAATAGTATAATGCTGTTGCAAAAAAAGCAAACATCATTCTGGTTGTATTAGCAGGAGTGTTGTAAGACACGAGAAGTAATTTTTCTGCTCTACTCTACTCCAATTAGGCCTCAGCTGGAGTATTATGTCCAGTTCTGGGCACCACATTTCAGGAGGGATGTGGACAAATTGGAGAGAGTCCAGAGGAGAGCAACAAAAATGATTAAAGGTCTAGAAAACATGACCTGTGAGGGAAGATTGAAAAGAATGGGGTTGTTTAGTCTGGAAAAGAGAAGACTGAGAGGGGACATGATAACAGTTTTAAAGTATGTAAACAAGGAGGAGGAAGAAAAATTATTTTTCTTAACCTCTGAGGCTAGGACAAGAAGCAATGGGCTTAAAGTGCAGCAAGGGCAGTTTAGGTTGGACATTAGGAAAAACTTCCTAACTGTCAGGGTGGTTAAGCACTGGAATAAATTGCCTACCGAGGTTGTGGAATCTCCATCATTGGAGATTTTTAAGAGCAGGTTAGACAAACACTGTCAGGAATGGTCTAGATAATTAGTCCTGCCATGAATGCAGGGGACTGGACCAGATGACCTCTCAAGGCCTCTTCCAGTTCTATGATTCTGTGATTACCTGCCTAAAGCATATGGTATTATTTCTTCTTTCTCTCAAGATGACTGAACTATCTATACACAGGAAACCAAAGGAAATTCAAGATGGTTGTGCAAACACTTCCAGCATGAAACTTTGTGTGACTTTTAGTTCCATGAACATATTTGCAGAAATGAAAAATGATTGCAGAAAATGAATAAAAAGAATCACAGTTTAGAAGGATATCTGCAATTTTTATTTGCGTGAATAATCACAAATAGTTAGTTATTGCAGTGTTCACACAGATGTAGTTATTTCTTTGGAAGGCTGCTGTGTTGTATGTAATGATATCCTACAGACTTGATTGTATTATAGAGATACAATTGGCACATCTTATTAAAGGGTAACAAAGATTTCTCATGTGGAACCATGGCTGGCCCCAGGCACCAGCGAACGAAGCAGGTGCTTGGGGCGGCCAATGGGAAGAGGCGGCACGTCCGGGTTTTTGGTGGCAATTCGGCGGCGGGTCCCTCAGTCCCTCTGGGAGTGAAGGACCCGCCACCGAATTGACGCCAAGGAGTGAAGCAGCGTGGTTGAGCTGCCGCTGAAGTGCCGACGATCGTGGCTTTTTGCCAGTTGGGACGGCAAAAAAGCCTGAGCCAGCTCTGTGTGGAACTTTAGAGAGACACATAGAGAGACACCTCGGGAGTTATAGCGCAGAAAGCTGCTTTACTGCACAGGAACTTGCCAGTGTAGATGGGGCCAAAGTGGGGAGGTAATATCTTTTATTAGACCTGCTTCTGTTGGTGAGTGAGACAAGCCTTTTAGCTACACAGAGCTCTTTTCAGGTCTGGGAAAGATAGTCAGAGTGTCACAACTAAATGCAAGGTAACAGATTGTTTAGCATAAGTAGTTAACCCAACCCATATTGTATGTGGAGCATAGAAATAATTGAAAAAAATAAGTTTCAGTTCCAGTTAGAACATTGAAAACATGTATTTGTGATGAGAGTTATTAGCTAATTTATCACTCTACAATTTAGACCCTGATCCAAAACCTATTGAAATCAATGGCAGTCTGTCCATTGATTACAATGAATTTTAGACTGGGCCCTTAACGGGTCTCACAAAGTTTTAAAGCTGTTTTACTGCCACTTTATAGGGTAGTTTTTGAATCCTGCTTAACTGAGGGAAGGTATCCCTTGAACTCTTTCTTGTTGAATACACTTATGATCATCTAATCTGATGATCTGCATAACAGAGGCCATAGGTTTTTACCTGACGATTCCTGCCTCAAGCTCATAACTTCTGCTTGAGCAATAGCATGTCGTGTAGTGTACCTTAGTATAAACTCAATTAGTGGTATTGTGGAGACGGCTCCAAGGTATACTATTGAAATCACACGGCACAGGTGATACTGTGGTTTAAATAAAGATAGTTTAAACTCTAACCCAGTTAGAGCTAAAGTGGAGTCTGTCAGATGGGAGACAATTTCCAGATGGATCAGTGTCCAATAGGAAACCTTTAATGCGAGGAGACAGTTGTAGTAAAAATAAGTCATTGCCTGATATATTTTACTTTTATTATGTAGTCCAGAGACAGAGGTACAATATTGTTTGTCTTAATCTGTGTCTTGTACAAAAGACACCCCTCAACTTTGATTCTCTCTTTATCTGCTTACAACTCCTGGCTGATGAGGAATTACAAAATCCAGCTTGTTTCCTAAGCCTTTTCTATAAGTGTGCACAGGACAAAACCAAAGCAAAACAAAGGTTGTCTGAAAAATCTGAGGTACTTTGGGTTTGTAAATCCTTTCAGGAGATCCTGTGTTTACTAGAAGTGAACTACATGGGTTAATTTGCTAAAGTGTTTTGAAAGAATTAGCCAAATGAGAAAAGAAACAATTACCTGAAGTTGCTGCTTGTTGCCAAGAACAAAAGTAAAACAAATCAGTGGCAGGATGAGTGGATCCGGTTAAATAATTATGTCTCTCCAGCAGGAAGTCTGTCTATCAACTGAAAGGTGAGACAGCAACATAATGACAATGCCCTGTGGATCAACTCTGAGATTTTTTTTAAAAAGCTACCAAAACACTAGAATAACTGACCAAAACTAACATTTTAGCATTAAAGCTCAAGCAGTAGGCGGCCAAATTATCCTCTGATTCATGGACATCTAGCTCCACTGATGTTAGTGGAGTGCATGGGGGTAACTGAGGGCAGAATATGACTTTGTCCATGAAATGTCTGTTTTAAAGCTGTACAGCTGTGATCTGCAAAAGTATCTCTGGCATTTCCTTCTTTCCATGTAGGAGGTGAGCCCCACAAAAGCATGCTGAAAACTTGTGCATTAAAATGAAATAGGTAAAGATGAGTGTCAGACTCCATTTGTGACATGGGAACTGTGGGTCATAGATGCATTTAAATCAGTCGGGCGACAAAGGACAGAAAGAGTTTAATTATAAAAAATACATTTTTAAAAATAATTAAAACCTCTACAAAATCTTTTCAAATGTGAGTGCCTAGAGTTAGTTCCCGTCATCTCTAATTAGCCCCCCCTAAATAAATGGCCTGATTTTTTTAAAGGCAAAGAGCACCTGCAGCTTCCATTAACTTCAAGGGCAATCGTAGGAGCTCATCACCTGTGGAAATGAGGCCTGTTATTAAGTGGACATAAATATGGGTTTAGGAGCCTAACATAAGGTGCTCAAGTTTGAAAAATTTGGCCTTAGTTTCCAGGACTGCCTATATAGCACCTCTCAAAATCACTACATTCAGTTCTTTGTTTTTGTTTTTAAAGACCACTTCATTCTCTAATACCAAGAAATCCAAAATTAGCCATCTCTATTTTGAAAACATCTGTGGGTAACAGATTGGTGTAGAGTTTTGAAGTAATCAGTTCTGCTCTTATTTACATTCTGTAATTAAGATGACATTAACCTGCTGCTACATAATTCATTTTGATTGAAGATTTCTTTGTTTTTGCTATTTGGCTGCTAAGAAATTTACTGTCAAGAAAATAAAACAAAAGCTTCATCTTCTCTTTGGAGAATTAGGGTACTTTGCCTTAAGAATTTTTTTTTAATAATCTGTTTTAATATAATACAAGAGATACACAAATCCAACGAAAGGGCTTCTCCATTTAAAAAAAAACAAAACATGTTAGATTTTAACTGTGGCCATTTTCCAGGAGAAGCTATTGTAGTAACTTTACAAAATGCTCAGTATCTGATGGATTAAATCATTCATGGACACTGTGGTTTGGTGTGTTGGTTTCTTTCTTGATTATGACTAGCAGTCACATGAGCCCTGGGGTGTCTGGGACATCATAGAATATCAGGGTTAGAAGGGACCTCAGGAGATCATCTAGTCCAACCCCCTGCTCAAAGCAGGACCAATCCTCAGACAGATTTTTATCCCAGTTCCCTAAATGGCCCCCTCAAGGATTGAACTCACAACCCTGGGTTTAGCAGGCCAATGCTCAAACCACTGAGGAACACTATGAATATAGCTGAGTGGAATTTTTTTTTTCTGCAGAATTTTTGACCTTTCTGGGAAAATTGTAAAATGGAACATATTGATTTGGAAATGCTGCTGTGATGCCCCATGGGAACTATAGTTCAGGTGCCTCATGACTCCATTCTCATTTATAAACTGGGTTTGTTGGCAGGACTACATCTTCCATGATGCACCAGGATCACCCCTCTTGCTGAACTGCTGTGATGCATCATGGGAGATATAGTCTGGCTGGGGAGCCTGATCCATATTGGAAACGTGGGCATGAGGCATCCAAACTACAGCTCCCATGAGTCAGTGTGTTAATATTTCCAATTTTTATTTTTTAGGTATTTGTTTTTTCATTGAACAGTCAATATTTTCTGCAGAAAGCAGACACTTTTTGTGAAAAAAATTAATCAAAACCCTAATTTTCCATTGAAAACCAGTTTTGATGGAATTTTTTTCACCAGACCTAGTTGTGAAGCTATTGCAGAGTTCATGCATAATAATGGCACAAATCTGCCATTCATTGTTCAATGAAAACATAAAAAGGGAACAGGGTTTTTATGTGGGGTTAAACTTCATTAGAAAGGCACTTATAAAAGTCAGACAATATTGTTAATGACAACACTACACTGAAGAAACATGGCTTTATGATTTGTAAGGTCAGCTACACCATGTCATCATATTTAAGGCTCAACTGGTGATATTTTGGTTCTAAATTCAATTTTTTTTAGTAGCTAGTAATTGAACCATAAAAATTCACTCTAGCCTGACACTAGCCAGACAGGATATCAATAGATGGTAGTATTTTATCTATTTATTTTAGGTGATTTTTTCCCTTCATAGGTGAAAACAATAACTCCCTCAATTAACACCCCGCCCCCCCCCTTCCCCATAGGCTTTTCAAGAAGAATTCGCTTCATGGTTACTCTAGTGTAATGAGTTTTGGAATGAATCCTCTGCCCCAATATTAGGCATGCATTCACTCCTCTGCCCTAATGATGCATGGTAATTGGACTACATCCTCATCTCTCAAAACAGAAAAAACAACTCTCAAAAGCTGCACCCCATCAGAAAACCATACAGAGTCTTACTGTCAAAGGGAAATTATCATAGATGAGTGTTGATAATCAACAGCAATCAAGCTTGCACATCTAAAATAAAGCAGTTACTCTCAAGACCTATATCATGCTTAGCCTACAGTAGATCAAAACCCAACCCAGATTGATTGCACTTAGAAGGTTCTGAAGTAAGATATTCATAAAAGTTCCAGGTCGCATGAAATATTTCCAAGCTATTATTAGATAGATCTGGTTGTCATCTTCTCTGAGGGCATGATCAGTAACTATAATCTGTATCATAATGAGTGCATGCAGGTGGGTGGCTCTTTCTTATTACAGTGCATCTTCATGACTATTCTAGTCATCGGGAGACCCAAGGATGACATCTATCAGTTACCTTTATACACATGTCATCTAATACCTAGGATGCTGGTTATACTTGGTGTTTTTTACCTGAGGGGAGGGTATGATAAAACAAGTCAGATAGCAAACAGTGATGTTTGGCATGCATCTTGTTTCATTTTTTTTATTGCTCTTTCCTATGGTTCAATTACTATGGGTTGTGCCATAGGCTAGAGGAAAGACTGTGTTTAGATCTCCAGATTGGAAGTAACATGACAAATAATTTCCTCTGAGAATTACTTTCCTGTGGAAATTCAGGCAAGACCAATATTTTAAGCACTTGCCTAGTTTGTGGAAATCATGAATCTATGCTGTTCTTTCAAAACTACTAAAATATGATTCGACACTATTCCAACAACCTAACTGAGGGTTTCTGAATGGAATCAAAATATATGTTGAGTTTTTATATTTGTTCATTGCTTTGGTGAGTATGTAGTTTCTGTAAACAGCTAATGCATTTTGAGTTTACAACTCAACCTTGAGTCTACAGTCACAGCGGCTTGGCTAGTATTTCTGCTAATACTTTAGCTAATTTAAGTAGATGTACCATATTCAGTATCTGCCCTTCTGTAAGGTAAAGGTTTAATATAGAAGAGACTAATTACACTGAGTGCTATTTGATGTCTTTGCAAAGTGTGTAGTTTGAGTAAATACCAAGCTCTTTTGCTGTGTGAAGGGTACAGCTGAAATATTTCAAGCTTTTGGATGTTGTTCTTAACTAATTTTCCTGTCTTCTGCATACAGGTGTGTCATCAGATATTTGACCAATGCATGAATAAAAAGCTGTCCTGTCCAAACGATTCCTAAAAGGGAGATTTTTCAAAGGAAAAATGGGAATTAAGTGCCCAGCTGCTGTTGATTTTTCAATGGCTGCTTGGTGGCTGAAAGCCCTTTCTGCCATTGAAAATCTCTAACTAAATGGGAGATCAGGGGGACCAGGACTCTTGGGCTTTTTGTCTTGGCCCTGCCATTTTGCTGTGTGACCTTGGAGAAGTCCCTTAATGGCTGTGCTTTGGTTTCTCCATCTGTAAAATATATATAATGAAAACAGCTTTGATGAGATGTTGTGATGGTTA
Source organism: Mauremys mutica (assembly GCF_020497125.1). NCBI lineage: Eukaryota > Metazoa > Chordata > Testudines > Geoemydidae > Mauremys > Mauremys mutica. The sequence goes on from NC_059073.1 coordinate 269,146,168, forward strand.
ATGACCTAGAACCAGATTTTCCTACCCTTATTTGTGTTGAGTAATAACTTGCTCTTTGAGTATTTCCATTTATTTCACTATTCAGTACCATTCATTGTGAGTAAAGGATCTGGCCGGATCTGGCTCCTAATGTTTGCAAAGTCTTTTGGAAAAGTGCAAAATATTAAGTGTATAATGAATACCCTAAACTCAAAATCTTCCTGATGAGTTTATGTGGTTGTTGTAGTAAAAAGAGAAATTATATTTCCCTCGGAAATAAGTATTTGTAAATTTTGAAACCACTGCATTTTTAGATAACACATTTTGGCCCAGTGTTGAGTTGCTGAATTATAAGGATACCAAGTAAATCCACTTAAGACCTTAAGATGTAACACCCTACTGGAGGCAATTAACAACTCTGAGAAATCAAATGGAAAGTGGTGAGGTTTCATGTTGAAGCAAAAAGACTCAGAAGTTTAAGGGAAAACATGGAAATTGCCTGAATGCAAATTAGAGGTGTGTGTGAAATCTTGTCTTAGCTATTAGTGAAGACTGACAAAAATAATTTTATTTTTGATTGTTGGATGGTAGGGAGAAGTCTGAGGAAGAATTCCATTCCCTAAGTGGAGGAGGAGCTCACTAGCAGGCAGCCTGTGGAGGTGAATAGACCGATGGGCCTCCTGATTCAGAGGGAGCTTTACGGGAGGTTCAGCTGCCTTGGGTTCCTGACTATTGAGAATTTACCTGATCTGCTCAGGGGAAGAAAGACTCTGGACACTTGCATGGTCTGGGCTCTGTCCTTTGATGTATTTTGTTTCTCTGTCTTTGCCTTTTTCTGTAAGGAGACTAGGGGAAAACAATCCAGAGGAGCAGTGATGCAGCACTCTTTGGGGGTGCAGAAACTTGCTGCCCACCACAGAGCCCTGGACTGGCACCTGGTGGAGAGGGTGAGCCAAGATTCTCCTACAACATCTGGATGGGGCTGAAGGTGAAAAGCTTCCTCAGATACAGGGGAATCTGGATTGGAAGATCATATAACTTGGAGGGCCATGACTCTGGAACCTTGGCCTGGTGAGGCCTGGGACCCCTTGCCTGACAGCAGGATTGTCCTTTATTGGACTCTCTGTATACCCTGAAAAGGGTGGATGTGATTCATTGCCTGGCCAGAGGTCTGAGTCGCAGGAAGGTGCTGACTGCTGCAGGGCTAGAGCAGCTGTCAACAGGGGCCACCAGGAAGGAAGAGAACCTGCTATGCCATGCCTGACCACTAGGCGGTGCCAGCAATGAGTGATCCCCTTCATATACATGCTAGTTAGATGAGTTGAGTTTACTGAGTACAGACTATTTACCGTACTTCTTAGTCCAGGAATATCCATAATGTGGCTAGCTGTTGACCATGAATGTTGGGTCTTGCTGTTGTTTTTTCTCTCTGAATTCATGTCAAGCTCATACTGTCTGAAACCTTGGCTTTGGTATCAATCCAAATGGACATTGTGGTGCTTAGGACCAAATTTATTTGTGGTGAATTGATAGTAGGTATATTCATAGCCTCTGTGTTGTATGGGGAAAATGACAAAAGCTATTTTCACTGATAACTTACTTTCCATTTCTTTTTGTTGCACTGTTTATTATGTATTCTAGCAACTCAAAATATTGAACAGAGTAAATAAGCACTATGGAAATCCACAGATCAAAAATATTCATAATGCTTAGAAAGAAATACATATGTTTCTTTTGGTCTCTTTAGGAGGACTTTTGTTTTTCTGTTTTAGTCTCATTAAAAAGACAGCATGAACTAAACAGATAAAATAGCCACTCATTAGCCAAACTTGGCCAGATATTTTCTATCAATGCACTACTGTAAATACGGAATAATGTCACTGGTTTCCCTGGAGTAACTCTGGGTTTATCCAGGTGTACCTAGAGCTGGAGAAATAGTGGGGAAAACAGTGCACAAACACATTAGGGAATTCTGATCTGATCAAACAAACCTGTTCCAAATTGTGATATGATCTGACCGTGTTCATACTCATTGGCTCTCTGGTGAGTACTCTGGTGACAGGATTTTGTTTGCATGAATATTTAGGGAAGAACTCTTATATGCATGCAGCTGGTGCCTGCAGAAGCAAGAGCCAGATTCAATATCTAAGGGTTCCTCTTAACATTTCAAGACAAAACCATCTTGAATACCCACCCAGAAACCTAGGAAAATGAAATACCTCCCCTGAATGTTCGTAATAGGCAACGATTCCCCACTCTCAAGCACTGACTCTGTGTATAACAAAAGAAAAGGTGGGTTTTTTTGTATTGAGGGGAGAGGGAACACAGCATTCATTTGGGACCACAGTAATAATAACTGAAAAGCATGCAAATAATAAGTAAAGTATCAGGGGTTGGACACCCATCCCGCAGTATCTTGGCTAGTGTCCTTTGCCTTGTTTTCCCAACTTGCAGTATGAAAGTCTACTGGAGAAATGTCCCTTCGCACTCCTCCCTTGGCCATACCCTACTCACGGTTTATTTTTAGAGATCAGCAAAGTCCCAGAGTCCCACAGGCACATTCAGGTGCGTTCACCTCCAGCCCTCACAGCACTGGCTTACACATGAATGAGCACACGCTGTGACCTCCCAGCACAGAACGTTGGCATGACTCAAAACATTATATTTTGGTGTTTCTGAAATGAACTAGTTGAGGATTACTGGTTTTGCTGAGAAATGTTGGTAAATCCGCATAGAACAAAAGCAATTTCAAAAATACCCAAACTTTAGCTGGTTCCAACCAGCTCTACTCTTGAACTGATTTAAGAAGAGCCATACTATAGGGTTGCACTGATTTAGGGAAGCCAGTTTCTGAATGTTAGTTTAGCTGAAACTAATCAGTGCAACCTGAAAGTGTAGACAAGGCTTGATGGGGGAGGAAAAGGCAGAGTAGTGTAAATTGAACATGGAGTGTCAGCCTTCAGTTTGGGTTTCCTGGCAATTGTTGGTATGTGTCAAACTCTATTGTTTACATTATTTTTTACTTTTAAAAGCAAACACTGCTCCTGACAACAAGCTCACTGATACCTTTCAGCTATCTATTATTTTATTTACAATACAGCATTGGTCCTGTGGATTGTCCTTTATGACAGCTAAATGGAAAGACAGAGCTGTCAATGTCTGCTGGTTGTGGTACTGTAGTAGTATCTAGTTCAGTACTATTTGCATATTCATCCATTCTCCATGTTAACTACCAACTAAAAGAATGAGCCAAAAAAATGTTAAAAAATATTTTGAGTTTGAGGCAGTGGGTTTTCTAGTACATGTAGTCTTACCTGTCTGTCTGTTACTGCCTGCTCCTATTCCCATGGAGTGAGTGCGCAGGAGAGGTCTATCGGGTGTAGAGGAGGGTGTCCTGGATACTTAGCTTGTGACTATGCACAGCCTCCAGTGGTCACAAAACTTTGTGTAAGGGGATGTCAGGGACCCTGGCTTCAGGGCTGCCATATACCACACTAGTGAGTGATCCTGTCCATTCACACAGGCTATATGTAGGTGCATTTTACCCAGAGGGAGTAGGCAACTGAAGCCACATTTGAACCCCACAGACCTTGTTTTCCAACATTTCGGTGTAATTGCTAGACCACAATGCCTCCCTTAACTAATATTTGTAATAAATGTATATGTTACAGTTAAAACATGGCTATGTGGTAGCTGTTGGCAGTCTAACCATGAGGCTGTGAAATTAACCTTTGATCTTTCCCAGTTTAATCAGGAAATTGACTTTGGGAGTTATTCCTCAACTCTGGATCTGTGGTTAAAGTTAGACATCACTAATAGGAAGTCTAGTATCAGGAAATGTGTGAATGTTCATCCACACAAACAAAAACAAACCTTTGGCTTACATACAGTTTTACTGGAATTTTCCTCTACATTCTATTTCCTTCTGTAAGTCAGTAAAAAGTACAAGCAGCTTGTTAAAATCTCTGAAAAGCTCGAGACTTTTTTGGGGCCACTTTTACTTCAGGTGCCTATTACGTATTCACAAGAGCTTTAAAAGTCTGGGATAGGGATTTCAAATACTTGTGTGGGTCATCTGTAAACAGGTACATGCAATTCACCTTGATTATAGCTCTAATTAATTATGGTATTTTCCTTCCATATAGACAAAAGGCACTTTCTTCTCAAGGATCACATTTGGTTCCTGGTCCAGGTCAGTTTTCCAAATCAGTTAATTAACTTCAAGTTTGTCCAACTCCATGATTTAAAATCCATCATATAATCCAGAGAGAAAACAGGTTTGGAATGAAGGCATAATTTGGCAGTATCATGTTAGAGATTTTCGTGGAAAAAAATCATCAGAAAAACAGTAAAAGGAATATGTGTCCGGTACAAGCAATCTATGACTATTTCAAACACACTTATCATAGAATTATAGGACTGGAAGGGACCTCAATATGTCCTCTAGTCCAGTCCCCTGCACTCAAGGTAGGAGTAAATATTATCTAGACCATCTCTGACATGTATTTGGAGATTTTTAAGAGCAGGTTAGACAATGATAGTGATTCCACAACCTCCCAAGCTAATTTATTCCTGTGCTTAACCACCCTGACAGTTAGGAAATTTTTTCCTAATGTCCAGTCTAAACCTTCCTTGCTGCAGTTTAAGCCCATTGCTTCTTGTGCTATCTTCGGAGGATAAAGAGAACAATTTTTTCCCTCCTCCTTGTAACAACCTTTTATGTGATTGAAAACTGTTAAGTCCCCACTCGGTCTTCCCTTCTGCAGACTAAACAAGCCCAATTTTTGTCAGTCTTCCCTCATAGGCCATGTTTTCTAGACCTTCAATCATTTTTGTTGCTCTGCTCTAGACTGTCTCCAATTTGTCCACATCTTTCCTGAAATATGGCAACCAGAACTGGACACAATATTCCAGTTGAGGCCTTATCAGAACGGAGTGGAAGAATTACTTGTTGTGTCCTGTTTACAACACTCCTGCTGATACATCCCAGAAGGATGTTTGCTTTTTTGCAACAGTGTCACACTGTTGATTCATATTTAGCTTGTGATCCACTGTAAGCCCCAGATCCCTTTCTGCAGGACTTCTTCCTAGGCAGTCATTTCCCATTTTGTATGTATGCAACTGATTGTTCCTTCCTAAGTATAGTACTTTGCATTTGTCTTTATTGAATTTCATCTTATTTACTTCAGACCATTTCTCCACCTTGTCCAGATCATTTTGAATTTTAATTCTATCCTCCAAAGAACTTGCAACCCCTCCCAGCTTGGTATCATCCACAAACTTTGTAAGTGTACTCTCTATGCCAGTATCTAAATCACTTCTGAAGATACTGAGCAGAACCGTACTCAGGACCGATCCCTGCAGGACCCCACTCAATATGCCCTTCCACCTTGATTGTGAACCACTGATAATTACTCTCTGGGAATGGTTTTCCAACTAGTAACTCACCTTATAGTAGCTCCATCTAAGGCGGCTACATTTCCTTAGTTAGTGTATGAGAAGGTCACGTGAGACAGTTCAAAAGCCTCACTAAAGTCAAAATAAACCACATCTATGGCTTCCTCCCTATCCACCAGGCTTGTTATCCTGTCAAAGAAAGCTATTAGGTTGATTTGACATGATTTGTTCTTGACAAATCCATGTTGACTGTTACTTATCACCTTATCTTCTAGGTGTTTGCAAAATGATTGCTTGACTATTTGCTCCATTATCTTTCCGGGTACTGAAGTTCAACTGACTGGTTTGTAATTCCTTTAGATCAGGCCCTAATGTTAATATCCACAACACCCCTATTGGAATTCCCATTTAATTTAAAGAAGAAAATAATCTATAGTAATTTTGAAGCTGCACCCAAATCCGTTAACTGCCCTACCTGTAAACCTGGCCTGAGCCTGCAAACTTTTTCTCTTTGATTTAGATCCCAGTTTTATAATTAAATCCTTTGCATCCCTGCTGAGCTCCATTGATTTCAATGTGATTTGCATGGGCGTGTAGGTCCACTCACTCTGATCTGACTGCAGGTCTGGCCCTATGCACCTATTGCTGTGAGAAGCTCCACTGAAGTCTATGGCCAACCTGTCCTAGCTGTACTCTGTGCAAGACCTGAGGGGGGCAGTACGAAGTCCTAGTCCTAAGAGAGTGTCCCACAGAACAGAAAATGACAAGGTGCACAACAGGGGATTCTGCAAAATAATACTTAATAGCATCCCCATCTCCTCTCATAACCTTCTTAGAATTAGTAAAGCAATGATACTCAAAAAGAAATTGAACAAAATGTTCTCTTTGCACTTTAAAAGAGGATATTTAAATATAAGGAAGGGGGATCAGAACATTTCCTTAATTCCATCTCCTTTTCCACATGGAGAAATACAAAATTGGTCCAGAAATGCCAGCCACAGCAGGCTGAACCAGTAGGAAGAGTTTTGCAACCTATATGCACACAGCTTCACTGCACGGCTTCAGAGATGATCTTGTTCCGGAGTGAACACTTCAAACAACATTCTCAAATATGCCATTATGTTGGCTTCAATCAAACAGTTATTGCATGTTAGTCATTTGGTATCTGTTTTTTTCCCCCCCATGAAATACATTTAAATAATATAATAAAATGTGGATGACATATTAGTTAATCCTTGTTAAATACAATTGTATCTTGATCCAATATCTCTTCTAGAACTCATAAACGTTCTGGTCACTTTTGAGTATTCAGACTCCTTACTCTGTATTTTGGTCTCTTACAGTAGAGATCAAACTGTTCTAGTTAAACCCTGCAATGTGAATGACTACAACATAAAAGAGCTCCTGGCCTACAGTACTCAGACATTACAAATATACGATTAAAACCTTATTAAATACATATTTGGACAAGCTGCAGTAACAGGAAAGGAAATTTGCAAGCAGTAGGAATCTGCTAAACTATGATCAGATTTAAAACATAACTTATCATGTTATATGAGGTCAGCTCCTTAAAGGTGTGACAGCATTTATGCTAGAAAGCAGGCAGGACTTGATTCTTCTCACTACCCTTGTGCCAATCAGAAGTGTCCTTGAAGCCAATACATGATACCAACATAAAGCTGGTCTAAGGGCCTGATCTTAAGTCCACTGAATTTAATGGACAGACTCAATGGGCTTTAGATCAGGCCCTAAGGGAGAAGTGGATCAGGGTCTACAGTGGCACAAAGCTGTCATTTTCATTTTACTTGCAAAAATGGAAGCTTTAATGGATTTCTCCCTCCCCCCATCCCTGCACGAGAATTTGGTAAGAGTAAAGTTCCTCCATTGCTTCAAATGAGTAGCATTTTCATAGCAAATTTCAATCAGAGTGCATATTTTTCATATACTTGCCCCTTGTGAAAATAGACTTTTTTTGCACAGAAACATCACCACTTTTGCTGTGAATCAACATTTGTTTGTTTTTTGTCGTGTGTGTGTGTGTGTGTGTGTGTGTGTGTGTGTGTGTGTGTGTGTGTGTGTGTGTGTGTGTGTGTGTGTGTGTGTGTGTGTGTGTGTGTGTGTGTGTGTGTGTGTGTGTGTGAAAGCAGCAAACCATTTGGGACCTGACTCTGCAGGAAGGGCCTCCTTCCTGCTCTGTCTCAGTTATGTGATTAGCTCCATTGACTCCTGTGGGTAAGCACTGCTAAGCATAAGGGCTGCAGGGTTGAATCCTTGAACAGAAGCTGTAAAATACTTTGCTTCTTGTGAAGCCATTCAAAATAAAAGTCCTGGTGGTGTTGCTGACTGGGCTCCATTTTTCTCGCAGCTCTAGAAACCTGTTATTATCAGTGACATGATTATAATGACTCAACTTGAACAAAGCGCTTGAGGGTGGAGTTTGGCGTGCAAGCCCTCAATCCCTCTGACACTAAGGGCCCGAGCCAAAGCCGATTAAAGTCCAATGGGATTCTTTTCATTCCCTTCAATAGACTTCGACTCAGGCTCTTCATTTTTAATAGAACAGTTATAAAAAAGTTTGGTCATTTATCGAAGGGTGGGAGGGAGAGTGTCACAACAATAAATGCTTAGCAGTTGGGTAACAATTCGGTGCAATCTTTTCCTGCCTTACAAATGGCATTCATCTAAATAATGTTTATCTGATCCATAAATTGAGACTACATGATCTCCTGTTGGGGATAAAGTGCACACGAGTCCACATAGAGTTTTCACAATATTTGTCCTGCAAGAAGGAGAGTTTTGGGAATTCACCCTGGAGACCGGACCTATGGCTGCTTGTCTGTATATTCCAGTGCAGTTGCTGGGGAAGTTGGCTTCTATCTAGTGCTCGCTTCATGGTCCTGTTTTTGCCTTCTGGAGGTAAGTGTCCTGCCATTTACTCTTTCCACCTTTCCAGGAACTTAATCAAGTTACCAGTTCAAATCTAGCACATATCAATAGAAAGTACCATCTAACCATCTGTTTACTGATATATCTGAAATAAAATGCTGAGCTCAAGTCAAGGATGGAACAATAGATAGAGCTAATGGATAGGTAAACTAATGGAATATGGAGCTCAAGGTCACTGGTTCCAATGTGGTTCGAGTCACAGGTCACTGTGAACATCATTATTAGCTCACAGCTATGCAGTGGAATGAGTTTGTCATGTCATTCCTCTTCCTATTGAACAGGTATCCACTCCACAAAATTACTATCACACTTGGCTCCAAGTGACACCCGTGTTAGCAGTCTCAGCAGAGAGACCAAGTATTGAATAATCATAATCCTGAGCTATCCCCTGGGCTCTGAGAATAAAGGCTGACGTGTTGGTGGGCCTGGAGAAGCAACCCTGCTACTCATGCCATAGCTATCACAGAGGACTTCATTCTCCAGGGCCATCAGTCCAGTATCGTTCATAAGTGCTACTACATTCACAGAGAAAATAAATCCATAATATTGTTTAATTGGTGGGTTTGCTGAATAATTTATAAATGTCATCAATAATGAAATATAAACACTGGTTTCTACAAAGGTAGCTATTGCCTAATGGTTTTTATGTGCCTATATTAGCAACAGGCCTGAGCCAACCCCACCCAGATCCAGTGCTATCCCTGGAGAAATCTACATCCAGATTTTGTAACTCAGGATTGTTTGTCTTCAGTGCACACCTGCTTCCTGAGCCATAACAGCTCTTTCACCCTCATAACACTTACAATGAAATTAACTGAGAATAATTGGTAGTTAGGGTCCATTAGTTTCAAACCACTTTTATAATCTGTGGAGTACACGGTGCATATTTAAAAACAGGTTAAATAAAAATACATACAAAGGACGCAATGGGTGATTAGATTTACACAGCTAGGCATGCTGGCTCTGTAAAGCTGGCCCTGTCTTATAAAAATTAACACAGTTAACTACTAGTGCTCTTTCAAAGGGACATGTGTGTCATAGCATCATGAAGACAGTCAACAGAAGAGCTGTGTAAATGGGAGGTCCTTGAAATAGGCATTGCAGAAGTAGATTCATATTGTTTATATTTAGTAGTAATTTTGAATAGTTGTTTGTTATTGTATCTGTTTTTGTTAAAGATATAAATAAGGTAACCATATTTCTCTAAATTGAAAACAGGACACCGGTTAAGCAGCGCTCTCAGGTGGTTTGGGCACCACTGCTTGCCCCAGCCCTGCTGTGTGGGGCTGACAGTCAGAGCCACTTGGCATTGCTGCTTATCTGAGCTGACGTCATGGACATCACAACTTTTTTGGCAAAACTGGGCATTTGTCCCATTTGCTCTTGCCTAAACATTCCTCTGTGCCCACCTATGGCTAGAGCAAAGGGGACAAATGCCCAGTTTTGCCAAAAAAGTTGTGACAGAGGTGAAGAAAGAGACTTTCCCAGAAAAAATTCTATAATAAAAGAAATGGGAGCTGCCCCTTTAAGAATAGGGTGGGGGCCCAGTGAGTGAGCCATTGCAGGGGCTAGGGTGTTTAAAGTGAGGCAGCTGCTGCTGCTGCTGCAGGAAGCGGTTGGCCTACAGCTGTGCACCAAGGAGGTCTCTGGCCGCAAGAAGCTCCTAAAGCCAGAAGTTTGAATCCCAGTATAACCAATGGTCTTTTAGAAAAGCTGAGGCTCATGATGAAGGGTGGAAAAGATTAGGAGTTCCCACTGAATCTGTTTGTTCAGGGCCCTTCTGCAGGAGTGCAGCTGAGCAGGCTACAAAATAGTAGAGAGTGAAAATTTTCTGTGTGGGACTGAAAGCTGTCTGTGCTTCCTAGCAGAGCAGGATCTCCTGAGCGGGACAGAATGGATGCAAATTCCAGAATACAATCTAGCAAATGTAAGGCGCACAAGCAGCAGAGGGTAGATTCTGCAGTATTTAGAGCGTGTATCTGTTCAATGGAGGATGAGGGCATGTGTCTATTACTTCATCTGAATGGTCAAATCTAGGATCTGATTCAGAAAGGGAAGGTCAAACCAGAGTCAGAAAAGGCTAAACAGGAAAACCTCACTTTGCTACTTTGTAAGAACATGGAACAGATAGTGCTGCAGCAACAAAAACCAGGACAATTTAGAGCTAAGCTGCTGAAAATGGAATCAGAGCAATGACTGAAAGTAATGGAACGTAGCCTCAGTTCCATCCACACCTGCTATCAGTAGTTAGGAAAGATGTCACAATTAGCGAGCAGACTGGTGATGTCACACAGAAGAACAAGTTAAATGTAGTAATCTGGAACACAAAACTGAAAATGGATTAAAGAAGGGTTAGCCGGAGAAAGACATTATAGACCATGTGATTGGTGCAGGCAGCCCCGGATTAAAACTCTGAAGTTACCTGGAGGGCAAGAATGATCTCACATTGCCCAAACTAAGGCAGATCCCACAAACACATTGTTTTGAAGCAAATGCCATTGATCTCTATCAAAAATTAACTAAGGCAGGTTTCCTCGTGTGTGCAGTAGATCTTCATCAAAAATAATCTTTGTGGCAGAGAAGACAGTCTATATTAAAATATCATCCTGAATTGGTCCAAAGTCAGTTTCTATAGTCTATCTGGACTGGGTTGCATAATGAAAATATTAAAACTGACCTAAAACCTGTACTTAGAGGATTTAAATGTAGCTGATGAAATTTTCTTGGGAAAAATTGAATACTGCCTGTAGCATTGAAATGGAGTACAAGCAAAAATTAAGAGCCTCAGGGCATCTGAGACCATTACAAATAAATGCTATGCAATCTGTTTTGAAAGAAGGAGAAATGAAAGATCTCATCACTGTCAGCCATAAACTGCCAAGGCCAAATTTGTTAGTTACTCAGGTGGAACAGAACAGTGAAGCAATCTGATAACTAGCAATTGAAATGTCTGCTTTCACAAAAACCATGAGTTCAGGGAAGACCTGTAGTAGTTCCCCAAATTATACAGTTCAGAAAGGACAAATGCTGCAGAAATTCTGTCAAAACTGCCAATGGGAAGAATCAACTGAAACATGATTTTTGCTGCAAGTGTGGTAGCAATGCACTCTGGGCAAGAGGATGGCAGGTCAATATCAGTAATTCGGAAACAAGAGAGGGTCGCATCCAGTGGGAAAGGAGTGATCAACCCTCATTAGTCTTCCACATTATCCAGGCTGCCTCACAACTCTGGTTATATAGCACAGGTTCTGATGGCAGGTTGCTTAAAGCAGTGGTTCTCAACCTTTCCAGACTATTGTATCCCTTTCAGGAGTCTGATTTGTCTTGTGTACCCCAAGGTTCACTTCACTTAAAAACTACTTGCAGATGGTATAGTGCTTACAAAAGCTTTTTTCCATTTTAAGCTAGCAAGTCTGGAACGCAAAGCTTTCTTTAAAAAAATTCTACTGGCTTGCCCGCATGCACGAGTTATTTTGTCTTCAGATATCATTGTAAATGCTCTGGCTTCATACTGTTATTCTACAATTTCTCCGCAAAGGAAACACAAAGCTTGGGGTGGATCGCTATTTATAGATGTGAATCCAAAAGCAATATATTCCTCACAGAATTGACGATGGCTTTTTTGCCAGTTATTTTGAATTTCTTACAATTTTCTCTGTCGCCGTTATTGCCGCTTCCAGCTCCTCGTTTAAAAAACCTATCCATTTTTAATCGCAACCGCATACATACCATGACAACTTCAATCTCATTAACATGCTTGCATGCATCAATAAATGACATAAAAAGCATGTCTAATACCGTGTGTATACTCACACATTATGTTACCGTATAATATAGTATATAGAGCAGGATAAACAAGTCATTGTCTGTATGAAATTTTAGTTTGTACTGACTTCACTAGTGCTTTTCATGTAGCCTGTTGTAAAACTAAACAAATACCTAGATGAGTTAATGTACCTCCAGAAGACCTCTGTTTAAACCATACCAAAAGGGAGATTTAAACTATAAAATAGCTTAAAATAGAAACAAGATTTTCATGTCATCTCACAAAAGTCAGGAATTTAGAGTTGAGGCTAAAATTCCCAGTTGGATCTCATGCTGCACTCACTGTCCTGGTATTATTTTTAAAGAACTGCCAGCGATCTATAAGTTTCAGAACATAGTGTTTTGTCAATCCAGAATATTTTTCCATAGCTAAATCCATTTCCAAGTTCTTGTGGGCTGAAATCTTGTGTGTTAGGTTATCAAAGTTTTTGTGGTTTAATGTATTTCCTAATTTTCTAGATACAATTAAGGGATCTCCAGAATGGTCCTTCACACCTCAAAGAAACTGAGTGAGTGTGTGTGTGTGACACAAATCTTAAACAAAATGCTTACAAAACCGCTAATCACCATCCCTGTCCAGCTCAACAATGATGCATCATTCATTACAAAATTACTCATATGTATGGGTGACGCCTTGCGGGGAAATCTGACAAATACTATTACATTACCTGAAGAATAGTAAAAAAAGTCAGTTTGTTTTCTTCATTGAGGCCTAAGTCTTAACCTCATTGTAGTCAATGACAAAACTCCCATTTAATTCAATGGGACTGAGATCTGGCCCTTTTGGCATGAAGAATGCCCTCCATGATGAAGGTATGGTAGATTAAAACAGAAACCTACAAGAGAGACAACATGTCTTAGTCACATGGTTAAAGCACAGGATGAAGTCCAGAGGACTGCAGGCTTTTCCTGACTCTATCACAAAATTGTTTGCCTAAGCAACTTGGTCCAGGTCACACAACACTTTCAAATGTAGCTTGTAAATTTGGGTCTGGGTGCTCAGCTGTGATTTCTTGGTCCTAGTTTTTAGACATGCTGAATACCTGAATCTTCCACTAATATACCTGGAATTGCAGGTGTTTAGCGCTTCAGAAAATCAGGTGCCAGAGGGAACTAGACGGGCAACCATAAACAGAGGCAGCTAAACTCAATGTCCATTTTTGAAAGTGTTGGCCTCAACTTCCCTATGCCTCAGGTTCTTCAGCTGTAGTTTAATAATAATAAATTAATAATTAATACCTCCATCATGGGTGTGTCAAGAGCCTTGATTAATTGGTATTTCTACTGCTCTTTAGGAACGTTGGATGAAAAACGTTACAGAGGTGCAAAGTATAAAACAAACTACCTTTGTGTTTGTTTAGAAGCTTCCCTGGATTCCCTGCACTTTTACCATACAAGCTGGAGGGGAAAATAATTCCATTTAACAGAAGCTGCTTTCATTTTGAGCAACCCTTCATTTTAAGCTGCAGGGGATGTAATTACATTTAATTAGAAATGGGCTGAGGAGGATGAGCTTTGGTTTTGAAAAACCTTGCGAGTCAGGTTTTGGTTTTGCAAAACCTAAACCAAAACCTGATGAGATTTGGGTCTTGGATTCCGTTTTATTTCAGCTAGTGAAGTTCAGGAAGAGGATTCACAGCAAAGGTTCTGGTTTTGGTGAATCTCTGCATTTAATAGAATCTGTGGTTTTCTAATGAAGATATATAATATGTTCTATTAATTTTAGTTCCTGTATAGGATGCTCACTCTAAATGATATTTGCCTGAGGTGCACCTTCAGCAGTGGAGCACTTGTGTTGGCAATGGGAGAAAAATAGATATTTTGCCAAAAGTCTGATAAGACAGTTTCTGTGAAACTGACAATAAGGGCTGGGTAGGCATATTATTCCTGAGAGAATTCTGTGCCAATAAAATAAAATAAATTAAATTATGTGCACAATATTTTATAATTCTGCAAATTTTATTTGTCAATAAATAAATGGCTCTAGCATGGCACTTGGGAGCACAGGCCACTGGCTGCACAGAGATAGGAGATTACCCTGCAGACCCCCCTCCACCGGGACAGGGACTCGACGGTGGGGCTGCACCCAACCCTGACACAGCACAAGGGATAGGCCTGCCACAGAACCACCCCGGGGCCCTGCCCCTCTGTGCCAGGCACACCAGGTGCGGGCAGCCAGGCTCAGCCTAGCAGGAGCCAAGTGTGGAGGGGCTTAGTGTGGGGGATCCAGGTGTGGGGTGAGAGGTTTCTGTGTGGGGCAGTCTGGGTGCAGGTGGCTCAGTGGGGGATCTGGATGCACAGGGGCTCATTGGGGGGTTCCAGGCCCAAGGGCAACGGGACTCTGCAGGGGGTCCAGTTGAAGGTGGTTGGGGCTGAGTGCGGGGGGGGGGGTCTGGCTGTGGGGGGTGATGGAGTGGTGGTCCAGGTACAGCTGGTTGGGGCTCAGCAGGGTGGAGTTCTGGTTTGGGGGGGCTCAGGGTAGGATGGTCCAGGTGTGTGTGGGGGTTATTGAGGTGGGGATTCAATGGACCTACTTAATGGGGGGGCTCCAGCTACTGCCAAGGGGAAACCACATTCTGGACTCCTGCTCCCCCCATTCTCCTATCCCCTTCTGTTCCTCATCCCTTCCCCACTGCCATCCTGCCCCACCCCCTTCCTCTAACCACTGTCCCCTGCCCAGCCTCCCTCCCCTCACTCCCACATCCACCCCGCCCCATCTGCCTCCTCGCACGCCTACATTCCACTTCCCCTGCCTTAGCTCATTCCCCTTCCTTCTCCACTGCTTCTTCCCCTAATGCCTCCACCCTCCTTGTCCTACCCCACCCCTGGTGAAAACAGGCTGGCTCCCAGCACACACAGAAGGGGAGCACAAGCGGTACTAGGACCCAGGAAGCAGCATCCATCTGCAGAGTCAGCGAGTCAGAGTGGCGCTCTCCCTCTCCGGGGCAGCTATGTGCGTGCAGAAAGGGGGGTAGGGGGACAGTGGCATATGACTCTGCATGCCCCAACATGCCTCATCTCTGTTTTTTGGGGGAAAATACCTCTCCTGCTCCCCCAAACGACACCCATGGACATCCCCAGCCTCCCCCCCCCGATGATTTACTTCTCCAAGAGCTGCTCCAGGTGCCAGAAACCATGCGCCCACAGTGCTGGGGAGGGGCGCGGGATCTCACTTGTAGCTTCCCTGTGATTTTCTGTAGGGAAGTGAAAAAATCTTCAGGGGACATGAATTCTGCATGCGCACAGTGGTGCAGAAATCCCCCAGGAGTGGTATATATACTCAACCCCTTTACACTGCACCTGAAAATGTCATTTACATTTATATCAATTTTATGGCCTTTTTACACTGCTAGGGTAGGTCTCAGTGTAGATGAGAATTGGGCCCCAAAATTAGTGCATTGAATTAAATCTTGCTTCCACTTCATTTGCTGTATTTTCACCTGCACTGGTAGAGGCTGAAGAAAAAACAAACAAAAAAATCCACGAAACAAACCCCAAATCCTGTAATTAACTGTAAAGATGATATTTTCACTGGGATTAGCACTGCAGATGTTAATATCTTTCACTTTCAGCTATGGCACTGCAAAAAGCTATCACTTCTTCAAACAGCCCCGTTCTGGACCAGATAGTCCTGTGCTGCATCACAGATAGTGAGTTGTGACTGTCATGAAAGGCCACAAAATCCGTTTAGCATATGCTGAGATGCTAGATTACTTGGGAAGCCATGTGCTTGGAAGGCTAGAACACTGGACTTGAGTGTGAAAGGAAGTGGGATCCATTCCTGCCTGTGTCATTGACCTGCCTGTGTCATTGATCTCAGGAAAGTCATTTCACTGTGCTGTGCCTCAGTTTCTCCATCTGTAAAATGGAGATAATGAGATTGACCTCCCTTTATGAAGTGACTGACTACTCAGGCAAGTAAAGGTTACATAAGAATGGCCATACCGGGTCAGACCAAAGTTCCATCTAGCCCAGTATCCTGTCTTCTGACAGTGGCCATGCCAGGTGCTTCAGAGTAAGGGTTTTCAGGAATGGGCCTCTACTAGACAGCAACCAAAAGGAAATAAATCTAATATAATGGTGTAGTAGAAAGTATTACAGTATTGGGGAAAAAAAATCTTTAGCACTAAATTGAATTCAACTCCAATTATAACATCTCTCAGCTGAGTGTCTTCTACTTGAATCAGAAGACATACTTATCTTTTGAAGTTCAAAATGAAACTGCTCTTCACTGCTAGATAAATCCACTTGAAAATGGGAACAAATTTCTTTCAGAACCCATCTCCAAGTAAGTCCTTACACTTCAGTGTGTGCTGTTTCCTTGTTATCTCAGTAAAGTTAGGATAAAAACTGCTGCTACAGATAATGCATGGCTCTTCTTCTCTTAGACCCTGGGAAGAATTTTTACATGAGAAGGAATGTAAGAGTGTTTGTTTATAAAAAATAAGAATTAACTCTGTAGTGCATTTACTCTAACCACACAGGTAGAGAGAATTTGGCCTCGCTTTATGCCCAGTTTCCTCCTGGGTTTTGTGCCATTGGAAGGCAGTGGAAACCATTAAAAAATCAGTTTACATAATTTTCAGTGCTCAGGAATCTAGATGCATAGGTGCCGACTCTGTGGATGCTCTGGGGCTGGAGCACCCATGGGAAAAAAATAGTGGGTGCTGAGCACCCACTGGTAGCCCCGACGATCAGCTCCTCTCCCTTTTCCACAGCACCTTCCATCCACTGACGGGTCCTGCCAATCAGCTCCTCTCCCTCCCTCCCAGCGTCTCCTGCCCACCATGATCAGCTCTTTAGCGGCATGCAGGAGGTGCTGGGAGCGAGGGGGAGGAGCTGGGTCAGGAAGAGGCAGAGGGAAGGGGCAGGAAGAGGCGGGGTAGCGGTTGGGCCTTGGGTAGAGTGGGGGTGGAGCCTGGGTCAGAGCAGGGGTCGAGCACCCCCTGAGAAATCAGAAAGACAGTGCCTCTGCCTAGATAATTTTTTTTTCTGGATTAGGTCCTTCATAGTAGAAAAAACAAAGCCTCCCAAAACAAAAACCCACCCAAACATTACATCCGCTAAAGATCAATAAAATGGCACCATAAATTCTTAGTCACCAAGTGGGATAAGCTGGTTTCCTATCAGACACAGATTTCTGGAGAGCCAGAGGGGGTTATGCTCGGGTGAAGGAATGTTTCTGGGCACCAGGAGTCAGGGCTAAGTAGGGACTCCTGCCTGTAGTGAGTTCTCTGTGACCTTGTGATGAACCAGTATTTCCTTCCACAGTGATTTCTCTCAGAACCCCACCACTCACTGTGGCAGCTCTGAAGCCAGCAATAGGAAACCGAAGCTGAGGGAGGAACCTACACAAAGCTTAGAACAATTTCATGGAGGGTGGTAGGGGAGCTTTGTCTCTGTGACTCAAGAACCTCTGGATGCCAACTGATAGAGAGCCCTGGGGTATAGTGAGTGCAGCGATCCCTTGGGTTCACCAAAAGAATGTTATGTGAGGTCGCTAATGAAAGCCTGTGTCACACTGGTCTTCATAACCATGGTGATGAGAATATGTGATGAGTTATGTGTGTATATACATCCTAAAAATTATAGTCTGTTGTTAAAAAGCAGGTCACTCAAAGGTAACATGTCCTGAGACAAACTCCTCCAGATAGGGGGTGAGAAATTGTGTATTGTATTGTCACACTGTCCACACTACTAGCATTTTAAGCCAAATGCTAACAAAGAGCTGGTGGAGTCTTGTGCAGGGAACTAACAAGAAGAGGCAAGCAGCTGGGATGGGGTTGAGGGGGGGGCGACAATGGGACTCTGTCTTAGGTACACCTCAAAGGCCTGTTCTGATATATTTAGGGGCGCAAAGGAACACCCTGGCATCCTTCACCTAGGAAGTACACAGCCAGCAAGTTTGCTTCATGGAAAAAAGGCTCTCAAGCAGGGTTGGCTGAAGAAGCTGGAGAGAAGTTTGGGTGAGACAAGCTTCTTTGGCCAGGAAGGTAACTTGTTAAATTTAGGCTTTAAAAAGCATGCTATGTATTTGTTTTATTTGTAACTATTTGTTCTCATTTCTCGCACTGTTTCTTTTATTTTAATCTTTCTTAAGTAAATTTCCTTTCGTTCTATCACTGAACTCAAGCACTGTGCATAGTACAGGAGCGGAGGGGTCTATGGTCAAACTGGGGTACACAGTTTCTTTGGGAACAGAACTGGGATTTTTGTGGGCATCCAGTCATTACAGACTGGATACCTCTGGGGGATGCTTTGGAATGACTTGTCTGGGATGATCTGTTGTCAGCCGGCAGGGCTGGTGTAGCCCAGGGGAGAGCACCAGAGTGGCTGACAGGCTGGTTGTGTTAGGGACTTCGTACAAGCAAGATTCCCTGACACTGGAGGTAGGTGATAAAAAGGGGATTCTACAGCCCTGGGTGCCCTGAGAAGTGTCAGTCTCCTGGTTCCTGGAGGTGGGGAGTGAGTTTGCAAAGGGCTCACTTAGTGTAGGCAAGAGGAAGGAGCACAGAGAACCAACTTTGCTTACAGAAGTGTTTTGTTAGCAGATAACACAGCAATGACAAAGGTAGTAGTCTTCTGAGTGCAGTTTGACCTACCGTACTAACCCCTAAAGTGCTGGCTGGTGCATATCCCTTTTTAGCTTCTGTCATAGGTCTCACCCCCACTTGGAGCTGTTGGGTTCCAATATGGGGACCTGCATGGACTTTCCTAAACTAAAATCCTAGTTTAGATCTGGTAAAAGCTGCCACCACCCAATAATGTACGTGTATTGGGACACAGTCCTTCCCCAAAATCCTTGGGGATCCCAAGAGCCCCAAATCCATGGAGTTCTTACACCCAGGAGAAATAAACCATTCCCCCCTGCTTCCTCCCCCCTCCCTTTTCCTAGGAAGGATACCGGGATCCACTACAGAGGGATGCTTCCCTCCTCCCCTTTCCCTGAGAATCCACCCAAGGAAAGATCAACCAAGTCCTTTACAGAAAAGATTTATTAAAGACTAAAAAGAAAGTAACTGTCTCTGTAACCAAGATGGAACAATACACAGGGTCTAAACTTATCAATCTCTGGAGAGAATTCCCCCTCCTTTCTTTCTCAGTAAAAGCAATAACAGTACAGAATTAAAGAAATTCTATAGCAAAACACAGAATTGCAAATACAGAAATAAAAGTATAAGAATACTAGTTCCTTGCTAATACTCACTAGCTTGAATAGAAGAATTTATTGCAGAAACCTGGGAGGACTTGATTAAGATGTCTGGACTCCCTCAACTCCCAAGAGAGACTCTCTAAAAAAACAAAGAACAGGAAAAAAAACTTCCCTCCACCGGGATTTGAAAATATCTTGTCCCTCATTGGTCCTCTGGTCAGGTGTCCACAGGTACTGCTTGTTAACCCTTTACAGGTAGAAAAAAACCTTAACCCTTAACCAACTGTTTATGACAGCTTCAGAAACATTTGTTAATACTGAGAACTTCATTGAGGCCTTAGAACTGGGGCAGACCACCTGAACACTAGTACAAGATGAAAAGATGATTCTGTTTCACATTCTACTGGCTTTCTATTGTGCAGATTCCTTTCCTTTGACTTTAGGCTTTTCCTTTGTCTTCCCTTCATTTCCAGAGTAGCCCTTTAGCTTTATACTAATCTTGCCTCTCTTCTCTGTGACTATAGACTGGTCTTTTTTTCCTTTTCTCTCTTTCTTCTCTCTCTCTTTTTGTTTGGGTTGTTTTTCACTTCCTTTAACTCAGAAGTCCCCTGTGGCAGAGTCACAATTCAGTTTGTTGACTAAAGTGACTAGGCAGACCTGTCCTCTTCTGTATCATCAGCTCCATCATAAAATTTCTCAGTGGCAGTTCTAAAGGTTTCAATATAGTCATGGCCATGAATTATGAGAGGGCTGGGTGCATGGAAAGGAAGTTCATTTTTCATTTTCACTTCATCAATTCTATTGAGCTGGACTTTTTGAAATGCAGCGTATGTCTGATATCATTTGACGAGAAGTGCCAATCTGCACCTAAACAAGCTAACCTGGCTTCTGTCTGCCACCATTCTTACGCGCCTTATGGTCATGGAAGGTCTGAAATTCACTCCCCAAACCACTACTGAGCTATGATTTAGAGCTGGGCAAATAATTGAGGTTTTGGTCTGGTGGCAGTTCTGAAAAATTGAAGAAAATTTGGTTTGGGTTGAACAAAAATCTCTCTTTCTTTTGAATTTTCAGTCAACTGAAGTCTGTTTCAGAGAGGGAATTTGAACTTGTATCTTTCACATCCCAGATGAGTTTACTAATCACTGGAGTTAGGTTATGGGGGGAAGGCAGCACCACCACAACCTCCATCGTGGCTATTTTATGGATGACTGAAACTATTTGTGTCAAATTCGTGAATAGTTTTGGGTTGACTGAAATGGTAGTTTTCAGCAAATAAACTATTCATCCATAAAAGTCTCCCAGCTCTGCTATGATAATTTTCAGTGAGCTGCTCCTTCCTAGGATGTGGTAGCAATGGGGGTAGAACTTCCTTCCCAGCACTGCTAGGAGCTTTGTAACTGGGTCTGCTGTGGCTATTTCACCAACAAAATGTAATCTGCACGCTCTCTGGTGGTTTTCTACCATCTGCTATGGTTTATCCAGTGCACAGACACTGGCAGTTCTATAACCATTTATACTGTATTCATCTTCTCTCTCTGATTCTCTCACCATGTATCACTTCTTACCATAACTTCCACATGCTTTTTTCCATTCACCTGTTCTCCAAATTTTTTGTTAGAGCTGCTCAGGTTTATTTTTTGTGTTCTTCTTGGCCTTTGACTAACCTTGTGGCAACAAGCTATTTCGATTGCCTGTACTCATACACTGTGCAGTTGTGTTTGGGCTCCAACAGTGGAGGAGATTTCAAATTCCTGCTTCTTGCCATCAGATTAATACAAAAACAAAAAACATTCTTTCCTTTGGAAAATAATTCACACAAGCTTTTGTCCTGTTGAGTTTCTTAAAACTCCTAACCTTTACAAAAAACAAAAGAAAACAAAACTAAACCCAACCTTTAATTTTTGGCCTAACCTCAGATGACAAAATTTATTTTAAATGGTGGATGGCTAAAAGGCAGGCTTCCATTAGTAAGCCATGTTAACCATAGTTTGAAACTGGCTAGCAGGAATCAAATTTTTTATTTCTCCTCAGTGATGGAAGGATTCATTTTATGATAAACGTTAATATACTTCAAAGGTAAAAAGAACAGGAAAGGTCAAGCCTGTGCATGTGCTAAAATTGAAAGCCACCTTATCAGTGCTGTTTAATTTCAGGGCTAAACTGACAACTCTCCTGAAATATCTAGTTCAAATGAGTAGTTTACCATTGATTATTAGCCCTTTATTTCTAGTGCTGGTGGAAGAAGTATACTTTGTACCATGGTTCCTTCCTTCCTGCCTTCTCATTGATTGATTTGTTTCTTTCTTCTCTTTGGATTTTCTTCTTAGAACTTTAATTCGATTAATTTTTTTATAAAACAAACAAATCAAATATCACATTCCTAATACTATCAGATGAACGTCAAATAGCATACAATCCATTTGCAATATATATTGGAGGCACATTGTGGGCCATAGTTTAGTTTACAGGCATAAGAGGATGTTATTGACGTTAGGCTCTGGACTCTTTTATCTTCTGCATGGGTTACTCCTACAACGGTGACAAGCATTTGCTATAAATTATTCTACTGGGGTGTGGGGAAAGGAGCATGGTTTGCCCCAGGCAGAAGTAGCATTTGGCTTCATCCCTGAGTGGCTCCACAGAGACACAGGGTACTCTCAAAAGAGTCTGACACCCCCAATCCTGCAACTTCTTGCATGTGAACTAACTGTTGCAACCCTGTGGTCCCAATGACTTCAGTACAGCACTCTGCCCTCATCAAGAAGTTGCAGGCTTAGAACCTAAATTTAAATGCTTATTATAGGCCTGATCCAGCCACCTTTACTCAGAGTGAATAGCATTCGTTAACACAAATTGGCAAATGGTGTATGTTAGGGCAGCAGGACCAGGCCCTCAATAGCAGCACGCAGCTAACATTAGTGGATGAAATTGATTTTTGCCCTTTAACCTGTATATAGGGTTACCATCTTTGAAATTCAAAAAAATCGGCAACCCTCCCCCCACAAGGCACGCCTGCCGCAACCCCAACCACAAGGCAACTCTGTAACGCCCCCCTTGAACAGCCATTTGTAGTATCTAGAGAGAGAACACAGAGATAAGACTGAGAACATTGCACGTCTCCTTACTCTTGTGTGACTCAAGCCCTCTCTCGCGCACACATGCGGTGCACTTGCGTGTTGATGGGCAGACAGCTGCTGTATTTTCAACAGTTTTTTAAACTGCAGAAGTGGGAACACTGCAGCATCTTTAGCTGGACACAGAAACTTTTAACATTAGAGCTCCCAGTGTATTGTGGTAAAAATGCAAATCTCTAGACCCACGTAAAAAAAAAACTTGGCAGATTAAATTATTTTCCTGGCAACTGGCAAATCCACAAAAAATTTTTTGAGTTGGGTCAATTACTGGCCAGGTGGTAACCCTACCTGTCTATCTTTTGTTACACTCTCTGCTGTAGTTGCAATGGCAATGTACTGGTCAGAACCTGTTCTGGTCTCAGCCTCAGCATGCATGTGTAACTCTTGGGTGCACAAAATCGATAGGAGAATAGACTTCTCTGAAACTAATCTGAAATTCTAAAGTCAGAAGAAGACTGCAGAATAATAACCTCAGACTTTACTGAGATAACATTCACCCCTTGGAGGCTAACTGCCCGGGGTTTATATTACATTTTGTAAAGACTGTAGCAGGTTAACTAACTAAATAAAAAGCAGGGGTAGCTTCAGTGACTGAGGCCAGAGGAGATGGGCCCCCTTTGCTTAGCCTAGTAAATTAAATATTAAATACATTTAGGTGTGGCATTCAGCATGTTGGATGCTTACGCACACCAGTTCTAAATAACTCAGATTTCTAGTAACCTTATATTGAGAAGAATAGCTTTTTGAGGTGGTTTTTAGTTGTATTCTCTTTGATATGAACACTGCTACATGATGCACAGTGCCTTCGTAATCTGCAGAAGAGAGGAAAATGATAAAATAATATAGATTGCCATTCTTTGACTATACAGGTTATTCTTGGGTGGGGAAATGGGATTTTAAATCAGTGGTGTTTTCTTGGAATTCTGTTGTTATGCTGTGTGTGTGTGTGTGTGTGCGTGCACGCGCGTGCGCGCATGTGGAAGAGACAGAAAGTTCAAGCTTTAAAGTCACAGATCATGTGGAAATCCACAGGAGGGAAGGGGCATCTGCTTAAAGGCACTTGCTTCTGCACCACTACCTGTTTCCACCTTCTTGTCTCCTTGAAGCTCTGGAGACTGTAGCTCTTACTTAGGATCCATGCTGACATGATCTTGCTTCAGCTGGGATCGTGTCAGGAAGAGAGATTTGTCCATGAAAGACATAGCAGGTGGGGGTGGGGTGGTGTTATTCCTGTGCATGGAAGGGAGACCTCTGCAAAAATACTGCAGACATCGTTCGCAGTGATTTGATTGGATTCACCCTTTGGCAATAGTGCGGACAGCAAGCATATTGTGGAGGGTGGTTGTCACACCCCCACTGTCTCCACACCTCCAAATATAGACCCTACACAGTGATTTCCTAGAGCAGGGGTAGGCAACCTATGGCACGTGTGCTGAAGGTGGCACCCGAGCTGATTTTCAGTGGCACTCACACTGACCAGGTCCTGGCCACCAGGTCCTGGGGGGCCCCTGCATTTTAATTTAATTTTAAATGAAGCGTCTTAAACATTTTTAAAACCTTATTTACTTTACATACAACGATAGTTTAGTTATATATTATAGACTTATAGAAAGAGATCTTCTAAAACCATTAAAATGTATTACTGGCACGCAAAACCTTAAATTAGAGTAAATAAATGAAGACTCGGCACACCACTTCTGAAAGGTTGCCGACCCCTGTCCTAGAGGCTGACAGGAAAGGAGGGAACATGACTTAGTGCTGGCATTGCCCTGGCTCACTTCCCCAGCCAGATTCACATTTTTGGCTGCCTTCCTCTCATGGAGATTGTTATGTCTGTACCCAGCAGAGAAGGAGATAGACCAGAGGGTGCTGAGAGAAACACAGCTGTCTGTTGTGCAGCCTTTATTGTTCTTCAGAAAAAGTGAGGCTTTTCACTGGGGAGGGGAGTGTGTGCTCATTTAAAGAGGCAGGACATTACATTCCTCCACCCTGCTTTAAAATAGTTTCCAAACACATATGCATTATTGTTTACATGGCTAACATACAACAGTATATAACCTAACTAAAAATTGTGGGTGGACTACCCCAGATTCTCAGGTTGCAAGGGATTATTCTGGTCTGGAATAGCAACTCACTAACTAAACAATTTATAAGTTCAGGCGCACAACTGATTTATGCACTCTTTTGGGATAACATGGTGATGGCAGTGTGAGTGTCCTAAACAACAGCAGTAGCCAGTCTTAAGGAACCAGCTGGATTTGGTACCAAAGTTTCTTCCACAAAGTCATCAAAATTACGAATTTTAACGGAAGGAGGTTCGATCAGAGGACTAGAAAGTCCTAGTTAAACATCCCCCGACTCTGGTACTTGTCATATGAACAACTCTGGTCCATATGTTTCCATAAAATATGATTAGACAATTTTACAGTGAATGAAGCTGGTCCCATGCATTTTACAAGTTCTCCAGGTACCCATTTAACTCCATAACTATAGCTGTGAATCCACACTAAGTCTTCCACTTGAGAAGAACAATGCCAAATCTCATGTTATCGATCAATTTTCATAGCTTGGGATTTGGCCACAATGTGAGGCAATATCAGGATGTAGCAGGTCCCAACAGGTATGCAAAAGTCACTTCAAGATAAGAGTTGCAGGTGATTCCTGGGTAGTGGCATATGGTGTATTCCTACAGACAAACAAGAAATTGTCCAGTTTCTGCTGATGAGTGAAAATAGACTTGTTAGCTCTTAGGACATGCTTAAGTGTCTGTACAAAGCGTTCTGCTAGTCTGTTTGTAGCAGGATGCTAAGGAGCAGAAGGTATGTGCTGAATTCCATTTAAAGCTAGGAACCTCTGAAATTCTTCAGAACAGAATTGAGGTCCATTATCACCCACAGACTAATGGTAAACCAAACTGGCTAACGAAGGTATGAAGATGTCCAGTGGTTTTGGCAAAGTCATTCTGAAAACTTCTAGTCATATCAAATGGGCATTGACTATGACCAAACATGTAACTTTCTAAAGGTCTGGCAAAGTCCACATGAATATGTGTCCAGGGGCTTTGAGGCCATGACCAAGGGTATAGGGGCCAGGATCATGCTGAATTTGCTGACACAGAACTTCACCTTCCTGTGAATGTCTTTGTCAGTCCCCAGCCACCAGACATAATTCTGGGGTATGGCCTTCATCAATACAATACCAAAATGACCTTTGTGAAGAGCTTGCAAAACCTGATATTGAAGTTATTTTGGAATAATTACTCACATTCCCCATTAGATACAACTGTGATTTGCAAATAATTGATGTTGATGTGACATGAATTATGTGAACTAAGGATTACTTTGACCCAACACTGACCTTGTAGTACCAATCCCTTCGCAAGAGAAAGCACATCATTCTTAGCCGTTTCTTTGTTGATGTATGTGCTAGTAATGGGTAACCTATTCATCAAATTGAGATAAAACACTCCATCTGAAATTTCTTTTGGTGGAAGGAAGTTTGGGCATGGCAAGTGTGACAGCCTGTCAGCATTGTCATGCTGAGTCCCTTTACGGAATTGAACAGTATAAGAAGGAGTGAAAGTAGGAATGCCCATTGTTGCAGCAGCTAATGATGGAATTCCATCTTTTGTTCCAAAAATTAAAAGTAAAATGTGATGATCCATCAGCAAGGATAAAACATCCATCATACAGATAGGTATGGAGCTTGCAAATTCTGAAGATAATGCTGAGAGTTTCTTGTTCTATTTTGTGCATAGTTCTTCTCAGGAGTGTTGAGTGTTTGTGATGCAATGGCAGTTGGTTTCTCCATGTCATTAGGAAAAATGCACCCACTCCATATGGTGAAGCATCACAAGCATCAAAGTGCATAAGAACTTTGGCTGATGTCAACGGTTTCTTTGCTTCCTTAAATGGACAGTCACAGTCCTCAGTCCATTTCCATTTTTTCTTTGCTTGTAACAGGCCATGTAAAGGTACCAATACTGCCACCAAATTAGGCAGAAATTTACCAGAGTAGCTGAACGGTCCCAAGAATGAATGTAAATGTGACATGTTCTCTGGCAGGGATGCTTAAACAACCACTTTTCTTTCTTTGGTGATTTCCTTAAGCCTGTGGCATCAATTACATGTCCAAGGTATTCAACTGAAGGTTTGAAAAACTCATATTTGTCTCGACATACTTTCAGTCCATGGTCTTCTAAACATTGCAAGATGGTGTCCTAATTTTGAAGATGATTGTTTTGATCCTTTCCTGTAACAAGAATGTCATCCAAATAGAATGGAACTCCATTCAACCCCTTCAGAATCTCATTCATGGCTTTCTGGAACAAGACAGGTGCTGATATGATATTGAAATGCAACCTGTTGTGACAAAATAAGCCTTTGTGCATGTTGATTTTGAGATATTTGTGAGATGCCAGATCAGTCTCCATCTGTAGGTATGCACTGAGCAAATCCAATTTACTATCCTCTATTAAAAGAAGCAAACAAATCTTCAATACAAGGGAGTGAATACTGGCTTATACATAAAACTGGATTAAGTGTCACTTAGAAATCTGCACAAATTTGGATGAAGGCATCCTTCTTGGTAACTGGTATGATGGGTGTAGCCCACTCAGTGTGTGAAACTGGTGACATGATTCCAGTGTTCAGTAAAGGTCCAAACCAGCTTCTACCGGAGGCTTCAGAACATACGGCATAGCCCTAGGCTTGCAACATTTTGGCTGGCTGTGAGACTTGACAGTAAGCTTCACTCACACATTGCTTGTCTGTTTTCAAAAACTTTGAAGTGTGTGTGCAATATTTCTTGATGATTTCATGATCACCTTGATCTCACCTTGAGCTTCTGAAGCCAAGATCTGCCAAATAATGGTGGATATTTTCTTTCAATCACATACAAGGATAAAGCAACTAATTGTCTATCTAGTTGAACCTGGAGTCTCTTTTGGGACTCACTTTTCTCAGGTAGAAGTCTTCAAAACCATGGACATTTCTTCCAGAGGAAATTGAGACAATGTCTGGTGATATAGATGCAGAAATCAGTGAAACTGCACCTCCAGTATCAAGCGCCATTCTTATAGATACTCCGATCAAGTATGTTACCCAGATGCAATTTCTTACTCCAGCTTCCAATAACGTGTAGTGGTAGGTTTTGATCAGTGTCACTGGAGTTCTTGCTTTCTTCCACATTATGAATTCCCGACTTCAGTCTTCATAGGTGTCTTGGATCTATGGGTCTTCTTGGACGCATAGTTACTCTGTGTTGCTAGTTGTTGAACTATGTAACAGATCACGGTGATGTGTCCTTTCTTCTGGCACTTCCTGCAAATAACATGGCAAGCCCAGCAGTCCTTCTCTGCATGATTTGTGCACAACAGCCACATGGGAATTCCTTACATTCCCAGTGTCCTCTGTCTCGCTGATTCAGGAGGTCAACTTCTCGGTTCACATTAAAGTCCAAGGAATCCTTTCTGTGGTCTCCATGACAATAGCTATTTCAACAGCCTTCTTGAATGTGAGCGCTGACACAGTCAGTAACTTTTTCCAGATTTTGTCATTGTGTAGACAAATTGATCAAGCAAGGCATTACATAATGTTTGTCCAAACTGCTAATGCTTTGACAAGTTCCTTAGAGCAGCAACAAACTGTGCTACTGACACTCAACTTTCCTGATGTCACTAATGGAGCCAATATCATTTTGCTATCATTGATGGGGTAGGAGAAAAATGTTCTTGCATTGCTGTAGTAAGTGTGGCGTATGTGGCAGTTCCACATATGCCTTCAGACTCATCAATGTTGGCAAAATTGAAATTGCTCTAAATGGTTGAGGTACACCACCCATGATTCGTGGTTGTCGTTGAATTCACCAACATTGCCCCAAAAAGTTGCTATTTTACTGCTCTCCTGTCAGACTTCATGTTTCCTGGACATCATCTCTGCCACAGGGGAATTTTTTTCCCCTTCACAGTGCACTCTACAGAATTCTTCTTTTGGCTGCACGTGGACTCCCCCTACTGGGTGTAGACCCTCAGTGCAGGCTACAGACTGTTTGCCTACCTGCTGGCATGTGATCAGCCAAGATGGCTGCTTGCTTCCCCTGCACTGCTTTGTATGAACAGCTCCAATAGTAATTGCAGAACTCTTTCCCTTTGAGCCATCTTTATTGCACACGTCCCTTCTCTTGCTAGCTAGCTGTACTTGAAGCAAAATGCAGCAACCCTCCCCCTTTTAAAAAAACTATTTTCTTACCTTTTCTTCTCCTTGTTCAGGCAATGGGAGCCTTGGATGCTTGTGGGATCTAAATCACAGTTGCCAACTTTCACATGGCAAATAAGCAACTTTCACAATAAGGCAAAAATCAAGCTGATCCCATTTCAAAACAAGCCAATCCCTAAGAACCACAACACTTCATGTGACCAGATCGGCAAACTTTGGTATACGTACCGTGTGCCACAGGTTGCCGATCCCTGGACTAGATCCCCCCTGGCATGCAGTCCTGGACTATGGTGGACCCGCTGTGCACCCCTGACTCTCCCTGCCTTGCCCCCGCTTGCTCCCTTTTGCCCCTCCCCCCCCCCGCCCTTTGCCCCGGCTTGCCAGGAGCTGATCAAAGAAAATAAGTAACAAGCTACAACAAGCAACAAGCCAAAAACTAGCCAACAAGTAACTCACAAGCCAATTAAGCCAAAAACAAGTCCAATTTCTGTATTTTTTTCACGGGTTTGGCATGTCTGATCTAAATCCCTCATTGCCAATATGATATATGTGGACCCAGAAGAGAAGGAGATAGACAGACAGAGGGAGCTGATTGAAACAGACTTGCAGACTTTATTGTTTCCCAGCAAAACTGAAACTAACAGGGAAGTGAGGCTTTTCACCGGGGAAGGAGGAGTGCTCCCACATTTAAAGGGACGGGACATCATAGAAGTGAAGGGGCCCACAGCAAGCTGAGAAATGTGGAGATAGCTTTCTTTTAGTCCCTCTCCCCACTAGGGCTGCCAACATTGTATTTCCAAAACAAGGGACTGTTTTCTTTGCACCCACCCTTCCTCCTGATGTTATTATCATTATAATTAATAATTATTCATTAATTAGAAATATAAATAATATTAAGCGGTACTCACCTACATTTGCCAGGGGGATTTCTTGCTGCTTTTTGCAGCATTCAGCAACTCCTGATCTTGTTGTACAGAGATGGAAAAATAAGGGACATCCCTTGTAATAAGGAACTGTTGGCAACCCTAATCCCCTCCCCACCACCTCCATGAATATTATGCTTGTGGAAGGGGACAGACTCGCAGAAAGGGAAAAAAATTAATAGGCAGGAATTGTAGACCAAACTGGATGAGCAAGCATCTCAGAGAGGTGATTAAGAAAAAGCAGAAAGCCTACAAGGAATGGAAGATGGTAGTGATCAGCAAGGAAAGCTACCTTATTGAGGTCAGAACATGTAGGGATAAAGTTAGAAAGGCCAAAAGCCATGTAGAGTTTTCCCTTGCAAAGGGAATTAAAACTAATAGTAAAAGGTTCTATAGCCATATAAATAAGAAGAAAACAAAGAAAGAAGAAGTGGGACCGCTAAACACTGAGGATGGAGTGGAGGTTAAGGATAATCTAGGCATGGCCCAATATCTAAACAAACACTTTTTGTTTTGTATGTTTTGTTTTGTTCAGTCTTTAATGAGGCTAATGAGGAGCTTAGGGATAATGGTAGGATGACAAATAGGAATGAAGATATGGAGGCAGATATTACCACATTTGAGGTAGAAGCCAAACTTGAACAGCTTAATGGGATGAAATCAGGGGGCCCAGATAATCTTCAGCCAAGTATATTAAAGGAACTGGCACATGAAATTGCAAGCCCATTAGCAAGAATTGTTAATGAATCTGTAAACTCAGGGGTTGTACCATATGACTGGAGAATTGCTAACATAGTTCCTATCTTTAAGAAAGGGAAAATAAGTGATCCAGGCAACTACAGGCCTGTCAGTTTGACATCTGTAGTATGCAAGGTCTTGGAAAAAATTTTGAAGGAAAAAGTAGTCAAGGACATTGAGGTCAATGGTAATTGGGACAAAATACAACATGGTTTTACAAAAGGTAGATCATGCCAAACCAACCTGATCTCCTTTGAGAAGGTAACAGATTTCTTAGACAAAGGAAATGCAGTGGGTTTAATTTACCTTGATTTCAGTAAGGCATTTGATACTGTTCCACATGGGGAATTATTAGCTAAATTTGAAAAGATGGGGATCATTATGAAAATTGAAAGGTGGATAAGGAACTGGTTAAAGGAGAGACTACAACGGGTCGTAATGAAAGGTGAATTGTCAGGCTGGAGGGAGGTTACTAGTGGAGTTCCTCAGGGATCTGTTTTGGGACCAATCTTATTTAATCTTTTTATTACTGATCTTGGCACAAAAAGTGGGAATGTGCTAATAAAGTTTGCGGATGACACAAAGCTGGGAGGTATTGCCAATACAGAGAAGGACTTGGATATCATACAGGAAGATCTGGATGATCTTGTAAACTGGAGTAATAGTAATAGGATGAAATTTAATAGTGAAAAGTGCAAGGCCATGGATTTAGGGATTAATAACAAGAACTATTGTTATAAACTGGGGAGGCATCAGTTGGAAGTAACAGAGGAGAAGGAGAAGGACCTCGGAGTATTGGTTGATCACAGGATGACTATGAGCCGCCAATGTGATATGGTCGTGAAAAAAGCTAATGCGGTCTTGGGATGCATCAGGCGAGGTATTTCCAGTAGAGATAAGGAGGTGTTAGTACAGTTATACAAGGCACTGGTTGTTATATCCTTGGGGCAGCCGGTGTAGGAAGCAATCACTTGAGGCCAGAGAGCAGACAGCTAACCAAAACCTCCATTTTATTTACAGACACAGAGAGCTCACTCAGCCGGTTGAAACCGGCTGAGCTATCCCTTAATAGTCTAACTCAGTTGCCATAGTAACAAAACCCATGACAACCAAATACACAACTTATTCCTCCCCCCCTAATAAGAACATCCCCAAAATAAAACACACACTAAACTAGAGAAGGAGGGTAGACTGCCTCCATTCCCGGCTAAACCCTGGGGATTATTTTGCCCCATAACCGTGGGTTCGCCCTAACTAAAGATCCAGCCGATGAGGAGGCCTTCTGTCTCTAGGTGGATTACGGCGAACTTCTGGTGTTGTTGCACCCGAAAGTACTAGGGGCTCAGGGTCCGCAGCACGAATAGGTGAGGAGGTGGTATCAGCTCGTGCTGGGCAAAGGGGTATCTCAGCTGCCGGCGGTAATGGAGGAGAACAGTCAGGAACAGGTGACTCATGATTCGGTGTCTCACCAGGAGGGGTGAAGTCAGACCCCTCAACTGCAGATGCGTCCTGAAGACTGGCATGACCTGGCAACAGCTGATCTACATGTCGCCGCCAGGTAAGATTCTCTGCAGTCCGGACTGTATAGGAAACAGGTCCTGTTTGAGTGATGACTGTGGCCGGGACCCATTTAGCTCTGGAAGTATAATTCCGAGCCAAAACTGGCTGTCCTGGGCTAAAGGTTCGGTCTTTTGCTCTGGGTGCCCGTCTGATGACTTTATATTGCTGCTGATGTTGCACAGTTTGTCTGGGTTCAGAAGGTTTCAGCAGATCAAAGCAAGTGCGCAGCTGTCGTCCCATCATTATAAAGGCTGGGGAAGCCTGGGTCGTAGCATGAGGTGTGTTTCTATAGGAAAGTAAGAAGGTATCCAGACGCTTTTGAATGGAGTGTTGTCCCTTTGCTGATTTCAAAGCGTTTTTCATTGTCTGCACAAATCTTTCAGCTAATCCGTTGGTGGACGGATGATATGGTGCTGACGTGATGTGGTGTATCCCATTTGCCTTCATAAAATTTTGAAACTCCTGAGAGACGAACTGCGGTCCGTTGTCGCTCACAAGTTGTTCTGGCAGACCGAAACGACTAAAGAGTCCTTGTAGTTTTTGAATAGTACTCTCTGCAGTAGTGGACTGCATTATAGAGACTTCTGGCCATTTAGAATGGGCATCTACTGCCACCAAGAACATGCTGCCTTCAAGGGGGCCAGCAAAGTCAACGTGAATACGTTGCCACGGGTTTTCAGGCCAGTCCCATGGGTGTAGGGGTGCCAACTGGGGTGCATTTCTTACACCCTGACATGACATACAAGCTTTTGCCTTCTCTTCAATAGCACTGTCCAATCTAGGCCACCAAAAATAGCTTCGTGCAATTTCCTTCATGCGCACTATTCCACAGTGACCGGAATGTAGCTGTTCTAACATCTGTGATCTCAGGGGTGGTGGAATAATGACACACCTCCCCCACAACAAACAACCAGATTGGACCGATAACTCCGTCCGCCTGGACATGTAGGGAACAAGGTCGGGTGAGACCGGAGAGGTTTGTCGAGATTTTCCATGCATCACCAGGTCCATAACTTGGGATAATACTGGGTCAACGCGGGTTGCCTTCTTTATCTGAGTAGCAGTGATGGGTGTATTCTCTACCTGTTCAAAGTAGAAGATTTCCTTTTGGGCACTATCTTGATGTTTGACCGGTAAAGGCAACCTTGAGAGGCCATCTGCATTGCCGTGCAGAGTGGATTTCCGATATTTGATTTCATATGTGTGTGCAGAAAGTATCAATGCCCAACGTTGCATACGACTAGCAGCTAATGGGGGAATGCCTGTGTAGGGTCCAAAAATTGATGTCAGAGGTCGATGGTCTGTAAGAAGAGTAAACTTTCGCCCAAACAGGTACTGATGAAACTTCCTAATTCCAAAAACAATTCCTAATGCCTCACGTTCGATTTGGGCGTAGTTAGTTTCTGCTTTGCTTAGAGTGCGTGAAGCAAAAGCAATAGGTCTTTCTTCTCCCGAAGGCATAATGTATGACACGACCGCTCCCACTCCATAAGGGGAAGCATCGCAGGCCAATTGCAGGGGTAAGGATGGATCAAAGTGCGTTAGAACTTCAGAATTTAACAATGCATCCTTAGCTTTGTTAAATGCAACATCACAGGCTTCAGTCTACTTCCAGGCCTTGTTCTGCCCAAGGAGCTCATGAAGTGGTTTTAGCAGTGTGGCTAACTGTGAGATGAACTTTCCATAATAGTTCAGTAGTCCTAGAAATGAGCGCAGCTGGCTTACATTTCGAGGTGGGGGAGCCTCCAGAATAGCTTTAACTTTTGCAGGGGCCTTATGAAGAACTGCAGAATCGATGATGTGTCCCAAATATTCAACAGAGGGCTTGAAGAATTCACACTTGTCTTTGCGAACTCGTAGGCCATACTCTTCCAGTCTTTGTAGGGTAGCCTCTAAATTCTTTAAGTGATCCTCTTCATTTTTTCCAGTGACCAGGATATCATCCAGATAGCACTGAACTCCTGACAAGCCACACAAGATCTGGTCCATAGCCCTCTGGAACAGGGCGGGAGCCGATGTGATTCCGAAGGGTAGGCGACAGTATCGATAAAGCCCCTTATGATTCACAATAGTCAACAGCTCTTGGGACTTTTCATCGACGTGCATCTGTAAATATGCTTGACTCAGATCAATCTTACTGAACTTTTGTCCCCCAGCCAGGCCTGCGAAGAGGTCATCAATGCGGGGAAGCGGGTATTGCTCTGCACACAACACTGGGTTGACAGTGACTTTAAAATCACCGCAAATCCGGAGAGAGCCATCTTTCTTCACTATTGGAACGATAGGAGTGGCCCATGAGCTATGGGTAACTGGTATTAGGACTCCATTGGTGACCAGGCGCTCCAGGTCTGCTTCAACTTTTGGCCTGATGGCATATGGCACAGTTCGGGCTTTCAGATATTTTGGTGGACTGCCAGGTTTAATGTTCAATGTCACAGTGATTCCCTTCATACTTCCCAAATCATCTCCAAAAACAGCAGCATGTTTCCTTAGTATAGGGGTTAGACTGGTTTCTTCTTTAGTCATCCGGTGCACTTCTGCCCAGTTCAGCTGAATCTTCCCAAGCCAAGACCTACCCATTAAGGCTGGGTAGTTACCTCTCACCACAAACAGTGGCAATTTAGCCGCCCATCCATTGAGCTCCACCTTAACATCAATAGTGCCCAACATGGGCACAGCTTCACCTGTATACGTCTTCAGAACAGTTTTTGTTGCCTTAAGCGGAAGATGCTGTAGCTTTTCCTTATACACAATCTCAGGAACCAGCGAGACAGCTGCACCGGTGTCTAGTTCCATGCGTATAGGTTTGCCCTCCAATAAGGGGGTTACCCAGTATTCATGTGAGCCCGCTGCCAAAGACAAAACATGCAGTGGCACTTCCTCTTGTGAGGCGGTGTCACCTTGATCATCCTGGGTCTGCTCTAGGGTATGCAAGGTTCCTCTTTTTGTCGGCCAGACCACAGGCCTCTTTTTCTGTGCCTGTAAACAAAAGAAAATGTGTCCCTTTTTGCCACAGTGTCGACACACCAGGTCCTTACACCAGCATTCTGATGCCTGGTGTCCTGGCTTACCACAGCGGTAACATTCTTGACTCTGCACAGTTTTGTGGGTCGGTTCTTGTGACACTTTTTGCACCCTAGGGGGTGCACCGATGTATTGTGCCTCCCTTGTAGCCAGTTCCATGGAGACAGCAATATCAACAGCCTTCTGTAATGTAAGCTGAGCCTCTGTCAGTAGGCGCTTCCGTATAGCTTCACTGCAGAGGCCACACACTAACCTGTCACGCAGGGCATCATTTAACATCTCTTTAAATTCACAGTGTTCTGCTAGCTTTTTTAAAATGGCTACAAATTGTACAACTGTTTCATCTTCCTTTTGGTCTCTTTTGTGGAACCTATATCTTTCAGCAATTACCAGTGGTTTTGGGGAGAAATGAGACCCCAGGATTTCCACAATGTCACTGTAAGATTTAGTCTCAGGCTTAACAGGGTGTAGTAAGCTGCGTAGCAGAGAGTAGGTTTTAGCCCCTACAACAGTTAAGAATATTGGCACCTTCTTCGCTTCTGTAATGTCATTTGCAATACCAAAAAGCTCAAAACGCTCAGTATACACATGCCACTGCTCTGTATTCTCATCAAAAGGCTCCAGGGGCCTGGTCAGAGTAGCCATGATTTTTAGTTTCACTTTCACAGTCAGTGCAAACAAGCAGCTTTTTTTCTTTGTTTGGTCTTTACCTTGACTTCTACTTCCTTCTGTTACTGGAGCAGCACCAGGATCCCATCCTCGTCGCCAGTGTTATATCCTTGGGGCAGCCGGTGTAGGAAGCAATCACTTGAGGCCAGAGAGCAGACAGCTAACCAAAACCTCCATTTTATTTACAGACACAGAGAGCTCACTCAGCCGGTTGAAACCGGCTGAGCTATCCCTTAATAGTCTAACTCAGTTGCCATAGTAACAAAACCCATGACAACCAAATACACAACACTGGTGAGACCTCATCTGGAATACGGTATGTAGTTCTGGTCTCCCATGTTTAAGAAGGATGAATTCAAACTGGAACAGGTTCAGAGAAGGGCTACTAGGATGATCCGAGGAATGGAAAACCTGTCTTATGAAAGGAGACTCAAAGAGCTTGGCTTGTTTAGCCTAACCAAAAGAAGGCTGAGGGGAGATATGATTGCTCTCTATAACTATATCAGAGGAATAAATACCAGGGAGAGAGAGGAATTATTTAAGCTCAGTACCAATGTGGACACAGAACAAATGGATATAAACTGGCCATCAGGAAGTTTAGACTTGAAATTAGATGAAGGTTTCTAACCACCAGAGGAATGAAGTTCTGGAAGAGCCTTCCAAGGGAGGTAGTGAGGGCAAAAGACATATCTGGCCTCAAGACTAAGCTTGATAAGTTTATGGAGGGGATGGTATAATGGGATAGCCTAATTTTGGCAATTAATTCGTCTTTGACTACTAGTGGTAAATATGCCCAGTGGCTTGTGATGGGATGTTAGATGGGGTGGGATCTGAGTTACTGCAGAGAATTCTTTCCTGGGTGTCTCGCTGGTGAGTCTTGCCCACATGCTCAGGGTTTAGCTGATTGACATATTTGGGGTTGGGGAGGAATTTTCCTCCAGGGCAGATTGGCAGAAGCCCTGAGGGGTTTTCACCTTCCTCTGCAGCGTGGGGCACGGGTCACTTGCTGGAAGGTTCTCTGCACCTTGAAGTCTTTAAACCATGATTTGAGGACTTCAATGGCTCAGACACAGGTTTGATACTGGAATGGGTGGGATTCAGTGGCCTGCATTGTGCAGGAGGTCAGACTAGATGATCATAATGGTCCCTTCTGACCTTAAAGTCTATGATTCTTTGATTCTACATAACCCCTGTGTTTCTACTCATCACAGAGGCAGTTCATGGAAGCCTTTCCACACTGCTTGGCCAACATACCTTAGTCTTACTCCTTTTCTGATGAGATGAAATGGCTACTAAATCTTCTTTCCTTTTGGATCATTGGCCTGTCTTATGAGACAGCCAATACGAATGCCAATTGATGCCAAACATGATGGTAATTATGCAGGGGATGGATACTCACTAGAGGTAGACTGCAATTGCAAGATCATTTCCCATGGGCTGTCAAGCAGCCATCTGCTAGTAATGACTGCTGATTGCCAGTTCAAATTCACTGGTAATGTATAGCCGAAAAGCTCTGTATCATATAACCAGTGCTCTGAGCCATTCCATCCTTGGAGATAATTTCTCAGCTTCTTTTTAACTTTTGACACCTTGGTCAGACATCTGTATGAGGGTGTCCACCCACCGCATTCTGCTGTTGATGAGATGCAGGTCACCGACTACATGCAGCTTTGAACCTTTCCGTGGGCTGACAAGAAAAAAGAAAAATCAATGACTTTAGTTCTGAGAATGGAACAACAACAGGTGCCTGCACCATTACAACAAAGAAGGCAGAGTTCTGATGATTGCTCTGTCCATTGCCACCACAGTTATGTTCTTCTCTGGCTGCTGTGACAATTTTGACTTCCATGGCTATCATTTTTGAACTCCCCCTTTCAGTTTTCTTGGGTGTCACTCCATGATTTCTCCCAGGAGCGATGATGGGATTACGTCAGGGATGTCAAAGGAAATAGCTGTGGCAGCAGAAAGCAGGTGGTAATAAAACCCTTGCAGGCAAAGGTCAGTAATCCATCCACTGTACATTAGCACAAGCAGGTTTGATGTGATAGATGTCAAATATACTTTGAAATCAGGTAAATATTTTAGAAAGCAATCCACATTTAGAAAGGGCACCTTGCATTAACCCTTTGAGTTAACTCCTAAACATCGAGCTAATTACATCTACACCATAGATATAACTCCAATGCGTCTGTTAGTCTATAAGGTGCCACAGGACTCTTTGCTGCTTTTATAGATATAATGGGCACTTTCTCAACCAAGAAAAGCTACTTGTACTCCAAGACCAGAGCAATGTTTTCAACACTACAACTAAGGGCTGATATTGTCCTTAACTCTGTGGATGGAGAATGAAGTGAGGTGTTGTGATCCTTACAGCTCCATACAGCTCCTTAAAAGTGAATTATCCAAGATGGACTTAACTATTTTGAGAATTTTTCTATTTTTCAAACTTTGC
The DNA here is from genome assembly GCF_020497125.1 of Mauremys mutica. Taxonomy (NCBI): domain Eukaryota; kingdom Metazoa; phylum Chordata; order Testudines; family Geoemydidae; genus Mauremys; species Mauremys mutica. The sequence goes on from NC_059073.1 coordinate 269,184,186, forward strand.
CACTTCACTGTTTACCCCCTGTCATGGGACGTATATACCTCATGCTGGCCCAGCAACCAAGGGTTAATGCAGGTACTGCCAGCCAATGCGGATTGGCAGCCTCATAACAGCTAGGAGAATAAAAGAGCTGGGAAGTAGAGGGGCAGGGAAGTTGCCAGAGGAGCAAGCAGGCTGGAGAAGGGAACTCCTGAAAGCAAGCTACTGAGAAGCCATGCAGAGACAGCATCCTGAGAAGGAATGACTGGACCAAGAAGCTGAAAAACCTACAGAAACCAAGGGAAGTAGGAAGGAGCTCAGGGCACGGCCGGAGTAGTTGAGTCCTGACTGTCTGGCTTAAGGACCCTGAACTCACTGAGAGACTTAAGAACTCTCCTGAGAGAGTTAGGAATTGAGGGGGTTTCCAGACCCCTTGGGCACTAGGACCAGCTGACTTCTCCTAGAATAAGGGGGAAACCCACACACCTCAGTGCAGGGGCTGTTCCAGGCCCCAGCATGCCAAGCACATGCTTGGGGTGGCATGCCACAGGGGGTGCTCTGCCGGTCGCCGGGACGTCCACCGGAGCCACAGGACCAGCGACCGGCAGAGCACCCCCCGCTGCATGCTGCCGTGCTTGGGGCGGTGAAATGGCTGGAGCCACCCCTGCCTCAGTGGGACTCAAGCAAGGGGAATTGACTGACTGCCCTGCTGGACCAAGCAAACTCTGGTACAACACCCTGCCTGGCCAAAGGGGGTACTGTTGTATTGATGCATTAGCTCACCCCCCATTTTCCAAATCATTTTATGAATAGGTTGAACAGTACTGGTCCCAGTACAGATCCTTGAGGGACACCCTATTTATCTCTCTCCACTGTGAAAACTGATTGTTTATTCTGTGACAAAGTTCTGTCCTTGATTCCGTGGGTCCTGCATTTCCTGGCAGATTTTTGCTAGCCTCAGAAGCTCCCTGTGACCCTCCACGTAGCCCTTCTCTCTCTAGAGGCAAGGGTCACAGCTTACTGAGCCATTTTCATCATAAGCCAACAATGGAGGTGAGGAGAAGCAATCCTCCCTCACACAGTCTCTGTCTCCCAGTCTCAGTGATTAATCAGGGAGGGGAGGGGGAAGCCCAGGCCCACCCTCTACTCCAGGCTCCAGCCCAGGGACCCTAAAATTAGCAGCTATGGTAGCTGACTTTTTGGAAATAGGACATGTACAATTCCCTGGGCCACTTCCCCACAGCAGCCCCCCACTCAATATCTCCTTCACTGTTACCTCAAGGCCTCCTTCCTTACACCTGATGTGGATTTGTACTGCTTCATTCCTCCAACAGCACAGTTTCCTCCTATAGCTCCTGACACCCACAGCCCACTGACTAACTGGGAGGCTTTTAACTAGTTCCAGCCAGCCCTTGATTGGCTTCAGGTGTCTTGATTAACCTGGAGCAACTGCCATTTGGTTACCATGGTACCAGGGATTTGTTTAGCCTGGAGCTAACATACCTATTCTTCACTACTTTACTGTAGCCATCTGGCCTTGCCCCATCACAATTCCTACCCTTCGTTTCCTATCTTTTAACCAGTTACTTATTCCTGAGAGGACCTTCCCTCTTATCCGATGACAGCTTACTTTTACTTTTTTTAAGAGCCTTTGGTGTGGGACCTTGTCAAAGACTTTCTGAAAATCCAAGTACACTATATCAACTGGATTACTCTTGTTCACATGCATGTTGATACCCTCATGGAATTTGAATAGATGATGAGGCATGATATCCTTTTATAAAAGCTGTTTTGACTCATCCCCAACATAGGGGAGGAGGGATAGCTCAGTAGTTTGAGCATGGGCTTGCTAAACCTAGGGTTGTGAGTTCAGCCCTTGAGGGGGCCACTTAGGGATCTGGGGCAAAAATTAGTACTTGGTCCTGTTAGTGAAGGCAGGGGGCTGGACTTGATGACCTTTCAAGGCCCCTTCCAGTTCTAGGAGATAGGTATATCTCCTATTTAAAAAAAAAATAGCATGTTCATCTATGTGTATGATAATTCTGTTCTTTCACACAATTTGCCTGGTACTGAAGTGAGGTTTACTAGCCTGTAATTACCATGATTGTCCATAGAGCCTTATAAAAATATTGGCATTACATCACACAGCTGCTTGTGTGGTTTAAAGAAACCAATCTTCTTCTTTAAAACAAGTCTCAGTAGTGAAAAGGTGGAACAAGGGAATATAGTAATGGACCAATACTATTGTCAGGATAATGTTTGTTCCTAATACAGTAAAAAAACCCTCCTTTTTATTGTTCTTAATTCTGCTGGTCATGGGTTTATCCTTGTGTCCCTTGGCTTCCCTTATCAATTTCAGATTTTCTTAGCTTTGTGAAATTGGCCTTATTAAAGCACTAAGTATATATATTACTGAACGGGCTCCCAGTGTGACACTGTGGCCAAAACAACTAATGTGATCCTGGGATGGATAAACAGGGAAATATTTGGCATGGTGCAACCATTGCTGGAATATTGTGTCCAGTTCTGGTGTCAGTAATTCAAGAAGACTGTTGATAAATTGGAGAGGGTTCTGAGAAGAGCCACAAGAACAATTAAAGAATTAGAAAACCTGCCTTATAGTGATAGACTCAAGGAGCTCAGTCTATTTAGTTTAACAAAGGGAATGTGAATGGATGACTTAATTACAGTGTATAAGCACCTACGTGGGGAACAAATATTTAATAATGGGTTCTTCAGCATAGCAGAGAAAGGTAGAACACGATCTAATGGCTGGAAGCTGAAGCTAGACATATTCAGAGTGGAAATAAGGCATAAACTTTTAACAGTGAGAGAATTAACTATTGGAACAAGTTATGGCGGGTTGTGGTGGATTCTCCATTACTGATAATATTTAAATCCAGACTGGGTGTTTTTCTAACAGATATGTTGTGGGAATTATGTTATGAAAGTTCTATGGCCTGTGTTTTATAGGTCAGACTAGACCAGAGGTTCTCAAACTGTGGTCTGCGAGCTCCATTTTGGTGGTCCGTGGATAGTTCCCTCTGAGGTGCGTGCCTGGGTGGCCGCACACAAAAGAATGAAGGGCCACCCACCTAATTAGTGGCTCCACTAATTAGGTGCCTGGATCCTGGAGAAGACGCACATGTAAGGTGAGGTGGTGGCCTTGGGGGGAGTAGAGGGTAGGTGGGAGGGGGCAGTGGGGTGAGAAGAGGGGGTGGGGGGCATTTGGGACATGCAGGACTGCAGCGGCTAGAGAAAGTGGCTACTTTCCCAAGCTCCAGGACTGCGGCTGCCGGGGAGAGACGGCACTCCTTCCCACTCCCAGCTCTGTGGCTGCCCTGGTGGGGGAGAGATCCCCCCTCCTTCCCAACCCCAGCTTGGGGGCTGCCACGGCAGGAGAGAGAGAGGGAGACACCCCCCCATTCTCAGCCCCACCTTGGGAGCTGCTGCGACAGGGTAGAGAGGGCACATCCATCACATTAGAAAGATAAGACTACTGATATAAAATATGAGTTGTGTGCTTTTATTTGTAGAACAAAAAAAGTTTATTCTTATTAATTATTTTTAATATAGCACTTTTATCCAAAGCTCTTTACAATAGTTAGCTAACGGTACAAACAACATTTGGAAAGATCATTAAGTGGTGTGCCGAGACCCTCAGCAATTTTCAAATGGTCCCTGGAAAAAAAGTTTGAGAACTACTGGACTAGACGATCACAATGGTCCTTTCTGGCCTTGAAGGATGGGACAGACCTCCTGGGTCATCAAACCCAGACCCCTGATATCACAGGCAACACTGTCCTGTAGTCACATTCATAGATCCATCAAGTTATATGGACAGTGATAACTCAAATTGGACCTCTCATGGGGACTTGGGCTGGGTCAACCCACCCCTCTACTTTCCTACTTCACGTTGTTGGGGTTGTGAGAGTGGCTTTCCTCCTTTGTTAGGTAATGATTTGCTTTAAAATTAAGGGCTGATTGTAACCTTGAGCACCCTCAGCTGTAGGAGCATCCTGAATATGTGTTGCTAGTTTAAATTCAAAGCATCATTTGAGGATTCCTGAAGCTAGCAGTGAGGATGGTGCTGAGACAGCACTATGGAAGCATCCTAGAGATTCTTTTCTCCCTTAGTGTTTAGTTTCATATTTCTTTTATTTTTGCCACTGTGGGTGATCAACACCTCTACAAATCAAGCCAGTTCTATTTAGGTGCTTAAATATGGATTCCAGGCTTAATTTTAGGCATCTAGTTTTGAAAAGGTTGACCTTAATCTTTGTGCTCTTTTTATCCCAAGAAACTCCTAAATATGCTGAAAAAAGGGGAAAACTCTCTCCTGGCTGCTTTTAGAACTTGGATCCCAACAGTCTGCTCCTCAGGAACTTCAGGAGTTTTAAAATGATGTCATTGAACTTGAACAGCTAATAAAGCAGAGCCCCAAAGGGAGAAATATGCTATCTTTCCCAAGACATGTTGAAGCATTCCCCCTGCAGCTGTGATGGGCTGACACACAAAATCTCCACCCTTTCACCAGAGGCAACCTCTAGCTTCTTCAGACTTCAGCTGTATATCATCTGTTTACAACTGGTGTCAAAAGACCCAGGAGTTTTCTACCTGTCTGCCTGGTAAACATTGCACCACTCACCATATCTGACTACAAGATGTGAAGTCTTTCCTTCTCTTGCTTTCTCTCGCTCTCTTTTTAAAAGCTGTCAGTATTTCAGCAACTATGAGCAGCAGATCTTTGTATACTTTAATCCATAAATAAACATTTCTTCTTTTGAACTTCATTAAAATTGGATGTGTTTTCATTGTAAAACACTCCAGCATCCCTATCATTTAGACATATATGGTGATGAATCTTGCAATTAATTTTTGTCGTTAGGAGTACTGGCAGCCTAGAAACACTGAATTTATGCCAGAAAAGTAAATAAATAAGTCAAACAACTAGACATGTTGCTTATATCAGGAATTTTAGATCAAGAACCTAAGTTTTGCTCCTGCTGCTTAAACAGACTGGGCCAAATTCATCTTCGGTGAAATTCCCTTGCTTTCAGTGGAGTTTTATTCCAGAGCCGAATTTGACCTGCTATATGTAAGATTGTGTCAGACTTTCTTCCAGTAATACTTGTTGATGTATCAAATTCTAAATTCCCAGCTCTTCCCGTTATGCTCCTGACCTAAAGAAAGAAATTCCTGTCTTTAAAAGCTCATCAATCAGTATTGCATGGTTAAGCTGATAACAAGGCTAAGACTAAGCCAGTGTTAATTTAGCCAGATGTAGCATTCTTGATGATATTTGTCAGCAAATCTATTTTAATTAAAGCTGGATAATGAGATCAGCAGATTCAGAGTATTTCAGGTGATTAAGCCCAAGTGAAAGACTAAAACTAAACAATGACTGCGATGACAGATATTATGGTGAAACTTGTGCTACTGCTGTTTGAATGAAATATGGCAAATGAGAGTAAATTTTACTCAGCTGAGGAATAACTTCAATGGTGGTGAATTTGAATTTGGTGTTGACAGATTTGATCTTATGAAAGTTTGCAGGGTGTGGGCAAGCACTGTGCAAGCTTCCTGGAGAGCTGTGCATGTCAACACCACTCATGAACAACGCCATGTGCTCTGCGTCAAGGTGTGTGCCAGTAACAGCAGCAGTGAAACTGAAGCAGCAGCAGGTACTTGCATTGGAGGCTGGGGCAGAGGAAGGCCAAGTCTGTTTAGAGTTGTGGCTCTCTAGAAGACCCCTGTTAGAAAAACAAAGGGCAGGAAAACCCTTAGTAAAATCTGTTTTAAAAGGAATCTGTTTTTAAGACATATTAGTTAAAGGGTGTTGCACTAGAAACTTGAAATGAAGAAAAAAATCAATTCAAGTGGACAGCAACATTTTAAAATAAAATGTAATCTGCCTAAAAAGACACTGTCCTATGATAGAAAAATCCATCTCACTGTGTGAGCCTGTCCCTCCCCCCCTCTTTTTTTTTTTCATAGCTTTTCTTTCCTAAGAAGCGATGAAATATTCTGGCCTCTGTTTCTTCCCAGGCTACGTGACCTGCCCAAGACCTCTTGGCAGAGAGGCTGTAGGAGATTGTAATGTTAATTCTGAAGCGTGTGAAGAGAGCTGAACCATGATGGGTAATGTGACTCACCTTGGAGAAGTCGGCATTTTCCTGCTGAGTGAAAGCAGAAAGTTTCAGCCTGCTAGCACAGATGTGCTACTGGACATTACGACGGTAGAGGAAACCTTGTCTGCACATCCTGCTTGTTACTAGAGGAGAGTAAAAAATTACGTACTATCATAAATGTTTAATGAGCTGTGTTTAAAAAAAAAATATGGTGAGCAAAATACCAAGTTAATTAACTACAGAGTCCCAGCATTCCCCCAAAGGAAGTGTTCAGGCCAAATATGGCTGAACTATCAGCTGTCATATGAGGAATATTTTAAAGAAGATTCTATTATACACCCAGGGGTTCATTCGCCTCAATAATGAGGACAGTTACCTCTAGGGAGAGGAAGCTGCATTACGTTTGCCACTTAACCAAGGGTTGGTTTGACAGGCGTCAGCTCAGAGCGTGTCAGTGTGTATATATAGGGAATCACAGCTCCTTGTCTCTACCTCACTTTGCAGGAAATGTGGTGCTGTACAATAGTTTGGATTTCTATCTATGGATCTGTATATGGCACCATGTGGGATATTTTTAATCCCAAACCCAACTGTTGAGGTAGAATCCAATACCTGGTAAATATTAAATAGGCTTTTTTTTTTAAAAAGAGCAACACTGTGTGTGCTGACTTTAACAGCCCTATGTGGCCCAGAGGGAAAGAAAAACAGTTTTCTCTTCTTGTTTAGGTGGAGTAATTATATCAACAGGAGAACGCTCTCCTGTCGACATAGAACGTCTTCACCAGATATGCTGAATCAGCACTGCTGCATCGATGTCAATTTAGCACAGTAGTGAAGACAAGCCCTGAGTGAGCAATTCAGATATTACTCATTTGTCACCTCATTGGCACAAATAAAAGCTCTTCTGCAATCATGTGAACAAAAGTCATTTGCATGAAAGTTTGTGGATAAGTGAATTAGAAAGTGATGCAAGTACAGGTGAACTAATGTGCAATTTAGCGTCTTCTAAGTATTTGCAATATTCATTCAGCTCCAGAAACCATCAATGAAATACTGTAATAATAATCATATACAGTTAATAGACTTTTAAGAAGGGGCTCTAGTCTCTATCCTATTAAGATTAAAGCTACCGTCAGTCTTATATCAGACTTTCAACAACTCCCCATACTTCACCAAAATCATACCAGTGCTCCTGAAATTTCAAATGCCACATCCCATCCCAGAGTAATGGTTTGGAGGCATTTGCAATTATAGAGATTTCAGATTGGATTAACTGTTTTGATTAATTTTGGGGAAAAAAATCCTAAATTTTCTTGTCTAGTCACAACTCCAGAACAGCTTATTTTTCAAAATTCAAATGATTTATTCTGCTGCCCTTTACTGGCAAAAGCATCTTTCTCTGGTTTTTAAATGGCTGATGTTGAAAATATTTAGCTACTTATAGGTGTTTCGTGAATACTGAAACACAGATGACCATGTTTTTCACACTGATGCATGTGTGCAATACACAGGCATTCTTTCAGAGCACGTTATCCACAGGCACTATTTTGAATCACACAGTGTGTGTGAATGTCTTGTAAAGTGTGCATGTTTTATCTCAACATGGCTAACAGTGTCTGTCAGCGTCCCTGTGGTGCTTGCAAAGTCTGAGACTCCTGGTCAATTCTTGATCATATTTTAAAATTTACGGGTATTCTTAGGCAAAACACTTCCTCAACCTGAAGTTAGGGTTCAGAGACTCTTGACCTGATCAAAGGATGAGTATAAGTGGTCAAATAGTGTAATCTACACTGTTTTGACATCTGGGAAGTATGCACAATCGGTGTGTATCCTATGTGCTGAAAGAGTCGGATGGTTTATGAGGCTGTGGCAGGAAAAGCAGTGAATAGGAGAGTCTGAGGTAAGGGCAAAGATAATTGCGCTAACTGTTATTAAGAACACATGGACAAAGGGTTGGACTTCTTATTCCAAACTGTTGGGTAGCATTGCAGTACTGTGTTAAGCACCTGTTGTGTTCTGCCCCTGATGTGACCATATTTCACTGGGGGCTGATAAAGAGTATACAGTTTGTATTGTGCTTTGGGATCCTTTGCTTACACCCATTATTTATATTACAATAGTTATGGAACATTTTTTTGAAGTGAACTCATGCTTTTAGGGTCAAACATAACGTTTCTGGATTTTCTTAGCTCAGCTGTCATGCCTGTTGTCATGCCCTGATATGTCAGGAATGTAAGACATTATCACAATGACATTTAAGCCTGGGGAAGTTTGAGGAAGATGCAAGGGGTTATGTCTTTAGAATGTAAGTGGGGGTGTTTGCTTGCCGCATTGCGTAGTGGCCAGAGAGGGGTGAAGATGGCAAAAAAGGATTAGCAAACATTTGTTTGATTTAAACTGGATGATTCCTTCTATGGTATTTACTACTGCTTTTAGTTGTGCTTGGCAAGCATTTGAACAAGCAAACTTTTGTTTTCAAGAATGGTCAGAAGATGATAAAGTGTGGCAAATACGAGGGTCAATTTGCATTGTTGATGTCTGCTCAGCCACCTTGAAAGCTATTCCTTGAAAGTCAGCCATTCAGGGAGCAGAAATAATACGATGCAATGTAGATGACTAGTCACGTAGCAGGAATAGTGAATTAGGAATGGGGGATACTTGAAGTGGTAGTGGTGAACACATTGTGAGCAAGCCAGGGACATATATTTGCATAAACCATTCACTGAATAATTTCAAATAACAAAACAAATCCGTAAGCACCAAAGTGCGTGGGTGGATAATTCCAAATCAAGAGCAGAGCTGAATTCATCAAGACTGTAATTGAAAGTCAATGGACTCTGGGTTTCCTAATTCTCTTAGGCTCCTTTGAAAAACCCAGCCTGGATGAATTGTTTGCAGATGGATGCTTTCCCAGGCTTTATTAGTGATGTAACTTTTCCCCCTGACAGACCCTCAGACCTTTGGAACATGTCAAGCTAGGTTCCCCCTGAAAGTGTATGGGAGCACCAATGCAAGGACTTAGTGATCCTTTTTCCTGGGAAAGTGAGAGGGGACAGCAAGCACCTCTGTCTCCATTCTCTGAGGTCAAGAGATCATTGGCCATCTCTGGAGCGAGGAAAAACATGGACAGAGAGTAGTAAGTTGATGGTTGTATAACAATGGCGTCTCTTGTATTTTTGCTGCAGCTGGCAGGAATCTCCCGCTCATAAATAGTCTGCTCTGATCTCCAAAAGGTCCTGCAGGAGAAAACAAGCAGTTCTAACATGCTGCTACAAGTCACTTGCTACTAGTCATTATCAGGATTGCATGACAAAATGGGAGACTGGGAAAAGTGGGCTGCAGGGATGTGGGGGGGGTTTGTAAAACAAAGTTCTGAAGGTAGATGGGGGCATGACTAACCCCAGCCCTACTTGCTTCTTTTCCCCAAAGACTTCGGCATGAATCTTGCACTGCAAGGGTCTCATTCAGAAAGTACTGACAGGCATAGTATTGGTCTGAGATTTGTGGAGGGCTTATTCAAATGCCACTCGTACCTATCCCCCCCACTTTTGTTCTTAACTGCCTGAAACGGCTCATTTTTCTTTCCAACTTACTGTTCTAAGCACTGATTTTAGCCAGGAGCAGCGAGAATGACAGAAACCTATAAAACGGGTTCATAGTTGGAAGTGGAGCACTACACGCTGAGCTCTGCCTGCCAGCACTTTACTTGGATTTTAAGTGAAGGGTGGGGGGGAGAAAGTAAGAGTTCTCATCTTTGCTTTTAATTAATGCAGTCACCATTTTCATTCTGAAGTGTCACACGCAGGAAATCAAAGGAGTCTTGTATAAATAATAAGGAAAAAAATTCTCTCGATTAGTAATGGAAAACATTTTCAAACAAGATCTACAGAATTATGATCGGGCTGGCACTTCCTCAAGGTGAAAGTCTCTCAAAATCATTACATAAATTATTGATTTGTCCAAGTCTCTTCACTATAGGAGATTTACAATCTCACTTTCATAGTTGTCTGGGCGGGGGGAGGGAAGAAAGAATCTTATCTAGGTCAGAACCAAAGTGTCTGTCTCTTTCAACATAAAAGAAACTTTTAGCTAAGGTGAGCAGCTGTGCTAAGAAACTGTGGGCCTGATTGTGCTCTGACATCAGCATAAATCAGGAGTAACCCCATTTAAATCAATGGAGTTACAATGAAGTAAGTGTGGTCAGAATCAGGCCCACTATCACAGTTTTAGGAGTAAGAGAAACATAGTTATTAATAGTGAGTAAGATGTCTGGTTTGACTTGAATTTCGGTGCGGATAAGAATTTGCTTCAACAGGAAAAAATTCCCCCCAAATGGAAATTACAACAGATTTGGGTGAATTAGGAGACTGGGATACAGTGTTTTCCTCTCAAGGTCACCATAATGGTTCTGGCTCAGTAGAGTATGAGAGCAGTGAATGAAAGTCAGGCACATGAAATGAGGTGTAGTAAATGAAAGGACAAGTATAGACAGTACAGAATATCAGAGGCTGAGGAATTCTTGGACAACCAGATTCAGAAAATCATCACCCCAGCTTCAAGAAAGAAGGGAATTGGACACCAAGGAACCAGAGAGAGGAGGCTTGGTGGTTCATAACCACAAGAAGCAAGAGGAACAGGTGGCCTTCTATATGGCTGCAAGTATACAAGGTTGGGCAGGCTGTTGACTACCAGAGAGAAGAGGACCAGGAGAAATTCTGTGCAGCTAGAGTTATCCAATTATTATCATAATCTCATTGTGGAAATGGCAGGAAAAAAATCTCTGAAGATTCAGCTGGTTGAATGAAATGCAGAGCTGTACGGGACATGCCGGTGAATGACTGCTTAGCTCATCCTGTAAGATGATTCCACAAATGTGCCCTCAAAGAGATATCCATCCACCCAAGGAAGACAGGTGATCCTTGCTGGGAACTCCATACTGAAAAGAATGAACAGAACACCCTTCCATGTAGAGGTGGACAATAGGATAGTGTGCTGTCTTCCTAGAGTCAATACAAGATGTGACCCTAAGATCGGACAGGCTTCTGAAGTTTAAAGGCAAAGATCTACTGGTGATGGTGTATATTGGTACTAATGAGACTGCTTTGTGGGGTACCTCACAGATTATAGACAACTGCAGGGAACTCTGAAGGGTGCTGAAGAAGAACATCCAAGTGATCTTCTCAGAGATCCATCCTATACTGTGAGCAAAGGAAGACAGAAGGCAGCGTAGAGATGGCTAGGTAAGAAGTGTAAGGTTTTGGTTTTATGGAACATTGGTTCACTGTCTATGGGGAGAGGAGCATGGGCAGCGTGTGGTCCCCTGGCTCGGGGAGAATAGCCCCAGCCCTGCCCCTTCCACCGGAGGCCCTGCCCCTTCCACCTCCCTGATGGAGCCTAGAGCCCCCCCACCGTGGCTGCTGGACCCTATTCCAGGCTGTCCTAGTCTAGTGCCTCCAGCCCCTGAGTGCCCCCTGCCCTGGGTGGATGGGTGGGTTGCGCGCCCCATCCCCTCCCAGCCCCAGAGTGTCAGGCGGGCGGGTGGCATGGCCCCAGCCCCCAGAGTGTCGGGAGGGCGGGTGTTGCGGCCCGAGCCCTCCCAGCCCGAGTTGGGGCTACAGCACAGGGCAGCTGGGAAGAGCCAGAGGAGGAAGAAGGAGGAGGCCTGGGGGCAGAGCATGGGAAGGGCCACGTGTGGCTGTTTGGGGAGGCACAGCCTCCTCCAGCCTATGATACCTGCTGCCTATGGAGAGGGGCCAGTTTGGATGATGTCCATCTCAGTAGAAGGGAAGACAATCTTCTAGGGTCAGGCTGGCTAGAGTAGTTAGAAGTGCATTTAACAACCAAAAGGGAGCGTGAAAAGAGAGAACAAACGACACTCGTTTAGAATAAAATCAATATGCTGAGAACAAATCTAATCAAGGCACCAAGGTACAGGAAGAGAAGAAGTTCTTTAATTGCCTGTACACCAGTTGTATCGGAGCATTGGATTGGATCAAGATAGGATGGGTTTTCTAAAAGATCTGCTCTAGTGCAAAGAGGAATTAATTCAGGGAAGTCAGATGGCCTGTGTTATACAAGAGGTCCGACTTTTTGATCACAATTGTCCCCTTTGGCCTCCATAATCTATGAACTGATGAATCATCTGATGACCTGTTAATGGCCTATGTCCACATTACAAACCACTACCAGAGTCCATACTAAATAGTAACATTGGTAGACAGACTAAAGGCATGGAAACTAAACTATCCTCAATCGGATGGCATGTCTTCACTAGCCGTGTTAATACGCTGCCATGGCAGCGCTTTAACGTGGCTGTGTAGTTGCTATAAAAAAACCAGCCTCCACGAGGGGCGTAGCTACCAGCTGGTGCACTGTCTATACTGGCACTTTACAGCGCTAAAACTTGCAGCACTCAGGGTTTTTTTTTTCATACCCCTGAGTGAGAAAGTTGCAGCGCTATAAAGTGCCGGTGTAGACAAGCCCTGAAATGTGTCCCTGCAGACCATGGCCGTGAGACAGGGGTTGGATGGCATGTGGGGAAGCTTGCACTGCTGCTGCCTGTGCTGTTCCTGTCTAGTGGATTGAGAGCACTACCATCTTCTGGGGTAATCATCTGAGTATTTTTCACATGACCCAAATCAACTTAATTTATTACATTTGCAACCAAAAGAAAAATGTGGAGACAAAGGGGTGTGCTTCCTTCTCAGGGTGGGTGATTAATTCCAGTTAGAGTAAATGGAAACTATGTGATGAAAATAGAATCCTAGTCTGGGGTTTATTCCACTCTCTCTGCCTCCATTGATGGTATTTCACTGGTTCTAATGAATTCCTTGTGGACATGTCTTACTGGCACAGGACTTAGGGTCAGTGTTGCAGAATTTGGGAGCAGAGCTGACGAGTGAGTAAAATAGTATCGTCTGCCAAATTCTGCCTTTCTGCATCAAGTAAAGATGCCAAAAAATTATCTCCTGTTTTTTTGACAAATAAGGAAACATGGAAAGAAATTGATGCCTTTAATAGTACGTGTGTTAATCCAGTGCCAGTCTTTGGTGAGGAAAGAAATTAGAGCACTGAACTGGGACTCAAGTGATCTAGAGTCAGTGCCTGGCTCTGCCACAGATTCATGTGTGATTTTTGGGCAAGTCACTTAACATCTGTGCCTCAATTTCCTACCTGTGAAACTGGAGCAATAATCCTTCTTCTCCCCACCCTTTGTCGTGTCTGTTTCAAGTTATGAACATATCAGAGCAGGAGCTACCTCTTACTGTGTGTTCAGGCCTACCACACGGGGCGCCAATCTCTGTTGGGGCCTTTACATGCCTTTAATTCAAACAGATGATTGCTAATAATGAGAAGTAAATTAATATTTTAAAAATGCAGCTTAAATGCTAACATGCAAGAGGTGTCAGACAATAGTACCTTCAGCAAACCCCTGAATCTGGGTGTGCTGTAAACGTCCTTCTAAACTTTCCTACCCTTACTCCTCACACTGACTTGCTGTCCTGCACAGCTAAAGAGTAGCTGCTGCGCTGTCTGACATTGACTGTACTTTGAAGTTACTATAACAATGATATTGCAGAGTTCCATATTTGTTTTTCAATAACTTCCATATCATATATGCTCATATGATTTTTCTAATGGGAAGGTTTTGCAGATGCACCAGAAAATCAAGTTAGGTTCTTTCTGCTCCATGCGCCGTCACACGTAACAAAGAGCCTGCACATTAAACTTAATGGAGCACATTGTTGATGATGTATGAGGCAGAATAAAATCCAACTTTTGGTCCTGACAACTTGCAACCAACTACTGAAAACTTGATTTTGTCAGTAGAGTAAGCAGATATGACTCAGACACGCAGGAAGCAAATATGATGAGTAAGAAGGTGCCATTTTTACATGGATACATTTCTGACCACAACTACACTTTAATGCAGACCAAAACACTGGCTTTATATTTCCTTTGTGGAAGAGAAATGTGCTAATTCCTGAACTGCAAGGATTCCTAAATATCAAGCAGCAGCTTTGTCAGAGGAGTGGTAGCTGTCATACACTATCTAGTTCAAGCTAAGTACTCTCTTGGGGTAGTGAGTTTGTCACGTGTTAAACCCACTTTGTGCACTGGCTGTGGAGCTCTTCCCTTCTCTTCCTAACCTTAATATACCCAGAGGAGTTACTCAAACCTACATGGTGTAGAAAGTATGGATCTAATTTTGATCTTGCTTATCTTGGTATAACTCAGGAGTAACTCCACTGAAGTTAATAGTGTTACTTTAGTGTAAGGAAGATCAGACTCCAACATACGATATTGAAGCACGGTGGCTCTTTTAGAGAAGCTACAAATGTATATTTTTCCAGCTGAGATTTCTACAGATCTGTTTTTTTTATACCCTTCCCTATAACTAACCAGATCTTTCCACCAGATGGTCTTTTATTGCTATTTTATTCTCCCAATAATATTTAATATTAAATAACAATTGTTTGCACTCCTGTAACAGCTTTCATTCAAGGATACGAAGAAATATTTCTATAAACTTTAACTACAATTAATAGGTATTTTTTTACAGTGGCTTTCCACAAACTATAGCTTTTCAGACCAAAACCAAAATAAATCCCTTAAAAAAGGATTAAGGTTATTAATACATACCAATTAATTTTAAACATTTTCAGAATTTATAGTAAGATATCTTGTCCAACTCACATCAGAGTTTGCAGAAAAAACAAACCAAACAAACATTTCTTTGGTTATGGAACATGCATGAGCAATTTCAGACGGGAAGCAGATTTTAATAGGACATTAGAGCAGGATGCAAACTTATAATGGAAGATTAGTTACAACCTACGGAGTTTCTTTGAGCTTTGATTCCTGACACTGACCGTTACTAAGGAAGTTCTGTTTTCCAGTGCTGGTTTTAACATGGAGAGTTCTATCTTTTTCTTTGTCTCAAAGTATAAAATATATTGGTTGTTGAACAACCAATATCACTCAGACACCCCAAAATCTGTATGGTTAAAATGGCATACCAATAGGGAATATTAAAATCCTCTGGGTAGAGTTGACTATCATTTACCCCAATGTAATTCTGGAGTGAGTATTTACTTCAATGCAGTTAACACCAGATTTATGCCTGTGTAACTGAGATCAGTCTTTATTTCCCATTGATTTCAATAGGAGTTAGGTGATTTTGAAAACCCCACTATGTATCTATGTGTATCATTAGATGCCTAAATACCCTTGAAAATCTGGCCCTTAAGGAGCCTAAATCCCACTGACTTTCAACAAGATTTGGGCCTAGATTTTTAAATGTCTTTAGGTGTATTGGTGTATGTAATGTATAGGTGTATTTAAATGTATTTAAATCAATGGATATTAGCTGCCTACACAGCTTTAACAGTCTGAGACTAAGCCACTTTTAAAAATGGACCTTGGGTTCCTAAGTCACTTACACACTTTTGAAAAACCCTAAGTGCTTTCCCAGGGTCTTACAACAAGTCAGTGGCAGAGTTAGGCCTGGCACTTTAAGCGCACCTGCCTTCCAAGCTCTGTCCCCTTTTCTGGTTGGTAATTGTCTCCACAAAATACCAGCCACCTTTTGAGTTTGGTCTAAAGAACAATAGGAAGGTACGTTGATAAAAACAAACTGATTGGAATTAAAATTAGGTTATTTTTTGGCGCTGCTGCTTGCTGTGAAGTCCTGTTGAAAGGCGAGATCATTTGTGAATACGGTGGTTGAGGGCTGTAGTACAGGGTAGAAAATGACATTTCTTTTTTGGCAAAAATGCACCAGGTATTACACAGCTGGCACAGCTGTCTGAAAATGCCACTGCTATCCTATGCATCGGCATTTTGTATAAGACAACATACTGTGCATATGGTTTTTGTCTTGTACCTAGTGTGTGAGTCATCAGGCCAGTAATACTAGTTGAACTCCAGGAGAATGTTACTATATAAATAGTAACATTTTTTGTTTAAATATTAAAACACTGGTATTTTTCATCTGAAGAAGCCCCTTTCCTTCCTTCCCCTGCAGCTGACTCTGGGCTGTGCTGCTCCTGCAGGGCTGAGTCACAGCCAATGCTGCTATGCAGCAGCAGGAGCCTGAGCCAGAGCCCATCCCCATATTAGCTCCTCCAGACTTTTCTTCCCCATGCTCCCATCTGTAGCCTTGCAATCTCCCACACCCCAAAGGTCCCCCTGCTTCCTCCAGACATTAGCCTGCTTTAAAAAAATGGGTTGGAAAGTGATTGGACAGATTCTGACATAAGGACTGATCTTTTTTGGGCTCCCACGACCACCAGGACCTGGAATGTAGTGATAGTTGTAAATAAATCCTGATTTACAAAAGCTTTACACGCCTTATATATAGTGTGAACTTTCAGGATGCTGTGCATGGCAAAATGGGTGGCGCTAGCTATTTATGTCAGTTCCAGATTTGCTCCTGGACTGAGAATCCCGCGACCAGTTTGCTATCAAATTTTAAAACTTTGCCCCAAAATTCAAAATCTTTGTTTTATAAACAAGGAAGGAAATAAATCCTTGATATTTTAAATCTTATACTGCTCACTAATAAACATGAACAGATTGGGTCAGCTCCTCTGCTGGTGTAAACTGGTGTAGCTCTATTGACTTCTGTGGAGGTCGTATGTTCACTTACACACCACCGCAGGGTCTGATCTGGCTTAATACTTATCAAATACAAAGAAATTTACATTTTGTCGCAACACAACCACCTGGATTCTGCCTCATGGAATTTGGGTTTATTTTAGTATATTTTTTGTCACCTTAATGCTGGTATCTAAATATTTTCATTTAGATGGTTCCATTAAGTGGGAAATTTAATCAGTTAATATGTTTTCTGTTGATTGTAAATTTTTCTTATGAAAGATTTTTTTAAATGATATGATAAGCAAGGGAATTGGTTCTGGATAAACTATCTTTTCTAGCACCATAATATAAAGATGTCTTGCTACAAATGTGAACTTGTAGGGACCAAGTTCTCGAAACCGGAACTGGCAAATTTCAGATCTATTTGCCAAGCCTGGTCTACACTAGGCGTTTAAATCGGTTTTAGGAGCGTAAAACCGATTTAACGCCACAACCGTCCACACTAGGAGGCACCTTATATCGATTTTAATGGCTCTTTAAATCGGTTTCTGTACTCCTCCCCGACGAGAGGAGTAGCGCTAATATCGGGATTAACATATCGGAATAGGGTTAGTGTGGCCGCAAATCGACGGTATTGGCCTCCGGGAGCTATCCCACAGTGCACCACTGACCGCTCTGGACAGCATTCTGAACTCGGATGCACTGGCCAGGTAGACAGGAAAAGCCCCGCGAACTTTTGAAATTCATTTCCTGCTTCCCCAGCGTGGAGAGCTCATCATCACAGGTGACCACGCACAGCTCATCAGCACAGTTAACAATGCAGTCTCCTGAGAATCATAAAAGAGCCCCAGCATGGACTGCACGGGAGGTACTGGATCTGATCGCTATATGGGGAGAGGATTCAGTGCTAACAGAACTGCGTTCCAAAAGACGAAATGAAAAAGTATTTGAAAGAATTTCTAAGGCTATGACGGATAAAGGCCACAGCAGGGACTCAGTGCAGTGCAGAGTGAAAGTTAAGGAGCTCAGACAAGCCTACCAGAAAACCAAAGAAGCAAACGGAAGGTCCGGGGCAGGTCGAAAAACATGCCGCTTCTATGCTGAGCTGCATGCAATTTTAGGGGGCTGCGCCACAAGTACCCCACCCCTGACCGTGGATTCCGAGGTGGGGGTTGTAATCTCTGCCATGGCTGAGGATTATGCAGACGAGGAAGATGAAGATGAAGAAGAGGAGGACGACCTAGCAGAGAGCACACAGCACTCCGTGAGCCCCAACAGCCAGGAGCTTTTTATCACCCTGACGGAATCACCCTCCTCCCAGCCCTCACAAGCAACTATCCCAGACAATGACGCCATGGAAGGGAGCTCTGGTGAGTGTACCTTTGCAAATAGCAAACATTGGTTTTTAAGCAAGCGTTTTTTAATGATTGATTTGCCCTGAGGACTTGGGATGCATTCGCAGACAGTATAGTTACTTAGAAAAGTTTGTTAACATGTCCTGGGATTGAGAGGAAATCCTCCAGGGACATCTCGATGAAGCGCTTCTGTAGGTACTCCAGAAGCCTTTGCAGAAGGTTTCTGGGCAAGGCAGCCTTGTTCCGCCCACCATGGTAGGACACTTTACCACGCCATGCATGTAGCAAGTAATCAGGTATCATTGAGTGGCAAAGCATAGCAGCGTATGGTCCCGGTGGCTGCTGGCATTCAAGAAGCATCCGTTCTTTATCTTGTTGTGTTATCCTCAGCAAAGTGATATCGTTCAGGATAACCTGGTTAAAAATCAGGAATTTAAGTAAGGGGGGTGGCCATTTTTCTAATGGGTTCATGGACTGCAGCAGCTTAAAAAAAAACCTTTCCTGCACGTAGCGAAGCGGGGGGAGGGGAGGAGTGAAATGCCGAGGATCTTTTTTGTGTTTGGTCACCGGCGATCTTCCCCAAGCTACCAGCCACGCAGTGGGTGGGGGGGTGGGAAGGTTGTTGATTAGCAGGGAGCTAGCGTGGTATTAGCCATGCGTTGGGGGGGAGGGGTAAATCACTACAGAAGCCGAAAGACAGTGGCTTACCATGGCCGCATGCAAGCTGAATTCTGATGCCTGGACCTGTGTCTGTGAGATCTGTAACTCCAGAGCTGCAAGCACTCACTATTAAGATGAAAAATGTGACCTTGTAGGGAAATCACATGTGCTAGGTGAATAGTGCTGTTCACTGTGAGAGAGTATAACCATTGTTCTGTAAAATGTATCTTTCTAAATATTTATCTTCCTCATGCAGCTGCAAATTTTTCAACCATCCCTCCTCCATCCCAAAGGCTAGCACAGATAAGGCGGAGGAAAAAGAAGACTGAGATGAGATGTTCTCGGATATTATGGAAGTTACACGCAATGAAAGAGCTCATCTGAATGAGTGGAAGGACGTGGTATCAAATTACAGGAAAGAGGCCAGTGAACGTGAGGACAGGAGGGATGAACGTGAGGACAGGAGGGATGAACGTGAGGACAGGAGGGACAACCGAGATGAGAAGTGGCGGCAGGAAGATCAGCGGTGGCGGGATGCAACTCTGGGGCTGCTGCGTGATCAAACTGACGTGCTCCGGCGTCTGGTGGAGCTTCAGGAACGGCAGCAGGATCACAGAGTGCCACTGCAGCCCCTGTGTAACCACCCTCAACCCTCACCATGTTCCATATCCTCCTCACCCAGACGTGTAAGAACGCGTGGGGGGAGGCTCCGTGCACCCGCCCACTCCACCCCCGTGGACAGCCCAACAAGAAGGCTGTCGTTAATGTGAAATTTTTTTAATGGCCTTCTCCATCCTTCCTATCCTCCTCCCAAACCACACCCTTACTTCTCTCCCTCTTTTTATAATGAATTAATAAAGAATTCATGATTTTTAAACGAGAGTGACTTTATTTGAATAAGTAAGCTGTACTCGAAGGGGGAGGGTGAGTTGCTTACAGGGAATGAGTCAATCAAGGGGGTTGGGTGTTCATCAACAAACACAGCAGTCACACTGTACCCTGGCCATTGATGAAGCTCCTTTTCAAAGCTTCTCTGATGAGCACCGCTTCCTGGTGTGCTCTTCTAATCTCCCTGGTGTCTGGCTGCGCGTAATCAGCGGCCAGGTGATTTGCCTCAGCCTCCCACCCCGCCATAAAGGTCTCCCCCTTACTCTCACAGAGATTGTGGAGAATACAGCAAGCAGCAATAACATAGGGGACATTGGTTTGGCTGAGGTCTGAGCGAGTCAGTAATGTGCGCCAGCGCGCCTTTAAACGGCCAAATGCACATTCCACCACCATTCTGCACTTGCTCAGCCTGTAATTGAACAGATCCTGACCACTGTCCAGGCTGCCTGTGTATGGCTTCATGAGCCATGGCATCAAGGGGTAGGCTGGGTCCCCCAGGATAACGACAGGCATTTCAACATCCCCAACTGTTATTTTCTGGTCTGGGAAGTAATTCCCTTGCTGCAGCCGTTTAAACAGAGTAGTGCTTCTGAATACGCGAGCGTCATGAACCCTCCCTGGCCATCCCACGTGGATGTTTGTGAAACGTCCCTTGTGATCCACCAGTGCTTGCAGCACCATTGAAAAGTACCCCTTCCGGTTTACGTACTGGGTGCCCTGGTGCTGCGGTGCCAAGATAGGGATATGGGTTCCATCTATCGCCCCCCCACAGTTAGGGAATCCCAGTGCAGCAAAGCCATCCACTATGGCCTGCACGTTTCCCAGAGTCACAACCTTTCGTAGCAGCAGCTTTGTGATTGCTTTGGCTACTTGCATCACAGCAGCCCCCACAGTAGATTTTCCAACTCCAAATTGATTCCCGACTGACCGGTAGCTGTCTGGCGTTGCAAGCTTCCACAGGGCTATCGCCACTCGCTTCTCTACTGTGAGGGCTGCTCTCATCTTGGTATTATGGCGTTTCAGGGCAGGGGCAAGCAAGTCACAAAGTTCCATGAAAGTGCCCTTACGCATGCGAAAGTTTCGCAGCCACTGGGAATCGTCCCACACCTGCAACACAATGCGGTCCCACCAGTCAGTGCTTGTTTCCCGGGCCCAAAATCTGCGTTCAATGGATAGAATCTGCCCCATTACCATCAGGATCTCCAAAGCGCCGGGGCCCGTGGTTTGAGAGAATTCTGTGTCTACGTCCTCATCACTGTCATCGCCGCGCTGCCGTATCCGCCTCCTCCTCGACTCGGTTCGAAGGTCCTGGTTCACCATATACTGCACGAGAGTGTGCGAGGCGTTTAAAACATCCACGATTGCGGTATTGAGCTGAGCAGGGTCCATGCTTGCTGTGCTATGGCGTCTGCACAGTTCACCAAGCAAAAAAGGCGCGAAACGCTTGTCTGCTGCTTTCAGGGAGGGAGGGGTGAGGCTGTGCCCAGAACCACCCGCGACAATGATTTTTGCCCCATCAGGCACTGGGATCTAAACCCGGAAATGCCAAGGGGCGGGGGAAGCTGCGGGAACTATGGGATAGCTACGGGATAGCTACCCACAGTGCAACGCTCCAGAAATCGATGCTAGCCTCGGACCGCGGACGCACACCACCGAATTAATGTGCTTAGTGTGGCCGCGCGCACTCGATTTTATAAAATCTGTTTTACAAAACCGGTTTATGCAAATTCGGAATAGTCCCGTAGTGTAGACGTACCCCCAGACATGAGCAAGGCTGGTTCTTATACACATGTGGATTTCAACTGTTCATGCAGGCCTAAACATAGAACAATTGATGTTAACATTTTTGGGTCCTGGGGATAAGTGAACAGTCAAAAATTTAACATAAGATTCCATTTGACTTGTTCAATGTGGGCCCAGGTGTCATTATGACTACATAGGCTGCATGAATGCAGATATTTCTCATGAACTATTTTTGTCCTGGTTAACTTAGCCTGTTCTCATCATCAGGAACCCTCTATTGTTCTGTGAGCCACGGCAGTCCCTAGCTATAGTGCTTCATGGGAAATGTAGTTTGGTTGAAGAGCCTAGCCCACAGAGGAGAATTGGGACATGAGCCAACTAAACTACAACTCCCATGAGGCACTGCAGCAGTATATCCAAATTTTTTAAAAATAGATTTCAAATTAAATATTTCAGCTTCTGGGAATTCTGTTTTTTTGACAAAAACTTGAAATTTTCCATTTAAAGCAGATACTTTTTGCAGAAAATATTTTGTCTTGTTGAGCCTCCTCCCTCCCCCCCCGCTTTTTTTGTTGTTGAAAAATAGGTTTTGGCCAGTCCTAATTACTACTCCACATCCACTACTAATAAAATCTGTGCACCGGCAACAAGGAGACCGAGGGACCAAGTTCTCTATTATTGATTCCTGCTGGCTCAGCTGGTGGTCCATGGGCCTTATTAAATGCTCTGCAGTCTGCGCTCATACTTCTATTCCCTTGAGCTATAGCTTCAACCGTGTAGCTGCTCTCACAGCATGCCAATTCCTAATAACATTTGTTGAACAATAGGGTTCAAGGTTGGCTCATCCCTAAGATTAAGTCTTATCAGCTTTCAGCACAAGCATTTGTGTAGTACTTAGATAGACTTGCTTTGCCTGAAGCTTTCTGAACAATTGGCTTGCATGCTACTGCTGCTAACCCCAGTTCTAGCTCCTCTGGTGACCTTTCTCCAGACCAGATTATTTATATGTATCCTGCAGTTCACTAGGGAAGTGTGTGTAGGCTTCCAGACAAAGGTTACTGTCTATTATATGTGGCCTAAAAATATTACTCTGCACGTGTATAAGAGTCAATTCTGATTATTTTCCCCATGAGTTTATTTCTATCCTATTGTATTATGGAACGAATACCTGAGATTTGTGTTTTCAGATATTGTTGTAAAGAGTGTAATTATAGTAATAAATATTTGTACCTAAAAAGCAATGGGCCATATTCATGGGTGGTATAAAAGTTGTTAATGTGATTGCCTTAGTAAATCAGGTACTGGAGATACTAGTATCTAGTGAATGTAACTATTTCCACACTATTGCAATTCACTAGTAGTATAAGCAGATCATCTTGTTACTGGAGGCATAAAGGGTATGTCTACACTATCTGCCAGATCGGAGGGTAGCGATTGGTTTATCGGGGATCAATATATTACATCTCATCTAGATGCGATATATCGATCCCCGAACGCGCTCCCGTCGACTCTGGAACTCCACCAGGGCGAGTGGCGGTACCGGAGTTGACAGGGGGAGTTGCGTCCGTCAATCCCGTGCTGTGAGGACAGGAGGTAAGTCGAAATAAGATACTTCAACTTCAGCTATGCTATTCCCATAGCTGAAGTTGCGTATCTTACGTAGACCCCATCCCCTACTGTAGACCAGGCCAAAGAAACATGCCAAATGCATGATCTTTGGTACTGACTGACCCATGCAGCAGTAATGTAGCCACTGCAAAGGAGAAAAAAAAATTAAGGGCCCCAGTCCAATTTGCTCTTTCCAAATGTCAGTGGCTGCTGGATTGCTGTATATGCTTTGCTGTAAACTCTGCTGGGGTTGGTATAATCATTTTCTGCTTTTTTTTCCTGTTTAAAAAAAAGAAAGCCAGGTCTACAAACACCCACCCCCCTCTCAGCTGGTGCTGAGGAATTGGATATTCCCTCCTTATTTTTTGTAACTTTCTTCTTTTAAAACCACGATAAAAGGCAACAAAATCGTCCTTCATGTTCTGTGTTTCTGGAGCATACAGCATGGGGGCTGACAAAAAAATCTCTTGGAGTGTCTCATGCTTGTCCCACAGGAAGTGAGGCACTTTGCAGGAGAGAGTGCTTTCTTCCTTTCTTTAGCTGTGCTGCTGCTGCTTATTTGGTGGTGATGTAGGGCAAAGCAGGGGGGTGGGGCGCCTGGGGGCTGGGTTTGGAGAAGGGGATCTGCACATGGGTGACAGGCATTGAAACAGAAAAGGCCTCTTGCTGCTTTTATTCTTCCACTGCTTTTGGCAGCGCAGGGCCCCCAAATTCCTGTCGAGTTTGCAAGCTCTTCAGAAAATGTTTTATTCAAAGAATGCTCTTACGAAGTTTCTATTGTCTCGTGTCTAATTTTTTTAACTAAACTCATCGTTGTAGGTATCTGGGTTGATACAAAACTCAAACAGGCAGAACGGGAGAATGACAGATGAAGCTGTAGCAGAGTTAAAAGTAATGAGAGCTGAAAAGTGAAATCAATAAAGCTGCAAGTAAGTATTTTCCTAGACGGACTCCAGTGAGGGAGAGTGGATGGGGCAACGAGGAAGGGGAAAAGTGAGCATAGTTTTAGAGTCCCTCATAGACTAAGACAAGTTAGGCAGGAAGGATGAAAGGGGGAGAGAGCGTTCAGTGCAAAAGCGTGACTTCAGCTGTAGAGAGGAGACAGAAAGGAAGCAATTCTCAGGAGCAATAATACTATTATAATAATACTTCGTGGTACCTATTAATATTCTAGGAGTGCCCGAAGGACTTGGATCCCATTGTGCTGGGTGCCATACAAACACTCTAGAGGTGGGCAGATATGAAGAGGGTCTAATTCAGAGCTTGGCCACAAAAGTCAGTGAACCAAACTTCACCTGTGTGGAAAGGTGCAATGCTGCCGTGCCCCTAAGGAGGGTGCAGTATACTCTTCCGCCTAGTATCCCCACAGAATGGGGACTAGGCACCTTTCCCCTTTTGGGTACAGGACTTTCCTATAAAGGTTAGTTTGGTTCAAACCACACTTCTTAAGCATTTCCTTATGGGAAAGTCCTATAGCGAGCCCGAAAGGGGAGAGGTGGGGCTTGGATTTGTATGGAAGTGATGGGATTTGCATTTTTAACCCAAACTCTTCATTGCTTATGGAAAAGTCTTTTAGAATTTCATAGGGATCAAATGAATAGGGTCTAATTACTCTAATAACCGAAAGCATTGAAAAAAGAATGCTAACCTTTCCTAAGATATTTTTTAAACCACCTAATAGAATTCTCTAGCAGGGACATAATTCTGCATTCTGCTCTACAAAATGTTTCGAAAGAGCCTATGGAATAGTTCTAATTTAGTATGAAAATCTCTAGGACTTCATCAGGGAGAGCACCAGTAATCTGCTCCCACATGTTTTGTTTATTTTTTCCATTTAAAAATAAACAAGGTCTGGTTTTATCTCCCTTCCCCCGAAAAAATCAAACACACAGAACCTGTTGCATTGCTGCAGTCTATGGGGTGGAGAGGGCAACAAACAGCTCATGCACTGAATCCTACCAAACCCGCTTCATTTAAAATTCAGAGCAGGGTTTTCCCAACAAGCCAAGGGGAGCAGTTGAGCACAGGGGTCAATGTCTAATGGAAAAATAGTTCCTTCTCACCTGTGCTAAATGAATGTTTCGTGGCCACAACAGGGGGGACATAACTGAAGTGATGCGTAGAATAGGGAGGGAGCATCCCGGCTTCAGCTGCCATGAAATATGCTTCATACTTCCATTGCCAGGGTTTGTCTCTCTTTTGTGCATCTGAAAGTAAATGAGCTAAAAGGATCCTTGTTTATGCAGACGACACCCTCAGTTTCTGTAACTGGGGAAAACCTGAGTTTATCAGAAATGAAAAGCTAAAGGAAATTAGTTTCCCTTCAAATAGTCCAGATGGAATTTTAAATTGACAACAACAAAGTACTCAGGTGATTTTTAATGAGCCAAAGAAATGAGTTCCTGCAGCTATTTATCAGAGGATTTAGGAAAAAAATAATAATTAAAAAAAAAACAGGTAGAAAAGTTCTGCAAGGCCTCAATGAAATTTCACTAAATGCCCAGCTAATGGAATGAAGAGTGAATGGTTGGCATACAGAGCAGAGCTTGTTAGTAACAATAGACTGGGTAATCAATCAGTGTCTGGCATCCAGGGGCGGCTCCAGGCCCCAGCACGCCAAGTGCGTGCCTGGGGTGGCAAGCCACGGGGGGCGCTCTGCCGGTCGCCGCGAGGGCAGCAGGCAGGTTGCCTTCGGCGGCATGTCTGCAGAGGGTCCGCTGGTCCCGCGGCTTCGGCGGACCTCCCGCAGGCTGCCACCAAATTCGCGGGACCTCCCGCAGGCAAGCCACCGAAGGCAGCCTGCCTGCCGTGCTTGGGGCGGAAAAATACCTAGAGCCGCCCCTGCTGGCATCTTAAACCACAGCTGACTCAGTCTTAGGGCCTGATCCTGCAAACCCTTATTCACATGGACAGTTTACTAATGTGAATGCTCACACTAATGTCAGTGGGACTATTTGTGAGAGTGAAGACTGTACTGGAGCAAGGCCTGGCAGGATCATGCTTTTACTCTGGCTCATTTATACAGAATGCAGTCATTGCATTAACAGCAGTTGTTAGAGGGGAATAAAGCAGACCACTGTAAATCTTATGTGGCACCAAGTTCTGTTTTCAAATACACTCTGCAGACTGCTGAAACAAAGGACATTCCCCTCTTGCTATTCATCCACACAAGGATGTGAAATCCTTTTGCTTTTCTGGCCCCTTTCTCCCCTCATCCATGCTATGTAAACAGTGCAGCAGCATCCATTATTCAGCTATCAGAAGGCTGTCAGGATCTACTGGCTGCAAAATTTGGAGTTCTTAGATTTTTCCTTTAAAATATGGAAAACTGTATTTGCCAAAGCACTGGAGGGGGAAATGAAATTCAATACCTTCCATGGAGTAATGATTCCTTATAAGTGTCTCCCATGCTAGGGGGCCATGAGATGTTTTCCCCCTGAGTGATATGGAGTTAGTTTTTCTTGTGTGTCATTGTTCACATTTAACTACCTACAGTGAAGGTTATAAATGAGGAAGATCACTGTAAATGGGATCTGGAAAACTCATAGAAGGTCTACGCAGCAAGAAAAAAGGACATTGAAGTTGCACATGAAAATTAATCTAACAGCAGCGAGCCCTTAAGTCCCTGTAAATATACATTTCTTTTGGTTTCCAAGGTCAATTTTCAGAGCTTTTAGAAAATGTATATTATGGGTGGGTGACTTCTGCAAAATGTCTTCTGCTCATTTGAATTTAAGTTTAAACTACTTGTGCGTAAGGCCGTTCAACGCTCCCCCTACTTGTCCTCTCTTGCCCCTTGTCAGGTTGCCACCGCCTCTTCTGTTTTGCCAAAGTTATGCCAACCTCACCTGGCTGTTTTCAGCTTCTAACACAAACCTCAGTGCAATAGCCATAATTTTCATTTCTTTAAACAAGACCTAGTTATTGACAAAGCTACTGATTGTTTGTCATTAACAAACAAATTAGACTGAATACTTTGTGCTCAATTCTTTGAACTTGTCTCTAATTTTATTAGTCCACTGATATATATATATATAGTGTTAAAGAGAGTTGGCACTAATATATATATATATTATTAGTCCATATATTAGTGCCAACTCTCTCTAACACTATATATATATATATATATATATATATGTGTGTGTGTGTGTGTCTATATAAATATGTGTCTTCAGAGACAGAATTACTATCTTTATGCAGTTAGGGAGGAAGAGAGTGGGAGGACAGAATGAGTGGTTTATTTTTTGCCTTTGGCAAAAATTCCACTAGTACCAGTTCCATTTCTAAGTGGACTGTATTAGCGGAATTATTTTGTGTATTTCATTGACTCCTAGGTCACATAAACACAGCACATATCCCTGTTTGGGTACAGGAGTGAGGAGCGGGACAACATGACACCCAAAAATGCTGGGAGTGGAGGGGCACTGACACCAATGTGCCTACACAAAGGAAAGGGAGCCCTGGGTTCCATTATGGGCGTGGGTATACTGCTGAGGGGTGAGGCTTGGCTCATGGCTTTGGTTGGGAATAATGTCTGAGAACAGGATCTATAAGAATGGGTTGTGGGAAAGGAGTCACATAAAAAAAGTACTGTGACTCAAAATCAAGGGTTTTGCATATTTCCCCGTCTATATTAATACAGCTGGCTGGCTTTTGCAAACTTACTTTAATATACTGTGCTACAGTGTCTGAACAACAGTAATGTAGCAGACTGAACTAACCGAAGCAATAAAACAAGGCTTATTTTGTTACAACCTTAATAAGACCTCTTGGATTCTGCTTCCTAGTGCTGGACTAAGGGCTAGCCTCTGGAGCACTCCATTCTAGTTAGTTTCCCTCTGTAGCCCCTTCCCTGTTTAAATCTGCTGCGGAAGTAGCATTAAATGAAGCTATTTTTTTCTTGGTGTAGCAGTGATTTTTTCCCCTATTTACTATTTAAATATCTTTGAGTGTACGGCAGATACTGGCTAGGCAAAGCTGCTCAGTTCTACTTTTGTATTGCAATAGTAGGATGTAATCAGGTGGCACAAATCTGCTATCATTGTGGCATTTTGAAGGGACATTCCTCAGTTTTTGCTGACAGTTTGTGCAATTCAGGCTTCTTTTAATGAAATTTCTCAATGTTTTGCTCTGGCAAATCTATGGTAGTTAGGAGCCTAAATACCTTTGAGGATCTGGGCCTATATGTTAGCTTTACCTTCCAGTGAGATATTTTGCACACGTATAACCCACACACCTCCCGGGTGTGGTATTCTGTCTCATCTAGTGGCACTGAGACCACTTACGGAGAGAGATTGAGTCTGTTCTACAGCCTTAGCTAATAGCCAGTTGGCTTTTAGCTCATGCGGTAGAGACTCATGCTCTAAGCTCCAGAGGCCCCAGTTTCCATCCCGCCTGCTGACTTTTACAAGCGGGGGCTCGTCCGGGATTTCACCTGGGAAAACACTTGCATTATTTTTATTTGTATAGTGCTGCGGGACTCTAGTCATGGACCAGAACCCCATTGTGCTAGGCGCTGTACAAACACAAACCAAAAAGACGGTCCCTGCCCCACACAAGCGTCAGACATGCAATTCACTTCTATAGTTCTGTTTTGTGAAGAGCAAACAGTTCTCAGCTCTTTAGATAATCTGATCCAAGGGGTCGTCCCCCAAATGAAATGCATGATGTCGCTATGTTTAAGGGAGTGGGGCTTTTAGAGTCTTGCTTTTTGATACCGACAGCTGAAAGTGACATATGGCCTTTAACGTCAGAGACAGTCATGTTTTTATAAAAAGCTTGTGTGCTGATCTATTTTAATAAGCTGCCCCACACTTCCATTCTCGTTATCTTCGTTGGTATGACCTGGAGGACGTTCAAATAGGAATCTGCCCCTGAACTCTTTAAATGCAGGTTTTAAGAATAGTTGTCCTTGTGTAATCCTGTTTCATCTTAAAGCCCTTCCTTCCCCCCACGTCCCTAACCCAGTTAAATTGTCTTTTGATCGTTACAAAAAGATTCTGATTGAATCAGTAACAATGCACTACTGCTCCCTACCAATCTGGATATGGCAGTTATCATTCCATTTGTGTCTGAAGTTTCTTGAGTTCTCTAGATGTGTCTGTCTGTCTATTTTCTTGTACCATGCCCAACCCTGTGGTATCTTTAAGCTCCTGTGACTAGTAGTTTAGGCTCTGCCTCTCTTCCAGGCCATTTATTTGTTAAAATATGGACAATCCAAACTACATCCGTATTATTCCTGTGATGAACCTAATTCCATTTCTCATCTCTTCAAAGGAGATGCTTCTTTTTTGGATAAGCAGTTTACCTTTAGGGCTAGACCCCACTAATCTCATTTCTCTTCTCTTTTTCTATCTAGATCCTCATATTGCACTCATCTCTATAATTTCAGAGTGCCTTTCAGCAGTGCATTAGGCAACTGTGATATTTGGTTCATTCTCTCATCCTCTCTCCAGGGAGAAAAGTGTGTACAGCAAAGCATATTGTTTTGGAGTTTAAATATATGCACATGTTGCTATATGTTTGTTAGAGAAGGCAATGTCAAAGAAATGTGGCCTGCAGAATGTGGTGAGGTTTGCAATGGTCCATCATTCCTGAGGAAGTTAATTTCACAGTCTCAGATTGGCCCCTGAAAGAAGCTCTATCTCCTGCACAGATGAGCTTTACCCTTATTACAGAAAGTTGCACTGTGCCAGAGAAGCAAGGTTGTTGACCACGGTCTTCATCCTGATGATCTTTAGCTATCCTGGGCCCACGCCAGGGAATACGTTGAAGATAAAGACCAAGACCTTGAACTTGATTCCATATTCTAGGGGAAGACAGTGTAGGGAGCAGGTTTGATGTGTTTGTGGTAGCCAGTGTTGCTGAGGAGACGTGCTGTGGTGTTCTGTACCAGATGTTCCTAAACGCTTAAGGCTTCATGGCCAGGTATATTGCTTCACTGTAGTCCAGCCGAAAGATGACAAAGGGGTGAATAACTAAGGCCAGGTGGTCATTTGGCAGGATGGGATAGATTCTCTTTGCCAAATGGAGATTGTAGAAAGCATTACATGCAGATGCTGCTATGTGAGAACTTAGCACCAGTGACGAAACCAGCAGCACTCCTAAGCTATGGACTGAACTGGCCAATTGTGGGTGTGTGCCTTCAATTGAAGGAGACTACCCCTGGCTGAAAACTCTTCAAAGTGCTTTCTGCTGTCCAGCAATATAACTTCTATCTTGCTTGGGTTCAGCTTCAACCAGCTGTTATTCCTCCATGAGCTCTGTCTGAGGTCAGTAGAAGAACTTGGATAAGCAGGAGTTGGCTGTTAACCTGGGGAAAAGGGGGTCATTGGCCAACTCTGTATCTGTCCTTGAAAAGTGAGTAGTTTGAACTCAGGATAATTTGGCACCTATACATTTCTAAAAGATTGTACCCTGCTTTGTATTTTCAGCTGCATGCTCTGCACTGTTAATTGAGTTAATTAAAGTCTGCCTTCACGAGAGATTGTAAAAATGCTGTCAGACATTAAGGGTTAATGAGTCTGAACAGGTGTGAGAGATTAGATGTAGCTGAGAAAAACCAGTGTGTAGGAGGATATATTGATATTTATTCTATTAAGTCTTTTCTTGGGCGATAAGACAAGAGAAAAAAAATCACTTTCTTCAAGAGGTTTTTAAAAATACGTTTTGTAGTATAATTCATTCTTTTCGTAATTAGGAGTGCTTGGATGAATATAGAACAAGGAGGCTGGTTGTATTGACTGAGTAACTATGTATCAGACAACTCGCTCATCTTGGACAACCTCCAGCGCTTGCAGCCTCACAGAGAGTAAAGCCGACTACATGCGAAACAGCCTTGTCAGCCCAGGATAAATGTTAATTGGCATCATGTTTTTACTGGAAGAACTTGCTCCACTCAGTAGCAGTCACACTGGTATGCTACATTCTTGCAATCAGTAGACTGCATTGTAAACAGTCTGTTAGTCATCCAATTCTCTATGTAACTCTCTCCTGTCCCACAAGGCTTTGTTTACCTAGCAGAATCTAAGACAGGCTTCCCTCTATCTCAGCCTTCTGTTACAGGCTAGTGCATTCAGGAGACGCATACCTCAGCAACCCAGTGAGAAAAATAGATAGCTGAGGCAGGCCTGAGCCACAAAAACTTGATTTAAAACTAAGTTTCCAAATCCAAATCTTTCAGGTGTTCAGAACAGGGATGTTGTTTGGCCCATTGCAGGGAAATGGCCTAATCACAACATTTGGATTCAGGGCCAACTTCAGATTTTGAAAGTTCCAAGGTTAGGGGGTGTTTAGATTTTGGATTCCAGTTGGGACAGGTTGCTAATCTTTCATTCTAGTATCTGGCAGTCCTCACTGCCAAAGACTGTCGAAGGATTGATCCTTCTGGGACTAGGCTGGCAGGTTTGCTAAGAAGAGCATTAAACTAAGAAATGCAGGGGGAAAGTTGGGAGAGGTCTGGTTTTAATTCACAGGAAGATCAAAATGAAGTAAATGAGGATACAGTAAAGGATAAAGCAGCAAAGAGTCTTGTGGCACCTTATAGACTGACAGACGTTTTGGAGCATGAGCTTTCGTGGGTGAATACCCACTTCGTCGGATGCATGTCATGCATGTCATGCAACCGACAAAGTGGGTATTCACCCACGAAAGCTCATGCTCCAAAACGTCTGTCAGTCTATAAGGTGCCACAAGACTCTTTGCTGCTTTTACAGATCCAGACTAACACGGCTACCCCTCTGATACTTAAAGGATAAAGGAACAGCAGAAGCTAGGCATATGGATAGCAAAAGGACTATACCTAATTTGGCTAGGAAATTGGGTGAGTTCAGAGAGAAACAACTGAGATGTTTGTATGCTAAAGCGAGGAGCCTGGGAAACAAAACTGGAGGAACTATAAT
Source organism: Mauremys mutica (assembly GCF_020497125.1). Lineage (NCBI taxonomy): Eukaryota > Metazoa > Chordata > Testudines > Geoemydidae > Mauremys > Mauremys mutica. The sequence goes on from NC_059073.1 coordinate 269,216,049, forward strand.
TACTGATGCAGGACATGAAACTGGATATAGGCATAACAGAAACATTGAACAATAGCACTTCTGACTGGAATACAGGTATTGAAGGGTATGCACTGTTCAGGAAAGAGAGAAATTAAGATACAGGTGGTGGAGTAGCATTGTACATCAATCATGTGGTAGGCTGTAAAGAAATAAGTGAAAGCACTGATAAAACAGAATCAATTTGTGTCAACATCTCTATGTGGAAGGACAGTATAAGAGGTTATATTGGGGAGTGTTAGAGGTCTGCTAAATACCACCAGGGTTAGATTTGGATATGGCTCATTTTAGTATTATTCAAGAGATAAATACTAACAGAAATTGTGTCCTTATGAGAGACTTTAACGTACCACATATAGATTGCAGATCACATGTTGCTAATAATGATAGGGTCCTGGATGTAAGAGTTGATAGATGTCTTCACCAAATAGTCATTGCGCCAACAAGAGGTAATGCTATTCTAAATCTGGTTTTAGTAAGTAGTGAGGACATTGAAAATAACTTTGGATCAAATGATTGAGTTGATTCAGTTTAAATTAAATGAAAGGATAATAAAAAACAGGTTAGTAACTAACGTTTTTTATTTCAAAAGGGGAGACGTTAGGAAAATGAAGGAACTAGTATGTGCAGTCAACTGGACTGAAGAGCTGAGGGACTTAAATGTTTAGGAGGCTGGGAATTTCTTTATTCAAAGGTTCAAAAACTACCTGGAATGGGAAAAATCCTAAGCAATGGGAAAAACATGTAGGGAAAGGCTGCAGGCCTAAATGGATGAATCAACACCTCAAAAGAATATTGCAAGTAAGCAGAGAGCCTACAAGGAATGGAAGACGGGACTGATCAGCAAAGAAAGCTACATCTTGGAGGTTAAAAAAAATTAGGGATAAAGTGTGAATTGCCAAAAGTCAAGCTGAGTTAGAGCTTGCAAGGGAAATTAAAACAAATAATAAAAGGTTCTTTATCTACATAAATAAAAAGTGAACACGAAGAGAAGAAGCGGGTCCGCTATGCAGTGAGAACAGGGTAGACATTAAAGATGATCTAGGTATGACCGAAACATTACATTAATACTTTGCCTCAGTTTTCAGTAAGGAAGGTTAGTGTAGAATATGGTGGGTGGGGACAGCAGGATGGCTAATAGGTATGAGTGTATAGAAATGGAAATGAACACATACTAAAGGGAAAATAAAACTCTGAGATTAATGTGCTCAAATCAGGGGGACCGAATAATCTCCATCCCAGAATATTGAATGAACTGGCACATGACATTGTAAGTCTGGTAGCAAGGATTTCTAAGTCTATCAGCTGGGGATGGTAAGTGTGAATGGAGATGAGCAGACTAGCAAATGTAGCACCTATATAAGAAAGGCGGGGAAAGTGATCTGGGCAACTACAGACTCATTAGGCTGATCTCAATAGTATGCAAGACTTTAGAACACATTTTGATTGAAAGAATGATTAAAGAAATGGAGAGAAATGGAAAAGGGTGTAAAACACAACCCAGGTTTACCAAAATTAGATTGTACCACACTAGCTGGGAATTTTTTTGGAAAAAATAATGGATTTCTTAGACAAGGGAAATTAAGTAGTTCTAATCTATCTGGACTTCAGTAAAGCATTTGACACGGTACCACATGGGAAATTAGTAGTTAAACCGGAGAAGACAGGGATTAGTACAGGCTTTACAAATTAGGTAAAGAACTGTGGTTGACAATGGGTTGTGCTGAAAGGATAGCTATCGTGCTGGAGGGAGGTTACTAGTGGACTTTATTTTCAATAATGATCTTGGCACAAAAAGTAGGAGTGTGCTAATGAAACTTGCTGATGACACAAAATTGAGAGGCATCATCAATATAGAGGACAGGAATATTATACAAGAACTGGATGACCCAGAGGATAAGAGTAATAGAAATGGGATGAAATTTAATAGTACAAAGTGCACGGTCATGCTTTTAGGGGCTAATAAAAATTTCTACTATAAGCTAGAGGCTTGTCATGACAGAGGGGAAGAAAGATCTGGGTGTATTAGTCGATCGCAGAATGACTATACGCTGCCAATGTAATGAGGCTGTTCAAAAAAACCCAAAGAAACAAATGTGATCCTAGCATGTATCAGACAAGGTATTTCCAGTAGATAATGGATGCATTAATACCATTGTTCAAGGCACTGGTAAAACCACATTTGGAATATTGTGTACAATTCTGGTCATCCATTTTCAAGAAGCCTGTAACAGGTTCAGAGAAGGGCTACTGGCATGATCAGGGGAATGGAGGACCTCTCTTATGAGAGGAGACTGAAAGAGTTTGGCTTGTTTAGCCTAGCAAACAAGTGTGTGATGGTCATTGTGTGGCCTGGCTTGTGTTCTATCCTGATATTCCTACCCTGAAGGTTTATACACACCCTCAGAGAAGAGAATTCACCCAGTCTCATGTCTAGGCAATTAGATCTGAGTATTCTGCACAGGTGCTAAGATCAAGAGAGAAGTGAATTCAGGTGAGCAGTTGTTTGATATGGAAAAAATTAAGCAGACAGAGAAATCGCAGAAGAAAAAGAAAATAAAAGTCTGCTTTAGAAATTGCATTTGGGCTGCTTTTCTCTGTAATCAGAGCCTTCAGTGCTACATCTTTCTAATTTGTCGGGGGAAAGAGGAACATGATATAAAAATCAATAGTTTTTCTAAAAATGATAAGATTTTTGTTTATACAGCCAAAGTTTGCAGGTCCTGATTGAATAGTCTCTGTTTGCCCTCACAGAGCCCTTGATAAGTTCATATACAAATAGCTTTGGTAACTGGTGCCAGACTGCCCAGGCCCATCTGAGTCCAGGTGTAAGTGAGCACATAGTTTTGCAAGTAAGCCCATAGAATTACGGCTATATCTCTGAACCTTAATTGCCTGATAGAAAATAAACACTCCTGGTTACATGATCCCCCTGTTACCAGAATAACACAAATCAAGACGATCTGTGATAAGGAGGAGTTTTTAATGAAAGAAGGTCGTGTTTCTCCTTAAATCCCTATGAGCCAAAAGTAAGACTTTGACTTGATTTGAAAGACAGAAAACCAGACAATGTAAACTGAGCTTGAGAAGTGTGAAAATTAAAAATTCCAAAACCTTTTCAGACCTGACCTAGGGCCTGATTCTGCTGAAGTGCTGAGAGATTCTGCGAGATCTTCCACCCTGGGCTCCCACTAAGGGTATGTCTACACTACGAAATTAGGTTGAATTTATAGAAGTTGATTTTTTAGAAACTGATTTTAAATAGTCGATTGTACATGTCTCCATTTAAGACCATTAAGTCAGCGGAGTGCATCCACGGTACCGAGGCTAGCGTTGACTTTTGGAGCATTGCACTGTGGGTAGCTATCCCACAGTTCCCGCAGTCTGCTGCCCATTGGAATTCTGGGTTGAGCTCCCAATGCCTGATGGGGCAAAAACATTCTCACGGGTGGTTCTGGGTAAATGTCGTCAGCCTCCCCCCCCCCATGAAAGCAACGGCAATAAATCGTTTCTTGCCTTTTTTCCTGGGTTACCTGTGCAGACGACATACCATGGCAAGCATGGAGCCCGCTCAGCTCACTGTCACCGTACATCTCCTGGGTGCTGCTGGCAGATGCGGTACTGCATTGCTACACAGCAGCAGCTCATTGCCTTTTGGCAGCAGATGGTGCATTATGACTGGTAGCCATCATCTTCATCTCCAGGGTGCTCTTTTAGCCAACCTCAGTGAGGTCGGTCAGGGGCGCCTGGGCAGACACGTGTGCTCCTGGTCAGCCTCGGTGAGGTCGGTCAGAGGCGCCTGGAGGACATAAATGGGAGATAGGCACTTCTGAATGTCCCCTTAATAAAATCACCCTATTTCAACCAGGTGACCAGGAATAATATCACTCTCCTGAGGATAACACAGAGAGGTAAAGAATGGATGTTGTTTGAAAGCCAGCAAACATCGGGACCATACGCTACCATGCTTTGTTATGCAATGATTCTAGACTACGTGCTACTGGCCTGGTGTGGTAAGTGTCCTACCATGGAGAACGGAATAAGGCTGCCCTCCTCAGAAACCTTTTGCAAAGGCTTTGGGAGTACATCCAGGAAAGCTTTATGGAGATGTCCCTGGAGGATTTCCGCTCCATCCCCAGACACATTAGCAGACTTTTCCAGTAGCTGTACTGGCCGCGAATGCCAGAGCAAATTAATCATTAAACATACTTGCTTTTAAACCATGTATAATATTTATAAAGGTACACTCACCAGAGGTCCCTTCTCTACCTGGCAGGTCTGGGAGGTTTCGGGGGGTACTGACTCCAGGTCCAGGGTGAGAAACAGTTCCTGGCTGTCAGGGAAAATAGTTTCTCCGCTTCCTTGCTGTGAGCTATCTTCAACCTCCTCCTCCTCCTCCTCATTTTCCTCATCCCCAAAACCCGCATCCCTATTGCGTGCTACTCCATTGACGGAGTTAAAGCACAGGGGTGGGGTAGTCGTGGCTGCACCACCTAGAATGGCACGCAGCTCATCATAGAAGCAGCATGTCTGGGGCTCTGACCCGGAGCGGCCATTTGCCTCTCTGTTTTTTTGGTAGGCTTGCCTCAGCTCCTTAAGTTTCACGTGGCACTGCTGCAGGTCCCTGTTATAGCCTCTGTCCTTCATGCCCTTGGAGATTTTTTCAAATGTTTGGGCATTTTGTCTTTTTGAATGGAGTTCTGATAGCACAGATTCATCTCCCCATACAGCTATCAGATCCCGTACCTCCTGTTCGGTCCATACTGGGGCTCTTTTGCGATTCTGGGACTCCACCATGGTCACCTATGCTGATGAGATCTGCACTCACCTGCACCTTGCCATGCTGGCCAAACAGGAAATGAGAGTCAAAAGTTCGTGGGCCTTTTCCTGTCTACCTGGCCAGTGCATCTGAGTTGAGAGTGCTGTCCAGAGCGGTCACAATGGAGCACTTTGGGATAGCTCCCAGAGGCCAATACCGTCAAATTGTATCCACACTACCCCAAATTAGACCCGGCAAGGTCGATTTCAGTGCTAATCCCCTCGTCGGGGGAGGAGTACAGAAATCAATTTTAACAGCCCTTTAAGTCGAAAATAATGGCTTCGTCATGTGGACAGGTGCAGAGTTAAATCAATCTAATGCTGCTAAATTCTACCTAAACTCGTAATGTAGACCAGGGCTTAGTGCCAGTGAAAGATGGGGGGTGCCCAGTGCCTTTTAGGACTAGGCCCTTCTAGTAAAAAACGGAGAGGTGCTGAGTACCTGTTAATCCTATTAAGTTCAGTGAGAGCTCTCAGCACCTCTCAGGATATGACCCAGTGGAGGCCAGACCAGGACATTACTGCAGACATTTGTATCTAGCAGTTGTTAAGAAGTTGTACTCACTGTGTGCAGTCCTTTAATTTTTCAAAATCATGTACAAATTTTTTTAAATGCATCCTTCTGTGAAGTAACTATTATTATCTTGTTTTAAAGATGGGGAAGAAATGACACAGAAAGTCATGGCTTTCACAAGAGAGCCATGAACGGTACCCTGAAGTTCTTGTCACGTAGCTTGAACTCAGTCCACTAGACTAAAGTGCCAACAGTCGATGTCTTTTTATTTGCCTATATTATCTGCCAATGTCTCACCTTTAGAAATCAGGTTAGACGTCTCTTCCTCCCATCCCATCAAAAATAATGAGATTGCATTACAAATCTTGAGATTTAAAATAAATGTCCTGGACTGCTTTCAGGGATGCCATCTGATTTTTAAACCATTAGGGAAAGTCACCTCCTGCCAATTTGTATGTGACCATCTCATGTTGGAAATTCAACATTATTTGTGTATTTAATGCAGACATCCTCCCTGGTACTCCACTTGCTCTCTCCACCCTCTGGGGGATGTCATTCTTCCCCTGTTTACTCATCTGCTATGACATTCTCTTGCTTCTCTCCCATTCTCCCAGCCCCTGACCACCCTGCCTGAGTCCCTCCTATTATCCCTCTGTTAGACTCAGAGGCTCTGGCTTTCTCTGCTGTATCTGTGATGTCTAGCCAGGGTGGGGGATGTGGGTTGCTTGGGTTCCTGCTGCGCCTTCCCTTTGTCAACTGTTTAGGCGTCTCCCCTTAGCTCCTCCTTTCCTATCCAATGAGAGACTCGGGAAGCTTGTGGAAGAGGATGCCAGGAAAGGGAGTTCTGAGCAGCCAAATGGAGAGGAAAAAAAGATGAAGGGGACATACCCTATGTGTGAAGAACTGGGGTAGAAGGATAAGGGTGGGGGAAGAGAACTACTAAGCAAGTTCAGCCAACCCTGCACATGCCAGTGAGGTATGGGGTCAGGAGAGCATGGGAGCAACTCTACAAAATAATGAATGCTTGTTTGCCTCTCTACATCCGTATGGACACTGTTAATACTGCAGACATTGAGAATGCAGGTCCATGCAGAATGATATAACGGAAGTTACCTTTCTAAAGCCACATTTACTGATAGGTAATCTATAGGGTTTGTCACAGTACTACCTGATAGAATGACTTCCAACTCCTCATATTGTGGGGGCAGTTAAAATAAACAGGGTAGGGATCACCTTTTTGTTAGCTTTTTGTACAGCGCCTAGCATAATGGGGTCCTGGTCCATGACTGGGGCTCTGAGGTACTACTATAGTACAAATAAATACTAACCATAATTGTTAGTTTAGAATTCCCAAATGATGTACCTAATAATATACAGATGGCCTGATTTTCAGATCTAGAAATATGCACTTATGAATGCAAACTTGCATATTAAATGTTACCCCTTGTTTGTGCAGGCAGTTACTGTGCTTTGTATATAAATACAATAATTGCAAGATCAAATGGCCAGTTGCACTCAATGTATGCAACCACAGCAATTGCATGAACATTTTGTGCCTAACTTTCAAAGTTATATTAACAATATCCTTTACAAAATCTCTAGCACAATAGATCTAGCATGTAGCAAAGCACAATAACCTGAGAATGAACCATTATTGCTGAATCAAACTAATGTTTGCAGGAGATGCAAGCACTCAAAAAGCCCTTCATAAATCATATATTTATGTAACTGTATAAATTAGAGACCTGACTGAATACACACTTCCCACTGATTCTGCTGTGCCCTTTTAGTTGCTAGTTACAGATGTCATGATCTTTCCTGTGGAGTAACAATGTTTTTTCTCAATGTGCCTTGAGAAGAGTACAATATCCTCAGCTACTGGCTTTCAATGGCTGTCAGCAGGCAGCTGACCAGGGAACCTTTACTTGGCAAATGTGAACAATCAGAGAACTTTTGTTTGCAGGACTGAGGGAACCTGCTTCAATGTACTCCCCCACTGAATAGATGTAGCCTGAACCTCCCTGTCATTAATAAATGACTAGATCAACCTCTCTCACCCTCATATCTTTTTCCAGTTACAAGTGTGAGGTTTAGGAAGTGAGACATGAGTAATATTTGCTGTAATTTGTTTGAAAAGTTGCAAACTAACAGGAAAAAAATTCTTCCTTTGCTGAATTACATAAAAGCTGAGAGTTAAAATGTGGCAGAAGACCGACTCATTAGCCAGATATTATCATTAACCAAATATTATTGTACTACCCTTTCTCTGCTGGAAGGAAAGCATTAGAAATCCAGCTGTTCATTTGTATGTAAGATGTTTGGGAGATAAAGCTATAATGAAATATTTAAACTGGAGACAACTTTAAGGAGAAACTGTTTTTTCAGCGAGGGAATGGAAATTGGGGGCAAAGGCCATGGAGGTAAGGGTGTATAGAAGAATTGCAGAGGCCTTTGTTCAAGATGGGTGGGGGAAATTTATGCTAGCAAAGGTATTAACAATTTAAGATGTTCTGGGACCAGTAAAAGGATTCTAGCATGTGCTGAGCCAAGCTAAGATAGCCAGGTGTTTTTGGAGGCCTTACTGTCTTCTGAGTTCAAGAAATTTCTCTCTTTCCACCCTTTTCACATAGTTGGAGTTAAAATTGTTAAACACTAATGCTGGTAGAAGAGCAAATACAACTTTGGGGGATTTATTTTATAATGATTTTACCACTTTGTGACTAGCCTGTAAATTACTATTTCTTTGACACTTGAGTAGTGGATGAAATTCAGCTGGCAAGCTTGTTTTATTCCCTGCAGGTATTTCCAGGTTTGTCGGGTCACTTGGATATCTTTGCTCTCCTGCTGTGAAAGAGAAAGGTATATCTGATAGCTGTGTGACACTTGGTACTTTGGGTTTGGGGGAGTCTCTGACCGCCTTTCCTTCATGTCCGGTCTATGTGCGTTTGCCTCCTCCGATCCCCTAAGAATTCAAATGAATCCAAAAACTCAAAGTCAAAAATCACAAAGTTTAACTCAGTTTTGCTACACAATCATGTGGAACTACAAGCTTTGCATGCAGACTTGTAAATCAGTCCTGGTCAGTTCAGCTGGATGCAGTATTCCTCAAAAGGTTTGCAGAGCTCAGGAGACGGATAGACCTGGGAAGACTTTTCAGTTTAAAAAACCCCCCTGAAACTAAGGGTACGTCTACACTACGGGACTATTCCGAATTTGCATAAACCGGTTTTGTAAAACAGATTTTATAAAATCGAGTGCGCGCGGCCACACTAAACACATTAAATCGGTAGTGTGCGTCCATGGTCCGAGGCTAGCGTCGATTTCTGGAGCGTTGCACTGTGGGTAGCTATCCCGTAGCTATCCCATAGTTCCCGCAGCCTCCCCCGCCCCTTGGCATTTCCGGGTTGAGATCCCAGTGCCTGATGGGGCAAAAATCATTGTCGCGTGTGGTTCTGGGTACAGCCTCACCCCTCCCTCCCTGAGCAGCAGACAACCGTTTCGCGCCTTTTTTTGCTTGGTGAACTGTGCAGACGCCATAACACAGCAAGCATGGACCCTGCTCAGCTCCATACCGCAATCGTGGATGTTTTAAACACCTCGCGCACTCTCGTGCAGTATATGCTGAACCAGGACCTTCAATCCGAGGCGAGGAGGAGGCGGATACGGCAGCGCGGCAATGACAGTGATGAGGACATGGACACAGAATTCTCTCAAACCGCGGGCCCCTGCGCTTTGGAGATCCTGATGGTAATGGGGCAGATTCTATCCATTGAACGCCAATTTTGGGCCCGGGAAACAAGCACTGACTGGTGGGACCGCATTGTGTTGCAGGTGTGGGACGATTCCCAGTGGCTGCGAAACTTTCGCATGCGTAAGGGCACTTTCATGGAACTTTGTGACTTGCTTGCCCCTGCCCTGAAACGCCATAATACCAAGATGAGAGCAGCCCTCACAGTAGAGAAGCGAGTGGCGATAGCCCTGTGGAAGCTTGCAACGCCAGACAGCTACCGGTCAGTCGGGAATCAATTTGGAGTTGGAAAATCTACTGTGGGGGCTGCTGTGATGCAAGTAGCCAAAGCAATCACTAAGCTGCTGCTACGAAAGATTGTGACTCTGGGAAATGTGCAGGCCATAGTGGATGGCTTTGCTGCACTGGGATTCCCTAACTGTGGGGGGGCGATAGATGGAACCCATATCCCTATCTTGGCACCGCAGCGCCAGGGCACCCAGTACGTAAACCGCAAGGGGTACTTTTCAATGGTGCTGCAAGCACTGGTAGATCACAAGGGACGTTTCACAAACATCCACGTGGGATGGCCAGGGAGGGTTCATGACGCTCGCGTCTTCAGAAGCACTACTCTGTTTAAACGGCTGCAGCAAGGGGATTACTTCCCAGACCAGAAAATAACAGTTGGGGATGTTGAAATGCCTGTCGTTATCCTGGGGGACCCAGCCTACCCCTTGATGCCATGGCTCATGAAGCCATACACAGGCAGCCTGGACAGTGGTCAGGATCTGTTCAATTACAGGCTGAGCAAGTGCAGAATGGTGGTGGAATGTGCATTTGGCCGTTTAAAGGCGCGCTGGCGGACATTACTGACTCGCTCAGACCTCAGCCAAACCAATGTCCCCTATGTTATTACTGCTTGCTGTATTCTCCACAACCTCTGTGAGAGTAAGGGGGAGACCTTTATGGCGGGGTGGGAGGCTGAGGCAAATCACCTGGCCGCTGATTACGCGCAGCCAGACACCAGGGAGATTAGAAGAGCACACCAGGAAGCGGTGCGCATCAGAGAAGCTTTGAAAACGAGCTTCATCAATGGCCAGGGTACAGTGTGACTGCTGTGTTTGTTGATGAACACCCACCCCGCCTTGACTGACTCATTCCCTGTTAGCAACTCACCCTCCCCCTTCGAGTACAGCTTACTTATGCAAATAAAGTCACTCTCATTTAAAAAGCATGAATTCTTTATTGATTCATTATAAAAAGAGGGAGAGAAGTAAGGGTGTGGTTTGGGAGGAGGATAGGAGGGATGGAGAAGGCCATTACAAAAGTTTCACAGTAACGACATCCTTCTGGTTGGGCTGTCCACGGGGGTGGAGTGGGCGGGTGCACGGAGCCTCCCCCCACGCGTTCTTACACGTCTGGGTGAGGAGGATATGGAACATGGTGAGGGTTGAGGGTGGTTATACAGGGGCTGCAGCGGCACTCTGTGATCCTGCTGCCGTTCCTGAAGCTCCACAAGACGCCGGAGCATGTCAGTTTGATCACGCAGCAGCCCCAGAGTTGCATCCCGCCACCGCTGATCTTCCTGCCGCCACCGCTGATTTTCCTGCCGGTCTTCCTGCCGCCACCTCTCATCTCGGTTGTCCCTCCTGTCCTCACGTTCACTGGCCTCTTTCCTGTAATTTGAAACCACGTCCTTCCACTCATTCAGATGAGCTCTTTCATTGCATGTAACTTCCATAATATCCGAGAACATCTCATCTCGCGTCTTCTTTTTCCTCCGCCTTATCTGTGCTAGCCTTTGGGATGGAGGAGGGACGGTTGAAAAATTTGCAGCTGCATGAGGGAGATAAATATTTAGAAAGATACATTTTACAGAACAATGGTTATACTATTTCACAGTGAACAGCAGTATTCACCACCTAGCACATGTGATTTCCCTACAAGGTCGCATTTTTTCATCTTAATAGTGAGTGCCTGCAGCTCTGGAGTTACAGATCTCACAGACGCAGGTCCAGGCATCATAATTCAGCTTGCATGCGGCCATGGTAAGCCACTGTCTTTCGGCTTCTGTAGTGATTTAACCCTTCCCCCCCAACAACGCATGGCTAATACCACGCTAGCTCCCTGCTAATCAACAACCTTCCCCCCCCCCACCCACTGCGTGGCTGGTGCCTTGGGGAAGATCGCCGGTGACCAAACACAGAAAAGATCATCGGCATTTCACTCCTCCCCTCCCCCCGCTTCGCTACGTGCAGGAAAGTTTTTTTTTAAGCTGATGCAGTCCACGAACCCAGTAGAAAAATGGCCACCCCCCCCTTACTTAAATTCCTGATTTTTAACCAGGTTATCCTGAACAATATCACTTTGCTGAGGATAACAGAACAAGATAAAGAACGGATGCTTCTTGAATGCCAGCAGTCACCGGGACCATACGCTGCTATGCTTTGCCACGCAATGATACCTGATTACTTGCTACATGCATGGCGTGGTAAAGTGTCCTACCATGGTGGGCGGAACAAGGCTGCCTTGCCCAGAAACCTTCTGCAAAGGCTTCTGGAGTACCTACAGGAGCGCTTCATCGAGATGTCCCTGGAGGATTTCCTCTCAATCCCTGGACATGTTAACAAACTTTTCTAAGTAACTATACTGTCTGCGAATGCATCCCAAGACCTCAGGGCAAATCAATCATTAAAAAAGGCTTGCTTAAAAAAAAATGTTTGATATTTGCAAAGGTACACTCACCAGAGGTCCCTTCCATGGCGTCATTGTCTGGGATAGTGGCTTGTGAGGGCTGGGAGGACGGTAATTCCGTCAGGGTGATAAAAAGCTCCTGGCTGCTGGGGCTCACGGAGTGCTGTGTGCTCTCTGCTAGGTCTTCCTCCTCTTCTTCATCTTCCTCTTCCCCGTCTGCATAATCCTCAGCCATGGCAGAGATTACAACCCCCACCTCGGAATCCACGATCAGGGGTGGGGTACTTGTGGCGCAGCCCCCTAAAATTGCATGCAGCTCAGCATAGAAGCGGCATGTTTTTCGACCTGCCCCTGACCTTCCGTTTGCTTCTTTGGTTTTCTGGTAGCCTTGTCTGAGCTCCTTAACTTTCACTCTGCACTGCACTGAGTCCCTGCTGTGGCCTTTATCCGTCATAGCCTTAGAAATTCTTTCAAATACTTTTTCATTTCGTCTTTTGGAACGCAGTTCTGTTAGTACTGAATCCTCTCCCCAGATAGCGATCAGATCCAGTACCTCCCGTGTAGTCCATGCTGGGGCTCTTTTACGATTCTCAGGAGACTGCATTGTTAACGCTGATGAGCTGTGCGTGGTCACCTGTGCTGATGAGATGAGATCTCCACGCTGGGGAAGCAGGAAATGAATTTCAAAAGTTCGCGGGGCTTTTCCTGTCTACCTGGACAGTGCATCCGAGTTCAGAATGATGTCCAGAGCGGTCACTGGTGCACTGTGGGATAGCTCCCGGAGGCCAATGCCGTCGATCAGCGTCCACACTAACCCTAATCCGATATGTTAATACCGATACTAGCGTTACTCCTCTCGTTAGGGAGGAGTACAGAAACCGGTTTAAAGAGCCATTAAAATCGATATAAGGTGCCTCCTAGTGTGGACGGTTGTGGCGTTAAATCGGTTTTACGCTCCTAAAACCGATTTAAACGCCTAGTGTAGACCAGGCCTAAGTGAGTTTCACATTACAAGAGTTTAGGGGCTAAAATTTCAACAGTGCATGTGTAACCATGGGCACAGACTCCCATGCATGTTCATATGGGGAAATAAGTGCACAAGACATTTGAACATTCACAAAACATGAGTGCTGGAAAAGAGCCGCAGTCATGGTGTGAACTGGGAATTGCAATGGGCTGGACACAACCAATTGTCCCCGGACAGTGTGAAAAATGCACCCCCAACCAATGATGTGAGAGTTCTAACTCTGAGAGCGGCAATGGCTGGTTGCAGGAGGCTCTCCAAATGTGCTGATGTTGTTAATGGAGCTCCTCACTGTGTTTATTCTGTCCAAGGAACATTTTGTCTTCCCACCTGCAGGAAGGCGCTGACCCCCAAGATGCTGGGCTAGATGGGCCAAGATACGACAGACATTAAATCAAAAAGCAGCTGCCCAATGTTCAGTAGCTAAAGTTAGAAAGCAATGGTGGGCTATGACAAGAGGGAATCCCTTCCAGAGCGTCTGAGGGAACAGCCTGCTGTCCAGTTGGTTGATGTCACAATTTAGGCATACATGAAAATCTGAAAAAATTGTCCTGTACAAAATAGTAAGTAAGAAGTAGGCTCACAGATTTTAAGGTCAGAAGGGACCATCATGATAATCTAGTCTGACCACATGCGTTGGTGTATTATTCCTTAATAGACCCTTAAAGTCAGCCTGAGTTACCCAAGTCCTCAAATCATGGTTTAAAAACTTCAAGTTACAGAGAATTCACTATTTACATTAGTTTAAACCTGCAAGTGACTCATGCCCCATGCTGCAGAGGAAGACAACCCTCTCCCTCTCCCCAGGTCTCTGCTGATCTGACTTGGGGAAAAATTCCTTCCTGACCCCAAATATGACATCAGTTAGACTCTGAGCATGTGAGCAAGACCCACTAGGCAGACACCAGGGAAAGAATTCTCTATAGTAACTCAGATCTCTCCCCATCTAGTGTCCCATCACCGGCTGTTAGGGATTTTGGAGTCTCAAATGCTTAAAGAATATCGTCTGCCTTGAGGTCTGTTCATTGCCTCCCCATTGGACCCTAGCCCTTCTTCTTCTGGTTGAGATCTGCAGTTCTCTTTTGAAAAGAAAGTAGAAAATGAAATGTAAACAAAAGAAGCTGCTTCCTGTATCTGTGTAGTAACAACTAGCAAGGATTGTCACTGCAGAGCAGGACACTGCATGATGCAAGTGACCAGCAATGCCTAACCCCTTCTTACCATGTACTTACCAGTTTTTAACTCATGAAACCATTGTGGTATTCATCTCTGAAAGCAGATGACAGACAGCCTGGTTACAGGGCAGGCAATGATCCCTAAGATAAGGAGCACATGCATAGAATACAGGAGATATCTGTCACTCTCTACTCCATCAGGAAAGGCTGATCAGACACATGGAGTTGTAATACAGTGGACAGACAGGGATACAATGGGGGCCTCTTTCTGGAGCTGGACATGTGACCGTGTCAATCTCTGTCATGATGGAGGGGCAGCTGGGCCAAATTTGAGTGGTGCTGTGATCCTGGGTACCTGATTGGCTTTGCTCATCTTTGCAGCTCTTCTGGTACCCGTGGGTACTGGGCATCCCCAGCCCTGAGGGAGAAGTGGAGCATGGAGCACCAGGAACTCCCCAGGAGAGTGGAAAGATTGGATCCGGGCTTTTGGTGTTTCCTGATGAAGTGGAGATGGAGGAGAACGATGCAGTCTGGGGCTCCCAGAACTGCCTGGCTACAGTTCAGGTGGGTGCTCTTCAGCCTGACATGGGGCACGGAGATTGTGGTGCTGGGTGCAGGACGTTGGTATTGGGAGTGGTGCAATGTGGGGTGAAGACTGTGGGGCTGGGAACGGAGCTGTAGGAGGTAGAACTTATGTAGAGCTGAGTGAAGGGGAGAGAGAGTGGGTCTGGGTGCAGGGCAGGGGAGGGAGAGCTCTGGGCCCCCTTCTTTGGACAATTCTGGTTGTGGCCCTATGGACAGATATTTAGAATCAGCCAATTACTTCATGTGTCATGAATGGCAAGGATTCTTTGGCCACCATCGAGCACAAGGAGAGTTGTTTCAAAGGGACAGCCTTTCTCACCACCAACATCCAGCCCATGGATTCCCATGTCATCCGGAGCTGGCTCTAAGTTGGTAACACTAGTGCTGCAATAGGTTCTACTGGTGAGTCATTACAGCTAGACCTTTCCTTGGGAGTAGCACAAACTTTCTGCCCTCTGGTCTCCTACGCGCCTTAACATTTTTCTCTACCCCTCAGCCTAGGCTACAAACACTTATGCCTCCATGGATTACTGGAACTGGACTTGATTTCCCTGCCAGCAACCCACAAAGAGGCCCCAGACTGTCAGCCCAGACCCATCATTCATCTTCTTGTCTTTTGTAAAATCTCTGGAATCAGTAGATAATGCCTGACACACTAGCCAGGCACCAGGATTCCCACTTATTTCCTAACTGGAGTCTGATGGTAATGCTTTGTGACTGAATGCCATGGAGGAAAGCCACTCTATGGTTAGAAGAGTCTCTGACTTCAGAGATTATCTGCCTTTCTTGTGCCTAAAATTGTCACCAGGGAAAATGAAGCTGTTCAGTAGTGTTTGTGAGGAAACGGAACTACTTAAGAAAACCATGCATTCGCATAACAGGGATCAAGAATGGGGAAAAAAATCTGTAATCAAACCCAGTATTTTTTAACATTTCTTTTGCGTTAAGGTGTTTCTATGGCACAGAGTTTCAGTGGTCCACCCACAGAAGTTAATGGAACCAGAGAATGTCCAAAAGGCTGTGAGGGAAGAGATTATTCCTTTGATGGACCACTCTCTTGAGGTGTGGTAGGGTTTTTTACAAACTTTTCTCCACAGCCATTGAAATAGCGTGCCCTAGGTGTCCTGTTTTCTGGCTTTGTTCTCACATATCACTTGGGTTTTCAGATGACCTGCAATGGATGAAGCGGGAGAGATGATTATAGAGCCAATGTTGGAAGTCTTATGTTGAATCTGACAGATTGCATCTTTAAGAAATTTGGAGTTTAATGCCAGGGCTGTATGGCAGGAAAAGAAACATTTATTTGCTTCTAACATTGCATCTGCAAAATTGGATTTGTTTGAATGGTGCACAGCATGCTTAATCCAAACTGCCTTCATTTGGTAGCTGGTTCAAGTTCTTCCCATTGTGAGGAAATTTCTGGTTACTTTGTGGGGGCCAACCCTTTTTTCCAAACCTGCCTTTCAGGCCCTTCTCTTTCCTCGATGGTGAAGACCAGAAGGGAGACTCTAAGTCTTATGCTTATGGAGATTTTCAACATTTTTCTTAGGGAGAACAGGTTGCTAGCTTTTCTTAAAGAAATTGTTGTGTGATCTTTACTTAAGAAATGATGAATATATAATATATAATTTCCTGTTTCTGGTTACAAGTATAGGGAAGATTTTGGTGAGAACATTTCTGAGAACCTAGATACCTCAGATTTACTTGCCTCATATCAGTCTGGTTCTGGATTTGGCACAAAAATGGTGGTGAAATCAATGGTAGATGATCATCTTCTGGTAATGGATGCTAGTCAGGTGTTCCTGGTGATATTGTTAGATCTATCAGCTGCCTCTCATACCATAGATCATGTAAGGCTATTGACTTGCTTGCATAATGCAATGAAAATGGATGGGACTGCTTTTGAGTGTTTCTTTTAATCACTTGAGAGGATTCCCAGAGAGTGGTTGGGTGATTCCTTCCCCTCCCCCCCCAAGACACTGTCATGAGATGTTCAACAAGGTTTCATCTTTTCTCTTGTTCTGTTCAATGAGCATATGAGGCCATTGGGAGGTCAGTATTGGCTGCTGTGTGCCAGTAACTCCATATCTCTTTTATAGAACCAGTCAGTGTTGTTGGATGCTTTGGGCAGTGGTTAGTCAAAATTCTGGTTAGATGTCTGAAGGTTTATGTAGATAAGTTTGTGGTGACTGGAAACCAGAAGATGTGATGTGGATTATATCTTCCCCTTTGAAAGTGTGGTTGGGTTTGCTACTAGAGTTCACAGTCTTGGGGTATTGTTGGGTCCACAGCTGCTGTTAGATGATCAGAGAGCAGCAGTGTCTCAGAAAGCCCCTTTTCATCTCCATCAGGCCAGGATATTGTAACCATTTCTTTCTTTCTACTTAGATGTCCCCATCATAAGAGTATTTGAATGCCTCCCAAGTATTTATGGATTTATTCTCACATTAGTCCTTTGAGGTAAGGTAGTTTTATTGTTATTATTATCCCAGTTTTACAGATGGGGAAGTGAGACAGAGAAATTGTGACTTGAAGATCACACAGAAACCTGTGGAAGAGTAGGAACTGAACCCAGAGCTCCTGAGTCTCAGACCATTATCTTAATCACAAGAGCAGAGGTTGCTGGTTACAGACATTGCTAATGTAATCCATGCCTTTGTAATTTCAAATTTATATTACTGCAGTGTGTTTTACATAGGCCTACATGTTACACCAACTTGGAAACTGAACCTTATGCAGAATATGATGGCTTACATCTTAAGCAGTGTATTTCGCTGGGTGCATATGGAGTCTTTGCTTTCCATGATCTGCATTGGCTTCCTTTTGTAGTGGGGTTGAAAGTGTTGGTTTTGATATATAAAGCCCTGGATGGCATGAAACCTACTTAGAGATCATGTCTCTCCCATGTCTATCACAACCACAAACATTGGAGGGACTCAACTGAACAGCCCTTAGTTTACAAGAGGGTGCTACCAGCAGGACTGTTCCACTGGGTCCCCCTCAACTTTGAAACTAACTCCACCCTTGGGCTGAAATAACCTGACTCTGTTGACCTTCAGACTACAATGCAATGCCCATCTCTTTGGGGAAGGAAGTCTGTGACATTGGCTGGTATTTATGGGCGAGGTAGGGTCTGTGGTCTTATTTCTGATTGTTTATTTTCTGGTTTTGGGGTATGGAAACTTCTGGCTTAGCTCTTATGTGATGGTATCTTTAACTCATAACAGTAGCGCATAGAGCCCAAGAGAGACATGTTTTTAAAATACTTATTCTAAGCTGAAATAAAGCGTTGGAGTATCTATTATTAGTGAACACACAAGTGGTAGAATAAAGATGGCAAAAATTCAAAATACAAAATATGAAGTAGGGAGATCAAATGAGAGATATAAGTTAAAAAATGTCAAAAGTGTCAAGAGAACTTAGGTAGGCATCCCACTTTTTAGCCATTCAGTAGCTTCAAGGACAGCAGTATAGAATCTGGAAAGTCTTCTTGTTCAACTACTGAATGGCGGCTTATCTTGTGCTGGTCTGTCAACATCCTCAGCTGCACCACAGCTAGGCAGAGGGCTGTTCCTGAGTCCCCAGGTGTGCACCTCACCGCCCCTTATATGAAACAGTTGAGCTTGCTCCAGAGATAGCATGGCAGCTTGAACTAGGCATTCTGTCATCAGGCTATGTCATGAGGAAAGACTTTGTTACAGAGGGAGCAGCTTGTTCGCATTCTGCTCACCACAATGTGGTAGCATCCATCATAGAGATGATCGGTAACATAGCCCAGACTGATCTTCTGCTGAGGAGTCAGTAGAAAAGTGCTTCCCATATGTCTTTGAAAAGTGGCAGTTGTGGGTTCTCCTGAATTTTGTCAAGGAGGTTCTTTGCTGCAATATAATGCCTGATGTTAGGAGGCAGGATATTAAAGAGGACAGGTAGCCAGTTAGTGTTTGTTGATCTCAGATCTCAGAGCCTCTGGTATTCTCATTTTTTGATTCAGTTATACGTCAACTAGTTTTGTGTGGGAAGAATTTTACCACACAGGACCACAGTATTTTCCAACTGAATAGTAGAGAGCTAGTGCTGAGCTGTACACTGGATGGTAGCTAGGTGGAAGGGAATTGTCCTTTCCTGGTTTTGATATAGCTATTAGCCTAGCTTTCTGCCATCTCCTAGGTATCTTGTTCTCTTGGATGACATGGCATCTGAAAATTGACAGCCATTTTGTGATCTTCTTGTTATGTCCTAGGGGCAGCCGGTGTAGGAAGCAATCACTTGAGGCCAGAGAGCAGACAGCTAACCAAAACCTCCATTTTATTTACAGAAAACAGAGAGCTCACTCAGCCGGTTGAAACCGGCTGAGCTATCCCTTAATAGTCTAACTCAGTTGCCATAGTAACAAAACCCATGACAACCAAATACACAACACTTCTTACCAAGGTGTAATAGCATTTCTGGTGAATTCTTGTCCAGGCTGCCTGCTTTTCCTGTTTTCTTGCAGCTCAGTTCTCTCTCCAGTTCCTCAGTGGAGAAAGGCTGAAAAATGTCTTCCTCACTCCAAGGTGGAGTCTGTCTGTATCTGTGCCATTCCCTCTTTACAGACTCCTCAAAGGACTCATCCGTGTTTGCTTTTGCTGTGTTACGTATGTGGTGATGCTGTTCTGGGACACTTTACACTGATGTGGTGGCTTCTGTGCTGCTCATGAGTGACCATGCTTTCCTGGTAGACCTTGTCATGTCCATATTTGATGTAACATCTTCCTAAAGTTCCCTATGATTGGCATTGAGGCTGTGAATTAGGTAGTTTGCTATCTCTGAGTCACCAGATTTTTTCATACTGCTTCAGTCCACATCTATGCCGGGGATATAAGTCTTGTAGTAGCCACATAGGATGGATTTAGTGGCTGCTTTAAAAATTGTTTTGGAGAAACAAGTGAAGGCATTTTCTATGGAGATATTGAGTGACATGCACACAATATATACTCATCGCTCACTTCTGAGTATTTGTTTCCAGTCTGCTCTTCTGTAGTTCCACTGCAGCCTAGAATAGTGCTTATTAAGAGGATTGTCACTCCTATCCTAGTAAAAATGGGGCTGTGCCGGCTGTGAGGGAAGTTTCCAAGACCTTTTGAGAAGGTTGGTAATAGCTGGTCTCCTTCTGCCTGAGGTGACCCAATAAGGTAAGGATAGTAGCTCTGCTTCCACCTTGCAGAGAAAAAGGTGTCTGTCTGCTTAGAATCAAGCAAGAGATCTTGGTGATTATAGAAGCCCAATCAATGAGATCCAGCCCATTTTTGTCAGATTCTCTTTCACCTTATGAGTTGTGGAGGCTATTGAGGTCCCCAACATATATGGATGGTTGGTGAAATACTGGTAAGGGTGGTGTGTTCCAGGCTTCATCAGGAGGTTTGTAAACATTTGGAATGGCTGATTGACTCTTACAGTGTCACACTGAGGTGAAGTAGCTGGTATGGCCTCCACATCATCCATATAAGATTTCACATAAATGGCTCTGCTATATTTCCCATGAAGATAATAGCTAAATATGTCATAGCCTTTTATTGTCAGTCTACTGGCAAAGAAAGAAGCTACTTGCATTTCTTGGAGACGGATAATGTCAACCCCATGACAGGTGGCAAAATTCTCTGGTACTTAAGTGCTTTCAGATGACAGCCCCTTCACACT
Organism: Mauremys mutica; assembly: GCF_020497125.1. Taxonomy (NCBI): domain Eukaryota; kingdom Metazoa; phylum Chordata; order Testudines; family Geoemydidae; genus Mauremys; species Mauremys mutica. The sequence goes on from NC_059073.1 coordinate 269,236,280, forward strand.
GCATTGAAGAATATAAAGTGAAGAACCTAAAAATTACCAGGATCTGGATTATCCAGATTCGGTCTGCTGTTTGCTGCTTTAGTTTCCCCAGAAGGGTACTCACAAGGTGCATGATGAGAACATAGCAGCTTTGACTCCATTGGAGTACCTCACAAATAGTAATGGATTTACCCTCAGAACACTCTAAGGAAGGGAAGTATCATTGTCCTCATTTTAAAGATAGGGAACTTAGCTACAGAGATAAGACTGACATTTTAAAATTGGCCAGATTTTGTGGCTGCCTTGATTTTTGGGGTATCCTTCTTGAGGCACCTGAATTGTTTATACTTTAAGTTGTCTCAGCTTGGATAACCACAAACCATAGCACCCAAAATCAGTTGCCACTTTTGAAACTTTCTGCCTAAGTGACTTACGACTTTCCACAGAAGTCAGTAACAGATCTGGGATTAGGACCCAGGTGTCTGAGGTCCCAGTCCAATATCTTTAACCAGCATGTTATATCTCTCTGTTATACCTCAATGACAAATTTATGGAGCTCAAAAATGAACATTCATAAAAGGTTTTTCAACGAGAAATGGGACTGACCTCTTGCAATGTATATACAGAAGATTTTGCAATTTTCTATTGAATATGCACATGAGGGTAGATGGAGTTGACTCATTGTAATGCTTCTTCAAACTGTAACTTAAAGTAGTTACCTTACTAAATTGAAAGTTTCTGTTCTGTTTGTGATTTTAAGCTGTATTCAATGTGAGGTGGAAAAAGACTTCTCTTTTAGCTAGTAAACCAAAACCCACCAATTAATTCTATGATGCCCTCCTTATTATGCCCTTATTATTTGCAAATACAAATACTTTTTTTCATTAGTGAGTGAACTTGTCAAGATCTGAGTGTCTGCATTTAAAATGGGCTTGGTAGAATTTCACTTCATATGAAAAGGGTTAACTATGAACTAGACTATGGATCTTAAATACATCAGCAGGCTAAGTAGCTGGTGACTGCCGCAATCAAGAGTTAACTGTGAGGAAATGAAACAGGACTTATTTACATTTAGAGTGATGCCTGAGTTCTTAATCACCTCAAAGCATTTAAAAATTAACTTTACTACCAACAGCTCAAGAGGCATAATGAACCCCAGGAGGGAGTTTTCTTTTCTTTCATTTTCATTGAAGCCGTCTATTCATTTACATCAGACTGCGCTCTCTTCAGTCTGTCTTCCTGCTACAACCTCAAAAGTTTCCTTATTTAATTTTCTTAAATAACTTGTGGTTCATTTGGTGTGCTTCATCATACAGCTAGCATTAAAAACTGCACAAGAGTGGCCAGCAACTTCTAATGAATGTGCATGCACAAAATCTGTCTGGACACGTAAGGAAGCAAACGTAGTGTTTCTTTTGTTTCATTGTATGTGTGTATATAGTACATAATAAGGAAAGCAAAGTCTTTATTTTTTCATTATTATGATCTTCATAACTACAGGAGAATAGATTTTGGGACTGAGCTAATACATTCCCATGATGTTAGTTATCAACAACAGGAGTAAGGGTACAGGGTAATCAGATAAACCTAAACAACATGGCGATTGATATATGACAGCCAGCGATTAAGACTAGGAAGCTAATATACCCAAACTAGTACAAATTCCCCAAGCTCCCCACCATCAATATGTTTCATCTTGACTTTCATTTGCCCTGAATTCCATAATAGGGGGAATCCTTTCATAATATGCTCAGCCAACCCATTATTTCTATATACTTGTTTTTAGTGCTGCAAGCATGAAGCAATAACACCTCCCAAAAGTGGTCTGCTCCCTAGGGAAAGGCCTAAGATAGGAGGAAAAGAATCTCTTCTTTGAAAGTTTCCCTTTAAGGTATGTGCTGTTTTCCTGGGCTATTTACAGCTGAAGTAAAGGCAGTATTTTCTGAAACAATAGTAATGAAGAACAAATCAATAATCCAGTAAAACTAACATGCTTAATAATGGAATCCCTGTCTTTGTTATCTTATCAGTTATTTCATGGACCACTGGCATGTAATCATTAATATTTTTTTATTAAAGATAAACAGAACTATTGACACTAGAAGTTATTCCCTTATCTAAGTAGTAAAGAGATGACAGATACAAGATAACAAAATACAGAAGAGCTGATGAAGCATACATTATTGGTTATAGAAAATATACATGATTTTCTTATAGAGGTTATATACCTAATTTATTTTTAACCAGTTCATTCTATTTGGGTAATCTTTCATTGAAGACTTCAGCTGTGAATCTAATACAGGCAATAAATTACTCCATTTCTCTTATTCTTGTCATCCACATTTCTGTAATGGATATTGGTTTTTCCCACCCTAGGTCCTGATCCTGAGTCAGTGAGGCCTCGTGTGCCATATAAGGGTCCACACAGAGATGTAATTGCATGAATGCAGCCTTAGGGTGAAATAGAACTTCCTGGCTGCAGTCAAGAGGTATACACAGATTTCTTTGTTTAAACTCAGTGACCTGGGCATTGCCCCAACACGACAGTCATCAGGATTTGGTGGCATTATCTCTAAAATAACTCCTGCATAATCTTTCTAGATGCTCTTCTGATTTGGGACATATCCAGGAAACAGCTCATACTACTATGGCATCCCTCATTTTATTATGGTGATAACAAATGAGAAGTGATTTATTAATACTTTAGATTGATAGATGGGTGGATTTTGCTGTGTTCTCTGCAGGGGCATAATGATATCACCAATGGGGTCTGAATGTCCCATGAAAGGGCAGCATAATATCTGTCCAAGCATCTGGAGAGAAATGGTGGATAATTTCCTTTCCCCAGTCAAATCTCACATTGTCAATATTGCCCTTTTGTTCTATAGGAAACCAAGTGTATTTGATATACTTAATTTTTTTAAATTGGAGATGTAATTATCTTGTAATTTCCTTACACTGAACCTTATCATGCCTTCACATTTTTAGGCAGAATGTCCCACTGGAGCTCAATGAGATGCTATGCTTAAAAATTAACGGCACAATATTGTCCATAGTTCCCCTATTATAGTTAAATTGTCTCCAGGCCTCAGGATTTTGTAAATAATATCCTAAGGCTCATAAAATAGAAAAGTTCTGATTTTCCAACTTATATTTGTCTTACAATTGATTGAAAGAATTTAGCCCAGTTTTATTTCTTTTAATCCTTTTTGTACCCATTTCCCCCTTAGCCCTTTTATGGAAACTAGGTGTTCTGTATATTAGCAATACTGATCAATTTTGAAATGTCCCTCAAGCATATTATTCATTTTCTCATTCCTTCCCATCTTTGCAACACATTGGATTCCACAAATTATATGCTCTGTAATTCTTTTCTGGCCAATAAATAGGCCAGAATCTGCATTCGACAGCACACTGGCAGATCACTGCTCTTGCAAGGAGTCCCATTGACTTCAATAGAGGTACTGGGGAGCAGGGGGCACAGTAGTCTGTCTATGTTTTCAGTTGCCGGGTCAGGGCATTAAATGTATTATCTCTCACCTTTTACATCCTCCAACCATTTGGTCCCATCATTATTTCAATTCAAAATAAACTTTCTTTGGCTTGCTCAGTAGTAAACCATATGTTTGTCTAGGCTGTCCCTCCATTTTCCTTTGTAATAGCATTTATGTTTTACCCCTAGTTTATTGTCGTTCCATATGAAGAACATGGGATGTGTTTGTCAATGCATTCTATACGTTCTCTGGGGGTTGGTGATGAAAGGTATTGATACAAAAATAATAATCTTGGGAGGTTTGTTGATTTTGAATGTTTCTAGTCTAAAGCTAATAAAGATAAAGGCAGCACATTTCATCTACATAATCATTTTTTCCCCCTGGAATAGCTTGCATTAAATTAGTCTTTTAGATCTGGCTTTATTTTTGTTTCTAGGTGCCTGAATCCCTTTAGGTTCAATTTTAATTTATTCCTGATATCAATTTTTTCTGGACCCCTGCTGTTCAGCATCACATTGTAGCTACATTTTTCATGTCATTTTTCTTAGAGCCAGAAATTGAGCCATATAATAATAGGAGATATACCTATCTCCGGAAGGGACCTGAAAGGTCATCAAGTCCTATCCCCTACCTTCACTAGGCAGGACCAAATACAGATTTTTGCCCTAGATCCCCTCAAGGATTGAACGCACAACCCTGGGTTTAGTAGACCAATGCTCAAACCACTGAGCTATTCCTCCCTACATTACTTTATTGTTTTGTATAGTTTTGGGATTAGTTTTGAAGGGTTTGAACTATATAATAAATCTCATCCTCACTAAAAAACATGACACAAGTATACTTTTCTATGTGAACAATTCCCTTGGTAGCTCCAGGGCTGTTATGGATTGTATTTCTAGGATTGTGACTAGGAATAGAAATGGTCTATTGATCACGTATGAGAGAGGAAGTGCTTCCCCACTCAGTCTGTATCCATTTGTGGTCCACACTGTGGAAAGAGTTTGAGAATCCTGGACAAATATAGTTGTAGATATTTCAATAGAGCTCAGTGGGAGTTAGACTCTACAGTATGAATTCTACTCAGAAATACATTTTTTCTTTTTTAAGGCCTAATTTAATTTAATGAATTGGTGTTCTACATGTGGGACATCATTAAATCTGGAGTTCAAATGAAGGGAACAAACATGTCCTTTGCTCACACCAGTACAGATCCGTCAACAGCAATTCTGGGCCCAGCTGGTAGGGTTGCCAACTGACTAATCATACAAACCCAAAGACACTTGCCCTGCCCCCTTTCCCGCCGCTTCCCTGAGACCACGCCCCTGTTCTGCCTCTTCTTCAAGGCCCCACCCCCTGCTCACTCCATCCCTCTTCCCTTCATCATTCGCTCTCCCCCACCCTCACTCACCTTCATCAGGCTGGGGCAAGGGGTTGGAGTGCAGGGTGCAGGCTCTGGGAAGGAGTATGGGTATGGGTGGGGATGCGGGGTGTGGGCTCTAGGAGGGAGTTTGGATGTGGGAGTGGGTGCGGGCTCTGGGAGGGAGTTTGGGTGAGGGGTGCAGGTTCTGGGAAAGAGTTAGGGTGCGGGAGGGGGTGCAGACTGCAGGCTCTGGGAGGGAGTTTGGGTGCAGGAGGGGGTGCAGGGTGCAGGCTCTGGGAAGGAGAGAGGGTGTGGGTTCTAGGCTGGGGCAGGGGGTTGGGGTTCAAGAGGGGATCAGGGGCTCAGGGCTTACCTCAGGTGGCTCCCGAAAGCAACTGGTACACCCCTCTGGCATCAGCTCCTAGGTGAGGGGCCCAAGGGTCTCCACATGCTGTTGCCTGCAGGCACTGCCCCCGCAACTCCCCCTGGCCACAGTTCCTAGCCAATGAGATCTGCGGAGTCAGCGATCAGGGCAGGGGCCACATGCGGAGACCCGCCTCCCGAAGGGCTGCAGGGACATGCTGGCTGCTTCTGGGAGTGGAATGGAGCGAGGGCGGGCAAGAAGCCTGCCTTATTCCCACTGCGCTGCTGGCGGTGGCAGCAGCCGAGGGCCCCTGGGCCTTTTTAAATTGCCAGGGCCCTTGGGCAATTGCTCCCTTTGTCCCCCCACCCCTGTTGGTGGGCCTGCACCAGTCTTAGCACTAGGCACTTTTAAATTAGGCTTTTGTGGCTTCAGCTTAAAAAAAAAATTAAATATATCTGTAACCAATAGGACATTCTCTCAACCAACCAATCCCCTATTCCTACAAACAAACAAACACCCTATCCCATGCAAAGCTTTATTGGGAGAAAAGCCAGTGACTCTATGACAGGGATTTTACTGTTGCCAGTCTATTTGGTGTGGAAGGCACCCAGATGCTAGTTGTTGTTGGAGGAAATAAAAACTCCTAAAATGGAGAGCTAAATAGTAACCTGCCCTTTAGATTCACAGATATTGTCCAGAACCATCTGCTCTTCAGCTATCTCATCAATGTAAATGGAACTGAACTTGTGTATGTGCTGTGTTGTCTGCGATTTCAGACTGTGTGTCCTGAATTACATTGTTTTTACTGAAGTAGCTAGTGTAAGATTGACTGTCGAATCCCTTAGGATCCTGACTAAAATTAAATGAATGTCATGACGAGGCTATTCCAGGGAGCAAAATTTTAAGTAAACATACATTTTAAATAAGTAAACAACTGTCTACTAGGAAGTTGCATGTGTTTATATAGATTTGTTTTTAAGTGTAGAATGGGGAATTACACACACGAGGCTCGCATAGAGATGAGAACATGTTCTTTAATGCTTAACATCCCTTCAGACATGCAACGTTACAAGTTAATAAATAACATAGTAAGGATTTTCTCATTCATAGAGCCCTGCTTCCACTGAAGTCAATGTCAAAACTTAGATTCCATTGGAAAGTGGTTTATGCAAGTGTAAGCTTTGTAATGTGTCTAATTGGGTAGTTACATCGCTCCCGAGGTTTTCCTAGTTAAATTTATCCTGCAGATAACTGTGTTTGTGTGTTTCTGTAGAAACTGTTTTGCAAAAAACCTACAATCTTTTCCCTTCCCCCCATGAAATTTATAAATGTAGCAGTGCTATTCATAAGAAAAAATGCACAAAAATTCTCCTGGATAGGCAAGCCCGAGCTTTGCAACAGTTAGGTATTGAATCAGGACAGCTGTGTAATGCAATCACTTGAGTCTGTGTGACTAAATTATGCAGTATTTTCTCTACCGGAGTCAGAAGATGCAGTCTTTTAAAAAAAGGTACAAGATGCAAACATTAGCTCTGTATTGAAACATCACCAAAGTTCAGGGGAGGAATGGAGAGCGTATTGAAATCTGAGATCTGGGCTCAGCACCTTTCAGAGAGATTGGACTTGGACCCAGTTCTGAACCGTCTAAAAGTTTGGATGGGCCACATTAGTATTGACCTAGCTATACTATTCATAATTCAGTATGTGCGGATTAATTTATTGCATGTATTACCAGAGACTGGACATATGCTGCCTGGGATTACACTCACTTTTTCCTTTATGAGGCAAATTCTGCTCTTGGTTACTCCATGCAAACCCATTGAAGTTAGTGAAGATTTATGGGGTAACCAAGGTCAGAATTTGGTCCTGTATGGTAAGGGAACAAAATCCAGTGAACTGCTCAATGCTTATTGCTATGTGCAAGGGGAACAATAAATAATGGAAAGTGGATTTGGAGTGCAAGCCATTCAGCTCTGCAGGGAAAGATCAAATCTCTTCAAAGAAAAGTGGCAAGAAAATGTAAGTCTCTTCTTAGTAATGATGCAAGATGAATTACACACATTCAATAGGAAAAACTTGCTTCTGCATCATATATTTCCCTATTTTTCTGCCATTTCAACCTTTTTCTCTATTTGAAGTCAGTGGGAGTTTTGGGTGTGCAAGGAATGCAGGATTAGGTCATCATAATTCAGCTGTTAGTAGTTGCCATTTAAAAAGTGAGCATTGCCCTCACCTAAGGTATTGCAGCTGCTTCTTGTATTTAGACCTGCTGGCTTACTTTCCCTCATATATGAATAACAGCATCTCAGATGCTTGTGTATGGTAATTGTGGGTAAACATTGTCATTTTAATGATGACCAATACAAATAATATAAATAAATCTTATACTGCAATTAGATGAATACATTGCATTTACAATTTATTAACTTAGTTCAGTTTCCTCTACACAGGAATTAATTACATTTTGTAGTTGTCTTAATCAATAAAGATCCCATCTAGGTCTTCAGTGGTCGGGCCACTTTTTCTTTTCAGGACAGTCTGTCTCAACATCTTTTCTGTCTGAGCAACATGAAGTAACATGAGACCAAGACAGCCTTTGTAAAATGTCTTCTTCAGTGAATAAAAACAGAGGCTATGATCAGGGCTCCGGGGGATGATTTGGTTAATTGATACTGTATTACAAATGATATGCTATGTCCCAACATTATAAAGGCATGTCTGCCCATTTCCAGATGATATGCTAAATGTCAAGAATAATTTTCAGTGGCAGTTTTTTGAATTGTTAATGGTACTGTTGCTTAACTGTGCCAAAATCCTTGACCTAAATATTTCTGAGTGAATCTATCGTACAGGAGACTGCAACTGTGGCCAGCTGTAAGTTGTCTTGTCTTCACACTTCCAGAGAGGGTGATGCTGTTCTGGACTGAGATGTCTAAGTGCTGAATCTTGGAGTTCTGACCAAAACTGTGCATTTCTCTTTCTCTTTTTGCAGGTGATCAAACATTCCCTGAAGGCAGGAAGAATGACACTAGCTAAATTGAATTTCAGAACCCCTCCCCCCAACTTTATTTTGATTTTCAGGTATCTGTGAACCATGAGGCTTTCCCACCTGTTTAAACACAGGCACATATCTTGTTCATGACAAACTGCTATGTACAGAACAAAAGGGTATGTGTGTGTGTATGAGTGTGTGTGAGAGAGAACAAAACAACAACCAAACTTTTCCTTTATTTTGTTTGTTTGTGAAAATTTCAGTGTGAACAGCTTCACTCTGGAAAAGATGAGATCGACCTTTGCTGGAGAAGGAAAGATATGTAAAGACAAATGACAATCTTTTGTTAAACTACAGGTGTTAGTCTCATGCTGGGCCTCTGCATGAGATCTCAAGTAAAGAAACATCAGTGAATATTTAATTCACTGGTTTGATTTGGATTTTAAACACTAATGTTTTTACCTCCCCCCCCCCAATCTGCTCTTTTATTTAACTTTTTTACATAACATCTTGAATTTTTAGTTTGTAACAAGCTTTTCTCACTCCCCTCCCAAGCCCAAAGGAGAAGGAAAAGAAACAAGCTAGTCTAAGGCCTGGTCTACACTAGGCGTTTAAATCGGTTTTAGGAGCATAAAACCGATTTAACGCCAAAACCGTCCACACTAGGAGGCACCTTATATCGATTTTAATGGCTCTTTAAACCGGTTTCTGTACTCCTCCCTAACGAGAGGAGTAACGCTAGTATCGGTATTAACATATCGGATTAGGGTTAGTGTGGACGCTGATCGACGGTATTGGCCTCCGGGAGCTATCCCACAGTGCACCAGTGACCGCTCTGGACCGCAATCTGAACTCGGATGCAGTGGTCAGGTAAACAGGAAAAGCCCCGCGAACTTTTGAATATTTCCTGTTTGCCCAGCGTGGAGCTCCGATCAGCACGGGTGGCGATGCAGTCCGAAATCAAAATAAAAAAAAGAGCTCCCGCATGGACCATGCGGATGTGATCGCTGTAAGGGCAGGCAAATCCGTTCTATCCGTTCTATCAGCGCTCCGTTACAGAAGATGAAATTCAGAATCCTTTTTTAAAAATCTCCAGACAGACGCCAGAGCAGGGACTCAGCGCACTGCAGCGTGACAAGCGTAACGGAAAGCCAAAGAATCAAATGGATGCGCATGGACTGGAGGACTGAAGCTATCCCACAGTTCCTGCAGCCTCCTAAAATTATTTGCATTCTTGGCTGAGCTCCAAATGCTTCTAGGGTCAAACACAGTGTCCGCGGGTCAGGGCATAGCTCGGCAATCTACTCACCCACCCCCCACCCACCCCCAGAAGCGAAAGGTAAAACAATCCTCTGACTCTTTTACATGTCACCCTATCTTTACTGAATGCTGCAGATAGACGCGATAGTGCAGCACTCAACACCAACATCCTTGCTCCCCCCCCGTCATGGGCGGCTGATGGTACAATACGATGGAAATCCATCCTCATCATCAGCATAAGCTGATCGTGCAAAAAGATGGAAATCCATCCTCATCATCAGCCTCAGCTGATGGTACAAAAGGACTGGTAACCGTCCTCGTCATCAGCCTATTGGCCCTAATTTTTTCTGGTGGATGGATGGTGCAATATGGCTGGTAACCATCCTCATCATAGCAACAGGGGGCTGAGCTCCATCAGCCCCCACCCTTCATGTGTAAAGAAAAGATTCAGTTGCCCCTGGACTAGCAGTGGGATGCTGGGCTTCTCTCCTACACACTGCTTAATGTCCTGTCTGGACTATCATAGCAGCTGGAGGCTGCCTTCCACTCATTTCTCACTAACAAGTCAGTGTGTCTTATTCCTGCATTCTTTATTAATTCATCACACAAGTGGGGGGACAATGCTACGGTAGCCAAGAAAGGCTGGGGGAAGAACGGAATCAACAGGTGGGGTTGTTACAGGAGCACCCCCTGTGAATAGCATACAGATAATAATTTCTGCGGGCTCTGACACAGAGCAGGTGGTTCTCTAGCACACTTGCCTATATTAGGCAGCACTGATTCTATTTTTTTATACCAAAAAGGAGGGATTGACTCAGGGAGTCATTCCCAATTTTTGCTTTTGCGCCCCTGGCTGATCGGCCAGGGGCACTTATGACAGCAGCCAATGGTACAAAACGATGGAAGGTACAATATGGCTAGTAACCACTCTTGGCTTTTGCGCCCCTGGCTGATTGACCAGGGGCACTAGCAGGAAATGGTACAAAAGGACTGGTAGCCATGATCATCCTCAGTTCCAATTTATGGAAGGGTTTGGATGGTGCAATATGGCTAGTAACCATCTCTGCTGTCATGCAAAAGCAAAAGCATGCTTCTGTGTAGCGCTGCTGAATCGCCTCTGTGAGCGGCATCTAGTACACATACGGTGAGAGTCACAAACGGCAAAAAAAGCTCCATGATTGCCATGCTATGGCATCTGCCAGGGCAATCCAGGGGAAAAAGGCGCGAAATGCTTGTCTGCCGTTGCTTTCCCAGACGAAGGAGTGACTGACGACATTTACCCAGAACCACCCGCGACAATGATTTTTGCCCCATCAGGCACTGGGATCTCAACCCGGAAGTTCCAAGGGGCGGGGGAGGCTGCGGGAACTATGGGATAGCTAGGGAATAGCTACCCACAGTGCAACGCTCCAGAAATCGACGCTAGCCTCGGACCATGGACGCACACCACCGATTTAATGTGTTTAGTGTGGCCGCGCGCACTCGATTTTATAAAATCTGTTTTACAAAACCGGTTTATGCAAATTCGGAATAGTCCCGTAGTGTAGACGTACCCTAAGTGAGAACACTAAATGTGGCCTTGCCACAAAGGGCTGGATGTCTCTGAATTGGTTTGGAATGTATTATCTGTACCGTGCAGCCATTGGTATAACCTGCATAAAAGGTACAAAAAGTGTAATGCAGACTCTAAATGGACTTTCTTGAACTGCTTTTGATTTGGACTTTACATCACAATGCCTAAGTGAGCCCTGTAAAATATTTTCATGAGTATTCACAGTTATCTTCAACCATGTTTGCACATCTTTTTCTGCAGACATAAGAGTGATCAAGTTTTGCCAGCATGAATACTCACAGAAGCAAATTTTAAGTCTGTTTATTGAAGTATTTGCCGAGGGAAAATGGGCTATGTTATTACTACAACGCTGTGCTGGTGCTGATGTTAAGACTGGTCCTTGATGTCTGCTTGAGGCCTAAACATGCGGGGTATGCAATGTCTCGTTCCTTTTCATGAAAGGTTTATTAATAGAAAAGGCAGGTGATAAGCAGAGTCCCTCATACAATTTAACACACCAAATGGGAAGAGTGCACAACCCCTCTGACAAAGGCAATTAAATGGATCTGCGAGCATCCCTCACAGATTGGACTGCATGCATACATGTAACTACTTTCTGGCAATGGCTAGGTAATGACAGAAAACTAGCTACCGGTAAATGAAGTGCACTTGGTCTATTTGATATAGGATGGGACGCCGTTCAGCAGAGGTACAGCATTCTCTGTTCTATTCTATATGGTTTTTATACCACGCTCATTACCATAGTATCTGATCTCATCCTCTCCCCACAGGGAGAAGCGTGTGCAGTAGAGTGTTTTTGTTTTGGTAGTGTTGTGTGTGTTTTTAATATAAGAATACCTGTTGCTATGTGTTTGCATTATAGAAGGCAAGGTCAAAGAAATGCACATTACACTTGGAGCAGAAAGTGGTAAGGTTTGTGATGATCTTTAGTTGCTGGGGGATTTCATTCCACAGTCATGGATCACCCCTGGAGAAAGTTCTGTCTCCCCACAGATGAGCTTGACTCTTATGGTTGAGAGTTCCAGTGAGCCCTTGAACTTGATTTGAAATGGAGGACAAGTTTGATATATTGGTAGTAGTGAACCTCTTGCCAGAACTGTGGCACTGAGGCAATTAAATGAGTCAGACAGCAATCATCTGCAGCTAGGATGATGATACTTCTCCATTGTGTGGATGTAATGAGAGAAACTAATCTCTGCTCCCAGACAATAAAATTAACAGTAGTTTAATTTTTTTTTGAAAGGAATGATGTTTCTGGCAAGACCTGTATTGGCCAGAAAGGAAAGTGTCTAAAGTGTGTCTTAAAAATTCCTAATTTTGTTTATTTTTCCTGGGATATTCAAAGCCCCCCTGGCTTCCTCATGCCCTCCTCCTTATTAGAACAATACCTTCATCCAGTCAGAGACAAAAGTAATACTTATATAACCAGTCACAACTAAACACAAAATAATTTGCAAAAAAAATAAGAAAGAAAAAAAAAAGAAAGAAAAGCACCTTTTGAGAAAATTGCAACCCCCTGGCATTTTACAAGCAGAAACCTATATTAAATTAGTGGAGAAAATAATTGGCCACAAACAATTCACTCAGCTGAAATAATTGCATAGTGTTGCAAAGTTACCTGCTGTACTTAGTGAAAGCCCCCAAACTTATTGCATCCTCATGCAAGTTCTGAATGGAGATGCTTCCTAAACTGGGATCAGCTGTGGAGAGATGAGAATGTTATTTGGCTGAAGGAGAATGCATATTCTTTTACCTCAAGAGGCTAAATGAGGTGAACATCTCTCTTGAACAGTGTTAAGAAGAAGATATTTGGTAGGGCTTTGATACAGACTGGACTTGTTAATTATCTTTATCCCTGGGTTTCTGCAGGGCTGCCCGGGGGGGGGGCAAGAGGGGCAATTTGCCCCAGGCCCCGAGCCCCACAGGGGCCCCCACGAGAGTTTTTCGGGGCCCCTGGAGCGGGGTCCCTCACTCGCTCCGGGGGGGCCGGAAAACTCTGGCGGGGCCGGGCGCAGGAGCTTCTTCGCTCCCGGTCTTCGCCGGCGGGGGGTTCTTCTGCTCCGGGGTGGAAGGACCCCCCGCTAGCGAATTACCGCCGAAGACGAAGCGGGACCCGCCGCCGGAGTGCAGCTCAGTCTTCGGCGGTAATACGGCGGCGGGGGGCCCTTCCGTTCCGGGACCCGCCGCCGAAGTGCCCCGAAGACCCGCGGCGGGGACCCCCCACCGCCGAATTACCGCTGAAGCAGGACCCGCCGCCGAAGTGCAGCCCGGTCTTCGGCGGTAATTCGGCGGCGGGGGGGCCCCCGCTGCGGGTCTTCGGGGCACTTCGGCGGCAGGTCCCGGAACGCAAGGGCCCCCCGCCGCCGAAGACCCCAGGCCCCCGGAATCCTCTGGGCGGCCCTGGGTTTCTGGCTTTCTGTGACACTGTTTTGCTTTACTAGCTGGGAGGAGCAAGGAGAGTTTTGTGGGTTTAGCAATCCAGAAAGTGCTCCTCGTGCCAATCATCCTAACACTCTACAGGAAGGGCTTCTTTGCAGAAACTCTTCTTCAGTTATTTCCCACCTTGGAATGGAACGTAGTCCCTTTACGTGTGTTATGTGCACTATTTTTAGCTCAGCCATGTGAAATACTGGAAAAGCAGAGCTGATGGCATCGTTCAGAGCAGGAGATGATTTCTCATAAGATTTCTGGAAACCTAATAAACCAAATTTGCTTCCCCAGTTAATTAATATGATCACTAACAGTTTTACTACAGGGAGGGAGTGCTGCCTAGCATTTAGAGCAATGGATGGGGAATAAACAATCTTCAATTCTATTCCAAATCTTCCACTGCTTTGGCAGGTCACTTTACCTCTCTGTGCTTCTGTTTACCCATTGCTTAGGTATAATAATGTCTGCTGTGTGCTGCATGTATCAAGGGTGCTGTGAGCCTGGATTAACGTTTGTGAAGAGATTTGAGATCCCTTTTTTATTATTGTTAAGCACCTATAGGTTGCTTGGTGTAATATAAGCCCTATATGAAGGCACAGTCTCTGCCCTGAGAAGCTTATGATGTAACAGGCACTTAGGCCTGAATTCACAAAGTGACTTAGGCACTTATGTCAGTATAACTTATGTTGCTCAGGGGCGGGAGAGCTTCTCCTGCCAATGTAGCTTCTACCTCTCATTGAGGATGATTAATTAAGATGACAGGAGAGCTCGCTCCCATCATCTTAGGGCAGCTACACAAGACAGTGTACAGCGGCGCAGCTAGGCCGAGTGTTGCAAGCATGGGTGGCATGTAATGGAGTCTAGGAGAGACTAAGCTTCCCCAAAGCTCAGCCGGAAGAGTTGGGGGCTCAGCTGGAAGAGGCGGGGCAGCGGGCTAGCCTTCCCAAGGGGAAGCTTCACCCACTGCCCATGGTCACAAGCCTAACTCTTAGGCATCTAGAAAACCAGAGGAACAACAATGATCCAAATACCCTGAGTTAGGCACCTTAGTTCCTATTCAGTGAATGGGGAGAGAGAGAAGTCCCTAAAAATGCCACAAAAGACACCTAGAGTGGGGCAGTTAGCATCCCATGGGCAGAAACTTACGCTCCTGTGGAACTTTTGCTGCAAACGGTTAGAAACTGAGTGAGTTTAGCCATCTACAGTATTAGGCAGCAGCTGAGTGGGAGGTTTGTGGATTGCAGTGGTGCCTAAAAGTTGGGTACCTAAACCTGGGGTTTAGGCACGTAAGAACATTTGTGGGTATCCAAGGGCTAGATGATGCCTGTAAGGTGCAGCCTGGGATTGGAACGGGGTGGAGAAACTTGAATAGAGCTTGGAACGAGATTATACTCCCAGGGCGGCAGAGTCCCTCTGATGTGCATGCTCTGTCATACTGTAAGGGATGGTGTAGACTGCTCCTCCTGGTGCACACAGCCCACTCCTCAGACCAAGCGGGAGAGCTGGGAGGGCCAAACTCTTACCTTTTCCCTGCCCCTCCCTAGCCATTTTGGCAATTCTACACCCCTGGAGTGTCCCTGTATTCCCTCAAGCATCAGGATTCTGGCTCTGACAGCCCTTGGGGAATGTATGCGAGGGTGGGGAGGCTCCTATCCCCCTCCTTCATTCCCCTCCCCCACCCTGCAAACCTTTGCAAAGACCAGTCACAGTCTGGCTGTAAAGGCTCAAATCCTTGGGTGGAAGGCACAGGTGCATATTTATAACATAATAGCATTTATGTTAGGCGAAGTGACTGATACACCCCTGATCTTTGGGCCCTAGGGAATGAAATCCAAAGCCGGATTCGATCCAAATATTGTAAATTGCCCTAATATTTATAATGGGGCAAATCAAACCATTCGAATCTGAGCAGCCCCAAGGGTTACTTGAAATCTAGCTCCTGATCTGAATTTTGTAGTTTGTCTCTAGTTAAGAGATGAGTCTAGTGTTCTAAGAAATGGCTGAGAGAATAACGATTCATGTGTACGATTTACACTTGCTTCACATCTCTGCTGACCACTGAACAGGTTGATTACTTGGATTGAAATGGAAGGATTGACTGGACAGAAGGCTGTGCACTGCAGAGTTCTATTTCTGAGGCATTTACTTCCAAAAACATACAGGAGCTTGGGCAAACCATTTGCCCTGATTGCTTAATGGCCCGCTACATATATCTCATGATGGATTTGAATGGGATGTTTTCATGAATGGATAAAATATTGGCAAATTATAGGAAACTAATGCTGAAAGGAAAGGAAATGACATTCAGGAGAACAAGGGAGGCAAGACAGCCTCAGACAATGTGACAGACCCAGAGGCAACTCTAAGGCTGCCAACACAATTAGCTCTGGACCCTGTCATCCTAGTTAGTTTGGCATGTGGGTCCTGCAGCTGGAAACAGGAGGAGGAGGAGGAGGAGGACAGTGGTAAATTGCAGGCAGAATAATGGCTTTGTGCTTCCTCATCACTACCCAATGATATGTACGTTTGTTTTTTAAAATAACTAAAAAACCCCAAACAAACCTTTTGATTACAAAGATTTTGGAGCAATACTGCAAATGAAACAATCGTTTAAAAACACTATGTCTTGTAAGGTAGGGTGTGTGTTTTTCTCACATTGCTAAATACTACAGAGTAGAAGAGAGTGCTATTATCTTTTCCTCAGTGAGTCTTTAATAAGTACATTGGCTGTGCTTCAAAGTATTTGACGCTGATGCAACTATCTTAGGGGAGATGTATATACATGGATTTGTTCTAAGACAGGTACAAAAATTCCCACTGATACTAAGGTACACGGGATCATATTTGTCTCTGGTGTAACTCCATTGACTCTAGTGAGTTATTACTGGGGAAGAATTTGGCGAAGTAGGTGCAGCGCAACAGTGAGAGGTAAAATATTAGAGACTTTCAACAGCAATTGGGCTTTGCCTTTCTCCATTGTTCTCATGAATGGGGAAAAGTATTTTATGAAAGCAAAGTACACCCGGACACTCTTTTCAGCAGGGAGGATAAGCTCAGGTATTTCCTTTGAATTGTTCTGGGACCCAGTCCTAAAAGGCCTCTGCTCTGTGCACAGAATTCCTGTTCACTTCAATGTGTGGTATATAGTGGACAGTGTTGGTGTTGCAAGCTATCACTTTAAGGTGTGTGCTATCATTTTAAGGTGTGTGCGTGGGCTCCTGCTTGGAGCAGGCTAGGGGCCACTGTAGGGAAGTGTGTGATCTGGGTCTAGCAGCCAGCCAGCCTAGAGTACAGTGGGGTGAGTTGTTCCTCTCTGGTTTAGGGAGCAGCCTGGTTTGTCTCTCTCTGTTTTTTGGTTCTTGTGTGTTAGGGTTCTGGATTCTAAGATTCTAAGAAATAAAATAGTGTGATGCTGCAACCTTCCAGCAAGAGTATTTATATTTTTATCTCATTTGTGTGAACAATGCAGAGAAAACTGGCAATGAGGGTGGGTTTATAAAAAAGAAAAGAACAGAAAGGTACAAAGCAGAGTTGCACAACTCATTCCACTTGCTGCAATGTAACTGCTGCTAGGCCCAGACTGTACACTTCCCTACAGTGTGCCCTAGCCTGCAAGGAGAAGTGGAACACCCTTTCCCCTTCCATCCCCACTCTTAGGCCTGGTCTACACTGGGGGGGGGTGTCGATGTAAGATACGTAACTTCAGCTACGAGAATAGCTCCCCCGTCGACTCTGCTTCCACCTCGCACCCTGGTGGAGTTCCGGAGTTGACAGGGAGCATGTTCAGGGATCGATTGCTACCCGCCGATCCGGCGGGTAGTGTGGACATACCCATAATGTGATAGCTTGCAATTTCAACACAGTCCTTAAAACACCATGCAGTAGTACACCTGCATACATAGGAAGAGTTTCTTCCCTCTGCCCTGGTCCCTATACAGCACTCTGGCAGCATGCAGGGGTCATACAGGCACTACAAAGGGTGGTGAGAATTCCCCCAGTACAGGAGCAGCATCGTGCAGCATAACCAGCTCTATAATACTTCACTTGCAAACTCCAGGCATAGGAGGTGGCAAGGGGCATCTGAGTTGCACATGGTGCTATGGAGATTCTGGGCTGTGACACAGCAGCTTGGCATTGGGAGGCTACCATAAATTAGAGGAGCCTTTGGGGCATTCTAATTTAGGCCAGGGGCCACATTGGCCCCCAGATGGCCCAAAATCTGGATGACATATATGTGGTTTAAGACATATATGTCTTTTTAAACCCCCCCTCCTTTCCCTTTGCTCTACTCCCAAGAAACCCAGAGGAGAATCAGATCCAGATTGCTTACAGAAATAGTCCCTACACAGTCTGTGTGTGTGTGTGGTTGTGATGTCATCGAGTTAAGCAGTCATTGATTGGAACAAAGCACAGAGAATTTGGGGTGGTACCTGATACCAGAAGATTGGAGGAAAGCAAATGTATTAGTAGAGGACCAATGTTCCAAAAATGGTCAATTACCATTACACAGATTTAATCTTCTATTCTCTGTAAAATAATGGAGAAAAATATTAAGAGAAAAATTTCACTAAATATCTTAAGATGAGTCCAATTGACTTCATGGGGGATGGGGTGGGGGAGGTTGGCTGTGAAAACACGGAATAAAAAAATTGAATAAGGACCTCAGGATTTGGCCTGTAAGAGATAATGGAACCCAAAGTGATAAAATGCATGGACTTCAAAAGTATATATCTGGCCAGACAGATATGATGATTTTCTGGTAGAATTATAAAGTTCATGGAGGATTGGAAGGGGGTTATAGTCATGTATTTTGATGATGGTGAACTATTTATCTTTCATCTTGTGTAATCCTCCTCTCGAAATTAATTCAAATTGGTTTGACTATGAATATTGTCACATGGGCAGAACTGGCTAGGAGACCATCACCAAAGGGTTACCATATATGGTACGTCTACACTGCACACTTCTTTTGGCAGTGTGTAGAGTACGTGCAGTACACCGGGTATAAATAACAATGTAGATGGTGAGGCGCTGCTCTAGGTGAGTAAAGACATGACTGAACCTTCAGTGTAGGTACCCTACCTTGCTCTCTACAAGCCTAAGTAGTGCCTCCCACCTCTACGCTGCTATTCTGCTGCCAGAGCCTTTCCCACCTGCTTCCCCCCTCCAGAGCTTTTCATTGCCATATGTAGCTACACACCACAGCATGGAAGCAGCCTGCTCTTCACTGTGGTGTCTAGCTACACATGCCCTAAACCCTGCTGCCAGTGATGTGCAGTATAGATATAGCCATCTCATTGCAGCCTGTTGTCGAACAGCTGTCTTACCTCATCCCTGAGATGGCAGCATTTTGGGTGTGGGTAAATGATTCTTCAAGGTAATTACAGAGCCACGTTTTCAAAGGTATCTGTGCTTTCCAAAATGGTAACTGCACACATGTACAGTGGGCAAACTCAACAAGCTCATTCCAGTGTCAGCAGTGTTACTGATTCCAGCGATAGTACTTACTGCTTAAAATGGGGAATGCTGCCGGAACCTCTAAAACCAAGGTGAACTTTTGACATGTGCTCACTTTACATGTTAGTGCATGTGATTGTGAGTTTTTACATGCACTCTTTCTCTGTTCCCAGGGATTCTTCATACTGCAGGTGCCATGGCCAGAGGAAAATGTAGATCATGCTTCCATTTATAATCTGGAACTCTCTGCTCCCAACCTTCTCTTTAAATTTCACCTTAAACTTCTTGTCTTCTGTCAATGATGCTTGACTTCTTGGTGCAGCATATGTGATGCTATGGGTGAAAATTAATGGGGCCAGGATTTTTACCAGGTATGCTTAAGGTGCTATATAAAGTACTCAAGTATCTCCGCTAATCCAGCCATAGTAGACTCTTCCCTGAGTGAAGGCTCTTCACAGGCAACACAATTAGGAAAATGTTTATTTGCTCATTGAACACCCAGATTAAATTAGGATGGTTCTGCACTATAATCAGATGTCATGCTTTGCCTGTTGCTTAAACTTGTTCATTCCACTTGATAAACAAGGTATAAATTACATATTAGGGACAACAACATACTTCAATACACTGCAGACATAGATCACTAGAAAGAATAAATCACAATAGGCCAAATATGTCATCCTCCTCCTCCTCCTGCTTCCTTTCCAAGCTCAATTAAGAAGCAACATGTTTTTTTCTTTTTTAAGCTTCACTTTTATCTGTTCTCCTTCTCCTGTTTCCATGTCCTCCCCCCCTAATCCCCCTTGGCCTTTTTCTGATGAGAGTAGTGCTGTAGGATAATGAGGTAATTCCTAGTAGTGCTCTAAGTACCAAACACCTGGCTGATATTTTTTGCCTAACCGGGTCAGATAAAACCTGATTGCCCATAGGTATTTTATGGTTCTTGTTCAAGTTGAGTATGTTCTTCTGGGACCAGCTGTAGTTCTTGTGTACTATAGAATGTGTTAATGATTATATATTTTAAACTCAGGGATTTTGGCTTGATTTGGAAATTCAGCTCTAAATGAATGGCCAGGAGTGTACTGAAAAAGGGAGGATTTTTTTAGGTTTGCCTCCCAACCTGTTAACCACTTTTCTACAAATTACTAACCCCTTGCAGTCTCTCCTGATGTGGGTCCAGCTCTGATTTGGCAGTGACTCTTCTATCATATGCAGGGTGTAATACCAATCTAGTGGATTATTTTTAACAGAAACTACTGTGTTCACACATTGTAAAATTTAAAAAATACAAACAAACCATAAATCCCTAACATAAAGCTCTGCACAGAATGCCTTTTCCAAGGCTAATTGTTTCAGCAGAGTCTAATCTAAATTAGGTTTCAAACAAAGTAGTTTCCATTTTTTTATTACTCGTATGTAACCATTAGAATTGCATGATTATTTTGTAAAACATTGGATTAATTTAGATTCAATAAGGCAATTACAGTCAGCAAAGGGATTAACAATTTAACAGACCCCCAAAAAGGGTAATAACATGCCCAGTAATTTAGCTGACTGTGTGATGATTCTACTCAGATTCCTACTCCTTAAGCCTGTGTGGACTCACTGTTTTCCCTGGTGCTTAAACTGCAAGCTTGCATGCAAATACTTGCTTCTCAGTGACTGAGGCCTATGCTGCTTTGGGCCAAAATTGATTGCTGAAGTTACATGACTGAAATGCCTCAGGTAAAAAATTCAGTCAAAAGAAAAACATTAAGTAGACAGCTATGTAAAGTATGCTGCCTGACAGTAGCTAATGCTCCCAGGATGGAAGAAGTGCTGCAAATAAGGTCAGTGGAATTAACACTCAATTACCCCCTAAATATGAAAGAGAGTGCCACACATACTTCTGACTACATTTCAAGGCAATCAGAATTAAAAATCATGTGCATATCTGGTTAGTTCCTCTTTCTTTCTTACAAGCAACTGTTGGTCAGTCATAAACTAACACTATTAACCATTTGTAGACACTCTCTCTGTTTATTTCCGAGCATGGAGCATTTGAAATTCTGTCCTTTTAGAGGATTGAGTAAACTCCGTCTAGTCTCAGATCCCCAGCTGGTCTAAATTGTCATAAGCTTAATTTGACTTCAGTGGATTTGTGACAATTTATACTGGCTGGGGATCTGGCCCTTAGTTTTGTTTTATACAGTCAATCCATTAATGTTAAACTCAGAGGTAAGGAAAATACATGGATGAGGAAGTAGGCTGTAACTCCTAGATTTGTTTAGTATAAATCAGGGTGGCAATTGTAGTTCTTGTTATAGTGAAACTCTCCATAGGTTTGGAGCCAAAGCCCACTGAAGTCAATGGGAGGTTTCAATTTACCTGGATCAGACTCAGGGTAAAACTCTTCCCTCTCCCTCTCTGTGTAATATTTAGTTAATTTATTTACAGATGTTCTGCAGCCTATGCCAATTGTTATTTAACCCCAACTCTCTTTTGTCTCCCATATTTTCTTCCCAATAACAAAATCAGATGAGAGTAAGCAAGACTGCAAAACCCCTCTGAAGCAGACATCCCCTAGTCAGTCATTACTAGCTCAGCAGTGCAAAAATGACTCACATTTTTCCTTTCCCAGGTTTTATTCCTCTCCCCCCAAGCCCTTGCTATACCCTGGTAAGTAACCAGTATTAATGATCCACCTCTCCCCTCCCTTTGGCCTTTGGGGTGGGGAAAAAGGATTTATTTTTATGACTGTCCCAGTTTTGTAGCTAAACTTCAGTGGGATTTTGCAATCTGAAATCTGACCTTTTCCAATTGGGTTTGGAGAATGAAATAACAGCACAAAGCCTTTTTTCCACATTTTTGTTCCTGTGCTTTGTGGCTCTCAATGCTGCAGTGAATCTGAGAGTTCAATTAGGCAGCATGTAATTGACAGGTTCCTGAGTTAAATACTTGGGATGGGATCATATCCTTAAAATAGCTTAAAGAAAAACTGTAGACAGACAATCCGGCAGACAAGTCTTTCCAGGCTCTTGGAAAGCCCCTATTTTCTAAAGCACTTGCACTGTAAGCGATCTGGAAGTCTTGCATATACAGTAGTTTATTATACCAGGTTGCTTAGAGGCAGTTAACATGCAAACATATCCCTTGATTTAATGTCCAGGAGGCATTTTTGAATTTTTTTCTGAAGTATCATTGTTGCCAGTTATTAATGTGACATCACTTCCCCGACCGAGCTAGGTTTTCTGTCTGTGCTCATCAGAGCTCTGGATGCACCGAATTTTAGCTTCTTTAAGATAAAAGCCTCATTTCGTGTGAATTCAAGCCCCATCTCCTTTTACCATGTTCGTTTGCAATATCCAGAGGAAAAAATTATCAACAAAGAAAAACAGGAAGAAAGGCAACAGAAACCTTCTATCTCCCGCTGCTGTTAGGCTTCCCAAGTTTGTCAGGTTGGATAAAGTTGTTCCATTTTATTGCAACTCCACTGTTGTAGCAGGATCAAGTCTGAAATCCCTGTATGCCCTGAGTGGCAGAAAAGAAAGGCAAGCTTTTCTGCTCTTGAAAAAAAGTGACAGCACAAAAGTGTACAGCTTCCAGCTTTTATTTCTGTAATCGCAAAAATGAGCCTTCTAGGCCAAGATTTTCAAAAGTGATGAGTTGATTTTTGGATGCTTCCATTTTTGGGTTCCCAACATAGGATGCCTTAAAGGGGCCTGATTGTCAGAAAGTGCTGAACACCGACCCTCTGAAAATCAAGCCTCATTTAAGGTACCTCCCCATGGACACCCAATAAATGAGTCACACGAATCATGGTACTTTACTGTACGTGTTATAGGATGTTTTAAAATTACTTAAAATTTCAACAGAAATGTATCACACCAATTAATGTAGTGAGAAAAGTAGCAGTATTGGGTGGTCTGAGATGACCAGAGAGTGACCAGCTAGCAAGTGTGAAAAATCTGGACGGGGGTGGGGGGTAATAGGTGCCTATACAAGAAAAAGTCCCGAATATTGGGATTGCCCCTATGAAATCGGGACATCTGGTGGTCACCCTCGTCTGAGCACAGAATGTGATGCTGTACTTATGGCCTCCATTACTGTAGTATCTGAATGCCTCACAGTCTATGTACTTGTCTTCACAACATACCTGTGCAGTAGGGAAGTGCTGTTATGCCCATTTTACAAGTTGAGAACTGATGCACAGAGAGATAACCAGAGTCTCAAAGGTATTTAGGCTCTTAACTCCTGAAATCAATAGGAGTTAGGGCTTAAGTGACTCTCTCTCAAGGTCAAACAGGAAGCATATGGATGAACAAGGAACTAAACCCAGGTCCCCAGAGGCCCAGGCTAGTACCCTAACCACCGGCTCGACCACTACTGTACCTGTATTGTGGAGCCTGAGGCAAGTTCCAAGCACTTAGCCCTGGCCCCGCGCTGCTCCGTTCCAGGAAGCAGCTGGAACCGTGTCCCTGCAGCCCCTGGGTTCCCTGCATCTGCTGCTCTTGCCTCCCACGAAGCTTCCATTGGCCGTGGTTCCCTGTTCCCTGCCAATGGGAGCTGCGGGGGGTGGTGCCTGAAAGGAGGCAATGCAGGAGCCCTCTGCCTCCTTCCCCCTCCCCCCCGGACCGAAGGGGCATGCTGCCAGCTGCTTCAGAGAGCGGCGCGGGGCTCGCAGCGCCACAGGGGGCAATCCCACGGGTAGGTAGAGGGGCGCAGGGAGCTTGGTGGGCCACATGCAAGAGCCTGCGGGCTGCATGTTTGAGACCCCTGCCTTACGTGTTGACTTCAGTGCAGCCAGACTGGTTCATGCAAGCTGGCGTACACCTGGACACTTTTTGCTGAAAACTTTTTTTTGATGGAAAAAAGGCCTTTCTTTTAAAACCAGAAACATTCTGCAAGAGCTTTTGATTTTTCATAATGTTCCATGTTTTTTACTCAGACCCTGAAATGTTTGCATTTTCATTGACTTTGCATTTTCCTGTTTCTCTCCCTTCCCCTCTTTATTCCTTTCTGCCACTGAAGGCAATAAAAAGGATGATGTCTAGGGCACTTTCTCCCCCGACCCTGTCAAGGCTGAATCCCCACTCTGGCACTTTGAGTGCAGAAGGTGGGGGCCCACAAGGATTCTAAAAATTAATATTGGCCACTCCAGGCTTGTATTAAACTTATAGCTTTTCTCTAATCTTGGTTGGTAAACGCTGCCACCAACCAAATGCAAAAAACCCCTTGGACCAGGGTTTCTCAAACAGGGGTCGCTCCTTGTGAAGGGAAAGCCCCTGGCAGGCCGGGCCGGTTTGTTTACCTGCCCCGTCCGCAGGTCCGGCTGATCGCGGCTCCCACTGGCCGCAGATCACTGCTCCGGGCCAAGGTGAGCTGCTGGAAGCCAGTGGAAGCCGCGATCGGCTGGACCTGTGGACGGGGCAGGTAAACACACCGGCCCGGCCTGCCAGGGGCTTTCCCTACACAAGCGATGACTCCTGTTTGAGAAACCCTGCCTTGGACCGAGGTAGGAGCACTTGGGAATTCCTCCCTGTGGGATACCCTGAAGCCCTTTCACATCCTGCTCTAGGGAAGAGCTGAGAAAGAAAACAAAGGAAATTAACTGTGGCTACCAGCTAATCAAACAACATGCACAAACCTCTTAGAACACCACAAATCCAATCCTGTTCCTAAAAAAGGTAAATTTATTAAAAACAAAAAAGAAAAAGAATACATCTGGAACTTAGGCTTTTGCTAGATTTTAAAAGAGCAATTCCAAAAATTAAGCACCCAAACTAGCTTTCTTGGGGGTTCAGCTTAAAGGTTATGAGCAAACAAAAGCATCAGGGGTTAGCACAGAGGAGATCCACAAGTCAAAATAAGAAATAAACCTAATTGTGTCTGTCTAAACATTCCCTATCGAAATAATTTCCTCTAGGTATGGAAGATACTTTTTCATATCTGTTTCAAACCTTACACAGCATTGCTGCTCTGTCCCTGCAGCCCAGAGAACAACAGACAAAGGGAAAGTTTCTTTCCCAATTTTAAAAAGTTCTAGCCTTCCCATTGGCTTTTTTGGTCAGATGCCCACTTTTTTTTCTTTACCTAGGGGACTTTTTAACAGGTAAAGCAAGTAGAGAACAGTTACCAAGAGGGATCTTACAGCTAACTGGCTGGCTGGGTGTCCATCAAAGGAAGCTACCACCCCCCTCCTTCATTATCACAGACCCTCTTCAGTTTTCTTTTTTTCTTTTGCTATTTTTTAACTTTCCAAAACTTGATAATCTTTGGAAAAGCTGCAAAGTGGCAAAAGAAAAAACAAAACTCTGCAACTTTGCCACTCTGGAACTTTTCCAAAGTTGGAGACATCTGTTGGCTCTATTTTCTATAGACAAACAAGTGTGTCCAATGAGTGAAGGGCCACATACAGCAATATAATAAGAATGAATTTTATTTATACTGTGTCTACCTACAAAAGTATACTAGGTGCTTGGAAATGAAACAAATATAGATTTAAAAGCTTGACCCATCTTTCACTGAAGTGAGTGGAGGAGTCTTTCCATTGATTTTTGATGAGTTGAATTGGGCTGTAGTAGGCCCAGATCCGCAAACATGGAATAGAACCAGAATCAGACATGTTCCTTTATGTCAATACAAAAGCTCCTTACAATGTTTCTACATACTAGTGCAACAGCTAAATCTAAAATTCAGACTATACTACAAAATTAATCAACCTAACTTAAGTTGGCATACAGCTGCTCTAGTAATTACATCACTTGTGCATGTCTACACTTTGCTCCATGTGTTGGCAGTGCACATCCTCACCAGGAGCTTGAATTGATTATACTGTCAGTGTGGGGCATTGTGGGACAGCTTCTGAAAGCCAGTAACTGTCGCCATAAGCATCGCACTGTCTATACTGACACTGTGTCAACCTAACAACATTGATTCTATGTCACTCATGTGGGTGGAGTTATTAAGTCGGCATAGCTGGGCAGTTACCTCGGCAGGAGTGAAATTTTAGTGTAGACACTTTTATAGTTAAGTCGATGTAGTTAGCTCTCTTGTGTCAAACTAACTCTGTTGTGTAGACCAGGCCTGAGAGCATTACAGTACTCAGAATCCTATGCAGACATACATTTCCCCCTACCAGTTAGCAATTTTGCTAATTAACAAGCTGATTAACTAGTGAAATAGCAGTAATCACTTACAAATGACCTGATAAAGAGCTACTCTGGGTAGGTGTTAGTGGTGTCGGGCTTTCCTAATAAATACAACAAAATGAGTTTAGTCTGAGACTTCCTCAAAGAAAAGGGTTTGACAATAAAATTTCTGAGACAAGAGAAGTGGAAATATTATGTGAATATCTGAGAGAGTCTCTCTGTATTTCTTTCTGTACTGTTTAATGTGGTATGATATTAACCGCCTGAGGCGTATAACAGCTTGGCGCACATACAAAACAAGTTGGGAAGATCACAGTGTGAGACAACAGGAAGTTTAAAGAACAATTACAAATATTATCAGAAAAAAACTTCCAAAGAATTTAATGGAGTTCCCCTTCCCCCAATTCAATGAACATAGTTGCTAGGGTAATAATCATCCCTGGCAGACTTGCATGAAAATATACACATGGCTTGTTCTGTAACCTGAGGACTGGCATAAATCTTAGTGAGAATTTATTCAGTTTTTCCTGATGTGAGGTAGAGGATTTTGCACAATGTTACAGAGACTTCCCGAGTGTGGAACACCCAGCTGTCCAACATGAGCACTTGTAAAGGTTTAGAGGAGGTAATGAAACAGGTTTTTCTTTTGTTCCTCGTGATCAGACCATACTATGGGTGACCTAAAAAAGCCTGAAACAATTACGGTTTCTGATCAGTTTTACCTTACCCAGAATAGTGTAGAATGGAAGTCCTAAGCCCTATCTCTTCACCCTTTTCTTACTATGTCTCTCCACCCCTAATGCAGCCTGTGTCCAATAAGAATATTTTTTACTTACATCATGATTTTCATTCAAAAGTCTTAGAGCTTTACGAAGGTGGATAATTGGGGGGGGGGGGTTATTTGGCTTACCTAAGGTCAATCAATGAGCCAGTGGAAGAGTAGGGACTAAAACCAGGTGTCCACAGTGTAACCGTCACAATAGCATAAGCATTGTTTTTAGTATACTAAGACAGTCTGAAATCAGATTAAGCAAACTGGTAGGCTCAAGTCAACCCTTTATTCTTTTAAAGTACATCAGTTCCTTACCCAGTAGTTCAGTGGCTGCAAGTCTTTCAAATGAAGTCTTAAGACCCATCTGCTGTGGGTGAACATGGAAGATCTCATGGCACTTCCCACAAGATTAAAGACTTGCCAAAAGTCTACTCTTTCTCACATTTGTGGAGCAAGCTGTGTTCCATTGGGTTGCTACCCCCACTCCTGCACGCAGAGATTCCTTGTATTTCAGTGGTACTTCATGCATATAGTTTGTAAAGCATCTTAGCATCCCACCTGAGGTTAGGTACTAAATACATGTAAAATTGTGTTAGTCATGTTGTCTCATCTGATGGTTTTAGTTTATTCTTAGTGTGCTCACAAGCTTATTTAAAGTGCACTAAAATGAAGAAAATGCTGAAAGCTTAGGAAAAATCTGATCTCAGTGGAAGGATGGGCAGCAGAAGCCTACAAGTGAGTGCTACACTATCTACTCTGAAAAGTAGAGCTCTGGGTAGGGTATGACAACTCAATAGATGGACATGGGGGAGGGGGGAAGATGAGAGAGTCAGAATTTTCATTTGAGGGAAAAGATGGCAATTTGAAAGATTGGAGAGTAGGGGCAGGGAAGGGAAAAAAATTGTCCAGTTAAAGTGAGATTGTATTTGGTCATCCTGTCCGTGTGTGACAGATTTGCTCATATTTACTTCAGTGGTCTCACCCTAATGAGTGAATAACCATTCTAACCCTAAACCTAAGGCCTGGGCTACACTAGCGGGGGAAGGGGGGCATGTGTTTTCGAATTAAGATATGCAATTTCAGCTACGCTATCCGCGTAGCTGAAGTCAAAGTATCTTAGTTCGACTTATGTGGCCGTCCTTACGGCGGCGAGTCAACTGCCACGGCTCCTCTGTCGACTCCCCTTACTCCAGCCGAGGTGGAGTATGGGCGTTCGTAAGCGGATTGATTTATCGCATCCAGACGAGACGCGATACATCGATCCCCGATACATCGAACACTACCTGCCGATCCGGCGGGTAGTATAGATGTACCCTAAGTGTGTGGAGAAACCTAGGTGCCTTGGTGGTACGCTGTTGCAGAAGCTCAGTTCACACACCTATCTGTGCTTCTCTCACTTATGTATGTTTATTCAGTCCGTTTAAAGTCCCTACCAACCTGATTTAAATGAAAAATAATAGGAAGAGAGGATGGTCTAAGGCAACACTGTTGATGACATGGCCTCACTTTCATACCGAGTATACATTTGGGAAAGATTAGCCCTGTGCTCAAACACTGGTAATATTCTCAACACAATTATCATTCCTGCATTCATGATTTTGCAAAGCCTCCCCCCTTTCACGGGTTTCCCTTCAAAATGACATGAGGCAAAGTTTTGAGACAACCAATGAAAATTTAACTGAAGACTTTCCTAAGGGTGACTGTTGATCATAGTTCTGAGTGAGGCACTATAAAGTGTCCCAAGACGTGATGATTACATAGGCTATGTCTACACTACTGCAGTAAGTCGACCTAAGTTACGCTACTTCAGCTGCTTGAATAATGTAGCTGGAGTCGACGTAGCTTAGGTCGACTTACTGCCACGTCTACACCATGCTGGGTTGATGGGAGACGCTCTCCCGTCGACTTACCTTATTCTCCTCATTCGGGGTGAAGTATCGGGGTCAACCAGAGAGTGATCTGAAGTCAATTTGGTGGGTCTTCACTAAAGCCGTTAAATCAGCTCCCAGTGAATCGATCGCTGGAGCATCAATCTGGCTGCAGTGTAGACATAGCCTTAGAGGGCCCCTCAGTGCTCTGCCGTAACAAGGGAGCTCACCAATGAAACCACTGCTTTGGAAATATGCATGGAGCCGCCATCTGGATTTAGAGCTATTCTGAATAAATAAAGAGCTCTCAAGGGCACATAAAACTGGGATGGAGATTTACTCACTCCTACTTATTTCTATAAATGGGGTAGTGCTGCAGTTGCCCCAATGGCAGGACCCCCTGAGCCAAGAACCCATCCCTTCAACTTTGCAAGCTACAGCATGAAGCTGCTGATCAAGCTACTGATCAAATGAAGAAATGCTGTCAGCCCCCTTGAAGGCTGAAATCATTAAAGGGATACAGATAGTAAGAGAATACAAGCCCAGCCATGCATGTCTCTAGAAGTCAGAAGGAGGCTCTTTAAAATTAATTTAGCTTTTTAGACATCAAAAGGCAGAGAGAAGTTATATCAAATAATAACTGAACCATAAGAATACATCAAATTACAGAATTTCAATAACATTCCAGACGTATAAGTGGTCATCAAAAAAGTTCCTGTATTTCACAAGTATGACCCAGGGTTCTCTTGGTGCCAACTTGAAGAGGGCACGGGGGTGCATAAGGGTTACAGCAGGGGGTTGTGGAAGTACAGAAAGAACGGACAGGGATTTGTAGGGGATCTTAATGCATGACAGTCTTTGTTAGCAAGAGTTAGGCTAACTGTAACCCTAATAACGCGAGATTTGTAGAAGCGAGGATTGTGTGAGGCGAGTGGAAAAGAACTGTGTGAGAAGTTGTTTTTCGACCTTGTGTAGATAATACGAAATGTAGACTGGAGTCTCTTAAGTGAGAAAAAGAAGATATCAGGATATCTATATGTATAAACAAAATGCAGCTGTTGCTTATTATTGTCTGTAACAAAAGTATAAATGCTGCTGTAATTGTTTACTTGTTGAGAGACCTGTCTAGGAAGGGGAGACCCTATGTCCTAGTGCACTCTCTCCCTGCTGTAGCTGCTAAACAGAATAAAGTGTCTGACTCTGCTGCACCCAAACAAAAAGCGAGAACCGAGTTTTTCTCCGACAGAGTTCTAAGCTTTTTGCTGTCATTACCCCCATTTTAATTAATTATTTCCTCCCCAGACAGCATGGAGGACAACATTTTGAAAAACAAAATGGTGTCCTCTGCACAGCATGTATATGCCAGGTCACACCGGATGGAGGATGCCATTTTGCTCTACAAAATGGTGTCTTCCACACAGCATGATGTCACATGTATGAAGTCACTGTGTGGAGGATGTCATGATGTCGAGACTTGCGCGTGAGTTGGATTAAAGTGAGGGAGAGTTGCACGACGTCAGCCTCACTCTCTCTTCCCAGTTCCTATCTGTATCCAGTGGCAGGACAAGAGTCGAGACGGCTGGAGATAGGGCAGGATGCAGTGGATGACCAGAACGCCTATGTGTCTTGTCATGCTCTTGAGCGTTCCACAATGCTTGCTGTCACCGCCTTCCTGACCATTGAACCAGGTTTCCTCAGTCAGCCGGATCCAGCCTTCGCATGCAATGGGTAGACAAGCCCTAACTCACCAAG
Source organism: Mauremys mutica (assembly GCF_020497125.1). Taxonomy (NCBI): domain Eukaryota; kingdom Metazoa; phylum Chordata; order Testudines; family Geoemydidae; genus Mauremys; species Mauremys mutica. The sequence goes on from NC_059073.1 coordinate 269,266,711, forward strand.
GGTCTTGGACTCATCGGCTACCCTCACCTGGTTTAGCCCGCCAGTCGAGACGGTTTCCAGGGTGTGGCCGCTGTCGCATGCTGACAGCTACTTGGAGCCACAGGTGAGAGCTGGGTGTCAAGTGGGGACCAAAGTGGATGAGCTACTCCTAGGAGTACAACTGCTCCCCTATCAGAGGTACTACCCCTCCCTGCAAGAATCACCTTCAATTTTGACCCAATGAAAGCAAGATGGAAAAGACCCCTCAAAAGACTTAAACCACAATGGTTGGGTGGTGTTGACACCTGCCCTTCACAGACATCCTCTCCAGTAATGCATCAGATTTGGCTCAGGACAGAAAATCATGAGGCACATAACACATTCAATGGCCTCTATGCTGTCTAAGTTACACCATGAGAATGAACCTAATCTATGAACTTGCTCCAGACTCATGTACCTTTTCTGCCCTTCTCCCTCTCCTTATTCCTTCAGTCCATCTAATACTGATTTTTTTCTCTGTCCCTTCATACAGTCTTTTCTACTTTGTTGTGAAAGCCTTTTACCCTGTAGCTTCTGATATCTTAAAAAATCTCTAACTCATTAGGACATCTGAAAAAATGTTTTCTCCCATATGCATAACTTCCTCTTTGCTAGTAGAGAATTAATTGCATTATTCAAATCTGTACAGCATTTTGGAATACATTTTGCATGAAAAATACTGTACAACATTCATTTTCTAAGATCACTGTTATAGACTCATCTTGAAGTTGGACTTCTGCAAAGACAATGGCACACACCAAGGGGCTCACATTATCTAGCTATAATGGAAACAACGAGGCACATTACTGTAGGTGATCAGAAGCACATTCACAAGCACAGTGTAAAATCAATCTGTTCCACAGCTTGCACTTTTATCTGTGCTTAGCAGAATATGATAGCATATCATAGTGTCCTTGATAGTTATCTTGGTCATGTATGTAGTATAAGGATTTTTATATAATATGCTGTAACAGAGGAAGAGGATGTAAGAAAGGAAGGGCTAAGGCACTGAACAGGGAATTGGGGGACTTGAGCTGTATTCCTGAATCTGCCACCCTTCCTATATATTATCTTTGGACAACACAGGAAACCGTGTTATCCAAAGGTACAAAGGGTGACAGATTCAGGAATACAGCTCAGGTCCCCATCTCTTTTCTCTCATTCTTTGCCTGTTTTGTCAATTTAAATTCAATCTTTTTGGGGACAAGAGTGTTTCTCTATATGTGTGGATAGAGCATAGCACAATGAGCCCCCAATCTTGGTTGAGGCTTCTAGGTGCTATTATAATATAAACACTGTCACAGGTCTGAAGGGCTACCACCATATTGAAAAAATAATCTATGTTCTATAAAAGAGTATTTCACATTCATTCCAAGGGAACTAAAGTGGTCAATGGGGTAAATATTTATTCACTGGGAAAAACAACAGAAAGCAGTAATAAAATGTACATTATACCTCCACTGAACTTCCCTGCCCTCACATATATTCATAAATTCCCAGAGTCCTTTCTTTGCCCAGTCAGAGTCTCAACATGGCAGCTTCCGATTTGATTGTTAATTAATCATTATTCTTTTTTTTTATTATGAAGGATACTTACCGATTTTAATCTTCCTTGCAGATTTCCATAGCTGCCATTGGTGGGGAGGGCTCTGCACAGTGCAAAAGCCCATAAGGAAGACTGTAAGAGCTAGAATATCTAGACACAAGAGAAGTTTTAGGGGGAACACTCTGTCTTAATTTATTATTGTTATTTATTATGTGAATTATGGTAGTGCCTAGGACTCCATTGTATTAGGTGTTGTATGAACACAGAACAAAAAGACCGTCCCTGCTCTAAAGAGCTCACAGACTAACTTAGTGGTCCCCAAACTGTGGGGTGTGCCCCCTAGGGGAGCATGGAGGAACATCTGGGGGGCCTAGAGTGGCCAGGTCCAGCCCCCACAGGGGGGCAGGAAGAGAGCGCCACCCAGCCCAGCTCTGCCCCCAGCTCCGCTCTGGCCCCAGCCCCAGCTCCCATTTGCAGTGGCAGCCCTGGCTCTGCTCCTGGCCCCAGCTTTGCTCCTGGCCCCTGGCCCCAGCTGTGACCTCACTCCTGGCTGCAGCTCAGCCCCTGCTCTCGGCCCTCTGCTCTCGGCCCCTGACCACTCCCCTCCGCCTGGCTGCGACTCTGCTCCCGGCTCAGGGGGGCATGGACACATTCCATTACTGGTAAAGGGGGGCGAGGGAGAGGGAAATTTTGGGCACCACTGCCATAACTACTTTCATACTGCCTTGTGAACTATAATACCAGAGCTGTGCAGAGTGATGGCAGGGGAAATGCTTTAACCTCAACCCTCACTTTTCTAACTACTGTTAATTTAAACCAGCCCTTACTGCCATGCTGGATTGGTATTCTCCCCGAGAATAATGCAATGCCTTCATGCCCTAATTCTGGCAGTGATTCTGAAAGTACAGTCTTTGATATAGTTCAGTTACTTTCTGCTGCAGCAACTGTGAATGAAGTGATGAGTGATGATTAGAAAGATTGCCAGCTCCCTGCATAAGGGTGTTTTGTTACTTTCAATTCAGAGGAGACCTAGTATCTATGCTTTTTTTTAAAATTCCAGGTTGTTTAATGGCCTTTTGCAAAACTATTAGATCTTAGGTCACACTCAGCATCTCACGTTCCGAGAGAGACTAGGGGTTTCTTTCCAAATTCATCTTCTGGTTGAACTTCCTTTTTGTTTACATGGATACAAAAGATTTTTTCTCCATTTAATCCTGACAGTCAATGTAAAAAAAGTACAGATGTACTGTTTCATTTTAAATGTTGGTCCCAGCTGTTTAATTATTATGGCTGTACCCCCAATGGCAGCCTCCAGAAGGCTTAAAGAAAGCCCAGCTCAGCCTCGTCAGTGTTGAAAGTTTTTATAGATTTCTGATTCCATGAACATGAATAAATCCTAATCATCACAATGAGAGAGACTGAAAAGGACAGGGGAAAAGGTGGTGGTGGTGGGAGGTTAGAGGCTGTGGCATGTGTTCAAGCTAGTTGTGTTAAAGTCCCTAGCCTCTGTTTGCCAGAAGCTGGGATTGAGCGACAGTGGATGGATCACTTGATGATTACGTGTTCTGTTCATTCCCTCCGGGGCACCTTGCACTGGCCACTGTCAGAAGACAGGATACTGGGCTAGATGGACCTTTGTCTGACCCAGTAGGGCCATTCTTATATTCTTAAAGACGGTATTAATTTTACTGGGTGGGGAATTGTTACTGATTAGTCTATTACTGTACGTCTAACCTTGCCCCACACACCTTCACATTTCCCTTTGCTCTGTGTTTAGATGTAATGGATAGCCATTTCTGAATTTCATACAAGAGCTTATCTGTCACAAAAGCAGAGATTGGTACACTGCAGTGTAACACTAGAATGCCCAGATGTATTGCTTTCATGAGATTTACACTGCTGTATATTTACATTTGTCATGACTGTCATTTATCGCATTCTGATCAGACAATTTCATGCTCCGTGAGTCACAGGCAGCTCTCTGTCACTCCTGGGCTCTGTTTCAAAAGTGGGTTTCTACAGTGGGTTCCATCCCGCATTCAGCTGGGGCCTGATCCTCCACTGCCTTGCACCCTAGGTAGTTATTTACACCTGTCTGAAGTGAGTGTCAAGTGCACTAAATCAGAATGGTAACATTTTATACTCACTTTGCACAGGCATCCATGACTACATGAAGAGAGAGGCAGAGGAGACTCAGGCTCTTGGAGAGCTTGCTGCTCATTCAGCTGCACCTCATTAAATCACACACCATTACCCTGTGATCACCTTGGTTTGAAAGTTGTTTTTATAAATGTCTTGTAAGTGAAATTGTTTAGTGGAAATGTTCTGCTATTTGATTAATAACAGGACAAAAGGGGCTATCGCTGCTGTAACAAGACTGAGTGATATAAGCAGTCCTACAAGACTGAAGAAAGGAATATATCACCATATGTAGAAAGGGAAAAATCTCTTAGACTGGAAAGCTCCAAGAGGTAGGGACTGTCATTTTTCATGTGTGCACAGCTCTTAGCACACTAATAATAAACACCCCTCAGTGCCCACTCTCTCTTTCCCCCTGCTTATGTGACCAGTAAAGTGTCAAGGTTTTGTTTCCTGAGCCCCAAATCTGTGTATGTGAAGAGGATTTGAGATCCCAGGGAAGCTTTGAACTGGATTCTTCTCTCAGCTACACCCATGTAAATCAGGAGAAACTCAAGTGACTCCAGTGGAATTATACTGGCAAAAATCTGCTGTAATTAAGGATACATCTACACTTAACATGCTATGGCAGTGCAGCTCTGCTGTTGTAGCACTTCAGTGAACACACTTGTTGCGCTGAAGGGTTCTCCTGTTGGTGTAGGTAATCCACCTCCCTGAGAGGTGGTAGCTAGATCGATGGAAACATTCTCCTAGCACTGTCTACACTGGGGGTTAGGTAGATTTAACTGCATCACTTGGGAGTGTGTGGATTTTTCACATCCCTGTGACATAGGTTTACTGACCTAATTTCCCTAGTGTGGACCAGGTCACAGAGCCAAGAGCAGCTATCCATTCTACCTCTTCTCATCTTGTTTTATATAACAGCCATGTGTGTCTAAACAAAGGAAGAGCAATCTTGAAATGGGGTGTGATTTCACTGAATTCAAGCAAGCTGAATGACAACGGCAAACCCCATAACAATGTTCCTTCTAAAAATGATAAAAGGTGTGGCCAGTCATTATGTTTTTGGGGGTTGGGAGAGGGGCAAAGGAGATGGGGCTGTTCAGTTTATATATGAATCCAACCCCCTGCACTAACCATCAGGAATGACCCTTGTGCCAATCCTTGCAGACTATTTCACAAAACTCATGGAAAACAGCTCCTCCCACCCCATCCAAGATCCATGCAGCTTTACTGGGAAGTCTGCCTGTCCTCACTAGATTTCTAGCACAATTGTATAGATAATCATTCACACCAAACCCAAAGCAACCTCCAAACCTTTTGAGATTTACCAATTACTGGGTAATTATTTAGCTTATTTTATGCCAGAGTAAAACTGCCCTGTGACAGCAATACAGTGCACATTTTCCTGTGCTAAGCACACGCCTCATTTTTCTTTCAGGTAATACGTATAATGCCCCAAGAGCTCATGCAAATCCATAGCACTTCATTACCAAACCAGCGTGTTTGTGATTAGTTTGTTGCAGCAATGAGGTGCTGCCTGAAAAAGGGATCTTGAGTAACAAAGCAGCCCGAGTAAAGTGCTCTCTGCTTTGGAAGTGACCTTCGTCTGCATGGTGTTGAATGCACATAGCTATTCAGGTGAGAGATTGAAAATCTAGTGGTAGACAGGAAAGACAGCAAAAGACTTTTCCAAAATTAATAAATCCATAAATAAATAAGAGACTGGTCTCCATACTGTCTGAAGGATTTTGAGATTGAGTCCATGCAGGCATAAGAGGTTTTTAGACCCTGAAATTTGAGTTTGGACAGGTGACAGACTTACATACATTTGTTTTGTTGTCTTCTATATCTCTCCTACTTCCAACTGGTTTTGAATAAAACTTTGCAAGACACTGAGATCAGTGACTGCTCAGATCAGTGTACAGTAGCTAGTCCCCATATAGACTTACAGAGAATGAATAGCTGCAGTAGTTTCTGGGCATTAGTCTCTATTGCATTCTGATTTTGTTAAGTTCTCCTTTTCAAGGCAACATGGAACAATAGAGCTTGCTTAGGCACCAAAGACTCTCTTAGTTTTTGTGTGGCTATACAGGAGTAGAGACCATTTTTGCAGGATACTTGAAATATCATGTGTTTCCACAGTTGTCAGTCTGGTAGCTGCAAGGAATGAAAGTGAGGCAAACCTTATAAAATAAAAAGGGAGTTTATACTAGATGACGTTAGAGTTGCAAAACAAATTGCAGTGACCTTACACAGGAGCAATCTTTGAAGGGCAAACTTTGTTCTCCTCACTCCCTATGCGATCCTCTTTAAGCAGTCATTAAATATTCATTCAAGCAATTATTCTTTGTACAGCTGGACTATATTGCCTTATTGCTAGTGAGAATTTCTAGTGTTCATAGTAAACTTTTTGTTTCTGCATGTGGCATTTCCATGGAATGGTAATGAAGATATACAGAGCATTACATGAGTGGCAGGCTACAATTTATTCTGGCCCATAGGTTTAAGTGCCTTCAATTATTCCTTACTATAATCATGTCCTGCAGTCATTTTCATGCTGTTGGTTCATTTGTGAGCCATGTGTCATCAGTGTGTAATCATGGAAGCAGCAACTCAAAGGACCCCTGTTACAAACTACCATGCAGAAAGTGATGAGCACAGAATAAAAGTATGTAGCAGAAATGGCCAGAACTGATTTGGTGAATTGCACTTTTAAACTTGTAAATATTCACAGATTTGCAGATAGGAACAGTTTTTGTTTGTTTGTTTTTTTTTATTTTTTATTTTTTTCCCCCCTGCTGACTACTGGATGGGATGAAACACCTTGGAATGTTTTCTGAATCTGCTATCTGCAAAACTGCCAATAAAATGAGTGGAATTAGTGGAGGCAGGGTCTTTAGTGTAGGGGAGTGGGAATCAAGATATCTAGATTCTGTGCACAATGTGACCTCTGTTTACCCACCTATAAAATAGGTATAGCGGTCATTAGCTATTGAACTTAATAGGGGTGTTGTGTGGCTTAATTGTTTGTGTACAAATCTCATCAAATGACTTTGCTGGATGAAAGGAGCCATAATACGTAGGCTTGGGGTGCAAATCCAGATCTGAACTTTCCCAGATTTCAAAGGTGTTTGTGTAATCCACTTATCAGTATATGTTATGCATCCTCCTCTATGTCCAATCCACAGAGGGGGTGAGTCTGTCATATCTGCCATTTATACAGCCTGGCTCTTTAGCTCAAGCTGTAGAGGCAGGGCTGATGAGAAGGAGAGAAAGGAGGGACAATTATACTAGGCCCCTGTGCTTCAAAACATCTGCAACATGTAGGTAAATAAAGAAATGGGAAGAAGGTGGGGTCCAGCAAAGCTGGTATAGCGGTCCTCAAATTTCTCTCAACCGGCCAGTGTTTTCGGCCCAGGCGGTTCTCAGATCAATCCCTGGTGTGTTGTCTAAGAGGGCAGCTATCATATAAGTGGGAGCTTGTCTGGAATTTCACATGCTCAGACTGATCTTCTTCTGGCCAGAAGCATGTAACCCACCGGTCAAACTGTGTGTGTTATGCTTGAGCTACAGCCAAAGTTGGCATGTGAGAGCTCATGGCTCTTTAGCTCAAGTGGTAGAGACTTTTATGCTATTAGTTCAGGACACCCCCCGTTGAATCTCCAGTGTATTGGCCAAGATGGTGGAAATCACATTTGGATCCAAGATTTTTTTAATTTTTTTTAAACCCATCTGTGGTGATGCATACAGTGTAATTACTATTCACTTAACACATATAAGAGAGAATGCTAATGTTGGATTGCTTTCAAAAGGCTCACAGTACATTTATTTCAGGGTTGTGCAAACTAATTTGGATGAAATAAGAACTGACTTCAAGTTTTTGCCCAATGATCAAACTAAACTGAAGCTGACCCTTTGGTTAAGGTCTAAAAAGTTTAGTTGTGGCCCTAAGAGCCCCTCAATGCCAACTGGCAGAGAGCCCACTATACTGTAACTCATATCAGGCCTGCCACTCACTAACCGCAATGCACTCTTGTCCTGATATGGATCCAAAAGGTCATTTGTAAATTAGTAAAGCACTAGTCATGAATATCATTGTGTGGTGTATGGATGGGTTGTGTATAGAAAATTATGGATGTGTACTGGAAATACATTCTTAACATGTACATAAATCAAACCTGTCCTAGACAAGGGAATGTGGATTTACCTGTCTGATCAGCTTAATTGCAGGCAGAGGACAATGAAAGGACATTTGCATATAAGGTAAACAAAGCAATTAAGCTAACAAGTGGAAAACAGCAGTAAGCACACTGGGGGACACAGTCTGCATCCTCAGGAAGTCTTCCTAGCATCTGTGGCAAAGACCATGGTCTTTGAGGAGCATAGAGATATTTTAGTTATCCATCACTTAAGGGACAAAAGAGGCCAGACCTCTTGAAGTCTGTGAAAGGTGGATCTTTCAACCACGGGGTTTGAAGTCTTTGGGAACTGACTATAAATGAGAAATTGCCTGAGACCATATTGCCCTCTGTTAAGCTTTAGACACTGGAAAGCATGTTGTATTTTGTTTTGTTTGTAACCATACCTCTTGCTTAGTATCAATTAAATCTGTGTTCCTTATTAATAAACTTATTCTTGTTTTTATTACCAAACTATTTTGGTGTGGTGTATTAAAGTGATGTGTGCATCCTTGGCTAATCTAACAGGCTGGTCGTACACAGTCTCTTTGGAGGCAGTTAACTTAATTATTTCTGAGTGTGTCACAGTGGGAGGGACTCAACACTGCAGAGGGACATCTCTGGGGAACTTGGGAACAGGAATTCACTGATTGTTATCTGCAAGGCACCATTCAGACTGGCATGCTGGTGAGGCACGCAGACTGGTGTGTCTGGGAGCTGACACACAGTCTAATCTCCAGCAAAGCTCACTCTTGCTGAGGCAGAGGGGTAATACATTGGTTTATGGTTCTGGACTGCCCTGAGAAGGGTGTCACATTAGTTAACACTTTTGGGAAAAGTGAAAAGGAAGGTCACTTTTCATGTGTGTATAAATTCTTTTTAGTTTTGACTGGGATTGGAAGGGAAAATACCAAAATGCAGTGAGAAAAATCTATTCTGGAGGTACTAAATGTACAAACTGGTCTAAACCAAAAGCAAATAGAAACATTCTCTCATGAGGTTTTCAGCAAGATTTCTAGACCAAAGAAGTTTACATAACCATCTGAACTTCTGGCTGCATCTCTGGAGCAAACCTTGATGGATGTTTCTAAAATTTGTTGATGGAGCTGCTGTCTCTTCTGGGAGGGCAAATCCTCTGCTTTCTCTGTCACCTTTGGAGGTTCGCGGATTAATAACACCATCTCCCCTTTATCATATTTATATTTCTCATGGTTACTGTATCTCAGCCCTTTCAGCATGTCACTTCACATACATCTGGTAAAGGGACACTGGGAGAGTGTTTTTCACAATAAAGCAAATCATGCAGTATTCTTTATATCACAGTTCTGAAGTTTTAGTTTGAAGGCAAGATTCTGGGCTGCATCTCCAGAGAGACAGCACAGATAGCACATCCCAGGAGGAAATGGGGCAAAGGTAGCTCTCTGTCTTTATTTCATATCCACAGAACTAAAGAAGAAAGAACAAAAGTAAGGTCTCCATGAGAGACCACATATCCCGCACTCATTAACGGAAATTCCTTTTGCCATTAAAGTCAATTCCCATGAAATTTAATGATGCAGGATCGAGCCCACTGTGGGTATCTCTCCTTAGCAGCTGGCTGCATGATCTCAGCACAAAATAAAAGCTGCTGCTGCAGCAGGGAGGGCAGCCCCTCTCTATTTAAAGATGCCGTGCACAGAAAACAAATGACAATAGACGCAAGCTACATGCACCCTGTGGACAAAGTTGACCCCAAAGTGATTTTTATGTCACATTTCTTTATGTTCTGGGATACATTTTTTGCTATGCATATGAATTATGTTACTATAGATATTAGTTTATAATGACATGTGGCATGTACGCTTTTTACTCCTCTTTCAACTATTTTAAAGTGCATGAGAAGATTTGTAATAAAGGCCTGGTCTACACCTAAAACTTAGGTCAACCTAGCTATGTCATTCACGGCTGTGAAAAAATTAACACCCTGTGCAATGTAGTTAGGTCAATCTAACCTCCACTGTTAATGCAATTAGGCTGCCAGAAGAAGTCTTCCATCGCTCTACTTCTTGAGGCGGTGGTTGTACTACAATGCTGGAAAAACTCTTTTTGTCAGTGTAGCACATGTCTGCTCTACAGCGGCGTAGCTGCAGCTCTGCAGGTGTGCTGCTGTAGTGCTCGTAGTGCAGAAGTATCCAAAGAAAAATCTCCTCCTGTGAAACTCAGTCATGCCTCTGAGTGCTCCTGCTCCTTAACTAAGGAAAGCTGGATGTGGTGGAGTCACATAGCTGATACAGAGACATTTCATTTCTAAGAAAAACAAATATAACCCATCCCAGAGAGTGGCATGCAGGAGCAGACCGTTTTGCTGTCTAAATATCCCCGAGTGGCCAAGACCTTCCCCTTCTCTCTTCCCCCACCCCCAAAAGCCTGCCAATCAGCACAGCAAAAACAGCTGGCCAACCACAGTGAAGCAAATAAATAAATAACGACATGAAAGCCACAAGGTACAGTGCTCTTGGAAGTTGGAAGCTTGGCAACTATGCACACCCCTACAAATGGCCCTGGTGACATGGGCTCTTTCAGTTACTAGCTGAAACAGAGAGGGTGTATATGCTCCATTACTGTGGTTTTTCTGAGGAAAGGGATGAGGGAGAAATACCACAAATTACTTTCAAGTAATTGCTGTGGCTGACTAGACAGACTCAGAGCATCATTTCTCATCTGTACAATGTATGGAAAGTATGAACATTTCAAACATAGCCAACTATAGAGAAATTTCTAGAGGTTTTTGGTTTATACCGGGAGTTTTCAAACTTTTTTACAACATGGGCCACATCTTAATATAGCCGGTGTCCCCTCCCATTCATGGGCGCACATCTGATCACTCCTACTGTTAGAGAGCTAATAATATCCCTATGGCAAGCTCAGCCTTTCTTCACCTGGAAAAGTAATAATATACTAAATAGTAATAATAAATTAATATCTAATTAAAGTGTTTCTAGCTTTTAATGAAGATTAGCACCTGGAAACAAGGAAGAGAATCAGTACTATGTGATCCACCAGCCCTCAGAAGAACATCATGGATTATTGTGCAGATCAATGAAACATATATAGAATTTAGAGATTAAAACATACCCATTGGGTTGCCCAGCCTGGCTACGTGGCCAATAGAGGATTATTTCCATTTGGGATGCAATTGATGTTCCTTAGATTGCTCATGTGATAAAGACATTATTGCAAGGACGTGATTCATTAGCCAGACTTGGAGTCCCATATTGACTTACCCGGACTCTCATCTTTAATGCAGCCCATAGTGACCACAGGTCCTGACGTGTAATGCGCTAATTTGATATAAGTGGAGACCACTTGGGTAATATTGAATGATTGCATGCTGACACCTGTATCTTCTGTACCTCTTTATTATAGTAAGGAGGTAGCTGCAATCTACTTGGTTTTTTGCAATGTAGGGCAGCCCTTGGTTTCTGGGAGGTTTCCAATGCAGCAATCAGCTAAGTAAAGTTTTGATACTCCTGCCTTATCATTATCTAGTCTTGTACTGGATCTTTAGTAGACAGATGCATCCTATAGACTTTTGGTATTTTAGTCATATTTATTTTGGGGCTTAGTCTGCTGATAATGCATATAATTTTTAATGATTCATATTTAGTACACCTACTTTGGGAACTATCACCCTTTCTACACCCCCCTGGTTCAGCCCTGTGACGGTACCTCCCATAAGGCTTTATGGGAGTATGACATAACTGGAATATGTTTTGTGCTGCCTGTGCCATGTATCATATCTCTGTAAAGGTTATGGTCTACTATATCTATTCATCCTATTTGTACACGTATATCATTTTGTACTTGAGGTTAAGAATATTGGCTGTATAGTGGCTTGATTTCTAAGTAAGCTTTGTGAGGCATTTGGTCAGCTTCTTTAGGAAGGAATTTGCAAGGTTAAGTACCTGATCAGGAAGCACTTGGGGAACAATGCATCTTGGAATGCTCCAATCCACATAAGAAGTCTTCCTGGAGACATACAAGATACCATGTGGACAATGGCTTCTGCCTGCAAAGACTGTGAGTCGTGCATGGACATGTGACTTGCCCAGAACTCCCTCTTGGAGCTGGATTTGCATAGGAGTGAGGAGGGGATTCTCCACCCAGAAGAGAAAGTCTATTTAAACCCAAGAGAGACCCCTCCATTTTGTCTTCAGCTGGCTAAAGAAGGAGCCTCTCTTCCATTTAATGTAGATGTTATGTTACCCGTGTCAACCCCAACAGTTCTGCAACAGCTGTCCCATAATGTTCTGTCCTTGAGACTCCACTGCCCCTAGCTCACAAACACCGAAAGCCACCCCCCCACACACACACTTAAAAAGCCACCTCCCAGTATATTTCTGAAATACATTTTTGTGGTTGCCCACCTTGGTGAGTACATCTACCCATCCACCTTTGTAAGCATCTGAGCAAGCTGGCTCAGTGCAGAGTAGGAGCTACACCTAGACGCATTCCTGGCTGGAGCAGGACAGAAGTCCTAGATCTCCTTAGCTTGTGAAGAAGAGGTTGCACAAGCCCAGTTAAGAAAAAATGGAAGGAATATAGATATCTATGTGCAGGGGGTGCTATACCTGGAGCATGACAAGGATGAGCAGCAATGCCGGGTGAAAGCCAAGGACCTTCAGCAATCACATCAGAAGGCAAGGGTGGGGGGCAACAGTATATCTGGGGCTGCCTCCAACCTACCACTTCTACACACTGAATGTGACTGTGGACACTTCATGAGAGCAGGGTTTGGAACCCCCTGCAAGTGCACAACAAGAAGCAGAAGGGACACAAAACATGTGGGGACCCTGGAGCTCTTTGAAACTCCACTGGAGTCATATCAGTCCTGCCAGGTGAGCACAGATGATCCTCATGATGAAGGGGAAGGGAGTGCAGGTAAGTGTATTGATGACTTATTTCTGATAAGCATGTTTGTTTCCCTTTTCACCCCTCTCTCTTCCCTATTTTAAAATGGGACCCATCTATGCATTTCAAGAACAGAGTCATCGACTTTAGAGTCCTCACTTTGCTTTTAAAACCATCACTGAGAATTAAAATTAATGTTTCAGAATGCACTGTGATGTTGGCAGACGGGGTGCCAGCTTATGCCAAGGTCCCCATGTGTCAAGGGAACTCTGACACTTACCTAACTGGAATCCATGTGGCTCACTTGTGTGATAGTATTGCTAATATAGGATTAGAATGATAAGAATGTGTGCTAAATGTCCAAAGAACTCAGCCTTTCTTTTCCATTGAAAACTCCATGGTTGTTGCTCCCTATACAGGAAGCTGCATGGCATGAACCCTGACCCCTATCACCGCACTCTAGGAAATGAACATTGTCTTATATCTCCACGACGTGTGATCAGCAAACTACAGGATCAGCAAACATTTTTGTATGTTTTAAAATATCTAAACATGTATGTTTTATTGGGCTGAGCTGCACATGGCTTCTGTCAGAGAGATGGCGGAGAGCAAAAAGCAGTGCCTGGGATTGTGAGAATTTTAAAAGTGGCATGAAAATTATGGGATGGGATATGCAATGTGGGACAGAGAAAGTGACATTGTGGGAACTTCAGCCCTACTTCACAGAAATTCCTGGTATCCCACAAAGCATTGCACCATGGCACACACTAGGATATCTACTCAGGCTGCATCACATCTTTATAGAATATCAGGATTGGAAGGGACCTCAGGAGGTCATCTAGTCCAACCCCCTGCTCAAAGCAGAACCAATCCCCAGACAGATTTTTACCCCAGTTCCCTAAATGGCCCCCTCAATGATTGAGCTCACAACCCAGGGTTTAGCAGGCCAATGCTCAAACCACTGAGCTATCCCTCCCCTCTAGTCATGCAACCCCTCCTAAGGAGAGCACACAGCACTGTTGCAAGCAGCCAAATGTACTTGTGCCTGAGTGACATACAAAAGTCAGTGGCTGTAAGCAGATGTAAGTTGCAGTGACCAAACTTTGTACTGTAGACACAGCCTCACAGTGCTCAAGCACTATCCAGGGCCAAAATAGCAGCGTGGCTGAAGGTCAGTACTGAAGTATATTAGCGGCCTTGCCCACTTGTCTTCTCCCTGGCTCAAGATATTAGTATTTCACTTTCAAGAACATCCTATTTATTAACAATTTTAAAAATTAGAAAATGATCCAAACAAAAAAACTTGGTATCAGAATTTATTTGTAATCTAAGGGCCAACTTTGGCTGCTCCTTGGTCGAGAAAAACGTCAATGGGAATTTTGGTTTGAATAAGCAGTGGACAGTTTGAGTCTTAAAAAATTCTATTCTCTGCACTTCTCAATTTATTTTGAACACTTGTGTGTGGTTTAGCTATGAAACACTTGACCTAAATCATAACTTTACAGGTACCATTGACAAGTATAAAAATGAGAACAATCAGTACAGTAGAATGAACGTCTTGCCTGCATAATTCACTTTGCAGATCTTTTAAAGAAATGGTAGCAAATAAGCTTTAGTTACTCATCCCTGTTGTTGCTGCCGTATTTCTAAGCCATGAAAACATGGGAACTACACACACACTATGCTGTGTGTATATGTAGTGTATATAACTATAAATAAACATACTACTATGCTAACAGCAGCCTTGAATGTATCTCAACTGTTTGATTCAGTGGTTGTTATTAAGCAGTAAACCCTCACCAAGAGTACAGTCATTTGTGCTGCTGAAAACTGTAAATGTCAATTTTTGGTCTTTAAAAAATTATTAAGCATAGAAAAAGATAGCAATTTCCAGTGTTTGCTTGGTTGGTAAGATGCAGGAAAATTAGCATTACTCCTGAGAGCTGCCATTGGTTAGCTGGAGGGAAAATGGATATCAATTATACATAATCTAAGAAGCCTCTGCATAATAATCAGGCCCAGTAGGGGCTTTGGGGCAGCTTCGTTATTCTCTTGTAAACACAAGAGCCCAGATAGACATGTCAGTCAGGAGTAGCGGCTGCAATTCTTCCTTTTTAACACCTTCACATTCTATTGCTTCAATATGCAAACAAGGCTGTTTAGCTGAGGGTTGAGGCTGTGCTAATGAGCTCCCTGCACTAACCCTGAAGTAAAAAGGTTCTGTTTCACAGCTGCTCAGAGACTAGTTCCTCTGGGCATGCTCAGGTATTGGAAAATAATTCCTTTTAAACACAGAAATGCCAATCAGGATTTTTTGCATACTTACCCTTTTCTCAGTGTGCTAATGCAATTACCCATAACTTGCAAACTTTTTTACAGCAGCAGAATTTTTTTTGTCTTTGAATTATGTATTTTTGCCACCAAAAAGGAAAGAGTGCTTGAAAAATTCAGCAGATGTAAAATTCACACCCTTTTTAATTCCCAGAGGACTATAACTCAAGGCTAATTTTCATATTTCCTTTTTAAAGGTGGAAGGTTCTTTTATCCCCTCCCCCACCAATACTTCTCTCCTGGTATTATCACTCCCATGTCCCTTTAGCTGGCCAGTGTCATTCTGAGTGACAGGAGAGGCTTTTTGAACAATGCAGCCAGCATCATTCTTGCTTGACTAGTCAAACTTCTGTTGGTTTAGAATCTTGAGTCTGTCCTAAAACTGGGTTTCAAGACATTGCTGCAGCTAAGTAATTGGGTAATTGCCTTGGTAAAGATACACAAACACCCCAATAACCCTTTTCATATGAGCTGTCATTTACAAATCACGATACGATTCATGATGGTTTCTCCGATATCCAATTATCCTCATGAATAAAGAAATCTCCTGCATGGAACACTCCGAAATCCCCACTGGGTTAATTTAGTGCCTGATAGAAATCATTTGGATTTTCTGCTTAAAATAGGCCAGGGTATGATTTCTTATACAATTATGTGACATGCACCTTCTCTCCACTCATTCATTTCCAGGTCTATGCCTTCTAGCAACATGACACTGCAGACAAGCCCTGTTGGCAGAGCCACATGCATGTGTGTCAAGTGCAAGTTACAACTATCTCAGCCTTTAACACATGCAGTGTTGGCACAGAAAGAAATGGATATAAGCTGGCCATCCATAAGTTTAGGCTAGAAATTAGACGAAGATTTCTAACCATCAGAGGAGTGACGTTCTGGAACAGTCTTTCAAGGGAAGTAATGGGGCTAACTTGTTTCAAGACTGAGCATGATACATTTATGGAGGGCACGGTATGATGAGACTGCCTACAATCTGTGATTGCTTTTAGCAAATATCTCCAAAGACCAGAGATGGGACACTAGATGGAGAGGGCTCTGAGTTATTGCAGAGAAGTTTTTTCCTGGTGTCTAATATGTTTGAGGTCGCATATTTGGGGTTGGGAAGGAATTTTCCCCCAGGTAAGATTGGCAGAAACTCTGTTTTTCCACCCTTCCTCTGCAGCATGGGGCAGGGTCACTTGCTACTTTGAACTAGAGTAAATGGTGGATTCTCTGTAATTTGACGTCTTTAGGTTATGATTTGAGGACTTCAGTAATTCAGCCAGACGTTAGGTGTCTATTACAGGAGTGGATGGGTGAGGTTCTGTGGCCTGCAGTGTGCAGGAGGATGGACTAGATCAGTGGTTCCCAAACTTGTTCCGCCGCTTGCGCAGGGAAAGCCCCTGGTGGGCCGGGCCGGTTTGTTTACCTGCCGCGTCCGCAGGTTCAGCCAATCACGGCTCCCAGTGGCCACGGTTCACTGCTCCAGGCCAATGGGGGTTGCAGGAAGCGGCGTGGGCTGAGGGACGTACTAGCTGCCACTTCCAGCAGCTCCCATTGGCCTGGAGCAGTGAACCGCGGCCACTGGGAGCCATGATTGGCCGAACCTGCGGATGTGGCAAACTGGCCCGGCCTGCCAGGGGGTTTCCCTGCGCAAGCAACGGAACAAGTTTGGAAACCGCTGGACTAGATGATCATGATCAACCCTCCAGCACTGTCCTGGAGTCTCCAGGAATTAAAGATTAATCATTAATTAAAGATTATGTTATGTGATAAAACCTCCAGGCATATGTCCAACCAAAATTGCAGTCAAATATTGTGACTTGCTCTTTTTCACTTTGTTATATCTAGGATTTCTAACTGCTGTCTTCATGTCTGACAATCCATATTAAAGAGTCAGTGGGAAAGTCTTAGCTTTGTAATATTTCAGTACTTAAAGCCAATGTAATCAATAATTTACAACAGATTAAATCCTATTTTAGTCCGGTAGAGCTAACTCCCTCCTGCCTTGCTGAAGCTCATTAAATGGGCATCATGTTTGGATGGATTTAACTGTGTTACATCCAAATAATTTTCTGTCATTTGGATTCAAACCCAAGTCAAAAGAGTCTACCCAGAATCTCAATGCTATCTGACCATGATTGGCGAATGGATAGAGTACACTATAAGCACTTTATTTATGGCATATTAGTGCAAATTGACAAGTAGAATAAATGTGCTGAAAGAGAGCTATGTAATGTGAAAATAACTCTAAATTTTTGATGACTTTACTAGTTTCAGATTGTTTGTAAATCACATTACCCAATTGTGGTACTAGTATCTCCCTGGATAAGTATGGATTTCTATAAAAAACTATTTTCAGACAAATAGTTGCAATATTTTCTAAGAACTATATGAAGAGACCTTATATTCCCCTCCTATGTTAAGATATGTACAAAAATTACACAATAATTATGTTATCTCTTGTTTTGCACTTACATTCTCTATCTTGCAGAAATAAGAGTTGGAAAAATCCTATTCCCCAGCCAATTCAACCCTCAGTGCCATTTCAGACTTATTCCCTGAATTCTTCAGTCCATTTTAATAAATGTCCCAAGCAATTAAGCTTTTACTACTTTGCTGGGGAGATTATTCCAGTCTTATAGAGTTCAGCAAGAAAGGAAGAGCTTGTGATTAAGGCACTTGACTGGAACGCAGTAGATCTCTGTCCAGGTCCCAGCTCTGCCACAAACTTCCCATGTGACCTGAGACAATTCACTTAGGGACAGACTTTTAGAAGTGTTTAGGTGCCTAAAGATGCAGATAGATGCCTACTGGGACTTTAAAAAACACAAAGGCACCTAACTCTCATGGGGCCAGATTTTTAAAACTCCCCACTGGAAGTTAGGTGCCTTTGTGTTTTTGAAAGTCCCAGTAGGCACCTATCTGCATCTTTAGGCACCCAAATATCTTTCAAGTCTGATTGTTGGTTCCTTTGTGTCTCAGTACTACATCTGTACAATGAAGATAATGCTGCTTCCTTTGATCCATATATTGCTTTGTCTACTTAGACTGCAAGAAATTTGGGGCAAAACTGTCTTTTAGTATAAATACATACAGCACTTAGCAAATGGGGCTTGGTTGGGGCGTCTCTCTAAGCATAACTGTATTAAAAATAACAAATAATCATCAAACTGCTAGGAAATTTTATCTCATAGTCAGCCTACATTTCCCTTTGCTAAGTTCCCACTGTTATTCTTGTAATGCTCTTGCAATACCCTTGTACCATTCTCCACTAGTCCTGAGTGGAATATGGGTCACAATGTTTTATTTAAAAAAAAATGCCTATTGTCAAAGTAACAAAACTTCTACCAAATTTTACAAAACATTTGATAATGTTTTTCACGACTTGGATATTTGCAAAAACTTTTTTTTTAAAAATTCACATTTGTCGAAGAAGTGGAAGATTGGACAAATAACCAGGGAGGAGTACAAAAGTATAAAAGTATCGCTCAGGCATGCAGGAGTGAAATTAGGAAGGCCAAATCATGCTTGGAGTTGCAGCTAGCCGGAGATGTTAGGAGTAACAAGAAGGGTTTCTTCAGATATGTTAGCAACAAGAAGAAAGTCAAGGAAAGTGTGGGCCCCTTGCTGAATGAGGGAGGGAACCTAGTGACAGAGGATGTGGAGAAAGCTAGTGTACTCAATGCTTTTTTTGCCTCTGTCTTCACAGACAAGGTCAGCTCCCAGACAGCTGCACTCTGCAGCATGGTATGGGGAGGAGGTGACCAGCTCTCTGTGGGGAAAGAAGTAGTTCGGGACTATTTAGAAAAGCTGGACGAGCACAAGTCCATGGGGCCGGATGCGCTGCATCCGAGGGTGCTAAAGGAGTTGGCCGATGAGATTGCAGAGCCATTGGCCATTATCTTTGAAAAATCATGGCGATCGGGGAAGGTCCCGGATGACTGGAAAAAGGCTAATGTAGTGCCCATCTTTAAAAAAGGGAAGAAGGAAGATTCAGGGAACTACAGGCCAGTCAGTCTCACCTCAGTCCCTGGAAAAATCATGGAACAGGTCCTCAAGGAATCAATCCTGAACCACTTAAAGGAGGGGAAAGTGATCAGGAACAGTCAGCATGGATTCACCAAGGGCAAGTCATGCCTGACTAACCTAATTGCCTTTTATGATGAGATAACTGGCTCTGTGGATGAGGGGAAAGCAGTGGATGTGCTATTTCTGGACTTTAGCAAAGCTTTTGATACAGTCTCCCACAGTATTCTTGCCAGCAAGTTAAAGAAGTCTGGGCTGGATGAATGGACGGTAAGGTGGATAGAAAACTGGCAAGATGGTCGGGCTCAACGGGTAGTGATCAATGGTTCCATGTCTAGTTGGCAGCCGGTATCAAGTGGTCAGTGCTGGGGCCGGTTTTATTCAATATCTTCATTAACGATCTGGAGGATGGTGTGGACTGCACCCTTAGCAAGTTTGCAGATGACACTAAACTGGGAGGAGTGGTTGATATGCTGGAGGGTAGGGATAGGATACAGAGGGACCTAGACAAATTAGAGGATTGGGCCAAAAGAAATATGATGAGGTTCAACAAGGACAAGTGCAGAGTCCTGCACTTAGGACGGAAGAATCCCATGCACTGCTACAGACTAGGGACTGAATGGCTGGGCAGCAGTTCTGCAGAAAAGGACCTAGGGGTTACGGTGGACGAAAAGCTGAATATGAGTCAACAATGTGCCCTTGTTGCCAAGAAGGCTAATGGCATTTTGGGTTGTATAAGTAGGGGCATTGCCAGCAGATCGAGGGAAGTGATCATTCCCCTCTATTCAGCACTGGTGAGGCCTCATCTGGAGTACTGTGTCCAGTTTTGGGCCCCACACTACAAGAAGGATGTGGATAAATTGGAGAGAGTCCAGCGGAGGGCAACAAAAATGATTAGGGGGCTGGAACACATGACTTATGAGGAGAGGCTGAGGGAACTGGGATTGTTTAGCCTGCAGAAGAGAAGAATGAGGGGGGATTTGATAGCTGCTTTCAACTACCTGAAAGGGGGTTCCAAAGAGGATGGATCTAGACTGTTCTCAGTGGTAGAAGATGACAGAACAAGGAGTAATGGTCTCAAGTTGCAGAGGAGGAGGTTTAGGTTGGATATTAGGAAAAACTTTTTCACTAGTAGGATGGTGAAGAACTGGAATGGGTTACCTAGGGAGGTGGTGGAATCTCCTTCCTTAGAGGTTTTTAAGGTCAGGCTTGACAAAGCCCTGGCTGGGATGATTTAGTTGGGTTTGGTCCTGCTTTGAGCAGGGGGTTGGACTAGATACCTCCTGAGGTCCCTTCCAACCCTGAGATTCTATGATTCTATGATTTTGAAAAAAAAGCTGGAGGAGGAGCTGGCACTTAATCCCCCTCCCCTCTGCCCTGCAGTCTATTGGACTAAGCACAAAACTGGGAACAGGGGTCCTGAGTTCTATTCCCACTTTGTCATACAGTGGCCCTAATAATCCCTTGCTGTTATATTGCACTTTACAAATACAAATCAGGATATAAATACCGTTTTGCTCATTGTACAGATGGGGGAACTGAGGCTCAGAGCAATTAAATGATACATATGCTGCTGGTCACACCAAACGTGAGTTTCAGGGCCAAGAGTAGAACTCCCACCTCCTGACTCCAGTGTCCCTGCTTAGTCCAGCAGACCCAGGTCCCAAAAGGCAAATCACTTGTCTTCTCAGAGCCTCTGTTTGTCCATCTGCAAAATGTGGATAATGATATCAACCACATATGAAATCTGGGTATGTACCGGGTTTAAGATGTGCATAGCCTCATGTATATGAATGGCAATGCCAGTTTAGAAGGATTTGATACAACCAGCTCACTTTATATCTTCCATCAGTCATCAGATGGTAAGGACTTTCAGGTATGACCATCTGTGTCCATATTCAGCCTAGTTATCTAAAGTTATCATAGCCCACTATAACTTCCCTGGTCCATCAGTTCCCATGATACATTATTTCAATGTATTTTTATTTTTGAAATGACAAATGTGTTGTTTCATTAGGCTTAACCTTTAGGAAACTGCTGCTGAAATTGTCAGCCGAAGGGAAGAGGTTCATCAGTGCAGGAGAGAAAACTTTCACTGGATTTGAATCTACACTATGAAACTCACTCCCACCAGAGATAAGGATGATCACCAATCTCTGCATTTTCAGAACTAAATGTAAAACTAATTTCTTCAACTTAGCTTTCCCTCAAGTAGTTCTTCAGACCCATACATACACAAATAATAATAATACTCTCTACAAACTAGTCAAGCTATTTCTTCCACAGGCAGTGAGATTATTGTTGTTTCCATGTTTGAATACTAGAATTGCTCATTTGGGAGCCATACTGATCTGTATAGATAGACACTTGAATGGCTTCAGATTTTGACTAATTTCATTTCTTTAAACTATTACTTAAAAGGGAACATAAAGAGTAAATAAACCTGTGTAATAAAATTGCAAATCATACTCACCTTATCCATTAAAATGTCCCATTGATACTTTAACTTATGTAAGGAATACCATTAGGCCCACGACCCCAAGGCTGAGAAAAGATACGTTAAGAATAGTGAATTAATACTATTGCAGCATACGTTATTAATGAGAATATGTGATGTTTTCATACTGAAAAAAGATTTACTCAAGTATATGAGAGGAGCGTTTGACACTGAAATACCTGGTGCTGATTCTTTCCTTTAGATGCCTTCATTCTATATAAAAATGGATCTGGAGAGTTCTACAAGGCAGGGGATATAGGGAGATGGTTGACATCCTTACAATTAAGAGGGATATAAAGTAAAGGTATGCTAAGGTATTCCAGCTAACAAAGGGAGGCGGGAATTCTCTTGGGCTGGTTATAAACAAGCACATTTGTCATTTTTTATCAGCTCAGAGAATAACTCTTTGATTCTGGAAGATTTTGCAGGAAAGAGTTCATGATGCAAACTGCCTTGTTTGAAAGATTAATCTTCAAAACTAAAGGATGATTGGATCCATTTAATAACTTGAGATGCTTTTTTGTGGCATCTGGAAACTAATCACACATGAAAACCCTTCTACAGGTTTGATCCTTTGATTATTTTTTCCATTGTAGTTGACAACACATTGCACATGATGTGACTGGGTGGATGCTGATTTCTGAGTTTTAATTTATCATCTATATATGTAATATATTAAAATAATTAATAAATGAACTGTCATGTTATATATTTCTTGCAATAGCCCTGCTTCCTCTAGGTAAGCCAATCTGCTACCTCACTAGAAGCAGGAACATCAGCCTAGATAGGCCAATAGTCTGCTCTGAGAAGGCAATTTCTATTGTATGATTCTGTATTATGGATGGGTACTGGTCTGGTACAGAATTAATTTATTGTCTGACATAGGTTGTTAGGATCAGGTCTGCCAGCCAAAACCTAACCCTAACTCAAGCCAACCAAGGAAATGGGATATGAAATGGACCAGAATGAAATGATGATCCCCTTTCCCATCCAATTTTGTGAATGTAATTGTCCCTTTTGCACAGTTCTTCTTGAGAACACCACAAAGGGGTGTGTTCGTGGGCTCTGTTGGGAATTGCATCCAGCCTTTCCTAGTTAGAAGAATGGCAGATGTGACATGGGACGTGGAGAATCACAGGGCCAGAACCCCGACTGTTATAAATCAGCATAAATCTATTAAAATCCATTGTTGATTTACACCAGCTAAGGATCTGGCCCACACAGGATCTGCTCCAGCCTGTTTGCAGGCTTATGATTAAAGAGAACTGGACATTCCTCACAGCCAGTGCCATTTGCATTCTACACATCCCTGAGAATAAGGAAGAAGGAAATGTGTGTGTGTGTGTACTTAAAAAGGGGAAAATTAGTAGGCGAAGGTTTCCTCAAAATTCCCAAAGGAAACAAATGTAGGACCCCCTTCAGTTCCAGTGGTGATATAGCATGTGGCTGACTGTAATGCACGCTTTGCAAATATTCATCTGTGAATCTTGTTTTCCTTTCAGAAAAGCCACCCTACCTTGGACATTGTTAGCTTAATTAAATATTTTCAATGTATAAATGTTTTCAAATTAAACCCTGACTCCATAAAATCATCCCGGGTCCTGACTTAGCTTCAGGTCATTAATTCTATTATTTAATGTTTTAATACATTTGAAGAAACTTTGTTCTTTGTCTCTGTCTACCAAAGTGCCTGAAGTCAACTTTTTTTCCTCTACTCCTGCTAAATTGCTAATTAGTTCAAGGTACACCAGAGATGAGAGCCTTTTAGATCTTGAAAACTTGTGTTCTCAACAAAAGTTTATTAAGACAGGAGTCAGTGCTCTTGATGAGAGATTTAAGGAGAATATGATATTCCTTAATATTTTTGTTGTTGGATAGCATCAGAGAGCTGAACTGTTGATTAAAACAGGCCCGATGTAATCAGAAGTTCAATTAAACGTGATAAAATAGTAATGCAATGAATTCAATTAGAATACTCTTGTTTGGGGCCTCTGTACATTTCCACTCATGGCACCTGATCGTCTGAAATTTTCTGGAAAGTCCTGTCTTTTGGGGCTGCTTGAGTACCACCTCATGGTGCCCAAACATTCAGGTTATATAAGAGGGGGCAAGCCCATCTGCCTCATTTCCTTCTCTCCACTAGCAGAGGTGGGAGATCTGGGTGTTGAGGACAGCCATTCTAGGTGCAGAAGAGAAGCCTAAGTTATACTCTGTAGCCCATGGCTTAGCCTTTTATGGCTTCTCCTATAGGATAGTTCTGTTCTGATAGGTCCGAGAGGTAAACTGAGCACTGATTTATTTAGTGTGTCTCCCCAAGGCAGATGAGAAATCTAATGTGCACATCTGACAGGATGAAGATGTAAGAACAGAAAGTACATCTTCTAAGGGCTTTTAAAAGTCTAGGCAGTGTTCTGGACTAAGCTGAGCTCCGAGGGCTCTAAGGGTATGTCTACACTACCAGAGTAGTTCGATTCTACTTAAATCGAATTTGTGGAACCGATATTACAAAGTCGAACGTGTGTATCCACACTAAGGACAGTAATTCGACTTTGTGAGTCCTCACTAACGGGGCAAGCGTCGACATTGGAAGCGGTGCACTGTGGGCAGCTATTCCACAGTTCCCGCAGTCCCCGCTGCCCATTGGAATTCTGGGTCGAGCCCCCAATGCCTGCTGGGGGAAAAAATGTGTCGAGGGTGGTTTTGGGTAACTGTCATCATTCAACTGTCACTCCCGCCCTCCTTCCCTGAAAGCGCCGGCGGGCAATCAGTTGGCGCACTTTTCTGGTGAGTGACAGCGTGGACGCCACAGCACTGCGAGCATGGAGCCCGCTGCGATCATCGCTGCAGTTATGGCCGTTGTCAACTCCTCGCACCTTATCGTCCACCTTTTTCACAGTCAGATGCTGAGAAATCGGGCGAGGAAGCTACGGCAGTGCGGTGAGGACATGAAGTCTGAGAGTGGCACGGACCTCTCACAAAGCACGGGACCCTGCGCCGTGGACATCATGGTGGCAATGAGTCATGTTCATGCTGTGGAACGGCGATTCTGGGCCTGGGAAACAAGCACGGACTGGTGGTACCGCATAGTGCTGCAGGTCTGGGATGAATCACAGTGGCTGCGAAACTTTAGGATGCGTAAGGGAACTTTCCTTGAACTGTGTGAGTTGCTCTCCCCTGCCCTGAAGCGCAGGGACACCCGGATGCGAGCAGCCCTGACTGTGCAGAAGCGAGTGGCCATAGCCCTCTGGAAACTTGCAACGCTAGACAGCTACCGGTCAGTAGCGAACCACTTTGGCGTGGGCAAATCTACCGTGGGGGTTGCTGTGATGCAAGTAGCCAACGCAATTGTTGAGTTACTGCTCTCAAAGGTAGTGACCCTGGGAAACGTTCAGGTCATCATAGATGGCTTCGCTGCGATGGGATTCCCAAACTGCGGTGGGGCTATAGATGGAACTCACATCCCTATCCTGGGACAGGACCACCAGGCCAGCCAGTATATTAACCGAAAGGGCTACTTTTCAATGGTGCTGCAAGCACTGGTGGACCATAGGGGACGTTTTACCAACATCAACGTCGGATGGCCGGGCAAGGTTCATGACGCGCAGGTTTTCAGGAACTCTGGTCTGTTTAGACGCCTGCAGGAAGGTATTTTCTTCCCGGACCACAAAATAACTGTTGGGGATGTGGAGATGCCTATAGTGATCCTTGGGGACCCAGCCTACCCACTAATGCCCTGGCTCATGAAGCCCTATACAGACGCCATGGACAGTGACAAAGAACTCTTCAACTACCAGCTGAGCAAGTGCAGAATGGTGGTGGAGTGTGCTTTTGGACGTCTCAAGGGGAGATGGAGAAGCTTACTGACTCGCTCAGATCTCAGCGAAAACAATATCCCCATTGTTATTGCAGCTTGCTGTATGCTCCACAATCTTTGTGAGAGCAAGGGGGGGACCTTTATGGCGGGATGGGAGGTTGAGGCAAATAGCCTGGCTGCTGATTACGCCCAGCCAGACAGCCGTGCGATTAGAAGAGCCCAGCGGGAAGCGATGTGCATCCGGGAGGCTTTGAAAGCTAGGTTCCTCAGTGAGCAGGGTAACCTGTGACTATTAAGTTTGTTTACAGAGAAGCTGAACCTGCCCCCATTTCTTTACCCAGCTAACGTTGACTATCCTCTGCAGTTACATACCCCGTTCCCCCCGTTCCTCCCCTTCCAACACACGTTTAAAAATAAAATACATGGAACTTTGTTAATTAACACCGTTTTCTTTATTACTGATTTCACGGTAAAGGGTTGAAACTGGGATGCAGACTGTGGTGGGTAGGGTGTGTAGTGATGTAAAGACCGCTTCTAAACTCGAGGAATGACAGGCTCCTGCTCCTAGACCAGTCCGCAGTGGCGGACTGGTTGTTTCAACAGAGCCTGCCACCCCTCCTTTTCGGGACTCTGTCTGTGGGGGCTATGTGATTTTGTGGCGGGGGAGGATGGTTACAGATCCCCTGCTGCATGGTTCTGTGATCCAGGATAAGGACCGCTGCATAAGATCTCTAACCGCCCTCCCCCGCCACAAAGTCACATAGCCCCCCCCCACAGAACATGAAAACCACCTCTCAGACTGACCAGGGTGCCTAGTGACTGCACTGTGTGTGTGACCTGCTGCTGAACCTGCCCCGTGTCTGTACCCTGGTAAAGGTGACTGTCCTGTTCAATTACCAACCCCCTTCCCCCCCTTCAAACACAGTCTCCTCTAAAAGAACATGAAGGAAACAGTAATTAACAGAAAAGTATTTTTTATTATCAACTAGACAGTTAGGGGATGAAACTGGGACGGGGGCTTGGGTGAGACGGGAAGGAAAGGACTTATCATAATTTTGGGAATGAGAGCCTTCTTGTAATTGAGCACTCTGCAGGGGTGGAGTGACAGTTTTCATGGTCCCTGCTGCCCCTCCTTCTTGGTACTTTGGGTGAGGGGGGTATGGGACTTTGTGGCGGGGGAGGGCGGTTAGAGATAGACTGCAGTGGGGCTCTGTCCTCCTGCCTCCGGTCCTGCAGAACATCCACAAGGTGCCGGAGTGTGTCCGTTTGCTCCCTCATTAGCCCAAGCAGCGTTTGAGTCGCCTGCTGGTCTTCCTGCCGCCACCTGTCCTCCCGTTCACTGTGTGAGCGCTGGTACTGTGACATGTTCTCCCTCCACTGGGTCTGCTGGGCCGCCTCGGCTTGGGAGCAGCCCATAAGTTCTGAGAACATCTCGTCCCGTGTCCTTTTCTTTCGCCGCCTAATCTGCGCCAGCCTCTGTGAGGGGGATGCCGGGGTAGGTTGGGAGACAGTCGCAGCTGTGTGATGGGAAAAAGGAAGTGAATTCCTTACAAAGATACATTTTTGCGAACAATGAACGTAGTCTAGTCTGTCTCTGTGAACAAGACCATGCACAGCACCTATCTCATGCGCACTCAGGACAAGGTCGAATTTTCGGCCTTCGCATTCATTGCCTGGGGTCTTGCAGTGGAGATCAGACAAGCGGGGCAGGACAGCAGAATTCGTGTAGCAGGCAGACATGGTAATCCGTAGACTTTTGGCTGCTTAAAACTTTATTTATAGCAGTGCCCTCCTTTCACGGTCAGAGCAATGCTCCTAGCGTTGGCCAGTTCCTGCTGCTGGCAATCCGGAAAGCATGAACTCTGCCCCTGTCCCACCCCCTCGCGGCTGTCCCCGGGAAAGATCCCTGTATGCTGCCCCTCTACCGCCTCCACCACGTGGCTGTAAACCGCCGGTTATAGTTATGTAAAGGAACAGGCAAGCAGTCCCAATACTAACATTCCCCTAATTCAAAGCAGGTCACCATGAGCAACATCACCCTGATGAGGATCAGTGACACAGATAAAGACCGCATGCTGCGTGAAAGCCAGCAAAAATCAGGGCCCTATGCCGCCATGCTCTGTGAGGCAATGATACCCGAGTACCTGATGATAGCCTGGCGCGGAAAAGTGTGCTACCACGGAGGACGCAATAAGGCCGCTCTCCCCAGGAACCTCATGCAGAGGCTTTCCAATTACCTCCAGGAGAGCTTCGTGGAGATCTCCCATGAGGATTTCTGTTCTATCCCCGTACATATTGACCTTCTTTTCCCATTGTTAAATATTCCTGTTCTGTTAAAAATAAATGTTTACACGTTTAAAGCACTTACCGACTGCTCCTTCCCCTGATTCAGGGTCCGGGTTAACGGCTGGGGAGGGTTGGTAGGGGATCTCCGTGAGGGTGATGAAGAGATCCTGGCTGTCGGGGAAATCAGCGTTGTAAGCGCTGTCGACTGCCTCATCCTCCTCATCTCCTTCCTCATCTTCCCCGTCCGCGAACATCTCCGAGGAACCGGCCGTCGACACTATCCCATCCTCAGAGTCCACGGTCAGTGGTGGGGTAGTGGTAGTGGTGGCGGCCGCACCTAGAATGGAATGCAGTGCCTCGTAGAAACGGCATGTCTGGGGCTGGGATCTGGAGCGTCCGTTTGCCGCTTTGGTCTTCTGGTAGCCTTGTCTCAGGTCCTTGATTTTCACGCGGCACTGCGTTGCATCCCGGCTGTATCCTCTCTCTGTCATGGCTTTGGAGATCTTCTCGTAGATCTTCGCATTCCGTTTTTTGGATAGCAACTCCGAAAGCACAGACTCATCGCCCCACACAGTGATCAGATCCAAGACTTCCCGATCAGTCCATGCTGGGGCCCTCTTTCTATTCTGAGATTGCATGGACACCTCTGCTGGAGAGCTCTGCATCGTTGCCAGTGCTGCTGAGCTTGCCACGACGTCCAAACAGGAAATGAGATTCAAACTGTCCAGAAAGGAAAAGGAATTCAAATTTTCACGGGGCTTTTCCTGTGTGGCTGGTCAGAGCATCCGAGCTCAGACTGCTGTCCAGAGCGTCAACAGAGTGGTGCACTGTGGGATAGCTCCCGGAGCTATTAGCCTCAAATTCCATCCACACCTACCCTAATTCAACATGGCCATGTCGAATTTAGTGCTACTCCCCTCGTCGGGGAGGAGTACAGAAATCGAACTAAAGAGACCTGTATGTCGAACTAAATAGCTTCTTTGTGTGGACGGGTGCAGGGTTAATTCGATTTAACACTGCTAAATTCGACATAACCTCCTAGTGTAGACCAGGCCTAAGTGTATTAGGTGCACTGAGCTGAAAAGAACTATATTATACCACAAAACCCCAGAGACCATGGAGGTTCATGTGTCATTGGCTGTGGAAAAGGAGGAAATGAGGGTTTAAGGAGTGACATGTCCTTTATATATCCTTGGGCACTTGTGCAGCCCCAACAGACACGCAGCATTGATAAAGAGTCCAGGAACTAAAGTGCCAGGAATGCTAAGCTACATACACCCCAAGAAGGATGTTGGTAAATTGGAGGGGGTTCAGAGAAGAGCCACAAGAACAATTAAAGGATTAGAAAACATGCCTTTGCAGTGATAGACCCAAGGAGCTCAATCTATTTAGTTTAACAAAGAGAACGTTAACCAGTGGTTATAGCCTGTAAGTACCTACTTGGGGAACAAATATTTAATAATGGGCTCTTCAAACTAGTAGAAAAAGGTGTAACATGATCCAATGGCTGGAAGTTGAAGCTAGATAAATTCAGACTGGAAATAAGGCATACTTTTAAACAATGAGAGTAGACGCATATACTTTAAGGCCACAAGGGACCATCTGAAGGACCCCTGCCTGAAGGGAGGGTTCCAAAGAGGATGGACCTAGGCTGTTCTCAATGGTGGCAGATGACAGAACAAGGAACAATGGTCTCATGTTGCAGTGGGGGAGATTTAGGTTGGATACTAGGAAAAACTATTTCACTAGGAGGGTGGTGAAGCACTGGAATGGGTTACCTAGTGAGGTCGTGGAATTTCCATCCTTAGAAGTTTTTAAGGCCCAGCTTGACAAAGCCTTGGCTGGGATGATTTAGTTGGGGTTGGTCCTGCTTTGAGCAGAGGGTTGGACTAGATCCTCCTGAGGTCTCTTCCAACCCTAATCTTCTGTGATTCTATAATCGTGATAATCTAATCTGACTTCCTGCACACTGCAGGCCACAGAACCTCACTCATCCTGTACAGACCCATAACCTCTGGCTGACTTACTGAAGACCTCAGATCATGGTTTAAAGACTTCAAGTTACAGTTCATACCAGCAAGTCACCTGTGCCCCATTCTGCAGAGGAAGGTGAAAACCTCCCAGGGACTCTGCCAATTTGATGTGGTGGAAAATTCCTTCCCAACCCTCCACCAACCAGTGATTAACCAGTGGTTCAATTTACCAAGGATGGTGTGGATTCTCCATCACTGACAATTTTTAAATCAAGATTGGATGTTTTTTCTAAGATATATGCTTTAGAAATATTTTTAGGAAAATTCTATGGCCTATGCTATACAGAGGTCAGCCAACATGATCACAATGGTCCCTTTTTGCCTTAGAATCTATGAGTGTACAGAGGCTACTCTTGAAGAGCCACAGTTACTGGTAAGTAATTTTCGTTGCATATGCACTTTTTGTTTGGACTACATAAAGTAAATTAGGTGTATCATGACTTCACAGCAGAATTGCAATGTATAGCTGAAAGAAGTACCAAAGAACCACAGCAATATAACAAGCAGATAGTCCCTTGACCTGTTGAGGGTAAATATTGTGATTTATTAACCAAAAAGGCAAATATTGGCAAGAGCCATATTTTCCTTGTGTGACAATAAATCTTGACGTTCAAAGAAAAGACAAGTGAATATATATGTATTTGGAATGTAAACTATATGTGGAATGTCCGACACCTTGTATAGTACCTGTGTGCAAGGATCTCAATACACTACAAATATTAATTCATTGAGCATCTTGACACTCTTGTGTGATAGGTCAGAATTAGTATTATTAGCCCCACTTTACAGATAGGGAACAGAGGAATTAAGTGACTTGCTGGAATCTGCACAAGACATGGCAGAGCGGGGAGTTGAAACCCAGGGGACAAATCCTTGCTCATCGAAGTAACTGGGAGTTTTGCCATTTCAGTGGGTCCAGGATTTCAATCAGGTCTCCTACCTCCCAGCTCTGTGTTTTAGCCACAATATCATCCTTCTCTTCTTCAAATCTTGCTACCAGAGCCCTACACTTAATAAGTGTTATTTTTTCCTTGGAAACCAATGGTCTGAAGGGAGATGATATTAGCAGTTCAGAAAATCTTCTATTTACTTAATGGGAGGTAAAGCGTGAACTCAGAACTTATTTCAGCCCCTCGAGCCCCCCTCACTTGCATATGGTTAGGAGTGCAATGAGGATCCTCCCTTGGCTGGCTGTGGGTGAAGACACAACAGCCAACACCTCCCTTCCTGGCCAGGCCTAAGACAGAAGTGCAGGGTGGTGCTGTGGCTGGGAACTCACTGCTTGCACAGGTGGTAACAGGCTGCGGCACTTGGCTCCTCACCCAGTGGAGGAGCCCGTGCTGGAGTCCTGGCACTGGGGGCTGAGAGGGAAACCCCAGCACTTTCCTGAATCTCCTGCTCCAGATGGGCATCGGGGGGCTGCAGCCCGGATGTCGGTTCTTTCCACAGGGAGTCGGGATGCTGGGGGCTGCAGGTCTGCACTGTACCTCCTCCTGAGCTCTCCGGGCTGCAACCTTCCCTGGCACTAGGGGGTTGGGCTTGGCAGTCTCAGCAGTTCCTTCCCTGCCTGCAGCTGGCTCTATCCTCTATGAGCTGTGTGCCAATCCCACAGGGCAAGCTGCACCCCTTTATCATCTCTGCCTCAGGACAGAGGACCCTACTGGAGAGGGGTCCTCTCCCTGGACCCTCCCTTCTTAGGGAAATTCTGTCATATGGTTACTATTGCTCAAGAACACTGAGGAAGTACACAGTGTGTTTTGAGCCAACTATGAAGCAGAATTCTCATCCCTGTAAAAATGAAATATATTTACTGACAGTCATCTGCATTTTAGCAACTTATTTTCAAAATTATTATGCTGTTGGGCAATAAGTTATCCCTTTAGTATTATCAAATGACAAGCCAAGGTCAGAAAAAAGCTATAACCTTGGGAGTGTAATACAAGCCTGGAGTGGCCAGTATTAATTTTTAAAATCCTTGCGGGC
Organism: Mauremys mutica; assembly: GCF_020497125.1. Classification (NCBI taxonomy): domain Eukaryota; kingdom Metazoa; phylum Chordata; order Testudines; family Geoemydidae; genus Mauremys; species Mauremys mutica. The sequence continues at coordinate 269,298,452 of NC_059073.1, forward strand.
CTCCACTTCAGCACACGGAGTGACAGAGTGTGGATTCAGCCTTGACAGCAAGGATCTTGCTTCCTTTGATTCTTGGAGTGACTTTTAGTTTTAAAATAGCCTTAGTACAGATACAGGAATCATAGCACAAAAATCACCATCACATGTGGCACTAGTTGAAACTAATTCTATATGGGTCTGCTGGGAGGCCAAGGAATTACTGGGCATGAACTAAGAAAGATTTGGGCTGGGGACTGAACTGTCCTTTCATGCATCGAGGTGTTGCCTCCAGGACTGTCAATCCAACTGGTGTAAAATGTTTTTTTTTTCCTTTTCAAAAAAATTCAAAACAAATCAAAGTTTTCTTTTGATTTTTGATTTAAAATGAAAATTTTATTTCCTTTTGGTTCTCAAACACTGAATAATTTTTTTTTCATTTCAAAATTGGACCTTGTGAAGAGTCCTCTCTCTCTGCAGTGTCCAGGCATCTGTACAGAGGGCTGGGCTTTCCTCAGGTGCAATGGCCAATCTAATGTAAAGTTAATACAACCTGCAACTGTATTAACTTGTCTGCAGATTCCCTTCACACTGGATCCCTCCTCTATAAAGTGCACTCCAGGGGGAGCTGAAGGCTGCAGAGTCAGGAGGCCTGACAGAGCAGCAGAGGGCACCAAAGCCTACTGGGAGGGACAGGGACTCCATGTCAATAGTTCTTTACCTATGGTGGACATCTGAAATCTGTGTAGATCTCAGAGTTTAGCAGGCTGAGTGTTTCACTTCTGCATGGGTGGGGACAGAGAGCACCCCTGGAAGGAAGAATTGAGAGGGAACTCTGGGAGGAAGTTTTCCTCTCCCTATCACCTCAGCCTACTGGTTTTCCATGAAGGATATGTGGTGGGGATAATAAAATATATGGAGATATACCTCTCTCATAGAACTGGAAGGGACCCTGAATGAGTCCAGCTCCCTGCCTTCACTAGCAGGACCAAGTACTGATTTTGCCCTAGATCCTAAGTGGCCCCCTCAAGTATTGAACTCACATGGATCCTAGCTACTTAGAGGTGCAGTTTGGTCTAAGTGGCTAAACGGTGCTTTAGCTAAGGACTTCCTGAGTTCTAATCCCATTTGTTTCTGTTTGGTAGATTACTTAACTTCTTTATGTGGTTTTCCTATCTGTAAAATGTGGATAGTAGTTGCCTGCCAACCTCACAGAAGTATTGTGACGCTCAGCTGATAAATGCTTGCAAAGAGCTTTGAGAAAGTGTGATAAGCAGTATTATCTGTAAAATATACATTTAACTTATATCTATCCCAATGTACATACAGAAAAAAATACTTTGTGCATATATTCAAATATGTGACTAGTCAAAAGTTTGGTTCATTTCTAGTCTACTGGAAATAGAGTACAACTGTGATGATGTGAAAGGCTTGGGAGACACCTGAAATCTCTGGATGCTCTGAGGAGTCTGTTCAGCAGGACTCAGTGTAAAAAGATTTCTGCACAGAAATCCTTATGGGCTGAAGTTCTTCTCTGCTTAATACATAAAAATCCAGTTCTGCTGGTCAAGTCCCTTGATTATCTACAGCTAGCTTGTTTCCCTAAGGCTGCCCAGCTCAGCAAGACAAAGGAGCTTTTGTCTTGAGCCTTATTGATAAGTGCCTTAGCTAAAACAGTTTAATCCTGTTGACCAAGCCAGCCCCAAGGAAGCTAGCCAGCTCCACTATCCAGACTTCAATTACCTGAAATGTCTTATTATCTAAAACATCATTAATGTTGGAAGACACGATCCCGTTTGAGATAACAGGAGATCAGATAAATGAATAAGAGATTGGCCTGTTATATTATGACTCAGTTGATTTTTATTAAATTAAAACCTATTTATAAATATATTGCTAAAATGTATGTATTTAAGATATTCTGAAAGCAACTACTTTGGCAAAATTCCAAGTATCTGTTTTAGATTCTCACACCCATCTTACATACAAAATATTTCCAATAAGCATATAGCTAGTCCTGCGTATGGGTATGGAAAATATCCATGGGCTTGATCCTGCAGTCCTTCCTAGGCCAAAACTCTCACTGACTTGAGTATTGGTCAGGAGGGCTGCAGAATGGGCTATAGCAGAGAGGGTGTAATGGTCTTTCTTTGCTTTCCTAAGCTCTATTTGCCTTTTCCGAACAAGGGCAAAGCATAGTCACAGACTCCACAACTGTGTCATGCAGGGACTGCTGCTTCCTAAACCGTAAAATTTTCAAAAGCACCTAAGTGACCTAGGTGCCCAAGACTTCCAATGAGACTAAGGCTCCTAATTCACTTAAGCACTTTTAAAATGGTAACCCCTTGTTTTCACTAGGAAAAAAATATGTTTTAACACGTTAGCTAACACATATTGGAAATTCAAGTGTAGACAAGGAAGTTGTTGTTTTAAAGTGTTAGCTGATCAAGGAAAACCCTAGGATCCCTCCCATAAACTTTACCTAGACGAGATTACACCTGTTAAAATCTCTGTCCAGCTCCATAGATAAAGAGTTTGTTTTGTTTTTGGGTTATCCTTGCATTGCAAGGTAAATATTTTATCCTAGGAAAAGGTCCTTAAGAATTCATCGAGCGTCACTTAAATTAACAACAATAAAACCTACATTTCCCCAGCGTCTGGTACACATGCACCATAAAGGACACAGCATTCTGCAAATAAAGATTTTATATACAATACTTCTGTAACACATACATTTTTAAAGCATTTCCATGCGTAAATCCATTCAAAACCAGACAGCTCTATAAATTAACAATTGGTTGGATTCATCAAAGTGTTGATAATAAGTAGTTATTTTTGGCTTGGGGGAATTTTAATGACTAAAAGACAGCCCTATTAGTTGTTTCTCTGCTTTTGACTAGATAAATACAGAATGTGAGTTTCACTGTCTTAAACCAATTTTCATTATTTATGGAAAACCAGAAATAAAAGAGTTAATATAAAACATGTAAATATGAAAATGCTGTGATGGCTTTTAGAGAATAATGAAAACTGGACATACACACTCTTAAGAACTGTGGAATTTACTGACACTTACTCTGTGGAAAGAAGGGGAATAAGGAATAAGAATAGACATGTATTAATTACTTATGAGCAAATTAAAAATATCCCTTTGCTGAATTCTTCTTCTACATTAATTGTACTGTGATAGTGCCTAGATGCCTCAGTCATAGAATTGTGTTAGGTGCTGTACAAACACAAACAAAAAGACAGTTTCTGCTCCAAAGACCTTACCATCTAAGTGGAAGAAGATAGGACACAATTGGTGGGTACAACTGACAAATAAGGAAAGCGAAAGGAAACAATGAGACAATACTAGTCAAAGAGAAAGGCTGTGGTCTCAGCACACCAGCAGCGCCAAGCATTGTCCATTTTTTTGTAGGTATTGTGGCAAAGTAAAGTTAAAGAGATGTGAATGAGGACAATGAGGTGTCTGTGTAGATGTTTACAGAGAGCTCCTCCCAAGTGAGAGGGGCAGCATTGAGGAGCAGTAGAAAGTATGAAGGTCAGTGTTTGAAAATTTAACAAGTGGGACATTGACAACTAGTCTTTAAGTATGGTCTTTCAATCAGTTTTGCCTTATATTAATTTCATCTAGATCACATTTCCCTAGTTTGTTTATGAGAATGTCAGGTGGGACAGTGTCAAAAGCCTTGCTAAAATCAAGATAGCTCACGTCTAGTGCTTCCCCCCTACCCAGTAACCCTGTTAAAGAAGGTAATTAGGTTGTTTTGGCATGATTTGTTCTTAACAAATCCATGTGGGCTGTTACTTGTCACCCTATGATCCTCTAGGTGTTAATAATTAAGTAATTAAATAATTATTCTTGATAGTGAATGAGAGAGTAGATAGGCTGTGCAGGCCTTGAAAGCAAGTCATTTGTTTGAGGAGGTAGAGAATGCTTGCTGAGTTGAAGCTGATAGCTGGTGAATTTTTTCAGTTACATTTACTGAATTTAGAGGTGCAAGCATGGGAGCATCTCATACCCTTCCAGTTGAATTCCTATCAACTTAAACAGGAGCTACACCACTAATACTTGCTAAATGCTAGTACACAACCCTTTTCTAGACTTCTTACTTACTAATTAACCATCAACAATGCTACTGTTATGACTATTGTAATCTCTTACCTTTAGGGGGTCCCAACAGGTGCTTGTGGAACTCAGATAGAAAAAGTCTCAGTTGCCCTTTTAAATTTAGATATGATGCAGCAGAGTGGAGTGGAGTGGAGGCAATGAATGACAAGGGTTACAGCAATAAGATCCCATGGTGGCGCTGTTAGACATGTGTGCACATCACGGTGGTTCAATTAAAAGTAATTATTTTTCTTGACTCTTTAAAGACACAGGCCTCAGTCCAGCAATGCACTTCTGCACATGCCTAACTTCAAGCATGATAGTAATCTTATTCACCTCAAGGGGACTACTCAAGTGCTTAAAGTTAAGAATGCACTAAAGTACCTTGCTGAACTAGGGCCACAGATGTCAAGCTGATCCCTGCCCAAGAGAGATTATTAGAAATAAAAATACAAGGAAGGAATTACTGTGGTAGTTCAGCACAGGTCTGCATGTATCTATATCAATCTGCAAACTCCATTTGGTTTTGTGAATTTCATTTTCATTGTAAGACTGTTCTATGCCAGCACTTCTGTCTTTTAACCTCCAGCTTGTGCTAAAACCTCCAGGGAGGTGTCAGGAGAAGTTCTTGCAGCTAGCAGAGGCCTAACCACGGACAGCAATCAAGAACTATTAAATTAGATTGTCTTCCATTCAAACAGAAACATGTGACATGAGCTAGCTGCAACCTAGAGAAACCAGTCCTGGCAGGTGGGCATGTAACTAAGCTATGGATCACCTGATGAGGCACTTGAAGCAGGCCTGCACCCCCTCACTCCCTCCTGGCAGCAGCATCACGGTAGCTTGGAAGGAAAATTCTAACCACAGGCTCACTCCCACTTACTTGCCAGGTAGTGGGAGACTCCCAAGAAATAACACAAACACACATTATGTATTCAACAAAGTAATTATATTAAACAGAAAGTAAATATAACAGGGTCAAACATTCCTCTCAGGGTCACCAGTCCCCTCTCTGACAATACCCTTGAATTTTCCTAGTCAAGTGACCTGATCAAGCAAGAGTAAAATTTAGTGTCCCATTTGTAGGGGGCTTGATGACCTGTGACAATGAAATCTTCAGTAGCAGCAAAAAGCAGCTTGGCTGACTTGGTTCAGTACAGCCCCAAAGTTTCACACGTGGGATAAGGTGGTAAGTCCCTCCACGGATTTAATAGGCAGCAGGTAATAAAATCCCCAAACCCTTACTCCCTATCTTGAGGAAACAGTTCAGGGAATAGCGGGATCTCCTGGACAATTTCCCTGACTATCTAACTAAAGGATGGTGCAATCACAACTCCCTCAGCTTCAGAGATGAATCCCTAATTCTCAGCCTCTGCAGAGGGGCTGACAATTGCAGTTGGCAGATACCCTCTTCATACAGGAATCAGGGTGTTTCTGTTCCCAAGATTTTCCCTCACCACAAAGGGATGCAGGGTTCAAGTGCAAATTATAACAACTCTAATAAAAATCCTAACTTGAGTCTCCTACCTTAGTGCTCAGATACAGTCACAGCAGGCAGGCAGGCAGCACTGTACTAGCAGCAAGAGCAGCACTTGCCAAGTGGTAACTGGTTTTCCAGGGAGCTGAAGGATTAACTCAGCCTGAGTGGGTAGAGAATATTCCCACTAGATTTCTAGCCACTAGGAATTACCTTGAACAGAGAAAGGAGCAAGCTTAGGGATATGGCTTCCAGGTATCCAGAGGGAAGGTCTCAGGGCGAACCTGTATGCAGGCCTGGGACTCAGGAGCTCATCAAACAGCAGGTTCTTCCCTTGCATTGGCTGGCTTCAAACTCCTGCACAATAGCTTCTCCTCTCTCACAATGCTCCCAGGGACAGGCATCTCACTGAGAACCTTCCTATTGGCCAGGCTAGATTTCCTTCCCGGTCTTTTACTTGTCAATCATTTGACCCCCCTCTTTTCCTCAGACACTGCTCCTTCCCTAAGGAGGCTCACCTGCTACCCACCCCAACCAAAGGGTGGTTGAAATAATATCTCTCCTCTCTCCCTGTTGGTTACCTAGCAGACTCCGAGTCTGCTCTTGGTCCCCTTTTCCCCCAGGACAGAGTGCCTCTCCCTGAGCTATTAGCACACAGAGACCCAGGAACTAAGGTAAGCTCCTTGGAGATTATGGAGGTGATTGCTACTTTGAATAGATTTTAAATTTATCTCTTCTGCTTTGTCTGTGAGTAAAGTGTGGTTGGTTTAGAAATTGCTTTGCAAAGTCTGTGCCCCTTGCTTTCACTGTCACATAGTCCCCACAGAGGGAAACAGTAAACTAGAGTATCCACTGCTTCAGTAGAACTCTGGGATCATGCATAAGCTACCGGGGAGACAGTGTTGGTTTCGGGGCCTAGGCAGTTGGACTGTGGAATCCCCATCTCTCAGGAAAGAGTGTGAGATGGAGGATCTGTAACCTGAGATTATGCCTAGGGGACCAGAGACTGTGCTTAGACTCTGCCCATACCAACGGTATGTGAGATCCAATGGATGGATCCAAGTACAGCAGCTTGTTGAGCGTTCAGTAGGGGAGCTCACTCTGTGGTGTAACAATTACTTTACATTGACATCTTTCCTCCCATATCTGATATTTTACTTTTTGTTTCACCTGTGGGCCCGAAGGAAGCGAATGTTCTTAAGAGGGATTTGAATGAGATGAGTGTCAGTATGGCATACTGAGAGCTGGAGGTTGTTGTATGTCTGTAGAGCTGCACGGAAGGAATGTCAGTCTTCACTTCTGTATGTCTCACCTCCGCAGTGACTCTAACATGCAGAAAGTCCTTGCACCTACTCGCCCCCGATGCTACTGCCTAACTTTAAAATGTTGTTACACCTGTAGCTGATTCAGTGTAGAAAAGACTTTTCTTTGTAAATTTCAAATCATTGTCTCCTTATAGTGGGGAAAATGCTGAAAAAGAATGGTTGGATATCAGTAGTTCAACTTTAGAAACTAGCATGGAGTAGAAAACCTTTACAACAACACTTGCGTGTGCACGCACAAAATCAAAAAAACCCTTTATCCTTGGAGCATGAAGATCTGATTCTATAGAAGTTTTCCTGTGATCACATCTAAAATGAGGGCAACATAGAACTTGAGGAGAAGTACCATAAGCATATGACTAATTCTTACCCAGGTGTTAAATAGGGTTGGCTTGATATCCCTTTCAACCACACACTTTGCTCTGGCATTTATATTTCATTTACAATGGTTTGGCTTGAACCATTCCCTGATTTTATTAGATTAACTCTGCATCAAGGCTTTCAAGATATACAGGTACATAGCCAGTAGTAGATGTTGTGCTGATGACTTATATCATCTGTTATGTTAACCCTTCCCCCCTTGTATGATATTGGAGGAATACAATAAAATCAATTATATGGATACAGTAGTTTCCAATAAATTCCTTTTGAAATTCATAACAGATACCTAAGATGGCAGTTGTATAATCATAGACTTTTTGAGATATGCTTTTGTATTGCATCAGAGAGACAAGGTGGGTGAGGTAATATCTTTTATTGGACCAACTTCTGTTGGTGCAAGAGACAAGCTTTTGAACTACACAGAGCTCTTCCTCAAGTCTGGGCAAGGTAGGTATTCAGAGTGTCACAGCTAAATACAAGGTCATAGAGATTGTTTAGCTTAAGTAGTTAACACATATTGTAAGAGATCATTCAAGGTGAACATTTGTGTCTATAAAAGGACTCTGTGAAGACGAGCCTGTTTCTGCTTTCAGTGACATTTGTGTCACAAAACGGGAGTCCATGAGATTGCACAAGTGGGTCTCACAAAGCACACTATTTAAAAAAACAAATGTCTCACCTATGTGGCAGATCATTAAATGTGGAAAAAATATATCTTCTACATTTTTGTTTGTTTGGCATTGAGCTCAGTGCAGACAGTGGCTGTACTGGCCTGGTAGGATGGCCGGGATTAGAGCAGTGGTTCTCAACCTATTTACCATTGTGGGCCGCATATGAAGCTCTTCATGTGTTATGTGGGCCGCATCCACATAATATATATACTACCTGTGTGGCCGTGAGGATGTCACATGGGCTACTTTCTGGTTTAATTTTTCATTCATTTCAAAACTCACAAAGTTTACTAAGGTTCATAAACCTTTTGACCAAATGAGGATTGTTTTATGGTTAGCATCAGACGATGCAAATCTTTGGGAGGTGAAATTTGTCATTTTTAACTGAATTTTGTGATGGTAATTTGGGCTTAAAATTCAAACCTACCAAGACTGACGAAAGAAAATATCTGCATGACCCACTAGAAAGTGAATTGTTGGATTTTATACAATTCTGTTATTATTTGATTGTGTGACTGGTGGCTCCTGCAAATGCAGAGAAAAGGATGGATTTCTGCTTTTCTTTTCTTCCATTTTTAGTTGAAATATGCTCTTGAAGGATAAACTGAAGAAAACGATGGCAGTAGAACTGTGTGGGAACCAGAAGTTCTGTAACTTTTCAATTTTTGTTACAAATCAGAACAAAACCAAAATTTGGTAGGTTCCTGTGAAACCAAATTTTTGAATTTTTTTTGAGTCAATTTAAATATTTCATTTTGATAAAATAAAAATGTTTTTATTTTGACTTTTTTATTTTTAATACAGTTTACAATATGCAATTTAAAAACTGAAAAAGTCATTTTGATACAAAAAATTGAAATATTCAATTCCAATATTGTTGAAATGGAACATTTTTTACATCAGAATGATATTTTGTTGAAATTAACATGTTCGTGTTCCCATGGAACATTTTTATTTCAAGAAAACAGCATTTTCCAATTAAAAAAAGTTAAGTTGGAAAATGTTTGACCAGATCTACATGTCAGTATAGCCAGTTTCATGCATCTTTAAAGTTATATTTTATCCTGTATCCACAAAGGACTCAATCGTACAAGCTCTTCATTTGTGGAACTTTCACCGGTGTGAGGGGGTACTTCACATGTTCTGAGCTTACAGCATGGGGCCCAAAATGAGAGAAACGCTATTAAGATTAAAAAGAGTTACTGACCATTACCTTTCCACCAAAAAGAGCTAGCGCTGAATTTTTCCAAAGCAATACTGGAGATTAAGACACACAGAGAGAGATTGTCAGCTTGTTTAAATCAATGTAGCTCAATTTACTTCAGTGAACCTATATTACTTTTGGCCAACTGAGAATCTGGCCCATATTTTTTTTATTTTAATTTTAATGGAAGAAAGATATATGTCTAAATACCCTAGGGTGCTTTAAAAGTCTCAACCTAGACAGAAGAATCCATATTTCCTTGAATTGTGTCAAAACTATGTTTTTAATAGCATATATTGTTTTGTACGGGGGTGGGGGGGGGAGAAGGGGAATTTTAAATAATGGCCTAACTGTAAACTGTGATTACGTTTTCCCATATGCACCCACTCACCTTTAATCCATCAGTTAAAGTGTATATAAAATTATGTTTTCCTTAAGGACTTGGCACCTTCTGGAAAACTGAAAATTTGGATTGGGCAATGATAATGAAAGCGATAGAACTAGGAATGTTGTAACATTAATCTTAGTAATCACCTCATGACAAAGGCCATAGCTTAAAAGGGCATTAAGATCTCACACTGTATCTACAAAAGAAAACCCCAAAACAAAGAAACCCTCTGAGTTAATTAAAACAACTATTAAAACTGAAAGAATTAAAAAATCCCCCAAACCTAACTTTACTATTCACCATTTCGCTGTTGACTTTTTGCCTTTCACTCAATAATGTGAGTAATACCACTCGGTTTTGATTTATAAGGCCAGAGTTTGCCAGCTATGGTGAGTATCACCTTGCTCTCTGAGTACTCCTATGAGTAACAGTGACAGAATTGGGCTCATACTTTCTGGCACTGCAGGGTAACTATGGCTTGGTCTACACTACCAACTTATGTCAGTATAATGACATCGTTCAGGGGTGTGGAAAATCTACACTCCTTCTCTCGGCATAGTAACCACCTCTTGGGGAGGTGGAGTACCTAAGCTGATGGGAGAAGCTCTCTCATCAGTATAGGTAGAGTCTTCACTAAGCGCTACAGCGGCAAAGCTACACGGGTGCAGCTGTAACACTGTGAGTGTAGACAAGCCCTACGTAAATTAACCCCCCCAAAAAAAACTTTTTATAGAAATTTAAAGGCTCATAACAACATTTCTACTCAGATTAGTTTTTGTAGAATACCTTTTAAAAATCTATTTTCCTTTTCCAGAATTTATATTTGGGTTCTCATCTACTTGACAATGTTGCTTTAATGGACATTAAAATAACATGTAGACTAAAATGGCTCTGTCAGAAGACCAACTGACAGATGAAGGATGAGATGAGACCAATCTTACCTATTTTAGCCAGATAATATAGCCCTAGATAATAGAAAGTAAGAGAACTGGGATATTGCATACAAGTTTGTGGCTTTTGGATTATCAAAACACTTCCTCATAAATCTGGTTGAAACTTTTGCACATGTTTTGGTCTTTTCCTCCAGTCCTCAGTTGTCAGACTTCTGGCACAATATGCTGTGGATTATTTCCATACAGATATTCCTGCTGTCCCTGAAGTCTGCATTTTGTATATTGCTTTGGATGACATTCAAACCAAGTTTGTTCCCTTTGCTCTTGTTATGGCAGAGAGATTTATTACTCTTCACTCGTTGTGCAACTCCCCTTCTTCCGGTGGGGATGGATGGCAATTGTAAAGGACTTGACTTCATTGGAGAAAGAAGTCTGCTACTTTAAATGCTGAACTTCAGTGTCATTCTCACACTCTTTCCTGGCCCAATGACTTTTTAATTATCTGGATGTGGGAGACCTGTGTTCAATTCCCCGGTTTGCCTGACGGGCAGAAGTGATTTGAAGAGATGTCTCCCATCTCTCAGGTAATTAAAGAGTCATTGGGTCAGAGGCAGAGTGTGAGAATGACTTCATAGTCTTGTGGTTAGGGCACCCTTATGGGACTCTCACTATCTAATCCCCTGCCCCAAACACTATTTAATTAGCTATCAAAAGTAGAACATCTTCGGCAGGAGAGAATGAGGGACTTCTGTATTAGATTGTCCCATAACTTAGTGGCTAGAACATGCTTCTGAGAGGTATGGAATCTCCTGTTCAAATCCTCTCTCTTCTGAAGGGAGAATTAAACCTGCATCTCCTGCACACCAGGTGAGTGCTCTAACCACTGGGATAAAAGTTATATAGTGGCTCCTCCTCCACCTAGATTTTGAATGAGATCCAATCCAGTAGGTTGCCACTGAACATGCCTTTATGGATCTGGGACAATCTAATTAAATTACCTATGACCTAGCACCCATGTCTGTCTGAGTCTTGCACAAAATGGCCTGATGCATTATCACCTTCTTTAATTCCCCACATTATTAGGAACTTTCTCATTTGTGTTTTATATATGATCTGAATAGTTATATCCCATATTTCAAGAGGAAATTCTTCTGACGCTAAGCTCTTTATTGATACAGAATATGGAGGTGTGAGCACAAAGGCATATTCATTCTGCTAGGCCCAACTTGCTTCCTCCTGGAATACCCTCAACTTACTGTTTGGTAACTGATTTATTATTTGCTATTTCTTATATTATATCTTGTCAGCTTTATCTTCAGGCATTTCCAATGCCATGGCCAATGTTGCCAACCTTAAGTGCTCAAAAAACACAAGAAAGACCTCCCCACTCATTGTGAAACTGTCTTAAAAGTAGGGCTGTCAGCGATTAAAAAAATTAATTGTGATTAATCGCACTGTTAAACAATAATAGAATACCATTTATTTGAATATTTTTGCATGTTTTCTACATTTTCAAATATATTGATTTCAATTACAACACAGTATATAACATGTACATTGCTCACTTTATATTTATTTTTGATTACAAGTATTTGCACTGTAAAAAAACCAAAAGAAATAGTATTTTTCAGTTCACCAAATACAAATACTTCAGTGCAATCTCTTTATCATGAAAGTTGAACTTACAAATGTAGAATTATGTACCAAAAAAACCCACCTGCATTCAAAAATAAAACAATGTAAAATTTTAGAGCCTGCAAGTCCACTCAGTCCTACTTCAGCCAATCGCGCAGACAAACAAGTTTGGTTACAATTTGCAGGAGATAATGCTGCCCACTTCTTGTTTACAATGTCACCTGAAAGTGAGAACAGGCATTCACATGGCACTGTTGTAGCTGGTGCCGCAAGATATTTACGTGCCAGATGTGCTAAAGATTCATATGTCCCTTCATGCTTCAACCACTATTCCAGAGGACATGTGTCCATGCCGATGATCGGTTCTGCTTGCTAACTGTCCAAAGCATAGTGGAGCGACACATTTTCATTTTCATCATCTGAGTCAGATGCCACCAGCAGAAGGTTGATTTTCTGTTTTGGTGCTTTGGGTTCTGTAGTTTCCACATGAGTGTTGCTCTTTTAAGTCTTCTGAAAGCATGCTCCACATCTCGTCCCTCTCAGGTTTTGGATGGCACGTCAGCTTCTTAAATCTTGGGTCAAGTGCTGTAGCTATTTTTAGAAATCTCACATTGGTACCTTCTTTGTGTTTTGTCAAATCTGCTGTGAAAGTGTTCTTAAAATGAACCTGTGCTGGCTGGGTCATCATCCGAGACTGCAATGGCATGAAATATATGGCAGAATGCAGGTAAAACAAAAGAGGGGACGTACAATTCTCCCTCATGAAGTTCAGTCACAAATTTAATTAACACATTTTTTAATGAGCATCATCAGCATGGAAGCATGTCCTTTGGAATCGTGGCCGAAGAATGAAGGGGAATACAAATATTTAGCATATCTGACATGTAAATACCTTGCAACGCCGGCTACAAAAGTGCCAATGTGAATGCCTGTTCTCACTTTCAGGTGACATTGTAAACAAGAAGCAGTCAGCAGTGTCTCCTGCAAATTTTAACCAAACTTGTTTGTCTGAGCGATTGGCTGAAGTAGGACTGAGTGGACTTGTAGGCTCTGAAGTTTTACATTGTTTTATTTTTGAATACAGTTTTTTTTTGTACATAATTCTACATTTGTAAGTTCAACTTTCATGATAAAGAAATTGTACTACAGTACTTATATTAGGTGAATTGAAAAATATTATTTCTTTTACTTTTTACAGTGCAAATATTTGTAATAAAAATAAATATAAAGTGAGCACTGTACATTTTGTATTCTGTGTTGTAATTGAAATCAATATATTTGAAAATGTAGAAAACATCCAAACTATTTAATAAATTTCAATTGGTATTCTATTGTTTAACAGTGCAATTAATAGTGATTGATTTATTGAGTTAAGCACACGAGTTAACTGCGATTAATTGAAAGCCCTACTTAAAAATCCTGAATTTTTTCAAAATGGAGGGTTTTTTACTTGCCTTCTGTTTTTGGAGCATTGGGGTGCACTCAGGCCATGTTTTCAAGCTTTTCTCCACAGCTACAAGGAAATTTTTTTTTTTTTAAACTGGAAGGTGAGATTCTCACACAATCACTACATTCCAGTAGCTCAGGCTTTTAGTAAAATATCAAGTATTGCTATAAGACTTGAGATAAAATCTCAAGAGTTCTTATCACTCATGTGCAGGGATACAACAGTGAGGGGGCCATATAAGAACACAGAAAGGTCAGGCACAAGAACATCAGTTGAGCTGTTGCATATGAAAAAGTATGATCAACAAGCCATTAACAAAGGACAGATGTCACATAGCTTCCTCAGCATCAGCCACCTCTCAACCAGGTAGTTTTATCTGCAAACTTCAGAGGGATGCTATTTAATAATTGAACTGTAAGGCCCTAAGTCTTCAGGATGTTTCATGTGGATATGCTCCTGCCCCACACAGAGCCCTGTTGACTTCAATGGGGCTCCGCAGGTCGACTTCAATGTGTGTGCAGCAGTCTGCCCATGCAGAGGCAGTTGCAGGATTGGGATCCAATGTACTAAGTGTAAGTAGGGTAAAACTGCAATTAGCAAAGAACATCATAGTTAGGGGGTGGGATACCGGTGCACACAGAAGAGTCTCTTTTTGGTTGAGCAAGGTCGTGTGATCTCAAGGGCAATGCCTGTAAATTTGGAATGAGGTGTGAACCTGAACAGTGGATTTTGTGTCTGTATGTGTATCTTACAAATCGTGCAGGAAAGTTAGACTGTAGCATGCTCTAATTCTAGATGTTAATGATGTCAGAAGACTCAATAGTGGCAGGAGACATCTGGTATCTCAGGCATCTTGGAACAATGCATTCCAGGGCATCTTTAATCAACCCATAAGTACAGCAGTCTCTGCTAAAAGGGAAAAAGAATAAAAGGCCAAGTTAAGGTTATTTTAGAAGCAGAATGTTTCTAAATCCTGAAAATACCAATGTTATTTGTAGCTGACCTTTTAGAGATGAGGAACGGCCAGCTCATAATTCTTAGTTTCAAAACTCAGTTTCTTTGACTGATGTGTAATTTTTCTTGTTTGAATCTAGTTTTTAATTTCAAGCCTAAATGATTGCTGACCTCAGCTGGAATACGTGTGCTCTTCAGCATCTGCTCATGTGTAATTCACTGGGGAGGTGTCTGGATACATGTGTTCTTTTTACATCTGTGTGCTAAATCCAAGATTCATGCACAAAATTAGCACTAAGGAGCCTTATGTGGATTTGTGACACATGGTGGAGACAAATTGGGTCTGCAAAGCAATGACTGCAATGAGCCTGATACTGTGCCAGATTTTCTCCTCAATTACAATGCACCCATTAAATTCCCAAGCAAGTCAGTGCTGTTGCATTGCTCAAATAGAGGGTAGAATTTGGCCAGTTATTTTCATATGTGACTGATATAGTCTTGCTCACAAATATTCTTCACACTTTTTTATCCAGATGGAAAAAATCTCTTAGCATGAATAAGAGGCAAAATCTGACATCTAACTGGGCACCATCTTTTAAACCTTCATTCTTCAGGGCTGAGAAAAATGGGTACAATTTTTGTTTTCATTTGTTTTACAGAACTTTGTGTTCCGTGATTACCCTGGAATAGAAATGGCTTGTACAAAATATGCAATGAAGTATCAGTCATTGGATTAATGTAATGCGCATGTCACTAAATCAAGGGCCAGGCATACACACATTTTTTGACTGGGGCAATATGATAACTAAACTGTGCTATACTTTTAGGTAGCAGTGGGATGACACACTACTTGACTAAACCCCAGCTGCCAAAACACATAGTGAATGTGCATGCCCTTTGCCACAAAATGATGCAATGCCCACTACCTAATGTTACAATACATTACAGTATATTACATTTGGGACTGAGAGCCTGGATCAAAGGAATATATAGCCCTTGAACACATAATGTGTATTCTGCAGTTCAGAGGTGTGAGGTCTACATTGGTTTAGAACTATCCAGGTACCTCTAAAAATTCAAGTTCTTTAGCAGTGTATTGTACCAGTGAAGAAGGTGGGAATGTTATACTCTATCAAAGAGTGGCCTAAAAGGAATCAGAAATATTGGGCCAAATTTATTCCAGATGTACGTCAACCAAAGTTGGCGTTACACCAGTGTGTCTAAGATTTTGTGGTACTGCTGATACTGTAGCAACTTCAGCTTTTCTCTGACTAAATATAGGCAACAAAGCGTTTGAGGTGTTGGGAATTTTTTAAACATAATGGACACTGGCCATTTTAACTAGCTCTGTTTAATTTGGGGGGGTAAAAGACAAATTTAGAAGGAAAGCAGTATACAAGAGAAGGCAAAATAGTTGCAAAACTTGTCAACTTCTATATTTCTTGGGTGCTTTGATAAATTTTGATTTTTTTTAAAAGAAATTTTAATTTGCTTAAATTGGGGGGAAAATGCACTTTCACTAATTTTGTTTTCCATGGGGGGGAGGGGACAGAAAGACAGAGATGGGGAGTAAAAAATCAAGAGAATGTGGTGTTTTGCTTTGTTTCCCCCCACGCACCTTTTTTTTAACTTTCCCGAATGAACAAGTCACAGAAAATTTCAAACGAAATGAGAATTTTTCATTTCTTTCAATGTTTTGGGGAAATATACTTACTTCTGTCTCCCCCGCTCCCTCCAACCAACCAGCTGTAAATGTGATACAGGGTATGTCTACACCGCAATAAAACATCTGTGGCTGGCCCATCTCAGCTGACTACGGCTCAGGCTGACCAAACGTCTACACTGCAATTTTATAGACCCACAGCCCAAGCCCTGCAAGCCTGAGTCAGCTAATATGGGCTAGTCACAGGTGTTTTACTACAGTGTAAACATACCCACAGCAGCCAGAGTGGCAAACTCTACAGACAGTGATGGGTAATATCCTTGGCCCACTGAAGTAAGTAGGACCCACATCTTCAAGGGCATTTAGGCACCTAACTCCCATTGATTCAAAATATCCTTGAAGATCTGAGCATAGGAGTTTTGCCGATTGAGCTCCAGCTCCATTTCAATCCTCCTTTCAGAGATGGTCTTAACTATCTCACTTTCCAAGCTGACATTTTCCATGACTGATGATTCTTTTTTGAATTTTGAACAAACAACTTTTCAGCTACTTTTATGTTATGACAGAGTGAAAAAAACATACACATTCCCTTTTGATCTGATTTAAATATAAGTACTCAAATAAATAAAAATGTGGCTGAAGCCAGCTTCAAACTTAGCTTGTTTCATTGTCCCCGTGGAGGAAAGAAAAACAATTCAAATGGAAATAAACTAGTTTGGGATTAAAAGTATAAATATTATGGGTGGGATTTGCAAAAGCACTCAGCCTTGGCCTAACTATGCTTCCATTGAAGTCAGTGAGAAATGCCCATTGATTGCTTTTCACAAGTGGGGAACTGAGGCATGGAGATTAAGACCTTGTCTACACTTGCGGCAGTGTGTAGGGCACTGTCTCTCAACCTTTCCAGACAACTGTGCCCCTTTCAACACACTGTTACTGAAAAAAATGCTGACTGTCTCATTTTTACGATATAATTATAAAATAAATCCATTGGAATATAAATATTGTACTTACATTTCGGTGTATAATACAGGGGTGGGCAAACTACGGCCCGCGGGCTGGATCCGGCCCCTCAGAGCTTTGGATCCGGCCTGCGGGATTGCTGCCCCTGTGGTGCTGCGGGCCCCGTGCTGCTCCTGGAAGTGGAAGGCACCATGTCCCTGTGGCCCCTAGCGGGGAGGAGGGCAGAGGGCTCCGTGTGCGGCCCTCACCTGTGGGTACCTCCTGCAACAGCTCCCATTAGCCGGGAACGGGGAACCACGGCCAATGGGAGCTTTGGATGTGGCACCCACAGGTGAGGGCAGCCACCCCCCACCCAGGGGCCTCAGAGATGTGGTGCTGGCTGCTCCCGGGAGCACATGGGGCCCCAGCAGACAGGGTGCTTGCCTTAGTGGTGCGGCACCACTGCCACCCCGGAGCCGCTCCAGGTAAGCAGCACCAGGCCGGAGCATGCACCTCGAACCCCTCCTGCACCCCAAGTCCCTACCCTGAGCTTCCTGCCTGCACCCCAACCCCCTGCCCTGAGCCCCCTCCCACACTCCCCTGGACCCCAACCCCCTGCCCTGAGCCCCCTGCCTGCACCCCACACCCCTCCTGCACCCTGAACCCCTGCCCTGATCCCAGGGGCGGCTCTAGGAATTTGGCCGCCCCAAGCACGCCGGTCCTGCGGCTCCGGGGGACCTCTTGCAGATGTGCCTGCGGATGGTCCGCTGGTCCGGCGGCTCCGGTGGAGCATCCGCAGACACGCCTGCGGGAGGTCCACCGGAGCCGTGGGACCAGCGGACCCTCCGCAGTCATGCCTGCGGGAGGTCCACCGGGTCCACTGGTCCCGCGGCTCCGGTGGACCTCCTGCAGGCATGACTGTGGAAGGTCCGCTGGAGCTGCCTGCCGCCATCCCGGCAAAATGCCGCCCCAAGCGTGCGCTTGGCGCGCTGGGGTCTAGAGCCGGCCCTGCCTGATCCCCTTCCTGCACCCCAAACCCCTGCCCTGAGCCCCTGCTGGACCCCACACCCCTCCTGCATCCTGAATCCCTGCCCTGATCCCCCTCCTGCATTCCACACCCCAACCCCTTGCCCTGAGCCCCCTGTCACACCCCACACCCCTCCTGCACCCTGAACCCCTGCCTTGCTCCCCCTCCTGCATCCTGCAACCCATCCGCCTGCCCTGAGCCCCCGTTGCACCCCACACCCCTCCTGCACCCCAAACCCCTTCACTGAGCCCCCTGCCATACCCCACAGCACTCCTGCATGCCGAACCCCTGCCCTGATCCCCCTCCTGCACCCCAACCCTCTGCCCTGAGCCCTCTGCCACACACCCCTGGACCCCACCCCCAGCCCTGAGCCCCCTGCCTCACCCCACGCCCCTCCTGCACTCCGAACCCCTGCCCTGACGCCCCTGCATCCTGCACCCCAACCCACTGCCCTGATCCCCTGCTGCACCCACACCCCTCCTGCACCCTGAACCCCATGCCCTGAGTTGTCTGCCGCACCCCACACACCTCCGGGACACCAGTACCCTGCCCTGAGCCCCCTCCCACACTCCACACCCCTCCCTGCACCCCAACCCCGGCCCTGAGCCCCCTCGTAAACCCCTCCTCCGTCCCAACCCCTTGCCCTGAGCCCCTTCCTGAACACCACACGTCTTCCCACACTCCCTCCCGCACCCCAACCCCCTGCCCCAGCTGTACATTCATGGTCCTGCGTGCTATTTCCCCACCCAGATGTGGCCCTTGGGCTAAAAAGTTTGCCCACCCCTGGTATAGTATGTAGAACAGTATAGACAAGTCATTGTCTGTATGACATTTTAGTTTGTACTGACTTTGCTAGTGCTTTTTATGTAGCCTGTTGTAAAACTAGGCAAATATCTAGATGAGTTGATGCATCCCCTGGGAAAACCTCTGTGGACCCCTGGTTGAGAACCACTGGCAAATCATGTAATCATAGAAGATTAGGGTTGGAAGAGATCTCAGGAGGTCATCTAGTCCAATCTCCTGCTCAAAGCAGGACCAACCCCAACTAAATAATCCCAGCCAGGGTTTTGTCAAGCCAGGCCTTAAAAACCTCTAAGGATGGAGATTCTAGCACCACCCTAGGTAACTCATTCCAGTACTTCACCACTCTCCAAGTGCAATAGTTTTTCCTAATATCCAACCTAGACCTCCTCCACTGCAACTTGAGACCATTGTTCCTTGTTCTGCCATCTGCCACCACTTGAGAACAACCTAGCTCCATCCTCTTTAGAACCCCCCTTCAGGTAGTTGAAGGCTGCTATCAAATTCCCCATCACTCTTCTTTTTTGCAGACTAAATAAGCCCAATTCCCTCAGCCTCTCCTCATAAATCATGTGCCCCAGTCATTTTCGTTGCCCTCTACTGGAGTCTCTCCAATTTGTCCGTATGCTTTCTGTAGTTGAGGGTCCAAAACTGGATCCAGTACTCCAGATGTGGCCTCACCAAGTGCCGAATAGAGGGGAAGAATCACTTCCCTCGATCTGCTGGCGATGCTCCTACTAATGCAGCCCAATATGCCATTATCCAGGGCACACTGTTAACTCATATCCAGCTTCCGGTCCACTGTAATCCCCAGGTCCTTTTCTGCAGAACTGCCACTCAGCCAGTCGGTCCCCAGCCTGTAGCACTACATGGGATTCTTCCTTCCTAAGTGCAGGACTTGTTGAACCTCATCAGATTTCTTTTGACTCAATCCTCCAATTTGTCTAGGTCTCTTTGGACCCTATTTCTACCCTCCAGCATATCTACCTCCCCACTAGCTTAGTGTCATCTACGAACTTGCTGAGGGTACAATCCATCCCATCATCCAGAACATTAATAAAGATGTTGAACAAAACCAGTCCCAGGATCAATCCCCGAGGCACTCCACTTCATACCAGCAGCCAACTAGACATCGAGCTGTTGATCACTACCCACTGAGCCCGACGATTTAGCCAGCTTTCTATCCACCTTATAGTCCATTAATCCAATCCATACTTTTTTAACTTGCTGGCAAATATACTATGGGAGACAGTATCAAAAGCTTTGCTAAAGTCTAGGTATATCGTGTCCACTGCTTTCCCCATATCCACAGAGCCAGTTATCTCATCATAGAAGGCAAACAGGTTGGTCAGGCATGACTTGCCCTTGTTGAATCCATGTTGACTGTTCCTGATCACCTTCCTCTCCTCCAAGTCCTTCAAAATGGATTGTGGCTGACTGGTCTGTAGTTCCCCGGATTCTCCTTCTTCCCTTTTTTAAAGATGGGCACTATATTTGCCTTTTTCCAACTGTCCATGACCTCCCCCGATCGCCACGAGTTTTCAAAGATAATGGCCAATGGCTCTGCAATCACATCAGCCAATACTCTCAGCACCCTCGGATGCATTAGATCTGGACCCATGGACTTGTGCATGTCCAGCTTTTCTAAATAGCCCTTAACCTGTTCTTTCACCACTGAGGGCTGCTCACCTCCTCCCCATTCCATGCTGCCCAGTGCAGCAGTCTGGGAGCTGACCTTGTCTGTGAAGACGGAGGCAAAAAAAGCATTGAGTATTTCAGCTTTTTCCACATTATCTGTCACTAGGTTGCCTCCCTCATTCAGTAAGGGTCCCACACTTGCCCTGACCTTCTTGTTGCTAACATACCTGTAGAAACCCTTCTTGTTACCCTTCACATTCCTTGCTAGCTACAACTCCAATTGTGCGTTGGCCTTCCTGATTACACCCCTGCATACTCGAGCAATATTTTTATACTCCTCCCTAGTTTCCACTTCTTGTAAGCTTCCTTTTTGTGTTTAAGCTCACCAAAGATTTCTCGGTTAAGCCAAGCTGGTTGCCTGCCCTATTTGCTATTCTTTCTGCACATCGGGATGGTTTGTTCCTGTTCCCTCAATAAGGCTTCTTTCGAATACATCCAGTTCTCCTGCAGACCTTTCTCCCTCATATTAGCCTCCCAGGGTATGTGTATGTGTAGTTACATGCTGCAGTGAATGGCAGGCTGTATCTTCACCCACTGTGGTATGTAGTTACATGTGGCTGTGAAAGGCTTCAGCAAAGGGGTGACAGCGGGGAAAGTCTCCAGCAGCTCCATGCTGCCGGAGCCTCTCACTGCGTTGGGGAAAGGCCCTGGGAGGGAGGAGCTGCTGGAGGCTTTCCCCCATGAAATTAAAGACTCTGGCAGTGGGGAAGCAGAGGGACATTACATTGCTAAAAATAGGAGTGCAGATGTGGGAGACACTGCTTGGGTAGGGTAGGGTAGATACACTAAGATTCAGGCATATAGGGCACTCTACTCTACTATGCAGTGCCTCAGCATCTACACTGCTATTTACACCTGTGCTAGCTGGGTATGCAGTATCTGCATGTACACTCTACAGTAAATGTAGACCTACTCTAAGTGACTTGCCAAAGGTCATACACAAAGTCTGTAGAAGAGACAGGAGCTGAACATAGGTCTCCTGAATTACAACCCAATTCCCTAGTCTCAGGACCATCTTTTCTTTAGTTCAGTTGTCTTGTTACACCTAATGCTTTACAACAAGGATGATTTAGCTCAATAATTCTACTACAGTGTGAACTCACACATATGGCACATCCTGTATATTCCATAACATGGATTAAATAACACAAACATTAATACATTAAACTGGAATAGAAACGCTTCATGTGTGTAATGTGGCTGAGTTATGTGAGTGCAAAACAGCTTCAGTGGAGTGCTACAAGGGATGACCTTGGCCCATTAACTCTTGGAATTTCCTGATCTGAGGGCTTGATTGAGCAGTCTAAACACTGTGTTTAACAGTAGGCTTTATATTTGGTCTTACATTAGGTACATTTTCTAATGCTTTGACATACTCTGTATTATACAGTATTTTTTTTAATAACATTTAAGTAGTTGGAAAACATTTTTTTTTCCTTCACGGGAACTTTCACAGAGGATTCATACAGTCTATGTTCACTCTGCCAAAGCACTCTAAATGTTGAAACACTTTTCCAGGAACACTACCTCTTGACGGCTTTACTTCTGAGAGTGACTGTGTGTGTGTGGCGGGGCATTTATAATAGGCCGTCTTTTTGTTTAATTCCTAACCAGTCACAAGTGTTAGTCCCCAGTCCTGCAATTGGATCTACGTGGGTGGCACCTTGGTGCCTCTGCAGAGCCTGGCTTAAAGTTAATGGGGCTTGGCCTGTGTAGCCCACTGAGAGGGTGTTACAAGTCCATCTCTGTGCCTGATCCACAATGGATATGAGTCTACTACAGCTCCATTTATAAGCCTTGGCTCTTTTCCTCACACTGCATAAATTCCATGCTTTTAGCTATGGAGGTGCCTAGTTCACTCCTGCATGTGTTGACCAAGAT
Source organism: Mauremys mutica (assembly GCF_020497125.1). Taxonomy (NCBI): domain Eukaryota; kingdom Metazoa; phylum Chordata; order Testudines; family Geoemydidae; genus Mauremys; species Mauremys mutica. Next base: position 269,320,926 of record NC_059073.1, read on the forward strand.
GGAGGCTGTCACACGTGCACACAAAGGGACACCCATTTGGATTGAATTGCAGGACCAGGCCTTTAGAAACTACATGTGGTGTTGCAACTGCTGAGTTTCTTAACACTGAGTAAAAATAACTCTTGGGGTTGTGTGACGTGTACACTTGTTTGAGTTGTGAACCTTGCAATCTTTTGGGGGGAGTATATATGGTATTCCAAAAACTACTTTGAATCTGAAAAACTGTATTTCTTGTAAATTAACCCCAGGTTTCTTTATAATAATAAGACATATATCTATCTCCTAGAACTGGAAGGGACCTTGAAAGGTCATTGAGTCCAGCCCCCTGCCTTCACTAGCAGAGCTAAGTACTGATTTTTGCCTCAGATCCCTAAGTGGTTCCTTCAAGGATTGAACTCACAACCCTGGGTTTAGTAGGCCACTCCTCAAACCACTGAGCTATGCCTCCCCCTTTCCTAAGAGTGAGTCAAATAAAACAGTTTTTTCTAGTTACCAGGAAGCTCGTGTTGTGTATTTGGATAGAATACCTCTTGGACACTGTTACAGGCTGGCAGCAATATGTGGCCTGTATATATTTCTTTTTTTTCTGCCCTTCTTACTACAGTCCTTCTATATCTGTTTTTGCATTAAGACCCATTTTTCAAAGTCGATCTTATATGAAATATGTTCCCAATAATATTTTAACTTTCAAGCCCACAACATTTGAGTGGGCTCAACATTAGACCACATGAGGCCAGAGCTTTAGCTGGTGCAGATCACTATTACTCAGATTTGGCCCCTGATTTCACTCAGACCTCATAACTGCCTGTACAGACATTTTGGTTCTTCTTTCTACAGTGTTTTATCCTTATTAGACATTGTAGCAATTTCATCCTCCTGCATAGGCATTGATTAGTTTTGTGGTGACCAGGAATTCATTGTTTGGAGTCTTAGGGCATGGGCTTCTCTTTCAACTACTCTTTCCCTTATGTTAGAGCAGGGGTAGGAACCTATGGCACGGGTGCTGAAGGCGGCATGCGAGCAGATTTTCAGTGGCACTCACACTGCCCGGGTCCTGGCGATCTGTCCGGGGAACTCTGCATTTTAATTTAATTTTAAATGAAGCTTCTTAAACATTTTAAAAGCCTTATTTACCTTACATACAACAATAGTTTAGTTATATATTATAGACTTATAGAAGGAGACCTTCTAAAAATGTTAAAATGTATTACTGGCACGTGAAACCTTAAATTAGAGTGAATAAATGAAGATTCGGCACACCACTTCTGAAAGGTTGACGACCCCTGTGTTAGAGCTTCATTGGTTGAACGCAACTACATCAGCAGGCAATTTTTTTTTAACACTTCGGGAAATATCACGGATTTTTTTTTTAATGCAGCAGGCTTATTTTCTTGGTTCTAATGAAAAGGATCATTTTAAAGTCTCTCTTTCTCTCCTCTGTTAGATTTGTACTTTATTGTAGTCTCTTCACCAAGCAGGCGAAGATTGGATAAAGGAACATATGATTTGCCATACCAGTTTAGATCATTGATTCATCAAGTCTGGTACCCAGCCTCCAGCCATATCAGAAGAAGGTGTCCCCCAACTCCAGTCAATAAAGCAATATTGCACATGGGGTTGGGGACTGGATATACCAGTCTGATCAGCTACCTCATGAAGCATGAGCTTGGATAACTCTTAACACATGTGTAATGTAAACAAAAGGAAAAACAAAAATAATTTTCTTCCATGACAGGTTAGAAAAGAAAAATTGCACCACTAGCCTGGAATGAAAGAGCTATGCGAGAGAAATCCGGCTGCTGGGGAAATGGCTTTTGGCCAGGTTAACATACACAAAAGTATTTTCCTTACACATTTCCTCCCTCCCTCTTCACCCTGCCACCCCACTTGTTCTGTATGCAAACACAGTCTTTGAATGGTGACCTGCAACAGGAAGCATTCCTCTTTCAGCACATATTACTATGCTCCAGGAAGTGAATGTGTTCCTGCTAGTGGAAATAATGCATTGGGTGACCAGAAACACACCTGCAGGAGCTCATCTTTAAAGGGTGAGCTTCAGATCCTCCAAAACGTTAAGGAAAAGTTGTAGGGAAAGATGGATCCCTGCCATGTCCTTTATTCAGAACACAGTGCAGAACTGAGAGGAAGAGAGGCTCCTAAAGGACATTAAATATCATGCAGCATCATTCACTTAGGGCTAGACTCAGCCTTTTCTCAATACCTTGTGTCAAGGGTGGTGTATAGGTGTATGGCTCCAGGAGGTGCCTTGGGAAGGAATTAGCTCAGTCACAATTCCTTCCCTACTCCCTGACAGCAGTAATTTGCACCTGCCATTTACCCTGGGGCTGGTTTTTGCTCTGCTGACACATGACATAATAGGTTGAACACAATACATGGTCAATAAATAACTTTACTAGTGAACTTAAACCAAAACCAAAACCAACCCCAAAATCAGCATGAGGAACAATACTATAATGGTCAAAGCATGAAAGCAAGCCTGGGCACTCTCTTCCTCAGCTCCTGCGAAAAGAAACAAAGAAGGAACACGATCATTAGGAAGTTCAGCATTGTCAAAATAGTTAGCACACTTGCTATACTTATTGTATTAAGTCTAAGGTGGCTCAGGGTTGGTGTTACAGTTCAAAGATAGCCAGAGCAGGGTCTCCCGGACACCAAAGCTCTGCAACAGAGTAGAGGAAACACAAGCACATAGTGATCTGTAATCTCACCATAGTAGAAACGGACACAGACACTATGTCAAGCCTCCAGATGAACTAAAACCTCTCCCCTTGAATCCCCTGGAGGGACCAGTACCACATGAGAGACAGGAGATGAGAGAAACTGACATGGGTTGGAGGGAAACTCCGAAAAGGATGTTCTTCCTCCAGGCCCTGGCCCAGAACCTACAGGGAAACACTGAGAGAAGAAAGTTGCTCATTTTATAATATAATCAAGGCTGATGCTTCTCAGCCTTTCCAGATGACTGTACCCCTTCCAGGAGCCTGATTTGTCTTGTGTACCCCAAGTTTCACCTCACTTAAAAACTACTTGCTTACAAAATCAGACATAAAAATGCAAAAGTGTCACAGCGCATTAATACTGAAAAATTGTCACTTTCTCATTTTTGCCCTATATTTATAAAATAAGTCAATTGGAATATAAATATTGTACTTACAGTTCAGTGTATCGTATATAGAGTAATTTAAACACATCATTATCTGTATAAAGCAACAAAGAATCCTGTGGCACCTTATAGACTAACAGACGTATTGGAGCATAAGCTTTCGTGGGTGAATACCCACTTCGTCAGACGAAATTTTAGTTTATACTGACTTTTTATGTGACCTGTTTGTAAAAGAAGGATAATATCTAGATGAGTTGATGTACTCCCAGAAGACCTGTGCGTACCCCCAAGGGTATGCATACCCTGGTTTGAAAACCACTGGTCAAGGCTATGCTGGGGTTCCCCTGAGACCTCTTCTATTTGGTTCCCCAAGAATTCAGTTCAACTCCAGTCCTTTATTTGGCATACAGCAGAGCTACACTTAATTGATGAGACTCAAGTGCAGGGGTGGCTATAAGACATGCCACACATCCAGAGTTACACGGCAAACCTTTTCCTTTGTATACATTTACACATTACATTGCATTTACTGTATGTTGTGTTACACGTTTTGGGATTGCCTCGGTCACTTAGCAGGAATCAATCCTTGTACAGCATGCTCTGTCCATGCACAACTTACTCTTTATGCCTCATCTTACATTCCAGGCTTTTTTATATTTTGTAGATTTTTTATAGCATGATAAAAGGCAAAGTTAAAATCACTGAAGAATACTTTAAAGGCGGAGCAAGTTTATAATATGGGATTATGCCGTAGTGGGCTATACCAGAGGAGGTTTGTACTTTAAGACTAGTATTAATAATTAATTACAACTATTGTGGTCTTGATAAATGTGTTGCTGGGCAGCAAACGTAAAAAAAAATTAACCCCACGCCCCCAAATGCAAATAAAATAAATGCTAATATAAAAAAGAAAAACACAAGCCGTGGCATGTAGGCCTGGTTTAACATTAGTCATTGGCTATGGGTGAGGCTAGATTTCTTGGGAGACAGGAACAGGGAGGTAAATGGATCAACCTGCTGGAAACAGAATGTTTGTACTAGCAAAGATATGGGGGGGGGCATGCCCAGGAAACCATTTACAATGGACAGAATAACAATGGATAAAATAAGCCTGGAACGTAAGATGAGGTACAGAATAAGTCGTGCGTGGACAGAGCGTGCTGTATGGTGATTGATTCCTGCAAAGTGACCAAGCCAATCCCCAAACGTGGGATGCAGTGTCTAGTAAATGCAATGTAAAGTGTAAATGTACATCAAGAAAGAGGTTTGCTGTGTAACTTCGGATGTGTGGCATGACCTGTCACTACCCCCTCTGCTTGAGTCTGATCTGTCAAAACAAAAATGTTTTGCTGGCTGTCTGAGTTGAGTACCACTGTTCAGTTGGCTAGTCTGGCATGCAATAGGCTTGGTAAGCATTGAGAAAGAAAACCTTTAGAGAAGAGTCATTAGCAACAAATCCTACATCTTGGCAGGAGGTAAGACTAGATGATCCTTGCAGTCCCTTCTATGATTCTTTAAGTGAAAGGAGATTAAAGCCTGAAGACTTTATGTATCTGGAGGGTGATATTATGATAGGTTCTTATGTTTCCAGACTTTTAAGCTATTTGCTAGGAAGCGTTACAAAAGTATTATATTAATTATAATCTAAAGTTTCCCACTGAAATATTTAGCCAATCTTATAGGCAAAAGTATGTGTTCATTTATATTCCCATCTGCACATCTCTTGAGAGCCATTTGCTGTTCCAGTAGTCAAGACAGCGATCAAACATTGAAATAAAATTACTGCCATAACTTAGCAGTAGAAGTTAGGTCTCTTAATTCAAACAACAGTGCTAACTAATTTGTCCTTGTCAACATTAAATAAGTAACCAAAATATATGTATTTGAAGTCCCTGGGGAGCAAAGGAGAAAGACATGAATAATTATTTGGGTTTTTTGTCATTACTGCCCTGATTAATGTTGTAATGTAAATAGGTCGTTCTCTGGTATATGTTTTGTAACTGCTGTTAAGTCTGAAGAAGGCTAGTGTATAGATATAATGATGATACTGTATTTTTCCATCCTAGCCATCAATTAATAGTAAACCATGGTGGATATAACAATAATATATACTGAGTTCATAAAGAGATTATGTTGCCATGTAAATTAACACAAGTTTCTTTCCTTTGAATTTGCTACATAACAATGTTTTAAAATGCAAGTTTTCACTGGAAAAACATAAATTAATTCTCTAACGTGTTTATTTCAAAGAAAACCATCACAATGTGAAAGGAACATACAATGATGAAGTGCTGCCTGCATGAGTCTTCCGTTAGCCTGAAACAGAGTTCTTAAATGACAAATTCTTCTCAAAGGGATGTCAACTCTGAAGCCTCATGACAACACTTTAACCATGTTACTACTACTCATTTTAGCAGAAACATCAAGCCAATGTACTTCTCTACCTGGGTTGGATGTATGGCAGATAATGTATTGTACTGTGAGGCATATAGTTGATAACAAGATTAATGAGAAATGAAGAATTCAATTCCCTCCTCTTCCAAATTTAATGTCATGTCTGCCCCTGCTAAAAAAGCAGAACTATAGGAAGATGTATCTTCTCTTCATTAGCAAGAGCCTCAACAGCTTCCTGGTTGTCAAAAAACAAAGCCACATGCTTGTGTGTGCACCAAAAGCCCAACTGCTCCCTATCAAACTTGCCCTGACAACATCTACACTTGTCCATTCCAGTAACTTGTCACTTAAAGTCGTCCCAGTTAACATTGATTTGTTGCTTATTAACTAGAGAACATGGTCGTTTAAAGTTGCACAATGCTCCCTTATAACGTTTGGCAGCCTCCTGCTTTGTCCATTGCTTGCAGAAAGAGCAGCCCGTTGGAGCTAGCTGGTGGGGGCTTGGAACCAGGGTGGACCAGCAGCCCCCCTACCAGTTCCTCGCTCTCCTAATTTCCCTGTGCAGCAGCCGCCTAGCAGGCTATCAATTGCTGGCAGTTCAGCTGTCTCTCCCCCTACTGCCATGTGCTGCTCCTGCCCTCTGCCTTAGAGCTGCTCCTGGGAGCCTCCTGTTTGCTGTGCGGGGGGGAAGAGGTGGGCTAATGTCAGGGTGTCCCCCTCCCACCACTCCTGCCCCCCGCTTACCCCATCGACATAGAACGTAGAGGGACACAAGACAGGGCTCAGGAGGGAGGGAGCTTGCGGGAAGCAGCTGCTGTCTCAACTTGCTAATCTACTTTAAAAAACAATGTGCTTAGAGTGGGGTCCGCGTACTTAAAGAGGCAATGCGCATCTCTCTCTCTCTCACACACACACAGCGTGTGTGTCTCTGTCTGCCATGCTGTCTCCCCTCCCTCCATTGGTGCTGCCTTGTAGAGTATGAGGCAACATTAACAACGTGTTAACCCTTGAGGGCTCAGCCGAGTTCTAGTTCATCATTTAGCAGTAAGGCATTCCTTGGGAAATATCCCACCCTGTGACTCCACCACCTCAACCAAGCTTCACAATCATCATTGCTGGGTACAGTATTAAACTGTTTAAATCATATATATATATATATATATATATATATATATTCTTTTGTCTGGTGAAAAAAATTTCCCTGGAACCTAACCCCCCCATTTACATTAATCCTTATGGGGAAATTAGGTTTGCTTAACATTGTTTTGCTTAAAGTCACATTTTTCAGGAACATAACAACTACAACATTAAGCAAGGCGTTACTGTAAAAATATGTAGCACTCTGAATATCTTAAATTTGAGGGACCAGAATGTAACCATGAATAGTGGACATGATGCTGAACACAACGTGTCCTTGTCTATGCTAATTGCAAAGTCGTGGTTAATATCATGTTAGTTAACTCAACCCTGCAAGGTGGTGTCCTAACCCAATAAAGTGAAGATAAGGCCTTTGTGTTGGCACTGAGTAGCTGTGCTAGTTGGTTTAGGAACTAAAGAGCCAGGAAGAACTGCAGGGCATATCTGTGCCCAGCACTCTGAATAAAGAAACCTGTGTATATTCATGACACCCAAGTCCTGTCTCTACTGTGAGTGATTCCAGAGGATGGCTTTTTGTTTGGCACATAGCTTCTGCCACTGATAATAGGGAATCTTAACCAAGAAAGAGAGAAACCTAGAATAATTTACAGGTGGAGCTGAGGGCAGAATGAAACTGACCAACAATACTGACAAAACCAAACCCAGGGGAATCAGTTCCTCCACCCTACAGCTGGTTCCAAATGTAAATCATTTACATAGATATTTCTTGAATCCGAAAGACTAGACTCAGCTCCCTTTCTAACATAAAAGGAGCATAAATAGCAGCTGCTGGGTTATGACCAGTATGAAGATTAAACCAATTTGAAATGATATGGTTTAATTTGCATCTTGCATCAAAATTGTGACATGTACATTCTACAATGATTAAAAATTCCTAAAAATTTATAATTCATATAAGATCTTGAAGGCTTGACATTCTTAAACTGACCTATAGTGGAACTTTGCTGTATTCATTTAAACTTACAGTGAGGCCAATCATAGAAGCTTATAAACCAGAGATATGAAAGACCCCCTAGTTCAATTAGTCCATCATATACTTTGTTTCTAGTCCAGTTTTCTATAACTTTGTCTAGTTTAGCTTTCCACTTCTTCCCTTAGGAGAGCATTCCATGGTTTTAGAATGTCTTGTCAGGAAGTTTCCCTGGTGTTTAGCCTAAGTTTCCTTTTCTTAATTTCAGTCCATTATTTCTGCTGCTTACATTACCCTAAATAATTTATCTCCCTCATTGATGTATGCATACTTCATATAACTTTAGATGGTTATGATGTCAGACCTTTGTTGTCACTTAGATAATCTATACTTTACACACACACACGAGTCAAGCACTTAAAAGTTAGGAAATGCCCAAAATAAGGTTGCTAACATTTTTGGCCCCTTTGTGTGTATGCATTTTGATACATTTTATTTTTGTAATCACATTTTTTTCCCCACAGGACCCCTGTCTCATTGAATGCACAGACAGGATGGTGCTTGCTTAGTGTGATTTCAATATTCCTTTTTTAACCTCCTCATTCACTGTGTGGCCCTAGGCTTGTTTACAGGGTACCATCCAAAACCTGCACTGAAGCCAGAATTATTTATATCCTCATGGGAGCGTCTAGGATGCTCTCACCACAGTATCTGAGTGCTTCACAAGCAGTAATGAATTTATTAGGGCTGTCGCTTAATCTCAGTTAACTCGTGATTAACTCAAAAAATTAATCACAATTAATCACACTGATAAACAATAGAATACCACCTGAAATTTATAATATATTTTGGATGTTTTTTTCTACATTTTCAAATGTATTGATTTCTATTGCAACATAGAATACAAAGTTTACAGTGCTCTCTTTATATTATTACTTTTGATTAAAAATATTTGCATTGTAAAAATGATAAAAGAAATAGGATTTTTCAGTTCACCTCATACAAGTACTATAGTGCAGTCTCTTTATCTTGAAAGTTTAACTTACAAATGTAGACTGTTTTTGTTACATAACTGCACTCAAAAACAAAACAATATAAAACTTTAGAGCCTAGAAGTCCACTCAGGCCTCCTCCTTGTTCAGCCAATCACTAAGAGAAACAAGTTTGTTTACATTTATGGGAGATAATACTGCCCGCTTCTTATTTACAATGTCACCTGAAAGTGAGAACAGGCAGTGTTGTAGCCAGCATTGCAAGGTATTTACGTGCCAGATATGCTAAACATTTGTATGCCCCTTCATTCTTCGGCTACCATTCCAGAGGCATGCTTCCATGCTGATGATACTTGTTAAAAAAATAATACGCTAATTAAACTTGTGACTGAACTCCTTGGGGGGAGAATTGCATGTCTCCTGTTCTGTTTTACCTGCATTCTGCCATATATTGAATGTTATAGCAGTCTAGGATGATGACCCAGCACATGTTGTTTTAAGAACATTTTAACGGCAGATTTGGCAAAATGCAAAGAAGGTATTAATGTGAGATTTCTAAAAATAGCTACAGCACTTGACCCAAGATTTAAGAATCTGAAGTGCCGTCCAAAATCTGAGATGCACGAGATGTGGAGGATGCTTTCAGAAGTCTTAAAAGCGCAACACTCAGATGCGGATACTACAGAACCCGAAGCACCAAAACAGAAAATCAACCTTCTGCTGGTGGCATCTGACTCAGATGATGAAAATGAACATGTGTCGGTCTGATCTGCTTTGGACCGTTATTGAGCTGAACCCATCATCAGCATGGACACATGCCCTCTCATCAGCAATAGTGGTTGAAGCATGAAGGGACATGAATCTTTAGCGCATCTGGCATTTAAATAACTTGTGACGCCGGCTACAACAGTCGCATATGAATGCCTGTTCTCAATTTCAGGTGACATTTTAAGCAAGATGCGGGCAGCAGCATCTCCTGCAAATTGTAACCAAATTTGTTTTTCTGAGCGATTGGCTGAAGTATGACTGAATGGACTTGTAGGCTTTACAGTTTTACGTTGTTTTATTTTTGAATGCAGTAATTTTTTTTGGTACATAATACTACATTTGTAAGTTCAACTTTTATGATAAAGAGATTATCTGTACTTGTATTAGTTGAATTGAAAAATACTATTTCTTTTGTTTTTTAGAGTGCAAATATTTTTAATCAAGAATAAATATAAAGTGAGCACTGTACACTTTGTATTCTGTGTTGTAATTGAAATCAATATATTCAAAAATGTAGAAAACATCCAAAATATTTAAATAGATGATATTCTATTATTGTTTAACAGCACGATTAATCTCACGATTCATTGTGATTAATTTTTTTTAACTGCTTGACAGCTCTAGAATTTATCTTCACACCCTATGAGATCAGGTATTACTAGTCCCATTTTACAAATGAGGAGCTGAGGCAAAGAGAGATTAAAGCCAAAACTGTCACAAGCTTCCACTGACTTTGGGAGCCGAACTTGAGACATTTAAGGGCTGTTTATTTCCAGAGTTCTTAGGAATCAAGATTTTTATAGAACTTAATTTGTCCAGAGCATGCCTCCATTTTCAATTGAAAATGTCAAACTAAATTTTGTTGAGCTTTTCATGCTGAAGGAAGCTTCAATATTTTGACTTTTTGTCCCAATTTGGGACGAAAACGAGTATTGCAATATTGGGATTTTCTGCTGGATGGAAATTCCATTTTGTTATTCACTCTAGAAATTACATTAAAAAAGAATCCTACCTCTGTTATGTGCCACTGTACCCTGCTGATCCCTGCATCATCACCATCATTTTAACCCTGACCCATAAGCAGTGCGGCACAGATGACTACCGTTTGAGTTATGTTAACTGGCACCAGGAGAAGGCTGTTATCCCATACAAAGTGGATTGGCTGAGGTTCTTGGTGAGAAATAGCTCTTTTTGTTTCCTTTCCCTCTCCTTGAGAAGGATCTTGGGGAACTCCTGTCCCATGCAGTGCCTCAGAGAGAGAGAGAGATGGGCTGCGGGGGCCAGGAGGGTAGTCAGGAGGAGCCTGGCCTAGTTCTTTTCCCCAAGGGGTTACAGCTGCTGTAGTAGCTCCCAGGTCATCACAAAGCAGCATGCACTGCTACTGCTTTGGTAATGGTGTGAGCTCAGCTCTTCAGAATGTTCATTTATTGTTTTGGCAGGCTGCCAACATATTTCTGGGGAACCTAGGAGAAAGAAGTGAAATGGTGATTTTTTTTCAACAGTTTATAGCTTGGCTAAACCTGAATGGAATTTCACGAGATAAGGAAAAGGCACTTCTCTAGCCTATGGGCTTCCTTCCTGATGAACTTCAAAGGCCTGCTGCAAACAGTTGAGGTATTAGAATTTCTTAAAAAAGGGATATAAGATTTTATTTTTATGATGGGAAGTTCTAGGCAACATAAATACGGGCTTGGGGTTGCCACTACTGCTCCCTATAATCTAGGGGTATGTCTACACTACAAAATTAGGTCGATTTAATATGTCAATTGTTTAGAAATCGATTTTGATGTAGTTGATTATGCGTGTCCCCACTTAAGACCATTAAGTCGGTGGAGTGAGTCCACAGTACCGAGGCTAGCGTCGACTTTCAGAGCATTGCACTGTGGGTAGCTATTCCACAGTTCCCACAGACTCCACCATCATTGGAATTCTAGGTTGAGCTCCCAATGCCTGATGGGGCAAAAACATTGTCACGGGTGGTTCTGGGTACATGTTTTCAGCCCCCTTCTCCCCCCACATGAAAGCAATGGCAAAAAATCATTTCTCGCCTTTTTCCCTGGGTTACCTGTACAGACAACATAGCACGGCAAGCTTGGAGCCCACTCAGCTCACTGTCACTGTACGTCTCCTGAGTGCTGCTGGCAGATGCGGTACTGCAGAGCTACACAGCAGCAGCTCCTTGCCTTTGCAAGTTAGTGAAGATGGTTACCAGCTCTATTGTACTGTCTGCTGCTGTCTCCTGGTTCCTCCTGGCCAGCTTTGGTGAGGTCGGTTGGGGGCTCCTGGGCAGACATGGGTGCTCCTGGCCAGCTTTGGTGAGGTTGGTCGGGGGCGCCTGGGCAGACATGGGTACTCCTGGCCGGCCTCAGTGAGGTCGGTTGGGGGCGCCTGGACATAAATGGGAGTGACTCCAGGTCATTCCCTTCTTTAAGTTTCATCTAATGGAGATTCAGTCCTGCCTGGAATATCAGGCAAGCCTACCAAAGAACCAGAGAGGCAAACAGCCACTCTGGGTCAGAGCCCCAGACATCCTGCTTCTTTGACAAGCTGCATGCCATTCTAGGGGGTGCCCCTACAACTACCCCATCCCTGTGCTTCCCTCCTCCACCACCCTTCCCGGGCTACCTTGGCAGTTATACCCCAATTTGTGTCATGAATTATTAAAGAATGCATGAATTTGAAACAATGACTTTATTGCCTCTGCAAGCGGAGATCAAAGGGGGGAGGGGAGGGCGGTTGGCTTACAGGGAAGTAGAGTGAACCACCATTCTGCACTTGCCCAGTCTATAGCTGAACTGCTCCTTACTACTGTCCAGGCTTCATGAGCCATGGGAGCAAGGGATAGGCTGGGGTATGTGCAACCGCGTGGTGCTACTGACTGGGAGAGCAGCCTGAGGCAGAAGCCTCCAGCTGGCATGATATTCCAGGCAGGACTGAATCTCCATGAGACAAAACTTAAAGAAGAGAATGACCTGGAGTTATTCCCATTTTTGTCCAGGATCCCCCGACCGACCTCACCGAGGCCGGTCAGGAGCACCCATGTCTGCCCAGGCACCCCCGACCAACCTAACCGAAGTTGGCCAGGAGCACCCACGGGACGATGACAATGGCTAGCAGTCGTATTGTACTGTTTGCCATCCGCAGGCCAAGCAAAGGGGGTGCTGCTGTGTAGCACTGCAGTACCACGTCTGCCAGCAGCACCCAGGAGACGTACGGTGACAGTGAGCTGAATGGACTCCATGCTTGCTGTGGTATATCGTCTACACGTGTAACCCAGGAAAAAAAGGGAGAAACGATTTTTTGCCATTGCTTTCACGGGTGGAGGGCTGATGACATGTACCCAGAACCACCCACAACAATGTTTTTGCCCCATCAGGCATTGGGTGTGCAACCCAGAATTCCAATGGGCTGCAGAGACTGCGGGAACAGTTCAGTAAGCCAACCCCGTAAGCCATGTCATCAGTTGCCCCTCCCTCAGTGAGAGCAACGGCTGAGAATCATTTCGTGTCTTTTTTTCCACGCAGATGCCATACCACAGCAAGCATGGAGCCTGCTCAGATTGCTGCGGCACTTATGAGCACTGTAAACACCACGCACATTATCCTGCAGCGTATGCAGAACCTGCAAAAGCAGGCGAGGAGGTGCGATGACGAGAGTGATGAGGACCTGGACACAGACTTCTCTCAAAGTACTGGCCTCGGCAATTTGGCCACCCTGGTGGCAATGGGGCAGGCTCATGCCATGGAACGCCGATTCTGGGCCCGGGAAACAAGCCAAGACTGGTGGGACCATATAGTGTTGCGGGTCTGGGATGATTCCCAGTGGCTGCGAAACTTTCACATGTGTAAGGGCACTTTCATGGAACTTTGTGACTTGCTTTCCCCTTCCCTGAAGCGCAAGAATACTAAGATGAGAGCAGCCCTCACAGTTCACAAGTGTCATAGGTCTCACCCGCACTTAGAGCTGTTGGGTTCTAATATGGGGACCTGCATGAAATTTATCTCTAAACTAAAATCCTAGTTTAGATCTAGTAAAAGCTGCCACCACCCAATCAGGTACGTGGATTGGGACACAGTCCTTCCCCAAAATCCTTGGGGATCCCAAGAGCCCCAAATCCATGGAGTTCTTACACCCAGGAGAAATAACCCATTCCCCACTGCTTCCTCCCCCCTCCCTTTTCCTAGGAGAGACACCGGGATCTAACTACAGAGGGATACCTCCCTCCTCCTCTTTCCCTGAGAATCCACCCAAGGAAAGACCAACCAAGTGAGTGGCGATAGCCCTCTGGGAGCTTGCAACGCCAGACAGCTACTGGTCAGTTTGGAATCAATTTGGAGTGGGCAAATCTACTGTGGGGGCTGCTGTGATCCAAGTAGCCAATGCGATCACTGAGCTGCTGCTATCAAGGGTAGTGACTCTGGGAAATGTGCAGGTCATAGTGGATGGCTTTGCTGCAATGGAATTCCCTGACTGTGGTGGGGTGATAGATGGAACGCATATCCTTATATTGGCACCGGAGCATCAAGGCAGCCAGTACATAAACCGAAAGGGGTACTTCTCAATGGTGCTGCCAGCACTGGTGGGGATCACAAGGGATGTTTCACCAACATCAACGTGGGATGGCCGGGAAACTCGCATCTTCAGGAACTCTGGTCTGTTTGAACAGCGGGAGAAAGGGACTTACTTTCCAGATCAGAAAATAACCAGTGGGGATGTTGAAATGCCTGTAGTTATCCTGGGGGACCCAGCCTACCCCTTAATGCCATGGCTCATGAAGCCATACACAGGCACCCTGGACAGTAGTGAGGAGCTGTTCAACTGCAGAATGGTGAAAGAATGTGCCTTTGGACATTTAAAAGTGCACTGATGCAGTTTACTGACTCGGTTAGACCTCAGCGAAACGAATATGCCCATCGTTATTACTGCTTGATGCGCACTCCACAATATCTGTGAGAGTAAGGGGAAGACGTTTATGGTGGGGTGGGAGGTTGAGGCAAATCGTCTGGCTGCTGATTATGTGCATCCAGACACCAGGGCAGTTAGAAGAGCGCAGCAGGGTGCGCGGCGCATCAGAGAAGCTTTGAAAACCAGTTTCATGACTGGCCAGGCTACAGTGTGAAAGTTCTGTTTGTTTCTCCTTGATGAACACCCGCCCCCTTGGTTCACTCTACTTCCCTGTAAGTCAACCGCCCTCCCCTCCCCCCTTGGATCACCACTTGCAGAGGCAATAAAGTCATTGCTGTTTCAAATTCATGCTTTCTTTATTAATTCATCACACAAATGGGGGGATAACTGCCAAGGTAGCCTGGGAGGGGTGGGGGAGGAGGGAAGCACTGGGTGGAGTGTGGGAGGACGGGAGGAGGGAAGGACAAGGCCACACTTATTTATTGAATGCCAGCTTTCTGTTGCTTGGGCAGTCCTCTGGGGTGGAGTGAGTGGGTGCCTGAAGACCCCCCCCACCGCGTTCTTGGGCGTCTGGGTGAGGAGACTATGGAACTTGGGGAGGAGGGTGGTTGGTTACAGAGGGGCTGCAGCGGTGGTCTGTCCTCCTGCTGCCTGTCCTGCACCTCAGCAATACGCTGGAGAATATTAGTTTGATCCTCCGGTAGCCTAAGCATTGCTTCCTGCCTCCTTTCATCATGCTGACACCACCTATCATCTTGATCCTGCCATTTTTCCTCTTATCCTTGCATTAATTTTGTGCTTTTCTGCACTTTGACATTGTCTGTCTCCACGCATTATGCTGGGCTCTTTCAGTGTGGAAAGACTGCATGAGCTCAGAGAACATTTCATCACGAGTGCATTTTTTTCACCTTCTAATCTTCGCTAGCCTCTGGGATGGAGATGATACGGGGAGCATTGAAACATTTGCAGCTGTGGGAGGAAAAAAAGGGAGAGTAGTATTTAAAAAGACACATTTTAGAGAACAATGGATAGACTCTTTCACGGTGAACCAAGCTGTTAACATTATATAGCATGTGTGCTTTCTTTACAAGGTCGCATTTTGCCTCTTATATTGAGGACCTGCTGGTTTGGTGTGAGAGATCATACACGCAGGGCTGGCGGGCAACAGAATTTGGCTTGCAGGCAGTCTTGGTAAGCCACAGTCTTTTGGCTTCTTTAACCTTCATAACATGTGGGAATGGTTTCGAACAGCAGCGCCCTCATGTCCTATACCAAGCACCCGTTGGGTTGGCCATTTAAAATGGGTTGGCCATTTAAAAGGAGGAGCTGCAGTTTTCGGGTTAACATGCAGCACAAACCCAACTAAGCACCTCCACCCCACCCTATACTCTGGGATGATTGCTTCACCCCTCCCCCCACCACGTGGAACACAGCGGGGATGATTTCTGTTCAGCCACAGGCAAACAGCCGAGCAGGAATGGCCACCTCTGAATGTCCCCTTAATAAAATTCCCCTATTTCAACTAGGTGACCAGGAATGATATCACTCTGCTGAGGATAACACAGAGAGATAAAGAACGGATATTGCTTGAATGCCACTGGGACCATACGCTGCCATGCTTTGTTATCCAATGATTCCAGACTATGTGCTACTGGCATGGTAACAGAGGACGGAATAAGGCTTTTGCAAAGGCTTTGGGAGTACATCCAGGAGAGCTTCACTGAGATGTCCCTGGAGGATTTAGGCTCCATCCCCATACACGTTAACAGACTTTTCCAGTAGCTGTACTGGCCGCGAGTGCATCCCAAGTCTTCAGGGCAAATTACTCATTAAACACGCTTGCTTTTAAACCATGTACAATATTTACAAAGGTACACTCACCAGAGGTCCCTTCTCCACCTTCTAGGTCTGAGAGCCCACCTTGGGTGGGTTGGGAGGGTACTAGATCCAGGGTAAAAAACAGTTCCTGGCTGTTGGGAAAAATGGTTACTCCACTTCCTTGCTGTGAGCTATCTTCAACCTCCTCCTCCTCCTCATCTTCCTCTTCCCCCAAATCCTCATCCCTGTTGCATGAGAATCCATTGACAGAGTCAAAGCACAGGGGTGGGGTAGTTGTAGGGGCACCCCCTAGAATGGCATGCAGCTCATCATAGAAGCGGCATGTCTGGGGCTCTAACCCGGAGCATCCATTTGCCGCTCTGTTTTTTTGGTAGGCTTGCCTCAGCTCCTTAAGTTTCACGTGGTACTGCTGCGGGTCCCTGTTATAGCTTCTGTCCTTCATGCCCTGGAGGTTTTTTCAAAAGTTTTGGCATTTTGTCTTTTAGAATGGAGTTCTGATAGCACGGATTCGTCTCCCCATGCAGTGATCAGATCCCGTACCTCCCATTCGGTCACTGCTGGAGCTCTTTTGCGATTCTGGGACTCCATGGTCACCTGTGCTGATGAGCTCTGCATGGTCACCTGTTCTGATCAGCTCGCCATGGTGGCCAAACAGGAAATGAAATTCAAAAATTCGTGAGGCTTTTCCTGTCTACCTGGCCAGTGCATCTGAGTTGAGAGTGCTGTCCAGAGCGGTCACAATGGAGCACTCTGGGATAGCTCCCGGAGACCAATACTGTTGAATTGCATCCACACTATCCCAAATTCGACCCAGCAGGGTTGATTTCAGCGCTACTCCCCTTGTCGGGGAGTACAGAACTCGATTTTAAGAGTCCTTTAAGTCGACAAAAATGGCTTTGTCGTGAGGACGTGTGCGGGGTTAAATCGATCTAATGCTGCTAAATTCGACCTAAACTCGTAGTGTAGACCAGGGCTAGGACTGTTGATCTTTCCTCAAAATGCTACTTCTAGTGACAGCCAATATGACTGAAGAAGGTAACCCCTCTGTGATGTACCTAGCCAAACATGCTGTGCTGTGAGGGCCACATTGGCATTGCTGATTGGCTTGGTTTATGGGAGGGAGGAGCAAGGATTCACATACTTGCTTGTCCTGTACAAAAGCAAGGGATAGTGAGTCCTTCCTTAGAATGTACTGGTGGCGCACATTGCCTCAAATGGGGTAGGGAGGAGCTGGGTCCATAGTCCCTTTCCTGCTGCATTGGCCTGCACTGCAGGCCAGCTACCGGGATGGGCTGGGGAGAGAAATTCTTCAACATCTTAAAATATAGTATAGTAGGTGCACACCTTTCCCCCTGCGCACTGGAGAACTTGGGAAGAGACTTAGTCCTCCATAAACACAGTCCACTTCTGAGACACCCTAGTGCATAGTAACCCATTCAGGTCACTACCTTAATTGTACAATCTAGCCATAAATATGGGCCAGGGGAGAAATTCCTTTCTTTTATGAGCCTACAGCCATGCTTTATCAAATTTCCATCATGTCAAATTAACATTTTATTGGAATCAACCAGTTCAATGTCACAGACGGAGAGGGAAAAATAATAATCTCAAGGTTAGCAAATATATCCTGGTTAGCAAATATTTCTCTATTTCCAACATTACTCCAGATCCACACATTTCCAACATGGAGAAAAACCGTCTCTGAATACCAACTTGTCTCTTGATAGTTGGCTGGCAGAACAGAAGGCATCTCTACCATCATAATATTAATTGAAGCTTCAATGCAAATTCTTCTGCTCTCACTGAAGCAAGCATGAGGCTGTGTCATCTTCCTTCTGTGAGAGGAAATGAAAAAAAATCAGGCTCCATTTCATACATATTGCTAACAGTTCCGCTATGGATCATTCTTGGCATGCGCCACATTGTTATGAACTGAAGCTGGCATCAGGATCGTTGGCAGTGGCAGCTGGTGAACTGTGGGGCACAACAGAAAAAGAAAGCTAATGACCAAGTAAGGACTAACCTGGGCCCTAGATTCCTCCTCAGCTGTGAGGCTGGAATCTATGGAAGGTTGCTATGGATATAGTGTGTTCATGGTTCATATTTAGTGACACAAGCACACTCACACACACGTATGTGTCTGCGTACTTTGCTGCACCAATGCCCTCTATAGATGAACCACCACTGGTAGCAGGGGCTTCTGAGCTTGGAAGGTTGCAGAGGGGGAAAGATTCTGTCTCATTTCCCATTTAGGAGTTAGTTTACTATCCAGAAAATCTATTCAGTGTTCCTCTTTCGATTAAAAACTCATCCCTGGATCTGAAATAGCCCAAATATCTTGACCTTCAGGACAGGGCCCCTTTATTTTCTTAGGCTATTGATGACAGAGTGGGTTGTGGGGTAGGAGTCGTTGGAGAACAAAGGTTGGGGAATTTATAGTCTGGCTCGGTGGTTCTCAATCATTTCCATACAGGGACTCCTCTCCTATTTAGCTACATAGAGAGGGTCAGTAGGCTGTAACTCACTGACACCTTGTCATGACCTCCAGTTTGAGAAACTTGTGGTCTAGATGGTGGTTTGATTTACATTCTATAGGCTGCCTGGTTCATCCATATTTTGGATTAGTCTGTAGATTTAAACAATATTTGTACAAGTGCCCACATCTCCAGGATAGGGGTTTTTTGTTTCAGTAAATTAGTAATTTATGGTACTGGAATAGCATTGTTTGTAATATTTGCACAAAGTTCTAGAATATCAAGGTATTAATGATTTGTTTGTAGGCAACATAAGGCAAACACACACACTTTTGTATATTTGCTGGAATTTTATTACTTTAAAAGGATAAACTCAATTAGTAGACCTCATTAATGTCTAATATGTAACTGTTTGCATTGAATATATTTGTTCATTAGTTAGGTATTGCTGTCTATACTATCAGATAAAATGCATTGCCATGGCACAGCCCATGCTAGTCAGATCTCTCATTTATCTGATGTGTGAACGTACTACTGCCTTGACAGCTGTGTGGTTCTATCAGCCAGAGGCTAGGAATCCTAACTTGCACTTTAATTTGCTTGAAACTTGAATGCATATGAAAGTACAGATATTACCTTTGGCCAAACAGAAATGAGGTAACATATTAAATGCACCAGTGAGTAAGCAACTTTTTAGGAAGGAGTGTTAATGTTGGATTCAAATTACCAGTCTCTTTCCTGTCTGTTGTAATACATCTGAATCTTTCATCCTCATGGGCTATTGTCTCTTCTGTGTGTGGCTGGAATGCTTGGCAACACGGACAGAGGCACTCATTTCAAGGGGAGGTATATAACCCACACACACAATGATTTTGGAGGCTATATGTAGCTTGGTATCTTTGTGTGTGAACAGGATATTCAGTTGGCCGTCCTAGATTCTGAAATCCTTTCTTTCAGCTACAAAGCACAGCCAGCACATAGAGTGGCAGGGCAAACTTCCCCCCGACTGCTTCACTCACCATGTCTGACCTTGGCTTGGAGTGAGAGACTAGATAGTTCAGTCTGCACAATTGTTCAGTCCTTAACCTCCCCGAGGGGACTGCCATCTAGAGCGCTCACTGCTGTGCTTTCTTTGACACTTGCCTACTAGCAACTGGGCTGAAACCAGCAACTCCATTTACAGATCTTTAAGTCTCTCACTAATAACCCTGGCTGGATTTGAACAAGCATCCCCCCAAAATTGACTGTAGACTGGGGGGGACCCCTCTTTTTAAAAATTAGATGAAAAATCACTTATTTAAAAGAATCCTTGGAGGTAATATGATCGCAGTGGTGGCACATGCTTGGCATATAAAATGCTGGACTATCTGGCCACTTATTTCAATACATGTTCCTAATTACAGTCTCCGTATCATAAGCAATTACTGTTAAATATAGTGCATGGTGGAAGGGAGAGAGTAATCGCAGGTAGGTTTGTTTGGAGCAGCATGAGCCTGTTTTTGCCTCGGGCTTAGTTAGCTGTCAAGAAAACCCCCGGAGCACCCGCAGTTCGCAGGCTTTCCAGCAGATCACAACCAATAAAGGCGACAAGTCCAAGCTGTGGAAGGTGAGCAAACATGTGTTGTCACCATGAGCACCACAGAACAAACCACCTTTACACAAGGCACCATCGAATAATCACAAACAGTCACTTAGGTCAAAAACACTCCCTGGCTTTAGAAATATGCGAGTCTTGTATAAAGAACTGATCAAAATGAGGTCACAATTTTGTGAGGCTGGTATCTGCTTCTTTGTGGGCAATGTAAATGTTTTGCCATGTGTATTGTTTGGGCATTTGCCCCTCTCTGAGGGGGGAGGGCAAGAAATGCATCCCTGAGGCAGGAAACTCTGCAAAAGATCAGAGTGCGAAGTGATGAATATCTACTAAATATGTGGATCCACACTGCTGCCAGTTAATTCTGGTGAGAGAGAATAGAGCAGAAAAGCAGTGCATTGTGCTTATGCATGTGAAGCAGATTGTTAATGCTTGTGTGCCGTGGTGATTAGTTTATAGAAAATTAAACCCACGGTGGCCCAGATTCTGCTACCCTTACTCAAGACCAGTCGAATCTTACTCTGGGAGTAGTCTCATTGAAGCCATCAGGAGTATTTGTGGAGTAAGGTGCTACTCTACAAATACAGGGCCAGATCCTGCCACTTTTATTACATATTACTGTATGTTACTTCATGGCAATGTCATGATCCTAGGTCTTAGTGCTAGAATCATGTGCTCTATGATAGTAACCCTGTTTGTTGGTTCCCTGGTGTTTATTAATAAACAGCTACAGTACTGCTGCAGATTTGGGCTGAAACACAGGGAGCAGACATAATCTCCGGACACCTGTTTATTATTGATTTTTTTTCTTGGTTCAGAGGAAGATTAAAATCCAACCCACAAGCTCTATAGTGAATCTCAGATAATCTAAACTGTGAGGAGAGGTTAGACATCTTTTTCTAACTTGCCAAAACCTCTTTGGCCTCCAAGGATTTAGCAAAGATATTTGGGTGTCTTGACAGGTAATCATAAGAGTCCTGGTTTCAATAAGTAAGTAACTTATGCAAGTGCTCAGTTGACTCTCTGAAATTCTGCACCTTTATGGTCCTCTGTAGACAGATCATGCTTTGTGATTCTACACAAGCCCATTTTCACTGGACTGATACTTGGCTGCTGATGAGCAAGTTCATGGCTGTGACACCAACCTACCAAATCCTTCAAAACCAAGCTTCTGCATACTTTTCTGGTTGAGCTCATCCTTATATCCTGTATTTCCTATTCATCACACTCCAGAGGTGTATGCTTACTTAGCAGTCCTGCCTCTCAACACTCAGGCTAAGGGGGCATGGCGCCAAGTCATTATCTACCTATCTGAGCAGCCTGCGGAGTACTAAAACCTTGTCCAAACCAAAAAGGCTGATTTCCATCCTGTTTTTTTAAAAGGATAATACAAAACTGAATTTTCTTAAACTTAGATTTTAGTAGGGTTGGAGTCTGATTCCATTTTAATCAGGAGGTGCGTGCGCACATGCACACAGGGAAGAGGGAAATATTGAGCAGGATGGGCAAGGAGTTTCAATAAGAGAAGGTCCCATCCAGCTTTGACTTCTAAAGCTGTGTAGGCTTATTCTGCCCCCTTTTCTCACACTCAGAAGCCCCTTACGGTTCCCATGGAAGGTACTATTCAGCATGAGAAAGAGTGGCAGAATGAGATCATGAGCTATTTATGTATCTATTAGGATGTTTCCCAACATTTGCCCATGTTGAGTCAAATCTTTTTTTCCATGTTTGAAGTCCAAAATAATTGGGCTTTGTGCACGAGAGGTTTGGGAGAGGACAGATTTGTTACTTAACCCCCTACTATGAGGCAGGGTGAAGGGCTATAGCGAACAGCTGGCACTCTAGCCAGTTGTGGCTAATATATCTATACAGTTTGGACCCAGTGGAGATCTCTCTGTGACACCCTTAGTGCTAATGTAGCAAGAGCTGCCATGGAACTCAGTTCTGTGCAGTCCCCCATTTTTTAATATACATGAGTTATTTTAGATTAAGAAAAACAATGAAAGTAAAGTCTTCGAGAGAGCAGTGAGTGCATCTATCCACTTCCCCAGCAAAACGGCAACTGTGCTCCACACACAGGCAGAGCTGTTTTAAAGTTCCCAGGCAGGGGAAAGCAATGACTTCATAGTAACAGAACTACCGACACTGCACTTCCAAAGACCGGGAGCTTTAAGGTTTTTCCACTTTAACCCCCTACATATGTGCCTCCTGATATTTGCATATTAATGGCTTGTTCAGAATTTGCTTCTAAACTGAACTAATTTAAACCATTGTGCCAGTTCTCTCTTCCTTCCTAGGGGTTTGCTTTGGGTTTTGACTTAACAACAAAACATAAACTTTAGTCTAAGCTGTTTCCCTTGAGCTTGGCTGTTCCTAGGCTCTTTCTCCTCTATGTCCTATCTGCCCCTGTCTTCCCTTTTCTTCAGAGACATGCTCCAGGTCACTCCAATCCTTGGTGCTACTAGCAGCCTGAGTCAGCAGAAATACCTGCAGCTTCACGTTGGTTCCTAATACTTACCAGACAGACCCTGTTTTCCTATGCATGCTTCATGAGGCTTCATGAGTCCAATTGCAGGATCTGGCTGTTAGACTGTAAGCTCTGATTACTTAGATCGTAAGCTTTCTGGGATGGAGAATGTCATTTCATCATATGTGTCCCCCGTGCCACCTGTGGTAGGGCCCTGTTCCGTGACTCAGGTTTCAGTATGCCACTGCCATACAACTTAATAGAGCCTTTGCATTTTTTTCTGTCAAAGTTCAGAATTAAAATGAAAAATATTGTCAGTTTCAAAATTGTTTGTTTTATCAGTTCAGTAGCTGGTCAGAAAATATGAAATCCAATTAATTAAATATCAATTTTTGTGGCCTTTTTCCCAACTAAATCCAAAATTTTGACAAAAAATATATCACAGAAAAAAAACCAGTTCTGGAAAATGTTGACCAGCGATAATAAATTACCAGCTCCTTCGGATATATTCTTCCTCATAGAAATAAACATAGGAGAGGCTTCTTCATCTCAAGAGACCCAGAGCTCCATTGCAACGTTACACCGCTCCTCTAAAGGCAAAATCCATTGTCTGAAAGGATTTTTCCCTGACTGAAAATTTAAAAATATACACTTCTTTACAACAATTCTGGTGCTGTAAAACCAGCTGGGGTTGTTTGGAATTAATGAATACCTCACGACTTAGCCAAGTTCAAGGATACTCTTATCTGCTTTAGCGTTCCATGCGCAATTTGATATAGCTCTGTTACTCCATAAGGCTTACATCTCAAAACGTACTTCTGACCACTGAAAGGCAGCTTTTCAAGTTCATACATGAAACCCCCTGAGGTCTAATATATTAAAACTTCTTTAACTGATGCAATTTTAGGAGATGGAATGTAGTTTTTCTACCATATAAGGCTTTACTTTAGGGTTATTTCTTCTTTACTCTTAGAACTTATGAGCACTCTTAACTCAGGCAAATCTCCTAATGGAGTAGAACTGGAGCTTTGCCTGAATAAGGAATGCTGAATAGGGCTCTTATGGCAATATGGGATAGAAGAATTGCAGTAGTAGGCAGAGGAGAACAATAAATATGCAATTACAAAACCTGACAGTCTGCAGTCCAGTCTGCATTGCACTTAAAAGCAAGTAGGTGTACACAATGGCAGGGAGGTTAATCTTTCTAGAATCATGTTTATTATGTGTAGTATATAGAGATAGCTGATGGAAGGAAACCTTGCAGACCACCACCAGGACGTGGTACAGCACAGATGTTTCGTCTCTTCCAGAAAATGAGCCTCATTTTTCTAAGTTGGCAGAATCTGTCTCAGAAATATTTCCAAACTCAGCAGCAGTGCTTCTGTGTGCAGCTGTGGCTTGCATTTGTCAAAGCTTGTCTCAAAGTGGTGGAAGCAACTCAAAAGTTCCATCAACAGCACAGGGCACAAATACTTTGCTCTTAACATCCTGTACCTAATAGTTTTGGCCTGTTTTTGTACTGAAGGTAACACACAGTGCATTGACTCTCCCCAGTAATAGAAATAATTGCAGGGATCTCACGGTACAAACTGTACACTTAATTTTTTTATAATTGTATTTTTATGGGCATCGATTTCTTTATTATCCTCTCTGACAGTGGCTTTCTTTGTTTGTAAACCATCTTCTGAACTTGGCATATAGAGGGACTAAAAAAGACACCAAAGCTGCAGTCAGTGGTATTAACAGTGGGAACCTCAGCCTCCTATTATAGTTTAAAAGTTCTCACATTTTAGGCAGTGAGACTGTTGTGCCTTTGTTCCTCACTTTGCATATTCAAGTTATGACTTGAGAAATCCAAACAGTTGTACGTTGCTTTAATGGGTTGTAACCTACAAGTTTGTTCTTAGTGTTATAGCTTCCTGAAGTCAAGTAATAAATTACAGGGTAGGCAGTCACAAAATGATGCAAGGAGGCTATTAACGTTATCACAGGAACACTAGCCAAAATGTCTCCACCTGAAGCTTTATATGGGAATGAAACTCAAAGACTCAGCAAAATATCACAGGAATCACTGGATGATAGATTTACAGTGAATATCTTGGATGGACTTTTCTTCAAGATTTAGAGCCAATGAATATACTCTATCTGATTGTAACCATTCCAGGAAAATAAAGTTTGTTCATACAGCATATGCACCTTCATATTTTATGATATATCTACTGTTTTTGGCACTTTAATAAAAATTAGCTATTTTTCTCCTACCTGATGAATACCATCGTAGCTTCTATTACCAGAATGCTAGGCATTTTGCCTGTCTCCTAACAGTTAGTTCATGCCACTGAGATTTTAGTGTGCTCACTTGTCAGATAACTTACAATCCAGATACAGAGCTCCTTATTTTGTTGTGTTGCTGATATTAGCTCAGCAACTGAAAGGGCAGTAATTGTAGTAGGATATTAGGCCCAAGTTATGGTAGTAGGATATTATCTTTTACCTCTATGGGTCTGAATCTGACCAAGGACAATAGTGACCACATATGTCCTTATGTGTGTGTGGGTGTGCACCACTTAGATGGGACAGAACACCACACCCAGGAGGTGTGCGGGTTATACTTACTTGAATGATGTTCACTGGTTTCAGTGAAGTGAATTGGTAGTGTCTTACTGCTAGCTCTTGTCAACAGGTCTCCATCTCTCAGTATCTACTACCACCACAAATGGCACACAACATTGTCTCTTCGACATTTGTGTGGCCTCATCTGGAGTACTGTGTCCAGTTTTGGGCCCCACACTACAAGAAGGATGTGGAAAAATTGAAAAGAGTCCAGCGGAGGGCAACAAAATGTTTAGGGGGCTGGAGTACATGACTTATGAGGAGAGGCTGAGGGAACTGGGATTGTTTAGTCTGCAGAAAAGAAGAATGAGGGGGATTTGATAGCTGCTTTCAACTACCTGAAAGGGGGTTCCAAAGAGGATGGATCTAGACTGTTCTCAGTGGTACCAGATGACAGAACAAGGAATAATGGTCTCAAGTTGCAGTGGGGGAGGTTTAGGTTGGATATTAGGAAAAACTTTTTCACTAGGAGGGTAGTGAAGCACTGGAATGGGTTACCTAGGGAGGTGGTGGAATCTTCTTCCTTAGAGGTTTTTAAGGTCAGGCTTGACAAAGCCCTGGCTGGGATGATTTAGTTGGGGTTGGTCCTGCTTTGAGTAGGGGGTTGGACTAGATGACCTCCTGAGGTCCCTTCCAACCCTGATATTCTACGATTCTACAACAGGGGTTGACAACCTTTCAGAAGTAGTGTGCCGAGTCTTCATTTATTCACTCTAATTTAAGGTTTTGGGTGCCAATAATACATTTTAACCTTTTTAGAAGGTCTTTTTCTATAAGTCTATACTATATAACTAAAGTATTGTTGTATGTAAAGTAAATAAGGTTTCAGAATGTTTAAGAAGCTTCATTTAAAATTAAATTTAAATGCAGAGCCCCCTGGACTGGTGGCCAGCACCCGGGCAGTGTGAGTGCCACTGAAAATCAGCTTGTGTGCCGCCTTCGGCACCCGTGCCATAGGTTGCCTACCCCAGTTCTACAACATCATGTTGTCAGTCTTACTAAACACAATCCTAAAGATGGGCCCCGAAACTGGGACCTGGAGTGGGTCACTGCAGATGATCAGTGAAACATGGTGGTGAGGTAGAACAGTGAAGAGATGCTTGCCCTGCATATGACCACGCTGTAGTTGTTCTGTGGCTGGTTAGAGGGCTGTAGTTTATAGGGCTCTTAATCCAGCACATCCAAATTTAACACAGAAAAGGAAGTAGACAGTTGCTAGGTAACAATGTATTTCAACTGTGAAAAAGGCCACTGGCTGGAGACTTCAGAAGAGAAGAACTTGGGGCAGTACTTCAGTATATTCTTAATGCTAAGCACAGGTCATAATATAGATTACACAGAGCAATTATCACAGTTAAAATGGCTATAAACCTTTATGTTTTAGACAAAATATGTGGTGCAGAACAGATACAAATCGATGTTCTAGAAAATGTCGTCCCCCCTGCCCCAACTATGTGAAGTTAGATCTCATTACTTTAGCATACAGGTTCCTTGCAGAGGCTTCTCCTCATAGTAACACTATTGCTCTAATAATCAGATCAGTCTAAACCAAATACCCCAACACAAATTAAAATAAAAAAAAATCATCCACCCTCCCAACTCACAGTGTGCACAGCAGAAGGGAACACAGTTGGGGGAAAAGCCGAAGTGGGACTCTAGGGTGAGGGGGAATGGTAACTCAGGAATGGATGTTGCACCTTAACTCTGCTAGTAATCTTCATGCCTTGGAGAAAACAAAGGGCTGGAGGTAGGGAGTTCCCAAAAAAGAACTGGACTAAAAGGTTTGACTTTTTCTCTTTATTAAACTGTAACTTTTCTCTTGAGCCTCCAGCCCCAAACTACAAGTGAAATTTGTAAAAAGGGAAAGCTGCCTGCTGCTATATGTGACTCCCATCCCATGTGACCAGAGAGTGCAACTCAAAGCTTTAGACATTGGCAGCGCTCTGATGGACACCATAATTTTAGATATCATCATGATGCTCTTGGACAAAGTGTAGAAACTGGATTCCTGACAAGTGGTTCCTTCTGCCACGCAACAGATTTACAACACCAGATAAGTCTCATGTTGGTTTGGAAGAGTTGGTGATTTTTTTCTGAAGTCTTCTGCCTATGAGAATGTATCAGAAACAGAAACTGGTAACCTGAAGCCTAGAGTCCTAAAACTGTGACAAGGCCCTGATCCTGCAATTGGGTGCAGAAAGGTAGATCCCTGAACCTACAGCATCCCATTCAAAGTCATTGGTGCTCTACTCAGGCACAGTGGTCTGCCTGATTGCAAAACTCTTCTAGCTGGTAGTCTTGATCTCTGCACATATCCAGTGTCTGTCCTCTGAGATCAGTACTGCAACTGATAGCAGAGTCAGCTCAAATTCCCAGCCTCCTTCATGCCTGACCTTACAGGGGAAAAAGCTAATAGGTGGTTTTGTAGCCTCAGGAACTAGAGTGCATCAGGATGGCTGTAGAGCTATGAGTTCAGTTCCTGCTGGGGACCAATTTTTTTTCTTGGAAACAATTGTAGTTGCCATCACTCAGAGAAAGCAGTTGGTCAGGGGACAGGAAAAGAGAGAAAAGTGAAAGTGGGAGGGAACCAGTTTAAGAGGCCTTCCCATGTACCTGAAGCCAGTCAATGAGGACTGAGACAGTTGAAGGGTATGTCTACACACTGCAATTAAAAACCCACAGTTGGCCTGTGCCAGCTGACTCAGGCTTTCAGGGCTTGGGCTGCGAGGCTGTTTCATTACGATGTAGACTTCTAGGTTCGGGCTGGAACTGGGACCTAGGACCCTGCGAGATGGGAAGGTCCCAGAGCTTGGGCTGCAGCTCGAGTCCAGAAGTCTATGTTGCAATGAAACCTGCAGCCTGAGTCAGCTGTCATGGCCCAGCTGTGGGTTTTTAATTGCAGTATAGACATATCCACAGTTATCCATGACCCACTTGTGTGTGCGCAGAGCCAGTATGCAGGTGGGGTTCTCCACCATGAAAAGCAAGAGGTGGAGGATTTATAAAATTGATGGTATAAAAACAATTACGACTAGTTTTCTGTATGTCCTATTATTCTGATGCTGATTGCTAGGTGTTTTTCTTGTGGTAAAGAAGAAACAGGACATATCTGTATTCAGGCTGCTGAACACAGCCAAGATTCTGTAGTTTTCTCTGGGTCAGGGCCAGTGCAAGGATGTTTCGCGCCCTAGGCGGAACTTCCACCTTGCCCCCCCCGCCCCCCCGCCCTGAGGCACCCCTCCCTCCCCCGCGGCAGCTTCCCCCCTCTGCCCTGAGGCGCCCCCTTGCGGCAGCTCCCCACCCCCCACCCTCCGCCCTGAGGCACCTCTCCTACCTCAACTCACCCCTGCTCCGCGCACGAGCACCCCGAGCACGCCGTTGCTGCTTCACTTCTCCCGCCTTCCAGGCTTGCGACGCCAATGAGCTTAGGTGCCGCAAGCCTGGGAGGCGGAAGAAGTGAAGCAGCCATGGCCTCCTTGGGGAGGAGGCGGGGCAAGGGTGACCTGGGGCAGGGAGTTCCCCTGCGTGCCACCCCCCCCACCCTTACTTGCAGCAGGCGGCCCTCCCCGCGCCCCCCTGCCCCAGCTCCCTCCGCCTAAATGCCAGCGGCAACTGGGGTGGCCGAAGATTTGGCCGCCGTGGTCGCTGCTGAAGAAAATGGCGCCCCCCCTTATTCCCAGTGCCCTAGGCGACCACCTAGGTCGCCTAAATGGTTGCACCGGCCCTGCTCTGGGTCTCTAGCTTGCAGACTAACTAAATGTAACCTATACTGGCTAATGTCACCACACAGGATCTCCACAGTCTTGCCAACCACCTGTGTTCAAAAATCACATTACGTTCCAAGAAATCATGCATTTGGCTTAAAAAAATTTAGACTTAAAATAAAACAATACATTTAAAAGAAGTAACTTGGAGTCTTTGTTGTTGTTTAAACTATATTTATTCAGGAAGTTTTAACAGCTTAGCAAATCTTAGCCACATAAATATCAGACAATACAATAATCATTACAACAGTGACCTTTTGTTAGGAGAAACATTATACAGTTGTATAATCATTGGATCTCTCTATTTAAGAGGGTGTTACCCTGTAATAGAATGACCATCTTTACACTACCCATGACATGTCATTTCTAGTTATTTTATTAAATTGAGTGAATTCTGTGATAGACACCTATTTAACTATTCAGACATCTCTATCAAATGTTAATATTGGGGGGGTGGGGGGGAAAGACAGGTTGCTTTTATTTTTTCCCAGATGAATGCACTTTGTCTACATAGTATTGAATAAATGCTAACCAAATATCTAGGCATCTATTTGCCTTTGTTTTGCT
Source organism: Mauremys mutica (assembly GCF_020497125.1). Taxonomy (NCBI): domain Eukaryota; kingdom Metazoa; phylum Chordata; order Testudines; family Geoemydidae; genus Mauremys; species Mauremys mutica. The sequence goes on from NC_059073.1 coordinate 269,350,495, forward strand.
GGGTACATAATTGTTGGATATGCTTTTTATTTGCCTTTTTATTTTCTAGCCTTTAAAATTTATGTTTTTCAGCTTTTCCTTGCTAGCTTTTCGCTGCACAGGGGCTAGATGCTTTTTGTTTTAAATGAAAGGAAGTTGAGATTTTCTCATAACAATGTGATTCCAGAGCTTTAAGAAAAACACCAAATATTGCAAAACTTGCAATAAAAATCACAAGAATTGGCAAGACTGTTTTCAGTCTGTAATAGTAAGGCTTTCTCCCTGTTCCCCTTAGCCTTCATTTGTAATGGTGCCATAAAATTCACATGATGGAAAATGACATCAAATCAGACACAAATTACATATAATCTACAGACGCATCTATACAAATTAATGCTGGGCATTATAGTGTCATTTGGAGTATTTTCATTGAAGAAGTGAGATGTTATAAAGGAAAGGAATATATTGCCAGGAACAGAAGTATTTTTGTTGAGTGGTAGACAGACTTTTTTGATTCAATGTGCATTTTTAAAGTAGTTATTTTTTTAAAAGGAACAATGCCGGGAGTGGTTCAACAGAACTAGCAAGTTTGCATTGCTGACCCTGCAGGATGACTCTGACATGTGATCACATGCTTGTAACACGAAAAGGATTTCTGTATCATTTCACCATTCTGAGATATTTATCGGGAAAATTATACAACATATAGTCCCCTCTCAGTGGTTTTCAATACGTTTTGAATGAAGAGACTGTGAGGACAGCTGATTTTAATCTGAGAATCCACTTTAAAGGGGCTCAGGAGAGTCAGTGCTAATAGAGAAGCTAAGAGATACAAAAGTATTAGTTACTCAACAAATGGGAACATGGTAAGTGAGAATCCAAAGATAATACAGAAGAGGAAATAGATACCTGCTGATCCTGCCCTAGACACAAAGATAATGAATGGAGAGTGCGGAAGCAAGCTGATGCCATCTAGGAATGTCTTTTATCATATAACGCATATGCTGCTGTGGACTGAAATGCCAAGTTCAAACTCAAATGAGGATTCAAAGACCAGAAAGCAAGATGTTAACAGAAATGGGAGATACGTTAGAAAATTAATTTATAGTGGGATTGTCACACTGGAGAACACTTTAAAATATATCAGGCTAGTAACATATGTTTAGGTTTGAGAGGTAGCAAAATATTTTTGTCTCACTAAATAATTGAGATTTTTAATTGTATATTCTATTCCTATCGCTAAGTCTGTTCCTGTATCTTTGTAAGTTGTCTGGGCTCGGTACTGTCTCTTCACCTGTATTAGCCCAGCACCAAACACAAGGAGGCCCTGATTCTGCTTGGGGCCTTTGGCCACTATTGCAATCTAAATGATTATTATTAATAACTTACCTTATCACTGTAGCTTTCTTTTCACCCTCTCTCCTTTTCCCTCCTTCATTCCCATCTGTGTCCCATGGGCCTGCAACTCTGTTGTCTACTTTGACTACTCTTCTCATTGGATTACTCCCACCATTTCTTCCTCTACAATGTCACCAAAATTCACCCATTCCATCCCCATTGCCAAAACCCTGGTCCAGGCTTTGACTATAGTAGCCACTCCTCTTTGGTGCCCTGGCCTCACTCTTTGACCCCATCCCATATAAAATGCAGCCCTGAAAGTCATATACTTTGTCTGCATCTCTGACCACATCCAGTCTTCTTTAGAGCTCTTTGCTGGCTTCCTCTTGTCTGCTGCATCAAACACAACCCCCTTCCTTTGCTCTTCACCTGCTGTCTGCACTCTGCTTTCTCCATGCCACAGAAATAACTACCTCTTTATTGCTGGCTCTCATTCCCCTCTTTATTCCCGGTCCATGTGACTCTCCGATTGGAAGCTTCTTCCTGACACATTCCATCATAGCTTAATCTCTCCTTAAATTACATTCCTCCATGAGGCCTATGAAATGTAGTTTTCTCCTCTTAGAAACAGTATAATTAAAAAACAAAACCCACCACTGGCCCTGAAGATGTCCACCTCACTGACCAGAGAAACTACCTGACATTGTGACACCTGTAACCCTTGTCCTCCTTCTGCTCATCTCTTCTGTGTTTCCCATCAGACCCCACAGGTCTCACAGCTGGGTCTCACACTCCAGATCTCCACCTGGCAGCTCTCAGACAGCTGGGATTGGGGGTCCATGAAGCTCACTTGTGCTCTGCCCCAGTGCTCTGGTTGAGAGCACTCCAAGGCTCTTTATTGGGCCACAGCCCCTATTTAAGATAGAGGAGGCTACAGGAAGTTGTCTGTAGAGCTGGGCTTCACCCTGCCATGAACTGCTGGTCTGATGTTTACCTGTTCCTGCCTTCTGATCCTGACCTCCCAGTATCCTGATTCAGCCAGACTCTTGATAACTGCCTCCTGGTTCCTGCCCTTTGGTTCTGTTGCCCAAACCCAATCAGATGGTATCTTGTCTCTTGATCCCTGCCCTCTGGTTTATCTCTTTATTTTTAATCTCCTGGTGTTCCAGCCTGACCACTCTCCCTGTGCCTACACTAATCCCTAGGCCAGGCTGCCCAGGCCCCAGCCCTGACACCTATCCCTAATTATATCTTAACTTAAATATAATTTTATTGGGGCAGTGAATATGGCTTCTGCTTGTCTGTAAAGCATTGTGCACATCTGTGTTGATCCTCAGCAAGGGGGTGTTCTCCCCAATGCAATCCAGATGTGGTGAGTCCACTTATTAAATGTTGTTACTGCCAATGACCCTTTTTGCTCTATGGGTAACTTGATGAAAGTTTGATGGATAAGAAATTCATGTTCTTGGAGAGATCACTGTAACTGGAAAAAAATAACAGCATTGAGTCCAAGCCTGTTCATTAAATAAAAAAACAACTCACAGTACTGGATTCAATTCTGTTTCATTTACAGTGTTCTTGAGGATCACCCTTTCCAGGAACATTTTTTTATTCAGCAAACTTTCATCATGTTACCTATTCAGCATCAAGGATGTTGGCAACAGCACATCTGGATCATAGAGGATACAACACATCCTTGCTGTGAATCAGGACAGTTCCGTTTTCAAGAAAGGGGGCATGTTGTCTGCTCCGTGTACTCCCCCCCCCATCCCTAAATGCATTTGCGTGCCACTAAGGCCTTGTCAACAAAACTGTGTAGTTAGACAAAAGTCAGATTTCGTCGAGAAAACAGTGGAGGTGTACACACAACAATGCTCCTTCCACTGGCAAAACTCTCCTGTTTTGCTGACAAAATAAAACCACCTTGATGAGAGGCATAGAGCTTTTTGTGGCAAAGTTATATTGTCAAAGTGTCTGTGTAGACACCGCGCTTGGTTTTGTTGCTGTAAATGGCCTCCAAGAGATGTTCCATAATGCCCATCCTGACCTCTCTGGTCAGCAGTTTGAACTCCGCTGCTCTACACTCAGGTACACAGGCATCAGCCTCTCCCGCTTTAGAGGCCCAGGAATTTTTGAAATTCCACTTCCTGTTTGCTCGGCGTGGCGAGCTCATATTGTATCTTCCCAGCTGACTGTGGAGGCTCCACTTGGCAAACACTGTCCCGCTTGGAGCACAGCTAAATTGTTGGATCTGCTGGCGCTGTGGGGAGAGGAGGCTGTGCAGTCCCAGCTCCCTTCCAGCCATAGGAACTTCAATACCCATGGGCAGATTTCTCGTAGCTTCTTGGAGAAGGGCCACGAACAAGACATGATGCACTGCCTAGTGAAGATAAAGGAGCTGAGGTAGGCATACTAGAAGGCAAGGGAGGTAAACTGTCGCTCTGGTGCTGCGCTGAAAACCTGCCGATTCTATAAGGAACTGGAGTCCATGCTTGGCAGCGACCCCACCTCCACTGCCAAGAGCACCGTGTATACTTTGGCGGGGTTGGAGGTGGCAGACAGTGCACCTAACCCCGAGGATGAAGTTGTGGACAAGGAGGTTGAGTTGGAGGATGATGTGGAGCACATGGCAGGGTCGTCCATTGGCACAGTGAGTCAGGACCTCTCTTCCACTCTGGAGGGGTCTAGCCAGTCCCAGCACTCCAGCTCTGGAGACCGTGTTGCAGGAGAGGAGACCCCTGGTAAGTGCTCTTTCTGAGTTGATGCTACTCAGTTATATTAGGTACAGGTGCCATTTGTTCTGTATATTCTAGAAGTCAGTGAAGGGATAGAAATGTGCAAGACTAGCTGTGTTTGTGCTTCACATTCCCCTGTGCAGGTAAATAGTGTGGTGAAACAGTGTGTTAATGCACATCGAGATTTCATGGGAATCCTCCAGCGAGAGCTCTAGCAAACTTCTGCTGAAGGTTCCTTGGCAGAGCTGCTTTGTTCCTTCCCCCATTGTAGGAAACTTTTGCATGCCACTTGGCAATCATTTGTTCAGGGACCAAAGTGGCACACAGGTAGGCAGCATAGGGACCAGGTCTGAAGCTGCAGGCATGCAGTAGATGCACCCTTGCATCATTGCTTACCTTCAAGAGTGAGATATCGGCTTCAATGACCCCCACCTGTGGAAAATGGTGGCAGAATTTACAATATTGTCCTTAGTCACCTGCAGTGATCCCCTTAAAACATCACCTAGGCCCTTTGCACCATCTTGGATGCCCAACCCCCACCTGGGCTGAACTCACCATGTTCAGGGTGTTCGCCAAGATGTGTGCTTGCCAAGGGACAGTGAGAAAGTGATTGGTATGTTACAAGAGGTGTGTTTTACTGTAATAATTCAATGCTCTGCATGAACTAACAATCATGCTTGTGTGTCTGAAGATGTGGCCTTCAGGGGAACCCCTTACACATTGGTGGAGTGCCTCTGCCAGATAAGGAAGTGCCCAAGGTGGAGCAAGGAGGACATGTTCTGAGATGTGCTCCAATCCTCGGAGGGAGAAAAAAGAGAACGCAGGGACTGGAGAGAGACCCTCAAGGAAAAATTTAAAATGGAAAGGCAGGAGAGAAAGGAGAGTGAGGAGCACATTCTAAAGGGCCAGATGTGGATGATAAAAGTAATGAAGGAGCAAACAGAGATGTTGAAGTCCCTAATCACACTACACTCATAATAGATGTGTGCTCGCCCACCCTTGCAACCAATACAGAACTGCTTTCCATGCCCTCCCCAAACAACTCCCACACATTCCTTGCAACTTCCTGGAATGTCTCAATAACCCATTCACTCCACTCCTTCTGACAGCTTCCAAAATGATAACTGGACTTATTCACAGCTAAGAGAGCCTACACTACCCTGCACTGTTATCTCCCTTCCCCCTAAGCCTTTTGTGTGTGTTGTTAATTAGTATTTAATAAAAACAAACACCCTGAGAGATAACCAATCTTTGTCTTCTACACATGGTGATTGCTATTGGTAGTAATATATAGATGCAGTTTGATCATTTGCTGACTACAAATTCAGCTCAGGAATCATCAACATTTTCATGCAAAATAAGATAACATAAGTTAATAAAGCATGGCAGAGTGCTGTATAGAAAGACACATTACTGGTACTCATTATCAAAATGTTGCCTTAAAGCTTCCCTGATTTGAATTGCGTCCTGTTGTGTCCCTCTAATAGCCCTGGTATCTGACTGCTCAAAATCAGTAACCAGGTGATCTGCCTCCATGCTCCACCCCAGGGGAAACTTTTCACCATTAGCCTCACAAATACTATGGAGCATGCAACAGGCTCCTATGACCATTGGAATGTTTTCCTAATTTAGGTCAAGCCTGCCGTAAAGGTAGCACCAGCATGCTTTTAATCTGCCAAAGGCACATTCCATGGTCATTCAACACCTGCTCAGCCTGTTGTTGAAGTGCTCCTTACTGCTGTCCAGGTTTCCCGTGTAAGGCTTCATGAGCCATAGGAGCAAGGGGTATGCTGGGTCTCCCAGGATCACTATGGGCATTTCAACATCCTCACTGGCATCTTCTGGTCTGGAAGGAAAGTCCCTGCTTGCAGCTTTCTGTACAGGCCAGTGTTTCTGAAGGTGTGTGCTTCATGCATCTTCCTTGACCACCACACATTGATGTCTGTGAAATGCCCATGGTGATCCACAAGTGCCTACAATACTACAGAGAAGTAGCCCTTTCTGTTGATGTACTCCATCGTAAGAGGGTCTGGGGCCAAAATTGGAATATGTGTGCCATCTATCTCCCCTCTGCAGTTAGGGAATCCCATTGCCACAAAGCCATCCACTATTTCACTCACATTGCCAAGAGTAACGGTCCTTTGAAGCAGGATGCAATTAATGGCCCTGCACACTTGTGTTAACACTTCCCCAATGGTGAACTTCCCAACTCCAAATTGATTCGCAACCGAGCTTCCACACAGCAATCGCCACTGAGAGGATAGTTCCCATTTTGGTGTCCTTGTGCCACAGGACTGGGGTCAACTCCGCACACAGTTCCAGGAAGGTGGCTTTCTGCATCCAAAAATTCTGCAGCCACTGCTCATCATTCCGGACCTGCATAACAATGTGATCCCATCACTCAGCACTTGTTTCCTGAGCCCAAAAGCAATGGTCTACCATGTTCAGCTGCTCCATGAATGCCAAAAGTAATCTGGTATTGTTTCTTTCCATGGCACACAGAAAATTAGGCAACTCTGATTCCTGTTCAGATTGGGAGCTCATGATCTACTGCATCACTGTCTGCTATGTGTTCATAACAGTGAACACCTGTAGAGAGCAGTGCAGAATCCATCCTTTTACACACAGATGGAGGGCACACAGTAAATAGGCGCTGTTGAAAAATGCCACAAAACCAGTTGGAAGCCCATGGAATGGTGGGATGGCAAAAACTGCGTCATGCAACATTCACCCGTACCCATCATGCACTGCGAACCACTCCGCCTTCCCACAATTCCTACCTGCAGAATTTGGTAAGTAGCATAGTGAGATAGCTACCCAGGGTGCACTCCTCTCACTGTCAATGCTAGAGCACCAAGTGTGGATGTGCTCTGCCAACAGAAGGAGCATTCTGTGAACATGCACTAGCCATGTAATTATAGCGCTTTTTGATTAATGTCATAACTTTTGTTGACAAAACTGTGTAGTGTAGACAAGGCCCAAGATGGAAGCAATAACTTTGTGTTTTGGTTACAATGGCTCTCTTAACTCTTTAGTTCATAGGCTGTTATGATCAGATGGGACAACAAATTTCAACAAGTGGTTCCTGCAGATATTTATAGTTAAACAATTTGTTTTACTATTATTCCTGTTACTTATCACACTGTAAAGATCTAAAACTAATCAATGCACTGGCTGCTGGATATAGTGAGTAGTCTGATGCAGGAGACACATCCTAGTAGGTTGAACAGGCCTATAGCATTGCCATTTACTTTATCCCCCTCTCAGTGCAGAATTGTTCCTTACTGTCTATTTTCTTATGCCTTGTCCAGTTTAGTTTTAAACATCCCAAGTGATGGGGCTTCTTGCAAGGTCCTAACTGAATTTTTGAAATGCACTGGGTTTTTTTAAGGTAATGGCTAGGGTTAATAAGAGGAGAGACTGATATCCCTTTAAATTTAATTTTTTTCTGTGGAGGAAGGCAATAAAGGAGGCGTGAAAAGAAACAGAATCAATGTATGGTGTCTGGCAAGTGAATAGTAAGGGACAAACTGTGAGATCTGATAAGGGACACAGCTGTGAAAAGCCTTCTGTGAGACTTTGAATCTGAAATGGAAGAAAATGTAGACCCTGAAGGGCCCTGATGAGGCAGTTGATGTGGTCAGAGAAGCAAATGAGGAAGGTATTTGGCCACTTCCCTGGCCCATCCTTCTTCCTCTTCTGCTGTCTGACAGTCCCTCAAGAAGGCTGGTCTGGAGTGATAATATTGGACTGAAGAAGCAGAGGGGGCAAAGAATCAGAGGAACACCATTACTGAGGGAGATTGGGTACAGATCATCAATCTTTATTTGAAGTGCCTGGACACTGCCTGGCAATAATATAAAGAAAGATGCATTAAAACAAAATTGTGTTTACCTGCACATATTTTTAAAATTATTGAAATATCTACAATCAAGGATCAAAGTCCACCTCTTTCCCCTTCCCCCCATCCCCAATGAATTCAATGCAGAAGGAATTTCTGGGGGCCTTAATTTTTTCCTCTCTTCTTGTCCTACTCTCATCAGCTGCCTATCTAAGGCAGATTTTAAAGGCCCCGCGTGCTGCACTTAATAAGGGCCAAGGATCATCCCCAATTTGATGTGCTGCATAATGGGGAGCCAGTGGAGGGATTCAAAGAGCAGGGTGATATGTTCAGACTGAAAACAATACTTGAAGGGATTTTGTGGAAGTTCTTGGACACAATGCTGAACAAACTTTAACTGAGGACTATAAAGTCAAATCTGGAAGGCTCCGGACAACAAGCTTGACAACATTTTCTGGTAACACTGAGGTCTTTGAGAGATTCAGAGCCAGAGCTTCAGTCAATGTTAATTGGCATAACTCTAGTGGGGTCAATTGAAGATTTACCTCAACTAAGGTTGTGGCCCTCAGTTCCTAAAGGGGTCAGTATCTTCCAGGTAATGAAAAGACAATGTTAGGCCCCAATCCTGCAGTGGATAGCATATGGGTGGATTGCTTCACCTGTAGGGAGCTCAAAGGAGACAGCACATGGGTGCAACAGTCTGCCTATGCAGGATCAGTGGCTTAATTTGAAATATGGAGACCCAGGTTGGATTTGCAAAGATGAACTCTGATACAGCAAGTCCTACTTTCAAAAACTTCAGCAAAGTACATGCACTGCTTCTGCCTTGCACTAGAAATGGAAATACTTGTGACTTTTGACTCAAAATTCTATACATTTGTTTATTTTTTAAAAAACATTTTCACCATGGCCTCTTAACTTTTTCCTAAAAATTCCCTGGACTCTCCCAGTCCTGTTCATCCCCAATGTATCAGTAGTAAGTTCACTCTTGCCCAACCCTCTCATGCATTCTGTTTGTTTCATTTGCTCATTTAGCATGTGTCTTTCAGCTGTGGAAATGCAGAATCTTCACTCCTTGAGTCAGGCAGGAATTAGACAGTTCAAGGCAGCATACATAGGTGCACAAGATGTGAACTTCTAGTACCTAATCATGGAAGAATGAGAGCAGCTATTATATGAGATTATTTTTTTTAAAACTTGTTTAAATATTGAGGGAATTTTTTTTTCTGGATTCAAATTGTTTTGTATTTTTATGATTAAAAAAACCAGCAAACGTTATTTAGAGAAGGAAAAACTTACAACCAAATGCAAAGTCATTTCTCAGTAAGACCTAGGATCAAAAGAAGCAGCAAAATCAAATGTTCTTTTGAGTTGCTCAGCTTATCTTAGAGAGAGAGAGAGAGAGAGAAAGAGAGAGAGAGAGTACAGTGTTACTATTGTGAGCTGCTCTTCAGTCTCAGTTCTTTCATGGGACCAGGGGGATCAGATGTTGGTAGCTTCAGCAGATCTGGAATCTGGCAGTGGGAGAAAGTAGTAACATTTAAAAAAATTCCTGTTTCTGGAACTGGATTTCCTTATGGTGCTGGAGTTCTGTGCTAGTGTCATTGTTTCCTGGCCTCAGGTCATGTTGGGAGCAACATGTTTCTCTAAATGCTCTTGGCTGTAGTACGGAGATGTTTGAGGCGGCAGTTCCCTTGTGTTTACAGGGACAGCCACTTCCCCGTTGCACACTATTCAGGAATTACCACACTAGTCAATATGGGGTAAATTTGCAAAGTGGGGCACAGGCAGTTGCCCTGTTAAATTCCATTGATGGTGATGGGAGTCGTGTGGCTAAACCCCTGCATGCTGCTTTGTAATTTATCCCTCTGTGTTCCTCAAACCTTCTGGCTCATGACCAATTTGGGTCTCTAATAGAAAAACTCTTACATGTTTTGTTGGTACATGGAACGGAAACAGGCTACTATTAGCACCATCTCGGCCCTATAAAAACTTTAAATTTCCAAGGCACTAACACTCTAAGTGAAGTACTGATACATTTGCTCTTATTGCACCCGCATTAGTTTCACAGGAGCAATAAATACTCCATAGTTAAAGTTCCTATTATGTGTCCCAAAAATTATTATTCCAATTTTCCACCAAAAGAAACTGATCCCACTAAATTTTTTGCATACTGTATTCGTTTCGGAGCGGGGTTTTTTTTGGAGTGGGGATGTTTGGCAAAAAAATCAGAACAGGAGTTTTTAAAGGTATAATGCTCTGAAATTTTTTCCTTCTTATTTATTTATTTGGAAATGTCCCCATTTTTTTTCCAGCTAGTAGCTCCAAAATGACGTGGATTAGAAAAATCTAACTATGTGTGGTTGTGTTGGCCTTGCAGAAGAGAGTGTCGTTTAGTATGTTTGTGGGAAAGGGTGGAATGGCAGAGAGAGAGAGAGCGAGATAACAAATGACATAAACAAACAAAACATGTATGTAAAAAGAATGTTAACATGGCAAAGTAGAGTTAGAAAATTCTAGAATTAAGGTTGCCTGTGTAACTTTAGTTTGCCCTCCTTGTGTGTAAGCATTAAGATGCAGTTTCTAATTACATGATGACATATTCTTCTTCCATAGGATCCCTGCCTCATTCAGTGCATAGGCTGGACCTGCTCTGAGGATGAATCAGAGCTGTGTAGTGAAGGAGGCTGTTGTCTCTACCACACCTGTTGCAGAAGTCAGAGAGTGTGCAGTGAATGAAGCAGGGAATCATGGAAAGAGAAAGAATGTTCTCATTGTTAAAGGAGTTGACAGTTTCCTGGAGAACTGGATTCTATCCCATCATTGGCTACAGAGTTTTTATGTGATGCTAGACAAGTTACTTAAAACAAAACTTTGCACGGATCTCCACTAATTCTGTGTTTCTGATTTTATGGGCGCCCAACTTGGGGAATTGGGATCTGATGTACAAGAGTGCTGAGACTCACAGCTGCAGCTGAAGTCCATTGGAGCTGAACCTGGAACATCTGAAGTGTTAAAATATGCTAAATATGCTGAAGAATCAAGTTCTAGATCTTTAAAGTTGGGTATCCAAAATTACTGGACATATAGCTTTGACATTCATCATGTCCATGGGCGGCTCTAGACATTTCGCCGCCCCAAGCAGGGCGGCATGCCACGGGAGGCGCTCTGCCGGTCGCTGGTCCCGCGACTCCGGTGGATCTCCTGCAGGCGTGCCTGCGGAGGGTCCGGTGGCCGCGCGGGACCAGCGGACCCTCCGCAGGCACGCCTGCGGGAGGTCCACCGGAGCCACGGGACCAGCGGACCCTCCGCAGGCACGCCTGCGGGAGGTCCACTGGAGCCACCTGCTGCCCTCCCGGCGACTGGCAGAGCGCCCCCCGCGGCATGCCACCCCAAGCATGTGCTTGGCGTGCTGGGGTCTGGAGCCGCCCCGATCATGTCTGATTCCCATCTGTAAAATGGGAATAATAATATCACCTCACTTCACAGATGTGTTGTCAAGATTTTAAATTCATGAATGTTTGTGACTCATTCAGTTACTGCAGTAATAAATGTCACAGAAAGTCTCATGAGGAAATTCATTTTATATTCAGTGCAGGGTTTGGATGGCATAAAGTAAATAAGGCCTTAGGCTGCAGATTGATTTGCCAAGGATAAAAGGAAATACTGACTAACTACCCACCCAGTGAGCGCTGTCCAGCCTATATACTGAATGAGGCTGGGGAATCCGATGGAGAAAATAGCATGTGATCATGTAATTAACAACTGTATCACAATGCATATGCACAAGTATAAAACAACATATTTCTCCCTAACCTTATTCAAGGAAACCACTGAACCATTTTAGCTGAAACTTCCTAAAAAATCCAGCCTGAGGGCGCTACCTAAAATGAAAACTTTCAGCCTGAATGGTTAAAGTTTGGCAAAGTTAAAAGTAACTGAAAAGAGGATTTATAATGGCAACTGTTAGGCAACGTTAAGTATAGGTATTGCTATGAGCTGTGCCTATAATACAGTTTTATAATATAATAAAACCCACACCAATGTGGGCAGGAAAGAGTATTAATAAGGGACTCATTAGAGCAGGAGTATGAATAGAAGGCACAGGAAGGTTGGAAAAGGGTTTGTCAGAGTGTACCCAAGCCCAGCATAGGCAGCAGCGAGCAATTGGAAAACCCAGACCAACCATCTTGCTCTACTTCTTAGAAGAGATGTTGTGAGTTAAGGACTATTTACCATTTTCCTATCTTTTGTTTGTTTGCAGGGTTTGGGGGCCGAGGTTGAAATTAAGGCCAGATCTACATTATAGACCTATATTGGTATAACTTTGTCACTCGGGGTGGGAAAAATCCATATCCCTGAGTGACGAATTTATACCCCCCCCCCCCCCCCCCCCCGTGTAGAAAGCATTTTGTTGACGGGAGAGCTTCTCCTGCCAACATAGCTACTGCCTGTCATTGGCAAAGCTCTCCCATTGGCCTAGTAGTGTCTTCATTAAAGTGCTACTGGGGCGCAGAGGCACCATTACAGAAATGTAGTGCTGTATGTGAAGACAAGCCCTAAGTGTCAGCCCTGTACCAGGGCAGAGCTCCCTGCCGAGCTGTGTATGTCCCTTAGGTGGTAGAATGCAGTATTTTCTTTCTTTTTGACCTGTTTTACCTCTTCTTGTTACTTGCTGCTGCAGCTTGGGGCACACTTGCACAGGTGTTTTCTTGTGCATACAGGGCAATGTTTAAAATACATAGTTATGGATGTATAATTGACACCAGGCATGGAAGGGGAATAGAAGATGAGTAAAGAAGGGACGATGTGCAGGGGAAAGGAATCTGGGAAAGGGCAAAGGGGTGGGCACTGAGAAGGGAGCCATGGAATGGAAGGGGTATGAAATGGTGGTTGGTATGAAGCTGGTTTTGGAATGTGGGTGTGGGATGTCCAGTGCAAAGTAGGTGGAGGGCTTACATGGCCAAGGGAGAGAAGAGAAGTGGATGGAAGGACATGGGGGCCTGGGGAAACTCAGAAAGTCAGCATCCTTTTTATCCATGTTAAACTCTGAGTTGATTTAACCAAAATCAGGTGAGATTATTGTGAGAGCCAGGAGAAGTACTGGAAACAAATTGTTAAATATAAAATTATATCACACATTCTAGATCCTAGGCTTAACTAACAAGATACTCCCATGTCTAATAAAGTATTGCTCACCAGTGCTTTCCAGTAAGTCTAGCTGTGACCGCGCTTTCATGAGACACCACAAGCTGTCAGCCAATGTCCTTGGTGAAGAATCTGATGTGTTTCTTTGCATTCCCTGATATATCAGACTAATCTTTTGATCCTGGATATTTTCTTTCTTAGATTTCACACTCCTTTTCACTGGCATATGGCTCATGTGCAAACAGGCAGGGCTGCTCGAACAGTTTTTATAGTAAGGGTGCGAAGTGCCATTGAACCAAACTGTAAACTCTGCGACAGTACCCCCTGCACCTCTAGTTCCAGCACCTATGCAAATAGGCATCCAACACTCACATGGCCAGACAAAGATAAGTTTTGTTACCTCCTGTCTGAAAGGAAAATGTCCAAGGTATGTCACCTCCTGGAAATCTTAACTCCCAGACCTTAAAACATATTTTTTAGTATAGATACAGATATTAAGGAATCAAGTACATATATTGTGTAACGATTATGACCACCAATGAGCTCTTGACTTTTTATAGAGACCTCACATGCCACCCTTTGCTGACCTATTATGCATATATCTAATCCAGGGGATCCTGACAAAACCCTGTGCACCTCTTGTGTCCTCTGCCAGTTGGCAACCAGAGGTTCCCTGGATCACAACAAGCAACCTACAGGAGAGTGTGAGAAGCTGTATTATAAGTAGAGCATTCCCAACAATATCTTACACGTCTGTCCATAGCTTTGCTGTGTAAATTCGACTCTCCTATAGCCATTTAGCTTAATTTGCACCCCTCATTCATCACCTTTTTAGCACTACGTACTGTGGGGGTCAGCGAGTGCAGGCTTGTCCAGATTTATTTCAGCTAGAAACTGGGCTGAAAGTCTCGATCTGTTTGGTATTTTTTGGCTTCATCCAGGTCAGAAATACACATGAACAGTCTTTCTCATGGCATTTTGTTTCTTCCGTTTTGGGTTGATAATGTGCTCTGTGCCGACATGGAGGGGGTGGGGTAAGAGACAAGCTAGCCAACATTTTTAGAACCTCAGAAAGTTGTGGGTGGTGGTTTGTGTCTATTATTTTATTTCATACAAGCTAGCTTCCCTATTTTATGTCCTTTTTGGATCGTACACTCACATTCTGAGCCTTAGTCAGTTAATCTCTGGAGACATCAAGTTGTCAGATGAGCAGCTGTGGTGAACTGAGGCGGGAAAAACTGAAATGGAAACTGCTGACCAGTTGTGTTTCTCAGCATTGCATCATCTTATTATAATGGCCAAATCTTACTAAAGAAAAATAAACTGTAGGAGGTTTGCAAGCTGCTGATTCGGTTTTCTGAATAGAAATTTAGTGTTATTACCTGTCATAACTGTGGCAAACAAACAATCACCACCAAAAACTACTATTGCAAAATAGCATGAGAACAGGCATGCAATTTTCATATGTGAGAAATATATGGTGTAAAGCTATAGGAGGAAACAGAGGGAGACTGCAGCAAGACTCACCTCTATTTTTGCTTCACTCTCTTTTTAGACATACTATTATTTCTACTGAAGTCAAACCTAGAGGACCCAGCTGAGATTTGAGCCCAAGTGTGCTTGGCACTGTACAAACAGAGTGGCAGTCCCTGCCACAAAGAGCTTATGTTCAAAAGGTGGGAGGAGAAATAGAAACACTGAGATGTGAAATGACTTGCTTAGGGTCATACACTGGTTGGTAGCAGGTCCAGGATTTGAATCCAAGTGCTCTGATGTTCAGGAGAGTGCTCTAGCCACTGGATTATTCTGCCTCCTAATATATACTTTTGTATGTATCAGATGTCCCCAAATCCCAGTTCTGCAATCACATAAGACTTCTTTGGTTTAAAAAATCCTGGTGAAGAGAGTAAATGAAAGTAGCAAGTAAATGTTTTTAAAATAACCATCTATAACAAGTGGAAAAATGGGGAAGTTGATAGAGATGAGTACAAAATGGCAGTTAGGAAATACAGACAACTGATAAGGAAAGCTCAAGGTTTCAATGGAAACTCTGTGGCCGGTAGGGTTAAGGGAATTCTTTAAATGTGCCAAGAATAAACAAAATCCTAACAATGGTGTAGGTCTGATACTAGATAAGGATGTCAATCATTCTGCAGAAATGGAAGTAGTCAACAAATATTTCTGTTGTGTTTGGAAAGAAGGGTTGGGAAGGGTGAACCGATTTCCTGCTTCCTGATCTTGCTGGTGCATCAAATACCTTCAGTGGAAGGAGGGACCTGACAGGGCTACAAGCCCAATATCCTACTCCAACCTCATTTGGGGGCAATCTGGGTACTCCTAATGGGTAGTGAATTGGACAGGGCTGCCTAGACCTGAGGTGGCTGGCAGTTCAGGTACTTACTTTAACCAATAAACTGGCAAAATAAGCAAAAACTTTGCTCATAACCTTGGCCCTACCCAACCTTGGCACCAGGGAGGGGATGGGGTTGGGGGCAGATGATGATTTGGAAAGAAGCAGGATGATATATTCATATCTTAGAGTGATAAGGAAATACTTTCTATTCCATCTGTAACCAAGGAGGATCTTTAAACAGAAACTATTAAAGTTAAACACTTTTTAATACTCTTTTTAACTTGGACACCCAAGAGTATTAGCAAAATTGGCTGGCAAGTTCTCTGAACCATTAACGTAATTTTTGGGGTATGGACTGTCTTTTTGTTCTGTGTTTATGCAGCATGTAACACAATGAGTTTCTGGTCCATGACCGGCTCTCCTAGGTGCTACAATAATACAAATAATTACTAATAACACGGGGAAATTCCAGAAGACTGGGAAAAAAGCTAATGTTTTTTGAATATTTAAAAAGGGAAAATGATGAGAAGATTACAAGTCTGGTTGATAATGGTAACTGTTGACAAAATATTTAGATTTTTGGAAGGCATTTGATTTAGTCTTGCTTGACATTCACCAGGGTTTAGTTTAATTAGCTGTATACTAAATCAATGTAGCCCAAATAAAGTGGATTAAAAACTGGCTAACTGATACAGCTCAAAATGTGAATGGGAAATCATTGTCTTTTGGGGTGTTTCTAGTGGAAGCTGTTCTTGGACCAGTGATATTCAATAACTTTCAGTGATTTGGAAGAAATAAAATCTTCACTAGTAAAACTTGCACCTGAGACACACTTGTTGGAGTGGTAAATAAAGAGGGAGACAGGTCTCTTGACTAATGCAACCTCCTTTAAAAGTGTGTCATCGGCTGAGTAGAACTGAACTCCTAGCTTTGCACTGCTCAGCTAAATTGTGCGATGTACTGTTTATATGACTTGCCCTGTGTTTAGTACTGCGTTCCTGAATAATAGTGTATACAATTTAAGTTACGCAATTCCAGCTACGTGAATAACATAGTTGGAGTTGACGTAGCTTACGCTGACTTGTTGCGGTGTCTATACTGCACTGGGTCAACAGGAGAAACTCTCCTGTTGACTTACCTTATGCTTCTCATTTCGGTGGAGTACCGGAGTCGATGGGAGAGCAATTGGTAGTCAAAATTAATAGGTCTTCACTAGACCTAAATCCCAGTAGGCTTAAGTGACTATCTGACTCAAGGTCAGATAGGAAGGTTATGGTAGAGCAGAGAATTGCAGCTAGTCTCCTAAGCCCCAGGCAAGTCCCTAACCAGTGAAGCATCATGTCTCTGCTTCAGATTGTCATGTTTCATTTTGGGTTTGTTCGTTAAATTTAGTTGAAGAAACATGTTTTTTTGTTCTTACTATGTTTTAATGCTCTTAAACAATTTTATTCCAAACACAATATGTCTCATATTTATGGCAATTTCTCACCTGGTTTCAAGTTCATTTATTAACTACAAACACACAGCAGGAGTGAATCTCATAACCCTCAGTTCCAAAAACACACGCCTGTATGCAGGGAGCAAAAGAAGCTGCTCCATTGGCTCAGTTAGTAGAGAAAGTCTAGGTTTACACAGTGACAAATGGGCTGCCGTGTTTCATCCAGGAGATAGCAGTGCTGTGTGCAAGCACATACAGCTGAATGCTTTACCGGCAAACAGCCTAAATTCTATCTTACCATCTCTAGGTGTTCATTAATCTGTCTTCCCAATGGTTTTCCCCATTTAAAATATAGATTTCCTGGCCAGGCCCCCGCCGTTTTTGAAATAATTAACCTGGCTTTAGATTTGCCCCTTTCCCCCATCATTTCCTTGACCCAGTTCCTTTGATTTCTAAGGTTCCTGTAAACGTAACTGTTGTATCTTCTTTCCCCCTTGCTCTCTCTGGGTCAGCTCCTCAGCTGATGTAAATTGGCATGGTTCTCCAATGAAGTTTACAGAACTATGTTGATTTATACGACTTGAGGATCTGTCAGTCTGTCTTCCAGCTCTTCTAGTACAATTCACTTGGTGGCAGAATACATAGTTTGACTTTTGCCTGAGGATTACACTTCTGAAATAATTGCTGGATGATGATTTTTTTTGTTCCAGGATGAATGCTTCCTGGAAAACAGCTTTTTTAAAAAGATGGTAATCATTACTTATGCATTATTATTATTTTTTTGCATTTAAGTAACTGCACCATAAATATCCATTATCAATAACTTATTGGAAACATATTAATTAGTTTCTCAATGAGGCTTTACTGCGGAGATCTAAGTGTTTCTGAATTTCCTGCGTGGGTGTGTCAGACTGACATGCCATGTCTGGTTTTAGGTGTTTGTTGGGTTAAGCTATTATGAATAAAGTTTGAGGTGCGTAGGTATATTACTATCAGCATCTGAGAACAGTGATTGCAAGATAGGCATTAAACAACTTCCAGTTGATGCAAGTTTAGCACAGTTTTTGCTAATTCAGCCAGAAGGAAGCTCACTTTCGGTGGAGCTGGTGATGGTATAAACAATTCAAAGGGTCCCAGCTGAATTAATGCTCAGACTGCACTGTTTAGCCACAGGACAAGATGTTCAGTGACTGGACAAGTCTCGTCATCAGTTGGCAGACAAAATGCTGTGAATGTTTCACCTACACCTACACATTCTCTCTCATTCCAGAAACTCCTGTCAGCAGATGTCAGAATGTGAAATATTATGTGAGAAAATTAGAGACAAGGTGGGTGAGATAATATCTTTTATTGGATCAACTTCTATTGGTGAGAGACATGCTTTTGAGGTTTGGGAAAGGTACCAGCAGCACCAGATCCTGCCATAACAGATGCAAAACCTGCAGACATATCTCCACTGCTGATCAATACCACCCACAACACATCTCTTAAGATCCATGGGTCCTACACATGCCTATCACAACATGTGGTGTACCTCATCCAGTGCACTACATGCCCCAACAACAACTATGTGGGTGAAATAAGACAAAATAATCACTCCATATATCTGATCTCTCAGTCCTTGTCCTCAGAGGAAATCTGCAAAAGATGAGCCTGGAAGCTTAAATTCATAACTTTGCTAGACACTAAAAATCATGGTCTTAATAAAGACACTGGATGTTGTAATAAGCCATAAAATCTGTAACTGACTAACCCTCCTTTTTTGTCTTATGACTGCAGAGGTGTTAATGGGCGACTTTGCTTTGACTGATCCCTTACAATATGTGTTAACTACTTATGCTTAACAATCTTGTATTGTATTTAGCTGGGACACTCTGAGAGCCTTTCTCAGACCTGAGGAAGAGCTTGGTGTTGCTCAAAAGCTACAACACTGTGGACAACAACGTGAGAAAATGACACACCACAAGCTATGAAGTAATTTGATAATGCAAAATCGTGCAGAAGTTTTTACTTTTGAGTACATTGTTAAAACCAAATTACTTGTAAGAAAAATATCCTCCAGAACATGGAAAAGCTGAGATGACCCCTTCCCTTCTCCCCCAGCTGTATGGTAATATACAATTCACTTCCAAGTTCAGCATTAAGGGACCTTATCCTACTGTATGAGAAGGGAGCAAACAGGAGGGTTTTTTAAAGGTAGAAATGACCTAAGAGTATCAGAAAAGGGAATGAGACAACTTTATGCCATGGGACCTGGTCCTACCTTCCTGGGAGTCCACATTCAAAGTTAGCATACTCCATGGAGATTTCCAAATGCCCGCTAAATAGTCATGAAGGAGGGGAAATCTAGTTTCAGATTTACATGGAAGCTTTAAAAATAGCACATTTCAGGTTTTATGTTTAGATCACAGAACTGAGAGTCAAAAAATCTAAGTTTGGTTCATGCCTTTGCCACAGACTTCTTGTATAATCTTGGGCAAATCACTTAACATTCAGTGCACCTGGGCATAACAATTTCCCATTGAACTGTGCTGTTGGATTAATTAGTGTTTATAAAGTATTTTGAGATCCTTAGCTAAAAGGAACTATATATAAAGGCAAATACTTTATTATTGGGTATGCTGGAAAAGGCACCAGTTTTTGAATTATGTATATATGTGCTTTGCAAGTTAGATTGGAAATTGTCCAAACCAAATCTGTTGTACTACACATTTTTGCTTCTCCATTATGCAGCAACAGCTATTGATTTCAAAATTATCTTGGGACCTTCTAAATGTCCTGGGTTAAATACTAACATAAACACCATCAATCTTCTAATGAATCTAAAAATTATTTCCTAGGACTGAAAACTAGCCCTATTTCCATCAGTTTAGTTGTTTGGCTGAGAGAGACTGACATAGAAAATCAACCCCGGCAAAGGTTATTCCAATCATTGTCCCTGTATCGGTATCCAAAGTTAGAGCACGAGTCAGTGATTTTAAAAGTGCTGTCTCAGTTTAATTGTGGTCTCCAAAACTAGATTAGCATTTAATAGTGCATTGAAATCTGTTAGAGATCCCTGCAGTTGCTCATGTGCTAACTTTTTTTGGATATTATACAGAGATGAGAGAACAAAAATAGGGTGATAATTGTCAGTCCTGCCAGGATCCCCATCTTGTGGACAGGTGTTACTATGGCTGCCTTCCAAATGGAGAGGATACTTACTGTCAGTTTCACATGCCAAGCTACAGAGAGCGAGAGACACAGAAAGGCCAAAGATGTTGCAAGATGCCTTATGCCTGGCTTAAGGAATCTGAGGTCAGAGTCATCAGCAGCTGCATGCTAGTTTTGCTAATTTAGACCATGTGTTTTAGGAACTCATTTGGTCCAATACTGTAAATGAAACTCTAGTGTTAACCCAGGTACAGTAGGACATCTCTTCCTCCACCTTCTTTGGCAGGCAAAGAAAAGAAACCCCTTTGGCTATCATTATGAAACAACTAGTTTGACCTGTTAATACTTGTTTACACTCATTGGTGCTCTCATCTGGCCCAGGTTATTCTGGTTTGTGTGCCCAGACACATATCACAAATGGGCACACTGACTTATGAGTTGTATGCAGATTATTTTGCAACTGTATTTCATTTTCCTTTTTGTACATTTGCCTATGCCCCCTGGGATGAATGAGAAAAAAATAACATAAAATAAAAAATATCTCCAGTGCTTTCCATTTAATTCAATTTTGAGCCTCCATTTAATTAGCTGAAAACCTCAGGAACAAAATCATTTGTAGTGCAATGACTTTCTCCTCTTATAGTCATCTTTAATTGCTTTAGGCAGCTATTGCCGGCCAGTTCAGTCACTGGCTATAGATCAGAAAGTTCCTGATTAATTAATTGGGAAGGTCAACATTGTAAATGAAAGATCAGGGCTCAAGGAAGATGAGTACATCTGAAAGTTGTTAATCAGACATAGTTATTGACATAAGCGCTGCTGTTTGCTATGCAAGCTGTGATGTGCACCGTGGTGATCATAAAGATAATGAGATCAGCTGCTTATTTCAATCAAAGTGACAGTAATAGACTTGGTAACAATAAGAAAACACTGAATAGTCAAATATAAAATGTTTACGAGTATGCAAGAATGACTCTATAAAAGTGATACCTCTGATCTGTGTGCTTCTTTTAATTTATACTAGTCTGTTTCAGTCAGTTAATATCTTTAGGAAGGCAGTGCTGCCAGCTCTTGTGGTTTTGTTGCAAGGCTCGTGATACTTGGTGTTTTTTCATAAAGCCCCAGCTCCTGGGTTTATATAATCATGTGTGAATCACAGCTTTCATTTTTTAAAAAAGAAGATCAAGTTTCTAGCTTACGGGTGGAGAAAAGTTTTAAAATGTCACTCAAGTGTACCCTAAAATCTCAAGAAACTAGAGGACTAGTAAAATGAGCCTAAATGTATTTATTTATTAAAAAACTAATTTTTGAACCCTGACTTGTGATTTTTTAAAAAATATTTGAGATGGGCAATTGTGTGGATGTGATGTTTTTCTTAAGTAACCGGGTCAGTTTCTTACTGGTACTCACAGCTGATACATATAATTTTGGCATTGTTCCGATATTTGCACATGTCAGAAAACACTTTTCACTAATCTTCCATTGATGGAAATTTATATCCAAAGCACTGACATCAAGAAATCCAGTTTAGGAACAAGACAACTGAATGTAACAATTTCATTCTGTAGCTGGTGGTCCTTGTGTTGTTTTCACTCACTTATTCAATAGCTGTCTTCACTTGTGCCGCAAGAAGAAACACCTCTCACAAAAGTGCAAACTGATGTGTTAGTAGACCATTGTTGCCCATTACGGTCCATACTCATGTAACCATAAATATAGAGAATTTTACATCACAGATTAATTTAATACGTATTTAAGGGTATTTAAAAATCCAGATGATTGGCCTTCTTAAGAAGCTCTCAAAATGTCCATTATCATGCTGGTGGACAGTAACGAGTCCTTCAGATTCAACGTGCTCTATTGTTTAAATCTTTTTAAAGCAAATTATGGATGCAATAGACACTAGCAGCCCCTTAAGATGCATGTCATACTTTCTGGTTATGTTCATTTCAGATACCATGCATGATCCACCATGGTTAAGTCATGGTCATATGTGGTTCAAGAGTGAGTGAAAGTGCATTGATCTGATAAGGGATTGAGTGAAAATGGTCTTGCACTGTTCAATAGGTTTCTTCTGCTGTATTCACAGTAATATATACCTCTTTGACTAAAATAATTTTTATTATGTTTTAATTCCTGTTATCACTCAGAACCAATGAAGTTATAAGAAAGGGAACTGGATTATTTTTTGGCTCACACTTCAACAGAAAAATTAACTATGTTCCAATTACAGGTTCTTTGTTACTGATAGGGCCAGAGCCAGAAAGACCCCAGATTAAAGCTGAGATCCCAGGCTGAGTTTTCAGGACTTTCTGCTGGTACTCTCTTTGGGGGTGGTATGGCTCTACACTGCACAGGGCTGTGTCTAAAGGTACAGCTACACTGCAATAAAAAACTTGCGGCACTGAGCCTCAGAGTCCGGGCTCCAACCTGAGCCCAAATATCTACACTGCAATTTTATAGCCTCACTGCCTAAGTTAATTGACCGATCCCAGTCATGGCTGTGCTGCCGGTCTTTTATTGGAGTGTAGATGTACACTCAATGGTATAAAGAATGAAGAGTACTTGTGGCACCGTAGAGACTAACAAATTTATTTGGGCATAAGCTTTCGTGGGCTAAAACCCACTTCATCGGGTGCATGCAGTGGAAAATACAGTAGGAAGATATATATACACAGAGAACATGAAAAAATGGGTGTTGCCATACCAACTATAATGAGAATAATCAATTAAAGTGGGCTATTATCAGCAGGAGAAAAAAAACTTTTGTGGTGATAATCAGGATGGCCATTTCCAACAGCTGACAAAAAGGTGTGAGTAACAGTAGGGGGAAAATTAACATGGGGAAATAGTTTTTAGTCAATGCTATACTGTTTCCCTTCCTCATGCCATCCTGATTCATTCTGTTCTATCACCCAGAAGAGAGTCATACTGTTAAAGAGAATCCAACATCCTCTTGTCTAAAGGGCAATAACTTCCATTTCTCTCAGAGCAGATTCTAAGGTTTGATTCGATTTATTTCAAAGTGAAGAAACTTAGGCCAAGGAAACTTGAAATCTTAAAACACTCAGCTTATAAATCAAACTTGGTCTGAATTATTTTCCCTTCTATTTTGTAACACCTAAGGATGTCTTTATATGCATAGTTGTACCAGT
This sequence comes from Mauremys mutica, assembly GCF_020497125.1. Classification (NCBI taxonomy): domain Eukaryota; kingdom Metazoa; phylum Chordata; order Testudines; family Geoemydidae; genus Mauremys; species Mauremys mutica. Next base: position 269,373,635 of record NC_059073.1, read on the forward strand.
TTTACTAAAGGTATGTGTCAAGGCTGATTCCCGACTCTGGCACTTCGAGTTCAGAAGGTGGGGGCCTGCAAGGACTTTAAAATTAATACTGGCCTCTCCAGGCTTGTATTAAACTCCCAAAGTTACATCTTTTCTCTGACCTTGGATTGGTTAGCCCAGGAAGGCACACTTGGGAATTCCTTCCTGTGGGGTACCCTCAAGCCCTTTCACCCCCATCTGGGGAAGAGCTGAGAAGAAAAATAAAGGAAATCAGCTGTTGCGACCAGCCAATTGAACAACATGTGCATAAACCTCTTAGGACACAGAAATTCAATTCTGTTCTTTAAAAAGGTAAATTTTATTAAAAACAAAAAGAAAGAAAATACATATGGAAACTCAGGCTACTGCTAGATTAAAAAAAACAACAAGGATTAAGTATCAAGAATAACGTTCTTGAGGTCCATCTTAAAGGTTACAAGCAAAACAAAAGCATTTGGGGTTAGCACAAAGGAGTCCACAAGCCATAAAGAAATAAAAGGAGAAAAACTTGATTGCATCTTCCTAGACGTTTCCTGGTCTACTTATGTATTTGGGGTTTTAGATGAGTAGTTTCTAGGTATGATTTGATGATTTTTCATACCTGGCCCAAAGCTTCTTACAGGATCGCTACTCTGCTCCCTCTCTCCGGAGAACAACCACAGACAGACAAAAGGGGAGTTTTGTTTTAATTTTTCAAAGTTCTAGCCTTCCCATTGGCTCTTTTGGCCAGGTGTCCACTTGCTTCCTTTTACCTATGCATCGCAGTGATACTTTTTAACCCTTTACAGGTAAAGCAAGTAGAGAACAGCTACTAAGAAGGATTGTATAGCTAACTGGCTGACTGGGTCCATAAAAGAGAGCTACCCCCATCCCCTTCATTTATCACAGAATGATTTAAAATCAGTTTAGTTACGCAGTACAGAAAGTTGTCTGGACACTACTAAACTGATATAAACCTGGGTTTGAGGGAATCTCTGGAACCAACTGGAAAAGCGGTGAAACAACGCAAAAGTAAACGGAAAATCACTATAGCAGAAAAATCTGTGTCTTAGCCGTGCTGCTATGAAATTTGTTTCTTCAGAAGTGAAAAAATTTGATCACAAGGCAACATATCAAAAGGAAGGAAAGAAATTACTTTGGATATGAAGGAAAGAGAGTTTACCATTACAATAGGCAGAACATATCTTGTTAAAAAGATAAACAATATTTAGCTTATTTTGGTCTCATCTAAGACTAAAAAATTGCATTTATAGTATTTCAATATTCATGATTAAAGGGGTTGAAAGCAGATGCTCTACCAGTGAAAGAAAGATAATATCATCAATGAGCAGAGTAAGAAATAGCTTATAAAAGCTTCATGCCCTAATGGCCCTGATTAGAAACTTGACAGGATCTGAAACTGAGGGTATGTCTACACTGGCGGAGTTACAGCGCTAGCAGTTACAGCACTGCTCAGAGAGTACTGAAGGGAAACTGTTGTTGTGTGTTCACACTGTCAGCGGCCTGCACAATAATGTGTTCACACTTGCAGCACTTGCAGAGGTATTTGGAGTGATGCACTCTGGGCAGCTATCCCACAGAGCATCTCTTCCTCTTTAGCTGCTAAGAGTTGTGGGAAGGCGGAGGAGGTCGCAGGGCATCCTGGGTCCTGTCCCAATGTCCCGTAATGCATTGCTTCACATCCCAGCAATCCCTGTGCTTCCGTCCTCATTTGGTGCCATCTTTCAACTGTGTACTGTGCGCTTTGCCTTTTCAGTCTGCAGGAATGGATCCCGCACTGTTGACCAATATGCTGCTCGCTCTGACTAACACGTCAGGTGTGGCAGTGGAGTTATTCCTTAAACTACAAAGGCAAGAGGCGTGTGACATTGGTCTTGCCACACATAGTAGCTACAACATGAGATTGCTTGTGGCATTCATGGATGTGCTGACCACAGTAGAATGCCGCTTTTGGGCTCGAGACTGGCTAGCCTCCTCCAGGGTAGAGAAGAGCTCCTGGCTGCATGCATCTCTGACCTCTGAGTTGTCCTCTGCCTCTGGGTCACCCTCCCCCTCCACATCCTCATCCAATATTTCCTCCTCCTGGCTTGGTCCACTCTTGACTGCACATGAGCTACTGAAGTATCCACAGTGGCTTTCACAGTGGAGGTGGGGTCGCCACCGAGGATCGCATCCAGTTCTTTGTAGAACCAGCAGCTCGTGGGTACAGCACCGGAGCAGCAGTTTGCCTCCCACGCCTACATAGGTATCATAATTCCTATGGCTGAAGTGCAGCTGGGACTGCACAGCCTCCTCTCCCCAAATGCTGATGAGGTACAGCAGCTCTGCATTGCTCCAAGTGGGGGATTGCCTAGTGCGTGGAGCAGGAATGGTCACCTGGAAAGATGCGCTGAGACCACTGCACGCATCACCGAGCATTTTTTTTCTTTTCTTTTTTTAAATAATGGACTAGGGACATGTATGGCAGATCGTTATCAAGGTCTATTGATTTTTGAAATGCTTATTGCTAAATCATTTTCCAGTTATCTAATGATTTCATAGATATAGAAGGGTAGATTTGGGTGGAAACCCGAATAATTTACTGAACCTGATCATTTTTCAAAATTGGGATGGGGGAAGGAGACAAAGAACAGAGGTAGCGCAGGATAATTGATATTAGTAGGGCTGAGAAAATTCCATCGTTAAACATATACTTCACCACCCACGGAGACGTTGATGCCTAAAGGTGGAGTCCTATCACACTTATTTTTCTGTCTCCACTCCAAAAAGCAGCAGGATTGGGACTTGCAATAGCAGGAAAATTGTTGAATATTTTTTGGCAGGCTAGTTAAAATAATGTTGCTATGTGGATTTAGGATACTACAAAGAAATGTTTAAATTTAAAAATAAAAAATAATAAAGGAAACACTCTATTTAAATTTTGGGCATAAAAACAATGTTCTATTTGGCCGGGTGTATATTGTACACTTCCATAGCAACTTCCAGGAACTCAAAAGACATCAAAGAAATCAAGACTTTCTCCTCATAACACTCAAAAGGTAGATAAGTATTGACATATTACTTACAGAAACACAGAAATGATATAGTGATTCTCCAAGGTCACCCAACAGTTTAATGGAAGCATTTGCATTAGAATGCAGCTCTTTCTGGTATAGATTTAAACACCAGATTATGATCCCATATTTTATCCCTGTCCCAGAGAGTTTATATACAAAGTGGAAGTGAAAACAGAAGCACAGAGAAGTGACATAACTTTCCCAAGATCATACAGAGGGCCAGTGACAGAGCCTGGAATAGAATTTAGGTCTTGTGAGGTCTATGTCCACTAGATCAGATTACCATGTCAATGGGACAATTTGATTGTAACAGAGTTAATCTTTGCATATTGAGTATTTTCTGAATGCCTTGGGATTTGTTTAGCAGAAAATCTTAGACTTAACTAGATCATTATTGTTTTAAGATTATTTTGCTTCCCCTCCTTCCTATTTTCTGCCTTGTACCTGAAAATCCACAATCTGGTGACAGTACCATAAAATTAAATAATTGTAAGAATACGGTTCTCATTTTCTTGCAGCAATATCGCGAAGAGATTAAAAATGTCTTTATTAGACAGATGACTCTACTACAACTTAAGAACTGTTTAGATCAGGGGTTCTCAGACTTTTGTACTGGTGATCCCTTTCACATAGCAAGCCTGTGAGTGTGAGCCCCTTATACATTAAAAACACTTTTTTATATATTTAACACCATTATAAAGGCTGAAGGCAAAGCAGGGTTTGGGTTGGAGGCTGACAGTTCATGAACCCCCATGTAATAGCCTCATGACCCCCAAGGGGTCCCGACTCCCAGTTTGAGAACCCCTGGTTTAGATGAAGGCACTTCTACTAGTGAAATTCTTCTCACCCCCCAACATTCTGCTCAGTGTTCATGAACAGTCTCCATCACGTTATAAGCACATTCACAGCAGACTTCTGGCTAGATGCTGTGAAGAACAGGCATGTAGCCCTTGGCCTTCGACAAAACTTGTTGTAAAACACGTGCGTGAATAGCCCATAGCAACACTATCAACCATTTGGGAGAACAGTCACAATTCAGAGATCACATTTCTGCACTTGAAGCAATGTGGTTTGCAAATGACTCAACATTAAAAATGACTCAGTGGGAGAGAAGGAAAGAAGTTGATATAAATATCAACTGTCTCATCCCTCACCTTACTGTTCAGAGAAATTTCAGTTAATCTAATCGAGGATGGAGTTTTAACAAATGAGTTTAATTTTGAAAGTCAATGCTTCAGCAGCTAGTTTTTACAGCTGTTAAGGCTGGGAATACTACTATTCCTGCAGTGTGATCTGAACTGTCTGTGGAAGGAGAAATCTTTACTTTTTTGCCTGTTCTATTCTAGTTTGTATTACCCCACACTCCTTATTAGTATTGAACGATAACTTGAACAATCTGATGTGGCACATTTCTTCTGCCTCTTACTGGAAGATACATTGGATGAGATTCTGTGTTGTGTCTTTAAGTAGGGTTGCCAATTTTGGCTGGACGTACTCCTGGAGGTTTCATCACATGACGTAATCATTAATCAAAGATTAATCTTTAATTCCCGGAGACTCCCAGACAATACTGGAGAGGTGGCAACCCTATACAGCACAAACCTTTTCAGGCCAGGGTGTGAAGGCACTAAGGTGGCTTTTAAGTTACCTTTGTAACTTCACAAGCCAGAGCAGCCACAGAATAATTTAGACAGCGCTAGAGGGCTGCCTAAGTTATGGCAGCCTGTCCCTGGCTCCTAGGGGCAGCTGAGAATCTCGTCAGTGCTATGTGCTGTATCCTTGTCCCTGACGAACCCCTCCCATTCCCTTTGGGGGTCATGAGTAGGTCTTGGCAGGCAGTCTGTGGCTATCCTCAGTTCTTGTGCTGGGAGTACTGCCCCCTGGCCTGCTATAGTGCTTTGGCCCCTTTATCCAGAGTACAGGAGCCTGTGCGGGGGAGTAAATATGGCATCTTCTAACTATATAGTTCTACTACCCATTTATATTTAAAATTGGAGTAGATGGGACAGGGGGGAATTGAATCCTTTTTTGGATTCAAAAATGGCTTTTTGATCAGACAAAAAATTACACAAGTAAAAGTTTTTTGCCAAAAATTGAAATAGAAAATTTAATTGTTTGTTTGTTTTCCCTTCCCTCCGTCCCCCCAAAGAAGGGGGGAATAGCTGAAAACACTGGGTTTAGGGAAGGGGAATCAGTTGTTGTTTGTTTTTGGCAAAAACAGAAACTTCCACAGAAAGTTACAAACAAAAAGAGAAACCACTGTTCTATTATATTTTTTGGGGGGTGTGGGGGAATTTGACCAGCTCTCTAGGGTAACTATCTTATTTTACAGATGGTGAAACAAAGAAGCATACAAATGTACATATGAGTATTTGGACAATGAGTAACCATCCCACTAATGTTCATGAAAACAAAACTTTGCTAGAACGAATATTCTTAAAGAAGGAACAAAGAGAACTGAACAGCTTTGCAAACTCTGAGTTTGCATTATTCAACCAGCTCCAGACTGTGCTACATGAATCTATTAATGCACGACAATGAGGCCAGACTAGTTTTGAGCAGCATTTACAGTTAACATTTTCAGCTCTACATATACTAACCCAACCTACTTTAATTGAAATAGGATAAACTCATTTAACTCTAATTCTGGTCCGAATCCAGCCAAATGCACAGTCTTGCACTCTTCCCGATTCTAACATTTCAGTCCTGCAGCCCTCACTTGAGCTTAATGCACAGGGCAGCTTGATTGGTCCCACTTAATTATGACTGAATTTTCTGAAACATTTTGTCAACTAATTTTTAAATCCTAATGTAATTTCTCCTAGGGTAGGAAAACTGTTTACTCTGAACCTCTTGATGATTAGAATGAAAGGGTTCTCTTTTTTTGGTTTATGTCATGCCCTAGTATCCAGCAAACATTTTATAGGTAATGATCTTTTGTTGTTTTCTAGTCCGAAAGAAGACCTGTAAAGGGCAAGAACTGCCTATTTTTAAAGCCACTTCTGCATTATGCCATTTGCAGTAATAATGTTCATTTTTTCAAATCTAGATTATTTTGGTTTGTCTCAAACAAGGCAAGGGGATGTGTTTTAAAGGGGTAAGTATTATTATTGTTAGTATTACTGTAGCCCCTTGGCACAATCAGGATCTGGGCCCCATTGTGCTAAGTGTTGTACAAACACAGAGGGAAAAAAAGAAGAGCTTACAGTCTAAATGGTAAGTGGTTTTAGCACCCTGGATGCTCCTTCTCAATCAAGACAATCTCTTCCCCACTGTGAGCTCTGACATCATATTAACACTACAGCAATGGATTTATCTCAGTTTGCTGCATGTTCATGACTTGGCTGCTAACCAAACTTAACACAGCTATGATGGCAGAGTCTTTATTTTAACACTAGATCGCATCTTGTAGTTTCATGGGAGAGATGAACCAAGCAGCATGACTTCATCCCTGATTAGGTGAGCTAAATATGGTCATCATAGATCCCAATCAGATGACAAAACTCCAAGTGAAGGCAAGGATTATTAATATAAGAGCTGCACAGCAAATTAAAAGAAACATGAGGACATAGGTAAAAATTTCAGTGCAAGTTCAGATGGGACTAATCTGGAATAGAACCTTTGAGTTACGAACGCCTTGGGAATGGAGGTTGTTCCTAACTGAAATGTTCGTAACTCTGAAGAAACATTATGGTTGTTCTTTCAAAAGTTTACAACTGAACATTGACTTAACACAGTTTTGAAATGTTATTATGCAGAAGAAAAATGCTGCTTTTAACCATCTTAATTTTAATGAAACAAGCAGAGAAAAAGTTTCCTTACCTTGTCAAATCTTTTCTTTTAAACTTTCCCTTTATTTTTTTAGTAGTTTACATTTAACACAGTGCTGTACTATATTTCCTTTTGGTCTCTGCTGCTGCCTGATTGCATACTTCCAGTTCCAAATGAGGTGTGTCGTTAATAGGTCAGTTTGTAACTCTGGTGTTGTAACTCTGAGGTTCTAGTGTATCTCTAAGGCAGGGATCGGCAACCTTTGGCACACGACCCTTCAGGGAAAGCCGCTGGCAGGCAGGGCCGGTTTGTGTACTTGCAGCGTTCGCAGGTTTGGCCAATCACAGTTCCCACTGGCTGCTGTTCACTGCTCCAGGCCAATGGGGGCTGCGGGAAGCAGCGGCCAGCACATCCCTTGGCCCATGCCACTTCCTTCAGCCCCCATTGGCCTGGAACGGCGAACTGTGACCAGTGGGAGCGGCGATTGGCCAAACCTATGGATGCTGCAGGTAAACAAACTGGTTCGGCCCGCCAGCGAATTTCCCTGATGGGCTGCGTGCCAAAGGTTGCTGATCCCTGCTTTAAGGGTATGTCTTCACTAGCAAAATTAAAGCACTGCTGCAGCTGCCATGGCTCTGTAGTCACCTCACGAGTGCTGGGAGAGAGCTCTCCCAGCACTGTAAAAAACCCACCCCCACCAGGGGAGTAGCTACCAGCGCTAATCCATAATAATGGCAGATCATTTTATTGATTCCCATAAATTGAACTTCAGTTGACCAGTCAAAAAGACAGAATTCTCAGCATGTGCTTTGCTGCTCCTCTAAGAACCTCTCTTCACCTCAGGCAGATTTTGATCCCCAAACTATCCCCATCTGTTGTCAGCTGTTGTAAACACTGATCTACATCCATTTACTTTCCTCCAAACAATTTATTTGAGTTCATCCTTGAGAAAGTACAGAAGGAACTGTAAACACTAAATACTGTGCTTTTCATTTTTGTTTTTTTCCTTTGGAAGGCACCAGTGCCCAGCTTGCATACCCAGCATTGTTCAAAAAGCAGGAAGATTAAAAAAAATCAATAAGAGTCTAAATCACTCTGACAGACTAGAATCTGCTAATTAGTAAGGCTCTGATTCATAGTCAGTGTGAACACCTGTCTAATTCCAAGCAAACATCTCTGCATTAATCTGACTGGTGGCATATCAATTGATTGCAGACACTTATGAGAAACAAAGAAAAAAGAAACCAAGTAATAATATTTTAAAAAGTTATTCAAGTTGAATTAATGATTACAGGTTACTTCTGGGTAAATAATACCCTCCAGGGCAGAATTATTGTCACTTTGAGAAAGCTATATATGAATCCATGGAGAGACTCATGCATGTGCAAGGGAGCTCTAATTTTGCTGAAATGAATAAATAAGTGGAGGGCTGGATGCCTCAGATATTGGTAACAGCCTTTCTATGCTATGTCACTGGTTCAGACCCAGGGCAGATAGACCTTGCATTCAGCAGATGAGATTGGAGAGTATTTTTAAATAAATTAGTACATAAAGACATAGCACTAGCAGGGATCTCTTGGGTGTTTAAATCCAATCCCCTGCTATCACAGGCAACCCCATCACATAATCCCAGTCATGAATTTATCAAGATCCATTTAAAAACAAGTTAGATTATTTGCCCTCACTATTCCTATTGGGAGGCTGTTCCAGAACCTCACTACTCTGATGGTTAGAATCCTTCTTCTAACTTCCTACCTAATTGTATTAATGGTCACTCTGTACCCAATTAGCAGTAATAGTTTGATTTCTAATATGGTAGAGCCCATGCCACAATAAACACACGGAGAAGACTTTCAAAGGCACACTTTGGCACCTAGGCATGGATTACTGCTACAGGCAGGCTATCAAACCTAATGGGTTATCTCATTTGGTTTGAAAAAATCTTACAGTTACAGAAGAACATAAGAATGGGCACAGTGGGTCAGACCAATGGTCCATCTAGCTCAGGATCCTATCTTCTGATAGTGGCTGGTGCCAGGTGATTCAGAGGGAATAAAAAGAACAGGCAAATTATCAAGTGATTCATCCCCTGTTTTTAAGTCCCAGCTTCTGGCAGTTGGAGGTTTAGGAACACATAGGTTGTGTCCCTGACCATCCTGGCTAATAGCCATTGATGGACCTAGCTTCCATGAACATATCTAATTCTTTTTGAACTCGGTTATACTTTTGGCCTTCACAATATCCCCTGGCAATGAGTTCCACAGGTTTGATGTGCTTTATGTGAAGAAGTACCTCCTTTTGCTTGTTTTAAACTTGCTGCCTATTAATTTAATTGGGTGACCCTTGGTTCTTATGCTTTGTGAAGGTGTAAATAACACTTCTCTATTTACTTTCTCCACACCATTCATGATTTTATAACCTAGACTATTATATCCCCTCTTAGTTGTCTCTTTTCTAAGCTGAACAGTCCCAGTCTTTTCAATTTCTCCTCCTATGGAAGCTCTTTCATACCTTTGTTCCATACTCACAAGATGGAATTTAAAAATTTGAAAAAATTGAGTGTTTCGCAAAATTTTAGCAAATTCCCTCCCCATCTTTTTTTAACCAACCATATTACCAAGTTAATAATTTGGGAGTATGGAGGTTCATTGTACAAAATTGGAATACACTACAATTTCTGCAAACCTTTTATGATTATGCTCTCTGAAATCCTGAGCCCAGGCTTTCACCCCAAATGTGTTGTGCACATGGGACTGAAAAGGCATAAGAAGTGCTAATCTGTAGAGCTGGCTGGGAACTTTTCAACAAAATGTTTTTCATAAGAAAATCCTGGTTTGTTGAAACCAAACATTTCATGGGAAAGGATCACTTTTGATGAAACTTTTGTCTGGAAGGTCTAGGATGGAATCTTTGGTCAAAACCAGAGGGAGGTAGCCTAGTGCAGTAGTTTTCAACCTATGGTTTGTGGACCCTTGCAGGTCCACAGGTTATATCTAAAGGGTCCGTGAAAGGTTGTCATTACCTCCTGGGGGTCCGCAGACTATGTCTAAGATTTCCAAAAGGGGTTCACACAGCCATTGGAAATTTTTTGGAGTCTGCAAACAAAAAAAAAGTTGAAAACTACTGGCCTAGTGGTTAGGGCATTCCCCTGGGTTGTAGGAGGCCTAGATTCAATTCCCTCTGGTGTGAATCAGACAGAGCAAGCGTTGTTGAACCTTAGTCTTTCACCTCCTCATTGAGTGCATTGATTATTCTGGGTGGGAGTCTCTCTTTCTCTTTTTAAATGAAAAAAAATTGAAATATCTCATTTTAGTTTCTAATTGGAATGGAACCAAATTCAGAAACTTTGGATTTTTTTTTTTGGCAAAATGGAATTCTTGTTTTTTGGCCAGCCCTGCTAATTTGCTGCAAAAATCTGGACCAAAAACATTGTGCTTATCAGATATTCCTAAGTGTAGCGGTATCTCCACACCGTCATTTATGTACCATCAGTACTATGGTTGTGTGCTGCACTGAGATAGTATGCACAGTAAAAAAGGGCATGATCACTGTCCTATGTGGTGCAACAGCAGAAAAGGAACCTATGTTAAAGCAGCCCCTCCTCTCCCTGTGATATACATCCATTTAAAAAAGTGATCCTCCATACATAATATGTCTGTGCTATGTATTAGGGCTAGTAGAACCTTTGTTCCTTCAGTCCTCTGCAAACACAGCTTAATGTTAGGCTGGGGAAAAAATGGATGGATGCTCTATATATGGTGTGTGTGTATATACTATTTTTCATAAAAACAGGAGAATGGCCATAGTGGGTTAGCCCAATGGTCCATATAACCCAGTATCCTCTTTTCTGACAGTGGCCAGTGCCAGATGCGTCAGAGGGAATGAATTGAACAGGGAAATTTCAAGTGATCCATCCCCTGTTGTGCAATCCCAGCTTCTAGCTGTTGGAGGTTTAGAGACACCTCGGAGCATAAGGTCTCCTCTTATTGGATTTAAACATAGGCATAATTAAATTGTCTATCACTACAATTTATTTAATAAAAATGCTCTGGATTAGATTCTTCTTGGCTCAGTATCATTTCACCTGCCTTCAGACAGGCACTGCAAACATTTCAATCTAAATAAAGAGAAAAGTAGCCAGGTCTTGACATGAATTTTCACTATAGCTCTTATAAACATCTCTATTATCTGCCAAAATGGTATTTTGTAATTTGCAAAATCAAATTAATCTCATGAGATGTTGCTATGAATCCTATGCCACACCGTACATGAGAGGAATTATTTTCCTCTTTATGTTTCCTATATAAGCACACTAATGTCACAGAATGCTCTGCTGCATGAGGGGTAAAGATGTGTCTGTATTAATGGGTCTTAAATTTAAAGTACAAACGGGAAAGAAAATTTTAAAACAATCAGTGACTCACTCAAGCATGACCAAGGGATATAATATGGGATTTTGCATTACATTGGAAACAAAGATTAAGGGGAAAATTGTACTCGGAGTTATACTGGTGCAAATCTGGAGTAAATGCAGTGCAGCTGAGGCTATGTCTTCACTAGAAATTCTGCAGCAGCACAGTTGTAGTGTTTCAGTAATTGGAGGGGGTCTCCCATCACTGTAGTTAATCCATCTCCCTGAGACGCAGTAGCTAGGCCAGTGGAAGATTTTCTGTCAACCTAGTGCTGTCTACACTGGGAGTTGGGTCAGTTTCACTATGTCACTCAGGGGTCTGGATTTTTCACAACCCGAGCCACATAGCTTGCTTGACTTAACTTTTAAATGTAGCCCTGGCTTTAGACAGAATTTGGTCATTAGTTTGCTTTGGAAAAAACAATTAAATACTAAGACAAATTCTAAGTCTTGAATTTGATGTTTTCCTGGGCCATTAAAAAACAGCTTCAGCAGAGTGAGGCAAAACACTGGGAAACAGTAAGTACAATAACATTGCAGAATATCTATTTTTCCACAGACTGAGGGCTAGTCCACACTTACCGTCCGGGTCGACGCGGTGAGTTCGACTTCTCGGAGTTCGAACTATCGCGTCTCATCTAGACGCGATAGTTCGAACTCCGGAAGCGCCGCGGTCGACTCCGGTACTCCACCACTGCAAACGGCGGTGGCGGAGTCGACCTTGGAGCCGCGGAGTTCGACCCCGCCGCGTCTGGACGGGTGAGTAGTTCGAATTAGGGTACTTCGAATTCAGCTACGCTATTCACGTAGCTGAATTTGTGTACCCTAATTCGAACCCCCTTTTTAGTGTGGACCAGGCCTTAGTAATGTTATTATTATATCCAAATTAGTGTGAAATCATTACTTGTCCCCAGATCTGAAAAGCTACTTTAGGATACACTGCCTCAAAGGCTGCTAAAATTTAAAGGTACACTTTTTTGATAAGATACTCTTTCCAAGCTTGCCAAACTAAATGATTCTCATGGACTCATAGACTTTAAGGTCAGAAGGAACCGTCCTGATCATCTAATCTGACCTCCTGCACATTGCAGGCCACAGAACCTCACCCAGCCACTCCTGGAATAGATCCCTAACCTCTGGCTGAATTAGTGAAGTCTTCAAATCATGGTTTAAAGACTTCAATTTACAAAGAATCTACCATTTACATTAGTTTAAATCTGCAAGTGACTCATGCCCATTCCGCAAAGAAAGGCGAAACCCCCCCAGTGTCTCTGCCAATCTGACCCAGGGGAAAATTCCTTCCTGACCCCAAACATGGCAATCAGTTAGAACCTGATCATGTGGGCAAAACTCACCAGTGAGATACCTGGGAAAGAAGTCTCTGTAGTAATGCAGGGCCCTCCTCATCTAGTGTCCCATTGCTGGCCATAGGAGATATTTGCTGCTAGCAATCATAGATTGTCTACATGGTGGTTAAAGCAGCAAAGAGTCCTGTGGCATGGTGGTTAGTTCAGGAATTTGGCTACACTCAACAGTAGGAGGAAGATAGTTTTGAATTAGCCTGAAGTATACCATGAACACAATGGGAAAACACATTGTTTGCTTAAATTGAGATGTCTTTTCCAGGCCTCTGTTCCCATAATCCATCCTCAAAGGACTTGATTTTGTGTCATTAACATCAATGGGAATTTTGCTGTTGAGTGCAATGGGAGCAGGATTAGACCCAAAGGCTCTAGCTTGCCCTTTCTTTCTCCATTGATTTACCTTTAGGAGTCTCCTGAAGAGAGAGATATGTGTGTGTGCAAGAGTGGAGGAGGAGACAGGATGCATGGTTGCTCTACTTTAAGTTACTACCTCAGCTCCTGGTTGGTCTGTCTCACACTTCATCTTTGGGGGACCCTGGAGTTGCTCTGCCCCCACAATTGAAGAGGAATCATTAGATGAGAGAGGTGCTATCCCTTACTCCAGCCTGGCATGTGCCAGGATCTGTTGGAGACTGGGTCAAAAAGTGGACATGAAGGGTTATTAAAGGCCTAATCATGGGAAGATTTCCCAACCCAGATGCGTTGCACAAGGGAAGCCATATTCATATTTAGGAAGTTGTGGGATGGGTAGGTTGGATGAAAACCTACCCACCCAAAGCACAACATCAGGTAGGGCTAATGGAGTGCTGTCTGGGCTTGCTGTTCTTGGGAATAGACAATAATGAGAACTGATGAGGACCTCCATGGGTTTGGATAACTCAAAGCTTTTGAGCAACCGGATGCTTATTGAAACAAAATTCTCAACATCTTGAGAGTCCCTCATCTCTAGAAATAACTATATAGGGCCAAAATTTTCAGCTGGTAAAAAACGATATAGCTCCATTACAGCTAATGTGTAGTTTTGCAATCGTAAAATGATTTTTACTGTATGCTCTTGTTGTCCTGGATTTGAGGGGTGTATATGCCCCAGAATGTGATCAAGCTAATTGCAAGTGACTCTTTGCTGCTTTAACCACCATATGATGTGCTTTCAGCCTCTATGAATTAATGAAATAGAACGCCACATGGTCAAGGGTTAATTTGGAGAGAGGCTTTCAGAAGCAACGTCATAACTACTGGCATTCTTGCTAATCAGAATGTGAAGAGGGGAGGAAAAAAAGTAAATAGCTGAGAATGATATGTGGATGGACACCTTTGAGTCTAGATGCCTCTGATATTAAAAGTTTGTTCAAAGTTAGGAAAATTGATGATTTAATAGGGGTTATTATGACCTATGTGTTTTGTAGAGTAAGTTATAAAAAGTTTAGATAATAGAGCGTACATGGGAGGAGTCCTCTGGAGCTATCCTGGGAGAGATGTTTTTCCTGACATCTTTACTCCTTGGCAGGGAGGCGTTTGGCATGTGCTGACCCGTCGTTGATTACTCAATACTGTCTCAGAATATAGGTAAATATCTCAGATGTTCTAAACCTATTGCTTATGTCTATGTGTGCTTAAATCTAATAAACCGCAGTGTTAGACAAGAGTATGCTTACTTGCATTTAATCCTTGATCAGACAGAATCGCTGAGTTCCTATTGATTTATTCCTAACAGAGCCTGGAGTGACATAGTTAAGTTGCCCCTGTTGGGAGTTCTGAAAACCCCGGGCAAAACTTATAGCACAAATGTCCGTAAGAACATGCAGGAAAGTGTCCCATCATAGCAAAAGAGCTAGTTTGGGGTCTGGTTTATTATTGTATGCTGCAGTACTCTTCTGTCTATTCTGCCAATGCCAAAGTTGGGAATTAGCATGCTACTGCTCTCCATACATTTTGACTGTCCTAAGAGAACAGTCTGAAGATTTTGTTATATTATTCCCTGTGAAATCCTAGAGGCAGGCCAACATTATTTTAAAAGAGAAAGGAGATCATTATTATTTTAGCTTGTCCCAAGTAGAACTAGTTGAAAAATGAAAAGGATTTCCATGAAAAAAATTGAAGGAAACTTTATGAACTTTTCTGCTGAAATATCAAAATTTTCTGCCTAGTTTTGGGTTCCCAAGTAAGCAGCAAATACTTTGATAGTGTAAAAATACTGTATAGTGTGGGTTCTCTGCCAGGGGAGGAGGCTAAGGCTGTCAGCAAGTCAATTAGAACTCCCTGCTTGTTTTCTTTTTTATTTGCCCCAGTTCAGATTAAAGCAGGCTAAAGAACGCCATTGGCTCTGTTTGGGCAAGGGATTTCCCACCCTGGGGAATCCTTAGCAGAGAACTTCCAGGTGGCTTTCAGTCATCTGAGCAGGGCAGAGGCAGAGGTTTGGAGCAGAAAATCTGCCCCTATGTTCCTAGTGACTGTGAATTCAAAAAAGCCAAACCAGGCTATGTATTTGGTGTTAATTGTTAGAGAGCAAAACCAAACGACCTTTTGCCCCATACTAACAAAACACTGCTTCTGGTGCTTGTTTGGACTTCTTCAACAAAAAATGCAGATTAATCAAAACCAAAACTTTGTGGAGGAAATGGTCAGTTTCAATTATTTTTTAAATTTAAAATATTTTTTTAAATTGTCAGTGTTTTGACACTTTCAAAATGAAAAATTAGTTTTCTGGGTCAAAATGAATATAAATATAGCTAATTGTAGTGCCTATTTTTTTAAAAAAAGGTCAGAATCAAAACTCTCTTGACATTATTGAAACAAAATGTTTTAATTGACTGAAATCGATTTTTTTCAGATTTTTGGTTTGTGAAATTTTTTTGAGATTTTGACTATTTTGGCCACAATTCAGATCATGAAAATTTAATAATACTTGAACATTTTCATGGGGTGGTAAAACCATTCCCAGCCCAGCTCTAATTGCCACCATACCCCATCTCTAAACTTTTGTGAAAAATACAAGATAAATGGAGTGGAGACCAAACTCCTTAGTTTAACAAGAGAGAAGGAGAAGATACAAACCAAGTGGACATTGACAAATAACAAAGGCTGATTTAAAATAATGCTTGTTTCTGATATCCCAAGAATTGTCTCCGATGACTGTCAGAAATTTATGATCTGAATAGCGTTTTAAAGGAATGAATTGGGTACGAGCCACTTCTTCCCACGCAGCAATTGTAGACACTGGTTTGATGATGTACTTGCTAAATCAAAGAGGCCCGTTCTCAATGAATCTCAGGGAGAATTTCAGCAAGTGATGAAGAATTTTGAATTCAGAGATGTTTGCTATAATAAAGCCATATAACACCCCTACTCCCTTAAAGTTATGCTATCTCAGTATGTAAATAACTCAAATACCAGTAAACTTGGGTGGTGGAGGGGAAAGTGGAGTGTTAATTGATCTGGAAGCATCATAAAAACTTTCTGCATCCATTTCACTTACAAATGCTCACTGATGCTATGTTAGCAGTAATTTATGGTGTGCTATGTGTATGATATAAATAGCTATTAGTTAAAGCAGTGAGGATTCTCCCTGAATATATCCAGTGAATACTAAGAGGGGCGTCTCTGCTTCCCATTAGGAACTATTAACTTAAAAAAAAACCACTCATCAATGGCACATCTTCCTCTATATTCCAAATGAAGATTGAACCTCAAGCTGTTCTAAAAAGCCCTACAAGTGCTCACAGCATAATGATTAGTATGAGTTATATGTGCATTTCTAATGCACACATCAGTGTGGCATCTTGGAGACAGATAGAGAATTAAGAAACCCATCAATTTGTTTATGAAGGGGACTTAAAAATTGCAGCACTGAGTGTTATGGATCCTAGCTTTTTGGGGCCTAGAAAATCACAGGAACAACAGTGAAATCCACAAAGCCTGAGTTAGGCACATGAGCTCCTACACAATGAATGGGAAGAGATTGGCGCCTTTGACTGTGATCCACAAAGCAAGCAAAATAGGCAAGGAGCTCCCGAAGCTAGCCAATGGGAGACAGCAGTCAGAGGGGTATGTGCTAAGCCCCGCACCTCTCTTGGAGATAGGTACCTAAGTCCAGCCTTCAGGGAGGTGCCTACCTCTGCTGGCAATCCGTGAGCTAGGGGAAGGTAGGTGCTTGGCTGCCTAAATTTTGTGTGAGACCCAGAATGAAAATGAGGAAGGGGACCTCCCTTATAATCTTTATCCTAGTAAGTGGGGTACTGACCCAAGATGTGGGAGACCCCCCTGGTTCAAGTCTCCCTCCTCCTGGGGAAAAGGGATTTGAACAGGGATCAGCTGCTTCTCACGTGAGTGCCCCAACTACTAGCCTATGTAATATCCTGATGCAGGTCTTTCTCAGTCTCTCCTATTGATGTTGTTACACTTTAATTAAACAATGGAATACTAAAATATTAATTGGGCCAGAGTTAGAAAGACTCTATGACCTAGTGGCAAGGGCCCTAACCTGAGAGGTGGTAGATTCCTGTTCAAATCTTTTCTGTCCCTTAGGGGGACAGGTCTTGAACTCAGGAGCGCCACATCCTCAGTGAGTACACCATCCACTAGGCTGAAGGCTTTATGGGAGGGCAGTGTTGTCCCTGTATTGGGGTGTTCACCTGACACTAGTCTAGAAGGGGTTAATGAAGCTGAGAAGGGGCAGACTAACTGGACAGGTCACAGCTGAGGGGAATTAGGTGGCCTAAGTAATCCCTGAATGATGATGGAACCCAGCTGAGAAGGAGCAGGTGGAGCCTAGTATAAAACCAGGAAGTTGCAGTAATGGATCCTGCAATCACTCTCTGGACATTAGAGATGGAAGGAAGGAAACCTAGTGGGAGAGGTTGTAGGAAAAGGCTAGGGAAAGGCTGCATGTTTTAAGATGGTGCAGACCTTGGCTACTGCTTAGACAGCCCCTGACCTGGAATCATGATTGGAGGGCAGGCCCGGGTTGCCCTACCAGCTATTGGAAAGCGTCACAGTCTGGGAAATGAATGGGAAGACTGCCTAAGACAGTTCATATGCACAGACTTTGCTATCCTGGAAAGAGGAAAACACAGAGTGACCTGGTCAGAAGGTCTAGTCACGACAAGGAAGCACCCTGAGTTGCAGAGAGATAGTGATATGTGAATGTGCAATGGAAGGGGGTGTCAGACCTGGAAGGAGCTAATCCTCCAAGCAACCAGGGGGAGGTGCCATAGTGGAGGGTGGATCCTGTGACAGTTCCCCTTCCCTTGCTGCTTTATGCGAACTTGCCTGAGTGAACTAATCCAGAAGGCATACTCAGAACACCTACTTTTCACAGTTTGTGAATCGCTCTAGGGCTTACGTGGGAGATAAGTGTGCAGATCCTATCAGGAGGCAGTAGACCACATGCTGAGGCAGGAGATGATGCCTACAGTGAGGCTGCAGAGTGCATGCCCAGAGGAAAAAACGTAGACACTGAGTGACTTTAGTCACCTACAGGGTTAGGTGGCAGCTGAGCAAGAGTTTAGGCACATAGATGCTCAAGTCCCATTTTAGGCACCAAAGTACCTTCATGGATCCCACTCAACCTCCCTTACTCCCTGATTCAGCCACTAATGCTTAGTTGGTTTATAGTTTGTTCAATCCTTCCTTTGTCATGCAGGCAGACCTTGTTATTGGGGGAAGGCTTATAAGGAGAGAAGGGGATTTAAATCATACTAAAAGGGTCTTCTTCAGGCTCAATCTGATTTCTTTTTCTTGTTGGATTTCCACACTTTCCCATATAGGCAGTATCATGTCCCTTTAGCCCAAAGTCCCATCCCAAGTCCCATCAACCATGGGATCCTTGTTGAGTGCAGTTGCTTTAGTTAGCAGTGAATGGAGACATCTAGTTAATTAAGTACCAGGACCTTGAAACTGGTATAGGATCAAATATGGGGCCAGTGCAGTATGTGGAGCAATGACTATACATTCTCTTGTCTGTCACTGTTGCAATATCTATCTAAGCTTTATTTAATAGGCAGACATCTGTGTATGGAATAAGCTGTACATTGTGTGTGGCCTTCACTTTCTGCCCCTGGCAGTGAGCCAACCTGCAAGTGAAAGAGTCAAACCCTGCTGACTCCTCCTTGCTGTTGGTCACTACAATAAATCCAGTGTACTGTACTACCTTGATTGTAGCAAACTGCATGAAAATTGAAGGGAGGAGCACAAGTTGCAGGAGGGAAGAGTTTGGATGAGGCACCAGGAAGTCAGACTGTATACACATGGCAAGAATGTTAGCTGCAATTGAAGCATCTCTGTAAATAGTTCTCTTAATAAAGAACAGTTTAATTTTACAAGCTTGGAGTCATTTCATGTTGTTATCAAGTACATGGTACATGAAACATTGATGTCTGTAATGAAAATGTCCTCACAATAGATGATGTTAATGTCCAAGTCAGCTTCTTGAAGCATTTTTATCTTCCTACCAACATCACCTCCATCTTACCTAGGTTGAGTTTAAACCAGTTGCTTTTTATCCCTTTGGAGAATATGGGTATAATTTTACTCCACAACATTTAAATCATTATGAAGTCATGAGCATAACTTGATAGTTAAGGTTGTCAGACATTCTTAATTAGAAATCTCATTTGGTCCCCTGGGTGCAGGAAACTCCTTGCCACATACCATTTCCAACATGAGGCGAGAATTTGTTCTGGAAAGTGTGTGGTTAATTGGACAATCCATTTTTGGTTTAGGAGACTTTGGAAATGGCATGTCCTCCACTTTGGGGAAAAATGTGCTCACTTGTTTTAGTCCCCAGAATTTAAACAACTTGATGTAAAAACCTCAGAGTTGTTGTATGTACTGATCCTCCATTAGAGCCAGCAGTTTTATCAAGTTGGAGTGAAAAAAGATGCTAGAGAGAGGTGAATTCATTCCCATCAGAGGTGTGGAGAATGTTATAAGTGCCTAACTAAACCTACATTAAGAAACTGATTATATAAATGGGCTGATCCAAAGACCACTGAAGTCAATGGAAAGACTCCTATTGATGTCAATGGGATTTGGAGTAGGCCCCAGGATTGTCAATCCCCCACAAACCTCTTGTTTAGCATTTTGTCTCTGTAACAAATGGATTTTCCATCCCACAAAAATTCAAGATTTTTTTAAAAAGTTATGTCAAATTGGACAAAGCCACAATTTTGTTTTTTTAAATGAAATTCTGAAAAACTATTTTTCTTAGTTTTGGGATCATCAAAATGTTTTCATAAATTTGCAACATTTCATTTTGATTTTGACCATTTTCAATTTGTTAAAATATTACAATAAATTTCAAAATGAAAAACTGAAATGCCATTCAAAAGTGTCCAAATGATATATTTGGACATTTTCAAAATGTTCCTTCCAATTTTTGCCTAAACTAATTTTGTCAAAATTTGAAATTATTTTTTGTGAAAAAAATTCACTTGACTCAAAAGGCATTTTCCAATGGACAACTGTTTCAACAACACTTTTTGCAAGTAGGGCTACTAATCACGCTGCCACCTCCATTTTAACCTTGAGACTGAATCCTAAACCTTGACTCCAGGCCTTCAGACTACTGTAAAATGGAGGTGAGAATTCTCTTCACCAGCAGCCATGCTGTTCTACAGCCATCTAACCTTGCCTCCACTACTAGATGTGGACCAAATCACTATTGTCCTGCATAAAACAGGCATCAAACACTACCCTATCAGAATGGTTCCATGTTATACCTGCTCTGGACTGGTGTCAGTCATAACTCAAAGAGCAGGACAAAGATGAATCTGGGTTTCTGACTATATACCAGTCCAGCTACCATTCATGGCGCTGGAGGAGTGATGTCTGGGGAAATTAGTTATTAGCTGGGAATGACAGGTGCCCATCAAATAAAAAACCTCCCTCCCTAGATGGGGGAAGGAAAGAGTGAGAGTAATTTTTTTGGAGCAGGGACTGTCATTTATTGTATATTTGTACAGTGACTAGCACAATGGGGAAAGTTGCTTGTGGCTTTCAGGTACTACTATAATATAAATAATAATTAAAGCTAGAATAAGCACTATTCTTTTGCAGATGATGTGGGGGGCCGGTATTTGGTCACCTCTGTCTTCCCTTAAGAGGTTACTCCACGGGGAACAGGAGCCTAAGGACATCCATAGTCCCTTCCTGCATATGGCTCACAATCCATGGATGGTTCGCTGGTGTAAGTGTGTTGTACCATCTTTGTGAAGCCACGTAGGTCCAAACTGTGAAGTGATTTCTGATTGAAGAAGCAACCCCTAACATTATTTAGAAACACTGAGGCTGATGCAGAGCCACTGTACTCGATAATTAGGGGCCCCTGTAATTGATCATAAGGAACTAGCAAATCTCATGCTCCAGTAAGGTCAGGAGTTGGTCAGGATGGAGGGTAGGCACTAAAGAGTAGGCCCAGCATACTATCTAACCCCTACTGAAGTAAATAGGATTGCTCAGTGGAGGATCAGGCTTTGTCACTGTGACTCATTAAAGAAACAGTGCAGACACATGAGACAGTTATATCTTCCCTGCTAACTGGGTGATATTTTTAGCCATTATTCTTGCAGCCCCTTACTCTTGAATTGTACAAAAATGAAGTTTGTGAGCTGCCATGCTTTCCATTTGACATAGCAGGCTGTGATCTCAAATGCCTGCAAATCAAATCAGAAATAATAAGTGCAAATGCAAAGCATGGACTTTCCAAACCGTATCATTCCAGGAACTGGATATATTTTTTTTTCAGTGGATTGTTTTTAAGAGCAAAGAACATACTGTAGGAGTACTGTGTGGCAACAGTGTCCATTGGTCGTACTGTTTCTGGATGTATGATTGACATGGAGGATGCTGCTTTTCATGAAGGTGCTGTCACCTCCCAGCACCTATCCTCTGTCATAGTGCTGTTATCACTGATGCTGAGTAATCATAAAACCTAGGAGCTAATAACACTGATAATAAAAGAATAAACATAGAAAAGAAATGTATTTTCATTGCTTTTTTACCATTAATCCAGCCTGCTCCCCCACCCCCAATCAGGCTAATCAGAGCAAGGAGTTCACCTTGCTACTGGAAAACCAGATTCCTCGGCTTCCACATGTGCACAGTAATCGCCTGTGAGCCAGGGGAGGTGGCCTATTCCTTTCAGGCCAGCTTGATAAGAGCAGTAAATTTCAGGTCCCAAACCTCCTGGGATGTGGAAGATGTAAGCTGCAGGAAAGCCCTGCACAGTTCAAGGACCCAGACTGTCTGCTGGAAGGACTGCCAGGAATGATAAAAATGATAATAAATTTCATTTTACTGCTCCTTTCTGCTGCAATAAATTTTTCTTATATCTTCACAAAAAACACACATGGATCATCTTTATAAATCCACAGGGAGAAATTTGCGTACAAAAGTAACATTCTCTTTTTTTTGCACTTCTGTTTGTGATGCCCTTTCATAATTTATGGATGGTGTCCAAATGGGTTGGAAGAATAGATTGAAATTTTAATCTACACATGTCATTACAACGCTGACGTTAGATAAAAACAAACAAACAAACAAGCACAAAACCCTAGAAAACTTTCCCCTTTCCATAGTGGTTTTTTGTCTCCCAAAATATTTCTGTGATTCACTGGGTAGGTTTTTGTTTCCTGGCTTAACTCCTTATGGGCTGAGCTATAAGCAATGCTATTATTAGAGTATGTTTACATATTCAGTATGTATATTTGAGCAGCAGCAGGAGTGGGTTTTGTTACTATTGCAATCGTCTCTAAACATTTTTGCCCAGATTCTTTGCTGGTGTAAACTGAAGTCAATGTAGTTGCACCAGTTTGCATCCAGAGAAAACCTGGTTTGGTACACATGGATAATGACCACCAGCAATGGAAATCCTATTATTGCGCTCTGGTTTGATTAGAAAAGCAGTTGTAGTGATTATGTGCTGCGTATACAGGTTTATTGTGTGATAACTCCTAGAGAGAAAGAAGAGTTGCATTTGAGTTGGAACTTCACTTTTTCCTTGACGGTTCCCAATTAAATGACATACTTGTATCCACACAGTTCTTGAAATGGGGGTTAGCCTCCCCCAAGACGAATAAACATCAGAACAAAGCTTAAGCCATGAAGTTTAGGTCTGGAATTCAAACCACAGCAGTGTTCAGATACATTAAGATTCAGGATTTGGATTTAGCTTCTGAGAAAGAGTACAAGTTCTGACTGCAAAATTCTGGATCTAGATTCCAAAACACCCCTTGTCAACTGCATTTTGGTGGTGGTGGTGATTGTTCAGGTCTATGTCTAGTAAATATATACACTCTGTATTTTTATAAAAGAGGCCATTTATTTGATAGACAGAATTCTGGGTGACACAATGGTCCACTGTGTGCATATTTTCAAAGCGTGTAGTAGAAGAATGTAGAGCCTGATTCAGTACTTATTACACTGGATTTATGCCTAATTGAAAGGTAGAAAGCTGGGGGAGTGGACTGGAGGATCAGGCCCACCAGCTGTTTAAAGTGAATGCATTTAAATGTTTTTGTTGAAAAATGTAAACAAAATGTCCAAAAATGTCTCTGGCAAAAACCTACAATAACTACTTTTAGCCCAGAGGCCAGACTGGGAGGTGGTATTATTATTATTATTTATTATTAATAATCAGCATGTTTATTATGGTAGCACCTAATAGACCCCATTCTTGGCTGGCCTAGGCACTGTACAGGTAGATAGATCCCAACCTCAAAGATCTTACAGTCTAAATAAGATAAAGAAAAGGCAGAGGCAGGATGGGGGAAGGAGGATAATGCACAAGCAGAGTGAGCAGTGTGATGATGGTAAATGTCATGTTACTTCTGCTATACTTTTTATGGATGGTTTAGTTGGGAGGAGATCAGCTAAATGGGAAGAAATGGGGAGGGAAGGATTGAAGGAAGCAGAGGTGAAGAGAGTAAGTAAACCTACCTTTTGGTCCAGGTCAGCTCTGAGAGTGGTGAGAGGTGTGTCACAGAGCTGGCCCTTTAAAGGCAGCCTGTCTGTGACAGGTTCCTGTAGGGGAGAAGGTGTCAACTCAGACCCACCTGGAAGCAACTAAATCCCTAGGTGACTGATTGGGAGCTGTTTAGGAGATGGGCCTGATAAAGGGTTACTAGGAGACAGCTGGGCTCCTAGAGACAGGAAGCGCCTGAAGGAACACAGTAAGGAACCTGGACAGTCTGCCCCAGAGAGAGGAGCTCCCTGGAGATGAAAGCAGCGTAAGGACAGCTGGGCTGCAGCTGGCTAATGGAAAGTTGCTGCAGGTGAGTGGTGCAGCGGATTAAGGCAGAGACTGTACTGAATCCCAGGAACTTCAGGACCCAAGCCTGTGCACTCTTGAGCCCAAAGAGAGAGAATACAGGCTGGAGAGGCCAGGACTGAGCTACCCAGGCCCTAAGAGGAAAGCTGTACAGTGCCTGCACAGGGAGTGTACAGGGGCCAGGATTATGAACGAGGGCTGTGCAACCTGTGAACTAAGGAGAGAAAATCTTATTTCAAATTTATTTAGATTTAATGAGGTAGATTTAATGAGGGAATCTGTCCTTGCATGGCACTACAGAGGACCCCGAGGCAGGGAGCCTTTGTAGTGCCATACAAGGGCAGACTCCACCCCATTACACCAGCTCTATACACTACCTCCAAGCTTATGGGGTTCCCTGCAAGTAGCTTTATTTCCCCAACATTTATTTCCCCCTACATCTTCCTCACTTCACCTACTGAACTAATCCTCATGATATTCCTTATTAGACTTTCTACTGCTTCTCTCTTCATTGCTGACTTTTCCCCCTCTCTCTCTTCTCTGTTCTTCTTTTCTTCATATCTCTCTCCTCTCTTCTTTCTTTTTCCTTCTTTCTTCCACTCTTTGTGCTTTCCCCCATTCCCCTTCCCATTCCACACTACATTTCCCTGCTTTTCCTCTCTGTTTTCATCCCTCTCTGAGATCCCTACCCTGGCTGTTCTAAACGTATACACATAATGGAAACCCAGATTTCCTTCTAAGCTGTGAGATCATGCCACTGACATTTGGACCTGCTGGTGTGACACACAAAATATCAACAAAGAGCCCCTTGCAGTGCTATAAAGTGCTTTCACATAAACCATCCCTGAGTTGACAAAAGATTGTGTGCGGGAGCAGGAGTGGCAGTAGTGAGTTGGTAAGGGGCAGAACATAGCTGAAGGAAAAAGACTAGGGGTGAAATAACTAGGAATGGATGAGAGGAGTGACGAATGGAGGCCACAGCTGAAAGGGATTGTAGAAAAGTTGAAGGGACCAAACTGAATGGGAACATTTGTAAGGGAGGGGAGAACAATGATGAAGAGAATGATGGTGGAGAGGAATAATACTTTCCATCTTTACAGTACTTGACAGATATTTACTAACTGCAAGGGCAGCAGCTACTGAAGATTAGGGACAAGGTACATAAATGAAGTGGTACTGACTTTTAATGACCCAAGACTTAGTATCCAACCTGGAATTTATTTTTGAGTTCTGTGGGTCACATATTGTGTTTAATTTACTTTCTGACCTGAACTAAATCAGCAGTGGGTTTTTTCACCTAAAATTCCACTAAATAAATGTGCAAAATGCAAAAAGCAATAGAACTACCATGGTTCCCTGAGAGAAGGATCTGGGTCAAAGAGAAGCTCCTTGTGCCATAGAACTCTGTCTCTCTCCTGGGTAATGAAAACGTATAGTTTGGGTCCAAGGCCAAAAGGTCTGCAAACTGCACTGATCCTCTGGACAGGGGTGTGCCGCAAGCCATTCACATTGCTAAAATCCTGGGGCTGAGGTAGTGACATTTCACCTATACGATACTCTGGCTCTGTTTTGAGGGGTAACCCTCTCTCTTAACCCACATACTATAACCATTTAATGTACCAATGTCTGCAGTCTTTACTCACACAAAACTCCCACTAGTTTTCAGCTTGAGGGTTTGGCCCATAATAGTCAATGATCTAAATTTTGCCTCACTGATCATTGTGATCCCCCCAAAAAACCCACATCTTGAAAGAGAATTTGTCCAAAGAAAACTTCCAACTTTTCACTCTGCAAAAAACCAGAAGAGCAAGATTAAGAGAGAAAAATAGCCACATTGAAGACAGATGACAGAACTCAATTACACCTCAATATGTTTTAGCAGTTAGTTATTTCTCAGGAGGAATATTAAGTATTTACCTGGCAGGCTGACTTTTTCTTCCCTTCCTCCCATTTGGAACATGAAATGGAGTAAATTATTCAAGTTTGCATTAATCAGGGGAGAAGACAAGGCACATGCATTATGTTTTATCTGCTGCTTGATCATACAATGCAGGTTAGCCATACACAGAGTGTTTATTTAACTAGGTCAGTGAGCTTCTCAGTTTGGTAGGGTGAATAAACAACCTTTGAGAACTCAGGCTAGCCCATTTCAGAACCATCACAGGTGTTTCTTCACTGATATTTAGTTATGGTTTGGAAGTCCTCTTTACGGCTAAAAACTACTTAAGTATTTTCTCAAAATATATTGCTGAGCATGTCCACATATCCAATTCTTTCAAACCAAAGTGAAATCTGGGAGTAAGAAATCTCACAAATATTATACTGGGAAACTAAAATAGTGCTTGGCCACTGCCTCTACACCTGATTGTGTGGTGCATCAGGAGAAGAGGCATTAGTCTGGAACATATATAAAAGTTGCACATTCTTATTAAGTCTTCTTACCAGAACTGCTAAAAAAGTGTCACTGAAATTCTTTGCTGTATAATCTTGGCTGCAGTATGTAAATGTTGATGTGTGGGACATTTTCATATACAGAGGAATCTGACTTCAGTTGCCACACTGTGTTATCGTAGGGTAATAATAATTTGTAAATGTTTGTTGATACTTATCACAGCATCCACTAGCTGTAAGTTGTACTAAACCTCAAATAACTGATATTTCAGTACTTTCTAATTTTTTTTAAAAGCAAACTTAGTATTGGTACAAGTGCCAGAGATTCAGCCTTGTAGGCCAAATTTTTCTCTTTGTTCACACCAGGTACAATTGTACTGCAAGTTTCTCCACAATGACCCACTAAAGTACCTTGGCTTGTTTTAAAGGCACTGGTCAGCTATAAGAATGAGGGTAAAGCAGTCTTGATATCCATTCCATTCTACCTGCCTACCAAATAAGGTGCAATCAGTGCCATTAGAGGTACATGAGAGCTGGACATGTGTCCATTACAAAATGCACTAAGATCAGCAAATCAGTTCAGCTGGACCACGAATAGCCATCTGACAACTTTTGCAATCACGGCTGACCTGAGTGGAATTGCAAATGGTGACCTAGATGAGAAGGGCTCCATATCCTGTTATCACTCCCTACATAAGAATGGCCATACTGGGTCAGACCAATGGTCCATCCAGCCCAGTATCCTGTCTTCTGACAGTGGCCAATACCACTGTCAGAAGGCGCTTCAGAGGGAATGAACAAAACAGGCAATCACTGAGTGATCCACTCCCAGCCTCTGGCAAACAGAAGCTAGGCACACTCAGAGCATGGGTTTGCGTCCCTGATCATCTTGGCTATTTGCCATTACACCTATCCTTCGAGAGCCACCCACTCCCCCACAAATAGAATGGTGAACTTCTTTTGCTGGATGAGGTTTGTCAGGTAAGGGTGTATTCAGAATTTTAGGTCAGGCGAGCACAAAATAAATAAATAAAATCTATTTTGAGATTCCAGCTGGCTATCACAGTTGAATAGTAAACAGCTGCAGACAGAAAGAACTCCTTTATATTGTGAATGCAGCTGGACTATGTAGGAGGAATACTGCCTATGTTTCTTGAAACAGGGTAGAGATAATCTGGGATCTTGGGGTCAGGAAGAAGAAAATCTCCCCAGACTTCCCAGAATAGCACTGAATTTTCATATTTTACATTATTGATCTATCATCGTTCTCTGCTCCTTTCATTCTGAGACATACTATTTTTCTAAGGGAAGAAATGTAGCTTCTCTGCACTTTTATAACACAATGTCTCAGCACAGCCTTGTAAAGAACATTATTATTTTTATTAATTAGAAGTTGCGGTGTTAGGCTAGCAATGCTCTATCGTATCTAGGCAATCTTACCTAGGATGATTTATGCAGAAGTCAGGTTCTATTTCTGAACAGTCAGATGGTTATGTTGTCTTGCTTTCTGTCAGGATTCATAAGAATTGATCTGTACTGCATAATCCTGAAACCGAGGATATGATGTGGGAGAGAGGGAGGGAACAGTCCAGGTGAGAGCAGATTGCAATATTCTAATGCAAGATCAGCTTGTGTAAAGATCCTTAACTCCTAGCAATTAGAATCATAGAAGATTAGAGTTGGAAGAGACCTCAGGAGGTCATCTAGTCCAATCCCCTGCTCAAAGCAGGACCAACAGCCCCCCGCAAACTAAATCATCCCAGCCAGGGCTTTGTCAAGCCAGGCCTTAAAAACCTCCAAGGATGGAGATTCCATGACCTCCCTGGGTAACCCATTCCAGTGCTTCACCACTCTCCTAATGAAATAGTTTTTCCTAATATCCAACCTAGACCTCCCGCACTGCAACTTGAGACCATTGCTTCTTGTTCTGTCATCTGCCACCAGTGAGAACAGCCTAACTCCATCCTCTTTGGAACCCCCCTTCAGGTAGTTGAAGGCTGCTATCAAATCCCTCCTCATTCTTCTCTTCTGCAGACTAAATAAGCCCAGTTCCCTCAGCCTCTCCTCGTAAGTCCTGTGCCCCAGCCCCCTAATCATTTTTGTTGCCCTCCACTGGATTCTCCATAGTGGGGGGCCCAAAACTGGACGTGTACTCCAGATATGGCCTCACCAGTGCCAAATAGAGGGGAATAATCACTTCCCTCGATCTGTTGGCAGTGCTCCTACTAATGCAGCCCAATATGCCATTAGACTTCTTTGTAATAAGGGCACACTGTTAACTCATATCCAGCTTCTCATCCACTGTAATTCCCAGGTCCTTTTCTGAAGAATTGCAGATTAGCCAGCCTGTAGCAGTCAATGGGATTCTTCCATCTCAAGTGCAGGACTCTGCACTTTCCTTGTTGAACCTCATCAGATTTCTTTTGGCCCAATCCTCCAATTTGTCTAGGTCACTCTGGACCCTATCCCTACCCTCCAGCGTATCTACCTCTCCCCCCAGCTTAGTGTCATCTGTGAAATTACTGAGGTTGCAATCCATCCCATCATCCAGATCATTAATGAAGATGTTGAACAAAACTGGCCCATGGGGCACTCCGTTTGATACCAGCTGCCAACTAGACATCGAGCCACTGATCACTACCCATTGAGCCTGACAATCTACCCAGCTTTGTATCCATCTTATAGTGGTTCTATAAATGGCTCTACAATTGTCTCACGTCTGTCATTTGGGTTGCCAAAGCCAGCTGCACACCTCTCATTTCTGCACTCTTCCCATTCCCCTGGGGAATGATATAGGGTTTCTGAAAAAAACAAATAACAATTTTTTAAAATAGTATGACAAATTCACTTACTGGAAGTGCATCTGTAAATTTCAGAAAAAGCAACTTCTAATCTCACCACACCTCCTATTGGCTCAGCTTGGGAAAGGCCACTTTGTGTCTTATTTGAAACACTGTTGCAGATGGACCATTGTGGTATTGCTTATGCCTTCAACTGGGGACGCAGCCCAGATCCAGCAACTGGATGGCTAACTTTTGAATGGTTATGTCTGCTCTAGTAGCTATCAAATACAACAACATTTCTATTACTCTAGATCAGAAAAATACCTTTAAGTAAACCATTGTAGAGCAGGTACAATGATTTCCACAAATGAAAATATTGTTAATGGTTTTAATCAGTAGCTGTTGTGGAGCTTTCTTCTCCACTAGAATGTATGTTATGTCCCCTGACCAGTGGAACCTTTCTAGGTGGGTGATGAGTTTTTATCTGATTCATAGGTAAAATCTGGACAGTGTCTGCTTTTGTTGTGGCAGATCTATGTCAGAAGTGGGTAGACACACAGACTTCTAGAGTTGAATTGCAGCCAGTTTTGGTTCTTAGTAGAGCTGGTCGGAAAAACGTTGACAGAACCATTTTGTACTAGTTCTGACAAAATCTAAACACTTCTTGATATCATGTCAATTTTGATGAAATTTTATTTTGTCAGAATTTCCCCCTTTTTTCTCCACATCTCATTTTGACATTTTCAAAACAATGTTTTGATTTTTCTTTTGAAACAATTTTTCATTCAGAATGTTTAGAAATTGTGTGTTAGATATAATCTAATAAAGTCAAAATCAAAATGAAACATTTCAATTGACCTGAAATATATTTTTGTTAAAACATATATTTCTCAGAGAACGCTGGAATTTTCAGGTTTTGGTCCTAATCAGAACAAAAGGAATTGTCAAAATCCTCTGTGAAATAGAATTTCTGTTTTCTGCATGGCTCTACTCATTAGTGTATTAATAGGGAGTGAGGAAAGGGATCAAGGGAAGATTTACAAGTTGGACATTTGTCCAGCAAGAGACATTGGGTCATTAGCACATCCATTCTGAAAAGGGAATTTTTCTAGAAATACCTTCCTGTGAAAATTTTGCATTTTTGCATTTTCATCCTGATTTGTGACTCATTTTCCCCCCAAAACTCAACTTTTCTTTTGCATGAAGGGATTTCAGTTTTGCCAGCTATAGATTTTAATATGCTAATGTTTTGCTGAGAGGAGGGTAAGATTCATTTACATTTGAAAAGGCAGTTGCAGTCATTTCTCTGATGTTGCCATTGTTATCCACACCATTGTGACATCTAGACCAGATTGCTGCTTGATACATTACACTTGAATGCTGGTGCAAAATGTGGCAGTGGCAGTATTTGGTGGTGATAGCTGCAGAAAGCAAGTTGCACCAATTATCTAAAGATTGCACTAGCACTCTCTTTGCTTTCAGGTGCAATTCAAAGTTATTGACATTGACCTATGAAGCCTTATGTGATCTAAGACCTAGCTAATTGATGGACTACCTCTCTTGTGTTCTTTCTTAACAGCTGAGGTCAGCTTTCTAGATAAATCCTTACACTTGAATGACTGGATCCATGAGAAGGGTAATTCGACAGGCAGATAACTATGGATGGCACTTTAATTGAATCACATTCTTTTTTTTTCTTCTGCTCAGGAAAAGACAAAAATGCACTTTCTGTTAGTAATCTCTAGCCTTGTACCCCAATTTTAAAGCAATACACTTTTATAGTAAATTTCTGAAAGATTATTATGTCTGAAGTATAAAACTGTTAAATATATAACCACATTGCACCAAAATATTTTAGCAGGCCTCTTTATAAGTGATACTCATTTAAGAGGCCTCTTATGTTATATTAAATATATTTTGGTTTTGTACACTGAAAATATATTCATTTAACAGAGTTCTTCTTTTATTCATTGTTCTTTGTACATGGGAGACTAAATTTCTTAGGTCTCCATTGCATAGATTTTTGTTTGATGGATGGAAAATGTGTTGTTTTAACAAGCCTAGCTGATTTCTTTAACAGCTATTCATTTAATCAGGCTCCAACATATAATATTAGGTTTTCTGTTACGTCTTGTCTTGCTGAAGATTTGTGTAGGACTGAATAACAATGGGCAAGAAATACAAAGACTCACAGTTGCTCATATTGTTAGATTGGACTGAATCTTCATCTAAAGTTCAACCAACCTTTAACCAAACCCTTATGGATTTTGAGAAAAAAATTAAATTGAAATGTATTTTTCATATTTATTCACCTCTCTACTCCCTTGTGATGAGAAGGGTTAGATATAACTGCCAAAACACCACTAGAAAAACTCTTGACTCAAGATTTTCAGCTCAATTTTGCAGACTGAGAGGCAGACACTTGGTCTGGCTAAGGATCTAATCTTTGAGCTGTTTATTCTAAACCAAACCTCCAAATGTTCTGGGAGTCTGCCCATCACTAGTTGGAAAGAGTGTAAGTGGCAAAGCGATTCTCTGTCTTAGTTTTCTTGCTGCTACTGTATTTGATTAACTCAGCAGCGCTTCAGCATTAGTTGGATGAGATCAGCACTCCAAATGAAGATATTTATTTAGAAACATGGCTTGGGTTGAAAGATAAGATCTGAGGCTAGAAGGAATTGTGTTTTCCTGCAGTGATGCTTTGCCACTGCACAACACAGATAGCTGAGCATGTCTTTTGCACTGTGTGATAACTGTCTTATATGAATAGTATTTGGGGCCTGAATGCTAACAGCCAGGGAGTGGGGAGACAATCACAGTCTTTGTGCTCTCCAGAGTGTAGGGACTACCCCTCCATGTATGAGGCTAGAAGCACAATGTCAAAAAGAGCATGGAGTAGGGGAATGGGCAAGGCTACTGTTACTGAAAGGGCCCTCATACCAAGCTAAACCACCCCCTTTAAAGGGTATTAAGCTAAAGCACGCAAAGATCCTATTAGGCCACGTTTACACTTACCTGCTGGGTCGACGCGGCGAGTTCGACTGCTCGGAGTTCGAACTATCGCGTCTGATGTAGACGCGATAGTTTGAACCCCGGAAGCGCTAGTTCGAACTCCGGTACTCCACCGCGGCAGGAGGAGTTGCCGGAATCAACCTTGGAGCCGCGGAGTTCGCTTCCGCGGCGTCTGGACGGGTAAGTAAGTCGAACTAGGGTAGTTCGAATTCAGCTACGTTATTCACGTAGCTGAATTCGCGTACCCTAGTTCGACCCCCGACCTTAGTGTAGACCAGGGCTTAGTGTGCAGTCTACATTGGGAGTTAGGGTGGAGGAGCTAGTGCACTGTAAATTCACATGCGAGTTTGCTGTGTACTAACCTCGCATGTAGAAGCACAGTGACTAGGAAATGGGATGGGGGCACCCAGTGAATCAGGCTGTATCATCTGTAAGGAAGCCTGAGCAGCACAAGGGGTTCATACCTTCCCCAAACTATTGGGGGGTGGGTGGGAGTGAGCTTCTGTGCTGCCACTACTCAGTGCTGTGCCTTAGCATAATTTAGCTCTTAAGAACGGGGGCTGGCACAGCTTGCCCTTTAATACTGTTCTTTTAGAGATACAGCAATACAGTTCAACTGCGGAAAAATCCAACCAGAGTGGATTCATGAGTGACTTCTTTTTTTTTTTTTTTTAAATCAGGAGACTTTTGAGAAGCTGTCCTGGAAATAGCTGTATGTGTGTATATATATCTCCTCAATATATGTTCCATTCTATGCAGCCGAAGAAGTGGGCTGTAGCCCACGAAAGCTTATTTTTTATTTTATGCTCAAATAAATTTGTTAGTCTCTAAGGTGCCACAAATACTCCTGTTATTTTTGCGGATACAGACTAACACGGCTGCTACTCTGAAACCTGTCCTGGAAACAGGGAGGTGGGTGCCAGGAGATGGGAGGGATGGAGTGAAACAGGAAAAAAAAAAGTCAGTTGTAGGGAAAAGACAAGAGCAATGATGACATTGATATTAGCTACGAAGAGGAAATATTTTTACACATAGGTCAGGAAAGGAGGATGAATACTAGAGAGAAAGTAGTCCATTAGTAAATGAAGATGGAAGCTCAAATCAACCATGATTAGAAAATGGATTACCGGCTAGGGGACCCTATTCTGCAAACCTTATTTGCTCTGAGAGCCATTACACACACAAATAGTTTTATTTGATTCAATGGGACTACTTGCATGAGTCAGTGCCTCTCAGAGTGAGTAAGGTCTGCTGAACAGAGCCTTTAATTAGGAAGTAATGAAGATCTTGCCAATGCACAGTAGCTGTTGATTTAAAAAAAAAGGCAGGTAAGGGAACACTTGTGAAAACTGAATATGTAAAAAACAAAAGGTCCAGGATGATACTCATTCCAGAGTCTTAGGAACTTAGTTAATGAACCTACTAGCAATTATTTCTGAGAAATAATGGAGGTACCAGAAGATGGCAGAGGTGGGGAAGCAAAAATAGCATCTTTTTTCAAAAAAGAAAAAAAAACATTAATTTGTATAAAACATAATGGGAGATATAAAGAATAATAAGGGATATAAAGAAATAAATTTATAAACAGCCTGAGAGTAATAGAGCCATGAGGAGAAAAATCCTCGGATTCATAAAAAGAAAAGTATGTTATATTTATTGTATCATGTTAAGCACCCAGTGTGTCATATCATGACAGATGCAGTGTCACTCGAACTTTATCGCATAGGCTAACTAGCTTCACAAACAACCCTAGAAAATCAAGTTACAGAACTCAAAAAAACCCACTAAATAACAGAGCCACTACTAGATGTGAATCAAAATAGATTCAAAAGCCCTCTGAACCTGGCAGAAATAATCCCCTGAAAACCCACACATGCCAGAATGCAATTAAATTCACATCATGTGAAAACTCACCAAGGGCCCAATACTTGACCCACTGAAACCAGTGTAAGTTTTGTCCTTGACCTTACTGGGAGCAAGGGTGGCATTTAACATACCAGGGCAATCTGATGCTAGTAATCTACCTGCTCTTTAGGAAAGAGATTAATAATTTTACAAACAAAAGACAAAAGAAACTGTATGATGTCATGTAACTTTAATCAGTGTCCACTCCATTTTTATCAAAGGCAGATTCATTCATGGCGATACTGTTCCATTTGCCAACTAAGAGTGGGATACTACTTCCATTTGTCGTCAATGGCAAAATTCACATTGATTTCAATGAGATCAGGATTTGATTTTGCCTGCAGTCAAAGTTCTCCCAGGCCAATGATTCATTGGACTGACACATGAAGCATGTTAGTTTCAAGCCCACTGTACATAAGGGAGTAATGTGGCCAGCAGCACAGTCAACCACCCACACCATTGACTGCCCTAACCCACTGGATCAAGTACCCATTTTGCAGCTGGGTGAACTGGATATGGCCTTTATACATAACCACTAAACCACCACACTTTTTCTGTTGCCTGAAGGTTGAGATGAATTTAGGCTCTCCTGAAATTTACTTTGAACAACTAACTAGCATAAAGATGAAATATTCTTCCAATGAGTGGAAAGCAAGGGGAAGATCATACTACTCTGACCCTAACCTGATCTTCTTGTCTTTCATTATATTTCACCCCTTTGTTAATGATTTGATTTATGTAGTGAGGCTGATAAAAAGCATGTCTTCAAAATATCCATTGAAGCCACTGCTGAAATGGAGACTTCTTTATGCCCTGAGAGGTGGTGAGCAGGCACAGCTAAATCAATGGGAGCTCCTACTGCTCAGCTCTTCTGAGGATCAGATGCTCAATTTCATTTTCACCATTAAAATAGCATATCATATGAATGTGACACTGTTCTGTTAAACCGGGGGGTGCACCAGTCTGCATTTCCACTTCTTTTGGAATCATAAGTGGTCCAGGGGCTTAGTTATTAAGGTGGACACAGGTGCAGACTGTTTTAAAATTTTCATTTTCTAAGTCCTTTGTTTCTACTGCTAAAAATAAACAATGCCTTGGTTTTAAGAAGGTGGCCTGATCACAGATTGCCAAAGGGAACAACTTCTGGGTGTCCAAGCTCAGTTGGACGTGCTGGGTAAGCATAGGGGATACACTGTAGCCAAGGGCTTGGTCTAAGAGTGGGAGAATTGTGGACTTGTACCCCAGGATAGGTAAAGTCACAAGGCCTGATACATGAGGGGTACACTCAGAGTGACCAGAACACTGGCAGAGGTGCAGCTAGCCCTGAAACTGTGACAGGATTAATCTATTTCGCCGAGAACTGCTATCGCCTGAATTCTCTGTTAAAGTTTTTTTCTTTTTCAGGTCTCTCTGTCAGGGATGGCTCCAGGCCCCAGCACGCCAAGCACGTGCTTGGGGCGGCAAGCCGCAGGGGGCGCTCTGCCGGTCGCCGCGAGGGCGGCAGGTAGGCTGCCTTCGGCGGCTTGCCTGCGGAGGGTCCGCTGGTCCCGCGGCTTCGGCGGACCTCCTACAGGTGTGCTGCCCAGGCACGGTGCCGAAGGCAGCCTGCCTGCCGTGCTTGGGGCGGCAAAATGCCTAGAGCCGCCCTTGCTCTCTGTTCCCATCAAATCAATGGATTACTTTTTCTTGACCATAAGGGATCATCCATGGTTACTTTTCCATTTCTGGTTTTTAAATCACTGACAATCAGAAGGTCACAGAATGGAAAGTTTTTATGAAGACTCTCCTATTCTAATGAAATTTCAGACTAGATTTGAGACAAGGTAACTTTGTCAGAAGTTATCTACTATCTAGTTACCTAGAAACACACCTGTCCCAAGAAGAAGGTTTATGTCTATAGGATTTAAAGGATCAGACTACTTTTAAAGGTACCTGGCAGTTTGACATATTGCGACAAATTACAGTCTGAGTCCTGCAGGAGTGGGCATAAAGACTGTGATAGCAGCACTGAGTCACTGGTAGGGCAGCTATCTGCTGAGCAATGAACAAAATACTTTAATCTAAAATAATCTAATAGAAGAAGATAAAATAAGATGAGCTGTGTGGGTTGTGCATTCTAGTAGGCTGGGAAGAACACTGTGTCTAACACATGAGGTATTGAGCAGCTGTCCGGGAGAGATAATAGTTCATGGAGACTTCTAGAAGCATTTATGTCAGTGGCTGGCCTGTGGCCTTCATGGTTGCTCCGGCTTTCACTTTCTGCTCAATTCAGCTTTAAGATACACTCGTGTAAGCTGCTGCTCTTGCTTGGTAGCAGAAGTAACTACAAATCCTAAAAATGGCTGCAATGCAAATGATTCACATTCTCTGGATTGCCCTGAACCCAGTCAGGACATAGGTACTTGCCTCCGTCCCATTCCACCTGCTTTCCCCTCCTCCACTGTGCTCAGTTCAATGCAGAGGTGAACCTCTGCTCATATTGCTGAGCACTGTGTATAGTTCTTCACACTTTGCAGAAGCCTCTCAGCACAATGCTGAACAAATGCTGTGTGCTGAGAGCTAATGTTTTGGCTTGGCACTGGAGTTGGTCAAAACTTGTTGACAGAAAAAATTCTCCTGATGAAAGATGGCGTTTTATAGAATTTTGTTTGTTTGTTTGTTTTTTGTAGGAAATGCTGATTCTGATGTAATTTTTCAGTGGTATAAATTTAAAACAAAATGCTTTTGTTTGAAATCGACACTTTGAAATGTTGAAAATTTTGAAAAACTTGACATTTTAAAATATTTCAAATTCTTTCAAAATTTCCAAATTGAATTATTTTGGAAAGTTTCTACTCTGCAAAAAGTTCTGATATTACAACTTTTTGTCCTACTTCAGAATGAAAACAAATGTTGAAATAACAGAGTTTCCTGAGGGATAGAAATTTCATTTTCTGAACAGCAATATTCTTGTTACATCTTTCAGCAGTGCTAGGAAGCATACAGTACTGAGCTACACTCTACCCGCAAGAGCCATGCTAACCTCACCACAGGGTCTACATTTAAGTTCCTTTTATAGCACAGTTGTAAGCCTGAAAATGATGAAGAAAGAAATCGCCAGTTCCCCAAGTATCTTGGGGAAAGAAACAATATAATAAGATTTAAAAAAAGGAAATGTACAATTATTAGATATAATTACAAGCAATATTCCATAATATTATATTAATCTAGTAATGCTCCTTATTATGAAAAATGATAAATTTTAGAGCCATGGAAAATATCCCTGTCCTGCTAATTTAACGAAATAAGGGAATAATTTGAAACATGCTCAAAAGTTCTTGATTTATGATTCTTGGCTTCATTTGAGGAAGCTTTACTAGGGTACTTTACATGCAAATAAGAAAAAATGGCAGAGTCCTGATTTTGGAATGTATGATCTAAAACCACGGTCTTGCAAATACTTATGCATGTGATTAACTTTGCTGTTGTGAGTAATCCCATTGATTTTAATTGATTTAATCTAGCTAAAAATTGCAGTGAAGATGTGGTTGAATGGGCTGAGCATGGGTTGTATAAACCAGCCTGGAATGCTGGGTATGTACTTGCCTTGCTAACCTGGACTGGGGTCCATGCTGCTATGTCTTCACTGCTATTTTTAGTGAGCTAGCTTGATTAAAGCTAACACAGGTATGCTTATCTGAGCTGCAATCACACCTCCAATTGTGGCATAGACATACCTGTAGGCACTTATGAAAATTTAACCTTGTGATGTAAGATCAACCCTCTATGAGAGATGATCAACAGTGAAAGACCATGTTATAGCCATATTTTTACCAACACACTGTTGGATTTTTAAACAATAAAATATAGGCCAGCATTCAATGAATGAATGCTAGATTCGAAATCAGGGATGGAGGGTGTCACCGTACCTCCGTGGGTCACAACTGAGAATACCAAATTCAGGACGAGCTGCTGGAAAAAAGGGCAGACACACCCCAAAACTGGTAGTTATTCTTCCATGAGATATACCCAACCAGCAACAAAAGTAAACTTCTGTCTCATCACATTGGCTAAGAAATCAGAAATGCAGCCTCCTTAGATATTCCAGTCCTGGATTTAATACCCAGACACTAGATTTAATGATAAGTGGCTGTTTAAAACCAATGTCATCAAACAAAAAGGGTTCTTCTGATCCCAAAAGACCAGCCACATACCAAGGTCAATATATAACTCACATCTTACCCAATAATCATGCTGTTGCCAATCCTTTAGTTTCTAAAGGTTTATTTATAAAAAGAAAGAAAGAGGTCAGAGTTAAAATTGGTTAAAGGAATCAAATACATACAATAATTGCAAAGTTTCTTGGATCAGGCTTTAAGCAGTGATGGAATAAATTGCTGGTTTGTTAAGTCTCTGGTTGCTTTCAAATGGTTGGAAGGTCCTCAGTCCCTGGGAATGCTCCCATTAGTATAAGGCCATAGTATAAGGCCATAGAGATCAGATCAGGAAAGAGGCAAAATGGAGATATTATTTCCTGGCCTTTTATAGCTTCTGCCAAGTGGAGGGAAACTCATTGTTCCAAGCAAAGCCCTCAGCACAGTTTGTGGAAAAGTACAGGCACAAGATGAAGTTCAGTACCACATGATCTAGTCACATGCCCTTGCATGCTTCCATGAGTAATAGCAGGGGCCATTACCCATATTCGGACTGGAATGTGCACAAGAAAGTCCATCAGGTGGGGATCAGCTTTTTCCATGACCCATTGCGTTTGCTGATGGGCCATCAACTTGAATAGGCCATTCACAAGGTGCTGGCTACACTGGATGTAAACTACCTTGTGGGTGTTACCACAGGAGCAAACACATTTGAAATACGGGTACACAGTCAATATTCATAACTTCAGGTACAAAAATGATACATGCCTACAAGTAGGATCATCATATTCAGCAAACCATCACATATTCAGCAAACCATTGACACTTTATATGACATATTTTGTACAAGATTTGTTGCAATTATATAACACTAGTAGCAACAGGGGTGGCCAAGTTGTGGCTCCAGAGTCACATGTGGTTCTTCAGAAGTTAATATGCGGCTCCTTGTATAGGCGCCAACTCTGGGACTGGACCTATAGGTGCCAACTTTCCAATGTCATGTGGGCTGCTCACTGCTCTATCCCTGGCGCTGCCATACACCCTGCCCCCACTCCACCGCTTCCCCTGAGCCTGCCATGCCCTCACTCCTCTCCCTTCCCCCCAGAGCCTCCTGCATGTCACAAAACAGGTGATTGGGAGGTGTGGGGAGGGAGCAGGAGGCGCTGATCGGCGGGTTGCCGGTGGGCAGGAGGCGCTGGGAGCCAAGCGGGGGAAGGAGCTGATGGGGGACTGCTGACATATTACTGTGGCTCTTTGGCAATGTAAATTGGTAAATTCTGGCTCCTTTTCAGGCTCAGGTTGGCCACCGCTGATCTACATAGTTATATTTAAATCATATGCCACATAGCTATAGATCATTTTTGCGGACCACGGATGGATGCAGATACAAATCTTGTATCTGTGCAGGGCTCTAACCATTAGATCATGAAATCTGACCCTATGTATTGCTGTCAGTTTAAATAGACACATGAACTATTTTCCAAAAGCAACAATTCACTGTTTATCTCACATGTCCATATTCTGAGATGTCCTATCACTGAAATATCAAAATATGGTGGATTGTTATATTTTATCCAGTCTGCTGGATGACAGGTTTAACCTTCTGAAATGTTTCGTGTCATTTTCACATGTCAAAAATGGCTGCTTGCTGGGTTAATTCTTCCACTTTCTGAAACAAAAAATTTTGCCCAACACATTCCAAGAACTTATTGGACATTTTGTGTTTTTCTGTATTACTTTTTCAACAGATTTCTGGGTAGATAAAGTTCCCCATTACTATTATTTGTTCTAGAAATACTTCCTCCTCCTGATTTGGTGGTCTACGGTAGATCCCTACCATGATGTAGAACCTGTCCCCCCTCCCTCCCTCCCTCTGCCCCTTTTTAATTTCATCCAGAAACTTTTGACTGGCTTGACTCTCATCTCTTTCTGGGTCTCAGAACAAGTGAATGTAATACATGAGAAAAAATACATGCATAATTGGAACCTCACAGTTATGAAAAGTAATGCTCACAGTAATTCTTTCAGATGGAACAAATATTTCTCAAAATGGAGGTAAATGTTTTCTTTGACAAATGTTCCTTTCATAAACAAGACACACACACACACACACACACACACACACACACACACACACACACACACACACACACACCTTGTTTCTAATATTATTCTGACGAACTGTGCTCTTAGCTTCTTGGACAGGCATTCAAGCTGTTTCTCCAGCACAGAGATCAATTCTTCTTAGAGATGCTAACTGATGAGCCACAAAACTACAGACATGCCCCACAGGATCTGAATAAGGAGAATTAGCCTTTTCTGAAGTGACATATTTCATGGGGCTCTCTGGATTAGACAGATGTCCACATTTTTTTTACAACTGCAGGAACCTCTGTCATGGGATCATTTGCATAGAGAAGCACACTTGAAAGTCTCAAAAGTCCCCTCCTTAGAAAACAGAGTAATCCTCTGTTATCACATATTCTTACGTTGCATATGTTTACACTAATCTAGGATAGCCTGAGTGTACGGGGTACTGGACATCCAGTAGTAGTTTTTCATGTAAAGAAATCACATTTTAAAATGTATCCTTAATAATTTCTATATTATTTAATGATGTTTAATCTACCTCTGAGAGTGAGGAACTATATATTATTTCTTCTGGTAACTTTGGTCTTATTGGCACTTTAGACTTTGGTTTTTAAGGGTATGTTTACATGGATTAAAAAATCCACAGCACCATGTCTCTGAGCCTGGGTCAGCTGACTTGGGCTTGCGGGACTCAGGCTGTGAGCTATTAAATTGAAGTTTAGATGTTCAGGCTCAGGCTGGAACCTGGTCTTGGAGACCCTGCGGTGGCCATGCTGCAGGTTTTTTTTTATCACAACGTAGGCATACCCTAACTGTCCCAGTTTGAGCTCTGTGTAGATAGATATTGTACAATATGGGACTTACTAAAACATTTTTACAGCTCCCACTTAGGCACTTAAATGAAGCATCAGATTTTAAAAAATGCTCAGGACCCAACACCTGCCATTGTTCTCAGCAGGAGCAGTTAAAATTCAAGGGTAAAATCCTGACCATTCTGCAGTCAATGGGAATTTTGCCATTGACTTAATTGGAGCCAGTAGTTCACCCATACAGTTTTGCTAGCATGGAATTGTTCTACATCAGAGTTGGGGCGTTTGAGCTTTACCCCATAGCACTCAACACATTTTCTTTGTTTGGGTTTTACGGACTGCGTTCCTTTTCTGGGTTCTTGAGGATTAGTCTTACATTTATCCCTTAGTTTGCTGGCATTTTTCAGCCTTCAAGCCAGATCAATGCTTTAAGAGAATAGCCATCACTATACATAGGCATCCCCCAAAAGTAATATCAAATCACTCTGTTATAAATACATATGTGTGTGTATATATATATATATATATATATATATATATATGGCATCCAAGTTAGGGACTTGCTTTTATTAGGTCATTTAATCCAACCCTCTGCCAAAGCAGGATATTTTTCCAACGCTTTGTCCAGTACTTTTCCGCTGTCTGGGTTGGGTTTACGCTTTGGCTTCATTTTCAGAATTAGGTTCATGTTCTGATATTTTTAGTGTTTTGATATTTAGAGACTTCTGTTACTATCCTATGGTGATGATAGCAGTGATGTGTTACTGCTCTTCAGTAATATGAGAGATGAGCTACAGGTACTAATCTATTACTATAATGACCATCAATTTTTTTACCACTGTAGAGTGATGGATGCAGGGGATTCACTCTTCAGTGAGAAGAGACACAGGTTGCATTTGTGCACTGATAACATGTGTACTGGTATTTTCTTCTAGTGGCAGCTAGCATGAGTTCTTCCTCCTTGACTGACAATGATGGTTGTTTCTAGATTTCTCTTTGCCTCTGACTATTTGATTAATCTAACTTTATTTCTTCATCCAGTATTGATGTATCCCTCTAGCAGTGCTGCTCCATGAGTTGCCCATTTGGCAAATGTTCCTGCAATGAATTCTGCAAGGTTTCTGCACTGTCTCAAACGTGTATCATTACCCTGTACAAAATGTACTCTTATTTTTCTCTGTGCTGGAACTAAATGGAAAGCACCTTAACGGTCAGATTCACATATTCACATACATCTGTTCCCTACCAAGTGTATTGTTTATGTTCAGTAAATAATAAGGAAAGTCATTCTCTATCACTGCCACATGACACACTATTCGGTTGCAATACAAGTCCCCTTTAGGTGTTATGATTTAGATATCATTAATAGATGAGTTTCTTAGCCCTTCTTTCAAAGAATGTTTGACAGCATATAAACCCATACTACGCATATTTCCAGCACAAAAATTTAAATCGTAGAAAAATCAGCCTCGGCAGTTCAAGAGATGTTACTCTAGTAACTTTTCAAATGTGGTGGTTTCAGAATGTGACAGAGATTCTATGGGGTTTTATTTGCATCGACTCACCTTTCCCATTACATGCTGTGCTGTATGGTTTTTATTGCTTGATACATCTGTATCACAAATCAGCCCTGCTGATGCTTTAGTTAAAGTTTGAAAAATGCAATGAGGATGTAAATCTCTAGGAAGCAGAGTGTGGTCATTCATGCACAGAACTGGTGGTCAGGAGATCTGGGTTCTCTCCCATCTGTGTCACTGGTTTCCTGTGACTGTGTAAAGATGTTGTCATGCCAGTAAAGCCCCACTGAACTGTGTGTGACCTGGGGCAAGTCACTTTCAGCCAGTCAGAACTGCCTGCTATATTTTTGGCAGCCTCAGTTTAGTAGATAATTTTGAAAATTTGGGCTTTAACTGCCTATGGGACTAATTCTGATATCACTGTCTCCTGATTTATACAAATAGAAATGAAGTCAGAATGGAT
The DNA here is from genome assembly GCF_020497125.1 of Mauremys mutica. Lineage (NCBI taxonomy): Eukaryota > Metazoa > Chordata > Testudines > Geoemydidae > Mauremys > Mauremys mutica. Next base: position 269,416,625 of record NC_059073.1, read on the forward strand.
CCTATCTGTCTCATTTTCCCTGTCTATCCAATGACAATGATAAATATTTCCTTACCTCACAAGTGTGTTGTGAGGCTTAATTCATTATTATCTGTAGCAAGTTTGAGATCCCAAGATGAAACGGGCTACAGAAGTGCAAAGTGCTATTAATAAAAATGCTATGTTTCCCACATCTCTCTCTAGCTCTTACACATATATCGATGATGATTAAATGAACCGCTGTAAAACACTATGGGTATGTTTGTTTAACATGTTTCTAGGCTTGGATTTGAGGCTGACTTTTGAATAGGGTTAAACTTTACCCGCTGCAATTTCTTTAGTAGGTGACAACATATGACATCATTTTTACACTAGTCTAATCACCACTGAAGCCGTCACCAGTACAAATGTAGCTAGTCAAGACAGAACAGTTTGACCCAGAGCAGAGGAAACCACTGGTAAACCTCGACCAGCCCTCTCATTTTTAAAAAAAATATCACTTAGCCAGGATATTTATAGGGGAGATCAATGTTAATTTACTTCACCACTCAAGTACACAATACATAATTCCCCCAGAAGAGATTTATCACAGATTTTGTATACTTTCCTGGGTAAAAACTGGAGAGCCTGAGGGTTTCACGTCAGCTTCAACATGACTTGACTGAACTGTCTTAATCTGTAGACCAATTTGCTCTACAGTCCCCTAAGGAAGGAACTTGTTGATTTTGGCAGTGTTTACCTTTCCTACAAACAAATTCAATGATTTCCAGACCGGCTGGCTCTTAAAAATCACTTGAGAGCTGGGAAAAAAATCTGCCCCAGGCTGCATCAGTATTTTTTTCCCTATGTTCTAGGGAAAGCTTTTGTGTTCCCCACAGCTGCTTGAGGATAATCCGGAGAGTCAAGATTATTCACAGAGTCAATAGAGAAGCCTATAAAGTTCCCTGAGTTTAGTTTCCTTCAATGAGGGGAGTAAAAGAAGCTGTCAGGGAGAGAAAAGAAAAGATGAAGTATTCTTGGCTGATTTAACTGTATTCTGAGCTACGTTCGAAGAAAGATGTGAGGAGGGAGGGGAGAGATGACTTTAACCTGCTTGCAAATGTGTTGCAATATGTTGCTTGCTTAATTTTTCTTATTTTTAAAAATTGCATGTCTGTAACTTTAGTCTATGCGGTTATGAATTTACGTGGCACTATTCAAATCCTATTGTTTTTAACCTTCAGGCTTAATCCACTTTTAGCAGCCCCAGACTTTTCAAGCATCCATCTATTTATCGCATGGAGTGGTGAGAGCCATGTAATAAATTGCAGAGTCATATCATTCATCTTTAACAGCCTTTCCCACTAATCCATCTCCAGTAGCCCCAACAACCTAACAAGCAAACTCTGGGCAGTTTCTAACAGCCACTACATTTTCTTCGAAGAAATAACTTGCCAGAAAAGTGTTTTCACCTTTCTCCCAAAATGAGGACTCTTTCCCCCAAAGCTATGCAGGTCTAAGTTATAGAAGGTACAGTACATAAACTGTAAGTTTAAGGACCCAGTAACACTCTGATCATGCAGACACTTAGATATGTGCATAACTTTAGTCACATGAGTCTTACTGACTTTAAATCGGAGCGAAGGTTAGAAATGGGAGCATTATATCGTTGGTAAAAGATTTTCAGCCTTCCAGTGGGGGGAGCCTGCTGTTTCTTCTAGCCATGGAAGGTGCTGAGATATTTGACCTTAAAGCCAAGATGTTACATAAAGAAAAATTAAGTCATATTTAGCGGTTACTAACATTTATTAGTTAGAACAAATTTTCCTGTTCCTTTGAGTTTATACAGTTGGACTCTGCTTGGCTCACAGATGGCAAGATGGTAAGTTCTTTCAGGCAGGCTGTATTTTCCTATGTGTTTCTAAGAAATCGAGCAGAATTTTCCTATGCGTTTCTAGCAAATCTAGCCTGATCCTGTTGGGTGCTTAGTGTTAATGTAACACATACTGAAAACATAACACTCAAATAGTTTTCTGTACAATGCGGGGTACACAGAATACATGATGGTAGATAGGAGGTTTATTGGCAGTGAATAAAGGGTTTGTTGGCTAGAGCTGGATGGGGAAAAAAAGTTTTCCTGTCCTGCAAAAATTTTCAAGATGTGACAAAAAATTGGTGATGAAAAGTTGAAATCTCAAAAAATGACATGAACTGAAACAAATGTTTTGGTCAATCAAAACCTTGCATTCAGATCATTTCAAAATATTTAGTTTAGATTTTGATCTTTGTTTGTTACTAAAATTTAGCTTTCATTTTAAAACTAAAAGTTGGCTCAAACTGGAAATCTTGAATTTTTGTTTAAAAAAGGTCAAACACTTTCAATTTTATTCGTTTTTGGGGTAAAAAAAAATCAACAAAAGCCAACCCTTTCCCACCAAAAGTTTTGGTTTTGATAAATCTGCATTGTTAGACAAGAAAAAAAATTCAAAATTTCCCCACCAATTCTATTATTAGCAAATAATTTGCGATGACCTGCATAACCAGAGTCATGCTAAAAAATGTTATATCACAACATTCTCTCTTATTGTCTCTTTCTTCATATTCATACACACGGGATCGTGTCCTGCTTGCTGATGCACTGGGCAGTGGAGGGAATATACAATAGGAAGTGCAAAGAATGAAATTAGGCTCCCCTTTAACTCTCAAATGAATGCTAGACAGAGTGATCAGCTGCCACGGACCACAACCCCAAGGGGACAAGGGGAGCCTAGATAGGGGTGGTACCCCTTAGCCACCCAGCTTACATACTTGGTTGGCAGCAAGCACGGGCCAGTGACATGTATTGCTGCTTTTCAGAGCAAAAGTAAAGGGTACCCAGCAGATCATTCCACAGGCTCACTCCATGGCATCCAGAGTCAACTGGAGAAGCAGATATATCGTCTAATAAAGCATGCACTTGCTAGCATCCCTTTCCCCTAATAGCACTGACCAGGGCAGGATTTGGCCATGAATCTATATATTATTTGAGCAATCTGGTTTTATAAAGAACACAACATGCCCGATGAGCCTAATGCATTTTTTGTTTGACAAAATGACAACAATATCAGCAAGCCCTGGAGGGTGTAGGGCCACCTGGTACTATCGAGCCCACATTCACCCCTATGGTTAGTCACACAAATATTGGCCCAGTTCAATAAGATACTCAAGCTTCTGTGTATAGTGCACCAAGACCAGCTGTGTACGTCAGCAGCTTACAATATAGCAATAGCTAGTAAGAAATGGGCTTGGTTATGGAAACAGGAGATATGGCTGGGAAAACAGAACTGCATGATATTCTACCTCTTCACCCCAAAAAATGTGCTAGGAGAGGATATGTTAAAGCACCCCCAGTTGATTTTCACTTATGCTGTGGATTGTGTCTTGGAATAGATATTCTGTGCTATGTCATTTCCCAGGGGTTCTGTGTACCAGCCAGCTCACCACCATGGGACACATACATAGGTCTTACTCTTTGCCAGTTCCTTTCCTATTTGTCTACATCTTTGCTGCTATTCTGCCTGCCTGTCCAGCGTCCACTGATAATGTGTTCTGAGACTCATCGGTGAGCCTCTCTGTGACTTCCACTAAGCAAGATACTTAAACTTGAGCCTTACTTTATGCACATCCGTAGTTCTATCAAATTTAGTGAGACTACACATGTGCTTGAAGTTAGGCCTTTGCTTGAGTATCTTACTGCCAATATTTGTGTGACTAACCATAGGGGTGAGTGTGGGCTCAATAGTACCAGATGGCTTTACAACCTCCAGGGCTTGCTGATATTTATTTTCCCACTCTTCCTGGTGAGTCATGTTTCTCTCCTACTGCTAAACTGGACACTTGTGCATCACTCATTTCCCCCTGGGTTAATCCTTCCTTTCCAGCAGTTATCGTTGGTAATCTGGTTCCCCCCCATTTCCTAGTCCATCCGTGCATGCTTGGCCTTTTCTGGAAGCTCTAACACCCTTAAGCAAGGTGTGCACTGGTGGCCCTCTGCATATTGCATAGCTCTCATGCTTATTGACAGGCTGGCCATGTGTACTCTAAGACCTCTTCCTATGAATTTATTTGCACACATTGTCTCCTTCTCTAAATGGTCCCCTATGTGATTTCTTGGACAAAAGAGATCAATCTTTGTCTCAGTCTTTCTCTCCCTCTCTTCGCAGAGCTCCCCTCTAACACTGCCATTTGTTGCTCTACCTCCAGACTACTGCTGTCTTGTCCATTCTACATCAATGCTTTAGATGCTACCACCACTTCCCTTTCTGTGGCAGTGAATACCACTTGGCACATATCAGACATCAGGCTGACTCACCCCCACCACTTCTTGCAAACAGACAAGTAGGTGTCACTACATGCCAGCCAGCCCCAATTAATGTCAGTCCTAAATAACCACTGTTAAATTAAACTGGAGCCTGAGAAGGAATAACATGTCATTAAAATTATTTTCAAATTGAATGGGTTTAAATATTTCCATGAGGTAACTGCAGCTATTTAATGGCCATATTGTGAACCTCTTACTCACCATGATACATGGTTATAATCCCACTAAGTCAATGGTTCTACTTGTGTGAGTAAGTGCTCACTGGTTTGACTAAGTTGTTCACAATCTGGCCCTAAGACCTTGCGCACCAATGATAATGGTGTGTCTGTGTGTGTGCGAGCGCACGTGTGCACACACAGCTGAGAGAGAGGAGGAGAACAACATAAAAACTCAAATGTGCCTCCACTTTCTAACTAACAAAAGCCTCTCAGCCACGTAAGCTGGTCTTTACCAGACGTCTCTGCAGGGACATTCTGGCTGCTTTTGGATGTGATTTTTATGTAGATGGATATTAACAGCTGCCCAGACAACATTTTTAAAAATAGGTATTAGATAATTTTGGCAGAGTTTTAGAAACTTAGGGGAAAAATAGGTCACTATATATACCACTCAGATTTACACCAGAAAAGGCTGGCAAATGAGGACTAACTAAATCCAGGGAATGTAAAGTCAAAGGTGCATTCTATTAGCACTACCCATACGCGAAGTGTCACAACTTTTTTTTCTCACCTTTATATTGTTTTTGCCCTCGCTAAAGGAAAACTGCCTTTCAGGGCCCAGTGTGCTTCAAATTTTCCACTACTCAGATGTCTAAAGTTTCAAACCATCGTGTGTTTTATTAAGCTTGGAATGGCATTTCTAGAGGTGATGAACTGAATAGCTGAGCTCTTCATTAGGTGCTTACTAAATAGAGAGAGCTTTCATTATAGATAGGCTAATCCTACCTCCATATTGTTCCCCAAACTATTACATTAAATGTCTACTGGGCCTTCCAGGTGAGATTTTCTGCTCTTTAGTTCCAATCCTTGTATTATTCTTTTTCTCTTAGTGTCAGAAACCCTAAACAATCATTAGAATGGTAACCATTTGCAAAAAAATCCTCACCACTAGAAACTCCAGCAATAATGGAACACACTTTTTGTTCTGTTCTACACAAAATATGCTTTACAAAATGGAAAGAAAGGTTTTCAAACCCATCCCTCACATTTAAATTTGGCCTAAATACAAGGATCAGGATGGTATGAACTCATAAAAATGAAAAATCAACATACACTTCAGTGTTGAGTCAGCTACAATTTCCACACAAATGAATATTTCCCTTCAGTAGAAATGAGAGACTATTGTGAAATTTACCCATTAAGATTAATAGATTTTAGATGTTAAGGTTCATAGATTTTTTTTTAAGGCCAGAAGGGACTATTAGTAGAGCCCTGGAAATACTCAGATATCTGCTTTATGGCCTGTCACTGTGCTTCAGTGGGTCACAATTGAGAATACTAGTTCAGGACAAACTGCTAAAAAAATAGGGCAGACATCCCTCAAAACTGGTGGTTATTCTTCCATAAGATATATTAAACCTGCAACAAAAGTAAACTTCTGTCTCACCACGCTGGTTAACAAAGTCAGAAGTGCAGCCTCCTTAGGTATTCCAGTCCTTGTTTCAACACCCAGTCACTTAGCCGTGGTCTGCACTGGGAGGACGGGGGGGAGGAAATCGATCTAAGTTATGCAACTTCAGCTACATGAATAACATAGCTTAAGTCAACATACTTAAATCAACTTACTGGTGTCTTCACCACGGTGAGTCGACTGCTGCCACTCCCTCGTCGACTCTGCTTGCACCTCTCACGGCACTGGAGTACAGGAATCGATGGGAGAGCGCTCAGGGGTCGATTTATCACGTATAGACTAGATACAATAAATCGATCCCTGCTGGATCAATTGCTACCCGCCGATCTGGCAGGTAGTGAAGATATACCCTTAGATTTAATGATGAGTGGTTATTTAAATCCCATTTAATCAACCAAAGGGTTCTTCTGATCCCAAAGGACCAGCCACATACCAAGGTCAACATATAACTCACATCTTACCCAATAATCATGCTGTTGCCAATCCTTTAGTATCTAATATCCAAAGGTTTATTTATAAAAAGAAAGAAAGAGGTCAGAGTTAAAATTGGTTAAAGGAATCAAATACATGCAGTAATTGCAAAGTTCTTGGATCAGGCTTTAAGCAGTGATGGAATAAATTGCTGGTTTGTTAAGTCTCTGGTTGCTTTCAAATGGTTGGAAGGTCCTCAGTCCCTGGGTTGGAATGCTCCCATTAGTATAAGGCCATAGTCCAGAGATCAGATCAGGAAAGAGGCAAAATGGAGATATTATTTCCTGGCCTTTTATAGCTTCTGCCAAGTGGAGGGAAACTCTTTGTTCCAAGCAAAGCCCTCAGCACAGTTTGTGGAAAAGTACAGGCACAAGATGAAGTTCAGTACCACATGATCTAGTCACATACCCTTGCATGCTTCCATGAGTAATAGCAGGGGCCATTACCCATATTCGGACTGGAATGTGCACACGAAAGTCCATCAGGTGGGGATCAGCTTTTTCCATGACCTATTGCGTTTGCTGATGGGCCATCAACTTGAATAGGCCATTCACAAGGCGCTGGCTACCTTGTGGGTGTTACCACAGGAGCAAACACATTTGAAATACGGGTACACAGTCAATATTCATAACTTCAGATCCAAAAATGATACATGCCTACAAATAAGATCATCATATTCAGCAAACCATAACTTTTCCATTGACACTTTACATGACATCTTTTGTACAAGATTTGTTGCAACTTTATAACAGTGGTAGCAACAATGATCTACCGGTATATAGTCATATTTAAATCATATGCCACATAGCCATAAATCATTTTTGCTGACCACGGATGGATGCAGATACGAATCTTGTATCTGTGCAGGGCTCTAACCATTAGATCATCTCATCTGACCCTGTGTGTTGCTGGTAATTTAAATAGAGACATGAACTATCTGCCAAAACAACTATAGATGTTCATATTCTGAGATGTCCTCTCACCGAAATCTCAAAATACAGTGGATTATAATATTTTATCCAGTCTGCTGGATGACAGGTTTAATCTTCTAAAATGTTTTGTGTCGTTGTCGCATGTCAAAATAGAAATCACACATCTTGGAACGGGTTTGATTTGGAGGTATTTTTCTGGAGCACACAAACCCGTGGACTTAAGAATGTAGTGAGCGCATTATACTGAGACACAGTAGTGGAAGGGACTGTGCAGATTTCAGCTGGTTAATCAAAAATGAAACTTCGGAGGGTAATGTTCATTACATTTCTCAAATTTTATAACTTTTCTTGGGTGTGCCATGAACATTTAAGAAAATAAATGTGGAGAAACAGAACTCAAGTTTCTAGCAGGAGAAAGAGACCCAGCACTCTGCAATGATTATAATATGCCAGAAACTGGTGTGAACCAAGTTAGTGTCCGGAGAGGGGGCTGAGAGGAGCAAGTGTAAACCATAATAAGGGGGTTTGGAATCAGCATTTAAAATGCTGGCTATCTCTTGTGCCTTGAATGAATGGTGAGTAAGTCTTGGTACGTGATACGTTTGGAGGCAAGTTGCAACATTGCTTCAAGGAGTTCTCAAAAGGGTAGGAGCTAGAAGGCAATGTTAGAACTTCTAAAGGTCTACAGTGCTATAAGTGTTCCTAAATTGGATGCTTATGTGAACTTTGGGGATGTTTCTCCTATGCCCACTCAATCCTTCTCCCCAGAGACCACATGACCCTCTTCCCACCATTCTCCAGTAGATGTGTGATCTCACTGTGCCTGGTGTGGTCTTTTTGCACAGAGACTCAGCACTGTCTTCTGGGGGCTGCTGTTTGGCCTGTTCTCTCCTTTTTTGGGGAGAGGAGAGAGCTTGTAGGATCTCTCCCAGTCCAAGGTACTAGAAACTTTCTTATGACGGGTAACCTGCCCGATATTCATTAATGTGGCCTGGAAGCTGTGCAGTTAGTCAGCTGCAACTACTGCTTCTGGCTCGTTAGTGTTAAGTGAACTGAGACAATTCAGACCCAGCATGTTTTTCAGTGCTGAAAGGCCTGCCATAATGGGACGGAACAGGATATGTCCAGACTCAGAGGCCACTGCTGATAGGGAGAAAGAAGGGTGGCAGGTAGATAGGTCACCAGAAAGGTGGAGAAGAATAGGATTGTGGCTTGATTCCCCTACAGGACATAAGGGAAGCGAGAGAATCATCTGGCCATCCTGAAGGTCTAGAGGTCTAGAAAGCAGGCTGGCTAGCCGCACACAGAAGATTGCAGAGGATGGTAACAAGCTTCAGAGCTGGGGTTCAGTGGCATGGTGGAATATCAGCCAGCCAGCTGTCCAATGGAGCAGAGGCAATCTCAGCTAAACTACCCTTTGCTGCTATCCATTGTGGCACTGCCATCTGGCCAGTGAGAGTCTGAGGTTGAGTCAAAGGAGAAATAGTCATTGATGCCAAGGGGCTTACTCAGTCGCCACAAGGAAGCTGGTGTAATGTGTTGAGTCGGCAGCAGCAGTGTCGCCACTCTTGTGATTTTATCTTGCGATACTTGGTGGTTTTTTTAAAGCCTCAGATTCTGGTGTCATGATTAAGGGAGACTCCCAGAATTTTTTTAAAGAATAAGCTTCTAGTTATCATGGTTGCAGAAAAAGGCTTGAAAATATGAACACTAAAGATTCTAAAACTGGAAGGCAAATAAAAAGATAAACACATTTAAAAAAATCAACATTTTGAGATAATTTCTTTTTTTGTTAATCTGGACTCACGATGTTTGAGGCTGGCAGTCCAGCAGCTGTAGGCCATTCTTGTCAAGTTTGAGGTGAAACTGTCAGATAGGCCCTGATTAAGTTTCTCTCTGACAGATGAGGGGACCAGAAGCTTTTTAGAGTGTGGGTCTAAAAGCCCTCACCTGATATCAATTTAAAGAGCTGATTTCTACAAGGTGGAAAATACTATGACATTATTCCCCAAGGTATAAATTAAAATACAAAATCTACATCTAATCACGTACTGTAATAGACACAGTGGGCTCAACCTGAGCAGCAGCACTTTAGTGCTGAGCTCCACTGTAATCAAAATATGCCAGCACCTCGAGGGAATGTCCCAAGCTGACTGATTACCCACCAAAATCCCAAGCTTTTCTTACTGGCCTATACAATGGACCATTCTTACATAAAGAAAGAGATCTAAGTCCAATTTTCATTCTATCTAGAGTTTCAGGTTATTGGAGGGGGGACGGGATCCCCAATATCCCTCTTTTTTGCTCAGCAGGTATGGTGCTTATGTATTACCTGGAATAAGTGAGTAAGAGTCAGATTCAGAAGGATTTTAATTCAGCTAAGCTTACTGTGATAGGGTTATTTTTCTATAGAGCTAAGGAAAACTCAGAATTTCCAGTTCATGGGAAATTCTAACATTTTGAAATTTCCTGAAAATGGGAGATATTGAAACTGTTTTTTTCAGGAACACTGACACATGGTGTTTCCAAAATAAAAAAAATCCTTGTGCCCAGCAGCTTCTGAGAGAAACTGATTCTTGTCTGTTTTACTGCTGCCCACAAGAGCAGTACTGCCAACCAGAATCATGTCAATTTCACTCAGCAGCTGCCAAAGCTTCCAGGATCTGTGGCTCTGGGACAGCTCCACTCTGCAGACTGCCCTGGGCTGGGGACCCCAGGGCTTCCAGACTCCTGTGCCAGCTGGCTCCCTGTCCTGCCTGATTCTTGGCCAGCTGGCTCACCCAGGGCCACAGACCCCGGAAGCCCTCCCCTGCAACCTAACAGGAGATCAGGCAGGTTTCCGACAGAACTCTGCCTGCTATTTGACGAAAGTTCATCAAACCCAATATGTTTTTGCAAAACATTTCAGGTTCAGCGAATCAGCATTATCCAATGAAACTCTGACCAGTTTTATTTTCAAACCCGTGTCTCCCTCCAGTTCTGCTTCTGTTCTTATAACAGAGACTATTTCTCCTGCTCTTTGCTTTCCCCCCAGCTGAACATAGAGAACTTGTATCTTCATCTTAGCCATGAGCTCCAGTCACAGCAAAGTGACAACTCTATAGTAGCTACTCCTCTGGCATTTAGAGTCAGCCATAGTCTGGTGTAACAGACACAGACATGATTAAATAGGCCAGCCATAGGGACACAGAGCTTGGTTTAGTGGACAGGGCTCTGGAGTAGGACTTAGGATACCTGGGTTCTACCTGGCTTTGTCACTGACTTGCGGTGTGACTGTAGAGGAGTCTGTGCCTGCTTTACCTTCCATGTGTCCTCTGTCTTGTCTATTCAGATTGTCAGCCCTTTGCGGCAGGGGCTAATGGGGTCCAGTTTCAATGGGGACCTCTAGGTGCTACTGTAATCATAATACAGTAAGCATGACATGGTGTCACTAAACCAAGAAGAAGTTATTTGGACCCTAAAACAGGCTTGTTCAGAATATCCACTGCTGACTAAAAAAAACAAATCAAAAGAAAAAGCCCCCGATATCCCAGAAGGCATTTAAAAGGTGAGCTCATTTACCTTTTTGTAATGGCTCTTTCATTGTGAGAAGGGAATGCAGTGGGCTCACTGGTCAGCGTAATGACCAGTAGCACATCTAGCGTTCCGGAAGGTGGGATGACTGACATCTCAGGGGTAGCCTTCAGCATTAATATCAAGGGCAAGAAATATCAGATCACAAATTATCCCCTCAGCAAAACGACTGACCGAGGAAGTGCTTTCCTCCTTTGGATGTTCGTTTTCACAGAATTGTCTCATTAAAGAAAGTATAAAGATTAAATCTCTTTCATCACATCTAATTTACATGAGCTGCAGAATGCCCCCTAATAATGCCCATGGAGGGACCCCCTCCAGACATTGATTTCATCCCTGTTGTGTGTGGAAAAGGAGCCAGTCATTGCCACAGCTCTTATACCCAGGACCCCATAGAGAGTGGTCTGCAGGTGTTCTGGATGCAAGAAGGGAGACGGTTGGACTGGCTGGAATGAGACAAACAGTGGGCAGCCCCATGGTTAAGTTTGGTGTGTATCTCAAAGAATCACTTCACTAACTCCACAGTCCTTAGCACCCTCCACCATCCACTCAGACACAGGGACACGGTCATGGTGGATGGAGGTGGTCTGTGTTTGGGCAAGTAGAATTGTTTCACGGGCCCAACCCAAAATGCTAAAGCAGGTTCTGCTGGTGCACTAAGTGGACAAAATCATCCTAAATGAAGCTCCTGCAAGAAATTTGAGGTATGGTTGTCCAGGTTGGATCTGTCCCTTCTTTGGTGTATTGAAAACTGAGTTAAAATTGTGCTCTATCACTTTAAATTCTCAGAGCATTTCCTGGTCCTGCTTGCACGCCCGGGGCTCTGTAGGGAAGTGTGCAATGAGACTCAGTTCAGCAAAAGACCTAGCCTAGAGTAAGGTGGAGTTTTGCCTCTCCGTTTTAGCCTGCTTTGTTCTTTCTGTTTTGGGATTCTCATGTGTTATTGTTCTGAATTCTAAGAAATTAAGTAGTGTTACATTGCTACCTTGCAGCAAGAGTGTTTCTGTTTTTCTCTAAGGTCTGTATGTGTATGCTGTAAACATAATACCTTAGACAGGAGTTCTTCCCCTGATAGTGGCACTAAACTTATAAGATGGGATATTTTTTATGAATGTGATCTAATGCTGTATGCAGTATTACATCAAGTGTTACTAGTAGAATGGACGGAGGGAAACTCCCCTTTACTTGGAGTCTTTAAATAGAGGCTGGATGTCTCTCTAAAAAGACATGCTTTAGTCTAACTGTGAATTGTTAGGCAAGATGCAGGAATCACTGGGTAACATTCTGTGGCCTATAATATTCAGGAGGTCAGACTAGATGATCATAATGGTCCCTTCTGGCCTTAAAATTTGTGAATGTGAACTCATTAAAACAACAGTGGCCAATTCAGCTGAGCCCGCTTTTTAGTAGCAGTTTTTGCACTTGGGAGCTTAACAACACATTTATTTTTCAGCAGGTCTGCAGACACATTTTAATTAAGTTTCAGCTCCATCCCCAAGTCCCTCCTAATCCAGGACCACAGCTGATATGTGTTCATTTGCAGCCACAAGATCTGTAAGGTAAATTCAGTCCAGCTTGAATTCAAAACCATGTTATTACAGTTGAAAGGCAAGTATGATTAGGCACTCTACTAATTCCCACTACAATGAGGCTAAGAGCACAGAAGCTGTTTCCAGTAATATACTAATATCCTATTACACAAGCCACGGAAATGTTCTTGTTGGAAAATACCAGCCAGCAAGTTTTCCTAAGCTGTTCCTAAACTGTGGTTGGCCAAGGCAGCTATGGTTGTCATCTTGGCCTTCGGTCACACTTATTTTTTATAAATGTATGGTAGTGACTCTAAGCAAAATTTGCTAGAAAGTTTGTCATTGACTGCAGGTTCAGGTAATGCAATTGTAAACCTTAAAGGGGATACTGTCAAGGGTGGTAGGCCTAAAATTAGCACCTACCAGATGTGCTTTGGATTTGTAGACAAACTGCACTCTGTGTGCTGAACTGTGCCTTGGCTTTGCCTATCTCCCACATTCTTATGAACAGGCAGAATATTGAAATGGACAGGGGTCCTTCTGCTTGAAAACCTCAGGGCAGAAATCATGTACATTTCAACCTTCTCAGTCACAGGGAGGTGGCAGAGTACATGGAGGTGATCCCCTGGGCCTCTGGGGTATCACAAAGATATACAGGTTCGGTAGTACAGCTGGTTGGATATATTTTGATTAAATGAAATTTCCGTGGAAGCCTAAATGTTTTGCTTTAGATAAAGACTTTGTCAAAATGGCACAGAGAGACTGTCACGCTCTCTAGTCTGGTGGTTAGGGAGACCTAGGTGCAAGTCTCTGCTCTGCCTGAATCAGAGTGACCTGGAGTGATCTGAAAAGAATCTGATGTTAATCAGGCCTAGCAGAGACTTGAACCTGAGTCTCCCACCTCCCATACCAGTGCCCTGGCCCCACACACTCACCCTTGGACATTTTGACATCTCTTCCTGAATCAGAAAAGGACATTTCAACAGAAATCTGTTTTTACCAAAACATTCAAAGGTATCGTTTTTGTGCCAATGCAAAACCAAAACAAATTCCAAGATCTTGGAAGTTGCCACAAAACTGAATTCTCATCCTCCAGTCATTTTTATTTTCTAACATTCTTATGTTCTTTTCTCCCCAACAAGAATATTTTCATGGCATGCTTTGAGGATGTTAGTATATCTCACTCCTCCTTCCATAGACAGCTGAACCAAGAAAAGGGAGAAGGAAGAGCAAGGAATGCCACCTGGCAAGGCCTGTCATGGCAAGGGGAATTATGATGTTCCCAGATGTGCAGGAAACTTCAACTCATTTTCATGAACTATTGCAATCATGGGCTGAGGGTCAGGAACACATCAAACCAAGCTACATTCAAGTGGTTTTGAGGTAAACACTGTATACAGCTCGGGTAAGATCCTGAGAGGTGGAGTGTGGAGAAGTAGTGAGCGGAATTCAGTTGCTCTGAGCATATTCTAAGTATATCAGAACAGGAGGGGTGATTATAGTCCAACTTTACAGTAGGGATAACCTTTTTGCTTTTAGATAATTGCATATGTTAGTAGAATATTTGATGCTGTTAGCATTCACGCAGGAGGGGTAATCAGAAAGGAGACTAAAATATGATCTCTTATGAGGTTTTTTTCCAACTGGTCATTACATAAAATCTAATATATTATGTACATAGCCCACAAAGATCTTGAAGGATTTAGAAGGAAATGAGTTAACTCACTGCTCATATAATTTAAATTCTAGTATCCAAGAGCTAATCAGAGACCACCCATTTTTACATAGTGGCTTTCAGAGGGTAGAAAATCAATTGGGTTTATGTGATCCAGTTATTATTCCATTTCAGCATTTGCATTTGTTTTTCTATAAAGAATTCTCACGGCTAGCCTCCAGCTTTTGCCGATGGCAATGATTTACTTCCAAACGCTTTACCAACATAACTGAAGATCTACATTTAGTAGATCTCTAATGGGTTAGCCCCTTTTACCTATCAAATGCCACATTGAGGCTAAAACCCCACATATATTATGTGTATTTCAAAGACTTATTTTCATTACGTTTTTTTCACAGTAACAGTATTTTAAAGTAGACATTTCATTTAAACCACATAAATAGGTTGTTTTTGTCCTTTCACTCAGTGTACATGTAAGGTGTATCCTCTGAACTGGAAGGAAGTAGAAATGACTAAAAAATTGTAGAGTAAATATTTCCCCATCAAAAGATGAGGTTTTATTGAAAACACACTTTTTATAGTAAAACAATTTTTTTGATTAAAAATCGATTTTTTCAATGGGAAATTTCAAAATGACATTGTTTTTTGTTTAGTTTCAAATTGAAATCTGTTTAGTTTTGGGTTTCAAAAAATGGCATTTTCTAAAAAACAATCCAGTTTGCCCATTTTCTTGGCAATGAGTCCAGAAGACCAAATGATGCCTAGGGTTTTTCCTCCCACTTTTCCCCTTTTTACTCCTTCATCTACTGTAACTTTTAAAACCTCCAACTTCGGAAAAGTTGCAGAAGAAGAGAAATGTTTGAAAAGTTAGAGTGGCAAAGTTACAATTTCAAATACTGAATCAAACTTTCTCATGCTTTTTCTGTATGATTGTCCAGGGCCTGAACTAAAACCCATTGCAGTCAGTGGAAAGACTCCTGTTAACTTCAATGGGCTTCGGATTGGTCCATAGTCTAGCAGTGTGTTTAATGCTTGAAAGACTCGGTGACTCAATATTCTTGCATTCTACTTCAGTGGCTGAAAGTCCTTGGGTAAATTACTTCACTCTCACTTATCTGTGCCTCATTTGAATAGTTGATGTAATACTCCAAGAATTGTGAGGCTTTATTCATTTGTAAAGTGCTTTGACATTCTCAAATGAGAGGTGCTATGAAAATACAAAATGCTATTACTAGCAAGACTTTGCTATGTTAAAAAATTCTCTCATTTCTGATTATTCCATTTCTCCTGCCTGAATGTGGAGTCACAGTTAGGCCTGGATGATCCAGTGTGGATAAAATAAAACTAGAATGTGGAGCTCAGAAATATTGTGAACCTTTTTTGAAGTCTGGAAATATTGTGTTAGCTTTATTTGTTTGTTTCCTTAATTTTCCTTTAGCCCCCATATATCTTGGTTTTAGAGAACTGTGGGAAAATAACTTTTTATAAAATGAACTTTGGGATCTATCTCTAGGCAGTTCATTTTCCATGGGAAGTCTAATCTCGTCATGCTAAATAGCATGGGATGTTGTCTGGTACCTTACAGTCCACCTAGAAAAACAATCTGATCCAGATATCCTTCTTCTCATTAGTGACAGTCTTTTCTTCACCTATTCTTCTTGAATGCATATACCCAGGTCATCTCAGTCAAGCTTGCTATTCACATCACCCAAGTTTAGATCACACCTGTGGATCTCTCCCTAGCCTCTCCAAAGATTCCTGAGGAAAGATGAAATCACACTTATCCCATGAGTGAATCAGGAAGTTTAGCAAGTCAAAACATTGTCTTACCAGCTTTGGCAAAGGTTATCTAGTTGTCAGAAATGCATTTTTTTTAATTGTCAGCAATGAAGGCAGGAAGCCTAATGCAGCTAACCGCACTGTTGTAATAAAGCAAGACAAACAGAATTTGACAACAGCAAATCACAACTAAGAGTTTGAAGAATAAACGACCAGAGAGCATATAAGGGCTGGTGTTCTATCTAGTGCTGTGTAACATATAATACTTTCATTGTGAAGGCAGAAATGTACATTTTAAAGAGTAACTAAAGCATGACTCCACTAAAGAATGAAGCACATGACTAAATCAGCCTGTTTAGACCTGCACATACACTTTCTTATAATATGGGCTCAGATCATTGGAGTTAGGCACCTAAATACCTTTGGGGATCTGGGGCAGGGTGTTTTTCAGTGGGCTCTGTATTGCTTTTGGTTTTCTTAAAACATCTTGTGTAGTTGATTCCCAATGATGAATCACCAGAGTGGTGTTAAAAGCTGAGGGCATCATCAGGGTTTTAGGAAAACCCATTTAAATGAAGGAAGAAAATGCATCCAGACATGTTAAAAAGTAAACAGAGAAATCAAATACAAGAACTACAGTCAGTGCGGATAAGACTTTTGGCCAAATAGCATATTTTGACATAAACATTGAAAATCTCTTTTAAAATAATATCCTGTGGCTCTTGTCTCTTCTATTATATTAAAATGAATTTATTTTCTCACAGTGGGATTTCAAATTAATTTGTAATTATACACACAGAAGGGATGAGAAAGAAATGACCTAATTATAGACCAAATAGATGCCCTCCAGCTATCATCCAATTATTCCAACCATCTGAGCTGCTAAGCAAAGTGATGGGCTTAATCCTCTGCTGGTCAGATCTATCTGTAATTTACCACTGAATGCTGTAATTTTATAGTAAATATTCATTGACATAATATCAAGATCTACATTTAGGACACTTAGGAAAGAAACAGATAACGAGCATGTGTTGGGATCACAATACTTCTAGTCATTGCTCCCAGGCACATGCACAAGCTCTCTGACCACTGGCTAGGGGGAAAAGCAATGATTCGGTGCTGTGGTTGTCCCAAAAGGATACTCATTAGCTACAGTTAAGTAGAGAGAGAACTTTTTACACAAACTGGGAAACCAAACATGCCCTTTAACTGGGGTACGGCATTCTTTTTCAGAAGATCATCAACAAATGTCCAGAACATATGAGTTGAAAAGCAATTTAGCTCCTCTGTTTATTAATCAAATCATCACTTCTGTTGTTGTTGTTATTTTTATTGCTAAAAACAGTCTCTGCCCACAAGGTAACAAGACAAAAAACAACATGAAGGATGCAGGAAAGGGACACAACATACAAACACACTGGTCAGTCTGATGGCAGGCACACATCTTGTTAGTTCCATGTTTTTTGTTTCTAAACACACCCACCCCCATCATTCCAAAACTACCAATTCACCAACCGTATGTCCCAGGCTGAAGAAATAAAATAAGCGAAGTAGCTCAGATATGGTGCTGTGCAGGGCTGACTCTTTATCGCTTCTGCCTAGGCAAAATTCTGCCTCTTCCAGCTCTCGGGCACCTACACTAACAATTACTGAACATTTTTCTCCCCTAATATTTTGCTACCTTATGCAAGCACCTGTTCAGCCAACCCTATTGGTATAACTGTTGGTAAAAAATCATGGGGGTGGCTGTTGGGTAAACACACACTGATTATACAAAACACTGTTTCTGGTAGATGGTGTCTTTTTAAAAAATAGAATATAGAAACAGATGCTGGGCTACTGCTTTGCATTTACAGTATCTTCAAAACAATTTGCAAACATCTGCCCCTTCCTTGTTTCCTGTATGGCAGGTGATACTACTGTGCATTTCTATAGTCACTTTCCTCTGAAAATCTAAAAGTTCTTTACTCATGTTAATGGATGTGGCCCCACAGAATCCCTTACTGACCAATATCAAAAGAAAGCTTGTGAGAAGGGTGAGTATTAAACCCAGATCTCCTGCATATGGGGCCATTACCTTAATTACAAGACTTTCCCTTTTCTGCCTTTTTTAAATTGCCTCTGCTTTCTCACCTCTATGTTTTTCTCTTTATAGTCCCACATCTCTTCCTTTTCCATTTATTCTGAAGCCTGCTCCCTCAATAGACAATATCACACACACACACCTGCTTTCCTCACACACTAGCCACTGCACATGTACACACAGAGCTGACACAGCTCCACACCACCAACACACACCACACCATGGCTACATAGTTGCTGCTACCCCATAACACACACTACATGCAAACACAGCCACAGAGTTGCCCCTTTCCACAACACAGAAAGAGACACCTGTTTACCCCTTTCTCCTTGCCTACTTCTCTCAGGCTGGAGGAACAGCGTGGCAAGGAGCAAGGTGCAGTGTGGTCTTGGTGGTGGGTTGAGAATCTACAGCTACAGAACAGGCACCTCATTGGCTCCCCTTTCCAAGATGAAGAGGTTGCAGTGCTGAGCTGCAACTTTTTGTTTACACTACCATCAGTGAGACTCAGTCAGCATTTTCCCAACCATGCTGCTCCTTAGATCAGCCAAATGGGCTATGGAGATAAACAACAGCAGCATTACCCTCCTCAGGGCCCCAGCTCAAACCAATACTCATGTGCACCAAAGGCACTGTTGTACTTCCTGAGATGACTTTGTGTTGTTCTCAACTTTTATACCCTGCAGGCTGGAGTTAAATGTATATGTTGCTTTGTCTCATGTGTGGGTGGGTTGTGGCTGCGATCTTGGCCAACAGAGGGGACTGAACCAGCAACTTCTAGAGTTAAAAGAAGCACAAGTTGCTGTATCATGTGCCAAAGAGCCAGACATTTTAACTGACCTACAGCTTCTATGAGTCAAGCAAAGAAGGAGATATGTAACACACACTGACCAAAAGGCTATACATACACTTACTGTTGTAACAGCTCTTTGTAATAACTGCTTTCCCCTTCATTTATTACATTTGTTCTCAGAGTTGTAACTCTCTGGTTTTCATTTTAAGATCACACTTTACCTCACGACCAAAACTTGTTGAACTTGGAAGCACTAGTTTGGAAAGCTAGGTTCTCTCTTCCATATTCCTAGTGCACAGCACTTGTGAGCATGTGTCCCCAAGTTCAGGTAGAGGCAAATTGTTGTTGTTTTTTGTTGTTTGTTGGGGGTTTTTTAGTTAAGAAAGGTGCCCTTAAATTATGGCCAGAAAGAGGTGTATCAACTGAACCCAGCCCTTACTCCTGTCTGAGGGAATGTCTACCTGGTGGCCTTGTAAGTATAAATCCTAGCTTGAGGAGACATACCCACACTTGCTCTGATCAAGCAAGGATGCTAAAAATAGAAGTGTAGCTGTGATTGCACAAGCAGTGGGAGGGCCTAGCCACCTTCAATACAATCACATCTGAGACTACAGGCATGTACTCAGAGTGGCTAGCCCCTCTCATTTCTTGCGTTGCCATGATTACACTTCTGTTTTTAGCATGCTCACTTGATCAGCTATAATGTGAGGAGTTCATACCTTTCAGCTCCAGTGTAGATATATGGAGATGCATGGCAGGAAAATTACACTTGTCTCCTGCTCCTTCCGTATGTGTCTTCTTTCATGTTAATATTCCACTAACTTCTCTTAAATCCACTAGGGCCTCTGTTCTTTTCCAGACATTTTAAGGGACAAATCCAATAGCCCCATTCATGTGAGAAGTGGCATTGACTTCTCACATGGAAGGCAAGTATAATTTGGCCCACTGAAGTAAATGGAACTACTTGTGTGCGAAAGCATGCTGGATTTGGCCCTTTTGTTAGTTCCAAAATAGATATTGCCTGATCCTGGAGTCTTGTCTGGTTTGGGATGTTTTAAATGTCACCTAAAATCTATCTGGCATGATCCTGATTTCTTTCAATGTTTCTTCTTCTCCCTCCCCAAGGAAACACATACCTGCTCTGCCATCTGTCATCCATTTTCCTTTGTGAACAAGGATGCAAAGAATTCATTTAAATTTTCCAGCCATCTCTGCCTCCTCTTTTGATAAATGACCCACTTCTGGGTCATATTGTGTCATTTACTGACCTTTTGTTCTTATGTATTTTTTTTTAATTTGGTGATTATCATAATCTCTTGTGAAATCTTTTATTCTCCCTCTTTGGTTTCCTTATCTTTTTTATAGTCAACTCTAGTTCATTCTATTTCCACAATTCTCTTCTGTACTTTTAAAAAAAATTTTCCTTTTCATATTCCTTTTTCTTACACTTGGCTGTTTCTTTTCACTTCTCTGTTCATACATATAGGACATTTGCTATTCCTAAATATGTATTGTTAGGTGGAATGCACTACTCCTGGGTATACATTAATTTTTTTAAACTCTGTTCCATTTCCTCTACATGTTTTCCATTCATTGCTATCCCAGTGTTGTCCACTATCTACCACAATCTGCTAAAATGTGGTCTGCTAATATTTAATGCCTGTATTTATTTTTCTTTTTTTTTTTGGCCTCATGTCAATCCTAATTACAAACCTAAGAAGGATAAGTCATTACTACTTAAATGCTCAGTCCTACTCCACATCCATCTCCAGCCATGTCCTCACCAGAAAGCAAAACAGAAAACAATTGACTGAATAACAAATACTGTACACAAGTCTGATCACCACATTTAAACTATAACAATGAAAACTGATGACAAAATAAAGAAGGAAAATCAGGTCCCATTAAGGAATCACAAAATTAAGGACACCCAAAAAACACTCCTGTTGAAAAATTTGAGCAAAGTGTTTTGAAAATACAATTTATGAGGAAAGATTTAATAAAGATTGTTAACCTAAGGAAATAAAATGTATGTTGCAATTATGTAAGAGAGAGAAAGAGACAAGTAGTCATATTAGGTACTAGTAAGTAGGACTGGTCGACATTTTTGGTTCAAAATATTCATCCATTAAGAATGGCCTTTTATAGAATTTGGAATGTTTTGTGAAAAAAATAGTTTGTTTGAAACTCTTGGAAATAAAAAAAAAGAAGACTATTTTTGTTTCTCATATTTTTTCTGCTCCTCTTTTTTGTCTCCTTCCTCCTCCTTCAGTGGGACTACAGGAAAAAGTGTGTGTGTGTGTGTATGTGTGTGTGTGTGCGTGTGTCCTGCCGACAAAGCTGCTGCCACTTGTTGGAGGTGGAAGTTTTTTGTCGGCGTGAGAGCTCTTTCCTGCTGACAAACAGCAGCTACGCTGCGCGCATTTTAGCAGCATGGCTGTAGCGGTGTCACTCAAAGGTGCGAAGTGTAGACAAAGCCTAAGAATGGGATTCATAGAAGCCAGGAAGCTGAGCATGGAACCCTCTGAGCTAGCCAGTAGGAAATGCTAAGGCTTGCCCCTCAAAGCCTAACTAACTCCAGGTCAGAGGGAGACTCCTCCACAACAGAAAGACCCACCCCATTATAGCCAATATGCCAAGGGTTAGGGTAGTCATCTGCTCTCAAATCCCCATTCTGCCTGATTTGAAGCAGGTACCATGCCTAGTTTGAAAATCCTGCCAGGGATTGGCATGAACAAGGGTGCTGAGCAGCTCAGTGGTATCAGGATATAGCTGGCTTTGCCCATAGGTACTGGAACTAGGGATGCTGGTGGTGCTACCGCAACCCCTGGCTTGAAGTGGTTTCCAATATATTCAGAGTCTACAGTTTGGTTCAATGGCTCTCAGCACCCCCGCTATAAAAATTGTACCAGCACCCCTGGTTTTGTCCATGCCTCCCATGGACACTTAGGCACTAGGATCTTTGCCAGTATAAAAGTAGGATGGGTGGCAGCGGAGTGAGTTGTTTGAGGCTGTCATTGGATATGTCTTCACTGCAATTAGACACCCCCAGCTGGCCCATGCCAGCTGACTTGGGTGCATGAGGCTCGGGCTAAGGGGTGGCTTAATTGCAGTGTAGATGTTCAGGGTCAGGCATCTATGAGGGACTCAAGAGTCTGTGCATCAGCCTGAGCACAAACATCCACATTACAACTAAACAGTGCCTCAGCCTGAGCCCCGTGAGCCCAAGTCAGCTGGCATGGGTCAGCCATGGGTGTCTAATTGAAGCTTAGACATACCCATTGTATCCTAAATGTTAGACTTAGGCACCTAAATTGGCAGTTTAGAAAACTGAGGGCCCAGATTTTCAGGGTAGACACTGCTTCAGTGGATGCAAGCCATGTTTGCTTTCATCCATGATAAGATCTGGTTACAAACAGTTAAAAACTACTCTTCAGATGGGCATTATATGGTTAACAGCTGAAGTTCACTGTGCCTTGCCCCAGACACATCAGCAGCAATGCTTTTAAACAGTTGAGGTCAGAAAAAGGTGGCTACATTCATTACTACTAATGGCCATTCACTCATTACAAGGAATTTGTGAAGGGTTCTTAGATCACTTTCAATTAAAAGGTTTAATGTTCATTGGTTGGGAATTGAATATTTGACAGAAGCTGCTGGGAAGTAAATATTTCTCCAAGAAACAGGATGTTACCCTTTGAAAGGAAGCCCTACCCTGAATCAGATTTTTTTTTGGTGGAATAAAAACAATTTAGTATTAGATCACAAGAATTTTTACAAGAAATTGATTGTCTTCTATAGGAGTTTAAGATGAGAAGTAGAATAAGAGATAATTTCCTTAAGATCTTAAAATTTACTAAAAGTCTCTGTCATGGCAGGATTAATCATCATTCTCCCAATTAAGAGACAGACTTTCCCAAAGGCAGTGTCTTAATTTCACCTTAATCTTCTAATTATATTGTGAGTATGAGTCTCTCTGTGCGAATTTTGACTATGATACTGAAATTTCAAGCACTCTGTTCCTTGAAAAAATGATTTAATGCTTTGGGGTCTTTATCTAATTTCTGAGGACTTTCACATCTCTGCATTGTCTAGACTGAGAAGTCGGGCAGAAAACTGCATCCTACCATACACATACCGGAGATCCTGAAACTAAATAAAATACAGTTGGTCACCTGGCTGGAGGGAAGAACTATAGTACACTATGGAGAAATGGTCCCATTCTGGCCTTCATGGATGCTTTACATAATGTAGCGTGAGGAAGATAGTGAGTGCTACTAATGCAGGGTTATGGGTGTTATTCTAGCAAAATCCAAAGAGGAAATAAATATAAAGGTTAAAAATGAGAATGACTTGCTTATATTTTATTGTCTTATATAAGGTATATTTGATAGAACTTAAAATAGTTTTAGGACCACACTAGACACTTGGCATGATGAAGAGTGTTCACCCTATTTTGGCATTACCTCCTTAAACCTGAAATAGCTTTAAATGATACATTCTTTTAAGGACAGGATCTGACGGCAAAATGAAAGAATAAAAGAAAGATTTCTGATACTGGAGGGAGTTCAGAGAGGAGCAACAATAATGATGAGGTGGATGGAGAAATTGATTTACGAAGAAAGAGTAAAAGAGCAAAATATGTATGCTGTAGATTATTTAAGTGATGCATAAAAGGGAACATAACTGTCTCTACATATTTGACATGTTTAAACACAAGGGAGAGAGAGAAAAAATGAATATTTGGGTGAATTTCAGTAAAGAAAAGGTTCTGACAAGAACTTATGGCATTGTCTAAAGAAGGCACTAACCTTGTGGGAAGATGGTGTAAGAGGGTGAACCCAACAGGATTCCCTAGAAATTACAACAACATTCTACAGGATTTAGTAGAGAATGGTATTGGCTGTATAATATTTTGAATTATCCTGCAGAATTCTATAGCATGAATATGATACTCTATTAAATTCTACAGGAAGGTTAAGAAACGTATAGAAAGGTTATAATTTTCTACTAAATTCTTACAGTACTTTCCCACAAGGCTACAAAATAGCAGGGCCGCCCAGAGGATTCCGGGGGCCCGGGGTCTTCGGCGGCGGGGGGCCCTTCCGTTCCGGGACCCGCCGCCAAAGTGCCCCGAAGACCCGCGGCGGGAGCCCCCCGCCGCCGAATTACCGCCGAAGCGGGACCCGCCGCCCGGTCTTCGGCGGTAATTCGGTGGCGGGGGGGGCCCCACCGCAGGCCTTCGGGGCACTTCGGCGGCGGGTCCTGGAACAGAAGGGGCCCCCCGCCGCCGAAGACCAGGCTGTGCCTCGACGGCGGCGGGTCCCGCTTCTCCCCCCCACACCCGGTTCCCGCCCGGCCCCGGCCCCCGCTTCTCCCCTGGCCCCGGCCGCCGCTTCTCCCGCCTGGCTCCGGCCCCGGCCTCTTACCGAGCTCGTCGCCGGCAGGGCCTGAGCTCCGTCTCGCTCAGAGCCGCGTGGTGAGGGGGCGGGGCTGTGAGCTCCACGCCAAGCGGAGGCAGCTGCCCCGCCCCCTCCCCACGGCGCTCTGAGCGGGGCGGGGCTCAGGCCCCGTTGGAGCTCCCAGCCCCGCCCCCTCACCACGCGGCTCGGCTCGGGGCGGGGCTCAGGGGCTCGGTTCTTCTCTTGGGGGCCCCTGCGGAGCCCGGGGCAAATTGCCCCCTTTGCTCCCCCCTCTGGGCGGCCCTGCAAAATAGACAGTACAACAAATCCTGCGCTAGGATTATGGATTAAAATGGTCTTCCCCATCTCTCAATTCTGTGTTTTATGGGCATCATATTAAGCATCAATCACAAAGAAACCAGAATTTACTCTCAAAATGGCATGTTTCTTGACAGTGGGCTATGGAATAATTAATCAGTAGGAAATTCTACAACTTAAAAATTAATCATATGAATATATATGTCTGTGCCATATGATGGGATACAGAAAATATTGGTGTGGTTATAAGCAGGAATTTTCCAGTCTAAATGCTTTGTGCTATAACAAATGAGTTGTGATGAGGAGAATGATATTCCTGGGGAAAGAGATTCAACACAGAGGCAGTTATGCTGAAATCTAACAGGTTCATTGCTTATGATCTGAAATCTGTCACTCACTTTGATTCTTTTGCCATCAGAATGATCTTGAATGAGAAATAAATAAATCAACTTAAATTCCAATGGTAAATGTCAAAAAATCTGTCTTAAAATAAAAAAACAAACAAACAGACAAGGATTTCAAAGTTAGGGAAATTAATCCTTCCTTAATTTGTCCTGTTAAACCAAATGTGCATTTTAAAACAAAAGCCTAGCACAATTATAGTCAGAAATGTGTCTATGTAAGAAATCCCACCTTCTTTCAATAGATCTGATCTTTGTGAATATTTTGTATCATATCCACATAGTTTCATTACCATAGACTTACCCCTGGTCTACACACAGCCCCGGGGTCGAACTAGGGTACGCGAATTCAGCTACGTGAATAACGTAGCTGAATTCGAACTACCCTAGTTCGAATGACATACCCGTCCAGACGCCGCAGAAGCGAACTCCGCGGCTCCAAGGTCGACTCCGCCAACTCCTCCTGCCGCGGTGGAGTACCGGAGTCGACCGCGGCGCTTCCGGAGTTCGAACTATCGCGTCTAGATCAGACGCGATAGTTCGAACTCCGAGAAGTCGAACTCGCCGCGTCGACCCTCGCGGGAAGTATAAACGTACCCTTAGTAAACTAAGGCCAACATCTTCTCCTGGTGATCCTTTGGAGTAACTCCACTAATGTCAAGAAAGTTACATTGGAATGCTATTAATTCCATTGACATCAGTAGCATTTTTCCAGATTTACACCAGTGATCCTGAGAGCAGAATTTGGTCAGAGCAGAATACTGTCAAAGATTAGAAATGGACTTTAACCATAAAGTTCCTGGGAGACTGGATTTGGGAATTTTATTTAGCCCTATCTTTAATGAAGATGTAAAAGCCAGAAATTAACTTTGCATGCATTCCAGATTTCAGGCTGACTTTGTTGTCCTGATAATTAGAACACACATTTTTTTTATGTGTAAAGTGTGAAAATATTGATAACAAAATCCTGGAGAGTAAATAAACCTGGGACACTGGGATGCCCTTTTAGAAGTAATCTTTTAGTGTATAACCACACTTTAAGAAATTCTTTTTTTAATTTCCATTAGACACATAGAACTATTTTAATATACATTTTGTTTGCTCCATTTCTTTCAAATATTTATTTAAGGAAAAGAAGATAAAGAAAAAAAGAGGTCTTCAGCAAAGATTTACAATGATTAAGATGCTAGACTACAATGGTTCCCCTCTGTCATGTTAATATTCACTTAAACAATCATGAATTATGTTTACTACATATTTTATAGCGCATTATGACTAATCATGATAACATATGATGATTTAAATATTTTGAATCATTATCCATGTACAATATACCACGTTTGTTTCTTTTGCGTCACCACGTATTTCTGTGGTAGATTGTATGTAGAGCATACATCATCAAACCCTCACAAGAGTAGTTGCCATGTATCCCCATCATCACATTTTAAAAATAATGATCTCAGACTGGTCATGTAAACTCTTACATGCAAGAGCAGTTCTACTGACTACTCTATTGAAGAAGGGCTTTGTAAAATTTGGCCCTTATCCACAAATGTTTTTTGAAATATACAATGTGATTACTCAATTTCTTAGGCTAATTGCATGAATTATACTCATATACTGAGAGCTATATAGGCATAACAAAGATGTTAAGTAATACATTTCCTCTTGTTTTTTCTTTTTTTTTCATTTGTAAGATTTAAAAAATAGATGTTGTATAAAAAATTGTAAAAATATTCCTTCCTGAGCTTGAGACCTTCTTTGTCCATGTTCCTCCTGTTACATTTTAATTTACAGCACTGTTAAAGCTTGGGGATTGTAATAAAAATGCAGAAGCAACTTTCACTTCAGTGGCACACCTGGCTATAATTCAATAGGAAGCAATCAATCTCTTTGCAAACTAGCTAACTTGTCCTGGGTAGCATGGATGGGCTTTACAATATACATTAGCATCATATGGTCTTTGTGATGTGACTCTTGTAAGATATAATGGAAATATGTTTGTCACCTAGCACCAGATATGATAAAGATCATGTCAAGAGCAAAGATATGAAATATAGGGGCACTCCTCCAAACATAAAATATCAGGCTCACAGAATCAAGCGCACACTACATTTCATTCTAGAATTAAACCTAACAACAGTTTCTGGGCATGTCTCAGCTTGTTGTTAATGAAATTTAAAACCATGTGAACAATGTCATGTTTATCTCTGCTTCTGCAACCCTGGAAGCAGGGTGAGTAGGTTTAGGCTACACTAAAGCATATTATTCTGACCCATAGAAATTTGACAGTCTTAAAAATGTTAGCAATCTTAAAAAAAGGGAATGCAAAAGAAATCCACACTAGCGTAATTTTGTCACTTAACAGATAAAGACCCATAATAAAATGAGGACTACTAGGTTAAGAAGGACTATGTTTTAGTGACACGCATTTGAACAATGGCTTTTAAAGTCAACGTGGAATACAATGCTCTGTGTAAAACATTGCCAGGAACCACTATGTTATTTGAACTGAAGTTGGTAGGGAAAGTACGCGTCTATAAAAACAAACTGTTTCAGAAATGATAGTTTTCTTTTGGCCCAATTAGGTGACTAGAATGTGGTTATGTTGTTGTGGTTTTCAGGGCCCTAATTGTACATTATCCCCCCTCCCCCGACACACACACACATCATAACACATGTGGTATTTCCAAGTGTAGTTCCATTCAGCACAAAAGGAGAACTATTAAAATGTGGTGGGATTTCATGAAGCACAGGCAGACAGCTTAGACAGCATTGATTTAACGCTTGCACCGTGAAATTAAAATTTACATTCACTCGGTGCAATTCTTCAGACCAACAGCAGGCAGTTGTACTTTATTTTCCAATGAGAGCAGGGAGATTTAATTACTGTAGTTTAAATGGAAAAGTGTTCCACTGCCTGATGACAAGGGCCATAATGTTGGCACAAGATGGGAGATAATTTTTGAGACTGTTCCCAATTCCTGCTGAAAACTGCCTTGAATATCTTGCTTTCCCAAGGACATGAGCACCAGTAAAGAGTCCAGTATAGGTTAAGGGCGATCCATGTGAATTTCACCCACCCATTAGTTGTTTCTCTATAGATACAAGATGGGTGAGGTAATATCTTTTATTGGACTAAGCTTTTGAGCATCACAGAGCTCTTTCTCAGGTCTGGAAAAGGTAACCAGAGCGTCACAGCTAAATACATTGCAAACAAAAATAGGTGCTGTAAGGCATTTGAAGTAAGCTGCCAAAATCTTCTTCATTGTCTCTTTCTGTAAAAATGTATCTGAAATGAACTCCTGATGATTCATGTCCACAACTTCTTACCTCATGAAGAGTGTCTGCTCTTTCACATTAGTGATTGTTTTAAGAATGTAAAAAGAGAAGTGAGACTTAATCCACCAAGCATAAACTAAACAGATGTGTTTGATTCATGTTACCCCTGAGCCACAGTTTGGATCCAGAATCAGACTTTTTCTGAAGTTTGGGGAATCTAAAATTTGGCGGTTTGATTTGAGGCCACCTCTAATCCTAATTTAAGATAAATGTAAATAATTATAACGGGCTAGATCATCACATCCCTTACTCAGTCAGGGAAAGGGGCAAGGTCCCCTTTATTCTCTTGTTGGGCCCTGCTTAAATGGAGAATCCAACTGTGGTGGGAAGAGCAGGAGCTGCTTATCTGACACTTTCCCCTGTGAGCAAGTGGACGGGGAGTGGGAAAAGATAGTTAAGGAACTGCTAGAGCCTTGGAGTAAGCTGCTCTACAGAGATGGGTGTTATAACTTTACTCCTCTCTTTTCAAGTGGGGACTGGGGAGGAACTGTGATTCTTAGAGTTACGAGGTCTAGTCCTGGAGCAGATCGACCTTATTCTGCCCATTACTCAGAGCAGATTGCAGAGTTCCAATCTAGTCCAGTATATTATACACATTCCCTTTTTTACACTTTATGTTTTTTTTCTGAGTGTCATATATGAATTCAGAAAACCAAAGGTTTCTCTCAAGATTTTTCTGTAGGAAAAACAATTGAGGAAAAGAACCGTATTGCACTATCCCCCAGAGAGAGGCACTTCCACTGCTCAGAGAAAATACTTTTGCATTTGTTGACTGCATGGTGAATTTTAAAGAGTGAATCCAGATTTCATTGTAACTGAAATTAATATAGAAACCTTTGTGCTTTGTAACCCTTTGTAATCATCTAATGAATGAGACGCAACAGCCTGAAAAGTATTTCCCTGAGTTTAAGCACTACACACACAACCACGAAGACTAAAAAATTCCTCCTAGAATGCACCTTATTATGTTTACACTTCAAATGGAAAATACAGATGTGGCAAAAGTACACGTGGGATATTGTTTCCTTACATTGAAGGAGACTAATTTTCACTGCTTTACATTGTTTTAAAAAAAACAACTTGATGGTTTAATATAAAATACTTGCATTTGCTTATGTTGCAGTCTCTGCTGCTGGACTTGATTTCCCCCCAAAAATTTTTGTATGATTCTTGTCTGGGTTATGGGGTTTAGCATCTTTTCTTCTTTCAGCGCTGGGTCTATGTTCCATTTGCACAGTGTTTAGATTATAGCAGACACGAACTTCCTCTGACTCAGAGCCAGTCGTGAATCAGGCTGGGAGCTGGGACCACTGGGCTGTCAGAAGACCCTGACAAGTTCCAGCTTTAAAATAACAAGTGTTTGACAGCTCAGCTTACAAAACCACAGATTGTGGGCTGTATTGTACAATGCAGCTACGTATGGCATAATAACTAGGGACTTAAATTATAGTGAGAGGAAAATAACTTTCCAATAAATAAATCTCTCTGGGACAGGAGGGCTGTTGTGTTGTACAATGCTTGCCTTTTCCTCCCAACAGCTTGTCCTCTCTCTTCTGTATTTTAGAAGTTAACAAAACTGAATGCCTGGTAATCTTAGTTCTGGAACATTTCCTGTTGAAAGAGACAGACTAATGTAAAGATAAATATGTAGATTTTTTTAGTAGTCAAGGTATTCATTCTTTTTTCTTGCTATCAATATCTCTTTAGAAACTGTTTAATGGACAGTGCCTAATATTGTGTGGTTGAACTGTAACACAAGACAGTTATTTTTAAGGCTTTAAAACTGCTTGTAAAAAAAATGGCATTAGTCACGGGTTTTTGTGAGTTTTATTTTCCAAAATTAGTGGTCAAGCTTCACATGAATGTGGCTTCATGCATGGTTGGAAAGAAATGAAGGCAATAAAATCTGAATATTGGAAAGTTCATCTTTCTGCCAGTTTAAAATATGATCAAATGGGCAGAAGTCAGACTTGACACAGGCATGTCTATTTATAACAGCAGCAGCAATTCTTGCTGCTTTCCCATTACAATACCAAAATGGTGACACAAAAAAGAAGAGCCACAAGGAACTTCTCCAACAGTTTTTTCCCCTTTACAATCGTGTAGCTGGTGGTTTTCAGAGCACAATTATCATTAATTTGGGCATATAATTCCCTTTGTCAGTTTCAAAATTCCACCTCTGATTTTGTATCCTCTCTTGATGTTTTTGCAAGGCCCTGATTTTGCAATGGATCTTCTATACCATCTATGATCTCAAATCACTTATCATTTAATAATACAACATTAACATTTTTACACTCAATTTACAGGTGGGAAACTTGACTAAAGGAGAGGCCATGGCCAAAATGTTCAAACCGGAATGTCCATAGTGAGTCACCTCAATCCATAAAAATGCCTTGATTTTCTGAGGTGTTGACTGCCAGTCATTTGTGGTGAAGCCAGTAGAAGCCATAGGTCTTCAGCACCTGTGAAGAGTGCACCATTTCCTCTGCGTGTTTAAATATGGCAGTCAACTTTGAAAATGTTGACCTGTGTAACATGACCATTGTCAATGTCTGTGGAATTCAATAAAAGTTATGGTTCCCTTGTGCAGGAGAGTAACCTTTAGCATAGAGAGGTTATGTATAACTTATATGCCTTGCTCACAGTCCAAAGGAGATTCAGTAATCAAGTCAGCAACAGAAATAAGGAATTCTGACTTCCAAACCAATGATGTAATCACTATATATCATTACTTTTGTATAAATCTAATCCAAAGCCTACTGAAATCAAAGGGAGTCTGTACATTAACACAAATGGTCATTGGATCAAGCCCAGTATACGTACTCTCCCTCTATTGAATCCACTCTCATATTGGATGAATTCAAAGAAATAAACAGACTCACAGATTTTAAGCCCAGAGAGACCATTCTTATTGTCTAGTGGAACCTCATCCAGTAATCTCTGCATCAAGCCCATAACTTCTATACTATACTACTATAGCTATAGTATATCTTTAGAAAGACATTCAATGACTTGATGACTTCAAGTCATTGACTATTGACTACATCCCTAGGTCTGTTGTTGCAACAGTTAGTTACCCTCATTGTTAAAAATGTATGCCTTAATTATTTCTAGTCAGAATTTGTTTGGTTTCAGCTTCCAACCATTGGATCTTGTTATGCTTTTTCTGTTAGATAAAAAAAACATCAACTAGCAAAACCTCTTTCCCAACTAGGTACTTATAGGCTCTGAGCAAGTCATTTCTTAACAAAATAGATTGAGCTTCTTAAGTATCTCACTATAAGGCATGTTTTCCAGTTCTCAGATCATTCCTTTAGCTCTTTTCTGAACCATTTCAAAATTTTCAGCATCCTGTTTGAAGTATGGACACCACAACTGGATACACTATTCCAGAAAAGGCCTTGTTAATGCCAGATACGGAGACAATACTGCCTCCCTATTCCTACTTGATATTCTCCTGCTTATGCATTCAAGGATCATACTCATCTTTTTACCTACAGCATTGTTCTGCAAGCTCATATTCAGTTAGCTATCTACCATGATTCCTAAGTCCCTTTTAATGGTACTGCATTCCAGGATATTGTCTCCCATTTTATAATTGTGACCTACATTCTTTGTTCTTAGATGTTTGACATCACATTTGGCTGTATTAAAATATATGTTGTTTAAATGAGCCCACTTTACTAAACGATCTAGATTGGTCTTTCAACTGACCTGTCCACATCATTATTTACCACACCACCAAGTTTTGTGTCCTCTACAAATTTTTTACCAACAATGATGTTATATCTCCTTTCTAATAAGTGATAAAGATAGTGAATAACATTGGGCCATAAGCAGATCCCTGTGGGATCACACCAGAAACATCTTTATATGATGATTCCCCATTTATAATTAGTTTTTGATATCTATCAGTTATCAATTTTTAAACCTTTTAATAGGGGCTGAATTGATTTTTACA
Source organism: Mauremys mutica (assembly GCF_020497125.1). Classification (NCBI taxonomy): domain Eukaryota; kingdom Metazoa; phylum Chordata; order Testudines; family Geoemydidae; genus Mauremys; species Mauremys mutica. The sequence continues at coordinate 269,448,834 of NC_059073.1, forward strand.
TAATGCAGTTTTAATTCATCATGTCATCCAGGACTAAATAAAACACCTTATAGAAGTCTAACTATTATATATCAACATAGTTACCTTTATTAACTAAACTTGTGGTCTCACAAAAAAAATGATGTAAAATTTGTTTGGCAAGGCCTATACTCCATAAAACCATGTTGACTGGAATGAATTAAGTGATATTAATTGTCCAGAACCATACTGCATTTCTCTTATTTTACTAGTTCTTTACTGGGAATATATTTTATATAAGCTTTGTTTCTCTTTATGTGTTTGATTCTGATCCACTGAAGTCAACAGGAATTCTACATATATCTAGTGACTAGATTAGTAGATTGAGAATCAAGATTTCAGTATTCTATTGGTGAATCTGTCATTCATTCATTTTGTGACCTTGGACAAATCAGAGAGGTCAAAATTTTCAAACTAGTGCTGGAAGTTAGGTGCCTTTAATCCATATTTAGGCACCTATAGCTCGTTGAATTAATTGGGATTTGTAAGTACTCAAAACCTCAAAAAATGAGGTGAGTTTGATTAGAGGCCCTGTATACTATACATTAATCAATATGCCTAACTGTAAGTACAGAGGTTTTAAATTCTTAATCTCTGCATGCCTCAGTTTACTGACCTGTAGAGTAGGTATGATAATACTTATCTATCTCACTAGGGTTTTGAGTTTATAGTAATGCTTTTGTGCTTTGAAACCTTACGGCTGGATTATGAGTTAATGATCTGCCTTGGGTAAGGAGCAGTTCACTGTTGCAGTGCTAATGGAACAGCCTGGGAATCTGAGAGTCCCAGTCTCCATCCAGTCTCCTCTTCTGCTCCAGGAATGGAGCATGTCTGGTACAATGTACACCAGTGTGCCAGTACAGCTAATCACCCAGTGCATTGGAAAGGGTGGACCATTCCCCATTCCATCCATCCCAGGAGGAAATAGCTGCTCTGCAGAGTCTGCTTCCGTTCCCATCTTGCTAATGGTGATTAGGTGCCTTTGCTTGGTCACAATTTCTCCCTTAGAACATGGAAAAAATATATATATATGAATACAGAGCATACTATTTCCTTAAAATTCAAAACTAGGTAGGTAAATCATTTCAATTATGTATTATTAATTTTCCCCATTTGTGGAAAACTAGCACTATATAAGGTAGTGATCCAAAATCCACTGAAGTCAATGGAAAGACTCCCAATGAGCTTTGAATTAGATCCAGGGGAAAAAATATAGTTCAGTACTTTAAGAAGCACTGATCATCTTGGTACTTATCACTACAGATTTTCATTCTTCATCTTTTTGTTAATTTCAAGAAATAGCAAAAACATCCAGTTTTCAAAATATGAAAGAAAGAAAAATCTATTATCCCTTCAGTGAACCCATCCCATACAAGCTTACTGGAACCTTTTTGTTTCCTGAAGGCACAATTCACGGCAGATAATATTGAATAATGGTTGTTTCAATATGTAGATCTAGTTGAACTAGTGTAAGTATGTTACACACAAAAATTATTGAAGTTTTTTTTGTTTGGGGATTTTCATTCACTCTCTTCCTTTCCCCTCCTCTTTTTTAAATGACAGCATTAAAAGAAAAAGAAAAAGGGGAGAGAGACAGAGGGGGACACACACAAAAAGAAAACAAAACCGATATTTTGGCTTGTTTTTCTTGCTGAAAAATCAGAACATGTTCAGAATCAGACGCTTTAAAAATGCCATTTTTCATTAAAGAACGTTTGAAATATTTTTTAAACTATTCTATTCAATTACTTTACAGCACACACATAATTTGCTGGAAGTTTGTTGCAAATGTGCAAACTATTTCTATCCCTGACCTGCAGTAACTTGTGTATCCTTTATAATTAACTGTAGTCAATTTTTGTTTTACATGCTAGAGGTTTTGGAATGTAGCTTAAAAAAATCTTGCTACCCATTTGGAGAAAACAAATCTATAAATATGCATATGCCCTTACTTTTAATACATGACAGTTTTATTAAAAAGAACAACACACCCAGCCTTAACATTGTTTCTAAAAGGTTATTAACCCTGACTGTAAAATATGAATTGAGGAAAATGATGCTTTGTGACTTGAATTTTTCAAAGGTGAGAGGTTATAAAAATACTTTTTTTTTCCTTTGCAGCAAATTTAGAAAATAAATGTACCCCAAGATCAAGAACTCAGATAAACTGATGTATTTAAAAACAAATGCAATATAAAGTAACACTGTTATCTGAGCACTTAAAGTGCAATGACATTTTGTATTTCATTTTAAACTATTTCCTAAAAATTTATAGCTGCTGCTCACCATGACGTTGCAAATATGTATAAAAAGATGCTTTTTGTAATTTGGAAACGGATAGCAATATGATTATAATAATTTCTTTAGTTGACATTAGAACTGACAAGTAGTGAAGAAAAATAATATTGCTTTGAAATTTAAGGTAAAAATTAAATTAATACAGTAATTTTTATGGTCTAGTAGTTTTAAAAGAAGCACAATTATTGGTAAAATTAAAAATATTTTTTGTCATTTGTTAATTCAGAGAAATATTCAAGTACTTGAATACTTGTGCATTGATTCTAGTCACAATGTTGCAAGCATAGTAAAGAACAGATTGAAATCAGTAGTCCCTAGACACAATAGGAAGGTTTTGGGGAAAACCTTGCTGATTTACACTATCTAGCTGTCCATTGGTGGATTCCTACTGAATTATATTACAGCTTAATTGTGGCTTGTACACAGCCAGTCTGGGTGATCTGTATAGGTGCTGGTTTTCCACAACATAGCCTCTGCATTTAGTCTGCATCTTTTCATAACCACAACCATCAGCGGCTGTGGCAGGATGCTTTGAGTATCAGGGCAATTTGCCCCAGGCCCCGGGCCCACCAGGGGCCCCCACAAGAATCTCTGAGGCTCCCCCCGCCGCCTCTGCCTTCGCCTTCCCCCATCCACCGGCACCTCAGTGCACCACGTCCAGGAGCGGCCCTGGACAGAACTAAGGCGGCGTGGTTCCAGCAGGGCCTGAGCTCCTCCTGCTTGGAGCTGCGTGGTAAAGGGGCAGGGCTCCGAGCTCTGGGAGCTCAGGTCCCATGGAGCCAGGCTGCTGCAACGCTGTCCAGGGCCACTCCTGGACGCGGCACGCTGAGGCTCCGGGAGAGACGGGAGGCAGGGAAGCGGCATGGTAAGGGGGGGCCTGGGGGGGTTGGATAAGGAGAAGGGAGACCAGGGGAAAGGGAGGGAGCAGAGGTTCGGGGGGGCGGTCAGGGGACAGAGAACGGGGGGTTGGATTGTGGGCGTTCCAGGGGTCTGTCGGGACTCGGTGGGGGAGGGGGGTGGATCGGGGGCGGGGCAGTCAGGGGACAGGGAATGGAGGGATTGGTGGGGGGTGGGGTCCCAGAGTGGTGGTTGGGGGGCGGTCAGGGGACAAGGAGCAAGATGGGTCGGGAATTCTGAGGGGGGCAGTCGGGGGGCAAGAAGTGGATGGGGGTCGGATAGGGGGCAGGGCCAGTCTGTTTGGAGAGGCACAGCCTTCCCTACCCTAAAGCTCATTTAGCAGTTTGAGGCTTGCAGACAGTTATTTAACACAAAGAGCCAAGCTGTTATCTTTTACCTTAGGGCTACCATCCCTTTCACTTCTCAAATGCCAAATTATAGTCTACATTTAATTTCAGTGCCATAAGGAGATTCACGTCAGGGGAGGGTAGCTTCATTTAAAATTAGCCACTTTAGATTAACAGTGATAGAGCCAAGAGAGTCATGGGGGAGGGATCACACGAGCAGAGCAATATCCTACACCACCTATCTCCTTCCCAACTCTACCAAGGGAGACCCCCCCCCCTGCATTCCTCAAGTTTGTTTCTTTAAACAACCAAACACAGCAAGCAGCAAATATTTGGTCACAAACTTCTGAAACCCCAAACCATGTTCACGTTTTGGCAGACTAATTTCAGCTTTTCAATTTAAAAAAACACAACAAATTTTGAAGGAAAGCAGACGTTGTCTGTGATTTTTTTTCTGCTTTTTAAAAACCTCTAATTTTTGATCCAAAAAAAGTTGACGGAAAACATTTGTCCAACCTTTTTAATGAGCTTTAGTGCCTTTTAGCACTAGCTGATGCTGAGAACCAGTGATACCTTGTAAAGAAGTTTTCTCAAAACTGGGTTTGTGCCGAGATGTGGAAGGTTTTTAAATGTTTATTTTCCCCAGGTCCACCCAGGGGTGGGGAGAGGGAGGAAGAAGGCAAGTGGGGCAATTTGCCCTGGGCCCCACAGGACCCCCACAAGAATATAGTATTCTATAGTCTTGCAACTTTTTTATGGAAGGGCCCCTCAAAATTGCTTTGCCCCAGGCCCCCTGAATCCTCTGGGCGGCCCTGTTGAGTATGCTTCCAAGAACATGCTTTGTTGGAATTCTTACTACTTTTTTGCCATGGTCAGTTTAAACCTTCAGATTTAGTGACTTACTTCCTTTTCTTCTCCAAATTGGCTCCCCCTCAGGGCCCAACCCTGCAACCCTTAGTTACCAAAAGGGATGTTTCCACTACATATCTTAAGCAGGCACAACTATTAGTAAAGGTGTGCTTCTGGGTGTTAACTTTAGGAATATAAGATTTGCCATACCAAATCAGCTCATGAGAGAAGGATAATCCAGTAGTTAGGCCTCTATCCTAGGACTCAAGATATCTCAGTTCAATTCCGTGCTCTACTACAGACTTCCAATATCTTGGGTAAGTCACTAAGCCTCTCTGCTTCAGTTCCCCACCTGCAAAATGAGGATAATATTGCCCTGCCTCACAGTGGTATTGTGAGGATAAATGTGAGAGCTGGCTGCAAACAAAATTTCCATCCCGTGTAGAAATCTGATATTTTGCCTTTTTTTTTAACCCAAATTTGGATTAAAAGTCTACATGTGGACAATTTTCGCAGCACAAAAAGTTACAAAAAATCTGATTGGGAAATGTTGACTCAACAATTTGTGATGTTTTTGATTTAAATGAAATGCCCATTCAAAACAAAATCTTCCATTTTGAAATGTTACTTTAAATGACATTTTAAATCAAAATGTCAATTCAAAATGTTTTGGTGCAAACTGACATTTTAATGTTTCATTTAGAAATATTCCTTCAGAAAATTGAAATTTCCCATGGATTTAGATGAAACCACATTTTCTGATTAAAAAAAAGTCAATTTTTTTGACTAGTTCTAAGAAATCAATTAAAAGAGCATGAGGGTACAACAGATACATCATTGTCCTTCAGAACTGGTATCCTTTCCCTGGCAGTGTCTAGTACCTGATGATTTGGTAAACCCCTACTCTGCATAATACATCTGGCCCAGGCTGTACATTGGGAATACAATTCCTTCCTGACTCCTGAACCAAATCTTAATTAAAATAAATAAACTTACAAATGTAGATTTTTTTGTTACATAACTGCACTCAAAAACAAAGCAATGTAAAACTTTAGAGCCTACAAGTCTACTCAGTCCTACTTCTTGTTCAGCCAATTGCTAAGACTAACAAGTTTGTTTAAATCAATGCCTGCTTCCGGAGGTCATGCTTCGATGCTGATGATGTGCGTTATTTAAATTTGTGATTGAACGCCTCAGGGGAAGAATTGTATGTCCCCTGCTGTTTTACCCGCATTCTGCCATATATTTCATGTTTATAGGAGTCTCGGATGATGACCCAGCACTTGTTTGATTTACGAACACTGTCACTGCAGATTTGACAAAACGCAAAGAAGGTACCAATGTGAGATTTCTAAAAATAGTTACAGCACTTGACCCAAAGTTTAAGAATCTGAAGTGCCTTCCAAAATCCGAGAGGGATGAGGTGTGGAAAATGCTTTCAGAAGTCTTAAAAGAGCAACACTCAGATGCAGAAACTACAGAACACGAACCACCCCCGCAAAAATCAACCTTCTGCTGGTGGCATCTGACTCAGATGATGAAAATAAACATGCATCAGTCTGCTCTGCTTTGGATTGTTATCGAGCAGAAACCGTCATCAGCATGGATGCATATAGTCTGGAATGGTGGTTGAAGCATGAAGGGACATATGAATCTTATCGCATCTGGCAAGTGAATATTTTGCAATACCGGTTACAGCAGTGCCATTTGAACGCCTGTTCTCATTTTCAGGTGACATTGTAAACAAGAAGCAGGCACCATTATCTCCTGCAAATGTAACCAAACTTGTTTGTCTGAGAGACTGGCTGAAGTAGGACTGAATGGACTTGTAGGCTCTAAAGTTTTACATTGTTTTATTTTTGAATGCAATTATTTTTTGTACATAATTTGACATTTGTAAGTTCAACTTTCATGATACAGAGATTACACTACAAAACGTGTATTAGGTAAATTGAAATATACTTTTTTTTTTTTACAGTGCAAATATTTGTATTAAAAAATAAATACAAAGTGAGCACTGTACACTTTGTACTCTGTGTTGTAATTGAAATCAATATATTTGAAAATGTAGAAAACATTCAAAAAATGTAAATAAATGGTATTCTATTATTGTTTAACAGTATGATTAATCATGCAATTAATCACAATTATTTTTTAATCACACAATTAATCACGATTAATTTTTTTAATTGCTTGACAGCCCTAATTTTTTCCAGTTGACTAAAATTACTTGTGTTACAATGAGTTTACCAATGATGGCTCTTGAAGTTGTCCTTCTGGTGGCATGGTTTTATGTTGCACAGGGCCGCCTGGAGGATTCAGGGGGCCTGGGGCAAAGCAATTTTGGGGGCCCCTTCCATAAAAAAAAGTTCCAGTACTATAGAATACTATATTCTCATGGGGGGCCCGGGGCCTGTGGCAAATTGCCCCACTTGCCCCCCCGCCCCGGGGCAGCCCTGATGTTGCAGAAGCATGCAAATGACCTACAGCAAGGAATGTAGGATTTGCATACTGCACTATGGCTGTTACTTTAAGGGCAAAAGGAGAGAAATTTAACCATCCAAATGACCAATTTAAGCTCCAACTCTGTCAGGTGCTGAACAGTTAGGAATTCAACCTTAAAGGGCCCAGTCCACCGAAGGACTCCTCTGGCTGAATCAAGCCATTAGGGTCTGATTTTTAAATGAGATGTCCCTCATTTTTAAACAAGATTTGCATCTCCAGTAAATTGTATCCACCATTTGGTGCCTGCCATCAATTGCTAGTAAAATACCAGTTAATCAAAAATAAATTAGAAGAACCCAGAAGAACCAAAATAGCCTGCTTATTTTGGGCATAATAGCCCGAACTGCTGCTGGTTTTATTTAAAAAAATGGAGATTATTTTAAGTGCTTTTCCATAAGGTTGTTCAGATGAGCATTTACTTAAAAAAACATAAACTTTTAGGAAGAGAGGAAAGCAGGAGCTAAAATAAAACAAAAACATGAACAAATTATTAACTTTCCCCTCAATAAAAAGCTTTTAAAGAGGAGCGAGATGGGATAAGGTTTCTGCAAAATTCATCAACATTCAGAATGTCCACAAAAGTCAGAGGATTGGTTCCCTAGGATGTTGAACTAGGCCTCAAATCTTTCCCATGGTAAAGCTTTTCCACTGCTTGCTGCATGATGTCAATACAAAACTTTCCCCAAACTTCCTGGAACAGTTACAGGCAAATCACCAGAGACACAAAAAATATCTGGGGCCTCTGCCAACAGCATTCCTCCATGAATACTGGTATCTCAATTTGCTCTTTATTTTTCTTAATTGGCATTATGCAATTTTAAAGATTTACAGCCAGGGAGACGAGGAAAAATATATTTAAGAAAAGAAAGGCCAAAGCTGAAAGTGACAGCAACCCTTTCAGCACACAATGGACGTAATTTCCTTCTGCACAATCAAATCCGTTTTACAACAAAAGCTCCTCTTTCATCAGCTGTGAAGTTGCAAAAAATCATCAGCTGCCCAGATTATATCTTATCTGTGGCTTGTATAATGAATGTTTTAATCTGCTGGAGTAACAACATAAACCATAATTATATATATTTAAGACTGAGGGTATGTTTCCTTAAAAAAATGTCTTATTTTAGTATGAAAATCTCAGCTTCTTAAAACAAACAGCCAGAATTCTACATTATTATTACTCTATATTTTGTTTGGGTTGTCAAAGCCTCAGTCTAACACCATTATAAAGAAGTACCTCAAAGTACTGTTGTTGTGAAACCCTCTGTAGATAATATATGTTATCACCAACATCTGATTCCAAAGGGGATGATTATAAAGGGGCAGCCCGGTTCCTAATTCCTATTGAAAGTGGATGGGAAATAGGCATCCATTTGTACCTTTGAAAATCTCACCGAAGGAGACTAGAAGTTGTATGACTCCATGGGACCCACTGAGGGAAGTAAATGGGAGAGCCTTTAGAGAAAATTTACCCTGGAAAAGGGAATAACTCCTTAACAAGTATCAGCAGCGTGGGCATGCCAAAGATACACAGAGTTGGCCTCTTGGGAGGAATTCCCTGTCTACCTTCCTGTATAAATATTATCAGTCATAAGAAGTGGTCTGTGCTGGTGAAGGGATAGACCTTTCTCTCAACTCCTTCTTGTGCAGAAAGAATTAATCATGCAGTGCATATTGAGCACCCCCTACTCAGTTAATAGTTTTCTCGAGTCTTGTTTTGGAATATATTGTTTCCAACAGCTACAGCTAGGTCTGGGTCTGCCTCCTTGGCTATCTCCCTGCTGGCTTATTTGCTGGCTTCACTGCAGAGTGACTGTATAGTTGGCTCTGCTGCTGTCTGAGTCTGGCTGCTCTCATGCTCTGTTCTCTGGGTGCCTGAACTTTGTTCCCTAACCCACCATTTTCCTTTGTCTAACTTTGGATTAGGAGCAATTTGTTCTCCTTGATGAAGAGAAAATCCTCATTATGTCTCTGTGAAGGAGCCATGCATGTTCTGTATGCTACTGAGACAAACCAAAATCCAACTCACTTGTACTATGTGGTTAATTGGTGAATAGTTTTTAAACACCAGGACTGCTCTATCACTTGTTTCTTTGAACTTAGCCTGCCGTTGTTGTTGAAATACATAAGCATTAAACATTTGAGAGAGATGGATGTAGAAAACCATTGGCCCAAACTTTGCAACTCTCAATCAATCCTTAGACAGGAGTTACCTGAGAAAGGTCTGACAATGTTGTTATTTATATTGCAGTAGTAGCTAGGACCCTGTGGTGCTAGGTCCTGCACAAACACAGAAAAAAAAAGTTGGCCACTGCCCCAAAGAGATTGCAGGCAATTTAAATAAAAGAACATTTGTTGTAGTGCTAAATTCTGCCCTCATTTACATCCAGTTAACTCACTGGGATTGCAGAGGGGCTCAATGCTAGAATTTGGTCCTTAGAAACCAAATAATGTAGCTATGTTTATCATACAGTAACTGCTTGATACGCCTCCTTTTGGTGCCTTTCCATTGACTTCTTTGCATAAAGGTTCTGATCCCCGAAAAGTGTCTGTTTTCTGCCATCAGTTCTCTTGTTATTTCTAATGCCAACTGTGAATTTTCGAGTGCTCTGTGTGCAAATGTACTTTATGCTCAATTATTTTGTTTAGCGGTGACAGTTCCACAAATTGGTCTGACCATTGTCCCCTGTGCTTGCTGAAGGAAATGTAAATGAACAACTTTCTGCTCACTTCTTCAAGGCTAGTTCAAGCTCAGTTTTCCCAAGTGTCCCTCATAAGATAAATCAGAGCCATGAAATTAAAATAAACAAAAGCCACTAGGAAAAATTAAGTATCAGAGGGGTAGCCGTGTTAGTCTGGTTCTGTAGAAGCAGCAAAGAGTCCTGTGGCACCTTATAGACTAACAGACGTTGGTCTTGCATCCGAAGAAGTGGGTATTCACCCACGAAAGCTCATCCTGCAAAACGTCTGTTAGTCTATAAGGTGCCACAGGACTCTTTGCTTCTTAGGAAAAATTAGACTGTTTTGCAAAAGAACTAATAAAGGCTAAACATTACAAATAAAATAAGATTAGGTGATTGGAGCGCAGGAGGGAGAGACTAGGGAGTGGCTGAAAGCACTATCTGAGGAGAACTCAGCTGTTGCTTTAAAACCCAACTTTTTTCATACTTTTAATCCTGGTTCTTACTGAAGGGAAACCCCCAGACTGAGGCTGAACAATGAGGATTGTTGATGAAAAAAAGTTGGAAGCTATGCCTGCTGTGGGATTGCTTCACTGCCACTAAGTCAGACTTTTCCAGTCTGCAACAATTGGATTAGAGACTCTTTCAGAGCCAAGACTGTTGCTAACAGCTGGAGTAAAAACCTGCCCTCCCCCTCCCTTTTCCAATAGGATGGTCAATTTTTAAATTACCGAAGTACTTTGGTTAGAACAAAAAAAGTTTCCACCTCTCCAGGCAGGCATGCAGAAGGCTCAGAATAAGGAAGTCCTTTTAAAAGAAATACAATGTCTGGTAAATGCTTCCAATTGACAGCCTTTGGAGAAATTAAGCTCAGAATATTGGCTCTAATGTACCATTATGGTGACAGGATATAGTTTTGTAAAAGACAGACCAGTCCCATTTGATAGGGAATGGGCTTAAAATTTCACAAATTTGAAACAAATATCTGATCCCGTGGCCTTTCCAAGGGTTTAGAGAAGTGTATCTACTGTCAACACTGTGTAACTTGACGTTTTAATGATGGCATAAGAAACAGATGCCCAAACATATAAGTTAATGGGCAGAATAAAAGCTATCGGTAATATTTTATTTAACTTTGCATGATTGTTCTTCAGCACAGCAAAACCATGCATTCTGCTGCTGTTGCACGTCTTGAGCTGAGTGAATAATTCATAAAGAATACTATTTAATGATTTTTTTCTATTTTTTTCTGTTGATGAGTTGTCTGCAAACTCAGCACAATTTTCTTGAAAGTATTCATTTTTCAAAATTATTCATTGATTAACAATAAATTCTTGAGCTGTAGCAGGTTCCCAAGCAGCTAATTGAGAGTATTTGATACTCAAAATTCAAGCTATTGGACATGGAGGTCATGATGTAGTGTACCTTTCTGTTTCACAACTAGATAAGCTTTACTGTTGGAAGCCAGTGGGAATATTAGCAACTGCACATTCAAAACCCTTTCTTAGGTTATTTCATAAAATCCTTTTAGAAACGGAGGGTCTGGCAAACATTCCTCACTTGCTAGAATATTCACATATTCAAAGGGTTTAAGGACATATTATGCTCACCTATTCTGACCTTCTGCAAATATCAGCCATATAACCTCACCCAGTAATATGTGCTTTGAGCCCATAACTTCTGATTGAGGTCTAGTATATCTCTTTGAAAGAGATCCAGTCTTGATTTAAAGCCCCTTTCCCTTCCTTTAACAGCTCCGCTTCTCATTTCTAGGACTTCTCTCCCTGCCTCCATTTGGATGGGTCCCTGCCCAGCCTGCATCCTACTGCCTCCAATGACTGATGGGAAAGGAGGGTGACATTTTGGGAAGGAGGGGTCACTGAGGAGGGGGTCACTGAGGGTTGGAGGATGTTACTGAGGAGTGGGGGAGGTGACAGGGAGCACATACATCACAGGAAAAGTGTCCATACTCTCTCCTCTAGTTTTCCAGCCTCCCCTCCTCAGACCACAGCTCATCCAATACAATTCCTGCCTTCGCCTCTACCTTACTACTGAGTAGAGCTGGTTGAAAATTTTTCATTGAATTTTTTTCCACCAATAAGGTTTCTTGAATCCAGAAGGTTGGGGGAGGGGGAGAGAGAAGAAAGGGTGCCCCACACCAGAATAGCCAATAGCTCAGTGATTGCTGATTCAGAGCAAGGACTGAATAAATCCCAGGTAAGTGCCCTAACCACTGGGCTATTAGCTGTTCTGGGCTGGGTTTCCCTCTCTTTTTTTTGCACAAAAAAAGTTTGAAAGGTCTCAGTTTCATTCCACAGCAGAAAGAAAGCAAATTACAAAACCTCAAAAATGTCTGTGAAACAGAATTGTTGTTTTCTGGCCAGTCCAACTACTGAGTGCTACCTATCAACCTCTTTCTCTCCGCTGCCTCCACCTTTTCAATTGTGTCATGCTATCAGAACTAAGGCTGTGGCTTCACAGATCACTTCAAACAAAGAGGCAGAGGGGAGTATACAAAGAGGGAAAGGCTCAGCAATAAAGATATAGGAGGTGAGGGCAGTGGCGAGTCTTTTCTGTTGAGAAAAAAGACACTTAGAAGCACTTTTTTTAAAATTTGAGCACTGCTGCCGTTCAGCAAAGTCTGAAGCATGGGGGCAGTCAGTGAGTCTGTGCAATGGTAAATTATAACAGTGGATACAAGTAATAGGTAAAGGAAAAGTGTGGCTCAAGATATTTTCCAAACCTACAGGCATATTTTAAAATAGAATTTTGGTGAATGTGGTGCCTATTGAAATACAGAACATAATAGAACCACTTTGCCACAGACTTTGAGCAAGCTTCAGTTTGGATTTGCAGACCTCCTACTTTCCCAGCGCCTGGGCCTCTCGCATGCAGCATGTATCTGTAATGCTATGTGATATGGACACTAGGCCACCAGGAACAAACCTGCAGTCTCCGTTTGTGATTTAAGCCAAGATTTAAACCAAGCTCATTGGAGGGGAAAGGCTAGTGCATTAACCCACTTCCCGGGGGCAGCTTGCTCTCCAGAACAAGTAACCTCAAGTAACTAAGCATCCCTGTGTGCCCCAAGCAGGAAGGAATGGCCCCAACAGAGGGTTTGATAGGGCACACTTTTCCCCTCGGAGCACTCATCAGTCACTTCTACATGTGGAATGTCTTTTCCATTTTAAAGTTCTTTTTCACTATGTAAAATAAGAGGGGGCACTTTGTATCTTTTCCTAAGATACTGTCTTGCTTATGTAGTTGGTTGTGTTGTATCATTACCACCTACAAACCTTAACATATTGGGGGGTGGGGGAGCAAGTCCTTTGCTGTGTTGGGGTTGATTGGTGCTGCATTACTGGCAGAATCTGGTGCAACTAGAGGGGGTCCTCCGGTGGCTTAAGCCTGGCATAGTGGAGTCTGTGGCATAGGTGCCAACTTTTCCAGGCACTGGTGGGTGCTCACCCCTGGCCCTGCCTCCGGCCCTGCCCCAACTCCTCCTGCCCCTGCCCCGCCCTCATCCCAACTCCTTCCCCAAAGTCCCAGCCCAAACTCCGCCCCCTCCCTGCCCCTATTGGACCCCTTCCCCAAATCCCCGCCCCATCTCCACCTCTTCGCCAAGTGTGCTGCGTTCCCCCTCCTCCCCCTCCCTCCCAGCGCTTGCCACAGCGAATCAGCTGTTTTTCAGAAGGACGCGCTGGGAGGGAGGGGGGGAGAAATGGCGCCATGGCGCGCTCAGGGGAGGAGGCTGAGCGGAGGTGAGCTGGTGCGGGGGGGGGAGGGGGAGCTGCCATTGGGTGCAAAGCACCCGCCAATTTTTCCCTGTGGGTGCTCCAGCCCCAGAGCACCCATGGTGTGGGTGCCTATGGACTATGGCATGACCTGCACAGCTATCATAGGATGCATGCCCAGGGGAAAGGCCAGGATTTTCCTGAGGCGTGCTGATCCCACGCTGCTGTTTCAGCCCTTTGGGGCAGTTTGTGACCAGCATAATTTAAAGCTACCTTCAGGCATCTCTGAGGTACACTAGGGAAACTTGCATTCTTCCTCCTTGGCTGCAGTCCAGCATCTGGGCGTTGTGCACCCATCGGCACATCCTCTCTCATACAGTTATTCAGTCTCTAGATTATATCATGTGTTCACCCCTGGACATGTTGAGACGTGTTATTTTGTTACTTTTTTTGGAACCAGTAACTTTGTGTGAGTAGAAAATCTAATTTGCTAAAGCAAATTGCTGACCAGGATGGGATACCATGCTCCCCATTAATAAATGCCATGTAGAAGGTATATATTGATACACTGTGGTTTAGTTTGAAGAATAATCCCACTGCATGTAGCTTAGATCTCTCAGGACATACTTTACTTCCCCATTGGTGTTATGTCTCTCCCTCTCCTACTGAAAACCCTCCTTAACTTACTAGTTTCCCGGAACCTCTCTGCATGAATCTCTTCCCCAACATGGTCTCTAGCTTCTTAGGCCTTCATTGGTTTCTCATGTTTATATAGATGTAAGCTCTCTTGGACAGGAACTTACTCCTTTTATATCTGTCCAGTACCAGTGGAAAATAAATAATATTAATAAAAGCTACTACACTCATGCATATGCAACACATTTTATCAAACACATGATACATGAACAGGGCTGGATCCATGTCACTCAGCTACAGGGATTTACACCTGCTAAGAATCTGGACCCTATAATATCTTAATTTACAAATCAGAGTTTCTATTACATTTGGTTACTTCCCCCATGACATTAAATCCAAGATGCTTTTTATTAAATGTAATTTCTTCCTATTTGACTTTCATAACAAAGCAAAGTATAAGGCAGTAAAGAACCACACCCATTGACTGGGTATTGCCACAGGCTGCGTTCACTTGTTCTGAGTAAAAACGAAGAGTTTGGTAAAGTTTTGCTTCCTTTAAAAATCAGTGGAAGATTAGGACAATTGGCAGCCAAGTTCTTCTCCTGCCACAATCAGCATGTATCTCAAAACCGGTAGATGGTTTGGTGTAAAAGCAAAGTAAAAATACTTTCTATAATCCCAGGTGGAATATGAAATAGACATTCTTTCTGATGTAAATGTGTGATCATTTTCCCAGGATGAAATGGAGGGGGAGGGGGAAGGATGAATCTGGAATTATTCAGCATCTCAGAATGGATGGCTTACGGCAGGAAGCAAAGAACTCATAAAAAGCATACAAATAGTGAACATACACACACACACACACACACTTTGCTTTGAAGATATAGATAGCCTTTCCAAGGCTCCCCTGTACTACCTGCAAGGCTAAACTGAAGAGACTTTGTGGACCACTCAACTGAAGAGCATCAGAGATGTGAAGCTGATGAAAACCATTTCCTACTGGCTCATGCAATGGTACCTCTCACATTTGGAGCTAGCTATACAAACATTTGTGAACTGGTTTGGCTAATCCCCAATTTCCGATCTCCTTCACTCAGTCTCTCTCTGCAGTGTTGTTACCTTCATTTAAGCAAGCTAAGATCCAGACATACCCTGAAATGACAAGGCTATATCTGTTAATCTCATCAGCAAAAATAAAGCTGCTTTCAAGGGCAGAAGGTTCAATATATGAGCCCTTAAAGGACATTAATCCACCGCATCAGCAAAAAAGGTAATATTTCCTGAAAAACAATTTCTGAGCTTAAAGCACAAACTGCAGAAAACCAGCAAGATGCCAGCTCCATGAATTTCTAATTTAGCAATCATTTCCAGAGAAGTGATAGGTTTTTCTCCATTATACGTACACCCGCATCTTGATTTTGTAAAGCTAATTTTGACTCACTAAATGGATCGAATGGAACTGGTCAAAAATATTTTTTTTGGCAGAATGTTTAAAAGTATAAAAAAACCTGAAAAGCTCTAAAAAATGAAAACTTTCACAGGACATTCTCATTTAGAGAAAAGGTCTTTTCTTGTTAAAAATGGTCGCAAACAAAAAAATGTATGACCAGCTTTAGTGCTGAACTGGCAGCTCTGGAAACTCACTCCCTCTGTTGAGCCATACAGGGCCGGCTCTAGGCACCAGCAAAGGAAGCAGGTGCTTGGGGCGGCCAATGGACAGGGGCGGCACGTCTGGGTCTTCAGCGGCAATTCGGTGGTGGTGGGTCCCTCAGTCCCTCTCTTCTTCTTAGAGATGCTGCCGAAGTGCCGGTGAAGAGGAAGAGGGGGAGTGAAGGATTTGCTGCAGAATTGCCACCGAAGAATGAAGCGGCACAATTGAGCTGCCGCCAAAGTGCCGCCGATCAGCTTTATTTTATTTTATTTTTTTTTTCCTGCTTCACCGCTTGGGGTGGCAGAAAAGCTGGAGCCGGCCCTGGATCCATAGACCAAGTACTGCTACTGTTCACTGTTCCCATGCAGCCCCGGCAATGTGTTTCAGTGCTGACTTGGAGGGATTAGTTCTTGAGGTGAAAATGTAGTTCGTTCCTCTCCCTTCACATCTTCACAGAGTTAGCAAATGAGGCTGTATAGGTCTCATAAAGGTAATAATTGGAGATATACCAATCTCCTAGAACTGGAAGGGACCCTGAAAGGTCATTGAGTCCAGCCCCCTGCCTTTGCTAGCAGGACCAATTTTTGCCCCAGATTCCTAAGTGGCCTCCTCAAGGATTGAACTCATAACTGTGGGTTTAGCAGGCCAATGCTCAAACCACTGAGCTATCCCTCCTCCCCTAAATTTGACTCCCAAAGCCCACTGAATTTGACTCCCATTGACTTGTAAATAAGGCTGTATATAAATGCTAGGTATAGTGATAGTTTTATGTTATGGTCACCTGTCTCCTATGAACTGGACTCAGGTTACCAATTCATTTCACACAAGCCAGAAAACAACTTTCAGATGGGCATGAATCTAGTACTGACCAGGGCAGGGGTCAAACCAGTAAGTTACAGGTGAAAAGTTCCATATCATAGTCTCCAGGATAAGGTACTTCATATAAAACACTAGCATGTGATTTCTTTCCTTTTTGTGGCTAGAAGATTTAGAAAACTAATACAAACTTTTAAGGAGCTCAGCAGGAGCTCAGCAGGAGCTTTGCTGTTCAAGTACATTAGCTGACTTTACCCTCTCAAAAGCATTCTCACTGAATAAAATCACAGCAGTTCACCTACAGCAGCCATAGGCTACCTCTTTCCTTTCTTATACCACTAATATATTGTATAGTGATAGCTCCTAAGTGATAGTTATTAAACTACCACTAAAGCTATAAGTTTCACCATTGGTTTGGGAAATAAAAAGCTAGGACCCTTTTTTCTTTCCTTTTAACTGTATTACTTTCTTTGACTACTGAGAAAGCAATACCTTTCTATATAATGAACATAGAATTTATTTTGTAGAATTCCATAGGCTGGTTTAAATTTTCTACAGGAAGGAGATTATTCTTTATTATGAAATTCTAAATGGATTTTTCCATTAGGATGCTGACATTTGGGAACTAATACTAACTATGTTCTTAGGAAACAACATTTGGGGTATAACTGTACTTCCGGCAACTAACTTGACATTGTTCATTTAGTTATATAAACAAAATATGTTCCTCATAAGACAAGAACTTGTTTGCTAAATTTCATCCTGGAATACATATTTTCAACCTCTGCATTCAAAATAGGGGGATTATAATGCTAATACCAACAAAAGCTATACTGTAGTGATTCAGAGAGTCACAACGCATAGGGTGGGCTAAATGAAGAATTAAAGAAGTTCAGACTCTGAACATCCTAAATATAACTGGTTTTCTAGAAGTTACTCATAAACAGCTTTCAACAGGGCTTCAGTTAACATGAATTTTCAAATATTTTAAGTCCCAAATATGTGAAAGTGAGTCCAAAATTGACTCCGAATGATGAATTTTATTACTTTGATTTAATTCATCTTGAAAAAAAGCATATGGTATTGCTTAGTATTGTTATTGTTACTTCAATCAGTAGCAAATACATCCAAAATTGGACATATGGAATTATTGTGCTTTCAATGAGGGGAGAAAGAAAGAAAGAGCCACTGAAAAGACTGCAAATTAAAAAAAAAATTCTTCATTGGTTCAACTGCATGTTGAGACTCGAATTCAAGAACTGGAAATAAATGTGAACGACATAGTATACTATTAAAAACATATTATTGCCCAAACCTGTGCAAACACGGTGAGATAAATTATGCTTTCAGTGATGTGATAGAGCAGAACTGTACTGTTCCAACATTGCAATGTGAGGCCAAAAGCAGCGGCAGCTCCAGACACCAGAGCTCCAAGCGTGTGCCTGGGGCGGCAAGCTGCGCGGGGGCACCCTGCTGGTCCCCGCGAGGGTGGCAGTCAGGCAGCCTTCAGCGGCTTGCCTGCGGGAGGTCCGCTGGTCCCGCGGATTTGGTGGCAATTCGGCGGCGGGTATACCAAATCCGTGGGACCGGAGGACCTCCCGCAGGCAAGGTACTGAAGGCTGCCTGACTGCCGTGCTTGGGGCGGCAAAAAAGCTAGAGCTGCCCCTGGCCAAAAGCATGGACTTGTGTTGTAAAGCAACAGCATTTACCCTTCCAAGGCTCATATAATCATAGGACTAGAGTGGACCTCGAGAGGCTATCTAGTCCAGTCCCCTGCACTCATGGTAGGACTAAGTATTACCCAGTGGCTTCTGACAGATTAATCTCCATATCACTCACACTATATAGTGCAATATGGTGGTAAAAACATCAGAACATTTTTCTATTCTTTACCATTTAGGTTCTTAAATCATAATCATTCACCATGGTATGAGTATCAAAATGGGGAAAAATAGCTCATTGGAAATATAGCCATGTAGATGAAGCATATGAAGAATTGAATTTCTCTGAGATGAAATCTGTGAAAGTCACAGCCCTAGATTACTTTCTAATGGGTGATTCATGGAGCAACGGTAATGCTGGTCTCATGGCACACTTTGCTACTGGGTCTCAAGATTGGAGAAAATGTGCCAGAATAATACTGTCTTCTGCAAGAAGAGTGTGGATTGTGGCATTAAATGAGGAAAAAGAATCAAATAATTATGAGGTAGGGAATAAACTAATCCAGGTTTAGGTACCTAAAAAATTCTGTGGATCTGATTCTGATCTCACACCTGTCCATTAACTTCAGTGGATTTACTCCTGATTTATATATGTGTAACTGAGATGAGAATTAAGTATCAGAGGGGTAGCCGTGTTAGTCTGTATCCACAAAAACAACTAAGAGTCCGGTGGCACCTTAAAGACTAACAGATTTATTTGGGCATAAGCTTGAATTAGTCCTTATGACTAGAGAAAGGAACATTTTAGTAGACTCACAACTGCATAATACTGTAAATTAATAACAACATTAATATAATTTTATTTAGGTTCAAAGTCAAGCACATAAAAGTTGGAAATGTCAGCTTTATGGTTTGTGTATTGTGCATGGATCCTGTACACTGAAAGTGATAGGGCTCCTGGTGATAAAATAGTACTTGATCTTAATTAAAGACTTTACCACAATGCATATGCAGAAGTAAGAATGCACAGGCAATCATAAATGTGGCATTTCCTAACTTTTTATTTCTGAGCTTTACAACCTTAATAATGCTTTTTAAAACACAGTTTGTGTGTGTGTGTGTAATTTCATGGTTTTTTTTTAAAAAGAAAAATTTAAAGAAAAATTCTATAGTATGCAGCTTTAACAACCTCCCTTCAGCTATGAATATCAGCAGGGTTTGAACCCTGAGCCATGTATATCTTGGCCAAACCTGAATGGAATTTCCTGGGACAAAGAAATGGCCCTGCTGGTACCCGAGAGGATTTCCCCCACTGAGTGCCAGTGCACAGGATGGATGCACAAGTGGGTGGAATTAAGGTTGCATGGAAAACTCTAAAGCTGGCATTTTCTAGCCGCAGACAATGTATGTGTGAGAGCTCTGAAAGAGCAAGTTTCAAGAATCCATTATAATACAAAATTTTTAGCATTCTAGATATAGGCTTTGCTCCTCCTATAATATGAACACAACTAAAATTACCATTAGTTATGGAAAAGTCTAATATAAAAATATGGTACTGGGAAGCAAGAGATTTTAATCAATTAAAAAATTGAGTCATAGATTTTAAAGCCAGATGTCATGATTATGATCATGTAGTTTGACCTGCATAAGACAGGCCATAGAACCTCATCCAGTAATTTATGCATTAAACCCATAACTTCTGATTGAGCTGCAGATTATCTTTTTGAAAGACATCTAGTCTTGATATTGCCTTCAATGGAAGTAAAGTTAAGCCAAGGCTGAGAACACTTAAAAATCTCACTCCCCCTATATCAATAGTCTTCAGAGCACTGCATATGTCAGTAGTCCACCATTCTAAAGGGACTTTCACATGTCAGTTAAAGCTTGGTGAATCTACTAATGTTTGTCACTTTGCAGTCCAGGGAAGAATTTCACAGCTTTATTTCTGAAGATTTTAAGTTGACTAAACAGTGAAAGACCTTGTTGCCACAAAGAAACACAGGAAGCAGATACATAGCAACTCAAACCATTTATTATCTACACTGTGTAAAGCTTTACCCTAATTCTAAATAGCACTTTAAAATGCCATCAGTATTAAACCACATTTTTCTGACAGAACCACCATTGTACACAAAGTGTGTCATCAGCTTGCACTAAGATTTCTGAAATGTGACCTGGATAAGACAATCATTTAGGAGCACATTTTAATCAGTGACCAGATCTACAGAGTGAAACAAGAATAATCTAAGAGAGGCAAGGGTTAATGCAGATGGAAATGCATATATCCTGAAAAGCTTCTGCTTTCTGCTATGGGCTATTTCACTCTGACCTCCCCCAGGGAGCTTGCTACCATTGCAAGCTTTTTTATCCTTAATTTAGAAGCTACATAATACTAAAAAGTCAGATGAAATATCATCTCTCATTAGTCTACCTGTAGCAATATTGCAAGCCCATCATTATGTGGGCTCAATCTTGCAAGCAGCAGTAAAACTCACAGTGATTTCAATGGAAGTTAAAGACATGAAGGGCTTACAGGATAAAGGCCTGCATTTATAAAAAGAGTAATAAAGGGCCCACCACTGCAACCATCTTCTTACATGAACAATCCTTCCTCATGTGATTAGTCCCATTGACTTTAATGGGACTCCTTGTGCAATTATGATTTACTCAGGGCTGAAGCATCTCATTCTAACTCAGTCAGATTCACACAATAAGATACAGATCTGAAAACTGCTAAGTGTGCATATAATGCAAAAAGATGAGGATACACAGAGGAAAGCATAATTTTTTGTTCTGCGTTTCAGGACAGACAGCAATTGTCCAAGGATGTGCATAATATTTTACATTAACAATGTATAATCAGAGATAGGAAATACGTTGGGCTTGACTCAAAACTCCAGGCTTAGGTTCCAGTCATTCAGCCCTTCCTCACTCCATGAAGCCAATGGGACAATTTACGTCAGTAAGGGCTGCAGGACTAGATAGATAAGATAAGTAAAATAAACAAAACATAGGCAAATAAATAATGTAAATTGTCATTTTCATAAGTTTCCATTGATTTATGCAGTGGATTTGAGTTAGATACACGCACCCCTATGCATGCACACATACATCCCCCTCACTACATAAATCTGCAGCTGTGGAATGTTTTAAACATTACAGGATTCACATAGGAGTCTGTGGCTTCAAAATATTTGCTAGACTGGTTGTTCATTATCTATAATGGCAAAATGCTGTAGGTAATATGGTAAGGTTTTTTTTAGAAAAACAGACAAATCATTTCCACTGGGAGAAATGGAGGGAATAAAACAAATATGGCAGACAAGTATAGAAGGGACTGCAAAGACTATAAAGAAGTATTCAACATATCTATTCAGCCCCTCTACATCAGGAGAAGGGAGGATTAAAAAGTGCAGGGCAGAATATGGGGGAATTGCTTTAAGAGGCATTAAACCAGTAGAATTTCTATCAGGCAGTAACTGATGTAGTAAGTGAAATACAACGTTATAGGACACATGGTCGGAGAGTAGTGCAGAAGGACCAGCTGTCTTTGCAGATGCCCAAAAGCAACAGATCTTGGGGCATCTGTAAAATTATGACTTTCGCTCTAGGCTTTTCCATGGGAAGGTATGAGAGGCTCCAGAAACACTATCACAGGATGAATGAAACTGAAATAAAGCAAGAATGCTCTAAAAGGACTCTTGGAAGAATGATGGACTCCTTGGAGTGTCAAGAGACCCAGAAAAAACAGCTGGAAAACTTGGATGGAAAGAGAAAAGAATGGAATACAAGTCTAAGAAAGTCATATGGGAATTATACAACCTTCTGGCAAGAATCTCTTTATAATGCTGGGTTTCATTCTGGTCTCCACATTTGAAAAGGAAAATACCACAGATTGCAAGGATGAGAAAATAATCTTTTTAAAACCAGGGTTTAATGTAATAGGGAAAAACAAAACAAAACAAACAAACAAACAAAAATATCCGCTTGAACTATAGTGGAGAGGACTGCTTCGATCAAAATATTCTGCAGAAGTGACAGAATTAGAAGACATCCAAGAAATATAACTAACCTCTCCACTATCTTAACTAATGGGAAGAATCTTTCTCAAAGCATATTATTAGAGATACGATTAGGTGTTGTGTTCTGATGTTTGTTTTGCCAAAACCTCAATCATTGTGCCTAAAGTATTCAATCACAAAATCAAAAACCACACCTGGGAGGAGCCAGGAGTGGCCTGGCCTATGAAGTATAGGAGAGGCGGGGCGTGGCAAACTGAGGGTAGGACATGCGTGAATCCAGGCCCGAGCAAGGCTAAAGTAATTAGAAACCAATTTCTCACAATATTTCCCCCTTTATTAAAAAATAGTCTCCATATTGGATCCAAAACCAAGGGAACTGGTCCAGATCTGTTTCCTGAATCTGAACCATCAAAAAAAGGGGGAAATTTGGATTTGGGGGGGGTTGTTTTAAGCCCCTCTCCATACTTGGAATAGGCTTTAAAATTCTGAATACTCTGTTGCATTCATCCACAAAACACTTGAAGGATCTTGCCAACTTTCTAATTGCACAAAACCAAACATCCATGTCCTGCCCCCTCCCCCGAAACCCCACCTCTGCCTCACTCCTTCTCCGAGGCCCCACCCCTACATGCTGCACCCCCCCCTCCATCACTCACTCTCCCACACCTTCACTCACTTTTACCAGGCTGGGCCAGGGGGTTGGGGTATGTGTAGAGGGTGAGGACTCTTGGGTGAGGCCAGGGATGAAGGATTTGGGGTGCGGGACAGGGCTCTGGGCTGTGGCAGGGGGTTGGGGCATTGGGGGGTATAGGCCCTGGGTTGAGGGTGCAGGCTCCAAGTGGCAGCCAGAAATGAGAGGCTCAGGGTGCGGGACAGGACTCTGGGCTGGGTCCGGGGGTTGGAATCCAGGGGGCAGGGCTCCAGCTGGGGGTACATGGGGTGGGGCTAGGGATGATGGATTTGGGGTGAAGGACTGGGCTCTGGGCTGGGGCTGAGGTGTTCAGAGTGCAGGAGGGGGTGCAGGCTCTGGCTGGGGGTGCAAGCTCTGGGGTGGGGCCAGAGATGAGGTATTTGAGGTGCTGGAGGGGTCTCAGGGCTGGGGCAAGGGGTTGGTGTGTGGGGGTGGGGGTGGGCTCTAGGGTGGGGCCAGGGATGAGGGATTTGGGTTGTAGGAAAGGGCTCAGGGCTGGGTCAGGGAGTTGGGGTATGAGAGGGGTTGGGGTGTGCAGACTCCGGGAGGGAGTTTGGGTGCAGGAGGGGAATCTGGGCTGGGGCAAGGGGAGGAGGTGAGGGATCCTGGCGGTGCTTACCGTGGCTCCCAGGATGCAGTCGCCAGATCCCTGTGGTCCCTAGGCAGAGGTATGGCCAGGTGGCTCCATGCGCTGCCCTCACGTCTGCAGGTGCCACCCCCACAGCTCCCATTGGTTGCGGTTCCCGGCCAATGGCAGCAGCTTAGCTGGCACTCGAAGCGCGTGCAATGTGCAGAGCCTCCCTGGCTGCCCATGGACCTAGGGGCCTCAGGGAGCTGACAGCCACTTCCAGGAGCTGCGTGAAGCTAGGGCAGGCAGGGAGCCTGCCTTAGACCCAGGCCCCTGCTGCGCCGTTGACCAGACTTTTAACGGCCTGGTCATAACTGATAACTAGAGCCACCAGGGTCTCTTTTTGACTGGGTGTTCCGGTCAAAAAAAGGACACCTGACAACCCTAATTCTGCCCTCAGTCACACAGATTCGACTCCCACAGAAGACAATGAATAGTGAAGCTCTATATAAGAGCAGTTTTGAGCCTTTCAGAGTCAACCTCAACTCTGCAAAAAGTGAAGGGAGTGACACGTACGTATCTCTGAGCAGGATTTGGCTGTTAGTCTTTGTCCAGATGAAAAGGTATAGTAAAAGTGATACAATTTAATAGGCAAATAGCCCAAAGGCCTTTATTTATGCCAGAAAGTTGTGTCTGTCATCACTGCATAAGGCACAGGCAACAAGTCATTCTGAACCAACAAGACTGTGCCAATATTAGAAGTACACCATCATGAGAGCACTGGGAATCTCTTCAGAATGGGGACACGTTTGAAAAATCATCCAGAACACACACTATGCTTTGCTGTGTGCCAGGCATATTCAGGATTTATTAACAGAAATGATAACCTTCTGATGATTTTCAGTTCTATAAATACAATTGGCAGCAGGTATTGCCACAGTATTTTTACAGTGCATTTGCCAGAGAATTCAACTATTAACATTTACTAAACCGCTTGTGTTTAAAATGTGGTGAAAGGTAATAACAGACACAAGCATATTCTAAGAAAACATATGAGGAAGAACAGTGTTTTAATGCACAGCAAGCTGTTTGCGATTCAGTGGATTGGGCAGCAAGGTATAATGACAGTAGGAGTCAGGAAAGTTAAGTAAAGTTTTATCTGAGGAGACATAACTGTAGTGATAATGAGGGGTGTGAATTTAGCTACAGTTGATGGCGTGTTCATAGGGCACTACACTCTTCCCTTGCTTGCCTAGGGGAGAATTAAGGGTGTAGGTAGTCACAATAATGAGCAAATAGCATTGCAGTATCTATCATGAAGCATCTCTCCAAAGCGCTGATGAGAGAACATGAGGGGAGTCACCAGACTGACTTTCTGGGCTGCACACCATGCCCCCCAAAGGACGTAGTCTTTGCGACAAAGGACATCATGTTTGGCTACCTAGCTGGCTGTCGATCTGCTGCCATAAGCAGTAAACTCTTGCCAGCCAAGAATGGGCCTGCACATTGCTGCTGCTCGGGGGAATAACAAAGTGCTCCCCATGGTGCATTGCCCCACGTTGCCCTGGCGCAGAAGAGCAAGATCTCTTTGCCAGAAGACAGACTTGCCAACATCTCTGCTCCCACTCGCTGTGCTTCTTTGTCCTTGCCAGGGAAGGACTTGGCCTGGAGCGCGGATGGCTTTTCGGCTGTTAAGCAGTAGTATGGAAAACTTTAAATGAATTAAGCTCTCAGGGTTTTTATTCTTTTCTTTTCTCTTTTGAATTTGTTTTTTAAAATTATTTTTTTCCACAAATTAAAAGGATGTGTTACTTTAGCCTGTTTCTGCTAGGTGTAGGACTTAACTTCTGGTAGTGCTCACACAGCCGTTGCTAATCAAAAGCAAATGTGCCCAGGCAAGGAATGGAGTACTTTACATTCGAACTTTTAACCACTGTAAAATAGTAGAAGCAACAATAATCATTTGCCTTTCCAGATTAAATTATGTATAATAATTTTACCTCAGAATGAACCAGACACCAGCATTTTTGAAGACGATATTACCAAGCCTTTTTTCAGCCACATCTACAGACCCAATTCCAGTTATACAGTTTTAGGGAAGGTTGGGCTTCTAAATTCCTGACACCAAATCAAGACATAATACCACTCATCCATTGCTAATGGAAATTTCTCCTGATCTCTTTGTAGCATGCACACTCTTGATTTGTCTGTCTCTGGTTAGAATCCTCTAGTTCCAAAATCCTCTCTTAGTTAAAAATCCTGGATAACCTATTGCCTCAGGTCCAGAGCCTGAAAGGTATTTAGGTCCCTTAACTCTCACTGAAATCAATGGGTGTTAGGCATCTAAATATTTTTTGAAAGTCTGGGCATCCATCCTAAATCCACTTCAGATCCTTTGTGCTGCTCTGATGGTGCAATTGTGGCATTAGACATTTAGGTTCTAATCTGCGCTTGAATCCCTGATCATTTTGAGGTTTGCCAGGACTTGGCCTTGTTATTTGTCTTTCTAAATTTGTTATTTTAAGAAGGGTCCTTCAGATTTCCAACTATTTATTCTTTCTGAGGACCAGACTTCGGCATTTGCCAAGCATATGGCCATGCAGTATAGGGCATAATTTTAGGGAACTTGAACTGTCATTAACCATATTCAACCACACACTAAAAAAGATGAATTTGGAGGTCCAAGGCTCCATGGCTCATAACAAACCCCTCAGTCTACACTCCATGCTATATGTGATGGGAACCCCAGTGATAGCCCATTCTCATACATATGGGTTACTGATGTCTGTCTGGGGGTGCCACATGCAGAGGGAGAGACAAAACTCTGACTCATTTCTGCCGACCTGGAACTACATCTAGATTCCAAGAGTTAGCTCTGGTCTTTCATCCAAGTACTAAGGCTTATTCAGGGTTATCAAATATATTTTTTGGGGTAGAAGGTGCTCTGTCAAGCCTCAGCCACCTGCTTCTTATGCCTCTTAATGATATGTCTCCATCAATCACACTGGTTATTAATATGGTGGAAGAAATCCCTTCTTTGAGAATGGGAAGAATTTCTGTTATGAGCTGAAAACTATTCGAGTAATTCTGAGAGCATTCCCAGTGAACCATTAGTTCACAGTGGGATGAATGCAAAGCAGTGTAGACCAGAACAGTGCCTTGCAAAGACTCAGCAGTGTCTAACTATATAGATTTTGGCATTGAAATGCTTAGTTCCTATAACTTTTTTTTTCTGTCAGCAACGTAACGTGAGTAAAAGTCAGCTATCAAGGTATGTGACATAGCAATCTATGAAAGCTTGGAGAAGAATATTGTGTTGTGGCAAAACCATATAATTTTCCTTATTTTTTCCTAAATGTTACAAGCTTTCTTCTTCTCCAGCTTCCCAAACATTAAAATCTAGTAAAGACAAGGCTACAGGTGTTCCCACTGTCTCCTAAATCTGGTTAGAATAGGTCTATAGGGCACAGTGATAAAAAATCAGATGAATGTTGGTATAACCCATGGGCTTTATACACAGAACAGGGGGCAACTAGAAGGACCCAGACTCAACTAGAAGGACCCAGAAACATCCAGCACAGGGTGTGGGAGTTAACCAACATGCTCAATAGCTGTTTTTTTGAATTGTATAGGAAGTTTTCATTGTGGGCAGCCCACCTAGCTGGACATACCCTAGTCACACACTCAGAACTGAGCCAATCAGAATGCAAGAGAGGTAAGGTTATAAATACAGAAATTAAAGACAGGCCTGCTCTGTGGACTCAGCAGCTGATTGATGCTGGGCCAAAAGATGTGTCTGCCAAGCAGGCTGAGTCCCATTCCTTGTACCACTTTAGATACAGGTCGGTGCTATTCCAGCTTTATTTACTTGGGAAACCCTCCATTAGGATAATGTTTGGTCCACTGACATGTGTTTTATGGACCTAGTGGGAGAGCTGGGGGAATATTTGTTACCCCTAGAGACTACAGAGTCTGTGGAACTGACATTGAGCTATCAGCAAACTCCTCTAAACTGGGATTCTGTCTCAGAGAATGAGAGACAATGGGGCAGCACTTACTGAGGTGGGGGTTTGTGAATACTTGCCTGACTTATCTGGGTTTATGGGAGATGGTGGTGCCCTATAGCATCAAAGCCTTATTGAGATCCAGGGAATGGATATTTTATATGCTGTACCACTTAGGCAGCTATGACCCAGAGGCTGGACTGTTGCTAACTGTGAAGCTCCCCAAACTGTGTGAGTTGTGAAGTGTTTGAAAGACCTGAGACACTGCCATTTCTCAAGCTCTGAAAAGTCCAGATGCCACACCTGGCATACTGTGGTCACACTGTAACGAAACTGTCTCTAAGAGATGGTCAGAGGGGAACGTGTTCTGATGTGTGTGCTAAAATATAGAAAATGTTATGTTGATACCTTATATTTAAATATGTGTAGAAGAAACTACAGAGGGAAGGTCTGTATGAGGAACACCAATAGATTTGCTGTCTAATAGCTTTTTTAAAAAAGGTATTCATAGTATTCCAAACACTATTTACAGTATTTCATACTATTTACAATGTGTTTTGCATCTAATGCCTGTTTTACTAAGAAAATGTATGGTGCTGTCTTTGAAAACTAACTGGGAATTATTATCGTCCATTTTTCAGGGTTTTATATACAACAACCATGAGGTTTAACGCTGTGTAATGCTTTCTGAAATGTCCTGAAAAGATAGAACTCTGGCCTGTGCTTCAGCAAAAAGTTAAGCGGACATGCAGGAAAAAGGGAAATGTATAGTTATACAGAATAATACCTGACCATCCCTTGTCCCTAGCGGACAACTTGACTGAAGCTATTCTGGGATCCCCCCCATCCCCACATGATGTAATGTCATTTTCTTAAAATATCCTATTAAAATCTCCCGGATTGCTTTCAATAGTCACCGGGAGATGGATGCCAATTCTGGAAGAATCCAGGCCAATCCTGAACAGTTGGCAAGCCTATCTGTTCTTGTTACATTGGCATCTTGCCCACAGTAGTCCTCCTACCACCATTGTTACTATGGGTAGGGCTGTGCTAGTGTTAGCAACTGCGAGAAATTGGTCACCAAAAGGCATAGTGTAGACAAGTTGAAGAGATCAGAGAGCCTCCTGTTCCTTTCTTACTTCAGCTTCTATTCAGGCCAGATCTTTGGAATAGAGAGCTTCTAGGATCTTTGCCAAACAGTCCCATCCGGTATCGATACCAAAACTACTACTATTGCTAAGAGCCACTCACTGCTTCCCCACAGGAAGCAGAGGGCAGAGCCTGGTAGGAAGGGAAGATGGAATCACCTCTTTTTCTCTGGACACATACCTTTTCTTCTCACAAGACCACCTAGAAATCTCCCCTTGCAATCCCATCCTGATGATGCTAAACACATCAGAATTTACCATATGTCCTAATGATTAAGGGCACTCAGTCATCCTGTTATGCTGCTGGGCTGTTCACTGAAGTGCAGATGCCCAACTAATAAAGTGGCTGCTATTTTCAGGGTCTAGTTGGAATGTGCAAACTACACTTTGGGACAAAGAAGAGGGTGTCCCCAAATGCATTCCTCACATGGAAGAGCTATTCTCCTAAATTAATATCTGTAAATGGTGTATGGGGGAGACAGACATTTATTTTGTTCTGATTTTCCAGGACCAGTGACCTATTTGCCCTAATGGCAGACACACTACAAATAAGAACTGTATGGCTGATGGATTGTCACTGGCACTTTTTAGTGCCCAGCTGGCCTCCTCCCAGTTGACTGGATCCCTGCAGTGCTGTACTGGCACCCTTCAGAGTAGCACTGCCTGTTAGTCAGCTGTGATTCAGCATAGTACAAGAACCTACAGTCTGGCTGAGCCAAAGTATTACAAGAGAATTTTTAAAATTAAGAATGGTCAGTAGGTGGCTGTGGCCTTTTTTAAAGAGTGAATTGATGTCTCTGCTCCCCAGAACTCAAATGGGAAACTCTAGGAAGATTCCTTTAAAGTTGAGCTAAAGAATGAAGAGGACCCCCTTTACCCCATTAATTAACAGTTCATCATTGCTTCAAGTGCTTAACACTGAGTTTGAGAACAAGGAAAAATGAAGTCCCGAGGTTCCAATGAGCTGCTTGTCCTTTGGTCAGCTGCAGCCAATCCTGCTTATACCGGAAAGGCTCCCTTGTGTCCTAGGAATCTAGACTTCTCTTCACATCATTGTGATGGACAGTGTTCGCTGGTGGCATTGCCGAATGGTTAGGGGGTTAGGCCTCCATTCACCATGACTCTAATCTTTCCCCATGGCCATTGTCAAGTCCTGTGGTGGTTTGTCTTTTGATGGGGGGTTACCCAACCCCCATGCGAAGGTCATCAATCAGTCTTCTGTCTCCCTCATGTGATGGGGTTCCAAGGAAGGTACGGGATCCCCCTATTCACCTCTGTGAGTGTCCAACCCCAGTTAGGGATTTCCAAAGGTCTTTACCTTTTCCTTCCTTCCCTCAGGGAGAGTCCAGAAGTGAGGGGTTTCATGCCTTTCTTAACCGTGGGGGTGGGGGATGTAGGTAGGAGAGCCCGGACCCTCCCATTCCACCGGGCTCCAGAAGTACCAATGTCCAGCACCCTGGGCCACTGCCTAACACTCACTGTCTAGCCAGAGTCATACACTTTGCATCAAAGTAGTAAAAGAAAAAGTAAGAATGGAACCTTCACTTCCTCTGAGCTCAGCAGGCAGGTTCTTTCTCTCTGGGAGAAGGATTCTGCAGCACCCTTCCCCAGGATCTAGCAGGATTGGTCTCTCTCCCTGCCCTCTCAGGACTCCTCTGAGTTGTCTGGTTCCCTTTAAGCTCCATCTCCAGCTGGAGCATGCTTGGCAGGTGTGGTTGGGTTGAGTCAGTTGGGTCCAGAATTGTTCCTTAGCCCCTTCAGTTCCAGTGTGGAACTGTATATGTATATACCCTGCCCCAGCCATCACCATCTTAGCCGTGCATTCACATCACTAATTAACTTTTGCTTGCCTAGGCCATGGTTGCTTTTGAGTACCCTACACTTTCTGCAGGATTCCAGCTCTATCTCTGCCCAAGCTGTCCTCAGTTCCAGCATATACAGATCACAGTTTTACAGATTTCACAAAAAAGTATGTCTATGGTTGATCATCTTTAATGTGTTTTTATATAGGCGGGCATTGTCCTGCTCTCTATTGCACTACACCATATTCCAGTATTGTCCAGAGACACATAAAACAACAAATGGAAAGTGTATTATGGATACCATTTGCAAAAGCACCTAAGTAACTTAGAAGTTTAGGATCAGATTTTTAAAGTTTAGACTCCTAAAGATGTAGATAGGCAAGTAGTAGGCTTGTCAAAAGCTCCTAGTTGCCTAACTCCCATTAATTTAAATAGAATTAGATGTCTAGGCACTTTTGAAAATTCCATGGGCACCTATGTGCTTTTTAGGCACCTAAATACTTTAGAAAATCTTTCCCTTAGTCACTTTGAAAATGAAGCTTGGGCCCCATATGTCCCTATATGTAAGCAACTTCTGGAAAAATCAGTTCATAGGTTCTTTTTTAATGCTGTGGTTTTTCTTCTTCTTGTTATTATTGATGTAGCAACAAAATCCTGGGCTAATCATTAATGACTGCAGAATGACTTTACTTGAATGACAAAACATTGTGTACCAACGTACAGCACAAAGGAAAATCGAAATGCACTTTAAAATCAAGTTGTTGACCATGGATATTTTTGCAAGGTCTTGGAGGATATTCTCTATTAAATGTTAAATATGAGTTGATATTATCAACACGGAGGTACTGATTGGTAAGGGCTTCATTCATCAGAAACTTCAGCTTGATGAACGCGAGCTGTGGAGAGTCTGCAGACTTCTGTAACTCAGCATCTGCAGAACCTTATAATGATTTAGGAAGCTAAACCGTGGCCCAGCCTTTTGCTCTGTTTTTATTGTACAATCATGGAATGAGTGCACAAAGGTGATAAATTTGTGTGCGTATCCAACTTTTTGCAAGATCTGCCAGGGACCCTCCTGAGTAACAGTGCCAAAGGCCTTCATCTGGTCTACAAACACCATATAAAGGTCATAGTTTTGTTCCTAGCACTTTTCTTGTATTTGGTGAACAGCAAAAATCATATCTGCAAAAGCCACACAAACTCTCTGAGATGTTGTCAGTGATGTTGAGAGTCTATTGAGCAAGACACACATCACAATATTCCCATCAATGGAAAGAAGCAAGAGACCACAATGGATGTCCGAGATTGCTCCTTCACTTTTATGTTATATATATATGGACAACTGAGGCATCCTTGAGGTCTTGAGGCATCGTCTCCTGATCCCAGATGATGCTGAAGAGCTGCATAAGCATTCTAGACTTGTGATAGCCACCAGGTTTATAGACTTCTGGTGGTATTCCATCTAAGCCAGGTGACAATTGTTTGATGGTGGCTTCTGTCTCGATAATACTTGGTGATCTAGCAAGTTCTTTGTGATTGGGAACTGTGGTATACCATTGATAGCAGCTTCCAGAATTGCAGATGGATGATTAAGTAAGATGTTAAAGTGTTCAGCCCAGCAAACAGTGATGTCTTTCTTGTCTGTGTATAATATAATATCATCTGCACTATGGATGGGAATACTACCATGAAATACGGGGTCAAAAACCATTTTCACTTGATCATAAAAGCACTTAAGGCCTTTCTGGTCTGCAGCCTGTTGGATATTTTCTGCTGTGTGCTTCCACCAATGATCTTTCATTGTATGCATCTTAGACTGGGAATATTGCTTAAAGCCATGATAGGCAGCTTTCCTTAGTGGTCGAAGTTTAGATAACCAGGGTCAGATAACCATGCTTTATGTGCCACATGCAGCAAGTCAAATACATGCATATCCCTGAGTTGTTTTCATCAAGTCAGTCTTGATGTTGTCTCATGCTGTAGCATAGCATGTCACTAGCAGAACTGAGGATTATATCCACTTAGCATCAACATCCATTACAGAGCTGTCTGATGATGAAAAAACCTCTGAAAATGTTTGCTGCAGTTCTTTCTGTTTATCTAGAAACTTGAGCTTCTGGACATTAAGTTTCTTTATGATTTTGGCTTTCTGTCAACACTTCTTGGAACAGATGCCTATCTGCCTTTTGGTCCACATCAGACCAACAGTCAGTAACTCTCACCATCCTGGTCAGGTTGAGATCCCACAGATCACACTGGCACACTGTAACAAATCTATCAAATGCCAATGATGGGAAAAAGAATGCATCTGTGTTGTTTTTAATTTGTTTATTTGCTAGAATACAGTATTGGTAATGACCAATCCATTGGCACTGCCAACACCATGATAGCAAATGATGTTTTTCCAGTCTGTATGATTACAGCTGGCCCTGATGTTAAAATCTCCAAGGATTACAAGTTTGTCATTAAGTGGAGTTTATCTGATGGTGCTTTCTAGGTCTTCATAGAATTTTTCTTTCATTTATGAGGTGTTTGTCATGGGAACATATGTACTAATGAGCATAGCATATCTTCCACCAGAAGACCAACAGCAGAACCACCAGTCTATCACTGATGCCTTTTGGTAGAGAATCCAGCTTCTGTAACATGGATGTTCGAATGGCAAAACCAACACCTGATTGGCATCTTTCAACAGCAGGCAAACCAATCCAATAGAAAGTGTATCAAGCACCAACCTCTTTGATCTGAAATTTGAGCTAAAAGGAACAATGTCAATGTTCACAGAATCATAGAATCTTAGGGTTGGAAGAGACCTCAGGAGGTCATCTATTCCAATCCCCTGCTCCAAGCAGAACCAACACCAACTAAATCATCCCTGCCAGGGATTTGTCAAGCCAGGCCTTAAAAACCTCTAAGGATGGAAATTCCACTGTCCCTCTAGGTAATCATTCCAGTGCTTCACCACCCTCCTAGTGAAATAGTATTTCCTAATATCCAACCTAGAACTCCCCCACTGCAACTTGAGACCACTGCTTCTTGTTCTGTCATCTGCCACCATTGAGAACAGCCTAGCGCCATCCTCTTTGGAACCCCGCTTCAGGTAGTTGAAGGCTGCTATCAAATCCCCCCTCACTCTTCTCTTCTGCAGATTAAATAACCCCAGTTCCCTCAGCCTCTCTTCCTAGGTCATGTGCCCCAGCTCCCTAATAATTTTTGTTGCCTTCCGCTGGACTCTCTCCAATTTGACCACTTCCCTTCTGTAGTGTGGGGACCAAAACTGGACACAATACTCCAGGTGTGGCTTTACCAGTGCCAAATAGAGGGGAATAATCACTTCCCTCGATCTGCTAGCAACACTCCTTCTAATACAATGTTATATCTCTTCAGTTCTCAGGAGGTGATGGCAGTCCTCTTCTCTGCTCAGTTGTCAGTGTCCAGAACTATCTGGACATTCCATCAGGCAGTATTGAGGGTGTATTTTATATACTTCACAGTCTTTGTATTTTGACCACAGAGTCGGATGATCAACCAACCACAGTAAACTGGCAGGTCAGGAAATGGGGCAAGAATTGTTTAGGGATCCTTTTCCTCCCTTTCCTCAGATCGGGGAAAACAGCCATGCCCTTGAAAAGGGATGCTCTGGCTCACAGACAGGATATGACACATAAGAACATAAGAATGGCCGTACTGGGTCAGACCGACAGTGGTCAATACCAGGTGCCCCAGAAGGAGTGAACCTAACAGGTAATGATCAAGTGATCTCTCTCCTGTTGTCCATCACCACCCTCTGACAAACAGAGGCTAGGGACACCATTCCTTACCCATCCTGGCTAATAGCCATTAATGGACTTAACCTCCATGAATTTATCCAGTTCTCTTTTAAACCCTGTTATAGTCCTATCCTTCACAACCTCCTCAGGCAAGGAGTTCCACAAGTTGACTGTGAGCTGTGTGAAGAAGAACTTCCTTGTATTTGTTTTAAACCTGCTGCCCATTCATTTCATTAGGTGGCCCATAGTTCTTATATTATATTAATATAATGCTCCAGTGTCTGTGATGAACGACCATTGCGCCCACACCACCATGCATGCAGATTTGTGACTGGGGGTTCCTAACAGCATCGTCTTTCTGCACCCCTTGCCACTCCTCCATTGCTGCAGGACTTGAGACTTGTGAGACAAACTAATTGCCAGAAAACTGAGTGGATTTAAGTGAGAGGGGTTTGCGCACTGGCTGATCCCACTCTCTTGTCACGGTCAGACAAATGGTCCAGAAGACTGCAACAAGCTAGGGGCTAATATGCTACTTTGAAAAGCTGTACTTCTTTGCACTGAAAGATAGTCACCTTCACCATTTAATCCATGGTTGGGACTATTTCCTCACAGCTGGAAACGGTAGATGAGTGCCAGGGCATATGTACGTGCAGGCACGCCTGCACACTGCACCTCTAGGGCCTATGCTGCTCCAAGATCCCTTGTACATTTAGCTTGAAGCCAGCTCTGGTTTAATATAATATAATTAGGTTCCAGATTGCTTTTGTGGATTTGACATTGTGCTAGAGTTGGTGTGGATCAAAGCAGCAGATACAAAATAAGAAGACAATGCATGTTGTTGGTGGGAAGCAGGCACACAGATGATCAGAGAGCTCTGTGATTTGCAAAAAATAAATAAATGAATAAATAAATAAAGGAAAAAGCAAGTAGCTAAAATTTCTCAGTTAAAACTCCCCCAGACAACACATTAAATGATCATCACTCACTACTGACCTGATCTGGCAAATTGTGGGACATCTTCAAATGTTATTGGGCCAGATCCTAAGCTGGTGGTCAATGAGAATGTAGGACCTTTGGTTCCTTGCTAAAGGCTCTCAACAACACAAAGCATTGGGCCCTTTATTTTTTTTATTTTTTCAAGCAATTTCCTTACTGCTAGCCAATGAATAGACACAAGAGCAATCCTGCTCCCAGTGAAGTCAATAGCAAAACTCTCAAGGAATAAATGAGAACTCATCTTTTCTATTATGAAGAACTTGACCTTTCATAATTTTTGCATAGTGTTTGGGTGAAAAAATAAATTAGTAGCATATACTAACATCTTTTGCAACACTATTGCAGCTTTTAAAAAGTCCCTCCAAATGAATATTTAGTGGTGGTGTATGTTACACCTAAAAGACAGAAACCTAATTGTTTTTAATGAAGAAAGTTAGTTAAAAAAAAAAAAACATTAATTGTCTGCAATTTCTTACTTGCCAAATTTTCCTTCTGAGCCAAGAATAAATTGTGAGTGCTCTCTGCCAGGCAACCAAAAACATGTATATTACTTTTGCAAGTGTGTAAGTCTTCTGTTTTTTCATGAATAGGGCCCTGTGCTGAGAAGGTGGGAGGTTAAAAGTTCACACCTTCCTCCTCAATGATCATGAGAAATGACTGCAGGCAGGCTTGTGTGCTAAAACACTTTAAATATGAACTGTAAAGTTCTGTTTTTAGAAATAAATTAACTGAGTCAGTAATAGCTTATGTGGGTAGGATTAAACATACAAATGCTATATGCAGTATACATGTTAAAACAATATAACTGAAAATCAGTTCCTCCTTTACCTAACTGTTAATCCTGTATTGGGGTAGGATCCTCTGGGCCCTGGCTTTTGCTGATGACAGCTGTAGCACCTAAAACTGTACAAGGAATGCAGGAAATATAGCTCCCAATACAGTTTTTGTTGTTAGTGATCAACTGTTGCAAAAGAAACACAGAACCATGGACCTGAGTTCTGACTGCCAACTATTTTTGCTGTGAAACTTTAAATTAAGGCATCATATACAAATACAGGTACTTTATTAACCATAAATTAATATTATAATTTTTTTAAATAAATGACTATAAGTTGCATTTTGATAACATACTGAAATAACATGGATATATCAACAACCTATGACAAAGCACCAGATTACATATATTGATTTAAGTATGTTTCTTTGATACAATTATTATTTTATATTATTAAAACCCATATGGTTTTAAGTGAGATTCCTATTCAGTCTAACCAGCATCTCCATGTAGAAGATGTGTCTAGAGTTTTCCGAAGATATACAGTAAAATAGTCAAGCTATGTCTTATTGAACTATATAAAAGCAATTGTGCTTAATTTGCAAAAGAGCTAGCATGGAAGAAAGCTGGAATGCAAAAACTGCACACTCTGAAACTAAAACTAATTTTGAGGATTTAAAAAAAAATCTACTGAACTTTTCTTGAAACATAAAGGGAAAACATCAGCTTAGTCCTTTAGACATCATAGTTAGAGGCCTATTTAATACGTTCTGCACCTTGAAAACAAATATAATAGCCTACTAGGATAAATATTTTATACACTGTGGAACACACTAAGTGCAGAAGAAAAATGCTATAAGGGCATGAGAAGGATGCAGACTGGCTGTAGTCCAGCTTCCCATTTGTAGTTTATTGCTGTAAAATATCCATATACTTCCCTTGAGTACAATGAAAAACTGTGTAAAATGATACTTCTGGCTTTGAATGAACCAACAGCACCATGTTATAGTAAAATGGAAGAAGGACAGCTTATAAAGTTAGCTACTTTTTTCCTTGAATGGTTAGATTAAAAATACTAGTGGAGGTATGCATATAATATTTTTGGAGTATATTTAAACATTGCTCACAGACATTAGGCAATTGCATTAAACGTGGGCCTGGGAACTGGCAAGCATGGACATGCTTTAGACACTACTGCAGCTTTTAAAAAGCGTGGTACGTGAGGAGGAGTCCTCAGCAGCACTATATTTTAAGCTAAGGATTTACCAAATGCTGATAAAAATACTTCTCTAAAAGGTGATCCTTTTGAGGATCTGTGCTTATTATAATAAGGAGTATATGGCCTGGGAAATGGGGACCAAATGCAGTAGCTTTACTAAAAACAAAACAAAACACTTCTAAAGGTAGATCGAAAAGCTTTTCTACAAATAATTTATAAATATACTTTTAAGATCACAAATAATTAGGAGAATATGTGGAGATTTAGGCTCCTGTCATTCAAGAAGAGCCACACTGGAGCAAGAGTTCACTAGCATGGTTCTCTTTGAAAAGTCAGGGCCTTTAATGGTTGCAAAATACATAATATTTATTATGTGCTAAGGGCCAGAAGAGACTGGCTCTGTGCAAGAAAAAATGAAAGTCACAGTCACTTACCAGGAGAATCCTACAACCTAAGGCCCTGGCCTGCAAAAATGCAAGTATTTGCTTAACTTTGCACACTGTGTAGTGGAGCAGTGGAACTACTTCCATGCTTGCAAATCTGTAAATGTTTGCTAGATTGGGGCCTAACTACACACTTTGAATTAAAACCTTTGCAGTTCAGTTATGTCCTTATTTACCTGCCATGACCTGATTTACAAGGAGTCCGGTGGCACCTTAAAGACAGATTTATTGGACATAAGCTTTTGTGGGTAAAAAACTACTTCTTCAGTGGTTCAGTGGATGAATTGCATCTGAAGAAGTGGTTTTTTTACCCATGAAAGCTTATGCCCAAATAAATCTGTTAGTCTTTAAGGTGCCACCAGACTCCTTGTTGTTTTTGTGGACACAGACTAACACGGCTACCTCCTGATACATGACCTGATTTCGGATTCTGTTTGTGCATTAGTGAAGATCTCTAGGTACCTAAATAGGCACCCAAGTTTTAAAATAGTGTCTTCCTGGGTATTTGTACAGCACACAGCACCATCCTGGTTCATCCTGAGAGCTACCGCAGTATACATGTTAAATCATAATTGTGGTAATAAAATATAATAACTATGGCTCTAGGATTTTTGCTGACCCAAGCAAAAAAATGTGGCTGCCCCCCCTTTTTTTCATGCCCCCTTGCCCCCAGCCCTGCCCCAACTCCAAATCCCCAGTCCCGCCTCCTCCCCCGGGCATGCCACATTTCCCCCCAACATTGCTTCCTGGTGCCCCCCCGCAGCCTCCCACCCTAGCTCACCTCCACTCCGCCTGCTCCCCTGGGTGCACCTCGCCTGAGAGGGAGGGGGGAGAAGCGGAGTAGCGGTGCGTTCAGGGAAGCAGGTGGAGCGGAGGTGAGCTAGGGTGGTGGGACGCAGGAAGTAATGGGGGGTAGAGGAATCGCTCCCCACTCCAGCTCACCTCTGCTTCACCACCGCTGCCTCCCCCGAGCGCCCGCTGCTTGGCTTCTCCTCCCTCCCAGCCTTGCTGCGCAAAACAGCTGTTTCTCATGCGGCAAGCCTGGGAGCGAAGGGGGAGAAGCGGAGCGGCGGCGGTGCACTCATGGGAGCAGGCAGAGGCAAAGCGGAGGCGAGCTGTGTTGCGGCGGGGGCACTTTTTCCCCATGCCCCGGAGTCGGCAACTATGATGGCCGGCACCAGAATGCCGCCCTTAGAAATGTGCCGCCCCAAGCTTTTTTTTGTTTTGCTGGTGCCTGGAGTCGGCCCTGACTATGGAGCTTCTACAATTCTTCCATAATATTTGACAGGAAATCCATTCAAGGACATTGTTTTCTTTGCCTTTCTGCTTTACTATTTGTTTAAGACTATTTATACTTTCTGTGACTCTAATGTGGTGTTTTTAAGGAGTCTCCATGCTTACTATTAAGAATTTTAATTTCTTAACATTTGTCTATACATTCTTTCTCAGTGGTTCCCTAAAGATAGTTAGAAAAGTTGCTATAGGTGTTTTTATTATTTAGCATTTATATTATGGTAACACTGAAAAGGCACAACAAGGTTGAGTCTCATTATGCCAGGTGCTATACAAACACCTAATAAATGACAGTCCCCCCGTAAAGAGCTTATAGTCTAAAAGACAAGATAACAAATAAGTGGGCTGGAGTGGTGGATGGAGGAGACAGGGTAGCCAAGAAGATGTTTGCATTTCTTAGCCAGTCAGTAGCAATGATCACAACTCACCATTTCTGTAGCTATTATCAAGTTGCAGTTTTGCTGTATGTAGAGGTGAGTTTTGAGTAAGGACTTGAAGGAGGATTAGGTGGTGGCTTTAGGGGTTTTGACTAGGAGCTTCCCTGACTCACAAAGATAGGCATGGGGGAAAGCATGAAAGTGTTTGTTGCAGAATTAGAGAATTGGGAGAATAACTGGCATTAATGACAGAGTGAAGGTGGGAGTAGATCTTGGACTATGTAAACCCTATGGCCAAAAGCTCCCAAGCAGAAAGCACTCTCTGATCCCTCTGTTGGTGAAAAAGGAAAAGTGCTGCCATAGAGAGCTTCATCTGCATAGGGCACCTTCCCACAGTTCCTTTAGTGACACTCAGGAAGCCACCATAACTATATATGAACAAGGGGTAGTGGCCTCCTAGAAAGGTTTCAAAAGGGTAAAGAGTTCATTTCTGAGCATCCAGGACTATGGGCTCCCACCTTGTGGGGCTTTTGCTGCAAGATTCAACACAGACCAAGGATATCTCTGTGAGAGATGATACAGAAGACAGCATCAGAGCTGAGTTGACTCTGGCCTTTCTAATTCAGTATCTTAATGAAATGGAATCTCTAAACTAGGTTAGATGATGGTACCTCTAGGTAGCACCAGACAAGCAGCTTCCTTGGGACTAGGAAACAGACTCACAAGGTATACTTGGTTACTAGTATTTGCTGATCCAGACAGTGAGTTGGGTTTGATGGATGGGTGAGGTGTAGGGTTGCCAACTTTGGTTGGATGAATTCCTGGAGGTTACATCACATGCCATTATCATCAATTAAAGATTAATCTTTAATTCCTGGAGACTCCAGGACAATCTTGGAGGGTTGGCAACCCTAGTTAGGTGGTGCAGTCAAAGGACTATTATTTGTGGGATATTTGCACCAGCAAGTGGGAAGGGAGTTAGATGGAATACTGTATGGAGGAGGAAGGCATATTTTGCTCATTATTTGCATATCTACTCTTTTGCTGTGTTTTCCCAAGTTTATGACTGTGCTTCCTTTTCCCTAATAAGGATTTCCTTGTTTGTACATGGTCTCAGAATGCTGCAAGTGGGGAAATTCTGTCTGTTAAGGGCACCCAGAAGGGTACATTTAGTTTTCCCAGTTTTCTGGGATGGGTCTTGAGCTGGTTTAGTGACTCTGGCCCTTATTGCTGCTGTTAACCACCCAGCAGAAGGGTTACATTCAGATAATTGGTCAGATAGATAGGAAGGGGCTAAACTGTGCAATGCTTTGAAAGTAAGGTCTAGAGCAAGGATCGGCAACCTTTGGTACGTGGCCCATCAGGGAAATTTGCTGGCGGACTGGGACAGTTTGTTTACTTGCAGCATCCGCAGGTTCAGCTGATTGCAGCTCCCCCTCGCCGTGGTTCGCCGTTCCAGGCCAATGGGGGGAGCAGGAAGCAGTGTGGGTCGAGGGATATGCTGGCCGCCGCTTCCCGCAGCCCCCTGGGATGGCAAACCGTGGCCAGTGGGAGCTGCGATCAGCCAAACCTGCAGATGCTGCAGGTAAACAAACCGTCCTGGCCTGCCAGCAGATTTCCCTGATGGGCCATGTGCCAAAGGTTGCTGATCCCTGGTCTAGAGTTTGTGTTTAATGCAGTGGGAAAGGAGAAGCCAATGGAGGGACTAAGGCTATTTATATACCTGAGCTGGGAGGTGTGTTTCCCAGCTTGTGTAGACGTACCCACACTAGCTCTGCTCAAGCTAACACCTAAAAATTGCTCACAGTGGCACGGGCGGTGGCTCAGGCTAGTCACCTGAGTATGTACGTGAGTGGGATTGTACTAAGGGTGGTTAGCCCAAGTGGCTGCCTGTGCTGCCGCAGACATGTTGCTATTTTAAAGCACTAGCTCGAACAGAGCTAGCACAGGTACACTCACAAGAGCTGGGAATCCCAGCTCAAAGGTAGCTGTAGCTTTAGAGGGAGGTGAAGTTCTCAGACTGATGACCCAAGAAGATGATCTTAGCAGAAGCATTTGGAATAGACTTTAGTAGGGCAACTCTGTATTTAAAACATCTGTATTGCAGTGACTATAGTAATAGATCTCTTGTGTTAATCTTGTTTTTTGCGGGCTTGAGGTCTGTGTGTGTGTGGAAACATGAGTCTAATTCCTCTCAGCCTGACACTGTATAATTATTTATGCTCGTTCAAAGTGCGTGCTTTTTGCACAGACAGACATGACTAGACAAGTTGCAAAATAGGCCTTTTTTTTTTAAATGTCAGATTTAACAGTGCATTACATCCACCAATGGCCATTGAAAACCTATATATACTATTTATGAACCAATACTTCATTAATTTAGGTACTGATTCAGGAAAGCGCTTAAGCACAAATTTAAGTGTGTTGCCGAATAGGTAAGGTTTGCTGAATGGGGGCCTTAAGTACATATTTAGGCAATTTCGGAACAATAACAGCATTTGCAATTGAAATATTATGAAAAGTTGCATGTACAAGTTAAATGTTTCTAGTTTTACTTAACAATCTTAGGTAAATACCTCATTCTTCTGGGTAGTTAGGGAGACTCCTATCAGTCCTAGTAAAGGGCCTTGAGCCACTACTATTAACTTTTTATCATATCTATTCTCACACTTTCCCCAAACCCTAAGTTAATAACTAAGGCTATGAGTGTGTCACAGAGGTCGCGGAAGTCATGGATATTGTGACTTTCTGCAACCTCTGTGACATTGGGGCCCCACAGCAGCCCAGCCGCCGTGGCAGGGGGGGACCTCCCCACAGCTCCCAGCCCTACAGGACTACAGGGAATCCCCTGCAGCTCCCCAGCCCCGGGCCACTGGGGGGATATTTTCCCCCCACCCACATCCGGAGGTTCCCAGCTGACTCCACCAGCGGCAGAGGAGATACCCTTGCCAGAGCTTCTCAGCCATGAGGCAGGGACAAGGGGTCACAGCTCTCTGCCGCTGCATGCAGCAGGGCAGGGTGCTGGACCCTCTTCCCTCCCCATTTTGTCAGGGATGATTTTAGTAAAAGTCAGGGACAGGTCACGGCTTTTGTGAATTTTTCTTCATTGCCCGTGACTTGTCCCTGACTTTTACTAAAAATATCGATGACAAAATTATAGCCTTATTAATAACAGACTAATGATATAACAAATTTCCTTTTTTACTGGGAATATTAACAAACCCAACAGACTTGTGTTCAGTGAACCATCAACAGTGGATGCAGATAAGGTCCCATGTCAATATAAAATTATTTTTAAGTTGTATCTAGCAAAAAATAAATTTCAGGTTTTTTTTTAAATTAAATTCTTCAATACATCTCTACAGCA
Source organism: Mauremys mutica (assembly GCF_020497125.1). Taxonomy (NCBI): domain Eukaryota; kingdom Metazoa; phylum Chordata; order Testudines; family Geoemydidae; genus Mauremys; species Mauremys mutica. The sequence goes on from NC_059073.1 coordinate 269,491,402, forward strand.
AAATTTCTTGTCCAGGCTCTCATTATGTCCATCTAGATTACTGTATCTTCCTTTCTCTTGTCTAGCTCATATTTTCGCCCAGAAAAGTTCACTAATATCTTCCTTGAACATCATTTTGACAGTATCACTCCTTTCCCGATGTCTCATGATTGCCTCCCCAACTCCATTGCCTGGAGCTAAAGCTTCTTGTCATTATCTCCTGTGTAGCACTGACCCTCCCTACTTATCTTTTTCTCATTTCATGTCACCTTCCACATCCTCCAAAATTCCCAGTCTCACCTGCCTCTTTGTCAGCTTCTCACACAAACATTTATGTACTTTGTTTCAAGTCATTTCCTGTGTGTGGAATGCTCCTGCCATAGCGCTATCCCAAGAAATGCGCCCCCCAGTGCTACCATTATCTCTGCAATTAAGTCCACCCTGAAGATCCACCTTTGCAGTGGTGCCCATACAAAACTTGTTAACAGGCAATAAGGTTGAAGATTTGGTACTGGATCACATACAATTGTACCCTCCTCCCCTATGCTTTGTCTGCATAGCCATCTTTACAGGGCAAGTTCCCCAAGGCAGGAACTGGGCCCTCTTTCCTCATTGGAAAGTGCATACCAGTCATTGTGGAAATAAATAAACAGTAATAAGTTGGTGTCGCTTAAAAAGAACAATTTTGGGGGTGTGAAAAAATATATAAAATTGTTCTTGGTCTGAGACCTTCTTTGTTAAGTTTCACCCAGATTTAAGTTGTATAGCTGAATCATAACCCCCTGAAATATGGGATTTGTCCATGTAAACTCTGGCACAGCTTTAATTATATTAATGACTAATAAGGGATGGCTAAAATAAGATGTCTGGCTGTTGCGTGAACCAGTTTTGGAGGTTTTTTAATGTAATTGGACTGGGTTCCACAATAGGGAAACCAGACATACTTTTTCCCACACTGGACTCAGAAAACTTTATAGTGTTATAATTAAAGGTCACTGTGTAAAGTATTGGAAATGTTCCCTCACAGTTCCTAACCAGAGCTTTGGACAAACTGATGTGAACCAGTGTAGCTCCACTGAAGTCAGTGGAGCTACGCTGATTTACACCATCTGAGGATTTGGCAGACACCATTTAATGTCTTTGGGGGGGTAAAAGTTAAGGAAGACAGTAGTTTGGGAAACAACATCTTGGGAAATGAAGCAGAGAGAGAAACTGCTCATGGATGTTATTCAAATGTAGCTGCTTTTGCTGGAGTCCTGAAAGTTGAATTGTAAGCTTTACTTTTGCCATCAAAATCCCTGTTGAAGACTGTAGATATTTGCAATAAACTAGACTATCAATAAAAAATTCTTTTTCTGTGTCCAGTCATTACTCTTTTATTGAAAGAAAGATCCAGGCTTGGAGTCTATTCTCTCCCATGTAATCAGAAATCATGGAAACTGAAATTGAATTATTGGAGGTTTGATTATCTGGGATTAGAATTGGATGACATTTTTGGAATTTTCACAAATGTATTCTGTTGAAATTTTGATTTCAATCAGCCCTCTCTGGCAGGTTGTTTCAAGCCTTTGTTGCCTCCTGCTAGAGGCCTTACTGTTTGCTGCACCCTGCCCCAAGAAATAGTTCTTTGAGAGGAAAAGAGCAGTGAGTATTAGACCTCCAGGCTTTGCTAGAGAGGCAACCTGGGAGCAGTCATTTTGGGAACCATTGATATCTGGTCCTCCTACAGCTAGAAGGGGTAGGGACCAGCAATAGCCTATCAAGACCCAGAAGGCGAAAATAAAAGGAGCTGCTTGCTGCTAGCAAGACAGTTCCTGACTGAAGACACTAGAGACAGGAAATATGCTCTGTAGGCCAAAGCCAAAAAAAATCAGGGCAGGCCTGGGTCTGTGTCTAGCCACAATTGCATGGAGGAGTGCAGGAGGAATCCTGCTGAGTTAACTGTGGAAAGAGAATTAAGCACAGATGGGTAAGAAACCATTTTAGTTATAATTGGTCCTGCAGGGAAAGGAACTTTTTCTATTTGAGTTTGTGGTACCCCAGAAGGAGTTTGGACATAGGGCTGAACCAGAGAAGACCCACATAAGCTGAAGAAAATGGTAGCACTGTGCCTGGACAATGAGGGGTGCTCAAAGAAGTGAGTGCAAGCACCCCCCTCCAAATTGTCAAAACATCAAAACAATTTTGACCAGCTATCGAACAAAACATTTTAACTGGAAGATCAGAAAATGTCAACATTTTGAAATTTCATCCTTTTTTAAAATTAAAAAAAAAAAGACAGTAACCTTTTTGTGAAAAAGTCACACAAAGTTGATTTCTCAACCAGCTGTGTCTGAAAGATTACATGCCATGGGCCTAGCCAAAGTACACTGATGTTAATGGGAGTCTTTCTGTTATCTTTGATAGGCTTTGGATCAGGTTTCAAGGGTCAAATCCTAGACTCCTTAGTTCTTTCTTTGGCAAAACTCCCAACTGAAGTTAACGGATTAGACTGTGTATATGAATTAAATTCCCATTCTGGTAGCGAGCATGGGAAGCATTAGTATTAGTCAGATACCTGTAGCTTCGATTTATTTTGCACATAATAATGAGAATGAATGGACTTATTTTCTAATTGTGCCTCGTTGCTGGCAGTTACATAAGAAACATAAGAAAATGAAAACTTCATTGTGATGAAAATACCAGTTCCCTTGATATGGCCCTCATCACAGTGTAGCTGAACTTTATTAGCAACAGTGGTGGTGTTCAAACATCCTTGTGAATAGAGCTGGGTGGATAACTGACTTTTCAGTTTTCTGGTAATTCCAAAAAATCAGAAAAAAATGATTTTTTTCAAAAATGACCATGAATTGAAAAATAAAATATTTTGTTTTGACAAAATCAAAATGTTTTGTTTCAGTTTCAACCATTTAAAACTATTTTTCATATTAAAAATCAACATGCAAGAAATTTTGAAATGGAAATCTCTTCAAACCAAAAACTGAAACATTCCTTATAAAAAATGTTGAAACAAAAAGTCTGGGAGAGAGGGAGTTATTTTAAATTTTATTTTATTTTTTTCTTGACTGAAACACTTCAGTAAAACTGAAGTGAGTTCACAAAACGTTTTGGTGTTGCCAAGCCTGCATTGTTTCACTGAAAAACTCTTGTGATGAAACCTTTATCCAGCCCTACTTGTGAACTTAAAAGTACTGCAGCTCATAAGTGCACTAGTTTTGCCAGCTCTGAACATTGTAAGTAAATAGACAGCATAAGAAATTCTAACTTCCAAACAGTCCAGAAGCCAAGAAAAATATTACAGGCAGTAAAGAGCCAAATCCAAACATAATTATATAGCTGGTGTTCAGGGTGTTTTGGGTTTGGAATGAAACTGCTTGTCTAGTCCTATCAGGGGATCTTTACAGTTCCAAACCCACGTATGCCTCCCATTTACTATTTCTATTCTGCACCAGCCTACTATTTTCTGCTCGACTGGTAAGAGGAATATACTTTACAATTTATTTTTTAGTCTGTAGTTGTCACCCATCAGTCAGACAATGACAACTGTTAGAGCAGTGTATTGGTCCAGCTGCAATTCTGCTCAAACACTTTAGGTGAGTTTTTATTTTATCCACAGTTTTAAAATCCCGACAGGAAAAAAAAATGAAAGAAAAATTATCTATAGTTTCTTTATTCAGAATGAATATTATTTTTTAGTCTGCTCTATTGACCCACCCCAGAGAAGTGTTTTTAGCTAAACTATCACAGCAATAAAGATGAGAACTTAATTCACCACATAATTTCCATCCTTTGGATTGTCACAATCCATGTAGCTTTCAGTGAAGAAAACAGTGTTGAAATTTAGATTAGAAATGGTTGTTAATTCAATTCAGCCAAACAATGTTAGAAAGGTGGTAAGAAAGAAAGGAAGTTATCTGTTTTCTGAAGGAGTGAGCCCCTAATATATTAAAATTAAACTCAGAGTATGACATGATTATGTTGAAAGAGCATTTGGATTCTGATTAGGAGATAACAGAATGAGATTCACACATTTTTCCAGGTCTATTATAAGCAGAGACAAAAAATGGCTAAATCTGAAGCTAACTCTGGAATCACCGGAATTCCCATTCCCTGGTACCAGTATGTCCTTTATTCCTGTTGTCATTCCAGTGATGCAAGTTGCATGGTAGGATTTTTCTCCCTAAGGAAAATTTTTGTTCAAACATAAACAAAAACTTCCATTTCAGACCTTGCCAAATTATCCAGCTTTTTAACAAAAAGTCAAATCAGTTTTGGATTCATCAGAGACTTTTTGGACAAATTATGAAAGAAGAATAGCCAGCGAGTGACCCAGTAGGTGAAATGAGTATAAATTAGTTTGTTGATAAACATTCCAGCCAACCAGAACAGGGAGTAACACAGAAGGCAGCTGTTTTTAGAAGAGAGGAGGGTGCAGGCAGAGGGGCATATACTATTACCTCATTAGCTCTCTCATTAATAACATTAGTATATATGGCATCAGTAATCAACACATAATTTAACTGCAAGGAGTGGTAGTTCACAGAGGGGTTTTTAGTGCATTTTAATCTAGCAAATGTCAATTGTATGACCTTTGTTGATTTCAGTACTAGATGAGGATTTGTCTTGTAATGATTAGTTAAGCTTTACACTATAGTTGGACTGAAGGAAAGCTGTGACTGTATTGTTATTTAAATGCAATACAAATGAACCCAGGATGGATGGTATTCACTTAATGGACACTAAAATACTACATTGATGATTACCATAGGAAAGCCCACAAGGAAATTAATAATTCTGTGTTGAGAGCAGAATCTGAATAGTGTGCAGCAAAAAAAGGCTTGGGCCACATATTGAACAATAAGGAGAAAACAAAATATTGAATAGCTGCTCATTAATTGAGTATTGTCCATCCTGTGCACAGAATGAAGCAGGGGTCCTGTGGGGAGGGGGGAAGGTATCTAATTATGCAATTAAAGACTGCCATAATAATGCATCTGGACAAGAGAGCCAAATGAAGGTTGCACAGGCACCCTGAATTCTAGCATTTCCTAACTTTTTGAGTACTTGACTTTGCAGCTTTACTAATGTTATTTTAATGTAGTTTTGGGGGGTTTAATGTCTGTGTATATATTTATTACTAAATACTCAACTCCCTTAGGCTCCTTTGCAAATCCCAACCATAGTATCTTGAAGATACCGTGTACAGTGTGAGTGGCACCAAGACATTCCATACAAGCAGAACTCTGAAGGGCATTAGCTGGTATCTTTATTAACAGAAGAAAGAGCAGCATGAAGAGAAAATGTCTTTAGCACATGCCAAATAAAATTCCTTTTAATAAACGCCATTGTCCTGTATGGATTTTCCCACAAACTCAGATGAATCTAATCACTGAGAGAGGTAGTTCCACTTCATCTAATCAAGCCCTTCTCCATATCCAGTGTGATGACTGCAGTTAGGACATCCATGACACCAGCGTTGTCATTAGAAGACCCTCTGGTAGTGTTCATGTGAATATCTTTTCTTTAGAAAGTGTCATTGATCCAGGTGGATTAAGTATGGAAGGCAGGATTGCAGACACTATGCAAGGAAAGCAGCCAAAATTTTGCAGAAACGATTGTTTGGAGAGAGAGAGAGTCATTTGTTGCCACAGATTAATGATGCTCAGGCTCATCTCATTTTCTCTGGCAGTTCACCCTATTCTTTGGATTCACTATTTGTTTCTACTAACATTTTCAAAAATACCATCTAGCAAAAGTCTGTAGAAATCACCTCTCAACCAACTGAGCTTGGACTCTTTCCAACTGTTAGATATAAGCTAGCCTCCTTCCATTCCTGCAACAAAAGGTGCCTTTGATGATATATTATCCTCTGGAAACATGGGACTAGATTCTCAGTTGCTATAAATTAGTGTAGCTCCATTGACTGTTATATAGAAATGCTGATTTACACCATGGGAGGATCTGACTCAATGACCCAGAGATCTTGTAGGAAATTATAGACTGATGTCACTGGTTTCCCCACTGGAACTATGGAAGATAGAGTGCTTGATTTTTGTTTTATTTTTTAAAGCAAAATCATGGACCAAAACCAGATTATATATGTCTTTGAATCATCTAATCAGGAGTGTGTGGTTTGCTCCTCCTTGAAACAAGCATTGGAGGGGGATAATGTGGACCTACAAATCTGTGGTTAGTTTAATGTCTACTGACATATTCTCTGTGTCAATACCTGGCTCCCATGTTCCAGAGCAGCATGACTCAGTGGAATCGCTGCTGGAGGTAAACATCAAACATATCCCTGCAAAGGTGAAGGTGGAAAGGAAATAATGCTGAAAGAGTGGACATTAATGCTAATGGATATTTCCCCCGTGTGTTTGGAGGGGACGAATGCCACAAAAATAAGCTGTCCTGTGTTTTTGCCTAAATCCCAGCCTCTTCCTGTCCCTCACTCCAGACTCAAGCACTCCATATCCAAGTGGACCATTCAAAATCCACTTGGTTGGAGAGTGGTATGATGCCATTTGCCCCTAAATCCCCTCCTAATAATGCAAACTTGACCATTCCCACAGTTTTTCCAGGACTTCCATGGAGAGAAATGGATTAAATTATCTGGACAAAAGAGAATACACACAGGGATTTTAGGTTGAGTATATAATTTTAATCGCTTGCAGGTAGCAAAATATCCTCTGCTTACAGTACCCCGATATTGCCTAAATATTATAAAATCCTCATGGATCCATGATTAAATTTGTGTTCTTACTACTGGACTATTTACCCAGTTCTTGATCAATATTTAAGGTCTACCTGAAATGTCATAAATAGTCAGGATAGCCTAACATAAGAACAACCATACTGGGTCCATCTAGCCCAGTATCCTGTCTTCTGACAGTGGCCAATGCCAGGTGGCCATTGGGAATGGACAGAACAGGTAATCATCAAGTGATCCATCCCCTGTCGTGCATTCCCAGCTTCTGGCAAACAGAGGCTAGGGACATCATTCCTGTCCAACCTGGCTAATAGCCACTGATGAACCTATCCTCCATGAACTTATCTAGTTCTTTTTTGAACCCTGTTATAGACTTGGCTTCACATCCTTTGGCAAGTTGTTCCACAGGTTGACTGTGCATTGTGTGAAACACACAGTTTCTATTTCTATTTCTAGAATAATAATGGCCAAAAATATCTTTCACAAAAATTTGTGAAAAGTGTGTCCATTTTCTCTTGCTTGAAAAATGTTGAAATTCAAAGATTTTTGACCAGTTCTACTTATTTCTTGAGCTACTTTATCTACATGCTAGCAATACATGGTAATTTGGCAGCACTCCTTTTTTTCAGAGCAGGCTTTTATGATATGGTGCTAAGACCACTTGAATGTTAGCAGTGTAGCTGCAATGTTTCTGGAAACTGCTGGAATAAGGGTACTAATTTTTCCCAGTGTAGATGCACCTCAGCGGTAATGCTCCTTCTGTAACATGGGACAAGTCTGTACATCGCTGTTCATTTTAAAATGAAAGCTAATGATACATTTATAGTAAAACCTGCTTAACATTTTTGTGCATACAATAAGTGATAATTATGGAACACTTGAGATGAAGGGGTTCATGTTGAATTAACTATGATGATATGAATTAAATGTCAGTAGAGAGTAGGGTAATTGATGTCTGGTGAATGGGAAACTCCCCAGGACGGTGTTAGTGCCAGAAAGAAAGGTGATTAATAGAGTATAAATGCTGGTGTGATCCAATCTACAAGCCCTGATGAAGGCAGGTAGAGTTGAAAAGTTTGTGGGACTGTTTCCAGATGAGAATAAGAGAGGCTTTGCTGTTCCCAGCTGAGAATAAAGAAGCTTTAAAAAGAAAATATATAAATGCAGATAGAATCCTTTCAAACATTAAGGAGTGCTACAAAACTTAGATTTTTAATGCACAGCTGCACGTAGCTTAATAATATGATCCAGAAAGCCCCCTTTAACATATATTGCAGCCACATTCATTTTGGATAATTTTGAGGGAGAGGGGAAGAAAACTTGGGTGGGGGAAAGTGTCCCTTTTATTCCCCATGTACAGAAGACAGTATGCTGCAATGGTCAAAGCAAAGACTCAACAGACCCAGTTCTGCCCCTGGCTCTACTGTGGGCAAGTCACTTGACCAATCTGTGGGTCAGGTTCCCCAATTTGTAAAACAGATTATAGTGCTATTATCCATGTTGTAAAGTTATTTTATATCTCCAAATGTAAAACACTATAAAGTATTATTATGTAATATTTTGATAGTTTTACTTTCATGGTAGCCATAAGTATAGTCATTACAGTATCCTAGCATTATTATGTTTGTATAAATTATGGACAGTACTTACAGACATCAGTCTCCACTACACAGCCCTACTTCATCCCCTGAGCAGATCAGGCCCTTGCACCAAATGAGGCTGGGTCCCTATGGAAAAATAAAGACTGTACCATAATGCACGTGCACAAGGTGGGGGCTGAATTAAAGTTGCACAGGCAACTTTAGTTCTGACATGTCTGAACTTCTGGGTGCTTGACTCTGCCACCTTTTAATGTAGTTTTTTATGTAATTCTATAGTACCTCTCTACCCCGCTAGAACACTGTCCTCAGCAGCCAAAAAATCCTACCACATTATATCGAACTTGCTTTGATCCGCCGGAGCGCGCAGCCCCGCCCCCACCGGAGCGCTCCTTTACCACATTATATCCGAATTCATGTTATATCAGGTGACGTTATATCAGGGTAGAGGTGTATATACATACACATGTACCATTGTATAACCACAGTATGTCACTTCATTGCTTCTTCCATCTAGAACTACACAGAAAGGAAATGAAGCTTTTCTGTATGTTTCTTGCTGTAGTTGAAATCTGTAGGTTCCTGGAAGCCTCAGATTCATGCAGAGTTTGAACTCTGATGTGAATTTGGTCCACGTCATTTTAACTGACACACCAAACAGGAAGAACAGAGGGAAATTAAGAGTTCCCTAAGGCCACAAACAATGATCTAATTTTCAGAAATGAAGTCTGACACAGAGATCTGTAGAGAATACACTGTGCCTATAGGTCACAAACAGGGACATTTGATTTTACCAAAAATGTATATCAGGCCAAACAAGAAGGTTGTTTCTTTAAAATAATAATTTGAGAATAGTTGTCAAGAGATTTGAGGTTCATTCATTGTGTCTGCTGTACACTTTGGCACCACAAAACCCCTATGGGGTTTATGAATGTATATTTTTAAATCCATAATAACAGCACCAAAAAAATGCAGTCTGGAGAATCAATCCTTCTGCCCATGTTTCTTGTAAAATTTAAAAAACAGGGCTGCTACCACACATGCAAAAGCATTCTAATGATCATCATATACCCCAGCACTGACAAAGGTGGAAAACAACTTAGTTTATACCTGTTGGTTACGTCCATATAAATCCCATATGTTTCTAATAATCCATTCTATGGAGTTCAGAAGTTCAATACCGATGTTTTAAAAGTGCATTAATTTTACATGATCAAAATAAAATGAAAAAATTAGCATCTTAATTTCTGAGTTTGCTCATTTTAAATTGAAAGGAGGCCATCACTATGCTATATCTACAGGTTAAAGACCTATATGCACATGTATGAATTGTACATATACATATACAGTTATGTACACACACATACATAACCCAGTTGAATACAAACAAATACACAGAAGACATTTAAAAGTTGTATATATTTTGTATGGCATCTGACATTATGGACTGGAAAAGCGGTCCCCATGCTTCTGTATTTGCCTACATACCTGTCCCAGATAGTACAAAGTTTATGGCAGATGCTTGCCTGTGAATTAACAAGCAGGAACTAATTATAATACTTTATATAAAGATTTTCATCCATAGATCTTAAAGAACTTTATAAAATTGGGTAAGGATCATTATCCCTTTTCTAAAGCAGAGAAGTTAGGGGCCTGATTTTTCAACGTACTGAACATCCTCAACTCCAGTTGAATTCAAGGGATAAAATCCTGGCCCTACTGAATGGCCAAACACCCACTGACTTCAAGGGGGCAGCATTTCACCCAAGATGAGCAAGCCAGTGGCAATGGGGAGTCAGAGAATCCAGGTCTTCTGACTCTAGTCCCATGTGCTAAGACAATAATGAATGTTTGGGTTCTGCTTTCTCACTCACTAAGGGTGCATTACAGTTATGAACTCAGCCTTTTGGATTTTGTGACTGTTCTGAGATTAGGGTCACTTGGCTAGCAATGTGACACTGAGCAGCTGCACCAGTGGAGTTTAGTTTTTTGTTTGCAGCATGGCTTGATGACTAAGGCACAGAGGCTCACTAATGGTAGGCGGTATATAGGCCACTCTTCGGTGAGGTCATTAAAACTGCCATTATCTAATTTTCCTGGATTAAAAAACAAAACAAAACACTTTTCTGAAATTGCACATTTGATGATGGAGATTGAGCTAATAAAACATCCCTGTGTAGCGGGCAATGAATTGTGAGACCTGGAGTACAAACCCCAGAGAGTGCAGCCAGTTAAGCTAATTTATTGACTGAGCAATACAGCATGCTGCATAAGAGTGATTTATATTGTGGCTGAGTTTAAAATGGGCTGGGCACTTTCCAAATACAGCAAAAGACACAATTCTTGTTCCAGAGAATAACTCTGAACAAAACATTATGGTTGTTCTTTCAATAGTTTACAACTGTACATTGACTTTATACATATTTCAAACTTTAATACATAGAAGAAAAATGCTGCTTTTAACCATCTTAATTGAAATGAAACAAGCACAGAAGCAGTTTCCTTGTCAATTTTTTTTAAAAACTTTCCCTTTATTTTCTGAGTAGTTTACGTATAACACAGTACTGTCCTGTATTGGCTATCTTTTGTCTCTGCTGCTGCGCTGCCTGATTACGTACTTCTGATTCCAAATGTGGTGTGTGGTTGACCGATCAGTTCGTAAGCCTGGTATTCGTAACTCTGAGGTTCTATTATAGTCTAAAAAGACAAAGATAAACATCTGGAGGATGCTGAGTGATCAAGTTGATTGATAGGTACGTTTCTTTTAAGTTTCTGTGGCCTTTTGAGTTTTTTTAAAATGTACACACACATTAGAGTCCCTCTTTCCCTCTACCAATCAGTCTTCACATCTACCCTACACAGCAACTCCAGCTCCAGTTCCCCTTTCTTTACGCTCCTCCCACCCAGCATGTGACCAACCTCATCATTCCTAAATAAATGAAATAAGTATCGGACTTAGCCATACACAGTGCAGTACAAATAGATTATAATGGGCATCCAGTGCCCTATGTATTTTTCAATTGTGCAGAATTTGCTGCTCACTTCATCTCTTGCAGAATTAATGCTCCAGCATCTCAGTCCTTATGGTTAGGGCGTTAACCTTGAAAATATTAGGTGAGTGTAAACTGATACAGTAATACCTGCCTGACTCTGTTGAGAGCCTGAAATAATAGCTCAGAGAGGTGTGAACTACTACATTAATGTTGATCAGGGTCCCCTGAATTAGTGTGCATGCTCCTCCAGTGTTTAATGGAGCCAGGCAGCATGGCGAGACAAGAAATAAAGTCCAAGTGGGGAACCAAAAGTGCAAGCTGGTGAGCTGGCCTGCCTAGAGAATAACACAGCAGCTGAGGTTCAGCTGGAGAAGGAGGGGAAAAAAAGGTTTAAAAAAAAAAGTCACCACTTTTCCAAAGGGAAAAAAAGGAAAGTAAGATAATAGTTTTTCCTCCCATGAGTTTCTTTCCCTTTGTTTTTATATTTATCACCGTTTTCCAATGGGAAGAAGAGGTGATGGGGCGAGGGGTCAGAATACAGATTGCCCAAAGCCAAAGCCTCATTGGAATTGGCCCCATCATGTAACTGGGGAGGCTGCCTGAGGCACCAGCTCAGAACTAATTACTGCTGTTTCTGAAATGTTGCCCCATCAGCTAGTAGGGATTGCTACATTGATTGTCTCCATTCCCCTATATGATCAGAGGAGGAAGAAAGGGCACAAGTCCCCACACCAGAAAGAATCAAGCAGCAAAGCGACAAACTACCACACCATCCCCTGGAAGCAGTCCAAGGCCAGAGGAAAGCACATAGCCGCCTGTCTTAGCAGGGATTGGAAGACAGGAGCTGGCGAGAAAGAGCAAGTGTAGAGGAAGACAGCAAATGAGCAGGAGCTGTTTGTGTGGGGGAGAAGCAGCCATGTGAGAACGGACAGTTATCTTTGTGTGTGCACAAAGGGGTTTGAATAGGGTCCTGGGCACATTCTACAGACAGGTGCATCGTAGGAGTGTTTCATTTATTAGCTCCACCCTCTTTGGCAAGGAGACAGAGCCCAGAAAATGGATAGAACACTGATGACAGAGTATGATTTGGGCCTAAGAATGAGAAAGTAGTGTAGAGAGAAACCACAATTATCGACGTTGAGAGCAGATGGTATGAAACAGGATTAGCTACAATGACACTGTATCAAAATATTGGGGAAGCAGGGGAATCTCAGTGGTAATTTGTGAGTTGCACTTTATGATACAATACTTGTAATTACAGTGTAATTATTCTTTCTGACACTTATATTTAACACTGCTTCATGAAACTGGAAGGTTGGCTACATAACTGAATTATTTATTACCTGTTTAGTTTCATACTTTGTCTGCACATTTTTAAAATCCAGGTACACTAGCTATATTGCTTTTACATTCAATCAGGTACCAGAAGTTAACCTTCCATTTGTATGAAATAATGCTAATAACACATATCAAAAGCATATTCATATTTCAATTACAGTGTAATTACAGTCACTGGGCCAGGTCTTCAGCCTGTTCTAGCTGCTTTGAATTGGTAAACTGGATGTCACATCCCTAAGGCCTGCCAGTCTCTGGCTGTTTGAAGGCTACGATTGATTAGAGCAGCCCTGAACCTTCTCTCATTTATACCAGAGACTGACAAATCCCTGTCTGGTTCTGGCACCAGGGAAAAAATAAAGGCAAAATGAAGCCACTTTTGCCCCCAAATTTGGTGTTACTTATACAGTAGCATAAATGTAGCCTTAATTCCCTCTTGTAGCTATGGATCAAGTGGAATTTCCCAATGTGGTTTATTATTTTTAGTTAATATTTATATTATGGTAGCAGCCAGAGGCCCTGTTTGGGGACCAATTCTGCAAACAGAGAGGAAAATATAGTCCCTGCCCTAAAGAGAAACATGTGAATGGAGACTGAGGAAACAGCCAAATATGGACATTTTTTACAATCACATGCCAGTAAGTGAAGTGGCCTCAGCCTAGCCATCATACACTGGCTGATGTCTTGTAGGTGTCACAGTGGTATGACCCAGCCTGAAGCAGCATTTTGATATTTTTTTCTTCTGATTTGCACTCATACAAACAGGAGTAAAATTTACAAACAAGAACAAAGTTAACTCTGCTCAAATGAAACTATTTTGGAATGAAGCTTATGCGAATTATATCAGTTCCATGGTTAGATTAGTTTTTAGTTATTTAATTAACAAGAATATTTTTGTTATCTTGTAATAAAAATATAACATTCCCATTATCCAATTGTCTCTCTTGTAAGTCATAGCATATATAATCACACTTGAAAATGCAGAAGTCTTCAAACACTGACAGTGTCATGGTTGTTTGGGATTCATTGAAAAAATCCTGTCTTTGCATTTCCTCAGATTTTGGCATTGGTTTACAAAAAAACATGTTCATCAGAAGAACACAGGGGCTGATATGACAGCAGAAATAAACCAGGTATCAATTGGCCTGATCTCTGACAGAATATCCTTTAAGTGAGGAATAAATATTAAACATAACCAAATGATGGCTATGGTAGAACATTCTGTTTCTATTCAGTGAGTGCTATAATGAAGAAAAAGGCCTAGTCATACAGACTTGAATGAGTCTTTTTTCAGAGATTTGACAGCAAAACAATTTTTCAATTGTGTTCTTTGGATTTGAACCAAAACAATTTTTCAGTTGCCTGCTTTGGATTTAAACCAATCTTCTTCACTATGGAGAGTGTTCCATCCCCCCTCCCCACCACCCAGTCTCCAGACCTCACACAGAGTGATTACACAAGCTAGACACATGCATCAATCGTTTTTGCCACAGTCGTGCAACTGGAATGGTTGTATTTTGCCACTTTGGCAAGTGCAGACTTCAGTTCTAAATGTAAGAATATAAAAACCTCCTAATTTATTATCAATAGCTGCACGAGCCATGGGGCGGCTGCTGCAATACAGCTGAACATCGATTTTTCATTTTTGAGACGTGGCTCATGGATTGGTTTAATAGAATAAATCCAGATTGGCTGCAAAACTGTGCACCTCTTTCCAAATGCAAAGGCCATAAAAGATAGATGCTGGGTTTGTAAAGGTTGTTATAGCAAAACTGAACATTGACGCTAATGGACTAATCCATCCCCAAGTGCATGGCTTGAGTTTCTGGGCTAGGTTCCACAAGGGCAGGAGATTCCACAAGGGCAGAAAGAAAGAAACTCTCCCTCGATTATGGCCACCATAGATTCCAAGGCTAGAAGGGACCATTGTGATAATCTAGTCTGACCTCCAATGTAGCACAAGACATAGATCTTTCCCAAAATAATTCCTAGAGCAAAAACATCCGATCTTGATTTAAAAATGGTCAGTAATGGAGAATCCATCCTGACGCTTAGTAAATTGTTCCAATCGTTAATTAGCTTTACTGGTAAAAAAATTATGCCTTATTATTTGTCTAGCTTCAACTTCCAGCCATTGGATCATGTTATACCTTTCTTTGCTAGTTGAAGAACCCATTGTCAAATATTTGTCCCCCCTGTAGGAATTTGTAGACTGGAATCAAGTCACCCCTTAACCTTCTCTTTGTTAAACTAAACAGATTGAGCTCTTTGAGTCTCTGTCTATAAGGTATGATTTCTAATCCTTTAATCATTTTTGTGGCTCTTCTCTGAATTGTCTCCACTTTATAGCCTCCTACTGTGGAAGCTACTCCTCCATTCTATATGGCCAGTAGATCTGCATACCTGTGGATTCAATGGTCCTGCACATCCCTTATCAAGCCCCTTCCCAGCCATCATCTCTCCCTTGGATGACAGCATGTTGGCAGCCCTCACAAAGGAGTGGGCCAAATATGTATATACACACAGGACAAATATATCCCATGCAGAAACTCCTTGAATCCTGGGCCATTTTGCACAAACAGCATTTTTCCCTTTGCCTCCCTTTCCCCATTTTCTCTTCCCCCCTCCGCCCCCATTTTTCCTTATGGTCACTGAAAAGGGAATTTTTAAAACAAGAGCTGAGCATTTCTACATGAAAATTTCTTTTTAAAAAAGTGGGTGAAATTGTTGACTAGCTCCAGTTATAAGGAGGCCATTGTATGTGTGCATCAATTAGAGATAGGTGAACCTTATGGAGTGCGAGGTTTTGATTTAGAAAGCCCCACAAACTACTTATGAGGATCACAAACCCGTTTTTCTCAGGACTTTTAATCCATTTGATCTGGCACAAGAAGTTGCCCTGTAGATGGTGAGCTCTGTGCTGTCTTGTGACATCTGTAGCCATATTGGAACCCATGGGACTACACAGCATGTAAATCAGTTCAGAATTTGACCCAGTGTGTTTATGTAACCCACACTAAGAAAGCAGTTGTCTTTGTTATCCTCTAATGACTGATCCATATAAAGGATTTGAGTATATTATGGCTTCCAGCTAGAGGGCTTAGGGTCAGATTTTCAAAGGTATTTAGACACCTACAAATATAGGTAGCCACCCAGTAGGATTTTCAGAAGTGCCTAGGCAGGTTGGCACCTAAGTCTTAGTGATTACTCCAATGGTTGATGGAAATATAAATCAGAATAGTCAGCTGCTTTAGACATATCTTCTACTATTTCAAACGGCTAGTCCTAAACTCAGACTCACAGCAGCAGTAGCATACTGAAGAATTATATTCATAGTACTGAACAGTAGTTCAGAGCACTTAATATATTCTGGGTATTTTATTTTACTGGTTGCACAAAAAACAACACTCTATTGGAGTTTGTTAAATTGCAAGAACATGCATATGGTTTATTTATTCCATAATTACACTAACATTAGTACACTAACACCCAGATCTGAGCAAATAATTCACAGCAGATAACTTACTCAAACTTTGGGGGCCTTCTTTTGGTTCATGGCAATTCCATGAACAGTGTCACAGTTTTGAGGTAGCTGCATCTTTGATTGCCCTCTGTGGTCCGGTCTAGGAATGCCCTTTTAGGTATCAGGCCCCAAGCCCTCACTTCTCTCTGAGCAGGACATGTGGCCCACTCCCTTCTGGCTGGGGTGTTAGGTTACATCTCTCCTGCAATTCACTGTGATTATCCCCAACTGTCTGAGCAAGCATCTATCCCCTGTGCTCTGCTTCCTCTTCAGTGGTTACAAGTGACCACAGAACTCTTCCAAAGCAGAATATATTTATTTAAAGCCAAAATCATACAGAGAAAACTTAAGACAATAAAAAGGTCTAAAAGCATACTAAATGTACCAAAAGTTGTCCATCTTTCATGTGGGGGAGTTTGGCAGGTCAAAGTGCTTCAGCAAGGTTGGGCTCTCCTTGGACAAAAGGTCATGTCCATTCCCTGGATGAAAATGAAGACCCTCTGTCTTTTTTACCCCAAGTTCTTTCTTTGTCTCCTGCATCTCTTGAAACCTGGCCTGAACCAGTATGTGCAAACCATCCCTTCTGTGCCAGGGCTCTGGTGAGAAGCTGGATGAATCCCATCCTTCTGTTGTTTTTGTTGGGAATTGGTCCTGCTTTGAGCAGCGGGTTGGACTAGATGGCCTCCTGAGGTCTCTTCCAATCCTGATATTCTATGATTCTATGAAACAGTGTCCCATCCATTTAATAATGATCATACCTGGTGTGAAAGCTGAGGTACTTAACATTTTCTCTCTCTGTCAACTCATTGCTTCAGTGTCCTCAGAGCCTTTTATGTCTTCACCTTCTGTGCTTTACTTGTGCAATTAGCTGTTTTTTTTCTCCAGGGAGGAAGCAGGGGAAGGAAGAGAAAACCCAATGACCCCAAAGTGATAGAACTATAAAATTAAAAAAATTCTTGAAAATGTTATTGAGTTTGAACTACTGACACAATGATGCTTAAGATAGTTGGTCGAAAAATGGGGGGGCCAGGGTCAGAAAAAAGTAAAAGTTACTCTTTTTCAGCATTCAAAATGGAACAGTTTATTTTTTTGCAAATTTTTTGAAAATTCCTTTTCATAATTTCACATTTGTTTTCCCTTCTTTTTCCCTCTTTTTTTCCTTGTTGATATTCAGTACAACAAAACAAATAGTGTCTAGGGTTCTGACTACATCCCTCACATCCCCCATTTTTCCTAATTCCCACCACTGTTCTTTTTCCACTCCATCTTTTCAAACCTTCTCCAACTTCTGAAAAGTTATAATTAGCATTTCATTTTCCCCTTTGACACTCAGAAACTTTTTAAAACTTCCTCAACTTTTGAAAAGTTAGTGGTTTTTTTTTTAAAGGGACAAGGTGGGTGAGGTAATATCTTTTATTGGACCAACTTCTGCTGGGGAAAGAGACAAGCTTTTGAGCTACACAGAGCTTTTCTTTCACCAGCAGAAGTTGGTCTAGTAAAAAATATTACCTCACCACCTTGTCTCTCTGAGACCAACATTGCTACAGCAATAATGTAAATAAAAAATAAGGGAAAGTGAAAAGACATCCATTGACTTCACAATAGGGCCAGGATTTCATGCACAGAATCATAAATACATAGAAAAGTAGGGAAGGAAGGCACCTTGAGAGGTCATCAAGTCTAGCCCCCTGCACTGAAACAGGACCAACTAAACCTAGACAATTCCTGACAGGTGTTTGTCTAGCCTGTTATTAAAAACCTCCAGTGATGGAGATTCCACAATCTCCCTTGGAAGCCTACTCCAGGGTTTAATTACCATTACAGTTAGAAAGATTTTCCTACTGACTAACCTTAATCTCCCTGGATGCAGATTAAGCCCATTACTTCTTGTTTTACCTTCAGTGGACAAGGAGAACAGGTGATCCCTGTCTTTTATATTACAACCATTAATGTATTTTTACACTGTTATCAGATCTTCTTTCAATCAAGACTAAACATGTCCAGTTTTTTTACCTTTCCTCACAGGTCAGATTTTCTAAATCTTCTGTCAGTTTTGTTGATCTGATCTGGACTGTCTCCGATTTGTCCACATCTTTCCTAGACCTGGACACAGTACTCCAGTTGAGGCTTCACCAGTGCTGAGCAGAGTGGGAGAACTACCTGTTAATACACCCCAGAATAATATTAGCTGTTTTCTCAACTGCATCACATTGTTGACCCATATTCAAGTTTATTATAAGTCACAGATCCTTTTCTTCAGCACTACCACCTGGCCAGTTATTTCCCATTTTGTAGTTGTGCATTTGATTTTTCCTTCTTAAGTTTAGCTCTGTACATTTATCTTTATTGCATTTCATCTTGTTGATTTCAGACCAATTCTCCAATTTGTCAAGGTCATTTTGAATTCTAATCCTGTTCGCCAAAGCACTTGCAATCTCTCCCAGTTTAGTGTCATGTGCACATTTTATAAGCATACTCTCCTTTCCATTATCCAAGTCATTAATGAAAATATTGAATAGTACCAAACACTGGATTGACTCTTTGGGACCCCATTAACTATATCCTCCCATTTTGACATTGAACCATTGATAACTACTCTTTGAGTACGGTCTTTCAACCCATTGTGCACCCATCTTATAATAATTTCATCTAGTCCACATTTCCCTAGTTTGCTTATGAAAATGTAATGTGGGACTGTATCAAAAGCCTTAGTCAAATCAAGATATTTCACACCTACTGCTTCACACTTGTCCACTAGGTTTGTTTTTGACAAATTGAGTCTGGCTATTCCTTATAACCCTACCATCCTCTAGGTGCTTACACATTGATTGTTTCATAATTTGTTGCAGTATCTTTCCAGGTATTGAAGTTAGGCTGACCTGTCTAATTTCCTGGGTTCTCCCTCCACCCCCACCTTTTTTTTAAAGGTAGATACTATGTTTCCCATTCTCCAGTCCTTTGGAACCTCACCCATCCTCCATGAGTTCTCAAAGATAATTGCTAACAGTTCAGAGATTGCTTCAGCTAGTTCCTTAAGTACTATAGGATGAACTTCATCAGGCCCTGCCAACTTGAAATACATCTAACTTTTCTAAATATCCTTCAGATATTTCTGTTCTTTCCCTATTTTGACATGAGTTCCTTCCACCCTTGTTGTTAATATTAATTGTTTTGCATAACTGGTCACCATTAACCTTTTTAGTGAAGACTGAAGCAAAATAGGTATTAAACACCTCAGCCTTCTTGAGGTCATCAGTTATTAGCTCTCCTACACTTTCCTTAGTTTTTCTCTTGCTTCTAGTGTATTTAAAGAACATCTTATTGTCTTATGTCCCTTGTTAAGTATATCTCTTTTGTGCCTTAGCCTTTCTGATTTTGCCATGTTCAGGGAAGTGATAAAAGTTTCAATAGTACAGCTTGGGCAAAAAAGTTTGCTGCATGTCTCATTTAAACATAGCTACAGCTCTTAAAAGAAAGAAAGAAAGAAAGAAAGAAAGAAAGAAAGAAAGAAAGAAAGAAAGAAAGAAAGAAAGAAAGAAAGAAAAGACAACCTTAGGGAGGTTAGTTACATTTTTCTTTCAAATATTTCCTTGAAAGTTGGGGAGTAATTGTAAATACAATTCATAAAGAAGAAAATATCAGTTATTATATGTGTGTCTATGAGCATGTGGGCAGGATGTAGCTGAACCCTTTTTGCCTGTTGTAGAGTTGATCAGAGGACTGACCCCTGGAGTTTACTTGATTGGTATACAGTAAAACAGGACTACAGCCACTTTTTGTTGCATTCAAAAAGCCAAATATAATCTTAATGTACTTTCTAGAAAATACATTATTATTTTAAACAAAGAAGATGAAAGAGAGAGAGAGAGAGAGAGAGAGACTTTTGCACTTCCAAACTTATTTAGAAACTATCATCCCCCTCCCTCTCGCTCTGTGTGTGTGTGTATTTGCCAGCAACGTAGAAATCCAATAGTTATATGAAGACTTTATGCAGAAATGCACATAAGGCATTAGTCTGGTGCACACTTTACAGTATACTGTGACATCTCAGTTTGTGATGCTTCATGCAATCTACTTATTTATTAGTATTAGCGCTCAAAAGCCCAAGCACACAGAGTACAGTGCTTTTATAATTTATAAGGGGGTCAATTTTAACTGATTATACAGTATCAAGACTGTCTCCCCCATCATTAACTCGAATGACTCCTTCATAGATGCATGAATGATACATATCATTGCAGATGCAAACTGTTAACTTATTTACATTGTTTTGCAATAGTGAACAAATTTACATTATTCTTCAAATTTCCCTTCAGTTTTTCCTTTCTGATTAATACAAGAGCTGTCCAGTGAGATGGTGTCAATATCACTATAAGCTCTAAAAAAGAAAAACACTTGACAACTTATACATTCTTCATTCTTATCATTTTACCCATCATAAGGCTCTCCTTAGAACACACACATACACACACAAATATCTTGTCACTCACAGATAATACATTCATTTTCCAACTACAATTTTTCCTCTCCCAACAGTTTCAACTATAATTTATTGGCAGAGCTGAGTCTTAGAATGAGCACTGCATTCATCACTGGACAAAGGAGTGCCTTTACTGCTCATCCATTTTAAAGGCCAGGATGGAGCTGACCTCTCATTCATCGTAAATTTTTCAGCAGATTGTTTAATTTACTTGTGGATGAACTGAATGAGGCTGGAGTCTATCACAGGGTTTTTCACATTTTATTGTGCAGGGAATTCATAGTTCTGAAGCTTCACTCTCATTACTGAACTGCTGCATTTGAATGTACCTTATTTGTAAGAGCTAGCATGGTGGTTTAAAAAGAGCTTCCCAAGAGGGCTGTAATTTGAACTAAGTAATAATTAACCTAGTTACCTAATCCTTCATGATGAAAGGAGCTATATATTTATTTTTGCTGCAGCAGAAGGTGACCTAATATTGATTAAAAACCCAAGATTCCTACCCGAAACTGCTTGCAATACAATTTAGACAGGGTATGACAAAGACGGGTAAAAAACCAGTAAGATGGACACCATGGGTTGCAGCAAAGGCATGGGTGTAGCATGGTGGAATATTAAAAATAAACTACTCTTTTTCTTGTCCAGGGGCATTATAGTAGAGGAGAATCTTCAGGAGGGGTTTAAATAAGGCGTGGTTAATGGTTTTTGGACTTTAAAGCTCATTTACAAACTATCCTACAGTTCTTCCTCTGGAATGCTCACAGGGCTAGGTTGTGTAATTTCCGCCACACTAGAAGGGAATGTACATCAGGTTCAGTCTTTCCCAGTGCTGCTTGGTGTGAGTGGATGGGTGCACTCTCCACACAAGCCATTAAGATGGTGTAAGTTGCTTCTCCACCCACTGTGTATCTGCCCAGCTCCCTAGAACAGCAGAGAAAAGTTGTGTTCTATCTTTATACATCCTGCACAAGGCTGGAGGGAGCAGTTCTCACCACATGTATATAAAAGGGCCCTGGTTTTCCCAAAGAGCTGAGCAGCTGCATCTTCAGTTGGAGTCAAGAGCAGCAGTGAGTTCTCAGCACTTCTAAAAATCAGACCCTTTATTGAGGTGCCAAACATGGTCTTGACCCAGATCCTCAAAGGTATGTAGGTACCTAATTCCTATTGAAATCAATGAGAGTTAGGCACTTAAATACCACTGAGGATCTGGGCCTTACTTTAGGAACCCATTTAAATCTTGGTCCAAGTGTGTAGCTGTAAATGACCCCATGTTTCTGGTGTGTGCCACTCAATTAACACCAGAAAGGTGTACAAATACACCTGTCTTTCCTGTGTGATACACTCTTCTTGGAACTCCTAGAGTCCCAGAAAACAAAGAACTCCTCTCTGCAGCCCATAACAGCTGTGGAACCCTTCCTTCCCCAGGCTTCCAATGTCCACGATTTCAATCTCCTAACATGTTGTGAAAACCTCCCCTAATGTATGCTATACAGATGACTACTACTTCACACACAGCTTTCCAAAACTACCATAGGTGTCATTTTAGTTTGGCAGGTACTCAAACCCATATGTCTTCATGCAAGGGGGTCTTGGCAACATGGAATTTGCATGGACTAATATAAGCACTCATAAATTCGTCTGGCATACCAAAGACAGCAGGATAAAAATTTGGATGAATGATTTACTGATGTGTTCAGAGGATAAAATGCACCATACTGTGAATCCTCCTTTTTCCCCACTTCTGGTTATTGCAACAAGACCCAAATTGGGACTCTTATGGAAATGCTTAGTTTTCAAAATAGTCTAACTTACATTAAAAGGGTTATGGTACATTATATATTACTTCTCTATACTTAAGTTACAATCAACTTTAATATTTGTTATCCTGCAGTGTTGTTGTTGCCGTGTCAGTCCCAGGAGAGACAAGGTGGGTGAGGTAATATTTTTTATTGGACCAACCTCTGTTGGCAAGAGAGACAAGTTTTCAAACTACACAGAGCTCTTCCTCAAGTCTGGGAAAGGTTCTCCGAGTGTTACGGCTAAATACAAGGTCGAACTGACAGGTTAGCATAAATAGCACATATCTAAGGGACCATTCAAGGTGAAGTGGCTTGTTCACACCCCTATAGTCAGGACAAAAAGTGTGTGGGGGGGCAGGGCCGGCTCCAGACCCCAGCGCGCCAAGCGTGTGCTTGGGGCGGCATGCCGCGGGGGGCGCTCTGCCTGTCGCCGGGAGGCGGCAGGCGGCTCCGGTGGACCTCCCACTCCAATAACAGTTAATTGCCCCAATAACAGTTATGTTCAGGGCCATTAATGCCCCAATAACAGTTATGTTCAGGGCCAGCTTTAGGATGTGAGGCGCCCGATTCAAAAGAACTGCTGCAGAAATGCCGCCGAAGATGGCGGCAATTTGGTGGCAGCTCAATTGGTTGCCACTGTTTCTGGTGGCACTTCAGCGGAGGGTGCAGGGCCCCTCTTCCAGATGCTGCGGGGCCCTCTTAGGCACGGGGCCCGATTCCCAGGGGAATTGCCCTAAAGTCGGCCCTGGTTTTGTGGGTGAAACCAGATGATAACCACATTCTCAAATGAACTCACACAAGAAAATGATACAAGAGAAAAACACCATATCACCTGTAGATAAACACTTTTCACAAAGCGATCTCTCTGTATGTGACCTAACAGTCCTCATCCTCAAAGGACACCTGCACAACACTTTCAAAAGACAAGCCTGGGAGCTTAAATTCATAACTTTGCTAGACACTAAAAATCATGGTCTTAATAAAGATACTGGTTTTATGGCTTATTACAACAATCTGTAAGCCACTAACTCCCTCTTCTTGTTCTATGACTATTTTAACTTAATGGTCCCTTAGAATATGTTCTAACTACTTATGCTAAACGATCTGTTCAATTTTGTATTTAGCTTTAAGACTCTGAACACCTTTCCCAGACCTGAAGAAGAGCTCTGTGTAGCTTGAATGCTTGTCTCTCTCACCAACCGAAGTTGGTCCAATAGAAGATGTTACCTCACCCACTTTGTCTTTCAAGGATCTCCTCTCCCCTAGTGTCCGTTCAATATGAACCCCTACTATTTTAACCCCTTTTTCTAAAAACCCTGAAGTTGCTGAATTCTTCCTTAGTATAAGTCATTCCATGCTTTGAAGGAATAAACAAATCTCCTCTTTTCCTGGAGAAGTGTACATTTCAAGATGAATAGACCATTTTAACATTGTAACAACAATGCTTCGCCAAGAATGCAGAGATTGATAGTTTCTCAAAAAATTAAAAGTATTTTAAGACATATTTGGTTAACAAAATATCTCAGGTTTCCCACCCAGCCTCAACAGTTGGCTTTTGCTGCACTAACCACTGCTGTTAAATTACATACTGCACACTCCACTTATGATGGTCATGGTTATAATGGACAATTGGTCGTAGCGGACAAAAACAGATCTCCCAAACCAAGCATATTAAATTCAAGACATTCCTCTCTGGCTATAACAGACAAAGTTTGGCCACAGATGACAATTTCTGGGCTTTTTTTGAACACTGTGAGTGGATTGAATAGCAGGGAGAGCTGGTGAGGGAAGTCACAGGAATATTGTATTTTAAAAACATTATCCTTTACTGGGCTGGTTTTGGAAGTTTTGCCATTCTGGTACTCTTAATCAGCCTGACACACCACTGCATACCAGATTGGTGTGGCCCTTTCTGCAACCCCCTTGCTTTTGCACTAGAAAAGACCCCAAATGGGAAGTAATGCCACAGGGAGTGTGAGAGACTGTCTCTGGGTCACAATTTCTTCCTCTGGCTCCTCCTGAGGTGACATAGCTTCAGAATGTCCCATGTACCAGGGCAGAGTCCAAAGGTTCAATTGAGTCCTAAATGACATCATCATTTTTAAATGTACCTGTCTAAAGTTCAATTCCTGTTTTTATTTATACTTGCTGTTTTTATACCTGGTTATAAAATGTAATAATTCTAACTGAAAGATGAGTCTGCAGCTGCCAAGAATGTGAAATAATTATTCTTTGCAGCAGAGCTGGGGAAATTTTTTCAGACAACAGTTTATTTGCCAAAAAATGCACTTTCAGATCGACTGAAACTTTTCATGAATTCCGTGAATGATTTTGGCTGAAGAAAAAAAAAAGAAGAAAATTGAAAAGCTGAATTGTTTTGTTTTGTCATTTTCAAAACAAAACATTTTGACTTTTTGTTTGAAATGACATTTCATCTAGAAATTTAGCTAGATTTATTTCAAAAAACAAAAATATCTTTTTGCAGATTGATAGAGCACCGACAATGCTAGATCTGCAAAGTCCTTGCACGTTTTTGAGTTTGTGGACAGAACCTGTCTGGATGCTGTGAAAGGGTGGTAGAGTAGGACAGGTGTATTGCATCCTCCTGTTCCCACACAAATCCATTTAAGCACAATCATTACATGTTCTAGAACAGCAATTTTTCAACCTTTTTTTCATCTGCAGACCCCTAAAACATTTCAAATGGAGGTGCAGACCTCTTTGGAAATTTTAGACATAGTCTGCAGCCCCCCAGGGGTTTACGGACCACAGGTCTGCTTTAGGTTATTTAGACTATGAGCCATTCAAACCACAGCTTTGACTTCCTAATGTCTGTAAAGCACCTATTACACTCTGGCTATACAAACAATTAACATTCATGAATAATATAAGGCAATTTTCTTATTGCCTTGCAACCATGACTCAGGTGCTGTGGAGTTTGTCCTTCGATTGTAGAACTGACAATAACTTTCAATTGGAAATAAAATGCATAACATTCAAACTGCTTTTTTTTAACGTGGTATTTTTTACTATTATAACAAATCAGCATATCTCAGGAACTTATATAAGTTAGTTCATTGTTGGAAATTAAGCAATACCTTTTAAACGGCATAATCCTGTGACATAAGTCATACTGACTTCAGTGGAAAGATGCCTAGCACTTCACAGGCACAAGCCCAAGTTAAGCATATTTGTATCAATTACTACATTTCTGCAACAGGTACAAAACCTCACAGGTCGGATTTTCAAAAGTGCTCATCTTTGGCCTAACATTGCTCCCATTGAATCCTCTTGGGTGTTTTATCATTGACTTCAATAGAAGCAGAGGCGGGCCAATGGTGAGGGTGTTTTGAAAATCCTCTCATATACTAGTTGGCCTTTATGACCATTGAGACTGTGACATTAAGTCTGAAGGTCAAATGTGAGACTTCATTGGAGGGGGGGGGAAGAAAATGGAAAACTATTTTTCAGATTACATGTGGCAAAAGCTTCATCTCCTAATAGTTGCGAAGTTCAAATGCAAATTCTGTGTTCTTTTCCGGTGGACTTTCTAGTGAAATAATAAAGACATATTTGGGGATTTGTTTTAGAACAGATCCCTTATTCCAAAGAAGGGTAAAATAGAGTGATTTTTTTATCCAGTCGAAGGCCTGATTCTACTTCCATGGAAGTCAATGACTAAATTCCTATTGATTTTAGCGGGTGCAGGATCCTCCCCCAAATTAATTTTGAACTAAAATTGGGCAATTTATTCTTAATAAAAAGAAAGTTAAATTTCTGATCAGGACTGGTTCTGTATACAGCTGTTGATGGGGAAGAGTAACAGACAGAACTGAGTTTCAGCAATCAATGTAAAATAATAAAAAATTAAAAGGGAGAGCCATTCTGTCAATACCACTCCTGTAACAAAGGGAATGCTTGTTTTATATTGATTAGCTCCTGTTAAATAATGTATTACTGCTTCACAACCATGTAGGCTCTCACAGGGTTATTTATTGCAAGCAGTGGCAGTACAGAACTGCTCTTAGTGAACTACAAGATCAATACTGTATCTGTAAACACGCTTGCAAATGCAGTCCCATAGCTCACCATCAAGTCTGCTGCTGCTCCATTAAGCCAGAATAGTGTGAAATAAGGCAGGTTGTTACATTCTGTATATCTTCTTCACCACCCTTCCAGACAACAATAAGCTGCTGCAGCTGTTAAATTAGACTCCATTCAAGAAATGACTGTCTGGTGCATTTCTACCTACTGTTTACAAATCTATGAGAAAAGGTTCCACTAATCATTTAAGCCACTTACAACATACTGGATTTCTATTTAAGGGCAGAAAATTAGCAGTTTCCCCGTGTTCAATCACCAAAGTTAGCCATTTATTTGTGAAGCTGAAAAACATGTTTAAAACTAGGGCACTCAGAACTTCTGAACAGTGGATGTGGCATCACTTACCCACCCCCTAAAAACAAAGGAACTACCCATGATGTTTGCCACTCGTTCACTCTGCTTTGTGTCTGTCTTGTTTATTTAGATTGTAAGCTCTTCGGGGCAGGAACCATCTGTTACTGTATCTGTAAAGTACCTAGCAAATGGGGTCCCGTTCTTGGTTGGCCCTTATGCACTACCATAGTAAACGTGATATATTAATAATCTCCTCAAACAGGCCCTTTGGAATTTTCCCACTGAAGGCTGGACTTGTCAAATGAGTATAAGGGAATTAGATGCCCAACTCCAATGGAAATTCAGTGGAAATTGGGCATATGGGACCTAGATCCTTAAAAGAATATAGGCTCCTAACTTCCATGTGGTAAAATCTGGGTGAAACTCCTTTAAAAGTCTTAGCCTGAGGCAGTGTGGGACTGGCCAAGTGAAGTGCCTCATTCCTATAAAACTGTGTGTGTGTGTGTGTGTGTGTAGAAGGGGCTACAACACAGCCCAAGCAAATGAAGACTAATCTGAGTGCAGGGACCAGCACTGAGTGTAGCACACAGTTAAGCTATAGATTATATTAATGATGCACTTTTGAAAGGGCTGAGCCTTATTTTTCCATTTTTGGGTGGTAATCTGAGGGCATATTGGGACCATGGTATGATTCTATTGAGCCAAATTCCCTGACTTAGATGAGTATTGAGTCTTTTCCCATAACAGTGTCTTTTATTTTTCCTCTGAGATAATTTGGTGTGACAGGAGTGTAACTGTTTGTCACCACTTGCATGCTAAGCATTTGATGAATTGTGGTCTGTTTTATGATACAAGACTTGATCCTGCATGGTGCTGAGTGCTGTTGACTCCCCCTGAGGTTCACAGAAGTAAATGGGATTTGAGGGCCCTCAGCACTTTGCCGGATAGCTTAAAAGATAAAACAATAAAGGACAAACGGTGATGTACAGATTAACGCATATGATAACATTGCACCCAAACTGGTCTGGTCTGATAATGTGTAATTTGTTAATGTATATAAATAGTTGCATCTAATCTTTAGGTCCAATGAAAATTCATCGGTAAAGTCTTAGGTGAGTGTCTTTATTGTAGTCTGTGTCCTCTGTCTGCCAGCTGAAAATAATACCCACCAATTACAATACGTGGCTCCATGCAAGCCAGAGACATGGAACTTAATAGATAAACTAGATGATGTTCTATAATTAGTAAAAATTGGAAATGCAGACAGATGCTGAAAGGAATTATTTCATGTTAATTTTGAATCACACCAAATGGAAAAGAGCATGCTGTAAACTATGCTTTCAGATACCAGGTCACTTTGCAAGGTTCCAATGATAACCCTTCAAAGGAAGATAGCTGGCAGTGGCCTATAGAACATTTCACTGAAAAAGCATGTTGGTTCAGAATGGGAGTGGCTCCAAGATGGGAATGGCTAAAAGTTGTTACCTTTTGAAATCTATTCTGTAGTTTATGGGACATGAGTTAATGATTTCACTAGCGGGCTGGTGTCCACATGACAGAAACCACCATCTGTCAGTCTTTGGGGAGAGTGAGCATGGAACTGAATTATCTTCTTTCTTTTAGAAGTGATCGCTTCTGTAAGGGTTATATAATAGAGAGGGAAGTGTGTACAGAAAATTGCATAATCCATGCTGTCCAGGCTGGGTGACCAGAAGACCTTGGTCCCAAGGCTTATCCATATGGAGCTTGTAGGAACTATAGAAGAAATCCCTCCTTTGTACAGGGGAAAAGGGTTTTACTCCTTATACTTCCTGATCCCAAAAGCAAAATGGGGTCGCTGGCCCATTTTATATCTAAGGGAGCTAAACAAGTTCCTCTAAAATCAAAATTACATATGGTCATTTTAGCTTCCATTATTCCTTCCCTGGAGCCAGGGGACTGGCATAGTGCTCGTGACTTAAAGGACACTTACTTCCATGTGGTGATTCATCGGAACAACAGAATATTTCTGAGATATTGCATCAGTGGTCGCCATTATCAGTTAACAGTGCTCCCTTTTGGTCTCTCAGCTGCCCTGCAGGTATTTACAAAACATGTGGTGCTGGTAAAAGCATTCCTTCAGAGGTCCAGGTCCATGTTTTTCCTTACCAGGATGACTGGCTGACAATGGGTCAATCCACATCACAAGTATTGCCCAGTATAAGTGTAGTCTGATCCAGCTTCGATGCACTCAGCCTGTTGATCAAGTCAATCCTGTCTCTAATACAGAAAATAGAATTTATTGGAGCGGTTTTTACTACAGCAGGCAGGTGCTGTATGAACTCAAATGTGAAGTTGTGGAACTATTAACTAAGGTTTGTAACCTGTCCTTTAAATCGGCTTCGGTACCCAATGACTGGAAGTTAGCTAATGTAACGCCAATATTTAAAAAGGGCTCTAGGGGTGATCCCGGCAATTACAGACCGGTAAGTCTAACGTCGGTACCGGGCAAATTAGTTGAAACAATAGTAAAGAATAAAATTGTCAGACACATAGAAAAACATAAACTCTTGAGCAATAGTCAACATGGTTTCTGTAAAGGGAAATCGTGTCTTACTAATCTATTAGAGTTCTTTGAAGGGGTCAACAAACATGTGGACAAGGGGGATCCGGTGGACATAGTGTACTTAGATTTCCAGAAAGCCTTTGACAAGGTCCCTCACCAAAGGCTCTTACGTAAATTAAGCTGTCATGGGATAAAAGGAAAGGTCCTTTCATGGATTGAGAACTGGTTAAAGGACAGGGAACAAAGGGTAGGAATTAATGGTAAATTCTCAGAATGGAGAGGGGTAACTAGTGGTGTTCCCCAAGGGTCAGTCCTAGGACCAATCCTATTCAATTTATTCATAAATGATCTGGAGAAAGGGGTAAACAGTGAGGTGGCAAAGTTTGCAGATGATACTAAACTACTCAAGATAGTTAAGACCAAAGCAGATTGTGAAGAACTTCAAAAAGATCTCACAAAACTAAGTGATTGGGCAACAAAATGGCAAATGAAATTTAATGTGGATAAATGTAAAGTAATGCACATTGGAAAAAATAACCCCAACTATACATACAACATGATGGGGGCTAATTTAGCTACAACGAGTCAGGAAAAAAGATCTTGGAGTTATCGTGGATAGTTCTCTGAAGATGTCCACGCAGTGTGCAGAGGCGGTCAAAAAAGCAAACAGGATGTTAGGAATCATTAAAAAGGGGATAGAGAATAAGACTGAGACTATATTATTGCCCTTATATAAATCCATGGTACGCCCACATCTCGAATACTGTGTACAGATGTGGTCTCCTCACCTCAAAAAAGATATTCTAGCACTAGAAAAGGTTCAGAAAAGAGCAACTAAAATGATTAGGGGTTTAGAGAGGGTCTCATATGAGGAAAGATTAAAGAGGCTAGGACTCTTCAGTTTGGAAAAGAGAAGACTAAGGGGGGACATGATAGAGGTATATAAAATCATGAGTGATGTTGAGAAAGTGGATAAGGAAAAGTTATTTACTTATTCCCATAATACAAGAACTAGGGGTCACCAAATGAATTTAATAGGCAGCAGGTTTAAAACAAATAAAAGGAAGTTCTTCTTCACGCAGCGCACAGTCAACTTGTGGAACTCCTTACCTGAGGAGGTTGTGAAGGCTAGGACTATAACAATGTTTAAAAGGGGACTGGATAAATTCATGGTGGCTAAGTCCATAAATGGCTATTAGCCAGGATGGGTAAGAATGGTGTCCCTAGCCTCTGTTCGTCAGAGGATGGAGATGGATGGCAGGAGAGAGATCACTTGATCATTGCCTGTTAGGTTCACTCCCTCAGGGGCACCTGGCATTGGCCACTGTCGGTAGACAGATACTGGGCTAGATGGACCTTTGGTCTGACCCGGTACGGCCTTTTTTATGTTCTTATGTTCTTATGTGCTTGCAATGCAAAATCTTAAAGACTTGAAGGTGTATTCCATCACCATGGTCAAAAACTGTTTAAGGCTACTGAGACACATAGCAGCATACACTTGTGTACTCCAATACACCAGGCTACGTTTCAGATTCCTTCAAAGCTGGCTGGCCAAAGTGTATTCACCAACAAGCACCACATAGATATATGGTAGTACACATACCAAATCTGATCTTATCTGAGTGCATTATTAAGAATTATTGCTGCTGCAAGTTTATTACTTGTATTGTAATAAGGCTTAGGATACAGGACCCTGTTATGCTAGGTGCTATACAGTCACAGAATGGGGTTTTAGATATATGGCCTTATATCAGAAAATGTTTGATGTGAAGTGCCTATTCCAAAAGTATATCTCAACTTGTGGGTGTAGAATGAAGTAAATTATTCATTTCCAATATATATTTAAATCCTCTTCAGATCAAAACTGTTCAGCATGCCATACATATTAATATCAGTGGATTGTATGAACCTAAAATAATACATTACAACAACCTCATGTTTCTTAGGCAAAAGGTTCTTGAACAATATGTCAGCTTTTGCTGTGCCCTGGAAACTTCCTTTTCCCACAGCTTTATTGTGTGTGCCAAGAGTGACTTAACCCTGAAATTATTTGTTACATTTGAACAATGAACAAACCAAGCTTACTAAGAAAAGGGGGGGGGGTGCAATATCATTAGCAAGGAGTAGAGCAGAGGACTCTGACATCAGCCTTGAGTGGTGCATCCACAGGTTTTTGCAGTCTCTGGGAAACATCTCTTGTCTGTTAAGTAATATAGGATTTTTGCTGTATCCAAAAGGGTTATATTAGCTGTGCTAGTAGGAACATGCGGGATTCTCTGCCTTAAAATAGGGCCCTGTGTTAAGATGTTAATCAACTGACTGAAACATGGTTGATCATATGCATTTAAAATGTCAAGAATTCTCGGGGACGTATCTCACCAGTGGTTTATAAGCAGAACTTTCCCTGTGGAAATCAGTGGGGAGTTGTGCTTAAAAATCAATGGCCATTAGAAAATAAGTCTAATGTGAAGAACATGTATTCATTTTAATATATATTCACTTCTAAGCTGCCCATCCTCTTTGCAATGGGGAAATAAATCTTTTTGGGGGAAGACAAGGAGGAGAAATCTTTGCTGTAGGTTTCAGAAACAATTGGTGGATGTAAGAGCTGTTCAGCGATTCAGTCAACATATTTCTCTGCAGGTGCTTACATTTTATCAGGTACATTTATCCAGAGAACACCACACAAAAAGAAACCATCATGGTTCAGCCAGGGTCGGGGAAGGTCTGAAGGTTAACCTAAGCCAAAGATCCTAGGGGAAATTATTCTTAATGAAAACTGACATATATATGCCCTTGGCAGCTTTAGAAACAACTGACATAGTTTTCATCTGAACCAAGAAATATTTAAGCTATGCAACAAACTCTGAACAAATTTTGTACTGAGTGACGTTAACCACATAAGAAAACTGAATTCACATGCTTTTTCCCCCCTGCTGACTCCATTACCTAGTAGAACTGGTTTACACTTATCTGACCCTGGGATCACCCTTTCTTTCAAAACCATTATATTTAATGGATTTTCATGAGGCGCAATCTGGGGTGTTGCCTAGTCATTGTCTCAAATGAGGCTCTACTGTTATAATGTAATAATGAATATGTATCGATCCTATCACTGTACAGTGTATGAGTCCCAGTGCAATCTTCCTTTGGAAACAATAAAGGGTGTGTCCACATCATGAGTTCCAAATGGCACTCCTTGCACACCCAAAACTCCTAGTGAAGTTAATGGGAGGCTTTGGGTGTGGAAGGAATACAGCATCTAGTCGTATATTGTTGGAGAACACATAAAAAACAAGGGATTGGCTCAAGTTTGTTCAGCCTAAAGTGAAGCTCTCCATTGCAGGCATATTTACCCTTGACATACACACTAAGCAAAAGGATTGAGAGTTTCAAAGTTGCCTACAGAGTGGGGAGCGTTGGTCACACATTTCCTGCTAAAGTGAATAGGAACTGGGCATCTAACTGCTCCAGGAAGCTTCGGAAATCTCAGACCAGATATATTAGGCCAGATTTATTCCTGGTGTGAGGCCATTGAACTCAGAGGGCACATTTAACTCATTCATTTCCATAAAGGGCTGTAATGGGGAAGAATGTTTCAGTTGCATTTGACAGTTGACCCGAGTTATGGCACCTGGCACCAGCTGAGGATGTGACCCTTCACACCTCACAATCAGCAGGAGGCAGGTTACAGATCACAACATCTTTATTTCAATAATGGGGAGCTGGGAGGCTTTTCAGAGCTGTATGTCACAAATCTTGTTACATAAGAACATGCGCCATGTCAATAACAGGGATTGATATTATTTTTATTTGAGTGGCCTCAAGTAAGATAAAGCCGTGTTGAGCTACAGATTTTCCCTGAACCAAAGAGTTTAGAGTCTAAATCGACATGTCACTGAAAGGGTGGGAGAAAGGAGGAGTTAGCTGCATTGCACACCTAGGGAACTAAGGTACAAAGAAGTTAAATCAGTTGCCCAAAGACACAAAGGAAGTCTGCGGCAGAACTAGGAACTGAATTCAGGTCTCCTCCTGTAGCCCATTCCAATACCTTATTCACAAAATTGTTTCCTTGTTGATGTAACCCAGTACTGAATTTCTAATCTCTCTTGGTGGATGTCCCAGACTATCATGAAAATGGAGCATACTTTAATATACCATCTAACACTAGTGTAAAATCATTTGATGGCAGGTGATGTATTTTCTACATAGTTACATGCTGCTGTTGTATAGCTGAATTAACATGTATATTCCCTTAAACCAGTTCCGGCTGGTGAGTAAACAGGTCTTAGAACACTTCTATTACTTGGAATGGAACTTACCATAGAAAATGTCTGGAGATGTATATGTATATGTGTGCCGTGTGTTTACAGAAGAGACAATTAACAGAATATTATTAATACAGCACTTTGACTCCTTATTTAATCTTATTTAAACCTCAACATCATTTTATATTCTTCAAAGCACTGGCAATAACTCCAATAACTATTTAGAATATCATTTGTTCTGAGCAGCCGGTATGATATATGCTGATATTTGTACTAACAACCAAACCATTTGCCTATTCAGTATCAGCAGCCTAGTGGAGCAGTCTAAGCATGTTCCGAACCTTTCAATGACAGAAGTATTCAGGATAGGTCTATCATTTATTTACCTGCTGTTCATACTACTGACTGATGGGTGGATACATAGCTCAGCTCCAAGTCTCCAGCACTAATTGGTATGCGAGCTGATAAATTCTCAGCATTCCATTCTTATATGTACTGAGGCTCCATCAGTGGGGTCCCTCCCCCAGAAACGGTGACAGAACTGATAGCTTAACCCTGTCTTGAGAGAGCAGAGGTTTGGAGTGTATCATTCTGAGTACTTCTTTGACAGAGTTAGATTTTTTCCCCTCTTATCAGTACCAGGAAGGACTTTGCAGAGTTCTGTATGCAGGAGAGAGATATTACAGAATTCTACAAACATCAGTAACGTTGTCTTTTTAAACCTGGAGTCAGAAAATACTGTTCTACTTTTACAAATAACCTCATTAAAATACAATTAAAAAAATAGTCAGTTGCTACTCCTGCAGCATTTCCATGACGACTTTAATGTAGTCCCTTTGAATCTTCCCTTCTCTTTTTGTGTCTATAAAGGATTCCAATCCCTACCTCCATGCATTTTGCTCAAGCCAGGACTCTGGCTATCCAAAGTAACTCCTATCTGTCAGGCAAACCTTTGATTTCAGTGCAGTTCTCCTACACTATAATAGACAAAGTATTGTCTGATGCACAAAGTAAACAAACTGGGGGAGGGGGAACAACCAGAAATTTTTTTTCTCCAATCTCTTTCATTTATCATTATCTCAAGTGTTATTTGTAACCATAGTAGGTGAAAAAATATTCTGATCTGAGTGTGATGTGTAAATTGATTGTATCCCTATAAGGCACTCATCCCGTTTAGCACTGCTACTGGAGCAGTAAAATATTTACATCTGGAGCCTAGGATGGTGTTGTCCTATTGACTGTCCATCAGGAGGCAATGCAGAGCATGCCAATAAATAAAACAAATCTTCAGCATATATCTCCTTGCATTTCCCAAATGTATAACTGTCTGGCTAGTTGATCACATGATAATCTGAAAATATAGATGTCCCTTTCTGTGCTGGCCTCATGGATATCGATCTACTGTGTCACTCTAAAGCAGGAGTTATGAAATGGTCAACCAAGGCTAAATATAGGGTCTGACTAAGGGAAATGAAGATTTTCTGGTATCACTTGGGAAGAAGACTCCTTCACATGCAAAAATAATGTTACTACAGGAACTGAAATATTCTAATCCATGAAATGATTAATTCCTAAGTGGTCTGGCAACTTTCAATTAGTATTTACAGGTGAACACAGTTTAGAACCAGGATTAACAATATTAGAATCAGATCCAAAAATCACTGTAGTTGATGGGAATTTCCTCACTGACTGCAACAGACTTTAGTCCTGCCCCTTAGATTGTAAACCTTTGGGTCACAGGCTGTATTTTAATATGTGATTTTACAGCCCCCAGCATGATTGGGTCCTCTTTCTAACCGGAGTCTTTGTGTGCTATTTAATACAATAACAAACAAGTACAATAGCCATCAACCAATCTGAATCTCAGCACACATATGACTTATAGTGATAAGAGTCAAGGAGCTCAATCTATTCAGTTTAACGAAGAGAAGGTTAACAGGTGACTTTATCACATTTTGTAAGTACCTACATGGGGAACAAATATATGATAATGGGCTCTTCAGGCTAGCAGAGAAAGATTTAACACAATCCAATGTGTGGACATTGAAGATAGACAAATTCAGACTGGAAATAAGGTGTAAATTTTTACTAGTGAGGGTAATTAACTAGTGGAACAAGGGTCAAGGTGGAGTCTCCATAATTTACAATTTTAAAATCAAGATTGGATGTTTATTCTAAAAGATCTGCTCTAGGAATTATTTTGGGGAAGTTCTATGGCCTGTGTTATACAGGAGGTCAGATTCGATGACCATAGTTTTACTTTAGGCCTTGGACACTATGAAACCATGTTATAGGTCTTTTGCACTAAGAACACCAGGCTAACATTTTCTCTGTTGATATATTGTTTGTATACATCATTACCTCATTGTCATAGTTAACTCAAATGTTTTTTTTTCTTTGCTACATTCATTGCTGCATTTATTATTTTTCAACATAGGCAACGTGCTTGGTGCTACACAACACACACCACACTCTAAAAAGCTTCCATGTACCTGAAAAAAGAAAATAAAGCTTTATAAACTTTTCACCACCTCAAAGGACACTAGCTCCTACATCATGCCATAGGAAGTATCAGGTCTGGATGTCGCTGCATATTGAACCTTGACCTCTGCAACACCAGAAATACTTCTCTAGTAACTGTTGTGTGAAAATGTATGTAATTAAATCTGGCACCTCTACTTCTGACTGTTGCTGATGAGAAGGATTTGCTGGTTTTAAGCATCTTCTCAGTGGAGGCTAATGTAAACCAAGTGCTGGAAGTGATAATCTTAAAATAGAAATGCCCATGAAAATGTGATGAGGACTATTCCCCTTTACCCTTGTATACTTTTCTTATGAAATGTTAGAATTAAAGCTAATTCATCCTGTGGTTATTATTAAAATACTTGCTATCACAAGCTGCCGTCGTATAGGCTATAGAACAACTCCCAATTGTCGGGAAACAATTCAAGGGTGGGAGGGAAGTTGCTACTTGACAACAATTCCAAGAAAAAACACATGAAGCTATTCTTAGATGCAAACTACAGTGAAGAACTTGCAGGATTCATCTTTATGGAGGGTTTTTGTTTTCTCTTTCCAAGAACTGGGGCTACATATTTCTAAAGGGGATTTTTAAAAAAATCCTGATATATATTAGTACTCAGAAATGTGAAGCCTCAATTGGATGCACAGATCTGTGGAATTAGCAGCAACAGATGATTAGATTGTTAAACCAAAGGTGAGCCTGGGAAAAGAAGCACTGTAATTAAATAGACCATGTAAGAGAATTCACCAAAAGAAAGATCCGCTGAAGACTAGTAACAGGATGGATATATAGAACATACAAATAATTTATATTTTTTCCATGGAGAATATTTTTAAAAGCAATGGTGGAATCTATGTTTCAACCTGATGTTTATATCCAATGAATCACATTTACCACTGAATACAAATCATATCTTTTTACATGTGAAACAATTAATTATTTGCTAATGCGTAGAAGACAGGTAACATAGCATGAGCAGCTCCTTGAATCATCCATATAGCCTTCAGCTGCCCCACGGGGGTCAGTTCTTAAGGAAAATGAAGGCAAAGGCTTCTAAGTGCCTGCGTACTAGTGAGAGTTAAAGTGTCTGTCCCCTGCTGATGTCCAGAACTTTTCCCTGCATCCTTTTCTACATTGTGGGCTGGAAGGAATTTTCTCCCTTCTGTCCTTCAAAGAATAAAAAGTAGAGCTGGTTGAAAATTGGAATTTCTGCCCATCATTTTGATTTGGCTCAAAACCCCCAAATATTTTGATTCAGGTCAAGCTGACAGAAAATAATTAAACTTTCCAGATGGAAAATCAAAAAAAATTCAGCAAAATAAAAAATGTCCATTTTATGGAAATTGCATCTGCCATTAAAGAAAAACATGGATGGAAATTTTCTGACCAGTGCTACTGAAAACAAATTTAACTGCACTGCTTCTTAAAATATTATTTTCCCTATTAAACTGCATGGACCCAGGCTCCTTACTTGTTCTCTAGCAAATTGTAACCTTTTAAGAAAAAAAAACTACTTAATTTGGTGTCTTTCCATTCTCAGTTGCTGTCTCCTTCCTACTTTTGTCCCTTTGGTATCATTGGTCTTGTCAGCCAGCATAGCAGTTTCACAGAAGGTGCAGAGAAGGGTA
The DNA here is from genome assembly GCF_020497125.1 of Mauremys mutica. Lineage (NCBI taxonomy): Eukaryota > Metazoa > Chordata > Testudines > Geoemydidae > Mauremys > Mauremys mutica. The sequence continues at coordinate 269,529,178 of NC_059073.1, forward strand.
ATGAAAGTGAGTACAGTTTTGGGGCTGTGGCTGCTGTACAAAAAGAGATTAAAAATAGTACAACTGTTTAGCTTGGAAAGAGGTAAGCATGGCAGAGGATTATGACAGTGGACCATAAACATTATGGAAGTGGACAACTAGCCACTTCTCTTTATCTTTTCCTTTCACACTAGAACCATAGGGTTAAGGTAATTCCTCATCACTGGTTTCAGTCATTTCTGTTTGTATAACACCCATTTTGTCAGCTAAAGCAGGCCTGCTTGAAGGGGTTCAGTGTGGGAGATGCAGACACTCTGGCATGTACTTCTGCATGGAACCTTAATGGTCTGTGCAAACCCACGCTGGAGAGGAAGGGGTTAAGGAGCAGATCTGGGCCCACCCCCACATCTGCAATGCATACATAGGCTGAAAAGGGGAGCAGAATAGCTCACTTGCAGACAACCAGGGAAGGCAGGCAGACCTAACTCTGAAGCTCTGCAAAAGGAGCACAGTTGGAGGCCTAGCTGTCAGGACCCCAATTACTGGTGGTATTCCTCACCTTTGATTTATTTTTACAAGCCTTTGCTTTTCCCTCTTGTGTGGGGAGACCAGTAGGAAGTGATCCAGAAAGGCAACCATATAGCTCAGGGTGCAGGACTCAGCTGCCTACCTTTGGTCCTTGAATCAGAATCTGGTTGAGAGGGTCTAGGTTCCCCTACCCACCCCCTCATAAAGTTGGAGGCAAAATGCCTAGTATCTCAGAGATGGGAGATTTAAGAGTAGGAAGAGCCCATACCCCAGAAGGTCCCAGGTCTGAAACTTTGGACAGGTGAAATCTGAAGCCCCTCACTGGGCAATGGAATTAGCCTTTTGTTGGACTCTTTACATACTTGGGAAGGGGTGGGCACGACTTGTGGCCCAGTTGGAGGGCTGAGCCATAGAAGGTGACAAACCACCTCAGGGCTGAAGTGGCTATCAACAGGGATGCCAAGACAAAAGAGTGCCTGTCATGCCCTCACCCTCGCCTGACTTCAGCAACTGGATTGAAGTAGCTTTTGTGGAGTGTCTCCCTTGTCCCTTAGGCTCTGGACATGACCTACAGTGTGCAAGCTGTGGCTAATATGAGCAAGAAACATCCGTTATACACACTGCATTATTTTATGCTCAAAAATATTTTTATTGCAAGCGAATTATACCAAGTAGCCATCCATCCATCCAACTAGTTCAAGGAAAACACTAGCAACACAAGTCATAATAAAAAGTTGACCACAGTCACCAATTGAGCAGACATTTCAGGCAATAAAAAAACCTTAAGAGGAACATTAACAGTTGAATCTTGGGTGCATGTATGTGCAGATGGATTTGATCTGATAGGAAAATATTTGTTAAGAGTGGTGCTTCCCAGAAGAAACAGGTAGGAGACATGGTTGGACAGACCAAAAGAAAATAATAGTACTTGGAGGATGCTAGCAGTGGGGTCAAATACTATGTCTGTAACAGAACTGTACCGTTCTCCCATGACATTTTCAGTGGAAAATTATGGACAGCTTCAAAATGAACAAGAGAAACAGATAATAGTGTAAGAGAACAAATACTAGGGGAATAACTCATGAGCTAGTGATAAGAACACAAAGTGAGTCAGTCTGGGGGAGTTTCTAAGGTGGTCTGTGTGCAAGAAAAATGTCATAGGAAATTGTGGAATGTACACAAAGTATTTGCATGTAATATGGTGAATCCTCATTTATAAATATTGTTCCAAGAGGACAATACACTCTTTCCAATAGTACCTGACAGAGAAGTCCTAGCTGTTATTAAACACTTCTCGTTGGACCTTGCTGGGTTTACATATGGCATTTCCCAGGCATTCACACTGGCTCTGGTGGCTCATCTGTAAAATGGAGATGATATTTACTACCCTTGTAATACTCTTTGCGATTTATTGATGAAAAGCACTATATAAGAGTTAAGTATTATTATTATTTTCCGTTTAATGGCTTGATTCTCAGCTCCACTATACTAGTGTTATCAAACATAATTCAGTTAAAATCAGGGTTAAAAACTGGTATAATGAAAGGGAAAATCAGGTGACTTTTGAAAATTTTTGTGAGAAACTTAGGTTGGGGTATCATCTCTTATGGAAAAATCCTACAGAATTTAATAGGAATGAAACCTGTAGGGGTCTATGGAAATTAAATAGGATTCTATAAAAATTGCTCAAAAACATATAGATATAATAATACTCTTTCATATAGTGCTTTTAAGTGATCCCACAGAATGTAATAGAGAATTATATCCCTGCTATCAGATCCTTATTACTATTATTTAATATTTATGTTGTAGTAGCATCTAAATGCCACACTCAAATTTGGACTAATTGTGCTTGGCATCATACAAACTCATAATAAATGATAGTCCCTGCCCCAAAATGCTAGGTTCATGTAAAAATTCTCCAGAAAGATTCTTAGTCTCCAGATTATTATGTAGGTGAAACCCATGGGCTTAGAGGTGAGTTTTTTGTTTTAAGCATAAATTTGCACAGTATTGCATATTATATTCAATTCCTTTTTGCCAACTATTGAATTAAGGATTGCATGATTCCACTGTTCACGCCTCCCTGCCCCTCTGTGGCTGTGGCAAGTAGTTAATTCCTCTTGGAAAGACTCAGGCAATCAGTTTATTTACCAGCCAGAAAGTATACCTGGCAATTTCCCTGCACAAAATGAGATGCTGTCTTGTCAGGAAGATGTTTGATCCTTTCGCAAGCTCTGCCATCTGTTGAATAAATATAGGCATGTGAAAGTTCAAAGTATGCTGTGCATAATAACAGGCAATGCTACTGTACATTGTGTTGACTCTTGGAATTAGGACAGCTACAGTCTCCTATTATGTAGTTGTAACAATGTTATTAGGAGTATAGCAACTTTTTTTTAAAAAGTCACCAATTCAAATTATTTCAAATAAATAGAATATAGATTAATGGTTTTGTTGGATATGTATTGTATATGTTTTATATCCTTCCATGAAATATTACCCCTCCCCTCAGAAAATTTATGGATAAAATATGTATAATTTACCTGAAAAGTCTGGTTTGACTATAAAACCCCTAAAAAATACAAATTGAAAGCTGACACTCAATTTAAAATGAGTTAAGATGTCATTTTGGCCTTGGCATTGAATTTTCTGGTTTGTATCATTATCAGACAGACACTGAGCCATTGCACATACTTTTTAGCCATGATTTTTAGCCATCATAGTGTATTTGCTTCTGTTTTCTTTGCAACAGACGGAGAGAAACAAATTATTGAATTGATAAGTATAGGCTGCTCTAGTCTTTCTTCCAAATATATACAAATGTATACTTAACATTTTTAGTTTTTTGTTTGTTATGTTGGCTGTCTCCCTACCTCTCATAACAACTTTTTTTTTCTTTCCAGTACCTATAATTAAATGAAGCAAGACAATTCAAGAGTATAAACACATTATAGCATTTAGTGCTGTACACATTTTACAAAAGTGTTTTTAAAATATTGTTTCATACTCACATGTAAGAGCTCAGTGGCTGAGTAGGTGCCCAGAGCATTGAGGCGCTGATTCAGCAAAGTGCTTAAGCACATGCTTAACATTAACTGCATGCTTCAGTTCATTCCTATTCAGCAAAACATCTAAACACATGCCTACATCCCATTGAAATCAAAGTGAAAGTAAGTGCTTCCCTGAATCAGCTCAGAACCTTCTAATATTAGGCCCTTGCAAAGCAATGGACATTACTTTATTATTCTGATAATACAATATTAATGATGAATTATTTTATTGATGTTTGTATTGTAGCTGTATCCAGAGGGCCCAGTAAGAGATCAAGGCTCTAAATATACATATAATGGAAAGATAGGTCCTTCTCCAATGAGCATACTGCCTAACTGTAAGATGAGAGTCAACAAGTTCATATGAAAAACAGATGTGGAGGAGCAAAAAGTAACAGTAAGACAGTAATGATTCGTTTAAAAAGCAGGGGTCACAGTACACCAGCTGCCTGACCATTAATACTAAATAACAAGCAAATCATGCCAAACCAACCTAATTTCCTTCTTTGACAGGGTCACTGGTCTAGTGGATGTGGGGAAACTGTAAACATGATGTGTCTTGATTTTTAGTAAGGGTTTTGATGCAGTCTCCCATGAAATTCTCATAAGGAAACTATAAAAATGTGGTGTCTTTTCAATTATTATAAGGTGGGTGCATAACTTGTGGAAAGACTGTACTCAAAGAGTAATTATCAATGCTTTGGGTCAAACTGGGAGGGTGTATCTAATGGCATCCCAAATGGTTCTGTCCTGGGTCCACTACTAGTCAATATTTTTATTAATGACATGGATAATGGAGTGAAGAGTATGCTTATAAAATCTGAAGACGACACCAAGCTGTGAGGGACTGCAAGGATTTTGTAGGACTCAAAATGACTTTGACAAATTGGAGAATTGGTCTGAAATCAACAAGATGATATGCAATAAAGATAAGTGCAAAGTACTAAACTTAAGAAGGAAAAATCAAATGGAAAACTACAAAATGGGAACTAACTGGCTAGGTGATAGTGCTTCAGAAAAGGTTGTGGGGCTTATAGTGGATCACAAACTGAATATGCGTCAGCTACGTAATGCAGTTGTGAAAAAGGCTAATATTCTGATGTGTATTAACAGAGTGTCATATGTAAGACACAGGAGGTGGTTGTCCCACTCTGCTTGGCACTGATGAGGCCTCAACTGGAGTACTGTGTTGAGTTCTAGGAAAGATATGGACGAATTGGAGATAGTCCAGAGAAGAGCAACAGTGATAAAAGGTTTAGAAAATCTGTCTTATGAGGAAAGGTTAAAAAAAAAGGCATGTTTATTCTTGAGCAAAGAAGACTAAGGGAGGACCTGATAACAGTCTTCAGATATATTAAGGTCTGTTATAAAGAAGAGTGACCAATTGTACACTGAAGGTAGGAGAAGAAGTAATCAGCTTAATCTGCAGCAAGGGATATATAGGTTAGGTATTAGGAAAAACTTTCTGCCTATGAGAATAACTATTCACTGGAACAGTGTTCCAAGGGAGATTGTTGAATTCTCCTCCTTAGGTGTTTTTAAGAACAGGCTAGACAAACATCTATCAGAGATGATCTAGTTATACTTGGTTCTGCCACAGTGCAGGGGGCTTGGCTCGCTAACCTTTTGAAGTTTCTTCCAGCCCTACATTTCTGTGATTCTGCAACTCTATGAAACTACCAACAACAATGCCTTAATTCCTTTTGTTTATGGAATGCATGATAATTTCTTCTTTTTTTCCTCAGAGCACCAAGAAAGCCCTTGGAACATGATTGATTGCTTTTCTTATTTGTATCAGTTTCGTTGAATTTCCTTGGGTAGGATGCCCAAGAACAGGTTGATTTGAGATCTACAATGTGGGCTCAAATGCAATTTCACTAACAGTTTGCCCTGTATTTCTAGCTTGTCTTGTACAATTGTTCTGCCCAGGACCTTTTATTTCTTTACTCTGTTCCCAAAAAACAATTTCTTGCTTCATTTACACTAAGCAGAGTTGGCAGTTTTCTTTTTGGAGCAGCAGGTAGAGAATTGCTGGCTTAATTTCTGAAGCATCTGCAGTTTCACTATTTTTTTCCCCTCCCTCCAGTATTTCCCATGTCAGTCCTTTTCATTGTGTGGTTATTGATATCCCATTTCTATTAAGTGACTTCTGACAACTCTTATTTTCACAGCAAGTATGTGCCTGATTCTCCTCCATAGCAGTGAATGTTAGGAATAATTCCACCATAGTTAATGCAGTTTCACTGGAGATGTGAGAAGAGAATAATGTCTTTATCAATCGTCTGCTCATAATCCATTTTGATGGACAGTGAAGGGACCTCTGGAAATCTATCAGAAAGTGTGTTTATTAGCCAAGACAGACTGCATTTCAATGTCATGTTTGAAAAAATAATCAGATTGGAATGGGCAGGTGGCTTGTTATTCCTCACAATCCCCTGGGACATGACCCAGAACATGTCATTATCTTTTACCTTCCACTAGCTTTACCACACTAATCATACTAAGGGCCTAATCCAGCTCCCATTGAAGTCAATGGGAGTCTAGCCATCTAACTTCTATGAGAACTGGACTGGGACATTACTAACTGGGCTGAAGATAAAGGTGAATCAAAGAATTTGGCATCTGTACCTGAAAATACAAATAAAAGTAATGGGATGAATGGAATAGGTAGGGATCCAAAGCACACCAGATGATTTTTTAAGGTTCTCTGATATTTCTGTGCCACTAGTACTGTGTGCTAATTCTGTATCCCTTATTGGCTTTAGAATTCCAGACACCATGGGTCAAATTGGCTTCTCAATTACACAAGTGTAAATCCAGAATAATATCAGAAGCCAACAGAGTTATTCTGGATTGACACCAAACTAAAGCCAAGATCTGGCAGACTAATTTACCCAGGCGGATGCCTAAATGTGCCCAAAGTCCCATCTAACTTAACCAGGCTCTACACATGCAGTGGGAACCACTGGTGCAGAGTAGTTTGCAAGATTGAGGCCTAAAATAGAGGATTCCCAGCTCTGCTACTGATTTGCTGGGTGATCTTGGGCAAATTGCTTCCGCTTCTGTATGCCTTGGTTTCCCCACCTGTAAAATGTGGGTAATGATACTGACTTCCTTTTGTAAAGTACCTTGATATCTATGGTGAAAACTTCTATCTAAGACATATGTATTATTAATGGTTATTATTATTATTATTAGAAGAAGAATTTGATCCAGTAATACCATCCTCCCCACTTTATGCTTATGTATATAAGATGCTCCTCAACCAGGGCCAGTGAAAGGATGTTTCGCGCCCTAGGCAAAACTTCCACCTTGCACCCTCCCCCGTCCCTGAGCCCCCGCCCTGAGGTGCCCCCCCTGCAGCAGCTCTCCACTCCCCACCCTCCACCCTGAGGCACCCCCACCCCACCCCAGTTCACCCCTGCTCTGCCTTCTCCCCGAGAACGCCATCGCTGCTTCACTTTTCCCTCCTCCCAGGCTTGCGGTGCCAATCAGCTTAGGCGCCGCAAGCCTGGGAGGAGGGAGAAGTGAAGCAGCCATGGTGTGCTTGGGGAGGAGGCGGGGGAAGGGGTGAGCTGGGGTGGGGAGTTCCCCTGCGTGCCTCCCCCCCTCCCTTACTTGCTACAGGCATCCCTCCCCGCACTCCCCCGCCCCAGCTCCCTCCGCCTAAATGCCAGCGGCGACTGGGGTGGCCGAAGATCTGGCCGCCGCGGTCGCTGCCAAAGAAAACGCCGCCCCCCAAATCCTAGAGTTGCCTAAATGGTTGCACCGGCCCTGTCCCCAACCACAAAACTCACAAGTGTAATTCACGCACAACTAATGTAAAACAAACATTGTTTATTAAAAAAAGCTCAACAGAATTTCAATACTGACATAAAATGTGGGCTGGCAGCTGATTTTTAATAGCACTTGATTGTGTGACTGCTTTTCCCCAGAGAAGAAAGTTAATGAGCCTTAAAACAGAGTGTGCTCCTTTATGAATTCACACTACTGTTCTGTTTCTGGCTAAACTTTACTAGATTCCTGATGGGAAAACATTAGTTTAATAATTACGATATTGATAATCCTACAGTAAAAACTTTTGCTTTGGTAACACAATCCAGGAAAGATGAAGATTAGGGAAAACAAATTTAATATGATTATAAAATGATGTATTAAGCTCTATCGGTGCCCAATTTTTATTCATGTTTTCCTTAGCAATCCTATTCATTGTTCATACTCCAGCCATACAGCTGATCATTCTTTTTTTGTGGCCCGGATTGTTAAAAGTGGTTTTTATTTCTGTGGGCATCGGTTTGCACTTGCAACTAATTCGTCTGACATTTACACCCACAGTTCACAGTTTATACAAATACTACCCTTATAGAGCTGATTGTGCCACTTGGTCAGACTTGAACCTGGAATTAATTGCTGATGCAAGAATGTGGTACAATTGTTAACAGGTGAAAATCTGCACCAACTGAAAAAAGAGGCTGGGTCAAAGACCCTTTAAAAATCAGGCACTAAATCAAATGCCTGGCATGTTGTGTGTAATACACCTACAAATAGTCATTTGTGGTGCAATTTAATTTTGAACTAGAGTAATTCTTTTATTCACATTTTCACATATCTAATACAACTAAGCCTCCTAACAGCTATTTCCTTTAAATACTAACATTTTTGCCTTAACTTTTGGTGCACCAGGGCTCTACATCAGGTAGTGTACAGTTTAAGAGTAGTTTCTTTCTCATTTTAACTAAAGGTGGATGTGAGGAGAAGGGTGATGTCGCCTCATCCTTTAGTTATCTCAGCAAGATGTGTATACTGTTAATAATTTAAACTGAATGTATTACAATTTAAAATGGTGCATTTGATGGAGCAAAGCCACATTTTTGAGGATTCTGTTATGCAAGATTATATCAGTCAGATCCAGAAAAAGACCTGTGTTTTACTGGTAAGTGTAGCAGCTGGTCTATGCACAGTTTTTTGTACCACTCAGCTATATTGCTTTAGAAATCAGTGTAGTTATAGCAATATGATCCCCTACTGTAGATACCTTTATACCGGTATAAAGCTGTTTACATCAGTAAATTTACAGTGTTAAGGTATATTAACATTTATACTGCTAGAACTGAATACATGTTAGAGGGTTGTATTGCTATACCTGTACCAGTTTCTAATCTGATGTACTTAAAGTGGGACAACAAAATGTGCGTCCTAATGGTCATGCTGAAGTCCCCACAGTCTCTTCATTAGCATTTGATTCAATATGCACTTGGACTTCCTATGTAAGACACACATTACACAAGGGACAGCCACTGAGATAAATGTCTCCTACTTCCAGTCTAGTGGAACCTTAAGGTATATCACATCTGGCTAACCTGCCTTTAATGTCAAAGCTTTCAGAAGATAATTTCCTATATATACATATCTCCTTACATAGTGGACACTTTACCTGGCACTCTTTGTGAACTAGAATGTAAACACTAGACCCAGGGGATCCCTGTAACTCTGATGTAACCTTGTGCCCTACTATTCCATTTGGCAACAAGAAGTCCTTGGGTCACAGAGACATGGCAGAAGCTGCCCATATTCACAGCATCAACCCACTCCCCACTTCCCCTCCCAAAACGAGCACCTCCTCCATTTAGAGTTTTCTGTAGCCTGAAAAGAGAGAAGAAACGGAGACTCCATGAAGCTCACTAGGGATTTCACTATTGCCAATCTATTTTATGTGGACTATTTTATGCAATGATGATGGGCAGCAATACAAAACCCTGAAATAGATGAGACAGGAAGACAGACTAACCACCCCAGCAGCTGACCAAGAAGGTTAGATTCTTACTAAGTACAGAGGTAGGTTGATCTTGTGTACATTTTCCTCATGTATTTGCTTGTAAGTGAAAATTAAGTCAGTTTGGTCATGTCCATTCCTCTTTGGCATTGCTTTTTCATGAATTTGACTTTTACCAGCACCTATACTTGCAACTAGTGAAATTTGAGACCACACACTTGAGCACTCACCCCAGAAGTGATCTATTTTCTATGGCCTGGCATAAGTAGGATTGGGCTCTTTGCTGGATCCCAGGTTCAGGGGGAAAATTAAATGACCCAGAGAAGATCTTACTCCATCCATCACAAATACGATTGCAGGCACAGATGCTGTTATCTTGTGTGAGTGACTGCTGTGCTGACAGCAAATTACAGAGCAGTAAAGGCAGCTGGTATGTTTGACATGAGTGGGGACACTGCTCAACACAACCATAGGGGAATGGTCACAAAAATCCTTAGCCAGAGCTCCGGATCAAAGGACATTAAAGCTGCCTGGCATGGATGAGACCTCACACTGAACTGCAAGCATCATACCTCCCACCCCAAATTATTGTTTGTGAACGTGAGAGGAGGAAGCTAAACTCTGTATCCAGCTACAATATAGTTTACTGCATTTTTTTTCGGTGATAAGGAAAATAAAATCTCAGCAGAATATGCTTGCTATTCAACATGTTCTTGCTGTACACAGGTTTAAAAATTGTGTATGCAGTTGTAGCACCAGTTATAGCTAAACATAGCTCACAGACAGAGTTGGCTGAAAGAATGGTGACAGTTTTCACAAAATGTTTTGTGAAAAACTGTCACCTTTTTTTGTCAAAAAACCAGCTCAGACAGGATAAGGTACATGGCTGGGAGACCCAGGTTAAATCATGCAGTGTGTTTTTCAGCCTAGCTTCTCAGGCCTTAATCTTGCAACTGAATCTACATGGGCAACTCCTTATGAAGCCTCTTGGAAGTCAATGAGGCACCATATAGGTGTAAGGAGACATCTGCACCCATCCAGTTGCAGGAGCTGGGGCTCAGGTAGGAATTTCTCACACCGTGCCCATCACAGTGATATCTGTGCACCTAGGACCTTAACTATTCACACTTCAGCCAGAAGCTAAATAACAAAACCAGCCTCGGATTGTGCATTATTTTGAACAGGCAATCTGTCTTCAGATTTTCTCTAAAGCACTATACATCTATGGCTCTGTACACCTAACTGAAGAAATAATGAAAATAATGATATTCTGGGGGCAGAGCAGTGAGATGATTCAAGCTGGAAGTTCTTATAAATGAGACACACTATGCATGCACTTTCTCTCCCACAGACATTTCAATTCTGTTTGTTGTTTGCCTTCGTCTAAAATATAAGCCACACAGACTGAAAATACATATTTTTCTCCTTTTATATGGAAAACATACCACACAAACAGGTGTTAAGTTATCATGAAAGATGTGAACTGGATTTGAACCCATGACGTAAGTGTAGAATGTTCTCTGTCTAACCACCAGTCCCCTGAGATATCTAGTAGTGGTTCCTGCTTGTTGAGAACTTGGATCTAATGTGTCTAACTCATACTTGTTTCAAAAGACTGAAATGGATGTTCTTTTTATGGAACAAAAATGTTGAGATACACATAGTACTAGCTGCAGCATATCATTTATGCATCAGTTACAGTGACTGCACTCACCAAAATGCCAGCAATTATGAGTCAGAAAGTGTGGTTTGGACAAATTGTCCACAAAGTGCAATATGAAATTAGGCATGAGGGACATTCATTAGAGGATCACTATGCCTTTAAAAAGTTATGGAGCTGCCAACAGACATTCAGCAAGCTGAAAGGAATTCAGTTTAGTTTTATCAATGATGCTATTTAAAATATCCACACATTTACTCTGGGCATTAAACCCAAAATATTCTGTGCCCTGGTAATACATATGACAGTTAAAGAAGCATCATGTTGCCATGTAGCTTCTTCCATATCGGAAAATAGCAACTTCTTTTGTAGGTGCCATTTCAAAACATTGCAGACAACCAATAGTACTCTTGTACAAGGCAATGATGTTGATTTTTTTGCAGTCAAACTATGGTATCTAGGTACCAACAGGCAGGCCTCATTCCCAGATTTCTAGGATGTGGATAACATTACCATAGGTTTCAATGCCTTTTGCACAGTAATGCCAGAAATGTTTTGGTTTGTCATGCCTTTTACTTAGGGGACAAATAGACAATGGCCAAAACTATGTTAATATAACATTTAACTTGCAGACTCAGTCTGTGATTCCTTGTTGGGATAGTTTCTATTAGGCATTTTTTTTTCAGGAAGAATGCCAAACTGGATGCAGAAACAAAGCAGGCAATCCAATGATCTGCATGAATGATTTCTATTATTCACAGCACTCAAAGAATACAAGACCAAAAATAATACAAAGAGTAAACAAACAGCTGTTTTAGATTAAGTATAATCTAGGGCATTGTGTTGCAGTGATGAGATTTGTTTTACAGAGTGTTTTAATCCTCAACCAGAAGTGTGCATTGCATCTCTAATGTGTAGTAGAAATTGCCACTTGACTTCAGGGATAACCTTTTAGCATGTTTCCTTTTAAGATGGCACCTTGCCTTTCAGTAGGCACCATTAATAAAGTCCCATTCTACTATTGCATGTGCCCCATGAATCTCATCTTATTCCCTTTGGAATTTATTTCACAGTATAATAGACCTCATTGTTGGGAAATTATTCCTACCTTTTTCTTTACTCAGTTTTATCCAGTTACTCCTTGGACCATAGCAATTCTTTTGTATTTTCATCCTTCAAGTATTTGTAGCAGGTTAACAAATCATCTTTAGTCATCATTTGGTTAAGCTATATTTAGAGTTTTCCTCTTTCCTCCAGAATGAACCCTTCCAATCCATCAATAATTTCTGTGGTCCTTCTCTAAAGATATGTTAATGTCTCAATGCCTTTCTGGGATTAGAAGTGTTCAGAAATGTACACAGTAGTCACCACAGCCATATAAAGAAATAATCACTCCCCTGCGCCACTTTTTACACAGTGCTCAAATACAGTGATTATATGAGGGAGTGATAGAGAGAGAGAGAGAGAGAGATTTTGCCCAGCTTTACATTAGTATGTACTTCCACGGTGCAAATCTCAGAAATTTCAGTTTGTTTTTTTCCTGCTCTTAGGCCCTATCCTGAAGTAGTTTAATGGGAGTAAAACGCTCACTCACAGCTTTTTAAAGGCAGAAGGTACCATTAAGATCATCTAGTCTGACCTCCTGCATAACACAGGCAATAGGACTTCTCTTAATTAAATCCTGCTTCAAATCCTATAGTTGTGGTCAAACTTGATTTAAAAATTGTCAGTGATGGATAATCCACCATGACTCTTAACAAATTGTTCCAATGGTTTAATTAACCTCACTGTTAAACATTTACACCTTATTTCCAGTCTGAATTTGTCTGGCTTCAACTTCCAGCCACTGGATCATGTTATACCTTTCTCTGCTCTATTATCAAATTTCTGTTCCCCGTGTAGGTACTTATAGACAGTGATCAAGTGACGCCTTAACCTTCTCCTGGATAAAATAACTGAGCTCCTTGAGTCTGTCACTATAAGGCATATTTTCCAATCCTTTAATCATTCTAATAGCGCTTCTTTGAGCCCTCTCCGCTTACTGCAGTGGGAGTTTTTCTTGCATAAAGACTGAAGGCCAAGGGTCTGATCCACCAAAAATGAACTCATTTGAGTAATCCTTAGTCAGTAAGAATTCCCATTGGCTCCATGCCCACCACATCCCCACAGATAGCAAAGCAAGATCTCTGTACCCTTCCGGAAGTGGTACAGCAATTGCACTTCACATAAACTCCATGGATCTGGAAAATATGTTCTGCCTGCTTGAGATGCAATGCCTCAGAGCTCCTGCTAGGGCCCAGCACCTCTACACTAGGCATCCATAGTGCGAGGCTGCTGCAGAAAGCTATAATCAATCCTTTAATATCATCTCTCAAGGTAATTAATAGTCTGTTTACCATCCCCCACCCTGCTCCCAAATCCAGATAATTATGAAAGGCTTTCATAAACCAGGTCAATCAGTGATTTCTGCTGCACCCCACTGGTCAGCTCCTCCCAACTTGATATTTTGGTTGTCATTACTTGTCAGATAGTTTTCAGCCCAGTGCTCATAGTCCAACTAATTCACATGAGTTTTTCAGGTAAGAATCTATTGAGACATGATATCAAGTCAAATGGCAACTGTAACTGCTGACAACAAGGAAGAAATCTAGATTACAATATTTTCAGAGGTGGCTATATATAATACAGTTTGTAAAGTGCTTTGAGATCCATTGGGAAAGAAATTGCTATATAAATGAAGGCCTCGCTATCATTAAAAGTTCAGTTTCTTACACTTTAAGGATTATTGACTGTCACCCAAAACTAAGTTGAAAGCACAGAGCTAATAACTTTTTCTTAACAGTCTTCAACCATGAGACTTGAAGACATAATCTTGGTGGGTGTCAACAAATGGCAAATCCTTAAACAAGAGGTTACATGATGGAAGGGACGCTCACAGATACTATCTGTTGTGGGTTCATTTGTCACCTGCAAAATAAAATAAAATAAAATCCTTTCTAACAAAACAAAAGGGTTCCAGCCCCCTGTCGTGCTATTCTGGTAATTCAGTGGTGTTAGTTACATACCTGTCCACCAAAGTGACAAGAGAACACACATTTATAGTTATATTGTCTTTGAAGTAGACGCCAAAAGCTTTCATTCTTCTAAAATTTCTCCCATGACTGACCCTATAAGGAGTGCCATAGGCTCGTCTCACCTGGGATATAATTATCATGTTGCAAGGTGGCCGTGTATGGAAACAGCCTGTGGCTTTCTATTCAAAACCTTTTTTGGGTTCTGTAATATCACTGTCACCAAATGCAGCCCAGAGAGTTCTACAGAATGGCTCACAGATTAGCTTATACAGTTGTTTAGTCCATAGAAATGATACATCTTGGCATGCAGTGTTCCGTCAAGATTTAAATGAGTCATTGTTTAACCTTACTTCAGTATGTATGTAGAGGAGGGAGTCACAAAACATTACATGTGGCTGCATTTGATCCCTCCAAACTATGCTGAGTGATGAGAGTTCAAAAGAACCTGTGCCGTTGGCTCCACAAGCTCTCGGATCCCCTTTTATTATTATTACACAGTATAGTAATAAACAGACAATGCCACCATTTAAAGTGTCTAATTATTTTACTGCTGAAAGCATAAAATGTCCCTAGTTTGTGCGTGAAAGGATTTTCACCTCCACCCTGTTTTTATACAACCAGGGTTATTGTCAGATATATTTTATATATATATATATATCTGACAATAACCCTATATATATAACAAACAAAAACGAGGCAATGTTAATGCTCTGGCTACAGTCTTTAATGCAGCAGATAGTAGTCCTGTGCCGTTGGAATATATTTTATACATTCACAATACGACTTATTACTTTTATTTCAGTATCCTGGGACAGCACATTTGAGTTCAGTTATCCAATCCTGACTCCATTTTGGAAAACAATAAGGACAATCAGAAGGCTGGGTTTTTTTAAAGTATATTAAGAACAAAAAGAATTCTGACAATGGCATTGGCATATTGCTGGATTGAAATGGTAGAGTGATTAATATTAATGCAGAAAAGTCAGAGGTGTTCAATAAGTATTTCTGTTCTGTATTTAGGAAAAAACAGATGAGGTTTTTTTCATCATATGATAACACTCTTTTCATGCCTCTAATATTTTGGGAGGATGTTAAACAGCAGTTACTAAAGTCAGACATTTTAAAATCAGCAGTTCGAGATAACTTGCATCCAAGAGTTTTAAAAGAGTTGGTCAAGGAGCTTGCTGGACTGTTAATGCTGATTTTAGTTTAGTCTTGGCACTCTGGACTGGAAGAAAGATAATGTTGTGCCAATGTTTAAAAAGGGTAAACAGGATGAACCAGGATATTATAGACCTGTCAGTCTGACTTCAATCCTGGGCAAGATAATACAGTGGCTGATAAGGGACTCAATTAATAAAGTATTAAAGGAGAATATTTAATTCATAACAAGCAACATTGGTTTATGGAAAACAGATCTTGTGAACCTGACATGATTTTTTTAATGAAATTACAAGTTTGATTGATAAAGGTAAAAGGGTTGATGTACTATACCCAGACTTCTGTAAGGTGTTTGACTTGGTACCCCACAGCATTTTGACTAAAAACCTCTAAAATGATATGGCACACATTAAATGGATTAAAAGCTAGCAGACTGATAGATCTCAAAATGTAATTTTATATGGGGAATTATCACTGAACAGTCCTGCGAGCTCAGCTGGGCCCAATAAACCCTAACTAAGTGACTGCTGCCTGAGCGGACAGAACAGCCAACAGATCCCTATTTAAGCCTGGTAGCAAAGCAGCACAGTGGCTGCTAAATGTGTTCCATGCACCAGCCCTTGCTCCACTCCTTGTCTGCTCTGCTTTAGCCTGTGTCCTTGCCTAGCTCTGAAACCCTGATTTTAAATCCTGGCTCTGACCATTGACTTGTCTCCTGACCAAAACTCCCTTTTGCCCTTGGATTCTGCTCCGACCACTAGACCAGACTCCTGCTCTGACCACTAGGTTACACTGTCTACAACTTGGTGCGCTATAGTTTGAGCAGCCCACTGTGCCCCAAGGCATGGAGATCCCCACTAGAAGGGTTCCAGCAGGAGCCCAACCTACCTTCTCAGATGTTGGGGTCTTGCAGAAACTGCAGGCTCAGTTCACTGCACTATGTAACCTGAATGAGGCTATACAAGCATCTTCTGTCCCTCCAACTCTCACATCCACTTTCCATTAGCCCAAGCTGCCTCTACCTCATAAATTCAACAGGGATTGTGCCAAGTTTTGTGGGTTCCTTAACTAAAGTAATCTGCAGTTCGTGTTGCAGCCACAGTCATACCACACAGATGAGGGTCCTGAATGGGATTAGTACCCAGTCTGCTTACTGGAGTGGCCCTGAGTCTCCACTACTGGAGGGGTCCAGTCCTCTTCCTGAACACTTTGAGAACTTTGTACATGCAATGGCAGGCATCTTCGATGACTCTAATTGAGAACATACTGCAGAAGTTGCTCTTCAGCCCTCTGGCAGGGTCCCAGTTCCATTGCCAAATATGCAGCGGAATTTCAGCATCAGTCACCCACTGGAATGCAGCTGTGCAGTGATACCACTTCAGGCAGGGACTCAATGACCTTATCAAAGATTAATTAGCATGGGTGGAACCTCTGCCTAGCCTGGGAACTTTAATTAATCTTTGTATTAGGATTGATGATTGGCTGATGGAGCTAGCCCAAGAAAAATGACATGCTACCTGACCCCCACCAGCTCCCGAGGCCTCAGTTGCCCTACCAGACCCCAAAATTGACTTAACCCAGCCCCACCCCTCCGCCAACTAAAATAATTGTCATTCTGGTTTTGCCTATATTGTGGGATACCTGGGCCCATCACAGCAGGGTTCCCAGCCCACCTCCAGGTCAGGAAATGCCAGGTCCCAGCCCCAGTCAGGGGGCTAGGTTTGGGTCTGTACTTTACTCCTCCCCACAGTGAACCATACTGCTGCCTATCTCCCAGAATTGTGCAACTTCTATACAGCCTACTACCCCATGCTGTCTACCTCTTCAACTCCATCATTCTGACATGCCAGACATCCACTTAGAAGCATTGGTCACAAGATTACTAAGTGGAAGGCACCCTCAAATTTTTATGGAGTACAGCGATCTCTCAGATTGACACTTTTTTTACTGGTGATTCATCCAAGAATTTTCTGACCCGGTAGCCCCATAATGTCCCTCTTCAAGAAGGTGGTTAAATTCACCTAGTCCACTGACATGCAGGTGGCTTTCGACCACTTGAAAAAGGCATTTGGTTCTGTCCCCATTTTGACCTATCTGGACCCCACAAAGAATATGAAGCACCTATAGACAACTTGATGACTTAACCAATGTCAGATTTTCTGGGATCTTTTTGTCTCCTGATTTGACTTCATGATTATGTACCATGCTGAGACTAAGAATGGGACGGCAGATGCCTTGTGACCCGGGTAACTACAGGCCTGTTAGTTTAACATCTGTAGTATGCAAAGTAATGGAAAAATTTTTAAAGGAGAGAGTGGTTACGGAGCATGAGGCCGATGGCAACTGGGACAAATTACAGCATGGATTTACGAAAGGTAGATCGTGCCAAACCAACCTGATCTCCTTCTTTGAGAAAGTAACAGATTTTTTAGACAAGGGAAATGCGGTGGATCTAATATATCTTGATTTCAGTAAGGCGTTTGATACGGTACCGCATGAGGAATTACTGGTTAAATTGGAAAAGATGGGGATCGAAATGAAAATCCAGAGGTGGATAAGGAGCTGATTAAAGGGGAGACTGCAGAGGGTCGTATTGAAGGGGGAACTGTCGGGTTGGAGGGGGGTTACCAGGGGAGTTCCTCAAGGTTCGGTTTTGGGTCCGATTTTATTCAATCTATTTATCACTGACCTAGGAACCAAGAGTAGGAGTGGGCTGATAAAGTTTGCGGATGACACCAAGTTGGGAGGTATTGCAAATTCGGAAAAGGATCGGGATATCCTCCAGGGAGATTTGGATGACCTTGTAAACTGGAGTATTAGTAACAGGATGAAATTCAATAGTGAGAAGTGTAAGGTTATGCATTTAGGGATGACTAACAAGAACTTTAGTTATAAGCTGGGGACGCACCAGTTGGAAGTAACGGAGGAGGAGAAGGACCTAGGAGTCCTGGTTGATCGTAGGATGACTATGAGTAGGCAATGTGATGTGGCCGTTAAAAAAGCTAATGCGGTCTTGGGATGCATTAGGCGAGGTATTTCTAGTAGGGATAAGGAGGTGCTAGTCCCGTTATATAAGGCGTTGGTAAGATCTCATTTGGAGTATTGTGTGCAGTTTTGGTCTCCCATGTTTAAGAAGGATGAATTCAAACTGGAACGGGTACAAAGAAGGGCCACTAGAATGATCCGAGTAATGGAAAGCCTGTCGTATGAAAGGAGACTTGAGGAGCTCGGTTTGTTTTCCTTAACCAAAAGAAGGATAAGAGGAGATATGATTGCACTCTTTAAATATATCAGAGGGTTAAATACCAGGGAAGGAGAGGAATTATTTCAGCTCAGTGCTAATGTGGACACGAGGACAAACGGATATAAATTGTCAGTCAGGAAATTTAGGCTTGAAATTAGACGAAGGTTTCTTACCCATCAGAGGAGTGCAATTCTGGAACAGCCTACCGAAGGAAACAGTGGGGGCGAAGGACCTCCATGACTTTAAGATTAAGCTAGATAAGTTTATGGAGGAGATGGTATGATAAGATAACGGGCTTAGTCAATAGGTCAATTAAGTGCCACACTGGTAATTAGTACAATGGGTCAATGATAGGATATTGTTAGCCTTTTTCCAGAGGGTATGGCTGGAGAGTCTTGCCCACATGCTCGGGGTTCAGCTGACCGCCATATTTGGGGTCGGGAAGGAATTTTCCTCCAGGGTAGATTGGCAGTGGCCCTGGAGGTTTTTCGCCTTCCTCCGAAGCATGGGGCAGGGGTCGCTTGCTTAAGGAGTGGGTGGATCGGCTTATGTGGCCTGCATCTTGCAGGAGGTCAGACTAGATGATCATAATGGTCCCTTCTGATCTTGAATTCTATGATTCTATGATTCTATGATTGTCCTGCAAGGATGAGTACTGTGAATGGGAGCAGAAAGCTCTCACTACTGTCCTTAAACCCTCCTACTTTGTCTGTGGGATCATCACTGGTCCCCGATGACCACTATCCATTTTTTGTTCCCATTTGCAGCCCCAATCTGCCAGATGCTAAGAACCACTGGTGTTTCCACAGATTCAAGGTTTCATTTGCAAGAAGACCTCCTTTATCTTAGGGGATCATCTCTACATTCCCAAGGGCAGTTTTTGGCTTTAGGTGCTAAGGGTGTGCCATTACTCACCCATGGCAGGCCATTTCAGTCAATTTAAAACCTGGAAACTGATCACAAAATATTTCTGGTGTCCGACCCTACGACCTGATATTCAAAATTATGTTAGATCCTGTGACCTCTGTGCCCATACAAAGACCTGAGAGCCAAGCCTGTGCGTCTCATTCAGCCCCTGCCCACACTTCCACATCCTTGGTTCACCCTCTCAAAGGGCACTCAGTTTTTCTGACTGTAGTGGACTTCCTGAACAAGAGGCCCATTTTATTCCATCACACCATGCCATCTGCCTGTGAAACTGCATAAGCTTTCCCGAAGCACGCCTTTTTGTACGCCAAAAAGTATCATTTTGGATTAAGGCTCACAATTTGTTTCTCAATTCTGGTAGGAATGTCTTTGCCTTCTGGGCCCTACATTGGCAGACTGATGGTCAAACTGAGAGTCAGTCAGATAATGGAGCTGTATCTCCACTGATTAGTGAATTCCCATTAGGATGATTGGCTCCCACTGCTGTGTTTGGCTGAGTTCACATACACTACCTCAACGCATGCCTCAGTCCAACAGAGCCCATTCTTTGCAAATTTTGGTTTTCACCCCCAATTCCATCCAGATCTGCCCAAAGGCTCTGCTGTCCTAGCAGCCATACACCTGGTCCTTCACCTCCAGGAACTCGAGGAACACTTACTTGCTGCTAAAGAAACTCATAAGCATTACTCTGATGGAAAGCAACAGGCTGCCCCTAACTTTGTGGTAGGGGAAAAGGCTTGTCTCTTGACTGAGAGCCTAGGAATAGACTGTCCTTCAGCCAAGCTTGACCCTCAATAGCTGGGTCCTTTTTGGATCATCAAGCAAAAAAACTCAGCAGCCTTCAAGCTTCAACTCCCAGAATTACTAAGATTTATGCTTTTTTCCCATATTTCTCTCCTTAACGCATTTGTGAACAACCCTTTCTCTGACTGGCATCCCAAACTCCACCCCAGTAATTGGCCCCAGGTAGGAGGAATATGAAGCTCATCATGTCCTCAACTCCTGATGTGTCAGAGGAAGCATCAGTATCTGAAAGACTGGAAGGGTACTGGCCAGAAGAACGCTCATTGGAACCAAAAGAATATGTTTACACTTCTGATCTCCTGAGGGAATTTCACCAAAGATACCCTGAGAGGACAGGGCCACGGACCCCCAGGAGGAATCTTCAAAGGTGGGTACTGCCAGGAACTCAGCTAGCTCCAAGTATGGTCTCGTAGCAACCCAGTGAGCTTGGCTGGGCCTAATACAACCTAACCAAGTGCTCCCTGATTGGACAGAATGGCCAATAGATCCCTATTTAAATCCTGTAGGCACTGCTCAATGCGCTTTATGCTTCCTGTTCGGCCCTTGTTCCACTCCTTGCCTGCTCCACTCCAGCTCTAGTCACTGCCTATCTCTGAACCCCTGATTCCTGACCACTGGCTTGTCTTCTGACCATGACTCTGGTTCCATCCTCGGATTCTGTTATGACCACTAGGTCAGGCCTTTGCGCTGACTACAAGGCTGTACCACCTATTCCTCGGTGTGTGACAGCAGGGGTTTTTCTAGTGGGGTTCCACCCAGATCTGTTCTTAGCTCTAAGCTATTTAACATTTTTATCAATGACATGGAAGAAAATAATCACTGATAAAATTTGCAGATTACACACATTCGGAGAGTGGTAAATAATAATTACAACAGGTCACTCATATAGAGCAATCTAAATTACTTGGCAAACTGAGTGCAAACATTTCAATGCAGCTTAATGTAAATATATACATCTAGGAACAAAGCAGATTGGCCAGTCTTACAGGATGGGGGACTCAATCCTGGGAAGCAGGGACTCTGGAAAAAAAATATGGGTGTCATGATGGATAATCAACTGACCATGAGTTCCCAGTGCAACAGTGTGGCCAAAAGGGCTAATGTGATCCTTGGATGCATAAATGGGAATCTTGAGTAGGAGTAGAGAGGTTATTTTACCTCTGTATTTGGCACTGATGTGACCATTGCTACAATCCCGTGTTCAGTTCTGGTGTCTCCAATTCAAGAAGGATGCTGAAAAACTGGAAAGGGCTTAGAGAAGAGCTAAAGGACTGATGAAAGAATTAAGAACCTGACTTATGGTGATTGATTTCCTTGAGTCTATCTATTTAGTTGAACACAGAGAAGCTAAGGGGTGATTTGATCATAGTCTATAAATATATGCATGGGAACAACTCTTTAATAATGGGCTCTTCAATTTAGCAGAGAAAGGTATAACACAGTCTAATGGCTGCTAGATGAAGCTAGACAAATTCAGAGTAGAAACAAGGAGCAAATGTTTAATAGTGAGGGTAATTAACCATTGGAACAATTTACCAAGGTTTAAGAACATGAGTACTTGTGGCACCTTAGAGACTAACAAATTTATTTGAGCATAAGCTTTCGTGGGCTACAGCCCACTTCTTCGGATGCATTTTCTGCCACTGACAATTTTAAAATCAAGATTAGAAAAAAAATATCTAAATGATATGCTCTTGGGAATTTTGTGGGAAGTTCTATGGCCTGTGCTGTATAGGAGGTCAGACTAAATGGTCACAATGGTACCTTCTGGCCTTGGAATGTATGAAATAGCTGAAACCTGGGAATTTGTGATATGAATATAAAATAGGCATATATATTGGAGTATACTGTCAGGTGGGAGGTGGGGCGAGAAGGAGACTGTCATTATAGACTTCCTTATCCCAATCTGTGAATATACCCTACCTCACATCAGACGCTTCCTGTACTGACTAGCATTTTACTTATAGTTTGTAATCCAGTCAGCAGAGGGGAGGGAAGAAACTCCCTGGGACAACCTCAGGAGCACTATCTGGATCTCAGACACAAGACTCCATGGTTCCCATGAAACTACTGATCTCTTTCTGTTAACAGTTTACATAGCAATATCATACCCTGGTGGAAAGAATAGCAGCAGTAATATCAGTGCAGGAAAAGAAAAACAGACACGGGGATACAATTGTGTTCTGGGAGATTGTCTAAAGTGCCTAATGATTTGAGTCCCTCAATATTTGACCAGACCAGCTTGAGCTACCTTAAATGGGCCTATTTTTCTGAAAGTGCTGAGTACCTGCACTATGAAGTTTAGCTCCCTTGAAGGTACCTCTAATTGAATCCAAAATTTGAGGTATCTACAACTGCTAATCAATATTTGGTCCATTTATTAATGATGCAGGGAACCTGTATTCTGCTCCAGTTACTGCAAACTAGTGGCTTGGTTCTAATGCTGTTCACTTATGCAACACTCATTGACTTTAGATAAACAACACTGCATCAAGCAACTCTAGTACCAGGCCTTTGATGTAAGCTTTGGGTAATTGGTAAATTTCTAGTTCTGATTTGGTTGGAGAAAGTTTAGACATAAGGAAATAATATGGTGAATAGAAAATTCCTTCCCAATTAAAAATACATCTACTGCTTATGCATGGGACAACGCATCAGAGGAGGAGGAGAGTAAGGGTAGATTTACAGGTCAGGATATTTGGGCTTTGTCTACACTCCCAACCTGTGTCAGAATAACTATGTTGCTCAGAGAGGTGGAAAATCCACACCCAAGGAACATAGTAATACCAACCTAACCCCTGGTGTAGACACCACTATGTTGACAGGAGGGCCTTTCCTGTCAACATAGCTACTGCCTCCTGGGGAGGTGGAGTACCTACATCTATGGGAGAAGCTCTCCCATTAGTGTAGGTAGCATCTTTACTAAGTGCTACTGCAGCACAGCTTTACGGGGGCAGCTGCACCGCTGCAGCTAGGATGACCAGGCAGCAAGTGTGAAAAATTGGGACAGGGTGTGGGAGTAATAGATGCCTATATAAGACAAAGCCCTGAATATCAAGACTGGGACATCTGGTCACCCTAGCTGCAGCTCTGTAAGTGTAGACAAGTCCTTATGGTTTTCTGTGTTAAATGGAGCAATTGACTGCTGGAGGTAACCAACTGAAATGTATAAAGATGAAAAACAGAATATTTAGTTGGCTTTTTCTTATCAGTGTGCAGGCCAGTGGAGATAAATGCTTATATTAGCCATTGTTATGGTCCAGTTTCCTTTTCAAGTGTCCTGGAAATCTCATAGTAAAACATTTACAATTGATGGAAGTTAAAATAACAAGCAACTTGATTTGTTTTTGTTTAAGAAACAAAAATCAGAAGCCATTTAAAAATATTATTCATTAAGCTTCCTCCTTGTATCCTTAGGTCATGTCCTACATGTATTTGTCTACTGGAAGCACACATCAAATATGTTCATTTGGCACATTTTATCTAGGTACAGATGCATACCCCATAATCAGCATCAGGAAGATTAACGTTTGCATTTACATCACACTCCAATATGTTTGAATTCCCAGGTCAGAATTCAATTAAACGACACTACTGCAAAGAAAAATTAGACCAGAGGGTAGTCATATGGGTAAGAAAGACCATTGTGTTAGTTCAGATCTTAGTTATGCCAGAAAAATGTACTGTCTTGGGGTACATAAGTGATAAGAGGATGGCCTTCAGGTTAAGTCATTGAAGTTTTGATTTCTGTCTGTATCACAGACATCCTGTCTGATCAAATCATTTATTCTCTTTGTGCCTCAGCTCCCCACCTATAACAGGGGCATTGCAAGAAGAAATAGGGTTAAGATTACATAGATTGTAAGCTGTTTGGGAGAGGGATCATCTTGTTATTATATATATGTGTACAGTGCCTAATAAATGGGGCCCTGGCACCCAACTGGGAAGTCTAGGCATTATCACTATACAAATAATAAATAAATACAGTGATTTGTGATATTTTCCAATGCTAGAGTTACTTCAGGGGCAGATATCATGAATGCACTGGTGCCTTCTAGTGGCTGGGCAAGAGATGTGCTATAGGACCTAATGCACTGTTTAATAGTTAATTATCATTATTTTTACTACTGCATTTAACTAAATGAGTATCTGGATAGACACCTTTGTTTCTGAAGCTGAAGAACCAGGGATGTGCAGTATATGTGTATGATTTTCAAGTCTGTTTGCAGTATGTGTATTAGCTACACATAAGTCCAGATGAAGTTTTGCCATTGACTTAGCTGAAGTTAGGATTTTGCTCAGAGACTTGCCCCATGCATTTTCGTCTAGTAACAACTGCAGTTGCTTCTGGTAGAACCCAGGGAATTTAAAAGTCTTGCCAGGTGTGATGATTAGGAGTTCAGCCCAGAACAGTATCTGCAACCAGTACCTTAAATGCTATACTGCTGAGGTTCACAGCCCTGACACCAACAGCCAGCCTTACAAGCATGCAGGTCACACCTAGGCTTCCACTTCCTAGTTACTTTTTGCAGAGTGATCCCAAGACTCAACCCCAGTCCCAAATTTCCCCAAACCTATTGGCCTCTGTAGTAGCCAGCCCTTTCCTGGAACACCCACAGGAGGTTGCTCCTTTCAAGAGACAATACACTGCAGCTCATTAATTTAACAGGTGTTTGACAAACACTCTTATTTCAGTTACAGCTTTGAATTGGTGTATAGCAAAAGTAAAACAAGTTTATAAAACAAAAAGTCATAAGTTTAAGTGATAGTAAGTATAAGGAATAAAGATAGAAGATGTTCACAAACAAACAGTAAAAATCTGCTTCTAAGACTACAATGTAACCTCAGCAAGTTACAGTCGTTGCCTAAGAAGGTTTCTCATTTACATTCAGTTCCTTGAGACTTCAATCCCCCCTTCCCCCGCTTGGTTGAATGACCCAATGTTCTGTGATTCCAAAACCTCTGACCCCTCGAATCTCCCAAGTAATAGACAACTATGGGATACTCTTTGTAGTCCAGCAAACCTTTGAAATGTAGTCTTTGAAAAATAAACGCAGACAAAGTTTCTCTCTTCTGCTGGGGTGTAGATGCCATGCTTCTCCCCCACTTGTTAGCTTGATAGCTTTGTTTACCTTATATGTAAATGCACTGACATTGTCTCTGTCTGATGATGAGGATGGTATGAGACTGGCAAATACACATTCCTTTGGCTAGGACAGACTGGGCTCATGCAATGTTTGCCAAACACATTGTAAGAACATAATTCTCTCACATATTTATAACTGTGTACACACCCTGTTCTCACACCACACCTTACCAATGTGTTACCAGATTGTATATGATACCTTACATGACTCCTTTTTGATGCAGATTATGACAACAGTGTGCTAGGTGCAGTCAGTATATCAGGCCTGACAAGAATTGCTGACACAGAGTAGTGAACCACTTATCAAAAAGAAGATTGAGAGATGACTTGATCACAGTGCACAAGTACTTCATGGGGAGAAAATATTGAGGATTAAAATGCTCTTTAATTTAGCAGAGAACGGCCCAGAAAACTAATGGCTAGAAGGTAAAGCCGGACAAATTCAAATGAGAATTTAGGCACACATTTTTAAAAGCAAGGGTGATTATCCATTAGAAAAAACTACCAAGTGAAGTGGTGGATTCTCCAGGTCTTTATTGCTTCATATCAAGACAAGATGCTTTCCTGGAGGTTATGATTTTGGGAAACACAAGTTATTGGGCTCAAAATAGGGACAACTGGGTGAGATGTAATAGCTTGGAATGTATGGGATTTTAGACTAGATGACCTCATGATCTCGCCTTATAAACCTATGAAATCTATGACTTTATGTACTTTTTAATTATTTTGTATTTGAACAGTACTTTTCGTATTCTGGAATTTGGGTCATATATGGTCACAAGTGCAGACGAGCAGACTCACCCCTGCGGCGCCTCCTGCTGGTGACTCCTAGCAATTGGCTCTTTTTCCAGCCAGGAGCGCCCTCTGCAGGCTGGTGATCCACCTGTCCTCTTGGCCCCCATGTCCCTCCTTGGACCCCAGTGCCCTTTTGACTGGGGTGCTGCCCCCTGGCAGTAACCCCTCAGTCTTACGGTCTCCCCTCCCCAGGGAACCCTCACCCACTATCCCCACTTTGCCTCAGTTTTGGCTACTGCCCAGTTTCCATCTAGCCCCCGTTCACTGGGGCAGACTGCAGTATCCAGCCACTCATCTTAGGCAAAGGGGTTTGGACCTGCTGCCTTTGCCTACCCCTTGGACTGCCCCTTTGTAACCCCAGTATCCAGTTGGCCTTACCCTAGGCCTGGAGGGTTTCCAGGCCAGAACTCCCCAGCTCCTCTTGCCTTCCCCCAGCCCTGCTCCACCTTAAGTACCCAGGTACACTCCCTAGCAGCCAGGCCCTTCTCCCTCTAAAGGCAGAGAGAGACTGACTGGGCTCCTGGCTCACTGCCTCTTATAGGGGCCAGCTGGGCCTGATTGGGACCTGGTCACAGCTGAGCCTGCTTTCTCCCAATCAGCCCAGGCTTCTTGCCCCAGCTACAGCCCTCTCCTGGGCTGTTTTAAGCCCCGAAGGGCAGGAGCAGGTAACCACCCCGCTACAGCAAGTAATGTTTAAATGCTGGTTGCTGGTTTTTCCCATTCTTTTAACAATGATGTCATAAAGTAAAATAAAAAACTACAATATTGTTGCCTTTTTGATATCATCCTAGCACCGTAAACAAACCAGGCCCAATACAAAACAAGGCACACTCCGATACCTTTACTAATTTTGAATTTTACCTAGCTCCACAATCAGGAAAAATGTCGATGACATTTCCTCTCCTCTTTTTGAGCAATTACAGAGGTGGGTACCATTTTCTTCACAACTTCTCAATATTTGTTTGTTTTTTAAAATTTGAATTAAAAAAAAGAGAAAAAATTTTCAAATACATTTTAGAGTTCTAATGACTGGTGGTAGGACTCCCAACAGAGGAGCTGTGTAGACCTAGTTATTTGGTGATTCGAGGGACTAAACTCCTGTTTTTCCTGGAGTAGCCCCCCTTCTCAATGGAAGAATTCACAGGAAACTCTATGAAAGGAGTCTTGTAGAGATTTCCATCCCTTGTGCTCGAATAGCACATATTGAATGTAATTAAATAAAATATAATTAAATGTGTGACAAAATTTGTAGGACTGGGGCCTAATTTAGCAAATTAACTCAATCAAAGAGAGTATCAATTTCCTAACAGAAATGCTTGATAAATAAAACATAAAACCAAACAACTTTTTTACAATCAAAATTATAGGCATATGTGTAATTACTCTTTACAATACAGATCTATGGATATACCCACACTCATATTTACATTTGTTTTATATAATTATTTATGTGCTGAAACTTCCAATTTTTGCATTTAAAAAAAAGAAAAAACTATAAAGAGACAATAACACTGGCATATAACAAACATACAGTGAATATCCAGATTAATCCAAAGAATCTCCTAGAATCCATCTATTTTTAAGGATACTTTGTCAAAATACTGTATTGTAAGGTTATAAGCCTTATAATGTATGTAATTAAATATTAAATTGTGTAATGATTTGTGGTTTAAATGGTGATTAAAAGAAAGGTGAAGAGAAAGAAGAAAGACAGAATGAGAAAATGATAGCTATCTGGGATCATCCCTTTTTATATTTGGGGCTTCTTGTATAACTGAGCTGCCTTTTTAGCTGCAGGAAATCTGCCAAAATTTCTTGATACTTTTCCAAAGTATCATGCAGAAGGTAAGTTAGTGCCTCACCAAATGGTATATGTGCATGCGCAGAAACTAATCATTAATTATGGGTGGATGTGGATTTCATCATCCGTGCAGTAATACCTTCTTCATGGACAACACAGCTAAAACCATGTATCCTCTGTCTGACCTAGGCATTGCTTGTTTCATTACTGTAGTACATGACTCCAGATCCACTGTGTATGGGTGACTATTGATCCAGTTAAAATCATTAGTGATAGTTAAAAGACATAACTGACTTTTTTGGTTGTGAACAACAGAAAAAAAAATGAAAACAACACCACAAATGAATCAAGGTAACACAGTAAATGGTTCCTTATTTACAAGCAACATCCAGCATTTCATTCTTGTGTTCAGTCTCTAACTTAATAATAAACAATATCCAGCCCCTATATAGTGTTTTTCCATTGGTAGATGTCAAAGCACTTTACAAAGGAGTATACAATTATTATTATCCCCATTTTTACAAATGGGGAAACTGAGGCACAATGACTTGCCTCAAGTCACCTAGTGCATCAATGATAGAGTCAGGCATAGAACTGAGGTCTAGTGAATTCTAAACTAGTGTTCTCTCCACTAAGGAACCTTGCCTTATCCTGCAACTTCAACTGTGGCTGGAACACCTGAGAAGTCTTTTTGAATGCCGCCACATGGAGTCTCCAGAACTTAAAGTTGCAGTAACCAACACAAATGCACAAGAGTTCTTTAAGCACCATTCACTGTAGTACTCATGGCCATAAACTTTGTCTAATCTCAACGCTGTCAGTTGGACAGTGCTTCTTGTCTTCAGAAAGGCCAGACTGAAACAATCTATGTAGATTTTGATATACTGGATCAAGAAATTGATTGAAGCATAACTTGGACTTTTTTTTGCCAAAGCTATGTGGTTGGTGCTTCTAGGGTCCTGTTCTGAGCTCATTGCAAAAATGTACATTTAATTAACACAAGTCTCAACATAGCTTGTTTTTTATTAGCTAACTATAGCACTGAATGGATCCCTTTCAGCACTAGTATACGCAGTATGCCTCTATTAACTCAGAAAACTGGTGCAGAGACATCAATTATATGATTTAGTTGTTCTTGCAAAGTGTTAGGTCTTCCCAGCAAAACCCTTTTTCACAGCATATCTTAGAGCTGTTGTTGCATTAGTGCATTCTGAGACTTTGGAAGCAGCAATCCTATAGTGTCTAGTACTTTGCTGGCACAAGGATTTAGGAGATAATTTCCAAAGGAGAGGCACAGTGGCATGAAATTAAGATGACTGGCTGAACCAGTTCATCCGCTTGAGGCTTCCTGCCCACACTAATCAGATACTAATTGGACATGAGATAAAGCTATCCGGACCTGAGACAAAGACCTCATCCCAAGTGTGGCAATTAAATAAGTATGACAAACACTTGTAAAATGCCTGGGATGGCCATCGTCATGTGTGCATGCTTAGGGTGTGGTACACAATGGTTTAGCACAAGCCTTATTTGCCTAGTATAGCGACAGCTCAAGATATGGAAATCAGATATTATTTGTAGTATAGT
This sequence comes from Mauremys mutica, assembly GCF_020497125.1. Lineage (NCBI taxonomy): Eukaryota > Metazoa > Chordata > Testudines > Geoemydidae > Mauremys > Mauremys mutica. Next base: position 269,558,710 of record NC_059073.1, read on the forward strand.
GGCATCCACAGGCCATGACCAAGATCAGAGCCCCATTTGTACATAAGTAAAAATACACGGTTAAAAGTGTTGCTGCCCCAAAGAGCTTGTAATCAGAATATACAAGGGGAAACAGAGAGATGAAATGATTTGCCTCTGGTTACACAGCAAGTCAGTAGCAGAGATAGGAATAGAACCCCAGTATCCTATCCACTGGACCAGGTCGCGTCTCACAGGTATGTAATCACAGTACTCTGAGAGAAATATATAAAGAAATGTGCTAGCTTAGGGGAAGACACTATACACATGGTAGCACACTGGCAAATTTGACCATATCCTTGCTGTTATTTTAATGCATATTGAATCTCTCTTGAATGTGGGCAAAGAACAGAAAGGTGTGACCCCTTTCTGCATGACATACCTGCTTCCTACCATCACTATAAATAGGCTTTTACTTAGTCATTAGGAGAGTGTTAATCACAGAAAGGAGTTTAATGTCTGCTTTGTCTCAATGTTATTCAGACAGCGATGTTCAGGCAAAATGTCTTTGTTTTACTACAATATATAGTGCAGCATTGCTAACCTCAGGCATATAAAATTCATGAGTCAGGCCCCGAAAATCATGGCCCTCTAAAATGGTGAGATTTTGAAAAAATTATATGTTTGCAATTCTCTTTATTTGCCTCCTGGTTTTGAAGCCTTCAGTTTCACATTTTCAAGGTTAATCAGTAGCTATGAGGGCTAGAAACTTTTTAAAATGAAATTTGAGATTCTCAGGAGTGGAGGATTGAAGAAAACACCAAATGCTGCTAGTCTAGTAATAAACCGCAGGAACTCTCAGCTATATATACAGACTGACCACCAGATCCCTGTTGTAAGTAGCTTTAACTCCATTTATGTCATTGGTACTATCATGATTGTCACCAGCTAAGGATCTGGCTCATTACCTGCCTGTAAGGACTTTCTAACCAAACAGGAACTACGAGTGGGTGAGCCAGCTCTGCTTCTACTGACCTTCATTTTGCTAGTACTTACGTTATTCTGTATCGTTGTTGTTATATGAATCATAGAATCATAGAAATGTAGGGCTGGAAGGGACCTCTAGAGGATATTTAGTCCAGCTCCCTGCACTGAGGCAGGACCAAGTAAACCCAGACCATCTTGGAAAGGTGTTTGTCCACCTGTTCTTAAAAATCTACAGTGACTAGGATTCCACAACCTCCTGTGGAAGCCGGTTCCAGAGTCTAACTGTCCTTATAGTTATAATTTTCCCTCTTAATATCTAAGCTAAATGTCCCTTGCTGCAGAATAGGCCCATTACATATATATTTAAAAGTCAGGAAGACCAAGTCCTTCAACATGAAGAGGCACTTGTAGTGTTGTCAGTTGTAACCATTACTGCCCCACAGAAACCATCGTATGTCTCAAGCAGGACAGCCAAAACTGGAGACATCCCAATTCAGCATCTGCTACTGAAAACATTGGTGTAGATGATGTGTTACGATCACCTGAGGCCAGATATTGCCATCCTTACTCATGGTGAATAACAGCTCAGTCCAAGGCATCAGGATAATGGTACTATTCAGCCTCACTAAAGGCAGCCCAATCTGTCCCACAGTGAGTCAATGGCAGAGCTAGGAACCGTATACAGGATGCTTAACACCTACGCCTTGTTCTAACCATTAGACAACACTCCCTCCTTTCAGTAATGCACTGTGGCCATTTTTGCATTCTACCACACTTCTAATTTCAGAAAGTACATACTGTGCCACCTACCGCCTCGTTTGCTCACAACCCATGTATGTTAATTTTATGCCAGTGGCTGTGTGGAGACTGCTAAGCATTATTTGGACCTGATTGCACCTGGGCTTTGAATGGGCATGCAGGGATTAGAGTGGGGCAGAGAAAGAGGGCAAGAGCACAACAGCCGTTCCCATGGTCAGGGAAGTAAAGGGTCTACCCCTTTTAGCAATTTCAGGGTACAAATCACCCCAAAGGGTGATAGGAAAGAAGGTTGCCCTCCATACAGGCTGTGGGGCTGGTCTGGTGCAATGACAGGAGATTACGATCTGCCACTGAGCTCTCAAGAGGGATTGTGCCCAATGAGGCATAATCTGTACAAAAGCTCTCCCTGGGTAGCTGTGCAGTGCCCCTTACTCAGAGCCATGCATCTGTGGCACTATTTGGCCCTTTATCTTTCCTTCCTTCTCCCTCCACAAAAGATTTCTTTTTTTAAATCAAATTCAGCCCTAGGTAATTTCTTCTCTTGGTTGCATTTGGGAAACCCTGTTGAACTCAGTTGTGCTCTGTGGTTGTAACACCACAGAATATGATCCTTTGACCCACTGTCCTGATTCTTGTGCAGTCCCGGGCACACTCATCACTTTACAAATCAATCACAAAAACCAATACAGTGGAGTGAGTGGCATGAGGATGATCTAGTGGTTAGGACGATAGCCTATGACTTAGGAAACCTGGGTTTAATACTTTGCTCTGTCACAGACTTCTGTGTGATCTTGGACATGTCACTTAGTCTGTGCCTCAGTTGCCCATCTGTAAATGGGGATAGGAGCAGTGCCCGGCCTCACAGAGGTGGTGTGAGAATAAATGTATTAAAGGCTGTGAAGTGCTCAGGTGCTACAGCAATGGGGACCAGTGGTCTCTGTTTTCTCCCCAACACTGCTTCTCAGAACTTTTCTGGAGTGAATGGTTTTGTAATTGGTCATCTAAGGGCTGTGGCTAGAGAGCAATATCCAAGCCACTTGTATAACATTTTACTCAGCCTCACTAGCTTTTGCAACTTGCCACCCGATGTCTTGCTCATGTTGTTCTTGTTTGCAATTATGACCAATAGAGGGACAGATTCTTAACTGGAGTAAATCAGCATAACTCCATTGAAGTCAATAGAACTACACTGAGGTACACCTGCTGATTTGGCTCACAATTTAAACAGAAAAAAATGACAGGAACCATCCTCAAAGGTTACTATAGTTTAAAAAAACCAAGCAAACAACATTTTTACCTTCATGCCACGAGATCGTGATATAACAATTATGCAACAAACAAGTTAAGCAATGACCAGAAATGGTAAGAACCAGCCCCACTTTCTTTCGCTACAGAGTGAACAGGAGTCAAACCAAAGTAAACACTTTGCTAGCCCCATCTTGTACTAATACAGATTGTACTATGCAAATTACTTTTAAGCCCACACACAGACACTAGTAAGAATCCGGGAATTATCAGATGGGATAATCTTATCAGTTGTTATTTCATTACTTAAAAAACCACTCTCTCAAATTTTAAAATATCCCACAGCATAAAAATGGTGGTGGAATACAGGCCAGTATCTCATGATCAACTCTAGGGTGCATATACAGAACATTAGAGGTTTGGGACACAAAATGCTTTTCTTCAGTCTTGTGTGTTGTATGTGTTAGTTAAATTCTCAGACAGAAATGTTTTTACATTTCAGATCAGCTTGCTAAGCTATTCACCTTCCATTGCTACCATTAAATAACTTTACAGTTTAAAGGCTAAATGTGCCATAGTTAGGGAATTATTAATTAAGCTTGTCTATGAATATTTTCCCTTGTTAACTTGTGCTGTCCTTATATTCCCTATAAAATCATCAGATTCTAAAGACACTTTCAATTGCCCTCAGTAGATTCACTGCTTCAGATCCAGTACACTCCTGCAGACTCACTGTGAGACAGCCAGCCTTCCTGTGCAGATTCACTCATACACAACCAACTCTCTAGAGATTTGTTGAGGCATATTTAGCCATTATCAAAGCAAAGGACTAGACCGTGACTTGAACTCCCATACCCTCTGCATGGGCTACCTGAATCTTGGGTCCACGTGTATAGGAGAAAGTAGGAAGAGGGAAAACAGGGTAGAAAGCCCTTCTCCCACCCCATCTGCCATCAGGCACTAGCTAGCAAAGCCTAGCTGGTGTGTGGGATATTACTATTTGCCACTGGTTTAGGTCGGAACTAAGGTACTACCCTCCAGAGTAAAGGGAAAGCATTGAAAGTGCCTCAAAGAAGCATATCCACAACAGAATGCCTCCCAAAGCTACCCCGAGAGTGGGGCAGTTTACCCAGGTCACAAGCTACACCATAAAAATTAGAGATGAATGAGATCTCTCTCTCCTTGAGGCAGCATTGTCCACTGGGATATATGGTCCAGTGCTTTCTCCACTGTTTAATAGACATTTTTCTTGATATTCAGCTTGAGTGTTCTTGTCTCAACTTCATTCCATTGTACCTCGTTGTTCCACATGCACTAGCATAAATAATTCCTCTCTGTCCTTTTCACCCTTCCCAGACCTATAGCTGATTATTATATCCTCTATCCCCTTTGGTGATTGCTTAGCTAAACTATTCACATTTAACTTTAAATCTTTCCTTATATATCAACCCCTCTGGGCCCATGAACTTCTCTGAACTTCCTCCAATTTCTACAGATCTTTCTGCTACAGAGATGTGTGGAACTGAATGAATATTTCAGGTGCAGGCTCCTTAGCGGAATTACTACTATTCATTTATAAAGCACCACACGTGAACATGGTAAAATAAGTTCCTTTCTCTGAAAAGCTTACAATTTATGGTACTCAAATCACACAAAGCCAAATCAAGGCACAGCCTGGGACAATGGTCCAGGTAAAAGCATTTGTGGAAAGATTATGAAGTAAGGGAAGAAGCATTCCTTGATTAAGTGGATTGGATGGAAGAGGGAGAAAGTGTTTGATAACCCAGAATTAGGAGACTGCTTCAATTGTAGGAGATGATAGAAGGAAATGACAGCAGAGATGAAACTGGGGAAGGTGAAGGGGAGAAGTTATACAGAGCTCTCTGATAGTGAGTAGGAACTTAATTTTGATCTAATAAAAGAGAGGAAGCCAGTGAAGGAATTCAGAGCATGTAACGTGACTGGAGCAGTCAGAATGCAAAATTATTTTAGCAATAGATGTTTGGATAGACTGGAGAGGCAAAATGCAGAAAGGCCAGAGGAAGGAAGGGTAAAAGGAGAGAGTAGTCAGCCATATTAAAGGCAGAGGGGAACTCAAGATGAGTAACAACAGACAAGTACTCAGTCACCTTAGCTAGGAGGTCATAGCAACCTTTGGATGGGTGGTTTTGGTGCATTCGAGAGACTGTGAGTTAAATAGGAGGGGATGGAGATAGGAAACCCAGCAAAAGACACCCTGCTCAAGTAGACAGAGTTTGTGTAGTTAGAGACTATACTTCAGTCCCCACAGCCCTGTATGCAGTTCAAACTGCCTTTTTTGGTGTCACTTCATATTGTAAACATTATGTAAGTGTAATAGTGTGGTTATGTAAATTGTGATTGTGGATAACACTGTTTGTGTGTGTGTGCGTGTGTGTACACATGCTTGTCCACTCTCACACTTACTGTAGTAACTGGATTCTATACACTATTTTCCCACTGAGTATCTCTCAGTCTGATTTTTTCCTCCTAGATGTAAGGGAGAACCTTGCATTTTTCTACAATGAATCTCATTTTATTTCCTGCCATAATTTCAAATCTGCAATTGTTTTTACAGGGACCAAAGTTGATTGTGATTCTTTACAGATAAATTAAATAGACAGATCTGAGCCTTAGTCAGACTTAGATTCTAATTTAAACATTGTGCAGCAAGGGTTAGGGTTAGGGATAGGGTGAGGGGAGTTTTAGGAACTTTGAGGTCAACAACAGTGAGAGACTGGAAGATGCTCTGGTTGCACAGCTCTCTTGCAGGTAATCTTTCTCATTTTATTACACTTTGTATATATATATTGTAATTTGAAAGAATGGAAACAGGCAAGATGGTAGGTGAGAGTAATGCTCTGTGATGTTAAATAATACTGCACCCCCACTAGACAGCTCACCCCACAACTTGATACATTGCAGTTTATCATTACTCTACTGCCCTTCAGCCAGTTTTCGATCCCCATGGAAGTGATCAGATCAAAATAAGTATGAATTGATTTTAATTATCCTCCACAGATCTAGGAATACATGCCCCAGTATTATCCACAAACTCACTTTTGCTTATCCAGCCTCCCCAGCAGTTTTGCAGAGTCATTAAGTCAGTGGACTCATAAATAACTATTTATCTGCAGATATATAACTGTATCTATGGACCTAATTCTTTGCAGGCATAACTCCATTAACTTCAACGGAGTTACGTTAGCAAAGAATTTGTCCTTCTATCTATATGTAAATTGTTCTCTGACATGTCTAATTGTCCATAGATTCATTGATACTTGGGCTGTGTTTACAGTAGGATTTTGAAAGCTTGTAATTCCCAACAGATGCAGCTCCATCAGTGGCTACTCCAGTGGAGGTTTTAATATAGAGAGGGCCCAGTTATTTTGACTTAAGATGCTTTGTTCAACAGTACAGTCTGTGCTCAAAGTTCCTGAGCTAGCCTCCCCCTTGTCTACAGGACACTCATGGTATAAGAGTTTAATACAGCACTCAAAAATTGATCTGGTCATTTTCTGGCTTTCTTGAAAACTGGCGTCCAGTGAAACTTAACGTTTCAAATAAAGTGACAGGTTTCAGAGTAGCAGCCGTGTTAGTCTGTATCCGCAAAAAAAAAAACAGGAGTACTTGTGGCACCTTAAAGATGCAACAGTCTTTAAGATCTTAAAGATGTTAGTCTTTAAGGTGCCACAAGTACTCCTGTCAAATAAAGTGGTGAGAGTAGTTCTTTTTGAGGAATGCAGTCTGGGCTTGCCTTGCTGCAGTTATAATATGACAGCCAAAATCCTGGGGATATGTACCTCTGATATTCCAGACTAGAAACCCAAAACTTGCTCTTTGATTGTATCAGTGTTTCCATTCTAAACTGCTGTTTTCAGGGGGGCTGTGACTAAGCTGTAACAAAGCACCCTTTCCTGAAGCATATAAAAGTATTTTTAGGAATGATCTGAATTGTTGACAATTTTAAAAGAAATTGGCTCCCTGCTATTTAAGCTAAGGGAGTTTTCCACTATACGGTGCTGTGGGCTCTTGAATAACGTTTCAATTAAAAGAAACCCCCCAAACGTAGGTTTGTCTTTTCACTTAAAAATAAATGGGGGGTACGGGGTTTTAAGGGTGTTCAGCATTGGCCCAACTACTCCCATTGATATCAAATGACCCTTGCCTTCAGTGGGAGTAGAATTAGGGAAACACTGAGTGCTTTTGAAAAATCCAGCCTGGATTGTGGATCATTTTGCTCCGAGTGAAATCCAGTCCATCCACATGAAGCCAGAATTGGGGTCTACGTGGGGGGAGTTGGGTTGGTGAAGTGAAATCCATCCCTGTAACCCAGCGGCAGCATGTGAGCTGGAAGCTCCTCTATGCCGATTGCACAGGTTACTCTGGCCATTGGCTCTATGTAAAGGTACCTCTGTGGCTCTGGCCCCAATGATGGCATGGAGACAATTTCTGTAACACAGGGATACGCAGGTCTCAGCAGAACCTGTGTGCAACTCCTCTGCAAGGTTGATGTGCTATGGAAGACTTTATGCATCATGGGTAATTTCACCCCTCATGTTTTAATGCAATGGTAAAACAAAAAAATGCTGATAAATCCTGTCATCTCTTTGTAACTCAGTGGAACTACACACATGAGTAAGTGCTCAAAAGTGTGAGTAAAGCCTCCATAATCTGGGCCATAAGATCTTTTATTAAAGGCTATTTTGTGACTCCATTAAATTCACAAAACCCATAGCTCTTATAAGAAATGATCTATAATTAGAGGTGGAGATTAGGCTTGCCAAAAAAAAAAAAAGTGTGTTCATGACTGCTAGTGAAAATTAAACCTTAAGATAATTTAATTGCCAAGTATTCAAACCGAAGCAGTAGTTTTCCATAAGGATGTTTGGTTTTCAGAAGAAAAATAGCCCCTGTGTTGTATTCATTAGCATCCAATGGAATGCCCACATTGTTTCTATTCTTACAGTTTATTGTTAGGAGCAGCCATGTTTGTATTTGTACTACAGTAACTGGGAGTCCTTCTGCTTCAAAAAGAACTTATTGGAACAGTTTGCTTGGCAGCCTCTTGGTTGTTGTTTTTTTTTTAACTAATGCACCAGCAAGATAAGAAAATCCAACTCAACTATTTACCTGGGACATGTCCAATTATGAGTTCCAATTTACAACGTTCCAGAGGGGCTGGAAGAGATACTGCACTATGTACCCAAGTGTATATCTTGAAAGGGCTTCAGTTGCTAACCTACCAGTGCCCAGCATGACACCGAAAATCTTTCGGACCTTGATGATATAACACTAAAGGCAGTCAGCGTGTGGATCAGCGTTCTCTGGGTGCTACTGATTAAACAGCGCTGGTGAGAACAGTAAATTGCTGAGGGCTAAGCTACTTTGTCCAGCACAGTTCACTCTTTCATTATCTTCCTTTCTTCCCATACAAGTTATTACACACATATAATAGCTTTTCCTTGTGAGCAGTTTAAATGAGTTGACCGATAGCAGCCCTTACATCAAGCATTTGTAGAATTCTACCCTGTTTAGACCCATTACAAAGACACCTAAAGTGCTGCCTTTTCAGAGGATTCTTATTAAGTACAGACATCAGAACAGACATTCTCATGTGACTTCTCACGTACCCCGCACAGTGTGGAAATCAGCTCACACAAAAATACAAGCGGAGAGAATGTTGAACAGCATGAAGTGTCAGGACTCAGTTCTCTCTTTGTAAGAGTGAAAAACAATTTTCAGGATTTGAAATGTCCAACCTTTTCAACATTGAGGTGAACAACCGCAGAGAGTTATCAAAAAGCAAAGGAAACCATTCATCCCCAACTGAATTTAATAGTCAGATAAATGGCTATGTTGTCTGGACACACATACAGAAAGCGTGTTAACCTCTGTACATCCATTAAATACCAGAAGGAATTTGTGTGAACACATTAACTAGGCTAGGACTGCCATGCTACCTTCTTCCATTTGGGAGGATTATGAGTGTCGCACTGCAATGATTTGGGGACTGATTGTGTAGGTGTGCCAGGAATCCTGCAAGATTCTAAACACCTCCTTTTCACTCTGACTGTAAATGGGACCTGAACGTGGTCAGCCTCTTTCAGTATTGTATCTTGAATTCTCATGGCCAACATACACCTCTACCCCGATATAACACGACGCAATATAACACGAATTTGGATATAACACAGTAAAGCAGTGCTCCGGGGGGGGGGCGGGGCTGCACACTCCGGCAGCTCAAAGCAAGTTTGATATAACGTGGTTTCACCTATAACGCGGTAAGATTTTCTGGCTCCCAAGGACAGTGTTATATCGGGGTAAAGGTGTAGTTCTAGTTGCATAGAATGCAGAGTATTTGGATCAGTGTTTCAGCGGGAATAGGTATCTCATTGATAACATTGGTTTTACTCAAGAAATAATGCTTGCTTCCGTTAAACTGAAAATCTTGTGGATCTATGTCTCTATATCAGTTTATCTCAACTGAAATGGGGACAAATTGCTGGCTTACTCGCTCTAGTAGCTAGCAACTGAATTTTCTCTTTTAGACCTTTGAGAAATCAAGTTTATATTCTCAAGCAGCAGCATGGCTTTCATCTCTATCCAGTGCAAAATATGTGGCCCCACAGACTCAGAGTCAATTTCTCTCTTTTCCTTTGAAGGCTACTACATGTCAGCGGTTTGTTCCAAATTATTGCAAACAGTGCAACATGACAAACCCCAGATAATGCCATCAAACCAGAGCCGAATTGGCTAAATGTAACAAATGATAACTGAAGCCTTTGTAAAAGGCTGACTGAGTAGGAGAAATATCTCATAATGCAGTGGGCCAAATCCACCTAACATAGTGTAAGGGAAATGTATATTATACATCTATCTGTCCCATCCTAGGTGAGGGTTTCACTGATGATCTCCCAGAGGGGGTTTCCACCGGGGAAAAGGAGTATAAGTTATAGCTCTTGTTCTATTGCAATTCCTTTTGTAGGTTGCTGGAATTAAGAGCTGAATCCCTCTGTTTCCCCATCTATGTTCCTCCTCTCTCACAACATCAACCCACATATTAGGCTACTCTGGTTTATTATCTTCCCTCCATGCCTACCCAAGCTGTAGAGAGGTTGCAACGTTTTGTTGCAGATTTTTGTTGAGCTGAAATCTCCCTTCTGTAGGCAGACTTTCCATGGCTCAGGGCCTCTGCCAGGATCAACACCAGGAGAATCTGAATCTTACCCATTGTTCTGAGAGAGACTGAATTTCCTGCAAGTAAGTGCTCAGATGCTACAATGAAGAGGACCATATAAGCACCCATACAGACCAACACTATGTAATGATAAAGCAAATGTCATGACACTTTAGAAAACAAGGTCCTTTGCATCTCAAAGAGCTCAAAAACACAAATAAAACACAAGGCAACAGTTCAAGGCAGGAAGTGGAGACAGTGTGGCTTGGGAGGTCAGCACCGGAAGATGACCAACTACATTTCAAGGAAAAAGGAACAACTGTGTGAAAAATATGGGGCAAAGATAATTTTTAAGTGGCATCACCACACAACATGGACAATCATTTTCAGGGGAGAGTCCTCAGTTTTAGAACTTGCTTCCTGTTGGAATTTGCTGACCTTCTGGGCACAGTGAAAGGCCTATCCGTTTGCCTGTTGGGGTAGATTTAGTGGTGGAGAGAGGAGTTTACTAGCTGCTATTGTGTGCACTTCACTGGCAGTCATTTTTGTTTTCTAATTTCTAATGTGCACCTAGAAATAGTGACAGGAACATGCAGTCACACACATTAGCTAATTAATACCCAGTACGTATGTGGAATTTCAAAGTGGGAAACCTTACCACCATTCCCACTATCTAGAAGAAAATCTAGAAGAAAAAAGTCTCCAGGCCAAATTCTCATCTGCCTTGCCAAACTTGAGTAATGTGGTGTTTGCTCACAAAACCTACACTGTGGTATTTTTTACCTTTCCCAATGAGAAGCCACGGTGCAGAACATCTGAGAGGACATTACATAGCCACTACTGAAACCTACAGTAGTGGCTGTAGCAAGCTCTATTCTCCCTATGCAGGAGCATTAGCCTGTCCATGTGCCTAATTGGGTGATATTTCTTAAAGAGATCTAGAGAGAAGTGGGGGTAGGCAAATGCACAATTCACATTTTAGCCCAGAAATGTCTGGAATTGGGTATGGTAATTTGAGGAATGCTCAATAGGTTCCCTGTAGCTTGACTCAGACTTCATTGAAGGCAAGGAGTCAATGCAGCTGCTTTACAAAAAAGACATGTAGACTGCATGGGTTGGGAGAAGCTCAGCCACAGGCATGGGTGTACACAAATTGGGGCAAGTAGGGGCATGTCCCCACCCCACAATCAATAGGGGCACAGAACTCCTCTGGGATGGGGAGACTGAGCTCCTCTGGCTGTTGGGGGAGAGTGAGGTCCATCGTTCCTGGGGGCTGCAGGGGGAGTGGGGAGAGACAGCCCCTCTGGCCACAGGCCGCTGAGGGGAGAACCAGTTCCTCCAGCTGTGGGGGGTACAGAACGTGCCTCTCCAAAAGCAGCCAAACTTTTATTCATGTGCACACCCCTGGCAATAGAAGCAGAGAAAGCAGGCTGTCTCCCCCTAGCTCTAAAACATTTTGCAGTAGGTTAGTGCTATCATTAACTTTCCAAGGGGAAAGCCTTGGCAGTGTCAGTTACAGAAAAAGGAAACTGGGCGGGAAAATTATTTTTTTTAAGGTTATTTGCTTTTAGCCAAACTGTTTTAGTTAATTTGTCTTAACCGGTCTGGTTCAGCAGCTGTTTTCTTATTTAAATGTGATGGGGAAAGACTCTTCTGTATTGGGCTATTCTCAGTTTTGTATTTTTCTTGTAATAGGGTTTTTCATTTATGTTCTTAATACTGATTGGTTGGTTAATTAGTTAGCTGACTAGTTAATTGAGTGATTCCACAGTCTGGCAGAGGAGGAGAAAAGGTCTGCCTGGGTTCCAGCTGGAGATTTCTGCAAGCAAGAGGAGGGATGATATTATTGCAGTGCTTTTGACTCAGCAGACTGTATAGAGAGTTGATGAACAAAGATTCTAGCTGAGATTCAGGTGAACTCAGCCTGTGCTTTTGGAACTCTGAGTTACTTCTCACTATGTGGGGGGTGACGGGAGGGGGCAGGTATTGATATTTAGGTATTGCTGTGAAGACAGTGTATCCAGATTATTAAATAGTTGTTATGTAGTAAAAATTAAGCTATCATTATGTTTCTTTATCATTATAAGATTTTATAAAGTTCATACTTAAAAATTAAGTTAATTCCTTGTGTTCTTTTTGGACCTGATTGTGGGGAGGATAACCCTGTGCAATCTGTGCTGAAAATCCTCAATGACTGGGTCTCTGTGTGCTTTTCTATAAGGCTTGTGTTTAAGCTCCAGGAGAGGGGTGGTGAAGTAAACTGTAACCTACTGATAATATAGTTTGCCAGCTCACTGGCCATACCCTTTTTCTCATTCCCAGCCCCTTCTTGATGCTGATATGGAGCAGCATTCCTTAGTACACAGGAGGCGTGGAGTTCCCCTGCAGGACCTCTCCACAGCCAGTTCCCACACCCCTGCAGCACAATCATGGTTATTCAGCTGTTTTCTGAGACTTGTATGACAACACAAGAGAGGTGTTGCCATCAACTATGTCCCCATCTGAACCCACAACCACACTGGTAGCTTTAGGCTTATTCCCAAAGCTGAAATTCCAGTACTGAAGTAAATGTGCATGGGAACAGCTTTCAGCATATTAATATTTACACGAGAACACCTGACATCCCACATGACATTAGAATTCTCAGAGGTGCCGTGTGCACTCCAGCATAACTGACAACTTAATGAAGTCCCACAGTGTCATTTTTTTTAACTGAAACAGAAAAGAGACAGAGAGGTTAATGTAATCAAGCTTCAAAATGCCTTGAATGAGACATACCTGGTTGACTGTGGCTCCATTCCTGCACTGTGATTGTGGGGGTGGATTACAATGCAGGATCTGGGGTCAGACAAACGTTTGGACGGTTATTCCTATCATCTTAAAGTGTCCACATTCTCCCCATGTGCTGCATCAGACCATAAAAGTGACATGATTTTCAGGTGCAGAAATGACACTCTTCAATGGGCCAAATTGTACTATTTAGCTTTCAAGCAGAGCTCCTCCTTAGTTTCAGTGGGAAGTTAATAGCAGGTATGATTTGATATGACAATAACACAAGAAAATGGAATTAAATTCACTGCTTTCTGCAGGCAACATTTTAATTCCGATGAGTTAAAGGATTAAACCAGATTGAAAGATGAGAAAGTAAATAGAATGTATATTTTTCCCCTGCTCAATAGCTCACAAGAAACTATAATATAGGGACAACTTCAGGGGTGATGTGTAAGGTGGTTTAAGAAAAACGTGGGTAAATTGGCATAATGGATTCTAGGCCTGGTCTACACTAAGAACGGGGGTCGAACTAGGGTACGCAAATTCAGCTACATGAATAGCGTAGCTGAATTCGAAGTACCCTAGTTCGAAGTACTCACCCGTCCAGACGCCGCGGAACCGAACTCCGCCGCTCCAAGGTCGACTCCGCCACCGCCATTTGCAGTGGTGGAGTACTGGAGTCGAACGGAGCGCTTCCGGAGTTCGAACTATCGCGTCTATATTAGATGCGATAGTTCGAACTCCGAAAAGTCGAACTCTCCGCGTCGAACTGGCAGGTAAGTGTAGACTAGCCCTAAGGTAGCATAAGGGAGTTAATTTGGAAATGGATGATTGGGTCAGAAGGTACATATTTACATATACATTCATACTTTCCTGCCACTGCTATTCCTGTTAAATCCCTTTCTTCTGGCCTATGTGTTCCAACAACTTGACTCCCTAACTCACATCTTGAATTATAATTTACATATCACTACTGAATTTGTCCCATTATTTGATTACCTACTTTTGTCATGTTGCAACTTATTCTTTTTAGGATCAGTCTCTTCCACCCTTACTCATAATAACTTGCTCCTTGATTAGTCCCACTGAATCATTTGTCCTTATTACGTAGCCTTGTCTAGGGGAATTAATTCAGAAGTTAAAAGTTGTATGGATCTTCTGAAAGATAATTTTTTATTATTCTTTAAACTCCTTCCCTCTCCTCTCTTTATCCTCCCTCTAGTTTTTTCTAACAGAGAAGGAGTTAAAAAGCTGTCCTGAAATATCTGATAGCATACCATATCCTGTCCAGTATTCATGTGCAAACAGCAACATTGCACATGCTTTATCTAAGGCAGATGAACATTGCTTTATCTAAGGCAGATGAGGACATATGCGATTTCCTGAGCATAACCTGAGTTTGTATCTCTCCACTTGCCAATGTGTGTATCGGTGACATAGTATTTTTGAACTGACAAAAAACCAAATGTGAGTACATGTCTTTGAAGGAAGAGAACTTTTAAACTGATGTAAACATACTGGAGTATGGAGGGAGGGCTTTTGCCCTATAGTTTTGTTTTACATATGGATAAAACCTCCCAGTTAACTAGACAAATTGGAAATAGCAGAGGGAATATAAGTGGATGGAAAGACTGACTTGTAGAAGGAGCTTAAATAGGCATAGGTAGGGTAAGTGACAACTAAGGCAGCCTAAAATGACTATCTATGAAGCCTGGTGTTAACAACAGTGAGGGAGAGGAAATATTTAGCATAATAACAGAGATATGGGATGAAATTAAGAACAGGAAAACTTAGGCTAAATATCAATAGGAGCTTCCTGTCCATGAGAGCTGTGAAAGGGCTAGCTTTTGTTATTTTAAAAGTGAATATCTCACTCGGGTCAGGAGGGTATATGAGCTTTGATTTGAGCTACTATATTTGGGAAGTTTGCTGTCTAGTATTTATGGAAATTCTTTTTAAAATGCCACACAGGAAATAGACAAAATTTAAAGGCTAAAACAAAGCCCTTAATCCTGCAGGGCCTGGTTTCCTGAACTGTACATACACAATTGCTCATGTGACAATGCCTAACAGGCATACCTGCCCACGCATTTGCTCATGCAAGATTGCCTAATTTTCCTACCTTATTACCTTGATTACAACAGCATGCAAAAACAGCCAGTTATGTGCAAATGGTTATTTTTGCATGCATAAGGAATATTTGCCTACAGAGGTGGCTGAGACATAAACTGGGTATGCAGTTGTGTGGAGACTTCTGGGTGCACATTTGCATGAGACCGGTTGAGAAAATCAGGCTGCAAAATATTATAAAGTAATGTTAACCATAAACAGCCCTGGTGATGGGCTAAACTTCTGAGTATCAACCTTGGCCTAAATAGGGTTATCTGATGATAAGGTTCGTGTTTCAAGGGGAGATTTAAATATGGATATGACATGATGGGTGGCTGGTATACAGTGTATCACATAGAGTGGGAGCATGTCTTTTGCCATGCCTGTGGGGATTCCTCGCCCAGCTAAGCGGGCAAATGCATCTGTGCCTGTTTTAAAGTTGTGTTCGGTTAAGTTTGGGGAATACTATCACTGATAGAGGGTTTTAATTGTGCAAAGCAGCTAGGTCCCTACACCTCGGCATTTGCAAAGTGCATGATCGTGCCTTTCATGGTTAAGTATAAACCTTCAGGTTCCAATGCTGACATGTTGAAATGTTTCATAGGCACTACATCTATTGTAATATGAAAAATGAATGCTAGTCTGCTGCAAGAGATTATGTAAAGTCTCAGAGTAAGTTACCAAGTCCGCATGAAGGGACTTCAGTATTGTGATCCTGGGAGTCATGGCACCTAACTTTTAGGTGCTTAGAAGATCACAGTAACTACACTGAGACTCACAAAGCCTGAGTGAGACACCTAGGCTCCTGCACAATGAATGGGGAGAGAGAGGCTCCTTAAACAGTGATCCAGAAACCCAGCACACTAGGTAGGGATCTTCCTCAGCTAGCCAATGAAAGAGACCAGCCAGAAGGGTGTGTGATAAGCCCCGGCCCTCTCACAAAGATAAGTGCATACATCTGGGCTGCAGATTGGCTCCTACTTTTGCTTGCAATCCACAAACTGAGGGAAGATAGGCGTTCGACTGCCTAAGTGGTGCAACAAAACAGGGCCACCCAGAGGATTCAGGGGGCCTGGGGCAAAGCAGGGGAGCTGCGGCACTTGTACTCACCCGGCCGTGGTCCGGGTCTTCGGCGGCATTTCAGTGGTGGGGTACCCGTCAGTTGCTCCATGTCTTCGGCAGCACTGAAGGCCCCCCCCACCGCCAAAATGCTGCTGAAGACCCAAAGCGACTGAAGGAGCCCCCGCCGCCGAAGACCTGGACCGCCATCGGGCCAGGGCTCGTGGGGCATTTCGGCAGTGGGCGGCCCCTTCAGTCGCTCCGCGTCTTTGACAGCACTGAAGGGCCCCCCCGCAGCCAAAATGCAGGCCGAGGACCTGGACTGCCACCAGGCCCTGCAACAAAATAGCAGCAGCTACCATTGCTCTCCCTTATAACCTCTAGCCTTGGGGTGAGGGTACTCAGCTGAGGTGTGGGAGGCCCCTGGTTACTCTATCTGGCAGGCAGATGAGATGTGAATAGAGCTCTGCCACCTGTCAGGTGAGTGCCCTAGCCACTGGGCATAGAGTCAGTCTAATGCTGTCAATGGCCCAATTAATTAATTAAAGTGGAACAATTTCAGTAGGAGAGATTGAGGGATCCCCACATCAGAATAGGCCACAGCCTAGTGATTAGGGCACTCACCAGCCAGGAGGCCGATTCTGTTATGTCCTAGGGGCAGCCGGTGTAGGAAGCAATCACTTGAGGCCAGAGAGCAAACAGCTAACCAAAACCTCCATTTTATTTACAGAAACAGAGAGCTCACTCAGCCGGTTGAAACCGGCTGAGCTATCCCTTAATAGTCTAACTCAGTTGCCATAGTAACAAAACCCATGACAACCAAATACACAACAGATTCCAGTTCAAATCTCTTGAACTGGGGGATGTCTCTAACATCCTGGGTGATACCCTATCTACTATTCTAAAAATTAGAAAGGAGCTTACCCCCCGGCCCGCAGCTGTTTTGTGTGATCTTCCCTGAGAGGTCTATTCAGGTAGGTGTCCTCTGAGCACATCTACCAGATTGGACCCTCCCACATGAGACTTGGACAGCTGAATATCTGTCTTCCCTGATTTGTGAATTGTTCTGGGAGTTCGGTGGGAGACGGGCATCCAGCAGTGCGTGTGCTAGGCACCCTGGTGCCTAGAGTGAGAGTGCTGTGTGCATGGCCAAAGGCAAAAATGTTGGTGTCTACAGGAGTAGGCAGCAACCAAGCAGGAGTTATGTGGATTGCAGTAGCACCTAAAAACAGGCCATAGGTGCCTAAGTACCTTCATGGATTGCACCCCTAGTGCAACTTTATTGGTGAAAAACAGTGTAAATAGATTTAACAATAAAATATTTTAGCTAAACAAGGGACAAGTGGATTTGATTTTGGTTTATTCTGAATATTACAAATTATGCTTCTCTTCCTTAACATTCCTTCTCTTCTTTAATCCATCAATGTAGCTCAACGTTGTTATTTCTGCTTTTTATTGTGTCATTGATGTACATAGCACTTTATCAACACAGAAGATAACCAAGTCCCTGCCTGAAAGAGCATATGGTCATAATTAGACAAATACTTTGTAAGCTTATTGATGCTCATTGCACAAGAAAGCAGAAGACACAATTACAGAGAGATCTATTCCTGGTGTAATATCACGGCTGAATTTGGGTCCCTGCGTATAAAGAATGTGATAAAATGCTTTAATGGGGATGGGAGAGGGGAGGCTTTTAGGGAAATTGTGATAGATTGTGCAGTTTATTAGAGGCCATTTCTATATCTCATGAATAGTACCTTCAGAGAGTGGAGTCCCATGGAAACAGATCTCATCATAAAAATAATAAATTCAGTTAAGAAGAAACACTGATTGTTAAGATATGATTGACATCAGCTCTAGAGACAGATGTCCTCCTGCCCTCCCAGCTCGCGAGGCCAGCTGGGTGGAGCTTCTTTAGAATGCTGGCTGCTAGCATTGTATGAGTGAAAGAAGACAGGACATACAGAGGTACCTTTTCAAAGCAATGTATTTATTAACTACCCATTGATAAGTACAGACAATTGTTCATGAACCTCCTGCACATCCCTTTGAAAATCTACCCAGTTTCTCTGAGATGATATCTCCCCATTTATGCCAGAAAAGGTGGCTTCCAGGATGGAGGTGGACTTTTCTTGACAATGGATAAAATGGGTGATCTCAGGAACCCTTTGCCTTTTAAAAAGCTGTGTGAGGTCTCCCATACTACAATTCACATTCAATGTAAGGTTTTTTTTCCCCTAGAAAGATCAAAGATTTTTTTTCTTATGTCATCACACATGATATGTATAATGAAAGCTTTGATAAGCTAGAACTGACAGTTTTCAGCATGGCCCGTATCTAATTCTGTAGCTTTTCAATATTCTTATTTATATGGGGGATGGAAGGGACATGAATACGAATACTTCACCTGGCAATCCTTGGATGCTCATCATTGTGAGATGAAAACAAGCATCGCCTCACGGTTGTAATGCTTTACCCATGTATGCTCACAATGAATTGATCAGCATGCCAAGTGTTTGTTCATGATAATCAGTGTCTGCTATACACAGAGCTGGAGCAGGGGTGAAGTGATTATAAATCAAGCATCTGAGCAGTATTTTGGTCCCAGTGTAAAAGTACCCTGGTGTAAGTCACCTTGCAAAACAGTGTCTATACATTTGAATTTTCAAACAATTTTTATAATATGTTGTTTGGACACTGGCCTTCCAAAATTGTCCTTGGTTAAATCTCCCTTAAAATGCCACCAGATAATCTAATTTAGGGTTTTATTCTGATAGCCCCTGTGTGGTGTGTAGCTGGGAATACAAGGGTGCATGTGACAGTACAAGTGTGAGCATGGGCGTCAGGTAGGATAAAATGCTATGCTGCCACACTGAGTGGAAGCACCTTTGCTGTTAAGATCACAGGAAAGACTAAGTGTGAGATGTTCACAAAGAGAAGCCATTAATGTAAATGTGATCCTCATTGTGATCCTTAATGGATGCATTAAGTTGTTCAGGTAGGTACTCTTAGGCCTTAATTTTGCTACAAGGCAGGAAGAATGTGGTAGGATCACCTGTAGTCTCATTTTAGCAAGGTTGGCTTCTCCTATGCCCTCTGTCCTACTAGTACATGAACAACTGTTTATACTTGCTTGGTGTGGGAGCAAACCATTACTAGGTACTATTGTATAAGTGAGATGAGTTGTATTGTATTAAATGTGTTGTACAGAAATAGCAACAGTAATTACACGTGGGACAGAGACCTTTTGGGACCCTCTTAGTCACTTACAAAGTATGGATGGTGTTTGTTTATACATACATACAAACAGAAATAATGGAACAAGCTGAAAATCAGAATTTCCAACCCATGGAAAAGTCCAGTATTTAGAAGTTTGTTTTCATCTCAAATTGGATGAAGAGTCAAAATCTCAGAATATTTTACCGAGTTGAAAGTTCAGGAAAAAATCAATATGGAAATGTCAAAACATTTTGTTTTGATATTTTCTATCAAAGTCCAACTGTTCTACATTCCCAAATCAAAATGTTTCATTTTGGGTCAGCCTGACATTAATAGGAGTACTTGTGGCACCTTAAAGACTAACGAATTTATTTTAGCATGAGCTTTCGTGAGCTAAAGCTCACTTCTTCGGATGCATAGAATGGAACACACAGACAGGAGATAAGGTGCCACAAGTACTCCTGTTTTTTTTGCGGATACAGACTAACACGGCTGCTACTCTGAAACCTGACATTAATCTGTTTCCTCTTGAGCTGCTATGATACCTCATGAGATAAATGCCTCATTCTCCTCTATGGGACGAGATCCCCATGATGTATTGGGGCAGATCAATGGGAGACCTCAGGATGTCATGGGAGATGTAGTGCAGCCAGGGAGGCTGGCCCACAGAGGAGAACAGGTGCATGAGGAACCTGAATAACAACTCCCATGAGGCACCAGTATTTCAAGATGGCCACCTGGCCTTCAATGTAAAACAACAATCATAGAATCATAGAATATCAGGGTTGGAAGTGACCTCAGGAGGTCATCTAGTCCAACCCCCTGCTCAAAGCAGGACCAATCCCCAACTAAATCATTGCAGCCAGGGCTTTGTCAAGCTTTGTCAAGGCTTTGTTAAGGCTTTGCTGGCTCAACCAAAAAGAGCAGTCAAAGTTACGCCCCTTGCTAGGTTGGGCCTCTTTGGTTAAGACAGGGGTGATCCTTCTTCCTCTGCCCCAGCTTGATCCAAAACTGGCCCCTGGAAGAAGCAGAAGCCATCCCTTTTTAATCTTGCTCACTGGGCACTGATTAGCTTCTGCCTGCTCCCAGGCTTGCTAGATCCTGGAGAACTGACCAGTTCTCATTGGTTTTGCCAGCAACTGATCCTGGGTGGCCTCTGTAGGCAGTTTTTGGAGGTCTAAACTCACTGTTTTTTCCTCAAAAAAGACACCCTTTTGTTTGAATTCATCAAGGTGGTGGGGCATCCAGCAGGGGGCATCAAATACCCAGTACAACCAATTACAAGGAGGAAATGCAACTAAAGCCTTTAAATTCCCTCAAATTCCCTCTTTTCCACTCTCACCCTTCCACCACTGCTTCCAACTGTCATTCTTCTTATTTCTTATTCTTATTGTCAAAACACCTAGACACCCTAGCCATGGACCTTTCTTAATTTCTTTTACCCGAGACTCATTGGACAGACCCCAATTTAGCAATTTTTGGAAAAGCTCTGTAGTGAAAGCAGCCTAGCTATTGCTGCACCATCATCTATCAACATGTGAATAGCAAACATACCACAATGCTGAATGATTGTTTAACTCTAAAGCTTATATTATACTTTGAAAAAATTATGAGAGATCTTTCACACTTGAGTATTTTTATAAACTGGTTCCCACTGAAGATGAGTGTCCCTGTACATTTTGTTAAAGATTAATTACAACCAACTACCTGACAGAAATGTTTATCTCTTAAAAAAAAAACATTTACAGAACTATTCCAGTAGTTTATAGTAAGGAGAGATAATTAATAGTTTGTTGCCGTTTTATGATTTTCAGTGAGATAATCCATAGCTGGTGTATCAGTGAATAACTTCCACTTCATGAAACACAAGCAGCCTCTGAAGGGTGGTTTATTTCAGTAGCAGTAGCAGTAGCAGATTTCTGTCAGTTTCTTATTGTTCACATGGCAAACAGTGAAATATCATTGTGCTGACCAGTATATACCCTTACTGAACCATAAGGTCTTAAAATTACGAGGGCAATGTGTTGGGCATTCCTTGGAAAGCTTACGAAATCAGATACAGCACTGACAGCAAGCACTTGGTAGAAAAGAGCAGTGCACATTGAGGGCCAGGTGAGGCTGGGCTGCTCTGGGAAGGGTAATAACAATACCTTATATGGTGCTTGTCAATGGTAGATTTCCCAGTGCTTTACAAAGGAAATCACTAGCATTATCCCCATAATACAGATGGGGAAACTGAGGCACAGAGCAGTAAAGTGACTTTCCCCAGGTCACCCATCAAGTTAATGGCGGAGTCAGGAATAGAACCTAGATCTCTTGAGTCCCAGCCCAGTCTCTGATAAGCCACATGACCACTCTGAGCCTATACTCTGAGTGATGTGGCCTGGTGGCCATTATGCCTAACAAAGACCTAATGTGTCCTTAGCAGTTGTGGGGTGAGAGAGGTGAGAAGCGGTTCTTGCTGTATAGTTAAATAGGTGCAGATTTCACTATCCCTTGTGTGTATGGGGTCTAAGTCACGCTGCACACTTTTCTCACCATGTCCTTTAAGAGCCCATAACAATAGCCAGTTCCCCTTGTTGTGGTCTTTACCACTCGCAGCCAAATTAGGATAGACTCTTGTTTGAGGGAAAGAGTCCATGAACATTCGCTCCCCACCATCAACACAGAGGCAGGACTAATATAACCCTTAATGAAAAATACTTATGATAACTACTAATGAAAATCTCAATGTTTGTTTGTCCCTTGCCACTTTGATTACAAGTTGCTAAATTAAACTGATTGTAACCACACAGGAAAATGACTTGAGCATCATAGTGGACAGCTCAGTGAAAGCATCTGCTCATTGTGTAGCAGCTGTATAAAAACAAGAAACAACAACAAAATATTAGGATAATTATGGAATGGAATAGAAAATACAACTGAAAATATTATAATGCAATTATACACATTGATGGTTTGCTCTCCCAGGGAAAACTCTGGGCAGTACTCGAAGAATGTATAGCAGAAATAAAGGTAGTTCAGAAGTGGGCAATGAAAATAATTAGAGGTTCAGAAAGCCTTCTGCGTGAAAAAGTATTGAAAACGTTGGGACTTATTTGTTTAGACAGGAGACAAATAAGAGGGGGCAAGATAAAGCTGTATAACAAATGAATGGGACTCAGAAGTTAAATCAGGAACTCCAATGTGTGTGGTGTTCAATAATCACTCAGTGGCAAAGATGCTTGCAAGAGTTGTGTTTTATTGTGTCTGGTTTCAACTGGCTGCACCCTGCTCAGTCTCTGTTTGGGAAGCTAAGCCCTCATCACAGTCCCTAATTTAGTCTTACACAGGAACATTCACTAAAACTGAACGGCAACAGATTTAAAATTGATAAAAGGAAACACTCTTTTAAACAGTCAGTAACTCATTGAAACAAAATATTGAGGCCAAGCAGGATTCCAAAAAGCATTACCCATTAGAGGAATAATGACCAAGAACCATCCACGGGTATATTAGAAGGGAAAAATAAATGTGTAAGGAATATAAACCACCATGCTTCAGGGCCTAAGTCAGCCACAGACAGTTTAGAAAGAAGCTTTCACTTTGGGATGGTGATTACATAACTGTACTGAGGGATCTCTTGCTTCTTCTGCTGAAGGCTCTGGTATTGGCTGCTGATAGACCTGATCTGATGTGGAACAGTAATTGTTATGTAACAAACCTGGATCCCAAAGCTGAAAATTCATTTACAGGGGCATATCCTTGAGCTTGTCTGGGGGCCCCACTGATTTCACTTGGGTGCACCCACATGGATGGAGTTGCAGGACCAGGTCCTTGATTTGCACATATTATTGCTGACAAACCTAAGTGCCCCCTTAAAATACCTTAAGGGAAGAACTGTGATACGACTTGAAGCAAAAATGTTATTTTGCCAGTGATTAATCTATATTCAGTGCTATAGAAACTCAGTTTTATAGTACATTGCAGTCTGATCATTAAGCAGTTCTGTGCTAAAAAGAGGAAGCACACATACTTTATTTAAATAAACAGATAGATATATCTTCAAAAGTTCACCTTCCTCTTAATATAACACGGAGTGTTAGCAAGACAGAATGAATGCCAGTTACATTTCCACTGACACATTGTGAAAAGCCACATGCTAATCCCTTTCAGTTTATTAAGCAATTCTTCTGAAGACAGGGTTGCAGCTGACAGCATGGTTTTGTGCAGGCAGGTATGTGCAGCCTGATTTTAGTTGTTATTTCCAAAGGGGAAATTTTCTCAGGGGAAGCAACTCTTTCTCATCCAGAATCAACAATGCGTTGTCAGATGACAGTTATGTAGCTTATTTGTCTGCTTTTGCCTTTTAAATTTGTTTGTTTGAGGCAAGTCACGACATGCTGGGCTGTGATGGAACTGGTCTTTGATGGAGTAATAATAAAGTGTTTCCATATAGACATGTAAATCTACACACACGAAAACTATGTGCATAGAGGTTACTT
Source organism: Mauremys mutica (assembly GCF_020497125.1). NCBI lineage: Eukaryota > Metazoa > Chordata > Testudines > Geoemydidae > Mauremys > Mauremys mutica. The sequence goes on from NC_059073.1 coordinate 269,582,503, forward strand.
TTCTAGATGTGAAAACAGGAATGTTTTAGAAATGAACCCACACACCAAAGCTGCCAAACCTCAGCCATATGGAGAGGGGTACCCCCTCAGTTTGGATTAGTCCTGCAGATGCTATTAAAACATCCCCTCCTTGCACAGGATTTTGGAATGAGTTTCAATGAGACATTTAAAAACTCATTATTTTTTAAAACACTGTCCCTCATTTAAAATGTCACAGCTCAACATACACGCGCGCACGCACACACACACACACACAGCCTTGGATACCTGAAAGCCCTGCATCCGTGTGTCCTTTCTTCACACCCAGCGTAAGCAGGGCTTTAAGGCAGGGGTAAAAAAGACCTTTGCTTTGCGGTTTCCAGGAAGCCCACTCTAACCTGCACCTGAGGACCCTTTGCAGAAAGGAAGGACAGAAGACCTCGTTGTTGGGGTGGGTGTATGTGCGGGCCGGGGTAAGCAGATGTGCAAGTTTAGGGAAATACGGTCTCAGACGTGCTCTCTGTGATATGCACATTTGTAGATTATACAGGGTGAGTTGTCCATGGAAAAGGTTTAATGTGGGCCAGTGTCATAGGGAACAGGCTCACGAGGACTGGGGCACATTCTCACAGACCTGGAGGCTATGTAGGAGGGAGGGTATGAGCTGGAGTGTACAACCTGCAGCCTGTCCCCTCCCCACACAGAGTGTGCCAAAGATGCCTGAGAAACTGGAGCGTGAGAGGCAGGAGCCTGTCAGCTGGATAGGAATTAAGTGGCAGGAGAACAGTGCCCCCACTCACTCACTCGCTCCCTGCAAACAAAAGACCAGCAAGGGCTGGGAGGAGACAGCTCCAACCCAGCGTGTTGCCTTTCAACTGCTACATAATCAAACATGCGATGGCTTGTCCATGCCAGCAGTAAAACCTTGCACACATGCTGCGAGGGGGCTCTGGCTAGACAAGCCCCAGGGCCCTCTCTTCTCCCTCCTCCCTACATGAGCGTTAAATGTTGCCTTGGCCCTTAGTCACAGCTGGAACAGTGCTGGAAGGGGAGGGAGGGAGCACTGGGTTCCATGGTCTGTCAGGTCCCTTGCCCCGTGTTCTGCTCTGGGGAAAGTTTCTGCTGTGGCTGCGGAAATGCTTGAGTGCTCCCAGGCAGGGAGCCAAAAAATTGTCCTAACTCCTATCACTCCTCCTCCAACCTCTTCCCCTTGGGCCCCGTCTGTCAACCTAACAGCTTAACCCAGCGCCTGGGAAAAGGCTGCAGCTCAGAGCAACCTTTGCGTCATAAACTCACACAACTGCTTCCCCCACGCATTCAGAAGTTGATAGATTGTAGATGTGTATTTAAATTAATTTACCCCATTTCCCTCTTTCTGTTTCCCACTGTAATGTTGCTTTTTTGCTAATAGACATTCAAGCCATTTCTCTCCGACACAGAAATATCATAGTTTCTCTCTCTTCTCTTTGCCTTTCCTTGCTCCCCCCTTTGCCCCGCCCTTTCCCCAAAAGTGAAAATATGAGGTCAAGTTCTGCTCTCACTTCCGGTGCACACCTCATTCATTTCAAGTGTGCAGTAAAGCAAGATGTGGCCCACAGGCACAGCTTGCAATTTGGAAGCTATCTTTGCAGCAGCAGCATGTTTTGCAGAATGAAATACAGGACTGGGAACACGGAGATGTGAATTCAAGTCCTGGTTCTGCCAGTGGGCAAACTGCTTTAACTTCTCTGAACATCAGTTTCCATGTAGGTTAAAAAAACAACCAAACTTCAAAATATAGCACACTACAGCTCCTGCCATAGTAATATTCCAGTGCAGACATGCCTTGGCACTTTTACTACAGGGCTGGGAGGTGTAATATAGCAGTCTCCAGTCACATAAGAGCCTTTTATTTGGCTTGCTCCTTGAAATTAATACAGCATGTTTTGCTTTAAGCTTCAAATTCAAATGAACCCCAAGCTCCAAAAATGCAACTCAGTCAAAAAAGCCTCAGAAGTATCTACAATTGTTCCTAGCTCTCTAAAATCTGGTCTTGTTAAATCTCACAAATCTTCTGGAAAACCTGGGCTGAGTTTAGAGTTTGCACTGAAACCAGAGGAGTTCCATATTGTTTGGAGTTTCGTAACAACAGGTGTGCCTACATTCGGGGTTTGGGAATATCCATACACTACTGGAGCTAACTTGGTGCAAACTCCAGTACAGAGGCACTGAACTGGCATAAAGGGGGTTTACCATGTTTTCACACTTTACATTGGTGCAGTGCAGCAACACTGGGAGTTTGCACTACAGGGCTCCAAAAATCCCCATTGCAGATAATGCCAAAGGCTCTTAGGACCATGCTGATCCCTTTATACCTCCACCTTGTGATCCATCAAAACCCTGGGCTTGGCATCAGTTCCAAGGCCCTGTTGCAGAGGAAGAAGGCACCTCCTGGAGAGAAAGGGTGCATGATAAAGGAAGCCCCCTAATAATCTGCAGTTTAATTAAAGTTAGAGGCAGTAAAGTTGGGGGAGCACTAGATCTGAACGGCTAAAACATATGGGTCCCAAATATGCCTGTGTATTTGCCATCATATCTTCAATATTGTCTCGCCCCTAGATGGCCAAGGTCTTGTCGATTAGCCTCCCTGTGGAGGAGAAATCAGTGATGCAGAGTTTTGGCATATTCCACATGTAGCTTCTTTTATTCATACATGTACACCGGTCCTGGAACAGAGATGGGCAAGCATGCAGGCAGTCTCTTCTTTCAGGAAATTCTGCCCCATACTGACCCCTGGTTCCCAGGGAGCTAGTCTTCCCCAAGGATGTACTCCACTTTGAGAGCAAACTCTCTGACTGCTCTCACACATCCCTCTACCACAAGCTTTCATAACCAAGGTAACAGCACAGAGCACCTCTTCCCAAGACTGAACATTTGCTCACAGCTAAGAAAAAGAATTTGGAAGATGTGTGACAGCACCATCTTATAGTAACTGCCATAACAGTAGTGACCAAACCAAACCATAGTTGGTGGTAATATTTTAGACGACATTTTTCTCAGTTCTCAGAGGATGGGATATTTGTCAGGGCTGAGTGAATTGCCAAACCTTCAGATAGGACATGAAACAAAGAACTTAAAGAAGTGACCAGGAGAATATTTCTATATTCCAATTAGGCGATCCTTCAAAATGTGGGGTCTGATTCTCCAACCACTTACACCAGTGCGAGTAACTCCACTGAGGTCACCTGAATAAGTGGGGAATAAGACTCTGGAAGTATAAATAAACTTTGTAAAGAATTATTTCTCAGAACTGTGAATTGTGTGTGAATAAGAAAGGAAATGCATTTTTGGGACCTCTGAAAGACTGCTCTGCCATTATATTTAATTGCCAGCCATCACTCATTCTACAAGCAGAACATTTTTTTCAGCTTCTGGAAGTTTCCCTTCCTTCCTACCAGCTCTACTCCATTTAACATGAGTGAAAGATCCTTTTCAGGGTAAGAAAACTGAGTAGGTTATTCCCCATTTCTGTGGACAGCAGTGGCTTGTCTCAACTGTCTTATACCGTTCCACTGTGTGATGCTCTTTTATGTTCAGACATGCATATTCTTGGGGTATCTAACCTCCATGTGTTCTCAAAAGACAGTAGAAAACAGCAATATTATAATATGCTTTTTTCAGCTCACTTTACTTCATTATTTCCCAATTACATTGGTTTGAAAATGACTGAAGAGCTAAAAGTCACTGAAGATCCAGTCCATGCTTTGTTTGAAGTTTTTATAATACCTTATTCAAGTGACCTGTTTGCAGAAGAGAATATCTGTAAAAGGTCCTGTCTGATCAAAAATGGCTAAAGGGAAGTTCAAAAAAACTTTCCGAAAATAAAAGTAATCTCTTGGCTGAGAACAAGCATGAGAAATTTTAGCAAAAAGGATATTTTTTAAAGTTCTGTGCTCCAACTCAACATTAATTTTCTCTTAATAATTTCTAAAAACATTAAAATGTATAACCTGGGTATTCCTAGACAGAAACCAAAGACAGGTACATTAACTGCACCTTTCTTTATACATTGGACACACTGTGTAGTCACACTGAATGCATTTAAACTGCAAAAAAGTCACTCATCCCTGACAAATAGGTTGATGGATTATCATCGTAGTGCCTGATCTTGCTGCCATTGAAGTTCATGATAAAACAGTCAGGTGCTTCTAAGAGAACAAGATTAAGACTTCAGAAAGAAAATTATTAAGTCCCCTCATCATGTGAGGAACTGGATGACTTTGTGAGGTCCTGAGTCAATGAGAGTTGGGGACATTCACAAGAGGTGTCCAGAACCTTATAAGAGCACAACCTAGTTCTTAGTTCAGAATTTCTAAGGTGCAGGAACATGGGAATTGCCATTTAGTCCAGTGGTGAGCACTGCCAAGGTAGTGGTGGAGGAAGGTGCAAGAAACCCGGTTGAAAAAAAAATGGAATAATCTATCCATAAGAAATATTTCTTTCTGATTCTCAGTTGTTAGAGGTTGATTTATGGCATGAAACATGAAGGTTCTACTCCTTTCCAAAACTGTTGGGTTTTTTTAATTCATTTATTTATTATTTTAATCCTTACTATTGTAACACTGCATGTTCTTGTTTTAAAACCAAGCCGGTGGAATGCCTGACAATACAGTATGAACTAAATTAATCATGACAAAAGACACATCAAATTGAAATATTAACCCAGTACTTAGGAAAGGCCTTGAAGGTAGTGAATAATTAGTTTAACCTGGCAATGAACACTCTAAACTTTAACCACAGAGATGGTTATTGTTATCATATTATATTTTATATGCAGTAAGGACATCAGGTTATCTTGATTATAACAGCAGAAGAGTTTGTAGAATGAGCTCATGTATAAATAGCAGCTCCAAAAACACTGTGAACATTTATGAGGCTCATTATTTATCATTAATTATTTAACTGCAGGTCCCCATGTGGCCAGTGAAATCCTGCTGATTTACCACTGATCAGGAATAAATTACCATTTACAACATGGGGTTTTCATGATTTTCCTTTTGTCATCATAAATAAACTTAACTAATAAGACTGTTTTCTTCTCCCTATTAGACGTTCTGCTGGCAAGAGGCTTCTCAGCTAGTGACCTAATATAAGGCAAAGCGGGATAAGTGAAAAGTTGTGTATTTTTATGAAGTCTCAGATTGTTTGCACTAGATCTCAGAACTCAGCAAGGGATCAGTATTTGATTACATTTATTGGCCAGGTTTGCAAAAGTGCTCAGCACCCACAATTGGAGCCAGATTTTTGCAGAGAGCACAGCTCCTACTTAGCCAACTAAATGAAGTAATCTTGGTACCTAAATGAGAATTAGCTCTTTAGAAAATATGCCCATGTAGTTGGGTGCCTAAACCGGAACCACTGAGTGCTCTTTGAGAAATCTGTCCCATGGTATTTTAATACTGGATACTCCCATACATTACTAAATATTATCATTAATTAGAGCTGGTTGGTACATCTTTGACTAAATATTTTTTGTTGCAAAATGCTGTGTTGTTGAAGCCAAAATGTTTCACAGAGATGCATAGAATTTGACAAAGTTTTGGTGGGAATGTTTCTTAGATCGAGGGTGGACTCTCTGGTCACTTCCAGAGAGAGAGAGAGAGAGCGAGAGAGAGAGAGAGAGAGAGAGAGAGAGAGAGAGACCCAGTCCCAAACTAAAACCCATATGTTTCTGATCCAAAAAAACCAACGTTTCAACATAATTTAGTGTCCCACGTGGAACGAAAACAAATTTCAAAAGTTGTCACAAAATAAGACTGTTGTCCTCCAGCCAGCTCTGTTGTTAATGCACAAGGCTGGTCATTAGAGATTGATAATCTTAGTGGGTCCGAATCTTTGCTCAGACTAGTTTTGTGCCATTGTAACTCAACTGAAACCAAATATCGGAGGGGTAGCCGTGTTAGTCTGGATCTGTAAAAAGTAACAAAGAATCCTGTGGCACCTTATAGACTAACAGACATATTGGAGCATAAGCTTTCGTGGGTGAATACCCACTTCGTCAGAAGCTTATGCTCCAGCATGTCTGTTAGTTTATAAGGTGCCACAGGATGCTTTGTTGCTTTCAGTTGACACCAACAGCTCCAGCATTGTAACTGGGGTAGCACCACATCCTTTTGTATATGTGTGTGTGTGTGTGTGTTTACAATTTCCAAGTCATGCTTCCTCTTGAAAAAACTTATATCTTTGTCTTTGTATTCAACATGCTTGGTTTCCAAATGCCTATGAAGTTTAGCAGGAGCCAATGATGAACTGTTTGCTAGTATTTTGTTGCACGCGACGCACTGCACATCAGGAACATCTTTATTTCCAACACACGTAAAACCGAAAGACAAATAACTTTCATCATACTTTTGTTTCGGTCTTTTAACACCTGCTTCTTCTCGTTTTTTTATATACTTTGGTGGAAATTCTTTCACCTAGGATAACTCACTAGTACTAACAGATTTTTTGGCAATGAAAGACTGCGATTGTTCATACTCACTTTGAAATGTCACAATATTTTGCTCGTTTACCTGCCACAGTTGGAGTACCAGAAGAACTTGCTTTCCGTTTCAAAGTTCCTTCTTTTAGCCACAAATCCATGGTGATTAGGTTTAGGAACAATATTTAGAAATACTGATTTTTGTCGAATTTTGTTTGTCACAAATATTTATATTGTTTCGAGCAAAGCTAGTTTAGTTGTGCTTATCGCACACATGGTAAAGACCCACAGGTTTGAATATGTTATATTCAACATGGCAAATATAACATTATATTATATGTTATATTCAACATGGCGTAAGGAGAATGGTGTGTGCCTACCACTGCAGTTCGCGCAGCCTCGAGCGGAAGGGGTACAACGTCACTAACTGAAACATGCCCGAAAGGGGTAGACGTCAACATGCTTGCCTGCCACGGTCTCTTTATGCCATGATATTTATTATGAGATCTATCAATAACCGGAAAAAGGGTTTTATGTTAAGTTATAGTCGTTCAAAAAGAGTTGTAAACTATGCTTCAAATATGCCAAATTTAAAATAAATAAAAAAAGTAAGACCCTTTTTTAAAATTATGATTCTTTCATGGAACACCTATTCACATCGTGCGGAACATCAGTGTTCTGCGGAACACAGTTTGGGAAACACTGCTATATAGAATTCTGCTGTTCAACAAAATATTTTACAACGTATACGAACATGAGCCGGTCCAGCAACAGCTCTGGATTGCCCAGCACCTCCCAGGAAATGCTCACCACCTTGTAGTATCTGGAGATTAGTTTGTATAGTACCTAGATCCAATTGTTCAAAGCAGGCTCTTCATAGGCCACCCAGTTGCATATTGCAACATGGAATCAAATACCAGCAATACAAAAATGAGTGTCTACTCAGTTGGGATAATTTATGATAATAATTTTTTGTCAAGAAGAATTTTTTTGCATCCAAGGATGATATTTTTAATTTTATGTAAGTAGATAGTTACAAGTGGAAGTGGCGGGATTTAGGAAATTATACCCAAAATGTTGCAGTCTCTGATTTGTGTGTGAAATTGGATGCTAGTTTGTGGCTTCTTTGAAAATCTGACCATAATCTGTAATTAGTCTCATTTCTAAAAACACCATACACATTACCTCCAAGAGAAATTTGTTGCCACCTTGTATTGGAAGACAAGATTCTTACAAAGGATTTACAATATTCATGATAATCCTGTAGTTGCTTTGAATCTAATTTCTTCCATTAATCTGGAAGTTTTGGGTTCTCCCAATCTTTCCTCCTTCTACTGATAATTCTAAAATGCAAGCAAATGGCAGGAGGAAGTGTAAGCTATTGTATGGGGGTTTGAGCGATTGGTAAGCATAGATCCCTGTCCCACCTTTACACTGAGATGACATCCTCTCTGTGGTACATGTGGAGAATATAGGCCATTCCAGTGTAGCCTCTCCACTCACCTTTATCAAAGTAATGTGAAAGACCTTGCAGGAAAGTGTCTTATTTAATTCTTGTTATTCAGTAATAGCTTTTCAAGAATCCTGGGCATATTTTCCAATTTTCTTTCTGCATTGCCCTCTAATGTTTTCCACTGTCTCTGACAGCTTCATGATATTTCCTGAAGAGATTAAATTAAAGGGGCTAATTATTAATTTAGGGCTAGATTCTGGCTTCTATTGCCAGAGGCATGCTGGAGGGGGCAGAGAGGGACTCAGATTTATTATATGCTTGTTCCCTATTATGCGGTAATATGCACCTCTGCTCTGATGCTCATATTAGGAGACACACGTGGATGTCTCTAACCAAAGCTGTGCACATTATTTTGAAGTTCCGATTTTAAATGTTTAGACCTTTTAAAAATCTGAACTAATTTTTTCAAACTTACAAAAAGTACATGTTCTCAGTGTGGACAGTAGAACACATTAATCACTGGTGTACCATTGACATAGACGATATAAGTATGTAAAACTGAATATTTTTATACAGCTCTTTATCTCAAAGCCCTTTGCAAAGGAGGTGTGGAATCATTATTCCAGTTTTACCGATAGCCAAACTGAAGCTTGGAGGTGAAGGGACTTGACCTAGGTCACACAACAGAATAGTACCTAGGGTCTCCTGAGTCCCTGTCAAGTGCTCTAGTCGTATGGCACACTCCCTCCCCTCGTTTAGAAATAAATGAATTTTGAGGTTTGTTGTTCCCAGTCACCCTGTAAGAACTCACACAAAAATCTCTCTGGTTTTACAGTTTTCTAACACAAAAAAATCCTTTGTGTATTCTCAAGCTAAAGAAAATTCTGCTGACCTGACACTAATCATGAGAAATAAATTGCAGCTCCAAAAACACTGTGAACATTTATGAGGCTCATTATTTATCATTAAATAAATGGTCCCAGTACCTTCCGGAGACCTGAAGAAGAGCTCTGTGTAGCCTGAAAACTTCTCTCTTTCATCAGCAGAAGTTGGTCCAATAAAAGATATTACCTTGCTTATATGTAATAAGTCTATTAATGATGGCTAAGTTGAGAGGCTGATGGGAATAGCTGGAACTTTATCTATTTCTAATATTAATAATTGCAAATCTACCTCAGTGTAGATATGTGACTGTATCTTTCTTGCCCACTACCCCATGCACTTGTCTTACACTGCAAGCTCTTCAGAGCAGGGGCCATGTCTTTATATGCGTTTGCACAGTGTAATGAGCTCTTGGACTTGATTGGGGTCTGAGGGTCTGCTCTAATATAATATTAAATCAGTGAGAGAGATTTTTTTTTCCTGTTCCATACAAAGTGACAGTAGAACATAAAACTCCCCTCTCATTCTTCTTCATGTGAAAGCAGTTATCTGGAAAGAACGCCTCATCTTTTAATAATAAAATATTAGGACTAATGCTAGGAGTTCAGAAAGGATCCTCAGGTGGTACAAAAACACATGGCAGTTTCATATAAAACAAAAGACAAAGCATGGGAGATCTACTATGGAGGCAGGTATGATGATGATGCCAGTTTTTTCTAGTGACGATGTGTTACCAACAGCCAGAATGAACTCTTTACTTTGTGGTAATATTCCTGGGATAGGGTGGCTTATCTCAAATTCATTGGTATTTTTGGTGAAAGGGGGTGGATCAGGAAGTACTATGCTGAATTGCTTCTCTTTTTCCATGGACTATGCATATTTCTTTATCTGATGCCCTGGAATATGAAGAAGCAGAGAAGGGCTAGAGCACTGAGTTTCTAGACTGGATGGGGAAATTATTTATTTAGTCTGTATGAGTGTGAATCTATATTGTGACACCCTGTCTCCACCATATTTATAAATCATCTGCGTAGAGATGCTGAGAGAAACTTTGATGGAACCATATTCCATTGGAATACGCAGTTCCATCAAAATCAAACCACTTTGCTAAATCAGGTCAATTTAATCTAAATTTCAGAAAATCAGGAAACAAAAGTTTGGACAATGTTGAAATGTTCCATTTTGAGATTTGCAGAATTAAACACTGATTTTTTTTGTTTTAAAATTACTTTTCATTTCAAATTTTTAAGATTTTGTATTTGTTCTACTGTAATACAAAATAAAATTGAAATCAAAATAAAATGTTTCGATCAATCCAAAACAATTTTTTTCAAAATTTTCCTTTGGAGAATCTCCCTTTTTTTGGTTTTGTTCCAATTCAGCGCAAAATCAGATTTTGAAATATCAAAGTTCTTCATTAAATAAATGTCCATCATATAGAGCGGAGAGACTCCTTAATGACAGAACATACAGCTCTGTTTCCTCTCTTTTTCTGTCAACATCTTGCCTAATCATCTCAAGTGCTGGACCTCTTAAAATCAATGTGGAGGAGGGTTCATTGGCTTGGGTGGGAATAAGGTTTAACCAAGAAGGTAACATTCAATGGATGGTGTGAATGTGTCACATGCTAATGAGTGAAAAGTCTTCAGTCTGTGTATTAGAAATGTCCTGCCAGTGCTCTGAGAGGCAGGTGAGATTACAAAGTGGAGAATCATACTGACAATACAACTAGAAGGAACTACTGGTAGAATTTCCAAGTGGAGTTCAAAGTGCTGGCTTTGAGTTATAAAGTGGTTTGAACCCTGCCTAGTTGAGAGACCACCTCTCTCCCAGTGTGATACCTCCATCAGCAGAGATGTCAATCTGCTGGTCTAAAAGGGGGTGTTCTCTGTGAAGGGTTCTCAACTAGTGGAAATAGCAGCTGGTTTGTAGTAGAGTTTGCTTCTCATAGCACCATTGGCTGCACAATTACTCTACATTATACGGCATTTACAGCCCATTACAGTGCAGATGGAAAAAATTAAATCACACATTTTCCTCTACCTTGTGTAAATAAGGATGTTTTCCCCATGCCCATGTATGCCTTATGCTCAAACATCTTCCCATATGTTGCCACACTGGGCCTGATCCTGCAAAGACTTATTGTTACTGCCTATGCCTGGAACTCCAGACCGCATCCACTAGGCTTCCTCCTTCTCCTTGGTTAAGTTTTTTTCAAAACCCACTTCTTCAAGCTTGCTTCCAAACTATTGTTCTAATTAAATCAAATAGCCATGTAAGCTCTGGGCCTCAACTTTCTATCAATCTTCCATATCCACTCCCCATGTTTGTTATCCCCTACTGTTGCTGTGATCTTAAATGATGATCGGCTGCTCTAACATAGGTGCCTAGGGCAGAAGTGAAGAAGCATGTATAGTGTCCCCCATCATGCACTATCAAAAGCCTGTCATAATCCCAGCCCTGCACCTGGGGAAGCTTAGGGACTCCTCCCTCTGTGCAATCCAGGAATGCCCAAGGGATTAGAGTAGTGATTAGAGAAGTGATGAGAAGGCAGCTCCCACTCTCCTAAAAACAGAGGACCCTCCTCCCACCTGCCTACTGTCCTTGGCTTGGGTAAGCAGTGCTCCCACACAGCTCCATTGCTGAAAACTTGACTTTCTGTTTGTAATCTACCCTAACCACTGGGCACACACTGCTGCCAAGAGGCTAGAGTAGGGGTGGGTCCATACTTCCCCTTTCCACAATCCATAGAACAGGCCTAGTTTACAGGCGTGGCCTCCAAAGGGGAGTAGGAGAGGTCACATTCCCTGTGCATGCCCTGAAGCTCTAGGGGATTTTGCTTCCCTAAAGCACCATACTGCTCCCAACACAGGGCTCTGCCTAAGTGGCATGACAGAGCCCTTAGACCCTAAGCTGTTCTGGGAAAGGAATTTGTCTTTACTTGATCTGTAAAGAGGCACACACATCTATACTGTCCTAGAAATATTTTAAATGTCTTAGCAGCTTTCTGAAATAGGCATAAAATATGAACCAGGACAAAAAAAGAGACAGGAATACTGGCAAGAAACAAGGAGGAGTTTAGACTAGATGTCTGCACTACCATGATTTATGAAATGCAGCTAATAATACTGTGTCATGTAAGAACACGCTGTTGATTGACTGGCCTCCGTTGGTCTGAGTAATGTTCTGTTTATATCAGACGCTAGTGTTTTCTGGAAAAAAGTAAACCTTTTTTGAGTAAGTGTGAAAAATAAAGCATGCCAAATAATTAGTGTAATGATGGAAATAGCTGGGGATGCAGCATAAAATTTCATATTAAATCAAAGTCAAAGTGCGTCTTGGCCTGATTTGCTAATGCTTTCTGCAACCGTAAAATTTGGCTACAACAGTGCAATACAATACTGGTGAGAAAACGCAAAGATTATTACCATGCTCCTTTAAAAGACTAATACTAAAGCTAAATAACCAAGGCATGTAAAGCAATGACTGCTTACTTCCCTACCCAGTGAAGAAACACAAACGTGGATGCTTATGAAAATGAGAGAGCCACGTTCTTGTTAATGTTGTACAAAACTGAAATGTTTCATCTGGGAAATCTCCTGGAAGGGGCAGGCCCAGAGAACTTTGCCTTCTTGACAGACTTTTTGCTGCTTTTATTTGAGCCTATGAAGATTATAATTCTTCACTTTAGAGGAGGACACAAGGCAACCCTGCGATAAAAAACAAATAAATGTCAAAGGCATTGTCTTGATGGACCCAACAAAGAACACACCAGTTAGTAATCACAGTAATGAGGTCAAGGTCCCTAAGGTCCCTCTAACCCTTTTATCCCTCTTCCCTGTTTTCTCCCCACCCTACCCACCTGTCTCTGAAACACAAAAAAGAACTGCACTTAAAAGTGCTGTTAGATTTTCTCCTTAATCAAATGACCTTATGAAATGAGCTCTTATGAAGAAAACAGCACTGCACATCTAATTTCATTTAGCATATACCCACACATATGATATTGTTTCCTTCTTGATGCTAGTGGGATTTCTGATTTGGTGACTTTTCAGAGCAAGCTGTACTCTGAGCCCATTGTTTTACAATTTTACACCCTCTCCCACCTATCATTCTGCTGTATTTTCAATTGCAGTCTTAGCAAATTTTAACAGTTGCCATCTGCAGACAAAATAAATGCTGTTTTTTTTCAAACAAAAATCAAAGAAAATGAAGTTTCTCCTTTAAGTACCAGACTAGGTACAAATTCTATCATGATGTGTTGCTATCATTATCCTTTTACAGACTGTGTATTTCTACATACCTGATCTTTTGCCTTAAAGAAACATGTTAACACTTGCAAGGAACGTATTTAAAGATAGACTGTCTTGGAATCCAAAATCTTTCAAGACTCCCACAAACTCCATATAACATGTTTCTTTTTCAAATGGCAAAACAATAAAAAATTCTTCCTTGCTGCAACTGAGTTCATTTACAATATTTTTTAAACAGATGTGACTAATATTTGATACTGACTGTGGAGGGTATGTGCATAGCTATCCATATAACCTCAGACATTGGGTTAGCTAAACTGACTGTGCCCAAAATACTCTAGTTCTGAATGTCTAGGTATTCTGGGTTATACACAGGAAAAGGTATAGCCACTGAATCTCTCTATAGCTTTATTCTACAACTTTCACTAACATGAGTAGTCCTAACTCAAATAGTCTTGTTGAAGTTATCAGGACTACAGCATAGACATTCCTATGGTGGGTCTCACTGAATAGTTAATTATTTAGACAAAGTGCAACAGCTCCAACAGCAAAGACTGAAAGAATCTGAACCTGCCTGATTCTGAAACAAGCACAGCAAGGACTTGAACATTAGTCTCTGATTCTTAAGTGAGTGCCCATACCACCAGGCTATTGGCTATTTTGAGGCACCCTTGTGGTTTCAGGAGACTGTGGAAGTTTAGCTAGGAGTGGGTGTGCTCTGCTGCTCACTGGGTATGTCTTTCTGTTGGGGAGATGGGGGTTTTGTTTTTTTGTGTTTGTTTATTTTTATGGGCTTAATTTCAGGATTTCTTTTGTTTTAGCAGCCTTTTGTCTGCCCTCTGGACTGGCCAGCCAAGGGGGACAGAGATCTCAGTTTGTTGTGGATTCTGAGGGTTTAACTCATGGCTATCGGTTGTGGATTTTGCTTCCAGACTCTGCCTCTGTGGAGGAGTGTGATCCAGCTGTGGGTTAGGCTGTAGAGGGGATTTTTCTGCAGGTGATTTTGTCCCTGTCATACCCCCTCAACATCTGCTGATAAAGTCACTATCTCATATGTTCCTTCTTTTTTAGGAAATGAGCAGCTGGCTAAAGATCTCAACCAAACTGATTGGCTTCCTAATTGGAGAATGGAGGTTTTTGGTGCCACTGCAAGCACAGGGGTTGCCATTCTCATTGTGTGCAGGTGAAAGCTTGATTCAATGGATGTGAAGGAAGTTGTTCCATAATGTTTATTGACAGTTCAAGCTACTTTTGAGCAATATCATTTTTTTTAATGATCTTACTGAAGGGAAAGATAAGGTGCTGTTTTTTTCAATGTTTGAGTGTTCTTTTGACCAATTACTTGACAAGTGACATAATTTCTGGAATCAGAGGGGTAGCCGTGTTAGTCTGGTTCTGTAGAAGCAGCAAAGAATCCTGTGGCACCTTATAGACTAACAGACGTTTTGCAGCATGAGCTTTCGTGGGTGAATACCCACTTCTTCGGATGCAAGCCGAAGAAGTGGGTATTCACCCACGAAAGCTCATGCTGCAAAACGTCTGTTAGTCTATAAGGTGCCACAGGATTCTTTGCTGCTTCTATAATTTCTGGAGGTGATTTTAATTGTACAGAGAAATCGGATAGAGATAATTTGGAACTGTGTCCACTGTCAGCTCAGCGACTTGCAACTCTTTTATAGGCTTCTGACCTGATTGAAGCATGGCAACATTTTCACCCTTATACACAGCAGTCCACCTGCTTGAGTGCTCTTTCTCTATGACCCGTTTGGACTGTTTTTATGTTTTGACTTATCATTTGTGTCATTTGCTTTCTAGTTGTATTGTCTCCATGGGAATTTCATATCATGGTTTGGTCTTATTGGTGTTGTCTCTTCCTTCTGTTCAAGACCGCCATCCATAGTGGCATTTTAACATTTGCCTTTTATAAAATGTTTACTTTCAGGACTATTTCAGTTATTTTGGGGGAGCTTAAGTTGCCTCAAAGGGATGTTTTCCCTCCTGGAGGCACTGGTAGGAGGTGGATAAAGTTAATATTAAAGATTTTTTTTTTGGTCAACAATAGAGTCAGCTGACAACGCTGGCAGGAGTTAGAGTTGGGGATTATAGAACCTGAAAAAGCCTTTCATGCCAGTAATGATGCGGGGTTGCATGAGAATTTGAAATACAAAGAAATAGCTCTTGTGGGGCATGTTGAATAGCAAGGTTCACAGTGCACTGGTTAGTGTCTGATTTCAAGGCCTTTCTCAAATGGATGCACCTACTCAGGTTTTTTTTCAGCCTGGAAAAGAAATATGCAGAGCAGAAGATGATTAGCTATTTCAAGATGTCATCAGGCTGAGAGCTTTCAGACATTGTGGGGATTAGGAGATTTGCTGTGAAATTTTTTCAAAGACCTATAGGCTGAAGAGCCTGTGTGTCCATCTGATCCTTGATGGCTCCATAAGGATCTTCCTAGGATCCCAACGTTGGATGTTGACAGATTTGAACAGGACCTGACTCTCTCAGAGTTGACTTCTGCCCTAAATGGCTTTGCTCCAAGAAAGGCACTTGGTATTGATGGTTTGCCTATTGAGTTTCATAAGGCCTTTTGGACTCTTCTTGGGCCTGACATGCTCCAGTTTATTCAGGAAAGCATCACAGGGAAGATATTGCCATTCAGTTGTTGCTGGCTGTTTCTTACCCTGTTGCCTAAGTAGGGAGACTTTGGAGAGGTGAAAAATTGGAGACTTGTGTCCCTACTTCACTGTGACTATAAACTTTTTTCAAAGGCCTTGACAAATAGACTAAAAACTGTTGAAGCAGCAAAGAATCCTGTGGCACCTTATAGACTAACAGACGTTTTGCAGCATGAGCTTTCGTGGGTGAATACCCACTTCTTCGGATGCAAGTGAAGAAGTGGGTATTCACCCACGAAAGCTCATGCTGCAAAACGTCTGTTAGTCTATAAGGTGCCACAGGATTCTTTGCTGCTTCTACAGAACCAGACTAACACGGCTACCCCTCTGAGACTAAAAACTGTGACTGATTTGATCTTGCACCATACTCAGACCTATTGCATCCCCAAAAGTTCCATTTTTGATAAATTTTCCTATTGCAGAATGTAATTTCAGCCTGAGAAATGTTAGATTTGAGAGTTGGGTTGACTTACCCACAATCAAAAGCCTTTTCTTGATCCAGGGATTTGTTTCTCACCCTTTGTGCTTTTGGTTTTTGACCCAGTTACTCTGTAATGAAATATTAAGTCTACTTAAGGTAGTTGGTGTTTTGAGCGCTCCCTTTCCAGTCTGTAGGGGCACCAGACAGGGTTGTTCCCTGTCTGGGTTATTGTATGTGCTTTCTGTCAAGCCTCTGCTATGCATGTTGATAAAGTGTCCTTCTGGCTTTTCTCTCCCTGTTCCAGCTTGTCCTCAAGTGAAAGTCTCTGCATATGCTGATCATGTGACTGTGTTTATTACTCATGATCATGATGTCCACATTTTGACTGAATGTCTTCTGAACAGGCTTCCTCAGTTTGCATAAATTGGGGGAAGAGTGACACTCTCCTGCTGATGGCTTGGGTGATCTCAAGTCCCATAACTTTGCTGGGAGGAGGGGGTGCTATTGTAGAGTCAAACTGGCTTTAAGGCACTAGGAATTATGCTGGAAGTGGATGCTATTTCGGGTTACAATTGGGAGGGAATTATGGAAGAGTTGGAAGGGAAGTTGCAAAGGTGGAAGTGGATGTTTACTTCAACTTTCCTTCCAAGGGTGGGTATTAGTCATTAATAATTTAATTGCCTCTATGTTGTGGCACAAGTGTACTGTTTTGGATTCCCCTCCATTTTTTAATAGAAAAAGTTTAAAAGGTTCTTTTCTGAGGAAGAGTACTTTGTATCTGACTTTTGGAAGGGGGTTCAAGTCTCACTGAACTTTTGAACAGAGTCACTACAGTCTTTGCAATTACTGTTGTTAAAGGATGAACCTGTTCCTTGGAAGCAACGGGCCTTTTCTTTTTCTTCAGCAGGTGGTTGTTGGGCTGGGTGGGTTGGGTTTTGATCAGGAACTTTTTAAATTGTGCCCTGGGTACCTCGATATTGACGGTGTTACCCAGTATTTATCAAAGACTTTTTAATGTTCAGATGTTTTTTAAGCTAAGACTGTAGGATAGAAGGCTGGAGTTCCCAGGGCTGCTTGCGGAACCCCTCGTTTATAACACTGCCATGAGAATTCCTAATCTTATTTCTAGGAGTCTTGTCTCTTCTCTTATTGCAGCAGGGGTAACAAAACTGGTTTATTCAATTGATGTTATTAATTTACATGGGTCTCAGCAATCTTCCTTCTCTTGGTATTGACATCTCCTTATCAATTATTGGGAGTGGACCACATCCACCCTGACTGAATTGGCCTTGTCAACACTAGTTCTCCACTTATAAGATAACTCCCTTCTCTTCATGTGCCAGTATATGTATGCCTGTATCTGTAATTTTCACTCCATGCATCTGAAGAAGTGGGTTTTTTACCCACAAAAGCTTATGCCCAAATAAATCTATTAGTCTTTAAGGTGCCACCAACTCCTCATTGTTTCTATGGGTCTCAGTGTATATCTTGGCTTTCTCTTATGTTCTGTTCATTCCCTCTGGGGCACCTGGCATTGGCCGCTATCGGAAGACAGGATACTGGGTTAGATGGACCTTTGGTCTGACACAATATGGCCATTCTTATGTCAAGCTTGGTTTTTATTTTGTTTGCTGGGAGTCTTGGTTTTTATCAAAAGTGGAATCAGCCCTTTCTAGGGGCAGTATTGCCAGACCAGACTAGTTGCCTCCTTGAGTGAGCCATTCCTGATTATATTAATGTTTCTCTTTTCTTGCCTTTTGCTCCTGCTGTGGATTGAGATGTTGACACGCCTGTCAGCTTGCTTTGCTTCAATGGGTCTTCCGAATTTATGTTTATTCCATAAGTCATTGTACATGTCTGTGGTAAAGATTTGTCATTTTCGAACACTTGATGATTATTCCTATGTGTATATCCCCCAGTACGGCGAAGACAGCTTCTGGTGATGGACGCCAGCCAGCCAGCCTGGCAAACTGTATACAAACCTCTGATTGCAAAGAGGATGTCTAATCTCCAGTGGAGAATTTTTACGGGGCTATTGTCATGAATGTGTTTGTGCATTGTTTGACCCCGGAGATGTCTTTGTCGTGTCCTTTTGTAACACGAAGGAGACTATTTTTCATATGTTTCTTACTTATTCCAGGTTACAGCTATTATTTGTTGTACTTCAGGATATTTTTTGGTTATTGTCCCTTGATTTTGCTCCTACTGTATTTATTTTTACTGTTAAGTATAGGTTTGCAAATAGATCTGTGGTATGCCTTGCAAACTTTATTTTTGGTCAAGCAAATATGGCCATTTTAAAAAGTAGATGATGTAATTATTTGGTACTGGAGTTGCTGATGTTCTTCAGGCTTTTTTAGATTTTTAGGTTTTACACCTTCATTTGGAGTTTAGATATTATACTCGTAGAAGCAATTTCGATGGATTTATTCAGCAGTGGGCTATTGGAAACACACTTTGTACTGTTTGGAATAGCCCATCATTTTTTAATTTGTAATTTATTTTCTTGTTTTTAACTGTGTTTCTGTACTGATTTTATTGAAAGTATTTTAAAACTCAGTCAGTCTCTCTCTCATTTTTTCACACAAAAACAAACTTTGAAACCTCAACTTTTCTCCATGTGGAATTGTTGTTCTCCAGCCAGCAAAGACAGTCACCCTGGTTCAGTGAAGCAAAACAAGATGCTGACATGGCATTCACTGCTTCTAACATAGGTCAAGCAGGTAAGATACACTGTCCCCTATTATTATCATTATCACCACCATTTTTGATAGTTTGAGTATGAAGTACCTCAAAGAAAGTATGGGTCATTTTGTAGAGGGACTGTGTTTAGGTGCAATACATCATGGAGATGTTTTATCTGACTCACAGTACCTCAGAAAGGAAGGATAGCATGCCAAAGCAGAGCAGCAATGTCCTTTTAGAGCTCCAGTATGTGCATCCCCAACACCAGCTCAGTTCAGCTCTGCTGTGCACCATAGAAGGGGACAGTATCATGAACTCTTTGGGCACTGGGACACTCAATTTAAGCAATTTCTATGCTTACTACTGGGAATGTACTTAGCCCTGTACAGGGGCCTATGGGTGAGAAAGGGAAGTTCCCTGATACTTAGGACCTTTGTCAGCCACAGTGCTGCCCTATATAGGCACAACAAAGAGTGAAAGTGTGGAGAGGCTGCAGTATCCAGTAGATCAGGTATTGTACTAGTATTCAAGAGACTAGCGTTCTAATCCCACCCCTCTGACCTGCTGTCAATCCAAAGCTGCTTGACCTCTCTGTGACTCTTTCCCTTACCAGTGTTTTGTCTCTTTAAATTTTAAACTCTCTGGGGGAGGGACACTTTCTTACTATGTGTAGGTATCGTGCCTAGCACCGGAGGACCCAAAATAGGTGTTACTGTAACACAAGAAAGAGGTGAAAGAAAATAAAGGAACATAAAACTAGATGTCTTCTGAAATCTTGTGTTTGATAAGAAATGGCAAAGAGAGCAAAACATAAAATAAAGTTATCCTACCTTATGCCATTTATTACATTTTTCTCTTCACTTGATGAAATACTTACTTGGTGATAATGCTGGATGGAAATAAACAATAGTAACAAGAGAGCTGGCAAATAATTCAAAATTTGTAAATATGATTAAGCATGTGAAAGCATGTCTTATCTCCAACTTACTGCGTGTTGTCATTGAATAGATGTGTAAGTGTAGCAGATGTGGTTAATTATTACAAGGCCAAGAATGGTAGCTGCAGAATTTCATTTGAAGCATTTGCAGACTGCTAAATTAAATTAATGGTTTTGTGATAAACTGATTGCAGTTAATCAATTGAGTACAACTTCAGGGAGGCTGTGAAAGCAGGATGGATTTGAGAGGGTTTATATTAGTCATGATGGGAGAAGTACAGCTGCTACACATTTGTATAATGGAAATGACCAGATAATTTGGGAGAAAACTAAGTGAAAGTCTAGTGCTATACAGGAGAGCAGGAATACAATTTTTCATCTACTGTATGAATTAGCTGATTCTCTTTGGTGTAATACAACTTTGCAATGTGTGTAAAATACAACTGGTTGAGTGTGATGGAAAAATCTGGTAGTAGATGTGAATGTATCAAGATGACTTAAAAAGTGCACTTTGAATCTACATTCATGATATATGATATTTAAGCAATGGTTTGATTAAAGCTGCTTGGAAAACAACCTGTCATAGAAAATATTTAATCAAAAATAGTTGTTTTTTTGCAATTTTTTTTAACAAATGTTACGTGTTTTCTAAATGTTTTGTATTTTGTGAAATTTTCTGATATTTAATTAAAATATTGAAAACATTTATAAAAATATTATTTTCAGTTCACTAGAAACTAATTTTCTTATTGGAAATTGGGTTTTCAGTAAACAAAACATTTCTGTAAAAATATTCCTAAAAATATAATAGAAAATCTTGCAAAAGATTGATTTATCTTTGCAAAATTAGGATTTTTTTGTTTTGCAATGTTTGCAGTTTTCAACAGCTCAAATTTTGATTACTACTTTCAAAGACTGCTTTATAGGTTAAATTTGAAGAAGTTCTTTTTGGATTATGTAGTGCAGAACACAGTTTCTTTTATAGTGCATGGGACTGAGGTATCTTGCTGCATTTACAATGAAATTCATCCCTCTCACTGTAAATCCTGAGTAATCAATCCATTTCTGTGTTGAAATTTCTTCAAGGAATGGTGGAATGGAATCCTCCCCCATTATTTAAACAGTAAGCTGTTCTGGATAGAGACTGTCTTGTATTTGTAATGCCTACAATAGTACTTGGATGTCAGTGGGGACTCTAGTTGATAGTGTAACACAAATAATAATAAACCCCTGCCAGAGACCCCCTCCGTTGCTTCTGTATCAGCCCATATGCTTCAGTGCCATCTATGCATAGGTTTTGGACTGCTTAACCCACTTAAGAGTGGTTCTGTTAGTCCCCACCCATCCCTATACTCTCTCAGATCTGGTCTATTTGATGCCAGAGTGAAGCCCTCATCTATAGAATATGTGGAGGCCCATCTGTGTGACATTCCATACACGCTTATGGATGTCAAACCACTAAAGTGGTTCAGAGTGTATATAGATTCTTTGAATTGGGACTGAATTTTACCTTACTAACAATGCACACTACCACATTAATTCTCATTAGCAGAAGTGAACCAGAGAAAATAGATTTTAAACCTTGAGTTGAAAAAGCAGTCAATGATTCAGCTGGGTGAATGTCAGGAATGACAGGATTCTAAGGGTGTGGTGCACTGCATAACACAAAAATGCCCTGTAGCCAAAAACCTTAAAACAAAAACTTAGAGACCATAACAAGTCAGTGAGGGAAGACTAGAGCTCCTCTTTGCCTATAGGGAATAAGCTTTTCAATGATGTAGAAAGGTCCAAAACCCTAAATACCTTAAAAGTCAATAGTAAACATTTTAAATCAATCTGAAACCTGGCAGGAAGCCAATGGACAGACCAGAAACAACACTGAAGTGGTGTGATCATTAAGAAGTAAGTCTTATGGTTTTAGCACAATGAATGAGTGTAGCCTATACAGAATGCAATTGAACTAGCAAACAACCAGGATGCATTGTTCTTACTGGAAAGCTAATGTAGAACAATGTGGAGGGAAATTTGTACAGATTGGCTGCTGCTGTAAACTCCATTTAAGTAAACCGGGTTGAATTCTTTCTGTCAGCAGGGAATTTAGTCCAGTGTTATCTTTCAACCTTCTATTGGAAGGATGTTTAGTGTTGTACACTATCAGAAGTCAGTGATAGATATTGCTTGAATGATTGTCCCCAAAAGCAATTACCACCATTTATATGCCATACAGGGCTGAAATCCCAAAATGGTAGTTGAACACGTCTGCTCAAATAGTATGACAAACTCAGATAAACAAAAAGAAAATTATCAAAACAATTTACATATGAGTCAGTTTGCGGCCTCACTTTTAACAGCCAGAGCAATGGAATGCAATCATTTGTCTTCACAAAGTAATTACTTGTCTTAAATCACTCATATTTAGCCACTGAAGAGGTGTCAGTATGCACAGAGGGAAATGTGGGATTTAACAGACTGCCAAGAATATATAAAACATGGTTCATTGTTCAGTGTGGAAATGAGATTTGACAATAGGCAGGCTACTTTTAAAGCTGGACACACTGGACTTTGTCATAGTAAAATGGACATAAGAAATAAAAGCACATATTTTTTCTCAGTCAGGCGATTAACCAGCAGGACAAACTATTTAGGGAAATGGTGCTTTCTCCATCTTTTGATATACTGAAATCAAGAATGGATGCCTTTCTGGAAGGCATGCTTTAGTCAGACACAAGTACTGGGCTCAATACCAGGGTAAATGGGAGAAATTGGATGTTCTGTGTTATGCAGGAGGCCAGACAAAATGATCTAATGATCACTTCTGGCCTTAAAATCTATGGCTACAAATCTATGAACATATGCTTCATTTCTTTTGAAGCATATAATCTTCAGTAATTCTTCCATGTAAGACGGGGGTGGATGGAGAAAGGAAAAAGCTTTTTAAAGGGCAGGCTTGGAACTGATGGTTTGTTTTTTTTATCCAGAACTTGTGGGACAGTCTCGTGGCCAGAGCCCTGTGAACCCTTGCTCCCCTCCCTAGACCTAAGGGGTATGCTGGGAAACTGTTTTAAAGTGATAGGCAACATATTAGAAAAGGGATTTTATCTAATATGAAAGTGTAAAGCCCAAGTTTGCATCTTTGTTTATTTTTTGTTTTTCTTTGCTTTGCCTTACTAGTTTATTTCTGGATCTGCAGTTTTTCTGTTTAGTAAATGTTTTGGTCATTTTCATCCCCAGCAGGTCTGTGTATGCAAGCTGGGTGGAGTGTGTATGACAGAGAGCTGATAACTGGGGGGGGGGGGGTAGAGGGAGGGGCTAGTTTCATGCATTTGGAGGTGACAAACCAGAGGGGTGAAGTTTGAGTGTCTGGCAGTGGAGAACTCAGGAAAGCAGATTTGGGGAGACTCGGGATTGGAAGGACTGTTGGTGCCACCCTGGAAAGAGTACCTGGGCTGGAAAGAGACAGGGTGAGATCTGATGCTTGTGGGCTGGCTACTGCTGTCAGGGATTTTAACCATAGCCACACAGCACCAAGGTTACAGGGCAGGCAGTGGCAGTACTATCTTAAGAACTCACCTATTGTTTTTACTGCAAATCCATAGTTGTTTACAAATTATTAGTTTGACAAAGGGCAAAACTTTGTCTCTCCCTAACACAGCCACTCTGGGGAGTAATATGGCTACGTGAGGTCACCACACATCCTGGGTGTGGGTGCTGTGAGGTGGGGCGGCAGGTGGCTGGGTAGAAGTACTGGGCATGGGATCCCTGAAGTAGGTCTGCATTATTAATCTCTAAGAAGGGAGCAAGGGTCCGAACATTTAAATCCTTACTCCAATGAGTAACTTTTACTCAGTGAAGTAGATGGGAATTACCCACGTGAATGAAGACTCCTTGTGTGAGTAAAAGGGTTCAGGATTGGGCCCTGCTTGCCACAGCAACAGAACCCAGGATTCCTGACTCCCGAACAGAGACCACACTTTCTCCCTTTTAAAGTTAAAAACATTTATTACTGTCATAACATAAGGCTGTACTAGCAAGCAATGATTCTTGCTTGAAAGCAACTCTTTGCTCTGCTTCCAGGGGAATAAAAGACAATAAAAATGCAGCAGCCCAGTACTCAAAAATTTCCAGGTCTGTTGTACATACAGAACCATGAGTAAGTTCGAAGTCTGGAAAAATTAGCTTTCCCATACCTACTTTTTTTGTTCTCTGTTTTTACTCCCAGTCTCTCTCTGTCTCTGTGGATACAGGGGAAAAGATCTAGGGATAGGAGGCTGGGAATGGGATGAGAAAACTAGTGCATAGGAAGAAATGGTTAGTGCTAATGCTGTGGAGGCAGGGCAAGGGGATGGGTATGTATTAGCATTTAGGTGTGTACACTATGTATTCCAGTGATTTGTGTTTTGTCCTGACTTTGTGTGTGCCGTATTGCCTGACTCACAGGCAAGATAAGGGATCTGTTATTGCAGCATAAGAACATAAGAATGGTCATACTGGGTCAGGCCAATGACCCATCTAGCCCTGTATCTGTCTTTCAACAGAGGACAGTACCAGATGCTTCAGTGGAAATTGTGATGGGGTGTCTACACCACACAAGACTTGAAGGCGTTAAGATGGCTAAGTGGGCCAATTAACTGCTGAGGCTGCACCTCAAGGAGGAGCCATGGAGCAGGGAATTGATTAAATATGAGGCTCAGCTGGACAGGCACAGGAGGGGCCTGTATAGAGCCCAGGAACTGAGAGCAGGAAGAGGCTGTAGGGGAGTAGTCTGCAGTCACTCCCTGAGAGGAGGGAGCTTGAGCTGGCAAACCCAAGGAAAGGGACGGGGGGCAACCAGAAGGTAGAGCTCTGAGGTAGGAAGAAGTCCAGGGGAAGAGCAACATGGTCTGAGAGTGAGAGGCCACTGTTGCTAGAGATAGGGTCCCTGGACTGGAACCCGGAGTAGAGGCCAGGCCCGGGTTCCCCTACCAGCCAGTGGCGGAATGGCATTGTCAGAGCAGGGAAGGAAACACTGCCATTTGGTATAATGGGATTTTGATACCCCTTGAGGGGAAACATGCATAGTGATGTGGCTGGATGGACAAGTAATGAAGAAGGAACAACCTGAGCTGCAGAGGGTGTGAGAGGATGACAGGAGAGACACCTCTGGAGGAGAGCGCAATGCTTGGCCAGAGCTAATCCCCAGATCAGGAGGAGGCACTACTAGTGGTGAGTGAACCCTGTCACAGGAATGAACAGAACAGATAATTATCAAGTTCCCCGTTCCATCATTCAGTCTCAGCTTCTGGCAGTCAAGGTTTAGGTACACCTGGAGCATGGGGTTGTGTCCCTGACAATCTTGGCTAATAGCCATTGATGGACCCATCCTGCATGAACTTATCTAATTCTTGTTTTAACCCAGCTATAATTTTGGCCTTCATAACATCCTCTGGCAATTTAGTTCCACGGGTTGACTGTGTGTTGTGTGAAGTACTTCCTTTTGTCTGTTTTAAACCTGCTGCCTATTAATTTCATTGGATAAACCTTACTTCTTGTGTTATGTGAAGGGGTAAATAACACTTCCCTGTTTACTTTCTCCACGCACTTTATGATTTTATAGACCTCGCTCATATCCCCCCTTAGTCATCTCTTTTATGAGCTGAACAGTTCCAGTCTATTTAATCTCCCTCCTCATATAGAAGCTGTTCTATATCCCTAATATATCCAGAACTGCATGTAGTATTCAAGGTGTGGGCGTACCGTGGATTTATATAGTGGCATTACAATACTTTCTATCTTATTATTTATCCCTTTTCTAAAGGTTTCTAACATTCTGTTTTACTGACACGGCACATTGAACGGATGTTTTCAGAGAACTAGCCATGGTGACTCCAAGGTCTCTTTCTCAAGTGGCAACCGTTTATTTAGACCCATCATTTTATATAGTTGGGATTATTTTTTCCCAATGTGCATTACTTTGTAGTTCTCCTCTAACTCAGATAGAGGAGGCCTCTGCATTGGAATCTGAAGAACCAGTGTTCTAGTTCTGGCTCTCTCTGTGTGAGTTAATACAGTCACTATTCCCTTTTTTCTGCAATATTTAAGTTAGCTACAGTGGCTCCTTGCATTAAGTTCTTTACAGCTGAGTAACTTACTTCTTTCAAAAATGGAGCCACTCTCCTCCAAGACAGCGGTTTCTAAGCTTCCCAAGGTCAGCAGTGATTGAAAGTCAGAATCTTCTAATATCTGTCTGGTGCCTTCTCTGGTATGAGTAGGTGGTCATAAGCAGCCACATGTCAGCTTCCAATCAAATGAGCCTATATTTTTAATGACTGAAAGACCAAATCCACTTTTTGAAGTGCAGATAAAATATCATATTAATCAACAGCCTTCCAGCAGAAGTAGTTAGAGCTTTTCTCCACAGTCATAAGAGCTAGAAACTCTTTTAAATGATTTTGTAAGAATATGATTACAAGAAGACAAACACTAAATATCAGGAGAATTCTGATATAATCACAAGAATTGGCAATACTGATATCTTTAAGCTCATGTGTAGTCTCATTGAAGTCAAAGTAAATTTAAAATACTTAAAGATAGGCATACACGTAAGTCTTTGTAAGATCAGGGCTGTGGAATCTTTCATTGTAATGGTAAAGTAGATAGTTCAGACTGGTAAACTCTTTGTGGTCTTTTTTTTTAATCAAGAACATCATATTCTACGGCCATAACAAAATAGTTTTCAAAATAATGTTAGGAAAATACAGTCTTTCTCAATAATAGTACATAATACTGATGGCCTTTTTTCAGACTGCTGAGTTTAAATCCTTCATTATTGTTTCCAGGTTATTTCCTCTATTCGTTTAAAAAAATATTAATTAGAAGGTAACTGATGTGTTTAACGTGTGAATTTGATTTTCCACTTAAAGAATGTTTCAACTAATTACACATGCTAACCAGCTTACTAACAGGTTTTATTTTTATAGGCCAGTTTTTAAAAGTGGATTCAAATGTAAATGTAGATTTGTTGTTAAAAAAATCTGCGGAATTAACTTTAAGAGTGGATTTTTTTTTCACTGAGAGAAATGCAGGAAATCCATCACCAGATATCTCCATGGGATCTTTGTGTAATTGGAGTGAAAAATCCAGATGATGTGTGATTTAATAACACCCTGGTTATTACATCATAAAATAGCAAAACCTTCTGGACAGCTGGAGCAATTTTGACACCAGTGCTGTAATTAGATATGTAGAATTGTCTTGTTCAGAAAGTTACTTAAAGCACCAGTCAAACAAAATGTAATGCACCACTTACATTAGCCAAAGGCCATAGAACTTGCTTCCATAGTCTGGCAGCCTGTTCCTTAGAAGTTTGGATGGGATTTGAAATCTGGTTCTTGAATGATTAGGTTGATGGTTTTCCATATAGAAAGACAAAAATATTTTGTTAGATTGAGTTTCTCTGCCTTTACCATACCACTGTGTTCATGCTACAAATGCAAACATTCAGTTTATATTCCATGGATGGAAACTATTTAATTTTTACAGAGCTGACATTTCACTGCATAAATCCTTAAGATACTATTTTCTATTTATAAAACAAAAGTTATGAATATTTCAGAGGTAACTTGAATTCCAAAGCCTGAGTCCAAGCAGATTTGTTTTGGGGCCAGATTGTGAACCTACAATTCACATTGGTGAGCAGCAATTCATTGAGTGATAGGGACTCCTCAGGTGAGTAACTGGCCCTTACTGATTATTTTAACATTTGAGGTGAGAGTTCTACATACCTTTCATTGAAATTAACTAATATACAATAACAGGTGCAATTTGTAACATACATTTCTTCTAGGCTAAAATGGTGCTTCAATGAGCTTTTATTGACAAAACTGGATTTGGCAGAAAGATAAAAGCTTGAACTGGAAAACCCTGACTGGTTTGATAAACTGTAGCTGGAAGACTTGGCAACAGTTTACATTTTTAGGAATTATATCTAGAGCTCTTTGTTAAAACAGAGGGATCTAAATAGTTCCTGTAAATTCAGAAAACAGAGCACCCTATGATGTTAGTTTGAATTTTTAACCACTATATTAATCAGGCAGGAAGCTATGCAACCTCTTTGTGCACTACAGTATTATTTTTTACTTCATTAGTAAGACGGTATTAGCTACTTGAATGAATGTGAAACGAGTTAGAGATTTGGCTGGGATTCAGTAACATAAGAAAACGCCTTGAGATACAGTCAAGGAGGCTACAATCAAAATTCATCCATGTAAAAGAAATGAATAAAAGAAAACTTAAAAAGTGACAGGAAATAATATGGCTGAGTAGAGCAGAAAACAAAAGTATAGAAGACAAACAGAAGACATTTAGACAAGGTGGATGTCTCCTTTGAACAGCTCATTTCAGGATGTGCCCTGGGGACTAGAGTTGGCAGAATTGTTAAATAGTTCTTTTGCTTCTATCTATAGAGAGGGAAACAAAATCAAGGATCAGTTCTCCAGAGATGACAGAACAAGAGGAAGGAGATAGGGAAGTCAAAGAGTGATTTCATGGAAGGGAAAACAAACATATGGCAACAAGGAAGGTGATTATTAATTAGAAATTCAAAAGGCGCCCAGAAGTGTTTCTGAAGAAGGATAGTACTGAGAAATATTGTGAAGCAGCAGGTATCAGGGTAAACCACAATAAGGTATGCACTGGGTGATGGCCCATTGCTATTCTTACCATTTCAGATCTTACTGAAAGACCTGTAGCTTTTGGGACAGTGGTTTTTCTGCAGAACCCATTGCTGTGGTATCTGACTGCTTCTTAAATCCCCCACGTAGCTCCTAAATCCACTCTGTAACCCCACATTAGACATTATGCCATCGCTGCAGGTGCCTGAGGAAGCTCCCAAACTTCACATGATAAGATGGTGATAGTTCTCCCAAGAGTTTGATCATGAGAACAGGAAAAGGTGGTGCCCCCAGGACACTAAAGAGAGGGAGCAGAAACTGAACTCGGAGCTAAAGGCTGGAGAACTTGGGTGGCAGCTTCTTACCCCTGTGTCCAGATCATCATGGTCATTGCTCCAGCAGCTGCAAAGCATCCAATTGGCTTTTCACCTATCTCTGCTGAGCAGCTGTCCAGTAGAGCATGGCAGTGGCTTCTATTTCCTGCTGAACAGTTGATTGACAGGCAGTTGAGAAAGGAGCCATTGAGACTCTATGTGGCTGTGGCATCTCAAAAGCCATAAGTAGGAAAGTTGGAGATCAGAGGGGTACTCTGTTGACTCTATGCTGGTAGCCAGGCAGGTGAAATAAACCAACATAAGGGCTCCTCTTACACCAGTGGGTTAAAGTAAGTTTTCGGCTGCTTTGTGCTGCCAAACCACACAGAAGGATCAGTCTGTGGTCTTTATTCAAAATTAATGAGGAAATGAAATACCAAAGATCGATGGCTCTTTTGCAGATGTTTACACTACAGATAAAGTAGACTTTAATCATGGTACATTATATATACACATTCACAATATGTTGTGTGTGTGCAGTGTATGTAATATAGAGTGTGAGTATATTATTTTCAATAATGTGAAAATAAAATAAATGCTGGAATCTCTGATTTCCCTAGGTAATAAAGTTATTCGAAGAATATTAGTTGACAGCTACACCCACTTGCAGGCATCAACTCTGCAAGGGCTGAAATAGATATTTAAAAGTGCCAGCATTTATCTCTTTTTCTCCCTTAAGTCTTCATTATAATGTATCTCACTATTTTATAGTAACTTTCAGTCTGCATTTTGGCAGATGTGACAGGCGGCTGTGACATTGATACCACGAGGGCTGTTCATCTTACCTCCTTGTCTCACAATGATTCTTAGCACTCATTAATTAATAGAACTATAGAAAGTGCAATCAATTTATTTAATACTGTTAAATAAAAACAAACTTACAAGATACCATAGATAAACACGGACAATTGTAATTCTAAAAATTGTAATAAAAATCTTCTTTTAAAATAAGAATGCTTCTCAAAGATTTTTCATTAACCAAAATATTTTAAGCCAAATAGCTTTTCAGCATTTTTAAAGGTGCATTTAAAAATGACATTGCTTTGGAGCATTTGCAATTATTAAAAAGGGTTTGCAATTTATTATTAATCAGCATATATATATATATATACATACACACACACACACTTATTGTATATTCCTAAATGCAGCACATATATTCTGCACATTAATTAAATAGCAAAGCCAATATCACAAATTGACCCAAGTGGGATTGAAGGATTCCACCAACATCCTAATTAAAGACATTAACAAAATCCCCACCACAAACAGAACTAATCCCTATCTGAAACATCCCCTGTCAGACATGGACCTTCCAATGTGTTTTGATAGATAGATGTGTTGTCAATAGATTTAGGCTTTGTCAGATCAGAAATAAGGACCCTAAACCATGTGCTTGATTTTTGATCTGGAGGACTCAGCTAATCTGAATTGTTGAGACAACACACAAGGAGAGAAGAATTGCTTAACAGGATCCAGACAATAGAAGCCTGTATAGATCAAACCAAAACCTCGAATCACATCTAGGAAAAAAACTGAGGGCCAACACAGGATTCAAATCACAGGGTTTCACATGCATCCTACAAGACAGACAACTAAGAAAGCAGGTTGCCACATTCTTCAAGTAGTCCTTAGGTGCTGCCTATTTACAGTACACTATAGTAATCCAGCCTTAAATTGATAAAGGCGGGAATCACAAGGTCTGATTTTCATCTACTGCTTCCTTTGACTTTAGATGGAATTTTAGGTGATCAGCACTTCTGAAAATTAGGCTCACTGTCTTCTTTCTCCTTTCCAGCCAAAGATAGAAAAAAGATGCATTTGCCTTCCATATTGACCTGACCTTTTGGATCCAACAGGATCCCTGGACTGTACACATTGCAAATAAAAGGAAGACACATCCTTTCAATCAAGGAAGTAAATACTGATTTCAGCATCTGCTCTGGCTGTTTCCTCCAACATGCCAGCCTAAACTCTACCTAGTTTCAACTGAGCTTCTGCAAGCTAGGCCTTATTCAAGTCCCAATCTCAGGATAACTGAGAGATGGCCTCATCCAGATCAAATCAAAAAGTTGTGTAGAGCACTGTGTCACTAGCATAGGAATGGGATATCAGTGCAAATAACTATCTCTTCTATAGGAATAGAACATTATTACGCCATCTTCCATGCAGAAGCCTTTGACAGAGAAATTCCATCATCCAACATAAACCCTGGTCTCCTAAAAAGGAAAGAACTGCAACATTTAAACACCACTTCACCTATTCCTGCTAGTGTCTGCAACTTCAGCAACAAAATGGTATGTAAAGGTCAATGGTTTCAAAGGCAAGCAATGGATCAAAGACTCAACATGAGGATTAAAAAGGGTTGTATATGGTGATTTATATTAGAGCTGTCCAAGAAACTGTTTTCCCTCCTATGAGAATTTTTGAGATTTTGATTTTTTTTCCTATAGCAAAGACAAAATCTCAAACATTTTTGTGAACCAATAATCCAAAAAAAAAAAAAAAGTTGGAATGGGTCAAGCAACATTTTTCATTGTG
Source organism: Mauremys mutica (assembly GCF_020497125.1). Lineage (NCBI taxonomy): Eukaryota > Metazoa > Chordata > Testudines > Geoemydidae > Mauremys > Mauremys mutica. The sequence continues at coordinate 269,613,811 of NC_059073.1, forward strand.
ACTGTTTCAAAACATTTTGTTTAGATTTTGATCTTTTAAAATTATTACCTTTTTTGGTATAAATTAACCAAAATTTTATATGAAAAATCATTTCAAACTAAATAAAAACGAATCTTTGTTAAAAAATGTCAAAATAATATGTTTTGACAATTTTGAAACTTAAAACATTTTTCTTAAATCTGGAGACTCATTGAAAGAGGCCCTTTCCCAAGAACATTTTAGCAAAACAGAATTTTCTGATGAAAAATATTTCCCAAAACATTTCCCCAGAAAATTCCCAGCTAACTTTACTTCACAGTAATAAGAACATGCACATCAAAAACAGAAAATAAGGATTTAGCCCTGAAGGGATTACTTTCTGGTGGCATAACAAACACATGCAGTTCTGTCCATGCAAGTGAACATCAGCTGAATTACGTGCAGACTATATTACCTGGCGGTAGCTTTTTAGGAATGATTGAAAGAGGAGACTGGAGATGGATTTGGAAGGCTCTGAAAGAACACAAACAGTCAGGAGAGGAAGAAGGAAATAATGAGTGAAGAATCTTGGGTAGAGAATAGTTAGTGGGATAGAGTGCAGGAAAAAAATAGGTTATAAATGTAGATTGGAATTAGGTGGCGGGTGCTTTTAAAGGGAAGAGAAGTTGATACAGAAGAAGAGGAGGAGCCAATGCAGAGCATTAAGAAGGAGGAAATGTGGTTGGTTTTTTTTGCAATGGAACAGAAAGATAAGGTAGGTTGCTGAATTTAGAAAGGAGAAATATAAGATGAGGAAGCGGGAGATGGTGACGTGAAAAAATATGGTTTTGCAAATGGGGGAAGAAGTGTGGGAAAATGAATATAATCTGATTTCACCTTTACTTTATTCTACAGACTCGCAGATCTAGCACTGCTACCACAATGGATTGAACTGAACTGAATTTAATACTGAGTGATTGGCTCATGCCGACTTTCTGTATATTAAAGCTGTAAAGCAAATACCCTTCAATTTGTATGTTAAAAAAATTGTGGATTTGAAACTGAGAAAAAGATAAATAAAATGCTTAAGAAATGCAATGTCTGTTCTTTCTTGAGAATATAAGTGTTATTACAAAAAATAAATTATAGCCTCGACTTTCAAGTATAGCTAGTGATTTTGGTGTTTGAATTGACATACCTTAAAGGGGTCTGTTTATGACAGGTCTCAGTTTGTGAAATCAAAAATGGAGGCATCCAAAATTACTAATCACTTTTGAAAATTTAGGTCTATGTATGGTGTGTGTGGGTGTGTGTGTGGGTGTGTAGAGTGAGTATGTGTGTGCGTACAAACACACGCACGTCTGGATTGTCAGCTGGTATTCATCACGGTAAATGTACTGAAGTCAACAGAGCTAAGCTGATTTATACCAGCTGAGGATATGGCCCATACTATATAAACATTATCTCCTAATATTTACTATACTATTACAATGACTGTAGAAACACATTCTGCTCTAGGCAATGAATCAGTAAATTCACATATATCGACTTAATCAACAAGACCATGAAAGCAAATACAAAAGTGCAGCACTACTGCAGGTTTGGAACTACTGAAGGACTATTTTATTCCTTGCATCATAAATATCCCCCATGTATTAAGCTAATCCCTTTGGACTAATGCAGGATAGAGAAATAAAAAGACCTTTTTGCATTTAGTCTGAAAACCTTAAATGTCACAAAGAAATACAGCATTAATACTGAATTTTCTGTTTTTTAGAGTCAACAACTGAATTCTATAATTTAAATCATACATTTGTTTCTCACTATTTATCTTGCTACTTTATGGCCTTTGGAAATAATTTGGAAGTGTTCAGTGTATAATAGTCAATAAATCATATAAGAAGAAGAAAAGTGTATTTGTTCTTCAGTAAACATGTGCAGCGCTGTGAAATAAGGGCATTTTTGGAAAGCAAATGAAAACAGAAAAATAATTACACTTGGAGAGTCTCATAATGTCAAACTGCATTGAGCTTATAGAAGTGCTAAAGTATCCAAATATATCTGCCACATTCACTGCTCATTCCAGAAACAGACCAGATCCTTACTCAGTACAGACTTCCTTCTATCTAACTCTTATCTTTACATTATGATATGTCAATGATGACATACAACAGTCCATACACCAGTCATCAATGTTTTAATTGATTGTAAATGCAAGTATTTTAAATCTAATCTCAGAAGAGCAAATATTTACCTAGGGTTTATGATCACAGATAGACTAGGAGAATAAACAAGCTGTCTGGGATCCACACATCTACAAGTGAATTTGCCTTTTTTTATTTAAAAAGAATTAGGCTACTGAACACTAAAGACAACTTTGTTTCAATGGAAACCTTCAGTGCTCTTTAACCCAGCAACACCCAGGACCACCCACAAAAATGTACCTTGAGAAAAGGGAAACAGCTTTCAGGCTTTAAAACCTGATAGATATATATTCCCTTGGTTTCTTCTTAAGCAAACCGTATACATATTTTGAGCTTTAGTATTTTTTTTAAAAAGCATGTGCTGTGGTTTGTTGCGCATATATATATATATGAGAACGAGGTTATAGGCATTTAATACCGCTAAAAGAACTACCATTTATTGGTCATGCAAATCTCAAAGAAAATTGTAGGAAATTATCTGTGGATTGCCAGAATGTTGAAAATGATATGAGAAAATGACTAGTACTTTCAAGGGATATTTCAATAATGACGACACTGTATCACATTCCAAATGTTATACCCAAATTCACAAAAGATGCAGGATAAAAATAAGCATACAGAGGATTGGGCTGTCTAGTTGACAAATCTAAGCTCAAATCTCTTGCACAGTTACAAGAGCAGGGTAAATCAGAGAGATGGGAAATTTGTGTATCTTTTTTTACAATTGAGAGATTAGTTACACAATCAGAAGTACTGGAGGCATGTTAAACTACCTTTATATCAGAGGAGGATGTAAGGAAATTCTAAGATAATCAGATCTTTAGGAAAAGCAAGCAAGCAAAGCGGGTAAGTTGCATGGACTCTTCTACAGAATTGTAGTGCAATAGTGACAATGCAAGGGTAGGAAATGGAAATGAAACAGCAAACCTTGCCAAAGGATAAGAAGGACATAATGGAAACCAGCATTCTATTGCTCAGTGACTTGTATGTTCATAACTAAGGTGCAATACACGTTGCTAATGTGAGTAGCAAGTGATAATTAAATATTTCCACTCACCACTTTGGAAAACAAAACAGACATAAAATTCACAGCAAACTGCTGGAAGAAGGCTAGCACTTTTGTGTCTTCTGATGGAAACTTTCTGATCTCATGTTAGAAAACTGATCCAAGAGCTATTCTAGGGGCATGTTGCCCAAATTCTGTTATTATGGTGTTATGGAAATGACATGATTCACTGGATTTTTTACATGACTGATGCCAACAAATATCTTTTATCACTATGGCCTTGATCCTGAAAATATGCATGCCACTAGCTCCATTGAACTCAAGAAGACCACCAGTGTAATATCATTTTTATTCAGACATTCATAGAGGTGCTACATAATGGGGCAAATGCACAGGTAAGCACCAGTGAGTCTAAGAAGGTCCTGAGACTTAGCTGGTATAATTTAGTCTTTCTTCTGGACCCCCTAATATGTATGCTGCACCAGCTTGGGCTTTCTCTGGTCTTAGAATATGTCTACACTGTACTGTAAGCCCAGGGTTTGTGGGACTTGAGTCAGCTGATGTTGAGTTAGAGAATCCAGGGCTTGAGCATCTACAGTGATTGTTAACCATATATATTTTAAGGTTTTTCTAATTCAGGCTTGAACCTGAGGCTTCAGGGTCCACACTAAAACACACAGACCCAAGTGAAACTCAGACTCTCCAGCATGCTCCCAAAACATGGCTGCTTTACTCCTTTGACTGTGGTGTTCCCTGGACTGTCCACTTTACATGTTACAAGAAATATGAACAGTTGGCCAATCCATCCTGCCAAGCAGTCTTTTTGGTCTGTGTGCTCCCAGCTATCAGAGTCAGCAACATGGAGGAGGCACATTTTCAAGAACTTCTCTGGCTTTTTCTGACCTCAAAGCAGAGGTGACATGTAACTGTGGATAGCGTGTGTGTGTGTGGGGGGGGGGCACAACTCAAAGGTTCTGTGGAGGCACATGTATATAGACAACACACGCTAGCCACTACTTCCCCTGCCTCCTCCTGCTCCCTGTCCTGTGGTTGCCCAGCCCTTGCAGAGCATGCAGGCATCCCTCCCTTCCTGAACAATCCTCAGTCAATTTAGCAAGTGTTCAAAACAAGGCCAAGAAAAAGGGCAACACAGCTGGGATGCACAGTCCCCCATGCTTCATCAGGGTGGGTGGTGCCAGAGTGGGATGGTGCTTGGGGTTGGATCATCTCAATTGACAAGAAGTTGGAGAATGATTAGTCACTTTTTGTTGGGGGTGGAATATGACACCTCCAAATTGCCTTCTCCTTGATAGGCACACTGGAGGGTGCTCCTGTTTCAATGCACTGAAGCAGCAGCAACAGGGTCCACTATCCCTCTCCCACTCTCCCACCTCAGCCTGCTCATCTCACTCACCTCTGGTCTCTCAGGCTGGATAGGGTTCCCTCTCAGCCGTTTGGTGCTGAGCACCACATTGCAGCTCCTTTTCCCGAGCTTGAAGATGTGCCCCTGATTCACCTCAGTGGGTGGGCGGTCTGCAAAACAGACAGCAGGAAGCGCTGGGATTCCAGCAGCAGAGAAGGAGAAGCAGCCCCATGTAGTGGGGCAGGGAGTTCAGCCTACAGTCAGCAGTCCTGCTGCTTCTTTCCTTCCTGCACTGCACAGACACACAGTGAGTGCTGCCACTATGGGGAGCCACTGCCTTGTCACTGCTGGGCATCCCGTCAAGAGGTGGCCTGAGAAATCGGGGGGTGCACATTACCTAGCATGCCCCTCCCCCAAGCATCACCTCTGCATCAGAGGCACCTGACACAGCTCATGATGGAGCAGGAGGAGGAGGAGGAGAAATACCCCAGCAGGCAGACTCGCACTGGATGCTGCTGCTGCTGCTGGATGATGCTGGACACTCGCTATATCTGCTGATGACCCCCTTCGTAGACTGGCACTTCTGGCCCAGGGTCACAAGCATAGACTGGTGGGATCCTACTGTCATGCAGCCCTGGGATGACCAGCACTGGGTCCAGAACTTTCACATGAAGAAAGTGACGTCTGGCGCTTTGTGAGAAGCTTGTCCCTAACCTCCAGAGTCAAGACACACTCATGAGGCCACCCTTGCTGGCCCAGGAATGGGTTGCTCTAGCCATATGGAAGCTAGCTACCCCAGAATGCTACAGGTCTGTTGCAAACTAGTTTGATGTTGGAAAGTTTACTATGGGTAAAGTGTTGGCGGAAGTTTTTGAGGCAATCAGATGTGTGGTTCAGTCCAAGGTGGCAGGCATTAAGAACATAAGAACAGCCATACTGGGTCAAACCGAAGGTCCATCTAACCCAGTATACTGTCTTCTGACAGTGGCCAATGCCAGGTGCTCCAGAGGGAATGAACAGAATAGGTAATTGAGTGATCCATATCCTGTTGCACATTCCCAGCTTCTGGCAAACAGAGGCTAGGGATACCATCCCTGCCCATCCTGGCTGATAGTCATTGATGGACCTATCTGCCATGAACTTATGTAGCTCTTTTTTGAACCGTGTTGTAGTCTTGGCCTTCATGACATTTTCTGGCAATGAGCTCCACAAATTCACTGTGTGTTGTGTGAAGAAATGCTTCCTTGTGTTTGTTTTAAACCTGTTGCCTATTACTTTCATTTGGTGACCCCCTAGTTCTTGTGTTATGAGAATGAGTAAATAACACTTCCTTATTTACTTTCTCCACATCAGTCATGATTTTATAGACCTCTCTCATATCTCCCCCAGTCATCTCTTTTCCAAGTTGAAAAGTCCCAGTCTTATTAATCTCGCCTCAGATAGAAGCTGTTCCATACCCCTAGTTAATAAAAAATACTCCAGTAGTAATTGCTGACTTTGAGAGAATGGGGTTTCCAAACTGTGCTGGGGCCATTGAAGGGACTCATATGTCCATAGTTTGCCTTCTCAAGGAGTGCATGAGTACATAAACTGCAAAGGATATTACTCCATTGTTATGCAGACCCTTGGGGACCAAAGAGGGCGATTTATGAACATCAACATGGGTTGCACTGGGAAAGTTTGTGATGACAGGTTTTTTTGCTGATCAGGAGTCTAAATTCATGGACAGGATGGGACAACTATTGCCATCAAATGATATTGTTATAAATGGAGTTACTGTCCCCCACTGTTATTCTGGGGAAACCAACATACTCCCTTTTGCCTTGGCTTATGAAACTGCACCCTAATTTAAGAAGCCCTGGCAAAAGATGGTTTAATTACACTCTGAGCAGGTGCAGAATAGTTATTGAATGTGCATTTGGCAGATTGAAAGCCTGTTGCAGATGTCTACACACAAGGCCGGCTCCAGCTTTTTTGCTGCCCCAAGCAGCGAAGCGAAAAAAAAAGAAAAAAGATAAAGCCGATCAGCTGCACTTCAGTGACAGCTCAGTTGTGCCGCTCCATTCTTCGGTGGCAATTCGGCGGCAGGTCCTCTCTTCCTCTTCGGCGGCACTTTGGCGGCAGCTCAAAGAGGAAGAGAGGGACTGAGGGACCTGCCGCCGAATTGCTGCCGAAGACCTGGACGTGCCACCCCTTTCCATTGGCCACCCCAAGCACCTGCTTTCTTCTCTGGTGCCAGGAGCCGGCCATGTCTACACACCCATTTTGATTCCAGTGCATTACTGTGGTGGTGCTCTTCACAACAAAGGTGAGCCGTTTCCCCCTGAGTGGACCTAGACAGCGAGGGGCTCCTGAACTGTTACACTCAGCCAAAAAGGGCCCCTACCACAGCTGGAGCTGGATGCACCCAGGCAACAGAAGTCAGGGACGCATTGTGCTCCCACATTATGGACTTGTGTGGCCCAGTGGAAAAGGGGGAATAGTGCTGTTACCAACTCATCCAGGATTCTCCCAGGGATTTACTCTTTGGTGGTGGTGTGAGCTGACTACACAGAGTCTAAGTCTTCTTTCAAACCTTTATTTAACAGCAAATGGCAACCATACAGTCATTTCCCTGACGATAAGCTAGCTATCTGTAACAGCCAAAGCATATCTGACCCTACAGTGACTGGGGAGCTCAATGCACTGAGATGGATTCACCATCCGAATCTGCCTTCCTCAGGCGGATCCTTCTTCCCCTGGCCTCACTCACCTCCCCCTTCACTATTTATAGCTTTCCAATGGCCAGTGCAGTGAGAGATTTCCTGCCAGCTTGAATGATACATTCAAACTAGCAACAATCAGCTAGAGCAACTGCTAAAACATTTCTTAACCCTTACCTGACCACTTGAGAGAGAGAAAGCAAAGAAAGAAAACCTAATTAAGACTATTCAGTTCTACAGGAACAGCGCGCAGTGAACTCTCAGTCCTGCAATCAGTGAGGCAGGGCAGGTAAACACCAAATGCTCAATACTCAAGTCACCAGTCAGGGTGGCAGAGCAACTCACATGCGCTCAAAGAGTTCACACTCAGCTCTGAAAACTGCAAGGTCGGCTACACACAAGGTTGCAGGGGAGGAGGCACAAGAGAATTCTCTCTGTTCCTGCTATAAGTACCATTATGAATGTGCAGGAGTGAGGAGAGCTCAGTGATGGGAGGGTGAGGGGGGAAGTCAGTGCTTGGGGAGGGGTGGGGAGTTTTGTGCCAGGCAGCGTACTTATGAATGACATGAGCACTGATGAAATTAGGGGTCGGGTTATTCACAGTATGGATTGTAAGGAATTGATTGAAGTATTAATTGCTATAGAAAACTGTATTGAGGGATGGTTTTTGCATACTGATTCCTAATTGTCCCTGATCATGTATTTGCCTTTGTTATTTTGAATACACATTGCATGATGTGAAGCAGTGATAGCAATAAACTTTGTTGATGAAATAAAAAGCTTTATTGATAAACATGTCTTAGAAAAGTACAACATTCCCCATTGCTAGGCAGGCCTGCTGCAATACCGTACCAAAACACCAGTAACAACAGAACATTACGGAAAAAATAATAAAAACAAATCATTAATGAGATGAGCCAGACATTAGTGAGATGAGCCACTCAAATAGTTCTTTTCGCTGAGCTCTGTCCTTCTATCTCAGCTACCGTTCCTGAAACCCTGTCCTCAAGCTGTGCAGCCAGCCTGAGGCTTTCCTCTCGGAATGCTTTTCCTCTACCCACAAGTCCCTCTGTCTTTGGTAGTGGACCTGCTGGTTGGCCCACTCCAGCACTTCAATCATAACGTCATCACGGAAATGCTTCCTCTTGGAACGATCCGTGAAGGTATGTTGGCCCAGGCTTCTGCTGCAGTGTGGCTGACCTATGGAGGTACTACAACCAGTAGAGGTCGAGAGTCCTAGAACAACAAGACACAGAGGATTATTGTCTCATTTAGGCCACGAAGGAATCAACAGGATGCTGTGTTAGCTTCAACATGGCTTACCTTTCTATGGCTGCGTGCAGACACTCAGAACTCCACAGCCATCCTTTCCCCCCTCACAGCACATTTCTGGACAATATTTCAACCCCCTGTTGTCCTTGTGAAAATGATTTTGCATGGGCAGTCTCATAACCCTTGCATTGGTTCATAGAGTGGAAATCCTTCCGGTTACTATATTAATAAACATTAGAATGGAGCTAGAAACTTATCACTCTCTGGGATGGTTACCATCCCTTCTGTGTCTGCTGCAGGTGCCGCAGCGGGACATTCCTCAGGGGGTATCAACCAGCTCCTCGAATATGTACCTAGAATGTATTGCTGCTGGCTCCCATCAGTTCCCATAGTGGATTCTGGTTCCAGCAGGGCACCACCCCAGCATGTGGTCAAACTCCTTATGAAGCTGGCATGTTGTCAACATGTTGTGGTTCTGGTCCTTGGTTTTCCGGTACTCACTCTTGAGCCATGTAATCCACTCCCTGTACCAGTCAGTGGTCCAGTAAATTTGCAATGCTGCCAGCTTCTTTGCTATTTGCTGGTATACGCAGTCACTCCTGGTAATCCTACAGAATCACAGAATTATAGGATTAGAAATTACCATAAGGGTCATCTAGTCTAACCCTCTGCTAAGATGCAGGATTTGTTGTGTCTAAACCATCCAAGATAGATGGCTAGCCAGCTTCCTTTCGAAACCACCAGTGAAGGAGATTTCACAACCTCCCTCGGAAGTCTGCTCCATTGTCCTATTATTCTTGCAGTTAGGAAGCTTTTCCTGAGATTTAATCTAAATCTGCTATGCTGTAGTTTGAACCAATTGCATCTCGTCCTGCCCTCTGTGGCACGAGAGAACAACTTGTCTTCATCTTTTTTATGGCAGCCTTTCAAGTATTCAAAGACCACTATTATGTCACCTAATTTCCCCTTTTCCAAACTAAACATACCCAGTTTGCTCAGTGGCTTGCATTCCATCCCTTTGATCATCTTTGTCGCTTGCTTCTGAATACATTCCAGTTTCTCTACATCCTTTCTATACATTGGTGACCAAAATGGGACACAATATTCCAGCTGAGGCCTAACCAGTGCTGAGTAGAGTGGTACTGTCATCTCCAATGCTATGCCTCGGTTAATGCAACCTAAAACAGAATTTGCTTTTTTTTTTGCACATTGCTGACTCATGTTGAGGTTGCGATCCACCAGAACTCCCAGATCCTTCTCAGCAGTGTTGCAGCCAAGCCAGTTACCCCCCATTCTGTATTTTAGCATTTGGTTTTAATTCCCTAAGTGTAGCACCTTACATTTATTTTTGTTCAATTTCATTTAATTGTCTATAGCCCAGTTCTCCAATTTATCTAGATCTCTCTGGATCTTAGCTCTATCCTCCAAAGTGTTGGCAACTCCCTAGCTTTGCGTCATCTGCAAATTTGATCAATTATGCTCTCTATTCCTACATCCAGGTAATTAATAAAGATGTAAAACAACACCGGACCCAGAATAGATCCCTGTGTAACTCTACTTGAGACCTTTTTCCAATCTGACATCAATCCATTAATAGTTACTGTTTGTCTGTGGCTGTTTAACCAGTTATGGATCCACTTAATAGTAGTTCTGCCAAGCCCACATTTCTCCAGCTTATTTATCAGAATGTCATGTGGGACTGTGTCAAAAGCCTTGCTAAAGTCCAGGTATATTATGGACACGGCATTCCCCCTATCCACCAAACCAGTTACCCTGTCAGGGAAGGAAATCCAGCTGGTTTGGCATAATTTGTTCTTGATAAATCCATGCTGGCTGCTAGTGATTGCCCCTGAATCCTCCGAATATTTGCAGGTAATTGAACATTTTATACATTTCTCTAGTAGCTTCCCAGGTATTGAAGTCAGGCTCACTGATCTATAATTCCTTGGTTCCTCCTTTTTGCCCTTTCGGGCACTACTTATCCCTTCCCCAGTCTTCTGACCTCTCCTGTCATCCATGAGTTTGTAAATATTATCATCAGTGGCTCCAAGATTTCTTTAGCTAATTCCTTTAGTAACTTCATGTGAATAGCATCAGGCCCTGCTGATTTGAAATCATTTGAATTTGTCAGAAGATCTCTGACATATTCTTTACTTATCCTGATCTGCATCTCTTTCCCTTTATTGTTTTTTTTCCTACGGGGCACTATTTTTCTGCTGATTTCCTTACATTCAGTCAACACTGGTGTTTTTACGCAGTACACAGATCGTCACTACTGCCAACGTCTGTCATTACACAATATATAGCTTGTCACTATTCATTGGCTCTGAGGAAATGAGATAATTATTCCTGCTGGATCCATCCACCGTAAATAACTGAGAGCACTAAGGTGACACCCATCACAGATTCATCTTCCTCTTTTACTGTATAAAACAATAACAAGTTTTATATACATAAGTTTTCTCAGAGAACTATTCCCAGATAAGATCTCCCTGCGAGGGACCAACATTTCACAGCATTGCGGCCTCCAGGAAAGCAGTATGAACTAAGTGACCCTGACTGGTTTGTCAGTCTGCTGGCAAAAACAAACAAAATGCTAAATATACTCCCGTGAGGTTAGGAGTGTTCAGAAAGCTTCTTTACTGCTGTGTCTCACTTGTTATTTCAGCACTGCTACTGATTTTAAACACTTCAGCTCAAACCAGTGAATCAGAATAGCTCACTCAGTCCTGGAACATCCTGTAGGCCAGCTGCCATTGTGTGATTAGCCAATGGAACCATCAGGACCGAGGCACCAGGGAGTCTACTAGTATTGCAGACTAAGGGTGGCAGTGGTTGTAGCAGTGAATCCGTCAGCCTTCTCTATCGAGTGGTGTCACTTACCGCACAAACTCTGAGATGATGAAAACCAGGCTACTTTATTTGAGAGTACTAGATATTTGTTGTTGCTCTCTATCTCCACCTACTGGAATTTTCTCAAAACACATCGCTCAAACCTCTTCTCACTCAAACTGTATGTTAAAGTATGAAGGCAATAAATATTAACAATAAATATGACAATCACTATAATAATTGAAAGAGAGCTGGTCAGAAATTTTCTGCCAGAATATTTTTTGTCTGAAAATGCTGATTCATTGGAAGTTAAATGTTACTCAATAAACATGCTGTTTTTCATAATTCATTTCCAAACAAAAATCGCGGCGGGGGGGGTGGGGGCGCACATTTCATTTCAACTTTTTGGAACATAAACTTTTTATTTTGTTTTGTTTTTTAAATTACTTTGTTTCAATTTTTTATTTTCATATTATAATATAAAATCAGCAAGGTCGAAAGCAAACCGCAACATTTCAATTTCATTAAAAAAATGTTGCAATTGACCTTAAATGCATTTCAATTGACCTTAAATGCAATATTTTTCCTTTGGAAATTCAGCTTTCCAGAAACTTCTATTTTTTTCATTTATTTCTGTTCTAGAATGAAATATATTTCAAAGTCACAAAACAAACCTCCACACAAAAAACTTAGTTCCTTCATATCTCTAAATATAATATAAATAAACATGATTAGGACTTCTATTTTCTTGGCAATTAAGGGATACAATAGCCCTGAGGAGCCCAGAAGACCCAGACTATGACCAATTTACTAATCTGCTGGCAAATGTTTTCAATAGTGGGGGATGATACAGAGAAGAAAGTTCTTCAAAGTGCTTCTGTTTTCCTACCATATTGCCTCTGTCTCATTTGTATATGGCTGTAGCCAGCTGCTTTTCCTCCAGGCTCTGACTTTGGCTGGACATTGAGAAAGCTGGGAGCTGGTCCTATTTATATTTAATGTAAAGGAGCTGGAAGTGGGGTATCATCTGCATACCGCTGACACTTAAATCCACTTTGACTCACCGGCTCTCCTAACAGTTCACATAGATGTTGAATAATATGGGGGAAAGGATTGATACTGTGGGACTCTGCAAGGGAGGGATTTGGTGGTGGAACAACAGTTGGCGATAATATACCATTAGTTTGGTATGAAAGGAAGGACATAAACCATTATAGGGCATTTCTGATCACTCCTGCAGTTTTGATAGTAGACAAGAAGTAGGTTCTTTGGCTCCTTCACAGCAGTGGCATAACCTGAAAGAGATTCTTTGTGCCCAAGACTGACTGTATCAGAGTGTTTTCCAGTGTTCTTTAGCACTCAAATTTTCTTCCTTCTCACTTTTTCTGTGGCAGATCATCTGAGAAGCATGGCACAGAGGACATCTGCGTGTGCCATAGAGTGGAAGAGGGCACTTTGGTGCTAGTCAGGGAGGGGCTGTACAATCTACATTAACTCCTTTCCTTTTTCATACCTTAGTTGGGTACAGTTTTCTACAAGCACATCTTGAAACATGGCTGGGTCCAAGAGTATTGTGGGACAGACCATGTTGCCGATTTCTTCCTTCCTTTTATCAGAAAGTTTTTATTTCTGTGTGGAGGTGGATGAGGTCTGACCAGAATAGGGTTGGTCTTGTATTTCTTATGTTTACATCCCCCCTGGGGTCTGAATATTGCTTGGAGTATTTGGTTAGGCTGTCATAACAGAGACATTATCAACATAGATGTTTGAGTCTCCAAAGAAGATATTTCCTGTGAACTTCATCATCATATTAGATGATGTCTCAACCAGCCTTTTTGTGTTTATAATTTCAACAGGAAGTGGAAGATAATCTTGTCTCTAGTGTCACAAATTAAGGGGATACACTCAAACATTTAGATTCAAGGGAGGTTTTAGTCCATTGGAGCTGTGACAGGATGGACTCACTCCTACCTACTTTCTAGCCCCATAAATGGTTTGGAGAACTTCTTCTGGTATATTACCTCATGAGGTTTATTTATAATGTCCTTTTCAGCCACCTCTCTGATCCATATATCATAATTATTTACAGTTTCTCCTTAGTTCTCTGTCCAGGAGAGGAGATGGAAGGGAAGAGATCTCTCTACATGGAGATCCTTCCTGGTCCTGGCTCTGCTAGCCTGTCTCTCTCTCTCCACTGCGCTGCCTTCCTGTGTCTTCTTGTACCGCCTGTGTTAATGGGCCAATTTGCTCGTTAGTCCTCCCCCAGCCCATTTTAATCCATTAATTAGACTCATCAGGTCCACCATGGGGGGAATTAATTGGTGTTTAAGTGACCAGAGTGCTGGCTCAGCTACTGGTTCCCAGCCCTCTGCCAAAGGAGCCCAGAAAGGAATGAATCTGACTACTCCAAATCCAAACCTGTCCTTTTAGGATCTGGATCAGTGGTGAATGAAGTGTCTTGGAGGATAAGATGAGCTGACACAGAGTCTCCAGGTTTCTGTGATGCAGGCCTGGTCAGGAGACTCATTATTGCATTCAAGAATTCCTCACCCCCTGGGAGTTATGTATATTTCATAGCGTATCATTTGTAGACTATTTTATATTAATCAGTTAAAAAGAGAATACAGAATATATCGCAACAGGAGTGATGTTAGACATTAATGTCTGTAAAATAATTTGGGAGCTTCAGATAAAAGGAGCTATATAAGTGCAATGTAGTAGTGTTTTATTACAAAACTTTTTCACTCTGGACACATTGTAGCCCTGATTTTAGCAAGGTGAATTCGCATGGACTAATGAGGATACTTTGAACTATCTATAGATATTTGTCATTTCTACTATGTCACCACAAACTTGCTCCCTGCTAGTGAAACAAACTGTAAGGCAGCTACTGTAGGAATTACAATAATACTAGTTCAAACATGTGGACTAAAGCAAACTCTTGTCTAGGCCAGAAAGATTAGGCCAAAATGATGTCTGTCAGACAGCCCAGCTCTTACCTTAGTCAGTGCCTAAATGGTGACGTATGAGATACGATTCTCTAAATGTTGTACTGGGCTTTTTGTTTTCTTTCTTTCAACTGAATTCAAAGTTGGAAAAAAATCTTTAAAAAATCTGGTGAGAAGGTGAAAGCCTCTGATGGAGTTCAAGCATACAGATAATTGAAGTAAATAGAAATACAAAGAGGCTTCAGGCATTAAGAAACAGAATAAAACACTCTGTGGAATCATTCAGTGTGTAAAAGTATTGACCCTGTGTTAGTGTCCTAGAGGTATTTACTTACACAGTCTCCAAGCTAAGCTCTTTGTTGAACAAATGTCTCACACTTCCAGAAGTGACTAAAGAGCTACTTAACTTGTGAGCCTGCAGAATTTTATCCGCTTATCTAGAATGTGTCCATCAGAATCTCAAAAGAGAGAGGAATAAAAGTGTCACTGTCTGGTCAGTTATATTTATTGTAGTGGCCATAAGTGTAAAGAGCCTGTTAGTGTTTTCATTATAAACCCAAGGGAGTCAGCCCAGGTAAGATTTGTTCAGTGCAGTAGAGACAAAATAATGGGATAGGAAAGGTGGAATTAAAACCCTATGATACAGAACTGGATAGGTGCACTGTACGTATACAGGTTTATAACTAGAGAGAACAACATATTTTATGCACTGCCTGTCATACTCACCACACCTCAAGGTGCCTTACAGCAGTTCAGTGGCTGCAGCTAGTTAAACCACAAGCAGAAAAGCTGTTCATCTATAAACTGATGAGTTTTTTTTTTCAGAGGCAAATATTGACACTTAGTTTCATGCATATTAGGAAGGATATTTTCAGTAGTCTGCATGGGACAGCCCAAACACAACATTTGATTTTGTTGTCATCAATTTAAATGATATTATCATCGTTGTGCATTGTTAAGCACCAACAATATGTGTATAAAGCACAGTAAAAGCCTCCTGGTATTATACATGCATAGTTTAAAGCTGAAAACCAAGGAAAAAAACCTGCACATTGAGTGTACATTCCTGAAATCAAGAATATTGTAAAAGTGACATTACAGTTTTTCAGTTATATCTAGTTATATCTAGTTAAATAGTTTTATTTACAGTGATTCAACAGAAACTTGGTATTTGGAATTATTGCACAACGTCCCATTCTTTTTCAAAGAATGAAAAAGGCAGTATGTGGTCTTGCAACCCTTTTCAGCTGTACAGTGTGTGCATGAGATGTTCCCATAAGCCTATATCATGTATTCTATTCCTATAGCGACAACTAACAGCATACAAGGGTGGGATGAATGCAGCATTTTTGTGAGCTAAGAGAAAAATTCTAAATGAACCATGTAAATTATACAATGGATATGGGATAGTTAGATAATGACTGGAGATCCTTCAGTACTTCCAAGGGGCACTGTTTTATACACGGGGGGAAAACAGGAAGTATAAGGATTACAGTTGACTGTCAGCTACTAAGCAAAATACAACACTTTGAATGGTCTTTGTTGGTGTCCTGGAAGCAGGTAAAGTAACTTGAGTGCACCACAAGTTCCGAAAAACTCACTGTTATGTGAAAAAAGTCCACAAAAAGTCAAAGTTGCAAATGACAAGTATTTCCCTACTCAAGCATGTGTAACAGTCAACTATTCCAGAGGCAGACCTTAATGTTGTATGAATGTTAATACTAATGACAGCACTATGAAATAGCTTGAGACAAAGTATACCGAAAATAGCACAAGAAACCTTTAGTTAGAAGTGATGGACCAGCTAGATTTTTGAACTACGGGGATATCAAATTGTGAACCCTTCCTTAGAACAAAACCATCCTCCTCCTCTTTCTGGAAATATGTTTACTTTATAAGAGACCTGAGGAGGAAAATAGCTCCCCACCTCCCTCTTTTAAAGACCAAGATTGTCCTGCTGTCTCAGGAACAGACATGTAGGGAGGATGTGATATGTGCCAGTCCTATCTCTGCTGCAGATTATTTCCCCTGATACGCTAGGTCACCTGCCCTGGCTAGCATATCATTTGGGGGAAGGGAGCATCAAAGATCTACTCACTCTGTGACCCTGCCCACCCACACGGGTGGGAGAGGAAGCAGCAGCCCAGTGGATATTTCTGTCCCTACTGTGCTGTGACTGGCTGTATGAAGGTGTGTATTCGTTACTCCCCTAATTCCCTTGCATGGACTCATAGCCTGGGTTACAAATGAGCCAATAGATTTTAACACCATAAGTGATATACAAAAAAAGACATGCAAGATTTTTTACCTGAGAAAAATAGGAGTGTTGTCTTGTATTCCCTCTTTTACTGGAGGTCTCCATGGAGCCCTAATGTAGGTCAGGAATTCTCTCTGTAATTGAAGAAAGGGGTGCAGAATCTTTACCAATCTATCTGAAGCACTCCTCCCTCAACTAACTAGGTCACAGTCCTTCAGAACATGCGAGGTAGAATCTTTGAAGAAAAGGAAGGCAAATCACAAATGAATTCCTGATGTAAAACCAAGCAGGAAAAACACTCTGAAGAAATAACAACAACAACAAAAACAACAACAATAACAACCTCTCCACCACCGTTCCAAAATAACCCAAATCAAAACAAACAAACAAAAATACCCCACACAACCTTTTCAGTCCTTCTTTCTAAATCATTAAAAAAGGAAAGAAAGGGCATATAACTATTTTTTTTCCTTTGCAGGTCACCTGGAGGGCAGCACTTAATGTGAAAAGTGCTCATTCAACGAAGTGTGAAGTTGAATTACAAACTTTGGAACAAGGATCATATCTCCGGATGTAGCTTTACAGGTTCTTCATACAATGATGGCCTAATCTGGGTAAGGACCTTTGGAGGCTACTAAAATATGAATAACAATAACTAAAACCAAGCTTGAGTTTTAGGTTTTCCAATTCTAACATAACTCTTGTTTCCCTGGCCACAGCAAAGCAGAGCTTTAAGTACTTTTAAAGCCCTTTAAACTATTCCCATTATTCCCTATATTTGAAAAATTGCTTAAGAATACCAGCCTTTTGAAGTAATACTGCTCTATTGGCCAGGCTTTATTTTTCTTTCCCTGAGGATAGTATCTCGGGCAGTGACACTCAGACTGAGGCTTGTGAGCTTCAAGGAGCTCTTTAATGGGTCTCTTTGCAGCACATGATATTAAAAAAACTGTGTGGTTTAATTATTAACCAGTCAGAATGATTTTACTATGTGATTAACCAATTAAGTTATCAACTTGCACTAAGTGATTAACTTACTTGCTGTGAGACTAATATAACTATATCTGAAATATATAGTATTGTAGTAAATGAAACAATGAATTCACACAACTGTGGCTCTTTTGGGTAATGTTGATCATTAATTTGGCTCCTGAACCACTGAGGTATGAGCAGTAGCGTAGCTGGCGGGATTCAGCGGAAGCAGCTGTTTCCCCTCAGGCCGGCAGGCACTGCCATCCACATGGCCAGAGGAGCCGTGGGGTGGCAGCAGCAGCCCAGCGCAGAAGCGGCACCTGCCTGCCGGCGCTGCCAGTCACACGGCCGGAGGAGCCGCGGGGCTGCAGGCTGGCGTGGAAGCCGCACCTGCTTACTGGCGCTGCCCGCCACACAGCCGGAGGAGTCGCGGGGCGGCAGGCCGGCGTGGAAGCTGTTCCTGCCGGCCGGTGCAGGCACAGCCGAGCGCTGGGACAGGAGCCGGGGACAGGAGCCAGTGCAGGAGGGAAGGTGAGCTGGGGGGGAGGGTCCGGTCTGGGGGCATGGCCAGCGAGGGAGCCAAAGGGGCATGGCCAGAGGGGGAGCCAAGAGGAGGGCACCTTTTTATGTTTTTTGCTCCCCCTACGATGAAAACCTGGCTATGCCATTGGGTATGAGTATCACTGCTCGAGGATATAGGTGTAATAAAAAAGTAGAGGTCCTCTAACTCCGTAGAATAATACTCCTCTCCATTTCTGTTTATTTCTCTGAAGGCCATCGTTAAAGTGCTTGTGCCTCCACTTAATTTTAATCAAACTGCAGCAAATTACTTGTATCTTCAGTGAACTCTCATGAACAACCCTCTCAAAGCTCTCAATTGCAGTTTGGCTGAAGACTCCACTTTCAATCTAGCCTGAATGTGTTCACGGGAGAGCCAGGAATGGAAATGCTGATAACTGAGCTACCAAGTGGAGGAAGGTATTGAAGTAAAGAAACAAGATCAAGAAACGTGATCCCATTCTCAATATAACGATTACCTTTTCAGTATGTATATACTTAGGACATATGTGAAAACAGGGACTGGAATGTAAGATCAGACACATGATCTATACAGGGCCAGCTCCAGGCACCAGCGCACCAAGCAGGTGCTTGGGGCGGCCAACAGGAAGGGGCGGCACGTCCGGATCTTCAGAGGCAATTTGGCAGCGGGTCCCTCAGTCCCTCTCAGAGGGAAGGACCTGTCGCCAAAGAGGCGGCAGTAAGGCTGCCGCCTAAATGCCGATCGTGACTTTTTTTTTTCCGCTTGGGGTGGCAAAAACGCTGGAGCTGGCCCTGGGTCTGTCCAGTCCTACACAAAGCTACAGAAGAAGATACAAGAAATCCTGGACTAGGAATAACCTGCCTGGACTGGAAATTTCTTCCTATCCCTTTGATTTAGTTAGTGTTTGCATGATGTCACATAAGAGTATATATTCCTTATACACATTTTGCATCCTAGCTAATATAATTGTGATTGAATGTTCTCATTATCCAAATGAATGTATGGTTTTTTAGGCGGGGGATGGGAGAGTTGGCTTCAATAATATCTTCAGTTCTATGGGTTAATTATGTAAAGATAATTTATTTTTATCAGTTTTACATATATGGCCTTTCAATTTCATTGAACATTCCCTTGTTCTTGAATCATGAGCAAAAGTAAGTAAGGATACCCGATCTATCTTTGATATGCCATTGAAACTACGCCAGTGTTTCTCAAAATATGGGGCACACCCACCTGAAGCATGAAGGGTTATCTGGAGGGCATGGACAAATGTTTGATTTGTTCCCCAGAGTTTTAGGTTTTAAACTCAAAAAGAATAAGACTCTAGCTGCAATGGATGTGAAGAAAATCTTCAAAACCTGAAGTCAGAGTAACCAATGCAGAGACATCTGATTGAGTTTACAGAGAGCCTGAAACAGCTGAGGTGTGAGCGTCCCCTTTCATTTCAATTGGTACTAAATCAGATGTGAATTATGATCCCTTAAAAGTCAGCATAATGAATTATTTAATTTCTCAAAGCATGTAAGAAAGAAAAAGTATCATATTATGAAAATCTATAACATTATTTCCCAAATGGGAGGGAAAGGGAAAGGACTAGCTGGGGAGGGGTATGTGAAGAAGCTATATAGAGCTTAAATATGACATGACAGGAGTCAAACATGTGGGCATGATTGGCTTCATTTTTCTGAAGGAAAACACTGCATTATTCTGTACAGACCTGATCCAAAGTCCACTGAAGTCAGTGGGCATCTTTCCATTGACTTCAATGGGTTTTAGATCAGGCCCTATACCTCTATCACATCTACTCTTGCTAAACTAAACAGTACCAATCTTTTCAATCTTTCTTCGAAGAGAAGTCTTTTCATGCCTAACAACTTATCCATTTCTAATATAGAGATATAGACAGAAACATTGATAAAGGACATTAGGGTTACCATAACTGAACATGGGTGAAATCCTGGCCCCATTAAAGTTAATGACAGAGCTCCCATTCACTGGAACCCATGTTTGTGGTAAAGCAATACCATTGACTTGTATAACACCAATAGTATTAGTTATATTTCCCATCTTGCTATTTAAAGACCCTAACGTGTTGTTTGCTTTTCTGACTTTCACTGTATACTGAACAGATTATTTCCTTGCACTGTCTACAATAATGCCCAGCTATTTTTTCTGAGTTTTTACAATTTAGAACACAGAAATCTGAATGCATATTTCTGATTACACTTCCCAATGTGCCATACCTTGCAATGGAATATTAAACTTTTCAACAAAAATTCAAATCTGACAAATTTCAATTTGGAAGGGCCACCACAGTGCCTCATGGGAGTTGTCATTCAGGTGCCTCATGCTCCCATTCTCCTCTGCAGAATAAGCTCCCTGGTTGGATTTCATCTCCATGATGCATTACAATCTGTCCTCTTGGTGAGGGAAATAGAGCATCATGGGAGAAGTAGTCCAGATCAGGAGTCCACCCTAAAAAGAACATATGACAACTCAACTGCCACTCTTGTGAGGCATCCTAGTGACATGTGAGAATTTAAATATTTCAGGGTTTTGCCTTAAAGTTTTTAATTGAAAACACAATTTTGTAGAAAAACAGTTTTGACATAAAAATTTCTACTCTCCCTACTATTAAACAATGCCAGTTCTTATCTGGGATCACTGGGACACCCCTTGGTAACCTTTTGCACTGTTTAATATTGACCATGTATTCCTACTCTTTGTTTTCTGTCTCAGCCAGTTTCTGATACATGAGAGTACTTTATGTCTGACCTCTTTCACATTTAATTTCCTTAACTGATGAACTTTGACAAAGGCAGTTTGAAAGTCCAAATGAATTATATCTTAGCATTTTTCCTTTTTTTTTTACTGTTTTGTTGACATGTTTAAACAGGGTTTTTTAGATTAGAGATATGTAATTTTATAGGTTCTATGCTTGTTGGCTTCTACTGTATCATGTCCAACTGGGTGTTTCATAACAGTATGTTTCATTAGTGTTTCAAATAATTTTCATGCTAGTGAAGTAAAATTTTCTAGTCTGCCATTTCCAGAATGATCTTTAATACCTTCTTTATAGATAGTTTTCCAATTAGTCTAGGGCAGAGATGGTAAAATGTTTCCATGATTTTTTTTCTCCTTTTTTAAGAGAAAAATAGTTATTTTATTGAAAGAATTTCCCTGGAAAAAGTTCATTTTCAACTAAATTTTTCAGCTTTTCACTAGAAACTATTTGTTTAAAGTTTTTGAAACTGAAATACACTTCTTTTTTTTTAAAGTAGCTTTCTGTTGCAAGCAGGTTTTGTTTTGTTTTGTTTTCAGTTTTTTATCAAAAACATACACAGATTTGGTAGAAAAGTTATGACAAAAATGAAATTGTTTTAATCAAAATCATCTGAAGGAAAAAAAGAGTTTCCCAACTAGCTGTAATCCACTGCCACACCAATGACTGCATCACAAAGAATAAAAACGGATGAGATAAATAGTTGGCAAGTACATATCATTTCCCATATTCAAAGCATGGTAAAGACTTTAACTAATCTCTGTCAGGCAGACATTATTAACCCAGGAACTACTATCTACATTTTACATATGGAGACACTGAGCATAGTTGGACAACATTACTTACCCAAAACTCTGCCGGAATTGGGACTAGAACATCAGAGTACATTGTAGTTACCAATTACCAGAGAGTTGTGACAAGAAAAATGTCAGTCTATCTCTTATCTTCTTCCACCTAATGAACTGGTAAGGGACAGAAACCAAGGGACAGTCAAATTAAAATCTAAACTGTTTCCTCCTCAACACTTCTCACTGGAGCAGATTATGGAGTCCATCAATGACTCTGAACCAGGAGAGAGAGGGGAATAATAGGCAAATTCTACCCTAGATGTGAAAATCGGACGGGTTAGGAGCTCCCGCTGCATTATATAGGAGATAAAGGGTTACTTTTGAGGACACAATTCAGCCGTAAAGGGAGAGGCAATGGCTCAAACCCAGATGCTGGTCCATTGCAGGATACTTATTGTCAAGGATCTTTACTTTCTCTCTTTATTTTGGACCATAAGTTCTGATTCTGGGGGTGTTCCGGGGCTGGAGCATCTATAAGAAAAAAAATAGTGGGTGCTCACCATCCATCGGAAGCCTTGCCAATCAATTTGCCCTCTTCCCCCATCACCTCCCACCTGCCTGAGGGTCCCACCAATCATCTCCTCCCGCTCCCTCCCATGCCTCCAGGCACTCCCACGCATCATGAATCAGCTGTTCAGCAACATTCAGGAGGTGCCCAGGGAGAGGGGGCAGAGCAAGGGCGGGGCACTCTTGGGGGGAGGGGGCAGAACAGGGCAGGAAGAGGTGGGGTGGGGGTGGAGCAGGGGCAGGAAGAGGTGGGGTGGGGCCTAGGGGGAAGAGGTGGAGTGGGGGCGGGGCTTGGTGTGGAGTGGGGGGTGAGCACCCCTGGGGAAATTAGAAAGTCTGTGCCTCTGTTTTGAACAACTCTGGGTGATTTCTATCAAAACTAAGCTTCCTATTTATGCAACCCACTGTTTCCTGAGAGGATAGTCGAATAAGACCAAAACTGAGTTCCATTGTACTCAATGACAAAAATGCCACTGACTTCAACAGCACCAGAATTTGCTAACACAAGAGTCTACTGTACATTTAATTTTAAAAAATAAACAAAATAAAATGTGTTTTTCCCTTTTACTGCACTCCTTTTATTACTGCTTCTCTAGTTTGTAGAGGTTTTATCTAATTTAAACTATAACAGTGGCTCTGAAAGCTGATTTGCAAATACTCCAACCAGTGTCATTTTCAGATAATTAACTTGGCACTTAACAGCTCTGAGATTTACTTTATTTTTGAATTATTGTGAATTTTTATTGTTCAAGATCCATAGTGCTACGGTTTTGTTACTTTCAGTAGATCTCTAGTACTTCTCTTCATCCTGTTTGTGACAGACTGACAATATCCTGTAATACCCTGAACAAACCCCATGGGATTAAGTTAAACCTTCTTAAATTAGGGTTAATACCTTTGGGGGTACATTGTATTATAAATTCAACTGTATATGCGTTATTGTGGCATTGTATGTAGCTTCTCTGGTAGGAAAGGGGATGCTAATGTACTTCCTCTGTTATCAGCCTTTTAAAGCCACCCCGGAGAGATTCACATACACTAGTTCAAATAGTATTCTCCAGGGACCAAGAGACAAAGAAAGGGTTGTTGGATACATAGCCTAGTTTTAACCTGCCTCAGTGCCTTCTTCCTGATCCAGAAAATAGACAGGACCCCTATCCTTAGGCTGGCGTTGGAAGGACTGGGCCTATTGAGGTCCCATAAGACTGGGTGCTTGTTCTGAACTGAAGCTGTGAGGAACTTGTAACCACAAGGAATCCCTTGGGTAAGGGGTTGAAGGACTGCTCCTGCCAGAATCCATGTTAGGATGAACTCCGGTAAGCTTTTCAGCATGTATGTAAGTTCTTTTATTGTTTTTAATAGTTTTTTCTCTGTTATGATTTTTACCTTAGGAATAAAGTAGGCTTGCGTAGGATGTGCTGTGTGGTACTTTATGACTGGAGCAATGGCGTCTGTTAACCATTTCTGAAAGAAAGCAAGCAGGTGTCCTGGGCAACCTGGCTGTGCTGGGAATAGCACAGTGAAAGCAGGGAACTGTGCAGCCTGGAAATACCCCAGTCAGAAGGGAGAGAGGTGTGGGTCTCTCTCCATGAAGGCAATGGCTGGGGAGTTGGAAGCGAGAGTGGATGCCTGAGAGGAAACCACTGAAAGGAAACACGGGTGCAGCTGCCATGAACTGTGAGACTGGCATTGTCATAACCTTCCTTATCAAGATTAAACCAGTGGCCTGATTTTCAAGGGTGCTGAGCATCATAACTAAAGCTGACCAGAGGATGATAATTTGTGGTACCTTTTGAGATTTCTAAATTTCGTTTCATTCCAATTCAAACTAAAAATGTATGTGTGTTTTAGAGTCTGGTAGTTAAGGATGTGGAAGACCCAAGTCCAAATCTTGAACGCTAATCTCACACATACCAACCCAGAGTCCTAAGCACCAAGTCATATAATAGAATCATAGACTTTAAGGTCAGAAGAGACCATTATGATCATCTAGTCCGACCTCCTGCACAATGCAGGCCACATAGCAAGATAGTGTGTTCAGAGGTTGGAATTAAAACCCCTTTTTGACAATGTCTATGTTAAAACTGAAACATCTCCACGAAACATTTCGGTTGCAATAAATCAGCACATTTGGTCAAAATTTCATTTAAGTAAAAAATATTCTGACCAGCTCTACTCCCATCGAAGTCAAAAGTTTTCATTCCTCATTACCTCTGAAACTAAGACATACAACTAATTTTAGCAAATTAGGACAATGACCATGTGAAGGAGATGTATAAGAAAGGATAGCGGGAGTATGTGATTAAGTATCCATTCATCCTGCAACATGAGTTAGCAAGAAAAACACAGAGCTGCTGATGGGTGAGTGAGTGTTTTAACTTTTGCTTCGCACATGGTGGAACTTTGTAGATCTCATATGACGTGCTAACCCCTTTCATCAATAAGGAATGGAACAAAATAGAAAAAAGTGATTATCAATAGATAAAATAATATTGTCCCATAATGCTCCATTATGGGAGCTCCTTGGAGAGTAGGGAGGAAAGAAAGATTTTCATATTCTGGTATAATGAAGTTTGCAGCTTTTGGCTCAGAGTTTATTTTTCAAACAAATCTGCAATAGCAATTTCCGTTCTGAGAACTATCCCAAAGCAATGTAATTATTGGCAGCATTTCAACATGCATTGAAAATTGAAGCTGAATTAATATTTTATTAATTTTTTGATACTTAAAACCAAAATCTGGAATATTATTTGACTTTTGGTAGCTGCAGAAAATATTACACACGTCTGAGTTTTTGAGGTATTATGATACATAGTCAGACACTATAGTGATCATATAGTTTTGGAATGTTGAAATGGACTGTGTAATTGATCTACATGTGATAAGTGATGGGAAAGTACATTAAAAGATCCAACTAGTTGGTGAAAAAAAGGATAGTCACTATGTGGGAAATGAATAGAGAAGGGGGGTTAATCACCTAAACCTGATCTATTCATTTAATTGTTCAGCATTTGGCAGCGTTTAAACAACTATTTTGTACCAACTAAGTCACTCTATACTGTCATATATACTATATAGTTACCATACCAGGGCACACCAGGCATTAATTCAGTCCAGTTTCCTAATATTAATTTTAACACCTTCTCCTTTCCTGATGTTTCTATTATATATATATATATATATATATACACACACCCACACACCATTTTACAATGACTGGTGATCTGCAGTTCTTTTATTACTACCACAGTAATCCACTGATATTGTTCTCTTCATCAACATGTTGGATTAGTTCAAACAAAAATGACATCACTAGCTATATGTTTACCATCTAATCAGTACAAATAATTCAAAAGATAAAAAGTTGAATTTTTATGATTAAAGAACCTAATAAAAAGCTAATAGCACAATGTTTGTTATTAATTATCTGCAATGCAGCAGCACGTAGGTGTTGCAGTGTTTCATTTTAATCTAGTAATAAATTCTTAACATACAAATTAAAATGACATCCACATTAATTTCTGCCTGGGAACAGGAAAGTTGCTATATTGTTGCAAGTAATTAGTAAGGAGATCGAGTTGTGCAGAAAAGCTAATTGGAAGTTATTAGGGAAATTTTCTGAAAGCTAGTCAAATGCCTGTGTGATCACTATTGATTCAGAAAGTTATTTTTTTGCAAAAATAGGTTGAGGTAGGGCTGGGACAAGAAGACCTAATCAGAGGACATTGAGATGGGAAAGAGCTGATTTAAATGTGTTTCAGAGTCCCAACATATAGATGTACCACTCCTGTTTTTCTCCTTGCTCCTGCTGGCATTGTGCTAACTCCATTGTCATGGCATTTTTCACTTTTGGCAACTACTGAACATTGTTTACCAACATATAAATAAATGCACCCTATGGTTTCAATTGGTTTTAGTATACTTTTTTCAATTTCACATTTAAGCTATTGTGTACAGTAACTACAGGCTGTCAAAGAGCAGTTGCATCTACATTCCACACCGGAGACAGGTAGAAGAAGGGGAGAAATGATAGATGTCCAAAATTTGCACTGACAAGCCAGGGTCCTGAGGATGAGCAGAAACTGGAATTGGGCAAATAATGAACAAATGTATTTGTTCAAATGTTTTTATTATACCAACACTGGAAAAGGAACAATTTAGCACAATGGGTTTTTTTGGTTCTTTCCAATACATAATATTTCAGACATCCACAATAGTAATAGTAATTATTAATTATATTTATCTTGCCTAGCAAAGAATGGGCTGTGTCCAGTAACAATGTAAATCCAAAGCTGTCACTGGATAGTGCTGGATTCCACATGTTGAACACAAACAACTTGCTGTGCAACACTTTGACGCGATCATACTGAATTCTACCACTTCATTAGAGTATTTTAATTCTATCCCCTTCCCCCTGTAATTTATTAAACTTTGTCCAGCGTATTTCAGACACTAGGTTATGTAGATTGGCATTTTTATAATATGCTTTCAGAGCACTAGAGGGAGAAAGAGAAGTTAGTTTTGCTGATAAGAAACCAGACTTGAGATGCCAAAGAAGATTAGAAAGTAATGAAGAATGCTGAAATGGAAAATTAATTTAGTGGGGCTATGGTGGTTTAGGAGAAGAGGGTAGGAGGGGAAGCATATTAATTGTGAGAATAAATGTTACCTTCTGAGTGTTGCAAAAGGTTATATAGTGCTTGATTAAAATATTGCTGTTTTTACTATTGGCATCATAGAGTGATATAAGATGACAAATAAGAAGAAATTGCCAATAGGCAATACTTGCTCGATAGTGCTACATTTTAGATTTCTCTCTCCCCTCTTTTTATGGGGGTTTTGGTGGGCCTGAAGTTATTACAAATATTTCAGTTGCAAGTCTTTCTAAATTGTCAATGTGACTTGGCATTGTCAATCAATTAATGAAATATCTTATACTATGTAACCCAGACATGAGGATATGAAGCCAGACATTATTAAATAAGCAGATACTTATATTTCCTTAGAGAAAAATCCCATGCATTTATTTGAAAATGCCTTATGCAGCGGTGTGGGACAGAAAGTCCCATGCCCCCTAAATGAGTGTGTAAAATTCATGGAGCCACCTCTGTTTGTGTCTCCTGCACAAGAAACACAGACATTTACAGTAGATGGGTTCAGGAGTGATCCTATGTGTACATGTGTCCCATATGCAGCATCTGTATTTCCCTGTCACACATGGAAGGTTGAGGAGGGCTATGTGCCTCCCTGATTCACAAACTGTCCCATTCCCTATTGGTCTAGAGAAGCTTCATACTGGCTCTCACTACTCAGAGCTGTGGCTAGCTCTCACAGTGTATTTATCTATTTATTAACCTCAGGGTCACGCACAGAAAAAGTGAAGAATCAAATCCAGTTGCCATTTTGCAAATGATACGTTCATTTAATGTCAGTGTTGCACATCTGATTTACTTCCACCATTCAATTTCTTAATCCCTTTTGTCATTTAATCCATTAGTGATGTGGCTACCTTGGGCTAAATCAAAGAAGCTGGAGGATCTGTGGATTCTTCTTCTGTCTGCTCTTTTGAGAGAGATTGGAGTAGGAACTTGAGACATTAAAATATTTGCAGTTCTTCCTGCCATTACGATACAGTAGTTCTTGGCACAAGTGTCTCTCCAGCCAGCCAAAAACATTAACAACAATAGCAGCAGCTGGTAAGGTACCTAAAATACTAATGAATTATTACTGATTATTTGTATGTTGGTAGACTCCACAGTGAGGTCAGTGCTATCCACTAAAACAGCTGCCCTGCGCGACTCACAATCTAAGACAGGGAACATCTGAATGGGACCAGAGACTTTCATTTATTGTATGTTCGTATAGCATGTAACACAAAGGAGCCCAACCTGGTTCTGGCCATTAGGTGCTACAGTAATATAAATATTAAATAATAATTTATTTTTATTGACCAATATTGTCTCATTGTTCGTTTCTTTGCATTCCTCCATACATCTATCCATTATCTTAAATTTATACTGTAATTTCCTTGGGGCAGGAACCATCTCTTTCTTCTGTGTTTGCACTGGGGGCTCAATGGGTGTCTTGGTTTGTGACTCTTGCTCCTATGTGTTACCAAAATAATAATTAATATTATATTTAATCCTCCCAATATTGTTGTATATCTAATTAAGAACCCCAATTTCTATTTCAAAACCCTACAGTCCATTCCCATGGTTGCCAGTTCTTTCTACAGTCCTGGAGTTTTGATGAAAAACTTCCCCTGCATTCACTTTCTGTTATAGTGGAGCTAAGCTCTACCCATATCTTCTTCCTGCTTCCCTTGCCCTCTCCAGGCATAGCTGGGACTTTCTCAGCACTCACCAGGAGGGGGTAACAGCAGGACATGTGTATTTTCCCTGCAGTTCCTCCTCCCACATGAGAGTCTAGTCCCAAAGGCAGCCAGGACTTCATCAGAAACATTGAAGAGGAGAGGAGCAGGGAAAGGCACAGCCAGAACCCCCTATTCATCCCATCATTTCACAGCCCCTGGTCCCCAGTGTTGTCAGTGTAACACCGACAGACCCCGGTTGTTGGTGGGTGGGATAGAACTAAAGCCATATGGCTCTTAGCTAAAGCTGTAGAGCAGACTCATTAATCTCTCTCTTGAGTGGTCTTGGTGCCACTAGATGGGACAGAGTACCACACCCAGGAGGTGTGTGGGTTACATCAGCAGACTTACTTTATAGGATTAGAGTGCTGGACATTATTTCCCTGTTTGTTTGTTGGTAGTTTGTCCCAGACTCCTCCCTCACCTTTCCCTGCTGCCAGCTTCACTCTCCCTGCCCTCCAAGTTCCATCCTTCCACTTCTCATCATCAGTTTCCCTCATCCTCTTCTTTCCATTTTCACACTGCATTCATTCCATTTTCACTCCTATTTATTCACACCTTTATGCCATTCCACCTCAACCCATATTTAAAAATAAAAGCCACGTTACTCAGATGGAACTAACCAGCTATGTACCCATCTTCATCCTGGCCACTTTGCTTGCCTGTTGCGTTCCTTTTTCTCACCCTTCTTCTGTTTTGTCTTGTTAGATTGTAATCTCTTTGCAGCATGGACTATGTCTTGTATATTTTTTTTACACGACCTTGCACACTGGGGAATTGGCACCTGCGTGGGCTGCCTCAAAACAAATAATAGCACAGTCAGTACAAGAAGTTATTGTATCTGGCTTTGCTTTCTCATTGGTTGGGAGGGGAATAACAGAGAGTTTGAAGTTTTGTTAATGAGAACATTAATTTTGAGATTCCAAAGTAGATTAGAAACAAAGATTGGAAAATCAATTTAGTTGGATTAAGAATAGTGGTCAGGAAAGGAGAATGATACCTCTGAAAGGAAAATTTTGTTTATATTTGACTAATGAAGTTTAAAGATTATTAAAATGTCTTTAAGCTGGCTTTTGCAGAGTGTGTGGAAATACCTGATTTAAGCACAGAGAGGGTGGAAAACATTGGGCAAAATCCTGAGAGGTGCTAAGTACTGTACCTGTCACACACAGTGTAGTCAGTGGGAGTTGGCTGGAGTAAGGAAGGCATTAAAACTGAGGCCTAGCATGTGCTCAGATATGCACAGCCTGGAGTTAGTGATAGGGTAGAGACATTGCCCCAAGGGGGAGTTCCGGGAAGGACTGTGTGCAATCATAAGGTGCTCATGGTGTGTTTTCAGGCAGCTGCTTGCATCACCTGCTGCTCATGGTCCATATGTGCATAAAGAAAGCACTCCCTCCATTCCTCCAAGCATGAGGACTGGCTGATACTCTGGTTCTTGTGTGAGGTGAGGAAAGGGGGGAAGGTTTCTTACACCACCTCACAACCCTGTGTGCCAAGACAACACCCACTCAAAACCAGACCCCGAGGAAGGACCTTAGAAATGGACCATCCAATTCCATGGGATTACAGGTGATCAGCGTTTCTTCAGTTTGGCCCATAAAATAGGAGCACCCTAGAGAATTCCACAAATGGTCAAATCCTGCTTCTGTTGAAACCAGTGGGAATTTTGCTATTCATTTTAATGGTAGCAGAAGCAGGTCGAAAACAAAATTGGCATGAACTTAGTGGCCTACATGCTGAACAAAGTTAGTTTCTCCTCCATGAACAGTAACCATTAAGTCTGAACTGAATTATTCAGAGGGGAAAGTAAAGGAAAAAAATCTCAAATGAATAATTTACATAGGTTGCAGATGAGTTAAAAGGTGTATCTTAGAAAAAAAATAGGCTCTGTGAATACAAATCAATTAAATGATTTCTACTGGGTTAAATCACTTCATCTCTCTTGCTTCTCTCACTCACACTTCCTTCACCATGAATTATATTAATGTATCGGCATAATCACATTTATTGTGATCATTTAAAAGAAAATGGAAAAAACAAACAAACAAGCCTGCCATTGGAGGCATCTTTTGCTCTTTTTGTAAATGTCCAATCCGTACCATATCAACAGACTCCCCCTTTACTTAGACCTCCAGAGATCTATATAGTGGGTTTGAGGTAGAAGAGACTCTATATATATTATCACAGGATGCTGTGAGCATGTGGGATCTTGATCTAAACTCTTGTTGCTTTGGCATGAATCCTTTTGTTGCCAGCCATTCTCTCTCCTTCTTCCTCTTGTTTGTTATAAGCTGCTCTTGGTCATTCTCTGCACAAGTGTAGAGGATAAAGATAAAACAGCTTCAGGAGTGCCAGAAATGATATCAACATGAACAAGCAGTATTTGTACACAACAGAATACAATGGAAAAGAGTCCATGTCTAGTGGCTGTTTCTAATCTTATGGACGACATAGAAGGAAGTGAATTTTCTGTGCTAAGGAGCCAAGAGCCTGAGTTCAGCTTTCTATCTAGTGGCTAGTACTGTAACAAGAGATTTTTGCTTTGAATGTTCTGAAATACCGTGCAGCACCTTAACACAAGCTTGCAGGAAAACCTCAGAGGGGGTTTAAAAACACTGTGAAATTCACTTCTCCCAACTGACATAATTAAGGTGGGGACAGTATCAGGACACTCTGATTTGCATAAAATAGTAATTAGTTCTAAGATTAAGTATAAATTAATGATAGCTTAAATTTAGAAAATCCAACATGGTGGACCAAAATGATGGATACAGAGATGACATAGTTTAAATTTAGAGAATGGAAAATTTCAAAAGGTTCCAGCAAACTCAGAGGAAGGAGCACTGCTTTCTAAAAGTAGGTATGATGTAATAGGGAGGTGCTAGAAAAGCTAGAAGCTGATTGGCTGAGACGAACTGATCTTGAGAGAGCAACCAGAATATAAGGTGACAGCAGGATGAAGGTGTAGGGGTTTTGAGGGTTTGTGAAGATCAGAAGCCTCAAGAAGAAGCAGCAACAACAGCAGCAGAATTCTGAAAGTCACCACGGCAATGGCTTCCATAGCAACTCAATCAAGCGGCTACCTGCAGGAGCAACAGCAGAGAACCTGCTAGAGGGCAGCATCGTCTAAGGCAGCTACGAAGCAGCTAACCGCCTCTACTGTGGCTGTTCTGGCAGGTAACCACCATGACTCGTCAGCAACAACCAGCTTCTCCAGGTGCAGACATCTTCATCATTTATATTGGCAGAGCAGAAAGACCTAAGATGAGTAGAGGGATTTTGGTGTGAGAGTGTAAGTCTAATTTTAAAAAATTATTTTCTTTAAGAGTGCCTGGGTATGTCTGTTAATAAAGTTGTATGCCTGCTTCTAAATGAGATCTCCCCTGCCCATCCTGTGACCGGTTGGCCAGTGCTCAGGGGATGTTAAATATTAAATGTTAGATAGTAAATGTTAAATGTTTACTGTTAAGTGTTAATGTTAAATAAATGTTTTCTTTTTTAATCTGTGAATATAATGATGGTTTTTCATATGTGTATATAGAGGCCACGTAAACTACACTGTATTAAGTCTGAGGTTAGATTGTAACACTAAGACTAAAAGCCTTTGTGTATGTGGGATATTTATATGAATTTTGCATTGGAACTACTGTGTTTTATTAAATCCTATGTATCTTTTCTTGCTTTATTAAACTCTCTGTATTTTTTTTTAATTTCTGTTAAATAAATCATTATTTTGTGTTTGAAGAATTTCTGCTTGTGTGGAAGGCTGTATCTGTGTCTGGGAAGCCCTCTGTGGGTTGGAGACAAGCCCCCGGGTAACACCCTGACAATTCCTTTGGAGCGGGCCACAACCTTGTTATCCTTTTGTTCAATTAGAAGTGCTATCATAGGCTACCATAATTGGCAGGCTTGTGCTCAAGGCGCTAAAAGCCCCACGCAAATTTGTAGGTAACATAATTGGCGTCGACATTTTAGGATAAAGTACATGGCTACAATTTGCTGTTTTCTCACACCTAAAGAATTTCCCTTCATCAAGTGGGCTTTTAGTACTGGAGGTCATTTATTTGATCCCTGCTGATTACTGTGGTTGTCTCTGTGTATATATCCGATTCTATTTCTTGTCATTAAGGGCTATATTGCATTATATTGTCAAAAGAAGTTAGCATACTTCACTGACCATATCTGAATTCTGCTCTGAAGTTCATAGCCTCCCAAATCCACTGATCCAAGTATCAATGTATTGTGCTGCTGCTGAGGAGCCCCAGTCATAAAGCAGAGTCCCATGGTGCTAGACACTCTACAAACACAGACAAAGAGATGGTCCCTGCCCCAAAGAACCTGCAATATTTTGGAACTTCATGTTGGTGAATAGCATCAGAACTATAACTCCATCTAACA
Source organism: Mauremys mutica (assembly GCF_020497125.1). Taxonomy (NCBI): domain Eukaryota; kingdom Metazoa; phylum Chordata; order Testudines; family Geoemydidae; genus Mauremys; species Mauremys mutica. Next base: position 269,646,774 of record NC_059073.1, read on the forward strand.
ATGCAAGAAAAAATAATTTTATACAAGTAAAATGCTGGTAAATACGGCTTTCACAGTTGGTGCATCTCCATATTTTTTGTGGTTTTAGTCCTGCAAAAGTTAACCTTTTATTTTAATAACTTTATATGAATAATTTTACTTGTGAATGACTGAAACATTTAATATGTAGTATTTTTGATATTGCATTTTCTACTCAACCTTTTGTCTAACAACTTTGTATGAATGAGTGAATTTTTCAGTCATTTCATAAGGGTGGAGTGTAAGATGCATACATGTTCATGGAGATACTTTTTTGGGTTCAGTGACATGGCAGAGATTTTGTCTGAATTGCTAATTTTGTTGTAAACCAAGTAGCCTGCAATCATGGGTTAAAGAGAATGACTCCTTATGCCGGTACATCTTTTCAGTTCCCTTCACTTTTGTCAAATCTCTAATCAATGACCTCATTCTTTGTACTTTCTGCGGGAAGAGTTGGTGGCTCCTTGTCTGTGTACTTAAATGACTCAATCATGCCTCCTAAATTTGAAATGTAAAGATATATGAGATCTGACAAGTTCAGTATCACATTGGCCAAAAGCAGCTAAATATCAAGGTCCTAAAACTGAGCCATCCCTTAAAGTGCATTCACATGAACATTTTGAATAACATTTCTTTGTAATAATTCACAAACAAAACTGGACTTTGAAATAATAATAAAAAAAACCATGTAAGATAAGAAATGTTGACATGAAAAAAACAACATGTTTTCCATACCTCCTCCTCCTGTTTCTGTCTTAAGGGTAACTCAGAGTAACATATACTGACATATAACATTGAAATATAAAATGAAGAATGTTAATGATAAGATTAAGAGCTTTGATAGCTATATATTTAATTATTTGTAATTATTTATAGTGAATGAGTATACATGAGGAAACACTGAGGCCAAGTCCTTGATGGCATAAATGTGGTTTTTTGCCAATCCTTCTTTTACAAAGAATTGCTAATCTGCTTAAAATGTTATTGCTGAGAGAACAAAGGTAACACGTTGTGTTGGAAGATGTAAGTAAAAGGTACACAAACATGTAATAATAAATTTAAAAAACCCTTTTCCTGGGAAAACCCAGAGCAGGGTGACAGAAAACAACATGACCCAGAACTTGCAAAATCATCAGAAAAAATACAGAAGTTGGGTATTTGAAGCCTGTTCATGAGTAATGTATTGGTTATCCACAATCCAAAGGACTGATGTGCTAAAAGCCAACTGGATAAACATAACTTAATCTGCAATGTAAAAATGTATAAAAGATCTAAGTGAACATGGGCACAAATTGGATAAACACCAGACCAGAAACTGAAGAACAGGACTGAAGGACCAGAGCAATGGATCAGAGAAGGGGATGACTAGCAAGGAAGGTGGAAGAATTTCCCGATGCCCCAGAATGTGGTAATTTGGGCCCATTTACCAATCTGTCTTGTCTGTTATTATTTGTCTGTCATAAATATATGTCCAGACACTATAAGTGACAATAATTCTGTCTGAAATTGTATAAATAAAGGTGAAAATTTATTTAACCTAAATTAGGTGGACTTGTGACGGAGTTCCCAAAGGTAACAAAATTCAGATTTTTAAAAATTCTTTCTGTGTCTGTTAAAATTGAGTTTCAAAGCCCAGATTTCTTCATCACTTTACATATTAATAACCTGTGCAGTGAAGACACAGTGGCATGAACACTGGCATGGGGTAGCAATGCAAATATATACTCCAGATTCTGGGCAGGCTTGTTCGACCCATGCTGAAGCCCATACTATTGTGTCTTCACTGCTATTTTTAGCCATGCTAGCTAAAGTTAGCACGGGTATGTGCCTACACAAGCTGAAATCACCCTCTGATTGCAGTGTAGACACAGTTAGATGGAGTAGTGACTCTACACGTACTTATGGAAGTAAAGATCCTATTTAAGCATGCCAAATATGAATTTCTTGACTAAATCCTCTTTAGGTAGTGATAACTGATTCTTCAATTTACCCAACATATTTTATGAGGTTTTTTAAACTAATAAAGCATTTACAAATACATTTTTTCTAGAACTTGATGAAAAATTAAAACAATTTTTTGCAAAATATTTCAATACTTGCAGGGTTCAAAATGGACCAATTTTCCTCTTTCATTAAATTTTTATTCAGGTGATCAAAATATTTTATTTACTCAAAAGCTTCTTTTTTCAATAAAACATTTCAAAACTTTTTCAGTAATGAATGTGAGAATATTTGCTAACATTGTTTATAAAAAGTCATGAAAAATCTGCCACAGGTGTCATAAAACACCCACTGTATTGATATAGGCCATGACCACGCAGTCCTGGTCCATTTGAGTTAATCGGAGTTTTACACATGCAGAGGGGCCCGTAACCAGAGAGGCCTTTCTCTATGCTGAAGTAGGGGTTTCTCCACCCCTTGTGGGCCTCAGAGTTGTCCTTCTATTGGTCAAAAGGCCTTTTGACAGTGTGAAGGTCTAGAGAGGGGAACAGCTGTGGACTAGCTGATCTCAGTTGCACTATCCCCTGCAGCCCTTCCAGATTTGCAGGCAGGAATCTGGTCAAGAGCGATACAGATTGAACTAATTCTCTTTGGGTGCATCTCTGTGGTTGCTACACTGCACTCATGGAGGAACCTAGTCATTACCAGCCCGTCTTTTACAAGAGCATACTGCCTGTGAAGCTGCACAGAACATTTCATAGAGATGGCTGTGTCTTCATTTTCTGCAGGGCTGTGAGGCCTCACCCAGATAAAATCCAGGGACTGCTCTTTCAAGGGGAAAAGGTTTGGCAATGTACATGAAACTGTATTTCCCCCAGTCCCTTCCTGCGTGTTTTTCCAATAGGAAATGACAATCTGGCCCCAGTTATAATTAGCAATCTATAAAAATACTTTACCCCCATTTTTTTGTACTAGTTAACTCTGAAAATACAGTATTTTCTTAAAGGGACACTGAAATTGGTTGAGTACCAAATCTGATTTCACCTAAAGTTGTAATAAGCTAAATATAATGTACAATATACTCTTTGTCATTGTGCATCTAGCCACTTACTGCATGACCTGCAATGTGTTATACTTTGCTGCTGCAGAACCAAAGGACAAGCACGATAAGTTACGTATCACAAAACAATTCCCAGAAACAGGCTGACATATTGATAATGTTGGTACACAAAGGGGGAAGTAAATAGTAAAGCTTCATAAATTTAAATTCCATTGAGAATAAGAGAGGAGACAGAAAGGAATGGCACTTATTAAAGGAAACAAATATTTATGCTGAGGCTTCTCAGAGAGTGTTACAACAGGATGGTAAACACAACTAATAAAAATGGTACTTAAGAACATAAGAACATAAGAACGGCCGTACCAGGTCAGACCAAAGGTCCATCTAGCCCAGTATCTGTCTACCGACAGTGGCCAATGCCAGGTGCCCCAGAGGGAGTGAACCTAACAGGCAATGATCAAGTGATCTCTCTCCTGCCATCCATCTCCATCCTCTGACGAACAGAGACTAGGGACACCATTCTTACCCATCCTAGCTAATAGCCATTTATGGACTTAGCCACCATGAATATATCCAGTCCCCTTTTAAACATTGTTAAAGAGAAACTTGACAGTTTCTCTTTAAAATTATAGACTCTGGCAATTTATGCTGGATTTAAAATGTCCTTCTACTGCTCTCATGCAGTCTTTTACTTTTTGGCATCTAATTTAACAACAAATCACTGTAATTACAACCCTCCCCACATCCATAGTCAGAACAGAAATTAGGACTGTTACTCAAGCTTTATTTTCCAGAATTTTTCAGCAACAGAAGAAACAGTGGAATAAAACCTTTAAAGGGACAACTGTTCCTTTCAGAACACCATGGGATATGAAGTTTTCCCCTGTAGCTTTCAATTAATTGCACACAAAAGACTGCAAGCAATGATATTTATTTAAAATTGTTGCTGGCACTGCAATAAGAGAGCTAAATTGGAACATGCTGTAATTCTGTACTGGAGAGCAGCAATGCCAGGAACAGGTCCTGAAGCGTTTTAATTTTTTTTGGGTGGGGGGGAGAGGAGAAGGAAGGGGAGGGAGGAAATATAACTATATAGCAGATGTCAGGAATTGTCAGCAAATGCATGAACGAGGTCTACTTCGTATAGAGTAGGGCTGTCTAAGAGTAAATGTTTTTAAATCCCTCCAACTGCTGATATTCCCAGTTAAAATAATTAAATTGTGTGACGTTCATCTTTGGTGTCACTTCATGGGATTTTGGAGACAATCCAGGACAGAAATTAATTTGTCTCCTTCAGTCTGTGAGCAAGTTCCCAAAATGATAATTTGAATGTGCATCTGCAATATTATAAAAATAATGCATCATGATGTCAAATAAAGTTTACATATTCCTTGACTAAATATCTTTGAGCCTAACCCCAAATGTGGAGCCGATAGACTCTTTCAGTACTTCACATCCACACAGAGGACGAAAATTCAAGTGTGATGTAAGTGGATGCAACTTCATTAAATTCAGTGGAATTCTCCTTGCTATATTCTCCATTACACAAGGAACAACACTATACTTTCAGTAGGAATGGTTTGAATGGAGTATTGAGGATGATGTTGGAACTGTAAGCTATCACTTTTAGGGTATTTCTACACCAGTGGTTCTCAATCTATTTACCACTGTGGGCTGCATGTGTTATGTGGGCAGCATCCACACAATATATATACTACCTGTATGGCCCTGAGGATGTCACATGGACGGCAGTTGTGTGCTGACTGGGCCATAAGCAGCTGGTGGGCTGCAGGTTGAGAACCCACTGGTCTACACTGAAGCTGGAAGCATGCTTCCCAGCAGGGGTAGACAGACATGTTAGCTCCGCTCAAGCTGGCATGTTGAAAAGAGCAGTGTGGCTGCAGCAGCACAGGTGGCGGCTTGGGCTAGCTGACCAAGTATTTTCCCACACGGTTGGGCAGGTTTATACTAGGGCAGTAGCCCAAGCCACTACAGCCACACTGACATTTTTAGTGCACTGGCTTGAACGCAGCTAACGTGTCTGTCTGCCCATTCTGAAAAGTATGCTCCCAGCTAGAGTGTAGACATACCTTCAGGTGATGTAGTTTCTTGATCCTATTTGCAGGCTAGGGGCTCATTGGGGAAGTGCGTGATCAGAGTCAGCGTGGAAAGAGACAGTTTAAAGGTAATGTTGGTGAGTTGCGCCTCTCTGCCTTAGGGAACTCCCTGTTTTGGGGTTCTTGTGTTTATCTTTCTGAATTCTAAGAAATAAAGTAGTATTATAGTGCAGCTTTCCAGAAAGCTATTTATGTTTTTATCACTGAGTGTATGCTGTGAACTTAACAGTTAACTTTAGATTAAGGTAAGCAAAACAAGAAAGAACAACAGTAGTGTCTCCATGAAAGGGCACACTGTGTATTCTTTATGTAATGTGTATCATTTCTGCTTTGCAAAATATCTCCAAATAACCTCAGCATTTGCCCTTGTAGATGGATGCAGTGCAGAGAAAGGAAAGCCACAACAATTACAGTTGCATCACACTTGTACAACAGGTGTGAAGCTGGTCCTTGAAATGCGAGTCATTAGTTGTTTGTAATAGCACAATCCTAAACCTAAATGGAACTGCTGAATTCTGGAACAGCATAGCTTGATCCTGCTAAAATCCATTGAGCAGGTGAAATCAGTACAGAAGGCTACAAATAATGTTATATTACAAATGTAAGATTATATATATATCTTATATATTATAAATGTAAGCAAATCAAGTGATTTAGATATAAGCAGAATAAGTTGCTTCCCTGCTCTGAACAAAGTATATACACATTATATCCAAACTTCCCCCATTCCTGAGTTTGTTGTGTTAGTGAACAACAAAATCAAACTTTGGACTACATTTTACACCTCAAGCGTGAGCATTCCCTGCAGGACCTCTCTGTGCCACCTCCTAGTTCTGTCTATCTGTCTCCTGGTTTGATCCAGTTGAGTCCACATCCTAATGATTACATTAGATCTTTATGCTGGATACGATCAGGTGACCACTGTGCAGCAAAACATTAAAGAAAGTCTGAGGAGTGACATACTGTGAAATCTCTTTTCAATACATGCAGCAGGACATCTTGGGAGGAATTTGCCCTTCTGTGGCAACCACTTGACACTAGTTATAAATGGAAAGGGACCACCATGCTCTCTGCTGCCAAATACAGAGACAGCTCTGCCCTACAATCTCTAAATCCTCACAGCGATACTTGAATAGGGGAGGAGCAAGCCACTGCCTTTGGTAGATAGATAGATTTCATAATTTTAAAACTCTGCAGCCCCTCTTAAGGAATGGTAGAAGGATACAAAGTAGTAAAGCCACCTTTCTCTTCCATTCCAGTATAAGGCATTTGTAATGTAATGAAATTTTAACAATTCAGAAATTGCATTGGCAACTAATGTAAGCTCTTAAGAAGCAGTTTAAAGTACTCCTGGGCTTTAATCTCTTTAATTTTGTAGACATGGCACTTTCAATAAACTCCAATTTTCAATTAACAGGATCTGGGATGCCATTCCACGGAATATTACAATAATCCACTTCAAGGATTAGAAGAAGTGTGGACAGTTAAAGTCAGATCAGCGTTAAAGACATTTTAATCTCAGCATTTTAAAGATATTGGCAAACTAGTTCATTTACTGTTCAACTACAACTGGGGTACTGGAACAATTTGTATGGGGGGGGTGCTGAGAGCCATTGAACCAAACCGTGAACCCCATAAATAATGGAAACCAGTTCAAGCCAAGGGGTGCGGCAGCATCCCCAGCACCTCTAGTTCCAGCCCCTATGACTACAACTATTAAAATATATTAGATAACACACAGTCACTCCTTAATTTGCATATAGGAGATATGCTCACAACCCTCAAAGATGATTGCCAGAATATTCTCATTTATGATTACACAAGATACTGTTAAAAAAATTTGCTGCCATGAGTTGATCCTCTCTATCTGTAATTAAGGTTGAACTTTAAGGGGAGTTGGCTGGGCACAGGAGCTATGTTTTCTTCAGAGTCATGATCTAATGGCTGCATTTCCCCCAGAGCTCACACCCAATAGCCAAAATTTTCAAATACAGCTGCATAAAGCCAGGCACCAAAATTCAGATCACTGCAAGCACATGGAGTTAATGGGCAGAATCTGGCCCACTAAACATCTTGCATTAATAAATAATACAGCAAACACTTTATCATAATAATCCACTTGGCAACATGCTCTCCCTCCCTTCTAGCTCCCGCAGTGGGTAATTACAGTCAGGGATCTGAATTCAGGCCCTTGGGTTCTTGTCTCTTTCTTGGAACAAGTGACCTCACCAACACATGCAGTAACTGAATTCTGCAGGCCTTATGCACAGAGCTCCCATTCACTTCAGTGGGGGCATTCATGCACAGGGAGTGGTCCCAACAGTGCTGAGCTGTGTCCTTTATGCTGGTGTTATGGATTGTGTTTATCTCACACACTATCCATATCACAAAGCTTGAAAACCATAAATAATACCAAAAAAAGTAAGTATGATATTTTCACATACTTTCAGGGATTTAATTGTTCAATTCCCTTTGAGTGTCCTAATCCCATAGCCAGCTTTGTAGTTTTAGGCTGACATTTTCAAACAAAGCTCTACAAGGCAGACTGTCCCTGCCACATAAGAACATAAGAATGGCCATACTGGGTCAGACCAAAGGTCCATACAGCCCAGTATCCTGTCTGCTGACAGTGGCCAATGCCAGGTGCCCCAGAGGGAGTGAACCTAACAGGTAATGATCAAGTGTTCTCTCTCCTGCCATCCATCTCCACTCTCTGACAAACAGAGGCTAGGGACACCATTCCTTACCCATCTTGGCTAATAGCCATTAATAGACTTAACCTCCATGAATGTATCTAGTTCTCTTTTAAACCCTGTTATAGTCCTAACCTTCACAACCTCCTCAGGCAAGGAGTTCCGCAGGTTGACTGTGTGCTGTGTGAAGAAGAACTTCCTTTTATTTGTTTTAAACCACAGACTCCTGTTCCATAGTCCTGCCTCTTACATCCTCTAGAGTCTAGTCCAATTTCCCTCATTTCTTATCCCCAGAATAGCCTAAAAAGCAGGTGTGTCAGAAAGCATGCCTAAAATATTGCTAGGTTTCAGAGTAGCAGCCGTGTTAGTCTGTATCCACAAAAAGAACAGGAGTACTTGTGGCACCTTAAAGACTAACAAATTTATTTTAGCATGAGCTTTCGTGAGCTACAGCTCACTTCTTCGGATGCATAGAATGGAACATTCCATTCCATTCTATGCATCCGAAGAAGTGAGCTGTAGCTCACAAAAGCTCATGCTAAAATATTGCTGTATCTGGCCTCTGGTGAGTCAAACTGGGGAGTGAATTCTAGAGCCATTCAGGGCCGCCCAGAGGATTCAGGGGGCCTGGGGCAAAGCAATTTCAGGGGCCCCTTCCATAAAAAAAGTTGCAATACTATAGATACTATATTATCGTGGGGGCCCCTGCGGGGCCCGAGGCAAATTGCCCCACTCCCTACCCCCACCCCCACCCCCACCCCCACCCCCTGGGCAGCCCTGGGAAAAATAAACATTTAAAAACCTTCCCCATCTCAGCACAAACCATTTTGAGAAAACTTCTTTTCAAGTCACTTTTACAAAGTATCACTGGTTCTCAGCATCAGCTAGTGCTAAAAGGCACTAAATCTCATTAAAAGGGTTGGACAAATATTTTCCGTCAAAACTTTTTTTGGATCGAAAACTAGGGGTTTTTAAAAAGCAGAAAAAAATCACGGACAATGTCTGCTTTCCTTCAAAATTTGTTGGTTTTTTTTAATTGAAAAGCTGAAATTAGTCTGCCAAAACCTGAACATGGTTTGGGGTTTCAGAAGTGTGTGGCCAAGTATTTGCTGCTTGCTGGGTTTGACTGTTTAAAGAAACAATAAAAAAATTCTGCTTAAAAAAATCCAAAACTTTTGAACCACCTCAGCTTGTGACCAAATGCCTGAGCCCATCCAGTCAGAGATTTTTCCAGGTTTCTGATACTCTGCTGGCTTCCTTGACTCATATCTGTCTCCATAACTTTGGGTTCATTAACGTTAGAACATAACATAAGAACAGCCATACTGGGTCAGACCAAAGGTCCATACAGCCCAGTATCCTGCCTACCGACAGTGGCCAATGCCAAGTGCCCCAGAGGGAGTGAACCTAACAGGTAATGATCAAGTGATCTCTCTCCTGCCATCCATCTCCACCCTCTGACAAACAGAGGCTAGGGACACCATTCCTTACCCATCCTGGCTAATTGCCATTAATGGACTTAACCTCCATGAATGTATCTGTTTCTTAGAGACTGGCTCCACGGAGTCCCTCATAAACTGGAGATGGTTAGTGTGGGTTTGTCTTTAGTATAGCTTATGTACATACTCCACGAACTGAGCATTTGAGCTTGTTCCAGAATCTGGGATGAGCCTATGTTATGAAAACTGAAATGCTCAAAATAGCACATGCATGTGAATGAACACAGGGTGATAAAATTACATTAACCCAGAGGTTCTCAAACTGGGAGTTGGGACCCCTCAAGGGGTCATTAAGTTATTACTGGGGGTCGCGAGCTGTCAGCCTCCACCTCAAGCCCCACTTTGCCTCCAGCATTTAAAATAGTATTAAATATATTTAAAAAGTGTTTGTAATTTATAAGGGTGGGGGGTCACACTCAGAGGTTTGCTATGTGAAAGGGGTCACCAGTACAAAAGTTTGAGAACCACTGAATTACCTGAAGAACCTCTGCAGCCTCTGGGAATGCAGTGGAGGTGGGTCGCCTTTGGTAGGGTTGGGAAGGAGGTAGGTGGTGTAGGATATTGCTCTTCTCATGTGATCCCTCCCCCATGGAAAAGATAATAGCTTGGCTCTTTGTGTTAAATAGCTGTCTGCAAGCCTCAAACTGCTGAATGAGCTTTAGGGTAGGGAAGGCTGTGCCTCTTCAAACAGCCTGGCCCTGCCCCCTATCCGACCTCCATCCAGTTCCTGCCCCCCAACTGCCCCCCTCAGAATCCCCGACCCATCCTGCTCCATGTCCCCTCACCTCCCCCCCAACATCCCCTCCCCAACCACCAACCCGGGGAAGGCGGAGGTGGGGTCAGGGCCAAAGCATTCTCGTGGAGGCCCCTGTGGGGTCTGGGGCAAATTGCCCCACTTGCCTCCCCCCACAGGCGGCCCTGGAGCCATTTGCCCCTCAGTGAGACTGTACTGTCACAAACTTACTCCCATTTATATCAATACCTTGGAAGAACTAACAAAAACACCTCTGAAGACCCACCTCTCTGGAGGCAAGAGGAAGAACCCAACTGTGATGACATGCCCTGTACACTCCTGTTAGCCCTAAGGTTTTTTTTTTTTAAACAGGAGCTTAGTGATAGTCAATGGAATTCACTTGTCACTGTGGGAAATGCAATGAGGGGGACTGATCTCTCCAGGTGCTGAGCACTAGAGCTGGTCAGAAAATTTTCACTGAAACAGTTCTCTGCTAGAGAATGCTGTTTCAATGAAACATATCTTTTTTACAAAAATCCTAACAATTTGAGGACATATTGGTTTGGAAAAAAATGGAAAAAAATTACAAAATGTCAAACTGTTCCATTTCAACATTTCCAGAAAATTTTCCTTTGTTTCAAAACACTTATTTTGAAATTTAATCTCTTTTTTTTAAGTAGAAATCAAAGTGAAACACTGATTGACCTGAACCTATTTTTAAAAATGTTGTATTGCAATTTTTAAAAAAAAAATTGCCTTTCATTCCAGTACAGGATGAGTTAGTAAATAAGAGCAATACTTAGTTCTGATATAGCACTTTTCATTAGTAGATCTCAAAAATGCTTTATAAAGGAGGCCAGGATTATTATGATTCCCATTTTATGGATAAGGAAACAGAGGCACCAGGAAGGGATGTTACTTGCCCAAGGACACCCAGGAAACCAATGGCAGAGTCAGGAAGAGAACCCAGCTCTCCTCAGTCTTAGTCCAATACTCTATCCACTAAGCCAAATCTCAAAATTTTGGGTAGAATGGAAAATCTGTTTTTTGACCAGCTCTATTGAGCACCTCATGACACTTGCTCTCTGCCCATCTCTGTTGATGTTGTTAATGGAATACATGTATTATATATACTATTTAATATTTGTTTTATTTACTTTTGATTCCCTTGACCAAGGAACAGAGCCCCCTTGTTCTAGGTACTATACAGGCAAATTAAAAAATAGAAGACTGTCCCTGCCCCAGAGACCTCATGATCTAAAGATACATATTTTTAGCCACTTTAATTACAGTGCAATGAACAGAACACAATGTAACGAACGTTTAAAAACAGCCAACAAAAGTTTTTCTTTGTGAATAACCAACACCTTTGCCAGTCTTATGAGACTTGTGATTTGTAGTGCAGATTATGAATAAAAACAAATTTTCCCTGCAGACAAATACACATTGGCTCATGATGTAGCAATTTGTAACATAATGTCTGATATAGGATTCTTTCCTAGAGGAATAACTACTAATGAAACTGAAAAAAACTAATAATGTCTGGCTCTTTCAAAACACAAAGCCGATACAACAGTTTCTGTGGCAAAATGCAGTCACTATATATATAATGCATTCTAATTTGATAGTCTTCTTGAAACCACACTTTCTGTATCCCTCAGGAATTTATGTACATTTCCTTTATCTATCTAATCTATGTATGTATCTATCCATCCATCCATCTCATTAGGAAACAACCTTTCTCCCGAGACAAATCATCGTCTTTTTAAGAGAGTGCTGAGAGACAGAGAAACCAAGGGGCAGAGTTGCATCACTCAGTCAATGCACATTATCAGCAGACACCTACAAATTTGTATAATCCTGAGGTTAGTTAACAGATACTCTGTGGAGATTTGTGGCATATATTATGATGGACAGAATAATGGATTATGGTTTAGGAATTTTACAATTCAGTACAATACATTTCACTGAAGCAGAGGAATGTTAATAATAGACACACATATAAACTGAATTAATTTATCCAGGGACAAGGCTATTCAACCCATACTACTCACTCATTGTTACTTCTGAACTTCAGCTAATAAATGTACTTCAGTTCAAAAAAGAAAATAAAATAAGAATCATATTGACAAATGTCAATATTATACATACAAAAATCTATTATTTCTGTTCTACTTCCTAGGTTCCCTTAAAAATCCAGCAATATCTGATAGTTAAATTTCCAAACTGAGAACAATTACAAAAATAATCTCTTCCTTTTGTCGTTATGTCATGGATACACTTCCCCTTCATTGTTTAGAAGCTTATATGGGGCCAGGAAATACAATTTTCATTATATTAATTTAAACATTTTTTCAAGAATTTCATCGTCATCTGAAGTGTTTGTGCTTTAAGGGATAATGTTAATAACACCCCATGCATTCAGCTCTATGATATTGCTGAGTGCCTCCTGGCTTGTACTTCTTGGCTCCCATTGGCTTCAATATTGAAGGTACTTGGTATGTTGCAGAATCAGGCCACTGATTTGCAGAGAAAAAACCCAGTGCTTACTTATGGATAAATAAATCCAGGTCCCACAATATAAGTAACTTCACTTGATAGCTAACATCTAGACCTGATTCTCAAGGTTAAAAATTCTTTCTTATTGAGAAGATTTGTAATGGTTTTTGTTTAATTAAGTGACAGAATAAATTGACCAATGTGATCAGGAAGTGTTTTGATCCAGATTATTGGAATGGAAACTATACTCAGCTTTCCCAGTAACTTAGAAGCCAGCATCCTTCTCCATTAGATCTGACAGCTACAATTTACTCTGGACCTCCTGATGTAGGTTGTCACTTCCAACAGGCCAGTACGTACATGACCAGGGGTTACAACATACTGATTCATTAGGCTGCAACCATGAATCTGCCTCTTCAGAGAAAAGCCCCATCCATCTCCCTACATTTAGCTGTCATTCCTGCCATGACCGTAATGCTATTATTGTAAGGGCCAAGTCCATTGCTCATGCCAGATGTTGTTAGGAATTCAATCCATCCTATTTGTGAACACTAGTTCCTTCAAACAACAAGATATTGAGTGAATTACATATTGAGTGGTGAGTTTTTTGGCATTTAATTATCCAGCTGACAGGAACATGCTTCTTAATTGTTACTGAAGTTACTGGTTAGCATATAAATAAAAGAATGTTATGAAGGACTGGTGGGAGATTAGCAGCTGTGTAAACATTTCACAGCACTGTAATGACCATGACAAAAATCGTTGTGTCTTTACTGGGTATTAGTGCTTTATTGGGTAACACAAACAAGTTTTAAGTAAGGAAACAAACTTTGTTAGTCCAATAGGATAAATTCAGATTATAATCTTCTTACTAATAATTTTTTAATCAAATCACTCTTAGGATGAGATCTGTGCCAGGAAGTTGGAGGGTAGAGGCAAAGTACCAGTGACACGTACGTTCCAGGAGCTCATGGCAGGGTAGCCTAAATAAATGGATACAGGAAACGTGTGTTGGGTTGCTCTTGACTGTTTCCTTAATAAGAAGGGGTGCACACTCCATGTTAGCATGGGTGGCATGCTGCTATATACATGCTGTGTCCAGTTAGCGTACCACACCTCCTTGGGGATGTGGGGCAATAGTGGACATAATAGTCAGACTTATCTCTTAGTGTTCTGTTAAGCATTAGGTAGGAATTCTGGCGCTTTACTACCTGGGGATTCTGAGGTAAAAGATTCCCAGTCCCCTCTTCTGCACCTGCACAACACAGGGCAGGATTTGGTCCACAGGTTTGTTCAAAAGAACATGTGGACACCAAGGATGAACCCAACAGAAATACACATCATCTTGAACCTTTGCCTCAAATTGGAACTGAATCACACCTCCACCTTTTGTGATGTTCAAAAAACATTCATTACCTTTAAATAAATGATCTTATAGAATCATAGGGTTGGAAGGGACCTCAGGAGATCATCTAGTCCAACCCCTGCTCAAACAGGACCAATCCCTAGATTTTTACCCCCGTTCCCCAAATGGCTCCCTCAAGGATTGAACTCACAACCCTGGGTTTAGCAGGCCAATGCTCAAACTACTGTCTCTCCACTTCTTGGTTGTATTTGGAAGAGAGTATAGTAACACAACAAACAAACAAAAAGGTATTGAAAGGTCAACCGAAACCAAGTAATATTGTAAATTCCCCAAGAAAGCATTATCTCGTGACACATTCAGGTCCATTTCAATACTAAAACTTTGGGTAAGCTGAACCAAACTGCGGGATTTTTTGAAGCTTCTTCATTACTTGTAAAATGGTTGATAAAAATAATAAGTTGAAGGCAAGACAGCTCAGTGCCCTACATGTTAGCTGGAAAATAAGACAATTTTAGTATTAATAATCTCTACTCCTGTTTTCAGTAAAAAGAGAAAGAAATCTTTCCTTTTCTGAGAGTAAACACACAGACGTTGCTCTTTTATTTTTATCTAGATTAATGATGTAGGAAATAACACTGTCACTCATTGACTAACAAGTAGGCTATGTTGTGTCCATTTGCCGGTTTCAACTTCATTGCTGGATGCATGGTAATTCTTTGTAATCATTATATCCCTTTGACAAGTCTGGTTTGCCTGATGTTGTTGTACTAAATCCTCTTTAAAAAAGACAAACGAGTGACAGAACTAGGAATTACTGGTGGTTTCTTGAAAGTAATTGAACTAAAAAATGTCACTTATTTTTAGTGAGAATTTAGCAAGATTTTTAATCAGTGTTTAAGATGAAGAATGCTGAGTCACCACAACATTCTGCAGAAATGTATTTGTTGAAGTATCATTATTTCCTAGAACAATGTCTTAGAACTTTATCTGGTATCTGCCTTTTCTGCTTCTGCTCTTATTTTGTGAAAATCATGGCCCTCTGAGATGAGGTTATCCCAATTAGTAACAATATGTGGTCCTGTTAGATTGGCACTCTTGCACATTAAGAACTAGACTTTCATTTGTTTTGTTCATTTTACAGATGCCAGTGGGTTTCACTCACTTCAATCAAGGGAGTACCATACTCCCTTCAATCTTTAAACTTTTTTTTAAACCTTTAAACATTGTGACCAACAGTTATCAACATTTAGTCAAGAGCCATTCCTAACTCTACACTGAAATTCCAGCAATGATAATATTAGGCTGCTGACATTTGAGGATTCCATTTGCTGTATAGCAGTTCTCTGTAGTTGGGCGAATAGTGAAACTCATGACTAACACCTCCCAGCTCCACTAGTTTTGTGCTAGTTAAAATGATGAAGCTCTTTAAGGGGTGGGATATCATTCTGTGATAGGCACTATATACATTTCAATTACTATTAATTATTCATTCCTAATTCTAAATGATAATGCTGATGAACCAATAGCTTTATGTTAAAGACTACCAGTGACAACCCATAACTTCCATGCAAACACTGCAATCTCTCAAATTCTTTGTAGAGCTGGGTGAACACTGCAATCAAAAATATTAATGATTCCTTCCTCTGGATTTCCTCACCTTGTCTGTTCTTCCTTATGTCTTTCTTTAAATTGTCAGGTCTTTGGGGAAGGGCCTATTTCCTATTTTATGCAGTACCAGGCACATAATCACTGCTTCACAAGTGACCAACAATAATAATCCACCCCTGAGATAGAAATGACATATCCAAACATGTCTAATCAACACAGCTTGAATTTTGAATATCAAATACTTGCAACAAAGAGCTCCCAAAAAATCTGCATAACAAGAATCACTCTCAGAAATTAGCAGGAAATAATTTCAAATATACTTAATTCAAGAAAATTGCAATTTATTTGCAAATAGCAAGAAATTATATCCACTGAAGGGAAGATTTTCAAAAGTGTGTAAGAGATTTAGGAGCATGAGTCCTATTTTTGGTGGGACTCATGGTCCTACGTCCCTTAGGAACTCAGGAAAATCCCCACCACCGAATAAATTACAGTTTACGAGTTATGGACCCAGATACAGTTAAAACTGAAGCATGTTTATCCTATAAATGAACCGCATGTTTTGTTCAGGACGCCACAATGGTCATTAGCGTGACTTAATCAGTTCTAGTGGTATTTGTAACTGGCCTTATCTTGTGCTTAAGTGCTTGGAATATATTGGATTTTTTTAAAATTTAAGTGAGACTGATCAGGGTGTCAGAGTCAAGTTTTCCTTGCTGAGGAATTTTCCATCTGCTTTGCTGGAAATATCAGTCTGATCTGGTCAAGCCTGGGTGTCATTGTGCGCACGGTGTCCAGAGAGGCTGGACTGCCTGGCTGAATTTCTCTGTTTTGCTCAGCGTAATCTTAGATGAGATGGGAAAGTTACACTTTATGCCTTGTAATCCAAGTCCTCACCCCTCATGGCTGGCACTCCTAGCCGAGGGAGTGAGTGGATGAGAATGATTAACTTCCTCCCTTTAAAGTGCTATTTACTAAATGCAGTGATGAGGCTCCTGCTCAAAAGAACATTCCTTGGCCTGAACAACCTTACCAGTCATCCACCATTACCTAAGCTCCTACTTTGCGTAAAAATTACCAGTGTTGGAACAACTCTGCTTACAACTTGTTGTTGCATGTGTTTTCAGTTCCAGCTAGTCTGGTTCCAACTAGATGGCAAGAAAAGGGAGAATATTTTGTTTTCTGATGTCCATGTTGATTGTTATATCTGTCATCACAGCCTCTGACACTATTGGTCCTAAAGGTTTATTAACTCATCTGCAGAGTCTTGTAAGTGTGATTGGAGCAACCCTTTAGTAGGTTCCTTCCTTCTTCATTGAGAGGCACCAAAAAGGAAGTATTGAGTACTTACCCTTTCCCCTTCAAATATTCTCCCATGTGGGACTCCTTGGGATTCTATCCTATCACCTTTCCTGTTCAATACACATGAATGACTGCCGTCAAGAGATAGATGTTGTGGTATTCACTGTTCCAACAATATGGGATATTACTTCCTCTATTAGTTCCTCCAGACTATATTAAAGCAATGACTTCTACTTTGGGTTTAAGCTCAAAAGCAGCTCAAAACTTCAGATACTGCAGAATGCATCAGCTTACACTTTCAGGCTGTGATCCCACAAAATACTTAAGCATGATCTTAATATCAAGCATTCATGTGTGCTCATGGCCTTTGCTGAATCAGGGTCCATGGGCCTTATGCAAAGCTTATTGAAGTCAATGGGGGGGTTTCTATTGACTTCAATGGGCTTTGAGACAGGCCTTATGTGCAGAGAACACCAGTATTTTGTGTACTGCACTCTCTACCTCATCTCTTCCAAGGTGTTTGCAACTGTTAAGTTTATATATATGTCTAGAACCCAGTTATACCTTATAGGGATCTTCTCTCCTTAGCACTTGCTGACAATTGCTGGGGTAAAAGCCCTGATCATAGAAGTAGGGTGCTCTCACTGGAAGACCCATGCTGCTTCTTGAAACTGCTCCTTCTAGCAATCCACCATATGTCAACATTAGCAGTGAGATGTATGTGTCCAGCACAGCTTTTATATGGGCCTCCAGATCACTTTAGAGATGGAACACGTGTTATGCCTTGTACCTGTAACTTGTGTATATTGCGCTGATTTCATTTTCTTTCCAAGGTATGGCACCCAGATGCTGAGGTGATAGGGCAATTTAGAAATAGGTGAATACCTAAATACATGAATGAATAAATACATGAAAAAATAAAGTGAGTCCCACTTAGCCAACTCAGAAAGTTATGAGACAAGGTGGGAAACTGGAAGTGTAGAGTTCACTTTATCCACTGTGTGTTTAACCATGATGTCAGTGAGCCCTACTGTTATAAATAATAACAATATATATGCATAGGAAACAAGTGCTGTGAGGCTTTGTTCCAATTTTCAGTGCTGGCCTGATGCAGTTTGAGCCTTCTGGAGACTAGTTTTATAGTGTTACACAAGAGCAATGCCTGGTGCAAGCTGAAAGAGAGCAATGCAGACTGTAATGAGGATGCAATTTTAAAGAGTTAGGCACAGTGTTGCACAGATCCAATAACCATAACCAGGAAATCCACAGATAGAAGTGTTTTAAGGCTGAAGTGGTTTCATGTTGCATGAAGATAAATCTTAAAAAGTTGTACTCCGGCTTTTAATATGATACCAGTAAAATGAGAACAGATTTTCTGTTTCTCAGGCTGTGCCTCACTACAAGCATTTATAGACTCTTGCTGGGTGAAATCTGAAATTCCAGCTAAATGAAACATTCATCTACTTGACAGTTTGTGGTGAATTGCGGCTTCTGTTTTCCGTCAGTATGAATTATGTGTGTTTGGAAAAAAGCTTCCAAATTTCAATTGGTTCATCTTAATTTTCTTTCTTAGACCAGATGGATCTTGTTAATAAAATGGTTGTATCTGTACCTAATGGAACCTCAAATTGTTTTAATCAATTTCAGTTGAGATAAATATTTGAAGCATTAAAGCTGTCTCCACTTTTCATTTTTTTTAAAAACGAAGTTGATTCTGGATATCAACAGTGCGCTGCTCAGTTTATTCTGTTTTTTCCCCAGTCCAATTACAAAGCAGAATCCCCATGCATTAATTGGCATGTACATAAAAGATTCTACATGTTGCCTATGCAGCACGGAGGCAAGGAAGTTAAATTAAATTGTAAAAAACAATTTGTAGCTAATTATATTTGTTGTGTTTTAGATGGTGCTGGTTTACTGGCCTAAGGAGAGGGGAGGATTCTTGTGCAGGTTTATTGCATAGCAACCCTCCCCCTTCCTAGATAAATCATCTTTCCTATAATAATTGAATATACATTTTAGTACTGATTATTTTACAGCATTCTGTGTACTGACTAACCAACCCAAAACAGGCTGCAGGCTGTCAGAGACTTTATGGCTTGCTCCAGAGCTCATTGAGGTCAAAAGAATCTTTCCACTGAGTGCAATGGACTTTGGTTCAGGCCATTTATGCCTAAGTCTTGATATACTTTATTTCACAATAAGTACCTATAACTACTTATTTCAGTATAGCCTCTCTTACGTTTCATCTTGTTCACATATGTCAGTGACTTCAGCAATCCTCTCTCCCCACTGCTTGTGAAATATCATTTTATGGTTTGAATCCAGCCCAGATGGGTAGGGACAAATTGTATGAATAAATTTGCATGAACTTATTTGTAATTCTGTATTATTTTCTGAATAATTTTACTCCATAATTCTTGGACTGTGAATGATTCACATGCAGTTTGTTGTGGCTATTCAGTATTCCAAATTTGTTAGCATTTTTTGGACCCTCACCAGCAGGATGCTTGATGTTGTTTGTCTCTGAATGGATGAGTAACTATTAGAAGCAGGTTTCTGGTGTGAATCCTCACGTTTAGAGTTCAGACTTTGCTTTTGCTAATACTCACCAAAACCTCTCTGTTGATGAACATTTCTGGAATTAAATGAACAAATGTTTGCTATCATATTTCTTGAAAGCAAAGGCGATCAGGAATGGTCTGAAAGCTTTTTTGTTGAAAAATGCCAATTCATACAAATGGAAACTTTTTGTCCGAAAGGGTCAGTTTCAGCAAATTTCTCAACTCAAAAGCATTTGAGAAAAAAATTGTAATTATTGAAATAACCTGTTTTGACATTTTCAAAACTAAACATTTTGGGTCTTCCAAGGGATGTTTACACTGCAATATAAGCCTGGGTTCTGACTCAGACTCAAGCCCTAACCCCGCTTCCATTCACACACAAATCTCTTGGACTTGAGCTCAGATTCAGAATTTTTGGACCTCATGAGGTGAAGGGTTCAAACCCAAGTCCAGATAGGATCCAGGGATCAAGCTCTATCTTTTTGAAATGTGGATATGGCCATGCTAGACTTGAGCCCTGGAAGTCTGCCAATGCTATCCCACAATCCCATGGCCAGTGTTCTCTATCCCATGAATTGCCAACTGACTCCCAAGAAATGGAGGCAACCCCCCTTGTTCAAGTACAGCATGGCATTTAGCCCTTCCATTTTATTGTGACTGCTGAGCTGCAAATACAGTGAATCTTCTCCTGCATTTGCAATGGACACTGACCAGACCAATTTGTTTGCCAAGTGTGCTACTTCTGGTCATGGGAGCATAGCCAAATTTTGGTGCATTTCTGGTGTGAGGCAAGCAAAAGATTTGATTTTAGTAAGAGTACCAGAAATGACTACTTCTACCAGCAAATAGTGAAGAAGATGTCAGTACTGGAAATTTACCTGACCAGTTACCAATGCAGGGAATGGATTACATGGCTCAAGATTGACTACCACAAAACCAGATACCAGAAACGCATCCCTGGGAATTCATCATCATACTCAACTCATGAGGACTTTGACAGGGTGCTGGGTAGTGTGCCTATCACAGAGCCAACAATGGTACACAATGAACTGGTTAGCAGGAATGGCACCCTGCCAACCCCAGAATCTAGCATGGGAACTTATGGGAGGCAGCTGTAGGTGCCGGATGAGGCTTTGCCACAAGAGCAGCTGCAGGACAGCCTGGGGCTATATTTGGAGGAGCTTTTTGATGTCTCAGTGGAGGAGTGGCCTGCTATGGAACTAGCAGCAGAAACAGAAGAGACAGAAGTCACCCTAAAGCGGGGTAAGTTCCTAGCTTCATTTTTTGGTGTTTATTTCTATAGCTATGGGAGGGATTTCTGTTTCATTAACCAATGCAAAAGCTATTACAAGCCCCGGGAAGCCGTGTGCATCCACTAATGGTGGATTGCAGAGCACTACCTTGGTGTCCCCCACCTCCAAACATGGAATTCAAAATGGAGACCAGGAAGTGCAAGCAGTGAAACAAGCCTCTTTACTAGAAGAGCACAAATTTTTGCTAGGACTTGCTGGTTTGTTAAAAATAAGAAACTTATGTTGCTTTCTCTGTAAGTACATGGCTTCTCATCAACCCAACAGTGTAATGAACCAAATGCAGAAGGACGGATGTTCAAATGTAGTCCATTTACAGCTGTATCCCATTTCAGTGGTCCATAGGTGATGAAATCATTTGTCCAAAATAGGTCTGGTGGTTTGAATGCAGTCTAGAAACATGCTGGAGAGGTAGAAACTGGGATTCTGGTAAAGTAACATGTGTTTGCACGCGGTCATAACAGACTGCATTAGAAGTCAAGAGGAGATGTAGATGTGCTGTTCACTCACTATAGATTTGTTTACTTTGGTGGCATAGAAAGCTGGCTTCTCACCAGCAGCTTGAATAAAACCTCTCTTTGCCACTCAGGAACCACAAAGAATGGTTATGTCCTCCAAAATATGGACTGCCTGAAATGGTAAAGGAGGCTTATGTAGAACACCATGGCAACTGCCCAAAGCCAAACTGGTCTACAATTTTTAGAAAACAGTAGATTTGTTAAAGGTTTTGGTGTTACTAGTGTTTTGATATGCTGATGGCAGCTGGCATGCTGGCAATGGTTTAATATTGTGCTTTTCTACTATATGTCCCAAAATAAAGCTTTTTATTTTATTAAGAAATTGTATTACCATCACTGCATCACATCATACGTATATTTCAGATAAATAAAGTTAAACACATGATAAGGGACAACTGAAGTTGCATGCAACCATTATTTGTCAATACAGACATCTAAACCCACAATTCTCCACCTCCACCCCCCAACTCCCACCTCCATTGCATAAGTGGTCATTCATAAGTACAATGCAGGTCAATCAACACCAGCCTCCCCTATCCCTCACCTAATGTACTGTATGCACTGCACAAGTACATTCATAAAGGTACTATTCTCCATCTTCCATTGGCCCATTCAAGTCCATGATGAGGGAGCACCAAGCATCCCTAATTTCTGTTGTCTAGGCGCATCCAGCTCCAGTGGTAGTAGATGCACTTTCTGCTGAGTGTACTGTTCAACAATCTGTCACTATCATAGGTCCACTCATGGGGAAATGAACCATTGTCTTCACAAAGACTGTGAAGAGCACAGCAAGCCACGGTAATCCAGATAGTATTGATGAACCTGGAATCCAAACAGATCTGCAGACAGCATCAGCAGGATTTCAATATGCCAAACACACATTCAATCCAAATTCAACACCTGCTGAGAGTATAATCAAACCTTCTGTTGCCAGGGCCTCTGCGATCAGGATATGGTTTCATAAGCCAAGGAAAAAGAGGACAAATGGAATCTCCAAATATAACAGTGGCAACAATATCTCCATTTATGACCATGTCATTTGGTGGGAATAGTGTACCAGTCAGTCCTTAAATGTAGACTCCTGGTCGGCAGAAAACTCAGGCATCATGAACTTCCCCAGTGCAGCCCAAATTGGCATTCATAAATCAGGCTTTGTCATCCACAAAGACCTGCATAACAATGGAGTAATATAATTACTGGTTTATGTACTCAAGTGCTCCTTGAAGAATAAAAACGATGATCACATGAGTCCCATCAATGGTCCTGGCACAGTTTCGAAACCCCATTCTCTCAAAGCCAGTAATTTTGTTAGGAATATCTTATGTCAGACACCCTGAGGTAAACTGCATGCCTGACTGCCTCAGAAACGTCTGCAACCATTTTACTCACCGGTAACTTTCCAACATCAAACTGGCTGGCAACAGATTTGTAGCAGTTTGTGGTGTCAGCTTCTAGACTGTTATAGCAACCCACTTCTGGTCTGACATGGCTGCCCTTGTGTGTGTCTTGATGCTTGAGGATCAGGACAAACTACTCACAAAACTCCAAAAATGTAGCTTTCTTCATGCCAAAGTTCTGCACCCACTGCTGGTTATCTCAGGTCTGCAGGATGGTTTGATCCCCCCAGTCTGTGCTTGCTGCCCTGCTCCAGAAGCACCAGTCTATGTAGAGGGCATCACTGGCTATAACGAGTGTCATGAGCAGCATCAGGCAGCCTGAGTCTGCCATATCTGTGTCACCCTTCTCTTCCGCCTTCTCCTCTGTCAGGTGCATTTGATGGGTCAGAAAATGCTGCTGGAATGTCCACCAGTGTCTCATGGAAGATCTGCCCATTCCCTTAAACAAAAGTGAAAGTACAAGTGAGAGTTCTTCATATGGTTACTCCTCCATGTTGCTCACTCTGGTTGCTGCGAGTGCATGACTTGGCAGGATGTGTTGGCGGACTGGTCAAACTTCCTGTGATGCATGGAGGTGGACAGTCAAGTTTTCCCACACTGCACCAGGAACAAAGTGTTACAGCAATCACCTTTCATGAGGCTAGGCAGTGTGGGATATGGTTGGTTGGACTGAGGCCTGCAGAATGCGGCGTACATGCGAGAGACCCAGATTGTGGTCCAGGATCAAAAATTCTCCATCAAAGGTCCCACTCAAGCCCTGGGTTTTCAAAACCCAAGGTTTCCAGACTTGAGTCTCACTAACCCTGGGCTTACATTGCAGTGTAGACATACCCCGAGTGTGGAATGACTTTTTATTTCAATTTTAAGCTAATCATGTCACGGCACAAGCTGGTGACAGGGTAGAGCTTTCTCTAATTTTGCAGGTTAAATTAGACCATCAATATATGATTATATAGAATTTCAGATTAGAAAAAGAGTAAAGACAGAAAATATATATATATATTTTTGTAAAATATATGGGACAGTGTACAGACATTTATATTTATATGCATTTTCCACATTCTTTAATGACTGTACTGATGATCTTGACATCTCAATGTTTTTTGTACTAGGTTGTCCAGTCTGGTCTGCTCTGATTTCTTGTCTCTGATGAAAAAAAAATCCCAAATCCTTTATGAAGACTGATAACATCTGTTGTGTTTGGATTATATGAAGAGACATTAATGGATTTAAAAAACCATGAGGATTAGAGAGAAAAGAAAAAATCAGCATGAATTTTACTGTTTATATAAACAGTGCTGTGACAAATATAAAAGTAACAGCATCAGCAACACATCTATTTAATGGGCTAATGCAAACTGTGAGTTTATTGGGAGGGTGGGTGGCAATTTAAGCTATTTTTCAACATCTCCAGATGTGTTTCAGGCTTGATTCAGCTGAGGTGAAATATGCCAACTCTTTCTTTTGGGAGAATAAAACCATTATGTGTGATCTTTTCAGGTATGTAAGACAGTAGAAGGCAGCTATATAGATTTATTAATTGTGATACTTGGCTTCACTTTTCTAGACGCATGTTTTGAGTTTGTAATATTATTAAACGCTGATAATTTCTGATGGCATAAACTACTCTAGAAATAAAAAAGTGGTTCAAATGAAGAAGACTTAGGATACTACACTATAATATCAAAAGACAACAGCTCATATGTTTTCTTACAAAGGAAAGGAATACAAACTGAGCAACCATGTTAAGTCAAATAAAATAGGTAATAGGTGCATGTTAGTGTCCTAACGCAGTATAAAATAGAAATCATTTAATGACATTGTAAGCCCAACACTCTACAAGTGCCCTTTATGCCCTCCTACTATTGGAATGTGTGTTTGTAGCAAGAGCAGAAAGTAATCTATCAAAAGCTCTGGTTTTTAATCGCAGCTCTACCATTAATTTCCTGTGTGATGTTGGACAAGTCCCCTAGCCCTTTTGTGTCTACCTATAAAAACAGAGATGTATTTACCTACAGCATCTCAGCTCATGAGGATCATCTGATACTTGCAACGTGCTTATAGATCCTCAGTTGAATGACATTTTATAATTGTTAAAATATTCTGAAAGTGAAGGGAGGTGGGCCTGAGTCAGAACATGTACATGGCTATTTTTAGCACTGTAGGTGAGCCTGCAAGCCCCAGTCTGTAGACTCGCTCTGAGACACACTGCTGCAGGGTGTTTTTTTGCCATATAGATTCATCCTTAGGCACCCAGGGGTGCCTAGATGGTTAGGCGACACCTGAGCAGGGGTCCTGAGGCTGTAACTTTTGGATGTAAGTGCCTAAAGTGGCAGTTTGATGCTTAAATCCCATTGTGGATCTACCCCCAAATTGACATAAAATTTTGGTCCCAATCTTAAAAAAATACAGAGGGCTTCCTGGGAGTGATAGAGTGGCCTCGTCTCCGGTGGGAGCCAGTCACCTTCTCAGGTTTCAGCTCTATGGGATTGTGCCTTCTTTCATTGAAAGACCATGGCAAAATTCCCATTGCATTCAATGGCAGCAGGACTGAGTACTCTGCACTTCTTATTACACTGTCAGGTTGTACATAACAGCAGAAAGCATTGTGGTTCATTTTAGAGTATGGCCCAGTAGAGAGGTCACTGGATTAAGACTCAGTGCTCAGCTGTTGACCTGTTGTGTGACATTAGACAAGTTACTTTACCTCTTAATGACTTTGTTTCCCCTCTCATCCTTTCTCTGTCTTGTCTGTTTAGATGTCTCTTGAGGTCAGGGACTGTCTTCTACTATGTGTACACACAGAACTTAGCTGACCAAAGCCCTGATCTTGTTAGGGTATCTAGGCACTACCATAAAACAAATAAATAGTAAAAACAATAGTTATGATCACAGTGATTACAGTTTATAATCCCCTTTTCTTGAATAAATGTTGCCAGCATCAACACAAAGTAACAGTGCCAAACCCATCAATGTCTTGCCATAAATTACAAGGAGAAATATACATATATGTATACACACACACAGAAAAATACATATATATACACACACACACAGAAAAATATTTTCTTTATGAAATCATTAGATTAGCAATAGAAGTGAACAAGATTGAAAATATATATACTTAATGTATTTAATTTAATAATGCTTGAACAAAATAATAAAACCAGGAACAAACAGGTTGATTGAATTCTGGTCTCTTGGAAATATAAACAGTAGAAGATTTCTGACAACATGCTGGATTACTGGATTACTGGCAATTGTTAAATGCTATGAATCCTGTTAAATGTTGGCAGTCATCTGAACTTTTACCCAGCATCAGCTGCAGAGAGCATTAACAGAGCATTAACAACACATTTTATTCAATCCAAAGCTAAACAGGAATTAGCATTTAAGGAAGTTCATCTCTTCCTATGTCATTTGGGGATGATAGTATAGAATGGTATGCTAGAGTTTACTGGGTTTATACATTCTGATATTAACATGCTAGTCTGGTTGTACAGCTGTAACCTGATGTTCCATTGAAGGAAATAACTGTGAATATATAAACAAGATTTAACAGCACTGAAAGGCGTTGAATTTTTTTAAAAGGTGAAATTCAGAGTTTAAAAGGAAAATGTTTTAGAAATACCCCTGTTAACACAGGGCACGATCCTGTTCTCACTGAAATCAATGGAAAATTTCCCATTACGGTTAGTGAAAGCAGGATCAGGCCCACAGGGCCTCTACCGATTATATTTTATATGGAAACCACCAAGGCGGCTGTTGTGCTGTGACCACGGCCTATCAACCAATATTCTCTCCTTGTTTTCTTATGCTCTCCTATCTGTCTGTAGCTATCGATTGTCTCTTGTTTTATCCTTAGAATGCAAGCTCCTTGTATGTTTGTTCAGCAGCTAGCACCTCATCCATCACTGGGGTTGCTGCTAGTCACTGTAATGGTAATACAAATAATAAATAACAATAACATGGAACTCCAAAAGGCCATTTATGACAGAGTCACTTTTCGGAGTAAAATTGCACTTTGAGAGTCATCCCTCAGCAGCACATAGTTACAGATTTTCACAACAGCGCTGAGAAAAACAACATAAAAAGCACATTTGTAAGTGAAATAGAACTTCTCATATGCAGAAAGGTTAACAAAATATTGGTGACTAGATTTGCTCTACACATTGTGCCACATTCTGCCAATGTTGTGAGATATCATGACAGAAATGGAGGAGCCAAACTCACAAAGGCTCTTAGTCAATATGTTTTCTAGGATCAGTAGGTAGATAGATCTTTAGTAATGTGGGAGAACATTCCTCTAAATTGCATGGGTTTATAATCTGATTTATATATTCATTAATTCAACCTGGTGAAATATGTTCAGAGGCATCAGGCTATACATAACTTACAGAGAATGTGATATGTAATCAAAACAAAAGCAATGGCAATTTACAGGCCCAATCAAGGTAGGTGCTGAGTACATTTAACTTCAGTTGAAATTCATGAGAGTTAATGGTTCATAGGCATCTTGTAGGATCAGACTCCTAAATTACAAAGGCAACAGCATCATGCAAAATAATTCTGTGGTATCTTCAGTTGAGCACAGTAATAGCTTGTTGGTATGGTTACTGTACCAAAAGTTCAATTACATCAAAAGTAGTTCTGGCCCTTAATATGTTGAAGGTTTAATTATATTAAATATATAACTTCTCATCTGAAGGAGCCATTGAAGAATGGTTCACTGTTGTGATTCTAAAGAAGAATGAAATATTGCAAATCTTTTCTCATGCAAGTACCTTCACACACCAATAACCCTACTGATCACTCCCTTTGACTTCAAAGACTTATTACTGGATTATGAGTTTGCAGGATTGGGTTGCCTACAAAAGGCAATTAAAAAGAAAGGGCCAATTTCAGCACCTGGCCCTCTCTATATTAGGAAAGTTTTTTTGTGGGGGTAATCATAGAATCATAGACTTTAAGGTCAGAAGGGACCATTCTGATCATCTAGTCTGACCTCCTGCACAACGCAGGCCACAGAATCTCACCCACCCACTCCTGCATCAAACCCCTAACTTATGTCTGAGCTACTGAAGTCCTCAAATCGTGGTTCAAAGACTTCAAGGTGCAGAGAATCCTCCAGCAAGTGACCCGTGCCCCATGCTGAAGAGGAAGGTGAAAAACCTCCAGGGCCTCTGCCAATCTTCCCTGGAGGAAAATTCCTTCCCAACCCCAAATATGGCGATCAGATAGATTAGATTAGATTAATTGGAGACATCCTATCTCCCAGAACTGGAAGGGTCCTCAAAATGTCATCGAGTCCAGCCCCTGCCTTCACTAGCAGGACCAAGTACTGATTTTTGCCCTAGATCCCTAAAATTCCCATTAGTATTTACTCCATTAAAAACATTAAAGAGGTCTCTATCCATATCCAAATCAGATCCAGGTGGTCTATAGCACAGCCCAAGCACTTTCCCAGGGGAGGCTGTAGTAGCTTTCTTCCCCAGTGTGATTTTTGCCCAGACAGACTCTGTCTTATCCACTACATCCCTTCTTATTTCTTTACAGTCTATCTCATCATTGATATACAATCCTACTCCACCACCTTTGCCTTTATTTTGGTCTTTCCTAAACAGCACATACCCATCAATACCTGTACTCCAGTCATGACTACTGTTCCACCATGTTTCTGTTATCCCCAGGGGCGGCTCCAGACCCCAGCACGCCAAGCGCGTGCTTGGGGCGGCATGCCGCAGGGGGCGCTCTGCCGGTTGCCGGGAGGGCGGCAGGCGGCTCCGGTGGACCTCCCGCAGGCGTGCCTGCGGAGGGTCCGATGGTCCCATGGCTCCGGTGGCCGTGCGGGACCAGCGCACCCTCTGCAGGCATGCCTGCGGGAGGTCCACCGGAGCCGCGGGACCAGCGACCGGCAGAGCGCCTCCCGCGGCATGCCGCCCTGCTTGGGGCGGCGAAATATCTAGAGCCGCCCCTGGTTATCCCCATAATAACTGGTTTCACTTCCTGCACCAGTAACTGCAGTTCCTCCATTTTGTTACCTAGGCTCCTCGCATTGGTGTACAAACATCTTAATTTTTGCTGTTTGGCTTTGCTCACATTCTTTACCCGATTAGGCACAGACATTCTACTATTAGACTGGTATCTACACTACCCTTCCTCCTGTTCCTGAGCTCTATTTCTCCTTCACTAGCCCGTCTTTTCCTCTGCCTGGTTCTCTTAGTCACGGGCTTCCACTGTCCACTTTCCTCACCCAGCAGTCTCCCATCAGAGTTCTTTGGTCCTGCTTCCATCTGCAAGTCTGAGCTTTTCCCTTCAGCCTCCTCATGTCTTTGCTCCATCATCTGCTTAAACCCCCTGTTTACAGCTTTGCTTGCTGGCTCCTGTGCCGCTGCAGCTAGTAATAACAGTGGATTTCTGGGGTCTTGGATGCACTAGTACTTTCAAAGTGGCTAACTGTGATGAAGCTAAACTGGTAGTAGCAATGGGGGGAATTTTTGGACAAATCTTAGTGTAGACACAGCCTTATGGCACGCATGGATTGAAAAAAAATGTGTTTTAAATATGAGAGTTAATACATTTTAACTAATATGATCTTAAGAAAGACTTTGAACCTTATGCTAACTGGTCAATTTGTTTCAACTTGGGACTTAGCTAGTCAACGTCCATCTGAAAGCAAGTAGACTCAATTTTCAGCAGATGTATATTAGCATAGCTCATGCAGCTATACCAATGTACACCAGCTGAGAATCCGGACTAATGTTATAAAACTAGTCATGTAAGAAAATGCAACCCCACTGAAATCAGTTGTGATGTGGCCACTTACATCCAGGCTGAATTTGACCCAAGATTTATCACTATCTAGCTAGAGGTATATTACAGTGAGTGAGTGTGTGTATGCATACACACAAATATGTACAAATATCACTTGTTTGTCCTGTTCTTCGGAAGTATATCAACTGCAAGATAATTAAATAGATCTGTATAAAATATCCACCTCTGATTTGTTGTTAAAATAGAGCTTATGAAGGGAAGAAGCTGTTCACTTCAGTTACATCATCCTTTCTAAATGCAAATAATTATAGGCTAGGCTAAATGGAAACACAACAAGCCTTGATCTTTCTGCAAATGAGCTACCTGGAATAATTTGTTCTTTATATCTTACTTGACAATTGTCAACAAAGACAGCAATAGCGTTAATTGCCTTATCATGCTTGCTTACTCCTGCTGGAAGATTTTACATCCTATTAGAGAGTCCACAAGTCTTGGCATGGATTTCTGGGTTTATTTACATGAGATTATGAAAATTTGGAAACTGGTTGTCAGAAAAATGAATGTTCAAGTTACCACATTTTATCTTGTTAAACAGGCTTGCTGTTGCTTCTGATTCACTGTGGGCTAGGCTGAAGATGATAAAAAGAAACATTTTAATTACTATTTGAATTTACACCACTTCCTTCTTGAAGTGCACCACAAAAAATTAGTATCTTGCTTAAATGTCAATGTGGAATTCCTGAATTACATTATATATTTAGTAATATTTTTAAACACAATAACAGACAATACCAAATTATTAATGTCCTACTCATCACTTTCTGGATGAAATCTCTCTAAAGCCCTGCTGATTCAGCTAGAAGTACCGGTAGCTTTCCTATAATGATACTTGTCTTCATCTATTAAGATTAGCGGAGGGTTTTGTGCCTGTTTCTGCTATCACTACATTCAGTACAAACTTCTCAGTGATTTCTTTTGTGCAGCATCATGTCTTAATGTCTAAGTATTATGCTGGAATCTGGAAAAATCACTAACACTTTCACTTTAAATTATTTTATTGAGCCATAAAGGTCTCTTTCTTCTGTAACTTTAGCTATTTTGAAGAAATTAGACTAATACATTTAAAACAATAATTAACCTGTCATTTTATTTTTCATATATGAAGCCTAGAACAACATTGAGATAGGAATAATAGGGGGAGCATCAGCAACTCCTATTTTAAGATTGCCTTGCACTTCCCATTGTAAAATTTTTCTAAGCTGTTTTGAGGAATTCTCTTTATGATTTTCAGCAGGAATTTTTAGAATTTGACAGGGTGATAGTCCTGGGATTAGAGATGTGCCTTTTCTTGTACCCATGAAAATACATTTTGTTTTGGCTAGATTAGAAGCTATTGAAAATCACCATTTGCATTGTGTGTTATGCACAGGCCAGTTTGCAAGATGGTTGATGCTTAAAAAAAATAATCACTCAATGGATTGGACTGAGCGTATTTCCAGTGTCTCACTTCAGCATGCCGCACACAACTGAACCTCCAGATGGGGAGCAGATAAAAAGATCACACTGACATGCTGTTTGGCATATAGGAAGATATAATGGGCTAGGAGCCAACAGACCATGAATTCTAGCTCACCACTTCCCCTAACTGGTGTTAATTCTATGGTCCTCACAACTCTTGTTTTTGAGCAAGGCCTCATATCCCACTGAGAGGTTACACAAACTAGAAACAGAATCCAGATTCATCTAGCACTTAGAATCTCTTGCATTTAGTCACATCACCTCTGAGAAGGAATAGGGCCAACCCTATATGTTCACCTATGCTGTTTGTAAAATGGAACTACTCAGATGCATAAGCCACTGTTTCAATGTGTTAAGAATTTTCCTATAATGGTTGGTTCAAAGAAGATACTAGTGTTCTCTTGCTACTAGCTATTTAATTAGTATTTTAGCTCAATGGTAGAGGTCTGTGGCACAGTACTGAGCAACAGAAAGGGCTTCCATTAATTCTTGTTTATTGCCTGTGACCTGTCCCTGACTTAAAATACCTGTGACAGAACCTTAACCTTACTTATTACAACAGCTTGTAACCCATTAACCTCCCGTTTTTTGTCCTATGACTGCAGAGATGTTAATGGGCCCCTCTACCTTGAATGGTCCCTTGCAATTTGTATTAACTGGTTATGCTAAACAATCTGTTCCACCTGCATTTAGCTGTGACACTTGGAGTACCTTTCCCAGACCGGAAGAAGAGCACAGTGTGGCTCAAGAGAGAGCTTGTCTCTCTCACCAATAGAAGTTGGTCTAATAAAAGATATCACCTCACCCATCTTGTCTCTCTAATATCCTGGGACTGACACACCTACAACTACACTGCATATAGGGTGACCAGATGTCCTGATTTTATAGGGAACGTCCTGATATTTGGGGCTTTTTCTTATATAGGCTTCTATTACCTCCCACCCCCGTCCCGATTTTTCACACTTGTTAGCTGGTCAGCCTAACTGCATACTCTACCATTACTATCACTAACATTTAGGTCATGATTACAACAATTAAACAATGGGTCTGGAGCTCTTTCCTCAGATATTATTCATGTTGAAGTCAGTGGCATTAAACCAGTGAAGAATTTGGTCCATTAAGTTTTATTATATAACTGCTGCAAAGTTATACACAACTCACAAAAAATAAAAGATGTGTGTTTGAGTGGCTTACAGATTTCTGAAATACAGAAGACAATTTAGTTTTATTGACTGTCCATCAATGGGAAGAGGAGGAGAAATAGTATGATGGCCCAGGACTTGTTTTAGCAGTAGGCCTGGGAGGCAGTGGTGAGTGGGGTTGATTGGAAAACAAAACTTTCATTTAATGAAAAAATTCAAGGGTTTGGAATTTGTTTTGTTCCACATTAGAACAAAACTAATATGTTTGAAAGTTTTCACAAAAACAAAAGACAAATCAGCCTTCCAGAATTGCCACTAGCTCCAGAGTTAGCTTCAAGTCCCTAGCCTGAATCAGGCAGAGCAGGAACTTCAAGCTGGTGAGTGCCCTGGGCTATTGGCTAATCAAGGGGCTCTTTTCTTCCCCAGAAGTTCTATCCTGGCACTGAGAAACCATATGGAGGAAAGTTTCATCAAAACAGATACGTTTTCACAAAAAGTTTCAGTTTCAACAAATCGGCATTTTCTGAGGAAAAACATTTCAAGGGTTCAACAAGAAAAAGTAAGTGTTTAGACATGTCTGAGAGAAGATAACACTGATAATGTAAATGTATGCCTAAGCACATATATTGCAGCCATTACTGTAGTACAGGGGTCAGCAACCTTTCAGAAGTGATGTGCCGAATCTTCATTTATTCACTCTAATTTAAGGTTTCGCGTGCCAGTCATACATTTTAACATTTTTAGAAGGTCTCTTTCTATAAGTCTATAATATATAACTAAACAATTGTTGTAGGTAAAGTAAAGAAGGTTTTAAAAATGTTTAAGAAGCTTCATTTAAAATTAAATTAAAATGCAGAGCCCGCCGGACTGGTGGCCAGGACCCGGGTAGTGTGAGTGCCGCTGAAAATCAGCTCGTGTGTCGCCTTCGGCACACGTGCCATAGGTTGCCTACCCCTGCTGTAGTATCTATTAATTCATCAGGGGACACTTAGTGTACACTCTAATTGTGAAACCCAAGAGCAAAGTCTCTGCTGGTGTAAATTCATGCAGCTGCACTGATGTCATTGGTATTGTGCCTATTTACAACAGCAGATAATTTGCTCCCCCCCCGTACCTCCCCACTGTGATAAGATCTTATGAAGCAAATGAAGTAGCCTAGCAAGCAACTTTTCCCTGCGGCCTGCTGCTTCCCGCAGCTCCCATTGGCTGGAAACAGCGAACCGCGGCCTCTGGGAGCTGACGGGGGCCATGCCTGTGGACAGTCAACATCAGCAAAATGTCTCATGGCCCACAATCAGATTACCCTGATGGGCCACATACGGCCCGCTACTGGCCTAAGGCCTTCAGAATTCCCTCAGGTAAGGATTGTTGCTGGCATTTTCTCTGTAAACTTTTTTTTTTTTAAAAAGGTATCCTTCTTTTATCGTCTTAAAATTCTGCTGATGTAAGTGTTATCTGCACATATTAAAGGCTGACAACACATATAACTTTATAGCACTTTTCAATTTCAAAGCATTTTACAAGTACTAATCCTCACCACATCCTAACAGGTAGTTAAGCAACTATTATAATCCCAAACCAAAACAGGGTGGTTAAGTAATTTGTCCAAAAGCACAGAGTAATTTTCAGAATTAGAAGTGGTTGAAAATTTGAAATTTTATCCTGCAGGAAATGCTGATATTTCAAAATTTGTTTTTGTCTCAAATTGGGACAAAAAAAAATAAAAAATCAAAGTATCAAAACTTTTAGCAGAATGCAGAAGTTCAGCAAAAATTATATTTTGAATTATAGATATGTTTTGTTTTGATATTTTTAATCAAAATGAAATGTTTTGACATTCCAGAAATCAAATAGTTTCATTTCAGGTCAGTTCAGCATTTATCTGTATTTCCCCTGACTTGCACAGTTCCTCATGGGAGTTGTAGCTCAGGTGTCTCATGACTCCATTCTCCTGTATGGACTGGGCTTCCTAGTTGAACTCCATCTCCCATGATGCACTGTGGTCACACAACTCCTGTGATGCACTATGGTGGTTTGACCAGAAAAGAGATTATTTTAGAGTTTTATACTGCTTTTCATCACGATAGTATCTGAATGTCTTCCATGTCAAATCAATAGCAATTTTTAAATCTTTAGTGCAGTTCATGATGTCTCTGCCTCTTTTCCCTTTTTGGAGTCAATACTTTGCTTGAAGTAGCGTTGTGTTTTGCTTTGATTATTTTAAGATTTTATTAATTTCATTTTTGGGGGGTTGGCATGGGTTGAATGGTATAAAGGGGTGTCAGTGTTTTGAATATCATTCATATGATGGAAAGGCCTTTTCAGATAGAAAGGTTCTGCAATGTTTCCTAAAGATGGTCAGAATGTGGATTCACCTGATCTCCTCTGGAACTTTGTTCCATAGCAAAGATCCCCTGCACTTTGTCCCCAGTACTCACATGCTTTCTCCTAGGCTTTTGACCTGCAATGCCCCAGAGGAATATAACTAGTGTATTGGCTCATAGATTTAAATTTGGTCTTTGGTGTGGCCCGTTAATTGCTTTGAACATTAGAACCAAGGCCTTAAAACTGGCATTGGAAGCTGACTGGGGGCCAGTGGAAGGACTTGAGCATAGGCCTTATGTTTTTGAATGTTTTTAAATGTTATAATTCTTGATGTCTGATTTGTGTCCATTTATTCTTTTGCATAGAGACTGTCCGATTTGGCCAATGTACATGGCAGAGGGGCATTGCTGGAACATCCTACTAATACATTCCAGAACGATGTTCACTTTTTTGGAAACAGCGTT
This sequence comes from Mauremys mutica, assembly GCF_020497125.1. NCBI lineage: Eukaryota > Metazoa > Chordata > Testudines > Geoemydidae > Mauremys > Mauremys mutica. The sequence goes on from NC_059073.1 coordinate 269,681,622, forward strand.
ACACTGTTGACTCATATTTAGCTTGTGGTCCACTATGACCCCCTTTACTCAGTACTCCTTCCTAGGCAGTCATTTCCCATTTTGTATGTGTGCAACTGATTGTTCCTTCCTAAGTGGAGTACTTTGCATTTGTCCTTATTGAATTTCATCCTATTTACTTCAGACCATTTCTCTAGTTTTTCCAGATAATTTTGAATTATAATTATAATTATAAAAGCACTTGCAACCCCTCCCAACTTGGTATCATCCACAGATTTTATAAGTGTACTCTCTATGCCATTATCTAAATAATTGAAGAAGATATTGAACAGAACCGGACTCAGAACTGATCTCTGTGGGACCCCACTTGTTATGTCCTTCCAGCATGATTGTGATCCACTGATAATACTCTCTGGGAATGTTTTTCCAGCGAGTTTTTCCACCCACCTTATAGTAGCTCCATGTAGGCTGCATTTCCCTAGTTTGTTTATGAGACAGTCATGCGAGAGAGTATCAAAAGCTTTACTAAAATCAAGATATACCACATCTACCACTTCCATCCTATCCACAAGGCTTGTTACCCCATCAAATAAAGCTATCAGGTTGGTTTGACACGATTTGTTTTTGACAAATCCATGCTGACTGTTACTTATCACCTTATTATCTTCTAGATGTTTGAACATTGATTGCTTAATTATTTTCTCCATTATCTTTCTGGGTACAGAACTTAAGCTGACTGGTCTGTAATTCTCCGGGTTGTCCTTATTTCCCTTTTTATAGATGGGCACTATATTTGCCCTTTTTCAGTCTTCTAGAATCTCTCCTGTCTTCCATAACTTTTCAAAAATAATCACTGATGGCTCAGATATCTCCTCAGTCAACTCTTTCAGCATTGTAGGATGCATTTCATCAGCCCCTGGTGACTTGAAGACATCTAATTTGTCCAATTAATTTTTAACTTGTTCTTACCCTTTATGACCCTCTTCTGATCCTACCTCATTTTCACTAGCATTCATTATGTTAGATGTCCAATCACCACCAACCTTCTTGGTGAAAACCGAAACAAAGAAATCATTAAGCACCTCTGCCATTTCCACATTTTCTGTTATTATTCCCCCCCGCCCCCACTGAGTAATGGGCCTACTCTGTCCTTGGTCTTCCTCTCTGTCAGCAACAGCAGATGGTCCAATAAAATCAAGGTAGAGGTCAACTTAATACCTACAAGTACAATTTTTACTAAGAAAAATACTGTCAGCTAAAAGCAGGGGCGGCTCTAGCTTTTTTTGCTGCTCCAAGCACGGCAGTCAGACAGCCTTTGGTGGCTTGCTTGTGGGAGGTCCACCAGTCCCACGGCTTCGGCGTACCCGCCGCCGAGTTCCCACTGAATCCACAGGACCGGCGGACCTCCTGCAGGCGCGCCGCCGAAGGCTGCCTGACTGCCGCCCTCGCAGGGACCGGCAAGGCACCCCCCGCGGCTTGCCGCCCCAGGCATGCGCTTAGAGTGCTGGTGCCTGGAGCCGCTGCTGGCTAAAAGGTCTGCTGACCTGTCCCTCCGCTGGTTTAACTGCTAGTGTAGAGGGGACAGTTTGACTAGTACCATTTCAAGACTATATTCCATTCAATCTACTTTCTATAAGTGTTTGAAAAATGGTAATGTCTCCTTTATTCTAGCAGTTAAACCAATGTTAACACCAGCTGAGGGAAGACTGTGGATGACGCTACTACTGACAGCTATTATTTATATTGAACTAGTGGAATAGTAACTTTTGAAGGGAGGTGGAGCAAAATGGTATCTGAACAGCACCACTACATTGCATTGGTGATGATTAAAAAGTAGTAATTTCTGTGAATGTTCTTAATGCTGGAACACACTTGTAATTTCATTGCATATACTAATGGAAAATCGGTAATGTTGAAGTTACATTAGGGGAAAAAATGAAAGTGACACCACAGACTGCTGCTACACAGGTGATAATGAGAAATTCCTTAAACCTCAACAGATATTTAGTCAACTACAACACCAGACAAATTGAACAATTCCCTAATTATTCAAGCAATTCATTACTATTGTCTCTCTCCAGCTAAAGCTACCAGCTTAAGAAAGAAACATATAATTAGCAACTCATGAACCCAAGGACATTCAGCAAGTCTAAATAAACAGGTTATAAGGAGCATTGTTCTCACTATCCTAATAAATAACTTCTTTTGTAGGAGTAATGACCAATCATTTGTAAATGACAATCCCACAATTATCTTTCTCTATTCAGATGTAGGCACAAACAAATCACTTAATAAATGCAAATATGTGGACTCTAGTAATCTTAGGAGTGCTTTTGTTTTCAGGAAGAGATGTCAATGAGAGTAAACAAGGAAATCAGCAGAAAACAAGTGCCATGTATCAGGTTTAAGGAAGTTAGTAGAGCAGGAAAAGGCATTTTTATCTGGATTACTTGCTTTTTTCTTTAAAGATGTTTCAGGGTTGTAGTTGTTTTGGGGAGGGGAAGGGAGAGGAGGGAGTTGGTTAATTTTTCTTCCAGTGGAAAATACAAAGTATTTGGTATATTCAGTGTGTTCTTTGACCTATGAGACCCTTGGCATGATCACACAATACAGGTTATTTAACCTGCCTCAATATTTACTACAAACATCTAGCATCGGAGACTGCTGTGCAACAGGTATGTTTAGCTCTGCTTAGTCCTCACACAGCCCTGAATTCAGCCCTATTAGGGTACACAGGCTCAGGGGCAGCTCTAGGCATTTTGCCGCCCCAAGCATGGCAGGCAGGCTGCCTTTGGCAGCTTGCCTGCCTGCCGCCCTCGTGGTGACCAGCAGAACGCCCCCCGCAGCTTGCCGCCCCAAGCACGCGCTTGGCGTGCTGGGGCCTGGAGCCACCCCTGCACGGGCTGCAAGGTAAGGCCAGAGTCCAGGGCCGTCCCTAGCCATTTGGGTGCCCTATGCAGCCCCCCTGCAGGAGACTGTGAGGGGGCCCCAGGACTCCCCGTCACCCCGCTCCCAGGATCTGGGAGGCAGAAGCTGTGGGGAGCCACTTTTGGGGGCTTCACAGGCCCAGAGTGGCCCAGGGGATTAGCGGGGGGCTGGGAGCAGCCCTCTCCACTTCTCTCACCCCAGCCCCAGCTGTGTCGCTTGGGGGAAGGGGCTGGGGGGGGAGAAGGGAGAGATTCCCCCCTCCTCCTCCTCCTCATTGGCAGCTGCGGGAAGTGGAGGAGCCCGCCCCCTCTCCGCTCTACTCCACCAGTTCCCAGCCGTGGCGCTCTGCTTCCCACCGTCGGTGAGAGCCGGGGTGGTCCTTTCCCTGCACTCACTGGTGGCTGGAAGTGGAGCGCCGCGGCTGGGAGCTGGCGGAGTAGAGCGGGCTGGGGCCAGGTTGCTCCGCTTCCCGCCACTGCCAGTGAGTGCAGGGTCACTGGGGGAAGAGGTGGAATGGGGGTGGGCCAGGGGCAAAGCAGGCAGGGAGGGTAAGAGGCAGGGTGGAGGGAGTTGTCCTGGACCCTACACATTCCCCTAGGGAAAGCCTCGGCCCTGACCCTTGCAGTGGGCACAGCCCATGGGGGGGGGGGCGGGGGCAGGCTGAGGGATAGGGCTGGTCGCCGGGGCTGGTGCTGCCACATATGCAGCATGCAGCTGCCTAGGGCACCATGAAATTTGGGGCAATTTGGTGCCCCAAATTTCATGGTGCCCTACGCAGCTGCGTATGCCTAGGGACGGCCCTGCCAGAGTCCCTACAATCAGCCATCCCTCTTCTTGGGCAGATATTGCAGACAGTTGCCCCACTCTTGTGCTTCCTTTGGGCTCCCTAAATTATGGCTGTGTCCTCTCCACCAGTGATATAGCTACCATAGCACAGCATAGCATATGAACACTGAAAGCCCAGTAATGGCCACTTCAGCACTGGTCCACTGGGAGAGGACATATATAGAGAGAGAGGGAGAGAGAGAGAGAGAGAGAAAGAGCGAGAGAGAGATGCCAACTCTGGAGACTCCAAGTTGGAATGTATACAGTGCTCCATCTTGTTTTCAATGGCTCTCACACCAAGAAAGAACACTGCATATGGAGTTCTGTAGTTTCTGTGGCCCACACTGGTGTAAGGTGGTTGCAATTTGTTTCATTGTACTACATGAACTGAATGTGACCTTCAGGATCCTGATGACAAGGAACCAGTGATGTGCTGAGCTGGGCAAAGTTTTGACAAACCCAGCTCTAAACAAATTTTATCATCTGATTCAGAAATTAAAACCTTGTTTACAATCCTTTATGTTAATACCTACCTGTTATATAGCATTTTGCCTCAGTAGATCCCTTTACAGTCTTTAATGCATTTAGCCGCACAACATCCCCATGAGGTAGAAAAGTGCTATTATACCTATTTTACAGATACGAAATTAGGGCATAAAGAGGTCATATAAAGCCTGCAGCAGAGCAAAGAATTGAACCCCTATCATCAGAGTTCTAGGTTAGTGCCCTAATCACTGGATCATCCTTCCTCTAAATTGATATACAATTAGCAAAAATTCTGCTGCAGTGAAAATGACTGTTTCATCTATTATATAACACTGAGGAATGAAGATTACAACAAGCATGGCTTCCTATATTATCATTTCATACTGAGTATGTTTGCACATTTTATCAAATTCAAGTGTAGTTTTGCAGTATCAGCCACTGATATAAATTTGTAAGCCCAGTATGGTGTGAGCTCATTGTTAAACCAGGAATGAACAGATCAGGGAGCCTGAATCTTCATTCAATTCATTATGTCAGTGCAACTTTATTGAGGTCAATGGTTTACAGCTGTACAAAACTAGTGTAATAAAGTAGGGAATCAATTCCAAAGTTCTCATTCCATGTCTACCAGCAAGTTCCTGTGTGACTTTAACAAATCATTTAGGGCCATATTTTCACCCAGTTGCTCCTGCTGAGCTGAGGACTTTTAGCAATCTGTCCATGAGAGCCAAATTCTCCTGTCATTTACCCTGGTGCGGTCCCTCTCAAGCCAGTAATAATTAATAACACATTGTTGTATGGCACCTGTCACCCTGAAATCACCAAGGACTTTGGAAAGATGGGAAAGTGGTGAAATGTAGGATCAGAGAACTTAAATTCTCATTTCTGTTACACCAACACAATCCCATTGCCTGGGTGCAAGGCACTATATAAACACCAAGTGTTGTCTGACTTGGATCATGCAGAGAAGAACAACAAGTTATTTAAGTAAGAACTGCTCTTTCACTTCATCTTGTTGTATCGAGATGGTGGTGAGTTTTGTAACTCACAAACATTTAAAGAGCAGATATTGGAATAGTGCACAAGCAATTTTTAAAAAGTGAAATGAATGAAAGCGGAGAAGTTTTGCTTTAGATGGCCAAAGGGGAATCCGGTTCATTTACAACACCAGTTCTTTTAAAAGTTCATTTAAACATAGCTAGTAAGTAACTAATTGCAATCTCCAAACTACTTTATTGGCAATTCATTTGAAACACAAGTTATGTGGTGAATGCATTTTTATTCAAGTAAGAGAACATTAATCTTATTTAATTTGTGCCTATGAGATGCATATGCCAAGGTTTTCAAGTGTAACAGATCGTGGCATATAAATTAAGCTCAGCATCTGCAGAGTGCAACCCTGTTTGATTGCTATTTGACATTTCTCTTGAGAGCTGATATACTGATGTTTTATATTCTCTCTATACTTTGGTGATGCATAGAAAGTACTAGTATTTCTAACCAATGCATTTTATAAGCTTGTACACTTTAAACATTGAATGATGGAGATGGCCATCAGTTGCTCAAATGGCAAAATATTGAAAAATTAAGCTGTCAGGTTCAATACAATTTTCCATTTAGTTCTTCATAACTGTAAACTGAACTGGGAGAGAAAAGCTTTCATACAGCTTGTGAATGGTTGTTTACAGTAATTTATTAATTTATTTGTTTCACACTAAGAACCTTTGTATTTTAAGAAAAAACTTTCCTTGCAAGCTTTATGAAAACAGCAGACAATTTTAAGAATATAACAAATGTATCCCTTAAACATCCCATTCACTCATCAAGTAGGTGCTCTTGTGATAAGGGCAGTATAAATGTAAGAAGACTGATATACTATAATTAGGGCCCTACCAAATTTACAGCCATAAAAAAATGCATCATGGACTGTGAAATCTGGTCTTTTGTGTGCTTTTACCTTATACTGTACAGATTTCATGTGTGGAGACCAGCATTTCTCAAATTGGGGGTCCAGACCCAAAAGGGAGTTGCAGGGGGTTCACAAGGTTATTTGAGGGCAGTTGCAGTATTGGGTGGTTGGAGAGTGGCGACTTCTGACTAAGGGCCTAGCTTTGAAGGCAGCAATGCAGAAGTAAGGGTGGCAATACCATACCAGGTCATCCTTATTTCTGCGCTGCTGCTGATGGTGGCTCTGCCTTCAGAGCTGGGCTCCCAGCCAGCAGCTGCCACTTTCTGGCCACCCAGCTCTGAAGGCAACGCTGACACCAGCAGCAGCAGCACAGAAGTAAGGATAGCAATACCACAATCCCCCCCAAAAATAACCATGTGACCCCCCCCCCCCAAACTCCCTTTTGGGTCAGGACCCGTACAATTATAACACCATGAAATTTCAGATTTAAATAGCTGAAATAATGAAATTTATGATTTTTTAAATCCCATGACTGTGAAATTGACAAGAACGGACCATGAATTTGGTATGGCCCTAAGTCTATAATTTTATCTCTTCCAAAGTGCATTGTTTTATGACTGAGATGAATTTAGCCATGTTGTTTCCAATGGGCTCATACTGCACTCCTTTCCTCCCTCCCCCACTCTCTCATCAAAAACTATATCTTGTTCACATTACTGAATTATATGTCCGCTAGACACTACAATGAGACTAGGATAATACCAAGATCCCAATAGGTTAAGAGTGTGCTACACTAATCCTCTGACCCAATGAGTTCTCTGATCTTTGCTTTTTGCCTCTCAGACCAAACTTAAAGAGCTTCTGGGTACAACATTGCTGCAGAAATAGCTGAACCCCAAACCTTTTACATGCCTGTCAGTGTTTAGCTCTTTGGGTGCTAGCCTAATATAAATAGTTAATAAAAATTAATTTAAAAATCACACCCCTGGTCAATATAGCTGTGCTGACAAAAGTGTTTGTCAGTACAGCTTATTTAATTCAGGGATCTGATATAAACTAAATCAGCAAAAGTGCTTTTTCGCCAGTATAAGCTGTATCTGCACTGGGGGAGGGGGTTATAGATATATAGTTCATTCACATCTCGAGTAACAAAAGTTATACCGACATAAGTGGTAGAGTAGACGTAGCCTTAGTTTAGATATTAGAAAAAACTTCCTAACTATAAGGATAGTTAATTGCTGGAACAGGTTACCTAGGAACGTTGTGGCATCCCTGTCATTGGAGATTTTTAAGAACAAGCTTGCCAACTATCTGTCAGGGATGGTCTAGGAGTACTTGGCCCTGACTCAGCACAGGGGACTGAATTAGATGATCTCTCAAGATCCCTTCCAGCCCCATATATGTCTATAACTATGATCAAGTAGCCACTTTCTAGGGCTATTGGCCTGGGAAGACCGTTTAAGCCATGTGGCTCCCTCTAATACAGGCTCCACTGATGAGGGGAATGGGAATTTGACTGGGACTCTCCATTGTCAGGGCACTGCTGCTGCTGGCAGCTACCCCTACTGCTGCTAAGGCACTGCTTAGTTTATATTTTGGGAGCAAAGGTCTAGTTTAATTCTTACTCAACTCAAATGTAATACATCGACAATAATGTCACCCACGGTAATATATGGTACATATGGAGGCTGCTTCCTGGAAGGAATCTGTATCAGGGGATTTTATTCCTTAAATTTTGAATGGGAAGAAGTGCTAGAAACAAATGCCTTTTAGCCCCAAAACATTGCCAATTGCAATCATTTCTAGGAACTCAGTACCAAACTATAAATATTATTAATTTTTCAAGGAATCACAGAACATAAATCAAAGGACTAATTAAACCATATTGTTTGTTACATGAAAAAAAATCTATTTGGAGAAAAATCAGATGTTGAAGACAAAAGGTAGTTTTGGGTCACAGTTCTCATTTGTAGTTACTTTACCTACTCAGATGTTTAAATCTGCTCATTCAGCCAGGTTACCTAATAAGCTATCATTATTGATTTTCAAGCAGAGCAATCATCATCTGAAGGAAAACTTTCTGAAAGTCACAAACAAGCAGAGAGGGCCCAGAGGCAAAAAGTTTGTGAAATCTTTAAAAGGTAGCTTAGAGGCTAGAGTTAGAGCTCTGAAATCAGACAACAAAAAACTCTTGCCTGAAATATAGATGTTCAATGCACAGAAATGTATTTAACAAAAAACAAGGGCTTAGCAAAAAATTGAAGCTAATCCACACAAAGTCCACACAAAGTACTAAAACAAGGTTCAACAAGGACAAGTACAGAGTCCTGCACTTAGGATGGAAGAATCCCATTCATTGCTACAGACTAGGGACCGAGTAGCTAGGCAGCAGTTCTGCAGAAAAGGACCTAGGAGTTACAGTGGACGAGAAACTGGATATGAGTCAACAGTGTGCCCTTGTTGCCAAGAAGGCTAACAGCATTTTGGACTTTATAACTAGGAGCATTGCCAGCAGATTGAAGGATGTGATCATTTCCCTCTATTTGGCATTGGTGAGGCCTCATCAGGAGTACTATGTCCAGTTTTGGGTCCCACACTACAGGAAGGATGTGGAAAAATTGGAAAGAGTCCAGCAGAGGGCAACAAAAATGATTAGGGGACTGGAGCACATGACTTATGAGGAGAGGCTGAGGGAACTGGGATTGTTTAGTCTGCAGAAGAGAAGAATGAGGGGGGATTTCATAGCTGCTTTCAACTACTGAAAGGGGGTTCCAAAGAGGATGGATCTAGACTGTTCTCAGTGGTAGCAGATGACAGAACAAGGAGTAGTGGTCTCAAGTTGCAGAGGGGAAGGTTTAGGTTAGATATTAGGAAAAACTTTTTCACTAGGAGGGTGGTGAAGCACTGGAATGGATTACCGAGGAAGGTGGTGGAATCTCCCTCCATAGAGGTTTTTAAGGTCAGGCTTGACAAAGCCATGACTGGGATGATTTAGTTGGTGTTGGTCCTGCTTTGAGAAGGGGGTTGGACTAGATGACCTCCTGAGGTCCCTTCCAAACTTGATATACCATGACTCTATGATTCTATGAATATTATTTCATTGTTATCATTATTATTTATATTAGGATACTGGGGTGATAGAAGCTCCCTATAAGTGGGAGGGCCATCAGTGCCCGAACCATGCCCCTCCCGAGTCCTGAGATCCTGCCTTCATGCCACCCCTTCTCACCGAAGCCCCACCCTTGTGCTGCCCATCCTCACCCAAGGCCCTGCCCTCTGCTCACTCCTCTCTGCCTCTTCGCCCACTTCGCTCGCCCTTATGGTCAGTAAAAAATGGGAAGGCTACACTTTTAAAAGTGATGGGCCCCCTGTTCTGATGCCTCTAGTAGGATAGTACCCAGAGAGATAAACCCTGACAGACATGTAAGATGCCATAGCCTTTGCACTGAAGAGCTTATTGTTTCATGTATTGGATAATCATATAAGAGGACTTCATGTTTCTAAAACTAAACTGGCTGTTTATTATGAGAGCTATTTACAGAGCTGCTGCGACTGCAGTTAGCATTCCAGCCACATGCACACAGATTGGCTCCCGGGTGCCTTCTCCAAACTCTTCCTTCCTGCAACCTGTGCTCCTCCCTCCAAGTACTATGCTTAAGCTATAAATAGATAGTCAGAAAATACAGATGTAAAACTGGTATTTTACGCACTAATCCAACATTTAGTCAACACAGGCACTTACAAACACCTTGCTCAGCTGCTGCCTAACCCTGTAGGTGCCTTGGCATCTAAGTTTCCACTGTTGAAGTCCCCAAGGTGCCTAAATTTCACCTCAGTCCTGACACTGCTGAGAAGCTCAGTGCCTAACTCATGCCCAAGCCATAGCAGGATTCGCAAAGTAGGTGTACCCCCACCTATCTTGCCTTTAGGATTCGATCTGGTAGATGTACTTTGAACAGGTCGACACCCGCACAAAATGGATGAAGGAAGAAGATGAGATGGTGGTGGTGTCTCCCAACTCTTATCCCAGTGGATAAAGCACTCAGGATGTGGAAAAAGGCCTTGAGCTTGGGTCATCTACCTCAGTTTCCTAACTCTTTTGCTATAGTGTATTCTAGGGCAGGACTTTGCCTGTTGACACTGTTCTACTGTATATAAATAACTAAAGAGTCATTAGAACAGAAGGTTTGGAACATGAGTCTCTCCCATCCCACCGCTAGGCTGTAGAGAGACTCCTCTTGCTCTCTTCTTCCCACAAATATTTTATTATTTATACACCATGGAACAGTTTCAAGAGGAAAGATTGAGAGTCCTCCCTGAGATTACCCCATAGCCCAGTGGTTAGGGCACTCTCCTGGGAGAACCAAATTCAAGACTGTTCTCTATATCAGGCAGGCAGGGGGAAGGACTATATCTCCCACATCCTGGCTGAGTGCTCCAGCCCCTGGGCTAAGAGTTATAGGGGCACCATCTCCTAATTTTTTTTCCTTGAGAAAAGACAGACCTGGCTTGGGTGTCTATTTCCAGGAGAGAGTTCATGGCTGTGCATCCCAAGTGGAAATAAGTTCAGGCTGGAAAGTGGCACCTAAGGGCCTAACTTAGGCCATACCCCTCTCCTCAGCATTTCATATTGGATAGATTAGGCAGCTCCTTGTTTAACATGCTGGCTTTTGTGACTCCCCTTTTTAGGAGCCCTGTAGATTGAGATTGTGAATTCCATCTAGGCACCTTACTGCCTAATGTTAGACGCTGCAACACTGAGCATTGCAGCACTTAAGTCCCACCTTAAGTAACTTCCCCTCATAAGAAGTCTGTGGTGAAGTAGGGAATTGAACCTGGGTCTCCTATTAGCATCCTAACCACCAGGCCACCTTTGCTCCTCGTGCTGCTCCACTACACCCACCTTCCAGCCTGCCTACTGCATAACCTGAGATCCTAGTGTAGGGAGGGGACTCCATGAAAACATCCACGTTATTGAAAGTTTCTGAGTGTAAAAAGATTTCCCTTTACTTGGCCCCTACTGCCTGATATCTCATTTATCCACCTCCCCCTATGGAAGATACACAGGATATGGATGATCCGACTTCTGTCGAGCTTCCCCAAGCAGGGCCCCACATGACATTATTTCAGTAAAATAATGAGGGCCAAATCCTACAAACCTGGATTCATGTCCCACTGGAAACAGTATTTTATGATTTTATTCAGTTTGGACTTGGCCTTCAAGCATCTGATCCAAAGTCCTCAGAGGCCAGTGGGAATTTTGCCATCTGTTTCGTTGGGCTTTGAATTAGGCCCAAGTGCAGCTCTATTCACAGGGCTCTGTGCCTAATGTCTCAATGAGTCTGTATGAATAGGCTCAATTTACATATACAAATATATTTTTAATTACCATCCCTGAAACTCACGTTCACATCATCACTGAGACTAGAGATTCATTCTGCAGTGAACTTACAAGCTGCTAACGGTTCTTTGGATGAGGCATAAATTTGACTGTACAGTGCTAAACAGGAGTATGGAGTAGTAGAATCTTATTTTTGTCACTAAAGTCAGCATATATGACTGAATATACACAGATGAGAAAGCAGGTGCCTTTTTACATAGGATTACCATATTTCAGGCACCCAAAAAGAGGGCATTGCAGGGGGGAGGAGCTGGGGGTGAGGCGGAGGAGGAAGAGGGATGTGGAGGGGGTACAGTTGGGGATGCTGGAGGGGGTACCTGCAGCAGGGGTACTCACTGGATGTGAGGGACAACGTTACTCCCTTTCATGGTGGCAGGGCAGCTGCTGCGAGTTCAGGATGCTGCGACAGCTATCAGTCAGCACCTCCTGTGGGACCCCTTCCCCAGAGTTGAGAGCGAGGGCCTCTGTGGGTGGGATCTGGCAGCTGTGGCTTGCAGGGGAATGGATCAATCAGCTGCAGATGCAGCGGAGGGACCAACTGGGAAGTGAACCAATCAGGGCTCTTTCTGAGCTGCAGCTTGTCTGCTCTGCAAAAACCTAGGACATTTCCCCTTATTTTTAAAATCCTCCCTGGACACAGAAAGGAAATAAAAAAAATAGGCTTTATCCAGGAAAACCTGGACATATTGTAACTCTATTTTTGCACAGTCACATATTTGAACAGTATGCACTTGAAGAACATTGCCAGTATCTTTGTATTGCCTGCATGTTCATTAAAGAAATACAAATAAATATTTAGTTTTGTAGAATGGAAAAAGTGAGTGAATTGCATTGGTGAGTAAGGACACATTTCCGTTTATGGGAGCAACAGGTGCACAGATCCACTTCAACTTACGATGTATCCATGACTTTGATCAAATAAGGGAGGGAGGAAAATTACAGTTGCAATAACAATGACAGTAACATACAGAAAACAACAACTGCTAATGTCTCCAATTTGTGGATAGCAGATAAGCACCATGGAGACTCCCTATTACTACATTCCACTTCAGGACCCCTCCAGGAATAGTGGAATGGCTGGCTCAGTTCTGCCATTGTCTCAGCAGAGGTCACAGCTAAGCTCTGTAACCATTACAATGGGGGGTCACAGAGTAAAGTGCAGTAATTACTGAAATCCTGTTTTTCTGGGCAGACATTTGTTCACACAGGAAGGTGAATGGGATGCTTAAAATTGCTGCTTCTTGATGTCTCCCCTGCTCCCTTTCCCCTTTTTCACTATAACTTAACAGAATACATGTCTTGTCGATGTAGTAATGGCTACATGGTAGGCTGTGGGGAAGAGAACATCTTTCACAATTGCCTTTCTTTTCCATTCAAAAACCATCCTTTCCAAAGTTCACTGGTATTTGGAGATGTTTTCTCCCCTTCTAGTACAACAAATGGGAACCTTGGAAATTTCTTTTGTTTTCTCCCAGCATCAGAATTTGTCATCTCAAAAAAAAAAAAAAAAAGAAAACAATGTTTGGAAATGCCTAGAATAACTTCTTGGCCAGATTAGCTCCTTTCGTCTCATGTCTCCCCTGTCAAAGTCCAATAAGCAGAGAATAGATGTTGAGAGACTAACGTCCATATCATTGCTAAAAGGGACTCTAATTTCACACAATATGGGATTATTTTTACAAGGTAAATACAAGGTGAGTGACATTTGGTGTCAACCCTATATAAACAATAGCTGCCCTGCAATTACAAATCTATTTCCTTCATTACTGCTGATGTCCTTAAACCCCAGGAACACCAGAGATGACAGGAAAACAACCCATTTCCTGCAAACTTTCCTGCTGAATAATTACTTCCTGTGTTTATCTGATGTGAGCTTCCTGTGGCTCATTTCCATATGTTTATCCCTCGTAAGAGATTTTTTAAGGACACCATGAAGAGAAAAAGCTTTGCAGTAGGCCTGTTTACTGCATACCTTCTCCAAGTAACAAGGAAATTAAACAGATGAAAGAAATGCACAGGGAGCCTTCAGCTTCTTTCTTACTTGTTATGTTACTAATAGACAGACTAAGGAAATTTAAACTGAATATAGTTTTCAAATTGAATTTGCCTTTAATACAACTTTTTCAATTTGCCTGTATTGTTATAAATGAAGCAATTCTTCTGTTTATATTTTCATTCTTCTTCCTTGTGTGCATAAGCCCTCTTTCCTCGCCCATTTTTCCTTCCCTTAAGGACCAGATTGTGGTAGCTGGCCACAACAAAGGCACATTACCCCAATCATTTAGGGACTGTGCAATTTCGTCCCCATCTTGCATATGCAAGCTGCATTGTCCTTTTAGAAGGTGCAGCCTGCTCTCCAACAAATGCAACCAACTCCTCAAGATGATATGGAAAGGGTGCAAGACCATGGATTGTCTCCACCTTCTCCTATATTCAGCGGGGCTATTTGAACACCCTGGTGCTCACAGAAGAAACAGCAACCCATGTGCTCCTCTTCATACTGGTACTGCAATTTTCTTTGGCTCCTTTGCACTGGGAGACCTACTTGCACTCTATCCTTCTACATCCACACTGAAGGCAAAGACAAACTAACCTTGTCTGAGCTCTTTTATAGAGCATAATGAACCTTGATGAGCATTCATCAACAGTGTTTTTCCCTTAGGGCTGTCACTACATCTTTGGGAAAAGACCACTAGAAAGTTTCACACAGAATAATACATCTCTGATTAGGGGTCCTATAAAGGTAGCCAGACAGTCAGGCAGTGGCACAGACAGCTGTAGTGGCACAGGAGCCAGCAAACTGAGCTGTAAAGAGGCGGGGAGGGGGAGGGTTGAGTGGGAGTTTGCAAGAGGAATTTGGGGGAAAACTAAGAGGCAGACAGAGGAACAGACAGGTGCGTGAAGGGTGTGTGTGGTATTCTGGCAGTTTTTTGGTGCTCGTTGGGAGTTTGTTTTGCTGTGGGTGGTGGTGTTGTGGTTTGGTTTGTGTTTCCCGGATGTACAGGAGTTAGGTGGGAAGCCTATGACAGACACAGAGGCAGCAGTGGAAGACACAATGAAGATGACTGGATGTGGAAGCTGTGGCATGTACATGTTCCTGGAGGGGGTACCTGAAAAGAGTTTAGTCTGCATGAAGTGCCACCTGATAGAGCTGATGGAAGAAAAGATCTGAAGATTGGAGATGCAGGTGGAAACTCTGGTTGAGTTTAGAAGGGGGTTTAAGCAGATGATGGAGCAAAGACATGAGGAGGCTGAAGGGAAAAGCTCAGACTTGCAGATGGAATCAGGACCAAAAAATTCTGATGGAAGACTGCTGGGTGAGGAAAGTGGACAGTGGAAGCATGTGACTAAGAGAACCAGGCAGAGGAAAAGATGGGCCAGTGAAGGAGTAATAGAGCTCAGGAAGAGCTTTGCAGAGTTGGAAAATGAAAAAGGGGCACAGCAGGTGGTTGCTGAAGGTGAGAAGGCAAGGAAGAAGAGAAGAGCAGCTAGTCCTATAGGAAGAGGGGAAGAGTCAATAGAGATAACACCACCAAATATGAGCCCCAGGAGGATACTGGATGGGTTGTGGAGGATTGAAAGGGAGAATAATAATGAAGAGGACTTGCAGCCAGAGGGAACAGGGGATAGACCAGAGAATCGCACCATCACCAGGAAAAGGCAGGTCTACGTGACTGGGGACTCCTTACTGAGAAGAATAGACAGGCCTGTAACCAGAGCTGATCCAGAGAACAAGAAGGTGGCTGTCTGTTGGGTGCTAAGATATGGGATGTGGACCTGAGGCTGAAGAGAATCCTAACGGGACTGGGAAAGAATCCACTGATTGTCCTTCATGTGGGAACAAATTATACAGTTAGATTCTTGCTGGAACATATCAAGGGAGACTATGCCGGGCTGGGGAAGATGCTTAAGGAAATCGAGGATCAGATGATCTTCAGTGGGATACTGCCTCTTCCTAGAGAAGGGCAACAAAGGTGTGACAAAATTATGATGATCAACAAATGGCTCAGGCAGTGGTGCTAGAAGGAGGGCTTTGCAATATATGGTCACTGGGAGGCATTCATGGACAGAGGACAGTTCTCTCGGGATGGACTTCACCTGAGTAAGGAGGGAAATAGACTTCTGGGATAGAGGCTGGCACAACTGATTAAGAGAGCTTTAAACTAGGAATTTGGGGAAGATGGTTGTGAGCTGTCCAGGTAATCTCCACACTGGATTTTAACATTGAGAGGGTAGAAAACAAAGTAAGTAAGGATACAGCTGTGGGTAGGAGAATGGACATAAGGAGGAAGGGTAGTGTAGATACCAGTCTAATAGTAGAATGTCTGTGCTTAATTGGGTAAAGAATGTTAATAAAGCCAAACAGCAAACATTAAGATGTTTGTACACCAATGTGAGGAGCCTAGGTAACAAAATGGAGGAACTGCAGTTACTGGTGCAGGAAGTGAAACCAGATGTTATAGGGATAACAGAAACATGGTGGAATAGTAGTCATGACTGGAGTACAGGTATTGATGGGTATGTGCTGTTTAGGAAAGACCGAAATAAAGGCAAAGGTGGTGGAGTAGGATTGTATATCAATGATGAGATAGACTGTAAAGAAATAAGAAGGGATGGAATGGATAAGACAGAGTCTGTCTGGGCAAAAATCACACTGGGGAAGAAAGCTACTTGAGCCTCCCCTGGAGAAGTGCTTGGGGTGTGCTATAGACCACCGGGATCTGATTTGGATACAGATAGAGACCTCTTTAATGTTTTAATGAAGTAAATACTAATGGGAATTCGTGATTATGGGAGACTTTAACTTCCCAGATATAGACTGGAGGACAAGTGCTAGTAATAATAATAGGGCTCAGATTTTCCTGTATGTGATAGCTGATGGATTCCTTCACCAAGTATTTGTGAACCAACAAGAGGTGATGTTAGTTTAGATTTGGTTTTGGTGAGTAGTGAGGACCTCATAGAAGTAATGGTTATAGAGGACAACCTTGGTTCAAGTGATCGTGAGCTAATTCAGTTCAAACTAAATGGAAGGATAAACAAAAGTAAATCTGTGACTAGGGTTTTTTATTTCAAAAGGGCTAACTTTAAAAAAAAATTAAAGACATTAGTTAGGGAAGTGGATTGGACTGAAGAACTTGTGGATCTAAAGGCAGAGGAGGCCTGGAATTACTTCAAGTCAAAGTTGCAGAAACTATCAGAAGCCTGCCTCCCAAGAAAGGGGAAAAAAATCATAGGCAGGAATTGTAGACCAAGCTGGATGAGCAAGCATCTCAGAGTAGTGATTAAGAAAAAGCAGAAAGCCTAGAAGGAGTGGAAGATGGGAGTGATCAGCAAGTGTTCTGACCTTATTGAGGTCAGAACATGTAGGGATAAAGTGAGAAAGGCCTGAAGCTATGTAGAGTTGGACCTTGCAAAGGGAATTAAAACCAGTAGTAAAAGGTTCTATAGCCATATAAATAAGAAGAAAACAAAGAAAGAAGAAGTGGGACCGCTAAACACTGAGGATGCAGTGGAGGTTAAGGATAATCTAGGCATGGCCCAATATCTAAACAAATACTTTGCCTCAGTCTTTAATGAAGCTAATGAGGAGCTTAGGGATAATGGTAGGATGACAAATAGGAATGAGGATATGGAGGTAGATATTACCACATCCAAAGTAGAAGCCAAACGCGAACAGCTTAATGGGACAGGCCCAGATAATCTTCATCCTAGAATATTAAAGGAACTGGCACATGAAATTGCAAGCCCATTAGCAAGAATTTTTAATGACTCGGTAAACTCAGGGTTTGTACCGTATGACTGGAGAATTGCTAACATAGTTCCTATTTTTAAGAAAGGAAAAAATGTGATCTGGGTAACTACAGGCCTATTAGTTTGACATCTGTAGTATGCAAGGTCTTGGAAATATATTTGAAGGAGAAAGTAGTTAAGGACATTGAGGTCAATGGTAATTGGGAGAAAATACAACATGGTTTTACAAAAGGTAGATTGTGCCAAACCAATCTGATCTCCATTTTTGAGAAGGTAACAGATTTTTTACACAAAGGAAATGCAGTGGATCTAATTTACCTCAAATTCTGTAAAGGATTTGATATGGTTCCACATGCTGAATTAGTAGCTAAATTGGAAAAGATGGGGATCAATGTGAAAATTGAAAGGTGGATAAGGAACTGGTTAAAGGGGAGACTTCAGTGGGTAGTAATGAAAGGTGAACTGTCAGGCTGGAGGGAGGTTACTAGTGGAGTTCCTCAGGGATTGGTTTTGGGACCAATCTTATTTAATCTTTTTATTACTGACCTTAGCACAAAAAGTGGGAATGTGCTAATAAAGTTTGAGGATGACACAAAGCTGGGAGATATTGCCAATACAGAGAAGGACCGGGATATCATACAGGAAGATCTGGATGACCTTGTAAACTGGAGTAATAGTAATAGGATGAAATTTGATCGTGAAAAGTGCAAGATTAAGCATT
Source organism: Mauremys mutica (assembly GCF_020497125.1). Classification (NCBI taxonomy): domain Eukaryota; kingdom Metazoa; phylum Chordata; order Testudines; family Geoemydidae; genus Mauremys; species Mauremys mutica. The sequence continues at coordinate 269,699,625 of NC_059073.1, forward strand.
TAGGGATTAATAACAAGAATATTTGTTATAAGCTGGGGATGCATCAGTTGGAAGTAACAGAGGAGGAGAAGGACCTTGGAGTATTGGTTGATCACAGGATGACTATGAGCCACCAATGTAATATGGCTGTGAAAAAAGCTAATGCGGTCTTGGGATGCATCAAGCGAGGTATTTCCAGTGGAGATAAGGAGGTGTTAGTACTGTTATACAAGGCACTGGTGAGACTTCATCTGGAATACTGTGTGCAGTTCTGGTCTCCCATGTTTAAGAAGGATGAATTCAAACTGGAACAGGAACAGAGAAGGGCTACTAGGATGATCCGAAGAACGGAAAAGTAGATTCAAAGAGCTTGGCTTGTTTAGCCTAACCAAAAGAAGGCTGAGGGGATATGATTGCTCTCTATAAATATATCAGAGGGATAAATACCAAGGAAGGAGAGGAATTATATAAGCTCAGTACCAGTGTGGACACAAGAACAAATGGATATAAACTGGCCATCAGGAAGTGTGGTTCTGTAACAGCCTTTCAAGGGGACCAGTGGGGGCTAAACATATATCTGGCTTCAAGACTAAGCTTGATAAGTTTATGGAGGGATAGCCTAATTTTGGCAATTAATTGATCTTTGACTATTAGCGGTAAATATGGCCAATGGCCTGTGATGGCATGTTAGATGGGGTGGGATCTGAATTACTACAGAGAATTCTTTCCTGGGTGTCCGGGTTGTGAGTCTTGTCCACATTCTCAGGGTTTAGCTGATCGCCATATTTGGGGTCGGTAATTTGGGGTTAGGGTCAGGAATTTTCCTTCAGGGCAGATTGGCAGAGGCCCTGGGGGTTTTTCATCTTCCTCTCCAGCATGGGGCACAGGTCACTTGCTGGAGGATTCTCTGCACCTTGAATTCTGTAAACCATGATTTAAAGACTTCAATATCTCAGACATAGGTTAGGGGTTTGATACAGGAGTCGGTGAGTGAGATTCTGTGGCCTGCATTGTGCAGGAGGTCAGACTAGATGATCATAATGATCCCTTAAAGTCTATGATTCTATGATCTTCTGGAGCCCACCAGATATTCATGGGTCAAAGATCTTCACAAACCTTCTGGCAGGATTCTCTTCAGTGGAAATCTGCCACCAGCAGAATCTGTGCAGCCTCCAGGGTTGTTCTTGGTGAAGCCTGACATCAGAGCAGGGGCTAGTTAGAGCCAACTAGATGATTTATCTGAAGGATGGAATCTTCAGATGGAGTAAGCTCTCATACACGACTGGAGCGAATGGGTGCATTGGCTACTTAGCTTCTTCTCACTAAAGTTGTCCATGCACCCATTCTCACCCAATAGTACAGACTCATCCACATAGCCTATACTGCATGTGAGTCAGTCAAGGTTCCAAAAAGTTCCCTATTTTACAACCTGTAATCAACTGACCCCCCTCTTTTTGTCCTATGACTCCAGAGGTGTTAATGGGCCACTCTACCTTGGTCCCTTACAATATGTGCTAACTACTTATGAGAAACAATCTGTTCCACCTTGCATTTTGCTGTGATGCTGGGAATATCTTTCCGATACTGAAGAAGTGCTCTTTGAGGCTTGAAAGCTTGTCTCTCTTACCAATTGAAGTTGGTCCAATAAACAGTATTACCTCACTCGCCTTGTCTTTCTATTTAAAAAAATAGCATTCTGGGCTATTAAAATAAGTTACCCAGGAGAATTTACATGCACAGGTCAAAGCTAATTTAAAATGGATGCTAATGGACCAGAACTTTTTGTAAAGGAATATCTTTGCTGTAGAGAGGATCGAGAAAGGCCTTCAAGCTAACCTAATCCAACTTAGGATGCTGTGTGCACATTCTTTTAGTAAGCAGAAAAGGACCATGTTATTGAGACATTCTATACTGTTCCAGATTTTTGGGGAAACACGAGAGCTACTGCTTGTGTTATATCAAATGCCTTTGTTTCCCAGGGTGACAGACAGAAATACAATGATAATGGACTGGCTTATTGGTAATATGGACACATTTTTCAAGGGATGCATTGATATATAACATGATGTGGGTTGAACTGTTCTGTAGCTTCAAGTAATGGAGGCCCCTCTGACTACTGCATGTGACTCATATACATTAGAGGGGTTTGTTCAGATTTGTCAAACCTTGTTGAAACACTGAACAGTAACAGATACTCAGCTAATAGACTATTTGAAAAAAACAAACCACTCATTCACTCTCACATAGGAACCAATCCTGCCATGAATATTTGGCAACTTACACAGTAACTCTGCATGCCAAACTTTTGCCAGCATAGCAATGTTGGTCAGGGGAGTGAGGAGATGTAATTTGGGACTGGCATAGCTGTGTCAGCAAAAAACCGAGTGTAGATGCAGTAATACCAGCAAAAATGCAGTTTATACCTAGCCAATCAGAGCTGCTCCAGGTGCTGATGGACAACTGCCCTCATTTACTGAATAGCTTTTGCCCACCTGCTCTCCATTCAGTTAGAGGGGCAGTGAAGATCCCCCAAGTGCTGTCATTTCCCCCCAGGATGGGGGAAAGGAAGGATGGGGATATCAATTGTGTGTGTGTGTGTGTGTGTGTGTGTGTGGAAGGGGTAGTTGGGTGGTGAGGAGGCACATCAGTATGTGGGGGGAGCTGCCTGTATGGAGGAGATTCTGTACTAATTGCAGTGGGGGTTTGTAATGTGTGTGGAGTCTATCAAATGAGGGGTTGTTTCTTTAACTTGTTCTGTTTCTGCAATGGTGGTGATTGGGGGTGGGGAGGAGAGGAATTTTCTAATTCATTTCATTTTAGTAAAACAAGTATCAAAATAAAGCTTAGAAATAAATGATACCTAGTTCTTATACAGCACTTGTCAATCAGTAGATCTCAAAGAGCTTTAAAAAGGAGGTCAGTACCATTATCCCCATTTAACAGAATGGAAACTGAGGCACAGAGCAGTGGAGTGACTTGCCCAAAGTCACACAGCAGGTCAGCAGCAAAGCATGGAATGGAATGGACCCTGTCCAGGGCTCCATTCATTGGTCCATATTGCCACCCCTTACAATGTCTTCACAGACAGTAGTATGGTAAGAAAATAGGGCAAAGTAAAGTCTAACAGAACTATACCAAGTCTATCAGAACTTGTCCATGCAAGTCATTGGTAGCCATTGTATAGGGAGGAGTTGATTGTAAGTGTAAACCCAACCATATCATTTAATAAAGGTCAAATGACTGAAACATAGGTTTGTTGCCTGTAACTGGGGCTGATTTCTTGGGTGAACAGTGCTCTGAGCCAGGTGATATTCACTAGTGCAGATGTCATCCTGTAGGTTACACTCAGACATTTCTTGGTTTCATGCTGTTTCTACAGAGTGATAGCAAATAGTTGCTACTGGCTAATTGAAGTAATCATCCCTTGAACTCTGACACTGCACTACTTTGATTCACTAGTTTTTCTATGGTGTGCTATTGGGAGAGGAATAATTCCATGCATTAGGATCCTTCCCTTTCTACAGAATAAAGGGTTTGGTCCAGAAGTCATTAAAGTCAATGGGAAGGCTCCCAATGACTTCAAAGGGCTTTGGGTCACCTTGGATACATGATTTATATTTTTTTGTTCCAGAGATCAGTGGAAGAGAAATTCATGGAGACTCTCAACAACAGAAATCAAGTGAGAGGGAGGACTCCCCACCATGGGCTGTAAGTAGCAAGTGTTACCCAATGTGAAGGCTAAAGTCTGTGTGTTGTTTCACTCAGGCTGGTAACTTGTCCACTTTGCAGTGAGCACACAGGCCAGACCACTTGTGTGCCGATTGTCCTCTGATGCCATCTATTCCCACAGTTCTATTTCCACAATTCTCCCCATGGGTTCAGAAGGACAGACAAGTTCTCCCACATGTCACTTGGGAAAAAAAACAAAGAGCTACTCACCTTAGGGCAGTACAAAGAACCATGGGATATGCCCCCAGAAGTCCTTGCAATGCACAACATGAGTGCAGCACTAGTGAGGGTAGAGTAACTCAGGTCTGGCTTTGCAACATGGGTGCTCATGTTTGGGTTTGGCTAACATGGATGCTCAGACTCAAGTGCCAATCACCCAAGTTAACTCTGTAGTGAAGACATATCCTAAAGGTAGTCAGTACAATCACCATCCCATCCTCATAGTGGTTGACCAGTACAGTTCAGTATATCTGGCTTACGGGATCCATTAAAAATAAGACAATAAGCTAAGAATTCTGTGCCTCTTCACTGCCTAAAAGTTATTGGAGCCTCATTATCTTTGCCCGTGCATATCCACAGATGGCTCAGTGCTGCTCTGCCAGGCTTTCCAGCATGGGGAACATTGAGTCCTACTGAGTTGGCCCTTTTCCGTTTCTCTCTAGAGACACATTGCTTTCCTTTCTCCCTCTCCTCCCCCATCCCTGCTTCCCAAAGAGTTTTTTAGAGACTTTAAGAAGTTGATTCTCTTGAGAAGAAACTATGAGAGAATGTTTAGAATTGCTGCCATTAAAAAAAAATCAATATTCTGCAGCACAGTCAGACAGCACAACAAACTTGGCATATGTATGAATTGGCCATCTCACACTATTTTTACCCAATTGCCTTCATTATCTGTGGTAATAAGACCCAGGGAAATAAGCCACATATTGATTTAATCTTGAAGCTTTTGAAAGTGTCTTGTCTCCTGCGATCACAAAAGACAAAAGATGCAAAGTGCAGTTTGGTTCTGAGAGCCACTGTCAGAGGTTCAGATACGCTTTCAGGAATAACACCCACGGAGACATGTTTTTTCTTATCCAAAATGTCTTTTGTTCCGTGGATATGTTTCACGTCACTCCAAGGCTTGTTTTTATTAAGTTTGGTACAGCATTGTATACAGCAGATTTAGCATTATGTGGATTGCAAAACACATTTTAGCTGGTGTTTTAAACTGTGGCAGCACAATGACCATGAGTTGAGCACCAAAGAATGTGGCAGGTAACCACAAGCTATAATTCTGGCAATTACAGTGATGATATTTTGAGAGACTGGATGACTGCAGTGGTATTTTTCTATTCCTTGCTAAAGTCTCTCTTCAAAGTTAACTGTTACATTTTGCTTAGCTTAGCTGGCGTGGATATAAAATTCATACTGGAAAAGTTACTTGAACTTAGTGAGGCATTTAACTTGCATGTCTTCTCTTCTTATTGCTTAATAGCATGGTGATATGTCAGTGGGTGCAGAAAAGACATGCATCCCCACCAGGGTTGTGTAGGGTGGCGGTGGCGGGGGGGCTAGTATTTAAATTATATATTTGTGTCTCAGGTATCGGTCTCCATATTTTTTTCTAAAGATTTTAATGGGCTGTTATATCGTATACTGAAAAAAATGTAATAAAACAAACCTGACATTTTCCTCATGTCTGTGTACATTATTTGTTGCTTACATGGGGAAATGAATGAAAAATAAACATTACAATTGGAATAACTACCAAATATACAGTCTTCTGCAAAGAAATATATAAATGAACAAAATTTCCACTTATTGGAAGAATTGCTGCTGCCACTAAATTTATGTTGGTAAGTGCAAACATAGTTTAGAAATGTAGTTGAATAAATAGTAGGTTGGCCTTAATGAAAACTATCACCTCTATTAATGTGGGCTTCAAACTGGACCTATGCAAACTTACAGTATCACTTGCTATACTAAACACATTGAACTAAGGTGGGTGAATGGGACAAATATGAAAGCCACGTTTAATAGGGATGGTCATATAGAGGCATCACAAAATGTATATGTCAGAGAATGGTTACTCGTAGCGGAATCAGTTTGCTCATGAACACATGTACTGTCATATTTGCCCTAGTGTTAGGCTTACTCCAAGATTCATTTTCATCTTGCCTTATGTGACATCCTGCTTGGGTATCCAGAACTGTGAGCCACCTTGTTACCCCAGTCAGCCACAGCAAGTGAGAGTTTTGCTGCTGCTAAACTACTGCGTATGTCAGCTCCCTGACACACTAGCTCATCTGCCTTACCAACAAACTTATCAAGACTCTCTGCGACACTCTGTACCCGAGGGGAACAACCTGCATCCCCATGTTCATCCTTATAATATGATTGTGTGGTGTCCAATGCAAAGTTTGTCATGTCGGGTGTCTTCTGAAGGCTCATGATAAACTGAGCATTGTTGTTATAGGTTGTAATTTCATGTATATAGTTATGAGTCTGAAAATGTGTCCTCGTGACTTAAAACAAGCCCAGGAAAAAACTCTCCAGGAGCAGAGGGGCAGTTCACACCTCATCAGGGCATATATGGGAAAAACCCAGCCCAGCCTCACAGGAACAAAGGACACTGGCCTAGGCAGCAACAAAGGATCTGTTGGACTCTTGAGTAAGTCACCCTCCCTTCCCTTGGTCACTTTGGGACTATGATGAGGTAATGGTCACCTGACTCTGCTCACCTGAAGGGAGGGGGGCCAAAGCCAAGAGAGAAGAAAGAACATAATAAAAGGGAGAGGCATTGCCATGCTCTCTCTCTTCCATCTCCATCTACTGACACCACCACCAAGTGACTGAAGCGCTGATCAAAGGGGAGAGTCTGGCTGAAGGGCAACCAGCCAGCCTGTGCTGAGAAGCATCTAAGTTTGTAAGGGCACTGAAAGTGTTAAGATCAGCTTAGAATGTGTTTTGCTTTTATTTCATTTGACCAAATCTGACTTCTTATGCTTTGACTTTTAATCACTTAAAATCTATCTTTTGTGGTTAATAAATTTGTTTCTTTATTCTACCTGAAGCTGCGTGTTTGGTTTGAAGCATGTCAGAGACTACCCTTGGGATAACAAGCCTGGTACATATCAATGTCTTTGTTAAATTGACAAATTCATATAAGCTTGCAGAGTCCAGCGGGCATAACTGGACACTGCAAGATGGAGGTTCCTAGGGTTGTGTCTGTGACTGGAGATATTGGCTAGTGTCATTCGGTTGCACAATCCAAGCAGCGGCTGGCCAAAAGTGCTCACTCACATAGCTGGGAGCAGCTTACATGCTAGAGGCTGTGTGTGAAAAGCCCAGGAGTGGGGGTTCTCACAGCAGAGCAGGGTAAGGCTGTCTCATAGAGTCGAGGATTGGACTGACCTAGCAGATCACCGGTCCAGATAACACCAGGGGAACGTCACACTTTCCCAGTCCAAATCTTGCCTTGCAACATTCACTGAACAGCAACTCCTGAGTTCCAGTCTGTTAGTTTACTTGAAGAATTATACTTAACTGTAATAGATCAGCACTGAGATGGTTTTGTAATAAAACAAAAATAAGTTGATTAACAAAGAACAGAACTTTAAGTGATAATATGTAAGAATAGAAGAAACAAGTATGTTTACAACTAAAACCAAACAAAACATGCTTTCTAGTGACTAAAACTTAATTTCAGCAAGTTACTATCTTTGTCTAAGTAGGTTTCTCACCCATAGTTGGTTTCCAGCTACTCTTGGCTTTTAGGCCAAGAGGATTTAGCTTTAATAGGCTCAGAGGGTGCAGAATGATAAGTCCCCTCAGTGATGGATAACCAAAATGGCTTTTTGCTTGTCTATATATTCCATAAAGATCATTTACTCTGTCTAAAGAGCCAGGAAGGCTTCCTGGGGTGCTGATTCTGTCCATTCCCTCTTGTGACTGTTAAGCTGTTCTTCCCTGCTTATTAGCTTAATGGTTTTGTTTGCCTTATATGTAAATGCACTTGCAGTGTCTTTTGCCTGTGATGAAACTGGACAAACAGTTAAATACACATGCCATTTGTCATCTGTGTATCAGACCTTATATCATCTATATTCCTCTGGTCTATATCATAGGACACATTCTTCTCTCATGCCCAGGTGCAAATTACTTTGCCTCTGTTGAACCAGGCTCATTCTCTGGGAGTGATATACTAGATATAGTATTGAAGATATGTTATTGAAGGCTGAGAGCTATGAATTTTTTTGCCTCAGCACAGCTGAAACTCAAATTGAAGAGTAGGACTCACCACTGTGACCCAATATCTAGGACAGATATGTCTGATTCACCAGCAGCTGAAAATGAAGTTAACTTACAGGGGTTTCCATCCAGAACTTCCTCTGTACACTCTTTTCTTCTGTGGGAACAGAATCTACTGGATGACTACCCAATACTGCTACTAATGGCTATGCTTTCCATCCATTATGCATACCTCAAGTTACAGAGGTCTGGGGAAATTCCAGATGGACTAAACTAGTACTACACATGGAGAATGGTGCTGAAGACAGAGAAAAGAAGTGTAACTTTATTTTTTTTCTTGTACTCACAGCTTCTTTCTTAACCTAACAGACTTCTTCAGACCTTAAGAGTGTGGGGGGGGGGGGAGAGGAGTAAGGGGGTGTTCCCTGTGAAAAAGTCAAGCTATTATTATTAATAATTGTAGGAATCTTCCATGGTTGTATGTATGTTATAACATTCAACATGTTTTGCTGGTGTGATATTTTCCCCAGTGTGATGTAATCAACTGATAAATACACCTCTACCCTGATATAACGCTGTCCTTGGGAACCAAAAAATCTTAGGTCTGGTCCACACTAAGAAGCGCGGTCGAACTAGGGTACGCAAATTCAGCTACGTGCAGTGATGAGCTGCCAAATTTTTAACAACGGGTTCCCTCCTCCCTCCAAAATTTTAACAACGGGTTCCCTCCTTCCCCCCCCTCTGTGGGGGGGGTCGTGCCCCATCCAACCCCTCATGTTCCTTGACACACACACTCCGAGACCCCTGACACATCCCCCCCCTTCCCTGTCCCCTGACTGTCCCTTGCCGCCCTACCCAACCCCTCCTCTCATTCTCAATGGCCCCCCAGAACCCCTACCCCATACAACTACCCCTTCTCTCTGTCCCTGAGTGCCCCCACCACCTCATCCAACCCTGCTCTTTCCTGACTGCTCCCCCGGACCCTTGCCCCCATTCAATCCCCCTGTTCCCTGCCCTCTGACCCCCCCACCCCCAAACTCCCCTACCCTCTCTCCAACACCCCCTCCCTGCCCCCTTACCGCGCTGCCTGGACGTGGCTGGGCCAGGACAGGAGTCGCGCGGCCGGAGCCGGAGGATGCGGCCGGAGCCAGGAGGCTGGCCGGGTGGAGCCAGGGAGGGCTGCGGCCAGAGCTGGAGCCGGGCAGCCGGGGCCGCCGCCACGCCCAGAACAAGCAGGGGCGGCTGGAGCCACGGGGCCAGCTGGCAAAACAGCAGGGGCGGCTGGAGCCACGGGGCCAGGCCGGGCTGGAGGTGGGGGGCCGTGTCCAGAGCCGAGCATCCCGGTAGGTGGGGGCACGGCAGGGCCGGGGGGGGTGCGGCCGGAGCCGGGCGGCCGGGGAGGGGTTCGGGGGGGGGTCGGGGACGCGGGGCCGTGCCGCAGCCGGTGAGGGTCGGGCGGGGACCCGGGGACGGGGGGGGCCGGGCAGGGCCGCGAACGCGGGGCCGGGAACGGGGGGGGGGGACGCGGCCAGGGAGGGTCGGGCGGGGACCCGGGGATGGGGGGGGCCGGGGGGCCAGGCAGGGTCCCGGCCGGGAACGCGGGGGGGGGAAACGCGGCCAGAGAGGGTCGGGTGGGGACCCGGGGACGGGGGGGGGGCCGGGCAGGGCCGCGGGGGGGGGATGCGGCCAGGGAGGGTCGGGCGGGGACCCGGGGCCGGGGGGGGGCCGGGCAGGGCCGCGAACGCGGGGCCGGGAACGCGGGGGGGGGGGGATGCGGCCAGGGAGCGACCGGCGGGGATCCGGGGACGGGGGGGGGGGCGGGTGGCCGGGCCGGGTCGTGGCCGGGAAAGCGGGGGGGGACGCGGCCAGGGAGGCCGGTGAGGGTCGGGCGGGGACCCGGGGCCGGGGGGGGGGCCGGGCGGGAACGCGGGGGGGGACGCGGCCAGGGAGGGTCGGGCGGGGACCCGGAGACGGTAGGTGGGGGCACGGCAGGGCTGGGGGGGGGGTGCGGCCGGAGCCGGGCGGCCAGGGAGGGGTTTGGGGGGAGTCGGGGACGTGGGGACGGGCAGGGTCGCGGCCGGGGAGACGGGGACGGGCCGTGGCCAGGGACCGGCCGTGGCACACGCCCCCCTAGTTTCCTACCTTAGGGTCGTCTTCCTGGGCCGGGGAAGCCTGCTTGCTTCTCAGCCCTCCCAGGCTTCCCGCGCGAACAGCTGATTCGCGGGAAGCCGTGGGGGAGGAGAAGCAAGGAGGAGCTTCATGGCAGGAGGTGGAGGTAGAATTCGCAACGGTTCGCGCCAACCGTTTGCTAAAATTAGACGCCGGACTGAGAACTTTAGCATCCGGTTCTCTGTCCGGCGTCTAATTTTACCAAACGGTTCGCGCGAACCGTTGAGAACCGTCTGCAGCTCACCCCTGGCTACGTGAATAGCGTAGCTGAATTCGAAGTACCCTAGTTTGAACTACTCACCCGTCCAGACGCCACGGAATCGAACTCCGCGGCTCCAAGGTCGACTCCGCCGCCGCCTTTTGCAGTGGTGGAGTACTGGAGTTCGAACTATCGCTTCCGGAGTTCGAACTATCGCGTCCAGATTAGATGCGATAGTTCGAACTCCGAGAAGTCGAACTCACCGCGTCGACCCGGCTCGTAAGTGTAGACTAGCCCTTACTGTATTATAGGTGAAACTACATTATATCGAACTTGCTTTGATCTGCCAGAGCGCACAGCCTGGCCCCCCGAGCACTGCTTTACCGCATTATATCCAAATTGGTGTTATTTTGGGTTGTGTTATATCAGGGTAGAGGTGTAATTAGTTTCCTTATCATAAAAGTCATATGTATCACATACATTTTGTAGTTGCCCATTCACATAAAAGCATATCTGATGTTTCAGATATTTACTAAGAACTCAGAGAATAGACACCATTTCAGATCTCTGGAAGAGTGAAGTCTTCTAAGTCTTTAGTCAGAAGTTCTTTAAATTAAGAGCAGCACATGAACATAAACTGATGTCCCCAGATAACCTCACTGTCCCTGGAATTATGAAAAAGTCCTACACAATTTAACAGAGAATCACAATTCCTCTATAGACTGTATGACCCAACCTATAATTTCTAAAGCATGGATATGATTCCTTATTCAATTGTATAGGTTTTTAAGATAAATTTTCTACAGAAGATGACTTAAGACTATAGTTTTCATCCCTATTAATTTCTTTAAGACTTCTCCATGAGAATGTAAAAGCAGCAAAGAATCCTGTGGCACCTTATAGACTAACAGACGTTTTGCAGCTGCATCCGACGAAGTGAGTATTCACCCACGAAAGCTCATGCTGCAAAACGTCTGTTAGTCTATAAGGTGCCACAGGATTCTTTGCTGCTTTTACAGATCCAGACTAACACGGCTACCCCTCTGATACTTGACTCCATGAGAATGAGCTACCAAAAACATCCTGTCCTTGGAGCATGGATTTGCAGGGAGTATCCAGTACGACAAATATCTTTTTATGTCAGGCTAATACCATCTCTTTAGGAAGATTGCATTGTGATTGTACTTAAAGTAATTAAGATTTGTCTTGAAACTACATACGTTTCTATACTTGGACATTTTAATAAGGAATGTGTCCTTGATTTTGTTAGATGGAACAATTTAACACCAATCTGAGAAATACATTAAATCTTGGCTGCTTTTTATCTTTAAATATTTAAAAATAAGGAAATGTTCTAAGTAACTTTTAGAGAGAAACTAAAATGCTGAGATTTAAGCGGTAGCTACTGTATCATGGGTGAGTACCTACTTTACAATCGTACACTTTACTGCATACACACACACAAGACCAAATCCTCAACTGATGTAAATCAGCATAGTTCTGTCAAAATCAGTAGAGCTATGCCAATTTACACCCAACTGATGAACTGGCCCATAATATAATGGATTATACAGCATTATGTCCAGCATGTGCAATTTCAAGTAATTACAAAAAGTTCTATTTAGTCAGTGCAGTACACGAGTCTGAAACTGTAATGGCTGCCTTGCAATGAAATGTCAGAGTTAATCCATTGCCATCTGTCTTTATTTTGCTCACCCACTGGATCTGATCCCACACACAGCATATTATTTTTTAAGTAAGCAAACTCCCATTGACAAGACAGACCATAATGGCTCTGTAGGAGACAATGTGGTCTGTTGTGTCAATAGTCCACAGCTTTAAAATGTGGACTATTTATATTTTAAAGCTCCTGAATTGCGCACTGAAAGATTTTGTTATGTCAGTGATCTGCAGATTGTGGATGACAAGAACATCTGCTAGCCTTTACTGGAAATATTTTTCTTTTAATCCACATTTTTTTTTAAGAAAAGGCAAGGAATGAATAAAAAACTACATTAAAGTAATATTAAGAATCTGACTTTAATATTAAATTTCAATTTCAATCCTATGAATTAAAGATGATACAGACCTGTATCATCTATCCAGCTCTCATTCCATTCTATGTGAATCCAACCTTCACATACAGGGCCTGACTCTGCCCTGCCTTCTTTCCTGTATAGCCATTTGTATATGTGCAAAGTGAGTGCACAACATGACCACATCAGAATGATAAAATTTTGCACCCACTTTGTCCAGGTACGTATGACTACAAAAGGTGCAAGGCAGTAGAGAATCAAACCCCATAGGGTATGTAGTCAGAGAATTGTAGACTATCAGGGTTGGAAGGGACCTCAGGAGGTCATCTAGTCCAACCCCCTGCTCAAAGCAGGACCAATCCCCAGACAGGTTTTTGCCCCAGATCCTTAAGTGGCCCCCTCAAGGATTGAACTCACAACACTGGGTTTAGCAGATCAATGCTCAAACCACTGAGATGTGGCAAAACAAAACAAAAAACAAAACAGCAGCAGCAAGGCTCAGAGCCCAAGTCTAGAAACTCAGACTCACAGGGCTCCCTCTGAGGCACTAAAAATAGTTGTGAATGTTTGGACTTGGACTGGAGCTTGGGCTCTGAAGTCCTTCTGCATGGCTATGTTTAGTACCTTAACATGAGCCCTAATCTGTAAACCCGGGAACCAAGACTTGGTGCCATGTTTGTTTATTTATTTATTTATTTTCGGGGGGCAGGGGGTTGTGCTACGTAGATGTATCCATAGTGGCTATTTTATATGCTAGCATGAGATACCTCATCATATTTCATGTGATGTTGTTTCACCATGAATCAATGTGAAACTCCCTTTGTGTGACTGGTTATAAACAATTAATAAAAAATACAGCCCAGTAAAATCCTACCTAAACAATCCCTTTTCCCCAGAACTTATCTTCCTTCAATCCATCTTCCCCTTCCTCATCCACAATCCACTTCTGAGAATCTTTTAATCCATCTACGAAGCTCCCACTGGCCAAACAATGTGTAGATAAGAAAAATCATTTATTGTGTAACAGGAGGTCCAGGGCTAGTGGAGATACTTGCAGACTCAGTTCTGTGCCATCTAGGAAAAGTATAACAGACTCCTGCTATGTGAAGCCTGATTTTCAGAGGTGCTGTGGGCTCCCATTTAAGTTTAAGTGGAAATATGGGTGTTCAGCACATCTGAAAACCAATCTGCGAAGATGCTGCATATCATAGAGTGCCAAAGAATTCAAGGCTGCAAATGTCAGTCTTTTTCTCGCCCCTCCTCCCACTGCCTCTGGTTCTGTGGCTCCTCCCCCACATGGTTGTTGAGGGGAATGAGTCTAGGTCTAGTGTTTACTACATATGCAATGTGGTACCACCCTCAGAAAAGCTCCATGGGAACAACTACCAGTAAATTTCAATTTCTGATCTAACAGAATTACAAAATTTAAAATACACACAACTTTGAGCAATCACTGTACTTGGAACTTCCAGTTACCTCAACTGCATCACTGAAGCAGAAGTCTGATAAGGAATTTACCAAATAAGCTCACTGTGAAAATGTGGCACCTCTTCAGGAATAAGAAAAAAAATGTAACAGGAGTTAGGAGTCCCTTCCAGCCCTGAGATTCTATGATTCTATGATTAGAAACACTCACCAGCCAGAGCAAAAGGAGATATACCAAGCTGTAGTTAGCTGCAAAATGTCCAGCTGAGGGCAGCGGTTCAGCCTAATTTAAAGGGCCAGCCTCTAGAAAAGCCTTCTGGGAAAGCATGCCTATAGAAACTTGGTGTCTATGTGCCCCAGGAGGCCAGCAGGAGTAAGGTAGTGATAGAAGAACTGCCATATGGCCTAGAGATGTGCACTAAATTGCAAGCTAGAAGACTTGGGTTCAATGCCTCCTGGATGACTGTAGTTAGGGCACATAAGCAAAGTCACTTACTTTCCTCATCTATAAAATAGAAGGTAGTAATAGTGCCCTTCTTTTATAAAGAACTCTGAGCTCTACTGGTGAAAAACCCTGTAGAAGACCTAGGCATTATTATTATGCATATATCAGTAAGTCAGTCAGTATTCATGATAATCAGTACATTTAACAGAAGTTGGGTCTTCACCTATGAAGGTGCAGAATTCTAAAAAAATGTCTTAGATTTGTGCTTGAAAGACAGGAAATCACAAGCTTTCTTTGCAAATGTCACCAAGCAGACTCAATATCTTTTTATGTCCTTCTAATGCTTGAGATATTCCAGTCTTTGAGGGCCCATCTATATTAAAGCAGTGCATCATTTTAGGGATGCTGATTGTAAGAACTGTTGGTTGCACTGCTTGTCCTTGCAACATGTCCACAGAGCAACTCAGGAAATTTATTTTGTTTTAGTTATTTTTTGGGGAGATATTTTTTTGGTTTGTCCATGCAGCTCACTTTATGAGCATTCTGTGCTGGGTGTTATAAGACTTCTGAATTATCTATCTCAGAGCTCTCATCACAGCTATCCAGAGTAGAGTCTCAGGCTCTGATTTTACCCACCTTTGCATCCCTTAAGTCACACAGGAAACAACAAGCAAATACAATACACCACAATTAAATATAGTTCTGTACTTCTTGCTGAGGTCCTATGTCTCCCAGTAGCTCCAATCTATTACTGCCATGCTCCTCTACCATTTGGTTTGCAGCTCTTGAGACAGACCCTTCTTGAGCCTTGTTTTGCTCCTTCCCTATAAGTCCTTATTGGGGTCATGGCTATTATCCACATAAACATTCTGATCCTAAAGTGGCCAGTTCACATAGATTGAGTGTAATTCCGCAAAGAATGGGCAGCTGAGTCTGTTGGTTCTTGGACTTTGCTTATTTTGCCAGATGTTAAAGTGGCAATGCTAGTGTTGTTACTGCTATTGGTAGCCAATGCCTTTTTCACTTGGAGCCAGCTCTTCAAGTTCTTAGCCCCCAAAACTGGGGCCAGAGTTTCAGATGAGCTCATCTCTCATTTAAGACACCTAAATAAGGGACAGGTTTTCAAAAGAGCTTGGCATCCAACATGCTGTACTCTTTGGAAAATCTGGCCACATAGTTTAGTGCCAGAATGGGATCTGCATTCTTCTGAAAATCTCTGCTTTCCTAGTGTAGTGGAAACAGCTTCAGAATTGGAAACTCCTGGAGGAGATCAGTTTCTCCTGTGAGCCAGTAAATTATTAACAGGTGGGTAATTTGGGGATGTGAGATCCTGTGCAGCTCCTGGATGCCCAGCTAGTGGTTGTAGCCAAGAATGTATTTTCCACCTGCACCTGGCAAGATGAGTGGAACTGTTTCTGTCAGTTAAGAACTTTGCCATGCCTTTGTCACTTTAAGATTAAGTTGCTGTAATGTGGGCTACATAAACCATTCCTGTACCTAGTACAATATGTTGCAGCCTTCTTACTAAGTGTAGTTATATGTTGGGAGCATATTAGACCAGTGCTAAGGATCTGCACTGGCTTTCCATAGCTTCTGGGTGGAATACAAGAATGTTGATTCACCTGCAAAGCCCTAAACGGTTTGGGACTTGGTTACCTGTGAGATGTTGCTTCTATTCTCGTGATACACTGCCACAGATGAGTTAATCAGAGATGCTCGAGGTGGCGGTCCCTCAATATAACTGACAGGCGGCTCCTAGCAGGGCATTCTCTGTGAGGATTCCTCAATTCTGGAAGTCACTCCCCAACCTGGTTTGTAAAAGCTCTGATTTATAACCCATCTTTTTCCAATCCTTCTTACAGCTGCTGAGGATGGTGTGAACTGAAGAGGATATATTTATGTGCAGTCTTTTATTCATGTTTATCTTGTGATTTTAATTTGTGGGATAGGTGTCCACAGGACTGGGTGGCAGCCATAGATCCATTTTAACAACTAAAGAAAAATACATGATTGCTAGATGAAGAGAGTTTTGTCTTCATGCCAGCAGCTGCATTTTCCCTGTGGATATCCTTATCTGACAGAAGAAACAGCTCCTTTCTCAGATGGTTTAAGAATTCAGAAACCAGGACTGAGGCATTGCATATGGGTTAGCAGAACTGCTGCAGCTGCTTATGTAAACCTGGCCTCACAAATTAACAATGAAAAATATTCCTGTGAAATCCCCTTTGTTCTATCAGTCTTTTTGAAAAGCATCTATTGACCAGTTGAATAATTTCTCTAGCTGTTAATTCAGAGGGTGTGAACT
The DNA here is from genome assembly GCF_020497125.1 of Mauremys mutica. Taxonomy (NCBI): domain Eukaryota; kingdom Metazoa; phylum Chordata; order Testudines; family Geoemydidae; genus Mauremys; species Mauremys mutica. The sequence continues at coordinate 269,716,145 of NC_059073.1, forward strand.
GATCTATTTGCAGAGGATTTCCATCCACTATCAATTTCAGAGCAGTTGGTAAGATTTTTTTTTCCTACACAAAAATTCAACACAAACCTAAAAATGAAAAAAACATTGGCTGAAAAATTGGAAGTTTCCCTTGCAAAAATTGAAATAAATTATTTCATTTCAGGTGAAATCTCAACTGCTTGAGCTGCCGCCATCTCTCAAGGGAGTTGTATGCCCCTCATCTATGCCTCGTATCCCCATTTTCCCCCGTGAACCACCTCCCTGGCAGGACTTATTTGCCATGCTGCATCACAGCGTCCCTGCTTAATGACCTCTCAAAGTGCATCCTGGGAGTTCTATGTCTGTGTTGCATCATGAGAGATGTGGTCAGCTTTGGAGCCTGGTACATAGAGGAAAATGGTGTATGAGGCCCCTGAACAACAACTCCCATAAGGCACCACAGCAGTTCAAGAGGATGTGTTAAACATCAATCCAATCTGAAATAAAGCTTTTTGATTAGGGAATACGAGGCATGATGTGATGTTTACAAATTGAAGGTTTTCGTTTATAGCAGACTTTTTTTTTCAGCCTCAAACTGAGAATTTTCAGGTGTTTAGATTTTCAACAAAAATTCAAAAATGTCTGCAGAAAGCAGACCTTCATTGGAAAAAAAATATTAGTCAGAAACCCCATTGACAGAAATTTTTTGAAGAGACCTAATAAGTTTGGCACTGAGTTTGCCTTGTGAATTCCTTGGTTATAAACCTGCAGTTAGAGGAACACTAACAATAATGACATTTACTTTTAGTAAATGACAGTACATTTACATTTACTTTCTAGGCAATATGGGCTTTGAATCACTTATTTCATCTAAAAAAGTACTTAGCAAGTCCGATCCTAGCCCCCACAGCAACAACCCCCTCTACAGGTAAACACACAGTTTATGTGTGTGAATGAAGGAGTGCTCTGCATATTCCATTCCTCTGACAGTTTGCTCATCCAGCAGCCTTTATATGAATACACTAGCCATGTAAGGGCTGCTGAATTGGGCCCTATTAGCCTCCCAGCAAGCACAAGGGCATTGAATTCCGGGGTGCAATCAGGAAAGAACCCAAGTGCATCTTGGCCAGACTGCATTAGCTAATATGTTTTTCTCTTTTTTTCTCCACAGGAAATGGAGATTCTTTAGTCAAAACAGGGGCCTGCCCTGATGCATCCACCTTAAGTCTCTGAAAATCTCTAATGAGCAAGCAAGCAGGGCACATTTCTTAGATTGGGAGTAAGGTTGGGAGCTGAGTGTAGAGAGAAGGAGAGAGACAAAGAAGAGGTGAAGCCCTGAATACAAAGGAGGACAGATATGTATGGGGCACTACATACAGAAAGAGAAAAAATGAACCTAAAAACAAAACAAAAAGATACTTAGAAAACATGTTCTCTTCATTCTGATGAACTATCCTTGAAAACCTAATGTTTAAATCCTACAGTTTCTTACGTGCTTCATACAACAGGTCTATGCTGTCCCTAAGCATATAAAACCTTTCTTATAGCCACTAAATGCTTGTTTGTTCTTCCACTTCTCTGTATGGTCCATAGGGCTTGAATTATATAATTCTCCACAAAATGAGTAAAATGTTTCCCTACTGAATCCCAAGGACTGTCACTCAGCTCTCTCCCATTTTAAACAATAGGTTTTGGCATATCTGCTTATCACACTTCCAACTCACTTGGAACTGAGGACCATGGAACTCCATTTATCTGACTCACATAGATCCTTTAAACACATCTGTAACAGCACTACTCCAGAAGGCAGGGGAGGCGCTAGGGATTTTGCCGCCCCAAGCAGGACAGGCAGACTGCCTTCGGCGGCTTGCCTGCAGAGGGTCCGCTGGTCCCGTGGCTTCGGACCTCCCGCAAGCGTGCAATCTTCCTAAAGGGGTTACTGCCAGGGGGCAACACCCCAGGTCCGGGGAGGTACACGGGGGCCAACAGCAAGCGGTAAGGCAGATCACCGGCCTGCAGAGGGTACTCTGGCTGGAAATCGAGCTAATTCCCTGAGAGACCAGCAGGAGGCGCCGCAGGGGTGAGTCTGCACGCTTACAGATGCATAAGGAGACTGCATTTTTACCAGTGTAGTGTTTCTGTTGGTGACAGCCTCTTTCTAAAGGGGTCCTAAATGGGCCACAGTCCACTCCAAATTGTACTGGGTCTCCAGCACGAGTCATAGGATACAGTTTCTTTCCCTTTTTTTAGCATAGAGGATTTGTGTTCCTTTTGTGTGGTGACAGAAGCGCTGCTAGCTACTAGGCCGCTACCTGGGAGGTGGGACGCTCAACAGCCTGCTGCCTTTCCAAAGCTGCCCCCTATTGAGGGGCACTTTCTCCTTTTACATTCCTTCACCATTCCTGGCATGACTTGAGCCCAAAGCAGGTCCTTAACCCCTTCCATGCTGGTGATGGGTTTATACACTCTGTCACAGACACATTACATGGACATTTAAATTTTCAGAGACTAGTGCATGACAGATACCATTACAGCTTTCTAGGCACAGGCATTTAAAAATATTTCTTTATTGTGTAATATAAGTTTGCCACTTCAAAACAGGGAACTACTGTCACAATTAGCTACTAGAACATGTTATTTTCTTTTAATACTAAAAGGATTATATTCACAAATGCTACGGAGTGGGTTTTTTTTTTTTTTTTTTTTTTTTTTTTTAGTAATTTAGAGGAAATAAAGGAAAGGTGTTGTGGGTTCTGAGCATCTGGTTTCTGTTTCCAACATTCCTATATTTCTAAAAGTTATTATGTACTGGTTTATGGGGCCAAAGAGGAACAAATGATACATCTGTGTAGTCAGAATGAATCGTTATGTGAAAGCAGAGTTCCCCCTTCTAGCTTCAATTGTTTTCCGAACTACTGTAGGCTCCAATTACCATTTTCCTTTGAATGCTTCTGGCTCATCTTATTCTCAGTTCAGGAAGCAGATGAATAGAGTCAGTGTTGTTTCTACTGTGGCAAGGAGGCAGCAGTTCATGCTGGAGAGAGGTGTGCTGACTTTGCAAACACACAACAAAGAAAAATCACCTTTAATAAATAATAATGGAAGTCACCTCAAGATTCTGGGAGAACACAAGGATTTCAGCAGAGTGGGGAAATGGCATTTTCTACATCCCTATTTTTTGTCTATAACAATGTCTCGTAATTAACAAATTTCTATTTTCTGCATAGAACTGAATTTTAATGCAGCCACCAGAAATATCAGGATACATTTCAGTTCCTACACTCACAGGCTGGTAAATCGACTTTATATTTTTTTAAAGCAGAAACTACCATCATTGCAATTTAACTTACATTGGTTTTAAACCAGTGTTGCCCCATTGACTTCCATGGATTTACATAGGTTTGAATCAGGAGGATGTGAGAGAAGAATCAGGTTCACAGCATGTCCTTCTCAGTCCAGTTTCATCACAAACACACATATTTTGTACCATTTAAAGTAAATATTAAGCCCTATTTTTTTTTAATAGATTGCAAAAAGTCTCTTGCCTTTAATCATATAACAGTCACGTGATTGCCTGGTTGCAGTATTTTCTATCTGTCCATCTTGTTCCATGAAGACTAAATCCCTGATCCTGAAAACATATTTAACTGTCCACAAGTGAGTAGTACTGAGTTCAATGATTCTACCCATGTAAGTAAATTAAAGCATGTAAATAAAAGTTTGCAGGATCAGAGTATTGAAATGCTACATGATACATGTCTGCAGAGGTCCCCATGTATTAGTTAAGGATGCGAATCCACCAATCTGTGTTCTCTCATGGAGACTTTATATTTGTTCTTTCCTTCTTTGCTGTTTCTTATAGTTTTAAAGTAACCTAGACTAAAAGGACACATTTTGCACTTTGTATATGAAAACATAACGATGGCAACTTAAATCAGCCTGATTTGAACTGCTGATTGTCCTGTGTAATAATCTTAAAACTGGAGCAGTGAAGGGCAGCAGAGGGAGCAGTGTCTTCTCTGTCAAAGGTCTGTGACTCTAGATGCTCTTCTTCCATCAACATATGCCAGACCTAATCTGTGGTCTTTATATTATCAAAGCTCTAGATTTTTTTGTTTTTATTGTAGTCTACATGGTTTGTGGTGGGTTTATTTTTTTTATTGAATGCAGGGGATATTAAGGATTTACATTCCTCCTTTATTTATTTATATGGTTTGCCACTTACCAGTTAAGGAATCTATCAAGTCATGTGTCTAAAGAGGTATTATTTTATTGTCATTGATGGTGGACCCAGATCTGAACACTGATCTGAACTCCAGATACGGATCTGGGTTTGGATCCAAATGTACAGTTAAAAAAATTAACTATAATATGCTAACTTCAATCACCCTAAACTGTGGGAAATTTGAATGCAGGTCTGGAGTTCAAACAACGTCATTCAGATTTGAATTTTTACTTCCACCCATTGTAAATATACAGATTCTTGGCCAAAAAGCACAATTCAAAGTGAAGAGCAAATGTGGCCTTTACAGTCTCCTACCTCTGAGACCATTCTGAGTTGGTCTTAATCTGGTATGTACCACCTAGCCTTTAGTTTATTTGGTATATCCTTGCCTCTCTTCCTATGTCCTTACATTTTTCAGCTACACTGTTTATCATAAAAGTCCAGTGATACCCATGGAGAGACCTTATCTTCATGAATGCCTGTGAAGTGCCGGTCAGGCTATTGCCACTAGATAATCTGAATCTGGAAAATGCTAGGAAATTAAAATTAAAGTTGACATTTCATCTTTAATTAACAGTGCTGCATGCTTTTTATTGCTCATATTCTGACAGTAAATCATGGTGAAAAATATAAGCTCCTACTATATTACTACCTTACATCACAATGATTTTAAAAGTATGAAACAGCTTTAAAATAACAACATGTGACATTCACATGCAGTGCAATGGGGAGGGGATAGCATGCATGAGGATAGCACGATGGGGTTCAGACTGTCAGCCACAGGCGTGTAAAGATCTCGCTTTTCTTTCTATTCACTCCAGCTTCTGGGGTTGAGTGTCAGGGCTGAAAGCTTTCAAGTGCATTGGAGGGCTTGAATTTACTTAGTTCCCATGCAATGCTGTTCTTGCTGTCCTGTGTGGGGGCTGTGTGTGTGAGGAGGGGGAATGCCATTTGAGAGCACTGTTGTGGGACTACAACAGGGAATATCTGTTGGGTTTTCCACTGACCCATTATCCAGGGACTCCAGAATATGGGTGTGACCATAGAGGCTTCTGTCCTAACAGCAGCATATGCTGCAGCAGAGCATTCTGCCTCCAGGAGCTGCCTCTGTATGGTCTAGTCGTTCTCCACGGTGTCTTTGGTCATGGCAATGCTCTTCTGGGTGATAGCCACAGACAAAATGGACATCTGCCTGTCTTTCTCCCTCTCAGCCATTAAACACCCCCACCCCACCCCACCCCACCCCACCCCCACAACTACCACCACTGCTCAATCATCTTTTGGGTTTTATGTGAGGAGAACTCCAAACATTTCTTCTTTGGTCCTCTGTTTCTTCCCCCTCAGGTTGGCAACCACTCAGCTATTGATAGAAGCCCCGTCCTTGACTATCTCGCCAACACTGCTGCAGTAGCTGGGGGAGTGAAGAAAAACAAACATGTAGTTACAGTTCATATTAGTGTTATTGCCAAGGAAGCAATGATAAATAAATTCTGCCCTCCAATTCTGAATCCCATCTCCTGAGATTTGTCCCAGTCTTGGGAGACTTCAGGGGTGGTGACAGTCCTTGCTCCCCTTATTTGTGTGTGCCCCAGGCACCAGAGGAGGAAGCACGTGCCTGGGGCAGCACATGATAAGGGGCGGCATTCCAGCCATTCTTGGGGCGGTCCAGTCTGGGCGGCTTTTTTTTTTTTTGCTTCAGCAGTTCGGGGGGCAGTCCGAGCAGATTTTTTTTTTTTTCGCTTGGGGCGGCAAAAATGGTAGAGCTGGCCCTGGTGCACACAGGTGAGCTGAGATGTTGGGAGTTGGTCCCCTTGGTTTGAAGCTTGCAAATAGCATAGGATCAATAATGGGAACATCCCATAGGCTGAAATTTGTTAGCATAAATTATTCTACAAGTAGTTAGGAGTAATGGACACATTTGAGGAAATCAGAATCAGTGTGCAAACAATTCACACACAATAAAACAACAAAACAAAATAAAAAACCCTCCATTTGTTCACTAATTTGAACAGCTAGGTCATTCATGGAGGTAACCTATGGCCAAAATTTTCAGTTGTGCATCTATAGTTTGTGCTGAGGACCTCTGAAAATCAACCCAATTTTACTTAGGTGCCTAAATATGGATTTTATGTGCTTAAGTTTAGGTAATTGAATTTGTGAATTGTATTCTACTTCTCCCTTATTTATACAAAGACACTTTATGCACTCTGGGGACCATTTATTGCTTCATTCTGAGAAGTTAGCTTTAACCTTTCTGATATAGACATTATGCCTAACTCGTTGCAATTAATTTTAAATTCAGATCAGGCTAAAATTTTAAATCAGCTTTAATAATGCAGGCATAGTGGCTTGTAGATCTGATATATACAATGGGCCATCATCTACATGCGTTGGCTGAACTCATTTTCACCTACATTCTTACCTTGGATTTTCCCATTCTATCATGTGACTATAGCCAAAGTTTCTGGGCAGTTTCATACAAAACTGAAATTGGGGACGGACCATGATGTTAAGGTGCTTGATATGACAGAACACTCTGTTTCAGTAAAGAGGAATTGTATCAATGTGTAAAAATTGTGACATAATATTATTCTAGTATCTTACATTTAAAGAGGGGAAATAATTGCTATCCCTAAAGAGCCCACAATGAAGTCAGTGGGAGTTTCACATGTAAAGGTCTTGCTGGATCAGGCCCTATGTTTAGAAGGGTCACGTCACTCAGCACCAAAATGTACTCAATTTTGGAGTTTCCCATGACACTACATGACAGTTGAAAAGAGGGAGCTTAAATCATTACTGGCAATTCTATTGGCATTTGCATTATGACAATGATTAAGTGAACAGCAATATAATAATAGTCTGAAAATGGGAGGGGGGATCTGAATATATGATATTTAGCAAAACTGGAATTTAGCTAGGACCCTGGGATGCCATCCCTACTCATGTAACAATATCAGGGGTCTTTAGTGACCACAGTTGATCAGAACATCCCTGAGTGACGTGACCCTTCTAAACATAGGGCCTGATCCAGCAAGACCTTTACAAAAAAACACAGCATGCTGTTGTACCATACTGGGGCATTGGCTCAATACTGTCTCAGGGAGAGGCTGTCATAACCTGCACTCCCTGGAACCCTCTGTCTTTTCCTTTTAGGTCTGCCATACAAATACCCCTCTGAGGTAGAAGGAAGAACAGATGTTCCAAACTCACAATACTGCAGGCTTTTTCTGCATCAACTCTATTTTTGCAATCTGGTCATTTTCCTGGCAATAGAACTGATCGACTGTCTGATAAATCTCATAGGGCCTGATTTAAAGCCTATTGAAAACATGAAAAGAGTGCTCTTGATGTCAGTAGGCTTTGGTTCAGGCCCTTAAGGATAGCAAGAATGGTCTAGCACTTTAACCACAAGTCAGAGAGAGTCAGGTAAAATAGGTTCTACTCCTGGTTGGGCCACAAACCTCTTATTGACCTTTGGACAAGTGACTTGCCTTCAATAAGCATCAATCCCCTCAATAGGGATAATAGTTAGTTAACTCACAGCAATGTTTTGAGTCTTAATTAAATATTTGTAAGCAGCTTATGATCCTGGACTAAAAGGTGCTGCACAATGGCAAAATATTTTATGATTGTTAGAGGGCCTATTTTTAATAAGCCTCATTTGATTATAATGTATTATCCTCGAGAGAATTCATCCATTTTTTTCAAAACACTTTCCCATGCAATCCATCATAATTAGTGATATTGCTCTGTTATTTCTACAGTATTTACCTCCCCTGCCCAAGTTCCAGAACAATGTAATTAAAGCATTCCTAAGAGAACTTGTTAATGAATTGACCTGAAATGCCTTATTAGACATTCTATATTAAACTTACTTTTAAAATCCCCTGAAAAGTTGTGTGTTTAACTGGAAATCCATCAGAATCAAGTGCTGATCTTTCTCCCTGGGACACAGAGGATAGGCCAGTACAAGGGAATTTAATTTACATCTCAATCCACCACCTGGGGTGAATCCAACCCAACAGGTGCAACATTAACAAGAGTGACTAAGGTAACATGGTGGTAGGTTTGTCCCTGATCCTACAATGAGGTGCCTGTAGATGGATCTCTGCACTCATATGAAGCCCCACAGACTTCACTGGGGTTCTGAGCATATCTTATTGCAGAATCATGGTCCTAGTAATCATTTATTAACCTTAGCATTTGTGATTTGATCTCCCACACTCATGGTACTCTCTTTGTCAACAGTATTTAAATGTCACAAACTCACAGAGAAAGTTTAAACTTTACTAGTAACTTTTCATTTTATTGTGGCTAGAACATTCTTTCTGTTTGAATCCTAGAACTAGAACTCTGGATATCTTGGGAGAAAACAAAACAAAAAGATCTTGCTAAAAATCTTCACAGGTCTAACATGCCATTTATAACACCGGCAGTTTGGTTTTGTGGCTATATTTCTTCTCACACTTCTCTAATTAGAATGAATGAAAACCATTCTTTTCAATATTTTTTTTCATATTCTGGATTCTTGCTATGGGAAAAAGGGAGAAGCAAACAGATGTTTGTGGAATTGTAATGGTGAAAAAGAGAAAGGGCCATTCATAGATGGATTTGGAGAGGGGAAAGAAGGCTGGTAATATAATAAGTTGGAGTACATTTTCTTATGCCTTGGGGAAAAACATGGGAGTAAAGCAAATGAAATGTGGAAGCAAACAAAGTTTGGCTGCTTATGTCATAAACTTAAACGTTAAAACTAAAGTCACTTTCATATTTGTGCATCAATGCCAATTGAACTCTAAATCATTCTACCTTTGTACCTGGACTCAGTAGTGGATCACTTTTACTTTTTCAAAATTTAACTAATAAATACTATTGTTCTGAGGTAAAATTCAAATATACATAAATGATGCATTGTTCTGGTGTTAATAACCAAACCTTGATATTTAGCAAAAACGGGGATATGTTTGTAGGTGGCTCTACAGTGCAATAATCTTAAAGTGCCACATACACATATGGCACTTGGAAGAAGTATAATTTTCAGTAAGTAGATAATTTGACACTTATCACACTCCCCAGCTGTGGATGTTGTCCAGGACTGTCATTCTTCTCAAGTATTTATAAGTGATGAGAAAACTTCAGCATGTTTGAAGCTTACAGTGACTCTGAATAAGCACCAAACTCTCTGGACTCTTATCTGAATTGTCCTAATTTACTGAATCTACAAAACTGGCCAGAATGTGAATGAGATTTCTAGTGGGACATCCAGTGTCTTTCTGCTGAGATTAAAGTAAGAACAACATTGAATAGTCTCATTGGATGACACTCCCATGGCCTTCAATGAGGCCAGGATTTCATCCATTGCTTTGAATCGGATACACATGTGCATATAGTAAGGCATGCACCCAATCTGTAACAGAACTGTGAATGCAGCCAAGAGTCCTGTGGCACCTTATAGACTAACAAACGTATTGGAGCATGAGCTTCCATGGGTGAATACCCACTGCGTCGGATGCATGTCAGAGCTATGAATGATATAGATCTATAGATTTTTAGGCCAGAAAGGACCCTTAGATCAACTAGTATAACACAGGCCATAGAATTTCATCCAGATGCCCCTGCATTGAGCCCAGCAATATGTGTTTGGCAAAAGCATAACATCCAGAAAGAGATCCAGTGTGGGAGGCCAATGGGACTGGTAACAGGCATAAAGTTAATCTCATGTGTAACTGTTCGTTTGTGGGATTGGAACCCAAAATTTTTATTGGACTAGACCTTTCTTCCAGGAAGGGTTTAAAGGTCAGCATCAAGAATCACAGAGACACATTAAAATTATTTTAAAACAAGTGAAAAAGAAACAAGAAAAATGTGACCTGAACCTTTATTGAACCTCAGAAAAGGTGTGGATGCAGCACTGGGTGAGTGTTTGGGAAATGAGGGTGGCAAGAAGGATTTCTTATTTATCCAATCAAGTTCACCCTCCTACTAACCCAAGAAACAGGTTAAGGTTTTAACTCCCTGGCTGCAACGATTTGCCCATGTACTTAACTTTAAGCACATGCATAAGTCTTTGCAGGAGTGGGGCCTAAATCTGTATGCCAGATTTCAATTATCACATGAGATGCATTGTCTACCCTGAAACTTTCCCAAACCTTTTTAATTTTCTGCTTCCCTTCCCTTTCAACACAAACAACCATAGTTACATGCAGGGCCGGTGTAACCACTAGGCGAACTAGGTGGCCGCCTAGGGCACCAAGATTTGGGAGCACCAAAAAGTGGTGCCCCCAATTTTTTTTTTACACTATTGCTCCCGGCGAGGGGATGGGCCGCTCGCAGCTGCGTTAGCACCTAACTCTGTGGGCGTCCTCTGCAACCGCGGGCCCCTCCGCCGCACCCCACATCACTGCCTGCTCGCGGCCCCCTGCCAGCCTGGAGCCACCTCCTCCCCAAGTCCTCGGGCTGCTGCATCGCTCCCTAGCCTGCTCCTTCCAGATCTGGCAGTCCTGGACCCACTGCTGCGGCAGCGGCTGCTGCCCAAGGGCTGCTGGCTGCAGATCAGAGCGGGTGACATCAGCCTGCCTGCAGCTGGCCCTATTGACAGCAATGCAGCAGTGGGAGGGAGGGCGGCAGTGGGGGAAAGGAAGAGGAGATCGTGGCCACCGGTCTGCCTGCAGGGGTGGATCATAGCCCTGCCAGAGGATACAAGGTTAAAGAGCTGCAAAAGTGTAACCATCCCCAGCAAGTGCCACCTTTCAAGGCTTCATCCCTGTAGCCCTGTGGAGCAGGTAAACAGAGCCCCATTTTGGGGGAAACTGAGGCAGAGAACAGGGACGTGACTTGCCCAAGGTCACCCACGGAGTCATTGTCAGAGTTCTGCTTTGAACACAGGAGATCGAGGCTCCTACTTCTGCGCTGGCTCAGACCATTAGACCAGAGGCCTTCAAGCCCTGAGCTCTGCACCTGCCCACACAAGGTATTAATCTGGGATTCAGAGGCAGCACACTGAAAGTTTTCAGTGAAGAAACATGGCTGCCTTGAGCCCTTATGGCTACAAGGAAAATCTTCCAAAGGTGATGGGCATCTAGCCGACACAGTTTTGTCTGCCTGAGTCTGCAGACAGCCTGGGACAACAGCTCTAGGAAATGCGGAAGTAACTGTTAAGTCTAATTACGACACCGTCAGAGACAGATTTTCATGTAACATGAGTGACCAGTTGCAGTGGTGCACAATCACTGTAAGTGTGCGAGCAACTCAGGTTAAGTGCAGCTGAACCCTGGGCAGGCTGCAGCACCCAAGAGATTTTTGTTCTCCCACTGAATGACAGCAGATGCACCAGTAACTTTACTGGGTAGAAGTTTAGTGACCACATTAGGGCTATATCTTCCCCTCTCCCATCATTGGGCCAACTGCCCTTCATCATTCTCCTTATTGCTTGTATTGTTATTGATGGGAGATTTGATGTGGACTGAGGGGTGTATCTGGACCTGTCTTTGCAGGCTCAGTCCTGGCCCAGCATTCGAAATAAATTGCCCTGAGTTTCAGAAGTACTGAGAATCCTGGAGTTCCCACAGACATCGGGGGAACCACAGGTGCTCAGCATCTCTAAAAATCAGGCCCAGAATGACACTGACACGTCTGCCCTGGGCCAGAGCTCTCTGAGTAAGGGGCTTCAGCAGCGGTTGGCATAGGACAGAGTAAAGCAACCAGGATGGTCACGACGAAAGCTGGAACTCCTGTCTTTGCCTCACACCTGTGGGGAAGACAGGCCTTCAGACACCCCCTCCCGCCTGCATTGCACTTTCCAGTCCAGGAGCAAAGAACCATTTCACACCTTAGCTCTGGGGAGCTGAAGCCCAGAACAGGGAAGTAACTTGCCTGAAGTCATCCAGTGAGTTGGTGCCAGGGTGGAGAATAGAAGCCAGATCCCGACTCCCAGCTCCGTGCTCTGATCCCCAAAACAGCCCTTTCCAAATCCATGGGGGGGGAGGGGCAGGAGGGACTCTAGCCACGTGCAGGAGACCCAAAGCCATTTATTTTCATTACATGTGTAGACTAAATAATGAAATTAAGATTTTTTTCAAGCCAAACGTGTATTAATTCTAATGAACAATGCCACATTATGCAGTATTCGTTTTTGAAATGTTATAATAAACGATGCTCGGGGGGGGGGGGGGGAAGGTGGAAGTTTCACCTAGGATGCAAAAAATATCCTTGCACTGGCCCTGGTTACATGGGCATTGGTGGTGGAGTGACTGCTGCTGCCATTCATCGAGCTAGCATCAGGGCTGACAGCTTCAGATATTTCTCAGGTTTCTATGCTTTCAAAGTGTTTACTTCTGCTAAATACCAGTAAAACCACAATAAGCTCCAGAAACCTGTTGAGCTAACATCTGCTGCTTAGAGCCTTTCCTGAACTCCAAGTTTAATATAAACTCAATCATTTATTTTATGTTCAGCACAGCAGCTACAAAAATACCTTAAGAATTTTAGTATGACAATAGTTAAATATCAATGTAACATTTTTTGCTAATTTTTCTCTCTCTCTCTTCCCCTTCTCGTTCCCCTGCCTCATGGACATACTTAAAAAAATAAATTATTGAAATACAGCAAGGGAAAAATTGAAATTCGGGATGCAGGAAGAACAATTTCATATGCATACAGCAATACTCACTCTATGGCATTGTAAAGTATTTCTCATTTTATTAATTGGAATGACCCCAAGAAATAGAACCAGTGACTCCTGAATTTTCCAGAGAATGAATCTTTTCATTTGAACTAATGGTAAGTTACCCCCAGAAAATTGAGTTTGCGTTCATAATGAAGTTATGAAATCTACTGCTGAATTCATTAAATTGAAACAACTTTTATTTCATTATGGTAACAAACACTGCAAATTAATTTTCTCAACTAGGCATCAGTGTGGGTTTTTTTTAATAGAGAACACTATTATGTGTGAACAATTAAAATAATTTACATTTGGAGAACATTGATTATGAATGATGTTATTATCCCATTAATGTGGCAAAGCCAATCAAAACTGAATGTTAAGGAGTTGAAATTGTGCTTTTAAAATAATAAGAAAATGATGTGCAGCTGTAGAGAGGAGTCTGGAACTTTCGTATGAAACGTTGGCTTAGACGGGCACAAACTATTAGCAAAGGTGCACTGTCTCTTAAGGTCTAATTAGGTCCGGTGTACGGTAAGACAGAGAGCACCGAACACATAATTACCCACTGTGTACTAGTCTTGTCTGTTTTAAATATTACTTTTGCTGTATTTAATTATGTGTGGGGAAAAAAACAAATGCCACTTTACCTGTGTGATCTTATCCAGTGATCACTGTGCCTGGCAAGAAATGCCAGTGTTTTAATACTGAACAGAGAACAGATGCTTGGGGGTGTAAACTTATGGCTTGTGTGAAACCCTGATTTTTTAGATATTACACAATTATTTTCATTTTTTTTTTCATTTCCATCCCTACCAAGATCTTCTTGCATAGGTGAATTATTGTCTTCAGTTGGATCATTCATTTTTGTTAAACTGGAAGATGTATGTGAAGCAACCCTACAAACCATTACAGAGATCCAGTAATAAGGAACAGGGCAATTTAATGCAGATACTATCATGTGCTCCCCACCACTCCAAGGTTCCCCATAGGGATACTTTTCCATAGGCCCATATGACTAATATTGTAAAAAATGCAGTCAGCCATTGACTGGCAGCAGATAAACCCAGCAAAAACCAATTGGCAATGACATGCATTACTCCAGTCTTCGTAAGTTTTCAAACGTTATCCTTGAGGACGTATCTGGCCTGAAGCTATTTCAGCATATGCTCACAACCTGATATAATGGTCAGAAAAGTAAACATAGTCCATACCAATAATAATCTACATGACAGGCTATATAAATAGTCTTCCCACTACCGGTGGCAAACCTGACAAGAAGACACGTGTCCTGACACTTGACCCAGGTATAGAACACTTGCTGTCATCATGATCCTGCCCAATGAAATTGTCCCCCTGGAAGCTCTGTCTGTACCCATGTATGTTTAAGGCCCTCAAGTATATTCATGGAAATTTATACTAAGCCAATGCCACATCAGGGCACCGAGCAAACCATAGAGTAGGATTAGTCTATAATCCACCAAAATGATAGATTATTCTCCACTATCTCTGATTTCTTTCCTTGATTGGTAGCTAACCCAGCAAATTCCTGCCTTCCTGCAATGGGTCCTAGCACTTACTTTTTTCCTCTATCAATTCCTCCTCAACTTTTGTAGTCCCCTAGGAGTAAACAAGAGGACCACTCTCAAGGTCTGCACCTAATTACTTACATGAGTGTGTGATTTCTTATTTACTGTCCTAAATTGAATCAGCCATTTGCCTCCTTGTAATGATGACGTTGTTCAAGCCTCCTCATTCCACTACACCAACCAATAATCAAAAGTTTATTTTAAGACAGATGCTTGCCCTTAGCAATTTTTTGCATGGCAGTTCTCTGCAGTGTGTTTGCAGGGAGCATAACAGGGATGGAAGATGAAGGTCTGACATACCCAAATGACACCTGAAGCAGAATCGGTGAGGTTTTGTTAGGAGTAAAACCAACATTCAGCCTCTCATGAGAGGCTGTGAAAAGATCAGTGTACTGAGCTTCCAAGAGCACAAGCCTATTTTATGTGCCCCTATATTGTTTTAAAGAGTGTTATGTTCATTTGTACTTGCCATTTCTAAAGAAGGGGTCAATTTTCATGGGATTGCTCAACCCATCAGTGGCACTTCCCTTTTCCTTACCAAATTAGGTTTTTATTTTGGAAATAGGAAATGTATTTTGTTAAGTCCAAATATTACCAGCCTCTTCCTTTGTTCTGCTGTTTGGGGAATGCCTTCATGAAGGAATGATCTTTGTGTTGGTGGAACATGACAGCATTTGGGCCTCTCCTGATGCCTGTTGGTAGCAAGTCAGAAAGTTTGTTGCCCTGTCCCCTGCTCCTGATAATTTTACCTTTACATCTGCAAAGTGTACTGCACTAGTTGACAGTAGCTCTGATGACATGCCACAGAACATGCAGTAGTCCCGGAGCCCCTGCCTATTCTGTGTCTTGTAAATCAACACCTTTCCCTTGAATGTGGCTATGGACAGGAAGTCAGTATGAGCTGCAGAGTACTAACATTGTATGCTCTCTCCTGCCTGTTCTCTTTGGGGATTTCCTCGCCATTATATGCACTGGCTACAGCTTCCATGTGGCCCTTGCCTTCAGTCCCACATAAGGTCAGTTACAGTAATCCATCCTGGAGGTGATGAACCCATGAATCACCATAGGTAGGTCTTGAGAGGAAAGGAAGAAGTCTTCTTTTCAGTCAAAAATGGGAGAAGTTGTTATTAACCACTGCAAAGTGGGTGTCAACGATGAGACCAGAAGGTCCCAATGCTACACACAAAATAGACCATTGATGAGTGTCTGCCTTTGACTGGCAGAGAGGTCATGGCAATTCCCAACTCTGCAAACTACCTTGCCATTCTTATTAGCTTCAGCTTTTTCCTGGATGAAGTTAGAACCAGCAGTGTTATATCTAGGTTTTGGCCTCCTTCCTGTACCGAGAGAGAGAGAGAGTGAGCTGGTAAACATCACCATCTACATGGGACGAGAAGGATTGGACTTTCTTTCAGTACAGAAAAGAAATATTTTGTAGGCAGTGAAGCAGCTGAAATTAATGTTTATGATGAAAAAACAATTTACTCAATCCTTGTGAACACCCAATAGGATTAGTGAGATAAGTAAAGATTTACACTAAGTAGAAGATCCCTCTCTACACCACGCAGTCAGGAACAAATATATATTTCCCTGTTTATTGCAGTAGATGAATAATTAATTGCTGGCCTGGAGATTACATCTATGCCATGAATGGTACTGGGGCAGATCTTCAGCTGCTGTAAATCAGCCTAGCTTCAATAATGTCAAACACGATTCAGTTTGGAGCCTGGAACTTTTAGGTGGACACAGGAAAACACACACATGGATAGTATCAGAGAGGTAGCCGTGTTAGTCTGGTTCTGTAAAAGCAGCAAAGAATCCTGTGGCACCTTATAGACCTTAAACGTCTGTTAGTCTATAAGGTGCCACAGGATTCTTTGCTGCTTTTACACATGGATAGGTAACTAAAGACATACAGCATTGTATTCTATGTTTTCATCTTTAAGAATCTGCAAAACCATTTTTCTTTTTACATAAAATAAAAGTAATATTTATAATTGTGCCCCGGGCAACAATCAACATAATGACATCAGGGAAGTCCTCACATGAAGGAAGGATTTCCCAGTGAGGCTGGCAGGAAGAGATTTTATCTTTGGACCAGAGACTGCATTGAGATTAATTTAATAAAAAATGGGTCAGGCAAGTAACTGAAGTGGATGTCAGAGAATTTCAGAGAGTGGTTTAAAAAAAAAAAGTTGAACTCAAACACTCAAAATCCCTGTGCTGGCTCAGAGCTGTATTGAATTCTTTGGGCATACTCTGAATGTCCTGAATGAAATTTAAATAGTTCCTTTTGATGTTCTATTATCCCCTAAATTTTATCATGTCTAAGCTCCCTATTCCTTCTCTATCTTTTAAAGATGAATGAATAATAAAAAAATACTGTTCTGTGAATATTCATTTGAATTTTGAAATGACTTTACTTCTTATTGGTTTGTTTTAATGAACATTTTTGCGGCCATGTTTCACTGACAAAAATATTTGTGGCTAGTGAATGTCAAAGTCATGCCACATATTAGATTTGCACAAACAAGTATTCATGCCAGAAGTGCTTGCATTGCTCATCCAATAAGAAAACAGAAACTATACCAAGTGCTTTACCAAACCAGTCACAACAAATCAGCACATCTTAAATTTGAAATATTCGTCATCAGTAAAACTTCGGAAATGATGTTGACTGCATACATTTAAATAATGAATGCATTTGACTATATTGTGATTTACTTGTAGATTATCCAGGAACAAAAAATGAAATGTTATGAGTACATTATTTCTTGTATATTATCCTTTCCGCTTCAATATCTTTAACTGCACATGAGAGAATCAAGTTGCTATCACAGCAGGGTTACTGTGAGAGGCCCTGGTCCCTCCCAATTTTCATATCAGATATGCCCAGTACTAATATGTCCATCCTGGCAGTCTCGTGCTGATGTTTCCCAGATGTGGTTGTATTTTTGCATACTTGGACCTTGGTCTCATCCCTTTCCAAATAAATTGAGGACTTGGTTGACACCTGACAGCACAGCTGAGAGCACCTCCACAGGAGCAGACCAGGAACTGAGTTAATGGCTTCACAAAATATAAGGCCAGAAGTTACCATTGCAATCATCTAGCCTGACCTGTATAACAGGCCATAGGACTTCCCTGAATTCATTCTTGTTAGAACTACAACATATCTTTTAGAAAAACATCCAATCTTATTTTTAAAATTGTGGGCGATAGAGAATCCACCACAATCCTTGGTAAATTGTTCTAATAGTTAATGACCCTTACTCTGAAAATTTGGACTTTACTTCTTGTCTAGTTTCCAGCCATTGGATCTTGTTATACCTTTGTCTGCTAGATTGATGAGCCCATTATTATCAAATTTTTGTTCCACATGGAGGTATTTAGAACCTCTTAAACTTGTCTTTTTTAAGCTAAATAGATTGAGCTCCTTGAATCTTTCAGTATAGGAATGCTTTCCAATCCTTATTCACTCTTCTCTGAACCCCCTCCAATTTATCAACATGCTTCTTGAATTGTGGACACTAGAACTGTACACTATATTCCAGTAGTGATTCCACCAGTGCCAAATACAGAGGTATTGTAACTCTGAGAGTCACAATTTGATCTTTTTTCTCCCCTTGCTTCATGTGGCTAGGAGGCTGCATCAGCCTTGGTGCAGCTCAGCTGTGGATCCAGAGGTAAAAGTAAGCCGGTCCGGTCCGGCATACTGGCAAGAGCAGGTACGCCATGCCGGACCCAACCGGCTTCCCCAGGCTGGGGATTTAAAGGGCCCGGGGCTCCCTGCAGTGGCCAGAGCCCAGGGCCTTTTAAATCACCTTCCGAGCCCTGCTGCAGAGCCCTGGGGTAGCGGCAGCAGGGCTCTGGCGGTGATTTAAAGTTCCCAGGGCTCTGGCAGCAGGGCTCAGGCAGCACTTTAAAGGGCCTAGGGTTCCTGCCACTGTGGGGAGCCCTGGCCCTTTAAATCACCACCGGAGCCCTGCTGCCACTACCCCAGAGCTCCGGGAATGAGGCATGGGCGGCGCTTTAAAGGGCGGGGCTCCCTGCAGTGACTGGAGCCCCAGGCCCTTTAAATCCCCATGGGAGCCCTGTCGCCACTACCCCGGGACTCTGTGGGCTATTTAAAGGGCCTGGAGCTCTGCTGCGGTAGTGGCGGCCAGAGCCCCAGGCCCTTTAAATTGCCCCTGAACCCTGGGGCTCCCAGCTGCCTCTGCAGCTGGTAGCTCGGGGGGGGGGGCGGAATTTAAAGTCCCTGCCTCCTCTGGTTGAGACCCCGCCTCTTCCTGTTGAGGACCCGCCCCTGCCCAGGACTCCAGTATACTGGTAAGTCCTTTAATTTACTTTCACCCCTGTGTGGATCTGATATATTGGCAGGGGTGGAGCCAAGGCCCTGCCCACTCTTTGTTTACCCGTATGGGAGGAGGAGTAGCAACATGGTCTAGCAGTGCAGGGGTTAGCAATGTGGCCAGGCCATGGAAGAAAAGAAACGCTCCATTTATTCCCCATGCACTGGTGCTTAGCACTAGCCCACAGCTGAGTTATTAGAGAAAAAAAAATCCACTCTTTTAAAATAACTATTTGAAGTACTTGTTAGGAACCTACGATAAACCTTTCCCATCTGCTTAGTGCCATTTTAACATCAGCTACACCTGCAGTCACATTATATTTTTTAGCAAGTTTTCTAAGTCCTGGTGAAATCTTCATACCCAGAGAATTCAGTCCTTTTCTAATTCCTCTGGTAATATTCCATATCCTGCCTTTCCTTCACAGGATGGGACATTTGTGTGACAACAAGGCTATGTTCCTATGGGGAGAAGGTGTTTCAGTTTTAACGAATAGTTTGCCAATCATCACCATGAGCTCCCTGGAGTGGCAACAGATAGCTTTGTAAACAAGACATAATTTTGTTACTTGTAATGTTAAAGTCAGCCTGAGCAGCAAAGAAAAAAGTCACAGTAAATGATTTAAAATGACCAATTGCATAAGATCAGACAGAAGAGCTCATTAGAAAAACTTTTCATATGATTGAAACTGTTTTTCCCCCAAATATTATTATAATTACAATAGATTCTGAGGGGGAGTTTATTTAATGAGCAAATACCTAATCAACATTACTGATTTATTTTCTAGCTTGACAGTTTTGCAATTTGGAGTTTCTATGTAGAATGCTGAAAATGAGGCAAAAGGGACTCTTCTGTTTCAATGTGATCCTATGCAACCTGATGTACACGCCCTTATGCTATTAATGTGCCTTACATACAAATTAGACTCACTCTTGGGAGCAATGCCATTCTGATTTGAAGCAGCAGCAAAATAAGATGTTGATTTCAGGACCTCAGAAACTGGCACCAGTTTTACCAATCTACAAAAGATATTAGGAAATGACCAAGAGATCTTTAATAGGCCTTTCAGGGACTGGTTGGTATTTTTAGCAGAGGTCTGGGAATCATTATCCTTAGTTTCTATTCCTGGCTCTATCACTGACCTGCTGATCTTGAGCAAGTTGCTTAGAGCACAGCCATCCACAATGTGTTCATATCTCCCTCCAGCTCCTGGCTGTCACAGAGACCTGGATCTTTCTGTCTGACCCTGCCTCTGCAACTGCCCTCACTTACAAGGTCCTCTCCCTCTGGTGGTGCTGGAGGTGGTGGGCTTTTTCTCTCCTATTTCTGCTGATTCCAGTCCCTCCTTCCTTTCCCTTCCCACCTTTCCTGCTTTTTTTTAGCAGCACTGCATCTGACTTTTCTCTATTGTGCCCCTCTGTGATTTCCTCTCTGATTCCTACTCTTGCTTCTCATTCTTCCGCTAGTCACAATCTGCCACACTCGTCGTTATTGACTTCAGCTTCCATTTGCACGACCCATGTGACCCCATAGCTGCATGTTTCCTCACCTTCACCTCTTCATTTGACCAGCAGCCCTGGTTCAGCTGTCTTGCTCACAGAAAGGGCTCTTCACTTGACTGGGTCTTCACCAGGCACTGCTCTCTCTCTCCAATCTCTTCCTCCTCTCTTGTAGTAGTAGAATTTTATGTTTGTATTAATATAATTTAAAATAAAAAAATAAAAAAAATAATGTAGCATGTATTAAATGTATTGCTATATGATTTAATCATATCTTGCCAGCCACCTTTTTTAAATAACAAAAAGAAATGGCCTAATGGACCATTGGTAATACATCAGCCAGAATCTGTGTCTGGACTGATTTCAAGACAGTAACAGACCTTTGAGGGTCACCAATTTGTTGTAGGTTTAGCATTTTAAAACAAGTAAAATAATGCAATAATTGTCTTTCTTTTGCATTGCAATTTAATGTTCCTATTCAAAATGTTCTGTGTAAATTAATTCTGTTTTGTGTGTGAATAAAAAATATATATGTTAAAAAAGAAATGTAAAGGCCATCGCTAAACCAAATGTACAAAAAAGGAACCAGAGACAGATGCAAGGGTGCCAGGAGGTTGCAACACGCTCCTATTAAAATGTCAAAGAATGGCAAATTAACAAATCTAAAAATAAAAGAAGCACATGTCAATAAAAACAAAATAGCTATAATAAAAAAAATTAAGAAAACAAGCACTTGTTAAACAACAATTAATTACAGTAGGGATTGGCAACCTTTGGCACTCAGCCCGCCAGGGTAAGCACCATGGCAGGCTGGGCCAGTTTGTTTACCTGCCGCATCCACAGGTTTGGCCAATCGCGGCTCCCACTGGCGGCGGTTCACCGCTCCAGGCCAATGGGGGCTGTGGGGAGTGGCAGCCGGCACATCCCTCGACCCACACCACTTCCTGCATCCCCCATTGGCCTGGAGCAGTGAACTGGCGGGCCGCAGGCCAAAGGTTGCCAATCCCTGAATTATAGCATGACGGAGCAAAACTCATTGGTCCCGATTTAAAAAAATCACTATATAAACAGGGTGCCTTGCCATAAAACTTTGGGTTCATCCTACCAAGACTTCCCCGGAGCATTGTGTTGCGACCGATGGAACCTGGCTCCTCCCTACCAGTGATCAACCTAGCTGGCCACTAGGTTGATCCGAACTAGTAACTATAACATCAACTGGCAAGACAGTGTGCATAGTGTGTGTATAGATAACTAAAAAATATATGCTAACTGCTGTATTCTCAATAAATGTGGCGTATTGCCTTCTCCGCCTATAAAAAATCTCATGTGCTTTGTATAAGCATAATATTTTTGGTGGAGAATTGCAAAAGGGGGAAGAATATGCACTGTAATTATTGACAATATTGCTAAGAAGGCATACACTTAAAGGTGATCGATCATTCAGATGTGCACACCCCTGGCCTGTCCCAGCATCACCCAGCAGTCAGTCTCCCACCTCCTATGCCCTATCACTCAGCTTTCCAGTCCATCAGCATTGATAGCTTTTCATCTGCCATCAGCCCCTTCTTTCCTGACCTCTCTCTTTCCTTTTTCCCATTGATATGGTTGTCGATTCTTTCCAGACTTCACTCTCCTCCGACAGGGATTCTTTTTTACACCCATCTCCCATGCAAGGACCATCCTGACACCTCTCATCCCTGCTCACCCCAACATCCACTTCTTCCTCTCCTGCTCTTGGGCTGCAAAGTGTCTCTGCCAGAAATCCTGTGACAAGGTTGACTTCTACCACAAATTGGTTCTCTCCTCCTTCAGTTCTGCCATCTTCCTAGATAATTAACACTACCTCTACAATTTAACTGAATCTCCTGCAAGTGGACTTCAGACGATTTGGTCTGTTTAAAGTACAGAAGTTTGTATGAAATGAAAATGAGCTTTCTTTCCACGCAGTTTTCATGACTGATATGTTCAGTACACAAATAGTAGAGGCATATAAAAACATGTTGATTATAATTGCCTGCATTTATCTCAGGTAGCATTGTGTCAACATTTCCACAGTTCAATTTCCATCCAGTATCCTAATGCTGCTTATAGGGCTTTATCTCTATGCTTGAATTCATTAATAAGTTCCTAGGTAACTCATTAATAATTATCCAAGTTTGTATTAATAATGTGCAAGTTCATGAATAATGATTTACTGTTACTTGTCTCAGTAATGGTAACAGTCATTGAGTCATAGAGTCTAAGGCCAGAGGGACCACCAGATCATCTAGTCTGACTGCCTGCATCTCACAGGCCACCAACATCACCCAGCGCTTGCACACTAAACCCATGGTGTGGCTGTGCACTGGAGGGTCACATATAATAATTTGACCTCACACTTATTACATGGTAAGTATAGGCCACATTTACTACTTTTGATCAACCACACTTTTTGTGAACCTGGTAACTTAAAGATTAAGTCAACAGAGTTATGCAGTAACAGGGATGAATTTGGGATAAAGTTACTAAGATAATTTACATTCTGTGCTATTTCTTATACCACACCAATCTCCATCATATCTGAATGCTTTCCAGTGCTGCACTACATTTATTTTTTACTGTGCCTGTGTTGTCTTTTTTTCTTATACATTTTGATTAATAATATTATTATTTTTTTTAATTTGGGGAAAGTCTGATAGCATATTTTCTCAGTTTATTAACAACAAAATTACAAGTTAACCATTTATTTCAAGGCCCGTGGATTAAGAAAGCATTGTTAATGATGTGTTAGCTTTCACATGCGTAATCAGCAATGTCAATAATTAGCTAGATTGGATCTAAGTGATGTGATAAATGAGATACTTTGTTTTAGGCAGAGAAGGTTCTTTCTGAAGGCTGTTCTATTGTACATTGTTTTCCTTTCAAGCTGGAATCTTAACTATAGAAATAAACCTGAAAGCAGATGAAAAATCACCTGGTTTGGAGGTTCTTTACTAATATGAAAATGGGCTGAGTTTGCTGGACAATTTTAATGAAGTTTTCAAATCTAGACTTAGTTCTAAGTAAATTTGGGTTGAGCTGTGGATGCTGAGGAAGAATTTATGGGTTTGGAGAGAAATAATGTGAAACTTGGTGATTTTTGTATAATTTCAGCTCTAAACCAGGCAAAGCTTAGCAGGTTAGGCTTAATTCCTCTTAATGCTTTTGCGTTCATTCAGACAGGAAATTCAGAGCAAAACTATAGATGATTAACTGATGTGAACTGAAATAAAGAAAAGTGAATGTGAAACTCCTGTGAACTGAAACCAACTGCACACTTTTCTCCCTCCAGTGGGGATAGAATGACAGACAATATTGTTTGGAGCGACTTCAATGATCAGCTTTAATGTCTTTGTATTAGAACTGTGTTTAAGTACTTAACAATAATCTATGCATTTAGTGAATCACAGTATGGGTAAGTTGACAGTTGTTTCACTATATGTAGATAGTAGGCAAAGAAGGAATTAAAAACAAGGAAGGCCATTGATTCTACAGCGTCCTGCCTTGAAACATGTCTTCCAGCAGTGATAGAAACATCAGAGGAAACGGAACAGGGCAGTTATTGAATGATCCATCACTGTTGTCCAGTCCCAGCTTCTGACAGTCAGAGGCTTAGGGATACCTAGAGCATGGGGTTGTGTCCCTGACTATTTTGGCTAATAGTTGCTGTTTTTAATAGTTTTGGGGGGAGGGATAGTTCAGTGGTTTGAGCATTAGCCTGCTAAACCCAGGGTCATGAGTTCAATCCTTAAGGGGGCCACTTAGGGATCTGGGGCAAAAATCAGCACTTGGTTCTGCTAGTGAAGGCAGGGGGTTGGACTCAATGACCTTTCAAGGTCCCTTCCAGTCCTAGGAGATAGGTATATCTCCTATTATTATTATAGCCATCAATGGACCTATCCTCCAGTAACTCATCTAATTCTTTTTTTGAACCTAGTTATACTTTTGGCCTTCACAATATTCCTTGGCAACGAGTTCCACAGGCTGACTGTGAATTGTGTCATGAAGTACTTTCTTATGTTAGTTTTAGACCTGCTGCCTATTCATTTTATTGGGTGACCCCTTATTCTTGTGGTATGTGAAGAGGTCCTGGGTGTTGCATTAAGCGTAAATGACACTGATTCCATCCATGACCATAATCAAAGAATCAGTGCCATTTACACTTCACACGACAGTGGTTGACTTTGCAATTCTAGCAATGTTATTTTAATGTAGTTTTTTGTTTTTAATTTCATAGTTTTCTTAAAAAAGCAAAGGGAAATAACAGAAATTCCATCAGGTGGCATCATACTGACTCCCACATGGATCATCAGCAGTGTTGAAACCTTTAGATCCATTGCACAGACCTCTGCCAATTTTGCTATTGGAGTAACTAACAGCAGTAGTAGGTTGACATCCTGTATGTGGACCAGCACTGGGGGGCATAGGACACTTTGGCAGTGAGTTTCACAGATATTTGTTCATAGAAAAGGAAGGATGTTAAGACTCAGGAATCTTGGTCCCATTCCTGGGCTTGGAGGTCAATGTGTTATATTGGGCACAAACTCTTCTGCCCATTCCCTCCAGCTTGACCCCAGTAGTCCCATCCTCTTCAACCTGTCCCTGTCCTAATTCTGTCTCTTCCCTACCCCAGCACCTCACCCTCATCCCACTTTCTCACCTATGTAGTCCCAGTCTCCAATCCTTAGATGTCTCATCTCAGTCCCAATCACCGTGCCCAGCCAGACCTAGTTTTCCCCTTCCCAGTCACCCAGGATCCCACCCACTGCCAGTCTCCTCTCTCCCATTCTCAGTTCCAATCTCCTCATCTAGCTATTTTAATTCCCCCCCTCTTGGCTCCTGTCCTGACCTGTTTATCTCCCCCTCCTCAGACTCCTGTCACTCCCTCTTTCCCCATCCTCCATGGTCTCTGTTCCCACTGGTTCTCCATTCCAGGCTCCCTCCCTGGCATCCTCATACAAATCCAGGGTCCCCCTCCCCCACATACATGGCTCATAGTCCCAGTCTCTTTACATAGCTAGTCCTGATATTCACCCTCCAGCTCCTCATCTGATCTCAGTCTTCCCCCATCCACTAGCTTCCAGTCCCAGATTTCTTAGTCAGCCAATCCCAGGCTCCCAACCTCCCAGTCCTAGTTTTGATTCTCCCTGCTCCAGCCTCTGGTCCCAGTCCCCGCCTCGGGTTCCCTATCCCAATCGACTCCCAACAAGGACTTCACTCTCAAGCCCTCTGCATTCGTAATCAGGCATGTTTCTCCTCCATGCTGCCTGGGTGTTGGCAGGTGGAGCATTGAGTGCATAGGAGAGAGAGGCTCCCTGCTCTCAGTTCTATTGCCTGCCCCCTGCATGACCAGTTACAGCTGCAGTTACAAGGAAAGCCCCACTGATCTCCAGCATTCCCTGTCTGGAGCAGCCTCAGTGTTAATGGAATCTTCACTCTCAAGACCTAGCCAGTCTCTAAGAAGGTGGAAATTGCATTTTTTTTCAAAGGCTTATAGTTAATCAAATGGTCTTAATGAGGGCAAAAGGCACATCCCTGAAACAATTACCAGCCCCAGCCAAATTTCAAGTCCCTACTCCAAAGCACTGGATGGAGAGGGGAGGGAAGCAGTCGAGCTACTCAAAGAAAAGGTCTCTGGAATTTTTTAACATGGACAAAACAACCCTTTTAGCTGGCAGTTGCCAAAACAAATCAGCCTGAGGCTGATAGATGGTCAAGTCAAGAATGTTAGACTAAGTCTCTCAACCATTCAACCCTTTAATAGCTGAGGGAAGGGCACTGTGCAAGTTCACCGGGGAACCAGACATTCCGTGCTGATGGGTGCAGTCTGCAATTATGGCCGACATCTTTTAACTGGCCACAGTGGCAAAGAAGGGCATCGCAATGACCCTGTTTGTGATCATTAACGGCACATCTGATCACTCCACATCTCAAGTGATTGAGCTTTATCCAAAGATGGCAAGGAAGGTCAAAACCAGGGGGCTGGACTGTTGGATCTTTCAGGAGATACACAACTTGTTCATGCCCCCTGATTATACCACCTGGATATCAAGATTCTTTAGGGGAACTATCCAAACAAGGTGCCTTGCGTTGAGACGGTGGCTCGGTGGATTAAACACTTCTTTAAACAGGGTAGCTGTGGCATGTCTTGAACCTTAAGGAGCAAATTCTGCAAGGTGACATGTCAACAGATGTTAGGAGGGACAATGTTGGACAGGGCTGAGCTAAGGGTACACCATTTACATGCCCAGGAGAGATAGTGTGGTTTCGTGATAAGAGCAGTGGACTGGGAGTTTTGCCATTGACTTCAGTGGTGCAAGGATTTCTCCCCTGATTTCTGCTTCTGCCATTGGTTTGCTATGTGGCTATTCACCACCCTGTATTGTAGATGCTTAAGTAGCTACAATACATCCATCAGCAAAACTGGGCAAATCATTTTCTTTATCTCTGTTGTTCTTAATAATAATCTAAGTATTCTAGATCCATCTGACTTTGGCTACAGTAACAGTCAGAGACTAGCTAATCCTTCTTGTTTTCATGCCAGACTTTATTTTTGAAAACTGCATTGTCCTCTCACTGCTATTTTTAAAAGGAAAGAAAAAGAACTCTGTCCAGGTATGTTCAGTAAAGGATGTCTGCTGCCTCAATCTTAGAGATTTTATGCATTGTCTGTTGTATGATCTTAAATCTACAGGGGATATTCAGTTCCTGAGTACAGTTATGGAAAAAAAAATGGTGCTGATAGTATTGGCAGCCATTCAGAAACTACCCATGGCAACCTAGCGTGGATCAGATTCATCTGAAATACCTCCCTGATGTTATTCTATAGTTTCAAGTCCAGGCTGCACTAAATTCCTTGAGAATGCTTAGTATAAAATGTAGGGATAAACCAAATTTTCAAGTGTGTGTGTATATTTTACTGCTTGTGAAAGATGACAGACCCCAGCCACTGAAATCTTCTCTTTATTTACAGTGCTGGTAGCAGCAATGCAATCTTCCCCCTATTGTACCATAAATTTGTCTAAAATTTAAACATGTAAGGAGCAGCTATGGGGAAAAGAGTAATTTTTTCTCTACACATCTATTCAGTTCTTGGTCTCTGTGCAGATGCTAGAGCGGAACAGGAAATGGTTTTCCCATCTAAGGAAAAATTTTTGAGATTTTGAAATATTTCCCATCTGAAATAAGGAGGAAAAGTCAAAATCTCAGAAGTTTTCGTGGAATAACAATCTGGAAAAAAAATCAGTTTGGGTCAGTCAAAATGCTTCATTTCAACATTTTTTAAAGGTTTTGTTTCAGTTTGGACCTTTTTTATTTTTAAAAAAAACCTATAATTAGCCTAAATGTAATTCTGGTCACTTTAAACCAAGATATGAAAAAAGGGGAAAAAATAATTCTTGAAAGTGTCAAACTGGGATGTTTTTACAATTTTGAATTTTTTCCAAACATTTTTTGACCAAAGAGATTTGTCAGACCCGGCATTTTCTAATGGAAAAAATGGTTTGCCAAAAAGTTCCCGAGCAGCTCAACTATCAGCGGTATGGACCAACTGTGAACTGGTCTCAGGAAAAGAACCAGTTTCCCATAAACCAATTTAACATCACAAAATCTTTGATCACTATTGACTTGGCACTGGATTTGAATCAGTTTCGTGAAGGAGAAAAACTCTGTAGTCCATTACCAATCTTCTGAGCCATTCAACTCCCACTCGCTTCTGACTAGATGGGTACGTGACTATCTATGCTGCACCTAACCGTGGAATCTCTTTTCTCCATTTCCTCTAAGTTCAAAGAGCTCTTGAGGACATTAGCACAAGAGGGAACTACCTATATTTTCTATTTTGTCAAATTTTCACATAATAATTCAGCAAATTTAGCAAAATAATTGTAGCAAAACTGCAGTCTATATTATGCCCCTTCTCACTAACGCTAATTGCCAGAAAAACTATGGATTCTTCTCTGAGGTTGGGCATTACCCAGTGGTGCAGTCATTTCAGAAAGCCATGTCTTGATAAGTTATAATGTTTGATAAGTTATCAAGACTGATTAAATAATACACAGTTCAGCTAGCGTGTGCAAACACAAACTGCTTGTTTACCTCACATGGCTGTTGTGAGTTAAATTAATGTTTGTAATGTTCAGGATCCCAGAATAAAAATTACTGTACACATTTTTTCCCCCAGAAAAATATCATACCTTGTTTTTTCCATTTTCCCCCTTCATCCCCTGAAACTTTTATAAAAAAAAAATCAAAATGGTTATGGAAATTTTTCATTTACCAAAACCTCAGATTTTTGGTAAACAAAATTGTTGATAACTATTTTGATAATATTTGCACTAATATTTGCAATAGAAATATTATTTGTGAAAAATTGCAATAATAATATAAATTGATAAAAAGTGTATAAGAAAATCAGTTTGGGTCCATCTCTTCAAAATGTTGATTCCCTCCCCCCGCATAAAATAGGCTCTTCTTTTTTAAACCAGCTCTGATAAAGTCAAAATTTTTCCATTGAAACTTTTTTCCAGTGGAAAATTAAGTTTTCAACAAAATGATTATTTTTGTTCAAAATCTTTTTTTCTTCAAAAATGTTGTTTCAGATAAGAAAACTGAAAATCCCAAACCAAAACACTTTTGGACAAAATGTTGAAGATTTTGTGGGAAATGAAAATCCATTTTCAGACAAGCTCTGCAAAATAGTATCACGAATTTACTGACACATTTGCTGTGTCTAAGAGTTCGTGCATACCTTAAATCTATACACCACAAATAAGGACTTAATTCAATGAAGGAAAACAGACTTGGAAGCACAGAAACAAGAGAAGGCCTCTAAATATAGCACTCCACTACAATAATCATTTATCTGTGTCTTCAACAGCAAAGGAAATAACTCCTTCAGAAAACTCACAGGTATTTTCACTGAAAAAAAGAATAAAAAATTAGCCAGCAATACAAATAAATTTGACACATATCTTATCTACATTTTAGTTTCAAGGAAATACATATTACTAAAAATACTAGACTGTTGAGCATCAGTCAGGACAAACAAAAAATAAAAATTGCAAGAAAAATAGGGTAAATAAATGTTTACAAATTTAGGCAACTTTTCGTTGCCACTTTAAGACAAATTTCATCCTAAATCACCACAATACCTTCTGTTCACATATACTTACAGATATTACCAGTGCCCTCTAGTGTCTATTGAAGCAAGTCAATCAGCAGGGTTTTTAGAGTGGACAAAAAACAAAAAACAAACACCCTAATATAAAATTCTTGTTTTTTTATATTCTAAATATACCTTTGGATTACTTGGTTTTTCATCTTCTTCAGAAGCAATACTACACTTTCCCTCATTTTTCATGGACACTAGTGTATTTATGAACTCCCTCCTTGTGTCATTTAATTATTTTTGCCACCAGTATTTCCCTTTCTCCTTCATTGTGTCTCTACAATTTTTAACTTCAGCCACAAACAAGAGTTGTTTCACCTCTGTATGCATTATTACACTCAATCCTGCATTGATTGTAATGATTAGCGGGTATGATTGATGATAATGTCCTGAATACTCAGTTATACAATGGGCTTGTCTACACCTAGGCCTGCTTTACATACAAAATTGGTACAACTAAAGGTGCAATTTTAAACTGATTTATTTAAACCGGTATCTAGAAACTCAGTTTAGGTGTTGTTATAAACCAGGTTCTGACTAATATCAGAGTGTCCACATCCACACACAAAGGTGCCCTAATGAAACTAAATGTTTTAAAAAATCACACGATTAGTTAATCCAGTGCAATATTATGTGTGGACACTATTAACTAAGTCAGATTTTACACTAATTTAAGTTAAACTTATGCAACTTCCTGTATATGAGCCCTGCATTTACCAATGAATACTCAAACAATATAAGTTACGTTTCAATCTCTGTAAGTGTTTACACACAAAGCTCCATTGGTGTATCCTCCATTAGTGTATCCTAAGCGCTCCTTGAGGCAAGGGCCCTTAGATAGTCCAGACCCAGGTATTCAATAAAAGTCAACTTAAACTAAAACAAAATAGGACATTTTTTATTTCAAAGCATCCCACAGAGACTGGCACTGAAGTAATGAAAACTGTGAATTAAAAATGATTTAATTATTTTGGTGCATATTTCAGTTTACAGCCCTTAATTTGCAAGAATTAAAGGTGTTAGGACAGAGCCCTGATGGTGACTTTCCCAAAGAATATAAACTAGAGCAGGAGTGCAAGAGGCTTGGATGTCGTCCCCCGCAAATGAATGTACATTTTTAAACCACAGTGCCTTCTAGAAAGCACCCAACAACATTATTGAGCAATCATAATCATGATGATTGGGAACTACTTTCTCTGATACAATGCAGATGTCAATCCTCAGAGCAGTAGTTATGCTGAGAGGTCTGGCATTTACAAGCGCCCATCCTCATTTTTAATAGGCTGTGTTTGGTTGTCTAAATGCCATTGGGACAGAGAATGCAAAATAAATGTATCCAATATATAAAAACAGTTATTGCTCAACATTTAGTTTCCCCAGTGTTTATGCTTCACTGGTCCCTCAGTCAAATTCCTATAACAGCCTGCTGGAAAGCTAGTTCCTCTGGCATGACAGAAATGTGTAAAATATGCTGATTTTTTTTGAGGGTAGTTTCAGATAAATCCTTTCACACCAGGGGTGGCTCTAGGGATTTTGCCCCCCCAAGCACGGCAGGAGGCTGCCTTTGGCGGCTTGCCTGCAGAAGGTCCGCTTGCCCCCACGGCTTGCCGCCCCAAGCACGCTCTTGGCGTGCTGGGGCCTGGAGCCGCCCCTGCTTCACACTCAATCTAAACTGCCATGGTCTAGGCTGTAGTGTTTGGATTGGTTAAAACAAAAGAAAGAGGAGAGGAAGTGGCTGTAACAGGTCTGGCTGTCTCATGGCTGGGCTGCTGCTGCTGTGTCGCCGCTGTTGTCTCCTGCCCCCTTTTCCCCCTTTACCCTTAAAAAAAGACCAGTCTCTCTCTTTCAGTCACAGTCCTTCATAGGCTCTGGATTTTTTTTTCAAATGAAGTTAATGAAGTTCTCAAACAAGAAAATCTTCCACCCAAGCTTAAGCTGGGCACAGAGGCACTGTCCCTTCCTCAGGGATTACTGAAGGAGACCCTGTCTCCCTGCTGATTCCCTCTGCAGTTTCCTCACTGCAGGAGCCCTGCAGCTTCTTGCTGCCCTTTTCCCTGGGAACAACACCTGATTTAAGCCAGGTGTGGCTCACATTGTAATTAGGGCTGGCTTAGTCTCAGGCTCTCCAGCCCAAATGCAAGCCATCCTGTTACAGTGGTAGCAGACACCTTTGTGGTTAAGGCAGATTACCAGGAGCTGAGCCACCTGGGTTCTATGCCTGGCTCTATCCTGAATATCCTTGGGCCAAGTCACTTAACTAGAGCAGGCCAATGGTTTTGAAATTTTGTATTTTTTTCTTAAAAGGAGAAAATGTTTATAAAATTTGTCTGAGTTTTTCCTTCTTTTTTTGACCCTCCATAATCTGCTCCGTGTCTCAGTTTCCACCTAAATAGAACAGGGATAATAATGCATTCCAACGACGTGAGGCTGATTTAGTAAGTGTCTGTAAAGCATTCTGATGTGCAACACCAAACAAACCATCAAACAAAAGCATTGCATTATTGTGCTGAATTTGGTACAAAGAAGTAGGACTTATCGTAACATAAATTTTAGCAACATGAATTCAAAGATCAGGGAACTCACTCTCAAAATTGAAATACTTGCTATTGATGTCTTTGGCCTTGCTCCTCTTCCACTCTGTTCAGGATTGGACAGAAAGAAGCACTTCCTGTGGTGATGTCGGGACCACAAGACATTCCTTCTAACACTCCCAAAGGGAGAGAGAGAGAGAGAATGGATGAGATGGTATGTGCAATCTCATGCCTTAATTCACCATATATGTAAACATTTCTAGAGAAAAACTAATGTCAAGGCTGGTTTATTTTTGTGACCTGAGTCAGTAAATATAATCCAAGCCAAAACAAAAGAGGAAACCGTGCCCTACAATGGGTGGTTGGAGAGAAAGGGATATTGGTAAACCAGCCTCTGAATCATCATCCACCAAGTCTGAGACCTTCTACTATTTAGAAGTCATTGTCATTTCCTATTGGTTCTCATTCAAAATCGAATCCCCTGCTAGCATCCATTGAGCATGTTGAGGTGGAGGATGTGGAAGTGGAAAATATGCAATAAAAGCATCCTAAACCACAAAGGAATGGGGACAAGGAGTAGGAGGCTAGGAAACCCCCACCCCAAAGTAAGAGCTGTAGTCAACAGCAGGTAGAGTGGTAGGCTTCTTTCTAAACACATGCTGCTGAATCCTTCCATGGACCTTTCTGTTCTTCTTCTATTGGATACAAGCCCCTCCCCTCAACAAACGGACAGTGATATGGATGGAGACTGTCATGAGGAGGAGACGGTATCTGAAGATAGTATAAAAACCTCCAGCTCCTGAGAAGACACAGAACAGCAATGAAAGTGGAAGTGAAGAATGCTACTCTGATGACAGTGTGTTACCCTTTCTCAAGCTAGCAAAGCAAACACAACACAGTCATATTGTATAAAGAAAGGCCAAAGAAACAAATCCAAGCTTTGATTTCCAGTCAAACTGGAAACCTCCTTTGTTTTGCACTGTTTCTGCCACTATTCTCTTCACATGAACAGGAACTTTATTGTCTTCAAAGTATCTTTGAGAACTAGTGAAACTCTCTCTGAAGAAGGAACTCATCTTCAGCCTTCTGGGGTCATTTTAAGAAGAACTATGTGGATCCAAGTCACAGAACTTGTGCTCGTTCTGAAATGCACATAAATCACAATTGAAAAATGGCTTATCTGGGCCCAACAGCTAAAACAAAACCTTTACTACATCCATACCCTAATCAAACTCAAATAATGCTTGTTCAGAAGATAACCACACTGCTAAATTAATTGCTGCATAATAGCATAGTGGAGTTCATATTGAAACAGAACAGCAGAGATTACTTCCTCCTGGTTTTGGTTGACAGGGTTGTCAGCTTTTGTTATTTATTGCAAGTTTGATTTTGTTTTTCAGAAAACCCCAGCTCTTGCTGTCAAGCGATTGCAAAATATCTTTCCTTTCCTTTCCTTTCCAAGTTTCTAGCACTCAAGGCTTATAGAGAAAACCTTTAAAATGTGGACCTTAAAGGCTGAAAAATCAGAAGGCAAATTAGAAGAATGCAACATTTATTATCTTTAAGCGAAGATTTTAGGGAGCCTGACTCATGATTAAAAATGCCTGGGGTCGGCAATATTCACTGGATTTATCCCAGTTCTACCACATGTGATGCTGGTCTGTCATTAGCAACAGGGATCTACAATTAAGCACAGAGGCTGTGCTTACCTTCTCAAATTGAAAGATTGATATTTTTATGGGTAATACATATGTCCATATCAGAGGGCAACACTAAGCCCTAAATCGTCAACTCTAGTTTATATATTTTCAGTTATCATTCATCCTACACAAAAAATATTTGTTTAAATGGAATTATACATGTCTATCAGGTACTAACAGGAAAAAATCATTAAGAGATTATTGAACTTTTTTCTCAAGGATTCTGCTACTCCATTAGCTTGGAAATTCAGAATTAAAACTTAGGCAGAATCTTTGTTTCTGAAGATGTCAAAGCCAGAAACAACCCATCCATGACTTTCAGATCCTACAGTGAGTTTGTAATACTGACAACAAGGAAAATAATATTTTTACATGAGATTACATATGGGTGTCACTGACCAAAAGTAGATCAGGAATGATAGAATTTCACTCTTTTGCAGTCACTTTCCAAAGTATAACTGCATTTCAGTTATTAACTTTCTTACTAAAGGTAAACAGAATTGTTGATGGTATATGTTATTTTTCTTAAATAGGAATTAAGGACTTGATCAGATAAAGTGCTGAGTAGCAGGGATTTAATGCAGCAAAGTAGTTAAGCACGTGATTAACTTTAACAATATTAATAGTCTCATTGACTTTTAAGTGCTTTGCTGAATTGGGTTCCTTTCGTTGGCATCTTGCAGAATGAAGCCGTAAAGGAAAGAGTGACGATGATGTACAGAGAGAGAGAGAGGCTGAGAGAGAGAGAAGTCCTCAGGTTTGGCAGGGTAGGTTCTTATAAAAGTAATATAAATTTTTTTATTTTACTAATATTGGGTCCATCTTCTGAAACCTTTAAAAAGACTTTATTTTTGTTATTTTTATATAAAATATAAACATATAACAAAACAAAACATATGTAAATACATCCACAAGATGGAAATACCATATAAATAACAGAAGGGTAGCCATGTTAGTCTGGATCTGTAAAAAGTGACAAAGAGTCCTGTGGCACCTTATAGATTAACAGACGTATTGGAGCCTAAGCTTTCATGGGTGAATACCCACTTTGTCAGACACATGTAGTGGAAATTTCCAGAGGCAGGTATAAATATGCAGGCAAGAATCAGTCTAGAGATAACAAGGTTAGTTCAATGAGGGAGGATGAGGCCCTCTTCTAGCAGCCGAGGTGTGAACACCTAGGGAGGAGAAACTGCTTTTGTAGTTGTTCAGCAGTTTCTCTTTGGAGTCTGGTCCTGAAGTTTTTTTGCTGCAGGATGGCTACCTTTAAATATGCTATTGTGTGTCCAGGGAGGTTGAAGTGTTCTCCTACAGGTTTTTGTATATTGCCATTCCTAATATCTGACTTGTGTCCATTTATCCTTTTACGTGGGGATTGTCCAGTTTGGCCGATGTACATAGCAGAGGGGCATTGCTAGCACATGATGGCGTATATTACATTGGTGGACGTGCAAGTGAATGAACCCGTGATGTTGTGGACCAGACCAGACTCCAAAGAGAAACTGGTGAACTTCAGTTCATTTGCAAATTTGACACCATCAGCTCAGGATTAAACAAGGACTGTGAATGGCTAGCCTCTGGAAATTTCCACCACATGCGTCTGACGAAGTGGGTATTCACCGACGAAAGCTTATGCTCCAATACTTCTGTTAGTCTATAAGGTGCCACAGGACTCTTTGACGCTTCATATAACAAAACTCAATGTTCTATTTGTAAAACCTGGGGAAAAAACAAACCAGCCTGAACCCATAGAGGTCATGCAGAGCATCAATTATTAAAGTGACTAAAGAGATAAATAACTGAGAATATAACCTTTCAGTATCAGAGACTAATATATACTAAACTGCAAAAGTATGCAGTAGTTTCATGTGTGACCAGACATTCTCATATTTTTTTCCAAGCGTGTCTATTCAGTAGTAATTTTTTCCATTAATGCAGTAGTAGAGAGCTCACCAAGCTAGTCTGTGTATGAAGGAGGAATTGCAGATTTCCATTTTCTCAAAATAACTCTTTTGGCCTCTAAAAGAGTTACTGCAATCCATTTCTTAATGTTAAATGGTAATAACAACTCATCCACCATCCATAATATACATAAGCTTGAAGAAGGAAAGATAGCAGCTTTTAAAGTTTTTGAGAAGAGCACTGAATATGGTGTTCAAGAACACATGCATTTGTTGACAGGTACAGAGGATGTGTGAAAGGTTGGCATGTGGCTGTTTGAATCTCCATCATTCAATCTAGCTTTAAACAAACATTCTGGAGTCCAGTGATAACTGTTTAATATCTTGTTCTGAAAGAATCGCTAGGGTAAAGAATTTGAAGTATCTTTCACATTAAGCCAGATATCCTCGCAGATTTCTGTTGTGATAGTAAGGGCTAAGTTCTTTTCACCATTTTTCTTTGAGCTTAAGATTGAGAGAGTAATGCAAAACATTAAGCCACCTAAAAGTAATTCTGACATAGTGACTTTTGTTTCCATATATCCATATTTCAATTTTGTTTCCAAATTGAAATAGACCCATTGTCCCCTTTCCTTGCATGAATCCTTGAGCATAGCTGCTGAAAGAAGGAACTGTGAGAGAGCCGTAGCTGATATTTGTTACACATGTAACCGAAGGAGGCAAGTCTATCATCCTGTATTATATCTCTAATTTTTGGTTAAATCCTTTTCTAGCCAAATTGTCTTAAGCGCGAAGTTGGTCTTGAACCTGAGGCATGGGTTTCTGAAAGTTTTTTTGGATCTAAGTGCAGAAAGCCATTAAAATTACTTCCAGGTGACCATGTTATTCTTTCTGTAATTACTAATATTATGTCACATTTGGGCTAATATATTTCAGACTATTTTTTTCCTTTCCAAGACTTCCATGTCTGTTTGTTTTGAAGATTAAATACTGTTTGTTTACTGGAGATATCCATCAAATGTATGACCTTTAACAGACAGCTTGTCTTCAGATGGCAAAATTTAATTGTGCTGAAATCTTCTGGGATCCTTTTCTCTTATTATTTTAACCCCTTGCTTGGATTTGGACCAAAATACCCTGAATTTTGCTGTCCCCACAGTGGAAATGTACCACACAATCAAACTTATTTACATAAGGTCTGTATTTTGGAGAGAAAACTGCTGACAGAAACTATAAAATCAGCTTCAATAAGACAGTTTCGGACCTAGACTTTATTTTTACATTTAAATGACTTCTAGAATTCTACTGACTGTAGCTCTTCAATCCCTCAGTTATTCAATTAGTAAAGAACTTGCACTATAAACAACAAGCATATGTAGTTAGCGTAGTTGCTCCATAACTGAGGCCACTAGAGGTGCATGAGGCATGTTCTCTGCTATAAAGAAATGTTGCTGCACCTGCACTGAGCAGCCCTTGGAACAAGGGTTAATTGTGAGGTTAATATGATGATGCACTCCCTTGTACCAAATAGCTGAGGATGATGTTGCAGCAAAAACATTCACACATGCAACTAATTTGCAGTATACCCAAACAAAGGAAACCTTTAATAAAGAGAAGCAGAGAGCATGTAATTGCATGTGTGGTAGGAATCCTTTTAATTACACCACACTAAAGTACTTCCTCCTGCTGCATGATGCACTGTGCTCACAGCTAGCAGACATGTGATGTCCTATGAATTAAAACCAGATTAGGAAGGGAATGTTGCAGGCTACCGTAGCATGCTCCTCTTGTTCTCATAAGGTGTAATGAGGGTTAATTGGATCTGCCTGTTCATGAAGTGCTTCTGATTTCTGTGTGTGAGAGAGAAAGAAACGAAATGGATTGAACAAATTACCACATACAGGCTGTGATTCAGCCAGGTGGTTAAACACATGCCTAAATTTAAGCATATGAAGAGTTCCAACCAACATATTGGTTGACTGGAATAACGCACTTCTGTGTGAATGAACTTCTGTGTGGAAAAATCATTCACGCTAAAATTTGTGAAACTTCAGTTTTCAAAGGTCATCTCAAATAAACCAGGTTTTAGAGGGATAGCCGTGTTAGTCTGTATCAGCAAAAACAAGGAGGAGTCCTTGTGGCACCTTAGAGACTAACACATTTATTTGGGCATAAGCTTTCATGGTTGTCTTAATGCTCACGGACAACCAATGATCATACCTCCAGAATCGTAGCATTCTGCATGTGGCACTACTATCTGAGAATAGTCATCAGTCACATTTTTTTTACTACTCAAACAGCTTTAACTATCAGTGCGGTCTTTCACCTTTTTTGGAAGCAGTCTTGCTGCACACCCCTTGCCTAGATGTAGAAAGCACGCAGAATATACAGCAGAAGTTTTGTGTTTCTGTTGCATAGGGAAGAGACCACAGAGAGGCAATGGAGGAGGACTTCGCATCCCCCCTGTGTCCCAGCAGTGCTCTGTGGCAATTCTGTGTGTGATAACACAGATAGCTGGACGTGGAATAAGTTGGGCAAAAAATACACAGGACCACTAGCTAAAAGCCCCAAGTTGGAGGAGCACTGTAAGACAGGGTGCCTGCTCCAGTCCATGGACTGCATTAGCAATCAATAGGAGTTAGGTGCCTAAATACCTTGGAGGATCTGGTTCTAAGTATCTGTGTTGATGATGCTCACGGGTTGGGGAGAGAATTCTATCCCTATCTCCCCAACGTCATGTAGGTCACCTGCACAAGGTCTATTTATCCTGCCTTGTCTCATATGTCTGTGGAGAGCCATGGTAGAACCAAGAACATAGTAGGAGTATGAATGCTGCCCTCCTCGGCAATTGTAGAGCCCAGCACTGCCAGGGCTCATTCCATGGCAGTGGCACAGAGATGAGAGGAGGGGGGTTGGTGGATCTGAACCCAGTGAAAACTCATTACTGGTCCTGCTACCCATGCATGAAGCTTGATACTGAAGCCCTAAGACTGAAGAAGAGGCTTTGGAGTGGCTTTGCTTTGTGGCTTGGCACAGTGTATCTGACTCCTCCCCCAAGCCTTAGTGTGTAAAGCAATGCACAGCTGCATGCTGCAGACAGGATTTGCCTCCAAAAGAGGCTATTCTTAGAGGGTGAGATTAAATCATATAGCTCAATGGTGTCCTAGGTTATTAATGGGGAATCTTCATGGCATGTGATTTCTTGGAATTTACTCCATCAAAGTAAACTCCCAAATGATGTGTTTTGTAGTAGAAAGCACATGCCTATCATCATACACTACAGCATAGTTTTGTTTTGGATTGTTATTAAAAACTTCAGACTTGTATTTCACATAATCCTCTTTTAAATATCAGCTTAGTAAATCTATCCCATTTATTGTCAATTATCGTTTTCTTGCGACCTTACTTATCTCTGGAAAATCCTGAGAAGAGAAGCAGCGGTGGACAAACAAAAAGAACAACACCCATTGCTAATTATAATTCCCCCCTTTTCCTTTTAAGTGTACAGAAGAAAGCTCTGCACAATTCAACACTGATATTGTCAAGATTACTTCCACCACCACAAATGGTCTATTAGGATGCTTGCCATAAGCAGAACCAGTTTTATTGCACCAGACTGCAGGTGTTGGAAGCAAATTTTGCTCAATATTGCAATAATCAGTGTTATCAATTCTGGAGATTTTATCACGAGCCTCACAATATTTGATGTTTTTTGTACAGATCAAGCTTCTGGAGGCACTTATTATATGAGACTCCTAGCTTTCATTAAAAAAATGTCTAGCCAGCATGGTTGCAGTAAAAAGCTTGAAAAGTTCTAGCAGTGAGAATAATTAACCACTGGAACAATATACCAAGGGTCGTGGTGGATTTTCCATCACTGACAATTTTTAATTCAAGATTGGATATTTTTCTAAAAGATCTGCTCTAGGAATTATGTTCAATGGCCTGAGCTATACATGAGATCAGACTAGATGATCATAATGGTTCCTTCTGGCCCTGGAATCTGTGAGTATATGAATCTATGAAAATACATCCTGAGTGCACCTGGAAGGCTCCTAATTGCACCAGTAGGCAAATAAAAAGACCCCAACTTTTTTTTTTAAATAAAAAGTAATGATTTTAAAGCCAACCTCTTGATTTTTGGGACCTGACTCATGATGCTTGAATGCTGGGGGTTAACAATACTGATAACTCATATTTATTGAGCACTTCATATCACAATAATACCCAGAGAAATTTCTAAATTAATTTATTTAGACTTTTATTTTTCAGATGACCTACCACATAAAAGCAGAGAGCTCTGGAGATGAACACAGGGACATATAAAGAACATATAGCAACAGTACATGACAGTTTCAGGGCCCGCTTCAAGACCAATCAAAATCAACAGAGGCATCCATACGCTTCAGTGGCTTTAGATCTGGACAGGAAGTTTAACGCAATTCAATAATAGTTTGAAACTAGGGTTCCCAACTTTCTAACCACACAAAACCGAACACCCCTGCTCCACCCCCTGCCCTTGCCCCTTCCTCGGGGCCTCACCCCTGCTCACTCCATCCCCTCTCCCTCCGTTGCTCGTTCTCCCCCACCCTCACTCACTTTCACTGGGCTAGCAAAGGGGGTTAGGGTGCGGGAGGGGGGTAAGAGCTTTGGCTGGGGGTGCGTACTCTGGGGTGGAGCTGGGATAGGGTGACCAGACAGCAAATGTGAAAAATCATGATGGGGGTGGGGGGTAATAGGAGCCTATATAAGAAAAAGACCCAAAATTTGGGACTGTCGCTATAAAATCAGGACATCTGGTCACCCTAGGCTGGGATGAGGGGTTTGGAGTGAGGGAAGGGGCTCTGGGCTGGGGGTTGGGACGTGTGTGTGGGGGGGATGAGGGCTCTGGCGGGGGTTGTGGGCTCTGGGGTGAGGGGGTTGGCATATAGGAGGGGGCAGGGAGTTGAAGGGGTGGGCTCCAGGGAGGAGTTTGGGCGTGGGAGGCGACTCCGGGCTGGGGCAGGGGGTTAGAGTGAGGGAGGGAGTGCGGGGTCCTGGAGGCACTTACCGCGGATCCCAAAAGTGACCACCAGGTCCCTGAAGCCCCTGCAGCTCCCATTGGTCGCGGTTCCCGGACAATGGGAGCTGTGGAGCTGGTCCTTGGGGCGGAGGCAGCCTGTTGAGCCTCCCTGGCTGCCCATGAGTCTAGGGGCTGCAGGGACCTGGCAGCTGCTTCCAGGAGCTGCGCAGAGCTAGGGCAGTCAAGGAGCCTGACTTAGTCCTGGCTCCCTGCTACGCCACCAACCGGACTTCTAACGGCATTCCTTTTCGACCGGGCGTTCCGGTCAAAAAATGGACACCTGGCAACCCTATTTGAGACCGCAGGGAGCATTCAGATAGAAAATACTGTAACTATAGTAAAATGAACAGATTTTCTCAAAACATTTACTTTCGTACAAACCTGAGACAGGCACAATTCTGTGGTTTTGTTAGCAACAAGCTTTAATAATTTTTAAACTTTCTTTATTGCCAATGATATTGGGCAATTCTCTCTCACTTCAACATCTCACACTCTCAAGCATAGGGAGGGGATAATCCTCTAGTATGTCTGCAGAAGGTTGCAGGCAGTGCCACATGTGTTGTATAACACCTGCACTTGTGTGACCCATCCACATAGTTAGTGCATGCTTTTCCTGAAATTTAAATTAGAGTTCTGTGACTTAACGAGATTTATGGTAAGTCTGCATCCTGAGTAACAATAGGCTTCAAGAGTCTGCAGGCTAGTGACACAAATCCTTCTGTGCTCTCACATGCACCACAAAGAAATTGCAGAATATTAATAACGGACTAGATTATAAATTTGCAGTCAGCCCTGGCTAAGTGTGGGCTGCACTGCCCCAGGAGCAGACCAGAGAATAAATTGTGACACAGTCCACAGCTTTGGGGAGGGAGTAAGGCCAGACCAATGGGTATGAGACACCTAATCCTTTCACTCCATTTCATGAAGGAGTTTACTCCCTACCAAAGTATCTATGAGAGGGTGGCACTATACCTATGTAACAATATGAAATAATACAAAATATATGGTCAGGATAAGTCCATGTTATTTATTCTGAAATTGTTGATTGTTCTTTCCCATTTCCTTTCATACCAGTTCCAGTTCTGTGTTATTCCTGCTGAGGTTTGCTTCATTATGATCACTGATGAGATGGAGCCAAACGGTCCTTTCTGGTCCCACTAGATTCACCCATGCCATCAGGATTGCTTTTCCCCCACTCCAGTGTTACTCATAGGAAAAGAGTGCTTGCATTTTATGGAGTTTTAACATTTCAGCAATGCCTAAGATACACAAACTGTGATGTTTTAGGAACAATAATCT
This sequence comes from Mauremys mutica, assembly GCF_020497125.1. Lineage (NCBI taxonomy): Eukaryota > Metazoa > Chordata > Testudines > Geoemydidae > Mauremys > Mauremys mutica. The sequence continues at coordinate 269,758,128 of NC_059073.1, forward strand.
CCAACATGCTCTTTATTGTGCAAGTCACTTCCTTGTGGGTTAGTTAACATGTCCATTTTTGGTAGATATTTCCCCCCTTGTTTCAAACCATTTGAGTTCAGTAGGGACAGGAAGCTGAAAGTACCATTAATAGACATGTATGAGTCAGTAACACTAGCATAGTGTATATAAATATATACACACACCTTGTTTTGCTCAATGATAACTGCATAATTAAAGAGGATAGAGGCACCGTATTACTTGTATTTCCTCCCCACAGAAGAATTTCTGTATTTTGATGTGATCTGTCGTGTGCAGTAGGAAAAATATATTTTACATTCTTCTAAAAAATTCTATTAAGACATACCCATGCCTGGGATTTCTACTGAACATCAAAGTAAGCTGCAGTTAAGTCACTTGCATCCAGCTGTATTTAATGGTAGGTTCATCATAGCATTGAGGCCCTTTACCATATCCATCTGTCACTGCCTATGTCAAACAATTTACAGAGAGACAATATAAATTAAAATAGAGAACTAGGAATGCTATCAATGAGTTTGGACGTTTACATTTTGTTTGTCTGAGGTCACTGAATGCTGTCTCCAATGATCAATGGCCTAATGAATGGCTTTAAACCCAGAGGCTGCGCTCAATTCCTGTAGTTACTCCATGTTAGGGTATGTTTTATTACACAAAATTCTTCTCTTGCATTTTTATGAAATAGATTTTGTGACTGTATAATAGTATTTTGGCATCCACCCTCCCGCCCCCGTAGGAAGAATCCAAATGACTGATGAAATAGATGGTATTTAACCCTAGCTGTGATGGATATAGCAGAGGTGAAAGGGTTATATCTATTAATAAACAGCGTTTGAAAACCTTTTAACACCATCTTTCACATCATACTGTTTTAACCTCTTGCACTATGAGTTCCAGCCTGATCTGACGTGAAGAAAAAAAAATCATGATCTCAGGATTATTAAGGTATTTCATTTGTCCTGCTAAATGAATGAAATGCTGGTGGCACGGCAGTTAGTACTTCACTCGAATGCAGAAAGGGGGTGGATTTATTTCAGTCCTAGTGGGCGTTGACATTTTAACCCACTTATCTCTGATTAATTCAGCCCTTGATGGTGCCAAAAGAATGATGCATTTCGCTCAGAAGGTCTGTAGGTGAGGAAACTTGACATAAACTTTTTCTTTCTGCTAAGAGGGTGATCTCCTAAGCTGTACTGCAGGCTGGCAGCACTGCAATGGGCAGAGAGATGCTTTCAGAGACACTAGCATAATGTTTGCTACTGGGAGAAAATAATGGAAAAAGTAAAATATTCATGATTTTGGAGGTTTTTTTGAGCCACTTTTCTTCAGGTTGTTTAAATAACCTTAGAATAAAAACATGGGACATCAACCTCTAACGGTCAATATCTGCAGCATGATCTATGGTAAACAGTGGTGTTGAAAAGCATTAGTAATTTACCATGACAACACTAAAAAAATATTCAGGAGGATTCTAGGCTTTCTAGACTAGCAGGTTATTTCTGTGCCTATACCTTACCTTGATGTATGTCCAGATTATTTTAGGTATAGTTGTCATAGGTATGGGCACTTCCAAGCATGGATACATCCCTCACCTGTGGCTACATAGAGCAGAAGAATGTTTTGTATTTATAGAATGGCTTCTGAAAAATACCGAGGCACTTTTCAAGTTATAGGCTGGATCCTGGGTTGGATATGTCATCTTTGATCTGTACCATTGGTGGATCCTGATCTTAAAGCCAGTGGAATGACCCTGCAAGAACCACCCCAACATAAAAAGGACCCTTTAGTGGTGCACAGCCAGAGCGGAGCTTCTAAACCACGCCCCTGTTGCTGGTGTAGAACGGGTGGCCAGGGAAAAGGTCAAGTGTCCTGGGTGCCCCTGTACTGTGCTAATCCCCAACTACCATTTCAGCCCATAAGGCAACTCCAGTTGTTGCCTGGGGACCAGTCCTGGATATAACAACTCCAGAATTGGAGAAGTGCAAAGGTGAACTTTGTGCTTCTCAGCTGTAGCTAAGGAAGTTTAATCCTACTCTAGTTTAGTTCAATGGGAGTTTTGCAGTTGACTTCAGTGGAAGCAAGAGCAGGAGCAGACCCCTATAAATGTAACACTTCTGAAACATAAGCATCTCTGGGTTGAGAGAACCAGATTGGGCCAGCCAAAGTACTTGGGAACTTGCTGGAGCTATAAAGAAAAGCAGGGATGTTGGCGGAGAAGCTCTCTACTCAGGTAATTCTGCTGGCAAGGATAGGATTCCACCAGGTAGGCCAGGGGAATTCACAGTATAACTCAGTTGCTGCCTCTCTGAATGGGAGCAAAATGTAACCCCGGCTAGCGCATGTTGCTCACTGCATACCTGCTAGATAGGGCTTGATTCAGGAGTACATGCATAAGTATATTCTTAAATATATCCCTACTCAGGAAAGCACTTTAATACACACATGTTAAGAACAGGGATGTTTTCCTGAATTTTGGCATAAATGGAGGGGAGCAGGAGAAAGCAGGACTCTTCCCCATCCAGGTTGTGGGGCATAAGCTGGCCTGGTCACGACTCTCCCTTTAAGAACCTTTGCATGCTAGGAAGACATTCTGTCAGCAAGTCAAAGTGCAGCATCAGGAATTTGCAATCTAAAATCGAATTTCTTTAATGGACAGCTGTTGTACAGTACTGAGGATAGGTCTCTCGCCTTTCCAACTGCTATCCTATTGCTCGTATTCTGCTAATCAAGGTGGTTTTTTGAGGGGGTCAGGGATTGAAATAAAATCCTCACTGTTCCCTCCCCTCTCACTTAAAACAGAACTATTGTATAAGGGCCACAGGGGCTTATGAAAGCATGATTTATTTTTCTGTCTCACTCTTGCTATATATAGAATAGACATTTGCAGCATAGCAAAGATAATTTAAGGACAAGTTCATACAGAAGAAGGAAACAAAATCAATGTTCTTTCCCCACAGAAGCCTCCTTAGGGAATGACATGTTGCTAAATATTGGTTTAACTGGACGAACCTGTCCCTAATTGTCTGACTGATAAGAAAAATCAATGGTGTGGGGTGGGGAAAGAATGCAGAGATCCTGATTAGATTTCCACTTGGTACATTGCATTTATGTAGCTCCATTTCTTCTGTGGATATCAAAATGCTTCACAGGCACTAAAGGCCTGATTTTCAGCCTGGCCCTAACCCAGCTTCCAGTATAATGGGATCAAAATTGCTGGTTGATTAAGTGCACCCATGATGATGTCAAGGGTCTGATCCAGCACCCACTGAAGTCAAAAGAAAGACTCACACTAGCTTCAACTGAAGTTGTTTGAAGTCCTTGGATGCCTGATTTATATGGACAATTAGGAAGTTAGACATCTATATGTGACCAATTGCAAGCAAACTTGCAATTTGAGGGCAGGTTCACAACTGTATGGCTTAGAAATTAATCCCTGCGAGATGTGTATTATTCGATTTTACAGATGGGCAAAGTGAGGCAGTGATGTGGCTAGGATCACACAGCAAACCAGTGTCTGAGTAGGAAACACAACCCCTCAGTACTAACTACCAGCATTCCTATCTACCCACTAGATAACAATCCTGCCTCTATGATAAACAACACTAAAATCTGCAATGTAACAACTGTTTCCTGGCTTACAGCGAGCCTTCCACATACAAGAGAAATGAAGGTTGAACCATGGAATCACCCCAGTTTGCTCCCTCAAATATATATTTCATAATGAACTACACAATGGAGTTTGTAAACCTTCTTCCAGCCCAACGATTCCTATGTAGCACATATCTCCAGACCTACTCAAGGGAAGGTTCCAAATGATTCTGAGATATCTCTGTTTTTATTTCTCCTGCAAAACCTTTTTTTTTTTTTTTTTAAAGGAGATATACCTATCTCATAGCTCTGGAAGGGTCATTGAGACCAGCCCCTTACTTTCACTAGCAGGACCAAGTACTGATTTTGCCCTAGATCCCTAACTAGCCCCCTCAAGAATTGAACTTACAATCTTGGGTTTAGGTAGGCCAATGCTCAAATCACTGAGCTATTCCTCCCTCCAATTCACAGGTTAAAGCCAACTTAAGGCCATTTTTAAAGATGAGCAATGAAAAGCTTGTGGCCTGTTCTGAACACCGAGTCAAAATAGCAACGGGCATAAGACACTCACTCCCTTCCACCAGCTCGCCCTACGGCTGCTCTCATTGATGGAGGAGATAAAAGGCTCCTCAGAGCTGCTACTTCTCCCATACCACGGCAAGTGGGTGATCAGGAAATGTTTATCCTACTATTAATGCTTTTGGTTTATCCATGGTTAGAAATTCTGTCTCAAAAGGGAAGATCCCCTCTTTCATGGCCTGTTCCATTTCCATTTCCAGTGGTAAACATCCCATGGCTTGTGTGTGGCAGAATCAGGTTCCTAATGTGATCCTTGGGAAATCTCAAAACAATCCCCATCCAATGCTTGTATAAGAAGCTGAAGTCATCCCTTTGGAGCTGAGATTCTTGTAGAAAGCCCATGATGCCCACATAGCAAAACTGAAAAACAAAATCTTACTGGTGGCAAATCGTTGTCTTTTCTTGCTTCTTTCAAAATTCTAAGCATATTATGAAAATAACAAAAGCATAGAAATATGGGCCTGGGACAGGGCCCTCCGGAACTGGGTGCTGTTAGCACAGTGAGTGCTCTCAGTTATGCTTTTCCCCTCCAAGGCCCACAGGCTCAATGCTTGAAGTATCTATGCTTCCATCACAGTTGTGGGACTGATTACACCTCTGTCTCCTTCCTGGTCTGAGTTCATCCCCGCCAGGTACCTTGTGCCCTTACCTCTCTTGGGGTAGAATTCCTCCATTCTCCCACTCATAGAGCAGGATTTGGGTGTAATAACCCATCAATGTTAACTGCTTATTACTGCACAGGTCCAGATGGACCTGCATCTCTGTCTTTTGGAAGCCTGTGACCACTGCCATAGTTAAAAAACAGCCTTCTTGGAATGTGTATATTTACTAGCAAACAGAACAAAGCTACCTTTCTTAGGTACCTATCTGACACCCATTAATACAGCATCTGAGCATTTCATAGCCTCCAGTGTATTTAGCCTTAGAACATTCCTGTGAGGGAGGGAAGTGCTAAAATCCCCATTTTATGGATGGGGAACTGAGGCACAGAGAGACTAAGTGATTTACCCAAGGTAACACAGGAAGTCTGAAATAAGGCAGAGACTTGAATCCAGCTCTCCCAAGCCCTAGGCAAGTGTTCAAACCACTTGATCATCCGTCCTCTCTTTCACTGGAGGAAATTTCATAACAACAGCCTACACATATAGCTAAACTCAACTGATCATATGCTTCTCTACACGCTAAGTTAGAGACTTCCCTCTTGAGTTGCAAGAAAAGAACAGACACCATTTACATTCTTTTGGGAAGCCAAGGAGTTTTTGGGACTCAGCCTAGTCTCTGTCTTCTTTCCAGAATGTGTGTGTATTCCAGACTCTTCCCCCCTCCCCCAGGAAGGTAAACTCCTTGTTCTCAAAGCCCCATGCTTCCTGTGTGCCTGAGCCCAATTGCTTCGTTGCTTAATGACCTTTGTTATAGAGTCTGGGTGTGAAGTCGTCAGTTTGCCTCAGTCTGGTTTTTTCCAGTTGGCCCACCCGGGCCATCTGAAAATACCCCTGTGACAGTTGTTTGGCACTTAGTCCCAATCAACCTCAGTGGCTTTCAATCACAAGTCATATGATACGGGCATGTGTAGAAACTGTTATCGCTCCCACCTCAGAAATCTTATACATGGAACACATTTGGGGTACAGCTCCATATTTATTATCAAGCACATGCCCCTCAGCTCCCCATCCCTGCCATATTCATCGCAGATTTTAAAAAAGAAATTATGTCAGCGCTGTTGATACCTCTGACAGTCCAACCAGACATAGGCTGTTTACCCAGCTGCAGTTTTCTTAGGTTTCCAGTTATGTCCCCTCGGGATCATGGAACTGATGAGCCACCAGTGTAACAATATTTATGACAATCTGGGTTCCGTAGGTTCCTGGTGACTTTTGCACCTGGAATAGGATCCCACTGCTGATTACATGTAACAATTTTGGGATGAAGGGATGTGACAACCATGCCGGTTGTGTCCTTGTGGATGCGTCATGTAGGTTGTGTGTGGATGAGAATCTAGCCATCATTTCTTGAAGCATGGTGGCTTAACCTCGCTATGAGCGTTGTTCCCTTTAGAGTCAGCAAGTACCATAGCTTTAACTACAACACATGTGCAGGGATTCTATCCAGTTCAATATGTGACTACCAGCATGTTACAGCTTTTCAGTCAAAGGCTTTTGTTTTACACCCTGTATTAGCTCTACTTAATATAAATTACCGAATATTCCAGAGAGACTCAGCTGTCTTCACTGTTTAGTTTTCTCTGTGCAGAAATAAAATAAAATAACACATCTAAATCCTTAAAGCAAAGTGGTAGTGTCTGTTCTGCTCTCCGTTTTCGCTAGTTCAGCAGTTTTTTTTAGGAGAAATCTCTTCATGCTTTCTTAGGAATTCACTGAAGATTAGTTTAGATTCACTAACAAGGGAGTCTGGTGGAAATTCCATAATTTCCAATTTTCCACTTCTCCCCCACAGATGTGTTTTCTACCTATGGCAATTATATGAATCAGTGTGGCTCATAAAATTGTGTTAGCTGAATTCAATTTATATATAATTATACCCAAGTTAACTTTTGATTTTGATGGAAAAAGACATAGCTCTAAACTCATCAAGTTCTTTTAGAACACCCAGAATAACTTTTCTTTTAATCCAATTTATTTTCTAAGGTATAAATGTGAATGGAACCTTTGTAAAGTCAGAAATGTCAGATTTTCAGCAATATAGTCAGATAACGCACTAGTCTTAGGGCACATCTAAACTGCAAAAAAAAAAGTATGTTCTTATCTCAGGTTAGCCAACCTGTGCTAGCTACCTGACTGAGGTTAAAATAGCACTGAGGACACAGCAACTCAACTTTTAACTCAGGTTAGCAGCTTGAGTTAAAACCTATATGGGTATTTCTGTATTGCAAGTGGGAGTAAGCCTCCCAACAAGGGCAGACAGAGTTGTTCTAGTTTGGTTCAAGTGAGCATGCTAGAAATAGCAGCTTGGAGGCAGCTTGGCTTTCAAGCCAAGCCAACCCAACCCAACCCCTTGTGTCTGAGCTTGGGTGGCTAAACCAAGTCTCTGCTGGATCTGCAATGTCTACACTTCTAGTTTCAGTGTGCTAGCTTGAGCCCTGTTACTGTGAGTGTGTCTACCCAGGCTGGGTCACACCCTAAGGAAGCCTGCAGTTGAACTCAAACTGCTAAGCAGCTGAGTTGCCATGTATTCACTGCAATTTTAACCTGAATTAGCTAGCATGGGTTTGATAATCTACATTAAGAACACTTTGTTTTTGTAGTGTAGATTTACCCTCACATCCCATGAAAATGGGTTTGGTCAGGTCTCATCCTAGATTAGTAAATGATGATGTAATCATATACTTTTACAATATTGGCCAGGTCTGTTTCACAGACATCCAGATGGAAAGGCTATAAATCAGAATTGATGTGCCTTCAAATTAAGGCAATTTATTGGGCTCCATGTGCTTGGAGGAACCCAGATTACTGATTGAGAATTTTTTCTGAAAGCCCTTTAATTTCATAGTGCCAGAAGCATCATCTGAAAATCCCAGGCTAGCTCTGGTTCTGCTCTCAATAATTTATGCTTGTTCTGCCTACAGAATATGCAGAGTGCAGCACAGACATCATTCTCATTACCAGTATTATGAGACCCTGTAACAGGGTGCTGGCTTAAGAGGCACTGAACCAGCCCCTGTGAGCTCAGAACCTGCTAGCATAGCTCCCATCAAAGGGAACTGGCTGGGGCTGGAGCTGGCAGGGTGTGGCTCATTAAAGGAGCCTGAGAGCAATCACCTGTGAGCCTGCTGAAAGGAAGGCCTATAAAGCTAGCAGGAAGTAGGGGGGGTGGTATGTTGCTCCCAGCTGCTGTCAGATCAAGCTGTTTCCTTAGGGGCTACCTGACTGGTATTGAACTGTATATATGCAGTGGTGGGAAAATACTGGGAAATAAAAGGGCACTGCTGTGTGAAAGAGTGGTCTCCAGCAAATTTGTACCGTGAACAATGAAGGGCTTGTCTACAGATCCTTTCCAATCTGCCTCAAAGCAGAAATGCCTTGCTGTCTCCTTGCCATGAGGCCAGGTCGAATAGCCAGAGATAAATGTCACAGGGAACCCAGATTAAGCAAACCTAACCTAAACCAAATTAAAAATTACAAAACAGTCAGTGAGTTTTTTATCTGCAATGGAAGCAGAAACAAGCTCATTGTGCCCACTTCTGATGATGTCAGCATAACCAGAATGAGAAGGCTTTGCTTACTGAATGCATAATGGAGCTGGGGAGCTTAATTTCCCATATTCAGCTGGGATGAAAACTCTGGGACACTCACACATCAGCCATATCCATTTACTGCTGGGTTTGGTGGAGAGCACTGTACTTCCAATCCGATGTAGTTTTGTGGGAAGGGAACCCTTGTTATGAACAGATTCAGTGACTGCCCACACTACCCTTCTACATAGTGGAGAGTGAAGACCTGCATTGGTGATCTGCACAAAGCGCATAGCAATGTTGCTTTTGCTCTTTTGAGCCACAGCCAGGTAGTTTTTAAGTTGACATTGGCCCTAACATAAAGTGTCTTATGATTGTACTCAGCATTAGGAAATGATGAACATTCTTCCTAGAAATAATAAGCTATCAAAATCTCACAGTGGCTCTTTTCAAGAGGGCCCAGTGCTAATGAGAGATTACAGACTGATAGAACTACAGTCTGAAGGTATAGCTACAATGCACTTAGACAACGGCGGCTGGCCCATGCCAGCTGACTTGGGCTCGTGGGGATCAGGGCACAGGGCTGTTTAACTGATGTGTGGACTTCCATGCTCGGGTTAGAGCCTGGGCGCTAAGACCCTGGAGGTGGGAGGGTCCCAGGTCCCAGGGCTCAGGCTGCAGCCTGAGCCAGAACGTCTACACCACAATGAAACAGCCCTGCAGCCCGAGCCCAAGTTAGCTGGCATAGACCAGCCATGGGTGTCTAACTGCAGTGTAGATAAACCCTCAAAGGCCCAGCCCTGTTTATCTACAAGACTGAATACAGCATGGAAAATGGCAGCACAACTTTTCCCAAACCACCTCGTCAGCGTTATTGCTATAACTTGTGATTAGGACTTTGAATTCAGAGTACAATTGTGGGGCTCAGATGGCTTCTTAAAAACCCTGCAATTCCTATTCTTCCCCCAAAATATTATTTTTTTATTTCATGTTATTTCTTTTTATTTATTGGTAGAGAATTTTTGGTTAGTGAACTATTTTTCCAGTTTTTACACAGGAAGCTAATTAGTTGAACTCCCTACCATGAGTCCACACATGGAAATGTAGGCAAAGTTCCCAACAAAAAAAAATAGTTTATATTAATAAAGTAGGATTTTCATTAAACATATTAAAGTAGTTTTGAACTGTATCATCATATCAGATTATTTGCACAGATGGAATCTTGTGAACCAAACAAATTATTTTTTTGTGTCCCAAATAAAAAGATTAACGGAGTGATTTAAATTTTGGCTTTTGGGTTTTTGTTTATTTTAAAGGGAAACTTTTGCATTTTGCATTTAAATTTATTCTAAGTTCTTGTCTTAACTTTAGGGTTTTTAAAAATAATAATAATAATAATAATAATAACATGATAGCTAAAATAATCCTAATAGAGCATAATATATGGATTATATGTGACAATTGAAATATTTCTTGTGCTTTGTAACTGATTTTCTTAATAGTACAGTCTGAAGAAAATGTCTCACCATCTGATATCTATTATTTTGGCTTTGATTTTCCAGTGGAAATGTAATTTGAAGTTCTTGGAATGTAGTCACTTGTTCTGGAAAACTCAGTGCCCTAATTTTTTAATATTGGCCTGGTCTTCCCCTTAAATCTTAGATTGGGGTTGTCAAACGCTTTCACAGTGTGGGTTGCATGTTGGCAGAGAGATCCTACCACCACCTATCTTATTCCTTATTCACAGATTCCCAGGCTAGAAGGGACCATTGTGATCAGCTAATCTGACCTTCTGTATAACACAGGCCACAGAACTTCCCCCTAATCATTCCCAGAGCATATCATAATATAAGGGTCACCTTCCCTTCCATTTGCCATTGCAGAACATCTTTGGTGTAGCTAAAAAAAACCCCCAATTATTGACATGCAGAAGTAATGTTAGGAAAGCATTTTTAACATCCTTTGATGTGATAAGTATGGAACTCTTATAGATTCCAGACTGTTTTGGCAATGAAGAGCTTGGAGGCTTATAGCAGCAGATGGGAACAAGAAAGAGAGGCAACATCTCATGTCCAGCTAGTTCTCTGCAGACAACCAGCAAACTCCCCATGGAACATAGCCTGGGAACCTTTGATGATCTATGCTAAATGAGTGAATAGTCTCACTCCTGTTACTAATGGACTCATCTTCACATTACAAAAAGTACCATGATCTGCACCATTATTGGCAGTTTCAGCAGGGGCACCAAAGACCAAAGGGGGGATAGAGTGTGGACCACCATCTCACACCTAGACATAGCTCAAAACAGGGATAAGTCATATTGGTAGGGCAGTGTACAGGGAGGTTTGTATTTCCATTACCCATGCAATGGCTATTTTATAAATCTGTGGATCAAATTTAATTCTCCATGGCCAATAATCCAATATATTTCATGGGCAGCATAATCAACCCAAATTAAAGAAAAATAATAATATTCAGCACATTCAAATCCAGTCTATGACATTGTGGGCCAAATTCATTCCTCGTGTAATCACACTGGTTTTACCTGTTTTACACTAGGGATGAATTAGGCTCATGGGGCCAGGCAGGTAAAGATGCACATAGGCACCCAGATGAGGAGCTGGCCCTTGTAGTTTCACCTGACTATAGTAGGAGAAATGCTACATGCCCTCTCCTTTTTAAATTACTGACAAATAATCAAGAAGATTCAGATTGTGCAACAGCTAATTAGCCCCCTCTGGTCATTTCTTAACAGTCCTGAGAAATTCATTGGTTTTAGATAGAGGCTTTTTGCTGAGCTGCAGGCTGAAATATTCCCAGAGTATGAACAAGTTTGGGTTCTTTATTTTCTTTTTAAATAGTGCATTTCAAGGCCAAGCCTTGGCAAGGAGTTATGAGGTCAGGATATTTGCTTGGTAAGGAAAAATGTGACAGCTGGAACTGGCATTGGCTTTTTACATGGAATTTGTCTTGAAATGCTGTATTTTAAAAGCAAAAATAGAACATCAACCTCTTATAAAATTTGCAGCCATAGATCAAGGAATTAAGTTATTAATAGCAATCAGTGTACATCTTTTGAAGCATCTAGTTTATGTAACACTACAGATTCTGAAGCAGAGTCTTAAATCTTTCTCTCTGTTATTTAATTATGGTATGTCTGTTATTAAGGTTGCATTGTTAACTTTTCTTTATAAGCCTGATGTTAGCTCCCCACCTAAAATGAACAATGAACTTGTATAACCATTAAAATTAGCAGGTTAAATCTGTGCCTAAGGTAGAACTTTTCTACAAAATTTGAAGTACATTGACCAAAGGATTCCTGATATATTGCAATCTAAAAACAGACATGTTCAGAAGAATTAGAACAGTTTTTTAACTTTGTTTTGAAAAATGGTGATAAAATTAAAAAAATAAAAAATATCCAAACAAACATTAAGAACCATGCAACACAACCAACCAAGCAAAGCTAAAGAAAATAAAAACCTATGAGAGAGCTAAAACTTTGCTTTCTGGTTTCTTCTAGTAGAGAGATTTAGTACAGAAGACCAACATATAGGTGATTTAATATACCATAAGCAAAAGTGACACCAAACTCATTGCATTTTCTTGGACTCGTGTTTTTAGTAAATGTAATTCTAGTTCAACCACATGTTGTTGGACTCAGTGGAAGAACTGGGTGCAGTTCCATAGCTTGTGTTGAACAGGAGATCAGACTGGGTTTTTAGACTTATAAGTGTACTTTCTGGTCTTAAAATGTATGACTTTAAAAATATTGGGCAAGTCTGTGACTTGAATTACATGACCTCACAGTAAAGGGGACTAGGAATCCCTCAGTACACCTCTGTGTGGGCTAACCAGAGCTTGGATTGGTTTGAAGGAATAATAACCATGCGGTGGTCAGGGAATGGGCAGAACCTAGGCCTCACTCCCTAAATATACTGGTCATAATCTGCCACTAACCTAATTTGTTGTTGAGGTTGATAAAGTTGCATAGTTAATGAACCCGCTTGGCATGAATATTGACCTATTCCTTTTCACAGCTTTGCCTGGAGTACTGTCATGGGTATTTGTTCCTCAGAATTCTTCCAGTCAAAGAAAATTTCACATCTTCAGGAAACTGGTTTCCAGAGATGTTGGTGACCAATAAATCAGAAGAGTACTTGATACTCACCTGCACTGATACAGGGATCCAATTGTTGATTATATGCCTACAACACTAGACTGAATTTTGCAAATGGATTTTGCCACATAAAGCAAATAGGATCAGGAAACATGCAACATGATCCCTGAAGAACTCAAAGAAACTACCTTACACTCAGTGTAGCAGTTTATCACATGGCTTTCTCCCTTGTTCCCTAGCACTGTATAATAGATCCCAAGATCACATATCTAATGAAGTACCGCTAATATGTATATACCATACTTTGCATAAGGCTATTCATTATTTCATCATTTCATATTACAACAGGAATAATAAAGCTGAACCTGTGATTATTGTAATCTAGCATGGATATTAATATAGCGGCACTTCCCAAACACACATGAAGGAACATATTTTAATATAGCAAGAGACATGAATGCATATCAGAAAATGTAACATCCTTATTATGTGCTACTATCACTTATGAGTATTTCAAGAGCCATTTGCCATTCAGTCTCAAAAGATCCTTGCTGAACCCTCTTCTGATATGTCAATAAACATTCTCCTTGATTTCAGTGGGACTTTGCTTGGAATGACCCCAAGGCCACCCCAATGCCAGCTGGCACACTGTTGTCATGATATATACCCAAAAGGTGGCATATAATATATCATTGGAAAACTAATAACTCACTATTAATATTCTTGCATGCTGTATGTATGGTAAACCCACAAATGACTTTATAGGTATGTGCTGGAAATCTATTCTTAAAATGTATTTGGCAAGCAGTACCTAAGTGACGGCTGTTCCAGAGAAAGGAATGTGGTTCTGACTGCTTGAATGTGTCTCTGATGTAAATTTTAAAAGGTATGACCGAAGAGAAAGAAAAGGCAAAAAGAATTCTGCAAGGTAAACAATACCATCAGGAGAGCAAGTAAGGAAAGATGACCACTTACCAATCTCAATAGGGGATGGAGACTACACTGCCAAGAAGCCTTCCTGATACTTGAAGCAGGGTCAAAGAACTTTGGGAAGATATAGGAAAAGAGAAAAAGCCATTTTGGTGTCCTTGACCTGAGAAGACAAAGAGACCGGGCCCTTTGAGCACTGTGAAGGGTCCTAGCCAGAGAGTCTGATCAGCCATCCTGGAAAAGAGCACATTTTTACTTTTGCTTGCTTGTAACCCTTTCTATCTTATTCCTTATACTTGGTATCACTTAAATCTATGAGTTTTTAAAATAAAATTGTTTTACTATAAATCAGTTCAGTGATTTCATTCAAATTGAGTGTTTGTTAACCCTAGTGAAGGGTATTAAACTGCTGGTTACTGTCTATTTAAGGGAGCAGTGAACTTAATAACTTCTGTAAGTGTTTAGCAAGAGGGCTGGATGCTAAGGGCAGATGGTTTGGGGAAAATCTGGATTGGAAGAGGAGTTGGGGTCACTCTGCAAAAAGGAACTGGATGGTAGAAGCCAGGGTGTGACCTGCAGGCTTATAGGCTGGCTATTGGTATCAGGACTATGAGCCACAACGGCATAGCATTAAGGCACCCAGAGTTGTAGGGCAGGTAGTGACACCGCCCCTCGCTGCTCTGGGTTGAACTCAAGGTGTCACACAGGTGTAATCGTAATGGTCCATGCTAGTGGATGCACTTACACAATAGGGATAAAAAATGAAGATATAACAGAATGCTTGGAGAGGGGATGGAGGAGAAAGGAAACAATAATAAAAGCATGGTCCTACTGCTAAATAAAAGTCAAATTAATTATTACTAGAAAACATTTTATTTCTATTTGACTGGCATTTTTGTGGTATATCCTCTTATGTTCTCAGGGCTAGATTGTGTCCTTGTGATACCTAGGAATTTCTCAAGTCCTTTGTAAGCCGGCCTGATTCTGGGGTCCAGGTCTTGTGTAGAGGGCAGCCCCTTTCTAGAGATATTGTCCTCATGAATAAGTGTGTGAGGAAGCGGTGGGGCATGGATGGAGCCAAACATCCACCACTATATCTTTTTGGTAAAGCAGCTGGGTAGGCATGAGCCGGCAAAGAAACTGCCCTCTTTTTAAGGGCAACAAGAGAAAGGAGCAGGAGAGGAATTGTGATTCTGAGTATGTGGTGGAAGGGTGGGTGGAAATTAACTAAGGAGAATTAGCAATAGAAAGACCTTGTGAGGTAAGTTGTAGAAATCACATCACTGGAGAAAATAAAGGCACTCAGGGACTGCAATGACAAGAACCGTGGAAACATGTTAATAACTTCAGAGTGTTAGCTCCCACAATCTAAGTAGAGTTTGTGGATCTGGGAGTTCTCCAAGAGAAACCTTGGTGGTGGTGTTTTAGTAGGTGGCACTGCTTTCCCAAGTGAAGACAGAACCAGTGAACAAACATGATGCTAGGATTCATTGCTATTTCTTACTGTTGATATCCTCCACTTTTTACAAGCATTGTTAGCTTCTGGTGTCCTACTCATCTTCCAATTTCGGTAAACCCATTCTGCCTATCTACATTCCTTTGGTATTTTCATTTGCTTTATTTATTCACTTCTACCGTATAGGGCCAAATTCTGTTCATGTTTCAATTGATTCAAATCCAAGGGCAGATTCTGACTGCTGGAAACAATTGTGCACCATAGTGCTGCTAGCTCAGCATGACTGATTTGTTCCATCCAAGAGGTAGCTACATTCCACGACAGCTGTGATCCCTCTCTATATACAGGGATTTGGGGACAGGAGTCTATAGTAGGAGAAATAGTTAAGAATTGAATTATGGAGCTTTTAAATTGCTTATTTTCTTGAATAGAGGTCCTACTGACCTCTTTAAAATTAAGAAGCATTGGTACTTTAAAAATGCTGACATTTGCAATCCTCAAAATGTGAACAACCCTAACCTGCAATTAGAGGGATTAGTGAGGATCGCTCTATGAAGACAAATTCTTTATGCAACACACATGCTTTTCAGGGACATAATCATGTGCAAAAATCCAAACATGCAATAGTGGAATTATTTTATTTTAATGGTTGCATGAGTTCTTTTGAGGAGTTTATGTTTTTTGACATTTCCTGTTTAAGAGCTGGCAAAGGTAAGAGGTTGCATAGATGGTACCATTGAGAACACAGTTCTTAAAACACATTGCTCCTTACATCCCTCTAATCAAAGACTAAAGTTATAGAATATAGTAGAATAGCAATCATCTCTTTCTAAAAGGCTGAAGAATCTCCAGTATTAGGTTTCTAAAAGCAGAGGCCTGATTCTCATCTCCCTTACATCAGTCTAAATCAGGTGTAACACAAATGAAACCAATGGAGTTTCTTTGCTATGAAACCAGTGTAAGAGGGAAACTGGATATGTTTAATATTGAAGCAAAGGACAGGTGAGAATGTAATGGTGTTTAATTGGACTCTCTGAATAATGAAAGTGAATTAAGAAGGAAGTGATAGTAGGTGGGAGGAAAGGGAGTATATGCAATCACTACATTATCTGAGCTTCCTACCACTGCAGTATTAGCTCTCTGTGTCCATTGCAGGCTTAGTGGCATCTGCTCCTGCCTTAACGGCTTGTATTGCAGAATATGCCGTTGACTTTATTGGGGGAGTGTAGGTTTAGCAGCAGAAGCCTCTTGCCCTAGTTTCTGTGTTCCTCTCCATACAACCATAGTCCCAGTCTCTGCCCCATCATCTCAGAACTACCTGCTAAACTAAAAACAAATAACTCATGCTATTTGCAAATTTCCTCTACAGAGAAGACTAAATGCAGAGCACACAGATAAGACTAGCCTATTCTGTGATTTTATTAACTACATCTGGGAAATAATTAACTTAACTTGTCTGAGACTAGATCTAGTGAATATTATTATAATTATGTGTATTACTGTAGTGCCTTGGAAACCCAGTCATGGACCAAGATCCCATTGTGGTAGGTGCTGTACAAACGCAGAACAAAGTGTTGCTGCCTGCCCCAAAGAGCTTACTCAGGTATTCATACTCACCTGTGTCCGCCAAACTACTACTTTTTATTTCCTTAGCCACCATCTGTTGTTTTTTTTGTCTGTTTGTTTTTTAATCATATAAAAATCAGAAATGTTACTGGGACTGCTGACAGTGGACTTACAATATCTATATGACTGGACTGTGAATGGGATTGTCACACTTTTGTACCAAAAGAACAGGAGTACTTGTGGCACCTTAGAGACTAACACATTTATTTGAGCATAAGCTTTTGTCTAATCAACTCTTTTTGTGGTGATGAAGTTTCTCAGTATTTGTAATATTTCGGAACGATACAGCTGCATGTGAAAGGTAGATACACTCTGTGGAGATGTATATATTTCTCAGTCTCTTTTAAATTTCTGTTTATCCACCAGAATTCCTAATTGTGGCATTTAACTAGTGTCTTGGTTCCTGGTCGCAGAACAATTTCCTGTAGAATACACATTTTCTTAAATTTTGGAAATAACCTCCTATTTCCCAGTGTATTTAGACCTGGACCCAAAGCAAAACCCTACAAAGGAGCTAAAAAATGCTTCAGTGGCAAAACATTATTATGGTAGTTGGGATAAGCTAATCTTTTCCACATTTATGTATCTGAAAATACCTGCTTGTTTCTGATTTGGCCTACCTATAAACACCATTGCCTTTCAGTGACATCTGCTGGGACAGATAGGATTGAAGCATTTTCAGGTTCCCTCCGCAGTTTCTACCAGCCAGCATTTGGCTCCTGAGCGAGAAAGCAGCTCATTCCTTTTTTCACAGCAATCCTTGGCCAGGTCAGGTTTCAATTTTTCCACATCCCCTTGGTACAGCTTCTTTCCAGCCACCTCCTCATCATTGCAGGAAAATGACCAACTTGCCAACGTGACAAAGATCCAGAAAGTTATAGAAGCTTCATTGTGAGCCCACAATTTAACAAGGACTCAAAGTGCCAGCACCAAAGAAGAGAGGGGTTGTGCATTAAGGCACAAAATCATTAAATAATAAATCAGTTGGCAGGACCTTGAGTTTTTCTAACAGTTTACACATTTTTGCAAGAATATTTACATTTTTGAGTTAGTCTCTATTTTTACTTTGTATCCTCCTTGTACAGATTTCAGGGCAAATTACAGATAGCTCTCTAAGAGCTGTATTTTTAATTAATTAATTAATATTAATGTTTGTTTCTAGCTAAGAAAACCCGCTGGAGTGCTTTCATAATGAAAGCAAATTGGAAAAGAATCTTTTCTCTCTTGGCTGTACCTACGGCTGTCACTATTACTTGCTATTTAACTCTGTTTGTAACTGTAACTCTATAATGCGTTTTGGGTTATGGTTTGCATGAAAGACACCATAGAAAGTAAACTTGTATTTTACAATATAAAACTAGTAATTGTATTATTTTCCTTAAATATATAGGCAGCTTATGACAATGACAGTATACTGAAAAATGGAAGAGGAATACATTTTTGCCAAGATAGTATATTGTGATTGTTTTATATTAGTTTTTTATTTATTTTATACGTAACAAGAAAGCAGGAATGGACTGACACTGGCATCTTGTCTTTCTTTGTGCCAACCACTGAGCCAGCACGACTCTTTTTTAGCACTGGTTGGGAAAGAATTTTCCCTTCAATTTTTTTTTGACTAAAATTGATAAAAAAGAATTCATGTGCATCCAAAATTGTCTGCAGTATGTTTTTTCAAGCTTTCATCAAACACTGAAAATAGCCCAAAACTTTGAAGACTTTCTCATTTTCACATTTGTTTTATGATGTCCCCTCCCCTTCCCTGCTGCCCCAAATTAATCGAAAATAGACATTTTCTACTTTGGCAAAAAAGCCATTTTCCATCAAATAAAAGTTTGTTGGAATATTTTCAAGCAGCTAATAATGTAAGATGAACATAGAAAACCTCCAGCAAAAATTGTGAGGGAGAGAGTTTCCTTTCATTGCCAAAAAAGGATTAACTGACATAAACGTGTTCTGACTGTCACTGAAAAAAAATGGAGGCCTGTCCTAATATGTAAGATAAAATATTTTAAAGTATTTTAATCTGCATAAAAATGACCACTCTGATTATGATGGTCTAGTGCTTCTAGGATACCTGCTGATTAAAGTGCTTGTAGCGTGAAGTCACGTTGCTCAAAGGAATCCATCCACGACTTTAAAGACTATTCTGTACCTTTTTGACATTTGTGACCATAAATGACATCTCTTTTCCCTCATGTTTTGCTCCTTTTGGACTTGAAAACATCCCTTTTACATAGTGAGATGAAAAAGTGGCCTGCTGTATATATCAGTTTTACCAACTTCCTTGTTAAAGTGCACTGCATGATCTACTATGCAATGTCTACAAAACTGAGTTTTTGCAGACCACCACTAATTCATGAAAGGCTCTTTATCTGAGGTTTAGATCATGGATCAGACTCGCCCCTGGTGTAATTCCAGTAACTTTAATGAAGTTGCACCAAGTTGGTATGTCCCATAAATTTTAAAAGGGAAGTTAGTAAGGAAAAAACATATCAACAGCTCCCTTAAATAACGGCACTGGGATTGTGTAGTGGTTAATCTCTATAGCAGAGGAGACAATCAATGTGAAAAAGGAACGGGATATCAATAATATCAACATCATAACAACCAAAACAGATAACTAGTGTAAATACATAACACATGAGACTCCAGTTTTAAAGCCTCAGACAGATTCCTACCCCTTGGAAACATGAAAATTTTGGCAACCATCCCTGAGAATTATCTCAGTGGGAGGAGGGATAGCTCAGTGGTTTGAGCATTGGCCTGCTAAATCCAGGGTTGTGAGTTCAATCCTTGAGGGGGCCACTTAGGGATCTGGGGCAAAAATTGGTCCTGCTAGTGAAGGCAGGGGGCTGGACTCAATGACCTTGCAAGGTCCCTTCCAGTTCTAGGAGATTGGTATATCTCCAATTATTACCTTTATCTGCTCTCGGGTTGTCTTATTGAACTCTCCTCTTTAATTTTATCTTTTTATATACACACTTTTTTCAGCCTGCTTCTGGTAGCTGGCCCTTTAAATCTGAGAGAGACATTCAACATAAAATGATCATTTTACCTTAAGTTGTATCCTTAAGTTTTCCCGATGATGAGTGTTTAGCTATTTAATTATTTTTTCATCTCAGACAGCAGTGTGTGTCATCGAGTGCTTCATGGAGGCACAAGAAGCAGGTCTGCTATAAACTATTTATCAATGTTTTCATTGAAAAGCTTTTGCAGCTATCGTAAACTGAGAAGCTGAGAAAACTCAGGAGCAAATGCCAATGGAAAACTATTGCAGTTGACTGTACTAATTCTTATTCTTTATGATAAATATTTTCTTGGCAATCAGACTCCACTTTCCTTTCTTGAGACACAGTGCACTGTCGTTAGTGCATACAGAACAATGTCATGTACATTTATGATACTGAATGTTTCTATATAAAGAATGTTGTACATGTTGTGACTTTAAACCTAGCATAAAGTGTATTATTATTGAATTATTAAGAGCTGGTTGCGAAGGGTTTTTTAATGAAACTTCCCTAATTCTCATAAATAAGCTATCTTATCATTGGTTATTCTTTAGCTTTTAAAACATGTGCTAGGGAATTCTAGCCAATTTTCCTTGTGGGCTGATTAATTTCATTTTGAATAATTAAAGAAGGCATATAGCATGTTGAAAAGTGTAACTTAGGAACTTCCAGAGTGTATCAGAGTAATTGTCCATCTAGACCAGTATCCTCTGTTCGACCAGCACCAGAAGACATAGAGGAAAGAGAAAGTAATAATAATAATAATGCGTAGCTCTTATATAGTGCTTTTCATCAGCAGTTCCCAAAGTGTTTTACAGAGGAGGAAAGTATCATTATCCCCGTTTTACACATAGGAAAACTAAGGGAAGTGGTTTGTCTGAGGCCAGCAGATCAGTGGCAGAGCTGAAATCCCACTAGGCAACACTACCATCTTCCCTAGAGTAGCCTGTTAAGAGAGAATTGAACTCTCAGTAGTTACGGATTGGTTTATACTTTGAAGCATGAGGATTTATACCCCTTCCAAAAATGTTGCTGTGTTTCATTTAGCTTTGTTAATATTTCCTATCACCACTCTGGATCACCTTTATGTATAAAAGCATCTAATCCTATTTAAAATATTTTTGAGTGACAATACAAAATTCAGTCGTGAATCAGACCCTATAAATCACTTCATCCACCACAGAAGCACCAAATACCTAGGTGAATTACAGCAATTGTTAACTCTTAATAGTACTGCAATACTACAAAAGGGTTTTAAGCCAGAAAGTGAAAAATATCCCATTGAAATCACTAAACAGAATTTAAATACCTGTGTTAGAATTTGGCCAGAATACAGGTAATGAGGATTAATTAACACCCCTATGCTTGCAATGAGTGCTATGACATCTTTAATGAAGAGTCATGGTAAAGACGTGGACTATATGACTAATCCAAAAGATGGCATCTCCAACAGTTCAGTGCTTGCTAACAAAATGACAGAACATTGGATCAGTGCCTTCTAAGAAGGAGAAATACCCGTCTTTTACCACATATGCCATTTCCTGCATGCAGGACGTGGATGCTCATAATCTGGAGAGTAAACAAGCTGTTCTATAAAATTCTGTCATCCACATAGTGAACAGGCCCTACTTTTTTCATAACAGGCAGTGCAAGTCCTAGGTCTTTTCAAAGTGGCACAATGATCTATTATCATTGACTTGCTCAGAAGTCTGATGCTAGAGCCTTGTAAAGAGATGGAGGGTTATTTCAGCTGTCTCACTCTGATGTCAGAGCACGTGGGTCCTATGAACTGAACAATAGAAGGGGATGGCCTTTTTCTCTGAGGTACAAGGACATTTGGCCAGGGACAACCCCTACAAGAAAAATCCTAACAGCCAAGCTCCGGAGAAAACTTATATTTCATTTGTATTTATATTAACATTAAAGGCAAACCACAGAAAGCAGGTAAGATAGGACAGTATCCAGTGGGTCAGTGCTAATGACAGCAGCTTGGAAACTCCACTTTCTTACAAGGTTTCATTTATTTATTGGATTGGGCACATGGGACAGTAGGTATAACACTTGCGTGATATATGGCACATGGCCACTTTCCACTGTCATCACTTGAAAAAGCATGGCACTGTCATGGCTAAATTGGGCTCCATGGAACTACTGATGCTGATTGTAAAGTGGTATGGCTGCAGGAGAAAACACGAGTGGAACTAAACAGTTAATTAGGTTATCACATTTTACTCAGATTTGTCTGGAATAGTTTCAAGCAAATCTATTATTTATGAATTACTCATCATTTATTACATCCAGTGTCAGTGTAGTCATGCTGGTCCCATAATTATCCTTTATCACATGTACCCTCAGTACTACAACTAGGTGGCTATGTGGTTCAGGCATCTAACAAAACTCTGAAGGTTATAAGTTTGAGTCTTGCTTGGTCTTACATTGACAGGACACTGCTATTTCACCCAGTTACAAAATGGGTACCTGATTCATCAGCTAAAGGCATCCAGACATTATGCTGATCACATCACTCCCTCATGTACCGCTGGCTATTGTTATGTCCTAGGGGCAGCCGGTGTAGGAAGCAATCACTTGAGGCCAGAGAGCAGACAGCTAACCAAAACCTCCATTTTATTTACAGAAACAGAGAGCTCACTCAGCCAGTTGAAACCGGCTGAGCTATCCCTTAATAGTCTAACTCAGTTGCCATAGTAACAAAACCCATGACAACCAAATACACAACAGCTATGAAACTGAGGTGACTTAACTGTGCACCCTGATGAGTCGTCACTGGCTTGGGGGAATGTTTTTACCCTAGGTCCAATCAGTATGGTAGCTGAGTATGCATTTCATAATTTAATCATATAGCCAATGCCTCCTCTCCCCCTCAATCAAAGCCACATTACTTGAATGGACAACAGATCCAGCTGTTGCCCACTGAGAAGGGCTATCAATGGAGTGCTCTGAAACTCAGCTAGGTGAAGTGGAGATTTGAAAAAGATGGCATTTCAGACTGCACTAATGCTTTGAATGAGGTCGTTGGGCTTTGGACATATCTCCAGATAGGTTAGGGGGAGAATGTGATCTGTTTTTGCTTAATCTGATTATTAGAAAAAATCTGATTCTCTCAAATTTCAATTCCACCAAATGGCATTACTTTAATAACTAGTCTCCTTAAGGTGTGATTTAAAATTGTTGTAATTAAGGGCCAGGTCCTGCTCCCACTGAAGTCAATGAGAGTTCTCACTGATTTAACGGGAACACAATCGGGCCTTAAACCTTTGTTAATGTTGTTCCATCAGAAGGAGATTGTACACTTATTTTTATCCTTTGCCCAAAAGCAATTTTCAAGTGCAATACCTGCATAAAGTGAACATGGTCCAGACCTCAATAGAAAAGGTGTTTTGGGGGGAGTTAAGTTTATCATTTGCCCAGACTGCTAGCAAATGCATTCTCTGACCTAGATGTGATTCATCACTTCTAAGTAGGAAAGAATACAAAATCGGCACTATACCTCTGATAATGATGATTTTGGAAGAGAAGCAAAGCTCATGAATTAAAAAAGTTTCAGCTTACCTGGCTGGCATTTAATTAAACATTTCCATCATCTCTTTCAAACTCTATAACATAACGAGGTTTTATGGTTTTTTGTTCTTATTGACATCTTCTCTTAAAGGAGAAAATATCAAAGACAGGAAAGCTAATTTTCTGCAGGATTAAATCACCTCTTTTAGTCTTTTTCATTTCCTTTTTATATAAGCAAGCTTTGCTTAAGACCCCACCCACTTAGTCTAGTAAACCTGTTCTTCCACCTGTCTCTTCACTTTGTTTTGAAACAGGTGTGTGGTTTTCTCAAGCTGGCCAAGAACTGCCTTTGCTGCCTGTTACATCACATAATCATTTTCTAATCTAAACAAGTCACTTAAGACACCTTTATGCAACTGGAGCCAATAAAGCAAAAAAGGGAAGTAGCAGTAATTACATGGCATTTAGTAGCATTCAGTCAAAAGGTTCAGTGTTTACTCTGCTTTCAAGAAGATACCTCTATAAACCTTACACAGAAGGTTTGCCATAATTATGGATTAATCAGAAATTGATCATGTACAGACTGTACATTCACAGAAACATGGTGGATATTCAGACTGTGTAAGCACTTATTTATGCACATAGTCCCATTGTTACCCTGAAGGAATACTTGAGTAAGGGCCAAGTAATTCAAGTAATCAGTGTAAGGGCTCCCAGTCAGGACCATAGTGCATGGGTCGTGCAAGACTTTTTTAAGACATTGTCCATTTCTACCACACCTGTGTCCTGGTTTTCTTTTTTCTGGATACAGTATCTCTGATTTCTAGACATACACCATTTCTCTATTATTTTTAAAATATCCTTCCTCCCTCAGATTTCCATTGACACTGACAAATCAGGAGGATATTCATTTGTTAATTCAAGTTAAGAGGTACCTCTCCTGTTAAAGAAACAATCTTTTACAAAGCCTTTAGCATGCATGCATATTGTTTGTATTGCTCTTATTTTTTGTATTCAGATCTATAATGAAAACTGTTGCAACATAAATGAAACTAGTTTAGAATCTAAGCTTGGTTTGTGCTCCCCAACTGCAGTTTGCTAGTGAATGCAGCTAAACAATGTTTCCAGAACTTCAGTTGAGTCTCTTTAGTTCTTTCTTTTATACATTATGTTTAAGGAATTCAGGAAGATTTTTGAATTTCATGTGCATTAAATCTGACAGGCTGAAAGCTCAGGGGAATAAAGTAGCTTCTTCCCTAATTCAGAAAAACGCCTAAGCATGTGCTTACATCCTTCCCTTTTTAGGTAAACACTTAAGCAGATTTTTAACTTTATGTCCACATTTACGTGCACTCCTTAATTGAAGCCATAGAGAACAGTAAACATTCCACATATCAACCAATGAAACTTAAACCTGACTTCTCAGTTGAAGTGAGGGTGGTTTTCTGATGAAAATCTGAGATGACAAGGAACTGGATTGAGACCATCAAATCATTTAATAGAGACCATTCAGCAGTCACCAGAAGGTATATACCTCAACATGACTTAAACATTTGTGGCCTTAGTGCTTCCTATTCCACGATGGTGGAGGGGAAATGGAGAATAACCAGAAGATATGCACAAAAGTGCCCCTAGCCCTACCTCAATCTTGCCACAATCCTCATGTGTGACATCACAATAGGAACCCCAGAAGAGAGCTGAGTTACATGATATGCCAGGGCAAACAGTCCTGCACAGCTTCCCCAAATCCTGCTAATCCATAGTAAACCCACATAACTTGCACTGCTATAGAGTCCTCCACATGTGTAAGGAGGTTACATAATTTGTCCCTTAAAGCACACATGTGAAACAAGACAATTTACCAGGAAAAAAAAGAATGGAAAGAAAAGTTAATATAGGTGACCAAGAAGTTGAAAAGTTGACTTGCAACATAAAAAGTAGCCTAACTATGAATTTCTTGAAAAAAAGTGTATATAAACACAGGAGAAATCAGTTGAATTCAGAAGGTCCAGAGCTAAATTTGCAATGTTCTGGCTATCGAAGAACTACTCAGAAACCAGGGAGACTAATAAAATAATAATAATTATTACTCAGTAGGAATAATACTGGCACTGATGCTAAAATATGGTGGTTGCCATTAATAGGACATTTATGTGCATTTAGTACAGTGTGCCTTTAGTACAGCAAAGCATCTGGGATTCCACAGTATTCTAAGAATAGTATAACAGTGTGGTACACCAGATACACCTCTGAGGTAATTGCTCATGAATATTGGGGAAAAAATTCCAAAAGAGCCTCTGTGACACTGGAGCCCAAGTTCCTTTGAAAGTCTTAGCCAATGACTTTTCACTTAGAAATACAGTAGACTATGCAATAAAATAAATGAATAAGTAACATAAAGGTATATATAAAAGTCATAGAAATGACATTTCTCTCTTCCTTTGGGCTTGTGTATTCTATTCCAACAGAATTTTGCAGGTTATTTTAATGGGTCAAAAGGTCTGCTTCAATACCTTCTCAATACTTCAGTATTAAGGCATAAGTATATATGGTGCTGACAACTAGTCGATACCAACAAACCATTTGACCCATTAAAGTAGACTGCAAAATTCTGTTGATATAGAATACAAAAGCCCAAGTCCATCTTTGCCTGAGAGCGAAGGAAGAGAGAAATGTCATTGCTATCGTTTTTTACTCAAGAGGTGCTCAAAACTATAGCGATGGACAGATAGATTAAATTTATATATTGATTGGCTTGGTAGAATGAGCTGTAAACTACCAATGGCAAAAAGAAACCAGGATTCTGGAATCATTAATTAATGGTGTATAGTTGTATAGATTGCCTCCAGATTCTCAGCTCTAATAATACCAATAAGAAAGACACTCAACTGTTCAACACTTGGGATCAAAGAGAATTTTAATTTGGACATTAACAATGACTTGGCAGTGATTGTGGCTTGCAGGATGTAGGTTTCTTTGGAGAACAAAAGGCAGGAGAATGATAATATTGAGTCCCAAAGAAACAGCTCATGTGTCAAGGATCAGTGTGACTAAGGAAAAAGTTTCATGTTGGACTGCAGTTTTCTTGCCAGAAAGGTACAAAGAAAAGACCTGCCTTTCTGGGATTCTGGACCAAATTCATCTTAGGTGTAACTCTGTTCAAAACAATGGATTTATATCAAAGACTAATTTTACTCACTGTGTCTGCTTAGAGACAGCATATCTCTTTGTAAAGGTTTTATTGCAAAGTTTATCAAAATAGGGCATTAAGAAGTCCCAGTATGTCAATCAGTGGCATAGCTTCTAAAATCTTAAGGGGTTGGAGCTAAATTAGTATGACACCCTTATTTTGAAACCTGTAACTGTCTTCAAAGGCCCTTTCTTCATCTAGTTGTCAGTTACAGCATATCACACTGAATAAACTAGTTACACCAGTTCATGAACTCATTGTTTACATAAGTGAATGTTTAGAAGGAAAATAATTGTACAGGTATTTTAAGTGAAGTCATTACAAGGGAAGAAGAAAAAAGTTAACTGAACACAACTGACAATTTTTATCTGCTGATGGTATTATGTGGAATAAACTCATACCATCTTACAAATGAACCGGTTTTATCTTCTTGTGTTTGGAAAATAATGATGTATTTTCTTTCTGTTTTCAACAAAAATGGAATATAACAACATGGATCTACTTGTGTCCTTATTTGTACATCTGCTTCATGGATTTCACCTCCATGCAGAAGCTATGTGGCACATGTGCCTGGCTTCATGAAGTCTGATATAGCTCCACTGCCAGGTAAGGCAAGTGAAGAATAAAGTCTAAATAAATTCAAAGAAACCTGTGTTTCTTTCTAGAGAAGGCTGATGGAAAAGAAATGTTATATGCTGAAGATTATTTAATGTAGATTCCAGATGTGAATTTTGTAAGTGAAGGATTCTGGTCTGTAAATTCTCTACCTTTTCCTCATTCTGGAGGTCCGTGTTAATAGGAACATATAACATCATATGCTTTATATTATGAAAGTCCATAATGCTGATCCTACACTAGGATCTTCCAGGATTTGTATCATTTATTTGCACCATTCCTGAGTACTGACCAGCTGATTTACATGGTAGCACTGCCACATGAGAATGTAAGCCCTATAGTGACAGCCTACAAGGGCAGAAATACAAGAAGCAGTGGGGGGAAATATCAGACCTTAGAATGGAGTGGGGTAGGTTTTCCTACATGCAAATCTATTGTTCTACTCATTAACAAAAAAAAAAAAGACAAATTATTTTGGACAATTCAGTATTGTACCTGCTTTGATAAATTCTTGGTACCCCATCATTGCCCCCGAAGGTGGAATTCCTCCATACAATTGGAATCTACAGATTATCTAGTTTGCATCCACAAAATAAGATAATAAAAGAAACTGGACACAAATTAATAACATGTAGACTTATTCATAGGAACAAGCACATGACTTTCACCAGCATATAGTACATTCTTTGCTCACTAAAGTTAAAAAAGGAATAGTGTTGAAAGACCCCATAATGGAAGTAAGGAATGCAAGAACTATAACAAAAAGCCACAAACGTCCTGCATAGTTATCTGGCTTCAGTCAAAAGGAAATATCCCAAGTAAGAAAAAATTGCCTTAAGTTATCACAATTCACCACATAAAAGGGTTTAAATATATAGAGTGCAATCAGCTACCAGCTGTGTTTGTCTTTCATATCCATGTCATTCAACTATTATTCATCCGATTGGCCATCCGGCCAACTTGTGCATATATTGCTTATTCTGTAGTGAAATTCTAGCTTGTGGGTGATCATACCCAGTTAATTTGTTATAGTTGCTTATATTATATAGGTTCTACTTTTTTAGAACAATGTGTAGAAGCCTCTAGCTATGCCTATATCTAAGGTTGTGTCTTTAACTTCACACTGATCTTCATTTTACATTTTCACATGCATTATCAAAGCAAAATATATGACCATTCTTACTCCAAGCTTATTGATGTTCTAAGCTTTTGTTTGGTTTTGGTTGGCTTAATGATCACAGACAATTAAACAATTTTTTATATTTTTTGGGTATTAAGATTTTTCAGAAAGTAGATTCATAGATATTAAGGCTAGAAGGGATTACTACAATTATCTAGTCTATCCTCCTGGATAAGATGGGCCATAGAATTTCTCTTGGTTCTGAGCCAAGAAGGATTAATAAATAGCTCTAGATAAAAAAAAGACTAATGGAACCTATAATTTTTTGTGCTATCGTACATTATGATTACCAAACTATGAGTCACTACAGCCTATGATCAAGCCAGACCTGATAAAGGAACATAGAACCATGTGGAATTTCTATGGTTTGGTTTTAGAGTAGGCAGCCACTGCATGGATTGCTGGTTATCTTAAACAGAACATTTAGTTTCTGTCTTTGAAAAATACTTGAAGAAAATCTTGAGACCAACTGGTCCTCTTGGAAATAGTTGCAGCCAACAGATTATCCTTAAACTAAAACTTTAGGTACAAGCAACCTGATGACAGTAATTTTTAAACACCTTCTAATTGTTTTTCTATAAACTGACAGCTGTAAAATATGACTGATCTTCCCCCCAATAATCAATATTAGGAAATTTATCTGTGTTTTCCCATCTAGACTAAATTAAAGGGTACTGAAAAGATTAGGGAATATTTTTCCAAGCTCTATGTAATGACACTGATGCTGAGAACTTTTACATGCAGTGCACAATGCTTGTGGTTTTGTACCCCACCAGGATGAAGATGGTCTATGGAGGTCATGCCAAGACTTTAAAATGTCAGATAAGATCAGTGCTTTTATTACTGCTAAGAAGCCTGATGTGGTGGAAAAAGGAGTATAGTTACCTTATTGAACTTGAGAGAGATTGAAAATTTAGTTCAAAGTGAACAAGGTATTGTTTTTGTCTTCCATTGTTGCCATTGTGATCAGCTGTTTATAGCTTATTTCTGTTTCCAAGAGACTGATAAAGTTACAGCCATATGCTGAATGTTCTACTCTGTATCACCTGCTCAGGCTAGTCATTATATAAATGCATGGTAAGGGATACAGGGTAACTTAAATACTAGCAGAAGGTTCCTTTATTTTAAGAGTTATAATTTGGTTTAATCTGTACTAGATGAAGCAGAGTTTTGGTTTCATGTGGTTAGGCAGCTCACTTGTTCTGGCAACTCATTGAGTTCTGAGCCACTGGTGAGCCTGTGACTCAGGGCCTGCTCCATCATTCTCTGAAGTCTATGCAAGTATTTTTATTGATTTTGACGTGTTTTGGATCAACCCCTCAGAGATGGGATATTTTTCTTGTGAGAATCAATGAGCTAGATCTTCTTAGGAGCATTGCTCTTTAATTTGATTCATAATGTAGCTTTTTTAATGGTTTCCCCCCCTGCTCTGGAATCACTGGTATCTGATAAAGGCTCTTGAATAATTTGATTTTATTTCTCCTCATGTAACCCACACACCTTCTGAGTGTGGTGTTCTATTGCATTTAGTGGCCCCAAGACCACTTAACGAGAGAGATAAAATGAGTCTGGGCTACAGCCTTAGCTAATGGACAGCTGGCTTTTAGCTCATGCGGTAGAGGTTCATGTTTTAAGCTGCAGATGTCCCCGGTTCGATCCTGCTCACTGACAACCAGGGTCTGTCGGCATTACACCCACACACACATTCCACTCTAAATTCTCTTACTGTCATAAGGGTAATGTTAGCATTGTTGAAATATGGTTCAGAGGGAAACAAAACAATGAAGATCCTGGACCAATTTCTCTGCTAGGTGAAAAAGTCCACTGAAGTTGAGATCACAGTGCAATGGGTGCAATGCTTCTTGTTGCTAATGCAGGCCAGAGCACAGGCTGTTTCTCCTTCCAGATATCCAGAACATTCCAATGTTTTAACAAGGGTGTTCCCCAAATGCTATTCTCCTCCACTAATCTATCTCTCCCTTGCAGAGAGGAGCGCTGGAGGACTGGGCAATCTGTTGATTTGTTTTTTCACTTGAGGAGAAAGGCCTTCTGATAACCATACCTGAAGAGGAAGGTAACAAAAGCAGGTAAACATGTTCATCTGCACTTTGACACGACGATTTATACTTTTTTCTTGAGTGAGAAGTAGTATTCATAGCACAGTACAGCATTCAGCCAGTGTAATCTGAAATGGGGTTTGGGGATACAGGTACTTACTATTATAGAGAATCCAGAGATATCCTCAGCCATTTGGTACAATCTTGTTCTTTCCAGAATTGTAGTCCCCCTATAGAGTGCCTTTTGGGAGCCAATAGCCTGGTCACGTAGAAGCTGCAGGGCACTGGATGTAATTAGAGTAAGAGGGAGATAGTATCTGATTGGGTTTGGAAGGTTAGTGGGCATCACGTGCACTTGTGGGGAGTCTGGTGAGCTAATGAGGTAATTAGCTAACCAGCTGGATAGTTCAGAGAAGAAAGCAAGCATTATAAAAGGCTGCACCAGGGAACTGGAAGGGTGCCCTTTCTACCTGTTACTACATTGTGTTGTACCTGGAACGTAAATCAAGAAGTAATAATGAAGACACTTCGTGGAGGTAGCCTGGTGGAGTGTGTGCTGTTTAATTGCCAGCAAAGGCTTCTAGGGCTGGAAGTGGAAACCTACTTGCAGTCCCAAAAACAGGGGTTTATGCACCTAACTCCTTTTGTGCATCCAGCCCCTGTTTGCAGCGACTCTGTCTTTGTCAGTGTTCCCGTAGTACAGCAGAGGGCCTTAGTTATGGAACAGTATACCCTACTTATGCTTGATTTTCAAGTTATTTATGGAGAAAGTTGTATAATGTCCCTTCTAGGTAAATAACATGCAATCAGTACTTATCACGACGGGTTACTTGTTGTGTAATGGAAGACTCTTCCAATATGTGGTCAGAGGCTCCACAAGGGAACAGAGTAAATGAAAAAGGAGGCAGCAAAAGTATGATTATGGAAACAATGCCAATTTGTAAATGAAAAGCTTGGAATTATTTTTTTTCCAAGTCTGGTGCCCATGGGCATTTCTAAGTAGATTTGGGCAAGCCGGCCGATAAAGCAACAACACAGCCAAGCCAAAGGGCTGGCTATTCTCCATGAGCCAAAAATAGAAGCCAAGCCATTGGAGCTGACTGCACAAATATGAAAAAAGGAAAATGTATACAGAGAGATATAAAGCTGATGTGAACACAAGGAAGCTATGTCAAAGGATCATCTTTATTCACAGACACAAAGCCAAGCCAAAGGCCAGTACTCAACTAGAGGAAGAATGTAGGGTTTTTTCAGGACAAGTTTGGACTTAACTTTTGTAAAGCTATGTGATTAAAATAAGGTAACAGGAACTGCAGAATCAACTTAAAATCAAGTCCCTTGACTAGATGCATGGCAAATCAGCTCTTTATGGGAGTAAACAGAAAGCTCTTGCAGAGCATTGTATTAACCCACACACTATCTGGAAAGATGAGGATGGTAGAGAGACAGCAAGGATGAAAGATGAGCCTTTTAAACACCTGATAAGTAAAAGAGACTATCTCAAACACAAACAGAAGATTATGACACTGGAAGAAACAACACTTCTATATGGACTCAATTACTAACCAAAGTTCTTGTATTTAAGTCATAAAATACATAAGAAGAAAAAAAGGATGTGTTATAAGCAGAACTGTTTTTTAAGCAGACTATTGTTCATAGATTTCCATAATGCAATAGTGGCTGGTTAGCCATGTCCTTTAAAAACGATCATTCTAGATCATAGAACTAAAATGCAGCCACTCTTTGAGTGAAACACACTTTGCTCTGTTTGGAAGTGGGCTGCTGTTTTAAAGAGTTCTGTTTACATTTACTCTGAAAAACATACAGTGCAGTTTAATTAGCATGTGATTGAAAAGTGTTGATGTCTTATGTTCTGTACGGCCAAATGAATTTCCTCATGCTGGGGAATATGTAAATTCCTTGAAGAATTGTTTATTCTACCAGCGAGACTTTTAAGTAATTTTGATTACAAGAATTAAAGTAGACAGCTAAGACAGTTATTTTGAGGATTTAACATAGTTGTGAGACCAAGAGTGTAAATAACTTTTTCAAGGACCTGAAGCAGCCTGTGAAAACAGCTGTACAGATTTTTTCTTTCACTTTATAGAACAGTTGAGTTTAATTTCAGCTTTCAGCCCTTCTCATCCCTGGCAGCAGAAAATAAGATCAATAAGTATAAAAAACTTCCATTTCCTAGCATTGAATATCAACTTTAAAAAATAATACAAGACTTTGGGCCTGATCATCCTGTGCTTTACAAAAGTATAAAACCATTTATAGATTACAAGATTTGGGAGGATTATTCTGTTCATCTAGTCTGACCTCCTATATAACACAGGTCATTGAGCTTCCTTTGAAGTGTTGTTGTAGCCAGGTTGGCCCCAGGATATGAGAGAGACAAGGTAGGTAAGGTAATATATATTGTTAGAACAACTTCTGTTGGTGGAAAGTACAAGCTGTTGAGCTACACAGAGCTGAGGAAGAGATCTGTGTGGCTTGAAAGCTTGTATCTTCCACCAACAGAATTTGCTCCAGTAAAAGATATTACCTCACCTACTTTATCTCTCTCATGGAAAATGTTTGCTTCTTTGATTGGTTTGTCTTGAATAAAAAGTCAGTTAACTGTACTTTTAAACCACTTATCTATTGGGACTGGTTCATATTTTGAGTGAAGGCTCATCCACTTTTTTCTCTGAACCGTATTGCCCCTTCCAAATCAACTTACATTTTATTTTAACTGGAGATGGGGTCCAGGTGAAAAATTCTGATTTGGATCCAGATTTTGAATTCAACAAAGTTTAGCGTTTTGGTTCAGACCATGAAGAAAAAGTCTGGGCTGGGATTAAGACCAGCACCCCAAAATTAGTTGCATTTGGATCCAGGATTTGGGGTCAAATGTACCTCAGTCAAATATGATTATTTTAAAAATCACATTTATTAGGAAAGGCGTTTTATACTGATTAAGAAGGGGCTTGGAGATGTTTTTCATAATATTCCAAAGTGGTTTCATTCTACCATCATTGCTACTGGTGGACTGAAGTTTTGATTTAAGAAAAATAGGGCCAGGCTAATATCCTGTGCAATTCCAACTACATCAGGGATCAACTACATCAGGGATGAAATTGGCCCAATGATGTCTGAGCAGACCCAAATGAAACCTTCCAGTCAGTTACCAAAGGAGAGAGCGGGAGAGTGAGAGAGAACAGATGTTGCCTCATTATTCACTGGGAACTTGTTTATTTTTCCTAACATCAAACAATTATGGAGACTTCAGCTGTTAAGGTGGCTTTAATTTAATTGACTATATAATTACATAGAAATGTTACTTTGGAGTAGGATTACTCTTTGAAAAGTTCAGAAAATCTACACGGTGGCAGATGCATGTTTCACTTTCTATTACAGTAGCACGTCTATATAAACGAGTAACATTGCTTTGGAAACAATTGTAATAATCCTGCAAGTGTTTTCATGGATGTGACTGTGAGAGCAACACTGACTACTTCTGCCGTCTGAGAACCCCACATGTGCTATTGGATATAGTCATAAGCAGCCTGGAAGATCCTACCACAATCACCTCATGCTCCTATACTCCCTGTATATCTATACTGCAGCTGGAGCTAGTGTGCTAAGAATAGCTGTGTGGACATTGTGTGCCCACCTGAGCCCCCTAGGTTTGACAGCCTGAGTCATAACAGCCACAAGACTAATTGTACCATGCTACTTGAGCCTTGCTAGTGTCAGTCTGTCTATCTGGGCCAGGAGGCTGACTCCCAGCTGCAGTGCAGACATGTCCGATAACTGATGCCCCATACACTGCCTCCACACTTGTCTGTACTGGGGTCCTGATTCTCATTTACATTAAGGCCACTTTACACCACACTAGCAGTGTAACCATGCCTTAATGTGGGTCCATGTTACACCCATTTTAACACCTTCCTGTAAAGTGGCCTTAGTGTAAATGAGAATCAGGTGCTAAGTGTTAGAGTAACAAAGAGACATTCCACCCACACTTATGCCCCCTAACCTTAGATGTCCTACCCCATGCCAATACAGGGAAGTATTGCAGTAGGTTTTCTCCTAAATATGGGTATCAGTAGAGAGATCCCCCATGGACAGATGGGGGGAACCTAATGTTCCCTAGGTAGGGGGTGGGTTGTCCTCATGCTCCCTAAACACAATTTTGCACGGGGTGACTCTTCTCAAAAGAGAGGAGAAAACAAAGGGAGAAAATAATTATTTCAAGTGGGATTTAAACCTACTGGGCACCACTTAAGCATCTTTGGTGCCTAACCCATCTGATTTGTACCCATAGCACATGCATGAAATACCAGGCGAGGTGCAATGAAGGCTGCTATCATGCTACCATTCATGAAGAAACTTTAGTAACATCCCTGTTATTTTCAGGCTCCAAGACACTTATGCAGAAGAAAAAGCTACTGTATATGTATGTGAGATCAAACTCTTCTTTTGGATGTACTGGTTGACTTCAACTTTGCACAAGAGGGAACAAAATTTAAGC
Organism: Mauremys mutica; assembly: GCF_020497125.1. Lineage (NCBI taxonomy): Eukaryota > Metazoa > Chordata > Testudines > Geoemydidae > Mauremys > Mauremys mutica. The sequence continues at coordinate 269,792,725 of NC_059073.1, forward strand.
ACCTGCCTGGGCAACATTTCACCACTACTGAAATGCATTCAGTTTTTTTACCACGAGCGGGAGAGGTCAGTACAATAGTGCCCAGCTAACATCTGAGGATATCCTAAGAGAAGTGCTGTAACTATAAACATATTGCACTGGCATGTCTAAATTACTTTAAAATGCAAGGTGAAATTACCGAATGTGTCTGGGGGGAATGATCTTGGTCCCCGATGAAGCCAGTGGGATTCTTGCCATTAACTTCAAAGGGAGCAGTAAAGTATCCAATAGTTATAACACATCTGAAGACAATTTGCTGTTGGGGAGCCACTGTTGCTAAACAATATATTTAATGAAGTATCTATAACTGTTACCTTGATTTAAAAATTTTACCTTATCACCCTGTGAAAGAGAAACAGATTATGGCATTGCCATGGTTTTGTTGTATATCTTATAATATACCGTGCTGCAAATCTGTTTGTTTTTCTCCCTGTTTGTTTGAGTTCATTGATATAGAAAGTGGGATGAAGGGAGGATGATTCTTTACAAATGGCTGAAGACTGAATGTTGAGCTTCATTCTCATCTGAGGCTTGCAACATTTCTTTACACTATATGAAATACATGGAACAGTCCTTGTTTTGGAATGAATTAATCGTGTAGGCCTATAGCTAGTTGCAACTATATAATGAATTTGCAGAGAACTGAGTGTTTAATTCAGTGAGTCACTTTTCTATCTATACTTGCCCAATTGTAATTAGTACTTTTTAGTAGTATGTTCTCAATTAGTCTATTTGTCAGTTTAGCTATAGGTAATCATAATAGAATAAAAGATGAAAAATCATTGAAAAAATAACTTAAATGAGCACATAGTAAAAAAATGTAAGTAAAACAAATGTTTAAGCTGAAAACTACTGAAAAAATACTGTGTAAGTATTCAAATCACTACACAGTAATTTCTCACACAGGAATAATTCTTTAAAACAGGCCTGCACAACTCATAAAGCGGCGAGGGCCATATCACTCCAAAGAAAACAGCTGAGGGCCGAAACCCCCTGGCCCCACCGAAACACTCCCCCAGCGCCCCCCGCCCCCTCGAAACACATTCTGCCCCAGCGCTGCTCGGCCCCATGGAAACAACCCCCCCACCAGCGCCGCCCATCTCGCATAAAAGAAACCCTCCTTCCCCAGCACCGCCCCACTGAAACAGCTGTGGGCTGAAAAGGAAGGTTGGGGGGCAGAGACAGAAACGGCATGCATAGGGTGACCAGATCACAGCAGTAAAATAGGACCCGCCCCCTCCCCATTCGGCCCCACCATCACACCCCTCTTCAACCCCCCAGGGGTCACTATATTACCGAACACAGCAGTACCAAAAATTAAAATACTAAAAATGGATGCTCCCCTCCAGCCACCGACTTGACACTCGCCTTCTCATCCCCCCCCACCACGACGTATAAAGCCTCACCGCCACTGCCCACCTGCCAGCTCGGCTTGTGATTCCCTCATGAAATAAGAGAAGGGGAAGAGGGAGACAGTTTGAAGGGATTTTCTGGGGCTATGAACTAAGGGGAGGGGAAAGGGGGGCAGAGTGAAGGGATTGGATGTGACTGTCCAACACACAAACACAGGGGCCACAGGGAGCCCGGGGGGGGGGGGGGAGTTCAGTGTGATAGGGGCCGGGGAGGGGGAAGGTCCCTTGACCAGGGAAGGGGGAAGCACTCGGGGCAGGGCAGGTGCAACACACACACAGAGACACACAGATGTCTCCTCTGGGGATTTCCTGGCTGCCCACAGACAGTTCAACCCCCGCCCCCCACACACACCCCCCGCGATCACTACGGAGGCCACCCTGGGACCAACCAGCGCAGTAGCCACCTCACCCCCGACCGAAGGTGGAGGGTTGGGGGGGTCTCGGCCCAGTTCCCCTCCCACTCCCCTGAGCTGCGGCTCAAGCCCAGGCTGGGCGCCCCTCCCCTCACTCGGCACTTACTGGCTCTGCCTCGTGCCCAGCGCTTCCCATCTCAGCAGGCCCCAGAAGTGACGCACCCACTGTATGCCAAGCAGGGGGAGCGGGAGACGGAGACACGGTTCTGGTCATTAGGGCGGTCGGAGCACGGTGCGCATGCAGGGGACTGTGAGGTGGGGCCCCACCCCACCGCTTGCCCATGGGCCGCACAGTGAGCCCACAGGGGCCGCATGTTGTGCAGGCCTGCTTTAAAACATGATTTCTGGGATGAACATCTCACAGTAAATCCTGATCCTTAACTACTTGTTGAAATCCAGACCACACAAGTTTTACATTCATTTTTATGATTTGGGCATTTGGCTTATTGCTGCCACATGCTGCACAATAAACGCACTCTATGCAATTTCTCTTATACATAACGCAAAGAAGAGATAGGGTGGAGGGGAGAGAAATCAGTGGTGGGCTGAGTATCCTGGGGTTTAAATATATGCACAAATTTGGGTGGGAAAAGCCAACCATTTTTAATTATTATTTTGGCCCAACAAGGCAATAGCCGAATATGACAGATTTATGCATGAGGATGGAGGAGATACATTCACTGGCTGGGCACATCAATCATACAATAGTTGGCAAAACAAATGTTAAAACAGTCATATCAGTCTCAGATTCCAGCTATCCTACCTCTGTCTATGTTCCTGTCAGATCTCACAAGCAAATCAGGCCTGGAACTAGGTAAGGAGATCCAAGGCAAAACGAAAACACAGGATATGGTGCTGATGAATCAGTTTGTGCCTCTCTTCAGAGTTAGTGCAAAACCATATGACCCTCATATGATGTCAGGGTGGCACCCTAATGACAGTTGTGCTGGTTCTGGGAAGAGATATAAAACCAGACTCTTGACCCTTTGACTTCATTAAAGAGCCCATAGCACTTTTCACAACTGTTGGGAGCATCTGCCCTGATGTCCTAGGTGAATTCTGGCTGAGGATTATGACTTTTTGACAATCCTGCTATGGGTGAATCATTCATATTGAATAATTTATTGGACAATTTTCATCATTTTTCTTGTATTCAGAAATTGTCCATGAACAGACCTCTTCAATATTCAGTATTCCAAACTTTTGGCTGAATAATATCAAGGAAAAAAAGAAAAAAAAACACTTTTGCTCTGTAGTTTATTAATGCACCTATTTCTATTACAGGAAGCTCCAACTGAGGCCAGGATTCTATGTGCACAAGCACATAATAAGAAACAGTGCCTGCTCTGAGGAGCTTACAATCGATCGGCAGAAAACAGACAAAGGGTGAAAGAAAGAAGGAATTATTATCCCCATTTTACAGATAGGGAACTGAGGAACAGAGAATTTAAGGGACTTGCATTAAAAATCAATGGGATTTTGACTGTTGAAAATATTTAGTCTCTGTGTGCCTCAGTTCCCCATGTGTACAATGGGGTAATAGCACATCCCTATCTCATGGGGGAGTTGTAAGGCTAAATACATCAAAGACTGTGAAGCACTGAGATACTGCAGTAAGAGGCCATATAAGAAACTAAAAAAGGTAGATAGCGTTGTCTCCAAGTACCTTATTTGAGGGAATTCACATTGTTCATCCCAAGAGACATTCGTAACCTTAAAGGATTGCTCCTTTCTTAGGCACTAATGAGAGTGCTCTATGGAGTGCCATTCTCACTGAAGACAAAAATAATTCTCCAAGGAAGCACTCTGAGTAGCACTTGCTCTTCCCTCAGCAAGGAGCAGATAGTGGTTGATAACAGAGACCATATAAAGGGCAAGTGAAGACTATTATTGTTAATTATTTATGCCTCACCCAAAGTGTACTTGGGGTGAAATCCTGGCCCTAATGAAACAATGGGAGTTTTTCCACTGAATTCAATAAGGGCAAACTTTCACCCTTGATGTGCTATAGTTACTGATCCAGTGAGAGGAATCAATCCTGCATTCAATTACCTGACTCTTTCATAGAACTTGCTAGCTCTTGTTTATTGTTTATTCAAAGTGATAAGAGATTTTACTATTAATCTTGCACTTATATGTTGTCCAGTTGATTGAAATGGCACAATGCTGACCTTCTATCTTCAAAATGGGCTCCCCACAAAACTGAGCAACTGAAAAGCCTCTTGCAACCTGATATATTACTAACCTAGGCTTTTCACTACGGATGGACAATGAAATTTCGATAGCATAACTCAGCCCAAGACTCTTGCCAGAGGTCAAGCTAAACCCAAGCCAAACCTTTTTGGAGGGTTGGAAAATTTCTGTTGACTTTTGTATTTAACAAAATTAACAATAATAATATCCTCATACTGTACTTCTGCTTCTGGTTTCCATCTGGAACTGAAAGCTGAAATGCCTAAATATCATAAGACTGTCTGTCTGCAAGCAAGAATGTTTAGAAATCTCATAAGAAAATAAGGGAATTTTCCAGCCCAATACTGCAGATTCAAGACTTTGGAATAAACACCCAAATGCCAGGATGCTTATCCAAATTTCTAAGGACTGTTTTCTCATAGTTAGCCCCGCATGATTCCTTGCATAAATTTGCATGTGCTTAATTTAGGCACATAGATACACTGGTATGTTCACTCAGATCAGAGTTTTGCATGGAAGCTTGTTGAGGGATTTCCTAGGTAGCTATACATGTGCAACTACTTGACTTTTATGAATGTGCCATGTATTTGAGGTATGTGCATGCCTAGCTTTGGAAATCTGGCCCTAAAGAATTTCACCCATTGCTACTTTTTACCATTAATTATTTCCTTACTGGAGAACAAACAGTTTAATTGATTAAGGTTCAACCAATTTTACAACAAATTTATCACATTTCCCCTTTGCCCATGTTTTTTCCCCTCACCGTTTGGCTTTACAAGCTCTATAGCTGGGGCAACTTTAATGAAGATGCTTCAGCTGCCACTTTAATCTTAACTATGTTAAACCCCAGGAAAACTAAATAACAAAGAAGAGTGTTGGATTCCAGGAGCATTAACACGAATGCTAAGGACTAAGTACAGTAAGAAACAAGCTGAGCCCAATGAAAACAGCAATTACTTTAACCAATAATAAAAGTAAAACAGTTTGTGGGAGTGAATGGAAGCATTGTTGAAATCATAATGACCGTCCAAGGAAATGGAAAAAAACAACAACAGCTTAGGATGGTTTACCTCTAAGTAAATAGAATGCTTTTCCTTGGATACTTGGGTTTCTGCTGACATCTATGGTGTAATCTAAAATAACCAAATAAGCAAGATCAACAACAAAAAAAGACCATTTACTTGAGTCAAACATATTTCAGGAACTGGTATTTGACAGTGGGATTAATAAAAGATTCTATGAACAGATGGGATCTTGTAAAACAGCGGTGGGTTACTGTAGTAGGAATAAGTAGTTTGGAAAAAATGGTTTCAAGGATATGATGTAAAAAATCTGCATAGCAGCAGCAGTGCTTTCTGGTATATTCCAAATTCTACCTTCAGTTGCATACATGCAGCCCTAATTTAAGTTAATGGGTCAGATTCTGACCTCAGTTACACTTGTGTAAAACAAAGTAATGCCAGGGGACCCACACTCTTATTTTTGATTCATAGTCTTGCCAAATGCAAGTCTGAGAGCAGTTGATGTTATGACTATTTCCCTCTTCTCTTCCATCCTCAACAACATATTAAAGTGGAGTCAGCACTTACCCTTCATTTGTTGGTACTGCACATTTGCCCCAGACTTGCCCTCCATGCCATTCTTTTTTATAACCACCTTTTTTGTGGGAATACAGGGCATCCTCAGAGAGCTGATGCATTTCAGATAAGGATGGGAAGCAATCAGGATTAAAGTTCTTTACTGAAGTAAGCTCACACAACTGCCTTCCATCTTGTTTTTCTCCTCCCTTATTCTGACCCCCTTCCTTAAGCTCCCTATACTGCTTTCAAGGTGTAGTACATCTATTCTAGTGATTTTATATTCAAGAGGCTGGTGCTAGTGATTCTCCATGGATTAGCTAGTTGGACTTCAACATCCTGACAACAAATAGGGGGCATAAGAAACTACTAAACAATGTAAGACACACCTTTTAGTAGGAAATATTTTCCCTGTAATCTGTTTCAAGAGTCAGCATTTCTGAGTAAAATCCAGAGGTATGTTGGGATCTGAAAATGAGGGATGTTTCTTGCAAAGAGGAATGTGTAAGAGGTATAATATGGGACTGTACAGTAAAGCAAATGAAGCTCTTCCCTTGCAACTACTCAAAGATTAGATGCACAACTTCCATGGCAACCTCACCCTTATAAAATATCTTACATTATTATTATTAGTTATATTTCACTAGCTCTTAGATGTGCCAATCAGGATGAGGTCTCCAATGTACCAGGTGCTGGCAGACCATAGGAGACAGTCTCCGCTCTGATAATGGTTCGAAAACTTGCAGCATACAATTTTGTTACTACAGTGTTTTTGGCAACTACTGTAGAATTCTGCATTTCCTTTTCTACATAAAGTCAGTAGCAAAACTTGGTCTGTAACATGCCAGATTGTAATGTCACATATCTGGTGGAACCATGGCAAGGAATGAAGCTGGTTCCTTTTCTCCCATTGGTCTTGCTTGCACTTACAGTATGTATCACTTAATCACAATAAACTTGATGCTCATCTCACATACACGTACATAAATTAGGAGTAACCCTCCTGCAGTCAATGGAATTCCTGAATTCATGCGAATTAGGCCCAATATTTGAACCTTCTGGAATATTTGACATAAAATCTCAGTATAGAATGTTACATCTGATATAATGTGTACAATGTCCAACCATTACTTTTATTTAGAAATAACCATTTTTAAAAGGAAAAGCATGTTTTAAAGTTTTGATTTGCCCTCCTTATTATGTGCATTTATGGCATCATAAAATTAAATCAGCTACCTTCCATTACAGCTAAACATCTGCATGCAAGGCATTGGAATCTCCTTCAGGCATACAAATCTGCCATTAACAGTAGCCCATGACACTTTCTTCTTAGTGATTTGAGTTTAAACTAAGGCTGAAAAATCTGGAGAGAGCCCCCTTTTGGTTTAAATTCTCAAGCCTATATTGTGTTTCTGTCATCAGAATGATTCTAAGAGGGACTAATTAAAAGTCCAATGAATGTGTGAGGGTTAAACTCAGGCTCTGCTCATTAACAGTCATTCATCTAAGAATATTTTGAGATAATTCTTTTCTGTGATGAGAAGGAAAGGAATAAGACAAGACATCGGTTTAAGAACATATTTTATTAGATGAATACAAATTTCTGTTCTATTACTGGCTCTACATTGATGACAATATCTAATTTAATGAGAAGATTCTGCCCCCTTTTGCCGTGTTTTTTCTTGCAAAATAACAAAACAAAACAAAACAAAAAAATCACTAATGAACACCCTCTTCCCCCAAGAAATAAGGAAAATCAGAACCATTTTGTTAATTGTCTTTTTCCTGCTGTTTCCATGGTAATACTGGCTACTAGACTTCTCTGCAGAGTGACAGTCCAACAATTCACACACTACACCCTTTCAGGCACAATGAATGGCTGTGAAAGAGGCAGAACAGGCACTATTCAGGAAACATGTGATATCTACTCAATGCACTACCTTTCATCCACATTTTCCAAATTGCAGTTAATTTAATTCTAAACAAATGGCTAAGGGGTACAAATGAGGATTAGAAGGAAAAGAACATCTTGAGTTCTAATGGGGACGGTTTGTGTGAAGAACAATATAGCACTTTCTTCTGATGCCAAGACTGCTGGATTGAAAGATGCACTTTCCCTCTTCTTCTGAGGCCTTCATTTAGAGTCTATATCAACAGTGAAAAAAACGTAGCAGAAAATTCTTTGGGTGTGCACAGTTTATATAGATTTTTTTCTTTCCATTTGGAAACGTATTTGATACATTAAGGACTAATCTTAATTTTTTTCAAACTAAGAATAAACCTTCTGCATTTTTCAGTCAGCAATTGCTTACAAGATAACTTGCCTGGCCAGATCTCTTTTTTGGTCAGTTAGTAGTTTGTTCTCTTTCTCACAAGTTATTGTTTGCTCCTATAGAAATAGCAATGGGAAATACTATCTGATCACCTTGAGAAATAACAACAGACCTCTTGAGAACAGCAAAGCCGAGAAGGAAATTATTATTCTCATTAGATTCAATGACAACAAGTCCTTTTGCTCATGTGACTGTTTTTATTTTGATAGATAAAGAACAGTGGCTTTAACTGATCAAGCAAACATCTTGAATGTTGTCATATTCCGTCAAAAATCAGCTGACACATTTTAATAGATTTGGTACTTTTGTGTATGAAATCACAAGGGAAAGTAGTTTATAAAATCTACTATGGATTACTTCATTTTCTATACACGGTGCAGTGAATACTAGGAAACCTGAACAAGTTTTAGAACAGAAAAAAAATGAAAAAATGAATAGCAATTTAGCTTTAAGACTGTTTATGCACTTTTACTTTTTTTTCTTTGACACCAAATGCAACTATGATTCTTTACAAAATATAATTCTTAGCTGTAACAACTTCATTGCACCTCTAGAATTTCCTGATCAATATAGTCAAACTAGCACTCCAGATATGAACAGAAGGCAGACTAACTATTAGTGTTCTGCTTTTAAAGTTCTTCTTAATTCTGTCTATACGAATACTTGAGCTGTAACCACTGCTGGCCACTTGTCAGCCATTTCTCCAGAAGAAACAACATGCATTCCTTCAGTGTAAATAAAGAATAATCCAGAGAGAGATTAACAAAGAGAGGTTAAAATTATCATAGAAGTGGTCATATTTTAGGAGACCAAAAATGTCATACTCAACTAACTAAAATAAAAATGGTTTGATTTTCAGATGTGCTGATGACCTGTCATTCCCCAACACCCTGACTGCTTCACCTAGTCAGAGCTCCCTTGACTTCACATGGGCTTTGTATGGTTATAGCAGTTTATCTGTTTGCTATACTCTGAAGGACTGAGGCCTATAGCCAACCATTTTTAAGTGACTAACTACAGATATAGAGTAGGTGCCTAATGTTTTTGTCATAGTCCTTTGTGTTTCTAAACTGATATTGGTGTGCTTTCCCACCAGGATGCTATGCATAAATAGAATTGATTCAGAAATCAATTACAAAAATAAATTAATAAATGACATGTAGACCTACCAGTATATCACATCATTGCTGATATGAATGCCAACACAGTGCTAAAGTGTACTCTGAGTATTGACTTACCACAGTGATCCAAACCCTTGTCATCTTTGAGAACTACTCAGAAACTTCACATGGGGCATAATGGGCCAGCCTACTTGCTTAGAGGTCCATTGTCTACTCCTCCGTTTTGTTGTCTGTTCTCGCTTCAGTTGATTTATGGGTGCAATTCAAGAGTTTTGCCCAAGTTCAGAAAAGCATCTTTATTCAGGGCAGCACTCTGTGCTTAAATGAAAGAACACCTGGAAGGGCTTTGCTGAATATGGATGGGCCTAAGCATGTGCTTAACGGCTTTCCTGAATCAGGATCTTAGGTATTAACTTATTTAGCTCAGTGTGGACAGGTATCTCCACAGGGATGGGTGAAAAGGATAGCACTATTACTGCCATCAGAAGTCAATATTTGCAAGGGATTACACACTTTTATCACAGTTATTTCCTATTCCCAGTACAGAAGAAAACAGAGGAGCTGCTGGCAAATGCTTACTTTTTAATGCTAATAGCCCCTCAGACTTAAAAAAATGTCTCTAAAGTGCACTTCTATATCTTTTATACTATAGGTTTACTTAGGCTATGTCTATTCTGCAAGTGCTACAGCTACACAGCTATAGCACTGCAGCTACACAAGTGTAGTGGGGACACTTGCTATAGCAACAAAAGGATTTTTTTCCAAAGCAGTAGTAAATCCACTCTGCAAGAGGCAGTCACTAGGTTTGCAGCAGAATTCTTCCATCAGCCTAGCAGTGTCTGTACCGAGGTTTAGGTCGGGCTTAACTATGACTCTCAGGGATGTGCATTTTTCACATTCCTATGCAATGCAGCTAGATTGACCTAAGGTTAGGTGTAGCCCATTCCTTGGATAGCAGGTCTGGGCAAATCCTTGAAAAGTGTGTTTGGGTGTGGTGGAGGGAGGAGAATGCTACAATTATTTCCTTCAGTCTGTATCTCCATCTATTTCCTCCTCTTGCATTTAGATCCAAATAAATGCACAACCTAAAGATAAAATTCAGACAAACTTCCTGAATTTCATCCATTAAAGCCAAAGAGAAGCCACAAATGTGACATAGGGCTTGGCTACACTTGCAAGTTGCAGCGCTGGTAGAGGCTTTCCAGCGCTGCAATTAGTAACTGTCCACACCTGCAAGGCACATCCAGCGCTGCAACTCCCTGGCTGCAGCGCTGGCTGTACACCTGGCCAGGTTGGGGTGTAGCGATTGCAGCGCTGGTGATCCAGCGCTGCTCATCAAGTGTGGACACACACCAGCGCTTTTATTGGCCTCCAGGGAATAAGGAGATATCCCAGAATGCTTTAAACTAAATTACTCCCTTTGTTTTGTTATGCAGCCTCTCTTTGTTTTGTTGTGAACCTCCGGAGGAGCTCCGTTTCGCTCCGTTTCTACCGGAGCTGCTTATCAGCTCCTGTTTGCTGTGATCAATCTGTGAACAATCAAATGAGATCCTCCTCCCTGTTGTGAACGAGCTCTGTGGAGCTCCTCCGTTGCTGCTGCTATCTAAAAAACAAACACAGCTCCTGTTTGCTGTGATCATCTGTACCTGGCTGTAAACAATCAAATGAGAGGCAGGCAGGGAAACAGCGGGGAGTCGTGTTGCCTACATGCTGTTTGCAATTAAGAGTTAAGACTAAGGGGTCGGAAAAATGTTCTGATTTTTCAAGTCAGGAAGCTAACACACAGTGTTGGCTCCAAAAATCCACTCTCTCTTTCCCCCCGCTCCCTGTCACACTAGACCCCACTCCACCCCCCTCTTTTGAAAAGCACGTTGCGGCCACTTGAATGCTGGGATAGCTGCCCATAATGCATCACTCCCAACAGCGCTGGAAATGCTGCAAATGTGGCCACACACCAGCGCTGGTAGCTGTGAGTGTGGCCACACACCAGCGCTGCTCCTACACAGCTGGATGACCAGCGCTGCAAACTACCAGCGCTGCAAACTGTAAGTGTAGCCAAGCCCATAGTTTCAAAGAAAAGTGCTAAACTGGCCTCTGTTCTCTTGAATCTGGGTTCAAGCTTGTTCAAAAGTTAATCTTTCAGATGAGTTTAGGCTATCTAACTTTTCAACAAAGTTTGAGTTTGTAACAAAGTCTGAAAGCAGGCAAATATCATGAGTCTTTTGAGTATCATAAAAACATCAGACATCATAAGAGGTTTGTGAACCTCTTATGTCTTCTTTACCTTCACATTGAAATCACCCATATAAATTCACACATCAAATCAGCAATAAAGCAAATAAGTGACAGAATTCTCCATAGCTCCGATGAGGCATTGAGTTCTTTTTAGCTCTAATTTTTTTGGGATCATGCCCCAATAAGATTCACCAGACATCTTAGTTGTTTAACATGCAGCCTTGATATTTGCTACCCATTTGCACTATGGCTCCTTTATGCTTAACGAAATGACAGACAAACTTCACCCTCTACAAGTCATATCCATATTAATGTACGTAGATAGGGATATCATTATTGCAGCCACCATGTCCACTAGAGACTGAACATGCCATTCACGTGAGAGATATTGAGCTATTTTCACAGTTGATGTAAATTGGCATAGCTCCATTTGGCTTCAGTGGAGCTATGCTGATTTACACCAGCTGAGGCTCTGACCCCAGTAGCCATTAGCTAAGGAGAGTTTAATCCTGTGACTCTTTCCAAATTCATATTCTACATTTCATATATATGGGCCACTAGCCCATCCTGATGTAAAATTACTTGTACATTTCTATCCCCATTATTAAACTGTCTAATCTCTTTACAAACTACTATTCTGAATCTTGCCATTGGTAAATAGCTCTGATTTATTTCTAAATACAGAAGCATTTTGTGGAGTGACAATGATTCACATTGCTTATGCGTCATTTTATTATTGGCATTGAGATCATAAAGAGCGAGCAGTATTAATAAAGAAATTATGCTAATTTCTCTACTCCTTTTAGTCACAGATCCACAGATTTGGGGTTTGCTTAATGCCAGGCCTGCCATCATTCTCAGAAGTGTTTTTTTTCCCCTGATTGACCTAAGCCTCATCCTGTTCTAATATAAAACAGCTGAAAAACTTCAGCTCTGAAGAAAAAAAATATATATAGAATGAGGCAAAAGACACTGTCGCTAGGCACATATTTTCTGCACGTAAAATGGATATATGGTTCCCCCGGCCCTCTTGAAAACCAGGCCAAGCTCTGACCTCAGTGCTTTCCTCTAGGAACAGATGCGTAGCTATGCATTCACTTGTCATTTAAGAGACAGACCTTGATTTTTTTCCCCTTCTCCCTGATGCGTCCCTTAAAAACAAAAATATGTCCATATGTTCTAGACAATGATGTTTCCTCTTATTTCATTTTATAATACAGCTGCATGTGTGGAGTTGAATCCACAACAGGAACCTAGTGCATTGTAAGATTTTGGAGTAATTGAAAAGGATTGCAGTTCACAGATGGGGCATTACTTATTTCTAATTTTCTAAAATTATTTGTCATATAGAAGCTCCCTGCCTGGGAGGGTCAGTTCAAGGCCCTCCACATTACATCACAACATATATCAAGTCTGCGGAAGAGCTAAGGGATATTTTTTTTTGTAGGGGGAAAGTGGGGAGATGTCAGATGACTGAACATTTGTGCAGGGGCCTCTGTATATTCCCTTTGCGATACAGTACTGTCCCCTGTGCCCTCCTACATAGAAGGTCACTTTGGGGGTGGCCTAGGAATTGATCAAGATGGGGATGCTTTTAAGTAGATCCATTGTGCCCCACTCGACTTCATGCAGGTGGAATGAATTTCACTAGTAGTGCCCAAAGTGTTCTAGGTTCTTTATGTGCAAAACTTTAAAGGACTTTGTTCCCCACTTTTCTCATGAACCTTCTGTGGCTCTGAATCAAACAAGCAGTGCTGCACCAGTGGCAGGGCCTGATTCATGAATTTAGCACCCACGAGAGCTGTGTGAAATATGTGCAGTGAAATCAGAAACCATACACACAATGTCTTCTGGTTTCAGGTTTCCTTATACATTCAAAACTCCGGTGATGGTTATGAAGCATTGCTAATGTTCATGAACCTTTCGAGCCAAGTGGGCTGAGCCTGAAGAAAACCTAGACTGATGTATGTAAAATGTATAGTTTTGACAAGAAAACAAGTGATATGTATTAGACCTGACTAATTTCCATGTTACAAAGTTGGGTTAGTTAGAACCTGGATTTCAAATTGACACTTGAAGTGTGACACAAAGAGAGTAAAAGTAGGAAAATGTTTGCATAAACCCTACAAAGTGAACCTGCTGATTCTAGCATAGCTGTTGCATGAATTAAGAAAGGGAAATTGGAGCAGTAATAGTAAATGCAGCTTCTGGTGCGGATTTGTAAATGGTTAAAAACAAAAACAAAGCAACCCTTCCAACCTTGAAGGCAATGAGTAGATGTGGTGGAGTAGAAGGGAGGGTGTATTGGAAGGAAAAAGGCCACTGTCTTGAAGAGAAGCAAGAAAGCCTGGAGAAAAATTATTATATCAACCCAATTTATTAAACCCATGCAACTAGTGGGAAAGCAGTAAAGTGGACGCAAAGCTGAGCCAAAAATGATAGGTTGGTAATTTTGTTTTTATATCACAGACTTCTTAATAAAATTTTCCATGAAAGTATTAACCACACGTATGCCAGGGACCAAATATACCCCCAGTTTAACTTAGGAGAAATCAAAGAAGCTACATCAAGCATGAAACTGGCCCCATATATCACTGCAGAAAGAAGGAAACTCTTGTGGTTAAAGTACAGTACTATTACTTAGACCTAGGGTAAATTTATCCTGGCATAGATGTGTGAATGGCTATATGACCACATAAAATAACTGAATAGTAGAGTCTGAGTTAGCACAGAAGTGATTAAATCTTGACTATAGAAAAGATCAGTTGTAACATCTAACTCATTCTTCTGCCAATACAGCATATGCAGTAATCTTCAGAATGAGAAGGATGTTACTATGTATGTGGATGTCTTATTTTGTCTAATTTTGAACTCATTCAGAGATCATGGGTTGACTTGAATTTATGGATAGATTTAAAAAAATCTAGATCTTGTAACAATGGTTGGATTGAAGAACTAGGGTGAGCAGTGTCTATTGACAAATTCACCTAGAATCTCTTTGTGGGCCATTTGGCATCCTTTTAACTGAGGGAGGACTTGCACAACAAAGTTTGCAGCAAGATTCAACCTCTCCCATCATCCAAGGGTGTTACAGACGAGCATACAGAATTTTGGTATTTGGAGAGAAGTCAAGGAGAATACTGAGGACTGCAGACAAATGATTACCTGGGTCTGTTAAACTGCTTTTATCTCTCTAACAAACTGCTTAGTAGAAGACTTCTGTTAAGCGATACTAGTGATGTACCTTAGCTATCAAGGTAGGGTTTCTAGATAGAGGCTTTCAATCAACCCATTACAGACCTTGGGGTCATCTTCAGCATTCAGATTTCAACCCTTAATTTTAAGGCACTTACAGCTAGGATTTTGGCTCAGGCTAAAGTCTAATTTGCTGTGTGATATATACTACCTTCTTCACTGATCCACTTCAATCATAATATTTTTTTCCTTTTATCTTTTGCATTAATTTAATAGTCATCCAAAGGATTATTAGCACTAACCTCTGGATACATACCATATGGGCTTTCTTACAGTGCTCTGCCAGATCTGTACCACCATTCCTATTCTTGACTGTCTGATTTTGTGAGGAGAAGAAGTGGGGGCTAAAATGAACCCCCTTCCTTTTCTGTCTATATAGTTTAAAGCTATCTCACCCAAGGCAAAAACTTCTGGCGCACTAATCTACCATGCCACCAAGCTTCCACTTCCTGGGAAGTAGCTATTGTACAACATTCAATGAATGATTATGTATTCCAAGAATAATATATTTTTATGGTATCAGACACTGGGCAAATTGTACCCTGTTACCCCCATGCAGCTTCACTGAATTCCATAGGATGGTGTGGCTATAACCAAGAATAGAATCTGGCCTGGTGTGGTTTATCACATGTTTAGTTATTTTCTTTTTGGAGAATATTCAAATTTTAAGTTACCCAGTAATTTTGTTTCCAGAGTCAGATGTAAGAGATTTCAGGCAGAGCAATATTATGCTTGGACTTGGAGAAATTCTCCTCAAGTGGGCAGTGATAGAGTGACACCATGTGGATCTAATGAGAGCTACTTCAGTTTAACAGAAAGCAAGAAGTAATAAAAATGCTATCACATAATTATATGCCTGAGCAAAGCTTTGAGTGTGTTCTCAAGTTGTTCCATCTCTAGCCTAATGTACCTTTACTGCTACTTACCAGGATTTTCCTTTACCGGTTCACTTGTTCAGGCAATACTATTAGGCCACTATTCACTAAATATCAACACACATCAGATGTAAATTCCTCAAACAAGTTGTTTTGGAACGTGGCTTGGTTGGCAAACCTTGTACATGGCTCATATGAAAAATGATCAAGTATGCAAGGAAATTTGGTGTAAGAAAGTGCCATTTAATAGGCATGTGGGAAATAGTCCTGTGTGTTTAAACCAGGATTAAATAAAGCATCAGCACTTTTTCCTAGATCCTCTAATTTTTCCTTTGTTTGTTTGTTATTTGTTTTATGTATTGTAACGGTTTGCTGCTGCATTGTTAGCAAAAACTTGAACCTAGAAAGAGAATTATATAATCTCTATTTTTTCTTTAATTTTTTAAAGGAGTCATTTCCTTCCATGTTTCAAAAGAAGCAAGTAAAGAAAGGTGAATAGTGAGCTTAGTCTTCAGCTGTATATTCAGTGTAGCTAAGGCAGAAGGTTGCAGGGGGAAAGGGGAGAGGTGGCGCTAGATCACTTTTCCAGGTCCCTGATTCAGGACAGCTGGTGGGTTTCTATCAGCTATGACACATGCAGCCAACAGCTTCAGCGACTGAGGATGGGGTGCAGTGTATATTCTGCTCCGCTCCCTCCCACCTCTGACACTCTGCCTGCATTGAGTCATGGGGTGGGTGGTGTAGAGTTGACTTTGTGCTCCGCTGAGGAGTTTCCTATGAGAGCAGTGCAAAGCACCTGGGACCCAAGCTGGAGCCCAATTTGTTTAAAATTCTCCTGAAGCTACTTAGATTAAAATAGTGGCTTAATATTTCCAGAAGCTACTGTTGTATATTGCTGTTGGTTTATTTTCCTGGAGGCTATGGCTGCCCCCGCCCCTTTATTACTACGTAATGCAAGGATACTAATTGAGAAATCTAACAGTTAGCTCTTACATAGCATGCCATTGTTTTTCTGCAGTCAGCCTAGTCTTTGTTAGAAGGAATAATTGCTGCTTGCATTATTCTTTACAGGTTAACACAGTATCCCATGCACAGCTTGGTTCCTCAGTAGGATATCGTTGCTGCAAATTTATTTTTGCAGAGTTAAAGGAAAAAAAGTCATTGAAAATAAATGTTCAACATTTCATCAGCCTTATTATATTTCATTCACAAATGACTTTAAACACTGCTCACCAGCTGATATATATCTCCACAACAAATATGCTACTTTTATGGATGCTGTCACAGTAATTCAGATGCTTTTAGAAATAGTCTGCATTGTGGACTGCAGCCCTCTTTGATCACATAGATCTGAATGCAGGAACAAAGCCATATTTTGTACTTTCTTTGCTTGCTTACTAACAGTCTCCCGAAAAGCAAGGCTAGAGGAGAAAAAAGGTCCATCAAATCTATTTTTCAGTGAAAAATTGGGGTTTTGGTGAAACATTTTAGTATTCCTGCACTCTTTAGAAAATTGACTTTTCACTGAAAATAAAAAAAGTTTAAAAAAATCAGTTTCCACATGAAACTTTTTCTGACAAAAAACAAACATGTTTTTTTTTAATTTTTTGGGGAAAAAAAGTCAATTTTTCTATAGTACCTCTTCTCCCTCCATCTCCACTTTCTCACCATCTCTAGCCAGAAGCTTCAGTCCGGGGTGACTTCATTTAAGTGATGAACAAGGTGATTCATATATAGCAGGTACTTTTGATATTCTAAGCTTTCTTCTGGGCTGCATGGAAGGAAGGAATAGAAAACATTGTCATCTTTTAAGGCCCTCAGATACTATAGCAATGAGGCCCCATACAGAGTGTTGTTAATTGTCAAGATTTCATCTTGAATCCTATGATATTTAGTGTTTCTCTGTAAGCCTTGGCTCCTGGAGTTATTCTGTGAGAATCTGAGCTGGGATAGTCAATAGGTGGACCCCACGGGGAAAATTTGGCCCGCCAGGTGCCTTTGAACAGACCCCAAAATATTTTCTCTCTTGTCTGAACTTTGACTATATCTTGACCAAGAAATTTGGACCCTGACAAAAATAATTGGCTACCCTTTCATTTAAAAAAAACAACAACAAAAACAAAAACCAAGTTTCTAGCCTTCATTGTTATGAAAAAAGCTTGAAAATGTGACTGAAGTGCACTCTAATGGCTCAAAAACCAAAAGGCCCATAAAAAGTTTCCAAAATTTTTAAGCTCATGTCCTGATTTTATTGGGCCTGACTCTTGTTTGATGCTTGGGATTGGCAATACTACATATAAGTAGTTGGATAGTGACAGATTTGTTAAACTAATAAAAGGCCATGGGATCATTCTGGATTCGAGACACTATATAAGTGTAAATTATCAATATTACTTGAAAGATAGTGACAACAATACTCAAGGTGGCGTGTGGAAATAAGGTTTCATTCCTGCTGATATTGCTAGCTTTTTATTATTGTAGAAATAATAATAATAATTAATAATAAATTGCAATGTTTTCCTTCCTAAAGTAACTAAACAGTATATTTAGTTCTCTTAACTTGTACGAGTTGACAAAATTAAGGTAAGTCCAGCAGAAATATTTTATATATGATTTTTTTCCCTAGCTTGAAGGCAAAGATGAATTTCAAGACTCTAACCAATGTTTCTGAGAGAGCTGTTTCTAGTTAGCTAGACTGGATAACTTATTCTGGATTTTCTGCCTCCCCCTAGACATTCAGTGGGACTAAAGCCCATCACCATTCCACTGTATTGGGGCACATTGTTGTCCAGCTCCATAGTAACATGCCAAGTATGTTAAACAATTTGACAAATCATTTCCGGCATGAGCAGCACAGAAAAAAATGCCATTGTTTATTATTGTCTGCTCTGTATTCATAGCATTAAAACAAGAGAATCTTCAGACTGTGCAAAGGCAAAATGTAGTCACTCTGCACGTCAGACATTTTATGTTTCTCCCAGCTCTCAAAGAAACCTATGCTGCTCACAGAAATATATGGAGAGCTCTAGGGTAGAACATACTTGTTATTTGTAGCATCTGTTACTTGTGATAATATTTGCTATGGCCAGCCAGCCATGCCTATATTGAGATTGAAGCTCCCTAAGTGATCCCAAAGACATGAATATACATTCTGCTTTTGTCATTCAGCCCAAATATTTAGGCAAAAACACTATACTACTACATGCTGTGGCACCATAGGAAACCACAAATGCATCCATATCAAAATACTTGGTACAGCAGCTGATGCAAGTTCTACTACATTGAACTATACAGCTCCATCCTGGGGTGACCATAGATGTAGGACATCCAACTAACCCCCCCAAACAGTGAACATTGTTTAAAAAGGAGTATCCAGAGAGGGTGACAGAATTCCTGTCAAAGGGGCACAAGTTGGTCAAAGAAAATATTTTCAAAGAAAAATCTTTTGTTTCCTGGTCCCTGGGCCTAGAATGATGCAGGGAAACATGATATTTGACATCTTTTACCCTGATCACTTTGCTTGTAAGTTGCACCTCTCCTTTTCTCCCACTCTTTGTCATGTCTATTTTGACCATGGAGCCCTTTGAGGCAGGGATCGGGTTTTATTGTGTGTTTGTACAAATCTTAGCCCAATGAAGCCTCCTAGGCATTACTGTAAGACAAATAATAAATAGTGATAGTCACAGCAATTGACCTCTCAGGATTATGAGACACAAAACTTGAAGAGTTTTATTTTTCCCATTGGGGTGCAGAGAAATCTTTCACTATTCCTGAGTTTGCAGGTGGAACATTGTATACTTTGCAATCAAAACTGAAGCCCATGAAATACACAATTATGGTGGGCTCCTCAACAGAAAATAAATTGAACTGTATTCACCACTCTGTCCAGAGCAATGAAAGCTAAGTCATTAAAGGAAGGTCCACAAGCAGCATACAGACCATCAATAACAAGGGGTAAAATTGTGTCAGCAAAAGGCCTTTTTACCACTGAAGTCTTAGCATATTCTTTACTGGCCCTGTGTGCAAGGGTGAGCTTCACTCTGTAGCTGATCCCCTGGACAGTTTTCCTCTTGCCAGGAAAACTATTCTTGTATTGACTTTAACTGAGTGAAATGTCCCTGTTTTGAGCTGTAACCATAATTAATTATCAGGAAAGTAGTGTGTGTATGGATAGCTTTAGAGATTTATAATGTTTGGAACACACATTTCCTCTAATAGCATGAGTCCTGGTTTACCGTTCATGGCCATATGAGGCAGAGAATCATAAAAATCATAAGGAAATATTTACTGGAAAAGCTGGGTGCCTAGTGAAAAAACACTGAGGTTAACAATCTTGCAACTTTAGTAACTCCTTAATCATATGAAGCATGTGCAAAGTGAGCTACTTCCAGCCAGAAAACATAAAAATGTTCACTTAAATTGCTCTGTGCAATTTTAACTAATAGGACCTGTATTCCAGATGGGCAAACCTCAAACGGTTCAGAGTTTGGATTCGGTTCCAGTAAGCACACATGAACATTTGAGTGATTATCTCCTTTCGAGCCTGCAAAATTGTGCTGGAATTATGACAAAAACAAGCTCTCTTCTCCGGTGATACTTCAGCATTTCTAGACGTGGCTGAAATTTGCACATTTAAAGGCACATTTTAGAAACAAAGCCAAACAAACAAACAAAAACAGATGGTAAAAGGGGAGAATTACATTTTTAATCTTCAAATTAAAAATTGTTGGTATTGGCTTAGTATGCCTTCATGTCCAGGAAAATTAAATTATAAGCTAAACTTAAAAAAAAAAAGGCAGAAAAAAACCCCTATGTAACATGCACAATTTTAATTTGAGGGAAACCCCCCTAATTTGATAACAAAAATATTTCAGATTGTCCACATTTTTTCCATTATGTTGTCAATTTTTGTATTAACTAAGGGAATAAGTTAAATGAGTTATCAAGGATGGCAGGCCCTTCAAAACTAACTCTCCCAGACTGTTGACAGTGAAGGACTATGCTTCAGTACTACAGGTAGCAATTGGATTCTTACTTCTTTCCTTCCCTCTACCCATCCCTGCTAGTATTGTCTGCAATAATAAAATTATAATGGAAGTGAGTTGATAGCTGCATACTTAGGATTGCAATGTGAATATTAATTTTTCTAAGTAATTACTGTTTTGAGGAAAAAATTACCATTCTTTATAACCATCAGGGAAACATTCAAATACAGTATTTACACTCCTGAGTGAAACTCTTTCTATATGAGACAAGCAGCCTAGTATTTGGCCAAATAACCTTGGAAGTATCTCTTTAAATTTTCATGAGAACTATATTTCATTTGGGTCTTGGAAGTTAAAAGACAGAGTCTACTAGTGGTCCCACTGAAGCCAGTAGGGTTGAGTGCAGTATTGCTGAACGTCAGGCTTTTACTGATCACAGATCACGACGCAGAAAACTTAGTTGCATTGTGATGTGTTTAATGTGCAGAAACAGCCAAACATATTTAAATTTGTCAGGAGATATTGAATTTTATGTAACCCATAAAATAATATTTACAATTGGGGGTGCTACTATTAAAGATTAGAGATCTGGTGAGGAATCACTATATCGTTAAGGATTGAGATTTGATGGCACAGAGCTGTTCTGAACTGAAACTTGACATGCAAACTTCCAGGTTAAGAGAGAATTATTTTTTCTACAGTTTTCCCCCTTTTGAAAAATAGAATAGGATTTGTAAGGTAGACACATGATTGACAAAAACAAGCAGACTTACTGTGCTGGTTAGGGATTACTATTCTTATTTTATGTGTGACTTAATGACTCCAGGGAGAATGATTATCAAGAAGACACCACCACTGAGGATAAATGTCTGTGTGCCAGATTCTGATGTTGGTTATGCCTATCCAACTTCTAATTAAATCAATAGGAGTTTCATGCTGTTAGCCAAGGGAAGAATTTGGCCTTATCAAATTTGGTGGGAGTTCAAATCCAAAAAGCTGTAAAATCAGAATAACAGTAACCAAAGCGGCTAATTTTACAACAGTAATTTTCAGATTCCTGTTGGGAGAGAAGAGAGTTATTTTACTTTATCAGATTCAAGGCTCCAAGAGTTTTGTTTCCCTGAAATTGGCCCTGACCGGAAATGAAGTGGTTTGTCACCTTATTACAGTTTCCTTTGGGAACAGTTTAACGTATATAAAGAGAAATGGAAGATAAAGGAAAATGGGCTGGTGGCAATCAGAAACACTTAAGAAATATTAACCATGGACCTACTGATAATCAGGGTTATAGTCATGATGCATGACTGAGAAAATTCCTCAGCCAGAATTACAAATATCAGACGGGAGATTTTTATAGCTTCCCATTTAAGGAACGGGGAGGGCTACCAGTGACAGACAAAAACAGCAATAGAAAGTAAAATCAAGAGAAACAGTTTCTGAAAAAAAATTACCTATGAAAACATCAACACCCTTATTGCTATCACCACAATTTGCTACTAGAATACTTTATTATTTGTATTACCTAAGGTCCACCAGCACAGGGGGCCCCCTTGCCCTAGCACAGGTGAGTGCCAGCTGGTCATCTCCATCGTCCCTCACCCATCACTGGTGTCCCCCAAGTGCCTCACACCTCCCCCTTCCACTGCCCTTTCTCCCATCTCCCAGCACTGAGTGGTGTCCTCCAATGAGACCTCCAGGCCAGGGCTAGCCCTTATCACACCCCTGCCTCAGAGTCCTTCTTGCCTTTCAGCTCTCCAGCCTTGGGGTCTCCCTACCCGCAGTTCCAGGACCTTGGATTCCACAACTCTGCTTTCTCCACCATGACTGGGGTCCTCCATCCATCTGCTTTTCTGCCTCCCCTCAAAGCCCCCAGAGAAAACAGATCTTAGAGCCCCTCCTCCATCCTGGAGGGTCCTGGGAGCCCCCAGCACCAGGAAACATATAGGACCTCCAAGAGTCCCCCAGTTCTGTTGTGAATGTGTAATTACATTTTTTAAAAATCCACTGAGGGTAGCGAGACCATATGCACCTGGGAAGTGAGTTTGTTGCAAAGAAGTCCAGGAAAGTGGATTTCAGAATGTAAGCAGTGCGACACTGATTGTGATTGGTGAGGTTATTTTTAAAAATTATATGAACTTCATTATAATTATAAAAAAGAATTACAATATAATATAACAACTTTATACTTATACAGCTGGGCGCTATCAATATGTAACCAGCAGCCAGCAGCTGCCCTTGAAGTTCACTGTAAGCTGATTTCACCTGTATAAAAAACGTTAAGGGGGGGCCATGTCCCTACAATAGAGCTGGTCAGAGAGGCCGACTTTCTGTATTCCCAGGGGATGCTTGACCCCCGCTCTGCCTCAGGCCCCACCCTCACTCCATCCCTTCCTCCAAGCCCTCACCCCTACACACCTCTTCCTGTCCCCGCTTCTCCCCACCCTCCCAACACCTCCCGCACACTGCTGAACAGCTGGTCATGGTGGGTGGAAGGTGCTGGAAGGGAAGGGGAGAGCGGATCGGCAGGGCGGTCGGTGTGTGGGAGGGCTGGGGGAGGAGCTGATCTACGGGGCTGCCAGAGAATACTGAGCACTCACTATTTTTTTTCCCCATGGGTACTTCAGCCCAGAGCACCCATGGAGTCAGCACTTATGTTGCTGGTATAACTGTGGTTCTATAGATCCACAGCTTTGTGGCAAGCTTGATGTCATTATGTCCCCCCCCCCAAAGGATCTGAAACATGGTGCAGCTACTGCTAGACCAGTTTCCTCCTCTTTCGAGCATCTTCCAGCACTGTGTATGATGCTGCCTAAATATTTAACTGTTATCACATGCAGCCATCTGGATAGGTTAATACTGAGCTGAGCATAATATAGAGCTGGATGCTTCTTGATGGTAATGGCCAGAGACTTAGTTTTATCAGGATTAATAGCCAGACCAAAATGTGCTGCTTCTTGCCAGACCAGATCACTCATCAGCTGCAGCAAATCACCAAACTAAACCAACAAGACAGTGTCATAGATGTATTTGAGATCTCAAAGCAGAATGGTGTTCAGCTGATGCTTAGCCATCAGCCAGTCAAGGCTGATACTGAACTGTAGTGACTGCATGCAGCCTTGTTGAACTCCCATGGAGATAGGAAACCATTCAGTGTATCTGCCATTAATGGGAACACAGATTTCTGTTCCAATATAGAGCTCTTCTGTCAATGACACTATTTTCCCAGACTTGCTGGCTGCACTGAATCAAGGGCCTGACAAAAGTGTATTAAAAGGGTAGTGCACAATTTATTAAATTTAGCCATCCTCTCAAAAAACTGTCTCAAGGTAAGGATCTGGTGGACCGTGGAATGGCCAGGTCTAAAGCCGCACTGTTCATACCACTGGACTATGGCATATCCTGATGTGAGTCTCCCTCAATCTTTCCCACTGAAGTTGTTCCATTTTCATTAAATAATTGAATAATTAAATATTAATTGGGCCAGAGAAGAGTGAGAATCACTTTATAGCCCAGTGGTTATAGAACTCATGAAAGGTGGTAGATTTGTTCAGATTACTTCTCCTTATTGGACAGAAGGGGGTCTTGAACCAGGTCTCCCATATCCAAGATGAGTTTTATAACCACTGGACTAAAGGGAAGGTGATCTTCTCCTCCTCCTCCTCTCTGCCACCTGTTTTGTGTTGCATGAGACATTCTCAAAGGCTACATATGGGATTGGGCCCCACACAGGAATTAGATGGAGGAACGTCTATCTTCCACCAGTTTATGGATCACAGTCAAGATAGCCACCTCACTGTGACTTGGACTTAGGGTCTCTTCATGAGGCAGGTGGGGTTTAGAACACATCCTTTCTGACGGCATGGATTTTATGGATCACAATCTGAAGGCACCTATATTTCCCCCCCACACTGTAGTGAGATGGGAGCCTAAGCACCTAACTATGGCTTTGTGGGTTGAAGTGTTGCTCCTGTGATGTTCTAGACACCTAATTTCCTTTGTGGATCCATGTCTTCATCCTTAACTATGGATCCACTAATCATAGAATATCAGAGTTAGAAGGGACCTCAGGAGGTCATCTAGTCCAACCCCCTATTCAAAGTAGGACCAATCCCCAACTAAATCATTCCAGCCAGGGCTTCATCAAGCCTGACCTTAAAAACTTCTAAGGAAGGAGATTCCACCACCTCCCTAGGTAACCCATTCCAGTGCTTCACCACCCTCCTAGTGAAAAAGTTTTTTCTAATATCTAACCTAAACCTCCCCCACTGCAACTTGAGACCATTATTCCTTGCTCTGTCATCTGCTACCACTGAGAACAGTCTAGATCCATCTTCTTTGGAACCCCCTTTCAGGTAGTTGAAAGCAGCTATGAAATCCCCCCTCATTCTTCTCTTCTGCAGACTAAACAATCCCAGTTCTCTCAGCCTCTCCTCATAAGTCATGTTCTCCAGCTCCCTAATCATTTTTATTGCCCTCTGCTGGACTCTTTCCAATTTTTCCACATCCTTCTTGTAGTGTGGGGACCAAAACTGGACACAGCACTCCAGATGAGGCCTCACCAATGCTGAAGAGAGGGGAATGATCACGTCCCTCAATCTGCTGGCAATGCCCCTACTTATACAGCCCAAAATGCTGTTAGCCTTTTTGGCAACAAGGGCACACTGTTGACTCATATCCAACTTCTTGTCCACAGTAACGCCTAGGTCCTTTTCAGCAGAACTGCTGCCTAGCCATTCGGTTCCTAGTCTGTGGCAATACATGGGATTCTTCCGTCCTAAGTGCAGGACTCTGCACTTGTCCTTGTTGAAGCTCAGATTACTTTTGGCCCAATCCTCTAATTTGTCTAGGTCCCTCTGTATCCTATCCCTACCCTCCAGTGTATCTACCACTCCTCCCAGTTTAGTGTCATCTGCAAACTTGCTGAGGGTGCAGTCCACGACATCCTCCAGATCATTAATGAAGATATTGAACCAAACCGGACCCTCGACCAACCCTTGGGGCACTCCACTTGATACTGGCTGCCAACTAGACATGGATCCATTGATCACTACCCACTGAGCCCGACGATCTAGCCAGCTTTCTATTCACCTTATAGTCCATTCATCCAGACCATACTTCTTTAACTTGCTGGCAAGAATACCGTGGGAGACCGTATCAAAAGCTTTGCTAAAGTCAAGGAATAACATGTCCACTGTGTTCCCCTCATCCACAGAGCCAGTTCTCATCATAGAAGGAAATTAGGTTAGTCAGACATGACTTGCCCTTGGTGAATCCATGCTGACTGTTCCTGATCACTTTCCTCTCCTCTAAGTGCTTCAGAATTGATTCTTTGAGGACTTGCTCCATGATTTTTACAGGGACTGAGGTGAGGCTGACTGGCCTGTAGTTCCCTGGATCCTCCTCCTTCTTCCTTTTTTAAAGATAGGCACTACATTAGCCTTTTTCCAGTCATCTGGGACCTCCCCCGATCACCATGAATTTTCAAAGATATGGGCCAATGGCTCTGCAATCACATCCACTAACTCCTTTAGCATCCTCGGATGCAGTGCATCCGGCCCCATGGATTTGTGCTCATTCAGCTTTTCTAAATAGTCCTGAACCACTTCTTTCTCCACAGAGGGCTGGTCACCTCCTTCTCATACTGTGCTGCCCAGTGCAGCAGTCTGGAAGCTGACCTTGTTCATGAAGACAGAGGCAAAAAAAACATTGAATACATTAGCTTTTTCCACAATCTGTCACTAGGTTGCCTCCCTCATTCAGTAAGGGGTCCACACTTTCCTTGACCTTCTTTTTGTTGCTAACATACCTGAAGAAACCCTTCTTGTTACTCTTAACATATCTTGCTAGCTGCAACTCCAAGTGTATTTGGCCTTCCTGATTTCACTCCTGCATGTCTGAGCTACAACCTTCTTTTTTTGTGTTTAAGTTCAGCAAGGATTTCACTGTTAAGCCAAGCTGGTCACCTGCCATATTTACTATTCTTTCTACACATAGGGATTGTTTGTTCCTGCAACCTCAATAAGGATTTTTTAAAATACAGCCAGCTCTTCTGGACTCTTTCCCCCCTCATGCTATTCTCCCAGGGGATCCTGCCCATCAGTTCCGTGAGGGAGTCAAAGTCTGCTTTTCTGAAGTCTGTGGTCCGTATTTTGCTGCTCTCCTTTCTTTCTTGTGTCAGGACCCTCTCATGGTCACTGCCTCCCAGGTTCCTATCCACTTTTGCTTCCCCTACTAATTCTTCCATTTGTGAGCAGCAGGTCAAGAAGAGCTCTGCCCCAGATGGTTCCTCCAGCACTTGCACCAGGAAATTGTCCCCTACACTTTCCAAAAACTTCCTGGATTGTCTGTGCACTCCTGTATTGCTCTCCCAGCAGATATCGGGGTGATTGAAGTCCCCTATGAGAACCAGGGCCTGTGATCCAGTAACTTCTGTTAGTTGCCAAAAGAAAGCCTCATCCCCCTGGTCTGGTGGTCTACAGCTGACTCCCACCACGACATCACCCTTTGCTCACACTTCTAAACTTAATCCAGAGACTCTCAGGTTTTTTTGCAGTTTCATACTGGAGCTCTGAGTAATCATACTGCTCTCTTACATACAATGCAACTCCTCCACCTTTTCTGCAATGCCTGTCCTTCCTGAACAGTTTATATCCATCCATGACAGTACTCCAGTCATGTGATTTATCCCCCCAGGTGTCTGTTATTCCAATCACATCATAATTCCTTGACTGTGCCAGGACTTCCAGTTCTCCCTGTTTGTTTCCCAGGCTTCTTTCATTTGTGTATAGGCACTTAAGATAACTCACTGATCGTCCTGCTTTCTCAGTATGAGGCAGGAGTCCTCCCCTCTTGCATTCTCCTGCTTGTGCTTCCTCCCGACATCCTACTTCCTCACTCACCTCAGGGCTTTGGTCTCCTTCCCCCGGTGAACCTAGTTTAAAGCCCTCTTCACTAGGGCTTTAAACCACAAAATTCCTCCTAGTTGAAATTTAACCTAAAAGGGACATTGCAATTCCCCCATATTTCATCACATAAATAAATTGTTCTGAATGTAAGAAAAAATGGCGAGAATGCTCACATTCATTTTCACAGAAAAATTCCCATCAATGTAATCTAGTTCTGCTATAAATTTATCATTTCTAATTCAATGTTACATATGACAAATCTAAAGAATGATTTAAAAATCAAGACCCCAGAACAGCCAGAGCTCATAAGAATCATCTGACCTTTCTCCTTCTCAAGACCTCTTTGTACTGTGGAGGCCAAGAATTAATTAATAAAGGTTTGAAGGGATCTTAATGTATGTTAGCTAATTAGCAGAGGTTAAGCTGTTACCCTGTATCTGGTGCAGAGTGAATTGTGTGAAAAGTCGTTACGACCTTGTGAATTGCAGTCTTGTTTTCTGTTCTGGTATTGCAGACAAATAAGATAATGAATAGGCTTATGTGAATTTCAAAGAATGGGACCAATTATATCAATTAACAGGTAATTTGACAAGGTAAACACCTGCACCTAATGTATGAAACCTATCAATTGTAGTTTTACAATTTAATCATGTTCCAAATGCAAATACACAAATTGGATTAAGTTTTTACTTAATAAATTACCTCCTTTTCCCTCTCCCCTTCCTATCACCCACCAGAATTTTTTAAAAGAATTCTTTGTTATTCACAAATTAGGTGACAGCAGTAAAGTGCTCAAAGTAATCTGAACTTTTATTAAAAAAGGAACAGAAAGAGAATCCTGTTTTTCCTCACAAATCTACCCAGTGCGATATGGACAAATCAGATATCTAAACAAGCCAGCAGCTATGCAAACCAGGTCCAGCACTCCCCCATATTTTGATTGATTCCTTTTATAATCCAAGCTAAAAAAAGATAATGAAGTCAATTCAAAATCAAATTCATTTTGATGGTCTTACTGTATGCAGTCTACTGCACAGGCAAGGAAATGAGGTTGGGTACCAATTTCCTTTGTGATCTTGGGAAAATCACTTTGTTACTTTTTGTCTTGGGGAGTAATAATTCTTGTCTATATTATGTGTTAGGAAAAATATAGCTTTATTTTTAATTATTAATTATTATTCGTTTGAGATGTGCTTGTAGGGACCAGAAAGTATCTAGATTAGACAGATTTAAAATTAGTAGTGTTTAATGCATGATGAAGATGAGACAGCCCTTCACGCACCCTCAGCCAGTCATTTGTTAGGAAGTTGAATTCACAGTTCTCTTCCACTATTTTCTCTTTGAAAAAATAAAACCATAGGACCAGAGGCACAGCTGGAGTTAATCTATGTAGCTTCACTGACTGCAGTTTACATCCGTTTACACCAGTTGAAGATATGGCACATAACTGTTTAGTTTATGAAAAATCCCTTTATTTTGTTTCAGGCTGTTTAATAACACTTTCAAGTTTTGAGTTAGATCAGCAATCCAAAACCACTCAATACTCATTACCTCAAGTTTCACCTTCCAGTTCTACAAGGGTGGACTTTGAAGTTTGAAATTGTTGGCCAGGTCCAAAGCTATGAAGTGTTTTGGTTTTATTTGTAAAGAAATGGTACCTCCCAACAAACGAACCATTTCTTGACATTAACATTTTTAGGTGTTTCAGTTGCTCCGATATATTTGCCAGCTTCAAATCTCCATGGCACAAACATTGCCAAGCTTTAAAATATACTCAAATTGCTGTATAATTCTTGAAATCTATATGCAGTTCAAGTTGAAAAAAAATCATATTTATTGCAAGAATAGATCAGGAGTAGCGACTTGCTTCCAATGCCTTAGCCATATGAAATTTCATCTCAGGTAATATTAAACTACCTGCTGCTAACTAAATGCAACAAACAGATTTCTGCAATAGTTATAAGTATTAGAAAATATAGCAATTGAATATCCCCCTGTTTAGTGAATATATTGCAAGAGGCTTCAGGCTACCCAGATGCGGTCAGGATTAGTAAGTGTAACTAGAGGAAATAATGTGGTCTATTGGGGAGAGGAATGGGTCTGGGAGTCAAGGTTCCTCCACCAACTCTTAGGGCTAGATTCAGCTCTGGGTTATAAGACTTTCTATTAGAATTACCTTGGAGCATAAGACCCTTGAGGATGGGAAGTTGACCTAGCAGGGGACTGTAGTGACATGAGGAATCCTATTTCACTAGAGGATCTCCACTCACCAGAACTTCTGAAGAATGAGTGGCACTGGCCAGAGAGTGTGGCTAGGGCAGCTGGGGAATGTGCTGATTCAGTCTAGCCGCCTTCTCCCATCTGACATGTATTATAGACCACAGCACAACATTGCCATCCCTTAGCAGGACCTTGGAAAAAAAATGCTGGTTCAAACACAATCTGTTCCTCATTGGGATGACCTGGTGGCCCTTGCTGGCTCAGGCAGTTCAATAATAACCAACAGTGACACAAGGTTTAATTAGCTAATGTTTATAAAGCACCTTATGATCCTCAATGAAAAAGGTGCAACACTCAGTAAGTGCAACATGTTATTGCTTTTTAAAGCTCAGGTTGAGTCTCCCTTCCTCTTTCTGGTTCAGAACATGTGCTATCAAGAGATACCCGTACCAAATCACATGTTAAGACAGAAAACTGTGATCTGACCAAGGCAACTTGGCCCTTCCCTCAGCTGGCCATGATGCTACAATGGACTATGAGAACCCAGTCAGACGGCATAATCGAGATATAGGTTTTCTAGGCAAGTAATTGTTTCTGCCCATCTTCTCTTTTGTCGTGGCCATGCTGCAATCTGAGACAAATAGTTGCACTGTGTCTGCTCACTGCATGAGATGAGGTGAGCTGGGGAATGGTGGCTGCCAGGATCCAGATTGATGGTGTGTTGAAACCCCAGAGCAAGATATGCTGGCAGCAAAGTGCTCCTCTATGGGGAATCCTACATAATATGCTTTCCAGATTTCTGGGCCATCATCCAGCTTTTCACTCCTATGTAAGCAACAACACTCCCTCATGAGGAGGGAGAGGGGCCCTTGCACTTGCTGCTGATGGCTTCTCTCATAAATGCGTTTAACATATGTATGTTTAGGAAGCAGCCATAGGGAAGCAATCTGACTACCATCTTTTCGCATACATCTTCCTCCTGTCTTGCTCAAGGGCTGGACTGAAGCCAGCATGAAGACAACACAATATATCACTTTCAGGCATGACAGTCACTGCACCTATACAGGCAAATAGTCATACAGCATACAGTACCGTAGAAAGTGTTCCTCCCATGTTAACCATGCTGTAGAGGGAAATCATCATGTTTCCATTTCCATGCTAGAGTCATTGTTGCAGAGCTATAGACAGCTTGAATATACTTATCCTGGGTATCTCTGGAGATTGGAATTTCCTGAGCCTTGTGAGTTGCTCAGCTATTGGAACTGTGCTGGCCACTGGAATGCTGACTTGGTCCCCAGGATATCAATGACGAAACACCCATTGACATCAGTGGACCTCCACAGTCTCAGAAAGCCCAGATTATACTCATGCCTCTCTGGAGGACTGTGTATAAGACAATATAATGCACTGACCACTGCAATGCCATGATGAAAGTACCGTGACTTTGGAGGAAGGAGATGACTGCTACCCTGAGAAAGCTATTCAAATGTCTTGGGAATTTTGACATCATTGGGGCCAGGATTTCAATCTGAGTTCTTCAGTACCTTTCCTAGGATAATAACCATTTCCTTCCTCCAAAGTCATGGTAGTTTCAGGAATTTCATCATGCCATTGCAGTGGTCAGTGTTGTATATTCCCTTATGCACAGTCTTCCTGAGACCCAAGAATATAATTAGGTTTTTAAGCATCTGAAAGAATGTTTGGGCTTGATCTTTAGATTGCAGGACTAAGGCTATGTCATTGAAAAGATCATTTTCCTCTAGACTTTGAATACAATCTTAGACTTGATCAATCAACATACAGCTAACATAATTTTTTGGACAGGCAATTTCCTAGAATTTTATTGCATTAATAAGGATGTACTAAAGTGGCAACCATCATTCATTCCTAATGTGTAACTTTATTAACACTGAATATTTCAGTCCCTCAGACAAGCATGACCACAATAGACAACTTGTCTCAGCATGCTGGCTGCAGCTAGGCTCGCTTATCCTACTCCATTCCAATACTGATTGCATTTTGTTGGAAAACTGCCCCTAAGAAAAAGGTCACTGGAATATGTGAGTGGAAAGTAAAGACTCAAAACGAACTATGAAGTTG
The DNA here is from genome assembly GCF_020497125.1 of Mauremys mutica. Lineage (NCBI taxonomy): Eukaryota > Metazoa > Chordata > Testudines > Geoemydidae > Mauremys > Mauremys mutica. The sequence goes on from NC_059073.1 coordinate 269,824,388, forward strand.
GAAACCTGACCTCCAGTCATCTCACATGTCCATCAAAACTCTTTTGAAGTAGTTTAGATGGGAAATGGTGACAAGACTAAAACAGCTTTTTGTTCATAGCAGTGATGGAGATATATTATCCATTTGGGGAAAATAGAGAATTAAATAGGGGAATAAAATGTTGTGCTAACGTTGTGTAAGAGGCTCATAAAGCTTGCCACATGATGTAGTAATAATACCGTATGTGCACAATAGCAGTGTTATTAAGAGTTGTAAAATGCATTGGGCCAGTTTACAGATCTGGGGGGGGGTCACATTTTTCTTTTGGTTACAATGGTATAAGTCTTGAGAAAATTCAATTATTCCAGATTTAGACCAGCGTAGCAGAGCAGAATCCAGGCCATCATTATATATTAGTGTTGTGGGACTACTACAGCAGAAATTGTAGGGACAGGTGAACTAAAGAATTATTTGTCTGTATGACCCAAATTTTGTTTATATTAAGCCAGTCAAATACAGACAAATGTTTCTTGCCAACATTTGAGTACTTGGATCTTAGTGTCCCTAGCCTCTGTTTGCCAGAAGCTGGGAATGGGTGACATGGGATGGATCACTTGATGATTACCTGTTCTATTCATTCCCTCTGGGGCACCTGGCATTGGACCCTGTTGGAACACAGGATACTGGGCAAGATGGACCTTTGGTCTGACCCAATATGGCTGTTCTTATATTCTTATGTACTTGCTTCTGTTATCAGCTCTAGGTCAGACAGATCTAGAAGAAAGCTGATAATATGCTCTTAGCTTTGCCTGGCAAGCCATGCGTTCTCCCTCCTCCTAACCACATGTGATAAAGGCTAAGAAGATCCCTCCTCCTCCTAGTATATTCTTGCTCAGGCCTCAGTAGCACAGGTGAGAAAAGAAACCTCTAGATAAATTCCTCCTACTGCCTTCAATTTGCCATCTCTTGGCCTCAGTGGCTTTTCCCCCATCTTTCTGAAGGCCTGTGAGTAAAATGCTGCCTAGCTTGTCCTCATCACCCAGGTTTGGGACAGGAAATAAAGACTTTTTTTGTCTCCTTTCTATAGATATCTAGTGAGAGATGACTAGCAATCCCTTTTCTCTCAAGTCTGCATGGGACATGAGTGAAGAAAATCTTACTCAGTGACAGACTGACCCCGAAAAGGCCAGGGAAGGAAGATCTAGTTGGCAGTGAAAACAGGAGAACCCATGAAAGGTGTCAAGTATCAGAGGGGTAGCCATGTTAGTCTGTATCCACAAAAACAACGAGAAGTCCGGTGGCACCTTAAAGACTTTGTGGGTTAAAAAAAAGCTTATGCACAAAAGCTTATGCCCAAATAAATCTGTTAGTCTTTAAGGTGCCACCGGACTCCTTGTTCTATGAAAGGTGGAAATTCACAGAATATTTTGATTCAACAGTCAAATTATGTGAAGAGTAGGAACCCCCAGATGAGATTATGTATAGCATCTGCATAAATGGATACTCTTCCTTCGGTCAGTAAAAACTAACACCTGAAAGAAGTCCCATCATCTCTAAAGTGCTTTTTTATATGGTTACTCTGGAGTGGAGAAGTGAGTGTGTGAGAAGAGTAGGAAAAGGAAGAAGACTATTCAAGGGGAAAAGTCTTTAGATACTTTTGCTGTTCATTTTTTCTAAAAAAATAATGAAAATAATGAAAGGATTTTTACTACATATATTTTTTCTAGCTATTTTTTTTAAATGGTCCTTAAAGTTAGGCTCCTACATCAACATTTAGTCACTCAAATAAATTGAAGTTAATCTTAAATTGCTGGGCTCTTAGAAAATCAGGTACCAGAACCTATTTTTGAAAATACCACGCCTAAGAAGTATAGCTAATCTATTTCTTTATTTAAATGTGATGAAATGGCCATGTTTAATAGGAGTTTGAATATAATTATTGAATTGCGCCATCAATGAGAGCATGGTGATCTCCCATTGACTTAAACATTATACTGCAATATAATAAATATGCTTGTGTGTGCTGGTAGAATCAATAAAACAAGTTGCAGGAGTATGGGCATTTCACTTCTGTTTTCTAGATCAAATATGTTTATGGCAATACTGAAAATATTCACCAGGCACTCAGATGTTGATATGAAGTTTGAATGAAATATCAGGATATTTTATTTTGTGAAAATTCTACTTGGCTGGCCAAAGTTCATCTGCAGTCCTGGACAATCTGTTTGCATTTGCTGTTTGACGACTTGGCTACACTGCATAAACTTGATATCATTGTGCTGACTTACAGAGTAGGTGATTTAGATGGAGTATGGAAGCCTACAACATCAAACCACTTTTGGTTCCCATAGAGAAATCCATCTTGCTGTTGTCAACTTAATATTAGTGTGCAGTATGCTTATTTAATCGTATTTGTGCTGCTCTTAAAATACTTTTCTGAAGGAAGATATGATTTAATATATCCCTATCAAAACCCAACCGGAGGAGAATGAAGAGAAATAATCACTCTTAAAAATCAATATGCAGTCATGGGAACATAAATCTGACTTTTTCTACTACTAAGCCGGTGAAGTCATTCATAACACATTTTAGCCTGAGCTGCAGGCCACTTCCTGTAGGAAACCTCCTGTCTTAATCTATAAAGTAGTCACAAGGTTTCCAACAGAATTTTAGTCCATTTTGCTTATGTGGTGTTTTGAAAACTGTGTTCAAATTGTAAGATGTCACTTTAAATTTCAGATTTATGTCCTGGTCCTGCTTGCACAGATCAGGGGTCTCTGTAGGGAATTGTGTGATCTGGACCTAGCAACATTCACCCAGTCAGCAGCATAGAGTAAGGCAGAGTGAGTTGTGTGTCTCCGTTTTAGAGAGCAGCCTGCTTTGTCAGTCTCTGTCTTTGGGTTCTTGTGTGGTGGTATTCTGGATTCCAAGAAATAAAGTAATGTTATGTTGCAACCTTTCAGCAAGAGTATAGTATGTTTTTAATCTAACTTCGCTTAGTGTACACCATGAAAAAGAACAGTTTGCACCTCCCCAGTGCTTGAATTGTTGCAGACAGGCCCTTCCCACCCTGGCAGTCTCAGTAGCAGCACCCAGGCCTGAAGGGCAGTTAAGAGTCTGGGTCTCCCAACACCTAACTGCCTAAACAGCAGTGGTGACCACTTCAATCTCATCTACCCAAATGACAACAACCAACAGCCTCTCCCTACCCTTGAGCATCATGAAGTGGTGACGCTGCCCCAGCTACTCATGGACACAGCTCCTTTTGGGTGTAACAGGCCTGTCTTACAGCCTCCTTGTCATGGGGCAGATCATTTTGTTGCAGATTCTCTACTACGTGTGGGTTCCAGCCTGGGTATGATGACATCACAGTTATATTACTACATGACTCCAGATCCATGGGTCTTGGGCAACGGCCTGTTGTTCCCAGTGGTTAATGTGGCCCTACATAGTAGTAATGCCCTTTTAAGGTATTTGCTACCATACTCATGGAAATTAATTCCCAGTGAAATAGTTAGCCATGACTATGAATACTTTGTGTTCCCTTTGACTCCTCTCGGAGACAAGGGATTCAATACTTTGCAGAAGATGGTAAGCACCTTTATGGACTAGACACAATGTTAGTTGCCTATAATCCTTTAATGAATGGAAGTCACAGAGCTAATTGATGCTCAGACATTTCTATCCTTACCCAATGGCTATTCTTCTGATAGTTAAAAACACTATTTGAAGCCCCAAAGTAACAAATAATAAGAATCAGAATGAAATAAAATCAAGAAAAGATTCCTAGCTAGCATTAAGGGTAATGTCTGGTTATCTTAAACAGAGTAAATTTCACACTAAGCAAAATACAATACAGTTATTTCATATTCAGAATTAATCCCCATTAGGGAAAACATCCAGCAATGGGCAGTTCTTTAAGAATGTAAGAGATTTTCCATATTCATGAAACTGTCTATTTTCACTCTGCTTGTTAACCTAGAATTCTGACCTTGGAATAACACTCCAAGGTCCAATATAATAATACCCTCTGACTGATCTGCAAAGTAACAGTGAAAAAAATTATGCAACCTGAAGGTACTTGTTCATATATGGTGTAATGCCACTGAAACAAAACTCTTAAGTATTTTCTTTGTAAATGCAAAGACTCTATTTAGGAGATTTGTTTTCTTTACTGAAATTTTTCAGTTCCACTTAATTCAAAAGATCTTTAATAACTAGAAAATCCTACTCCTACCATCCTTCTATACTCTCCACCTATAATATTCTTATATTGCTATATAGCCTGTTCAAAGTTCGGTGGTAACCACAACGATTACACCAAAGATAAATGCCACCGAGTGGTAAATTGTGATTTTTGATCACAAAAGCATAGGCATTAAAGATGCTATTACATCGTTAAGTTCACTTTTCAGCAAATGTATGTACCTTAGCTGTGGTGTGAGGCACCTATGAGTTTCTAAAGTTATCGGGAAAAATCATCAAGCGTCCCTTCATGCAAAGATGGATCAGTAACCTCTCAAGTACCAGCCACAATATGTAGACATACTGTACATGGAATAAAGGAAGATGCACTGAATTCCTTATTCCTTTCCCTGAAGTTGTTGGAAATACCTTGGTGGGTTTACAATTCTGCTGGATGTGATGCCTTGGGGCTGGAAGGATGGCTGATTTCTATGATACTATTCTAGGGCACTACCAAATTAACAGTCCATTTTGGTCAATTTCATGGTCATAAGATTTTAAAAATAGTAAATTTCATTATTTCAGTTATTTAAATCGGAAATTTCACAATGCTGTAATTTTAGGGGTCCTGACCCATAACGGAGTTTTGTGTGGGGGGTGGGGTGGTTACAAAGTTATTGTAGGGATGGTTGCAGTACTGATACCCTTACTTCTGCGCTGCTGGTGGTGCTGGTGCTGTCTTCAGAGTTGGGCAGCTGGAGAGTGGCGGCTGCTGGCCAGGAGCCCAGCTCTGAAGGCAGAGCTGCCATCAGCAGCAGCGAAGACTATGGATGGCATGGTATTGTATTGTATTGCCACCCTTACTTTTGCGCTGCTGCTTGCTGAGCTGTTCCCTCAGTCAGCAGCTGCCACTCTCCAGCTGCCCAGATCTGAAGGCAGCAGCGCAGAAGTAAGTGTGGTATGGTATGGTATTACCACCCTTATTTCTATGCTGCTGCGGCCAAGGCACTGCCTTCAGAGCTGGGTGCCCGGCTGCCAGCTGCTGCTCTCCAGCCACCTAGATCTGAAGGCAGTGCAGAAGTAAGGGTGGCAATACTGCAACCCCCACAAAATAACCTTGTGACCCCCCTGCAACTCCCTTTTGGGTCAGGACCCCCCATTTCAGAAATGCTGGTCTCCCCTGGGAAATCTGTATAGTGTAGAGTAAGAGCATACAAAAGACCAGTTTCACAGTCCGTGATGCATTTTTCATGGCCATTAATTTAGTAGGGCCCTGACTATTCCCCTAAGAAGCCACAGATATTTACTGTGTACCATAATGCTAATGAGATTATAAAGAGCAATTGAATCTCTGTGGGTGTTGGGGGCCTCTCTCTCTTAGGGGTCTGAAAAAACCAGTTTAGCGTACAGGACTGCAACATGGCACTTTTCACTGACACTAACTTCACTTCAGAAATGTTTTTAAAAGGTGTTGAATAACCAAGAAAACAGACCACAACTCAACTGAATACTCAGCTCCTACCCTACTAAAAATCAAACTCCAGTACACTGCTGTTGTGGTTGCAGCCTTAGTTCTCCTTACAAGAACATGTATGGAAAATGCAAGGGAACTTTGATGATTCCTTTAAGATTTACTGACGTATTTACTTAGGTAGTTACTAAGGGCTGCTCTGATTTTCCCAAAAGATATGTTGACCTGAGCAGAAGCAGTGAGTTCAAGTGGCCTAACATGTGGCTTAATGGAAAGTCCAGTTCTATTTATAATAGCAATAGCCATGATTTTTCTGTGGTGTCAACTTATTTCCCCAAAATAATAACTTATTTGCCAACAGCTGAAGGAAATTTATATACAAGTATGCTCATTTAGTCTGTGCTACTTTCAGGACTTGGAAAAGTTAATGCTGGTTAACAGTCAGAAAGTTCATGCACTGAATGAACAAAACTAGCTGTGGGAGTTACAGTGATAGAGCCTTGTTTAAATATGCACCTTTAAAAAAATCTGACACAAAACTGGAACGAAACAGGGATCGTAGTGGGAATACTGGATGAGGTTAGGCCCTATGTACTAAAGGCAATTGCACACTCAGCAGAGGAAGTGAACACAAACTGTTACCTCCAGGCCCGCTGATGCGGGGAGGATAAGGGGGCAATCGCCCAGGCAGGCCACAGGGCTCCTAGGCAATCGTGATCGCTCTGGGCCGCACGCTTTGGGGGTTCTGGGGGCTGGTGGCACCCGGCACGATTGGCCAGCATGGGAGTTCCTGGAAGTGACGGATTCATCACTTCTGTCCCTGACCTTGCCTCCCCCCGGGATGGCACTGGCCCTGGGGCCTGGAATTTCCTGTCGGTGGGCCTGGTTACCTCACTCTCAGTAGGATCACTTCTTTAAGAAACAGAACAGCCAGCTGCAACCCCCTCTGCTGGGAGTGGGACACAATTTAATGAGCCATTCACTGCACATCCTCATTTTTATCAGCTAAGAAAGAGCCACAGATGTTTAGGGAAGAGAGTAAAAACAATGAATTGTTTTAAGAAGTGGAAAAAATTCTCTGCTCTAGGAGCTTGCACCTTGAGTGTACCCATAAGACTCACTACAGTAACTAAACTAAGTCTGAAAGTGAATCATGAGTATTACTTTTAACTGCAGCCTGACATTCAATAACTGGAGGCACCAAATTATTTCCAGTGGGATAAAATAATATACAAAAAGCAGCTGCAGGAAAGGAATTCCCAACCCCAAACTAAATCTAGAGCACAAAAATGGGAGAGTCTAATCTCAGCTTGCTGGAATCTTAAATAACAGTCAGAAATTGGTTCACAAACTATAGTTGAACCACTAAGTAATAGTGACCACAATATAATTGCGTTTGACATGCTTGGGCAGAGGAATTGTACCAAAAACTAGCATGATACTAAGCTATGGAGAAGAGAACGGGGAGCTAGTGAAAAAAACCCTAGAATCAAAAATGAGGAATTAATATCCTTAGACTTGGTACAAAGACAATTTAGGCATATTTTAGGCATAGAGCCACAGAAAGCATGAATGCCCCTGAGCAAATGAGGGAACATGCTATACCCTAAATGCTGTTTGGAGTTCACAGCTGCTGCCACTAGTAGTACAGGGAAACATCACTGAGTGTAGTGCTTGTGTAACCCACACACCTTCTGGGTGTGGTGTTCTGCCCCATCTAGTGGTACTGGGACCACGTAGAGAGAGATAGTGCATGAGCCTCTACAGCGTGAGCTAAAAGCCAACTGGCTGTTAGCTAAGGCTGTAGAGCAAACTCATTTTAAGCTCCTTAAGTCCCCAGTTTGATCTGCTTACTGACAACTGGGGTCTGTCGGCATTACACTTGCAAACTTGATCAGGTTTCCTTCTTCCATGTTCATTTACCTCATTACGCTTGTTAATACAATATTTATTGCAGACTTCAGAACATCTATTCTCCGCAAGACTGTAGGGAACATTAGGCCTTCCTGCCTGACTGCTCACTTAAGTGCCGTTTAAGGTCCCCTTTTGCCCTGAGTGAAGTGTCCTTAGAGTTTGCAGTGCTTGTCTCAAACACTTCTCCAGTCCTCTTCCCTATCAAGGGCAATCCAGCTCCCAGCTTCTGAAACCCTCCCAGTGGCTTCAATCTTACCAACTGCCTACTTGTCTCCACAGCACCCAGGGCAATGGAGTTTCCACCACTGATCTGGAGATTGAGAAGTTCATTCCCCAAAACTGAGAAGCAAAATAAGTAACAGTGGGCCAGCTCTTCATCAGGTGCACATTGGCATAAACCCATTGATGCCAATGGAGCTATGCAGATCCACGCTAGTTGAGGATCTTCCATGTCCTCCCTTTGTTTTATTTGCACTAATTATTTGCATTGCAGTAACAGCTAGAGTCCTCGGCTCAGATCAAGATCCTACTAGGAACTGTGCAAATGCATAGTAAGGGACAGTCCCTGCTCCTACAGTCTAAATTAAAAAAGACAAGGTGGAAGGACAAACGGTGGGAGAGGGCATGTACAAGCTCACACAACTGGTCAATGGCAGAACTGTGAATAGAATCCAAGTTTCCTGCCTCCTGTCCATAGACTTCAAGGCCAGAAGGGACCTTTTGATCATCTAGTCTGACTTCCTGTATAACACAGGCCTCTATCCACTAGACTACACTGCCTTTCAAGATCGCACCACTTGTACAATCATTTTGGTCCAAGGATGATAGTATTGCCCGTGTCAGAAAGCTTGTGCTTCGCTTTTAAGCACTGTTCTGGATGGAAGTCATGATGTCTCAATATCACTTGCAGACTTGCTTCCCCTCCACTGCTGATTTTTAAAAAAAAGCAGAACCCCCATCTAATGCTGAGCACACTCCACACACTCAAGTGTACACTGTGGTCTTCCGGCAAGTGTTCTGACTGACAGTTTCTTGCAATCTTTAGAGACAGCCAAAGAAAGAGAATGAGAGAAGAGCTCAGAAAGATTTTTATTTATTGTGTCAAAACAATAGTCCCAAAACTGCCAGCCTCCCTCCCCTGAAAAGCTTCAGGTAGGTTCCTCTTTTCCCCATGTAACCTTCTGATATTTGGTTTGAATGGTAGTTACCTTTTCAAATTGCTTTTTGTGAGATTTTATTTCCATATTTTAATGTGCAATAATGAGGGAAAGGAGATGTTATGCAAAGCAATTGCCTCTCTTTCCCCTCTCCTGAGTGCAACAGTCAAGCACATTTCCTGCCATCTGTTTAACTCCTATCTCCTGATGCTTGTAACGAACCTGGCAGCATCAGGCAGATGGAGAAAACTGGCAGGCATAGTTGTTGACTTGTAACAGCAGCCCTAATTTGTTAGACTTGCCAGGTGAGTCCCAAGTGGTCATATACTTCACAGTGACAGAGGGTTATTAAAAGAGCTCAGGTGAAGAAAGTTCTTTCCAGCATATGGGTCTGAGTTGAAGGCTTGGTTATGCTGCACTGCTAATACTCCCACAAAGCTTGACAGTGCTGTTAGCAGAATGCAGGGCCATGTTTGCTGACCTTGGTCAGGTGCTAATTCTAAATCTGCCGGATAGTGAGCTGAGGTTCATTAGTCGTGAATGCCATCTGCCCTAGATCATATGTGTCACCACTTAAGACATAACTAAAGAAGAAGAAATAAACTTTTGCCCATTGTGGCAGAGCTCCAACCTTGTCCCTGTGGGTCCCACACTTCCAGAGCCTCACTGCGACCCTCCATATAGCCCTTCTCTCTCTAGGGCCAGGGTACAGTCTACTGAGCCCTTTTCATCATAGGCCAGCAAGGAGGTTGGTGAGAGAACTCCCACAGTCTCTGTTGTCCCTGGGGCTTATTTCAAAACAGTTTAGCCTCCTGTCCTGACAGGGGCCTATCTTCCCTTCCCAGGAGGTGTTTCTGCAGTGGCAGCTGGGGGGGAACCCAGGCCCACCCTCTACTTCGGATTCCGGGCCAGGGACCCTAATGGTAGCAGCTGTTGGCAGTCAACCTTTCACTGCCAGAGTTGCTACACTTCCCTGGGCCACTTCCACACAGCTCTCCTGCTTCTCCCTTCTTCACCCTTACCTTAGGGCTCTCTTACCGATGGCTTGAGGGTGTCTTCATTAACCAGCCCTTCAGCCACACTTCCTCACCCCTGGCTCTCCCCAGCCTGACTGGAGTGAGCCTTTTTATAGTATCAAAAGGGCCTTAATTAGAGTCAGGTGTTCACATTACCTTAATGGACTCACCTGACTCTTTGCAGATTAATTGGAGTCAGGTGTTCTCATTAGCCTGGAGTAGCCCCTGCTCTGGTCAGTCAGGGAACAGAAAACTGCTAAGCCAGTGGCCAGTATATCTGCCTTCTACTACTTTGTTGTACCCAACTGGCCTGGGTCCATCACACCATTGACTAAAAGGCCACTTGACTGGTAAGAGAGGGCTAAGCAGATCTCTCACTGAAAGGAGAGTTATCAAAATAGAAACTTGCTGAGCAGAGTTTGGATCATAAGTGAGAATATCAGGCTTGTTTTACCGAATTCATGTATTTTTCCTGATATGGCCTAACCTAGGCAAGATGAGATAAGAGAAACAATTTTACTTGTTACGTCCACACAAAAAAAGAAAGAGAAAGAGAAAGAAACTTTAGCCTTAGTGTCATCTAAGCAATTGGCCCAAAAGGTTGTGATTTTTATTTTTCTATTACAGGATTATTTTTCCCCATTTAAAATATATTAGCATATTATGGATTGACAGCCAATCCTATATAATCTACTTAAACCAGAATTAGAAAATAGTCCTACTAAAAGAGAGGGCAGAAAAATTCTGCAAAATTAATTCTGGCTTTCTAGAAACGTGAGTCTAATCTCAGATATATCAGCAAACTGACCATAGTAAAATCTTATTCTTAAAGTACTTTGTACATATCACACATATTGTCAAGAAGTATAGGCCAAATTTCCAAGAGGTCTCTAAAATTGTGCCTGCAGATTTTGGTGGCTAAAAACATGTTTTACCATGCAAAATAGGTAAGCACACAGTCTGCCGGCACATATGCCTGTTGTGCCCATATTTCTGGTTTCTGCACTCTCAAATGCCACGAATGCAAAATCTGCAGGTTCCGTTATAAAAGCCTGCTTGAAGCAGTGAGTTTAAAGCAAAATGTGCAGTATACACAGCTACAGAACAGAAATCTTTCAGGAAAAGCAGATTTTGCATTTGTAAATATGAATAGTTATTCCAGAAATCTGATTTTAGCAATTATGCTCCTCCAGTCAGTGAACAAAGATGTCATGTAATCTATGTGTGCCATCAAACAGCACCAATTTTACCTGTCCAGTACTTTCAGTGAACTACATGCAAATAAGCTGCATATCAAGAGTTATTTTAATAAATCATTTAGCAAATGACTCTGAATCAACCTGAAAAAATTGTGATCTCTATGGAGATAATTCATCAGTGGAAGAAGAGGCAAATTTCCTCACACATGAGTTATTTACTGTGAATTTTTGTCCAAACTTTCATTCTTTCCCTTGTCCTCCCTTTTGTTTGCCATTTCCTGTCATGTCATATTATGTGTTACTCAGACTACATGCTCCTCTGGGCAGGTATTTGTCATTTTTTTTTTTTTGCCTATAAAGCCTCAGGGCATAAACTGATCTTCTGCAGACCTTACCCACATACATCTACTTACAAACTTGGCACTACACTGAATACTGCTACAGATATATGCATGCAATTTCTTTATTTTCGTCTGAAAGCTCATGCTCCAATACATCTGTTAGTCTATAAGGTGCCACAGGACTCTTTGCTGCTTCTACACAGACATGACTTCTCCATTCACAGGCTTTCCAAGTCTATATACTAATAAGGAAATCTTTACTAGGGAACACAGTCATAACCCTGAAAAAACACAGCAACAGAACAGATATGCAAATAACGATTTAATTACCAGCCATCCAGGAACTTTTCAGTATTCTAACTCCCTTCCCACCTGTCAGTGAGAATATCTCCCAGCTGATAGTCCCTGAACTTCATTACCTCACCCATCCATCAAACTCCATCCATGGTTTGGACCAGCAAGCAGAAGTAGCTCAAATGTCTCTTTGCAGGTCTGCTTCTGCCCCAAGGAAGTTGCTTGCCTAATCCTGCCTGGAAGCACTAACCCAGTTTATTAATTCACATTTATTAAAGAACTGGGTAGGCATGGCCCTACTGGAATTCATTCAGCTTTTCTGCTGATCTCTGCATTGTCTCACTCTGTGAAGTTCTCTGGACCATCTCTCACAGCAGAGACCTCATTCACTCACCATAAAGTTCCCAAGGAAGGGGAACCAAGAGAGCTAAGGATCAGGAAGGGGCACTGTTGGGGGGGTGTCTGTTACAGACCACCAAATAAAACCAGAGAACAGGATGAGTTACTCTTTAAGCACCTGCCAGTAATGTAGGGAAAAAAACTGTCTTGTTATGGGGAGCTTTAATTAGGGAGACACATGCTGGAGGTTTTATGCTGCCAATAGTAAAACATCATTAGAGTTTCTAAAAATGATAGATGACAATTTTCTAATCCAAAAGATATTGCACCCAACACAAGGTAACATTATTTTGGACCTCATTATAATTGATACAAATGAATTAATCACTGATCTGGAAGTTGGTGGTTGCCTAGGCATCAGTGATCATGACTTAATTACATTCAATATGAGGAAACAGAAGACAGTCAGAACCAATAGCATGCCCAATTGGAGCTTTAGAAGGAATACATTCCTAAAACTGGAGAATTAGGCACGAAACTGATTGTGAAGAAACAGACAGAAAAATCTGAATTAAAATAAGTGTTTATTAGATGGCCAAAAAGGCCATGATTCCACAGTCAAGAGAGGGCAACTTTGACTAAAAGTGATACCTGATTCAGTGATGAAGTGAAGGCAGCAATTAGAAATAAAAAAGCAATGTATAACAAATGGAAGGTCTAACTCCACTTGGCTTTTGGCATTTCTCACTTTATCCACCATATTCTGACCTTCAAGCTGTAGATCAATTTTAGTCAGTGATCTGGAAGTAAAGTTAAAATCACTGCTGATAAAATTTGTCGATGGCACAAAGATTGGTGGAATGGTAAATAATTATGAAGATAGGGCAGTAATACAGAGCAATCTGGATTGATTGGTAAGCAGGGTACAGTTGAACAAAATGCATTTAAATACATCCGAGTGCAAAGTTATATATCAAGGAACAAGGAATGAAGACCATGCCTACAGCATGTGGGACTGTATCCTGGCAAGCAGTGACTGAAAAGAATTTAGGCTTTATAGCAGAAAAGCAACTGAACATGAGCTTCCAGTGCAAAGCTGTGGCAATAAGGGAAAATGCATTCCTTGGATGTATAAATAGAGGTGCCTTTTTCAAGTTAGCAAAGATGATTACCAGCCATATGGTACCGTCTACTGCTTTGCAAGTTGACAATGATGGTTACCAGTCATAATGTACTGTCTGCTGCTGTCATGGGTGCTCCTGGTTAGCCTCAGTGAGGTCGGCCGTGGGCGCATGGACAAAAATGGGAATGACTCCCCAGGTCATTCTCTGCTCGGGGGAGGGATAGTTCAGTGGTTTGAGCATTGGCCTGCTAAACCCAGGGTTGTGAGTTCAATCCTTGAGAGGGCCATTTGGGGAACAGGTAAAAATCTGGGGATTGGTCCTGCTTTGAACAGGGGGTTGGACTAGATAACCTCCTGAGGTCCTTTATATTCTATGAGGTGTAGTGAGTAGGAATATGAAGGTGATTTAACCTCTCTTTATAGCAATGGTGAGAGTGATACTGGAATACTACATCCAGTTGTGCATATTTTAAAAAGGACATTGGAAAACTGAAGATTGTGCATAACACAAACCAATAGCTGGAACCTGAATGTAGACACATTTTTAAGGGAGGGTGATTAACTGTTGGAACAAACTACCAAAGGAAGTTGTAGATACTCCACCTCTTGATGTCACCAAATCAACACTGGATGCCTTTCTGAGAGATATGTTTTATCCAAAACTAAACACAAGTTATTGGATTAAACCCAGGAGTAATGGTAAAATTTAATAGCCTGTTATATACAGGAAATCAGACTAGATTACCTAATGGATCCTTCTGGCCTTTAACTCAATAAATCTATGTAAATATGACCCTTGAGCAGAGAATTAGCTACTTAAAAATGAGCTCTGAGGTAAAAGGTAAAAACTCTTTCCTCATTTTCTCTGTGGCAGACCACTACCCCTCAAAAACCAAGTTATTGTGTACTGATGGTGATTTCCTAAGTATCAATAGAGGAACATGGATAGGCAGGCTATGTAAATGAGACACACTATATGTCAGGGACCAGAGCCCACAAGTCCAATTGGAGCTAGCAGGTTCCAACCTGCCATCCAGGGACCTGCTAACTATTGTCAGAATAGGAGCAGAACTCAGATAGGCAGAGGACCCCAGTCCTGGGAGCTGATTGGCAGAACACTGGGCTCCACCTTGCTCTGGACTGTGTGCCTTGTGTTTTGCTCCTGCTCCCACTCCCCTGGCTTGATGTCCTGACCTGGTCTGACTCTGGTTACCGATCTGTGGTTCTGCTCTCAAGTTGTCTCCTGGTCGCCTGATTCTGGGTTTTGCCCTCTGGCTTGTCTTGGACTCTGACCTCCTGGTATCTGACCTGGCCTGCTTCCCAACCTGCTTTGACCACTATGTCAGATCGCCCTTGTCCTGGTCATCCCACTATAGCAATGCCTTTCCCATTTCACGAATAGAGGGAGTAGAGAGCTCTTTCCCCTCTGTAGCTTCTGGCCATAGTGCTTACATCTATTTTCAGAGTCACCTAGGGTTAGGGTTAGTTGCAAAGACTTAAGCATGTATATCTGCTTAACTCATGTGATATGACCCATGTACTTCAGTGCGACGTCACATGTGTAACGTAAAGCATTTATATAAATGTTTGCAGTATTGGGGTCTGGGCCATGCAACTTCAATTATCTTTCCCAAAATGGGGTTGCTAAACTCTTGCTCACCCTTTGAAAACAAAGGGTGAGAAGTCTAAAATGAAGAACCATGGTTTAACCACTAGCCTTTAGAAAATGTGCTCTCTGCTTCAAAAATCACTTATTTATTTTTACTTCTATTGATAGTGCTATGTTATGTAAATGTTTATTAGTAATAAGAAATGATGTGTGGGGGAAGTGCTACCATTTTCATAGATTTTTTTAAAAAATTGGACAAGGTGATTTGTCCATTTGTAAGATGTAGTGTGTAAGCTAGTTTGGTAACTAGTGGCAGGTTAAAAGTCAATATGTGGAAGTGAGGCTGTTCCCAACAACCCAGATATATGTGATTACAGTGAAACATAAACCCTGGAACAGCTGTTGGTCTGCTTGTATAACTCACACACCTGCTGGGTGTGGTTTTCTGTCCCACCTAGTGGCACCAAGAGCACTTAGAGAGAGTTAAATGAGTTTGCTCGACAGACTTAGCTAACATGCAGTTGGCTTTTAGCTCATGTGGTAGAGGCTCATGCACTAAGCTCCAGAGACCCCAGATTCAATCCTGCCCACCGAGACTGGGATCTGTCGGTGTTACAATTGGGGGCTCATCCGAGACTTAAACTGGGGAGACTCTGAAGCTTGGGATGCGCTTCCTCAGCTAGAGGAAGTATGTAACCCACACATCCTCTGGGTGTAGTGTTCAGTCCCCTCTCGTGGCACCAAGACCACTTAGAGAGAGTTGAATGAGTTTGCTCTATAGCCCTTAGCTAACAGTCTAGTGGCTTTTAGCTCATGCAGTAGAATCTCATACACTAAACTCCAGAGGCCACAGGTTCAATCCTGCCTGCTGACGACCAGGGTCTGTCGGTGTTATACTTACTCCTGAGGGGAACTGTGCACCATGAAAAATCTTGCCTGGCCATATCATGTGCCCAACCCTAGGGAAAAAAACTATGATTGTGGGGGAAAGACTGGAGAAGAAGTAGCAGCTAATAGCAATCATGCCTTAAGCAGAAAAGCACACTGGTTGCTCATTTAGGGACACATTCTTCCATTAGTTATGTACATACAGCGCCCACAGAATCCAATGGGAGTTGCAGTGATGCATCTAAGGGCTGTAATTTGATATTGAGGGGAACACTTTAAGCACAGTCTCTCTTAGTTCTGGTATGGACACAGCTTGTTTTGTAGGGCAGCTCATCATGTGTTTTAACCACTCTCATAATAGTGGTTACATGTTGGAATCTCCACAATGCTTCCATGCCTTCCTAGTTTATCATGGCTTTTAAGAGCATGTTAAATCATTGGGTTGGGGTGGAAGAAGGGAAGGAAGATGGATTTTTAAAGGCTTTAGCCAAGGAACTTTTGTGTCTTGCAGAAAATAAATTTTGAAATAGCTTTAGGAAAATGAGTGTATTGTTTCTGTGAATCAACCCAGGCTATCAAAGGGTTCTCTGACAATTTCTGCAAATTCAAGGACCCTTTTCCTGTCTAGCACCATCCCTGATGCTTCTCCATTACTATAGGAATTATATGTAACCTGGAGACAAGAGCAAGAACAACTTCACGTTGCCCCTCTCAAAAGCATCATTACTTAGACAGAAGATATATTATATACAATCCAGCATAAGAACACACACACACATTAAAACAAAATTCACAATCATGTTTAAATTGAATGAAGACCCTATTTATTAGTTTAAGTTTCTTAATGAAAGACTAATCAGGATCCAGGTACATTTACTCTTAGCCTTACCATAAAGAGTCATCTGTGATCTTTTCACTGAGTGTTGTGGTCTGAAACTCTCCTCAGCATGCTATACATTATCCCTCTTGACTTGTCATTAGCAGGTCGAAACATCTTCTATTTACTGATGTGATTAACTATTCCATAGGGAGAGCAAGCATTTTGCCATCTCTCTCTCTGTCTACTGATACAGCTATAATGGCTATGTGCACCTATAGCACAATGACCACCAGCAGCTAGCTCGTATTGTTCCCTGCTAATGAGCCATATAATTCTGCATTTAATCCAGCTTCTGTGGTCTAGGTAGAAGGAAGAGTGCTACAGTGAAACTGGATAGGGTAACACAGCAAGCTGAGTGTCTCAAACAAGCATTTAATTTAGATTTAACAAGGCAGTTACTGTTAAATCCCAATTGATTGCTAAAGAGCACCTACTGATGTTAATAAGCATAATAAACAGCTATAACTGGCATAAATTAATTCAAGCATTACAATACAGAAGCAATAAAATGGGTAATCATTATGCTCTTTAGTTTATATTAATGGGCACACACAACCATGTCAAATGGTTTAACTGTTCACCGATATAGCAATAGTAAATTAATTTGAAAGAATTGCAACACAGCAAACACATCCTAATTGCCATTTAATATGTATGGTAATTTATATTTAATTTGACTACAATGTCCCATTGCAAGAGAGGATAACTAGAGTATATCAAGAGTGCTAGCAGAAAAATTATGGTGCAATATGGCTGTAATTGAAGGAAAGCTCTACAGGTCTGCAGAATAGTTTCCTCTATGGTTTTAAGTAGATCCTCCCCCCACCCCCCATCCACCATCCACCATCCACCAATGAACTTTGCCACAAAACACCAATGAATGAGCTAACATGGCAAGAGTCTACTCAAGTGTTGCATAAACTAATATTTTAAAGGGTGTGGGGAGAAGGACTGTTCTTTACAAACTAGGATGAAAGAATCCACAACATGTCAATATCATCTGTAAAATCACTCACAACCATCTTGAAAAAAAGTCACATTAATAGATAAAACAGGAACTGATCAGAGACTTCACTTTATACTCCAACTGATTAGTGTCTGAAGAGTTTGTTTATGAGTGAAACCCCAGCCCCATTGAAGTCAATGGGAATTTTACCATTGCATAGTCTCCAGTGGGACCAAGATTTCACCTTTGGTGTTTATATTCAGGTGCCTCAACAAGATCTGGATTTCAGTTAGCATCTGAGCCCATATGTTGGGGTATTTAACCCTGAATGCTGCAGGCCTAACCTATATACTAGGCCTCATTCTGACAGGAATCTCCCTTCAAATTGCACTCAGTTTTTAGGCATCCTCCCATCACACCTCTAGCAGGCAGGCAATCATAGTGAGACGTGAAGGGTTGAACACACTCCTGAATATTCATTTCAGTTCAACTTTCTTCACTTTCACTCATCACCTGAAACAGCGTACTATTTAAAAGTGATTTTTACTATAACCACTCCTGGCATCTCAGAGCTGCCCAAGTCCCTACCCATCCTGCCTAGAGCAGGGGCTCAAGCAAGTTTTTTTACTTTCATAACTGACGTAGCAAGTCCAGAAGTCCTGGGGCTTTGAAGTGCCGAGCCGAGAAGTGCCAAGGCTCAGCCACAGCAAGTCCTGACACAAATTAAGCACTAGGTATTTAGCTGTATTAGTAAGCCAAAAAAACAATGGCACATCATATATCTTATCTGTAGCTTCTTTACTACCAATACCATTCCCCTCAAAATATCCCTGTCTCCTAGTTCTCCACTTCGAAAGGCACACTTGATCTCCCTTGTATTCCATGTGGAGCTCATGTGCTGCACATGCCACAGAACATCAGCTGTTTCTGGCTTCTGCTGGCGGTGGCACTAGGCAGCTGGAGAGCAACAGCTGCTGGCTGGGAGCCCAGCTCTGAAGGCAGAGCTGCGGTCAGCAGCAGTGCAGAAGTAAGGATGGCATGGTACGGTATTGCCACTCTTTTTTCTGAGCTGCTGTTGGCAGGGCACTGCCTTCAGAGCTGGGTGCCTGGCCACCAGTCTCCGGCCATCCAGCTCTGAAGGCAGCACAGAAATAAGGGTGGCAATACCTCAGCTCCATCAAAATAACCTTGCTAACCCTTGCAATTCCCTTTTGGGTCAGTACCCCCAATTTGAGAAATGCTGGTCTCCCCTGTGAAATCTGTATAGTATAGGGTTAAAGCACAGAAAAGACCAGATTTCACAGTGGGAAACCAGATTTCACAGTCTGTGATGTGTTTTTCATGACCGTGAATTTGTTAAGGCCCTAGCTCAGGGGTCGGCAACCGGTGGCTCCCGGCTCGCCAGGGTAAGCACGCTGGCGGGCCGGCCCAGTTTGTTTATCTGCCGCGTCGGCAAGTTCGGCCGATCGCGGCTCCCACTGGCCGCGGTTCGCGGTCCCAGGCCAATGCGGGAGGCAGGAAGCCGCGGCCAGAACATCCCTCAGCTCGCACCGCTTCCTGCCTCCCACATTGGCCTGGGACCGCGAACCGCGGCCAGTGGGAGCCGCGATCGGACGAACTTGCCGACGCGGCAGATAAACAAACCGGGCCGGCCCGCCCGGGTGCTTACCCTGGCGAGCCAGGAGCCACCGGTTGCCGACCCCTGCCCTAGCTATAGGATATTGTGGTGCAGAGATCTGTCCTGTTGAAGTTGTTCCACTTCATATAAATAGTCATTAGAGCAGGAACTTGTACTCGGGTCCCTAGCCCCTTCTCAGTGGGTGCCCTAATCACATGGCTATACAGTTATTCTGACTCACTTTTCCTGGGCCAATGACTATGAATTGTCATTGTGAATGACTATGAACTGCCATTATGACTTCAATGACAGTGGGATAGGAACCTAAATGCAGACCAATATTTAAATCCAGACCTGACTTCCAAAACATTCAGGGAGGTTTGGATCTATTGATTCAATTAGGACAAATCATTATGTATTGTAACTCTTTAAGAGTCAGTGAGCTAAAGACACAGAATCCATGGGACAATCATGCAGCCTACTGACCAGAAAAAGGGAGGATCAAAGCATATTGTATAAGAGTTCACGAAGTTATCAGCTGAATGTAAGGATTCAGTGCAAACAAAGGGGTGGGGGAGGAAATGTGATATTAGGATAAAAGAAGCTAGTAGTAGGATTGCAAAATCAGGGAAGTACAGTACATAGCAAACCAGTGAAGTGATACTTGCTGAACATGACACTAATTGCTCTTCCCAAATGCTATACTGAATCTGGTTCACCAATTTGCAGGGCCACATTTTGAAACACCACAAGGTAGAGCAAGGTGAAACTTTTTTTCTTTTGGCCAAAAAAAAATGCATATTTGGGTTTACTGAAATATTTAGCAGATTTTTGTTGAATGTGCCAGTTTTTTTCAGTTGAAAAAACATGGAAAAAATTCTGAAAAATTCAAAACATTTTCATTTTGACATTTTCAAACTGAAATGTTTCAATTTTTTTTTATTCAAAATGACTTTCATTTTTAACTTTACCGTCATGTTATTTTAACAAGTCAAAAACTCTTGCAAATTAAATGAAATATTTTGTTATGCTCTGGAGTAAACATTTTGTTTGACCCAAAATAATCTTTTTTATTTTAATTTTTTGTTTTGCTCCCCCAAAAGTTAAAACAATCATCTTGTTTACTTAAAATGATTTATTTTCCTTTATTTTGGTTCAGCCGTCCAATGGTAAATTCAGTTCATCATATGGCACTAACGCCAGGTCATGGGGATGATTCCAGGGTCATAAGATATGATATAGGAGCAATCGGGTAAGACTAATCTCATTGGTGAAGGAAAGAGGGTTAGATAATGTGGAACAAATTAAAGCCCTGCAATTCACTGAAACCCATGGAAAACTGTGCAGGATCAGGACCAAAATATCATCATGTGAAAAAAAAATGAAAAAAGGGAATGTAATACAGAAATTTAAAGTAAATTAGGATTTCAGAAACTCTGTAGCCTCCGCATTTAAGGAATAATTTTGCTGAATAAGATCATCAGTGCAAATAACAAAAAAATAGAGAAATACTAGTGAAGGGGCTCAAGGAAGGGACTTCCCAGCTACTAGCACCAAAATGTGTATCCTCCTCTGGATACAAGCAAACGCTTTGGCCCAATTTTCAAACGTGGGTGCCTTACAATTAGGTCTCTACTTACTTATTTATTTAAGGTTCTTTGATATAAGTGTGTAACGTTGCGTACCCAAGTTTGAAAACTGAGAGCATGAAGAGCAAACATTTTTACCTTCAGAACACAAAAGATGGCTCCAAAAAGATTTCATTTTCAAAGTGATTCCCCTCTGTAAGTTACAGGGTTTGAACATTATTAAGGAGACAGCTGAGTATTATACAGAGAAAAAAAAGAGACTACAACAGTATAATGATTAAGCAGGTGAGAAGGACTGAGTATTTACTAGAAGGAGCAGATTGGGAGGGAAATTCATAACCTCATCTCTATAGTCCACTTCCACCAATCTTGCAAATGCTTGGAGATCTCAGTGAGTCACAAACTGGCTGCAGGAGTAAATTACAGCTCTCTGATCTATTTTGCACCAGCCAATTAAAAAGGATGAATGGAACAATAGGCTCGCTAAGAATAAATGTTCAAAAGATGCAGGTTAAAACATTTCTTATTTCCATCTAATACTTTGAAGCAAACTGGTCAGTATGTTTTGAAAAATCTTTGCTGCCTAGACCACCTGACATTTCCATCTGATTGCTATTCCATTGCTGGCTGCTGGTAATTTGCAAGGTGCTCAAGAGACTGGAACTTGCTGAGTGAAGCTGTTTTAGGGGAAGTAAAAAAAAAGCCATTTGATAACATGTTTTAACAATCAGAAAGTTGTAAGTCCTCTGAGCTTTGTCCCAACATTCATTTTTCCCTTAAATAAAACTCATTGGGGCTTCTCTCTTAGGCAGCCAGGCAAGATAGAAAATTGAATCTGTATACTGAAGTGATGTGTTTATAAAATTCACTCCATTTTGGAGCCAACTAATCTGCTTGTTTTGTACTGGGGAATGGGGAAGCTGGAACTGTCATTATGTTGTCAATTTTTATCTTAAGTAAAATATATCTTGAGTCCCAGTGCAGGAACCAGCACATTAACTCTCACAGGGCTATTTCTACAGCAAAGCCCATCCTCTTTGAGCTGAATTGGGATTGAGAGTTAAACACACCAAAAAGTATAGCTTCTAATATGAGCATTAAAGATAAGTGATTTTAGAATAAGGATGGGTTGCATCATTTCCAATAGTGTCTAGTTTATAAAAGAATTATTCACACACACTATAAATAGTGACAAAATGACCAATGTTGGTATGGTGGGTCCCCCACTTTTCTTAGTAGGGGGGCTAGGACACCACCCATTGCCCCTGCTCTTCGGGCTCCAAGGGCACCACTAGTGGCCCAGGAAGGTAGTAGAGGAGGGAAGGGCATGTCCTCTGGAGGTGGTTGAAGCATGAAGGGACACATAAATATTTAGTGCACCTGGAATGTAAATATCTTGCTATGCCGGCTACAACAGTGCCATGAGAATGCCTGTTCTCACTTTCAGCTGACATTGTAAACAAGAAGTGGGCAGCATTATCTCCTACAAATGTAAACAAACTTGTTTGTCTGAGAGATTGGCTGAACAAGAAGAAGGACTGAGTGGACTTGCAGGCTCTAAAATTTTATAGTGTTTTATTTTTGAATGCAGTTTTTTTGGTACATAATTCTACATTTGTAAGTTCAACTTTCATGATAAAGAGATTGCACTACAGCATAGGCGGTGGGTTATATTATTTTGTGGTGCCCAAGCTCCAGCAATATTCAGGGTTGGGGGCTCTGCTCCACCAATATTTGGAGCTGGGTCTCTCCCCCAGCCCTGCCTGGAGTGGGTCCTGGCCCCTGAGGGTCTCCCCCCTGCCCCACCGTGTCCCTTCCTGGAAGAAAGTGGCGCGCGCCTCTCCCATGCCTGCTTGTGCTGCCCATGTAGCACATTCCTCTGCGGAGCCCCGCTCCTGGCAGAACTGCTGTCTGCTGCCCCAGGGTCCTAGTGGCCCCAATCCCCATAATGGCAGGGCAGGCTTCCCTTCCCCTGCCCTTTCGCCCTAGCCCTGAGCCTCTCCAATGCCCCAAACCCCTCAGCCCCAGCCCTCATCCCCCCACATCCTGATCCTCTGCCCCAGCCCTGAGCCCCCTCCTGCATCATGAACCCCTCATCCTCAGCCCCAGCCAGAGCCCTCATCCTCCCGCACCCTAATCCTCTGCCCCAGCCCTGAGCCCCCTCCTGCATCATGAACCCCTCATCGTCAGCCCCAACCCTCATCCCCCTGCACCCTAATCCTCTGCCCCATCCCTGATCCCCCTCCCACACCCCAGACCCCTCATCATCATCCCCACGGCCCTTATCCCTGCACCCCCTCCTATCCCCAAACTCCCTCCCAGAGCGTGCACCCCCTTCCCCTTCCCACATCCCACCTCCTGCACACCCACCCCCTGCCCCAGCCTGTGTAGTCTGCACTCAGCAACCAAACTCCATCCCAAAGCCTGCACCCTAATCCCCAGCCCAGGACCTGCACCCAGCACCCAAACTCCATCCCAGAGCCTGCACCCTGCACCCCTCCTGCACCCTAATCCCCAGCCCAGGACCTGCACCCCAGACCTCCTCCCCCCACTCAACCACCCTCCCAAAGCCTTAGGCAGGTGGAGGGTGTGGTTTGTGGGGGCGGAGTTGAGGGGGCGGGTTCTGGGCACCACCAAAATTTCTACAAACCTGCCACCCATGCAGTGCTGTATTAGGTGAATTGAAAAAATACTATTTCTTGTGGGTTTTTGACTGTGCAAATATTTGTAATCAAAAATAAATATAAAGTGAGCACTGTACACTTTGTATTCTATGTTGTAATTTAAATCAGTATATTTCAAAATGTAGAAAACATCAAAATATTTAAATAAATGGTATTCTATTATTATTTAACAGTGCAATTAATCGTGATTAATGTATTTAATCACTTGACAGCCCTAGTTAAAACATTAAAACTCATGTCTAGTGTATAATGAATCCACACATGGATTTGTGTAAGGCTGTTGGTTTTTTTAAATGTTTTATCTATTACTATATAAGAGACTCTCATATAATAGATTTGCTGTGGAAAAACATCATGCTGTTTAATGGCTTTCTTGTACTTTATTCATTTGAAGTTCTAGACCTGAAGTTCATAGATTTGACCCATCTCTAATTATTAACTGAAAGCAGAGTATGTGGTTTAACCAACAGCAGGATCAGCTGTTCATTATATAGTAACACAAAAGTGTATTTTTTTGGACTAAAATTATATATTTATATTTTCTTGTTTCTTTCTCTGTAGTGGAAATACACCACTCCATGGTGATGGACTACTTGGGTCTATCACTAGGCTTTTACTGCCATCTAGAGGTTATGTCAATACTTGCAAAGTTAGTTGCTCGTACGTCTATAAAAACACCACTGATTGAGTCTAGACGAGAAAAAATATGAGATTTATCTGAAATAATAAATATCTTGAATTATTTTACTATTAAGTTTATTTCATTCCCTTTTTATTTAGAAACAAGTGTATTACTGTGATCTGCTCTATAAATATATTTAAAATGATATTACAAGAACGATATCTCGTGCATGGAATGTAAATTTGAACAGTCCATGTGACACAGATCATTTCATAAAATTTAGAGTGTGTCATTACTTTACCTGCTTGTCTGTTTCAAATAAAAAGTTAAATACAAGTTTCTGAAGTGAATGAAGAGAACACAAGAAAGGTTTGGGCAGATTTTGAAATCAGAGTGCTGTGTGGTCACTGTACCATTTCTCTTTTTGCTATTGGAGTGATTTTATTATTAGTAGTAGTAATAGTTTATTGCAGTATAAGAGGCTATGGTTAGGAAGAGGGACTTATTGTGCTAGTTACTGTAGGGGGAAAATGGCTTAGGTTCTGCTTCAATAGTACACTTAAGTACCTGAATATGTCCTATTAAAGTTAAGCATGTGCTTAAGCATTTTGCTCAATTAGAGCTTTACAGTCTTAGGCCTGGTCTACATGGGGGTGGGGAGATGGGAATCGATCTAAGATATGCAACTTCAGCTACGAGAATAGCGTAGCTGAAGTCGATGTATCTTAGATCTATTTAGAATCACTTACTTCGCGTCCTCGCAGCACGGAATTGACGGCCGCCGCTCACCCGTCAACTTTGCTTCCTCCTCTCGCCGAGCTGAAGTTCAGCAATCGACAGGAGAGTGATTGGGGATCGATTTATTGCGTCTACACTACACCCGATAAATCGATCCCCGATAGATTGATCGGTACCCGCCGATCTGGTGGGTAGTGTAGACGTACCCAAAGTGTATGTATGCACTGTAGTTGGAAGATGCAATTGCCATATGTGTAGGCATTAAGTTTTAATGGATTTAGATCGCTAGCTTGTGGCTGCATAGGTGGTGTACCAGCTAGCCACCTGAGTATCTATTCAGAGTTCCAGGTGGGTTTGTTCTTAGGCAGATAGCCCATACTTCTGACCATACTGCTGTAAGTTCATGGATATTTTTGGTGAGCTATCTTGACCAAATAATATATGGAATTCATATAATGGATGTATGTTACATTCCTGCCCCTGTATTGGCTCTTAGGCCAACAATTACCACAGTGCTGTATTGTAATGTGATCTGTAACAATGACTTTAATATAATTTAAAAAGTATATCAGAATGTTTAGAATCAGAATATTGTAGATTAGAGGAAAGCCAATTTCCTGGCTTTCACAATATCCAATGTCACAGGAAAGATTTTTACAACCTCCTCATTTTTCAAAGACAAGGCAATCCGCATTGTTTAATGAAATGCTAAAAGTGCAATCCCTTCCAATTAGCACTAGTGCTTGTGGTCAAATGCTGGGATAAAAACAGTGATAATCCATTACAGTGAAGAAAAAAAACATTTTAGAATATGCCTACATGGCAATTGGGAGGAGTGATTGCATCATCTGTAGGGATATTCAAGCTAGCTTTGGCTTTCCTCTAATCTACAATATTCTGATTCTGAACATTTTGATATACTTTTAAAATTATAATAAGGTCATTGTTACAGATCACATTATAATGCAGCACTGTGGTGATTGTTGGCCTAAGAGCCAATATAGGTGCAGGAATGTAACAAAATCCATTATATTAATTCCATATATTATTAGAACAGAGGCTAAAGACTGGCGTACTTTGAATTTTTCTGTGTGGCTTAATTTTTCTATGTCTTCTTTACAATTATAAAAAAGAAAATAATGTAAGTAAATTACCTGTGGAAAATAGTGTGATATATTACTGGTTTCTTTTATTTTACTGATCCCAAGTTCCTAGATTCATAAATCTCAATGTCCGAAGGAACCGTTGTGATCTTCTAGTCTAATCTCCCGCATAACATCGGACTTGGAACTGTACTAGTGATTTCTGCATCTAATCCAATATTTTAAGTTGGACAAGGTCATATCTGGGTTAGAAAGAAATCCAGTCTTGCTTTAAAGATGCCAAGTGATGGAGAATTTACCGCATCCCTTGGTAATCTGTTCCAATAGTTCATTAACCTGCACTGTTAAAAACTTACATCTTATTTCCTTCTTGAATTTTGCTAACTTACTTCCAGTCAGCTGGTCTTGTTATGCCTTTGTCTGCTAGATTAAAAAAACTTCTATTGTCATATATCATCTCCCAATGTAGATACTTATAGACTATGATCAACTTTCCTCTTAACCTTCTCTTTGATAGGTGAAATGGACTGAGCTCCTTTCATCTCTCAGTGTGAGGCATGTTTTCAGACTACAAGTCACAAATCATGTGTCGCTCTTCTCTGAACTTTTCCCAGTTTTCAACATCTTTTTAAAAGTGTGTACAGCACAACAGGACACAGTATTCCCACAGTATCTCATCGTATACTGTAGTACTGCTGTTTGGTAGTCCCATTTACACATTCAGAAATCATATTAGTCTTTTTTTTTTTTACCACAGCATTGCACTAGGAATTCATGTTGGCTTAGTTATCTACAATCTTTTTTCAGAGTCACTACATTACACAATATAGTCCCACATCCTGTAGAGACTTTAATCAAAATCCTGTTCTAAGTATTAATCTATGAATTTTTAAATTGGATTAATCCTTCTTTGAGTTATTATTGCAATAATAACTTTTTATATATTTTATATAAATATAATATTTCTATATATATTTATAACTTATGGGATGCTAAGTTGCATTTTGTTTGTTTTAAGCCAGGTATTGAAGAAGAGCAGTTTTAAATATTAGGAAGTAAGGAAGACTAACTAAAAATGACTATTTATGTAGAACAGGTAAAATAATACTTTGAAATTGTTGAGCATATTCAAATCTGCCACTTTTGATTAAATAAAGGAATAAATGATAGAAAATACTGAAATACTGAGAGTTATTTTTAAGAAATGGGGAATAGAAAAGGTGCCATAAGACTAGAGGAAAGCAAATAAAGTAATGTAGATTTTCAGAAGAGGAAAAAAGTGAACCTAGTAATTATTTTGTGATGTGTCATTAGAGCTATTTGGGATTTTTAAGGTGGAAAACCTGAACATTTTCAACAAAACCAGATGTAACACCCATTTCAACCACATGCAGTATCTTTGGGAACCATTGTGTTACCTTTATGTATGGCTGTTTTCTACACCATAGGGAGATTTACCACAGTTTCTACAGGATTTAAAAACAGTAAAGGATGCTTATCCCTGGGACTGTAAACAACTCCGAGATACAAGCCTCCTTGCTGTGGTTTATATATACTGGTTCAAGCTGAGTATTCCAGAGACTAGGAGACAAAGAAAGGGGCTTTGGATGTAAACGTCTGAGTTTAAACACACTCGTGGCCTTCATTTTGAAAGAGCAAATGACTCTTTGTCCATGGCAGGGTTGGCGCATTGGAAAGGACTTTATGGAAGATGAGAGATTCGTGGTGTGTGTTTAAATCTATTTATTGTTTTAATATGTTCTCTCTGTAAGAAGGCTTTTGCCCTTTGAATAAATATACTTTGTTTTGGAGGAGCTGTGTGGTAACTGACACAGGTAATAACACCAACATTGTCTGTGGAGAGGAACTAAACAGCAGGGGGCTGGAAGTTTGTCAGATCTGCTCGGGATAATCACGTAAAAGGGCCTGGGGATTCAGTTTAAAACCTCCAGTCAGAAGGGAGTGGAACATAAGTCCCTGCTTAGAGAAAGGTGAAGGTTAGAGGCCTGAGACCTCTGGGGCATTTCTGGAGTGGACCATGCGCTGTATACAAGAATGGGGTGTTAAAGATGCAGTTACCCTGTAACATGAAACATTTTTGTGAAAACTTGGTATAAAAAAATCCCTCAAAAACATATTTAATACTGTGAGAGTCAGGGTGTCAAATCTCCCCGACTCACCCTAAGCTCCAAAGGCCTATCGGAATCCTCCCTTGCTGACCTCTTAATAGCCTTGATTGAGACCACTCCTCCAACAGTGTAACTAAAACCCACTACCAGGTTTTGGTAACCCCGTATCCGTATCCTCCTGCAAAGTGTGCTGCTCCTCAACAAATGCCCCAAAATAGCATGGGATTCCAGCTCATGTTGTAACCATGACCCCACATATTGTAGTATCCCATGTGGAAATAGTTCAAATTCTGGGTCTCTGCCCTTAGTTGGAGTTGAGTAAATTCCTCAGCACTTCAACATATACCTGAATGTTCAAGATGCTAGCTGTTTTGCACTTAGTCAGAAATGGTCAAGAAGGAAGGTACCAGCAGCCTATCTGTTTCTGCATGATCTCCTCACTGGCTCCCAGCACCAACTCTCAAATTCAGTCCACCTTGTATTTTGACTTGTAGAACTAGCAGTTACAAACATGAACCAATGCCTCGTGTTTACTTCACCTCTTTTGCTTCTAGCATCATCTGTGCTGATAGTCAATGCCATTAGGATGGGAAACAGTTCCCAGGGAGTTATAGCTTTTACTATCCTCCTCAGAGCCAATCAATAATGCTTGTCCTGGTGGAAACCACAGAGCCAATGCCCCTCAGTGCATCCAAACTAGCTTTCAGGTCCAACTTTGGCATCCAATTCTGCCTTGAAAAGAAAACCCTATTGCATAGATTCAGAAACTGTCCAACACACAATGAACCCTCTATTTCTTGATTTGTCCTTACTAATACATTTGGTCTGGCCATAACTGAGAAGGCAGCTGGCTACCAAGCATAAAATGCCCCTCTCCAGGGCACCACACTGTGATGTGAAATTGAAGATGCCAGTTTGCAGATCATGCAAAGTAATCTTCTTGGCTGTGCCAGCCCTGCTCTCCAGCTCCTACAAGCCTGACAATTTATTAGTAGAAAGTAGAGATACCTGCCTCTGTATTAACTCAGTCTCCACATAAGCCAGCCTGGGAGGGGAGCTCTCTGTTTTTATTTTGCCATCAGTATTCCTAACCTGCCAGCCAACTGTAATGAGGTCAATGGGCTTGTAATATCTGTCCAGCATCATACCTGAATATATATATCTGGTGGGTGGCACACTTGCTTTCTATATCCATGCTATTCTTATGTCTCTCTGCCCTGCCTTCCATCATGGCTTCCTTATGTAATAATGAAATACTATGCCCACATGCAACTGTGTTAGGCT
Organism: Mauremys mutica; assembly: GCF_020497125.1. Lineage (NCBI taxonomy): Eukaryota > Metazoa > Chordata > Testudines > Geoemydidae > Mauremys > Mauremys mutica. The sequence goes on from NC_059073.1 coordinate 269,853,496, forward strand.
CCTCTGCTGTTTTCCTCCTTACAGCAGCTTTTTTGTTCTTCTCAGCTCAGAATGGTACCACCAGGCAATAGGAAGGGCTTATAGGTAGGGGTGCTGGAACAATTTTTATAGTGGGGGTCAAGTATCAGAGGGTTAGCCGTGTTAGTCTGGATCTGTAAAAGCAGCAAAGAGTCTTGTGGCACCTTATAGACTAACAGACATTTGGGAGCATGAGCTTTCGTGGGTGAATACCCACTTCGTCGGATGCATGCTCATGCTCCCAAACGTCTGTTAGTCTATAAGGTGCCACAAGACTCTTTGCTGCTTATAGTGGGGGTGCTGCTGATGGAAACCATATATTTGGTGTTTGTTATTACCACTTCAAGCCAGGAGGTGTGGGAGCACCCCCAGTACCCCTAGTTCTAGTATCACTGCTTATAGACCATCTCCTCCAGTGAGGGGGAGCCAATCAGGTTGTTCTGCACCATTAAATCCAAACAATCATCACAGAGCCTCCTCAAGATCACAAAACATGGAGTGGGGGAGAGTGCAGTCCTTAAAGAGGCCAAGGATTTTCTTTCCTCTACTGGCCCAGCACCTCAGGGGCCATTCGCAATATTTGCCAGGCTCTCAGGAAGATATATTGATCAAACATTTTGGGGTCAGCAAATTCCCAGGTAAATGATGAGAGCTGAGATGTTAAATATGGAGATGTTTAGCCTATATTAAGTCAGCAGCAAAATGTCTCTGTGTTTGCTTAGCCTAGTGATGTTCCCAACATATTAGCATCTACAGAAGAGTCTCTCTGGGAAGCCATCTGGTATGTTATAACACAGTACTGTCCTCCCCTGTTGCCAAATACATGCATTCAATTAATGATAAACATCTGCTACTTCTATGCACTCATGTATTGTTTTCTTTTTCTGTACAGTCTTAGTCTTTGCCTAATCACCTTAGGAAACCTTGGTGTTGAAAATTTGATTTCCTTCCCAGACAGCAGAATACTAGTGGGGTCTGACACAACCCTTGCTTGTTGATGAAGAGGAAGAGGAAATACAATAGCATTGCTTTCTCTCACATACACAGCTGGACTCCCAGACACAGTCAGCAAAAAATGCATATACCCAGAAGAAATGTCAGCAGAACTTGAGCGGTGCTGGTCTTTTAGTAACAATAGCTCTAAGAACAGCTGTTGACATCCACGGAGACTTCACAGTTCCATTGCAGAAATACTGTAGTCCATTTCCCGCACAAGCATTGATAACAGGGAAAATCAAATTTTAGATGTGGTTGCAAGAGAAGACAGAAATGGAGACTTTAAATGCTGAGCCATTTTGCAGAAATGCCCCAAAAGGTAAGATTTACATTAGACACTATTTGTTCAGCATTTGTATCTAAACATGTCCTCAATCACAATTACACTGCATGTAGAATACATATACATTAAAACAAGCATGGGAGAAGAAAAGATCACAATGAAATGTTGGTAATACCAGGTGTGTAAGAATAATATCTAACTGCCGACAACTAATGCCTTCTCTTTCATAACACCTCTCTGCTGAGTAATAGAAGAATCTATGTTATGCAGAGAAATTGGAGGAAATAGCATAGTACCCATTGTGCTTAAAAAGAACAATTTTGTTCTGAGATGAACTTGAACTGGAAAGTTAGATCTGAACCTCCCAAGCTATGTGAAAGCTGATAATAATATTACCTTTATAAGTGACAATGATGCCCAGACAACTACTCTATGCAGTTCTAGTATCCAGTAGTTGTATCTAGTATCCATATAGTTTTTAAAAGTGGATGAAAAGTTAGAGACGGTTCAGAGAAGAGCCACAAAAATTATTTGATATTTGGAAAGTATGTCTTACAGTTAGAAATTTAAGGAATTCAACCTATTTAGCATGTGAAAGAGAAGGTTGATTTGAGTTGATCACACTCTATAGTACCCACCAGAGAGAAGACATCAGATACCATGGAACAATTTAAGCTAACAGTTAAACACATAACAAAATCCAAAAGGTGGAAATAGAAATGAGAAGAATCAAACTGGAAATATAACACAGCTTCTTAACAGTGCTGGCAATTAACCACTGGAAAATTGCCAAGTGAAGAATTTCCAGATTCATCATTACATGGAGTGTTTAAATTGGGACTGTATGTCTCTGAAAGATCTGATCTTGTTCAACCACATGTTCACTAACATAGCAGGGAAGAATAATTCCATCCATGACTGCATGAAATTATACATACAGTACGTCATTCTGGATGATCAAGGTGGTCCCTTTAGGTCTTGAAATTCTATGTATCATCTCCCTACTTATTGTCATTTCCCATTGCTGCTTCATGTCTTAATTTCAAACCATGAACTCTTTGAGACGAGAACTGTGTTTTTCTTTCTCTTCTATCACTGCTATAAAATAAATAATAAGCTATATCCAAAACCATTTCCAACTGTCATAGCATGGGCATAGCTCTATAAGGTGTCTGAAACACAATACCAAGGGCCTGGCTCTTTCGTCACTTGCATCTTTGTAAATTTGAAGTAACTCCAAGGAAGTTCGTGGATGTCATGAATCAGGGTCTGCAGTGGGCCTGCAGTACACTGCCGGATTGGCTGTGCTGCCTGATTGGCCTGAAGCCCAGAGCAGGAGTTTGGCAGTTACTCAAAGCTTTCACCTACAGATGTGATAGCTCTTGCCCATGCCTTGTTCCCAGCCTTGCCCCTGTGCTTCCTCTCTCCAGGTAACCTGGTCCTGACCCTCAGCTCTGATTCCTGACTTCAGCTTTGATCCTTGGCACTTGCATCTGGCCTCTGACTCCAGCTCTGACCCTGGGCTCTGAATCCTGGCTACCAAGTCCTGCTCTAACCACTGGACATGACTCCTTCTCTAAGCACTAGGCTTGACTGCCTATGTCCTGGTCACTGGCAGTGGAACCACACATGTGCAAAACTGATGTAAAGTGCCCATGAATCTAAATAGCTCTGAACTATGGGCAAGTCTGGACTACAAAGCTAAGGATCATATACTATAGACTTTGTGATAACACAATTATGAGGAGACAAGCCAACAAACTAAAGCAAAGGTCACTTTAAACATTGTGAAAGCTGGAAATGGCATAAGGGTCACAATGCTGCTGAGTGCTTTGGAACATATTCTTCACTTATTTCAGAATGGAGCCTCTATAGTTAATTATATCTAAGGTCTATTACAACAAAAATGTACAAAGAAACCTGTAACCTTTGTAGGTCTGACTGTACATTGTCACTTTGCTATAAATGTGGATGCTTATCAACCCTATGGCAAGGCTCTTATGTGGCAGAAGACAGATAATACAACACTGAGCTGAGAAAACAGGGAGATGTAAGGAATGTAAAAGGGGGTTTGCCTGTATAAGGTTTGCAGTGTGAGAATCAACATGTTTGATTAACATTTTGCATTCTGCTTCCCCCCCTCCTTATTTTTTCCTCTTATTCTTTCATTAACCTTATGTGAGTTTCATAAAAATGAAGGTGTTAAAATTTAACATAATACACTGCATCCTTATTTTTTTCTAATTCCATTTATGAATAGTTATACACTAAATAACTAGTTTTTAATCTCTAAACAAAACCTTGTTTTTTAATGCCCATTAGCTCCATGCTAGAGGTATTGAAACCAGAAGCTTTGAAACAAGTTTTCAATTCATACTCTGAGACCAAGACCTATGGTAAATTCTTGGCTGCCACTTCATTAATGTGAGCACCCAAAGAGAGACTAGAACAAGTGTACTTTCAAGTTGTGGCTAGCGGACACTAAATGCTTTAGAAAAAAAACTTTGTGCAGAGCTGAGCTGAGGCTCTCAGTTTAAGAAACAGAATAGATGGGGAAAGACTTAATAGTTAATATAGCCATATCTCTCATGTCCCATGAATCTTTTCTTTCATCATTATTTACAGTCTTTGGAATTAATTCTGCAAACTCTTATATGTCAGTAATGAGTAAGTGCTGGGATTAGTCACATAAAGTTTATACCTTATAAACTAATACAGAATTCCTAGATTAACTCTTAACTCCCTCTTGTGGCCTTTTGACAAAATATGTTCTTCCTTCATGGATTCCAGTAGGGTTTTATTTTTCATGGCACATATTAGATAATGGCATAGTAGCTCTGGCAAAAGCCTTGGAAATATACTAAAAATAGCAGATGGTCGTTGATGTAGGGTCATGAATCTGTCCTTCCTTAAGTACACCAGTATATCTGTTATATATTGTAATAAAGTTTATTGATAGCTTTACAAATAATTAAATGAGACCATTTACAGCAAAAGTTACTGAGAAGCTCTCTATGCATGACCGAAGAGGTGATGACATTACAATCAATACCCTTCAAACAACATAAAATCGAATTGTGGGAAGTGTGTGAAAATAAACCTCTACAGTCGTGCCTTGAATTTTTTTGTATAAGTGACAATCAGTTTTTGCAGGAAGCAAGCTCACCCCACTCAAGACCTGTTCTAACAATTGTGTGCTGCATTAGGTAACAGAAACTTGATCATTTTTCGATAGATCGGGTTGATGTATGCTCACTAGGAGTAAATGCTTTGAGAATGATAAGAAGGAATAAGAATATGCTGTGGCACTCACACCATCAGGGAAGTGATAGAATTAATTATTTTTGTAACTGTCAGTCAATAGATCTTTGATTATTAGCAGGTAAATATGCCCAATGGTCTGTGATAGGATGTTAGATGGAGTGGGATCTGAGTTACTACAGAGAATTCTTTCCTGGGTGCTGGCCAATGAGTCTTGCCCACATGCTCAGGGTTTAACTGATCGCCATATTTGGGGTGGGGAAGGACTTTTCCTCCAGGGCAGATTGGCAGAGGCCCTGGAGGTTTTTCGCCTTCCTCTACAGCGTGGGGCACGGGTTACTTGCTGGAGGATTCTCTGCATCTTGAGGTCTTCAAACTGCGATTTGAGGACTTCAGTAACTCAGACATAGGTTAGAGGTTTGTTACCGGAGTGGGTGGGTGAGATTCTGTGGCCTGCATTGTGCAGGAGGTCAGAATAGATGATCATAATGGTCCCTTCTGACCTTAAAGTCTATAAGTCTATGAGACTCCCTCACTATAGGCTTTCCTAGAGCATTTGTATAATCCAATCCAGGCCAATTTAGTTTCCCCTTCATATTTCAAAACATTTAAAGACACATTCGTGTTTTTCTTTCTTTAGGTTTCAAGTGAATTCTCTGATCCCAAATCTTGCCAGAAGATCTGTGGACACTCTGACATTGTAATGGATACCTTATGCCAGGGTGGGCACAGATCTGATGGTAATATGAGGGACTCTGCAGCTCCTAATTATTGGTTTGCAGTGGTTTTGATTTTAGATTTAGGGTTTGTTTGAAGAGAAGCTAGGACAAATTATTATGCACCTTGCTTTTGTTCAATCAGTTCCAAATGACACATTTCCCCAATATGTGAAATAAGGGGCTGGGAGACAAGGAAAGTATTTCTAGTATAAGCTATGCAGCCAACCACCCTGGAAGTCTAAACTATTTCCTCTGCTGCTGTGGGCATGAAGATGTTTCCTTGAACCCAACACTGAAAATCAGGCCATATTACATAGTCTTCATGTAACACCATTGCAATGTAGAAAGCCTGGCTGCTGTTGAAATAAGCAGTTTGTGAAGCTTCCAAGACCCGACAGTGTTCATTTTGAGATAAAACAAGCCTGATGCTGATTTCCAGCTCTGAACAAGGCACTAAAGAGCAAGAATTGAAGGTCCACGGTCCTTGTTTTGGTGATACCAGACACGCATTACAGAAAGCGAAGGAATGAGATAAACTTATAGCGAGAATTCACTTGGAACCTAAAAAAAAGGAAAAACACTAACTTGTCTTAAAATGTTCCAAACTTTGAAGAGGAAACTAAATTGACACAGACTGGATTATACAAATGTGGGGATGAGGATAGTATTTTTTCATCTTTGCAAACAAGACTTGACTTTTAATTTCCAATCTGCAGTATAGTGGAGTTTTATAGTCAGTTTATTTTAGAAGTTCACAGCAGCTAACTGACATTAATATAGTAAAACACTTGGCATGGAGCTAACCCTTCAAATCTTTCATTGACACCCCTGAAAAAATGTCTTAGTCCAGCACAGAGAACTTCAGAGTAGTCATCCTAGTAACATGGAAAACTGCAGTATCCCCAGGGTTACTCAAGTGAGGAAGAGCTCTAATGAGGGACAGATAAAAGTACTTGTATATCAAGACTGAAATATTCAGCAAAGATTTTTGTACAGGGATTTCCTAGACATACTTTAGCTGACAGGGCAGGTACGTATTCTCTAAGTTATTTATTAGCCTGTACAAGTGTGGGAAGCTAGAGTCAAGATTTATCTTTAATTTGGAAAGTTATTTAGTAGCAGCAATTCTTCAGAGGGAGAGCTGCTTCAGCAAAAGAAAATTAGCATGTAACACATATAGGAAACTTCTTACCAGTTTTGAAAACAACAAAATGAAGTCAGGGGGCACTGAAGACAATGTCCTGAAGTTCAATTGGGATTAATGCAAAAGGAGATGAAGTGGGACCGATTCCTTTACTAATTTGCATATTTTGCACAAGGCTTGTGGTACTGCCAGAGGGATGCTGCAGGGAGGTAGGACAATATATACCACTGACATATGCATCCTGAGTTTTGCATACATATGTATGACTTTTAAGAGACCAGTTTATACATTCTGTTTATAATGAAAAATTTAAAAATATTAATATTTAGGCATCTAGCTAACCTTAGCTAAAAAAAGAGGCAATTTTAAAGAGACCATGTAAGCAAAGATAGCATGTCCTGTGTTGACCACAGATAAAATTGTTGAACCGTGGCCTTTTTATTTTAATATTCCTGTCTATGACATTCAGATGCTCAGACAGGATTCCAAGTACCATGGTATATGAGTACAACTTGTTACCATCCTATTTTATTTGACAGCTGGTTTCTGGGAACATGAACATTGAATGAATAGGAAAAGAAAGAGGAAAAAGCAGCATAATGTATGGAGAGAGGGATAGGAGCTGCAGACCATCAAGTGAAGGTGATATGTGTATATTCTTTTTTGTGTCCTTTATAGAATGCAAGGAATTCCAGAGGTTTCCAGGCAAACAGCCTGCAGACTTCTGAGACGAACTAAGGACCTGCTACCAAGCATAGTGCTGGAGTACTACAGATTCAGTGTTCTGGGTAGCTGCAATCTCCACCACTGTAGACAAAACCAGAGACACTGTGGCATCCAGGGGCGGCTCCAGGCCCCAGTACGCGTGCTTGGGGTGGCATGCCGCTGGAGGCACTCTGCCGGTCGCCGGGAGGGCGGCAGGCAGGCAGCCTTTGGCGGCATGCCTGCAGAGGATCCGCTGGTCCCGCGGCTCCGGTGGAGCCACGGGACTAGTGGACTCTCCGCAGGCACGCCTGCGGGAGGTCCACCGGAGCCACAGGACCGGCAACTGGCAGAGCGCTCCCCAAGGCATGCCGCCGTACTTGGGGTGGCGAAATGTCTAGAGCCGCCCCAGGTGGCATCTGAACTCACCACCTAGATAGAAACCAGAGGGTACATACATACTATCTCTGCATCTCACACTCTTCAGGACACACAATGGATCTGATATTCAGCCTGAAGTGAATACTACAGAATTAAATATTCCACTCTCCTGATCTGATCACAACCTCTGGGTAATTAGGGGGTAATCTGAGTTTACGTCAGTCATGTAACATAATATTACCTCAGGCTATTTGCTCAGAAACAAAAGTAGAAAAAGCAACTTTGGTAATGACAGGTTTTATATATAAACCACAGATATTTATTTCCAATTAATATGAAATATACATGGCATACTAACAAAATGTACAAACTTAGATGCTTTCACTTTGGAAACTTTCGGCCCATTCCCAAGACAAGTTGATGAGGTGTTGAATTCCCTCCACATAAATCAAATGGAATGGAGGATATTCGGCATACTCCAGAAAGTGATTGGTACACCACAGGATCATGTTCAAAATGTGGAGCTGGATAAGGGAAACAAAAAAATAATTACTTGAGAACTTAACCATTTGAACATCGGTGTCTAGAACTGAATGTCTAGTATCAGCATAAACTATGACACTACGTAACCCCTAGTTGTATCCATTTTTAACTTTTTCTTTGAGGTGCCACAGCAGAGCAGTCTTTGGCAGATGAACACTGTGACGTTGTACTCTATATGATTTTATGAAAATATGCTAATGAGTTTAAATATAATGTAACTGGAATATGCTTCACACAAAAGGTCTCTTGTAAGGTATCATTACAATGCTTATACTCTACTGAGTGTGGTCATCCTATTTGTATACATGTAACACTTGTATCTGAAACTAGAAATATGAAGGCCAGGGAAGCCAGGAGCTGAAGGACTCTCCCTCTAGCTCTTGAGGGAGAAGGGTCTGGCTGCCTGGAAGCTGACAAAGGTACCTAGAGTGGAGCAGAGCTGTGGGGAGCTCCAGCCTGGAGAACCCTCAGGCTGCAGGCCTTGATAAAGGTCAGAACAGGTACTGGGGCTACAGAGAGGCAGCCTGGGGTAGGCAAAGGCAGCAGGTCCAAATCCCCCTTTGCCAGTGATGAATGGCATGTACACTGCAGTCCGCCTCAGTGAGCAGGGGGTGGATGGTGACTGGCAGTAGCCATATACTGAGGTGAGGTGGGGGTAGGAGGTCGGAGGAGAAACCCAGAGATTGTGGGGGTACTGCCAGGCCCCAAGGGAAAGGGGCACCAGGGTCCAAGAGGGACACGGAGGCCAGCAACAGGAGAGACACTGGCTGACAGAGGGTGCTCCGGAGGCTGGCGAGCTAATTCCTTGGACGTCCAGTGGGAGGCGCCGCCAGTGAGTCATTGCCTTGCTACTCTGAGGGCCTATTGTAATCATGCAAAGTGTGGACCATTAATTGTGGTTTGGAATCTTGATGACTCCCATTAATCAGGACAATTGTCTGCAGATGGATCTGTTTTACTTGCAAGTCTCCCTGTATATGTGTGTGCTGGCAAGTGGGTAATGAAGTCTCACAGTGACATGTGATCATATCACCTGAACTGGAATCCATCTTTAACCTGGTGCTTTTCCATTGATAAAGAGTAGGTGGAAACCCAGAGAGGGACAAAGGATTCCCGCCTTATGCAAAAGAGATTTAAATGGGTGGAACAGAACAAAAGAGAGAGCCATCATGAGGAATCCCCTAGCTACCACCTGAGCTGGAACAAGGGCTGTACCAGGTGAAAGGATTGTGCCCAGACTAGGAAGTCATCCAGTCTGTGAAAGAAATTTATTGAAACATCTCTAAGGGTGAGATTTTATCTGTACTCAGTTGTATTACTGTATTAGTCTTAGATTTGCGTGTTTTATTTTATTTCACTTGGTAATTCACTTTGTTCTGTCTGTTACTATTTGGAACCACTTAAATCCTACTTTCTGTATTTCATAAAATCACTTTTTACTTATTAATTAGCTGAGAGTATGTATTAATACTGGGGGGGGACGGCTGTGCATATCTCTCTATCAGTGTTATAGAGGGCGAACAATTTATGAGTTTACCCTGTATAAGCTTTATACAGGGTAAAACAGATTTATGTGGGGTTTAGACCCCATTGGGAGTTGGGCAGCTGAGTGTTAAAGACAGAACACTTCTGTAAGCTGCTTTCAGTTAAATCTGCAGCTTTGGAACATGCAATTCAGACCCTGGTTCGGTGTTGGAGCAGACTGGTGTGTCTGGCTCAGCAAGACAGGGTGCTGGAGTCCTAAGCTGGCAGGGAAAGCAGGGGCAGAAGTAGTCTTGGCACATCAGTTGGCAGTTCCCAAGGGGGTTTCTGTGATCCAACCTGTCACAAACACTTACTACAGTTATTATTTAAAATGTAATTGTTTAATCCTGTGGCTCTTCTCAATAAGAGAAAATATGCTGTGAAAACTTTCTCTTCAAGTTCCTCTGATTCTGATGGACAAGATACACATATTGAGCGTTATCAGTTGTGTCAAGCCCTGTGAAGACTTCAATTTACTATCTTCATTCCAGTTATGGTTGAAACCTACCCATGTGTCCCATGCTCATTGGTATTATGCGTGTTGCATGTCTATTGGTATTTATGTAACTAAAGTTATTTGTATGTGGTTTTTGAACTACTGTATACGGTAAAGACCAGCATGTGCAGTTATTGCTCTCTCACTGGTTGTTTGCAGATCTGACCCTGCACTATTGGGTATCTGGTCACTGAGTTCAATGGAATGAGGAATGGGCTTGTTTTTGCAATGTAGCTGTAGTGTTGGACTTGAATGACAGAGATTCAGCAGTGACAGAATGCTGGGATCAGGCATTTGTCTTTACATTCCATACAATGTATATACACTATATAACCAAATTCATTCCATTTTAAAATCCAATAATACTATTTTTGACTTTTGTTTGGTGTAACAAAGTAGTTGCTTAACTACACAGAGAAGGCTGTACAGATGTTATTCTTAAATCCTTGGCTACTGCTACATTTGGCTGAGAACCATCTTCTATTCAGACTGCAAAAATATGTTTTTCTCCAAAAAGTGCAGTCTATTCAGGTCAAATACATTTCCTCTTTACGTAAACTTAACTCTCCGCCCACTAATATAAGTCGATCATCTGAGTTCTTTATCTCCCTTCTATTATGTCTTTCATAAGTCCATTTTATGTAAGTGAGTTTTTTTGTGTCCATCCTTTTTCTTTTGTGAATGCAGACCGAGACACACTTTCCATGGAAATACATGAGTGAAGGAATTAAAGCTCTTTTACTCAGAATGCATTTTTCAAAGGGAAGTAAATTTGACATATTTTGAATAATTCCCTCTCAGACTGATCTAAACCTGTAAACCTTACTTGTGGTGAAGTAGCAATTCCAGCAGAAAGGTATATTTTAGTACTCTGTGCTCAAGTGCAACTGTCAAAACATTGAACTAGACTAACTCTAAACAGAATAGTCCTACCCATAAGTCTGACTTACTTGCCTTGACAAGCACATTCCGGCAACCTGATAACTGCACTCATATTTCATATTGATAATTTATACTTAAAGACTACTTTAAAAGCTTATTCCCATGCAGTTAAATTTATTTTAATATGACAATCACATATATCTTATCTTCATGTCTAATTGGCACCAAACTTGTGCAACAGAGTATCTGAGAGAAACTAATCCCCCCAATTTGTCAATCGCCTTTTTAAACTAATATTAAACTGCAGAGTATGTGACTGAATGTTTGGATCTCTTCATTAGACCAGAGAGATTAGTAAATTCACCACACATAAAAAATTGCAATCCTGGATAACAAGTGAGGGTGGAGGATGTTTTCTTTGAGTTGATGTTGATTCCAATACTACTTAAAAGTTCCATAAAAATTTAAGTGACAGGGTAACCAATTGGTGTAAGTAGAATTTTGACATTATGGCCAAGTTCTTTTGCATACCTTTTCCAAATACAGCTGTTTGCTGCAAGACTGTGATTATCTTCCCTGCTGAGAGGCTTGAGTTGGTTGTTCTCAAATACCATTGGATTCACAAACCAGTTTCCTGCCATTTCCAGCCACAGTTTGAGATTTTTCCACCCTCTTTCCCCTTGGTTATAAACTCCCACTAACACAGCCATCTCTGGTATATAATCTTCTTATGGCTAGTATCACAGAATGCCTACTGGGTATGGCCGAAGATAACTTCTATGTCAGCATGTTTCTAAGTCTCCAACTAGAATATGAAAATGGCCTGGTTCTTCAGCATGGACTGTGCAATCCTCCCCTTGGGTGCCTACCCATGACCTGAGCCTGCACTGAAGACCATGGCTTCACTGCTGTTTTTATCCATGCTAGGTTGAATAAAGCTAGCATGGGTATTGTAATACTCATAGACTCACAAAACTTTATTGGGAGGGAGGGATAGGTCAGTGGTTTGAGCATCAGCCTGCTTAAACCTAGGGGTGTGAGTTCAAGCCTTAAGAGGGCCACTTAGGGATCTGGGGCAAAAATCAGTACTTGGTCCTGCTAGAGAAGGCAGGGGACTGGAGTCAATGACCTTTCAAGGTCCCTTCCAGTTCTAGGCAATAGATGTATCTCCAATTATCCTATTAAATTGGAACAATGCAAATACCAACTCTAGCACAGGCAGGACTGAACATCTGGTTAACCTCCCAGGTCAGATCAACAACATAACATAGAAGAAAACAACTTAACACAAAGCTAAAGATAAAGCTCCATAGTGGAAGTGCTGTCTACTCTAATTACAACTTCCCCTCTATAGTTAAATAAGAATGTAAACAGTAACTCCTAGGATTCCAGATATTCTGCCATCTACACAAGCTTCCATGTTCATCAGCCTCTTAGGTCTTATAATCAGTCTGGACTGATTGGTTGTAGTTGGATCTAGATTATCAGCAAGTGCAAAATTCATATTCTCTGGGTCAGGCCTATCCTGTTGGAGACAGCAGTGTGTTGAGGTCCTGAGAACACTCCAGTAATTTCTCCTCCACAACTGGTCTCCCATTACAAATAACAGGTATCTGCTGAGATACCTTCAAAGCCTCTTCTATATCCCTCTGGGATAGCTAAGGTGCATTGTCCTCCCCTTTCTTTCAGTGAATCTGTGCACCAGTTCTCAATGCATTACAAAAGGGGTGAGCTCTTGCTTTTTGTATCTACAAGAATAAGTTGTTTAATTTCTTAATCACTATGTAAGGTCCCCTGCAGAAAGGAGTAAATTTGGGACTTTTTCCAATTGTGTAGCCACAACTTCTCTCCTTCCTGGATGGGCACATAATTTTCCTTTTTCCTGGCCTCATGCCTGACAAGCTAACTTCTGGGTCATCTGTTCCTCCATCTTATGGAATGTTGTCCTCAGGTCACTGATATAAGACTCCACCTACCTGTGTCACCCCCCTGTATAGGTGCAAGGCCCCTTGACAATTATTGCTGCCTGAACATCAAGTCACAGGGAAGCATGGGTTTGTGGAGTCAAGAAATAATGTGAGGAGAGTAATGACCCACTGGCTGGTGTTATATATAAAGATGACAAAAGATTACTTTGTATCCCAGTCTTGTTCATCTTCACTGATTAATTCAGTAAGCATAGAACCAATGGTGGGGTTTACTCTCTCCATGCCCCCATTATTCTCAGGGTTATCTGGAGTTTTCAGCAAACCTTGTGTAATAATTGTGATTCCAATTCCTTCCCCGATCACTGCAGATGCAGCTTGGTGTGCTGAACTGCAACACTACATTTCAACGATGTATCCTGTCTCTGTTCTTTTATCCTTCAGTGCTTTCCTTTCTTGACAGGTAAGTCAGGAAAGTACCCAGTCCTTAACATCTGCATCCATGTTCCTGGTGCATTCTTGAGTTGGAAAGGTATTCTGTGGAATTGAAACAGTCCATAGGATGCCACAAAAACAAGTTTTTTCTTGATCCTTAGGTGCCACTTTAATCTGATGGTAATGAGATACCAAATCAAAGCTACTAAAATATTTTGATCCTGGCTTTTTATCCCATGTATCTGCTAAGTGTGGAACCAGGTAGCTATCTTGCACTGTCTCTGAATTAAGTCTCCTGTAGTCAATGCATATCCTCCAGTCTCCATGGGGATTTTTCACAGTTACTATTGGAGTTCTCTAGGTGATGTAGATTGCTCAATCAGATGATCCTCCAGCATGCAATTTAGCTTCTCATTCCATTGTGATCGGATACCTCGGGGGAATCGGGCGGGGGAAGAGGGGGACAGGGGATAGAACACTTCCTGGTTTAAACACAATCTGATGTTGCACCAGACCTGATCATATCCCCCAGGCTCTTCATTATTCCGGGAGAACACGCTAGCACATTGTAAGAGCAGCTGTTCTAATTGTTTCCTTTCATTGCCTTTTATGGCTGCTTCTGTCAAATCAATCCCTATCTCCTTTACTGAGTGGGATGCTTCTCAGTTCTTGATCTCTATCCCCCTATGAGAGGCTTTGAGATACCAGTTACACTGGACACCGTTTCCATGATCTGATCTTTCACAAGCTGCGCTGCCTGGTCAATCACATTAATTGCTTTTATCCAGAATTCCCCCTTTGGTCCACCTTGAAACAGAGTTCTGCTAAACAATCCTGAGTGGATACTAGTAGCATCAAACACTCCTACAGGTTCACTGCAGCAGTCCTTTATCCTTCAGGCTATTGTTGCATGGTGGCCTGGCTTCACCACAACTTTATTCTGAGCTACCAGAAGTTACTATCTGTCATCCTATAGGCATGGTAGAGGCGCCTGTAAGGCCCTAAGGGTTGCTCCGCGGTCCATACTTCTTCCTGTCTGAATATTGTCAGTGACAAATGTGCTCTGTGAACACCTCAGGAGTTCTTGTGATGTTCTCAGATTAAATCCACTCCTTATACAATAGCACTAAATATTGATCATCATAACAAAAGTCCACTTAGTATGCAGAGACCCCAAGTTCAGTGGGAGCTGGATCTTTCCTCTTGTCTGCAGTGACTGATGAATAATTGTCACCAATTTAACCCTGAAATACAAGATTTCTTCTTTTCAACATTGTGTTCACTATGGATCAGACTTGTTTCAGATCCTGATTCCAACAACATTGTTGTTTTCCAGCCGCCAATGTCTCTAGACATAGTAGCAGGTATCTAGGAAGTTCTTCACATGAGCAATTCTGATAGTTGCTGCTGATGGCCCTAATGCATCAACAACTTATTGTGGCTTCCCTCTGCTTGAGCAATTCCATCTCCAATGGCCTTTGCCTCTGTATTGCCTGCAAATGACTTCTGTCCTGGATCCACTCAGGAAATAGCCTCTTTCTTCTGACCCTCAGTGTACTTGTGAATACGTTGAATTTGGACCTCCTCCAATTTTTTAGCCACTTCACTTGTAATCACTTCTTGAAGTGCAGCATCTGGTATAAAGATGTCAACCTGAGTCTGGGAATTAATAACTGATACCTTTAAGGAAAACCAATTTCTTCTTCCACATTTTGAACTGAGTATAATGTGGTTCACAGGTTTGTCCACTATGTTTTCTTTCATCACTAGCAGGCTATAAAGTCCCCGTGTTAAACCATTTATAAACTGACTTTTCACATAGGATTCTCTCATGGTTTGCCACGGGATATATTCCCATCTCTGCATTGCTATTTCCAGATATGTTGCAGCAAGTTCTACTTCACTCAAACCATCACCAGGATAGGGTAGTAAAGGGAAAGCCCTATTGAACATTCTCCTTGATGCACACATTTAACTATACAATGGTTGCAGTTGTAATACTCACTTATAGAATCATAGAAATGTATTGGACACTGCAAGTACCAAGTCCAGTACACATCAACAGGACTGAACATTCTGATAAACTTTCAGATCTGATCAAGAACATAAGACATTCAGACAAAAAACAAATCAAAACAAAAATTCAAATCTTAAAGCGATTGTGGATTTTCTAGATTTTTGTATAAATTAGTGGAAAGTTTAGTCAGATATTCAAAATTTTTTAGCAAAGCAAATTATCTATCAACTGCCCACCCCCATCCCCATTTCTGCTTTTAACAAAACATTATTGCTTATCTATTTTCTTTTGCCAACATTAAGAAAAGGGCATTAAGTTTATAAAACTTACATCTGTGTTTTCCATGTGCTGCCCTATGTTCAGATAGGATAATGCAAAAATAATAAAAAGTATGGTACAGTTAGAACATGCCATGCAAACCATAGACAGGGTCTCTGAAGCTTGTAGCTGTTGATGGGACAATATGTGAATTACTGGAGGATTTTATGGATTGATAGCTAGTGCAGACAAATGATAGTCATGTCACTTAATGCACTGCTGGAACATGTTCAGATACTGTAGTAATGAGGGTGGTATAAGAACCTGCATAGAACATAAAAGAATGGTTGTGGAATTCCCCATTTGAGGACTTTCTTCTCTGATTGTTGAAACAACTCAGATCTTTAGTTCAAGCATCAAACATTGAGAAGGTTTAAAATATGACAAAACCCATCATTATTCAAAGGGAAAGATTCATTCATATTTTATGATGTCTTTGTTTCAAATATTCTTTTAGGAAAAAATGGAGATTTATTGTTCCTCCTCTTTATCGTAAAGTGAGTCTGTCTCTATCTCCAGGTATTTCAAAAATCCATTATTCAGGAATATTTCTCGCAAATTTTAACCCATGGAATACATAATCCAATAATATTTCACAGTAGTTAGTAATAAACATCATCACTTTCTATAAGTATATTTTCTGGGTGCAATCCTCCTGAATATTGGGAAGGGACTAATAGTGGTTGAAACCAAACTTTATGAAAACAGGTGCTGTGCAAAATCTCCATACATCTGCTAATGACCCTCATTCTCAAACAATCTGCTATTTTATTCTATGCTCTTCTAAAGTATTAGGCCCTGCACCTGCTACTACTGACGTTAGAAAGAATGTTGCCATTGATTTCAATGAAGAGGAATAGCTTCATTTGAATGGCTCAGTTGGTAGCACACAAATGTCTGAACCATATTTATGTCACCAGTATTCCTTGGGGCGAAACAATTTTATTGGCAGCTGATATGCTAGGATAAGAAATAAGGTGAACCTCTCATGTAACCATGATCCTTTACAGGAATCTAAACCGCCTTGGTGCATATTTCTTTAGCGTGAGTCTCTTTCATGCCCCTGGTAACTACAAATTCTGCTACAGAGAACTGCTAGAAATTGGTTGCTTGTCAGCTAGACTGTTGCTGAGAAAAGGCTATTATTAACAAATAAAGCCTGTTATAAGACTTAAGCTCAGCATTTTGTTAGTTTAACAACAGGATATTGAAAAATACATAATTGTCATTTGGCAAACCTAGGATTTTATAAGTTGGTAGATGCTACAACAGCTGTTCAGTTACCAAAGAGCTGGTTCACTTATTCTTATGATTCTTGGGTTTCTCATTCAAATTACATGCGGTTGGTATTTTTCCTCTCGGAATATAGAACATGGTTTAAATCTCAAGCGACTTCAAAAGATACAGTCTTGGAGTGATGACAGCGGAAGGGGTGGGTGATGGTGATGGTGGGGCAATGGATAGTCAAGAAGGGAATTACATCAAGAAAGTTAGTTCTTCTTTCCTTATTCCACCTATTTCACCAAAGGGAAATCAATGACAGTTAAATGTGCTGGACTAATGCTAGAAACTTTCTGGTTAGTCCCGAAACAGGTACACTGTGAGCAGCTGCATTTCAAATTTCCCTACTAATGTTACTCAACCTTGGGCTGGATGAATGAGCTGTATATTGATAAGGTAGCTAATTCTTTATGCTGATTTCAACCCAGGCCCTTTCTGTTGAGACTACTAATAAGGGTGTCAATTATCACTTTTTCTGATGTTAATGTCAGTCCACTATGGACGTACTGAGACTGACTCTTCATTTCTCATAGGCCACTGAACAGCCATCAAATGGCAACAGTAAGGTTTGGTCACAACTTGCTTGGATTTATACCAGTACCTAGGAGGTTCCATGTCTCATTCCAATGCCTTTGAGCTCACTTGTTTTAAAGTATTACCTCAGTGTAAGCGTTAATGCCTCAGTTTGGCAAAGCATTTAAGAAAATGTTTCAGTCTCTTCAACTGCACCCTTTCTAGAAGTCTCAACAGCAAGGTTGGTAGCCAATCAACTTCAACTGGAGTTAAGCACCTGGTTAAAGTAAAGCATGTGCTTCAGTATTTTGCTGAATAGGGATGTTGTCCTGAGTGGAGGCCTAAATGTTTTGGTGAAGATGAATGAACTCACATGTGCACTTTGTCCAGTGCTTAATTACCTTTACCCTTTGGAAAAATTTTCTAATGTCTAACCTAAATCTCCCTTGTTGAAATTCAAACCCATTATTTCTTGTCCTGTCCTCAGTCGTTAAGGAAAACAATTTATCATCCTCTTTATAACAGCCTTTTATGTTCTTGAAGACTGTTATCATGTCCCCATTCAATCTTCTCTTCTTCAGATTAAAGAAACCCAATTTTTTCATTCTTTCCTCATAGGTCATGTTTTCCAGACCTTTAATCATTATTGTTGCTGTCCTTTGGACTTTCTCTAGTTTTTCCACATCTTACCCAAAATGTGGTACCCAGAACTGGAGACTATATTCCAGTTGAGGGCTTATCAGTGCTGAGCAGAATGGAAGAATTACTACTGTGTCTTGCTTACACCACTCCTGCTTGTATATCCGAGAATGATGTTTATTTTATTTTTTTTTATTTTATTTTTTTTTATTTTGCATAGTACATTGTTGACATATTTAGTTTGTGATACTATATAACCTCCACTAGTACTTCTTCCTAGGCAGGCATTTTCCATTTTGTATTTGTGAAATTGATTATTCCTTCCTAAGTGTAGTATTTTGCATGTGTCCTTATTGAATTTCACCCTGTTTAATTCAGACCATTTCTCCAGTGTATCAAAATCACTTTGAATTCTAATCCTGTCCTCCAAAGCACTTGAAACGCCTCTCAGCTTGGTATCATCCACTAACTTTATAAGTGGACTCTCTAAGCCATTATCCAAATCATTTATGATGATATTGAACAGAACTGGACCCAGGACAAATCCCTTTGGGTTCCTGCTTGATGTTCCCTTCCAGCTCAATTGTGATAACATCGATAACTACTCTTTGAGTACAGTTTTCTAGTCAGTTGTGCACCCACATTATAGTAGGTTCAGCTAGACTTTATTTGTCTAGTTTGTTTATGAGAAGGTCATGAATATCAAAAGCCTTACTATGCAGTGCATTAAGGAACAAATCCTGAAGTCCTTACCCAGGCAAAACTCCCATTGACACGAGTAAGAACTAGGTGAAGCTTAACATTTATAATACTGCTTGCCTTGTTCTTTCTGCATAAATAAGAGCTCTATGTCTATAAATATTTACTACAGTATAAACTACCCTTTCTATAAACTGGGCAGCTTTGGAAGAGTATTTATATAACTTAGTCAATTTCCTAATATAGCCAACTCAGTTATCCAGTTATCTCACACTGCTTATTATACTTATATACTTGCAATGCTCTGTCATATGCTCCTTGCAGTTTATATGGAAAAAGCTGACACTTCTCTCCAGTTTTGTTTCCACCTATCTTTTCACCCTTTTTATTTGCTAACTATACTTTTATCTCCATTCTAATTTTTCATTACTGAGTGTTTTGTATCCCTGCCCACCTCAATCATTGGATTAAAATAACATTTCTATGAGATTTATGGTTAGCTACCAGATTGCCTGCTCTTTTCCTGCTCAACACAGTTCATCTCTGACAGTATATTACTGCTTTCTCCCAGCCTCCTATATAAGCAACATGTGGATATCAATTCTGCTGCTGCTGTAACTTCGTCCCACTCTGAGTATCTTGCCAAAATAAGAGATGCCAGCTATAAAAAAAAAACCGATGATGTAAAATAATAATAGCATCTTTGTATTGAACTTCAGTATTCCATATGCATTCTTTTCACTCATCACAAATGTTCTCACACTGAATTTAATGTCAAAATCACTAACTTCAGTGAAGACTCCAGATAAAGATTTGATCCAAAAATTTATTGTAAACCATGTGAGCTTTTCCATTGATTTCAGTGTGCTTTGGATACAGATAGAAGACACATTGATATGAATGTCTAAAATCCCCTTTACTTCAATCTGGTCAGGATTTCACCCAACTGTGCAACATCCCAAAATGTCCACTATGACCATTGCTCTGTCATGCTTTATTGCCTAATCATGGAAGATTTGCTCTGATTGAAGCAAGAAGAAACAGTGAGTTGAAGTCTTTTACTGGGCTCTATTACTACCAGTGCATGACAAAATACAAAGGGTTTCATCCCTTCTGTACATTTGTAGAAATAGTGTTACAAGTGTTGCAATTACCGAAGAATCCAGCAGGAAAATCTTCAGTACCCTGGAGTGTTTCATATGACAATTTAGTGTGTCTACATGAACTACAAACTAAAATGTATTAAATAATGTATAATAGAGATTGTCAGAATATGGGGTTTTTCTCGGCCCAAAATTTCAATTGCAGGGTGAAAAATATTAGGCTGAAAAACATTAGCTGAAAATGGGAAAAAAACAATTGATTGGAAAATGTTGCTGTGGTACCTCAGGGGAGCTATAGTCCAAGTACCTCAAGTTCCCATTCTCCCCTAGGAGTAGGGCTCCCTGGCTAGAATACATAAATAATAGAGTTGGTGGGAAATTTTTCAATGGAACAGTTTTCCATCAGAAAATGCAGTTTTGTCTAAACCAAAATGTATCCCTGAAACAAAACAATTTTGATATTTTTTTTGGAAAAATATTTTGGAATGATTTCAAATCAAAATGGAGTATTTTTTATTTCATTACAACACTATCATTTCATTTTGACTTGATGGGAAAAAATTCCACTTCAGTGTAGTGTGTCATTCTTGTCCCATGTTGCAGGGAGTATGTTCTTTTACTGGATGAGTGCGCATTGTTTCAGTTTGGTTCAGGGTACCCATGTGAACTCACAGCACAAATGGAAGCTCTCTGTTCCTAGGCAGGTTCTGTTTATTAGCATTGTGTGACTAGTTTGAAGCTGCATCTTTGGTGACAGTGAGCAGGGATTCCAAGTATCAGATACTGTGCCTATCTCTGACCTCCCACGGCTGCTGGGTGCTGCAAAGCAAAGTATATTAATTGACTTCACCTAACAAAGCCTGACCTCCTGTTCTGAAAGAGGAAATGGGAAGAGTTCAGGTCACACTTGGCAATTGTCTGACTCCCAGATCAACAAAAGGCCTTTTTCTGATGCTATTCCCACTATAAACAACATAGCACAGTCCCTCACACATTCCCTGTCTTAGAGCTGTGTTAGTGGAACTGGCAGATTCCAGTATGAGGCTACTCAGAAGCAGCTCTTCTACAGGAAAGTTTAGGATGGGAAAAAGACTAGTTCTTGCAGCTTGGACTTATTCAGTGGAAAAACTGTTGTGCACCATGAACTCAGGAAATGAAACCAGATTCCCATGCGGTGCTGGAGGAGTCAGCAGAATCCACTTTGGCTGAGGCTGACAAATCCTCTGGAAAGGAATATTTCCTGGGGCAAAGGGTGAAGGAGGTGGTGACAGGGGTGATGATGTGAAGGAGGAGTTTAGTTCAGAACCACAGGTAGTTCCTTCTCTTCAAGAGGCTGCTCCGTAGTGGGCTAATGGTCAGAGACCATTAGCTCCCTCCAAGACTGGGCTCCACTACTTCAGTTCTGAAAGGATGTGATGGTGTCAAGGTTTCCTCCCCCACTCTGAACTTTAAGGTACAGATGTGGGGACATGTATGGACCCTTCTAAGCTTAATTCCTAGCTTAGATCTGGTAATGCTGCTACCAGCCAGAAATTCAGTGTCTGGAGCACTCCCTGTCCCCACAAAACCTTCCCCTCCCTGGGCTACCTTGAGGGACTTCACCAATTTTCTGGTGAATACAGATCCAAACCCCTTGGATCTTAAAACAAGGAGAAATTAACCATTCCCCCTCCTTTCCCCCCACCAATTCCTGGTGAGTCCAGATCCAATCCCCTTGGATCTTAAAACAAGGAAAATCAATCAGGTTCTAAAAAAAACCTTTTAATTAAAGAAGGAAGGTAAAAATCATCTCTGTAAAATCAGGATGGAAAATACTTTACAGGGTACTTAGATGTATATAGCCCAGAGAAAACCCTCTAGCCTTAGGTTCAAAGTTACAGCAAACAGAGGTAAAATCCTCTCAGCAAAAGGAACATTTACAGGTTGAGAAAACAAACATAAGACTAACACGCCTTGCCTGTGCTACTTACAAGTTTGAAACATGAGAGTCTGATTCAGAGAGATTTGGAGAGCCTGGATTGACATCTGGTCCCTCTTAGTCCCAAGAGCAAACAACCCCCCCAAAAAAGAGCACAAAACAAAAGACTTCCCTCCACCAAGATTTGAAAGTATCTTGTCCCCTTATTGGTCCTCTGGTCAGGTGTCAGCCAGGTTTACTGAGCTTCTTAATCCTTTACAGGTAAAAGAGACATTAACCCTTAACTATCTGTTTATGACAGATGGTTAGTCACACCTAGAGCTGTGCAGAGAAGTTCTGTTTCATACAAGTTTCCGAGATTTCAAAATTTGGCTTCATTCCAAATGAGAGCAAAGTCTGAAACTTTCAAAATTCTCTACACCAGAAAATTCTGAATTTTTGTTCATTTTGGATTAAGAATGTTTGTTTGTGACTTTGTATTGTGTTATAATATACAAAATAGCACAAATTTTAATAGAGTTATAATGAAAAGTTGTTTCAAAACAAAAAAAATCAAATTGTTTTGTTCCAAAAGGGTCAGCATAGGACATTTTGACAGTGTTATAACTTTTTTGCCCCATTTTTCTTCTGAAAGAAAATTCTGGCAAAATTGACCTGATTTCACAAAGTGTTTCAATTGCAGTGAAACTGTATATTCCAATGGAATATGGTACCGTCCAAGTTTCTTTTACCAGTTCTAGTCACAGCTCCCTTGTGGGTGGGGGGGAAGGTCATTCTCTCTCTCTCTCTCTCTGTTGGATGCTGTTTTGATAGGAACACTGAGGGGAGGGGAGGGAGGCAGTGCTCCCACACTGCATTTTTCTCAGTTGCCACCAGCTTGAATCTCTCAATACCTTCCTGAATTAAACAATTAAACAGCCAGATTCCTGGGTTTGGCAACATTTCACAATTGATCTTAGGGATAGTAACAGCACCATTTGCCAGCTATGCAGATGTTGGGCTAGACCGGGCACTGACCCCAGAGAACTGGGGACACTAGGCATGCTGAAAGACATAGAACACAGCCACAGAGGGCACATGCTACAACAAAGTGGCTCAGGAGAAAACCAGACAGGCCCCAGGTCCACTTTCCGTGACATCAGCTAAATCCATCAGCATCACTCAACAGACATAGAAAAGTGTGTTCAAAGGGGACAAAAATATAACAAGCATCCTAGGGCCATGCTGCTGACCACAGCATTTGCAAGGATGCTGGACATGGACATGCTTCCTTTCTCCCTGTTGGAGGTGTGAGTGCTTCAGATGCCTTAGGGGCTCCTGTTTTGCTAAAAAGGCAGTGCCATCAGAATTGCAGTACAGCATGTCCTAAATAATTGCAAAGGTGGGAGGATGCACCTGACAACTGACATTTGGACCAATGGTCAGACAACATGTCTGTTATGGTCCGCTGAGTGAGCAGCAGCACAAAGACTAGCAGCAGCAGAGGCAATGGGTATGCCCTCAGTTGACAGTATATAACACTGTCCGTGTGTGGATTTGAAACACAGCACACCTCCAGAAACATCTTAAAGAGACAGTGTGTGCTGTCACCGTGAAGTGGCTAAGGCCCCTTGCCCTCTCTACTGGGTTTGTGGCAATGGATTCCAGGATGCACTGTTTTCTTTCATTGTGTCTCTTGCCTCACTCACAGGCTCAGTCTGGTTGTGAGGGGATTTCTGGAAGGGGATGCCCAGGTGCAGGCACTGCCTTCGACAGCCAGGACCATCTCTGCCCACTTCAGCCAGTCCTGTGCAGCACACAGCACATTTAGACAGCTGTAGGATATACTCTCTTTGCCATACCACCAGATTCAAGATCCCCAATTCAAAAGTACCATGGCTTCCTTCCTCTCATGGGACAGGGAGGCTGATTCAGTCATATCATGTTTGAAATAAAGAGTGAGTGACATGGTGGCAGAAGTCATTGCCTGTGGCCCTCCAAGACATAGGCAGCAACCTCCTCACCACCAGGAGGCAACACTACAGCAGATGCTGCAGCAGGAGGGGCATACCACCATGGATGCAGAGAGAGATAGAGAGAACAATATCTCCTTTGGGGACAACCTTGAGGACTTTGGATCAGTCCATTTTGCCTCCTCCACCTTGAGAAGGAGTGTGCTGCTGTAGTACTGGAAAGGAAGGTGGATGGATATGTATAAGATGTGGTGATGGTGCTGTGATGGGTTAAACCCCCCTTCTGGGGTGCCACCTGATGTGCTGGGGTCTCACTGAGCCTGCTAGTCCGACCAGCCTGGGTTTCCATTGCACTGGGTTGCTGTGCCAGGCTCTCAGTCCCCTTTCCAGCACACATCCAGGCAAGGCCACACCCAGCTGCAGACACAGACTGAAATCAGCTAGGGGACTGGCCAGCACTCTGGTGCACACATCCATCTGTGTAAACCCCAAACTAAGATTGTCTTGTGCTGTATAGAAAGATCGGCACAGCACAAGCTCATTAAAGTTGCCCTGTTCCTCAGTGTGGGGAGAGATATGCACAGCTTTCCCTCTCCGCCCCCCCCCCCCATATGAATTGCTCAAACTGGGATTTGGTATAAACAAGAAATAAGTTTATTAACTACAAAAGATAAATTTTAAGTGATTATAAGAGGTAGCAAACAGAACAAAGCAGATTACGGAGCCAATAAAACAAAACATGCAAACTTAGCTTAATACACTGAAGAAACGGGTTAAAAAATGTAATTCCTCACCCTAAATGTTGTTTTAGGCAGGTTGCATAGTTTCTGTAGCTTAGAGTTCCAGTTATTTCTCTTTACAGACTGGAACCCTGTCTCAGCCTGGGCTCAGCCCTGGCCTTTCCCTTCAGGTGTTTTTTGCAATCTTCCTTCTTGGACGGGGAGGCAACAGAGAAGAGTCCTGATTGCCTTATTTCCCAGACTTAAATAGAATTGACATAAGGCAGGAATCTTTTTTCCCCCAGTCCTTTATTCCCTCTTAATGGAAAAACACTTAAAGCCCAAGATGGGAGTCTAATACCAGGTGACACGATCACCTGACCCTGTAGTGTCAAAGCAGCAACCCAAGAAGCTCCTCAGGAAGGTAGGAGATTACTATCTTCAAAGATCTATTGTTCTTCTTAAATGACTTATTCAGGCTGATTGCCTACTGTCTAATGGGCGTTCCCCCAAGGACACACACAGTTGTAATTGTTACATAGTCAATATTCCTAACTTCAGATACAGAAATGATACATGCAAACAAATTGGATAAACTCATTTAGTGGATCATAATCTTTTCAGTGATACCTCACATGACCCATCTTGCATAAAACATATCTTAGTTATGCCATATTCATATCATAACAATATTTCTATGATAAATATGGGTATAACATCACAGGTGCCCACTAACTCAGACCCTCTTCATTATTGGCAGCTCAATAGGGATGTGTGGCCATCATTGCATCAGCTGGCTATCACCCACCACCCTGCCCACTATCAAATATGTACTCAGAACACATCTTTTGCCAGAGTCTCCCAGCAGGCACTCATATCACTAGGCACGTAATGGTGAGGAGCATTTATTCATCCAAATGAGTACACACTGGCTTCCCCAGTGCAGCAACCTGCCTTGAACATGGAGGGAGGAGCACAACCAATAATTACTATAAACATCGAATCCTCTCATGCTATTACGGAACACATGGTACATGAAACACCCAGGAACGTACCCTGTTAGAGAATATCATCAACAGTTTGTTGGAAGACCCTAAGTCCATTGCTGGAGAGGGAGAGAAGGAGGACATTGTTGAGGGGATTTTCATGCATTAGATCCCTGTAGGGGGTCAAAAGAGGGTTGGGAGAACTTGTGTGGTGTGTCTGAGTGAAAGGAGTCGGGGAAGTAGAAAATAATGAAGAGGACAGATCACTGATACAGAGTGATATGGATGGCTTGGGAAACTGGGCACAAGCAAACAATCTGTGTTTCAATATGGCCACATGTAAAGTTGTACATGTAGGAACAAAGCATACAGGCCATACTTACAGGATGGGGGATTTTATCCTGGGAAGCAGTGACTCTGCAAAGACTTGGGAGTCATGGTGGATAATCATCTGAAAGTGAGCTCCCAGCAGGATGTTGTGGCCAAACTCACTTTTTTGGGTATACAAACAGGAGAATACTGAATAGGAGTAGGTTTTAGTGCTGATCTGACCATTACTGGAATATTGAGTGCAGTCATGTTGTTCACAATTCAAGAAGGATCTTGATAAATTGGAGTGGGTTCAGAGAAGAGCCACGAGAATTATTAAAGAATTGGAAAATCATAGAATCATAGAATCATAGAATCTCAGGGTTGGAAGGGACCTCAGGAGGTCATCTAGTCCAACCCCCTGCTCAAAGCAGGACCAAACCCAACTAAATCATCCCAGCCAGGGCTTTGTCAAGCCTGACCTTAAACACCTCTAAGGAAGGAGATTCCACCACCTCCCTAGGTAACCCATTCCAGTTCTTCACCACCCTACTAGTGAAAAAGTTTTTCCTAATATCCAACCTAAACCTCCCCCTCTGCAACTTGAGACCATTACTCCTTGTTCTGTCATCTTCTACCACTGAGAACAGTCTAGATCCATCCTCTTTGGAACCCCCTTTCAGGTAGTTGAAAGCAGCTATCAAATCCCCCTCATTCTTCTCTTCTGCAGACTAAACAATCCCAGTTCCCTCAGCCTCTCCTCATAAGTCATGTGCTCCAGCCCCCTAATCATTTTTGTTGCCTTCCGCTGGACTCTCTCCAATTTATCCACATCCTTCTTGTAGTGTGGGGCCCAAAACTGGACACAGTACTCCAAATGAGGCCTCACCAGTGCTGAGTAGAGGGGAATGATCACATCCCTCGATCTGCTGGAAATGCCCCTACTTATACAACCCAAAATGCCATTAGCCTTCTTGGCAACAAGGGCACACTGTTGACTCATATTCAGCTTTTCGTCCACTGTAACCCCTACGTCCTTTTCTGCAGAACTGCTGCCCAGCCATTCGGTCCCTAGTCTGTAGCAGTACATGGGATTCTTCCATCCTAAGTGCAGGACTCTGCACTTGTCCTTGTTGAACCTCATCATATTTCTTTTGGCCCAATCCTCTAATTTGTCTTGGTCCCTCTGTATCCTATCCCTACCCTCCAGCGTATCAACCACTCCTCCCAGTTTATTGTCATCTGCAAACTTGCTAAACATGCATTACAGTGGAAGACTCAAAGAGCTCAATCTATTTAACTTAACAAAGAAGGTTTAAGGCATGACTTGAACACAGTCTATAAATACCCACATGGGAAATAGAAATGTAATAAGAGGGCACTTCAGTTTAGCAGACAAAGTTATAACAAGATCCACTGGCTGGAAGTTGAAACTCGACAAAGTCAAGAAGGCACTATTTTTTAACAGTAAGGGTAATTAAAATTGGAACAATTTACAAAGGCTGTGGTTGATTCTCCATTGCTGGCAATTTTTTAATTCACAATTGGATGTGTTTTCTAAAAGCTATGCTCTAGTTCAAACATGAATAAATTCAGGGAAATCCTACAGCCAATTTGGAGGTGAGAGTAAATGATCACAATGGTCCCTTCTGGTTTTTTAACCTATGAATCTATCATTCAAACTGTAGCAACACCATAGTACACCAGGTCCATATACTTTAAAGACAGTTTCCCCCTATGTCTTGAATTCTCTTGTTTCTTTTTCACTGAAGTGAAAGCACCATTAATGGATTTATTATATTAGGAGTGGGGATGGAAAAAGAGACCCTACCCACCTAATCTGAACCCAACAAATTACAAAGGAAGGATCTTCCACAGCATCATAGGATTAACAACTGGAATTTAGATAAAGCTAGTCACACTAAGTTTAACTGTGAAATATTGTTTTTATGGGATTTATTTGCTTATTCACTACTGTATAACTTTCATTTCACGATATTACTTGAAGTATAAATAGAACAATTATATTGTTTGTTACTTTAATATCCACTGACAATTTAATTTAATTTATTTTAAATGACTGTGTTTATATTACTTTTCAGCCTTGAATCTCCTTCACTGTCTCCTTCACTACCTTTTGGCTCCATGCTATCATTATTGTCATATGTAGATGTCTGTGACTGTTAAAGGATGGGTATTTTACTTAATCATGTAACTTTACATAGCCTCAATATGTGTCATATTCACAAGCTCTGTTTCCAAAGCAATCTTCTATTCCGTATGCCAGAGCTCTAAAATATAAATGCAGCTACTGAGCGTAGTCTAGATTCAAATGCAAAATTGGTATTAGGGTGGAAAAATAACCTTAGATGAAATAAGAAGTGATGGGGATGTTGTACCTCTGAATATATTTCCTGTCCACATCTGTAGGTTCCTCCTTTGTATTATTTCTCCTTCTGTAATGTAGTTTGTGACATGTCCCAATCAGTTGTTATCTGAAAGTGTAGTTAACATGCTACTCTTTACGTGAGGTCATAACAAAGAATAATTCACCACCAATCTTGGGGGGGAATCCTCCATGTTAGACATTCCATCTGACATGGTGCTTTGCCATTTAACATTACCTACTTTGCCTTCTTTCATGAAGTTTGCAATCCACATATTTAGATCCAAACCACCCTCATATAATTTTTCAAGTCAGATTTTAGGAGACACTCTCAACTGCTTGATTAAAGTCAGATATATTCTATTTACTACACCCCCCTCAATCCAGGATGTAATTCTAACAAAATATTTCAAATAGCAGGAGATTAAGACTTCCCACTTTAGTTTTCTTCCCAATAACAAGAGTTGTGTTTGTCTGGTTTCATGCCAGTGTATGTGTTAGTGTATGTGTTATTTCTTCTCCCTGCACATTCAATAGGATGGTGGATGTTATTGATGCTGCATATTCCAAACTTGCTTCTCCCTCTATTGTTCTATCCTCTCTAGGAGTTCAATGCAAAGTGCACTGAAGGCAATGGAGAGATTCCCATAGACTTCAAGAGCTTTGAATCAGGCCCCGAGTCACTTTGGACTTCAGTTTTCCCTTGTGTTTGCAACCTGCCAAGGAATTGTACTCAATTTTGATCACAGTTTAATTTACACCAGAGTCATGTATGGAACACCTATGAAGGGAGCAGATAAGCGCTTGTGGGTTTGAGTTTAGTTTGTCGAAAGGACATCTGGAAAATGTAAAAGAGTCCTCAACTGACCTTCAGCTAGCTGGAAGACTGACAGATACCATTCCATTACCAATCTGAGAGAAGTTGCGATGCTGACCCAATGATACTAGCTAATTTGAAAAGCTGAGATTGGAGCATCATTTTTTAGCAGAATGGATCAACATTTTCTGAAGTCTGAGTGTTCAATTATATTATTTGTCAAAAATCTGATTTTGGGGCTAAAAAATAATTTTTAAAAATGTTTGAGAATGATTCTCATGCTCCAAATGTGTGGGTTTTGACTAGGTACATAGCTGTCAAAATGTTCTGATGATTGAGAAATTCCATTATAATTTTGACATTTTTTCTATATTTTGAGAAACCAGTAATTTTTTTTAATCCCATACATTTTACTGTTTTTTTCAACCAGCTCTACTGTAGAAAATAGGACTGATTCCTCTCTCACTTATAAATCAGAAGTCAACAGAGTCATACCAGTATAAAACTTGTGTAAATAAAAGGAATATTTGTCTCTATATGATTTGATCTAGTATACTCAATTAATTCTAACACATTCTACTCAAGTTTTACTTCTATTGTGCAATGATGCTGACTTGCTCTCAAAGCATCTACTGTTCTGATTACATATGCCACAAAGCACATAACCCAACAACTGACTCTTTTAAAATGCTACAATTACAATATGCTGTGAAAAATAAAATCATGCTGATCCTGGACTACACTCAATAAATGAAACCTCAAAAATGCAAATTAACTCTTTCCCACCCTGTATTATATCTACAATACATGTAGTCAACATGTAGAGAAAGCCAACATTTTGGGGACAAATTACAAATGCCAGTGGCTGCTTGTGGCAAACACAAATGTTGAAGTGTAAATGTTATTCATGTATTTATTTCTGACAATATATTATTCAAGTCTATCTCTAAAGAACAGCAGCAATCTTTGAAAGTGCTATTATTTCTGTTCAGTATTTTTGTTTTAACATAAGGACTGCAGACTCAGAGTGATCCTCAGAACACAGAAGAAGACATGAAAACATTTCTTTCAGAAACAAGAAAGACTGAGTGCTTCTATTTGTGCTTCAAATTCCTTATGAATACTAATGTCCACAACCACAGATTAAATTAATCTCAGCTGCCTCAGTCAGACTTGGTGAATTAATCATAAAATAGTTTTATCTTGATATGTTAAATTGTCCTTGACAGCAAATTAAAATCTTAATAAGTGTTCAATTCTGAAAACACACACATACACATAGTCTTCATTCTTGGAAATCATGGTTAGAATGCAGATCCCTTGGGGTTGTTTTTCGTTTGTTTGTTTGTTTCCAAAACCCCCAAAGAATTGTTAGTTCTTCAAGGCCATGCTATATTGGAGTTTGCAACCTTAAAGACAAATATTTCTGGCTCTGTTTTAACGTTTTAGTCCAATTTATAGAATAAGTCTCAAAGACATGGTCTCAGTTTAAAAAAAAATAGCAAAACTTTAGCTCTTACTTAATATAATGAAGGTCAACCTTCTTACAAATAAATTGTCCCTGTAAAATCTTTTCAAAATATCTCATTTTTTTAAAGTAGGGAAGTTGCTATCCTCTCTTGAGCTAAAAATACTCTTCAAAAGCCTTTGAACACAAAAGGGACACATGTTCCATCATTACCAAAGAGGTAGACTACTTATCAACATTCCAAACTAATTAGCTTATGTCAATGCTGCACACTGTGGAAAGGGAGAGTGAGAAATAGCAAAATGTTTCACTTGTTATGGAGATACGACATAACTAAACATAATGGGTCAGAACTTCAATTGGTAAAAATTGGTGTAGCTCCATTGAGTTCAATGACCTGTATTGACTTATATCTGCTGAAGATCTGGCCCAAGATAACTACATATAGCACATAACATTAGAAAAAGACATTATATGAAAAAAAAATTGCATTAAGATGACACTGAGGTTGTAAAATTAAAGCTATGAAATTTAAAGTTAAGGATGAAAGTTCAGCCTTAATCCCTTCTTGTATCTTAAAATATGATCTATTTTCATATCAGTATAGATTTCCCCACTAAGGCTCTAATTCAAGACAACATTTAATCATACGCTCGAGTCTATTTTTCTTCAGTAGAGCATGTGCTTAATTGCCCTTCCTCAGTAGGGATGCTTTCATGATTCAGGGGCTAATACAATATGTAATATAATAGAAGCTGGAATTTCTTACACAATTAGTTCTAATGAAGCTAATAAAGTATTCAAATGTTGTTTGATATTTAAGTCTCACTAAGAGCCACAAAACAAACCACATTTGAAGAAATTCTATTCAAAAGTTTTAAAGATAGGGATATCTGTTCATATATGCTTCCCTCCAGGGCTAGCTCTGGTCAGAGAATCTCCAAAATGCATTGCCCCTCATCTACCCCATGGGAAACCCCATACAATGTGAAGATAGTAGATTAACAGTCCACTGAGAGAGTGGATTACAAAATAAGAAATTTGGTTGGCTACCAATGGTAGAGATGGGGCAAGGGAGTTATCTGAACTTTTCAAACTTGATAAGAGGCTCTATAGGAGACAACAGCAGAGGTCCAAGCCTCTTCCTATTTTCTTCAGAACAGCTTCATCTGTTCCTAGATACAATATGTTGCAACAGCTCACTTAGAGCTTTACTGTATAATATTAATGCATATAGAATGACATATATGGAGTCTTTAATTAGACAGTGCATACAAAATAATTCATATGAATTTCTAATTAAAACCTGTGAAGATTAAATAAGCAGATTCTATTTATTTTTCTAATTCAAATAACTTGGACATTTTAATTGATTTTTTTTTCAAACAAGTGGCTCACATTATGGACAAATGACCTGCAAAAATTGACTTTTGTATAAAATAACTACCTGGATTAAACCTTTTAAAACCTTTGCAGAAAAGTTATAGACTTCTAATATGGCATGCAAGCTTTCTAATGGAGGCTGTGGCAGTCCCTTTCAATGACAGCAGCAGGAGCAGATCAGCTGAGCCAACAAGGGCAACCAAAGGAAAATGAAACGTCAGGGAATATGCTAGCTATGTTCATACGCAGCACTGAGTTCTCGCCTACTGCAATAGTCCTTAAAATGATCTATAACACAGAAGTAATAGTCTTTTGCTAAAATAAATGGGAATTACAACAATTTGGCATTGTGGCAGTTAGTTAGCTCTTTGCAGCACAGAATTTTTCTAGCCAACCTCAATAACATGATTAATATGTAATTTTTATGAACTCTTATCATGTTAGAAATGCCACCTATTTATGATATATTTATCGCACCAAAAATCTGTGATGCTTATGTGGATGGCATAAGTCATCTGGCAACACTACAATAAGCAGGTATGAGGAAATACTGTATGTTCACACACACCTACCTATACTTTTATCTACATGGGGTGTGTGTGTGTGTGTGTGTGTGTGTGTGTGTGTGTGTGTGTGTGTGTGTGTGTGTGTGTGTGGCTCTAAAGGGCAAGGAGCTCTCTGCTCCTATCTGTTGGTGAGCAGAAAGAAGAATGGCCACAGAGCTACTTCATTTGCATAATAAGCTGTTTATCCAGAATGCTACTGACAGAGCTTCATTTGCATAAGCTTTCTGCCCAGAATTCCTCCAGTGACAATTAGGGGCACTCCTGGAGAATGAGGGATGTCTGGGTTTATTGGGCCAGATTTTCTCTCTTCTAGTCTTAGACTCTGTCTCTCCTGCCATATCCATATGAAGCTCTGTAACCCTGAAAGGGCTGCCTAGAAAGAAAAAAAAAAGTCTTAAAATCTCTCTTCTGGGCTTTGTTATCATTAGCAGAGAGGAGAGGTTTTTTGGTTTTGAGCTGTGCGTAGGACGCAGCTTTTTTCTTTTGATTCCTCTCCCGTCCCCCAAATGATCTCCAAGTACAGGTTTGGTAACAAAAAACCTGTGGAAATATCTGCCTTCCATGCCTGTAGCCATAGATGCCTTCTTGCCACTGCGTTGGATACCATCAATCTGGTGGAGAACCTAAAGTCGTCAAGGGAAGCATCTGAAACTACAGTAGATGTTAGGGAAATTCTCTTTAAGGAGGATGTCAGCCCTTTGACCCTTTTCACCTTTTGAGGAATGTTTGAGAGCAGGAACTCAGTGTAAACATGTTCTGCTCTGGCCAAAAAGAATAGCCTCTGCTGAGGCTCTAAGAGCTACTAAGTCCACTTCATATTCTTTGAGGAGAGCTGAATCCACTCTTCTGTCAGTGAAAACTTAGGTAGGAAATCTCTTTCTGCAGTGATGACAGGGTACTAGATGAGGATTGAAAAGACTGTGTCCGTTTTTGGTAAAGCAACAAAGAATGCTTTGACAAGCGGACATTGTGGATTTTTTCCATTCCATGTTTGTGGTCTTAAGCAAGGCTGCTGGATGGGTATGAAAGAGTCAAGTTTAGAGCCTGTTAGAAAATATTTGAGGGCATTTTGTCTCTCTTTGAACCTTTCCTCATCTTCATCACCTTGGGGAGATACCCGAGAACTTATTCAGAAATAGACTTGTTTTATGACTGTGTTTGTTACCCCTACTCTGCTTAGAGGGAGAACTAACAGGAGAGAGGGTCAAGGATTCAAGGGGGGAGGGGCTTTTCAGTGGAAGGAGTTATCTGGAGAGTCAGCCCAGATAATCAAGTACATATGACTCTGAATCCTATAGTGTGGGGGACTGAAGAACCCATCACTTGTGAATTTATGCACCCATCCCCTTATTGTGGAACACACTGTAGCCATCTGTGAAGTTTGGTTTATGTGATTTACCCAGCATCACATAGGCACTCAGTGTCAGAGAATCCCATTCTCCGGGGTGTCATTTAAATGCCGTGACCACAAGACCATTTTTTTGTCTTCCTGAATTTCCCTGACTCATTCACCACACACCTTCTGTGGTCTGCAGCAAATGAGGTAGGAGTCCTACAGACAACTTCTTCATTCACTCATTTCTAGAGCACAATTGATCCTGTGAGCTAAATCAGGCAAAGGCCCTGCAGGAACAAAAGTATCTGATCACATAAAGGCTGTATCATCATAATGCATAGGCTTGGTGTGAGTGTGGGGGGGAACACAAACAAAGGTTGCATGAACAATAATCATTAATCAGTATCTTGGCAATCTTGATCTAAAGTAGGATGGTTTGGAAAAAATCAGATTCTGATGTGTATTGTTGCAAGTTTTAATGTGCTTCAGGAAAAAATACAGCTATGCCAAACTACCAATTTGTGAAATTTGCAGTGCAGAGCTGGTATAATAGAACCTCAGAGTTATGAACACCAGAGTTATAATCTGACCCGTCAACCACACACCTCATTTGGAACCAGAAGTACACAATCTGGCAGCAGCAGAGACAAAAAAAAAAAAAAAGCAAACACAGTACAATGCTGTTTTAAATGTAAACTACTAAAAAAAGGGAAATTTTTTTAAAAAAAGATTTCTTTGCTTGTTTCATTTAAATTAAGATGGTTCAGAGCAGCATTTTTCTTTTGCATAGTAAAGTTTCAAAGCTGTATTAAGTCAGTTGAAAGAACAACCATAACATTTTGTTCAGAGTTACAAACATTTCAGAGTTACGAAGAACCTCCATTCCCGAGGTGTTCGTAACTCAGAAGTTCTACTGTAGTCACAAATATTTGCAAGTCACCATTCAAGTTCAAGCAGTGTGATATAATTCACTTTAATTTCCATAAACAGTAGGGTTTATAAAATTCAGGGTAATTCTCAATGTTACATGAGCTTCTTTATAATTTAATACAAAAAATGCTACAATCAAGTGTTGCTAGTGTATTTGTATGAGGGTCTACTCTGTAGTTTGTCCTTTAACTTTTTTCTTCAGAAACATTAATTGGACCACTTTTTGCCCTATTTCCTTCTTAAACCTTGTTTCTATCCACTAGATAGACAAGCCTGTTTGTCTGATGCCTGGCTCATTCTCAGACTTTATTTATGCAGAAAAAAATAAATCCCTTCTTTGTTTTATATCAAGAAGACAAAAGTTATTGAGACATCTAATGTTTAAATTGTGAAATGTTTCAAGGCATGTGCACCTTGCATCTCCTGCAATAAACAGGACTCTTCCTTCATGGTGTAAACTCACCCTGTACAGAAAATGTTAACATTTTTATCTTGACTGACATGTAATGAAGCAATGCAAAGGGGAAACAGGCAGATATTTCTAAAGGATTTTTTTTATTATTATTTCCTTCTTCCTTTAGATGGAGCTAAACCCTTAATGTACCATATATATTTATGTATCTCAAAATTGGTTGGAAAGATAATTATGAAAACACATTGCCTGGCCCTGTAATTTTTATCCTTTTTACATGAGCCACTGTATAATACGCAGTAGCTTGTGTTTAAGAAAAAAAAATAATCTCGTTCTTTGAATTAAGTCTGCAGTCATTACATTATCTACATGCTTTTCTACAGCTGGAAATCTGATCGTAATGGAAACTGCTGGTGGATTTACTCTCCTTTACTGCTAACCTGCTGTCTCCCTTCTCTTGAGAAAAAAATCCTGAGATCTGTAATTTACAGTTCCATGGTCCAGGCTGACTAATATGTTCTGTTCAATGGCTCCGCAGCTCTTGCTCTCTATGATTAAGTGACCACATATAACCATATTTGTTAATGAGTTCATAGTATTTCCTTAGTCAGTTAACTAAACAAATACTCCATATCTCTGGAAGCAGGAATACACTTTATTACTTCCACATATGGCTCTAAAGGGATGTGATACAGAGGAACACAATGTGCTTAAGCTAACAGGAAACTTAAAAAAAGAAACAGAAAAGGCTCTAACAAATTTGTTTGTCTTCCCACTGAGTCTTTTGTATTATTCACTTCAAAATCAGGTCAGTGATTAAATACTGGATAAAGGAAGAAAAAGTATGGAGCAGTGTCAAAGGAAAATGATATGCCTTTCCATGTTGTCTTTGGATAATTAGGTGGTGTAGACCAAACTCTGCCCTGGTCTAAGCTCTCATCTAGGTCAAAGGGAGCTGCTCCCATCTCCCCTAGAGGCGAATTTAGCCCATTAAAAAAGCAGGGAATTATTATATCTTTTAGATTAGCAAGGCAAGCAAGCTGGACATTTTAAAGCACTGTCACTTTCCTGATGAAACACAGGGCCAGTCCTGGGGCTTAGCTAGATTTACTCAGTCCTTTCTCAGGTAAAACTCTCATTAGATCCGGGGATGCTGGAACAATTTGTATAGAGGGGATGCTGAGAGACATTGAACAAAACTATAAACACTGCATATGATGAAAACCATTTTAAGTTGGGAGTGCACCTCCAGTACCCCTAGTTCCAGCCCCTATGATTAGGTACAAATCCTTTACTTAGGGATCCTTACTTAGGGCCAGCTTGTCTCCTTGGGATTTGCATGTGAAAGGAGCCATCTATGCACAGATTTCACCTCTGGAAACCAAAGTGGAGAGGAATCAGGAGCTTCTATGGTATTTTACCTCCTTCCTACCTCCCACCCTGCACTGCCTGCAGAAAGTTCCCCCTGGAGCTGAGGCACCCCTAGGGAAGATGTATATTGGGAATTGTATGTGCACTGCTTCCGCACACAGCTAGGGAATGCACGTGAGTCCCTGTGAGATAAGGAACTCAGTTACACACAATCTGCCTGTGATCTTATGTGTGTCCTATAAGGCGGTTGGGCAGAGGGTAAGTGGCTTGTAGCCATATAAAGAGATTCTCTTAGTGCCATGCATCCATGGAGGGGACGGCAAAGGGCCACCTCTCCTGCCATTCTACTGAAGCAATGGTCACAGAATAGCCCCATTTATTTTTTGCAGCGTAGGAGGGTCTATTTCATCTTTGTTCTTCCGCCACTTCCCTGGATTTTCCTAGCTGCCAGCTGAGTCACTTGGCCTGAGTGTTGTGCTGAGGATATGGGCTATGGTTAGTTACCTCCTTAAGCTCTGAATTGCAGTACCCTGCTTGTTCTGACTCACTTGATTTGATCTTTCCTGGATACACTGATGCATTTGCTGTTTTATTTAATAATTGAATTTCCTTTATAAATATAGGGGGACTGAAAAGACAAAGCATTAATAAGCTCCGCTGCTGCTGGACAATGGTTCTGAAAAAAAACATTTTCACCGGCCTTCTGAACCACTGCAGACTGATTCATATAAGAAGCCGTACCACACTATATTACACTTAATAAAATATACAGAGAATTAATGTCATTATAAAATGTACCAGACTGGGCCTCAAACATTTATTTTACTCATTTAACTTAATTGCAATATTATTAGTACACAACGGACAATGTATTTTACATTTTTGTGATCGACTGTGTGGCTTAGCAATCTGTGATATATGAGACGCAGGTTTGATTCCCATGCCTTCTGTAACATGGGGATAACAATGCTCATTTGACTTTGCAGAGCACTTTGATAGACTAGCCTCAATCTAAAGTGGCCTTTCTGACCAAATTGGGAATGGCAGTGAGGATTTCTAAAGGAAATTCCATCCAGCCTCACTCACACAAGGAAAGTGACTAGGATGTAAAGGAGAAAGGATTTTCACTGATGACCAGAAAGTTACATTTTCTCAGTTCACTAGTATAAATCTGGAGTAATGTCCTTGAAATTAAAGGAGTTAATCTCAGTGTAACTGGAAGCTGCAAATGGCCCCTATTATTTAGATATGAATAATATTCCATTTAGGGAACTGAATGAAAAGTTGACATTAGAAAACTTCTTAAGAATGTTCTGAGGCCTCAGTAACAAACACAGAAACAAACCAAGTCAATGGAATTATACCCCTGTAAAATCACTGAACATGAAATCAGAATCAGGCTAGTATGGAAGCATTTTTATTTCAAATTTAAACACTGACTAGTATTTGTATCTATTTATTTTCTAGCTATAGAGCGAGACAGAGAATGGAAATTCTGTTTTATGTAAGATTTTGTAATTTCTAAATTTGTTTTTGTTCTGATCCAGAATAAAACCCTAACATTTCAAAATTATTTTGTTTTGGCAGTCAAAATGTTTCATTTCCATTCTGACTTTTTAGAAGAGAAGAAAAGAGAAGAGAAAACACATTTCTAAATTAAAAGTCATTTCAAAAGAAAAAAAATAAAAATGTTTCAATTCAAAATGTCAAGATGGGATGTTTTGATGTTGTAAAAATATTTTTCCTTTTTTTCCTCTGAAACAAAATTATGATGAAATCAACACAATTTCATAAAGTGTCATTCTATTTTGAAAAATAGTTCCCTCGAAGTTTACTGACCAGCTCTATGTAGTGCCTGTAGTGAGGTCATAAATCTTTCAGAAAATCTTCTGTGATACTGAATAAAAATATAGAGTGAATTTCAGCACTGTGCCAAGGGGCCAGTTCAATACCCACATACCATTTAAATAATCAAATAGTGCTCAAGTGGTACATAGGCTTTGAATTGACCCTCTAGCTAGGCTTAAATTTCACTCTACAATGGCTCTGTATATATCAAAACACTTGTGATGTGGAATATTACACACGCTGGTTAGCTGGCATCAGATCCACCAGCAGATGGCATAAAAGTGCTTTAGTTAAGACAAAACACTAAGGAGATATTACAGTAGTAACTTCTTTTAGAAACACATTGAAACCAAGCCCCAAAATACAGTTACTAATCTCTGCTCATTAACATCCAAGGGCTTATGAATCAAATGGGAAGCATTTTGTTATTTATTAAGATAAATGAATGCAAACTTTGGAGGCTAATGGAACTATGAGCAATAAATGGTACCGGTTCATAAAGAACTAGTCATGCCAGACAAACCTAACCGCTTTATATGACACAGTGACAGAATGTAATGGATGCAGAGAATGCAGCAGATCTGAATGGACTTTAGTACATTTTTCCCATCTGTAAATTGGGGATAACAATACTGTCCTCCTTTGTAAAGCACTGTTGAAAAGCACTACATTAGAGCTATGTGTTATTATTAAAGCATTTCATACAGTGCCTCATGAAATCTTGCTTGAAAATGTAATTCAAATAGCCTGGATGTGAACAGGGTCATATGGATGGAAACCTCTTGTATTGTAGGAATGTTTTCAAATAGGTGTAATGATAAATGGAAATAAATCAGTTGCAGACAAATGTCTGTGTGTAGGCGAGGTCCAATGAGATGCTACCGAGAAAGAGGCTGGGCCAAGTATTTTTGTATATCTTTTTTAAGAATCACTGGGGCTCTATGTAGATTCAAAGGGTTGTCTGCATAGATCTGATTGCAGGATAGGAGTCTTGTTTTGTTGATTTGAGACACACACAATTGTTCCTTGGAAGGTTGCATCCTGCAAACTGCTGATTAAGATAATACATTTGAGAGCATCATATTTCTTGCCCAACTTTGTTTACTGCATTTAGACAAATTACATGGTACAGCTGTTGGTCATTTTTTAAATTTTAGAAGAAATTTTGAAATTCAAAACTAATCAGAAAAAATGTCAATGCTATTTTTGTGAAAATGTTCCCCAGTTTTACGACAAACTCTATTGGAGTCCAAATACTGCTCCCT
This sequence comes from Mauremys mutica, assembly GCF_020497125.1. Classification (NCBI taxonomy): domain Eukaryota; kingdom Metazoa; phylum Chordata; order Testudines; family Geoemydidae; genus Mauremys; species Mauremys mutica. Next base: position 269,893,041 of record NC_059073.1, read on the forward strand.
CAGCTGCTCTGGGGTAAATGCAGAATAACTGCTTTTATGGGTTATGAAGAACTGAGGTTTCCTAAAACTCAGAGAATGGCTTTGGAACCAAATGTGTGTCAGGAAGACAATTTGCTATTGCCATCTTCTACACTGGAGAGTTGTACTAGGCCTTTTAAAATGTAAAAGGATTATACAAATCTGAAAATGCAAATGATTCCTCTTTCTTCTAACTATTTTGCAAATATTAAAGTTCATGTTGCTACAATTCTTGTGCTGACATTTGTTTTTAATTAACAATGGATGTGTGTGCATTAGCAGAATTACTGAACACAGTTGAAATTTATTACAAATATATTTCATTTTGTAGCATGCCGCAAAACAAATACTGTCTAGAATTTGGAGGTAGTAGCATTTCAGTTGTGGGCCAAAAGATCCCTATACCTTACACAACTGAAAAGAATGTTGTGAAGTTTAATTAGGAATTATACAATGCCTTGAAATTCCAGAGAAATAGTGTTATCATAAATGGAGCACACACTTTAAACATTCATTTTTGTTCTTATCAACATATGATATTTGGAAGCAAACTGTTTGCCCTAAGCCATCCAGATTGTGCAACAGATTCTAAAGAGCCTTGGCAAATGCCAGTAACATCCATATTTTTTATGATAAACCTGTAACAGGGATGCTTTATAATAAATGATCATGCTTTGTGACAGAGAAGTGCTACTTGATTTTAATATACTACACCTCTTTTTTGTCAGTAGCTGAAAAAACGGCTTAATCCAGACATCATTTTGATGCAGTAGCTTTTAGACCTTATGCTAGCAGGACAAAATATGGGTAGCTTTAAAGATAAGTATGTTATTTATGAGCTAGAAGCAACAGTTCAATAATTCAAGTCCATTAGTCATCTACTCATATCAACTAAAAGTCAGTCTAAGGGAGACTCATGCATGCAGTTCATAACAAACAATAGTGATTTCCCACTTCCTAACTCTGCTCAGTGTTTGTAGAAGAATTTTAAAAACAATGCAAATGTACATACTCTTGGTTTCCGTGGGGTTTGAAATCTTTGTGTCCTTTAAGTAAATGTCAGAATTGTTGACACACATTGTAAGAGAAAAGACTAGTAACAAATAACAGGTACTTTATTTGGACAAAGTTCAGAAGATTTATAACTACCTAAATATTCTATTGGAAAATTAACATTTCTGACCTTGAATTTCGAAGATGTTCTAAAACCAAATAATTTTGTGGTCTGTTCTAGAAATATTATGGGAAACACTTCTCCAGCTACCTGTATTCTATGGGTTTGAATCTCCTCTTATACCATGGATCAGGACATGAAAGTGAAAGAGGACAGAAACAGGGATGGCTTTTAAATGGAAAGGCACAACTTTATTAAAAAAAGTGTACATTGGAGAAGGGCAATATCTCCTCATACCAGGCATTTTAAGTGGGCTCATTGGAGGTGGACACACGCACACACACACACTGCATGATATTGCATGCCTACCTCAAGGCAGGGTTTAAATAAGTGATTGTAGGAAGCAAGAGCCATTCTAGTTCACATCTCCCTAGCTGGCCAATGGGGAGCAGAGCGCTCAAGGAGTGGAGGGGCCTAACCCTGTATACACTCCCCTTTTTTCCTAAAGTCATCTGGCAACTTGCAGATCTAATCAATTTTCCCATACATTTAATCAATGTATGGCATTGTCAGAGTGGTGTGACTATGTTAGCTTCAGTGGAGTTCCTCATGATTTACACAGGTGAAAGAATCAGTCAGACTTAAAATAGATTTGTACTGTATCTTTTACTTTTATACTATTTATAATTTCTTTGCAGGTTGAACAGCACCAGCACATAATTAGTATGACAATTAGGGTGATAGTGGTGGCAGTGAGGATTTCTGGCCAGCCAAGTAATATGAATGATCATTGTCCTTATAGATGGGAGATTTCGTAGCATATACAGAAACTCTTAAAGTCTTTGGAAGCAAAGTGTAACAAGAAGATAATGTGAGTGGAAGGTATTGCTAATGCTGACATAATTTCTCTTACAGACATGGGTGTAGAGCAGCATATAGTTCGGATTCAACAGAAGCCTCTACATAGAATGTAGAAAAGTGCTAAAATGTCCTTGAGGGGGCCAAAAAAATCTAATGATTGTGGAAATGTCTTGCATGGGAAGTAGTAGAAGCCCCACCACTGGGGATATTTAATATTAGATTACTCTAGTTCATGACAATGCTGGTATAGGCTCCGTCCATAGAATCAAGAAGCCACAATCAGTTCCCTGAAAATTCCCTTTGGACTCTCCTGTATTCAGCACATCTCAGTTGCTGAAGAGAATCTAACCCACAAACTTTATCAGAATACAGAATGTAGCCAACGAATTGTATAAGCAAATGTGAAGAGCGAATCTCCAACTCATCAGAATGGCTACCATCATACAAAGGCCCTCATCTTCAATACATTCCTCTCCGTTGGATCAGAAAGGGTTGGTTCCCTAATTCAGCACTTAAGCATATGTTTTAACTTTAAGCATCTGAGTAGTTTTACTGATGTCAGTAGAATGACTCGTGTACTTAAAGTCAAGCATGTGCTTAAGTGCTTTTCTGGATCAGAGCTCAGGGGAACGGCTAGTCCTGAAGATCACAAAATCTGGGCTCTGGTATCAGGGCAATGGCCAGATTAGTGTAATGACTAACAAAAAAGAAAGAAGACTAGATCCTCAGCTGAGGTAAATCCAAGTAACTCCACAATGGAGCTAGGATGATTCACATGAGCAGAGGATCTGCCTCAGAAAGAAAGTCCATAGTCTTCATTTACGATTTAAAGAATTACTCTTTGGTTATGCCAGTGTAAAATCAGGCCCAGAAGATACAGTTAGTTGGAATAATCATCAAAACCTTCTGAAATTCACTAATCAATAGCTCTTCCTGGTATTTTAATGTGAAAGGCTAATATGTAGGTGTTCAAATGGGTTAATTATTGTGCCAACTTTGACAGATAAAAAATTCTCCTGAAAATTCTGGGTAAAAACATAGAAAATCAAAGACTGCATTCAAAGAATATGTATGAAACAGGAATCAAAACAGCAATTCTTGTCTGTCTTTTGAAATAAATCTCATACACTAAACAAATAGCTTATGAATAAACTTTGACCACTGGCATCTACAGAACCACATTAGTTTAACTATTACCCATCTGTGTAAGTCAGAATATCTATCTTCTGCCAGCAAAAGACTGCAGACTAAACCTCTGAGGGCCTTAAGATTTCATAACTGTCTTGGCACAGGGACAGCTTTTGCAGAAGAAAAATTTGAGAACAGAGAAATGTCAGTTGTCCTGTGCATTTTTGACTGAGAGTCAATTGCAAATAAAACTACCACCACCAGAGGAGCTCATGTTGCTAATGAGAAATCTGGTAATAAAAGAGTAAAAAAATTGCATACTGACCTGAGCAAATAAACAAATAAAAATCTAATAATAATAATGACAAAAGTAATAATTAATAAAATATTATTTGTAATGTATTTCCAGGGTTCAATCAGGTTTCATGCCCCATTGTGCTGGGTGCTGTCCAAACATGAGGGAAGATGTCATAAACAGTTACAATTTCTAATTTGAAAACTTACAGAAATGAGTGTAATACAGAATACGATGGAAGTAGGGGGGAAGGGCAAAGGTAATGATAATAAGATCATGAGGTTACATGGCTTAGGTATTTGTCACAGTGTCACTGGCCCCTTTAAGGGCCAGCCCTAACTGTGACCTAGCCAACTTTCCTCTCCGGGTGGGGAGAGTGAAGGTCAGGTGACCAGTAGGGTAAAGTGACCCAGTCAGGCCTTTGGTATATAAGATAGAGGCCTGGAGAGAGAAAGTGTAGAGGTGGATTTTGACAGTTGCCTGCAAGACATTGCAGAAAGTAAGAAGACTCCTGCAGGGCCCTTAGGCTGCAGGGGAAAGACACCAGCGGGAAAGGAGGCCTGTGAAGAAAGCAGAGAAGGCCAAATTCCAAGCAAGAAGAGCACAGACTGTGCCATTTGGGACTAGCGTAAAAGAAAGAAATGTTAAGGAGAGGATAGACCCTCAGGGAGGAGGAGCTGGGCAGAGATGAAACTGGGGTGAAGACTTTGTAGGTTTGAATTCAATTTTGAAAGACTTTGTGCATCATTACATAAATTGGATCACAGAAGGGGAATGTTCTGAATATCTGAACTGGGTGGACTTTTTAAGGGGCCCTGAACAGAAGGGGAAACTGAAGCAGGGCACAACTGAACCTGGGGTTGCCATCTTGCTGATTGTTAAGCAGCTCAACTGTTTTTTTTCTACGATCTTGCCTGTTTGATGGTGAAAAGTTTTAATGTACCAGGATTATTTTTCATGGGGGCACTGATATTCCCTGTAAGCTGCATGTGTGCATGGCCATGCACTGATTGTGTAACTAGTGAACATCATACAGCTGGGGCAAAGATGGCACCTGGGTCCTGTTCTGTGAGTTGAAAACTTCAACCTGCCCCATAACCTGATGAAATGATGGTGGCTGAACCAGGGACTGGGAAATAGAATGGACCCAAGGCTTGTCAGCAGGGAGGGGCAAGGAAAGGGTTGGATGAAACGGGACTCCTGGGAGGCAGTGGTAGGAAGGGTTCCCTTGAGGGCTTGGGTGTGAGAGGGGATTGGTTAGTTTTTCTATGTCTCATAGATGGCAACCTAGGAGACCCACCTTTCGCCCTGAGGGGGAACTTGGAAGGTGGACGGACAGTATATAATCAACTTAATGGTTCCTTGTGTGTTCTAGAGCAGTCATTCTCAGCCAGAGGTCCAGGGCCCACTGTGGGTCTGTGAGCACATTTCATGGGGTCCACCAAGCAGAGCTGGCATTAGACCTCCTGGGGCCCAGGGCAGAAAGCTGAAGCCCCACCACCCGGGGCTGATGTCCAGGGCTCCAAATTCCACCACCTGAGGCTGAAAGCCAAAGCCTCAGCAACTTAGCTTTGCAGGGCCCCCTGTCACATGGGGCGCTGGGCAATTGTCCTGCTTGCTACCCCCTAATGCTGGCCTGGGCAGAAAAACAGTTCTTGTGGCACAGGTGAGCTGTGGAGTTTTTATAACTTGTTGGGGGAAGGGGGTTCCAGAAAGAAAAAGGTTGAGAACCCCTTTGAGGTTGAGAACCCCCTTATTCTAGAGAAATAATCTGGTTCTCTTTTTAGTTTTATTGGCTTGGATCTGCAGGTGAAAGAAAGTCTTAGTAGAAGGGGCCTTCCCCAGCCACGGATTATTCCCACATATATCTTCTCTGCTATGAGCTCATCCCCCTATAAATCTGCCACTGATAGTATTATGCTCCATTTTGCAAGGGAGGGATTATTTCTCTAAAGCTTTAGCACTGGATTTAAGTCTAAAATTAGCTTTTAGGTTTGTTTTGATTAAGGATTTAGGGAAGGATTTTCAAAAGCATTGACCTAACTACAGTATTCCCATTGAAGTCAATGAGAATTTTAACATTTACGTCAGTGGGAGCATAGTTAGGTCAAAGCTCAGTGCTTTTGAAAATCATACCCTTCTGCTTAAGTTGTAGAGTCCGTTTTCAAGTTTTCACCACAATTGCCTGGAAGCCATGGAAAGCTTTTCCCTGAACAAATGAATTAATACATATACAACTAGCTTGGTTGGTTCCACAACAAAAAGAAGTCTGCAATCCAGGGGCAGCTCTAGGCACCAGCAAAGCAAGCAGGTGCTTGGGGCAGCCCATTTGCAGGGTCAGCAGCTGGCAGGGATCCAGCCTGGGAGCTGAGAACCAACAGGGGGCCCTGGGAGCTGTAGTTCCTTGGTTAGCTCCCTGCCTATAGAGCCAGCCCTGGAGCAGGGAAAGAACTACATTTCCCAGCATTCCCTTGGCCGCTATCAACAGGAAAGGGAAGGGGAGGGAGTATGGTAGCTGAAACCTCATGCTGCAGCTTGCTGTTAATGGAGAGCTCACTGCTGGAGTGGGGTGGCACCGTGAATGGGGAACAAGTGTGCCCAAGGATTAGAAGGCTTTGGCCCAGATGTCCCCTTCAGAAGACATCCCCAGACTGGATTAGGGATACTGGTGTGACCTCACCTTGCAGCCCCCAAAGAAGAAATTGGGTGGACTAAATGGACAGTGCCCCTCTCTATCTGAAGCCTAGCAAAGGAGGTACCTGGATCCCACTAGAATTTAAAATGAAAAGTAAGGGAGGAGAGGCTCTACTGGACCTGGGCAGCTTTAGATACAGTACCAGGCACGTAGGAGGATTTCCACTTCTGAGCCATGGAAGCAGAAATTGACTTTTCCTTTCCAGATTTAGCTAATATTCAGAAAGGGAATCTAGCACCTGCCTTCCATATTTGAACACCTCAAAATTCAGGAGTGCTCAAGCTCAATTTGAGCAGCTGTTACTTCATTTCTCCCAAATCAAATATACTGATCCACTGTAATTTGCTGTAGAAAAAGTAGGATAAAATTGATCAAGAAATGCTTCCCAGTGGTTTTTAGGACTGTAATTGCTATTTTCAACAGCCATTGCCTTTTTTTTTTTAGTTGTATTTGTTTAAAAGGAAGACAGTGATATTGCATTGGCAAATTCCCCATAGAAAGAAAGAGTGAAACAAAAGAATAATAAAGGCACCTCAACTTTTCCTCATTTATGGAGGACAGTCTTATAATATGCATCCAGATATCCTCCAGTCACACCACTTTATTGCAGTTCTGTAACCATATGGGAACCAATCCTGTCTGTGTTCTGTGCACATCCAAAATTCCTGCTGAATGACCTGTCCTGGGAGTGAGTTACCAGTAACCCAGGGCTGGGGCGGAAGGAGGGTGTGGGGGGAGAGCCCAGGGCTGGGATGGCAGGGGGGTGTGGGTGGGGGGAGGCCCAGAGCTGGGGCGGCAGGGGGTACAGGTGGGGTGGGGGCAGCCAAAATTTTTATTTGCTTGGGGCGGCAAAAAACCTAGAGCTGGACCTGCTGCAATCTAGTCCATTCGTTGGATTTGGCTGTTCAGCACACATTTTTTGATCAGCATCAGGAAAGTTAATCATAGAATCATAGGACTGGAAAAGACCTTGAGAGGTCATTTAGTCCTGTCCCCTCATAGGCCATGTTTTCTAGACCTTTAATCATGTTTGTTGCTCTTCTCTGCTGGACTTTCTCCAGTTTGCCCACATCTTTCCTAAAATGTTGTGAACAGAAATGGACACAATATTCCAGTTGAGGCCTAATCAGCACGGAGTGGAAGAATTACTTCTTGTGTCTTCCTTACAACATTCCTGATAATATATCCCAGAATGATGTTTGCTATTTTTTTTTGCAACAGTGTTACACTGTTGACTCATATTTAGCTTGTGATCCACTGTGACCCCCAGATCCCTTTCTGCAGTACTCCTTAGGCAGTCATTTCCCATATTGTATGTGTGCCACTGATTGTTCCTTCCTAAGTGGAGTATTTTGCATTTGTCCTTATTGAATTTCATCCTATTTACGTCAGACCATTTCTCCAGTTTATCCAGATCGTTTTGAATTTTAATCCTATCCTCCAAAGCACTTGCAACCCCTCCCAGCTGGTATGGTCCGCAAACTTTATAAGTGTACTCTCTATGCCATAATCTAAATAATTGATGATGATATTGAACAGAACTGGATCCAGAACTGATCCATGCAGGACCCCACTTGATATGCCCTTCCAGCTTGACTATGAACCACTGAAAACTATTCTCTGGGGATGGGAGTCCAACCAGTTATGCACTCACCTTATAGAAGCTCCATCTAGGCTGCATTTTCCTAGTTTGTTTATGAGAAGCTATAATATACTGAAAAGTCACATGATGCTAAATCAGCAGTAGGCTGATCATATTGAAGAAAAGGACAAGCAAGGGAAAGGGATATGTTTTTCAAGAAGCCTTTTTTTTTTTTAGAGATGCCACTGTATGTTTTGCAAAATCACTTAACTATAAAAGCATTTTGAAGATCAGTTTTTCCTCCCTCATAATTGCCAGCTGGCTCACAGCTGTGGAAGTGCTTCTCTGGTAAAAGGTTTTAAGTGACGTTGTTTAAAAATGCATGTATTCCAACCTCATTTTAAAAGCCTTTTTTAAGTCTTTCTGCTCTTCTCAACAGCAGTGTGCATTCTGTGCCACCTGTCTGAATGCTGACAAGTAGCTCATGATTGCCAGGCATCTGTCACTGGCATGAATGGACAGTAAAAATGTACTATCCAGCGTTGGGGTTTAAAAAAGGCTGGCTCTGTATTTATGGAGAACCGCTCTAACTTGGTAAGAAATGTCTCTGAAGGATTTATGACCCCAGATCTCTCCATGTGGTGACAGACTCACTGCTTTTAAAAGGGAAATGTCTCAAAGAATGATATGAACATCACAGTGGCTGTAAAGGCTAAAAGGCAAGATTTATCTTTAAATAATTTGGGCCACAAATTGAGGCCAGGCTGACAGAACAGAATATGTATGGTAGGAATATCTTTTTCCTCCGACAAGCCAGCCAGGAAGAAATGCTGGAACTCGAATCACAGCTAGTGGAAAAGAAAGGCAGAGCAGGTACATACTCACCTAGACATATGAGGCCAGGATGTGCCACCCTCACTACTTTCCCATATATAAGAAAGGTACTAGTTGGTAGGAATATGGGTGGCAGAATCTGGAACTTAGTGCCTGATTTTCATGAGGATGAGATCTCAGCCTCCAAAGACACATGCACAACATTATGTACGCACACAGCTGGCTGTGTGCCAAGTTGGGCCAAGTTGCGTCCAACCGCAGAATGGCTGTGTGATGGAAGGAGACAACACAAAGAGTCACACCCCCACTATTCTTGCACGCACCACCACAAAGGGCAGACAGCCGGACTCCTTGCACTCAGGGATTGCAAGGACTATACTAGCCTCTACATCTACAGTAATACAGCTCTCCCTCTACCCCCAAATACACCAGGGTTCTGATCTAGCACCAGGGCTGGCTTTAGGCTGATTCCCCTGATTCCCTGGAATTGGGCCCCGCGCCCATGCCTAAGAGGGCCCCCCGTCTTAGGCGCCTTTTTAATTTTTGAATTTTCTTTTTACTCACCCGGTCTCTTTGGGTCTTCGGCGGCATTTCGGCGGCAGGTGTGTGTGTCTGTGTGTGTGTCTCCTCTCTGGGTCTTCGGCGGCATTTTGGCGGCGGGGGTCCTTTGGTGCCGCGGAAGACCCGGAGTGGACCCCCCGCTGCCGATGTGCCGCCGAAGCCCCAAATTGCCGCCGGGTATTTGAATCGGGCCCCACAGTTCATAAAACCGGCTCTGTCCAGCACCTATTGAAATGAATGGAAAGTCTCCCGTTGACGTGCCTGGGTGTTGGATCAGGCCCTGTGTTAGCAAGCTGGCAGTTCTAGAGGGGAGCACATGATTTTGAAAGTTTGAATGTACAGCTAGGCACTCCAGTGCCTTCTGCAGCTCTCTCTGGGGATGCAAGAGCTGTAGCCAGGATGGGCAGGGATGGTGTCCCTAGCCTCTGTTTGCCAGAAGCTGGGAATGGGCAACTGGGAATGGATCACTTGATGATTACCTGTTCTGTTCATTCCCTCTGGGGCACCAGGCATTGGCCACTGTCGGAAGACAGGATACTGGGCTAGATGGACCTTTGGTCTGACCCCGTATGGCCGTTTTTATGTTCTTATGTACTGTAGCTCTCTCCCACAATTTAGTCCACATTGTTACATCATCTGATAGATTACATTACTTGTGTGCACAAGTGTTAGAATTCACATAGACAAAGTCTGGTCAGTAGTTACTTATCCTACACATATGCCTTCAACTAAAGAGGTCATTGGTATTATATATTTTAAATCTTTTAAGTCAAAATGCATGTTAATTTCTTGAATCAGGAAATAATTTTTTTTCAATTGATTTCTAAGTAAATTTCCAAGAAACTATTTTGGAAAACTTCTAGTGTGATTTCCATAGCACCTACAAGTCTTTAGTAATTTCTCTTTTTACTAAAAGCAAAGGTAATTTTCTACTGATCATTACCATGTCAGTGAAGCTGTAATATGTGGGCACTAGCAGTGCTGGCAGTTAGAGCTGGAGAGACTGGTAAAGGTCATGCAATGGGTACTACTAGCCTACCAGGAACTGTCAGGAAAATCAAGCCTTACCAAAGAGGGATGGACTGAGTGCCACTGATTTTGTTTCTAAATGTTTCATTGTTAGTGTTGATTTTTATTTATTTAAATGAGTCTGATCCTAGAAAGGCAAGTGCTCTAGTGGCAGCCCTGCTGGGAATTGGGTTGTTTCTGCTAAAACATGAAAAACAGTTATTTACTCGAAAAAGTTAGCGTAGAAACATCTTGTTAAAGACAGAGGGCTAGATCCTCAGCTGGTTTAAGCCAAAATAGCACTATTGGCTTCAATGGACCCATGCCAATTTACACAAGTTGAGAATCTGGCCTGAATATTACCTGTTTCTCTCAAAGTGACAAATAGGCAATATCCAGCTTGATTTAATTTTGTAAGACTTAAGACACACCTTTGCTTTCCATATCTACTGCTGAAGCACAACCAGCATTCTGGAATGGAAGAGCAATTTGAGGCCGCTGCTATAGGTTCTCATTTCATATATATAGCACTCATAATACCAGCCAAAAATCAGTCTCAAGAATGTGCGTTGCAAAAGTGGAATTAGTACAGTATTTCAACAGTCTTGGCGTGGAGTAGAATTATTGATCAAAACAAATTCTGAATGATAAAACATACTCTTACATTAACAAACAAAAACTGATTGCTATGTAGCTTTCTAACAACAAACAAATAAATAAATACAAATCAACACACTAGCAAGCCAAATGGGCTTACCAGAAGATGGCAGTGGTGCCTTGTTATAGCTGTATTTACTGTACCATTTACAAGAATAACCTAATTGCTCTATAATTATATATAGTAAAAGGAGGACAGAGATGTAGTCAAACTAATTACCATCTCTGCATCTTAGGTATCCTACCTAACCTGGTACAACTTTTCAGGAATCCTCAACTCAGCCATTTTTATTGTACTCTTAGACTATTTGCCTGGAAACATGCCAGGCATATGAATAATATTCTTGTTGTTACACTAAATTATAGCTTGATTCACATTAGATTTGAATCGTGCCAAATTAGAAAAAATTCTTTGGGAACCATTTTTCTCTTGCACTCAGTGTCTGAATTCTAAGGCCTGGATCCACAAAGAGACTTAAGCATTGCAAGGCTGAGCATTGCAAAGTCTATCTTTTAGATGCGTAGGAAGTCACCAGAACAACTTTATGATCTACAAGGCTAGTTAGGTGCCTATGTTCCCAATACAGTGAATGGAGCGAGAGAGGCACCTAAGAATACAATACACTAAAGACAGCACTCTAGGCAGGCAGCGGCCTAAGCTAGCCAATGGGAGATGCTGATGATGGGGTGTGTCCTAAGCCCCTCTCCTCGCTTGGAGATAGGTGCCTAAGTATGGGCTGCAGGGAGTTGCCTATCTCTGTTAGTGATCCACAACCGGGAACCTCTCTCTGGGAGTCAGGTGGCTTAGGCTCCAAAGTCATTTCTTATGAGAATGAGTTAGGTCCCTGCATCACACCACACAAAACGATTGGAGGAGGAGCTGCTTGCCTTATACATTTTAGCTCAGTGCTTAGAGCACTCACCTGGGACATGGGAGAAGCAGTTCAATTTCCTCCTTTGTCTGAAGGGGAATTTGACGGATTGGATCACAGAAACTCCCTTGGGAACTGCCACCCGATGTGCCTAGACTACCTCTGAGCCTGTTTTCCCCGCCAGCTTGGGACTTTAGTGCCCTGCCTGGTTTGAGCCAGACATGCTAGCCAGCTACAAACCCAGACCCAGGTCTGAACTACATCCCCCAAAAGCTTCAGACTTAACTGAAAACAGCTTAAGAAGTGCTCCTGTCTCCAGCACTCAGATACCCAACTGCCAATGGGGTCCAAACCCCAAATAAAGCCATTGTAAAAGGTGAACAATTTATGAGTTTACCCTGTATAAAGAAGTGCTCCTGTCTCCTGTATACAGGGTAAACTCATAAATTGTTCACCCTTTATAACATTGATAGAGAGAGATGCACAGCTGTTTGCCCCCCCCCAGGTATTAATACATATTCTGGGTTAATTACTAAGTAAAATGTGATTTTATTTACTACAAAAAGTAGGATTTAAGTGGTTCCAAGTAAGAACAAACAGAACAAAGTGAATTACCAAGCAAAATAAAATAAAACATGCATGTCTAAGCCTAATACAGTAAAAAAAACCAAACAAAAAACAAACCTAAATGCAGGTAAATCTCACCTCAGAGATGTTCCAGTAAGCCTCTTTTACAGACTAGCCTCCTTCTAGTCTGGGCCCAATCCTTTCCCCTGGTACAGTCCTTTTTCCAGCTCAGGTGGTAGCTAGGGGATTTCTCATGATTGCAGCCCCCTCTGTTCTGTTCCACCCCCTTATATATCTTTTGCTCAAGGCGGGAATCCTTTGTCCCTTTGGGTTCCCACCCCTCCTTCTCAATGGAAAAACACCAGATTAAAGATGGATTCCAGTTCTGATGACATGATCACATGTCACTGTAAGACTTTATTGCCCACTTGCCAGCACACATGTATATAGGAAGACTTACAAGTAAAACAGAGCCATCTACAACCAATTCTCCTGGTTAATGGTTCCAAGCCACCATTAATGGCCCACACTTTGCATAGTTACAATAGGACCTCAGAGTTATATTTTATATTTTTAGTTTCAGATACAAGAATGATATATTTATATAAATAGGATGAACACACTCAGTAGATTATAAGTGTTGTAATGATACCTTACAAGAGACCTTTTACATGAAGCATATTCCAGTTATATTATATTCACACTCATTAGCATATTTTTATAACATCATATGGAGTGCACCGTCGCAAGGAGAAAGGTTTTGAATGGGCACGTGGAGGCAGGAGTGTCCTCCCACTTCTCAGAAGAATGCTCTAATCGCTGAGCTATAGGATATTCTAATGAGAGGCTCCCTGATTTGGAACTGTTTCACTGTGGATAAATAATGAAAGAGTCATTAGAGCAGGAGGGCTGGACCACATTGGTCTCCCAACTCCTAGGTAGGTGCCCTAATGACTGGACAACAGCGTCATCCTAATTCTCACTCTCTCTATCGCCCAATCATTATAAGTATGGAACAGCTTCAACAGGAGAGATTGAAGGAAGCCCAGTGAAATTGTGAATCTCAGGGAACCTAAAACTGGGACTTAGTCACCTAAATACCTTTGTGAGTCTGAGCCTAACATCTTATATATAGAGAGAGAGGTAAGATTTCATACAGTAGTCCACAAAGGGGAAGGGAATTCCCAAACTTCATTAGAATGATGATACACATCCCTCGTCCCACGCCGCTTGGGCCGAGAATGGCGAACCGTGGCCAGTGGGAGGTGCAATCGGACGAACCTGAGGATGCGGCAGGTAAACAAACCGTCTCAGCCCACCAGCAGATTTCCCTGATGGGCCGCATGCCAAAGATTACCGATCCTTGATCTACACCCTCCAATAAGAGGCAAATTAATCATTTGTTCAAAAAATCATCTCATGATGCCATTTGCCATACACTCTGTCACCCTTAAACACTGTCTCATTAGGAGTGAGTGTGTATCCTATTGCTAGTGCTGGCTTGAACAGAAAATCTTCTAGTTCAAAGGTGAGACTGTCATCAGCTGTGTAGTAATAATAATATAGTCTCCCCGGCTATTTTTTTCTTAGAGATTTGAATCTGAACTATATAAATCAAATTGACTTTGACACTGATAATAATAATGACTTCAGCTCTTTTCTTTTCCAGTTGTAAGTTCCATAAGCTTTCTATTGCTATGTAAATGTGAAAACTGCAACCTTAATAATGGATTGCAAGCACTGATTCTCATAAAGTCCCCTAAGCAAGTAGAACACTGAGCAACCATGTCTAGCCTGTTAAGTCATTTGAAGGAATTTGGGAAGTCAGCACAATTGGGATAATTTCGTAGCAATTCATCCATAATATCTACTGCCTGGTCCAATTTCTGACACACAGATATATTATACCCAACTGAGGTCAGCATGTATAAACACTAAACTGTCCTAAAAATGCAGAATGTGGAGAAATAGGCCTCATTAGTACTTTTAGAAAAGGAGATAAATCATACTGAACTTGAAAGAACAGATGATCAAGATATGGACAGTTGATTAGCTGTTCTTTCTTTCCCCACCCGCCATTTATTTAAAAGAATTGACTGTAAAACATGTCAATGATGCACCAGTATTAATTTTTTACATTCTTTTACAGTGCTTGCCAACTACCTAAATACCTCAAGCTATTCTACTGAGCATGATTAATTTTCATGTTTGTTTATCACAGGCTTCTTCAATTTATTTACAGAAAATGACTTAAATTCTTTCCTGTGTAGGTTTGAATTTGTTTGAACTTACTAGACTCCTGGGGCATATTTTAAGTCATGTACGCTTGAAAGGAACATGGTGACCTGTTATCTAAAGGGGTAGAAAGGGTGTTTGAAAGATTTAAAAGGATCAAGGACAGTGTGAAATAATGCAAATATGTAGGTTAGTTGAAATACAAAGTTCATGGAGCACTTTGAAGATCTTTGAATACACCTCAGCAGAAAATCTGTGTGTGAAGAAGGACTGAAGTTCCCTGCCATTTGAAAACATTTCTTCCTTATTAACTGATTGTTCTGAACTCAGCACCAAATCTTTTTCCACTTTCTAAGAGTCTGAAGATGCAAGCTCTGTTAGGCTGCCTGTCAACAGAACTTCATAAATGACACCCGACTGAGGACTTGATATAATGATTTTGCATACTTCACCCACTAAATTCTATAATTTAAAAAAATCACATTTCATAGCCTCTTTCCCCATCACTTTTTTTTAAAAGGAATGTTGCCATTTAAGAAGACTGGAGACATCATTCCTTATTCTTATTCACAAATCAGACATAATGTACCAGCATTCCCCACTTCAAAAACACTTGAAACCATGTCATCGTAATAATCTTTCATCTTAACTACTGTATCCTTCTCCTCGCTCTACTTCTTAATTCTTTTCTCTTGTACTCCAGTCTCAGAAACCGTGATGATCATACTCTGTGGTGATGGAGGCCATAAAAGTACCTGGATAGACACACAGTCTGGCTTAAGTACTCCTGGTAAAGTCACCTTCCTTTCATGTTGCCTCATCTACCTCTTTAAAGTCCTCCATTAGCCTTCTGTCTTTTACCACACTGAGTTCTAGTTCCTTGTTCTCAGCTTTACGGCACTACATAATCTCACCCCCAACACTTCCTCTCTATTTTCAGTTTTCCTACTCCAATTGCTGCTATTAGAGCTGGGAGAAAAATCCAATATTATTTTGTGGAAAAATTCAAATTTAATTCAATTTTTTGGGGAGAATTATGATTTTTTTTGGCAGAACATTTTGAAACAAAGCAAAATAAACACTTCTATTTAACTTCCTATTGAATTTTTCATTATATTTTGATTTTCAAAATAATAAAAAAAAAACAAGTTTTGGATTTGCTTCCCCTCCCCTTTTTTTTTCAAGTGAAGAAGAGAGAAAAAATCAGAAAGGAGAAGAAAAGTGAGGAAAAACAGTTTGTTGTCCTCCTTCTTCTTTCTCTCTTTTTTCTTCAAAATTTCAAATTCTTTCCATTTTGCAGGGTTTAAAACTGACACAAATTTTAGTTTTTTCCTGTTTTGGTGTAAACATTTTTATCAAACTATTTACAAATTATGTTATTGAAACCAATCATGAAAGTTTATCAGAATGTTTTGTTCACCAAAACCACATTTCAGATAAACATTTTTACAATGTGTTCAATAAAACGCTACAGTGAAAAAGTCTGAAAAATGAAAAAAAATCAACAATTTTTGTGACTTTTTCATTTTTGAAAGAAGGCCATTTTTCAATAAATACATTTAAAAAATAAAAAATAAAAAACCTATAAAAAATTCCAAGTACATCTATTTCCATGCACTGGTACTGCCATTTTGAAGGGAAAGGGCTTAAAAGAAGCATTTTGGTGGCTCTTCACACAATATAAGAGCAGAAAAACTTATGGTATTTTCACCTCTTTGACTTTCTCCAATAAAACAATCAAATGCAAAGTTCAGTCTCTGATGACTGAGAAATTGGATTGTGCAGAAAAAAAATTGGCAGAGCAAAAAATCTCAGCTGTAGGCTGCAAAGGAAAAAGGAACATAGAAAAGGTCTCTGTTAAAAAGAAAAACAGTTACTGGAGAATCATTTTTCCATTCTGTAGAACTCCTTTGAAAAAGGATGACCCTGGTAACTAGGCAGACAAAGAACACACTATTAGTGAGCATTAACTGCAGGACTGCAGCCAAGGGACAGATATTAGAAAATGAATGTGGACTAAAATATCTCTCTCTCTCTCTCTCTCTCTCTCTCTCTCTCTCAATATCTTGGAACGCAATGGCAAAGCCATTAAGAGTAACCATACAACCATGTGTTGCAAGCCTGTCAATTCACAAGCTAACCAAGGTTATTCCAGGTCAGCAGTGGGATATAAACTCTCTAACCAGCATCTATTTCAGCGGTTTCCAAACTTTTCAGCCAGAGGGCCAAATACATTAATTCAAAAATGTCAAGGGGAAACAATATTTTGAGGCAGATTCTCTGCCCTGTTCTTTTCCTTTACTCAGCTCCAGCAAAGAAAAGGGAGCGAAAGCTGTATGTAAAGTCCCCTGCTGGGGATTCCTGTGGTGTAAGGGAAAACAATTTCTTATCATAGTAAAAGGGGTTCTAAACTAAGAATAATGGAATAAAAGAATGAAATCGGCTGAATAGCAGGAAACATTTCCTGACAATGACAGCTGCTGGATAATAGAACAGTCTCTCAAGGGAATGGATAGGATCCCTCAATTTAAACTCAAACTGTGCAAATCACTATTAGATAAACTAGAAAATGTACAAAAGGGACAGAAAGGAAGGATGGTCCAGTGGACTGGGTACTAAATTGAATTGTTGGAGGTTCAGATGCAATTCCCTGCTTTGTCACAGACATCTCAGACTAGGTAAGTCTTTCTGGGCCTCAGTTCTCCATCTGTATAATGGGGATACTATGGTGATTCTATGGTGATGGGGGGGGCATATACGTTCCATAGTAGAAAACAATCTTAAACATGCAGGGAGATGCAAAAGGGGCCTGATCCAAACCTCATTGGGATCAATAGAAATCTATCCATTGACTTTAGTGGAGTTTGGATCAATTCCCAGATAACTTAATAGATCTCTTCATCTCTGGATTCTATCATATGTGCCAAGGGCCAACCCAGGAGGCCAGGAGAACATGTATATGAGGTTGCTATTTCAAGCATGGCTCTACTATTTGGTATGTGTGCCGTTCTATGGCAGCCTCAGCGGAACACGTGACATGAAAAACACTGACCAGTGATGTAAACAATAAAGAAGATACATTCTAAAAACAGTTGGATTTAACTGAATTCACAGTTGGATTTAACAGAGGGAATGCTGGCATTGTCTGAATTGTAGCAAATGAAAATGTTAGAAAAAATGAGGACTCATTCACTTGGTGTCTCTTCACTTTAGACTCTGATGCTTTCTGGCATAGTGATAACAGTATGCAGTTTCCCTGACCTGTTTAAGGAATGTAGGCTTCATGTTACTTTTTGGTTTGAAAAAGTCAGGGATTCCAGCTGCTAACAGCAGCTTTTCTGCTCTTTGAAGCAGAGATAACGGATAATACTGGATTCACAAAAGCCCAGCGACATTTATTAAATTTTAGAAGCCTTCCTTCTAAATACACAGTATCCTTTAAAAACTTGATCTAAGGGGGATTATGAAAGATAGGGCACAGAAAGAGAAGAGATGCTGCTGCTTGGTGGAGTTCAGAAGCAGTAGAAAATACTATAAAAACACAGCTATTTTTTTTCTTCAACAGATGATTCATTTGCTGCTTTGTGTCATTATTCATTTTTAGATATAAAGTTGGAAAGTGAGCAAGCTGCTAATCTGACAAGATTTAAGCATAGTATAGAATTGTTCTGTCATCTTGTGGTATTTGCCAAACTAACCCACCACCCTCCATCCTATACAATGAGCTGTTTCTTTAATATATGAGATGATAAAGAACATTCAAAGAGTGATATGGAGGGAAAAAGAGAACCATCTGTTCAGAACAGACAAACGGATCCTACAAGAGGAAATGCAGAGAGGACTATTGTGTTCTCATTTATACTGATGTAACTGAGAATGAAATTGGACTCACACATTTTGGATGTATGTGTAGAAATTATCCCCTGTTATAATTTTCATGACAGTCACTTACATGGGTAATATGCTTCCAACGAGATGATTGTCTGACAATACATATTAACACCACCCTCTATTCTTATTTCTATCACAACAGTTACATACCCAGAGCTAGATTGTCCCTTTCCATGTAACCCTGAATATCGGGCATACATAGCAATGCTACCTCAAAAGGAGCACATGGAAACAATTTTGCCTCAGAGAGCCATAATTCCTTTCCATTTCTCTTACTCCTGAAAACAAGTAGCCAGCTACCATCCCTGACTAGGAACTGCTGTTCTGGCTACTGCATTGAGGGGCTGGAGCCAAAGCTCTGCCCATTTCCTGCCTCCCTGTGGTGGGGAAATGTCCTGGGCATATGGACCCTGCTCTCTCCACGGCAACTGAACTAGAGATGGGGTAGGCCACACAGAGGAATATTTGTGTGGAGAGGCTTTTTCTCCTTTTAAGATGCTACGCTGCTGGGTCCTGTCATAATATATCCTTAAGAGACAACAGTGTTCTTGCTGCTGATATGAGTCCTGAACTTGCACTTCTCATGGCTCCTTTGCAAATTAGCCTTATAGCCAGAGAATTCCTCCTGCCTAATAGTGGTTCCTTCACCCTGTTCATCCCAGCAATCCCTGTCTGCGAGAAGGATGCTCCAGTTTACATTCAGAAGTGGTCTGGTCGCTCACTTCCCCCAGAATCAGGAGAGCTATCTCTCTCCTCCCCCAGCTCTGGCCTTGTACTGAGGGTCTGGGCCATATTCTCAGCCTTACAGATTGTTATTGTTTGAATGGAACAGAGAGCTGAGTGAATCAACGTTCAGGATCTTTGTAATCCCAAATGATCAAATTCAGGAGAACACAAAAGTGAGTAATTCAAGTCTAGTCACAGTATGTTACGGTTTGATGTAAGAGAAGGCTATTACTTCACTCCTAATTCAAACAACATTCTTTCATTTTGCTATATCATTATAGACACAAGCACCTACATGAACATTGATATATTTCTTGCAGTTATATTAATCCTTATCCTATGGATAAGAATCATATCATATTCACAGGAAGTTACCTGGACATAAGACTGCAAACTTACCCAATCCTAATGAATAAGCACTGTTCACAAAGCCTTTTTTTATTGCTCTGTTTATATCAGCTATGCCTCGCCTACTGATCACAAATCAACATGGGCAATTGTGCATGAAACTATGTGACCTCTTGATTTATTATCCTACATCTGCCAATTCTACTATACAGACCTTGACCCTGGCTTGAAATTAAATATCTTTAATCTAGTTTACAAGCGTCTTGACATCATTGCCATGCATTCCTCAACTTTCTGTTAGATGCAAAGGACTCTATCATTACTGAATGCTTACAGCAGCTAGTATAACAGCGCTAAATGGGAGCTTTAATTAGAACTAAAGTTATGTGGTCTTTAAAATACCTGCACTTGAATTTCAGAAAATGAATCAAGTGTGAAGTAGGGAGTTATGTGCAATTTTCTTGCATGTCCTACTTTTTTTCAACACAGTCAACACAGCTGTTCCATTCCTCCTCTCTAGAATTACACAAGGCCTTTTCCTAAACAGGTGTCCACTTTGCTTTCAAACTAAACTAGATCTAAAAATAAAATACAAAGCAGAAAACATAGTTTAGCATTTTTTTCTTTAAATCGTGGTTTCTGCAGAAGGCTCTGCTTCAGATTTAACAGTCATGCTGCACAGCACACCTGGTTGTAACAGTCACGTCATATTGAACTGAAGTAATGGTATGCAGTATGAAAGCTAATCTACATGGGAGATATTGTATGAATGTGAATTCCATTATATATTATATTCCTGAGATTTGTCCATTTACCACTGACCATGTGTCACTTTGGAAATGTACACTAATATAACTAGGAGCAGAGCTGGGCAAATTATTCATGGGAAACAATGTATTCAATGAATGTCACCCCTTTGTCCATTCATGAACTATCTACTAATTTTCATGATTTTCCTGAATTCATTAGTATTTGTTCGTAAGTTCATTTGTGCAATCAAATTGCACCTATGGACCCAAAGTGTTATGATTACGCTTTGTGTTTGACTGGTCATCTAAGTCACATGATATTTTACCCCCTGATCTCTGATAAAATCATATATGCTTTGTAAACGGGGCAGGCCATTGTGACTTTCACTCAGGAACTTGGAGGGCAGGGAGCCAGAGATATAGAAAACTTAAAACCTTTTTAATTTTGAAGTTTTCAAACCAGAAAAGAGGACAACATTTTTACTTTCCATGAGAAGTTTTCCCCTTTTTTGACCAGCACTAATTTATTTAATTTCTTTTTCCTGGCCACTGAGCACAAGAAAGAGAAATATATTTGGCTACACACATGGATCATCCTCCCACTAGCTCACCCTCCTCTCCTATTTCCCTATCCTTTCCTGCATGCCACTATCTAGACAGTGACTGACAATCATTTTTGCTAGAGTTTAGATCACTGATTTGCAAGCTCTCTTAGTTGCTCCCTGTGTTCTATCTGCTTACAATTTTGCTTCCAAGCACACAACATCATCCAAATGTTAATGGAAACCCAAACACAAAGGAACACAGATATGGTCAAACCTAGTCAGAAATCAGAGTTTGCAAACATGCTCATGAAGACATTTTTCCATAATTCAACCAATTTTATCCAGAAGTAATTGGAAAAAATTAAGAAAGGAACATGTGGAACTTGCTTACCAAATGTACCTTCTCTGTGTCATTGTGCTTAGTATAAATATAGGCTGAACATCAGGGGAAATTTCCTAAGGAGTTTGACAGTGAAATAGTTTCCCACAGAAAATTGAGGAGGAAGTTTTAAGAGATTTAAAGTTACACTGGACAGAATAGAAGAAAATATACTATAGAAAATAATCTTGCACTGACAGAAAGAAGGAATATGTTTTAATAGGACTTTCCAATTCTCACCTCTGTGTTTTTATAATTAATTTTTCTGCCTCAGAAATTTTAAACAGACTATATATATATATACACTATATATATAGTATATATATTTACAGTTATATAAGCTTGAATCATTCTGTTTTCCTACACTATATGATTTTAAATTACATGTAACCCAAGAGCACTCAATTAGTGCTTGGGTTTTCATTAACTACAGGTACCACTTGAATGATGAACACAATGGAACAGCAATTACAGAAGTTGTAAAGATAGTAATTAAAATTAAAAAAAAGAGCTGTGATTTTAATTTGAAACACATTAACACTGCTCTACTAAGGCCATATTAATTCTGAAGAACATTATAAGTGTCCCGCCAAACCCATCTTTAGAAACAACACAAGAACAGGCAAAAGACATTCAGTACCATCCAGTGACCAAGAGCTATGCATGGGCCTGATGAGAAATAAAGAAGGGGCAAGAGCTCCAGATTGCTGATGGCATAGTGAGAGATATGGCTCAAAAGATGTGGGTCCCATCCCAGAAAAAGAAAACAGATGAGGTTGCCTTCCAGGTACAGGGAGAACATATGTGACAATCAATGTGACAGGCTATATAAGAATGAGGCAGATTTTCCACTAATTGTGGAAATTCCATGTGTGAATGATAATTTGATAAAATAATGGATAACTTCAGAGAACTTGGAAGTTCTTGGAGATTCTTCTGGTATCAAGTAAAAACAAAGAAGGGAGAAAATTAATTACTGAAAATCAACAAATTATCACATCAATTATGCAAAGAGGAGGTCTTGTGAATCATAGAGTGCTGTAATGCCCTGTGTGGCCTTGACTAAACTAGAAAAGTTGCACTGATTTAATTAAGTTGATTTTAAATTGATCTAGTTGAATCCCTACAAACCCTTAATGTAGACTTAAACCCTAAACCGTTTAACTGATTTAAGCAAAACTTAAACTGTTTTATGTGGATCTACATTAGGGGTTTGTACCAGTTTAACTAGATTGATTTAGTTGAACTACTGCAACTCTTCTGGTATAGACAAGCCTTGAGATGAAAACTAGCGTTTAGATTAGAGGGTCTCCATTTAGGTAGATGTAGAAACAACTCCCTGAGTTCAAAAGATGCACAACTTGTTAGACTTTCGTTTAAGTAAGAAAAGGGAGAGGGGATGTTTTCACTTAACTCGGATAATCTGGGATGTACTTCCAACATACAGAAGATGGAGTTATTCTACAACAGAAGATAAAGAACCAAGAAAAGGAAGGGGGGAGGAAACCAAGGAAAAAGATAGGGAAAAGATAAGAACAGGAAAGAAGCATAATATGTCAATGCTAGCCAAAGGTGCTAACGGGAATGAGAAGGGCTTTTGAAACATATCAAGGGAAAAGAAGTACTAGAGAGAAAGCAAGTCCAGCAATACACAAGGAGAATAAAATTACGAAGAACTCTAAAATGGCAGGAGATACTGAAATCTCCCCCTCCCCAACCTCCCCGCTATCTGATTTTAACAGGAAAAAAATGAAGAAATGTGATTTGGAGAGTTAGGAAGAAGACTATTAAAACACCACTGGAAATAAACTTAACTGGGCTAAATTCTCATCTGGTGTAAATTAGCATAATTTCATTGACTTCTTTTGGTTCTTTTCCGGTCTGGCTCTGGGCCCAGCTCACTTGTCTTCCATCAATTCCAGTACAATGGCCAGTTGCTCTACTGTCTCCTGCCAGTTCTTATATCAAGATAGGGGAAAGTTAACTGAGCTCAGATGAAATGATTGCAGTCAGGTCCTCTTGGTATTTTATAACCTGCCTCAGCTTGGTTTTTGCCTTGCGAATAAAGAGGTGGGAGCAGTTAGCATTCTGAAAGTTCCGTTTGGAGAAAAATCATAAACTGCCTTTTTTTTTGGTTCTTAAAAGGTGCTGGAAATGTCAGGAGAACTGTTCCTACTGTGAAATTTCAAATTTTGAATACAACTTTCATCCTTAAAAGAGTGTCAATTGCCTGATCCAACAAAATAATTTTACCTCAGTGGGGCATGATATTCTATTGTCTTTTAAGCAGAACTATCCGTTGAAATCAGAGTGGACTTCTCCATTAAAAATGAAGCCACAGCAAATAAATAAGTATGACCCATTATTTGCAGTATTCAAGGTAATTGTTATAGTAAGTATAGGGAACTACAAGGGAATACTGCAGATAGTGGCAAATCAGTGGCAGATAGTGGCAGAGCTCAGTGCCTGGCCCAAGTAGCCAAGTCAAAAACTGGGCAAATGCATTTGGGAGTGAGGAGAAGAGGGGCAGGATTCCTAGGCCACCTGAAGATCTGTGCAATGGTAGATGGACCAATCCAGCCCTCATCCCTTTCCCAGCAAACCCTTAAACCTCGTCTTAAATACAAGCGG
This sequence comes from Mauremys mutica, assembly GCF_020497125.1. Lineage (NCBI taxonomy): Eukaryota > Metazoa > Chordata > Testudines > Geoemydidae > Mauremys > Mauremys mutica. Next base: position 269,916,737 of record NC_059073.1, read on the forward strand.
AACGCACACCTGATCAGATTCCCCAACCTTCAACCCTTTCTGTAGTGAAACTGCATAAGGCTTGCTTTCCAGGGTTTGTTTTGTGTTCTTTACAACCACCCAGGCAGGCTGAACTTGCCTGCCTAGAGAAGAAACGTTATGTATTTAACTAAAGGTAACTGAGTACATTTTCAAGGGTGACTACTGTACGTCCACATATCTGCTGGGAGGGGAACATTGGTCATGGCTGTAGTAGGAACTGTAGGCCACAGAGTTACCCTCCACTGATGTTGAAGGGCATGAACTCCATTGACTGCAGTCCATCAGATGAGGAACTGGCCCAGCACATTTTTCAAGTCTCAGGACAGCTACATTCAGCAAAATGAGAAATATTTCAGCCCTACAATCCAATAAGGGCACTGCTATAATACAGTGCCACTGGTCTGCATTTGATAAAGTATACCACCGTCTAACACCACCACCCCCCGTTGTTGTAAATCTATATACATTGAACTGATTGAACTGTAACACTACTAGCACAATATGTTACTGTATTAAGGGCATTCTGAATAAGGATGATTATTTTTTTAAAATCTTTAAAATAGCATATTTTTCTGATAATCTCCAATAATAGTTTTGCTTCACCATCTGTCTATCTAACTCCTGATTCTTTGTTTAAGGCAAGAAATGTAAGCAGTTGCAGATGGCATCAGAACCCAGGATGTCTGCAAAGATTTGCATGAGCAGGAAAGGCAGAGCATGGATAAGGTTACCACAAAATGGTTTTGCATACCAAATAGCAAAAACAAAAAAGAAAAGCGCATTGAACAGTGCATTTGGTATTAAGCAAGATCACACTAGGCTATATTGTGTCATGTGCTATTAGGGAATGTATTTCATATAATATATTCAATATCCGTAAAAGCAACAGAAAGTATTAAAGGACCTTTGCTTCCTGGCGTTCTGCAGATCCCCACAGGATCCGGAAGAACAACAAAAATCTGGTATATTGATAACACCATTAGAACAAAGTTAGTATTTGTTTGGCACAAGCTGGAATGTGCAACAGGGGGTGCATCACTTGATTACCGGTTCTGTTCATTCCCTCTGAAGCACCTGGCATTGGCCACTGTTGGAAGACAGGATATTGGGCTAGACAGACCTTTGGTCTGACCAAGTATGGCAGTGGTGGGCAACCTGTGGCCCACGGGCTGCATGCAGACCATCCGGGTAATCCGATTATGGGCTGCGAGACATTTTGCTGACATTGACCGTCCACAGGCATGCCCCCTCTTCCCCTTTCCCCCCTCCCCCCCGCAGCTCCCAGTGGCCGGGAACGGTGAACCGCAGCCACTGGGAGCTGCGGGGAGCCATGCCTGTGGACAGTCAACATCAGCAAAATGTCTTGCGGCCCATAATTAGATTATCCTGATGGGCTGCATGCAGCCCATGGGCCGCAAGTTGCCAGCCACTGCAGTATGGCCTTTCTTATGTTCTTAATATATACATAATACAGAATTTATTGTGTTCCTAGGATTTAATCTTGTAGGACTTCAGGGCTTCCCTGTTTTACGAAAAATAATTTGGTTGGGTGCATAGAAAATGTTGTCATCTAATAAATAATAATAAATTAATTAAAATAATGTCAACTATTTGATAGGACAGTTTCAATATATAGTTGCATTAAGCTGACACCTCTATTACATTACAACAGAGCAAACAATCTGATTTAAAGGTACAGGTCATTTTCTCACCATCCGAAGCTGGAAGGAAAAAAGGAACAGTTGATCATGACTGGGAACCACAACTGACAACCCTTCAGTTTCTTTCAATTTTGGAGCCCATCTTTTAGGCTGGAAGAGAATGGAACTATTATTGCCACTATTTGTCCCACAGTCTCAGGCAGAAGATAATTAACTTACATAAACTGATGCTTCCAAAGATGTGCTTTGAGATTGTAGTGGAAATGCCTTGATACATAAACAAATATATAATGTAGTCTTCTCTCCAGGCTGGTCACTTGAGTCATGATATATAATATCAGTCTTTCTTAAACAAGAAACATCTATTGTTCCCACTGGCTATACACTACAGACAAATAAAGTGTTTTCCACCAGCTCAAATTTCAGATTGCTCTTGCTTGTTTACCTGTGATTTCGCTCTCTCTGATACACTTGATAACACATAGTGAGATCTAGTGAATGAACAGAATACTGCAAGGAAACATTTCAGACCTCCAACATCCTCTGGAAGGCTCAAGAATGATATTCACCTGCTTAATTCTCCTTTCTTGATTCTCATAGTATCTATTCTCTTGACCAGGAAGGGTTGACTGTAGCTTTTTCTAGAGGATACCAAGGGACTAAATTGAAACAATTTATTTGACAAATTTGGCCTCTTTTTCTGTTCACTTTTAAATGGATCCTTGGAACTTTCCATTGGGAGGGATGGATGCTAAGGCCTACAACTATTCAACATACTTGTCCTAGTGGAATAACCCAAAGCCCAGGCAGTTACTTGGGCTGGATGCTGCGGAAAGGATTTGCCCATTCTTCTGCTGGGTTTTTACATCTTAATAGCTGATTACTGAGGGCCAACACCTGGTCCCAGTAAAGCTACAGGTGTTTAACCCGCTTGATTTTAGGCTTTTCCCTTTTTTTCTGCAAATTTCATGGCAGCTATATAAAGTCTATTCTTTCCTTTCTTCTGTAGGATTCTTCTCTTCTATTCCACAGCCATGAAACAGTTACACTGTCTGTTTGGTAACTGAATTACTGTGGCATTACCATTTCAGCATTGTGTGTAAGTCAAATGTGCCAAATGTATTAAGGCAATTCAATCACATTGATGTGAACTTTGAATGTTTACCAGTTCATGAGCACTTGACCTATTTGTGACACTCCTGTTCTGTTTTTTGACCCTATTTGGCTCTATCTTGATATATACCAGCATTTGAATCAATAGCAGCTTTTCAGCTGAATAGAAATGTACAGTTCTATTTGCTGCATTTCCATCACAGAACTACAGTGTCTTCATTGGACATGTTTGCATGTTTGTCTTTCAACAGCATGCAAAGCTGCTATTTTCATCACAGTTCATAGGATACATGCAAATCAAACATCCAGTATCCAACCCCGTTTTTTCCAGCTTTGAAAGATCCAAAGCTATATTACACGCATATCTACAAACTCCTATTACCTGCATTTGTCAAAGTCAACATTTTAAACAGATTTCCTGGAGTTTATGCACCCTAAATGATACTTTCATGCACATTGTATTATTCTCTTGCCAGTAATGCCAATCAAATAGCAGTACTTACACATTCCTGTACATATTGGACTAAATACTACTTTCATTTATAAGCATGCCCCAATGAAATCAAACCATAAAATATTTAAGTTAAAGGCTAAATCCATATCTAGGACATGAAGAGCAGATGCAATTTATCCCTGGACAACTGTAGTAGCATAGTTACATTTCTGCTGTTTTTTGTGGATTTTAGTCAGTTCAGTTATGTGACTCCCTTTAGCTATATTCAAAGAAGTCTGAAATGTGATCCAGTTATTTCACTGGGGTTACAAACTAGGGGAGGGGAGAGAGGAGAGAAATTGCCTGTGTGTCTTCCAAAAACAATCAAATAAATTTTGCAAAACTATGCAAACAAACTATGCAAAACCTCACCATAGCACAAGTACATTTAGCTAAGCACAAGAAATTGAAAATGTCCACATCCGTGCACTGCAATCTCATTCATTGTTACAGATGTTTTTGGTGAAAGAATACTGAATGACTTAACTGGGAATTCAGCTAACCCCTTGACTCCTCTCCAAACTCTATAGTAGATGACTTGCTAGTCCTACTGTGGCTTAAATTTCCTTCCACTTAATCTATTTCTCTAGTAGACTGCAGCTGTAGATATGTGACAGAAGAATTATATTTGAGTGTGATATCAGCCCAGATGTTTTGGGTAATAGCAATAAGCAGCTTGCCAGGAGACTCAACCCTGTGCTAGTTTGTTGCTATCCATTCACTGATTCCTTATCATAAGGCTGCATAGATAAATACAAGTTTAAAAAATAAACATTACAGTGACTTTCTTTGCAAGCCCCTGCGGTGAGGTCTACAATAATCATATTTTAGTTGAAGGTTTAAGCATTAACAATTTCAAAGACAGGAATTGTTTCTGATTTATATCTTCCAAAACTCAGGGTACGTCTACACTACGGGATTATTCCGAATTTACATAAACTGGTTTAGTAAAACAGATTGTATAAAATCGAGTGCACGCGGCCACACTAAGCACATTAATTCGGTGGTGTGCGTCCACGGTCCGAGGCTAGCGTCGATTTCTGGAGCGTTGCACCGTGGGTAGCTATTCCATAGCTATCCCATAGTTCCCGCAGTCTTCCCCGCCCCTTGGAATTCTGGGTTGAGATCCCAGTGCCTGATGGGGCAAAAATCATTGTCGCGGGTGGTTCTGGGTAAATGTCGTCAGTCATTCCTTCCTCCGGGAAAGCAACGGCAGACAATCATTTCGCGCCCTTTTTCCCTGGATTGCCCTGGCAGACGCCATAGCGTGGCAACCATGGAGCCTGTTTTGCCTTTTGTCACTGTCACCGTATGTGTACTAGATGCCGCGGACAGAGGCGATTCAGCAGCGCTACACAGCAGCATTCATTTGCTTTTGCATGACAGCAGAGATGGTTAGCAGCCGTTCTGTACCATCTATCATGCCATTGTAAATTGGCAATGAGATGACGGTTACCAGTCCTATTGCACTATACCTTCTGCTGCTGTCATAGGTGCCCCTGGCTGAGATCAGCCGGGGGCGCAAAAGACAAAAATGGGAATGACTCCCCGAGTCAATCCCTCCTTTATGGTATCTAAAAATAGAATCAGTCCTGCCTAGAATATGGGGCAAGTGTACTAGAGATCCAGTGTATCAGAGAACTAGAGAGCACAGCCGCTCCGTGTCAGATCATGCAGGAATGATGAGCTGCATGCCATTCACAGGGGGTGCCCCTGCAACAACCCCACCTGTTGCTTCCCTCCTCCCCCAGCCTTCCTGGGCTACTGTTGCAGTGTCCCCCCATTTGTGTGCTGAAGTAATAAAGAATGCAGGAATAAGAAACAGTGACTTGTTAGTGAAATGAAATGAGGGGAAGGCAGCCTCCAGCTGCTATGATAGTCCAGACAGGACATTAAGCAGTGTGGGGGAGAGGAGACCAGCATCCTGCTGCTATGATAGTCCAGGCAGTACAGAATCTTTTCTTTACACATGAAGGGCGGGGGCTGATGGAGCTCAGCCCCCTGTTGCTATTATGAAGACGGTTACCAGCCATTCTGTACCATCTACTGGGAAGCAGTAGCACTCATGGGCTGATGATGAGGACGGATAGCAGTCCTATTGCACTACACCATCTGCCACAAGGCTGATGATGACGACGGATATCAGCCATATTGTACCGTCAGCCACCAAGGAGGGGGGGCGAGGATGCTACAGTACAGTGCCGCAGCATCGCGTCTACCAGCAGCATTCAGTACACATAGGGTGACATTTAAAAGAGTCAAGAGACGATTTTTTCCCTTTTCCTTCTGGGGGTGGGGGGGGTGGGGGTACATTGACGAGCTATGCCCTGAACCACCGCGGACAATGTGTTTGACCCTACAGGTATTGGGAGCTCAGCCAAGAATGCAAATGCTTTTCGGAGACTGCAGGAACTGTGGGATAGCTTGCGTCTTCAGTCCCCCCTCCCTCCCTCCATAAGCGTCCATTTGATTCTTTGGCTTTCCGTTACGCTTGTCACACAGCAGCGTGCTGAGTCTCTGCTATGGCGTCTGTCTGGAGATTTTTTAAAAATACTTTGGACTTTCGTCTTTTGTAATGGAGCTCTAAAAGAACAGATTTGCCTGCCCATACAGCGATCACATCCGTACGGTCCATGCTGGAGCTCTTTTTGGATTTTGTTTTCGGACTGCATCGCCAGCCGTGCTGATCGGAGCTCCACGCTGGGCAAACAGGAAATTATATTCAAAAGTTCGCGGGGCTTTTCCTGTCTACCTGGTCAGTGCATCCGAGTTCAGATTGCTGTCCAGAGCGGTCAGTGGTGCACTGTGGGATACCGCCTGGAGGCCAATACCGTCGATTTGCGGCCACACTAACCCTAATCCGATATGGCAATACCGATATTAGCGCTACTTCTCTCGTTGGGGAGGAGTACAGAAACCGGTTTAAAGAGCCCTTTATATCGATATAAAGGGCCTCTTAGTGTGGACGGGTGTGGCGTTGAATTGGTTTAACGCTCCTAAAACCGGTTTAAACGCGTAGTGTAGACCAGGCCTCAGTGTGCTTTCACATTTAGTAATAAAGCAGATCAGGAGCTCCCCAAATATTGAACTCTAACTAGCTGCTAATAAATAAGTATTCCAAAGACAGGTATCCTTGAAATTAAATTTTCCTGCCCGCTTTGGAGAAGTTAATGGATAGGGATGTCTGGGGAATGTATGGTAGGGAGAGAGGACAAAGAGCTGGGACCATGGGATTTTTCTAGGTATTACTGTTCAGATTGAAATGTGGACATTGTACAGAGGGCAATGCATTTATGATGGGAATTGTTATAGTCAACCACAGAGAGTGGTCACGTGACCACTGGTGAGATTCTGTGCTGCAGCTCCGAGAGGCACAACCCGGCTGCAGGCCTCACAACCCGGGGGAGGTGGGGCTAAAGGAACTTTAAGGCACCCTTGTGTCCTCCTGATTCTGTACTTCCCTGGAGGTGGGCTAAATTAAAGCTGCCTTCCTGGGCTGCCAGCAGGGCCGCCCAGGGGATTCAGGGGACCTGGGGCAAAGCGGAGGAGCTGTGGCACTTGTACTCACCTGGCGGCGGTCTGGGTCTTCAGCGGCATTTCGGCGGTGGGGGGCCCTTCAGTCGTGCCGTGTCTTCGGCAGCACTGAAGGGCACCCCGCCACCGAAATGTGGCCGAAGACCCGGACCTCTGCCGGGCCAGGGCTCACGGGTCCCCTGTGGGGCCCAGGGCCTGGGGCAAATTGTCCCACTTGCAAACCCGGGCAGCCCTGGCTGCCGGCGCAGATGCTGGGACTAGGGGTGCTGGGGCAAGAACACCGGAACAGGGTGGAGCCAGGAGGCCATGGCCCCATCACTTCTAAAAGTTGGAGGGCTATGCCCTCTCACTTTTTACTGGCCCTAAGGGTGAATGATAAGGGAGGGGTAGAGAGGAGCGAGCAAGGGGCGGGGTTTTTTGGGGGGAAGAGGCAGCATGGGAGCAGGGTCTCGGGAGAAGAGGCATTGCAGGAGCAAGGTCTTGGGGAAGGAGTGGTACAAGGGTAGATGCTCAGGGGAAGGGGTGGGGGCTCGGGAAGAAGGGATGATGCAAGGGTGGGGCCTAGGGGGTAGGGGAGGTGTAAGGTTGGATGCTCAGGGGAAGGGGTGGGGCAGGAGGTGGGGCCACAGTTCAGGCACTGGTGGCCCCCCACTTTTAAGAAGCTTCCACCATTCCTAGATGGGGGTGCTGCTGCACTGCCTGACTTGAAGTGGTTTCCATCATATACAGGGTTTACAGTTTGGTTCAATGGTTCTCAGCACCCCCACTATACAAACTGTTCCAGAACCCCTGGCTGCTGAAGCATAGCAGTGTTGCCCAGAATCTCCACAGAGCTACATGCTGTAGCTGTGTCCCTGACACTTCCCTCCTGACCCATCCCCACCCTCAGGCTGCTCCTAGAATATAACAGGGCCTGTGTGAGGATCCTCAGAGGACAACCTGCAGCTGACTGGCAGAATTTCTGCATGGGGGGAATTCCCACCCAGAAGAATTCCCAGCTGATCCAGGGCTTTTAGAGTCCCTTTTCACTGCCTTGTCTCATTCGCCTTAGAGAGAATTGAATGGGGGTGAGAATCTCACTCATGGAATGGCCACATTTTAAAAAATTATATAGGCAGCATTTTGACATATTTAGTTCATTCTTTTCTACCTTTATTCCTAGGAATAGTGAGAACAACAGTGAGATTGAAACAACAGATTAGTTCTCCATTCTACCGGCCAAGCTCTGATCTGTGATTCTAAGGATAAGGGATTAAAGCAATAGTTTCCTGCAACTTGTGCCTAATTACAACCGTCTGCTCAAGTGGGCGGAAATAAATTGTATACTGGCTTTGTCTACACTTGCCCAGCGTGAGGCAATGTAAAAGAGTGGGAGCTCAGACATTTGTGAGAATCCCTGACGTACGGAATACCTCAGCAACACAAGTACATTACAGTAGTTTTCCAATGGCCTCATTGTGAATGTAAGAATTTAAACCAAGTTACCAAAACAGATGTTCAGCTAACTGGACTCATATGGCTGGACACAGCGGCTCATTGCCTGATTGTGATTTATGCCACTTTCTCTAGGTAGCACAAAAGAAGTGGCAAATTCTAAAGCTGGGGTTTAAATAGGATCCGTTGGGTATATTTATGTAGTGCAGTGTGAAAGGGACAGTAAACATGTTATAAGCTGTCTCTGGAAAGGCACTGAGAAGGATATTAAATTCAAAAAAGCCTCAAAGGCAATCAGCAATGAGGGTTAAAACTGATGTAACAATTACCTTTCAAAATCTGTGGTTTCAGCCTTAAAGGAAGATGTCTGAAGAATCAGTGCCCTGAAATGTGAACTGTCCACTGCAATATGTGCATGCTCCTGCTCCCGCTGAAGTCAATGACAAAACTCTCATTGACTTCAGAGGTGCAGGACTATGCCCCAGACTGGAAGAAATTCCTTACAAAGCAAAATGTTTTTTAAAATCTGGTATTTGCATGGCTAAACTATACAGGCAAAATCCAACAGGGACAAACCAGTGGTCTGTTTACATATGATTTGTCATTGTACACTTGAATAAGATTGTGTCTGTGCTTCTTCCATGGAGGGGGGCGAGGAAGTGCCAATTTTCAATAGAGCCAATGACAAATTTCACAGGACAACATTATGCTTCATAAAGAGACTCTTTAGTGGCCAGTATCAAACTAACACCATTTACACTGATGCCTTTCTCTCCTAGCAGAGCCCTGACAATGCCATAACTTTTTTCTGTACCCTCATTCCTACCCCAGAAAGACCAAGGACTTGAACATATTCACACCTCCCAGGTTTTTCTCTGCACATGCCCAGTAAGTGAAATAATTGGTGAGAAATATGTGATATTGGTGACTGAGGTTGGGGCAAATGATCACTTCCTTATTTACTAAGACATTTGTGTCAGCTCTGAAAAGAACCCATTTACTGGCAATAAATTCATTTAAAAACAATCTTAATTGAAGGTTTGGAAAGGAAAAGGAAAGAAACAGCACAGCAGTAGAAAATTAGAGTAGCACAGGAACAAAAATGTACCTGATGGCAATATTTTGATAAGTGTTTGGGTTGCTCAGATATACCCTGATTCCACTAAGCATGTGCTAAACTTTGAGCACATTCTCCTTGCCGTCCTTAATAACTGTTCCTAGGAAACCATCTATTTTGGGATACTTTCCAAGAAGTCACCATTTTAGTTCATTGTGAAAGATTGTTGTAATTGAAGGAAGGAATGAGAAAGGATGCTTATAAGATTGTGTACATGTTGGCATGTGCCATGGATAGAGTTCGAGACCTTGTGGAAAGGAACTGACAATGAATTGGGCATTTGTAATGATGGTGTGTCATAGGAGATCTGCTGGCATGAAGGAGGTTGAGCCATTGTTTCTATGGCTACTGCCACATTTCCTTGAGTACTTATCAATGTACTGCTAACACATGTACCCCATATCTGCACTGAACATCCACACTTGCTGTGCTGGGCATGGGTATACTCTGTGCACAGGCACGTACCCGTGTCCACACTGCCCCTTTTTGGGTAGAGCTACCATTTCAGGGAAGGTATCCAAGAGTCCTTTGCATCACAGAAGACACTCTGGGAGCCTCCTTGTCGAGGGTTGTTGGTTCTGTATTCTACCTTCACATATTTGGTGACAGCAGCTTCTGGTTATCTCTCCCTTCTGCCACATTGTGTGGAAAAAATGGAGCAAATCTATAATTATGTGGTTCCACTTCTCCTCCTGCTTGGAGGACAAATGTTCATGTTCTGCAGTACCAGATACTGGATGGAATGGGTCCAGAAAAATTTGAGACCCCCAAAGACAGCTGACTGAGAGGGTGAATGAGAATCCATTGTGATTTCATAGAATAAATATCTTCAATGCTGGGATTGCAATGGTATACCCATAAGTAGACCACTGCTTCTGGTCCTGGACAACCAGTATCGTGTGGTGGGATGGACCATATTGTCTTGGAAAGCTGGGATGGCAACTCAGTGAGGTAGCAGAACTTCATTGAATTGTGCAAGCAGCTTGCAGCAACCATTCAGCACCAGACCACCGATTCTCGGAAACCCATAGCAACACAGAATTGGGTTGCTATTGCCCTTTGAAAACTGGCAACAGTTGACAGCTACCCATCCATTGCAAATTGGTTCAGGATTGGGAGGTCAACTATAGGGGTTGTGGTTGTCCAGGTTTGCCATGCTATCAGTATATGCATGGATGGTGGCCATAACCAAAGTCCCTGAAATTATAGCAGGATTTCAGAGGATGGGATTTTCTACAGGGGCCATTGATGGAACACACATCCCTATATGCTGACAGGGCCCAGGGAATACATGAAGCAGAGGTTACTATTCACTCATCCTCCAAGGCTTAATGGATCATTATGGGTCAGTTCATGAACACGAACATTGGACAAACATGAAAAGTCCATGACTCCTGGGGCTCAGGACAGGGCCGGTGCAAGGATATTTTGTGCACTAGGTGAAACTTCCACCTTGCGTCCTCCCCCTCCCCCCATTACATTGGTTCATTGAGGGGCAAATCCCAATGAGCCTTTATAGATCTCAGGGGCCAGCCGTGCCCAGGGACTGCTGCTCCCCAGACCAGGTTCCCCCCTTCTCGCCCCCTGAACTCCCCTGGAGGGTGCACAGCCCCCCCGTGAGCCCTCCCCACCCCACCTCGGTGGCCCCCATCCCGAGTCCACTCACTGGTTTTGCCGGGGGCTTGGGCCACTGCAGCAGCTCAGCAGGGAGGAGCTGCCTTCTGGGGGCTCCTGGGGGTTCCTGCAGCAGATGCATGCAGACAGAGGCCCCCATGCACCCTCCTGGCTCCCCCCTCACCGCACTCGGGCTCTACAGCTCCCTGGAGTGTGCCGCCGCTGCCCCTCCTGGAGCAGGCTCAGGGCCCCGCGCCCCGGTGGTGGCTCACATGCCCGGAGCCACAGAACACAAGTGTGGTGAGGGGTAGGGCAACCAGACAGCAAGTGTGAAAAATCAGGACGGGGATGGGGGGTAATAGGAGCCTATATAAGAAAAACACCCAAAAATCGGGACTGTCCCTATAAAATTGGGACATCTGGTCACTCTAGGGATGGGGGAGCTGTGGATGCACGGGGGCCCTTTTCCTGCATGCATCTGCTGCAGCCTGCAGGTGCCCCCCCCAGGGGGAGTGCCAGGCCACAGCCCAGGCAGGGAGGGGGGGCACAGCTGCTCCCCGCTAGCGGTGCTGCCACCTTTGCAGGGCTGCTACCCCCCTGTGCCGCGCCAGCTCCTCTATGGCTGGGGCTCACCGCCCCTGCAAGCCAACGATCTTGCTCTCCAGTGCCTCCAGAAGGCGGATCCGCCCTGCTGAGCCAGGGCACTGCTTTTTGGCGCCCCCAGGGGCCGTCCTTAGGATTTATGGGGCCCTGCAGTATTATTAAACTGGTGCCCCTATGCCCCACGGCAGCCTGAGCTTGCAGCCCGGCGGGGGGCAGAGGGACAAGGCAGAAAGAATAACAAGACACCTGACGTGTCTCACGGTGGCGGAGAGTCACAGTTCCCCGCAGAGACCCCTGTACCCTCTCCCTCACGCAGAATGGACACGCAGAAGGTACCTAATTAAAAGCACTAAACTTGGGAATAAAAAATGTCAATCACAGGGTTTTTTTTATACGCCCTGAAGTTTATCAGACATTTATTTGCAAAAACTTTGTAGTAAGGGTGAATCAGCTGGCCCGCTGAATACAACATTAAATGTTATGGAATACATGATGCAGCTCTTCTCTGTGTTACATTTTCTTAATCAGTATTTCTAAGCTGATTTTATATTTTAAATGTACTCTTAAGCCTTCATAAAGTAATCATTCCAGATTACTACATATTTGACTCACTGAAACAGACATTATTTTAAATTTATCAGTCACAGAGGTTTAGTATGTTCGTAACAATGTTCATTGCTTTTAGAAAAAGGGAACACTAATTTACTCTGTGTGAGCTCCATAACAATACACATATTTATGAAATTTCACCAACTTTAAAAAATATGTTTCCAAAGATTTTAGGCATAACAAAGGATTTTATATCTTACTAAGGTACTGATTTTGCTTAAAACTAGTTTATCAGATAGTCAGAAGTAAAGAAAAGGAAACTCTTTGTCCAGCTATCTGGAAGCAAAGGGCTGTTGCTTCCTTCAATTGGCACGGGGTGGGGGGGAAGGGTGACATGTATGGACAGAAAGGACAGGAAGACTTTGGAAGTAAGTTTTTTTACTATAGTAATTAAAATGTGTATTTTAGATAAGGGTGGTCTTTTGAAGAATTTATTAAAAAAAAAACATATGTCTGAAGATCCCAGCATTTAAGGCTAAAGATGATTGTGCATCTAAAAATCTGTGCAAGGATTTTTTAGAGATGTGATTTTATAACCTTCACCAACTCACTAATGAAATATTTTTAAAGCAAATTTTAAACTAAGGTCCTGTAGACTGATATGTTCTGAGTAAATATTACAGCCATGCACAACTGTTTTTTGTCAGTACATTCAGAAACTGACAGTAGATACCTGGTGGTTGGCAAATGCCTGTTGAATGTCTTAATTACCCCTTGAATGGCTCTTTAACAGTTTCAGTGTTGTGCTAATAGGTCTGGCAGGCTGGAGACTTTTTCTCTTTTAACTACTAGATCCCCTTCCCAGGAAGACTCAGAGCCTGCAGAAAGGGTCAGAACAGGGATAGGAATTAGGAGGGGTGGACACTAAGACCCAGTGGCGCCCCAAATTTTCAGGTGCCCTACGCAGCTGCCTATGCCTAAGGAGGGCCCTGGGCACCCCCAACCACTTGCCGCCCTAGGCGACTGCCTAGTTTGCCTAGTGATTGCACTGGCCCTGGCTCAGGACATTGAGATCATAATGCAGGGGGAAAGGAGGGACTTTATTTCCCAGAAATGATGTGGTTATGTATAAGCAGCAAAGAATCCTGTGGCACCTTATAGACTAACAGACGTTTTGCAGCATGAGCTTTCGTGGGTGAATGCCCACTTCGTCGGATGCAAGAGCATGCTGCAAAACGTCTGTTAGTCTATAAGGTGCCACAGGATTCTTTGCTGCTTTTACAGAACCAGACTAACACGGCTACCCCTCTGATACTTGTGGTTATGTATGGCATTTCTGTGCCAACATTTATACTGGGAGACCCCACTTACCTGAGAGGGCACAGGACAGATCTGATTTTCAAAGCCAGATCCCACCCATGTGCACACTTTTCTGGTTCCCGGCAAGCAAGGGAAATTCACGATCCTATTTGCATACACACTGTGGATCAGCGTGGAGCCAGAAGATGACCTGGGACTGTACCAAGGGGCATTACTGTGATGCTATGGTGCTGCTGGAAAAGCTCAATAGAGCATTGTATTTGTTGCAAAATATTTTGGTGGGTTTCAATCCTCTGCAGCCAATGTTAATGCACTATTTGAGAGCAAACAATTGGGTGAGGGCCTTCAAGGTTAACATCTTTGGCCATGGTTTTGTGCTACAGTTGGTTTATACATACTTTAATGCTACTATTGATCAATGTTTTTGTTATATGTTAACTCTGTTTTTATATGTTAACTCTGTTTCAGGGTGCTCTATGGGAAGCACTTGGGCATCCTTAAAGTAATTTTAAAAAAGTTCTGTAAGAGTTTGGGAGGGCCTTCACACCTCCCTTCTTCACAATGTTTTCTGACACCATTGCTGACAGCATTTAACAGGTGCTATGCATGGGTACTCCCATGTTTGCTCCTGGTGACTATTAAATGGAGGTAGGGGAAGAGGGATTGTAAAAGCACCATTCAGTTTCGGATATGTTTACTGTTAATTTACTCTCATTTCCTTTGTCTGTACTGCCAATTTAAGTTGTTAACACAGCCATAAAGATGTTTCACTTAACTTATCTTCTGGTGTTTTGGACAGCAACAGTTATATCACAGCCTACTTTATTGGCATGAACCCTCTTTTATTTCATTTTTTTTACAGCAGGAAATTCATGGCTAGGGGTGGGGAAAGAATTCATTGCATTCAACTCATTTACAGAAATCACCGTCATGAGCTGTGAATCTTGCTGGGCCCTCCCAAACATGGGAAATTTCATGTTGATCATATTTGGAAAGCAAGGTGCACAAAGTAACGTGACCAGTAACTTTTAGTTACAAGAACAGGAGTACTTGTGGCACCTTGGAGACTAACAAATTTATTTCAGCATGAGCTTTCGTGAGCTACAGCTCACTTCTTTGGATGCATAGAATGGAACACACAGACAGGAGATATTTATACATACAGAGAACATGAAAAGGTGGAAGTATGCATAGCAAGTGGAAGAGTCTAATCAATTGAGATGAGCTATCATCAGCCGGAGATATATAGTTACAGGCATACATTGAACATAGAGGTAAAACAGTTTGTAATGGGAGCAACTGAACAAAAAAATCCAGTCATATTTACTGAGACAGGGGCAAACATTATTGTCTGTGGACTCATCTCCTTGCCATTCCCCTCACCCTGACAAGGAGGGTATGGCTGCAGGATAGTGTGCAGGGGGACAAGCGGGGATATCTGATGTGTGGGGTCTTGGTGCCAAACACAGGCTGGGCTACAGGGTTTGGATCAGGCTCATCGTTCCCCTCCTGTATGCCCTGGACGGGGGTTCCCCTGTGAGAGGTTTTGGGAGATCCTTCTCCTCTGCCTCTGCTATCTCTGCAGTGCTGCTCCTGCCCTACCAGTGGAATGGTTTCTCCATCAGAATCCTGGCAAGTCAAAGGCGAGGCTAGCATTATATTTCATTTCTCCTTTGAAGAAGCCTAAGAAATCCCCCCACATAATGTAACTGTGCTGCTGAAGAGCAAGTACTGATACTTTATTGCATCCCAGTAATCTGCTGTTACAGCCTTCAGACAACTCTTTGAGGAAGGAGCTGAGATACCTGCAGTGCTGTTATCAAACTGTTGCACTGTTTATAGCACAACAAGGGCCAATTGAGATAGGGTGATGGTTCCTTTCAGGGATTATGTTACTAGTTACCTATTTCTGCTTTAAAAGCTGGCCGTCATTTGAAGAAAATAGCAGTATTCAAAGTACCAGAACGGAAAAGGGAAGTGGCTTTCCAGTCCTGTGGAGGACACCTGACCATCTGTGCCAGAGAGATATTTCTGCTAATGATGACCCCTCTACATATTGTTGATTGGAGGGGCATGATGAACTATGAAGGTGGACCAAGACCAAGCATACCTGCCCTGCTGTTAAACCTGAAGAACCAGCCTGAATTTCTGCAATACCAACAATTTGCTGAATTATGCTTACAGGACTGGGAGGCGATTCAAGAGGAATATGCCTGTATTCTAAGCTAGCATGTGGAATTCCAATGGAAGAGGAAAAGAGAACCATAGAAACCCATCCCCTCACAATCCTCCCCAAGCCTTGCCAGAAAATCCAAGCCCTGTGTCCAGCGAACAGCAATGAAAGGGACAGAGAAACATAAGTCACACTGCAAGTGTATTTTCTTCCCTGAACTTTTGGATGAACACCACTCCATTGTTAAGGGACACAGCATTGTGTTTGTGCAACCACCAGAGTGGATGCTTCAACCACCCCCCCACTCTTCCAAGTTTCTGCAGAATGGCTCAGCTCAGAGCAGGGAAAGGACAGAGACCTGGGACTGGGTAGGGTGATAAACATCTGAAATGGTCACAGGGAGAATTGACTGCTATCACAGTCCTCAGACAATCAAATGGCTCCCTTTCCCTTCTCAGACCCAGGCAGGCCCACACATAAGCGACCAACCACCACCCCTCTTCTGCATGGCTCCTGTTCACGAGGGGAAGGAAAGACGTGAGAGGGAAGGAAAGGGGTGGTATTGGGACTTTGCACAGCCATAAGTATCATAAAACTGCTCTTTCCCCACCTGGGCCCTTTAGAACCTGCCACCTCTCTGTCCCCCAGTCTGCACTGCCCAGGAACTATAGCTGCCAGAGCTCTGGCTGAGAAATACACAGACATTAGTAATCTGTTATAACATCCAATATATGATTTACAATGGTTCAGGGGATTTAAATAAAATCATTGTTTTATAGCCATGTCTTACTCATGGACCATGTTGGGGCAGAGTGGGGAGGGGGAGGGATGGGCAGCATCATGCATGTATTACTGCAGCAGGAGAGGAGATTTCCAAGGAGCTTGGGGGTGTATTGTAACTTACCAACCTTGAGTCCTGCTTCCTGCAGTGGCTCGAGGTTCTCCTTAGGCTCCTTAAAGGGGGTGCCCTCAACCGGGTTTGCTGGGCAGAGGTGCAGAATCACAGGCTCCTCTTCCTGCAGACCTTCTGCAGCCTCCTCCAAGCTCCCTGCTGCCTTCTTACCCTGCCCCTCATCAGCATCCTGTCATATGATGAGGCTGGCAGGGTTGAGGAGTGGGGTCATGAGTCAGTTCAGGCACCATACTTACAGCTCATAGTACCATGGGCATGTGCTAGGTCCTCTCCTGGAGCAATTCTTGGAGTCCTTCATCCTCAGGTACAGAAGAGTACTGGGACAGAGTCCAGTGAATGACCGCCTCCTCCAGCCCCCGTGAAATCTCCCAGTACAGGTGTATGCTCGGAGTGAAGTTATGGAGGAGGCTATATGCCAACCATTGATCATCACCCAGCTGTGCTCCAGAGACCTGGGATAGCTCCTGGCACATAATCCATGATTGCCTGTGCTGATCAACAGAGGATAGGGAAGAAATGATCTGAAGTGCTCAGTGCAGATCACTACTGCCATTGGCAATTAGGGGTCAAGGACCTTTATAGCTTTGAGTAAGGGTCAGGCAGCAAAGGGATCAGTGCACAGTGAGAATGACCCTGGAGGATTATCAGTTCCCTGATCCTTATCCCTGTTCACACTGCACTGTAGAAAGGGTCCAGGGCCGTACCACTGTAGAGGCAAGTACATACCCACACTCTCATGCATGCTAGCTTTCACGCAGTGCAGTCTCCTTCAGGAATATGCCTCATGGCTTCAGGTGTGGACAATAGAAGGGTTATGGCACAAAAATGTACATATAACCATGTACAGTCACAAGTGTAGACATAGCCTATGTATATTATGGTAAAACCTACAGACCCCAACCAAAATCCAGACCCCACAGTATACAAACACGTAATCAAAGTCAGTCCCTACCCCCAAAAGCTTACAATCTACACAGACAAGGGTTGGTGAAGGGGGAGCAGAGGCACAGGGAGGTGATTTGCCAAAAGTTGCACAGCAGGTGAGTAGGAAAGCTGGGACTAGACCCTATGTCTTGTGACTCCCACATCTCTGCCTTATCCACTAGGCCATGCTAACAAGCAAGTCAAAAAGCAGCATGCCCTTGACAATTAGCCAGGTAGCAGCATCCAGACCTACTACCAGCACAAACAAACACTCAATATTTGCCCTCTGTTTCCCCACTGTTATGCTACTGATTTCCAGGAAACAGGGTCAGTGACAGAATAAAGGATCTGGAAACAAACTGGAATGGAAGGAAGGAGCAGAAGAGGAGGGAGAAGGGATGAATAGAGAGGAGAGGGATTAAAGACTGCATTGAATAGAGCTGTGGGATCTCCTCAGGGTAGATTTTGTCTGCTTTGCTTTGAATCAAACACAATGAGATTTTTTACCTGCTGCTTTAATACTAACAGTACTTTGCAATTCTATAGCTCCTTCCATCTCAGGATTTCAAATCACTTTGCAAACATTAACGAATTAAGCCTCAGAATTCTCCTCCGAGGTGGATGTACTGTCTTTGAGTGCTTCCCTTTGTAAGTCAGTTTTAGCTACCCACTTTCAAATGTCACCAGCCTCTACTGGAATGAGGGAACAGGAGTAACAGGGCAAACTATATTTTGAACTGATTTAATGAAAGCATAGAGTTTTCAGTAGGTAGTTTTCCCATTCTGACATTTAATGGAAACACAGTGACCCACATACATTCAAGATGGGACTGCTGTACTAAAAAATACATGAAGGTCTTTATTTAAAATCAACAGATCACTTCAAAAGAAAAAAACCTGACAAATATTTTTGTAACCTGAGTATTGCCACGGTGTCTTATTAATATGGTAAATAATCATATTGCATACACATTTTAACACATGGTTTCTTTGAAGTCATGCTTCAAAGTAGTCAAGGGGGGCTGAAGGGTTTGTTGTAAACTCCATAGTGGGAAGCATTCAGTATTTCAGCCTATTCATCTGCCATTCTCCTTACTTATTTATAAGGTATAAGAAATCAAATATCCCACCCCATCATATTACTTTATAAAGCACTGACATATTTATTTTTATAGAAAATGTGCAAAGAGATGAATGCACTGTGATGAATAAATATAGTTAGATGGATTAAATGCCAGTAATAAATCTCTTTATCATGGACCGTTTTAAGTCAAGATCACTTGCTGAGACTATAACATCTGGTGTCACCTATATCATTGATAGTGGAAATACTGCCTTGCAGAAATTCATGTCAGCCTAGCTTTCTTTTCAAAGCTGACTACCACTAGTTTTCATTCTCTCTCTTCCCTCCATTTATGGCATATATTTAACTGGTACCCCTTTCAGAGTGGTAGCCGTGTCAGTCTGCTTATGCCCAAATAAATTTGTTAGTCTCTAAGGTGACACAAGTACTCTTGTTCTTTTTGCTGGTACCTCTTTGGCTGAAACCGAGTGAACTCAGCATTTTTTTTTTTAATACTGCTGATCCATGGATTGTAATTAGACAGATTGACAATGCTAATATTGGTGTGCTGAGCTGTAGCACGTAGCTTTACCAGAAAGCTCCACCCTATGAATCACTAATGTGTCCTGCTATAATTTACCCCTGGGGACTGACAGCCATCTGTGTGTGCTGTGTGAATAATCCCCCTGCTATCCAGTGTCAGTTGCTGGCTCATAAAGCTGTATTGAGTTACTTATCAGGCTGACTATGCTCCCTTTTTTGTTGTTTATTTTTAAATGAGTGGCATTCAGACAGACAATCCAGAACAAGGCAGTAGCATTAGCCATGTTCCAAGATTACTGCCGGTTCCCATTAATTAGCAGATTTTCAGCTATGGAAGTGCATTATGATGTGTCTACCACTGGGCAACAAAAGGAGCGTTAGCTAAAATCCTGCTCACTTTACTAAAGTAGTCTTTGTCACACCAATAATTCCACTGGATTCAATGACATATGACAGTAAGATTTACTCATGTAAGCAAGGCGAGCTGGACTTGTCTCTCTTTCTTTTCACAAGGATGCAATTACCATTTCATTATTAGTATGCTATAGTTAACCTTGGAGGGATTTGATTTTTATTGGTAAATGTTGGGAAAACATTGATTTCATCATATGCATGCAAACCGATTTAAAAAAGTGTTTCCATCAATAATAATCAAAACTTACAGACAGGCAAAGTAAGAAAAATGCGGTTTGAGAAATTACTAGATTTAAGGGTATTTCCTTTGTATATTTTGACATGGGCTGTTGACAATAAAGCTATAATTTTATAAAGCTTAAACTTTATGAATCTCAATGTCTACTGTCATTAAATAATTATTCTCACCCTCTGTTGTCTGACACCCTCCCCATAATATTCTGTAACTGTGAGCATTTAAATCTCCCAAAATAAAAAGTGCTTAAAATAAACATTGTTATTATCCATTGAAATTATAAAAACAAAATTAAAATTAAATTCTGCCAAGCCTACCTATAGTTCATGGACACGATCATAAAAATTTCAGCCCTACAGATAAGCTGCTTGAAAAGTTGGCATTGTGGAGGGGAGCTAAGAGGTACCTGACAAGATCTGTATTTTAAACCTCTCATCTCATTTACTTTCTTTCTTAATTCTATTTAATGCAACATTTGTCTGTGAAAAAAAAATGGCACCTAAAGAATTGCACTCGTTTGTGCTTTGAGGGACTGATTTGCTTAAGATTTATGCATCAGGATGCTGGAATTAAAAAGGTCTGTGATGTTTTATAGAACAAGTAAGTGCCATTGTATGAATATATAAACAGCTCTTTTCTGCTTACATTACACAATAGCAGTGCATAGAGTGCTATATGCTGGCTTGCTTTGCTTTGAAGCCATCTTTGGTGCAATAGCAAAAGCCAGAAAATTGAGTGGCTAGCCACACCCTCTACCTCCAGATTAAACTATGCTCTAACACTAAATTTGTTAAAATATGGTATATGCTGATAGTGCAAAGACAGTTGCATCGTTGTGGAAGTATTGTAGAGGAATTCCTCTGTCTAAGCTGAAATGCTTTAATGTGCATTGGCAAACAAAGTGGACAAGGCAGATAAAATATGTGACAGCAAGAAACAGATAAGAAAAATGGGAATTGTCTAGCTGAAAATGGGACAGTTGGCATATATGAGGGTAGAGATGGAGAGCATTGTTATAAAAGTGCATTGCAGTAATGAAAACACCGGTAAGTGTAGAAAAAATTCAATGGTTTTGATCATGCAGAGTCTGTGAACCACACAATTTCAGTCAAAAGGCTATAAGCTATTTCTTTGGGGTTTGACCCAGTCACTTTAATTTGCTCCTGCTGCTTCTGCAAGAATAGTGCTGAGGAAGTGGTATATCTAAAGAAAAGAAGGAAATCAACATGTCCTATAGAAATACCTCAAGAGTGGTGTGTTCTGTTAAGTAAGCAACTAATTCTTTCTCTGTTTTCAAACTTGCTTATTCATAGAGACTTTGAGTAGAGAATGTTCTATTGTCATCAGTTCTTTCTTCAAAATTTGGAATGCAGAAAAGAACTGGAACACACCAGTAGCATAAGTAATCATGCCTTAGTTACAACAGCTGTTTCCACAAAGGAATTAGGCAAATCTTCATAACAGATATGCTACTGATTAGCAAAGTGTGCTGAAAACATATTCTCTGTTAGCATAAATGCCAAGAACACATAAGTGTTTAAGGGCCAAATTCAAAGGTGACATGTAACATTAAATCAGCCTCCATCATAGGTACATGCAGAACAAAGTGGTCATAAAGCTGCCCTAAAAGACCAGTTGCACATTTCCTTGTTCATGGGTGGCAAGTTTGTAAAAATTTTGGTGGGGCCCAGAACCCGCCCCCAACTCCGCCCCCCCCAACTCCGCCCCCACCTGCCTAAGGCTCTGGGAGGGGGCTCGGTGGGGGAGGTCTGGGGTGCAGATCCTGGGCTGGGGATTAGGGTGCAGGAAGGGTGCTGGGTGCAGGCTCTGGGCTGGGGCAGGGGGTGGGTGTGCAGGAGGAGGTGAAGGGTGCAGGCTTTGGGATGGAGTTTGGGGTTGGGAAGGGGTGTGTGGGAAGGGGGAGGGAGTTTGAATATAGCTGGTTTGAAAATATTGGTTTGAATATTTTCAAACAAAAAGCAGGAATTTTATTCCACTAAAACTATTGCTAGGGGAAAAAAATCAGGCTCATTGGCATGCTTTAACTGTTAAATGTATGGCTCTGAAATAGATAACTAACATAAAACATACAGAATGAGCAACATTGTCAAGTTAAACATTACTATGAGAATCTTAACCTTTTTGTTTCCTTACTTTTTAGCTTTTAAATCCCTAATTGGATGCACATTTTATGCATTTTAACATGTGTACCTTGCAACTAAAATGTGACACAAGAAATTGATGCTACAGCATTTGAATGAGTGTAGCATGAAAAAAGACAACACGTGGAAAGAAAGAATAAGAGAAATCAAGGAAAGTAATACCAAGGAATACTGATCATTGATATTACTGTGTCATTTCGGGCCACCTGACCAATATATAAAGCTGTAAGGGCCCTTATTTCCTGAATAATTCACTACAGTTGTGAATCAAAAATATCTTTAATAAAGAATATGGAGTTTTGGCATTGTCCTGATGTTGAGTTCAAAAAAAAGATAACGAAGCCCAGAAAGGCCTCATGTTTCATTGTGCATTAGCTAAGAAAACCTTCATGCTCTTGCAATAATAGTATTCAGCTAAATTGCTTATTTAAATGACATGGACTAATGATTCAAGGCCATAATTTTAAGGGGGACTAGGTCAAGCTACTCCCAGGTGGTGTATGCTCCCATGGGCTCACGAGCAACTGCAGTAAATTAGATCCAGTTTCCCCAGTGCTAGAGAGGGGAACAAAGAACTGAGTCACATAACTCTCAATCCGAAGGACCGTTGGTTTTACAAAGTGTGATGATCTCTGCATTTTAGGGTATGTCTAGGCTGAAATGTAAGCCTGGGGTTAGTAGAACTCAAGCTAGCAGACCCTGGGTTTATTAACCTAGGACTTGAATGTTTGCATTGATTTGTAACCCCAGATTAGGAAATGTTGAACCCTGGGTCCCAACCTGGGGCTCCAGCATCTATACTGCATTATCCAGGCCTGAGTCCAACCACTCGCATCCCAGACATCCTAGCACCCTCCACAAACATGGCCACTCTTGCATTTTGTTCATGGTGCAGTGTGTGTGCAGTGACAGTCCACCAAAGAAAGTCAGTCTGTGGTATTGTGGGATACTCTTGGCAGATTCACAGACCATGAGACTAATGGGGCTGTGTCTGCACTGCATTGCAGTAGGACTTGAACCCTGGGTGCTGTCTTGCCTCAGGCTAGAACCCCCCACACCTTCCGAGGGGTCCAAGCCCCTGGGTCCAAGCAATGGATTAACATGAATTATGTGTAGATGGAAGAGGGTTTAGGATTGAGCTTGAGTCTGGACTCTGGACTAACACTGCAGTGTAGACATACCCTTACCATCTTTTGCCTCTGTGCTAGTAATATATGGAAATTAATAGAATTCACACAATTCAAAGATACTGTAGCCTTGAACAAACACTGGACTTAATTGGTGAAAATGAAGGCATAGTCTTCACTCCTGATTCTATAGCTCAATTTCTAGGGAAATTTACTTGTAATCTATAGCCTGGGAGTCTGATCCACTACCTGTAGAAGTCTTGTTATTGACATTAAATGGGCATTGGATCAGGCCCTGAGGAACAGGAAAACAAAGGGCCTTCTCCTGCAGTTGTGATGATACATGTATTCTATTCTTGCTGTGAAGAACACTGAACAAAAGTCAACCTTGTACTAAAGGCCTATAGTTTCTGTAGTCATGATCTAATCCTGTGAGAAATCTGAGCTTTCTTAACCTTTACTTTGTGTAAAGGGAGATAGGGGTGCTGCTATCTTAACTGGAATGGGATTCTAAGGATTTTGGATTGCCATTTTATAATATTATTTGATCTTTTTCATTCTTCTCCAAGTTTCAGTAGCAGGACACATGTGGCTCATTACATCTTGGAACAGGCTCCTGGAAAGCCAGCTTGCTGGATAAAATGAAAGAGTTGGTTATTTGAGAATAATTCATCATGGAGCAAGAAGAGAGAATTCTCTCCACTTTATTCAGCACAACTTTAGGTCACAGCAGCTCTTGCTTCATTTCATTACAAACTCACATTTTTCCATAACACATCACCTTAAGGATTCCACATGGAGCAGGGCCTACACACGTTGTAAATGTCATTGCACAAGCTTTATATCCTGAAATGCAAAATCTTACTCAACACGCAAACACTTCCAGGCTGGTACAGTTAATCTGTCTCTCTCTCCCTCTGGCCACCATGTCCCAGGTTAAAAGATAGATTTAAAGAAGCTTTAACCTGGATCTCTTTAAAGTAGTCTCACATCTGTGCAAGCGGCAACCTTCTGTCAGTGTGATGGAAGCAGGAACAGACCAAAAGGGAAAAGAGAATGGCAACTGCTAGCTGATCCAAAGCATACTTTCTTAACAGAGAACATCCATGGAGCCAGAGGGTATTAGTAGATGATCATGATGGAAATTAAGAAAATGATGTTGATGAGCAAAGTGGTTCAAAAATTAAACAGAGCTTTTGAGCACAGATTGTTCTTTGAGTCTATTTAATATGAATTTGGCATCTTGCTCATAGATTGGGCAAAGTGTCCTCAAGACAAATGCACATGTACCAATGTTCCACTGGAAAATTAGGAGCAAATGCTAAGGGAGATAAGGAGTGCAGAGCTTTTTTATTTTGTCCTGTACCTAGTTTCTTTTCCACTTGCTGACCTGTGGCACATTTTTCAGCCAGCAAAGTTATGCTTGAGATGGAAACAGATGCCATGTCATGGAGCTATATTATTTGCATGTCAGAGCCCTTACACATGTCAAGAGCTTTTCATATTTCTTGCTTCTCTTTTACTGTCTAGCAGAAAATCAACACAGTTCAATCTTCTAACATCAGTTCAGACTCTCACAGTCAAATATTTCAGTTACTTTTTAAAGCTGCACTTTCTCATTTTCTGTTAGTTTAACAAGAGGATCAGTTCATTTGAAATTGCATAGCTATAGACATCATTATTGATAAGAATCAGTAAAACAGACTGTTTAGCTCTATATTATTTGATTTATTATGCAGTCAAAGCTGCTTTTTTTCCATAATGACTAATATACTAAAGATTTTATCTTCCTGCAGATTATTTTTACATTATGTCTTTGATTCAAGTATGCCAGGCATTTTGATGAATATGAATAATGTAGAGCTGCATCATTTATAATAAAAAGAGAGGACTGTATAGTTGTTTGGTGTCCTGAAATGAATTTGATCATCTCAGTTCGTTTCCCAACAGACAGATGTCCTCACTGTAAATCTACTAGCATGGACTGCACCCTTACTGGCATTCTCATGATAGAAACCACAATAGCATCTAACTTCTAGGGGTGGTCTCCCTTATTTATCATTGTAGCTCAACATTTAGCAGGCCATAGGACATTCTTTCCATTTTAGAGTTTGCTATACTGATTCCAGAGACTTTTCTCTATAACATTCATTCCATGGTATCAGTTATCTGTAATCATTTTTGTCACGGTCCTGACAGATGAGAAATCTGGAAATAAAATAAATTAAAAAATCTACACTTAGTGTAACTTTATAGAGGTGCTTTATAGATTTCCTGTTGGCATATCAACCTTCCTCATACACGCTGTCAGATGATTCCTCTAATGTGAGTTATAGTACAAGAGGAAATGCAAATAAAAGAATATTGTGGAGTCTATTTTGGTAATTTGAGGTAGTTAAACAAATTGTTCTGTCCCTGTGAGAATTACAATAAATGAGAACAAGTTATTAATATGGTCTTTTAAAATTCATACATTTGATAATAAGAGCTTTTCCACAGAATGGGTTATTCTGGAATAGGCAGTTGTGAATACCTATTCCTGATAAGCATCCACACATGGAGTTATTCTTCCAGAATAACAGTGCTTTATGACAAATTAGCTTAATCCATTTTGGAAATAGATTAAACTAATTCAGAATAAAGCACTCTTATTTCAGAAGACAGTGTCCACACATGAAGTTTATCAGGAATCCACTTTAAATTCATGCCATATTTCATTCTGGATTAGCCTGCTTAGGCCTTGGCTACACTGGCGTTTTACAGCGCTGCAACTTTCTCGCTCAGGGGTGTGAAAAAAACACCCCCCTGAGCGCTGCAAGTTACAGCGCTGTAAAGCGCCAGTGTAAACAGTGCCCCAGCGCTGGGAGTGCGCCTCCCAGCACTGTAAGCTAATCCCCTCTGGGAGGTGGAGTACCTGCAGCGCCGGGAGAGCTCTCTCCCAGCGCTGGCGCAGCGACCACACTCGCACTTCAAAGCGCTGCCGCGGGAGTGCTGCCGCGGCAGCGCTTTGGAGTTTCGAGTGTAGCCAAGCCCTTAGACAAGCCCTAAAGCCTTGTACCAATGTTAACTAGTACAACTTTGAGTCAAAGCAGAAACTGAAAAATTCAAAAGCTACAAGTCAGAACTGGCAAATAATTGAATTTTTTTTCGATACAAATAAGAGTCAAGTATTTTGGAAATTTTCATGGAAAATGAATCTCATTTTTTAGACCAGCTCCACTAGATATAAAATGAGTAGCCTTACATAATATGGCTGCCAAGATCAGTCTTAGCTGAATTAAGCACATATGAAACAGGATTCATGCTCATAGGTCACTACTACCTCTCAGAAAAATCACAGCAAAACTCTTAAATTCAAATAGTTGCATTGACTTCAATTATATTTGGAGAATGCTGTAAGAAAGTAATTATGAATATTGAACAAAAATATGGATGTGATTTGAAGGTGGGTGAATTTTCTTTTATTGATTTGCCACCAACATTTGAACATTTTTGTTTGCAAGGAGGCCCATGAAGAGAAAATACTGTGAATACTCAAACCAGTATTGGTACTGGTGCTGTTTGTGGGTTCAGTTTGAAAGTTCTTCCTAGGTTTGGAAGTCAAACAATGACAAAACAAAATCTTTACACACTATGTGACTTACACGACCATTCACAAACAATTAGTAGTGAATTACCAATTGTGCACACTCAAATTACCAAGTGTGAACACTTATGAACTGACCAGTCAACCACACTCCTCATTTGGGACTGGAAGTATACAATCAGGCAGCAGCAGAGACCAATTTAAAAAAAGAAAAAGCAAATACAGCACAGTACTGTGTTAAATGTAAAATATTAAATAAATTAATAAAGGGAAAGCAGAATTTTCCTTTTGCATAGTCAAGTTTCAAAGTTGTAATAAGTCAATGTTCAGTTGAAAACGTTTGAAAGAACAACCGTAACATTTTGTTCAGCATTACAAACATTTCAGAATTACAAACAGCTTCCATTCCCAAGGTGTTCATATGCTGAAATATGTTTGCATAAACCACTCATTGCACAAATTACCACAAATCAAAACCCACCTGCTGATCATTTAGAAACTTATAAAGGGATCATGTTTGTTTAATGAAATAGTCATTCTGAAGTAGTCGACCAGGTCTATCTTCAATGGGACTATTTGTATGTGTAAAAATTACTAACTTGAGTAAAGTTTGTGAGATCAGGTCTGTTGAGGCTCAGCTGGGGTTTTCTAAGCATTGTCTAAGGTTCCTAGAATCCTTTCAAGTACTCCTACTCTGAGTTTTAATTGAACATGTCACAGACATTTGAATTGTCACGGAGTAGTAACCCACAAAACCCAAAAACCAATGACATTTGAATTATCTAGTGTGAAATGAGGTTCTGATTCAGTAGGGTAGCTATGCACATGTGTAACTTTAAGTGTGTGAATAGTCTTCTTGACTTAAGCGAGACTATTCATGTGCTAAAAGGTATGCACATGCTTAAGCACCTTATTCCATTAGGGCCTGAAACCAGAACAAGAGCTTCAGTCTCTCTTAAATTTGAAACAGCTACTGGAATTGTCCAAGTTCCACATTTTAACTATGCAGAGGCAGAGTTCCATCACCTTCTAGCCTTGTATGTTACTCTGTGTCTATGTCTGTGTGTGTACATACACACGTGCACACGCATGAATGCTTCCAAACGAGAGTAGGAGTGTTCTATTAATCTTTGAAGTGAAATCCAAATGCTTTCATTGTGTCTGTGAAGATCCTGTCTAATTCTCTCCCTATCTCTGATCCCTTATAGAAGTGATGGGCAACCTGCAGCCCATCAGGGTAATCTGCTGGCAGGCCACTAGTCAGTTTGTTTACATTTGCATGGCCACCCGCAGCTCCCAGTGGCCACGGTTCACTATTCCCAGGCAATGGGAGCTGTGGGAAGCGGCGTGGGCCCTCCACTGCCTTATAGGGTAATGAAATCCAGGGTTACGCTTGCATGAAATACCTGTGCTTTGAAAGTGACTTACTGTAGCTCACTGCTTGATGGACAGAGCTCTGTAAACTAGCCTAGGAAGTTAGGTCAGTATAACTGCATCATTCAGGGGCATGAAAAATCCACATCCCTGAGTGCCGCAGTTAAACTGACCTAACCCCCAGTGTAGCCAGCACTAGGTTGACAGGAGAATCCTCCTGTCAACCTAGCTACTGCCTCTCGGGAAGGTGGATTACCTTTGCCACAGGAGAACTTCTCCTGTCAGCATAGGTAGGTCTGCACTGAAGCACTGCAGCTTTTGGTATAAGTGCAGCTGCAGCATTTAAAGTATAAACAAGCTCGGAGACTTAAACTTAGAAGTTTCTCATTTCAGAGTTTCTGTAACAGTGCTAGGAATAGAATATATTAACATTTAATATGAATTAAAGTATTGATTGTCTGCCTGAAGATATTGCTCAAAGTCTATTGTGTTTCAAATCATTTTTGTGTTGCTCCTCATATCCAAAGGAAGAAGAAGGCAGATTCAAATTATTTCTGGGAAAGAATGCAATGTTCAGTGCATCTCATACTGTCCAATGCACCAATATGCTAATCATTCACCTGCAAAAGCTTTCAAAATACCATTTTTAGAAGAAATAATGAAACTCCATTCTAAGATTATATCCACCTGTTTTAGATATGTTTTATGAAACCAGCTTTGATTTTCATTGCAACTCCTTAGAACCAATGGAAGTGATAACAAAGGGGTATTTGTACTAACTTTTTATTGGAACTGATTATTTTCAGCATTCCTGCTGCTATAAGAGAAAAAGTGTCAAAATAGCCACTTTGTCAAATTGGACTACATGTGCTGGACACTAGGGGTTTATTGTTTTGTCTGCACATCTTACAAAGTATGACACATCAAAGGAGGCAAATACATGTGTAACAGTGTCCCAGGGTAGGAAATGAAGGCTATTGAAAGGATCTTTTGTCATTTTTTCACCTTTATGAGATCCAGAAGGAAAGTTAATTCAGATATTCTTTATGGGAAGCAAGCTGAAAATACACCTTCTATTTAACAAACCATGCACACTTTTTTTCCAGTTACAATTCTACCAGATATTTATTTTCAAAACTCGTAGGCTGAAGGCATTGATTAATATCATTGTAGTCAAGGGTTTCTCAACCTTCTCAATGAATCAAAACATTATCAGCAATAATCAATTAACCAAAAGCTCATCATATTCAAGTAAAGATAAACCCGACAATGACAATGTGTGGGTTCAGAATTTTTCAGTAAAGTTTAGTGATCCTTAAAGGTGACATGACACCATTTGTGATGGCTCACTGATAAGAGAAAGAGAATATTGATTACCAGCCATTAAATCAAATCATGGCATGCAATCAACACAAATTCAGAGGGATCCATCCTTCTTGGCTATGAATAATATAGGGGTGCTAGCTTGGAAGGTGGAGGAACAAATAAATACCTTCCTCAGTCTTTTTTCTAGGTGCTCCCACAGGGCCTGCAACTGGCTCGGAGGGAGCATAAATGCATCTGAATGGAAACTCCATTCCCAGATGGAGTTCAATAGGGAAGTCATGACTGTAGTGTAATGGTAGGATGTCCACCTTCTGTGTGCTGAACTCCTTATTGAACACCATTTTTTTGGCTGGGATCTTGCTTGTGGCTGGGTCCACTATTTCTTTTTCTGGAAGTCTTGGGGGTTGGAGCACATCACATAATGTGGTGAACTCTGGATGGTGGCTCAGAGGACATTCTTGTTGGCACCTCAGTGACTTGAATATCATTGTCCTTGATTGCCAGTGGATTAGGAGGTTGTGGACATTCCAGAAGGGACCTCCATGTCATTTAGCTCCCTTCCTCCCTATATCTGTCCTTTGTGGGCTACTCAAACTGCAAACTGCCAGGGCAACCTATCTAGTGGTGGAACCAGATCTTGTCTTCTGGTTGCAGTGGCAGTTTGGAGTAGTGATGAGTGTAGATCCAGGAGTCAGCCACTGGGATGAAGCTGAAGATGGAATAAGGGTTGAGGAGCCAAGCCCAAGGTCTGAACTAGTCAAGATTGGGGGCAGAGCAGGAATGCAAAGACTATACTGGAGTGGACAGCAGGCAAGCCTGGAGTGAAGACTGGAGGAGGTACCGGAGCTAGGACTGGAGGCATGGTGGAGCAGGACTGGAAACAAAAGCAGGGAAAGCACACTGCAGGCATAGTACAAGTTGAACAGCCACTGTGCTGCTGCCACTGCAAAGCTCAAGTAGCAGGTCGCAGGGCTCTCCTGCCCATTCAGGAAGCACTCCTGCTTGGAGACGTCTCATTGGGCCCAGGTGCACTTGATGGGTTGACTAGCAGCCAGCTGTGTTTCTGACAGAATTATGCTATGCAGAATAAGGGCACATGTCTCCTATTCAGTAGTTCCATGCCAAGATTTACTTTATCTCAACTACAAACAAAATAAATCAAATATTAAGTATATAAATCAAAGTACAAAGCATTTATCATTATTGATAACTTTTCATTAATCAATCTTAGTGTTCTTTAGTAAGCTTTATTTCACATCTCTACAGAGACAAAATGGCTATATTTGTTAGATATGTCATTTACTGAGGACTATTCACCTAACTTCAATTGATACACTAGGCCCTGTTCCAAAACTCACTGAAGTCAATGGGAATGTTTCCAACTAATTCAATGGCCTTTTGGTCAGGCACATAGGCCCAGATGGAGTTAGATGGCTAAATACCCTTGAGAATCTGGGCTGTACTGCTCAGGGTTTTGAAGCTGACCACATTAAATTCTAAATCTTGAAGATTTTAATGGTCTTCAAAGAGGTTCACATGGTCAGATACTTACATCAATATGACATCCCAATGACTTCACTGGATCTTCACTTTTGTGGATCTGACCTATAGCTTATAATGGTCTTGCTTTTGGGAAACTTATTGTTGTTCCACGCACAAATAGGTATGCCAGGTGTCCAGTTTTCTACCGGAATGTCTGGTTGAAAAGGGACCCTGGTGGCTCCCGTCAGCACTGCTGACCAGGCCACTAAAAGTCCATTCAGCAGGACAGTGGGGCTAAGGCAGACTCCCTGCCTGCCATGGCTCCTCATGGCTCCCAGAAGCAGTGGCATGTCCCCCCTCCAGCTCCTATGCTTAGGGGCAGCCATTGGGCTCCAGATGCTGCCCCTTCCGCGAGTGCCAGCTCCGTAGCTCCCATTGGACAGGAACTGTGGCCAATGGGAGCTGAAGGGACGGCGCCTGCGGATGGGACAGCGTGCAGAGTCACCTGGCTGTGCCTCCATGTAAGAGCCAGAGTGGGGGCGGAGGGATGCTGCTGCTTCTGGGAACTGCTTGAGGTAAGCGCCGTCCAGAGTCTGTACCCCTGATCCTCTCCTGTGCCCCAACCACCTGCCCCAGCCTTGATCCCCATCCCACCCTCTGAACCCTTCAGTCCCAGCCCAGAGCACTTTCCTACATCCCAAACCCCTCATCCCCAGCCCCACCCCAGAGTCTTCACCCCCAGCTGGAGCCCTCACACACACACCTGCATCCCAACCCCTCAGCCTCAGCCCAGATCCCCCTCCTGAAACCCAAATTCCTCATCTCTGGCCCCACACCAGAGCCTGCACCCCCAGCTGGAGCCCTCACCCCTTGCCCCAGACCGGAGCCCCCTCCTGCATGCTAAACCCCTCATTTCTGGACCCATCCTGGAAACCACACCCCCATCCACACCCAAACCGCCTGCCTCATCCCAGAGCCCCTTCCCATACGCCAAACCCCTCAGCTCGACCTCCCAGCCTGGAGCCCCCTCCTGCACCCCAAACCCCTCATCCCTGGCCCCACTGCAGAGCCCACATCCCCAGACGCAGCCCTCACTCCCCCATACCCAACCCCCTGCCCCAGCCTGGAGCCCCCTCCTCCACCCTAACCCCCTCATTTCTGGCCCCACCCCAGAGCCTGCACCCCCCCTACACACCCCAACATCCTGCCCCAGCCTGTAGCCCCTCCCCCCACACTCCAAACCACTCAGCCCCAGTCAGGAGCCCCCTCCCTCACCCTGAACCTCTGATTTCTGGCCCCACCCCAGAACCCCCACCCCCAGCCCAGAGCCTGTACCCCCTCCAACATCCCAACCCCTTGACTCAGCCCAGAGCCCCCTCCCATACTCCAAACTCCTCAGCCCCATCACACATCCCAGAGACCCCTCCTCCACCCCAAACCCCTCATCCCTGGCCCCATCCTGGTGCCCTCACCGCCAACTGCAGCCCTCACCCCCTCCCGCACCCCAAGCCCCTAAGCTAGCCCAGTGGAAATGAGCAAGTGAGTGCGTGTGAGGAGAGTGAGCGGCAGAGGGAAGGGGGAATGGAATGAGCAGACGTGGGCAGGGCGGGACCTCAGAGAAGGGGCGGGGTAAGGGGTAGTGCAATGGTGTTCTGTTTTGTGCTAGTAGGAAGTTGGCAACCCTAAGCATAAATATGATTAGTGAATTATGTCTAAGGAATCTTATTTTACAGTTTAGCAATGAAACAAACAATGAAATGACAGAATTTAAAGAGAAGATTATTTTAGTTTTTCAAATTCCACTTCCGGTACAAGTAATAAATGAGAACACAGTGGGTAAAATATTTAATTTATCGCTTGAAAGACTTGTTTCTGCCAGCTCTGACAGTCTCTCTTTTATCAATTAGCATTCGTCCATTGTGCTCTGTCACACCTAGCAGACCTCTGACCAGCTGTAAAGATGTTATTGCAGACAAGTTTGATCTCTGTATCTACAATATCTCACTCCTTGTCTACAGGAACTGACCCTTGACTTTGTTAGCTCTTGCACAAAGAGAAACTAAAATTAAACTAAGCATATGACTCACTAAAAATATACCCTGAACAGCTGATTTCTAGTACAAGGACAGAAATACTGGAAAACATGAGGAAATCCCCACTTGAGGAACTTAGCAGCAAGTTTGTTTTCTTTCTAAGTTGCCTGGCTTTCTCACTGGAAAACTTTCAAAATACATTTCCTTTTCTTTTAGTATCATTTGAGTATTTGGTAACTGTATATGAATTGATGCTTTGAAAAAAGAAAATAAAACTTTGCACAGTACATTTAAAGACTAACATAATGAAATACCGTTAGGTTTTAAAGTGGTCTTTGATGAAAACTATCCTCATTAGCTGATCAAATACAATAAAATTCTGTTTTCACTGGTTTATATTTTGAAAGGCAGTTTATTTTGACCAAGTCTATGTTTCTTTTTAGTTACAATACACACAAAGAAGGTATTTTGTTTGCATAACAAATAGGGGAATTGCTATTCTTCATTCAAATGCCTAAAGTCACATGCAGACAAGGGTGTTTGTACATGAACAAGAGTGACTCTTCATTATTCCTCTTTGGTTTTTGGTCTTTATTGTGCTTGTCAAAGGTTATGTCTCGAGGTTGCCCCATTGGGCTGAGAGTAGGTGCCTGATTTACCTCATACATCATTCTCTGGGCAGAACAACCCTGTGGTCTGATTCTGGTGTATGGAGTATAGCCGTACATCTTGGCAAAACTGCCCCCTTCTGGGAGATATAAAGCAGGTCAAAGAAGAGAAAAATACTTCCACAAGGGCCCTCTTCCTCATGGAAAGGAGATGGCCTAGTCTTTCAGGCCCTGCAGGCAGTTTTGGATCCTATTCTTCTGCATGGCTGAGGGTCCAGGTCTTAGTCTGAGGGACTTCAGCAGCAATAACAAAAAAACAGCCCACCTTCTTCAGAGGGCTTGGGCAGGTGGTGTTCTCAAGTCATATGCCAGTTAGTATCACACGGCCTCGGTCTGGGAGCCTTGGTCCCTAGCTCTGCTTGCTTATGAGTGCTGCCCTATTTGCACTGAGTTCTTCCCTTTCAAGAGTGCACCCTCAGGCTTGCCAAGGCTTACAGGTGTGGCAAGTTGCAGCTGATGGTGACCACATTTGGTGCTAGTGTAATACAAATAATAAAAATAATAATCCACAGATAATGAGTGTATTTTCCTGAATGCATTAGCCCAGCCACTATATAATAGTTCATGATTTGGAGGAAGTGAGACTGCTAGAGGCAGTAAAAAAACAGTGGAATCAGAAAGCTTGAAAAAATCTAACTAGATAGTTAAATATGTGATCATCCATCATCAGGGAAGTGTGATCTAGATGGAATTATCATGAGGTGGGTGCACAATGTGTTGAAAGACCATACTCAAAGAGTAGTTACCGTATCAATGGTTTGCTGTCAATCTGGGAGGGCATATCTAGCGTGGTCCCTCAGGAGTCTGTCCTGGATTGGTACTATTTAATATTTTTATTAATTATTTGGATACTGAAGTGGAGAACAGGCTTATAAAATTTGAAGAGGACATCAAGCAGGGAAAGATTGCAAGCATCTTGGAGGACAGGAATAGAATTCAAAACAATCTTGACAAATTGAAGAACTGGTCTGAAATCAACAAGATAAAATTAAAGATAAGTTAAAAATCAAAAGCACAACTACAAACTGGGGATTATAGTGGGTCACAGACTGAATATGAGTCAACAGAGTGATGCAGCTGTGAGAAAGGCTAATATCATTGTGGTGTGTTTGTACGGAAGACATGGAGGTAGTTGTCCCACTCTACCTGGCACTGGGGAGGCCTCAGTTGAAGTACTGTGTCCAATTCTGGGCACCACATTTTAGGAAGGATGTGAATAAATTGGAGAAAGTCCAGAGGAGAGCATATTATGGAAATTTGACCTACAAGGAAAACTTAAAAAAACCTGGCCATGTTTAATCTTCACAAAAAAAAGAGTAGGAACTTGACAACTCTCCAAATATGTTATGGGCTGTTATAAAGATGATGGGGATAAATTGTTCTTCATATCCACTAAAGGTAGGACAAGTAATGGGCTTAATCTGCAGCAACACAGATTTAGGTTAGATCTTAGGGAACTCTTTCTAACAATAACGGTAGTCAAACTGTGATCGGTTTCCAAGGGAAGTTGTGGAATCCCCATCATTGGAGGTATTTAAAAAGAGGTAGGGAGAGTCTAGGTTTACTTGGTCCAGTCACAGCACAGTCTGGACCTCGTGACTTGTAGGCCCCTTCCAGGCCAATATTTCTATGATTCTAAGCAGCATAGGAGCAGCACAAAACCAAAGGAAAGTCAATGGTTGAATTAAATGTCACTCTGATATAGTACATATTTGAGCTCTAAACTCAAAAGCAAAGTTTAGAATCAAGATATATTTTCAGACCCACATGGGTCTGAAACTAAAAATAATGTTCTCATACTTCTGAGAGCTGAATCTATTGTGTTTTGCACAGGGCCAGTCCCATCCTCACAGGGCTGAGTTCTCTGCCGCTAAAATACTCCCAGCCTCGGCTCAGAACTGAGCCTATGGCATAAGCACATATCCTCTCCTCCCCCACAGAAATACATTGTGATGACCCCACAGCACTAGGGTTAGGCTGATATGCTAATAATGGCAATAGAGCCTCTTTTAAAAAGAAATTAGGAATATGGACAGGAATCAGTTTGCATCCGATAAATCTAGAAAGAACTATTTCAAAGTCTCAGCACTCTTTTAGACATGACTTATATATGATTTCATTGTGTCTTAGGAAACCATTGGGGAAGGACAAGAGAAAGGCATCATCCATTCAAGCCAAACTGGATGGATTCAATAGGCCAATTTAGAGTACTTGATGCTTTTCATGAGCCTGCCTAGATCTCTAGGGGAGGAGGAGCAAAGGTCTTGGTCAAAGACTGAGCAAGAAATGATGACAGTTTTGAATTGCCCATTGCTGAATTGAGCTATATAATCTGAACATTCCCAGTTAATGTCTTCAGGATCCTCAGGCTTCCAAGACTTGTGCTTTAATGGTACCTACAGAAGGCCATTTGAAACTGACTTGTATCCAAAAAAAGTATTTAAGAATTTCGGGTCATTGTACAGTCTGAAACATTGGCAAACCTGCATGCTGTACTACTGTTTATCGCTATCTAATCACAGTGATACAGAATTAGATATATTTTGAAAGGGAGCAAAGTGGGATTCTTTGTAGAACAAAGGCAGATATGCAATCACTATTTCGGAGTTTCTTGGGGCATTGTGCAACTCATCATAAATATGCTATAAACCTATTTTTTATATGAGCTATCAAAATACAAATCTAATAAAAATGATTGCTGAAGAGACAAACTCCTGCTCCACATAAGAAGGAAGAAAATGGGGAAATTTCTAAATATGTGGCCTAAAAAAAATCTTGGCATGGGGCGATGTGAGGTGGCAGTGTGAGAAGAGCCTTTTCGGGTAATGTTTAAAAGTGGAGAAGGCTAGAAAGATGGTAATGCTTACCGAGTCAATCCTCAAGAATTACTGGGGAGATATGACCTCCATTACGAACAATGACATGATCCTGAAGTTGGATGATGCAAATGGATCCTTGCCTTTGTGCAGTGCTCCCTGGCTGAACATAGGGCTCCACATGGATTAGAGCCACTACATTCTATATTACTTAGATGTACCTTATTATCCTGGCATTTTGCCTTATTATCACTACCTGGCAGGGATTCACAACTGACCCAGTTCTATTATTCATGAGTAGGTCATGGAAGTCATGGATTCTGTGACTTCCTGCACCCTCGGCGACTTCTGCAGCAGCCAGTGTGGCTAACCACAGGGCTGCTCAGACAGCCCTGAGGACAACCACACCGGCTGCTGCTGGAGTGGCTCTGCAGCCAGTCACTCGGGCGCCCCACATCCAGTTGCACCAGCCGCTGCTGGAGCAGCTCGGGGCCAGACGCACTGGCCACTGCTTTGGCAGCCCCGGGCAGCTGGCTCTGGGGACCACCCAAGCATCAGCTGGTGTGGTTGGCCCTGGAGACTGCTTGAGCAGCAGTCCCGGGGGCAGCTGGAGAATCTGCCTCTCAGTGGCTCCCAGTGGCAATCCTGGGGTGGCCGGAGCAGCAGCCAGCTGGAGCAACAACGGGGGCCCCGGGTCTTCCCCCCGTGGCGGCTGGAGCAGCAGTGGGCCCCCCGGGGCTCCCACCCCACAGCTGATGCTGCAGGCCCCCCAGGCTCCCACCCTCCAAGATTCAGTCAGAGGTATTTATGGTATAGGTCATGGACAGGTCACAGGCCGTGATTTTTTGTTTCTTGCCCGTGACCTGTCTGTGACTTTTGCTAAAAATACCTGTGAATAAATCATCACCTTATTCATGAGGAGTTAGTTTTGCACTTCATTTTTACGCTGCAGATTGATGTCTAGGGTGCCGTGTGTTCAGGAATCAAGTTCTGTCTGCTCAGTAAAGAAATGCTCAGTAAGCCCTGCTTGTTTTTTTGTGGGAAATAAATAGTTCCATTTCCAAACTGCTTCAGAGGCAAATTGGTGTTCTCACAGCAGTGAAAGTGTTAACAAAAGGGAGAGAGGCTTGTGATTTTACTCCTCTGCATTTTAGTATCAGCCTAATGTTCCCAATGGATGCAGCTGCATTGAAGGCCAGAAATGGCTTCAGTAACGAGGAGGGGGAACAGCAAATAAAGCAGAGTCTGTAAACGTCAATGAAGAATAAAAGCAAATAAAAAAGATGCTGAGTTTTATGAGTGTGCCAAAAGATATTTTTGCAATGGGGTTTTCATTTCCTGTTATTCTGCTGGCCACACCAGGGACAGAAGTTTGGTTTTTGGGGGAGAAAAAAAAAAGAAAAAAAAAAAAGATTCACCGTACAAATGCCAAGTTACACAATAAATTCAAGCACTTTACTGACCATACTATTCAGCTGCTGGCAGAGAATTCAGCTGTGGTTGGTTGTATGTGAGATAAATTAGGGCTAGATGTTTTTGGAAAAATGAAACTTGCAAAGTAGGTTGTGACTTGGACTGCATGCCCATCCAGAGTAGTAAAAGAGCGTAACAAGCCCATTTATTCTTTAACCCATCTGCATGGCTCTAGGAGTAAATGGGCATTGCCTACCTTATTATATCCCTGAAGCAAGTAGATGGGGAGCGGGTGGAGCATTGGATCTACATCCTTTTCACTTCCTAGCCAGTGCAGCTGAGGCAGCACCCAGTGGGGGCAAGCAGGGTCAGAGAAAAAGAGGAACTTTAGCAATATGCTGCTGCTATAGTCCAAAAGTAAATTACTACCCTTGAGGAGAATTGGTCAAAAAACATTTTGACTGGAACTTTTTTCAGCTAAAAATGCAGATTTGGGTTGACTGAAACATTTTGTGAATTCATGTCAATTTTGCCAAATTGTTTCAGTCAAATCCCACTCCACCCCCCCCCCCCCACACACTTTAAATAAATCCAGAAAGGTGCAAAACATTTTGACTTTTCTATGTGAAAAGATATTTGTTTCAAAATTTCCTTTACTTGTTAAAAGGAAAATGATGCTTAAAATCAAAATGGTTCATTCTTGGTTGGTTGTTTTCAATCTGAAACAGAAACAAGTTTTCAGAATTTATCCTAATAATAAATAATAATAAAATTATAATAATAATTTTAAAAAACCATTTGCACAGCTCTCCCCTTGGGTCATGTAGAACAGGGTGACTCTGGGATATGTCTGACACACGACGCCTCCAGTGCTATTTCTGGGGCCGGGGCTGCTCAGGCTTGTGCCAAAACTCACAGTCTAGCTCTAAAGCTGGAAAAGGCATTCAGAGCTGCTGCCGACATGAGCCGTGGGTTCCACTGATGACATTGCAGCGCACAGCGTTACACCGGAGCATCATCCTTGGCCAGCATGAAATGACTTAATATACAACAGGTGCGATAACTGACACATTTGTAACACTTTTTGAATGTGAAACATTTACAGAGTCTGTCACTTTGCCCTTTCACCCAAGTCTCTTTTAAGCCGCAAAGAGTTCTGTAAATAGCAGTTACTTCACACAGTTCTAATAATCCAAATGATTTTGTTTTGTTGCCGTGAATTCCAATCTGCTTATTAGTGGTCAAATGAAATATTTTATTTTCCAAATTGCACATGAGTTATTTAAGATTCTAGTAAAAACAAACAAAAAATCTTAACTAGAGTTAAATTAGAAAAGAAAAACCTGTATAAAAGAAGCTATTCCTCCTGGGACTGAATTCTTTCTTTCTTTCTTTTTTTAAATAGACATTATAGGAGGAAAAGACTTGTAGTGTTCTCCCAGAACTATTGAAACCAGTGGAATGATACCAAGGAAAACTAAACATTACTCATATCAATTAAAGAACAAACAGGTGAGCAGGGGTCAAAGTATTTATTCCAGATTTCTAATAACAGAACGAAGATAAAAAATTAGGTCTTAGATTTTGACTTTAGACTCAGTCTATCCATGTTAGGCTACATCTATTCTGAGCTCGAGAGCTTGTGCACATATACTTGTAATAGTGTCAGGGCCAGGCCATGGGCAGCCTGGCCTAGGGGTTAGCATCAGGCACAAGCCAAAGGTCCAGGAACCAATGACAAGGAATCAGGCTGGATTGGGAGGCCAGGAAATCTAGACTAGACAGATACTGGGGAACAGGGATCAAGAGTCAGGCCAAGTCAGGAATTGGTAAACACA
The DNA here is from genome assembly GCF_020497125.1 of Mauremys mutica. NCBI lineage: Eukaryota > Metazoa > Chordata > Testudines > Geoemydidae > Mauremys > Mauremys mutica. Next base: position 269,956,286 of record NC_059073.1, read on the forward strand.
GACTAGCAGACCATGGCAGAGTGAAGCCCAGTTGTAAAAACTTCCTTTTTCCTCCCCTGGTTTAAACATGGGCTGCAGCCCAATCAGAAGTTTTGGAGCTCTCCCAGTCAGAGTGCAGGCAGGGCTTGTGCCCCAGCTGGGCTTCATGGACTCCGGTCCCACCTGCTGTCTGTGAACTGCTAGGTGGACGATTGGAGTGTGATGACTCCCATGAGCACAGGTTTGAGACTTGCAGGGCCTGACATCTAGCACTAGTATAAGTACTGTGTAGCCGTGGTAGCATGGCTTAGTCGTCCCAGGTATGTACCCACCAGTTTCAGCTGGGTTTGTACTTGGTATAACTAAGCTGTGCCTCTACTGCCATGGCAAAACTACTATTTATACTGACACTAATTTGATTAGAGCTCGTTTGAGTAGGTGTACACAAGCATGGGAATCATACCCCAAGGTCGTAGTGAAGACATAGCGTTAGAAACTTATCTGGCCCCCATTACCATAGTGTTTGAGTACCTCAGAATCTTTAATGTATTTATCCTTATGATACTTGCGAGGTACCTGAGTGTTATTATTCCCATTTTACAGACAGAGAACCGATGAACAGAGGCTAAGTGACTTGCCAAATGCCATACAGGGAGTCAGAGTCAGAGCAGGGGCTCAAACCCCAGTTTCAAGCTAGTGTGCTAATCACCAATCATCCACCACATCAGGGGTTATCATTTGCTTCCTTCTTGCTCATAGGGAGGGGTCATTTATTGCTATTCTCTACCCACAGTAAACTATTACCAATCCCTGCCCTTTGCACCTTTAGCTCCATCTATTCCATATGCCTTTGCCACCGACCTTCTTGCTGTGAGGGAATAAGTGGAAAAATAGTCTACAGGCTTGGGCTCAAGGGTCAAGTAGCCCCAGATGTAAAGTGGAGGTGGAGGGTTCTTATTCACTTCTGCAAGAACATAGTCCAACCAACAATCTAGCCCCTATTGGATGGCTGCTTAGTGATTGTGACACGTGTCAGTGTCAAAAGGTTGGGCAATGCATAGGGTTTAGGGCACAGCTCTGCCAGGCTACATGCTGGTTTAAGGGAAAAGAAATTGCAAGATGCTGCCTTAGCCCACTACATGGGCTACCTGGATTCCTACCTAGTAGGCAGAGATGAAGGATGATCTAGTTGTTAGGCTCGTAACCTAGGACTTGAGAGACACAGGTAAAATTGCCTCACTCCACTACAAACTTCCTGTGTTACGAGTTACTTAGGGACAGATTTTTAAATGCATCTAGGCCCTTAAAGATGCATATAATCACCTAGTGGGATTTTCTAAAGCACCGAGGTGCCTAACATCTATTGAGCACTATAATAAAATGAAAGCTGCATTACAGTCAATGGCAGATACACAGCATGGTTTCCTCTCAGCACCATTGTTCAATATTGGCATTGATTGATTGATGGATAAGCTTGAGGGGGCAGCTGTTGGTGATGTCAAGCTGAGCACCCTTCTTTTTCAAGAGCCTGAATACATCAGTGACATTGTCCTGTTGGCTCGGTTTGGTGAATTGCTGTAGTTGGCGACTGATCTGGTTGGGCAAGAAGAAGCACATATTGGTCTGGTTATTAATCCGGATAAAACCAAATCCCTGGCCATTGCCATCAAAGAGCCTCCAGCTCCAGATTACAACCGGCTCAATATTAACCTGTATGGATGGGCTGTCAAGCAGGTGGCAGCTGTCAAATATTTGGCCAGCATCATAGACAGTGCTGGAGGACGCTTGAAAGATATTGATGCTCATATATCAGCAGCTGTTGCCATGTTTCCTGCCCTTTAGTGGCCTCTGTCATCATTGTAACATCAAGCTTTTCTACAAAGCTGCAGATCTATAGAACCACAGGTAAAGCAACACTGTGGTATAGAAATGAAACGTGGTCCCTGAGCAGGGCCGGCTCCAGACCCCAGCGCGGCAAGCACGCGCGTGGGGCGGCCCTTTCCTGGGGGGGCGGCAGGCTGGGCCGGCGGACCTTCCGCAGTCATGCTGCGGGAGGTCCACCGGAGCCCCGGGATGACCGGACCTGCCGAAGGCATGACTGCGGAGGGGGCGCTTGTCCCGCGGCTCCAGTGGACCTGCCGCAGGCATGACTGCGGACGGTTCGCTGGTCCCGCGGCTCGGCTGGACCTCCCGCAGGCATGCCTGCGGCAGCTCAAGCAGAGACGCCGGACCTGCGAACCGTCCGCAGCCGCGGGAGGTCCAGCCGAGCCGCGCGACCAGCGGACCCTCCGCAGTCATGCCCATGGGAGGTCCGCTGCTCCCGCGGCTCCGGGGCGTCTCCCACGCATGACTGCTTGGGGCGGCCAAAAAGGTAGAGCCGCCCCTGTCCCTGAGGAAGGCTGAAGAACAACAAATTGACATTCTCAGTTCTCATTGTCTCCCTCAGCTGCTCCGTATCAAGTGGCAGGGCAAGATTAGGAACAAGGATATTGGGAAGCCAAACTCAGCAACTGCCTCCATCAGCACTGGTTCAGTTTCAGTGGCTTTCTTGGGTGGACATTAAAAGACTGGAAGACCAACAAATTCCAAAGTGTGTGTACCAAGGAATGCCGCTACACATTGATGCCAACAGCTTTGGCAGTGCAACGAGATTGCCAGTGATGGACAAAATGTATATTCAATCAAACCACCTTAAATCCCTTATCTGATATTGATCCAGGTAGTGCTTGGTTTGCTAGGGGGGCACATCCCTTTGGTATTTGCCATGATGAAGACAATGATGACACCTTGCTGTGCAAGTAGGTAGGCACAGGAGTTCCAAGGGCTCTGCCCCGTTTCACCTCCTTCCAATTAGGGTGACCAGATGTCCCGATTTTATAGGGACAGTCCTGATTTTTGGGTCTTTTTCTTATATAGGCTCCAATTACCCCTCATCCCCTGTCCCGATTTTTCACACTTGCTATCTGGTCACCCTACTTCCAATAAACTGGCCAACACAGCTAAACTGGTGCGGAAGAGGGGAGTTATTTGTTGCAGGTGTAAGGCTTGCACTAGTGATTCCTTTTCCTCTGGAGAAAGGGAGAACTCAGGAACCAGACTGTGACTGTTAGAATCATTCTTGTTCCAGGCCTGCTACTGTGGCAGTTCAACTGCACACTGGTCCTTAACTCAGGGCTTGTGGGAAAGGTAATTGAGTCCTTAATGCCTAGGGTACAATGAAGTATTGGGATGAAGCATTCATCTTCAGGCACGCTTTCTGCAATCTTTTTGGAAGAAGGCCCCTTCTATCCCCTTCTAATTTAATGCTATAAAACAGAACAAATGACAAACCTGTGTGCAGTGTCATTTAATCTGCTTTCATTTAAAGAGGATTCCAGTTTTCAGCACTTGCACCAAATCATTAGATATTTGCCAGGCATTTTACATAGCAAAAGCAAACCTGAGAGGGAAAAAAAGATTTTTTTGCCTTGGCTTTTTCTGTTCACTTGAAAAATGTGGTTGGTTTTGTTTAACTGCAAGTGTCAGCAAACGTTCCCATTGCAAGATCCTGGCTCTGCTGTGTTTCATCATTGTTATGTGCCACAACCTCATTTATATCAATTCAAAGGATATACCAGAGCCCAGAATGCGGTTCGAGGGGATTTTTTCTATTGTAATAATATTAATTGCAATGGCTTATTATAAGCAGAAAACACATAAGTTAAAACACAGATTCCACAGTTTGTTACATACAATCAACTATAGGACAGATTCTGGAATCCTTATCATGCTGGGTAGTCCATTAGCACTACATAGTAAGTGAAATCCATATGTATACAGAAGGTCCTTAAAAGGTTATGCATCACTTAAAATTTCACAATATAGGCAAGTGGGAGATACCACCAATTTGGTCAATTTAATGTACCCATTCCACACAGATATGCACATCATACATTATTTGAAAGCTTATAATATCTACTCTAAGATGATGAATGATGTGATGCTGTCAAGTAGTGCTGTTACCATAGAAGTGAGGATAAACAATGACACCATTGATACATTAACATGACCACTTTGAAATATTTTCATTCATTTCAGTTAGTATAATGACTATTTCAAGACATTAAATTGAATTTCTTTGTGACCTTGAAGCATCACAACAACAATCTAAAGGGTAAAACAAAATCTAATACATGTTTACAGGTATCATTGAAATGTAAGAACTCTGGTTACATTTCTAGACATCATCATGGTCTTATTCATCAGTATGACCTCAGTTGAGAGTGCACATGTTTTCACATACTTCATTGTCTTGGCATGTACACAGTTCTGTGCAGGGAAGATTGTTCTGATTGCAGGCAGTTGATTGTGCAGGCACAAATAAGGTCTTTTAAAACCTCAGTTGCCATTGGGTCCTTGAAGAATAGAGGAAGTAGTTCATCATCCACATTTTTTCCATCCATGTTGCAATGATAAGCCAATATCTGTTTTTCCTATGTGCAAAGACATTCACATCTTTATTTGCCAACTCAGGTCTCTGTGAGTTTCCTTTTCTTTTTTTACTCTGGTCATACAACACTGTTACCAACTTCCTTTCTTCAGAAATTGCAGCTTCTCCATCCACTCTCTCCTAATTTGGCAAGCTCGATGAAGTGGTAATTTCCCTTCATTTTGACAATATTAAACAGATCCCTCCCTCACCCCAGCACCAAAGAGGGATGACAGAGTCACATCCTGTTAATGGATGTTCAACAGGAATTATTTTGCAGAAGTCAGGAATGAGTGCATCACAAATTGCATGCACAGGTATGAAGCGATGCTTGTCGGTTATACTGGTAATGGTGCCTGTTTCAATCCACATGTTATCTGTGTGTTCCATTTTTGGAAAGCAGTGAACAGGACCAAAACATCTGTATCAGATTATCTAATTACTATGGCTCCTTTGACATCAAGAAACCCAGAAGCCATATTAGCACAAAAAGCATGCAGAAACATCCTTCTGTCCACTTCCTGTTGAGTACAACTGTACAACTGTTGGGCTTCTTTGACACCTCTACTTTGTTACTTCACCACTGGGAAAGCCTAAACCAAGCAAGGATGTGTTAGGTAGTCTCCTACACTCTCAGGTGTATTTTAAACCATATATTGAGAGGAATGTTACAAGTGACTTCTTGTTGGATGCCACAGTTAGAAACTTTTTTCCATGGGGACACAGGTTGTCCATCAATCACCTGGTATTTCTTGCATCCAACATGGATCCTATCCAGCACTGTCTTTTGAAATTTTCATAGAATTGCTATTGTAATATCTGTCAAAGACTTTTATGATTGAATTAGCGTTGCTAAAGCCCTGCCTCAAGTACTCAGAAACCAATTCATCAAGTTTGTGGAATTTGTCTCCAGCTATCATTAGTATTACAGCTATGGCATCTCTGATGTATACTCTGGTTTCTTTGTTGCATGCTCTTAGCTCATGGATTCTCTCAACTTGAACTTCTAGCTGATGCCCTAATTCAGCATAGAAGAGGGACATAGGCACAGGTCCTATTGGATGACTAAGAACAGTTTCCACTGACACATCACCTCTGCATCTCTCTGAGGGAAACAATTTCTGGACTGATAATTGCTGTAATTATCTCTCCTTTGCCAGACTTATATTTTGTCTTCTTGGCTCTGTCAGCAAGTGTTTTGATGCCAGATTTCTTGACTGGGCTGAAGAAGCTATATGTCACACCAGAATCAAATACACCTCTTACAAATCTCTCCATTTGTTCTTCACTAACATCTGCTATTTTCAGTAGAGACCCTTGTACATCTGGTGTTACATCAAGTCCAGTAAATATGTTGATAAGCACCTCTGGCTGTGTTTCAGGATTAAATAGTTTTGCCATATTGTTGATGACGTGGTTGGTAAGAACTGTAACATGGTCTTCATTCCTCTTCAATGCAGTGGCAAGGACTTGTTTGTAGACGTTATCTTCACTACTTGTTAGGTCACTTCCTTCTCTCACAGCTTTTGCATATTCATAATATGAAGCCATGTAGTGTCATCTCTGACATTATTACTGACCTGTGCATAAGTATCACTGAATTAAAGAGCTACAGTCTAGAATATTTCAAAGGTTAATACTGTATGCATAGGCAATTACAATGAAAACCTTCTACCAGGCAGACTAGATACCACACTGAATGGAGACAAGCTTACAAATGGAAAAGCATTACACTGGGAATTCATGTACATTTATATCTATCCACTATGCAGTACAAACTATGGGCATGCGATCTACTGCTACTGGTACACCACCTTCAGTATAAGGCTGATTTGGTTAGCAAATTTCAGTTGAAAGGATAAAAAGCTATTATAATCACTTGTGAGATATTTTGACAGTTTAGGAATATGCAATGTGTAAACGTTTCATGTTGGTTTATTGCAAAATGCTGATATTCAGCATTTTTATCACATGCTAAACAGCTTCATCGTTTTGGAGGAAAAAACTTGCCCATGCAAAACTAATACAAATCATTTAATATTTTGTCATTTGGTAGCTTTGACCAATAAACTCCACATTAGTGTTTTGAAATTAACTTAAATACTAAAAACTCAAGTCACAGCCCCATTGCAGTGTTTCTGGAACTGTGCAAAAAAAAAAAAAAGACAATTTTGGATGCCATTGTTTCATCTGCTTACAGCTTACAGGTCCACATTGTACTTCATCTAAACACACATAAAATAAGCTTTCAAGTGATATATGATGTGGCGGAGTGAAAAGTGGGTACATTAAACTTCAAAAATATGGCCCTTTGGGGAGAGTACCCGTACGCCTACCAGGGTTTAAATTGGAAGCAATGCACCTGCCTTGCCAGATGGTAACCCAGATTGCGGTTTTACAATCAGGGCCTATGTGTAACTATGTTGTTGCATTTCCAACTGATGGATACATCACGATAGTCACACGCTATACTACCTAGTTTATACATGAAAAAGCTGAAAAAAGCACCAGCGATAGAATGCTTTCTACATGCAAACACTACAGGACAAAGAGAATTAGATCAACAAGAAACAAACAAAACCATACCAAAAAAGTATATTATTTATAGGGGAAATTTACTACTAAGAGCTACAAAAGAAAATTACTACTGTAGAAGGAGAAGAGAGAAATGGTAAGATTAGTGGAACATGATCTTTACTAGCATTACTTAGGAGTTATGCTTTTTAGTTAAAAAAAGTTTTAAAAGTGGCACTCTGTGAGAGTAGAGATAAGATAAGAACAATTTTATTGAACCTACTAACTTATGAACAATGCTTTGTATTCATATCAATCAGTATCTACCATCATCTTTCTACTAACACTCTTTATATTACCTATTTATGTCGTAGACAATATGAACAGAGATCTATTTTATATAGCATCCTGTCAACCTTAGGAGTGGCCCCCAGCAAAATTCCAATCTAGGCAATTTCATGTTGATTGCTAACTTCTCCCTGCCTGTAATGTTTTCTCATACAGAAAGAGCAAATCTTATTTTATCCAGCATAGATGGCTTATTTCCTTATAAGGAAAACAACAAAGGAAAAAAGAAAGTGACTAGTTCTTCTTGTCAGAGACCAGGCCTAGTGGTTAGAGCAGGAGTACAAGCTCTGTTGCCAGATTCAAGGGTCACAGTCAGAGTGAGGAGTCAGGAATTGGAGTCAATGGTCAGAACCAGAGTCAGAGGTGAGATATCAGAGCCAGGAATCAGAGCTGATGGTCAGAACAAGGGTATCTGGATGAAGCATAGCAAGAGTAGGGTTAAGAACTAGCAGCAGCTATCACAGACATGGGCAAATGCTTTCCCTGCTGCTGGTGCTGGTCTTAAGGACAGGTCTGTTGATCCTAGGGTGACCAGACATCCCAATTTTATAGGGAAGTCCCAATTTGGGGGTCTTCTTCTTATATAGGCTCCTATTACTCCCCACTCCCATCCCGATTTTTCACATTTGCTGTCTGGTCACCCTAGTTGATCTCCTCAACCAGTCATGTGGTTTGGCCATCAGGAAGCTCCATTGCAGACCAGCTCTGCTTCTTGGACAGCCTGAGGATTAAGCGAGCAGGTAAGAAGGCTCATTGTGAGTTCTTACTCCTGACACAGCTCCTGAACTGAAACACAAAATGGTGTCTGCTATAGCACGGGAGACTGATCTACATTTAAAAAATGCAGTAGCTAAGGGGAGAGGTGGGGGAATAATCCCTCCAGTCCCCACACTGAAATTTCATGTGGCTGCGATGTTCTTATTTATTTCCTGTCTTAGGGCCAAATCTTGCCCTCGTTTAGGCACATATCTCCCAGTGAAGTTAATGAGAGTTGTGTGTCTGTAACTGATGGTGGAATCTGACTCCTGGATAGTGTTGCCCTGCACTCTCACTTCAGGGCAGAACAAGAGCACTAACCAGTGAAACACTCACTCTTAAGCATGGCAGTTCTGAAAAGAACATTCCAAGACTGAGTAATATTCATATGGAAAGGATAAGCTTCTTAGCGGGGCTGTAAGAAATGATTGTTTCTCTTGGCTGCTCAGATGACCCAATTAGGCTGAGTCACCAAGAGCATTTCAAAGCCATGCTGACGATTCCAGTCTAGAATCAGACTAATATGAATGATGACTTCCTTCCAGGAGGGGCAGGTACATGTGTAAGAGAATACCTTTGCTCTCTCGGATGTTTCCCGGAAATATCTATTGTAACCATGTATGAGATGTCTGATGAGTCAGTTTCAGATCATGAAAAGCCACTGTTTGCCGTTTGGTCTCACTGAAACTGACATTATTGACTATTCCTTCATGTTCTACGTGCCACTTGTTGCATACACCCTAGTTACACTTGCACTATCTTCCATTGTACTTTACCCTTATTTAGTGGCTGTCAATAAAAGATTTCAAAATGTTCTATAAACATTAAATAACTGCACCTCACAACATTGCCTGCCAGGCAGGGAAGTGCTGTTCATACCATTTTCATAATGCAAAGAAGCCAACTTTTTCAAAAGTGACTACTGATTTTAGTTGCTACCATTCTCCGCAGCTTGAGACACCTTCATTTTCACAACGTAAGTCTGTGGGAGCTGTGGATGCTCAGCACCTCTGAAAATAAAGCCCAACGTGTCTGAAGCTAGGCCTGCCAAAAAAAGAAGCACCCTTAATCTGTGGTTACTTCTGAACATTTTTACCTAAGTGACTTGCCCAGCAAGTCAGTAACAGCTAAATACAGTATACAACCCAGTTATCTGACCCAGTTCCCTTCTCTAGCCACTAAATCTTAAGGCCCCACAAATGCAATCCCACTACAAGCTGATACATCTAACATTCTTTCCAAAATATCCATTTGTAGACTATTATGCTTTGCCAGTACCTCCTGTCTTCTGATTTCAGTAAGCGTCTCTTGGAACGCATGTCTCCTTGAAATATGCCAAAGTATATCTGTGGCATCATTCCAGGTGAGACTCGGGATTGTACTTTGAGTGAGTGTATCAGGAGATTCAAATTGGTTGCTAGCTGTTGGTTGCAGACTCTTTTTTAGGTTGTTTTCATTTGTTAGCTTTGGAATATCTTCTGGTTTTAGGATGGTTTTTTTTCTCCCCCCCCCCCCTGTTTTCAGATGGCCACTGAGGAATTTAGAGAGATTTAAAAATAAAATTAACTACTTCTGTATTTTGCTTTGATTTTACAATGCTCATTTCCTTTCCAGGTCATCCTTCAGTTCATTCAAATTGCACAGAATAACCTTTGGAAGCCAGTGTTAAATATTCTTTCAGCTTTTTCCCTATCTTTCTACAATCCATCTTGTTCAGTGTACAGGGTTGCCATCCATAAACTATAATCATTCAGACCAGAATTCCATAAGGCAAGAGCTTAGTTTTGATTAGAGATATGCTGATCTACTCAAACTTTAAGAATAAAATGTATTGAGCTCCCAGCAAAGTGCTCATTCAGCCATCTATTTATCTAGAGTAAAGTTAACTGGTAGTGGTCAGTTAGAATACTCCTCTGTCATCAAACAATGTAATTATTTGGGAATGTGATCTTTGGTCTTGTTTCAGTTCAAGTATGACAGGAAGCTTGTGTGTGTGTGTGTGTTTGGCATAGCTCTAAACCCATATAATCACTTATACAGTACCTGAAATCAGATTAGATTAGATTTAAAGATTTAAAGATTATAGTATAGTATAGTATAGGTAGTATAAAGTTAACTATGCAGATTCAGGCACAGCTTGTATATTGATTTTAGTGGAAATATTGTTCATTGTAATAAATCAAGTGCATACTCTAAGGTTAGGCACAATACAATCCATGCTAAGGTAAAATTGTAGTTCTTAGAATAACTGGGGCAGGTTTTCAGAGCTAAAACATTTAGGGATCTTGGGTAAAATTTTAGAAAGTGCTTAAGTGACTTAGGAGCCTAAGTCCCACTTTCAGAAACGAACAGACAGATGTTTAAAAGTACAGACAAGCACCGAGTGGGATTTTCAAAAGTGCCTAAGCAGGTTAGGAACCTATATCCCTATGGGAGTTAAGCACTTAACCAGTGTAGGCATTTTGAACCCTCTCCCCACCCTCTTAAGCACCTATCTGCATCTTTATGCACCTAAATACCTTTAAATATCTATGAAAATATGGCCCTTGATCACTTTGGAAAATTGCCCCCCACCACCCACACATATATAATTGCACATCATTTGTAGCCATTTGTTGGGTGACAGGGCTGTGATAGTCAGACACCCTTCACTATACTTTAAACAGCAAAACCAAAGTCAGTGCTACAGGGTGGGTGCTTCCAAAGTAACCCCATTTGTTACATTAGAGGCAGAAGGTTCAATTTAGTTATTAAGTTTCTGGTGAAAAATTAATTAACAAACATATAAACAAGATACATAAATGAATGTGTTCCATCTTCATAATAAAGAAGGAGTTATAGTCTTTATCCTGGTTAAAGGAAAGGTATTTTCTTCCCCAGACTTTTCTTTAACCCTTTCTGTGGATAAGCAGGGTGGAGCACTTAGCGCATACCACCTTTGGCTGTTTGCTGAACTTGCAGTGGGACCTATTAAAATCTCATGTACACATTTCCAGAAGAGAATCAAGTCCTAAGAATTTGGGAAAGGATCTTATCATCTTACTTTGAGCATCTCCCCAAAACATCCTTCTCACTAAGTAACTGCATCAAAGTAGCTTAGGGGTCATCTTACAGTTACAAACTATGTTTTTCCTCTTATCTCAAAACATGCAGTTTTTCCATACATAGATCTGAAATCTGTGTTACTGACTGCACTGTGAGCCTTAATAATCCTTTAGCATAAGTCATCTCAAAACATACTGTGTATTGGTGTATGCTATAACTACTGTACTGCTATATTGCACACACACTTTATTTCATAGCTAGATATAATCCTCTCATAGTTCAAGACATCAAGCAGTTATTTCGTTTTTTAATTAACTCTGCAGTTTAGATAAGAAAACTAGGCTGGAGCATGTTTGATCACATACATCATCCTCAGCACTGCACAGAGAGATACAAGTCAAAAAGTTTGCTGATCATCAGCGCTCTCAGAGGACACTATGTTCTCACTTGCTTCCCCTGACTGTGACTCAGTATTGGATTTTTTGCTCTTGTCAGCAAGTGAGTGGGAGAAGATTCTTTTGACTGGGTGAAGCTGAGCGTGAATTATAGGCAGGAGTTAAGCACAAACCTGAAGTACAGTGCCTCCTGCAGTCTCTCTTCATGGGGTTGTTGCCTAGACATGGATTGCAGGAGCAGACCCATTATATGCAGAGCTTTATTCCTTCTCATGTCTACAATAGATCTTTGTTTGGGGCCCAATCATGTGAATGGTCCTTGCAAATACCAGTGGCCACTCATGTGAGATAGGGAGAATAGGGCTTACTGGAACAGGACCTTGGTTTCTCAATAGGTGGTTTAATAAAAGGAGAAAGAGAGAAAAAACTCTGTGTTCTCTAAAAATCAAAAGTCTCTTAAATACAGCCAGGGTCTTGGCCATTATTCTAGCACCAAGAAGCTAGAGAATGGCCCTAAAGAATCCAGGAATTTCCTTGGTGTAGAGGGAATCCTTCAAGTAATGTAAAGCCAGCATAACTCACTCGATGCCACCCACTCCCCAGTGCTTCTCATATGGGATTTGCTGGGGGCAAGGAGAGACATGCTAGAGATGGGCCCAAAACCACACAAGACTAGCTGAGCCCTGACTGATGACAGCTATAAATTATGTCAGGAGGCTGATTTGTTCCCTGGTGTCTCCAGGATTGAGGCAATAGGGAGCTGACATAGTGTCATGTTTCCCATTCTCTTCTGAGCTCATGCTCAGAGAAACTTACGATTCAGCACAAATTGTTTTAAAACAGTTTACTTGTTTTTGTTGGGTTTTTTTTTCTGCAAGTCAAGGACATTCACACTTGGGAATATTCATGTAAAATAATCTTTCATTTAGGTTTAAAGACCACCAATGCTATTCTGTTTGTGATACTTGTTTAAACAACTACATAAGATGTTCAAACTTTTGTTTACAATCGTTGACTACTAACTGTTTAATGTGTTATTATGAAGCAGTTTGGATTATGCTGCCAGATGTCAGCATTTCACTGTAAAGTCGTTCCTCCAAGTATAAAACATTGCTAATCTTACTAAAGGTCTTTTGTAAACTGGATTAGTAAATGTCTGGATTAGCAGCAAGAGCTGTACCACAGTAAGGGATTTATAAAAACATAACAGTATTCAGCAGAACAGTTGTGGTATGTTTGGTGAAACTGACCAAGCATGCAAATAGAACTGGGAAGAAGGTGAAATTTTTTTTAAAATGTTTCTCTGATTGTTCCTAAAGTTGGATTGGCCATTTTGGCTAAATTAAGAAACTATCTTGAACATTCCATCAAAACCTGATCCAAACCAAAACCATATTATTTTGAGGTTCAGAATTTTTTTAAATTAACTTTCTGTTTTGATTTTGCAACCCTCTGCAATTCCTGGGTTTGTGGGGGACTGGATGTGGAAATATTGAATTACCACAAGAAAGACTTTTTTCATATTATTTCAAAACCACACAAAATTTAAAAAGTAATAGAACTTTCATGAGAAATCCTTTTCAAGTGAGATTTCTAGCACATATTACACTGGAAAGATGTTCATGTAAACCTGCCTGATCCAAATATCTGAATGCTTAAAATTTCACCCATGAGCACTTTTCCTTATATTTCTCCCTTTCCCAATAGAATATCAGTTATAAACTTATCAGAAACAAGGATTTGCTCAACTCATCAATTTTAGGTCACACAAATGTTGGTGAAATTTATCAATTCAGTCAGTTTAATGAACTCTAAATTACAGATTAATTCTAGGAGGCTACTCCCTGTAGCCAGCTATTAAGGTGTTTCAAAGAAATATTAGGCAACTGTATGAAAAAATACAGGGCAATATTTATTTGATAAAACAATAGATTACAACAGAATCTCACAATGTATGTGGTACAAAATCATACACAAGAAAGAATGTGAAGGACAATGTGTATCATTCTTTTTCTTAGACTACAAGCAAATATTCAGTCTTAGGAAGAGGTGTGTGTTATTAATTTGGTTAAAAAGTTTCTGATAGAGAAGCCGTGTGAACAGCAGCAGAGTTTGCTTTCTGGCCTGGTCTTTGTTTGGAGTCAACCCTTGAGGCTGACTTACTGCCTAAGAGCTGAGCATTGGTGTTGGGCTGAGATTACTAAAAGAATGGACTGTTTGCAGACTGTTTGCCCATCTCTGTCTCAACCATACATTTGCATAACGATATAGGATTTGCTGCATTACTGCTCAAATTCAGTGGTGTCCTCTTATTGCCCTGATGTGCGATCAGGGACATTACGCATCAAATAGAGAATGTCTAGTAAAATAAGAGATGCCCTTTAAAATAAAGGACAAGTGTTCATCCTGCCTTTGACAACCCCAGCTGCCATTGTCTTTAGGGGTGGCATGCTGGCTCTTTCCTGCCCCTGGATCTTTACTGGTGAAGGAGAGCTGTTAAACACCACCACCTACTGTTTCTGTGAGGCATTATTGAAAATCTCTGGGTAAGGATAAAAGGGGTAAAAAACAAGGGTGATGTCATGGTAGAGGTCTAATACAGACCACCTAACCAGGAAGAAGAGGTAGACGAGTTTTTTTAAAAACAACTAACAAAATCATCCAAACTACTGGACTTGGTACTTCATGTCCAGTTGATGGGGAACTTCAACGACCGAGACACGTCTTGGGAAAATAATACAGCAGGATCCAAATCATTCAACAAGTTATTGCAATGTATTGGAGATTATTTTTTTTAGTTCAGAAGGTGAAGACAGCTACTAGTGGAAAGGCTGTTCTAGATTTGATTTTGACAGATAAGGAGGAACTGGTTGAGAATTTGAAAGTGGAAGGCAGCTTAGGTGAAAGTGATCATGAAATGGTAGAGTTCATGATTCTAAAGAATGATAGGAGGGAATACAGCACAATAGAAATAATGGATTTAAAGAAGGCAGACTTTAGCAAACTCAGGGACTTGGTAGGTAAGATCCAATGGGAAGCAAGTCTAAGGAGACAAACAGTTCAAGAGAATTGGCAGTTTTTCAAAGCGACATTATTAAGGACACAAGAGCAACTATTCCACTGAGTAGGAAAGATAGGAAGTATAGCAAGAGACCACCTTGGCTTAACTATGAGATCTTCAATTATCTGAAACTCAAAAGAGTCCTACCGAAAGTGGAAACTAGGTCAAATTACAAAGGGTGAATATAAACAAATAACACAAGTATGTAGGGATAAAATTAGAAAGGCCAAGGCAGAAACAAGACTAATCTAGCTGTAGACATAAAGGGTAACAAGAAAACATTCTATAAATACATAAGAAGCAAGAGGAAGACCAAGGACAGGGTAGGTTCATTACTCAATGGGTGGGGAGGGGAACAATAACAGAAAATGTTGAAATGGCAGAAGTGTTAAATGACTTATTTGTTTCAGTTTTAACCAAAAAAGTTAGTAGTGATTGGACATCTAACAGAGTGAATGCCAGTGATAATGAGGTAGTATCAGAGGCTAAAATAGGGAAAGAACAATTAAAAAATTATATAGACAAGTTACATGTCTTCAGGTCACCAGGACCTGATGAAAAACATCCTAACATACTTAAGGAGCTGACTGAGCAGATATCTGAGCCATTAGCAATTATCTCTGAAAAGTCGTGTAAGACGGGAGGTTCCAGAGGACTGGAAAAGGACACATATATAAAAAGGGAAATAAGGACAATGTGGGGAATTACAGACCAGTCATCTTAACTGCAGTACTCAGAAAGCTAATGGAGCAAATAGTTAATTAATCAATTTGCAGATACCTAGAAGAGAATCAGGTGATAAATAACAGTCAGCATGGATTTGTCAAGAACAAACCATGTCAAAACAACCTAATAGCTTTCTTTGACAGGGTAACAAGCATTGTGGATAGGGTGGAAGTGGTAGGTGTGGTATATCTTGACTTTAGTAGGGTTTTTGATACTGTCTCGCTTGATCTTCTCATAGAAAAACTAGGAAAATACAACTTAAATGGAGTTACTATAAGCTGGGTGAATAACTAGTTGGAAAACCACTCCAGAGAGTAGTTTTCAGTGGTTTATAGATAAGCTGGAAGGGCATATCAAGTGGGGTCCTGCAGGGATTAGTTCTGGGTCCAGTTCTGTTCAATATCCTCATCAGTGATTTAGATAATGGCATAGAGAGTATACTTATAAAGCTTGCGGACCATACCAAGCTGGTAAGAGTTGAAAGTGTTTTGGAGGATAGGATTAAAACTAAAGAATGGTTTGGACAAACTGGAGAAATGGTCTGAAGAACATAAGGATAAATGCAAAGTACTTCATTAAGAAAGGAACAATCAGTTGCACACATACAAAATGGGAAATGACTGCCTGGGAAGGAGTACTGCAGAAAGGGAACTGGGGGTCATAGTGGACCACAAGTTAAATGTGAATCGTCAGTGTAACACTGCTGCAAAAAAAAAAAAACATCATTCCGGGATGCATTAGCAGGAGTGTTGTAAATAAGACACAAGAAGTATTTTTTTTCCAATGTACTCCATGCTAATTAGGTTTGCAGTGAAGTATTGTGTCAAGGTCTTGGTGCCACATTTCAGGAAGGATGTGGACAAATTGGAGAGAGTGCCGAGAAGAACAACAAAAATGATTAAAGGTCTAGAAAACATGACCTATGAGGGAAGATTGAAAAAACTGGGTTTGTTTAGTATGGAGAAGAGAAGACTGAGGGAGAATGTGATAACAGTTTTCCAGTACATAAAAGGTTGTTACAAGGAGGAGGGAAAAAAATTATTCTCCTTAACCTCTGATGATAGGACAAGAAACAATGAGCTTAAATTGCAGAAAGGGAGGTTTAGGTTGGACATTAAAAAAATCTTTCTACCTGTCAGGGTGGTTAAGCAATGGAATAAATTGGCTAGGGAAGTTGTGGAATCTCCATCATTGGAGATTTTTAAGAACAAGTTCGACAAACACCTGTCAGGAATGTCTAGATTATACTTAATCCTGCCATGAGTGCAGGGACTCAACTAGACGACCTCTTGAAATCCCTTCCAGACCTACAATTCTATGATTTTATGATTATGGGTGGCAATCAGATTCTCCTCCAATTCCACAGTTGAAGAAGCAAGAATAATTTCTTTATTTCCACTGACATCACTTGACTGCCCTTTGACTGACCCCTGGAGGTGGGATGCCCCAGAATGCATTGCACATAAGAAAATTCCAGAATACTGTGTAGGCTAATTGAACCTTGGTGAGTTTCAAGCAGTCCTGTTGAGACCAAACTCTGAATGTGATGTATTTTATGTAGTCTGCTTTTTATTCATAACTCCCAGTAAACTTCTTTGTAGTTTCTACTCAGCCAAACTAATTTTTTTTAAATGAGCACTTAAAATAACTCAGAATTGTTGAACAAGTTGTTAATTATTCAGACAGAGCCAGGTAGCCCTTTACTTCAGGAAAGCAAGGAAGTATTACCATATCATAGCCTCTTCCTGCTGTTTTTCTCTATCTGAATCTTCTGGATTCCAGGTCTCCTCTGTGAGATAATTATTACAAATAGTTGTAATTTTCAAAGTGTTCCATTATATTCCTCCTCTTCGTTCATTATATATCCTTTATGACACTCATATTTAACACATACTGTGTTTAAGACTTTATTGGTGCTATCCAATTAATTGAAAAGCTGAACAAAAAACTTGGAAATAATATGTAAGTCCAGTTACTAGAGACATCTACATCTAGGCTGGGTTAGATAATAAACCACAGGGAACAATCTATAGTAGGTAACCTAAGGAGTTCCCCCGCCCTCATCTCTAACTTCTCTGGAGCACATACAATTTCCTCAGAAGAAGTAAAGGTGGTATGCTTTCATTCAACCACAAGTTGTTGAGCTAAATGCAGAAATTGCTGAATGGAAATCTATGGCCTGTGTTATGCTGAAGGTCACACTAGATAATCATGGCTTTAAAAGTTATTTAAAAGTCTTGGGAGTGAGAGAATTCTTACAAGGTGGAGTGTTGCCTTGGCGGTTTGATTTTGTCTAACTCATTCTTCTTCCAGGTGCATTAAAGAGGTTCACTGCTTTGTGAACTAAAGACCAGGTTCCAGTTCATTAATGCTATCATGAACTAAACCCTGAAGGCATTTATACTCAATTCATTAGCTAGTTGTATCATTGTACCTTAGTAGAGTAGTCCATTTTATAAAACATAGACATGCCACAGAGAGTACATACCACCCTATAAAATGGCTGTGGTCCTCTCATTATAGGTGCCAGATCTACTTACCTTCTCTGTGTGGCTATCAGACTTAAAATAGCTATATATGTTGTGTAGATATTTCTTCAGTGATCCTATCACTGGATCTGTCTGGGTGCACCTTTAAGTCATGCAGACACCCATGGAAATCAGTGGCAGTCTGTCTGGGTATAAAAGTCTGCCTGCATGGATTTGATTACAGGTGGGCCTCATAACACCCTCAATATATAAATGCCTAATACATCAAGCCAGGTGCCCCTCAGAGATTGTATTTGTTTATTTTATGAAGAACACAAGGATGTTCTTCCAATTGTCTTAAACAACTGGCAAAATAATTCTGGCACTTATTCTAAGCGTCTAAGCATCTAAGAATGTCAGTGATATTTTCTAAAGGCTTGGTGCCTGGTCCAAAGCCCACTGAAGTCAATGGAAAGGTTCTCATTGACTTCAGTGGCATTTGGATCAGGCCGTTGGTGCTCACATTAACTTCAGTGCCTTTAAGAATCACGTTTTAGTCGATGTATATAGTTGCTCCTGATGACATCTCTTTTTTCACATGTGAGGTTAATCATTCATTCCCAATTTAGATAAAACAAAACGCACTTGGTTTCCCCAGTGTAATCCATTTGATGCCTCCAAACTCTTTGAAAATGACAAGACTAATATGAAATAAACTCTTTGGGGAGGAGTAATATTATCAAAAGCAGTTGGCAATTCATTGAGTGAAGTATGAACTCCATAATGTCATGGGGACAAGAAATGAGAGGGTTCCATTTTAGTGTGTTTCATTAGAAATAATGGGCAAAAGAAGCTAGATAACATAGAAATGTCACTCATTCTAAACTGAGTTAGAGAATAAATAAAAAGAGATTGGACAGCTCAGTAATACCTGGCAGTTGATTGCCCCTCAAAATTAACATAATTGGCAGCTGGTGTGTCTCATTTTTCAAAGTGGTTGTAGGCAAAATGGATTTTTGTGAGCTGCAATGAAATTCAGTTCTTAGCTCCTGAACATGATCAATGATTGTCTGAAAAATACAGGCTATAGATAATTACAAACTGAAAGCCATTAGAGTATTATTTTTTTAAACTACTTATAGAAATAGAAAGGACTTCATAATAATTTCTCCTGATATTTCATTAGTTTTGTGTCATTTGTTTCATTAGTTATATGCTGTTTCACATTGATGTCAATGACCCAAAACTAATTTCTTGCTAAATTGCACTTGTGAATTGTACCCATTGTAGGAATAGTTTCATTTTTGATCATTTGTATTGGGAATGAATGATTGGATCAAAATGGTTAGCTCTGCCTGTGCTGGTAATAGGCCACTACCACGAAAAGGATGCATTTACCATTAGAGAGGAGGCAGCAGAATATTGCTTAGCCCATCACTACCAAAATATTTGCTGTCATGCTGACCCAGGTTGTTCTGGAGGTCAGGTGTTTAGTAAGTTCTAAAGTGTCATCTAAACCATATGTTGTATTTTGTATACAGAAAGAAAACAGTAGCATCACCCTGGATCTGGGCACCCTTTTTTATTTCTACAGTATTCCAACAACAACAAAATCTTAATCCAAACATATAGTAGACATTAAGGGCCAACACCTGCCAAGTGCGGAATTCATCCTGAAGGGTGCTGAGAATCTGGTTCTCCCAAAGAATTTGGTGGGAGTTAAGGACGCTAAGTATGTTCTAGAATTGTTCCCTAATATAAATGTATACTTCAGTAAACTTCTAAGGTAGCTGACCTGATCATAGCCTCTATTTGGGTGAAATATTAGGAGCCTATATCTGAAAAACTCTACAGGAGAGTGAGTTTGTTGATATAGCAGTCAGGAAATGAATTCCCATGTCTAAATTTGGATCCTCTGCTCATGCCTGAGCTAGTGGGTTAATAACAATTGGGAATGCTGTGGATACTTCATACATACTCCTTTGTGGTGATGAAGCACCTCACATCACTTTGCATGAGTTCACTCTGATGAACTCACATAGCCCAATTCTGTTCCTACAGGACACAGGTAAGTTCCATTCAAGTGAATGAGGCTTTCTTCTGTTCCTCAAGGGCACATCCATGATAAGTTATTGGTAACCTCTGGAGTGATCTTTTGTTCCTTTATGCTGGATGGATTTTTTTTTCTTAATATGGGGTCTTTGAAAATGGTTATTAAAAGAGGGAGGGAATAGCATTCTTTCAGGTTTGCCCCAAGAGGTGGTGGGCAAAGAAATACAATTCTAAAATATTTGAGTAATATAGTAAACTTCACACTCTAAAAACTAGAGTTAGGAGAAGTGGTTAGACAAAATAAAAACTGATGCAAATTTGTCCTCAAAACTCAAACTGAGCCTGAATAAACACTATCATCTTGTCAACTCTCCCTTGTTTTTATATACTTAGAAACTGTGCAGTCTGTTAATGTGTAATAGGAGAAGGGAAGTATTTCATTATGTGCTTACTTAATTAAACAGAATTTAAGAAGAAAACAAAAGGGAAGAAATGTCTCCAGTCTCTCTGACATTCTGTTCTTTAGTCTTCAGAGAGAGAGACAACAAATAGAACTGTGAATCTTATTCTGTAGTTCCACGGAAGAATTGTCATGCTCAGAGTTGCTACAGGGTAGCAGCAGCTGTCTACTATCAAACAGAATATAATACTTTTTCAGTTTAAAGCGAACTGGCAAAACAAATGACAATGCTATAGAAGAAAAAGCTTCTTCACTGTAAAATGCATGGCAGAAAGTTACACATTTTGACATGTTGAAAGATGTCTAGCAGGCACATGTTTTAATCAGCTCGTCAGTGACCTTTGACCACTGATATGAGCTCATATGTGAGCAAATTATGAAGCATATGGTAGTCCTTTACGGTGTGTTGCAACAGTCTGTTCATTTGAAAATACTCATCAGTGATCTATTCAATATTCAAAAATGGTATGTAACACTTTATTATGTAAGGGGATAGATTGGGAAGGGGAAATTTGTGTTTTGTTGGGGGATGATGGATGTAAGTGATTATTTAATTTAATTTTGCTCATATAATTTGGATCAAGGTGCCTGGAGCCTTAGATAGACCCCCTTTTTATTACTGTCTAAATCCAAAGAGAAAAAAATAGATAAGAAACTAAATGTTACATGTATTATAATAGGCTTTTAATTATGGCTTTGAGAATGTGTGTACTTTACTGGCAATAACTAATTTGCACTTCAGCCCAGCAAAAAGATGATGATATGAAGTTGTGCATTAGGTAGCAACTCATTCACATGACCTCAGATGATGTTAAAATGGTGATAGGTGCCTGTAACTACTTTCATGCACACTTTTTTTGTCATATATCCAAGGAGAACAGGAGGGTGGTCAACAAATCAAAGCACAACACTGAAAAGTTAAATCTGAGTGTAGTTTGTATATTGGCAGAATTCTGATGATGTTACCACACACTTGTGTCAAATATGAGAAAGGCCGTTGCTGTTAACCCATTCTGGCTACAGTCTTAAAGTTCTAACATCACTGAGATAAATGCACTTACTTAAGTGAAGTTACACAAGGGGATGAATTTGGTCCACGGTCTTGAGCTACTGCTGTACTTGATATAGTTTGCATTGTGCATGACAGAGGGAAACCTGATGGTGTGTGGTTGATTAAACATAATGAGGTTATCAGAAGATCTTTTAATGACTATAGTAATTCCCAAATCCCAAGCTTGTCAAGCTAACTGCTTAGCTTTCCTTTAATTATAACTGATGATTGTTCCAAAGACAAAAGGGAGAACTAAGATGTAGAGACAAGGATGAATAAATTAGTAGATTGGACTTCATATGACCTTACAGTGCTACAAACAATTTAAAAAAATAATTTTGTTTGATTAGATGGTTTACATTCATTCTTTTCAACTGGGAGCTAGTTTCTAATCATGCCATTAATCATATTACTTAGGTGAACATTAATCTAATGCCTCTTCCTCATGAAAAAATTTAAGAGAGAATAATTCTTTGTCTTGGTGATTAGACCAATGACCTTGTTTATTTCTGTGTGCTGTATAGTTGTAGCTGTGTCACTCCCAGGATATTAGATAGACAAGGAGGGTGAGGTAATATATTTTACTGGACCAACTTGTGTTAGTGAGAGAGACAAGCTTTCGAACCACATGGCCAGGGCTGGCTCCAGACCCCAGCGCGCCAAGCGCGCGCTTGGGGTGGCGTCCCAGCGGGAGGGTGGCAGGCGGCTCCGGCGGACCTCCCGCAGACGTGCCTGCGAAGGGGCCATTGGTACCGCGGCTCTGGTGGAGCATCCGCAGGCGTGCCTGCGGGAGGTTCACCGGAGCCGTGGGACCAGCGGACCCTCCACAGGCACGTCTGCAGGAGGTCCACCGGAGCCGCGGGACCAGCGACCGCTAGAGCACCCCCCGCGGCGTGCCGCCCTGCTTGGGGCGGCGGAAATCCTAGAGCCGCCCCTGCACACGGCACTCTTCTTAAGGTCTGGGAAAGGTACTCTGAGCGTCACAGCTAAATGCAAGGTAGATGTCCAATAAAAGATATTACCTTACCCACTTTGTCTCTCAAGCTTATTTCTAAAAGAGACCTTTAAAACATTTCAAGCTGAAGTTCCAGATTAAAACAATTAAGAAGACTGAGTATCAGGGCCTCTGATATAAGACAATGAACCTATTTTGAAGAGGCCTGCTGTCATTATGAAATGACAGAGCAATAGATGTGCTTCTGGGAGTTTCTCTGGGCTGGTCTACACTAAGGGGGAAAATCGATATAAGATACGTAACTTCAGCTACGTGAATAACGTAGCTGAAGTCGAAGTATATTATATCGATCACTTACCCGTCCTCACGGCGTGGGATTGATGTCCGGGGCTCCCCATGTCGACTCCGCCACCGCCGTTCGCAGTGGTGGAGTTCCGGAGTCGACAGGAGCGCGTTCGGGGATCGATATATCGCGTCTAGATGAGACGCGATATATCGATCCCTGAAAAATTGATCGCTACCCGCCGATACGGCGGGTAGTGAAGACGTAGCCTCAGACTCATGCTAGACAGTTGTAGCTAGTTTGCAGTCATTTTATAGGAAGTATAAAGACATGCTGTAAATAATGAAGTCACTATGAAAACAACTGTTTTGTATGTCTGTGTTTGTGCATGCGATAATAAAATAATAGAACTCTACTTCAAATCTTTTTTTTAAACTGAGTATAAAAAATTACCTATAGTCTGAGTCTGTGCTACTGCTCAATAAACACTTACCAAATATTTACATTCAACCAGCATTTAATAGCTGGAAAGGATTAATGCTTTCATAATTGTTGATTTCAGAGTTGTAACCGTGTTAGTCTGTATCAGCAAAAACCACGAGGAGTGCTTGTGGCAACAAATGTATTTGGGCATGAGCTTTCGTGGGCTAAAACCCATTTCATCAGATGCATGGAGTGAAAAATACAGTAAGCAGTGTATATATTACAGCACATGAAAAGATGGGAGTTGCCTTTCCTAGTGGGGGGGGGGTCAGTGCTAATGGAGACCAATTCAATTAAGGTGGAAGTGGCCTATTCTCAACAGTTGATTACTTTTGTAGTGCTAACGAGGCCAATGTAATCAAGGAATGCAATCCATTCCCAACAGTTGACAAGAAGGTGTGAGTATCAGCAGAGGGAAAATTACTTTTTGTAGTGACCCATCCACTCCCAGTCTTTATTCAGGCCTAATGTGATGGTGTCCAATTAACTGGAATTAATTTGCAAACTGGAGAGCACAAAGATAATAGAAATGGCTGATTTCTAATGTTCCCCTTTCTAATGTGACTAAAAGAAAAAGCTAAAAGGCAATTCAGGAAACACTAAGTGTGCATATTTTTTCTCCTTTGAAAAAAAATAGACTCTGGCTGCTACCTCAGTCATTAAAAGGGATTCTGTGGAGTTCAAAATAGTGATAGAAACCCCAATCAAATTAGTTATTAATGATGTACAATCACCCAATTTAGGGTTACATTCAGGCTTTGTCATAAAACCTGTGGAGGGGGAGGTGTCTATCTGCATCACCTCAGGAACAGGACAAGGAGGCCTATGCCAGCAGGAAATTAGGACATCTCCTGTACTGGCTAAATCGTTAGCAGGAAGGAGGAGAAAGGAAAGAAGATTCAAGGCTCCCCCTTCTCCTTGCCGCCTATCTGCTCCGGATGGGGAGTAGTGGATGCACAGTTCCCACTTTTTACTCTTATGCATCAGGACCTAAGGACTGGGTAGCCTGCCTGGGGGCATTCTTACTCCCTTTACATCTCTTTATACCTCTGTGTGCCTGTGCGGTAGTTCGAATCCAGCCTGCAGTGAACAATTTAAAGGATTTATCCTTTTTCCATACTTAGATTAGGTAAGAGACCAATTCCATTATATTGATATTCTCCCAATATATATTCTTCCAATTTTATCTATAAAAGGTTTTGATAATTCCTTTCTAATTCAAGCACCACAGAATCAATTTGGGAAAATAGAAATATACTTATTATGCTCTCACTGTCTATATAATTAAGATAATTAAATAATCAGTAGGATTATTATTTGGAAACTGTTGGTTTTGGAGTGGGTTGTAGACTGAATATGAACTCAAAACAGAATTATCCGTACTCTGTACTACTGCTTTTTTCAATAAGCACACATTAAACACTTTGAGTCAACAAATATTTAATAGCGGGAAAGGAATAATGCTTTCAGAATTTTGGTGGGCAGCCAAACTGGGCCTTAGAGAAGACAGACTAGATAAGTTGATGTTGTTGGTGAGGGGTCAATAGGTACTGTTCTTGTTCACAATGGCTCCATATATATGGAATTCAATCCCTCCATACTTAAGTATTAAGAAATCTTTCCCTCCAGTTCTCTGGTCCTCCGGCAAAATCAAGGAAGACAAATTTGATAATTTCTAAGGTAAAAACAAACAGGGAACCATTTAAAACAATATCTTGAAAGACTTCTTTATAAATCAGAAAAGGCCATGCCCTCAATTTTTCCCTTTGGAGGCCACCGTTAAAATAATAATAAATATGGGGACTCTGCCTATTTGCTGATTGGGCATGTACTTCATGTTCACTACCGATACACAATATATTGAAATGTAGTAGTTCAAAATGTCATGATGGAAGGGTGACATATGTCACAGGTTCCTATATCAGCAGGGCCTAGGAATTCAGCTTGCAGAAGAACAGTCTTGAGTGTGGAACTTGTACTTCCCAATCCCTACTTCTGAAGATAAAATTCTGTAATGATTAGACACTACAATCATGAGGACTGTGTAAGATTGGAGAGAAGGAGGAAGGAAGAGAGAGAGATGACATGACATGAGAAACACTTTTATTCACATAAAATCACATTAAACGCTATTAAATGTTATACAATGTCAGTATATACACAGACAGATATGAATAAAGAAAAATATGTTTTAAGTGAACATTAAACATGGATCACTAAAGCATCATTATGCCCAAGTTCACCCAAAATACTGTTAACACACCAAGTCAACTGAAAAGTGTCCAGGTTACAAGTCAGTTTATAAAAGGTGCACTCATTCTGCAGTCTGGCCACAACCAGCCCGAGCACATCACCCTGCTCTACCCCAGCCATTCTTTTTCTGGTGAGATTTCAAAATGGCTAGTTTTGCCTGACTCAGCAAAAAGTGAGCCAGCCAGGAAACCAGCCCAGCAAGTGCATCGTATCTCACTCCAAAACCAAGCAGGGGCGTGGAGAAAAACAGTCTGAAATTGTTGAAAAGCTGCTTCCAAAAAACATAAAGAGGAATAAAATAAGGGTGATATAGGGAAAAATGAAACACTGTTTCTGAAACATAATGAAAAGGGCACTGCACAGACACCTCGTGGGTAATATGATGCACAACACAATTGATTGCTATTATGTAATGCAGGGCCATTCACTGCATGTTACCAGTGTGCTTAGAAAGAGGAGGTTTGTACAATGTCCTCTAAGCTGGGGATATAGACTTACCCAGGGATGGAAGTATCCTCTAGGCTGTATCAGGGAGATTAGAGAGGGTGGCATAATGCTTCACCTTGACACACATACCACAGAGCTGCTTCTTGGACTTGGTTGCAAAAGGAACATTCACCAAGCCCTTCCAGTACAACAATCTGCCAGGTTGCACAATGATCTCATCCTCAGAAGGGGAGACAGCTAGTGAGGGGAACACATGATTCCCCCCTGGAAGAACAATCCATCCAGCCCATTGAAGGAGAACCACCTGGAATTCAGAGAGGGTATTATCCAAAACATTCACAGACCAGATTCTGGTCTGAACACCAAGAGCTGTCACTGACTTTTAGCTTCCAACTAGAAACAATCAGGTAAGACAGCTTGGTCAACCCAGCCAGAGTAAAGGCAGAAAACAGGCTCCTGGAGGAGAGCTTCAGCAGGAAAAAGTAGGTTATAAAATAGCCGCTCTCCCAAGAGCCACGCACTGGAAAATGCCTGGTCTGGTTTTGCACTTTGCAGAAGTCACCAGGAGTTAAAAAGACCATTATAAAATAGAGGCAAATCTAGACTCTGTAATGGATCAGGTGCCAACAAAAATAGGAGAGGGTTGAAGCCTCTCCCCCCAGCATGACAGAGGAGAGAAAAGGCAAGGGAGTCCCAGGCCAGTGGGGAGTCAAGTACAGCAATCGCTGAACATGCCAGAGCCAAAAGGCCGTCATCCCGCTGACTAAACCAGTGAGCCCCTGGCCTCCTTCATCTAATGGCAGGAACAGCAAAGCAGTGTGAAATCAGTGGTAACTATTACAAAAAATAGTTAATATGCCTCTGAATTGAGTTGAAAAGGCCCAGCGAGCATCCAGACACACTAGCCGATGCCACAACATTGAGGCTACAGGTTTGCTGACAAACAGGTAGCCTTGCACCTTCTCCTAAGCTCCTTCCCGGGTCCTTAACATATATTGTTCAGATCCAAAAAAGACCTTCAAAACCTTAATTGTTGGGGCAACAAAGAGGGACCACTCTACTGCCAAGAGCCCAGAAAGATCTATTTTTTCTTAGCCGAGTTAATGTGGACAGAAGATGGCTGCTCCTATACTTGTAAACAAATGCAAAGTGCCAGCATGTCACTGTTAGACATGATAAAACTGAGACAAATCAGGAAAGCATCTGGAACCCCTGTCATGAAAAACAGATAGTTTCTGTAGGGGTGCAGGAATGGCTCCAACCTAAGAGCATACAGCATCCCAGACAGAGTACATCTCTGACAAATGCCTCTGCCAACTGGGAATCAGTGGCTAAGACCCCCATTAATCTGTAGGATTCTAAAAACATTATGGTATAATAAAGAAATATATGACGAGAACACTGGCCTTCTGGATTCTGAAAGCTTGTAATGTTTTTAAAAGATAACTATGGTTAACTCTATCAAAGGTCGTCTCCTGATCAATGAAACAAACACTACATCCAGATTTCAACATTTGCTAACAAGTGAAAACATCATGAATGAAAAACAAATTATCAAAAATACAGTGGTATTCATGGGCTGAAGCTAGGATTGCATGCCAGCCTGGGTATACTGCTGGCAGCACAGCTGGATCTGGACCATTCTGATGTACTGCCACGGTCTCAGGGGCTCGTACTGGGACTTGTGCTGCCACCAATGCTCCCAAAACACAGCAAACATCAGGGTGAAATTCAAGTCCTGTAATAATTTGGTATTAAAGCACCAGTGGGATGCACAGACAGGAAGAGGGAGAGACACACTGACAGAGACATAATGATGATTAGATAAGTGAATGGGAGACACACAAGATTGAACAAACATATTCACACTGGCCTTTATGGTATAAAAGTGAACCAGTGTAGCCCCGGATACTTGATCGGGAGTAGCTTTCAGACAAGAGGATTGCATAATAGTGGAGTGAGAGAACCTCCAATCATCTTCTACCACAATGTCTGCATGAGACAATACAGTTCTCTGGCTAACTGAGGGTGTGGCTCCTCATGGTTCCTGTCTAAATCATAATATACAGTGCAATTAAAATCCCCTCCCAGGACATTAATAGTATCAGGGTCACAGCCAAGCATAGCATGGGCAAGCGTCTGCAGAAAGAAGACACTATCTTGCCCCAGAGTAGGGGTATATATAGTGCAAAGTTTAAAACAAATATATGTTTCTACCTGGAGGAGCCAGCCGTGAAAACTCTTCACAGAGAGGATCTGTGCCCCTGCACCCTACAAAAAGAGAACACCTACCCCAGCAGTGACATTGGAGCCATGGCTCGAGAAAGCTTCCCCTTCCCATTCCTTCAACCATTTCCCCTGATTGTTAGAGTCTGAGTGATTGTCCTTGCAAAAGGATAACATTAGCCCATTTTTTTCTGAGAAATTCAGAATTGTGCCCTTTTATGTCCATCCTGGCATCCATTAATATTTAGAGACACAAAATTGAGCAGCACCATAGAGACCAGGAGGTGGGAGCCAAGCAGCAGAAACAATGGAAACTCGAAGTACTTTGAAGACGATGAGCTGTGGGGAGGCCTGTGTATCTTGAACAATCCCTGCATGCTTCCTCACCTTGCTCAACAACTGTTTGAAATGGAAATGTTTCCTACAATCAACCGTGGTCTCTCTCTCAAGACGAGGGCAGCCGGGTGAACAAAATGCCATAAATCAGGGAAATAGGCTTCAACCTCAACTGCTCGCTTCCCTTTAGTGCTATTCAAAAAGTCACTAATCTCCTTCACACGGGACCAACCCTTCCTATATAGCTGACTAGGTTGGACATCAGGAACCAGTGAGGAGTTAGGAAAATCATTGTCATACTGTTCATCTCCCTCAAATTCCACCAGTTCAAAAAAAAAAAAAGAAACAAACAAACAAAAAAACAACAACATTGAGCTACTAATGTAACATTCTCATCATTCACAAAGGCGAGAGATTCAGTAGGAGCAGCTGTTATATCTATTTTCCCCAGAGGGACAGGCAGTGCAGCCCCAGACTGGAAGGGCCCAGCTTCATCATTGCAGCATACAGGAATACAGGCTTGAGGACTCGTCATGCCAGGAGAAGACATTGCCCCACTACAGGAATGGAAATACTACCCAACGCAATGCTATCCTCCTTCTCAGGGCACATAGCTCCCTCCTCAGCCACTGTCGGTGGCTCAGAGCCTCCAAAGCCGTAGCCCATTTAGAAATATTCCCATATAAATCAGCCTCATTGATTTGTTCTTCATCTCTAGAACTTGTCTTTGCTTCCTCTGCAGGGAGGTGCTCCTCAACCTCCAGGGCTAGTGTCTGTCAAGACACAAGTGATAGGGTCATAACAGTGTTCTTCTGAGGGGCCTGCTACCTGGACAATGGCAGATTTCATGTGGCAAGGGGTGGGAGATAGAATCTGGCAGAGCAGATCATGTGGCAAGAGGGGAGCAGATAGAATCTGGCAGACCAGATGCAGGCTCTGTCTGCTGCTAGTGCCTTGATGTTCCAGCGGCTTCCCCACTGTCATGAGATCCCACATTCTTACCAGGGACCTGTTAGCCAGCAGTGCATGGGCAGGAACCCCTCAAGTGGATGTGCTATTCCTTGACTTTAGCAAAGCTTTTGATGTGGTCTCCCACAGTATTCTTACCGGCAAGTTAAATAAGTATGGGCTGGATGAATGAACTATAAGGTGGATAGAAAGCTGGCTAGATCATTGAGCTCAACGGGTATTGATCAATGGATCCATGTCTAGTTGGCAGCCAGTATCAAGTGGAGTGCCCCAAGGGTTGGTCCTGGGGCCAGTTTTGTTCAGTATTTTCATTAATGATCTGGAGGATGGCATGGACTGCACCCTCAGCAAATTTGCAGATGACACTAAACTGGGAGGAGTGGTAGATACATTGGAGGGTAGGGATAGCATACAGAGGGACCTAGACAAATTAGAGGATTGGGTCAAAAGAAATCTGATGAGGTTCAGCAAGGACAAGTGCAGAGTCCTGCATTTAGGATGGAAGAATCCCATGCACTGCTACAGACTAGGGACCAAATGGCTAGGCAGAAGTTCTGCAGAAAAGGACCTAGGGGTTACAGTGGACAAGAAGCTGGATATGACTTAACAGTGTGCCCTTGTTGCCAAAAAGGCTAACGGCATTTTGGGCTGTATAAGTAGGGGGATTGCCAGCAGATCGAGGGATGTGATCATTCCCCTCTATTCAACATTGGTGAGGCCTCATCTGGAGTACTGTATCCAGTTTTGGTCCCTACACTACAAGAAGGATCTTGAAAAATTGGAAAGAGTCCAGCGGAGAGCAACAAAAATGATTAGGGGGCTGGAGCACATGACTTATGAGGAGAGGCTGAGTGAACTGGGATTGTTTAGTCTGCAGAAGAGAAGAATGAGGGGGGATTTGATAGCTACTTTCAGCTGAAAGGGGGTTCCAAAGAGGATGGATCTAGACTGTTGTCAGTGGTAGCAGATAACAGAGCAAGGAATAATGGTCTCAAGTTGCAGTGGGGGAGGTTTAGGTTGGATATTAGGAAAAACTTTTTCAATAGGAGGGTGGTGAAGCACTGGAATGGGTTACCTAGGGAAGTGGTGGAATCTTCTTCCTTAGAGGTTTTTAAGGTCAGGCTTGATGAAGCCCTGGATGGGGATGATTTAGATGGGGATTGGTCCTGCTTTGAACAGGAGTTTGGACTAGATGACGTCCTGAGGTCCCTTCCAACCCTGATATTGTATGATTCTAAGTGATCAGGGTCACCACACAAGAAACATTTAATATTTTAAGAGATAGCAAACACTGTATAACCTGCCCCATCTATGCGGTGCTTTAACACCGGGTTCAAGGGCTGTTCACGATTATGTAGAACCACATAGACCTGGCATTGGAATGACATAACTACCTTCTCCATTTATGGGAGAGATCAGACACTAGTGTCTCATGGTGAAGGCTTGGAGGGGGGTGCAGATTGGAAAAAAACTACTTTAATTGAACAGCCACAGGAATAAACAAGGGGAAAAATTGAACAAAAGACTCCTTGACCCAGAGTCCCTCCTGTACCAAACAATTCACAAACTGCTCCTGAGCCATGAAAATCACTTTAGAATTATGCTTTTGAGAGGCAGATTTTATATTAGCACAGCCAATACTATTATCTACACTCATCAACACCCCCTTCACAGTGCAGGAGACAGAAGGCATACACCGAAATCCAGGCTTGTGGATTGAACCTCTAAATCTATCAGAAGTGGTCCCCATGGAGAAATTCCCCCCAACCCTTCCAAGTAAAAGGAGAGGGATCAAAAATACCCAAAATACAATGAGATATAACAGAAGTCTTTGGGGAATCTAGTTAAACCACAGAGGCATCCATGGAACTGGTCTAAGGATCAAGATGGCCACGAAGAAGCCACAACCCAGCTAGCACAGTAAGCGTTGATTGGATTCCAGCCTATAGGAGAAAGACTGAATCATTGGGAAGCCCAGTCCAGAGACTTAGATGGATGAAGACTAAAATAAGAGACATCTGCTCAGTACTAATAAGGCCTAAATATTTTAGAATCTCTACGTGAGACTGACATCTCCTATCAGAGTGTGGATCCCCTCTGGAGACGTAGGTGGGCCTAAGGGACAAGAACCAGTCTACACCCAAATGATAACTGTGATCAGCTATTAATTATTAACATTGTTAATTGTGTTAAATCCTAATGTTATTTACTGTTACCCTTTTCATCAAATTACTCTATATCCTTGCTAATCCATGTACTATATTATGTTTTTCAAGCCGAGAGCAAAAGTCCTTTTCACTTTGTGATCCCTGTCTGTGGGTGTCATTTTGGAGCAACCCACCAAGCATCCAGTGCTCAGATACTCTAATAGTTGGAGCGCTCACAGCACTTGCCTTCAGAATTTGTGGTGTGTTTACCTTAGCTACCAACACTACCAAATTTCCATGTAACACTGCTCCCCTGGGCTTAGGTTCAAGCCAATATGAGACAAGAGGGGGATTGGTTACAACAATATGTGGCTGTATTGCTTTTCTAAATACGTTCTATTAGACCTCTCATTAGTTAACTTTTTTTGTTGTTGTACGGGAAGTAGGACTTTTCCACTGCTCATCTCCAAATTGTGACTCTGTAGTTCCTGCACTTTTGAACTGACAAAGCAATTCCATGAAAAACACTGCTGGTTCATCAATCAAAGTTAGGCTGAAGTCATTACAACTGACCATATTCCATGCACAAAAAATTCCAAGGAAATACTGATTTTACAAAATATGAAAAGGGAAACTTCACTTATGGATGTATTGTTTCCTTGCAATCAATTCTTCAACTACATTTGGCTACGGTAAATTGATATTCCAGTCTTTTTAGATTAAAATAGTTGATTCTTGTTTTCTAAAACAAAACTCAGGGAACACATAAACTGTTTCAGTCTTAGATATAGCTCTGGGAATAAACCAATATCTCAACACTGCTCTGAAACAGCTTTGAGCTAGAAAAGCTTTCCAGGTACTAATATGCAAAATAAACACGCAAGATCTAGAATTCCCACAGATTGCAGCTGATAATTATTTCTCTGTACAGTTTACATGTAAGATTTGGGGCAATCTCACATAAATCTTTATGTTCCAGATTTTATATGGATAATGTTTGAGTAATGTAAACTCACTGGAATTTCTTATGCCTTCTCATTCTGAAGTGCTCCTGTTTGCAACATTTCCAGTGCTTATTCCAAAATCATTGATCGGGTAATAGTTTGACATTTGCAAGTATTAAATGGATTTGTAGGCTATAGTTTGAAGGTAATGAGTGAACTGCATTTACTGGGTTTATTGGTACTGTGTCAGGGAGGCAATCCCACAAAATCAAATACTACACAGGATTAAGATGCCTAGTTGCAAATTAAAATGTTCTTTTTTTTTCTTCCTGTATTTCCTGTGACTAATAGTTATCAAGGAGCTGGCAAGTAGATTATACTATTTTAGAACTGCATTGTTAATTGAGACCAGGGATGATCAAACCTTTTTTCCAGAAAAAAAAAAGTCTCAGTTTTCAGCAACTTTCCTCTCCCCTCCACCTCCTTCCCCCTGCCCCCAAAAAAAGATGGAAATCAAAAAAAATGTTTAGTATTCAAGTTTTTGGTTTTCAGCGTTGGTTTTTTTTAAAGGAAAGCAGGCACTTTATATACACACACAACGTAATTTTGCTAATTTTCCATCAATTCTTTTTAACTGAGAGTTTTCCACAGCACTAATTGGGACCTCTTCACATTTTTTTTAAAGTAACAGTGTCATGCACCTTGACAATGGAGCATTTTCTCAACAGCTGAGATTTTAGGCTTTAGTTTGTGTAATGAAATTTAAGTACTCAATGCTATTGCCATTGAAGTCCGTAGATTAGCCATTAACTTCAACAGGCGCAGAATTGGACCCTAGAGATGACAGACTAGATAAACTGAAGTTTTGTAAAGGGGTTAATAGATACTGCATGTGCTCACAATGGATGCAGCATAGTGTTTATGTTTTGGTTCAGTTGACAGGAGATGGATATTTTTACGAGCTCTATTTTCTTTAACAGATATTCACTTGAGTAACTGTACATCTAACCCAGTTTTGAACATACTGTTGAATGTTGGCCATTGTCTATGTTTTGCTGTTTTTGTTTTGTTTTGTTTTTTACTGTGGGTAATTGCTATTTCTACAAATGTCAGAAAGTGTCATGTTTTCCCAAAGACACAAGCAACATTGTCAGCCCAAGGGCAGGCATATTGAGAAGGACATTTTAATGCTTTATTGATTTAGAAGCAAACAGAAGAGGAATATGCATATAATTCTTTGCCCTAGTCTCATGAACTGTATTTTCATGGGAAACCTTTCTAGGAAATGACCAGTAAAGCAACTCACCTAGTAAATTAATTAGAAAATCAAATTCTTTGTTTACTGACTTCAGATATCATGACTGTTGAAATATGCTCCGATATATTATGATGGTTGTTTATTTGTGCTAAGGTAACACCTAGAGACCCCAGCTGAGATCAGGGCTGCCTTGTGCTAGGCACCAAACACACTGTGAGAAACACTTGTATGGGTGGGGTTTTCCAAAGCCTCTAGGTCAGCTGAGTGAGGCTCATGGTGCTCAGACTGAAAAATTGCTGTGTAGATATTTAGGCTTGGCCTGGACCCAGGGTCCCAGACCGTGGGCCAAACCACAATTTTTCAGCCCAGTGGTTGAGACCCATGAGCCTGAGTCAGCTGACCTGGGCCCGCCTATGCCCGTGTAGGCATACCTGCACTGTATGTCTACATTGCATTTAAACACCTGTGGCGGGCCAGTACCAGCTGACTTGGGCTCGCAGGACTCAGACTGGGAGTGGGAGGGGGAGGCATTTAACTGTGGCGTAGACATTTGGGCTTAGTCTGCAGCCCAGGCTCAGGGACCCGCCCACCTCACAGGGTCCTAGAGCCCAGACTCCAGCCCAAGCCTGAAGGGCTACACTGAAATTAAACAGCCCCTTAGCCTGAGCCCGCGAGCCCAAATCAGCTGGCATGGGGGAGCCATGGGTTTTTAATTGCAGTGTAGACCCCTCAGTGACTTCAGAGCACAAGTCTCATTGAAAGTGAATGAGGAAACAGTGGGGTGAGGTGACTTACCCAAGGTTACAGAGGATGTCAGTGGCAGAGAGGTCAGTGGGAGAGGTAGGAACAGAAACTCAGGTCTCCTAAGACCAGTGTCCTATTCATAGGACCACCGAGAATACTTCTAACCTGATAGGATTCTGACATTCAGATTGTATCAACTGCTTATCCACATTAGCATTCAGAGCAATAATCATAATACCTAGTTTTATATATAGAACTTTCATCAGTAGATCTCAAAGAACTTTACAAAGGAGGTCAGTATCATTATCCTTATTTTACAGACTGGGAAACTGAGGCAAAGAGTGTTGAAGTGACTTGAGCACAGTCATCTAGCAGTGGCAGATCAAGGAATACAACGTGAGTCTCCTGAATCCTAGTCCAGTGTTTTATATACTGGGCAACACTGCCTTTCAGAGAACAATCATCTAAAATAATACACTGCGATATATATAGTTTTCATATTGTCTTTTTTTTAATACAAACTCCTTCCTGAGATCCTGAGATCCTGGAACTGTCTCTTACTCTCACTCGTATTCTGCTCCAATGTGTTGAGACGGTCTTGACAGTTTTTTTTAACTCATTCATGTGTTATCATTACCACTGTCAAGAGATTTTGGATAATAAATGTAGTGCTTTACCAACTAAAAACATTTTTTTTCACCAACACAGACTCGTCAATAAAACCCCATGGCATGTTAACTTTCCATCACTCACATGTGGCACACTGACATTTACAATGCAGAGGGAGGTAACAGAGTGTGAAACACATCATAAATCATTTAAAGAGAGTTACAAAGAGACTTAAATCAAAACCCTCCAGGAAAAGTGAAAAAAACCACAACCTTAGATAAGTGAAACGGGCACCAAAAATTATTTTATACAAGAATGAAATTGTGACCTTTTCACCTATCATCATTCACATCAGTTTTCTTTCTCAGCCTCCAGAGTCTAGAACAATTCAGTCACTGTGTAGTATACCGCATGATTGAGGAATGAACCTTTTATTGTTATTATTATCCAGTGCATGTTACCCTTGAGAGGAATGACAAAAACAAGTGAGAACAGTGTGAAAAGGAAAGCAATAATCACTGCTGATATTGTAC
Source organism: Mauremys mutica (assembly GCF_020497125.1). NCBI lineage: Eukaryota > Metazoa > Chordata > Testudines > Geoemydidae > Mauremys > Mauremys mutica. Next base: position 269,991,796 of record NC_059073.1, read on the forward strand.
AATAAAAGCAAGCTGCAAAATGCAATATTCTTAGAGACAGTCTTCAATTCAAAGTTCACAAGGCAGCCAAATTTTACATTTTGAAACATGTTTTACAATCTTGTCACTCATCCAATTAAAAAGAGGCTTTGTGGAAGCATGGAAAAGTAGCAGGGGAAAGGGGGCACACTTCATCAGATCATGAAACTAGGAATGTACAAACAGTCCTCTTCACAAAGGCATAGTACAGAAGGTTGGACATTTATATGATCGACTCTAAACCATGACATTTGAGATCTATTTCTACTTTTAATTAAATGAAGCAATGGACAGCGATATAAGCAACACGCAGGAATCAGAAGTTGGACGTCTGAATCTGAAAAATAAAATGGGTTAAATAAAAGAAGACAAAACTAGAACATTTTAATTTCAATTACATACTACTATTCATGATTATTAATTGTAGCACAGTAGAGCATGGAAAATGGGTGCCGACTTCGTGGATGCTCTAGGGCTGGAGCAGAAATGGGAAAAAAATGGTGGGTGCTGAGCACCACTGGCAGCCCCTCTCCCCAGTGCCTCTTGCTCGCTGGCGGCCCAATCAATCAGCACCTCCCTCTCTCTCCCAGTCCCTCCCATCTACTGCTATCAGCTGTTCAGCGGTGTGCAGAAGGCGCTGGGAGGAGGGGGCGGAGCAAGGGCGGGGTGCCCTCGGAGGAAGGGGCCAAACGGGGTCGGAAGAGGCGAGGTGGGGTGGGGCAGGAGTTGGTCCTTGGAGGAAGGGGTGGAGTGGGGACAGGTCTGGGGCAGAGTTTGGGGTCACGCACACCCTGGCCCATTATAAAGTCAGCACCTCTAGCATAGAGGCCCCAACCCAGACTGAAGCCCCATTCTGCTAGGCACTTTAGAAACAACCCAACTGTTCTGGTCTCAAAAAACATACAGTCTAAATAGATAAGATAAAGTATGGGAGGGAAAACAGAGGAATATAGAGTAAAACAACTTCCCCAAGGACACCACTGGTTAGTGACAGAGCAAGAATTAGAACACAGGGCTCCTTGACTCTGGTTGAGAATGGTAACCTTCCTTTATATAATAGCCTTGATCACACCAGATCCCAAATAGATGAACAAACTGGATTTCCCCCACCACTGAAATATTATTAATGGTTGAAATGTAACAGCTGCTTACACATAGTAGGAACATACTACAGTTTCTGGCAGGAAATGAAGACCTGCTTAACAGGGTATTTTAGGTAGACAGAATGGCATTAGTAAGTTGGAATTTGGAAGGGACTTCATGGGTAGCTATTGATATTAGTGAAAATATAAACAAATAAAATAGGATCATAAGATTGGATAGTCAAAACCGTGGTTTGTGGCTCTTCTGTTTGAGAATGAAATGAAGCCATAGTCATAAGTAACAAACACAGTGCCTCAAATTTCCACTTCCCTGATCACTTTTGTTGCTTTTCTCTGAACTCTTTCATATTCATCAATAACTTTCCAGAAATGAGGTTCCCAACCTGAGTACCACATTCCAAGTGCAGTCCTTCCAGAGTCTTCAAGAGAAGGACATTGCTATTGATCAACGTTTTAAAAAGTCTGAAAGTTTGACAACATTTTTCATGAAAAAATTGAAATTAGTTGAAGAAAATATTTGGGGAGGTGGGTTTACCAGCTCTAGAAATTCTTCCAGTTCTTGCTCCATGACATTTTGTCTTTTTATACCCTCTATTGCTGGCATAACACTTTGCAAACTCATGTACAGTTTGTTGTCCTCCATCACCCCTGGATGATTTTTGAATGACTATTGTTCAGGTTTCTCCCTTCCACTGATTGTATTTTGGATTCCAACTGCCATCCTCTAGAATTAGCAGCTTACATTTGTGTATTTTTAATCTGATTAATTATTCTGTTATAATATCACCCTCAGAAGCAGGATGCTCTATAATTCTAAGCAAGGACATTAGTTCAGAAACTGACTCATATGGAAAAGTGCCACCCACTGGATTACCGATTTGAATATTTTTCTGTTTACATAAGCTTTATTTTTTCCATATTTCTCCATCCAATTATTGAGTTTCAATATAGGGCTTAATTTCAATTTTCCTTCATTAGGTTCCTTGTAAAATGAAGCCTCTGATCTCAGTAAGACATTTGGGAAAGTGTTGAAAATAATCTCTTGTCATAAATATAGAGGGAAGGGAAACAACCTTTATGTATGCAGTAGCATAAAATCCCTCCTTGGCTGCTATACTGAATTGCCTTACCTGTAAGGGGTTGAACAGTTCAAATAACTTAGTTGGCCCCTGACCAGAAGGACCAATTAGGAAATAAGATACTTTTGAATATGGTGGGTGGGAGGAAAAGGATTTGTTTGTTGTTCTCTTTGTTTTGTTCCATCTCCGGACAGAGAGAGAAGCCAAACAGATACAACATCTCCTGAAAATATACCTGGAATAGTCCATCTAAAATCACAAAAAAATGTAAGTAGGGCAAGGAAATGTGTTAGGTTATCTTTTGTTTTAGCTTATGAATTTTCCTATGCTACAGAGGTAGTTTTATTATTGTTTTTGTAACTGTGAAGCTGAACCTAGAGATGAATCCTCTGCGTTTTAAATCTTTTTATTACCCTGTAAAGTTACCTTCCATTCTAGTTTTGCAGGTGTGATTCTTGTACTTTTTCCTTTATAATAAAGTTATTCTTTTAAGAACCTGATTGATTTTCAGTGTCCTGAAGACCAAGAGTCTGATCTGTTCCCTCACTGCTAAGGCAATTGTTTGGTATATTATTCTCAAGCCTCTCCAGGAAAGGGGGTGAACGGGTTTGGGGGGAGGGATATTTTGGGGGGGATAGGGATTCCAAGTGACCCTTCCCTGAATTTTTGTGTAAATCACTTGGTGGTGGCAGCAATACCGTCCAAGGACAAGGAAAGGAATTTGTGCGGTGGGGAAGTTTTAACCTAAGCTGGTAGAATATAAGCTTGGGGGGTCTTTCATGTGGGTCCCCACATCAGTACCCCAGAGTTCAGAGGGGGGGAACCCAGACATCTCTATATTAATAATTTTAGGCTCATAAATGTTTTGGAAACAGATTACAAATTCTGGAAGAAACCACAGTGCAAACACATGTGTATGGGAAAAAATAATAAATGACAATTTTTTTTAAATGTTCAGGTTCACTGCTTTTATTGCCTTTCTATATTTCTGAGTATAAAATGCAGTACTTGATCCCGTACTTTTTATTTACTCAGGCAAAACTCTAATTAAAATCAGTAATGTCTTCTTCTGATGTTGCACCTGAATGAACTTGGATCAGGCTAATAATTATCCATTAGAACATACACACATCGGACAAGCAGTTGAATAAAAGAATTTAAACCGTTGGGGAAAGGGGTAGTAAAAATATCAACAAAGACAGACAGCAGCTGTGAACTGTCAATGTGAGAATTTACAGCAGCCTTTGCAGAAACCTTTTAGTTTCCAAGTTAAGATTCATTCTTCAGCCTTAACCAAACAGGACTGTAAGGACTGAAATATTTACAGATATAGTCAACCATGAGTATTGCTATGAGTCCTATTAAAAGGCTATTCTGTTGTGACATTTTGCCAAATGTTTGGTGCCCGCTTCATTCTTAGCCATGACAGTATATCCATGAAGACAGTGAATCCAATACAAATGCTAAATCTGGCAATAATGACAATGAGAGAGAGACAAGGTTTGTGAGGTAATATCTTTTACTGGATGAACTTCTGTTGATGAAAGAGACAAGCTTCCAAGCTACACAAAGCTCTCTGAAGAAGAACAAAGAAGAGCTTGAAACCCTGTCTCTTTCACCAATAGAAGTTTGTCCACTAAAAGATATTACCTCCCCCACTCTGTCTCTCATATCCTGGGACCAGCACAGCTATAACACTGAAAACAATAATAATGATGATTATTCTTGAAGTTCATATGGCCTCTTACTCAGCATTTTAATTTCAGGATTCAAAGCAGTTTAGCACAACTGGAAAGATACAGAAGCTCTTTTCACTCTTCCTTTGCCTCATAAATCAAAGAACACTATAAAATTACAGCAGTAATAAAAATACTAATAATGCACTGTGAATCTCTTTAACCAATTATCCCATTTCCTGACTTCCTATTAAGCTGCACTCTGAGTTCTGAGAGAAAATGTATTTGCATTGTACAGTAAGAGGCAAGTTTAAATGCATTACATGACAGCTAGTGTATTAATGTCACTTGTGCTCAGTAACAAGAATTTCCTATCTCACAATTTCATGGACAGCCAAGACAATGGGCTGAATAATTCAATGGGAGAAGGCTACTGTGTACTGTGGTACTGAATTAAAGCACATTTGATCTATGTTTCTGTGGTGACCCTGACCCATATTACATTCATGCTAGGCAAATGTGGTCTGTACTTATTATTAGAGAAAGGCAAAAGCCCCAACTGTTATGTCCTAGGGGCAGCCGGTGTAGGAAGCAATCACTTGAGGCCAGAGAGCAGACAGCTAACCAAAACCTCCATTTTATTTACAGGAACAGAGAGCTCACTCAGCCGGTTGAAACCGGCTGAGCTATCCCTTAATAGTCTAACTCAGTTGCCACAGTAACAAAACCCATGACAACCAAATACACAACATATTCCTCCCCCCCTAATAAGAACATCCCCTAAATAAAACACACACTAAACTAGAGAAGGAGGGTAGACTGCCTCCATTCCCGGCTAAACCCTGGGGATTATTTTGCCCCATAACCGTGGGTTCGCCCTAACTAAAGATCCAGCCGATGAGGAGGCCTTCTGTCTCTAGGTGGATTACGGCGAACTTCTGGTGTTGTTGCACCTGAAAGTACTAGGGGCTCAGGGTCCGCAGCACGAATAGGTGAGGAGGTGGTATCAGCTCGTGCTGGGCAAAGGGGTATCTCAGCTGCCGGCAGTAATGGAGGAGAACAGTCAGGAACAGGTGACTCATGATTCGGTGTCTCACCAGGAGGGGTGAAGTCAGACCCCTCAACTGCAGATGGGTCCTGAAGACTGGCATGACCTGGCAACAGCTGATCTACATGTCGCCGCCAGGTAAGATTCTCTGCAGTCCGGACTGTATAGGAAACAGGTCCTGTTTGAGTGATGACTGTGGCCGGGACCCATTTAGCTCTGGAAGTATAATTCCGAGCCAAAACTGGCTGTCCTGGGCTAAAGGTTCGGTCTTTTGCTCTGGGTGCCCGTCTGATGACTTGATATTGCTGCTGATGTTGCACAGTTTGTCTGGGTTCAGAAGGTTTCAGCAGATCAAAGCAAGTGCGCAGCTGTCGTCCCATCATTATAAAGGCTGGGGAAGCCTGGGTTGTAGCATGAGGTGTGTTTCTATAGGAAAGTAAGAAGGTATCCAGACGCTTTTGAATGGAGTGTTGTCCCTTTGCTGATTTCAAAGTGTTTTTCATTGTCTGCACAAATCTTTCAGCTAATCCGTTGGTGGACGGATGATATGGTGCTGACGTGATGTGGTGTATCCCATTTGCCTACATAAAATTTTGAAACTCCTGAGAGACGAACTGCGGTCCGTTGTCGCTCACAAGTTGTTCTGGCAGACCAAAACGACTAAAAAGTCCTCGTAGTTTTTGGATACTACTCTCTGCAGAAGTGGACTGCATTATAGAGACTTCTGGCCATTTAGAATGGGCATCTACTGCCACCAAGAACATGCTTCCTTCAAGGGGGCCAGCAAAGTCAACGTGAATACGTTGCCACGGGTTTTCAGGCCAGTCCCATGGGTGTAGGGGTGCCCACTGGGGTGCATTTCTTACACCCTGACATGACATACAAGCTTTTGCCTTCTCTTCAATAGCACCGTCCAATCTAGGCCACCAAAAATAGCTTCATGCAATTTCATTCAGGCGCACTATTCCACAGTGACCGGAATATAGCTGTTCTAACATCTGTGATCTCAGGGGTGGTGGAATAATGACACGCCTCCCCCACAACAAACAACCAGATTGGACCGATAACTCCGTCCGCCTGGACATGTAGGGAACAAGGTCGGGTGAGACTGGAGAGGTTTGTCGAGATTTTCCATGCATCACCAGGTCCATAACTTGGGATAATACTGGGTCAACGCGGGTTGCCTTCTTTATCTGAGTAGCAGTGATGGGTGTATTCTCTACCTGTTCAAAGTAGAAGATTTCCTTTTGGGCACTATCTTGATGTTTGACCGGTAAAGGCAACCTTGAGAGGCCATCTGCCTTGCCGTGCAGAGTGGATTTCCGATATTTGATTTCATATGTGTGTGCAGAAAGTATCAATGCCCAACGTTGCATACGACTAGCAGCTAATGGGGGAATGCCTGTGTAGGGTCCAAAAATTGATGTCAGAGGTCGATGGTCTGTAAGAAGAGTAAACTTTCGCCCAAACAGGTACTGATGAAACTTCCTAATTCCAAAAACAATTCCTAATGCCTCACGTTCAATTTGGGCGTAGTTAGTTTCTGCTTTGCTTAGAGTGCGTGAAGCAAAAGCAATAGGTCTTTCTTCTCCCGAAGGCATAATGTGTGACACGACCGCTCCCATTCCATAAGGGGAAGCATTGCAGGCCAATTGCAGGGGTAAGGATGGATCAAAGTGCGTTAGAACTTCAATATTTAACAATGCATCCTTAGCTTTGTTAAATGCAACATCACAGGCTTCAGTCCACTTCCAGGCCTTGTTCTGCCCAAGGAGCTCATGAAGTGGTTTTAGCAGTGTGGCTAACTGTGAGATGAACTTTCCATAATAGTTCAGGAGTCCTAGAAATGAGCGCAGCTGGCTTACATTTCGAGGTGGGGGAGCCTCCACAATAGCTTTAACTTTTGCAGGGGCCTTATGAAGACCTGCAGAATCGATGATGTGTCCCAAATATTCAACAGAGGGCTTGAAGAATTCACACTTGTCTTTGCGAACTCGTAGGCCATACTCTTCCAGTCTTTGTAGGGTAGCCTCTAAATTCTTTAAGTGATCCTCTTCATTTCTTCCAGTGACCAGGATATCATCCAGATAGCACTGAACTCCTGACAAGCCACACAAGATCTGGTCCATAGCCCTCTGGAACAGGGCGGGAGCCGATGTGATTCCGAAGGGTAGGCGACAGTATCGATAAAGCCCCTTATGAGTCACAATAGTCAACAGCTCTTGGGACTTTTCATCGATGTGCATCTGTAAATATGCTTGACTCAGATCAATCTTACTGAACTTTTGTGCCCCAGCCAGGCCTGCGAAGAGGTCATCGATGCGGGGAAGCAGGTATTGCTCTGCACACAACACTGTGTTGACAGTGACTTTAAAATCACCGCAAATCCGGAGAGAGCCATCTTTCTTCGCTATTGGAACGATAGGAGTGGCCCATGAGCTATGGGTAACTGGTATTAGGACTCCATTGGTGACCAGGCACTCCAGGTCTGCTTCAACTTTTGGCCTGATGGCATATGGCACAGTTCGGGCTTTCAGATATTTTGGTGGACTGCCAGGTTTAATGTTCAATGTCACAGTGATTCCCTTCATACTTCCCAAATCATCTCCAAAAACAGCAGCATGTTTCCTTAGTATAGGGGTTAGACTGGTTTCTTCTTTAGTCATCCGGTGCACTTCTGCCCAGTTCAGCTGAATCTTCCCAAGCCAAGACCTACCCATTAAGGCTGGGTAGTTACCTCTCACCACAAACAGTGGCAATTTAGCCGCCTGTCCATTGAGCTCCACCTTAACATCAATAGTGCCCAACATGGGCACAGCTTCACCTGTATACGTCTTCAGAACAGTTTTTGTTGCCTTAAGCGGAAGATGCTGTAGCTTTTCCTTATACACAGTCTCAGGAACCAGCGAGACAGCTGCACCGGTGTCTAGTTCCATGCGTATAGGTTTGCCCTCCAATAAGGGGGTTACCCAGTATTCATGTGAGCCCGCTGCCAAAGACAAAACATGCAGAGGCACTTCCTCTTGTGAGGAGGTGTCACCTTGATCATCCTGGGTCTGCTCTAGGGTATGCAAGGTTCCTCTTTTTGTCGGCCAGACCACAGGCCTCTTTTTCTTTTGTTTACAGGCATACTCAATGTGTCCCTTTTTGCCACAGTGTCAACACACCAGGTCCTTACACCAGCATTCTGATGCCTGGTGACCCAGCTTACCACAGCGGTAACATTCTTGACTCTGCACTGTTTTGTGACACTTTTTGCACCCTAGGGGATGCACCGATGTATTGTGCCTCCCTTGTAGCCAGTTCCATGGAGACAGCAATATCAACAGCCTTCTGTAATGTAAGCTGAGCCTCTATCAGTAGGCGCTTCCGTATAGCTTCACTGCAGAGGCCACACACTAACCTGTCATGCAGGGCATCATTTAACATCTCTTTAAATTCACAGTGTTCTGCTAGCTTTTTTAAAATGGCTACAAATTGTACAACTGTTTCACCTTCCTTTTGGTCTCTTTTGTGGAACCTATATCTTTCAGCAATTACCAGTGGTTTTGGGGAGAAATGAGACCCCAGGATTTCCACAATGTCACTGTAAGATTTAGTCTCAGGCTTAACAGGGTGTAGTAAGCTGTGTAGCAGAGAGTAGGTTTTAGCCCCTACAACAGTTAAGAATATTGGCACCTTCTTCGCTTCTGTAATGTCATTTGCAATACCAAAAAGCTCAAAACGCTCAGTATACACATGCCACTGCTCTGTATTCTCATCAAAAGGCTCCAGGGGCCTGGTCAGAGTAGCCATGATTTTTAGTTTCACTTTCACAGTCAGTGCAAACAAGCAGCTTTTTTTCTTTGTTTGGTCTTTACCTTGACTTCTACTTCCTTCTGTTACTGGAGCAGCACCAGGATCCCACCCTCGTCGCCAGTGTTATGTCCTAGGGGCAGCTGGTGTAGGAAGCAATCACTTGAGGCCAGAGAGCAGACAGCTAACCAAAACCTCCATTTTATTTACAGGAACAGAGAGCTCACTCAGCCGGTTGAAACCGGCTGACCTATCCCTTAATAGTCTAACTCAGTTGCCATAGTAACAAAACCCATGACAACCAAATACACAACACCAACCAAGGATCCCAACATCTTTGTCCTTTGAGAAGGTCAGATCTGATTGCAGAAATAGGTATAAGTTGTTGTTGTTTTTTTTCTGGATTCAAAAATGGAAAAAATGTTACAAGTAAAGATGGACAAATTGGTTCAGAAAAAATAAAGCCATCCCTACCATCAAATCCTCACCAGCTTCTCAAAATAACCTGGGCAGATCTTCTTTTAAGGGTATTTTTTTCACTTCTAGTTTTAGCCAAAATACCATCTCCCAAATATAGCTGGTTATATTACTCATAGCAAATAAAGATTCATTACAAGCATAATCTCTTTATTTTTATTTCTGAATCATTTATGGATTGATTCTAATTTCTGGAATGTATTTGTTATTTGTTGCTGTTTGCTGCATAATTTAGATCAATTTTTTGCAGTCATTTGGTTGTTTGTAAACTCTTCCAATTAACTAGTCACTGTTTGTTGTTGTGCTTAGTCACCTAAGTAACATAGATATGTTTCTTTTCCCTTATTGGTTTACTGCAATTCTGTTCCTGAACCAAATTACTTTAATACACTTGCGGTTACGTAACTTTTTGAGTAGTGACTATGGAAGAACAAATACTTTTGTTCACTTATAAGAACTTGTTCATATGAATGATTAAAATAGCAAATAACAAGTGAACACAAACATGTTTGAATCTAAACACTGGTCAGAATTTGACTGAATGTTTGTGAACACTATTTTGCAATATTCAGCCAGCTCATCTCAGAAAAAAGTCTGTGTCCCTTCAAGGTTTTTATGCATTTTCCAAACCTGTGGGGTGAAATCCTGGCCCCACTGAAGTCATTGACAGTGTTAACACTCACTTCAGTGGAACCAGGATTTCACATCAAGAGTTCTGGTTAATTTGGATCACTTATCTAAACAAAACTCATAATTGGGTTCCCCATTACTTATCTCAGGAACATGATTATCTTTAGTTCCAATAATTCTGCTAAGATTTTTCCAGTTAAGATGTGAAATTACTTTTGCTCTAAAGACACACATTGTAATTTCAGTTGATAGTAGCTATACATGTGAACTGACAACAGAACATACTTGTTATTATGTCAAAATGACTATGAAAATTCCCTGCCATCATTAAAGACTTTTAGCATGTTATTAGCAAAGGACTCAGTTCATCAAGGTGCTGAACATTCTTTCACCAATCCAGTAATGAGTTTAGCATACATGGAAGTACGGGAGCAGTCCCACTGAAGTCAAATGAGACTATTCCCAGGCTGAAATTAAGCATGTGCTTAAGCACTTTGTTGGATAGAGATCAGAGTGCTTAAAGCCTTGCAGTATTGAGTTATTTTTCACTCTAAATCTCAGGGCCAGATTCTGTTCAGATTTACACCAGTACACCTGGGAACAAAATTTGACCAGAGATTTGAGAAACCTCTTTACTAACATACTAGTTTAGCTTTCTTTGGACCCAATCTTACAGTTTTCAGTATTACAAAATTCCCTTTGAAGTGAATGTGAATTTTGCCTGAACGAAGCCTGCAGTGTTAGGCTTTAAATAAATAAATAAGATTTTTCTGTGTGGACTGTGTTGTGTGACTTTGCTATGGTGTCCTTTGGTTGCTCTGGAGACTTTAATCTCCATAGCCAATCAGCTATGGGGAACAGTGCTTTTAGATGCATAATAAGAATGCATGTATGTGCCTGAGAGAGAGAGAGAGAGACACTCAGAGTACATGGAAGAAAGAACTACAGTACTTTGAGTTTCTGTAGTTGAGAACAGAGAGTCCTGGAGAAAGAAAGATTTGAAATCTCAGTGTAAACAAAACCAACATTTTACAAGAATGCTTGTGACAGGCATACCTGTGGGGCTGAGATCAGTTTACTCTGGTAATACTACAGGTTGAAATAAGGAAGTTTTATTTTGGGACCTGAGCCTGAATTCAAAGTCCAAAGAACTTGCTTTCCCTAAATGCTTGTCTGTTTCTTAATTAACTTGGTGAAAAACATCTTAATTTTGTGGATTCCAAGAATTATTTTTCATTGTGCAGTTGTTAGTGTTTTGTTTTTGTTTATTATTTTGGACCAAATCTCAATGAGTAATTTGAGAATGTCTATTTTTGAGAAGGAGTGTGTGGTTTTTTTATTTATGAAAAAAAAAATTCCCCTAAACTTTTTTAGGATTTAAGTGAAAGATGCTTGACAGACAGTCTTGCAAGTAAAACTGTGTACTGTTTCTGTCAACAGAACAGGCATGGAGGAAGCAGCAACCTTGTAAGCCTCTCTACTTTCAGGCCTAGTCTATATCTAAACATTAGATCGACATAGCTACATAATTCAGAGCTGTGAAAAAATTCATGCCTTGTGAGACGTAGTTAGCTCACTGTAACTCACACTTTATGTGCAGCTAGTTTGACGGAAGAATTATTCCTTCAACTTAGCTACTGCTTCTTGAAAGGTGGATTACTTACACTGATAGAAACTTTAAAACCTTCTGTCGAGGTAGGAGGAATCCACACTACATCACTAAGGCTAAGATTTTGTCATGGATATTTTTAGTAAAAGTCATGAACAGGTCACGGGCAATAATGAAACATTCACGGAAGCCCGTGACCTGTCACTGACGTTTACTAAAAATATCCATGATAAAATGAGGCGCCTGGGCAGCTGCGGATGGGCTGGGAGCTCCAGGGTCCCCCTCCACTGGCGGCTCCAAACTCTGGGGTTTTCCCCTGCCACCACGGAGGCTGGGAGCTCTAGGGGTCCCTCCTGCTGCCAGCAGAAGAGGACAGCTGTGGGGGTCCCTCCTGCCACCTGTGGCGGCAGGGACCTGCAGGAGTACCCCCTGATGCACACGGTGGCCAGGAGCTGCAGGAAGTCCATCTGCCAGTGGCAACAGGGAACCCTGCAGCTCTCAGCCCGGGCTGGCTGAAGTCACGGAGGTCTTTGAAAGTCATGGATTCCATGACTTATGTAATCACCACGACTAAATTGCAACCTTATACATCACTACAGCGTCACAGCTGCAGAGTTGCAGCTGTACCACTATAACTACAGTACACCACATGGTAATGTAGACGTACCCTCACCCTGACTATTAGCAGTGAGATGATCATGCACTCCTCATGTATTACCCTATAGTTCTTATGTAGACATAATTCCCTCTGAAGTCAATGGGAATTGCATGATTATAAAGGTTGTAATCAATGAGAGATTCATCTGCATTAGTTACTACAGATATGGGCTCTTACTGTACAGTTAATTATTACTGGAGCTACTGTATAAAATTTCATAGACTCAGTTGAATTATGTGTAGTTATTAATGTGAATAGTTTTATTAAAGATTCATTGGATTTGTCTTCTTCAGTGTCTTAGTATATTACCCACAGAAAAGCATAATTTGAATATAACAAGGGACTGCTAAATTTTATGAGAAATTATAAAACTATTCCCCAGTGGAAGATTATTATTTCCATCTCAGTTGTGCTGTGACACTCTGAAAATGTGCGCTCTACCATTATTGTATGAAAATCCTCCACAGCTAAATCTTCTGTTTGAAGATCTTTCATGTTGTGCACTATTTCATCTGTGCTTCTGATTCTGATGACTCACCAGAATGCTGCATGCTGATCTTATTAATGATCTAATCCAGCCAAAACCACTTCCTTATGCTCTCTTAAAACACTCCCTTCCACCTCATTATATATTGCTTATAAGCAAAGAGAAGAAGCATATACTGTGCTTTGCTCAGTAATATAATACCTAAAGAATTTTGCAATAGCAAAGTCTTCCTTGATAAAAAATCTCTGTGATTTTTGTATAGTATGAATGTTGAAAGTCTTTTAACTGTTTTCTAAAACCTGGTTTTAGTATTGCCAAAGATGGCAGGAGGGAGCTAAACACTGTAAGTTCACACCCAGACATTTGGTATTAATTTAACATAAATGTGAATCAAAATCCTAAGGGCTAAAGTCTGGTGTTCCCTTGCTGACTTAGAAACAGAAATGTGGCAGCTCAGAGGAGTGTCTCGGAACCATTCTGCTTGTTCATTAAAAGAATGCTCAGGGTGGACCCAGAGTCACTGTGTGCTTGGCAGCTGCCTTCCTTGCTGCAGCAAATCATTTTAATATGTGCTCCCTTCCACCACCTTCTTTCGCATGGCAGTAGGCATGAAGGGGCAACAGAGGAATAGGCTTGACCTCAGAGTGTCTACTCAAGGGGCACAGTATTACTGAATGAGAGCAAAGGTGGCAGAACCTGGCTCTTTTAGCTGGGAAACACCCCAGAAGTATGATCACAGGAAAATATTGTACTCATTATGATTTAGGATGGAATTTTCAAAAAGCACCTCAGTGACTCAGAGCACAAGCCCAACTGAAGTCAATGGGATTTGTGTTCCTAAGTTAGGTGCTTTTGAAATATTGCCCATACCCTTTAATTATATGATCACATACTATTTTTTTCTGCAGAAACTCATACAGCGCATAGGGTGGACGGTGCTCAGGAAATTAGCTAGCTGTTCAGTATTTCTTTTTATCTTTATCTTGCAATGTATGCTGCTACCCCTAATTTACTGTACATCATCCAAACCCACTTGAAAAAAACAGCTGTGATCTTGTTCTTAAAGAAGGCATCATACTTTTAGCATTTCCTGGCTTTTGAGTGCTTGATTTTGCTGCCTTCATCATCTTGTAACATAGACATTTATATATGAAATATGTATGTATATGGATGTCCAAACATATTGTAAGTGCAGTACTTATTGCCAATTTTTATAGGAGCTGGTCTTAGCACCTGTACATTGGTGATTTGTATGCTCTGTAATTATAATTAATTATAAATAAACATCAGACTTTTTTTCTGAAGATCTTTTAGGTCCAATTGTCGAAAAGCCTGCACTTTAGAGTAAATTGTGTTATACAAGTACTGATGGATTTTAAAGTGCTCTTTGTTGCAGAGACAGTATTTCCAGTATTGATGCTGAAGTATTCTAATGTAATCAGGAGACTCATTGTGGTTAAATTCTCAGTTTTTTAGAACAGTATGCAAATCTTGTCATTTTCACGGCATGTTCCGTTTCGTGTTAGATTTCATACAGCTCCCTATTATGAATGGGTGGTTTATTTCACACAGGTTTTGTTTACACGAGTGATCCCTTTTCATCTTTTCAATGAGACAGTTAATATGAGATATCCAAAATGTATTAGAGAAAGAGGAAAAAAAACCAACTATGGTATGTCCTTTCAATACCCTATGACACTCTATTATTTGCAAAGCATATGCTTTCATTTTAGAATTCTCTGTTCAAGGATTTGGACATCTTTAATTTCCCCATGAATATTAGGTTATGATAACATTCAGAATGGATCATTTTCTCAGTGTCTAAAATTCTAGGGAGTGAGTTTATCTGGCATACAATGATTTAGAGACTGAGAAATCATAAGATGAGTTTTGAAAGTGATGTTGAAGTTGCAAGTAACCAGAAACCATTGTTTCGGAGATAGGGACAATTAGAAGAGAGATGAATCAATGTTTGCACTACACGTGCATAGAGCACATCCTCTTAATATAGTCACACAAGAACATGTTAGTAGGCTAAACATCCAGTTTCCTTTTACTGTTCATGTGTGTTGTGATGGATTGCAGTGAATATCTGAGACTTTCTTTATATGAACAGTTCAGCATTATCCAACTTCAGCCAATTCAGACTTTCAGTTAAATGTGGTTATATTGTATAATATATTTAACTAAAAAAACAATATAGATATTTGTTATGATGGAGCCCAATACTGCTCATCTTAAAGATACCAATTAAGGTACTTAAAGCATGTGCGTAATTTTAATTAAGTTATCAAGGTTAGACATTTGACAAGTACTATATTAGAAATATAAAACTGAGATCCTGCCAGCAGGTGGACCTCTGAATCCCTACAGAGTCCCACTGCTGCAGGATCAAGGCCTTAAAGTGAAACTTAAGTAGTAGGAGAATTAAGGCTGAAAAAAAAGTGGGATTTTCAAAAGTACCTAAGATCCCTGGTCACTTTAGAAAATCCCACCACAAATGCCCTGTGTTTGGTAATTAAAGGAAAAATGTGTTTATTTGTTTTAAATCCATCTGGTAGTCTAGTGAACGACTCAAGGATTTCATCTAATGAAAGTTGCCCTAAATAATTTATTCTGGAAAGCTCCCAAATGCTATTTCTGGTATGCCAGATCAGGTCCATTAGGAAGTGAAATGTGACCATCTCACAATGTATTCTGCTTTACTGATGCGAGAACACTTTATGAAGAGCATGTTGAATATAAAATAGGCTTTTCTATTCTTTGTTAAGATCTCAAGAACAAGCCATATACCCTCTATATACAAAATCAATGGGCTGCGTGGGCTTTTTTCGTAAGCCGTTTTTCTCAGATGTTTCACTCCTACAGAGGGGAGGTTTGGTAAATCACATACTCTGGCTGTCCAATAGTACTTCTTGTTCTTTCTTTCTTTCTGCTTAACAGTAACAGTGCTGAGCATAACTATACACAAGGTAAATATATTCAAGATGAAATTCAACCCAGTGCTGAAGGCCAGTTCAAGACCCATGCACCACTTACGTCCCTCTTGAACTCTCAAAATAGGACTTAAGTGTGGCTTACACTATCACTTCTTGTAGGAGTTTTGGGGGTTCCAAACCGACCCTGTCCCCAAATTCTACACCCCCCTGTCCCATTCTTTATGTTTGGGGTTGGGACCCCAGCCATCTGTGATTCATAACCGCAGAAAAATAGTCCTGCTTATAGTGACCATTCTAGGAAGAGTCTTGTCGGGAGGGGCTTCCATACCTGCCACACATAAATTTTCTCTGTAAACCCATATAAGCCTCCATACTCCTATTGTATTTGCTACATGCAAATAGGTTCTCCCTATTTTTATTATCTAGTGGCTCTTATTATCTAAATTGAGCTTATTTTCTTGTGCCAAATGTCCACACTGTGTTGCTTGCTTTTAAAATTCTATGCACCTCCTTTTTTAGATCTTGTCATGGGCTATAATTCATTTACTCAGAGAGCTCCATTTTTTATTTGTTCCTGATCCAACACAAATTACCCTCCTTTTTACCATACTCTTTTTTTTATACTAACATCGATTGACTTGGCCAAAAGCCTCAGAGCATCATTTATTCTCTTCACTTTAGCAAGGTTAGTGGGGGGGAAAACACAATGTCAAACACATATTCATGGTCATTCATTTGCTACTTTATCATTGCATTCATCTTCAAATTTACCATTTGACAAGTTCAGTGTTTAGAGCCCAGAGGAGAGTGGGTACTGTAGAACACAGGTAAAATTATGTCTTCAACTTCGAAGCTCTCAGTGGGCTAGGCCATAGCTACCTTAGAGACTCCTCACTTTGAATGCCACCAAAATAATATAGTCAACCGTGACGATGAAGATGATTAAGCCCAGGACAAAGGTGTTGAGAAACGGGGTAAGGAGTTCTTAAAGCAGCTATAGATTTCTCTATGGCAGGAGATCAGGATGAGTTTGTATTTTGCCTCTGTAAGAGGATGGTTCAGAACTCACATCATTGCAAAGATTTTTTCCTCATCAGAAACAGCAACAAAATGCATGTTAAGTTTTCTTCTTCCTCTAGATATCTCCCTCTGAAGAATACCTGTGGATCATTATGTTACTGTAGTGAGGCGGCCTGGCTCCCAGCCGCCCCGGACAGGGACGAGCCCTTACGGACGCCAAAGTGGGCGGAGTCACTGGAGCCTGCGCCCGCCCCTCAGAAGTCACGGCGCAGGGCAGGAAGTATAAAAGCCCAGCCCCAGGGCTCAGAAGCTGCCTGGCCGCCGGAGAGGCCAGATGCTGGTGCCCTAGCTCCCACTGGGGAGAATCCTGCTGCCTGCGACCGACCCGAGGACTGGCCGTACCTGCGGAGCCTGGACGCCGACCAGGCGCTGGAAGAGCCCCTAGGCCGGCCAGTACAAAGGGGCCCCGAGGAGCTGCCCAGTTTACCCCTCGCTCAGTATCCCGAGGAGCCCATGGTGTGGGACGCTGCGAAAGATGCCCCCGAGACAGAGGTACCGGTAGAGGGGGAGGTTGGAAGTAGCCCGGGGGCAGCCGACCCTAGTCTGGCTGCAGCACACCCAGAGCCAATGTCAGTGTGTTGCGGCCAGGATCCCCACTGACACAGCAGCAGGCTGCCTGCCGCTGTTAGGGCCCCGGGCTGGGACACAGAGGAGTGGGTGGGCCTGCGTCCCCCCTGCCTCCCCACTCATGAGTGGCAGTCTCCCCCTCGCCCTGACGCACAAGACCAAGGGCCTGGGCTTATATACTGAACTACTTGGCTCAGCCCCTGCCAGAGGGTCTGAGCTCTGAACTGCTGTTTGCTGCCCCGCCCTGACCAAGGGCCTGGGCTTAAAACATTGAACTGTTTGCTCAGCCCCTGCCTGAGGGCCTGAGCTCCTGACTGTTTCCTGCCTCACCAGACTAATTTGCCAGCTCACCAGACTCGTGTAGTGAGGCGGCCTGGCTCCCAGCCGCCCCAGAGAGGCGTGAACCCCAACAACGACTGTTTACAGTTACCGAGAGAGAAGCAGAGGAGTTGGGTCTATTATGATGACAGTGAAATGCTTTAATTCATCTAATTGGTATCTAAATAAAAAAACTTGATTATGTCTGCATGAGAGACAGATTAGGTTGATGAACTGGGTAGGAAGATTCATGATCCAGTATGACATCTGTCGTTTCAGAGACAAAAATTAACCCTAAACAATTCTGTCATTTTGTTTTGAAAAGGTGTCATGGGATAAAGATTGGGTGAGCATTTGATATAATGTCCAATCCAGATTCTTTGCAGGGGCCACCTGCTGTTCAAGCTACATCCCAAACAGAAGTCTGTAAAGCTAGATTATCAGATGGTGTGTATGGGTATAGCTCCATGACTTGAGTAGATCAATGCCAGTTTACACTAGCTGAGGATCAGACCTTATACTGCCCTCCTGACTTGTAGTTGAAGCTACATAGAGATTTTCTTTGTAACAATATGTAACCCCTTTGGGGTTTAGAGAGCATGGCCCCTTCTTTTTCCTAGGGGGAAGGGGGAGAGTGAGAATAAAAGGAGGGAAACTCCGGCGGGTGGGTCTGGAGCTCGGAGGGAGAGAGAGAAGCAGCCCACTGGCCCTTGCAAAGGAAGCAGCAGAGAACCTGCCTGAAGCCTGGGAAGGCCGATTGTGGACACCCCAGGACAGGAGCCCGGAGCAGCACTGTGCCAGGGAGGAATCGCCCGAGAAGGACAGGCCGGAGCTGGACCCAGTATCACGGCTGCCCAGAGCTGCATGGGGCTGTGAGTACTGGGGCTTGTGACTCTGCATTAGGACCAAGGAGGGAGGTTGCTAGATAGTTAAGTGGGAAGGTGGTCGCTCTGTGTGGTTTTGCCAGGGCCGTGTGTGTGTGTGGGGGGGACGATAACAAGTGGGGCAATTTGCCCCAGGCCCTGGGTCCCGCAGGGGCCCCCACAAGACTATAGTATTATATAGTATTGCAACTTTTTCTTATGGAAGGGCCCCCCTGAAATTGCTTTGCCCCAGGCCCCCTGAATCCTCTGGGCAGCTCTGGGTTTTGCAGAGAGCGGCAGAAGAGGCACCGGAGGGGGTTGTTGGGGAAAGTTCACTGGCACCGAAGACGACCAGGAGCCCCCAAGACTCAGCACTGGACTGGAACTTTGCTCAGGACTCCTGAACTCTGTGTGCAGACACATTGCTCAGTGTTTGCCCCTCCAGACTGTGCTATCACTGGGCCCATGGGGCCTTGCCTTGGATGCAGCCCTGTTTTACTGCTCCCCCTATATTTCCCCTTGTTGTTTTTTCTCCTCTCATCCCTCTGTAAATAAATACCTCCCTTTGTTATATCCATTGTACATCTCCTGTGGGTGAGTGTGTTCACTCTGGGGGAGGTTGGAACAGGTGCCCCTGGGGTGGAAGGGATTTTTCCTGCTGCATTCCTGTGCGCGCCTTCTCTTGACCAGAGCTGCCTGCAGAGCAGACTCCATCTTGGCCACGAGGGCGCTAAAGTTACAAATAAATTGTCAAAAGCTTTTCTGATCTAAGTTTGGTAATAGATAGACATGTCAGTACAGCCTATTTTTATAGAAGAATAAAGTGTATATTCAAATGACATGTCATTTTAATTCTTCAGTGATCGCAGTCACATTATGCAGAATATTACCATTTCCTGCTACAGATGTGACAAACACACCCTCCTGTACCTTGCCTCTTACAATTTCAGTAGCAAGCTGTGTCACCGCTAAGCAGCCCTTGCTTATGTAATGAGCAAAACATAAGTAAAAGAAGAGAATAAACTTTGAATAATTAATATCTATTGTCTTGGCTGAGGTCTAGGTGAAGCAAGGGGTTAATACACTGACTTTTCTATTCTAAAGTGAGAAGTGGGTTCAGTGTCTGAATTGGGTCACAAATGCAACATTTTGAATGGTGTCAAACTAGTTCATACTGGACATTTAACTATAATCCAATTACCAGGGCCGAATTTACACCTTACGCATCCCTAGGCACAGCATCTTTAGCCCCCCTCTTCCCCTCCCCCCTTGCCTATAGCTGACCTTTGTGTTTTCCATAAAAAATGAAAATGTTAACCCACTTTTAACTTTAAGGCACTCCTAGAATGCTGGGGCCCCTAGGCATGTGCCTACGGTGCCTAATTGGAAATCTGACCCTGACAATTACACTTTGTCACTAGCTTCTCTATGTCACTTAGGGCTTTGCCAGAAGGGTAAGTAGGTTTATTTTTCTATTCTGGTTACTAGTTATGAAGTATTACCTAGTGGGCTTTTTCCTCTCCAGCATTACATTTTATATTGTTGTATTAAATTAAAAGGCACATTTAATTTAAGAGGCACATTTTTCAAATTATTGAAATTAATAAAAAAGAAAAAATATAAAATGAAAAATCCCTGCTTATGGCAGCGAGAATAGAAACATCGTTCTGTTATTTATATAACTATTTGCTGAAATCATCATGTGAAGCTAAACAAAATAACCCCATAAATCCTTCCTCTAAACTAGTTTGAAAGTTTGTTTTATAGTTTGCTTTATGGACTGTATTATACAGGAGGTTAGACTAGATGATTACAATGGTCCCTTCTGGCCCTATAATCTATGAATTTATGCACTGCTCTAATAGATACCATGTATCTAAGGTGCTAGGTAGGTAATTATATTCCACTTCTCATATGGTTGCTTTCATCGTCCCATCAATATCACGACCACTGTATCTGGACTGAACTTTAGCTAGTTCCCAATAGCTCTCATTCAAACTCCAATCTTGGCCAGTCACTAGTAAAGTTCATTGACCACATGATCTGAGTCTGATAAAATGGAGATAGTAGCCCAATCTACTCCATAGTTTTCCAGGAAGCCTGCCATCAACAGCTGGTCAGACCATTTTTGACAAAATTTCAGAAATATGCCATTTCACTGAAGTCAGACATTTTGCACAGACATATTGGTTTTGATTAAATTTGCTTCAGGAGATGGCTTAGTTTGGTCCAGGGCTCTCATCACTTCTGGAGATAGAGAGAAAACAAACTGAAAATTCCGTGCTTTTGATCTGAAAACCGATGTTTTGATACAACTTCATTTCACAAGAACCTTTCAAAGGTTTTGGGTTTGTTGGTGGAATGAAAAGGAATTTCAAAACCCTGCTACAAAATCTTTCAGTCAGCTCTATTGCCACCACTGCAGCTCCATGGGTGTTACAGTAGGAGTGTGAACACAGGCAGGGCATCAGCACTGCTTTCAGAGCTAGGGACCTGGCCAGAGGCGGCTGCTCTCCAGCCACTCAGTCCTGAAGGCAGTGCAGAAGCAAAGGTGGCAATACTGTGACCCGCCCCTACAATAGCCTTGTGACCCCCTTTTGGGTTAGAACCCCCAGCATGAGAAACACTGTGAACTTTTACCCTATAGCATAGGGTATTTTTATAGTATAGCGTAAAAGTACACAAAAGACCAGATTTCATGGTAGAGACCAATTTTCACGGTCCATGCGGCATTTTTCAGGGCCATGAATTTGGTAGGGTCCTAGTCATACTCCATGCAATGTTAGAAGACATGATTGTTAGAAGACATGATGTTCCGTTTACCCCAGTGCTACTGCCAGTGGAGATGTACCAATGGTAAACAAAGCCACAGAGATGAACAGTTTTCCAGAAAGATTTTTTGGAAGTAGTGTGAGTTTCTGAGAGCAGAGTTGGAACCCAGTTAAGTAAAAAACAAACAAACACTTTTTACAGTTTGTTATACTGAAACAAAAAAGCTTATCTGGTTTGCCCACAGCCACATATCAGGAGAGCGGCTGAGACATAACTAAAACACAAGAGGTTTTCTTTTGAGGTCTCTACCTTAACTACTCCCTTTTGAAAATGTTTTTTATCCTGATGAACAGGAAGGACAAGAAGAAGGCTTTCACTATGTGTCTCTCAACAAGAATGATTAGATAAATTATTGACTAGCACATAGATGGTTAATGACTGAAAAATGTTACTGGGTTGACAAGAATAAATACATCAAATCACTTTGGATGGTAATAAATAGGAAATGAGCAAAAACATCTGTATCTAATTATCCCATGAAAGTAAGAGGAATACTGGGCAATCTTTTTTATTCAGCTGAAAACTAATAACTAGTAGCTATTAAAGTTGTGAGGATTCACCCTTTCCCAATAACCTTTCATATTCTGGCACATATCTTGCAGTCTGGCTGCAAGACATTTATAGCAAATGAGGAAATGACAGAGTTAATGCCCCTTAACATGGAATTCAATTGTAACTGATGCAGAGTGTGAAATATCCATTAAAGCTGTATTGAGACCATTGGTCTCTTGGACAGAATACAATTTTGTTAGACTTTTATGTCAATGGCAGTATGAAATTTTGAGACAACTTTCCTATCTCCGAACATGTCACCACTTAAAATGTTAATGAGAGATTATTTTAACTGGTGTTATTCTACCATAAAAATAAACCCAAAGGAACTTAAATAAAAGATAAACTAAAACAATATGAAAGTAAATACCAAAGATGTTTTTAGTTAAGAATTCCAATGAGTTAATTCAGGCAATTTGTCTAAGAGTAGTGGGTTGTATGATAGCCTCTCCATAATTAATAGTAAGGCAATGTTCCCCTTCTATGCCAGATTTTACATCTCACCCTATAACTTCACCAGAACTAATCTGAAACATCTGACATTTCACATCCTTTATCTTTCAACAGGGTAACTTTTTTCTGATAAGCTTGAGACAGATTGAACATGGCATTTAAAACATCCCAGTCACAGCATGACCTGATTGCATTTCTCGAACTTTTTCTTGTTTGTTTCTTTGTTGGCTTATCATTAGCCTAATCCAAGATCCACTGAATTCAGTGAAAAGACTCCAATTGCCTTCAATGGGCTTTGAATCAGGCCCTGAAACTCCAAAACTTCTTGTCTCCGAAACTTGTCTTCCAGTACGTGTCTTTTGGTGAGGACTTATCCCTATGGCTATTTTAGTAGTGCTGGTCAAACATCTTCAAAATTCTAAATTTAATAATATTTTTCATGAACTTTTTTGAATTTTTCACAAAAACGTTTCATCTTTTTGTTTTTGATCATTTCCCAAGTTTTGCGGATGACGAGGGGAGAATTTAGTGGAGTTAGTAAAAGCAATTTAAGTGTATATTATGAGTTCTGTGGCGTTCTCTGTTTGGCATGCCTAATTTGAAGAAGCTCAGGAAGTTAACGCCATCTAGATGCAAACTTTTCAAAGAATCCATTCTGCTCTGATTGAAAGCAATGACAAAACTCTTGTGCTACATTATGCATGTAGACGCTCTTTACTAGTGGGGCCTCTAAACTTAATTGGAAGTGTTCCAGTTGGGAAGTGTTCCAGTGGGGCCTCTCGGCTGCAACCCAGACTTAGAGACCACAACTCCCATGATGCCTTGGAGAAAGAGTGAGAGACTTTCTCATCCAGGGAGTGCAGGGAGAGCAGCAGGCGGTAGGCTCCATTTTGGGAAAAGGAGTGAGATTGCTGGTGTGGAGCTCTGTCCATAACAGCAACTGCTGCTAGGAAGCCAGAAGCTGCTGCTGAGAGCCTGCTGGGGCTTTGATTGAGCAGGGAGCCTCAGAGGTGGTTGGTGGCTTCACTGGAGCCAGGCAGAGATTGTGGCTGTGTCCAGAGCTGACTGAGGTCAGCCTGCAGTGAAGGAATTATGAGCAACCCCCACTCTTTTTTGGGAAAGTACTTGCAAGGGAAGGGGCACAGCAGAGAGCCTGAGCCTGAGGAGAGGTAGAGTGATCTTCCCATCGAACTAGGACCCAGAGCTGCCGACATTTGGTGGGGCCAGCTCCAATCATCAGAGGGGTTGTGCAGCCTGTTGCCTTGGTTGGACTGATAGAACCAACAGAGTGCTGTCTCCAGCTGCCGATCTTCCAGCATGCCCACGAAAACGTCTAGGACTGAAATCCACAGGACTGTATACTCCGGGGTTGGGTAAACGGTGGCAGTGTAAATGACAGTTAGATAAGTTTCATTTATTACTGTATATTGTATTTGTTAATTGATTTTATTCACCTGCCCCCTGTGGATATAAGTTAGTAGTGACATTTAATTTTAGTCTGTTATACCCTGTTTCTTTAAGTTGTTAAATAAAGGTGTGTTAACTCTAATTTAAGGATGTATATTATTTATAATTTATACTTTTGAGTTAGACCCATGCCACAGATTATTATTATTATTATTATTATAGGTTTATTCCTGGAGGTTCCAAAGGCACACTATTGAGTGTGTACAGGGGCCAGCCAGGTGGAAGTATCACCAATTTTAAATTCCTTTAGGAATAAAGGGTCTGCAGCAGAGGGGTGGATAGAGGATTCCCACCTATGCAACGTCACCACTGGGATACCCAGGATCAACTTTAATGTCAAAATCAGGTGCTCAGGCGCACAGGTGAGTGTTGCCTGCTCTCGAGTTACCCAGGGAGGAAAGGAGGGCGTTACATGCACATTACTTAAGGGCACTTATGAAAGTGCCTCTCAGTGCTCTAGGCCATTTTGTGAAGTCTGCTGCTTTGGAATGAGTGCCTGCACCTTCAGAATTCAGGAGACCAGAACAGCTGGCTCACATGGAACTTTCTTCTCGAGGAACTATTCCATTATACTAACAGCTCTTCATGGTACACAGAATTAGGATGAAGTACTCTGATGCACAAATACAGAATGGGGGGAAACCAGCTGGCAGCAGCACTGCTGAGAAGGATCTGGGAGTTGTGGTGAATTACAGGCTCAACATGAGTCAGCAATGTAATGCTGTTGCAAAAAAAAATGCAAATGCAATTTTAGGTTGCATTAACAGAGGCATAGCATGCTAGTCATGGGAGATGATAGTATCACTCTACTCGGCAGTGGTTAGGCCTGAGCTGGAGTACTCTGTCCAATTTTGGTCACCAAAGCATAGGAAGGATGTAGAGGAACTGGAGAGGATCCAGAAGCAAGCAACAAAAATGATTAAAGGGATGGAATGCAAGCCATACAAGCAAAGGCTGAAGGAACTGGGTATATTTACTTTGGAAAAGAGGAGATTAAAAGGGGATATGATAGCAGTCTTCAGATACTTGAAAGGCTGCCACTGAACAGATGGAGAAAAGTTGTTGTCTTTTGCAACAGAGGGCAGGACAAGAGGCAATGGGTTCAAACTACAGCATAGACGATTTAGATTAAATCTCAGGACAAACTTCCTAACTGTAGGAACACTGGGACAATGGAACAGACTGCCTCAGGAGGCTGTGGGAGCTTCTTCTCTGGAGGTTTTCAAAAGGAAGCTGGATAGATCTGTCTTGGATTGTTTAAACACAACAAATCCTGCATCTTGGCAGGAGGTTATACTAGATGACCCTTGTCCCAATTGGCATGCCCTCTCCTCCCTCCTGCAGCACTCAGTGCAGGCAGACTTCCTTCACTACACAGCAGCCTGGGGTTCATAGCGCTCCACCTAGGGTGCAACTGGTGATTCATACAGGTGCGTTCTCCTTGCATCATTGGCAGGATCATGCTCTTATAAAGCACCTCTCACTGCAATATCTAAGCAACAGGGAATAATTAAACATTATTGATTGTAATTAGGTATATATTTTCTCCTTTTCTTTCTGTTCCTCCTTCAGGCCTGGCTAATGCTAAGTAATGTCTTTATCATGAGTACTCTCATTGACTTCAGTGAAACTAATCATGGAGGAAGGTGCTACTGAATGTAAATAAACTTGGTCCATTGTTATTACTACTGCTAATATTGGACTGGTATTTATATAGTGCTTTCCATCTCAGAGGGTCACCTAGTGCTTTATAGACTGTATGCATGAAGATCACTTCATCCACCACTAAAATTCATCGTTCTCTGAAGTGCAGAAAAAAGTAGCTAGTCTATATGGGCAGCATAAAAAACCTAGAATCAATCACAGGGTTGGAAGGGACCTCAGGTGGTCATCTAGTCTAAACCCCTGCTCAAAGCAGGACCAATCCCCAGACAGATTTTTACCCCCGTTCCCTAAATGGGATCCTCAAAGATTGAACTCACAACCCTGGGTTTAGCAGGCTAATGCTCAAACCACTGAGCTATCCCTCCCCCCTATCTAGGGCACAAACATTTAAAAGGTGTTAAATGGTGTTTTCTCAGACCATTCTTTTAAGTTGCAGCAGAGTGGGAGTGTACGTTGTTTTTATTGTTATCCTGTATTTATTTCCTGTAGACTCCACAGTGTACTAGAAGCTTTCCAAACAAAGGAAAAGGCATTATCCCTTCTCAAAAGAGCTCACAGGATGATGAGAGAAAAGTAAACAGAGTGAATAAAGGAAAGGGAAGCAACAAATAAGCAGTTAAGGCCTGGATCCTGCAAACAAATAATGCCTAACTTTATTACTTTTGTGTGTAAAGTTAAGATGTGTTTGAGGCCTGGTCTACACTAGGAGTTTATATCGAATTTAGCAGCGTTAATTCGACTTAACCATGCACCCGTCCACACCAGGAAGCTAATTAGTTCGACCTAGAGGGCTCTTTAGTTCGAATTCTGTACTCCTCCCCGACGAGGGGAGTAGCGCTAAATTCGACATGGCTATGTCGAATTAGGCTATGTGTGGACGGAAATTGACCTTAGTAGCTCCTGGAGCTATCCCACAGTGCACCACTCTGTTGACGCTCTGGACAGCAGTACGAGCTTGGATGTTTTGACCAGCCACACAGGAAATGCCCAGGGAAAATTTGACACGCTCCGGAGCCTTGTGGATGTTCTGCAGGACCGCAGGCAGGAGGACAGAGCCCCCCTGCACTGTATCTGCAACCACCCTCCCCCGCCACAAAGTCCCAAACCCCCCTCACCCAAAGTAACAAGAAGGAGGGGCGACAGGGGCCGTGAAAACTGTCACTGCACCCCTGCAGAGTGCACAAATACAAGAAGGCTCTCATTCCCTAAATGTTGAGAAGTCCTTCCCTTCCTGGCTCACCGAAGCCCCAATCCCAGTTTCATCCCCTAATTGTGTAGTTGATTATTAAAAGTAGTTTGCTGTTAATTACTATTTCCGTTAAGTTTTTCTACAGAAGACTATCTGTGAAGGGGGGGGAGGGGGTTGTTAATTGCATAGGACAGTCACCTTTACCAGGGTACAGACACGGGGCAGGATCAACTGCAGGTCACACACACAGTGCAGTCAGTAGGCACCCTGGTCGGTCTGGGAGGTGTTTTCCATGTTCTGTGTGGGTGGGGGGGTACGTGACTTTGTGGCATGGGAGGGCGGTTACAGAACTTATGCAGTGGTCCTTGTCCCGGACCACAGAGCCACGCAGCAGGGGAATCTGTAACCGTCCTCCCCCGCCACAAGGTCACGTAGCCCCCGCACACAGAGTCCTGAAAAGGAGGGATGGCAGGCTCCGTTGAAACAACCAGTCCGGCACTGCAGACTGCTCTAGGAGCAGGAGCCTATCATTCCTCAAGTGTAGAAGTGGTGTTAACATCACTGTACACCCTACCCACCACAGTCTGCGTCCCTGTTTCAACCCTTTAACGTGAATTCATTAATAAAGAAAACGTTGTTAATTAACAATGTTCCATTAACTTTATTTTTAAACGTGTGTTGGAAGGGGGGAAACGTGGTGAACGGGGTATGTAACCGCAGAAGAAAGTCAACAGTAACTGAAGCAGGGGCAGGTTCAGCTTCTCTGTAAAGAAACTGAACAGTCACAGGTTACCCTGCTCCCTGAGGAACCTAGCTTTCAAAGCCTCCCGGATGCACAGCGCTTCCCGCTGGGCTCTTCTAATTGCACAGCTGTCTGGCTGAGCGTAATCAGCAGCCAGGCGATTTGCCTCAACCTCCCATCCCGCCATAAAGGTCTCCCCCTTGCTCTCACAGAGATTGTGGAGCACACAGCAAGCTGCAATAACAATGGGGATATTGGTTTCGCTGAGATCCGAGCGAGTCAGTAAGCTCCTCCATCTCCCCTTGAGATGTCCGAAAGCACATTGAATGATGACAGTTACCCAAGACCAGGGCCGCCCATAGGATTCTGGGGGCCCGGGGTCTTCGGCGGCGGGGGGCCCTTCCGTTCCTGGACCCGCCACCGAAGTGCCCGGAAGACCCGCGGCGGGAGCCCCCCGCCGCCGAATTACCGCCGAAGCGGGACCTGCCGCCGAAGTGCAGCCCGGTCTTCGGCGGTAATTTGGCGGCGGGGGTCTCCCGCCGCGGGTCTTCGGGGCACTTCGGCGGCGGGTCCCGGAATGGAAGGGCCCCCCGCCGCCAAAGACCGGGCTGCGCTTCGGCGGCGGGTCCCGCTTCCCCCCCGCCCCGGCCCCGGCCCCAGCCTCTTACCACCGGCTCCCTCCTCACCCGGAGCCTCAGCGCCTCGCCCGACAGCTGCAGCGTGTCTCCGGCGGGGCCTGAGCTCCATCCCGCTCAGAGCCGCGTGGTGAGGGGGCGGGTCTGCGAGCTCCACGCCGAGCGGAGGGAGCTGAGCTCAGCCCAGAGCTCCCAGCCCCGCCCCCTCACCAAGCGGCCCTGAGCGGGGCGGGGCTCAGGGGCTCCGCCAGAGACACGGCGCTTGATGCGCTGAGGCTCCAGGAGAGGGGCGGAGGCGGGAGCATCCGCTGTTCTCTTGGGGGCCCCTGCAGAGCCCGGGGCCCGGGGCAAATTGCCCCTTTTGCCCCCCCTCTGGGCGGCCCTGCCCAAGACCACCCTCGACACATTTTTCCCCCCAGCATGCATTGTGGGGAAATCCCAGAATTCAAATGGGCAGCGGAGACTGCGGGAACTGTGGGATAGCTTCCCACAGTGCACTGCTTCCAGTGTCGACGCTTGCCCCGTTAGTGTGGACTCACAAAGTCAAATTAGTGTCCTTAGTGTGGACACACAAATTCGACTTTGTAAGGTCGATTCCACAAATTCAAATTAAGTTAAATCAAACTAATCTGGTAGTGTAGACATACCCTAAGTGTTTGCCGGATTGGCACCTCCATTAATACATTTCTTATAGGCATCGAAACATAGATTTTTCTTCCAGTCTTAACTTGAACGTAGTGAGGGTAGTTAGTGGCCTGACAGGTGATAGTTTAGATTCTCTAATTCATTATGATCCCTTTGTCAGAGGGGAACTCCTCGCTAGTGCAAATGTGCCAGATACAAATCATGTGCCCTCTCCCAAGCCAGCCCAACATATGGGACATAACAGGGGAGGGAGGAGAAAATTAAGGGTAGAGATTGGCTATGGCAGAGCAGAACTCTGCTCCAACGATCCTTTACTAGCATTGAGGGCATTAAAGACCTAGTATTTGATAGGTTCTGAAGACATTAAGGTCCCTATGCCAATGGTGCAATTTAGAACAGCCGGGTAGCTACCCTGACTTGTAGCAAGAGAGAGCTACTATATATAGCGGAGTCAATTTCCATTTTAATCTGAAGGCTAAAGCCACCACTAGTACAGAGATTTCACTGGCAATAAAATATGCATACATGCCATTTATCTGTTTTATCCCACATCATTCATATTTAAAGTAAGACGCTTGACTTTTTAAGACTCTTTTAAAAAAAAATTCTCCTCAATGACACCCAAACAATCCTTCTTCCTCTTTATTTATCTGACTCTGATCACCACACACACTGACTACGTTAGCAATTACAAATGCATTAGAAGGCTTTTGCTGTTGTATCTCCAAGTTGGGAAGCAGATTTGTAATGGATCTCAGTCAGAGGTGAAAGTAAGCCAGTATGGTCCAGTATGGTGTACCGGCAAGAGCCAGTACGCCGTGCCAGACAGCACTGGCTTCCGCGACGGAGATTTAAAGGGCTCTGGGCTGCCCGCAGCTGCGGACAGCCCAGAGCCCTTTGAATCCCGGCTGCAGCTCCAGCGGCCAGGCTGGGGCCAGGATTTAAAGGGCTTGGAGCTCCCCGCGGGTTCCGGAAGGAGCACTTGGGCTGTAAAAAGAGTTATGAAGGCTCAGATGGGGAGGAGAGCAAGCTCTTAACTATAGGGCTTTTCAGGGGAGCTGGTGAGAGAGCTCACCAGGAACGGAAACTGAGGAAGAGTTCTCCTAGCAGGCAGAGGCTCCAAAAGAAAAGAGCTGTGAATGCCTAGCCCTACTCTGGTCCCAGTGGGAGGACCTCACCAGGTAGCAGCAGGCACTCCAAGTCACAGAACAATGACATGCCATTCTGGAGAAGGCTTCTGTGGTTTGAACTCTGCAGGGAGCTTGAACCCAGACCAGGAATCGTTTCCCAGCAACTGTTTTTTCACGAGGACACTCCAGGAGTGAGTGCCTCCTGTTACGTCAGAATTATCTGTTGCCCCATATGGATCTATATATCTTTTGTTGTTAAATGAGAGTGGTTGAAGAGCATATGGGATCACAAGAAGACCCTCCCCCTGACCCTGCTGTGGCATCTCATAGACAACCTAGATCGCCCTCAGGGCATCTATAGGGTAAAGGTAGATGTGGACCAGAATAAGGAGATCCTTCAGCCAGTGTAGTGGTGGATAGATACAGATTCCAACATCTCTGCAGTCTAAAGACCAGCAGTTATGGAGAGAGACAGACATCTCTGACACAATTCCACTTGCAGACTCAGGGCCCAAGACTCAGTAGCACTTACCCTAGTTGTTCTAGCTGAGTGTGCTTTGCTGAGCCTCAGACAAAGCCTTACATTCAAATGTTAAAAGACCTGTTTCTGACTGTATTCCAACTATGCAAATTCAAGTTTGGAGCTATTTCTCATAACACTAAAACTAGGTTTACAATCTGTCCTGAGTAGGGTCTGGTTGACCCCCCCCCCCACACACACACATATTTTGAGAAAAAAACAGCCATTCTTTGCATTAAAATTCTCACAAAAAATCATCTGATTTTTTTACCAGCTCTAGCCCTAAGAAAGGAGAGAGGGGGTACAGAACTACACTGGCCCAAGGGTCAAAATTCCTCCTTTTCTCCCTCTGTGCTTTGAGGAAAGAGTAAATTACAACTTACCTTTTCATGGAGCAGATTCTCCCTTCCATTCCCTGTGGCCTGGCCACTCTCTCCTACATATATGCCCAGTCAGCTATTCTGACCAGTGAGTTGTAGGATGGGATGCCCTGTACCTCTGTGCCCCTTTCCTTCCCCTGGGAGGAGCATCAAGCTATCCACTTCCCATGGCTGGAGTCACAATCTGAGCCGGGAAGCAAAGAGGAGTCTTATTCACTTTTACCCCGTTATGCATCTGGCCCTTTGTGATTAATAACAGAACTTGAGCTTGTCTAGGTTCTTCCAGCCTTAATTCTGATCACCCAAGTGCATGCTGATGCTTTATTTATGGTTTTCCTTGTCTTCTATCACTAAATTCTTGTAAACGGAATTCAGTCCAGTTTGTGCTAATACTTTCCTATCAGCGTTTAGACAGAATGCTTTGCTGGAATCCAAGCCAAGAGGGAGATTGCGGCTGAGATGCATTGATGGTGTGTTGGCTGCTTTTCAAGAGAGCACAGATGCTCTCAACCCCTTTTTAGACTTCTTAAAAACCAAAACATCCTTCTACTAAATTTGCAAAGGAAATTGACAAAGAATCCTTCCTGTCTTTTCCAAGCAGTGCACTCACCTGTGCTGTGGAGGGCAAGTTTCTAAAGTTTTCTAATGATGGAAATCTTGTACTTAGGGATCAGTATCATCACTCTGAGTCTAGCCATTATCCTAATCAGTGTAATTCACATCCTGAATGACAAAAGCAAAAAAATGATCCAGACAAACATGAATTAAGAAACCCTCCTTCCAACATCAGTTGTCAGGTGTTCTGAATAAATAAATTTTTTGACAGAAACAAAACTCCTGTTTCATCTTGCTCCATATTAACTGAGTGGAGACTTATTTCTTGTGTTGCTTTGTCTAAGTGTATGTATATGTCTGTGTATGTGAGAGTATGAATGAATGTGTAACTCAAGTTTTGAAGGATGCCAGGATTAACATTTCCTTTCATCTTCTAACATTCATCAGCTAGATCAAATGACTAATTCACGAATGTGAAGGTTTGGGATAACTGAAACCATTTTTTTTTAAAAATCATATAAAGAAAAATCTACCCACTGTTTAAAAAGAGAGAGAAAAAGAAGACTGTATTAAGAAACACATAAGTCATCTATCTTTTTAAAAAAGCAAATTTGGTGACCACCAAGTGAAGGAAATTGTGATTAGGAAGATGTTTAAAGCACTTTTTCAAATAATGTCATTGTTACAGAGTTTGAGGATGCAATCCAGCCCAGCAAAGGGTTCTGTCACCACTTGCTCTGCAACCCTGGGTACCCTACAATGCTTTGCTCCTGTAGCTCCCAGATTGGGATACTCACAACCAGCCTACAAACATGCAGGTCATTGTGCTAGAAAATCCTAGTTCAGCAGCTTTGACCTCAGCAGCCTGTCTACAGTCTCACATCCTCCGTTTGGCTTCCACCAGCCTTGGTTACAGACAGCAAGGTGATCCCAACACACTCCCAATCCTGAATTTTCCAAAAACTATATGCTCTGTAATGTCCATCCCTCTCCTGGACAGTTCAGAGAAATAATGTGGTTTGTTTGTTTGTTCCTCTAAGGACACAAAAGCACAACACAGCTTATTAACTAAACTGGGATGAATACACCCTTTCATTTAAACACGGCACTAAGTTGGTTTATAATAAACATAAAACAAACTTATTAACAATAGGTAGGCTGCAATTCTGTCATGGAAGTCACCGACTTTCCCTGACTTTTACTAAAAATACCCATGACAGAATCTTCACCTTAACAATGGGACATAGGTTAAGTGATGCCAAGCAAAAAAAAAGAGAAAACATGCATCTACAAGTTTAATACTTAAGTCTAGCAAGATACAGGCTTTATTCAATACAATTTCTCTTACCAATCTTCCTTCTTCTCAGCCATGGCTGACTTTCCCTTAGTCGGGTCCTTACACAGAAGTACAAGAGACTAGTTTCCCTTCTTTTCTTGGGGGAAAATCTTTGCCTAAGCAGGTTTATCACATATATTAAGTTTCCAGAGACTTCAGTTGCTCCTTAGCTGAAGGACCCATCTTTCTCATCTTGAAACAGCTCTGTTCCCTAGTGTCTGTCCAGTGAGGGATGCCAAATATGGCTTCTTTCTTTGCTTCTATCTTCCAAAGTTCATTGACTTTGTTTCAAGAGGCGGGATGCCTAATGCTGTTCTTCCCATCCTGTGGGTTTCCTATCTCTCTGGACATCACTGGGGCTTCCATTGTTTTGATTCCACCATAGATTCATAGACTCTAGGACTGGAAGGGACCTCGAGAGGTCATCGAGTCTAGTCCCCTGCCCTCATGGCATGACCAAATACTGTCTAGACCCTGATAGACATTTATCTAACCTACTCTTAAATATCTAGGCAATTTATCCCAGTGTTTAACCACCCTGACAGTTAGGAACTTTTTCCTAATGTCCAACCTAAATCTCCCTTGCTGCAGTTTAAGCCCATTGCTTCTTGTTCTATCATTAGAGGCTAAGGTGAACAAGTTTTCTCCCTCCTCCTGATGATACCCTTTTAGATACCTGAAAACTGCTATCATGTCCCCTCTCAGTCTTCTTTTTCCAAACTAAACAAACCCAATTCTTTCAGCCTTCCTTCATAGGTCATGTGCTCAAGACCTTTAATCATTCTTGTTGCTCTTCTCTGGACCCTCTCCAATTTCTCCACATCTTTCTTGAAATGCGGTGCCCAGAACTGGACACAATACTCCAGTTGAGACACAATACTCCAGTTGAGTATTAATTAATGCTTAATTTACATAGGAGACAGGTAAATAGCTGCCTTCTTTCCTGTCTGGGGGCAAACCTGTTTCTCCTTTTTATCACAGACTGGAAACATAATATCATTAAATACCCATATTTCCTCATATATTGTTAATACAGTCATTTCCCAATAATATTAATCACCAGTATGCCATTAGCTTTCAGAAAAGACCTCGCTCTATACACTTTTAGAATACAGAAGTATTGTATACAATCAGTTGATTCAATTGTTTATCACCTG
This sequence comes from Mauremys mutica, assembly GCF_020497125.1. Classification (NCBI taxonomy): domain Eukaryota; kingdom Metazoa; phylum Chordata; order Testudines; family Geoemydidae; genus Mauremys; species Mauremys mutica. Next base: position 270,025,401 of record NC_059073.1, read on the forward strand.
AGGTTCAACCCCCCTGTCTTTATAGATCAGCAAACCTTTGAAATGGTAACACCTCAAAGTAAAGTTGATTCAAGCTGTCAGGAAGGCAACATGAAGTCTGGTGGTGAAGGAATCTCCATTGCCTTTCTTCCCCCACTTGTTATCTTAATAGCTTAATAGCTTTGTCTACTTGATATGTAAAAGTAGATTTTTGTTGTCTGCCTGAAGATCAGGCTGGTCAGAGAATCAAATACACAATCCTGTGTCTGGTTAGAGAATCAAATACATATTCCTTTGTCTAAGGGAGACCTTACCAACTCCCCCTGACATACCTGGTTTAAACTCACATTAGTCATAATTTGAGCATATATCTATAACTGTTAATAGCCATCACAGATATATATTATGCAAGAATATTAGTGATCAGTGAGTTATTCATTTTCAAACGATACTCACAAGATATATTTTGTGCAAAGATTATTACAATAGCGTGTAAAGTGTGAATGAAGGGGTGTTTAGTGTCACAGTCATGTTGTCATTTTTTGGTATCTTTAAACTAGTCATGGGAAAACTAGACTCGATGAAATAAAAACTGATCTAAAATTCTCTCAAAATTCAAACTGAACCCAAATCAATTATTGCTCATTTTTGCTGTAAGCGGAGATGTACCAAAATACAGAAAAAAAGGCTATTCTTGAATTAGAAACTAAGTACTTAAAATCTTCCAGAGAAAGTAACCTTAGGTGAGGTTTCCAGCTGGAACTGTGAGAAATATTAATCAAAGCAAAAATATTCTTTACTGTGTCTACAGATTTTCAAGAAGTCCAGGCTGTGCCTAATATGAATCAGGGTATTGAACCTGGGTTTCCCAATTGCAGGTGAAAGGCCTAACCAATGGGTTATTGACAATTTAGAGGTTGTGTGCTCTCTCTCTCTCTCTCTCTCTCTCTCTCTCTCTCTCTCTCTCTCTCTCTCTCTCTCACATGCACACGCGCACGCACGTTTGTTTTTGTTTGCTACTTGCTGTTTCTTTGTTTTAAGGCTGTTGTTAGTCCCCCCCTCCCTTTTCCTTGGGTGGGGGGAATATGAGGGGTTTTCTCCATAGGGTATTGTTCAGATGGGTTTAGTGGTTCGACCCACAAACATAGTGTTCAGTGTGTGATTGCTGGTGGAGGGTGTGTTGCTGAGTGTAGGTAAGGTTACTGGCTGTGCTAATATAAAATCGGCCTCCCAAATATCTAAATCTAAAGTGATTTTCCTGGACCAGGAGCAGTTTGTGAATTGTTTGGTACAGGAGGGACTCTGAGTCAAGGAGTCTTTTGTTCAATTTTTCCCCTTGTTCACTCCTGTGGCTGTTCAATTAAAGTAGTTTTTTTTTTCCAATCTGCCCTTCCCACCCCCAAGCCTTCATCATGAGACGCTAGTGTCTGATCTCTCTCATAAACGGAGAAGGTAGTTATGTCATTCCAGTGCCAGGTCTATGTGGTTCTACATAATCGTGAACAACCCTTGAACCCGGTGTTAAAGCACCACATAGTTGGGGCAGGTTATACAGTGTTTGCTACCTCCGAAAATATTAAATGTTTCTTGTGTGGTGACCCTGGTCACTTGAGGGGTTCCTGCCCTTGCACTGCTGGCTCACGGGTCCCTGGTAAGAATGTGAGACTCCAGGATAGTGAGGAGACATCTGGGACATCAAGGCATCAGCAGTAGACAGAGCCTGCATCTGCTCTGCCAGATTCTATCTCCCCGCCCCCACTCCGTACCATTGTCCAGGGAGCAGGCCCCTCAGAAGAACACAGGTGTGACCCTATCACTTTTGCCTGGACAGACACTAGCCCTGGAAGTTGAGGATCACCTTCCTGCAGAGGAAGCAAAGACAAGTTCTACAGATGGGGGTGAAGAACAGACAGATTTATGTGGGACTGTTTCTAAAAGGGCTATGACTTTGGATACCTCTGAGCTGCCGGCAGTGGCTGAGGAGGGAGCTGTGTGCCCTGAGAAGGAGGATAGCATTGCATTGGATGGAGGCTCCATGCCTGTAGTGGGGAATGTCTTTCCCAGCATGCTGAGTCCTTAAGCCTCCAATTTTGCATGCTGCAGTGATGATGCTGGGTCCCAGCCTGGGGCTGCACTGCCTATCCCTCTTGGGAAAACAGATATAACAGCTGCTCCCACTGAATTTCATTCCTTCATGAATGAAGAGAATGTTACAGAGGCAGCTCAATATTCTTCTCAGCTGGTGGAGTCTGAAATAGATTAAGAGGATGATGATGATCTCCCTGACTCCTCACTGGTTCCTGATGTCCCAGCCAGTCAGCTATATAGGAAGGGTTGGTGCCATGTGAAGGAGATTAGTGACTTTTTGAATAGCACTAAAGGGAAGCAGGCAGTTGCGGTTGAAGGAGAGGCATTTTCCAGTTTTGGAAGAGCCATTGTTTTTTGACACACTTTGTTCCAACTGAAGCTCTCTCTCCTCCCAGAGCCTGTTTTCTGCCTTTACTCTGGCTGGGTTGACCAAGCTGTCTTACCTGATTGTTCCTAGTTAATCAAGCTGGAAGTCAGTGTTCAGACCAGAATCTGTATGTTTTTTGGATAAGATCCTCTCTGAATTCCAAGTGGTGCTTGCTCAGAGGGCGGCTTGGTATTTGCAGAATTCTTTGCATGGGTTGTTCTTCCAGGGGGGGAGTCCTGTGTTCTCCTCACTAGCTGTCCCCACTTCTGTGGATGAGATCCTTCTGCAACCTGGTAGATTATTGTCCTGGAAGGGCTTGGTGAATGTTCATTTTGGAACCATGACCAAGAAGCAGCTCTCTGATCTCCCTGATACAGCCTGTAAAATGCCTCTGTCCCTGGGTGACTCTGTGTCACTGAAGGATGTTGTACAACCCTGCTCTTCTGAAGCGTTAAAGTGACTTTCAGTGGAGGGTCCTATATAACATCATAGCAACCGATCATTTTGTGCACCATATTACCTATGAAGTGTCTGTGCAGTGACCCTTTTGTTAGGCGTCAGACACAGTGTTTCATTTTTTCCTACATTGCCCTTGTTTTATTCCTCTTTATGCTTTTTGGCAGCAATTTTTTCAACAATTTCAGACTGTTTTTCTCCAAGCCCCTGCTTGGTTTTGGAGTGAGATACGGTGCTCTTGTTGGGCTGGTTTCCTGCCTGGCTCACTTTTTGCGGAGTCAGGCAAAACTAGCCATTTTGAAATCTCATCAGAACAGAATGGCCGGGGTAGAACAGGGTAATGTGTGTGGGCTGTTCCACACACTGGTTGTGACCTGACTGCTGATTGGTTGCACCCTTTATAAACTGACTTGTAACCTGGACACTTTTCAGTTGACTTGGTGTGTTAACAATATTTTGAGTGAATTTGGTGATGGTGATGCTTTAGTGATCCATGTTTAATTTTTATATAAGACTTGTTTTGCTTTATTTTATTCATGTCTTTTTTGTGTATATATGGACATTTTATATGGTTTTAATAGTTTGTAATATGATTTTATGTGAACAAAGTTGTCAGCTCTCTCTTTTCCTTTTTGTTTTTTTTGTTTGTTTTTGTTTTTTGTTTTTGTTTTTTGTTATTCTGACCAGGAACAAAACTAAATGTCAGACCTTAATTTTCTTTTGGAAAAACTCATGTGTTTTTTTCCAGTTGTCCCTAATCATAACTGGTTGCCTCCCCAGTTGAGGACCTGTAGCAGTGAGATGATTGGCTGACTCTGCTCCACTGTACCAGATACTTGTAGGGCTTCTGACACTTCAGAAATATAGGCTCTATCCAGAGGATTTCAGCTTGTCCTCAGGCCTCTTCCTACCATTAAAAAGTTTCATTCTAGGCATTCTGAGATTTTTTTCTCTCTGTTCACATGCACAAATTTGCATATGGTGTGTAGTTGATGCATCTGGCGTGGTAGGCATTTTATTTCATCCTTGGTTTGTGCCTTGCTTAACAAAATATATACAAGTTGTCTTACTTTGTGTTGGAAACACTTAGTTTCCTAGCTTTAGAGCAGTGGTGGACAAGCTGTGTCCCACAGGCTGCATGCAGCCCATCAGGATAATCTGATTGCGGACATAGGCGGCAGGTTCGTATAATTTTTGGTGGGGCCCAAAATGGTGGTCCCCACCCCTCGCTCTCACCCTGTAAGCTGATATAAAATGAAGCTACAATGCGTCAGCACCACAAGATTACAAGGGTCAATTAAAAGTGGAAAGTCAGAAGCAGAACTTGCCTATTAATACCTAATATACGGCATTAAATTTTGTTGCACCTGTTGTGACAAAGTGGGAATGTTCTTAATGTTTTCTCTGAATACTGTGTGGGTGCCTCAGTTTCCCCTGCAAAGTGCCAACTGACAGTGTTGGGGACAAAGAGATCAGGTGGCCTCCTTGTCCAGAAGAGACACAAAGGCCAGAGGAGGGAGTGTCAGTTTGGAGCTGGCTGGGGAAATCGGGAGAGGCCCAGAACTTGGGTCTGGGCTCCCCACCCCCCAAGATGGACCTGACTGAGGGGTTCTGTTTTCTGTACTTACAAGCTCTGTTTTAGACTGTATCCCTGTCATCTAATAAACCTTCTGTTTTACTGTCTGGCTGAGAGTCACATCTGACTGCGGAGTTGGGGTGCAGGGACCTCTGGTTGCCCCAGGACCTGCCTGGGCAGACTCGCTGCGGAAAGTGCACAGTGTGGAAGGGCATGCTGAATGCTCCGAGGTCAGACCCAGGAAGGTGTAAGCTTCTTGCCCTGGAGACAGTATGCTCAGAGAGGAGGCTCCCCCAGAGTCCTGACTGGCTTTGTATGGAGTTGTTCCAAAGCATCCCAGCATCCCCTTCCACACCATGCGCTTCCTGGAAGTCTGCACAGGCACTGACACTCCCTCCTCTGGCCTTTGTCTCTTTTCCAAGCATTAGGAGGCCACCTGATCTCTTTGTTCTCCAACACCTTCAGTTGGCACCTTGCAGGAGAGTGGCCCAGGCCATCAGTTGCCTGGAGACAGTGTGTCGGCCATTCTCTGTGCAGACAGCATCACACTGGCCCTCTAGGGCTTTACAACAATCACACCCCCTTATCCCACCATCTAGAGCCTTAAGAAATGCATTGGGGAAACTGAGGCACACAGACAGTATTCAGAGAAAACACCTGTATACAACCAGCTACATACTTTGAAGGGTGTAAAATAATCAAATATTGTGCTAAATAAAATGATACTCCAAACTGACCACCAAATTTAAGTTGCATGTTTTTCCCCTCAGGTGAGGGTTCTGGGGTGGGGCTGGGGATGAGGGGTTCACAGTGCAGGAGCGTGCTCGGTGCTGGGGGTGCAGGCTTTGGGGTGAGGCAGGGCTGAGGATGAGGAACTTGGGGTGCAGACAGGCTGCCCCAGGGCTAGGGCCAGAGAGGACTCCCCATCACCACCACTGGCAGCAGCAAGCTCCAGGGGAGGGACCCCTCCTGCCCCCCACGGCACACACACTCTGCACATGCTCCTAGAGCCCCTCTCAGGTCCAGAAAGCTCACTCCCCTCCCCTATGATGGGTACTGGGGGGGGGCACAGGTGGCCTTCCATGTTGCTGCCCCTCACCATAACTTCACTGTGGATGGGGGATGGGGCTGCCCCTTGCCCAGCATGGGGCAGAAGTGGGGTAGGCAGGGTGGTGGCTGGCTATGGGACGGGGGAGCAGGGTGTCATAAAATTCACCCAAGCCCCAGCTGCTCAGGTCTAGGAAGCCTCCCTCTCCCATCCCTCCTGTGGCGGGTGGGTTGGTGGGTGCTGGGGGAGGTGGCATTGCCTTCACATGTGGCTTCCTGCCTCCCCTCTGCAGCCTGCTGTGCCTCACTGGGGGTAGGAGTAGGGGCTGGGACTGGGGCTGGGGCAGTGGGGGAATCATAGGGTCAAACACTCAAACATAATAAAAAATCATAGGGTCAAACACTCACGGAAGCCCCAGCAGCTGCTAAGGTGAATGATGTCTGTCTCCTGGCCTGTTTGTGTCTCCTCCAGGTAGGGGCAGGAGAGGGGAGGCCCCCTCCACTCCCCTCCCCCTCCTGAGTGCTTCAGCAGTAGTTAGCACATTCCTCTTATGCTAATGCTGCAGCCCTTAGGCTACGGCAGCAGCAGCAAAGGAGAGAGAGACGCGCTGTGCGCCCTCTTTACATTCAGGCAGGGAAGCTCCGGGGAGGGGGAAAAATCTAGCTTCAAATATTGGTGGAGCAGAGCCCCTGATTATGAATATTCCTGGGGCTTTAGCTCCAAGAGCCCATATAAGTTGGCGCCCATGATTGCGGACTGTGAGACATTTTGCTGACATTGATTGTCCACAAGCATGGCCCCCCGCAGATCCCAGTGACTACACTTTGCCATTCCCAGCAATGGGAGCTGTGGGAAGCAGCGGGCAGCAGGGACGTGCTGCCACCGCTTCCCGCAGCTTCCACTGGCCGGAAATGGTGAACCACAGCCACTGGGAGCTGCGGGGGGCCATGCCTGCAGATGGTCAACGTCAGCAAAATGTCTCACAGCCTGCAATCAGCTTTCCCCGATGGGCTGCCTGCGGCCACTTGTTGCCCACCGCTGCTGTAAAGCATTCTCCTGTGCCAGAATAGGCATATGTGATTCCCTCCAGATTGGAAATTCTCACTTTCTTTAATAGCTGATGTGCTCAGAAAGCTTTTGAAATACTAAACCTATTTTTTTCTGTCTGAATCTAAGCAAAGTTAGTTAAGGGTTTACATTGAAACTGGGGGTTGATGGACGCCCAGATGATGTCATAATTTCCCTTTTGTTTAATTTGTTTTACTATTATTTTCTGTCATTTTTTGGAACATGTCATTAAATTTTATTTGGTTTCTTGTACACTTACTCTTCTGTTATTCAGAATTAACAGTTGCAGTATGTGCTAGTTAAGGGCTGCTGGCTCTTTAACACAGAATTACTTTTAAGAAGCAACACTCTACATGTCCACGGGGTGGTTCCTGGCTTGTGCATGCTGGCTGGTTACTTTCAAGAGGGCCAATAACTAGGTCGGATCACAATTATTGTCGTGCTTTGGATGGGGCAGACTATAGAAATAAGAACAAAAGTTGAGACTCAGAGGCAGCCTGAACAATAATAATGTAAGTTGTAGACAATTCTTATGGTTGCCAATTCAATCAGTGGCAGATGAGCACAGAAGAAGCCCAACTCCTCAAGGGTGTGTATAGCTAAGGAAAACTTGGCAGAATGGTTTATCTCAAGTAATCTCGCTCTCTCCTTCTCTCTCCTCCTCCCTCCGTTTTTTATTTATTTCCTGGCAGGCATCAGTACTCCTGGGAAAACATTCCTTATGGGTAATAAAAATAAGATTACTTTCATGTAGCCTTTGATTGCAAGTGTTTTTTCCAGCTTTGAAAGAGCCCTACTTCCACACCCTTTACAAACAGAAGTCTGTTGTTGTAAAGCACTTTGGCTTAACTCATGGATTTGTAATAAATATATTTAGTCTTGTATTTTTTTTAAAGGAAATGGATGAATGAGCAGATTTTTAGGGGAATAAAATGTCTGAGATTTCAGTAAAATCTATGCAGTATTAAAGATACAATAAATAGGGGGTGTCATGATATTAATCAGTCCGCCATGTTGCTCTTTGGCAGCTGGAGGAGTACATGAACTCAAAACACTGTGTACAAATTTTGTGTTTGTTTTTGTTTTACTAATAGGACATTCCAGACAGCATAAGGTAGGCTTACTCTTGGAATTGTTTATGTTTATAGTGTTTTGTCTTATATATTAATAGGAGTATTTTGAATGAATATGGTTCTTCATGGCATTTATCAACATTTCAGATTATCTAGTTGGTATTATAGAACAGTGGCTTGGATTACAACAAATTATAGACTGCATGACTGGTTTCATATAGCCCTGCTTTAATGAGCAGAACAGAACCTTTGCCTCTTAGAATGAAATATAGTCATGTCACAAGTTTATTACTGGTGCATCATATAACATGGCAATAATACTACTGATTGCCACATGTTTATATAATATCTTTCCATGAGTTATGTGAAATAATGCAAGACCTCACAATAGGTCTGTGATTAAGTCGGCTCTTCTGGTCTAACTGAAAGAGTTGGTTTGACTTCTGGTGTTCTGCCTCATTTAGAAAAGAAAAAAAATAATTATTAATCATTTTTATTGTGCTGTAACTGTGTATATCATCCACAATTGTGAATTTCCAAATCCATAAATATGAATCTATAAGTAGAAAAATATTTTATTTCATTTATCCCATCTAATATAGCTGCAGGTGTCCTCATTATCTGTAGACAAGTCCCATTCTAAGCTCTGGGCCTCATTTATGTGTCTGGAAATGGACTTCATAGGTTAAATACATATTGTCTGAAACATATTCTCTTTCAAAGACAACAAATTTTATTTTATTCTTATATTATGAGAGGGTAAAATGTTACTCCAGATGTGCTTTCTTTAGACCATCCATTATGTCTCCACTTATTTGTCTCCAATTTAAGCTAAACAGTCCCAGTCTTCTAACTTTCAATTCCTCCCTGCATTATCTCTGAATTCCTCTCTCTTGTTAAATTAGTAAGTCATAAAATTAATTTGAAAAAAAATATGGTCATTAAAATGTGTTCTTGGATTAGGGTTATAGTTGCTATATGTCAGATGGATTTTAAATCCCTGAAAATACAAGTTTAATTGTAAATGAAGCTCTGAATCAAAGATTAACTCCCTTCTCTGTCTGTAGCGCACTCAGCACTATGGTTCCCTGACCCTGATTAGTGCCTTTGGGCACTTGCATAATATTAATAATTACTAATAATAAATGGAAAACTTGGGTGAGATAATATATTTTATTGGATCAACAGAAGATCCACCTTGTCTCTCTAATATCCTGGGACGAACATGGAGTCAGTAACACTGCATACAAAAATGGAAACCTTGACCATTTTTTAATGATTCTGTGCAGTCATTTAAGTTCAATATAAGACTCTTTGGATCTGATTTTAGTTGGTAAAGTAGAGTAGATTTACAGGGCTTTCAGTGGCTACAGAACTGGGCAGATTGATTTTATATTTTGTTATTAAATAAAAGTCTCCACAATTTAAGAGAAAATTATTCAGAATATGTTGTCTAGTTAATTTCAGCTAAGAAATACAGCACCTGACAATGAGTTTGAACTTAGGAGTACAGTTTAAAGGAAGAAGCATTAGAGGCTGCCCAATTTTTTGTGTGGAGAGAGCTTTTTCAAGATACCTCTATAAATCATCCAACAGTCAGTAAATACTAAATTTGCTTGGTACTGGAGTATAAAGGTGATAAATGATTATACAATAGAAGACAGTGAAGCGCAAATCCAGTGATAACACAGTAACACATGTTATAATTAAGAATACTAGCAATGAACAATCCATTCCATGGGGAATTTTTCTTAACAAGCTTGTCTCAGTGGACATTAAAAGTTCACTTCAGAGTCTGACCAGTTCCTCTGGATCCATCATAGGGCATTCAACCACTTTTGTTCCCAGAATATAGCTTCAGGTTAGGTGCAAAGAGCTTCAGGTTAGGTGCAAATTAGCTTTGATTCTGAAAGACAAGCCTGGGATCTGCTTAAATGGCCAACATTTATCTGAAAGCTAATTTCATTTTAAAACACTACTTTGCAGCATAACTTGGGTTTGAAAGAATTTAATTTGGTATCCCCAACTGAGCCAACAATTCAGCTACCCTGATGGTAATGGTGGTTATCATTTTGAGCAACAGAATAGTTGATTGATAGGAACTGTAAGAAAATTAGCCACCTTACCAAAGTTGCTAAAGAGTAGTTCAGGAGACTTGTGCAGCCTGAATGCACTTTACCATAATGGCTACCTTTCTTCCCCAAAGACCTTTTATTTTGATATACAGATTATCCGCTCATCAGATTTGTAAAATCCTTTAGAAAGGGTAAAATCAAATACCCCTTGCACAGTTACATCAGGATTCTTTTTTCCCACTGATTTTCAGAAATTTGGCCGTTTCCAATATGATACTACGAAGAGTTCTTACTTCTTAATTGGGTATCAGTGTTTTAAATTAGGCATGCTGTTATTATATGAAAAAAAAAATCAAGTGCCTTTATTCCGTTAAATAAAGGGGAAATATTTGCCCCTCTTGTTTTCCACAGTATTTATTTTGTAATAAGAATTCATGTAAATAAAACGCAGGACTTTAACTATTTACAGTACTGAATTATTTGTCACTGTATTTTATTTAACTACTTTATATCAGTTAAAAAGGAAATTACAGTTCTTAATAATTAGTTAAATGGGAACAGAATTGGGCTCATTGTTATCTATACTAGTGACTTATTTTTGGTGCTCATTAAACTTTTAAGCACATTTTTTCCACTTTTGCTTCAATATTTCAAGCAGCACTTCTGCTTATGCAGTCAGATTTGGAAAGTACACAGATTGAGCAGCAGTGTGGGAGGACTAATACAGCTGGAAATCATTCCCCTGAACTGATCCTGGTATTTCAGATGGCTTCAGAATTAAATTTAGAACTGAGACCCTCACAAGAAGGCAAACTGTGGAAGGAGGAGGCTGTCCTCAGAGTTAGCATGAGGCAAGTGGGATTGTTCTATAAACGGTGGGCCAGAGATCCTGGAGTCCAGTCAAACTGTGCACAGCACAAGACGGGAGCAGAAGCAAAGATGGCCTAAAGCTCACCTTTGCACTCTGCTGATCCTAGAGGTGCTTTGTGCAAGGCAAGTCACCGGAAATAAACTGGAACAACCCACTTCTGTTGTACTGCCCACTAAGAATCGACTTGACATATCTATCTATCTATCTATCTATCTATCTATCTATCTATCTATCTATCTATATCTGTGTGTGGGTGTTATGTATCTGTATCAAGGGACAAGTATGCTCTCTCCTGTGTTTATATATCCAACTGTGCCAATAAGCGCATACAAATGAAGCCCAGATCCCCAAAGGATCTTAGGCATTGCAATGTTGAGTGCCTAAGTTTTAGGCACCTATAAAATCATAGGAACCATGCAGCGATGCACAAAGCCGAGTTAGGTGCCAATGAACGGGGAGAGATAGGTACCTTTGAATAGCTTCCACAAAAGCCAGCATGCTAGGCAGGAAGCCTCCTAAGCTAGCCAGTGGAAGATACCAATGACAGGGGAGAGTGCTAAGCCCTACCGCTCTTTCTGAGTGGCACCTAAGTCCAGGTTGCAGGGAGGCACATATTTGACTGCTTAGCCATCCATGAAAAGGAACCCACTTCCTGGAGTTAGGTGGCATAGGCATCTAAGTAGTTTCTTGTAGCAGTCAGTTAAATGTTGGTCTCTCTCATGCCCAGAGGCAGACGCTTAGGAACTTAGGGAACTTTTACACTGAAAATGTAGGTGCCGAGTGAGTCTAGGTGCACACAGTGTTCAGTGGGAGTTTTGTGCATCACATTGGAGCCAAAACTGGGACTTGGATGCTTAAACCTGAGGCTTAGTGCCTAAATCTCAGGTTTAAGTGCCTAAGTATCTTTGTAGACCTGGGCCCTTCTTTCTTGACAAAACCCATGCTATACATAGCAGCCTGGGGCTGAGGGACATATCTGGTAAAATAATTCTCTTGACAGGTTTTTATAATTATAGAGAGGACCTAAACAGACCACTCCTCCCCAATTAGGCCCAGCAACACCTCCTATAAAACTAGATCTAGCTCCTCCATTTTTTTTAATGTAGTTCGTAAGTGGTTACGCTTTTACAGAGGAAATGTATTTAATTATAAATTGAGGAAAGAAACCCTGTTCTTGGTCAGATTGTTTTGAGTGTAAGTCCCTGTATTCGCACTGTTTGTGTCACTGCCATTTCTAGAGCAGTACAAGGTGTGGCAGCATTTCATGTGAGACCTGGCACAATTTGCAGACTTTATATCAAGCTCGAGCTTGAACTCTGAGTGCAAGAAGCACCACAGTTCTAACACGTTCACATTGTTCTGTGTTTAAAGCCAAGCTTTGAAAGCCTTTTTCTGGCCCATAAATGTTTCTTTGTCCTCAGGATCTTTCCACTTGATATCATATCATTGTTCTGTATATTTAATTAGTGCATCAGGAAACAATGTGGAGGATATTTGTGCCAAAAAAAAAAAAAGACAGAAAAGAAATGTGTACAGAGATTCAAACTGGAGCAATCTGGTATAAACAACACCTAACATTAGTCATTTTAGTCTCTTCAGTTCTTTGAAGATTTTTTAACATATAGATGGGGCTGAGGTACAAGATTTACTTCTGTCTTTGGATTTCAAAACCTCCAAATATTGGGGTGTGTGGTGTTATTGTGGCTGTTCGTTATGGAGTTTGTGGCCAGCACTAAAATTCAAAATCCTATCCAGGTTTAATTTCTAAACACTTGCAAAGTTAATAAGTGCTCTAATATAGTGTGTTGATTCAGGCCCATCCTTCATTTACTATTTAGCTTTTGGGATCATGTTGTATCCATACTGACAATACAAATTTTGGAAGGGATATTCAGCCTTGTACTTCAGGGCTTAAGCCAATATCTAACTACTAGAGACAAGGATGAGATCTAATGTGGTGGGAAGCAGGGGGAGGAAGCAGATTATCCCACATCTGCCTACTGTGTGGTTCTTACACCTTCCTGTGATGTCTCTGGTGCTAGTCATTGTCTGACATTGAATACTAGATTAGATGGGCCTCACATCTGATCTAGTATGTGCAGCTGCAGTCAAAAAAGCAAATGTTGGGAATCATTAAGAAAGGGATAGATAATACGACAGAAAATATCATATTGCCTCTATATAAATCCATGGTATGCCCAGATCTTGAATACTGCATGCAGATGCGGTCACCCCATTTCAAAAAAGATATATCGGAACTGGAAAAGGTTCAGAAAAGGGCAAAAAAAATTATTAGGGGTATGGAATGGCTGCTGTATAAGGAGAGATTAATAAGATTGGGACTTTTCAGCTTGGAAAAGAGACGACTAAGAGGGGATATGAAAAAGGTCTATAAAATCATGACTGGTGTGAAGAAAGTAAATAAGGAAGTGTTATTTATTCCTTCTCATAACACAAGAACTAGGGGGCCACCATATTAAATTAATAGGCAGCAAGTTTAAGACAATCAAAAGGAAGTATTTTTTCACACAACACACAATCAACCTGTGGAACTCCTTGTCAGAGGATGTTGCGAAGGCCAAGACTATAACAGGATTCAAAAAAGAACTACATAAGTTCATGGAGGATAGGTCCATCAGTGGCTATTAGCCAGGATGGGCAGGGCTGGTGTCCCTAGCCTCTGTTTGGATCACTTGATTACCTGTTCTATTCATTCCCTGTGGGGCACCTGGCATTGGCCACTGTGGGAAGACAGGATAATGGGCTGGATGGACCTTTAGTCTGACCCAGTATGGTCATTCTTATGTTCTTATGTTCTTAATTCCTGAGTTCCTTCCCACTTTACCCCAAATGTCCCCCTGTGTTATGTAGACTGAGTTTACTATATGAAAATCTGTTACCTTTTGATGCAATTTTGAAATACTTTCTAATCATGATGACATATGACAGTACATGTTGATATTATGTACAGCTTTATATTGAAGTTTTAATGGTGGTGGTTCTAATCTTCATGTGCCTTATAGTATTATTATTATTATTATTATTATTATTATTATTATTATAATCTGTGTTGGTTTTCTTTCCAAAACACTGAGCATAATTGTGTGATTAAGCACTGTTGAAGAAATTCACAAGAAAAAAAACCCCTGCAATGAAGCTGCATGCAGGGGTGCTGATAGTCACTGAACCAAACTGTAAACCCTGCATATAATGGAATCCACTTCAAGCCAACAGCTCCAGTTACAGCACCTATGGGTGTATGGGACCATGGCTGTAATGAGGCCTCCATACCCTGCACTTCACACATGGATTTCCTCGGAGTGGGTTGATGCTTATATGGACTTAGGACCCCCTAAACCTCTACATAAAAGGTGTGAATGAACTGAAAAGTTGAAACTTCTCATCAGCCAAGAAGCTTGACTTCAGGTGCAGAAGGGATGCAGTGCAGAAGGGATGCAGCTTTCCTGCAGAGTCTTTACTAAGGAGTCTTCTTAAAAGCAATAGTGATTTAAGCATGGCAGCACATTCATTGAAAGTTGTACACTAAGTTTCTGTAAATGTATGGATATCTCTATTAATCTTTCTCCTGTAGGCATATTGTATAGTGCTGTATTTTACACAGTACTGAAGTGTTATTGAGTGAATGAATGAAAGAGGCTAGGGGTCAGCTAGGGTCTGAGTGGGGGAGGATCCCCAACTCTGTAACAATCCCCCCCACAAAACATTGTTCCATACTTCTCCCACCTATAGCCAATAGCCCTCCAGGATCCATCCTAGCAATTACTTCCCTCTCCCTCAGCTCCTCCATTACCTCTGACTCCCCCAAGCCTTTGTGCTGCTTCTGAGGAGTGTTCTGTGTTAATATAAGTACTAACAATCTATTTGTCAAAAAACATTTCCTGAATCTTTTTTGTTGTCTATATATGTTACAGACATACTTGCTGACAGGTATTTTGAAATAAATTACCAAAATAATTGAAACTGGCACTATTAAATTGTGTTATTTTGATAAATAAAATATGCAGAATCTTGCAGCATTTTAAAATATTGTGTGCACAATTTTTAATTTTTTGGTGCAGAATTCTCCCAGGAGTATAAAATGTACTAAAATTAGAAAGAAATAAACCCAGTAGTCTTGGCTATAACTTGGCTTTTCTCCTGAACATCCAGGATACATCCTCATTTGCAATATACAAAATTCTAAAAGTTTCTGGTAGATGTGCTTTGCTTTTACAGCTGCCTCCTACTAGCTTGTGGCTTCTTTTTGGACAAACTGGGATACCTTATTAAACTACAATAACTTGTTTCCTTTCATTAATACAATTGAGTTAAGATTTTCAAAGTCACCCAAGGGATTTAGCAGCACATGTCCCCATGAAAACCAAGGGGTCTTGTGCTCCTAAATCCCCTCAACACTATAGAAAATCATTCCTATAATTATTAACATTATTGAGACGAGCCTAAGCCAGAAAATGTAACTCTGGTATTTCTATCACCCACAAAGTTTGGGGCTGTTCAGATTTTCCTGTTCAACCATTATATTCAAAATCAGAACCTAGGTTAGGATCTTGGAGTTCAGATCCAGGTTTGAGTCTAGATTTCTCCCTTAAGCTAAAAATAAAGTTTGTCGAGTTAGAAATTCAGGTTTGAGTTCAAGCCCACATTCTATTAAATTTAGATAAGTTTAGATAAGTTTCAGGCTATAGGATTTGTAACACAGCACAATGTGTATGTGTGTTTCTGTACATGCTATTCCCAGTGTGCGGCCTGAGGTAGCTACTAAATTAGTAGTGTAATTACCCGTTGAATAGCTCAGGGAAAACACCACATGGAATTCTCTGTTTTAAGCTATAAAATCATGACTCATTTAGTGCTGATGAGAGAAAAGAGCAGTACTGTTTATATATAGCCCTATCTAGTAGTCAGCAGCATTCAGGATAGGAGCATAAAAGCCAAAGGAGTTTATATTTGGATTACAGCTGTAAAATTCAGAAAACCCGAACCCCAATAAGATTGCTTTTGTTGACACACAAATATACTACCCCACCCGCTGCAGAAGATCACTCTGATGAGAATCCATCCTGGACTTTAGATGGCACAAGCGGGTTAGCTGCATGGGGAAAGAAGCTGGCCCTTCCCCTATTTTCAGAACAGACAAGGAGCAGTGTTCTTCTTAGCTACCTTTCCATTGTGTCTGCATTCTCCTGTGACTCATGTGCTGGGAGTACAGCAGAGACTCATCTGGGCTGACATCAGGATAGGATGACTTTGGATCTCTGGCATCACCTGCCCTTTCCAACCTCACATATTCTTCCCAACATATTCTTGAATCTTCTGCTGCCAAAGCAATCAGAACACAGTGAAATTTGAGCTCCATCACCTGCATCACTAGCTGTACTAAACCATTCTGCCTTTTGTTGCATCTGAATCCATTCCTACTCTGTACATTGTCTATTCAAGTTGTAAGCCCTTTACAGGAGGGACTTTTGTCTTTATGCCAGACTGCAAAATACCTAACACATAGTTAGCGCTACATAAACAATAACCATTATTTAATTGTTTTATTATTATTTAGCATATTTTATTCCAGTGGTCACCAGAACAATATTTACAGACGTCATCTGCGAGCAATTAAGCAAAAGACACAATTTATAGTGACAGCTACCATATTGTTATGGTTAATAGCAATGACGTTTTTTGTCATAGCATTGAATTACAATACTAATTTCTTCTAATAATACTCTTTTTATCTGATGGATTCAAACAGGTTTTAGTGGGTTTAAATCCTCACCCAAATCAGTTATATCTGTGCCTTGGTTTTTTACAGGCTGCTGGTGGTAGGAAAGCATGCAGCTGACAGATTCGTGAGAGAAAGAGAATATTCTTAAAAAACATTATTCAGGGGTTAGACTACATGTTTATCCTGTTGATCTTGACAGTGTACAGAGAAGTAAAATAGTTATGAATCTATGCTGGGATAGTATTTGGTGGGAGGAAGGGAGGGAAGTAAAGGAGGTATAGTGTGTATGTATATATATATATATATAAAATTAAACATTGAATCATAATAAATACACACAAGAGATCCGAATTAACATTGTACAGGCAACCTTACTTTCGTGATCTTCTAACATTTGAGTGCTTGACTTTACAACTTTAATAATGGTTTCTTAACTTAGTATATATAAAATCACAAAAAAGCCCTATCTTAAAAAAACATTATTAAGGTTGCAAAGCCAAGCACTCAGAAGTTAGGAGATCCCAGAAGTAAGGTTGCCTGGACAACCTTACTTCGGACCCCTTGTGTGTATGTGTAATGATACAGTTTTTAATTACATGATCACATAATAATTTTTCCACAGGGTTCCTGCCTCATTCAGTGCACAAGATGGATGGTGCTCACTTCATAAGCAGCTGTTCAATATTTTGTTTTCTCCTCATTGTTCAATGTGTGGCTTCATGCTTTACCTATTACACACTACTCAAACCTTGCTCAGCAGACAGAATTATGAATTTCCTCATGGGAGTTTTCTATGGTGTTCATTGCTATAGTATCTGAGTGTTTCACAAACATTAATGGCTTTATTTTCTCAACACTCCTGTGAGATGAGAAAGTATTATTATTTTCATTTGACAGATGGGGAATTAAGGAACAGAGAAAATAAAGGCCAAACTATTCACTAATTTTGGCGCTCAATTTGAGACACTTATGTCCCATTTTTAAAGAGGATTTAGCACTATAAAGCACTTCACTTGTTCAAGGCACAGCTTCCATTGACAGTTGCATCTGTGAGTCCTCAGATCAGACCCCAGGGTATTAAGTCAGGCTCTCAGAAAATGAGGAACACATAATTAGTGACCATCTGTGAAAAGACCATTCAACTGTCTTAACCATGAGGCCGTCCTTTCTCTTCCTGCAGTCCCCTGCCTCATTCACTACACTACATACACATCTTCCAACTTCTCAAGAAAATGAAGCAGGGGTCCTACAGACAACAGTCTTCACTATACAACCCTGATTCATCCCCAGAGCAAATCCAACCTGTGCACTGAATGAAACAAGGGGCCTGTGAGGAAAACTAGTATGTGATCATGTAATTAAAGACTGTCATAACTGACATGCACGGGAATTGTATAGTATGCCTTTAAATAATTGGGAGCACCTCAGTGGACCTCTCTGTCTTCAATGGTAGTATTCGTCAGTATTATTCTTATATATACTACATAAATAGATATTTGTACACAATAAATATGATAATCTGGAATCCAATGGTCTTTGTGTAGTTTTTCATATTCTTAATGTTGTGTAAAGAGCAAAGTCATAACAATTGGTGACTCTGGGATTCTAATGCAGGAGTGCAGTAGAATACAGAGGGACTTCAGAGGTCTAGAGAAAGTGAAACTCAAACTGAAGCCTGCAGCTCTGGGACTGTGAGTAACCTGCTCATTTGGGGGCTAAAAATATGTCTGGCTGTTTGGGGCAAAAAGCTGGTTTGGTAGCTCAGTAGAGGATTGTGTAACCTACACTGAGAGACTTCTAATGATATCAGTGATAAGAAAAAAGAGGCAGTTTTACAAAGTATAATAGGGGCTAAACCCCATGCTCTGTGGGGCTGCCTAAACCTGCAGAAATATTTGCTAAGACTGTGGGATTTCTAAAAAGTTACATTTCCCCAAAGCCACCAGTGTTTGCAGAGCAGTTCTGATTTCATAGAGCTGATGGTTATTGGTTCATGGCAAAACCCAATAGAAACAGCAAGAAATTGAGACACACAGACAACATGCAGATCAGAACAAACAAACACAACCACCACCTCACAAAGATTGGGGCCAGATTTGGATATCAGGAGAATGGGCAAAGAGCTTTCTATCTGCTTTCTCTGTCCTGTTGTCAGCTCCGTGCAATGGGGCTTGGGACTGTCATCAATGGGCGATGGGGTTTGGGCTGTCAGCACTGGGGAGCAGGGCTCCGGCTGTCAATCCGAGCCCTGCTACCCAGTTCAGTTAATATGGAGAGCCGGATAATGAAGGCTCAGATAAATGCGGTTCTGCTGTAACAGAGAATTCCAGATTCATCAGCTTGCAGATGACAAGAAGTTCATATCTCTTCGACTGTTTAAAAGACAATAACAATGTGTTATTTGGATTCCTATACAAGTGGAAAGAGTAAGACTTAAATATATCTTGATATGGAGCTTGATATGGGGTTTGCTGTTTCTGTAATTTCACAACAGGATTATCAGAGACCACTTAAAAGGTTGAAGTTGCAGAAAATGTCAGTGCTTCTAAAATATATATAAAGGAGAAATCCTTGTTCCCTGGGAATTATTATGGTAATGGTAAATTATATAAATAAATAAATAATGGTATCATACAACTGTAAACATCTTATAATAAACTTCTTGGCAGAGAATGGCTGAGAGCGTCAATTGGATGGGTAATGCATTATGTCTGTAAAGGCATAAAAAAATCCAGCCCCAAACAAAAATTAGCTGAATTTTTAGACAAGGCAGCTCATTGATGTCTTTCAGGATGTTATTAGAACCTGAAAACATCTGAAAGAAAAAACTGTGATTAAAAAGGGAGTTTAAAGTTAAAGTTTGTAACATTTGTCCAGTACCTTTTGCTATTCAGCCAAAGACAGAGAAATACCTTTAGTACTTACAGGACTCTGGATTTTTATCCAGCGTTATCTGGAATGAATGGAACATCTCTATATTGCCAATAATGAAAAAAAAATGGGGCTGTTTGTATTTGTGGTGATTTCACGGTTCAAGTTAACCCAGTATTACATACAGATCAGTATTCTTTGCTCAGAATACAGCGTACATTTGCATCATTAGATGGTGCTAAACATTCATGATCAATCTCGCCCAAGCCTATCTACGTATGGAGATGGAAGATTGTGACAAGAAGTACCTCTTCTATAGAATAAGGTTCCAAGATTCTCACTCTGTCTGTGGGCCACTATGAAGCCCAAAATTTCTGTTGAGTCAGTGTGAATCGATGGAAATAGTGACAAGCACTGCTGAGAGCTCTTTTGGTTAGAATATCACCAGGTTCAATCATTTCTGGGACTTGCAGTCTGTTACCAAACAATTATTACGTCCTCATCCTTATGAATTAGACTCATTTTGTGTTCAGCTACAACAAGGCATGTAGCTATGTCATGCTAAGAATCCTAGACCAGCGTGATATCAGAAGTAACGCAACCAAACAGCTCTCTTACTCTGCAGCTAATCTGCATGCAGCAATTTTATTGGTTGTATGAGGGAGACTGCACTCATGGTGGACTACTTGGCCTAACTTCCATCGCCTGTAACAGCACAGGCTTTCAGCAATAATTTTCAATATAACAGACTAGTGTTTGGAATAGTATCCGCACCCGCTATTTGCCAGGGAGACATGCACCAGGGTACTACAATGCATTCCTGGTACTCAGTCTTACCTGAATGATATGCTGCTCATAGAAGCTCCTGAGAAACACTATCCCAAGAATCTCCAAAAGTTTCTTTTGAGGCCAACCATTCCCAGTTCCATTCTCCCCCTCAGTGGCTCTTTGTCTGATGAGTCTCCCTTCCCACCTATTGTCTCCCCACGTCCCACTGTTCCCACTCTTCTTGTCAACACAGTCCCAGTCTCCCTCTCGACTTCTCAGATCTCAGTCTACCTGAGCCATTGGCTCCTAATCCCACCTCCCTGTTTCCCTTCCCAGTTCCAATATCACTTGTGACAATTAGGCTCCAGACACCCCAGGGAACGAACAAGGGATCTGAACCCAAAGAGTAGGCAATTGAATCAGCTGCTTGTATACAATGTTATTGTGTATAAAAATATATTCAGTACGGTCTTTCTTGAAAGCTTGTAATGTCCTGAACTTGATGGTCATTATGAGGTACGTATATACATGGTGGCTATGAATTTATGTATTTGAGTATATATAACACTGTACTTACAATCTGTGCTGCAAACTTTCAGCTCCACCTGCAGTCAGGCAGGGAAAGGCAACCTTCCCAGTCAGAGGAGACTAGCTCCCAGCACTTAGCAGTGTACAGAGAAGAGCAGTGTGAGAGAAACAAACAAACAAACAAAAGACACCTGCAAACCTTCTTTAAAAACCCTTCTGAAGTGAAATCGACCCAGAAACTGAGGCATGGTCACTTGGTGGGAGGTATCCATGAAATGCTGAGGAACCTCACTATGGCAGGGGTTATCTTGGGAAACTATTCAGAGGCATTACATAACTTGTATTAGAAAAGGAAGATTATCTGATTTGGAACTGTAAAGCCTGTGGTTGCATCTTTATGTTTATTTACTCTGCAACTTGCATACGTTTTCTATTCCTTATGATTTTACCTTTCAATCTGTGATTTTTCTGTTAAATAAACCTTTTGTTTATTTTTACCCCAGGCCGGGCTCTGTTGAGCAAACTGTATGTAGTGTGTGAGCCAGAGTGAACTGATTTCATGCCTTCAACTAATGGCTCATGTGTCTGGTAGTTAAGAACTTGGGGTGGGTGGATTTGGGGAGAATTGGAACTGGAAGGTCTGTTGGTATCACCCTGCAAGGAGTAACCAGGATGGTGGAGACCTTGTGCTTAAGCGTGACTACAGATCTCAGGGCTCTGAACTAAAGCTGCATAGCATAATGACACCCAAGGTTACAGGGCAGGTGGTGACAGAACTGCTTGCTGATCTGGGTGAGCTCCAAAATTTCACGCTGCTGCAGCTTCCATTCCCAGTCTCCCCTACTTAAGTTTCTTGTCTCAGTCTATTTCCCCATCTCCCCTTGTGTCCAGCCCTTGTCCCATCTGCATTCAAAACCAGGAAGCTTCCTCTTCCACACTGCCTGGGTCCTGCTGGTGGGTGGTGTGGGTATTGAGAACACAGTAGAAAATTCTCATGTTCTCAGTTCTGGTGCCCAGCCCAAGTATGGCCAACAGAAGCCCAGAGCTGCAGCTGCAGGGAACGTTCAGCTCAGCCCTGGGCTGCAGCATGTTCAGTACATGTGGAATCTTTGGTGAATTTACTTACACAGCTCTAGGAGTTGTCTAGTGAGCAACTGCAAATTAATTTTTCAAAGACTTATAACTTGGCCAAATTTGGACAGATTTCACAGGATGGCAAAAGGCACAATCCTGACATAAAGTGACATTTTCCATTGGAAGCTTTAGCAGCCCTATATTTTCAAGCTGGAACTTGAAATTTGGCATTTTTCCCTAGCCTCTGTCCTGGAAATGGCTGAACTATTTTGGTGGAAATTTAAGGGGGGAAACCAGCAACCCAAAACCAAAGCCAAAAACATCATCATTCGGCAGGCACCTGGCATGTACAATTTCAGCACAAACACTTCAAGTTTGGTGAAGTTATAAGCAACTGAAAACAAGGTACTATAATGGGAAGTATCAAGCCTGGTCTACACTAGGCGTTTAAATCGGTTTTAGGAGCGTAAAACCGATTTAACGCCACAACCGTCCACACTAGGAGGCACCTTATATCGATTTTAATGGCTCTTTAAATCGGTTTCTGTACTCCTCCCCGACGAGAGGAGTAGCGCTAATATCAGGATTAACATATCGGAATAGGGTTAGTGTGGCTGCAAATCGATGGTATTGGCCTCCGGGCGGTATCCCACAGTGCACCACTGACCGCTCTGGACAGCATTCTGAACTCGGATGCACTGGCCAGGTAGACAGGAAAAGCCCCGCGAACTTTTGAAATTCATTTCCTGCTTCCCCAGCGTGGAGAGCTCATCAGCACAGGTGACCACGCAGAGCTCATCAGCACAGGTAACAATGCAGTCTCCTGAGAATCGAAAAAGAGCCCCAGCATGGACTGCACGGGAGGTACTGGATCTGATCACTATATGGGGAGAGGATTCAGTGCTAACAGAACTGCGTTCCAAAAGACGAAATGAAAAAGTATTTGAAAGAATTTCTAAGGCTATGACGGATAAAGGCCACAGCAGGGACTCAGTGCAGTGCAGAGTGAAAGTTAAGGAGCTCAGACAAGCCTACCAGAAAACCAAGGAAGCAAACGGAAGGTCTGGGGCAGGTCGAAAAACATGCCGCTTCTATGCTGAGCTGCATGCAATTTTAGGGGGCTGCGCCACAAGTACCCCACCCCTGACCGTGGATTCCGAGGTGGGGGTTGTAATCTCTGCCATGGCTGAGGATTATGCAGACGGGGAAGATGAAGATGAAGAAGAGGAAGAAGACCTAGCAGAGAGCACACAGCACTCCGTGAGCCCCAGCAGCCAGGAGCTTTTTATCACCCTGACAGAATTACCCTCCTCCCAGCCCTCACAAGCAACTATCCCAGACAATGACGCCATGGAAGGGAGCTCTGGTGAGTGTACCTTTGCAAATAGCAAACATTGTTTTTTAAGCAAGCGTTTTTTAATGATTGATTTGCCCTGAGGACTTGGGATGCATTTGCAGACAGTATAGTTACTTAGAAAAGTTTGTTAACATGTCCGGGGATTGAGAGGAAATCCTCCAGGGACATCTTGATGAAGCGCTCCTGTAGGTACTCCAGAAGCCTTTGCAGAAGGTTTCTGGGCAAGGCAGCCTTGTTCCGCCCACCATGGTAGGACACTTTACCACGCCATGCATGTAGCAAGTAATCAGGTATCATTGCGTGGCAAAGCATAGCAGCGTATGGTCCCGGTGACTGCTGGCATTCAAGAAGCATCCGTTCTTTATCTTGTTGTGTTATCCTCAGCAAAGTGATATCGTTCAGGATAACCTGGTTAAAAATCAGGAATTTAATTAAGGGGGATGGCCATTTTCCTACTGGGTTCTTGGACTGCAGCAGCTTAAAAAAAAATCCTTTCCTCCACGTAGCCAAGCGGGGGGAGGGGAGGAATGAAATGCCGATGATCTTTTTTGTGTTTGGTCAGCGGGGCTTCCCCAAGCTACCAGCCACGCAGTGGGTGGGGGGGTGGGAAGGGTGTTGATTAGCAGGGAGTTAGCGTGGTATTAGCCATGCATTGGGGGGAGGGGTAAATCACTGCAGAAGCCGAAAGACAGTGGCTTACCATGGCCGCATGCAAGCTGAATTCTGATGCCTGGACCTGTGTCTGTGAGATCTGTAACTCCAGAGCTGCAGGCACTCATTATTAAGATGAAAAATGCGACCTTGTAGGGAAATCACATGTGCTATGTAAGGTGAATAGTGCTGTTCACTGTGAAAGACTATAACCATTGTTCTGTAAAATGTATCTTTCTAAATATTTATCTCCCTCATGCAGCTGCAAATTTTTCAACCATCCCTCCTCCATCCCAAAGGCTACCACAGATAAGGCGGAGGAAAAAGAAGACGCGAGATGAAATGTTCTCGGATAATATGGAAGTTACACGCAGTGAAAGAGCTCATCTGAATGAGTGGAAGGACGTGGTATCAAATTACAGGAAAGAGGCCAGTGAACATGAGGACAGGAGGGACACCCGAGATGAGAGGTGGCGGCAGGAAGACCGGCAGGAAAATCAGCGGTGGCGGCAGGAAGATCAGCGGTGGCAGGATGCAACTCTGGGGCTGCTGCGTGATCAAACTGACATGCTCCGGCGTCTGGTGGAGCTTCAGGAACGGCAGCAGGATCACAGAGTGCCGCTGCAGCCCCTGTATAACCACCCTCAACCCTCACCATGTTCCATATCCCCCTCACCCAGACGTGTAAGAACGCGTGGGGGGAGGCTCCGTGCACCCGCCCACTCCACCCCCGTGGACAGCCCAACCAGAAGGCTG
The DNA here is from genome assembly GCF_020497125.1 of Mauremys mutica. Classification (NCBI taxonomy): domain Eukaryota; kingdom Metazoa; phylum Chordata; order Testudines; family Geoemydidae; genus Mauremys; species Mauremys mutica. Next base: position 270,049,747 of record NC_059073.1, read on the forward strand.
TCGTTAATGTGAAATTTTTTTAATGGCCTTCTCCATCCCTCCTTTCCTCCTCCCAAACCACACCCTTACTTCTCTCCCTCTTTTTATAATGAATTAATAAAGAATTCATGATTTTTAAACGAGAGTGACTTTATTTGCATAAGTAAGCTGTACTCGAAGGGGGAGGGTGAGTTGCTTACAGGGAATGAGTCAATCAAGGGGGGTTGGGTGTTCATCAACAAACACAGCAGTCACACTGTACCCTGGCCATTGATGAAGCTCGTTTTCAAAGCTTCTCTGATGCGCACCGCTTCCTGGTGTGCTCTTCTAATCTCCCTGGTGTCTGGCTGCGCGTAATCAGCGGCCAGGTGATTTGCCTCAGCCTCCCACCCCGCCATAAAGGTCTCCCCCTTACTCTCACAGAGATTGTGGAGAATACAGCAAGCAGCAATAACATAGGGGACATTGGTTTGGCTGAGGTCTGAGCGAGTCAGTAATGTCCGCCAGCGCGCCTTTAAACGGCCAAATGCACATTCCACCACCATTCTGCATTTGCTCAGCCTGTAATTGAACAGATCCTGACCACTGTCCAGGCTGCCTGTGTATGGCTTCATGAGCCATGGCATCAAGGGGTAGGCTGGGTCCCCCAGGATAACGACAGGCATTTCAACATCCCCAACTGTTATTTTCTGGTCTGGGAAGTAATTCCCTTGCTGCAGCCGTTTAAACAGAGTAGTGCTTCTGAATACGCGAGCGTCATGAACCCTCCCTGGCCATCCCACGTGGATGTTTGTGAAACGTCCCTTGTGATCCACCAGTGCTTGCAGCACCATTGAAAAGTACCCCTTGCGGTTTACGTACTGGGTGCCCTGGCGCTGCGGTGCCAAGATAGGGATATGGGTTCCATCTATCGCCCCCCCACAGTTAGGGAATCCCAGTGCAGCAAAGCCATCCACTATGGCCTGCACGTTTCCCAGAGTCACAACCTTTCGTAGCAGCAGCTTAGTGATTGCTTTGGCTACTTGCATCACAGCAGCCCCCACAGTAGATTTTCCAACTCCAAATTGATTCCCGACTGACCGGTAGCTGTCTGGCGTTGCAAGCTTCCACAGGGCTATCGCCACTCGCTTCTCTACTGTGAGGGCTGCTCTCATCTTGGTATTATGGCGTTTCAGGGCAGGGGCAAGCAAGTCACAAAGTTCCATGAAAGTGCCCTTACACATGCGAAAGTTTCGCAGCCACTGGGAATCGTCCCACACCTGCAACACAATGCGGTCCCACCAGTCAGTGCTTGTTTCCCGGGCCCAAAATCGGCGTTCAATGGATAGAATCTGCCCCATTACCATCAGGATCTCCAAAGCGCAGGGGCCCGCGGTTTGAGAGAATTCTGTGTCTACGTCCTCATCACTTTCATCGCCGCGCTGCCGTATCCGCCTCCTCCTCGCCTCGGTTTGAAGGTCCTGGTTCAGAATATACTGCACGAGAGTGCACGAGGTGTTTAAAACATCCACGATTGCGGTATTGAGCTGAGCAGGGTCCATGCTTGCTGTGTTATGGCGTCCGCACAGTTCACCAAGCAAAAAAGGCGCGAAACGCTTGTCTGCTGCTTTCAGGGAGGGAGGGGTGAGGCTGTACCCAGAACCACCCGCGACAATGATTTTTGCCCCATCAGGCACTGGGATCTCAACCCGGAAATTCCAAGGGGCGGGGGAGGCTGCGGGAACTATGGGATAGCTACGGGATAGCTACCCACAGTGCAACGCTCCAGAAATCGACGCTAGCCTTGGACCGTGGACACACACCACCGATTTAATGTGTTTAGTGTGGCCGCGCGCAATCGATTTTATACAATCTGTTTTGTTAAACCGGTTTATGTAAAATCGGAATAATCCCGTAGTGTAGACGTACCCTCAGGCAGCCTTACGTATCAGGCATTGCTACCAGCACCGTATGTAATATATATTTTCACTGATATTAATTGGAGTATATTAGAGAAGACATAATAAAGGTACAAATACTAAAAATTTAACCCACATGTTCAAATATCATGAGTCTGGACCAATAAATTATTATATACCGGTATATTTTTTAAACTAACAGCCATTTGGCTCCTTTTACTTTGCCTTTCGGATTCTAACCCTTTACAGTCAAAATTTTCATGTTTTACTCCACAACCATGGGGCTAGAAATGCACTTTTTGTTTTAAATGTGTTTTTGTTTAAAACTGAGGTTCTCTGGTAACAATGAGAGCCCAGGAGCTGGGGCTGTACAATAAACACCAAATATTGTGGGAATCATGGTAAAATCACAAAAGTGTGCAACACTGCCACCAATATAGCCAAGGACTGAAACACTGCACCACCTGGCAACCAAAAATCCATAACTATGGCTGTCTTTGCAGTTGCATTTTGTCATACATGATCATCTCCCTTTCCTGTTACATTCTGGGACAGTGTGAGCCTTGTAAATTTCAGTGATTTGAATGCACCAAAAAATCCAGAAGGCAGGAGGAGCTGAGGGATAGGTCCGTGCAAACCAAAACCAAGCCCTTAAATAAAGCCTACATACTGGCCGTTATCTGGGCCTCTCCTCCTGAGAGGGCCTGAAATACAATGAGTAAGTGAAAAATAGTCTAACTAGGGAGGCTAGAAAGAGGAAGATATAGGATTCCATTCTGCTGATGGGAGCAAGGAATAACAGTCCATTTAGGAGGTGAAGGAGGGAAGAACCATGGAATTTGGTGGATGGAGCTGAAATTGGATGAATTCAGGCACGCTTTATATTTAATCCCTTTGAACTATTTTCTTATAATAAAACTGTTAACGGGGAGACAAACACAAATAATATAATGTTACTGAGTAAAATCACATTTTTACTGACTGAATAGCAATATCTGATTTCCCAGTAGAAAGAGGTTGCTGTATAAGTATTGCCCTCTGTGTGAACTGACAAGTAACAAAATATGTGCTGACTTGACGATCGATCTGATTTCTTCAGCTGATTTAACAGTGCTCAGTCTGTCTGGTACATTCATACTTTGACTGAAATATTGAGGAATCAAAGTGATAATAATTACAGAAAGTTCAAATTATGTATTATTATATAGCACCTCTCATCAAAGCTTGTAACTTACATTAATTAATTAGTGTTTCACTACATCTTTTCATCTCATTGAGTAATATTTTATAGATGAATAAACGAAGGTACACAAAGCAGTTGTATATAATGTAAAGTCACTCTTTCAGTGAGCACCAGATGCAGGAACAGAATAATCCTAATGCCCAGTGGTTTATTTTCATTGCAAGACAAAACAGTAGACCATGGGGCCTTAACCAAAGTCCATTGAAGACAATAGAAAGATTCCCATTGACCACTGAACTTAGGATACGGACCCATATGAGAAATCCAGTTTTCAAATACTGACACTTCACAGTTCAAAAAAATCCTGCAAGTGTCTACAATCGGTGCACACACAAAGTTCATTCCATTGATGACAGCACTCTGAAATATTCCCGATATTCAAAATAAGGCTATCACCACCATTAGTAGTAGCTATAGAAATGGAATGAAGTTTTTTAAAGAACCCACTGCATGCTCACTCTACATGCCCATTGGAGAATCCAGATGTGGGGTTTTATAAATTCACGGATTTTAAGACCAGTTGGAACCATTCGATCAGTGATAGTCAGACTGTGGCTTGCGAGCTGAAAGTGGCTCTTTAATGTGTCTCCTGTGGCTCTCTGCAGCACATGATATTAAAACACTGTGTGATTTAATTATTAACCGATCTAAGGCCTGGTCTACACTAAAAAGAGGGTTCGAATTAGGGTACGCAAATTCAGCTACGTGAATAGCGTAGCTGAATTCGAAGTACCCTAATTCGAACTACTCACCCGTCCAGACGCGGCGGGGTCGAACTCCGCGGCTCCAAGGTCGACTCCGCCACCGCCATTTGCAGTGGTGGAGTACCGGAGTCGAACGCGGCGCTTCCGGAGTTCGAACTATCGCGTCTAGATCAGACGCGATAGTTCGAACTCCGAGAAGTCGAACTCACCGCGTCGACCCGGACGGTAAGTGTAGACTAGCCCTAAGTTATTAACCAGTCAAGATGCTTTTACTATGTTATTAACCAATACTAGCTGATAAAATAATAATACTTGCTCAGTCATTTAGCTTTGGGAATTGTATATATACATAATTATATATATGCATAATTATATATACACACACTAAATATTTCCCCATCATACTGTTTAAATACGAACATACAGTACTATAATAAATGAAACAATTAATTCACACTACTGTGGTTCTTTTGGGTAATGTTGACTGCTAATTTGGCTCCTGAACCACTGAGGTCTGAGTATCACTGCATTAGATCATTCAGTCTGATATTCTGTATATCATAGGCCACAGAATTTCACTGTTTACTCCTGCCCTGAGTCCATCCTTAAGGGACTCACTCTTGCAAACTTGGGCCTAATTGTGAACTATCCATTCCTTGAGGACTGAAAATCTGGAATATGTTATAGTAATTGCCAATAGAAGTATCAACACTTAAGGTTCCATCATTACAGTTCTCTGTAATTTGAGAGGTTTGATTTATATGAAAATTTATAGATAGAAACTTCTGATTGCACCTAGCCATGAATAAAAGACCTTCCAAGTACAGCACAAAATGACACATTGATACAGTGCCAACTGGGTCCATCATATGGAAATATTGCTGTCTTTAGAGGCTGTTTCTCCACTGACTCATACGATAAACTGAGGCTTCAGAAATTTGAGGTCAGATCAACTACTCATTGACATAATATAGTCGTCTTCAAGTGCCCTTTTGGATACCATTATGCTCTATCATGTCAGTGGTCCATGGATAATAGGGATGCCTTGTGCAAATAATTTGGGGGTATTCTAATGGCTTGTAAGGATCTCACACAATTCCAGTAACAATGTCTTTTTTATTTCTCTTTTGAAAACAAGAAAATCATTCTTAAATGCCTTTAATGTAACCACTAAAGGAAAATACATTTTAAAGTTATTTTATTTGTACTTAGAAGTGCATCCATAGCACCCTATTCTCAAACACCTCCACAACTAGCTCCCCATTTATTTCAGAATCCTGTTCAGAATGTCTTTCAATTGTTTTACCTTTGACAGTTTAATGCGACTAATCACATAGGTGTTGTGTATTTGGTTGTCATGGTTTTTGTTGCTATGGCAACTGAGTTAGATTATTATGGGTTAGCTCAGCCAGCTTCAGCCGGCTGAGTGAACTCTCTGTCTCTGTAAATAAAATGGTGGTTTTGTTAGCTGTCAGCTCTCTGGCCTCAACTGATTTCTTCCTAAACCGGCTCCCCCCCCAAGGATATAACAAGTGGCGACGAGGGTGAGATTCCGGTGCTGCTCCAGTAACAGAAGGAAATAGAAGTCAAGGTAAAGAACAAACAAACAAAAAAGCTGCTTGTTTGCACTGACTGTGAAAGGGAAACTGAAATCATGGCTACTCTGACCAGGCCACTGGAACCTTTTGATGAGAATATAGAGCAGTGGCATGTGTATACTGAGCGTTTTGAGCTTTTTTTTATTGCAAATGACATTACAGAAGCGAAGAAGGTGCCAGTATTCTTAACTGTTGTAGGGGCTAAAACCTACTCCCTGCTACGCAGCTTACTACACCCTGTTAAGCCAGCAACTAAATCTTACAGTGACATTGTGGAAATCCTGGGGTCCCATTTTTCCCCAAAACCACTGGTAATTGCTGAAAGATATAGGTTCCACAAAAGAGACCAAAAGGAAGATGAAACAGTTGTACAATTTGTAGCCATTTTAAAAAAGCTAGCAGAACACTGTGATTTTAAAGAAATGTTAAATGATGCCCTGCGTGACAGGTTAGTGTGTGGCCTCTACAGTGAAGCTATACGGAAGCGCCTACTGATAGAGGCTCAGCTTACCTTACAGAAGGCTGTTGATATTGCTGTCTCCATGGAACTGGCTACAAGGGAGGCGCAATACATCGGTGCATCCCCTAGGTTGCAAAAAATGTCACAAGAACCGACCCACAAAACTGTGCAGAGTCAAGAATGTTACCGCTGTGGTAAGCCGGATCACCAGGCATCAGAATGCTGGTGTAAGGACCTGGTGTGTCGACACTGTGGCAAAAAGGGACATATTGAGTGTGCCTGTAAACAAAAGAAAAAGAGGCCTGTGGTCTGGCAGACAAAAAGAGGAACCTTGCATACCCTAGAGCAGACCCAGGATGATCAAGGTGACACCTCATCGCAAGAGGAAGTGCTACTGCATGTTTTGTCTTTGGCAATGGGCTCACATGAATACTGGGTAACCCCGTTATTGGATGGCAAACCTATACGCATGGAACTGGACACCGGTGCAGCCGTCTCGCTGGTCTCAGAGACTGTGTATAAAGAAAAGCTACAGCATCTTCCGCTTAAGGCAACAAAAACTGTTCTGAAGACGTATACGGGAGAAGCTGTGCCCATGTTGGGCACTATTGATGTTAAGGTGGAGCTCAATGGACAGGCTGCTAAATTGCCACTGTTTGTGGTGAGAGGTAACTACCCAGCCCTAATGGGTAGGTCTTGGCTTGGGAAGATTCAACTGAACTGGGCAGAAGTGCACCGGATGACTAAAGAAGAAACCAGTCTAACCCCTATACTAAGGAAACATGCTGCTGTTTTTGGAGATGATTTGGGAAGTATGAAGGGAATCACTGTGACATTGAACATTAAACCTGACAGTCCACCAAAATATCTGAAAGCCCGAACTGTGCCATATGCCATCAGGCCAAAAGTTGAAGCAGACCTGGAGTGCCTGGTCACCAATGGAGTCCTAATACCAGTTACCCATAGCTCATGGGCCACTCCTATCGTTCCAATCGTGAAGAAAGATGGCTCTCTCCGGATTTGCGGTGATTTTAAAGTCACTGTCAACCCAGTGTTGTGTGCAGAGCAATACCCGCTTCCCCACATCGATGACCTCTTCGCAGGCCTGGCTGGGGGACAAAAGTTCAGTAAGATTGATCTGAGTCAAGCATATTTACAGATGCACGTCGATGAAAAGTCCCAAGAGCTGTTGACTATTGTGACTCATAAGGGGCTTTATCGATACTGTCGCCTACCCTTCGGAATAACATCTGCTCCTGCCCTGTTCCAGAGGGCTATGGACCAGATCTTGTGTGGCTTGTCAGGAGTTCAGTGCTATCTGGATGATATCCTGGTCACTGGAAGAAATGAAGAGGATCACTTAAAGAATTTAGAGGCTACCCTACAAAGACTGGAAGAGTATGGCCTACGAGTTCGCAAAGACAAGTGTAGAAGTAGCAAAGAATCCTGTGGCACCTTATAGACTAACAGACGTTTTGCAGTATGAGCTTTTGTGGGTGAATACCCACTTCTTCGGATGCACTTGCATCCGAAGAAGTGGGTATTCACCCACGAAAGCTCATGCTGCAAAACGTCTGTTAGTCTATAAGGTGCCACAGGATTCTTTGCTGCTTGTACAGAACCAGACTAACACGGCTACCCCTCTGATAAAAGACAAGTGTGAATTCTTCAAGCCCTCTGTTGAATATTTGGGACACATCATTGATTCTGCAGGTCTTCATAAGGCCCCTGCAAAAGTTAAAGCTATTGCGGAGGCTCCCCAACCTCGAAATGTAAGCCAGCTGTGCTCGTTTCTAGGACTCCTGAACTATTATGGAAAGTTCATCTCACAGTTAGCCACACTGCTAAAACCACTTCATGAGCTCCTTGGGCAGAGAAAGGCCTGGAAGTGGACTGAAGCCTGTGATGTTGCATTTAACAAAGCTAAGGATGCATTGCTAAATTCTGAAGTTCTAACGCACTTTGATCCATCCTTACCACTGCAATTGGCCTGCGACGCCTCCCCTTATGGAGTGGGAGCAGTCGTGTCACATATTATGCCTTCAGGAGAAGAGAGACCTATTGCTTTTGCTTCACGCACTCTAAGCAAAGCAGAAAGTAACTACGCCCAAATCGAACGTGAGGCATTAGGAATTGTTTTTGGAATTCGGAAGTTTCATCAGTACCTGCTTGGGCGAAAGTTTACTCTTCTCACAGACCATCGACCTCTGACATCAATTTTTGGACCCTACACAGGCATTCCCCCATTAGCTGCTAGTCGTATGCAACGTTGGGCATTGTTACTTTCAGCACACACATATGAAATCAAATATTGGAAATCCACTCTGCACGGCAATGCAGATGGCCTCTCAAGGTTGCCTTTGCCGGTCAAATACCAAGATAGTGCCCAAAAGGAAATCTTCTACTTTGAACAAGTAGAGAATACACCCATCACTGCTACTCAGATAAAGAAGGCAACTCGCGTTGACCCAGTATTGTCCCAAGTTATGGACCTGGTGATGCATGGAAAATCTCGACAAACCTCTCCGGTCTCATCCGACCTTGTTCCCTACATGTCCAAGCGGATGGAGTTATCGGTCCAATCTGGTTGTTTGTTGTGGGGGAGACGTGTCATTATTCCACCACCACTGAGATCACAGCTGTTAGAACAGCTACATTCCGGTCACTGTGGAATAGTGCGCATGAAGGAAATTGCACGAAGCTATTTTTGGTGGCCTGGATTGGACAGCGCTATTGAAGAGAAGGCAAAAGCTTGTATGTCATGTCAGGGTGTGAGGAATGCACCCCAGTGGGCACCCCTACACCCATGGGACTGGCCTGAAAACCCGTGGCAACGTATTCACGTTGACTTCGCTGGCCCCCTTGAAGGTAGCATGTTCTTGGTGGCAATAGATGCCCATTCTAAATGGCCAGAAGTCTCTATAATGCAGTCCACTTCTGCAGAGAGTAGTATCCAAAAACTACGAGGACTTTTTAGTCGTTTTGGTCTGCCAGAACAACTTGTGAGCGACAACGGACCGCAGTTCGTTTCTCAGGAGTTTCAAAATTTTATGAAGGCAAATGGGATACACCACATCACGTCAGCACCATATCATCCGTCCACCAACGGATTAGCTGAAAGATTTGTGCAGACAATGAAAAACGCTTTGAAATCAGCAAGGGGACAACACTCCATTCAAAAGCGTCTGGATACCTTTTTACTTTCCTACAGAAACACACCTCATGCTACGACCCACGCATCTCCGGCCTTTCTAATGATGGGATGACAGCTGCGCACTTGCTTTGATCTGCTGAAACCTTCTGAACCCCGACAAATTGTGCAACATCAGCAGCAATATCAAGTCATCAGACGGGCACCCAGAGCAAAAGACCGAACCTTTAGCCCGGGACAGCCAGTTTTGGCTCGGAATTATACTTCCAGAGCTAAATGGGTCCCGGCCACAATCATCACTCAAACAGGACCTGTTTCCTACACAGTCCGGACTGCAGAGAATCTTACCTGGCGGCGACATGTAGATCAGCTGTTGCCAGGTCATGCCAGTCCTCAGGACCCATCTGCAGTTGAGGGGTCTGACTTCACCTCTTCTGGTGAGGCACCGAATCACGAGTCACCTGTTCCTGACTGTTCTCCTCCATTACTGCCGGCGGCTGAGATACCCCTTTGCCCAGCACGAGCTGATACCACCTCCTCACCTGTTCGTGCTGCGGACCCTGAGCCCCTAGTGCTTTTGGGTGCAATAACACCAGAAGTTCGCCGTAATCCACCTAGAGACAGAAGGCCTCCTCATCGGCTGGATCTTTAGCTAGGGTGAACCCACGGTTATGGGGCAAAATAATCCCCAGGGTTTAGCCAGGAATGGAGGCAGTCTACCCTCCTTCTCTAGTCTAGTGTGTGTTTTATTTAGGGGATGTTCTTATTAGGGGGGGAGGAATATGTTGTGTATTTGGTTGTCATGGTTTTTGTTGCTATGGCAACTGAGTTAGATTATTATGGGTTAGCTCAGCCAGCTTCAGCCTGCTGAGTGAACTCTCTGTCTCTGTAAATAAAATGGTGGTTTTGTTAGCTGTCAGCTCTCTGGCCTCAACTGATTTCTTCCTAAACCGGCTCCCCCCCGAAGGATATAACAATAGGGGGGTTTTTTTCTTTGCTACTGTCCCCACACACTCCACCCATCTACTGCTGCGTCACCTTTTCCCACAATATTGGCACTGTTGGGGTCCAGACCAGCCAATGGGGCCCAGACCTTTAATTGAGAGGGCATTTTCCACTGTAATGCCGTCCCACTGGAGTAGCCTTCCCATGTCTCTGCCTCACTGGAGCTTAGTCACCACATAGAAAAGCTAACTCAGGCTCCACTACAGCTTATGTTGACATAACTTATGTCTCTCAGAGGTGTCAATAAACCACCCTCTGAGCGACATAAGTTACACTGAAATAAGCACCGGTATGCACAGCGCTATGTAGGCAGGAGTGTTTCTCCCACTGACATAATTTCTACCACTCACGAAGGCGGTTTTATTATGTTGACAGGAGAACTCTCTCCCATTGGCATAGAGCATCTTCACCAGATGTGCTGCAGTAGCACAGCTGCACCGCTGCAGTGCTTTATGTGTAGACAAGCCCTCAGTCAGCAAATTTACTCCATCTCATTTCTAGTCTCACCTTTCTCTTCTGCCCGTAGTCATGAATTTCTCTCTCTCTGCTGGAATGCATTTGTTTTCTGTGTAATGGTATCAAGTATCAGAGAGGTAGCCGTGTTAATCTGGATTTGTAAAAAGCGACAGAGTCCTGTGGCACCTTATAGACTGACAGACGTATTGGAGCATAAGCATGCGTCTGACGAAGTGGGTATTCACCCATGAAAGCTTATGCTCCAATACGTCTGTTAGTCTATAAGGTGCCACAGGACTCTTTGTCACTTTGTGTTGTGGAGGCCAAGAATTAATTAATAAAGGTTTGAAGGGATCTTAATGTATGTTAGCTAATATAGCAGAAGTTAAGATGTGACCCTGCATGCTGTGAGATATGTGGTACAGAGAGAATTGTGTGAAGAGTCGTTACGACCTTGTGAATTGCAGTCTTGTTTTCTGTTCTAGTATTGCAGACAAATAAGATAGCGAATAGGCTTATGTATAAACAAATGCAAATGTTTACTTTTACTGTCTCCAGGTTTGCTAGCCACTGTCTGTAAAAAAGGTATAAAAATTGCTATGATTGTTTACTAATTGAGAGAGATCCGTCCGGGACCCAGTTCCTGACACTCTCTCCCTCTTGTGTTCACTAGAGAAATAAATAAAGTATTTAATTTTGCTGCACCCAAAAAAAAAGCGAGAACTTAGTTTTTCTTCGACAATTTGGGGGCTCGTCCGGGATGGCAACGCCCACGGACACACAGACGGCTGCTACGGATCGTTCCCCTTCGAACCCCATGGCGCCACAATAGAGGTAAGAGACCTTTTGAAATCTCTATTGGGGTATCGGAGGAGGACTGTCTGTGGGGGACGTCTGTTTCTGCTGGGCTCACGCCATCTGAACTTATTGACTGTGCAGCAGGATCAAATGCAGAGTGGTATTGGGGAAAGGCCCCAATAAGGTTAGTTTATAGCAGTACTGGGAACTGCTGAGTTGGCCAACAGGTAATGCATAAGGTAATGCATAGGTAATGCATTAGAATGCACCGGTGCTGAGGGGTTTTTACCGCCTCAAGAGGGGTTGTCATACCGCCTCATAGTATTGGTCCGGACCAGGGAACGATGCATCTTGGTTAAAAAAAAAAAAAAAAAAATTTTAAAAAGAGATAAAAAGGTTAAAAAAGGGTTAAATAGAGGAAAAGGGGCCTTGGTGTGTGTGTGTGTGTGTACACCTGTGTGAGTGATCGTTATCGGAAGACGCCCAGACTGCCCTGTGAAGCGGAAGCTAATGATCAGGACTGCTCTAACGCAAGCCCGGTAACTAGTGGATCTTTAGGAGATCCGACCCACGGTGGGCTGACTCAGCTTGGCATAGTCCGGCGAGGAAGCTGCCTGGGTCTAGGAGTGTGTGAACCCATCTTCCCTCCCCTTTCCCTTCTGTGTGGGCTACTGACAATCTGATCGTCTCCCTGGAAGCAATTAGAGTACGCGGCTTTATCTCCCAGAGACTAGCCGACGCTCTTTGCTGAAAGGAGGTGTAAGAGGGTCGTAGTCTTTCTTGTGAGTCTCTCCTGTATGTGAGTACCCTGTAGGGAGGGATTCTTAGATTCTGATCCGCTAGCGCGGACAGGGACCCCCTCAGTTGGTGTGACTGGAAAATGGGGGGGGAACAGTCTAAACTTTCCACTTTACCCCCTAAGGGTACCCCAGCATATTACATGTACGTACATTAATCTTGGCCAGTTTATTTTTTAAAATCCCGTTCTGGCGTTCCACTGTCCCAGCAGATTGTGGGTGATGAGGGCAGTGAAGGTTGTGTTGGATCTGCAAAGCTGTACATAACTCCTTTACAATCTGTGCAGTAAAGTGAGTTCCACGATCACTGTTGATACTCACAGGGATGCCAAAACGTGGTACAAAATCCTTAAGCAGAAGTTTCACAACAGTCCTGGCATCTGCTTTCCTGCAGGGAAAAGCTTCAACCCAATTGGTAAATACATCAACTAAAACTAATACATATTCATAACCACAATATTTAGACATTTGAATAAAATCAATCTGAATATTTACAAAAGGTCCCCAAGGAGGAGGGTGGGCTGACTGCTTAGCTTTAACAGCTTTACCAATGTTGTGTTGTTGACAAATCACACAGTGTTGACAGTAGGAATGTGCTACAGAAGGGAAAATGGGTGCAAACCAATCTCGGGTAACTGCAGCAACCATCCCCCCTTTGCTCACGTGTGCCATTCCATGGTATATGCGAGCAAGATAGGGCAATAACATCTTCGGTGCCACCAGGCGACCATCCGGGGCACGCCAAAGATGATCAGAATGTAAAATGCAGCCAGCAGCACTCCAAGAGTGCTTCTCAGTTCTTGATGCTGCCTCCTGGATCTTAGCCAGATCCTTGTGGGATGGGGCCAATTCTGCAGCTGCTGTTTGGAATATTTTTAAGACCCAGGAACATGATGAGAAATTGGGCCAATTAGAGAAGGCCACTGGCCTGATTTCTGGGGCACAGCTCACCCAAGTGCAAACCGGAGTGGGTGAGTTACATGTCATTTCCGCCCTTAGTTCTCTGACCCAGAATTTATTGAGAGAGATGGTACTGAATATCACTGAGGCTGGGAAGGCATTGCAGTGGGATCTAGCATGTTCGGAAATTCAGGATTTCCTGAATGACCAGCTGATGGCCATTCAGAACGATCTGGTGCACCAAGCTTGGCCCACTGCCCTTACAGACACGTCAGGAGTACCATCTGATCTGTGGCCATGGAGACATACTTGGAGACTTTCTGGATGGAAGTGTGGACGTTCACAGTGCTCCTTCCAAGCATATGGACCGGTTAAGGGGGTGTGGGCTCCCACATACCGAATCCTGCCGGGTCCATGGGGAGGATGCATGTGGGATTGGGTGATTCACCGAGATATCTGGGAGGTCAGGCCACCTGATTCTCCTAATCGATTTTTAGTTAGTGCTCCTGGGATTACAGCTGATATTTGGATGGGGTTAGGGAATTTATGGACATTTTGGCCGTTGGAACCACCACAGCTTCAGTGTATACGGAAACTGGAGCCAGGAGAAGTTGTCACTGTTTATGACAATATTTGCTGGGAGGGTAGAGGTCAAAGAACTACCCTTACAGGACACCCACTTTTTCAGGCTAATGATAGCTGTGTGTACGTTAATACCACCATATTACAAGATGTACATATTAATCTTACTACTGCTGCAGGCAATCATATCATTTACTGGCCTGCAGATAGAATGTTACATGTAGCTCTTAGATTTCAGGTATATTTTAATTGGACTAGAATAGTACTTGATCGGTTTCAGAATTTGCTTTCCTTGTTGCCAGAGGTTCGCAGAATCTCTGAGTTGCAAGGGCAAATTCACATGCTTCAGAATATATATCATGCTGAGCAGAATGCCTTTCATACAGCTTATAGAGTGTCTACTTTATGTACTAAGTTTGATGTATTGTGCTTTGTTACCAAGACTGTACGACAACCCCATTATTTTATTCCTATGGGGATGTTATTGTTTGTAGTGTTGTTAGTTGGTGTGGGATTATGTTATTGTTGTTGTTGTTGTAAAGGACGTACTGATAGTAATACTACTTTTCATGTTCATGCTAATCATGCATTGTCATTACATCCCATGAAAACCCCTAGGGTTGACATGTCTCCTGTAGACTCTGAAATCCTTGGTTTAATGCAAATTGAGATTTGAGGTGTTTGTTGTACTGGAAGTACAAAAGGGGGGAGTGTGGAGGCCAAGAATTAATTAATAAAGGTTTGAAGGGATCTTAATGTATGTTAGCTAATATAGCAGAAGTTAAGATGTGACCCTGCATGCTGTGAGATATGTGGTACAGAGAGAATTGTGTGAAGAGTCGTTACGACCTTGTGAATTGCAGTCTTGTTTTCTGTTCTAGTCATTGCAGACAAATAAGATAGCGAATAGGCTTATGTATAAACAAATGCAAATGTTTACTTTTACTGTCTCCAGGTTTGCTAGCCACTGTCTGTAAAAAAGGTATAAAAATTGCTATGATTGTTTACTAATTGAGAGAGATCCGTCCGGGACCCAGTTCCTGACACTCTCTCCCTCTTGTGTTCACTAGAGAAATAAATAAAGTATTTAATTTTGCTGCACCCAAACAAAAAGCGAGAACTTAGTTTTTCTTCGACAGTGTAATGGTAGGTACTCTGTTAAGGGCTTTTGGACACAGCCTCTATAAATGAAGGTGCATGAATAAAGTTGCACTGTTACTGTGGTGGGGCGGCTCCCCACCCCCATATGAGAGGGGGCTAGAGTAGGCCAGAGCGGCTGTGCAGGCTGACAGCCAATTAGAAAAGGGCTTACTGGGGGCCAATCAGGGCCAAGATTAGAGCCAGCCAATGAGACCTAGGCTAGGTCTTATATAAAGGCTACCTAAGAGAGGAGCAGGCAGTCTCTCCCAGATCTTCAGAGCAGAAACTCTGTCTCCTGAGTGGGGAGACCAGCAGTTGGGACAGCGCAATGCTGGGCAGGCTTGTGGGGAGCAGAAGAGAACTCCAGCCCGCTACCTGTCAGGCTGCAGGTCCTGAGGGAAGGGCCTAGCTGGTGCAAAGGGGCCAAAGGGGGAGGGGCCCAGGGAGAGAGGCACACAAGGGGAGAGAAGGAGAGCAGGAAGGCTGCCACCAAAGGGACAGTGTAGCGGGCCCTTCCCTCTTGCACGAACACCCAGCCAGTGGATGTGGTGATAGTGGACTGCACCAGACCCCTGACACTAGGGGTTAGGCTTTGGAGTGTGGTTGACCACGGTGGCTGAGGCACAGAGAAGGACTGCTGATAACACCAGACCCCTGGAAGGGGGTGAGACTGGAGCAGTGGGCACTGCCAGAGGGCAGTGTCCTGAAGAGGATGCCGCCGAGCGAGGAGTAACGCAGGTCCAGGCAACAAAAAAGGAGCAGAGGACTGATGGGACACCACCAGCAGTGGGCGTTCCGCCAAGGACCGAACTAATTCCCGGAGTGACCAGTAGGAAGCGCCACGGTGGTGAGTCCCAACCCCATCAGTTACCATATTCCATTTTTCATACATGGGTAGATGCTCCATTGACATCAATCCGAGTTTTGCACATCAATGGGTGGGTGGGGTCTGCACATGTGCGAAGAGGCATCAAGAGACCTGATGTGGATCAAAGAGGATAATTTAGCTCTTAATTGTGAGCTTTCCATTGTGCCTACACATTTTTTTTATTACACCGACAGGTTCACATGCTCCTTTTTATGTACGGTACATCTGATGGGGTGTCCACCTCACACAAGACTTGAAGGGTTTATGGTGGCCAGGAGGAGGAGTTGGGGAGAAGGGATTGATCAAATGAGGCTCATCTAGACAGAAACAGGAGCTGAGAGCAGAATGTGGCTGCAGGGAAGTAGTCTTCAGTCACTCCCTGGGAGAAGGGAGGTGTGTTTGGGGCTATAGAGAGAAGCCTACAGTTACTACCTTGGAGGAGGGAATTTGGGCTGGCAAACCTGTGGCAGCCAGAAAGGTAGGCAACGCTCAGGGGGAAAGCAGCAAGGGATAGGACAGTGCAGACCTTCGCTGCTGATGAGAGAGCCCCTGAGCTGGAACCCAGAGTAGAGGGTGGGCTCGGATTCCCCTACCAGGCACTGATGAAGTGGCAGAGACCAGGTGGTGGAAAGTGGACAGCCTGGGACAGTTCATGCTTGCTGGAGGACAATGTCATGAAGAAGAAGCACCTGGAGTTGCAGAGATGGGTGGAGAGACCACACGAGGAAGGGGCAGCGTCTGGAAAAAGCTAATCCCCGAGCGGCCCCTAGCAGTGATTGGATCCTGTGACAATACACCAAATCCATTTGGTGCTTGCGGGAATTAGGGACCTGCTCCAGAGCCAACTAAAATCAACAGGAATCTTTCCATTGACGTTAATGGACTTTGAACTGGCTGTCATTTTGAAGAAAACATACTCCATAGCACAGACAGTATGCAAGACGACACTTATCTTACATCACATTATATTTGGACATAATGAGTTGAATTTAAATTTCTTTACCAGCTCTCTATTAATTTATATTATAAAATTTAGACATGTCTAATAACTGCTTTTGTAAATCTCCCATCAGGATGCTGATTGTATGCACGGTTGATTCCAGTCAGTAGATTATTAAATGATATTTTTATAAAGATAGGGACAATTTTTATAGATTGAATGCTGAAGGCAATTTTCATTTCCAAGTAGACCAGAAATATTTTTTTTTAATCATTGTATTTTTTTAACTGCACGTGAAAGACAATTGACAATGGGATGGAACCTGTTATCTCTACATTGCCTTTTAAAATATAGCCTAGTTTGGTACTAATGGCCAGAAGTTCTTACCAGCTGAAGCTTCTTTGATAACTTGTGTAAAATTAGCAGTTTCAATTTAGTTTCCAATAGAGAAACTTCACATTACAAAACTATCAACATAAATAGCGTTAATTGGCCCCCTTGCTGGGAGTATTCAGAAGAATGTAATGGTGTGTCACTTTAAGTCCAGCGTGTAACCAGAGAATCTTTGTGCTGTCTGTAGTCAGTCCAGAGCTAGTGCAGGGAGACTGAAAGAGCTTGACTGGCTGCTCCTGCACCTCCAACCCCTCATCCCCAGCCCCACCCCAGAGCCCGCACGCCCAGCCGGAGCCCTCACCCCCTCCCATATCCCAACCTCCAATTTTGTGAGCATTCATGGCCCGCCATACAATTTCCATACCCAGATGTGGCCCTCAGGCAAAAAATTTTGTCCACCCCTGGCCTAGATGCACCTTCGACTAGGCAGTATGGTACCAGTGGATTAATATGATACCAATATTCAAATTAATATTATAGGGTCTGTCACACCTGGACCAATCCCACTCTCTGGATGGATCTTAGTTTGTTGTGACTGCCTCCCTTCTCTGGCTCCCACATGCTTCTAAAACCCTTAAGTCTGAGTAGTGACTGTTCCTGGCTCTGGGTCTCCCAGGCAATCTCCCATGTAAAGAGTCAGATTGCATGTCTGACCCTCTTTTGGGGAAGTGGGACCCTGTCATCAATCTCCTTGCACCCTGGAACCAGTGCCTCAGGCCTTCTAATACCCAATTGCTTAGACATCTCCTTCCGCCCTCGTCCACCAGGATGTGGGAGCTCTGATTCCCTAGTTACACCCTTCAGGGACAATGTGGCACTAAAGTTAGACACACGGGCCTAGAAAATTTCATATACACCCACATATACACACACACATGCACTTTACTCTCAGGCTGTGGCTACACTTAGCACTTCAAAGCGCTGCCGCGGTAGCGCTGCCGCGGCAGCGCTTTGAAGCGCTAAGTGTAGTCAAAGCGCCAGCGCTGGGAGAGAGCTCTCCCAGCACTGTCCGTACTCCACCTCCCTGTGGGGAATAACGTACAGCCGCACTCCCAGCTCTGGGGCTTTGACCACACTGGCGCTTTGCAGCGCCGCAATTTGCAGCGCTGGAGAGGGTGTGTTTTCACACCCTGCTGCAGCGCTGCAAATTTGTAAGTGTAGCCAAGCCCTTAGACAGCAAAAGACAATTACAGATCTGTGGAAAACAAGAAACTCCGGAACATAGTCCTCCGTGGTTTGATCTCACCAGCTCTGTGAGTGCTGTGTTTGGTCCAGGTCCTTAAGACAGACATTTCTTCCAGCCTGCATGGCTTAATCTTCTGGCATTGGTCACCTTCCCTTGCTTAGAGAAACACTTTTTAAAAAAACAGATCTGTCCTCTGTTTCCCAATGTGCTGCAAGTTCATGCTTCACCTCCTCCCCCATCAGCTTCTGTGCAGAGAACAAGGCTGGCCCCAGGCACCAGTGCAGGAAGCAGGTGCTTGGGGCAGCCAATGGAAAGGGGCGGCACGTCCGGTCTTTGGTGGCAATTCGGCGGCGGGTCCCTGGGTCCCTCTTGGAAGGAAGGACCGGCCGCTGAATTGCCGCTGAAGAACGAAGCGGCACAGTAGAGCTGCCGCTGAAGTGCCGCCAATCGCGGCTTTATCTTTTTTTTTTTTCTTCGCCACTTGGGGCAGTAAAAAAGCTGGAGCTGGCCCAGTCATCGGCCATATGGGCAGAAAACCCATTGACTCATAGACTCATACACTTTAAGATCAGAAGGTACCATCATGATCATCTAGTCTGACATCCAGCACATTGCAGACCACAGAATCTCACCCACTCACTGTTCTAGTAGGAACAGTTCCTCTGTTGCAGATTCTCAGACATAGTCTGTCCACTAGGTGTCAAGCCTTGCTACAAAATGGATGCACTAATTCACAATGAAGGCAACAATCACAAATGGCAATCACAAAACAAAATGGAACTTACAGCAACAGAGATATATAATCAAAGTGTCACAATATCAATATAAAAATCTACAGCAGATCCTCATCATTCATTCAATGAGGTTAGCTTTATTCTTAAAGTTAAACACATGAA
This sequence comes from Mauremys mutica, assembly GCF_020497125.1. Lineage (NCBI taxonomy): Eukaryota > Metazoa > Chordata > Testudines > Geoemydidae > Mauremys > Mauremys mutica. The sequence continues at coordinate 270,068,741 of NC_059073.1, forward strand.
TCAGGGATTTATATTATAAGCGGATCAGGACCAGAACTGTTTCTTGCTACATGGAGGTTCCATGCCTAGCACAGGGAACCCAAATCTCATCCGTTTTTTTTTCTTTTCTTTATCTGTTCTCTTTTAATTTTGTCTTTACATATATGGGAGACAGTATTATTTGCTGAGAAAGAAAGAAAAAGAAAGAAAGAAAGAAAGAAAGAAAGAAAGAAAGAAAGAAAGAAAGAAAGAAAGAAAGAGTCTGTTTCTGCTATGAACAAATATCCTGTTTTCAGAAATTAATCATCTGAAAAATGGTCTAACTGCTAGATAAAAAGAGCCTTCAACCTTCTTCCTGATTACATATTATTTCATTTTTATAAAACTTTACTGGAGACAGCATATAAAATGATTTTATATAATATGTTTGTGTTATATAGTATACAAATTAAACTTGGTGTGTTACATAGTACATATAATGATTATTACTGTTTTTTTTGTTTGCAGCAATGTTTAAAAACACAAATGTAAAATAAGAATTCTTTTATCATCTGTTTGTAGAAATTTTAGTCATAAATCTTTTACTATTTAAGTCAATGGGCTAGTGGACTCTCTCCTCAGGCCCTATGCTACCAGCACTCCCAGCTATCTTCGAGACACCACTGACTTCCTGAGGAAACTACAATCCATCGGTGATCTTCCAGAAAACACCATTCTGGCCACTATGGATGTGGAAGCCCTCTATACCAACATTCCACACAAAGATGGACTACAAGCCATCAGGAACAGTATCTCCGATAATATCATGGCTAACCTGGTGGCTGAACTTTGTGACTTTGTCCTCACCCATAACTATTTCACATTTGGTGACAATATATATCTTCAAGTCAGTGGCACTGCTATGGGTACCCGCATGGCCCCTCAGTATGCCAACATCTTTATGGCTGACTTAGAACAACGCTTCCTTAGCTCTCGTTCCCTAACGCCCCTACTCTACTTGCGCTACATTGATGACATCTTCATCATCTGGACTCATGGAAAAGAAGCCCTCGAGGAATTCCACCGTGATTTTAACAATTTCCATCCCACCATCAACCTCAGCCTAGATCAATCCACACAAACGGTCCATTTCCTAGACACTACTGTGCTAATAAACAATGATCACATAAATACCACCCTATACCAGAAACCCACTGACCGCTATACTTACCTACATGCCTCCAGCTTCCATCCCAGACACACCACACGATCCATTGTCTACAGCCAAGCTCTAAGATACAACCGTATTTGCTCCAATCCCTCAGACAGAGATAAACACCTACAAGATCTCTATCAAGCATTCTTAAAACTACAATACCCACCTGCTGAAGTGAAAAAACAGATTGACAGAGCCAGAAGAGTACCCAGAAGCCACCTACTACAGGACAGGCCTAAAAAAGAAAATAACAGAACGCCACTAGCCATCACCTACACGCCCCCAACTAAAACCTCTCCAGCGCATCATCAAAGATTTACAACCTATCCTTAAAGATGATCCCTCACTCTCACAGATCTTGGGAGACAGGCCAGTCCTCGCTTATAGACAGCCTCCCAACCTGAAGCAAATACTCACCAGAAACCACACACCATACAACATAAACACTAACCCAGGAACCTATCCTTGCAACAAAGCCCGATGCCAGCTCTGTCCACATATCCATTCAAGTGACACCATCATAGGACCTAATCACATCAGACACGCCATCAGGGGCTCGTACACCTGCACATCTACCAACGTGATATATGCCATCATGTGCCAGCAATGCCCCTCTGCCATGTACATTGGCCAAACCGGACAGTCTCTACGCAAAAGAATAAATGGACACAAATCTGACATCAGGAATCATAACATTCAAAAACCAGTGGGAGAACACTTCAGCCTCTCTAACCACTCAGTGACAGACTTAAAGGTGGCAGTTTTGCAACAAAAAAACTTCAAAAACAGACTCCAAAGAGAAACTGCTGAACTCGAATTAATATGCAAATTAGATACAATTAACACTGGCCTAAACAGAGACTGGGAATGGTTGGGTCATTACACTAATTTAATCTATTTCCCTATGTTAAGTTCTCCTCACACCTTCTATGGGCCATCTTAATTATCACTTCAAAAAGTTTTTTTTCCTCCTGCTAATGATAGCTCATCTCAATTGATTAGACTTTTCCTGTTGTTATGCATACTTCCACCTTTTCATGTTCTCTGTATGTATAAATATCTCCTGTTTGTGTGTTCCATTCTATGCATCCGAAGAAGTGAGCTGTAGCTCACGAAAGCTCATGCTAAAATAAATTTGTTAGTCTTTAAGGTGCCACAAGTACTCCTGTTCTTTTAACAAGAATTCTGTTTCTTGAAACTTGCTGAGGTTTTGAAATCTTTACATTCTACATCAGAACAAACCTGAGACTTCTTGAAATTTTTCATAAAGAACAAGCAGGAAAGACCCTTCTCCTGGAGGAACCACTAACCCAGTGGGTAACAGAACTTGGGAAGCTGGTTCCTATATGTAAGGCAAGTGCTGTAACCACCAGGGTACTGAGGTGGGTGGCTGCATAGGTCTATCTCACGCTGGTTTTGACCAGAAATTCCATCCCTGAGCTGAGCTATTTTCATCAAAACTGATATTGTTCCTCAAAGTTTTGGTTTTGACAAATGGGCATTTTCTGATCAAAAACTCTTCCATTAAAAAATTCCAAACCATTTGACCCATAGTGTTTTGTTTAAAAAACACCCCGTCTAAACATGTTTCTCACCATGAATACAGTGCAACGAAATTGCAACACTTAGCCAAATGGGTGAAACTTTTGTTTATCATGGGTGCGCTGCCTAAATGTACTATAAGGCAATTGTAATGTTTGAATACACCAGAGGGGACTTCACCAATCCTGTCTAAATCAGAATATCTCTGAGTAACATTTTGATCATGAACAGATTGCAAGTGTGAGTGACAAAAGTCACAGAAGTCCTAGTCCCCCATCTCCTTCCCCCTCCCATCCCCCCGAGATCAGATCCTCAACTAGTAAAAAATATCTGTGGTTCCATTGATTTTAATGGAACTATGGCTATTTACACTAGCTGAGGATCTGGCTCAATAGCTATACAATCTTGTCTCAGCAAAACCAATGTTGCCTCACATATATAAAAATACTGATGCTCACAAATTCCTTTTATTCCAGACTTTGAACATTTACTTTATAAACAAAATGAAAACAACAGTATGCAAAATAATCTTTTGATTGGTTCATGAACATATACTCAATAGTTTCCTGTCACTATCAGGCTGACAGAAAAAGGAGTCAAATCTGTGTTCAAGTGAAAGAGTAAATTGATTTTCAAATCCTCAGCTAACTCAAGACCACTGTTTCTCACCAAAATATAGTTAATCCTGTACTGGAGCTGTATGTGTCTTTAAAGGCTGACATAAATATACTGGGCTGGATATATAGCATTTCAGATGATGCCTTATAAGGCAACTAGAACCAACAGTTTTGTCAAAAATGTTATTGTATGATGAAGTGGGAGATTCAATGCTGCTTTTTTTTTTCTTGTTTAAATGACTGCTAGTAAAACATTGGCTGCTGCTGCTGCTTTTTTCCCCCCTTTAAATTTAATAATACCATTGCTTTAGTGGCCATTAATAATGCCATTGCTTTACTGGCCATCAATCCTTTCGAGACGCTGACTCCACACTGAACTCCTTGGGGATAATCCCGACTGTCAGATGTAAATTACAACAATTAACATCACTCTGTGTTAAAGTGGAGATCATGCTGATGGTGTGTTAATTCCAAGAGGGAGTTAGACCTGGATTGTTGTAGAGGTGGTAAATGCCACAGCTATTAAGTTTCTTGTTTGTCTTGAAGCCGAGGTCATTGTGTACACATAATATGTTAGACAACTTCAGCTTTTATTGGGAAGGCATGCTGAATGTTATTAGGTTTTTGTTTGTTTGTTTGTTTTTTGCCTCCAAGAATATTGGCCTCTGGGATAAAAATAACTAAGAACAACTTTGTATGTTCCCTTTTATTTTATTTTTATAAGTTATGTTATACTCCTCCCATGAAAGTAGTACAGTAGAACCACACAGTTATGAACATCAGGGATATGAATTGACCGGTCAACCATATACCTCATTTGAAACTGCAAGTACGTAGTCAGCCAGCAGGAGAGCCAAAAAATAATAATAAAAAAAGGTAAAAAAAAAAAAAGTAAAAAGCAAATACAGTACAATACTGTGTTAAACGTAAACTGCTAAAAAATAAAGGGAAATTTAAAAAAAAATTACAAAGTAAGGAAACTGTTTCTGTGCTTGTTTCATTTAAATTAAGAGGTTGAAAGCAGTCTTTTCTTCTGCATAGTAAGTTTCAAAGTGTGTTAAGTCAATATTCAGTTGTAAACTTTTGAAAGAACATCCAAAACATTTTGTTCAGAGTTAGGAACAACCTCCATTCCTGTGGCTTCGTAACTCTGAGATTCTACTGTAATAGCAATAAAGCTCTAAATAGAGAATATTGTTATCAAGGACCTGTTATATGGAATCACAGTCTTTCTGAAACAGAAGGCGCTTACCATGGTCGGCACATGAACTACCAGCTAAGGGAGGCTAGCCCACAGTCCCACCCTTTCCACCTGAGGACACACCCCTTTGGTGCCTCCTGCCTGAGCCCATAGCCCCCACCCACCTCAGCCGTCAGCCCGTCAGCAGTGCAGCTGCAGGCCACCCTCCCCAGCTCCAGAACACTGGAAGGGAGACTGGAGCAGCTGTACTGAGCGGAATAAGAGGGCAGGGGGAGCCTGGGGGCAGAGTGTGGGCAGGAATAGGCCTAGCTGTTTGAGGAGGCACAGCCTCAGCCTATGATACCCACCGCCCATGGTACTAATTAAAGAAAACAGCTACAACTACGGACAGGTTTCCACATAGCTTGGGTTCCAACTTTGTCTCACCCAATTACCAGAGACCATACCCTGTCTGAAACTCTCCAGACATCTAATGACTGAATAATATAACAGCAATAACATATAATTACAAGAAGATTTTTCTCTTTTTATTATCTTCTTCCCATAGGTTTCCAGTAGCTCAGAAATCTGGGTAAAGATTGAAGGTTTGTTTCTGAAGTCAAATTCCTCCATAGTACAAAAAATTGATTGTGCCCCAGATATTTTAGTTTAAAATAATTTTTGACACTCAGATTTTTAAACTTTATTTTTGTTAATAATTTTATATGTATAATGTTACCATTGTGGCTATCAAACACAATTGATAATGAAGTTAAGAGAACAGAGATACAATGAAAACTGCAATAGATATACAGTATATATATAAAACAGTATATATATATATAACAGACACACAATAAAAGCTGCAACACATAGTCTGTAATCCAGGAAAATAAAGCAGAACTCATCTGGCAAACAAAAAAAATACATGATATGATGAAATAGCTATGTTGGAGAGTCCTCGGAAGAGGGACACTTTTTCAATATCTATGGGAAAGTCAATAATATGGCTTTTCTGTTAAATCTAAAACTGTATTAATACCATAAAATAAAATTTCTGTGAATCAGGTAGTACATCACCCTATACAGATGAGCCAAAACATAAACAAATGAAAACTTAGATCTGCCTCCATTAGGCACTTCTAACCCATTGTATCACTATAACCTGAGACATACTGTTCCTCATCAGGTGTGCACATAACTAAGGTGGACATAACAGACCCTTCAGTCAAATGCCTGACTAATGGCTTTACTCTGATATATAATCTTTATTGATAGAGCCAAAGTTATCACTAATGCTCATAAGTACCTCAAAGGGCTACAAAAATAGCCACATAATTATTATTAATTGATAAAACCATAGAATAACCTGGGTCTCCATGACTGACAAGTGTGACTTAACAGTATCTGATCGCAACTATACCTTAGGTATAAAATGCATGGGATGTGGGAGCCTCTTGGAATGTGGATTTAAATTAAATATTCATTGTGCTAATAGAGACAAATGAAATTACTCAGTAGCCTAGTGGTTAAGGTATGCCGCTAACAGGATGGTGACCCGAGTTCAACTTCTTCAGCTTCATCAGGAGAAATTGAGCTCACCACTACCCATAATAACTTGTAGCTGGGTGGTTAGGGCCTTCTCCAAGGAGTGAGCTATCATTGGTTTAACTCACTGCTCTAAATTGTGAGTTTGAACCTTCCTGTCCTACATCCCATGTGAGTGCCCTCTCCATTGTGCTAAAAGCTATGAGGCAGGGGTCTCCTCCTCTGGTTAATCTAGCCTTTACAAATTATAAGAAACAAAATATTTTGGGTTGAACAATGTGGTTTGTTCAAAACCAAACTGACTTCTTGGTGCCCTTTTTTGATTTGCTTAGTATTCCAAAGAAGTTCAGACTTGGTTTGACCCAAATTGAATTTTTTATTCAGTTTTTCAGAACTGCCAGCAAAACAGTTATTCACTCAGCTCTGCTGCTGAGCTCTTCTGAAAAACTGTCCACTTCATTTAGGTACCTGACTGGGAGCTGAGGCCTAAGTCTCAAGTCTAATCACTTTATAAATGATCCAGTACAACCTAGGAACTCTGCTGAGATATAGTTTTCATCTATTTGGACATGAGCTGTCTAACTAGCATGCTTCTTTTAAATTTTTGTTATACATCTGCAAAGTGGAAGGTGGAGCAATTGATTATTCCTCCTCTCTGATCTCTCTCCAAAATGGTTCTTTTGCCAGGAATAAGGCAGACTACTTCTAAAATACAGATGGGGATGGTAACCCAAAATGCTATGAAATGCTATGAAATTTCAAACATCCAATTCTCATGTATGCTCTCCAGCTATTCTTTGGGTAATTTACCCTTACATCTGATAATCCTGATGTCCAGATCTTCAAGCAGTTCTCCATTCCTGTACATGGTATTCATTTCCTATAAGAGTTCTTAAAATGTCTGCATTTGGTATTATATTGCAACTTCTACAGACACCTCCTGCAATCCACATGTGGTCTCAAATTCTCTGGTCTGGTCAGAGGTGCTGAGATTTTCTTCACACTTGTCATAGTGTTTGATGGTTCTTATGAACAACATTAGTGCACCACTTAAAAATGTCCATAGCATTCAGAAGATGACCACATACTCTCCTGACTTGATACCTGATCATGAGTGGTTTAGCACCCTCAGCTCCAAATGACTTCAATGGGAATTGAAGGAGATCACGGCTCAGTACCTCTCTGGAGATGCCCATCACCTCATTGGAGATGGGCCATTATACTTGATTTACTCTTAATGGACCAGATAGTCAGCTAGGGTAGATCAGCGTAGCTTCCCTGAAGTCAGTGGGTCCAGGCCAATTTGTGACAGGCGAAAATCTGGTCCAATGACTTCAGGGGAACTTGAATAAATATCAGCAGGATTTAACAGATTGTCTCATTACCAAGAAAAGATAAAACTCACTTTCAGACTGGATCACTGACCTTGCTCTTCCGGGCTTGAAAATAAATCCTTAGCATGAAACTATTTACTCCTGAAAATCAGGTTTTTAATCATTCTCAACATTTTAGTTTTTCCCCTGGGGTTTGCTTTTTTTCCAAAAGAAATTTTTAGTACCATACACCAGTCTTGGGATGAGAACAACACATTAAAAAAAATAGGATGGGAACAGATATCCAGATTTTTGCCTCCTGCAGTTTAAAAACTCCATAAAGCCATTGTACTAGAATACATTGTAATTATTATGGGGCAAATCCTCAGCTGGTATAAATTGTTCGAGTTCCATGGGACCTAGCAGGGCTATGACACTTTACAGTAGCTGAGGATCTGTCCCATAAGATAAGGTTATCGCTAGGTATTGATATTTTCCCATCTTTGAATCCTGAAGAAGAAGAATGAGGGAAAAGAGAAAAGGACAGCCTTTTATTTTCTTTGTACTCCATTTTAATGTTGTTTTCTATAAATATTTATTAAATTTGCATCCTCTGGATTTGAACAGCAATATTATTGCACTTTTTGCAATATGTGAGCCAAAGAACTGATCAGTGACATAAAGGCAATGTGGAACATTTTAATAATATATTATAAATAACTTTCCATTCAAAAGCCATTTTTCTTCTTAATCCGGTATCACATATTTTACCAAGCAAAATAAAATCTGTTATTGTAAGCGTCATCCTGACATCAACTTGGTGCAAAATACAGCTGAAATGTTTAGAAAATCCAAACCTTTAATAAAGAAATATTTACTGTAGTTAGACATAATGATTTATGTTAAGAAATGTTCAGCTTCCTGGGACAGTATAACTAGAAATTCTGAGACCTTTTGAAACTGTGGGTTGAAGCTGATTTTTTTTTTTTTTTGCTCTTTGTCAAACAATTGACATTGGAACTCAGCTGTTTTTTATAATAATATAATTCAAAACTTCTGCTCTAGGGATATCCTTGTTTTCTTAATTCAATCAGTGTAAAGCAATATATTTAGTTGATTCTTTTCCTTCTCATTTTACAATCACATCAGTTTGGGATTGGATTAGGCACTAATGGTGTTTTTTGCCATTAAAACTGTCACTTTGGAAAGCAGGTTGATAATGGTGTTTGTCTGTTGCCCATGGGAATTATTAAGGGAATGAGTTTGCTTGAAAGAATTCCTTCTCCGCAGATACAAATTGATTTCCAGTATATCACAGTAAGATTTTCAAAATGGACAAAAACACAATTTAACAACCAGACATGTTTAATGTCTTTGAATCCTGCATGAGATATGAGTTTCATCTATGGAGGAGATGGCTAGGGAATATTTTAATATTAAAATCATCATATTGACCTAGGACAATTCAGCTTGATTTTGTTCCTGATACCAGAAGTGAACTTGTGAAGGGCTTGTCCAGACGGAAGACTGAAAATTCATAACTCACTGTCTAGGCATTGGTGTAGAGATTAAGATAGAAATTAAAACTATGCCCGAAGAAAGATTGACATACACGTTTATACCCTCTCTTACAATTGATGGGAGAATTTAACTGGACAGGCTCAGCTGGAGAAGTTGAAAAAAAAATTTCATATCCTGTGCTCAAATGATTAATAAATATTTGATTCTTCACTATAAATCATGGGCTTATCAGGGAAAAATAAATGCCCTTTGCTGTGATCAATAAAGGATTGTATATATGTTGCAGAAAAAGTGAACACAGAAAGGTGTAAATGTTAGACATGTCATTGAATTCCTGAAGGGGCTGAATAAAGCTTTCTCTCTTGCCAAATGTGTAGGATATACTTAAGCAATAATAACCCTGCATATCCAGATTCTTTCTGCAATAAGCTACTTCCTCCTCCTAGTACGGAAGTTAGTGGGAATTCTTGGAAGAAACAATGAAAATTCACAACCGAGCACCCGCCTTCACAATTAGATTCTGTTGAAGTTTCACATTTATTTTTGCGTATTAATCAAAATCTAGTAATTATTTAAGGTAAAGTATGCATTACACAGATGCATGGTTTGTAGCTACCATTTACAGGTGTCTTTTATGCTTGTAGCACACTAGAGATGGATCTGAGGCTAATGAACATTAGTGGAAAGTGAACAAGGACAAATGTGGAAATGGTCGTTCTATTGTGTGAGGAAGAAAGGTATATTAACTATCAGTAGTGAATTTGTATTGAGCACTTCTCACTAGAACTGGATGAAATTTTTTTAACAACATTTTTTTCCAAATAAAAATGCAGATTCGGTAACATGGAAATACTTCCTGAAATGTGTCAATTTTGCCAAATTGTTTCATTTTTTTTAAAAGACATTCCAAAAATTTCAAACACTCCATTTTGACATTTTCTAAACAAAATGTTTTGAGTTTTTGATTTGAAATGACTTTGTTTCAATTTTTTTTTAATTTCAAGTATTAAAAAATGCACAAAATATCCTGTTTCAGACTGAATGAAATGTTTTGTTCAACCCCAAATTATTTTTTTTTACTTCTCTCTATTCACTGAAAATGTTTAAAATATTTATTTTCAGTTCAACCTATTTACTTATTTATTTTTATTTTTGTTTTTGGAATTTTCAAGTTCATTGAAAAAATCTGTCTTCAAAAGTGCCATGCGAATGCATGTTCTCATTTTCAGGTGACACTGTAAATAATAAGAGGGCAGCATTATCTCCCGTAAATATAAACAAACTTGTTTTTCTGAGCGATTGGCTGAACAAGAAGTAGGACTGGGTGGGCTTCTAGGCTCTAAAGTTTTAGATTTTTGGTTTTTGAGTACAGTTATAACAAAAAAAATCTACATTTGTAAGTTGCACTTTTATGATAAAGAGATTACACTATAGTACTTGTATGAGGTGAATTGAAAAATGCTATTTCTTTTATCATTTTACAGTGCAAATATTTGTAATAAAAATAATATAAAGTGAGCACTGTACACTTTGTATTCTGTATTGTAATTGAAATGTAGAAAAAAAACATCAAAAATATTTTAAAAATTTCAATTGATAGTCTATTGTTTAACAGTGCAATTAAAAGTATGATTAATCATGATTAATCTTTTTAATCACGATTAATTTTTTGAGTTCATTGCGTGAGTTAACTGGGATCAATTGATAGCCCTAATGAAATGCAAAATCATTCTTTTCTTGTGTGGATGCCTATATAGGTGAACTGTGAAACCCTCCTACAGAACAATAAGAATAATAAATTAACTCAGTAGAAGAACTCCTTTTTAAAATACTCAGTTACAATTATGCTGGCTCTGTACCATCAGAATAGCTTTATTTTGTTCCATGAAATAATTTGTGTTATGCTAAGAGCTGATTATTCTGTTTGCCTTTTATTAAGAAAAGCTACTTCAACCCCCACCCCTACCCCAAGGCATCCTAAATAAAGATGAAGGGGCAACAGAGATGAAAAATATGTCCTAAAATCTGAGTCCAGCATTTGGAATTTGAGTTTCCTTCCCAGTAAACCCTTCCAAATTCCTTGACTCTTGCATAAGACTATAAATCCTGTCATCTCTTTTCTGATAGCATCAACTTGTAAGGCTGGAATGAACAATGTAAACATTCTTGAAATATCTCCTGTTTGTCATACCATTGGGATTGCAAGTGATCACATCTGCATACTTGAAAAAGAATACATTTCTTTGAATGTTTACAGTATATCAGTGAAGCCACTAGAAAGGGACCATACCAGCTGAGCTGGGAAGGAGAGGGGGAAAAAAGCTTTGACCCTATTCATTAAGATTCCAGTTCCAAATACTTTCCATATTGCACCCCTCTTTTACTTCTGATAAGTCTGTCCTACTACCCTTGTTGTACTATCTCATAACCCATTATTAACTTTTCATCTTGTGTGCTACTGAAATTCCCACCTATATTTAAATAGCTCTAATGCTGCTCCTAAAAATCACTACATGTAACATATGCAAAAGGTCAGTGGGGCCTGAATATATTGTTTGGACGTATATTAATTATCGCACTCTTTGCCAGACACATGTTTACCTGTGTTAGGACAGCACTTCTCAGCAGAGCTGGTTGGAATTTTTTTTCCTGAAAATTTTTTTTAAGAAACTTGAAACTTTTTGTTTTCATCAACATTTTTGTTCGGGAGCTTTCACCAAGCCAAAACTAAAAAACTGAAAATTGATTTTTTTTCTTCTCTGGGTTTTGATTCTTTTCAGTTTTCAAATTTCCTACAGAAAGGTTTGTGTTGTGACAGTATTTTCCCAGTATTAGTTGTGACCATTGTGGGGAATTGTTGCTGAGAATAGATTTTGAATACATTTGGATCTTCTGTCATCCCTATGTGGGGTAAAAAAATGAGGGTTTTTTTTTTAAACACAATGAGCTGAAATAAGGGAACTCATAAATAAGACTATAGAAATAGGAAAACCACAGGAATCCACTTGACACTGAGGATGAGTCCACTTACTGTTTTCTACTCAGCAGATATCCTTCTCCATCATTGCTCAGCTGTGTTACTGATGATGATACACCAGCACACTGCAAGCCAAGACGCCTAAGCACCAGAGGGAAGTGAAGTGACAGCTGCAGAGATTCTTTGGAGACCTATGAATGAAACGATAAAACTAAATGACATTCCTGCATATGATACTCTTTTGGTCATTTAGCAGCCAGTTTAATGGGCCAATCACTTTAAGAAAAATACTTCTCTTCTCTTGTAAAACCATTATTTCCCCCTCATTTTGAACAACAACTGATGATTAAAATAGATGAACTATATCTTGCAATTATAATAAGATCATAGAAATACAGATGGAAAACTCTTATTATATCATTAGTCCGTGTCCTTGACAATGGTAAATTGCTCCCGACAGACTATTTATGGGCCAGATTCTCGGCTAGCATAAACCAGCACAGGAGTCAATGGAACTACGCCCATTTACGCTAACTGAGAATCTGGCCCTATTCATACTTTTTAGTTTTGTGTCAAATAAAATCATAGAATCATAGCACCGTAGGGTTAGAAGGGACCACAAGGGTCATCTAGTCTAACCTCCTGCCAAGATGCAGGATTTGTTGTGTCTAAATGATCCAAAACAGATGGCTGTCCAGCTTCCTTTTGAAGGACTTTCCACGACCTCCCTAAGTAGTTTATTCATTGTCTTACTGTTCTTATAGTTAGGAAGTTTGTCCTGATATTTAATCTAAATCTGCTATGCTGTAGTTTGAACTCATTGCCTCTTGTCCTGCCCTCTGTGGCAAGAGAGAACAACTTTTCTCCATCTTTTTTTTATGGCAGCCTTTCAATTATTTGAAGACTGCTATCGTATCCCCCTCTTAATCTCTTCTTTTCCAAACAAAACATACCCAGTTCCTTCAGCCTTTGGTCATATGGCTTGCATTCCATCCCTTTGATCATCATAGTCACTCACATCTGGATCCTTTCCAGTTTCTCTCCCTCCTTTCTATACATTGGTGATCAAAACTGGACACAGTACTCCAGCTGAGGCCTAACTAGTGCCGAGTAGAGTGGTACTATCACCTCCTGTAACTTGCATGCTATGCCTCTCTCTATTAATGCAACCCAGAATTGCATTTGCTTTTCTTGCAACAGCATTACATTGCTGACTCATGTTGAGATTGTGATCTGTGTGTGTGTGTGTGTGTGTGTGTCTGTGTCTGTGTGTGTGTGTGTGAGAGAGAGAGAGAGAGAGAGAGAGAGAGAGAGAGAGAGAGAGAGAGGTGGGGAAGAAATAACTCGTTTAAGTCTCCTTTAAAAAGTTTTCTTTATGTTGCAGATGATATTGCAGGAAAGGCATGAAAAATGCCGAGGAATATAGAACAATCTCAATTTTCATGTGTGTGTGCAACAGTGATCCAGGGGGAAATTCACAGGGTTCCATTGCCCTTAGAATCACACTTTCATGATTTCATATTCTTTATGCTACATTAGCTGCATAAAAACACACACGAATATTTGCTGTCTCTATTCTTGCTAACAGGGTTTTTATATTATTTGTATGCTATATGGATAATTTCATCTACCTGCATTTCCTAATGGCTATATTTAAAAAAGCTCATAGTTAGATTGAAAGAGAGGACAAAAGGCTACCAGGATTGCACTGGTGGAAGTTAAAACAGAATTTGTCCCAGAAAGGTTTAGAAGAATAGCTTTGAATCTGGAATACATCTGAAGGGTAAACCTCAAGAACAGAAGAAAATAGTATGACCATGATGTGTGGTGACAGTTCTCTATCAATAATGTATTTATCCCAAGATGCACTTGAGCATCTGTTAAGTAACTCTTTTTACTAGTACACCAGCTAGGAAATATTTCAAGAGATGGGCATCTTTCCACAGGCTTTTTGTGACCCCTACCGACCACTCCATGAATCCCCTCGAACTGCTAGCAGCATCTGTCTATGGGTACGATCATGCTCCCACTGAAGTCACTGAGGACTGGTCATTTATCACCAGCTGGGGTTAGGGCCAGCATCAGGAGGAGGAGTGGTTGCTTGAAGGCACAATGCAGCAGATCGTTGCAAACATGAATCACTAGTAGGTGAAAAGTAGGAGCAGTTGTGTTCCACAAAGACTCTAACATCCAAGGCAAAATACTGAATCTTCCCACTATGAGACAAGGGACAGTGGGGACAGCAGAGGGAGAGACTCACAGAGTGGGTGCCCTCTCTCTTGCTGACAAATCAAAGGGATGCTGGGAAGGAAACTGAAGTTGATGGCAGGAGGCTTTGCAAGGATAGTTGGCACGATGGGTGCAGGGATAATGCTACCTATTGACAGGCCTTGAGTTGCTTCCATACAGTCCCCCAGCCCATCTTTCCTTGTAGCCTCCTGCCGACAGATGCCTTGAGGGCCCTGGATGATTTCTTCCCTGTCTCTCTTTGGGTACTTCTCCTTGCCTGCCCCTCCCCTTGGCTTCCAGATTACACAGAGGAACACTCGTACCTTTCTCCCACTGAAGTTGCTGTTACTTTCCTGCTGCTGTCCTATTGGCTCCACCTCCTCTGGGTGACTGTGCACATCAAATCCTGCTCCCACTGAAGTTTCCTAATGGGAGAAGGCTTGAGCTCAGAAACAGCAGCTCCAAGCAAAAGGGAGATTCCAGGAAAAGGAGGCAGGTATCTTGGGGAATTTGGGGAGCATAAAGATAATTATTCTTTTTAAACAAATGATCATTTACCCACCCAGACCTGGACTTTGGTGAAACAAGAGATTAGTGGTTGTAGGACACCCTTAAAGATTGGCCTGAACCTGCCCCATTTCTATTAAAATTACTTTGAGTTTGTATTAGGTTCATGTTTTGAACCCCAAAGCCCAGTCACCAGATTGACACGTTTTTGAGTATTTAAATATTCAAGTTGCTTGATTCTCTACAATTATTTTGACAGCATCTGTAGGTAGAGAGGGGGTGAGGATGAGCAAAGTTAAATCTGTTTTTCAGATGCTTTCATTTATCTTCAAATGACACTAAACATTTTCTATCCCTCCCCCAACTCTCTGATCCATCTTCGACCCATCCAGTTGCATGTCCTGACTATGTCAGCTCCTGGCCACACCACTAATTCTTATCACAGAATATTTCAGATTGAAGTCTTGCTTCTGGGTCAATAGCCTTTTTTTTGTCTCCTCTGGGTCTAATATCAGAGTTTAACTTTGCTTCCTCAGCCAGAAATCTGAGATTCAACCTTGAAGCTGAATTGTCTTTTTATGGACCACATTGGTCTCTCGTATCAACACTTCCATGGATCATTGCCATGATTTGTCCTTGCCCTGGCCTGATAAAATCTTTGTCACTCATTAATAGCCTCCTGTTTACATTTTCACCTTATGTACAAAACACGTGCATAGTTTGTGGTACACCAAGGTTTGGCAAACTGACAAGTGACCTCGATTTAGTTTTTATTAGTCTGCTTGCTCTGATACTTTATGAGCGTTCAAACAAACAAACTAAACATGTGACAAATGTGACTCACATTGGTCAGTGCACTACAGAAAGGTGCTCAGATGCTACGGTGATGACTGTGGTGTAAGAACATACATGGAATGGAATAGAATCGAATGCAGGTACTATTGTGATGGGAGCCATATTAGGTTACATAGAAAGAGAAATCAATGGTTTCTACTGTAGTTTAAAATATGGGGCTGATTCTTAGCTGAAATAAATTGTTATAGCCCACTGATAATTTACACCAGTACTATATTTTTTGGATCTGTAAGATATTCTTCACATTTTAATGATCCATTTGAAGGATTTGATGGTATTCTTCACAATCTTCTCAGGTTGGAATGACAGTTGCTGGCTTTGTATTTATTTAGTCGTTAATAAAAGAATTCTTTTTCATCACAGGGCCAAATACTGATCTCAATTACACCAATGTAAATCCAATGTAGTGTAAGTCTATTTATCCAGAATTTCTCCCCATATATTTTTTCTTGACTATGCAAAACATTCCCTGATTACAAAGTAGATCTGACAAAAACAAAGAAACCAACAAACCAAAACACCAGTGTTGTCTGCACAAGACATATGCTCCTCTGAAAATAGCAAGACCAGTAAAATGCATGATAAAGTCTCTGAGATGCCTGGCCAGAGTCATGCCTTGCATAGATTGCTGAAATGCATAGCATTGTCACGGCAAAAGTTGCTGATATTTTACAGAGCTCCTATGCATTCCTGGAATAAATCAAAGTTAGATATGCTAAAGAGCCTTTACATGCCCAGTATCTCTATTCACTGTTGATGTTACTATGTATCTGCATTTAACAAAGAAGTCATGATCCTAAAACCATCATGATAATGATGAATTATTATTTCTGTAACTATCCAGCTAGCTCCGTGATACTACATAGGGAGATATTAGTACCATATGGATTGCAATATGTTGATGACGCTTAGCTGTATGTCTCCTTCCTTCTTATAAAGCAGAGGTAGAACTCTTGCTGTGCTATTCTAATGTCTGACTGAAATAGGAATCCAGCTGAAAAGTAGCTGGTTCAGGCACAATCCTAGGAAGAGACAGGAGATGTTTATTGACAAAAGGAAGGACTTTGATGATTTGGCAGAGGTGGTGTGACCTCACTTTCCAATGAATGGCAAGGTGGAGCTCCGTCTTGGAGCTTTACTGGATTCATATGTGCTCTTGGACTGTCCCTGCGAGCCACTGTGGCCAGAAATACCATATAGCAGTCTTCCACTGACCAAGGACCTGTGCACTTTCTTTTCAGAGGCCATGTTTCTCAAATAACAGTTCAAACAGCTCTACATTTTGCAGGCTTTCTTTTAGCAATTAAGTCACAGAATCACCACAAGGAGAGACTGCTAGCTCTCATAGGTAAATCACCTGGGAGTACTCCCACCTGAAATCCTTACTCATGCAAGGATTGGCCTCTCCAAGGAAATGCCTGAGGAAAGATTTGCCCCTTTCTATCCCATGAAAGATGCAGTAGTTCTCCCACCCCCCTCCACCTATCCCCAAGAGGCCGGGTCTAGCCAATTGCTGGAATAGCTTCCATTGTCACTATGTGGTCTCCATAGGGCATTAGGATAACTAGAAGATCCTTGCTTCCCACATCCAGAAAGCCCTCAGCCATCAGCACCATGAGAGGTAGCAGAAGGATTTTTCTCTGAATTTAGGGTTTAAGTGGCATATAACACCTTGTGTGGGCCTTCTGCACTGGGATGAATTTCACTCTGTATAAAAACATGACTTCCAAGACTGAAGGCCACGAATCAGCTTGGAGTACTATCTTCATCTGTGAGTTGTCTGCTCTTGTGGATTTAATTTATACCCATGAAATAACCTTTAGCAAAATTAATTCTGTTACTCACAATTAGCCTAATTTAGTCACATTTCCTCTCTTTAGAAATAATTGCACCTACAATACACTATTTATAATCTCCCTTGGAGCCACTATTGTGTAAAATGTAATTAAAGAGTTTCTAACATGCACAGCACAGTCTAGGTCAGGTAAATACATAATCAGGGAGTTATTAATGGAGCTGCAATTAATTAATATGCCTCCATTGGAGCCATTAAAGCTGATTAATGTTATGGAATACAAGAGAGTGTGTAGTTAACAAATCAATGATCCAGTAGACCGTACTGTATTCTTTGGAGCCATTACATTGTACCATATCAAAGTCTCATTAGAGAATTTTTAATTTACTGATCATCGGTCCCAGTAGTCATTAGTTGGCCCAGGTTGATATTGCATGAGCATAGAAGAATTGTTGGTGGGGATACCTCTTCTCACCTGTACATAAGGGTAACTTCATTGGAACCAATGAAGATACATCGTTGTGAAAACCAGTGTGAGAGAAGACTCAGATCAGTTGGGAATTATTTTAATACGTTAATTACTTTTGTCCAGTAATCCATTTTTAGAATAGAATAACTGAAATTCTTCCTGTTAAAATAGTACTCATAATTTTGGGGGGTAGCTTGGGTGACCTGGTGATACATTTCCTGGTGGTACATTGACAATAATAACTGTCATCCCAGGTGTTGTTTGGGATTTAGCTGGACCAATATCAGTTGGATCTCTCTCTCTCTCTGGCCTGTTCTGGTCAGGACACTTCTCAGGATCAGAATGAGGAAGACCGGGGGTCCCAGGAAAAGGTGCGGGTGACAGCCATGATGTTGAAGCTCACTCTAGTAGCCTCTTTGTGTTCTTTCCATTTGTTCTTTTTCTTGTTCTTTTGTTTGTTTCCCCACAAAATCTCTTTCTTTTAAAGGCCCGAAAAAGGATTGATGGGTGGAATATCCCATCACCTCATTATTTTGTCCACCAATTAGGCTTAATATTTGACATACCAATGTTGTCTTATTAGCTTCTGGCTCCATGGCTCCTGTTTTTAGCAAGCATAATTTCAACACAGACCTTGAATCATATCAACTTGTTCTTTTTGTTTAGATGAATTCAGTTATCCTGTCCCCCTTTTGTACTTTTCTCCATCAACATTTGTTATTCTAGGTTCTTATGAACTTTTACATACTTTTTACAGATGAGCTCATAATTTGGGTAAATTTGTAGGCCCAACTGTCACAACAGAGAAGATGTTATATGTGCTTATCGGCAGGGCTGGCTCCAGCTTTTTTGCCACCCCAAGCGGCAAAGAGAAAAAAAAAAAGCCGCGATCGGCGGCACTTTGGTGGCTGCTCTACCACATCACTTCATTCTTCGGCGGTAATTCAGCGACCAGTCCTTCCCTCTGAGAGGGACTGAGGGACCCGCCGCCGAATTGCTGCCAAAGACCCGGATGTGCCACCCCCTTCCGTGGGCCGTCCCAAGCACCAGCTTGCTGTGCTGGTGCCTGGAGCTGGCCCTGCCTATTTGAGGATTGAGGATATGCTGTCTTTGATCCATATAGGCCAGGGGCTAGTTTTCTTGTTCATTTTGAACTAAGGATTATTATCAAACAGTCTTGCTCAAGAATGCAGATAGGAGTTCTTTTTATTTACTTCTGACGTAGTATTCCAGGTACTATGTGTATGTTATTCTGTGATGAGAAGCTGAGCACGTTTATTCTTACCATGGATAGAGCTTAGAGCAATGGTAACAAGCAGAATATTTACAACACACTACTTTTCTATTGTTATCCAACCCAGACATTCTGTAGACCAAAGCTTTATCCAGAAATCTCACTGATGTCGAGTAAATATGTCATAATTGGTTCTCTTTATGTTTTTATTTTCTTGTTTTAAAGGGGTAAAAATAATGGGCTATCTGAAGCCACTAATTTTTAAACATAACTCCACAATGAAAGCAATGGGAAGCTGAGTTTAAAAACTGATGTTTTAGACAACTGGAGCTCAAACTTGCATTCTTTACTGAGTCAAAATTCCCATTGAAATGATTGCAGAAAAAATGTTTGCTTCCATTAAAAACGTATTTCTGAAAATATGAATGTTAAGGAAGAATAGTGCATGCACTTGCGGCTGTGAGGAGTGAAACAAATTAAAAGAACCGATTATAAGAAATATTCTTTCTAATCATATTGATCTCCCACCCATAAGTAGCTGATATATTATGTATTCAAAAGCACTAGCAGAACTGTGTCCATCTGTCGAAGGCCCAGATTCTACAACACAACTGCAGTTGTGTTGCGTCTTCATAAACGGTCCCTTTTCAAATAATGAAGTAATGTGCTACCAGTGTCAGTGAGGAAGAATCTAGACCTAAATTACATATGACTTGCCAAAGGAAGGGATGGAAATTACTCTGAGTTACATTTGTTAAAGGAACTCTTATTAGAGTTGTGCAAATGTTCTCAGCAAACATCAAACCCACTCCAAATTAACCTCTGCTGTAATGTGTTTGTGAACCTCAACAGAAGTTTGCAAAAATGGGCTCTGGTTATTCATGTAGCTATGAAATGCATGATACTTCCTTCTCCCAACCAGTTTCTCTTGCTCCTTTTCTTCGTCTCACCCCACACATCCTCTCTTTTCACTAGATGTTGTGGTTTGTATATGATTGCTAGCCACCATACTAACTATTATGAGACTTTTCCCTTCTTTGGCTGCTTGAGGGAATGGAAGTGATGTTCTTTCTGTCACTTCAGTATTGGGGTGACATCCTTCCTGACCAAAGAAGACCCTTTACAGATTATAAACCTAATCTCTGCCCTCTGACACAGACACATAGATCCCATTGGCTTAAATGAACCCATATGGCAGAATTTGACCTTACAATTCTTTGGTTCATTTAGATATTATAGTTATTAGGGAAGTTCTCAACTGATCAGTAGGGCTTCTCAAAGAATTTGGGTAGTATTGCCTAGTGGATAAAGTACTAGACTGGGGCTCAGGACACGTGAGTTCCATTGCTAGCTCTGCCACTGGCCTTGGGCAAGTCACTTCATCTCTCTGTACAGTACCATAGCTCTTGCAAAATTCTATGGATAACCCATCCAGGCCTGAGGTATTTGGTTTAATCTGCATAGCTTGAATAGCTGGTAACTGTGGATGGGCTGATCTTCTTGGGAGGGTTTTTATTTAGATCCTGTGTATGTGAAATTAAAGATCATTGGGATTGGGATGGAATATTTTCTGCTTTGTATAGTGTTTCATAAAATGTTTGGGATGCGCTGCTGGTGTGTTTGGCAAGAGTAGTGGGTCACTCCTTAGTGTTTTAGATATTTGTCATTTTTGTGACTCTCCTTGTTCTTAAGCAGTACACTGGGAGTATTCCTGTTTCTTACCAGATTCACACCCCTTTTCTTCTTTGAGCTTACATGTTTGTATTCTTGAATTTATTCATGCAAAGAGTTATTTCCCTTTCAAAATATCAGAGCCAATGTTGGGTAATAAAAACTTGACCTAAATGTATGTATTCATTAGGGGCAAATTTTCTGCTGGTGTAAATTGAATTTAAAATAGTTGTGCTGGTTCACATCAACAAAGAAATAACCCTAGATGAAATAACTAGGTGAAGTCAATGTTGAAAGCAGGGTTAGCTGGCTTGTTTTGCAGAGCATCATCAAAGAGTCTGGCACTAGTATATCTCAGTCCTTCAGCAGGTTCAGAGAACAGCAGCAAATGAAGGCACAAAATGCACAGCAGTGCACCTTATATTTGCACATGAATGAAAGACCCTCAGCCATTCTTCTCAGGACTTAGGCAGTGGCAGGTGGTTTCCCAGCAGGTTGGAATTCTGTTGGGAAAAAATACAAATTTTGAAATATTTCATTTACCTGAATATGAGATTATGAACTAATGATGCAAAACACCTGTTCTTTGTGATCCATTATATCCCTGTCCTGGGCATATTTTTCTTCGAGATAGGCACTAAACTTCAAATGAATTGGGCTATTTTCCTATTTTCTTTCCACTGTTCGGAAAGAAGAATGGTCTTGTGATTCAGGCAGATCTAGATTCAGGATAAAATTCTGCCACAGATCTCCTCTGTGACTGTAGCCAATCTCTTTGTGCCTCAGTTTAGTAACTATAAAATATGGATAACTTCATTATTGCCTCCCTTGTCTATTTGGATTGTGAGCTCTTTAAGACAGAGACTGTCTCTTATAGTATGCAATGGGGGCCTGAGTTCAGTTGGAGTCTACACACTTCTGTAATACAAAAAAATAATGATGAAAAATCAAAAGGGAGAGAGGAAGACTCAAAATCACCCACCCACATTATTCACAGCACAGGTAGGCATATCCACACTAGCTCCAATCTAGCTAGCTCACTGAAAATAGCAGAGAGGATGAAGCAGCACAGGATAGGGATGCACATATCTGCCACAGGTGCTATGCGGGCTTCTTCGGCATGGGCTGAAGCCAACACTACCACAGCTTCAATGTGATCTTTAACTGTGTTAGTTGCCAGATTAAAGCTAGTGGAGATATTTCAACCCGTGCTGTAATCCCACCACTGACTGCAGTGTAGACATATAGTTACGGTCAGATTTCCAAAATCCTCTAAATCCCATTGAAAGTCAATGGGATTTAGGCAACCATATGACTTAGGGCCATATTTTAAAGATATTTAGGCACCTAACTCCCATGGACTCCAATGGGAGTTAGGTGCCTAACTCCTTTTAAAAATCTAGCTCTTAGACACTTATGAAAATGTTATCCTTTATATTTAAGCCTGAAAGATTGAATAACTCCAATGTAATCACTACTGTGGGACTTCATCTTTCTTTCCTCACCAAACTGCATTTTGATATCCACTCAGTATTTTCAACTTCATCTAAAATGCCTGGTAAATTAAGTTATTAAAAGATGACTCACATTTTAAAAGTGTCATACATAATTGCACAGTCATAATTATGGTATTCTGACAATGTGAGAGTAGCACAGAGTGTAATTTCTCCTAAATAGAAGATGCAAGGTGTTTAATTGTTGCTTTTCCCAGGTCAGGGTGACTACAGATAATGTGGAAAAGCTCAAACTAGGAATTTATGTGCTACTGAGTTGACAAGCCAATGCACTCATACTTTTTTCATTTTTATTGTGATAGAATTTCCTAGTCATTTGGGATTTGTCTCTCTTTCAGTAAGGGCAGCACAGCCAAAATGAAATTCCCTGACAGATCTCTTCTGTTTTATTTACTCACGAAAGCTTTGACCATAAGTAGCTTTTGGTTTCAAGCGTGTTCCTGCTTTTAACCTACATTTTTTCCAGTTGTGCCAGTTGATGATGAAGGGCATTAAATGACTTGACCTAGGTCAACTCAGCAGGAGTCTCATGGCTTCTAGCTCTTTATTCTTCACTCTAACCAGCAGATGATTGCTGTAACCTCACCACCTCCCCTTACCAATTTTCACTGAGTTTTAACACCATGAAGAAAAAAATAAAACTGGGAGCATTTTAGTATATGTCCATGTAAGTTGCAAACACCTACAAGAGCTGATAGAGCTGAACTAAACTGTGCTGGTTAGTTACTGGAACAGAGACAAACATACTGTAGGTCCATTGTCTTCTATCCATCTGTGTTCTGTGATTAATATTATGTACGGAGAAAGTGTTTACTTTTCCCACTTGCAGTTAATGGTCTACTGCAGCATAAATGGTGCTGGCAACAATGAGAAAAATGCCTAGAATTTCAATAATCACAAAGCTATGTTTGCTTTAGAATCAATGGAGTTTCCTGGCCAAATTCTCAGCTGGTGTAAATCCATTGATTTCAATGGATCTCCCCTGATTAACACTAGCTGAAAAGCTCCAGGTTCAGGAAGCTTGATTAGTTAATGAAAAATATATACAGCAATTTATAAACTACATTTTACGAATTCTGCTGCTCACTTTATGTTGCTCTCCTCCAAAAGTACTTTGGGGAAGGTTTACAGAAGAAACATAAGACACAAGATGGAAAACATTATTCATTATTAATAGCACTTAAAAGCAACAGCCTCAATGTTAATCTTTAAGTAAACTGTAAAGGCTTCCATCATGTACTATAAGTTATGTAAGCATTTCAAGCAAAGGCAAAGGATATGGTTAACAGTGTAGTCTGAGAGAAAATATTAACAGCAGAACATTATGAATTGAAAACAAATTCTTTTTGCATCTCCATTTTACCCAGAGCTGAATATGTTTTCACCAAATATAGAAATTCATCCAGAACAATGTATCAGCCAGCTGGCCTGAGAGTCTCATCTAAGTCACACTGGTGTAAATCGGGAATGACTCTACTAAGGTCGATGGAATGACACTGTTGTAAAATGAGACTGCATCTCATCTTACTCATAATAACGCCACTGAGGTTAATGGTGCAACTGAAGTCAGAGTATGGCCCAGAGCATCTTAAAATGCAAACTGTTAATATAAAACTTCAAGCAAAAGACCTGATGATAGCAGTGAAGTGCAATAGATATAGGCAGCTCCTGTGAAGTCAAGCGGTGAGACTAGCCCCATCATACAGATGGGGACTGGAGGCATAGAGACACTAAGGCCCAGACCCACCCATCATGACAATTTTCAGGAACAATATTGTGATCCATAAGGCCTGTATTAGGCACCTAGGCTCCCTATACAATGAATGAGGAGAGAGAGGAACCTAAGAATACAATCCACAAAAGCCGGCATGCTAGGCAGGAGCCACCTAAACTAGCCAATGGGAGATGCTGATGAGAGGGCTGGATCCTCAGCCCTACATCTCTGCCTGAGTTAGGCACCTAAGGCTGGGCTGCAGTGAGGTGCCTATCTCTGCTAGCAGTCCATGACCGGGGAGCTCTCTCAGAGTCATGTGATTTAGGTACCCAAGTAATTTCTTCTGAAAATGAGGTTGGCACTTGCCTGACACCAACAAGCTGGCCAGAGAAGGAGGTAGTACCCACCCTATAACTTTGCGCATAATGAGTAGCAACTCACCTGGTATGTGGGAGACTCAGGTTTAATTTCCCCTCATGCAGATGCAATTTGAAAAGGTGTGTTTTCCCTCTAGCCAGAGACTGCTCTAAACACTGAGCTCTGGAAGTCAATGTGAAGCGGGGGTGCCCTCGGTCTCTTCTGCTGAAGCAGTTCCACTGTGGATAAATAATTAAACAGCCACTGAAGCAGGGAGACTGCGTGGGTGCCTGAACTTCTGTGCTACAGAGTCATTTTGTTTTGCTGTTGCTCTCTGGCCCAACGATTCTTTAAGTAGTTATCCGAAGTCTTCCACATCCCAGGAAAGTGCTCTAATCATTGGCCTAGAAGTTATAAGGTGGGCTCCTACCTCCTCCTCCAGCCAGATTTTGTATGGGACCCAATCCAGTAGGTGGCCTCTGAGCATGCCTTCCAAAATTGGTAAAGTGATATATGTGCTCCTTTGCCTAGCTTCCCTTGAAGGTCATTCTGGTGGAGATAGGCATCTGGACACCTACAGTGGAGCAGCAGCGTGCATGTCCAGAGGCAGAAATCTAGATCGCTAGGGAATTTTAAAACAAAAGTTTAGGTGTTGAGTGAATTTAGGTGCCTACAGGGTTAGGTGGCAGCTGAATGAGGGTTTTGTGGATTGCAGTGGTGCTTAAAACTGGGACTTAGACACCTATGTGTCGTGCCCAAAGTCACACAGGAAGTCTATGGAGTTGCAAGGGTTTACATTCAGATATCTTGAGTCCTACACTAATGTCCTAACCACTTGGCCATCCTTCTTTAAATATTTGACTCCGATGGAGTTCCACTAGGGATAAACATGGCCTGAATATTCTCAGAGAAATGCTAACATGTATTAACTGTTGAACTCTGAGTTCATATTTCAATATATAGACAGAGATGCTTAAACTCTCAAAGCATAATTCTACTCTGAGTTACATTGTTGCAGTCCATTGTGTCTGAATCTATTTTCATTACTCTAGCAAAATAAACATTGAATTGCAGATAATTGTGCCTAATTCTGATCTCACTCACAGTAGTGTAAATCTGAATAAATCCTTTGGAGTCAATCAGCATTTGCACAGTGACTCTGATTGGGTTATTCCTGGTTTACCCTAATATAAGTGAGATCAGAATCAGATCCAATTAGAGGTACTTCAGCATGAGTTTTGCATAACAAGCTTAATTCTGGCCCAATGGAGCTACTGTGGGGGTAAGCTCAGTGCAAATTAGACCAGGATCTGGCTCAGTGAATTAATAATTAGTTGTATTGTACCCAACTCACACCTCATATATATCAGTGTAAATCAGGAATAATTCCATTGACACAGCAGAATTACGCTGGTATAAATCTGCAGTAAATGTGAAATAAAGAAAGCTTGTAGATTTCAATACAGTTGCATGAATGTAACTGAGGGCAGAATTTCACCATGTTTTCACTTGGTAAAATCAATTTGACTGGATCTGGAGAAATTGTTATATAGAGCACCTATAGAGTTTCCATTCAACCTCTCTAAGAATAATTTTGTCATAATATTTTCCTATCTCTTTCAAGGATGCAACAAGCACCAAATCAGCTAAAATTCCAAAATCCCACTTAGAATGGGAAAATTTAGTCTTAAAATTACACAGTAGAACTTTCTTGGGGCCCAGTCCTATGAACAACTTCACATGGATAGGGCCCTACATTAATTCTCAGCTGCATCAGTGTGAAACATCTTGCAGAATTGGGGCCTTAATTAGGGCATCTTGGGGGACTGCTTATTATCCCCATTTAGCAACTGTACTTATCAAGAGCCAAATTCTTCTCTCAGTTACATCAGTATAAATCTGGAACAATTGCAGAAATTCATAGAATCATAGAATATCAGGGTTGGAAGGGACCTCAGGACGTCATCTAGTCCAATTCCCAGCTCAAAGCAGGACCAATCCTCAACTAAATCATCCCAGCCAAGGCTTTGTCAAGCCTGAACTTAAAAACATCTAAGGAAGGAGATTCTACCACCTCCCTAGGTAACCCATTACAGTGCTTTACCACCCTCCTAGTGAAAAAGTTTTTCCTACTATCCAACCTAAACCTCCCCCACTGCAACTTGAGACCATTACTCCTTGTTCTGTCATCTGCTACCACTGAGAACAGTCTAGATCCATCCTCGTTGGAACCTCCTTTCAGGTAGTTGAAAGCAGCTATCAAATCCCCCTCATTCTTCTCTTCTGCAGACTAAACAATCCCAGTTCACTCAGCCTCTCCTCATAAGTCATGTACTCCACCCCCCTAATCATTTTTGTTGCCCTTCGCTGGACTCTTTCCAATTTTTCCACATCCTTCTTGTAGTGTGGGGCCCAAAACTGGACACAGTACTCCAAATGAGGCCTCACCAATGTCGAATAGAGGGGAATGATCACATCCTTCGATCTGCTGGCAATGCCCCTACTTATACAACCCAAAATGCTGTTAGCCTTCTTGGCAACAAAGGCACACTGTCGACTCATATCCAGCTTCTCATCCTAGGTCCTTTGCTGCAGAACTTCTGCCTAGCCATTCGGTCCCTAGTCTGTAGCAGTACATGGGATTCTTCCGTCCTAAGTGCAGGACACAGCACTTGTCCTTGTTGAACCTCATCAGATTTCTTTTGACCCAATCCTCTAATTTGTCTAGGTCCCTCTGTATCCTATCCCTACCCTCCAGTGTATCTACCACTCCTCACAGTTTAGTGTCATCTTCAAACTTGCTGAGGGTGCAGTCCACGCCATCCTCCAGATCATTAATTAAAATATTGAACAAAACCAGCCCCAAGACCGACCCTTGGGGCACTCCGCTTGATACCGGCTGCCAACTAGACATGGAGCCATTGATCAGTACCTTTGAGCCCGATGATCTAGCCAGCTTTCTATCCACCTTATAGTCCATTCATCCAGCCCATACTCCTTTAACTTGCCAGTAAGAATACTGTGGGAGACCATATCAAAAGCTTTGCTAAAGTCAAGGAATAACACCATCCACTGCTTTCCCCTCGTACACAGCCAGTTTTCTCATCATAGAAGGCAATTAGGTTAGTCAGGCATGACTTGCCCTTGGTGAATCCATGCTGACTGTTCCTGATTGCTTTTCTCTCCTCTAAGTGCTTCAGAATTGATTCCTTGAGGACCTGTTCCATGATTTTTCCAGGGACTGAGGTGAGGCTGACTGGCCTGTAGTTCCTCGGAACCTTCTTCTTCCCTTTTTTAAAGATGGGTACTACATTAGCCTTTTTCCAGTAATCAGGGACCTCCCTAGATCACCATGAGTTTTCAAAGATAATGGCCAATGGCTCTGCAATCACATCCGCCAACTCCTTTAGCACCCTTGGATGCAGCGTATCCGGCCCCATAGACTTTGCTCGTCCAGCTTTTCTAAATAGTCCTGAACCACTTCTTTATCCACAGAGGGCTGGTCACCTCCTCCCCATGCAGTGCTGCCCAGTGCAGTAGTCTGGAAGCTGACCTTGTTTGTGAAGACAGAGGGGAAAAAAAGTATTGAATACATTAGCTTTTTCCACATCCTCTGTCACTAGGTTGCCTCCCACATTCAGTAAGGGGGCCACATTTTCTTTGGCTTTCTTCTTGTTGCCAGCATACCTGAAGAAACCCGTCTTGTTACTCTTAACATCTCTTGCTAGCTGCAACTCCAAGTGTGATTTGGCCTTCCTAATTTCACTCCTGCATGCCTGAGTGCATTAGAATGGAGTTATTCTGGATTTACACCCATGTTACTGAAAACAGAATTTGACTCTAAGCTCTAAAAGAATAATCTATTAAAGAAAATTAAAAAAAAAAGATTAAAATGAAATATATTATTGGACTAGGTGAAACTGCAAGAATAATAATTATATTTACTGCTTTTCATTTTTCTCTCTTCTCTTTTGAATCTTACTTATGTAGTACTATACCAGAGCTCAGAATCTAACATCTGGGTTAACACCACTTAACCCCTTGGCACTAGGCAAATGTTTCCCTATTAAATGAAATATTTGCTAATACTATTCCAATTATGTGGCAGCATTGCTTTTCACTGTCATTGGGATAAATCAGTTCCCTGGGAGCATTTATAAAGATCCTTGTAAAAAAATATTTCTTGATTTCATGTGTCTTGATTGAATGGAATCTATTGTAGTAAAATGGTTAACGGGTAATAGATAACCTAAGGTGAAGGAGGAGCTAATACAGCATCTGTGGGGTAAGTGACTGTCTGTAGTGTGTGTTTGTTTGTGTTTGGGGGTTACTTGCTGTGTGCTGAGCTTGTGTTTGTCAGTCTGTTTGTTTGTTTGGTTGTTTGAGGCACCGTGTGCTCTGCCTGGCAGTTGGAGGCAGGTTTGAAAGCTCGAAGCCTCTGGTAATTGGCTGAGCCTTAATCAGTGGGCGGGGCATTCACTCAGGCCAGGGCTTTATAAAGCCGCGCACAAATGACCAGGGAGCTTTGCGAACAGGGAGTTTCGCAAAGGAGTTTGGAAGGGGAGTGGGAAGGGAGCGGGAGTCCCTCGCCGTCCGTAACCCCTTCCCTGTGGCCCCCCCCTAAAATCCTAAAACCTATAAACCAAACTACATTCAAAACCTCTTTCTTTAAACCACCCTTACATTAACTAGGAGACAATGCAGGCAGAAGCCCAGCAGCAGGGTGGGGGCTATCCAGTTTATTGCACTGAATGTTGCATGTATGATTACCTGCCCTGTGGGTGGGTGGCGTATGTGTGCAGTCGGTGCAAGGAGCTCCTGGCCCTCAGAGACCATGTACGGACTTTGGAGGCCAGGGTGGCGGAACTGGAGGAGCTAAGAGAGGCAGAGAGGTATGTTGATGAGGCTTTCCGGGACACTGTAGAATTGTCCCACCTCTGCTTAGACAGCTCCTGTGCTGTTGAGGAGGAAGAAAGGCCCAGGGAAGCAGAGCAGTCGATGGGAGCAGAGGGAAACCTTCCCGTAGTCGGGACCCTCCTTCCAGATGGTGCTGGGGTTGCCTCTCGCAATGAGGTTGCCTCTCCGGGGGAGGGAACTCCAGTTTCTAGGAAAAGGCAGGTGTTAGTAATGGGAGATTCGATTATTATAAATGTAGATAGCTGGGTCTGTGATGACCGGGAGAACCGTATGGTGACTTGCCTGCCTGGTGCGAAGGTTGCGGATCTCTCGAGGCATCTAGATAGACTTATGTGTAGTGCTGGGGATGAGCCGGTGGTCGTGGTACATGTAGGTACCAATGACATAGGGAAGGGTAGGAGAGATGTCCTGGAAGCCAAATTTAGGCTGCTAGGGAAGAGACTGAAATCCAGGACCTCTATGGTGGCATTTTCAGAAATGCTCCCAGTTCCACGCGCAGGGCCAGGTAGGCAGGCAGAGCTTCAGAGTCTCAATGCGTGGATGAGACGATGGTGTAGAGAGGAGGGGTTCACGTTCATTAGGAACTGGGGAAACTTCTGGGATGGGAGGAGCCTATACAGGAGAGATGGGCTCCACCTAAACCAAAGTGGAACCAGACTGCTGGCGCTAAACATTAAAAAGGTTGTAGAGCAGTTTTTAAACTAGGAGATGGGGGAAAGCCGACTGCTGCAGAGGAGCGTGTGGATCGGACACAGACTTCTCTTAGGGGAGAGTCTGATGATAGAGAAACTCCAGGTTATAGTCAGGAGCAGAGTACTGAAAAGTATAACATAAGGGCCGGATCAGATGATAAAGTCACATAAAAAAGAATCTGGCACATCAGAAAAAGGCAGGCTAATAAACAGGGACAAGTTTTTAAAGTGCTTGTACACAAATGCCAGAAGTCTAAATAATAAGATGGGTGAACTAGAGTGCCTTGTGATAAAGGAGGATATAGATATAATAGGCATCACAGAAACCTGGTGGACTGAGAGCAACCAATGGGACACAATCATTCCGGGGTACAAAATATATCGGAAGGACAGAACAGGTCGTGCAGGGGGAGGAGTGGCACTATATGTGAAAGAAAGTGTAGATTCAAATGAAGTAAAAATCGTAAGCGAATCCACATGTTCCATAGAGTCTCTATGGATAGAAATTTCATGCTCTAGTAAAAATATAACATTAGGGATCTATTATCGACCACCTGACCAGGACAGTAATAGTGATGATGAAATGCTAAGGGAAATTAGAGAGGCTATCAAAATTAAGAACCCAATAATAGTGGGGGATTTCAATTATCCCCATATTGACTGGGAACATTTCACTTCAGGACGAAATGCAGAGATAAAATTTCTCGATACTTTAAATGACTGCTTCATGGAGCAGCTGGTACAGGAACCCACAAGGGGAGAGGCAACTCTAGATTTAATCCTGAGTGGAGCGCAGGAGCTGGTCCAAGAGGTAACTATAGCAGGACCGCTTGGAAATAGTGACCATAATACAATAGCATTCAACATCCCTGTGGTGGGAAGAACACAACTGCCCAACACTGTGGCATTTAATTTCAAAAGGGGGAACTATACAAAAATGAGGGGGTTAGTTAGACAAAAGTTAAAAGGTACAGTGACTAAAGTGAAATCCCTGCAAGTTGCATGGGCCCTTTTTAAAGACACCATAATAGAGGCCCAACTTCAATGTATACCCCAAAATAAGAAAAACAGTAAAAGAACTAAAAAAGAGCCACCGTGGCTTAACAACCATGTAAAAGAAGCAGTGAGAGATAAAAAGACTTCCTTTAAAAAGTGGAAGTCAAATCCTAGTGAGGCAAACAGAAAGGAGCACAAACACTGCCAACTTAAATGCAAGAGTGCAATAAGAAAAGCCAAAGAGGAGTTTGAAGAACGGCTAGCCAAAAACTCCAAAGCTAATAATAAAATGTTTTTTAAGTACATCAGAAGCAGGAAGCCTGCTAAACAACCAGTGGGGCCCCTTGATGATCAAAATACAAAAGGAGCGCTTAAAGACGATAAAGTAATTGCGGAGAAACTAAATGGATTCTTTGCTTCAGTCTTCACGGCTGAGGATGTTAGGGAGATTCCCAAACCTGAGCTGGCTTTTGTAGGTGACAAATCTGAGGAACTGTCACAGATTGAAGTGTCACTAGAGGAGGTTTTGGAATTAATTGATAAACTCAACATTAACAAGTCACCGGGACCAGATGGCATTCACCCAAGAGTTCTGAAAGAACTCAAATGTGAAGTTGCGGAACTATTAACTAAGGTTTGTAACCTGTCCTTTAAAGCGGCTTCAGTACCCAATGACTGGAAGTTAGCTAATGTAACGCCAATATTTAAAAAGGGCTCTAGGGGTGATTCCGGCAATTACAGACCGGTAAGTCTAACGTCGGTACCGGGCAAATTAGTTGAAACAATAGTAAAGAATACAATTGTCAGACACATAGATAAACATAAACTCTTGAGCAATAGTCAACATGGTTTCTGTAAAGGGAAATCGTGTCTTACTAATCTATTAGACTTCTTTGAAGGGGTCAACAAACATGTGGACAAGGGAGATCCGGTGGACATAGTGTACTTGGATTTCCAGAAAGCCTTTGACAAGGTCCCTCACCAAAGGCTCCTACGTAAATTAAGCTGTCATGGGATAAAAGGGAAGGTCCTTTCATGGATTGAGAACTGGTTAAAGGACAGGGAACAAAGGGTAGGAATTAATGGTAAATTCTCAGAATGGAGAGGTGTAACTAGTGGTGTTCCCCAAGGGTCAGTCCTCGGACCAATCCTATTCAATTTATTCATAAATGATCTGGAGAAAGGGGTAAACAGTGAGGTGGCCAAGTTTGCAGATGATACTAAACTTCTCAAGATAGTTAAGACCAAAGCAGATTGTGAAGAACTTCAAAAAGATCTCACAAAACGAAGTGATTGGGCAACAAAATGGCAAATGAAATTTAATGTGGATAAATGTAAAGTAATGCACATTGGAAAAAATAACCCCAACTATACATACAACATGATGGGGGCTAACTTAGCTACAACTAGTCAGGAAAAAGATCTTGGCGTCATCGTGGATAGTTCTCTGAAGATGTCCACGCAGTGTGCAGAGGCGGTCAAAAAAGCAAATAGGATGTTAGGAATCATTAAAAAGGGGATAGAGAATAAGACTGAGAATATATTATTGCCCTTATATAAATCCATGGTACGCCCACATCTCGAATACTGTGTAGAGATGTGTTCTCCTCACCTCAAAAAAGATATTCTAGCACTAGAAAAGGTTCAGAAAAGGGCAACAAAAATGATTAGGGGTTTAGAGAGGGTCCCATACGAGGAAAGATTAAAGAGGCTAGGACTCTTCAGCTTGGAAAAGAGAAGACTAAGGGGGGACATGATAGAGGTATATAAAATCATGAGTGATGTTGAGAAATTGGATAAGGAAAAGTTATTTACTTATTCCCATAATACAAGAACTAGGGGTCACCAAATGAAATTAATAGGCAGCAGGTTTAAAACAAATAAAAGGAAGTTCTTCTTCACACAGCGCACAGTCAACTTGTGGAACTCCTTACCTGAGGAGGTTGTGAAGGCTAGGACTATAACAATGTTTAAAAGGGGACTGGATAAATTCATGGTGGCTAAGTCCATAAATGGCTATTAGCCAGAATGGGTAAGAATGGTGTCCCTAGCCTCTGTTCGTCAGAGGATGGAGATGGATGGCAGGAGAGAGATCACTTGATCATTGCCTGTTAGATTCACTCCCTCTGGGGCACCTGGCATTGGCCACTGTCGGTAGACAGATACTGGGCTAGATGGACCTTTGGTCTGACCCGGTACGGCCTCTCTTATGTTCTTATGTTCTTAAGACATTGGGGGGAAAGGTTTCTTTGCTAATTCCCCCCATTAGCTTTGTTACTTTCTTTTCTATCCATGTAAATAATGTATGCCCTGTACTGTGATGAATAGTAGAATGGCTTAAATCTTAGTACCAACTATGGAATTTTTTTGTTACATTGATTTCATACTCTTGTCTTTAACTGCCTAATAATTACGAACCCAACTTTTTTCTCATTTGCTTTCCATATAACTTTTTCTTCATCATGAACAAGAATACTAAGGATAAGATTTTCAAAGTTGCTTGGGGGATATGGACAGTCAATATGTGTTAATTTTAATTGGTATTGGATATCCACATCTCCTAGGAGGCCTTAGCCTAAAAGTAGTCAGGCATGTATATGTATATAATTTAGATGCTTGGTGAGCTCTTATTCTGATTTGCTTCAGTAATAAAGACATATCAAAGTCAGGTAACTTCTAAAAGCACTCACCCAGTGAATTTTGCATATATATCCTCAACTGTAATTAGCTTTGTCAGAGAAAAACATAGTTCTCACTCTCAGGTTGGATGCAGCAAGTCAGATACTTTATTCTCTAGCAATTGCATGGAGGGAGAGAGTGCACTAGGACACAGGGTTTCCTCCACCTAGGCAGGTCTCTCTACAGGTAAACAATTACAGCAAGAATTTATACCTTTGATTACATACAATAATAAGCAACAGCTGCATTTTGTTTATACATAGGTCATCCTGATATCTTATTTTTTTCACCTCTATTTAGAGTCAAAGGGGTAGCCGTGTTAGTCTGGATCCGTAAAAGCAGCAAAGAGTTCTGTGGCACCTTATAGACTAACAAACGTATTGGAGCATGAGCTTTCGTGGGTGAATACCCACTTCGTCGGATGCATGTAGTGGAAATTTCTAGAGGCAGGTATAAATATGCAAGCAAGAATCAGTCTAGAGATAACAAGGTTAATACCTGCAGTGTCCGCAGGTTAGGCCGATCACAACTCCCACTGGCCGTGGTTCACTGTTCCAGGCCAAGGGGGGCTACGGGAAGTGGCAGCCAGCACATCCCTCAGCCCATACCGCTTCCTGCAGCCCTCATTGCCCTGGATCGGCCTAACCTGCAGATGCTGCAGGTAAACAAACTGTCCCTTCCCACCAGTGGATTTCCCTGACGGGTTCCATACCAAAGGTTGCCGATCCATGATTTAAGGTCTAATCATGCAAAGACTTGTTCGTGTACTTAGTACAGGGGTAGGCAACCTATTGCACATGTGCCGAAGGTGGCACGCAAGCGGATATCCCTGATGGGTTGCGTGCCAAAGGTTACCAATCCCTGCCTTAAATAGTATGGAGCAGATCCTCAGCTGGTATAAAGTGCCATGGCTCTGTGGAGTTATGGAAATGTACATCAGCTGAGGATATAGATACCCAATAGCTCCTCACCCCCTAGGTAAACATAGGCAACAAAATTATCTTCATTATTCTCCAGGAATGCTAACAAGGAAGGTTTTCAGAGAATATAGTGTCTGAGCTCAGTATTAGAAACTATAGCAAACAGAATAGAATGTACACTGCTTATTCAAGAAAAGTATCAGAGAAAGAAAATTGACATGGAGCAAATTATTGTAATACTTTAACAATGAAGGAAAACAAGTCTATAGAACATTGTCATTCACTTAAAATTAAATGTATATTATGTGGTTAAAGAAACCCCCTGTCAATAAATAACATTCCACCTTTTAGAGCATTAATAGCAATTAATCTGTATGTGTTTCATCATTGTTTCAAGACAAGAAAGTATTCTAACAATTACTATTGTTCAAGGGTTATTGTTTCATCTTTTGAATTATGGCTTGTCTGTGCTTTAAATTCCACATCAAACAAAAAGTCTGGAAAAATGCATCTCTTTTGTTTTCTTTACTCCCAAAGTGATTTTTTTTCCCAAACAGAAGATTTTTGCTTTTCCTGTATTTTAGAACTGGGAATGTCCTATTAAACGTTAGTTCATTTATCAGTATAATATATATGATATTTGTCAGATGTAAGATCAGAGGAAGTTGCTCTACCAATCAAAAGAGTCTCAGAGCTCTGCTTTGACTGCGTTTTTCACTTGATGTTTGCCAACTTAAAAGCACTGGATCAGCTTCATTCTGCATTTGAAAAATTATCTGTGACTTCTACAAAGCAGATACAATTCCAGGAATTTATGAAGATTTCTGCAAATCCCAATTTCCTTTGGAATTAGCTTCTCACTTCATAATTCTGTCTTTGATCCTTAGTCTCCAAAATTGGATTTATTTTTGTTTCTAACAAAACAGAATGGGCTTCTGCATCCAGGATGCCTGTGTAGATTATTCCACTGTCATTTGTGCTTGCAACATTTTCTTTCTTTCTTTTATCTTTATTTCCAAATCTCTTTTTCTTTCTTTCCCTCCTGCCCAAAACATTTTTGGGATGTTTTCCCAGATGAATCTCTGATATTTGTGTCAAATTTTTACTGGTAGAATAAATACAATTAATGTTATGGACCCTTCCTATGCCAGCTGTAGGGAAATGGAAGGGAATGCAAAAGTGGCTTTAAGCCATTTTTGACCTTTCTGAAATCTGACCTGGGCTGGACTCATTAACCCTGTACACATAGAGCAGACTCAGGCTTAAAGGGGATCGATCAATCATCTTAAAGGAATAGCAGCAAAAAAAAAAAACCCCAAAACTCAATCCTTATATCTTGCCACTGATTTATCCCTTTCCCCTTCTCATATTCATTACCCTTCCATGTATCCCCTATGCACAAACTCTTTTCCTTCCCTGTCTGCAAGCATCCACTCACCCTTCATTCAGATCTTCCTTAAAAGACACTTCTTCCACTCAGTCTGCCATGATTCAGCTGCCAATAAAAGTGTTGTTTTACAGGATTTGTTTGAACAGCAGTACTACTTTCTTATTAAATCCATCTTCTGATTACAGTGTGCATTATATACATGAATTGTATTGTTTGTCTATTTAGATTGTAAGGTTTTTGGATGAGAGACTGTACCATATTTCACATTCAGTACATTTGTTATGATTGAGACCTGTTCTTCAGCCTTTATAGGAGTGCTTCTTTTCCCCCCTCGCTATGTCCTGGTATATCTGCCATGCAATGAATATACTAGGTCTAAAAACAGACCCTATTAGCACTTTGGATGGGTTTTCCAAAGGCAGTGGAAGTTTTATCATGACTGTAATGGGAGCAGAGTTAGGCCAATGTTGAGCACATTAGAAATCCCCATGTTGAAAAGCACAATAACATGGTAGGCCCTTGACATGTTTATAACAAGGAGCCATTAACACCTTGGGGGGCCTATACGGGAAATTTGTTTGCAACCATAATAGCATCTTTTGCTTTTGTGAAAGCTATAATCCCTTCTTGAAACACCTTGGGTGGAATCGTGGCCTTACTGAACTCAATGGGAACCTTGTCATTGACTTCAGCAGGGCCAGGATTTCACCTCTTATTTCTATTTTGCATTCAGTAAAATCCTAAATTCTCCTGCCAAGAGGAACTGGCCATGGGCCATTTCCTGGGGAACCAGGGCTGGAATTTGAAACTGTGACTATAGAATGGCAGTGAACAGCATTACTAAGTGACCATTCCTAAATCCAAATTCTGTGCTTCTAGTACCCCCATTGAAGTCAACAGGAGCCACACAGACACAATCCAGTTGTCATGGATGCTTAGATTAGTGTCAGAAATAATGACAGGGTGTACAAACTCCATCCTAAGCAGCAAGGGGTTAATGACGGTCTGTGGGCTCAGTCAGCCACATACCCCACTTCATCTGCGAGAAGTGTCAAGCCTGGAGGGAGGGGTTAAAAGGAGTAAAATCCCACTCAATAGCGGCTGACTGGGCCCTTAAAGGAAAGACTGGGTGGGGCTAGGGGATAACCAGATGTTGCTAGATGCCAGGGCCTCAATAGGTGCCAGTAGGCTTGGCATGGGACTTTTACAGGAGCTTGTTGGGGCTAGAATTTTTTTGGGGGGTGGCGGGGGCGGGAGCTTCTAGGGAAGGAGCTGGTGGAAAGACCTAAAGGCAGGCTATAGTAGGAAGTAGCCCAGGGAGGAAGTGGTGGGTCAGACCAGACAGAGCTTAGATGTTCATTATAGGGTGCCTGGGCTGGAACTCCGCGTAGCGGGAGGCCCTGGGTTTCCCTACTGGCCCACTGATGAAAGTATCGCAGAGGCCCTGGAGAAAAGGTCTAAAAAGGATTATTAAGTATGAAGTTAGGCTGAAGACCTGGTGTAAAGATGGTGGACTATCAATGTACAGGACTGTATTTACCCTGAAAGGGCTGGGAGACCAGAAGGCTAGTGGTAGTGGGGCATGCCTGTGGAGGAGACCCTGCAATGAAGGGATGCACCAGCCGGTAAGTCCTTTTATCACATCAACACTTTATGCGACCATTTTATAGATCCAAGAAGAACCACAGCATTGTTTACAAATTCCAGACTTCATCCATGTACCTATCTTCTGTAAGTGTTAGACATTAGTCTCTAAACTAATTAAAAGTTCCTCTTATGGGTTACTGTGTTTTATGCTTTAAAACAAATGTTGATTTCAATCAGATGTAATGGAAATTTTGGAAGCTTAACTGAGAGAAAAGAAAGGAAGTTATGTTTAATGTTTTAGCTAAAGTGCATTGCTTTTTTGTTAGCAAAGTAAGGCTAATGTTGATTGTAAAGTTAATGGGTAAATCAGTCATTAATTATTAGCAATGACCAATTCCCATTAGAAATTAGCCTTCCAGCAGTGAAAGTTGCACTTAAAATACTTATTCATCCTGATCATCCAGTGCATTTCTCCCTTTCGTGCATTTCCCATTTTCAAAGCCGAAATAAGGGAGCTGGGCAGACAACTCATTTTAAACCATTTCTGGGTTAGGTTGCCTCTCCCTAACCTTAACTCTGGCATGGGAGGTATAGGTCCCCCTCTACCCTGATATGGCTGCACCAGAGGCTCTTGGATTGTGGCTTCTTTCGCCCAGGGGAGTGCAAGAGGCTGTGCTAGCAATACTTTTCTAGGAGCATGTTATCATGGATCCACCTCAAGTCCCATTCAGCTGCTAGTGGAGCTGGCTGGACTCATGATGAGTGATATTGTTGCACCTCTTAAAAGAGGAATAGAAAATTCCTCCCCCTCCAGTGCAAGAGGGAGCCAGTATGTGTTATGCCTCAGAAGGATATACTCAGGATTGTGACCCCAAAGTACAATATGACTCATTGGCATTATAGATAAAAAAACTAAAATATGGAAACTAAAATATTAGGAACTCAGGGTAGAGGGAACCTTGGTAAATTTTGGTCAGAAATGCTTTGAAGCACAACCAGAAAGTTTTGAAAAAGTTTTGGAAATCTGTCCCATGGCGGCAGCAAGACATTCCAGTGTCTCTCATGCTATATTAGGTAAGGAGGAAAGGACTTAAGGTGCCTCCAAAACCTTGAAGGTTAAAGGCCAGTAGTCAATGAAGCTACATCTACTTAAATCAGCAGAGGATCTGTATCTGTATTTTACACACACACACACACACACACACACACACACACACACACACACACACACACACACACACACACACATCATCATCATCATCATCTGGATGAAATCCTAGCTCCGTTGAAGTAAATGGCAAAACTCCCATTGACTTCAATGGGGCTAGGATTTCACCATAATTAATTCAGTCCTAGTGTGAAATGGACCTTTTATGGGATACTCCCATTATCTATAAATTCTCAGCCATTGCTTGTTTTATTGTTATATAAACACTTTAAAGATACAGACCTCTGAAAATGTTTCAGTGGGGTGGTGGTTGTATTTTTTTTTTTTTTTTTGGTATTTATAGGAATCTTGTTGCTTTTCAAATATGACACTTGCTGCTGTTGCCATTAATCTGGTCCTTCATCCTTCTGCAATTTGTTCCTCATTCATTCACACACACAATTTGTTCATCACAAGATATGTCACTGCAGTTGCAGGACAAAGGTGTTGGGAAATGCCTACCGCGAGCGAAGCAATAAATAGCATTTTGTGTTGTGTTAAAAAATCACTCTGTCTGCAGCTCATTTCATAGGACCTTGTCAGTGTAATCCCTGTTTCCCACAAGGCTTACATTTTCAAATTCAAGTGAACTCTGTGACCTGATGGTTTTTCCACATATTAGTTTTCAAAATAAATCATTTTGATAAGGTCACTTGTTGCTTAGTTGGTGATTGTTCCTAGAAGCATAATGCTTGGTTATATTTACTGTAAAGTACTGGGGAAAGAAACCAGGGGCCAGACTTTCAGAACAGCTGAGCATCCTGTAGGATCCTAAAACTCCTATTGTAAGTATCTAAACAAGTTTCAGATTCTCAAAAGAGCCCAATTTGCATTTAATGGTCAGATTTTCAAACATGGTTAGCCCCCAGCAGCTCCTATAGAGAAAAATGTGTTCTGCTGGGTGCTTTGCTCTTTAGAACATCTGGCCATTTTATTTGGGTACAAAAATGGAAACTCTGTTCTCATGAAAATCCACCCTTAAGTCATATATTAGCAAGAGAAGATAGAAATAGTTTTGCTTCATGTTAAGTCTGTTGATTCAATAATATTAATTTAATTTTAATAAGGTGATAGTGATTAAACTATCCAGTATCTTTTGAACATCAATCTAAACAGAAAGGCCTCAATCCAAAAAGGGATTTAGGCATTGTAATGCTGAGTCATTGGAGCATGGGGGACTGAATCATAGGTCTCCCAGCTTGGTGATCTAACCACTAGGCTACAGAGTCATTCCCACCCATGTGCTCTTTCAGGCCCGATTACTCTTTCATTAGTTAGTCACAGTGGAATAATTTCTATGGGAAAGATGGTGGGAATCTCCACATCAGAATGTCACAAAGCTCAGTGGTTTGAGAATTTTCCTCAGAGGTGGGAGTCCCAGCAGCAGCCTGTGTAAGTGTTTTATCCATTGGGCTAAAAGTTATAAGGTGGGCACCACCTTAGTTGCCTAGGGAACTTTTACAGCAAAAACTTAAGTGCCAGCGGTGTAAGCAGGAGTTACATGGCGCCTAAAGCTGGGAGTTAGGCATGTAAATCTGGGATTACCTTTGCAATCTGGGCCAAAGCCCATACATTTTCTGATGTATTATTGTTGCTGGAAAACATCTTTGTTGTTCTGAATTAATTAAAAAAAATTGTTAGCAACAATCAGGGACAATATTACAGAAAAAAACTATTAGCAAAACTAGTCATCCTGAGCAGATAATTAGTTTACTGCTAAAACAGTAGATTGAGAGCTTGTTGGTCAAATGTAGTTCCCTAGAAAATCTTGTAACTGCAGGATCTAGTTACAGAGTTCCTCTCTGTGGAAAAAAATAAAACAAAAACAAAGCACTGCTCAGTCACACATCTTATATGTATATGTATTTTGTATCTACTACAAAAACATTGTACAAATGAAATGACACATATATCATGACATACAATGGTTTAGACTGCAGCACTACATAGCGTTACTGAATAATTGTGTCATAATTAAAATGTAGAGGCAATTTAGCAATTCATTTGAAAGGAATTTTGTAGGG
Organism: Mauremys mutica; assembly: GCF_020497125.1. Lineage (NCBI taxonomy): Eukaryota > Metazoa > Chordata > Testudines > Geoemydidae > Mauremys > Mauremys mutica. Next base: position 270,109,370 of record NC_059073.1, read on the forward strand.
CAAGTGAAAACTACCCTAGATAGAAATATAGCATATCAGGAGACTTTCAAAAGAGGAATCCCAACGTAATCTTGTGCTAAGTGCTCTGTAAATGAGTCTGTTAGCAGTCAGACACATAGCAGATTTGGGATGTGGGAAATCCCTAACTTAGGGATGAGATAAACCCATGGAAAAGTTGAAGCTGCAGATGACAGCTTTTGGCAAATTAGAGAGTCTTCCTTTATGTTAAGATGTGAGCGAGGGCAGGAGAAAAGCCCATTGCTTATTTGATTCACTTCCACCCACCCCCATTGTAATGTTAATCAAGCTTTCTGAAGAATAAATAGAATTTCTAAGGAACAAGTGATTAACAAAATCTGGATTTGCTCATGATGCAGTATAAAAACCCTCAACCTGATGTATTGATATAAAGTACTGTATTTTTTATTTGTGTAAGCATGTTGACCAGATGTCCTTGAAATTAATTTATTAAAGCTCACACTCTTGAGATTGTTCAATAATTTATATAGCTTTCACTGTAGAATTTTGCATTTGGTGATCTATTGAATCATTGTTTATTAATACAGAACTTTTACTTAAATATTAAAATATTTGCTACTGTATACAACTGCTTTATGTAAGAATATCATATAATCAATAAGTTGGATACATGTAATTAATAACCATGACATAGAATGCTACTAATGAATGTAATATTTGCTAATGTTTCTGACATATTTCAATAAAATTGAACTTGTTTATAGAGGTTATTAAAACCAGAACAGATACAAAGTCGACAACATTGGCTTTCCTAATCTACAATATACAGTAGTTGAAAAAAAATACACCAGAGACTAATAATACTATTTTAAGAGTCTTCTTAGGGAAATGTCTCCAGGTATATACAAGAACAGAAATGGCTTAGAAGTAACCTGGAATGCATTGCTAAGGCAAAAATATAAATACAAAGTAGCAGTATACAGAGTAAGGCAGAATAGCCAAAAGTGAACATAAATCTTATCTATGCACTTCTGTCCTATGTAAAACTGCCCCCATTTTAGGCTAGATTGTGGATACACTTGAAGCCCTGAGACTGACCTTTTCGAAACCCCAAATTTGAAAATGTTTGGATTTAAGGTTTTGGTCCAGGCCTATGTCTCCTACTTGTAAAACTGGTACAAAAATCACCCACTTCTTCCCCAATCCCTATCATCCCAAATAACCTCTTTCTCTTCCCAGTTATTATTGATGGATTTCCAATATATATCATAACAAGGAACACATAGGATTAAAATCTGCCCTCAAATACACTAAAAACAAACATAATGATATTGACATGGTTATGTGACATAAATCAGGGCTTGTCTACATGTTGTTTTAGGATGTAGTACCTTTGAAATGGCTTTACTCTGTTTCAGCAGGGTCCACATGGCCTTTTAGTACATGATACATTAGTGCAGACTAAAATTTACAGCCCTCTGGTGGGGACTAATGCAACATGTAGACAAGCCTTAGAGTGAATTTGCCACATGATACACAAGGCAGAATATAAGCTTGCTATGAAGCAGATTTGAATCAATGTTTAGGCTTAAAAATGCCTAAATTCTCATTTCTAAACTATGCTGTAAGTAACCCTGGAGGTTTCATATTATAGACTATCAACCACCATGTTGGGTAGCTCGGGTGGATATTATAATGGTACAAGTGTGGTATTTGTTGTTTGTTTGTTTTTGTTTTTGTGGGGGTTTTTTGTTTGTTTTTTTTGTCAAGGAAGCTTAGCAACAAGATGGCAATAACATCAGTGTTTTTTGTAGAGAGGATTGCTTAGGACAGTCGTTTCCATGGAAACTCCTGAAAATAGCAATCTGACTCCACCCTTTAAAAACCTGATGAGCCTCTTTATTCTAAATTATTTTGTGTTCATAATAAATGTCTAAAATCAGTATTTATATAAACAATCTTAAATCACTTACATATAGATTGCTAATAGCTTATTTAAAATAATCTATTTAGTTTTAGACTGAAGTGGAAAATAGTTCTGCTACTGGCCCTCCACTGCCAAAGAATATGTAGCAGCACAAAAGGTCATTGAAAGGAACATTGTTTAAATTAACTGTCACTATAAACAGCCTGGACTGCAAAAGTTTTGTACTGCACTGTAGCTCTTTATTTGATAGGATATGAGTCACAGGAAAAAAATTATATACCTAGTTTTTAGAGCTTGTTAAAATAGCTGCAGCTGGGAGGTGTAACTCTCTCATGAATGAATAAGATAGTAAAAAAAAATATCCTCTATAGGGACGCTTCTCAATGAAAAAGCTGGTAAACAAGCCTGAGAAAAAAGGAAACAGATGCTGAGTGATAAGAATGTGCCTGTTCTGACAGGGGAACACCAGTTTGTGTGAGCAGTGGATTGAAAAAGGGGGCGGGAGGGGGGCTTTTTCAGCTGTTTCCGCATTGCACTCCGCAGTGAATTAGTAAAACAAGATTTTGTGCCTGAACAAGGAAATGACATTTTGTCTCTGTGTTATAAAGGAAGTGTTCCTTTTGTTCTCTTGCATAGAGGCCACTTCAGGAATTCAAGATGGCTGGGACACAGCCAGGATTCAGAGAAAATATTTAGAAGGCACAAAATGTGCACACAGTTACAAAAATAACCAAGAGGCCAAAGGCAACGGACAGGGTTGACAACTGGTAACAGGCCACACATGGAACCTCAGCCAGCAGCCATGGAACACCTACTAGGTCCAAGTTGCCTAGACCACTTGCACAAGTGGTGCTGCAGGGAGTCAAATATCTGGAAACCCATGGCAGACAAAATTCATACTGGAGAAACATAGGTTTTAATTTTTGTTTTTGCAAACACAGACCTCCTTTGTGACATTGTAAACTGGGGATAATAATGCTTTCCTCTATCTAAATGTTGTCATGAAAATAAATATAAAGATCATTGAGATCCTCCGATGGAAAGCACTATGTAAATGAGAAATATCACAATTACTTTTTCATGTATCTAGATGCAACACTTTTACTCCATTTATATTTTGTTTCGTTTAGACATGACTAATCATCATGTATTAGGGTTCTTTAGTGGTTAGGACTTGAGTGAGTCCAGTATTCTCTGGGCTCAAACAATTGTGACAGTCTTGGTCACTGGCACCCTCAGTCCACAAAAGCACCAAGGAGATTGTGCTCCAGCCATAATGCTGTTGGCCACAGGCTAGTGGGAATGTAATGTGTTGGTAATGAAACTCTGGCAGTACCAGGGAGTCCTTGGAGTTCTTTGAGCTCTTTAGTGTGGGTTTAGCCCTTCAGTCTGGCCTGATAAAGCGGCTGCACTGGTCAGTGTTCTGCTCCTGGACAAAGATCAAGAGCTGCTGAAATATAAAAGGGAGAAGACAAAATTTAGAATAAGATTAATCCTATAGCTTTGGAAATAGACCCACAGATGACATCATTAAAATGTCAGTATTTGCCAACCGTTAACATATGGTACTATTGAAGATTAGCACAGTTTTCCCTATGTGGACAGTAAGAGATATCTTTGTTAACTGTCTACAAATGTTGACATCTAATGACTTCTACTGTAGATAGCATGGTGAATTTATTCATGGCACTTCCCTCCACTCTTAACACTTGCACCACACAGCACTTTTGGAGATCTACAACAGAGATGGTTAGCGTACTTTGAAGTATGCAGGTGGTCACTGGATTTCGTTTTAATATCCTTTGCAGGGAGTAGGCAGTGCCTTGAGTCCATGTCCTCAATGCGTCTGCCAGCACAACTGAGCCATTGACGAAGATGTTCTAATTTGCTGGTAGTACAGGCCAGCAAGGGGCAGCACAATGCCTTCCCTGTGGTGCTATGGTGAAATAGCAGCTATATGCTGTCCTATAGACAGGGGCGGCTCTACAAATTTGGCCGCCCCAAGCAGTCATGCCCGGGAGGCGCCCCCGAGCCGCGGGAGCAGCGGACCTCCCGTGGGCATGACTGCAGAGGGTCCGCTGGTTGCGCGGCTCGGCTGGACCTCCCGCAGCTGCGGGCGGTTCGCTGGTCCGGCGGCTCTGGTTGAGCTGCCGCAGGCATGACTGCGGGAGGTCCAGCCGAGCCGCGGGACCAGCGAACCGTCCGCAATCATGCCTGCGGGAGGTCCACTGGAGCCGCCGGCCGAGCGTCCCCTCCGCAGTCATGCCTGCGGCAGGTCCGCTGCTCCCAGGGCTCCGGTGGACCTCCCACAGGCATGACTGCAGCAGGTCCGCCGGCCCAGCCTGCCGCCCCCCCGGGAAAGGGCTGCCCCAGGCGGGTGCTTGCCCCGCTGGGCTCTGGAGCCGGCCCTGCCTATAGAGAGGACTTATGACAAACACACAATGTGATATTCTTGGATTTCACACTTGAATGTTCTGATGTTGCTTGGTGCAGGAGGTGAGCTATGGCGGTCATGATCTTAGATGCTCTGAGAATATTCAGATTCAGTTAGCATTGGATTTTGTCCTTTCTTCCCCACTCTACCTCTCAGTTGAGCAATGTGATGTGCAGCTGTTAATAGCAACACATCTGTAATACGCTTAAATTAATGCTTCTCTTTCACAACAGTTTGGTACAATATGATTAAGATGACTCAAAATTTTGCCTTTTTTGCTCTCTCTGATGTCACTCTGTACAGTCATGAGTTGTGACATTTCTTTGGGTTTCTTTCCTTTATATTTGATCAAACTTCACCTGTTGTCCTGGCACTGGTTTGAATCTGTGATGTACAAATACAAACCCCTGTTCAACAGTGCTGGAGCAGGGCTGCCTGCAGAACCATCTTGGAATGAAGTTTCCAAATCCTTCCCCAACATTTTTTGTGTCCTGTGCCCATGGCAAAAGGCTGGATCGTGGTTTTGCTACAAGCCCTGAGTAAGAGGTAACTTGTAGTTGTGCTGCCCCAGTAGCAGACCAGGAACCAGACTGTGACTGAGAGATTCCCTGGTTTCCCTCTTGCTCCAGGGGGATGCAGTTGGTACCAGCCAATGTGGTGCAGATTACTTCCCCTGCCACACCCACCAGTGCACCCAAGGCAGGGCCACCTGGGGGGGGCAAGTGGGGCAATTTGCCCAAGGCCCCGGGTCCCGCAGGGCCCCCCACAAGAATGTCGGAGGCTCCCCCCAGCCCCGCTTCTGCCTCCGCCTTCCTCCATCCCCCGGTGCCTCAGCGCGCTGCATCCAGGAGTGGCCCTGGACAGCGCTAAAGCGACATGGCTCCAGCGGAGCCTGAGCTCCTCCTGCTCAGAGCCGCGTGGTAAGGGGGCGGGGCTGCGAGCTGCAGCCGAGCGGGAGGAGCTCAGGTGGAACCAGGCCACTGCAGCGCTCTCGAGGGCCGCTCCTGGACGCAGTGTGCTGAGGCTCTGGGAGAAGGGGGAGATAGGGGTAAGTGGCATGGTAAGGGGGCTGGGGCCGGGGTGGGGTTGGATAAGGGGCAGGAAGTCCTGGGGACAGTCAGGGGACAGGGAGGGGGCAAAGGTTCGGAGGGGCGGTCAGGGGACGGGGAATAGAGGGTTGATTGTGCGCATTCGGAGGTCTGTCAGGACTCGGCGAGGGGGGTGGATAGGGGTCAGGGCAGTCAGGAGACAGGGAGCGGGGGGGGGGGAGCTTGTGGGGGGTGGAGTCCTGGGAGGATGGTTGAGGGGGTCTCGGGGGTGGTGGTCAGGGGACAAGGAGCAGGATGGGTCTGGGATTCTGGGGAGGGCAGTCTAGGGGCAAGAAGTGGGTGGGGGTTGGATAGGGGGCAGAGCCAGGCTGTTTGGGGAGGCACAGCCTTCCCTACCCTAAAGCTCATTCAGCAGTATGAGGCTTGCAAACACCTGTTTAACCAAAGAGCCAAGCTGTTATCTTCTCCCTTAGGGCTACCATCCCTTTCACTTCTCAAATGCCAAATTATAGTCTACATTTAATTTCAGTGCCATAGGGAGATTCATGTCAGGGGAGGGTAGCGTCATTTAAAATTAACCACTTTAGATTAACAGTGATAGAGCCAAGAGAGACATGGGGGAGGGATCACATGAGAAGAGCAATATCCTTCCCAGCCCTACCAAGGAAGACCCCCCACTCTCCTACATTCCCTGAGGCTCCAGAGGGGTTAATTCAGTGGTTCTCAAACTTTTGTACTGGTGATTCCTTTCACGTAGCAAACCTCTGAATGTGATCCTCCCCCCCTTATAAATTAAAAACACTTTTTTATATATTTAACACTATTATAAATGCTGGAGGCAAAGCAGGGTTTGAGGTGAAGGCTGACAGCTCACGACCCCCAGTAATAACCTCGTGACCCCCTGATGGGTCCTGACCCCCAGTTTGAGACCCCCTGGGTTAATTTAATTTTGGCACCCTGTGTCCATTCACTCGCATGTGCTATTTTGAGCGTTTCAGTTTTCACAACATAGGCTTATCCCAGATTCTGGAACAAGCTCAAATGCTCAGTTCGTGGAGTATGTACATAAGCTATACTAAAGACAAACCCACAGTAACCGTCTCCAGTTTGTGAGGGACCCCATGGAGCCAGTCTTTAGGAACCAGATAAATTCATGGAGGTTAAGTCCATTAATGGCTATTAGCCAGGCTAGGAAAGGAATGGTGTCCCTAGCCTCTGTTTGACAGAGCGTGGAGATGGATGGCAGGACAGAGATCACTTGATCATTACCTGTTAGGTTCACTCCCTCTTGGGCACTTGGCATTGGCCACTGTTGGTAGACAGGATACTGGGCTGGATGGACCTTTGGTCTGATCCAATATGGCCATTCTTATGTTCTAAGCTAAATAAACCCAAAGTTATGGAGACAGATATGAGTCAAGGAAGCCAGCAGAGTATCAGAAACCTGGAAAAATCTCTGACTAGATGGGCTCAGGCATTTGGTCACAAGATGAGGTGGTTCAAAAGTTTTGGATTTTTTTTAAGCAGAATTTTTTTATTGTTTCTTTAAACAATCCAACACAGCAAGCAGGAAATATTTGGCCACACACTTCTGAAACCCCAAACCATGTTCAGGTTTTGGCAGACTAATTTCAGCTTTTCAATAAAAAAAAAACACAACACATTTTGAAGGAAAGCAGACGTTGTCTGTGATTTTTTTCTGCTTTTTAAAACCCCCTAGTTTTTGATCCAAAAAAAGTTTTGACGGAAAATATTTGTCCGACCCTTTTAATGAGCTTTAGTGCCTTTTAGCACTAGCTGATGCTGAGAACCAGTGATACCTTGTAAAGGTGACTTGAAAAGAAGTTTTCTCAAAACTGGGTTTGTGCCGAGATGCGGAAGGTTTTTAAATGTTTATTTTTCCCAGGGCTGCTCGGGGCAGGAGTGGGGCAAGTGGGACAATTTGCCCCAGGTCCCGCAGGGGCCCCCATGATAATATAGTATTCTATAGTATTGCAACTTTTTTTATGGAAGGGGCCACTGAAATTGCTTTGCCCAAGGCCCCCTGAATCCTCTGGGCAGCCCTGACCCAAGGTGTCATCCACTCTCCAGTCCAGACACACCTGAGGGAGGAGAAGTAGCAGCAACCCCATGGAATCTGTTCTCTCCACATTTACTATGGGTAGTTCATGCAGGGGAGTAAGGAGCTGCTGGGCCTTTGGGGTGGCACTGGGTTAAGGGTAGTGTTTTGATATTTGGTGAGCTATTGCCCTCAATGGTAGTTTAATTTTTATTACTCTCTATTTTATGTGGGGTGAGGGGGTGGGGGTGTGACTGTATGGTAAGGATAGGCCTTTGGATTCAGTGTGAGTTGTGCTCTCTATGGAGCTGTATGATTTGTAAGATAGGTGTAAGTTGCCCAGAGTCTGTAATAGGTGCTTTCCTTATGTAGGTCCAAACTGAAATGCATCAAGGTGTAGTTGTGTATGGGGGTGTGGGGAGGCTACCACCAAAACCTACATCTTCAAAAGTGACCAGTGATTCAGTGCCTTAGTTTCTGGGTAGACAGCTTGAAATACCTGTAAGGTGCTTAATTTTTCTGAGAGTGAGTGCTCAGCACTTCTAAAAATAAAGCCATTTAGAATGTCTCTAGCTGGGGACTCAGAAACCGAGGCACCCAAAATAACTGCTCACTTCTGAAATGTAGCTGGTAGCATATATTTTAAAGCTATAAAAAGGACTTCATATTAAAAAAAATTCCCATGAAAATGTAATTTTATAAAGATTCCTAAAAATGACAAAGCAGTACATTTAAATGTCCTTTGCAAAAGCAGATGCTACCTGTCAGAAAACAACAGGTCAGTGACAATCCTTACCATGGTTCAGCTATTGGGACCAGAAGCAAGCAAATTCACAGAAATGCTGGAGTACTTGTCATCTGCAATAACATGTTCCCTGCTAATACTAAACTCCACTGACTTTTCCAAACAATCAAGCTGATAAATGTTACCAGTAGTGATACTTACAATCAGCAAACCTGTTCAGATTGTAAACCAGCATATCATATGAACAGGGACAAGTTTGCTTTCTGTAGGGAGGGAAGTGGAGCCATTTTGTTTTCATTCCTACTGCTGACATCCCTGTGGCATAAAATTCCTACAATTCATTGCTTCTCAGTTATTAGCTCCCTATCTCCCCACAATTTATTTTTGTAAATTAACTACACCATTAGGTCCCCAATCCAAACTACACTGAAGTCAATAGAAAGACTGCCATTGAGTTCAATGGGATCTGATCCTAAAATAAAAGACAAATCAAAAATCACTTAAAAACTATATGACTGCTCCTTTAACAGCTCCCATTGTAGTTTTAGGCTACATTTGCACTATGAGCTAGGGATGTTATTCCCCTGCTTGCGTACACATACTCACATTAGCTCTCATTGAGTAAGTGCAAGTATAAATAACCATGCAGCTGCAGTAGCATGGGTAGTGACAGTGGAGACATGGCTTAGCCATGCCAAGTATGTACCCATGGTTTCAGGTGGGTTTTGTACTTGGCCAAGCTCAGACCTGTCGCCACTGCCGCCATTTGTGTTGCTGCTACACTGTTATTTATACTCATGCTAGCTTGCTGAGAGCTAAGGTGAGTATGTGTACACGAGCAAAGGAATCACACCTCTAACTCATAGTGTACATGTAGCATCTGTCAAATTCAATATGGTAGTCTCTCTGCTTCATTTAAAATTGTCATGGTGTGAGGAGAGCACAATTAGGCATTGGGGTGAAGCCAGAGAATTCCATTTTACTGAAAATCAGATTGAACAGATAAGTTTCCCCCACTTGGAAGCATGGTACCCATGACATAGAACCATAAGATAGAGAGAAGAATAATACTTTGAATTCCAGCAGGGACCTGGAGAAACATCTCTTTCCCATATCTCTCAATGAAAATGAGAAAGTAGTGAGGGGTGGGGGCAGGATGACACAAGTTCCAGTCTGAGGGCTTTGGTGTATTGTTTGCAAACTTTATGCTTACTTTGATAAGAAAAATAATTAAGATAAGGGATCCTGGATTAAGGAGATTTTTAACGTCTATATTTGTACTAGACTCCTAATACAGAGCCCTGAAATCTCTCTTGTACTTGAGGTTAATTTAGATTTGTGGCTTTAGAGGAACAGTTCAGTAGTCATCTCTAAATATCAATTTAGCAAGGAGAACTTGAGATAAGACATGCAATTATCTTGAAGTCTGACTGTACAGCCTGTTTTAGGAAAGATGCCGCTAACACATCACTGTCCTGGGAAGTTAGATTGGTGTAGGTAATTAGTTCTTCCTAAAATGCATTTGTCATACATTATAGGTATCTTTTTGGATACATTTAAGCAAGTGAACAGTTACTCCAAACAGATTAATACTGAAGAGGGGCTCTGAAGTGGAACAAGGAGAGGAGAGGAGAGGAGCTGAACACAGCAGAAGTGATGACCATTCTGGAAGGCATAATAAGGGAGCAAAACCTTTTAATCTTCCTCTCTCTCTTTCTCAATAGCTCTATGATATCCTTATATTAAACTACGTGACATATTCCGAAAATAAATAAAACCAAGTGCCCAGATGTCTAAAAGCACAAACCGCCAGAACCAACTCCCTTTAAAGTCAATGGAAGTCTTTCTTTGACTTCAGTGAGTATTGAACCATGCCCTGCTTTATCAGAAAACATAATATGGCAAGTAAATATAAAATTCAAAGGAAGGGGCGGGTAGACAAGAATAATATGATAAATTCTCACTTATCAATCTAATGTTCAGAACAAATGAAGAAGAAATGTGTATTAAAAGAGGAGAAGCTGTGTTTTTTATTATTCTCTTCTGCCACTGCTATGATTTAGAGCTTGATTCTGCAAGGTGCTGAGTCAAGCTGGATGCAAAACAGATTTTCCATTTGTGATAAATGAAGGGTGGGGGCTCCCTTTTATGGACACCCAGCCAGCCAGTTAGCTATAAAATCCCTCTTAGTAGTTGTTCTCTACTTGATTTACCTATATAGTGTTAAAAAGTCACCCTGCATAGGTAAAAGGAAAGGAGTGGGCACCTGACCAAAAGAGCCAATGGGAAGGCTAGAACTTTTTTTAAATTGGGAAAAAACTTCCCCTTTGTCTGTCTGTTGTTGTTCTCAGGGAGAAGCAGGGGCAGGGCAGGAACTATGCTGTAAACCAGATATGAAAAATCATCTGAGTCATATCTAGAAACTACTCACTTAAAACCCCCAGATATGTAAGTGATTCAGGAAATGTCTAGGAAGACACAAGTAGGTTTATTTCTTTTTATTTCTTTATGGCTTGTGAACTCCTCTGTGCTAACCCCAAATGCTTTTGTTTTGCTTGTAACCTTTAAGCTGAACCTCAAGAAGGTTATTCTTGATGCTTAATTCTTGTAGGTTTTTTTAATCTAGCAATAGCCTGAGTTTTCAAATGTATTTTCTTTCTTTTTGTTTTTAATAAAATATACCTTTTTTTAGAAACAGGATTGGATTTTGTCCTAAGAGGTTTGTGCACATGTTGTTTAATTATCTGGTGGCACCAGATGATTTCCTTTGTTTTTTTTCTCAGCTCTTCCCTCAGGGGAGGAGGTGGTGAAAGGGCTCGAGGGTACCCCACAGGAAGGAATTCCCAAGTGCGCCTTCCTGGGAAGGGGTTTTTGCACTTGGGTGGTGGCAGCATCTACCCAGATAAGATCAAAGAAAAGCTGTAACCTTGGGAGTTTAATACAAGCCTGGAGTGGCCAGTATTAATTATTAGAATCCTTGCAGGCCCCCACCATCTGCACTCAAAGTGCCAGTGCCAGATTGGGGAATCAGCCTTGACACCATCCCATGAATAAATTTAAGATTTTGAAAAGAAAAAAGAATTCTTCATGATTTTTTTATATATAAAATAAAGTACATTTCTAAATGAAAAGTTGTTTCAAAAGCAGAAAAAAACACATTTTTGTATTTCGAAAAAGTTGAAACAATACATTTTGACACTTGCAAAACTTTTTCCAGTTTTTCTTCTAAATGAAATTTTGTCAAAAATATATATGATCTCACAACAATTTCAGTTTTGTTGAAATGAAATTATCTGACAGAAAATTCTTTTGACAAAAAAATTCCAACCACCTCAAGGACCAAGAACTCTATCCTCAATTCAGCAGAGAACATAAGCATGTGTTTAACTTTAGCATGCATGTAGTCCCATTAAAATAATTTCCTTGTCTAAATTGACCAAAAAAAAAATGGGATCACTCACATACTTAAAGTTGAGCATGTGTTTAAGTGTTCCACTGAGTCAGGACTAGAATGCTCAGCAGCACTGTGCAGGGTCAAGCCTTTAATGACCTGCTATAAACAAGGTGTACCCTCAGATACAGGAATGACACTCTATCCCTGATACAGTATGTCAAAAATTGGAAAGAGCTGTTTCTTTGCACGTTTACACATTTTTAAAATTCCTTTTTGACTTTTCTTGCCTCGAATGTGTGTAAAGAGCTCACTTGAGCTTTGTGTTTCTTATGACCATCATGTGAGCACATTAAGGAATGCTATAATTTAATTCCTCCTTCACTTCCTTGAGTACATATATGTAAAAATGTGTTGCCCAAATTCTATTTACTTTATTAGCACAGAGACTGTTAGTCGAACTACTACAAGCCTTATTAAAAACTCACCCTTTTTGAGAAACGTTCAAATGCTAATGGCCAGTCGATGTACAGTCTGCTTTGTTGCTCAGTTCATTTCCTTTCTGTCTTTCGACTGTAAGTTCTTCAGGGCACTGCTTGATTATAGTACAGTGGAGCGTACATTTATGGTGTTTTACACTTTCTATTTTAATGCATGCATATCTTACATTTTAAAATACAGTGACAGATCAGACATGTCCCCTTTTGTCCTAGGAAAATTTTTTGCTTCAATGGTTGCAAGGGTCATATTGATTTTTTTTTTGCATTGGCTGCAGTCTGCATGACATTTCAAATGGGAAAATCTACTAATGAGAGACTTTAAAAACATTTGAATTTAAGAATTTTCTTAGAGAGTAACTAGAATAGTTCTACAGCTTACATTTTAAACCAAACATTTTTAATTTTTAAAAAGCAGCCTGTGAAACTTAGACATCGAGCACAAATCTCTGCTTTCCATCCATCCATTGCAAATGTCAATCAGTGCTCAGTGTGTGTTACATTTTCTACTATGTGCCAAATCCACAGAAAAAAAAATGCCTGTTACAGCTCACAGCCACAGAAAGCTAGGCTTTCAATATCAAGATGCAGTGAATCATGTTTTCATTTGTGGAAGTTCCCCAGTTCAATTCCTAGGCTGTTGGCCAAAATCATGACTATCACACAAACACACATGTAAAGAGCAAGATAGAAAGAAGAACTCAGAAATGAGTCTGTAATGTGGGAAAATAGATAAGGCTACTAGGTGTTTTGCTTAATGTATCCTTAGTCAAAGTGCTATAAAAAATATTGCAAATAGTTTCTCCTTAAAATATAACAGTCTTGCTCAGCGCTATCCTGTAAGGGCCAGAAAGTTAGCTGAAGTCAATAGAGCTGGGCTGATTTTCACTAGCTCTATATGTTTTCTTTTTAAATGCATCCATCTTCTTTTTTCAATGTCCCTAAATTTATACAATGTCCCTAATTGATACCCTGCAAACTGAGTTTGATGTGACAGCTAATCTAGAGCAACAGATAATTTAAAAATTAAAGGAACATTATCTATCTAAAACTCATATTTTATTAAAATATTCCCTGCTACAGTTACTAATACTGCATTATGTGTTTTTTTAAGAAAGCCCTGGGGCTAGATCCAGATCTCAAGTGTAAATCTGGAGTAACTCCACAGACCTCAATGGAGATGCTTTAGATTTATGCCAGCATGCCAGGAATTAGGCCCTGCAGCAGATCCAGTCTCTGGGCAACCTAGCAAGCACAACTGGGCTGTAATAGACTATCTGATTGGTTACACTGCCCTCTGATTGGTTGGAAGAGTCAGCAGACCAGTTCTTAAACCCAACAGCAGCAGTAGTTCAGCAGTTTCTCAAACATTCACCTATGGTTGTGATGGCTCTTGTGTTTACTTGATCCCAGCCCTGCTCCCAGCCTTGTCCCTGCCTTACCTCACTTCAGGTAACCCAATCGTGACCCTGGGTTCTGATCCTGACTTCTGATTTTGCTCTGACCCTGGTCTCTGGCATCTGACCCGAGGCTGTGATTCCTACCTACCAACTCCTGTCCTAACCACTAGATCTGACTCCTGCTCTAATCACTGGTCATGATCTGATACATCCCAATCCCCGACAGTTTGAGCGGTGCCAGCACCAGCAATAAGAGAACTAGAGTGGATACAGCAAGGATGGATACTACAAAGGCTGCTCTCTCTCTTATGGAGATAGTGGAAGCCCTACAGCCTTGCAGGCCCAGATTGCTACCCTGCAGTTGCAGAATGTGGTCCTGCATGCTCAAGCTGCACCACCTTCAGCTCCAACCCCTCTTCCCTGTGAGCCCAAGCTCCCCACACCTGACACATTTAATGGTGATCACAACAAATTTCACGGGTTCCTAAATTAGCATTGGTTCTTATTTCTGCTACACCCACCGTCGTACCCCATCGACCAAGCACAAGAAGTATTGATTATCAGCCCGCTAATCAGGGACACCTTGGCTTGGGCGTCTCTGCTTCTGGAAGAATGAAGCCTGTTTCTGGGGCAATTTGAATACTTAGTTTGAGCTATAGGAGTGATTGGTCTCTGGGAAACCTAACAAGCACAGATGGCTTGTAATAGGCTGCCTGGCTTGTAATAGGCTGGAAGAGTCATCAGACAGGCTCTTAAGCCCAGAAACACCAGCAGTTCAGCGGCTGCTCAAAGCATTTGTCTACAGCTATGTTAGCTCCTGTGCCTGCCTGTTTGCAGCCTTGCTCCTGCCTTGCCACTGCCTCATCCCACTTCAGAGAACTGGTCTTGAACCTCAACTCCAATTTCCAACTTCTGACTTCAGCTCTGTTGCTGGGCTTTGGCATCTGGCCTCTTACTCCAACTGTGACCCTGGGCTCCCATTCCTGACTACCAATTCCTGCTCTGAGCTCTAGACCCGACACCTGCTCTAATCACAGGACCCGATCTCTGATACAGCGTAACTGAGATCAGCCTTGGCTTTTTTATATTTATCATAAAGACCAATTCAAATGGCAGTCTTACATAAAGGTAATTTAAACATAAAATACATTAATTCTGGCTCATGATTTAAATATTTAAGAAATGTACTGGGAAAGGTCATCACCATTAAAGGCATAATCTAAAACTGAAAATATCAGCAAGGGTTTGTGCTTCTTTTCAGTCTCAAGATTCATGTGGTAGACTCTTAATTGGAGACCTAGGATTTCATTTCACAGCTAGGGCAGGCAGACTATTAGAGCTGAAATGAACAGGTAGAGAATAACAATACTTTGTGTGTATCAGAAAGAACAGTGAGGGAAAATACTCTTCCCTCTTTGCAGCCTTCTCTAATGAATTACTAACCCAAGACCAAAATGTTCAGGTCACAGAACCAATGTCAAGTCTCACCTGCCATCAAGATGTCAGAAAATGAACATTGTTAGTAATACCTGAAGAAAAGACAAATATTGCACTACTAGATATTTGTATTTCAGCCCAGGATGGTGAAGTTGTGGAGGATACATCTGCACTCTGCTAACATAGGTTCACACTATTGTCAGAGACAATTGTGATCCGATACTATTTATGTCTGGACAAGGAAAGCTGGCATTTCAAGGAGTTACTGGCATTCCTCTCTTCTCCTGCCCCCGGTCTTTTGTGTAGTAAAGTAAGTCCTGAATAGGAAGTGTTTTTATTCCTTTAAGCCTCTTTTGGTTCTGCCGAATGTGAACTATCAATGATTTCTTAGTTACACTTGGTACTGAAGTGACAGCTGATCCACTGTGAGACTAGACCATGGAAGGAGAAAATGTATCTGCCAGAACTGTGAGAGATGTAAGATGCCCAGATCAAACTGTTCATCCTAGCATCAGATGCCTCACAAAAAAGCAGGGTGCAGCGCTAACCAGGCAGGCATAGATCAGGTATCTGCAGGTTACTACTACTCCAATCCTGTATATCTCCAGCTACATTCAGTAGCAAAAACTCCTCTCTGCAAAATCCAGGACTCCCCAGGCCAACATGATACTCGGAACTCCCACAGATGTAACTGATGCACCCTTCTCCACTTTTACATCCAGCGCCTGTAGCTAGGAAAATTCATATGGATTTTGAACTGAGGCGTGGGCTGCTCAGTAGAATAATGTGTTAGACTGCTGAGCTATTATTCTACTGAACTTTAAACCCATCCTTACTCTCGGATGAAGTACAAAAGAAAATGTAAGTCATATCAATGTGGTAGCTGAAGTGTGGGTGGATTTGTGTAGATTGATAGCGCATAGTTGAAATCTGAATCCATCAATCAAATAAAATTAAAACCGTAGTCAGCAGCTTGTGTCATTATCTCTTCACAGAGATTATCAAACCATTTGCTCCAGGTGGAAAGAAGGCAAGTGTGCTTAAACAATCTTGCATTATTGATCCAGTGCAACTCTGGAAAACAGCAGAGAAATTGCACCATGGTAGCAACTTGATAGATGACATTAGTAGCTAGTCTAGCATGATCATCATCCACATTGATTTAATAAGGGTATAGAATAAAACAGGAGCAAACTGACAAAGCATATGGAGAATATGACACATAACAATCCATCTATATTAGGTACTTCCCTGGCCCCTGTCATGTTAGTATCTCAGCAACCCACCATCTTCAATGCACTTGCCCATACAATACCCCTGTGAGACTGGAAAATGCTATTATGACCATTTTACAGATGGGGAACTGAGGCACAGAGAGACTAAATAGCTAAGTGATCCCTTCTGGCCATAAACTCTATGATTCTATGACTCATCTGGGGGGAGGTTTTGCAGTAAGGCAATCCTTTATGGAACACAAGTCCTGGGAACATGTGACCTTATGAGTCTATTGTCACTACACTAATTATGCATCAATTTATTTATATATCTGTTGTGGATTTGTGATAACTATTATCTTTTTCTTCTGAAGTCTTAGGGAAAAAAAGACCAATCTCTTTGACATACACTTGTTCTTCGTGCGTTGAAGATAATCTGTGAAACTTTAGCTGAAATTAATTATCCAGGGTCATTAGTTGAGCTGTACAAATAACCAATTTTCCAGTTTGGTGCCTGAACTGAAAAAAAAATCATTTCTGGATTACCCAAAATGAAAACAAAAATATTTTTAATCAAACAGTCTCTTTTGTTCAACCCAAAAGGAAATATTTTGCTTGTTTTAAGTGCTTTTTAAATAAAATTGATGGAAATTCCAAAGCAAAACAATTTTCCAAAATGAAAAATCCAAATATTTTGTTCATCTGAATGGACTGAGACAACATTTCTGATTTTTTCCCACTGAAACAATTTGCCAAAATCAGCCCAAATTTGCAAATTGTTTCAGTCAACATGAATCTGTATTTTTTGGCGAAAAAAGTATTTATATGGAAAACTTTGCAGTGCTCTAGTCATTACTAAGATTTTGTTTCATTTTAGTTAAAATGCCAAATGATTTCAGTTTAGTAGTTTAAGGGAAAACCATGCCTAAAACTGAAGTATATCAATTTCCTTGTACTAAATCATGTTCTCAGATGTTAAACAGAACTCCCCCTTAATTTCAGAGCCAGTATCAGTGCAATGATATGGTCCATTGGAAGACAGTGCCAGTAAACTATATTAGTCCCTTTCCATTTGAAGGAAGAAAAAAGAAATATATTTTTCACATAATTCACAATTAGCCTGTGATATTCATTGTCACAAGATATCACTGAGGCCAAGTGCTTTGTAAGCTCGAAAGAGGAAGGATGGCTCAGTAATTCGAATTCTAGACTAGGACTGGGGTTTAAATCCCTGTTCCACCATACATTTCCTGTGTGATCTTGGGCAAATCACTTTGACTTTCTGTGCCTCAATTCCCCATCTGTAAAATGGAGATAATAGCACTTCCCAACCTCAAAAGAACTTGTGAGGATAAGTAAGTTAAAGACTGTGAGGTGTTCAGATACAGTAGAACCTCAGAGTTATGGACACCTCGGGAATGAAGGTTGCTTGTAACTCTGAACAAAATGTTACGGTTGTTCTTTCAAAAGTTTACAACTGAACATTGACTTAATACAGCTTTGAAACTTTACTATGCAGAAGAAAAATGCTGCTGCTGTCCCTATTTTTTTAGTAGTTTACGTTTAACACAATACTGTATTGTACTTTTTTTTACTATTATTATTTTTGTCTCTGCTGCTTCTTGATTGTGTATTTCTGGT
The DNA here is from genome assembly GCF_020497125.1 of Mauremys mutica. NCBI lineage: Eukaryota > Metazoa > Chordata > Testudines > Geoemydidae > Mauremys > Mauremys mutica. Next base: position 270,127,143 of record NC_059073.1, read on the forward strand.
TCCAAATGAGGTGTGTGGTTGACTGGTCAGTTCAGAACTCTCATGTTTGTAACTCTGAGCAGGGCCAGCTCTACCATTTTTCCCGCCGCAAGCACACACACACACACACAAAAAAAGCGCTTGGACTGTGCCGCCCCAAGAATGGCTGGAATGCCGCCCCTTAGCATGTGCCGCCTCCACTGATGCCTGGATCCGGCCCTGACTCTAAGGTTCTACTGTACTAAGAGTTTGGTGGCCATATAAGTACCTAAAATAGAATTTTAAAGGAATTAGGCATTCCCATGACTAGTCAGAGTGATAATATTAATAAAATAATGAAGGGATATAAATTCACAGGGCTTTCGGCAACCTCTAACTATTGGGATTTAAGAGCGAATTTTCTGTAGGCACAGGGTATCCCATAACTGCTTATTTCAGGGTTTCTTGAACCTCCTCTGAAACATCTGGCACAGATCAATGTGTGATAGAATACTAGACAAACCAACTGAATCAGAACCATCTGATCCAGTATGGCAATTTCCATGTTCCTAGTAATTCTCTACCTGGCCCCTGGGACCCTATAACTTGTATTGCTAGAATTCTCTTACATAATTTGTGCTGCTAACTGTGACAAAGAACTAAATATTATAAAAATAGAATTACCCTGAATTTCTGAATGCAAGGTTACATAAGTTGCTAAATGTGAAATAATTATTCCACCGCTGGATCATCAGTGGGCACATGTGCTTCATATAAGTGAATGACTTTTCTCTTTAAAAAAGTCTTTAATGAGCTCTTAAAATTTTAATACCTGAACTTAAAATGTTCACTGTACGTCAGCTAAGGACAAAAGTATTAAGCCTGGGTCTGAGTATACTGAACACTCTTCAAAGAAAATATAATATGAGAACAACTGAAAATAGCAGGAAGATCCCATGATAAGCTGTAATATATAATTACCAAGTTAAAAATAAAAGGAGAAAATATTTTGTTTCTAATACCTGTAATACCCACAAAGAACCCACAAAGAAAGATAAGTTGGCAATTCTAACCTCAGAAGGAGCCTGCCTTGAGGAGATATATCGTATAAGACCGAGGAAAGGAAAAGAATATTTGGGCAGCCTGCAGATATGTATAAAAAAATCACTAAGTGAGAGCACAAGAGATATGGTGAATCAACAGTATTAAACTCACTGCTTCACCTATTTACAGTGGCTCTTCTTTAATCACAATCTGCAGTACAGCTTGTGTGGGCTGGGGCAAGAGGGACATGGTTTAGCATCTAATGAATAATTTGATACACAGCACTTGTTTTATATCTGAATTGTATACAAGATGCTGAAAATTATTACTTGAAATTAATGAGATAAAACAGACCCATCCTTTTCTGTAATGTGTGAACTTGGGAGCTGATCAGATCTTTTTTTATTGTTCCCAGGGGTGGGAAATTAAGAGACTTTTCATTACAAAATTCCTAAGGATACATTTTCAACATAGTAATACAGGAAAGGACAGTTGTGTGTCTAGAGTTATAGGTCTAGTCCTGCAAAACTGCGGAGAACACAGGCTAGGGGATGATGTGAAAAGATGGCATGGATCTCACTTTTGCTTTCCTGATTTGCACTGGCTAGTCACTGTGCACTGTTACAGTCGATTCAAGCTGAAGTCTGCTCTGTGTCACACAGGTGTAAGAGTGTAATCCACCTCCACTGCAGTCAGTAAATATCCCCAAGTGATTTCACTTGCAATGGGTTTGAGCTATAGCTAGTAGGAAAACGGATATACAAAACTGCCTAAAACTGAGACAATTTCAGCCAAAAGAGCAAACAATTTCAAATGAAAACACTTTTGGTCCTAGTTTTCCCACCCCCCCCACCCCCCCAACATTTCAGTTTTCTGATTAATACATTTTTGAGGAAAACAGGTCTGTTTTGTTGAAACCACAATTTTCCATAAAAAATTAGCTGGATATTTTTTTAATCTAAATACCTATTAATTCCACCATTGGAATCGAGTTACTGGGAATGTACAGAGGCGTCACTGAGAAGAGAATTGAATCACATGGATTTTAGTGAGTCCAATTGCCTCAAAATGAGATTTGAAGTTTAAAATTTCAAAGGCGATGTTGAGAAAGAGACTCTGTTTCAGTGATAAGAAATATCTTTTGTTACTTTCAAGTTTTTGTTCTTCTGCCTAAGTTTTTTCAATAAAAATAATTTTATTTAAATCATTTTCACTCTGGCCAAAAAAAAGTTTTATGTATCACAGAAACAAACAAACAAAAAAAACTAGAGATGGAAAAGATCGATTACAAGCCTATTTCCTTGCTAGATCAGGGATGTACATTGTCTAGTGTTTTGTCTGATCTGGACTTTAAAAGTTCCAAATTATAAATCAATGGGTTTGACTAGATGGAGAAATGTTGCATGGCAAGCTGTGGTATATAGCTATAGAGCACAGGTGTGCTACTGACTAACTGGCTGTGTGGACGCTGCTACCATGTGCTGAATGTTCTCAGAGCACATTGACCTACTCCTGTGTCAATTCTTAAAGAATTAAGGGGGGATAATGTAATTAATGTTAATCAACATAGGTTTATGGAAAATAGATCCTGTCAAACTAACTTGATATTTTTTACGATATAACAAATTTGGTTGATAAAGGTCATACTGTTGATATAATAGACTTCTGTAAGACATTTGATTTGGTGTAACACAACATTTTGATTAAAAAAATTAGAAAAAAAATATAAAATTAACATGGCACACATTAAATGGATTGAAAGCTGGCCAACTCATAGTTCTCAATATTTAACTATGCATGGCGAATCATCATTGATCAGGTGTGTTTCTAGTCAGGTCCTATGGGGATTGATTCTTGACGTATGATATTTAACATTTTAATTAATATCCTGGAAGAAAACATAAAATCATCTCTGATAAAGCTTGCAGATGACACAATGGGGGAGAGGTAAATAATGAAAAGGACAGGTCATTGATACACAATAATCTGGATCTCTTAGTAAACGAGGTGCAAGCAAACGATATGCATTATAATACTGTATAGCTAAATGTAAATGTATATGTATAGAAACACAGAATGTAAGCAATACTTATATGATGGAGACTCTATTCTATGAAGCAGTGACTCTGGAAAAGTTTTGGAGGGTCATGCTGGTTAATCAGCTGAACATCAGCTCCAGGCAACACTATGGCCAAAACGACTAATGAGGTGGTTGGAAATGTAAACAAGAATCACGAAAAAGAGTTGAGAGGTTATTTTACCTCTGTATGTGGCATTGGCGTGACCACTGCTGGAATATCCTGTTCTGCTGTCCCTAATTAAAGAAGGATGTTGATAAATTGAAGAGAAGTCAAAGAAGAGCCATGAGAACGATTAAAGGATTAGAAAACATGCCTTATGATGGTAGACTCAAGGAACTCAATCTACTTATTTTAACAAAGAGAAGGTTAAGAGGTAACCTGATTACAGTCTAAAAGTACCGACATGGAGAACAGATATTTGATAATGGGCTCTTCAGTCTAGCAGTGAAAGGTATAATATGATTCAATGTCTGAAAGTTGAAGTTGGACAAATTCAGGCAGGCATAAATTTTTAAAAGTAAAAATAATTAGCTATTGCAACAATTTTCCAAATGTCATGGTGGATTCTGCATCACGAACAACATTTAAATCAAGATTGGATAGGTTTTTTTCCCCGTTAAATATATGCTCTGGGGATTATTTTGGGTAAGTTCTATGGCCTATGTTATGTAGCAGTTTAGACTAGATAATCACAGTGGTCCCTTTTAGCCTTGGAATCTATGAAAACACAGTAGAGGTCTTTTAATTCATGGCAGCAGAGACCACATGGCCAGTTAGTAAGCAGCATGCTAGTGTGCTACAGATTTACACCTGAGCTTGCAGTGCACTAACTCTACATGTAGACAAGTCCTATATTAAGAAAAGTGCAAGGATCACATGCTGATGCAAGGCATCAAAGTTCAATCCATTCAAGATTTAATGAATGGATCTTTGAGGATATTGCCTTGCTAAGGCATATTCTACACAAGATCCATAATTCTTTGTATCATGCATGTATGATCATTAGATTTTTTGCTGAGATAGAGGCAGGATCCACCATTTTTCAGGGACATTATTACAAAGCCTAATAGATCTCACCAGTAATAAGTTCTTCCTGATATTTAGCCTAATATTTCCATTTCTTTAAAAAGTCTTGTCACGCAGTTATAAACCCTCTTGCCACCCTAAATTGCACCACTCCGTTATCTCTTAGCCAAGGTAAATGAGAAGACTTTGAACCTTTAAGATTTTTTTTGTAAAGTAGAAGCTCTTTAAATAGGGATACATTATAATAGCAGTATTCATGAATGGGAATGGGTTTGTGGTCAATAGAATAAACGAAACTGAGATAGGCCCCAGCTAATATAAATCAACATCTAAATTCTGTGGAGTCATGTAATAATCAATTATTGCCTCCCATAATAATGGTTCCTATCTAGCATCAAGTTCTATTAGCGTGGACTTCTCTGCGTGTTTCTACAGAGTTTCTCTGAAGACACTAGGACTCCACGTGGGTGCATGGATCTGATATAGTGGATCTCAAATATAGTGGAGCCTCAGTTTCAATCTAGCTCACCAGAGTGATAGTGAAAATGCAAGCGGTAGTGTTTCCTGCAAGCCTGCCAAAGAATAACGTTAATTGCAGTAATTGCCAAAAGGCAAATAGTAGGGAAAGGAACATCAGGGTGGGGGTGGGACAGAAAGAAGTTTATGCAGTGTCTTTTGTACATGACAGATATTACACCTGAATAAAGTTAGACCTTTCACTCTTGATGATGTTAGGTGGAGTGGAGTTACTTTGGTTTTATAATCTTTTATCACACAAAAAAAGCTACAGCTAGTTAAATAACTCCATATTTCCAATTCCAGTTATTTAATTGCTAGATCCATCATCTCAAAGAGATAATTTTATGAAAATAGATGATTTGAATGTAATTATTGAGGCATTATGTCCTTCGGCTCATTGTAATCTACTTGAAAATGTTCAGAGTCCTTGTAACTCCTCAACAACATGCTTCAAAAAGAAATTGGGTTTTCATGTTCATCTCCCAGCCTTATACTACAAGGTATATTATGGGTGTCTGGAGTGTTTTCTCTGGGTCTGAACTAGACTGTAAACTTCTGGCAGGTGGGTAACAGCCTTCTTGTATTGTATCTTTGTACAGCACTGAGCACACTGTCAGCCTTCGTTAAACTAATACTTCAGTTAATAATCAGCTCATTTGAGCCTTTAGGTGCCCTGGGAGCAGCTCCAGAAGGAATTCAGCCTCAGACACGCACAATTCTCTGGAGCTACTTAGAGGGCTGTGAGAGGGTTTAATTCATCTGCCCAGTTCCAGATGCACTATACTAACTGACCCCACCCTTGGGCGGGTGTATGGGGGAGAGGCGGAATCCCACCTTCTTCCTACCCCCTCACTCACAGGAAGATGTACAGGACATGCAGCACTTACTTTCCCCACCTGTACCTGGATCTGAGATTTAGGCAGGTGTTGCATAGCCACACAATTATTTGGGGGAACCTTACTCTACTGCAAAGCCTTGTAAGACCCAAGCACAATCTGGCCCATTAGTAATAACAGCTCTTCCCTTCCTGCCAACAATTTGACAGGAATTTTAGAGGAGGCTACCCAAAGCTTTATTGCACATAACTGATGAGTGCTGAGACACTGCCAAACACTAACAGAAAAACAAAACAGAAAAATGTGTCCTTTGCATTTCTTTATTGAGAATTAATTAGAGTATAATAGGTGGGAAGATGTTTAAATCGAGCTGTCAATCACTGGATCAGGTCAGCTCTGAGTCATGACTCATGAAGCTTCCTGTCCAAAATCCAATTCCATTTCTACAAAGATTGGAATGTGTTAGCATCATCAGGAACCACCTAATGGAGGGCAACCACCTTAAATGATAAGGAAGACTTTAAGAAAAACTTGGACTATGCAAACTGCCTTTCGCTACAGAGAAGCAACACGAAAATATTAATGGCTAACGGCCAGCAATGTTTGCTGTCAAGTGAAACTGGAGAAAAGCCAAAAAAGTCCTGGCTCTGCTCTCAATACGAACATTATCACACAGCTCTCATCATGACACAATAAAAGACAAAGCGGTACTCAAGGGACTGAAGACATCATCAGATGCCACAAATACAAGTGTCCTGTCAGTCTCCCCTAACAAAAAAACTAGTGAGACTGAATTCAGGAGGTTGAAGCTATTGTCTAGATTGTGGAATCCTTATTTGCACTGGTAAAAACGTACACTTCTTGGACTGCTCATGAGAGTAATTGCTCACTAAGGACTCTATCTTGATTACACTGAACCCAGCATATTATTAACTTTAAATAAATCAGTGATCCTGCTGAATTCAATGGAACAAATCAAATGCTTAAAATTGAGCATGTGATTAAGTATTTTGCTGGATGACAGTGAGAGTGATCAAAACCTTACAGGCTGAGTCTCAACATGGGACTTTTGGTAACAATGCTGTTATTGCTGAAAAGTCACCATCACAGTGGTGGACAACCTGCAGCCCGCTCACTCCCAGTGTCCATGGATCGCTGTTCCCAGACAGTGGAAGCTTCGGGCGGCCATGCCTATGGACGGTCAATGTAAACACTGTCTTGCGGCCCGCCAGTGGATTACCCTGATGGGCTGAATGCGGCCTGTGGGCCGTAGGTTGCCCACCACTACACCAGCAGGACAGGAAATAATGCATAGATCCCAAGGCCAGAAGGAATCATTGTGATCATCTAATCTAACCTCCAGTATAACGAAAGTATAGAACTTCCCCCCCAAATTCCTAGAGCATATCTTTGATGAAAAACTATCAATCATTATTTAAAAACTGGAGAATCTACCATGACACTTGGTAAGTTGTTCCAATGGTTAATTACTCTAACTGTTAAAAATGTATGCATTATTACCAGTCTGAATTCCTCTAGAATCAGCTTCCAGCCATTGGATCCTGTTCTACCTTTCTCTGCTAGATTGAAGATCCCATTATTAAATATTTGTTCCCCATGTAGGTATTTATAGACTGTAATCAAATCACCCCTTAATCTTCCTTTATTAAACTAAATAGATTGAGTTCCTTGAATTTGTCCCTATACAACATGTTTTCTGACCCTTTAATCATTCTTGTGGCTCTTCTCTGACCTCTCTCCAATTTATCAACATCTTTATTTAATTGGGAGCAGCAAAGCTGGACACAGTATTCCAGCAGTGGTCACACCCCTCCCAAATACAGAGGTATAATAACCTCCCTACTCCTATTCAAGATTCCCTGGTTTACATCTCCAAGGATTGCATTAGCCCTTTTGGCCATGGTGTTGCCCTGGGAGCTCAGGTTCAGTTGATTATCCCCCACCATAGGCACCGACTCTGTGGGTGTTCTGGGACTGGAGACAGAGAAGGGGCGGGGACTTGGGGAAAGGGGTGGAATGGTGGCAGGGTGAGGGAGGTGCAGGGGTGGGAAGAGTCAGGACAGGGGCGGGGACAGGGTGGGGCGGGGTTGAGCACACACCGGGCAAGGATAAGTCAGCGCCTATGTCCCCCATGGCCCCCCAGATCTTTGTCAGAGTCACTGCTTCCCAGGATAGAGTCCCCCATAGGTTAAGTATGGCCTTCATTCTTTGTTTATATATATCTATTTACATTGTGTCATATTACAATGCATATTGTTTGCTTGTGCCCAGCTTACAAAGAGATACAGATCATTCTGTATCAGTGACCCGTCCTTTTCATTATTTATCACACCCTGAGTTTTTGTGTCAGTCTATAAACTTTATGAATGATGATGTTATGTTTTCTTCCATGTCATTAATAAAAATGTTAAATAATAGTATTGCCCCCTAATCATTTTTGTTGCCCTCCGCTGGACTCTCTCCAGTTTATCCACATCCTTCTTGTAGTGTGGGGCCCAAAACTGGACACAACCTATCAGTTAACCAGCTTTTAATCCATTAAATGTGTGCCATGTTAACTTTATATTGTTTTAGTTTTTTAATCAAAATTTCATGTGATACCCAAACACCTTACAGAAGTCTAAGTATATTACATCAACACTATTGCCTTTATCAACCAAACATATAATCTCATCCAAAAAGAAGATATCAAGTTAGTTTGACAGGATCTATTTTCCATAAATCCATATTGGTTGGCATTAATCATATCCTCCTTTAACTGTTTATAAGTTGAGTCCCAAAACAGCTGCTCCATCATGTTGGCTGGTATCAGTGTCAGAATGACAGGCCTACAATAACCCAGGTCATCCTATTTACCTTTTTGAAATTTTGGCACAACATTAGCTTTCTTCCAGTCTTCTGGAACTTCCCCTATGTTCCAAAACTTATTGAAAATCAACATTAGCAAGTCTAGCAAGCTACATACACATCAATATATATGGATTGCAGTTAAATACCTTACATGCAGAGGGCTATATTCTGCTGTCAGTTTCAGAGGTGCAGCTCCTAATGAAGTTAAAGGAAACTGTACCTAAATAATAGGGGTAGAATTTGTCCCAGTGCATTTTGCCCTAAATATGCTTCAGTGTTAGATTTTATTAGGGCTGTCAATTAATCACAGTTAACTCGTGTGATTAACTCAAAAAATTAATTGTGATTAAAAATTAATTGTGGTTAATCGCACCGTTAAACAGTAGAATACCAATTGAAATTTATTAAATATTTTGGATGTTTTTTCTATATTTTCAAATATATCGATTTCAATTACAACACAGAATGCAAAGTGTGCAGTGCTTACTTTATATTGTTTTTATTACAAATATTTGCACTGCAAAATGATAAACAAAAGAAATAGGATTTTTCAACTCACTTCATACAAGTACTGTAGTGCAATTTCTTTATCATTAAAGTGCAACTTACAAATGTAGTTTTTTTGTTACATAACTGCACTCAAAAACAAAACAATGCAAAACTTTAGAGCCTACAAGTCCACTCAGTCCTACTTCTTGTTCAGCTAATTGCTAAGAGAAACAAGTTTGTTTACATTTACAGGAGATAATGCTGCCCACCTCTTAATTACAATGTTCACCTAAAAGTGAGAACAGGCATTCGAGTGGTACTGTTGTAGCTGGCGTCATAAGATATTTACATGCCAGATGTGCAAAAGATTCATATGCCTCTTCATGCTTCGGCCATTGTTCCAGGGGACATGCTTCCATGCTGATGACACTCGATAAAAAAAAATAATCATGAATTAAATTTGTTACTGAACTCCTTGGTGGGGAATTGTATGTCTCCTGCTCTGTTTTACCCTCATTCTGCCATATATTTCATATTATAATAGTCTTAGATGATGACAGAGCACATGCTGTTTGTTTAACACTGCAAATTTGACAAAATGCAACTTTTTTTAATCGTGCGAGTAATTGCAATTAATTTTTAAATTGCTTGACAGCCCTAGATTTTACCCTTGCTCAGGCTGATCTGTATTATAGATCATACAAACCATGTGGCCTAATCTCCTGGTGTTGCTACCAATAACTATTGAGCAGCAATAATACAAAGGTATTTCAGTTCACTTTAATAAAATAAAATACAAATAATGAGCAATTCTGTTGATATAGTGGTTTTCCTACATAGATTTCAAATGATTCACAAAAGCAGGTAAGTATTGTTATCCTGATTACAGATGAGAAAACTAAGGCATAGAGAAGTTAAGCGACTTGCCAAAGGTCACACAAAGGTGCCATCATAAAGTTTATCTAATTGTATCACTTTTGGTATTCCAAAATATGTAATCCCTTTCTTTTTCTCTTTCTTCTGATGCAAACATAGAAAAAAACATTCTATAGCATTAAAAATCCTTCTATTTTCTGGAAACTTCTTGCCTCACAAAATGAATGTCATTGAAGATGACCTTGTGGTTAAGGCGCTGAACTAGGACTCAGGAAATCTGAACTGAGTTTCTGGCTCTTCCACATCCTTCTTGTGTTACCTTCAGTCACTCAGTTAATCTCTCTGTGTTTTAATTTCCCATTTTACAAATGGGGGTAATACGTCTTTTCTCCCATCTTTTGTTTATCTTGTGGCTCTGGACTGTAAGATCTTCAGATAAGGAATGGTTTTTGATGATGTGATTGGACAGTGCCTAATATAATAGGGCCCTGATCTTTCAATGCTCCTGCAATACTACTACTACTACTACTACTAAATATTTTTCTTTAAAGGGAACTCTGCCTTCCTGCTGCAGAGGAATAATTTTAAGGCTTCAACACTATGATATTTAAATGCTTCCTGTTTGTGACTCTTGCTCACAATGTATCATTTTCAGTGTAGGAATCTTTGTTATGCTTTTTAAGGGGAGATGCTGGAGGGCTTTATTTGTTTTGTTTTTGTTTCCTTCCACATTGTCAGTCTGTTTCTGTACTGGTCTGTTGGTTACCTAGGAAACCACTATAGGATGGAACTACTGGCTGCACTTTGAGGCTGTTTTTCAGTGTTTCCAGGTGGTGGGCATGAGAGTGATGAAATACAGAAAAAGGACGCAAATAGTGTCACACTGACAATTGTTTACAAAGCAGATTTCAGGAGTGGGACTAATGTCAGGTCCTCTTTATCCTGAGTTGTTTAATTCTAACCTATCTGCTTGTTTGTCGGTCTCACATATGTATAATGATAGTCATATAATACATTATTTCTGCAACTGTTGAATAAACTGTATGACTATAGACAACATTAATCTACAACCTTTATCTACTCACCTGCATGCTGCCCATTCATCCATCTCTGACAGAACTATTACTAGTATTACAAACTTTTTAGCTGATATAACAATTTTTAAAATAAAAATACAAAAATATTCCTTTCACACACATATACATATTCCACATAGTGGGAGTTTTCTGGCTTGTGGTCCAGGACTTGCTATAATCAATCCTGGATCTATGGCAAATTCAATGTTTCATATATTTCAGTGTATCAATTCTGGAAGAACAGCTGATGAAAACTGATTTAAGTCCATGGTGGAGCTGTGCCAATTTATACCAGTGGAGGATCTTGTTCCCAGGACCACTCCTGGGAAATTGGAATGCCCGTAGTGCCATCAACAACTGATTCCTAATTGGCACATTGTGAAATATTAGACAACAAAATACATTTTTTTTTAGAAAACCTACTCTAGATTTTTTAAAGGTTTTAATAATCAATTAATGCTATTTTTTCCTGCACTGGTACAATAGTGACATTAAGCAAATTGGGCTCTATGAGCAGAGGCATATGAAAAATAGTTTCACTACAATGATCTAAAACATTCTAGTACCTTTCTAAATTAGCTTTTGGGTAAAAATATCTGGGATAGACAATATAGATCGTGGTATGTCACGTATAAAAGTTTTATTCACTGTATCAGGTATTTCATCTTTTCTTATTCTCTTTTCCCCTCATTGACACCCTTTTCCTTTAAAGTACCAGGGAAATTAGGAAATTAAATGCAAAAGAAAGAACAGTGTTAGTATAAGATCAAGGTTTATAAATCAAGCACTCAAAAGCCAGGAAAGGACAAAAAATATATTTTTCTAGTGTAGCATTAACTTGGCATTATTCCACGTTTTCCTTTTAAATGTAACCCCCAAAGTATTTCTGTTTCTTATTTAATATATACCATCCACTCTATGGGATATTCAAGTTCGTTTTTGGAATTCCCTGCTTTTGAGTGCTTGATTTCTCAGTTTTAAAGTTTCATCAACACTTTTCTTTTGTATTTAACTTTCACATATATTACACACACACACTACAATTAACTGTAAATATTTCTCTCTCAGTAAATCTTTTGGATCAGAATCTCTGCTGCTGCTAGCTTCAGCTGAGCACTGGTGCTATATGAGACCCTCTACAGCTTCCTGGATCTCTGCCTGGCTCCAGCCCTAAGGATTCAATTGCCAGCTAGGGATTAATTTGGCAAAATGAAGTGTTTTCTGGCCACTCTTCCTCTCCCATGCCTTCTGCAGGGAGCGAGGGATGAGAACCGAGTATGCCAGCTTTATACTTTCTTGGAACTTCATTAAACAAGTCTGCTCCCTTTGTGCCATTTAAATGCCATAAAGGAAGCAGAACGAGGCCAAATAACCTGGCCCTGTAGCTTTAGACAATACAACCAAAACAACAGCATCATATTATGTTGCATCACTGTGGCAAGTACAAAATGGACTATCTGTTTCCTGAGGCCTGTATTTATAGAATCATAGCATCATAGATGATTAGGGTTGGAAGAGACCTCAGGAGGTCACCTCACGCAGCCCATTGCTCAAAGCAGGATTAATCACAACTAAATCATTTCAACCAGGGCTTTGTCAAGCTGAGCCTTAAAAACCTCTAAGGATGGAGATTCCACCACCTCCCTCGATAAACCATTCCAGTGCTTCACCACCCTCCTAATTAAACAGTTTTTTTCTTAATATCCAACCTAGATCTCCCCCACTTCAACTTGAGACCATTGCTCCTTGTTCTGTCATCTGCCACCACTGAGAACAGCCAAGCTCCATCCTCTTTGGAACCCCCCTTCAGGTAGTTGAAGGCTGCTATCAAATCCCCCCTCACTACTCTCTTCTGCAGACTAAATAAGCCCAGTTCTCTCAGCCTCTCCTCAATGGGGTGGGATTGTCCTGCAGATCTTTCCATTTTTCATTCCTACTATTCTCGTAACCATGAGGGAGTTGGTCACTTTCACACCTTTCCCACCCGCCTCTTCATGAGACATATAGTGAAATAGATTTGCAAGTACAGGCCAAGAGGGTAAGTGCTGGATCTCTGAATTTAATTTAAGTTTTTTTTGTTTGTTTTTTTTTCCCTGCAGAGGAGAAAGATGCTTCTGAATATTCAATTATATATTTTTTCTTTCTTAAAATGGTTTATCTGTTAAAGGAATTGAAAGACAGTGGATGTTTTCTATTTCCAGCCAAGTTTTAAAACAAATACATGATTAAAACCCATTCTTTCATATAATAATCAACACATGAAGATAATTTGTTTGTCCCCTGGTTTTGACATCATTGAAATCAATTATTCAAAAAAAATAGCTTCATTTTACAATTAGCTGTGCCAGCCTTTGAATTTTTAGCTCATTATTGTGAGCTTTTGGGAAAAAAAAAGAATAAATAAAATAACAATGTGTTTATTCAATAATGGATTGAATCATGTTTACCAGAGAGTTAGTCTTTGGTATAAAATTCTAATATACTTTCCTGCCACCAATAAATTTAACAATGTAAAAAAGCCTACAGACCAGAATATTACATAATGAGAGACAGGGAAGCAATTTTTTAGGTGGGTCAGTGGAAAATAACCAAACAAAAGTAAGTGACTGGAGTTCTGTGTTTCAGTTTCCCAAAAGCTATTGTTATTTAAAAAAATGCTTTCTTATTTTTAAAAATCAGCATATAATGGCATGAAATCAACAAGGTTACCGCTGGTAAAGATCAGATTAAATACACCATTTCAGCAAACACTTTGAGATACATATTTTTCATGGGTATATAGAGAGTTCGGAAACAGACAGCCTCTGATTTCAGCTGGCCCTTGCACCTGGCTTTCAACCATAACATTTTATGCATGACAGTAAGCATTTTGAAATGTATAAAACTGCATTTCATTAATGTTAAATGAGAAAGAAACCCAGAAAGCTTAAGGCTTACAGTGAGAACACAGTGTAAAATTATGCTATGTAATAGAGCAGTAGACAAGCAAGCTGCCTACAAGGGTAAGTGGAGGAATCTACCTGGATAAAATAGAAACACACCCAACCCTTTCCACTAGTCCCCAGATGAACACAATTTAGGGAGAAAAATCCTTTTACAGGTGAGAAAATGTCCTCCTAACTTTTTCTTTCTTTATTTTTCATTTTTGAAAGTGGAAATGTTCAACATTGCAAGATAGCTAGTTCCTACAAAATCTGGCCAAACTATGAAGTGCCAGAAATCACACACATGGGCTTTCCAGACTTGCAGCTCAGTCTGGTAGATCTAAGAGATTCAGATACAAATATTTCACTTCTGAGTGCCTCTGCAAACTGAACCAACTCTCCTAAACTTTTGAGCTATCTCCTATTATTTGATTCCTCCTATATTCAAGGAAATAAGGATTTTTACTCTCATTTTAATTAATCGATATAACATCAGCCAAATACCTGACTATTATCAATTTCTCTCAACCTGGAACAGCTTGCTACACCCCATATTTGACTAACTGCTTAGACCAAAATGGTGCAAATATTATCATTATGAATTCATGACATTTAAGCACATCCAGGGTTAGTTTAGGGCCATTGTGAAGGAACACAGTCCAGGAGGCATTCTGATTCCCTAAGGCAGCTCTTCAGAGGGTGCACACTATGCATCCCGTAGTAGGGTATAACATGCTTCCCTCCATATGCTGGACCCACTCTCACGAACCAGTGTGGAAGCAGGGTAAGGCTTTAGGCCTGTCTCTTCCACATCCCTACACTATTTCATATCCAATTACCTTACCCACCAAGCTTCTTCTGCTCTACAGAACAAACAGTAAGGCCTACATTTTTTAAAACGGCCACTGATGCCTCAATTTGTGTGTCCTTCTGAGACAACTTTTGGGCCTGATTTTCAGTGTCTTAAGTAGGACAATCAGTGGGGAAAAAAAGGTGTCTAGGGTACTTTTGAAAACTTTACATAAATGTCTGGAGATGTGACCCTCTACAGCTAATGAAAATAGAGAGTCAATGTATGGGCCAGATTCTCTGCTGGTGTTAAAGCTGTGCTACCTATAGTAGAGTTTCACCCATTTACACCAGTAGAAATGTGGAATCTATCCTCCACTGTTCCATCACTGTCTTCTGTGCCCCCCTCACCTCTGTGTGGGAGGTGAACTCATGTGACTGCACCTCTAAACTCTGGATGACCAAGGATGACAAGTGGAGTGGAGGGTGGTGGAGGGAGAGGGGAGTGATATGTTGAAGGAAGTTTTGTTTGTTGGACTTTCTCACCACAAGGTGAGAACCTGAGGCAAAGAACACTTCCCAGAATACTCTGGGGGTGAGTGTTCTGCTCATGGTCCTATGTTTTGAATCATGCTTGCAGTGTTTTCCCAAATTAATGTCAAGTTACTTTCCCCTTTGTATTAAACGTTTCTTTTCTACACACAAACTCAGTGCTTTTGAGGGGAAGTATTGCCTTTTAGAGGTGCCCAGGGGTGGTGTGTAATTTTTCCAAGGTTACTGGGTGGTGGCTGGAGCCGGTTCTGTGCTGTATTATTAAAAAGGAACCTCTAGATATAGAACCCAGCCCTTGTCACTGTCGCCTCCACCTAGCAGAAGCATTACATTTTATTATTTGTTTATTTGTTTATTTCAGAATAAAGACACATTATTTTTCTACTATTGAGATGTTCTCCTTTCTCTTTTCATAGATTCATAGATTCCAAAGCTAGAAGAGATGACTGTGACCGTCTCGCCTGACCTTCTGTATAACCAAGGCCATAGAGTTTCCCCAAAATTATTCCTAGAGCAGATCTTTTTTTAGAAAAAAATCCAATTTTGATTTTAAAATGGTCAGTGATGAAGAATCCACTACTACTCTTTCAGTAAATTGTTCCAACTGTTAATTACTCTCACTGTTAAAAATGTATGCTTTCTTTCCAGTCTGAATTTGTCTAGCTTTAGTTTTAAATGGCACCAAGGGAGATCTAGGACAAATTATTGCACCTACTCTTATACTCAAACTTCCCCTTATAACTGATTTGAAAGAAAATGGAACAAGGCAGTGTAGGATGAATTATGTTGGATTGCATTATAGACAGACAGTGATCCCATTACTGTTGAACTGATTCAGCAAAAATGTTTTTATTCCCTTCAAACAAACCAAATTAACTGTTCTTCTCCAATCAAAGGTTATATGTTACTACACACAGCCAAATTATTATATAAAGCCAATTATTTTTCTAGCTTTGATCTTTGTGGTGAATCTTCTGTGACGATAATGCAAAGCCACATTGTCCTGGATGGAGCATCAGGAGGTGCTGAGAATCACTGAAAGGCACAATTCCCCTCAGGGCTCATTCTGTCCTGTGAGTCTAGCTCCCTCTGCCACCCCAGGTGGGTTTTAGCAAGGAGCAGTACCTGTGCCCAGCAGAAAGCAGAGACTGTGATTATAGACAGCCCCTGTATCTGTGTAGAGTTACCAGGGATGAAAGCTTCTGACACGCTCCTCACCACCTTGTACAATGCTCTTCACACTCCGGCTGTTACGAATGGAAGAACCTGAGAAATACACCTGCCCTGGATCTCATTTGAAGGCTTCCAGGTTAAAAAGCAGCCTGACAGGGCGGACTCTATTCCCATCGATTCAAAGGAGATGGGTGGAGTCAGGAAGAGACAAGGGACTACAGACTGCAATTTGAGAGGAGGAGGGATTTCTTCATTCAGCTTCTTTTCACAGGAAACATGTGAAGCTACACTTATCTTATGAAGGGAACACAAGCCCATTTTTTAATAGCAGAGTCATAATAGAGGTTTCTGGCGTCAGGTGCTGCATAAGATTTTGCTTATATAATTGAAGGTGTGAGGTGAATATCTCAATGACATAAAAGTAAGACAATATTTTACCCTGATGGAAAAATGCATGATAATTAAATCACTGTGTAGCTATAGGCACCAGAAAAGATGGGATGAACCTTCCAAAGCTCAGATGTATGGCAGTGGCATTTATCATGTGCAACTAACAATCAGAATGAGTAAAAGCAGCAAAGAGTCCTGTGGCACCTAATAGACTAACAGACATATTGGAGCATGAGCTTTCGTGGGTGAATACATCCATGCATCTGACGAAGTGGGTATTCACCCACGAAAGCTCATGCTCCAATACGTCTGTTAGTCTATAAGGTGCCACAGGACTCTTTGCTGCTTTTACAGATCCAGACTAACATGGCTACCCCTCTGAAATCAGAATGAGTGGCACACAGCAAAAACGTAGCAGAGGACCTTGAACTAGCATGAGCTTAATTTCTAACACATATTTCAAGGTTTCAAAAAACTTGTTTTCACCTAGTATTTCTGCTATTAATAATTTCGTACCTCCACACAGCCAGATAACACTGGACTTGTATGCAACAGAAGAAAATGTGTGTGATCAGGGGCGGCTCTAGTGATTTTGCCGCCCCAAGCACGGCAGCACGCTGCGGGGGGCGCTCTGGCGGTCGCCGGTCCCGCGGCTCCGGTGGACCTCTTGCAGACGTGCCTGCGGAGGGTCCGCTGGTCCCGCGGCTCCGGTGGATTTTTTTCTAAAAAAAGATCTGCTCTAGGAATAATTTTGGGGAAACTCTATTAGCCGGGATGGGCAGGGATGGTGTCCCTAGACTGTGTCTGTCCACCGGAGCCGCCTGCCGCCCCAAGCACGCACTTGGCGCGCTGGGGTCTGGAGCCAGCCCTGTGTGTGATGTATTTCATAGTAAGTAGTTGTGGGTGGGATGGAAGGAAAGGGACCTACCTAAGAATGAGTAGATGGAATAAGAGGAAAGGCCAGCATCACATTTCTGTATACTCCATTTCTCCACATCACATTTCTGTATACTCAAGGGCCATTCTTCAAGCCCAGATGCTTCTCTCTGGAATGTTCAGAGGTTTCAGACCTACGATATTGTTACTTTATTTACTGTTAATTCATGCTTCCGTTATGTTAATTCCATTTGACTGCATAAATATTTGAGATTCTTCTCAAGTCTAATTTATGTCTTCCATTTTCCTGTCTTGGCAGAAATTATGAAGAGCTTCCTTGTGTTTACACTGTACAAAAATAGCCAGCAGCCCTTCTATCCAAAGAAAGGTTCTGGACATTGCTGAAGCAATTGTGTCAAAAGAGCTCTAAGTAACTTGGTCATTAAAGATAACCTGGGGTCACCTAAGTGCCAGTGCTGTAACAACATTTTTTTTTAGTCGACCTTCTCAAAATACCAACAGGAAAGGGGTAGATTTCATACGCAAGCAAGACATTAAGCAGAGAGACCTCAAAATATCCAGCAGAAACTAGCCTACCTGGCTTTTGTAACAGAGAACCTACTGGCTATACAGGCATGGAAGCTAATCCTTTTTCAGGGATGGTACTTCCATCTGAGTGGTGGCTATGTAATGCCAGTTCAGGCATTACATCAAGGCCCAAGACATAGGGAAAGAGTCAATGAGAGCTGCTTTAGGCTTTTTTTTTAACCTAGAAAACAGTCTATCTCTTGTGGAATTCAATAGATTTTTACATCCCTGGTACAGAATTCTATATGATGGTTCAGATAAAACAACAACAACAACAGAAAAGCTATCCTTCTCCAGGAATTATATAGCTATTTAATTTCTGTTAAATTCTACACAATTCTGTAGAGCCCTATTGGTTTCATCATGATAAGACTTTTCAAGGGGAATAATAAGAAATAGATTGCAAGGTTCTGCCTTAAGACACTTTTCTTCCAAGTTGTGTGCTATTGCAGAGTATACAAATGTCTACCGTGGGCTCCCTAGTTCCAGGGGAGAGCTGGATAGATCCAGGATAGGGTGTTTGAGGAATACAGGAGTTCATTTTATTGACTTCTCTTTACCCCAAGAACCTCTGTGTCTGTCTGATGTACGGGGAAGGCTTTTCTTGCCTTTTTATGCAAACTGGTTAGCCAGCATTCATGCCCTTCTGCAGCCTATGCAACCTTGGGATGAGGGATAGGGGGATGGATATTTTCCACTGGCATTTGCCTTTTGGCATGTAATATGCAGCAATATGGAGCTGAGTACAGTGCCAGCAGCAGCCAAAGCATCATCCAATTCACAGGAGAAAATATGCCTCTAGCAAGGAATTGGGAATAACATGCATCTTATAAATCAATAAGATCTGAACTATCTAATGTGGGAGAGAGAGCATCTTTTCTCAGAGATGATTATGGACCATATCATAAAAATGGGGAGAAAAAACAAAACAAAACAGAAACTATTTCTGCCTGTTGTTGTTTGGACTTCATCATTCTTCTAATAAATTGGTTTTGGTTCCTCAAAAGTAGACTTGGTAGAATACAATCTTTATTTTTTTTATAATTTCAACAGCTATCTATGTTTACCTTTAAGCATTTTTTAAATTATTTTTATCAATTTAAACTTTCAGAGTTGTGTGAAATGGGTTGGGGGGAATGATAAGGGGGTCAGATAATAATTATATAATAACAGTAGATCCAAAAAGTTAAACCTGTATAACCATTAAAACACAAATTTTCAACAACACATGTCAAACTCTACAAAGTAAATATATTTAAATTAAATTTAAATTTAAAGACCTCCCACAAACCAGAATTCCAGTTCTGACTGAGGCCTTTGGGAGCTGCTGCAATAGATGTAGTACAGGGGTCGGCAACCTTTCAGAAGTGGTGCGCCGAGTCTTCATTTATTCACTCTAATTTAAGGTTTCGTGTGCTGGTAATACATTTTAATGTTTTTAGAAGGTCTCTTTCTATAAGTCTATAATATATAACTAAACAATTGTTGTATGTAAAGTAAATAAGGATTTTAAAATGTTTAAGAAGCTTCATTTAAAATTAAATTAAAATGCAGAGCCCCCTGGACCGGTGGCCAGGACCCCAGCAGTGTGAATGCCACTGAAAATCACCTCATGTGCCACCTTCGGCACCCGTGCCATAGCTTGCCTACCCTGATATAGTATAATGATTGGAAACACAGTATAATCTCGATTATCCAAATAGCCAGGGTGACTCCGATATTATTTGGATAATCGTGAGTTCAGATAATTGATAGGGCAGAAGCAGCAATGCAGGGAGGCTCTCTGGTTCCACTGTCATGGTCCCGCTCACTCACTTTTGTGACAGTGGGCTGCAGAGGTCTCCCTGCACTGTCACAGCAGCCATTCAACAGTAGGATTGCCTCTCCCGCAGCCTGGGAGTCTCTACTGAATTGTCTGAACCTCTGTATTATCCCCCATGGGGGACAGGGAAGGGATTGGGAGTATGCAGAGGTTTGGATAATAGGATCATACCCAGCTCTTATGTTGCAATTTTTAGTCGCTGATCTCAAAGGATTTTACAAAAGAAGAAAGCAGTATTATTCCTGTTAATCAATGAAGCACAAGAAGTTGAAATGACTAGTGCAAGGTCACCTAGCAACCCAATAGTAGAGCTGGGCCTGGAACCCCAGTCTTCTCAGACCCTCTTAAGAGCTTTATCCATGCTGCACTTAAGCACTAGGAAAAAGCCACTTAAAATGACCACGAGAGTGCAGCTAATTTAAGAGTCAACAGAACATCTGTTTTCTAGCATAGAAGCCTCTCCAAAGATCATCTCATTAGTGTTTTACCAAAGGGTGCTGGCAGCATCTGGGCTCTTATTGCAACAGCTCAGGCCCTTCCACTGGAGTAGATATCCAATCCGGCGGCATGCACAGATTGTTTGATGTGGCACACGTGGAGAAAGTTTTAAAGACAAGTTCAATAAAACTGGCGTGCCTAAGCTATGACAAAAATTGGATGATGACTCATCAGACATAAAGAGGATGCCTTTTCCCCACACGATTGGTCTGGTCTGCCATAGAGAGCACATGGCAGTGGCAAAGCCTGCCTTAATACTGCTCAGGCTGAGTTCCCCCCGCCCGCTCCAGATGAAACCCAAATGGGAAATAGCTCCACGTACTGTAATATCAGAGACTGATTCATCTTCATAAGAATTATTAGAGGGAAAGTATCCTTCTTGGTGGAGTGGATTGCCTTTAGTGAGGCCACTCACTGTTTTCCTTCATCGTTATTTATTAGCATTTGGTAGTGACTCAGAATTTCTAATAATGTTATAAATTTAAAGTGGGGGGGAGGCTGGCTTTATCTTTTCACTTTTCATTATATAGTTTGCTGCCATAAATCTTTCACATTTCTTCTAAAAATAGAAATACCCCATTACAGCTGTTTGAAGCAGAATAAAGCTATGCCACTATAACTATGTTTGTTATTTCATTATTTGGCATGGTCCTTCTCCCTTAATGAGATGGATGCCCTTGCTCCAGTGGTAGCTCTAAATTCAGTTTGGATACTGGTTAATCCCCTTTCTACTCCCCTGGAAAAAAATGATTTGATGGCTAAATTGACTGGTTGTAGGAATATTGCTGCAACGCAGTTCTGCATATCTCTAGCTGTTCCCATCCATTTTATTTTCCAATTGGCAATTTCTATTTTCATTCTTGGTTCACAGTTCATTTGTACTGGATCCCCTGAGACTTTTCTTGAGCAGGCAGCATGTAAAAATACAGAGAATGGATTAACTTCAGTAATCTACTGTTCTTTGGATGTGTGTACACTCTAAAAAAGTACTTACGGTGGATACATTGGACCCCTTTTTCCTGTTGATTAGCAACTGCTGCCTGGTTCCTTATGGTCTACTCCACAGCTTTTGTCTCTCTATAAACATGAACTGCAATGCATGTTTTTTACAGTAAGTTAATATGCCAGATTCCTTCACAAGTCACTTGAGACACAGTGCAAGAATGAATTACTCTGAGCTGTCTTTCTGTCTCCTGACAGGTCTGTTTGAAAAGCAGCTTGCCTCAAGCTGAATTCATTGTTATTTCACTTATCTCAGAGTCAGCTAGAGACAGTTTTACAAATCTCTAGCATAAGGCATGAAATGGAATTCAACAGCAACACTGAGTTTCCTCTTTTCATTTGGCTTTAACCAAATGAGTAAGGGCTGATATATTGTTAACACAGAAAACACATTTTTGTGTGTGTTCCTTGAAAAGTTAATCTTCTTATAATCAGTCATCCTGTGAGAAATATAGTGTAATTTAATAGAAAACCAGCTTTTTCTGATTCATCTATCTTTCCTTTTATCTACCTTAAACAAAAACTTCTTGGGTGAAGCATGATCATCAATGGCAGAATTTTGTATTTTGGCAAATATACTTAGCTATATGGCAAATTAGTTATTTCTCTGATGACCAATTACAACAGAAATATTATTTATTTATTTATTTATTTATTTACTTATTATTATGAGTAAAACCCTTGCTGTTATGGATTCGGCATAACCTCCACTTTTCATTCAGGATGAATATAAGGAAATGACTGAAATACTGTAATAGGATTCTCCAAATCCAAAACGCAGACACATGTCCCTGCCCAAAACAAAGGCAAATGCAAGGCTGCCCAGAAATTTCGTTGACCTGCATGGAGGGAATTTCTGGGCATGTTTGGGGGTTGTTAGAGGGTGTGCTAAAGAGGGAGAAACCAATGTGACTTGGACTGAGAAATACAGCCTGGACAAGCATGGTGCATGACCCTGAGGGGAACCTAGAGAGGGGGATTTGGGGTCTGGTGCTGGCTAAAGAGGCTTGGGGCTGTAAGCAAAGGAGCTATCTCCTATTATTTGATTCCTCCTATATTCAAGGAAATAGGATTTTTACTCTCATTTTAATTAATCGATATAACATCAGCCAAATACCTGACTATTATCAATTTCTCTCAACCTGGAACAACTTGCTACACCCCAAATTTGACTAACTGCTTAGACCAAAATGGTGCAAATATTATCATTATGAATTTATGACATTTAAGCACATCCAGGGTTAGTTTAGGGCCATTGTGAAGGAACACAGTCCAGGAGGCATTCTGTTTCCCTAAGGCAGCTCTTCAGAGGGTGCACACTGGCTATGCATTCCATAGTAGGGTATAACATGCTTCCCTCCATATGCTGGACCCACTCTCACGAACCTGTGTGGAAGCAGGGTAAGGCTTTAGGCCTGTCTCTTCCACATCCCTCCCTGAGAAGATAGAGTTGTCAGGAGTCCAGTTTTCGACTGGAACACCCAGTCGAAAAGGGGCTCTGGTGGCTCTGGTCAGCACTGTTGACCAGACCATTAAAAGTCTGGTCAGTGGCGCAGCTGGGCTAAGGCAGGCTCCCTGCCTGTCCTGGCTCCACACAGCTCCCACAAGCGGCCAGCATGTCCGGCTCCTAGGTGCATGGGTGGCTGGGGGTTCCATGTGCTGCCCCTGCCCTGAGCGCTGGCTCTGCAGCACCCATTGGCCAGGAACTGCAGCCAATGGGAGCTGCAGGGTGGTGCCTATGGGAAGAGGCAGCGCACAGAGCCGCCTGGCTATGTCTTCGCCTGGGAGCCGAGGGATATGTCTACACCTCTGGGAGCTGCCTGAGGTAAGCACCACCCAGAGCCAGCACCCTCCCATGCCCCAACCCTCAGCCCAGAGCCCCCTCCTGCAACCCAAACCCCTGAGCCCTGGCCCCACCCCAGAGCCTGCACCTCTAGTCGGAACCCTCACCCCTCCCACAGCCTGGAGCCCCCTATCACACCCTGAACCCCTCATTTCTGTCCCAACCCCAAAGCCTGCACCCCCAGCCGGAGCCCTCAACACCTCCCACACTCCAACCCCCTGTCTCAGTCCAGTGAAAGTGAGTGAGGGTGCGGGAGAGCAAGCAACAGAGGTAGAGGGGATGGAGTGAGCGGGGCGGGGCCTCAGAGAAGGAGCGAGGCAGGGGCAGGACAAGGGTGTTCAGTTTTCTGGGATTAGAAAGTTGGAAACCATATCAGAAGAACAGGCATGAAACAGCCTCTGCTCTCCCCATCAACAGGAGGGGAAGATTTTTAAAAGCACCTGAGGAATTTAGACTCATTGGGTGAGGTCCTTAACCCTTGCAAGCCTCATTACACCATGTAAAAGGCTGGAGTGGTGTGAAAGGGCCCTAAAAGCCTGCCTTTTGGCCAAAGGAGAACTTCCCCAGCACAGGAACTGTGAAAGGCAGCTGTAAAGCTCCCTTCTGAGATCCCCCTTGGAAGCCCTGGCCTAGGGAGCAGTGTGAGGGAGGGACAGGGGAGCAGAGGAGCATGGCAGGGATAGGGTGTGAGCACACAGTGGTGCAAAGGTATTGGGTACTGCTGTGGACCATAGGGCAGCCCTGGAAGGCTGCATAACTTTTGGGCTCTCAGGGCTTTCTAAGTTATGCCAGAGGCCCCTGGAGCAGCCCAAAGTCAGGAGGGTGCAAAAGGTGGCTTAAAGCCACCTTAGCTCCCTCCCTGCCCCCTGTGCCTCCTGAGCAGCACAGACTCCCCACCCCTGACTGAATTTCAATTGGATTTGTGTTTCTAAATCCCTGAAGTGCTTTGGAAAATCTCCCCTAAAGGCTGCAGTTCTGCCTGATTCTCACACAGGCTGCGGCGCAAGGTCGGGGAAAGGCTCCTTAAACCCTTCCAAACTTCACACTTCTGTCAGGACCAAGCCCATAATTAGCATCATTGTATTTATACAAAATGTTTGAGGGGCTCTTCGCAGAACAAATTCCACAGCTGACTGTTAAGACAAACTGTCCACTGAAATCAGTAAGGAGTTCTGTTTAAAAATCAGTGATGTGATACAGGCCAACATTAGCTCAAAGTCTACAGAGTTTCTAAATGAACGGTCTTGCAGTGTTAAGCTTAGGTCTCACATTGAAACAGGGATATTTTCTAGTTTTGTGAAATAACAGGATTATGCCCCCAGGGAGTTGCATTGCTAGGTTCTCAGTGTTAATTTATCAGTTAATAATGCACAGTAGTTTTTTTTAGCTTCATCCAAAAGACCAGATAAAGCATTACATGGCATTGTAGAGATTTTTAATCAACTGTAATTATACATGTAATCATACAATATTATTCCATGGCAGTCAATTGAGAACAGATGAATATTTCTACAGGGGTCTCTCACTTTCTGCAGTAAAAACTGGCACAGGATGGATTCCTAATAGGCAACTCAGAGCAGATCAAGGCCCCTGGGGAATGTATCATTCTATCATCTCCTCCCTTTCTAGTCACTGTTCATTTAGTGAGTTAGTCAGCTTTAACGTAGTACAGTAAATCTAAATGTTTTGCATGAACACCGTAACCAGCTAATGCAAACGTTCAGGAGTTGGGGAGCAGCCACGATACACATTGTGTTTTCCTCCAGCATCAGCAGATTTCAGGGCAGAAGCCTGTACTTTGGTTTATGCTGCTAGAAATAACTTTAAGCATTTCCCTTGGCAATATGCCTTTGGAACAGGGGTGAATTTGCAGTTAAGGGGTTGATGGGTAGTCAATGGTAGTGGAGTTTGCAACTGAACTATTAGCACTGAAATTTGGTTTATGATAATTTTAATAATAATGAAAATAATAGCATCCCCTTCCCCTTCTCCAGTGCCCTAAGGGTGCAGAAGAATAGAGGCAGGCAAGAAATTTTGGTTTTCTGTCCTATGAGAGTTTTCAAAATTTATACAAATTTTCTAGCCCAAATTGGGACATAAAGTTGAAATCTTGAAAATTCAGATCAGGTCAGTTGAAACTTTTTTTTATAATTCTGAAATATTTTGTTTAAATTTTGACCTTTTAAATTTCCTTTACATTTACATTTTTTTTACATTTTTTTACTACAAATTAACTTATATTTCAAAATGAAAGGTCATTTTGACCAAGTACTAAAACTGCTTTGTTTTGAAAATGTTAAAATGGGGCCATCAAATCTTTTTTGATTTTCTTTTTTAATCGGGCAATTCACTGAATTTGAGACTTTCTCACAGTTTCAGTTTTGTCAAATCAGCATTTTCTGACACAAAGATGTTTCATCCAAAAATTCCCAGTTAGTTCTACTGAAGAAACAGAATTAAAATACCATAGAATTAAGGCGTCCAGGAAACAAAAAAATGAAATATTTTAAACCATTGAAACTGGCGCCATAAAATAAGGGTGGATCCTACAGAAAAGTGTGTATCTCTGTGTGTGTAAGAACTCAGTTCAGCTCAGTTTTCTGCAGATGAGAGGAAGGAATGCTGAACATTCTTTTTTCTTGTTCACAACTCAATGTTTTCTTAAAAGTCAAACAAATGACCTTTTTGATAAGTTATTTTTTCACTATACATCATCAGAATTGGGGAATAATTTAAAAACATAAGGTGAAAACAGAAATATTCATCATTAGCCTCCAAATGTACAGTGGATCCTGTCCAAAATTCTTCATTTTCTTGAGTGCTCAAACTTTATCCAACGGTTATATGATCACCCTGCCTCTGATAGCTCTCTTACACACCCTATTCTAATTACATATTAGGAGTTTCATCCTCCATCTGGCTTTGATTTTAACAATCCAATGTGACATACAAAACTGAAAACCAGAATATATATCACCCTTGTTGACGGCTGTATCTATAACTAGCCATAAACATTAATCATAAACATTAATCTTGTAATTCTACAGCATTAAAAACAAATGCAATGGAAGTATATGTTATGGTATGTGTAAACACGTATCAGTTATATCTTTACTGTTCTGGTTCCAAACTTTGTAATTACCTTTAAGCATGTAGTAAAATGTTTGGTTTTTTTTGCAAGGCAATACGTCAGAGAGCCAACCTAAACAAGAACAGAACATACATGGACAGATCCTGCTGTCGGTCATGAAGAGATAATAGAGTTGGTCTGGATTTACAAGGTACAATTGACAGAGGAATTTGACCAACTTAACTAGATTTAGAGCTATGCAAAAAATTCCCATCAGTCACAATATATCTATCTCTGGAGACAGAGATAGATATAGACAGATATAGATACAGAATATATATATTTTCTGACACAAAGATGTTTCGTCCAAAAATTCCCAGTTAGTTTTACTGAAGAAACAGAACTAAAATACCATAGATTTAAGGCATCCAGGAAACAGAAAATGAAATATTTTAAATAATTGAAACTGGCGCCATATGCCATATGCCTTTCACTGTCTTTTGATTTTTGTGTTACCACATGGAAAACATGTATTTGCACATAAAAGCTTGTGAAAAGAAACTGGGCAATTTTTGTAAGCCTCTGTAGAATATTGTCTTAAAGGAATCCAACAAATACAGTTGCTTGCAGAAATATAACATCTCCTTTAATCCTTTATTCAAATATCTCAACTTTCTTATTCCTATTTTCACTGTTGCGAGCTAGATTCTGAAGCTCTATTCCTTGCTGTATCATGCCATCAGTTTTTTAAGCAGAACTCTTTTGTGGTATCCTCAGTTTCTATTCTATCGTTACCCAGACAAAACTTTCCTTGACTTTATAATTTGGCCCTGCATTTTGGGATCAGTTTTAACCAAAGCAGGTATGCTGCTAAAACAGACTCCAATTTCCTGGTGCAATTTCTGAGAGCCAAACAGTATCATTTAAAATGTGCTTCTTTATGGTGGATCAATGCAGAGCTGCATGACCCTAGGAGAATTTATCTGTAGGGGTTTTACTTCAGGGTGCATAATCTCCAACACCATGGCACACAGGGCTGGTGTGCACACTGATCTATTTGTTTAGATAGTGCATCCTGCCCTCCACACCTCAAGCCCATCTATGTCTGTGGGCCAGTGCAAAATGGATGTGAGGTAACAAAGAGTTCTCTTTTCCCCAGTGCTCTTATAGGTCCTGTTTGCAAAATGCTGCTGCTCAGGTCAATTTGTGGGCTCTGGATTGGTTCCTATGATTTTAATCTCTGCTCAGATTTCAACTCTGAACTAAACTGGGTATCTTCCAAATTTCTCTGATCTTTAGCTTTTCTTTTTTACTCAGCTAAATTTTCCATGAACAGTACCCATCCAGGGATGTCGGTTACTATGGAAGAAGGGATGGGGGCAGTTGTTCACTCCCCGCCCTGACTTTCCAGAGGTCTATATGCTTCATTTCCCCCAACTTTGTGGGATATAATATAGTCACAGATAATATTCTGTATGTTGACACAACTTTGCCCCCCACTATTTCCAATTTTTCAGAAATGACTTCCCTGCACTCATCTGTTTGTCATTCGCTGTTATCAAAGAGTGGGATTCCAAAAGAAGACAAGAGGGTCAGATTTCAAGTTTTATTTTAAATTAAGCTCACATACATAACTCAAAAGCATCACAATTGGAGTCAAACTCCTTTTGAGAGTTAGTCCTTAACTGTTGAAACACTGGACCATAAGAACTTAGGACTTGCCGTACTGCCTGAGACCCATGCTCCATCCATTCTAGGATTCTGTCGACAGTGGCCAGCATCAGATGCTTCATAGGAAGCTGCAAGAAACCCTGCCATAGGCAGATATGGGATAATCTACACAGGGAAATGTCTTGCCAGCCCCTAACAGTTATAGATTGGCATGAACCATGGACTATGAGGTTTTATATCCCTTTCAAAATTCTTCAATCCTTGGTGGAAAATTAGCAAACTGTGTACACAATGATATGCAATGTCCTACATCATCTCAATAACAGCTCAGCAATGCTAAAACATATTCCTAATTTACTTCAGTTTTACAATATCAGTTTAGCACATGCCTTTATTTACTACTTACGGTACTGGACAAGTGGATTAATAATGATATGTATATTTTATGAAATAAAATTTTAGGCAAATTGAAAGATACACAAATCTAGATCCAATATGTGTATGTAAAATCACCATTGGTAGGGGGTTGTGCAGTACGTGATGTACTGTGCCACCAGGAATTTGAAAAGGTGATGGATAAGGGGAGGATATCAAAAATGTAAGCAAACTCCACGGAAAAGGAATGCAAGGAGTTCAGCATTCCTCTTTTCACTTACAGTCATGGAAACGCTAATAACATTCTCTTTGTTGACATACTTTGCAGATCAGCATTGCCTTTCCTATATATACGATCACACATGGTACACTGAATTAGTCAACGACACTCTCACATCCCTTTGTTCTGCTAGCTGGGGAATAGAAGCACATTCTCTCCCCTGGCTCTCTGACACACCAGGCTAATGACACTATTGAGTCTCTTTAGTAGCCAGTCACTTACTAGGGACAGAGCTTACCACTCAAGCACTGCAGGCATGTTTCTCTACATCGTTCCTCACTCTCACTAAAATTATATTATCTTTTAAAATTGTCTGGTCCTATTTGAGTGAAAAACTAACCAAGCTAACTAGGATCTTTAAAGAGGGAAACCTAAACTGAGATGGATATAGTTACATATGTATTCCATCCACAGCCTTTTAGCTCTCATGGTAGTGTTCTTGGGATTTTACTGCCAGGCTTAAGGGAATATACGAGCCACCTGAAAACAGGATTTCATACCACATTTTTAGAGATGCATGGGTGTATGCAGGAAATGGAAATGTTGCCAGCAGGTGTGCCACAGTGAAATTGCAGAGAATGGAAAGATAGAGAAGAGCATTTCTATCATTTATACTATGTATGGTATTACAGAGATGGAAGTAAGGGAGAAACAGGGGCAGAAATAACTCTTTAACTGTACCCCAATCCTTACATTTGTGATGTTATACTCTTTTTCATTCCCTATTTATTAAGGAAACAAAATAGCTTTCATGTGAGTTCTGAGTTTGCATTTCATTTAATTGAAACTTTTTGGTGTGCGTTATTATAGACATTTTGAGGAGTGACATTGGTAGAGAATAAGTTCATCCTTTATATTTCAAAGTTAATTAAGAACTAGTATGCCTCCAATTTGCTGCAGCACATCAACCGTTTTGAACTACTTTTACAGACTCATTAATTATGGCACTCTAAGAGATTAGAAAGGTCCAATAATTTGGTCAGTATAATCTTAAGAGTCTGTTATACATTCCACATGCCTGTGGCTTCTAGTAATGTTAATGAGAATTTCAGGCACACAACAGTAACAGAGTAAACTCTTTGAGATGTATGGGCTCTTGATTCTCTCTTTGTCACGTCCTAAGTTAATATTACAGTCCTAATGCAATTAGTCTGTAAGACAAGGCTAGCACATGCTTTAGATTCATATAATATATCTCAGATGAGCCTTTTAAACAATCACACCATTCAGAAGGGAAGACCCGACTGAACAGCTTTGCAAATTCTTCTAAACTGTCTGTGTATTCATCTGTTTATCAATGTAGTGTTCATCATCAAAAAATTTGACCACTGAGATTCTTCTCACAAATTTTTCAAAGGGACCTCCACTTGTCCTCCATTTATGCATGCACAATTTGGACATCACTTTCCCACACAATTATTGTACACTCTTGCTTCTGCCTGGTATTTAAATGTGCAAAGCCCATTTGTACTCTGCTTGCATCTCATGCACCACTGGGGTTTGCATTTGATCATTTTCATACATAAGTGTTAGTCCTCAAACTTGTTTGCAAGCTTTTCTCTTTAATTTTAAAACTACAGCTATGGGCATGAATAAATATTTAAGTATTTTATATACAGACACTGAGTGGGTATGTCTACACTGCAATATAAGCCCAGGCTCAGTCTCAGGCTTGAGCCCAAACCCTGCTGCAGTCTATACACAAATCTCTCAGACTTGGGCTGAGACCTAGAATTCATGGACCATGTAGGGGTGGAGGGTCAAAGCCTATGTCAAAACATGAGCCAGAGTTCGAGCCTGTAGTGGGGTGAGCACCCGCTCCAGCTCTGAAGGGGTTGGAAAAGCCCTGCAGAGGGCTGGGGCTGGGGAAGGAAGCAAAACCATGGCTGATTGGGGAAAGTGGCTGCAGCTGGGGCCACGCCCCAAACGGGCCTTATAAGAAGGCCAGGGCAGCCAGACGCTCAGGAGTCTCTCTTTGCTTGTAGAGAGAGAAGGGCCTGGCTGCTAGGGAGCAGAGCAGAGCAGAGCAGAGCAGAGCAGAGCAGAGAGGGGGAAGGCTAGAGGAGGTCCAGCCTGGAAAACCCCCAGGCTGTAGGCCTAGCTGAGGGCCTATGACCAGTACTGGGGCTGCAGTGGGGCAGCCCAGCTATAGAGAAGGGCAGCAGGTCCAACCTAACCTTGCCTGTGATGAGTCTGCCCCAGGGAGTGGGGCTAGATGGTGACTGGCAGTAGCCTTACACTGAGGTGAGGTGGGTGGGGGTTCCCCTGGGTGGGGACACCCAGAGTGTGAGGGTACTACCATGGGGGCAGCAACCTGGAGAAAGGGGCACTGGGGTCCTGGGAGGGACATGACCACCAGTGATAAGGTGGATCACCAGCCTGCAGGGGGTGTTCCAGGCTGCTGGAAGAGCTAATTCCCATGGCTGACCAGCAGGAGGTGCTGCAGGGGTGAGTCCACTCCCTTACAGAGCCCTATTGCTTCACAGTGTAGATGCAGCCCCTTTTGACTCATGTTCTGGGAGTCTGCCAACTTTCTTTATCCCAATAATCTCCAGTCAATACAACTGAAAATGGAAGCTGTCCCCATCCCCATGGTATATAGCAGCATTAGGTCACTGAGTCAGTGTTAATCCTTCTATTGTCTTCTGACCACCAAGCTGCTTCATAGGCATGGTTGTGGGAGCACAGACAGATTCTGGTGAATTTCTGGTGCGAAGCCAGCAAAACTGTAGACTTTAGCAAAAGTGCCAGGAATAACCACTGTCACATTGTCTGGAGTGGCTCAGGAACATGAGTGCCAAAAAAACAGGGTAGACACCCCAAACTGATTGCATGTTCTATAATTAGATGTCACCAACCCAATAACAGATGTAAACTCCTGAAGCACTATATCAGTCTGACCAGGGCATCACACCTTGGGCATTTCAGTCTATCCTGCCAACCATAGAATCATAAAATATTAGGGCTGGAAGAGACTTCAGGAGGTCATCTAGTCCAATCCCCTGGTCAAAGAAGGACCAACACCAACTAAATCATCCCAGCCAGTGCTTTGTCAAGCCTTAAACCTCTAAGGATGGAAATTCCACCACCTCTCTAGGTAACCCATTCCAGTGCTTCACCACCCTCCTAGTGAAATAGTGTTTCCTAATATCCAACCTAGACCTCCTCCCTGCAACTTGAGACCATTGCTTCTTGTTCTGTCATTTTCCACCACTGAGAACAGCTTAGCTCCATCCTCTTTGGCAAGATGGACTTAGTGATGGTTGGTTACTATACACCAAAGATCACAAAATATTCAGGTTGCTCCCAGTTCTAAGAGACCAGTCACTTACCCCAGGTCAATTTGTACCCTAAATCTCTCACCTAAGACAATGCTTGTAACCATTCCTGTAATAAACTGACCATTTTATGAGGAGTTTGACCAGCTGCTGGGCACTGCACCCAGCACAGAGCCAACTTTGGTGCATGGCAACCCAGTCAGCTGGCATGGTGCTCAACTGGTCCCTGAATCCAGCATAAGAGCCAGCAGCATGTTCCAAATGAAGACCATAAATACACTCTGTCCGAGACTGATCCCAGGATCAGCAGCAAATTCCAGATCTATACTCTGAGGAGCCTGTAGCAACTCAGAGGAGACAGAAGCTGCCACTGAGCCTGGTAAGTTTCTGACTCCAATTTAAAGTTTATTTCTATAGTAAAGGGAGGGATTTCTGAGAAGCCCCAGCTAACAGAATGTATCAGCTAATGGTGGATTTTATCCCAACCCCTTGAGTCCCCCATCTCTCTTCACCCCACCAGGTGGAGTTCAAAATGGTGACTGGGAAATGCAAACAGTAATATTTTTACTGGAAAGGCACAGATTTTTGCTAGGGTCATTCCTGTTTTCCTAAGGCCTTGTCTACACTACAAGACTATTTCGAATCAACTTAGTTCGAATTTGTGGATTCGACCTTATGAAGTCGAATTTGTGTATCCATACTAAATACACTAATTCGAATTTCTGAGTCCACATTCACGGGGCCAGCGTCGACTTTGGAAGCGGTGCACTGTGGGAAGCTATCCCACAGTTCCCGCAGTCCCCGCTGCCCATTGGAATGCTGGGTAGAGCCCCCAATGCCTGCTGGGGGGAGAAATGTGTCGAGGGTGGTTTTGGGTAAGTGTCGTCATTGAACCGTCAATCACAACCTCCCTCCCTCCCTCCTTGAAAGCGCCTGCGGGCAATCTGTTCGTGCACTTTTCTGGTCAGTGACAGCGTGGACGCCACAGCACTGCAAGCATGGAGCCTGCTGCGATCATTGCCGTTTTCTCCTCCTCGCACTTTATCGTCCACCTCTTCCACAGTCAGCTGCTGAGAAATTGGGCTACTTTTCAATGGTGCTGCAAGCACTGGGGGGACCATAGGGGATGTTTTGCAAACATCAACGTCGGGTGGCCGGGCAAGGTTCATGATGCGTGTGTTTTCAGGAACTGTGGGCTGCTCAGATGCCTGCAGGAAGGTAGTTTCTTCCCGGACCACGAAATAACTGTTGTGGATGTGCAGATGCCTATAGTCATCCTCGGGGACCCAGCCTGCCCGCTAATGCACTTGCTCATGAAGCCCTATACAGGCGCCTGGGACAGCGACAAGGAACTCTTCAAATACCAGCGAGCAGCGAGCAGCGTGACCTGTGACTGTTCAGTTTCTTTACAGAGAAGCTGAACCTGCCCCTGTTTCTTTACCCAGTTACTGTTGACTCTCCTCTTCGGTTACATACCCCATTCACCCCGTTTCCCCCACTTCCAACACACGTGTAAAAATAAAATACATGTCCCATTGTTACTTAAGAAAGGTTTCTTTATTCATGACTTTGCGTTAAAGGGTTGAAACTGGGAGGCAGACTGTGCTGGGTAGGGTGTGCGGTGATGTAAAGACCGCCTCTAAACTCAAGGAATGACAGGCTCCTGCTCCTAGAGCAGTCCGCAGTGCCGGAATGCTTCTTTCAATGGAGCCTGCCATCC
Source organism: Mauremys mutica (assembly GCF_020497125.1). Classification (NCBI taxonomy): domain Eukaryota; kingdom Metazoa; phylum Chordata; order Testudines; family Geoemydidae; genus Mauremys; species Mauremys mutica. The sequence goes on from NC_059073.1 coordinate 270,160,770, forward strand.
CTCTTTATGGAATTCTGTGTGCGGGCGGATATGTGACCTTGTGGTGGAGGAGGACGGATACAGATTCCTCAGCTGCGTGACTCAGCGGTCCAGGACAAGGACCGCTGTATAAGATCTGTAACCGCCCTCCCCCGCTGCAAAGTCACATCTCCCCCGCCCACACAGATCCTGGAAACCACCTCCCATACCGACCAGGGTGCCTACTGACTGCACTGTGTGTGTGACCCGCTGCTGATCCTGCCCCCGTGTCTGTACCCTGGGAAAGGTGACTGTCCTATGCAATTAACCACCCCCTTCCCCACGCCCCCCATTCAAACACAGTCTTCTTTGAAAAAACATAACGGAAACAGTAATTAACAGCAAAGCATTTTTATTAATGAAGTAGACAGTTAGGGGATGGGACTGGGATTGGGACTACTGTGAGTCTGGAAGTGAAGGACTTCGGCAAATGTAGGGTATGAGAGCTTTTGGGTACTTGAGCACTGTGCTGTGGTGCAGTGACAGTATTCATGTCCCCGGCCGCCCCTCCTCCTGATTATTTTCGGTGAGGGGGGTATGGGACTTTGTGGCGGGGGAGTGCGGTTGCAGATACACTGCAGGGTGTCTCTGTCCTCCTGCGGTCCTGCAGAACATCCACAAGGCGCCTGAGCGTGTCCGTTTGCTCCCTCACTAGTCCAAGCATTGTTTCAGTCGCCTGCTTGTCTTCCTCACGCCACCTCTCCTCCCGTTCGCTGTGTGAGCGCTGGCACAGAGAGACGGTCTCCCTCCACTGGCTCTGCTGGTCCGCCTCTGCTAGGTAGCAGCCCATATGTTCCTCGAACATCTTGTCCCTTGTCTTTTTCTTTCGCCGCCTAATCTTTGCAAGCCTCTGCAATGGGGATGCTGTGTCAGGTCTGGAGACAGTGGAAGCTGTGAGATGGGAAACAGGGAGTGAATTCCTTGCAAAGATACATTTTTGCGAACAATTAACTGAGTCTAGGCTGTCTCTGTGAATTCTGGGTTGAGACCCCTGTGCCTGCTGGGGCACAAATCATTTTCACGGTGGATTCTGGGTAAATGTCGCCAGTCATTCCTTCCTCCGGGAAAGCAACGGCAGACAATCATTTTGAGCACGTTTTCCATGAATTGCCCTGGCATATGCCATAGCATGGCAACCATGGAGCCTGTTTTGGATTTTGTGTATGTCACCGTATGTGTACTAGATGCCGCTGACAGAGGCGGGCCAGCAGCGCTGCACAGGAGCATGCTTTTGCTTTTGCATGACAGCAGCGATGGTTACCAGGCATACTGCAGCGTCTACCATACCATGAATTGGTAAGAAGACGGTAATAAGATGGTCATGGTTACCTGTCATGGTTACCTGTCCTTTTGCACTGCACCACTGCACCATTTGGTGCTGTCATAAGTGCCCCTGGCCGATCAGCCAGGGGCGCAAAAGCCAAAATTGGGAATGACTCCCTGAGTGGTGCACTGTGGGATAGCTCCCAGAGCTACTAAGTTCAATTTGCATCCACACCTAGCCTAATTCGAGCTAGCCATGTCGAATTTAGCGTTACTCCACCTGTCGGGGTGGAGTACCAAATTCGAACTAAAGAGCCCTCTAGTTCGAATTAAATGGCTTCCTGGTGTGGACGGTTGAGCGGTTAGTTCGAATTAACGCTGCTAAATTCGAATTAAAGGCCTAGTGTAGACCAGGCCTAAGAGTAATAATGGCATTAAGTTTACCACTAGGTAATCACTCAGTGGCTATGGAGCTGCATGGAGACAGTGAACTCAGTGTCTTTGGGTAAATGTGTTCTATTTCCAAATCCAGTCCATTTCTGTTCAAGGCAGTCCCTGGGTGACAAAATCATTTGTCCCAAGCACTGCTGGGGTGTCAATTTTTGCTGTGGAGTTGAGTGTTTGCATGCAGCCATAATCGGGTAAGCCATGTGGAAGCTAACACAGCATCCTGTTAATTCCCTCCTAGATTCTGATTCAGTCTCGGGTGTTGATAGCCGCAAACGTTTCCTGACATAGGAACTCCAGATAATCACACAGTGGGGAAGGGTGTATTTTCACCTCTGTAGCTGACCAGACCATGCCATTTACAGATGCACTATTCAGTCACTATACATTTCAATATTTCATCCATGTATGCCACAGGTTTCCCAGCAGCAGCTTGGAATACCATCTTTCTTTGCTAATAGGGCACCACAAGAACAGTTATTTCCTCCAAAATGTGAAAGGTCTGAAATGATGGAAAATGCCTTTTGTAGTAAGGCCACTTGCTGCTCGCCCCCACCCACTCCCCACAATGCAAGTAGTCATGCAAGTGTTAGAAAACAGAAACAGCTTGTAATTTAACTTACTGTCTCTGCCCTTCTGCAATTAACCAGGCCGTGTCCAGGAAGAGTCTGTGGACTTAATCATCCCTTTAACAACATATTGGGGTTCAATTTTGAAATGTAACATTTTATCTCCTTGAAATTCCACAAGAATTAATTCTGTGCTCCTCCACTGAGCAATCTGAGACAATAAACCTCTGTTTCTTGTCCTATTTTAGGCCTCTCAACCTCTAATGCAGGGCCGGCACCAGCATTCCAAGCAGGTGCTTGGGGCGGCAATCTGCAAGGGGCGGCAGTCCATGTGTTTTTGGCCCCAAGCAGCGCACCGAATTGCTGCCGCGGATGGTGGGGGCAGTCCGTGTGCCGTTAGAGCGGCATGCGCGTTTTCGCGGCGGTGGCAATTCAGCTACAGCTTCTATGTTCAGCTGTCCGCGGCGGCGCAGCTTCTGTCTTTCGGCTTCTGTCTTCTGAAGACGGAAGCTGCCACCGAATTGCCGCTGTCTCAGAAAGGCACGTGCCGCCCTAATGGCACACGGACTGCGCCCACCGTCAGCGGTGGCAATTCGGCGCACTGCTTGGGGTGGCAAAAACAGTAGAGCCGGCCCTGCTCTAATGGCAGCCGTACAGCCACAACCTGACACCTGGCCAGACATACCTTCACAGACCATGCCAAGAGGAATTGTTTCTGTGATGAAACTATAGCTGAAGTTCTTGAGAGTGTGGACAGGCAGGTCCAGTACTGGAAGATGAGGGACTTAAAACTGTATAAATGGCTTCCAGGAAGCAGGAGGAAAGTCTGAGGGTTGCTGCGGAGCTGGACACAGGATTTCAGGGTAGAAGCAGGCACTTACGCTGGAGTTTCTGGAACAGGAATGGCAGCTAAGGGAGAAGGACAGAGCTCAACAGAGAGAACTGTTTGAGTGACTCATCTCCATCATGGCTGGAAGAGTACTGACTTCTGCTGCCTCTCCCACACCACACCTGGTTCCTCTGCAACATACTCTATCCAGAAGTAGCTTGTACAACTCCATATCTGGATTTCCCATGCAATCAGGCCCCATGAGTGATTGGGCAGGGCAACTAAGCCCCATGCAGCCTTCCGTCTTGAACCACCTCTCCTGTAGATACCTCCACCCCCAGCACCGAGTGCACAGAAAATAGAACCAGGGGATATGTAGCGATGGGGGGTTGTGTTGTGATTGTACTGTTCCTGCACTTTAAAAAAAATGTTTTGTGTTACTTGACTTTGGGTGTTGTAATGGCAGCTGGGCTGGAAGACAATGGGTGACTGTTGTACTGTTATAACACATTTACAAATAAAGCCTTTTATGTCATCAAGAAAGTTTATTGCTAACATTGCATCTTATCATACAATCATGATCTGAGATAATAAAGCTAAACACATGATAAGCGTTACTAAGGATTACCCCTGCCCCCCACTTCAGTATTCATCATGTCATTCATAAGTACATTGCATGGCAATCAACCCCCCAACCTTCCCCAGCACTGAACCCTCCCCTCCTCTGATTAATTAGTCCCTTCCCCACCACAAGCACATTCTTACAGGTACTATTCTCCCTCTTCCATTCAGCTAAGCATGTTATGGACTAGAACAGGGAACGGCAACCTTTGGCACACGGCCCGCCAGGGTAAGCCCTCTGGCAGGCCGGGCCGGTTTGTTTACCTGTTGCGTCCACAGGTTCGGCCAATCACAGCTCCCACTGGCTGCGGTTTGCCATTCCAGGTCAATGGGGGCTGCAGGAAGCAGCGTGGGCCAAGGGATGTGCTGGCCACCACTTCCCGCAGCCCCATTTGGCCTGGAACAGCGAACTACGGCCAGTGGGAGCTGTGATCGTCCAAACCAGTGGCTGCGTCAGGTAAACAAACTGGCCCGGCCTGCCCGGGGGCTTACCCTGGTGGGCCACGGGCCAAAGGTTGCCGATCCCTGGACTAGAATGTAGGCTGTCTGGCCTAGTAGTCAGAACAAGAGTCTGCTCTAGTGAGCAGAACAGGCTTCCAGGTTGGGGAAGGAAGCCAGGAGGCAGCACCAGAGTCAATGCCAGTTAGCAGAGCCAGAGGTCAGGCCAGAGGCAGGCATAAAGCAGGGTCCAATACAGCCACAACAGGGAACCATCCTGCTGTTCAGACAAACTTCCTTTTCCTCCTGCAGGCCTAAATAGAGTGGTTGGACCAATCACTGGAGCCAGGCGATCCTCCAATCAGAGCTCTAATGGGTGGTGCCTTGTCTGGGGCTATAGCCCTGGTAGCCTTTAGCCCCTATGCTTTGGTAGCCATAGGGTAGAGACCAGGATGTGGCAGCTATCTGGGTCCTCCTAGGCTTGGGTTCAAGACATGGAACATTACAGTGCAAGTCCATAGTGTGGCAATGCAAAGTATCCCTGACTTCCGTTGCCTGGGTGAATCCAGCTCCAGCTGTGATAGGTGTACTTTCTGGCTGAGCATACAGATTCAGCAGCCACTTGCTGTCACAGGTCTATTCACAGGGGAAGGGCTCCTTCTGGCTTCATAAAACTCATGAAGCATGCAGCAAGCCACAGAGAGCATTAATGACACTGGCACCCAAACAGATCTGTAGACATCTCCCATGTGATTTCAATCTGCCCACATCACATTCTACACCTGCTGGGAGTGTAATTAGCAGGGCCTCTGAAATCAGAGTACGGTTTCATAAGCCAAGACAAAAGTGAGTACGCAGGTTCCCCCGTAATAACAGTGGGGAACAGTAACTCCATTTATGACAACGTCATTTGGTGGAAATAGAGTCCCAGCCTGTCCATGAATATAGACTCCTGATCAGTGAAAAACCCTTGAATCATGAACTTTCCTAGGGCAGCCCACGTTGACATTCATAAATCACCCTCTGTGGTCCACAAAGGCCTGCATAAAATGGAGTAGTACCCTTTGTGGTTTATGTCCTCGTGTGATCCATGATGAGGGCACATGAGTCCCATCAATGGTCTTGATGCATTCTCTCTAAGACAGCAATTATTTCAGGAATATTAATGCCCTCCACCTTGGGGTAAACTACATGCCTGATTGCCTCAGAAACTTCCACCACCATTTTACCCAGGGTCAATTTCCCAACACCAAACTGGTTGCCAATGGACCTCTAGCAGTCTGGAGTAGCTGGCTTCCAGACAGTTATAGCAACCTGCTTCTGGACTGGCCAGGATGACCTCACGTGTGTCTTTACACTGGATGGTTGGGGCAAGCTGCTCACAGAGCTCCGAAATGGAGCTTTCTTCATGCAGAAGCTCGGGACCCATTGCTGATCATCTCAGCTCTGCCTGACAGGGTGATCCCACCAGTTTGTGCTTGTGGCCCTGCACCAGAAGCGCTGGTCTACATAGGTGACATCAGCTACTATGATGACTATACGGAGCAGCATCAGCCAGTGTGAAGCTCTGCCCATTTCCTGACACAGTAAAAGTGCAAACAAGAGAACTCCTTGAAAAGGGGTCTCCTCCATGTCACTCAGCAGGATGTGTTAGCAGGCTGTTCAACTTCCTGTAAAATGGAGGGTGACCAGTAAAGTTTTTCTGCAGTGCACCACAAACAAAAGGCTATAGAGCCGCCACATTTTGAGGTGCTCAAGAGCATCTGGGATACATTTGGTTTGACTTGGGTCTGTGTGCTGCAGTGGAGACCCCAGAGTCCCAGGTTCAAGCCTGGGTTAGAGAATTAACATGTTGTTAAGAATTAGTGTAGACACTAAAGCCCCAGGTTCTCTAACATGGGTCAGCTGACTCAAGTTCCACTAACTCTGGGCTTACATTGGAATGTAGACATGCCCAGAGAGACCAACCTCCAGAGCATCCTGTAGGGCAGGAAAGCCTAGTGTGGGAATCTCACCGGGGATTAGGCACTGAGCAGTATGGCAGCATCAGGATTTAGACAGCTTTGTTGTTACCCACTGTCAGACATTTAGGTATCCGGGGGACTTTCTCAGTGGAAACTTAGGTTAAGTAGCTGCTGAGCTGGGGTTTTGAGGGTCTCAGTTTTGGGTTTAGGCATCTAATGTAGCAATTAGTCACCTAAAGCCCTCTGTGGTTCTAGCCTTAAGATCTAGGTCACTTTTGAAAGTGAGACTTAGGCTCCTAAACTAATTAGGCATTGCAATGCTATGAGGAACAATGCCAAAATACCTTCAAAAATCTGGGCTGAATCACAAACTCATCATTTGACAGTACAAATACTAATGAGCATGACCCTAGGAAAGATGATATAAAACAGTAATAACTACTGTAATGCCATTGCTTTTCTTTTTACCTGGACAAACATCTTGTAAAGTGAAACACCCAAATTGCCACATTGTATTGCAATTTAGGGAGGAACCTGTGATTACATTGCAATCTGGGTACAGTTGCTCTCTATTTCCAACTTACTGAAGAAAGGCATTAAGAATGAATATCCTGGTCAAGTCAACAGCTTGAGTAAAGGGCATTTGAAAGGTTACCACTTCCTTGGGTGTTACTCTAAGTGATGTTAAACCATGTTAATTAGAGAAACCTCCTATACATTGAGGAAGCTTTTCAGTAGCTCTTGATTCTACTGTTTTCGAAAAATAAGTTTTCCAGCCGATGGCAATTTCTGGAGCTAGGCATCTGTTATACACAACTGGAAATTCAGTTTTCTGTTTTCTTTCCTCCTTCTGCTATCCCATTTCCTTCCTGGCCACAGTTCGATAAGTGAAGCAGCAACTGGGAGTGTTAAAACTGTTACTGGGCCACTATAAAACAGTTGTTACTGCATTATCATCAGAAATGCTTTAAACCCAATTAATAGGGAATGTCTCTAAAAAGTACCATTATCTCTTAAAAACCGTTTTACTCACTTATGCCAAACAGCTCATAAATAACAGAGACCGAAAAGGAAATCTCTGTTGTAAATTGCCCTGAAGTCTGAAGAGTGTCCAAGCGGAGGTGCCATATTTCAACATTGAGCTGTTGAAAAATAAGCCTATGTTCAGCATAAAAGCACCATGGAATGAATCATGATTTCATTTTGATATGAGTGAGGGTGGAGATGGAAGACTTTGGCCAGATTAGTGTTGTTACAGACACACAAGGGAATCAGGGAGTCTTGCATTAAACAAGCAGATTTCAATTTTTGTTTATTGCTGATTCAAAGACATTGTTAAAATAAGGCACAGAGAAAAAAGCAAAAAGAGATACATAAATACATGTAAAGTTATATAGGTAAGTGATGTAAACAGGCAGGAACACACAGATAATTATGACCCATTGTTACACTGAGAGTTGCCAGTCCAGACAGTAGATAGTGTAATAAATCAATCTGTAAACAAGTAAAATAGCAGATGAATCTGTGTATGTAAGTGATTGCTGTGATATACATATGAGTAAGCACTTAAGATGTCAGACTTCCCTGGAAAACCAGGCTCATTTTGGTGTTTGTGTTTTAGTTTGGGGCAAGTGTTTGATTCTACTGTTTTTATACTGTTTTATACGCTTACGTGCTCCAAGTGGTAAGGCCCAAACATCCTGACAATGGTCCTGGGATTGCCAGATTCAAGCTGAAGATTATTCTGTGTCTTGTATTACTTATGTCTTGTCTAGCCACATCTTAAATAAATGCTTGTCTTGATGAGCTTGATATGGTGAGAGCAATTACCAGAGGAGTCTAAGGATTGTTAACGTGAATCAAACGAATGAACCCTCTCATCCAGTATTCTATCTCTGACAATGTCTAGTACCAGATGTTCCAGATAAGAGTGCAATAAACTCTACAGTGCAGTGGATCTCAACCAGGGGTCTGGAGCCCACGTGAGCAGGTTTCAGCGGGTCCACCAAGCATGGCCGGCGTGAGACTCGCTAGGGACCAGGGCAGAAAGCCGAATCCTTAGGCAGGGCCGCCCAGAGGATTCCGGGGGCCCGGGGTCTTCGGCGGCGGAGGGCCCTTCCGTTCCAGGACCCGCCACCAAAGTGTCCCGAAGACCCGCGGCGGGGGCCCCCTGCTGCCGAATTACCGCCGAAGACCGAGCTGCACTTCGGCGGCGGGTCCCGCTCCGTCTTCGGCGGTAATTTGCCAGCGGGGGGGTCCTTCCGCCCGGAGCGGAAGGACTCCCCGCCTGCGAAGACCGGGAGTGAAGAAGCTCCTGCGCCCGGCCCCGCAAGAGTTTTCCGGGGCCCCCGAAGCGAGTGAGGGACCCCGCTCCAGGGGCCCTGAAAAACTGTCGGGGGGGCCCCTGTGGGGCTCGGGGCCTGGGGCAAATTGCCCCTCTTGCCCCCCCCTCTGGGCGGCCCTGTCCTTAGGACTGCACACTGAGGCCGCAAGTCCCACCACCTGGGACTGAAGCCAAAGCCTGAGCAACTTAATTTCGCGGTGCCCCTGTGACATGGGGCCCCAGGCAATTGCCCTGCTTGCTAACCTCTAACACTGGCCCTGGCTTTTATATACAGAAAAGCAGTTGTTTTGGCATAGCTGGTCCATGGAGTTTTTATAGTATGTTGGGGAGGGTCTCAGAAAGAAAAAGGTTGAGAACCCCAGCTATAGTGGACAAATATAGAATGATGGCTGTCATTCTGGCTTCAACTATACTGCACACTTAACCTGGGTGATTGACACAGGTCAGCCTAGCCTGGGTGTGAGTGCCCACACTGCAAAGCCAAATCCATGTTACTGTGTGCTTACTGGTTCTATACTCACCCCGTCCGGGGGCATATCCCATTGTTTTTGTGTTGAGATGCTCTAGGATTCTTTCCCTGTCAATTATGGGATAACTTACCTGTTCATCACGAGAACTGTGGGAAGGCCATTGGAGGACTATCAGTGTGTGAGTGACTTAGCCTGCGTCTTCACTGCAAAATGGGCTGGTTCCAGCATGAGTTAAAGCAGAGGCTATGTTCTACCCACAACCTCAGTCAGGTAAACTAGCCTGGGTATAAAACACCTGCAAACCTGGGTCAAAGACTTTTCTGTGTGCACAAAAGAGGGAGTGAAGGCTAAACCCCAAGTAAGACCCTGCTCAATTGTGCAGTGTAGGCACCCTCAGAGGTTGCCTTATGTCTTGAAGCATGATAGTGTTTATACCTTCTATTTTTTCCCCTTATCTAATATAATTATGGATGTTCTCATTCACGTTTTGAAAGACATTAAGCTACATTATTCTTAAAGGAGCCAAGGATATTTATCAGAATACAGGATACTGGGTTTTTATCAAACTGTGTACTGAAGGCCTTTTGCTATTGTGTATAAGTTTGGGGTCTGTGAGCAATTCCAAAAAATATGTGTATGTGGGTAACCCATTTGCCTGAAACCATTCTAACAAATACTGGCTATGTTTAGCTTCATGTTGTTTGGGATAACTGGTATGGAGAAGAAATGAGTGATTATTTCCCATTGATAGAAAGATACATGAAAAATTTCAGCAGCTTCGTTAACTTCTCCTGTTTTAGCCTTTGGGTGTAGGACTGTACATTTTTAGTGAACTATCTCTCTGAGTTTCTTGGATTTTTTACTCCCACTCAATCGTTTAGCATTTTGGCTCTATCTTTTTGCGTGTTGCTCCCCCTCCAATTTTGGCATGTTCTATAGAGTGGATCCCCGTTGAATTTGCACCAAATAGTTCCCAATAAACAAAGACATAAAGCAGCAGCACAGCCTGGAGAGAAGTCTACCATTTAATTGCTTCCTTTGCCAGTCAATTCCAAGTCAATTCTTTCTCTGTAATTTTGCACGAGATTGTTTTTAACTGGAATTACTGGAGCATTCTTGGTGCCATACTGCTCACTGCCTCCAGGGGTGATACCTACTGCAACACATTGCATTTGTTCTTATACAAATTCTTGTTGTTCAATGGAGAAAGAAATGAAAGTACAGCAAGCACTTCATGTCTGTGCAGCAGTGTGACTATTCTTCTCAGGTTAGGAGGTAGCCTTACCTCCAGAGTGACTTTCAGGAAGAACTCTTTTGATGAACAGCATCTCATTGACAAAGAACAGAGCAATAACAATAAAGCTGGTGAGAGTATTTATGTAAGTACTCTTTATAGCTGAAGAACTAGAAAAACCTGTAGAGCCTGTGGGATCATTATTCTTAGGCATGACATATAGGTGTGGCTGCAGAAGACTTTCGGTTGTATAGTTTCCATTCTTTTCTTTAGTCTTGTAAATATTTGCAACTGAGATTTGTCACAGATTAATGGCCTGTATGGCAAATAACACACAATTATAAAATTATAAAAATGAAATTCACATAAGTGATTTCTGATGGAGGGAAAATATATTATCAAAATAGCTAATTATAAAAAGGGAGAAGTCATTAAATGTGTCTGACATATAATTAGCTCTCACATAGGAATCCACCATTTTCATAGTCCCATGAAGCAGACTAAGGCAGAGAAAATTCAGCTTCTCTTACAAGACACTGAAAAATTGGAGTGTCAAAGTTGCTTTAATGTAAATGTTATTAATTGTTTTAAACATAATGTTTTGGTTACACTAACAGAACTATTTAGAAAATATATAATATTTATATTAAAACAATATAGAAACTTTCTGACGGGTCTGAACTTTCTCAGTTATAATCTGTCTCTTGACGTTCAGTATTGTGCTTGGTAGTATTGGGAAGTTATTTCATAAAGATGGTATTTCCCACAATGAAAAATAATAGTGTCATATTGTGAACAGAGGTACTAAAACAATACTAAATATATCATATGGTGAAATACTGCACAGAGGTATGAGCATTCTATACAACTCATTTTCGATTATGTTATAGACTGAGGCAGTAGTAATGCCAAGGGTTAAGGTTGCCTAACACTTTCCATCACAAGCCCCTGTTTTCAGTTGCTTTGGGCGGAAAGTTTCCATGCTGGGTATCTGCTGGAGGCCGAATTTTTATTTTAATGTTTCAGTTAAATTTGTTCAGCCATTTCCAATAATGTGGTTAGGGAAAATAGGTAGTTTCATCAAAGTTAATTACTTTTTACCCAACTATTACTTCAAAGAGCTCTAGAACTCTATGCATTTGATCAGGAATTTATAATCTAGCAGAGAGATAGTCCTGGGATCAGAGAACGTTTGTAGTTATTAGGCTTTACGAATTGTCATTTGTACTTGCTCACTTTACTGAGCTTTAGAGTCTAGCTAGTGTGCTTTAAATTCACACCCTAATTTACTCTGCACTAATTCCCCATGCAGATATGCCCTAGTTGCTAAAATCTCTGAAGATTCTATCTGCAGTGAACATGTTGCTCCTCCACAGACATCTTTAAATGCCAACTGCCCAGAGTGTTATCCCAGCCCCCAATAAGCTCCATACATGGTAAGTGTAGAGATCAGAGCTCAGGACAGCCAGTCTTAATTCCTGCATTTCCTAACTTCTGAGTACTTGGGTTTACAGCTAGACTGGGCAGGAAATGGTTTTCCCATCCCAGGAAAGTTTTTGAGATTTAAAATAAATGTCCCTTCCTGATTCAGGACCAAAAAAAAAACTGGACAATTTTTCAAGAATCAACAATCTGAATATAATTTTGGTTTGGGTCAACTGAAACACTTCATGCAGAAACTTTTGAAACTTTTTTTGTTTCAGTTTTGACTTTTAAAAACATTTTAAAACTATAATTAACTTAAATTTTAAAATGAAAATGCCATTTCAAACCAAAATGTTTTGAAAATGTTGAAATGGGACATTTAGACAATTACAAAACTTTTCCTCCCAATTTTTATTCCACAATTAATCAAAACCAACTGTTAAATATTTCACTGAAAAATTCCTGACTAGCTCTAGCTACAGCCTTAATGTTCTTATAACAAAGCTTTTTGCATGTATTTTTTTTTCTGAGAGAGATTTAGATAAAAATATGGATATACTCTTAGTAAGGACACAGACTGGGGTTTTTGATCTGTCCTCCATGCAGGGCAGTGCATAAATGCGCCATCCTAACAGAAGCACTGAGAAGCATTGTGTATCTGGGCCAAAGAAGTTGGGCCACCATAGGTATGTCTACATTGCAGTTAACCACCTGTGGGTGGCCCATGTCAGCTGACTCAAACTCATGGGCTCAGGCCACAGGGCTATAAAGCTGCAGTGTATACGTTTTGGCTCCAGCTGGAGCCCAAGCTCTGGAACCTTGCTAGGGGGAGGTTCCCAGATCCCAGGCTCCAGCCCAGGCCTGAACATCTACAGTGCAATTTTGCAGCCCCACAGCCCAAGCCTCATGAGCCTGAGTCAGCTGACATGGGCCACCCGCAGGTGTTTAATTGCAGTGTAGACATATAGTATGTGATGTCTGAGTCAGACCAGCACCATGAGAGCCAGCATATTGTAATCGTTAAAGCACAGGACAGGGAGCTAGGAGACCACTTTTCTGTCACAGGCTCTGCTGGATCTGGCTTTGTAACCTTGGGCTTCCCCTCTGTGTTTTGCAATTTTCCCATTTGTAAAATCAAATAATAATATCTGTCTCCCTGGGGTGTTGTGAGATTTATTTCATGGCAGTTAGTTAAAGCACTTGGAGGTCCTTGGATGGAATGCACTTTAGAAATGCAAAGAATTATTTTCCATAGAGGAATATGGTGACTTATATCCCTGGTTTCTAATACATTTGTGAACTGGGAGGTGGGAAGGGGATCATGTTCCTGATGCTTGTGTAAATTGGGATCCTGGTATCTTATTGCTTTCCGTGGGAGTCTGAGATGGTCCTAGGACTTTGCCAAGTTCCTGTAACTCATCGCTTTCTGTACTCTGTGAGGTGGAGTTCCCCTGCTCTGGCTGCCAAAGCCTGGATTCTGTTTCACAGCCCCGAGGACGGTGTAAAATGTCACTTACTCACTAGGAGGCTGCTAGGCTAACTGCTGCAAAGAGGATTTCAGATTTGTGTTTGGCTTGAATTGGAATTCAGCTGCTAACACACACATGCACGTTTGGCATCGTTCCAGTCTTTAGCAAAGAAAAGGGACATAAGCCACTTACAATTCACTGTGCCCGGCATGCTATGTTTCATTCTCCTTTCAGATAGAATGGGTACTATCTGGAGTCAATCTTGCTCAAAAAAGGTATGATAGTATATTACATTATATTTTCTTCTGATATGGGGGCTACAATTTGTATAATGCTGACAAGACTGGCAGTGACTTTGCAAAAATCATCCACATATTGCTAGTTGTGCTTGGAACAGGCAGGTGTAATCCTGTGAAGATAAATATAATCCAGTTACTGGCACTGATTTCTTTAACGTCTTATCAAACTCCCTGTTGTAGCAACAGTCTTATGCTGTTTTTCCATTCTGCTTAACCAGCAGATGACTCAGTCTACAGACCAAGATAATGTAGTACAATTATAGCATTGAGAATGGTTTATGTGTGACTACTCAAAGCCCGTCTCAGCTCTGTTTATTGGCTACTAGCACACTAAGCTAAATTCAAGCTAAAAATTCCTAAAAATACCCCAGGGATGAATCATCCTTTTCAAAAAGGGTTCTGGAGAGTGTTTACCACTGAGATGGTAAGTCACAGGGTACTAGGCAAGCCAATTTCTGTACAGAAAGGGAGGAGAAAAGCTTGAGTCAGCCAAATGCTATGTTACAGCTTCTGCATTCACTGTCCGTTAAATGCTTATTATTATAAGGAAGTGCCCTCAGGCTTTTGCACTTAAAGATGGGCAGCTTATGTACATTTTTCAAAAGTATCTAAATGAATTAGGAGCCTAAATTACACTGACTTTCCACTGGATTTAGGTTCCCAAGTCACTTGGTCACTTTTGAAAATGTTACCCCTCAATCCATATTCAGGAACCTAACTAACTGGCCTGATTTTCAAAGAGGATAAGAGCTGTTTACTTCAATAACATCTGTGAGCTGAAAATCAGGCCACTTATTTAGGTATCTAACTTTGAATTTAGTTGCCTAACCTTAGGCACTAAAGTTTGAAATATTTGGCCTAAATCCATGACACAACAGATTATTTGAATTTCATATATCAGTTGTAAAATGGACTGAAGTGTTTCTGAAGGAAGGAGACTTCAAATCAAGTATTACCTCTTTCCTTTCAGAACTCAAAGGCTAGTACTCTCAACATTAAAAAAATAATAATGGTAAACGGTAAAGACAAATAAAATCTTGATGAATTTAACATTAACTTTTAAATCTATGCCCTAAAATAAACATCTGATAATCTAAGACAGATCTAGATTCCATATGCAGGGCCGGTGCTACCACTAAGGCGAACTAGGCGGTTGCCTAGGGTGCCAAGATTTGGGGGGCGCCAAAAACCGGTGCCCCCAATTTTTTTTTACAGCGTTCCTCCCCGAGCGCGCGGTCGCTGCTCCACTTCTCTGGCCTCCTAGGCTTGTGGTGCCAAACAACTGTTTGGCGCCGCAAGCCTGGGAGGGGAGGAGAATTAGAGCGGGGGCAGCGTGCTCGGGGAGGAGGCGGAGCAGAGGTGAGCTGGGATGGGGAGGTGCCGCACGGCTCCCCAGGGGGGGATGGGCGCCTCAGGGCAGACAGGGAAGCTGCCGTGATGGGGGGCACCTCAGAGTGGAGAGGCTGCCGCAGGGCTGGGGGTGAGTGGGGGCACAAGATGGAAGTTTCACCTAGGGCGCAAAACTTCCTTGCACCGGCCCTGTCCATATGGGTATGATACTCATCTCTCTCAAGCGTACTTCATTTCAAGGTATGGTGGTCATTTTAGTCCCAATGTTACCTATTTTCCACAGAGATTCGGTGTCCCAGCACATTTGTTGTTGAAAATTATTTTCACCAGAATTAAAGAATTAAGAAATTATAGAAAGAGCTATTATTATAGAAATTATAGAAAGAGCTATTCACACACTAAATGAATGGATTTCATAGCATTTTAAGCTTTCTGAATAAATGAATAATTATTCTCTGTCCCTCATTCTGTCTCTTTGGCACAGATTGCATCCCACTGTTGACTCTTGATAGTTTGAGAAATATAATGCTACTGATCAGAGAAATGTAAAGGGTCCAGTATAAAATACCTTGCAGGGATCCTGAATCAAGTGGTTGAACATAAAGAAGGTGCCCCAGGGACCATTTCCAGTATTCCTCTTTTAGCGTATCACCTTTCATTTGTGAGGCTGATGTCTGACATCACAACAGTGAGAAAGGAAACTAGATGCCTGCTGTATCAAATTAGAATCAAGAATGTATTTAATATAATTAATTTATGTTTGAAAAATAGCAGCTTGAAAGTCAGGATGCTGCAGGCTGCACAACTACTCGGAGGCCATGTTCTAGCACCATCCGGAGGCTGTGCAACTAAGATTAAACAGCAAGTTTAAAAAGACAGGCTGACCATTTTAATTAGCATATGCAGAATAGCACGAACTGAATCCTTTCACTCTGTGCACCTGCTTTACAAAGCTACATTCGTGACAATCATGCACTGCATCACCAGTCACTTCAGAAAAGACTATACTATTATTTATTTATTCTCTATTTAACAGAATTCAGTAAACCCTTATTTCTGAAAGGAAAAAAAACCTTGCCTTACACAAATCAGTATAATTACTGTTTAATCATAATCTCTTTGCTCTAATAATTTGGCAAACCCCTGTCTCTCTCTCACACACAATCATACTCTAAGAAGCAGGGTGAGGTTTGTCTTGGAACAGTGTTATAAATCTTTAAAAAATAGCCTATTAAAATGCTCACATTAGCTCTCACATCTCCAGTCAGATGGGAAGGTGTTATATAATATATGCCATAGCCCTGTTTGTACAGATGAATCTAGGGAATTGCCTGGTGGAAAGGCTTTTTTTGTGAAGAGTAAATGAAGATATCTTTAGATAATTGTCTGTGTTCGGGGCTCTTGTATATGCCCAAGGAATGTTTGCAATAGTAAAGCCACCTACTTGATTCCTCAAGAATCATAACCATGGGTGCACGAGCAGCACGCACATAAACATAGATGTATCTAATGCAATCCCCAGGCTCTCTGCGCCTGCGTTTTGTCAGAGATCCATTTGACATCATTCGAGGAGTGTATTTTGAAAGAGAGACCATAATGTAGCTGCACAAACTGTAATGCAAAATAAATAAGACTCCAGGCAGGCGTGTGCTTATGGCTACTGGGAGCTGTTTGTCAAACTACAAGTGTGTCTCAAATATGTCACTGGCTGTAAGGATGTTGCAGGACACCCAAATTGACCCCTGGGAGGCTGAAGACTTATTAAAGAGTCCAAGTAGATTAGGGGACAAGGAGTTGGGAGTAAGAGGCAAGTTGAAAATTTGAAGGTTCTTTACAGAGTTATGTTTTATTTCCTCCAGGAACAGAAAAAGGAGGCCAACAGATTTTGACCCTCACATAGCTTTTGTGCAAGGGAAGATCCAGCTTTTGGAATCAAAGAAACTCACAGTCCAGGGTGGCACCTGATTTTTGCTGAGTCAACAACTTACAGGACAGCCTCAGATTTAATGGAGGACTATATGGACTGTTATTGTCTATGTGCATCTATCATGTATAGAGAAGTGGAAATTAACAAGGTTTATGGAAAGAAGAGCGTGAGGGGTTGGATGCCCTGAATCCTAAATCTGACTCTGTCAAGGGCAGAAAAAGCAATTCTGACAGAAAAATACATGGTGGAAACAACACATTTTCCCCACTTTTTGCAAATCTGGCAACACTGATTATACACAGTCTTAACTGACACCTAACAATAGTTCACACTGCTTCTGATTATATCCTCTTGATCCTTTAAGCTGATTAGTAAAGATAGATGAACCTCTTAATAATTTTGCAAACATCGCTAACTAGCATTTGGATTTGTTGGAATTGCAATACTAGTTCAAGTTCACTATTTGCTGTAATTTAAACCAATGCTCTTCCTTCCCCTTCCCCCCAACAGATATACAATTAAACCAATATATTTTAGGTGACAATAAGCTTGTATTAGGTATTTTAAAAAAATAATTCAATTGTATATTTAGACTGAAACTCAGCAAAGTGCATGCTATGTGCAAAATTACAGGTACGGCCGAGTGCCTTATGTGTATGAATTTCTCAATTGCATGTGCATTTGTCATGCATTACAAAATTAAACTAATTTTAGCAACTGCATGCACAATTAGGCATGCAATTACACACAATTTTTTTGCTGAAAATCTAGCCTATAATGCATTGATTTTTTTCTCTTTCATCTCTGCACATTTTTTTCCACTATCTCAATATTTTTTTCTGTGTTTTGCTCCTCCTTCTACTGCCTCCATTTATCACTCACATTTTTCTCTGCTTCCCCTCTGCTCATTCCTACTGTCTGTCTTCAGCAGAATGCAAATAAGGTAACAGTCAAGTCAAATTTTTACAGATTCAAAATTCAGCACAAGGATGTTCTCCCAACCCTAAATACTTCAATTTGCATTAGGATCTATCACTTCCTCACAGGAGTGCATTAGCACTTTTTGTTTCTTACAGAAGACATCAGTGATTTCTGTGGCTGAAATACTAATGCAGACGTATGCCACGTTCTTTTTGTGCAACAGAATCAAACTGGGTCTAGTCTACTGGTACAATCTAATTCAATGGGACTCTTTCTATCTATTTCAATGGGAGTGAGACTGCGCTAGATATGGAAGGATGATGCACGTGAACAGTTGTTTATCGAGATGAGCATATGCTACTGAAATATCATCACATGCTGGGTGGTTTTATTTTTTTTCACACTCTTTGAGAATTAGAGTCACCCTATTGACCTTACAGGACTGGGGATAATTAAACAATCAAACAAACAGGACCTTGTTCTGACAAACTAAGCAATCATGGCAAGCAAATCATCAGGGTAGGATCATACATATGCACTGTTAAGGTGTCATCTTGACAACGTGTCTTTTTCGCTACAGTCATGTGTTTCACACTCTCAGCAGGTTTTAGAAGTAAAATACATGCATTTCATTGTTAGAATTCAAATGAAAGCTTGAAAAGCCATCTCCTCAGCCTTTTGCAGATTGGTATTAAGCAAAAACGCTGTTAATGCACAAAACCAAAACAGCACAGAAGAAGGTCAGTGTTGCAGATTTAAGAAAATGCTGATGATAACTCATTAAGGATAAAGCTAATGAAGATTTTAAATATTATCCTTGATGCAGCTGGTGCTATACACCTTTTTCAGCAGCTCAGCTTGGAAGTCAGGCACTCGGGTCTTGATTCCTCAAAACATATACGCAAATGCTTAGCGTTAAACATGTGCTTAAGATCATCTCTATTCATTAACACATTTCAGCATGTGATTAAATCTTATTAACTTAAGTGCAATTTAAGTGCTTTGTTGAACAGAGATTGACAGAAATATTTGAAGTCCAGCATGTGCTTTACAGGTTGCTGAATTGAGTCTTGAAAGCCTGATCTGACAGCCAATTTTGAGCATTGCCATTATCTTCCTGGAGAGTTGGATCAGACTGTGAATGACTAGCAAGGCTCAACACCCTCTGATTCATAGTCGGGGGTTCAAGGTCAGGTGTGAGGTACAGGAGATGGGTGGTATGGAAAATGTGATATATCATTAGCTAGGCAGATCCTGTATTGTGCATTAAGTCCATTAAAATCAGTGTCCTTCAATTAGATTTGAGTGCTGTGAAAGTGCTCAGACCTACAGTAAATAAAGTGCAATATATGCAAGTGTCAACAAAAAGGAAAAAAATAACCTGCTAGATTGTTGCACTGATTTTTCCCTAAGAAACCTGTTCTAAAGATGAAATTCACTTGATAGTGGAGGGCCCATTCAAGGCCCTTTGTGTCATGGAAAAGCCTATAGTACCAGAACAGCTGTGCAGAGCAGCCTATGCATATCTGGAAGATCTTCTATGCCTTGCTAAATGCATTTTCATAGGGAGAGACGTCTGGATCTGTACTTGAGCAGATCAAGTGGACACAAACTCCTGCAAAAGTATATAGCAGGGGTCGGCAACCTTTCAGAAGTGGTGTGCTGAATCTTCGTTTATTCACTCTAATTTAAGGTTTCACGTGCCAGTCATACATTTTAACATTTTTAGAAGGTCTCTTTCTAGAAGTCTATAATATATAACTAAACTATTGTTGTATGTAAAGTAAACAAGGTTTTTAAAATGTTTAAGAAGCTTCATTTAAAATGAAATTAAAATGCAGAGCCCCCTGGACCGGTGGCCAGGACCCGGGCAGTGTGAGTGCCACTGAAAATCAGCTTGTGTACTGCCTTCAGCACGTGTGCCATGGGTTACCTACCCCTGGTATACAGGGTGTGATCTTTATTTCAGCCTAGGAACTGGAATAGCAGTCATGGATGGGACAGTAGATGGGGAGGGCTCTCAGTTACTACAGAGAATTCTTTTCTAGGTAGCTGGTTGGTGGGTCTTGCCCACATGCTCAGGGTCTAACTGATTGCCATATTTGGGGCTGGGAAGGAATTTTCCCCTGGGTCATATTGGCAGAAACGCTGGAGGCGGTT
Source organism: Mauremys mutica (assembly GCF_020497125.1). Taxonomy (NCBI): domain Eukaryota; kingdom Metazoa; phylum Chordata; order Testudines; family Geoemydidae; genus Mauremys; species Mauremys mutica. Next base: position 270,180,518 of record NC_059073.1, read on the forward strand.
TCGCCTTCTTTTGCAGTATGGGGCACAGATCACTTGTAGGTTTAAACTAGTGTAGATGGTGGAATCTGTGTAACTTGAAGTCTTTAAACGATGATTTGAGGACTTCAGTAACTCAGCGAGAGGTCTATTACAGGAGTGGTTGGGTGAGATTCTGTGGCCTGCAATGTGCAGGAGGTCAGACTAGATGATCACAATGGTCCCTTCTGGCCTTAAAGTCTATGAGTCTGAGTCTATGAGTGGTTATGAAGCAGCTCTGTGTCCCACATGCACACGTTGTCTGCATTCACCCTGCACATGGTGATGGCCGGGGGGGGGGGAACATTTTGCCTCATATCTCAGAACTCCATATGAATAGCCTAGGAAAAGAGAGTGGAAGTAGCCAAATGGTACATGTTTATGTGTTAATGAGTCAGCGCACAAAATGGGGTACAACAAAAAAAGGAAAATGGAGAAGAAAGACTAACTAAGACAGGAGAAAGGAAGGAACCTGATACATTTAGTAGGAAGAAAATATGATATGATATGAAATAGATGTGTGATTTGTAATTGTTTAATAGGGAACTTATTCACAGGGGATTTTCAGGTTCAAGAATAAATACCAACCCTTGTTTTGACTGGCAATGCCTTTGGTTATCAATTTTCTTCCCTTTACTTTTTAGCAGCTCGGGATGTCAACCTGCCTATTCCAGTCATACCTCCTACTGTATTCAGATGCAGTTGTATCCAAGGTAAGACAGGCTGCAACGCACTTATTTCTACACACATTGCAATGCACTGGCAGCTCTCTAGTTGCTCTACTGGCAACAGGAGATTGAAACAGTTAATTGCAGTGATGGGAGCATAGTTGCTATTGAATTCATTTAATCTCTTTTTCTCTTTGCAAATTGCCCATGCACTGATGGTGATTTTCTCAAATGTATTTGTTATGCAGAATAATTCCACAGATAATAATAATAATTCCGCAAATAGTTCTCAGCCTATCGTGGAGCTGGGTGATTCACACAAAATATTTATTCATCAAATTTAGCCTTTTTTTCTCTGCTTGCAAATTGTTTGAACTGCTTATGATTGCTAAAAAATTGTTCATTGTTTGTTTATCCAAAAAAAGTTGAATGATATTAGTGCAGATATTGTTCAGAGTATACAATACTTTGAATTTTGAAATTGAGCTGTCTGGATAGACCTTTAAGTTACACAGAAGCAGCAAAGAATCCTGTGGCACCTTATAGACTAACAGACGTTTTTGCAGCATGAGCTTTCGTGGGTGAATACCCACTTCTTCGGATGCAAGTTATTGACCAAATCAACACACCTCTGAAAATTAGACTTGAGATTATGAATTTAAATTGTGTTTTATATGAATATTCTGCAATATTAGTTTAAATGTTCAGCCAATATTTTTGCTAGTAAAGTTGTTTCTCATAGATACTTATATTCCCTCCCTTACAATAGTATCTGAGCACCTTCAAACTTTAAAGTGCTATTATCCCATTTTATAGATGGGAATGTGAGGCACAGGGCCGAAGGGCCAAATTTTTAAAGGTGTTTAATGCCTACTGAAACCAATACAAGTTAGGCACCTAAATATCTTCAGAAATATGAACCTGCGTAATTTGTCCATACTCAGAAAGGCAGAAGAAGACCAGGAAATTGATTCTGGGTCTTCAAAATAACTGACTAGGGCCCCCTAACCACTGCACTGTCCTTCCTATTAACTTGTATGTTAGACTATTTTCAGACAGCCAGTACAAGAAGGGTGTGAACATAGCTGAAGCCTGTTCATTTAAAATTTGAAAGGATATTCATCAAATATGTAATGCAGTCTTCACCAAGCTCTCTTATTATTATCAATATTATTTATTTGCATTGCACTAGCCCCTACAGGCTCCAGCCTCATTGTGGTAGGCACTGTACAAATATATAACAAAGAGACAAAGCCTGCTCTGAAAAATGTACACTCTAGGCATGTTCTAGTCAATAGCATGGAAGCAAAGATATTTCCCACTGCTAAACAGAGAGGTAGTGTGGTCCACTGGATCAAACAGTGGATTGGAACCTCAGCTGTGCTAGCAGACTTCTTGGTGATGTCGGACAAGCCACTCTACCTTCCTGTGCCTTGCTTTTCCTATCTGTAAATGCAGATAATGTGACTTAAATCCTTTGTAAAATTCTTGGAGATCTGCAGGAGAAAAATAATAAAAACTAGAAAGAAGTGCTGGTAGATATGGCAGCTCCAAAGACAACATCTGTAAAGCATTTTGAAATGTAAAAGTACCATCTGTCCCCATACAAAATTTACCTTCTCTTTTATATAAGCCCTGTAAAAGGAAATCTCATAAAACCTACCAAATGAAACTTTTAAGGCAAGGGAGCTGTGAATAGTGTAGAAGATCAACATCTGCCAAGGCAGAATACATGCAGACAGACACTTACACAACTTTTAAAATCCTACTGATATTCTTCCCTGCACGGAACCTTACACTATACATTTTTGGAAAGCTTTTTCTAGAATTATTTTAACTTCCTCTTCATTGTATACAACAGATCTGTTGTCTGATTCCTGAAACTCACCCAAACAGAACTCTTAGTTATATTGGATTTGAGTTTCTTCCTCATTCCACTGGGCAATTTAAAAAAAACCAACTCACCTGAGATAATAAGATTATATTGAGGAGAATGTTAGTTTGCTCCATTCTCTGTGCATGAAATAATGTCACATTTTTTATGTGATCATAGCACAATATCACAAACCACTTAGGTGTTTTCACAAACGTGGTTATCCTCTTTGGCCATCAGTGAAAAGTCAGAAACAATTTTCCTGCCATAGGTACAGAGTGAAAGTAGAGTGAAGTGCTCTACCTATTCTTTATTTCATGAGTAGTCTGGGATTACAGATAGCAATAGTGTCGCTTGGATTTTTATATCTTCAGATAAAAGAACACTGCAAATTGTACTCCTAACTGTCCTATGTCGCTCCTTGTTCATAAAACAGTTACAATATCCTTCTCTCCTACTCTCTCTGTGTGTTTGTTACATCCACTGGTTGTATCCTATTTTAACACACAGTTTGTCTAGAAGGGCGATTTGCAAAGATGTGATTACATGTATGTTAAATTGATGGAAACTTATGATGTAGACTCAATGAACTAGTGCAAAGCAGGGAAATTTACGCCAGCAACTTACAAGGGTAAATCGCATTAGTGCAAACTGCATCTTACCCAACACATCTCCATTTGGCCCTTGCACCCAATTTGCTACATTGATGCGGCTACATCAGTGCAAAAAATGACAGTAGAGACAGAGCCTGACAGCCGCTACAAGATGATCTGTGTAGAGACCTGTGCGTTTCAATGGGGATCCGGACAGGACTAAATGTCCACCCATGTAGATCAGCTTGCAGCACTAGGGCCTTAGAGTGTAATCTCTTCAGGACAAAGTCTGCCTCTAACTTTTTTTGTGTATAGCATCCAGCACAATGAGGCCTCTGTGTGCTATTTGATTACAAGTAATAGTGAGATTATCGTTTTGAACTTCTGCAGTAATTTCCACTAAAGAATTTCAATGCACATTTGAAATATCAACAAATTCAGCCTCAACCCCCGCTGTGAGGTAGCTAAACATTATTACCTACTTTATGGATGGGGGAGCTGATGCAGAGAGAAGATAAATGACTTGCCTAAGGTGATACAGAATTCTGTGGTAGAGCCAGGATGAGAACCCAGATTGTCTAGTGCCTCACTTTGTGGCTTTGCTTTAGCCACAGAGCGACCCTTTCACCAGAAGAGCACCTTACAGCAGCAGTTGTCTGAATTTTATTTTTAACAGCGTTACCCACACATCCAGCAGATATTCTGAACGTATATGGACCACATTCATCCCTCGTGTAACTTCATTGACGTTACACCTGGGATGAATTCTCTCATACATGTGTTTTGGCCTCTAGTGAGTTTGAATGTTTATGAAAAAAGTAATGTACTGTGTTTCTTCCCTGTCCCTGTGAATAACAGTTTCCATCATTACTCTCCTTAAATAGCCAGAAGGTACATGTGTACCTTTCTCTCCTATCCTACTGAGTCATAGCCAAAACCTCACCTTTCTAAAATTCAAGCAGTGGATCTCAAACTAGTTTAAACAGCATTTTCTCAATTACAATATGCAGCTGAACAGCATATTTATGGCATCCTTCATTGCTTAAAAAGGTGGTTCTGAATTAATCCTTGCTCTTCTTTGTCTATAGCAGTGGGTAGTCATGTAGCCTATGAAATAGACAACTATGGACTAGTCTTTAAATAGCAGACTGGGTGGGGTTGAATTGTTTAAAATCAAAAGCATAACCCAGTGACGCTGTCCCGAGCTGCTCTTCCCTTCTCCCCTAGCAATTACTACCTTATATAGACACCATAAAGAGATACCACTACAGGAGACTATGCAGATCTTCATAATATGATAGTCCCTTCTCTTCGATGCTCCTCACATGGAGACAGCAGCTGATCCCCACCTCTCTCCTTTCTTGTGTGATCAGAAGAGAAATAGTTAAGAATGATGACATCCGTATGATCACAATTATGGTTCTAAGATAGTATCCCATTGAGATGAAGAGAGGCAGTTTGCACCTTCCAGGGTATTGTTTGAAGCTTCTTGCAAAGGAGGGTGGACTCTGCTGCAGCGACTGACGGTTGGTTCACTCTTGGAAGATTATCCTGGCAAACAGTAAGGGCTAAAGTCTTCATTTGTTTTATAAAAAAGAGCATCCTCAAAAGAAAAGGTACTGCATGCTATGAGTCAGTCTGATCTGACCCCTGACGGTATGGCTGTATGCAGGCATGGATGTTTTGCTGTCATTCAGCACACACATGTTCTTTAGGAAATATCTTTAGCTCATATGACCATCAACTACAGAGCATGAGACCGAAAGTTAGGGACTCTTGAATTCTAGTCCCAGTTCAGCACTGGGATCCACTCTATGGCCTGGGATGAGTTACTGAGAGTCAGATTCTGCCTGGGCCATATGCACGTATACTGTAGGGTATGGCTACACTGCAATTAAAAACCTGCGGCTGGCTGATGCCAGCTGACTTAGGCTCTCAGGACTCAGGCTAAGGGGCTGTTTAGGCTGGACCCCGAGCTCTAGGACTCTGTGATGTGGGAGGGTCTCAGAGCTCGGGCTGCAGCCCAAGCCCGAATGTCTCCACTGCAGTTAAACAGCCCTGCAGCTTGAGCCCCACAAGCCCGAGTCAGCTGGTACAGGCCAGCACTGCACAGGGTATGTAACTGCAGTGTAGACACACCCGTATCTTAGCTAAGGAGACTGCAGACAGCTGTCCTCTCTTTCCCTTCTCAGAGGGTGGTGCACCTGGGCACAGATCCGTACACATTATTATGCTTCAGTGGCAACAACTAGCCTTCAATATGTCTTTGTATCAATATCACCTTCAGAAAAATGGGATAACAATAATTACAAGTTTAGCTAATGCTTATATAGAGCTATAAACAGTAACTGTGAAATATGATCAGACAGAGACATGCAATACAAGGCTATTACTTGAACATAGGTACACAGAACATTATCTGAGATTGTACTGTATGATGCACTAGAAAACACACAGTAAGAAACAATTCTGTTTGGTAGGGATGGATTCTTTTACCTAGTATTGCTCTTTATTAACTAGGAACCTATAGGACATTAGCCTTGCACACATATGGGAATGAACCAAAAGGACCAAGTAGTGGTTGGACCAGTTTAGCCTAAGGAAGTCTTTCATCTACAGCTTCTTATTGCTGTTTTCACATTTTTTGGCCTGTTCTTTAGTTTGCCACAATTCTATATTGTGCACATGGCTTTTTGTGTATTTCTTCATTCCTCTTTTTTTCCCCCTAGCTTAAATCCTTGGAATATACCAGTGTGTGTGTTTTATAATGAGTAGAATACCAGTGTTACAGGCAGCAGAGGGGAATCTTTGTCATATCCCTAGGTAGATTGTTGACATGGACTATTTCCAATAATCACACATTGTCCATTTGCTTGAAAGGATATATTATTTATACTCTAGTAATCTGCCAGGATATGCTGTTGGACACTGAAAAGATTCTATTTTTATTAAGTTTATTAAGAAAAGTTTATTACTTCTAAGGTATTTTGCCTAGTATTTTATTTCAACCTGGAAATGTTACTCTTTCTGTCCAGCTGATGTGGCTGTGTAAAAGAAGCCACTGCAGGCACACTTAACAACATCATGCAAAGAAAAGCAAACTAGATTTTTCACTACTTACTGGGAATAGTCAAGCAAAGTACAAATAATCCTGTTAGCAGTTGTTAGCGTGGACTTCAGAATGATTGCCTGGAATACGGACATCAGTCCATAACTCCCATTTGAATAAATATATCTAGACTTAGGCAAGAAAAGGGAAAACGGGAATCACTGGAGAACAGTAACAATACTTCAGTGTTTTTGTACTCTCTAATTAGTTCAGGCCCACAATTCTCCCCTTTTCCCTGTGGTGAAGAGAATAATTAAGAATGCATGTCCACCTGGGAGACTGCCTCTTACCATTCATTGAACTGCGAGGGGTGGCTGGCACCCCTAAGAGAGGGGTGGCTGGCATGACATTCTAACCGGCTGATGATGAGGGACAAGCTGATGATGAAGGTGTTTATAGGCTGCTACTTGGTATTGCCTATCACAAACTTTCAAAACTCACCATTCAGGCCCTAAAAAACTAGCTTAGCTTAAGAATTGTAAGATTTAAAAATAAATGAATAAATATTGGTTCATTTAATTCACTTTCTGGTTTCTGAGCCTCGAGGTTGCCTTTGCCTCCCATTTTTAAGCTCTTCTCCTCAGTCATGACAGTTAGAAACTTACTTTCTTTTTTCTTTTGCACATGCACGCTGAGATTCTCGTGAAGTCTTTTGATTCCAGCTGCTAGTACTTTAACAATAACATCAAATACCACGAGACGCATGATAAAACCCCAAGAGTTAGTAACCCTGAGGAGGGATGAGCTGATTGTATGATATCTTGGCTTTGTGATTTTAAATAACTGTCTGGGGGCTCATAACATATGGATGGGTGCTTTTTGTTTCTCTAATTCAACAGCAAATAAATGACTATACCACATTATTACTATGGCTGCATGAAAAATGAGAACATTGCTTGCTCTGAAAAAGTGTATTGGATTTCTTCACTGTTTTCTATCGAATCTTCTCCACATTTACCAACCATCTCTGATTATTATACCTATTTTACAAGTGAGGCATAGAGAGTTTAGTTTTTCCACTGCAAAGTTAAATGTCAGACTGCAAGTGAGTGTTAGAGCCAATAATAGAAGCTAGAAATTCTGAGCTCCAGTACTCAGTTGTTATAACTCACTGCTCCTGTAAGTTGCTGTGTATTCATTAAGTTTACTTCTATTGTCATCTGGGGCAAAGCCTGACCTGTCATCAGTAGATTCTTGTAATGTAACCTGTATAGGTTGCCTATACAAGAGAAAGAGAGCAAGCATAACACTGACAAACCCTGGTTATTGATAGCTGGGATCAAACCTGGGACCTCTAGAGCTTAATGCAGAAGCCTTTGGGGCCTGAGCTATTAGCCACAGCTGCAGAAAGTGTGTCAATCTGAGGCTGGTCTGGCTGCCACTAGAGAGGGACAGAGTGCCACACCCAGCAGGCATGTGTTACACATGGCTATGGTGAGGCTGGTATGCATTCCTTATATGGTGCACAGCTCAGCTGCATGGTAGCTCCTTTCATGGCCATAAATAGTGAGGCATGTTGGGCAGGGCAAAGGTGGGACGATCCATCATTCTTCTGATCTTTCTCATATTATGGCATGGGCACTACTCCAGCGAGCAGTTGGAGGAGTAGCTGTAGAGCTGTAAGTAGTTGTAGCCGCACTGTTGCTGTGTCATAGCCAAAAGTTAGGACTTCCCCCAGCAAAGATTACCCCATGCTCAGCCCTACTGCTTGAGCTGGGTCCTGGGAAGAGGAATTTGACTTTACTGTTTGAATTAAAATAATTTGCTTACAAAGTCTACATATGGGTCTGCTTGTCTATTGTGTGTGTCCACCTGTCCCCTACCAGCCCTCAGCATTTTTGTCCTTTATACCAGGGCAAAGTAGGTATATATCACTAGACAAGGTGTATTGCAACAGAGAACCAGGCCCAAAGTGTCTATCCAAACTAACGCTGGCCAGAAAACACCATTTTGCAAAGCAATTCAAGGTTTTCACATTTGCTTTTGTTCTGCATTGTAACAAAAATGACATCTTTAAAAAAAAAGTGAAAAAAATGTGAGGGAGGCACTTCCCCCATACCAGGCAGTAGGCTGGTGGTTAGGGGTTTCATCAGGGATGTGGGAGATCCAGGTTTGAGTGTGTGTTATACCTGACTTGGACCAAGGACTTGAACCTCTGTCTACTGTTGTGTATTTGGTTGTCATGGGTTTTGTTACTATGGCAACTGAGTTAGACTATTAAGGGATAGCTCAGCCGGTTTCAACCGGCTGAGTGAGCTCTCTGTTTCTGTAAATAAAATGGAGGTTTTGGTTAGCTGTCTGCTCTCTGGCCTCAAGTGATTGCTTCCTACACCGGCTGCCCCTAGGACATAACATCTACTACATCCCCTGTTAATACCCTCTCACTGAGCAGTTGGCTACCCTAGCCAACCCAGCCTGGTTTTGATCAAAAACTCCACCCTGTACCTAAGAAACCTTCTGGATGAAAATGTCATTGAAACAGATACATTTCTATAAGACGCTTTGCTTCGATGAATCCATATTTTCTGATAATCAAATGTTTTGTTGAAAAATTCCCAACTAGCTCTAATCCAAACATCATAAAACACAGAGAAACACTAAGTATATTGCTATTACTGTGGCAGGGCTTATTGCTTTTTAAGAGTAACTTTTAAATTCTGTTTCCTTGTTTGAAAACTCAAGCAATGTTGCTCAATTGGCAAAACATAACTGAATTAATCTCTGTGTCTATGGCTAATGCTACGGTGGAAATCCTCCCTTTCAGACAATCATTTGAAATTTTTAAGAATTATTTAACGTTGACAAATTGAGTTTCCTCTGAATCTGGCATTGCTTTTATGAATCTGACTGAGGCATTCCCCAGGTCTCTGATAGTTATATCAGAAATTATAATATATCTCCTATATAGCGTCTGGTATAACCTTTTAGTGTTTATTCTTTTGATCGGCTGCTGTTCACTGTACGGAGAAATTGGCAGGGGGAGATTTCTTTAGGGCAGAATAAAAAGGTGTTTAATTAACACAAAAGCAATACAGAGTTTATACTTCTATTTCTTTCAAAATGGGAGAGATCATAAAAGTGAGTTTTATAGGACTTCGGATTGCAGCCTGGATTGAAAATCATCAGTGTTTTCAAGTAGCTCACCCATTTATGTGTTGAATGCCATTTATTAATATACATTTATTTCTCATGAAAGATGAATAACTATAGAAGCTGAAGGAATCCTTTTAGCTACAAATAGATACAGTACAGGCAATAGCAATGCAGTTTTATGGTAATCCACATTAACCCACTGTCTGTCTTTCTCACCTTGTCGTAGCTGGACCATGTAAGAAATTTTTGGGTGTGCTACCACCTTAAGCTAACAGAGCTTGCTCTTTAGTTCATGTAGCAAAGACTCATTCGTTCTAGATCTGAAAGTAGTGGGTTCAATCCTTACAGATATTCCAGCCACAGAGTTGTGACACATTCGCAAATTTAAGGTGCTAAGAAAAAATAATGGGACACAAAAAAGTTCATGGCTTAGCTAGTAGTACTAGGATTCAAACAATGTGGTTTCAATTCCTGACTCTGCCACTGATTGGCTGGATGACCCTTGGTAAGTCACTTCACCTCTCTGTGCCTCAGTTCCCCTCAATAAAAAGGGGAATAACTGTACTTACCCCTTCTGTAAAGCACTTAGATTTATGAATAAAATTGCTATATAAGAGCTAGGTAGATCATCATCATCATTTTATTAGTTTCATAGCCATAAATGAGTTTGAATTGGTGCATTCATACCAACTTAAAGGTACTTTACTTATATCATTCATGTTTAATTTTAAACATATAGTCATCTTTATCTACTCAAATTTCCCAGCACAAGCCTCATCCTTTGAAGTGCGTTCACCTCCTTCAACATGGGGGACATCTTCAATTTGGACTGAAATCAGCCCCAGCTAAGTGCTCGGCACCTCAGGTGAGTTTCAGCACCTGGCAAAAGAGGGATCAAGGGTACCAAAATATGCATTGGTTTCCAGACACTTCTGTATTCAGACCCATCACATACCAGGTTCTGAAAAAGCTGAGCTAGTTAGATCATAGATAGGACAAGAAACCAGCTCACATTTCACCTTGCAGTTCACAAAAAAATGGGCAAGACAGATTGATTATGGGCTTGGTTATTTGAATTGATGCTTTAAAAAAAACCAGTCAAGGTATAATTAACTGTATTACCTATGGGACTTTACATTGTATAAACTCTAATAAATTATTTTAGAACATCTCACACTCAGCAAGAAAAGAGTAATAGTAGTTATTGCAGGGAAGAGTTAAATATATACGCATACGCATACTGTCCCTTCTGAGTTTAATTGTTAATATTGCTGTCTACCCAGACTGGGAACTGTATTGCTCCTATTGCTGTAATTTACTAGCTTATTTCAGATCAGTTGAATCAGTGAGCAATGAAATGGCAAGTTTCAAAATATGGGTCCTAAATTTGTAATATACTATGTCATGTTTACAGTTCTCGTAGCAAATGTCCATGGAAATCTCAAATTACAATGACTTTATGGCATTTACCAGATGAGATTTTCTACTGAGCCCCATGAAATTCTCCAGGGAAACACCACTCTCTTACACAAGTTAATAGTTTAACTATTCAGCTAGCTCATCAGCTGCTGTAAATTGGTATAGCACCACTGAAATCAGTAGAACTACATCAGCTTACACCAGCTGAAGATCTGGCCCTGGGTTTGACTTTCTCTGTCTTTAAATCTGAACAGCTTTCATGGTGTTTGTCATAAATGGCAGAGCAACATCAACTCTTTCCAGATATACTATAATTTGTGATATACTGTAATTTACAAATGAGTCAGAAGTGGGTCATACAAAAAAAATATCAAGCTCCAAATAGAAAAAACTAGTGAATTCCAAATATTCTTAATATAAAAGGAAGGAGCATAGTTAAACACAAGACTTTTGCAGTATTAATAGGCAATAAGGACTTGATCCTACCAGAGGCTCTCTGATCCACAGTGGAACATTTTCTGAACTTTAGCGGAAGGAATAACTGACCCCTTCCGGATAAATTAAGAACCTCCTTTTCTCCAGATCCACACCAGTTTTTAGAAATGAGCTCAAACCAAACCTTGGTTAAGCTTCTAAAATGTTCTGATGCACCTTTTCTTTTTGTTATATTTTTTTCATATCTTTCCCATCTTGGTTTCTAGCTGGAAGCAGTACCACAAACACCACACAAAAAAGTTATGTTAATGTTTAATCAGTACTGCCGATCCCTGGTGTTCAAACGTCACAAGTCAGGCCCTCCAAATCACGAGAGTGGCTTTAAAATAATGAAATTTTGAAAAATAGTAAATTTTATTTGTCCTTTGGGTTTTCAGATTTTAGGACTCATAATATGAAGCTTTATTTGCACAACCATGAGGCTAGAAGCTTACATTTTTTTAAAATGAAAACTGAGTTGCTCACATAACATGATACCAAGATTTGAGGCTTTAAGAAAAACACAAAAATATTGTGTAACGCTGTAAAATATACTACAGCAATAACCTACAATATTGAGGATTACAAATGTAAGATGTAGAGTAGTGGACCATTCTTGTAAAATGCTACAGTATATTTTTAATATGAGAGGAAGTGAAAGAACAAGTGGTCAAGTCCTCACTCCATTGAAATCAATCCTTTGGATTTCTGCAGGATCACAATGTAACCCCAGAGATTCGCAGTTTGGGATTCACTGCTCCATCACTATTTTCAATGTCCAAAACTACTTTTGATTCTAACCCTGCAATAAGTTCAATGTAGATGTAAGTGCTATCCCTTCAAGGCTCTTTGAAGCCTTACATGGTAATCTTACAACACCAGGTGTGTCCTTTATCTACAGGCAAAACTTTTTAAAAAAAATTTTAAAGACACTGTTTTAGAACCTGGTTGTGCGCCAAAATATATTTGGATTCTTCACTGCAAGAAGTGACTGAATGGCACACAAATAAAATGTCTTCTTGGGATAGTTTGAGATGTAAGAAGCGTCATCAACCAACTAGTTTGATTGACAAACAAACAAAACTGGTTTGTTGGGGTTTTTTTTTTTAGTATATTTTTCTTTGTGTGAACTTTATATTCTTGAGGGAAATTGCCACATTTTGTGCTTAGTGTGGAGGCAAAACAAAGCTCTTGGCATAGCAGCCTGCAGTTATAGTCTCTTTCCTTCTTCCTTGTTTAGTGTGATGTCATCATTTTGGCACTTGGAAACGTATTGTTTCAATAAGACTCCCATAAATGGCCTTTCTGTGCTCCTGATTTAAATGTTAAGAAATGGATGGGAATTGCTTTCTGTAGTGTCTCCCACTTTCCTTTCAGTTAAACACCACTTGGTAGTAAATATCCACAGGATGCATTGTTATTCATGGTACATCCTGTCTACCACCTAAGCACTAATTTTTGTTTTCTGAAATTATACAAACTCTGAATTAGAACAGCGTTTACAAAATAAACCTCTCTTCTTCCCTCCCCCCATCCCTCACAAACTTAACAAATGTTGGCTCTGATATTTGGACATTTCAATCCTAGGAGAACAAAGACAGCTTGTTTCTTTACTTCAGAAGTAGAGGCATAATGATGGCATGCTTCCAAAGTGGTGTACTCTGCTTGGAGTAATTGTATTTACTACACACTGTACATGTTACTGAAATGCTGCTCCTTTTCTTTGCTTTTGTTTAATGTAAGCAATTGTTCCCTTTCAGTTTGCAAACAGGGTAAGTCTGTATCCGAGAGGAAGGATGATCTTCTGGTGAAAGAACTGGCCTGGTTGTCAGGAGACATGGCTTCAAATTGTAGCTTGGCAAAAAAACTTCCTATATGGCCTTTGGTGAATTTCTTAATCTTCCTGTGCATCAGTTTCCCACCTCAAAGTGGGAACAATACTTCTCCCATAGTTTGTGTGTCTTGTCTTTTTAAACTGGACTCTCCCTTACTGTGTGTGCGTGTTCAGCATCTAGCACAGTGGTTCTCAACCTGTGGCCCAATCAGCCCACAACTGCGGCCTGTGTGACATCCTCAGGGCCATACAGGTAGTATTGGATGTAGCCATGATGGTAAATAGGTTGAGAACCACGGGTCTAGCACAACACAACCCTGATCTTTGTTGACGACTCTAAGGGCCATTATAATAAATAAATAGGGTGACCAGATAGCAAGTGTGAAAAACTGGGACACTTTTTTTTGTGGGGGGGAGGGCAAGGCCGGTGCAACCATTTAGGCGACCTAGGCAGTCACCTAGGGCGCAGGCATTTGCGGGGCACCGTTTTCTTCAGCAGCGACCGCGGCGGCTGGATCTTCGGCCGCCCCAGTCGCCGCCAGCATTTAGGAGGAGGGAGCTGGGCAGGGAGCGCGGGGAGGGCCGCCTGCAGCAAGTGGGGGGGGGGCGGCATGCAGGGGAACTCCCTGCCCCAGCTCACCCCTGCCCTGCCTCCTCCCCGAGCACGGCGTGGCTGCTTCACTTCTCCCGCCTCCCAGGCTTGTGGCACCAATCAGCTTAGGCGCCTCAAGCCCAGGAGGCGGGAGAAGTGAAGCAGCGATAGCGTGCTCGGGGTGCTCGTGCTCGTGCATGGAGCAGGGGTGAGCTGGGGCGGGGGGGGTGCCTCAGGGCGGAGGGTATGGGGGGGAGCTGCCACAAGGGGGGCACCTCAGGGTGGAGAGGGGGAGCTGCCGCGGGGGTGGGGCGCCTCAGGGCAGGGGCACGGGGGCGGGGGCAGAAGGCGCAAGGTGGAAGTTTTGCCTAGGGTGCGAAACATCCTTGCACCGGCCCTGGGGGAGGGTATAGTTGCCTACGTAAGACAAAGTTCCTAATATCGGAATGATCCTGATCATATCAGAATATCTGGTCACCTTATAATAAACCCTGAAATCCAAATAGCCCTGAACTTCGGAGAAGTTCAGATCCAGATCTGGAACTGCACTTTATGAAGAGCCTTCCTCTCTTACAAAGTGAATTCTGGCTCACAGTGAAGTCAATGCCAAAACCACCTCGCTTTGGGGGAGTTTGGATCTGGACCTTTGGGGCTGAGGCCCACCTATCTTTTTTTCAAAATGAAAATTGTTGGTATTGTTATGTTGTTCAGTGAGGGCGTTAAGAGAATCTATGTATTATGAACTTATATCATCTATATTTGTTAGAACATGATGGGCCAGATAGCTGGCAAAAAGCAGCATTGCTCTAATTAACACCATCTGAATCACAACTGTGTGCCTTTAAATAAAAGGGGAGCTTCAGATATCGTTAGAAGCAGGACTGCCGTGGGTTATTTTTACTTAGTCAACCAAGAGAAAATATCACCACCCCAAATAAAAAGAGTTTTAACAAGTTCTGAGTAGGTACTTCAGGGCCGTTAAAAAAATCTGTTTCTTCTCAGTGAGCATCTGGAACCCCCAGTGGAGTTCTGGCTCATTCCCACACACTTTCCTTCCAGTAATAACACTGGAAAGTGGCAGTTTCCCATCAACTCTGCAGAGCATAACCGTAACCTCAGGAAGGAGTGAATAAACATCAGTGCCAAGCGGCAGCTCCAGAGAAGGGTGAAACTTCACGTGTTTAGTTCATGAGGAGAATGGAATGTTGACCAAGTTCATCTAAATGATACAAAGAAAGGAGGGGGAGAAATACCCTGGAGTTCATTAAAATAGTTTGTTTCTCTTTGTGGGGACTTGACAGCCACTTTCTTTTCCGTGACAGCAAACCCCACTAATGACAAAATTGCCAAATAATGCCTCAGAAATCATTAAGAGTGAATTAAGAATTAGCATAATTAGCCAGCCAAGGGATATACATTTTAGTCACACTTTTCATTATGAATGGTAGATAAGGCTATAATTTGTGTTTTATCAGAGAGATTTTTGTGTGACTGCACCCAATGCTAATTTATTATTAAAAAGCCTATTTATTGGTTTGATAGTGATGTAATAAGTTGATATCCATTACATTGTTAAAATCCAGCTAACATGATTAAATATTATTATTCAATTAATAACTTCACAAAGAGAGAGATACCAGTGTCTGCAACAGTATGTCTATTAGCAGATACAGTTCCAATAGGCATTTTTGAAAGAATGCCAAATTAATTCATCTGAGCTTCCAAGTCAAAAAAGTAATAATTAAGACAACGGAAAGAGAGAGAGGGAGAGAGAGAGGAAGAGAGAGAGTTAGCTGATATGATAGAGAAAGTTATATATAGTATGGAAAATAAGTTACAAGGATTTGAAAACATCTGGAATACATTTCTGGAATGTCTCTGAAAAACAAACCACAGGAGAAAAGTCAGACTGAGAATTACTCATTTCTTTTCTTTCTTTCCTTTTCATATAAAAGGATGGGAAAGGAGTTTCATTCTAATTGTACAATTTTTCTTCAGTATATATATAATAAATTAATGCCTAATTTTTAGCATTTCAGTAGCTCCATTTAAGTCAGTAAGACTACACTCATGATTAAAACCTATTGAATCAGTGAAAAGACTCCCATTGTTTTCAGCAGGCTTTGGATTAGTCTCTGAGTGCCTTGCTGAATCAAGGCCATTTTTCTTGAAAAAAGATTCAGAGAAAAATTTTCAAAAGTGACACATTCACAAAGTCACTTCACTAGTAGGTGCCTTAGCTGCCCATCAGAACTCTCAGCCACAAGCCAGGCGCCACATACAATGCTTGGAGAGACCTCAGGGCCTAAGGAAAGGATTAATGGAAGCCAGGTAGGGAGCCAGTCTTTATTCCCCTTAGGGTAGTACAATCATTTAGGAGACACAGATTTAAGTCACTGCTCCAAAGCAGGCAGAGCAGGAATTTGAGCCTGCATCTCCCACATACTCTAGTGAGTGCCCCTAACCATTGGGCTGTCAGGATATAAGGAGAGGCATCCCCCTGCCTAGTTTGAGAATCTTTCTTCAGGGTTGCTAGGCTTTTGAAAAGTCTGCTAGTTCAGGGTGATATCAGGATTCTGGTAGCTTCGCAAATACTGAGCAGCGGAGTCCTAGGTGACAGGTGCACAGTGGTTTTACAAATGTGAGTGGTGCCTCAATGGGATGTAGGCTCCTAAGTACATTTGTGAATTTGGCCCTAAGTGACAGAGGAGCCTAAGTCACAATTTCAAAAGTGACTTCAGCACTTAGGGTTAGGTTTTCAACCTGCTTAGGCACTTCTGAAAACCCTACTAGGCACCTAACTCCCTTTAACTGAATAGTGCTCGTGGAAGGAGATCCAAAGAATGGTAGTACAAATCACTGCTGTATTACTTCCTGTCTTGATCTGTGTACAGAAGCCCAATTAAGAACAGGGGATGATGCTATGTTATCTAAGTACCTATACAACCCTCCTGCCCATAGTGCACAGGTGCTTCCCCATCATTAATACATTTTATCCTCTCAACTCCCTCATAAGGTAGAAGAATATTATCCCCGTTTTGCCCAGTATCACACAGAAGTCTGTGACTGAGCTGGCAAATTAATGCAGGTCTCCTGAGACCCCCTCCAGTGACTGATGGACTAGACTATCCTTCCTTTCCAGGGTGTCATCTCAGTTCAGTTCCATGCATAGATCTCCAGGAGATGATCCATATTTCTTGAGGATGCGCAAGTATTTCTTTAAAGTGGACAAAAATAGCTGTTACAGTATAAATTCATATTTAAGTATGCAAGAAGCATCCTACAAAATATAATAAGACCAGATTTTCATGATGCACATAAAACATATATGTATGTAGTCATGCAAAACCAGGAACAGCATTGGCCCAACCATGTACACACCCTTTAGAAGTCTGGCCGATATGGTTTAGTCAGGCATAATTCACAGTTTAGGCCTGTTTCATCTCCATGTTACGCCAGTGAAAGACATAAGTAACTCCACTAAAGTTGATGGTTACAACAATGGAAAACTAGTGTAAATGAGAGTAGAACTGGCTCATTGTGATCTTCCAAGCTAAGCAGTCTGCAGAATGTTGTGAATTCTGGCCTCACAGCAAGCTGACATATTCAGGGGAAAGGCAGCCTGCTCTGGAAAACAAACAAAAACAACATAAAAAAGGCTACATTCCAGGGAGTTTTGGTTATCCCTGCTTCCCACGGTCCATAATTCCCAACTCACTGTCCCTTCACACATACACTCATGGGCTGAGCAGCCCCCAGGAATAACTACAGCTCTACTGGCAAGGCTGGAGAAAATTCTCTGTGTGGCTGTGTCTGGTAGACAAATGTACCGTCTCAATCCAACCTAAAAACTGGAAGATTTAAAACAAAGTTAAACTTAACTGGCTAAAATGGGTGATCCTGTTCCATCCTCATTCTTATTACACCCTCAATCACTATTGTGTTTTGTGGGGCACTCAGGAAATCTTTGCCACAGTGCTTCTTCTTCTTCCCCCGACTAAACTCTGAAATAGTTACCAGCCAAGGGGATATCCCTGCTTGTTAGAATATTATATCTCCTGAATCTGATGGCCATCCCTATGTGGTTCATCAGGTTTCTGTCTTTGCCCCTGCAAAGGGAAACAAATGGCTGAGTGATGAGAACCTCTAGGAAGTAGTTGTGTTTACATCTGTGGGTATGTCTACAATTTGAGCTCAAGGTGTCATAGCCAGCTCAGGGAGACATACCCACACTAGCCCTGCTTGGGTGTAGCCGGGGCAGCACAAGTAACACAATGGGCTAGCTGCCTCAGTACATGTTGAATATCTCCTACAGGATCATACTTGGGGTGGCTAGTCCCTCATGCCACAGCAGCTACACTTCTATTTTTAGTGCCCTAGCTCCATCAGAACTAGAGTGAGTGTGTTTGATCAAGCTGGAAATTACATCTCCAGCTTGAAGTGTAGACATATCCTGTATCAGATACAGCCTAGTGACTGCAGAGCCCAGTAGGCCCACAAAATTCCTGTGGCCTAGCAGATTTAAGGATTATATTACAACTGAATAGGGCCCATAAAAGTTTAACAATGTACTAATAAATCACAAAGTGTTAAACTAAATTAATACCCAGTCAATATAAAAATAAACAGATATGGACTATCCAAATTCTTGTGTAGTTTACACTTAAGCTCTTGCTTTTTGAACTCTGAATGCAACTATTGCCTCAGTTTCCTTCACTGGAAAGATAGTTTAGTTCTCAAGCTACATCTCAAGACGTTCTGTCTCTACCCTTTCCAGGGTAAGGATAGTCCATATAAATAAAATCAAAATGAAAATGGCAGGTACCTAAAGTCCAAATGGAGGCATCTCTTCACTCAGTTCCTCTCTCCCTGGGCAACATTTTTTTTCCCTTTGATTCTCAGTGAATCCTCAACTCCCTTTTCTCTCCACAGTTTAGCAGTGACACCTTTAGTTCTGTGTAAATCAAGAGGAAGCCTCCAAACTCCATATTCCAAACTCCAGGCCTTGGGCCCTAGATAAGAAAAGAGCATCAGGTCTGATCCCAAACCTCCTGATTCTATTTCAAGGCTCCACAGTCCCTTTTCTCCCACTCAGGACTTGGCTATGTCTCTGTATCTCTCTGTAGCCAACAACACTCTTCCTAAGTACACCCAGAACCATCCCACATCTTGCTTCTTTTATGAACTCTTACCAAAGTCCACATAAACTTCCCCCTGCCTGAGAATGCTTACCCTTTGCCTGCCTCCATCTTAGTCCTTATCCCAAACTGTGTTTCAGGCCCTTCCTTTCTGTTCTCCTTACTAAAGAGCACCACAGCCTATTTCTTCTCAGACTTCTTCTAATTTCTAACCAAGCCTACTCCTTCCCAAGCCTTCTTAGTGGAGTGACTTAGAAGCAACTCCTGCTCCCTCCAAGTCTTTCCCCACACTGAGAAACAGCAGCAGCTTATATACACCCTGCCTTCCCAGCATTCCTTGTCATGACTCCTAAATTCCCATGAACCCTGGGAATTACAACTCGCGGAATGCCTCTGGTCTGGATGGAACCAGGAACTGAGCAGTGTTGGACTTAGGACCAGCCTTAAATCACCATCTTGCCCTACTACAAAATAATATCTTTTCAATGTCCTGAATTCGAATAAAAAATTCTGCTTGATAATATACACTTATAATTTCATTAGGAAATCCAAGATATTTTGTTGACAGCTACAATAAAAAATAAAGCCGTTGTGTAGAAATCATTCAGTAGCACATAGCACCTTCCTGTAATAAGTTATCTAAACATAAACTCTTAATGTAATGGACACTTTCTATTAGATCTTATCTTGAGGGTATGTCACTAAACATGCCACAAACTAAAAATAACTGTTAGTAATATTTTAATTCATTCTTCTACTGCCAACATCACAAATTTATTCTATACAGTACCTGAACTTAGACATAGCAATTAAATAATTGCTGTGCAATTTTCTTCCATTTCACAATAGTAATTATGGATGATTTCAATTACAAAAAAATAGATAAAGTCTATGTAAGGAAGACAAGTTAGCAAAGTAGTATGTCCCAGGGGTAGGGCTGTCCTACTTGAAAGGCAAACTTAATTCATATTGTAATATTATTGGTGAATGGAAAAAGGTACAAAAGGTGAAGAGTGGTTTTAGGTCAGGGTTTTACGGCATATTTCCAGTAGCTTGTGCAAAATTGCCATGTTATTATGGTGATGCTAATTTTCACTGTTAGTAGTAATATATTAGTGCAGATGTTCCTCCCCATCACCTAAACTTGTTCACCAGACCCCTCTCTTGCCCTGGGAGGGGATAACAGCTGCTCGATCTTCAAAATGTCTCACCAGCTCCCACTATCCTCTGGGACAGGAAAACCTCACCCTTAAACCAGGTCAGGGGGAAAAAAACATAACAGAAAGAACATGTGTGCCACAATTGGGAACTTCACATATCCACGTCCCCAGATTCAGTAGTTGCGGGCTGAGCCTGAAGTGCCTCTGGAGTTGCTGAAAACTGGAATCCTCCTATAGACTGGTTATTGAGAGACTGGAGATAGCAGGATAGGCAGGAACAGCATAGGTAGGTAGCAGGATAGGTAGCACCAGGATAGGTAGCAGGATACAGCAGGATAGGTAGCACCAGGAACTTAGCTCTGGAGGCTGTCTTCTCAGCATGCCAAAATAGTTATTTTCTTTTCCCTATCTACCCTACAGCTTATCAGTTTATTTGCTGAAAATAAATTATCTGAGAAATTTAGCCCTTCTGTCCATTCACAAACCATCTAGGATCAATCATAGCTTTTTCTAATGCATTAGTTAGTGATTAAGTACTCACCAACTAATTTAGAAAAGCAATATTTAGCCTATGGATAGTTCATGAACAATTCAATTCTAATAAGGCCATTTGCTCTTTCTTATCCATGGTCTGAAGGTAGTCACCTATACTACATGGTATTTAGGAGAACAATAGATATATATAATATCAGATAATAAATACATATGCAAATACAAATATTTTTATGAAGAATGGTCATTGTCTAAACGTTCATGCAAATGAAAACCTTGTTCTATGGCTGTCTGTATGTAACAAATAAAAAGAGGAATGAAATGTTCGAAATGAGAGATGGTCAAAAAAATTTGGTGGAAGTTGTTTTTCAATGGAAAATTGGGTTTTCAACTAAACAACTTTTTTTTTTCTGAGTGTCTGCTTAATGGAAAATTTTGACTTTTCATCAAACAACCGAACACACAAAAACCAAATAGTTTTTTGCTGAAAACTGAAAAACTTCAGCAGAAAATTAAAAAAAAAATAGTTTCAGAAATGCTAATACAGTGCATCATGGAAGCAGTAGCTCAGGTGCCTCATGTTTCCAGTCTCTTTTATGAGCTGTTTTTCCTAGTCAAATTACATCTTCCATAATGTGTCATAGAATACTAGGGTTAGAAGGTCATCTAGTCCAACCCCCTGCTCAAAGCAGGACTAATCCCCAGACAGATTTTTGCCCCAGATCCCTAAGTGGCCCCCTCAAGGATTGAGCTCACAGTGCTGAGTTTAGTAGGCCAATGCTCAAACCACTGAGCTATCCCTCCCCCCAGGGACACCCATCCTAAACCTTGGGTGGATCAGAAAGCGGGAAGCACGTGGTACATCATGAGAGATGGAATCCAACTAGGGAGCCCAGCCCATAGAGGTGAATGGGGGAAAGAGGCACCCCAAATACATCTCCATTATGGCAGCATTTCCAAACTGCAAGTTTCAGTTTTTAACGGAAAAGGTGTTTGGCCAAAACTTTTCCATTTTCAGATGAAGATGTTCAGCTTTTGATTTTTCACTGCCGCACCCCATCCCTCTGCCACTTTCCAACCAGCGATAGATAAAACAAACACCCATCCAGAATTCACATGAACGTTTCTGTTTCTGCAACATTTGACCAGCTGTAATTTGTGATAATTATTCATTGAGAAACTCAATGAATGGAATTGAATTGAATGTAGACATGCTGTGAGATGTCATGTTAATCAGTAATAACAGTGTGGAGCTAGTAACAGTACATATTAGACCAGCAAGAAATTACATACAAGGAAAATGTCAGTGAGAGGAACTGAAATCAGTGGGAGTTAATCTTGCCCATGTCAGGGTTGATTTGTCCCAGTGGTCCAAATTCTTCCCTCAAATACAGGGTCTCAACTCATATTGACCTAGGGGGAGTGACTCCCCTATACCTGGTGCAGACTTAGGCCAGTGTCTTTTCAGGAGATTTAATGGTTCAGCAGGCACTACAAAGAAGCCAAGAAGGAGGTGCAGAGCTGTTGAAATCCATGTTTCTGTTACCACCTAAACAACTGCTTTCTCAAGAACCAACCTAAAAGTCTGGCATCTTATTACTGGTGACAAATCAGTTCATTCTGCATCAGTTACTTTAACTAACCATTAAAAAAGGAAATGGTATCAGATATACTCAAAATCTACATTATTTTTCAACAGGGTATGGATTTGTTGCTTGTTAATCACTGGTTCATTTCTATGGGTCTAAAGAAACCCTTAGAGCAAAGTAGCAGAGGCAGAAACATTGCTGACTGTTCAATGCTTTACTATTCCAGAACTTTAATTTGTTATTCATGAAGTAGTAGAATTTACTGGCACAATTCAGCTAAAACATGCAATTCATTTATACCCAGATTTCTTTATAACTTTATTCATGTTGAAGAAATTGCAGAAAGCATAAAATAATTCCTTCAGAAATTAAATAACTGACACTTTACATTTATTATGGCTGTGAAGCCTTCAAGGTAGATGAGTAATAATTTTTCATTTTCAACAATGGTTTTACACAGAATGCTTGGAGACTTGGAAAGGATGATTAACAGACCATGCATTCCTATGTAATGGCATCATGCTACTAATTCACTCCAAAATAAGGTCACCATTCACTCCCAGATAGGAAGGAAACAGACTTGGCATTTCCCTCAAATTATCTTCTTTCATAACCATCCATTTTCAAGTCAAATCCAAGATCTTTTCTAAAGAATTTGTAAGCATAAGGATTATATTGAACATATAAATGATTTTCCATAATTTTACATTCCTTTAGTGTCTGCATTCAGTCCAGAACATAAAATATAATCCCAAAACTAGAGATACATCAAACCAAAACTCCAGATCCCAACACCCCTTGACCATTGGGGAAATGTGGATCCAGACCCAAATTTTGTAACTAGCCTTCATCTTTATAATGACTAAAAAACATTGCAGGATAAGAACCCATCCAAATTCTGGGCCATGTTCCTTCGTTTCTACTCGCTAGGAGCAGTACCTTGCTCCATGAGTAGCCCCAGCATGAATAACAATGGAAGAATCTGTCCCTTTGTAATTTGGGTCTTTCTCTAGCCAAAATCTCAAAAATGTATATATAATACAGGAGTGAGATGTTAACATGAGAATTTTCAATTATAATTTTGATTGGTGGCAGGTCAATGTGCACTCAAATCCACATTCCACCTAAGTCTGAGCTCCGTGTGTGCACATCTGAAAATTGGGCTACTTATTTAGGTATCTACACATGGATTTAGAAGCCTAACTTTAAGTACCTAGGTTTGAAAATCTTGGTCTGAGTTGTTAGCCATATACCTGGCTCTCACTTTAGAAAGGAATGGAGGGAAATTATTCTTAAAGTACAGTTGCATTTGAAAAACTGTGGAAATAGTTTAAAATTATTTGAATGTACACTGGACAGAAGAGGACCTCTGTGTGAAGAGAAAGCTATAATTCATGCAAGGATCTCTGCTGATGTCATAAAGTGGAAGACACAGATTGAGAGATAAATAGATAATGAAGCCCAGAGTTTATTCAGAAGCCAGCCATGATTACTTAAAATCTACAATAAAACTGGGAAAATAAAACTATTCCTAGTTAACCTACATTTCTTTAAATTATAATGTGTCTGCAGAGTGATTATAGAGTTCCTGGTCCTCCACAGTTACCAGAAAGAGCAGGATATGTTGCAGCAGGAAGCTTAATAGCTGTATTAACTTCCTGACTGGACAGTTCTCTAGTTACTGCTTAAAGCATAACTCTTTGTGTTATGTTCTCACATTATATGGTGTCAGAAGCCCTAGACTGCCAGAGTGGTGAGGAATGGGGAAAGTGGAAAATGAGGACAAAATGTGAAAGCTCCAGCAGAAAGGAGACACAGCCCAGTCTCAGTGCAACCACAGAGCCCATAATGCAAATGGCTCTGTTAGAGAAGTTTGATTTTTGACAACTAAGGCAGCTGGTATTATTGTGTAACACCAACAGACCCCGGTCATTGGGGTTGGAACACCAACAAGCCCCGGTTGTTGGCAGGTGGGATTGTACCTGGGACATCTGGAGCTAAATGCATGAGCCTCTAAACTAAAAAGCCATATGGCTCTTAACTAAGGCTGTAGCAGACTCATTAATCAGACAGACAACTCATTAATCAGACATTAATCAGACATTATATTATAAATTTATATATATTATAAATTAATCAAACATTATATTATAAATGAAAGGGTCAAATTTAATAGGAGGAGCCAAGAACAAAGGGAACCAGCTGAGACTTTTATTACTGCAGCTCATAAACATGCTGAACATTGCAAATATGGAATGTTAGAATAATAATAATAATATGAGACAGGACAGTTGTTGGCGTAAGAGACACAAATTTATCAGCACCTCTTCAGATATCACATTAGCAGAATCTATTGCAAAAGTAAGAAGGCAAGAAACCATAAAGAAACAGCAATGTGATGTACATGCTAGCAGCATAGGGGAGAGTGGTTCAGACAATATTGACACAGTGAAGAGCAAAGGCAGAAATGTGAAAGGAGCAGTCAGACCAAATTTACAACATAAGAACAGTGGCAACTAGAAAGTGGGAGACCAAAATAATCTTAAAAGGAGGGAAGCTTGGAAAAGCTGTGGAAGATATGGCAAGACACAAAGCCACAGCTGGCAACAATGTAAAAAAGGCAGATGTGGGAGCTGCCACAAAATGGGATATTTTGCAACAGCACACAGGTCACCAAGAGAAGTGGAAACAATCCCAGAGGGAGTGTTATGATCAGATTGACAATTCTAAAGATTGTATCCTCAATAGAATAGACAACACCTTGGTATACAAGCATGAATCTAAATGGTCAAAACATTACATTTAAAATTAATACTGATTAATATTACAGTCACTATAATAGCAAAATAAATAATAAATCCTGGATTGGAGATCTGCAAAGACCAAATACATTTTTACATGGGGCTTGTTACAACACGTTGGATGTTTGTCGCCAGTTCCTTCAGAAACTGGAGAAAGTACAGAAAGTTTTTCAGCAAATAATATATGTAATATGAGGACTGACAACTCCTTTACGAGGATTGCCAGCAATAGAAGAACTACACCTAGTAGAGAAACTGGAATTCATTAAAGGCAAGAAGTAAACTATATAGATGTATCCACACATTTCACAGAGCTAAGAAAACTGTCAGAAGAGACAAATAGACAAAATAAAACTGGTGCCATCACAGCCCCATGCCGCATCACCATACTTTTGCTAGGGAAATTCAAAGAAAAATTTAAAAGAATTGAGGCTATGGGGGTTATTTCCCAGACGGAAGAAGCCACTGACCGGTGTGCAGGGATGATTGTAATACCAAAGCCAAATGACAACATCTGGATTTGTGTGGACCTTACACAACTTAATAAAAGCCATGTGCAAAGAAAGACACATGCTTCCTGCAGTTGACCAATCTTTAGTCAGTTATCAGTAGCCAAAGTCTCCTCAAAGCTAGATGCCACAGCAGGCTTCTGGCAAATCCCCCCTGGCTAAAGATTCTATACTATTAACTACAGTCATCACCCTGTTTAGAAGACACTCTTTCAATCATCTTCCACTCAGCATATCTTCAGCACCAGAACATTTCTAAAAGAGAATCTGTCAGATCATGTCAAGTTTGCCTGGATTCCTTTGCCATGCAGATGATGTGTTGGTATATGGCAGAGATAAAAATGAACACGATAAATGACAGCATGCAGTTTTGTCTCACTTCTGAGAACCTAGCCTCACTCTGAATGAGAAATGTGAATTTGGAAAGGAGCAGATAAAGTTTGTACAACACATAATTAACAAGCAGGAAATTCAGTGTGATTCAGACAAACTGAAGGCATTATAAACTCCAAGACATTTCTGCTGTAAAAGGATTCCTGGACAGGACAAATCATTTTGGGAAATTCTTGCCAAATTTAATTCATCTAACAAACCCTGAGCAGATCTTTGTTGATGGTCTCATTATGTGGATCTGGGGGAGAACACAACACACAAGTTTAATAAAATTAAAAAGCTATTGACATCTCCACCTGTTTGGGCTCAATATTCAGTAAACTATACAACCACTGTAGCAGCAGATGCATCTCCATGTGGTTTAGGAGCAGTGCTTACACAAAAGCAGCCAGAAGGAGACCAGAAACCTGGGCATTCGTATCAAGAAGCCTCACGGAAACTGAGCAGAATTATTCTCAAGTGGAAAAGTGTAGCTGTCACTTGGGTCTGCAAACCGCTCAGTGCACATCTGTTCATCTTGAATTTTAACACAGAAACAGACCACAAACTCTTAGTGGTATTATTGGATTCAAAATCGATGGATGATCTTCCACCTAGGATTCAAAGATTTCAGCTGCAGCTAATGCAATTTCTTTAAACATTGAATACACACCAGGGAAAACACACATAGCAGCAGACGCGCGATCTAGAGCCCCAGTTGAGCAGCCACCAAAGGAGGAAGAAAAGTCTTTAGAGCAGCGGTCCCCAACCTTTTCGTCTGGCGGGTGCCAGACAAAGGACCGTGGCAGCGGTCGAGCTTCCGCCGAAATGCCGCCGAAATTCGGTGGACGCTCGACTGTCGGCCAGGACGCGGGGGCATTTAGATACCCCCGCAGGCGCCATGGCGCCCACGGGCACCACGTTGGGGACCGCTGCTTTAGAGGATGGTGTCAGAGTCTACATTTTCCTTGTTCTGGCAGCAATTGCAGCATCTGCCAGCTGATGTCAGCAAATTAGACATGAACAATTAAAGGATGAGGCTTGCCAGAAAGTGACTCAACTCTGTGAAAGAGCGGGGGGTCAAAATGAGGCAACTTTCAACAGACCTAGTACCATGTTGGCAGGACTGGAAAGATCACTTAGGTGGTGACCCGCTTATCAAAGGATGGCACATTCTTATCACTATGATACTTCAAGATATACCAAGGACACCAAGGCATAAACAAGTGTGGGGCATGAGCACAACAATCCATTTGGTGGCCTGGTTTGAATGACCAAATTCAGACTTTAGTAGATGGCTGTGAGATATGTAACAAGTTACATTACTATCCACAAATCTATCTTACAAGCATAACAGGGGCTAGCCACACATGGATTTTTCTGGAAATGATACCTATACATTATTGTAGTGGATTACTTTTCCAGAAATATCGACTTGGTTATACTTGCCCACAGCTGATTGACACAGGTCATCCAGAAAATAAAGTCATGCAAAGCATGCGGTTCCTGAAGTCCTCGTGGATTCAGTTTACCTCTGAAACATTCTTAGCATTTGCGCAGGATTTTGAGTTTGAATGTTGTACTACTAGCTTTCATTAACCCAACAGCAATGGGGAGGTGGAGAGAGCAGTGCAAACTTAAAAAAGAAATCTGCAAAAATCAGCAGACCCATATAAAATACTCCTTGTGTATTGGTCAACACAGATTGTGGCTGGACCATGTCCATCAGAACTTCTGATGGGAAGACAACTAAGGACACCTTTGCTGTGCTACCAATACAGCTTACACGTAAATAATTTCAAAAATGACCAGATATGAAGTAATTTCAAAAATGGGTTCCTGAAATAAAAATTAAGCAACAACAAAACCTCAATGTTTGACACAGAACAAAAACATTATCTGAACTGACACCGGGGAACAACATTTTGCTCAAAAGCTCCCAGGCATTTGGAACTATTCAGAACTCGCAGACACTTTCAGATCCTACCTGATGGAGAATCCAGAAAGACTTCTCCAGAAGATTTTGGTTCATCTTCAATATTTCCCAACACAACAAAGAAAGAATCTGGGACCTCTGGGTACTCTGTCAGAAAGTGATCCCCCTCCAGAGGGAACTCCTCACACAAACTGAAGTTAGAACATTGTCTCTAAGACTGATCAAACCTCCTCAAAGACTTCATCTTCAGGACAATGTTCAGGGCTATTTAAATGCAATTTATGGAGGAATATAGTATTATAAGTGTTTTTAAGGAATTTGAAGTTTATATTGAATTGTGTGTAGATACATTGGTTTAGAATTTAAGTTTTAATCTTTTTTTATAAAGATAGGGTGATGTGGAGTGGGTATAGAGTTCCTTGTCCTCCGCAGTTACAGAGAGGACCACAATGTGGAACTTAATAAACACAGGAATTTTCTGGTTGGAGGGTTCTCTAGTTGCTGCTTAAAGAACGGCTGTTTGTATTATGTCTTTACACTACACTGGCATAGACTGAAGGAGCAATTTGATGGTCAGGCTTTTTTAGCTTTCTTGCCTGTCCTCAAATGATATTTCCATGAAATGTCAAAGAACAACCAGAGAGACAAATATTTAAGATTTTTTAAATGTAATTTGAAACGAATAATGGACAGAGTTTGAAACACTACAAAGACTTTCAGGAAACCTACAGGTTCCAGTCACAGGTATGTCAATTAAGCTACAAATCAAGTTGAAGTTGCCACAGCTTGAGTGAGTTTCAATACATTTGAGCTTCTTGGTTGGAGGTAGTTGCCTGCAAATATTTAATGCTGATTTCACCCTGAAGTGTAGAGGACTTTTCAAAGAACCTTCACAGTGAGGTGCTTGACTTCTGATATTAACTTTTTCATCAACTCTTGGATGTAGATTTCTTATGTTGCCACCTAGCAGGATTGGGTATTTCTCCAAATATTGTTTTAGAAATTGATCACTGTGTGCTCTTGAAGATGAAAGAGGAGTGGATTCTGCTGCTTTGCTTTTAATGTCCAGAGATCTGAGCAACATAATTTAGAGGAAAATGGAAGTCAACCATCAGTAGTGTGTGTGCTTGTGTGCACATGTAAGGCGAGTGTAGGTCCCTATCGCATTATAGTCTGTTCTGCCTGAGAGGATATGACTTTACTACAGCTGACACATAAAGGAGTAACTCCTCTTTTAGCATAAATAGCAGAGTCACATGCTTTTAATGATGAAGATCCAGAGTTCAATCTTCATTGTCATTCCAAGAAGTAGGTTTATTCTAAAAACATGGTGCACCAGCATGGGGCCTGAACCCTGGTGGACTTCAGGTGCTTCAGATGAGCTTTCCTAAGTTGGAAAAGCAGATGACCCATTTTAGGAGAGTGTAAGTCTTTGTCCCTCTCCAGTAGCTGCTCCACATAAGGGGGTACTTATTTATTTAGACTTCCTCATACATCCATTGAAAATGAGCTATTCCTTGCTTTGAGCACTCCTTGACAATTTTTCAGTTCCTATATACACCCCTGCTGTAAACCACCATACCCCACCATACACTATCAGGAACAAAAATCATAATTGTTCATGGCCAACATGAGAAAGATTTGCAAAAACTAAATACAAAACTATGTAAATTTTCCATGGTGGGAAGGATCTGCAAATATCACTGATTCTTTGTTAATGAAACACCAGTTTTTCACCTGCTGAAACTGCCTTTGTTTGTACAGAAACTAACAAAGAGTTCTCAGTAAACTTTCAAATTTTTATTTTTTGTAAAACTGTGAAAAGTTGTTAATTTGAACTTTCAGAGAAGAAATAATATACAGCAATGGGACTTCTACCTGAACTATACTACTTTGGTTTTTAATAATAATTTATAAGACTCATCAGGGATTATTTTATCTATATTTTTGTCTATAAATTGTCCTGTAACTTTAAATAAATAAGTTTTTGTCTATAAGTTTATCTATATTTTATCTATAAGTTTTCCTGTAACTTTAAATAAATGGCTTACTTCTGCTCACATTCACCCTGGTTTGTATGTCTCTAATTTATTTATTTATGATAATTATTATAATTATAATTTATTATTATTATTATTTATTGTTCTCACAATGAGATTGGTGCCGTATAAGACACAAAGTTGGAAACAGTCTTTAGCCTCAAACTTTGTCTATCATCCTGTAGTAAGCTGTGTGTAGCTTGTAGACCTTTGTAACTATATGAAGAATAGTTTAAAGTAGGTGCATCTAAAGCTCAGGGAAGGATTGGGACTGAGAAGAAGTTAGCAGAGAAGACATGGTATACTTGGGAATCCAAAGGTAAGAGTTTGATTTCATTGAAGTTATATTCCTTATTTAGACCCAGATCCAAAGCTGCCATTTTTTTAGACGAGGCTCTTACAGGAAGATGAGGTCCCAAATGAGTTTTTTTAACACTCATGTTCAGTGTTATTGCTTACTCCCCTGCATAAATCATTGTGTCTGATACATTAGTCAACTCTAAGCATGAGCTAATACTCATGAAAGAGTGGATTATCTACTGCAATGGCTCTACATTTATAAAATTTCTGCATATGCCAACGTGTCAGCTTCACTGCAACTGACAGCACCTTTAGTTATTTCTCCTTGGCTATATGCATCTCTTTAATGAAAAGTGTTGCCATAAAATATGTTAAATGAACAACTACGTCTCTTTAACCATCTGTCTATACTCCCTAGCTACCTCTCAGAATTTGTGTCCCGTTTATTTTTGTCTTTTTTTTTTTTTTGCTGCTTTTTCATTTCTTCAGCCACATGCTTCCAATGCCAACTTTCCCAGGCCACATTTCCTTCATAATCAGAGCCCTGCCTCATATTTATAGTAAAATTTGCAACAGAAAAAATGTTCAATTTGAATAGAACCTTCCCTGCAGATGTTGCAAAATGCTTAACGAATGTTAAAAATTAGATAATGAAGTAAAAATGTGCCTCTTCTCAAAATGTGATTTATGAATAGACCATTACAGTAACTGTATTTTTATAATTATTAATTATTATAGGTAGAGCTGGTAGTGTGAAATTGTTAAGGTTTGCCTGACTCTTTCTAGTCTAAGCCCCTGCTTTCAGTGGCTTATAACTTTACCCCACTTTAACCATTTGAGTTAATTTGCTATGCTAGGTTTCTGCAGAGGCTAAATTTTGTTGGGAAGTTTAAGCTAAAACAGTTCACACATTTTTTAGAATGAAATTAGGGGAAAAAATGTTTTGCCCGTATTAAAATAATTCTTAACATAACATAAGAACATAAGAAAGGCCGTACCGGGTCAGACCAAAGGTCCATCTAGCCCAGTATCTGTCTACCGACAGTGGCCAATGCCAGGTGCCCCTGAGGGAGTGAACCTAACAGGCAATGATCAAGTGATCTCTCTCCTGCCATCCATCTCCATCCTCTGACGAACAGAGGCTAGGGACACCATTCTTACCCATCCTGGCTAATAGCCATTTATGGACTTAGCCACCATGAATTTATCCAGTCCCCTTTTAAACATTGTTATAGTCCTAGCCTTCACAACCTCCTCAGGTAAGGAGTTCCACAAGTTGACTGTGCGCTGCGTGAAGAAGAACTTCCTTTTATTTGTTTTAAACCTGCTGCCTATTAATTTCATTTGGTGACCCCTAGTTCTTGTATTATGGGAATAAGTAAATAACTTTTCCTTATCCACTTTCTCAACATCACTCATGATTTTATATACCTCTATCATGTCCCCCCTTAGTCTTCTCTTTTCCAAACTGAAGAGTCCTAGCCTCTTTAATCTTTCCTCATATGGGACCCTCTCTAAACCCCTAATCATTTTAGTTGCTCTTTTCTGAACCTTTTCTAGTGCTAGAATATCTTTTTTGAGGTGAGGAGACCACATCTGTACACAGTATTCGAGATGTGGGCGTACCATGGATTTATATAAGGGCAATAATATATTCTCAGTCTTATTCTCTATCCCCTTTTTAATGATTCCTAACATCCTGTTTGCTTTTTTTTTTTTTGCTTACAAATATTTTATTAAGAAGCTCTCCAAATTTTGGAGCAGGGACATGAAATTTGGTGAGGGGATTGCCTTGGTTTCTGGAATGTGCTTTTTTACCATACTCAAAAAAAATTGCCCACATTTGGCCAAATTATTAGCCTAACCCCCCCCCCAGTTTGTACATATACAAATAGCTTTCTATTAGCATACAAATAACTTTCTTTGACAGGGTAACAAGACTTGTGAATGGGGGGAAGTGGTAGATGTGGTATATCTTGACTTTAGTAAGCCTCTTGATACTGTCTCACATGAACGTCTCATAAACAAATTAGGGAAATACAAATGAGATAGAGCTACTATAAGGTTGGTGTATAACTGGTTAGAAAGCTATTCCCAAAGAGTAGTTATCAGTGGTTCACAGTCAAGCTAGAAGGGCATATTAAGTGGGGTCCTGCAGGGATCATTTCTGGGTCCAGTTCTGTTCAATATCTTCATCAGTGATTTAGATAATGGCATAGAGAGTACACTTACAAAGTTTTTGGACAATACCAAGCTGGGAGTGTTGCAAGTACTTTGGAGTATAGGATTAAACTTCAAAAAGATCTGGTCAAACTGGAGAAATGGTCTGAAGAAAATAGGATGAAATTCAATAAGTACAAATGTAAAGTACTCCATTTAGGTCAGAACAATCAGCTGCACACATACAAAATGGGAAAGGACTGCCTAGGAAGGAGTACTGCAGAAAGCAATGTTCATAGTGAATCACAAGCTAAATATGAGTCAAAAATGTAACACTGTTGCAAAAAAAGCAAACATCATTCTGGGATGTATCAGCAGGAGTTTTGTAAGCAAGACACGAAAAGTAATTCTTCCACTCTACTCAGTGCTGATTCGGCCTCAGCTGGAGTATTGTGTCCAGGTCTGGGCACCACATTTCAGGAAAAATGTGGACAAATTTGAGAAAGCCCAGCAGAGAAGAGCAACAAAAATGAGTAAAGGTCTAGAAAACATGACCTATGATGGAAGATGAGTGGTGATTCCTAGCGCTAACATCATTGCTGAGCAGTCCTAGGAGCTAAACCTTGGATGTTGTATGGGGCCAGTGGAAGACAATACAGATACTATACTGGATGTGAGGTTCCCCACTACATGCTGAAATCACTAAGGGGTGGGCTCAGTGATGGAACCTCAGAATTTGATGTCATAGGAGCAGCAAGTAGCAGCAGATAGTGGTGGCAGCAGGATGATGGCCAGCACTGGCAGCAGAGAAGCAGTGGCAGAGCCACTTGCAGGGGAAGCAGCAGAGACACTGCTCAGTGCCACTCCACCAGGGTGGAAGGTGAAACCTGGGAACACCTCTCTGAACTCTGGGTCTTCAGTAGCCAACAACAGCCAACTGTGAGTTGGGTGCAGTGGAGGGAGAGAGAAGTGATGTCTTAAAGGGATATTCATTCATCTGATTTCCCCACCGCAAGATGGGAAACTGAGGTAAGGACACTACCCAACATACTTTGGGGTCTGCTTTGCTTATGGTCACATGCTTTTGAATGTGGTTGTAGTGTTTTCCCAAATTAATGCTTGGATCCCTTTCCCTTTTAATAAAAGTTATTTTGTTATACAGAGACGCCAGGGCTGGCCTTATCATGAGGCGAACTGAGGTAGCCACCTCGAGTGCCAGAATGTGTGTGTGTGGGGGCCACTAGGACCCAGAGTGTAGAAAATTATGTCAGCACTGGTGCATATGTATTCTTTCTGCTCTAGATACACAGAGATGGTGGAGTGCTGTGCTGGAGGAAGGAGGGCACAAGAGACATAACAGGCAGACAGGAGAAAAGGTGAGAGGGAATAACAGAAAGCAGCAGGAGCTGCAGGGAGAAAGAGGAGAGGAGCCTCTTGTGTACTTCTCTAGCACCCTCAGGAGCCTGGATTTATTAACACCAGCTTCTCAGGGAGCTTCCTGTTTCCTTCTGCTTCCCTGAACCCACTTGAGGAGAACAGGCAGTCAGCTGAAGTACTAGGAGCCAGTTAGGCCCTTAAGATGCTGATATCTTCCCTTACTCAGGTCCTGCTACCAGCCTACTTACTTGTCCTCTTTAACTGAGTGTGTTGAGAGCCACTATAGCTGGCACAGAACAGCAGTCATGAGTGAAAGAAGAAAATGCCCCTCTGGGGCAGCAGTCAGAAAAAGAAAGAAAGCAAAGGAAGCTTTTCTTTCTAAGCAGGAAGGAGCTCTCCTGAGATACATAGACACAAATGTTCATGGTGAGCCTTCCGGCCCCAGTGAGGATGTGAGTGGTGAGGAGATGTCTGATCTTCCAGTTAGTCAGAGTGCAGGTGATCTGGCAGCTACTGCAGCATCCATATCTCCATCTCAAATGGATGTAACCATGCACATTCCTGAAGAAAAGTGTAGATCAGAGAAGAGTGTGGTGAAGGCACAAGAAACAGCTGCTGCTGAATTTAGTTCCTTAAGTCTAGATGATCCAGGATTGTGGAACCACTTGAGCAGTAGCCTGAGGGACTTCCTTGTACTGCATGGGCCACAGCAAGTGAAAAACTTCATATTCCCCAAAGACAATGAAAATAGAAGTTTCCATCCAACACATTACTGGCATGAATGGCCAATGGTGACAAAGTGGAGAGGCCATGGCCTATGTACTCAAACACCCAGAATGTTGCATACTATTTTTGTAGCAAACTCTTCCAGTCTAATGTTCCAGCCACATTGGGTTCTACAGGAACAAAGGACTGGAAAAATCTGGCTAGAAATCTGGCATGCCATGAGAAGGCAGCAAATCACCAGGTGCATTCCATAGGTGGAAAGAGATTGAGATGAGACTAAGGTTAAAGGCCACCATAGAGGATCAGCATCAAGAGAAGATTGCATCCAAGTCTCTTTACTGGCAAAATGTCTGGAAAGGCTCATTGCCATTGTGAGAATGCTTGCTACCCAAAACCTAGAACTGTGTGGCACTTCAGATCAGCTGTATGTGCCAAACAATAGAAACTTCCTTAAAATTGTGGAGCTGATGGCTGAGTTTGATGCTGTACTCCAGGAGCAACTAAGAAGAGTCATCACCCAAGTACTTGCATCCAACGAAGTGGGTATTCACCCACGAAAGCTCATGCTCCAAAATGTCTGTTAGTCTATAAGGTGCCACAGGATTCTTTGCTGCTTTCACCCAAGAAATGTACACACACCACTACCTTGGAAAAATATTCAAAATGAGATCATACAGTTACTGGCAACAAAAGTCAAACAGAAGATTGTGGCAGTTCTGAAGTCAGCAAGATATTACTCTGTTATTCTGGACTGCACACCTGATATCAGCTATATGGAACAAATGACTTTAATGGTGTGTTTTGTAACAACAACAGAACCTAGTAAAAATGTCCTTGCAATAGTGACTGTCAGAGAACATTTTCTAGAATTTATTGGCATTGATGATACTACAGGAACTGGTATGACAAATGTGCTTCTTAAAAAGCTGGAAGATACAGGAATTGTGATAGCTGACATGAATGGCCAGGGCTACGATAATGGTGTCAACATGAGAGGAAAGAACAGAGAAGTTCAGACACGGATCCGAGAGTTAAACCCTCAAGCTTTTTTTGTCTCATGTAGTTCTCATTCATTGAACTTGATGGTCAGTGATACAGCATCAGCTTCTAGTGAGGCTGCTGAATTTTTTAATGTAATTCAAAGCATCTATGTATTTTTCTCTGCATCAACTCATTGATGGCAAATTGTTGAAGCAACATCTGGGAACCTCCTCTCTGACAGTGAAACCATTGAGTGCCACACGATGGGAAAGTCAAGTGGAGGAGATAAAGCCTATGAAACATCAAATTGGGAAGATAGATGATGCCATAGTTGCCATTATGGAGGATAATGCTATGACAGGAACTGTTCATGGGAGAACAGTGGCAGAGGGAAATGGAATCACCAGAAACATACAAAACTTCAAATTTCTATGTGGCTTAGTGTTGTGGCATGACATACTGTTTGGAATGAATGTTGTAAGCAAGAGACTCCAAGGTGTTGACCTTGATATATCTGGAGCAATGGAACAACTGGACAAAGCAAAGTCATACCTACAGTCTTACCAGTTAGATGAGGGATTTCAAAACATTCTGAAGAGTGCACAGAAGTTGGCAGAGGAACTTCACACTGAAGCTATTTCCCCACCCATTCAAGAATACAAGGGTCACCGAAGAAGAGGCACAGGATAATCCCATAAGAGACCCCAAACAACAATTCAAATTTGAATTCTTTAACCAGGTGCTAGACTGCGCAATACAGTCAGTTTAAGAACCTTTCATGCAGCTCTAGGAACACAGCAGTATATTTGGGATGTTGTATGATATTCCAAAACTCCTCACTCTACCTGAAGAAGACCTACACCAGCAATGCAGGGCACTAGAGACAGTGTTGACACATGATGAGATGTGTGATATTGATGCGAGTGATTTAGGTGATGAACTGAAAGCCCTTTCAAGTTACATTTCAGCAGGATCAACTCCAAAGGTTGTTCTGGAATATATGTGCACAAATAAGATGACCACCCTCTTTCCAAATTCTTTTGTTGCTCTGTGCATACTTCTAACACTTCCTCTAACAGTTGCCAGTGGACAACGCAGCTTCTCCAAGCTGAAGTTAATAAAAACACATCTACGCTCTGCAATGACACAGGAGAGGCTGATTGGCCTTGCAACCATCTCAATAGAGCATGAGCTGGCCCAGACTGTGGACCCTCAGGAAGCAGTTCAAATCTTTGGAACCAAGAAGGCACGGAAAGCACCACCTTGATTATTCAAACAGATAAAAATGCCAGTGTTTACTTTGCAGACAAGAAAAGTTACATTTGCTGTTCAGGCATTTGAAAGTTAAGTGTTACAATTTAAAATGGCTCGTTCAGAAATTTTAAGTTAGTTCTCCTTTATTGGAGTAGGTAGCAGAGCAGTACCATGAGAGGAGTAAAACAGAATTGAGATCTTACAGGTGCTGGGGCTGGTGTTAAATTTTTCAGATTACTGGGTGGTTGCTTAAGCCAGTTCTGTTATGTATAGTTAAGATGAATACCTAGCTACCAGACCTGTCCCGTGTTGCTGCTGACTCCACCTGGCAGAAGGTTTACAGGAGCAGAGCAGGAGGGGATAGAGGGCAGGATTCAGGGCAATGGGGGTTACATGGGAGCAGAGCAGGAGGAAACCAAGAGAAAAATGATAAGCTAGATCTGTTTTCCTAGTCAAATAGTGTTCTAATAATAAATGAAGACATGCTTTACAAAATGATTCAGTTAAATAGCATCTGTTGATGGGAAAACAACAGTGCAGGACCTCTGAACAACTAGGCAAGTCACTAAACGGGTAGTTCAAGAGGTAAGCAAAACTCATACTGCTTAAATTAAAAAATAATTCAGTTTATATGTAGCTATTGATATAACAATTAAGCATGTCTGAGCCCCAGCTACAGGTGCAGTGCCTTGTTTTATTTCTAGTATGAGTCTCCATCAACTACCAGATGACATTTATGTAAAGCGTGGTGGCTGCTACCTCAGCTGATATGAGAAGTTGAATTAGGAACCTCCCGAGATAAAAGCAGGAGTCTCTGCTGCTTGATTTAAAGAGGTAGGCTCTATAGCTGGGGTTGAAACAGACGTATGTCAGGCACAGAAGGAGGTACACAACACATACTAACCATTGGCTGTGAAACACTATCAAGAAAGTTCATAGAATAGCAGTCATGAAAGCATGGTGTATAATGCAGGATCAGACTGATTCTCTGTAGGTTATACCGTGGCACAATACTGGTGCTTAGCACACAGTTCATAATAAATAATAATAATAATAAATAAATAAATGGCTTTGCAATGTTTCTGAAATGATAAAATAGGATAGAAGTTAGTGTGTACTTTGCAAGAACAGATCCAGTCCAGTGCTTTCTTTTAGCCATTTCTTGTTGAAGCACATTGGAAAAATATCAAACAATTTCCCTTCGTTCATGACTTCCGTAACCCTCCCCAGAACAATAAAATGTTTCTTTACAGCTGATTTGCTGTACACTATGTTTTCTGCACACAAAACAAAGTGAGAAAAACAAAGTGAATGAGAATATTGCTAGGAAAAAAGGAGTGGCATTTCTTTAGTACTGGCTAGTTAGCTGTGAATTGTATTGGTTTGAGCATTGCCTCTGTAAAGTAGAAAGCTGTCATTGTGACTGCCTGCCAGGACTGCTGATTATATGGGTAAAATTCAGGCCAAGTCTGAGTGACACAGCAGGCTCAAAATAAAATGCGACCTTCACTTGTGTAGCAGGTTAGTTTCAGTTTGGGCTATGTGAAAAGCAGTGTTTGTTGGATCAGTTTAGCCTTTACTGTAAAGCATGCAGTGTGGAGGAGGACTAGCATATCTCACTATGCCTAAAAACAACACCTATAACTCAAATACTAGGTTATTTGGATCTCACAGGATTAATTATTCTTCGGAAACATGAAACTAAAAGTTGGTGCTGCAAATAGCTTTGGTAACCAATATCATCTTTCCAGTCCCTTCTGGGAATAAAGAGTTCATTATAAACTATTTTAATCTGTTTTTGACAGCCAGATCCCATTTGTTTTGTCTGATTGCAAAAGGGGGAGAAATGCAAAATCATTGTTATTGTTATTATTTAGCGGATAGTCTAGCAACAGCACCTTGGCGGCCGATGAACATTGAAAGTACATGCTAGCTCACTGTGGTTGTGTAACAAAGTGTGTCTGGGGACTGTTCAAAGGGCATAGAGGTTCTCTTCTTCAATGCAGGGCTGAAATGACTTCATACATTATTCCATAACTATAATCTAGCATGCTTAAGGGCTGATAAAGTTTCCCTTCCTGTGGGGTTGATAAGGAAAGGATGAATTACGGAGAGTGTTTTCTCAAAACAGCAGCATACCCTAGAAAACTCTCTGAGAATGGAATTATGAATGAATCTCATCATGGCATTGCTGGAGGCATGGTAACACAAACAGGCCACAGTGTTGGTTAAACTTCTTCCTTTCCAGTCTGATTCTAGTGTGGAGTAAAGTTTGTATGCAGAATCAAACCTGTAAAAATTGCTTAATCGGTCAGAAACCAGAACACAGGGCACGGCAAAATGTTGCTCTAGGAGGAGACCTAACACCAAAAGAAACCTAAGATGAAGAAATTACACAGTGGTGGAGTTCCTCACGATGACCATCAACTTCTTTATACACATTTGTAGCTGGTGCTTTCTAAAAGGACAGACAGGAGTCATAAAAATACAGTCTGGGCCAGATCCTCTGCTGGTGTAATTGGCCTCAGAGGAACTATGCTGATTTACACAAAAGAAGGATCTGGCCTCAGAATTAGTGTGCATATATATGCAAGGTTTAAGCCCTTCATCACTACCCCTCCAGGCTAGAACCAACGTGAATGTGCTGCATGCGATCTGGGGAGCCCATGGGAGGTGTAGTGCTCCCAGTGTGCAACAGACCACAGTTCAGTAGGAGTCCCTGCATGCTGCTGTTTACCTGTGTATTGTTTAGGGACAAGAAGGAGGGAGGCCAGCTAGCCAGGGGGCCATCATAAATGACATGGCTCTAGCACAGCCTAAGGGTTCCAGTAGTGGTTGAGCATCAGGTCTTCAGTTGTACCATGATTTTGGATGGGGAGAATTCCTTGCACTCCTAACTCCATGGAATTCCCACCCCTCCGGACACAGCCCAGCTGCTCAAGTAGTGAAACATGGAAACAAAATATTTGTGTTAAGGGCTTTAAATCTTTGGTTATTTATAGATCTATTTTAAAAACACTCATTTATAAATGCACAGATGTTTAATCATTGAGGTCTGTATGGTTCTGAGCCAGGCAAACTACACAGTGGTGGAAAGCACAGCGATGTGCCACAAATCCAGCTTCAAATGCTACATTTGGTCAACGCCTCCCTGCTGGTATGATGCCACACCATATTACCAGGGTAAAATAGGTACCATACAGCTGTTCTGCAAAAAAGCAGCATGAATGGGTGTAGTCTGTGTGGCAATGCCAAATTAGTGTCTAAGCTACCCTGGAGCAATCTACTCTTCTTCAGAAATTGTTTTACTGTGTTATTTATTTATTTATTCACATTTTGCTTCCTTCGATGAAATAGCAGCTTGTACCTCAGATCTAACAAGTCCCGCAAACAAAAAATAAAGGAGCAGATAAAAACAATGGCAAAGAAGGGGAAATGTGTAGAATAATATTTTTGTGTGGATCAAAAAAATTTAGAGAATGAGAAATATTAATGTTATTCTAAAAGGCATTGGTAAGACCTCACCTGTAATACTATGTACAATTCTGGTCACCCATGTTCAAGACAGATGAATTCAAACTGGAACAGGTGCAGAGAAGAGCTACTAGGATGATCAGGGAAATGAAGGGTCTTTCTCATGAAAGGAGACTGGAAGAACTTGGTTTGTTCAGCTTTGCAGAAAGAAGGCTGAGAGGGGGAATGATTTCTCTTTATAAATATGTCAGGGGATAAATACCAAAGGGGGAAGAGGTATTTAAACTAAAGGACAATATTGGCTCAAGAATAAATAGGTATAAACTGGCCATGAACAAATTCGGGCTGGAAATTAGAAGAAGGCTTCTAACCATTAGAGGAGTGAGGTTATGGAACATCTTCCCAATAGGAGTTGTGGGGGGGCTAACTCAATTATTTTTAACAGAGAGCAGGGAAAATGTATATGTGGAATTGTATGATGGGGTTGCTTGTGATGGGGGGATAGGGCTTGGCAGCCCTAAAATATTTTCAGATTTATGTCCGATGTTCCTGAAAACTTATATTCCAGGGCTCCAGGAAGTGAGGAAGGGATTTTTTTTCCCAATGTATTTTGTTTGTTTTGTTTCCTTCCTCTGAAGCATCAGCGATACCCACCTCTGGAGATGGGACACTGGACATGGTGGGCCAGTGCTCTGAGGTGGCACTGAGAATTCTGTGTCTCACATGCTTATCGGGCTGGTTCTTGCTCACAGGCTCAGGATCTTACTCACCATATGTGGAATTGGGAAGGAATTTTCCTCGAGGTCAGACTGGCAGTGACCTTAGGCTTTTTTCATCTTTCTCTGTAATGTGTGGGTGCAGGTCACATGCCAGGCTATATGGGTTTATCCCACCAAGTCAATTGCCTGCCATTTCAGGGCATTGGTACACCTTGGTCCCTCCTATTGTTTGCTTGTGGCACATAATATTTTAGTCTCCTGTGGGCTGTTATACTTTTGTCTAATTTCAGTTGTTGGGTTTAGTGCAGGGCACTGGGTGGTGTTGGTGGCCTGTGATATACAAGAGGTCAGATTGGATGATCTGGTTGTCCCTTATGACCTTCAACTCTATGACTCTATATCTTCTGTCATTTGATGCAGGTTCGCTAAACTGTACAGCAAGTAAAACTACAGCTGGAGAAAATGTTCAGAGGAATAGTTAAAATACTGTATAGAAATATTTGTCTTCAAACTGCCTGTTGAGCTATCACCTTGTAACAGTTGTCTCGGTTATGCTGGTGGTTATGAGGAAAGCCTGGTGCATGGGCCTGCCCATGGAGTTCAGATCAAATCCAGATTCACCCAACTGCCTCTTACTCCCAAAAGTGGACCTGAATTGTGAAGTTCAGCTCTGATTTGAATCAGAAGCTTCCTAAGTTGGAGGTGTTCAGATTTGTTGGGCTACTTTATAAAGAATGTCCTGATTCTCAAAGTTCAGAGGTGGATTTTCCCAAAGCTTGGGGAGTTTTGGATGAAGGATTCTGGTTTGGGCCTATTATAGAATTAGACTTCTGAAATCTGGACTTTCCTTACATTTGGGGATTATCAGATCAGAGATTCTGTTTCGGATCCAAGGTTCTTATTACATTATAGAGGAATGTTTATGATCTATCTTAGTTTAAAATATCAAACACATAATTAATCACAACCAATCTTTAAAGTTAGTGTAGGCATTGAGATACCAGGGAGGGACTCAGATCCCATTCAGATCCCATGGTAATGGGTGCTGTATAAAAACTGAGAGAGAGAGAGAATGTGATGACTTTTAGGATGGCAGGTTATAGTTGCACCATTACTACTATTATTGTTTCAGTCAGTCGAGTTGCAGGCTAACTCTACACTATGAGCTAGGGGTAAAGGGTATTAAGGATCACATAATCCACCGCCAAAACACATCTACCTCTGGGGTGAATTTTTCCAGTCAATCTGGGCCAGGGCCGGCTCCAGGCACCAGCTAAAGAAGAGGAAGAGAGAGAGTGATGGACCCGCCGCCGAACTGCCACCAAAGAGTGGAGTGGTGTGATTGTGCTGCTGCTGCCTTTTTTTTTTTTTGCCGCTTTGGGCAGCAGAAAACCTGGAGCTGGCCCTGATCTGGGTTCAAGGAACTATAAACTAGGAGTGCAAGGATGCATCCATCGGATACTTTGCACAAGCAGGAAGGTAACAGACAATCCTGCAGCAACTATTGGGGCATCTCCTTGTTGTCAATAGCCAGCAAAATTCTCACCGGAATTCTGCTGAATTACCTTCTGCAAGGCATTGAATAAGGGCTCCTGCCTGAGATTCAGAGTGGCTTCAGGAAAGGACACGAGACCATAGACATTGCAACTCATTGGCTTCAGGAGAAATGCCAAGAACAGAACTCTAACCTACAGATGTCTTTCATTGACCTGAGAAAAGCATTTGATACAGTCAGTTGGGAGGGCCTTTGGAAGATCATGGCAAAATTTGGAGGCTCAGAGAAATTCATTGCAACGGTTCTACAATTCCAGCACAGCATGCTCACTCGCGTTGTGGACAACATTGAGTCATCTAAACCATTCCCAGTCATAAATATAGTCAAGTAGGGGTGTGTATTGGCCCCAACCCTTTTCATTATGATGTTTTCTGCCATGCTTACAGATGTCTTTTGTGACTGACACCTGTATTGGCAAATTTTTCAATCTGAAGAGATTACAAGCCAAGATGAAGGTACAGGAAGTGACTGTTTGTGATCTTCTGTTTGCTGATGACTGTTCCCAAATGCCAAATTCGAGTCTGACATGCAGCGGAGTATGACACTTTTGATCTCACAATCAACATCAAGAAACCAGAAGTGATTTACCAGCATACACCAAGAAAGCCTTATGTAGATCCTACTAAAACAGTGAATGGCCAAACCCTTTAGGCAGTGGACAAATTCACCTACTTCGGCAGTACACTGTCACATGCAGTTCACTGTCATGTGCAGTTCACATTGACGATGAAACCAGTGGCAGAATTGCCAAAGCAAGTATGGCCTTTGGTAGATTATGTGCAAATAAGTAGCACTGATGCATTAGTCAACAAACAAAACTGAAGGTCCACATAGCCATCATGTTTCCAATTCTTACGTATGCATGTGAAACCTGGATGTTATACAGACCCCATGTTATGAAGCTGAATCATTTTCACATGGACTGTCTAAGGAAACTGATGAGGATAAGATGAGGTTCTTCTATGGGCAGGTATTCCAAGCATCCATACTCTGTAGATGAAATCACAGATGAGATGGGCAAGTCATGTCACCAGAATGTCAGATGAATGAGTGTCAAAGAAGATCTTTTACAGTGAGTTAAAGGATGGGAAACTCTCTCAAGGTCAGAAGAAACATTTCAAGGACTCCCTCAAGTTATCTTTGGGGTATTTCAGCATTGATCCAGAGTTCTGGGAAGATCTCGCTCATGATTGTTCTACCTGGCGAAATCTCACCAATACTCTAGAATAGAGGAGAACTGCTGAGGCAGAGCAGAAGGCCAGCAGTGTAAATCTCGCAACAGCAATGTGTTTGCTGTTAATCAAGCAACCCATTGTGGCATCTCTCAGTCAGTATGCCACTGACACTTCAAAACTCAAACTGGCCTGATCAGACACTCATGTGTTCACAGAAATCAAACCAACCAGTGATGTTGTGGTCATCTTCTAACTCGAAGGATGAACAACAACCTCTGAGGTGGAACATAACAGCTATTGAACAGTGAAAAGGAACATTACATAGCCATTTAGGGCAGAAAGTGAATATTATATCATATCCGAGTACATGAGGCGAGAGGGGAAATTATGTGGGCAGAATGTAATTATCTGAGATGGAGTTTCACCATGTCCTACGGAGTTAATGCCACTGCCCTTCCATAAAGGTGTCATAAGATTGCTAATGATCACAAGTGGTCAGAGCCTATGATTTAAATTTAATCCAAAAATAGAACCCCTATTAGCCTAGTATTCCCTGGAGTCCTGGGGCAGTGTTGATTCAGAAGGAAGAATGAACCTAATGAATCATCTAGTTAATTTCCTGCAGTGCCTAGACAGGCCATGGTAGTTTTCCATCCAACTTGTGATTGAACATGATCTTGTAGCATGTTAGATCTGTTGGGATAATAGTCATCACCTCAGATCTATGGAAGGTATGTTTCTGATAAAGTCCTATAGAATTTAATAGGGATTAAACCAATCATGTTTTCTAGAAATTAATACTCAGAATCTGAATGATAAGCTTTCTGCAGGGTTCTAGACCAGAGATGTAATTCTCTACTGCATTCAGTATGATGGTTCAAATTGCTTAGATCTCATTTTCTGTTAAACTTTATAAGATTTCTCCCTAAGGAAAAAGAGTGAGGGTCAGCACCAACGCACCAATTTATGGTGACTCTCTCTTTTACATGTGTCACTTTTTGATGATTTGGGGAATCTCTCCAGCTATTTCTTGAGCGCAGTAGTCATGTCCTCTAACAAAATCTGGGTTTCAATTTCTTTTATAATTTCTCAGTTAAAAACAACAACAACAAAACTAGAAATGAACTGGAATCAGGGGGAAAATAAAATGAAGAGGCACAACCTACTTGCTAACTAGGGGTGACTGCTCTGAACTTAGTCATGCAAACATCATAAGTGTTGTTATTATTTAAGAGAACAATGCCTCAGGATACAGAAGTCATCATTATAGTAGGAAGGGAAAAAGAGAATAAACCATAAAGAATAGCACAGAATTGTAGGCGAGTCCTTTCCAAACAGTAACTAAAAAT
This sequence comes from Mauremys mutica, assembly GCF_020497125.1. NCBI lineage: Eukaryota > Metazoa > Chordata > Testudines > Geoemydidae > Mauremys > Mauremys mutica. Next base: position 270,225,294 of record NC_059073.1, read on the forward strand.
GAAAGAAGGCAAACTTTAGAATCGCTGTCCCTTCATCAGGTTATGGGAAAGAAGAACAAAGGGATCAGAACACATATACTGATAGGATGATGATTCAAACCTCATCAGGGAATCTGATACTGTAGTCTGAGTAAAGGTCTATGGGAAATATTTTCCTTGGGAAACCAGGAAATGCCTGGAAAAAAAAAAGCCACAGGGTGCTTTGAAAAGAAATGTTTCCCTGGGACACTATCCCTTTTACAGAGGGGAAGAGGAATCTATTAAGTCAGGACAGTAAGATCAAGGGAAATTAATGAGCTGGAAGAGAGTCCATAGAGCTACACTGCTGTTCAAATTTGTGGGTTGCCCTGAAATAGTATCCAGTTTTCCTGAAACCAATGAAAACTTCACGCAGCTGTTCATTAGATAGTGCAGATACCAGAGGAGGAATTGGGACTCTCTGTATGTGTTAGATTAGTGTTTTGCCACTGTTTCCTCTATTTATTTTCCAGATGGTGTTTTCTTTTCCCTGTTGTGTTTTACATTTAAAAGCTAAATTCATCCCTCTTGTAACTCCATCAATTTACATGGAATTACGCCAGCAATGAATTTGGCCCACTTTCTTCTGTATCTTATTTTATGCAGATTGTTTTCTTTATGATTATTTGATTGGCACTGGTTATTGCGCTCATTGTGCATTGTAATTCACAATGAGCATTTTATCCATTTGAATCCATGTAGCCTTTGCTGCTGGACTCTCCATTTGTAATGCAATTTATCGGTATCTTTGAATCTATATTGTACTAAGGAGCAGGTATCTGCAGGATGGTTCAGTGTTGCTCTGGAGTAATGCTCAATCCTTTCAAGTCTGAATATCTTGTTTTTTAAATCTTGTCTTAGGTCACAGGTGGAAATGAATTTGGAACCCTCACAAAAGTGCCATGCAATTTGATACAGTTACCAATCTCCCTTCAATCTGGCTGAAATGATAGAACTCTTGCAGACCAGGGCTGAGGTGCATTGCAGAAATATATGAGGAACTTGACACTGCCAGGCTATACTACAGTTAAAACAAATCCGTGCTATTATACCCTCATTTTCTAAAGCACTGAAATCACTCATCATATTTGTATACTTCTCTATTCACTTCTTTCACACCATTCATGATCTTATCGATCTCTACCATAGCCCCTTAGTCATCTCTTTTCTAAGCTGAAGAGCCCTAAACTTTTTAGTCCCTCCTCATATGAAAGCCATTCCAAAAAGGGGATAGAGAATAAGAAGGAGAATATATTATTGCCCTTATATAAATCGATGGTACTCCCACATCTTGAATACTGCATACAGATGTGGTCTCCTCATCTCAAAAAAAGATACACTGGCATTAGAAAAGGTTCAGAGAAGGGCAACTAAAATGATTAGGGGTTTGGAATGGGTCCCATATGAGGAGAGATTAAAGAGGCTAGGACTTTCCATCTTGGAAAAGAGGAGACTAAGGGGGGATATGATAGAGGTATATAAAATCATGAGTGATGTGGAGAAACTAGATAAGGAAAAGTTATTTACTTATTCCCATAATACAAGAACTAGGGGTCACCACATGAAATTAATGGGCAGCAGGTTTAAAACAAATAAAAGGAAGTTCTTCTTCACATAGCGCACAGTCAACTTGTGGAACTCCTTGCCTGAGGAGGTTGTGAAGGCTAGGACTATAACAGGGTTTAAAAGAGAACTAGATAAATTCATGGAGGTTAAGTCCATTAATGGCTATTAGCCAGGATGGGAAAGGAATGGTGTCCCTAGCCTCTGTTTGTCAGAGGGTGGAGATGGATGGCAGGAGAGAGATCACTTGATCATTACCTGTTAGGTTCACTCCCTCTGGGGCACCTGGCATCGGCCACTGTCAGTAGACAGGATACTGGTCTAGATGGACCTTTGGTCTGACCCAGTACGGCCGTTCTTATGTTCTTATGTTCTTGATCATCTTTGCTGCCCTCCTCTAAACCTTTTCCAGTTCCATGATATCCTTTTTTGAGGTGTGGCAACCAGAACTGGACATAGTATTAAAGGTGTGGACGCATCATGGATTGATATAGTGGCATTATGATATTTTCTGTCTTATTTCCTATCTCTTTCCTAATAGTTCCTAACATCCTGTTCGATCATTAATGAATATGTTGAACAGCACACATTCCAGTACAGATCTGGGGGGGGGGGGACACTGTTTCCTCTCTCCATTGTGAAAAGTGAACATTTATTCCTACTCTTTGTTTCCTATCTTTTAACCAGTTACTGATCCACGAGGGGACCTTCCCTCTTATCCTATGACTACTTAGTTTGCTTAAGGGACCTTGTCAAAGGATCCCTGAAAATCCAAGCAGTGGATCACCACATGCTTATTGACAATCTCAAAGAATTCTAACAGATTGATTTACAAATGCCATTATGACACTTCCCAAACATCTCGTGTTTAATTGTGTCTGATAATTCTGTTCATTACTATAGTTCCTACTAATCTGCCTGTTACTAAATTAGGTTCACCAGCCTCTAATTGCTACGATCACCTTTGGAGCCTTTTTAAAAAATCTGCATTATATTAGCTACCCGCCAGTCATCTGGCATAGAGGCAATCCATTACATACTACAGTTACTAGTTCTGCAATTTCATATTTGCGGTCTTCAGAACTCTTGGGTGAATACCATATGGTCTTGATGATTTATTAATGTTTAATTTATCAGTCTGTTCTAACCTCTTCTATTGATACATGAGTCAATCTGGGACGGTACTTCAGATCTCTCACCCAAAATGGTGACAAACCTCATCTGTCTCACAGCACCAAGGAGGGGAGAGAAGGAGCCCACAGTGTTTTGTTCTCAGGGGAGGTGTGTCTGTGCAGCCCATGGGATTAGTTCTAGCAGTTACACAGGCATAACAAAGGATCTCTCTCCTTGAGCATCCTCCAGCTCACGGGAGGCATCATACCTTTAGCAGTGGCACAACTTCATGCCTCCCTCCCTTAATACAGCTCATCCTGACAGGTTGCATAATTGAGCCTTAAGAATTGTAGGATAATTCACAGTCTGTTGAGGCAGCTATTCTCCTAAAGTGAAAGTCACCCTAATGCAAAGGGGACACTCAGGTCTTTACACACTTAAGCCTTCAACATAGGTCTTAAGTGAGAGTGTATTGATATCTGCTGGTCCTGTGCATGGGGATCAATTTCACCCCTAGTTAATCAATACTATCTGTTGGAATCTGTTCAGAAGTAGAAAAGTATAATTCTCCAATTGATAAATACCCTGTCAGCCCAGTTACTGTTTAACTTCAGAAAACAGGATAGGGCAAGTGTATGTCACTCACTGTGCAATTAGGAAGAGAGAACTTGGCTCCAGGCATGATTGGCCCATCCATTGCAGGGCTTTGCATCGTGATTGTTCATTAATAAGGGTATTATACAGTATCACTGGTTGAGCCAGAAGTACACACTGTACTCAGAAGACATACTTTGAACTTTTTCTAAATATCAACATTGAAAGGATTGGAAAATTTTACAAGCAGGAGGCATCTGTACTTATGTAAATCATGGACAAAACCCTGCTCTCAGTTGCCTTCAGTGCAGTTCCATGGATATAATAGAGAGAAGGTGGGTGTAACTGGGAACAGCATTTAGTATCATACTCTAGAAGTTGCACTCTGCTATCTCCTATACTGTGAATCTCTAAGTGGCTGAAAGAAGATTCTGTTTCTGGAAGGTGAAGCTAGACAAATTCAGACTAGAAATAAGGCACAAAATTTCAACAGGGAGGGTAATTAGCCATGAGAACATCCTACCCAGGGACACAGTGAATTCTTCATCACTTTAAAACTTAAATTCAGCCTTGGATGTCTTTCTAAAATCTATGCTCTAGCTGAACCACAAATTACTGGGAACAAAGTGGGAATTACTGGGTAAAACTTTATGGTCAGTGTGATACAGACAGTCAGACTAGATGATTACAATGATCCCTTTAGGCTGTAAAATCTTTGCTGTGGATCCAGGAATCTATGCAAACAAATACAAACTTTCCTTAGAGAGATGGATCAAATATTTTAGCCTGTGAAGTATACTCCTGTGGGATGCAGGATGTTTTTTATTCTATATTTCATAAGGATTTGGAGGTTTTGTGCATGGGGAAACTCGAAGCTGAAATCCCAGGCTAATCCCATTACCTGCTACACAGCCCAATGTGTGCTTTGCAGAATTCATAAGAACATAAGAATGGTTATACTGGGTCAGACCAAAGGTCCATCTAGCCCAGTTTCCTATCTTCCAACAGTGGCCAATGCCAGGTTATTCAGAGGAAAGGAACAGAGCAGGTAATCTTCAAGTGATCCATCCCCTGTTGCCCTTTCCTAGCTTCTGGCAAACAGAGGCTAGGGACACCATCCCTGCTCATCCTGGCTAATAGCCATTTATGGACCCATCCTCCATGAATTTATCTAGTTCTTTTTTGAACTCCATTATTCACCTCCATTCTTTGACACTACAAGAACAATTTAAAAGGTTTCAGTTTAAAGCAAAAATATCTAAATAGTTTATCCCTCAAACTTTACTTATCTTAAAACTTGTTATCTCTGGGCGGACAATAATGTTGGTCTCTTTACTTTTTTTTTTCTTTTTTTAAATATATGATTTTTGCTGATCGCCAACAGAACAGGAAAGCTCCATCAACACCAGACAGACTATCGTGGGATGTTAAAAAGGACAAAAGTAAAAAGAACAGGAGTACTTGTGGCCCCTTTCCCCAAGAAGATGAGTCATGCAAGTGGATTCTTGCCATCAGCTGAATTTGTAGCCTAGAGCATGTGAAAGGAGGGGGATAAAAACCCAAAACAGGAAAAAAAATGATTATGTTGCTTGGACTGGGGGGGGAAGGAGGATTTCTTGGCATAAGTAAGTGATCCCCAGTGGCTTAGCCTGAGTTATCCCTAAAGGACATGCAGAACTTACTTACTACAGGTTTCAGAGTAGCAGCCGTGTTAGCCTGTATCTGCAAAAAGAACAGGAGTACTTGTGGCACCTTAGAGACTAATAAATTTATTTCAGCATAAGCTTTCGTGATGGTGTCACTTGAATAGATATGTGGACAGAGCTGGCATCGGGCTTTGTTGCAAGGATAGGTTCCTGGGTTAGTGTTTATGTTGTATGCTGTGTGGTTGCTGGTGAGTATTTGCAGGTTTCAGAGTAGCAGCCGTGTTAGCCTGTATCTGCAAAAAGAACAGGAGTACTTGTGGCACCTTAGAGACTAACAAATTTATTTCAGCATAAGCTTTCGTGATGGTGTCACTTGAATAGATATGTGGACAGAGCTGGCATCGGGCTTTGTTGCAAGGATAGGTTCCTGGGTTAGTGTTTATGTTGTATGCTGTGTGGTTGCTGGTGAGTATTTGCTTCAGGTTGGGAGGCTGTCTGTAAGCAAGGACTGACCTGTCTCCCAAGATCTGTGAGAGTGAGGGATCATCTTTAAGGATAGGTTGTAGATCTTTGATGATGCGCTGTCCACATATCTATTCAAGTGACACCATCATAGGACCTAATCACATCAGCCACGCCATCAGGGGCTCGTTCACCTGCACATCTACCAACGTGATATATGCCATCATGTGCCAGCAATGCCCCTCTGCCATGTACATTGGCCAAACCGGACAGTCTGTTTGCAAAAGAATAAACGGACATAAATCTGACATCAGGAATCATAACATTCAAAAACCAGTGGGAGAACACTTCAACCTCTCTAACCACTCAGTGACAGACTTGAAGGTGGCAATTTTGCAACAAAGAAACTTGAAAAACAGACTCCAAAGAGAGACTGCTGAACTTGAATTAATATGCAAATTAGATACAAGTAACTTAGGTTTAAACAGAGACTGGGAATGGTTGGGTCATTACACTAATTGAATCTATTTCCCTATGTTAAATTCTCCTCACACCTTCTATGGGTCATCTCAATTATCACTTCAAAGGTTTTTTTTTCTCCTGCTGACAATAGCTCATCTCAATTGATTAGACTCTTCCACTTGGTATGCATACTTCCACCTTTTCATGTTCTCTGTATGTATAAATATCTCCTGTCTGTGTGTTCCATTCTATGCATCCGAAGAAGTGAGCTGTAGCTCACGAAAGCTCATGCTAAAATAAATTTGTTAGTCTCTAAGGTGCCACAAGTACTCCTGTTCTTTTTACTTATTACAGACACTTCAATTATCTTTTGAACCTTATGATTGTAACTCATTTGTATATATATATGTTTACCTGCTTTAACTTTGTAAATAACTATTGTTTCCTTTTCTACTTAATAAATCTTTATATAGTTTATTATAATATTGGCTCCCGGTGTTATCTTTGGTGTGAGATCTTAGGTGCAATTGATCTGGGGTAAGTGAATAGTCCTTTAGGCCTAGGAGTAACCTGGATATTACTGTTATTCTTGGTATAAGGGATCATCTGCCACAAAGGTATGCTCACTCTGGGTGGCAAGGTAGATTGGAGTACCCCAGAGGATTGTCTGTGACTCCATGTTTAGGCTGTTATAGAGCTTGAGGAGTTTACACCTGATAATTGCTTGGTGAAATCTAAGTACAGAATTCATAATCAATTTGGCATTTGTGCCCTGGTTCTTAATAGTCTGCCTTCAGGTTGTTATTCACACTCTTGAGTCACTGCAGACAGCATTATAAGTATAACAAACAATGGAGATTAACTAGACACAGAAAGCTATAGACTACTTCTTGACATTGTGCTTGCAATCTGAACTGCTGGTTACATTGCAAAGCCATACATGCCGGTGGAGTGCAGGACAGCTGGAAGAAGAAATGTGTATTGTGGATGATAATAGCAAAGGACAGGTGTGTCAGAGAATTTTGAACTGGGGAGCATGTCTCTGAAACTTGGCATCTGATGCTGTTTGTTGGTTGGGCTTATATCCAGCAGAGAGAGAATGTTGCCATTAGAACTGCAGTGTGCATTTGTTTCAAATACTCCAGAGGTCCAAGTATACTAGTGAAACATTTATAACCCACACTGAGACAACTACAAGCAGCAAAAGAATAGCATTCGGTCAGAGCTTGATGTAATTCAGCATATACTTATTTGAGGCCTTTTGAAAACAAAACAAAAAGAGTGGAAAGGTCTGTCCAGAAAAACTCAGCCTGTGTCTGTAGTTAATCAGATATAGCCTGATCTGCCAAAAATTACTGTTCTCTCTCTGCAGAATTGATGGTATGAATAAATGAATGATAGATTAACATAATTTGTGGGGGAATAGTCAACATGTTTTTTTGTAAAGGGAAATCATGCCACACCAATCTTCTAGAATTCTTTGAGGGGGTCAACAAGCATGTGGACATGGGGGATACAGTGGATATAGTGTATTTAAATTTTCAGAAAGCCTTTGACAAGGTCCCTCACCAAAGGCTATTAAGCAAAATAAGCAGTCATGGGATAAGAGGGAATTGGTAACTGGTTAAAAGATAGGAAACAAAGGGTAGGAATAAATGGTCCATTTTCAGAACGGAGAGAAGTGAATAGCGGTGTCGCCCAGGGGTCTGTACTGGGACCAGTCCTAGTCAACATATTCATAAACGATCTGGAAAAAGGGGTAAAAAGTGAGATAGCAAAATTTGTAGATGATACAAAACTACTCAAGATAGTTAAGTCCCAGGCAAAGTTATGCACATTGGAAAACATAAACCCAACTTAGCTGTTACCACTCAAGAAAGAGATCTTGGAGTCATTGTGGATAATTCTCTGAAAACATCCATTCAATGTGCAGTGGCAGTCAAAATAGCAAACAGGATGTTGGGAATCATTAAGAAAGGGATAGATAATAAGATAGAGAATATCATATTGCTTCTCTATTAATCCATGGTATGCCCACATCTTGAATATTGCATGCAGATGTGGTCACCCCATCCAAAAAAAGATATATTGGAATTGGAAAAGGTTCAGAAAAGGGCAACTAAAATGATTAGGGGTATGGAATGGCTTCTATATGAGGAGCAATTAATAAGACTGGGACTTTTCAGCTTGGAAAAGAGATGACTACGGGGGGCTATGACATAGGTCTATAAAATCATGACTGGTGTGGAGAAAATAAATATGGAAGTGTTATTTACTCCTCATAATACAAGAACTAGGGGCCACCAAATTAAATTAATAGGCACCAGGTATAAATCAAACAAAAGGAAGTATTTTTTCACCCAACACACCGTCAACCTGTGGAACTCTTTGCCAGAGAATGTTGTGAAGGCCAAGACTATAACAAGGTTCAAAAAAGAATTAGATAAATTCATGGCGGATAGGTTCATCAATGGCTATTAGCCTGGATGGGCAGGGATGGCGTCCCTAGCCTCTGTTTGCCAGAAGCTGGGAATGAGTGACAGGGGATGGATCACTTGATGATTACTGATTCTGTTCATTCCTTCTGAAGCACCTGTCATTGGCCACTGTCGGAAGACAGGATACTGGGCTAGATGGACCTTTGGTCTGACCCAGTATGGCAGTTCTTATGTTCTTGTGTTCTTATGGTAAAGTTTTGTCAATTAACTATTTAATTAACTATACTATATATGTTTAATTAATTAAAATTATAATTTAAAAACTGCTCAGGAGGGTGGTACTTAAGAAAAAAGACTCAGCAAATTCTCAAAATGATCTATATTACTACATCTTTCTGTATTAATTCATCTCAGAGTCTGAGGGTGGATAGGAGTCATGTGCATACCATGGTTTGCTGTGTAATGTTAAATGGATTGATTGCATTGTCCTGGTCCTAACTCAGGCCAAGCATAATCCTTCTACCACTTGTTTCTTAATGGAAAATTGGGTTTTCAACTGAATGAAATTTTTCATCAGAAATATTCAGTTGATTGTTTGAAAAGCTAAAACCAAAACATAAAAAGCCAAAACTTGAATTTTAGAGGGGGGGGGGGTTATAATTTTCAGAATGTGACTATTTTTTTCAGATTTTGGTACTTTTCAAGTCTCATTTTTCAGCTGACAGGTTTTGGTTGACAAAAACAACTTGGTTTTCAGGGTTTTATTTTTTCTATGAAATTTCTAGTGAATATTTTGATAAAATGACTTTTTCCTTTACGTCAAAATTTTCAGGAGGGGGGATATTTTTTTGATAAGCTCTAGTCCCAACTCTCACTCCTGTTCAGACAGGACACATCAACAATCAATTATTCAGAAGCAACTAAAGCAGGAAGTGGAATTAAGGTAATGGAAATACATGGAGGGATACATTGGAGTATGGAGATTGTCAGTGGAGCACTTTATACCTGTATATATGTAAAATCATAGAATCATAGAATCTCAGGCTTGGAAGGGACCTCAGGAGGTCATCTAGTCCAACCCCCTGCTCAAAGCAGGACCAAACCCAACTAAATCATCCCAGCCAGGGCTTTGTCAAGCCTGACCTTAAAAACCTCTAAGGAAGGAGATTCCACTACCTCCCTAGGTAACCCATTCCAGTTCTTCACCACCCTACTAGTGAAAAAGTTTTTCCTAATATCCAGCCTAAACTTCCCCCTCTGCAACTTGAGACCATTACTCCTTGTTCTGTCATCATGTAGTTAGTAGACAGGGGGCTAGTAGGTAGTGCTCAAAATATGTTTCATAGTTCCTGGGTTTTGAAGACTAATAAAGCTCGTTGCTGTGCATTGAAAACAGCTTGCTTTTAGCAATTTCCATTGAGCTTGGTGAGGGTGGGGGGAAGGAAATAAAAATCCCTGAGAAGGAGGCAATTTTGTCTGGGGAAGGAGTCCAGAATAAGGATAAGGACAGTGGACCAAAAAATAGGATAAAAAGGAGGGTGATTGGATCAGGGACAGCTGAGAAGGGAATCTGTTGGGTTAACTGAGTATACTAGGAGTAAAGGGGTAGTATTAAGATAGGAGAGTTTAATCTGAAAGGACACCATGATTACAGTAGGAAAACTATTTAGTATGCTGTAACAGGTGGCATTGGAGGACTGGGCAGCCTAGTGGTTAGAGTGTGTGGCTCTCAGCCCCCCCACTTGGTTGAGAAGCCTCAATCTTTAAAGCTGGGGGGGAAGAGGTAGGAGTCCCCTACCTCTCCACTGGGTCCCAGCCCAGGTCCCCGTGTACATGAACCTCTGAATGTACGGGCCCTCCCTGCAGGGAATCAAAATCCACTGCCCTGGGCTGCTTCCTAGTAGTCTGTTCAATTTGGGGCATATCCCCTCTAGTTCAATTTGCTGGGCAGCTTACTTCCTGTTGGTCCTCTCTTGGGTCTTGGGCAGTGCTTTGCCGCTGTCCCAGGCTACTTCGGAGGGGCAACAGCCAGCTGGTGAGGGTGAGCCCTACAATGTCTCTGAGGTTTGCCCACTCAGTTACTTCATGTGCTGGAGGCTCCTGGGTCCCCTTCGCAGTATCCCTTGGCTGAGAAGACAGTGGCTGCCTTGGCTGGTAGATTAGAGCTACTTTCCCTCAGGTAGGGAGGCAGGGTCTTTCCTTTTCTGCCCTTTCAGGCCTGCAATGGCTGCCGGCATCTCAGGGCAGGGTTAGCTGATCCCAAAGGTTCTTTTTAACCCCTGCTTTGCTTACTGGCAGTTTTTCTGCTTCAGCACGTATAACAATAATATTGCCTGCCAGACTAAGTGCCTGTTCATCATAGGGATTTCTATACTTCCCACCACCATAATACCAAAGTGCTTTCAGTTGCAAGGGTAGGTATGTATGGAATCAAACCTGGTAATTGGTAGTAAAGTTAAGAATTGAAACATTTTGGTAAGTTCCAATAAGGCTGAGATATGAATTCTGACTCTTGAAAACCTCAACCCTTTGGAACTTAACTTATCTCTATTATGATCTCATATGAGTCATATCAATTTGTAGAGCCGCATGTTCCTTCCATTGATATCAAGGAGAATCTCCTGATTCACAATATACCCCATAATGCTGCAGAAAAAAAAGTAATGTCTTTTTTATAGCTTAGGCAATAAAGGTAAAAAGTACTTTTTATTTTTTGTATAGAAGACAGAAGTAAAAAAATTAGTAGGTACAAAAATATTCCTATTATTGCCTGAAGAAAGGTAACAAAATGTATCCGCTTCATTGAAATCTAAACTAAAGTTTCAGAGTTCATTGAATTTCTCATTGACATACATATCTCTCTAAATCTGCACTTAAAAAGTATATATTTAATGTCAAGTGAAGTAGGAGGGTTTATCTAGCACAGAGAAAGGCTGTATGCAGAATTCCAAGTATAAATGGCTGTTTAAGGCCCCGATTCAGGAAAGGACTTAAAGAACATTCTTAATTTTGACTTCAAGGGGACGTAAATGTGTGCTAAAAGTTCACCACATGCTTAAGTGCCTCTCCTGAATAGAAATGCTTTCCTAGAATTGAGGCCTAAACCTGAAACTGTGAGCAAGAAATATACTGGTAGTTAAAAGAAATACCACACACCTTATGTAGCTTTTCCTCTTTAAAAATGATAAAGTTGTTCAGCTTTCTATCTCAATTTTTAAAAGATATGGTAGTGGAGAAAGAAGCCATCCTAAACTCTAGTGAAAATCCATATGGATGTTATAGATGCTGAAGGATCCGTCCAAGTTAATCAGTAAAATAGAGACTCACACAGTTCTAATCCTTTTGAAGTAATCACATAAGCCATCTCAGAGGGCAGAAAAACCAATCTATGGAATAGGATTGTTCTGATTGGGGAAAAATTAAATAAAATATCAAAGAAGCAGCAAGGCCTTTGTTGTTTAGTTAACATTGGGTCAGGATTCAAATGGCTCACTTCCTACCTAATCTCTGCCTCTTTATCTTTCATGTTTATCATCAGTGTTTGACTGGCACACATCTCTCTGTCTTTTTAGCCAGTTCCTCTGTTTGCTTCAGCAGTCATGTAGGTTGCATAGTACTTATCAAGCAAAATATAAGCATTATAGGGTTGGACCAAATGGAGTTTGAGCAAGTAAGTCAAACATGGAGAGAGGGATTTGTTTAACATAGTAAAAGCACTAGCCCTTGCAATAGAAGGCAGGTCTTAAACGTATCCATCCATCCATCCATCCAAATTCACAACTTGTGTAAGTCTTCAGTTGTATTCAATGCAGTAGCAACTGTTTATTCCAGCAATGAATTTTTCCCTAAGTAGTTTAACCTCTAAGAAGCAAAGAGTACACAGGAACAACTTAACTTTATTATATTGTGCAAAACTTCCAATAAGCAGTCTGATCCTGAGGTGTTAGTAACTGTTATTTCCTCTGTGTTGCAGACAAAACATAATCTGCAGCAGGGCTTCATTTATTAGAAAAGTGCAAAGAAAAAAACCCCCTGTTGCAGCAACATTGTTAAATTTCTACTTTTTGCTGGTTTCACAGAGAAATATAAAAAACGCACCAATTTTGAGTGCAACTTTTATCATTTTCACTCTGAGAAAAAAACAGTTTTAACTAGAAAAAACTATTTTGTTCAGGGGAAATGTAACTTGTGCATCACAGCTGGAGGCTGGAGTTTGTATTCAATAGAGCAGGGGTAGGCAACCTATGGCATGCGTGCCAAAGGTGGCACGCAAGCTGATTTTCAGTGGCACTCACACTGCCTGGGTCCTGGCCACTGGTCTGAGGGGCTCTGCATTTTAATTTAATTTTAAATGAAGCTTCTTAAACATTTTAAAAACCTTATTTACTTTACATACAACAATAGTTTAGTTATATATTACAGACTTACAGAAAGAGACCTTCTAAAACGTTAAAAAGTATTAGTGGCACACGAAACCTTAAATTAGAGTGAATTAATGAAGACTCGGCACACCACTTCTGAAAGGTTGCTGATCCCTGCAATAGAGGATGTAGAGGCAGCATCAGCTTTTATGTCCATTAAAGAAATAACCACAGCCATTAATATGATATTGTTTTATTTATCAGAGATAGGGTCCAGTTTTGCTCCCATAGAGGTTTTGCCTCTGACTTTAGTGGGAATAGGAACAGATGTGAGACTTTGGAATTTGAAAAGTCTATTGCTAGCAGATGGGGTGATGGGTAGTCCAGGGAGTGCATGGTGAGAGGAGTCCTTGCAGTTGTGATTGGCCCGCTTGCTATTAGGCATTGGATCCACAACCACTACAATAAATGGGAGAAGGGATAGCTCAGTGGTTTGAGCATTAGCTTTAAATTCAATCCTTGAGGGGGCCATTTAGGGATCTGCAGCAAAAACAAACAAACAAAAAAACACGTCAGGGATGGTACTTGGTCCTGCTAGTGAAGGCAGGGGACTGGACTCAATGACCTTTCAGGGTCCCTTCCAGTTCTATGAGATAGGTGTGACAGTGTACCCATAAGGCTTTATGGGGTGGGGGTGCTCATAAATGTATGTATGATATAACTGGAATAGGGTTTTGCTACATGTAAAGGTTATGATCTACTGGTTATGTTCATCCTAGTTGTATGCAGGCACCATTTGTGTGTTCAGAGTTATGAACATTGGCTGTATAATTGCTTGATTTCTAGGTAGCCCTTTTGGTCACTTCTTGGGGAAGGAATTGCAAATTAAGTGCTCAGTCCAGAAGCACTTAACAGACAAAAGAGCTTGGAAGACTTCAATCCACATAAGAAGTCTACCTGAGGACATTCAAGGTAGCATGTGGGTAATGACTGCTGCCTGCAGGTCCTGAGTCATGCATGTGCATGTGACTTGCCCATGTGATTCAAAATCTCCACTTTCTGACTGAATTCTACACAAGGTGAGGAGGGGGCGTCTCCACCCGCAAGAGAAAGTCTATTTAAACCCCTGGGAGATCCCTCCATTTTGTCTTCAGTTGGCTAAAGAAGGAGCCTCTCCACCACCCCAGGATACTTAAAGGAAACTGAAACAAAGAACAGTAACTACAGGGGGTGTGAGTGATTGCTGGACCCAGGCTAAAAGGAGATTAGCCTGTAAAAGGGAGCATTCTGGAACTGGTAAGGATCTTATCTGTATTCAGTTTGATTAGACATAGATTTGCACATTTTATTTTATTTTGCTTGGTGACTTACTTTGTTCTGTCTGTTACTACTTGGAACCACTTAAATCCTACTTTCTGTATTTAATAAAATCACTTTTTACTTATTAGTTAACTCAGAGTATGTATTAATACCTGGGGGAGCAAACAGCTGTGCATATCTATCAGTGTTATAGAGGGCGGACAACTTATGAGTTTACCCTGCATAAGTTTTATACAGGGTAAAACGGATTTATTTGGGTTTAGACCCCATTGGGAGTTGGGCATCTGGGTGCTAAAGACAAGCACACGTCTGTGAGCTGTTTTCAGGTAAACCTGCAGATTTGGGGCAGGTAAAACAGACTCTGGGTCTTTGTTGAAGTAGACAAGAATGTCTGGCTCAGCAAGACAGGGTGCTGAAGTCCTAAGCTGGCAGGGAAAACAGGGATAGAAGTAGTCTTGGCACATCGGTTGGCAGCTCCCAAGGGGGTTTCTGTGATCCAACCCGTCACAATAGGTATATCTTAATTTAATTTTTTTCCATGGGGGGAGGGATAGCTCAGTGGTTTGAGCATTGGCCTGCTAAACCCAGGGTTGTGAGTTTAATCCTTAAGGGGGCCATTTAGGGAACTAGGGTAAAAATCATTCTGGGGATTGGTCCTGATTTGAGCAAGGGGTTGGACTAGATGATCTCCTGAGGTTCCTTCCAATCCTGATATTCCATGTTAGTCTGAAATGAAAATACAACACTGTCCTGCTGAATAAATGTCTAAAAGTCACCCCAAATGTCATTAATTCAGCATTATAGGCAGGGCCAGGACAACCTAGGCAGTCACCTAGGGCACTAGGATTTGAAGGGTGCCATTTTCTTCGGCAGCAACTGCGGTGGCTGGATCTTCAGCTGCCTTGGTCGCCGCCAGCATTTGGGCAGGGGAGCGCAGGAAGGGCCACCTGCAGCAAGTAAGGGGGGGCAGCACGCAGGGGAACTCCCTGCCCCGCCTCCTCCCCAAGCACACCGTAACTGCTTCACTTCTCCCACCTCCCCAGGCTTGCGGTGCCTAAGCTGATTGGCACCACAAGCCTGGGAGGCGGGAAAAATGAAGCAGCGACAGCATGCTCAGGGTGGAGATGGAGCAGGGGTGAGCTGGGGCAGGGGGGTGCCTCAGGGCAGGGGCATGGGGGGGAGGAGGGCGCAAGGTGGAAGTTTTGCCTAGGGCATGAAACATCCTTGCACCAGCCCTGATTATAGGCTTGTCTACATTGTGCTTTAGTCCACACCAGAGGAGTGCAAATTGTAGCCTGCATTAGTGTGTTGTCCACTATCTGGCCCATGTGGACCCTGCTGGTATGCACTAAAAGTTCCCTAGTGTGCATTAATGAAGTCACATTTCAAACAGTACTTATGCTAATGCACACTTGGGAAGTGTTTGTATGCACCAGCAGAGCCCAACATGCTATTGCAAACTAAAATGTACCCCCCTCTAGTGAAGAGTAAAGCACCATGTAGACAAGTCAGAGATCAACATTTACCAGCAACTATATAACAAAATAGGAGTTAAATTATATCTGGCAAGAACATGTTGACTACAGCACTGTCCTAACATAAATAAAATAGAAAATATTTTAGACACATACATGCCCTCCCTACTCTTACTCGCCTATGCTTAGTCATTTCCCCCATATTGACAAACCTTTTCTAGTGTATTGCCTCACTGGTTTCCAGATACTGTCCTAGCCATCATCTTGAAATACTTTGTTGCTTTGTGAGGGGGGAACACTTCTATGTGACAAGAATACAAAGCCACAGCAGCCATCTTGGAGGAGGCTAGAATGGTCTCATTACAGAACACTGCCACTGGCTTGCTAGAGTAGTTCTAGCTGCTTTTAGGTAAATCTTTAAAGCCCAAATGCTGATTTGATTAAATACAAGGGGGAAAAGAAACATAGGAATTTCCAGACAGGATCAGACCAGTGGCCCATCTAATCCAGCATCCTACTTGAGGTAGTGGCCAGGAGCAGGTTCTTCAGAAGAAGGTGCAAAAGACTCTGAAATGAAATAATCTGCCCAGTTCAACCCCCATCTGAAGGGGATTATGTCAGATGTTGTAGATTACATGTTATCAAACTGAAGAGAAGTCAGGGGGGCACATTTTCAGAGTTTCAGGCTTTATTTGTGTAACTCCAATGGTCTTTAATAACTAAGGCCTCATGTAACATAGAAAACTTCTCCACTCTGTTAAGATTAAACACATTAGAGCCTCAGGGATTCCTACACATTGATATGGCACCGTGATTATCACAGTATAAGAAACTAGATTAATAGATGGGTAGGTCAGAAGGGACCACTATGCTCATCTAGTGTGACCTATAAATGCAACTGACAGCACTAGGGAACCAGCCACCTGGAACTTCTTGGCTAGTTTCCTATCTCAACACTGACCCAGCCTAATTTGACTTCTCTTCTGAGATTTACACAAATTGCAGGCCAAGATAGAGTCAGTTCTGGCTAGAAAGAAATGCCTTATAGACTCCAATGGTACAAAATAATTGACTACAAGATTTGCAAATAATTGCATATGTCAGGTATGTCTGTTTTCAAATACTATGGCCTTCACTCACCACCACCAGAGCTGGGGAGACAGCAGGGACAGCTGCTGCTGCTGCTGCTGCATCAGAGGTGGGATCCCCCCTCAAAGGAGGACAGATTTTTTTTTTCACTTACCTGAAGCTGAAGCCTGATCAGGTAATTTAGCTTTGCAGGGGGCCCTGTGGTATGGGGCCCAAGCAATTGCTCTGCTCTGCTCTGCTACCCCCTAGCCCTGGTGACTACATATTGTTTCATAAATGCTGAGTGGTATAATATAAATCCCAAATTATCAGCACAAAGTTGTGGTGAAAATGATTTGAAAGAAATGAGGAAATTCTAATTTACTAGAATAATATATCCTGGCCCACAGGGAAATAGCTGATGTTTGGTTTGAAAAATGCTGTATGAATTGTTTAAAAAGGAGAACATTTCAAAACATTTCAGATTTCTGCAAATGTGTTGTTTGTTCATACTCCATTTATAATTGTGAATCCTGGTAGAGCTCTAGGACTCTGCACAGAAATACAGAGCTCTTCTGCTGACCCCTGCTGATATCAGACCAGGTGGATACTATTAATTCCAACAGAGGAGTATAAAAAAGTTTGAGTGTTTCTGTGAACAAGATGGAAGTAGGGGCAGTGGTGATGGTAGAGGAGAAAGCTTATGCTGAGATTTATATTTTGTTGTTTTATAAATTAGCAATAAAGGCAAACCTTGAGAAAGAGGTAAGTTGAGAAAATGTTGTGTGTGCTGGTAAATACAGGTGAAAATGCCACTTGCTGACAATCTCATTCTTCCACTGTGATTTTACTGCTGTGGGGCTGTTATGTCTGCATATCCTTGTTTCTATAAAAAGGTCTTTAGTGCTGTTTCACTAGCACAAGCTCTGTGCCCTTTGGACATTGCAAATGGTTTTAAGGATTAAAAACACTTGAAGTTATAGGGACATGATTTGTGCATGCTTGGGAATGAAAATGACAAGGAAGTTCAGATATTTCCTGGGTCTTTCCCTGTTAAAGGGGTTAGCACTCACTGAGCTAATTTGGATTTACCATTGCCTCTGTAACTCTTTGGCCAAATGGTGTCAGCAGCGACAAGGGCTGGGTTCGATATCTAGGGTTCCTCTTAACATTCCAAAACAAAACTGGTTTGATGCCCTCACCCAGAAATCTGGGAAAACTAAACACCACCCCAGAGTGGCTCTTGGAGGCAATACTTCCCCAATCACAAGCACTGAGTCTGGGTATAACAAAAGGAAACTTTTATTAAAAGGAAACTCAGCATTAATTTGCAATAACACCACAACAATGACTCAAAAGGATGCAAACCATAAGTAAACACCCACCCCACTGTATCTTGGTCAGTGTCCTTTGCCTCAGTTTTCCACCTTGTAGTGTGAAAGTGTAATAGACATATGTCCCTTTAACACACCAATCCCCTTTCCCTCCACTGCACCCAAACCAGGCAAAATTGATCACTTTGGCAAAGCAGGTCTATCTACTGTTCAAAGTAGGTGTTTCTATGTAAATATGGTCTGCTTCTGAGGTCTTTTCCTCTAGTTCATCAATAGATGGCAGGGAGAGCTCTTCAGACCCTGGTTTACAGCTCAATTGGTGCAAAACCCCTATGTGTCCTTTCTACAGTCACCACTAGTGAAGCTCCACTGATTGATGAATTAGGGCTATCCCCAGATACAAGGCTTGAGACTATTCAGACTTCTGGATACAATTACATTATTACTGGGCATGCTCAGAGGATTAAGATATTCATTAGCATAGACACTGTCATACTAATATTGAATCATCTCATTAGCACAGTTACTCCTATTCTAGTAACGCGATACCTCCCGTGACAGATCTGAAATCTGTTTACCACCTTTTGTCTGCTGGACTGTGAGAAAGGATTCCTTCTTGCTGAAGCAATAGCATTGACATGAGAGAATTCTATTTCACATTCTGCACTGCTGTCAGGATAGGCAATCCTTATGGACTTGAGCTTTTCTGGAATTTTGCCTTCTGCAGAGACTGAAGCTACAATAACAAGAATATATATAGTGTGTGTGTGTGTTTCCAAATCAGTAGGAATAAACAAAGAGAACAGTGGAAAAAGTGGAACTGAAAAAGATTTAGAAAAGGGAACCAGAAATGATCAAGGGTATGGAATGGCTTCCATATGAGGAGAGAGTAAAAAGATGTGTGGTCTGAACAGCCCTAAGGAAAAGACTAAGGGTGGGATATGATTCATAAACTTAAGGTCAGAAGGGACCATTATGGTCATCTAGTCTGACCTCATGCACAACGCAGGCCACAGAATCTCACCTACCTACTCCTGTAACAAACTCCTAACCTATGTCTGAGTTACTGAAGTCTTCAAATCGTGGTTTAAAGACCTCAAGGTGCAGAGAATCCTCCAGCAAGTGACACGTAGAGGTCTTTAAAATCAAGAATGGCATGGAAAAAAGTGAATAGAGAACAGCTATTTATCCTTTCACATAACACACAATACAAAAACCAAGGGTCAGCTGATGATATTAATAGGCAGCAGGTTTAATACAAACAAAAGGAAATGCTTTTTCACACACTGCACAATTAACCTGTGGAACTCATTGCCATGGAATCTTGTGATGACCAAAAAAGAATTAGATACATTCATGCCAGAAGCCAGGAGAGGAAGACAGGGGTAGATCTCTCCAAAATTGCACTCTTTGGTACACTCCACCTGAATCTCTGGTACTGGTCATTACCATAGACAAGATACTGGGCTAGATGGACCATTGGTCTGACCCAGTATGGCAGTTCTTATGTTCTCAATGCACATTTGTATGATAGATCATGTGAAGGCAATTAAATATTTTCCCTTGTCTAAACTTCCTCCATGTATTAATGTCAAGCAGAATATTTTTAGCAATATTAGTACTCAAGAGGTAGCTTTTTTCCATTTAGGATTTTTTGTTTTACTTTTGGTCTTCATATTCTGTAAAGTAAAGGCAGCCAAGATCAGTATCTTTCTCAGAAAGTAAAGCTTATATAGATAATTTCATAAGAATCTCCGAGAAAGAAGCCATGATTCTGAGTGTTCTGGCCAATAGTTTGCATCATATAATTATCAAGGCTGTTCAGTGTGCCAGGTGTACCACAACTTGGAGGCAAGCACTGCTGGTGCTTCAGCAGCCTTTTAGGCACTAGTTCTGGTGGGTCCCTATAACCACTCAGATACATGATTAAGTGAAGGGTTACTTTACTAGGGCTGGCAGGAAAGGAGTAGATTGCAAATACTCTAGGTACAGAGCCTTAGATGAGTACAATTCAAAGTGAGCAATAGCAATACATTTTTGGCCTCTGGGGGGCAGTCCACTTGAAATTTGGGGCACCTTCTCTAATTCAAGCAAATAAGAGTTTGTGGGTTTTCAGGGCAGGATCACTTAATGGTGTGTCTGTCATTGGGGCCTCTTTGCACTAGCTCCCTGCCTAGCCAATGCTTCTTCCCCCATAAGTCCCACAAAGAGCTGCACCCAGTTATAATTTACGGTAGTCACAGCCTGTTCTACATGAGTCTCTGTCTACAGTCCCTGGGGATTCTTCTCTGTGATCCAGCTTCTTTGGAGCTATAGGCTTGCCATGCAGCCACTGCTTCCCAACAGACCCTAGCCACTTTGTGGTTCAGGAACCTGCCCCTTACCTGTTCAAGGGAAAGAGAAGTGCAGTGGGGAGAGGGCTGATGGGAGTTGTAGCCCCTGCTTAGCAAATCCATCACAATCATATTTGTGTTTGGTTTTTTTTCTAAATTATCTGCAGAAGTCTGACTGAAATGGGTATAAGTTATTTTTGGAATCCATGCTGTGCAGATTGTGAGTCATTGTCATGGAATCTACCATCCTGAACAAGATTTTTTACACAGGTGACACGCATTCCTTGAAAATCATTTAGGCTCTGAGTATATAAAATGTACCTGGAAAGTAGATTGGGAGATCTGACTAATGTGACAAGTCTCTCTGAGTAGCTTGGAAAAATCTTTTTGCTATTTAAAAATAAAAACCCTCATATATCACTGCAAAATTTAATAAGAAAGAATCATATGAGAATGTCTCTGCCAAGCGTCTGACCCTTGAACACTCCTGAGAATTCTGAGTAGAATCTCAGGAAGCATCTGCAAAAAGTGCATGCAATGCTTGGAAATACATTCAGACCACCTGCACTGAAGAGTAAGAGGAGGATAGCTAGTCCTCTAATAGTTTGCCATATCGGCACATCAAAGAAACTCAGCAGATGCATGAGAGAGTGATTTTTAAAAAATGCCAAACAACTAATTGTAGAGAACCTCTGGGAATTTATAGGCCACTCTAGAGTTGGGACCTCATCACCATGCTTGAAGCATCACTGTAGAATGCAGTCCAAAACATAGGCACATCCAAATTAGAAGTGACTTCTTTGAGAGAAGTGACTCCTATGCTGCTGGGGAGCTAAGGAAAATGAAGGAAAATGTTTCCAGGCTGATGGATTGGAACATGCTGTATACAAAGTGGATTTCAAATCCTGGCCATCTGGGTTTTTTTTTTTAAGGTAGCATTTTATCCTCATTTCACTGAGGATATTTTTAGGTTGGTTTGTTTTGATCACTAAAATTTTTATTTTATTAGGATATTGAAGGAAACATATATAAAATATTTATAGAATAGAACTGAAATCTACCTCATTAGTCTATTAGAAGACTCTAGAGCAATGTTTCTCAATGGCCAGTCAGTGGACCAGAGCCAGTCCCAGAGATCTCCGTGACACAGTTTAGGAAGGCAGCAAACCAGTCCCTGGTATCAAAAATGTTGAGAAACACTGCTGTAGAGGTACTTAGACATATGCTGGTAGTAAGAGACTAACCTTAGCCAGAACAATTCTGACAGCAGAAAGAGAATGCAATCAGCATTTGAACTGGAGGGTTCACTGAAGGTTTAGTTTATTATCCCTATGGCTTTCAATAGGATTCCTCATGTACACCAGGGCTACTCACATGAGTAATGGTCTAAGTATCTGGCTTCACCCAGACATGGAAATATTCCAGTAGACTCTGTACCTAATAGACCTCTTAGCTAGATCCAGGGCCGGCTCTACTGTTTTTGCCACCCCAAGCAACACGCCGAATTGCTGCTGTGGACGGCAGGGGCAGTCCATGTGCCATTAGGGCAGCACGCGCGTTTCCATGGCGGCAGCAATTTGGCAGCAGCTTCTGTCTTCAGCCGGAAGACAGAAGCTGGGCTGCCGCGGACAACTGAACATAGAAGCTGCTGCCGAATTGCCTCTAACGCGGGAGCCTCCCTAATGGCACATGGACTGCCCCCGCCATCTGTGGTGGCAATTCGGCGTGCTACTTGCGTGCAAAAACACATGGACTGCCGCCCCTTACAGATTGCCGCCCTAAGCACCTGCTTGGAATGCTGGTGCCTGGAGCCGGCCCTGGCTAGATCTCTTTGGAAAATTCGTAAGTATATACAGTAACACTGCAGATACTGTCTAGAAATTAACTTATGCATGCATTTGGTCATTAAGATCCACTGAGCATTGAGCAGTAAATACACACTTAGGGCAGATTTTTAATGTAATTTAGATGTCTAAAATGTGTTGGCACCTAGTGGGATTTTAATTGATTTCAATGGGAATTAGAAGCCTTGGTGTTTTCAAAAATCCCCCAAGGTACTTTTTTGTGTCTAAGTGCCTAAATACCTTTGAACATCTGGCTCTTAGAGCTCAACCCTGCAGCCCTGACTCACGTAGGCTCCAATTCATCAGACCACCCCTGTTCAGCAAATCACCTAAACACATGCTTAAAGTTAAGCATGTGCTTAAGTATTTTGATGAATAGAGATGGGCCTAAGCACATGTGGTGATTAGGGGAATCTGTGTACAATTTATAAATTCTGGTTGCTGTTTTGAAATTATTATGAAATTGCGTTGACAATTGCTGTATTATGGAATGCCTCTTTGTCTATCCGTATCCACCAGACTAGGGACATGGATAGTACAAAGAATGCTCTGGAATACTGAGGAAGTTCAGGCAGGGAATTGCATGTAAAATGTATTAGTTTTGTGTGGATCTGTGTATTCCTTGTGTGATTAAGTGAACAGCAATGGTTTTAGAGTCCTGTGCAAAGTATCTGTGCATTTCATGTGCCCTAGAAGAAGAAAATTGTAGAGCCCGGACACCCTATGGCTGGAGTTCTGGGAAAGTGTGTTTAAGCTAGAGAGAATTTGAGGGGTGAGCACTGATTTTAGGGGGCTGCACAGTTGGACCACGGATTGCAACTCTCAGAAGGGGGCGCTAGAGAAAGCATCTGTGTTTCAAGTGTGTGCTTAGGGACTCCACTGCCTGAGTTCTGTTAAGACTCCAGAGGTTCAAAATATGCAGGATCCTGAAGCTGGATCCCTTCACAGAAGTCTGTTGAATGGCCAAGAAGCGGGTGCTCAACTGGAGCTATGATAGCACACTCTTGCTGAACTAGAGCAGGGGTCGGCAGCCTTTCAGAAGTGGTGTGCCGGGTCTTCATTTATACACTCTAATTTAAGGCTTTGCGTGCCAGTAATACATTTTAATGTTTTTTAGAAGGTCTCTCTATAAGTCTATATATTATATAACCAAACTACTGTTCTATATAAAGTAAACAAGGTCTTCAAAATGTTTCAGAAGCTTTATTTAAAATTAAATTAAAATGCAGATCTTCTCAGTTTAGTGTGATCCTTGCGCTTGCTTTTCCTTGCTGAGTTTTCCAATGTCTGGCATGTATTTGGATACTTTAAGCTGCACACAGGCTTCTGAGTGATCAGTTGCTAACCGGCTGGCAGAAGGTCAGCGGCTGGAACCCCAGATCGGCAGCTGAGGTGAGTGGAGCTGGTGGCTGGTAGGGCTGAGCAGGGCCGGAGGCCTGGACCCTGTCTGGCAGGGGGCCTGCACTGGAACTCCAACTGGAAGCAAGGTGAAGGGGGCTGCGGCGGGGACCCGGACTGGCAAGAGGCCAGCAGCCAGAACCCCAGAGCAGCGACTGAGCAGCTCAGTCTGCCACCGCTCTGGGGTTCCGGCCGCCAGCTCCTGCCAGCCTGGGGTTCCTTCACCCAGGTTGGCAGCGGGCTCTGAGTGGGAACGGCGGTAGGACCCCGGCTGGCAGGAACCAGCGGCAGAAACCCCAGAGCTGAGCAGCTCAGCCCGTTTGCTGCTCTGGAGTTTCAGCCGCCGGCTCCTGCCTGCCGGGGTCTCAGCCCACTGCCAGCCTGGGGTTCCTTCATGCAGGCCGGCAGTGGGCGTTGAGTGGGACCGGCGGTGGGACCCGTATGTTGCCAACCCGTGAACTAGAGCATCAGGTAGCCCTGCTGACAGGGGCGGCTCCAGGCCCCAGCACGCCAAGCACATGCTTGGGGCAGCGTGTCGCGGGGGGCGCTCTGCTGGTCGCCGGGAGGGCAGCAGGCGGCTCCGGTGGACCCTCTGCAGCCATGCCCTGCGGGAGGTCCACCAGAGCCGCGGGACCGGCGACTGGCAGAGTGCCCCCTGCGGCATGCCACCGTGCTTGGGGCGGCGAAATGACTAGAGCCGCCTCTGCCTGCTGAAATCAGTGGGACTAGTCATATGAGTAAGGGCTGCATGATTAGGCTCCCCTTAAGTGGATAGTAAGTCAGGGAGTGTAAAGAAAGATGGGTGTTTACTGTTTTAAAGGATTTATTATGTGCTCTTTCACAGTGCTTTCTGGGCAGTGCTTAATCTTCCATATTATTACATTTTTTACATTTTACTTACAGTGGTTAGCTGAAAACCAGGAGGCTGTTTGTGTGAGTAAAGCTGCCAGGCAGGGCCGGTGCAAGGAAGTTTTGTGCCCTAGGCGAAACTTCCACTTTGCCCCCCCGCCGCCACAAAGCCCCGCCTTGCCTCCCCCGGGAGCTATGTGGCACCTCCCCACCCCAGCTCACCTCTGCTCCACCTCCTCCCTGAGCACGCCGCCCCACTCTAATTCTCCTCCCAGGCTTGCGGCACCAAACAGCTGATTGGCGCTGCAAGCCTGGGAGGCGGGAGAAGTGAAGCAGCGACCACGCACTCGGGGAGGAACGCTGTAAAAAAAAATTGGGGGTACTGCTTTTTGGCGGCCCCAAATCTCGGCGCCCTAGGCAACCGCCTAGTTTGCCTTAATGGTAGCACCCGCCCTGCTGCCAGGACCATGCCCAGTGCTGTCAGGGGATACCTGGCTTGTCTCACTCATGTGAATACTGCTATTGGCTCCAAATAATGTGAGTCAAGCCAGCAGGATTTGGCCCAGTGTCTTTCTGCCTTCCTTTTAATGTCGATCATTGTGAAAACATTTACAAATGTTGGAAAACACCTGGTCATTTCTATTCTGTTATCTTCGGCTCCTTATACAATGCCCATATCTGAGCACCTTCAAGCGGCTAATTAAATGAGATGACCTCTAGCTCCTTTTATGTGTAGTTAATTCCTTCTTCATCTCTTCCTTCCCACATTTGCAGACCTCTCTAGGCCCGATCCAATGCCCACTGAACCAAGTGGAAAGTTACTCATTGATATCAATACCCTATTACTGATTCTTATAACTGTAATTAAATATTGTTATAATTCATACAAATACTATAATAATCATTACACAATTGGCTGGAACTGGGTTTACAAACCAAAACATTAATCATAAAATGATTGTGAATATGGCAATCAAAAGAAAGAAACATAATCAGTAACCCATCGTCACATTCCAAACTTCTCTAAATATTCTTCATTAGTTGTGTTTAAAATTAATTGAGTTATTTAATTGGTAATTAAAACTCAATCACAGAGCCCATCATCAGTCCTCACATAAGAACATAAGAATGACCATACTGGGTCAGACCAAAGGTCCATCTAGCCCAGTATCCTGTCTTCCGACAGCGGCCAATGCCAGGTGCCCCAGAGGGAATGACCAGAACAGGTAATCATCCCGTGATCCATTCTCTGTCACCCATTCCCAGCTTCTGCCAAACAAAGGCTAGGGACACTGTGCCTGCCCATCCTGGCTAATTGCCATTGACAGACCTATCTTCCATGAATTTATCTAGTTCTTTTTTGAACCCTGTTATAATCTTGGCGTTCACAACATCCTCTACAAGGAGTTCCACAGGTTGACTGTGCGTTGTATGAAAAAAAACCTTCCTTTTGTTTATTTTAAACCAGCTGCCTATTAATTTCATTTGATGACCTCTAATTCTTGTGTTATGAAAAGGAGTAAATAACACTTCCATATTTACTTTCTCCACACCAATCATGATTTTATAGACCTCAATCATATCCCCCCCCCGCAGTCATCTGTTTTCTAGGCTGAAAAGTGCAGCTGTTCCATACCACTAATCATTTTTGTTGCCCTTTTCTGAACCTTTTCCAATTCATATATCTAAAAATAATATAATATCTAAAAATAATAACATTTTTTTTTGAGATGGGGTGACCACATCTGCACATAGTATTCAAGGTGTGGGCGTACCATAGATTTATATATTGGCAATATGATTATTTTCTGTCTTATTATATATCCCTTTCTTAATAATTCCCAACATTCTGGTCCCTTTTTTGACAGCTGCAGCACATTGAGTGGATGATTTCACAGAACTATCCGCAATGACTTCAAGATCTCTTTCTTGAATGGTAACAGCTAAGTTAGACCCCATCATTGTATATGTATAGTTAGGATTTAAGCTGATTTAAATGATAGGTTACAGACTACAGTTAGTAGTTCTGCAATTTCATATTTGATTTCCTTCAGAACTCTTGGGTGAATACTATCTGATCCTGGTGACTTATTACTGTTTAGTTTATCAGTTTGTTTGAAAACCTCCTCTAATGACACCTCAACCTGGGTCAGTCCCTCAGTTTTGTTACCTAAAAAGAATGGCTCAGGTTTGGGAATCTCCCTCACATCCTCAGCCGTGAAGAAGACTGATGCAAAGAATTAATTTAGTTTCTCTGCAATGGCCTTATTTTCCTTGAGTGCTCCTTTAGCATCTCGATTGTCCAGTGGTGCCAGTGGCTGTTTTGCAGGCTTCCTGCTTCTGATGTACTTAAACAAATTTTTGGTATTTTTCAGTCTTTGGCTAGCTGTTCTTCAAATCCTTTTTTGGCCTTCCTAATTATAGTTTTACACTTCTTTGCCAGAGTTTATGCTCCTTTCTATTTTCCTCACTAGGATTTAAATTCCCCCTTTTAAAGGATGCCTTTTTGCCTCTCACTGCTTCTTTTACTTTGTTTAGCCACGGTGGTACTTTTTTGATTCTCTTACTATGTTTGTTTTTTTTAAATTTGGGGTATACATTTAAGTTGACCCTCTATTATGGTGTCTTTATAAAGTTTCCATGTGGCTTTCAGGGGTTTACCTTTTTGGTGCTGTACCTTTTTAATTTCTGTTGAATTAACCTCCTCATTTTTGTGTAGTTCCCCTTTCTGAAATTAAATGCTACAGTGTTGGGCTAATCTGGTGTTTTCCCTGACACAGGAATGTTAAATTTAATTATATTATGGTCACAATTATCAAGCAGTCAAGCTATATTCACCTCTGGGACCAGATCCTGTGCTCCACTTAGGACTAAATCAAGAATTGCCTCTCCTCTTGTAGGTTCTAGGAGTAGCTGCTCCAAGAAGCAGTGATTTAAGGTGTCAAGAAACTGTATCTCTGCATCCAGGGAAAAGGGCACGAAATAATTGTCTGCCATTGCTTTCATGGAGGGAGGATTGACTGATGACATTTACCCATAACCACCCACGACAAATTTTTGGCCCCATCAGGCATTGGGATCTCAACCCAGAATTCCAATGGGCGGGGGAGACTGCGGGAACTATGGGATAGCTACCCACAGTGCAACGCTCCGGAAGTCGACGCTAGCCCCGGTACATGGACGCACACCACCAAATTAATGTGCTTAGTGTGGCCGCGTGCCCTGGCCTTTATAAAATCTGTTTCCAAAAATCGGTTTCTGTAAAATCGGACTAATCCCATAGTGTAGACATACCCTCTGTCTCCCTTAGCTCCTCCAGTTCAGCCACTCTAGTCTCCAAAGCTCCACAGTCTCTGAGGGCCAGGAGCTCCTAGCTCCAAATGCACACAAAGGGCAGGTAATCATACATGCTGCATTGGGTACAATAAACCTGATAGCCCCCACTCTGTTGCTGGACTTGTGCCTGCATTATGTTTTTTACTCATGAAGCTTGTTCCTTTGTTGTTTTTGTTTTTATCCAGGGGTGGTTTTGGCTTTAAATTTAAAGAATGTTAAGTGTATCTAGCTCCCATCACGCTCCCCCTCCAAAATCCCTTGCAAAACTCCCCTGTTAGCCGCTCCTGGTCACTAGTGCCTCTGGCCACTTGGGAGTGGGCTTCTTAAAGCAGTGGTTCTCAAAGCCAGTCCACCGGAAAGCCCCTGGTGGGCCGGGCTGCTTTGTTTACCTGCTACGTCCTCAGGTTCGGCCGATCGTGGCTCCCACTAGCCGCGGTTCGCCGCCCCAGGCCAATGGGGGCTGTGGAAAGCAGCGCAGGCCGAGGTATGTGCTGGCTGCCCTTCCTGCAGCCCCCATTGGCCTGAAGCGGTGAACCGTGGCCAGTGGGAGCCGCGATCGGCTGAACCTGCAGAAGCGGCAGGTAAACAAACCGGCCCAGCCCACCAGGGGCTTTCCCTGAACAAGCGGCAGACCAGCTTTGAGAACCACTGCTTTAAAGCCCTGGTCTTCCTGAGAAGCCCTGACTCCTGGTTAAGGGTTGATGGGTGCTAAAGGGGTTAAGGATCAAAGCCTCATTAAGAAGCTCTCAGCCTTGCCTAGCAGGCCACTACACTCAGCACATAGTCCCCCCCAAACAAACAGACCACCTTGTGGGTTACTGGGAACATGTTGCTTTCCCGTTGCTTTTAGCCAATATTGGCACTGATGAATTTGCCAGAGTTTTGTGTCCACAACATCAAAATGAATTGGTTGTACATCATCTTTCCTGCATTCATATTAATAATGCTGAATTGTCACTTATGAAACAGACTGACCCCTGATGACCATTGAGGACCCAGATGCATAACACATTACAGTTCACTTTGACAAAGTTTCAGAAAACTCTTACTTATAGGAGGGTACTATTAATGATGGCAAACCAATCCAGATGAAATAAATCATTCTAATAAATCAAACATTCTATCAAAACTGAAACTAATCCCTTAACTGGAATGTCACTAAATGCTGTTAACTTCTTCTTTCTTGTGATATGCTGCACTTCTGTTTTTTTTGTCCAGGCCTTGAAGCACTAAACACCAGTATTTTTCTGGAAAACTATTATTGCTGTATTTTGATGCATAGAGAACCAGGAAGCAGCCAAAATCTTGAGTGGGGTAGGAAAAAAGTTTCACCTTGGGAAGTTTTGCTTGATTTTCTTGAAGGAAAAAAAGTGTGAACATATTTCAAATAAGTATTAGAACATTTTAAATACTTCTCAGGACCATACGTCTGTGCCAAGCCATTTGACATTTAGCCTCTGTAGAGGTCACACAAATATGCTTCAAAGCAGAAATGATGTAATATTCAGTGTAAAAATAGTGACTTTTATTTTCCTTCATTCCTTCCAGCCACAAAATCTCCCCATCTCACTTTTCATCCCTGTTCACATAGCTTTTCAGATCAACTTGCCAGCTGATTGCTGTCTCTTAATATTACTTTCAAAAGACTGCTTTAGTATTGGACTAAACAGAAGTGTCTGATGATGAATGGCAGCAGCAGAATTAGTATGCTCTACGTCAGATCCAAACTGGGCAAGCAGTGCTGGGATTATGTGTTAACTCCTGTGAGCATGGAGTGGTTTATTCAGGAATTCTTTGGCGAACAGCTCACTGCAGAGTGTAATAGGTCTACGCTGGTTGGGGGTGGGTGGGATCGATCTAAGATACGCAACTTCAGCTATGAGAACAGCGTAGCTGAAGTCATATCTAAGATCAATTTAGAATCACTTACTTCACATCCTCGCGGTGCGGGATTGATGGCCAATGTTCCCCTGTCAACTCCGCTTCCGCCTCTTGCCCTGGTGAAGTTCCGGAGTCAACGGGGAGCACGTTTGGGGATCGATCACTACCTGCCAATCTGGTGGGTAGTGTAGACATACCCTAAGAGTGATATTGTGACTTACTGCTACGTGGCCATGCCATAGAGAGTAAAGGGGAAGTAAACTGCCTCTGTGCCTTCTTGCACGGCTGCACAAGAATGACGCCAATTGTTACTGGATTATTGGGGTGATGTGAGAAAGTAGGAATGCTGTCCTGGAGACTTCCCCTTTCCCAGGGTTGAAAGGAATGGGAGGGAATGCAGCTACCCCACCTCTGCTAAAAACAGAGGGAGAACTACCCCTCCTCTCACTAGGCTGGAGCAGCAGCACTCCACACACCACCCCCACCTCTTTAACTGGTACGGTGAAAGCTCCCCCTCCTGTTTCAGGCTCCTTTATATGCTTTGTCCACAAACAAGTGGGTGGCAGATGGGTGGAGAGTGAACAGATCCATGGCTCCATCTCTCATATGCTGGGCAGCAAAGCTGTCTGAGCATGAAGTTAGGGGAGTATGCTTGGCTCTGTAGTAAAGTATTCTCCCTTTGGAGCAGGGGAAGAATTGTGCTTCTCTGGGGCTTATGTGGGGAACTTTCAGGAGTGACTCACCTAGGTACTGCCTGTGACCCAAGAAACCCTCAATGCCAGCTGGCAAGGGGGTTACAAGAACATAAGAACGGCCGTACCGGGTCAGACAAAGGTCCATCTAGCCCAGTATCTGTCTACCAACAGTGGCCAATGCCAGGTGCCCCAGAGGGAGTGAACCTAACAGGCAATGATCAAGTGATCTCTCTCCTGCCATCCATCTCCATCCTCTGACGAACAGAGGCTAGGGACACCATTCTTTACCCATCCTGGCTAATAGTCATTTATGGACTTAACCACCATGAATTTATCCAGTTCTCTTTTAAATACCGTTGGGGTTATTTTTTCCAATGTGCATTACTTTACATTTATCCACATTAAATTTCATTTGCCATTTTGTTGCCCAATCACTTAGTTTTGTGAGATCTTTTTGAAGTTCTTCACAATCTGCTTTGGCCTTAACTATCTTGAGCAGTTTAGTATCATCTGCAAACTTTGCCACCTCACTGTTTACCCCTTTCTCCAGATCATTTATGAATAAATTGAATAGGATTTGTCCTAGGACTGACCCTTGGGGAACACCACTAGTTACCCCTCTCCATTCTGAGAATTTACCATTAATTCCTACCCTTTGTTCCCTGTCTTTTACCCAGTTTTCAATCCATGAAAGGACCTTCCCTTTTATCCCAGGACAGCTTAATTTACATAAGAGCCTTTGGTGAGGGACCTTGTCAAAGGCTTTCTGGAAATCTAAGTACACTATGTCCACTGGATCCCCTTGTCCATATGTTTGTTTGACCCCTTCAAAGAACTCTAATAGATTAGTAAGACACATGGTTCCCTTTACAGAAATCATGTTGACTATTGCTCAACAGTTTCATAGAATCATAGAATCTCAGGGTTGGAAGGGACCTCAGGAGGTCATCTAGTCCAACCGCCTGCTCAAAGCAGGACCAAACCCAACTAAATCATCCCAGCCAGGGCTCCGCCAAGCCCGACCGTAAAAACCTCTAAGGAAGGAGATTCCACCACCTCCCCAGGCAACCCACTCCAGCTCTTCACCACCCCACCAGTGAAAAAGTTTTTCCCAATGTCCAACCGAAACCTCCCCTCCCCTGCAACCTGAGACCATTACTCCCTGCTCTGTCATCCTCCACCACTGAGAACAGTCTAGATCCATCCTCCTTGGAACCCCCCCTCAGGCAGTTGAAAGCAGCCACCAAATCCCCCCTCACTCTTCTCCTCTGCAGGCCAAACAATCTCAGTTCCCTCAGTCCCTCCTCACAAGTCATGTGCTCCAGCCCCCCAATCATTTCTGTTGCCTTCCGCTGGACTCTCCCCAATTTATCCACATCCTTCTTGTAGTGTGGGGCCCAAAACTGTTTGTTTTTCTATGTGTTTGACAATTTTATTCTTAACTATTGTTTCGACTAATTTTCCCAGTACCGATGTTAAACGTATCCCAATTCTGGTGTGTACATTGTGGTTCACCAACGAATGCAATGTGAGGTCTTAATGAAAGCCAAGGTTACACTAGTCCACTGTTAATGTTGTGAAATGTATGTACACATACTATGCAAGGAGTTATGTATGTACACTGAAAATATGTCTGTAGTGTCTGTATCACAGCAGAGGTAGAGGAACAGGTTTCCCATAAGACAAGGCATGTTTAATCACCTGTCTCTCCTGTTGAAATGTAAGTGAAGTATTGTCTCATTCACAATGGGTCTTCCGGCATGCATTGAAGCTGAAGCAGATGAAGAATTGTAAGAATTGCAGAAAGTACCTAACAGGTATACACACGGTGGGGAAAGAACTTCATCTTAAGATATACTTCAGAGGTTTGCTGAACTATATTTGAGGAACAAAGAACCCGCCTCCCCCTTCCTCCCCCCCCCCCATGATCCTGCACCTGTCATAGGGGGTGGCTTCTTTGTTCCTCAAATATAGTCCAGCAACTTAACTTAAACTTAGCCTGCTAAATTAAGTTTAGTCTCCAGAAAGCATGTTATGATTTTGTTTTATATGTATCAATTTGTTTCCATTATCCTTACTCACCATCTCTTGAATCTTGAATATTTGGTATCAAACTTATCCTTGTTTTCAATATAAATATATCGAAGTGCTGTGATACTAAACTAGGTGCTGATCCTGAGTTGAATCATACAAGCTGGTGTGCACACTGTTCCCTTGGGGATAGCAGGCCTGGTATTTCTCTGAGTATTCAGCGGATAAGAGGCTGGATGCTACAGGGGGACACTTCAAAAGGGCTTGGGGTGGGGTGAACCTATTATTAACCTGCAAGGCAAAGTAAGGGCTGGCAGAACCAAGAGGAGATTGCTTGGGTTGCTATCAGGCTGCTCAGGCCAGGGAGTTAAGCTTCTTGATACCCAGTTAAGCACAAGCAAGTCTCCCTTGGAGTCAGGGGTAACATAATCCTGGGTATCCCAAGAACCATCACACTGCCCCCTACACAGGGTTCAGCCTAAAAGTGTTTAATGAAATGATTTCACTCAGAACCTGCGTCGAAGCCCTTTGAAGCAAATGGGAATTTTTACAATGACTTGCTAGATATGCTCTAGGAATTGTTTTGGGGATGTTCAGTAGCCTGTATTACACAGGAGGTCAGATTAGATTATCACAATGGTCCCTTCTGGCCTTGGAATCTATGAATCTATTACTTCAATGGGCTTCAGATCTGCCTCTTAAAGCTTATTATATTCCTTTCTATTTTAGCATCATTTAGGGAGACAAACAGAACATTGCTTGTTCTGAGCAATACATTTCTCATCCAGAGGGGAGAGATAGGTTGGGGTTAATTGTTCCCATGTCTTGCCTGACACATCGGAGCATTTGGATACAAGTTCTTCCCCTGCAACCCCTTTTTCCTTTTTTCATTTTTTTTAAGTTTGCCACTGTTCTTTATTTAAAAGGGTCAAGGAGGGCATGTCAATGATGATTACTATACAGTGGTCATCTGTGACAGTCTGCAGCCTACCATTATTTGCAATTTAAGTCCATCACCAATAATTTATGGCTGCATCTGCAGTTACTATCAGCTAAGCAATATTTAATTGCTTGGCACGTAATCTCCAAACTGTCATCAAATGCATATCTACATGCTCCATTACATGTTTCCAATGATGCCTTCAGCTTTCTTCTTTTTTTATTTGCTTTACTGGTTGCTAGCACAGTTTACTGTTAGATGTCCAATGGTCACAAGTTTTAAAGCCATAAAAGAGTGTTAAAAAGGTGATAACCAAAAGAAATTCTTGGCCAACACATAGGTAATTCAGCAGGAGAGGCCACTGAATTCACATTTTCTCTTAAAGGGACAACCTGCTATTTTGTTTGCATAGTCATTTGCTGCCAGGCTGTACTATATCATCTTTTTCCTGTTTGGAATTTTAATGGTACTGGCAGACCTAAATTTACAAATGTAAGTCCCTATAGCTTTCTTTACATATCAGCTTGCAGTTAAAATAGGTTCTAAAGATGTCAAAGATTAGAAGGTTGTACCAATGGTAATACTTCTCAACCTATGAATAGTAACAGCCCATGGTTTGTTCTCATGCTTTAAATTTGAAGATATTTTAGTCTTCAAATTTTAAATGAGGAACATATTCTATAGGAAGGGCCAGATTCTGCCACTTATGCTCAGTTTAAGTGGTACCATACTTGTGCCATAAAGTACTACTTAACCAGAGTAATAAGGGCAGGACATAGCCCTATGTGAGCACAAGATTTAGGCTACATATGATTACAAACATTCACTTATCGGCATATAGCGATCCTACAGCTCTTCAACATAGTTCCATCAATGATGTCACTGGGGTTACTCAGCCGATTAGAGGCTGCAGGATTGGGCCCCGACTAACCAGAAATTGTATACACAGTGATACATAACCTTCTGCATCTTTATTTGAAAAGAATCAAAAGCAATTCCTGTCTACTAATTTGTGACCATTCATTTAGAAAT
Organism: Mauremys mutica; assembly: GCF_020497125.1. Lineage (NCBI taxonomy): Eukaryota > Metazoa > Chordata > Testudines > Geoemydidae > Mauremys > Mauremys mutica. The sequence continues at coordinate 270,259,487 of NC_059073.1, forward strand.
ATCATCGTGTTGCCACTGAATCAAAAGGAAGGTTTTTATATTACAAGATTAAAAAAAAAATACATTGCTATTTCAAGTTCCTTCCTCCTTTCTCTAATTGTATCCTATCTTTTATTATTTTATGCCAGGTAATTGCCTCTCTATATAGCTTAAAAATCTTCAGGTTTTTCTAAAAATCTGTTTAATTTTAACTTTTCAGAAAGCACACTTGTTTCTGAAAAGTTAATCAGCAAATCAGGGAGCTACTTTTAATGATTGGTAATTTAATGGGTGAATATTTTTAGCTAAATCTGAAATGCAATAAGGCTCTGTGGTTTGCTGGGACTGAAAGTGAGTACAAAACTGTAAAATATCTAACAGGCACAGATAACACATGATCTTAATTCAAATTAGAAATGTATTTATAGAACAGACCAGCAAGTTGCAATACATGTTGTGCATAAATCATGAATGATAAGACTAAAATCTTTAAAATGACACTAAATAGACAGTCTAACCAGCTTCTGTATACAGTCATATTCATTTTAACTGCCTTGCCAAGAATTGTAAATGCTTCATTTTACATTACCTTATTTATTTTCTGGGAAATAGTGTCTGTCAATTTTCAGAAAGATAGGAAACTACTCTGCTATAATTGGTGGGGTACTTTTATGTCTCATTTAATCAAAATCTATGCACTCTATGTGTGATGTCTGCTAAGAATGGAATTTTCCAGAGAACACAGTGTTATGAACTGCCATGACAAATAACATGTTCCAATAAAGAATCACTTTCTATGTGAAGTGTATTGTAGTGGTTCAGAATGCCTCCTCGAGTGGTCTTTGACCCCAGTATCTGTTATGCAAACTCCGTTTTACAGTTTATTTTCATGGCTGAAATGCTAGATGAAACCATAATATTTACTATTACGCATTTGTTCAATGTCAATGTAATATATTGCTAGGCAACACTCAGCAATGAAAAAAGGAGTGCCACCTTTCATTCAACACGTTAGCTAAAAGAGCAAACATTAAATGTGCCTGTTTTCTTAGTTCCCTACTGCAAGGCAGAATCGTACTGGTAGAAAGTATTATTAGTTGTGATATTTATTTCTTCCGTTAAAATTGTTCAGCTGAATGTAATGTTTGGGAAATGTGTTTGATCGATAGCCCTTAAGGCTAAAGTTCTCTATCCACCTGTAGAACAGGCACAGGGAGAAGCTGTGAAGACTACCTACTTTCTCTATCTGACAATGTTACTGAAATTTGAAAGCACAGATATGGGAGGGAACTTGATGACAAAACCCAGATTTAATCATATGCTTCTCAGTGAGCAAGGCAGCATACCAGATATGTACATGCAGATGCTTTTTCTGACTATGCACTTCCTCTGACATCTTTGTCAGTGGACTGGTGGCTGGAGATCCCCCATGACACGTCACCATAGCCATCACTTTTACTATTAGTTTCTGTTCATTTGCAGGTGCCAGGGAAAACAAGCTTCCCAGGGAATGTCTTAGGGCCTGGTGCTATAGCCAATCAATTCAAGAAACTGCCTCTGATGCCTGTTGTTATAGCTGTGGGTATCAGGGGCGGCTCTAGGCATTTTGCCGCCCCAAGCACGGCAGGCAGGTTGCCTTCGGCGGCGTGCCTGCGGAGGGTCCGCTGGTCCCGTGTCTTCGGTCCACCTAAGCCGCGGGACCAGCGGACCCTCCGCAGGCACGCCTGCCGAAGCCACGGGACCAGCAGACCTTCCGCAGGCAAGCCACCGAAGGCAGCCTGCCTGCCACCCTCGCGGTGACTGGCAGAGCGCCCCCAGTGGCTTGCCGCCCCAAGCACATGCTTGGCGTGCTGATGCCTGGAGCCGCCCCTGGTGGGTGTAGAGTAGCTGAAGAATCAGGCTCCTGGTAATTAGCAGATGCCTATTCCTACTGAGTATAACAGTATTTCTTCTTAAAAATAAACTTCAGGAATATGATTTTTAAAAAAGGAAAAACTTTGGGACTAATTCTGTCCTCAACTATGGTGGTATAAACCCAAAATAAGTAGATGGCCTTCAGTGTAGTTGTTTCATAGTTAAATAAAGTAGCACCAGTGTAAATACGAAATAAATTTGGCTCATTAACCCCTTTCTTTTTTCATCTTGCATCTTCATTTCCTGAATCTTTTCAGGCCAGGCAGCTGTACCATTTCACTAGATCAACAACTTGGCTCTGCAAGCCGATGGCCAGCACCTTAAGTTTTGCTGTGCATTCTCTAACTCTCAGTGATGCTGCAAATGCACTATGCCATAATATTATGTTTGTAGCAGTCCCTGCTAGGTGCATGTTGTTGATATTTCTTATTCCAGGATGCTGCTTCAGTCCACACCAGCAGAGATTGTTTCTCCTGTTGCCATCAGTTAGGCAGGGAGCCAGCCTGGATAAAAATTTTGGTGTCCAGTGCTATTTGTGGCTGCTTTAAGCACTGCTCCTCAGTTGTTTCCAGCTTCCCTCCAGGAAAGCAGAAGAGGTCTGCTGGCTAAGGTTTGTTTTCACAGCTGCTGCATGATCCAAATGGCCACTGGACTTTCCAGGAAGCAGAAAAAAGAAGGGAAGCTCTGTCTCTCATGCTCCAAGCATATGCAGCTAGCCATTGTGGGTATGGCTTACCCTGCGTTCCTGGGCTCACCTCTTTCAGCTGGTTGCACCTAGACTTGCCATAGCTGACTACTTGTGGGAAAGCCAGCAGGTGTTTGGTCCCAACTTTTCTGTGCAAAAGGATTAGAAGCCTCCCTACGATCAAGATTAGGGCCATACATATGGAAATAGCTCCTGAGGCACAACCGCTTTCTCCTGGGGTGTTGTAGAGTGACTCCATTCCCTTCTCAGGGCTTTGGCTGCATGACATAATCTATCCCCATATACCTGTAACTATTGGTTAGAGGATGCATAGCCAAATTGGAGGCAGGCAGCATCACAACAATGCCCATGAGTTGCCAAGTCCGTAATGTCCCAGCCAATGTTCCTGTAAATCCTGGATTCTGAATGACTGGATCTCATGTGTTCTGCTACTCCGCCTTACCATTGATTCAGTTTCATATTACAAAAATAAATTAATCCTTCAAATACAGTAACTGGCAATGTTTGTTCTGGTGTAGATTACAGACAGTACATCCAGCTGGTGTTTTGTGATTTAAAATTGAGGTCAGTGAAAATGGATGCAAAACATTAGGAAAATCCTGTTCAACTTCTCATCCAAACTCTTTTTTAGTGTCTTTGGGAATCTTATTAAGACCTTCTTATTGATACAGTATCGTCTTTATTCATTGTTACTTTAACATGGATATAAGGAGGGTAACATTAAAAGGAAAGCATATTCTCTCCTACCCCTGCTCCCCAGTAATTTTCCTTTGAAGAGACAATGTAATATGGAGTGGGAAAATAGTGAGGACAGGACCATAAAACCAAAATTATGGACATGCACTTTATAGATTCATAGATTAGAAAGCCAGAAGGGACCACTGTGATCATCTAGTCTGACCTCCTGCGTACCCTGGCCTTAGGTCTTCCCTGAATTAATTCCTGTTTGAATTAGAACAATTTATTCCCTAACCCTCTCCTCCAAAAGGAAAGAAGGAGATGGGGATAAACAGGAATAGCCCCGAATCAAGACAAATAAAACTAGGGGCGTAGATGACCAAAACTTCAGCAAGTAAATAAAGAAACAAAGTAAATAGCAGATCCAGAACTTCAATCATCTGGAAGTGTCACAGGAGTGCATTAAAACTCCACCTTATTTCATCTAAATGAATTAATCTGCCGCTTCATTCCTATTTATGATTGACCTCAAGTATGATAAAACAGCATACTCTGTGAAAGGTATATGAGAAGAACACTGCTCTACATTCTCCAGTTTACCGACCTTCTGAGTAGTGACTGAAATTGTCTCATAGCAAAGAGTTTTATTTGGGAATTAATTCATGAAGCTGAACCCCAAGTAGACTTCACCATAGTTTGGAGGTGGGAAGTATCATTAACTATTTGTGAATACTCCAAAAGCCATCCAGGTATTTATTCAAATGTTCAAGAATCCAGAAATTTTAGCAAAAATGATTATTTAGCTAAAAAGTCATACTGGGAGCTTATTTGCTATTTGGTAGCATTTTGTTTAAAACTGTCATCCAATCAAGATACACAACAGGAATAATGAATAGCTGGACTGAACAGGTCACAAATCCAATTCTCATCTGCTTCTAATGCTATGCCAGCTACCATGTTGTGTGATCTTTGTACAACCCACAGTCTGAAAATTATCCATCCACTTTATTCAGCCAAAAAAAGGTTATGGATACAGAAGACAATCACAGCCATTTGTACTACCTTGCAAATGACTCATGAACCAAATAAAAATAAGGCAAAATTTGTTATATTTTTAGTTCAGCACATAGCAGCTCACATAGTGGCTGTACCATTTTCAATTTCTAAAACAATAAAGGACTAGAAAAGTAAACTAGTAAGGGACCAAAAATGATAATTTGAGACTCCAAATATAGAAATGTCTCTAGTGCTTTGTACAAAAGCGGCAGCCAAGTGGAAGGGCCATCCAGATCAGCATATTTTGTCATGTTTCTTGCTGACCTTTTTCCTTGAAGCCACCTCAAGCCCCAAAGTAGAAAGGTTTTGTGTTCTTTGCACATTTATCAAAAATGGGGAACAAGCAAAAACAGTCTGGAAAATAAACTGTAAAGTTCAGAGTGAGCTATAAAACAAAGACATCGAACCAAGCAACTGAAATGTCAACTTCAGTGGCTAGAGTGAAACGAAGAAATCTTCCTTTCTTTCTCAAGCGAGGACAATTCTAACAACAATTATGTCAGTTTGTGAGAACAAGCAAATGTGACAACCATATTTGATCAGTTCTAATACCTGCTTCTGTATTTTTGTTTGCCTTTCAGTTTGTAAACATTCATGTGTTCATAGACTATCAGGGTTGGAAGGGACCTCAGGAGGTCACCAATCCAACCCCCTGCTCAAAACAGGACCAATTCCCAACTAAATCATCCCAGCCAGAGCTTCATCAAGCCTGACCTTAAAAACCTCTAAGGAAGGAAATTCCACCACCTCCCTAGGTAACCCATTCCAGTGCTTCACCACCCTACTAGTGAAAATGTTTTTCCTAATATCCAACCTAAACCTCCCCCACTGCAACTTGAGACCATTACTCCTTGTTCCATCATCTGCTACCACTGAGAACAGTCTAAAACAGTCCTTTTTGGAACCCCCTTTCAGGAAGTTGAAAGCAGCTATCAAATCCTCCCTCATTCTTCTCTTCTGCAGACTAAACAATCTCAGTTCCCTCAGTCGTGCTTCAGCCCCCTAATCATTTTTGTTGCTCTCCGCTGGATTCTTTCCAATTTTTCCACATCCTTCTTGTAATGTGAGGCCCAAAACTGGATACAACACTCCAGATGAGGCCTCACCAATGCCGAATAGAGGGGAATGATCATGTCCCTTGATCTGCTTGCAATGCCCCTACTTATACAGCCCAAAATGCCATTAGCTTTCTTGGCAACAAGGGCACACTGTTGACTCTCATCCAGCTTCTTGTCCACTGTAACCCCTTGGTCCTTTCCTGCAGACCTGCTGCCTAGCCATTCAGTCCCTAGTCTGTAGTAGTGCATGGGATTCTTCTGTCCTAAGTGCTGGACTCCGCACTTGTCCTTGTTAAACCTCATCAGATTTCTTTTGGCCCAATCCTCTAATTTGTCTAGGTCCTTCTGTATCCTATCCCTACCCTCCAGCGGATCTACCACTCCTCCCAGTTTAGTGTAATTTGCAAACTTGCTGAGAGTGCAGTCCATGCCATACTCCAGATTATTAGTGAAGATATTGAGCAAAACTGGTCCCAGGACCGACCTTTGGGGCACTCTGCTTGATACCGGCTGCCAACTAGACATGGAGCCATTAATTGCTACCCATTGAGCCTGATGATCTAGCCAGATTCCTATCCACCTTATAGTCCAGTGTTCTTGGTTTAGAATGGCTGTAAAGGCAAATGTAGGTGTGACAGAGCAAGAGAGTGCTTGGGAGATAGTCAGATGTAATAACTGCTTTGTTGAAACAGGGCTGTTCAAATACTTAGTGCTAGATTGTAAGCCCTTCATTCCTGTGAGTGAGCTGTCCATGAGAAGCCCTATTGCAGTCACTGGAACTCCTTGTGCACATACCAGTGTAGTAAGCAGCTCGGAATGAGACCTTAAGGTCTGGATTCAGGAAAGCATCCTATAAAATATTTGCTTATCTTTTTAAATGTTTAAGATCCATTGATTTCCTGAACTGGAGCTGCAATGAATATTTCTCTAGAAAATTAGGTTTAAATTGGAATCCAACAGGCTCATCTTTGTATTCAACAGTTCTCTGATTTTCCTGAGCCACTAATATTTCATTTAAATTGTTATTGCACAAACAAGCTTTAGTTTGGCTTCAGTGATTTCATTGTCTGGAATCCTCAAGGTGCTAAGGAACCAATGATTCCCTTCAGATGAGATAATGCTAAGAGTTTAAATCATGTCTGCTGATTGGATCTAAACAAGAGAAAGAGGAGCTAAAAATAATTATACACTTATTTTGTATGTTTGACACCAACTTCATTTTTTCCATATACCAGAGACAGTCAAAACCTCTGATTCTACTGTAATTTACAAAGTAAATCTAGTGACTCTTCCCTATGCTCATTGTATGACATTAAAATAAAATTATACTCAAAGGTTTAAGACCCTATTTGACTGGTTTCAAAGGACCTCTAACAGATTCCTATGAGTACTTTTGTGGATCCATATTCTTAAACATGCAGCAAAGATCCAACCTGAACAAAATCCATCAAAGAAAGCACACAAGAAGGGCCCTACCAAGCCCCATGTCAACATGAGATAGACATGGCCTCTTGGATATTTCTACAGCTGCCTGCCAGAGAAACAATGAGGTAACCAACAGTTGTCCCACATTGCACAACATTGATAAGTTCCACATTTATGACTTTTGGAGTCCTACTGCTGACAAGCATATCCCATCTGTGACCACAGTGGTTATCTCTATTCCCTGGAAGAGGGGAGAGGTAAAATGGCAGCAACACAAGTAACAACAGAAAAGCCAGTACAGCTGTTAGCAGTGCATCCCTTCAGGGCTTGTTTGTCCTTAGGACTATTCAGTCATATCAGGGCATATGGGAGAGCAAGACCTTCCTCCTCCTCCTCCTCCTCCCCCCATCCCACACACTTATACTCTTGAGTCATCTCTCTAGATCTTGGGCCTGATTGTACATCAGTAAACGGGTGCTGTGAGCTAGCTACTCCTCCCAAGCACATGGGACAGGAGTCAGCAGGGAAGGTTGGGGAGTGAATAGTGCAGAAGGATCATACAATGCTTCTTATTAAAAGTAGAGGCCAGGCACTGGAACCCATAGGCATATAGAGTAGCACCTTACTGTCTGAGTAGTTCCACTGATGTCAGTGAGATTCTCTGGAATAAAGGTACAGTTCAATATGAGCCAAGTTAGTAATGTTTATATAGGTGGTGGTGGGGGGGTAGTATTAATTTAGATATGGGTGTTACATTTATTTAATGGAGGAAGACATTATTACATCATTTAATTTAAGGGAAAACACTAATGGTAAGATTTTAATATTTCTAGAGCAGATCAAACAATGAAGAAATGTTTTCATACAAATTTTATTTAATCTTTCCCCTGGTTCCATCAAAATTAAACGGTGGTGAAAATTTTCATTAAAAAATGAAATTATTTAAATTTCAAACAGCTGTTTATATTTCTGATTTCTGCTTAATTTCACCATATTTCATTGCTTTCAATTACTCCAAGCTGACTCCTTCTCCAGAACTGGCTATATTTCAAGGAGCTGTTGTTTCTAGTACTTCGGACATTTCTTACTTGGTTCTATTGGAGTTAAATCTTTTGATCAACCTATTATTGATATAGTTAGAAATAAAAATGTCAATATCCTCTGTGTGAGCTTATGCATTTTATTTTGCATATATTTTTAGAAATGCATCTCTTTGTTCTGGAGGATACAGTTGTTGTGATGTCTTGGATAACAGCAATTTTGAAAATTGCTCCATTTTTTAAGAGTTTTGCAAAACAGAGAAGATTGGTATATCTCCAATTATTATTATTTTTTTTAACAGACACAATCTCCTAGAACTGGAAGGGACCTCGAAAGGTCATCGAGTCCAGCCCCCTGCCTTCACTAGCAGACCAATTTTTTTTGCCCCAGATCCCTAAGTGGCCTCCTCAAGGGTTGAACTCACAACCCTGGGTTTAGCAGGCCAATGCTCAAACCACTGAGCTATCCCTCCCCCCCATGTTATGACTAAAAGATTTGAGCACACACAAACAAGGCATCAAAACTTTATAATAAAAACATGATTCACAATAAAAATGAGCAAGACATTCAGGGGGATGCAGAGCATCAAAATATCACATTTGCTGGAGGAGGAGGATGACAGAAACAAGACAACAGACAATAAAACATAAGACAAGCAGGAGGAGGAGAATGTGAAGAAGACTATGCAAGAGATTAAGATAAATAAGAGGGTATATTTCAAGTATATGACGAATAAGAGGTCAAAGAAGGAGAGACTAGGGCTTCTAGAGACAGCGATGATAATTTAGTAATTAAAGAAGACACAGAGGAGACAATGAAATTAATCACTGACCTTGTGTTTTACAAAGGAAGATGAAGGGATGCTATCAGATTTAGACACGTTATTTTCAAGGGGAGGAAGATGAAATACCAGCAATAATCAAGAAATGTGAATGTTTTAAAAAATATTGTTCTCTGTGTGTTTATTGGACTACTGAAAGAATGGAAGGGAGATAAGATCATGGCTGTCATTTTAAAATAGTCCAAAAGTTCCTCAGCTGCATTAAGGCATCTTTTGCAACCCTTGGTTACCAATTCCTCCCTTCCCATCCCCCCCCCCCCACGTCAACTCATGAATGGCACTGAGTTGTTGTGCTCCTTAGCTGTGACCAAAGATTGGGCCCAGTATATTCAAAATGTATTGGAAACTCCATTTGGGCATGCATAATTTTGTGCACAGAAGTTCTTACATTCTTACTTTTCAGGCACTAACTTTTGTGTGCACCATAAATACATTCTCAAATCTGTGCAGTAGGTGATGGAATTTTTCACTAGCAAAACCAATTCTGGCAAATGCTAAAGGAGTTCAGGCTATGTAAATTCTATCATCGGGGTAGGCAGGGCTTAGTGCTCTAATGCAGCATAGAGGGAGCAGTCATAATTGTAGCCATCTGTTCAAAATTTGGTCCTAGACTTAGAGCAGTTACCATAAATAAGTTTGTTTTGCATTCATAATAATTTACCGAGAAATTCTTCATTGTTTGTTGGATTCTCTGTGCATAATATAGGAAACACCCTGAATTTCTGCAAACAGTAAGGCAATGTTGTTTAGTTATCTAAAGCATTACCTAAGGTAACTGGCCCATTTTGAAGGGTAACTAGCACTCACATTTATCGAGGAATCTCAGAACCAGAAAACTGATACATATATGATCAGATATTTGAAAAAAGAAACCTGAGATCCTTAACACCTATATCTGCATGGACAATTACTGTAATTACACATGCAAATCAAGCAGTTGCACTTACAAATGCATATGTAGATATCTAAATGTCCAGATGACACATGCAAAAGCCAGAACTGTATATATTTACAGAAACAATGTGTGTAAATGCAGGCATGTGGTGAGCATACGTCTGTGTGCAGTTCTTCTGGCTTCTTCTTTTTTTCTTTTTTTTTTTAAATATGGCCCATAAGCTTTAATTCAACTGTGGGAGAGTTACTATGGAATTCATGACTGAAATGTACCTGAATTTGATTCAGTAGTAATCTATCACTTGATCCTGCACCCATTAAGTCAAAGGCCTCCTATTGACATTAGTGGTGCAGGATTAGGTCCCTAAATCTTAACCATCTCATCTCAGATGTTGAGGGTGATCTATTTGTGTGGATAACTGGCTAAGACGAGGTGACCAGTGAAAAAGTCCTGATATCACCTTTCATCTTCTCTACTCTGTAAACCAATGTCCTGTGGACAAAGAGACATCCATAAATTGAGGAAATTTATGAAAAGGCAAGGCAATCAATAAAATGTAAGAAGGCAATAAAATTCAAAATGACTTAGAATAGGAGAGGCTGGGGAGATACAGTAATTCAATAAAGTGAAACATACACTTGGAGAACAAAACTAGGGATGAAATAAAAACATCAGACCATATATCTTTGAAAGCCATACATTACAAGAGACAGTATTACCAACCCCCAGCATTCAAAAATCATGAGTCAGGCCTAGAAAAATCATGAGATTAACCTAAATATAATTGAATTTAAAAATAATTGTAAATAATGGTGTGTGTATGAGAGAGAGAGAGAAAGAGCATTCCTTTTGCTTGTCTTTCAGTCTGAATCTTTAGGTGACACTCAAGTCACCATTTTCAAGCTTTTCTTTGCAATGATTAGGGCTATTTTAAAAAAAGAAAGCTAGGATTATATTATAAACACATGCCCCCAGAATATGGGGCTTTAATGAAAAAAACACACAAGGATTTCAAAGGTAAAATTCTGGCCCTAGTGGAAGTCAAAAGTTACCTTTGATATCAATGGGGCCAGGACTACACTTCAAATATCATGAGACTTGTGCTACAATCACAAGAGTTGACAACACTGAAAACATGGAATAACAAAAGCATTGTTAAGGGTCTGTGATGAATTTAAATCTAGATAAGAGTATTAAAAATAGCCATACAAATCCAGAGATGCATAAGTATAGATATTAATTATAGGTCATTTTTGTAGTCCTTGGTAAATGATTAAATCAGTGGCCAAGATAGGACTATAATCCATGCAGATACTTCTGGACATATAATTATGAAATTGCTATCACAGATACGGAAAAGGAAAAAAGATTAAAATTAAAAGTAGCTTTATTGAAATATGTACACAAACACTAAAAAAAGAGGAGGGAGAGGCTATCTGGAATAACATGAAGAACAAGAGACTATAATTGTATGGTATTATGGGACATACAGTAAAGGGATTTTAATGGAATTTATTTGTACACCAAAGAAAAAAATGGTTTTCTAAAAGCGTTTATAAATAGCAAAAGGAAAATATTTTGTGGGACATGTGCAAAGATCAAGAAAAGGAGAAAACTAAAGGGTTAATTACCAAGAGTATAACCCCAAGGGCTAAATCCTTCTTTATGCTGCACTGATGCAGCTGGGGAAGAGTGACAGAAAGGCTCTTCCTGCATGCAGGCACCAGCACAAGAGAAGGTAGATGGCCTTGTGGTTAAGACACTGGATTAGGCCTCAGGAGAGCCATGTTCAATTTCTGGCTCTCCCACAGGTTTTCTGTGTGTGACCCTGGACAAGTGACTTAATCTCTGTGCTACACACGCAAAAAAGGCATAACACTGCTTCTTTTCTCCCATCATGTGACTTGTCTATTCTGATTGTTAACTCTTTGGGGCGGGGACTGTCTCTCACTATGTTTGTGTATATTGTGTATCACAATGACAGGGAGGGGTCTCAGCTGAAAACTCTATGTGCTACTGAAATGCAAAGAAATAATAATTGCAACAATGACAATAATTTTTCTAGAAAGCATTAGGAGAGAGTGAGCAGCCAGCTAACTTTCTGAAGGCGACATGGCCCAGGGTAGACTCCTCTTGGCGTCAGTAGCAAATATTGACCTGGGGCACAATTTTCTTCTCTTCAGAGGAAAGTATGCTCTAGATCATCCCTGAGTACCATGAGGAATCCTGCCCCAGCCAGAGAGATTGATGTATCATAGCAAAGCATAAACCATGCAAGGTTTCTACCCTCTTTTCCAGCTAGGGTTATTCTGATCCAGCATCCACTGAAGTCAGTGGAGAAACAACCATTTATTTCCGAGGCCATTGGATCAACGCCAGTCTTAGGGAAAATATTACATTGCTTTGTGTGAGAATCTCCCAAGGGAAGTGTTAGAATCACTAAAAATATACTGCATAAAAATATGCTGCAGAGCCAAAGATTAGATGGCCTAGATGCACTGTCAAGAAGACAGAATAGATGACAAATTGTGATGGTTTTTTCAGTCTGGAATTTCTCTGATTCTATGTACTTTATAACCTCTACTGTTCTCAAATATATTATTTTTCTTCTTTTTCCTTCATTTGTAATTAAACCTCCTGGGGCAGCATTCCTTCTACACTAACACTTATGGCAACATTAGTGTAACATTAACAGCTTGATTCTGCCCTTTGTTATGCCCATGCAAATAGCATTGCAGAAGTTTAATAGATGTCAGAATTTGGCCCAGGGGGTCTACTGAAAAGTGCCAAGAAAATCACATTTATCTTTGAAACTAGACTGGACAAAGCTCTCAGGAATACTATGGGAAATAATCCTGAACTGGCAGAGAGGTAGACAAGAAGAATAGGTCACCACCATCCATATTCCCATGCTATGCATGAAAATCAAAGGAAGTATCCTCAAACCAACTATGAACTAAACTGCAAAAATGACATAAAGGAAGGGAAGGAATCCAAGTTGTGGCTCATGGACGTGAAGAAGCAATCATTTGGATTTGTAACATACGCAAAAGAATCAGTTATTTCATGGCTTCAGTAGACAATCAATTACTAATGAAGATGGGGACTCTCCAGAGTTCAATACAATTAACAATTTTTCCAAGAGAAAGCTATGGAGATTCCTTGCAGAATGGTTGAGATGGCAATCAAGGAAATTCATGTAATATATGAATGGAATATTTGGCCAACCACCTGGAAGTGTTCCTGCCTTAAGTACAATATGTTTTTTGGTTGATTTCTAAATATAGGATCTTTCCCAGAGACAAATCTTACCCTTGCGTATTACTCACATATGCAGGGGTAAAGTCAAAATTCAATGTGAATGCTGAGTTTTAACTGCACAAAGCAGGGAGTACACAGGAAGGACATTGCACAGGGGAGACCCTGTATAGGAGGCTTCTTTCCAGTGGCTCTCTCCATAGCAGCACTAATAGGAGTCTGATTGCCAAGATAGCAAAGTAGGGGGTGCTGGTCAGTGAATTTGTGGATAACAAATGGTGGGGGGGCACATTTCTACCCACCCACATACCTAGAGCTATATGTGACCTGGTTACCACATTGATGGCAGTGATAGATGGATGTTGGAATTCATTTCCTTAGACTTTTGTCTTGTGTGGTTGTTTATCTCAGTACGCAGCCCATATATGCAGGCTTTTCACTCCTTTCCTGGATTGGACCCTTATATAAAACTAGACCCAAGTCACTTCTATTCATCAATAACAGATGCTTTATGCTATTGGGTATATTCTTTCCTTGAGAGTCAGGATACACAGTACAGTCACACAGTGGAGTTGGTTAGCATTACTTACATGAATATATTTCTTTATTGTGGGATCCAGCTTCCTTCCCCTGCTACTCTATTAACGGAGGCTGTGCCAAGTATTGCTGTCATAAGTACTAGTGTGTCTGGTGTGACAGGATTCTGCAAATTGTTCTAAACTCATTACATGTGAGAATTGTGTCAGTCTTTAGAGCCTTATATAAATGATGCAGGACTATCTCCTCCGGGAATCAAAACTGTCATAAGTCATAGAGCAGATAAAATCTGAACAGAATGCTATGAAAGTGAGAGAGGGTTCGGGGGGATTTACAACCATCCATAATCCTCCCAAATCATACCCACAATGGTAAAATCATACAGTGGAGTTTATTAACATTGATTACCTGAATATATTCCCTTATTCTGAGATCCAGGGGGAAGACAGTCATCCACAGCTTCTAAGTCATACACAAAATGGAAAGATATTTTAAAGCTTAAGGGCCCAGTCCTGCATTAAGTCAGTGTGAGTTTACCGATATGTGCATGTTTCTGATATAAATGTTTGTACCATTGCAAAACACGCACAACATTAGGCCTGATTCTGACCTCATTTACACTATGTGACAACCCTGTGCTAGGGTAGGAATGATGGTGTAGTGGATATGGCAATGGACTGGGACTTGCATGCTATTACTGGTTGCCACAGACTTACTGTATGACCTTGGATAAGTCAATTTATCTACCCTGAGCCCTGATTCCCCATCGGGAAATTGCGGCTAAAATGACCCTATTTCATAGGGAGTTGCGAGGGTAATAATCCATTAATCATTGTGAAGTGATGCAGGACACATAAGAACCTAGATATTCTGTGATGTTATTCCTTACGAGTTACACCAGAATAGAAAGGTGGGATGGCTTAGTTGTTAGGTTTCTAGCCTAGGATGTGAGCCCTGTGTTCAGTGCCTTGCTTTTCTGCTGACTCTGTGGTGGGTAAGTAACTTAGGCGCAGATCCTCAAATGTCTTTAGGTGCCCAACTTCCACTGAAATCAATGGAGAAGTCAAAGTCCCTTTAGAGATTTGGGCCTTAGTCTCTCTGTGCCTCAGGTCACCATCTGTAAAATGGAGCTAGTACTTCCTTACCTGACAGGGGTGTTTTGAGGATAAATACATTAAAGGTTGTCAGGTGCTCGGATACTATGGTTACTAGGGCCATTGAGATAGAGAGATAGAGAATCAGACCAGTTGAGCTGTTTTTACTTCTTTCTTTTTATTTTAGTCTAATTTTGGCAAATATTTCATACCTAAGGGATAACTTTTTAAAAGCCAATTGGCCCTTTTAAGACCACAATTTACTTCGAGCCAAGATGATGTTTGAAACAAGATTTGTTTAATTTCCTGCCTCTAAGCTGTCTGAATAAAAAACCAAAACAAAACCCATCATGCTTAATTTGACAAATCAATACGACTGGCAGGTCCTTCTAAAAATAAATCCAGGATCAAGCATGCATGCAGACTAAATCATTTCTGGCAGCCTATGATGGAGGCTAGTTCTAGTCAGGATGGATACATTGTTCCAGAAGCAATGCTGGAAAGTTCTGATGTAACTCTCTGCACTGGACCCAGCTGCCGAACATAATTCTTGTTTGGATCGTTACAAGTATTATCATTACTATTGCTATTCCCATTTTGTGCTTTCAGGTGGGTTTTATAGGAGGGCAGCTGAAGCATGATACAACTCCCTCTGAAGTCATTAGGATCCCAACTGACTTCAGTGGGAAGTGGACCCAGGTGCATGGAGTCTGGAAAGCTATTGCAAGGTTAAGAGATGGCTTGAAAGAAGGTGCAAACCTGTATATTGAGGGCCCAATCTTAAAATGTATGATTGTGTGAACCTTATGCCTATAACATCATGCAAGTAAACAGAAGCCTACTTTTGTAAAAGCTGCAGGATTAAGTCCAAAAGGAACAGCTAGAAGAAAGGAGACAATGGAGCATGGGAAATAAGAAGGGACATATGCTGAGTGAAAGCAGAGGTATAGGCCAGTGTGGAATTCAGAAGGATGGGCAAAGCTGTTGAAGGCACATCAGGGGAGGGTGGTGTGTGTGGAACGGTGGGAGAAGTTAACTTTACAACTAGCATTTTGGATAGACTGATGAAGGTTGTGGGGGTAGAGGAAATGCAGCGGGCAATAGAGGAGGAGATTGCAGTAACAGCAGTTAGAGATGATCAAGGTTTGAACCAGCAGTAGGGACAGAGTAAAACGGATGAATTTGAGAGGGGAATCTACAACAGGACTTTGCAAGAGCCTCAGCATGGGAAGAAATGGGAAAAGAGTCAAACAGGACTTCAAGGTATTTGACCTGGTTGACTTTGTTCATAGGTTCACAACAATCCCGGAAGATTCTTCATGGTTGGAAGGATCGACAAAAGTGCATGTCTGCTTTGCAATTAGACACCTGCGCCTGGCCTGTCCCAGCTGATCGAGGCTCGTGGGGCTCAGGCTGAGGGGCTGTTTAACTGCAGTGTAGATATTTGGGCTCAGGCTGGAGCCCAGACTGTAGGACTCTGTGAGGTGGGAGGGTCCCAGATCTTGGGCCGCAGCCCAAACCAAGACATGTACACCACAGTTAAACAGACCCTTAGCCTGAGCCCTGCAAGCCCGACTCAGTTGCCGCAGGCAAGACGCAGGTGTCTAAGTGAAGTGTAGACATACCAAACATGAATTAATTCACATTATCCACTTAATGGAAAGAAGTTCTGCTTCCCATTCATATGCAGGATGGGTTAGAGCCTTTCACTTTCTGCGCACAACTATAAATTTGTTAATGGCAATATCCTAACCAAGTAACACATATGAAGAGTGGGATGCTGGGAAAGGATAAAATCCTTGTAGAGAGTTCCAGGATTATTTATTCCATGGACACTTTTAGAGAACACATGACATTAATGCAATCCAATGCACTTCAAAAGCAAATCAAATTCCTCTGCAGAAATAGCTTTGAGTCAGGAAAGATTTATCAGTGTCCAGCATTGCCACATGTAGGGAAATCATCCCATTTTCTTCTGCCTGTCCTTATGAATGGTGGCCAGTGGACTATGGAGCAACACCCATGCCCTGTGCTGAAAGTCTCTGCGTGTATCATCTGTTCGTACAGAGAGTATGTTAAGATGCTTTGGAAGAATGATTTTCCTCTCTTAGTAGTATCTGGCATATTGCTTTTTAAGCAGAAGTAATGACCTCATTATCTGTTTTGTAGCACCATATTAGCCATGGATCTGAATTTCACATTTCCAGGGCTGCCAGTTCCTTAATCCCCATAAGCACAGTTATAATATGTGTGTATAACTGGGGAACTTTTAATTTATTTTTATGAAAGAACAGGTGTGACTCAATTTCCCCTCTTGCCTTTGATTGTTACTTGTCAGGTGTGAAGGGGTTAACTTCTTTCTTCAAACAAGACAAGCAATGCAGTGACAGAAGGGAAGTCCCTGAGCATGAATGAAACCTTAGGAGCTAACATCACTAGAGGGTAATGCAGATCTCTAGACTGGTAAACAAGTTTGCAGAAGTATTGTTCTCCCTGGGGGGGGAATTACATATACTGGTTATGACTGGGTTCATGAGGCCCAGCAGACAAAGAATTAAGAATTGTATAATGTAGACAGCCTGCTATAGAGGAAAGGGCACTCTCACTGGACCCAACAATTGACATGACACTATAACCAAGAGGGACAGCCCTGCTGCAGGGGTCTGAAGGACTCTGAAACTTACCAGGGTCTCCATGTGGAAGATGAGTGACACCTGATAAAACATGCATATAAAGTGTTTATTGTTTTCAGGATATGTGTTCTCTATAGTACCTTTTGTTTTAAATAAATACTGTATTTTATGAAGGCTGGCAGGTCACTGGTTAACCCCATCATAGGCCCTGGCAAATAGCAGACCAGACTTGATCATATTGATTTGTGAGAGGAAATTGCAGCCTAAATCCCTGATCTGGAGGGAGAGAAACGTGAGTTCCTGCCCTGATAAAGGTGATGGCTAGAGACCTGAGTGGCCATGCCCTCAAGGAGGCCACGAAGGTGTCAGAGATGCAGTTAATCCAGAACTGCAACAATATGTATTTGCATTTTTCCTTCAAACCCCAGGGTGTTTGCTGTGCTCTCTGTACAACCATACCAGAGAGCCCTCTTACATTAGCCAGCTTTTAGGGCATGTACAATAACGTGAAATTCTGTTCTGAAAAAAATGCATTCAGGTCTCAATTACATTCCAGGTGTGTTCCTTCCTGGTTTATTTATGGGATAAAATATTCCTTGAGGAAATGTCCTGGGCTGCTGCAGGGTCAAATGAATGTCCTTTTGGCAGAAGCAGAAGTTACAGCTGTTACAATGAGAGTACGTCTACACTACGGGACTATTCCGAATTTGCATAAACCGGTTTTGTAAAACAGATTGTATAAAATCGAGTGCGCGTGGCCACACTAAACACATTAAATCGGTGGTGTGCGTCCACGGTCCGAGGCTAGCGTCGATTTCTGGAGCATTGCACTGTGGGTAGCTATTCCGTAGCTATACCATAGTTCCCGCAGCCTCCCCCGCCCCTTGGAATTTCCGGGTTGAGATCCCAGTGCCTGATGGGGCAAAAATCATTGTCGCGGGTGGTTCTGGGTAAATGTCGTCAGTCACTCCTTCCTCTGGGAAAGCAACAGCAGACAAGCATTTCGCGGCTTTTTTCCCTGGATTGCCCTGGCAGATGCCATAGCATGGCAATCATGGAGCCTGTTTTGCCTTTTGTCACTGTCACCGTATGTGTACTAGATGCCGCTGACAGAGGCGATTCAGCAGCGCTACACAGCAGCATGCTTTTGCTTTTGCATGACAGCAGAGATGGTTATCAGCCATACTGTACCATCTACCAATCCATAAATTGGTAAAAAGATGAGCATGGTTACCAGTCGTTTTGCACCATTTGCTGCTGTCATAAGTGCCCCTGGCTGCTCTTAGCCAGGGGCGCAAAAGCCAAAATTGGGAATGACTCCCAGAGTCAATCCCTCCTTTTTGGTATCTAAAAATAGAATCAGTCCTGCCTAGAATTTGGACAAGTGTATTAGAGAACCACTGTATCATAGAACCAGAGAGCACAGCTGCTCTGTGTCAGATGCAGCAGAAATAATGAGCTGTATACTATTCACAGGGGGTGCTCCTGCAACAACCCCACCTGTTGATTCCATTCTTCCCCCAGCCTTCCTGGGCTACCATACCATTGTCCCCCCACTTGTGTGATGAAGTAATAAAGAATGCAGGAAGAAGACACAGTGACTTGTTAGTGAGAAATGAGTGGAAGGCAGCCTCCAGCTGCTATGAGAGTCCAGACAGGACAGTAAGGAGTGTGGAGGAGAGGAGCCCAGCATCCCTCTGCTAGTCCAGGGGCAATTGAATCTTTTCTTTACACATGAAGGGTGGGGGCTGATGGAGCTCAGCCCCCTGTTGCTATGATGACGATGGTTATCAGCCATACTGTACCATCTACCAGGAAAAATTAGGACCAGGCGCCCTTCATTGACCTCACTGATGCTAGTCGGAATGGTTACCAGTCCTTTTGCACTGCCCCATGTGCCAATAGGCTGATGATGACGATGGGTATCAGTCGTATTGCACCATCAGCCACCCATGGCGGGGCGGGGGAGCAAGGATATTGGCGTTGAGTGCTGCACCATCGCGTCTATCTGCAGCATTCAGTAAAGATAGGGTGACATGTAAAAGAGTCAAGAGAGGATTGTTTTCCCTTTCACTTCTGCGGGTGGGTGGGGGGGTGCGTAAATTGCCGAACTATGCCCTGACCCACCGCGGAAACGGTGTTTGACCCTAGAAGCATTTGGAGCTCAGCCAAGAATGCAAATACTTTCGGAGACTGCAGGAACTGTGGGATAGCTTGAGTCCTCCAGTCCATGAGCGTCCATTTGATTCTTTGGCTTTCCGTTACGCTTGTCATGCAGCAGTGCGCTGAGCCCCTGCTATGGCGTCTGTCTGGAGATTTTTTAAAAATGATTTTGAATTTCGTCTTCTGTAATGGAGCGCTGATAGAACAGATTTGCCTGTCCTTACAGCGATCACATCCGCATGGTCCATGCGGGAGCTCTTTCTTTATTTTGATTTTTAACTGCATTGCCACACGTGCTGATCTGAGCTCCACGCTAGGCAAACAGGAAATATTCAAAAGTTTGCGGGGCTTTTCCTGTCTACCTGGCCACTGCATCCGAGTTCAGATTGCTGTCCAGAGCGGTCAGTGGTGCACTGTGGGATACCGCTCGGAGGCCAATACCGTCGATTTGCGGCCACATTAACCCTAATCCGATATGGTAATACCGATATTAGCGCTACTCCTCTCGTTAGGGAGGAGTACAGAAACCGGTTTAAAGAGCCCTTTATACCGATATAAAGGGCCTCTTAGTGTGGACGGGTTTGGCGTTAAATCGGTTTAATGCTCCTAAAACCGGTTTAAACGCGTAGTGTAGACCAGGCCTGTGATTCTTGCTGCAGTGAGATTTCTCAGCTAGAGAAATAAAAGGATTTAAGTGCACTCCATCCCGCCCCCCGCTTTCATTCATACACATTAACTTTCTCACCAGAGATCAAGTTACAATGTATTCAGCGACACTTCTTGGTCAAGTGACTTCAAGAAATCCTTTGTTCCCATTAATGTCTCCAAAGTTCCATGTTGCTTTGCAGCTATGTAACTGAAACTCTTCAAACAATATTGAGTAGCAATTATGAATGAAAAGGGGTTTCCCCCCCTTGATCCTATTAAAACTACGTAGGAAGATTTGGCTTCTTTTCTAAGCCCTGATTTTTCCTTTCAGTTTTACCATGCTCATAAAACTTCTCAGGCACCTTGAAAATAAATAAACAGATAAACAAACAAAGCCTCCGCTGTGATGATATTACTACTAGAAAACTGGAGAGTGGCCTTGAGGCTACAAATGTTCGGCTGTTGGAAAGCAATACAAGAGTAGACCCAGGAGGTCACATCTGGGAATGTGAGTGTGTGAATGGAACATAGCTACCCTCCCACACAACAGGAATTCCATCAAAAGTATGTACTGAGCATGGGAGGATAGAAAAATATGTTTGGGAGATCACTAAGGAAACTCAGATACATTATCATTGCCAAAGTACAGAAGACAGTACAGTTTGTGACTATGACTCAAAATGACTAAAGCAGAGGCCTCTGAATGATGTTGATGTAGCAGGAAAATATAAAGAAAGGAGAAACATATTTTTAACAAATGATCTAAAAGAACATCGTATTCTCTGTTCACATTACTGGAGAATATAACTGCATCTTATTTCATGCCTGTGGCTCTGTTCAGACCACAGAAACTTGGGGGGCGGGAAATGCTTGTTACAGCATTTTACTGTCAATATTTTTTCCCACAATTTCTAAACTGTCAGCTATGTACCTCGTTAAAACGCCCATTCTCATGGATTTCATATTCTTGATGCTTTAGAATTGTAACATTGATTAATATTCCTGCAGAAATATGTATGTATGGAAGCATTTGTATATGTTTATATAATTATAGATCTATTTCCTTCTGGCTTTCTGAAAATCTGCTTTGACCTTTACAATACAGGCATTTTCCAAACTGTCATGCTTAGGAGGATGTAAATTGTATGTTTTCAGTCTCCAAAATGCATCACAATAACCTCACAGCTATGCCTTAATTTTATCCAGTTATTGCATGAATTTCTGAGTCCATAACTGCAGACTAATTCTCCTCTGAAACAGCTAAATATGCTAGGATTTATGCAGCACATGGAGAATGCCAGAAACTGTAATTTCCCTAACATCATCTCTGCTTAAAAAAAAGTCACTGTCAATTGAGGTATGTTCCATATGAAAGAGGTTATTGCATTCACTGTAAACTCTTATTATAAAGACATTGTTGCTCTGTGGCATATGATCTATAAATGCTATTTCATTATGGATGAGAGAGTTTCCTCAATATATCTTTGTTTTACTGTGTACTGTCTCAATTCTCTTCTTGATAATATCACATTTACCACTGCACCTTAGTCATAACAAGGAGGAGAGTCTGTTGAAATCCACAGGAATTTGGTCATTTAAAAGTTGGCAGCAGGAGGTAACATGTAAACATTGTTTTTACAAGGTTTTTTAACATAGTAAACAGCCAGCAGATAAGAATTCTGTCACTATAAAATGTATTGGCCAGTGATGGGTCTATTTGCCTGTTCTTGTTAACAGTAGTGCAAACATCCTGAAAAATATTGTTTTGTACCTTGTGATTGTGTTTATTGTACTACTATTCATTTCTTTTGGCTGGTATCTTGAACCAGATGTGACTCCTGGAAAATAAATATTTAGCCCTGTAGACCAGTAGCTAAAGTTCTAAACCATATTCAGTAAACATATAATGGCACTTACTTGGTAGTTCCAATCAGATGCGTCCAACATGTTCATCCAGCCTCCCATTTTCATTCATTCATAATTTTTGAAAATGTGTCTTTTAGGGATTGACGTTTCCATTCTCTGTCTTAGCTGAAAGGAAAATTTTGAGACATGAGTCACTGAAAAATTATACTTTTCCCTATGCAAAAATAACTTTAAAAATCTAAACTGTTTTTTTCCAAACAGATAACTCAGAAATAACTGCACTTTGAATGTGTAATGTGCTCGTTGAGATATCACTTTTACTAGCTTGAAAACAAAATGAAAAAAAATGATATTATATTAAAGTTTTATGCAGCTGATTATTTTTCTGAGCATATCTGTGGTTACCAGTTAAGAGACCAGGTATTCAACTGCTGTAAATCAGTGTAATTATCCTGATTCCACTGGAGCTATGCCAGTTTAGATCAGCTGATATTTTAGCCCAAGGACCTACTGAACTTCCTCACTTTGGATTACATCCCGCTGCACATTCTCCATGCACAACTAACAAGACAAGGGACTTCCTGATCTTAAGATGTTGCATTTACATGAGGGGTTGGGAGTGAGGGGTTGTGAATGACTCATTGAAACACAGAGCTGGTTTCTGGATTTTCAGGTGGATCTGGGTAATGATTTCCATCCACTCCAAATTTAAGCAGTTCTTGTCCGCCCTTATCACACTACTAGTCACAAGGGCTGGCTTATGGTTCTGCAGGAGGATACTTGAAAGGACTGTCAATAAAGTGGATGTCCTAAAACCTGCAATATCCCCAAAGATCAAAGGCCATTCATGTAGTGAGATATCCCAGCATTCTGCCCCTCCAAGCAGCTGCCAAGCCCTCCCCATTCCCCAACCGCCAAAAGGATGAGGCACCAGAAAGTCTACGCAGTGAAGCACATTTTATTATCAGCATAATTTTGCCCTTCTGCAGGTTTTTCTACAGGAGGGTCTTATAGGGCTTTCAGAGAAGTCAGTGTCTCCAGCAGTGTTTCCAGAACTATGGTGAAGTATTAGTTTAGTCAGGCCAGATTCAGTGCTGTCAGCTCATGAAATCTAACAACACAGCACTTCAAGATACAAACAGCAATGACATGGGAAACCTGGAAAAAATCAAAAGCCTACTTTTGTCTGGACTTGATTGCAGCAATGGCTGGATTTTGATGGGCTTCTCTGCAAGTATGTAAATGTGGGAGGGCACAAGAAATCACTCTCCTCCCTTGATCCTGCAGGCAGGGGCTGGTCATAATTGAAGTCCTTGCACACCCTTGATGGTCAAAACTGCTCCTGGATAGAACTGGTTGACAATGCAAAAAGCTCCCGTCTTCACACCAGTCAGAAGAAGTCTATACAGAGAAGCACATGGTGCATCTGCGAGAAGGACGGCACAGCGACTTTGCTCCCTGGGAGATCAACAGAGCACTGTCTTTGTCTTAATTAATTTCATACTTAGGCTTGGACAAATTAGATTGTTATCCATAAACATCAGTAAACATTGATTTCACTGTACACACACAAACCAATGAAAAAAATATTTCCATCAACAATTGAAATTTATTGATAGGCAAAATAAGAAAAATGCTGCTTAAAAACCTATTAAGAGTTTCATTTAGATTTCATTTACTCAGTATATTTTGACAAGTGATGCTGACAATTTATGTTTTAATAGTTATAAAGCTTTAACTTGTCGAATCTCAGTATCTGCTGTCATTAAATAATTATTGTTTACCATCTTATTGGTTGACACCCCCACCAAATTTCCTGCAACAGTGAAAATTTAAATAAATACTTAAAACCCATCATTTTGCACAACCTGTGAAAATTTAAATCAATACAATTGGAAAAAATGCTTAAAGGTAAACATTGATACTATCCATCAAAATTATAAAAAAAATAAAAATGTAGTTTGACCAAGCCTATTCGTAATACACCACAATGTGTTTTCTTTGTGGTAAGTAATGTTACAAATTGTGCCTGCAGTTGAGTGTCTAATTTGTGTGTCTCATTACTGTGATTTGGTGCACAGTATCATGGTAATTATATGTGTAGGTTACCATGGACATATCATTTGTCATGTGCATACCAATGCACACAAAATGTTCTGAAACCCTGTATTTATGAAAAAAAATCATTGATAAAAAATATACACAGTACTAAGGATCACAAAACTGATTTGCAACTCTTCAAAGGCAATGTCATACCAGTCCAGTAATTGTCACAGTATAAAGATTCTGTCACTGTGCAAGAGAATTATATCAATGAGTATCATTTGCAGACAGCACATGCATGCAACTGTGGTAGTCTACTGCAGTGCTAAATTTAAAGCAGAGTTCTATTTTTTTCTACCTTTACATGTGAAGTGAGTCTAGTTACAGATCTAGGGATAGGATATTAAGTTACCAGTGGTTGTTACTATGGAAAAAAGTCATTATCAGAAACAGAATCTACAATACTTAAAGACTTTTTTTTAAATCTCCAACAATTCCTATTTTCTACTGAAATCCATAAACCAGCATTTATGTCAGCAATAATGGAATTGTGCCATCTTTACCTCACTTACAGTTTAGTACTTTGTTCTCTGGGGATATATTTCACTGTCAGTTTGCATTAACCCATTGGAGTGAAAAAAGAGCTTTGGAGGGAAAAGAATTTTTGTACTGCTGTGCTGTGTCTACACATAATAGTCAATAAAGAATTGGCTTTGAAATTTGGTGCAATTTACTGTGCGCAGCTTTACCAACTAAATACACAATGGAATAGATTATGTTGCTCCTTCTTGTAATAGTGCCTAAAGCATGGGATTGACTGTGACATATCAATACCTCCTGCCTACCTTCTCCTCAACATCTCAGTTCTTGCTATCTCAGGAACTCTATAGAAGAGGATACAACAACCTGAATTATTTACATTCTGTGATAGAATAAATACAGTATCTGAGCTATTTATATACTTTATTTGCTCTGTCAATCACTTTGAAAGGTTTAACATATTTTATGGTGACATTTTTCTTATACATTTTTATAACGGCCATATTATTTATTGTAGCAACCATAACTATATATTCATAAAGATTTGGGTTTGGTTTTTTTTTGCAAGAAATAGGACATGACTCATGAGTATAAAGCTTATAAATGTACCTAATTTTTATTTGACTTTTTTTGCAAAGTAGCTGCTTCTCTGTCATTAGGCCCAGCTTTATTTCTTGTATATTTGTTTGGAACTTTTGCACAGCAACAAGTTTGTGGTCTGAGAATGAATGAATGAACATACTACTTGCTTCTAGGAAAGTTTTGCATGTTTTCTTATTCACTTAACTGGATTAAGAATACAGTACAACCTATATCCTTAGTAGTGTAGCCTGATCTACAGATCATGAATAAATATTCCCAGTTATCACTTTGAGAGTTGCCAGGTTCTTGTCCCAAGACCAGGCCCAGTATTATTAAAATTATTATATAGTTGGGAACCCTGATGTGCACAGGTGCATCACTCACACTATAGGAACTCTTTTATATTTACAAATAAATAATGTATTAATACATTTAGCAAAGTTACACACATTCTAACTCAGTAAGGTAGATAGGGATAATACAGAAAGTACATCTGAACATCCATACTTACACCATCCCTTGCAGAACAACCTGAAATGTTAGCCATTATCTTCCTCATCACCCTCACTGTCCTCATTTTCACCAGTGCCCCTCATTCTGGCCCCTCCCAAGGGCTACATCTCTCTCTCCTACTGCCCCATTTTGGGATACCACTTTTATAATATGTTACGCTGACGTTACCGTGTCTAATGCATATTCAGTAGGGTTTTTCCCCTCTTCCTTATTTCCTTCCCTTACCAATGTTAAGATGTCCTTCTTCTATAGGTTAGTGTATTTATGATTTCACCCCATTATCATATGCGTCAATTCGTTGTCACGGCACTCTTGCGGTTGGATGTTCAAACTAATCCTTCCAGAAGCTGGTGTCTGTTCATGTTCTGTGGTTGGCTGATGTCATTGTGGATGAAATCCCCTCCCCACCATGCTCTACTTCCAGTTCCACAAAACTCATGAGTTACCTAAAAGCAGCAAAGAGTCCTGTGGCACCTTATAGACTAACAGACGTATTGGAGCATGAGCTTTCGTGGGTGAATACCCACTTCGTTGCATCCGACAAAGTCGGTATTCACCCACGAAAACTCATGCTCCAATACGTCTGTTAGTCTATAAGGTGCCACAGGACTCTTTGCTGCTTTTACAGATCCAGACTAACATGGCTACCCCTCTGATACATGAGTTACCTAAGTTTATCTATGCCGAAGTCCATAGGCCTCAAGTCTCATGCTAACTGTTGAAGCCAATGACTTACAGGATACAAACCTGTAGGTTCCTTGCACTACTGCTGAATATAATAAAGCAGAATATGATTCAAAGCAGTGAATATAATAGAGATAAACTGGCCCACTGGGCTACATTAGGCAATCTCCTACATTAGAAGACTACAGCAAATGTGTTAAACACATTAAATACAGTTCTGCTCCACCTTTCCTAAGCAAATTATAACTAATAACAATTTTGTCAGTCCAGTGAGTTGCTTTAGACAACATTCACTGTGCAGTTTATGAAAAATGAAACTTGCATTAGTAAAATACTAGAAATAAATGTGGGTTAATTATTCATTGTTAAAAATATTAGTTGTAATTTAGCCTTTTTCTATTCATTAATCACATACACACTAGTCTTGATTTGTAAAATGCATTAATTCAGCCTGATTCTCCACTCTGCTACCCTGCTTGTATGCTAATATAACTCTACTGAAATCAATTAATCAACATTAGCATAAAACTGGCGTAGTAGCAATGTGGAGCATTGTTTGTTAGTGTTTGCCAAATAATTTGGAAACACATTTTTGCCGTGTTTGCAAACTGTTCACTTAGAATATAAGAGCATAAGACAATAGAACTGGAAGGGCCCTCTTGGGTCACTGAGCCCAGTCCCCTGATATCGCAAGCAGTCTTGTCACATAATCCCATTGATAAACTGATTTATCTGAAAACCAGCTAGGTTTCTTGTTCCCAATGCTTCTGTTGGAAGGCTGCTCCAAAACCTCGCTCATTGGCTAGCCAGTTATTTTAGTGGGTATGGTTCACCTCAATCATATGGTTTCCTCTTCCGGATTCCATCTGAGAACCTTTTAAAAGTACAAAATAACAATTAATAATTCACTTGTGTTATGAATCTTCAGCTGGATATTGCGTGTTGAAATACAGGACCCAAGAACATTTTCCCAATTCTCTGGTGGTTGTCCAAGGGTAATGAATATTATGACCTCACAGATGATAGCAAACTGAACTCTCATTTTTATTTGCAAAAATATTTGTGAGCTAGCCTTTCAGCATACTGGCTGCTTGCAGTGAGAAACAGGGAGAGAGCTAAAATAAAGAACTCAGTTGCATGTTATTTATTTATTCCCTATCGGCATGCCTCTTTCATATATAATCTCAGTTACTATACCCTTTTCTCAGCCCTTCAACTGTCAATACCCTTAAGCAATATTCAGCAGATTGAATTTTGTCTATACTGCGGTGTATAGGATGCAGCTGAGGACTGAATCTGGCTCAGTATTCATTTTAAAATATGTATTTTTTCTGTATTAAATCTTTTCTTTAACTATTTTGATATTTTTCACTTTCAAATGAAAGATTGTTAAATATGGGGAACATCCCCAAAATAACAACATCTCTCATGGAAGTCCACAACATTAGACTGAGATGATATCCATACTGGGGGCTAAACCATAGCTTTGTCAGAAGCACTGTGTATGGGGCACTGTACCATTATGCTTCCCACCAAGCAGACTTTGAATCAAGGCTTGATCTTGTGCGCACTGGAGTCAATGACAAAGTTCCCTTTGACCTCAGTGGTGTAGGGTCAGACAGTCTGACCCACAACCAGCCTCTCATTTTTCCTCTTGCACTGAAGGTCAGAACTGTACCCTGCAGCAGCCCTATATGGTCTACAGTGTACACCACCTCACGAATTGGGGGAGAGATGGGTGGAGCCAAGACTCCTCACACTCTCTGTTGCCCACCCTCATGCGAAAGGCATAGCAACTAAACAGTGGTTCTTTCCTCTCCTTCCCCCACTCCTCTACCTGCATTGGGGATAGCTTGCCTATATTATAAGGTCTTATGCACCTTACTTCTCCGTGCAGTCACACAGGATGGACCACAATCTGGACCTGTATTCCTAGGGTAAAAAAACCCAATATTATGGGGGATGGGGGAATATAAACTCTTAATTGCATTGTTCAGATAAAAATGCTTGAGGGAAATTTTATACCTGGCTGTTCTGTACAGCAGCAAGAATGTAAACTTTTACTGTTTCCTTTACAGTATCAACAGTTCCAACATTAAGAACATATACTATGATATACCTCCCAAATATATGGTATAAAAGTACACAGAAAACACATACTTTGAATTACTGACATCTAGCACTTTATATGGCTAAAAGAAACACACCGATAGATCTTCCAGATCATATTCAGAATAATAGGCTTCCTTCTTTATTTTATCCCAATCACTGGAATTATTCCTAATTTATGAGTAATATTCCCTTGAAAACCTTGAGACTCCTGCTTTTATATTGTACTGTTAGTCAATAATTCATGAAGGAGATTATTTCATGCAGGAAATAATAACTTTTTTTTTTTTTAACCAGGGACTCAATTTTAAAAACAGCATTCTATGAAATTACAGATTAATGAAACCAACCTATAACCGCTTCGTGTTTTCTACAGTAATTTAGCATTGCCTCATAGATCCAAATATGACTTAGGGACAGATGCCAAAATGTCAAAGTCCAGTTTCAAAGTCTAAATCTAGGCACACAAATAAAAGTGTGTTAATTTTCAGAAGTGCTGAGCACCTGCAATGCCCATGGGAGTTTAATGAGAGTTATAAGTGGAGCACCTCTGAAACCTAGAACATTTTTATAGGTGCCTCCTAGGAGAGCTCTTTAAGTACAGAATCATTGGGAGTCTGGGACCAAGGAACTGGGCTTATCCTGTCCAACCCCATCTCCATTGTGCCAGTCTCACAAACACAGCCCTCTAAACCCATAAGTCAATTACAAATTAAAAGCTCGATTTACCCCATGCCTGCCTTAATAAGAGAATAACACAGATGATCCAAACTTCCAGTATAGTTAAAATTCAATAAAATTGCAGGCACAGGCCACATCTGAAGATATTTTTAAGGATTAATGGTAATTTTTCCCAATTATTCTTCATAACTGACAATTTCTTCTTCAGCCAAGGCTGACCAAAAAATGCCCTATTACAGAGAATTCTACGTAGATATGACCTCTTCCAAAATGACTGCTATTTCTCATTATTCCCAACGGTCTTAGGTCATTGTAATTTACCCACAGTTAGGTGACCATTTTCTGAATTGCAGCTATCTCCTACTGCTCTCAGTGAGACAAAGGCCAAAGGTTGGTCTTAATAAATGGCTGCTGGCTTCATTCTTATTAGAAACAATGGAACACAGTTGCCCTTTGAAAGAGGGCATGGCCTCATTCCCATTGGGAACAAGGGATGATTGTAGCCATTAGGAAAGAGGCAAATTCTTCATGAGTTCCTTTGAAGGAGGAGATTTTTATGCACCAGTCTCCGCTGAGGGATGAACTTTCAGTCATGAAAAATAATGACCAAATACAGTGTTACCATTAGTCCTACATATTTCAACTAGGGGCAGGTGTGTGGAGAAGAACATGGAGAACAGGATGGAAGTGGGTTGGAAGATGTGTGTTCAGGGTGAATGTAGGGAGGTGCAAGAGGCAGGGGGTATTTGGAGGACAGGAGATAGGAGGGAACTGGGATATATGCTCCGGCACAACCACTATTGACTTCTTTAGTGCCAGGATTTCAACCCTAGAGGGGTAGAAGACCAAATCTACTAATCTCACAGACATGTTTGCACTATATAAAGTATAATTATAACTGTTAGAAACTATGCCAGGCTCCTGGCACTAATTTTTGAAGCAAATGGACTGGCCAGTCCTTTCCTCTATCTAAAATGTATAATCAATTTAATTGTATAATTATAGTCAATTAAAAATGCTTATGGCTTAAAAATATTCTGCTATATAGATGTAATATTGTATTTATTAGAGATGGGCCAAACTACAACCTTGGATCTAGATATGCCTGAGCGTTGAGAAAACTGGAATCCAGACCCACTGCAACTTGGACTTATCTCTAGCATTTGCTTGTGTTTTTAAGCTGAAAATTGTCTCACTAGAAAGAATCTGAATCTGCGCCTCTGCACATGGAAGACCAAATTTCTATTAAAGAAAGCTGGCTTGTGATATATTGGGAGGTGGCGATGCATAAGCAGCAGTTGTGGATTTTAAAATTCAGATAGCTCTTATGTCTGATTAGTGATAGTGCTGTTAGCAATTTTGACATGGCACACTGTCAGAAAACAGGAAAACAGACACTTTGGAGATGAGCTAGAGGGCCACTGAAGTAATTTAAAAAAATAAGGACTGTCAAAAGCAATCAAATGAACACATGAATCTCTATTACAGGTGTCACCAGACAGTCAGAAGAGACATCCAGACAGCTATCCAGCAGGAGTTGCTGATGGCGCTATACATTAGGAATAGCAGTAACTATAGCATGCTTCAAGTTGTCCAAAAGGCCTGACATGCTGACTATGTGGATTAGCAGACACCACTATCTAGGATGATCAGACCTGACTCTGCAGGATTCTTTCTGTTACGCCTGCTTTTTTTTAGAAAAGGAATGAATAAATTAATTAATTTATATTATAATAATACACTCTTTGTTTTGAATACTGAAAAACAGAGTATTGCCATCCTGGAGCATTCAAGAATCAATCAGGCCTCCCAAATATGATGAGATGGGCTTAAAAATCATTAGATGTTGAAAATGAATCTGTTGTGGGTTCTTTTTATTTGCTCCCTATCTTTTGAGCCTTTAGGTTCATGATTTCATGTTTTTCTCTGCAGTCATGAGGGCTAAAATGTTACTTCTTTTTCTTTCCATGAAAACTGAGAATTTCACATCATCACCTGACTCCAGGAGGCATGAAGAAAAACATCAAATATCTAGAGACTCACAAGAGTAGGCAAGAATTGGCCACTGAAACCTACACTTTGTGCCATTGTTCAAGAAGCTCCGAGAACATTGTAGGTGACATCTTCAAAGGCACAAATGGAATTCAGTGCCTGAATCCCATTAACTTTCAATGGGAGTTGGGTACCCACTCTGAAAAGCTTCCCTCACTCAACCCTTACAGAACAACTTTCACTGAAAGCGAAATTTTAAGAAAAGATTAAAAAGCAATGTACTGGGTATTATTAATCATTATTATTATTTGTATTACTGTAGCACTGGGGAATCATAGTGATGGACCAGGATCCCATTGTGCTAGGCGCTGTACAAAGATGGAACAAACCCTAATTTCTTGCATTTCCTTGTTGTTATTCCAGATAGTTGGGAAGCTTTCCCTGTTGTGTTTGTTCTTGCAGTGGACTAGTAATAACATAAACTTATTCTCAGGCCATGGCTGAAATTGTGGAGAGATTACAGTTCAGCATTATGGCTTCAGGGCAGGGTGAAGCACAAAAAGCATGTGGGTTCTGAGGAAAACAAAATCCTTGTTAGCATATATCTGATATTAATGAAAATGACAACCAAAAGTATTTCAGGCTGGGATTTTCAGAGGAGCCAAAGGGAGCTGGGCACCCAAATTGCAGTGGAATTGATCCATTGCATGCCTTTGAAAATGCCAGCCCACAAGTGAAATCCTGGGTCCATTGAAGTCAATGGCAAAACTCTAATTGACTTTTATAGGGACAGGATTTCACCCTGTTATTATTTGTGTGTTAGTTATATGGAATACAATCCAATAGAAATCCTACAGAAATTGGACTTGGAAAATTGTAATATCCCCATGTTAACTGCTGACCAGGGCCCTAATTTGTAAAAGCACGCAAACACATGCTTAACATTAAATATGTGCGTAACTCTCATTAATTTAAATGGCACTTAAGCATGTGCTTTCTAAATTTAGAAAGTTAAACATATGCTTAAATACTTTTTCTGAATCTGGTGACAAGAAAAGACATGAATACTTTACTTTAAAAGCTTACAGGAGAAACTATTATTCTGCTAACATTGAATGTAGCAGAGCAGTGGAGTGGGACTCAGAAGACCTGAGTTCTATTCCTGGCTCTGCTTCTAGCCTGCTGGGTGAACTTCGGCAAGTCATTCACCTCTGTGCCTCGGTTTCCCCATATGTGACAGGGGATAAGAAAAACAGTTTGCATTCTGCATGGGCATAGCTCCATTCAACCGAATAAGGTACAATTCTGTTTCTGCAACCCCATGACTGGTCAATTCATACCAGCTAAGGATCTGGCTCATCAACAGTAGTACATATATGCAAAGCCACTAAATTAGAGAGGACAAGTTTTGTAGCAGATTATGTTGTTTTAATGTTTTATAAATCCCACTGCATACCCTCCCATGCAATTCTAGTTTCTGATCAATAATACGAATATGTCACAAAAAAGAATTACAGAAGATGAAGAAAATGCAGTTTCTGGCATATTAGATGGATGAGAAAACTTATTATTTTCTTCTTAAATTTTAAAGAACTGCAGTGGCATGCTAATAAATTGGTGTTGTCTCAAAAGGATACTAAACTAAAAAATACTTATCTGCTGCAGTTCATAAATCTCTCATGTGTTTTGGAATTACCAATGCCTTCAGAACATAGGAACGCAAACTACTGGTTTAATGTCAGCTTTGAAACAACAGCGAATGCTTAAGCAAATAATGAGATAAAAAGTAATGCATAATTAAAGGTTTCTTAAGATAAATTCTGGGTTATGTTTATTTTAAGGGTGGCAGTGAAATACATTTGCACCTATGTATCCTCCAAAGGTGTCATTTTCACAAGTCTCGCTGCACAAATAGGGTCTCAGCACACAATACATTATTAAACAGGGATATGCATTTCAAAGAGAATAAAACTTCATGCAAATAAACCTAATATTTAATTTTAATAACATATCAGAATTGTTAGCACAGTGGCCCAGAATAGTAGATTTAAATGAATGATCAAGAGATACAGATTACAAGCTATAAACATTTTCAATTAGATATCTGAACAATCTAAATGAGGGCTAGATTGGGCAGATACAGTCTGTCCTGTGCAAGGGCTGTGCATAGAGGAAGTATGGTCCTGTGGTTAGGGCACTAGCCCAAGCCTTGGAAAATCTGATTTCAAGTCGCTGTTCCTCCTTATGCTTTCTGCATTAGGTTCCCTGTGCCACAGTTCCCCATAGGTAAAACAAGGATAAGTGGTATTTCCTTACTTCTCAGGGGTATTATTATTTTTGTAACAAAAAGCAAATCTAAAGCTAGGTTATCTGACATGGAAAACCAATGTCTGAACCCACTACTCCATCTCTCTTTTTGTGTAATCGATTTAAGTAAATATATACTTAGAGCTGGTGATATTATAGCACAAATGATTACTGGAATATTTTTGTCACTTAGGTTTCTAGCTATTGTGTCCACCTACCAGATAGTTAAACGTTTACCTGCAGTAATTTGCACCTGAAGTTATTAGCATCTGCAAAATTGTAGGCACAAAAAGGAAGAGCAGGATAAGACTGGACTTAAAAACCTGGATGAAATTCTGGCTCCACTAAGGTCAATGGCAAAACTGTCATTGGTTTCAGTGTGGCTAGGCTTTCACTCCAGGTTCTTACTATCTCATTTACTGCAAGTCAATGAAAGGGGTGCGGAACTACAAAACTCTCTGTGCAAAAGAGTATAAGGAACTGCAGTGCCATGGTTCTCATGGATAAACATCTCTCTTTCAAATTTGAATTGACCTTCCAATGCCTGGAAGAGTAGGAGCCTGGATGTCTAGCCATTCTACACTGTAATGTGTCATTGAATGGCACGATATTATATCTTGACAGTGCAATGGAAGGAAGAAGTGAGCTTTAAAACTGAATCTCAACTTCCAGTTCTTTCAAGAAGCCTCTCCTGACACTGACTGAGAATACAACTGTTCCAGGGTCTAAGTGTACACCTTATCTCTAGTTTCTGTTTCCATGTAAGCAGTCCAGTTGTGCAAGCCAATCATTGTGTCCTTAGGTGCCAGTCATTAAAAATTAAAATTCAGTGTTACTGTCTTTCACTGTTTTCAAGGCGTTCCCCATAATGTTTCAGCAGTGATTTTACTTTCCAAATATCTTTTTGGCAGTCATCCAATTCTTAGCTTAATAGAGCTCTTTGTATTATTTACTTGAAAATCAACAACCCCATCAAGCCAGTGCTTGTCTTGCCTGTGGTTCCAATACACACAAGTGCCAGTGTTAGATTCTTATAGATAATCAGAATTTGAAACAAACTGTGACCACAGGCTATTGCAAACGGAACAGTCTTCCTACATTCTTCCTTTGTTTTCTTTTTTATTTACAGCCAGGCATTTCATCTGGCCCCCATTGCAGTACATAATGATACATTGCACAACCGAATGCCACAATGGTTAAAGAAAGAAGGAAGAGATGGTTCCTACTAACAACCACAAATTATTTATTGCCAATTAGGGCTGGATCCAAGCATTTTCAAAACCCCTATTGCTTAGATTTGAATAAAAAGTTGTTTGCCCAGCAGTCCTCTCTGATGACAATCTTGTGCTTGTTCAACCACTGCATTTAAAACTAGCTCTTCAGCATGGCTGAAATAAGGAGTGTCCAAATGGGACATTTGCTCAATCCCTTTACCCCACTTGAAAAGGAGCTGAAAGCTGCAAAATACAGAAGCAGCCTATTGAAAATCTCTATTATTATTCCAGTAAAAAGTTTCTGACCAGTCCTGAGCAAATTATAGTGTTGTTATTTTACACTAGATAGTGTACACTCCAGGTGTACTTATCATATAATAAACTTCCACAGGATGAAATTCTGATCTCAGTTACATCAGTGTATATCTGGAGTCACTCTGTCAAAGCAAGTGGAGATACTTTGCATTAACTAAATGTGCTAAATATGATGATAATTGATTAATGACATAGACAAAGGATTCAGTGTTGTCTTGGCTTTATGGACCTAATCCAAGCCCATGGCAATGAATGGAAAGACTCCCATTGACTTCAGTGGGCTTTGCTTTGGGTCACAAATGAACAAGAAATCCCATATGTGTAAACAAACCTATCTGGTTAAGATAAAGAACCTAAACATACTTCTTGTTGCATTTAACCTTACAGCAAGACTTTCAAAATGATGGTCCTGTGAAAAAGTTTGATCCATCTTTAAAATTAAACTGTGGTAGTTAAGCTTTGCAGAGGGTTCACCATGAATGAAAAGCAGATCTCAATAGCAAAGCTGTTACTATTTGTTTGTTTTATTTTAACTAATGAAACTGAAACTTGTGCAACAAAGAAGGCAGGTGCTGGAGGTCTATGGTGATTCCAATTACTGTAGTAAAATTTTACAGCCAATTTTATGCAAAACAAGCAGAAGGTTGGAATATAGGGGATGTTAAATATTGGGGAATCTTTGGAGAAACACACAGAAATGCTGTAAGTATGTTTATGATTGTATGATAAAACCAGCCAAATGACCTTGTAATTCCACCAATAAAAGGGGCTGAGATACTACACTTATTGCAGTGTGTAGAGTATAGACACTGCACAACCAGCTAGCATGGGTATAAATAGCAATGTAGACAGTGAGGCACAGTGGAGGCAGGTAGAGTACAGGGCCCTATATGTCTGAATCCCCAGACATATGCGCCCAAGCAGTGCCTCCCAAGTCTACATTGCTGTTTTTAGCAATGAAATGTCCCTCTTCCTCCCTGCTCCCAGAGCCTTTCCCTACCACAGGGAAAGGCTCTGGCAGGGGGAAGGCAGCAGGAAAAAGCTCTGGCAGTGGGGAGACAGTGAGGAAAGGCTCTGGCAGCAGGGAGCTGCTGGACCCTTTGTCCACTGCCTCCGTCCTGGTAAACAGATCATGAATAAATATTCCCAGTTATCTAAAATTTCCAGTTTTGGTTCAACCAAAAAAAATTTTTTTTCCAGAATTGACAGTGCACCAAAAAAAATCCACTATTCTAGCCAGGACCGGCTCTAGACTAGGCACCAGCAAAGCAAGCACATGCTTGTGGCGGCACATTTCCAGGGGCGGCATTCTGCCGTGCAGAGGGTTTGCATTCCCACCTGACCTGCTGCCGAGAGGCTCGAGAGGCTCGCTTGGCTGATGGAGGGGGCACAGCAGGCAGGCCAGCAGCAACATGGGGGAGAGGGAGAGACCTGAGCTGCAGGGGGCAATTGGACGACCAGCCATCAGAGCCAGATGACTGCTGCGGAGCAGGGGAGCCCCTCCTCCACCCTGCTCCACACGTGCAGCCACGGCTGTTCCTGTCCCCCACCCCAGCCCTGTCCCCTTCCCCCCAAGCTCCCAGCCCTCCGTTCATCCCTGGAGTTGCCCCTGTCCTCCTGTCTGTTCTGTGGGGGCAGGAGGGCGCTGATTAATGTACCCAATATCCACTAAGCTGGGGTGACAGGACAGGAGGAATCTGTGTGTGCTGCTGCCTCGCTGGGTCCAGAGTTGCTGGCAGCTGCTTTTGTCTGAAGCAGGCATAGCTTTATCTGAGCTAATAAGTCCTAAAACTTCTCCTCTAAAAGTAGTAGAATTTATAGCAAGAAATGATTTTTTTCACTCCAAACACTGCTATAGCATTACGCATTCTTTTATCATTACCGGTATCAGTGTTTGTAATTTTGATTTTGTTAAAATTAAATGAGTACACTAGTAGGAAATTGTTTTATTTCACTAACAACAAATTCTTTGTTTTCATTTTTTTTAAATTTTAAACAGTCAATATCATATTAGAGGCAATATGATATTTGCATTTATCAACACTAAATTTCATATGCCATTTTGTTGCCTGGTCACCCAATTTTGAGAGATCCTTTTGTAGCTCTTTGCAGTCTGCCTGGGACATAACTATCTTGAGTAGTTTTGTATCATCTGCAAATTTTGCTATCTCACTGTTTACCCCTTTTTCCAGATGGTTTATGAATATGTTAAATAGGAATGGGCCCAGTAAAGATCCCTGGGAGACACCATTATTTACCTCTCTCCATTCTGAAAACTGGCCATTTATTCGTACCCTGTATTTCCTATCTTTTAACCAATTACTAATCCATGAGAGAACCTTCCCTCTTATCCTATGACTGTTTATTTTGCTTAATAGCCTTTGATGAGGGACCTTGGCAAAGGCTTTCTGAAAATCTAAATACACTATATCCACTGGATCTCCTTTGTCCACATGCTTGTTGACCCCCTCAAAGAATTCTAGTAGTTTGGTGAGGCATGATTTCCCTTTACAAAAACCATGTTGACTATTTCCCAACAAATTATGTTCATCTATGTGTCTGACCATTTTGTTCTTTACAATAGTTTCACCCAATTTGCCTGGTACTGAAGTCAGGCTTACTGGCCTGTACTTGCCAGGGTCACCTCTGGAGCCCTTTTTAAAAATTGGCGTCACAATAAATTTGACCTGGTACCTCTTCCTTTCCAAAGTGCCACATTATGAGTCTCAAACATATTTGCAATGTTGCAAGGATAGTAACACTCTCTACATCAGATACTTTTTTGGGCCATAATCTTTACTGTTATCATTACTCCTATTTTTACATATATTCATAGATTTTAAGGCCAGAAGGGAGCACTATGACCATATAGTCTGACCTCCTATATAACACAGGTCACAGAATTGCAAATTCTTAAGAAGCACTCCAATTCCATGGTGATGGGAGTCACAAAAGTACAAAGACAGATTGGTGAATTTTTATCTTAATTCAGGGGTACCCCACCTATGTCCCATGGGCCGTACATGGCCCACCAGAGCATTTCATAAGACTCGCAGCCTGCTTCAACACAATATACTAACGGCCGATTCATTAGCGTTTTGTCATCATGTTTACATCATTTTAATGTACACGAGTGTGTAAACAGACAATACTGTATATAGAAACAACCTATCTAAATGCATATGAAACAAGCTCAACTTAAAATATAAATCAAAACAACTAATTTTAAATTGCATTAAAATAGGTAGAATCTGTTTGGCCCACACAAGGTTGTGCTTAGATTTATGTGGTCCTCTTGTGTAATAAGGCTGGGTACTACTGTCTTAATTTAAAAAAACTCGGCGATGTGTAACTGGTGTGAAGCCTAGAAATGAGTTCTGGACAGGAAGCTTCCCTCTTCCATTTCTGTCTTAAGAGCAAATATCCAGGTAAAACACAGTCCAAATGATAATTCCACGCAGTACAAGAAGGAAATATATGTTTGCAAATCAATATAGTTTAGAAGTATTAACTTCAGCCTTCCTAGGATTGTGAAACCAGACACTTTTTAAGGCATTTTCCTGTACTGAGGTGAAGTAAAGCAGAGCTGCTTTCTTCATTGGTATTATAGTAACTTGTATCATGCAATATAAGAAGGACAAAGGATTAGATAATACCTTGGACAGCATAATATTTTATGTTTGAATTAATACCTAGAGAGACAGCTTAAGAAAAATGACAGCATACTTAACCACTTGAGCTCCTTAAAAGGACATAGATATTAACATTCTTGAAGCAATACCAAAGCTTTACGCCAGTGGAATTTTTCAGTGAAGTATATTGAATGTTATTAATGACTGCTTTTCACTGGTTTGTATATTGCATTTCTAATGCTCTATTTATGAGGAACTTCAGCATGATAAAACAACTCTCCAGTGTCATACCTCAGTATATGCCTGAATCAGATTTCATATAAATTGTTATACTAATGTTGCTCCACTGGTTTTAGTGGAGTTACGCCAGTAACATCAGTGTAACTACAACCAAAACATGGTCAAGCTCCATCTATATTTGTGTGTCTCTCTTTTGTGTATGTGGGGAGGCGGGGGGAGAGAAGTAGCTTGGTACAAAAACACATGAGGTTTCAGAAAAGGATCTGTTTCATTAACAAGTAATGAACCAAGCAGGAAGAATTGTAGGAATGGGATCTGCATAAAGCATGCATAAAAGCCAGTGGCACATGATGAGAAGCCTATGTGTGTCTGGCAGCAGCCTTGCCCAATTTATACTCCTGAGCCCCTGCGGTTCCACCAAACTAGGTCCCTCCTGGAACATGAACCCCTTTCTTCAGTTCCACTCCTCAAACTTCAGGCTCAATGTAATTTCACCATCAATGTTTTGTTTCCATTTCACAGTATTTTTCATTGATGACATTTGGGCCTTATTATTCCTTTTTTTTAAAAGGTCCAGATTGCATGTGTCTAACTCTAAATTCTAAAACAGTCTCCATTGAATATCTTCCTCCAAGTAATACACAGCAAGAGTGACTGTCATGAGACACCAGCAACAATATGCCCTTTGTCATTATTAGATACTTTTAGCAAAGTGATGGGATTCCCTCAGATACAACAGAATGCAAATTATCAGGTAAAAGACAAAAAAAGAAACAGAGGTAAAAGCATCACCAGTAGCTTTCTCTGGTGAAACTCACATATGTCATTAGACACTATGCAAAGATACCTGACTATCTTTGAGCATCTCGGGTGTAGTCTCTGCATTCTGCAGGAGTTCAGGGAGGAATTCCATAATGACTTGGCTCTGGCTGTGCCTATAAGGTACAATCTAACTTCTCGCAATATCCTTTTTCCCTTAAATACATGTAGATAAATAACATTCATCATTGTCTTTTTATTTCTAGTGTGTTCATTAATATGGGTGACACATGCATGGCAAACAGATTGAAAACACTATCCGAAATCCAGTCTAATGTAGTACTTTGTACAGCCGAATAATATCCTGCTGAAATTATGGTTTGATTGAAGACAATGTATACTTACCCATCAATCACCTCTGTTTTAGATATCAATAAAAACTGGTTCAAGATGAAAATTACCACAGGCAGCAGTAGAGAAACACTGTAAATAGAAAAGAATTGCAAAGAACAGATGTGGGGATGGAAGGGAGGGTGTATGGAATGGAACCTTTATAAGAAATGCATGTTAATCTGAGATTTTTCTTTAAATTCAGTCTATCAGATAGTACATTGCATTGAAAGCCCCTCAGTTTAGGGATTTTATTTTGTGTATACATAAGGTGAAAGTTTTCCTCAACACAGAAGCACAATGATAGCCCATAGTTGACTGGATGGGACAGCTGGAAAGGAAAAAACTTAAAAAGTAAGGTTAATAATAAAATAGCATTGTAGGGCCAAATTTTCAAAAGTAATCAGCACCACACATCTCCCTTTGTTCTCAGTGAGAGCTATTGAGTGTTAGATCCTTTTGAAAATCTGGACACTTCATCTAGGTGCCTAAACAGGAGCTGAAACACTGGCCCCAATAGTAGGTGTTCAACAATTTTGAAAATTAACTAATTGCTTTTGTGAGTTAACTTTTATTGCTGCGTTATTTATACAGTTGTAGTGGAGGTATTCCATGAAGTTTTATTATATATGTGGGAGAGCATACTGAAAATTGAAAGGTGGATAAGGAACTGGTTAAAGGGGAGACTACAACGGCTCATACTGAAAGGTGAACTGTCAGGCTGGAGGGAAGTTACTAGTGGTGTTCCTCAGGGATTGGTTTGGGGACCAATATTATTTAATCTTTTTATACTGACCTTGGCACAAAAAGTGGGAGTGTGCTAATAAAGTTTGCCGATGACACAAAGCTGGGAGGTATTGCCAATATAGAGAAGGACCGGGATAGCATACAGGAAGATCTGGATGACCTTGTAAACTGGAGTAATAGTAATAGGATGAAATTTAATAGTGAAAAATGCAAGGTCGTGCATTTAGGGATTAATAACAAGAATTTTTGTTATAAGCTGGGGACTCATCAGT
This sequence comes from Mauremys mutica, assembly GCF_020497125.1. Lineage (NCBI taxonomy): Eukaryota > Metazoa > Chordata > Testudines > Geoemydidae > Mauremys > Mauremys mutica. The sequence continues at coordinate 270,300,299 of NC_059073.1, forward strand.
TAGAAGTAACAGAGGAGAGGAAGGACCTTGAAGTATTGGTTGATCACAGGATGACTGTGAGGCACCAATGTGATATGTCCATGAAAAAAGCTAATGTGGTCTTGGGATGCATCAAGCGAGGTATTTCCAGTAGAGATAGGGAGGTGTCTGTACCATTATACAAGACACTGGTGAGACCTCATCTGGAATACTGTGCGCAGTTCTGGTCTCTCATGTTTAAGAAGGATGAATTCAAAGTGGAACAGGTACAGAGAAGGGCTACTAGGATGATCCGAGGAATGGAAAACCTGTCTTATGAAAGGAGACTCAAAGAGCTCAGCTTGTTTAGCCTAACCAAAAGAAGGCTGAGGGGAGATATGATTGCTTTCTATAAATATATTAGAGGGATAAATATCAGGGAGGGAGAGGAATTATTTAAGTTCAGTACCAATGTGGACACAAGAACAAATGGATATAAACTGGACATCAGGAAGTTTAGACTTGAAATTAGATGAAGATTTCTAACCATCAGAGGAGTGAAGTTCTGGAACAGCCTTCCAAGGGGCGTAGTGGGGGCAAAAGACATATCTGGCTTCAAGACTAAGCTTGATAAGTTTATGGAGGGGATGGTATAATGGATAGCCTAATTTTGGCAATTAATTGATCTTTGACTATTAGCAGTAAATATGCCCAATGGCCTGTGATGGGATGTTAGATGGGGTGGGATCTGAGTTGCTACAGAGAATTCTTTCCTGGGTGCTGGCTGGTGAGTCTTGCCCACATGCTCAGGGTTAGCTGATCACCATATTTGAGGTCGGGAAGGAATTTTCCTCCAGGGCAGATTGGCAGAGGCTCTGTTGGTTTTTTTTGCCTTCTGCAATGTGGGGCACGGGTCACTTGCTGGAGGATTTTCTGCACCTTGGAGTCTTTAAACCATGATTTGAGGACTTCAGTGGCTCAGACATAGGTTAGGGGTTTGTTGCGGGAGTGGGTGGGTGAGATTCTGTGGGCTGCGTTGTGCAGGAGGTCACACTAGACGATCATGATGGTCCCTTCTGACCTTAAAGTCTATGATTCTATGATTATTAGGCTCAAAGAGTTTATAGTCCCAGCCAAAGATTGGGCCAAGAGACTGCATCTTAACTGATTGCAATTGATTTCAATGAGACAGTTAAACATTTTACTTTGTTCTGTTGTAGCCTTGTTTATGCTGAAGGCCATTCTTTGTAATGACTTGTACCAAATCCTGGTCTCACTGGAATAATTGGGAAGTTTGCCATTGACATCTATGGACACAAGAATTTGACTTATTGGACTGAAATCTGTACTGGGCAACAATGATTCTTGCCCATTAACTTCAGAGAGAGCACCGTGGTAACTGAGGACCCAATACAGTCTCCATTTAAGTCAAAGGAAAGATTCCTATTGACTTCAATAGGAGCTAGATCAGGGCCTGAAAGCAGAACTGATTGAACGTTAGATTGGAAACTGTCCACATTTCCTGTCTATTTGTAATGCAACAACCTGATTCACCACTAGATTACTCCAGTTTTATGCCCATGTAATATAGATCAGTTGGGTCACACCAGCATAAAACTGAAATAATGCACTGGTGAATCAGATCACACACAATTATTTCCAATGAGTGCCTGATAATAATATTGTGTATCATAGTATCCCAAGGACTGAAAGTGTTTGTGGACACTAGCACATTTTTGAAATAGAAAGAAAAGATCTAAATCTTCCAATAATGAGGGTTAGTATAATTCTAAAAGGCAAAAAAGTTAACAGGCAAAAATGAATTTGTGCCCAGAAGACATGGAGTGGTGGTGGGGATATCATTTGATAAGTGTAAAAGGACATTAGCACCAATTTAAGTAGTCCTAAAGAATCAGTGGTTCAGAAAATAGAAAATAATGATATACTCAAACAACTAATGATGATGTGCCACAGTTAAATGAAATCCTCTCTAACTACCCAAAGGCTGAATGGAGTTTCAGAGTTGATGAGAAATTAATAGTTTCCACTATGCTAAGCCAGAGATATTTCTCCTGCACAGAAGCCCTTAATTGACTGCCTAATTGCCCATGCCTTGGCTCATGTTGACCATTCATGCTAATTATTTACTATGAATCGGTGATAGTTATGGCCAGCATGTCAAGCTCAGGTTTAATCCTTATTTTACAACATTAGAAACTGAGCATCAGCCAAGAACACCGGGAGCCTCTGATAACCAATATATATTTTTTTGACAGAACAACTCTGTAAGTACACATTGGTCCTTGACTCTATGATCATGCTATTTGAAGAAGCACAGATCTCCCATTGGTGTCAATGGGAGTTTCACACATATAGGGAGAGCTTAATATAAGAATTAGGATTTGCCATGTCACCTGTAAGTTTTGCCTACATGGAAGTTCGTTATAAATGTAATTGCAATTTACATACTACAATGCACTCTAGAAATTAGGGACTCTTGTTCTACTTCACTAAATTCAAGTAGATTCTACCTGGGTTCACAGTATTTATACCCTTGGTAAATGGCCCTTTTATGAGCCATGGCGTGTATTATTACAATGTACGTTTAGGGACTGATATACCAAAGCCCAATGAAATCATTGGAAAGACTCCCATAGACTTTGTTGGGATCTGATCAAGCTCTTATACAAGCAGCAAAGAATCCTGTGGCACCTTATAGACTAATAGACGTTTTGCAGCATGAACTTTCGTGGGTGAATGCCCACTTCGTCGGATGCAAGAGTGGAAATTTCCAGGGGCAGGTAAATATAAGCAAGCAAGAAGCAAGCTAGAGATAACGAGGTTAGATCAATCAGGGAGGATGAGGCCCTGTTCTAGCAGTTGAGGTGTGAAAACCAAGGGAGGAGAAACTGGTTCTGTAGTTGGCAAGCTCTTATACAGTTCCCTCATACAGTTGAGATTAAAACTAGTCATTTTGATTTATTCATACCTTTTTGGTTTGGAAATTTGGAAGTAAGCCTTGTCAGAACAGGGATAGCTGTATGATTCACAGCTCATCCTGATGCTGGCCTAGTCTGAAATACATTTGAAATGGTTTTCTAATAGTATTTCAATATTTTTGCTTACAGTCATGGCCAAAGAAAGAAGTAGAGAGGTGACCAAAATGTAAAAAAAGTTAGTTTAAGGTTTTCAGATCTCAAAAAGGTTTAGAAGAGTCAGGTTTGGGGCAAAGTTTTAAGAACGTGAATTACTATTGTAGCCCCTACATCAATGGTGGGTAACCTGCGGCATGCGAGCTGCATGCGACCCATCAGGATAATCCGCTGGCGGGCCACAAGACAGTTTGTTTACATTGACCGGCCACAGGCAGCTTCCATTGGCTGCAGTTTGCCGTTCCCGGCCAATGGGAGCTGTGGGAAGCGGCGGGCCGCAGGAACATGCTGGCCAGATGGCACACTGACGATGACTCTGGAGAAAAGTGCTGCAGTGCTGTGAACACTGGCCAGCTTAAATAAAAAAGATTTGCCGTACAGTGTCCCTGCCTATGGGTGAGGCTGGGTCTTCTCCTCCTCCCTGGTCTGGAGTCCTCTGGAGCTCTTGACTGGCTCTTGGTGATTGGCACCAGGTCGATTCTCTGCCATTCTGGCGACTGGTCTCTGCAGGCCTGAAGCTGCCTGGCTTATGCACTAGATCCCACAGCAGACCAAAGACTCTTTTTGTGGAGGAAAGGGGATTAAGCAGAGACTCCTTGAGCTGATCTGCTTCTCTCTCAGTTCATAACTGAAACTAAAACTAGTCTCTTTGTCTCTGAGTCCATCCATTCCCACCCACAGAGGGGCTGAGCTGCCCTGTCTCATCCTTGGTACAGCAGACTACTTGTCCATATTACCCTGTGCAGAAGCCTCCTTACAGGCCTCAGCAACAGTTTCTAGTGCAGGGTCGGCAACCTTTCAGAAGCGGTGTGCTGAGTCTTCATTTATTCACTCTAATTTAAGGTTTTGCGTGCCAGTAATACATTTCAACGTTTTTAGAAGGTCTCTTTCTATAAGTCTATAATATATAACTAAACTATTGTTGTATGAAAAGTAAATAAGGTTTTTAAAATGTTTAAGAAGCTTCATTTAATATTAAATTAAAATGCAGAGCCCCCCAGACTGATGGCCAGGACCCGGGCAGTGTGAGTGCCACTGAAAATCAGCTTGTGTGCTGCCTTTGGCACACGTGCCATAGGTTGCCTACCCCGTTCTAGTCCATTCTGCCCTGACCCCTGACTCTAGGCATGCTGGGAAATAGTGCCAGCCAGGTCTGGCAGCCATTACTATTGTAGGCCCTAGGGTAAGACTCCCCATAGACTCAATCCCCAGTTCCAACAGCTTACAAACTCCAAGTGGGGATCAGACCATAGCTGAAAGCAAGGCCTGATTTAAACTTGTTTACTAAGATGCTGAAAATAGAGTGGTGTTCCTGGAATGGAAATGTTCTGGTCTAGGGAAAAGTTTTTCTTACTATAGAGTTTAGCGGCTTGGGCCCATCTGTACCTTTGTGTGTAATGAGTATTTAATTTTCAGTAGTATCAAAAAAAATCTACTTTTCCTTCCCTTATTTCATACAGAAATTGGGAAGAGATTCATGTTATGGGCATATTTTGTATATTTGAGCACAAGGCATTTGTGATTAAAATAAAGCAGCTTTTCTTTTTCTTGTGCTCTGATTATTTGATGAACTTGTTCTGCGAGACTATTTTTGTATTAAATGTGTCAGCTGACTTTAATGTGTTTTCACTGCTGCTGCCTCCTCTCCTTAAGATTCCTACTTCTCCCCTTCTACTAGGAAATAAATAATTATTTAAAGCTTTTAGACACAGATGTGCACTGGGATTTGGGCCAGTTTGGATCGCCATCATGGGAACACTTGAAGGCATTGTGCCTCAGAGACACTCAATGTCTCCTGGAGCTCCCCAGAATGCACGTGGAGTACCCCTGCTGCTACAGCTCTTCAGGACATGGAGCATACAATTCTCCTCTGGGGCTGACATCTCTTGGAGTGGCTTGCCCCAGAGTATGCTACTATTGTAGAGGATGTCCCTGATGTGGGGAGAGTACTGAGGCTGGTGCAGCCAAACATCAAGGTGAGAGCTCCTTGCTCCTCTAAACCTTGCATACCTGTATAGGAGCTGGCCACAATGTGGCCCTTAATTTTTCCAGATAACTGAAATAACAAAGATATCAGTTGTTGCACCTTTGACTATTTCCTCTTTTTGTTAGTGAGTGAGAGATTTTTTAGCAGTATCCTTGCTGGTAAGATACAGTGATTGGAATATTAACAAGTCAACAGGTACTCCATTCCTGATTACAGTTGGAGTCCCCGTATCCCATGATGAGGGGCCTCAAAATTTTGATCAGTGGGGCCTCTCCTGGGCACAGGGGTCCACACTTGTCCATTTCAGCAAGCGTATATCTTTCAGGATTCATTTCTGCCTCCCATTTGGTCTTTACTAAAATATACACTCCTAACAGAAATAGAGCTGTGAAAAGACCTGTGAGTAAATGTAGACCTAATTTAGCAGGATATCTTTTTCTTCCTCATATCATTGATCAGCCCACATCATCTATCAGCCATGATAGTGATTTCTTTTATGTAGATATCTCATAAAATACAAGCAAGAGTAGCTTATTTATCCTTTCTCCTTTGCAAACTTATCTCTAGCAAAAGCTGAATAAAATTAATTGTTTTATTAGCAAATAATAAATAGAATGGGAATGTATTACTAATAATAATCATTCTTCATTGTTTCTTTGATCTACACAAAATGTAAGTTCCAGTTTTCATGAGTCACTCTCATTAGACCTGTAATTGAAATTAGATTTATTTTTCCATCATAAATAGATTGTCCATTAAAATAAATCATCTTATTGCATTGCAGAGTTTTGCAGGAGCCATGTAGCATGCTGGACTCATGAAGCACTGTTCTGGACAATCAATAAGGCAAATGTATGAACATGATTTGCTCAGTGAAGTAATTTAATTGCATGTAATCTGATCAGAAAGGATTTAGAAAAACGAAGTTGGGAATTGGGAAATGACTAAAGCAGATGCATGGTATCACAAAAGCAGCCCAGTAACATGAGGCTACCACAATGTTGATTCAAGCTTTCATAGACTGGCCTATCTTCCTGGCTCAGGAAGCCTTTTGTATTCAACTCTGGCAGAAGTTCCTCATTGCCGCCAGCCTGATACTGACAAAGCAATTTGCCCCATTGTGAGACGACTGGCAGAAGTCCACCGTTTGGATTTCTGCTTTTGGATTTGCAGATTCTGAGTGGGCCAAGAAGTTGTTTATAGTATATGGGTCTGATCCTTAGTTAGAGTGTAAAAAAGCCTTCTGGAAAGTGATAAATTATTACACATGTTCCCTTTTTTATTATAAGGAATTAAAAAGCTCTTAGATATATTTTACTTTCCCAGGTGCCTTTTACTGCCCTCTGGTAGTCTCTGAATTTTAGTATCTAAAGCACAATAATAAAATATGCATCCACAGGTCAATAGTCAGGTTCACAGGACACAATGAACCACATGAATAAGAGGAGGTTTAAAACTCACATCTCCCATTTCCAAAACAAGTGCCCTGAAAATTATTTAAAGAAGTAGTTGCCTCATTTATGCCTGCAGGTTTTGAAGTTGGGGAGTCAGTGACTGAAGTCAGCCATTCTCATTGTCTAATTGTGAAATCCTAGCCCAGGCACAAAGCCTTGGAACCAGGCTGTCACATGAGACTAACTTGGGGTAAGGGGGAGCAATCCTCCTCCCAATCTATGGGTAGGGCATAGTGCACCTAGGCAGCCAGGTCACATCTTGCCTGCATGTGAAACAGAACCATAGCCCTGAATTTGGGGTTTCCAAGGCGCAGGGAGATTTCATCCTATGTTTTACATTCAGCCCAACTGCATAAAGCCTGAGTATTTAGGGAGGTAAATTTACCCCTTCTGGCCATGGCCAGGGTGCTGTACTACCGTGCAGCCCTCTTCTCCCTCCCAGAACTACTGCTCCAGAGCACCACTGGGATACCAGGGACAAGTTCCAACGTACCTATGGCTGCTCAGACGCCAGTCCCACATGCAGCACACAGCCCCTATGCTCAGCTTAAGTGGAGTGGAGGCGCTTGTGCCAAGTTACCCCACCATGGTTGAATTTTGTGCTGGTTGAGTATCATAATAAAGTAATTAGAGACACCGTGGGCATGGGTGGTGGGTATCACAGGCCAGAGGAGGCTAAGCCTCCCCAAACAGCCAGGCATGGCCCCACCCACACCCTGCCCTGAGACCCCCACTCTTCCCCCATGGCCCCAGCCCAGGCTGCTCCTGTTCCCTGAAGCAGGCAGGGGCTGGGGCTGGGATGGGCCAACCAGTTATGCATCCACCTTATAGTAGCTCTATCTACATTGCATTTCCCCAGTTTGTTTATGAGAAAGTCCATGTAAGACAGTATCAAAAGCCTTACTAAAGTCAAGATATACCACGTCTACTGCTTCCCCCCAGCCACAAGGCTTGTTATCCTGTCAAAGAAAGCTATTGGATTCGTTTGATACGATTTGTTCTGGACAAATCCATGTTGACTGTTACCTGTCACCTTATTATCTTCTAGGTGTTTGCAAATAGATTGCTTAATTATTTGCTCCATTATCTTTCCCAGTACTGAAGTTAAGCTGACTGGTCTGTAATTCCCCGGGTTGTCCTTATTTCCATTTTTACAGATGGGCACTATATTTGCCCTTTTCCAGTCCTCTGGAATCTCTCCCTCTTCCACGATTTTCCACAACATTATGCTGTGTTCTCTATTAGTTGGAGTTTCCTGAGGCTGATAGCTTCATTGCCAGCTACATTGCATTGCTGCAGTGCAGACAGAAGCCGACAGAGAAACGTATAACTGATATCCAAACAATAACTATATCCATATTGCTGTAATTTTATCTAACCTCACAGTGTTATGGTTTGTTTAGTTGGTTGGTTGGTTGTTTTTTTGGGGAGGGAGGGTCTTGAAAGGAAACTGTCAACTTAAATTTGGCCCCAATTTTAAATTTTATTTTTTTAAATATATAATAAAATATAAAGGCCAATAAAAGTGTTTTCAAAAATGAAGGGAAAATGAAAACATATGTTCCTAAATAAATATCTCCTAATTTTTAAAAGCCAAACATTGGCAAACTAAAAGTAGTACAGTTGAGATCAAAGAAATGCTGATATCCCATTGATAAACAGAGGAAGAAGCTAATGGTTGGGTGTTCCCTGTGAGGAACCCTCCAGCATTAGAATTTGCTCCCCACTTGGTAGAAGCATGGACTTTCAGGGCACACTGAATGTTGCCAACTCTCACGATGTTTTCACGTCTCATGATAAATCATGATTTTCTTAAAATCCCAGCTTTTGGAGTCACATGATTGCCAAGAATCTCAGCTTACATTAATAAAAATAATTAAATAAATAAATTTACTAACCCACGTGGTTGTGTAGAAAATCTTGAAAATGTGAGCCTTAAAGGCTCAGAAACCAGAAGCTACATAAATATAACCCATCTTTTATTATTTTTAGGATGTGATGATTTTAATACAATCTCATGATTTGGGAGTGGGGGCTGACTCCTTATTTTTGAAAGCTTGGGGTAGGTTATACTAATGAGATACTGATTAGCTCATCTGTTTTTACAGGCATTGGAAAAAGGATGGTCAGGGAGTTGATGGGAATATAATTGTAATGGTGGGGGATTGCTGGAGAGGGATTTAAGCTTCTGAATTGCCTGGTTTGCTGGTAGGGCTGTATTACATTCTGCTGATGTACTTCAGTTATGCACCATCATTAGTTTCATAGCATTTTAAAGTATTCCCAAGTGTGCCTAAAGCACATGGGTAAGTGTCCTTTTTAGCATTTTATATACATCCAAGTAAGTAACTCTCCTCAGTTTTCATTGTCCAGCCTAAGATAAATGCCCAAATAAACAGACTAAATATGGACAGGTAAATTGATTTTTAAATTCTCAAGGTTAAGGCATTAGTAATAAAATAGATAAAGAAATGTTTGTTTGCACACACAAAAAAGGACTTTTAGTTGACAGTGTCCCTTTTTAACCACAAAATTATCTTGAGATTGGCTGCAAAACTTTCTGCTAAAATTCAGAATTCCAAGTAGAGACACCACTCAAGGAAATTAGCCTTCAGGAAGTCCACGACTAAAATGTACAATGCATCATGTATGATTGAAATGCTAGCTGAATATGGTCAAACATAAAATTTTTTCAGAGCAACACAATACTATGGACTTCACAAGGATACAATTTGCTTTTTTCCTCTCTGATTCACATTGTCTCTTGGATTCAAAAATAATGTAGCCCTTTTAAATAGGAGCATAATTTTCACAATGCACTAGTCAAATTAAGTTGCTGATTAAAATGCAGTGTAAAGATATACTGCCTATCAGTAAGACAAAATCTAAAAGGAAAAAAATAGACTCTCCCTAACTTAGTGCAAGTGTGCGCCGAGAACTACAGGTTGAACAGTGTATTACCAGTATATGTATTATAGGATGAAATTAGATAAACAAAGTAATGCACATTGGAAAACATAATCCTAACTATACATATACAACGATAGGGTCTAAATTAGCTGTCACCACTCAAGAAAGAGATCTTGGAGTCATTGTCAATAGTTCTCTGAAATCATCCACTCAATGTGCAGCGGCGGTCAAAAAAGTAAACAGAATGTTGGGAATCATCAAGAAAAGGATAGATAATAAGACAGAAAATATCATATTGCCTCTATATAAATCCATGGTACACCCACACCTTGAATACTGCGTGCAGATGTGGTTGCCCCAGCTCAAAAAAGATATATTGGAATTGGAAAAGGTTCAGAAAAGGGCAACAAAAAAGATTAGAGGTATAGAACGGCTTCTGTACGAGGAGAGATTAATAAGACTGGGACTTTTCAGCTTGGAAAAGAGGCGACTAAGGGGGGATGTGATCATGAGTGGTATAGAGAAAGTAAATAAGGAAGTGTTATTTACTCCTTCTCATAATACAAGAACAAGGGGCCACCAAATGAAATTTAAAGGTAGCAGGTTTAAAACAAACACAAGAACATATTTTTTCATGCAGCACACTGTCAACCTCTGGACATCCTTGCCAGAGGGTGTTGTGAAGGCCAATACTATAACGGGGTTCAAAAGGGAGCTAGATAGATTCATGGAAGATAGGTCCATCAATGGCTATTAGCCAGGATGGGCAGTAATAGTGTCCCTAGCCTCTGTTTGTCAGAAGCTGGGATTGGGTGACAGAGCATGGATCACTTGATGATAACCAGGGCCGGCTCCAGGCACCAGCCCAGCAAGCAGATGCTTGGAGCGGCCACGGGGAAGGGGTAGCATGTCTGGCTCTTTGGCGGCAATTCAGCAGCGGGTCCCTTGGTCCCTCTCAGAGCAAAGGACCTGTCGCTGAATTGCTGCTGAAGACTGAAGCGGCGGTGGTAGAGCAGATCGTGATTGCGGGTTTTTTGTTTTTGGGGGTTTTTTTTGCTGCTGGGGGTGGCAAAAACCCTGAAGTTGGCCCTGATGATAACCTGTCTATTCATTCCCTTTGGGGCACCTGCCATTGGCCACTGTCAGAGGACAGGATACTGGGCTTGATGGACCTTTGGTCTGACCCAGTATGGCCGTTCTTATGTTCTCTGTGTGTTGTGCATGTAAACTTCTATTAAGGAAATTTTCATGGAGGAAAGAGCCCTAGAGCAGGGGTCTCAAAGTCCTGTCCCGTGGGCCATCAGTCAACCGAGGACCTCCCCAGTGTGGCCTGCAGGGATCCAGCAATTTTGGGGCTGGGTCTCTCCCTTGGCCCCGCTTGCTGCCCCCGGGCACTCTCTCCTCCCTCCCTCCACATGTCCCCTGGGTGATTTAAAACCACCACTGGCAGCACAGCGGAGCTGAGCGGCTTCCTGCGCACTCACTCCCCATGGCTGTCGGCCCCTCCCTGCGGTCCTGGGGTAGAGCTATGTCTCCATGTGCTGCCCCCACCCCCAGCGCTCCTGTGGCCAATGGGAAGCTGCGGGGATGGTGTCTGGGGGCAGCAGAGCACGGAGGCCCCTCGGCCTGCCCCACCTTGGAGTCCCAGGTAAGTGCCGCACCCCCCGCACCCACTGCCCACATACTCCCTTCCACTCCCAAACTCCCTCCCAGGGCCTAGACCTCCTCCCCTTTCCACACACACCCTCCCGCCCCCAAACTCCCTCCCAGAGCCTGCAACCCCACTCCCTCCTCCGGCACCCCCACCCTGTGCCCCATCCCAGAGCCTGCACCCAGCACCCAATCTCCACCCCAGAGCCTGCACCCCAGACCCCCTCCCCTACCCAAACTTCCTCGCAGAGCCCAGCCTCTCACCCCTTCTGCACCCAAACTCCTTCCCAGATCCTGCACCCTGCATCCCAGTCCCCTACCCCAGACCTCCTCCCCCACCCAAACTCCCTCCCAGAGACTTAGGCAGGTGGGGGGCGGAGCTTAGGGGGCAGAGTTTTTGGGTTCGGGTTCTGGGAAGCATAAGAACATAACATAAGAACATAAGAACATAAGAATGGCTGTACTGGGTCAGACCAAAGGTCCATCTAGCCCAGTATCTGTCTACCGACAGTGGCCAATGCCAGGTGCCCCAGAGGGAGTGAATCTAACAGGCAATGATCAAGTGATCTCTCTCCTGCCATCCATCTCCATCCTCTGACGAACAGAGGCTAGGGACACCATTCTTACCCATCCTGGCTAATAGCCATTTATGGACTTAGCCACCATGAATTTATCCAGTCCCCTTTTAAACATTGTTATAGTCCTAGCCTTCACAACCTCCTCAGGTAAAGAGTTCCACAAGTTGACTGTGCGCTGCGTGAAGAAGAACTTCCTTTTATTTGTTTTAAACCTGCTGCCTATTAATTTCATTTGGTGACCCCTAGTTCTTGTATTATGGGAATAAGTAAATAACTTTTCCTTATCCACTTTCTCCACATCACTCATGATTTTATATACCTCTATCATGTCCCCCCTTAGTCTTCTCTTTTCCAAGCTGGGAGGATTTGAGGACTGGCACTGTCCCTAAGGTAAATTGAGTTCGAGACCCCTGCCCTAGAGTGTTGAAATGGTACATTATAGGTGAGAAAGGCATTAGGGGTTTTAATTAGTGCTGGAGAGATTGCTGTAACAAAAGCTATTGCCTGATTTGGGGTTTCATGACAAATCCAAACTTGAGCTAGGCTTGCCAAAGGTTTGTAAAACTTTCATCAAGCAGAGGCTGTTGCTTGTAAACTTGGGCTAGTTTATAATACTTTCCTCGAGCACCAACTACTGGATGGCATCACACAACCCAGAGCATGGCCTGGCCCTGGCTCTGGCCCTATGCCAGCTGATCATATTTCCTTGAAGCTGTAAACCATCACTGGTGAGTTAGACAGGCTCCATACCAGTTCTCAAAAGAGCAGTAGAATATTATCCTGCACAGACCCTCCATGGGTGTGGAGAAGTGTCAGTGGGAGCTGTGGCTATTCAGTGGAATTATACAATTATTGGCAGTATATTATTCAGCCAGTAGATGTCTCTGAAAGTTGTATACAGTTGCAGACACGGTGGGGTAATTGATAAAGAAAGGACACAAAACTGGAACTCAAGCTGTGGGGAAGAATATTTTTTGTAGCTGGTTACTTTAATAAATGCTTCCTGTTACTATGTTTCTGTATATGACACCATTCAGCGCCTCTGAAAAAACAAAGACTCCACTTTAATTTTGTTACTGAAATGTTTGATTTAGGTGTCTAACTTTCCAAAATATTGACTTACTCGTGTAGTACCCAAACTGACATCAGTTGTACTGTTGCATTCACAAGAGAAAAGGTTTCAGGATCAAACCAACAGATTATAATTAAACATTTTTTTCCAAGAAACGATTGTGTCAAGTGCATGTGTCATAACTCTACAAATATATTAACTATTAATTGTTTCCATATACTATTAAAAATTTGTAATTTCAACACATGAAAACAAGAGCATCATGACAGTCTTGAAAAGAAAATTCTCTTTTCCTTTCATTGACATCTGAAGTTGAGAATTACCTGCATCTGTTTCTTTAATTAGCTCCAAGGTTCTTTATTTTATCTTGCCAAAGTGTTGAAAGAGATTCATCAGACCTATACAATATTTTTTAAAAGTCTTCATGTTGCAGTAATGGAGTCATTGAGTGGTCTTAAGGTGCTATGAAAAAAAGAAATATTTCACTGGGAATAAGGAAATGAAAAGATATCATTCTAATCCAAAATGGAAATCACAGGAAGACTACGAGTGTTCCAGACTGGATTTGTACTTGCACAAAAACCATGTTGTATAATAATCAGCACAAGCTTCCTAGCTTTGCTTCAGTTTAGTCCCTTAGGAAATAACAGAGATTGACAGTTCTAGGTTAAATGTTCAAGATTACGTTTATTGCTTTTTTACTTGTCGTCGTAATGGGGTTATTAAAAATAATGGTTTAGGCCAGCATATGGGCAAATTGCAAGGAGCAGCTGTAAATGTAAGCTGCCGGGATGTGGGCAGCCCTACCTTGTCGGTGGAGCAGGATCTTGTCTGGCAGTTGCGGTGGCAGTTTGTAGCAATGACAAGGGTGAAGCCAGAGTCAGGGTCAAGGAGCCAAACCAAAAGGTCAGAACCGGAGTTAGGACTGGGAACACCAGACTGAAGTGTAAGCCAAAGGTCAGCATCTGAGTCAGAATCAGGGACGAGAGACAAGGACTAGACTAAAGCAGGCAGGAGTCAAGGCAGGAGCAGGACTTGAGCAAGAGATGGAATGGGAAGCAGAAGTGAGAGCAGGGCAAGCTCAGCTGCATGTGTGGCACACATTGAGCAGCTGCTATGCTGTTGCCACTGAAAGGCTCAAGTAGCAGGCTGCTGGGCTCCGCTGCCCAAACAGGAAGCATGACCGTATGAAAAAGGCTTGCTGGGCCCAGCTAAGCTAACTGGTGCCTAGTGACCAGGCTGGGAGCCAGATGTGCTCCCGACAGTAAGTACAGATGAGCACAAATAAGAATGAACATATGCTGGCAAAGTAGTAATGGTTGGAGGGCAGAGAGATTTTTAATGGGTTATGAAATGGTTTCTTTTAGCCCACTGTTAAATTTTGGGCAGGTCAGTAGCAGAATTGGGTGTCATTTTTCTGATGAAATTCTTTTTCAGGAAAAAAAATGCAGAGGGGTCAACTAAAATATTTTATGATTTGTGTTGATTTCATCACATTGTTGTTACAATAAAAATCTCTCAAAAATGTTTAATTTGGGCATTTTTGAAATAAACCATTTTGATTCTTTGATTCAAAATAACTTTTTGTTTAGAAATTTCATTTAATTTTATTTTAAAATGTTTAAAAAGTTAAAATTTAAAAACAAAATGTTTCATTTGGAGGACAAATAAACCGTTTCATTCAACCTGAAATGCATTTTTTTTTTACTTTTGACTTGCTGAAAATGTGAAAAGAAAATCATTTTGGATCATCCAAAAATGAATTTTTAAATTGTTTTCTGAACTGCCAGGAAACCAAATAAAAAAACGCAACAGTTATTTGCACAGCTCTAGGCAGTAGCGACTAAACTATCATCATCATAGGAAGCACAGGAGGTACATGAATTAAGCTAATTGACTCCTTGTGTAACCATTGGATAGAAGATCATGTTAGAAAATGTACATATTTAGAACCTGACCTGTCTTCTCGTCCTGGAAAGGGGCTCTTTAGGCTGAGGTGTGCTATGCTCAGCAGTTTTAGTGTGTAGGGATTTGCACAAACTCTTTTCCAGTTTTCCTTAGTGTGGCTCTGCTCCCTTTTTGAATGATCACTTGTTTGGTATGTTGTGCTCCTTTCTTCCATCCTTTTCATCCATCTTTGTGTCTTCCTCTGTGTTTAGAAAGCAGCTGTCACATGGTGGGTGTTACACTAGTCTAAATAATAATTAGCCATAATTCCTACTCCCGCAGTGTAATTTCCCCAAACATTTGGAGTTTTAGACCTACTCTAGTATCTCGGCTCTCTGAGCTAAGAGGTGAAAACATTATCTAAAAGTTGTATTAATTCTGACTGTCTAAAATATTCTAATCCTAGATTCAGTCAGGTAAGGCATAATCACTTCCTGCCCTGGACTATGATTTAAAGTTGCTGTGCACGGTTAAATAGTTGCCCTGTTTTGCCTCAGAGGTAACTAAAAGTCACTCTTATGGTTTGTAAGGGACAGTTTCTAACAGCCTTGCTCATATTTAGGTTTGGAAGGATTTGATTTTTATTGGGTAAATGTTGGTAAACATCAATTTCACCATAAACACACAAGCCAATATAAAAATATTTTCATCAATTATTAAAATTTACAGATAGGCAAAGTAAGAAAAATGCTATTTGAGAACTTATTAGAGTTTGACTCAAAGATATTTACTTTGTAGATTTTGACAAGGGGTATGGACAATTTATTTGTAATGGTTATAAAGCTTTAACTTTTTGAATTTCAGCATCTGTTGTCGGGTCCCCCTCGCATTTTTGCCCTCCCCCCCATGTCACTCAATTGTAAAAATGTTAATCTATAAAAATAAAAAGAAATGCTTGAAAATAAACAGATACTATTCATGCAAAATTTTAAAGCCCATAGCACCTTATTATATGAGTAGCCCCATCTGTGGATCTACTTGTGAAGTATGTTGGGATCGTTCTGCATGAAAGTTGCTATATAAATGTAAGAAATTCACATCATGCAGTCTTTGGCATCAAATCAGGCTTGGTAGCAAGAAGTACAATTTTTAGAGAAGATATATTGCTTTGCACAGGGTTATATATTAATTTAGTAATTTAAAGGATTCTTTAGTTCTAATAGATTTTAAGCCCAGAAGGGACCATTATGACTATCTAATCTGATTGCCTGCATAACACAGGTCATGGAATTTCCCCAGTATTCATCAAGCCCATAACTCTATTAAATTGGAGTCCATGTGAGCTGTTTTTGTTTAGAAGAGCGTGGGAACAGTCTAAAGCTTGTAACCAATGTCTGGCACCTGCTATCTATTTAAATCTATATGTATGTATTCAATTTGGATGAGCTCCTGGGAATAGTAGTGGCTTCTAAGCAGATAAGATTGATGATGCTTTTGTTACTTTGGAAACACTTTTCTGGGCCAGATCATCAGCTGGTATAAATTGGTGTAACATTATTGACTTCAATGGAACTACACTGATCTACACAACGCAGAGTAAGCCTGTGGAACTCTTTGCCAGAGGATGTTATGAAGGCCAATACTATAACAGGGTTCAAAAAAGAGCTAGATAAATTCATGGAGAATAAGTTCATCAATGGTTATTAGCCAGGATGGGCAGGGACGGTGTCCCTAGCCTCTGTTTGCCAGAAGCTGGGAATAGGTGACAGGGGGATGGATCACTTAATGATTATGTGTTCTGTTCCTTCCTTCTGGGGCACCTGGCAGTGGCCACTGTCAGAGGACAGGATACTGGGCTAGATGAATCTTTGGTCTGACCCAGTATGGCCATTCTTATGTTCTTAAGATCTGGTTTTTGTTATTTACCAGAAGTGCAGCCATTTCTTAAGGATATCCAAAAGGTTGCCTGTGGCTCTTCAGCACACAACAGGATGAGGGGAATAGAACACCCTAACACATTTTTTGTTTTCTCTCTGCCCCCATCTGCTTTTCTCCCTATTCTGTCTAGTTTTCACGTCCACACGGAAGCAGTATTGTTTCACCTATTTCAAGTATTTAGTGCCATGAAGAACATATTGAAGAAGAGACACTCAACAAGTAAATTGAAGCCTTGCCCTACACTGGAACATTGGTTAGTTATATTCTAATCTGTATCACTATAGCCTCTCATCTAATATTTTTTATTAATTATCTTCCTGGCTACTGTTCTTCGTCTGTTACATAACATTGTGAAATGTATTTGAAAAACTAATGATGGGCTCTGTGCATTCTAAAATTTCACAGTTTGGTCCATGATACTTCTGTGGAGTTTCCACAGTTCTGAAGACAAGCATTGATTCAAGAACCTGATGTATTTTTATCCTGCGCCATAAAACTTCTAATGTGGCCTGTGGCTACCCCCCATGGCTATCAGTCAGCATACAGTCACACGTCCCCAGATTGCCTGTTGCAGAAGGTAGCTAGCAAAGATGATGTCACAGTAAACAAAGCGTGCTGAGGGCCGCACATTAGACAGAGGCAACATTTCTGCAGCAGCTCATTAAAGGGAAACACAGATGATTCTGTTTGAGCTCTGCTAACTGGCAGCTACAGATTCCATGTTGTGATGGCTGCTTCCAACTGTGTCAATCTGATTCTACCCAAATTCTGGCTGCATATAGGATACATATAACCTTCTTTGCTTGAACTGCCCCACCAGTTTTACACACACCCTTCTCTTCACCCCACTCTCATTTATTCGGGCAGCACCAGACTACACACTATTGAATTTTAAGCCATTCAGAAACATTACTATTGTGCATCACTGAATGACAACTCTTTGACAATAAATACTGCAACCTTGTGGAATTAGAATTTAACCAGCTCTGAGATGGTATCATGACCTCCAAGTAGATAGAGTAGAATACAAACCTTCCTTAAAACATGTGGCAAATGTAGCTGTCAAGTAAGAATTTCTAGCCAGAACATTTGAAACGGTTCTACATTGTGACTTGTGAGTTAGCATATCTGTAGTTAACTGGATATGACATTGGTAATATAGTTCTGAGTCAGGATACATTTCAGAAGTTAAAGTATATCTACATCTTGGAATGGTGTTTTATTTCAGTGTTTGGCCTGTTTGAATTTGATGAAGGAATGTGTACTAGAAAATTTTGTCTACCATCTTGTCTGTCTCTCTAGAAGACCAACATGGAATGGTCTAAAAGACGCTTCTGTGGTACACTTAAATGTCATGTGGAGAAATTAGCAGGGTGTGTGTGGATTCTTATTGTTTGATGTTCCCTGTCTACCACAATAGTAACATCCTCGGTAAATCTGAACATATTATACAGAATCCCTCTCACACAGAGAAAGGCTGGATGTCCTTAAACTGGACAGTGGTGCACTGTGTGACATTTTATCCTTCATCATACTTTGAGTCACTTTCCCTTTTTTACATTTCTGCAGTCTATTCCCACAACACTAACAAACAGATTGAACCAGGTTTCTTACATCCACAGCCCCCTTCCCTCCTTTTTTTTTTTGTGTGTTGAAGTGAAAAAAATTATGTGACCCATTTTCTCAATCTTCAGATCTCTCTCTGAATCTTGAAGTGAATAAAAATTGAGTGAACTTGTGAAAATGCTGCTATTGCTTCTTCAGTTTCCACCCCCACTTTCTCCAGAACTCCTGGGTGTATGTAATCTGGCCAAGGAACCTTGTCAATTTTAAAAGGCTGTAACCTTTTAATAACCATTTTTCTGCTGCATTCTGCAAATTCTAATTTTTCATCTGCTTCCCCTGGAAATCTGATTCCTGGTTTGGATAAAATTCAATCTTCATTTTTAAAGACAGATGCTGAGTAAATGTTTAGCATTTTATCTGTTTCCTTCTCCTCTAATTCCCTTTCATGTTCCCATTTCTCTGTAGTATATACGTATTTGACAAAAATGACTTAACTCTGTCACTCCCAACAGAAAATTCATATGATCATCTAAGACAATCTCTAACATGCTGTTAGAACACAGCCCATCTTTTTAATTGGAATGATATGTAAGAATCTAAATAGGGAGGAGTGAAGCTGATGAAGGTTGCGGTTTTGTAAAACTCTTATTATGGAAGGGGTTCAAAATGAGTTAAAATGTATTCGTTTTTAACCTGTATTTTTTAATCTATTTTTCTTCTACAGTGCTTAATTTTTTTTAATTGCATTTTTCTAGCTTAAGGAAAGTCTGCTCTACGTATTAGAGGTAGAAGACCTATGTCTCCCAAAAGCTGAATTGGAACAGGTAGATGTTCTATATAATGTGTAGCTAATATTGGACCAGAGCCTCAGCTGTATTGAAATTACACCAGTTGAGGATCTGACTCGTGTGCATTTTTTTATTCAAATTTCTTTCATCCTTTTTCCTCAGTTTCTCTGCATTTGCCTTTTCACTCTCCCCACACTCAATCCAATCCTGTGTGTAACTCCTATTAATGTCAGTAATAGTTATGTGCATGCAACTACAAGAGAACAATTCATGTAACTGAGCAAATTGCAATACATTTAACTTCTTAATGGTCAGAGCTGAGTGAATAATTCAGAGGCAATATTTCAGATGACAAATGTAGACTGTTTGCAGAACATGTGCTGAATATATTTCTGCAGCTTATTCATTCTTTAATTTCACTCAAATATTTTCAGATTTTAACTCAATTGACCGCTTATTCAAAATTTGAGTAGCATTGCTTAAATTGATCTCTTAAGTCACATGGTATTTTTTTCTGTTCTCTTAGTAGATAAATATTTCCAGCGCAAACACTTATGTCTTGGAATTTAAAATTCAGGTCCCATAAGTACTTGCAAATATGTTTGAAATTCACATTTTGTTACTGAAACTTGATATCAGTAATGTGTATAAGAAAGCAAACACAAACGAAGCTAAAATGTAGTCATTTAGCTATCCAGATCAATGGTTGGCATCCTGTGGCCCTGTGGTAAGCTGATTGAGGGTTGCGAGACATTTTGCTGACATTGACCGTCTGCAGGCATGGCCCCCCACAGCTCCCAGTGGCTGTGGTTCGCAGTTCCCGGCCAATGGGAGCTGCAGGAAGTGGTGGCCAGCACGTCCCTGTGGCCCGCTGCTTCCTGTAGCTCCCATTGGCCAGGAACGGTGAACTGAGGCCACTGCAGCTGTGGGGGATCATGCTTGCAGACACTCAATGTCCGCAAAATGTCGCGCAACCTGCAATCAGCTTACCTTGATGGGCCCCATGTGGCCCGCAGGCCGCAGGTTGCCCACCACAGATCCAGATGAATGAGAGATGGGAAATGCATCATTTCATAGTTTAAATACTACTTAGTATAGTATTTTCTTATTGCTTATTGCTTCTTAATCAAAATGCTATGCAAACACTAGCTAATTAGTCGGCTCCTTGCGTCCTCTCCCAAGCTCTGCCCATGGCACCATGCTTCCTCCCTGCCTACTAAAAGCCCAATCCTGGTCTTACTAAAAACAATGGTAAAATGTCCATTGAGTTCAGCAGTGCAAGAACAGGCCTTTAACCACAGGAGTCTTGCTTCTTCATCACTGACACCAATGGGTGTTTTGCTAGACTCCAGAGGGCGCAGGAGCAGGCCTAAAAGGGCTAAATGAATTCTATGCTCACTTCCTATGAGAAAATACAATCTTCTGTCTTATTATCTGGGCCACTTAGACTATATTGAGAAATCTCATTGTTATAAAACATAACAATGTTATGGTTAGACATAAATAAGAGAATAAATGGGCGTTAACCAGAAGGGGATCAGTTTTTATAACTCAGATAGTGTGAGGTCTGAGGGTGAACATAGAGGGTCATATAAACACACAGAGAATCTGAAGACTACAGTGTCTTGTAAATGATTTAAATCTATCCACTTCTAAATAACACATGCTTTGACTTTGATTGGAAAAGAAGAGAGTATATTCAGTCTGTCCATTATGTCCTTCTCTTATGGAGCTGCTTAGCAATGGTCCAGGGAGACATCATGTTTCAGTTCATAGGTTTGTGTCATGGTCTCTGGAGCTTTGGCAGTTAATATGCCAGATAATAAAATGTACTTACTAATAACACACCAGACAAATGAGCTGTTAAACTATAGTGAAATGAAAGTCAGATTAATCAAACGGATAATGGAGTATAAAAAGAAATGACAGCAGTACCTCCCCGTCCCCTATCCCCACCCCACACACATACCCACCATAGCAATGCACCACTCCATTATTCCATAAAAAGAATAAAGTTATAGTGAGGTTTAATAAAAGAGCTTGATGTTACCTCTGTGTGTGTTAGGCTACCAGCAATATTTTCAAATGTAGGTGGAAAGAACTGAGGGCTCATCTCCAGTTTCTTCCATTTCCCTCTTTCTATATGTTGAGTAAATCTGAAAATAGTCCTATTGAAATCAGTTGGCTAAACTCTTCCTGGTCCTTATCCTAGTTGCTGAGGTGAAGGGAGATGGTGCAGCTATGCAAATAACTGATTTTTTTTTGTCCGTTGTCCTAACCCAAAATATAGCTTCATTATGGGTCAACCCAAAATGAAATTTGTTCACATTTTAAGCAAACCAAAAGAAGGAAAAAGATTTCATTTCATTTGGGTCAAACAAAACATTATGTTTCATGTTCAAGTTTTTAAACCTTTTTTTAAAATAAAATTGCAGTAAAATGCAGAACAAAAAGGCATTTCAAATAAAAAAGTGAAACATTTTCAACTTTGTTTCTAAAATGGTAAAACTAAACATTTTTATACTTTTTTTTTTATTTAAAGCAGCCCCTAATTTGGTAATTTCAACCTGAAATCACAAAATCTTTCAGTCAACCTGAATCTGCATTTGAGTGAAAAAGTTCACACAGCTCTAGTATCTGCACTCAGAGGAGGTTTCCCCACCCTATCGTAGCTCTACACCTGAGTAGGGGTGAGGATGAGCAGGGAGGAGAAGTCTCTAGATCACCATCTACACTGGCTAATGGAGCTGTCTATATTAATAAAGAAGTATAGTAGCAGGCATACAGCATCTGGCTATACAAGAACTGTGGGAGGCTGTCAGCAGGTACTTCCTAGTGCGTTCATCACAGACGTGGTAGGAAAAAGGAAGACAGAGACTGGAACAGTTCTTCGAAGAATATTTATTTCAACAGCAGTTGCATTCATTCTCGTTTTCCCATAAATTTTCAGAACTCAGGGTACCCAAAGACTTTTCCCTTCTGAGGAGTCCATAGGTTTTTTAAGGCAGCCAGCCACAGTCTTTGTGCCTGTAGTCCCCAACCCAGTATCTTCTTCCAAGGTGCTGCCTCTCTTCACTCTGCCAACACATTTTGACCTGCACAGCCTTTATGCATGTCCCTCTCCATTGCTGTTTCCCATAGCACTCCATTAGCAGCACCACTTTCCCTGTACCTGCCCGAGTTAGAAGAATCTGCATTTCATCTGGCTGCTCCCATTTTCAGAATGCTTTGCTAAAGGATACTAATAGCTTGGCCTTCCCCTCCTCCACTCTATCAGCCAGCTTCTGGAAGAACATGGGTTTTCTCTCTTTCTCTGGGACAGTTGATTGAGACTCCATCATGCAGCAGTGGGCATTGACCGGGTTTCTCTGCTCAGTATCCCTTTCCAGTTCCCCTCTATTGTATGTCTAACCTTCACCCCCGTTCCTGTTTTTTCCACTTGCTGTCCCAAATAACTATACAATTTGTGACCCCTCCCTCATCTTTTGTTCTGGTGGGTTACGCCCGCCACACCCCAGAATTCTAAGAGAATGAGTCACAGTGCTTCTCTAGGGCTGCTCAAGACCACACAGCAAGCAATGCCGGGTGATGCCTAAACTAGACAGCACAGTGAAGCGAAATGGGGCTACTTGTGAGTAACATACATCACGAGACAGGTGGCTGAACCAGGCCCTCAATAAACAAAGAAACAGGAAAGGCCAAGGGCACACCTAGCCAATCAGCTGTGGTCAAACAAATCATATCTAAATGGATAGACTGTGCCATTGTTTCCTTCTGTCTGAAAGGAACAGGTGAGTTAACCCTTCAGGGCTCACAGGGAATTAAGCTAAATCAGTTTTTTCTTCTAAAATATAAATATTAAGGATATCTTTTAAAATGTGTATTGTCAATCAAGTCTGAAAGCAGTCCTTTAAAGGCATGTCTCTCATTGCACAGTGGCCAATTTTTTAACATTTAAAAAAATAACCTTTCCCATTACACGGACACTTTCAAGGCACTAGTAAATCATTTGTTTGGCCTGTAATAGAAGCTTTGAAAAGATTAAACAGAACTCTTTCATTGTCTCTTGGCCCGAATGTTGGTTCATTAGTGCTGAGCTACTTCCATTATAAAGAGCATTGACAGACATTAGCTTCCAAATTAAAATGCAAGAAATTGGCAAAGTGCTTTAGAAGAAACAACGTACAGTAGGTCAAATTGTTGGCCTAAGGGCATTCCTCAGAAGACAGATTAAAAAAAATAATCAGCCCTCTCTGAAAGATGTGCATTTACCTTCAGTGGCCAGGAGGACCTTTTCTTGCTTGTAAGAAATACGAGCTCTATCGTTCTGTTTGGTGCAATTGTAGTCAGCTGTTTAAATCATTAGTATTTAAACTTAAATTAAAATAATGTGCATTGTTGCATTTGTAAACATTATTGGATGTTTTCCAAAACTTATTTTTCTTTAGCACACTCACTCAGCAAAATGGGTGTTAATAGGATTACATGAAAAGCCACATTAAAATAATGTTATTTACGCTATAAAGTCAAGCTCCTGAAAGATTGTAAATATGACATTTCCAGTTACATATGTAAGCTTTATTCTGCCCCTCTGTGTACCCATCCCGTTCACAGAATGAGTCAGGGGTCCTGTTGAAAGAATACCATGTGATCATGTCATTAAAAACGGTACCATACGTCAGATACACATGTGAATTGAGTTAAGATTGCAGAGGCAACTATAAATCTGATATTTTCTAACTTTTGAGTGTTTGACAAACCTGAATAATGTTCTTTTAATTTAGGATGCTTTTTCACCCTCCTTATGTAGTATCCTATGATATTTTTAAAAGAAAAAAGAGGTAAAAACAAATTCTACTTCCCCCTCATGCAGCATCAGGGTTTGCTTACAGAAACGTCAGCATAGACTGCTATCATTTGAGCTACAGGACTAGCTACATTAGCTGGCAACAGGCTGTTAGCTCAGAAGGGGACTCACCAGTCTGGAAGTGCTTGGCCTGCAAAGAACTTGGTCTGGCAATCTGTTCCAAACCCCCCCCCCCTCCTACAGCAGCTCTCAGGCTTCCCAGGACAGTGTGTACTGTTGCTACTGCTGCAGCTTCTTTGGCAGAGACATGAGCCCAGCACTTAAGCATATTCATGTTTAGTTATTATTTTGTCACGTTGCCAACATTTTGCTAACAAACACGAGTAAAATCTGAACAGAAGTTCATGGGATAAAGAAAAGGCACCTCGCTAGTCCAACAGATTTCCTCCTAATGCAGAGGTGGGCAAACTTTTTGGGCCAAGGGCCACATCTGGGTGGGGAAATTGTATGCAGGGCTGGGTCAGGGGGTTGGGGTGCGGGAGGGAGTGCGGGGTGTGGGAGGGGCTGTGGTGTGCAGGAAGAGGCTCAGGGCAAGGGTTTGGGGCAGAGGAGGAATGCAGGGTGTATGAGGGGGCTCAGGGAAGGGGGTTGGAGTGCAGGAGGGGTGTGGGATGTAGCAGGGGGCTCAGGGCAGGTGGTTGGGGTGCAGGAGGGGTGTGAGGTGTGGCAGGGGTCCCAGAGCAGGCAGTTGAGGTGCAGCAGGAGTGCGGGATGCAGGCAGGGGGCTTAGGACAGGGAGTTGAGGGGCGAGGTGCAGGAGGGGTTCGGGCTCCAGCTTGTCTAAAGCAGCTCCATGATGGCAGCGGCACGCACCTGGGCCAGGGTAGGCTTCCTGCATGCCTGCTCTGAACCCAGCCCTGCGCCGCTCCAGGTGGGGCAGAAGGCTCCGCGTATGCTGCCCTTGCCGTGCCTCCAGGTACCTCCCCCGAAGCTCCCATTGGCCGCAGTTCCCGGCCAATGGGAGCTGTGGGGGAGGGGGACGAGGGGGGCAGGGCCTGGAGGCCAGGGCAACACATGGAGCCCTCTGCCTCCCTGCCCGGAGACTGCAGGGACCTGGTGCCGGCCGCTTCTGAGAGCAGCACGGGGCCCACGGCACTACGGGGGGCAATCCCATGGGCTGGATCCAAAGCCCTGAGGGGCCGGATCTGACCCGCGGGCCATAGTTTGCCCATCCCTGTCCTAATGCATTTCAAAGGCTTGCAAACAATGGATATGCTAGCTAGAGCTTCTTAAAAAGAAGTTGCAAGAGGAGAATCTTTTATAGTCAAAAAGTGTTAGGCAACCCTAAATATAGGGTTGCTACCAGTTCCCCTACAATTACAATTTAGCTAAGGAAATTTCTGTGCTGGCATACTTACCACCTACTCCTCATGTTTTTTAAAAATAATATATTTTGTACTATATTTTGAGTAGATCAGATTCTAAAGCAAAGCACACTGCAGTTCTGCACTTTGGATTCAATATACTACAATAACACAGTATTACCATCAGAATGTTAAGAATCATTACATATGATTTATGTAGGTCTTGCTAGAATCTCTCTCTGTTGCTTCTAGTAAAAGCAATTTCCCACCTTCCTGGCAATGCTGAAAATACCTGCATTTTATTGGCATAAGCCATTGTTTATCAAACGTATCAAAAATGATAATCTTGCTAAGAGATATTTTATGACACAGATTTAAGGGCCACATCCACAAACGGATTTAGGTATGTAAAGCCCAGATTTAGGTGCCTAAATCCCAGTTTTAGGGACCATTTTGATACACAAAATCCCTGCTTGGCTGCTGCTTAACCTTGTAAGCACCTAAATTCACTTAGTGACTAGATTTCCACTGTAAACGCCCTATGTTTCTGCTTCTGGGCATGTATGCTACTGCCTCACTCCAGGTGTCCAGATGCCTATCTCCCACCTAAGCCCAGTGCACTCTTCAAACCAGGGGAAAACAGGCTTTCCTCCACCCATATCACCTGCAGGGCCTGACACAGTAGACACGTTATGAGCTTGCCTAACTCCACACCAAATGGCTGGCCAGTGGGAGGAGGTGGCAGGGACCTCCCTGACAGCCATTCCACTTTAATTAAATATTAATTGGGCCAGAGCAAGAATCACTCTATAGTCCAGTGGTTAAGGCACTCACCTGAAAGGTGGAAAACCTCTATTAGAATTCTTTTTCCTCATCAGGCAGAAAGGGAAATTGAAGCAGGGTCTCCCACATCCTAGGTGAGTACCCTAGCCCCTGGCTTAAAGTTTATAAGAATCCTCCTTCCTCCTCCTCTACCTCACTAGCCATTTCAAGTGGAGTTAGGCTCTGCCCAGATTATTCTCACAAGAAACGGACTAGGCTCCTAAGCCACCTGACACCCCTCTCATCAACATATCCTGTTGGCTAGCATAGGTGGCTCCTGTCTAGTGTGCTAGCTTCTGTGGATGCCACTCGCAGAGGCCTATCTCTCCCCATTTGTTGTACAGGGAGACTAGGTGCCTAATGCAGGCTTTGCAAATCCAAGGGATTTTCACTGCGCCCAAAAATTAGTTACTGCAATGCTGAGCATGATGGTGTGCAAGGACAGAGCGTGCTAACCCAGCCCCTAACCCAGCCTGCATAAAGGCCAACAACAACTGTAGTCCTTGAGCTCTGGGGAGCCTGGATAGTAGTCTCTCCCTACTCCCCCAAGGAGCGCATAGTGCCCCAAAAGGGACATGGGTTGATGGGAAACCATAGCTCTGTCCACTTTACACATATGCCATCAGAGATAGACAGTCAAGAAAGGGAGAGTAATGTGCATCCCATGAAGGGGTAGCAGTGGGCTCATTGCCTTTGCACACCCAGGAGCTCTAGGACAGCTCCTGGGGCACCTCGTGGAAGAATGCCGTTTCACTCCACCTCCCCAGGAAGGGCTGTGTCTCATAGGCACCACCGAGCCTTTGAATTGAAAAGAGTAGAGTTTGCAATTAAACTGAAAACAAAAATCGTTGAAAATAACCTTCCAGCCACTGGGAGGGCAAGTCATTTGAGGTGGGGGTGGGAGGACTCAGATGTTTGATCAGAGATATCAACACCCTGGGTACCTAAGTGTTCACTGTAAACATCACAACATTGTCTGGCACGGAACATCACAGTCTGTTGCCATACAAGAGATTCAAGGTTGAGTTACCAGTCCAGCCTTCTTTAGGAATGCAGTTATAATCAGCATCTGTGAGGGTGGGGAGCAAGGGAAGTGAGGCTGGCTGCATTGCTAAATAACATTCACTTCTTCTGATCTACTTGTATATTAGCATCAGCTCCCAAAGAAGGTGTTTATTTGATCTGCCAGCTGGAAGGAAGATAAAGTGGCTGCCAGAAAGGGTTCATCCATGAGTTAAAAACTAGGAGAGGTGAGGAGAGAGAAACTTGAACACAAAAGAGCTGCAAAGTTAGAGACACGGTAATATGTTAAATAAAAGCCGAGCTGAGCCTCCGCTCTGCATTCAGTGATAATGGCTTACATTGATATAGCGCCTTTTATCCAGAAGGAGCGCAAAAGCATTATCAACAACAATGCAACAGAGCACAGCAACATCCTAGGACATTTTAGGACAGGAACTGAAGGATGCTTTATCAAATTGAAACCACAGGAGAATTTTTTATATAGGTAGAATATAGTTTTTCACATTCGTATTCAGCCAAAACATCCAGGTTAACATCCATATTTTTGTGAAGTTAACCAGGGGAATCTTAATGAACACAGCTTTAGCCAGGACCTTGATTTTATTCCTCATCCAAGAGCAACAACTCTTGTAACTGAAAGCCCCCCAACACTATGCAGCAGCATTTGTTCAATTCAGGCTTATGGGAAGAAGTGCAATTTAGTAGATAGTAACGCTGTTTCCTGCATCATCCGTGTTTTCCTTGGGGGCCTACCAAGAACCTTTCTTAACTGGTGACAGTTGATGAAATACGGCCAAAGGTGATCAAGTGGCAGGCATCTAATGAAGGATTTCTTCTGTGTGCCTTTGTATGGGGTTTTTGTATTTCAGAAAGTCCCTCATAATTTTGTGAAGAATAGCATGAACAGCACTTTCCCATTGGATTTAAGGAACTAGGTTTTGCACTGAGAAGTTGTTTAAAAACATAGTGGGTCAAATCTTCATCTGGTGTGATTTGGCTTGGTGTCTATAAGGCAGTGGAGATCTGGGGTGAAATCCTGGCTATTGAAGTAAATATCAAAACTTCTATTGACTTCACATTGAGGTCTTCACTCATGGACCTCAAATTCATTCTATCACTCAGGCACCCCAGAGCTCCTATTTCAAAGCATAATTACCATATTGTGTGATCATCATCATGACTTAGAGTTAATACCTTATAAAATCATCCAAGTCATGCTATTTATTACTCAGAAATGTTTCCTTATTGCTTAAGTGGAATCATTTTAGATATTTTTACAGAGAGATAATTGGCTCGCACTATACCAATTCATATTATTATTATATTTTGCACTATATAATTCCATAATTTAAATGGAGTTCTGTAATTTACATAAGACACTGAATCACCTTTAACTTTTATCTAACCACTTCCTTTTATTATTAAAAAAAAGGAATCTTAAAAGCATGGTGCATCTTCAAAGTTCTATATTGAAAGAAAAAGAACATTTTGTCTTTCTGGAAAATGAAAGTGGCTTACCAACATAGCAACAGTTGAATTGGCATGTTTGATTAGATGAATCTTAGTTCCATTGTTACACAATAGCTAGAATG
Source organism: Mauremys mutica (assembly GCF_020497125.1). Lineage (NCBI taxonomy): Eukaryota > Metazoa > Chordata > Testudines > Geoemydidae > Mauremys > Mauremys mutica. The sequence continues at coordinate 270,328,847 of NC_059073.1, forward strand.
TCAACTAAGTTATAACAGTTACAAGGGGAATGAGTCCGTCATAGAATACACATCCATGCCTCAGCTTCTCTACACAGTTTCTATTGCAGTCAAGAAGGACCTGTTCCTGCAGTCCTCTGTTCTCCTGGGTGTCTATCGTATATTTGAAGTGAAAGGTAAAACTCCCACTGATTTTAAGGGTGTAGGATCAGGCCTTGATTGACTTCTAATAGAGTTTGTAATACCTGAGGGCAGGGGAGGCTTTGGTCGTGGGATGCATATATATGAAGATGAGTTTGTCCCCTGGAAGTTGTAGTTTATCAGTTTATGTAAGTAGGAGAGATTGTGATATAAAGTCTGCTGATTAAAGTACAACAGAGAGAGATACTAAATTATGGGATGAGTAACACTAAATGCTTCTGAGAATGGAATTATGCAATAGATCTGGAATGAAACTGAACAGAAATGTTTGTGATATTTGAGTTTATAGCAGAGAGTATTATGCAGGTAAAACACCCTTCTAAACATATACCGTGAGCTTTAATCTCAATCAGGATTTTCCTGGTTTATATTTTACATATGTTTATATTTCAGATGTACATAATTGAAAGTCAAGATCGCATTTGATTAAAATCATCAAAATATAGAATGACCCACTGCATTCAGGAATGCTTATTTCAAGAGGAATATTTTTTGAGGAAGAAAAATAGATGAAAAATGTCATGTTTATTTTAATATAGTTATGAACATATTGTTATTGTAGTAAAATAGTACCCAGCAACCCCAATCAAAGATCAGGGTCCCATTGTGCTGGACCCTGTTCAGAAAAGTAGCAAAGTAGTAGAGCTGGTTGAATATGGAAAAAAAAATCAGTTGTGAGAAATTTCAAGATTGTTTCTACAGCGCAAGGCTCAAAACAGAGCTATTTGTGTTTCTTTATCAAAAGTTTTCATGTTTATCAATTTTTAAATAGAAATTCTCATCAAATGTATTTTAAACTGTTGAACAATTTCATATACTGAAAAAGAAATTGATAATATTTTAAATAAAAACTGATAAAAACATTCATGAAACACAGGAAAGGTAGATGACATCAACAATTGTTCACAAAAAGTTCCATTTGAAAAAAAGGCCATTTTTCATCAGAAAAAATATGTTATGCAGAAAAAAGTCACTAGCCCTTCAAAGAAGACAGTTTGGGGTTTGTGATAGTTAAGGTAATACCATCACACAATTTTTTATATGTCAAACTGTGCAAGCTACAACGTACCATACAGGGAGTACATATAAACGTGGTGATGTGACAGGAAACAAGTGGAACAGGAAGTGATCACACAGCCATAACTTTCAGCTTACCAAGGCCCATTGCAGGATCAAAAAAAAAAAAAAGGACACAAGACAAAGCAAAGCACAGGAACCCTGTCATGTAAAGTTTTTTTTATTTTATTTTACCATTGGGCTGTATTCTGCCCTTAGTTACACCTTCAATTGCATTGATCGGCAGATTTTGACCCAATTCTCAGGTGGTGTAAACCAAAGTCAATGGAACAACAATGTTTTACACTATCTGAGGATCTGGTCCATTACCTACCAAGTCACTTTACCAAGATGTAATTCATTTGCAAAACAACAAGTAAAGCAAGAAGTAATTTGTGCACAATGGAGAAAAAGAAAAGAATGGTGAATCCTTCAAATGGTGGATAGGGAAAAAGGTCAATATTTTTGCAGCATGACTTTTTAAAGTGTGAGAAAAAACAATGGTGCCACAGCGCGTCAGATGTAAAAAATCACCAAACAAACTGCTTGTTACCTATTAAGGTTAAAAGGGGGAAATGATACTCTTTATTAAGCTCCTACTTTTGACTGCAAGAAATTGACACAGAACAGTGATGGATGCTCATCTGCCCTCCAAAGATCACAGCTGGCATCTAATTCTAAATTATAAACTAACTATGAATGAGCCAACTGTTCAATCACACACTAGTTATCCTTGAGTGGAAAAGAACAACATTTTTAGCCGTTGACAAAGTGAAATTATAACATGTCCCTGTCCATTGCTGCACTGAAACTGTAATGTACTGTGAGGAGGGGAAACATTTGGAGGGGCCGTGCAAGGTCCATAAAACTTCATTCAGATGAGAACTTGTGATGCCAGCATGACATCTTTTAGCTAAATAAATTAATTTAAAGAAGAAGATTGAGGAGAATTGGGAAGATACCAAGTTGTCAGATTTGGAGAACTATATAGTAGTAGTTTTAAATAATCATGTCACATGTGACATTGCTTTGGTAGCCATAAACAGTATGTAAAACAATATTGAGATAGTCTATTGTAACTTATTATTCATAGGATTAGATGAGAAGTTCACAAGGCTGCAGCTGGTGCATAATTCAGCTGCAATTCTCCTAAGCAGGATCAGCTGAAGAGAACATATTACATTCATGCTAAGCAACCTACAATGGCTCCCATGCACTATCCAATTTACTTCAAGGTTCTTTGAAACCTCATCCAAACCTGGCTCTCATAGACTGGGACATGGGCAATCATGCCTAGATATTGGAGCAGGAGTTAGTGGCCAGGAATGAGAGTGGCCAGGAATGAGAAGTCAGAGGTCAGGAATTGGAGCTAAGGGTCAGATCCAGGTTACCTGGAATGAGGCAAGGCTAGGGTAGGAGCATGACTGTAACAAGGAGGGAGCAAGGCTGGGAACAAGGAGGCACTATCATAGCCATGAGTGAGTGCTTAGAGCAGCCAGTGCCCTGCTGCTGCTGGTGGTGATGGTGGTCTTAAAAGCATGACTGTGATCCCCTCAGCCAGTCAGATAGTTTGGCCAATCAGACAGCTCAGTTGGGGCCCACACTCATTTGACTGCCTAGGGGTTAAATTAGCAGGGAAGCAGGCTACTTGTGGGTTCTTAATCCTGACACTGGTCATATGAAAAAGATACAGATGAAATTTGGCTCTAAAATGTGTCCGTATAACCAGAGTTTTGGGGATGGGATGTAATGAAAATCAATAAGATATATATATATATATATATATATATATATAGATATATATATATACAGAGAGAGAGAGATTGGGAGCTCATATATATAGTAGGATGGGACAAAAGTAGATATTGCACTCTTGTCCTCAACCTGGAAATAGATCTATCCATTTTCATTAAAATTCAAGTTTGCCTAATCATTCTTTTTAGCCCATTAACTGGCACACAATATTAATATGAAATGGGCCTTCTCCTGCTTTATTTATAAAAACCCACAGAAAAAAACTTGCAGTCCCTCACACTTTCCTGGGTGTGCTTTTTTTCCCCCTCATATTGGTTGCATTGTAATGGCTCTAGAAAAGAAAACACATAGCATCTGCTGAAGGCTGTGTGATTACCTGAAATCATAATCCTCAAAAGAGAAAATACTGCACTTGCCAAACTTTCAGTCTCATCCTTTAGTCATGTGCTGCATCACCACAACAAAATGATACCTGAATAGCCATGAGCACATAGTGGAAAATGTGTAAGTAACTGCATGGAGCCTGTACAAAGAAAAAGGCCTTCAAAGTTTATTTCTGCAGCTTTTAAGATTCGGTCAGTGTTGTGGTGCCACCGTGAAAGAAGAAACCCCAAAGCAAAATGTAAAGCAATAAAATTCAACCTCAAAAAAAAAAAAAGAGAGAGAGAGAAAGGTGAGTTCAGCCTGTCAAATATCTGTAAACTGGAGCTGATGATCACTGGACTTGAAATTTCAATGTTTTGATAGCCAAAAATGTGTAAAGAGATATGCCATAAACAGATGCCTTTTTATTTTGAGGACTCAGGTGCTAAGAGCTGAAACAGCTCCAGATTTCAGTTCTGCTGGAAGTCCCTTCTGAAAGCCAGGAAGAAAACTAACAAGAAATCCAGTCCGGTGGTCAACAAGAGCAGTAGATGCCAAGTCTTTTGTCTTTAAGGGAGGTTATTATCTGAATTATTCCTTATGAAATCTCATTATGTAGTGGGCGCTCCTAGTCAGCTGTAAATCACCCCCCATTACACAGAAGCGACGATTTTGGAACTTTACACTGGAGTCTCATTGAATGTGCAAAAGAATAGTCAATGGAAAATGGATAGCTGACTTCATGCCAAAAACTGACATGACACCAGATTCCAAGTATTTCAAACTATTGTTATTTAGCTTCTCAGATATTGCCTGATTTTGTTTTCTACCCGTAACCCAGCTGGCGGTTCTCCCATAATATAAGCTAATCATCATGGGATAAGAACCTGAATACAATGGACTGTTTCAATATATTTTACCTAGGTGAAAATACTTTTAAAATTTATAACTAGAGCTGGCCAAATCATTTCACACTGGTTTTTATACTTGCAATTTTACAGGTTTAAAATAAGACTAAATTACTAAAGTGGAATTCTTGGGTGCAAGAGCAAAAGCTAATGTGTGAAAATCTGGCCGGGTATCTCTATCCTGTGAACTCCTCTTGGTTCCTGCAGCGATATACACACTACAGGGGATGTAATGATCCTCTTTGAGACTTGTGATGATAAGTAAAACTTCCCCTTTGGATCAATACTTGCTCTTGATCGTTATTACTCTTCAGACGCCTAAAGAACATTTAGACTACTGAGGAGATTCTGTAGGGTGCTTGTCTATCTAACTGTCCTTTTCTCTCACCAGCTTCTAGCAAACACACTGAAAAGTAGGATCCTAAATGTTAAATAAAAAGTTTTTAGCCCTGTGGGGATGGTGTATGTGTGGGGGAGGTTCAGGATGCATGAAGACTCCTTCCCCTGCACCTCTTTGTAGGAGCCAGGCACAGTCTGGGAAGTGCAAGGGCTGAGTGAAACTAGTTCCAGCAACAGAAGTAATCACTCCAAAGGGAGCAGGGAGGGGAAACAGCCTGTCTAGTAAGAGTTTTCCACCCAGTAGTGCTGTTAAAAGAGACTGAAGTCTATTTCCTGATACCAGTTGGTGTATTCACTCAATAACATCCAATTTTAACATTCAGTCTACTTCAACTTTTACTTTATTTCTCAGTAGAAGTGGAGTTTTACGTAGTCTGTGTACCTTTGGCAGCACACTGGGATCTATAGCAACATGATGTACTGTATCCTTTATCCTTACTGCATCCCAGTCCTTTGAAAAGCTCCACATCCCCTCGACCCAAGCCAACAGTTCTCAGGATCAGAGCTGCGTGTATCTTTGGACTCCTATATTGCCTGGCACTAAAACATGCTGGATACAAAAAGCACTAAGAACTGGATTTCTCATTTTTAAGTCACATTATTATGGCAAACTGGAAAAACATGAAGGATAGCACAGTATCCATGGGGTTATCCAATTTCTTCCACATTGTTAACATGGGAAAAAATGTCGGAGAATCTTCACTCTTGCTCTGTGTGTGAGTGAGTTCTGGATTAGGATTTCTGCGTATCATGACCTTTCCCAGAGGGTTACTTAAATATTTGAAGCCACAGTGATTTTAACTATGTGTTGATATGTATCTTTATCAGAAGTCACTGCACAAATTATGCATACGCTGCACTCCGTAAAGATATGTTTACAGTTCATTTAATTTTCCTATTGCAGTTTATAAACATATCACTTTCGCTTTAAAAACCAATATCTCACAATGGGGAAAATGGGGTGGGGGTTGTTTAAAAAGTGTGTTTTAAATAATATTTCTTGTGTGTTTAAACATTAATCGGAAGGATATTGCCTTTAACAAGAAAAATAGAGTTGGTGAAGTATAGTAAATTATAGGAGATCCTGTGAATATTTCTTCCATTTTAATTCATGTGTGGTTTGCTTGGAGTTTTGGGTTCAAACAAAATGTGGTTTCCTCCAGGCCCAGGAACTGACCTAGGTTTGCTGGAAACTATGTTCAAGTTTTCTTAAAAGTGTTCTGACTTGTTAGTAAACCTTACAGCACACCTTTGCTTGTTTCTTTTAGAGCCAGAATCTACAAAGAGCTAAGCATCCTCACCTCCCAGAAAGCTCGGAGCCTCGAAAGACCAGGCACTTTGGACTTCATTCAAAGTCCACTGAAGTCAATAAAAAAACTCCATTGGTTTCAATGGGCTTTGAATCAGGCCCTTTGTACATAACAAAACCTGAACTGAGCAAGCTCACAGTTCCTAATGGAAATTTTACACAACCCTGGAAGTGAATTTTTTATCTCTGCAGCAGATCCAAGTATGATATGCAAAATAATCAAATTGCAAAATTAGTCACATAGGTCTCAATTCAGCAAAGCATTTAAGCACATGCTTAACTTTAAGCACACACTGAAGTCCATCCACATTCAGCATTTATGCATGTGCCTGACATTAAGCATTTTTAAATGCTTTGCTGAATCAGGTAAAATTAAAAATAAATGTGTAAAAATCTGCAAAATAGCAGAATTCTTACTGATTGATAAATCCTAACAAGCTTTCTCATGTTCAGCATCAGAATCCAGACTTCAATTCAGCAAAACATGTAAGTGTGTTAAGCAACGTGACAGTGTATGTGCCTAAGTGTTTTGCTGAATTGAGACCCCAGTTCTTGAGTTGGATGGTTTTGGGGGTTACAGCCATTGTTGCTGGATCAAAAAAGGGATTTTATGACTAAGGAGCAAAAAAAAGCTGAGAAAAAGTTAAAGGAAAATCAGCTCTCCCCACTCCACATGTACCTTGTCCACCCCCTTCCAGTTCAAGCACTGTCAAAAAAAAAATTGCAACACATAATAGGAATACAAGTGTGCCAGTAAGCAGCTTTTAGTAAGGAAAAAGATTTGAGTTGAAAATAGGATAGGGGTGTAAGGAGAGATAAGAAAATGTGAGGAGTGGGAGGGAAAGGGGAAATCAATTTCAAAGAATTTTTTTCATATGGCATCAATTATACAGAAATAAGGAAATTGGAGAGCAAGTTGAAACAACTGATATGGAGGAGTTGACAAATGTGGCAGATATATTGTAAAGACAATAAAATAATGCCCGGGGGGGTTACTGAGAAACACCATGGTGTGTGCGTGTGTGTGTGTGTGTGTGTGTGTGTGTGTGTGTGTGAGAGAGAGAGATGTGAAAAGGCCACAGATGGTGCACAGTATCAGAGCCACAGAAACTCCAGGAAAAAAAAAAAAGAAAAACGAAAAGGGAAAGAAAAGCCACTAAATCACATTGTACAAAAATCTATATAGTTCTGGTTTTATAGTAACTGTCTAGGAGATATGTATCCACAAAACAGACAGGAAAGCCCCTAGTCAAATTTCTAAATTCAGTGCTTAGGAAAGGGAAAAAGGAAAGATTGCAGGTTGAACATTTCCCCTGTTTATTTTTTTTTTCAAATTTCTCTTTCTGTATTTTTTTTTATCATTTGCCTGATTAGCTGAAACCATATTTTGTTTTGCTGAAACCAAGTGGATAGCCCAGGGACAGCATTTGTGTTGTGCTTGTGTTTTTAATCTGAGCATACCGAAATTCCTCACTGAGTGGAGGTAATCCAGTGTGATACAAAGGCAGCAGGAGACCCAGTGAAACAAAGAGGATTATAGTACCTATCTGTCAGACCTATCTGCAAAGGTTATTTGAATGAGGATACAGTAGAATAACCTGCCTGGGCCTCTTAATCCAGAAAGACTGAAACCACTTTCCTTTTTTTTTATGTACACTTGCCCACACAGTAGTTTCTCTCTTAGGCTTTGTCCTCACTGATACAAAGGTGGTATTTTTTAGCATGAGATAACAAATGCTTGATAGCTATCTCAGTGTAAAATCCTAAATGGAGACAAAGCATCTGTAGTTTTTACCTCGGAGGTAGCTAAGTGAGGTCAGTACTATACCTCCCACCTTTTCTTAACCTCACCTAGTTTACCTCGTGGTAAAATTACAGTTCCTTGCCTCGACTGTGTTTTTACAGCAGGATAGCTAACACAATAGTTATCCCATGAGAAAGAAAAAAAACCACCCTATTTTTCTCTTTGAAGATGAACACTTAGAAACACTCCAGAACTTGCAGGGCCTAGAACATGTCTTTTGTCCATTGACAGGATATAGGGAGATGTGTTTTAACAGAGCAGGTTAACATTTGTGACCCTGATGCCATAAATAGTTGTTAAGCATGTGTGACACTAAATGGATTTAGTTATCCTTTAATGGTGGTGTTAATCAGCAGTCTACGTAGCTAGCAAAGGGATAAGCCTAAAGCACTGACTTAAATTCAGCTAAATTTAAGAAAGTTAATAGAGCCCAGGATTAGAGGTCTGCAGAAGCAGTGTCATGATTGGTAGGTATCGTTGTACACAAAACTTATCGGGGAGCTCATAGGGCCAAATTTTGCCCTCAGATATCTGCGCAAAACTTCCTCTGGAGTTGATACGTATCTTCCTAGGAACAGATCATGAAGGCTTTCAGCTCTAGGTCACCTGGATCAGAACATCCCATGCTGGTAACGACTGGAAGTTGTAAGTCTGATGGATGTTCAGTAGCCTATCCTTTGTGAAATCAGTTCTCATTCCAGTTTCTTATGAAGAAATGTTCACATTACTAACCATCATTACAGCTGGCAGTAAGTGATGTGTTTATTAAAATCAGGCTCTGGAGACAGAGGCCAGGGACTGAAAGAGTAATTGAAAATGAACTATGTTTCCACTCCTCTAGATAAAGTGACTTTTGTTCAGTGTTGAAGATCATTGGTGGGGCAATCATAGAACCACAGAAGTGTAGGACTGGAAGGGATCTCAGTAAGTCATCTATTAAATTCCCCTGCAATCAAGGCAGGAATATGTAATAACTAGACCATTCCTGAAAGGTGTTTGTCTAACCTGCTCTTAAAAACCTCCAAGACAGAGATTCCACAACCTACCAAGGCAATTTGTTCCAGTGCTTTACTACCCTGACAGCCAGTAAGTTTTTCTTAATCATAGAATCACAGAATCATAGGACTGGAAGGGAACTCAAGAGGTCATCTTGTCCAGTCCTGTGCACTCATGGCAGGACTAAGTATTATCTAGACCATTCCTGACAGGTGTTTGTCTAACCTGCTCTTAAAAATCTCCAATGATGGAGATTCCACAACCTCCATAGGCAATTTATTCCAGTGCTTAACCACTCTGACAGTTAAGAATTTTTTCCTAATGTCCAACCTAAACCTCCCTTGCTGCAATTTAAGCCCATTGTTTCTTGTCCTATCATCAGAGGTTAAGAAGAACAATTATTCTCCCTCCTCCTTGTAACAACCTTTTATGTACTTGAAAACTGTTATGTCCCCTCTCAGTCTTCTCTTTTCCAGACTAAACAAACCCAATTGTTTCAATCTTCTCTCATAGGTCATGTTTCCTAGACCTTTAATTATTTTTGTTGCTCTTTTCTGGACTTTCTCCAATTTGTCCAAATCTTTCCTGAAATGTGGTGCCCAGAACTGGACACAATATTCTAGTTGAAGCCTAATTTGTGTGGAGTAGATGGAAGAATTACTTCTCATGTCTTGCTTACAACACTCCTGCTAATACATCCCAGAATGAAGTTTGTTGGGTTGTTTTTTTTTGCAACAGTGTTACACTGCTGACTCATATTTAGCTTGTTCTCCACTATGAGCCCCAGATCCCTTTCTGCAATACTCCTTCCTAGGCAGTCATTTCCCATTTTGTAAGTGTACAACTGATTGTTCCTTCCTAAGTGGAGTACTTTGCATTTGTCCTTATTGAATTTCATCATATTTACTTCAGACCATTTCTCCAGTTTATCCAAATCTTTTTGAATTTTAATCCTATCCTCCAAAGCATGTGCAACCACTTCCAGCTTGGTATCATCCACATTATTGCCATTATTTAAACCATTGATGAATATATTGAACAGAACCGGATCCAGAATTGATCGCTGTGGGACCCCACTTGCCATGCCCTTCCAGCATGAGTGTGAACCACTGATAACTATTCTCTGGGAACGGTTTTTCCAACCAGTTTTGCACCCACTTTTTAGTAGCTCCATCTAGGTTGCATTTCCCTAGTTTGTTTATGAGAAGGTCATGTGAGACACTATTTAAAGCTTTACTAAATTCAAGATATACCACATCTACCACTTCCCCCCTATCCACAAGGCTTGTTATCCTGTCAAAGAAAGCTATCAGGTTAGTTTGACATGATTTGTTCTTGACAAATCCATGATGACTGTTAATTATCACCTTATTACCTTCTAGATGTTTGCAAACTGATTGCTTAATTATTTGCTCCATTATCTTTCCAGGTACAGAAGTTAAGCTGACTTGTCTATAATACCCCAGGTTGTCCTTATTTCCCTTTTTATAGATTGGCATTATATTTGCCCTTTTCCAGTCCTTTGGAACCTCTCCTGTCTTCCATAACTTTTCAAAGATAATCACTAATGGCTCAGATATCTCCTCAGTCAGCTCCTTGAGTATTCTGGGATGTATTTCATCAGGCCCTGCCAACTTGAAGTCATCTCATAGACTCATCTAACTTGTAAGTAATTTTTAACTTGTTCTTTCCCTACTTTAGCCTCAGATCCTACCTCATATTCACTATGTTAGACATTTGATTGTGTCTAACCTTTTTGGTAAAATGAAAACAAGAGAGTCATTTAGCACATCTGCCATTTCCACATTTTTTGGTATTGTTTCCCCCCCTCATTGAGCAATGTGGGAAACTTGCATTGCTTCTGGTGTCTTTTGTGGATTGAAATAGGTCTCTATCTTCTTGGACTATCAATCAAGAGCATTTTGTGATTAAAAAATGCAAACCAGAAATGAAAGCAATAAGGAATAAAGTTTGATAGCTAGTTCAGAAGTTAACTGAGAAGATCAGTAAGGATTCTCATGATTTCTAAGGTAAAAAGAGAGAAACAGAGAGAAACATGTCAATGCAATGATCATTGGTTCCTCTGTATTAAACTAACCACTTTATTAATGATGATGATGATGGATAACTATAAAACATCTAAGTGATTTAGGAGCCTAAATTCCATTTTTCCCAAGGCCACTTTTGAAAATGGTTCCCTCATGACACTGTGCTCCTAAATCATCTAGCTGCTTTTGAAAATTGTACCCACATTACTCAAAATGTGATTAGGCACTTTTAAAACTGTTCAAGGACAGATGTCTATTCTGCAAAATTTACAACTGAAGGGCATGATTGTGTTCTGGGCTACTCTGATATACATCCAGTGAAACTCATTCATCATACCGGGGAAGTACTCTGTGTTTATGCTGCTGTAACTGAGTTCAGAACCTGTCCCTAAAGAGAGCAACAGCTCAACAGCTACATGTGCCTGAAGAAAAAAGCACATCCAACCTCTTTGGGAATCAATTTGCATTAAAATTAGGATTAAGCTCTTTCATATCTATTTTCTTAATATGCATATTTACTAATTTTAACCCTGACATAATATGGATAAACACATGAGACATTCTATGCTCTGCAGATATTGTAGGGCTAAGCTATGGTTCCCTTCCTCAGGCAACTATCCCTTAGTGGACTGGATCCTGCAGAGTGCAGAGCAAAAACCGAGAGATACAGAAGACCATTAATTCCTGTTTACTCCATTGAGAAAGAGCTCAGCCCCCTCAGAGATTCCTCAGTATGTTAGAAGATGAAACAGTGCTGTGAATAAGGCAATTACAATCTGGCCCTTAACATATAATATTACAACCCAACAAGCTTTCTCCTATATTATGTTGTCAAGTGTGTTAACATTACACAGTGCATTTATCTGTTCCTCTTGCGATAGGAATTTAGAAACATTGCTGAATTGCAGATAGTATTTTCCCCTGATGCTGAGTGTCTCTGAAGCATATTTTTATACTGACCAAACTCCCCACTGAAATAATAGAACTGGTAAAACAGCACTGAATATGTAAAACATTGTGGGTAAGACTAAATTGCCATGTAAGGCAATTGAAATGTAAGGAAAGTTAGCTCCAAAACCACTGAGTTTAGCAACAAGAATCTGAAAAGGTAGAGAAAATTCCACTTTTATCAGCTGTAAATTTGCAAGCAATTCATAAACTTCAGTGGTTTTTGGAAAGCTCTTTCACAAGTGTGTAAAAAAATGTTCTCAATGCCAGTAATAAATGACAGCCGTGGAATTTTGGCAGCAATGTTTCAGGCATCCTCATGAAATGGATGAATATTTCCCTCAGATTAATTCACGTTTCACCATGTTACCAGGGAGAATGATAATAAGGGTTCTTCCCTCAAGCTTGTCATGTATAAAATATTGTAGCCACTCCATAACATTAAAAGGGTGAGTGAGACTGGACACTGCTTAAAAAAAAAAAAAGGCAAACCTAAACTCTGAAAAGGTAACATCATCAGCGTGAAATGTGGAACTAATTCTTAGTGACAGCTGTTCTCATGCTTTACCTTGAGACATTTGGATTTAAATGTCAACACGGTGGGATCTTACTCCTTCCCCAAGTATTCACCATGAAGATGGTTTTTACTTTCTCTATGCAAAAAAAATGCACATGCTGCAAATATGAAATGGGTGGGATGTTCGGTAAGGAGCTCTCCCATCAGAAAAATAATCATCCATGGTAATTTCAAAGTGAAATAATCTTATGTGAACAATATCAGCTAAAGGTACATCTATACTGGAATGAAAAACCTGTGGCATGGTCACGGTTGGCCTGGCTCAGCTGACACTGGCTTATGGGCCTTTGGCTGCAGGGTTAACTACTGTAGTGTAAACATTTGGGCTTGGGCTGGACCCTGGGTTCTGGAACCCTTCCCCTCATGTGGTCCCAGAGCTCAGGCTCCAGCCCAAGACCAAACATCCACACAGCAATTTTACAGCGCCACAGCCTGAGTCCCATTAGCCAGAGTCAGCTGACCTAGGCCAGTCACGTGTGTTTAATTGCTCTGTAAACACACGCTCAGTGTGCAATAATACAGTCTACTATTGAACTCACCTTCTACAGAATTTGACCTGGCATATTTAATTGCAAAGATGCTTAAGAACAGAGAGTGCACACTGAAAGATTGATCCTGCCCCCTATGTTCTCTGTATGTCTTTGAAAAATCTGCTAGTGTGGTTACACATGCATGTTTAGTAGCTACTTCTAAAGACAGAGCCTGAACCAAAACCGAAAGAAGTCAATGGTCTTCAGATCAGGTACATCTGTGGCAATGTGTGTATCATGCTTGGTGAAACAAATGAGCAGCTCCCTTGTACTCAAAAGGTGATTAGTCAAGAAACCTGCCTGCATTGGCCCTTACAGTGAAAAATGTTGCTGACCCCCTGCATTAGGGAATTAATCATAAATTAAACCTGTTTTATTATTTTAATCCTTCAGTAAGATGAAATTTTTATTCTCCATCTGTATTCGCTTGTATTTGAAAAGTCCTTTAAATGAGAAGGTTAAAGGGTGACGATTACAGTCTGTAACAGGGGTCAGCAACTTTTCAGAAGTGGTGTACCAAGTTCACTGTAATTTAAGGTTTCGTGTGCCAGTAATACATTTTCATGTTTGTAGAAGGTCTCTCTCTATGTCTATATTATATAAATAAACTATTGTTGTATTTAAAGTAAATATGGTTTTTAAAATATTTAAGAAGCTTCATTTAAAATAAAATTAAAATGCAGATCTTATCAATTTAGTGTGAGCCTTGCCTGGGATCCTTGTCTGGGGTTCCAGCCACCAGCCCCGCTCAGCCTGCTCAGGTCTGGGGTCCAGTCGCTGGCCCTGCTCAGCCCGCTGCCAGTCTGGGCTTCCATTTAGCCACCCAGCAGTGGGCTGAGCGGGCCGGTGGCGGGCTGAGCGGGGCCGGCAGGCGGCTGAGTGGCTCAGTCCGCTCCCAGTCTGGGGTGCTGGCTCAGCCCACTGCCAGCTGAGTGAATGGAATCCCAGACTGGCAGCAGGCTGAGCAGGGCTGGTGGCTGGAACCCCAGACAAAGATCCCAGGCTCTGCTCAACCCATTGCCTGTCTGGGCTGAGCGGGGCCAGTGGCCGGGACCCCAGAATGGCAGCGGGATGAGCCGCTCAGACTGCTGCCAGTCTGGGGTTCCGGCCGCCAGCTCCTGCCAGCCGGGATCCCAGCCGCCGGCCCCCCTCAGCCCACTACCAGCCTGGGTTTCTGCTCACCCAGGCCGGCAGAAGGCTGAGTGGGGCCAGAACCCCAGACTGGCAGTGGACTGAGCCACTCCGCCCGCCGCCAGCTCCACTCAGCCCATTGCTGGCTGAGTGAATGGAACCCCAGGCCGGCAGCGGGCTGAGCGGCTCAGCCCACCACCACTCTGGGTTTCCGGCCGCCGGCTCCTGCCAGCCAGGGTCTCAGCTGCCGGCCTGCTCAGCCCGCTGCCAGCCTGAGGTTCCCTGGAGTCCCCAGGCCAGCAGTGGGCACTGAGTGGGGCCGGCAGCCAGGACCCCAGCTGGCAACAGGGCAGAGCAGTGGTAGGCTGAGCCACTTAGCTTGCCGCTGCATGCCATCAAAAATCGATGCGCGTACCACCTTTGGCACGCGTGGGGTAGGTTGCCGACCCCTGGTCTATAAGTACCTACATGGGGAACAAATATTCAATAATGGACTCTTCAAGCTAGCAGATAAAAGTAACATATGATCCAATGGCCGGAAGTTGAAGCTAGACAAATCCAGACTAGAAATAAGGAATACTTTTTTTAACTGAAAGAGTAATTAATCATTGGAACATATTACCAAGGGTCCTGGTGGAATCTCCATTACCAACCATTTTTAAATCCAGATTTGATATTTTTTCTAAAAGATGTGCTCTAGAAATTATTTGGCGAAAACGTTATGTCCTGTGGTATGCAGGATGTCAGATGAGATGATCACAATGGTCATTTCTGGCCTTGGAATCTAAGAGAATAATTGAACACAAGGAAAGTGGTAATTATCCATCTCCAGGTTTTCAAAGCAAGACTCGATGTCTTTCTGGAAGATATGCTTTAATCAAACACAAGATGTCGGGGTAAATGAGTGAAATTCTGTTATACAAGAGGTTGGACTAGATGATCTAATGGTCCCTTCTGGTCTTGGAATCTTTGAAAATATGAATACAGTATTTGTTACTATAATAATAATTCCTTGCTCCCACTTTAGTCTATCTAGATTGTAAGCTCTTTGGGGCAAGGATTGTCTCTTAGTATGTTCCTGTATAACACAATGGGGCCAGGATTACCTCAGGGTCTTTTGGTGCTACTGTAATACAAATAAATAAAATAATAATAAAGAAGCAGTCTGTGTTTTCTTGGTGTGAATGGCCTCAGAACTGAAGTTATCCTGTATCAGGCATCTAAAGAGATTAGTCCTCCAGTTTGTAACTAGAGATATTAAGTGCACCAGTCATTCCTAGGGATTTTCAGTTTTTCAGAACAAACTCAAATAAAATAATCAAAATGTGCATACCAATCACTATTTAAAAATACAACATTACTAGCTACAGATTTAGATTATTGTGACTTTAATTTTTCCTTGTGATTTTGAGTCAATATAAACCTGGCCATCAATATTTTCGCCTGTAAAGCATTGGTAAATGGTGTTTATTTTTATCTTTCTCCTTTCCCTTTCACCTCAGCTCAGGCACCCATCTTTCACCAACCTCCCTCTGGCTAGAGTAAAACGTGAAAGCCTGTGTTTCCAGCTGATGCCATGCTATGTAGCCATTGGCTTAAGGGAATGCTAATGCTAAGCCAGCTGAGGATGTAGTCAATGTCTGTTCTGTCATCCTGAATACTAAAGCTTGCTAACTTTGTCTACTTTGCCATGGACCAGTGACTGCTGATCAAAGTCTTGAACTTCGGCCTATGGTTGTGTACCTGGTATCTGTATTTCCTCTTAGTCACTTCTTAGCCTGTCAGCATGGGGTGTGATCCTTTTTTATATTAATGGAGGAAAAACTCAACCTATACTTGTTTGACATGTGGCAGAGCAGGTTGGGTTTGCCGGTTAACCTTGGTGCAACCTGTCCCCTGAACTTACTTCTCTTTGTGACTTGTGGATCTTTCGGTATCAATTATATACTATTGTGGAAAAACCTCACTGTAAAAATCAAACTCAGGCAAATGCAGCTCAGCGAAGGATCTTTGGAATAAAAATGTGACTAGAACAGTGCTAGTACAGTAGGCCGGTAATCACTAATAGTACTTATGGAAACACAGAACTAGAAGGATAGCAAGCAGAAGCTATTATTGAGCTTTTCTGAGCCAATCTGAGGGGAATATTAAGCTGTCTTCCTGCAATCTGGTGTCTGGCTTCTGCAAGATTCTTCCTGGCAATCAACTTCCCCATGAAGCCAGCTCAGACTTTGTAGATGGAGTCCAAGATCATGGACCTTTATTGAAAGCTGCTGGCTTTTTATGACATCTGCCCTTTGGGAGTCCATGCCCATGGTACAGGATTCTTCTTGGTCAGCCACTTAATGCTGTTGCATGATAGGTAGGGCCCTACAAAAATCACGATCCATTTTGGTCAATTTCACAGTCATAGGATTTTAAAATGGTAAATTTCATGATTTCAGCTATTTAAATCTGAAATTTTATGGTGGTGTAATTGTAGGAGCCCTGACCCAAAAAGGAGTTGGGGGATGGGGGGGTCGCAAGGTTATTGTAGGTGAGTTGGGGTATTGCTATCCTTACTTCTGTGCTGCTGCTGGTGGCGGCGCTGCCTTAAGAGCTGGGCAGCTGGAGTGTGGTGGCTACTGGTTGGGAGACCAGCTCTGAAGGCAGAGCTGCTGCCAGCAGCAGCGCAGAAGTAAGGGTAGCATGGCATGGTATGCCGCTCAGCTGTGAAAGCAGCACAGAAATAAGGCTGGCAATACCATGACCCCCTAAAATAACTGCCCTGCAACTCCCTTTTGGGTCAGGACCCCCAATTTGAGAAACGCTGGTCTCCCCCCATGAAATCTGTATAGTATAGGGTAAAAGCACACAAAAGACCAGATTCCACAGGGGGAGACCAGATTTCATGGTCCGTGATGCATTCTTCATGGCTGTGAATTTGGTAGAGGCCTCATGATAGGACGATGTTTGCACTGTTTCATAAAGATTCTTTTCTTGAAGGATCTCTGCTGCAACTTGTACACACATTGGGCCAAGTCTGCTGTCCTGCACTCACATGAGTATCACCTCACTCTGTTCATTGCCCTATTCATTTAACTGGCATTGCTTACAAAGTAAATTACTGCTCAACAAGAGTAAGCATAGCAGAAACTCATTCAGTATTTATGGTTCAGTCAGTGGACGCTAATGCAGCTGCTGTGGGCAAGCTTCAATGTTCATCCAAGTAGTTCACCCAGCTCTAACTTTGATGCCTTTATTTTTTACAAAAATTGTACTAGCAGGTCATTTCTTCTTTAGTTGGCCTAAACACAGCTTAAATGAATGGACTCCCCTTTGATTTAACACTGAAAATTAATTTCAGAGCATAAACTGTTAGTTGCACCTGTCTCCATAACGATCTAGCTTTTACATGCGTCTCAAAGCTTCTTTATTTATCAGTAATTGTAGTGGAAACGGTGCTTAAGCCATTATGGTCAATAACTCATCTATTTGAAAAGGCTGGGTTTAATCAAAACAATTGCCGCACCCTCACTGGTGCATACTTTATAGCTTATGAGTTTTTCCCATGTGCTGTCTAATTACAACACAGGCAGCAATCCAATACATTAACACTCTAGACTGGATTCTTAGTCATGAGTGCCCCACTAAAAAGTAGGTAAGCAGTGTCAGAGGACAACTATGTGCATCATATGTATGTGGAAAAGAAGGAAGAAATGAAGGAAGAAAAATGGCTAATTTGGGTAGCAGAGGGAGAGTTGTAATGTCCAATTTGTTTTTCTTTGCTGACTCATATAGAAAGAAGGGTGTCCATTAATATATACACAGTGTACACAAAATCTGAGATACTTTCTATTAAATATTTTAAATCATCAAAAATTGAATGATCTGGTACAGTAGCATACACTGGGCTAGATTCACCCCATTCTGGTGCACTAATACATAAATTAGGCCCAAATTCAGAAAGGCACTTTAGCTTGTGGCTTAATCAAAAGCCTATTGGGCCTGATCCAAAATCTATTGAAGTCATTGGGAATATATTTACTCCAATGAGTTTTGGATCAGGCCTACAGTAAAGACCAATATACCCTGTGGGGACTCAACCCAGGGGGAGTACAGGTCATGTTTCCATCACTATCAGCCCTACCCAGTGGGTTATGCTGGAGAAAAGTTACTTTAATTTCTGCTTTGCACCCTCTCAACCTCACTCCTAGAGGATTTGATCCCCTGCCCCCTCCCAGAGGCAAGCCAGCACCCTGAAATGAACTTGTCCCATTATGTATTATTTGCAGTTTAATGGCTAATTATTTTTAAAATAATTGTCTTATACCATCTACTTTCTTTAGCACAAAGTCAGGCTATTTTTCTGTAATATCCCATACCTATTTAACCTATTGCCACACCAGTTTTATGTATACTGCATGTATAATATATCATCAAATTATATATGTATGTATGAGGATATATATATATATATATATATATATATATATATATATATATATATATATATATGGATATTATATATATATATATATATATATATATATATATATATATATATATATATATATGAGGATATGTGATATATATGTCTCTATCAGAAAACATTGGCAGGAGAGAAGATTTCTGCTTTGGAAAGTTAAAAATAAAACTGTTCAGTCCTTTTATGTCCCACATTTCTATGCCTATTAGTGACATTTATACTTTTACAGTCTGAGGGGCTAACACTTATGCATGTGCTTAACTTTATTCATGACCCTCTGAAAACAATGGGGCTAATCAGACAAATACATGTACATACACCTCTACCTCGATATAACGCTGTCCTTGGGAGCCAAAAAATCTTACCATGTTATAGGTGAAACCACATTATATGGAACTTGCTTTGATCCACTGGAGTGCACAGCCCCCCCGGAACACTGCTTTACCATGTTATATCCGAATTTGTGTTATATCGTGTCGCATTATATCGGGGTACAGGTGTATTTGCAGAACTGGAGCCTAAAAACAATAATGTGGATCAAACCTTATACGTTAAGACATAAGATTACCATGGGGAGGTGGGGGGTATAAGGATGGAATTTTGACTTAGGTGCAACATTGTACATTAGGGACAATGCATTACAAAGTGTGAAGTAAAGCTGACTGAATAATATTTGATGAATATTTGTAATTATTTCATATATATATATAAAATTATTTATATCTATATATAAAATTATATATATATATATTATATATATATAGTTTTCACTAATTTTTTCCCATCATTAGACCCAGACCTCATATGGAATTTTTGCCTTCTGCTGTGATATCAGCCATTGGTTACTACTGAAGAAAGCATATCAGCATTAGCTGGACGAATGGGATGGTGTCTTCTGTGTTCTTAAAAAAGTCAACAAACAGCAACAATCTCAGAATAAATCAGATCAGGAGCACTGTAAATAAGGAATGCATTCTTTATGCCTGTTTATTCAGAACTTTTTCAGAGTGCAATTTTTTAATCTCACATAATTTACTATATAAAACCATGGAACTCTTTTATAATCCACCAGTTTCATTCTGCGACCTACCAAGGTGTAGTATTGGTTTCACAACTTCAGGACTTCTATCTTTTCCCACAATCTTGCAGTTTCAGAAGAACTTTCATTAACAAGATGACTCGTGTTTCTGCAACAAGCCTCAACATTTCTGTTCCCATATGTTAGCAAACCACATGGAGAGGAAAACTACTAACTAAGTTGTTTCTCAGGAGGCCGGGTGAGGCATACCCTTGGAAAGTAACATTGTGAGCCAAGGACAGTTTGTATAAGTGCACTTCATTGAGTACATTTTTCACTCTACCGAGAAACTGCCCTCTGGCAGATTCCTTCCATGTTTTCTCAGCACACCCATAAATCTTGAAACCCCTCCCACAGAAAAAAAAATAATAAATGATACTTACTCAGAGGCAAGCATAGCAAATCAGTTAATACGGTCTTTTATTAAAGACAGATGAATGTGTGGGATGGTGCTGGAGAAAAACATCACAGGCTTCTTGCTGACTGATTAAGTCTTTTGACACTTAGGTTTTATTATTCAATAGATCCATCTTTTGAATGTTTAAAAATAAAACAACAATCTTTCTGAAGCTTTAGAAATAAAAACACCTAAAAAGTATGGATCCTTTTTACCTACCACAGGATAAGTAAACAGGCCTTCCAGGGTAAGTCCCCAATTCCAGAGTTTAAAGAGATCCCTGTAGTGAACAGTGCTGACAAAGTGTATGTACATCATCCATTCATTAAGCTGCATTGCTTTTTTTAGTGCCGCTACTGCTGAAGCCAACTGTGTGAGTGCAGTGCATTCGCTCTGGAAGGATTTGTGCTGTATCATGCACTGGGGAGAAATAAATGTTGAGTGCAATTTAACTCTCTAAGTTGGAGGGGAAAAATGAATAGTAATTACTCCTGCTCACTTCTCTTTCAGGAAACACGTATTTTAAAGGCTCAAGTAACTACTAAAGTAGTTGCATGCAGAGCAAATTTGAAATATTTTTGAACAGTTTGAAATTCATGATATTTGCAGCCTCACAAGGACCACTGACGGCTAAAATGGCTTTGGACCCACTATTTACTATTCATAAATCAGGCATGATTGAAATGCTGAACAGAAATCTAACTCTCTCATTAATGCAAGAAAATCTTTTACACTTGTCATTATATGCTGTGCACCATGTAAGACTGCTGCTTAGATTTTCTAATGCACATAGCCAATCTTCTGTAATTGGGGATGGATTATCTGTGGCCCTGAGCCATGACTCCTGACTCTGAACACTGATGTGGAGACGTTTATTCAACATTCTCCAATTCCAACTACTGGGATAATATAGATTTTATGTAGGTCACAATTGTTAATCTGCTACATCATGAAGCAGAGCTGGTAGGGAAAAATGTCCACGCTTTTTTTTCTAAACTAAAATGGTCATATTCCAGTTTTTCAATACAAAAATGAACCTGAACAATTTTTTTCATCAAAAATAAAAATAAAGTGATGAAAAAATATGGCAATAATTTTTAGCCATTTGCACAATGAAGAAACAGTAATTGTCCACACGTCCGTGTCACTGTTATTTCTATTTCCTGACACTGTGATCCCCATCCTCCTCTCATTGAAGTCAATGGCAAAATTGCAGTTAGAACTTTAACTACAGTGGACTGAAAAAACAATCATAGTGCAATAACTACCTAGAGACATTACTGATCCTGGTGTGAGAAATAATTCTGTATTCTTTCTGAGGTACCTCAAGAATTGCTAGCCATAAGCGATTTCCACAAAACTTTGGACTTCCCAGATATGTTGGCAGCTTTTGGAGCACCATTGCTTTGCATTGTGCTTCAGCCCTGCCTAAGAACAAAAGTGTATTGCGGTGGGAAGCACAGTTTAAAATACCTATCTATTTTCAGGTTTTCAGGATTTTACTTTGAAATGAACTGCTTAAAAGCTTTTGTTTACATTCCACCTTTCTTGCACTTTATATTCTTTACCAATGCACATTAAAGAGTTCACAAAAATGCAACCTGACCTGTTTAAAGTATGTGATTAACTGCTAATTGAGATATTAACTTGCAAGGAATTGACAGAGATGATCATGTACAATTATATTTGATGATGCTAAATCATAATGATCAGTTTGGCTACATTTTAAATAGTATGGTGGCTGCTAAATATTCATGCATTCTGTATACATGTGAGCTCTGATATAAGTCTGCCATAACTTACTGACCTTTTAAACTCCTCTTTAATTATCTTCCTGATAACAGCACCCCTTGTATTGCAGGGACATCTCATAGCTGCCCCTGTATTTAGGTTGTCTAACATCTTTTCTTTATAAAAGATTCTGATGAACTTATTTTTTATAAGTATTCACACCACCTTTGTTTGCAGCAGGTCTTTGATATTCAGCAGTGGGAAATGCCCTCAGGCTACAGAAGTGCCTTTTCTTTGTCCTGATAAATTCTGTTCAGCTTTTGCTGATCTATAAAATTGATAAAATCACCATTTCACTTTGCTCAGCCTTACTAAATGCATGACCACTGTAAGGCCCAGTTCAGGGCTGTCCTTAGGATTTATGGAGCCCTGTGCAGTATTATTAAACTAGTGCCCCTATGCCCAATGGCAGCCCGGGTGGGGGGTGGTGGAGGGACGAGGCAGAGAGTCACAGTTCCCCACAGAGATCCCTGTAGCCTCTTCCTCATGCAGAATGTGCTGTGCCGATGCATTTGGCTCTGTGAATACGGCCCCTGCCTAAAGAGACTGCAGCGTGCACAGGGTGTGCGGAAGTCAACCTGCTCTTACTTTCTGCCCTGGGTGGTGGGTGAAACTGCCACTTGGGGAGGCTAGCTCTCCAGTCCACCTCCTCTTTCTGTGGCCCCGCCCAGACTCCACCTCTACTCTGCCACAGGTCTCGCCCCTGCTCTGCCCAGGCCCCACCCTCTCCCCACTGTCTCCCTCCTCTCTTCCCTTCCCCTGCCTGCTCACCCTCTTCCAGCCAAATCCCTGAACCCAAATGAAGCAAATGAAATTTGAAAAAACCCCACTCTTCTGCAATTTCTTTCTAAAGAAAATGGAGCATTTTTTCAATGCCAGAAGGTGAAGATTGGACATGTAGAAGGTACCTAATTAAAAGCATTAAATTTGGGAATAAAAAATGTCAGGTTTTTTGATATACCCTGAAGTTTGTCAGAGATTTATTTGCAAAAACTTTGTATTAAGGGCAAGTCAGCTGTCCTGCTGAATACAACATTAAATATTATGGAATACATGATGCAGCTCTTCTCTGGTTTACATTTTCTTAATCAGTATTTCTAAGCTGATTTTATATTTTAAATGTACTCTTAAGCCTTCATAAAGTAATCATTCCAGATTACTACATATTTAACTCACTGAAATAAAGACATTATTTTAAATTAATCAGTCACAGAGGTTTAGTGTGTTCATAGCAATGTTCATTGCTTTTAGAAAAAGGGAACACTAATTTACTCTGTGTGAGCTCCATAACAATACACATGTTTATGAAATTTCACCAACTTTAAAAAATATGTTTCCAAAGATTTTGGGCATAACAAAGGATTTCATAACTTATGAAGGTACTGATTTTGCTGGACGACTCTCTTAAAATTAGTTCATCAAATACAACTAAAGAAAGGGAAACTCATTTGTCCAGCTAGCTGGAAGGAAAGGAGTGTTGTCTCTTTAAGGGCTCTCTTCAACGGGGGGTGGGGGGGAACGAAGGGAGAAAAGGATGGACAAAAAGGACAGGAAGACTTTGGAAGCACCTTGCATAATGACAGGTTTCATAGTAGCAGCCGTGTTAGTCTGTATCCACAAAAAGAACAGGAGTACTTGTGGCACCTTAGAGACTAACAAATTATGCTCAGATAAATTTGTTAGTCTCTAAGATGCCACACGTACTCCTGTTCTTTTTGGAAGCACGTTTTTTGTACTATAGTAATTAAAACTAAAATGTGTATTTTAGAGAAGGGTGGACTTTTGAAGAATTTATTTAAAAAACTATGTCTGAAGATCCAAGCATTTAAGACTAAAGATGAATACTCAGATTGTGCATCTAAAAATCTATACAAGGATTTTTTAGAATGTGATTTTATAATCTTCAGCAACACACTAATGAAATATTTTTAAAGCAAATTTTAAACTAAGATCCCGTAGACTAACATGTTCCGAGTAAATATTACAGCAGGGATCGGCAACCTTTGGCACGCAGCCCATCAGGGAAATCCGCTGGCAGGCCGGGACTGTTTGTTTACCTGCAGCATCCGCAGGTTCAGCCAATCACAGCTCCCACTGACCATGGTTCACCATTCCAGGCCAATGGGGGCTGCAGGAAGTGGTGGTCAGCACATCCCTCAGCCTGTGCCACTTCCCGCAGCCCCCATTGGCTTGGAACGGCAAACCACAGTCAGTGGGAGCTGCAGTTGGCTGAACCTGCAGATCATAGAATCATAGATTATTAGATTTGGAAGGGACCTCAGGAGATCATCTAGTCCAACCCCCTGCTCAAAGCAGGACCAATCCCCAAATGGCCCCCTCAAGGACTGAACTCACAACCCTGGGTTTAGCAGGCCAATGCTGCAGATAAACAAACCATCCCAGGATCTCCCTAACGGGCCACATGCCAAAGGTTGCCGATCCCTGGCTTAGCTGTGCGACTTACCAGGAGACAAGGGTGACTCTACTCATTCCTCTTGGGCAGCTCTTACAGAGTTGTCATGGATTGGTGTTTCTCCTCACTGTGAACTCTCAACTATGGACTCTTGTTGGCTTAATCCTTTCTGCTTTGCTTTTCAATACATTTGTTAGATGGCCTCTTGAGTCAACAAAATGTGGATGACATGGAGCTGTA
Source organism: Mauremys mutica (assembly GCF_020497125.1). Lineage (NCBI taxonomy): Eukaryota > Metazoa > Chordata > Testudines > Geoemydidae > Mauremys > Mauremys mutica. The sequence continues at coordinate 270,353,238 of NC_059073.1, forward strand.
AGTATCTCCTCCCTGGAGAAGATAGCTCCATCACAAACTACTCCAATATCTGAAAGAAATAAGAATCTGGATTTGAGTATCTATCTCAAGCTTAACCCCAAGTCTCAAAGGAAACACTGCTGCAAAGTTTGTGAGTGTGTGTGTGCGGGGGCGGGGGGGGAACAGGCTGTGAATTAAAAAAAACCTGCAGAAAGTATGATTGTTCCCTCTATTGAAGGAGTCTGTTCCTCGGTGGTCAAGGAGGTGCAATTGTGTAGACATACCTCACTGAGCAATCTGCCCACATTGGCTAGATGCCCAGGTTGCAGTGGTGGTGAGAAGCAACTTTTTTCACCTCCAAATGGCAAGAAGGTTGCATCCATGCCTCTCACATGCAGACCTGGCCATGGTTTCTTCTATATTGATAAGAATATGAGCATCACCAGGGACAGTGCAACTGAAAGCATTTAGGCTACAGCTTATAGGAGAAGTGACAAAGGGTTCTTAGTGAATGGAAGCTGGATGAGAAACTCCTTACCAGAAGAAGGATGAGCTCTGGCCTCGTCTGTATTATCACCCAATCTGTAGTGCTCTGAATTATTTTCTCTGTGATAGGCAGACATAGGCAGAATAATTCAGAGAGTGTTGGATGGGGAGGAGCATGCTGAGCACTGTCCCTCACATAGGGTCATAGCATATATCTACACAGCAATGGAAAACCCGTGGCTGGCCCATGCCATCTGATTCAGGCTCACAGGGCTCAGGCTGCAGGGCAGTTTCGTTGCCGTGTAGACCCTCTCACTCCAAAGGGTCCTAGACCCTGGGCTCTGGCCCAAGCCTGGAAGCCTACATAGCAATGAAACAACCCCTCAGCCTCAGTCCTGCAAGCCCAAGTTGGCTGTGTTTTTCTTTGCTGTGTAGACATACCCAAAGAGTTTACGGCCAGAAGGGATTGCCGGATCATCTTCTACGTGCAGTTGCCATTAGGCACACGGGGGAAGAGAGGGTCATGTCCATAACCATGATCCTAATACAATGGGCTATGCTCTTTATGGCTTAAAGAGAACAACTGGGTGTGTTCATTCAAACACTCTAGAACTTAAGGGAATAGAAATTTGATATTGCCTCTATATCCTTTCCTTCTCTAGTGCAAAGCACAAAGGCAGACACAATTCAGCTCTTCACTTTTAACTTAATATTAACTTTTCAATTATTTCTAACAAAATTCTGATCAAAGTGTATGAAAGCTGGGTTTTTTTATAGTTCTTTATGCACAATCTTAAACCTCTATTAACTATGAGAGAAATAACATTGAGGCAGGTCCTGTGGGGGGAGGTGCTAGCATTCAGCTTTCTACTTATTAACACAAATAATCTTCCCTCTTGCTGTTTTTAGAATTTCAATAAAACTATTAAAAATTTAGAAAAAGTCTCTAGGGGAAAAAATCTTAATAGGGGGATTTGCAGATTTTCTACACATAATTGAAGGTTCAGGTTAATGACTCCCGAGTCAATGCTGATGCCCCTGTGACCTAAGAGAGTTGCTCCATCTACTTGCTCTTCACTACAGTGGGAGCTTGAGACCTGGGTTCAAGTCCCAAAAGAGTATTTGCATATGTGAGGTGATTATAATAATTATCCACTGGATCTGTGTGCATGGCAGCAATATAAAAATGTTACAGATCGGGTGTGTGATTGAAAAGGAACTATTCAGGACTTAAAGGTCACGGCAGCAGGCAGAGTTATGATAAATGTCTCTAAACCACTGGAGCATGCTAGTCTTTTACTCTTAGCCTGTTTAAATATAGTGAGTATTTTTCCCAAGTCTCCAGTGGAGCCCAAAGTAACAGAATAAAAATGCTACACTTCCAAAGGAAAAAGGGAAAGTTTATGCAGTGAACACTTTCCCTGAAGGAATCCAAGCAGCCCCACTTCTACTGTGATACAGACAAGAAATCAACCAACCAGTAATGAAAAGATTGCAGCCACAGAGCTGATTTTATTCATTAAAATAAATGAAGATGTTTTGAAACCTTCCATAAGGCCCTTTCCATAATACAGGAGTGCAATGATGCTAGCAGCAAAAGTATTTAAACTGTGGAAGCCATGAGCCACTGAATCTTAGAAACTGGGGTGGAAATACAGAGCCTTTAGAACTCCATAATGGGAGTTTTGTTATTGACTTCAATCAGGTCAGGATTTTTCCCAGTGTTTTCAAGATGGTTTCACCAGAACTTGTATTATTTTTAGGACCTAAGCCTGCAATTAGCTCCACTGGGGCATTCCCGAGGCCCAGGATTGGAGTCTTACCGTGACTACATGATGAACAAAAAATTGGCCATCATTCATGTGGGGCTTGTTACGTTCTCGATCATTGTCAAGTTTCCATATAGCAACATTTAAAAAGGTACCATAGCACAGGAATGGCTAACTATCTTGAATATTTTGGCTGAGATATGATGGTTGTAACTTGTGGGCTCATAAAAGCCAGTAAATCTTCCAAACCACTCTGGCATTCTATACCTAAAAGCAACACCCTAGAAGCCCCATATTCACCACTGTCATATAATTATGAAATAGTTTGTACAAAGTATGCCTTGTGAGATACCATTTTAAAAGTCTTGATCTGTTGAACATTAATATCCTGTTGGATTGTATGTGCTATCATTGTATGCGAAGTTATGAAGTTTTGCTATGTGTGTGTTACTGAAATATGTTGTGAGGCTGGGAACACACACAACCAACCTTTCAGGTACAACCATGGAGTAGACAGATATGCTAATGGCCCATTAAAGAGAATCCACTATCCCAAGAACTGTATACAGTGGAAACTTCTCAGAGAGAGCACATATAGACAATGGAGAATGTTTGACAAACGTGGGCGGTCACAAACATAGATCTTTCCAGCAAGCTGGAAGAAACTATAAAGAGGTGAAGTGACATCTTGACTTGGCCTCACTCCCCCCACAACTCAACACCTGGAAGCACATCTGGAGGACAAAGAGTTTGAACCAGGGGAGGGTGGTCCAGGCTGGAGAAGAGTCCTAGCCTGGGTATTTAACAATACTATCTGTCAGGGTGAGACACTGCTTGATTCAAATCCAGTTTAGTTTATAAACCTTAGACTGCAGATTTATTTTATTTTTCAGGTAACCAACTATGATTGCTATATTTACTACTTACAATCACTTAAAGTCTATCTTTCTATACCTAATAAATCTGTTTTGTATATTACCTAAAACAGCATGTTTTGGTTGAAGTGCTTGGGAAATCTCAGCTCAGTTTACAAAGGCTAGTATTTGTCCTCTCCACATCGAGGGAGAGATGGACTGGGTAATGAACGTACACTAGTCAGGCTTCTGACCAGGACAAGACAGTATATTCTGGAGTGCAAGGCTGGGGAGCTGGAGGAAATTGGTTAGGGCCTCTTTACTGTTGGTTCATGAGTGGCTGGGAGAAGCATTCATATAACTCAGTTGTGTGTGTCCCTGCCTTTGGATATCTGTGTAAGTGCAGTACGTGCCAGAGGTTTCTATCTTGCCAACAGCATCACAGTGTGAGAAGGATACCCAGGGGCGGCTCTAGCCATTTCGCCGCCCCAAGCACGGCGGCATGCCGCGGGGGTGCTCTGCCGGTCACCGGCCCCGCAGCTCCGGTGGACCTCCCGCAGGCGTGCCTGCGGATGCTCCACCGAAGCCACGGGACCAGCGGACCCTCTGCAGGGACGCCTGCGGGAGGTCCACCAGAGCCACCTGCCGCCCTGACAGCGACCGGCAGAGCGCCCCCCTGCGGCATGCCGCCCCAAGCACGCGCTTGGCATGCTGGGGCCTGGAGCCGCCCTTGAGGATACTCTAGGTTGATGGGACAGTGGGCTCAATGGTCTCGCAGTTCAGGTTGCATCTTGGGAAAATCCCATCACAACTATATCTTTCTGACACCCCTCTATGCGAAGTATGACCAAACTAATTAGCACAAGTTTGCAGAAATGTGAGTGGATGAAATGACCAAGCTCTAAACCCTTGAATGAAAAACATGGGCTAAACACTAGCTTGACTTGTATGGGGGGGAATGAAAGGTGCAGGGAGAGGTCATGGACAGAATATCCTTTCACCACCCACAAAACCCTTATTATTATTATTTTTTAATTAATTATTGGCATTTGACCTAGAGGCCTCATATAATAAAAATATGGTACCTGCCCCATAGGACTTACAATTGAAGCAGAATCAAGGCAGACTGGTGACTTACACCCGGTGGCTGCTGGTGGAGGGAACCTGGCTAACACACCGCATTGTATTGTGTGGCCACAAGTCAGTATGGTCAGATGATTTAGGGGCATGGCTAGACTCTCATCAGTCTTGCACGCCCGCTGATCCCAGAAGCAGGCAGAAGGAGACAATGCATGTGATCTCTTTTGGACCAGCCATAAAGAAAATTGCTCCATGCCCTGCTTCAGGTAACTTTGAACCTTTCTTTCTGGTCATGCAGTCAGTATGTCTCAGAGTCAGAGAACATCTGCTCTAGCACTCTAGCGTTACCTTCTCCCATTCTCCCAATCCTGCAGTACACCTCTGTAAAACCAACAGCCAAAACCCAGTCTCACATTTTTAGGCTTGTAGTACAAAATACAAAAAAACTCCACCAACATACTGTAGATATTTAATTTGCATATCTGTGAACAATATTCATCTGCTGTATCCCAGATCCCATCATTCATCTACTGTATAATGGAACAAGGGGAAGGCTTAAAATAATTATGGGATTAAAATTTCAGAACATTCTCAGCCTCAGATAGAAGCAACAGAATTTGTAATTTGCTGCCATCTGATTTACAGCAAGCCAATGGGAAGCAGGAGAACATTAATTTTTGCAGCTGTTTTGTTCAATAACCATAATAATGTAGTTGTTAGACATAGACAAACCACATCAGCTCTGGCAGAGCAAAAATAGGATCCAAAGCTAAGTACCTGTTAAGCTTTGACTGTGAAGTGTTTACATGTAATATCAGTATTTCTCCAATGCAAATGACACTGGGTGACAGCTGTCACTTTGGTGTACACAGTGCTCAGAATGATCAGGAGCTCCCAGGAGGTGAGCTTCAGAACAATTTTTATTCCAGCAGGAATTGAGTTTTGGCACTTCTGAATACACAAAGGGAAACAAGTCTCCCTGTTACTCATGAGCCAAGGGAAAAAATAGCATAGAGATGATTAAAAAATGAAATAGTAAGTAAGACAAAAGATTAAGGCTGGGATTTCCAAGGGAGCCTGGGGGAGTTAGTTTAGTTCAAAGGATTCCTAATTCCCTTAGGCTCAATCCCAGCCTGAGTGTCAGATTGTGACACTGATATTCACACTAGTCAGCAGTTACTCCCACCCAAGGAGTTCCACTGAAGTAGGGATAAAAGGGTCATAATATGGCTGTATATGTTACAGAGAATTGTAGAATTAACTGCCTGATCAGAGCAAATACAACCCCCCTTTTTAAAGGCATTATTCCTTCCTCTGTGCACACACACACACACACACATACACACACACACACACACACACACACACACACAGATACATACTCTCCCTTTCACCCTGTCTTTCTAACACACACACAAATGCACATACACAACCTACGTCTTGCTCCTCAATTCAGATCTTAGCTGGAACATCACAGATTTTTTGAATTCCCAAACTGAGAGTTGGTCCAGAATGTGACTGGCTGCTGGGTGAGTGTGCAAAGGAGGGGGAAACCTCCACAAATGCAGTGTACACAATGTCTTCGTGGGACTTGGTCCTGCCTCCCCTTCCATGCTAAGCAGCATAGCTATTGGGCAGTGGGAAGAGATACTGTGGTGAGGTGCTCAGTATAAGAACCTATATAGAATAGAGTAGTAGGAGCATGCTTCACCACCATAGATGCTGTGCGCCCCTTGTTAGCCTAGGAGCTCTAGGAAGGAATGTATCTCCTTGAAGGACAACCCTGTGACATTATACTCCATATTCTTAATGAAAATATGCTTGTGGTAGGAATGTGACATAACTAAGATATGCTTTATGCAAGATAACCCTTGTAAGGTATCATTGGAAAGGTTATAATTTACTGAATGTGATTATCCTATTTGTATGCCTGTACCATTTCTGTATCTGAAGTTAGGAATATTGACTATATATCTGTATTTCAGCTATGCTACTTTGGGTGATGCTCCCCTGCTAACACTTCAGGTACAACAATGAAAAAGACCAACAGTGCTGATGGTCCAACAGCAAGGGACAATGGACTGTAAAAGAGCCTTAGTCTTCCTGTGAATCTGTGGGTCAGCCTGTGAAGAACGACTACAGGGGCCCTACAGAGTCAGGTGGTCTTGTCACCTAATACTAAAACATTACCTAGCACTTCTTGTAACTTTCCACTGTAAGGGAAGGGGGGTCAAACTAGGAAACAAAGGACTCCTGCCTTATGCAAATCCTATTGAAGGTGGGGAGTGAGCTAACCCAGGTCCTCAGTTCTCCCCTGCTACCCAAGATGACTGCTGGAAACAACTTAGACTGAACAGGGGGAAAGAACTGGACCAGGCTGGAAGGGTGTCTGGCACGTGAAGATCATTAGAACCACACTTAGGGTGAGAACTCCCATGTAACCGGTTTCTTTAGTGTATTAAGCTTAGTTTGCGTGCTGTTTTATTTTCTTAATAATCAGCCTTGTTCTGTCTGCAGCTTCCTTAACCACTTAAAATATATCTGTTATAGTTAATAAATGTATTTCTGGTTTATAATACAACCTAGTTTATGTGATTTCTAACTGAGCGGGGAGGGGGCACGAGGAATTGTGCATATCCTTTTCCACATTGAGGGAAGAGGTGAATATAATATATCTTTGGGTCATTCCAAGGGAGGTGGACATCTGAGTGCTGAGCAAGTCTCTTAAACTGAGTCTTCCCAGAACTGATCTGCAGCTGCGTAGCCCTGCCTGTGTGTGTGTGTTAGAGGAAGTTTTAAGAGCCTGGCTCAGCAAGACAGATTAAAGGGGGCCCATGCTGGCAGAACAGGTAGACTCAGGGGTATCTCAGCACATCAGGTGACTTCCCAAAGGGTCCAACCCATCACAAACCCCATCTAGAACCCCCTCTGAGGGGGTGAATCTGCACATAGTAAGACAATGGCCAAGAGACACAGCTGAGCTTTGTCCTTCTTCACATAAACATGCATTTTATAAATGGCTATGTTCATTGTAGTTTCTATAGTCCTTCACGAAAAAGTCTTCATTATCTGAAATAGTTCAATGAACACTTTATGCCAATTGGCTTCAGCCTATGTGTTGTTCACAAACTATTCATTTCAGTTCAGACTTTGACTACTTGCTGCTCTTAGTCTTGTGATAGATCACATAGTATTGTTTCTGCTGCCTGATCAGTTGACTGAAACTTTTATAAAAAGGAGAGAAATCAATGGGATTTCAGGTTTGACACATGACCATTTTGCATTTGCCAGAATTTGGGTTTCCCGTGAACTTTTCTGTGAAGAAAATATCACCTGCATCACCATACACTGATTAAAAAGGGAGGTGAATGCCTTCATAACAAATTGTTATTTTTTTCCAGCAAATCATTGCATATACTCTTTTTGTAGCTCTGCTAATTAGTGATCTGGGTCAGGGCGGTTCAGGTGGAGTAGAGAAGGCAGTTGCCAAACTGAATTTACTAAACACATGGACCGTCTCTGAATAAAAATCAAGAGTAGTAGTATATCCCTTCTTTTAAATATCACAGGAAAGAATAATGGAGTTTTTCTCTGATAGGTTGTACCATATGCAGGTTATCACTCTCCAATCTATTTGCTCTTAAAGATAAATAGCTTCTTAAGATTCAGCATTATGTTTTCTCTCCCTACCCTCCCCCTTTTACTGTCCTTCCTTAAAAGTGCTTAAAATGGAATCACTACCTGGCAAAAATTCTCTTTGAAATCAAAGCAATTTCAGCACACATGACTAAATGCAAAAAGTATCCAACACCTATTAATGTCTAACTCATTTTATTTCACTTTTTAAATTAAAAAATAACTGCAATGTATGTTTGACTTTGATTTTGAAATTGTTTATGGGTTAATTATGCAGAGAAAGATTTTAGGAGCACAGAAAATAGAGTGCATTTTTAAATTTGTGCTATAAATCTTTTACAGTAGGTCAATGGTTATGATGAAAGAGGAAATGAGATGTCATAATACTATCTGAGGCCTACATGAATATTATCTAATAATCATATTTATAGGTGCTAATAAAAATATCAAAGGATTAGCATAAAATGTGCATGATTTACTGACAAATCATTTATGAGTGTTTGTGTTCAGGATCGATTGAAAATCAGGTCTGTTGCCTCACCAGTTGGAAGGGAAATTTCCACACTCACCTTCCCCCCCCACCCCAGTGGGATCAAAACAAAGAATGATTTTCACATCAGCAGACCTTGCCAGCAGTTCTGTTCTTGGATCTGTGATTGTGATGTGTAATATATTTCTGTCAGTAAAGATAAGAAACTTGCACAATAGGAGTGTGAGGGCCATATATGGCACTGAGCAGCCAGGCATTAAAGTTGAGAGAGGAGAGAGTGACATTAATAAACAGAAATGGACCTGAGGGGTAAAGTTCATAGCCACAACTGTATGCGAGCGCTCCCAAAGCTGAGGTTTAGATGATCTTAGATTTGGAACTTTGAGTCAGATCATAATGCATCTAATCTTGAACTATGACAGTCAGATACTGTTCTGTATCTAGATGCAAACTTCCCTAAAGTTTTGGAGTGGGAAGAGGGGTCACTTTCTGGTTCATCTCACCAGTCTGTAGATGAGGAAAGACAGAAAAAATGCAGCAGAGAAGCTTAAGTGGTTAATCATGACCAGCATCATCCACGAAGCAGAGAAGATCGTAAGGAGCATGACTCTGTGCAGAGACCACTATCAACCCTCAAATGATCCCTAATACCTGAAAGTTGGTGGAGTAAAGATAAGATCATGTCCTTGACACCTTCACAACAGCACATCCTCCCAGCACCAAAATATAAATGAGTTCGCGACCTGGTGTGAAATTTGATCCCAAAGAGCTACCATCCTTATTTTGTCACAGTTGTCCTATATCCTGAAATATCAGTTCGGAGCCTAAAAAAAAATAATAATAATAAATCCATTTCCTTCTCTTTTTTTTTAAACCTGTCCCACTCTTCCTTATGTTTGGGTATATTTGTCTTGCCTCAATTTTGAATTTTGATGACTACTCTAGGTTGGTAGTAAAAGATATAGGGCAAAGGACACAGTTCCCTTGAGAAAGAAGAGAACAGGAAGCAAAACCAGCAACTTTAAGGAGATGTGATTTCACACACTGTTTCCTTTAGAATTAGTGGGGAGCTTCAACAGTGTGTTAATAAGAATATACCTATCTCATAGAACTTCAAGGGACCCTGAAAGGTCATTGAGTCCAGCCCCCCTGCCTTCACTAGCAGGAACAAGTACTGATTTTGCCCCAGATCCTCAAGTGGCCCCATCAAGGAGTGAGCTCACAATGGTGTGCTTAGCAGGCCAATGCTCAAACCACTGAGCTATCCCTCCCCTGTTAATGCTGCGTGGATCACACCTTATATGTCAATATCCTCAATGCTTTGATTTTTTTTTAAAGGGTGACAGAAAAAATTTGAGGTTAATTTTCATTGTTTTTCATGTGCTGGGTGTAAAAAAGAAATACACAGTTTGTTATATATACCCCAGATACAAGCCATGCATATCCTGTAGCTAATAGGGATTTCTACAAATGTGTTTAGTTATCCTAAGTGTGGTCACTGCAGTTTTCTGAGGCAGATTAAAATAAATACAAGACGAACATTTTAATCTCTTTTCAAGAAACACAGACTGCAAAAATTGCCCGTTCTATGTTCTGTGTAGTACTTCTATGGAATGGTTTCTCTTGTGTGTTTGTAGACCTTGCTTGGCCAGCATTGTTTCTCTTCCTAGCTGTCTTTTAATTATTTCATAGGATGGTCATTATCCGCTGTACAAGTGAATAAATAACTATCCAATAAGGAATTTCTCCAGAGCAGGGCCGGCTTTAAGCTGATTCCCCGGAATCAGGCCCCATGCCTAAGAGGGCCCTGCGCCTTAGGCATCTTTTAAAAAAAAAATTGTTTTTTTTACTCACCCGAGAGCGGGGGAGAGGGGCTCCGCTCTGGGTCTTCGGCGGCATTTCGGCGGCGGGGGGTCCTTCGGTGCCGTGGAAGACCCTGAGCAGACCCACCACTGCCGAAGTGCCACCAAAGCCCCAGACCACCACCGGGTTTTCGAATCGGGCCCCACCGTTCATAAAGCCGGCCCTGCTCCAGAGTCACAGTTTCAAAAGTCATGAACTGCACAGAGGGAAAAACATTGTCGGCAGAAAATTATTCATAAATAGCACCCTGGCTTGCAGGCCTAACCAGTCATCTTACCGAGTTTACTTTTGGATAGTCATTAATGCCTGGAATGGAAATGAGAATGAGGTTTTTGGCTGCCTTATGCATGATGGGTGTTTTCATATCCTTGCAGTAAGGATTCATGGCTCATTATAAAGGCATGCATGTTTCCAAGGGGTGTCATTATTTTACAGAGAAATGGGACATATACTGAATGCCATGAGCAAGGCAGATTTCAGAGTTGCTAACTGTGCTAAAGACCCAACTATCTAGTTTATATACAGAAAAAAGACACTACATTTGTGTGATAAATTATCAGTGGCAAATTATTCACTTAGCTCTAATGTTCATATTTTACCATCAAAATTGAAAATATGCAACCTTTATATATATTTATATAAAACAGTTGCATATTTTTTAATTTTAATGGTAAAATAGAAATATTAGAGCTAAATGAATAATTTGCAACTGATAATTTATCACACAAATTTAGTGTCTTTTTCTGTAACCAAATCACCATCTCCTAGAATAGATTAACTATTCAAAATAATTTGCTGAATGTATGTACAAGTTTTTTTAACTTCTATGTACTGATTGTGAACCATTCTCTGTGAGATTTATGGTTTTATATTCACTCTGGATTAAATTCATCCCTCTGCAGGGAGCCAACAGAAAATGTAGGCATCACTTAAATCTCAGAGCTGAAGTGGTATACAGATCTTGTTCTGGTCATTTGCAGGGAAGGGAATTTCACATTTATTAAATAACTGTAATTCTAATTTTGGTTGGTTCCCCAATTGAAAGCCTAATATGTATATAGTTATGGGAAATGCTCTTTCATTTGAATTCATTTTCATGACTTCTGGTTTGTTTAGTTTTTTCCTTATTTATCAGGTATGTCAGTAAACTGTCAAATTTAAATTAGCAAAACATGATGGACTAGAAATGTCTGAGTAACTGATTGTTTCACTGTATGCAGTGTTCCTGTAGCCATGTCAGTCTCAGGATATTAGAGAGACAAGGTGGATGAGCTCATATGGTTTAGTGGACAAACTTCTGTTGGTGAGGGAGAACATGAAAGCTTGCAAGCTTGTCTCTCCCACCCAGAGAACATGGTCCAATAAAAGATATTACCTCATCCAGCTTGTCTCTGTGTGATTAACTGGCAGTTCCAAAAAACTGAAAAAAATGTTTTAGGTTGACTTGAAATGAAAATTTATCAAAAATTTAAGCAAACCAGAAAATTGAAAAAACTAATTTAAGATAAAACAAAAACATTTTGTTCATCCCAAAATGAAATATTTCATTCTGATTTTGAGAATTTTTTAACTTAAAAAAATAAAATTGAAGGAAATTTCAAATCAAAAAGACATTTTGAATCAAAAAATTTTGTTTAGAAAATGTCAAATTGAAATATTTCTACTTCTTTAGAAATTTTTGCTATTTTTTCAACATGAACAATTTGGCAACAATGACACAAATTTGTGAAATGTTTTGAGGCTGTATAATCTGCATTTTTCACTGAAAAAGGTTTCAAACAAAAAAAAATTGCACTGGACAAGTCAGATGTAGGAACAGCACAAGTAAATATTTGGAGAAAGTAAAAAGTGCATTGCACTTTTTAGACATGTTTATATATAAATAGATATATGTATGTATATATATTTTACACATACACACACACAACACACATGATCATTTCCTAATAATCCTGAAGCTTGACATTTCTTCCCTTGGACCCAGTGCTCCCTGACAGGGCCGGTGCAAGGATGTTTCACGCCCTAGGCGAAACTTCTACCTTGTGCCCCTCCTCCCCCCGCGCCCCTGCCCTGAGGTGCCCCCCCCCCCCGCGGCAGCTCCCCCCCTCCGCCCGGAGGTGCCCCCCCACGGCAGCTCCCCCCCTCCGCCCTGAGGTGCACCCCCCGCGGCAGCTCCTCACTCCCCACCCTCCACCCTGAGGCACCCCCTCCGCCCCAGCTTACCCTGCTCCACGCATGAGCACGAGAACCCCGAGCATGCCATGGCTGCTTCACTTCTCCCACCTCCCAGGCTTGAGGCGCCTAAGCTGATTGGCGCCGCAAGCCTGGGAGGCAGGAGAAGTGAAGCAGCTCACCCCTGCCCCGCCTCCTCCCCGAGCATGCCATGGCTGCTTCACTTCTCCCGCCTCCCAGGCTTGTGGCGCCAATCAGCTTAGGCACCGCAAACCTGGGAGGCGGGAGAAGTGAAGCAGCCACAGTGTGCTCGGGGAGGAAGTGGGGCAGGGGTGAGCTGGGGCGGGGAGTTCCCCTGCGTGCCCCCCCCTTACTTGCTGCAGGCGGCCCTCCCAGCGCTCCCCTGCTCCAGCTCCCTCCACTTAAATGCCGGCGGCCACGGTCGCTGCCAAAGAAAATGGTGCCCCCCAAATCCCAGTGCCCTAGGCGACCGCCTAGGTCGCCTAAATGGTTGCACCGGCCCTGCTCTCTGATGCTCCCCGATGCTCTCGATGCTTCCCACTGAATTCAATGAGAACAGGAATTGGACCATTATCAGAGAAAAATAAATAAAAATGATAATAAAATTAGATTTCTATACAGCTAATGTTTTGTAAAGAAAGAGAGGGGCTCAGCTCTAGGAAGACTCATATCAGAGTCTTGTTACTGAGCAATAAAAGGGAAATATAATGAAAGATTTCTGAAATTCCTGCTGGGAGATTTAAAGAACAAAAATTTCTTTCTTTGGGGATTTTCACCAAATGTCGGTTAATTATTCCTGACATTTATTCTGAGGTCCCCTAGTGAGGGAGCACATGATAGGCAAGATTTAAGAAACTAATAATAGCCCATTTAAAATATTTATTGACTTGGATCTTGGAAAGTGGAACTGGAGGGTTTTAGGTTTTTTTTCATATCTGAGAACTCTGCAGCTGTGCTATTGTATACCTTTGAGAACTCAAAGATAATAACAAGCAGTAGATGCTGAAAAGCTCCAGTGAAAAAGAAAACTCCACTTACTGTACATCTATTACATGTTAGTTATAAGCACACTGTACTAGTCTATTTTCAGTATCTAAGCTGTAGTGTACTGTATGCCTACTTGTATACACAAAACGATGATTCAATGTTTTATTGAGTATCCATTTAAAGGAACGTAGATTACCTTGGGAAAAGACAGTAAATAGAACATTGATTTTCATATTCATTTTATTTCATTACACTATATATCACCCCAGATGGAAGAGTGACTAATCATGGGTTAGGATAGAAAAGTGATTTTAAAAAAATATGCAAAGCGGTTGAAAATTAGATTTCCAGTTTCAACTAAATCAACACAGAAGTCTTACTATTTATATCTCTAATGATATGAGACATCTGCAGTTACATATTGATCTAGGTTAAAAAAAACAATTTACAAAATGTGAAACATACAGGTTTGCCATTGATATGCTAATAAAATGTGACAGTGGGGTGACCATCTCAGACTATGTGCTTACTTAGACATAGAAGGCTTGAGTCTCTTCTCACTTACAGCAGGGTAAATGAAGGCTAATTTCACAGATGCCAGTGGAGGTGTATAGAATATAGGTATGTAGGAAGATAACAAATGTCGGGTGTCTGAATAAAAAAATTGATCCTGTGTTCCTATCCTGGTTCTTCAGCTAGGCCGTAGGATTAATAAGGTGTAAGACCTTTGCATTTCCACCTATATATGTACAAGTCTGAAAAATGAAAAGACTATACACTGCAGCAGGAACATATTTTGTGTTGCTTCAATAGCTTGTCACTGTTGCCCACATGGTATCTGTCCATCCTTACCTCTGGATGGACTCAGAATGCAAGTTTGCACCATGGTGACATTTTGATGGCTTCTCTACTCATTTTGACAATCATCCTGATTTCAATGGGGCTAAAGATATTGCAGGTCCGAAAATAACTTTCAGAGTCAGCAAATTATCATCATGTTGAAATCTTGCATCACAAAGACATGGTCAAGCTCAGTCCTACCTAAGTGGTGCCATTCCACTGGGGTGGCAAACTCTTTCGGGGGGGCCTCCATTTTGCAAAAAGATCTACCCGTGAGACTAGGCTGGTTGGAACTCCAGGGACTTCATTACAAGTCCAACCATGGTATGTGTCTGTTTGGACAGATTCCACTTTCACTGGCCCATAATGTTGGCCCATAATGTTTAGGGATAGTAGAGGAAGAAGATGGTATATCCTGGACAATTATCAACCCAAAATGGACACATCATCTTTTATCGTTTTTCCTTTGTGATTTTCCCCCCCATGAATACTTGTTTCCATGTTTTAAATTACATTTAACATTGTGTGTAAAAATGGCTCATGAAATGAGTGAATAAAAAGACAGATCATTTCTTGATATTATTTACAGTAGACTGTAGGACAGCACGGACAAGAAACTATAGTAAATGTTTCTGATGCAGCTGGTAACACCTCTTAGCACAAGATTCTCAGTAATGTTCTGTTTGTAAGTAATGAGAGGATCACTTCAGGCTGTCTTACTCATTGCCTTTTATCTGCCAAAAGATTCCCATCAACATGAAAATCGTTGTGCCATTTGTATGTGCTGTTCTCATCATACAAGGAGCTGTGCAATTATTCTGGGGTTCTCCTCATGAAACCTTGCCAAAAATGTATGAGATTTCATCCCCCTGAATTTCACAAATTCTTTATCATCTTGAGACATTCTCATGGAACCCTATCAGTAATTCCACTACTTTGGAAAATGCAAAAAGGAAAGAAAAATGCTTCTAATTTATGGAGGAGTTTTCAACTTTATTCACTAGCACCCAATTCAGCAAAGACCTTAACCCTAGGTTTAAGCAGGTCAGTAATCCCATTGAATTCACCTAAACAGAGGGTCAGCACAAGGCCTACAAACCAATTAAGTTGGATGTAAGTCCAAATTACGTTATGTTTGCACTGCCCCTCTGTGTGAGGTAAATTTCACCTTACACAAAGTGTGACTGTCCAAAAGAAAGGTGCCATAAAAGCAACTCAGCTGGATACAGTGCCACACATACATTCTAGAATTTATGAATACCCTTTCACTGTATGGCACAAATATTCTGTCATTTTTTTTGTTCCTTTGATGTATACTATAAAGATGACAGAGCCTCAGAATATGCCCAAGAGCAGCTAGCCATAAAATATACAGATGATTAATGATCCCAGTTACAACCATTTTTCCAGGTTTTTTAAGAATCTTTGGACCAGATTCATCATTGAGTAAATCTACTGAAATCTGGAATAACACAGTGATGCAGGCTCTAAATTTCAGTTTTAGGGAATAACAATATTGCCTTTCTTATCCCCTCCCACGTTTGAAGCCCCTTTTGCATTTCCAACTAACACGAAGAAAAGTTAAATGTGCTGTTGATTGAGAAAATGCTTTTGAAAGAAGGCAATTATTTTCTTGGCTACTTGTTTTCATTCTTTTCCCCCTGGTTTAGTTTAGACCTTCCAGGAATTTGGAGCTTTAGAGAATTTCATTTTGTTTATGGCATAATTCACTCAGCACTGTAGTTGATTGGTAAATCTTCCATTTACGTTTCCTGTGCCTATTATTAATCTTGAGTGTGCAGCACTGTATAGAAGGTAGTTAAGGAGCTTACAGGAGGCTAACTGGCTATATGCAAAGTCTCGTGCTTCTTCTGTGACAGCCTGACAAGCTTGTCTTATTAGTGAATATCAAGGATTGTGGCTTATTTCTTAGCAATGCTAACAGGTTCTCCCTTCACATTCTGAATAGGTTTTCTCAAAAACAGCTTATTAAAAAAGATGAAAGATATTGTTCTTTAAGCCCATTCTTTTTTTAAACCGTGTTCTCTGAAGTGACCTTCACCATATAACTCATGATAAAATATAATCTCCCTTCAAATACTTTATGTATTCACTTCATGCATTTTAAGCATTCAGGCTTTTTAAGTGCGGTGCCCTCCATCAGGAAGTGTGGTATCAGCTGGATTCTGCATATGCTCCTCTCTAAAGTTTCTGGGATAATGCAAATATTGACTTCCCCCTTTGAGTCACTACCATTAAGACAACTGCAGCTGCCCTGGGGCTGGGGCTGCAGGATAGGCGTCCCTCCCCCAGCCCCAGCATGTCTGGGCTGGGGCTGGGTTCGGACTCAGGGAGGGGCACCCCAGCCACACCTGTATCTGGTGTGGGCCGGCCCGCCCCATCCGCACCTGGTTCTGGGCACCCTGGTGCACCTCAGGCAGGACCGGGCAGGGCCATGGCTGGGTTCTGGTATCCTGGCTGTGGCAGATCCGGGCCACAGCAGAGTTGGGGATGGGAGAGGGACGCCCTGGCCATGGCAGTTCCGGACCACCCCAGCTGCAGCAGGTTGGGAGCCGGGCCCCAGGTGGGTTCCCTGAGCGCCTGTGCAGTGCTAAATAGGCTCCTTCATGGCCATACAAGGAACTTTTCACCGGGCTCTTTTAAATTATCCGGGCCCCTGGGAAATTGCCCCTCTTCCCCTCCCTCTCCCCCCTCACGTCAGCTGGCCTGGGGAGATTTAAGAAAGCTACCATAGGATTTACAATAATATTTAAAATAAAAATACTAGGGATATGTGAAGGTATTTGCCTGATCTCAGACCCAATTAAATATTGTGGGTTTGACACTAGTAAGCATACTTGAAGGTTTTGAGGAGCACCTCACTTGACTGGAGATCTGTACAGCAAGGCCTTTCAATTTAAGTCCACATTTCTTATGGTGGACAGAAAACTTGCAAATCCCTATTTTGCCTTGTATTTTGTGCCCCAAAGTCAGAAAGTCACACTACTAACCATCTTCACAATCATACCAAGAGATGAAACTATTTATTGAAATACTTGTTACTGTATTGCTAGAGAAGCTGAGGATTTTACAACCAGGCAAGATTAATCTAATTTAAATTTTTAAAAGAAGTATCAAGATTTTGACCTATCCTTTTGTAATTTTTTTTTTACTAGATGTTTACAATCCCTCTCTCCACACTCACGTTTCAACCATCTCTATGATCTTCTCATTGCTACAATTGGTCCTTCCAGAGCAGGCAACATTGAATGGAAGCTTGCTCTGACGCTGCTCACCATTTATCTGCTTTGTGAACAGAGCAGTTCAGTTTTCTATGCTATAATCAGCACCTTTCTTAAGCATTATATTCACTTCAGGACCAAAACAAACAAAAAAACCTAAGGTCATTTAGGCTTAGCCCAAACAACTCCCCACATCACCACCACCATCCATTTTCATCTGTTACATTTTGTGGTCTCTCTGGTCCCACACCAAAAGGAATCACATACATTTGAGATTTAGGATGAGTCAACGCAGTGATCTTTTGTGCTAACATCTGCTTTTGTCAGCTCTGTTGGCTCCTGTGTTTGGAGCACTTTGGAAATGTTTAGTGATTCAGCTGCTCACTGATACAATTTCAGGCTAGCTCTTCTCTGTGTATCTTAGTAGTGATTTTAGTTAGCTCACAAATTTGAGGGATTAACTCTCTGGAGAGGAGTTTGCTGCAGTTCTAATAAGAAGGTGTTGATAGGCCTTTGGCAGGGCTAAACACACTGGCTAAAGGCTGTTATTGGTTTTGTTCTGCAGTACCTTAAATACATTATGTGTGTTGCTCTATTTTGCTTTTGTTTCATCAACCACATCTTTTTATTCTCTAAAGCAAAATGCCGTATCATGCCATTTTTTACAGTTGGCGCCATTTCCCCATATTTTTTACTTTCAAGCAGTAAGCTTTCCTAATGGCAAGATGTATCTTGCTTATGTTATGGTCATGCCTTATGACTGTTCCTCATCTGAGACGGAAATGTACTTCCGTGCCTCAGAAATCTAGCATTATCTTGATTTTATTACTATAAGTTAATTATGATAAAAAGTGATTAATCATCATGACATTGTGTCTCCAGACAGTTATCTTTATACAAATTCTGCGTCAAATTGTTTGTTTTACACCACAATTTTTCCCGTATTTCCATTCAGATTCAGAACCTCATTCTTACACTATCCCCCACATCGCAGCAGGTTGAAATTGTTTGTTATTGACATGTTTTTAAAATTAAATGAATCTATAACTAAAATACAAATATTTATGCCTACAAAAGCATTTATATGCAAGCATATATATGAAGGTATACAGTATAATAAGTATACCTCTTGACATAGGTAATTTGATAAATACATCCATATTTTTAGATCTATGTTTCATGTAGTGGTATCTGATATTGCAATTAGATTCCTCTTTGCTCTATTCATCACCAATTTTCCACTTCTTTAGTCAGAATATGAGATTGTTCATGAAAAATGTTTTTGATTACCCAAGGATGTTTCCTCTGTGTTCATTCTGAAGGCTCTCAAATGTAGCAGGATCGACAGATAGTCCCTTTTTAAATGTGTGAAACATAATAATCCAAAATATAGGTATTCGACTGAAAACTAAGAGATAATACTACAAGAGAACTCCTCTTTCTCCAATGATCTACTGTACAACTGCCCTGGTGGGAAAAAATATATATTAAATTTGACTGTGGTAAAGAGTTCATATGTGTGTGGTGAAAACTTGTCTCTTCCACCAAGAGAGGTTGGTCCTGTAAAAGATAATACCTCACCCACCTTGTGAGGTATTTAAAAATATTTGCAATTGGTAACTATTTCTGTTCATGGTTTCCTGTGAAGAGTACCGAATTTGAATTTCTTGATCTGCCCCAGTCTGCATGAAGTAAATATATTATTTCCAACCACATTGGATTGCCAAGTTATTTGCAACCCATGAACAGACTCCATAGTTATCAGCTGACTTCCATGAGAAGTGCTGTGTAATTAGGTCTGCCAGATTGGCAAATGCCTAGGAGGTGAGTAAAAGATCCATGACGGTTATAGGCATTACAGTACATCATGGAGAGGAAGGCATGCTGCACAGATGGTCTCGATGGGAGGACTTTGGCTTCCTCAACCATGGGATACTATTCTGGGAACCAGATCTGCTGGGAAAAGATTGGGTCCACCTCATCAAGAAGGGGAAGATTCTGAATGCAACCCCATATTCATATCCTATACATTACTGTAATAACCTATGGGGAAAAATGCCTTGTGAGGTATCATTTGAAAACTAATAACATGCTGGTCAATAATATGGTGAAATGTATGTAGTAGCATTATGTGTAAAGTTATGAATTCTCCCTGTTTGATGTTGGTAGCTTCATATTCAAACCCACATAGCCCCAACTAGGCAGGAGTGGTTAAGCAGGTCTCTCTTAAATAAAGGAATGTGTGCTTACCTCAATATACATATAAGTAGTAAAGAGAGTCTTTGAGACCGTAAGAGGGAGACAAGGCAAATCTGCATTTCAGTATACACAGGGAAGAAAGAGCATGGGGGTTCCTTCACCCCCAAACTCCATGTCACATTCTTTACTATTTGAATAAACTTTGCTTTGAGAGGTAATCTCCAGATGAATCCACTTCAACAGGGGACTAGACTATAAAAGTGAGGGGCAGAAACACTTCAGTCTCTCTCTCGCTTGCTCTTTCACCTAAGAAGACAAAGGAACCATCTCTTTGGGGGCCGATCCTGATCTGAGAATTTCCTCTGTCCTTTTGCTGGGAAAATGTAAGGATTTAACTTGAACCAAGTCTAGTTTTTAAGTCTTCACTACTAGGAAACATTTTTATATTTATTTCTCTTGTAATTATTTCTGAATGTAATACCTTGTACTTGTACTCACTTAAAATCTATCTCTTTGTAGTTAAATAAATTTAATCATAATTAATCCAGTGTTGTGTTTAAACTGAACTTGATAACTCCAATTAAGGTAGCAAACTGCCCCAGAAAGGAACAGCAGACCTCTAATATCTGAACTGTCCAAAACATATTTTAGGGGGAAATCTGGATTTAGGGTTTGTTGGAGTCACCCTGGAAGTGGTAACCAAGGTGGGTGGAAGTCAGAATGTTGACTGAAGTGTTGCTGGCAGGCTGCAACTATACACAGACACTATGGCTGTGACTTGCATGCTGTCTCGCTGTTTGTGAGGAGCACAGGTTGGGAGCTACAGCAGCAAAGCTAAGCTTTGTGAGGCATCCAAGGATGCAGGACTGGGGGGTGACACAACCCCTTACTAGTCTGGATTGCACCCCAGATTGTAATATTAGGTTCAAAGGGGATAACTCAAAAGCCAACAGGTAATCATAAAAAAGAGGACCTTAGCATACAGCTACATGTTGAGGAGGATATGGAAAATTAACAGTAGTGTCATAGAAGCAACAAGTGTGTAATCAGTGGGGGAATCTACTCAACATCTTGGTGTGATACACAAATGTAAGGATTATGGGGAAGAACTGGAAGTGTTAGCACATAAGCTAAATTATGACTTAATTCATGTCAGATACTTGGTGAGATAAATCTCATAACTGGAACATTGGTATAGAGGGGTATAGCTTGTTCAGGAAGGACAGGCAGGGGGAAAAGAGAGAAGGTGTTGCATTACACATCAAAAATATATTCACTTGTTCTGAGGTCCAGAAAGAGGTGAGAGACAGACCAGTTGAATGTCCCTGGGTAAAGATGAAAAGAGGAAAAAATAGGGCTGACATCACAATTGGGGTCTGCTATAGACCACCAAATCAGAAAGAGGAGATTGATGAAACATTTCTAGGTCAAATAACAGAAACGTGCAAGGTGCATGACCTGATAGTAACAGGGGACTTTAACTACCCAGACATCTGTTGGAAAAATAATACAGCAAAAGACAAAATGTGCAATAAGTACTTGGAATGTACTGGGGACAATTTTGTTGTTGTTTTTAAAAGTGGATGAAGTAACCAGGGACGCAGCCATTGTAGATTTGCTTCTGACCAACAGGGAGAAATTGGTTGCAAATTTGAAGGCAGAAGGCAATTTGGATGAAAGTGATCATGAAGTGATAGATTTCATGATTCTAAGGAAAAGCAGGAGTGACAGCAGCAGAATAAGGACAATGGATTTCAAAGAGGCAAACTTCAACAACAAATAACTGGTAGTTAAGCTCCCAGGGGAAGAAAATCCAAGAGATAAAGGAGTTCAGGAGAACTGACAGTTTCTTATGAAGACAATATTATATATACAACTGCCAACTATTCTGATGTGAAGAAAAGAAGGAAGAATAGTTAGAAGCCAATAAACAGCTCCTGATGGAGTAATAATGATCAAAAGGAACCCTACAAAAAGTGGAAACACAAACAAATTGCTAAAGATGGGAACAAAATACTAGCACAATTATGCAGGGACAAAATCAGAAAAGCTAAGGCACAAAATTAGTTATATCTAGCAAGGGACATAAAAGGCAATAAGAAGAGGATCTTTAAATACATTAGGAGCATGGGGAAAAAAAGATGAAGGAAGCGTATGTCCTCTACTCAGTGGGGAAAGAAAGGCAATAACTGATGACATGTTAGGTGTATTCAAGTCAGCAGAGACTGATTAAATTCATCCTCAGGTACTTAAGGGGGAGGGATAGCTCTGTGGTTTAAGTATTGGCCTGCTAAACCCAGGGTTGTGAACTCAGTCTTTGAGGGGGGCCACTTAGGGATCTGGGGCAAAATCAGTACTTGGTCCTGCTAGTGAAGGCAGGGGGCTAGACTCAATGACCTTTCAGAGTCCCTTCCAGTTCTAGGAGATAGGATATCTCCATTATTTTATTTTTATTTTATTTTAAGGAACCAGATGGAGCAATCTCAGAACTGTTCGCAGTTACCTTGGAGAAATCATGGAGAATGGGTGAGTTCTCAGATACCTGGAGAAGGACAAACATAATACCTATCTTTAAAAAGAGGAACAAAGAGGACCCAGGGAATGATAAACTGGTCAGACTAACCTCAGTAACAGGAAAGACTCTGAAACTAATTATTAAACAATGAGTTTGCAAGCACCAAGAGGATAATAGGGTTAGAAGAAATAACCAGAATGGATTTGTCAAGATCAAATCATGCCAAACGAACCTAATTTCCTTCTTTGACAAGGTTATTGGCCTAGTCAATAGGGAAAAGCTGTAGAGGTGATATATTTTGATTTTACTAAGGCTTTTGACACATTCCCACATTACAGTATCATAAGCAAACTATATCTAGATGAAATTATTATAAGGTTGGTGCAAAACTGGTTGAAAAACCATACTCAAAATAGTTATCAATAGTTCACTATCAAACTGGGAGCGAGTATCTAGTGTGGTTCCAGAGTTGTCAATCCTATCTGGTACTATTCAATATTTTCACTGATGACTTAGATAATAATGTGGAAAATATGCTTATAAAATTTACAGATTATGCCAAGCTGGGAAGGGTTGCAAGAACTTTGGAAGACAGGACAAAATGGGAAATAACTGGCTAGATGGTGGTGCTGCTGAAAAAGATTTGGGAGTTATAGGGTATCACAAACTGAATATGAGCTAATAATGTGATGCAGTTGCAAAAGAGACTAATATTCTGGAGCATCATATGCAAGACAAGGGAGGTAATTGTCTTGCTCTTCTCGGTGCTGGTAAGGTCTCATCTGGAGTATTATGTCCATTTCTAGGGACCATACTAGAGGAAAGCAACAAAAAAAGATAAAGGTTAAGAGAGCCTGACCGATGAGGAAATTTTTTTAAAAAACTGGGCATATTAAGGCTTGAGAAAAGAAGATTGGGGGCAAAGGGGTGGAAACTGATAACAGTCCTCAAATATGTTAAGGGCTGTTAAAAAGAGGCCTGTTCAATTGTCCTCCATGTCTACTGATGGTCGGACAAGAAGTAATGGGCTTAATCTGCACCAAAGGAAATTTAGGTTAGATATTAGGAGAAGCGTTCTAACTGTAAGGGTAGTTAAACTCTGGATTAGTTTTCCAAGGGAGGCTGTGGAATTTCCATCATCGGAGGTTTTGAACAACAGATTGGACAAACACCTCTCAGGGATGGTTTAGGTTTATCTGGCCTCATCACAGAGGACTGAACTGGATGACCTCTTGAGGTCCC
Source organism: Mauremys mutica (assembly GCF_020497125.1). Classification (NCBI taxonomy): domain Eukaryota; kingdom Metazoa; phylum Chordata; order Testudines; family Geoemydidae; genus Mauremys; species Mauremys mutica. Next base: position 270,376,613 of record NC_059073.1, read on the forward strand.
TTCCAGCTGTACATTTCTATGATTCTGTGATTATGATTGTCAATGATCGAGGTGAATTTCAGGATAATTCTTGAAATCTATGGATGAAAGAGACAGGATAGATGTGAGAAATGTGTTTGGTTTATTTTGCTTGTGGGATGTGGATAGGTAGGCTACTGTGATATTAATGATGGAGAATTAAAGTTTGAGTTGCAGATAATATATTGGTGAATAGGGATGAAAGCTGAAGCCACGGATATGTACTCTTTGCAATGTGCTAGCTCCATAGGAAATTTTCAGTTTTGCCCAATTTTTTTCAATTTTACATCAGAAAAAAAATTAATTTCCAGTTGGGTCAATTCAAATCAAATATTTTGGCTTCTTAAAGTGAATTGAAACATTTTATTTGGGTCAGTTAATCAACAGTAATCTGTGCTGAGGTGTCTAATGAAAGTTGTGTCTTGTGCCTGCATCCGCTTCTATGGAATAGGTCCCCTGCCTAGACTACATCTCCCGGGAAGCATCATGGTTTACTCTTTGGTTGAACTTACAAAGTGTAACATAGGAGTCACACAGTGCATCATGGGAAATGTCAGCCAGCCAGCGATCCCAGCCCATAGAGGAGAACAGGGACATGAGCCACTAGAACTACAACTGCCACTGGACAAAGCGGCAGCTCAAGAATACATACATTAAAGTTGAACCAATCCCAAACCAAATTTCCAAATTGAGATTTTTCTGAATGTTGTGTTCTAAGAAAAATTTTGGTATTTTGACATTTTGTCCTAATGGAAATTCAGATTTTGGAATCTTTAGAAGAATAGTTAGAAGAAACATTAAATGTAAGCCAAGGATGACAACATTTAGTTTCATTTCATTTGGTTTTTCAATGTGACTGTCAGAAGTGTAGGGTGTCTTGGTCTTTGGATCATTTAATAAAAAGCTGGTATAGTAGGAATATGTAAATCTAAATGTACACAGGCTGAGTAAACAAGAAATTTAAAAAAAAACACACACACAATTATGACTGTAATTTTAGTTTAAGGAAAGAGACTATTTAAAGCATATTATGCCAAAATACCTCCCCATGTATAGCACATTTTCTTTAAACTAAACATTTTTACCCCGTTCAGAGCTGTCTGGTGAGATTATAATTTCTGGAATCTTGAGAAGCTAGCTTTGTACTTCTGTGGACTTGTTTGCACATTTTCTATGGAATTCTTGGTATCTTTCTCTCCTGATTGGAGGTCAGGCATTGCAAAGTATGTATAAAGGGAAGTAATTGATTCCAAGGGGAAAGCAGAGATTAGAATTGCAATTTCCTCCGAAAAGAACCTCCCTGTTTTGAATTTTTAGTAGCTGTCTGTATGTTATTAACAATGGTACTTAAATCTGACAGGCAAATAATAATGTTGTTATTCATCTCAAAGACAATGGACCAGAATACATTTCTGGATTTATAAGTGCATTTTAAAAGCTGAAAGACAAATTTCATTACAGTAAAGAATGAAGTGTTTTATGTTTGGTAATCTTTTTATTTATTTTATTTTATTTTTAGTGATAGATAAAAGCTCTCTTTTTCTACAACTGCTATTAAGGATTTTGAAGGTTTAATAAACAGAGCGAGCATTTCCCTATTTATTAATAACTGCAATGTTTGAAAAGTGACAGTCTTGGGATCCAATTTGAAACTTAGTGGGCCAAATTTTCCGTGTGTAATTTCACTGAAATCAGTTGAGTTAGACAGACTTGGATTTGGCTTCATATATCTGCATTGCCTTAACTGGCAAAACTTGTGCTGCTCAAGGACAAAATTAAAACCAACAGCCAGACACTGTTTTCATTAAAGTTCACCGACCATTGGCTGAAATAGATGCAAGATTATCTCCCAAGTATAAAATGTAGTAGCTTCATATACAAAAAAAGTATCAAGCTTTTTATGATACAAATATGACTGGCCCAAATCCAGGTCCTCGTCATTTTATGATACTTATTTTGTTTTGGGCATTTCATTGTGTGGATTCCTTATTGTGGAGTAGCTCATTATCAATATTTCCCTCTTGAATAACTGATCATACTGGTGATATCCGAAGCCCAATATTACACACAGAATTAAGATTTTAGGTTGCTTAGTCCAAAATGAAAGAATGCCAAACAAATGAAAACATATCTCAATGTGCTAGGATCATATCTCATAAGGCACCAATTTGCTAGTCTTGCTACATATGCAGTTGCAATTAGAAACTGAATATCAGTAGTTACGATCCCTGCAGGATCAAGCCTTAAGAAAATAATTTCATGTTCACAAAGGCTTTGTTTTGTGAATACTAGACTGATAGCTATTCATTTTTGCAGTCAAGTCTGCTTGTGGATTGTTATTGTGCTGGGCTATTTGTTTCAAGGTATTTTCTTTCAGTTGTTATGTAAATACAATTTTAGAAAATCATGTCTTTTTTACTTTTCCAGGCTACCATATCATAGGTATTATCCAATATGTAAGTAGGATAAAAATATCTATATGACAGTTTTATATTACATGACAGAATGTGCTCTGACATCAAATTGATAAGATATCTTCATTTGGCAACTCCAAGGCAGTTTCTTAAAAAATTGGTTTAAAAAGTAATTAAAATAATGATTTAAAGATGTAATTTAATGAAAGTTTCAATGGTATCTCCTTTAGTGGCAGAAAATTCAAGGATATTTTTATAGTTTTGTCTTTTGAAAATTAATATTCCAAAATAAGTATAGAAAATCAGAAAGGTTTAATTCTTAGCCCCAGCCCTGCAAACCCTTATTCATGGAAACTGTCCTTACTTAAATAAATAAATTTGTTAGTCTCTAAGGTGCCACAAGTACTCCTGTTCTTTTTGCGGATACAGACTAACACGGCTGCTACTCTGAAACCTGTCCTTACTTATGTGAGAAATCCCATTGGATTCAATTGAATTAATTTAATCATTAAGGACTTGTCTGAATAAAGTTCTGCAGGATTAAACTCATGGGGCCACTTCAAAAACCCACTGTAATCAATTGGAAGACTCCCTTGGGTTTTAATGGGAATTAAATAAGACCAGAAGAGAGTTAAATGGCTATCAATCTTTGCCATGCCTAAAATACAGTTTGACTGTGTGTCTGGGGTCATTTTCAGGCATGTGGAGGGTGGTGCTTACAGGCACTAGTTGTACCTCCAATAGTGATAGAACATCAAATGTTTCAAGTTTTAGCACATATAGGCACCCAGAAGTTTGAATACTAATCTGAAATTTATCTGAACTATGTGGAATCTGCAAAATTGATTGGAAATCTGCAGAGGATAAGGATTATGTACATGATCCTGTGTTTGCAGTCATTTCCTTTCTTATGGACTAGTCCCAATGGAGCTAACCTTAAAAGGCTTTTTGTTTGTTTGTTTGTTTATTTATTTATTTATTTTAACATACATTCTTGTAAAAAGTTATATATTAACATGATGGGCTAAGCACAAGGGAATCTGCAAGTATCACAGCTGGGTCTACATAATCCCCTTCCTCTCCATAAGGGATATAGTGTGTGAGTGTGAATAAGAAGGGGACATAGCTATAGCATGTAGTACTTGACAATCCTCACTTGGGCCCATTACAGCTGGATGCAAATTGGAACAGTACTAAGGCTGCTCAAAATTATACCAGAGACCAGATGGGTAAATGTGACCCAAAGACCTCTTGATACCAGTAGGCAGAGGACACAGGGGTACATCGGGATACAGGGATCCCCTGGGTTCACCAAAAATATGTCATGTAAGTTTTCTAATGAAAGCCTGTGTCTCACTGGTCATCATAGTCATTGTGAAATGTATGCTCAGCAGATATGTGAGGAGTTATGTGTGTATGGTGAAAATTATGTTCTGTAGGCCTTGTAGTTAAAGGCAGATTACTCAAAGCTTGCATGCTTTGAGACAAACTTGTCCAGACAGGAGGTGGAAGACACTTACCTCCCTAGTGGACCAATGTGTTGTGTATCTTACAATAGAAGTCTATTAACATACTCTGTCAAATATTAATGAAGAGCTTGTGGAGACTTCAGAAGGAAATTAATAGGAAGAAGTAAACAGTAGATGCAGGGGAGAACTCTATTTTCAGGTGAAGATCAAAGGTTTGGTCTGGTATATCTGGGAGTGTAGAGAGACACTCTGGCATCCTTCAGGCTGTGAAGACAAGCTGCCAATGGGCTTAATCTTATGAAAGGAGAATCTCAGCCATGCTGGTTGAAAATGCTGGGAAAGACTTGGGGTAAACTATCCTCTAGGAGACAGGGAATCTCCTGTGAGAAAGCATCATATGATTTCATCTGATATGTAACCATTTGTTTCCAATATTCTGATTTGCTATCTTTTTAATCTGTTTTTGATAATAATCTTATTCTTGGTTTCACTGTAAATAAAAGTAAGTTTTGTGTGTAAAATGGTGAGCTTGAATTAAAACTAGTAAACTGGTGTATACTGTTTCTTCAGGAGTAGATAATCTGAGTGTTCCAGTGGATCAGGGATTGGGCACTTGGAGGTTGGGGTATGTCTATCAGAGACAGCCAGGCCTGTGGAGGGCTGGAAGGCAGTGCTGGCATGGAGTCAGGAAGCTGATCTACAGCAAGCACAGATAAGACTTCCTCACACTAAGGGCAGGTAGTAGCTAGGTGTCTCACAACCCTGGGTACCCTTGGAAAGCATCACAGTAGAGCTGAGCATATTCTGGATTTGTTCGGTTCAGTGACAATTCCAAAAAAATGGGGCGGGGAAACCATATTTTCATGTTGAACCAAAACCAAAGTTTGTTTTTAATTTGTTGGTGAGTTAAAAACAATCATTTGGGGTCAAACAAAATGTTTCATTTTGACAAAATTGTTTTGTTTCAAGGTTGATTATTTTAAAATATTTTATGTGAAATTAAAGGAATTTTTTAAAAGAAAATGCCATGTGGAACTCAGGCACTGTGCAGACTCTAGGCATTAGACTTTCTGAGTTAAATTCTCTAATCCCTGCTTCCTTTCTCTCTCTATGACCCTCTTAAATAATTATCCATCCAGGAGAAAAATCTGGGCCATAGAAGTGATATAAATACTGCATATAATTTTCAAGAGCCCATTTTCCTGTCTTCTTTATACTTATGAAAATTGAAAGATTGTAAAACATCAGATATTGTCTTCTTCATTTTGCTGCAAAGAGATCACAAAAATGGGAACAAGATGTTAACGAAATTGCTAGTAGAAATCTAATCCAGGTTTTGCAGTGAAGTAATTCTACACTATGTGATGGCTGGCTGATGAAGAATGGACATGGTGGACTCAGTCCAGTTTTGAGAGGACAAGGATCCACATGGCACAAACCACCAGAACAGACAGTATTTGGTTCCTTTGTTGGCAATTTCAGCAGAGAGGCCAAGGAATGAATGAGCATGGGAAATAAATTATATTCTTGCCTCGAGATGACAACCCTCCAAATCAAGATGGAAACATTTTGATAGGTCAAGGTCAGGAAGCTTTCACTGATGTTGCCTGTGTTATACCTCTTCTGGGGTTAAATGGAGAAGTTCAGCATCCGACCAAGGCTACCAATCTGGCACCTTTCACAAGTATATCATATAAAAAACTAAACATGTAAAGCAAAATCTCCACTGAATTGCTAAAATCAACTACTCTATAACAAATAGAGGCAGAAGGCCCTAAACACAGTTTATACTAGGGGTCGGCAACCTTTCAGAAGTGGTGTGCCGAGTCTTCATTTATTCACTCTAATTTAAGGTTTCACATGCCAGAAATACATTTTAACATTTTTAGGTTTCTTTCTATAAGTCTATAATATATAATTAAACTATTGTTGTATCTAAAGTAAATAAGGTTTGTAAAATTTTAAAGAATCTTCATTTACATTTAAATTAAAATGCAGAGCCCCTCGGACCGGTGGCCAGGACCCGTGCAGTGTGAGTGCCACTGAAAATCAGCTCACGTGCTGCCTTCGGCACACGTGCCATAGGTTGCCTACCCCTGATTTATACCCTTTAATCCAGCTGCTATCAAGCCAGTGCACGTCTGTTAGCTAACCTATATTCTTGGCAGCAAAGCTAGTATGAGCTTTCTCACACTGATTAGATATCAGTACAGGCTCTCTCACACTTCAAAAGCATACACTGCTATAATATACCTGCCCTATAAATTCAAAATGTAACTACTACATCAACCATCACTTTTTGGAATATCAAAACCAAGTAACTCTCTGTTCATTAAGTCAGAATTGAAATATCAAATGAACACAAAGATTATTGATACCCAGTTAATCCTACTGGATAAGGTGCAAGAAACTCCAGAGGGAATAATTATTGATTAGTCTGCCCATAGGGAAGATTTTCTTGCTAATTTAGTGGCTGCTTTATGCCCCGAAATGTAATAGTTTGTATCGTTCATTCATCCATCCATCCATCCAACAACAGAAATTCTCACCATCTGCATAAAAGTATTTTATGACTTCTGCTAAGCTCTTGAACTCAATGGCATCTCGTAGCAGTGAATTTTACAGGTCAGTGATGTGTTGTGTACAAAACTATTTCTTTTAATCAGTTTGAAATTTGCAACTTAATTTTCATTGACTGTTCACCTTGTTCTTGGATTGTGAGGAAAACTATAAAGAAACATTTACCTTTCTTTCTATTTTCCATGAATTATTTCCTGCAGCTCTGTTATTTATTATTTACCTGTTCTCTAAACTAACGGTCTCAATCTGTTCAATCTCCCTTCATGTGGAACTTTCTTGATGCCTCTAATCTTCTTTCTTCTCTCTGAACTCCTATTTCCACTATATCTTTCTGAGATAGGGTAGTCAGACAAGAGCATACTATGCCAGGTGAGGTTGTGCCATTTATTATAAAATGGTATTATATGTTCTGTATTAGTGTCTCCCATTCTTTATGTTTTATTACATTATGTTTAATTTCTGGTTACTGCTGCACACACAGAGAGATTTTCACAATGATGAGCAGGTCTTTATCTCAAATCCTTGTAGTTCATTTAGAACTCAGCAATGTGTATGAGAAGTTCAAATTATTCCTTTCAGTGTGTTTTGACTTTAGCATAAAGTGACATATTTACAGAACAAGTAGTGTTATGAAGTCAAAACACCAATACCCACTAAAGTCAATGAACACTGAAAGTTGATTTAAATTGGTGTTGGGTCAGACCTGTAGGGAGTTATGATATTTCCAAAACCTTCTGCCAGAGCTGTTTGAAATTTTCCAAATTTTGACTGGAAAAAAAAAACCAACCAAATAAACAAAAATAAAAAACAAAACAAAACCTCAAACAAGATAATTTTCTTTAAAAAAAGAGAGAATTATTATTCTTCACTTCTTCAGATACAATTAGAGTTCACTTAGCAGGTAGACAAATTTCCACCTGCTTTAAAACCATGATGAAAATGGAAAATATTTATTTATTTATTTATGACAATCTTTTTACACAGCTGTAAGCCACATTCTACATAAAGTTCAAATTTCTTCCTTTACTGCAAAATAGTTCAACGATGATCAACATGGAAAGAGTTGGTGACCTAAACACACTTACTAGTGGACATATGTCTGCATCACAAGACTAGGATCCACTACTGACATCAATGGGAACCATTGTTTAACATTTAATCAGTGAAACAAAGGAATAAATGATTATGGTGAATTAATTTACCGTCTTCCCATCCCTGCAGATTTTCACCCTTGAGGCATGTTGGAAGGATAATGTGAAGAGCCTTGTACTGCCACTGGCCATGTATGCCGTATCTGTTCTGTGGCTAATATTTCTATTTCTGTTCCAGTAGTGTCTAAATGCCTGAACTGAGTCAGGGTCCCATTGTCCAAGGTTCTGTACAAATTCATAGTCAAAGACCATCTTCCCCAAAAACTTTATAATCTAAATAGACAAGACAGACACAGGGTAGTAGGGAAAAGGAAACACAGAGAGGTGAACTTACTACCCAAGGACATACAGCAAGACAGTAGCAGAGACAATAACTAGAAGCTAGGTCTCCTGTGCTCTGGTCCACTGCTCTATCCACTGGATCACATTGCCTCTCAGGTAATTGTAAAAATTCACTCTGGGATTTTCAAAGGAGCCTAAGAGAGTTAAGTGTATAAAGCCTAAACTCCTTTGAAAATCTCAGCCAGCCACTATGTAGCACCTTTTACATGAGTGCCAAAAATTCTCTTATTTTTCTTGAGAAAATATAAATATATTCTAGTGACTAGGATATTGCTTGCAACCTCTAATGATATTTACATTGACATTATTTAGGGATCGATCCAAAGATCATTGAAGTCAATAGACATATTTCTATTGACTTCACTGGGCTTTGACCAGGCCCTTAGAATAAACTGCAAGTAGAAACAAGCAAGTGATCAAAATAGAAATAAATCCAAGGAGAAAACATACTGTCTAATGAAATCAAAACCACACACTGTCAGCCTCTCACACTGATGTAAATGGGGAATCATTTTACTGAAGTTAATGAAGATAACCAGTGTAAACCTAGTGTAAGTGAACCTGGCCCAGAGCCAAATGTCCATTAACTTCTCCAATGAAAGTATTTACTGTTATATTACATTTGGCTTCATCTTTTTCCTCAAATTATTGACAGTCACGAGGAGTCAAAACAAAGATATTTTGTATTCAAAAGAAATGGTGCAAAGAGTAACATATTTCTCTCCTGGCTGATCTAGTCATTCTTGTTAAGACCAGGAAAGACACAAAAGAGAAAGCGGTTTGGAGTCACGCTGTGCATACTAAATCAAGATCACACTTTTCCATCTGACATAAGAAACAAAACACCTCTCTGGCTGGGCCTGATCACTATCCCACTTACAATGATTTTATACCAGTAAAATTTGACTGCAGCTATTTCAATGAAGTTATTCCAGATCTACACTGAAGCAAATAAAATTAGAAGTTGCCTGTCCCCAGTCCCCACCCCCTCTCTCCGTGTCCGGTATCAGCAATGCAAAAATCAATAGTTAATATTTTCAGCAACAGGAAAGAGAAAGGGTGAGCATATGGAAAGGCAGCAGAACCGTGGCAAGGTCATTCTCTCAGTCTGCCAAACATGCACAAACACTTGCCAACAGGGAGTGCAGGGAACAATTTTGGATTCTGCCAGTCTGTTGTGCTAATTGACCACAGAGTATGTCAACACATGCAGCCCATTCTGTGCTATAAATACACACACACCTGGATTCTGCCACCGTACCAACTGGCTGCTTAAACCCATTGTCAATAGGACTGTTGACACTGCAGGCTAAGCTATTAAATTCAGTTATGTTTGTAATCCCGTAATGGTTGGTTGACCTTCATAAACAAACGCACAACTAGTCTTTGTTTCAAATGAGACATTTCCTGACTATAACATCTGCTGTTCTAAACTCATGGTTCAAACCACAGCCACTATTTTTAGTGAGGACCAAATAAGCCTCTTTTGGTGACAGCATGCCAGGGGCTTGGCACTCAGATTCTCAACTGGTTTCAAATTGTGATGTCAGCATTAACACTGGGCTCCTTTCGTAGTTCTCCACTTCCTTCCTTCTCCACAAGACAGTTCAGTTCTGCCCAGGCACTGCCACAAGAGGAAGAAGCACTGCAACCACTGGCCACCTCTTTCATGATTAGCAAATTCTCATCACCCTGATTTTGTCTTACACTACATATACACCACAACTGGGGGGTGTGATTTGCAGCTCATGCAGGCATATCCGTACTGTCTAAAAGTAGCTGTGAGGAAGTAGCAGTGCGGACTTCAGTGTGGGCTGTACAAATCCACTTGGTCCCCCAAGTGTGGACTGTCATTGCTGGCCTGTGCTGAAGCCCACACTACCGGATCCTCTCTGCTATTTTTAGAATGCTAACTAGATAAAAGCTAGTGAGATACCTCTACAGCAGGGCAAATTACCCCCACTGTGGTCTTAGTGTTTGATTAATGTAAAGCGAGTTTTTACCTACTAATCTACATTGCCAGACAAAGTTTAAATTCTCTTTGTGTTTTTTAGGATGAAGAAGAGGAAGAATGGTCCAGTTTTTATGGTGTTAACCTGGACTCCGTGCTCCACCACTGACTTCCTGTGTGACCCTGGACAAGTCACTCAGTCACTCCTCTCTGTGCTTCAGTTCCCTGCTATATGGATAATAGCACATCCCCACCACGCTGGCCTGTTGTGGGGATAAAAGCATTAAAGACTGTGAGGTGATCAGAGGCTCCAGTAGCAAGGGCCATATACATGCCATTGAGGTATGTGCCAAGGGCTAACAGTGACAGCTGGAAAGGAGGTGAAAGCCATCAGTGAAGTCCTTGTACCAGCATCTCAGAAAGTGGCTGTATTTCCAAATTTGTAGTCTGAAGATTTTAATCTTAACTGACAGAATGATTCATATTAAAAACATTATCTCAGCTAGGTTGACTTGTTCTGCACTGAAATTGTCAAATTAATTCTCTAATGGCCTTAGAACATATAGCTGTTATGCTTGTGCTTATCGAACCAGTGTGCTATGCTAGTGGGAAAGAATGCCACCAATGAATACGATAAGTAGCAATGACACAACGATCTAATTTTTTTCCTAAGTGATTATTCTTAACATGTAAATAATGAGATAGAGTCTCAGATGGTATAAATGGGCACATCACTGTTTACTGGCTCAAAATGCTGAAAACACTTGATTCTGGTGACACTGGTGAGAATTCATTCACTTTGGGTGGTATTATAAATATCTACACCTGTGGTTCCCAAACTTGTTCTGCAGCTTGTGCGGGGAAAGCCCCTGGTGGGCCGAGCCAGTTTGTTTATCTGCCGAGTCTGCAGGTTCGGCCGATCGCGGCTCCCAGTGGCCGCGGTTCGCTGCTCCAGGCCAATGGGAGCTGCTGGAAGCGGCAGCCAGTACGTCCCTTGGCCCGCGCTGCTTCCAGCAGCTCCCATTGGACCAAAGCAGTGAACCGCGGCCACTGGGAGCCACAATCAGCTGAACCTGCAGACGCAGCAGGTAAACAAACCGGGCCAGCCCGTCAGGGGCTTTCCCTGCACAAGCGGTGGAACAAGTTTGGGAACCACTGATCTACCCAGATCTTTTGCCTAGCAGTAACGATACAGGCTAATAGAGTGTTTCATCCAGATAATTCTTGATTAGAATGATTGTGTGTACATAGGTGCTGGAACTAGAGGTGCTTGGGGTGCTACCGCACCCCCTGTCTTGAAGTGGCTTCCATCATATACAGGGTTTACAGTTTGGTTAATTGGCTTTCAGCACCCCCACTACCACCACCAGCTCCTTTATGTTTTGAGCTGCATGTTATAAAACTCACTATCACTGTATCTAATATGAGGAAATTAGGAGAGCTAAAGAGGCAGTATAGCCTAATGGATAGAGCACCGGCTGGGACTCAGGACACTGGAATTCGATTCTCGGCTTGGCCAATGGCCTGCTGGGTAATTGTGGGAAAATCATATCACCTCCCTTTGCCTCAATTTCCCAATCTGTAAAATGGGGATAAATAATATTTACCTCCTTTATAAAGTACTAGTGTAAGACCTAGGAGGTATTATTATTATTCCTGGTTGTCCCACAGACTTGCTTTGTGAATGTGTGTAAGTCACATAAATAAAAATTTGCAAACCTGGATGCCCAAAGTTAAGTCATTACAGCATGAATTTCAGAGGTGTGGAGCACCTATATTTTCTAATAAAATCAGTAGTATCTTGAGGAAGATCTCTGAAAATTAGGCCACTTTTAGACAGCTGCCCAAGTATGGCAGCTAGGGTTGCCAATTTTGGTCGGATGTATTCCTGGAGATTTCATCACATGACATAATCAAATTGGCAGCTAAATTTGAAAATGCTGGTCTTAATCTCTCCGTATCTCACCCTCCCCATTTGAAACATGATGATCTGGTGAGGCTTACTTCATTAATCTCTAAAATTCTTCTACCTGTATCCTCAGAGGTACATAGGTGCAAATAATTAGATTATTAAGTATTACACCTTCTGTTGGTATCTCCTTCCAACTGAAATCAGTTTGTTATTTTTACACATGTATTCTCCCAAGTTTCTCACATTTCAATTGGGCATTTGGATATATATTTGAATATAAATCCTTGTCTGCCTCTAATTTATCTAAATAATTCTTCAACTAGCCATCACCTGAATTTTTACTTTGGTGCTTTCCTGAGTCAGATCCAACTCTAACATCACCCCGTTGGCTCATCTCTAGTCTATATGGGATGTGGGAGATGCAAGCTTTCCTTAGCTCTTGATGCTGAATAGTTATCTAAATATCTTTATATTAATTTTAACAAACTTTTTTTTAAATCAAGAAGGTGAACAGTCATGACAATTAAAAATGCCTCTGCTTTCAAAAGCCTGTGCAGTGGTTTGCATTCTCAGGCATGTTGTTGAGTCATGTTGATTGAGAATGGGTGAAAAAACAGAGCCAGCCTATTAGCCGACTTTGTTGGTTGCTATTTACATTAATGGAAATGCCTTGGTACATGCCCATTAAGAATGATCAGAAGGTGAAAAGTGCTTCCTCTGCTTCTTATCTCTGGCAATTTGAAAAATGAAATGTCCACAGACAGGTGTTTTAGCCTTCACAGTCTCCAAATGAAAATGCTTTCATACAAGGGAGAAAGTTCTATCTGGAACATACTCAGGAATCTGACCATCACACTCCATGGTCGGTGCAGATGGAGCCCTTCTGAAGGCTGGCATAAAACAGGTGCCCTGGCATGGATAGTATTTATCACTGACAGCAGCAGCTACATTCCTGCTGCTACAAGCAGCAAATAGCTTCCTGACATTGCACGAAGGCAACGAAGGAAATGCAGGAGGGAACACAGTTGGTTTTCTAAAGATCTGGTTTGTTTTGTGTTTTCTGCACAATTTGTTTATTTAAAGCAGCTGGCATCGTGTGACTTTATGGATACAAGACAAAAATATTGCTAAAATTTATATTACAGTTATGCCTGAAGGTCCCAGCTAAGCAAGACCCCTTCTGCAAGGTGCCACAGTAAATACTCCTCAGGAAGACAAAAGTATCATCATTATCCCCAGTCTTCATATGTATAACAGAGGTACAAAGCAGTTAAGTGACTTGCCCAAGATCATACAGGAATAGCCAGGGACCGAATCCAGATTTCCTGAGTTCCAGCCCACTGCCTTAATCACCAGATAAGTCTTCCTTCCTTGGAAAGCATTTGAATTTATGAAACCACTTGCCCTGATTTACTGGGAAAGTGTTGCAGCATAACTCTCCCCACTACAAAGAATTGAAACCCTGACAAAGAAAGACAACAGGCCTGCGTTAGACTGAACACACCGACCTAGGCGCTGCTGCAATAGAAATGCTTTAAAAAAATGAAGCACAGGGTTGGGGTTTTGTAGCACACATTTCAGCTTTGCTGCAGCGAAAATGAATGGTGGTGAAGAACTGTTTGAGGATGTAAAACAAGGATGCTGCCATTGAGAAAACATCTGATACCTGTCAGCTGTCTTTTAGATAACAGTAAATGGCTGATAAAGAACTCAAATGATTTCATTTGTGCTTCTTGGTTTGCTGAGTGTCCAGTTTTTATAAGTCTACAACTCCATTTAGACAAAGGGGCCAGATTCTGACGTGCCTTAGACCTTGTGCATTTCCTGTCAACTGTAGTGATAGGCTTTAAGACAGGGCTCAGTTTGGACCAAAATCTTCAATAGTAGGCTGACTAGTTAACCAGTTCTGATAGTTAATATTCAGAACTGACTATAATGGGGTTTTTAATTAGTGGGGCACATAGTCTACCATCTGTTTGCAAGAGTCTTACTTATCATTTAGACCTAAACTGCCCTTACATTTCCATACTGCTTGCTCTGGTCATTCACATTTTTAGCTTATTTCAGAAAATACGTCACAGAATCATAGAATATCAGGGTGGGAAGAGACCTCAGGAGGTCATCTAGTCCAACCCCCTGCTCAAAGCAGGACCAACACCAACTAAATCACCCCAGCCAAGGCTATTTCAAGCTGAGCCTTAAAAACCTCTAAGGAAGGAGATTCCATCACCTCCCTAGGTAACCCATTCCAGTGCTTCACCACCCTCCTAGTGAAATAGTGTTTCCTAATATCCAACCTAGACCTCCCGCACTGCAACTTGAGAAATTGTTTCTTGTTCTTTCATCTGCCACCACTGATAACAGCCTAGCTCCATCCTCTTTGGACCCGCCCCCTTTCAGGTAGTTGAAGGCTGCTATCAAATCCTCCCTCACTCTTCTCTTCTGCAGACTAACCAAGTCCAGCCCCGCAGCCTCTCCTCATAAGTCATGTGTCCCAGCCCCCTGACCATTTTCATTCTCCTCCACTGGACTCTCTCCAATTTGTCCACATCCTTGCTGTAGTGGGGGGACCAAAACTGGATGCAATACTCCAGATGTGGCCTCACCAGTTCCAAATAGATTGGAATAATCACTTCCCTCGATCTGCTGGCAATGCTCCTACTAATGCAGCCCAATATGCCGTTAGCGTTCTTGGCAACAAGAGCATACTGCTGACACATATCCAGCTTCTCATCCACTGTAATCCACAGGTCCTTTTCTGCAGAACTGCTGCTTAGCCAGTCAGTCCCCATCCTGTAGCGGTGCATGGGATTCTTTCGTCCTCAATGCAGGACTCTGCACTTGTCCTTGTTGAATCTCATCAGATTTCTTTTGACCCAATCCCCCAATTTGTCTAGGTCACTCTGGACCCTATCCCTACCCTCCAGCGTATCTACTTCTCCCCCCAGTTTAGTGTCAACTGCGAACTTGCTGAGGGTGCAATCCATCCCATCATCCAGATCATTAATAAAGATGTTGAACAAAACCAGCCCTAGGACCAACCCCTGGGGTACTCCGCTTGATACCAGCTGCCAACTAGACATCGAGCCGTTGATCACTACTCGTTGAGCCCAACAAACTAGCCATCTTTCTATCCACCTTACCGTCCATTCATCCAATCCATACTTTTTTAGCTTGCTGGCAAGAATACTGTGGAAGACCATATGAAAAGCTTTGCTAAGTCAAGATATATCAAGTCCACTGCTTTCCCCATATCCACAGAGCCAGTTATTTCTTCATAGAAGGCAAGCAGGTTGATCAGACATGACTTGCCCTTGGTGAATCCATATTGACTGTCCCTTCCTCTCCTCCAGGTGCTTCAAAGTGGTTTCCTTGAGGACCTATTCCATGATTTTTCCAGGGACTGAGGTACATAGTACCTTGTTGTTCTGCTGAACTGGGATTTGGATAATTGTTGTAATAATATTACCTATTTCTGACACTTCAGATTTAATGTAACTTGTGAGTTGGGTTACCTGCAAAAAGTCAGAACAGATCCCGAGGTTTAAACCTACAGACCAGCTGATCTGGCACTTAATGTGATTCCAACAGATAGCTATTATCTTTTTTTTCCCACAGCTTTCTCCTTATGCCATGATATTTTATTAAGCTCATCCTTACAATTTTGCACAGTGAGTTTGCATTATTTTACCTGGAATATAAACTGAGTGCAGTTATCAGAAGGGCATGTTTTCCTTTGAAATCCAGGACATTCAGGCTATATTTTCTAACAGAGCAGTGCAACAGTTACTTCCAATGAAGAGTGCTGTGTTTGGGCGGGCAATCTTTAAACAAAGATTTCTGCAATTCCTTCCTTCCTTCAAACAGCCTTTATCCTGCTGCATGTGTGTTTCACTGAACAGTAGCAAACAGTTTACTCCCTGGAGATTTTATGAATTCATTTACTATAGTACGTCTCTTGCTTGGCAAGTGGAATTTCACATTATGCAAAGCACTGACATGCAATAGTTTGATGCAATGCAGATTTATTCATTAAATTTAATTATGTGTTCCACAGGTAAGAAGCCTTGCATTTCACCATTTGCTAGCTCTTTTTGGAGCCCTGAATGCTACATCAGATATTCATTAATATGAAAGGAGATTCACTGGATGAGCATTAGAAGCTGGCGAGATTTCAAAAAGATCATTTTTGGTTTTCTCCTGCAGGCATTTTGTTGAGTAGGCATGACTGGACTGAAGAGTGGAGAGCATCCACCAGTCTGCAACATGCAAATTTCATTGTTTCTCTGTTTAACCCATTTGCTTCTACTTGCAAAGCTCCAGCTCTGTAAAAGTTCTTTGATTTTGTAACCATGGTATGCAAATTAGCAGCAAAAATAAACCTGGCACCCTAAAGGGGGCAGGAACAGGTGGGAAATAGGGCTCTGCTCCCTGCCCACCCCACACAGGTATTGATCAACACAGCTGGCTTGCCACGTACGAGGATCATGTTGCACATCTTGTGCCTCTACTCCCATGCTCCCTCCAAGTGCACCGCTGAGCTCTCTGAGGCAAATTGGCCTTGGGACAGAGCAGCTTCTCAATGCCCCTAATGCAGGGCTGTACCTAACATGCACTAACTAATGCCAAACAATGTTAATTAAAACAAGTGAGGTACTGTATTAGTGCTTCCCACTAGATAGGCTTGAAAACCAGAAAACAATTTCACTACATGTTGCCAAATAGAACCAGAGATTTTAAGCATGGGCGGTGGGTAAAACTTTCCCTGGGGAGGGTGAGCTCCTTGTCCTGCCTCTTCTACCCACAGCCCCGCCCACACTCCGCCCCTTCTCTGCCACAGGCACCGCACCCACCCACTGCTGACTCACCACTCGCCTCTTCAACTCCTAAAGATCCCCCTCCGCTTACCTCCTCCCCCGCCCTCCTGCTGCTCACTCACCTGCTGCTTGCCTCTTCACCCCCCACCAGACCCTTTCCCCGCCCGCCATGAGACCCCCCCACCACCACCTGTGGTGCAGCTGGCTTGTGGCTCACCTCCTCACTTGCTGCTGCATCCCACTCCTCCCCCCATCACGCCCTTTCCCCTTTTCACCTTAAAGCACTAATAATATTCCCCAATATTCCCCTTGGGAACTACACAGGCAACAGGTATCAGGCTCAATTGCCAGATAGATTCTCCTCTGTGTAGCAGAGAGTTCGGTGTATGCTGCATAGAGAGAGACAAAAAGCCAGGCTACCTGCACCAACCTGAAGCCTAATCATAGAATCATAGAATATCAGGGTGGGAAGAGACCTCAGGAGGTCATCTAGTCCAACCCCCTGCTCAAAGCAGGACAAACCCCAACTAAATGATCCCAGCCAGGGCTTTGTCAAGCCAGGCCTTAAAAACCTCTAAGGATGGAGATTCCACCACCGACCTGGGTAACCCATTCCAGTGCTTCACCATCCTCCTAGTGAAATAGTGTTTCCTAATATCCAACCCTCCATTGCAACTTGAGACCATTGCTCCTTGTTCGGTCATCTGTCACCACTGATAACAGCCTAGCTCCATCCTCTTTGGAACCCCCTTCAAGTAGTTGAAGGCTGCTATCACATCCCCCCTCACTCTTCTCTTCTACAGACTAAACAAGCCCAGTTCCCTCAGCCGCTCCTCATAAGTCATGTGCCCCAGCCCCCTGACCATTTTCGTTGCCCTCTGCTGGACTCTCTCCAATTTGTCCACATCCTTTCTGTAGTGGGAGGACCAAAACTGGATGCAATACTCCAGATGTGGTCTCACCAGTGCAGAACAGAGGGGAATAATCACTTCCCTCGATCTGCTGGCAATGCTCCTACTAATACAGCCCAATATGCCATTAGCCTTGTTGGCAGCAAGGGCACACTGCTGACTAATATCCAGCTTTTCATCCACTGTAATCCCCAGGTTCTTTTCTGCAGAACTGCTGCTTAGCCAGTCAGTCCCCAGCCTGTAGCGGTGCATGGGATTCTTTCATCCTATTTTTAACCCCAATAACATATTTTCCTACAATATAAAAGCCAGCTGAATGTGGCCAAAGGCTTCCTTGGCCTTGGCAAATGCCTGTTAAATGGCTTCATTACCGCTTTAATGGTTCTTTAACAGTTTCAGTGATCTCTGCTACTAGGTCTCTGGAAGGCCTTTTTACTGTGTAAAGTTACTCAGGGATCCTCTCTGCTTGCCTCCTCACTCCCCTCATCTTCCACTGACTCTCTACTCACATTCTCACACACACACCCTGCACATCATGGAAGGAAGGTGTGGGGGGCATGAGAGAAGAGGTGGCCAGTAGCTACGGGGACCTCCAAGGGGTAAGTGGAAGGAGTGGAAGAGAGGAGAAGAGAAAAGAAAGATTCCCCCCAGGCAGCAGCAGCAAGCTGTGGGAGCCTTGGGGAAGGGTCAGAGCAGGGAGGGGAAGAGGCAGGAGTGGGGGGGCACCATGGTCCAGGTGTCAGGCGGCAGGGATGGCTGTGCTAGGGGCAGCAATGCCTCCCCTTGCCTATTATACCCGCCACCCATGATTTTAAGGCCAAAAAGAACAAACAGATCATCTAGTCTGATCACCTGTATAACACAGGCCAAGAAATTTCACCCAGTTACCCCTACATTGAGACCAATAAGTTGTGCTTAACTAAAGAATATCTTCCAGAGATGTATCCAGTCTTGATCTGAAGATATCAAGAAATGGCAACTCTACCACTTCCCTTAGCAGATTAACCATCAGAATAACCACCCTCACTGTTAAAAATGCATGCCTCATTTGTGTACTGAATTGAAAATGTCAAAAATCATTTATATTGTACAGGGTTTAAATAGACCAACATACGATTTTTCATAACAATGTTTACAATAGTTTAAAACAAAATTTTAACTGAAATGTTACCGATCTTTTTATCAAAATAATTACTGAGGGTTTTTTGTTTCACAAAAGCCAGATTTTCGGTAAATAAAAAAGTCAACAATGATTGTGGAAGTGATGTCAATTTAAAAAAAAATCTATAAAAATATCTTGGAAAGTTTCCTTGTAAATGGATCATTTCTATATTTTTCTCAATAATTTTACAATTTTTCACAAAAAGTTTTGTTTTCTAAAAAAAAACAGGCCTATTTTATGGGAAATTTTTATGAAAAACGTCATTGACCAGCTCTACTTCTCACAGCTTTCCCTGAGACATTCAACATCCTGCCCCCTTCATAGTGTCCCTCTCAGTAGAGACCAGACCAGACGTGGTTGTTGTAAATAGAGCTGGGAGACTAACTGATTTTTCAGTTTAGTGGCAGTACCTGAACCGAAGACAAATTTTGTTTTGCTAGAACCACTTCTGATTTTTTTCCAGCATCTAAATAAATTAGTTCCAAAGTGGGAATTTGAACCTATATAAGTGCCCTCCCGACTGGGTTAAATACTGTAATGGACAGATAAAGGAGGTAGGGTATTGGAGGGCAGGAACAGGGGGGACACGACCCCACCCTGAATTTCCCAACACCCCCTCCCCCCAGTTACATGCATTGTTGCTAATTTAATTGTTGGTTGGAAATTTGAATTGAAATTGAAACATTAATACATACTTTAAAAGCATATACAGTATATGAAAAAAATACTTGTACCTGAGAAAGCATAATGGGTTTGAAAAGTATGAACAAAGACTAGCTTCCTCATATGGCTGTTATCTACGATCATGTTGGTACATTTATTTCGGCTATATTGGTCTACCTATTAATTTCAAATTATGATTTGTAATCAAGGTCTACCCTGACAGCTAGTTATGAGTCAATGTTGGGTGGACTTGACACCTACTCTGCCTAGGTATTCAGCAGACAGAGCTGTGCTGCCCAAATGATCAATTTTGGTGGTGCTGGGTTACAAATCACTTTAGTATAACCTGTGTATTATACAATTCTTTTAACATTAACTTTAATAAACATTTTAAATTTAAATGTGGGGGTCATGAAATCTTGTTATCCTTATTGTATGAATAAAGGGCAGCAGAACTGTGCTTAGCCTGCCTGAATAAGGGGGTCTCAGTCAGTGCTTAATTTGTGCTGAAATCACTGAGATCTGGGTGAAACCTCGGGAGACCAACTCACAGAGGTCACAGTGGCAGGTGTCAGCAGAAGGTGACACTGCAGGGCCATTGGTGATGGAGAGGTAGAGTGAACCGTGGCACGACAAACAACAGCGGATAGAACATTTGTTTGTTGGACTATGTTTTAGTGACTTCACTCCAGAATGCTACATTTGTGACAGGCCAAGATTTTTTAAATGCATTATTTGCCAAGGTCGTTATCTCACATCATCGCTATCTCAAGAGGTCATTATCGTGGGGAGTTTCTGTACTAAACTTTTTTTATTATTATAATTAATTTTTATGTAAGAATGGCCTTATTGGGTCAGACCAATGGTCCATCTATATCAGTATCCTGTCTTCCAACAGGTTGCTTCAGAGGGAATGAACAGAACAGGGAATCATTGAGTGATCCATCCCCTGTCGTACAATCCCAGATACTGGTAAACAGAGGCTATGGACACTCAGAGCATGGGGTTGCATCCCTGCCCATTCTGGCTAATAGCCATTGATGGACTTATCCTCCATGAACTTACCTAGTTCTTTTTTTAACCCTGTGTGATGGGGCAAGGCCAGATGCTATAGTAAAGTAGTGGGAGACAGATATATTAGCCATAGGCTAAACAAATCCCTGTTACTAGGATAAGCATATGGCAGCTGTTCCAGGTCAATTAAGACATCTAGGGCCAATTAAGATCTTCCCAGAAGGCAGGGAGGACAGCTAGGTTGATTGGGACACCTGAAGCCAGTCAGGGGGGGCTGGCTGAAACTAGTTAAAAGCCTCCCAGTTAGTCAGGTGGGGGCACGTGTCAGGAGTTGTAGGAGGAAGCCACGCTGTTGGAAAGCTGAGCAGTACAAACCATATCAGGCACAAGGAAGGAGGCCCTGAGGTAAGGGTGAAGTGGATATTGAGGAAGTGGGTGCTGCTGTGGGGAAGTAGCCCAAGGAATTGTATGCGTCCTGTTTCTAAAATGTCAGCTACCATAGCTGATATTATTAGGGTTCCTGAGCTGGAGCCCAGAGTAGAGGGCGGGCCCGGGCTCCCCCCTTCACCCACTGATTAATCACTGAGACTGGGAGACAACAGAGACTGTGCGAGGGAGAGTAGCTTCTCCTCACCTCACTTGCTGGTTTATGATGAAAATGGCTCAGTAGGCTGTGACCCTTGCCTCTAGAAAGAGAAGGCTATGAGAAGGGTCAAGTGAGCCTCTAAGGCTAGTGAAATCCACCAGGAAACATGGGACCCACGGAGACAAGGACAGAGCTTTGTCACACCTGTTATAATTGTGGCCTTCACAACACCCCGGGCAAAAAGTTCCATTGGTGACTGTGCATTGTGTAAAGAAATACTTCATTTTGTTCATTTTAAACCTGCTGCCTATTAATTTCATTGGGTGACCCCTGGTTCTTGTGTTAAGTGAAGGCGTAAATAGCACTTCCTTATTAATTTTCTCCACACCAGTCAAGATTTTATATCATATCCCCTCTTAGTCAGCCCTTTTCCAAGCTGAAAAGTCCCAGTCTTTTTAATCTCTCCTCATATGGAATCTGTTCCACACCCCTAATCATTTTTGTTGCCCTTCTCTGTACATTTTCCAGTTCCAATATATCATTTTTGAGATGGGGTGACTAAAACTGCATGCTGTATTCAAGATGTGGGCATATCATGGATTTATATAGTAAAAGTGGAGGAGCTTGGTTTGCCAGAATGATCACCTAACCAATACTGAAAACCTATATGAAAAGGCTGCAAAACACCATGCCTCTGGACTGCATCAACATGCAGAAAGCCTTATAAGCCAGTCACTGTCAAAGCCAATTTTAGAAGAATTTAATGAGGCTTAATGTTGGAGACAAAACTCATTTTGTGTAAACCAACATGGCTGTTGCATCATACTTTCTATTTAAGCAAGATATAACACACACTACAAACTTGGGTCATTAAAGAATGTCATCCAGGCATCTTCTACAACAGTAGTAGATCTTTGTTCAGGAATAGAAGCCACCCTTGGATCAATCAGACAGATATCCATTGAAAACGTACTGGAAGAAGCAAAGACTTCAGTCCAGAAGTTGACTAATGAAGGTACTTATATGAAGAGGACAAGAAGTGTTTGTTAAGTTTGTTAAGTTTGTTAAAAAAAGTACACAAACTTGATTCTTACAAATCTACAATAGCGATTTCTGGATTCCTCTCAACCTCCATATAGCTTTTTCAGATCCTGTCTTATAAAACACCTACAGTTGAGTGGAGTGAGGCACTACAAGCAATGGGGCTGCTATGTGATCAGGACAGAATAGAGAAATTTGCACACAGCATGGAATATCACATGATGAAAGAATGAAGCTTTAACTTCTTTATCATCACTAGTGGTTTGACCCAATCTTTGTGCTATGTTTCTTGGGATGAAAGAAGTAGAAATTCATCTCTTGCTACTCCCAGTCACAATAGCTACAGCAGAGCGTTCTTTTTCCTCATTTAATAGAATTTTGAGCTCTGAAAGAAGTTGCCTTCTGCCTGATCATGAGCATCACTGGAAGTAATGGACAAACAAGAAGACACCAAAAAGTTGTGCAAAATTACAAGAAACTAAGAAGGATGTAGTTGCAGTGCTTCATAGTAGGCTTGAGTAGCCAGCTTTAATTTCTGTGATGACTTTAAAAAATGAGTTAAATCTAATAAAATGGTCATGAAACATTTTTCAGTTTTTACTATGGTGCCATACAGTCCACCTTCACCCTCATGGTCTCAACCTTTGTCGGTCCTATTTCCCCTCCCCTCCCCCCGTATATTAGAACACACACACACCCATTTCAATTCCTGGGGAAAATACTGGAATGCGCACAGTGTCCACCTAAATCTTAGTCCAGATTAAATTAATCATGGAATGGATTACTGCATACACTATAAGAAGCATATTCATTCCAGACAGGAACACAAGTCCAACATTTTCCTCTGGACAACATGTTATGATGTTGTTAGCAGAATGGTTTTCTCTCCTGTCGTTACCCACTATTGGGAAAGTAGGAGGTTAGCAGAAGGCCAATAAATGTTTGGGCCTTTTCAAGTGAGCTAAAGTCAGTCTTGTTTGCTAGAATTTGAATCTCTGGTGCATACAGTTCACTAAAGTCCTGGAGGGAATAACTGGTCTGACTGCTGGTTAAAAAGAAAATATGATGGAACAGCTTTGTACCTTAAATACATAGACAAATCCTCTAACAGGACAAGAAAACCTCTTATGTTTTCACAGGTGCGTAATCAGATAAAGAGGAGACAAGTGGAAATACAAAAGGCTTAATATCAGACACAAGAAATACTTTGCTATATTATCCAAAATACTCCATTTCCAGTTAGATTTGGTGGTTTGTTAGATGATTAAAAATCCAATAGATTTAATGTTATGAAAACTGAGAATAAGACAAACTATAGGCATTTCCAGTACGGAGAATTTCAGATCTATCAATGATGGAAAGAGACGGAATAATAGCCCCATGTCATTTGCATGCATTAAACCAATAGCTTTGGAACAAACATCAGGAAAATTATTAATGTTTAGTAGGAAAACAAGTACAATGTATAATACAATAGCAAGAGATTAGGGCCAAGAATCATGCTCATGGAATTCCAAGAGTAATACACAGTAGCTCAAATTCACTTCCTAGGATTATGACTGTCTGATAATGATAAGAAAGTGCATTGTGAATTATTATTAAGCATGGTAAGAGAAAAATGTCTAATTTCTTAATGCAAAAATAATACATAAATAAATAATAACATTGTTTTCCTATGAAATGTGTCGTCAGCTTGGCTTTTTTCTAAGTATATCGGAAGAAAAATGAATTGTAGTGCACTTCTTGACAGTACAGTTATGCTATTCAATGGGAGAAGAAATGTCATGGATTATTTTGCTATTCTTTAACCTATCATTGTTGTCTCTTGTTTCTAGCTCCTCAATTTAGATGGGATGGTTCATGAGAGGAAAACTAATTCTAGGTTTTATGCAGATGTAACCCACACTTCTTCCCTGTATTACTTGGGAGCAGGCAACAATTACCTGAGTGCTCGGGTGTCTGAAGTTGTTGACGGTAAAGGAGATCCTGAGTGTCCCAGTGGTGATGTTCAATAGGTAGGATGCCTCTCTCCACCCATCTGCAGCTGTCATTTTACTTGTAATGGAAATTCATCTTGATGGTGTCTCCACCTGTACACACTCACTGGCATGTCTTGGGAGCCTCCAGGAATAAATCTGAGCGAATCTATTCAATGGGTCTGACTCAAAAGTACCAAATATGAACAATATACACCCACTATAAACTTAGAGTTAACACACCTTTATTTAACAATTTAAAAAAAAAACATGACATAACAGATTGAGATGAATTGAATTGTCAATACCATATTAAATTAGCAGGGGGCACTTCAATAAGTCAATTAATAAATGCAATTTACAGTAGTAAATGAAACTTAACCATCTTACATTTACACTGTCACCATTTATCCCAGCCGAGTGTCCACTCGTCTGAATTTCAGATTTCTAGACACCACTGTGGGTGTGCTTGAAGATCTTGAAGCTGGGGACAGTGCTCCTTTGGCCCAGCAAAACAGTCCGGCCAAGGTAACAAGGGGCAGAGCGATTCTAACTTGGGATCATTCCAAACTGCACATCCCCTCTGAAGATGGGAGTTGTTATAACCAGAGGTCAGTAACCCTGGATTCTGGTTAGATGATAAGATCACTTTGTCTTTTCTCAGACTCAGGGAAACCCCTTAATGTCTCTTCGCTGTCCGCCGTCCCTTGCAAGCACTTTCCCAAACAGCAAAGGCAGCAGTTACCCACACTGCCTGCACTGCAGCCCAACCTCAGTCAGTTCTGGGTACAGGAACAGTCTCTGCCCTGGCTTCAGTGAAGCCACCAGTAGCCTCTGAGGCCCCTTGCTTGGACAAAGACCCAGCAGACTCTCAGCAGCAGCTTCTGGCTTTCCAGTAGCTTAGCAGCAGTTCCTGGCTTGACAGAGCCCCACAAAGCAATTTTAGCTCCTCTGACCAGGATCTCAGCTCCCCTTCAAGATGGAGCCCACCGCATGCTCTCCCCACATCTTCTGGAAGTGGAAGGCGCTCTCTCTTCCCCAAGACATTATGGAAGTTTACGTCTCCAAGGCTGGATTTTCCCAACTGGAGCATTCCCAATTAAGTTCAGAGGCTGCTCTAGTAGAGGGTGCCTATACAGCTATGGGTTGCTATTCCATAACCTACACTCTCCCGGGTCAAAGGTAAGTGCTAACACAACAGAATATTGGGAGCGAGGTGGTGATTATGAAATCAATGCACATTAATTTGACTTATCACTAATAGGGCCAGATTCTGCCTGGTCCTACCATGGTTGTGCATTGAGTCTTCCTCAATGCCTGAAGTAAGGGCTGGCTTAATTGCAGGCAGGCACTCATGAGAGTGCAGAAGGGGATCCCTGCTTGCTCCTATGAGCAAACAGTGACCCAAAAAATATGGAAAAGAGGCAAAGCTTTGTCTCCATTGCCACACCTGGGGGAGTAAAGTGCATCCTCTGAAGGTGCACAGCAAAGGGGATGCTCCCTTTATAAACTGCCTAAGTTCAGAAGTCAGAATGCCTCCTGGTGCTCCCTTAGGGCGGTAGATCTCCCTTAGGGCAGGGTTCTGCTTCTCAAGTGTGATCTATCTCTTTGAGGTCTGTAAGCTGATGAGCATAAAAGGGGAGGTAACAACAACTAGGGTCTATGTGAGGATCTCTCTCTCACAGTATATTTTTTTCAAAGGAAATGTTTTCCCTCAACACCTGCACCATTGTTCCAGGTACTGGGTAAGTTGGATTACTACAGGTGAATGGTGAATTCAGTACTTACAATACATCACTCAGCTTTTGTGCTTTCATGTTACAGAGAGTCAGAGTCGGATTCTGATCTCACATCCGTTTTACATGAGGATCACTTCATTGATACCACACCTGGTTTGCACTAACATATGTGAGAGGAGACTCAGATCCACACTCCGCTGGGGTGCTCTAGGATGAACTGTCACTTGAGAATGGCAGAGGCCATTTTTCCCTGTTAAAATTTGTGCTGGAGCAGGCCTCATTCATGCCTTGGTTCAGTTTAAAGCTTTCACAGGTTGTTCACTTCCCAGCCTTTACATTGTCATTAATTTGAAATTCTCAGGACAGTCCAGATCATCAGGGATCTATCCTGTGTCTTACTAATGTCTTTGATCTGAATATAAAAGGGTCCTCCTGGGTTACTTTCAGTCCTCGCAACATAGCTTCAGAATATGAGCATGTTATTTTTTTGACAGTGCACTAATGATGACAATGAATCATGAGGTGAGGAAGTTAAGTCATAACAGAACCATAACATTTATACATTTACAGCAAGAACCCAAGGAAAATTATCTCATGGGAGGAAAATTAAACTAGAGAAGAAGTAATCTATGATGTATCAATGCTGGGAAAAGATCTGATTCTGGAATTCCTAGATTTGAGAAAAAGGTTGTTTTCATGACAACTGTAAAAATATTATCTCCCCCCCACACACCCCGCCTTAGATAATTACACTCCTAACCAGATAGTTACCCACTAGAATTCTGACAGTACAGTTTCAGTGCTCGGTTAAAACCTCAAAAGTCTGTATTACTCATAAATGATATGTATCATGTTATCATTGAATGTTCCCAATCCATTCATTTAATCTTTGAAAACTGTGACAGTCATCTGACATAGTCGGAGCATGTGCAAATGACTAGACGCCCAAGGCTGCGTGAGAAAGTATTGGCTAAATCCCAGAAGTTGTTTACAGTGAAAACACAGAAGTACTCCTTGAACAGCTAGCATTGTGTCTTGCACCACATGACAGCTCAATCAATACTGTTCCTTTTTTTCAAATTAATCTGCCACACTTATCTATCAGTTTAATGAATAAGGGTTTGTAAATTGGACTAATGTTTACGTTTCCAATAATAAAAGGGAGGTAAGTATGCTGTCTGAAGTAGAGACATCAGTTCAGAGGTATTTGGGACTATACATTGTGTCTGCTGTCATTGTGTATTAACCATTCATCTGCCTTTCACACCCTGGCATGTAAGAGACAAATTGGCCCTTATGTAGCCATGCTAGGAGCACAGATTCTGCCAACTCTCACACAACCTGTATTGCAACCCCTGCACTTGAGGGAGCCCAGGGGCTCCTACGAAGTTACTACCCTGTTGTGAGCAACTCACTGAAGGGGGGTACATTCTGCCCTCACCCCTTACACATTGGCCACCAATGTTTTAAAGGCATGTAGCATATTACTCCCTCCACCCTTCAAAACAACCAGGGAGATCTAGGAGATGTAGTTCCCAGAGGCCTTCCTTGGGGAGTGTCTCTGCATTGCCCCTTACAATGGGACGTGCCTGAGCGGCACAAGTAAGTCTTTGTGCTTGCAGTATCATACTAATAATAAGTTCATCACTTCCCAGTATCCAATGGGAAGACCCAGGGCCAAATTCCACTCTCTGTTGTATCAGTGGAACAATTCACACTGGTGTAAATGAGAACAGAATCTGGCCCCAGGTATTTCTGAAAGTTCTGGCAGGGCCTTTGGTGAACAACTCAGCTGTGGGACAGAGCAGATATCATTCACCAGTTCAAAGTGAGGTCCTGTACTTTCTTAGGCAGGCTGGGAAACCCTTCCCATTAATCCTGTGGCTTTCCCTGCTGCATTACTTGCTTTCCTTATGAATCTACGATCTAAAACAACAAAGGGGTTTCCAACGGTCTGAGGGATTTTCAATGCTCCAAGCACAGTCAGTTCCCATTACTCAAGTGAGAAAATGAGAAAAAAAATCTGATGTACAGAGTCTCTGGCCAGTGTTCAGGTTAATATTTATACACATTTTTACAAAATAACCAAAATTCATAATAGCAGGGGGGTTACTTCCCTTACCAAAAAAAGCACATTTTAAAGTAATTGTCCAAAGTACTATTATAAATTGCACTGCAACATATTGTAAGTTATTCTAATCTTTAGTGTTTCCACCATTGTCATAGAATGCTGTATACGTAGGAAAACCTTTGAAGAGTTGCAACATTGAGAAATAAATTGTGACTTGGACTACACACCTATGCAAAGGAATCCCCTTCCGCAGGCTACACAGACTGTAGGTCTGGATATATAAGCACATACTTAACAGCCAACAACTTGGGTGCCTCTGAATGAGGACCTCCAGCGCTGAATGGATGAGGTTCTACAGGTTGAGCAAAAGAGACAACCTCTTAGGCTGTGAATTGTAATGGATCCATGTGTTTCTGAATCATGATGCCTCTTGAGGCTAGCCCTGTGATCCTGAAGTTTATGCACCACCCCTTCTTCAGGGGTGTGACCAAAGTCACAATCTAGTTTTTCTTTATGTATCTGTTCTAAATGAAAATGAAAATGCTTCCTCCTAAATCCTGGTATGAAATGTGGTGAATCATGTCTGTCTCCTGCATGAGTGCCTTTTCCCCATTTCAGTACCGCACACTGACATCAATCTTTTATATTATTATTATTATTATTATTATTATTTATTATCTCTGAAAAGGAGTGTGACTTATGTAAACAACAGCCACAGAAAAATGAGGAACTACCGTAAGAGGTCCCAGCCATCATTCTGAACACTATTCTTTCATGTGGTTTCCTTTCTGTTTGTAAGCGCTTTGGGGTGAAATTCTGGCCCCACTGAAGTAAATGAGAATTTTGCTATTTACCTTTGATTTCTTATATGTTTGAAATGTGCCTAACAAACTGCAGGGTCTGGGATTTTGGTAGTTCCTTTCAGTGGACTCTTTCAACTTATTTAATATCTCTCACTGGTTTTACCGTGACATGGACGGAGTTGCTCCTGATTGACATTGTATGAGGCCAATACCAGGCTCTTTAAGTCACAGTGCATCAGATTCTTCCACTCTCGCTCTTCAGACAGCCCCATGAATTTCACTGGAACTACTTTTGGGACCAGCTATTACTTACCATGAGCATAGGGGCAGATTTTTGCACTTAGGGTATTTTCCAAAACAGAATGGTGTGGATTTAAAGCAAAACAGAGCAATTAATAAACCCTTTGGATACTGCAGAAGATAAAACAGGCAATAAAGTTACAGAAAAAAAATTCTGTTCAACAGGAATAGCATATTGCAGCCTGCCCGATAATATCCTTCAAACACTTGCCAAAACTAGATAAGAACAGCTGATCTGAGGGTGTCTGTAACAGAATCTTTTCCATATAAGTGTCTCTTATCATATGATGACTGCAAAGCACATGTCCTAAAACAATAACAAATATTCTTTCATAGTTCTAAGCAATCATTGTTCTTGAATCAGATGATAACTGATCTAAACATATTGAACCAAAGTGTTTCTTGGTCCCCCCCACATCGAGTGACTGTATTTTTATACAGTACCATGACTCCTATAAATACAGAATGCTATTAACATTAAGGTTATTGCCACAACTGACTAGAGGTTCATAGTTAAGGCTGAAATGTGGCTGCTTCTAGCACATGATGTGAGAGGAAAGGAAAGCACAACAGCAAGAACTCATGATAGAGTTAGTGCTCGGTCTTTCGTATTTTTTAAATATGATTTTTTGGAGTTCTGTATCTTCTTTAGATTATATTTCATTCTGAAAGACAAGTTTCCCATCCCCAGTAAGGAAACACACATGGAATGACAATTGGCAACATTTGTTTAAAAAACAACAGCCACAACAGCAACAAAACAGAACATTTTTTTATCCAGAGAAAAGCAAAAATAAGAAATAGACAAAAGATTCCAACCCAATGAATTGTCCTCTAACTGCCTACTCATCCACCTACCTACCCAGACAGACACCAAATATGTCCATGTTATTTATCACAAATGACTGTTTCCCAAATCAGGGTTCAAGCCATCAGAGAAATACAGCCAAATTAACTCTTGCTGTAATTTAAAGATAAATCAAAAGATACTCAGATACTATGGAGATGAATGCAGTGAACATAGATTATTAGATACTAAAATAAGTAGATGGATGAATATAAACAGAAAAGTAAACGGATATAAAACAGAACTTTAAATCCAAGAGCTTGAGTTGTCTGGGGCAGGAATAGTTTTTGTATTATGTTTGCGTAATGCCTTTTTCAATGAGGCCTTGGTCCCTAATTGAGGTCTTTTGGAGCTATGGCAATGGAAATAATAAGTATGAAACAGAGATAAAAATCAAAATAAATATAGATAGGAAGAAAGAGATGGAAATATATAAAGAGATTAGATTAGATTAGAATAGATTAGGAAGTGTTTTGCCTTTATAGGCCTAATCTTGTAAAGACTTGCTCACATAAGGAATCTTTGCTCTCGTAAGTCATCCTGACTAATACAAATAGCTTCCTTGACTTCCATGAGTCTGCTTGCACATGTGAGGATTACTCCTGTGAATTCAACTTGCAGGATCAGACCCACCAACTTGACATTGCACTTGTGGGTGTCCAGTGGAGACACTGGAAGGATTCTTATTGTCTACAGTGGGAGGTGGATCAGGCTACATCTGTGATGGTGACATCATTGTTCCCATTTCATCATAAGTCTGTAACGCCAAAAGGAAAGAAAATTGGAAGGGACTAGAAGCAAAGACAAAAGCGAGCAAAGTGAAACAAATATGGTATGTGGTATAATCAAAATATGTGATGGCATGGGGAGCTGTAAAGTTTTTATTGCCTCTTGTTTAGAAAAACCTGCATAGCTCACCCTTGAGTAATATGATCATCTCAAACTCATAGCAATAAAATCTTTATGGTGCCCCACACCGTCTCGTAGTCTGTACATACATATACTTTTGTATAACATAAAATGGTTTGTAAATAATTTTTTCGTCCCATGCTGAAAGCCTTTAGAACAAAAACATATTTTCTTCACATCAAGTTTTACAGCAAGGCTGGATGCTCCCCAATAACACACAGTGATTTATCCTGGGGGCCCTGCCCCAGCTGCAGTGAAACGAAGAGTGTCACTACTGGGTAGGAAAAGGAGAAGAGATCAAGAGCGTCTGGGGAAAGATATATGGATTCAAAAAAAGGTTACAAGAAAGTAATTTGAGATAGGACTGGGAGTCTGAGTCTGAATTCCATTGTGTCACTAAGGACCAGATCCACAAAGGTATTTAGGCTCCTAACTCAATGGAATCTAGGCACCTAAATATCTTTGTGGATCTGGACCTAATTCACTGACTGACTTTGGATATGCCACTTACAGCCTTGTGATCATCAGAGGTGTGGAGCATGCACAGCTCCTCTTGACTTCAGTGGAGCCTCTGGGTAATCAACTCAATCCAATCGTTTCTTTGTGACTCAGTTTCACCATCTGAGGATGAGAGTATTCTGAAGTGGTTTTTAAGATCCTCAGTGACAAGCACTGGAGAAGCACAAAGTATCAAGATAGATATTAGAGAAGTTGTTCAATTGCAGATTTATTTTGTACAAGCCATTCCATTCATAGAAAAAAATGAATTAAGACAAAGTTGCTGAATTATTAAAATATAACGTAGCACCAATTTTAAGGCAGCAAAAAGGCCTGCAATGTGCAGGAGGTCAGACTAGATGATCACGAGGGTCCCTTCTGACCTTAAAGTCTATGAGTCTAGGCATGTGACAGGGATTGCACTGAAGCAACTGGGCCACACCAGAGAATCACAGCACCAAGTGGCACCAGTGGACATAGGCATCAACTCTGTGGGTGCTCCGGGGCTGGAGCACCCGCAGGAAAAAAGAGGGTGCTCAGCACCCACCGGCAGCCCCACTGATCAGCTCCTCTCCCTCCCCCAGTGCCTCCCGCCCACTGGCAGACTCCACCAATCAGCTCCTCCCTGCCCTCCCAACACCACGCCCTGCCACGATCAGCTGCTCAGCGGTGTGCAGCAGGCACTGGGGGTTAGGGGAGAGAGGCAGGAGTGAAGGCAAGGCACACTTAAGGGTTAGCAGGTGGAACGGGGCCAGGAAGAGGTGGGGGATGGGGTGGAGTGAGGGCAGGGCCTGGGACAGAGCGGAGGTCGAGCACCCTCGGGAAAGTGGAAAGTCGGTGCCTGTGCCAGTGAGTGTTTTGAGATTCCTTATCAGAGAAGAGGAAAGACCAGCCCCATACCCTTGGCTCCTAGTGACTGTAATGGGGGAGAGTAGACTCAGTGAGAGTTACCACTACCCAGATCATCCTAGAAGGGCTCTCTCTTTCCTCCTTCCCTGGCCTCCTTCAATCCAACACTGGTCTCTTGCATGCAGCCAGGATACCCTTTGCATAAATGTGAGTCACATCTCATATTTTCCCTCAGTAGCCAATTCTAATCATTCTGTTTGGAGCAAGAGTTTCTGTCACATGCAATATTCAGCTGACTGTATAAAACATTTGTTTCCTTGCTCAGTGTTTAGAATGTTTACATTCCTGCACAGGGAAGTATAAAGGGAAAGATACATTACTAGTGTCTGCAAAGTAAACCTACACATGTTCTGTGCTGAGACTCAGAGAAGGTTTCTGTGTCTCAGTGGAAAGATAAAGGAAAATAGGTTTGTTTCTAAGGCAATAAAAACATATTTGGTTCCTTATTTTCTTTTACGTTGTCTGTTATTGCATTGAAACTCATCTGGTATTTACCAGGTCATAAAAAGGGCAAAACAAGCTGCTCTTCACTGGGAACAGCTTTAATACTCTAGTTTAAATCAACCATACCAGCTAGGTAGATGAGAAATAGACTGGAAAAGAAGTCCTTCCAAATGCATTCAGATTAAGCCTCGGAATTTAAATAAAGGGAAAAACTCATACAGGTCTGTCGCATCTTATGCGCATTTAACATGCGCGAATTCAGCTTTACACGGTTGGCAAAAACAACAAAAAAAAGACATAATAATTTAGATACTGTTCCTGTAGTGTGGGCGATTCTGCCCACCATTACACTCAATGTAATTTTGACTCTACGCGGTTTTCGCTTTACGTGCTGACCGCGGAACGTAACCCCAGGGTAAGATGAGATAGACCTGTCCTGTAATCATCTCTGGGCTGGATTCTGATCTAATTTACACTGGTTTAAATGAGGAGAAACTCAAGTAAATTAAATGGAGTTCTGCTAGTGTATGAACCTCCCAAACTGGTGGATAACAGAATGACAAAAAGCAGCTTAGAAGTGAATAAAATACAAAAATAAAATAAAATAAAAATGAGAAACTACAGGTGGTTGGAAACAGAATTCTCCAGCTTGCAAACATATAGATTTTTCAGTGTTTAGATGCTACAGTGATGGGTGTTGTAGAAATATGATTAGACAGGTTAGATGAGATTAGGTAGACAGCTATTCTCTAGTGGTTTACATCTCTGAACCACTGTATGAACATTAACTATTTAAGGGCAAGCTCACCTCCTGCCCAGTGCACCCATGCAGGGATGTAAGGGAGCTGACGGGACACAGCACTGCAGGTAGAGCACACTCCATGGGGCTGCTATTGCCACTGCCATGCAGGTAAGCACAGAGGAGACAGGTAAGGAGGAGACAAGCAAGAGTGGGGAATAGCAAGAACCTTGGCTTCTCCCCCCATGCACCAATGAGCAGAACTGAGCTGCATAGAGAAGGAAACCATCTGTTGTGCCTGGTATATGGCACGTACAGATTGCTCATGCCCGGAGCAAAACGGGAACCTGGAATCAAACAGTGACTCTCAGTCAGTATTAGTACCTTGATCTGCCCCTGGGGTGCTACAACTAAGTACCCCCTGCTTCGTCTGGGCAGATTGTAATGTTACAATAAACCAGGGGTAGGCAACCTACGGCACGCGTGCCAAAGGTGGCATGCGAGCCAATTTTTGTTGGCACGTGGGGCGGGCTGAGTGGCTCATCCTGCCGCTGCTCTGGGGTTTCTGCTGCTGGCCCCTTGCCAGCTGAGATCCTGCCACTGGTCCCACTCAGCACCCGCTGCTGGCCTAGGGGAAGGAACCCTAGACTGGCAGTGGGCTATGACCCCTGCTGGCAGGAGCCGGCGGCTGAAACCCCAGAACGGCAGCAGGCTGAACCGCTAAACCCACCACCGCTCTGGGGTTTCCACCACCGGCTCCTGCCAGCTGGGGTCCCACTCAGCGTCCGCTGCCGGCCTGGGTGAAGGAACCCCAGGCTGGCAGTGGGCTGAGACTCTGGCTGGCAGGAGCTGGCGTCTGAAACCCCAAAGCAGGGGCGGGCAGAGACGCTCAGCCCACCACTGAAACCCCAGAGTGGGGTAAGCTGACCCGCTCAGCCCGCCGCCGCTCTGGGGTTCCAGCTGCTGGCCCCTTGCCAGCCAGAGTCTAGGCCTCCGGCCCTGCTCAGCCCTACCAACCACCAGTTCCACTCACCTCAGCTGCCAATCTGGGGTTCCAGCTTGTTAACAACTGATCACTCAGAAGCCTGTGTGCAGCTTAAAGTATCCAAATACGTGCCACCAGACATTGGAAAACTCAGCAAGGGCAAGGATCACACTAAACTAATAAGATCTGCATTTTAATTTAATTTTAAATAAAGCTTATGAAACATTTTGAAAACCTTGTTTACTTTACATATAACAGTAGTTTGGTTATATATTATAGACTTATAGAGAGACCGTCTAAAAAACGTTAAACTGTATTACCGGCACGCGAAGCCTTAAATTAGAGTGTATACATGAAGACTCGGCACACCGCTGCTGAAAGGTTGCTGACCCCTGCAATTCTCAGAGCACATATCTGAAATAGTAAGTCCCTCCCTCGATTGAAATGAAGAGTTCAAGGAGGATGGTTGCTGTTGACAGGGTGTGAAAATCATTTGGAAGGAAAAGTGGATGTGAGTAAATTCTGGAAGGGGAGGTTGGGAAACAGAGTTTAGAGGAGATGAACCTGAGGTTTCCAGGCTTTTAAAGTGGATGCTGAAATGAATTATAGGGGAACTTGGTAGACAACATGAATATAGAAGTTGCTAACACTTTCCATTATAAAATATTTTGGGTCCCTTTTTTGGTCATAGTTTCTGTGCAATCTGAATAGACTTTCATGGGGGAAAGACAAAGTGCTTCCCTAGCCTGAGGGCTTTCACCTTGCCAAATATCAAAGACCTGCTCCAAACAATAGATATGAGATTCTGTTCAGCTTTCATTGAGTTATAAACTGTTAAAAATCACCATTTCCCGCTCTCACACTTGTGTCCTGGCCAAAATACGAACTGAACACGTTAACCTTCTAAGGCTGGACTCATGTTGCAAAAGTTGCAGCAAAAGCAGCATGCTCTGTACTGGGAATACATGGGAGTTGCCAAAGCAGTTCTAGTGGCAGAAAGGGGGAAAGAACTAGGCTGGGCTTCTCCCAAAACCTCACACATGACCTCACTGGTGCATCCTCCCCATTCTGGAGGCATCACATGGGTCAGGAGTTCCTCCAACCTCAAGAATCATGGGGAGAAGAGAGAACTGGGTAGGAGTCATGATCACTGCATATCAGAATATAAGTATATGACACAATATATAATACATAATTGCATGACCATTTACTATATTTTCCACAGGACCCCTGTGCACAGAATGAGGCAGGGTGGCTGCAAAAAGGGGAAGAATTAATATTTTATGGTTGTGCCAAGTGCAGAATGTGGATCAGATCAGGCTGGTATTATTAGACTCATAGGTGCTGACTCTAGGACTGGAGCACTCAGTAAAAAAAATGAGTGGGTGCTCAGCACCCACTGACAGCCAGTTCCCCCCTTCTCCTACTACCCCCCCCACCTGCCCCCACCAATCAACTCCTCCCCCTTCCTCCGAGCACCTCCTGCCTGCCATGTCAGCAGTTTCGCGGCAGGCAGGAGGTGCTGGGAGGAAGGGGGAGGAGTGGGGACAGGGCATGCTCAGGGGAGGGGGTGGAATGGGAAGGAAATGGGGACTTGTAGGACGGGATCAGGTGGGGTGGGGCCTGAGGCAGGGTGACGGTGGGAAAATGCGGGGTGGGAACTTGGGAGAAGGGGGTGGGGGGACAGGGCCTGTGGTAGAGCAGGGGGCTGAGCACCCCTCAGGCCTGGAGGAAGCCTGTGCCTCTGATGAGACTGACTATCAAAAGTTACAGAACACCAAATGCTATCTAGGATGTAGCTCTGAGGAATCGACAGATACAAAGTCACTGCCAAGAAGAAGTTTTGCAGAAAGCAAAGACCAAATGACTTGGGAACATCCAAAAGATACTATCAAATTAAAAAGCACAAAGATCAGCAAAAGAGAAAGATCAGCAACAGAGAAAAAGTAATATTGAAGACTACATACATTGATAAAGAATATATACAGTTTAGCAAAGTCTGAATGGCTGAATGAGAAATGCAAATAAGTTGAACAACTAGCTAAAGAGAACAAATTAAGATGTTTCAAAAGATAAGATCCTTTATTTACAGAAGAAAGGTGATTAATATTACCCAAAAGGACAAAAATGAATAATATTTGACAGACTCTAAAGATAAGAATAAAAATGGTGATAATGTATCAAAGCATTATTTGGTGATGATAGGCCTGAAAAAACCTCATTTGGAGATCAATCAGGTAAGCTCATCAATAGTGGATGAAGAAATAATTTAAATAATATCATCGACTTTATTCAACATTTATAGCAAGGGTTTGATTAAACTAATTGAAGAAACACAATAAGGTATTAAGTTGAATGGAAAAGGGGTGAATATTTGCTATGCTGATGGCAAAGCTGTTGGCTGAGTTAGAAGGTCTGATGAGGTTAGTGGAGATTTGTAACATTCCTCCCTTTCAGGGTTAAGGGTGCCCCCTCCTGGCGATGTCAGGTAGTCGACACAGCCTCTGGAAGTTAATCGTGTGGCCTGACCTGTGACCATACAAGTTAGCTAAATAGCAGTTCAGGTCACCAGCAGGAGGTTCTGTGTTAAATTACAGCTGTGAAACATGGATATTCAAATAATGGTAATAAAGAAACTACAGTCCTTCAAATTATGGTGCTATAGAAGAATTCTGAAATATCATGGATCATAACCAATGAAAAAATGTTGGAGATTAATGAAACTCAGGAAACAACAGAGATTTTTCTGAAAAGAAAGATTCAAATTGCAGAGCACATTTTAAGATGTTCAGCTGGAGATATATGTTTACAAGCACTGGAAGGGACAGTTGATGTCAGAAGAGCGTGAGGTAGAAAAAGAAGATCTTGGATGGATGAAGCGGTGTCCTAGGTGGACCAAGAGAGATTTGCAAAGAGATTAGCGGAGGATGATACAGAATGGGCTACCATGGTTGTAAGCTTCCAGGAATGGAGATGCTAGACAAGAAGAAGAAGAAGTGTAAAGTTGGCATTTCCTAACTTTTGAATGCTTGACCTTGTAACCTAATTAATATTAATTTAATAAAGATTTTTGTATGTGTTTTATTATTTAGATTGTGATAGCACACAAAGGCCCCAGTCAGAATCAGAACCTTTGGTGCAAGGTGCTGTACAAAAACTTAGAAGACACAAACCATCTAGGAGACCTTTCAGTCTAAGGGAAACCCAAATGAGCTTCTGCCCTAAGAGAGACTGAGACAAAGGTTTTTTATGAATTTGTTATGCCAAATGCATGAGACTTTGTGTCTGATTTAGTATGAACATGTTCTTCTAGCAAAGATTTAGAAGCAGATAGCAGACAACAGCACAACTCATGATCAAACTTGTGAGTACCCTCCCCTTCACACGCACACAAAACTTTGCACTGTTACAGGTGATACTGTGAAAAATAAAGCCCCTTTCTATGTCCCTAAGGAAGAACATGATAACTACTTATGGCATTTACCCATTACCTAGCTGCAAATACATCAAATTAATATCAAAGAACAAGAGACATGCCAAATTATGAAAAAATAGCTATTTAGCTATAATCGTTATAAAACAGTTTTCATGCCCCAATAAGCTGTGCATAAGCTGCATTGCTTTAGTGGAAGCATGTGGAGACATTTGTGGATCTCCTGATTTGCAGGTTCTACACATCTGCTACTACACTCCACTATAGGATAAAGCTTACAGTTGCTTACCTTACAGTTGCTTACCTCTGATGATCAGTGCATAGGGCCCCGTCTCCTTCCAGTCCCTTTCCTACCACTTTGGGGACTTGTTATCCTCTTAGATACACAAGTGGATCTTCATTCCACTATTCTGCATGCATTATTTTACATGCATATTCCTTGCATAGTTAAAGGGTCATCACACAGAGGTCTTATGGAGAGCAGCATATCGGAATTGAGATCTGCTGGTCAGTGTGCTATAAAAAGCTAACATTTGCATACTTCTCGTGTTCTGCTGCCAGGATACTTCACCTCTGATCCTATGCAGCATGCTTTCCCTAAAGAAGGAGAACAAGATGTAGCTCTGCTACATAAAAAAAATCCCACAACTAAAACCACAGAATCTCATTGCTTGCGGATACGTTATGAGGCAAGATGCAGATACATGCAAGAAACAATAAAAAAAGAAAAAAAATCACAAAAAGGAGGAAGCAAAGATCAATAGTAAAAACATATACATTCAAGGATGGATAACAAAAACATGAAAAAAGATAGCTGCTCTCTGGCTTAACATAGTTGGAGCCCTGCAGTTAAATACATTGATCTTATCTTTCTTCAGTTACATTTATCATTCATTTTACTCATTAACCGCTAAGGCAGATTCAACAAAATCTAAGCCAGTACATGAACTCTAACAAATAGCTTCCTAAGAAGACTTGATTTAATTAGGAGACAAGCTATATTATTCTACCTTAATATTCTAAACAATGTTCTGTCATTTTTCTGCTAGTCAAGATAACCCACCTGCTATTTATATTTCTACAATCCATAAGGGCAGGTATTCGAAGATATTTGTTATGAATTCATATTGGAATTCTTCAAAATTCCACTAATCGTGGACCAGATCCAAAACCCACTGAAGATGGTGGGACTCTTTCCATTGACTTGAATGGGCTCTGGATCAGACCCTGGGTTAGAAGTCAGTATAATTCATTGTATGCAATCTGGATATGAGTGCCCAAAGTTACAGGTATTCTGTATGAAAATGAGCTGAGTTAACAGATTCATATGTACTAGAGAAGGGTCAAACCATATGAAAATTGTAAGATCATCGAATGTGGTGTAAACTGAGAAGTGTTGGCGCATAGTCAGAGCATGTATCTTGGCCAAGTTGTTATTGTTCCATGGCTGTTTGGTGGCCTGCCTAAAATTCATTGGCGAGACAGTCCAGTTCCTAGTGGCAAAGGCTGTTTGCCTCATAATCAAATGCCAGTTGGAATTAGTTAATAATACCCTTATTGGCAGTCTACTGGAGGGGCCAAGAGTTGAATGGGCTTGTAGACTGATCTTGGTGAGGTAGCAAGGTGAAGTTTGAATAAATAGCAGAGTTCACATTCATCCCACCACTCCCCTGCCACTGCAATCCTTCAATGGCCCAACCTCCCTTTTCCTGCTCATTGTGCTTGTGCTCTCCTGTGACAGGATCCCTGGGGTCCAGCCTGGGAGTGTAGGACCACTGTGCCCCCTTACCTTTTCCCACCCTGGGCTGTCTCTCATAATGCCCTGCTAGTAACAAGCAGCAAACCCCTCCAGGCGCTGTGATCACTCAGCACAACCTATGTGGAGACCCAACACCCAGCTACATTGCATGAATGCTCCAAGAGCCACTCATGAATCAGACAGAAAAAGGCACCAGCCAAATCACCCTGCTCCCAGCCTTGCACCTCAGGAATAGACCTGCTCCAGACGAGCAATGCAGATTTATTAATTGGTTCACCACTTTATCAGTGGAAAGTGGATATACACCAGCCTTTGCAAAACCTGAGCAGATTTGCCAAACACTTCACACAAACTCACTGGTAAAGATAAACAGTAAAACAAATTTGTTGACTACAACAGATAGATTTTAAGTGATGTTAAGTGATAGGCCAAAAGTCTGAGTTAGTTACCAAAAGAAACAAAATATAAGCATGCAGACTAATCTCTTGACCCTATTAGACTGGGCAACATCAAGATTAAGCAGTTTTTCTTACCCCACTGGTTATTACAGTTCATAGTACACAGATTTCTCCCTTGAAATCTGGGCCAGTCTCCTCAGTTGGAGTTTTCAGAGTGTCCTTGTTGCTTGCAGTCGGGGGGAGGGGGCTGTGTTTGGATCTATACCCTCAGTCCATGTGCTTGGAAAACACACATCCAGGCACGACTGGGTGGGCATTGCTTAGTTTCCAGGCAAGGTTGAGCAATTCCCCTGGTGTGACCTCATGCAGGCGAGTCATTGAATTGTAACTCCCTTGCTGGACAATGGTTGTTGATGGGTTGTTTGACACCCCGCCGGGTGTTGGTTACCTTCCTTGCTGTTGCCTCTGGGGAGCAAATATCTGGCTGATTCCCCAATTTACAGCATGTTTTAGTGACAACCATATAGTATAATTCTTATAACTTCATATGCATTAATGATATACATATATAACTAGAAAAATGACTTTCAGCAGATCATAACCTTTCCCCGATACCTTACAAGGCATGCTTTATATGTAAGATCACAATTATATAAACATGAGGAATATGGGGGTCACAGGATGCTCCCCCAAGGTATAGAATGTCACATCTCCCTCCTTTCCTGTCTCCTTTCTCCCTCCCTAACCCTCAAGAGAACCCCTTTACTCACTTCCCTTTCTTACTCATTGTCACCATGCCTTAGTGGGTCACAGCTGAAAATAATCAGATTCAGGACAAACTGCTGAGAAATGGGGCAGACCCACCCCAAACTGGTGATTATTCTTCCATAAGATATACCAAGCCAATAACAAAAGTAAACTTCTGTCTCACCACATCGGTTAACAAGAAGTCAGAAATGGATTCTCCTTAGGCATTCCAGCACTTATTTCA
Source organism: Mauremys mutica (assembly GCF_020497125.1). NCBI lineage: Eukaryota > Metazoa > Chordata > Testudines > Geoemydidae > Mauremys > Mauremys mutica. The sequence goes on from NC_059073.1 coordinate 270,417,445, forward strand.
TCACACAAACACTAGACTTATGATGAGTGGCTATTTAAAACCAATTTCACCAAACAAAGGGTCCATCTAGTCCCAAGAGACCAGCCACACAGCCAGGTCAATAAATAACTCAGATCTTACCCAATAATCATGCTGTTGCCAATCCTTTAATATCTAATATTTAAAGGTTTATTTAGAAGAGAAAAGAAAGAGGAGAGAGTTAAGATGGTCAAGGAAAAGAAATATACACATTCATTGCAAAGTTCTTGTATTAGGTTTGAAGCAGTGATGGAATAAATTATTGGCTTGTAAAATCTCTGGTAACTTCCAAAATAGTGAAAGGTCCTCAGTGCAATGCTCCTTTTAGTGTAAGTCCATCGTCCAGTGATCAGAGCAGGAAAGAGGCAAAATGGAGATGGTTCCATGATCTTTTATATCTTCTCCCATGTGGAGGGAACTTCACCGTCCCAAACAAAGCCCCCAGCACAGTCTGTAGAAAAGATGACACAAGATGGAGTCCAGGGTCACATGATCAAGTTACATGCCCTTACATGTTTTGATGACTCACAGGAGGAACCATTACCCATATTTTAGCTAAAGCGTCCACAGGAAGCTCACCAGGTGGGAACAAGCTTCTTCTATGGTTCATTGTAAGTGTTCATTAAGTGTTCTTTAATGGGCCATCAATTTGAATGGTCCATTCACAATGTGCTGGCCAGACTAGATATAAACTGTCTTATGGGTCTTACCCCAGGAGCAAACACATTGAAAATACAGATATAGAATATAGTCAATATTCATAATTTCAGATACAAAAATGATACATGTATATAAACAGGATAATCATATTCAAAAAATCATACCTTCTCCATTGACACCTTATATGAATACTTTGTATAAGATTTGTTGCAATTATCTAACAGTGACAATATTAATGATATACTGGGTCATGTTTCAATCATTATCACAATCTGGGGTTCCATTCAGATCAGTAAGGGGTTGTGTCACCAACTGCTCTGAAACCCTGGTTGTCTCACAATGCTTTGCTGATGCAGCTCCCAACTTGGGTCACTTACAAACAGCTTGCCAGCATGCAGGTCACATCCCTGGAGTGTCTGTGTATAGCCACTGTCCTGGTCCAGCAACACTGACCCCAGCAGCCTGTCAGCAACACACCAGCCACACTCTGGATTCCAGCAGTCTTGGTTACTACGTACAGGGTGACCCCAACACACTCCCATTTCCAAATATTCCTCAAAACCACGTCTTCCGCTCTGTCCAGGATTACCCTGAACAGTTCAGATAGTAGAGGCCCATTGCCCTGCAATGGGGTCAATTTACAATAGTTTGCTACTTTAACTGGAGCTACCAAATGATTCAGTTTAAACCCAACACTGAATTCATTTTAATTAAAGAATAAAATGAGATTATTTAACTTCAAAGAGAGAATTTTTAAGTGAGTACAGGTATAAGATACTAAAGTCTGAAATGGCTATAAGAGAAAAAGATAAAACTCTTTATAATAACTCATACTTAACAATCTAGACTTGGTTCAAAGTAAGATCCTTACCACATGTTCCCAGCAACAGGGCAGAGGAAATTCTCAGGTTAGAGTCCCTCCCAAAGTCCAAAATCTGGTTCCTTTGTCTTCTTAGGTGAAAGAGTTTGTGTCTGTGTGAGAAAGACACAACTGAGTGACTGACACGTTTTTGGCCCTCACTTTTATAATCCAGCCCCACATTGAAATGGATTCCTCTGAGGATTACCCCTCAAAGCAAAGTTTATTCTAATAGTAAAGAAGGCAATGTGAAATCTGCGGGTGAAGGTGCCCCCACATTCTTTCTTCTCCCATGTATGTTGAAATGCAGATTTGCCTGGTCTCCCTCTTGCTGTCTCAAGAACCCTGTTTACTACTTATATGTATGTTGAGGTAAACACACATTCCTTTGTTTAAGATAGACCTGCTTAACCACTCATGCCAAATATGGGCTATGGGGGTCTGAGCTGTGTCACCAACATCATACAGGGGGGAAGTTCATAACTTTACATGTAATATTACTACACACATTTCACCATGATATTATTGACCAGTGAGTTATTAGTTTTCCAATGATACCTCATGAGGCATATTTTTTGCAAAGATTATTACAATAGTGTGTAGGGTGTGACTATAGGGTGCATTTGGTCACACACCTGTATGATTTCAGTTGGAACCTCCGGGCACCACTGGTATTTCAGTAGTGCCTGGATGACCCAACTAAAATCAGAGACCTATTGTGCTAGGTGCTCTATAAGTAAGATATATGCTTTTCTGTTTATATGGTTAATCCATGCCCTAACAGGAAGAAGAAAAAAGTGGGAAACAAGGGCATAGAGAGGGGAAGTGACTTCCCCAAGGTCACACGGCAGATGAGTGGTGGAGCCAGGGAGAATCCAGGAATCCCAAACCACAATCCAGTGGCCTAGCCACTGAACCACACTGCCCTACAATCCTTCTCATGGTTTCCCTCCCCCGTCACATAAAAAGCTCACTCCTCCCAGAAAAATCCTCAATATTAGCTTGATCAATGATTCAGCTGCTTTCAATGGGTCAAAATATGTCCATGTTGTTTGTAGGCCTGTTGCCATTGAAGAAAAAGAAGGTGAGGTCAAAGTTCCAGTAGTATCAATTGATCTTTAATGCTCTGAACCATACCAATCAGTATGTTTCCTTCACAAAACCTGGAATTTCTATAGATTGATGTTGACTGACAGATATTCAGAGTTCTGGTAAGAGGTTGCTATTTGTCCAGGGTTTTTTTGGAAATAGTTATATTACTAACACCATGGCTTTTTCCATTATAAATCAAAATACAACAATCATCTAGAAGACTCAAAATAGCATTCAATAATATGCCACCTAAAAGATACAAATGTACATGAAGAGGCCAATGTCAGAGGAGTCATGATATTTTTTATTGACTATCCTTCTCCTCTGCAGCCCTTACAATACATCTCTGTTCCTATGAGTTTTGCAAACCATTGTTTATATCCACAAGCTTCCTCTAAAATTAGTAGACCTGGTCAAAGTTTTTCAACAAAATAGTTTTCTGTCAGAAAATGCTGATTCAGCAGAATAAAAACATTCCACGTGAGCCTGTCAATTCCATCAAAACTTTCAATGAAAATCAAGCAGCTGCCCAGGTGGCTGCCGAACACCCTGGTTGCTAAGCTGCCCAGTCAATTTGCCAGCTGCCTGGCCTGCCATGGGCTGGCTTCCCAGCTGCCTGGCTGTTTGGCCAGCCCTCTGGTTGGCTTGGTCTTCAGCTTCCCAACTGCCCAACTCCCTGGATGCTCATCTGTCTGCCAAGCTTCTCAGCTGCCCATTGCTCAGCTTGTATGGAGGCTGGGTACCTGGGTGCTTGGCCAGCTGCCTGGCAGGTGCACATGCATCAAAATGGCTTGTTCCATTTCCCTGGAAGTTCTGCAATGTCAGTGTTTCATTCCGATGCAGAACTAAACAAAATGTCAACAACCCAGAATCTCCTGCAAAATAGAAATTCCATTTTCTGGATAGCTCTAAAAATTAGTAATACATCAGCATGATTTGTCCAAGGCTTGTGGAATGTTTCCCTCCACCCTGCAAATGCTATGTATAACTTTTTTTTTCATTTCCTTCTCTCATGCATTTGTTCTACCATATGCAAAACATGGCACAGATTCCGTTCTTCGCGGTTTAAAAGATGAAAGAATAATTAAGCTTTTGTCAACAATAATTTTAGCTTACATCTTGGAGGAAAAGCCAATTTTAAAAATGCCTGAAAGAAAACATGATCTCAGCAGAAAGCATTTCCTCAGAGCAACGTTATGTGGACCTGATCCTGTGACTTTTCCCATGTGACCAGTTCCCTTGGGGTCCATAGGATTATTCACGAGTGGGTTTTATCATCAGGCCAAGAGCTGTGTGATCATATGATTACATACAGTGCATAAGGTAAGGCAGGTATTTAGTATAAGAGAATTAGACCCCCAAATCCAAGGGACTTTCAATAAGTGTTGGGCTCCTAAATATCTTAAGTGCCTTTTTAAATTAGTAAAAGTAACTTACATGCATTCCTTCTTTTTTTAACTGTATCAGATAATTTTCATTATCATTTTCAATTCTCTGTTTGTGTTGAAAATCAGTGTAGCATTTTACATGTTTATATCCATGTATGTAGTATAGACGATGACAGCTGTCTAAATAAATAGATGGGCAAGGGTCTGATTTCTGAACATTTATAGCAGGTCAACAGCACAATGGAATATCACTTGTCAAACAATATACTACAGGTACAAGATTATTGACCGAAAGTCTCTTTCATGAGTCTGTCTCAACGGTGGTGAAGCGCATATACCCACCCCAAAGATGTGCCTCTCATGCAGTCACATTATAGGCAGAAGAAACTATTATATCTGACTGCAATAAGAAACATAATTATTGTATAGGTTGGATTCTTGAAGTCAAAGGGAGTTTTTCCAGCAAATTCATCAGATTTGAATCAGGGACCTATAAAGGTTCTTATTGTGAGGGGATTTTATCAGGAATCAGCGTTCATCAGGCCAGTCACATTCATTGCATGTATCACACAATGGCTCCTTCAGTACCTTATAAAGTGACCACTCAGACGATCCCCAATATATGCTGCAGTATAATTACCTACTACTACACCCTTAACACAGCTCTAAAATCAGCATTTAAAAGTCTGGTAATAGGGTTGTATTCCGAAAAGGATTAAGGATGTGATTATTTTTCAGGATTTAAATTAACATGTCATTTACAGTATCTTATATGGCCTGTATCCTGCAAGCTGGATATGCAGCTATATTTCAATGGGACCAGTGCAAGGGCAAGGGTCTTTCTGTGCAGAGCCCTATTGCAATGGATGGGCTCGGCATGGGTATAAAGTCCTGCAGACAGAGAGCAGCTTTCAGACTCAGGGTCTATGTGAGCAACAGTCATGTGCCTGCTCCCAGAAATTTCCTCCCCATTGAAGCCCTAATGTATTTGGTTTAGGAAACTGAAGACCAAATAATGTATCTTTGATACCTTAACTCCTTCTCCTTTATTTGAGTTCTCAAGTGTAAACTTCACTTTTCTCTTAAAGTTGTATTTTTGTATGGACTATATATGATCCTTAAAGAATAACCAAGCCAAAGCTGATTTCACCTTTAAGTCAAATGAATTTAGGCAACAGATACTAATTATTTTAATATTCTCATATCTTCTCCCACTGCTTGACTTGTCTGGCATAATATTAACTTTTCTATTGTTACCTGCCAGCCAATTTTACTTCTTTCCTTGGGACATATGGTGACATTTTTGCCCAGTTACATGGCAGACAAAACAGTACTTTCCAAAGTGCAGTATGAAGAAAACGGTTGTATTTCTCCCCCTCCCCCTCCATTCTTCATATATATGCATATGGACATCTGTTTTAACTATAGATTTGAAGTGAATAATCTGTTTAGATCCTTGCCCCATTCTTGTTTAAGCTGTTTCTCCATATACAGTAATGCCAGATCTCTGTTTAGATGTTTCATGCAGATGTGTATTGGCAAACTTGTTGTATCATGATTTCCCTAATCTTAATGCTAAAGCAGGATGGTGCCAAGGTGCATGTATATGCAGGCGAGGAATGTAATAAGTTGCAAAGTGCCAAAGGAAAACCACAGGGGGAAGAAAAGTCAAATATTTTCTATAAAAGAACACAGTGTGCTAGAGGGTGGAATCTTTCAAAACCAAGTGTATGCTACACAAAACGTTCAGACATGGCGAAATGAATAGCATGGGTTTTGATAGTTAAGAGACTAAAGCAAAAAGTCTTGAACTATGTTTGTGGAGTAACTCATTAACTTTTCCCCCTGTTTTGATAGGGAAAGGTTATGTGAATTGTTGCCCGACTGGTCTTTCACAGCTGGTGCTCAAGGTTTAAAACTCCCCCTGCTCAGCTTTTGTGAATCTGAAATCGTCATTAGAATGGTTATACTACATCAGAGAATGAGACTAAAATTTGTATGGCTCCAATCAGCCTTAAGGCTTTTACGCAGCAATAGGGAAAGCAGCTCCAGAGATGGGAGGGGACTTCCTCCCAGTCCCAAGCCTTCACCTGTACATAGATGTTTGTAAATCTTAATTAAAGTTTTTTGAATATGTTTCTTTTTTCTCACTTTCACATGCTTCTGCCATGCTGAGACCAGAACTAAAAAGAGTCAATAACTTCAAGAAAGATTATTTATTTCTGAATCAGCAGCAGTGCCAGTGCCTACTGCAGCTCTTTTCTTTAACCAAGTGTTTGCCCATGGATTGCTAACAGGAGAGCACAATGTAGTCTGCAAACACACACACGCGTATATACATATTTTAAAGGCCACATCTTCTTATAGCTCTTCCCTTCGTATTCAGTCCCACTTCAAATTTTGGTGTCTCGCAGTTCTGAACAAGCCAGAGAAACAGCGCACTTGACTTCCACTGTTGACTTGTAAATTCACTCTCTGTTTACATTTCCAGCTCCCTTCTTTGGTATGCATAGCATCCTTGGGAGTAAGGAAGCTTGAATCTCAGTGTCAGCTGTAGCAATCTCACTATGAATGCTGCTTAACAGAAGGACCAATGAAAGGTTTTACTCATACTGTAGTAATGTGTGATCAACATTCTGTCACAAACTCATTGAATGAAATGAGAAATGTATTTGCATCAGATTGCTCTCATTGATTCCAATGATATTTCTCGGGATTCAAGTGATATCTGCAACACAAAATGTATCTTCTTGGAGTGCACTCTGTTATCATCCTGACACATTTTTAAGCAGCTGACAACATCGTTTCTATCACCAATTATATTTATTTTATTGGTTGACAAATATATTTAATCCATGTTAGTAATTCTCTCATTAGTAACTTCTGCTGTTATCTGTTCAGATCTCATGGGTCAATTGGGTTCAGCTGGACTCAGTATTTGGATTGGAGACCTCCAATCAGTAGGTGCTGCTCTTCCCTCTGAATAGGCATGTTTTAGTGCACTGGACTTCTGAAACTTCTTTTCCAATTAAATACAATACCTAGCTCATGGCCATGTGAATTTGTTTAATATCTCGTCGAGATCCTGCAAAAAGAGAGGTACTAGGCCTGCTGTCCTAGTCAAATTTCAGACCTAGTAATTACATCGTACCTACCTAAATTGATCTTGGACATTCTGTTGGGAACTATTTTTTTCAATTCCAAATATTGTGTTGTGTTCATGTATTTTACTCTATAGGCATGTGAAATCACCACTGTGCATCAGTGGTAAAGTGTTAAGATGAAAAACAATATATTCATAGGGTTTAAGGCCAGAAGGGATGATTTGATGATCTATTTTGACTTCCTGTAGATCATAGGCCATTAAATTTCATCACATTACCCCTGTATTGAGCTCAATAACTTGTGTCTGGCTAACGCATATCTTCCAGAAAGGCATCCAGCCAATCTGAGGACAGCAAAAAGACAACTTCCCTATTTCCCTTGGTAACTTGTTCCAATGTTCAAAATGGATCATTTGTCTGACTTCACTTCCAGCCACTGGTTCTTGTTATGCCTTTCTCTGTTAGATTAAAGAGCCCTTTAGTAACTCAGTGTTTTCTTCCTGTGGAGGTACTTATACACTGTATTTATGGAGGGTGACCAGATGTCCCAATTTTATAGAGACAGGGCTTTTTCTTATATAGGCGCCTATTACTCCCCACCCCCATCCCAATTTTTCATATTTGCTATCTGGTCACCCTATATTCATGTCATCTCCCAGTCATCTTTTTGATAATTTAATCAGATGAGCTTCTTTAAATTTCTCATGGTAAGGCATTTTCTCCAGACTTCAACTCGTTGTGGCTTTTTTCTGCCCCCTGTCCAATTTTGTCAACATCCTTTTCAAAACATTTACATCAGAACTGTATACAGTATTCCAGCATTGGTTTCACCAATGCCACAGAGGTAAAACCACCGTCCTACTCTCACTGTTCGCTGTTTATATATCCAACGATTGCATTAGACTGTTTTGCCAATGCATCGCAATGCGAGCTTATATTGAGTTGCTTACCCAATATGACTCCTAAAATCCTATCCAGAGCCACTGCTTTCCAGGATCCCATTCCCCATTCTGTTAGTGTGGCCTGCATTTCTTGTTTCTAGATATATAACTTCACATTTGTCTGTATTAAAACACATTTTGACTGAATGGACCCATTTTCCCAAGCGATCCAGTAGTTCTGTCTGATTGCCGTTTCTTCTTTTTTTCTTTACCATTCCACCTATCTTTGTGTCATTTGCAAATTTTATCAGCAATGATTTTGTATTTGCTTCTAGATCACTGATGAAAATGTCAGATCGTCTCAGGCCAAGTACCAATCCCTGTAGAACCCCACTAGAAACACAGCCACTTCATGATTCCCCATGAATGGCTACATTTTGAGATCTATCAGTTAGCCAGGTCTTAATCAATTTAACATATGCTTTACTGATATTGTACGGTGTGCATCTTTTAATCAGAATGTCATGTGGTATTAAGTCAAATGGCTTACAAATGTCTACCGTTACCTTTGTTCACCAAACTTTATAATTTCCTTGTAAGGTAGTGTGCTCACCACCCGTAATTCTCGGTTGTGTCAGGGTGCAATGCTGCAAGGTGTCCTTGTCTCCCACACCTCCACAGGTCATCTGCTGCTCACCAGGTTTTCTGTGGCATGGCTTCTGGCCAAGTCACATAAAGGTCAATCCACTTCTGGGGTCACACAAGGTCCCACTGAAAGTTCAACTTAAATGTCCAAAGAATAATTCTTCTACCCTCCTTGGGCTCCACTGAAATGCTATTACTGGCCCTCCTTCAGGGCCTCTCTCACAGGAGCTCTAAGCTGCTACTGCAGCTGGGTTTGCATGGCCCTTCCTTAGGGGCTGGTAGGCGCACTACTCTGGATTCCAGCCCAGAGACCCTGTATTATTCAACAGCTAAGTCTGCTTCTTCAGACATGCTGATGTTTCCCTGAGATGCTTTCTACCTCTAAGCCCCGTTGTGCTGCTTCCCCACAGCCTGGCTCTTGGGCCTCTGGGTTTCCCTTCTCTGCTGAACTAATAAGTCTTATGCCCTTCCTGGGCTCCACTGACATGCTTTTACTGACTCTACTACTTAGCAGATTTTCCTCACTCTCTCTCTCCCCCAGGAACTCTGGAGTTTCCCCTAGGGATCCCCCTTCTCCTTGTAGGGTCTAGCTCACAGCTTCCCCCATAGGAACCTAAGCTGCTGCCTGTGGGTCCTCCTAACTGACTTCTGCCTGTGTTCATTCCTTTCTCAGGAGCAGGTGGGTTCTCCTGCCTGCAGCAAAGTCCTATCTTCTCTGCAGTTCCCCCCCCCCTCCCGCTGAATTCTCCACACTGTTTGTATAATCTTTTCCTAACACTTTCACACTTGTGGTCACTACTTATCATTATGTTGCCATATCACCATCAGCCAAGGGCAAGCAGCTAGGGCATAGGCAAGACTGAGCCTGACTTACCTGAAAGGTCTAGCCAGCCAGTGTCACTCCTCAGAGAATGAAATCAGGTTTGTTTGACAAGACTTATTTTCTGTAAAGCCACGTTATTTATATCCCTATCCTTTCAATTCTTTGTTAGTTGCATTTCATATCTACCTCTTTTCCATTATTCTACTTGGGACTGATGTCAGGCTAACCAGCCTGCAGTCACCTTAGTTATGCTATTTGCACTTTTTGAATATTGGTACCATGCTAGCACTCTTCCAGTCTTCTGGAATTTCCCTGGTATTCCAAGATTTATCAACAATTATCAGAGTTGCGCTAGAGATCTCCTCTTAATCAGATGTTTTGTGACTCTGGGGGACAAGTTATCTGTGCCTTCCATTTTCAAAATGTTTATCTCTAGTAGTTGTTGTTTAACATCCTCCTTGGTTACTAATGGACTGGAAAATACTTCATCATTATCCTGTGCTACAAGGACATCATACTGCTTCTTAACAAATACAGAACATAAATATTTATTGAACATGTCTGCCTTTTCTGTATCATTAACAGCTTTACTATCTCCATCTATTTATGGGCCAATACCATTGCTAAGATTCCTTTCGTACCTAATGTACTTAATTAGGACTTGTTTCTTCTTATTGTTCTTAATCCTGCCAGACATGAATTTTTCCCTGATGTCTTTAGATTCCCTTAGCAATTTTCTACACTTCATGACTTCTAATTTATATTGATTGTTATCTATTTCCCTGTTTTTAACTTTGTTATATATTGCTTTTTAAATTCAAGTTGCTGCCTTCCTTTCCCCAGTGAACCAGGATTGGCCACTTTCTTGATTGCGATATTGTGGCTAACTCCCCATTTTTCTGTCTAAATTCCCTCCCCACCCCGTCAATTTTACTCATAGTGTTCCTCAGCTTTAGGGAATTAGCCCTCTTGAAGCACCAGGAATAAATATTACTGGTTCAAACCATTCTCTGATTGCCCATATTGGACATAATCAGGTCATGGTCACTTGTCTCTAGGCAACCAACATCTTCCAGTCCATTATTAATTCATCTTTATACATCACAATGAGGTCCAATGTTGGGTTATCGCATGTTGGGTTCAATACTTTTTGTGTTAGAAAATCATCATCTATAACTTTTAGAAATTCTAATCATGTCTTACTACTGGCTGCATGAGACCTTCAGCATATGTCTCCCACAAGGCATGTAAAAATTTAAGATGTGATTAATAGCCCCCCTAGAATAACTGAACATGCTTTGCTCCACAACGTGATTTTATAGCTATCTTATAATGTTTTGTGCACATGCACAACACCTGCTTAGGCACCAGGTTCCTGGCAATTCCCCAGGCCGTCTGGGCTGCTTCCAGAGTCCTGAGTCTTACAGAGCTGCAACCATAAAAGGAATTAGAAGAGCAATCGGAATATGGTTTTCCTGTCCCAGCATGATGCAAAGAACAGAGTTCTTGAGACCAATCACTGTCAATTATGATAACATTTTTAGGCCCCAATCAATAGGAATTTTGCCATTGATTTCAGTGTCAGCAGAATAAAGAATAAATAAAGAATAAAGCTCATATTTTTCCTGATTAAAGTAAAAATGGTTTGATACCTTTTTCCCTTCCAAACACAGAGACACAATTTGAGGAGGGCAGCGAAAGGATCAATTAAGAGCAAATTCACAGACTTTTCGTCTACAGAGTGTAGGCCTATTTTTAAGCCAAATTCTGGAGTCAGATGCGTGCACAGGGCTCCCACTGAGGTTCCTAAGAGCCATGCACATGCATCCAAAGGCAGAATTTGGCCCATTCTTCTCTGTAGTCTTGCTAATACTTCCGTTGTGCTCCTTAATTAAGTATTTCATAGCGCCTTTAACCATGAATTAAGGGCATCAGAGAACTAGTAGGTTGTATGATTACACTTGAGCCCCTTTAGGGACTATCAAGTATAGAGACATGGCAGAGAGCTACATATACAGTATTCAGAGTGGTAGCCGTGTTAGTCTGTATCAGCAAAAACAACGAGGAATTCCTGTGGCACCTTCGAGACTAACAAATGTATTTGGGCATAAGCTTTCATGGGCTAGAGCCCACTTCTTCAGTCTCTAAGGTGCCACAAAGATTCCTCATTGTTTTTACATAGTCAGGAAACATTGTATGAAGATGCCCGCCATAAAGATGTGGAACAGTTTTATGAGCTTGATTATTCTATGAAAGCATTTGCTTACATACACAAAAAGGTGGATTTGAATCTAGTACTCAGATGTATTTTTTAAAAATATGATTTGATATTTTATACAGAAGTAGGAAATATCAACCTCTTAGGGTGACCAGATGTCCAGATTTTATAGAGACAGTCCCAATTTTGGGGTCTTTTTCTTATATAGGCTCCTATTGCCCCCCACCCCGTCCCAATTTTTCACATTTGCTGTTTGGTCACTGTAGTGAGTGCAGACTCACCCCTGCGGTGCCTCCTGCTGGATTCTTCCGGGAATTAGCTCTCCAGCCTCCAGAGCACCCTCTGCAGGCTGGTGTCCCACTACCACCTCTTGGCCCCCGTGTCCCTCCCAGACCCAGTGCCCCTTTATCTGGGGCACTGCCCCCTGGCAGTAACCCCTCAGTCTTAGGGTCTCCCCTCTCCGGGGAACCCCTACCCACTAACCCCACCTTGCCTCAGTATATGGCTACTGCCAATCATTGTCTAGCCCCACGCCCTGGGGCAGACTGCAGTGTAAGCCTACTCATCACAGGCAAGGTTGGGTTTGGACTTGCTGCCTTGGCCTACCCCTGGGTTGCCCTCTGCAACCCCCAGTACCTAGTTGCCTTCTGCTATGCTGCAGCCTGGGGCTTAGAATCATAGAATCTCAGGGTTGGAAGGGACCTCAGGAGGTCATCTAGTCCAACCCCCTGCTCAAAGCAGGACCAAACCCAACTAAATCATCCCAGCCAGGGCTTTGTCAAGCCTGACCTTAAAAACCTCTAAGGAAGGAGATTCCACCACCTCCCTAGGTAACCCATTCCAGTGCTTCACCACCCTCCTATTGAAAAAGTTTTTCCTAATAGTAGGGTAGCTTTCCAGGCTGGAGCTCCCCAGCTCCTCTTCCTTTACCCCAGCCCTGCTTCACTCAAGTACCCTGTCTCTAGCTCCCTGCAGCCAGGCCCATCTCCCTCTACAAACAGAGAGAGGGACTGCAGAGCTCCTGGCTCCCAGCCTCTTTATACAGGCCAGCTGAGGCCTGATTGGGGCATGGCCCAGCTGCAGCTGTTTGCCCAATCAGATCAGGGTTTTCTCTCTCTCAACCCCAGCTGACCAGCCCACTGTAGCTACCCTACTACCTTTGTATATGCAGCTGGAACTCATGGGTCAGTCTATGTCATACATCCCCTTCTGTACCCATTCCACAGTGGATGTGAGTCTGTTACAGCCCCTAGCTATAGATCCTGGTGTTTTAGCTCAAACTGTACAGACTCATGCTCTGTTCAATTCCCAGTGTTCGTCAACATGGTGGCATCACAGAATAGTACAGTAAAAAGCTTCAGGCTTTCAATTACATGGGTCAATTCCTACCCCATTGAAGTCAATGACAAAACTCTTCAAGGGGTCAGGATCTCACATCATAACTCTATGAATGAGCGAAAGAGAGGGGGGAAAAGAGGATCCAATCCAAAACTCATTAAAACAATGGAAAGACTCCCACTGACTTCAGTGAACTTTGAATCTGGCAGTAAGTTTCACTTCTTGTTTCTTTTCTTTGAGGATAAAGAATAATACAGGGTATGACTACACTGCAGCCTAAGCCTATGTTTGAGCCTGGGTTCAAGCATAACCTCCTGTTGTGTTTAATTGCACTAAACCATGGTTCAGACCCCAGGTCCCAGGACCCTGAAGGGCTCAAGGGTCCGAGTTCGAGTTAAGGTGGGACCCAGCATCCGAGCCCTATTGCTTTGCAGCGTAGATGCAGCCCCACTTAACTTGAGTCCCAGAGTCAGCTGGAAGTATCCCACAATTCTATGGGACACCTTCTTTAGTCCTCTCTATCCCAACAATCTGCAACCCACTCTATTGAAAGGGGAAGCCACTCCCCCTTTGCAAACAGTAGCAGGTCAGGTCAACATTAACCCATTTTCTTCTGATCACCGATCTGCATGCACACTATCACAGAGCCTGTTGGGTTTGCTATGGAGAGCGAACCAATCATGGCTTTTGCAAAGCAAGCTGCTTCAAACTTCCTGTAAAATGCAGGGTGGGCTGTAAAGTTTTCCCACAGTGTAACACAGTCCTAAGGCTACAGAGGCCACATTGTGGGGCAGGGGACTGCTAGGGACTCTAGGATATGGTTACTTTGACTTGGTAGGGTGACCACATTTTCCCAAAGGGAAAATGGGACACTGTGTGAGGCTGGCCCAGGCCCCCCTGTCCTCTTCCTTCCCCGCACACCCCTGCAGGGGGATGGCCGGAGGCCCCCTGCCACCCACCCGCCCATGCAGGGCTGGCCCAGCCCAAGCCTTCCCTCCCTTCCACTCAGGGCTGGCGTTGCTGCTCTCTTGCCTCCATCCGCATGTTCCGCTGTGCCCCACGAGGGTTTGCACCCCACTTTTTTGGCAAAACTAGGCATTTGTCCCGTTTGCTCTTGCCAACTGATGATCAGTTGGCAAGAGCAAATGGGACAAATGCCCAGTTTTGCAAAAACAAAAGGTAGAGATGGCCAGGACAGGGCTTTACAAAGGGACTGTCCTGGCCAAAACAGGATATATGGTCACCCCATGACTCGGGTCTGTACATTGCAGTGTGGAGATCAGAGCCCTAGTTTTGTGCACCAGTTAGAAAAGTCTTAACATAGGGTTTAAATATGTGTAGATGCTCAAGTCCAGGGTTCCCTAACATGGATCAGCTGACTAACTCCCTCTAACCCTGAGCTTACATTGCAGTGTACCCATACCCCAGGCACTGATTTCGCTTCTGTTGATGTCAATGAGAGTTTTGCCATTACCTTCAAGAGGAGCAGGATGGCCCCTTTTACCCATAAAAACCTTCTACTCATATGAAAGAAAAAGACAGCTAGTAACCATGACATTTTATCTTCCTATAAACTACCGAGACAAATTCATTAGTGAATTAAACTAATCCTTATGCCTGTGAATCACATGCATGAAGTCCCTACCCTTATAGCATGTTATCTCATCTGTTGGCATCCCCATGATACATTTTAATTACTCTCAATAATGGAATCATATATCCTCAATTAACACATTAAATAACGAACTAATTAAATAAAGATTAAAAATATATATTATCTTTAATTAAGAGCTCCACCAAGTGTGGTAAGAAGCACAACATTATCCCTGGAAAAACTGCAAGATATTTGAAGTAACATAAATAATTACAAAAAAAATTTTTTTACCTGCTTGTAATGGAAAAGTGCAGCAATTAGAAATAACATAGGGCTAGATTCAGCCACATGTCCTTATATTGAATAGTAATTAACGCTGTAAATAGTTCCATTGAAATCAATGAGACTACTTCAAAAGTAAGATACTACTCAGTGTAACTATGGATTTGCAATCTAACCTGTATTAAATAAAATTATATGCACTATACTCAGTGAGAATCTCTCTTCTGATCTGCTTGCTTAGGGATCATGACAAAGACAAAATCAAGACCTTAACCATGGAGATTTTGTTAAATCAGCAACATTTACCTCACAACCTTTTGAAATGCACACATTCAAACAGGACATGAATACCCTTATCTTAGCCTAATGTACATCAGAAGTCTGTCCGTCTGGCATCTTTTGATTTAGTTACTTATATTTAAAACACTGTTAAATTTTGTTAATTAGATGCATGGATTAGAACATAAGAACATAAGAGCATCCATACTGGGTCAGATCAAGGTCCATCTAGCCCAGTATCCTGTCTTCCAACTGTGGACAATGCCAGGTTCTCCAGAGGGAATGAACAGAACAGGTAATCATCAAGTGATCCATCCTCCTGTCGCCTATTCCCAGCAGCTGGCAAACAGAGGTTGGGGCACTGTCCCAGTCCATCCTGGCTAATAGCTACTGATGGACCTATCTGCCATGTATTTATCTAGTTCTTTTTTGAACCCTGTTATAGTCTTGCCCTTCACAATATCCTCTGGCAAGGAGTTCCACAGGTTGACTGTGTGTTGTGTGAAGAAATACTTCCTTTTGTTTATTTTAAACCTGCTGCCTATTTATCTCATTTGGGGACCCTTAGTTCTTCTGTCATGAGAAGGAGTAAATAACACTTCCATATTTACAGTTTCCATACCTGTCATGATTTTAGAGACCTCTGTCTTATCCCCCTTTAATCATTTCTTTTCACTTTCATGTTACTTTGCAGTCCTCCCATAGATTTTCTCCTTAAGAATGCACATCCCGGTGTATTTTCATCATGTCAGCATTGTCAAACCAACAAGCAATCACACAAACAAAACAAGCTGATTTTGGTAATGGTAATCATGGCAAATAAATGGAAAATGAGAGTGGATACTTCCTTCATGATGTATGTGGAGTCATACATATAAATCTCTGCATATTGATTAAATTAGAATGGTGTCATTGATATCATAGGGCTACTTGCAGTGAAATCATAATGGTTTCTTTGAAGGTACTTGAATGTCACTGAGAATGTATAAAGTACTATTAATGAAGATAAAAAAGAAGCTTCTAGTTATATTACACTAGATCTGCAGCTCCTTTGGACAACCCACACAGGATGTCACTTGAAGTATTATCATGCAAATTATATCTCTTAATCTCCTATTGAAATCTGTGGGATTATGCATAAAACATGAAGAATGAAACAGCCAAAGAGAATCAATTTCCATCATTCATTCATGAACAAAAGTCACTGGAACATTCACACCATAACATTTGGTCTGTTTTCTAACAGCTGACATACCTTTTCCCTTCACTGTGAATTTTAATAATTTGTTCCTAAGTATTACAGATCAGCTCCTTAGCTGAACTCAATGAATCTATGCTTATTTATACCAACTGAGGAACTGCACTAGAGTACTTGTGTTGTTATTCTTTTTCCAGAAGCGTTATTCTAACAAAACAACCTGATTTTGGAAATGGTAATCATGGCAAATAAACCTTAGTTATTGGGACAAATTCAATGGTAGTAAAATGCTCATGAAATCAGTGGAATTACAACAGGAATGAAACTGGCCCATTATTTCTGAACAGAGAAGTAGTTATTTTTACCAGGTGTATTCTCAGAAGGATTCTCCAGATCCGCTGGCCAGACACCATCAGTAACATCCACCTCTTGGAGAGGACCCGTCAACTCCCAGCAGAGGAAGAAATTAGAAGGAGAAGGTGGGGCTGGATAGGACATACACTACACAAGCAGCCAACCAACATCACCAGACAGGCACTGCGGTGGAACCCCCAAGGCAAGCGGAAAAGAGGCTGCCCAAGAAATACCTGGCGACGCGACCTTCAGGTTGATAAAAAAAAAAAGGGCTATACCTGGAACCAGCTAGAGCGAATGGCCCAGGATAGAAGACTCTGGAGATCTGTGGTTGGCGGCCCATACCCCGGTTGGGGTGACGGGCATGAATGAATGAATGATGATTCTTTGATTCTGGCACAGATGAAGAGCCTCATGACCCTTCCACTAGGAAGTCCCTCTTCAATAACTCCCTGCTTCTTCCAGAGCCATGGAAATACGCTATCGCTTCCTCCCAAAACCTTGTAGGGCAAATAACTGCATTTTACTGCATACTGAGGACCTGAATCACCACTTCACTGAAATCAACTGTGTGATACTGTGGTAATTCAAGCTCCAAGGCTGCATTAACTTACGTGTGTTCCCCCCACTATGCCTGGAAACTGCTTCCCTGGGGGGAGGGAGGCAGATTTAGGGTGGTAAACATCCAGCCTCTTATGAGATGGGAATCTGGCACCCATGCTGATGAAAGAATAAAGAGGAATTCTTGGTTTCTGCTCGAATATTTCAGCAAAGAGAGCAAGAAGTGCAAAGGTTATAGTGAAATTTAAAAATGACAGAGCCCTACAAATATAACAATTATCACTAGAAATATTTGCTAAAATGAAAATGTAATCAATTAAAGCAGGGTAACTGCATAATTAATTTTAATGCTGCAAAGAAAATGCAACCATTCATTTTCCCTTTGTTGAACCCACTCCACTTTTCCATACTTTAGAAATTTTTCTTTAATAAGATATCTTCACCGCCCTCCAAATACATGTCGTCTTTTTTTCTTTTCTTCCTTCCCCCTCCCCTAGTTGTGTAAGTGGTTTTAAATCTGAAAGAAAATTCAGTGCTTTCAGTGGTAAGGGTTTAATATCACAGTTAGCACCAGGCATAGTGTGTGCACACTCTGGTCAAATCTCCCAGACAGGTACTGTCTTGTCCCAGTCCTGGGCCTATCTTGAACAGAGAGACTAATGATCATGCCAAATTGTTTCTGCTGCTTTTGTGGTGCCTCCAAATAGGTTTAGTATAAGACTAAAACACTCATTTTCCCTATTGCAAATTAGGATTTGAACTTTGGGGTATGCCTATCCTGGAATAAAAGACTCACAACACATCCAGCCAGAGTCAGCTGACTCAGGCTTGCAGAGCTCTGGCTACAGAGCTAAAAATTCTAGGTTGATGTTCGGACTCAGGCTGGATCCTAGTTTCCAGGACCCTCTCCCCTCATGGTGTCCCAGAGCTCTGGCTCCAGAACAAGCCCTACCTACCTGCACAGTAATTTTACAGTCCTGCAGCCCAAGCAAGCCAAAGTCAGCTGACCCAGGCCAGCAGTGGGTGTTTAACTGCTGGGTAGACAAGCTTAGGTCTCCAGACTGACCAAAAAAAAAAAAGTGTTACCTTGCTGCTTTCAGCCACTTGTCCACTGTGCTTAAAAGCTTTCCTAATATACCATTGCCACCTTTATTTCTATTATTTGTGGTACAGAAAAATCTAGAGGCCCCAACTGAGAGACTCATTATGATAGGTACTGTATAGGTACCTAGTAGGCGATAGCCCCTTCCCCAAAGAAATTGCAGATGTAAATCAACAGTGTGGGAGAAGAGAAGTATTATTACCATCTTCATTTTACAGATGGGGAACTGAGGCATTTAAGTGACTTGACCAACTCACATAAGAAGCTTGTAGCAGAGCTGGGAGTTGAACCTAAGTCTCCTATGACCCAGTCCAAGTGCATTAACTGCAAATCCTCTCCAATCAGCCCACAATTTTTGAACTAGTCATCATCAATGGAACAGAATGACCTGAATTTCTTTCTAAAAAATATTTGATCCTAAGATTAGGGGATACTGAAAAACAATGTACAGAATAGAGGATGTAACATCTTTATAGGTAAGTAAAGATTCTGAGACAAAACATGCTCTATATGTTACTAAAGTACTATCCAGCTTCAATGCCATCTAAACAATATTGAAGCAGGTATTTGCAAGTTTTGTAATGCAAATACTGATTATGTTTAGTCTGTTCTGTCAGGCATTAAATAATGTTCCCATTCTAGTTTTAAAGAGCTCTTTCTAATCTTTGTTTACACTAATGCCTCCTTTGCTGACTTTTAACAATTATGTGCCATTGACAATTGTTTATTGTTGTTTAATTAGGAGGTGGATTATTCCGGTGTTTTAATGATTAGTGTTCAACAACTTGACAGAAATGTTATTCCCCAAACCACTAAACACAAATTGACTTTGATTTCTTTTACTTAATCTTGTTATGATTGTATTATAAGCTCTCTGCTGTATAACTTTTTGTTAATTATGGTATCTCAGAGTTTCAGCTCAGTAATGTGTGCACCAAAGGAAACAAATCCATAAAGTGTCTATTCCACTTCATTTTGGTAATTTGAAAAAAAAAGTTAGAGAACTGAATATTAAACATAAGTGGTATAATTAGGACTCCACTGACTCCATATGCTATTTACTCAGTTTCCAAATTGGGTTACCTTACTTAACTTTAACACATAGTTTGAATGTTCTGAAGTAGTATAGAAATCTTTGAGAAAATGGCCATTACCTCTTAAATGTCATCAGTCCCAGAAGTACCGCCTGCACAAAGATACCATAGGCAGTGAGTACTGTTTAAATATTATTTGTTGGAGACACTAAATAAATGTATTAAGAAATGTTGTCAACTTTTATTAGCCAATCAGGAGATGATTTATAGAAATAGAGGATCCAGAAGACATTTAAACTATAGTGATCACTATCAAAATAATAGGGCTAGTCAAAAATATTGCATCAAAACTGTTTTTCAGAAGAAAAATGTTTTTTCATCTATATGAAATATTTACATACAAAATAATTTTTTCATCAAAAGATTTTGGCTTAAAATGGGAATTTTGGTGCATGATGGGAGCTATAATTTGCTCCTTGTGCCCTCATTCTCCTCCACGGGCTGGGATCTCCAGCTGAGCTACATCTTCCATAATGCACCATGGTCTCCCTTCTTGGTGAGGGAAAGTAGTGCAGCTTAGTGTCCCAGGCTGAGGTGCCTTCTGAGAGATGTAGTCCAGCTGGGGATTCTGGCCCACAGAGAAGAAAAAGGACACAAGGCATTAACTACAAGTCCAGTGAGGCATTACAACTCCCATTTCAACTCAAATCCTTCAGGGTTTGAGTTTTTGGTGAAAAATTAAACATTTCCATAGGTAAGTAAAGATTAGGAGACAAAACAAGCTCTAAATAGAGCTGAAGTCAGTGATTACTGACCTCTGTCATGTGACAGGGTTATTAATCTTTGTAGCTATGTCAGGTGACTGGGATAGGAAATAGAATTAAACCCATTTTTTGCGTATGCTATCTCTAAACAACAATTGTAATAACCAGGGTTTTTCATAAGAGCTAGGAATGGGAAGGATAATATTGTTACAGCCACTCCTGCAGTCCCCATATCTGATCATAACAAGGAAATCTGGTGCTTGACTTTTAGAGGCAAAATTAAAATGAATGGTGCTGCTACCAAATTATCCCAATATTGATTGTAGAAGAGAAATTTTCCTGACTCCTGTGCGATGTTTCTGGAGGTCATAAAAGACTAGAGCTGAGTGAATAATGGATTTTTCAGTTTGCTGCCAATTCCAAAAAATACAAATAAAAAAAATTATTGCAGGTCAAGTCAAAAATTATATTTTTCAAATTTTTCAGTGAATTGAAATAATAATAAATGATAATAATAATTAATTAATTAATTAAGAATTCCAGGTCAAATGAAACATTTGTGGAGGTATGTCACCTATTCTGAGGGAGTATCAGACATGGAGTAAAACACTATTCTGGGTGAGTAAGGTGTATTGAGAGAGTATTCTTTCTGCATAATGTCTTAACATTTAATGTGATGGCTATTTTTTTATAGTCTTCCTAAATCCCTGCTCTCAGAACTTCAGTGGTGAGATTTTCAAAAGTATCCATATTACTAAAGTCCTATTCATTTTCATTACGATTTGTGATCCAAAGTCACTTAGGCAATTTTAAAAATCTGAATCCAGAGTTCCAAAATGCTGCAAGTGAGATCATGCTGTTCCTTTTCTCCATCCCTTCCACTGGCACTCCATTCATCTCCAAACCCAAATGAAAATGACCTTCTTGTTTACAGACTCATGGTCATGGCTGACCTGTCTGTCTAGAACTCCTCCCTTCTTACAGCCACAGAGTCACTTGCTCCACTTAAATCACACTGCTTCTTCCACTTTTTTTCCAGCTTATGTCTAGCTCTGTAAGGCATTATGTAGTCCCTGTAAGGAGGAGGATGTATAAAAAATAGATTGTATTATGAAAGCAGAGTCAGGATGAGCTTTACCCTGACATCTGGTGGTGAATTGTGGCGAGTTGTGCAAAAGAACTTCAGGGGCTGATCTTGTTTGCATAGGAACACCCACCCCACCTAGCATGAGCCCACAGCTGCCCAAATGGTCACTTTGGCTGCTGTGGGATCCCCAGTTTCTCTGTTATTGGGGCAGGAAGAATAAAGTGTTGTTACCCTGATTATGTGAATCAAGGCCAGTGGAACTGTTTTAGGACAGAGGGACTCACCATCAACTAAGTAGCACTCGCTAGACAAGGGACATGGGTTCCAAAACTCAGTGAATTGAGAGAGGCTGGGGTCAGGTATTTGTACCTGATGGTATGGGCCCCCTTTTGAGGGCCTGAAATACCAATTGCACCTTCTCCTCTCTCTACTGTAGCATATCAGAGCTAATTTTAATTCTATTACAAGTCTAGTTACAGGCTGCTGAGCTGAATTCACTTTGGGTCAATGGTGCACCAGTACTGAGGCTTCCCTACTATAAGCTGAAATCACTAAAGAGCTAAAATTACTGAGAGATGAAATTACTGAATGCTGTGGGAGGGGGGGTGAAGATATGTTACTGAGCAGCTGGCGGAGCAGAGCAGTTCGCGGAACGGCTGGAGCAGCTCATGGGACGGCTAGTGGAGTGGAGCAGCTGGTGGAGTGGCTCGTGGTGAAGGGTGCAGCAGAACCCCATGGAGAGGCAGGGCAGTTGGCCTCGGACCATGTAAGGTGCCCCTTAAAACCACTGCAACCCAGCCCCTCCCCCCGCGCTGGGCTGGGAGTAAAACTCTGCAGATAAACTTTTGAACTCTGGGGCTGCACTGACCAGGGACAGAGACTTGGGTTGTTGGACTTTTGGGTGATTTTTGGGTTGCTGGACTCAAGAGACTTTTGGGGTGTTGGACTTTTGGGACTTTGGGGTGATCTTTTGGGTGGCTGGATTTCAGACCCTGAGGGGAAAAGGATACTGCCAAACTTACTTGAGGGGGGGGTCTTTTGCACATGGTTTGTGTTATGAATCCTGTTTGTGGTGTTTCCCCAACATAATGCCGCATTGTTTCCCTCCTTTATTAAAAGGATTTTGCTACACTCAGACTCTGTGCTTGCGAGAAGGAAAGTATTGCCTCTCAGAGGCGCCTGGAGGGTGGTATGTAATTGTCCCAGGTCACTGGGTGGAGGCTCGAGACGGTTTTGCATTGTGTTATTGAAACAGAACCCCTGGATACTGAACCCAGCCCTTGTTGCTGCCAACTCAGACGGGCAGAAGGGTTACCATTATATTGAAGAACTGGGAATAGTGTTACTCTACAGCAGAAGTTACAGGAGAGAACAAAACATTGGTCTGACTCTCCTTTCACACTAGTATTATGCCAGTTTAACTCAGGAGCTGCCATCCTACTTTTACACCAGTTTGATTCAAGGCCTGACAAACAAAATCAGTATATATGGAAGGAACTCACTGAAGCAGTAAACTCCAATTTGGAACAGATGGCCTTAAAGTCCCCACCACACATGAAAATGCCATTTCGTACATGATGGAGCTTAGAAGCTGAGCCACTGTCTAGAAAACAGACCCATGCCCTACCTGGCTGGTGAACGATAGCAATTTCTTAAGAGAAATCATCAGCAGCTTCAGAGCAGCAAGCACAACAATTTCCTTGAATAATGTAGCAGTCTTGATTCAAAAGAACTTTCCAGTTACTATCCCATCTCTGACCTACTATTCCTGAGCAAAACAGAAGAGAAAGTTCTAAGTAGTGGCAACCAGGGCCCAACAACCTATTTCCTCTGCCATCATCCTGGATGTTTTGCAAGCAGTGCAAGATCATCTGCTCATGGCAGTGGATGGAGGCCACATCTCAATGTTCTCAGTGCTTCACCCCCAAGTACAATTACTGACATCCTTACATGATGTAACTGGATAAGACTGCACAACACAACAATGGGTCCATCAGGTCTCAAAGAGCTGTATTGAGCAACTGCTTTTCTTCAATAGAAACCTTTGTCTGTAGATTCCTATGGGGTCTATTCAGTGTTCTAAGAATCTTCCTCCCAGGCAGACATCTGGCAATAGTGATCTATGCATTCATCATCTCCACACTAGATGACAGTAACACAGTTTATATTGGACTGAAGATGCCAAAAATGCAAGGTTCCAAACCACACAAAATGCAGCAGCCGTGTCCTCCATGTATTAGCTGCCAAGAGCCCTTTATCCTGCCATGTGCTCCAATATCTCCACAGGCTCCCAGTTCACTTCAATTGATAGTTCAAGGTGCAAGTTCTGATCTTCAAGTCCACCACTGGGTTACTGAAGCACATTAGCTACACGCTTTTATCCACTAAGAAAACTGCACTCTCTGGGACAATGTGCATTAATCAGCTATTTCCCCCACTCTCTGTCATGTTTTCTGGTGCCAAGACAGGGCAAGGATCAACATCTTAGAAATACATTATTAATAAGAATAAGAAGAATTTATCACTTAAAAGTTGTGAACCATTTTCAATAGCTTCAGTATATTAAAAATATGCCAATTCTCTATAGAGAAAGTTTGACTGCTCTGTGCTGTGTCTTTGCAAGAGGTGGGATGGTTGATGGTGGAGAGAAGGAATGGCCATGTGGTAGGTCTGTGAGATGTCTTCCTGGCCCAGGGCTTGATGACTCCAGAGTGCAGGGCGGGCCTTACCATGAGGCAAACTGAGGCGGCTGCCTCAGGTGCCAGACTGTGGGGGAGTTCCACTAGGACCCAGAGTGTAGAAAATTGTGTCTGCTGCTAGTGCATATGTATTCTCTCTGCTCTAGATGCACAGAGATGGTGGAGTGCTGTGCTGCAGGAAGGAGGGCACAAGAGACATAACAGGCAGGCAGGAGAGAAGGTGAGAGGGAATAACATAAAGTGGCAGGAGCTGCAGGGAGAGAGAGGAGGAGGAGCCTCTTATGTACCTCTCTAGCACCCCTGGAGCCTGGACTGATTAACATCAGATTCTCAGGGAGCTTCCTGTTTCCTGCTGCTTCCCTGAACCCATTTGAGGAGAACAGGCAACTGAAGTAGTAGGAGCCAGTTAGGCCCTTAAGACGCTGATATCTTCCCTCACTCAGGCCCTGCTACCAGCCTGCTTATTTGTCCCCTTAAATGAGTGTTGAGGGCCACTATAGCTGGCACCAAACAGCAGTCATGAGTGAAAGAAGAAAACACCCGTCTGGGGCAGCATTCAGAAAAAGAAAGAAAGCAAAGGAAGCTTTTCTATCTAAGCAGGAAGGAGCTCTCCTGAGATACACAGACACAAATGTTCATGGTGAGCCTTCCGGCCCCAGTGAGAATGTAAGCGGTGAGGAGATGCCTGATCTTCCAGTTAGTCAGAGTGCAGGTGACCTGGCAGCTACTGCAGCATCCATATCTCCATCTCAAATAGATGTAACCATGCACATTCCTGAAGAAAAGTGTAGATCAGAGAAGAGTGTGGTGGAGGTGCAAGAAACAGCTGCTGCTGAGTTTAGTTCCTTAAGTCTAGATCGGGGTCGGCAACCTTTCAGAAGCGATGTGCCGAGTTTTCATTTATTCACTGTAATTTAAGGTTCTGCATGCCAGTAATACATTTTAACATGTTTAGAAGGTCTCTTTCTGTAAGTCCATAATATATAACTAAACTATTGTTGTATGTAAAGTAAATAAGTTTTTTAAAATGTTTAAGAAGCTTCATTTAAAATTAAATTAAAAGGCATAGCCCCCTGGACTGGTGGTCAGGACCTGGGCAGTGTGAGTGCCACTGAAAATCAGCTCGTGTGACGTCTTCGGCACCTGTGCCATAGGTTGCCTACCCCTGGTCTAGATGATCCAGGACTGTGGACCCACTTGAGCAGTAGTCTGAGGGACTTCCTTGTACTGCATGGGCCACAGAAAGTGAAAAACATCATGTTCCCCAAAGACAATGAAAATAGAAGTTTCCATTGAACACATTACTGGCGTGAAATCCCCAATGGTGACAAAGTGAAGAGGCCATGGCCTATGCACTCAAAAACCCAGAATGCTGCATACTGTTTTTGTTGCAAACTCTTCCAGTCTAATGTTCTACAGGAACAAAGGACTGGAAAAATCTAGCTAGAAATCTGGCATCCCATGAGAAAGCAGCAAATTACCAGAGAGCATTCCATAGGTGGAAAGAGCTTTAGATGAGATTAAGGTTAAAGGCCACCATAGATGATCAGCATCAAGAGAAGATTGCATCAGAGTCTCTTTACTGGCAAAATGTTCTGAAAAGGCCCTTTGCCATTGTGAGAATGTTTGCTACCCAAAACCTAGCACTGCATGGCACTTCAGGTCAGCTGTATGTGCCAAACAATGGAAACGTCCTTAAAATTGTGGAGCTGATGGCTGAGTTTGATGCTGTACTCCAGGAGCATCTAAGAAGAGTCACCACCCAAGAAATGTACATACACCACTACCTTGGGAAAAAAATTCAAAATGAGATCATCCAGTTACTGGCAACAAAACTCAAACAGAAGATTGTGGCAGATCTGAAGTCAGCAAGATATTACTCTGTTATTCAGGACTGCACACCTGACTCATAGACTCATGACTTAAGGACAGAAGGGACCATTATGATCATCTAGTCTGACCTCCTGCACAATGAAGGCCACAGAATCTCACCCACCCACTCCTGTAACAAACCCCTAACCTATGTCTGAGTTATTGAAGTCCTCAAATCGTGGTTTAAAGACCTCAAGGTGCAGAGAATCCTCCAGCAAGTGACCCATGCCCCACGCTGCAGAGGAAGGCAAAAAACCTCCAGGGCCTCTGCCAATCTTCCCTGGAGGAAAATTCCTTCCCAAACCCAAATATGGTGATCAGTTAAACCCTGAGCATATGGGCAAGACTCACCAGCCAGCACCCAGGAAAGAATTCATTGTAGTAACTCAGATCCCATCCCATCTAACATCCCATCACAGACCATTGGACATATTTACCTGCTAATAATCAAAGATCAATTAATTGCCAAAATTAGGCTATCCCATCATACCATCCCCTCCATAAACTTATCAAGCTTAGTCTTGAAGCCAGATATGTCTTTTGCCCCCACTATGCTCCTTGGAAGGCTATTCGAGAAGTTCATTCCTCTAATGCTTAGAAAACTTCATCCAATTTCAAGTCTAAACTTCCTAGTGTCCAGTTTATATCCATTTGTTCTTGTGTCCACATTGGTGCTAAGCTTAAATAATTCCTCTCCCTCCCTGATATTTATCCCTCTGATATATTTATAAAGAGCAATTATATCTCCCTTCAGCCTTCTTTTGGTTAGGCTAAACAAGCCAAGCTCTTTGAGTCTCCTTTCATAAGACAGGTTTTCCATTCAAAGTTGAATTCTTTAACCAGGTACTAGATTGTGCAATAGAATCCGTTGAAGAACATTTCATGCAGCTCAGGGAACACAGCAGTATATTTGAGATATTGTATGATATTCCAAAACTCCTCACTATACCTAAAGAAGTCCTACACCAGCAATGCAGGGCACTAGAGACTGTGTTGACACATGATGACATACACAATATTGATGCAAGTGATTTAGGTGATGAACTGAAAGCCCTTTCAAGATACATTTCAGCAGGATCAACTCCAAAAGCTGTTCTGGAAAATATGTGCACAAATAAGATGATCACCCTCTTTCCAAATGCTTTTGTTGCTCTGTGCATACTTCTAACACTTCCTGTAACAGTTGTCAGTGGAGAACGCAGCTTCTCCAAGCTGAAGTTAATAAAAACACATCTACGCTCCACAATGACACAGGAGAGGTTGTTTGGCCTTGCAACCATCTCAACAGACCCTGAGCTGGTCCAGACTGCGAACCTTCCGGAAGCAGTTCAAATCTGCAACCAAGAAGGCACGGAAAGCACCACTTTGATTATTTAAACAGATTAAAAATGCAGACAAGAAAAGTTACATTTGCTGTTCAGGCGTTTGAAAATTAAGTGTTACTTAAAATTTTTGAACAAGGCATTTTAAGTTGTTAGTTCTCCTTTATTGGGGTAGGTAGCAGAGAAGTACCATGAGAGGAGTAGAACAGGAAGAAGGCAGAATTGAGACCTTTCAAAGTTTTGGCCCAAACGAGGGGCCATGAGGGTGTCATTTGAGCTCCTCGCCTCATGTGCCAAAATTTTGTGGGCCGGCCCTGCCAGAGTACAGGGATTTGCTCTCTGTAACACATCTTACTGCGATTCTCAAGAAGAAGCAATATTGTCCACCTTCTGCATGGGCTGAGATAGCCAAATATGCTTGGGGCGCCATCAGACAAATTTCCTTAATCTGCCATGCACAGAATGGTGCAGTACTTAGGGTCTCTGCCCGGTGCACAAAGAACTAAAAACATGTTCTCCTCTGCTCCTGAGCAAATCTGCTGGTTGGGAACCCAACTCCATTCTTGTTGAGATCAATGGCAAAACCCACATCAACTTCAACAGGAACAGGATTGGGTCCTGAGCGTACCGAGAAGGAAGGAGGTTTCCTATAACCTCTTTATTCCAAGTGCATGCAGCCAACACAAGATTTAGTCCTATGTATACTAGAAACTATATCAGGCAGAGAAAAAGACTCCCTGATTTAATTTTAGCCAATTTCTTTTCTCTAAGTATACAAGGTAATGTCACTAAAAAAGAGCTATATATATATACCAAAAAAGAAGGCAAAAATGTATTACAAATATAAGCATACATTAAAATGTGGATATATTATGTAATAGGAAATGGAAAATGGAAGATAAAATGAAATGTCAAGGACATGATTTAGCCTTTGGAGAGTATATCTGGGTCTCTTCTAAATCTTTCTTCTGGAGACTTTCAAATTACTTATAAAAATGTGCCTTTTCTATTCTTGCAAAACTGCAAATCAGCAAAAATTATATCCTTTTCCAAATTAACAATAATACTATTCAGTCAGTTTCCTTTGCTCTCATCCCATGCATTTAACACTACATGTTACTAATTTAGAAAGCAAAAGCTTCTTAAAGCCAACTCCTTCAATCCATCCCCTCCGAATAGACACATTATGTTTTACACAGTCAAGGTTCTTGAAATAACATCAGGTAATAGCATATGTTATCCAAATTCTGTAGGCTAACTATCTGGTCTGTGTGTGTGTGTGTGTGTGTGTGTGTGAGATAGAGAGAGATATCTATGTGATAAATTTCAGAATCATGTGATGCATTTATTTTTCATGTTCCGCATCTAAACACTGGTTCTCTCCCATTAATCTACATCCCTGGGATTCATTCTATACTCCAAATCTCTGAGCAGCTTCAAGCCATTAGTGTGTAAAATTACACTAGCACAGAAATGTTTTCTCCTTTTCCCCACAGCAACAGCAAACTAACCCCTTAAAAAGGGGCATAAGCCCTGTCCCAAGTACAGACAACAACCTGCATTTCTATACATACAAATGTTATGGATTTAAAGTATAGTAACTTTGAGCTAAATTGCTGCCCAGAGAGGGTGGGAAGAGGGAAAGAGGAGAGAGATTGTGGACTCATCTGCAAATCCATCGATATTTTCTTTTTGGTGTAAACTGCTGAAATCCATCTACCAAACACTGCTTCACTTTTATGATTCATTTAATGAATTAGTTGTGTTTTACATTTTTCTAGCTCATCCCTTGCAGTTATCTGTGTGTCCCCAGCTCCGAGATCCATCTTACGCCCTGATTTAGTATTTTCAATAGCTCTTGACATGTTACATAGTAAGTTAATTAGGCGCTGAAAATAAGGGTAAATTTTATTTTTAAAAAATATATTGCCATCTCTCCTCTTTCTCTTTCTTTAAACAGAGTTGTCTTATCACCCACAAATTTACAAGCCTGTCTGAAGTCAGCATACCTCGGATAGCTCTTACCTTCACAATTTTTACTTGATATCCTGGTCTAAGTTGGTCTGACAGAAAAAACTAACATAACTCCTTGTCTGGGGAACTTGACTGAGATGAACAAACCAGTTAACATAGTCATGAAGTCTGGACTCACAGATGTTATTTGGAGAGTCATTAATGTGGACAACTAATTGTGGGCTAGACTGTGCCATTTACACCCAGCTCAGTGTGGAGTTACTCCGCCACAAACTGCACATACCAGATCTGCCAGGTTCATAGAGGCTGCCCACTTCTGCTGCTACACCATTATGAGGAGTGCCATTTTCCATTCTGTAGGCAGCATGCTAGCTATGATGATTGGTGCGCAGAGAGGCACAACCCTTGGCCCCATCTTCCACCCCTCCCTGCATATTTCAAAGCACTGTGCACCCATAGGAGAGGATTGGAGCAGTCCCCTGAGCTCAGGGGCTGCAGTTCTATCTGGCTTTTATATAGGCCCTTCAATGGGAGTGAGAAAGTTTCTTATGGCCTCCCTCCGCTACATAAAATGTATGTAGAATCTGACCCTTAATATGTAACATTCAAGGAGCAGGCCAACAATGGTACCTGCAGTGAGTGGTAAAATATTTGAGGGGACCCTATTTGGATATGGTTACATAGAAAGGATATACAAACGATTAACTGTCTAGAAAACATGACCTAGGAAGGAAGATTGAAAAAAATGGGTTTGTTTATTGTGGAGAAAAGAAGACTGAGGGGGGATATGTTAACAGTTTTCAAGTATATAAAAGGTTGTTACAAGGAGGAGGGAGAAAAATTGTTCTTCTTACCTCTGAGTATAGGACAAGAAGCAATAGGCTTAAATTGCTGCAAGGGAGGTTTAGGTTGGATATTAGGAAAAGGTTCCTAACTGTCAGGGTGGTTAAGCACTGGAATAAATTCCCTAGGGAGGTTGTGGAATCTCCATCATTGCAGAATTTTAAGAGCAGGTTAGACAAACACCTGTCAGGAATGGTCTAGATCAATGGTGAGCAACTTGAGGCCCACAGGCTGCATGTGGCCCGTCATGGGTATCTAATTACAGGCCACATAGCATGACCAGACAACAAGTGTGAAAAATCGGGACAGGGGGTGGGGGGGTAATAGGAGCCAATATAAGAAAAAGACCCAAAAATTGGGACTGTCCCTATAAAATCGGGACATCTGGTCACCCTAAGGCCACGAGACATTTTGCTGATGTTGACCATCCACAGGCATGGTCCCCTGCAGCTCCCAGTGGCCATAGTTCGCTGCTCCCGGCCAATGGGAGCTGCGGGAAGCAGCGGGCCACAGGGACATGCTGGCCGCCGCTTCCCGCAGCTCCCATTGACCAGGAACGGTGAACCGTGGCCACTGGGAGCTGTGGGGAGCCATGCCTGCAGATGGTCAATGTCATCAAAATGTCTCGCAGCCCTCAATCACATTAGCCTGATGGGCTGTATACAGCCCATGGGTTGCAGGCTGCCCACAGCTGGTCTAGATAATATTTAGTCCTGCCATGAGTGCAGGGGACTGGACTAGATGACCTCTTGAGGTCTCTTCCAGTCCTATGATTCTATGACTCTGTGAAATACTGAGACTCATTCCAGCTGAAGTATGAGTCAACCAGAACTCCTGTTTTCAGTACTATGTAACAGTACTATGTAGATGTGACACACGGGAAATTCCTGTCACTAATGGTGGTAATCCTAAATGCTAATTCCGGCTTTGGACACACAGATTTGCAAGTCCCAAAGGGCATTTTAGCAGTCAGTCTCTGAGATAGTAGGCTCCTCTAATAGCAGGGCCGGCTGCAGACCTCATCTTTTCCCAGATGTCGGAGAATGGGGAGATTGGGGAGAAT
Source organism: Mauremys mutica (assembly GCF_020497125.1). Taxonomy (NCBI): domain Eukaryota; kingdom Metazoa; phylum Chordata; order Testudines; family Geoemydidae; genus Mauremys; species Mauremys mutica. Next base: position 270,448,499 of record NC_059073.1, read on the forward strand.
TTTGAAGAAAGAATTGCTCGGGGGAGGAGGAAGGGGATTTTATTTGTTGACTTTCCAGTTATTAGTGGTGGGATATACTGTAGTGTGGTGTTGTATTCTTGTCATGTGTGGGGTATCCAGACCATATCCAAGAGAGGAAGGACTAGCCAGTAGTTAGGGCACTACCTAGCACTGAGGAGACTGAGGTTCTTATCCTTCATCTATCACAAACCTCCAGTATAACCTGGGAAAGTCACTTAGCTTCTATGAGCCCCAGTTCCCCAGCTGTAAAATGGGGATGATAGTACTTCCCTACTTCACAAATCTACACTGCAATGTTAGCCCAGGGTTTAAAGTCTGGCTCAAGCCTAACCATCCTTGCATCTACACACAGATCAGGCTAACCCAGGACTCAGACCCAAGATCCCAGGACACCACAAGGGTTGAGGGTCTGAGCCTGAGTCAAGCCATGACGCAGGGTTCGAGACTTATTGTGCTGCAATGTAGATGCAGCCCCATGCTCTGGGAATCTGACAAAAGTATTCCATTATCCCATGGGCCAACTTTCTTAGTCCTTTGGACAATCAGATTTGGTGAACAGTCATGTCTTCTCACACTGCACCACGAACAAAGGGCTAGAGTAGCCACATTTTGGGAAGGTGCTAAAAAGTCTGGGATATGGGTGGTTGGACTTGAGCTCTCACAATGCAGTGCAGATGCTGGAGCCCAAGCTTGGGACCAAGGGTTACATATGAGCATAGATGCTCAAGCCCTATATCAGGGTTCCTTCCCCACTCTGAACTTTAGGGTATGTGGGGACCCGCCTGGAAGACCCCCTAAGCTTATTTACCAGCTTAGGTTAACAGTAAGCGGCCACCACCAAACGTGTTCCAAATCTCAGGGGAGAGCCACTTGGAACTCTGCCTTCCCCCCAAAATATTTCCCAAGTCTCTAACCCCCCCTTTCCTGGGCAGATTTGAGACTAATTCCTCCCCCACAAGTCCTTACACCCCTTTTCCTGGGTAGGCTTGAGAGTATACCCTCACCAATTAGTCCTGGTGAACTCAGATCCAAAACCCTTGGATCTTAAAACAATGAAAAAGCAATCAGGTTCTTAAAAGAAGGATTTTATTAAAAGAAAAAGTAAAGTTTATCTCTGGAAAATCAGGATGGAAATAACTTTATAGGGTAATCAGATTCAAAGAGCTCAGAGGAACCCCCTCTAGCCATAGGCGGCAGGTTATATACATTTGCGGTGCTCGGGCTCCAGGAATATTCAGGGCCGGGTGCCCTGCCCCAGCAAATTTGCAGCTGGGTCTCTCCCCCGGCCCTGCCTGGATTGGGCCCCAGCCCCTGCGGGTCTCTCCCCCCACCCCCCCCCGCCCCGCCACGTCCCTGCCTGGAGCAGGTCCCAGCCCCCGCCTGCCACCCCTCCCCCTGCATGTCCGTCCCCCCCCCCGCCGCGCCGCATCTCTGCCTGACAAAAAGCAGCGCGCGCCTCTCCCCTGCCTGCTCTGTGCTGCCGGAGAGCGGCTCCCGGCAGAACTGCTGTCTGCTGCCGCAGGGTCCTAGCGCCTGACATTCACTATTGGCAAGGCAGGCTGTCCTTACCCTGCCCTTCCGCCCTCGCCCTGAGCCTCCCCAACGCCCCAAACCCCTCAGCCCCAGCCAGAGCCCTCATCCCCCCGCACCCTAATCCTCTGCCCCGGCCCTGAGCCACCTCCTACATCCTGAACCCCCATCCCCCTGCACCCTAATCCTCTGCCCCAGCCCTAAGCCCCCCCACATCATGAACCCCTCATCCTCAGCCCCAACCCTCATCCCCCTGCACCCTGATCCTCAGCCCCAGCCCTGAGCCCCCGCACAGCATGAACCCCTCATCCTCAGCCCCACAGCCCTCACCCCACACCCCAACCCTCTGCCCTGAGCCCCCTCCTGCATCATGAACCCCTCAGTCCCAGCCAGAGCCCTCATCCCCTCGCACCCTAATCCTCTGCCCCAGCCCTGAGCCCCCTCCTGCATCATGAATCCCTCATCCTCAGCCCCAGCCCTCACCCCTGCACTCCCTCCTATCCCCAAACTCCCTCCCAGAGGGTGCACCCCCTCCCCTTTCCCACACCCCTTCCCACCCCCAAACTCCCTCTCAGAGCCTGCACCCCTCACCCCTTCCTATGCCCCCACCCCCAGCCCAGAGCCTGCACCCAAACTCCATCCCAAAGCCTGCACCCCTCACCCCTTCCTATGCCCCCACCCCCAGCCCAGAGCCTGCACCCAAACTCCATCCCAAAGCCTGCACCCCTCACCCCCTCCTGCACACCCACCCCCTGCCCCAGCCTGGAGCCTGCACCCAGCACCTAAACTCCATCCCAGAGCCTGCACCCTGCACCCCTCCTGCACCCTAATCCCCAGCCCAAGATCTGCACCTCAGACCCCCCCCCAAAAAAACCTCCTCCCAGAGCCTTAGGCAGGTGGGGATGGAGTTTGGGGGGGGCAGAGTTGGGGGGCGGGTTCTGGGCACCACCAAAATTTCTACAAACTTGCCACCCACGCCTCTAGCCTTAGTTTCAAAGTTACAGCAAAACAGGGATAAACCTCTCTCTAGCAAAGGAACATTTACAAGTTGAGAAAACAAAGATAAAACTAACACGCCTTGCCTGGCTGTTACTTACAAGTTTGAAACATGAGAGACTTGTTCAGAAAGATTTGGAGAACATGGATCGATGTCCGGTTCCTCTTAGTCCCAAGAGTGAACAACCCCCAAAACAAAAAACACAAACAAAAGCCTCCCCCCCCCCCAAGATTTGAAAGTATCTTGTCCCCTTATTGGTCCTTTGGGTCAAGTGTCAGCCAGGTTTCCTGAGCTTCTTAACCCTTTACAGATAAAAGGATTTTGGTGCCTCTGGCCAGGAGGGATCTTATGGAATTGTATACAGGAGGGTTGTTACCCTTCCCTTTATAGATATGACACCCTAGGTTAATAAACCTAGGATCTGCTAACTCAAGTTCTAGTAACCCTGGGCTTACATTCCAGTGTAGACATACCAACAGGGTGTTGCAAGGTTACATACATTGCAAGACTGGGAGACACTCAGCTACTGTGGTGATGGGGGGCCATAGACAGAGGCTTTTAAGTAATGTCAAGACCCCCTAGAACATATGGATAGAAGCTCTTTTAAAGTGTTTCCTACAAAACCAAATACATAAATAAAATGTCCAGTTTCGGACTTTCAAGATAATGAATTGCACTCAGAAGTGAACTGCCAGTGCAAGTGTCTTTCTTAGCCTGCCTGTTTAAAATATGTAGGTTGCCTCATTCTGAGCTGGCTGCAGTGTCTGGGTGCCAATGTAAAGTATGTTGCAGAAATTAGGTGATGAAATGCTACAAATTGGGGAAGCCATAGTGTGTTCTAAGCAAGCACTGGTAAAGAACTCTTTCAAAGCAGGGTAAAGTGCTTAGAGCGGCTTTGAGCTTTTCAACCTTTGCATTGTTTTAAGTGAAATAATGTATTTAATTAGGTTAGCTAGAGAAAGGGCTAAGATAATGTGCTTGGCAAGGATGCAGCATAAGCACCAGAGGGTGTTTATAATGTGATGAGTGCTCTTAATTTCTACTGATGTCAGTGGGAGCTCAGCACTCCGCAGGATCGGGCCTGCAAGAGTCTTACATCATAAGTAGCCGGTTAATTATTTTCTTAATACAGGCTCATAAATGTTTCTGAAGGTTTGTACTTTTGTTTTCTCTCACTACTTATTTTGATTCAACTTTGGCTGCACATCTCCAGTATAAATTCTCATTTAATGTCTAAGCAGCATATTTGCAGACTGTTGAATGGTGCATCCTGTGGGAAGCACTGACAGAGGGAGCAAAGTGAATGCTGTCCTTGGAACCATGTTAAATCAAATCGCAGCCTCGAATCCTTAAAAGGTTGGCTACTTCTAATATACAAAGTATTTTCAAGTGAAAGACTCAATTTCCTGTCTTTCATCGTGCTTCCTGACTGGAATAATACAATGTTTTCAGGTAGTACATTGAATCAGTAAGGACTGACAAAACCAATCTTCAGTGTTCTGATTTGGTTTCACTAGATATTATTCACTTTGTTCTACTAGATATATACCCACTGCTCACTCACTTTCATTTTCACCAGCTTAGCAGGGGATTTCTGATGTGCACATTTTTGAAGAATAATAAAACTCCAGGCCAGCAAAGCACATGAGCTCACGCTTAACTTTAATGATATGAGTAGTTCCATTTACTTTTACGCCATTACTCGCCTAATTATTATTATTTATATTATCATAGTGCCTAGGCGTTCCAATCATGGACCAGGGCTCCATTTTGCTGGGCACTGTGCAAATGCAAAACAAAAAGACAGTCCCTGCCCCAAGGATGTTACAGTCTAATTTTTAAGACAAGAGACAACAGATGGATACAGGCAGACAAGGATGTACCAAGAGTTCTATGACGAGATAACCGGCTCTGTGGATGAGGGGAAAGCAGTGGATGTACTATTTCTGGACTTTAGCAAAGCTTTTGATACAGTCTCCCACAGTATTCTTGCCAGCAAGTTAAAGAAGTATGGGCTGGATGAATGGACGGTAAGGTGGATAGAAAACTGGCTAGATGGTCGGGCTCAACAGGTAGTGATCAATGGTTCCATGTCTAGTTGGCAGCCGGTATCAAGTGGAGTGCCCCAAGGGTCGGTGCTGGGGCCGGTTTTATTCAATATCTTCATTAACGATCTGGAGGATGGTGTGGACTGCACCCTTAGCAAGTTTGCAGATGACACTAAACTGGGAGGAGTGGTTGATACGCTGGAGGGTAGGGCTAGGATACAGAGGGACCTAGACAAATTAGAGGATTGGGCCAAAAGAAATATGATGAGGTTCAACAAGGACAAGTGCAGAGTCCTGCACTTAGGATGGAAGAATCCCATGCACTGCTACAGACTAGGGACCGAATGGCTGGGCAGCAGTTCTGCAGAAAAGGACCTAGGGGTTACGGTGGATGAAAAGCTGAATATGAGTCAACAGTGTGCCCTTGTTGCCAAGAAAGCTAATGGCATTTTGGGTTGTATAAGTAGGGGCATTTCCAGCAGATCGAGGGATGTGATCATTCCCCTCTACTCAGCACTGGTGAGGCCTCATTTGGAGTACTGTGTCCAGTTTTGGGCCCCACACTACAAGAAGGATGTGGATAAATTGGAGAGAGTCCAGCGGAGGGCAACAAAAATGATTAGGGGGCTGGAGCACATGACTTATGAGGAGAGGCTGAGGGAACTGGGATTGTTTAGTCTGCAGAAGAGAAGAATTAGGGGGGATTTGATATCTGCTTTCAACTACCTGAAAGGGGGTTCCAAAGAGGATGGATCTAGACTGTTCTCAGTGGTAGAAGATGACAGAACAAGGAGTAATGGTCTCAAGTTGCAGAGGGGGAGGTTTAGGTTGGATATTAGGAAAAACTTTTTCACTAGTAGGGTGGTGAAGAACTGGAATGGGTTACCTAGGGAGGTAGTGGAATCTCCTTCCTTAGAGGTTTTTAAGGTCAGGCTTGACAAAGCCCTGGCTGGGATGATTTAGTTGGGTTTGGTCCTGCTTTGAGCAGGGGGTTGGACTAGATGACCTCCTGAGGTCCCTTCCAACCCTGAGATTCTATGATTCTATGATTCTAAGAGTCAATATGCTATGAAGTGGTCCCAACACACTGGCAGCCTAAAGTTAAGCATGTGCTTAAATGTTTTGCTGGATCAGAGGTTAAGTTTCAATAAGCTTAGGCTCCAAGTGTTACTTTTCAAATTTAGTATAAAAAGTAGTTGAAAAACTATGGCCATACTTACACCATTCACAGTTGTTCAGGCATGATGGATTTAGTTCCCAATAGCAGAAGCGGAAGATGAAAAACATTAGGCTGTCTGGTGTGCTGAGACCACTGCCTATCAAGCTTACAAATATTGGCTCATTGTTTCCTTAACTTCTCCCATCAGTCTGTAGGTATCCATCTTTTGTCTTATACTTAGATTGTAAGCTCTTAGGTGCAGGGACCATCTTTTTGTTCTGTGTTGGTACAGCAAAATGGGGTCTCCTGGTCCATGACTGCAGTTCCTAGGCACTATAAGAAGAAATACATATATAATAAAAACATTCATGGTCCTGTTCCATGGAGCCGACATGAGTAATAAAATTAGATTATAGGCCTGTCCATGCTACCACTAGAGTCAATGTATATTTTGCCATTCACTTCAAAAGGAGAAGGACCTAGTCCTACGTTCCTTTTCAAGAGTAGTGATTCCTCATTTGCTATAAATGTTCTCTCATCACACTGAATACATCATAAGGAGTTCTGAGGTTCCTGTACCATGGCTAAGAATGATGTTAGAGAGTCCTTTACTCTGATACATCAAATTCCTACCCAAAGGAACAGTTCTGCTGACTATTTCGTTTCAATCCCTGCAAAACCAGATGCAATAGTTAACAGGATAATTAGAAAAAAAACCCAATAAATATAAAAAATCTCTACAAATGACCAAAAATAGCTCTGATCATCATTGAAGTCCAATATCTTGATTTTCTCCAGGGCTTTGAAGATAGTGGCCCATTGGGAAGCTAGGAATATCCCTTTTCCATTGGTACAAAACCTCATGATTTGCAGGGTCATGTGATTTCAGATTTTATGCCTAATAGTGGTGCAAGACTGATTAGTGCCCATACTGGCCTCAGGCCAGTGCAATCTGGATACAGCACGGAAAACTGTACACTTAGCATGAAACAAGGGGAAAAGTGGGTGGCAGGTTCTTGGAATTTTTTTAAAACTGTGATTCTTTAAAGCTGCTCAGGGATTTAGAATACAAGAATAAGTCTATTAAAGGTGCATGACAATTGCAATCTACATGACTCCTCTGTGAGTTACCAGAAGGCTCTTCAATTTAGCATAGGGCTATCACCTCCATTTGTGGAATATGTGATAGTGTGATGTGACATAAGAATATATTGCTATGAGTTTGGAATGGCTATATTACTCATTAGTTATGCAGGTCATTCGACATGCATGTCATAAAACCATTATACTTCCCCACACAATCATGTACTGGGCACATTTTTTAATTATAAAGCTATTTTTGAAAGTTTTAAAAAAAATATGGGAACTAAAATGTAACACCTGAAGCATCTGGAAATTTGAAGTAGCCCCAAAAGAGATGTATTAGTGGACACAGAGCAGGTGAGGATGTCAAAGATGAATGCTAAATACAATTTTTAAAACGTCTACATAATTTTTCACATAGGTCTGAAGCAAAACTTTCACGTGGATATCACCACAAGATGTATGGTGTATTATTAGACAGGTGTTTGAACTTGCAAAGAACGTATGTGCATATGTGGGCCACGATCAATGAATTCACCTTAAAATGAGAGCCTATATTATTGCATCATCCAGAAAATGCATATATTCTAATGATATGTTGAAAACAACATACCTATCTCATAGAACTGGAAGGGACCCTGAAAGGTCATCGAGTCCAGCCCCCTGCCTTCACTAGCAGGACCAAGTACTGATTTTGCCCCAGATCCCTAAGTGGCCCCCTCAAGAATTGAACTCACAACTCTGAGTTTAGCAGGCCAATGCTCAAACTACTAACTTTTCATTCAAATCTATTCTGTCCTTTATCTTTCAAACAATAATATAGCAGATTATTACAGGGAATTTAATTATCCTCTTCCTGTCATTAACTTTTTTCCTTTAAGGAACAAAAATCCTCATACCGTCTCCTCAATGGAACAAATTACAACTGATAGTAGTGCTTAATTTTAAATAATTTCAATTTTATGTGCTAAGTAAAATAATTTCACAAATCCAGTCAGTCATTGAAAATGAAATGTACTTATATAAAGTTAATCAATAGTGTGAGACATATAACACATTTTTTGTGAAAAGATAAAAGAATGCTAGAAGAAAAAAGGAGCATTCTTAGAAATTACTAATAAAAGCTAAATGCTTTCAGGGTAATTAGAGTTTAATTAGCAAGAGTGATGCTATCAATATGATAATAGTTGCAATTTTAATAATGCTGATATCTTATTTCTCTGTAATACAACATAATCCTATCCTTAAAACATACACATAAAAATGTCTTACTGCAAGTGGTAGTTTGGACTAGAACAAGTACTGTGTTCTGTTTCCATAAACAGATGCCTACCAAGTTTTGATTTAATCATTCAATTAATCTTTGGGATTATTTATGCAAATTAACACCAGTTGCCAAACACTTCATCATGAGAAACAATTTATATCTGAAATAAAGTTATAACATAAAGTATCCATAAATGTTCTCAGATACCATCGTGACATCTACATTATTAGAACCCAAATGGAACAGAACAGGAACATTCATAATAGAAAAAAATAAGTTGTCAATTATTTTTGAAAATAGGAAAGTAGTTGTAAATTCCTCTTATTGGTGTTTTTGGAGAACAATGGTTTATGGAATGTAGTAGTTGTAAATTCCACTCTTTAGTGGTTTTGATTAATGAAGGTTTTCTGTACAAATGGTTTGTTTTAAGAATGACATCATTCAAGTCAATTTATTATTGCTTAATGTTTTTCTTTTCCCAATCTGTAATATGAGGATAATGATATTTAGCTACATCAGAGGGCAATAATGAGACTTAATCACTGTTGTTTAAAGTACTTTGAGATCCATGGATTAAAGTTACTATAGAAGTGAGAGTTATTATTAGTAGCAGTTTGGGACCTATTTTTTTCTTCAAATGCCACTGGCCTTTGTGCAAAGCATGGTAGAAAAACTATTAAACATAGCCAGAGCATATTTATATCCTCTAGCTTATGTTCTAATAACATAGTTACAGAAAGAGTCAAACCTCATTTCAGCCAAGAAATTTGACTTTGAATATGATCCAAAGCATTGGGGTTAATTTGATTATTCATCTACTTTGCTAAGTGCTAAGAAGACAAAATTGCTCACTTTTTAGAAAATGGAGCAGTCCAATCTGACCAAAAAAAAAAATCCACAGCAGAGCAACGGATCTTGAAAGGACCAAATCACTTTTGATTTTTCAAGCAGAGACAATCTATTTTTAGTGTGAGATGCTAACAACGCTCTTGATTTCTTTGAAATTTCAGCTTGCCCTTTTAAGTCAAAAGCAGTTTCCCTCAACAACGCTTACTACCAGCTGGAGAGATTAGAGTTGTCCTTCCTGTAACCTATAACCAACCATGAAATCCCACAGGGTAGAGTTGTTTTCCCCGCAGGCATGTCTATCAGAAAGATTATATTTTCTCCTCTCAGCACCTGTCTGTCCTGTGAAATAAAGGCCCAGTTAGGGAACAGTCTCATCCTGTGAAGTTCTAAGTACCCTCAACAACCAATGCTTGCAAATGGAGTTGAAGGTACTCAGCACTTGCCAGGAGCTGTTCAATACTTTGCAAGTTCAGGCCCTAAGATTAAATATATTTCAACAAGCTGTTCACTGTCTAAAAATTCCAATCTCCTGATAAAAGATAAATAGAAAACAGCCAGTTATTTATTTTTCTTTTTTAAAGAGTCAGATTCCCTTTGTCAAAATCTATCATTTTCCATGAGCAAAGCATCCTGAAAGATTCATGGTACTTTCAGACAGTACATGACTTGATACCTCAACATGCAGTTTTGTTTATTGGTATATGAACATTGCTTCTATTAAATAAAGATGCCATAGTTCAGTCCTGACCATTCTATTTGGCCCATATATTTTGTTCAGGTGACTCTCCATAAGAGATCATTCATCTTCTGCTTGTTGTATGTATAGTACTGTGAGCTTCCCTGCCTTAGGAATCTTTGGTCCCTTTGAGATGGATAATAACTGGTAACTTCACAAATTCCAGGGCTAAGATGGAGAGTGGGGAATTACAATTTAAGACACTCTGCAAAAAGGTTGAACTGGCCAATTTTAAGATTATGTCATAGTTACAATTGATTGCTTCATAACAATGCAGGTCCCGCGGCTTTGGTGGACCTCCCGCAGGCACGCGCTTGGCGTGCTGGGGCCTGGAGCCGCCCCTGTCTCCAAGGTTCTATATAATCTTGCCCCAACCTACATCACAGAAAGTTGGTGGAATAATTCATGACTGGAATATTGATATAGAAGGTCACAGCTTGTTCAGGAAGGAGAAGCTGGGCAAAAAGGAAGGAGGTGTTGCCTTATATATCATAGCTAAGGTATGGTACTGGAGCATCCTGGCTCATTCAAAAGATCTTCAATGACCTGATACTTAAAAAGGAGTTATATAAAAAGTGGAAACTAGGTCAAATTATGAAGGAAGAACATAAAACAAAACAACACAACCATGTAAGGACAACATTAGAAAGGCAAGGCAAAAAACAAGATTATCGAGGGACATAAAGAGTAATATGAAAACATTTTACAAATAGATGAGAAGCAAGAGGAAGACCAAGGACAGGGTAGACCCATTATTCAATAAGGAGAGAAAGATAATAATGAAAAATGAAGCAATAGCTAAAAAGTTAAATGAGTTTTTTGTTTTGGTTTTCACAAAAAAAGTTAGCAGTGATTGGATTTCTAATATAGTGAACATCAGTGTTGAAGGGGTAGGATCTGAGGCTAAAATAGGAATAGAATAAATTAAGAATTACTTAGGCTTTGGCTACACTTACACTTCAAAGCGCTGCCACGGCAGCGCTGCCGCGGCAGCGCTTTGAAGTGCTAAGTGTAGTCAAAGCGCCAGCGCTGGGAGAGAGCTCTCCCAGCGCTGTCCGTACTCCACCTCCCTGTGGGGAATAACGGACAGCACTGGGAGCCGCGCTCCCAGCGCTGGGGCTTTGACCACACTGGCGCTTTGCAGCGCCGCAATTTGCAGCGCTGGAGAGGGTGTGTTTTCACACCCTGCTGCAGCGCTGCAAATTTGTAAGTGTAGCCAAGCCCTTAGACAAGTTAGATGTCCTCAAGTCAGCAGGGCCTGATGAAATACATCCTAGAATACTTAAGGGGCTGGCTGAAGACATCTCTGAACCATTAGTGCAAAAGACATCTCTGAACCATTAGTTGCAAAAAAGGGAAAACATCATTCTGGGATGTATTAGCAGGAGTATTGTAAACAAGATATGAGAAGTAATTCTTCCACTCTACTCAGCACTGTAAGTCCTCAACTGGAATATTGTGCCTAGTTCTGGGTACCGCACTTTGGGAAAGATGTGGACAAACTGGAAAAAGTCCAGAGGAGAACAACAAAAATTATTCAAGATCAAGAAAACATGGCCTATGAGGACAGACTGAAACAATTAGGTTTGTTCAGTCTGGAGAAGAAACGCCTGAGAGCAGGCATGACAACAGCCTTCAATTATGTAGAAGACCCACATAAAGAGGAGGGTGATAAATTGTTCTCCTCAACCACTGAGGACAGCACAAGTAATGGGGCTAGAGATTAGAAAAATCTTCCTAATTGTAAAGGTAGTTAAGCACTGGAACAAATTACGTAGGGATGTTGTGGAATCTCTGTCAGAGAAGGCTTTTAAGAACAGGTTAGAAAAATACACGGAAGGTCTAGATAATACTTAGTCTTGACTCAGTGCAGGATCCTGGCCTAGATGACTTATCAAGGTCCCTTCCAGTCCTACATTTCTATGATTCTATGATCCCTGCTCACATTGCATCTTTATTTCATATCTCATTTTCCTTCTTCCTCACTACATATGGTCCAATCAAACCTTACTACTCCCTTCATTTTGATCTCCTTTCATGACCACTGTGCTTGGAACAGTCTCCAAATTCTGGTCATGTTATTCAAAAATCCTTAAAACTGACTTTTCCATGTATTCTTTTTCTTCTTTATTAGTATTGTTAGTGTGGACTCACCCACAGTTCTGCTGAGCCTTAGCCAAGTGCTTTGGGAAAATAAGGAAAGTCTAAGAAATGTTTCAAATGGTTGGGAGTACCTCTCACACATAGACTCAGCACATATTATAAGAGGGAGAATTTCAAAGCACATATGCAGCCAGGAGTATTGTAATCAGTCCTAATGTAGGCTTTAATATAATAAAGCTCTTTTAAATAATAACGCTAATACTGACCTTAAATATTAACAGAAGGGAAAATGTATAACATCTGTGAAAGGCAGAAGCAAAACACCATCCATGAAGTGTCAAAGAAACCAAGGGTTAAAGGTTATGCATGGAAAAAACATTTCAAAGGATAATGTGTAATAATGACAACAATTTCCATGCCTTGATCACAATGGTTACATGTGCACCTTCAATCATCTCTCAAATTGGAATTTGTTATTTAACACCACAGTTCAGATAATCCTAGATATAATGGGAGTTGCTTGGCCAGGAGAAATTTCTCCTTGTCTTAAAGTGCAAAACTTTATTTATGTGAATAATATTTTCCCCGCAATACTGAATACAATTCTACATGTTTAATTTCCCAGGCATTGAGTAATAACTCAGTCCCACTCTCATCTGACACAGACAAAGCAGCAGATATCACCTTGGAAAAAAGTATTTAGGTTCAAGGCCTTGCACTCTTACTCACATTATGTTGAATAGAAATTTAGGCCCCGATCCCACCATTACACTCAATGGAATTTTAACTATACGCGATTTTTGCTTTACGCGCTGACTGCAGAATGTAAATCCAGCGTAAGATGCAACAGACCTGTAATAATAATACTTTGCAACTTCCACCCAGAGTTCTCAAAGGTACAGGAGGTCCACTATCTTCCACAAGGATAATTTGGCTTCCCTCTGATTATTGCTAATGGGGGGTAATGGCCATATTAAACAAAGGCCATATTTGCTAAGGGCACTTTTAGCCTCACTGCTATTGAAAACAATGGGGATGGTAGCCATTTTTGAAAGGGCAGTTCTACATGGAATTCTTTGTAGACATTACTATAGTTAAGCCCATTGAAGAAGTTTCTCTCAGTTATGAAGAAAAATGGCAAAATAAAATCCTAAGAATTTATTTTCACATTTCTTTATAACCTCCTAGCGATCTAAGTGTTTGTTGACATGGGCTTTATTTATATTTGTTGCATTCTGGTATTCACATCAATATTTGCCTTATGCAGGTGTCCACGGTAACTGCTAATAGAGGTGCTCAAATATTATGGCCAGGGACACCTAAGACAAAACTCTAAAAGTGTAAAAGTGTTTTTATATACCTGTGTTAACAAGTTCAATTTACAAATCTCTGTAGACATCTAAAAGTACCAGTTGCCCAGATTTTGGGGATGTCAGCTGTAACAGATGCACATTTTAAATGCACAGTGATGGTTTATGCCCAATATTCATTCACAAAGTTTCAGAAGGATTTTTATGATATAATCACAAATTATAATTGTGTCATTATGCATAATTGCTGTACACCATTACATCACATAATTGGATCAGTACAAGTTCTAATTGCAGGTTAGAGATATTTGCTCTAAGTATACATTGGGATATAATTATACTAATTCCATTATTTTGGGACCTGCAGAGTCCAAATTGTAAAGGATTGATGCTTATTTTTGTGGTTTCAGTTTAGAACCTGAAGCTCTTTGAAAGATATTATTCGTTGCACAGTGAATTGTAGCATGTTTTCACCAGTATAAGGCTGGACTGCAAGTTGTACTCTGCAGGAGTGTGAGAAGGAGTAAGAACCCTCCTATGCCCCTGTGTTGGCTACTTAAGTCTAGGTCTAGGCACAAAGAAATAAGCATGCATAATGCAGCAGGGTATGAAGCAGGGAGAAAGTAGATGGGCAGCAAATAGTGAATCCAGACCAGGTAGGAGTGGAGGAGACAGAGCCTGAGCTCCACCTCATAATGCACTAGCAGATACAGTTGAGCTGACATGATAGTACTGCAATGGTGTAATTTACTGACACCGCTAAGTGGGTTATTGGCAGTGGGGACAGAACTTGAGATGTCTTCTACTGCCTGAGTTAAACAACACAATTGTGTTAGCCCAGGTTGTAGCAGGCTCATCAATCTTTTTATGTGGTCCATCCCACCACTAGAAGGGACAGAGCTTCACACTGAGCAGGTGTAGTGTACAATACCAGCAACAATCACTAAATCCTTCTGCCCCCAGAGCAAGGGGAAGCAGGTATATCGCTGTATTACAATGTCTCCTGCGCTATTTCTGGGATGAAGCAGCTTATGTGCCACCCCTTGCTCAGGACAGTGTAAAGGCAAAATGCAGCCATTTACTGACACAATATTAATGAATCAGGGTTGGAAGCTTGTTTTAGGCAGAGAACATCACAGAGATTTCCTGTGCCCTAATGGATTTTGATATCAAAATATACATTCCAATGAATATAGCCAGACAAAACGTTTGGATTCATAACAGTGTTTGTTCAGGTGGAGTCGATAAAACACTATTTAAGTGTTTCAAAATGAGGTAGGAATAAATCGTTCTAAGCCGAACTTTGATTTACATATTTTCTTTATCATTACCATTTCATACAATAGATTAAGCAATCCTAAATTAAATAAAGTTCTGCATCTGTGAACCTTTATATTTAGTAGTGCAATTAAAGGATAATCATCATGGCATTGGACTGCACAAAGCAATAAATGGAATCTGCAGGTAATTAAAAGCCAAAGCAATATTGAGGTGTTTTAATAACCTCAAAAGCCATTGTATTGTGATTATAAACCAAAACTTCCTGTTCTACAACCAGATTAAAAAGAGAGCATATGGTGTGTGAGGACTCTTAACTGACCATTTTCTCCTCCATTTTATTGTCTGTACTGAATTGGAATTTGAAATAACTTAGTGTTCACTCCTATTGTATGTGTGACAGCCAGGCAAAGACCCTTGCATGTTTTTTTCCACATTGTAGATGGCACAAACCATTTTCCAATAAAAAATATCAAAATGATTAATTCTCCAGTTTTTGTAGAATAATAGCAGGTCTAATTAGAGACAGGTTCTTCTATGCTTTAATATGGCTAAATTCAGCAGTTGGTGCGGGAGAGTAAAAGAAAGAGGAACTTCCAACAAATGATAAATAGGAACTATGGGCATTAACTGGCAAACTATTAAGGGATTTTAACATAAAATGAACAATATATTTTTCACTTCTGTAGACATCAATGTACCAGAAATCCACTTATACAGTCCTGCATCCTTTCAGTAAGTCCATTTGGCTTTTAGGAATAAAACAACTGCATAATTCTAGCTCAGGAAGAAACATAAGAGGAATTAAATATAGCAGGTGCTGTACTTCTTACTCTAGACTTCATCTGTAAAATGTGCTAGATGTCACTTGTTTTTGGACAATAGTGGACAATTACACATCAGACTCTCAATCAGCTAATCAAACCACAGTGTGTGACTAGTAGGTCTATTCGGGCTGGGATTTTCAATGGCAACTAAGGGAGTTAGGTGCCCAGGTTCCATGAATTCCCATAGTAGTTGGGTACCCTGTTCCCTTGAAAATCCCCATGCAGATGCCTTGCTTCTACTTGGAAAACACGCAGGAAATTCCTTCAGAACATAAGGCTCAATGAATAGTATCCTATTGGGTTTATGGCAGCAGCTGGTTTTCTTTAGGAGTGGAATATCATTGGACTTTATAACTAAATTGCTTCCCTTTACAACCATTGGGTTCCCTGGATGATTTCTATCTGGTGTTCTAAACTGGAAGCTCACTGTATTCAGGCAGTTCAATCAGCTTCATCACTAACTGATTTCTTTTATAACTGTAAAAAGAATGAGAAGTATTTGTGGCACCTTAGAGACTAACAAATTTATTTGAGCATAAGCTTTCGTGGGCTAAAACCCACTTCATCGGATGCATGCAGTGGAAAATACAGGAGGAAGATATATATATACACAGAGAACACGAAAAAATGGGTGTCGACATACCAACTCTAACGAGAGTAATCAATTAAAGTGGGCTATTATCAGCAGGAGAAAAAAAACTTTTGTAGTGATAATCAGGATGACCCATTTCCAACAATTTACAAGAAGGTGTGAGTAACAGTAGTGGGAATAGTTCTACTTTGTGTAATGACCCATCCACTCCCAGTCTTTATTCAAGCCTAATTTAATGGTGTCTAGTTTGCAAATTAATTCCAATTCAGCAGTTTCTCATTGGAGTCTGTTTTTGAAGGTTTTTTGTTGTAATATTGCCACTTTTAGGTCTGTAATTGAGTAACCAGAGAGATTGAAGTGTTCTCCGACTGGTTTTAGAATGTTATAATTCTTGACATCTGATTTGTGTCCATTTATTCTTTTGCACAGAGTCTGTCCGGTTTGGCCAATGTAAATGGCAGTGGGGCATAACTGTGAGAGCCAGGCACTTAGAACCCCAACTGAAACTGAAGGATCATTATACTAGACACTGCACAAACATTCAGTAACAGACAGTCCACGCCTTGGTAAGTTTACAGTCTAAATGTACAAGATGGACAAATAGGTGAGCGGGGAAATAGAGGAACAAACGTGAAGTGACTTGCCCAAGGTGACACAGTAAGTCAGTGGCAAAGCCAAGAACACAACCTCTGTTACCTGACTCCCAGTTCAGTGCCCTATACACTAGATCACTCTGCCTCACTACATTTAGTGAGTTGTCTCTTAAAATCAGGGAGCTCAAAGACTGTCAACTCTAGCTGGCCTTATTAAGGGTGCTTTAGTTTCGGCAAACTATGTTAGTACTAACTCCAGACCAAATTTGTGGTTGTGTTTTCTTTTCTGCTAGACCCAATCTTCAATTTAAGTGACTCCAAATAGAATTCAAAAATAGGGTAAAACCTCCACTCCATTTTCTCACACTTAGTCTCTCCAGGGTAACCACATGGCATATGATAAAACTTTCAGATAATAATCCATGTCCAGGTTGAGAGTAGAATGAACAAATGTCATCCCAAAGGGTAAATTTTTGGAATGTCCTGAAAGATGGGGGAAAAGGGTTGCAATGGGAATAATTTCTCATCCACAGCAAAGGTATAACATATGAGAAACTGGATTAATTTTGTTAATAATGATGTTTGGTTTAGTGCTTTTTTAAAAAAAATAGGCTACATTTCCATTTGTGTAATTCAGTTGGGCTGCCAAATATGGTGGCAAGCTACCAACTCTCTAATAGCCTAGTTGTATACAAGACATAAGTTGTATACAAGTAATCTTAATTAAGGCCCACAAATGAAAGCACATGCAGATTTTCAACTTGATCAAAATGCAAAGTTTTGCTGACTATATTTATACAAACTGAGGAATTAACCTCAAATGAATGAAGATTCTTTTCTTGTCACTCGTTAAATTCCTATTCATAGAGAGAACATGCAATTGACCACCTCCTTCTGTTGGTAATGCAGCCAACAGGTATTCTGGGAATAGTATCCTGAATGAGAATCTTGAATTTTACAAGAGCAAAAAACACCTATTTGAGCAGAAAGCATGAAAATATCATTGTTACAGGATGCTCAGTGACAACAAGCAGAACGCTGCAATTACATATCTATAAATGTTTCAAAGTATGTCTCTTTTTCATTGATACATACCTCCAGAAAAAGGTTTTCCTTCACTCCATTCAAACTTGTCTAGGGCTCTCACCTCCCCTAATGCAATTACTTTGGGATGGTAATGCCATGATTCATATATAGTTTATTCACCACCTAATTTTGCAATGTTTTTATTATTATTGCATTTGTGTGCAAAAAATTAATTATTTAGGATCCTATAGGCTCCCCCATTCTGCCAGGCATTGTACAAACATAGTGAAATAGAGGACCTATCATGAAGAACTTACAACTTAAATAGAAAAGAAAGACACTGGGTCAGAAGGGAACTAAAGATGAGGTAACTAGCAGAGACAGGATCAGCAGACTCCTAGTCTATTGCTTTATCTGTTAGACCCCAAGACCCATCTCTGTGTATAACCTCATGCTTTCCGCCACATAACAGCTACAAAAAGTCCATTGCAGCTACAAATACAAAATACATTCAACCAACAACTGGCCAGGAAGAGGAGCAAGCACTGACAAATTGTAGTTTGTCTTTGTGTTTTGTTTTCTTACACTGAATAAGCAAGTAAAGTTTACAGAGAACCATTTACAAGCTGCTGTTTCTTTTCCAAAGATACCAAACCAGAAATGATGCAGAGAAACCCTCAATTGATGCACAATATAAAAATTCCGATTCCCTCTCCTCACACAAGAAAATATCAAATCCCATGAAGATTCCCCTTGCTCTTCTCACATTAAAATGTTTGGTTGCTTAAGTGACTAAGATAATTTGAGCAATCATGTTGTTGTTTTTTTAAAGTATTGTTCTGGCCTTTAGCTGTTGAGAAAGGCTTCAAAATGTAAATGACTGCTGGGGTTGATGTTTGACTTAAGAATCAATGGTTCTTCATAGTCCTCCTATACCTGTTAACTCTCTTCATCCATGTTAGCCTATGAAGATATTTCCAGTCTGCCAACAAGTCATATGATCTTGATCTTATATTGAGATCTACTTCAGTTAGTCACTGCTTGCACGTTAACATCTATAACATAAGATGGCACGTCCCATGAAACACAAATATGATTAAAAACAGTAACTTAATTCACCACGATACATATATGTTTTCAGTCTTTAGCCTCCCTCATGGGTCTGGGGTCCTGCTGCACGGCCCCTGCTCCTATTATGGACTTTGTTGCTTTATATTATATGAATGGGACAGGTGAGAGAAAGGATAATACACCTGCAGTGTTAAAAAATGTGACATAAGAACAGCCATATTGTGTCAGACCAAAGTTCCATCTAGCCCCGTATCCTGTCTTCTGACAGTGGCCAATGCCAAGTGTCCCAGAGGGAATGAACAGAACAAGTAATGATCAAGTGACCCATCCCCTGTCACCCATCCTCAGCTTCTGGCAAAGAGATATTTGCACTAGAGGATTATTTAGGATTGTCAGCTTTGATGATGGCATTACCCACATAAAGGAGGTGGCATTGTGGTTGTACAATGTAATGATAAGCTGATTCTCTCTCTGCGATATTGGCTAAATAAATAAATAAGATCCTCAAACCCAGATGATCATTCAGTCGTCTCTTTCCTTCTTCCTCTAAGAGAAGGAGAAAGTGGGTCTTATTTTACAGAAGGGCTATTGAAAACAATTAGATCATCTTAATAATGTATTATCAAGACTATTTCTTTACAGTGTAATTATTGATCATCAAAATAGTAAGAACAGTACAGTACATGTAGTTATAATGAAAAAATGTGCATATTTTTTCCCATTGTGTCCATTGTGTTTCAGAGCTGTAGGACAGAAGTCTATAGTGTGTGTATGTGGGCAGATGATGGGGCTGAACAATAACCCATCATAACTATGACGAACTGATGGCCTAACAAAGTTCAGACCCACAAAAATTCTTTGATAAAAATATGATCTCTATGAAAGTCTGTATTGCATATCACATTGTATCTTGCTTTTCAACCAGCTCCAGGAAGGGATTCTCAAAGAGGCTCAGTGTTGTTTTACTAGGCTCAATGGAAGTTACCATTTACTCCAATGGGAACAGAGTTACGCTAATCTGACAACCCAATCCCTCGCCATTTAGAGTTTTTTCATTTTTTTAATCTGCTTAGTTTTTGGTGAAATGGGTAGATAATATAAATGTCACTGATTTTGTTCTGGAAGACACTTTGGATAATTTGAAAAAAATTGAGATTGGTGAGAATACATGAAAATGTACCTATCTGGCATTATTATTGACTGAATTTCTACATATTAAGTAGTTGGACTTTACCTTTAAAAGGTGAAGAGTAAGTAGTCTTAAGAATGCCATGTGAAAGCTATTTCTCCCTGTTAGGGAAAGGGTTGAGAAGTGACTTTGGGTTTTTTTAGACTGAACAGATGGCAACTGTGGCATACTCCTCTGTTGTACATTGGACTGTTATAAATTGTCTGTATTTAAATAACATATCTTTTGTTTGGTTTATCTTGAATGTGAATATCTTACCATAGTTAAACAGAATCAGATTTAGCAGCTCATCAAAATTCAGAAAAATATTCCATCGCTCTGCTGGTTCTCGCCTTCTGAAGAAGGCACTGCTAGTGACCCTCTTTTCAGGATGTTTAGCTGTTTATAATAATAGGGACACTGTTTCCCCTCCTTTCTCCTACAATTCGGGGCAACATACTTATAAACTTTTCCAAAGTGGTGACTACTTTTAATGGACATGTACAGAAATAATTATAATTACAATTATTGTTATTGTTATTATTGAACCAAGATCTGGGTGCCATTGTGCTAAGCATTGTACAAACAGAGAGTAGTTGACAGTCCCTGCCTTGAAAGAGCTTTCAATCTAAATAGACAGACAAAGTGTAAGGGAACGAGTATACAGGGGCAGCTCCAGGCACCAGCAGCACACCACGCGCGTGCCTGGGGAGGCAAGCCACGGGGGGCGCTCTGCCAGTCGCCGCTAGGGCAGCAGGCAGGTTGCCTTCGGCGGCACGCCTGCGGAGGGTCCGCTGGTCCCGCAGCTTCGGAGGACCTCCCACAGGTTGCTGCTGAATCCGTGGGACTGGGGACCTCTGGAAGACAAGCCACCGAAGGCAGCCTGCCTGCCGTGCTTGGGACAGCAAAATCCCTAACAGAGCCAGCAGACAGCTGGCTGGCAAACGCCATGTTAGACCTATGATTTTGGGCAGGCTGGGGACTAGAGCCCAGTTCTCAGTGAGCAGAACTGAACCTGGGACCTTTGAAGCTTACTGCATGAGCTAAAAGCCACATGGCTGTTAGCTAAGGCTGTAGCAGACTCATTAATCTCTAAGTGGTCTCGGTACCATTAGAGGGGACAGAACACCATACCCAGGAAGTGTGGGGGTTACATATGCTCCTGCCATCTTGAGAGTTTATCTTGCCCTGGGGGCTGGCTCTGTCCCAGAATATTTTATTCCACAAGCCCACTTGGCTCAAGGGTGGATAAGGGGGTGCTACATGGGTTCTAGTATGCCCTGGAGAGAAGGGCAGATGGTCACCCCTGGGGTCATATGGAACCCTATTAATAACTTCCTGAACTACAATGGCTAAGATAGCAGCACATATTTTGAATACTGCAAGTGGAGATGAGCCTGAACCACAAAGATACAGATAGAATCATAGAAATGTAGGACTGGAAGGGACCTTGATAGGTTATCTACTCCAGTCCCCCTGCACTGAGGCAGGTCTAAGGGTACGTCGATACTACCCGCCCGAGTCGGCGGGTAGCGATCGACTTCTCGGAGTTCGATATATCGTGTCTCATCTAGACACGATATATCGAACTCCGAACGCGCTCCCGTCAACTCCAGAACTCCACCACCGCGAACAGCGGTGGCGGAGTCGATGGGGGAGCCGCGGACTTCGATCCCGCGCCGTCAGGACGGGTAAGTAGTTCGAACTAAGGTAGTTTGAGTTCAGCTACGCTATTTGCGTAGCTGAACTTGCGTACCTTAGTTCGAACCCCCCCCCCAGTGTAGACCAGGCCTAAGTATTATATAGACCAGTGGTCTCCAACCTTTTTACGCCCAAGATCACTTTTTTAATCTAAGGGCAACCCAGGATCTACCCAACCCCTTCCCCGAGGACCTGCCCCTTCCCCAAAACCCCGCTCCACTCACTCCATCCCGCTCTCTCTCTGTTGCTCACTCTCCCACACCCTCACTCACTTTCACCGGGCTGGGGTATGGGGTGCGGGCTCTGGGCTGGGGCTGAGGGATTCGCAGTGTGTCTCTGGGCTCAGCCTGGGGCAAGGGGTTGGTGTGCAGGAGGGGATGAGGGGTTCAAGCTCTAGGTGGGAGTTTAGGTGCAGGAGTGGGCTCCGGGCTGGGCAGAATGTTGGATGCAGGAGGGGGTGCAGGGTGCTGGGAGAGGGTCCGGGTTGGGGCAGGGGGTTGGGGTGCTGGCTCAGGGAGGGGTCTCCGGACTGGGGCAGAGTGTTGGGGTTCAGGGGGGAGTACAGGGTGCTGTCTCTGGGAGGAGGGTCAGGGCTGGGGCTTGGGATGTAAGAGGGGGTTCAGGGTTTAGACAGGGGTACAGGGTACTGGCTCTGAGAGGGGGCTCAGGGTTGGGGTGCAGCCTCCTACAGGGCAGCACTTACCTCCAGCAGCTCCCAGTCAGCAGCGGGCACAGTGAGACTAAGACAGGCTCCCTGCCTACCCCAGCCCCACACCGCTCCCAGAAGGGGTCAACGCACCCCTGCGGCCCCTGGAAGGGGTGGGGGGGCACGTGGCTCCACACTCTGCCCCTCTCTGCAAGCACCACCCCTGCAACTCTCCCAGCCAATGGCAGCTGTAGGGGTGGTCCTTGCAGGCAGGAGCAGTGCACAGAGGGAGACACCCACCCACCCCGACCCCTGGGGCCACGGCGCTGCACTGGCCACTTCTGGGAGCGGCATGGGGCCAGGATAGGCAGGGAGTCTGCCTTAGTGGCAGTCACACTACACTGCCACTGAACATTGCGACTGGGAGATCTTCTAGGATCGATCAGTCGATAGCGATCGACCGGTTGGTGACCACTGATATAGACCATCCCTGACAGGTGTTTGTTCAACCTCTTCTTAAAAACCTCCAATGATGGAGATTCCACAACCTCCCTAGGCAATTTATTCCAGTGCTGAATTACCCTTATAGTTAGGAAGTTTTTCTTAATGTGTAACATAAATCTACCTTGCTGCAATTCATTACTTCTTCTCCTCAGCAGGTAAAGAGAACAATTTATCACCCTCCTCTGTACATGAGTCTTCTACGTACTTGAAGATTGTTACCATCTCTGCCCTCAGTCTTTTCTTCTCCAGAATAACAAACTTTTTTTTTTCAATCTGTCCTCGTAGGTCATGTTTTCTGGACCTTGAATAATTTTTGTTGCTCTCCTCTGCACTTTCTCCAATTTCCCACATCTTTCCTGAAGGGTGGTGCCCATAACAGGACACAATACTCTAGCTGAGGCATTATCGGGGTTGAATAGAGTGGAATTACGTCTCGTGTCTTGCTTACAACACTCCTGCTGATACATCCCAGAATGATGTTTGCCTTTTTTGCAACAGTGTTACAGTTGACACGTTTAGTTTGTGATCCACTATAACCCTCAGTACTGATTTTCTGCAGTATTCCTTCCTAGGCAGTCATTTCCCATGTTGTATTTATGCAGTGGATTATTCCCGCCTAAGCGTAGTACTTTGCATTTGTCATTATTGAATGTCATCCTATTTATTTCAGATCATTTTGAATTCCAATCATGTTCTCCAAAGTGCTTGTAACCCCTCTCAGCTTCGTATCATCCACAAACTTTATAAGTGTACTCTGTACACCATTAGCATTGAATAGAACCAGACACAAGAGAGATCCCTGTGGGACCTCACTTGATATGCCCTTCCAGTGTGACTGTGATATACTCTTTGAATACACTTTTCCAACCAGAGATGTGCCCACTTTTTAGTAGGTTTGTCTAGGCTATATTTCTCTAGTTTCTTTATGAGAAGGTCATGTGAGACAGAATCAAAAGCCTTACTAAAATCAAGATCTAGCACATCTACTGCTTCACCCTCTCCACAAGACTTGTTACCCTGTCAAAGAACATAAGAACATAAGAATGGCTGTATTGGGTCAGATCAAAGGTCCATCTAGCCCAGTATCCTGTCTACCGACAGTGACCAATGCCAGGTGCCCCAGAGGGAATGAACCTAACAGGTAATGATCAGGTGTTATTTCTCCTGCCATCCATCTCCACCCTCTGACAAACAGAGTCTAGGAACACCATTCCTTACCTATCCTGGCTAATAGCCATTAATGGACTTAACCTCCATGAATTTATCCAGTTCTCTTTTAAACACTGTTATAGTCCTAGCCTTCACAACCTCCTCAGGCAAGGAGTTCCACAAGTTGACTGTGCGCTGTGTAAAGAAGAACTTCCTTTTATTTTTTTTAAACCTGCTGCCCATTAATTTCATTTGGTGGCCCCTAGTTCTTGTATTATGGGAATAAGTAAACAACTTTTCCTTATCCACTTTCTCCACATCACTCATGATTTTTATAGCTCTATCATATCCCCCTTAGTCTCCTCTTTTCCAAGCTGAAAAGTCCTAGCCTCTTTAATCTCTCCTCATATGGGACCCGTTCCAAACCCCTAATCATTTTAGTTGTCCTTTTCTGAACCTTTTCTAGTGCCAGTATATCTTTTTTGAGATGAGGAGACCACATCTGTACGCAGTATTCAAGATGTGGGCATACCATTGATTTGTATAAGGGCAATAATATATTCTCCTTCTTATTCTCTATCCCCTTTTCAATGATTCCTAACATCCTGAATGCTTTTTTGACTGCCTCTGCACACTGCGTGGATGTCTTCAGAGAACTATCCACAATGACTCCAAGATCTTTTTCCTGATTCAGTGCAGCTATTTTAGCCTCCATCATATTGTATGTAGAGTTGGGGTTATTTTTTCCAATGTGCATTACTTTACATTTATCCACATTAAATTTCATTTGACATTTTGTTGCCCAATCACTTAGTTTTGTGGGATCTTTTTGAAGTTCTTCACAGTCTGTTTTGGTCTTAACTATCTTTAGCAGTTTAGTATCATCTGCAAACTTTGCCACCTCACTGTTTACCCCTTTCTCCAGATCATTTATGAATAAATTTAATAGGACTGGTCCTAAGACTGACCCTTGGGGAACACCACTAGTTACCCCTCTCCATTCTGAGAATTTACCATTAATTCCTACCCTTTGTTCCCTGTCTTTTAACCAGTTCTCAATCCATGAAAGGACCTTCCCTTTTATCCCATTACAACTTAATTTACATAAGAGCTTTTGGTGAGGGACCTTGTCAAAGGCTTTCTGGAAATCTAAGTACACTATGTCCACTGGATCCCCCTTGTCCACGTTTGTTGACCTCTTCAAAGAACTCTAATAGATTAGTAAGACACGATTTCCCTTTACAGAAACCATGTTGACTTTTTGTCCAACAATTTATGTTCTTCTATGTGTCTGACAATTTTATTCTTTACTGTTGTTTCAACTAATTTGCCCGGTACTGACTTACCGGTTTGTAATTGCCAGGATCATCTCTAGAGCCCTTTTTAAATATTGGCGTTACATTAGCTATCTTCCAGTCATTGGGTAAGGAAGCCAATTTAAAGGACAGGTTACAAACCATAGTTATTAGTTCCACAACTTCACCTTTGAGTTCTTTCAGAACTCTTGGGTGAATGCCATCTGGTCCCGGTGACTTGTTAATGTTAAGTTTATAAATTAATTCCAAAACCTCCCCTAGTGACACTTCAATCTGTGACAGTTCCTCAGATTTGTCACCTACAAAGGACGGCTCAGGTTTGGGAATCTCCCTAACATCCTCAGCTGTGAAGACTGAAGCAAAGAATCCAGTTAGTTTCTCCGCGATGACTTTATTGTCTTTAAGCGCTCCTTTTGTATCTTGATCATCCAGGGGCCCCACTGGTTGTTTAGCAGGCTTCCTGTTTCTGATGTATTTAAAAAACATTTTATTACCTTTTGAGTTTTTGGCTAGCCGTTCTTCAAACTCTTCTTTGCTTTTCTTATTACATTTTTACATTTTATTTAGCAGTGTTTATGCTCCTTTCTATTTACCTCACTAGGATTTGACTTGCACTTTTTAAAAGATGTCTTTTTATCTCTCGCTGCTTCTTTTACATGGTTGTTAAGCCACAGTAGCTCTTTTTTAGTTCTTTTACTGTGTTTCTTAATTTGGGGTATACATTTAAGTTGGGCTCTATTAAGGTGTCTTTAAAAAGCGTTCATGCAGCTTGCAGGGATTTCACTTTAGTCACTGTACCTTTTAATTTCTGTTTAACTAACCCTCTCATTTTTGCATAGTTCCCCTTTTTAAAATTAAATGCCACAGTGTTGGGCTGTTGAGATGTTCTTCCCACCACAGGGATGTTAAATGTTATTATATTATGGTCACTATTTCCAAGCAGTCCTATTATAGTTGCCTCTTGGACCAGCTCCTGCGCGCTACTCAGGACTAAATTGAGAGTTGCCTCTCCCCTTGTGGGTTCCCGTACCAGCTGCTCCAAGAAACAGTCATTTAAAGTATTGAGAAATGTTGTCTCTGTTGTTAGGTTGGTTTGACATGATTTGTTCTTGACCAATTCATGTTGACTATTACTTATCATCTTATTTTCTTCTAGGTTCTTACAAATCAATTGTTTGATATTTTGTGCCATTGTCTTTCCAAGTACTGAAATTAAGTTGAGTGATCTATAATTCCCTGGGTTGTTCTTATTTCCCTTTGTATAGATAGGTACTATTTTTGTCCTTTTCCAGTCCTCTGGGAGTGTGGTTCACGTTTTCGTAAAGCAAAATACTCTACAGTTGGAGAAAGCACGGCTGCATGTGAACAGGGCCAGCTCCAGGCACCAGCGCAGCAAGCAGGTGTTCAGGGTGGCCAACGGAAAGGAGCAGCACGTCCGGCTCTTTGGCAGCAATTTGGCAGTGGGTCCCTCAGTCCCTCTGGGAGGGAAAGACCTCCCGCCAAATCGCCGACGAATAATGAAGCAGCAGCAGTAAAGCTGCCACCGAAGTGCTGCCGATTGCGGCTTTTTTTTCCCCGCTGCTTGGGGCAGCAAAAACACTGGAGCCGGCCCTTCATGTGAAGGTAAGAGGACCAATTAATAGGTGTATAAGACAGCAGGGTTCACCCCACACTAAATGATTTAATAAGGTGACGGATCTGGGATTGTTGCCTGGGTATATTACATTGGCCAGAAGAGTGTTTCTTTAACCAGGTGTAATCACAGGTGCTAGAATTAGGGGTGCTGAGGGTGCTGCTGCACCCACTGGCTTAAAGTGGTTTCCGTCATATATGAAGTTTACAGTTTGGTTCAATGGCTCACAGCACCCCCACTATACAAATTGTTCCAGCACCCTGTGTCACAAAAAGAAAACAAAGTTAGGAGCGGGGAAATGTACATAGTCATATTCACCTCAGTTGCCAGTCTGTAAGAAACAAAACTTTTGGGATTAGGGAGAAATCCCTACTTTGAGAAAATCCCAGAAGAGTACAAAATCTCACTCAGTTCAATGCAGTAACATTTGGTGTTTCAAAGAATGAGGCAAAATAAATCAGCTGCCTGGAAGCTTGTTGTTTTGGTTTTTTTCCCCAACCGCAGATTCAAAAAAATGTGTCAGGTGATTTGCACCATTTGTCCCACAAATGTCACTAGGGGTCAGGAAGTTAGAAACCCAAGGATCTTGAAATACCAGTCTGAGGGGAAATGCTGGCTATGCTGGTGAAAGGTCACAATAACACAGAGCTTATGAGGAGCCAAAGATAGTACTTAGAAGAAGCTGGACTGACAATGCAATAGACAAGTCTAAATTAGAGTCAAACTATCGTCATTATTGTATAATCACTATGGCAACTAAACATGGTCCTTCTGCTGAAAAAATGTCACTGTAGTACCTTACTCAATGAAAAAAACAGCCAACCTAGAATTGTTACCAGGGCTGCATTAGAGTGAAAGCTGTAGACTTAGAAAAGATACACAGAATAGAAAACAAGATTAGAGGTGATTTTTTGCCTGAGAGGCCTTTTTCAGATGGTAAAAGAAAAAGATTAGCTGCAGAGACAATATGAATATTAGCTCTCTGTTTTTCCCCTCTAGTAATAACCTTTTAAGCCTCTTTTCATAGTCCACAGAAGACCATCCTGTCACCTTCTGCCTTATCTATCCCATATTTTAAGATACCTTGCTATCAGTTCCATCTTTCTTTACAAATTATAACTATGGTTCTTTCCTGTTTTGGGAATTCTGCCCTCTGGATAATGTGACTGCTTTTCATGTGGTACTCTTCCAACTGCTGTGAAGACTGAAGGTTTAAATGAGCAATGGCAGCTTTGCTACTGGAGTTTCTGTTCTTAGTTCATTGGTTTGTGAACACACATAGAGCTAAATCCATCCCTAAGGAAACTCCATGGATTCACAATAATGAATCTGGCCCATTTTCTTCTATTATATTGCCATTGCATTAAAATATACACTGATATAATACACCATGGGAAAATAAAATGCTTAATCATTTAGGAACTCAATTATCATTATTGTTTTCTATGCAATATCACTTCTGAATTTAAAATTTTGCCACAAGGTTTAAAAATAGCTGAATCTCAAGGGACTGTCGTAATCTAATAATATTTCAAGTCCCCTGCCAATAATGTTAAGATACCTTGTATTCTGTGAACTGTATAAAATAACAAAGAACTTCTATGAAGTTAATAGTCAAGTGTATTTTTAAATAGACTGTCGTAAAAATTATTATTTTTTTGTTTAAAAAAAGGAGATGCAATCAGTTACATTTTCAAATGCCAGATGGGATTTATTTGATTTTCTCCAGTTAATTTTCATGGGAGTTACACAAAAAGAAAAGGTAAATGTTTTATGAAATTGTATGGGCATTGACTTACTTTTCAATACACTAAGGAAGAGATGCTGTTCATTCATCTTTTCAGTTTGTTAATTTGTATACAGGCTTTTGCAATGTAGATTATAGTTTAGAATCTTGTGGTCACAATTGTAATGCTGTGGATACTACCATAATACAAATAATAAATAATCTTACAGAAGCTTAGTAAGACCTAGTGTGCTTTAAAAAAAATACTTCCCTTCCCCTTTAAGCAGTGGTTTCTTTTCACAGTTCATATTTTCAGCTTTAGAAGAGATCCTCTGTTACACAATTCTAAGTTGTGGGAGCCAGCATGACAAATCTAGCTCAGCATATGCATCAGGTGGCTCCACAAAAAGGCTATATTAAACCTCAGAAATAGTTCATACACCTGTTTAAAATCTCAACTGAAGTGCCCGTTTCAAATGTTTGACTTCCATATTTTTCTCCCCTATGGAGCAATTACACAGAAGATTGGGAAGGATTTGACCAGCTGGTTAAGTGTGTCAGATTCAAATATGGACAGAATAATTGTTCCATTAATATACCTCAGTCCTGACTTTCAACATCCCCCCCTTTTTTTAAACTTAAATAGCAGCTCCTAGTCATGTTAAATTGTGGGTTGGTATTGAGAGTTGGAAAAATGTCCAGTAATGACCCTGATCCTGATGTAGGCCGACTCTCGAACATGTGCCCTCTTGACTTCATGGGCACAAGAATCTGCACACATATATCAGAGTGCAGGATCAGATTCTAAATATTTCTCTTTAGGACCCAATGTGCTGATTCTGATGGCCGAACAGTTGTCTTCACCAAATCAGTAACTGGCATCACTACCCATTCTTAGGAAAAGATAGGGACACTCTCAAGAGTCTTTAGCACTAAGAGTGATTCTACAAAAAATGCTAAAGTAAGAAACATCACCCACTACTCACCTACACTCTGGAAGTTTGGAAGGATATATGGAAACTCAGACATGCAAGTAGAGTGAGATTTTTATTGAACACATCTGACATGGTGAGAAATGCTTCTTGCCTTCTGACCTTTCAGTCAGATAATTTATATTGAGCAAAAGGAGTCCCTTTTTGCCTTAAAAGGTACCACATGGAGTCTTTCACTTGTGTGCCGGCTTTGTCAGAAATGTATTTATTACCTTTTTAATACAATTTTGATTCCATTTTTTAAAATTATAGATTCAAAGCAGACCTATTTTTTTTAATATTCATATCTAACAATTACACAGCATTCTGAATCGTTGACTGTATGCTCATTCTTCACAAACTGTTCTCATCCAAAATCAATTGAAGTCAATAGGCCTCTAGTCAGCAACAAAAAGGAGGATTTTGACTTATCTATAATGAAACATAGAAGAATTTTACCTAATACATAGAAAATATTCTGTTTGGAGAGGTCTTTCCATGAATATTTGTATGCATGAGGATTACTTCCCTTTGTCTAATTAATAATTAAATTCCAATTAACTCCCCCTCATCCGCTCAGTCCTAGGCATCCTTTAAGAAAAAACTGCAAGTTGTTCTTTGCTCTGCTTAATAACTTAGCGAAGATTTGTGCTAAGAAGTATTTTCCATTATACAATTATATGAAAATACCAGAAGCACATTTAAAGTTTAACTTGCATAAATGTCAGCGAATAATGTCAATTCATTATCAATCCAACTCAATATCTACTGATGTGTAAATTACTATGAGGTACCTAAGTCAGCTAAATTCTCTGGTGTTAGTCACTTGACCCGTTTATAAAACAAAATAGGCTAATAGTCTGATCAATCCAGATTCCAATGAATCCACTGTAAGTTACTTGCTTTGCCCTGGTTAGCACCATTTGTGAGTCATTTTCCATTTGATATGGACAAAGGAATTGAGAAAGGAGGGCACGGTATCCCTTTTTCAGAGCCAATGGCACACTGTGATGAGGCAAAGACACACTAGTTGACTACCTACTGCCTTTGTAAGGGGGCTGAGGAAGATGATGAAGAGTAGTTCTTAATATACCTTTAGAAAGGTGTATATGAAAACTAAGCATAAAGGCAGCCTGCGGCTGCCCTGTTGGCCTTCAGGGATGTACTAGAGAGGGCCTGATTTGGATCTCCCTTACATGTGCATAGGTCAGCAGTAATACCATCAAAGTTCATTACTGGAGTAAAACTGGTGTGAGATTAGAATCTTATTCTCTACAGTTCACAGCAAGCTCCCTGAGAAAAATAGTAACTTCTCCCCATCCAATAAGTCTGTCTCCCTGCATCCAGGAAGGGACTGTTTTATATAGTGAAGCCCATCACATTGTCCCATTCAAAGGCTACTGGCCACACATGACTGTGTGGCAACGTTACTACTGTAAACAGACTGTTCCAGACTCCCCTGTTCCTTGTCTCTCACCCCCCCCACACACACACACACAGAGCACAGAATCACACTTTTTGCAGTTATCTATTCAAATGGGGCTAATAATGGGGAAGACATTTGATGACATCAGTTGTGATATTTCCACCCTTTTTTCCCCTGAAAAGATGTAAACAAAAATGCTCATAGAAATTTTTAAATGAAAATAAATAAATAAATAACAGTCATCTTTTCTGCACAAGAATCCCATGGCATAGGCTTTCAGAAATGTAAACCAAAATGATAAATACATAGCGAGCTATCTGTCACAGCACCCCAGAGCAGAATCTGGTGCTGCATATTCTATAACTTTACAACCTATATTTTTGTGGACCAGTTCTTTACACATTGAAAAGCAAAGATGTGGGGATAGGGGTAATATATTAATGTCATATAATAAAATAGGTAAAAATGATTTATCTATGTTCATGTAATTAACCTTAGCCAGCCTTGACAAGTAGAAATTAAAGTTCCTAATGTTTCCTTTAAAAATCTTATTAAAGTAATCAGCTGCAGGCACTGGGCAGAGCATTTAGTCTAACACTAGGAGGTCAGAATGTTCCTTAAGGGCTACTTTCTAGTTAAATATCTCTTCTCTGGACTGTCCATCTCTGACTGGGATGCAATTTTTACCAGCATTAAGCCTAAGGAAATGAAGGAAATCAAATGATACTATAATTTTTCTGCAGAGTCTACATCTACTAATCTAAAGCCTGTCCTATATTATATTTCCTTAGCTAAGTGTGTCAGAGTTAGAAATTTATAATGTCCTGCTTTTAAAATCTTGAAGGCTTTATGACTCCCCAAAAAAACACTGTGGCCCAGAATGAAAAATCTCTGGCTTTTATTGCCAAGCCTAAAAAATCATACAAATATACCTATTGTGCTTTCATTAATGATAGCTTTGAAAACTGACAGACACTAAGCACCTAGTCATTCAATGAACGACACTTTTGACCTTGTTGGTTAAAAAGTTAGGTCCCTACATTTTGCTCCCATTGAAGAAAATGGCAAAATTCCCTTTTGTACACAGGTTTTAGACAGATGGGACCAAAATGTTCACCTGGTGTAATTCCATTGAAGGCAATACCAAGGATGAATTTGACCCATTATTTTCATCTTGGAAAATGTACAACACAACCCATATGAATTGTCAAAACAAAGTCAAGATCTTTACAAGTGAAGGAAACCCACATTTTCTTTTTCCATTGCTCCTATTGCATATTTTCACACAATAGAATAACTACATCACTTGGACTATGGCATGGATGATAAAAATCTATTTTGTACCTGTGTGTATGTCTTGGTACAAAATCAGTATGAGATTTTGAAAGCTTGGGGATGAGAAAGGAGATGATTGTCAGAACTAATCCTACTTGATTTCTTCTTTTTAAACTGAAGACTATTGTTAATATTGTTTTCTAACCACTATGTAGGGCTGTGTGAGCCCTACAGGATTTGATGCTTGATGAGTTTCTAAACTGATCCTTGCACATTTGATTAACAAGGACTAGAAATGAACCAACCTCTGGAAATTTGTATGGAGGACAGAGTCTGGCAAACTCAAACTTCTAATGTGAGAGTCCCTAGGCTTATGGAAGCTTGAGAAAGGGAGGAAGACCAGATGGGAATCATAAAGTGAAGAGATATGGACAATGTCAGTGCATATTCATATATGTGAACAAAGGTCTGCAATTTACACTGAACCATTGTATCCCTATGTTTACCCCTTTTATAATAAAGCTTGTACAATGCACGACTTGTGAGATATCATTTGAAAACTCATGATTTGCTGATCATTAGTGTCTTAGTAAAACATATAGGGTTATAAGATCCCATAGTACAATGTTACCAAGACATTTCCCAACATGTTCTGGAGAGCAGTCACAAACCAGTACCCCGGAGACAAAAGGTTAGCCAACTCCTCAGCCAGGTGTCAACAAGATCAAACGGACCATCACCTGATTAAGTGGTCACTCTTTGGCAGGAGAGAGGGTGTGGGCAAAAAAATCTACATTTTGACAAAGAAGCAGCTTTAAGTTCCTGTCCATGAAGACTTTCTGTCTCCTGAACATCAGCTGGAGATGATTCTTGTGCAAAAGAAAGGGCTATAAGAGGGGAGAACAAACGTCCCAAATGATCTCTCCCTTTCTCTCTATCAACTGGCATCAACAATACTTGAAGACAAATTGGACTGAGGGGAGATTTTGACTGAAGGGCTCAGACAGTAAGAATGTTGGAATTTGTGATGAAAGAGACCTTTCCTTTGAATTGACTTAGCTTATTAAGTTAGGTATTATTTGCCTTTTACCTTTTATTTCTTTGTAACAAATTCTGACTTTAATGCCTCATTACTTGTGATCACTTAAAACCTATCGTCTGTAGTCAATAAAATTGTTTTACTGTTTTATCTAAACCAGTGTGTGCTTGGATTGAAGTGTTTGGGGAACTTCATTTGGGATAACAGAATTTGTGCATCTCATTTTCTATTAATAAAATGACAGACTTTATCTGAGCTTGTATTGTCTGGGAGAAAGTTGGGCAGTAAAAAACACATTTCTGGGGGTGGATATCTGGGACTAGGAGTTTCCTGGTGTTGGGAGTTTAGTGGTGTAGCCCTACAGTGTAATTCAAGAGTGGCTGGCTACGGCACTCTTACAATATAGCTGGGAATGATTTACATGCTGGAGGCTAAGTGTGAGCAGACCAGAAGTGGGTTGTTCTCATAGCAAAGCAGTGTAAAAAGCACCCCAGATTGGAGAATTGAGGGGGCACAGCTGTCCATCAGTCCAGATTGTACCTTGGGTACTGTCACATGTGTACAAGTGAGTCTAAGGTTTGATGCAAGCATTTTGCAAAACACTGCCAATAGGTTACATTTACCACCTAGTTTCATATCTAGTTTACCAAAAATATAGGTCCTTAATTTTATTTTAGCATTCTTTCAATTTGCTTCCATAAATCATTATAGTATAATCAGAAAATAGTTTTGGTTTTACACTCCATAGATCCCTGACAGGTCATCCCTGTCTGAAATAGGCATTTGCTAGTGTCATTAACAGGTATTCTCCTAGGACAATGAATCTCTCTTAAAATGGGAGAATTTGTGAATCAGATATATTTTTTGTAGAAAACTCAATACCCTTCATCTCACATACATATAAACCAACCAAAATGATCTAGGTCAGAACAAAATTTTGACCATTTCAGTGTTCAAATGTATTGGCAATTACTGGATTCAAAGCAAAGTATTTTGTTAAAATAGCTCTAAAAAACCCACTTCTTTGGAGATGTATCATAAACTACAGGTCACTGCTCATTGCAAAGTACATCTGTAGAAAATTGCCAACAATCCATTCTAATTTTTATATCCTGAGCTCTAATACTCACTGAAAAGTGATGCTGGAGCTTCAGTGAGCCTCCATTGCATTGTCTCTGTCTGGGGGAAACGTAGACTAATGATTTGAATGAAGCGATAACTCTACTCTAAATGCAGTGAGAATCTTGGGCATCTAATAGCCCATTAATAGCAGCATCCAGCATTATTTAGGGATTTTTATTTAGTTTTGAACTGAAGAAATGTGTGTTATGGTTGACAATCTGGAAACCTACATATAGTCTCAGTAACAGTGCTTTATGCAGGCGTCATGAATAACGTTTGGATGGGCTAAAAATAAATCTCATGGGGCAGATTGCTACTCAACCTATGGGCTGAAGTAGAGTCTACAGTGCTATCCCTCCACATCTCTAGATGCAGGTTGCTGGGTAATGGATCTGCATGAGTGCAATTCCAATGACCTCTTAAACAGATAGCCCCTGAATTTCCATTTTGTGCAAGACGGTTTGGTACCGCATAGATAATGTTTTTTCTGACACACAAAGATCTCCTGGTACAGCTGTTCTGCCCTTGACTCCAATTCAGAGGGGCACCGTGGGATATCTACGTCCTTGCACACGTTCCCAGTTACGTGGTAGATTTCACCATGCATGCATTACTGTTAGGTTGCCCTTTTACTGACCCTATTGAACTCCTAACTTGAGACAATGCAGACACACCACTTGACACCAGCTGATGAACTGGGTCTTCACATTTCAAATATGCTATTCAGCCACAAGGTGTCTTCTTCCAGAGGACAAAACTTGAGAACATCTTGAATTCAGAAAAAAATAGTTGATAAAGCTGCCTTATATTCTACTACTGATGATGCCTGATGCTGTTACTACCACATCAGATACCCAAAATGCTCCTGCCCCATAATATATGTTATATCTTCAAAGGAAATGTTTCTGTAGGTGCCATCTTCACAAACATACTCTTCTTTGCTATCGATAATTATCTCCTGCTTTTGGAGAAAACAAACCCTTCAGAGATGAGATGAGATGAGGGGAATACCCAATACTTGAATCTGTGTGAAAATATAACACATTTGGTAAAGTGAAGAATATACTTTGGCTATTTGTAAAGTGTCTTTAATCTGAGGCTCTCAGTGCTTCTTGCAAGATGTAATTAAATTACAAAGCATCATAGGCGCCAACTTTCTCTGGTGCCGGTAAGGGCTCGGGCCTCCCCGCCCCCCCAGACCCCTCTGCCCTGACTCCACCCTTTCCCCACCCCTGGCCCTGCCCCCATTCCAACCACTTCCTCAAAGTCCCCATCCCAACTCCCCAACCCTCCCTGCCCCATTGGCTCTCTTCCCAAATCCCCACCCCAGCCTGCCTCTTCCCCCGAGCACACCGCGTTCCCCCTCCTCTCCCCTCCCTCCAGCCCCGTAGCACCCACGGAGTCAGCGCCTATGCACAGCATCTCCCTGGGATAGAAAAATAGTATTTACCTGTCTTACAGTTGGGTAAATTGAGATGCAGAGAGAGATTAAGTGACTACTTGAGTCATACAGGTTGAAATCTGGGGGTTTTTTTTAAGTCAATGACAAAACTCCTGTTGACTTCAACTGGGCAAAGATTTCACCTACTGTTGGGATTCGGGCCTGACTCAGAATCTCCTACTTTATACTCCTTTCCTAGTTGGATATTCTGATAAAGTGCTGATCCTGGGCTTAGCATCGTAGTAATGCAACACAAGGTTTCAATTATGACAACCAGTAGGGGGAAAATCTGACTTTTTCACACTTGTTCAAACTTCACATTGTTTCCATGGTTCAATAGCAGGGAAACTGGCATCCTGAGAGCTAAACATACATTCTGAGAGTTTGGCAGGCAAATGGGCATACAAAGGGAAGAATTTCACACTTAAAATCGCCTCATCGAGTGCAAGATCATACACGTATTACTTAGGAGCAAGATTTCCCCAGAAAGGGAATTAGAGAGAAAGCTATTCAGAAGCTACAACTGCAGTAGCCCCTCTCCCTGGCAGGAAAGACCTGTGAGAACACCAGTGTTCTGCACCTTCTGTTGGTGCCTCATTTGATTTCTTCTACAGTTCAAGACCCTGATCCTGATCTTTAAAGCACTCCTTTGAAAGAGCTTAAGATCCAGAAACAGAACATTATCAAATGAAAGCCCTCTCTCTGGAGTAGCTTGTCAGAAGACTGCAGAACAGATCCTAATATATCAGGGCAAAACGGAATATGAACTTCTTCCTGGAGGCCTTCCCACAATGATGGTGTAATGAGCATCTTAGAGGTAAAACATGAAGAAAAGGTGAGGGAATACAGCAGGCGCAAGGTTGAGGAAAAAAATAAGGAAATAAAGAGAGGGGAAAGGAGAGAATTAAGTAAATAAATGAACAAAGTAAAACAGACACTAAGGGTATGTCTACACTACGAAATAAGGTTGATTTTATAGAAGTCGATTTTTAGAAGCCAATTTTATACAGTCGATTGCATATGTCCACACTAAGTGCATTAAGTTGGTGGAGTGCATCCTCACTACCGTGGCTAGCATCGATTTACAGAGCTGTGCACTATGGATAACTATCCCACAGTTCCTGCAGTCTCCGCTGCCTATTGGAATTCTGGGTTAAGCTCCCAATGCCTGATGGGGCAAAAACATTGTTGCGGGTGGTCTTGGGTACATGTCATCAGTCCTCCCTCCCTGAAAGCAACAGCAGACAATCATTTTGCACCTTTTTTCCTGGGTTACCAGTGCAGATGCCATACCACTGCAAGCATGGAGCCCGCTCAGCTCACTGTCACAGTATGTCTTCTGGGTGCTGCTGGCAGACGTGGTACTGCATTGCTACACTGCAGCAGCTCCTTGCCTTCGTGGCAGATGGTGCGTCTCCTGAGTGCTCCTGGCAGACCTTGGTGAGGTTGATCGGGGCACCTGGACATACATGGCTATCCTCCTCTTGAGACTCTAGGTTATTCTCTTCTTTAAGTTTTGTCTCATGGAGATTCAATCCTGCCTGGAACATAGAATCATAGAATATTAGGGTTGGAAGGGACCTCAGGAGATCATCTAATCCAAACCCCTGTTCAAAGCAGGACCATCCCCAGACAGATTTTTACCCCAGTTCCCTAAATGGCCCCTCAAGGATTGAACTCACAACCCTGGGTTTAGCAGGCCAATGCTCAAACCACTGAGCTATCCCTCCCCCCCATCATGTGAGCTGGAGTTCTGCCTCAGGCTGCTCTCCCAGCCCGCAGCACCACATGGTCACACCTACCCCACTCTACCCCTTGCTCTCATGGCTCATGAAGTAAGGAGCAATTCAACTATAGACTGAGCAACTGCAGAATAGTGGTAGAATGTGCCTTTGTACATTTAAAAGCTCGCTGGTGCTGTTTGCTGACTAGGTCAGACCTCAGCGCAACCAACATTCCCATTGTTATTGCTGCTTGCTGTGCGCTCCATAATATCTGTGAGAATAAGGGGGAGATGTTTATGGTGGGATGGGAGGTTGAGGCAAATCACCTGGCATCCGATTTTGAGCAGCCAGACACCAGGATGATTAGAAGAGCACAGCAAGGTGCGCTGTGCATCAGAGAGGCTTTGAAAACCAGTTTCGTGACTGGCCAGGCTTCGATGTGACAGTTGTGTGTGTTTCTCCTTGATGCAAACCTGCCCCCTTTGTTGATTTTAATTCCCTGTAAGCCAACCACCCTCCCCACTTTGAAATAAAGTAACTCTTGAACTGCTGCTCACAAACAGGGAAGAATTGGTAGGGGAAGTAGAAGTGAGTGGCAACCTGGGCAGCAGTGATCATGAGATGGTTGAGTTCAGGATCCTGACAAAAGGAAGAAAGGAGAGCAGCAGAATATGGACCCTGGACTTCAAAAAAGCAGACTTTGACTCCCTCAGGAAACTGATGGGCAGGATCCCCTGGGAGGCTAATACAAGAGGGAAAGGAGTCCAGGAGAGCTGCCTGTATTTTAAAGAAGCCTTACTGAGGGTGCAGGAACAAACTATCCCGATGTGCAGAAAGAATAGCAAATATGGCATGTGACCAGCTTGGCTTAACAGAGAAATTTTCGGTGAGCTTAAACACAAAAAGGAAGCTTACAAGAAGTGGAAACTTGGACAGATGACTAGGGAGGAGTATAAAAATATTGCTCGAGTATGCAGGGGTGTAATCAGGAAGGCCAAAGCACAATTGGAGTTGCAGCTAGCAAGGGATGTGAAGGGTAACAAGAAGGGTTTCTACGGGTATGTTAGCAACAAGAAGGTGGTCAGGGAAAGTGTGGGACCCTTACTGAATGGGGGAGGCAACCTAGTCACAGATGATGTGGAAAAAGCTGAAGTACTCAATGCTTTTTTTGCCTCTCCCAGACTGCTGCACTGGGCAGCACAGTAGGGGAGGAGCTGAGCAGCCCTCAGTGGTGAAAGAACAGGTTAAGGACTATTTAGAAAAGTTGGACATGCACAAGTCCATGGATCCGGATCTAATGCATCCGAGGGTGCTGAGGGAGTTGGCATTCATTCCATAATAATAATAATTGACTTCATTCAATAACAGCCAGAGTATTCAAAGTTAAGGTCAACACATCATGCCCACATCATTATGTTATAGCATTATTCATGTCAGTAAAATATAAAGGTGACTTAAATGTATCTTTCTTGGCATTCATCAGTTAAGGCAGATCCTTAAGATTTTTTTAAATACAGGATTTTTAAATGCCATTTGCATTAAATAGCATGTTCTAGCTAAACCCTCTGCAGTTTTAGTAAGTGTATGAATGTCAAAGAGACTCAACATTCCAGGAATACCATAATGAAATAAATATGAAGGCAGATGGAAAAAGAACACATCAAAGGTGAAGTATGTTTTCAATCAATCTCTGCAGAGGATTCAGGTCAAAATGTTGAGATTGTGCAATAACGTACAAAGCAAATTCCCATGCATAGTTGTATGAAATAATATATATGAACTAACAGCCTGTGAGAATTGCACTGCTTACTGCAAATCTAAGCAACACAATGTAATTTTTAGTAGATGCCTTATCTACAACAGAGAAATTCTATTTAGAAGGAGAGGGCAAGTCCATGGGATTGTTTTGGTTTATTAATTCTTCCTGCAGTGTTGAATGAGAATTTGTTCTTTGAAAATCTTGCAAAAATTTGAAATAATTTCATGCCATAGCATATTGGTAAAGAAGTTCTTTGTCTTGAAAGCAAAGTGGAATGGATTTCTATTTATAAAAACTACCTCTTTGTATTCAACATGAGAATTAGGGGAAAGTAGTGGTTTCTCACTAAGACTGCTATGGGCTCATCATTTTTACAGCTAAAAAAATAAATTATAACACAGAATCATCATCATTTCTCTTTAAAAATGGCACTACTTAGGCCTCCACCCAACAATTGACTGTGTAGAGCTGTGTGACATTCTGTTACAATACCTGAAACCAATTAAAACTTGCCCAGTTTGGGGAGTTGTTACTAGCTTGAAAGTCAACCCTAGGTATTCAAAAAGTTTGTGAGACCTTTTGGAGTAAATCTGGATTCTGGGTTCAGTTCTTAGTGAATGAACCTATGCCGATTTATAGGTTATGTCAAACAAGATAGAAAATTAGTTTCACATGGGCTAAACAAGAGCTGGGAAAACACACAAAAAAGTATTTGTAAATGTTTGTTCAAACAAAAATAGTGAATTCAGATGGATAGTACTTGTGATCCCTTCTGTTCAGTAGCTGTTTGTATCAGAAAATTTTGTTTGCAAAATGATCACATAAAGAGAGATTAACTTATGCAAATATTTATGCACAAGTATTTGTGCTGGAACAGTTTGTGGGCCTAGCTTGAAAGTTCTTTTCATGGGAACTTATCCAATAAAGGAACGAAACAATACTATGTGGCATAGGTGACCAATCACAGAGGACACAGAGAAAATTGTAAACATAGTAAATAGTGATTCACAAATCGAAAAGGGAGCTATGTTTGCTGAATAAATTATTTTCCTGTGAATAGTTCATTCAGCTCCATTTTTGACATGACTCCAAAGGAAACTTGATGGTTCCCTCAGTTTTCTCTTTAATTTTTCCAAGTTTCTTCAAACCCATAACTTACTGGCGGTGAACCCAGAAGAAATGAAACCGCAGGAAAGATTCGCCCCATGAACAAAACCACTATATTTCATACAAGTGTATAAATAAGCCACCAGATGACATTATTCACCCTGGGTCTGATAAGGGCCTCTGATCCTTAGCTTCCACCAATTTAAGGAAACTCCTCAGACAGCTTGGCTGAATTAGCTATGCATAACAGTGATATTCCTTTGGCTTGAGGTTGACCTCACTTTAGCCCCAGATTTAAATAGGTGCAAATGGCATATTAATTATTGGGCCAACTATATAGCATGATACGTAAAGTTATATGGAATACAGTAGGGTTACACCGAATAGTTTTATGGCATACTGTCCCCACATGCAAAGTGAGTGCTGTTACTACACTCTGCATTACTTTCCCATTTAGCTCAGGTCAATACAGTGTTCATGTTAAGATTAAAAACATTTAATACTTACAGAGCTTGGTGTGCTTTTCTATTATTTTTTTTAAACATTTCCAACATGCAGTACAAATATTAACCCGTAAAGATTTCTCATATATGGGATCTGATGGGGAAGCTTAACAGCTTTATCTGAGATAGGATTATCCTCTAGTTCTACAACTGAAAAACCTTGTGTGATGTGGAGCTTCTGTGTAGGTGCCTTGATGTGGCTTTTTATTACAGATACTGTAATTTATGGTATTCCTCTCCCTGGTTTTCCTGTTCAACACAGTAATTACACCTCATCTATAAGTTAAGAGGCCCTGGAAACAGTATCAACATGTCTCACTTTGTTCTGATACTATGATGATGAATATAATGCACAGACAGACAGACTTATCTGACAAGTCTCTTGTATGTGTTTATCAATGAGACTACTAAAAAACACCCCTGTTTTCCTGTGTTTGCACAGAAAATCTGTTCGGGTACAGTATCTGAAACTCAAAAGCCATAGGAATGATGAATATTTACAAGTCTTCTCATTTATTTATTTATTTATTTTTGTATAAGAATGACTGACAAAGCTCACTGCAGCACAGAATAATTCTTCACTGACAGATTGCTTCCACTTCTAGAAGATCTGAGATGAACTGAAGTAGACATTTTAATCATACTAGTTCTTCTGTAATAAGAAGATGGCAAAAAATCCATCCTCACCTGCATGTGTCAAATAGCAGTGCTAGACCTAATTCATAAATATTTATTTACAAAGCACCTTATGCCCAAAGCCTCCTGACTGAGTAACATAATATGTAAATATCATAGATGTGTCTGCCAGGAGAAGCCTCGTTACTGTCTGTATGATATGTGCTCATTTGTATGGTGCAGCCTGAGGGCCAGCCAAAGGATGGGCACCAGCAGCACAATCTTTCCAGCTTGCCTTGGAATGAGCAAATGTTTTCTTTATGTTCTGTGTTTCAAATGCTCTCGTCTGCTCAGCAAATAAGGTCAGAAATATTCCATCTATAATAGGCAGGCACAGGATCTGCTGGGTCATGTGTCTCGACAAGATGCTCTGGAAGTTTATTATTTATTTTTACAGCTCCCAAAAGGGTGCTGAGCACTTTACATGACAAACAGAAGGGGAAAGGCCTTGCCCCAAGGAGCTTATAATCGAACATTAGATGCAATTCAGCAAGTGGAGTAACACACATTATGAGACAGAGGGGAAGGAGGACAAGTGTTACAATAAGATCACCTGAAAGGATGTCATGATGGTCCACTGCAGGCTGCATTCACAGGAAAGAGATGCAGGCTTGAAGACAAAGCGACAGGACCTCAGCTGGTGTCAATCAGAATAGCTCCAGTGGCTTCAGTGGACCTACCTTGATTTACACTAACTGGTTTCTTATCTGTGGGTAACCTAGCAATTGGAGGATCAGTAGGCCAACAACCTGTCAAAGCTTAAAAACCAGTCATTCACTTGCCTAGATCCAGTGAAGATGTAAACAGCAGGAGCTATGGATGTAGCATTTTCAGATGGGAAAATTAAAACACTTGATGAAATTATTCCACGAATCCATAAACCATGTTTGTGCCTCAGCAAGTTATCTAGAAATACACAAGAATGCCAGTGTGCCCGCCAGCAATGCTCAACCATAACCAACATACTGCATGCAGAAACCAAGTGAAATGATTACTGTCTATCATGCTGGCCAGTGACTGACTGAGCCATTTTCAACAACCTGAGAAAATCAGATTGTTAAATCTAGAGGTAATCTCATGGGCCCTCAAATGAACATACACTACATTGGTTCTTCTTCTTCTTCGCGTATGCACAACGTGTCTCAAGCGGCACGTGACCAGGATTCACCTTAGGATGTGTAACAGGGTGTGATGAGTCAGGCACTAACTCAGCAGCCTGTCACTCAAATCCCCACCAGTTTACACTCCTTGAGTTCTGACTGAAAGACAAGCAGTTGGCAGAGGAGGTTAATTAACTGAGTGGGGCTACAGCTGAGGGGCTAATTGGGTGGACGTAACCCCCAAGAGCTAGGCGTACATAAGCATTCAGGAAGGAAATGTAGGAGGGGAAGCCGGGAGCCTAAAAGTGGGCAGAAGTAGAAGGGACTGGCTGCTGCATTACCACTCTTCCCAGAAACAAGAGGGCAAGCTAGCTATAGATTGTGAATAAAGGATGGTGGTTAAGAAGGCCTGGAGTGGCTGTAGTCTGTTAGGCTGGAAAGGACTCTCAGGGTACTACCTGGGTAGCATAAGATTATTCATATGAGATTACATAAATCCAACCCAATCTCATCCAGCCATTCTTGCTAACCTTTGACTGTGATACCTCATGGCAAATCTGTAATTGAAGAAGGGCTGCCTCTATCTTCGAATCATCCTAAATAGAGGAGAGAAGATAGCTCTTGGAGTGAGGTTCCTGGCTAGACCCCTGGGTTCCCAGAGATAAGGATTCAGTGGTATATGCCTGGTGAAAATGCCTGAAATGGTTTTAAGGTATCTGGCTAGTGGTTAATCTTATTATCTCATACTTGGACTGGTATGCAATAACAAACTGTAAATACCTAGATTTTTTCCACAGTGCACATCAGATCTTTATTTCTTAATGCATGGGATTGAATCATTGCTCTTCATATATTTGTACAAGTTAGACTGAGATTAAATGAAGGGGTTGCAATGCTTCTAGGACCCTTCCAGATTCAATCCTGATGCCTCCTAAGGATCTGCTAACTCCTCTGGAAGCCTATTTTTTTCCAGTTCCAGCTGATAGTATTGAAATTTATTCATAAGCAGATAATTTTGATTTTTAAACAAATATCTTTAACCTATTTTCAAGAAAACTACTTTTCCTATTTCTAATCACTCCTGTTCCTGTGCTGCTAGAAACAAGCAGCGGTCCACACACCCCAGTGTCTGTGGCCTGGTCTACACTAAGAATGGGGGTCGAACTAGGGTACGCAAATTCAGCTACGTGAATAGCGTAGCTGAATTCGAACTACCCTAGTTCGAACTACGTACCCGTCCAGACGCCGCGGAACCGAACTCCGCGGCTCCAAGGTCGACTCTGCTAACTCCAGCTGCCGAGGTGGAGTACCGGAGTTCGAACTAGCGCTTCCGGAGTTCGAACTATCGCGTCTAGATCAGACGCGATAGTTCAAACTCCGGAAAGTCGAACTCACCGCGTCGACCCGCGCGGTAAGTGTAGACTAGCCCTGTGTTCTGTTGCATGTCTGCTGGCATCAGAGAATTTGCACTAGCTTTTTGCTAGAAAATTACCCATTTTCACCTGCTAATGCAAACAGCACTTGGCAAGGAAGGATGGCCCAGTGGTTAGAGCACTAGCCTAGGACTTCCGAGATATGGGGTTAATTCCCTGCTGTGCTACAGCCTGTCTGTATGACATCAGGCAAGTTACTTAGCCTTCTGTACTTCAATTCCCTATCTCAAAAACGGGGCTAACAACACGTGGGTGCTTTGTGAGGAAAAATACACAAAGGATTGTGAGGTGGTTGGGTGCTATAGAAATGGAAGCCATATAATGAGAGTTTATATACATCTAATTCTCTCTCTCGTTCTGGTTTGGTTTGAATGTCTATTATCTTATCTGCTTTGTGCTTTTAGATCAGAGCTCTTCCTGGATTATTTTAAGCATAGGTTCTTCTCTTTAACATTCATTTTAGCCATTTATCAAGATTTTGTCTGGAACAATATGTAGCTTAGCCATTTGCACTACAGCACCTTAATGAGACAGTCCGTGAGAGCAGATCACCCTAGTTCCACTCTCTCTGATGCACTGCTGAATCAATGCTTGTGCTGATGCCACATTTCTACTGAAACGTCAAGACAGAAGTATTTCAGTGCACTGATTTGCCACAGGCTATTATATGCTTCCTAGAACTGAAACCATAATATGACTTACAAAGATGTTTATAAAACTCAGAAGTCCAGATCCTCAGATGGTGTAAATCAGTGTCGCACCACTGAAGTCAATGGAGCTATGCCAACTTATAGCACCTTCTGATCTGGCT
The DNA here is from genome assembly GCF_020497125.1 of Mauremys mutica. Taxonomy (NCBI): domain Eukaryota; kingdom Metazoa; phylum Chordata; order Testudines; family Geoemydidae; genus Mauremys; species Mauremys mutica. The sequence continues at coordinate 270,493,218 of NC_059073.1, forward strand.
GTATAAGTTTAAAAGGTTCCACTTTAGCAAAGCAGTAAGGGCCCAATGTGCTGGAGAACTAAGTCTTCTTTACACTAAGGGAATGGTGAATAGCAGACTTAAGTCTAGTATATAATGCCACTGGAGCATTCCCCTTGCATGAGAAGATCCTCAAGTGGCATAGAACAACCATAACAGATACTACACAATTCCCCTTCCTGAGCCCCCAGGTGTGAACTTAAGTTAAAATCATAGAGTTCTTGGTTCTCCAGTACCTAGAGAGGACCAGAGTGTTATGTGAGGGACTCAGTGCGGTGAAGGACTTCTGGGTAGGAGTCATTCGATAGTCCTCTATTAAAGGGGGTGGTGCTTGTGTCTGATGTCTCTCTACTCCCAGGATAGAGGATGCAGTGTGACTGTGATTCCCATATCTCTGGCTGAACCCCTGGGGTCTGTGATTATCAGTACAAGAATAAAGAATCCTCAAGGCTGTTTTAATTTGCTTCATGGACCAGGGCGGTTCTCCAGGACTGAGGATGTACAAGGGCATTTAAAGCCCCCTCCAGACTTGTGCTAGTCAGTCAGGAAAGAATTTGGCTCTTGCTCCTTCATGTCCCCTTCCTCTCCCCTCCCAACCCCCCCCCCCAAAAAAAACACACACACAAGGAAGTAGTTAAAGTAGGCTGCATAGTGAGAAGCCTGTGATTGTCCATTTCTAATCTGAGCTGGGTACAAAACTCTTCCCTGCAATACACATAGGGCCAAACACTCATCCCAGCACACAGCCTGCGTAGGCTGGGCTGAGCACACGGGGAGGTGGGGTGGGGACAAAGGGAGAGAACTTCTCTCACTCAGCCTCTGGAACAACTATGGTGCAACTCCACAGTGGCCACTGCAGCCTGATGGCTGAAGTAGTGCTTGATGCTTGCAGCATGACCTTTGAAAGAGCAAGCCCTGGAGCATCTATGCTGTGGCAAATTCTCCATTCCTGTCTTTGTCATGAGCAATGATTGATGCAGCAATTGTGTTCGGAATGCATAAAGGCCAATGTTACATGCTGAGAGGCCTGTCCTCATCCAGTAGCTACCCGCACTCCAGAGCCCCTGGCATCCCATCAAAGTCCCTCCTGAAAACTGACCCTCTTTCTCCAGTTCCACTCCTTATGCAACACTGCACAGAGAGCCTCAACAAAACCAGGCTGCTCAGGACTCCCAGAATGCACACCCACTCCAAATCTTCCTCCTTCAATGCCACAGAAAAGACCCCGCCTCAAGAAATTGCCTCTACAGCCAATCTGCCCCTTAATTAACAAACTTTGAAGTAAAGAAGAGAAGTCTCCTGAAGCAGTTGGATGAAGTAGAAATCTGGCGAAAGGCTGTTTCTTCTCTAGCTTGGGTAAACCATGAGTAACTTGAAAATAAACATACAGAGGAAACTCAAACACGAGTAGATATCACAGCCAGGAAAAAAACAAGAGATCAATTTAAATGGTAAATATCAAATACTGTGTGTTAAATAATAAAACAACTTCCATGCTTACAAAGGCCAAATAGCAGGGGTTGCATACAAGGGACTCATGCTCTTCATTGCGTAGGTACTTATGTGGAAGTCAATGGGACAATTCACGTGAGTAAAGCCTTCAAGATCAGGCTCTAATTCTGTCATCATAAAAAGAACATAATATTTAAAACACATTGTAAAATGCACATATTGATACACAATGTAGTTCAGTAGTCAATAGATTCACAAAACTGCAGATTCTGGAGAGTCTCAGTTGGTGTAAATCAGCTTCTTTGACTTCTATAGAGCAAATACTGTTTTTCACCGGTTGAGACTCTGACCCTTTAATTCCAACACTCTCTTAATAGTCTCAGGTAGGATGACCAGATGTCCCGATTTTATAGGGACAGTCGTGATTTGGGGGTCTTTCTCTCACATAGGCACCTATTACCCTTCACCTCCTGTCCTGATTTTTGACACTTGCTATCTGGTCAGCCTAGCCTCAGGTATTTGATTTTTAAGGAAATAAGTTTAGCTTAGCAAAGCAACATCTCTAAATTCTTCACAGCGCATACAGGATGCACTCAGAGTTTCAACTCTACAATGAAACACTGTCCAGAGTTCCAGATGGCCTCCATTTCATACATGCAGGGTCTGGCATGAGTGGAGTCCCGCCATGATATATAGCAAGTCCCTAACAATTGAATTATGTTGGTGACAAACGAATCCACGCACAGAGTTGCTTTGACATAAGGTCGGCATCTCGGTAGAGAAGTAAGCCTCGAGAACTTCTCTGCAACACACAGCAACAAGGGAGTTGCAAGCAAATATGAACACATGATGTCCCTCCCTTCAGCAAATATCAGAAACATCAACACTGCTAAGTTATGTTTGGCTGAACTTCAGTCAGTGTTTGTTGAAGACGACGCCATTCTTTGTGATTTTAAATTACTATAATAAATGTTAAGAGAGCAAATCGAAATGCTACAGGCAGCATTTGAAAAATAAAACAATTTTCCTTCATATAGCAAAAACCAGGGTGCTCTTTCCAGGTGCAAAACGAGAAAAGAGAAAACCTAATAACAACATACCAAGCTAGGCTGCAATTTCCATGGTGATTTCAGATGACACATTAAATAACTTAGGATTTAAAATACCTTGTGCTGCAATAATTGCTTGAAAGCTACTTGGAGGAAAAAAGCAGTTGAACAAGAGCAAGACACACAAAAGAAACTGATATAATCATGCCAGCATCAGGTTATCTTTAGGACTGGCACTGTAATACCGGTCCTGGCTTTGTGATACAGTGTCCCAGATAAAGAAGCAGAACAGCTTCTCTCTTTCTTTAATTTTTTTTTCATTCATATTAGAAAGAACAGACACCAAGTGAACTATCAATAATGTCTTGGCAACCTACACACAAACATTTAGGAGCATTTCACAAGCTATTTTATGGCAAAAAGCATAAATTGTCCTATGTGCTAGAAGGCTCGTCCTCTGTTATACCATTAATGACACACTGTTTTTAAGATATCTTTTAATTAATAAGCGTGGTTAAATAAATCCAGCCCTATTCAGAACCACCCAAACAGATTTCATAAAAACTCTCCCTTGATGACTGTATATTGTATTAACATCACTTTTGCTTCTCCCAGTCCAGCATATCCACCCCTGTGGCAAATTTGGGGCAGGTTTATTTTGTGGAAGGTTGAGTGTTTATATTGATAAGGGAGACTCTACACTGTCATGTAGTGCATCAGATATGGAGAGAAAGGAAAGGAGCATTCTTTACCCTTCGTCACAGGATGGCCACAAGTGAAGATTATTGGTAGAGGCTAATTTTTTTAAGAGGAAATTGTCTGTACTATTAGAGATTGTACAGAGAATAGATTAGTGTTAGTGTTATGGTTGGAATAAAAGGTTGTACTTAGAGGGAGATTATCATAGAAAAGACTTTACTGTAAATTGAATTTATTCCATTTAGGCCACAAGAAAGCTTCTTAAAGGAGAAATATTCAAGAGCAGGCTCCGTTTAGAGTGGAGGCCAAAGATATTAAATTTTAGCTTACTGGCTTCAGGCATGCTTCCTCCAAACACATTGGTGGCGGCTGGTGAAAATGGTTGTAATGCTGTATACAGATGAAAGAGCATGTGTATGTTTGGGGTGAATGCCACAACAATGTTCCTGCAAGCAGTCACTCAAATTTAAGAATTAATTTACTTTGACTTTGTTGTATTCACTTCCTGCAAATATGGGACTGACTGAGTTTTATCATATGAATGCTCACAGAAAACAAGATTTAAGGTGTCAGGATGGCGTATTTGCACCAGAAGTGGTATATTTCCTATGGGATGGGACATGGCTTGATGTAATATGGGGACCTCAGAGCCCAGGCTCAGAGGCAGTTAAACAAGCTCCACAAGCATTTGACTTTTCCCTTGTAAACCAGGGCAGTGCAATTACTTTTTGAGAGTGTGATGAAAGAAGACTAAATGTAAACTCTGCACCCAGCCAATAAATCTCACAGAAGCCTAATTGGTCGAGGAATGAGGCCTTGAGCTAAGCATGTGTGGCCCAGAAAGGAAAAGTTTTAATTTTTTTGTGAAAGTTCCTCAGCTTACTTATCCGCTACCTCTCCCTGAGAGAGACAAAATCCCAAGGCTTTCCTCAGACCCTTCTCTGGCTTAGAAATACGCTCATCCATTCAGGGAACAAAAGTGGAACTATATGACTTGTGACCAATCACAACTAAGAACCACAGAGTATATTTTGAATATCAAGTATGAAACACATGCAGCAAAATGTTCAGGATTAATCCATGCATGAGAAAATAACACACACATACAGCTACAAACCATGATATCGAAACATCACTTGACAAGAGATTACAGTGCAGTTTTCTAAAACACAGAATGGAGACTTTACTGGATTAAAGCAAGCTATGTAGAACTCCCACCTCTTCATCCTTGGGAAAACAAAGCAGGAGGGAGAAGACATTTGCCTGGCAAGGTGTTGATTCAGAATCCATAAATAAATTGAATTATAGAGACAAATATCAAAAGAAAAAATCAAATTGAAGTCTGATATAGATCAGGACTGGAATTTTTCTTTTTAAAGGCTCTGCCTTGTACAACTACAGGAGGCTGTATAGCAAGCAAAATGGAAAGTGAGAATATTAAACAAAAGGTATGTATACAATGGAGTGCTCTGGTCTCATGATATAGTAAAAAAAATGAAAGATTATAATCTGTACCACAAAAAATGTGATACATGAAAGGCGGGTTTATATTAGAGAGGATTTATGAGATGAGATTAGTATCATGTTGAATGATAATTGGCATGATAGCCATTCCAGCTGCTAGCACTAACTAGGATCTTTAGAATGTTGGAATTGTTAGAGTTATTGGACAATATGCTGAACTGACTTACATCCCATGCAATTCATTACCTGCCATGAAATTGCACATGATGCCTTTCAATGGAGAATGTGTCCCATTGTTTTTAACATTTATAAACTGTGTTGGACTGATGTAGGGCTGAGACTAGGATGACATCTTTTACCAAGAAGAAATCTTGATATTCTTGATATTCTGATGGAGGCTGAGGGCCAGATTCTCCTCTCTTTATAATGGTGTAAAACGAGAGTAATGCCACTGATATCAATGGTGAAGCTGCACTGATGTAAAGCCAGAAGTAAGTGAGTACAGAATTAGAATAAAATCATTAGATTCTATTCCATATGCCCTGGATCCTTTCAACAACTTAGACAATTTTTCTTTGATCTTTTTGCCCCATTCTGTTTATATTTTTATATAGTTTTAGGCATTCATCTTATACTTTCAACAGGTTTTTTTAATTTATTTTTTTGTTTTTCACTTCTATCTGATCATAAGAGCATGATCTCTCTCTCTCTCTCTTCCATTAAACTTGTGTACTTCTTTCTTGTCTAACCTTTTTCATAGGTATGCACAACATGCCTGACTTAAAAAGAAGTCTCTATATTTTCCTATTTCATGAATATTAAGGCAGTATATACAAGAAAAGCCTCCATAAAATAAAAAATGAGTGTCTAGTTTTTGGTGATAATTAAAACAAACAAACAAACAAAAAACCATGCAGAAGATCCTCATCCAGATAAGAGGCAAAGATGGCACATGAAAGTAGAGCATTAGAAAGTGGCATAATGACTATTTGACTTGTTAATAAATAATTATTTACTGAATCCCCCAAGGATATAATTTCTTTCAGTAGATCTATACTCACACAGCTATACTGCACCCCCTGCAGCAGGAAGCAAGTGGTGACACATCATAACCAATCAGGATCAACTCTAAAAGAACCCTATTCCATCAACATGGAGTCCTAGATCAACTTTTTCCCCCTCTATTGAATTTTGATATATAGTCCTGTACATTGTATTCAAATTACTTCCTCATTCTTGCTCTGAATTGCTAAACATAAAAAAATCTGTGTGAAGTGCAAAATACACTCCTTACATCATCTTTTTTATCATACTCCTCAGTCAAATCCCTTGTCCCTGTAAAATGCACTGGGCCTACATGTTACACTCACTTATGCAAACCTTATGGGAATGAGGAAGAAGATTCTGTTGGATTGCATTCAAATATTACAGATATATTTACAAAATGCATATTGTACAGACCTTGAGTTGCCTGAGCAATGAAAACAGGCCTGTGGGTATATTCAAATGATATGCGGAATTAATGCCAAGACATTTAAATTCTGAAAGTGATTAAAGAATCTTTTCCCCTGATCTTGATTTCAAGTTTCTTGTGGATTTTATATTACCACTAATGAGCACAAGTATTCCAATTTCACATGTGCTAGATTTTTACTAGTTTACCCTCATTGTTTTGAATGGAATTATTCTTAATTTGCACTACTGTTTTTACACAGGCTTAACCTTGTGGGCTGACAATAACTGCTTCTATTACTCTTTTGAACAGTTTGTGAGTTATCTGTAGGAAACCTCACTTAAAAGCAACAACCCCCCCCCCCAATACCTCCTTCTAGCATCTTTTAAACTTATGAATGATCTTGCCCACATACACTTAATAATTTGCTTGATCTTACATGTCTTCTTCATGGGCAGAGAATGGAATACACAAAACAAAGAAAAGAAAAACAGATACGGGGCTAGATGGACCTTTGGTCTGACCCGGTACGGCCGTTCTTAAGTTCTTATTTTCTTATGATAGATTAGAGCACAAACAATGTATACATGTAACAATTCAAGTAAGTTCTTAATTTGCTTTAGCAAATAACCCCCTAGGGAGGTAGACTAGATCAGTGGTTCTCAACCGCTCCAGACTATTATATCCTTTCAGGAGCTTGATTTGTTTTGTGTACCCCAAGTTTCACCTCTCTTAAAAACTACTTGCTTACAAAATCAGACATAAAAATACAAGCATCACAGCACACTGTTACTGAAAAATTGCTTACATTCTCATGTTTTCTGTATGAAATTTTAATTTGTACTGACTTCACTAGTGCTTTTTATGTAGCCTGTTGTAAAACTAGGCAAATATCTAGATGAGTTGATGTACCCCTGGAAGATCTCTGTGTACCCCAAGGGCTACATGTACCCTGGGCTGAGAACCACTGGACTAGATGGTACATGAATTAAATAAAAAATGGATTTAGAAATGTTCATCTCTGGTTACTAGACCAAATTTGTCCTACAGAAATAAAAACCTATTAGCAACCTAGAAAAAACAATACCGCTAACCAGAATGCTCATTGACATTCATAGCTAAGCAGCTAAAGACAGAAGGAGCACACCAATATACCTACTCTTCTTTTCATTAAAAAACCCAATGTTAAGACATGTCTTAAAGTGTTGCTGGGCTATGGAGATGGGACTCCAGTCTCCAGTATATGCACATTTATGCAACTGCACACCTAAATTGCTTTACGCTAACAGCATTGGATCCCTGATGATGGAAAGTGCATTTCTGGGGATGTATAGAGGGACTGTGATTGCCCCTGGAACTTGCATGAGAGAAACACCTGCAGCCACCCTTCTACTGAGGCACAATAAGCCAGCACAAGCCCAAAAAATGAGTGGCACTGGCCCAGGAAACATATAAAATTATTTAGCAATGGTGCCAGAGTGCACATGTGTAGGAGGGTGGCAAATGCAAAAAGGGCAAGTCTTGTGTGCAATTACATTTCACTAGCCTGATTTTCCTTTCACTTAGATCAGTTTTATATCAGTGTGACTCTACTGACTTACCAGCATTTGCCAGTTGTAGAATACCATGTCAGGTTCTGCTTCATTACCACTCTGAGCCCATCCCTGGTGCCCTTGCTAAATTCTAAGGGGTCTGCGATGGGAAGTCCACCCCACATAAGGCCTACAGTGGTAAATCAGGCCAATTAACCTATAGGACACACCTGGTGGAAAGCCAGGGAGTGCTAAGGCCTAATTTGCTGATGAAGTGCAGCTGGGAGAGGAGCGAGGCTGGATTTATAAAGACAAAAAGCTGGCAGCAGAAATGGGCTGCAGGGAAGTAGGGTGCAGTTGCTTCCTGGGAATAGGGAGATGTGTTTGAGGCTACAGGGTTTGGTAGTCTGACGTTACTTCCTGGGAAGAGGGAGTTTGAGCTGGTACACCTGATGGGGGGACCGGAAGCTGTAGGAAGGAGCCCAGGGAAGGAAAGCAGACCACAGTTGCCAGGTATAGGGTCCCTGGACTGGAACCTGAAGTAGTGGGCAGGCCTGGGTTGCCCTACCAGCCACTGGGGAAGTGGCACCATCAGGTCTGTGCTGAAGAAGACTGCCTGAGACCGTTCATGTGGAAGGACTTTCCCGAGTAGGGGAAACTAGGTAGTGACCTGGCTGGAGGGCCAAGCCATACAGAGGAAGCTGCAGTTCCTGGAACAATGGAGGGGCCGCAGAGAAAGAGTGCGACTGCCAGAAGGGGCATTGGCCTTGCAGAGCTAATCCCCAGAACTGCCAGGAGGCAGCACGGGCTAGTGGTGAGCAGAGCCCCTGTCACAGGGCCAATTCCATGAGGCGATCAGCACCCTCAACTCTATTGCCCTCTTATCATTCAGTCCCTTCCAAGAAGCACTGTACTTCACAAGACAAAAAAGGAGGCTGATGAAGAATTAGAGCACTCTGCATGTGGCATCCCTTCATCCTGCTTCTATCTAGTATAAAAATACTTCCCACCCCCAGGAAACAATACTTAAAATACACTTGAAACAAGCTGTCATAGACTCCAAATTTCCTTATGAGCTAAGGAAATTCCCCCATTAGGCAGTGACAGACCCAGCACTTCTGAGAAACCACTGTCAGTCTTGACCACAAGCCAGGATATAATGTCAGCCAGGTTTTGTCTTAGGACGTACTGGAGGAAAGAATGTCATGAGAGCCTGTTCTCATCATATTTCCACCCCCATGCTTAGACCAAGTTCTTGGAGTCCTCCCTGAAACAAAACAAACCATAGAACCTTCTGAGGTTCTTTCATCACTAACTGAACATCACTATATAAATCAGGCAGGGATAATGGAACAATGTGCAGGAGCAATCATCAATGTTGGAGCAAAAATACAGAAAAATTGTCTGAGCATTTGCTAGGATTTTTTATAAGTATAATTTACGGAACATTTTCCAGAATATGACAGGGTCTCGTCAAATCCAGACACATATCCATTCAGGTTGTCTTTTATCGTAACAGTGATTTCATTATAGAACCTTTGCATTGCTGTCATTCAGGTTATGTTAGCATTTTCATTATAAATAATATATACCAAAGGATTACAACATGGCTATAAAAATCCACTTGTTATTGAAACTTGGCATATGAAGGATTGGTATAAGCACTGCCCAGACACATCTTTTTCCCTCCCTAAATCTGAAAGACAAATAAACGGAGTAATTTGAGTTACTTATGTGTACAAGAAGACAACTCGTAGTAGTTTCAAACAGATTTTTGCACTTGTGTAACTCTAAAATGGGCTAGATCCGAACAAAACAGCACAGAGTTCACTTTGATGCCTTTTAGTGGACAAGCTAAAAAAAATGTAGACCTTCCCTTGACAAGGTAAAAAATCTCAAGGAGCCTTTTTATGGACTATATATGCCAAAGGAGCTATAGTGCCTACAGAAGTGGCTATTACAGATTTTCCCCCAGCTGCATGGCTCAATGCCAATACCACTCACAGTAGATATGTGCAAATAGCCAGGGCACTGCTGAACTGTAGGTATTCCTGTGGGACCAGAGGTAGCTAAGAGCAAAGGAGAATGGCCCTGAGGCTACTCCAGCTTATGGTGCAGACTGGACAGACCCCAGCTGGACTGAGCACAGGGGTAGTGCAAATGTGGTTGAAAGCCACCTTCCCCTTCACCCCCACTCACTCCTGCACTGAGCACAAGTCAGCCAAAACAGAGAACCAAGGCCATTGGCTTCAAGTAAGAAGGGGATGGTATATCGGAAAGTGTATCAGAACTGTAGGCTGTTACTTTAATAAGGAGTTTTATGGTCCTGCTTGCAGGCTAAAGGAGTTGTGTAGGGGATGTGTGCAACCAGTCTTGAAAAAGTCAGCCTAGATCAAAGGTCGGGTGAGTTGTGCCCCTCTGCCTTAGGAAGCAGCCTGCTTTCTCTCATTCTGGTTGTGTCTTAAAATATTGGAATCTAAGAAATAAAGTAGTGATGCACTGCAACCTTCCAACAAGAGTATAGTATGTTTTTATTTAACTCCTCTGTTTGTATGCCATGATCATAACAGAGGGACAGATCAGGCCTCTTGTCTTTTAGACCATAGGCAAACACAAAAAGATCTAGACTATATTTACATATGCAAGGTGTTGCCTCATGTAGTCAAAGCCAGATTCTGTCTCCTAGATCCATGTGCAATTCTCCATCTGCCCATGCAAAAGGAAAGATCTTCCATCTTCTTAGCACCAGTAATAGCACATGCCCAAGATGCTAATGAGGCCATGTTGACAGGGAATCAATTGGTCCCAGAATCATTGAGGAGGCACAGAGCTTTAGAGCAGATGACCCTGGCCCCCAGCAGATCTCAGAGAGCCTCAGGATGTGCAAATGCAGTTTAAAGCCACTTTCCCTCCAAACTGTTGCTTGTTCTATGGTGAGGAAGCTCCCCACACACACACCTTTAGTGATATGAGGGAAACCCCTCTGAATTGCTCTTCCCCTGGTCACTTACACAGATTTTTCCAGAGAAGGGGCAATCTGTCCCCATATGCAGATCCCAGTAGGAGGGAAAAGGTAAACAAAGCCCAGTAAAGCAGTGGACTAGACTTACTTTCTGTAGCAGAGGTGACCTTAGCAGTACCCCTTCATGGCCTACCATGGCACTACTCATGCTGCCTCAGTTTCTCTTCAGATCTTCGGTGATCAGCATTTGCTTCCAACATGGTCTAGTGCTGCAGTGACTCAGCCCTCCAGCTAATTCACACCAAAGTTCCACAACTTCCAGGTATCTAAGTTCCAAAACAAATATAATGAACTCAAAAGGAGAGTCTTCCATCCCGGTCCATGGCTGGACACAGCCCTCAGAGTCTGTATTTTCTAGTAACCCTCAACTGAGCTCCCTACTTCAGACCTATCTTACATCAGGGAGGCTCTGACAGCCTGCCATCCATCTCAGCACCAACAGGCAAGGCACTGGAAATGAACTCCCAATTGTCCTGCTTCAAGCTTATGTTCTCTAAGGGAGGCCTCAACTAGCAACAGTCCTTATTCCTGTTCCAGCTAGGCTTCTCTCACCAAGTAAGAGCTGGAGGTATGCTCCAATTCCCAGTCAGCTACTCACTGAACTGGGTTTGCCACATTCCAGGCCTGACACCTACATCAGGCAGAGCAGAGTGTGGCTGACTGAGCCCACCATAGGCTCTTACTAATTCCTTCTTGGCCAGTGTGATATTTGTGCATATTTGTATCACACTTTCCTTTAAAACGGTGTGGATTGTGGCAAGAGGTAATATCTATCAGAAACAGAGAATGAGGCTAGGACAGAAGGCAAGTATGAAATAGAGATGAATCTCCATTAAACTGGGAAGGGCAATTTCGGCTGGATTTATGTCGAGTGTTAGGAAGTCCATTTTTGAGAGTTTTCAAAGCTGTGAAGCTGGATCCCTTTGAGTTCTATTGGAGATCAGTGTTGATTGCCATTTGCAGAGCACTTTCCTGCTTCTTTCCTGCACATACTTTTTTTAAAGACTCCTGGAAATGCCAAGTTCCAGAGGCCCCATTTTCCCACCACAGGAGACTCCAGGAGATATTTCCCCTTAATTCTGAAAATTGCACATATTGAGGCAATCCTGTTCCCACTGAAGTCAATGGGAGTTATGTCACTGACTTCAGTGGTGACAGGATCAGATCTAGCTTGCAGTGGTTGAACTAAATTATCTTTTGCTCTTATGATGTTCTTGGAACTTTATAACTCTGTTCCACTCTAATCTGGATAGAACTTTTATAGAGAGAAATTCCAGTTCAAACCTGTCCCTAGGTTTCATTAGTACAGCTTTCTGCTTTGATCTTTTTATCTCTTTTAATCATGAAGTCTGAATGATCATCCCCATGCTGGAATATCGTGAATCCCTGCTCCCCTTCCCCACAGCCTAGTGAAGAAAAGACAATTCTTGGCTGCTTGCCATTTTTAGCTTTATATAGATGTTCCAACAAAAGGGAGCAGCTATATCTTTATGTTGTTTTGCATTTTTCAGTCTTTACCTTTGGTACTTGACTAAGATGACTGCAGTGCTTATGTCCAGCTTATAGAACTCTTGATAGTCCAAAACTGTATGCATTACTGTGATGCTGTATGATTGATATATGACCATTTATATCAATGATATCATTACATCATCTCTACCGTTAGACAATTGCAACAAACCTTGTACAAAGCACGTCAATGGAGAAGTTATGATTTGCTAAGTATGATTATCCTGGTTATATGCATGTATTGTTTTTGTATCTGAAGTTATGAATGTTGATCATATGCCCATATCACCATTGTGTTTGTTCCTGGGGTAACACCCACAAGGTACTTTACATCCAGTCTAGCCAGCACATTGTGAATGAACTATTCAAGTTGATGGCCCATCAGAAACCCTTAACTCTCACAGTGGGCCATAGAAGAAACTCATTCCACCCAGATATCTCTTGCTGCAGACACTTCAGACGCCAATCAGACAATGGCTATCCCCTGTGAGTCATCAAGCCATGTGAGGATATATGATCTGCTCACATGACCCTGGACTCCATATTGTGCCAGTAACTTTCCACCACAGAGTCTGTGAGCTATGTTTTGAACCAGTACTTTTCCGGGCACATGGCATAGGGTATAAAAGACTCCTGGAATAACTCCATTTTGCCTCTTTCCTTCTCTAATTCTCTGGACTTACAACTAAACCCAGGGTTGTGAGTTCAATCCTTGATGGGGCCACTGAGGGATCTGGGGCAAAATCAGTACTTGGTCCTGCTAGTGAAGGCAGGGGGCTGGTCTCAATGACCCTTTGGGTCCCTTCCAGTTCTAGGAGATAGGATATCTCCATTATAAAAAAAAAAGGAGCATATTTGAACTATGGACTGATGAACTTCCAAAGATTGGAAGGTCATACCAGACAACTTTACAAGCCAGCAGGCTGATAACATCAGTGCTATAAACGTGATATAAGAACATTGCCATCATTGAATGTATATTATCTAGTCACCATTTTAACTCTCTTCTTCTTTTCTGTATTAATAAGCCTTTTGATTTTAGTTACTAAAGGACTGGCAGCAGCGGGATTATTGGGTAAGATCTGAGTTATATATTGACCTGGCTGTGTGGCTGATCTCTTGAGATCAGAAGAACCATTTGTTTGATGAAATTGGTTTTCAATAACCAGTCATCATAAATTCTAGTGTCTGGGTGGTGAATTATGAGCTGGAATGCCTAAGGAGACTGCAATTTTGCCTCTGTTAACTAGTGTGGTGAGACAGAAGTTTACTCTTTTTACTGGTTTGGTATAATATCATGATAAAATAAGCACCTGTGCGGGGTGAGTCTGACCTATTTTTCATCCATTTGTCCTGAATCTGGCATTCTCAGCTGTGACCCACTGAGGCATAGTGACAATTACCTAAAAAAGGCACCCGTTGTCTATACACAGTCAATTTATTTCATTACATTTGAGAAGGATTTTGCAACGTATAGTGCATTTGGCCTCATTAAAAAACTATACAATAAAGCAGAAGGAGCCAGTTCCAGCCCATTATATGAGTGATAAACAGTTTTCAAAACATGGCCTAATTAAATAATTACTCAATAGACCACAACAATTCTGATCCATCATGTAGCTAATGTGCAATTTTCAAAAACTACCTAATTAAAGTAATTACCCAATAGAACTGATGGCTCTAAATGAGCACTTATTTTCTTGGGGTACTTGGTGCCTGCATTAAAACAATCTGATTACATAATTTCTTACAGGAGCTATTCTGATCTATATGTAAATAATGTGCTTCTGTTTCTCTCACTTTTACTGCTTTTACATTGGTGTAAGTGCACCTACTTCATTAGAGTTGCCTGTGAAATAAACTGGGATGGGGGTGTAGGTTCTTCGAACCCCCTTGCAAACAATAGGGACAATCTAGCTCAATATAACTCTTCCATTTTTTCTTTTTTTTTCCTTTTTGTTTTCCATTTTTAACGTAACACTTTTATCACCCACTCTCTTCATTTTCAAAAAGCATCGTATCAGCTACTCACTAAGGAGCACAGAGAAACAACTTGGCTGACTGCCTTAACAGAAAGTTTTCTGAGCTAGGAACAGGCTTCTTGTATTTTTCACCCTGTCAATGTGCAAATTAATCTGCGCATGTAAAGGCCAAAACTTTCAAACCTGGGTGCACTTCGGCTGAGATATTCAGTGTTGTCTAGGGGGATTAGAAACATGGTTAAAATTCTCAAAAAAGCACCTACATGACTTAGGAGCCTAAATCTCATTTAGAAACTTAGGAGATGGACAACATTTTTCAGATGAATAGTTTAGCTTTACACAGGTGCTCTAACAGAGAAGGAGAGCTAATAACTGATGACATCTAGAAGGCTGAGGAGCTTAATGTCTATTTTGCTTCAGTCTTCACTAAAAAGGTTAATGGGTTAAAGATTCTCAATACAAATAATATTAACAACAAGGGGGAAGGAACGCAAGCCAAAATAGGGAAAGAACAGGTTAAAGAATATTTAGATAATTTAAATGTATTCAAGTGGGCGGGGCCTGATGAAATTCACCCAAGGGTACTTAAGGAACTAGCTGAAGGAACCTCGGAACCATTAGCAATTATCTTCGAGAACTCGCAGAAGACAGGTTTGGTCCCAGAGGACTGGAGAAGGGCAAACATAGTACCTTTCTTAAAAAGGGGGAACAAAGAGGACCCTGGGAATTATAGGCCTGTCAACCTAACTTCAAATACCTAGAAAGATACTGGAAAAAATTATTAAACAATCAATTTGTAAACATATAGAGGATAATAGGATTATAAGGAATGTCCAGCATAGATTTGTCAAGAACAAATCATGCAAAATCAACCTATTTTCCTTCTTTAACAGAGTTCCTGGCCTACTAGATAGGAAAGAAGCAGTAGATGTGATATATCTTGATTTTAAGTAAGACTTTTGATACACTCCCATTTGACATTCTCATGAGTGAACAGGGTAAATGTAGTATAGATGAATTTACTATAAGATGGGTGCATACTGGTTGAAATACTGTATTCAAAGAGCAAGTATCAATTGGTTGCTGTCAAACAGGGAAGGTGTATCTAGTGGGGTCCCACACAGGTCTCTCCCAAGTCTGCTATTATTCAATGTTTTCATTAATGACTTGGATAGTGGGGAGTATTCCTATAAAATTTACAGATGACACCAAACAAGAAGGGGTTTCAATCACTTTGGAGGACAGGATTAGAATTCAAAATGACCTTGACAAATTAGAGAATTTGTCTGAATTCAACATGATGAACTTCAGTAAAGGTAAGTGCAAAGTACTTCACTTAGGAAGGAAAAATCAAATGCCCAACTACAAAATGGGGAATAACAGGGTAGGTGGTAGTATTACTGAAAAGGGATCTGGGGGTTTATAGTGGATCACAAATTGAATATGAGTCAACAATGCAGTTGCAATAAAGGCTAATATCATGCTGGGGTATCTTAACATGAGTACTGTATGAAAGATATGGGAGATAATTGCCCCGCTCTACTCAGCACTGCTGAGACCTCAGCTGGAGCACTGTGTCCAGTTCTGGGCACCACACTTTAGGAAAGATGTGGACAAATTGGAGAGAGTCCAGAGGAGAGCAACAAAAATGATAAAAGATTTTAAAAACCTGACCTATGGTAAATAGTTAAAAAAAACAGGGCATGTTTAGTCTTGAGGAAAAAAGACTGAGTGGGGGACCTGATAAGTCTTCAGATATGTTAAGAGCTGGTACAAAGAGGATGGTGATCAATTGTTGAGATAGGACAAGAAGTCCTGGGTTTAATCTGCAGCTAGGGAGATTTGGGTTAGATATTAGGAAAAAATGCCTAACCATAGGGGTAGTCAAGCACGAGAACAGGCTTCTAAGGGAGGTTGTGGAATCTTCATCACTGGATGTTTTTAAGAACGGGTTAGACAAACACCTGTCAGGGATGATCTAGGTTTATTCAGTGTAGGGGGCTGGACTTGATGACTTCTCAAGGGCCCCTCCAGCTCTACATTTCTATGATTCTATGATTTATTAGCCAAAAAATGCTGTCTGGTTGACCAAAATGATTTGCAAATTCACATTGAATTTGGCAAATAGTTTTGACAAAACCATTTTGTTTTGAGTTTTTAAATGAATGTTTTGACCTTTTGTTTTGAGAAGACATTTTGTTAAGAAATTCAGTGAGATCTAATTCAATAAACAAACACAAACTAAAAAAAGCATAGAAAAACTGCAAAATGTGAGGATAAAACAAAATTTGTTTCAGTTCAAACCAAAATGTTTTGCTTGACCCTAAAATGATTTTTTTTGGTTTCAATGACCCAAAATGACATTTTTTTCAGTTCAGCCACTAAACAGAAAAATTAATTATTTTCTCAGTTCTTCTTAGGAGCCTAAGTTCAGGCCTACACCTGGTGCACTTTGCTGATACAGCTATGCTGCTATACTATTCCAGCAAAGCATTCCTAGTGTGGAAGAAGCAAACTCCACTAAAACTGTGCTTTTGCTAGCATGGTGTATTCTGTGCAGTTTTGCCAGAATAACTGTATTGACCCAAGGGGCTTTTTGCTAGCACAGCTATTTCATTCCCAAATCACACTCCTGACTGACATTAGCTAAGCCAGCAAAAGTTTGTGGTGTAGAGCAGTCAGAGTCTCATGAAAATGTCCATGGGACGTAGGCTCCTAAGTCACTTAGGCACTTATCAAATTTTTACCCACCTATCTTCCAGTTAATTGAATAGCTATTGAATTTGATACTGATGGTTGATTTTTTTGGAATTTTTGACCCAAACTTTTCATGACGAATTTTGAAAAATTTGCACCAAAAAATGTACTATTTTCCACCCAGCTCTATTAATGGAACATATATCCAAACCCTATTGATGGCTTTGAGATCTCAATCCTTAATTTCTATGTAGACCTCCAAATAGAAACAGCCTGATTTTTAGTCACCAAGCATGTACAACTTCCCTTTGACTTCAGTTATAGCGGCACATTAGATCACTTTTATTTAGGGGCCTAAAGAGGGCTTTAGTTGTCCAACTCTAGACATGCAAGTGTTAAAATTGTGGGCTGACCTTCTAGGTGACCTGTTTAACTTACTGAAGCTCTTTGTACTGGTAGCTAAAACTAACACTGGCAGAGACATGCTGGGCACATGTAGATACATGCTGCAGTGAAAAGCAGGCTGTGTGTTCACTGTGGTACTGCTGGGAGCAGCTGGAGCCTTTCACTGTTGCTAGCCTTATTCCAGAGTCCTGCCCCACTGCTGGAGTGTTTCACAATCGCAGGGGAAGACTCCAGGAGCAGGGAGGCCGTGGGACACTACACTGCTAAAAATAGCATTGTAGACATGGGAGGCCCTGCTTGGGCATGTAGAGAGCCGTGCTCGGTGTACACTCTAGGGTTCTGGCATGTCTGTACTCTGTTTGCTGAAGCAGTGCCTCATCATGTGTAACCCCTTTGGGGTTTAGAGAGCATGGCCCCTTAAATCTTTTCCCTGGGGGGGAGGGGGAGAGCCTGCAGGCCCTGCAAAGGAAGCAGCAGAGAACCTGCCTGAAGCCTGGGAGGAACAGGGCGGCTGATTGGGGACAGTCCAGGACAGGAGCCAGGAGGGCACTGTGCCAGGGGGACTCGCTCGAGAAGGACAGGCCGGAGCTGGACCCAGTATCACGGCTGCCCAGAGCTGCGTGGGGCTGTGAGTACTGGGGCTTGTGACTCTGCATTGGGAACAAGGAGGGAGGCTGTAGCTAGTTAAGTGGGGAGGTGGTCGCTCTGTGTGGCTTTGCAGAGAGCGGTAGAAGAGGGCACCGGAGGGGTTTGCTGGGGAGAGTTCACTGGCGCCAAAGACGACCAGGAGCACCCAAAACTCACCACTGGACTGGAACTTTGCTCAGGCCTCCTGAACTCTGTGTGCAGAGACATTGCTCGGTGTCTGCCCCTCCAGACTGTGCTCCCACTGGGCCCGTGGGGCCTTGGTTTAAATGCAACCCTGTTTTACTGCTCCCCCTATATTTCCCCTTGTTGTATTTCTCCTCTCATCCCTCTGTAAATAAATATTTCCCTTTCTTATATCCATTGTACGTCTCCTGTGGGTGTGTTCACTTTGAGGGGGTTGGAACAGGTGCCCCTGGGGTGAAAGGGAATTCTCCTGCTGCATTCCTGTGTGCGCCTTCTCTTGGCCACAGCTGCCTGCAGTGCAGACTCCCATCTTGGCCACGAAGGCGCTAAAGTTACATATGCACTGCTATTTATACTCCATGTTAGCTGGGCATGCAGTGTCCATACTCAACACATCACCATACGTGTTGACATACCTTAAAAGGCTTTTGTTATTCATTGTTCTGTTTCTCTCATCATAATGAAGTTAGTAACACCAGGGATATTCTTGTAATGACCTAACTGACTTTGCAAACATACTGTGAACTAACCAAATAGTCTTCTAGCCATGGCAGAGTGAAATCCTTAGGCCTGGTCTACACTGCCACTTTACAGCGCTGCAACTTTCTCGCTCAGGGGTGCAAAAAAACACCTCACTGAAAACTGTAAGTTTCAGCGCTGTAATGTGGCAGTGTAGACAGTGCACCAGCCCTGGGAGCCGCGCTCCCAGCACTGGTAGCTACTCCCCTGGTGGGGGTGGGGATTTTACAGTGATGGGAGAGCTCTCTCCCCGCGCTGGTGCTGTGACTACACAGCCACGTTAAAGCGCTGCCGCTATTTCTAGTTCTTACCAGAGTAACAGCTCTGCTGCTGGTAACAATGATAAGACATCTTACTTAATGCCAGGCAATTCATATAGCTTCACAGAAGCTTTTGGTTTGGAATGGAGCTAACAGATTTCTGAAAAGCCAGCAGAGAGTCCTGAGCTCTGAAACACACACAAAAACAGGTCCATTAAAACATTGTCAATTTCCAGGATTTTTCCCTTGCTAAAGATGATCCCAAATGACAATATGCCAAAGGAAACAGTTTCATTTCAGGCTGGAAAAAAAGCCACATTAGTTAATGCAAAGCTTATCCTTGTTTTTACAGTAACTGCTCATGAGGTGATAAAATTACAGTGCAGCAGATCTTCAAATGTTAATACTTCACAAACCAAAAAAAGCATCCTGGTATGATCCCAATTTGGCTTATCTTACACAGGGCTGTATTTTCTTTTTCTTTTTAATCTGTTTAGCCAAAGGTGAAATCAAACCAGATTTTCCCAAAAAGACCAAACTTCAGTGTACTTTCTAACACTAATGTCTCTGTAACTTATTTATTTATTCATTCAATTATTAATTATTGTATTATCATAGAGCCTAGGAACCCTGGTCATGGACCAGGACCACATTGTCTAGGGGCTGTACAAACACAGACGAAAACAACGGTTTCTTATACTACAGCCAACACCATGGTATATGAGCACCTTCCAGAGATAAGAATAACGGCCATAATTTCTGTCCTGCTGTAGTTCATTGGTGGGTATTAGTGTTAAAAAAGACAATGTGTTTGTCAAAAGAATTTGCAGCTGCCATTTTAGAATTTGGGAAGTCTTCATAAATGTTTAATAGAATTTAAGACTCAGTCATGAGCTGCTTTACACTTCTGAGTAAGGAAGCAAGGGGGCATACAGTTCTCCCTTGCATGGAGGAGAGAGCAGCTGACAGAAGATCATGACCCTTCATTCTCTTCAATGTGGGTGAGCAGTGCTGTGATTGGGAGGAGCCTTGGCTTTGCCCATCACAACATACCAGCCAGCAAAGCTGAGCAGATGCAGTAGAGGAAGTCAGAGACACGGTAGTGAAGCCTACTTCTCTGAAGTAAGGATAAAACAGATAATTTTGGTCCCTGCTCTGCTCTTAGGATATTGCAACTAGGTGCTGCCTCTTCTTCAGAGCTTGTGGAAACTCCACAATGTAGCCCCTAATCAATATCTAGACAATTAAATAAACATCTCAGTGCAGATCTTTTGGCCCTTGTAAGTACCTGCCCTGTTTTCTATTTCATAGAGGTGGTTGTATTTCTGCTGAAAGTCTTCCTACAATAACAACCTACAACACTTTCCTTCCAAGGATTGTTTTCTACTACCAGTCATTTTATAAAAATATCATAGCTGCATAAGTGTACTGTTAAGCAACTAGGGGCCAAATTCTCCTCTCATTTACACAGATGCAACCTGTGAAAATCTGTACCACTATGTTCACCCCTTTTACAAGACTATGATAAATTTTGGTATGATAAAGTATGCCTTCTGAGGTATCATTTGAAAACTCATAATTTGCTGATAATTATTGTCCTGGGAAAATATGTGTGGCAACACTGGATGTAAAGTTATAAGATTCTAATGTATGACATTACTAAGGGCTGGTGTTCACTACAGGGAGATCAACATGGCTGAAATCGATGAAGCAGGGATCAATTTAGTGGGTCTAGTGAAGACCCGCTAAATCAATGGCTGAGCACTCTCCAGTCAACCCCACTATTCCAGCTCTCCAAGAAGACTAAAGTGAGTCAGCAGGAAAGCATCTCCCATCAACACAATGCAGTGAAGACACAGGGGTAAATCAACCTACGCTAACTCCAGCTATGTTATTCATGTAGCTGGAGTAGCATAATTTAGGTCGATTTACCCCTATAGTGCAAGCAAGGGGGGAGAGATAGCTCAGTGGTTTGAGCACTGGCCTGCTAAACCCAGGGTTGTGAGTTCAATCCTTGAGGGGGCCATTTAGGGATCTGGGGCAAAAATCTGCCTGGGGATTGGTCCTGCTTTGAGCAGGGGGTTGGACTAGATGACCTCCTGAGGTCCCTTCCAACCTTGATATTCTATCATTAAGACATGTTCTAAGTTTAGAAAAGCAGCCACAAACCAGTTCCTCAGAAAAAAAGGCAAACTCATGCCTCAGCCAGGTGTCAATTAAATCAAATTGACCGTCACCTCGTTAAGTGGCCATTCTTTGGCAGGAAAAAGGGTGTGAAAAAGAAATTTACATGTTGGCAAAGAACATAAGAGCAGCCATACTGGTTCAGACCAAAGGTCCATTTAACCCAGTATCCTGTCTTCCAACAGCAGCCAATGCCAGGTGCCCCACAGGGAATGAACAGAACAGATAATCATCAAGTGATCCATCCCCATTCCAAAGAGCTGGAGGTTCCCATCCCCACAAACTTTCTGTCTCTTGAACCCCTGTGACACGTGGCCAGAAAGGATTAAGCATCCTATAGGATAAATGACCCAAATTCAACCTTTAGGGACATATTGATAGTTTTGTGTATGTTTACATATATATTGTTAGAGGTTAAAAATGTAACCAAACTGTTCCTGTCTATGCTGTATTCTGTTAATTCAGAGATCAAAAGATCTTAACATTTAAATGAAATGTAAATACAATGATATCACTGTATTGATTTCTCTTTGAAGTATATGGCAAATCACCTGCAAATGGTGAAAAACAGGCAATTGCCTTATGTTAATCTGTGTAGCTAATTACTAGTGATGCTTAGAAAATGGGTCTACTTTAAAGTCTCAGTGATTGCCTATTGTTTGCCTAAGGATTCTGAGCTGTCAAGAAAAGGCCTGGAACTGTATTAAAAAACCCTTGGGTCCTGATCCTTTTCATCTCGGATCAGTTATGCAGGAGAAGCTTGAGTCGTAAAACTGAGATCTCCAGTCCCATCTGGATTACCCTGGATGTGAACATTGGACTGAATCTATGAACTAATTCTAAGAACTCTTTGCAACTCCAAAACTCACCATCTCTACTATGAAACTAATCTCAGAACTGTACTCATGTCTATAAGTATACTGATCTTTTAACCAATAATCTCTCTTTTCTTTTTTAATAATTTTAGTTTAGTTAATAAGAATTGGCTGTAAGCGTGTATTTGGGTAAGATCTGAAATAGTCATTAACTTGGGAGGTAATGTGTCTGATCCTTTGGGATTGGGAGAACTTTCTAATATGATGAACACGATTTTCAGTAATCCTCGTCATATTTTACTTGGGTGTCTGGGTGGAAGCCCAAGGTTGGGTTGCTAAAAGGAACTGTGTTGGTTTCTGTGAAACCAATAAGGTATTATAGAAGCTATTTTGTGCTGGCTTGGTAAATCTAAGTATTGGAATATCCACCAGTTTGGGGATTGTCTGCCCCATTCTTTGCAGTTTGCCCTAATTGAATAACCTCTGTGTGTCCCCCTCCCCCCACCCCGATGTCACAACCCCTTTGGAGACGACTCTCAACGGAGAGGAAAAAAGTATAAGAATGGGGAACAGATGCCCCAAATGCTTCCTCCCTTTCTCTCAACCCCCAGCAGCCACCTAAGGAATAAAGAAACAGCTTAGGACTGAGGGAAGGATCCTGCCTGAAAGGAATTCAGCCAGTAAGACTCTGAGGCATGTGGTGAGAGAGACTTTTGTTTTGAATTCACTTAGCTTGTTAAATTAGGTATTAGTTGTGTTTATTTTCTTGTAACCAACTCTGACTTTTATGCCTCATTACTTGTAATCACTTAAAATCTATCTTTTTGTAGTTAATAAACGTGTTTTATTGTTTTATCTAAACCAGCATGCTTGGATTGAATTGTTTGGGGAAATTCCATTTACGATAACAGGATTTGTGCATATCATAACATTAATAAAATGACATACTTTATATAAGCTTTGTTGTCCAGGAGAGGTGGTCAGTACCAGATGCACATTTCTGGGAGAAGATATGGGACTGGGAAATTGCTGGTGTTGCTCTGCAATGTATTTCAAGGATGACTGGCTGTAGCATTCTTACAGTATAGCTGGGAGTAATTTACATGCTGGAGGATCTCAGAGCAAAGCAGTTTAAAAGGCACCTCACGTTGGAGAATAAAGGGGACACAGCTGTTCAACAATCCAGATTGTACCCTGGGTAATGTCACCCAACCCTACAGACATCAAAACATGTATATGAATTAAAGAGGTAATGACTTAAAGTGTAATATGCTGAACAATTTTCAAGGTTTATGGATATGGATCTTGCTATACTATATTGTACAAGCCTGTCTGGCACAAGTGCAATGCACAATCTTCTTTCCTTGCATTTTTTGAACTCTAGTGAGACTGGCATCAAGATCCTAATCCAGCAAAAGCACTGAAATGTGTGTTTACCTTTTACAGAGGCCACTCTAGCTATAGGCAGACTAAGGCAGCAGATTTTTGGGAAGCTGCCTAGAATGGCAGATTTGGTCCAACAACCCCCACGGGACAGAAGGTTGGACAGGCCAAATCTGCTACTCTAGGCCTATGAGGAGGGGGATTGGCACACTGAAGTTTTGCCTAGGGCCATAGATTTTATTGAGCGTCCTCTGTACCTTTAAACACATGAGTATTCCCATTGAATTCAATTGGCCTCCTCATGTTAAGCACATGCTTAAAGGCATTTCTGGACTGAGACCAAATTTGCCCCCTGAACTCCTGAGGTTGCTGACTGGTTTTCTGCATGGAGGGACTTGGAAAATTGAAGGGGACAGCAGATTTTGATGGCTGAGTTTGCATCCCATGACCTTTCTTTGATTTGCCCACTGTTTCCTCTCCCTAGGGATATATGATGCCAGCCGGAAACGGAAAACATTCCTCATCCGTAGTCCGTGACTGCCACTCCTTGTCCTGCCAACCCGCCCTTTGTTGTTTTTGTATCTTTTGTTTATGTGATTTAAGCCATTCTTCACTCCCTTGTACTTTGTTTCTTTACAGCAATGCAAAGTGGATGTAAAATGTCACCTGGTTAGAATGAGGGCATTTTATGTACACTTTGCACACATCCAGATGAATACACAAGGTGCAAGATAGTGGTGAATCAATCCCAACATCTTTGCTTATGTTAAAGTGATATTAGATTCTGGTTACAAACTGTTTTTAGTCAAATAAATGTTATTATACAACATTATAGGTACACAGGATGCTTTACATTACTTAGGGCAAATAAAGAGACCAGGTGGGTGAGATAATATTTTTTATTGGACCAACTTCTCTTGGTAAGATTGATAAGCTTTCAAACTTACACAGAAGTCTTGGTTGGTCCAATAAAAGATACTACCTTGCCCACATTGTCTCTCTAATATCCTGGGACCAACACAGTTACAACAATGCAGTAGTAGTGTAAATAACACAGAGTTGGTTTTACAAAGTGGTGTGTAGCAGGGTGCTAGTGCAAAAGCATTTACTTAGCCCCAACCCAGTCAGCTCCAATCAGGGGAAACAGATTGGGGCTGATGGAAAAGGCCTGATGCCAGCCTGAGGATTGGCAACACCTGCTGGCCTGACAAGCCAAGGGCTATAAAGGCTGGGAGGGAGCCAGAAGGCAGGGGGCAGCCAGGGAGAAGTCAGTCAGGGAGGGAACTGGAGGCCTTCTAGCCGAAGGCTGACTGTGCCTGTAAAGGAGGTAACTAATCCTGTAACGCTTGTATATTGATAGACACTGGTGGTGGGAGAACCTTAAGTAAATAAAGACACACGTGTTGCACGACCCTGAAGCCTCTCTGAGCCTTATTGGGGGCAGCAAGCGGGCCCCAGGAAGAGGGACGGATCGTGGATCCTGTTGCAAGTTGTATAATTCAGGAAGGAGCATAGGAGACTGAATTGGATAATTAAGTATGCTGTGTATTCCAAAATACAGGGCAAAATACTGGCCCCGTTGAAGTCAATGGCAAAACTCCCATGGACTATAATAAGAGCAGGATTTCACACCTAAGATATAATGTGTGGGATTCTCCATTCATTTGGAAACATCTTCATGAAAAATATATATTTGAGAGCCCTTTGTCTCTTCATACTGAGTACTTAGAGTGCAAGCTTTGAGGACTGCATAATATCAGAAAAAATAACTCCACATATTAAGTCATTTCTCCTCCCTTTCCCAAGTTACACCCACAGTCACGATGGCATAATCTACAAATGAAGTAACTGTACCGCTGAAAACCATTGGAAGAATGTCATCTACATTGTCATCCATGCTAATGGAGCTACTAGCCAAAGGACAGAAAATTCAGGGCTCCACCTATGCTGCATCCTTCTTTGCCTCGGGAAAGAAGCTCTTGATTCATTCTCTCAGTCTTGTAGCTACTTGTCTCTTCTTATTTATGAGTATTCATGCAAAATGTAGTAGCTGGTTACCTACAAGCATGGGCAAAAATAAAGTCTGCATGAATATTCTATGAGGAATGAACAGTCTCTCACAAACAAACTCAAAGAAGGAATGATGAGTAGTGATTTGTACGGTTCACCAGCTGACGGGCATTAACAACTTCAAGTTCTTAGAAGGTGGGTTTTTTTCCCAATTAGAAAGTAAAAGAATTGTAACTGAGGAAGAGTTTGATTTGAATTCCTTGATCTCATTTGTACATCAAAGATCCAGCCCTTCCTTTCACAGATAAAGGTACTTTGAGGCACTTCAGGGATGGTTAAAACATGGCCTTAGGTAAAAAGTGTGTGAGATGGACTCCTGGGTGCCTTTATCTTTTATATAAAAATAATCATAATACCACAGGTGTGTGTCTCGTGGGGTCCGGAAGGGATTGGTTCCTAGCCCAACACTAATTAATATTTTTATAAGTGAAGAAAACATAAAATCACCACTGATAAAGTTTGCAGATGACACACAAATTGGAGAAGAGAGAAATAATTAAGAAAGGTTACCAGTATAGAGTGATCTGAATCGATTTGTAAGTTGGGCACAGCCAAACAATATGCATTTCAGTATAGCCAAGCATAAGGTCATACATGTAGGAACAAAAAACGTCAGCCCCACTTACAGAATGGGGGACTTGATCCTGGGAAGCAGTGACTCTGACAAAGATTTTGGGATTTTAGTGCCAAACATGAGCTTCCCAATGTGATGCTGTGGCCAAAAGGGCTAATACGATTCTTGGATGCATGAACAGGTCAATATCGAGCAAGAATAAAGAGGTTATATAACCTCTGATGCAACTGCTACTGGAACACTGTGTCCCAGTTCTGATGTCCACGCTTCAAGAAGGACATTGAAAAATTGTAGAGGGTTCAGAGAAGTGCCATGAGAATACTTGAAGGATTTGAAAACATGCCTGATAGTGAGGGACTCAAAGTATGTCTACACTGCAAAAAAAGAAAAAAAAAGAAAGAAAGAAACCATGGCAGCGAGTCTCAGAGCCTAGATCTACACACTTGGGCTCATGCTATGGCACTAAAAATAGCAGTGTAGATATTCCCACTTGAACTGGAGCTTGGGCTCCCCTTTCTGGGTTCCAAGCTCCAGCTCGAGTGCAAATATCTACACTGCTCCTTTCAAGCCTGAGTCTGTAGACCTTGCTGTTGTGGGTGGTTTTTTTGCAGATGAGACATAGGCTCCACAAGTTCAATACATTTATCTTATCCAAGAGAAAACTAAGGGGTGACTTGATCACAGGCCATACATTCCTACATGGGGAACAGAAATTTGATCTTAAGGGTGTTTTAATCTAGCAGACAAAGG
Source organism: Mauremys mutica (assembly GCF_020497125.1). Lineage (NCBI taxonomy): Eukaryota > Metazoa > Chordata > Testudines > Geoemydidae > Mauremys > Mauremys mutica. The sequence goes on from NC_059073.1 coordinate 270,519,886, forward strand.
TGTAATAAAAGCCAATGCCTGGAAGAGGAAGCTAGACAAATTCAGACTAAAAATAAGGTGCACATTTTTAATAGTGAGGGTAATTAATTGATGGAACAACTCACCAAGGGTTTATAGTGGATACTCCATCACTGAAAATCTTTTAAATCAAAATTGATATTTTTCTAACAGGAATGCTGTAGTTCAACCACAGCTGTTATGATTGAAGCAGGAAGGAATTCAGGGAATTGGCCTGTGTTACTGTGATGCTCTCTACATTGGGGAACACCCTACACAGGGGCGGCTCTAGGATTTCCGCCGCCCTAAGCAGGGCGGCGCGCCGCGGGGGGCGCTCTAGCGGTTGCCGGTCCCACAGCTCCGGTGGACCTCCCGCAGACGTGCCTGTGGAGGGTCCGCTGGCCCTGCGGCTCCGGTGGACCTCCCGCAGGCACGCCTGCGGATGCTCCACCGGAGCCGCGGGACCAGCGGCCCCTCCACAGGCAAGTCTGCGGGAGGTCTACCGGAGCCGCCGGCCGCCCTCCCGCTGGGATGCCGCCCCACGTGCGCACTTGGCGTGCTGGGGTCTGGAGCCGGCCCTGACCCTACACCCCCATATTTATCCTCATTATATGATTGTGTGATATCCAATGCAAAGTCTGTCATGACGGGAGTCTTCAGAAGGCTCATGATGCACTGAGCATTGTTGTTACAGTAATGTTATAGGTTATAATTTCATGTATGTAGTTCTGAGGCTGAAAATGTGTCCTCGTGGCTTAAAATAAGCCCAGGCAAAAACTTTCCAAGACAGAGAGGCAATTCACACCTCATCAGGGCAGGTATGCAACAAACCCAGCCCAGCCTCATAGGAACAATGGACACTGGCCTAGGCAGAAACAAAGGATCTGTTAGACTTCGAGTGAGTCTCCCCCCCACCTTCCTTTGGCCACTTTGGGACTGCGATTAGGTAAGGCTCACCTGACTCTGAAAGTGGGGGGCAAAGCCAAGAGGGAAGAAAGAACATGATAAAAGGAAGAGACATTTGCCATGCTTTCTCTCTCTTCCACTTAATCTACAGACACCACAACAAGCAACTAAAGTGCTGATCAAAGGGGACAGTCTGGCTGAAGAGCAACCAGCCAGCCTGTGGTGAGAAGCATTTAAGTTTGTAAGGGCATTGAAAGTGTTAAGATCAGCTTAGAATGTGTTTTGCTTTTGTTTCATTTGACCAAATCTAAGTTGTTATGCTGTGACTTATAATCACTTAAAATCTATCTTTATAGTTAATAAATCTGTTTGTTTATTCTACCTGAAGCAGTGAGTTTGGTTTGAAGCTTGTCAGAAACTCCCCTTGGGATAACAAGCCTGGTACATATCAATTTCTTTGTTAAATCGATGAACTCATATGAGCTTGCAGCATCCAGCGGGCATAACTGGACACTGCAAGATGGAGGTTCCGAGGGTTGTGTCTGGGACCGGAGATATTGGCTAGTGTCATTTGGTTGCACAATCCAAGGAGCAGCTTCCATGCCAGGGGCTGTGTGTGAGCAGCCCAGGAATGGGTGTTCTCACAGCAGAGCAGGGTAAGGCTGGCTTCCAGTGTCAAGGACTGGAGTGACCGAGCAGATCACCGGTCCAGATATCACCAGGGGAATGTCACAGTTCTATAGAAGGTCAGACTAGATTATCACAGTCGTCACTTCTGGTTTTCAGATCTATGTATTTGTGATGCATTAGCAATCACTGTGGCCCAAATCTCCAGGGAATCATGTCCCTAAATGTTCATGCACTTTGTTCATGTCCTGCCTAGGCACACAAATCCTTGTGCACCCAAGTAAATCTGGTTTGTGCATGCACATATCTATACGTTCACTCAAATCCACAGCTTGTGCACAATTGCCGAGGGATATACATGTCTAAATTAGTGCACACAAATGGGCATTTACACTTAGGGACAAATCTCTGAAAATTTGGCCAATGAACTCTAAAGAGACATACAATTATGCATGCAATTATACATGCAAATCTGGCTCTTGAGCTATGTGTACACTGCATTTGGAGTGTGGACTACAGGGCTGTGAATTGCAGAGCTCACCAAAGTGTTGCAGCCTAACTACCCCGTGTGGGAGGCTGCTGGCGTTAACTGAAAGGTATCTAGTTTACATTAACATAATACTGCTCGAAAGAGGACTGCGTTAACACGAACAAAGTAACCTTTAGTTTGTGCCCGCAGTGTCTACCCAGGGCAGTTAGTTCACATTGCTTTGGTGAGCTCTGCAATTCACTCCCCTGTAGTTCACAGCTCAGCGCACTGTAAACAAGCTCACGGTCTCTATGGCTATGTCTACCCTGCAGTGAAAAACCTGACGCTGGCCCCTCGTCAGCTGAGTCAGGCTCGCGGGGCTCAGGCTACGGGGATGTTTAACTGCGGTGCGGACGTTTGAGCTCAGGCTGGAGCCTGGGCTCTGGAACCCTCCCTCCACACAGGGTCCCAGAGCTCAGGCTCCAGCCTGAGCCCAACCACCTATACCGCAATCAGGGCCGGTGCAACCATTTAGGCGACCTAGGCAGTCGCCTAGGGCGCTAGGATTTGGGGGGCACCATTTTCTTCGGCAGCGACCGCGGTGGCCGGATCTTCAGCCGCCCCAGTCGCCTCCGGCATTTAAGCGGAGGGAGCTGGGGCAGGGGAGCGCGGGGAGGGCCGCCTGCAGCAAGTAAGGGGGGGGCGGCATGCAGGGGAACTCCCCACCCCAGCTCACCCCTGCCCTGCCTCGTCCCCGAGCACGCCATGGCTGCTTCACTTCTCCCGCCTTCCAGGCTTGCGGCGCCTAAGAGGGGCGCCTCAGGGTGGAGGGGGGGAGCTGCCGCAGGGGGGGCGCCTCAGGGCGGGGGCGCGTGGGGGGTGCAAGGTGGAAGTTTCGCCTAGGGCGCGAAACATCCTTGCACCGGCCCTGACCGCAATTAAACAGCCCCTTAGCCTGAGTCTCTCAAGCCTGAGACAGCTGACACGGGCTAGCTGCAGGTTTTTAATTGCCATGTGAGAGCTGCGCTTCTGAATTAACAGTGAGGTGTGATTGAAAACTGTTCCATATTATGGAAATGAAGAGTGGTTCCTGTTAAGCTAACAGTGCAGCCTTCTCCTGGACTACGTCCAGGGGCCCTTAGGTAACCCACTTCCCTGTAGTATTTGTGAGAGGGACCCACATAGATGGTGCCAGTCTTAGGAATGTCAGTCTCATATAGCTATGTGTTTGTGAGACTCATTGTGCCAGATATTTCCTTCTTATATTTATGGGCACTTTCAGTCATCCATTCAGGGAGCAAAACAATAACATGTGACTTAGGTCACCATAACATCATGAAGTGAACAATTCACTAACAACCCAATTTGCTCCAAGGGGTCATTGAACAATTTTGAATAACAAACTAATCTGTTAAAAAATAAAACCTGTCAGTTTGCAGATAATTTGCAAACAGGGAAAGGAGTGAAATAAATCAAATGAATTATTCACTACAAACAGTTCTCCTAGCTCTCTCTTTTTTTCTCCTGCAAACTACAAAATCAACCATTGCCTTTCTGGGGATTTTATTAGTATGGGGTAGACTTATTGTAGAAAGCAAGTCCACTAGGGAAGCATTATCTTTTACTGGCAATCTGTGATTGCTACTGAAAAATGGCCTCTTACTATCAAAATATTAATGTCTTCATCTCAAGAAAGAATTTCAATTGTAAACCGTGGATTAAAATTGGATCCCATTTCTCTTTGCACTCTGTGGATATAGAGGTTTCATAATGACCTTATAATTCTAGGTTTTACATGCACCTTGTGCGGTATTACATGATATCTGAAGGTATTATATTTCATAAGGCTATTGTAGGATTTTTGCCATGTGTAATGAAAACTGTAGCCTTAATATGATTTATATCTATCTCCAACATCTTTCTTTTCCTCTAACAGCTAGACAAGGATGGTGTGCAAAGAGAATTCAGATCTTCAGCAATGTTGGAAAGAAATTGTGCTATGTGATTCTTCTCACCAAAGGCAAGCTTGTAAGATTTAGTTGGAGTTGGTCCTGCTTTGAGCAGGGGGTTGAACTAGATGACTTCCTGAGGTCTAATCTTCTATGATTCTATGATTTTATGACTCCTACTCCCACGGAGTAGTACATTACTCCACATGTACTACCACTGATTTGACAGAGACTATTCACAAAATTAGGTACTGCTCAACCTGAATGGGGGTGTCAGAATCTAGCCCAAGTGCAACATAATGCATCAGATTGTCAGCTGGTGTACATGGGCACAGGTCCATTGATTTCAATGGAGCTACACAGAGTTCCAGTAGCTAAGAATCTGGCACAATTCAAAAGAAGATTAAACAATTGCTTTATTTGGATTGTTATTTTCATTACAGTACATAGAACCCTTCATGAACATAAGAGAAGAAGTAAGACTTGATGGAAAAATTACCTCCTGAACAGCATCAAGAATATGCACCACATAAGTTTTAGTCTACAGCTTCATTTGCTCCTGCAGAGAATTTCTGCTGAGGAAAAAAAGAAAGAGAGAGAGACAAGCTGAACCACAAACTACAGATTCAGTCCCAAATTCAAGGTGCTGGAATCATGGGTTTTGGCTTGGGCTCATCTCTATTATAACTAACCCCAAAGGAAAAAGAGGAATAGGTAAGAGTGAAAAGGGCAGAGGCTGGTGGGAGAGAGAGTGATAGAACAGCCCTATATGTGTGAAATGGGGAAGGTGCCAGCAGAGGGCAAATTCCGCAGCAAGTGGGATCTGTGCTTGTAGGCTTGCCAAAAATCCCTTATTACAAGGGACGTCCCTTATTTTTTCATCTCTGTACAGTAAGATCAGGAGTTGCTGAGTGCTGCAGAAAGCAGCAAGAAATCCCCCTGGTGAATGTAGGTGAGTACTGCTTACTATTATTATTGATTGATTGATGATGATGATGATGATATTATTATTATTATTATCCACCTCATCCCTCCTCCTGATAATAACAATAATAATAATAGTAGTAGTAGTAATAATAATAATAATAATAATAATATCATCATCATCAGTCCCTTATTTTTGAAATACAATGTTGACAACCCTAGTGCAGACTGAGTAGGTTGAGCTATTAGGGATAGATCTTATCTTGCAAAAATTCTCATGATTCGTAATGACTCAGTTACCTGTAGTGCAGTGGGTGGTTTTTCCCCCCTCATTACCCGTGAAGAGGCTAGTTGATTCTAACTGAGAGAGAGGAGGGAGTCATGGCCTTTCCTTCCAGTATCTACGCAGAAGTTTTTCAAATAGCATTAAAGCTGCCAGTATGCCTTTCTTAAGGCATGCTGGAGTTGACTTTTCCAAATGTAACTTGGCTCAGGGGTGAATGAGGGGCTCTGAGCTTTCAAATGAGAGGGAGGAGCTGATTAGAGGACCAAGGTAGCTGGGCTGGGAATACGATTACTATATTTTTAATGCACATATTTAACTTGCCACAAAGAAGAAAACAGTAATGAAAGAAACATTATTCACACAACCAATATAAAAAGCATCTGCTATAACTGGAGAGGGATCCAAGGTGGAAAATTCAGATCCTTCCACAGAGGATCCCTAAAAGTCAGTGATGTTTGGATCCAGCTTTTTGCTTTGGCCCATTATAGGCCCCGATTCAGGAAAGCACGAGTCCCATTAACTTCAAGGGAACGTAAGTATACACATAAAGCTGAGCTACGATCCAAGCTTTCAGGAGTTAAAAAGACGTGTAATGATTGTAAAATCTTGCAATTAGCACCATTGCCTAAGCCCATCAGTGTGGGAGTTAAAGAACTCAGCTACATTAATATTAACACTCCAACAGTAACATTCTGCAGCACCAAGATTTTAGGTCAAACTCATTTAAAAAGGATAAATAAGGAATTCCAGTGCCAAATCATTTTGTGAAAACGTGCTGTAATGCAACCGTGCTTTAAAAAAAATAGCATCCCGAGAAATAACAACAAAAAACCGTCTTTGGTGGGTCCACAGCAACTACATGGTAATTTATCATAGATTTCTCCTTCTCCATTTAATCAATGACAATTGATGCTTTTGTGGATTGACATGCCTTCCTTATTTAGGACTAATTCATGCCTCTTCCAAAATGGGTATGGAAACGGCACTCGTATCCTATACCCCACTAGTGCACCTGTACACTGGAACGCACGTGAACACTGCACACTGAACTTGAATTCACTGAGACTACTCATAGGCTTAAAATTAAGCATGTGCTGAAGTTCTTAGCTGAACCAGGGCCTGTGTTCTACAAAATAGAGGCATGGCATTATTTTTTCCTGTGGGAAATGTAAAGCCCCCTTGGCTTTTATTACAAGGCTTTTTATTTCTATTCCATTAACATATTTGCGTAACAGCAGCAGTGTGAAACTGCAGAGTCCACAACCAGCTATTAAATATACAGTGTCAGGAGGAGTCAAATAGAGCTGAGATAATGAGTTTTAGCATTCTGTTAACTCTCTTTCACAGGTATCATGAATGAATATCTCTTGCTCAAGCATTAAGCAACTCTCATCAATTCCTCCTTTCCAGAGCATTAGGCACAATAGTAAGACAATCATAATGGAGAGGACTTAAGACAAATAGTAAACCACAAGCACAAGCCAATTACAGATGGTAAATGAAAAAGCAATAAATACATGAAAATTTTACAAAGTGTCAGGTACACTAATTCCTGAGAGAGATAAGGCAAACTCTCAGCTTTTCCAACACATTTTAGCCAAGGGCAGAATAGGACAGATCTTAAGATCATTCCACTGGTATAAATCCTGAGTAACTCTGTTGAAATCAATGCATTTACGCCAAATTCAGACTAGGGTATTGGAGATTAGAATGTAGCCCCGTATCTCTGGGAAAATTCATCAAAGAACACACACACATTCCTACTTTTAAACATATGGCCCTCAGCTATCTTGTAATGTAAAATATCTGTATTTTCAGAGTTCAGTTGATTTAGTGTCATGCTTTCCTCAAGACAAGAATTTGCACCTGGCTACTATGGCCAAAAAGACTGGGAGGAGCCCAGTTTTGTATATTTCAGTCTACACAGGGAAATTGACCAGCATAACAATTGTGGAAAATTATTCCAAAATACAGTCACTTTTATTCTGAAATACACTGTTCACACAAGGAGCTATAGTGGAAAAGCTGGAGCAGAATAATTATTCCACTATAGCTGTGCTGCTTAATTTCCCCATGTAGACAAGTCCCACAAAGAAATGAAAGGTTTGCAGGATCTATTACTGTGCCTTAAAGCAGTGGCTCTCAACCATTCCAGACTGCTGAACCCCTTTCAGGAGTCTTATTTGTTTTACATACCCAAGTTTCACCTCACTTAAATCTACTGGCTTACAAAATCTGACATAAAAATACAAAAGTATCACAGGAAACTATTACTGAAAAATTGCTGACTTTATCATTTTTACCATATAATTATATAATTAATCAATTGGAATATAAATATTGTACTTACGTTTCAGTGTATAGCTTATAGAGCAGTATAAACAAGTTGTTGTCTGAATGAAATTTTAGTTTGTACTGACTTCGCTAGTGCTTTTTATGTAACCTGTTGTAAAAGTAGGCAATCTCGGTATCTAGCTGAGTTGCTGTACCCCGTGGAAGATCTCTTTGTACCCCCAGGCACACACTGCCTTAAAGAAACAAAACAATGTGTCTGCACTCCCATCTACTCATGACAATATGTGCTTTCAGTCTATGCAAAAGTGATCTCTCTAGATAGAACAAGAGAGACCAGGGGGGTGAGGGCCAGCTCTTCTTCAGGTCAAGCTCCATGTAAGCTAGAAAGTTTGTCCCTCTCATGAACCAAAGTTGGTCCAATAAAAAATATTACTTCACCCACCTTGTGTCTGTAATATCTGGGGACTGACACAGCTACAACACCTCATACTCTCTAAAAGTACGCATATAAGAAAATGTTAGGCTCCTCAGTATTGCAATGAAATATAGGAATGATTTTCCTGTGCAAAATGATCAGAGGAACTATCTAAATTATTATTTTGTAAAATGTTTTGGGACGTCTTGAGTACAAAAGTCACAGTATAATTTTCTCCTATTAGCAGCCAAAAATCATGTTGCTATTGCTCAGCGATTGCCTTCTAGGCTATGTGGTATTTTTAAAAGATTCATGTCCAATTACTATATATTTGTTATTCTCACTGATTCACCCTGTTTCATTATCTTCTCCTAATGGAAGTTCAGACAGGTCTAATAAAAACTGTAGTCCCCTTTAACATAGAGATGAAGGATTTTCCACAGATGCTCAAATCAAATTCTAGACTTAATTTACTAGCAATTGTTGAGTGATACAAAGTCATCAGAGTTCCACTGACATCAGAAAAATACACAGAGATTAATAAAGTTCAGGCATACGAACACATATCCCTGGCTGTTTGGAAACGTGCAAGGAAGGAAATGTGTTTATTATGTCTTTCATTATTTGCATTAAAGCACAAAGTAATATCAGCTGGTATCCTGAATCTAGAGTTTAACATGTGATTATAACTAGGGAAGTGTGCAGAGAATCCACAAGTAGCTTTCAGTTTCAGAAAAGGCAAAATAAGATCATATCTTTGATTCAAAGACTATGTTAAAATTTTGTTTATGAGGTCTCAGTAGGCCCCATTGTTGGCAGGGAAAGGCAATAACATAATCAAGTGAAAGTCATCTGATATAGCTGAAATCTGCACCACAATGCTGCTTTCACACATAAAAGTACATTAGTTACTAGAAAACTTCTAATGCTAGGTAGCAGAACTGGGGCAAAACATTTAGACCAGGAAGTACATCTATTTACACCAAGTGAGTATCCTACCCTTTCTGTATAACCAAACAAGTTTAACCAGAAAACCTATCCAAGCTCCACTTTTCCCCAAAGCTTTCAAAGTATTGTCACCTCTTCCACCTGCAGAGTGATATTCCTCCTCTATTTATGATGGTGTTTGTTTCTGCTAAGGACAAGGCCTCAGATGGACCTGAAAATACCTTTTCAAGCAAAGCATAATGGTTGCTCAAATATTGAACCAATCAGAGAACAAGAAACATTCGATCTCCTCCCATGTTGTCCTGTTCATGTGCTGAACTTCCTATAATTACCACCTGTGTATATCCCCAAATTGATAATCTAATCTATCTATCTATCTATCTATCCATCCTGTGCTTAGCATCATGGCATCTGAATCCTTGTGTTCCACACAGTGATGGTCATACGCCCTAAAACTGAGCGATATTAGGCAAATTTTCACGGTTCCTTTGGTGCAAAAATGCTCTAAAGCTGGCATAACTGGCCACTGGAGATTCTCCCATGATTTGGGTGATGCAGAGCCATCATAAGGTCATGCCTTTCCTACAGCTGGTGCAATGATGTGATTAGAGGAAAGGAAGTGTGCCAGGGTGCAGTGGTGCTGGAATATTTTTAGTAGTGAGGGTGCTGAAAGCCAACCCCCATACCCCTGTACATCCCCCCGCACCCCGAACTGAGGCTGAGAGCAGGGCTGTGTCTCGGGACGGGGAGGGGACCCAGACAGGGATAAGAGGGCCGAGGCTGTGGCCACAGCTGGGGGCGGGCATGGGGCCAGGAACAGAGCCCTGGGCGCAGGGCTGGGGAGCAGAGGCCTGGGCAGAGGTCCAGGAGCAGGGCCCTGGGTGCAGAGCCAGCAGCTGGGGAGCGGGGCCTGGGGTCGGCCCCCAGGACCCACACCGGGAAGTGGAGCCCTGGGCACAGGGCCAGCAGCCCTGCATAAAGCCTGGGAATGCTGCAACACCCCCCACACCTCTACTTCCCATGCCTATGCCACGGTGTCCCTGTGCCCTGGAGAACCACCCACCATAATGGCCTCTTTGAAACATTAGCAGCCACAGCATTTGAGAGCAGCCATCAAATGTTACTCTTTATGAGACTGGTCTGATGATTCCTCCTCAGCTATGCTGGGTGCTTTTTGGCTACAATTTAGGATGTGTCCCATTGTCCCATAGGAAGACACACTACCTATCCCACTTCACCACTGGTTTCCCCTGTCAGAATGATCCCATGCACCTCCAAAGGGCATGGCCTTGAGGCTTGGATAGGGAAGATGGCTAAAATCACACCTTCAAACAAGGTGCCCTCTCTTCACACGGTTTTGTAGAGGTCTCCAGATTTGATTGAACCAGTCCACTCTAGGTTGAAGATTATCTATTTATCAAGTCTGAGGCTGGCATTGTCCCACTATGGGCCTGATCCAACTCCCACTAAAATACTCAGGAGTCTCCCCGGTGTGTTTGTGGGAATTGAACTGGTCCCTACGTGAGCGGGGCCCAGAGGCCAATTTATGGTTTTGAAATTGTATGATGAGTTGATTTTCTGTCTGTGACAAAAACTAAATCCAAAACTGATTAACAAGGAGCAAGACATTATCCCAGTGGACCAATTAAGTGACATAAAGTGACTTTAGTCACCGAAAGCATTTTCTAAGGCAGCTTGATTATGAGCTCTTGTCTTTCTAAGGATATTATCACCGGAGATGCACCTGATCTGAATATATACAAACTATGGGAAGTCCAGATAATAATCTCCCAGATGACTCATCTCTATAATGGGTGGAATCAAAACCATGGATTCAAAACCCCTTTTCTTTGCTAAACTTAGGAGACAGATTCTCCATTTGGGTCCAGATGCCAACAATACAACTTGAATCTATCTATTTACTATTAGTGCTGAGCAAATCTCATTATGAACTCAATCCTGCAAGGGACCAAGCACCCTGGCCCCAGTGCAGCAAATCACTTAAGCATGTACTAAAAGTTAAGCATGGGAGTAGTGCCATTAACTTTAATGAGACTACCTATGCAGATAAAGTTAAGCTCAGATAAAGTTAAGTGTTTTGCTGGATCAGGGCCAGAGTGCTCAGTGCTCTGAAAGATCAATCCCAAGGTTTGAAGGTCTGGGACTAGAATTCCCAGGTGCCTCAGACTAGCACTCAGTATGACCAGGATTGAAATATGGAGGGCTTTATACCACCTTTCCACTCTTTGTGATCCTGGGGGCTGAACTGGCCCCTGGTGCAAGTGATAGGAGCTGCTCTAACTTGCACTAAAAGATAACAGCCCTAAAGGGATCTTACTGCCAGTCAGGATCAATGGCGTATGTCACGCACCAGACCTGACATGTCCCTTCCCTGCCCTTGCCCCTGATGCTGGAAGGAAGAGGTAGCAAAACAGGGATAGTGCAGGGCTGGCTATGCTTGGGGATCTTTTGCTACTGCTTTAAGTCCCCTTCCTATCAAAGCAGCAAAGAGTTAAGCTCTTATAAGCTCCTGTGGCACTTTATAGACTAACAGACGTATTGGAGCATGAGCTTTCGTGGGTGAATACCCACTTCGTCAGATGCATCCAGACTAACATGGCTACCCCTCTATCAAAAGTTCACTGCAAAGGAATCTCAAGAGGGTCTGAAGATCCGACTGCATTTTGATTTTGGGGTCAAAGTCTGGCCAGTACTGACTTGATGTGCCAAATTCCCATCTCAAACAATTACAAGATGTGGCAGTCCTGAGCAGCTCCCCAACTGTGCTAGTCTGGGGCACCTGGGAATTCTAGCCCCAAATCTTCAAACCTTGGGATTGATCTTTCAGAGCACTGAGCACTCTGGCCCTGATGCAGCAAAACACTTAACTTTACCTGAGCTTAACTTTATCTGCATAAGTAGTCCTGTCCGAGAGACCAGGTGAGGCCAAAGAAAATGGAATTACTAGCTTTGAATTGCAAATTATATATCAGTCTGTTAAAATGACCACCACTAGAAATAATACAGAGGTCACACAGAATTGGATGGTGCCCCCTGTGCCAGGGGCTTGGTATGGGAATTATGGGGTGAAATTCCAGGGCCTGTGTTATGAAAGGGGTCAGACTAGAAGGTCATGATGGTTCCTTTGGACCTTAACATCTATTAATCATTTAATTTTTAATGTTATTACAGAAACAAGAGATTTATACCAATGCACTGTGCTATTTTTGAAAGGTGTATATGAGTAAATCTTTGTGAGGGGGTTATTAACATACTAACTTTTCAATGCAAAGATATGTAACTTTATGGGAGTGGTAGGTCTAGGCAATGTTGTTGTGACAGAATGTACCCTTATATTCACACCCTACATGCTATTGTAATAATCGTTGTTCAAAGTATGTCTTATGAAGTATCATTTAAAAACTAATAATTATTTGTTGATCGGTATCTTCCTGATAAAATATGTGTGGCAACACCGTATGTGAAGCTATAAGATTCCACTGTATGGTGTTATTAACACATGTTCCAAACAGAACTTGGCAAACAGGTCTGTTCTAAACAAAGCAATGTGTGCTCTGCTTAATTTGCATTTAAGCCGTAAACAGAGTCACCAAGCAGGGAGGGAAACAAACACAGTTCAAATGTGTCAGAAAAAAGCAGCAAAGAACATCTTTCCCCAGAGATTTTTTTGTCTTCTGGTACCCAGCTGGAGATGTTTGTTTGTTTTTCAAGAGGGCGACTGAATCTATCAAAAGGAGGGACAAATACCCCAAGATACCCCTTTCGCTCTCTCTGCTCATTCACTGCACCTGAAGGGATAAAGTAATCAGCTAATGGACTGGAGAATGGGTCCTGACTTAAAAAATTTGGTCAGTAAGATTGCTGAAAACATATGGTGAGAAAACCTGGCTTGGAATTTAACATAGTTTGTTAAGTTAGGCATCAGTTGAGTTTTATCTTTATTTTTCTTGTAACCATTTCTGACTTTTATGCCTCATTACTTATACTCACTTAAACTCTATCTCCTTGTAGTTAATAAACATGTTTTGTTATTTTAGCTAATCCAGTGTGCTTAAATTGAAGTATCGGGCAACTCCATTTGGACAGGCAAGTTGTGTGCCTATTATTTCTACTAAAGAAATAACAGACCTTATATAACTTGTATTTCTCAGGAGAGGTCAGGGCAGTATAGGACATATATTTCTGGGGGGGGAATCTAAGACTGAAGGTGTGTTGGGGTCACCCTGAAGTATAACGAGGTAAAAGCTAGGGGGTAACTGGCAGTCTGCAGTTACACCCAGATGCTCAGGGTGTGGCTTGCCTGCTGGAAGGCTGTTGGTGAGCAGCCCAGGTGGGAACTGCTCCAACCAAAGCACTGTAAGGCACCGAAGGTTGCTGGGCAGAAGTGACACAGCTGCTTATCTGTGTGCATTGCACCCTGATATGTTTCAGTTGTTCACATTACTTAATAGTTTTGGCTTATTTGTCTTGGAACAGATCCTCAGTCTTGCCCAGAATCTGCTCCATTAACAACGTCTCTTTGATCACATTGAGACATAGTTTCCTGTTTGATCTGTCAGCCCATTCATATTGTCAATAGCTAAGCTATAGAAGCTGGTCAGAAAATGGATTTTCTGTCCAGCGGGAAATTCCAATATTTTCACATTTGTTTGCATCCCAGACTGGGAAAAGAAGTCAAAATATCAAACATTTAAACTGAACAAAAATGTCCACAGCATTTCAATTTGGAAATGTGAAAACAAAAAAATCCAACCTTTTATTTTTCATCAAAATTAAACATTTGGACATTTCAAAAAGAAGTAATGAAACAAAATAGTTTGAAATGGGAACATTTTCTAATGCATCATTTTGAAACACATATTAAAAATACATCCTTGAAATCAACATTCTCCAGCAGACAATGTCAATTTATACAAAACCACAACTTCCAATAAAAAAAATTTCATTGGAAAATTTCCCTCCAGATATGTGTGTATGCTCTGGTTTAGGACTGAGGCATTCTTTGTCTGTGCTCCCCTGGGATGAAGCAGGCAAGCCTCCTGGCTTCTCACTGGTGAGTGTCTCTTCCCAGTCCTTCTAGAACCCTGAAACCTATGCCTAGCACCCCACTTGAGCAGGGGCGCTCAGGTGGCCTACATGGATCAAAGTGACAAGTGAGCTTAGGACTATGATGTGGTTAAGGCAGCCAGGCAATGGGCTTATCTACTGAAAAGTACCAGCAAAAGTTTTAGAACAGTTCTCTCCGTGCATCCCTGAGAGTATCTGGGTATGGGACAGGAAGCATCAGCTAGTGTTCCTAGCCGCTGCGGTTAAGCTCACAGAACAACTTGTACAGGCTGACATCCTCAGGAAAGAGGATTGACAGGTCAAGGGGCCAGAGCTGGAGATGTGAGTCAGAGAATCACTGACAGAATGGTCACAGAGAAGAAGAGAGAAGAACGTAGGGGACCCCAGCTAGGACTAAGGGTATTGTCTGTTATTGGCGTGGGCATCAAGGACACATAAACAGAGACTGAACTGACATGGACTGTGGGTTTGCAGAGTTATGCATTTGAGCAGGGACAGAAAAAGAAATTACCCACTGTTTCTGTAAAGGTGGAAAGGAGGTGTCGAAAGATTCTAGTGGAAACTGCCTCAGCCTGTTCACTAGTCAAGAAGGAACTTGTAAAGGTCCACTGGATGCTCCCAGGAGCAAGGCTGTGACTTTAATGCATCCACGAGGATAAGAAATTCTGTCGTATGGCTAAGGTACACCTGGAGGTGTGGGGGAAGTTTAAATGGTAATGGGTTGGGGGGTAGTAGACCCATTCTCCCACCTTATCATATTAGACACAAACTGAAGGCCCTTCCCACTAGGGAAGCAGGCTGGGGTCCAGAGCCCCTGGCAGGGAGGGATAAAACCCTTAGGAAAGCAAAAGGAGAAAGCTAGACATGGAGAGGTTAAAAAACACTAGACAAAGGAACACAAGCCAGGAGGAAAGTAAAGAAAAGGGAGGTCCCAAGAAAAAGAGTGGAAAAGGAAGAAGACACAAAATTACCCTTCCAGGACATGGGTTGGGTGGTTATTGGAATCCAGGTCACCTGAACAGCAGGAAAAGGTACCCCAGGAGCTGTTTGGAGACTTGGGAGAATCTAAAACCCTCAGTAACCAGGAGGGCAAGGGGTGCCAGTGGTCCCTGCCACGCAACAAAGTGGGCAAGAATGGGTCGCCTGGTGGTGTGAAAACCTATGAGCCAAGACAGAACTATGGGGTGACCCCACCCACCAAATGTGATTTTTGTGGGTGGAGAATGGGTGAACACCATAAGGGGATACTAGAGGGCCACCCTGGGGATGACGAAGGACTCCAGGAGAGCAGCACTTCTAGTAAATGAGAGAGAGCCCATAAAGGAGAAACTTTTTCACCAGATAAGCAAGGAAGGTGTGTGACAGAGTGCTGAGAACCAGCAGCTGAATTAGCACTCTGGTCACTGTAAATCCAGTTAGTTCCCATGGAGAGGACCTGCTTGAGGGAAGGAATGGCTAATTATTAGATCAGTGTGGGCCAGAGAGAGCTAAGAAACTAATTCGCCCTTTAATTGCAAGAGTAGAAAAGGAAGGCAGTGCAAAGCAAGGAGAAAAGAGGGAGGGAGAAAGGCCAGCCAGCCAGCCGGCCAGGGTAAAAGGAAATCTCAGCATGGAGAGATCTTTCTCCTCTCTCATAGTTGTATAACACTGTAAATAAGAATTGTTGCACTGGACTGTAACAGCGTGGTGGTTGACAGAACACAAATACAGTATGCAGTGGTGGTTACAGACTGGAGGTGTCATAGCTATTTATACGAGAAGACAGGAGTGGAGGGCCATGCCCAGTCACAGCGGAGAATTCCGATTTGGTAGAGTCACTTTTCACAGGTATAAGTGATTACACACAAGGAGCAAGGCACTGGAGAATCAGGCTCTCCATTTTAATAGTTAGGCAGATTTTGGAAAAAAACATACTGTAATGGAGTGCTTTTAAAAAATCAAGGCTAAAGCTACTTATAACTTCCTGTACCCAGAGGCTCCCCAAAGGTAAACAAGACATTAAATTGCAAATAGAGAAACAAGATGTTATTTATCACAGGTAAAACCGGGCTAGTTTGGGGAGAAACAGTGAGGAGGTGAAAGAAGTGGGTTATTATTGTATGTTGTAGAATGATTCCAGCATCTGATCTTTTTATATTTCTGTGTCATTGCATTATTCCATGGGAATATTATGCATTGGGATGGGGTGTATTCAGCAAAGCTGAAAAGGATGTTGTGGAGAGAGGCAAAGGAATTTGGTTTTGGTGCATCTTCCCCCATGAATACAGCTAGTGTCTTCTGTGGAATAAGTCACAAAGCTGTTAGTTGCTTATAGAACTTGCTGTGAATTGAGATGCAATACATTACCGTGCTAGTGTAGAATCACAGGGAAAGTAACTTTGCTTTTTTCCCCTGGTGATACTTCAATGAATGATTTTATTTTGAGACTTATAAAAGGATT
Source organism: Mauremys mutica (assembly GCF_020497125.1). NCBI lineage: Eukaryota > Metazoa > Chordata > Testudines > Geoemydidae > Mauremys > Mauremys mutica. The sequence goes on from NC_059073.1 coordinate 270,536,230, forward strand.
AATTGCCCTAATAAAAGTGAAATGGGCCCTTTAGTTTAAAGTTCAACTCACAAGCTGATATCAAGTCATTTCAAGTGACTCATTTAAGAGCAATATCTTTAAAAGGGCCTGCCTGGGTTGCCAAGGCATCTCTTTGGCTGCACCCTAAGCTCTAGTAATAATCAGATGAGGTTTCGTCTTCACTGTGAAACTGAAAGAGCCTGTTCTGCTAAATCCAAGAGGGACAGCTCACATGGAAACTATGTCTAGGCATTACAATAGTCAATTTACATTCAATATATTTGCTCTTCTTTGGGGGTGTTTCCCACTGTAATTACGATTTTAATTCTGTCCTGTATTTGTACCTGCTCTATAGTTAACTTCTGACACACTCCAGTGTATGTAGCACACAAACCTCTGAGCCTAGGTGGCCCATTGTAATGTTACTTTATTGTATGTGCTATAAAGGCTCTCAGCCTGTCCTCTTGGGGCCTGATCCAAAGCCCACTGAAGTCAGTGGAAAGAATCTTTGGAGCAGGAACTGGGTGCCTAGCCCATAAATTAAAACACACAAAATTATCTGATAAAAGGACTGTCCCCATATAAATCAAATTTTACACTAAATCCTTCCAACCTCCCTTTCATCAGCAGATACGGTCTGTTGTATGCTGGGAAGGCTAATAAATCTAGGCTCTCCAAAGTGGAGAGTGATTTCTGAAGTTTTGGACACCTTTTGCAGGACGTTCTCCTTGCATCTCCCCCCCTCATTAATATCAATGGGATTCCAATTTTTACACCTCTGCTGATCTCAGCAGCATCAGTATGATTCACCGTGAGAGGCAGTCTCTCAAGCAGGCAGGTCTTTAGCCTTTTGGAAATTACTTTGGACTGGGTGAGTCATCAAAGAAACATGTGTAGTATTGAGTAAAGAAACCTTGATGGCCCTAAATAGATCAACACAGTGGGGCAATGCCTGCTGTTCTCAAATTGTCTCCATATCAAGGGAAACAAGAACTATCTGTCAGATGACATGATTACCACAGATTAAGCCTTCTGTTGTGCTTTTGTGTTTTGTCCCAATGTCCAGAAGCTCTGGGTATGCAGATTTTGAGATTGGGTCCTGATGCCATATTTTTATTTATTTAAAATGTCTTTCCATACACCTGAAGAACTCTGTGGAGTTTGAGTGTTTGTCTCTTTCACCAACAGAAGTTGGTCCAATAAAACCCACCTTGTCTCTTCCCAATAATATACTTTTCCCCAATACTAATTCCTCTCTGAGTTTCCACCTCACCCCCAGCTGGTATTCATCAGTGTAGCTTCAATTAAGTCTCTTTATTGGAGACATTAAAGTATAACATTGGATACATTAAAATATAACATTCATTATTAGAAGCAATTTGTTTGGCACCAACAACAGGCTGGGGCTATCCAGAACAGTAAACAGGTCAGTGCCTGCTCCGAAGAACTAACAGTCTGAATCTATTATATTAACCACTGTGTATGTTAGATCACAAAACTATTCCTGTGTTTGAAATCACAGTGCACTGTATATGGTTAAGGTTTTGTTTGCTTCTGTGTTCCTTTTGCAGGCTGCAGGGAATGGGGATGGCAGAGGACTTCTACTCCAGCTGTCTGCTACCGGAGTCAGTGGGTTGATCCTCCGAGGTTTAGGGCCGGTTTGAGCTACTGTTGGTAGTGGTACAAAATCACAGTGCGGAGGAGAGTTAGCCAGAATGAGCATGCATTACTCTTTCCATAGCAAATATGCATTAAACAAATGGTTTCTGCATGTGTTTCCTCTGCTGTATCATAAAATAAATACATCTTGTGGTTGGAGAAATCCATTTTTACCATCCTTGGGGGATGTTGCTTATCTACTGTCCTGAAATTAGATAGTAGAAAAAAAGGGGAACTGACTGTTGACTTGCTGATATGGCAACAGTATTTCTAACTCCAAACATTCAAAAACCAGCCCCACAAAAAATCATGAGGTTGACGTAAATAGACTTGAATTTCGTGATTTCTATCTATCTCTGCTTCTTTTTATTTGATTTCTGAGCCTTTAAGGTGCACTTAGATCACATTTTCAAGCTTTTTTCTGCAGCCATCGGAACTAAAATGTTTTTACTAGTACCACAATTCAAAATGCTCCTATGATTTGACTTCTCTTTCAGTGCATGTCTAAATATAACCTCTTTGGTATTATCAGCAGGCATAAAGTTTATGCTGCCACAATGAACTGTATAGGCTTTAATCTAATTTTTCATAATACTTTTTCACTTACTGAAAGCTGAGATTTTCATCTAATCACGTGTCTGCTGGAGCTTTAAGTAAAACATCGCATATTGCGAGACCATGATTAACTTAGGAGAGTTGGTGTCAGGAAGCAGGGCCTGCAGCAGAGACACTCTCTGGGCAACCTTATGAGCACAGCTGGCCTGCAGTAGGCTGTCCACCTGGTTGTAAGAGTCAGCAGATTGGCTCTTAAGCCCAGCAATGGCAATAGTTCAGTGGCTGCTCAAACCAAGTGTCCATGGCTAAACTAGCTACTGCACATGCTTGTTCCAGTCATGCCCTAGCCCTGTTCCTGTCCTGCCTCACTCCAGGTAACATGGTTCTGAACCTTGGCTCTGATTTTCTGACTTTGGTGCTGAACCTGGGCTTTGACATCGGCCTCTGACTCTGGTTCTGACCCTGGGCTACAGTTCCTGGCTAACAACTCCTGCTCCGACTACTAAGCATGACTTTCCACATCCCAGTCACGTGACAGATGTCCACACTGACAAAGCTGGGCCATCCTCACAAGAACATTTTAGAAATGGAGGAAACAGAAGTGGAATGTGTATCTGATACAAACTGAAAGCCCTGATTCTTCCCTGATTCTTGCTGTTGGTGGAAGCACCCCTACATTGGCTCTGTGACACTGAAGGATCATGTAGCACTGGAATAACCATTTGTGGGTTGTTTATATAGGTCCAGATTGCACTGGTAGCATAGCACAAAGTGAACTTGGCCCTAGAAAGGGTGGCAAAAATATTAGGTATCCTAACCACTAAAGAGCAGTATTAGGACCATCAGTGGTCTGTGTTTAGGATTGTAAGCTCTGAGAGTCCTTCTCCCATTTTCCATAGCATTGTTCTTTGAGGAAAGGGGTGGAAGGGCATGGTTTGAGCTAGGTGTTTTGCCCTCCAAACCAGCAGATCACCAAGTTTCTGTGCCTTTGCACTAGCTTTTTTCACCTCTGCACGCCACTCTAGCCTCCTTGGCACCGTGGCTGCAGCCTGCGATGAAGTAACTCCCTGGCCAGCTGACACTCCTGTATCCCCTCAGAGGTTCTACATTGCACAGGCAGCAAGTTCCGTGAACACCATTAACTAAGGTGAGGAAGCCCTATGGGATTGCTAAAGGGGATAGCATACAGACAATGCCCATTTCCTCACCCCACCTCTGCTCCTTCCCCTACCAGGGACATAGTGCCCATTGAGGGCCATAGAAGGGTTCATCAGGGAAGGAAAGATGCTACAGAGATGGTCTTTATGCAGCTCCCAAGCAACGGTATAAAGGGCTTTCCTCTCATTCACCCAAGGAAGCTGAAGGGAAGATTGATGCTATTCTAGTAAAATCACACTATGTTGTTCATTAACTTTAATACAAAAGAAGCAGGTAAAAAAACATTATCTCAATAACCCAGGCTGGTTAGCATATGTCAATTCTATACATCCCTTGGTAAGCCTCAATATCCTTGCTCAGCAGTTCCTGTGTGACTTGTACTAGGAGCAGCTGTTGGGGAGGATGGTTTTGTCCCTGGTTCACAGGTGTCCTTCAATGTGCTTAGCTTCTAAACTCTGATTTAACATAAAGTTATTCACATAATAAAAAGATTTGATCATTGCTTGGTGGATGATTAGTTGAACTTCTAAGATCATTTACACATTCCTGAATTACCAAGATAAATCCTTAACCTACAAATTTTTACTAATGCCACAATTCAAAATGCTCCTATGATTTGACTTCTCTTTCAGTGCATGTCTAAATATAACCTCTTTGGTATTATCAGCAGGCATAAAGTTTATGCTGCCACAATGAACTGTATAGGCTTTAATCTAATTTTTCATAATACTTCCTCAAATCAAGTACAGAATTAGCCTGTCTTTTCACTTACTAGGTCAGTGTTTGCATATAGGACAGTGGGGACAGAACCATTTTAAAAATAGCTTTTCCTCATTATCTCAGATTGAAACTATTGAGGATTGCATCGGGGAATATGAACTGTTTTAAATGCTATTGGCTGGACTGCAGTGGGAATTAGGTGCATTTTCCAGGTAATGTAAATAACAAACTTTTAAAAAGAACTTTTATACAGTGTTTCAAGGGTTACGTCAGGACCTTATGTCGTATATTCTTTTTCAAACGTTTAAAATGTGAAGGCAGATGTTTGACGGATCTCAGAGATTTTGGGGCCATAAATAATTGGCTTGGCAGGCTACATGCAAATGTAATTAGACACTATCATTATTTCAATGGTGCGATGAGGGAGATGTCTCTGATTCCATTGTCATAAATATTGATTTGGAAAAAAGCCCTCCATTTCAATAATAATAGTAATTATATGGTATATCACATTTCATAATCAAAGTTCTTTAAATATATCTATTTCATTCAACTGCTTTCAGCCTCATTCTATACCTGTGGAAACTGAGGCACGGTGGTTACGTGATTTGGCTAAAGTCACAGACTAAATCTGTCATAGTTGGGACTGGAACTCAGGACTTCTCAATGTTCAAACAACTAGGCAACACTTTCAAGGTTTGATGTAATAGACTTGCTAGATTTTGATATAAATATGTATTTAAATACCAAATAGGCTGTGCAATAAAAAATGCTGCCTATGGCTTACTTTCCCTTTCAATTAATATTTAAACTTTGCTTCTAATAGCACAATAAGTTGACATTCAAACAAGGTTTAATGCTACACTGTTTGCTTGTTTACAATGCTCCATGTGTTGCCATGGAAACAGCCATACTATGTACCTATGGTAACAGTCACAGTGCTGTAAATAGCGATACCAAAAAGCGGAAGTTAGTGAGCCTAAATCATAAATTCTAAGAAAAAAAGGTGTCTAACTATTTCCTGTAAGCAGAAAGTATTTTAAGTCACTAGTTTATTTCATGAGTCCTGGTTTCAACCTCAAGTTTGCTGGGCCCAAGCCTACAAAGGCTTATTAATGTTAGAAATCCTTATTCACAACTGTGGTCCCACCGATTTCATTGAGGCTGCTTGTGTGGATCAAGCTTTTCAGGATCAGGCCCAGTATTTCTTTTGGTATAATGCATGTGGACTTTTGAATAAGAAGCATGGTTCCAGAATTCAAGATCTTTCTTCTTTGCTACTTTTGCACACAGTGTATGATTAAACTGTCAAGCTTGTTACCACAGGAAGTTGACTCTAAGACTTTAACAAGATTCAAATGGGGATTGGATATTTTAGTACATATCAAAAATATCCAGAGTTATGATAATTAATGACCAGAAAACCTGTGGAAGGGAGGTTAAATCTTGTGTTTCAGGTTGAAAACCAATCTCTCACAGAGATCAGGATGAGATCTAATGGGGTGGCCAGATTATGCCCATATCCGTGATTATGCCCATATTGTAGGATTCTTACACCTTCCTCTGAATCATCTGGTGCTGCGCAGTCTGATCAACAGGATACTGGACTAGACGGACTGCAGATCTAATCCAGTAAGGCAATTCCTAAACTCCCATGTTTAGGCCAGGCCTTGAGCCCCTGCTCCTCCTGTATTCTTTTCACTGTCAATTTCACAGTTGTGGCACCTGTAGTAATGATCCCTGTGATTCTGGAGGCAATTGGCAAGGCTAGAGAAATCCTCTGCAAAAAAGGTGAAGGCCTGGTTCTGATTACACACCTGTGTAAATCGGGAACAACTTTAATGAAATCAGTGGCCCAAATTCTCTGCTGGTATGAACTGATTCCACTCCATCAACTTCAATGGAGTTTTGCCCACTTACACAAATAGGGACTGTGTGCCTCGGTTGGATTTACATCCATGTAAACTTGGTGTGAGAGCAGAATCAGGCACTGACTGGTTGGGACATGTATGACCTAAATAAATTTTGATTATAAAGCAATTACTAAGAACACTTTAATGTTAATTGCATGATTTTCTTTTTTTAATTAGGGCACAATTTTACTTAGCTCCAATAATCTGGACAAAAGGAATTCAGTAGATGTAATGTGATTCTCTGCTCTATTAAAATGTTATGCAAGTGTAAATCTATTGAATTCAGTGGTGAGTGACAGTAGATAATCAGGTCCAGATGTTAAGATTTCAGAAAACTATTTGATACAATATTTTGTGGTATATTGTATCAACATAGCTCTGGATCCACTGAACCTGGAATATTGTAGCCTGGTGTACAATGGGTTTGACTGCACAAGTGGAGCTACACCTTTATAGCCACACTGGTTAAAAAGGCCTCAGTGTAGACTGGTCAGTGTACCTTTCTGGACACTACAAGAAAGAATAATATGGAGAGAGTACAGAGAAGAGCAACCAAAGCAATTGGAGGGCAGGAGGGACTGACTTAAAAAGAAAGGCAAACAGAGATAAATCTGTATAGCTTTGCTCACCAACAACTTGGGTGAAGGTGGGTGACAAGACAGGAATCTACAAATACCTGAAGGATGTTGACATCAAAGAGAAAAGGGAATTATTGAAGCTGCTACAAAGTGGATATAACTAGGAGTAATAGGAGGAAACATGGAATAGAGAAATTTAATTTGAATGTCAGCAATAACTATTCTATTAATCTCCCAAGAGATGCACTGTTGCACTGTAGTGGAAACCCCAAAGCTTCAGACATGTACTGGCTAAACTGTAGAAAATGAACTATAGGGAAATTCTACCTTGGCAGGAGGATGGTTTTAATGACTCAAAGATCTCCTCTTTCTCTAGTTCCCTCAAATCACTCTGTTTCATAAATGATAAGTGGGGTTGCATGTGCAAAATCTGCTCTTTAAATTTCTCTACACTCCAGAAGGAAAGAACTGGAGGGCATAACAATTTCTTTCTGACTTGTAAAGGTTTAATTTCCAGTGTCTGTTTTGGTTTTTTTTTCCCTTTTATTCTTATGATTGCTTAGTTTTCTTGACACTTAAGAAGCTCAATCTGTTCAGTGTATCAAAAAGAAGATCAAGAGGTGACTTCATTATGGCATACAAGTACTTTCATGCAGAGAAAATAGCAGGTATTAAGGGGCTCTTTAATCTAACAGAGAAAGACATATTAAGCACCAATGACTAGAAAATAAAGCCAGACAAATTACAATTAGAAATAAGATACACTTTTTAATGGTTAAGGTGATTAATCATTTGAACAGACTACCAACTATTCCATCTCCTGATGTCTTGACATCAAGACTGGACAACTTTTGGAAGACATGCTTTAGTCCAGGGATCTGCAACCTTTGGCATGCAGCCCATCAGGGAAATCCGCTGGTGAGCTGGGACGGTTTGTTTACCTGCAGCATCCACAGGTTTGGCCGATCACAGCTTCCACTGGCCATGGTTTGCCGTTCCACACTCAACTGGTGTATATCATCATGGTTTCATTGAGTACAATAGAGCTGTGCTGACTTACAACAGCTGAGAATCTGGCTGAGTGTCTGGTTGACTTTTTCTTTCTGAATAACTTACCTGACCAATTGAACCCTCCTCTTTTTGTTCTGTTCATTAAGCCAGTCCTGCTTTCTGTCCATGTATTTATAATCCACAAGTATTTGCTGAATGGTTTGGACAAGTGATCTTTTTCAGACAGTGGTTTATTTGCAAACTGTTCACTCCAGCTATTCATAACCTGCAATGTGCAATTAGTCACCAAGGTCACATGGTGTTAAGCCAGCCCCCCCCCCCCAAAGAATATTTTGCCCCAAATATCCAGATTTTTCTTTAAAAATTATTGTTGACATTGTTTTTTTGAAAATTCTTCACATGCTTTATAAGATGGCCCAAACCCAGCAAAACATATTTTATACAACCAATTTTAACAATCTGTACATGGTGTTCTTTCTGCTTCATGAATGGATAACTAAACCTTTTGTAACAGGAAAATAATGACTAGCATATAATACATGCATCTGAATATACCCTTGGACCAAGTCCTGAAAATGGATCTATATGGCCATTATGCCCATATGAAGGCCTATTGAAGTCATGGGTTATGTATGGTGAGATTGCAGGAGAACGTGGATGTGCTTATGAAGAATAGAAACCTCTGAAATATTTTTGTGCATGATTACTTGTTCGCCTGAACAGTCATGGAAAAATGGGGTGTGATCTTAGTTACTTGGAATGGAACTGAATGTTAGAGTACATGGCTTTGAATTAACTGACCAGCTCTGAGAGTGACTGTAAAAGTGAAACTGTCTGGGTCTGAATATGCCAACTCTCATCTAGATTTAAAAGTTAAATGGGATCAGATTTGGATGGTTCCTTCCACGAGTAAATGCAGCTTGCTGAATATCTCTGGAGAGCAGTAGACTATTCCTTAAAGCCCTCAGATAGCACTACTACCGACAGTAAAAGTGCAACCGTTAGGACTCCTGCTTCAGAATCCCCCATTCAATTTCTTGCTGAAATGGATTTTTCGTAAGTAAGTATAATCCTTCTTATGCTGTTTAGTAACTTGGATACCTTGCTGTGGTCTCTGCTGTCCATATCAGGCTTGGCCATGTTTACTTATTCTTATCTGAATGAACTTATTTATTAGATGTTTTTATTTTAAAGTCACAATAGAAATACCTAGAGTCACTCCATGGTCAAATAAGTAAAACAGCTTCAAATATAAGCCCAATTTTGGCTCTTACACATGGCTTTTTTGAATAAAAGAAAGGAAGAAAAAGAAAACAAAACAAACCAGCAAAAATCCTACATATTTCTCATATATAGTGCACAGACTATGGGGTTTTTTAAGCTAAAGGTAACCCTTTCTTTCCTGCTCTTTAAAAGAAAATAAAATATGGGATGGGAGGGACAGGATTGGTGGTAACTGAGATTGGGCTGGTGACAGGAGGAAGTGTAATGGCAGCTGTGGGTTTGCTGGCTGTGCTGAAGGGAGCTGAATCTGTCTGTGTGTGTGTGTGTGTGTGTGTGTGTGTGTGTGTGTGTGTGTGTGTGTGTGTGTGTGTGTGTGTGTGTGTGTGTGTGTGTGTGTGTGCGCGTGTGTGTGTGTGTGTAAAGAAAGGGATTGTGAAGGAGAAGTTAACCCAAAGGCAGCCCAGACCTGGCACAATCCGGTGACACCCAGACGAGGCCCCAGCACCAGTCGGCCCTGTAATGCACGGTGCAGCACAGACGGATCTTGGATGCCAAGGTCAAAGGTGCCATATACACACCCGACTCACCAAGATATTGCACTGGGGAAAGGAGCCTGGGGTTCTGGGAGGTGGGGACAAGGTTCCCCCTAAAACTTCCATGTGTAAAGGCAGCAAATATTAAAAAAGGGCTTAACACCCCTCTCCCCCCATGAATAGAAACTCTGACATGGGGAGAGAGAGATGCCACCGCACCACTCAGCACTAGGCAGCCCCAGTATCACAAGGTGAAACTGACCAGAATCAGCGTGCGAAACCGACCGCTTTAGCTGCACTCTCCCGGCTCCAGCGTGAGGTCCGTTGGCAGACAGCAGCCTGGCATCTCAGAGGGTGCAACAGAGCAGGGCCCAGCCAGACCAAGCAAAAGGCTGGTTCGCAGAGTAAGGAAACAGGGAAGAAAAGAGGACATACAAGAAGGTACGTTTATAGTGAACTGGACTCTGGGGATGCAAGAGGAAGGGTGGCCTTGTGGTTAAGTCACTGTGGTCACATGATGACATAATTGTACAGTGCAAGGCAATGTGATGACATACTCTGAGTCCCACATTATGATGGAAAGAAACTGGAGTTTTCCCTCAAATAACACTAAGAGCCAGTTCCTGTTTCGCTGCCCATAGTGCAGGTTGGAGGTGCAAAGATGGCATAAAGCTCACCTTTGCATTCTCCTGATCCTGGGACTGAAGGGGTACAGTGCCAGCCCCTTCATATAAGTTAGCAGTCAGTGTAATTTAGAGCAGCCCGTAAGTGGCTCTAAGATTCCTTAGGAGATGAAATTGCAGTTGGCGATGAGTGCAAGTTGGGAATATCCCAGCCACACACTCTCCGGCAGCAGGGACGGGGATAGGGTGTGTATATATATATATATATGTTGTTTCTTGTACCACCTACTGGTTAATAACACAAGAAGGCTCCAGGCTTGTAGAACTAAACTGAATTTTTATTAAGAGAACTATTTAAAGAGGTGCTACAACTGCAGCTAGCAATCAGGCCATGTGCTGACTTCCTAGTGCTTCCTCCAAACTCTTCCCTCCTGCAACCTGTGATCATGCTCCCTTCCCCGCCCAAGATCCATGCAGGTTAATGCATATTCTCTCTGTGTATCCAGGGATTATATAGTCCTCAACACGAGAATATCTGAATTACATAGAAGCCTCTACTGTGAACCAACTGTATTGCTTTATGTTTAAGCTTCACTTTTCTCTTTAGCATTAGATGCCATATATAGCATCCTGTATTAGTGGATTTTAGATGGCAGGGTCTCTGTGGATTTGACTCCCTGCCATATTGCACTTTACTCCACTTCAAAATGGGTATAAATTGCTAACTGCGGTGTGAATGGGTGGGGAATTCTGATTTGGTTGGATTGTACACCCACTATGGAGAGGTACAAGTGACTGCAAGAGGTGCAAGAGTGTGGGGAATTGGATTACCTGCCTTATGGCTACATTAAAATAATTGTGTTAATTATTGTATGCTAAATTCAGCTAGGATTATGATTATACTCAGTTATATTACCTACATGAATAATGAAAAACATTGCTTTCCTCCTACTGTATTTAGTAGGATTTGTAGTATACAGCTACATGCAAACTCCTTCCTCTCCTATGTTAAGGCAACATTAAGAATTATTTTCAAATCACAAAAAGCAAGGCAATTCAGACACTGTAAAATGCTCCTAACAATCAGCAGTTTCTCTTAGGAGGTTATGGGACTATTCCATTTGGATAAAATAAAATACCAGATTTACTCCAGTTTCTCACAGACTCCATTCAGGGGACAACGCAAGAATTCGAATTGGTCTTGGAACAGTTTTAACTGATTGCAAGTTGGGACAATGCATCATACACAGAAGTGTATATTGTAAGGCTGAAAGCTAACATGAAATGTCAATGTGAGAACAAGAAAAAAAGATTTAAATAAAATGTTCTTCACTTGAGAAATGCCAGGGGCCAGGGGGAATAACAAAATCATGACGACTAGGGAAGCTAAAAAGTTGAGCTTTCAGTGTGAAACCTAATTTCCAGTTAAAGAAAAAAGAGAAACTCTAGTGTTAACAAGGCCAAAGGAAGGATTCACTCTTGTGGCTATACTGGCACACTCCCCTAGTGGAGCTGCAGCTTAAACCTGCACAAGAGTTTGCATGTATAGTTAATATCAGTTCCATGAATAAAATAAACTATATCGGCAAAAGGACTTTTTCCTGGTGTAACTGCATCAACACTTGGGCTTTTTTCCTGCATAGCTCTGTTACCTAGGGGTGTGCTATTTTCACACTCTGAACCTATGCCAGCAAAACTTTTAAGGGCTTAGGTTTTTTTTAAACATAGGGATAGATCCCAGCTAGTGTAAACACTGATTTCAGTATTCCCAAGCATCCAAAAATCATGAGTCAGGCCCCAAAATATTGTGTGAATGACTTAAAAATCATGTTTTAAGATAATATAATTTGGGTTCTTCTTATACGCTTTCTGGTCTTGGCACATTTGAATTATTGATTTCCAGCTTTTCTCTGCAGCCACTGGCATCACAAACTTTCTTGTGTTGTTTGAGTGTTTTGTTTCTGTTTTTTAAATTGGAAGATGACAGTCTCACATAATAATGACATGACCACAAGAGCTGGGATTTTAAGAAATACATCACTTGTGAGTTTTACAATAAAAAAAAATCGCTGGAGTGGGTAATTACTGTGATTTACACCAGTTGAGGAGCTGGACTTCTCTTTTACCTCTTAGTAACTATGATGCATTTTCAAAAGTATAAGGCTATATTTTATGGTGGGCTATGGCCCCTTTGATTTATTGTTTTACTTTTTTCCTGTATCCCTAATATCACTTTTTGTCTAATTAGGCCACTTCCTGGAGGCAGTGCTGCAAACATGAGTTTTTAAGGAGGAATTAAAAGAGGCAACAGACCATGTGATTAGTTTTGGGATGAACATTCCAAGCGTAGAGGGGCAACATGAAAGGAGACATACAGAATCATGTGTGGAGCATATACAGGAACTGATGTACAACCTGTCTTGGAAGAAACTCACCATAATAAAGGTTAGTTATGCAGAAAGCTCCATCAAAACTTATAAATTATGATAGGGAGGAAGGATGGACCAGTGGTTAGGACAAGACAGAAACTGGATTCAATTTCTTGCTCTACCACTGACTTCTTGTGTGACCTTGACAGTCACTTAATCTTTGTGCCTCAGTTTCCCATCTGTAAAATAGGGATAGAGAAATGCTATTATCTTTAATATACATGTTTTTATATATATATATATTGTGACAAAAGTTCTCCTCTACCTTGGTGGGTCCTACGCTTATTGGCAGATTTGCTAACCTCACAGATTTACCCTGTGGGTCAGGAAACAGCCCAGAGACCTTCCCCTCTGGTAGAAGCCACAGTTCAGGTCAATTCCTCCTGTGTTTGATCAGGAGTTTGATCAGAACCCACCCTCTACTCCGGGTTCCAGCCCAGGGCCCTGTGGATTGCAGCTGTCTAGAGTGCCTCCTGGTACAGTTGTGCAACAGCTACAACTCCCTGGGCTACTTCCCCATGGCCTCCTCCCAACACCTTCTTTGTCCTCACTACTGGACCTTCCTCCTGATGTCTGAGAACGCTTGTACTTCTCAGTCCTCCAGCAGTATTTCTGCTCACTCTCAGCATCTTACACACCTCCCACTCCCAGTTCCACACAGGCACTTCCACTCCCTCTGGCCTGACTGGAGTGAACCCTTTTATAGCATCAGAGGGACCTTAATTAGAGTCAGGTGCTTAACAGCCTCACCTGACTCTTAGTGGGTTAATTGGAGTCAGGTGTTCTCATTAGCTTGGAGCAGCCCCTGCTCTGGTCACTCAGGGAACAGAAAACTGCATATCCAGTGGCCAGTAGATCCCCCTTCTACTACTCTGATGTTCCCAACTGGCCTGGGTCTATCACAATATATATATGTATATATATAATAATAATAATACCGGGCTAGTTCCTCAGCTGGTATAAATCAATCAGCAACACTCTAATGACTTCACAGGAGCTATGTTGACTGACACCTGCTGAGGATGCAGCCCTGACCTCTGGAAGGTAGATTATTGCTGTCAAGATGTCCTGCAGTGGCTTCACAGCATAAGTACAAACCTCAGGGCAGACTGTTAAGAGGCAGGGCACAAACCCCAAATTGGCTGTGAGGTTTGTACTCAGAGCTCACCTACCAAGCAGCAAGTATAAACTCCTCAGGCACTATAACAGTCTAATCATGGAATCGCAGACAGTCCCCCTGGGTACTCTGATCTATCTTGTCACCTAGACAAGCTTGTCTTTGTGATAGATGATTCCTTACACCAAAAATCACAATGATATTCAGGTTACTCCCAGTCCCAAAGCACCACTCACATACCCAGGTCAATTGCACCTTAGATCTCATACCTGTCTAAAGAATTATTAATTAGGAAAAGGGGTGGGAAAGAGTTATTTACAAGGTTAAAGCAGGTAAACATATATACACACACAAATGATTTAGTCTTAAGTTTCAAAAGGTAATAGAATTTTCTATAATAAGCAAGCTCTATATGTCCATTAGGGATACCCTAGGATAAACACTGGGGATCTCTTGCTTATGCCTAGAAAACCTTGCCCTCAAGAATCCAAGCAGCACAGAGATATAGTTTCTTCTTGTCAGGGATTTTTATTCCCAGTCCCCCTTCTGCCAGCTGCCAGATCAGATGATGGAGGAATTGCAGTCTCCTCTCCATGGGGTGGAGAAAGCAATCATCAAATTATTTTGTCCTCTTTGATGTTTCACAATAGTTCATTGGTCTTGATGGGCCTTCTGTGTTGGACAAGACACAACACCTTTTCTTGTAGGCCAGCATTTCACACAAATTAATGTCCCTCTCCTGTCTGGTGGTTTCCACAGCTACAGAAGCATGCAGTGTAACCACTTCAATATTACCTTACAATATGGGATATAGAGCTTACAAGTGAGATTAGTGCATACTGCAATTTACAAGCATTCAAATTAAGTCTGAAAGTTTTATAACCCAAATACTTATTTTAATAATAATGACACACAGGTGAGCCAGATTAATTCCAGCTATGTATTGCTCAGTATTCAGTTGAGACATGGGGACCTTGGCATGAGCTGGCACCTGGTTTGCCAGCGTCACAATAACTGAAAGGCCTCCTGGAGGAAATGTATTTTAAGAAGATTGTTAGGTAAATCAGGAGAGTGGGAAATTCAAAAAGTGGGAAGCAAAATAGAGGGGATAAAGGCAGGAAAAGGATAATGGGCTAGATTCTGTGCTGGCCTGAGACTTGGCCCGGCAATGAGACAGAAAGGAGACTGCTGCTGGAGTCTAAGGGTACGTCTACACTACGGGATTATTCTGAATTTACATAAACCGGTTTAGTAAAACAGATTGTATAAAATCGAGTGCACGCGGCCACACTAAGCACATTAATTCGGTGGTGTGCGTCCACGGTCCAAGGCTACTGTCGATTTCTGGAGCGTTGCACTGTGAGTAGCTATTCCGTAGCTATCCCATAGTTCCCGCAGTCTCCCCCGCTCCTTAGAATTCTGGGTTGCGATCCCAGTGCCTGATGGGGCAAAAATCATTGTCGCGGGTGGTTCTGGGTAAATGTCGTCAGTCATTCCTTCCTCCGGGAAAGCAACGGCAGACAATCATTTCGCTCCCTTTTTCCCTGGATTGCCCTGGCAGACGCCATAGCATGGCAACCATAGAGCCTGTTTTGCCTTTTGTCACTGTCACCGTATGTGTACTAGATGCTGCGGACAAAGGCAATTCAGCAGCGCTACACAGCAGCATTCACTTGCTTTTGCATGACAGCAGAGATGGTTAGCAGCCGTCCTGTACCCTCTACCATGCCATTGTAAATTGGTAATGAGATGACGGTTACCAGTCCTATTGTACTATACCTTCTGCTGCTGTCATAGGTGCCCCTGGCTGAGATCAGCCGGGGGCGCAAAAGACAAAAATAAGTCAATCCCTCCTTTATGGTATCTAAAAATAGAATCAGTCCTGCCTAGAATATGGGGCAAGTGTACTAGAGATCCAGTGTATCAGAGAACTAGAGAGCACAGCCGCTCCGTGTCAGATCATGCAGGAATGATGAGCTGCATGCCATTCACAGGGGGTGCTCCTGCAACAACCCCACCTGTTGCTTCCCTCCTCCCCCAGCCTTCCTGGGCTACCGTTGCAGTGTCCCCCCATTTGTGTGCTGAAGTAATAAAGAATGCAGGAATAAGAAACAGTGACTTGTTAGTGAAATGAAATGAGGGGAAGGCAGCCTCCAGCTGCTATGATAGTCCAGACAGGACATTAAGCAGTGTGGGGGAGAGGAGACCAGCATCCTGCTGCTATGATAGTCCAGGCAGTACAGAATCTTTTCTTTACACATGAAGGGCGGGGGCTGATGGAGCTCAGCCCCCTGTTGCTATGATGAAGACGGTTACCAGCCGTTCTGTACCGTCTACTGGGAATGACCGGGAGGCCAGTCAGGAGCACTCATGGGCTGATGACGAGGACGGATAGCAGTCCTATTGCACTATACCATCTGCCACAAGGCTGATGATGATGACAGATATCAGCCATATTGCACCATCAGCCACCAAGGAGGGGGAGCGAGGATGCTACAGTACAGTGCCGCAGCATCGCGTCTACCAGCAGCATTCAGTACACATAGGGTGACATTTAAAAGAGTCAAGGGACAATTTTTTTCCCTTTTCCTTCTGGGGGTGGGGGGTGGGGGTACATTGACGAGCTATGCCCTGAACCACCACGGACAATATGTTTGACCCTACAGGTATTGGGAGCTCAGCCAAGAATGCAAATGCTTTTCGGAGACTTCAGGAACTGTGGGATAGCTTGCGTCCTCAGTCCCCCCTCCCTTCCTCCATGAGCGTCCATTTGATTCTTTGGCTTTCCGTTACGCTTGTCACACAGCAGCGTGCTGAGTCTCTGCTATGGCGTCTGTCTGGAGATTTTTTTAAAATACTTTGGACTTTCGTCTTCTGTAACGGAGCTCTGATAGAACAGATTTGCCTGCCCATACAGCGATCACATCCGTATGGTCCATGCTGGAGCTTTTTTTGGATTTTGATTTCGGACTGCATCGCCACCCGTGCTGATCGGAGCTCCACGCTGGGCAAACAACAAATGATATTCAAAAGTTCGCGGGGCTTTTCCTGTCTACCTGGCCAGTGCATCCGAGTTCAGATTGCTGTCCAGAGCGGTCAGTGGTGCACTGTGGGATACCGCCCGGAGGCCAATACCGTCGATTTGCGGCCACACTAACCCTAATCCGATATGGCAATACCGATATTAGCGCTACTCCTCTCGTTGGGGAGGATTACAGAAACCAGTTTAAAGAGCCCTTTATATTGATATAAAGGGCCTCTTAGTGTGGACGGGTGTGGCGTTGAATCGGTTTAACGCTCCTAAAACCGGTTTAAACGTGTAGTGTAGACCAGGCCTAAGGAGTAGAGTAAGAGCTCTCGCTTGTGCATCCCACTGCCATTGCCTCTATATTCAGGCCCAAGAGAGTATCACTCCAGTGGAGGCTTTCCGGGGGGGGGGGGGGGAGCCCACTGTGGCCAAACCTTCTTACACCCTTCCCTACCTCTATCCCTGCCCTGAAATGGCCTCTGTGCCAGGGCTTCCACAGAGGTGGCACAGAGCTGGCAAAGTGGGCTCTGTGCTAGCATGGGGAATGCTTTAAGACTGGGGGGAGGTCTATGTGACAGGTGCAAAGTGGCCACAGGGATGTATGTTGGTTATTTGTTCACTATTGTGCAAGAGGGTGGGCCATGGCATCACGGCTCTTTGTCATGGTATCGATGCATATTTATTTATTCAGGGATTCTGGAGTGAAGTGGAATGCCACATGTGCTCGTCTGCGCACAACTCTTACACAGCAGGGCTGTTGTCTGTGCTTTGGCAACAAATTGAAAGGCTGCTGCCTGCTTTGGGATTCACTGTGGTCTCTTCAGTATACTTCAGTGTTAAGAAAAGCCATAGTACATTCTTGTCCTAGTCAACAGGTCAAAACAAACAGTGAAACTGTGTGAGGAAGAAACCTTGAAAGCCATCCAGGCCTCTTGTATGACACAAAGCAATCATTGGCACCCAGGGCTGACATTTCACTGTTTCAGGGGAGTTCCCATTGCAGTTTTACACCATTAGCAGGTCTAATTATGTCAGATGCTTTCATTGTCATAGTGAAAGCTTCCTCTGAGGAAATTAAAGCCTGTGTTGGTATTGAAGAGAACATAAGAAATACTGAGAAAATAAGCGGGTTGGAGGGGGGCGGTTGCTATGTTTAAAAAAATACAGATTTTTTTGTTATGGTAACTGTGTAAGAATGACATGGCCGATATACACCGCAAAGAAGGCCCTGGCAAGTTGCCATGCCCACAGATATGAAATAAAAGATACAGCTAGTGTAAATCAGCTGTCATTCAATGGAGCTATGTTGATTTTCACCAGCTGAGGATCAAGCCCATCATTTCTAGTACTAGAAAAGCAAAGAGGTAGAGAACTCTTGATAACATTGCCCTGTTGCCATACACTGGACCAGATGAGGAGCTGCTCTTACAGCATGGGCTTGCGTGTGTAGGCTGTGTGTACAATAAGCACAAGGAACAGAGCACAAGAGGAATCTTTACTCCCATCAGGGAGAATCAGTCTATAAAGGAGTATGGAGGAGGCAGCGCCATGACCCTGTTCCTTCTCTCCACCCCTTTTGACACGCTCTAGGGATCCTAATGTGCACCAAGCAACCGTGGGATAGATTGAGCCTGGTGAAGTGTCTCATGCTCTCCCACTCTCCTGAGTCATACAGCTCCAAACCATCCATCTCTCCTCTGAGGGCCACATTCCCTGACCAAACTACACCTTCCATGAGCCCCCACGGTGCATCCTGGGTGATGCAGTCCAGCTGACGAACCCACTTCGTAGAGGAGACCAGGGACATAAATTGGGAGCAACGCCCCTGAAACCAAAAGAGTTACACTGCGTAAAAGTGGTGTAAAGGCAGAATCCGGCCCTTTGAATCCCAAAGTAGTAAACCAAAAGCCCAGCGAAGGCATTACCAATAGACTATTATGGGATGGCTTTCCATCGCAGAGTAAAACTCCAATGGGCTGTAAACTGTCACTCCAGCAGACAGCGGCTCTGGGGCTCAAAGGAGCCATGTGTGCAATTTTGCTGCCGTTTGCTGCTAGTGCTCACTGAAATTCTTGACAACTGCCAAGAGTGCTGACTCATCATTCAGGGCTCCTGTAGCCTTCCTGCTAGAAACTAGACATAGCCAGGCTGGTCACACATTCAACAAGAGATAATGGATTCCAGTAACTTGTGGGTGGTGAGGGGTGGAGGGTAGGAGAAGGAACAATCTTAAAGGATATTAAATTCATGCACACAGCAATAATGGAACAAAGGCCAAAGTAACTGAGACTGAAACAGCTACTGACATACATAAAGAACAACGGCTGCTGCAGCTTTTTGTGAATACACCGAATGCCGTGCGCTGTTGACAGCTGAAGATGAGCAGCTTAGGCTGAAGGAGAAATCCTCTGGACTTACAGTAAGTCCTGTGACACTGCATCATTTGACTCAATTAGCTCAAATGACTGAGATGTAATTGGGCAAAAATCTAACATGAGTTGTGACTCACGCTGTGCCTCAAACTGCCCATGTCAGCGTGGTAAATTAATTCATATTCTGTTAAATGAAAGCTTAGTGTCAACAGCAATTCTTGGCATATCACATGGATATTTATTGCAGGAGATGGGGGAAGAGGGATTTACAGAAACTGTTTATGTCCAATGATTTCAAAAACAAAAGTGAATGAGAGTTAAAAACAAGGGATCAAAGCTAGGGAATATGTCAGGTCAACAAATATAACTGAGACGTAAGTTATTTTTGGCATACCATCTGGTAGCTATGTATGAAAGCTGATGATTAACTTACTAGTTATGTGTGTATGATGCAAGAGGTATGGTGAGTGGTTCATCTGCAAATTTAGTCCTCCAGCCCTGTTCCTTGTGCCCAGACAAAGTCCCCAGCATAAAAGGCTTATCCCACAAATTAGTCAACACAGTCATCCCAGATTTTATTTATTGTAAGCCATGGGCCCCAGGGTGACAATCTGAAGCACCCACTGCAAAGCCCTAATGCAATTTGCATTAGTTCTCACTAGAGATGGGCTTGGATTTAGGAAGCTTGAATCCAGAGCCACACCTGAATCCTAATCTTCCATAAGTAGTAGAGGGATGGTGGATGCAGTGTTCTGGTTGGGCTGATAATAGAGCCTGGCTCTGCTCGATATTGCTTCCCTTCAGATGGGTTCCAGAGATGGTGTTCGGGAGCAAACTGGCCATGTGTGAAGGGACCCACTGGGGCAAACACGGGGCGAGAGGAAGTGTTGGGGGAAATTGGGGGTAAGACAGAGCACTGGAGCAAACTAGAGAAGCAGTGGGGGGAATTCTATGCAGGCAGTGGGACAATGTAAGGGTCAGAGGGGTAAACTTGGTGGCTGAAAAGGAGAACTCAGGAAAACTGAGGGGAAGCACTGAGGCAAATTTGGAGTTGGGAATCACTGGGGTAAGGGATCACTGGAGATCAATGTGGGACACAGTTCCATAGCTAACTCTTTAAAAAGCCCTGTGTAAAAGTGTTAAGGAAGTTGTAATTTAGATGCAAAATGTGTTAACCACTTTTAAAGCATGTTGCCTTCCTTAGCATGGTATCATAGTTTCAAACAAGCCAAAATGCATGACATGGTTATGAATCATGACTCTTGTGGCAAATTTGTGGTAAGATGTGGTGCAAGAAATACTGTATTAAAGATAGAGTTTCTTAGAAGGTGAAAATATTCCTTTAATTGACAGTAGGGCTGCAAAAATAGTTTGGAGACTGAAAAAACCCCAAACCCATTATCTGAAGGAGTTTGAACTCCATCCAGCGTGCACTCTTTAGTTGCACAACTGTTCCATTGCATTAAACAGGGAGGCCTAGAGCACAGCACTGTTACCATTCAAAATCTGTTGAAGGCCAAAATTAAAATGGACCACATCATAAAGAACCACAGCTTCATTGATGATTGAAATTTTTTTCATCTAGAGATAGAGGGTCATATCCTCAGCTGGCCTAAATTGGTGTAGCTCCACCCAAGTCAACTGAATTATACCAGTTTACTCAAGCTGATTACCTGGCCCAGAATATTTCTCCAATATACGAGTACCCACACCAAAGATTAGATATGCGAAGAATATCTGATTTTTGACATTAAGAGTTGAGGTGACATTTCTTACCCAGCAGAACCACACAATCTTAACCTGACTCCCGCTTTGCCGCCACAGTAAGGAGTCTCTCAGGATGATCACAGCATCTTCTCCCTCAAGCTTGTTTGTCTGTTGTAATCTTTGCCAACCATTCTTTTGAGTCAGGCTCCTGACCTATCTATTCTGAGACTGATCTGATTTTGAGAGTAGATTTTTAGAGAGGATTCACAATGCAGTTTTAAACCTCTCATATCTAAACTAAAATGGCAAATGGTAAATTCCATCCTGTGGAACCATAATGTCCCCAATGTAGGTCAGCAGCAGAATTTGCACATGGGACCTTCACATCCACACCACAGCCCTCTACCACTTCAGCTAACACATATTGCAAGCAGGATTCTTGGATTCTCTTTCTGGTTCTGCAAGGGAAGTGTGGTCTGGTATTTTTCCCTATCTCTGTGCAAAAAAGCATTATAAGAAAGTTGGCATTTTAAAACAGCTCATGGGAGGTGGTGATTTACATCTCAGGAATTCATTAAGCCAATGACCTCCAATTTGCATCACACTTTCTACCCCAGGCCACAAACTAGCATACCAATTTCCAGGCCACTCTGACCTATGTGTGTGAATTTCAGATAGGTTAGAAAATTCAGCTTCAGACAGTGACAGTGCTTCAACCTTAACTATGGTACAGTCACTTGCCCTCCGTAATGTCCAGTCTTGATTTTCATGGTCCCTCAAAACAGAGGACTGGTGTACTGAAGTCTGACCTGGTTTCTTCAAAAGCAACAAAGAATCCTGTGGCACCTTATAGACTAACAGACGTTTTGCAGCATGAGCGTGAATACCCACGAAAGCTCATGCTGCAAAACGTCTGTTAGTCTATAAGGTGCCACAGGATTCTTTGTTGCTTTTACAGATCCAGACTAACACGGCTACCCCTCTGATACTGGTTTCTTCAGTTTTTCAGTGGAGTTACCCAGGTGTAAATCTGGAGTATCACTGGGGAATTAGGCCGTATGTCTGACAAATCAAATCAGAATGTTAACTCAAACCTCCCTCCCTTTATTGTAGATTATTGAAGCACAAATCATTGTGTATAGTCTTGTTTAGTGCTTCTTACTACTTTTTTCAGCTAGCTTTTCAACTTCTGATTTCTCAAAAACAAGAAATAAGCATGATGTCTAGATGCTATGGGGAACATGAACTCATGGCTCCAAGGAACTCTTTTCATTGGGATTGAAACCATGCTGCCTACCTAGAAGGATTCTCATCCAGTTTCCTTGATAGTTGGAGAATTTGTTTCTGTTCTATTCAGGTTCATGTAATGCACCCATCACCATAGCCTCTGAGCACCTTCCAACAATTAATTAAACAATGTACTTAAAATATGTCACGTGTTTTCTGCCTGCTGTTATAACTGGGCTGTGAAACTATGCTATAGACTATCTAGAAAAGTAGTGCCTCAGCTGGTATAAATTGGTGTAGCTCCATTGACATCAGTTGATTTACACCACCAGTAGATCTGGCCTGTAGTCTACAGCATAGTGTGGTTTTCACTGTTTTCAGAATAAAACCCCCAAAACAATAACAACAATAAAAACTCCCTTGTCAATACTGGTCAGGAAAGTATGCTGGAATCTTGAGTACAACCACATTTATACATAGCTGTGGCTAGCATGTTTTGAATTCTAGTGTGGACAGGAGCTAAATTAGGAAAGAGGCAAGAGAAACTGAATGCAAATGTGTGTACAGGAATATTAATGACTGGTACCAGTGTCACTTTCACTTTGTTATTAAAAGCAACATCGGTGCTTTGGAAGAATACAGACACCGGAGAAGTGTAACTGGCTGCTGCTTTTAGCTCAGGCACAGTGTTTCTCTAATTTTAACTGTTTATGAATGTAGTGCTGAGAGCAAAGGAGAATGGAATTTAGTTATCCACTGAATAGGGGCAGCATAGGTTGTGACAGTGTGACCTTCCACATGCTGTTTTGCTAATGCACAGGAATAAAAATGTGGCCACTTTTGGAGGGGCACTTTCTGTGCCTCCTGTGGCTGGACGAGCTGGCTCTCCGCCCCTCCCTTCCCCCACCCTGCTGCCAGAGGAGCTGGCTCTCCCTGCCATGGCGCCAGGGCGGTGGAGCTTGCTCTCCCCTGGCAGCCAGAGGAACTGTGTCTCCTCCCCTGGCCACGGCCCGAAGGCCGGAGGAGCTGTCATCTCCTGTCCTAGCTGGGCTGGAGGAGCTTGCTCTTCCCACCCCATCTGAGTTCTGTGCCCCCACTGATTGGGGGGACATGCCCCTCCTTGATCCCTGACACCCCCCCCCCCCCGTGCACAGCCCTTCCTGGAGATACTCACTTAGGTTCCACACCATGGTCTTTACAGATGATGGGACAATTCATTTTCTATGCCCATTCAGTCCTAGACTTGAATGCCGAGGCTGCCAACAAAGCTACCAGTTGACTGTAGTAATGGTTTTGTGATAGGGACACCTGTCCACTAGGAACTGAACTGAGGCTCCCAACTTGTTTCATAGAGGCCACCTCCATCCAGTGGATGGTGATGCCTTTTGATGGCTGGCTGTTAATTATTGTAGCATCTAACTGTGAAAGCCTTCCCATCCCACGGCCTATTCCCTGAGCCATTCAGTCCACTGCTGCAACCCCAGCAGTTTCTGGCTATAGACCCAGCAAAAACCAACCCTGGGAGGATTATCCCAGTATGGTGGCACAAGACCAGTTTAGAGATTCTGACATGACCCCACCATCTTCCTATCATTTCGGGGACAAATTCAGAGACCAGGCCCATGATATTCCAATGGGGCAATGATCCCCAGCTGCCATTTACCACCAGCATCCAGTGTAAATTGGAGCAGCTCTGAAGCTGCTCTAACTTGTGCTGAGGGACCAGCCTCACTCACAGCAGCACCAGAGTCAGAGGCACAAACAGGTAAGCTCTATGCCTCTATTGTAGCCCTTGACTTGCTCAGTGTGTTCCTCTGTTTATAGCTGAGGATCTGGGCCCATTTATTTCTAAAATACTCTAGTATTTTTTAATAGTATAAAAATATTTACAACTTAGCAAAATGTGCTTATTATCTGATTGTTTGGTCTATGTCAGTGTGTTAACAAACATACAGGCTGTCCTTGTTACTGCGTCCCAAAGCAGCTCCAGGTTCTTTGTCAAAGCTTTTAATAGCCCTTAGATTGGAAAAATGCCTAGACAGTCATAGGATTGCATGACTCACTGGGCTACAGAAAACTAGCTAAACACAAAGTTAAAAGAATCAAAACAGCTACACTAGGTCATTTTGAAATATTGGTATCTGAGTTACACAGTTCAGATTGAGATTATTTTAGTAGCTTGCAAAGAACATCAAATTGCTGGAATTTCTGAAATGTTTGAGAAGTAAGTTCAAGGTCGTATTTGAACACAAACATGTTGCACATGGTAATTATCATGAGTTTGTTATATTTACTGGTACAAAGTATTCAGAGGCATGCAGCAAGTAAACTAATGATCTGTCGCTGAGCAAAGTTTAACTCTGAGTACCGTGTTATGGATTTCAAAATATGTTTTAATGTCAGGCTTTCTGAAATCACAATGAGAAAAATATTTGGATTGTGAAAGAAATGTGAAAGATTTACTTGAGACAGAGAAGTGAGGCAGTAAGGAGAAAGGCCTGCAAAAACATTTTCCCAATGCTACATATAATGTTTAGATCCAGTCATATAGCCAGATGTCCCCTTTTCAAAGATGTCTCCGTTTTTTTGGAACTTTTTCTTATATAGGTGCCTATTATCCTCCACCCCCTGTCCCATTTTTTCACAATTGCTTTCTGGTCACCCTAAGCATATGAGAACAATGGGAACCAAGCCTTATGTGCACTTGTATCTAAATTTTCACAAACAATTTAAACTCTCTCCTGATAATCTTTGAGCTAGTACAAAAGTGAGATCAGCATTTACAGAAGGCCTTTGTGAGTAATACACAGGTCCTGGCTCTTGACACAGAATCCCTGTACTGGAGGCAGTTTCAGTATTAATCAGTCTGCTGTTGCTAAGGGCTACAATTTGCTAACAGAATACTTGGATTGGTCACTGATTCATTGTAATGGGCACTGTTAATTTGCAGTGTTTTAATTTACCTGACTGTGTTTCCTTCAAGAGTGCATTAACAAAAGAGTCACTAACAAAGAATTTCTGTTGCCATTGATGTGTGTGTGTGTGTGTGTGTGTGTGTGTGTGTGTGTTTTCTCTGGAAGGTTTCAAAGCACTGGTATATTTAGTTTACTAAAGGCATGATTTTGCTTCCCTTGAAGTCAATGGCAAAACTCCTACTGACATCACGGAGAGAAGAATTGAAGCCTATAGGTAAAATTCAGTTTTGTGTAGAGGGCCAGCACAACACCTATTTACTATTTAAGCCCCACAGGGCGGTGTATAAATTTGTGCTCACCCTTTGCACCTGGGTGATTTTCTCCCTAAAAGAGGAAATCAAGGTAACGGAGTAGCCTAAATAAGGTGACACTGCCAATTGTTGGTAGTGAGTCCCAGCGGTGAGGTTGTCTTAAACCACCCCCATAAGAATCGGGGGGCGGACGGTTCTGCCAACTATAGAGATGTGGGGGCAGCTGTGAAATTCGGACCCAGATCTGGATTCAGAGGGGCGGAAGGATGTGCTCAGCAATAATTCTTAGCAAATAATCATTAAGGCCCCAGTTGACCAAGGCGTTACAGCGTGTGCTTAAGTGCTTTGCTGAATGAAAATCGCCTGCTGGATCAGGAACTGTACAAATAAAGCAAAACCCAGCAGCGCTTCAGACACAGACAGAGTCAAATTTACTCCCAAGGGAGCTGCAATCAGCACTTTTTGCCCAGAGGAAGCCCTACTCATGAGTGGATTCACCCCCAGGGGAAGGCCAAGGTCCATACCACCACCATCAGATCCTCAGGGTTCCTACATAATAACACTTAGCTCTTAGTATTTTTCATCCATAGCTCTCAAAGTAATTTACAAAGGAGTTCAGCATTATTACCACCATTTTTACAGAAGGGGTAACTGAGGCAGAGCAAGGTGGAGTGACCTGCACAAGGTCACTCAGCAGGCAAATGGCATAGCTGGGAGTACAACTTACATCTACTGAGTCCTACTCCAGTGCTCTGTCCACTAGACTTCTGGCCTAGCCCCGCCCACTTTTGTGACTGTATTTGCCAACTCTGGGCCCCCTGTTGGAACAGGTGTTACATGAAGCTTCCTCAAGCAACCATACCACTGCCAGGGAACTGTAATCACAAGCCAGTGGAAGCCAGGGATGAGTCGTCTGACTATGCAGATAGTTTTATTTCCGCTCCCCTACCCCACAAAAATCTGCTCATTAGATGTGTTTTTATCTAATGCAAAAGTAGCAATGTTGATTTTAAAACACTTACATGTGCAAAACCTCTCAGCGGGCAAGATCCTGATCTCAGTGGCCTGGGTATAATTGTACAGTAACATATGCAAGTCAACAGCATTTCTCTGGATTTACGCAGTTGTCACCGAGTGTAGAATTAGGCTTGGTATTACCATTTCTTGTGATTTTACCATAAGTCTTGCAATATTTGGGGTTTTTTTCCTTAATGCCTGCACTACTGGAATCATGTGAAAATGTGAGAATCTCAGTTTTAATTTTTTATGAATAAGTTTCTAACTCTTATGGTCGTGGAATAAAACTGGCAAATGTGAACTCTAAAGGCTCAAAAAATCAGAAGGCCAATAAAAAGAAGTCCATACGTACTTTTTATTTAATCTCATGATTTTTTAAATCCATCTCATGATTTATGGGGCCTGACTCATGATTTTTGAACATTTGGGGTTGCCAACACCGCAGGCCCAGAGTATAGCTTTCCCTATTTATTGGATCTCATATTTCTATGAGTGACTCATGCAGTATCATAGGGACAGCAAGAAGGAATGTGCTGTGTTCACTGCATCATCCATTTAATTTCCTGGGCACAACATTTTCAGAGCGACTGGGAGATTCTCTATCAGGCCTTTCATTAATATGCTTCTAGATTTGTCTATCTAACTTGCATCTGCACTAACAATCCTCCTGTATGGCCCTGAGTGAAAACTGAGAGGTAACATCAGCTGAAGGCAATGGACTGACCAGAGTGTGTCCCCATTTTGAATGGAGAGTTACAGCTCTGTGTAATACAGAACCATAAAATATGGTCTAGGTCAGATATGCCTTTAAAACATGAGCATAGCTATTAATAATTAAATATAATAGCCAATATCATTCCCCTAGAAAGCAATTTCTCTCCCCACTAGCACACAGAGCAAAGACTACATCAATATTTGGAGATGGATAGATAGCTTAATTCATTTTTCAAATCCAGGGAAGTAACACTTCAGCACTTTCGCATAAACTGTCTCTGACACTGAAAATTAGCTAAGGGGGGTGAAAATGTCAGGCATAGAAGGACTTAATTTTTCTCTTGTTTAAAATATCATCAGTTATCTGCAATCAATGTAATGAGACAGCTTTCCATACAATAATGATTTACAATATGTTTATAGGCAGAGATAGGAGTAATCATAAGGCTAGATTTGTCTCCATGTGAATTCTTTGAGCATCAGAAATGCTTAGTTTTGCAGTTCTCTCAGCCTAAGTATGCATGAGAGACAGACTTAGATCTACATAAGATTTCTGTACTTCCCCACACAAATATGTGTAGTATATGCAGGCAATCTGGCCTTAACTTCATATAAACATATCCAATAACCAGATGCTTAAGACATGCAAAAATCAATGATCCCAATGAACGAAAAGCAATACAATCAATGCTTAAATATCTAAACGTGTATTAAAGGAAACACACTCCTGGACTTAGTGTTTTAATTTTCTTAACTTTCCATTGTCTGGAATTTCTTGTTTTAAAGCTGGGGGGGGAGGGAGAAAGGAGGGAGTGAGGAATGCTTCCACTGCTGATGTCCTTTCCCAGTGAGTAATCTCTGCCCCAGTGTTTTAAGTGGAGCTAAGATGAATGTGGTTCTGCTATGTTTATTTCCTTGCATGTGCACCAGAATTGCTGATATCAGCAGATCTCTGCAAATGGTGCTTGACACAGACTCTGCTGCTGTTACACAGGGAACACTAGCCTGTTTTTAGGGGCATCACTAAAATCACATTATTAATATTTCTTAGCAACGGAATCTCTCTTAGGTACTTGTATAGTCCTTGCTAACAAAGTACCTCACAATCTATAATGTATTTACCCTCACAAAACCCCTCTGAGGTAGAGAAGTGACATTATTGCCATTCTACAGATGGTGATCTGAAGTATTGAGAGACTACGGGCTTTGTGCAGCGTTGTGCACTGTGGGGTTGTGAATTCTAATGCACAGCAACTAACCAAAATGTCCCTAGTGCACACCAACAGGGTCTACATGGGCCAGTTAGCAAGCAACAGAATTCACATTCTTATAGCCCACATTGTTGCACTGTATAGACAAGCTCTAAGTGACTTGTCCACACTCACATAGGAAGTCTGTGGTGGAGCAGGGCATTCTACTCAGGTCTCTGTAGTCCAAGGCTGGCACTGGACTATCTCAATGGGTGAGTGATGATTTTAACAAATCAAATTATTCTGGAATCCTAATGCCTTTCCCCATCAGATTCCAGCCATAGTTTGTGTGAGGAGCTATGTAACATTTATATATGTATGCCATCCCTAAAATACTCAGCTTTAACCCACCAAAAATAACCTATATTTACCTAGCATAAAATATTAGAACTGTTTAAAAATTATTGTCAAAATATTTTTGTGCAAAGTGTTCATTTTCAGTTTTTCAGTGCAAAATCTGAAAAAAATGCAATTTTCTTTTTTTGTTGAAAACCCAGAAAAATTCCACCAAAAAAATTAATTAAAAACAGAGACAAAAATTGAAAAATTTCCCAAAAAATATTTACCATTTTCCAATAGTTATCAAATATGGAAAGCTTAATGTGGGTCATTACCTTTTCTCTAGCAGCTGCAATTCCAATCAGCATCCCTGTGCAGGAGTCACCCTAAAGTCTACATTTCTCCAACAGCAGCCAGATAATGATCACCATATCCCCCACATGCTGGTAAACTGTGGACCATTGCAGTGCATAAATTATTACATTGTGGCCCTTAATGGCTCAACCTGGACCATTTTACAAATTAAATAATTTAACAGTTCCCAAAATAATACATAGGCTTTAATCCTTTGCAGTGTCATAGTGTTCATCCAACTATCTCAAAGTACTTAACAAATCTATTCCCAGCTCTACAACAGCTCACCGGCTGGCTGATATTGGGCAAGTCACTTAATTCCTCTGTACCTCTGCTCCACCGTCTGTCTTGTCTATTTAGACTGTAAGTTTTTCAAGGACTGTCCTGGAAAGAAACAAGTCTCTTACTATGAGTCAAAATAGCACCAGGGCCTCTAGGTGGTATTGAAATGCAAATAAAAATAGTAATAAAAATAATTATTAATAAATAGTAAATCAGTGGGAGGGATTACAAACCAGGAAGTCTTGTCTTCCAGTTTCATGTCTATTCCACTAAGCTACACTGCATTTGAGCTAGTTTCTTAAACATCATCCCAAAAAGTGTCAGATCAGAACAAACACAGCTATTCAGGAAGCAAATATAAATATATTATTTTACAGTATGCTTTTCATATATATGCTTCTTTCAAACTACAGAGCGATAGTATCTCAACCCAGGTATTCACATTGCTGAAAGCTGTCCCTGGGCAAAACAACTAATAAAGTACATCTTGAGGCTTGTATCTATGGCAATTGTGATGCACGTACAAATACTCAGCATAGTGACGTTTTTGGGAAACAACCCTTTAAGTGAGTGTGTCAGTTTCTTCCTTGAGTTACAGTAAAAGCTTCAGGGTTCCTGTAGACATTAACAAAGCAAAGGCACCATGATTTCAGCTTGGTGAGTCACACTCTTAAGAGGGCAGGTATGTGTGGGATATTAACAGACTATAATGTCTAGGTTTTCTGTGACTCACTGGATTGAATCATTAATGAAGAATTTTGCAGACAATGCTAAGGATCAAAAGACCTTATAGTGGTTACCCTAGGTAGCTTGTAATGAAAAGTGTAGGCCTGATTCTCCTCTAACTTATAATGGAGTAAATCAGCAGTAACTACATTGAACTCATTTTAAAACTGGTATAAGTGAGAGGAGGAGCAAGTCCAGGGCATTTTAGGAATGGGGGCCTGATCCTTCAAATTGCAACTCAAGTAGTCCATATTCCGGTGAATAGTCCCAGTGAAGCCAATAGTCAATGTGAGAGAAGGGGATGTTCATGGGACTACTTGAATGAGCAAAGGCTACTTATACATATGAGGAAGGATTGAAGTAGAGAGGGTTTTTTTTCTCTTGGGCAAGGGAAACATCCTCATACACAACAACCTGACTCCCTCCGAAAATCTGACTTACCCTTTGTCTCTCTGCTCTGTAGCCTTGGGCTGTCCTGCAACTCCTATATTTCCTTTGTCTTCTAATCTGCCTCTGACTTCCTCTGCCTCACTGCTTTGTATCTATTGAAAGTCTAATCCACATCACTCTCCTCTCATCCCAACTGTCTTTTCCCATGATGTCCCCAAGTCCCATCTCCCCAGCCTGTACAATATGGCTGCCTGCCTGATCATATAGTCAAAAAGCTATGATCACATCCTCCAGTCACCAGACAATTCTACTTTAATATCCAATGCAAAATTGTCTCTCTCTTTTATAAACTCAGTGATCTGGTTTATAGGTGTCACATCTCTTCACATCTTGTCCCAGACTCCAGTCAGCTAGCACATGCCTCTGCTTTTACAGGCTAATATCATTATAGAAAATTCTTTTCTGCATATTCTGGTGTGAAACTGCACCCCATATTCTTCACCATGATATTATTATGATATGATGATATCATATTTATGATATCTTTTATGCATGGTAAGGCATGTGAGGTGTCATTGGAAAGGTTATGATTTGCTGAATCTGATTATGCTATTTGTATGCATGTATCATTTTTGTACCCAAAGTTATGAATATTGACTATGTATTTATTTCACAAAGAGCTATTCCTGGGCAATACTCATTAGGCAAAATGTTCTCAGTCAAGATGGCTGGCTGGGAACGGCCCATTCAGGTTAATGAGCAATTAGGAAGAAACAATAGACCTTAGGAGAAGCTTATGTCCCACCTGGTGAGCCTTCCTGTGAAAGTGCCAAACAGCCAGTGGGGGATGGCTGCTGTGACTTTACAGGGCCATGTGACCAGGTCATCTGGTGCTGGACTCCATCTTGGAAGTCAGTATTTGTCTACTGACTGGCATGAGAACCAATCTTTGAAACAAAGGGGTCCCGTCATACACAAAAGCTATCTAAGGCAGGGGAGTGACATCATCATGGTTTTTCACTGACTCCGCACCCAAGAAGACTCCTGGAAACATCCAAGGAACAAAGACTGAACTGGCAGAAGTGCTGGATCCAGGCTAAAGGGATTTTTAGCCTGTGAATGGAACACCCAAGGATTCCAAGCTGTAAAGCAAGTGCAGCTTGCACCTTTAAAATCTGCGGCCTGCTTGTATCATCACTTAGGGTGAGAATCTGCTATTCATATCCAATCTATTTATTATATTAAGCTTAGTTTGCATTTTTTGTTTATTTGCTAGGTAATCTGCTTTGATCTGTTTGCTATCCCTTATAATCACTTAAAATCTATCTTTTGTAGTTAATAAACTTGTTTTTTCTTTCTCTAAAACCAGTGTGTGGCAATCATAACTCAGGGGAAGTAAGCTGTTGCATATTCCTCTCCACATTGAGGGAGGGGGAGAATTTTATGAGCTTACACTGTACAGTTCCCTGTGCAGCACAAGGCGGTATAATTTTGGGTTTATACTCCAGAGGCGAGGTGTACCTTAGGAACTGGGACGTGCCCTAGTTGAAGCCTTCCCATGCAGGGGCTGGTTAAAGAGCCTGCATGTAACTGCAGCTGGGTGTGTCCCTACCTGTATGTATGCTGGTGAAAGTACAAGCTGGATAGGGCTTGAAAGCTTCTCACAGCAGTACAATGTAAAAGGGAGCTCAGGCTGGTGGGTTGGGAGCACTCGGTGGTATCCCAGTTCCAGGTGGCACCCCAGGGGGAACATGTAACACTTACCATCTGGAATAGCCTTTTGGTGTACTGCCACCACACTGGCAGCCTGAGCCAAACTCAGATCTGCTGCAGTGACATCATGGAGCTGTGCCTGTTTAGACCAGATTTAAATCTGGTCCTCAAATCCCGTATGAAAACATACATTTTCTCCCTGGCCTATTTCTCTCTCTCTCTCTCACTCTCTCTCTGCAATTTTTGTATTTGTTAAAACTTTATAACTCTACCTATTTCAATCTCTAAAGTGTTTTAGAGTAGAGTTCATATGAAAGATTTTACACAAAATAAAGTTGTATTGTATCTCAGCTCCTGTAAAATCCCATTGATATCCTTGGGTATATGATATATCTTAATAATGGAATCATACATGATAATTAATATTTGTACATGAAAGCTCTAAGGAATGCTACATTTCTTTTTTTCCCTTAGCTAGGCATGATATTAATTAATACACTGCAAAGTGATTAAAATCATTTTTAAATAATGAACAATACCGAGACAGACAAGTTAATTGATTGATTGGTGTATGAGCAGGGTCCTAAGGGACTAGCATTTGCATATTAACACAGATCCTGTCTTAACGAGCTGCTTGCCACATTTTATCTTCCTTTGAGCAGCACTGTGCATGATAAAATAACACAAATAAGCCCATTGAATTGCTACTTCCCAAGGGAACACTGCACAAACTTTAAAAATGCCCTTCACTAAATATGACCTATGCACACACCATATACATCTGCAGAGAGAGCTATGTAGATATATTGAACTTTTAGTGAAAGGGGCTTGTTAAAGTTAGCCATTCTGGAGAATTATTCGTAAAGACTACAGCATGGCAATGCAATCTTCTCCATGCTGATCTGACATTTGCCTCAACCCTGATCTGGTGGGTAGGAGGAGAGGAGAGTTCAGTGTCCAAGCTCATTCAATCCGTGGCCTTTTTGCTGTGACTGCCAACAAGAAGCAGTATGCCAACTAGTTCTAATTATCCACAAGAATGGGACTGCGATCACCAACTCATTTCACACGGGCCATCAGGCAGTAACATTCAATCACTAGAGTCCAATCCTGCATCCACCGAAGACAGATGCAAAACTTCCAGCATTTTCAATAGTGTAGGACTAGATGTGGAAGAGTGTCCTAGAGGCAGTGACAGTCAACATGTCCACAACTGGATACATGACAACATGTGACCAATTCTCCCTCTTTTGTCAATATAGTCAAACCTTGCTTACCCAAATGCTAATTAAATGAAATTCTTAATATTGTTAAGGCTGGATATGAACCCCAAGTTCTGACTTCATCTCATAAGTCTGCATGACTTACAGTCCTTGGGCCAGATCCTGAAATGGTATAAACTGGCATAACTCCATTAAAGTCACTTGCTAGTTACACCAGATGAGGATATGGCTCCTACGGGCTTAGGTCCTGAAGCACAACTGCTGCTGCCTCCTGTAGAGCTGGGGGGACAGGAAGAATCCAGGAACCAGGTTTTGAAGTTGGTTGTCAGGAGCAGGTCAAGTGACCCTTCAAAGCCTTCTGGGCAAGCTCCCAAAATACCCGGGTGCCCCTTGAGATCAATAGATAATTGAGTTTCTACTGTATTGTTTTACTGAATTTTGAACAAGTATAATGGCACTATACAAATGGAGTAATCATCACTGGTGTAAGCAAGGACAGCTTCACTCATCCCAAGGATCTAGCTGCCTCAGGGATTTATCAGTGAAGACCAGAACCTGGAACTGAATCCAGAGCAGGAATAGGAACCAGTGACAACCGTGTAGCACTGATATGATATGCTGTCTTCAGGATGAATTGCCACATGATGAACCAGCTGCAGATTTTGAATGAAGTCTGTTGTCAGTCCTTAAGAGACAGTACTGCCATTTTGATTGCTATAGTTCGCAGAATATCTAGAGTATTTTCATCTAGAGAATACAGGTTAAAGCAACCTTAGAAAATGTAATAGTTTATGATTACAATAATGAGCAGATTTAAATCCATATTGTGTACAGAGATAATTAATCTACTTAGGGAATTTTTTACTCAAATGGATTGTTTCAAATAGGTTGTCTTAAATTAATTTAAGACAGAGCTTAGGCCAATCCTTCTCCTCATGATATGAATTTGTTCTGTCTTTAGAGTCAGATGTCATTTGCTAATCCTTTTATTTCTAATAGAAACAAAACTAAAAATCTCAGAAAAATCATCTCTTTAATGCTGTTCTAATAATTTAATACTGTATATTAATAATTACAGGTTGTTCCTGGATGATTAATAGAGGCCATCAAGATTCTTTTAGAAATCAGCACTGAAGTATTTGTTAGTCTTATAGTCTTTGCTAAATTTTATCACTTTTTACCATAGAATAAATATGCCAGTCTGTCTACCTTTCCATCAATCACCTATCTATCTGTGTCCCTTAAATGGAAAAAAATAAAGCCATGTTAATGCAATATTAAGGTTGTACTGTTAAAACCACAAAGGGCCAGACTGTAATACTCTTACTAAAGCTGAATAATGTATTATATCATAAGTAGACTAACTGAAGTTAATACATCTATTTGCAGAGTAAAGGACCATTTAATAGGTGAAATCCTGGATCCATTGATGTCAGTACAGGTTTTGCCACAGACTCTAATGGAATCAGGAATTCACCCAATGTGAGCGTGAGAATCACAATCAGACGCAAAGTAAAGACATGCTAAAGTTATGTTTCTAACA
The DNA here is from genome assembly GCF_020497125.1 of Mauremys mutica. Lineage (NCBI taxonomy): Eukaryota > Metazoa > Chordata > Testudines > Geoemydidae > Mauremys > Mauremys mutica. The sequence continues at coordinate 270,570,801 of NC_059073.1, forward strand.
GTAACATCGATATTGCACATCCCGTACTTATATTTTAAATACATTTTGCCAAAACAAAACAGACATATACTAAGCAAAACTAATTAAAATGAAATTTCAGATATCTGAAACTGAAATTTGGAGGGGAAAAAAAGGAAAAAATTGTAAAACTTCTTCTTCCATTTTTTGACCACCGAGTGAGCTGATAAAGCTATTTCAATACTTGAAATGATGATCAAATCTTTTTCAAAATTTTGAACGAGGGTGAAAAGCAAAAAAAAATTTTTTTTTAAAGTTGCAAAAATACTTATACCTTTTACTTCCCACCCCCTTTGTTTTTGATCTGCTCTAATACTAAGCTACTTATTTAACCAAAAAACAGGAAGAGGAAATATTACTTATTTGCGGTAAGGCTGAGATAATGTAGATGTAGGAGCCTTAGCTTTAACACTTCCTCAGTTCAGTGCCCAATGTTCTTGTTAAATTGCAGCTTTGTCTCACAAAGACTGGATTTTTTTTCATAAGAAAAACCTATAACTCAAAAACAACAGAAGAGATTTTGCTCCAAATTTAAAATAAAATAAACATACAAACAAACACACACAAATACTGCAGAAAACTGATCCAAACCCTAAATAAGTCAACAGAAAGACTATCAAGTTTCAAGAGCTTTAGATCAGGTCGTAAATGAATGTTTCAGAAAGGTACATGTATGTATAAAACAGAGATATAATGGAAACGGTCTCCATTTAAAATATATTATTATTATATTAGTCATATTCCAGTAGCACCTAATATTCCCAGTCAGGATTGATTGTGCTAGGCATATATTGTTGTATTATTCATTCAGGCTTTATTTCTTGTCTTCAGTCAAGTGTAGTTCTTGTTTATCCTGCATGCTTCCACATTCTTTTGAATCTTATTTGGGATGTTTATTGAATTTTCAGTGGTTAGTCTCATGTTTAAGAAGCCCTGATTCAAGGCCCTTATTCTGTATATTTTTGTATTAGAGGATGTCAATGAGAGTTTATTTCAGTGGGATATAGGATATTGGTCTGAGGTCTCTGGTTCTTCTTGCAGAAGAGAAAATGTGAATAGATTTTATTTTCAGACTGTAGAAGTGCCAAAATTAATCCCCCAACTCAATAGCCTGATTCATAACATTCACTATGGTTTAGTCACTTGTGGATTTTGAAACACTTAATATTGCAGTGAATTACAAGGCTTTTACACAATTCACAAGTGAAAAAACCACCTGTGATTAAGAGACTATGGGGCAGTTTAAAGAGGAGAATGAATTGGTCTGAGATGTAGTTCCATCCTGCTCGTTCTACCTACTACCCCTACACTGAAAAAAAAATGGGAACAAATGCAATCTATTGTATCTCTCTGAGGGGAGCTCGTAAGACCCTCCTCTAGGTGTGCAGAGGTCATTTTGTGGTTTGGGAGATAGCAGAATGCCTCCAATGCATAGGCATGATCCCTCATAACAGAAATCCATGGATGCAAAAATACATGATTTCCAGTGTTAGGAGTATTCAGACGGAAAAGAACTACTAAGATCATCTTCCTTGCCAACCTGTCTGGCATCACCCCATCTTTCAAGCCCTTCGCTGGTTCCTCCTTCTCCAGAGCCTCAAGTTCAAGCTTCTTGTCATTATCTTCAAGGCACTACATAGTTCTGCCCTTTTCTACTTGGCAAACCTTATTGCTTATTATATCACTACACTCCCGTCACCCCCATTCCACACATAATGACAGCCTAAAAGCCCTATTTGTCCACTTCTCTCACAACCACATCTGCACTTTCTCCTATATATACCCAAAGTGCTGCACTCTGCATTGTGGTTATTCACATACATTATAGATTTATTTGGACTTCTGTGTATGTGATTATTATTTTGTCTTACTGTAGTGCCTAGGAACCCAAGTCAGGACCAGGATCCCAGTGCGCTAGGCACTGTACAAACACAGAACTAAAAAGATGGTCCCTGCCCCAAAGATGTTAGAGTCCAGACAAGAGCCAACAGATGGATACAGACAGACTGATGGGAGAGTAGAAGGAAAGAATGTGAAGCCTTCCACCCCAGCGATGTTGTATTTCAGGGCAGTATTTTCTCTCTCTCTCTCTCTCTCTATATATATATATATACAGGGAGAGATCCTCAGCAGGCATAAATCAGTGTAGCTCCACTGAAGCCACTTTTACTCTAGCCCATATTTTGCTAAGTACTTGAGAATCTCCTGAAAGGTAAGACATTAGACTCTGTCCCAAAGAGCTTACAATCCAATTAGATCACTGGTGACAGGGCAGGATATAAACCTATGCCTCTGTGCCTCCTATTTAAACCGATGAGGCATGGGTTTATATCCTACCCTGTCCGTGATCTAACTGGATTGTAAACTCTTTGGGACGGGGTCTAATGTCTTACCATCCAATTAGATCACTGGCATGGCAGGATTTAAACCCACGCCTCATAAATTTAAATAGGAGGCACAGAAGCAAGGGGTTTATATCCTACCCTGTCCGTGATCTAATAGGATTGCAAGCTCTTTGGGACAGCATCTGTACCATTTCTTCAGATCTTCATATGGTGTAAATCGGTATAGCTGCATTGATTTGAGTGGAGTTATGCTGCATTACATCAGATGGAGATCTGGGCCCCTTTCCTCACATTCTTTTCTTTTGAATAGATATGTAGGTGTCCTTTTATGCCACGTGATTACATCTCATGCCATGAGATAATGGGGATTGGATTCTCCATATTACTCATGGTGCTGCCCATTTTGTCAATTTCTGAGACTAGGATTCATCATCTCTAAAACCTTCTTTGGGGGAAGCAGACTAGATTACAAACAACTGAAACAAACTGCATAGACAAGCTGGCATTTTGTTCCTCTGCTGATGCTTACACTATGGTAGGGAATATATCAGGGATAATTAGACAGGTTGTCTTATTTCCACCAGATTTTTTTTTATTTATCTTTTTTTTTTTTTTTGCAAAAATAGTACAATATAAGCAAGTTAGAAAGAAACCAAAATATCAGACAGAGCTATTTCACTATAACACATCATGTAGAACAGCCTTTTAAAACGTGTAATATAGTTCCTAATGCAAGAGTTGTTTATATTTGAATGTAAATGCTTGCAGAAGGAAAATATCATAAAGGTGTGATTTGGATCCTATTGGTCTCTTGAGCTTTCTGTGACTGGCATTTCTCCCTGGGGTAATTTATAAATGATTGTTCCCTGTTGCAAGAACATTGGCAGGCTTGAGGAAAGAATAGCTGCAATTTTCACTCTAATGTGGCTGGCTCATATCCAGAAATTGCAGAAAGCCTAATTGCTACAAAACTGAGATTAGAGGCTTATTCCTATGTCTACAGTTAGTGACATAGTATGAAAAATGCAATATTTTATATTACACAAGTGTGAAATTTTCATATTCCCAGCAACAGAAGTCAGAAGTGGTCCAGTAAAAAGGTACATTTAAACAGTAAGATGACACTAACTGGACATCAGGAGTTGTATAACTTACATAGTAAAACATCGGAGAACTCTGATCTAGGTCAAAGGCCTTATAAGACACAAAGACCCTAGTAGGTTTGAATATCTACAGTAAACCTCCTTCAAACGTCTTAAAATAAAGAATCTGCTGAAACAAGATACAGTAGCATTAATGGCTGCCTAGACACCATTCTATTTCAATAAGTGTCATGGACGCTCTGGGGCTTATCAAAAATAAATGGCAGTAACGAGGTAAGAAGCTAGGCTTCTGTGACTTCCAGCCAAATTGCAATGCAAACAAACTCCAGCAAAGTCTTCCACAACACCTTCTGAGTTATCTCTGCACCACTGCCACCAGTCAAAAATTTATAAAATTGGATTTGCTGATTACACTTGTCTGGACAATAGACTCTGGCTGCTAATGCTTTATATAACATGTCAGCCTTGGACAAGTGAATAACCGATTGACTAACTTTACCTTAACTAAAGTACTGTAGCAGGTTTGATTTAAAGGTCTTGATTGACCTTTTACATCAGTTTTACATCTGCGAAATTCCACTGACTTAAATGGAGTTATGCTTGATTTACTCTGGTATAAGTGAGAGGCAAATTGGGACCAAAGAATTTAAAACAGTAGGCAAAGAGTTCCTTCCAAAATCCTCAGCAGGTTCTGTTTTGGAAGCAGAGAAATTCTTGTAGACAGGGAAAACAGATCTTTTTTCAGACATTGTCTCTCTATCTCTCCTCCACCCCCAAAACCACTTTGTGTCCCATTTCTGACATAGAGACAAAATAAAATATTTGCAAAATGTTTAATCTTTCATATAAAACAAATACATTTAGCTTCTTATTAACATTTAATATCTTAAAAATCATTGCCAAATTGTTTACAGCGTTAATAAGCATTTGTGTTTTAATTATTTAAACAAATTCTCAAATATTCAAAATTAATAATTTACACATTAGGCCCACAACCAGGAAACCTGTAATTATTAGTGTGTGTGAGAGAAATTTTTCACACAAGAATAAAGCATTAAACATACAGTAAAAAAAATGCATTCTCAAGATGAAATCTTTATATAATTTAGTGGGGAAAGGTGATAGGGAAATTCTAGGGGAAAAAATCCCATGATTGCCTAGAAATGGTTTAGGGTTTTTTTCAATAGATTGGAAGGGATGATGTTACAGAGAAGAGAAATGAACTCAGTTAAAATGTGAGAAGGGCTTCTTTGGGAAGCACTTTTGTTTCCAGCCATTTACATTAAAGCCATTTTAGGAGGGGGGAAAGAGTTGCTGTAGTCAGAGACCAGAAAACCAGACTTTCTAATTAACTGCACTCTGCACTACTTGCACCAAGCTACGTGTGCTGGCTGACAAAATGGCCTTCAGTGCTTGTTTGCAAACAAATTTAAATATTCAGTGCATTGCTTCTGGGAAGGAGGCCATCTTTTTCATACTATAAATCTGGGATGTAACATTTATTAGTGACCTATGCTTAGCTCCACTGGCTTCTGGATACCAGAGAGAGTCAGCATCATTCCGTAGCCTGAAAAATCCCAGAACTATAATATAATAATAGTCAGAGGGGGACAAAATTGAGGGACACAACAGAAAAACAGCTGAAGGAAGCACTTGAATAGATGGACACTTAATGTTGGTTGGCAACCGGCAACCCCTGTTAGTCAGGGAAGGCCATTTAGGCCACCCTTTTTGTCTCCCCCAGAGGAAACAATGAGGAAGCTCTGGTTTTTCCAGGGCCTGAGAAAAAATTGCATGCAGTCAAGCATGGGAAAGAAATAACTTCTGTTGGCCATTTGTTGTGGGAAGTGACATGGTGCAGTGACTGGCAGGAGCTCTCTGTATCCCACGCTGCAGGAAGGGTCCATAGTGTGAACTCCAATGAAATATTTTTCCCTCTTATACATTTGCTTGTTGGCTGATTTCTTGCTGGATCTTCATACTGGCTATACCGGGAATTCCAGCTCAATGGAAATAATCAAATATGAATATATGGAAGCAGGCCAAGTTAGAGCAAATCTAGGCAAGGTGATGTAGGGATGAAGTATCAGTGCTTCATTGGGAATTTGGCCCTATTCCAGGGAGTACAATGTCGTACCAAGAGCTGGCCACAGGCTGACTCTTAGCAAGGTGAAGCAATACTTTATATACTTACAGTCTCTTTCCTTCTCTCCCTGGTTACCTAGAGCCCCAACAGACTCTTTCTCCCTCAGGCCTATGCTGATCAGATGGCAGTTTCTACTCCTTGAACTCCCACCATGATTCCCCCACATGGATACCCATCTGACTAGCCTATTCTGATTGGTTGAAACTGTGATTGGATTGGTCCTTTCTGACAACACTTGTGGGGGATGATGGTAGGGCTACAAGAGTATGTGAGCCCAGCTGTGACTGTACTTCAGAGGTGGGTGAAGTGATTTTTACAGCATGGAAAGTTCTTTGGCAGCCCTTCAAGTTGACACTGTGGGTGTATATAAATGCACTGTGGCATTATATGCTTTCCTAGGCCAGGAAGGCCATTTCTGTTCTTTAGTGCCTAATATAATTTGACCCTAATTTCCTCTGCAGAAGGAATAAAAATGGAGGCTCTACCCACTTCCAACTCCTAGTGCCTCTTGGAAAGCATTTGATATGTGTTAATTTATTCTGTCTCATAATTAATCATTCTCCATCCCATTATAAAAATGTATAATGTCATTAACATTGCCTGTTTTCATTTTACTATCAATGCAGCAAGTGATATTTCCTATAATTACGTAGAAATATTGCATTAAACAATTAAGATACACATTATATGACAGAAGGACCCATTTGAGAAGTGAAATTGACCCAATTTCCTGAGACAAGGTCAGGAGCAACCAAAGTATGAACTTTTTGATCCACATTCAAGCTGAAAATAATAAATAAAGGGCAAGATTTTCCAAAGTGACTGGTAACTTTGGGAGCCCAGCTTGACACTCCTTAAAGGGCCTGATTTTCAGCAGGAGCAAGCTCAGCGCCCTTTCAAGATGTCTCAAGTCCAAGATCACCAGTCACTTTTGAAAATGTTGGCCAGTGTAGAAAAGAGAATTTCCATGGCTCCGCTTTAATCTGTCAAGGAGCTAGCCCTACTTTGCCTACGCTTAATCTCTCCTCACAGTGTAGATGAAATGTATCTGAAGGGAGTAATATCCCCAGTTTGAAACTACACTGGAAATGTTCTCCTTTACTTGAAATAGTAAAAGTCAAAGGGCGTAGAAATAAAATTGAATGAAAAAATAGGATCACCAAGGCTGAAGACTTCAAGCAGAAAGGCCTGCCCAGCTGTGGGTTTTATAGTAGTGAATCAAAAATAATGAAAGCTACACACAGCTCTTTCTCCTCCTTCACTTTCTCTTTTTCTTTTTTTTTACTTTTTAAAATACAAGATTTTTTTTTAATTCCCTAACAACTACATTCTGCAGAAATATAACTAAAATAATATACAGCATGTCACATTGAGTTCCACCCTCAGACAACACATTCCATATTCAAAATCTACACGTTAATGCATACTATATATTAACATGAACACAGGAATTGCTATACTAGACCAGACCCATGGTCCATCTAGCCCATTATCCTGTCTCTGACAATGGCCATCATCTGATGTTTTAAAGGAAGATGTAAGAACCACAGTAGGCAGACATGGGATAATCTGTCTCCCCTCCACTCCACATGAGGTGTCATCTTGATCTCTAATAGTTAGACATTAGCCTAAACCCTGAAGCACCAGGTTTAATATCCCTTCCAATTTTAGCTATCATTAATTATAACTCTAGATATTCTTGATAGCCATATAAATGTCCAATCTCTTTTTGAATCTTAATAAATTATTGACTCCAATGACTTCCTGTGGCAGTGAGTTCCACAGTCCAATTACAGTCTATTTTTTTCTAGCTGTTTGCAGTTTGCAGTTTGCAGTTCTAATGTTCTTATGTTATTAGATAGGGAGAACAGAAGCTCTCAATCTACCTTCTCTATGCTATTAATTAATTATTGGTGCCCTCTTATCCATCTCCTGAGGCAAACAATCCCTGTCTTTTCAATCTCATATCATATAGGTTTTTTTTCCATGCCCTTGATCATTCTGTGAACACCCTCTCATTGAACAATAATATTATATATATATATATATATATATATATATATATATATATATATATATATATACACAAGGTTTGATCCAGAAAGATGTTGAGAACTCTGACCCTGTTTCAGCAAAGCACTGAAGCACATGTCTAATTTAATGCACATGAGTGGTCCCATTGACTTCAAGCATGTGCTTAAGTGCTTTACTGGTTCAATGCTCAACACCTTGCAGGATTGAGGCCGCTATATATATATTCATAATAATACACACTATATATACACATGTATTATATATATTGGCATAGACACTCCAAAATACACACAGTACTACTAATATACCCTGTGTGAACATTTTGTGACTAATCTATCCAGAAAAAAAATTGTACAACAAACCACCAGAATTAGGAAAACCAAATCACAGCTAAGTGTTGCTACAATAAATACATCTCTCCACAAGAAATAAAATATAGTATCTTTTTGTAACTTAATATAGTCTCCTTTAAAACTTAATATAGTATCCTTAATATAGTATCCTTTTATAACTTAAATTCCTTTTATAACTTAAATTTATAACTTAAATTTTGTACAGTTCTGCTCTTATCGTTCAGTGCAGCACATTACACATTTCTCATACAATACAATTCCCGTCTGGCCCCTGCAGTCTTGAGTTATTGTGGTTTCAAGAAATGGTGAATGGGGTAAATGGAAACTGATTTTTTGAGGATGAAATAATGCACTCATTCAGGACCGTAATGGTTTTAAAAGAAAGGCAGTTGAGACAGAGAAAAAATGGAGACTCAGTGTGACAGAGATTAAGATTACAATGTGGAGTATAGAATTGAGACTAGGTTATGGGGCACATTTGTACCAGTTGCCAGGGCTTTCCAGAAATTAACAAGCTATGAGTCTGTCATTGCCACTCATCAGTGTTCCATCCAATTTTGTAGGGCTGTTCTTGACATTCCCAGGGACCTCTACATCAATAGTGCCCCTATTCCACAGCTTGCACAGTGGATTCTGGGGTGTTATTTGGCAGTGAGGGAAGTACTGGGGAATTTTAAAAAGAGTGCTGAAGAAAGGTATGAATGTAGTATTCAAAGATATCACTTGGTCCTATGAAGATCCAGAAAAATATTACTGATAAAGTATTTGATTTGGGGAGAAAATGAGATGGGCAAGTGGATGAATGAGTGTGGAGGATTGGGTAGAGTGAGGCAGAGGGTGTGGAAATGAGCATCTTGCTCACCATGTATATGCCAGAGCCTCAATTTATGTAGCTCAACATAGCTCCATTGATCTCAGCTTGGGATATGGTCCAATACATTTATTGGGGGCCTATAAGGGCAAGCATCAGCCCTGGAGATATTTACTAGTTCTGGTCAGGACCAAGCTGGAGGTATGTCTATTCAGTCTGTATTAAATGTAATGATATTGGGGTGGTTGAGGAAAAGGAAAGAGCTGGAGACAAGACTTCTGGGGTAACAGATTGTTGGATGAAGAAAAGAAGTTGCCCGAGAGTCTTAAGATATGCCTACACTGCATCTGGGAGTGACCCTCCCAGCATGGGACCACAAACTTGTGTCAGTGGGGTCATGCTACTGCTCAAAAAATAACTGTGCAGACGTTGCTTTGGTGTTGTGGCTCAAGCTGGAGCTCAGGCTCTTAAATCTAATCCCCCCTCCCCACAGGCTCAGAGCCCAAGCTCCAGCCCATGCTGCGGTGTCTACATAGCTGTTTTTAGGCTGCTAGCCCAAGTCTGTGGAGCCATGCAGGGAGGCTCACTCGCAAATGCAGTGTAGACTTACCCTTAGAGGTAGAGATACCAGTGGGAAAAAAGAGCAAAAGGACTAAAGAACCAGAAAATGGGCCTTTTGATGCCTACCACAGGAACTCCCTTCTACTCACTTCAGAAACTGATCTGCATAAACTACCCTTTGTACTCCACAAATCACCATCAGTGGAGAACCCCTGGAAAATGTGGACCATTTTCCATACCTTGGCAGCCACCTCTCCCAAACAGCCAGTGTGACATTCGCCTGGTGTTATCTGGACCGGTGATCTGCTAGGGTCACTCCAATCCTTGACTCTAGGAGCCAGCCTTACCCTGCTCTGCTGTGAGAATCCCCACTCCTGGGCTGTTCATGCACAGCCTCTGCAAGTAAGCTGCTCCTTGGATTGTGCAACCGAATGACACTAGCCAATATCTCCGGTCCCAGACACAACCCTAGGAACCTCCATCTTGCAATGTCCAGTTATGCCCGCTGGACACTGCAAGCTTATATGAGTTCATCAATTTAACAAAGAAATTGATATGTACCAAGATTGTTCTCCCAAGGGGAGCCTCTGACACGCTTCAAACCAAACTCACTGCTTCAGGTAGAATAAACAAACAGATCTATTAACTACAAAAATAAATTTTAAGTGATTATAAGTCAAAGCATAACAAGTCAGATTTGGTCAAATGAAATAAAAGTAAAACACATTCTAAGCTGATCTTAACACTTTCAATGTCCTTACAAACTTAAATGCTTCTCACCACAGGCTGGCTGGCTGCCCTTCAGTCAGGCTGTCCTCTTTGATCAGCGCTTCAGTCACTTGGTGTGGTGTCTGTAGATGGAGATGGAAGTGAGAGAGGAAGAGCATGGCAAATGTCTCTCCCTTTTATTATGTTCTTCTTCCCTCTTGGCTTTGCCCCCCTGCTCCCTCTTCAGAGTCAGGTGAGCATTACCTCATCGTAGTCTCAAACTGACCAAAGGAAGGGGGGTGACTCACTCGAGAGTCCAATAGATCCTTCGTTTCTGCCTAGGCCAGTGTCCATTGTTCCTGTGAGGCTGGGCTGGGTTTGTCCCATACATGCCCTGACGAGGTGTGAACTTCCTCTTTGCCTGGGCTTGTTTTAAGCCACAAGGACACATTTTCAGCCTCATAAATATATACATGAAATTACAACCTATAACATCACTATAACAACAATGCTCAGTGCATCATGTGCCTTCCGAAGACACCCAACAGGACAAACTTTGCATTAGATACCACACAATCACATTTTAAGGATAAACATGGGGGTGTAAGGTGTTCCCTCGAGGTACAGAACATCACAGCCAGCACTGACACCGAAACTGAATTCAGGATCCACTGTGCCAGCACATCCTTTGGAAGACTACTCAAACGAGTCTTCAATGATTAGGATCTACAAACAGGATCTTGGATTACAAGACAGTTCTCATCTCCACCCTTCTCTATGGTTGTGAGACCTGGGTAACCTACAGATGACATTTCAAGCAGCTGGAGTGGTTCCAACAGCGCTGCCTCAGGAGGATTCTCAGGATCAGCTGGGAAGAGCGACACACTAACATCAGTATTCTCTCTGCAGCCAACATCAGCAGTATAGAAGTGCAGGTCATGAAACACCAACTTCGCTGGGCTGGCCACTGTGTACGAATGCCTGACACTCACCTCCCAAAGCAAGTACTCTTCTCTCAGTTAAGTCAGGGGAGAAGGGCTTGCGGAGGGCAGCAGAAGCGCTTCAAAGACACAGTGAAAGTACACCTTAAAAAGGGAGGCATCAACCCAACAAACTGGGAGGACTCAGCACAGAACAGAACACAGTGGCGCCACACCATACACCAAGCCACAGCTCACTTTGAGGAGAACAGACGTGCTCATGAGACAGAGAAGTGACAAAGGAGGAAAGAAGAGGCACAACACTCCAGCTAACAACTATGTCTCCTCCAAAATTACACCTGTCACTTCTGTGGGAAAATCTGCAGGGCAAGAAATGGGCTCCCCAGCCAACTAAAACCCACCAATGAACCCGCTTGACAGACATCATCTTCACATCAAGGGATAGCCAAAGAGACTGCTAGCCCAAGTCTGTGGAGCCAGGTAGGGAGTTTCACTAGCAAATGCAGTGTAGACATACCCTTAGAGGTAGGGGAAAATACCAGTGGGGAAAAAGAGAAAAAGGACTAAAGGACCAGAAAATGGGCCTTTTGATGGCCTACCATGGGAACTCCCGTCTACTCACTTCAGACACTGATCATTTCCTACGTAACCCTATGTTTCCAGGAGTCCATAGGAATGCAATTTAGGACTGCTAGAGTCAGCATTGGTTTTGGTTTTATTTTGTGAATGGGTCAGCAGTGAAGTGGCTCTTTTTTGTTATTTTATTGCTTTTCCTTTCTTGTTCTATTATTTTTATGAGCAGGCACCGTATATACAGCCTGGTGTAAACTGCAGAATCCTTTACAATTTGTTTTTTCTAACATGTTTCATATCGAAACTGAGAACTTTGTTGTGGTGGATGAAATTCAATCTAGGGGGAAAATGGCTAAAAAAAAGAGAGAGAGATTCTTTAAAAATGGCAGAAGACAATACAATCTAACTGTAAACTAAGGTGATAGGAATTCCTACAGGGCCTGATCTAGTGCTCGCTGAAGTCAAAGGAAAGGTTACTATTGACTTGACTGGGCTTGGATCAGTCCCAAACAGACTAGACTAGTCTTGTGTTGTCTTTACAAAAATAAATAAACAAAAATTTTTAAATTGCCTTTCTAAGGCAAAAAGTTACTAGAATCTTTAGCATTCGCAAATGCAGAGATTAAACTAACGCATATAACTCTGTCTCTTCATTTTAAGATTATGTATCTGTGAATACATTCAATTCTAATTAAGACATTTGAAAACATTTCCAAACACCCAATGAAATTCCAGTATCAGTACTACTATCTGGTTCCATCCTTCTGTACTTACACTCTGATTATGAACTTTGATGCTCCTTTAGATCAGGAAAGCTTCATGCCAGCAGTTTGAAGATCAAAAGGAAAGATTTATTATAAAGGTAAACAAATCCATATTTTACCAGAAACATCTGAACCCACCAAGGCTATACGTAGAAACGTTCTTGTTTTGAGAAGAATTGACTTAGCTAGGATTTTGTTTTCATTTTCTAGCTAATGTTCTCCTTATCAAAGGTTCTTAAATGTATCTTTTATAAGACAGTGGAATCAAATTAAGGAATAGGAAATGTAATCTCTCTATGGTAGGGAGTATTTCTTGTGCTTTCTTCCTGGCACAACTGGGGACTTTAAGCACTACCATAACATAAGAGTTTGGTTCACCAAAGCACTAACACATATGCTGAAGTCTATCCCTAGATTGCAAAGCACTTACACATGTATTTAATTTTAAGCGTGTGCTTAAGTCCCTTTGAAATCAGTGGGACGCAGGTATGTGCTTATAGCTAAGTAAGTGGTTTGCTGAATAAGCATGGACTTAAGCTTTAGGCTTTTACTCAGCAAAGGATTTAAGTGGGCTTTGCTGAATAAGAGTCTAAATGAATAATAATAGTAAGAAGAGTCTGTTAATAGAAAAACTGAATAATTCAGTTAGGAACAGATTTTTAAAGGTATTTAGATGCCTAACTCCCAGGTGCCTAAATACCTTTAAAAATGTCAATGTTAGTGCCTCATCCTGTCCCAATTAAATCAGTAGGAATGTACCATATTGGCATTTATTTACCAATATATCAGTACAGTCTTCAATAGGTAGGCTTTTCTACTAAATAACCTGATCTACTCCATTGGAATCTGATCTTTAGTATTAATACTTTGTGATATGTAAGGTAATGCATGTATATTTGTTTCTTATCATAGCAACAGGGCCCCAATATTGTCCCTTTCCCTCCAATGAATAATCAAGTATAAAAACTGTTTTCTGACTTGGTGCCTTATTGAGTCCCTGTGAATTACAATTTTGTGATCTGAACAGTAACATGTTCATAGTCACCTTTCATCTTTTACTGGGCTCAGTTTTAATGGTGGAGGGTTCTTCATATTTAATCAGGTCTGATTTAAATAGTATTTGATTTTTTTTAAACAGCCTTCTGGGATAGAGTGCCCCTGCTGTGGTAACCCTCACAGGAGAGAACCACTAGGGAAGAAACTTGTGTAAGGTTCCCATAGTACAGTTCCTTCATCTGTTGGTGGGGATGTGTGGAGGATAAGGATTTGCCCTTCCACCACCAGAGGATGAGTACTGTGTCTGCCCTGAGACGCTCTGGATTTCTTTAATCCTTCCCAGATTATCTACGATGGTAACCGCAGTCTACTACTTGTGCCTGTCCAGTTAATCAGACACTCTTACTGGATCAAGTGTAATAGCTTTGCAAAATGAGCTGTCACTGTTTGTCCCATCCACCCACTAATGACGGCTAATATGCTCTGCTTGCCAACTAGAATTCTCATTGGCTTTCACAGCAGGGAAACCACCCTGTAATAAATGCTCTCACTCTTGTGCTGTGATGACCCTACTCCTGTTGACCCTAGAACACTCCCAAATGGCATTTTTAACAGCTTTACAGGTAGACAAAGGCAGCATTCAGAGGTAGCTATAAAATCAGAACAAAGTGCAGCAAAAATTACTTACAGTGCCAGGGGAGAGGGGAATAATCTACTTATTATATAATTTATCCACCCAAACTGAACTAGCCCCCAAATGGCAGGCATAGCTCAGATTCTTTGTTCAATCAGTAAAGTGAACTCATGCAGCCAATGCGAATGTTGCTAAGATTCTAAAATGGTCAAAATACTGCTAGCTATGTACTGGTGCCTCCAGCTGTTTGCCTGAACTGTGACACTATTCTTTGGTCTCATTCCCAGAAGTTTCCAAGTGCTACTGTAATACAAATAACAAATAGTAATAATTCCTTAATGGAGAAATTCATTAGGCCGTGGAACAGTCCTTTTAGGAAACTGGAGGAGCAAAATTAAACAGGCAAAGCAGTAGAAAATATGCTTCAATGATTAAAAAGATTGAATGTGATTAAAAGCAGCCCATAAAGTAACTACTTGCTGCTGACTAAGCAAAAGTGACCAGACTTGTCCAAACCCTACATAAGTAAGTATCTGTTCCAGCTTAGTTTCTATTCCACATCCTGACATCACCATATGCTGGTGGTGCTGACATAACAAGTAGAGTGAAATCAGGAAGTAAAACTGAAACGATGTTAATGCAGCCTTGCTTTATTTATCTGTTTCTTATACAACAAAGCTTTTATTTCAGCAGCGATAATAAACTTTAATTATCAAAGCCAAAGTTTGTTTTCTACAGCTGGCTTTATGTTAAAGACAGAGTTTGGTGTGAATGCATTAGGGGTAAGTCTGTCTTCTCTCAAGTTTCTTGCTCCAATAATACTTCGTTCTGATAAGTGTACAATGATCTCCGTGGTTGAAGACCAAATTCCTCAGGACATCTCTTTACTTTGGATCCTAAAAGAAAAAAAAACAAGCTATAAATCAGACACAAGATTAAATGAGGAAACAAATGTACATACTATTCTTAATTGAAAAAAAAACTATTTTTTTTAATCATTGAAATGTAAAAGGGTAAATAAGCTTATATTTTAAATTATTTCATTCCTTGGACGAATGTGTATTATCTGCCCAAAAGAATCTTGTCTTTTGTAAACACCATTACTTCCTACACTGCAGCCAAATTTCTAACTTGCATGCCTAAAGTTCAGTATCTAAATCAAAGTGCCCTGATTTTTAGTAGTGCTGGTAACCTGTAGCTCCTGCTGACTTCAGTGTAAGTTTAAGGGGGTTGGTGCGTTTTTGTCTGTGGCTAAATAAGGATAAATGTCTTACTTTTGGCACCCATATTTGATAGTTTGGGCCTGTTTCTCATAAGAGGGGGCTCCAGTACCTTACATGATCAGGCCCAAATGTAGTCTGATTAAAAGCCTACTGAAATTACTGAAAATACTTTAATGGGATTTTGGATTAGGTCCTAGTAGTAAGGAAATCACAATGTTTCAGCCTGAAAACTGATGGCTAATATTCAACTGCCATCAGAGGGGAATGCAAAGACAAAGGTAATTTATGCAGGGTCAAAATGCATCATGAGGGAATAGAGTCATCTAGAGATGACATCCTCAAGAGGAATGAAAGCATGCTAGGAAGAAAGCAGTATATCAGCATCTTTCAGACATTATTAAGGATTTTCCCTGAAATGCTTGCAGCAATGTCTGCAGCTTCAGTGTAACTAACAACTGTCTCCCACAAGAGACTATTACAGGGGCAAGGGAGACAAACAAATCAGAGTAATAGAAGAGAGCCAATTACTGAAATCACTGTGAAGATATGATAAAACTCAACGCAGAGCCAAAGGAATTTGTTTTGAGTAAGTCACTGACCCCATGCCAGGGCTTGTCTAATACTTAGATGAGGTCACAGAGATTACAGTAGGTTATGGTAAGATAAGTGTGGAGCCATTGTAGGATCTCATTTAATAATATGGAGAGTAGAAAATTTAACATCTTCACTTTACCATTTTCTCTGCGACCACAGAGGCAAGACTGACAGAAAATGCCCCACTGTTATAAACAAAACTATAATCCGCGTGCAAAAGCAATGTCCTATGTAGCAAGCAATAAGCCACGGATACTTCCTCAAGACCCACTGCCTATAAGAAATTGGCCAACTAACAATGGACAGGCTGAGGAGCACACAGGTTTCAGTAGTCAAAGCTGGAGATAAAACCAAGATATGGGCTATTTAGTTTATTTAGCGTTTGCATATTTGACAAGCCAAGCAATAGCGGCTTTAATGTCCAAGTGGAACTCTCGGGGCCCACCACTGAATGTAGTTACTGGGCACTCCTCAACAAGGTGTATCATTATTTGATCTGTGCCGCAGCTGCAGCTTGGATAGTTTCAAAGACCCCAGCGGTGCTGGTTGGCTGCACACAGGCCTTGCCCAGACCAGAATCGGTAAGAATTGCCTACTGACAACATAGCAGGTCAAACCCGGGCAGGAGAACAGTAAGGTCTGTGACAAGGAACTGATTGGTGGTTGATGTTAAACACCAGTCTTCCCATCACAAGGACTCTACTGTCAGGTCCTGGCATGGCAGCCTGGACCACAATGGATGTCATGATGAAAGACACGTAGCTGGTAGACTAAAAAGGTTGTTGAACAAGGGCAAGCATGGTTTGGAAAGTACCTTCTCAAGCAGCTTTTCAACTGTAACCTCCCACCTGATGTAAAAGGGAAGGAGCAATGTGGCTCAGAACTGGAAGCCATGGAAGATGAGTCAGTCAGAGTCATCCTGTGATGATGTGCATTGTTGAGTTGAGTTGCACGTCAACAAGTTTGGTGTGTGCCGACCGACTCCATACTGCCACACAGTGCTCTGCTATTGAGTACGGCTGAGTCCTTAGTATTGGAACATCCACTCCCCATAAAGTTCCTGCCTGTTTACTGAGGTGGTTATTGCATGCCTTGATCTTCGCTGCTGTCTTGCTTAGGTGACTTAGGCATGACCCTCGACTGAACATTGACATACAAAAGTAAACTGGATATGTTTCATGTTTCAGCCTCTGGCCATTCATTTTAGTTCCCTCTTAGCATTGGCATGGTGCAGGTGGAATGTGCTTGAAACTGTCTTGCTGGTGCTAGGCTGAAGGCACCATGTCTTGCAGTCCTGCAGCATCGTCAATCAGGGTCTTCTCCAGCTCAGAGAAAGTCAGAGCCTGTAGCCCACAGCAGATGTTGTCTGCATAGATGAACTTCCGTGACTGGGTTGGTGGCAGGTCATTGATCTATAGATTGGGGCTAGAACATACCGCTGGGGTAACCCGTTCATCTGTTTTTTCTAAGCACTTATTTTTTTAACCAACTTGTAACATGAACCGTCTGCCTCAGAGTAGCAGTTTGATGGCATCAGTAAACCATGGTGGGAGGACTTTTCATATTTTAACAAGTAGACCTGTGTGCTGCACCATATCACACGCTGCAGTGAGGTCAAGCAAAATAACGCCTGTTTTCAGATTTTTTTTTTAAATAATTTTTTATTAATATAATTAGCTCAAGTATTCAGTCTCCTGTGCTTCAACCCTATTGAAAGCTTGCTTGCTTCTTGTTCAAGATGTTCTCCACCTCCAGTGCTGCTTGCTGTAAAATTAGGTGCTCTAGGACTTTGAGACACACAGAAAGCAGTGATATTGGGCAGTAGCCTTTTTCTTGGTTTGGATGGATTTTTACCAGGTTGGGGAAGCTGATGGCTTTTGATATGCGCCAGATCTTTGGCAGGTCTTCCTTCATTGCTGACCTTTGTGAAGAATTGACATGCCCAACCACTTAATTGAAGATATGGATTGAGGTACTCAGATTACAGACAGCTGGCCTACACAAGCTACATCACTCAGAGATGTGAAAAATTCACACCCCTGAGAGACTTAGCTAAGTCAGCCTAAACCCCCACCTAGACAGCCCTAGGTCAATGGAATAATTCTTCCATTGACCTACCTTGGAGAGTTGGATTTATGGCAGAAATGGAAGAATCCCTTCTGTCGCTATAGTAAGTGTCTACACTGGAGTGCTACAGTGGCACAGCATTTCTAGTGCAGATGTAGTCGGAAGTGATGGGTTAGGTCTTATTATACTGCTCTGATAGTGCAAAGGGGCCCTAAAGTGAGTGGAAACATGATTTATGCCTCTGGTAAGGCTCCTTTACACTTCCAGAGTGGTGTAAAGGGGCCTTGCTGTAATAAGAATTGGGCCCTATGTCTCTGATATTAGGTCCATGCAAATAATACTAATAATCTCCTGATTGTAAACTAAGGCTGAGGTTTTCAAAGGGTCCTAAGGGAATATTTTATTTATTTTGCTTTATCTATTTATCCCAGTTTAAATAACTAAAAAGATTAATGGCCAAGTTCTAGCCCCTTAACACACCATTAACAATACCGTTACAGCTCAGCACCGTTAAATGATCAGTTCAGCAGGAACTCAGCCCCTTACAAAAACTCCTTTCCACCCCTTCATCATCTAAGGCCTGGTCTACACTAGGCGTTTAAATCGGTTTTAGGAGCCTAAAACCGATTTAACGCCACAACCGTCCACACTAGGAGGCACCTTATATCGATTTTAATGGCTCTTTAAATCGGTTTCTGTACTCCTGCCCGACGAGAGGAGTAGCGCTAATATCGGTATTAACATATCGGAATAGGGTTAGTGTGGCCGCAATCGACGGTATTGGCCTCCGGGAGCTATCCCACAGTGCACCACTGACCGCTCTGGACAGCATTCTCAACTCGGATGCACTGGCCAGGTAGACAGGAAAAGCCCCGCGAACTTTTGAAATTCATTTCCTGCTTCCCCAGCGTGGAGAGCTCATCATCACAGGTGACCACGCACAGCTCATCAGCACAGTTAACAATGCAGTCTCCTGAGAATCGAAAAAGAGCCCCAGCATGGACCGCTCAGGAGGTAATGGATCTGATCGCTATATGGGGAGAGGATTCAGTGCTAACAGAACTGCGTTCCAAAAGACGAAATGAAAAAGTATTTGAAAGAATTTCTAAGTCTATGACGGATAAAGGCCACAGCAGGGACTCCGTGCAGTGCAGAGTGAAAGTTAAGGAGCTCAGACAAGCCTACCAGAAAACCAAAGAAGCAAACGGAAGGTCCGGGGCAGGTCGAAAAACATGCCGCTTCTATGCTGAGCTGCATGCAATTTTAGGGGGCTGCGCCACAAGTACCCCACCCCTGACCGTGGATTCCGAGGTGGGGGTTGTAATCTCTGCCATGTCAGACGGGGAAGATGAAGATGAAGAAGAGGAGGAAGACCTCGCAGAGAGCACACAGCACTCCGTGACCCCCAGCAGCCAGGAGCTTTTTATCACCCTGACGGAATTACCCTGCTAATTGATTCCCGACTGACCGGTAGCTGTCTGGCGTTGCAAGCTTCCACAGGGCTATCGCCACTCGCTTCTCTACTGTGAGGGCTGCTCTCATCTTGGTATTATGGCGTTTCAGGGCAGGGGCAAGCAAGTCACAAAGTTCCATGAAAGTGCCCTTACGCATGCGAAAGTTTCGCAGCCACTGGGAATCGTCCCACACCTGCAACACAATGCGGTCCCACCAGTCAGTGCTTGTTTCCCGGGCCCAAAATCGGCGTTCAATGGATAGAATCTGCCCCATTACCATCAGGATCTCCAAAGCGCCGGGGCCCGCGGTTTGAGATAATTCTGTGTCCACGTCCTCATCACTGTCATCGCCGCGCTGCCGTATCCGCCTCTTACTCGCCTCGGTTCGAAGGTCCTGGTTCAGCATATACTGCACGAGAGTGCGCGAGGTGTTTAAAACATCCACGATTGCGGTATGGAGCTGAGCAGGGTCCATGCTTGCTGTGCTATGGCGTCTGCACGGTTCACCAAGCAAAAAAGGCGCGAAACGGTTGTCTGCCGCTGTCAGGGAGGGAGGGAGGGGTGAGGCTGTACCCAGAACCACCCGCGAAAATGATTTTTGCCCCATCAGGCACTGGGATCTCAACCCGGAAATGCCAAGGGGCGGGGGAGGCTGCGGGAACTATGGGATAGCTACGGGATAGCTACCCACAGTGCAACGCTCCAGAAATCGACGCTAGCCTCGGACCATGGACGCACACCACCGATTTAATGTGTTTAGTGTGGCCGCGCACACTCGATTTTATAAAATCTGTTTTACAAAACCGGTTTATGCAAATTCGGAATAGTCCCGTAGTGTAGACGTACCCTAAGAAGCACGCTCTCAACCACCATCAGAGCTAGGCACCTAACTCCCTTAGTCCCCTTTGAAAATCCCAGCCTAGACAGGAAACAACGGACAGATTCACGGGTATCCAAATCCCCTCTTTATATAGAATCATAGAAATGGAATGGACCTCAAGAGGTCATCTAGTCCAGTCCCCTTCACTCAAGGCAAGACTAAGTATTATCTAGACCATCCCTGACAGGTGTTTGTCCAACCTGTTCTTAAAAATCCCCAGTGATGGAGATTCCACAACCTCCCTACACAATTTATTCCAGTGCTTAACTACCCTGACAGTTAGGAAGTTTTTCTTAATGGCCAACCTAAACTGCTCTTGCTACAAATTAAGCCCATTGCTTCTTGTCCTATCCTCAGAGGTTAAGAAGGACAATTTTTCTCCCCCCTCCTTGTAACAACCAGGGCGGGCTCTAGCAATTTCGCCGCCCCAAGCACGGCGGCACGCCGCGGGGAGCGCTCTGCCACTCACCGTTCCCACGGCTCCGGTGGACCTCCCGCAGGCGTGCCTGCGGATGGCCCACCGGAGCCGCGGGACCAGCGTACCCTCCGCAGGCACGTCTCTGGAGGTCCACCGGAGCCGCCTGCCGCCCTCCCAGCAACCAGCAGAGCGCCCCCCGGCGGCATGCTGCCCCAAGCACGCGCTTAGCGCGCTGGGGTCTGGAGCCGGCCCTGGTGGTAACCTTTTATGTACTTGAAAACTGTTATCATGTCCCCTCTCAGTCTTCTCTTCTCCAGACTAAACAAACCCAGTTTTTTCAATCTCCCCTCATAGACCATGTTTTTTAGACCTTTAATTGTTTTTAAGGGAACATGTTAAGGTAACGACGGTGACTCACCCAATGCAGCTGCAGAGGAGTGCAGGGTACTGTAAGGGTATGTCTACACTGCAATTAAAAACCTGCTGCAGGCCTGTGTCAGCTAACGCTGGCTCATGGGACTCGGCATAGGCGCCGACTTCGTAGATGCTCTGTAGATACAGGGCTAGAGCACCCACAGAGAAAAATTAGTGGGTGCTTAGCACCCACTGGCAGCTAGCTCCCTCTCTCCCCCCTCCACTCCCATCTGCCGGCGGCCCCGCAGATCAACTCCTCCCCCTCCCTCCCAGCGCCTCCTGAACGCTGAGGAACAGCTGTTTTGCGGTGTGCAGGAGGTGCTGGGGAAGAGGAGGAGTGGGGATGGGATGCGCTTGTGGGGAGAGGCAGTGGGTGGAGCGAGGGTGGGAAGAGGTGGGTGGGGCCTTGGGGGAAAAGGGTGGAGTGTGGGCAGAGTGGGGGTCGAGTGGGAGCGGGGGCTTAGGGGAAGGGTTGGAGTGGGGGCGGGGCCTGGGACTCAGCGGGGGTTGAGCACCCACAGGGAAAATTAGAAGCCGGCGCCTGTGGGATTCAGATTGAGGGGCTGTTTAATTGCAGTGTAGCTGTTCGGGCTTGGGCTGGAGCCCAGGCTCTAGGACTGTGCAAGATGGGATTGCTGCCTAGCTAGTGAACACATGCCAAATGGAATGGCACTTTCTGACTATTCCTACTGCCTGGCTAGCACAGCTCCACTCTCACCCACTAACACAATCTCTGATGGAACTATAAATAACCTAAAGAATCCACTCGCTGCTGAGACAAAGACAATGGGCCAGATTCATTCCTGGGCATCTTCTGTTAAGTAAATGGAGTTACACCAGGGGCACATTGGCCCATTTGGTATTAGTCATACAATCCGATTGCAGCAATAGAACTATAGTTCTGTAACATACTGACTTAGCATCCCTGACAGTTCATCAGTGTCAGACAAATGTACAATCTGAACTCATAATTGGTAAATAGCAAAAAATATATATATTTTGCTCAGTTGCTATCAACAGCTTTAGTACTGACTTTCGACCCAGTTTCTTCTCAACTCACACAGCAGCTCCTCATTGCCATGGTGCCGTCCTTTTTTTACTGTTGTATTCTTCCCCTTTGAAGATCACAGAGCCATAATGTCAGCTTGATCTTTAACACGTTTGGCCAACTATCTAATCAGTGTCAGAGATAATGCTTGCATCACCACATTGATAAAGAAGATCCAAGGAAAGAATGGCAGATTTTCCTCCAAGAGAGACAGCAAAATAAAAATGCTTCACATTCCATCTCTTTAAACAATGCCTGCAGCCAAAGAGTGGGTGACATTTCGGAGAGGAACAACATCGATTGAAATTTGTAAAGCGAGCATTTGATAGACACACTTCACTCAACACAATAACTTCACTGAATGAGCTGTTAGTTTATCTAGTTTCCACCCTTTGAAGGATACCGTTTGAAAAAAGTCAAGCACATACTAGATTCAATTTTATTAGTTTAAGCAATGTTTTCAGTTTCACACTGTAAAGCAATCAAAAATGTGACACCTTTATTTTATTTTATTTCCACTCTACTTTTGCTGATTGAGAACCTTAATTTACCATACAGCGGCAGGGAAATAAACCAAAGAGTCATGAATTTATTTTATAAAAAGACCCTCTATTAGCTTTCATTATATAATCTCATTCTTTGCAATTTTTACAACTCACATCATACAAATGCACTTAAATCCTAGGAAACATAGCTTAACATAGATGTTAAATGCAGGCAAACTTAACTCATCAAAAACATTTCTCTAACTGACTTAACCTCTCTTTTTTAGACTCACAGCTGATAGCAATGTCATTAGAGACGATCTTATCAAGTCAGGCATTCAGGCATCACTAGCTATGAGAGATCTCAATTCTGAGAAGGCCACTAAAGAAAAATCATTTTAAAAAAACACACATCTCTGGGCTCACTAAAGTGTCTTGGACCTCCCAGAAGCCGCTGTCTTTGGATATTTGGGAAAACAATGAAAGTTTTATTTGCAAGGATTCTATTCACATATGTAACTATCCTCCAGACATCTACAACAAGCCCATTAATGAAATAGCACAATGCTGCATTACTGAAGTCTATTAGAAATCCACTGAAGTCCACTGTAAATTTTCTGTTGAGACACAAAGTCTTCAGTTGAGGATGAGGTCCAGTAGCATAATGACAAAAGGGTCACTTACATTTGTAATCATCATTTGGTATGATAACGCCCCAGAAAAATCAGCAAGCCCTTGTCTAGATTTTTGGGAGCTAACATGATTTATCAACTTTTTTTCTCAGTTCACTAAAATCAGATTAAGTTGAGGATAGGGGGTGACAGTGTTGGTCTTTTCCCATATTAGACTAAACTTTAACATACCACAGAAATAACTTACATCTTTTAACTAAATGGACATAAAAGAGATGATTTTAGGCAACTCTGCAGACTGATCATTAAAATCTAACCACAGATTTCATATCTATATTAGGGTACAAAAAACACTGCACCAGTTTTAAATGATGTGAGTGTTATTTTTCTTGACTATGATACAAAAAGCTTTCAACATGCCTGTAGATATGTTAGAAACTAATCACTATCCACACACAAAAGGTCACGAACCATCTAAATCATGCAACTTTATATGATCCAAAGCTTTTGTTATCTGTTCAACACTCAGTGATGTCATTGGGGAGCATCTTATCAAGTGAGTCAGCTGCTCAGGAAATAATATTTCATCTTAAACAATCTTTCAGAAAGGGGTGTCCTGCTCAGAAGTCCTGTTTGTTGAACTAATAAACTCATTACAGTGTTAGAAAGGAAAGTCTTACTGCTCGTTTTCCTTGTTTATATCTTCTTTAGGAAACATCTGTGAGCCATTCTGTTTTGTTTTATTTATTTATTTAGATTTCTGTAGATTCAAAGGTTGAAGGTTTAGGTAACCTCTTGTTCTTTAAAACCTCGGTAATTTGGGGTTTACTTGAGGCTACCAAAGCAATGCAGAAACTAACAATTGTTCATAGAAATGTGAATGGGAGGCGGGGGAGAAGGGAGGAATATTTTCTTCCCCAAAGGGACAGAACTCTTACTTGTTTACATGGTTTGACCAGAACAGAACTCTTCTTTGATGTTTGCTACTAATGTGACAGTGCTGGCATGCATATACCATGCCAGTCCTTTGGGGAAAAAAAACATGGCACCTGGCTGTTAAAAATCTGATAGTTTATTAGCAAGCATGACGTTTGTGAGTGAGCTTCACATTGTAATTTAAAACATCATCACAGACATAGATTAAGGCTTCAAACTTTTAAGACCCGCTGTGAAAGACTGGTATGGCTCGCCTAACTCTGCCACAAGGTGATAAGTATGCAGTGAATATTTTAGCCCTGAGCTGCCACTAATTAACACAACATTTCTTTACTCTAAAGATAAATATGTTTGGAAATGATAAATGTTTCAGAAAGAATGTTTGGCCATCAATTGTTCAAGTGTTAGTTAGCGTGCCTTGGCTGAGTTGATTCTGATTTTACACTGGTTTTATGGTGGTGAAAATCCACTAGCTACCAGGGAGTGACTCCTGATTTATACCATTGTAAATAAAATTAAAATCAGATTCTCTGAGTATAACACATATGTCCTTGACTCTGATACTGCTTTGTGGGCATTTTTAACTT
This sequence comes from Mauremys mutica, assembly GCF_020497125.1. Taxonomy (NCBI): domain Eukaryota; kingdom Metazoa; phylum Chordata; order Testudines; family Geoemydidae; genus Mauremys; species Mauremys mutica. The sequence goes on from NC_059073.1 coordinate 270,595,526, forward strand.
AAGATTCTATGAAATATCAGATCCTATAGCATTCAGATTATATGGAATGTCATCACTTGAAAAGTGTTACACTGCAGATTCATTTTGCCCAATCTACCACAGATGCGAGGCACTAGGAAAGGTGTCTGTGCTGAATGTAGCTCTGATTCTATTTTCTCTGTACAAGTTTTAAATAAAAGAAGCCTACCCTACTTTTCTGCTAGGTAGCAGGGTTGTGAGAGGATTGAAAAATCATGCAGAGGGAGGCACATACTCTGTGCTCTCTCTCCTGGAGATTTTCTATTTGTTCTTTGCTTGTTGTGTTCTTTAATTTCAGGCTATATCTATGCTGAAAATGCTACAGTGGCAGCACTGCAGGTGTGCTGCTGTAGCGCGTCAGTGTAGACACTACAGAAATAGGAGGGTTTCTCCTGTCGCTGTAATTAATCCACCTCCCCAAGAAGAGGTGGGTAGGTTGATGGAAGAATTATTCCGTTGACCTAGCACTGTCCAGGGCATAGGTCAGCATAGCTAGGTCTCTCAGGGAATGGATTTTTCACATCTCTGAATGACATATCTATGTGATGTAAGTTTCCAGTGTAGACCGACCCTAAATGAAAAGCACTTTAGTCCATGATGCTTAAAGCAGCAAAGCTCCTTCCTGTATGAAAATATTCAAAAACTAGGTTAATGTACAAGCAACTCATTTCAATTGTGAACTCCTGGAGGGGTGGAGCCATGCCCTTCCCTATGATAGTACAGCACCAAGTACTCTACTGCAGATGAGTAATAAGTTAAGTAGCCTGACAAGAGGACCACATAGTAGGAAGCTGTTTGCCAGGATACATCAGTCACACTTGTAAATTACTGTAGGTTTGCAGACAGCAGGAGGCAAGTCATTGTAAACCGGCTTGGTGTGCAGCACAGCCATTGTTGAGAGACACTGAAAACCATATGTAATCAAGCCAGTGAAGCAGATGTGGTTTTTTATCAAGGTGCCGATTGAATGGATTCCACTGTTTCAACTAAGAATCTGTCTGTATTTACCTGACATGTCAAATGATTATTATCCATGGTTCAGCATGATGTAATTTTATTATTTTTAGTCCGTTGTTGGTTTTTTTGTCAGAGATTTGTTTCTGTTTACATGATCAACCCAAAGCAAAGAAATAAATTTGAGTCATGCATTGCGGCATGTCCTATATAGGTCATATTCCCATATAGGTGAACTGTATATATTTGCAAGTCTATCACTAAGTCAATGTAAATTTATTTGTTATTAGTGACTTTGGGTTCAGATGAGCTCCATTCGGTGCAACATCTATGGGAGAGGAGAGAAATGTGTCTTTAAAGCACCATTGCACTTCTCAAAGTCTTGAGCTAATCATAGACTACTTCAGCCTCTGGCCCAATTTAAAGCAGACTCAGGGTACTTAGCTGTCAACCAGCAGTCAGGCCAGCCAGTGTGTAGCAGCCAGAGCCCCTATATTGGGAGCTGCAAGAGAGGGGGAAGCATACAGCTGTTCCAGTAGTTCTATATCATGACAAAGGATTTCCCTGTGGGCCAAATCTGGCTGGTTTATGACCCCTTTATTCCTCTGGGATAATAGAAAAAGAGATGGAGTGGAGCCATGAATTAATCTGTCTGCTTTTCCCCCTAACACATCTGAACCTCACAGCACATTCTATATAATATCATGAAACAACAGCAATAATACATGTTCTGTAGTATTGAAACATGGTGGGCAAGATCAGAATGGTTTTCTTTGTATTTGTCTAGGGCACTTGGCATGACACATTCCACTCAAATTTTGCTTTTTGTTTAATTTCTAGAAGTGCAGAGATGATGCCTAACCAATGTCTTCAGACGCCAGTCAGTGTTAAAAGCCTGAAGATGACGTACTGCCATGTCTCCTCAGTCTCATCAGATTGTGATCTAATCAGGACATAAATGCCATAGTGCTGGCTAGCGCTGGAGTAAAACTGTCTCATTAGTATCCCAGTCTCTACTTTCAAAAATGCTCAAAACCCAGTGGGTAAGTCCACAAAGATCAACAGTCAGTGCAGGAAGAATTATTTTTTCACAAAGACAATGGAGATTGATAAAATGCAGTTATAATGCTGGGTTTCTTGCATGATTTGTGCAAGTGTTCAGGATCTAATTCTGGGAGATGCAGTGCATCTCCTATACAGCTCTGAGCACCCTCAACTCACATTGGCTTTAATGGCACTTGAGGGGTCTTTGACGTCCTGCCAGAGCCAACATGACTTCAACTTTTAACATCTCATCCAAAACGCACATAAAGCTGACAATAAACCACACAGAACATCCAGGAAATTGCAAAGGACTTGTGGAGTATCTTGGAGTATGTCTTCACTAGCAAAATTAAAGCGCTGCCATGGCTTATGTGTTTGTGGCACCAGCGCTGGGAGAGAGCTCTCTTAGCACTGTAAAAAAACACCCGCATGAGGGGAGTAGCTCCCAGCGCTGGTGCACTTTCTGCACTGCCACTTTACAGCACTGAAACTTGCAGCACTCAGGGGGGGTGTTTTTTTCACACCCCGAATGAGAAAGTTGCAGCACTGTAAAGTGGCAGTGTAGACAAGGCCTTGGAAAAATGCAGGACTGAGATGACCTTACCAAAAGCCATACCGTTTTTCAAAGGAATCTCAAGTATTTCAATCCTAAGGCTAAGAGGTGAAATCCTGGCTTTCTTTCAGGCAATGGGAGTTTTGCGATTAAATGGCCCAGAATTTCACCCTAGACATCCAAGCTTTTGAGTTTATCCCATGTATACTGATTAGGGTGACCAGACAGCAAATGTGAAAAATCAGGATGGGGGCGGGGGGGTAATAGGAGCCTAGATAAGAAAAAGACCCCAAAATCGGGACTGTCCCTATAAAATCGGGACATCTGGTCACCCTAATACTGATTGAAGATGAGTGTAATGTGAGCCATTTCTTTTATATGCTGGGGAAGGCGAGAATAGCACAGGGGAGAATTGCTGCCTTTGTTGGAACATGCAGTGGATGACTACGGCCCCAAATGCTTAAGTTCATGAGCAGGGGCGGCTCCAGGCCCCAGCACGCCAAGCGTGTGCTTGGGGCGGCAAAGCACGGGGGATGCTCTGCCGGTCACCGTGAGGGTGGCAGGCAGGCTGCCTTCGGTGGTGTGCCTGTGGAGGGTCCACTGTTCCCGTGGCTTCGGCGGACCTCCCGCAGGCGCCCCGGGACCAGCGGACCCTCTGCAGGCAAGCCACCGTGCCTGGGGCTGCAAAATGCCTAGAGCCATCCCTGTTCATGAGTATCTTTACTCCAGGGCCGCCCGGAGGGGGGCAAGTGGGGCAATTTGCCCCGGGCCCCGGAGAGGCCCCCACGAGAGTTTTTCGGGGCCCCTGGAGCGAGGTCCTTCACTCGCTCCGGGGGCCCTGGAAAACTCTCGTGGGGCCCGGGCCCCCGGAGCTTCTTCTGCTCCGGGTCTTCGGCGGCAATTCGGCGGCGGGGGGGGTGTCCTTCTGCTCTGGGACCCGCCGCCGAAGTGCCCTGAAGACCCACAGTGGGGGGGTCCTTCTGCCCCGGGACCCGCCACCGAAGTGCCAGGTCTTTGGCGGCAATTCGGCGGCAGAGGCCCCCCCACCGCCGAAGACCCCGGGCCCCCTGAATCCTCTGGGCGGCCTTGCTTCACTCACATGTCAATGGGACTACTCACGTGCATATTACTGTTATTTATTTATTTCTATTATGACAGTGCTTAAGAGCCCTAGGTCATGGACCAGGACCCCACTGTGCTACGTGCTGTACAAACACAAAACAGAAAGATTGCCCGTGCTCCAAAGAACTTACAGTCTAAATAAGAGTTTACAATCTAAGCAAGATAAGCCTTTGTAGGATTCAGGCCTCTAAGTATACACCCTTTGGGGCAAAAATGATGCCTACATTTATATTTGCATAGCACCTAACGCACTGTGGGCACTAGTACAAACAGATAATAAACAACAACAACAATTACTCAACTTTCAAAGATTTTGTGGGGAAAAAAATCATCATATTGGTCATCTCCACTTCGTTCAGAAATCCCATTGGTGGATGAAAGAACTTTAAGAAGAAGGTGGGGGAGAAAATGGGTCCACGTTAACCCTACCTTAATCTTTTCTAGTACACAAGATCTTTATGTGTCTTAAAAGTTATTTCCTTGACTTTCCTTGCGTGTGTGTGTGTGTGAACATTTTTTTGATTTAGAGTTTAATGTTACAAATAAGGTAATTTAATGCTCATGAAGTCTACCCTACTTGATGACTAGAGATAAGAGAAAAATGTAAAAAAAAGTAAAAAATAATCCCTCTGAAATATAAGTAAAACCCAAACCACATATCAGTCCCATTATGTTTTGTGACCAGACTATTTTCATTTTTCATGGTCTCTTTTTTTATTTTCAGAATTGAAAATTTCAAACCAGAATTTCTGAGTTTCAAAATAATGAATTAAAAAAAAATCTGCTTTCAGAATTTGCTACTTTTGAAAATAATCCCATGGCATGACTAAGCTATTCAAGAAAAGGTCAGACAGTGTGAATACTAACAACAGAAAGAGAAAACAGAAATTTAAAAAAGATTTAGCAAAACAACCAATAAAACATATTTTTTCTGTTTTTCAGGGACAATTTTGAAAAATATAAATTTACAGTGTTCTGGTGAGATGCTGAGCACCAGAAGCCGCCACTGACTTTAACAGGACATGTGAGTGTGCTGTATCTCTGAATATCAGGCTAATAATACAGCATAAATACTACTAATAAAGTTATGACTGCGTGGGAAACAGTGGGTGTTATAGAAACCATTTTGCACCCTGACCTTGCAAACAGTTAAGCAAGTGCTTATCTTTAAGCAGATGAGTAGTCCCACTGCTTTAACATTTAGCATGTGAATAGTCCTGTTTACTTCAATGTGTCAATATGCCTAAATCTTTGCAGAATCGGAGCCTTCATTTTCAGCGAGCAACACCAAGTGCCTGCAATAAAATATTATTTTAGTTCTGCTGATATGAATCACTGGGGTTGCAAGTTTTCAACACAGAGATGAGGTGTACAAAAGCGAAAGCAGTTCGCATTTAAAGAAACAGCTGGAGCTCTAAACATTGGACTGTACATTAGCCCTGTTCAGTACTGAGCAGCATTAGTGCCCTTTTTATCACAGCTGTTTTCCTTATCATCGTATTGGTATAAACTCTTTCATTCTATGCTTCCTCCGTCATTCATCCTGTTGCTGTATCACTGCATGCCCTCCTTTCACATATCAGAAGTGTGTATTATGACAGATATTTCAGCCAGTGCAGCCATTAATCATTCTTCACTGCTGGCATTTCACCTTTGACTCATTGCTGTGGAACCTCCCCGGATACAAAGCTTACACTTTAACTTCAGCACTGACTAGAACCTGACAAACAGGTCATTACAATGACATACGTCATGGATAACCTCACTGGTGTCTGTGTGTACATTGCAGACATTACTAAACAGTATGTTGCTTCATTTATGATGATTCAGGTGATAGTCAATTTTGTTAGGTAACCGTTTTTTGAGGGGGGGTTTAGTATCTATTCACTCAGGGAGTAATCAATATTTTAAAAAAACCCTGTACATGGTATTCTGCACTACTGGTCTCAAATAATTCCTCTTATTGCAGTGTAACTATCAGCGAAGGGCCAAAGCGCCAAGTTTTTTATGTGGATTTCAAGTACCAGCTTTGTCAAGTCCTATGATTTTATCATGAGTCTTGCTATAATTAATGTTTTACGTATAGCCTCTGCTCCAGAGTCATGAGATTATGTGAGAACCTCTGCTCCGGAGTCATGAGATTCTCTGAGAATCTCCGTTTTCATTTAAAAAATAAAAGTAAGTGTCTAGCCCCCGTGGTTGTGAAGAAAGACTTTAATGATGAGCCTTAAAGGCTCAAAAACCAAAATGCAAATAAAAATAACCTCAAGGTATTTTTTTAATCTCATTATTTTGGGGGCCTGACTTCTGAGCTTTGAATGTTTGGGGTTGGCAACACTGCCATATATTGGGGTGTTTTCACCTGGGTGTTTGAGGTAGCCTCATTGCAAAAATATGAGCCATTTGCAAAATTCAGATCTAGACCTGTATTTAAGATTTCGAACACCCACAAAGTTCAAGGGCATTGGTTTGGGCCCAGCTCTAGTTACTGGAGTATTTGTGTACGGTTTTATATAGTTTCTGGCCTTTTAAAAATCCATAGACTCAGTGAATGGAGAAAATACGTATATGCTGGCCTGTGCCTCATGGGTGCAGCATGTGGTCAAGAGGCAAGTGTAGCGCTACACACCATCAGAGGGAGTTCTCTGAGACGTTGTGGAGTTCGTGGGGCAAAGAGATCAGGTAACTACTGCTACTTGTTTACTACATGACTGGGTAGCTCTGCTGGCTGGTGTGCACAGGGGGAATAGAGCCCCGGCCCTTCCACCACCCACCCCACCCTCAGGGGAGTAGGAAGGGATTGGAATTCTGCCAAACCCTTATATGGCCCCCACAAGTGGGAGAGTAGTTTCCCTTTGCTCTCTCTCTCTCACACAGATTGCACACCCACGGAAGAGTCAGATAACTCTTATCCTCAGTGTTTTCCTGAAGGTTGGCAAAATCACTGCCAATAACTTCTCATATTGTTATTACCAAACGATGTGCACACTTCACTGGAACTCAACAGCTAACAACAATACTGGCACCTACCAATATTGCCCAGGTTCCTTCACTTTTGAGCATTTTTTGTTTCTGCTGTTCTTTCCACTAGTGCTGCCAAAATTGTTTAGCCCTCCCTCTCAACACATTTCCTTAAAGAGCTCTGAACAAGAGTCGTTTTCCCAAATGCCTTTTGTTTGCATTCTAGTTAAAGCAACAGTTATAGAGCAAACTGCAGTCTAAATCTGCAGAGAAAGAGGCTACCTCTGTCTCACAGCCCTGGTGAGGCACATTTTTCAGGTCTGAGAACACCCCAGAGAACTTTGAACACATCTACTAACTTCAAAGCAAGGTAATATCTTCTCAATGACATCATTCCTCCTTGGAACTGAGAACTCACTGTTCTCTGAAATAGAGTCAGGAGAGTTTATGTGCCAAAGGTCTTATACTGCAGTTTCACCCAGGTGTGCTCGGATTTTTAAACCATCCCTGGCTGACCTGCTGCATAGAGTATAATTTGCTAGTGATAAAATTCTTCCCTTTCTACACATCAGTACCCAAGGGTTACTCATGTCAAATTGGAAGACTTATTTTAAGATGGTTCTAAGAGGCTGGTATTTGTGTCAAAATTAAATGTTGCCTATTAAAAATGCTTTTCAAAATGATTTTTAATACTCAGTTGAAATGTAGGGCTCAATTATATTTTCAGATGTACTCAAGGGGGAATCACTGTGTATAAAGAAAATTGCCCTTAGCAAAATATTCAAGGTATGCAGCAGTATAACCTTGTAAGAAGTGAACCTTTAGATGGCAATGACAGCCTGGATATTTGATATATAATTCTGAAGACAGAGAGGATCTGCAGCAATTATAATGCCATTCCAAACATACAGCCTGGAAAACTACCTATGCAAGTTACAGCCAACATTTGTTTGTATATAAGCAAACACCAGTAATTTTCCATTCCTGAAAGAATGGAATAATACATAACGGCTGCCATGCACAGTTGAATTTCTGACAGTGATCTCAACAGCTACTTACAAACCAACCTAAGCATTTACAACTTTTTAATTACAGAAACCCAGAGACTTGCAACACATCTTGCTTTCATGGCCTAAACAGTATAATCAGTGACTTTATCCAGGACTGCACGATAATGTTCCTGTTCGCTGGGGAATAGAGCATAGTGATTTTTACACAGTGGCACCATCATGTTTTAATCCTGCATACTCCACAAATATCAGCCTAGGTCTTCTGCTTTTTTTATGCCAAGCAGAAAAAAGAAAGGAAGGAAAATAAATTTGTTTAAAAATGCAGACAGAAGAAAAATTCCAATAGCATTTTATTCCATAAGTAATGCCATTAAAGTTGTTTGGGTTCCACACAAACAGAGGGACTGGGATATAGGAGACTGAGACATCAATTAGGTGACTATGGGATGCAATTAGTGAAAATGATTCTGAGAGAATGAGACTGAACACAGTCAATATATACATCAAAGGTAAATCCAGAGTCAAGAGGAAGTGCTAGTTTTGATTTCTCAGAAAACAATATTATCTGCTTATATGTTGCCATTTAACTAAACGATCTGAGTGTGCTTTTCAAGGTATTATGCCCATTTCCCAGAAGGGATAATAAATGCACAGAGAAGTTATAGCCTTCATTTTCAACTATCAACTTATTTTAAGTGCATAATTTGAGACACTTGGGGCCTAGTTTTCAGAGGTGTTGAGCACTCCACAACTCCAGTTGAAGTCCATTGGAATTCTGGGTACTCATACCTCTGCAAATTATAAAGGATTGTTGAAACATGTCCTTTACCCTTCAGTGCTTTCTCCAGTGTATGCTGAAGGAAATAGTCTTCCATGGGCAGGGGACAGACAAGATGCCCTAATAGAAAGACAAGGTAAGTGAGGTAATATCTTTTATTGGACCAAGGGTGTTGGTGAGAGAGACAAGCTTTCAAGCCACACAGAGCTGGGAAATCCCAGCATCACAGCAAAATGCAGGGTGGAACAGATTATTTAGCACAAGCAGTTAGCACATATTGTAAGGGACCATTCAAAGTAGCGTGGCCCATTAACACCTCTGAAGTCATAGGACAAAAAGAGGAGATTAGTGGGCTACAGAGTGTTGTAATAAACCATAACTCCTGTCTCTGTTCAGTTCATGATTTTTGGTGTCTTGCAGAGTAATGGATTTAAGCTCCCAGGCTCGTCTTTTGAAAGTGTTGTGCAGGTTTCCTTTGAGGATGAGCACTGATAGGTCCAATATAGAGAAATAGGTATTCTCCATACCTTATTTCTGAGAATAAAATACAACTGAAAGTAAGGTTCCAAGCTCCACCGCAGAGAGCTCTGATGATATTAGTACAGTCTGATGTGTGCAGAATCCCTTGCTGGAATTATAACATTATTATTCAGAGTTTGGGGAATATTAAAAAATCAGAGTTTATAATACATGTCCAACCCGATATAACGCGACCCGATATAACACGAATTCGGATATAATGTGGTAAAGCAGTGCTCTGGGCGGGAGGGGGGGAGGGGCTGTGCGCTCCGGCAGATCAAAGCAAGTGTGATATAACGCGGTTTCACCTATAACGGGGTAAGATTTTTTTGGCTCCCAAGGACAGCATTATATCGGGGTAGAGGTGTACCAGCAATAAATTAGAAATACATTGACCACTAATGCTTTTTGATACAAAGATGTTTACAAATTTAGTACAGTATATTTTTCAACATTAACTTTCTAGCAACATGCACAAATAAAGCCATACACATGTCAGCAAACTGTATGTTAGCTAGAAAAGTTTAGCTGATGACAGTCTTGTTATTGTAACAGGAAATGACTCAGCCCTGGCAACAAGAGATCAGATATTTTATTCAGTAGCATTAGGTCACTTCTTCTTTTTTTTTTCCCCCTCCCTAACCAACCAACTGTTTCACAAGGCAACTGGTTTTGTTTGAAAATAAATATCCATTTTTTAAATCTATTTCAGGGAGGGGGAAAGTTACACATTTACAGTTGAGAATAATCACTTGGTTTAATCCACAACATCTGGAAATCTCTTGTCCCTTTAACTCGGCTCTTTGTACTTCAGCCTTGCAAAATTCCACTCCCTCAGGCAAGAATTCTCCTCCGCTGGTGAGGAAAGTATGAGTTTATTTCATTATCATCATCATGTTACTGAGGATGAGAGAGTAGATTTTGTGCCTGGACTGGATAACTTTCCAAGACAATTCTGCAAGGCTGATGTCATTAGTAAAGCTAAACTAGAACTACTTCATATAGGCATTACAGCTGAATCAAATATGTGCTTCATTACAATACATTACATGATTTTGCATCAGTTATTTATAAATAGTATATGATCTTTTATTGGTTCTCTTAAAACCCAGGCACAATTCATTCTAAAATTTGAAATTCAACAGTACATTGTGCATTTTTTCTTGTAAACACATAGACTTTTGCTTATTTCATATACATTTTACATTATATATATATATACACACACACACACACACAACTAAATGCAGAGAGTAAACAAGGTGCTAAAAGGAGCAGTATTACTCATTTTTGCTTCAAACAGCTTTCAGTATAGGTAAAAGTTGTGCAAACGGTACACCGAAAGGAACTCATTGTTCAAGTTAATTTAAAGCTCTACTTCTAGTGACAAACACATCCCCAGCTGCAGCACCCATAAAAAAGAACAGGATTTAATCATTTTCTGAACATGTTCCTGGTTCAGTTCTCAGAAGTTGTCAGTTTTGTAAATAACAAGGAAACTTAATGCTCCATATCATCACAATGACTCAAATATACCCTGCATATGTATATATAAATAACATATCTTGTCTGGAAGGGAGAGAAAGAAAGTTGCTGGTGGTATCTTTGAAAGCTTTGTAGCAACTGAGTTTATCAGTTGCCTCCATGCTGTGCAAAGCCTAAATTTAGGTATTAAAAATAATCATAATAATAATAATACTCCAGACAACATCCTGCATTGGCCATTGCAAGAACGTGGCCTCCAGCAGTCTTCTCTGGCACCGGAACAAATTATTTTTGCAAATGTGTGAAAAGTACAACTTCTTTGAAAAACCGCTGCAGTGAATATGAATTTACAATTCAGCATTAAATGAAATATATCCTGAGAAACCTCAGTGCCCTACATTATTTTCATCATACTTGTGACACAAGCAGTATTTTATAATTCCAGCTCACTAAAACAGTAGATGACATAAATTTGCTGTTAAAGCAGCGTGGTTTTCTGTGCTCTGTCATATAGCATTTTACCCTTAAGCAGGGAGAAAAAATAGCAAGCTATCTTGTTCTTCCATCTGCCAAAAACTACTTAACTTGGGGTAGTGCTTCTGTGATTTCAAATTGCAGAAGCTTAAATAACTTCAGTGTTATACCTATTAAATATATTGACAATCTTACCTTAACATTTTCACAGTACAATGGCATGTTATTTTAGAAATGCATTTCTGCCATAATGTTCCAGGGTTTAACTGCTAACAAGGAGTGTATTTCAGCAAGTTAACTATGTAAAACATTGTTACATGTAACATTATTTTAACCATGTAGCAGCCTTTAGGTGCTGGGCAGAGGCTTGGTATTTATTCACTCCCTAACATTATACCTTAAAATCCTTCTTGCACCTTTGTCCAGCAATATGTAGCCATTAACCACAATATCTTCACCATGTCTTTATCAATCTTGCCAACTCTTGCAATTTTATCTCATGGATCACAATGTTTCATCCTCTTGCTAGAGCCCCAGCTTCTGGAATCAGGTTACCACCTGAGCTTCTCTACACTTACAGGGGTGAGCAACACATGGCGATTGATGCATCAGCAGTCGATTTAGTGGGTCTAGTGAAGACCCATTACATCGACTACAGATCGCTCTCCTGTCAACTCCTATACTCAGTAGGGGAGTCGACGGGAGAATGTCTCCCATCTACATAGATAGTGTGGACCCCATGGTAAGTAGATCTAAGTACATCAACTTCAGATATGTTATTCACATAACTGAAGTTGCATAACTGAGATCGATCTCTCCCCGTAGTGTAGACAAGGCCTAAGCTTTCTCTTTTTTTCTTAAAGTAAGTTCAAAGCCCTCATATCTGCAGATAAAAGCTTGAAAGTGTGAACCTTAAATGTTCCAACACCAGAAGGCAAATAAAAAGAACCCAGAATTTATTATTTTCTAAATCTCAGGATTTTTAAGCCAATTTCATTAGTTGCTAAGGCTTGATTCAAAATTTTTGAATGTTTGGGTTTTACAATGCTGCCTCATACAAAGCATACTAACATTTACACTCTAACTGTAGTTAAACAGTTTGTCATTACAAATTCTCCAATCTCACACCTGCTTTTCAAAAGCAAGTGCAAATTTTAGTGGGCTTCTCTCATATCTGAAGCCCGAAACTAGTAGCTGCCATATTAAGTTTCAACACTGATGTACTGTTCCCTTTTGAAGCAGAGAGCATACACCTTTCCAGAGGGCACATTTAACACATTCAGTCAGAAGTAGCAATTGGCAGGAACAGATAAACCTTAGCCTCCCGAGTGCTCTGTACAACTCTAATCCTCATCTCAGGGACAGACTGACCCAGAACGTTTGGGAAATAGAAAACCTGTTGGTTTGTCAGGTAATGGCTTGATTTTTTGTGTCTTTAGGGATCGGTGATCATTGTGTGTTATGGTAGTTTGAGAACAACGAATCACAGTAGAAACCAATGCTATACAACATTTGGAAAACTGGGCAGCCTATACAGTTCACATTTTTATACATGCACAATATTCTTTCCAGCAGTGTACATTTGTGACATGGGGGCTATGCACTTCAGCTGTACTGAAAGAGACTCTCAATTTTTACAATTAATCTCTGAGAACTCAATTTGCCCATTTAAAAATTATTTTTTTATAAAATGCAAAACTTGTGATAAGATAGGAGTATCTAGGCTATATTTTTAAATGAAAAGAAATATGGGTCTATTAAAGAAAACTTGCTGATGATATTTTGCTTGAACATATATTGCAGAGTATACAACAGGGAGAAAAAACAACGATAGCAACCACACAGAAAAAGGAAACCGAAGTTGCACTGGACACAGGATCTCTATGGAACTAACCAAAGAAACAGAAATGGTGGCTAGGAATTTTTTTTTCATAGTTTGCCTCTTCATCCGCCAAACTCATTCTAAAAATGGACAAAGCTGCTGTGTCTGCAGAAGAAGCTGGCAAGAAAGAGAGCATAAGAAAACCATACCACTGATCCAAATGAACAGGGAGTGTGTGCTGGACTGAGATTATACCCTAACTGGCTGTAGACAACTGGTGCTTTTCCAAAAAGTACTCATTACACCTAGAAGCATTTAAAAGTCCCATTGAATGTGAATACAGCCTGTAACTTATTTAAATTGCATGTTTACTGCACCAGATATTTTACCAAGAAGGCAAGCTCTTTATCTAATCATTTGCACAATCAAGTAATGATGTCTTTTGTTTTCTCTGATAATTTCTAGAAGACCCTCCACAGACCTCAAATACTATATAGGCCCTGCAGGCACGTTGCACTGGGATGAATTTCATCTTTTTTTAAACATCTGGTTGTTCTTTGACTTATCAGTATTGAGCAGAGTTGGGTGGGAATCTATTTTCCATCTCATGAGAATTTTCAAGAAGTGAAAATGTTTCCCAGCCCGAATAGGGACAAAAAGTTGAAATCTCGAAAATGTACACAAACTGAAAATAAAAAAAATAAAAAAATCCAATCAGATTGGGTCATCTGCCATTTTTTTCAATAATTTCAAAACATTTTGTTTTGATTTCATTTTTTTTTTACTTTTTTATATACAATAAATTAGCTTACATTTCAAAATGGAAAGTTTTGACCCAAGAAACAGAGCATTTTAATTTAGAAAGTGTCCAAATAGGACATTTCAACAATTTCAAAAAAAAAATTTTAATTTCAAAAATGGGAAATTTGTTGAAACTGATCCTATCCTGTGAATAGTCTTGGTTTTGACAAATCAACATTTTCTAGTGAAAAAATTCCAACCAGCATTGGTCTTGAGTCCTAGCCAACCACAATCTTGCATTCACCAAGGCCCATGGCCAAATATGGCCTGATCCAATGCCCATTCAGGCAGCCTTCTATTGACTTCAATGGGAGTTTTAAGGATTAGTAAAGGCATCTATGCAGCACCCTCAATGCAGGTACCTGTGTGAGTTGCATAATGTGTCCCAGAAGAACTGGGCAAATTAAAAAGAGAGAAGCACATGCATACTAAGTGTAACCCTTGAAAGGGTTTCCTCTTCAAGGGTTACATTTAGTAACTCTGAGTTTATGCCTTGTGCTTAACCCAAGGTCAGGGGAGAGGCCAGAAGACACTGATGCAGAGCAGCTATTTTGCAGGGTAAGGGCTGTAGCTGGACAAACTCTGACAAAAAGGGTCTGTGGGATTCTTACAGAGTCCACAGGGGCAGAAGGGAACAATTCAGACTGAGTCCAGAAAGTCTCAGAGTCGCCCAGAGGGGGGGGGGCAAGTGAGGCAATTTGCCCCGGGCCCCACAGAGGCCCCCACGAGAATATAGTATTCTATAATATTGCAACTTTTTTTTTATGGAAGGGGCCCCCGAAATTGCTTTGCCCCAGGCCTCCTGAATCCTCTGGGTGGCCCTGGAAAGGCTCTGAGGGAGATTTTGGCTGAGTCCAGAAGGGGCCTGAAAAACACTAACAGGAAGGGTCTGAGAGACACTCTCTGACTGAGTCCTCAGAGCTGACTGGGAGCCTCAGGCCTGTGTGTTTAAGAGGGTCATGTTGAGCGTAGCTATGGGACTGGGTCTGAGGGGCACAGTCGGTAAGTCTACATTGCAACGGAGACCATGCTTCCCAGCCCGGCTACTCAGACATGCACTAGCATCTTGGGAGGCACACTCCCAGCTACACTGTAGATATACCCACTCAGACTGAGTCCAGACAGCTGACTAGGCATCTCAAGCCTGTGTACTTAGGAGGGCCATGTTGTGGGTTAGCTATGGGATTGAACTTGGATGATTTTAGGTTATATTCATGAACTATATGTAACCATTATTTAAAAAATATATATTTGCAGTCTGGCCAACTAATCCCTGTCTTGCCTTGATTACTGATGTGAATTAATTTTGATTCATAATTAAGTGCTGCATATCCCGGATGAGGTAACTAGCTCTTCCACACCTAGCTGTGAGCAAAAGAGACTTCAATTCTTTGTCAAGGGGAGCAGCGCTTAGAGAGAGGACTCCCAAAGGTATAAAGTCCAAGGTGATATATCAGTTAAGTGCCCTTCCTTGGGTTCTGAAAAATAAATACTAAGGCCAAAACTTAGGTACACAAAGCAGAAATCAGTGGGAGATGTGGGAGTTCAGCACCTATGAAAATCATGCAACTTAGGTAGGCACCTATATATGGATTTAGATCCTGTTGATTCTATAGCCAGGTGGAAGTTTTAGAGGAATAGGAGATTCCAATCTCATTTTTGATTCCTCATATACAGTTCATTAACGCTTTTGTATTCACATTACTGAAAAGCCTTCTCTCTGGGTAGGTCATTTTGGTCAAAACTTATTTACTTTTTTCTCTTTTAAGTGAATCTTGTGATTGGGAAATGAGGCAAAATAGGCAGACCTGAAGTCCTTTATTTATCCACAGAACATTTACAGTACGGACACAGCAGTTCAATATGCCCTGTATTGTAGCACCAATATGCTTCAGTTCTGACCACCTCAATAGAAAGATGTTAGTTTATTTTTCATGTCCCTTTAACCCTTGCGGTCTCCTGAGATTCCCAAGATGGGTTTCAGATAGAGTGGAGGTTCTGTGATATGGACTCCTAGCCAGTATAAGCTGGACTGAGATCACCAATTCATTCCGGACAGTCCACCAAAAAGACATCAGATATTAGCAACTTTCAGTCACTGCCATATGGGGCTGGATTATAGAACAGGCACTAGGAGCTTCTGTTTTGAACCCATTCATTCCTTATTCTGCACTTTATACACATTTTCTATCAGAGCAATAATTACAAAGAAAGGGCAATAACCTTGTACATCTTTTAATGACAATGATGTGCTTCCACCACTGGAGAGAGAGAGAGAGAGAAGAAACTCCACACTATATCACTTTAGGAACCGTGGAATTTACATTATGATTCAGTAATAAATACTCTCGCTACTAATGGCATTGCAACAGAGGATTCTGAATTATTTGCAGAAGTGAAACTAGACAACCTTTCGGGCCATTTATCAGTATATTATGGAAAGTGAAACAACAATACAGATTGAACAAAGAAAGTGAATCTGCACTCAGAAACTTTAACTAAATAAATGATGAATGAAAAGGAAACCAGCTCAGACTGTTGGGTTCTTGACAAATCTTGGAAAAGTTCTTAAGACCCATTTCCTAGGTTATTTATAATTGTTTGAATCTCACTTGGTTTATGAATATGGTAAGGGCCAGATTAATGCTCCTACAATAGCAGTTTCATGGCTCGAGATCATGATATTTACCTGAGCTATGATGCCAGGGGGTATAGGACAGGTGCTGCCACAACGCCATTGAGGATGCAGAACAGTGTCCTCTGCCATACCAGTGCCCCCACTATAAAAGCAATTCCTGACAAAGAGGCTCTGCTATGTCATTTGAAAAGATGAAGTATCCACTCCCACAATGTAGCCTTCCAGACACTTTCTGGTGTGTTGGAGGTGGGACTGATGCCAGTCACGTCCCCACTGGGGTGTTCAGCATTGCCAAGCAGCGCTGCTTTCTGTACGTAGTTATTGTAGGCAGCCAAATTATGGCTGCCATTGGTGAAGAGGTACTGGAATGAGGGATATGGTCCCTGTCTCCTCTCTGCCATATGCTGGAGAAATGCGAGGGTAATGATAATTTGGCCCTAAATCTTTGAGAGTGATGAGATTAAGAACTGTGCTAACAACACTAGTCAAGTGGTCATTTACAAGAGGCAAGAATCAATTGAATATACCCTATTGAAAGTCCAAATTATGTCTGCTGTGTAACTTAGAAAGTGAACATAGGTCGATTAGCACAGCAGTTCTCAACAAGGAGTCCGAGGCCCCCTTAGGGGCCGTGAGCAGGTTTCAGGGGGTCCGCCAAGCAGGGCCTGCATTAGACTCACTGGGGTCCAGGGCAGAAAGCCGAAGCCCCGCCGCCCCAAATCCCGCCACTGGGGCTGAAGCCTGAGCACCTTAGCTTCACTGGGCTCCCTGTGGTGTGGAGCCCCAGACAATTGCCCTGCTTGCTACCCTCCCCCCCAAAGCTGGCCCTGGCTTTTATATGCAGAAAAACAATTGTTGTAGCACAGATGGACCGTGGAGTTTTTATAGCATGTTGGGGAGAGGCAGGGGCTCAGAAAGAAAAAGG
Organism: Mauremys mutica; assembly: GCF_020497125.1. Lineage (NCBI taxonomy): Eukaryota > Metazoa > Chordata > Testudines > Geoemydidae > Mauremys > Mauremys mutica. Next base: position 270,612,630 of record NC_059073.1, read on the forward strand.
TTTAGAACTCCCGAATTAGCAGTTTTTCAATTGTCCTTTAATCCATTTACATTAAAAAGTGATTGTTTAAAAGATCTGACAGAACCAGAAAATTATTTTCTTTGATACCTAAGCTTAACACCGTGGTTATCAAGAAGGAGGATAGATCCTAATGTTAAAATAAGCATCTTGTGGTGGTTTTTCATTACGCAGAGAGTAAACCACTCTTAACCATATGAGTTGAGCATGGGCAGACCCTTGCATCTGCTTAGAGCCACAGTGACTTAAACAGGGATCTGTATATGTGACAGCAGCAGGACTGGAGCCTTATGTTCTTTCGGTCTGATCCAAGGCCCACTGAAGTCTGAAAAGACTCCCATCTTCTTCAGTGGGTGTAGGATGGAGTTCCTTGGCATTATTTTTTAAAAACTCCTAAATAAAACAAACTGTGTAAAATCCCATGGAGGTAAGTAAGTACACTGGGTATATTCATTATTGCCAACCCCAAATGCTCAAAAATCATGAGTTTGACTTAAAAATCATGACATTTAATAAAGAACTATAATAAATGTCGGGGTTCTTTTTATTTGTCTTCTGGCTTTAAGTCTTTAGGGTACACTTAGGGCTTGGCTACACTTACAAATTTGCAGCGCTGCAGCAGGGTGTGAAAACACACCCTCTGCAGCGCTGCAAATTGCGGCGCTACAAAGCGCCAGTGTAGTCAAAGCCCCAGCGCTGGGAGGTGGAGTACGGACAGCGCTGGGAGAGCTCTCTCCCAGCGCTGGCGCTTTGATTACACTTAGCGCTTCAAAGCGCTGCCGCGGCAGCGCTTTGAAATGCAAGTGTAGCCAAAGCCTTAGTTTCAGGTTTTTCTCCACCCTCAAGAGGACTAGAAACCTACATTGTTGTGGGTTTTTGTTTTTGATTGTTTAACGAAAGCTAAAATTCTCACCTAATCACATGCCTCCAGGACCCAGGGCTTCAAGAAAACCACACCATATTGCAATTTTTGTGATGAAATCATGAGAGTTGGCAACATTGCGGATTAGTGTCAGGGTGCGCTTAGGTGCTTGTAGAATTTTTTTGTGGGTCTTCTGAATAAGTATGTTTTATAAATAATTAAATAAATATGTAAAATGAGCGAATGTTACCACCATATGTGAAGGTTTTTTCAGATAGTGATGGTTGAGATAAGAATACATCCATTGAGATTACTATGAAAGTGTAGGAAATATCATGTGTGATGTATTCACTCAACTCTATGCCACATTTGAGGCAGCTGTGTAGGAGAATGGATGTCAGTATGAGATTGAAACATGAATAAGGAGTATCTGGAGGGGTCTCACGCCTGAGAAAATTAAGGTAATGCTGGTAGGATGTCAGAAGCAACCAGATGACATAGCAAGGACCCTGATCATGGGGAATGTCTGCTTTTTGACACCCAGATTCGCTGCTTGGGGGTCCTATTAGATCATGAGCTGCTCTTGGATGATCACGTAGCAGATGTGGCCAAGAGAGGTTTTTTTCATCTGTGCATGGTGAGGCACCTGCAACCATTAATCTCAGATGTGGATCTTGTTACAGCTACCCAGCCCTTTGAAGCTTCAAGACTAAGCTACTGTGACAGTGCACTCTACTTGGAGCTACACTGTGGACCGTTCAGAAGCAAAAGCTAGTGCAGAATGCTGCTGCCTGATTATTAAGCAGGGTTTCATGAAGGGAACACATGACACTAGTACTCCACGATCTGTAAGGACTCTCTACTTACTGCTGGTGCAAGTGCATGGTATTATTTTCAGTGGTGGAGGTGGCCGCTATTAAAGAGACCCTGTCTCACCTGTGTGTGATACTGCTGTAGTTATAACTCACACAAGTGCTCAAACTAGTGCTATCTTATTTTAAACTAGAGGAAGCTGACGGCAGGACATTGTCCGTGAGGGGTGCTTCACATTGACCTCCTAGCACGCTACAAGGCCCAGCTTGTGTCTTAGGCATTTGATAAACGGGAAGGTTAAAGGTGGCTGGGTGAAGTGATATTTTACTTGGGCAATTATTATTTCTATTGTTGATTTGCAAAGTCCCAAATGAGGCATTTATTTGCAATTATTTGTATTTAGGAATTTTCTATTTTTGTCTCATTTTAAGCCATGTAACAGCCCCTATAGCATTGTCTGCTACTGTGTAAATCTCAGGGGAAAAAAGACAAACAAATGATGCATTGCGGGCAGGGCAATGACCTTATTTTAATCACTTGTATATAAACACCATTAGTTTACTGATCTCTGAGAACATGTAATCATGCACTCTCTTGCTGCACATTCCCATTTTATCCAGACAATTCCTTGCAATACCTTTTAAATATGTAGATAGTGTTAAGATCCTGCTATGAAAAATAATTATTTCCTCCAAGTTTCTTAGGTGCATGTATTTCCTGGGATCTATCTTGTGGTTAAGATACTGGACTGGGACTTAGGAGTTCAGGGTTCAGTTCCAAGCTCAGCCATTGACCACCTAGGTGACCTTGAGAAAGTAACTTAATTTCTTGGTGTTTCAGATCTCCATCCATAACATGAGGATAATAGTATTTCCTTTTTCCTGCCTTTTGTCTGTTTTGTCCATTTAGAATGCAAGACTTGTCAGGGAAGGGAGTGTCTGGTAACATACTTTTACAGTGCCTAACACAATGGCCTTCCCTGTCAGTTGAGGGCTCTAGGTCTAGATTCTCTGTCATAAAAACTAAATATTAAAAACTAGCCACTGAATATACTTAGGGAAACATTTATAAAACTGAGACATGCATAATAATTATTAATATTTTGGACCTTGAAATAATTAGCTGCAGGAATACACCCTACAGGGCCCACTTAGCTCTAACTAATGTCATGTTTAACATAATCTTTTTGGGTCAGGGGCTGTTGTTTATTATATGTTCATACAGCACCTAGCACAATGGGGCCCAACGTGGTTGCGGCTTATACATGCTAACATAATATAAACATTCAGCAAGCACTTAGCTCCACTGGAACTACTCACAAATCAAGTTACTTGCATGTGTAATGAGTGTTTGCAGGGCTTGTGGTTAGTCTTTTTCATATGTGAAATGTTTTGGATCAGATAACTTCCACAGTAATTTTGATAGATTCTGGCTTCAGGCGGAGAATACACAGGAAGTGTAGACAAACTCTTCAAACAAAGATCCCGTTTTCCTGAATATATCCCTAATAAAAAAAAATGTACCAAAAATACAGACAGAGCTACAGCATATAGGCAGAATTATCTCTAAACAGCGTGTTCTTTCCCAATAGCCATCAGCAATCTTTCAGAACAGAAGTGTGATTTAGTCACTATATATTAAATCAGATGATACTAGAAAAACATCAGCTGGTTAAAGATTTTTTTTTCTGAATTTAAAGCAACAAGGAAATGCATTTATGCTTCAAATAATCTAATTTTCTATTTCCATCATGCTTCTCAATCCATGATTTCTAAATTAAGGCCAAGTGACATTAAAACATATTTCCACAGAATCATTTTCATAAGCCCAGAGAGAAAAGGATAGATTTAGGTTTTTATATATGAATATTAAATTAATTGTTTCCTCTTGAAATAATCACTTGCCTGGTGTATTTCCTCCAGTGTTTACTCTCAACAAACACTCACTTAAAATGCAGTGAATTTCCACCTGTCAAAAACCATCTAGAAATTGTTTCTTCTAACAATGAAGGTGAGGGCGGGAAGCATATACCCAGTGGAGGCTGGTGACAGCTGAAAGTGGGTAGGCAAAACTGACATGTGAAGTTACTGTACACTCACAGCCAATTTACAGCAGCAGGTGAAGATCATATAGCATCTAACTCAAAAGAAGGTAGGCAACGCTTTCCTAAGGATCCTCTAAGGAACCCATGCCCTTCCGAGAAATTACCTACAGGGAAAAGGACACAGCTTTAAGAAGGCTCATGAAATTGCCAGCTAGGAAATGAAAAATAAATAAATAAAGGCTCCATAAGGCTGTAGATTCAAATGAAGAGGGTTAGTAATCTGGTTGCATTCAAAAGCCAGTCAAGATGGTTTTATGATTAAGGCACTCGACTAGGAGTCAGGAGATTTGTGTTCATTTCTTGCCTGTGCGACTTTGAGCCAGTCACTTGATATTTCTATGCCTCAATTCCCCATCTCTATAATGAGGATAATACCCCCCCCACACACACACACACACCTTCTGCAGAATGTAAGGAAGGGGAAGGAACTGTCTCTTGGTATGTGTTGGTACAGTGTCTAGCACAATGGGGACTCAAGGTCAGTTGAGGACTCTAAGTGCTACTGTAATAGAAATAAATAATAATACCAGACACTATATATATTTAGGGAAGCATCCATCTCTCTCATGTATTTATGAAGATTAGAAGTGCATCATAATAGCAATAATTAATACATTAATTGGGACCTTAATCTCAGTTGGGGAATCTAGGTGCTACCATAACACAAATAATAATATTTTACTCATAGAAACCATGCAGTGGGCATTTTACCTGTCAATCCAGAATAATTCCACCACATCACTCCCTTTCTATTTCTTTTTTCCCTCTTGAGCTTTTGAAGCAAACGGAGTTGCTCTGCATTTACACCAGTGTAAATGAGATCAGAAGTATCTACTTTTTAATGTCAACTGTGTTTGTTCCTTATAGCCCAAAGAAGGGAATGTTACTAAAAGGACACATTTTATTTTACATCTACATTAGAATTTGTATTCAATTTTGCAGCTTTTGTTGAGAGGGGAAAAACCAGAGCTGCCGCACACTTTGCATAATGAGGAGAGAAGCAGCCAGAATGCTTTGTGGTGTGCTGTGATGCAAAAGCCACATGCAAAGTTGTGAGGACAAGGAAGGCCATCTCATACCTTGTGAATAGCAAGGATCTCTATTGCTGCAGCAGCAGTTTTTTAACCTGTTATAAAAAGGTGTATTGCGTCACAAGGAATTTACTCATGAAAAAAATTACAATCCTCATCTTGAGGGGTCATAGTCATAGATATTAGAGTTGTAAAATATCTCTTGGGTCACGTAGTTCATCCCCAGTGTATAACTATGTGACTCTAATCAGAGATGTCCACACAGTCTTCATTGCTTCCCTGTCTAGTCTTGCCTTGACTACTTTCCAGTGACGGCAATTTCACAATCACCCCAAGCAAATAATTCCATTGTGTAATTGGCGTCACTGGCATGAAATATTTCTTTACATTCTTCTTTTGGTGATCCAGGCTATGGTCTAACTCGACAAGCTTTCACTGAGCCTCCCTTGGACAGGCGCAAGCAACTATTGAGACAGTCCAGGTGTCCTCAGTTCTCAGTAGCCTTCCGGTCTCACACTGCTTAGGAAAACAATCAACCTGACTTCTGGCTCCCTCCCTCACTGGTTGCAGAATTTTCCTGTATTTCCATTCTCAGTTTAGTGGTGTATTAACCAGGGGGCATTAATAGTAGCTTGCAAAGGCATATGGGAAAAAGCAGCTGCACTAAAATTTAATAAATACTCCGTATGGGGGTAGAGCCAGTGCAACTCAGGGTCTCCAGTTCCCTCTGTCTGTCAGGCCAAACTTTTTAACCCTAATTTTGCAGTGGTTCCAAACTCTTCTGAAAGCAGTCTGAGAGGTCTGTATTATTGAAGCATCAGTGTCCTGGCATCAGGATGATTCCAGCTGCATACATTCTATATTTCTTTAGGGAATGTTCACTTATCTTGAGGCTAATGTCTCCTCTAAAGGTGATTTGCAAAGAAAGTTTGCTTTCTTTTCTTTTTTAAACTCATTGCTGTATCCAAAAAACTGAAAGTCTCCCCTGACCCATTGCCACTGGAAACTATTTTCACATTAGAAATGTAGGTCTTGTCTACACTGGAAGAATCTAGGGACAACTGGAGAACTAGTAGGATTATGGCATCACAGATACCAAGGAAGCAAAACCTGATAAATTTAAAGAAGATACGATTTTTATTCATATTGTTTAAATCTTTAAAATAGTTTGTGAGCCAACTACCGGAGCTCACTGTTCTGTGTTTTAGAAGCTGCCAGAAACCCACCAGAGTAGCCGTATATATGTAGCTAGGCTTTACATGTTTATATTTGTTTAGGGCTATTGGTATTTATTTAGGGTTATTTGATACCCAGCCATGCCCTTGTGATTTCTTCATATTAATCTTGTTGTGTAAAGGGAAAAAGACACAACAGGTTTGTTTGTTAACATCTATTTCATTCAACACGTAGATGAAATCCTCTCATTGTTAAGTAATCAACACCCTAAATCTTTCGATTAAGCTCCTAAACCACATTTCTGAGTCATCCAAAAGAGACCTACAGAAAAACAAGTCAGATGTGAGATTTGACATTCCTGAGATTTCAAATAAAAAATGCAGAAAAAAACAAAGTAAATAAATAACTGGACATTTCAGGTCATCTTTATCCACCATAAAATACTAAAAAAGGCACAACCCCTTTTTTTCTTTTCCTTTACACGCCACTTTCAAAGCAAAACTCAACAATTTTTTTCTCTGTTCTGGCTAATCACAGAAAACCACCTATACTGAAAAGGAAAAGCTATTCTGGTACATCTTCACTGCACAGTTAACCCAAGCTCTTACCCATGCTATCGCCCAACTCCTCCTACCATCCACACAGATAAACCTCAGGGTAGTCAATAGGCGGACCACGGGCCAATAGGCTTTTGAATGGACCGTGAAATCTTTTTATTTACGTACTATTATCATTATTTTTTTTTTATTTCTTTCTCTGGAGTCTGGACCTTGACCAAGAAATTTGCACCCTGACAAAAAATAATTGATTACCCCTACCATGTTTGAATGCTTTAAACCCTGGCTAGATTACTTGGCTAGAGCTCAGCTGCCGCTTTCACTCAGGCTGGAACCCGCCTGCTTTTCAGGGAGGATGTATGCAAAAATCACTCGAGTGCTGGCAATCCTCTCGTGACCTTCCAACAATTCTCTCAAAAGGACTAACAAAATCTCACACAATTGGCAGAGAAAGAATCCTAGAGAATCTCAGCACCAAGAACCTTGGGATAGGCCCCTAGGCATACGCAGGCAACAGTGAAGGAGGACACAATAATGTGGGTATAACTTTGTTATGGGACTACTTGCATCCTGGCTAGCAGAGGCGGATTAAGGTTTCCTGGGGCCCTGGCCAGAGCAAATGGAGGGCCCCTCCCCATCTCACCCCTTCTGCCTGTGGCCCGCCTCCCTTCTGCCCCTTCTGTCTGTGGCCACGCCCACAGCCCCACTCCTTTCTGCCCCTTCCCTGAGGCCCACCCCTGTTCCACCCAGAATCTCCCCCCACTGCAGCCCCACAACCCCTTTTGCTCCTTTCTGTGCTCCCTCTGCTGCAGTCCCAAGACAGGAGAAAGCTCTGTAACTGCACCCCGGCCCCGGGGCCACAGCGGAGAGTGAGAGCTCCTCCAGTCGCAAGACCACAGCAGGGGTGTGGATGCTGGGGCTTCCCCTGCCACCCCCGTGTTTCTGCAGGGGACCAGGGTTGGGGCACTGGGACTTCTCCTGCCTTGCCTGGTGCTTCTGCTGGAGAGCAGAGCTTCCCCTGCCGCCCCGCAGCTTCTGCTGGGGACAGAGTCGGGGGCCGCTGGGGAAGGGGAGGCTTCCCCTGTCCCATGCCTCCTGCCAGGTACGGGGTCGGGGACTGCTGGTGAAAGGGGGCCTTCCCCTGCGCAGTGCTGCTGCTGCAGAGCGGGGTTGGGGCACCGGGGCTTCCCCGGCCCCACCCACCTGGCGACCAGGGCTCCCAGTTTCTGCCACTGGTGGCAGATTTTTTTCCAGGGGCCCCTCAGCGGACCAGGGCCCCTGGACACAGGCCCTGTGGGCCCAGTGGCTAATCCAACACTGTTGGATAGGCTAATTGTGGGCCAGTCACCTGAGTTGGCTGTGCCATGAAGACATACCTATGCTATCGTTACATTTCTACCTGACAAGGTTAGATTGGGTGCTCAGCTCTGTTACATGAGTTTGGCAGAAGATAAGCCAGTTAATACTAGTTTCAGATTGCTGCTTGAGCTGACAAATAATGCTGACCCTCATCTCTGTACACTAAGATCTGAGAAGTGGGCCATGGAAAGTCTATGTTGACAGATCTCAATTTTTCAGACTGATGAGTATTTCTTTCTTTTTTGAATCCAACAAGGAGTCTAACACCTACAAGACTATATTGTCTAAATGGATTTAAATGTTTCAAAATTTAATGTAGATGACCAGAATCAGACTTCCTAACCTGCATTTGGGGTTCAAACTCACTAGCGCAGCTTTATGCATGAGCTGCCCGTTGAACTAGGCAGAGGATTGGGCCCTCTGTCTCTAAGTATTTTCAGTTTTAGTGCTATACTGGGATACTAGTTAAGTCTCAAGGACACCCAGACTGGCTCCCAAAAATGTTGCTTTCTCTTTGGTTACTTGTGCATGTCCAAATGTGGCAAAATAAGAATCTATCTAATTATAGGTGCAAATGAGAGCAGAATTTGCAAACTCACGGTTTTGGGCTCAGTACAGGGTAACAGGGTGAAATTCTCTGGCTTATGTTATACAAGGTCAGACCTAAAGATCTAATGGTCCCTTCTGACCTTAAAATCTGTGAATTTTGGACCATAGTTTTTTTAAAATGTCTATTTTTTCCTTACTTTTAGGTTACTACTTCCTGTTCTACTTACAATAGCTAATAAAATACTTTCCTCCCCTTTGGTTAATCCTTAGAGGTATTTATAGCTTGTCTTGTCACATACTTAGTCATCTTTTCTGTAAGTTTCCCAAAGTCAGGTCGGATTCACCACACCTCTTCCTTACTCTCTTTTTGTTACTATTATTTGCAATCTCTGCAATTAAACTCTGTCTTTGGCATTTGTCTAAGGCCTAAAATGGCAAGCAATTCTCTAAATGTGAGCTCCCTGATGTGACATAGCAAGAATAACCCCATCTCTGGCCTACATGTAACTCTTCTATTTATGTATTCTAATAGAGCATTCACACTATCTGTGGTAGAATCACATTGCATGCTGGTTTTCAGTTTAGGGAATTACCACCCTTGCAGTAGGTCTTATATGTAAGTCATATCTTTGCAACCAACCACCTTTTTTACATATTCCCAATGAAATACCTGTACATTTATCCTAATTTAACTACAATGTATTAATTTCTTCTGATTTCTTCTAACCTCTTTGTATCCAGTTGTAGGTTAAGTATTTTCAGAAGTATCATCACCCCTAGCATTACATAGCGTACAAAGCGAGTATATATGTTCTCTACACATGTATGAACATACTGAGGACAGAACAGGTGCTCTTCCTGTGTCATGCACAACCACCTGGAGAAACTGATTTGCTAACTGCAGTGCAAGATTGCAGAAAGTAATGCACACTCCCAGTGAAGAAAAGTTTTCCAGGGACAAAACTTTATCATTACTATATTTGATATGTTTGATGGAGCAATATCACCACCAAAATTTAATCTTAAAATAAATGTGAAGGCATATTAAGTCATGGGACAAAAACTGAATCAGAATGCACAGAACATTTTTCTGCACATTCTTAAAAGTCCCTCTGAGGTGACCTGTCAGTGTTGGCAGACCTATGGATTTTGTTCTGATTCATAACTTTATCCACAGACACCTGCTTCACAGCTATTGTGTGTCATTTTGAGCAAGGAACTGAAATTTGAAATAATTCTATGCCTTTTAATAGCCTTGATTATTGTTTGGAATGGTGCAGACAGTAGTGGAGCAGTGTGATGTGCACATTTGCACCACAAGAACACTCCTATCTAGAACTATATGCAAATACTCACACATGGACTGTACACACTGCAGTAGTCACAGCCTGGAAAGTTATGCACTTGCCTAAGTCTGTGAGTTCAAGGATATACTTAGGGACATTGAGCTCACTGCTAGATCATTGCCCCAGCTAAAAAACAATGTTGCGATCCTGATCAATTTTTTCAGTGAGAATGTTTTTTTTCCTTTCAAGTGTGGTTTTTAAGATGGGTTCACATTTTGGATTCTACATCTTTATTATGTTCCTGTGATTTAAAAAACAAAACTCATTCTTTTTATGGCAATTGTCATCATGAAGAAAGTCTTTTGGACCAAGTTGTAATAAACTTAAGTTACTTAAGATTCTTCCATCGTTCCCACACTCAAACACCTCCATTAGCTCTGCATTCATGTCAAGAATATGGCATGATTTCAAAACTGCCCTCATTTTTAGTCTCTTCCGTGGACTTCTTCCGATTATCATGGACCTTGCCTCTCAGCTCCCATCCCTGCTATCCCAACCCTTGCTTCCATTCTCTTACTCCACCCTAGACACTATTGGCACAAGAGCCTTCTGGTATTTGGAACAGTCTTAGTATATGGCTCCACCTCAATGACTTACCATCTCGCTACAATTCTCATTTAAAAATGTATTGGGTAAAATTCTGACTCCTACTGATGTCATTGGAGCCATGATCTTACCCACTTTTTCTATCCATTGACCATACTGTTTACGCTGTCTCCCTCTGCTATTTATGATTAAACTCTGTTAATAAAGTTGCAACCTGGAACCAAAATATTTAATGACAAACATGCCAATTTTTTGCAGGCATGTAATTTTTATAATGGCACAATAAAAGCCAACATTTTATTAAAGTGTAATTTAAGACAATTTTTACTGCAACACAGTTATGTCCGTGCTGTGCCATTTTTTTTCACATCTTGGCAGTGAACATAATACAGCTTGCACCCACCACAGGTTTGCAGATGGAAGTGCATGCACATGGAAACATTACTTGTTAGTTACAAATATTTTAACAGATATTTTTTGCCCATTTTTAAAAGCACCTGTCTATTAATTTACCATTGCTCCCCCTCGCTGGGCTATATTTGGGTTCAGGTTGTATAAAAACAGCTAAATAAAATAAGGTTCCAATTCTGTGATGAGCAGTCCTCTACACCAAATCCCATTGATTTCAATGAGGTTTCATGGGGGCACAGGTCTCTGTGACATTGTGACTAGAAATTTAGCAAGATGCAAAGAGAGATTGGAATAGCTAATGCTAATAAATATTGGAAGAGATACTAAACCTCTTGCTTCAGGCATTAAACTAATCTTATTTAAGGGGCAGATTATCCAACATCCATTTAATCCAAGGTTTCTTGCTCTTTCTTCTGAAGCATCTGGCCATATCTAGTACCTGTCACAATCAGAACCAGGACTGAATGAACCCCAGGTCTGATCCAATATGGCATACTGGCTATATATTCATCTGAAGCACACAGGATGATCAGAGCTTAAAGGTCCACAAGCATAGTTGCCCTCACTTAGATATGATTCTTTTGTATTCACTTAACTTCCATGAACACATAATACCACCTTAGTTCACTCTAAGTATTCTTGGTTTCCCTCAAGAAAAAACATTCTGATTATTTCAAGTTCACCTTTTGGCAATTTTTTTTTCTGGGATCACCAGATTGCTGGTTTATGAAGGGCTTGGCTGTTGGGAGGTTTTCTGAATTGTGGCGCTTTTGTACCTGAAGATCACCTGAAGAAGGAGAAAGAAACCTCAGTGATTTAAGTGCACATCTACAGCTAACTAGCCTGGCCACCAGCTACAGCAAAAATTGGTGGAGAAATATTTGTTTAGACAAAAAAAAAGATAGATGGGAGATATAATAGGAACATCAGTGGAAAGAAGCCACTTAGTTTTAGGAAAAAAAGACACTGGAAGTGCTCATCCCAAGCTTTGGACACCCCTTTAAAGTTTAATATCCACATTTTTAAAAACACACACATCAAGTCCTTTAAAATAACTGCCACTGCACCCCCACTCATAATAAAATCTGTCCCATGCCAATAGCTATCATCCCCTTCCCCAAATATTACAGAAAAGAGATGCACCTTGTGCAGAAGGCTAACATATCCAGGCTGAGGCAGAGCAAGTCAGAAACTTGTTCCACGGACAACAGACCCTTTCTGCAGAAAGCCCTGCCAGCAGCTCCCTCAGTTATATTTTGAAGGTAGGGTTGCCAATTTTGCTTGGACATATTCCTGGAGGCTTTTTCATCGCACAACATAATCTTTAATTAGATTAATTTTTAATTCCTGGAAACTCCAGGACTATCCTGGAGGGTTGACAACCCTGACCGCAGGAGCACCAACACCTGGGCTGATTGCAATTACAGCAGTATGGCACCAGGGTTGGACACAGAGGGAATCTGCCAGAGTGTTGCCAAAGCTGGTGACAGCCGAGACTTTTCTTCAAGCCCCAGCTCCTGCTGTCCAGTGATTTCCTGAGGCTCTCATATTTCATTTTTTTCGTTGTAAAGGGTCAAGTCTTCAAGAGAAAAACTTGAATACCGGACCCAGGTGCAGCCCAAAGGCTCGGAGACCAGAGGCAAATAAAAGGAACCCAACATTTATTTAAGAAACCTCATCATTGTAGGGCCCTGCCTTGGCATTTCCCAGCCCTTGGCGTGGCAATCGGGCTTTCAGGTGATCTACCCCAACCCATTTAAGCCTTGAAACATCAAGGACAACAGCGGATCCTGCACCCCGCCGCCCCAGCCGGAGCAGCTCCGGCCGCAGGGGTCTGCGGGCTGCAAGCCCGACGCACACCAGGCGAAGGGGGGAGCCGCACCGGGGCTTGCACTAGGCACAACGGGCAGGTAAGAAGCCCTCAGGCGACGACTCGGAAGCGCCCCGCTAGAGGGAGGGAAATTAACCCAACCCGGGCTCCGCTAGCGGAACGGGACCGCCACGGGGCTGCACCGCACCGGGCTCGGCCGCCCGCGGGGAGCGCTAGAGAGCCAGCCCCGAGGCTGGGACTGGCGGAGCGGCCGCACCGCTACACAGAGCTCCGGAGCGAGGGGGGGGTCTATTTTGTAGCCTCGCTACAGCCTGGGGACCCGTCGCGCCAGGGTCCCGGATTGGTGGGGGGCTCCCGGGGGCTCCCGGGGGCTCCCCCCCATGCACGCCAGAGCGGGGCTCAGCGCACACACGAGCGGCCATCGCACGGGCATTGCTGGCTGTAGCTGCCCGCAGGCGGCTCTCCCTGCGCAGCTCGGCAGCGCCCCTAGCACCTATCGACGGCACTAGCCCGTCCTCCCCACCCCCACCCCGCAGCACCAGCAAAACACTCCGGCTTCATATTCTCTCTCCAGCCCAGCACCTTCTGCCTTATATACCCTGCTAAAAATAGCCAGCCGCCTAGCCCACCAATCAGGACTGGGCGAATTTCGAATCGCGCCAATAGCATGAGCCGTCACGGAGAGGCTTGGTCACGCCAGGAGGGGCCGAGATGCCTCCTGCAACGCGATTGGGCTGATCTGACATCATTGGAACGCTGTGTAACGAGTTGGTGGAAGAGATTGGGCAGTGCTCCGAGCCGGCGTAATAGGATCACGAGGGGAGGAGGGAGGGAGTCGAGGAGAGGGAGGGGGGAGAAGAGCGAGGAGGCGGAGGCTGTAGCTGTGACTGTGGCCAAGGAGAGCTTAGAACAGGGAAGTTTTGCAGGGGGTTACATTTGCAGTCAGCTCAGTGTTTGCAAATATTGTGCAGGCTCCTGAGCAAGTGTCCTCTGCGAGCCACAGGAGAGTAGAGCAGCGGCAGCATTTGGATACTTTGTTAATTGCTGTGCAATTACATTTTGCATGAAACTTTGCTTTTTTTTTCCTTCCCAATTTCCAAAAGGAATTAATATTTTTTTTTGTATTTTTTTCTTCTCTGGAGTAAAGGGGGGGTTTGGAAACAGACTATATATTGAGACACCCCCCCCCCTCCCCTCACACACCTCCTCTACCCATAGAGGAGGCATCTGTATTTTTGTAACCAGAATTGACTTTGTTGTTACAATTTAGACATGGATGTTCTCCCAATGTGCAGCATCTTCCAGGAACTCCAGATTGTGCACGACACTGGTTACTTCTCAGCTTTACCATCTCTGGAGGAATATTGGCAACAGGTAAACGAGGATGTTGTTGTTGTTGTTGTTGGTTGTTAAGCCACATTAAAGGATAAGTGGATAAAAATGCCAAAGTGTCATCCGGGCATTTGGGGAGAATGCAATGGAGATATTAACAAAAGTTTTGAAGCAGGTGTTTTGATTTTTTTTTAATTTTGAGGGTTTTTTTAAATAAATGTATTTCTCAGTGCAACTGAGTTTCTCTTTTTTAATGCATTCCCCATTATGAAAGGGACTGTCAGTTGAGAAAACGGAGGCCGATGTGTTTGAATGCGTTTTCCGTGTTTTTGTTTATTTTTATTTTTGCGGGGGGGCTCATAAAAAACAGCGACGACGAGAGTGAAATCCAAACTTCTGAGCTTTGCTTTCGCGTGATCCAGTGCAGTCCCTGGCGAAAGTTTTATGCCTGTATCAGGTCCAAACTCTACAGCTGGATCTTGTCATCTGAACTCCCCCTCCCCCTTATTTGCCAAGAATTGTTTTTCGCCCCATGGTGTGTTTTGGGGGTTTGTTTTGTTTTGGTGGGGGGGGGGCTACTAGGTTTGAAGACGTTACTAATGTAGAGGATTCGCGAAGCACTCAATCCTGCTTTACCTGCTGTCCTCGTTGTTGACTAGCCAAAAAAAAAATTTTTTTTTGCACAACCAATGAGTTGTCAGTCATATGACAGCGATCCTGTTTTGCTAATTGCCTCGAGTCTTAGTTTGGGAGGAGGAAGATCTGGGGCTTCTTGCCTTTAATGGACATGTTGTGGTTTTTTTCCCTCTCTGTCCCAGTAATTGGATTGCCTGAGATGAGATTGCCTTTGACATTTTTGCATTGTCTTGCTTTTTATTGGAGGGGAGGGGGTTGTTTACTATACTCCCTGCGGTGATGTTTGCTTTTAACAAATAGAATTACCAGATCAAATACTGCTTGTTTGTATGAAAGACAAGAAACGTTTTAGGAAGGTTGAAATCCAAAGTGTTACAACCGTCACATGCCTACTAATTGTATGCAATCCCCCCCCTCCCCCCGCAAAGAAGCAGCTTCAATAGTACGTGATTGAAATTGATCTAAGTAGTTTCTTCAAGCATTTGGGATTTTGGCAAAGAGCCAGAACTGGTTCCCAGTAGCTTTCAGACGCATTTAAACTCACAGAGCGCTTCATTTTGGTCCCCATTGCTAATCTACATAATGAGAAATTTAAATTAGCCAGAAAAATATTAGTTTAACAAGATTTTAATAAATGCTCTTTTGTGTTTCCTTGGAGGATCAATATTTTGTTATGCTGTGTCTTAATGCCTCTTTGAAATGTGTACTGCAAAACTGTTGTCCAGTGATAGGCAAAGACATAAATATTGATTGTGTATTTGCCTATTGATTGTGGCTTTTCCTTCCTCTTTCCTTCCATTTTTGACCACACTATCAATGACATGCGACCCAGTTCAGTTGAGTGGTGTTGGTGAGGGACCTCTAGACCATAACAAACCGTCCTTAGGTGGAGAGTTGGAGGGGTAAAAATGTAGCATTTTGGATTGTCTATGCTTGCAAGACTGTTTTGGGAGGGATAATCTTGATAAAATAAGTGCATTTTTTAACAGGAACTTAGTAAGTAGGAGCTGTCAATAAGGGTAGATCCACCATGTAGTATTTCCACACAGATAACTAACTTATAGTGGAAAACAAAAACCCATCGGCACAAGATTTCCTATCATTTTCTTCCCCTCAGAACGGCTAGAAAGTTTGAAATTGTAAAAGGAGAATGCTGATGGCTGCAGTTTTAATCACTTGAAAGATTCTCTTCCCCCCTATTATTATTATTTTTTTTGTGGGGTAATTACATGTCCCATTGCATGTATATTTGAACAGAGTACTTTCTTGGCTGATGGTCAGAATTTTAAAAGGAAGTCTCTTTTGGCATTACGTGAAAGAAATAGAGATGACTCATACAGTTGCACTCTTGGCCAGTAGATAAAGTTCTTGTTCATTGTGGGACTCCCAGCAGGACTTTAGAGTAATTTCCCTTTCTCCTTTACAATAGCACATTACTATTCTGGAACTTTTCCCCCTCCTTCTGTTATTGAAGTTCCTTATGTTATTCAGACCACTAATAGGAAGCAGCTAAAGTTATGTGGTGTGCATGCCAGTGCACTTGGAATTGACATTCTTTGAAAGACTAGTAGGTCGAGTTCTCACACACAGGAAATGGGTGGTTATCTGCAGTTCCATTGATGTCCCCTGAATACGGATTGTCAGCTACTTGCAGCCATACTAGAATGTGGCTTTGTTTTGTGACACAGCACTTGGGTTTTTAACTGCGTGTCTGCACACTGTTGTATGCAGCCTTGTAGCTGTGCTTGGTCCCAGAGATAAGTTTGGTCACTTTAGCCTTGTGTTTATGTGAGAGTGATACAAAATGAAAAAATTAATAAAAGCCCATTAGAAAGTGTAAAGAAGCCTGATTAAAATGTGCTACATTTTATAGTGATTTCAATACTAGCCTTGTTAAAATATGAATTTTGTGATGGGGATTATAATTTGACTGACTCATTAGAACACTATTTGGAAAATGTTGACTGACTTACACCTTTAGCGTAGTGTTTGAACTCTTGCCCAGTTCTTGAAAACTTCAGTTCCTTTTACTGCAACAATCACCTGGTTATGGCTGGAATATCCTCTAATTTGTAAGGCACCTAGCAATTTCAAATACCCTACTTTCTAACATGCTGTTTGAAATTTAAAGCTCAATTATCCTTTTTTAAAATCATTTTGTAAAATGTTTTTCTTTTTCTTTTCTTTTTTCTTTGGTAGACCTGTTTAGAGCTGGAACGATATCTTCAAAGTGAACCCTGCTATGTATCTGCATCTGAAATTAAATTTGATAGCCAAGAGGATCTCTGGACCAAAATTATTCTGGCACGGGAGAAAAAGGAGGAATCTGAACTGAAGAGTACATGTATTCCAAAAGAGGACAGTCCTAGTAGCCAGAACTTAGAGACCAACAGTTTGAATTCTGATGTAAGCAGTGAGTCTTCAGACAGCTCTGAGGAACTTTCACCTACTACTAAGTTTACCTCTGATCCTATAAGTGATGTTTTAGCCAATTCAGGAAACTTGAGTTCATCTGTCACTTCTACTCCCCCTTCTTCTCCTGAGTTGAGCAAGGAAACGTCCTCTCAGCTATGGAATTGTATGCCAGGTGAATTGCATTCACCAGGTAAAATTCGTACCGGTACCATTGGAAAGACTGCAGAAAAAGGTGCCCCAGTCAATGGCGACTCTTCACCGGATGGCCGGAGACGTGTCCATAGGTGTCACTTCAATGGTTGCAGGAAAGTTTACACCAAAAGTTCACATCTGAAAGCACATCAGCGTACTCATACAGGTTAGTAACCTTGTGTCTATTAGGCATTGGAGACTACAGTAGGGAATACCCTGATGGCAGTGTTGTCATAACATTACACAATCACTGGGTGAAAGCCCAGGGATTGGAAGATGATTCAGTTATACCAGAGGTTTACCAGAATGAAAGACATCACTTCCTCATTCTCTTCATAAGCTGAGTTGAAGCCTCTTGAGTACAAAGATACTTCAGTGTAGACTGGTCTTCTATCACAGATGAATGGTTTCCATTTGCTAATTAGATAGTGCTGAAGAAGTTTCAGAATTATTTAATCTTTGAAAAACTCCTAAAGTAATTTAGACAACAGATCTACTTTGCTGACCATTTTAAAAATAAAAGTAAATTTGAGACTTTCTCACAAAAGTAGGGATTTCACATAATGTAACTGGAAGTGGAGGTAGATGCTTTCATAGGAAGAAGTGTTACTGGACTCTTCTACACCAAGGTCTATTAAGTTAATACAGTCAAGGCCTGTGGCTGTTAAGTATAACTGCAAATGTGCACTAGCTGTATAATATTAAAAAATACTTTTTATGTGTACTAGTTTAAGCAAAAATCTTAGAAGACCAAACAATGTACCAGTCCTTCTGACATAAAACCAGACTGGACTTAGAAGTATGCATCGCTTATTTCATGGTTTCACTTAAAATGCTATAGTGTTTTTTTTATTATTATTATTATTATTACTCTGAAACGTAAACTTAAAAAATCAATATATGAGGTGGTTGTGAAAGAGAGTAAAGTGGATAGGCATTCCAGGGCCTGCATAATTTTTTTTATGGTGGTAGTAGCTGGCACAGTTACTTTTATTTTTTAACATTAATATTCTACAGCCCTTGATGTCTGGAGTTAGAGATGTTGAGCAATTGGCTGACTGACCAGTCACTGCTTAAGGAAAGGAGCAATGTTCTGCATCCTTAGTGTGCCAGTCAAGGGGTTATTCTCCAGAAATGCAAACGTTTTTCATGAGGTGAGGGAGAAGGGAGGAATTCAAAAGGAAGGACCTTACTCTGATTCACTAGCTCAGCATTCCTAATTTTTTTTCCATTTGTGGAAGTCATTTAGCTGACTCATATGCTCCCATTCTCATGTGGAAGTGAAATAAAACAAGGCACTTTTTCAAAAAAGAGGAAAGAGCAATTTCCATTGAAGTTCCAGTGAAGACTGTAAATAACTGCTAGCCACATAACCGTGGCAGAACTATTGCTGTGGTTGTTTCGTGACTGGAACTAGTTCTATGAATTGCTGATAGTATTTCCCTCAAATGTTAACTGAAATCAGCAGCATTCAAACTGGTAATTGTGATTTTTTTTTTCCTTGCTCTTCATCTAGTATATCTGGGTCAGCATGAAAAGGTTCCATTTTGTGCAAATAATCTGTGGGACAGTGGACTTTGAAGCAAAACAGTAACCTAATTATATCAGTGAATCAACATTTCTGGGCCAGATTCTGCCATCCTGGCTCATCTTGACATAAAGTTAATGGGACTACTCCTGGAGTAAAGTACTACTCTAGATGAACAAGGATGATAGTATCTGGCCCTTAACTAGCTTTTTTTTGTATTCAGTCTGTACTTATTAACTTCTTTCAGTTAGGGTGCCTTTTGTTTTAAACATGGTGATATTACAGCTAAGTAAGAATCTTAATGATTCTTCAAGCTTCTGCCACCTACATTGTCAAAAACACTGAACTGTTCTGATTGAAAATGGGTATCCTTGTTTTTTATATATAAACAATGAATATTGTCTCATTAATTATGAGTGAAGTCATGGGTAATTTATAATATGCTTTATTTATAGGAGAAAAGCCTTACCGATGTTCATGGGAAGGGTGTGAGTGGCGTTTTGCAAGAAGTGATGAGTTAACCAGACACTTCAGAAAGCACACTGGTGCCAAGCCTTTTAAATGTAGTCACTGTGACAGGTATGTGAATGAAATTGAGCTTTTTTTTTTTTTAAACAAAGTTATTTATAATGCTTGCTGAGAAGCAGGTCTAGGTGATATTTTTTGTCATAGAAGATTCATTCATAAAGAAACTGATGAACAAAATGCTTCAGTGAAAATTAATTCTATTCTCTTTTGAGGGACTATTACATTTTCACAATTAAAAACATCCTGTTGCATTAATGACCTGGAATGTAGCTTGAGTAATGCATAGCAATGAAAATGGAGTAATGTAAAACCCAACTTTCCTTTCCTTTGCAGGTGTTTTTCCAGGTCTGACCACCTGGCCCTTCACATGAAGCGACACCTCTGAATGGGTCAAGAGGTGAATCCTGTGGGCTAAGCGGCTTCAAGGTTGAACAGCCTTGAAAGGAGGGATGCGTGTTCCAGCCAAAGCATGCCATTTTGCACCCTACCCAGTTGCCTCCAGGACCTCTCTTTCTTGAAGGTCTTTTGAGGGCTAATAAGTCACGTAAGAAACGGCATGGCAACCGTGGTGCGTGATGTTTGGGGTTTCCTGGACTCATACACTGGTACCTAACCTTCTGAGTGGCTCCTAAGCCTTTGCCGTGAGCATGTGCACTGAGAATGTTAATGATTGGGTGACTGTTTGTTACTGAGGATCTATTGACGACTGTATGCTGAGGCACATTTTTTTCTTCTGGTTGTTTTATAACTGTAAGAGAAAAAAGTAGTCTGAATGTTTTGTATGTGAGGAATATACTGCAAGATGGGACGACCACCAATCATTTCCAGGGGGTGGGGGGAGGGGTGTCTGCACCTTTTAGAAGGGAAAAAATGGAGAGGAGAAGGAAAAGACAAAAAAAAGTCAGGACGCCAGAGTGGAGATGGGGGAGCCCCCCTTTCCTGTATGAGAGGAGCTTTAGGTGTCTGATGCAGCTATTAAACGTGCAATGTGTCAAGTAGCTTGTTTTACTTGCTACAGAGCTCATTTGTAATCCATTGTATAAGCTGTGTATTTACAAATATAACACAACTATAACTTTTCATTATAATACAAAGGTTATTGCATGGTTCTGGGGAACTATATGCTTTTCCATTCTTTAATCAGGACTGCAGTTTTGATTCCAGTTAAGAGCAGCTAAAATACAATTGGTCTAATGTTACATAATGTATGGAACCTGAATAATTTTTTCGGTTGGGTGGATAAAACCACTATAGGTTAGAAACTGATTTTTCTCATGCAGCTAATTTTTCTCTTATTTATGCCTTGAGGACTAATTTCTGGTTTTCTAGCTGTTTAATGCACTGTTGACCTTAATAATGGTGCCTTATGCAAGTGACCTTCTCTTGCAGGGGGTCTTATACAGGGGTATGGGTGATGCATGCTTTATTAAGGCTCCTTTTTCACCTGGCATTGTACTGTATCAAATGTATGATGGGTGGTGGTGGTGGGGAAAAAGGCTACTTCCAGGGTCCTCCTTCACAAAGACAAATATAGAGAAAAGTCCTTCATGTCAGTACAGTATTTGTTTAACTTAGACAATTTGACTGTGTTACAGTATAATGCATACAGCAATTGAATACCTGACAAGTTCTGCCACCTTGAGACTTTTTTTATATTGACCTTGCACAACAATTGTGTATATACACACCCCAGCTGTACTTAATATGTAACGTTTCATGCATATTAAAGATACAGAAGTATTAAAAGATGTATTTGCTTAAAAGGCACAAGTTTCACATCTATATATCTAGCTATCTGTTGGTAATACAGAAAGAAACTATAATACTTTTTTAAAGTGGGCAGAAAAATTCTTGTGTATGTATATTTGTGTGTACAGTCTGTGTATGTGTGTATATATAGATAATATATAAATATTTTTAAAGGAAAAAAATTGGAACATGTAGCTAGAAAATACAACAGCCTGTGAAGATTCCCCCCACCCTCACCCCACCCCAGTATGGCCATAAAGGAGGCAAAGAAATGAAAGATACAGCTATTTAAAATCTAGCATTTTTAGAGGCTTTACCTTTAGCATAACAGTTTACTAAAGGCTTTTTTGGCATTGAGTCCTTCTCAGACTGCTGACTGGGTTTTGCAGTTATTGGCTTGTCTGGAATAGCATATCTGTGGCCATTAAAATGGCATGGACTGAATATTAGCACACTAAAAGAATGCTAGCTGGGTTCAGATGACATACACTCAGATTTTGGCCTTCAAGTTTATTGGAGGATCTGAAAGTGAGCTAGTTACAGTAGGGGTTGAATTCTAATTTTAAATAGTTCAGCTAAAATGAAGACATAAGGCTATTTTCTCCTAGATTAGAAATAGTTTGTCCAAAACTAGTAAACCTTTTTTTAAAACCAGCTCACCATCCACTGATGCAGTTAACCATGTGACTTTTGGGGGTGGGGGGGCGGTGTCTTGCTTACTATGCTAATATTTTGGCAGATCTTCCAGGAAATGAGTGTGTAGATAAGTGGTTTAAAAAAGAAAAGTATATGCAAATTATCTGGTTCTAAGGCACTCACAGGCCTAAATCCT
This sequence comes from Mauremys mutica, assembly GCF_020497125.1. Lineage (NCBI taxonomy): Eukaryota > Metazoa > Chordata > Testudines > Geoemydidae > Mauremys > Mauremys mutica. Next base: position 270,634,445 of record NC_059073.1, read on the forward strand.
CATTTCATTTTTGTATTAAAATGCCTGAAAATGCACTTTTTTTTTTTTTGCAAAAACAAAACAACAAAAATCCCAGAAAATGGATTTACTGTTTGTTTTAAAAAAAAAAATCCTTGTTTGCAGTGCTCTATGCTTAGCCATAATAATTCTGATCAACAAGAAGGTAAACAAAAAAACAACAACTTGCACTGGCTTGTCTCAATTGTGAAATACCATCAGACTTGTTTGGATGGGGTGGGGCTTTGTGCCATATGTCAAATGCCTGTAATTTTTCCAAAAAAGCAAGTACATTCTGTTCAGGTGATAACTGAGCCTCAATCAAGCTGAATAAATAAAAATAAAAAAAAATATTGCTTGAAATTTAAGACAAAAACGTTTCTATTAGTGAAATTTCTTTTTTTGTTTTTGAAGCACCCTGTTATCTAAAGAATCTCTTTGTAAGATTTTTGTAAAAATGTTTTGTTTTACAAGATTTTATTTGAAATTGTTTTTTGCAAGATTGTTATATTTCTGTATGAATGTATTTTTTATTGGAATAACATAAAAAAGAAATTCTTATCAGCAACACTCGTCTGGTTCTCTTTTTCTCTGATCTAAAGCTAATCATACCATAAAATAAGTTATTACATTAACCTATTCGCTTCCCCTTGGTTAGCTATTCTTGGGTATCTATACCTTAAAGTCACATCATCCTATATTAGAAAGCAGGCAGAATAACCTTGTTCAGCTCACAACCAGAAATTATTACATATTTTTATTGTCAAGTCCAGCAAAAATATATGCTTTGACCATATTTAGGAAAACGACATTTGATTAATCCTCTTCCCTCTGAATGGAAGGAGTGGAGTAACTGGCTTAGGGTGCAGAACTTGTATGCATTTTACCCCGGTACTGTTGATAGAATACAAGAGAGTTCTATCATCTTCATTCTTGTTAAGTGAACACACAAAATACAGGCTCTGCTGTGTAAAGTAGGGCAGAGTAGCGGTGACCTGATGAGATGGAACAATCTGTGGGATGAACTCAGTGAGGAGAAGTGAACAGAGTTTTCCTTTCTCCTGGCCCTCTCCCATGGGTTTATTTGCTTTATTGGTGGTTTGGCCCATGTGTCAGTGATCTTCAATCAATGAGACTTTTTATCTTTCCTATGAGCTACAGTCTTTCAAATCAATGGCTCTTTAGAGCATGTCAAACATGTACACTTGCTTTGGATACATGCACAGTTCATTTTGATGTGTGTCTATATGTGACCTCCACCAATTTAAACTTAAACATAGAGTAAAACAAAGCAGGAAAGATTGCAAGGGTATGTGGGAAGGAACTGACTCTGAGTGCAGCCCAAACTGTCTGAATGTTTATTACTTTTAAAGTAGCAAAGAGTCCTGTGGCACCTTATAGACCAGCAGACATTTTGGAGCATGAGCTTTTGTGGGTGAATACCCACTTTGTCGGATGCACTATTACTTTTAAATTAGCTGTGGACTAAAACTCATACTGAGGAGTAGTAGTAATAATAAAAAGATAAATTAATACATATATCTCCAATTATTATCTCCTAGAACTGGAAGGGACCCTGCACCATCATTGAGTCCAGCCCCCTGCTTTTGCTAGCAGGACCAAGTACTGATTTTTGCCCCAGATCCCCTCAGTGGCCCCTTCAAGAATTGAACTCACAACCCTGGGTTTAGTAGGCCAATGCTCAAACCACTGAGTTATCCCTTCCCCCAGTATTTGTAGATAAGACAAGGATGAGATTAGGGTGTCCAGGCACACACAGGGGACCCCATGCCAGTCCCAAACAGGCTGATATGTAGCAATGGGTTTAGAAATAGATCTGAGAAGAGGTAGGAGATACCCCAATGGCAACTAGACCAACTATTTTATGGCCTGAAATAGTATGCAGGGGCTGATGGTATTGGAATAATGAATTCCACCCCCACTCCATCTGTTTAGTGCCTTAAACAAATCCTGGTTGCTTAGGCTTTATGCAGGCTGGATTCATTTTACCATACATTTTGTGAATGATTCTATAGAGAGAAAGTATTGTTAAGATTTGAGAGCTGGCTTCGGGAGCTAGCTCTGTCCCATACTTTCAGTCACTTAATCTTTTTTTTGTTTTTTAACGACTTCCTTTCTCTCACCCTTGGTGTCTTGTCTATTTAGATCATAAAATCTTCAGGTCTGGGGTTGTCTCTCTGTGTTTGTACCGTGACTATCATAATGGGGGTCCTGATCTCAACTGGGGCTCCTAGGTGCTACTGCAATACAGAGCTCATGTAGGATTATGGCATTCCAAACTCTCCAGTACGCTGTATAAAAATAAAAGCAATTTTAAGAAACTTGGGCCTGACCCTGAAGATTCTCTACCCAGGGACTTCAACAGGAGTTCAGCACAGAGGATTGAGTACAGGGTTTGCATATTTTTGCTATTTTTCCCTGGGTTTGTTTGGTTTCTGAGCTGTCTTACTATGACTAACAATTGAATTGCTGTAACTGCACATTCTAAGTAAAAGCTTTGATACTGTACCCTCTAGGCTGTTCTTAAGCTTCCACCCCCTTATTTCATACAAAGTGTGCTAGAGAAGTAAGTTTTGTTGAGACAAGGCAGGCTAGTGGAAGAAGTATTGTGAAACAAGGAAGCAGCAAAGCACAGAGCTTTGGGGTTAGTGCATTTCAGCATGTACATCTACTCCAAACTTACTTAACTCCACATTTTGAAATACTGAACAGGAGGAAAGGGGAAGAGACTTTGAGGGAAAATATTCTTAAGTGTTTAATACAAAGAAGAGTTTTGACCTTGCTTAGTATCCTCAGCAACTGCCGTCCAATATGAGGACTTCTAAACAGTGATGGTTAGGTATAGTTTTGTGTTTGTGCACACATGCATAGAATTGCTTTGAATTTAACATAAAACAGAGCACTGCTCTTTTTTTAAATCGTATGCTAAAAAGTTACTTTTTCCTCTCTTCAAAAACCTGGTCTCATTGAATATTTTTACTAGGCACATGTATATGACGTTGCCGCTTACTCTGCTTGTCAGAGTGTGTTGAGGGCAAAACATGTTTTATTGCTTTATCTTTAGAGCTTGTTTGTAGTGCTGCTTCCTTTATCCTTGTTTTGACCTCTTCTGTTCCTTGAACTATTTTAGCTTTTTTTTTTTTAATTGCATGAAAATCCATGAGGAAAAAAATACTACGGTAAGAGCCCCTTTATAAATCTTACTAACAACACCATCAAGATTATAAATAGGGAAGAGGAGGAAACAGCGTAACGATCCTTACTGTAATATATACAGCACCATATGAGTCCACTGTGCTTTGCAGACACATACATGAGAATTGGGAACCAGTCTCCCTTACTACCAGGTGTAGTCAGTCCAGTTGGAGGCCCGATCACCCCTTGCACGTAACAGTGGTTAAGGTAAATTAGAACAGAAGTGGGAAGTTTTCACAGCCAAGGGGGAGCTGGGAGGATCTCTGTTTACTCAAGCCAGGGAGGGGAGGGGGATTTTCCCTCTGCTTTAAGAAGAGGAGAATATGCTGTGCTTTCCCCTGCTCCCTCCTTACTTTAACCCGTTCATGGAAAATCCTACCTGTGAGGGTTTGAGGGAGGAAATCTCCACAAGGTTTTCCATATCAAGGTTTATTCAATATTGCTCCATCAGGGAGGCAACATTCCCTCCTCCATCCTGTGGAACAGGGCATCGGGCCAGTTCCAGAAATCCTGAGTTCTGGACGTCAATGGGAGGTCACGGTAATCTGAAGGATCTCAGGGTGCTAGCTGCTCCTCCGCCATCTCCATGGGGAGGTCAGTGTCAGGCCACCCACAGAACATTTCTCAAAATGAAGTACACACTCTGGAGAGAGGCAGTGGACAAATTTTACAGCCTAGACATATCTTTTTTGGGGAATCTCTACAAGACTTAAGTGGGACAATGTGTATTCCCTATCGTCCCTCAGACACCTACTTCTCCATTAGCAGCTTCCTCCTGACACCATGCCTAAACTCAGTCATTGGATAGCAATGGTGCTTCAAAGGCAACTGAACACTGATGTGAAAGTGAATAAAGGTGTGGGTGGAGGGTTCTTCATACACATGGATGGTAGGAGGTTTAATCAGTGCAGGATTCAGTGGGACTACCCTGGGAATTAAGGTTTGGCATGATCAAGCTTTGAGGTTATACGTTTGGTCTGAAACCAAAGCCCATTGAAGTCAATGGAAAGACTCCCATTAAATGCAATTAGCTTTGGATCAGGTCCTTTACTATTAGAGTCAAGCAAGTAGTGGGGGGGAAATTCTGCTAATAGTCATTCAGATTCAAAAGCAAGTTTTGATTCAATGACAGTCATAATCCCATTGTGTCCATGCTCCACAAGCATTTCAGCACTTGAATTTTACTAGTATAAGCCCTTTTGAAAATGAATTTTTAATTGAAATGTGTGAATATTTGTTGAAAACAAATTTTGGATTGTGGATTTGGTTAGGAAACTTGTGATTCACACTGTAGTTTCAGTTACACAACAGCTACATAATTTACAGCAAGAATTGCAATATGCATATTCAATTGTAATGTTCTCAGTTGGATCGCTGTACAAGTCATTAGCTGAGAAATTATTAACTGAAGAAATTAGCTAGATATGCAGGATACCATAGCAACCAGGGTGGCCTATAGCTTAAAAAAATTGCCACATCAGATAAGAGTTAAATTAAAAAAAAGAAAGCTATTCAAAATTTGGAATTAAGGCTTTAGACTAGTCATGTTCCTTCAACACAGTATTATAATTTGTCAGATGAAAAATAACTGTATAAAACAACACCAATGAGGTGCTTTAAGATGATCTATTATACCAAGGTGACTAGTGCAGCCATTTTGAATTGCCATCATGATACGAAACAGATGGTGTGTGTTTATGTTTAATGTTTGAGGGGGGTATAGGAAAGCAACTGAGAGGTGATGTATTTTGTTAATGGGTAAGCAAAGGTTCATATATACAGTTAAAACAGGAAGTAAAAAAGCAACATTTTTTCTGCACAAATTAGGCAATGCAAAAACATTCAAGTACATTTATTTGACTTGTTTCACTTTAAATATTTTTAATGAGAAATTCTCTAAATGTTTTTGAATGGAGATAATCTGGTTACCACATGTCTTGTTGTAAACCAGGCTGCTCTTTAACAGCAGATTCTTTCAATGCAGTATAAATTTAGCTGGAATTAGCATTGCTGAATATTAGTCCCTCAGCTCTCTGCTTGCTAAACCTTCATCTTTTCTTTATCACCTCTGAGCTTTTGAGAACCACGTTTGGTCAACCCTGCACAAAAACAAACTGTCTATTGACATTGGGCATACCAAATACCCCGACAATAATTCAGGAAGTCCATGGAGTCATGGAGAAGCCACTGCTGTATTCCCTCCACATCCTGCTTTGGCGTTCATACTCACCAAATGTACTGAAAACTTGTATATGCCCTGGCATAGGCAAACCTCTTAATTTGTTACATTTCACATTATCACATTGTATTGAGTTGCAAAAGATTTGATTCTGAATCTACAGAACAGTTAAAGAATATTGTTAATTATAGCTATTTACCAAACAGCAATCATCCAGTCTTTTAGGTTTTCCTTTATTTGTTTTTGCAAGGAGTCGAGAGGACAGTGAAGATAAATGGTGGCTTGAAATAGGTGTCTACTATTATTATTAGCATTATTAAGAATAAATCATAATAATTAATAGCAACAACAACAATTTACAATAGTTGATAAAAGTGTCAGCTGAGATGGGGGTCACGTTGTGCTAGGAACTTGTGATGAAGTATATACCACATCCTGGTTCTGAAAGGATTAAAGTGGGCCTGAGAGACCAGTTAACACACCTGATTGCACCTGGAAGATGGGCCAGGTCTAATTAAAGAAGAAACTCATCTGTGGAAGAGCTGAGTGGTTTCTATATAGAAAGGAAGCCCAGAATGGAACGGGGCTGTATGAAGGGGGTGGGGAGTACAGTTTCTCTCTGAATAATAGAGTGGAGGTGGGAGAGACATAAAGAAGCCATGAGGTTGAAGCACACTCTAGCAGTGAGCCCTGGTAAAATGGCATGTCCTTGACTTCCAAGAAAGAAACCCAGGAAGGCATTCAACGGAAGCGTAGCTTCAGGAAGGAGTTTAAATCCTGGGAAAAGCTCTGATGGGAGAGAGCAGCAGGGATGAAGGAGACTTCTGGAGTGGGCCTGAAAGGAGGCCACCCAACAGGCAGACAGCCTTGGAGGGATAGATAGGATTGGAAGATCCAGACTACAGGGAAGTAACTCTTATTTGTCAGCCTTCTGCTAAACAATGGAGACCTGTGAGAGGATGCAGGATGGATTAAAAGTTCCTGCCCAATGAAGGGGGCAGAAGTTGCTTTTGTTGTGGCTTGTGTTTTAATTTTGAGTTTGGTTGAAAGGCTCCAGAGAGAAGCCTTAAGGCCACTACTCTGACAGAAGAGTGGGATGGAAGAGGAGCCCCAGAGGAGTAGAAGATGTCATATTGATGACTAGTGCCATGTGGGATGTTGATACCCCAGAACGGGAGAGACTTTAAAGTGACCTGGCTGGAGGATGCATCACATCAAGGGGAAGACCACCACAGGACTGGAGGTATTGTCAACAGGGGACATGTGATGGGGCCTTGGAGGGCTAGGGGGACTAAGGATTAGCACACCCAATTTCTCATGGTAGTAGTGATATCTATTCCTGACCTTAAGCCAGGAATCTTTTGCTTTCCACCTGCATCTGCGTCACTCCATCTTACCACTCCTTAAAGGGGAGTGGTAGAGGAACCAGGCTGTCTCTCTCCACTGGCTCCCAGCCCAGGGCCTTGTGGGTAGCAACACCAGCAGGGTCCTTACTGCAGTAAGTCCAAGTTCACTTCCTTCAGCTACTTCCTACCAATATATCCCTTCAGTTTGGGGTTTGACCCCTATAATCTACCCAGTTAGTCTCTCAACAACAAAAAACTGATTCCAAAGGAACAGGGCCCTGCAGGTTCTCCAAGGGCATCGTGGGTGGAGAAGGCACTGCCTGTGAGCCTTACCTGTTCTGTGCTCCCCACTCAAACTCAACCTTCTGTCAGGTTCTGGAGAAGGATTCCTTTATCAGCAGTCCATCTACCACCCTTTGCCTGGGCTTCTGAGCTCATTTTAACCTGCTCCTCCAGTCGGAACATGCTCAACAAGCCCAGAGGAGTGAGGCTACCTGGGCCCAGTATGGGGTTTGTATACGCCATCACAGGCCACTAGAAAAGGAGAGCCTGCTATGCCACACTCCGCCAAGAGGAGGTGCCCCAGGAGTGAGTCACTGGTCTATAGTACTCTAGGGCATGAGACAGTTCCTGCCTCAAAGAGTGCATACTCTAATTAGATACAATTCATTAATATTATTATTTTTATTTCAGAAAAAGGAACTAATTAAGGGCCACAGTTTTCTAGTATTTAGTACCTACAACTGGGTTGCATTTTCAAATGACCTCAGGCCCCATGCCTACAGCTTTATAATGACCAACCTTTAAAAGGATTCAGCACCTGACATATGGAGCACTTTGGAAATTCTGACCCCAATTGTTGGGGCTGTGCACTTGAGAAAATCTGGCCCTAAGTGACATTCTCAAGATCACACATGGAACTTACATCAGTCAAGACTTTAACCCAGATCTCGAGTGCCAATCTAGACCCTTAACCTCAAGAGAATCCTTCCTGATCTGCTATAACTGGGATTTTGAATAATCATTTACCTATATGTTTATGGGGTATTATTTCACCCTGTCCAAGGTTCATGGTGAAATTCCCTTCCTATACAGAAGACTAGCATAAGCACAAGCTCTATGCACCACTTAACTGGTCTTCTGCTCGTCTTCTACACATAAGTGAATTTCAACCACAGTGCATAAATCCAACAACTTCCTGAAGGCATAACAATGGTGTGTAGTACTACAGACAGAATAAGTAGTGGTGGCTCAAAAAGTAGTGGGGGAGAGAGAAGGTTAGATTTGTTCCAAAAGCACTGAAGGATTGAAAATTATGCTTTATAGTAAAGACCCAGGAAATTCATTCTGCTTAAGCTTAACAAAGAGGCGAGACTTTATCATAGTCTAGAAGTAGCTACACAGGAAGCAGAAGTTTGACAACAGGGCTCTTCAATCTAGCAGACAAAGGTATAACAAGATCCAATGGCAGGAAGTTGAAGCTAGACGAATTCAGACTGGAAATAAGGCACAAATTTTTAACAGTGAGTAACTGACCAGTAGAATACCTTACCAAGAGTTCTGGTGGATTCTCCATCACTAAACATTTTTAAGTCAAGGCTGGAGCCTTTCCTAAAAAATCTGCTCTAGTTAAAAAAATATATATATAATCAAAGGAAGTCCTATGACCTGTTATACAGGAAGCCAGACTAGATGGTCGCAATGGTTCCTTCTGGCTTTACAATGTATGAGTCTCACTATAAAATTGTACAAGTTGGCAACACTGAGATAGGTATAAACACAGATGGGACAGATCCTCAGCTGGTGTAAATCAGTTTAGCTTCATTTACTTCAGTGAATTTACAGCAACGGAGGATCTGGCCTATGATTTTGAAATTTACAACGTTCCTTTAACATCTGATATTTTTTTCAAGGGAAAATAAAATTCTTAAAGCTGCAAAAAAAGACAACAGGGCTTTCTTCTTCTTAGCCTCAAATCCAAGAAAATGGTTGTGCATCTACCTTAAAAATATCATTGCCTATTTCACTGCAAAAAGCCTAGATAAGCATTGCTGTGAACTGACTGTGTTGTTTGATTTTTTCCCCCCTTCTGTTCCTCCTAACATTTTTATCACTTAATCCTTAGCAGTGGTAAGTATGACAGGAGGTCAGAGCAGAAAATTAAGGCTTGTTAAGACTATTATGCTCCAAAAGGATCATGTCATAAATGGGATTTTAGTCTGCCCAGTTTGGGATTTAATTAAGTAATTATGTTCAAGGTGGATGAGTATGAGACAATAAAAGGCCATTGCATGTGATTAAATTCCAGAGCCAAATTTTCTGTGCTCATATGTCATGTATATGGCTTTGCACAGAGGTGCGCCATGCAGAATGCATACCTCATCCAGACCATTGAGTGCCTGTGGCTCCTTCTGCACCCTTATGGCTGCATTCGCCTCTTTAGCTGCTGCAGCTCCCCCTACATGGGAGTTTAGGTTGGTGGATTCATCTTTCTCCCAGGCTGAGTTTCCCTCCCAAACAACTCCCTGCACTAGCCTAGATGGATTGCTGTGGAGCACTACTGCATTGCACAAAATGTGTAGACCAGCTCCTCCTCCTCCGTGGGCTCTTCCAGAGGGCAGGATTTTCTTCCTAGTGTTTATATCCCTGTAATTGTCCCTGTGGGTCCAGGGACAGACTAGGCCCACTGCTCCTCCTGCATGTCATAAAAGGCAACTAAAAGGAGGCTGCCTGGAGAGGGATGGGCTCCCCCAGGTTAGAAATTTGCCCAAGAAACACCATATGATGAGCAAGTCAACAATGCCCATACTGGATTGATCGCAGCCTGGGTTAATAATGGCCACGCCATCCGTCTCCCACCAGGGCATACGTGACAAGTATACTACTGGTGTAACCCCAACAAAGAGGATCTGTGGAAGAGATATCACCATAGCCACATAGAATGTAAGGACATTGAGACAAATAGGGAGATTAAAAGAACTCGCATATGAAATGGAGCAATACACCTATTATACCAATATAATAAAAACCAGCAGGATCTTATTAAGAGGGGTAAGGAAAAGATGCCACATTTATTGTAAATATAATAATAAAGCAAAAGATAAAAGTAAACAACGTTGTTTAACTACTTATTCCTATCACTACTTATTCCTTATACACACATATATATATATATATATATATATATATTTATTCATTCACACAATCATTCATTCAGGTTCTATATAGGTGTTATAGTTACCAGCCTAGAAGTTGCTCATGCCAAATTACTGGCCAGGTATCTTGGTCTTGAGGATGGAGCCGAGTCTGTGTCAGATGCACCTGATGCTCCTGGAGGTTGGCAGCAGAACCAGAGATTCAACGTCCTCAGTCTTTAGAGTTCATTCTTATAGGAATTAATTCTTATGTTAGTCTATGGGAGTTGTTTCATCCTGCTGTTGCTGACTCAATCAGCAGATGGCACATTCCTCATGGCTCCACACTGTCTAAAGTGGCACATTCCTGGTGGCTCCACACTGTCCAAAGTTTGTGTTTCTCATCCTTCCAGGTGATGGGGTGGATCCCAGTTTACCCTCCAGGGGTTGTCTGGTGGTCCACTTGACACATTCTTCGGCCTATGGATACTCTCTTTCTAGGCTGGCACCTCCCTAACCATTCATGTACATCAAGCATTCATCAACATACATTCCATATCTTAACCATATTTTAATTTACTGTCTCCACCACTTTTGGGGTGTGTGTCTAGGAGCCGTTGCTGTTACAATGAAGTGAAAGTCACTTAATGGCTTATAGCGTGTATTTACATCAATTACAGGTAACATAGTGTTTACTTCAAGAACAAAGTCAATTAACTTGTTTGTAAGTTTTACATAGTAATAGAGTATCTTTCACAGGACAGATATGATCAATGGTTTCTACAGACAGGAGCTTACAAGTTTTAACAGAAGAACTAAAAGATTTTTGTACTTGGTGAAACTGGGGGATCACTGTCACTTGAGGGAATCACTGTTAGTACCTTCTTTAATATCCCTACAATCACAACCTTGTGATGCTAAATTTTTGACTTCTGCTAAGGAAAATCATCAGGCCAAAGGTCACCAGAACCAAGTTTGACTTAGACTCAGAGACCAAAACTTTGCAGAATCATTCCAACCAATGATAGGTGGAAAATTTGCCCCACTGCTTGCTCTAGAGGAAGACATAGAAACAATAACCAACAACTTCAATGCTGTAACGAATGAGGCAGCAATGGACATCTTTGGGAAACATCGTAAGAAGACAAAACCATAGGTCACAAATGAAATACTACAAAAGTGTAACATTAGAAGAGGACTTAAGAGAGACAAGAACAGCACTGAGGGAGCTGATAAATACACAGCAATTGGCAGAAAGATCAAGAAAGGAATGAAGGTGGCCAAGGAGAAATGGATTGAAAAACTATGCTCTAAAATTGAAGAGTGTATCAATAATAAAAATATCAAATGAGCCTTCCAGGTTGTAAAAGATCTGATGAAGGAAAAATGGACCAAAGCTAACTCAATTCAAGACAAAGAAGGGAACAGTCTTACAGAAGAAAAGAACATCATCGATGGGTTGACAAATTACTGCTCTGATCTGTACAACCACCAGAAAAATGGAGACCCTAGTGTCTTAAACAGCCCAGATTCAACAGAGGAGGGTGACTTTCAAATTCTATGTGAAGAAGTGGAGAAAGTTGTGAAATCACTCAAGAAAGGCTACAGGTATTGACAACATCCCAGCTGAGTTGATGAAATTAGGAGGAGATGTAATCACCAAGATCTGGCAGACAAGTAAGTGGCCCTCTGTGGTCACCCACTCCAGCCTGGAAGGGGTTGGAAAAGCCCTACAGAGGGCAAGGTAAAACCCTGGTTGATTGGGGGAAGTGGCTGCAGCTGGGGCCACACCCCAAACTGAGCAACAGGGCCTTATAAGAAGGCCAGAGAAGCCAGGAGCGAACAGTCTCTCTCTGTTTGTAAAGGGAGATGGGCCTGGCTGCAGGGAGCTAGAGACAGGGTACCCGAGTGAAGCAGGACTGGGGAAAGGCAGAGGAGCTGGGGAGCTCCAGCCTGGAAAGCCCCAGGCTGCGGCCTAGCATTGGGCCAACAGGTACTGAGGGTTGCAGGGGGCAGCCCAGGGGTAGGCCAAGGCAGCAGGTCCAACCCCAACCTTGCCAGTGATGAGTAGGCTGATACTGCAGTCTGCCCCAGGGTGTGGGGGCTAGACAATGACTGGCAGTAGCTGTATACTGAGGCAAGGTGGGAATAGTGGGTGGGGGTTCCCTGGGGAGGGGATACCCTAAGACTGAGGGGTTACTGCCAGGGGCAGCACCCCAGGTAAAAGGGTACCGGGTCCAGGGAGGGACACGGGGGCCAGAGGACAGGTGGATCACTAGCCTGCAGAGGGCGCTCCGGAGCTGGAATCGAGCTATTTCCCAGAAGTCACCATCAGGAGGCGCCGCAGGGGTGAGTCCGCTCCTCTACACCCTCCATGTGGACACAGTCACTAATCATCACTCTGCCAAAGAAAGGCAACCTGCAATTGTGTCAAAATTACCAGACTATACGTTTAATTAGCCATCCCAGCAAAGTGGTGTTGAAAGTCATATTGAACGGACTGAAGCCTTGGATCGCAAACAGAGGATATCACAGCTGAAGAACAGGCTGTCTTTTGTGCTGGAATAAGTACCACAGAACAGATATTCAGCCTTTGTGGTCTATGTGAGAATTACTTACAACATCAGCAGGACATCTACCACGTCTTTGACTTCAAGAAGGCATTTGACAGAATATGGCATGAAGCTCTCTGGGCAAACATGAAGAAGTACAATCTTGGTCATAAGCTTATTCTTAACATTAAACAACTGTATGCCAAGGCCAGCAGTGCGGTTCTCGTCAATGGCACAATAGGGGAGTGGTTTTGCACCACTGTTGGAGTCCAGCAAGGCTGCCTTCTTTCACCCATGCTGTTCAACATCTACTTGATGACTGATGCCCTAGAAGATCACATATGCACAGTCAGCATTAGGGGGCAAACAATCTCAAATCTTCAGTTCGATTATGACACTGATGGCCTGGCAAGCAGTGAAGATGAACTTGCCAAACTTGTGAAATGATTGGATGAAACCTCCACAAAATATGGCATGGAAATCAGTGCAGAGAAAACCAAGCTGATGACAGACAAACGTGATGGGATCAGCCAGGGCCGTCTGGGATCAGCTCATATATCACTGTCAGTGGACAAATGCTGGAAACCGTGAAACAGTTCACGTATTTGGGGGCAATCATCACTGATGAAGGATCCAAGGCAGAAATTCAGGCAAGAACTATGCAAACAGTAGCAGTGGCAAAGCTAAAGCCAATTTGGGGGAGTAAGAACATCTCCCTGGAATCCAAACTGAAACTGCTGCACACATTGGTCATCTCCATTTTTCTGTACGTGTGGGAGACATAGACCCTTACGGCAGAACTTGAACGGAAAATACAGGTAGTAGAGATGAGATACCTCCATAAAATCCTGGGCATCTCCTACTTCGACTATGTCACTAATGAAGAGGTCCGCAACATCATCACCCAATGCACTGGGTCATATGAAGACCTCCTGATGACTGTGAAGAAGCACAAACTGAAGTGGTACAGCCATGTAACAAGATAATTTGGCCTATCCAAGATCATCCTCCAAGGGACAGTACAGAAGAGGTAGACAGAAGAAGAGATGGATTGACAACATAAGAGTGAACAGGAATGGACTTCACATAGACTCCAAGCACTGACATACAATCAGCAGGGGTGGAGACAGTTGGTTGATTGCTCACCAATGATGGTGCCCCAATGCAGTTAAGGGACTGATGATGAATTGGTCTCATGAGATAGCATGAGGAAGCTTGCAATGCCACTATCCATGTTGTGCCATATCTAGCCATTTTATGCAGGTGCCCATCACCATGGTATTTGAGCTCCTCCCAAGAATAAGAACAATGAAAAGCTGGATAGAGGATTTCATTCTCTAGGGATCCTATTCCTATTCATTTCAGAAGCACTAAATTCACCTTTAAGAATTAGAAATTCCAACATGAAGTTGAGGTATTTCAAAACAAAACACTGAAGCTGTTTATCACAAATATATTCCAACACTATGGAGACAGCATGGAAGTGTCAGCAAAACTACAACAAAAAACCAAACAGTGATGCCTTTCCTTGGTCTTGGGAGAATATGATGTTTCTGTTGCTGTCTCATACTTCCCGTTGGCATGAAAAGTGGGACAGGGCTTAGCTGAATCACTGTTCAGAAGCCAGTCCAAATGGTGAGTGCTTAAGAGGGTGAGGAATAAAGTGATGCGATTGTTCACATTTAGTGTCAGTAAAGATCTTAGTGCAAAACTTGGGATAATGGGTGGTTTTTCTGGACTGTGGGTAGCCACAATCCTTGTCTTATTATATGAATTGTTTAAGGCAATGGTCAAGATATTTAAAGCTATCATATCATAATGCTGCACTGCAGAATTTTTCATTGAGAACAGCAACTCAGACTCTCCTTCACATATAGGTGCAGAACGACACTTCATTGGCAGATCTACCTCTATATACATATATGTAGAGCATGTCAAAATTTTGTAGGAGCGGGAGAGAGGAAGTGGAGGATTGGCGAAACATTTGGAAAGAAAATAAACAGTTTTAATTGTATTTGAAATGCATTCTCCCATTTTTGGACAAATATTCAAAATGCATTAATTTGGATTCTAATCTTTACATTTTAATCCTTTTCTCTCACTTATTTGTACTTTTTTTCTAATGAAAAATGGGGGGAGAGGGTGACCTTTATTCCAGTTCTTCCCTCCCCCCCGCAATATCTTACACTTTTAAAATACTTTTTCACACTTTTTTTCCTCTTCCCCTTCTGCCCTGGAAAAAGTGGTTAAGTAAAAGTTAGAGAATGTAAGAAAAAAAATCTCTATTCCTGCTTACTTTTTAAAATTCCAATAACTTTTTTTTATTTTTTCACCACTTTTTCCAGGGCTGACGGGGAAAGTTTAAAAAGCGTGCGTGAGAGATTTTTCCCATCTACTGAAATGATCGTTTTTGAAAACGATTGACATTTGTTGTAATGTAACCATTTTCTAAAACCAAAAATTAAGTCAAAATTTTTTTCAAAAATTTTTTTTCAACAAAACCTTTAAAAAAATATTGTCAAAAAAATTTCAGCCAGCCCTGCATCTAATGGGGAAATGTCATCCAATATCCCTGTGTGGAAGATCAGACCCTGAGACTAGCTGCTTTCCATGGACCATGAACTGTAAACCTGCTTGATTTCCATATAGAAATTAAGCTGTATATTAATGTCTTATAGCTGTTAAATTCTAGCCAATCTCCTCTGTGCCAGCTGTTGAGTAACCAGCCAGTTATAGCACAGAATCTGCAGAAGCCGGGAGAGGTAGGAGTGAGTGGTAAAGGTTCAGTTGAGCAGGTGCCGTCCCATTAGGGCAGCCTCACCCTTGGTTTCTCCCAATAAACGGTGTGATTTACTGGAAACTCTGTGTTCCCCTTCTGGGATACTCTCTACTGGAAGGAACAACTTGTCCCAGTGTTTGCTTTCCTAGTTACATTCACTTAGGACTTTGACATTTCAGTATGTCAGAGTTATTTCCTTTATAAAGCTGTTACATTGTAATGGAATTCAGGTGTGATGATATTCTACCCTCATCGGTATTGCATCAAAACTTCCTGGTGTCATAGACTACTTACTACCAGGAATTCCTAATGACTGGCCACCACTCTAGAGAGTGCTACAACAAATATACCTTTTTACCTTCAAATATTTTAAAGCCAGGGATGTCACATACAATCAAACCCTTATCAGGAAGTAAAATTTGCCTGCCTGTGTCCCACTGTGCTGAATGGAATGTGGTTCTCAAGAAATGCTAGCTCAGCTAAGAACAGGTGGGGAAGGATCAGACCTTAACAGCAGGAGCTGCTAGCTTTCAAAGTTCAACCTGTCTCAAACCCTTTTCTTCAACACACAGTTCTAACGGTTGGTAAATACATTAAACACATCTTCCCTAATGTTCTTTTTACAGTACAGTGAATGATGACGGCTGTTAAAGGATGCATGGTTTGGGTTTTGGCTTTGCATTTAAACACTGAAGTAAGCATTAGATTACAAATGGCTTTTGCCTTCTGCAATTATGGCCAGAACCTAAAACCAAGCATCTGAAAACACAGTGGCATGTGATGTCAGGTAGAGGTGCACCACAGTACTTTCTAATGCCATTCATTGCCATAGAAGTTACTTGATCCAGTTCCTCTTCCCCCTTACTTCAGTGTAAACCTAGAATAGCTCTATCAACATTAGCGGATCGGTATAATACCTATGTGACAGGAGAATCAGGTCCAGTGTATCTGTGTAACAGCTGCCATCTTGGCTGACATCAGGAACTGGGGGTCTCCAGAGCTAAAAGCATGAGTCTCCGCAGCTTATGCTAGAATCCAGCTCTCTAGCTAAGCACAGTAAACAGACTCGTAGTCTCTGTGAACTGGGCACACAGGTGATCACAACATACTGAACCATGGGTTACATCTGCAATACATATAGAAGTTGGCCACCTAACTTTAAAAACCCCAGCCTTTGACAGTAAAATGCCACAGTGGGATTGCCCAGAGTTCTGGAAGCCTTAGATCAGGGATTGGCAACCTTTGGCATGCGGCCTGCCAGGGTAAGCACCCTGACGGGACAGGTCAGTTTGTTTACCTGCCGTGTCCGCATCCCTTGGCCTGAGCCACTTCCCTCAGCCCCCATTGGCCTGGAGAAGCCAACCGCAGCCAGTGGGAGCCGTGATCGGCCGAACCTGCAGACGCGGCTGGTAAACAAACTGGCCCGGCCTGTCAAGTTGCTTACCCTGGCAGGCCGCGGGCCAAAGGTTGCTGATCCTTGCCTTAGATGTATACTGTACATTTATTTCCATAGAGTTTTATTTATTTATTTATTTATTTAATACATGGCCTGCTTCTGAGGTCAATGAGTGCTGCCACTGGCAACCGAATTAGGCCTGCAATGAAAAGGAATGGAAGTACTGGTTTAAAAATCAAAATAAACCAACAATCTTCCCTCATGAACATGAAGGTTGCTCAAGATGCTGAATGAATAATCATGTGGTGTCCAGGTATCTTGGCTTTAAATATCTTCATCTATTGATAGGTCAAATGAGTCAGTTAACTGCAAACAAGATTTCAGACAATGGATGACTAGTAGGGTGGTGAGTCAAGATGTGTATTACACTCCTTTTTGTCTACAGGTATGACTTTTTCTTTACCTGATGGCAGATTCATTTGATTGAAAATGACTCAGCTTATGCTATGGTAGCCCAGCCATCAACAAACTCAGCTCTGGGAAATTATATTTTCTCCATTGACGTACATGGATGTGTAGTTGCAATACTTCAATACTCAACGGTTGAACTCCATGTATATGAAGTACCTCTAAATATGAGGATGCTTGACTGCACAATTGAAAATGAAGGTGAGAGGGAAAAGGGGGTGCTCCTAGGAATAAGGAAAAAACAGTATAGAAGTATCTCCTATGAAGATGATACTTCCAAGAATTATGTCGCAGTAGATAAAAATGATCAGGAAATACTTTGCTAAATTGGTGAAGGGTCTTCCTCAATGTGTACTGACTCTTCTTCCTACTTCATTCTTTTGCTGCTTCTCCTACTTCATCTCTAACAACTAAGGGTACGTCCAGACTACTTACCGTATTGGCAGGTAGTGATCGATTTATCGGGGATTGACATGTTGCGTCTCATCTAGACACGATATATCGATCCCTGAACTCGCTCCCTGTCGACTCTGGAACTCCACCAGAGCGAGCGACAGTAGCAGAGTTGATGGGGGAGCCGCGTCCGTTGATCCCGAGCCATGAGAACGGGAGGTAAGTTGGAATAAGATACGTTGACTTCAGCTACGGTTTTCCCATAGCTGAAGTTGCGTATCTTACATCGACACCACCCCCTAGTGTAGACCAGGCCTAAGGGATAGTCATATAGTTTGGGTCCATACTCATCTTGTTTAAATTGATGCAGCTCCATGGAAGCCAACTGAGAATCTGATCCAATTTTAAAAAAATCAATTTTACAATATTTTGAATGAATTATTCCGTGAATATTCCGTAAAACACTGACTGATTATATGATGGTGAGAGGCCACATACTGGCCTATGAGCCATATCTTCAGTTATAATAAATTGGCACAGATCCATTGACTCCAGGGGAGCAATGCTGATTTACACCACCATTAAACTTGGCTCTATTAGCACTTTAGTGTTGCTGTAAGATAGTGCTTATAATTTTTCTTCTTTTGGACCATGTGTTTTATAATAATACCTAAGTCCTGAGTAATCCTGAAAAGTACAAAGAAGCTCAAAATATTACACTTGTATTAGGAATGAAAGTGAATCCTTGTATGGAGGAAGCTACTGATTGATACAGATTGCCCATTGATACAGAATCTTCTGGAAGAGCAGAGAAATGGTGCAAAACATGAATGCTTTAGTTGGTGAATTTTGCAGCAGGGAACCAAAAGTACTGACATTTTCTTTTTGTCTTAAACCTTAAAATTACATTAATTTGTTAGGTAAATGCAGGAAACCATGAGTGAAATACTACGGCTTGTGTTATGCAGCAGATCAGCCTAGCTAGGCGGGTGAGGTAATGTCATTTATTGTTCTGACATCTACACTGGAAACAGACTAGAAAATCATACTGTTCCCTTCTGGCCTTAATATATATAACTCTATGAAAGTTTGCTGATTGCATAGGGCCTGTTCCATCTGTAGTCATGAGGAGCTTTCCCTTGATTTCAATATACCTTAGATCATGCCCATAGACAATAGATAACATAAGACAGAAAATGCTTATTACATTGAGACTAAATTTGTTGTTTGCTGTTGCCTTCTTCATCACACCAACCCTATAATCTATAATACGTTTATTGCATTCTCAGTAAATAAAAGTTGGGTATGTCTGTGCATCTAGCGTGATTTTGTGTCCTTTCATAGTATTTGAGTGCCGGCATCTTAAATTCAAACATTTCTCTTGTTCAATTTAATTCTTGAGTACTCCACTCCTTGACCCTAGTGCTGAAAGGCTTGAGTGGAAAATGTTCCAACTACCAGCTGTTGCCTGGGAGCAAGGAGAAATGTTCTTGAGGTTCCTCTCTGCCCTCTATTTGTCTGAGCAATTTGATGATAATCCCAGTGCTTTTCCTTTCCTTTGCCTCCGTGTGTGCTTGAGATCAGTGGCATCCAACTTACAGTGGTGGTAGGTACCGAAATATTACAAGATTCCTCTTTCCACCCGCAAATTCATAGTGGGATGCCTCATCAAAGATCTAGCCCCGGACATCAGTCAATAATGTTGGCTGGCCTTCTGCTCTAGCCTTTAAGTCTTTCTGACTAAAATTAGATTTTTCTCCTCTTGGAAAAGAAATAGGCCACTGTGTGATCCTCAAACTGTCAGTCATCTGTGGTGAAGCAGGTAACTGATTTCCCTTGAAGCAGCAGAATTGAAAGATCCATCAATAAAAATAATTAATAATGATTTTACATACTTCTCACATGATTAATAGTAGTCTTTAGCATGATTGTTCTCTTTCTACCTGCTATTTAGAGGTGATTTCGGCCCTTGATTAGGTACTTTGACTTAGTAGTGCATGAAAATCTGATTTAAAAATTAGCATTCTACAAGAACTGGTTAACTGACAGATCTCAAAGTAGTCATCAATGGGGAATCATCATTGAATGGGGGTGTTTTTAGTGGGGTTCTTCAGGGATCAGTACTAGGCCTGATACTATTCAACATTATATCAATGATTTGGATATGTAAAATCACTGGTAAAATTTGTGGATGATACAAAGAGTGGCAGAATGATGATGAGGACTGGGTAGTCATACAGAATGATCTGGATCACTTGATTATCTGGGCCCATTCAAACAAAATGCATTTTTAATGCAATCAAATACAAAATTGTACATATAGAAACAAGAAGGCACTATATCCTGGAAAATAGTGACTCTGAAAAGGATCTAAGGGTCATAGTGGACAAGTAACTCAGCATGAGGTCCCTGGCAAAAAGGACTAATGCAATCCTTGCATGTATAAACATGGGAATAGCTAGTAGGAAGGTGATTTTTATCTTTTAGTGAGATTGATGCTAGAATTCTGTGTACAGTTCTGGTGTCAACATTTTGAAAAGGGGGAGACTGGAAAAAAAGAGCTAAATAGTTTTTCAGGATGGAGAAAGTGTCTTATAGTGAGAAATTCAAAGAGCTCAATCTGTTCAGTTTATCAAAACGAAGATAAAGAGGTGAGCTGATAACAGTGTTATGAGTACCTTCACAAACACTTTCCATACACCCCCCAAAAAATACTGGGTACCAAAGAGCTTTTTAAACTAGATGAGAAAGCCATAACAAGAACCTATGGCTGGAAGCTGAAGTCAGACAAATTCAAGCTGGAAATAAGTTATTATGTTTTTAACTGTGATAAACCATTGGAACAAACTACGCCAGAGTGACTGTCTGACCTTAGAGAAGTCGCTGCCTGTGCTTCACTTTCCTCATCTCTAAAACTGGGTAAATAATACTGATATGTATAAAGCATTTTAGGGATTTGAGATGAAAGATAAGTGCCCTGTTTTTCATGGGTGCTGCTGAACCAATCTGTCCCTCATTTTACTTATCTGTAAAATGGGTATAGTAATACCACCTCCTTGGAGTGTTGTAAGGCTGAATTAATGATATTTTGTAAAGCTCTTTGAGATCCTGGCCATATAAGGGGCAAAATGTTGTAATTTATTATGTTGTTACTTTTATTGTGTCTAAATGCATTCTGCACAAGGACTTGCGACTGTTGGGGCGCACCCAAGTTGGATAATTGTGAACCTAAGTACCCAGTCCATATGTTTCTGTGCTCAGTTCCATACGTAAGTACATGCTTTGCTGGCACACTTGGGTGGGCAGGCACAAATTCAGAAGCCGGGCTGAAGATGTGGCACACAGAGTTTTACAAAGCGAGGCAGCAATGGTTTTGGTAGCGATGGGCCAAGCACATATTGAAGATTGTGCATTACGCAAATTCTGTCTTGAATGTTATCAATCCACATTCCACTTAGGAGAGACCAGGTGCAGAAGAGAAATACCACTGTGTTCCCCATTCCCTGGAATTCCTGCATGCTGTAGCAGCTGCCTATATGGCAGCAGAGCCTTGGTAATGCTTCTCTTCTACTCACACCTACTGCTTTAGGAACCCTTGCCTTTGTGCTCTTCTGTGCTCTGCTTCAGCACAATGGAACCCCAGTGCTGTTCCTTCACTACCCTATGGTGTTACCAGGGCAAAACGTACTTTCACTCTTTTCCCATGTTGTGCTGCAGGGGAACCCTTTCAGCGCTCCTCTGTCTGAAGTTCAGAACAAAAAGGGTTGTCAGAAAAACATCTTGAATTCCATTTTGGGTTTGGTCAATCCAAACTCCACTGAGTTTACCAATTCTTTAGCTGCTACCAAGTTTGTGAAGGGGCATAATGTACCATCTGTACATCCTCGGATTCCGAAATGGACTGGCGTAACGCTGACTTCAATGCTGATTTATGCCAGCTGAGAATCTGGCCCAATATTTTTAACCCTACTAAATTCCATTACTGGTCTAGTGTTGAAAATGAGACCAAAGTCAGACAACTCTGGACCAATCCAGGCCAGTGAGGAGTAAAGACGAGGAACATTTGTAAGTACTATGAGCATGATGGATTGACAATCTCTTTATATTCCATCCAATTTTTAAAAGTAAAAAAAAAAATACTGAAAACCTACTTTAGATTTTTTTATTAGTTACCAAATATTTTATGCTACTTGCATATTATATTGAACAAGTGCATTAGGAGAGTGCTTTATACTTTGTAATTGCACTCACATTTCAAATTAGACTATTTAATACTATTCTCTCAAAATACACCAATTTGGCATAATGTTCTTGAAACAGGACATGATAATAAAATCTAATTTGTCTTTCCATACCCTCTATAGGAACACATAAAATACTGTGTGTTAACATCCATGGTCTTTCTTTTGAATGGTGCTATAGCTTGAGAATGTTATTACTGATCTAAGATAGAGAAATGGACAAAATAGAGGAATGATAATAAGATTTACTTGGCCAAACATGAAGCTGAGGCATGTAGTCTCAATTATCCAGCAAGAGAAGTGCAGGTTATGCTGATTCCTTTGCCACTGGCACTTTACAGTAAGTGCAATATATTCCTAGAGCATGTGACTTTTGCACTGGGAAGAAAGCTTATGACTCAGCACTGACCGTGAACATGTGGTCACATTCTTTATAAACAGATAATTTCCTATGTCCATATGCAATGTCTATATTTATTTGCACTCTGCCTGAGGCCTGGCAAATAATGGGGCTGTGCAGTTTTATTTGTAATGAATTCAATGGGATTTCCACATGCAAAGGATTTGCAAGATTGGAATCTTAGCAGCAAATGGCAAATCCTGGTCCTAGTGAAGTAAATGAGAATTCTGCATGTGGAGGATTTGAATGATTGGGACCAAATTAATAAAGTGACAAATCATGGTGTCGTGAAAGTCACTGGGAATTCTGAATGTGGAGGGCTTGTAAGACTGAATTCTAAATAAAGGATCAAATCCGGATCCCTTTGAAGTCAATAGGAGTTCTGCATGCAGCTTGGTCCCTTAATTAGTGCAGGACTATGACCATAAGGCACAATCAAGCCCTTTATGAGAGTGGGTTCTGACCCTTACTGCCTCTTGGGGATGACAAAGTGCCTTACGGAGCACCTGGGTGTGCAAAGGCAGCTCCATCCCTTTGAACGATACAGTTTAATTCCCCAGTTCTGTGAGTGTCAAAGAACATGCAAAGAAAGAGATGGTTTAGATTTGTGGCTAATTACTTTAGAGCCTTTCACTACTTGAACTTCTTATATCAAATTAAAGGCCAACTTAAAGGTAAGTCCTCTGCTGATTAGATACCCAATAGATTTATTTAAAACCCTTTAATTATATTCATGGGGAAAATTGATTCTGCTCCCTTGTGATTATCCATTACAGCTTAGATTTCTTTGACTCCTTTCACTATCTTAGTGTTTTGGATGAGCACCACAGAATTTGTGAAAGTTATAGAAACTGAGAAATGAGGCAATGAAGTCTGAACTAGACAGCAACTGTGCGAATTTCCCTCCCCCTTCTCAGTGACCTTATTCCTGACCCCATTTAGGTGCTCCCACAGAACTGAGCTCTGAGGGCAGCTGGCTGGCCTAAGTGGGCCATTGTCTTAAATTGTTTTCTCTGTTGTTACTAAACTGCTGCTAAAGAGGTGATTTAATATAATTTTATCTCTGGTCTGAAACTCAAGGATTGTATCCAGTTCACCCTCATTTTATTTCTATCCCAGCAATATCTTTACAAATCTAATTAATAGGAAATCCACTGTCAAATTCATCTTTTAAAAATCAAATCTGGAGTGGCTGTATTTAATTGTGTTATGTTTTTCATGTTTCCGATCTTGTTCAATGTAGTTCTCACAGGTCACAAAATAAGTTCTCACTGAGCACTGTTCAAATATTTGTTTTACACCCTCATTTAGAACATACATGCTGGAACTAGGAGTGCTGGGGGTGCTGCCTCACCACCTAGCCTGAAGTGGTTTCCATCAGGTTTAAAGTTTGGTTCAGTGGCTCTCAGCACTGCCACTATACAAATTGTTCCTGCACCCCTGGCTTAGAATCTGAGGAAAAAAGGTGTTTGGCATTTAGATGGGGCATGAAGAGGTAATAAATGTAACCCAGCAGTTTTCCCCACACTACCATTATATTTGCTTTGGTAGATTTATTTAAATGCAATACTTGTCCTAGGCTCTTGTGTGTGTGCAGGGGAACAACCCTGGGATTTGTCACATACACATGCTCACATACAGAGAACAGCAATTATTTTTCCTTCGGTTTATTGTTTATAATAAGTGATGTACAGCAAGTGGAATCACTTTTGAATGTGTTTAATTTTAATTTAGCTGAATACTTTAAATCCCAAAGGGCTGAGGTAAATCCCAAAGGCCTGAGGTTGGCTTTAGTGGAACTACACTGATTTACACCAGCTGAGGATCTGACCCTTAGATTTTATTGTGTTCTCTAAAGGTCATGTCTTGTTTAATTTATCAGCTTCAGTGGAATTTATTTTTTGTGATCAAAGATCTCACCTCTGCCTGCTTCATGTCTAATTTCCATATTCTTACTCAGAGTAGCAAAGAGTGGCTCTGACTATTATGGTTCTCCTCTGCTTGTAAAACTTGTAGGTCATTATGCAATGTGGGTTTGTGTTGGGTACTTCTGCCTTTGAACTTGATCACCACTTTAATTAGAACAATTATTCCTGGCCAGGTCTCGTATTATTTTCCACTGCAATACAGAGAGTGGAGACCTAGGTTCGATCACTCATTCTAGTTCCTGGTCACATTCTTGGCTGAGGCTCGGCATTTAACATTCAACAAGGTCATTTAAGGGAAGGAAATACCTCTTGTTTCTCAATGCAGTCAATTCAAGGTCTGATTCTGCAATCCCTACTCATATTGAGCAATTGCACTGAGTGCCGTGGGATTATTTATGTTAGTTCATGCTTCTCATCATAAAAGCATGCTGAACTGGCCCCGAATAATCTGCTTTCCACTGTACTGCATTTGTCCAGAGGAAACTATCTTTCATGCAGAATTAGCTAAGGAAGATGTTCTTGTAACTGTACATACAAATAGCCACCCTCAGCTTGTTTGTTCAGCTTTGAGCAAGTTAGAGGTCAGCTCCCAGTTGTTGACAAGAGAAATGTAGTGAACAATGTGTCATTATCATTGCATAATATCTAGCAAAAACATTTACTACAGTGTAAATGTAAAACACCATGCTAGTAAAGTTGTGTTTTTCATGGCTGATCTCCATACCACCCCAGAGTAAAGCATTCACTCTAAGATATACATAGGGTTGGCACTATTCTTTCTATCTTTCTTTCTATATATAATATTTTGATGGATACTATCAATGTTTACTTTAAGCATTTCATAGCTGCAGAAAAGTATGGGGGTATGTCAGACAATAGGGGTCAGACAATAATTATTTAATGACAGAAGACATTGAGGTTCAAGAAGTTAAAACTTTATAACCATTAAAACACAAATTATCAACATCACATATCAAAATATGGGAAGTAAATAACCTTAAATCAAACTAAGAAGTTCTCAAGCAGCATTTTTCTTACGTTGTCTGTTTGTAAATTTCGATTGGGGGTTGTTGGTTTGTGTGTGTACAGAGAAATCAATGTTTACTTTACTAATAAAAATCCAATCCTTCCAAGCCAAACTATACAATAGTGTGGTTACAACTTGGGATCAGATACTGTTATTATGCTGTACCCTGTTTTTGTGTAGTTATTGCTTGGCCTTGAATATCTCATCAGCATATAAATTATCACCCTAGAAATGACATTTAAAAAAAAAATCCTTTGGGTTTCTGGTGGGGGATCATAGTTGTAAACTATGCCTAAGTCCCTACAGAAGACGCATTGATAGAAGTTCTCTGAGGATGTCCTGATACAGCACATGCTTGAGAGTCGACTCTGTCATTGCCCCTCCTGGGTCAGCGCCTCCCTCTGTTTTGCTGCTTGGCCTGCAGCAGGGTGGGAGTTGCCTCTGCAGCCTTATCTGGGATGGAGCTTTCACCCCTCGGGCCTTGTATGGTGGATTACACTATCTGAATCAAGCCCTATTTTTTTACTTTGTGAATTTCATTAGCTGTTTCTACTGGCTGAATCAAGCTATGTTTCTGCCTTTAGAAAGTCCTGGAGCTTGTTATTTCTACCCTGTGGATCAAATTATCTCCTGGTGTAAGCTGGCATAGCTCCATTTATTTCAGTGGAGCTGTGTTGGTTAAACCAGCAGAAACTTTGTCCCTCTGTGTTTTATACCATGATGTTTTATTGCAAATAGGATTTTCAATTAGCTGTGGAATACTGGAAAAGAAACCAAGAACATCCTGTTGATGGTGGTTCTGTGTGCTAGGGATCCAATTTCCAGTGACTCTAGAGATCTTCAGGGTTATACTGTCAATAAACTGTATTATGGGCAGTCAGACAATGCCAGACATTGCCCACAGAGGAGAGAAACTCCAACAGATCCTCTCATGAAGGTTTCCTCAAATCATTCTGCCCGGATTGTGAAGTATCTTCCCATGGAACATGTGCTGATCCTTGACATCCACCTTGAGCAGTGGGCCATGCATGCAGATGTACTGTGCTTGAACATTGGCTCTGGCTCCCAACCTACCCCCATATTTCCCTCAGCTCCCTGGCAGTGCATGTCCTGTGGAATCTTGTTCCCCGTGCTTCCTCTGACCATGGCTACTTGTGTGGTTCCATTAAATACTCCAGGTGGAATTCTGTGCCAAAAAATTAAAAATTGTGCACCAAAAAATTAAACAATCTGCACATAATATTTTAAAATTCTGCAAATTTTATTTGTCAGAATAACACTATATAATCATGCCCGTTTCAATTGGTTTGGTAATTTATTTCAAAATGCCTATTAGCAACTCTGTCTGTAACAGTACAGACACAAGAAAATTCCTCCAGGAATAGAGAGTTAAGGAAATCTCTATGACATCCCAGTTCCTGTTTCTCTGCACCCTCTCCCCAGAGCCCAGTAGCGGGGCCAGAAAACCCTCCCTCCCCCCCCATAGCCTCCCCCTGCGCCAGACAATCACATGCACCCCCTCCCCACCAGAGCCCAGATGAAGGGGCTCCCCTCAGTCCAGACACTTGCATGCACCCCCTACCTCCCATCCCTCAGAGCCCACCTGTAGGGCACCTCCAGCCCAGACACCCACATGCACCCCCTCTGCTCCAGAGCTCAGATGTGCTCCCTGTTCCCGGCCAGACACTCGCATACACCCTTTCCCTCACCAGAGCCCAGCTGCAGGGGTGCCCCCCAGTCCAGACACTCAGATGCACCCCTAACCCCACAACTCTCAGAGCCCAGCTGCCAGGACCCTCCAGCTCCCTTCCCCTGCCCCATGGCAGTGTCTTCTACTTGCAAGCTGCTCTGCAGCCCGTTTCTGTGGAGGGAAAGGAAATTCTGCACTACAAACATTAATTTCTGCACAAATTCTTCATGCAGAGTGGTGCAGACTTCCCCCAGGAGTAATTAAAGAGCAAGGGTCCCCAGTTCAGAAGAGTCAACAGCCAAGGTAATATAGCCTTTTTATTATTTTCTTTGACCAATGGTTGTGGGGTTGGTTGGGAGATGATATGTGTCCCTTCAGTTGACCCCTCCTGCCATAATTCCACCCACTCCATGTCCTCTCACCATCAGAGCACTATGCAGAGTCCCAGCATGTAAGGGATGGTGCTGTGGAAGAGCTAATCTTCCCTTCCACAAAGGAAATTCTCTGTGGTAGCGCCTGGGACCCCCAGTCATGGACCAGCATCCATTGTGCTAGGCACTATATAAATGTGGGGGGAGGGGAGAGGGAGGAGAGAGAAGGGAAGATGGTCGTTATACCAAATAGCTTACAGATGTTGGGTTACGATATGGGCCTCAGCCAGCCATGATACTTCCATTCTTGAATGGCTAATTTTTATGTTTCTGGGCTGATTTTCTGAGCTAGAGGATGTTGCTGGGCATGAGGATTTTCCCACTTTTTTATGCCATGTAATGTTTTGGGTGGTATTTCCTGTAGTTTTCTCTTAAATTCTTTCCATGTGAATCTGGGATTCCTTCAGGTGATGTGCAGTCACAAACCAAAGTGTCTTTTATTTCTAAATCTGCCTCCATTCTCATTTTGGATTTTTGCCCTTCTGTTTTCATTGTATGCATCCCTGATGCTGGCGTTCAGAATGACTTTATTGTCTGTTTTATGGTGATGGATTGGATGATTCATGGAATTTCAGCTGGAGCAGAGAGAGGCTGGGGAAGGAAGAGTGTCAGCACTCCTCATTCTGTTTGCTCACCTCACCTGTGCTGTTTACTTTATTGAAGCATAACGAAAATGTGTTTGTTTGTTTTTAGGTCCTGGGCCATCAAGCCTTTCTTTCCTCCAAGATTTATAAGGACATGTTCAAAATGCATCTTCAAGGAATCTGGAGATTCTTAAACAAATGGATTAGAGGAAGAGTCTGATATAATTTATATGATTTACAACGGAACTTGCAGAAACATTTAACCCCTTTTTCTCTTTACATTGGTAGGCATTCAGATATACCACAGTGATGGATGTGTTATCAGAACCCATGAACCCTGCACTTTAGTCATTTACATCTTTATCAAGTTAGTGCAAATTGAGTGTACAACACTCTCAAATCAGACTAGTCAGAACTAGACCTGGATTTCATAGAGCACTTTTCATCAGTAGATCTCAAAGTGCTTTAAAAGTAGGTCAGGATCATTGTCCCCATTTTAGAGATGGGAAAACTGAGGCCTGGTCTTCAGCTAAAATTTAGGTCCACCTAGTTACATCACTCAAGGCTGTGAAAAATTTCACACTCTGTGCAATATAGTTTGACCGAACCTGCACTATAGACACCACTAGGTCAATGGAGAAATTCTTCCATTAACCTAGCTAACGCCTTTTGAGGGGTGGATTTACTACAGGGATAGAAAAGCCCCTTCTGTTGCTGTAGTATGTATCTACAGTACAGTGGTGTAGCCTCAGTACGACAGCTGTGCCACTGTAGCACAGATATACTCCGAGGTACAGCGAGGGGCAGTGACTTGTCCAGGTCACCCTGTAAACCAGAAATTGAACCCAAGACTCCTGAGTACCTATTCCACTCTGCAGATGTGTAAATAACTACAAAAGGTGCGGGGCAGTGGCGCACTAGGCCCAAAATATTTAGAGGAGATTAACTGATATATATCTTAGATGAGTAAATATATTAAAATACACATCTTTTTCAGTTGGTTGCATGTGATGAGTGTGTGTTCGTATTCCTCCTCCTGCTCCTGAAGAATAGTATGTATTCTGTGGTTACTTCAATGCTAAGGTTTGACTTATGCCATTTGATGGATGATTTTCTTTCTTGCTGTCTTACCTGTCATGTTGCCTTTTCAGATCACACTCACAATGGGTGGGAGTAGGAAAGCAATGATGGAGTTTATGCAGTTCCATGGGTGGCTGTCCCTTATACCCAGGCTATCTTCATCTTCAATCCATGCTGTACTAATAGGGGCTTTGTTCCGTTTCATAGAGGTGTCGCCTTTGTAACTGCACGTCCCTAAGCATATATCCTCCTTCCTGTTACTGACGTCTCTTACACACTGATAGCCAATTGTGTTGCTGTGCTCCTGTTGAGCTTGGTGGGGGGTGGGGGAAAGCAACCCCAATAATGATAATGGTTTTGTTCCCAGGCCCCTTAGCATTGGGAAGCCTATAGCAGGTGCCGGCTGCCTTCCTTTCAATACTAGCTCAGTCTGCCAATTATTTTCCCCTCCTCTCTGGACTTTTCTTTCTGTCCCTCCCATTCCTCCATCAGTCTCCACGCCCACTGGAAGTTTAAAGCATGCCACTACATTTCTGGCTTTGTTTCCCCAAGCTCCAGCGTATCGTCATCACCTCCCCACCCCTTTTGTTGATAGTTGCTACTATTGGAGGAAGGGGTACAGGGAACCTCATGTATTAAACATTGTGCATAAAAATCTACTGTCTCATTGCAGCTATGCCGGATCCCTGTGACATCTGTCTTGCACACTGCCCTTGAAGCTCACTTCTCCCCCCCCCCATCATGCTAACTGAATTTACATGCTGCTGCAGCATTTCCAGTACCATTACTGTCCTTCACTTGCACCAGTGGCACTACTTAGAGCAGGAGGAAATGGAAATGTTACAGCTGTCAGAGCTGCCCTTGCCTGCTGTTTCTGAAAGAGGCAATAGCTTAGGCATTAATTATTCTTGTTTCCTTTCCTGCTTCATCTTTTTTCTCCCTATGTCCTTTTGAAATGTTCGGGGATTCTTTTCCTGTGTTTGCAATCCATTCCCAACCTCTCCCTGCGTGAGGGATAAAAAAAATCCCAGACCCTCCTCCATTTTTTGTCCAGCAGAAGACAAACAACATCATGGAACAGATTCTGGCCCCTGCAGTGGTCTCTTTATGGCACTGCGGTGGCACCAAGTGTCTGTAAAAATGCCACAATAGCACCCGGAGAAATTTTCATGTGCAGGGATGGCATGGCGCCAATGTAGGCGTCCACCCTCAGCCATGCTGCCTGGGCTGCACTTCCTGATGAATGCAGCACACAGTTATTACTATTATTTATACTGTGGTAGTGCCAAGTTGTTCTAGGTGTTGTACAAACATTATAACAAAGAGATGGTCCCTATCCCCCAAAGAGCTTACAATTAAAATACAAGACAATATACAATGGACAGACAGGGAAAGTACAGGCAATAATGAAATGATAGTAGTTAGCAAATGAGAGTTTTAGAGGGAGTTTGTAGGAGGGAGATGTAATATAATAGGTACCCTTATAGTTACAATTTAAGCCCATTATTTCTTGTCCTGTCCTCACTGGTTAAAGAGAATAATTTATCACACTCGTTATAAAAATCTTTTATGTACTTGAAGACTGATGTCATGTCCCCCTTCAATCTTCTCTTCTCCATACTAAACAAACCCAGTTTTTAAAATCTTTCCTTGTAGGACATATTTTCTAGACCTTTTAATGATTTTTGTTGCTCTCCTCTGACCTTTTTCCAATTTGTCCACATCTTTCCTCAGTTCATACTCCAACTGAGGCCTTATCGGTGCTGAGAAGATGGAAGAATTACTTCTCGTGTCTTGCTTACCACACTCCTGCTAACACTTATCAGAATGATATTTGCTTTTTTTGCAACAGTATTACATTGTTGACGCATAGTTAGTTTGTGATCCACTAGAACTCTCAGATTCTTTTTTTCACTATTCCTTCCTACACAGTCATTTCCCATTTTGTATTTGTGCAATTGATTATTCCATCCTAAATGGAGCACTTTTGCATTTGTCCCTATTGAACTTCATCCTATTTATTTCAGACCATTTCTCCAATTTGTCAAGATCATTTTGAATTCTAATCTTGTTCTCCAAAGCGCTTGCAACCCCTCCCACCTTGGTATCATCCATAAACTTTATAAATATACTCTAAATCCAAATCATTTATGAAGATATTGAATAGACCCAGACCAAAGACACATCCCGCTCGATAGGCCCTTTCAGCATGATTGTGAACCATTGATAACTACTCTTTGAGTACATTTTTCCAATCAGTTGTGCACCCACCTTATAGGAGGTTCGGCTAGACTACATTTCTCTAGTTTGTGAGAAAGTTTCAAAAGCCTTACTAAAGTTGAGATATATCACATCTACTGCTTCCTTCCATCCACAAGGCTTGTTAACCTGTCAAAGAAGGATATTAGGTTGGTTTGACATGATTTGTTCTTGATAAATCCATGTTGACTGTTGTTGTTTTTATTTTTATTTTTTGCCTTATTTTCTTCTAGGTGCTTGCAAATCAATTGTTTGATTATTTACTCTGTTATCTTTCCAGGTGCCAAAGTTAAGCTGACTGGTCTATAATTCCCAGGGTCATCCTTATTCCCCTTTTTCCAGTCCTCCGAGATCTCTCTAGTCCTTCAGAAGTTTTCAAAGTTAATCGCTAATGGCTCAGAGGTCTCTTCAGCCAATTCCTTAAGTATTTTAGGATGTATTTCATCAGGCCCTGTTGACTTAAAGACACCTTGTCTAAGTCATTCTTAACTTGTTCTTTCCCTATTTTAGCCTCAGATCCTACCCCATTTACATTGAGGTTCACCAGAGGCGTAGCAAGGTGGAGGGAATAAAAAAAGGCATCACCTGCTGCAGCGCTTTTACTCACCCTGCGGCGCTTTTACTGACAAGGCAGTGCTCCGGGTCTTCAGCGGCATCTCGGTGGCGGGACCTTCACTCGCTCTGTGGGTCTTCGGCGGCATTTCCTTCAGTGCCACCAAAGACACCTGGAGCTAGTGAAGGGCCCGCTGCTGAAGGGCCGCCGAAGATCCGGAGTGCCACCGTGTGAGTAAAAATTAAAAAGGCGCCAAGAAATTGAAAAGGTGCCACTTGTGCTCAGTGGGAGGGTGGCCGCTGCCCTGCTCCCTCCCTAGCTACACTGCTGAGGTTCACTATGTTAGTCATCCAATCACTGCTAACTTTTTTGGTGAAAATTGAAACAAAAGAGTCATTTAACACAGTGGTTCTCAAACTTTAGCAACCTGAGGAGCCCCATTTTTATTTAAAAATTTTCACGGATCCCCTATGTCCTCTTGTGCATCCAAAGGAGTCTCTGTGGAGAAACAGGTTTCAGAGTGGTAGCCGGGTTAGTATGTATCAGCAAACAGAACGAGGAGTACTTGTGGCACCTTAGAGACTAACACATTTATTTGGGCATAAGCTTTCGTGGGCTAAAACCCATTTCATCGGATGCATGCAATGGAAAATACAGTAGGAAGATATATATACACAGAGGACATGAAAAAATGGGTGTTGCCATACCAACTCTAACAAGAGGTAGATTACGAAGAGTCAATTAAGGTGGGCTATTATCAGCAGAAGAAAAAAAACCTTGTGTAGTGATAATCAGGATGGCCCATTTCAAACAGTTGACAAGAAGGTATGAGTGACAGTAGGGGGAAAATTAGCATGGGAAAATAGTTTTTAGTTTGTGTAATGACCCACCCACTCCCAGTCTTTGTTCAAGCCTAATTTAATGGTGCCCAATTTGCAAATTAATTCCAGTTCTGCAGTTTCTTGTTGAAGAGGTGGGGGTAGGGAGCATGTTGCCCAGGACACTAGGGTCATCCTCTAGTCTATGTAAAAAGCACCATCAAATCTTTCATTGGCCCATGGATCCAAGAGACCTGGGTTTAGTGTTTCCTCTAAAGGACATAAAGCAAAACCTGCAAAATTGCCTTGTGTAAGAAATTGTTCAAAAGAGCTGTTGCAATCTATCATGTCAATAATTTGCAGACGAAAGGTCCCTAATAATATGCATTGACACAACAGACTATAACTGCTGTGCAGGAGCCATTAGAGTTTTATTATACCAATGACGCGTAGAATATGGAAGTATTTCCTTTTCCCACAGAAATCTTTCTTTTTTCTTTTCTTTTCTTTTTTTTTTAAGTACTATGAAAAGCAGAAGAAGCAAAGAACAAAAAAGCCATGCTAACAAGGATCAAACACTATACCACAAAATAAAGGACTTTGGACCTTCTCCTATTTAGTCCCTACTCACATCCTTGGTAGTAGCAATAATAGGAATATGCCAAGATATTTGAGCACGTGAGGCATATACAATGTTACTTGCTTTTCTCATGTCTCTTGAAATGGGGTGAATGAAGGATTGGGGCAAAGCACGCTTCTTTGACCTTGCCTTTGCTAGTATAATCACACAGCACATTGTACATAATATACTTTAAAAAAAAAATCCTCACACAATTTTCCCCTGAGGAGAGGAAGGCAAACAGAGACACATCGTACAGGCACTAGTCATGTCCCACGCCAATGCTATGGTGACGATGGCTATAATATACAACCCTGAAAAGAACGGAACAGAACAGAATGGAGAAAGAGCCTAAACTCTGAACTTCCTGCCTTTTGTGGCTTTAAAGATGACTCTTTGCCTCATTTTCACATTGTTTTTGCTGTGCTAATATTTATACAGGGAGGTGTTAATAAACATTGCCTTTTGATAAGTAAGTATACAGTAGGTGAAACCTATTGCCATGCTTCAGTTGAGAAGGAAGCTGTAATAGGTTTGGGATTTTACAGTCAATATGCAACACAGTATATGCATTTGTTTAATTTCTCTGCTTCCCTAGAGGCCATCAGCATGGATTT
The DNA here is from genome assembly GCF_020497125.1 of Mauremys mutica. Classification (NCBI taxonomy): domain Eukaryota; kingdom Metazoa; phylum Chordata; order Testudines; family Geoemydidae; genus Mauremys; species Mauremys mutica. The sequence continues at coordinate 270,668,152 of NC_059073.1, forward strand.
ATACATCCTTGTGGCAAGACTTCTTACATGACTGTAATACAGCCTGCTATCCAAATAAATAGAATAATGTATCAATTCTAAAAAAAATTAACATGTCTAAATAAAATAATTAGAGACAAATGAGAACCAAGCTAACTTTAGTTCTGGCCCTTGTGTATAGGTGTTTGAGCTCAATGTTTAGTTATATGATCAGGGTGCAGGATGAGCAGTGGTTAGAGAAAACGGTTTCCTGCCTGATGCTTGGCCAAATTCTTTTCAACATTACAACAGTGTAAATTCCTTTAGTGGGGAGCATAGGGAAGTGATAAGGGAGGCCTTGTCAGAGTGAGCTACAGTGGGACCCCAGAGCTATTACAGAGCCAAAAGACCTCCATGCAGCTGGCTTGGCATCCTGCAGATTGTAGGGGATCATCAGAGTTTGGGGGGGGAAGACCTACTACCCAGTTGGGAGGAGTGGGACACAGAGACACTCCCCTAGGATAATCCTAGGGAGATGGAATAATCCTAAAAAGATTGTGCAAGGTGACACATACAGATATCCCTCCACCACAGTGACTTCCTCGCAGGCCAGCAGGGTTGGAGAGCACTATGCGGGCTCTGATTGTCACAATGAGTGGCACGATTAGGTTCCTTAGGGCACTGAATATCCAGCTTGTCCCCGCTGAAGACACTCCACACTGTGGAGCCTATAGGAGAAGAAGCCAGTAAAGAGAAGAGCAAATTCTTTGCTTTCCCTGGAAGAGAGTCTCACAAACAAATAGGAAAGAAAAAACATATCCAATGTGTGACTCTCTCCCAATGGGAATTCTGGGGCCTTCAGTGCATAGGAGCTATATGACAGCACTCAGTAAACATGCTGGTACTCTTTGTTAGTGATGATAATCTTTCTCTTTCATATGGCAACTAGTGATGATGATAATGTGTCAGAATATCTGTAGACTATGGGCTAAATCTTGCTCCCAATGAAGTCAAAGCCCAAATTGTATTATATTCAAGAAAGATGCCCAGTAAGTTTAGGCTTACTGTCAGCCCCTCAGTTATAGACACTATCACTTCTAACTGGGATGGAACCTACAATTAAAATAAAACAGTGTGTCTAGTGGTCAGAGAAAGGAGCTGGAAAGTCCATTCATGTCACTACCACTGATTTGCTTTGTAACACTGAATAAATCACGGGTGCTACGCTCTGAAATGAATGTGTTACTGCCCCATGGGGTTGGTACACCTCTATCCTAATATAACGCGACCCGATATAACATGAATTCGGATATAACATGGTAAAGCAGTGCTCCAGAGGGGCAGGGCTGCGCACTCCAGTGGATCAAAGCAAGTTCGATATAACTCGGTTTCATCTATAATGCAGTATGATTTTTTGGCTCCTGAGGACAGCATTATATCCGGGTAGAGGTGTATTATTATCCTAACTTTATAGTGGTGAAACTGAGACACAGAGCAATAAAGTTACTTGCTTAAGGTCACACACCAAGTATGTGACAAAGCTGGGAAGAGCACCTTGGTATCCTGACTTGTAGTGCTTTAATCAAGATAACCTCTTTTCCCTCCAGACAATTCTTCACCCCTTTAAGAGGCAGGTAACAATACTGATCTATCTCATAAGGTGTTATGAGGATTAATTAAGTGATTTTAGATCCTTAGGCAGAAGATGCTATATGAAAGCATAACTAGGCAGAATAGTAAATGTAAGTAATCTATTTCTTTAATCTATATGAGAGTGAAAAGAATTATCTTTAGATTATCTATCACTCATCCCTAACTATGTTTTTAACTAAGCAATAAAAGCCATAGACTGTGGGTTCTGCTACTTTTCTCAGAGCTGAATCTGGGCAGGGATTCACATTTTTCTTCACTTCGTGGAAAATAAAATCATGGCACATTTTCCAGAACCGTTTATGTCTTCACCAATTGACAGTCATGAGCTATAAATGCTCCCCACCTCCCTTCTACCTAGAAGCAATAATACCAGTGGCAAGAAAGAGAAAATATTAAGTGTTACTCTAAGGTTAATCCTCTCTAGAAGATAGATTGACTGTTTGGGTCTGTAGATAAATGAACAGCATTCCATTGTCTAGCTGTCTGACAATGCTAATGATAAATGGAAATTTGCTTTTATTTTTGATGTAATTAAAATTTTCAGAGCATTAGAATGTTATGTCAGCAGCAATATATGTTTCATTTAAAACATCAGGTTAGCTTCTATACTGCAATTTTTCTTGCTTCTTCACAGTACATAATGCATCTTCCAGAAAGCACTTACAAGTAAATTCAATAGAGGCATGATATTTATTTTAAGATTGTGTGTGTGTGTGTATATAAATTTACCTTTTTAAACAGCTTTTTCTTCCATCCCTGACCCTGAAGATAAATGAAGAAAGGGGTCCTAGGAACATGGGGCAAGAATTAGCATTCAGAAAGATCTAGGAGCTGCTGGGTTTTTTTAAAAAGACAGGTCCTCGCTGATATAGATTCTGTTGTGAGGGTACTTAACTATCTTGGATTTTGTAATGCCACAGAATATCTGTAAAGATCATGCAAATCAGGCTCAGGCAAAACGGCACCCTTGAAAAACTGGCCTTCTCTTACAGGCATTTAAGTTATACTAATCATTCACATCATTTTAATGAGCTGGGTATTTCATGGTTTCCTACATGTTCCAGTCTATTCTCATTAAAGTCTATGGGTATGTTTACACTGCAATGAGACACACATGGCTAGCCCACGCCAGCTGACTTGGGCTCACAGATCTTGGGCTAAGGGGCTATTTAACTGCAGTGTAGACACGTAGGCTCGGGCTGCAGCCTGAGCTCTGGGACCTTCCCACCTCACAGGGTCTTCAGGCCTCGCCTGCACATCCACTCTGCAATTACACATCCCCTTAGCCCCAAACCCTGCAAGCACTAGTCAGATGGCAAGGGCCAACCGTGGGTTTTTAATTGCAGTGTAGATGTACCCTATGTCACTTTTGCCTATGATTTCAATGAATAGTCAGTTATTAACATTACTGTTTATTTGCCCCATTGTCTTAGACACTGTGCAAACATATGGTAGGAGACAGACCCTACCCTGAAGAACTAACAGTCTAAATAAACAAAACAGACAAAGCAAGTGTTATTTAATTTATCCACGTTTACAGATGGAGGAAGAGTCAGAGAGAGATTGAGTGGCTTGCCGAGGGTCAAACAGGAGGTCTGTGTTAGGGCTGGGAATTATGCCCGGATCTCCTGAGTCCCAGTGCAGTGCCTTAACCACAACTCTCTACTTTCTAAATCTCGTGAGGTCCAGAGAGGTGAGGAAGATGTTGAGCTCCTATCAGACTGACTCCACACTGCCCTCATCCTTGATCACCGTAACTGGCTTACTCTCTGCAGTTACTTAGTCTGCATGATGGGAAGAGCATTCTCAAGGGATGGCTCATGTTCCAGGAATGGTCTCTCTAGAACCTGTTTAATTAGCTGTAGGGCCAAATGTAATACTCTTTGGTCAAGTGTTTGAAAGATTTTTGATTTAGTTTAATAGCAAGAATTGAGGACTGGCAGGAGGTTGTTGCAGAGGAAAGGAAGCGGGGGAGTTTCGATTGCTGGCCTTTAAGTTGAAAGTTTGTGACATTTTATAACTATGAGGTACCTCAGGCTTGGCACCAGTATACATTTTGAATGTTTGTGTTTGATGCTTTGTGTGTTTTAATTTGTAATCCAGTGTCATTTTGCCCTCTTTTTCTCAGAACATCCATGGCCTTGTTTCACCCAGCACTCAGTATCCACCCATCAACTTTTAGAGTGGCCACTCCTTCAGTCTTGGCTCATTTCATTTCCTGTAAATGACTCGACGTAATGACTCTCACTTTTTCTGGCCATTTGTCTGGAAATCTCTCTCCCTGAATCATTTCCTCTCTTCAGAGCTGAAAACCTTTTACATTAGCCTACTTAAAAACCCTCCTTTCCCATCCCCCATTACTCCCTCCTCCCACACCTAGCTTCTTGTTAACTAGAGATGGGCCAAGCTGCAACACTCTGGTCTGGATCCAGATTTCAATTCTCCTGAAGCTCAGGGAGTGTTTGGATCTGTGGTCATGGTCTGAGCCCATGTCCATGTATAATGAGAGGGAAGATGGTCTTGTGGTTAATGTACTGAACTGGGACATTAGAAATAGATATTCAGTTCTCATCTCTGCCACAGATTTCCTGTGTGAACTTGGGGAAGGCATTTAATCTCTCTGTGCCTCACTTGCTGTATGTTGTACTTCTTTGTCTTTAAATTGTAAACTCTTTTTACTTTGTGTTTGTTCAGTGCCTAGAACAGCAGTTTCTGTTGGAGCTACTATCACACAGACAATAAGAGACTAAGAATATTTAAATATTTACTGCTTTTATATCTCAACTCTTATTTCCTCCATTCTATCCTACAACATTATCTTTCAATTTCTTCCTGCAAGACACTGATAGACCCAAGTCTGTAACTCATTATTTCCTCATAAAAGGTTATGTAATATTTTATATGCAGGCCACTGTATGAAAATAAATTGCATTACTGTACTGTATTGGGAATTTTTATCATGGACAGAGGGCACATTACATCCTGTTTTTCTGGAAGAGTGAAACAGTGAAATGGTAACAGCTTTAAGGATGGAGGAACACACCAGACACATCATGAAAAGCATCCTGAATATTTTCCATTCCATAGTCTGAATCCAACCCCTGTTTAAAGGTCTGGATCAGCTGAGTTAAACTCAAGTCACTCTGCTACCCTCCCCGCCTCTTCTGTGTAATTCACTGGGCACTGTGATATTCCCTGCCTAGGCCTAGGCTCCTCCCTCTCTGTCATGATGCTCTCTGGCTCCCCCTATCTGTAAAGCAGAGCTGGGAAACCAGCTACTTCTGTGCTCTGCTATGCCTAAGGATTTAGTGTGCCACAGATCTCACCACACTGGGAAAAGGGGTGCTCAGAAACCAGAGCTTTCTGTTCAGATTGCGGCTTATCGGACATACAACGTGGAGGTGGTACTTACAAATATCCAGTGCTCAAAGTGTACCTGTGTTATGTCCTAGGGGCAGCCGGTGTAGGAAGCAATCACTTGAGGCCAGAGAGCAGACAGCTAACCAAAACCTCCATTTTATTTACAGAAACAGAGAGCTCACTCAGCCGGTTGAAACCGGCTGAGCTATCCCTTAATAGTCTAACTCAGTTGCCATAGTAACAAAACCCATGACAACCAAATACACAACATATTCCTCCCCCCCTAATAAGAACATCCCCTAAATAAAACACACACTAAACTAGAGAAGGAGGGTAGACTGCCTCCATTCCCGGCTAAACCCTGGGGATTATTTTGCCCTATAACCGTGGGTTCGCCCTAACTAAAGATCCAGCCGATGAGGAGGCCTTCTGTCTCTAGGTGGATTACGGCGAACTTCTGGTGTTGTTGCACCCGAAAGTACTAGGGGCTCAGGGTCCGCAGCACGAATAGGTGAGGAGGTGGTATCAGCTCGTGCTGGGCAAAGGGGTATCTCAGCTGCCGGCAGTAATGGAGGAGAACAGTCAGGAACAGGTGACTCATGATTCGGTGTCTCACCAGGAGGGGTGAAGTCAGACCCCTCAACTGCAGATGGGTCGTGAAGACTGGCATGACCTGGCAACAGCTGATCTACATGTCGCCGCCAGGTAAGATTCTCTGCAGTCCGGACTGTATAGGAAACAGGTCCTGTTTGAGTGATGACTGTGGCCGGGACCCATTTAGCTCTGGAAATATAATTCCGAGCCAAAACTGGCTGTCCTGGGCTAAAGGTTCGGTCTTTTGCTCTGGGTGCCCGTCTGATGACTTGATATTGCTGCTGATGTTGCACAGTTTGTCTGGGTTCAGAAGGTTTCAGCAGATCAAAGCAAGTGCGCAGCTGTCGTCCCATCATTAGAAAGGCTGGGGAAGCCTAGGTCGTAGCATGAAGTGTGTTTCTATAGGAAAGTAAGAAGGTATCCAGACGCTTTTGAATGGAGTGTTGTCCCTTTGCTGATTTCAAAGCGTTTTTCATTGTCTGCACAAATCTTTCAGCTAATCCGTTGGTGGACGGATGATATGGTGCTGACGTGATGTGGTGTATCCCATTTGCCTTCATAAAATTTTGAAACTCCTGAGAGACGAACTGCGGTCCGTTGTCGCTCACAAGTTGTTCTGGCAGACCAAAACGACTAAAGAGTCCTCGTAGTTTTTGGATAGTACTCTCTGCAGTAGTGGACTGCATTATAGAGACTTCTGGCCATTTAGAATGGGCATCTACTGCCACCAAGAACATGCTTCCTTCAAGGGGGCCAGCAAAGTCAACGTGAATACGTTGCCACGGGTTTTCAGGCCAGTCCCATGGGTGTAGGGGTGCTCACTGGGGTGCATTTCTTACACTCTGACATGACATACAAGCTTTTGCCTTCTCTTCAATAGCACTGTCCAATCTAGGCCACCAAAAATAGCTTCGTGCAATTTCCTTCATGCGCACTATTCCACAGTGACCGGAAAGTAGCTGTTCTAACATCTGTGATCTCAGGGGTGGTGGAATAATGACACGCCTCCCCCACAACAAACAACCAGATTGGACCGATAACTCCGTCCGCCTGGACATGTAGGGAACAAGGTCGGATGAGACCGGAGAGGTTTGTCGAGATTTTCCATGCATCACCAGGTCCATAACTTGGGATAATACTGGGTCAACGCGGGTTGCCTTCTTTATCTGAGTAGCAGTGATGGGTGTATTCTCTACATGTTCAAAGTAGAAGATTTCCTTTTGGGCACTATCTTGATGTTTGACCGGTAAAGGCAACCTTGAGAGGCCATCTGCATTGCCGTGCAGAGTGGATTTCCGATATTTGATTTCATATGTGTGTGCAGAAAGTATCAATGCCCAACGTTGCATACGACTAGCAGCTAATGGGGGAATGCCTGTGTAGGGTCCAAAAATTGATGTCAGAGGTCGATGGTCTGTAAGAAGAGTAAACTTTCGCCCAAACAGGTACTGATGAAACTTCCTAATTCCAAAAACAATTCCTAATGCCTCACGTTCGATTTGGGCGTAGTTAGTTTCTGCTTTGCTTAGAGTGCGTGAAGCAAAAGCAATAGGTCTTTCTTCTCCCGAAGGCATAATGTGTGACACGACCGCTCCCACTCCATAAGGGGAAGCATCGCAGGCCAATTGCAGGGGTAAGGATGGATCAAAGTGCGTTAGAACTTCAGAATTTAACAATGCATCCTTAGCTTTGTTAAATGCAACATCACAGGCTTCAGTCCACTTCCAGGCCTTGTTCTGCCCAAGGAGCTCATGAAGTGGTTTTAGCAGTGTGGCTAACTGTGAGATGAATTTTCCATAATAGTTCAGTAGTCCTAGAAATGAGCGTAGCTGGCTTACATTTCGAGGTGGGGGAGCCTCCACAATAGCTTTAACTTTTGCAGGGGCCTTATGAAGACCTGCAGAATCGATGATGTGTCCCAAATATTCAACAGAGGGCTTGAAGAATTCACACTTGTCTTTGCGAACTCGTAGGCCATACTCTTCCAGTCTTTGTAGGGTAGCCTCTAAATTCTTTAAGTGATCCTCTTCATTTCTTCCAGTGACCAGGATATCATCCAGATAGCACTGAACTCCTGACAAGCCACACAAGATCTGGTCCATAGCCCTCTGGAACGGGGCGGGAGCCGATGTGATTCCGAAGGGTAGGCGACAGTATCGATAAAGCCCCTTATGAGTCACAATAGTCAACAGCTCTTGGGACTTTTCATCGACGTGCATCTGTAAATATGCTTGACTCAGATCAATCTTACTGAACTTTTGTCCCCCAGCCAGGCCTGCGAAGAGGTCATCGATGCGGGGAAGCGGGTATTGCTCTGCACACAACACTGGGTTGACAGTGACTTTAAAATCACCGCAAATCCGGAGAGAGCCATCTTTCTTCACTATTGGAACGATAGGAGTGGCCCATGAGCTATGGGTAACTGGTATTAGGACTCCATTGGTGACCAGGCACTCCAGGTCTGCTTCAACTTTTGGCCTGATGGCATATGGCACAGTTCGGGCTTTCAGATATTTTGGTGGACTGCCAGGTTTAATGTTCAATGTCACAGTGATTCCCTTCATACTTCCCAAATCATCTCCAAAAACAGCAGCATGTTTCCTTAGTATAGGGGTTAGACTGGTTTCTTCTTTAGTCATCCGGTGCACTTCTGCCCAGTTCAGCTGAATCTTCCCAAGCCAAGACCTACCCGTTAAGGCTGGGTAGTCACCTCTCACCACAAACAGTGGCAATTTAGCCGCCTGTCCATTGAGCTCCACCTTAACATCAATAGTGCCCAACATGGGCACAGCTTCACCTGTATACGTCTTCAGAACAGTTTTTGTTGCCTTAAGCGGAAGATGCTGTAGCTTTTCCTTATACACAGTCTCAGGAACCAGCGAGACAGCTGCACCGGTGTCTAGTTCCATGCGTATAGGTTTGCCCTCCAATAAGGGGGTTACCCAGTATTCATGTGAGCCCGCTGCCAAAGACAAAACATGCAGTGGCACTTCCTCTTGTGAGGAGGTGTCACCTTGATCATCCTGGGTCTGCTCTAGGGTATGCAAGGTTCCTCTTTTTGTCGGCCAGACCACAGGCCTCTTTTTCTTTTGTTTATAGGCATACTCGATGTGTCCCTTTTTGCCACAGTTTCGACACACCAGGTCCTTACACCAACATTCTGATGCCTGGTGACCCAGCTTACCACAGCGGTAACATTCTTGACTCTGCACCGTTTTGTGGGTCAGTTCTTGTGACACTTTTTGCACCCTAGGGGATGCACCGATGTATTGTGCCTCCCTTGTAGCCAGTTCCATGGAGACAGCAATATCAACAGCCTTCTGTAATGTAAGCTGAGCCTCTGTCAGTAGGCGCTTCCGTATAGCTTCACTGCAGAGGCCACACACTAACCTGTCACGCAGGGCATCATTTAACATCTCTTTAAATTCACAGTGTTCTGCTAGCTTTTTTAAAATGGCTACAAATTGTACAACTGTTTCATCTTCCTTTTGGTCTCTTTTGTGGAACCTATATCTTTCAACAATTACCAGTGGTTTTGGGGAGAAATGAGACCCCAGGATTTCCACAATGTCACTGTAAGATTTAGTCTCAGGCTTAACAGGGTGTAGTAAGCTGCGTAGCAGAGAGTAGGTTTTAGCCCCTACAACAGTTAAGAATATTGGCACCTTCTTCGCTTCTGTAATGTCATTTGCAATACCAAAAAGCTCAAAACGCTCAGTATACACATGCCACTGCTCTGTATTCTCATCAAAAGGCTCCAGGGGCCTGGTCAGAGTAGCCATGATTTTTAGTTTCACTTTCACAGTCAGTGCAAACAAGCAGCTTTTTTTCTTTGTTTGGTCATTACCTTGACTTCTACTTCCTTCTGTTACTGGAGCAGCACCAGGATCCCATCCTCGTCGCCAGTGTTATGTCCTAGGGGCAGCCGGTGTAGGAAGCAATCACTTGAGGCCAGAGAGCAGACAGCTAACCAAAACCTCCATTTTATTTACAGAAACAGAGAGCTCACTCAGCCGGTTGAAACCGGCTGAGCTATCCCTTAATAGTCTAACTCAGTTGCCATAGTAACAAAACCCATGACAACCAAATACACAACAACCTGGTCCAAAGGGGTCGCAGACCCTGCAAATAAAATGTCTACACACAGAGCTGGGTCGTAGAGGGGCGCACCACTTCCCCACCTTCTTCCTCCTCCCCTCAGGAGCCAAAGCTCTTCTCATGGTAGGGAAGGGAGAAGGAAAAGCTCAGCAACTCAGGGTGCCTCTGCTCCCTTCTCACCCTTCCTTCCTGTGAGCCACAGGACACTTCCTCTGATCTCCCTCCCTGCAACCCCCAGCCGGGGAAGGCTCTGAGGAGGTGAAAAAACCCTGGAGCTGCAGGAAGAACAGAGATTGGGGAGGGAGCAAAATTGTCAGGGGCCTGAGAGCAGAACAGATGTGGGTGCAGAGCTGATGTGATGTAGCTTTCATTTCTGCAGAAATGAAAGCACTGCACTGCAAGTATCTGAGTGTAACTGTTCTTTTGTCTTTCTTTGCATGTAGGAAACTCTATAGAGTAGTGCTGTTATCTATCCTACCCGAGAGGAAAGTCTAAACCAAGCCTTACTGTAAGTGGGTGCAACTCCATTGCAATGGAATTGCACCTGCTTTCACCAGCACTGAAGGCATTAACCAGACTACAGATGTTTCCCTGCAGCTAACAGACAGCACACTATTAAGATGTATGTCACTCTCCTTTGAATTTGTCAACACAGTATAGCCTCCAATGCTAACAAAAGATGTGTTTTTACCCCAGGTAGCAAACACATGTGAGTTATCCCCAGGTAAAAACATAGTGGAAACAAGGCACTTTAGTTTTCCCCTGAGGCAAACTAGGTGAGGTTAATCCCAGGTTGGAATATTAGCACTGACCTTACCTAGTTTACCTTGCTGTAAAACTAACCTGCTTTGGCTTCACTCGGGATAGCTCACACACTTTCATCTCCAGGTGAAAAACAGACTTTTTATTATTTTCTTCAGTGAAGACAAAGTCTAATGCTATGCTAGACTTTAGAGCAGATTTAAACTATATATAGAATTAGCTTCTGTTTTTTCCAGGCAGTCCATATATTAAGTCTGCTCAAAAATCACCAAACTTTCCAATAAAGTGTGTGCAAATAGCTATATCATGAGAACTTACAACAAACAACAACCAAAGTGTCCTGCTAATTTGGTAGTTCCAAGCGACTGAGCCACCACTGAACTAAAATATCTATGAGAATCAGTGCGACAAGGTGGGTGAGATAATTCCTTTTATTGGATCAACTTTTATTGGTGAAAGAAACAAGCTTTCGAGCTAATTTTGTCCATCATTGGAAACTTTTAAATCAAGTTTGTCTAGCTTCAACTTCCAGCTATAGGATCTTATTATACCGTTCTCTGCTACACTGGTCGAATAAGAGATATTACCTCCCACACCTTGTCTCTCTAATATTCTGGGACCAACACGGCTACAACACTGCAAACAATAGTATGACAATCAGTGGTATTTAACGGATCCTATAGAAAGGATAATGGCTGTAAAAGTGGGATGTCTTGCTGCCCTTGCTCCCATATAAACATCAGCATTCTAGCTAATACACAATGAATGGCCATTCATAAATGAATCTTTGCAGGTCATGCTAGCTTTATTGAAGATATGTATCTTTTATAACAATATCACCACAATTCAACAAATGAATAAATATTGACCCTTCTCCCGCTGTTAATATCTGTGAATTGTTGAAAAGAAGGAACAGAATCAACTTGAATAGCATGTTGGTCACTATACAGGGCTTCACTTTCTGCTATGATTGGGTGACACTGAACCAGATCATTAGATGATGTAAATGGACACAGCTCTAGTTTGAGTTGATGGAGCAGCTGTCTTTTACACCTACTGAAGATTTGGCCCCACTTAATATATTTTTGACCAGAGGGCAGATGTAGTTTCCTGACTATATTATTCCTTCTTTTTTTTTTTTGGCTGAACAGGGAAAGTACCTAAAATCATTCTCTCTCTCCTGCCCCCTGCTCCCCTGTTAAGTCTAGAGGAAAGAGCCTAGCTATTGTTATATGTTGACAGACTCCAATGTATTGATCTGATAGATCATTAATTATGCTATGGTCTACACATAACTGCTGGGTTTCAAAATGTACTACTCCAATACATGAAGTCCTTGCAATTCTGTGGTGGTTGCTCTTACCTTGCCTTGACTTTATAAGGAGGTAAGGGGATTATTATATCATTTTAAACTTTTCCCAAGCTCATAGGTGGATCAATGCTATTTTTTTTATAACTGCTAAATAAATTTAAACAGACCCTAAGAGATGGTCCCACCTCCTTCTTCCCGTCTCTATTAAAGAAAGACATATTAGAATGGTCATTCTTCCAAAACAAATACATTTTACGCAAATAAGTTCTGTCTTGATACTAAGCCATATGTCCAACCCATAAACTAACGCATTAACAGAATCAGATGGCAGGGTAGGAAAGCAGGTATTATTGACCTCTTGAAATTACATTCCCTCTAACCCCCAGGGCTGTAGGTGAATTCTCTTTTCTTTACACACATCCTGTATAATCTGGTAGATTGTGTGTCATTTTGGCTCCAAAAGGATCCTGAAAGCTGATGGTTTAGCATGCAGCCTGTTCACATTTTAAATAGTGATGGGTAATAAGGCTCAAAACCTTGATGAGTTCTGAGATTCAGGATGAGTAAACTACTGAGTTAAAAAAAGAATTAGACAAGTTCATGGAGGATACGTGCCTCAATGGCTATTAGCCAAGATGGTCAGGGATGCCACCCTATGCTCTGGGTGTCCCTAAACTTCTGATTGCCAGAAGCTGGGACTGTACAAGAGGGGCTTGATAATTGCCCTGTTCTGTTCCTTCCTTCTGAAATATCTAGCCACTGTCAGAAGACAGGATACTGGGCTAAATGGACCATTGGTTTGACCTAGTATGACCATTCTTATGTGATGTTGCTCTGAACTTTTAAATATCTTCCCCCTCACTCACTTTTTCCATGTCCCATCTGCCTTAGCCCATCTTCCTAACTCATACCTATTGGCCTGCTTCCTGATCCCTTCTCTCCACCCAACTTCAGCTAGTTCTCAGGCTGATCCTCTAGAGACACAGATTCCTGTTTCAGCTCATACACACTCCGCCCTGATGCTACTCTGTCCTCAATACTCCCCTCCTCCATTTTTCAACCCTAGTACTTACCATTATTATTTTGTTTTGTAGTCAAATTCTGCTTTTAGTTACCACTGTGTAAATCTGGAGTATCTCTGTTTAGGTCAGTGGACTTACTCCAGATTACTGGTGTAACTAAGAACAGAATTGGGCCCTTGGTTTCTGGATCTTTTACTGATGACCTTGATAACTTTGAAGACATGACAACCCCAGTGCCAGGTATTACAGAGAGTGCAATAATTCTTATTATGGTTAAAGTTGCAAAATAGTTTCAGTAATAAATATGCAAACAAAGAAATGGGTGAGGCCAGGAAGAAAGAAGACATTTTACATCCTCATCATAGCCCATGCATGCTAATGACTCCCTAATCTGTACAGCTGATAAGCAAAAGAATTTATCCCAGCAGAACTAGAATAGGTCCCATACAGGCTGCTGGAGAAAGGAGATGAAAGCCTTGGAGGCAGACCAAGGAGGGCTTGCTTAGACATCTAGTAGTGTGGGCTCTGGTGAGTTCAAGCCAGTCATTAGAAGGACCCCTGGGATGAGGAAACATGTGCCATGAATCATACAACAAACAAAGTTATGTTTCCAGGAGACATTTTTGGTGCCAAAGGCCCAGAACTCACTTCAAATGTTCTGCATTAATTTTGATGGGCAATTCTGCCAGTTGTCTCACTGATGCACACTTATGCCAATGGAAGCAAGAATTTGGCCTTATATGTTGTAATCAATTACTACATTTTCTTTTGCTTATTAATTTGATGATTTTTAGTCATCAAGGAGCTGTTCTAGTGGTTAAAGCACATGAATTAACCCAAGTCAGGAGATCTGGATTCTGTTCTATCTTCTATGTGTCACTGTAGTATCTAAGCATCCAATTGGTTTCTAGCTCTATTACTGACTTTGTGATTAGTTGGCCTTATCTTCCCTGTGCCTCCTCATCTGTTCAGTAGTTTGCTCATCTGTAAAATGTGGGTAATACTATTTCCCTACTTCAGAGGTGTTGGGAGGCTTATTTCACTAAAGTTTGTAAAGTGTTTGGAGATCCTCAGATTGAGTGTGTTATAAAAATGCAAAGTATTATTAAGTCCCCTGGGCCTGCTATTATTCCAAAGAGGTGGTTATTGCCTTGCACAATCTAGCTCTCCCTTTGTTTGCTGTTTTGATTACAATACCTTCATTGCTACTTTACTGTTACATAAATGTGACTTAAGAATTAATCTTTCAGTTCTGAATATTATTTACACTTAACACCACAAGTTTGGTGAATAGGATTTACTTGGCAACTGCACAGTAACTTGATTGCAATCAGTTGGAAGGCAGCAGCATTTGATAATGCCATTCCATTGATTCCTAACTTGCACCATTTGACAATATAATAGTAATATGTCCTATCACTACTGAATATCTTATGTTCAAATCAGCTAAACAAGTTCTTGTGACATCCTTAGAGTATTTAACACAAGGTCAGATTATTAGGAAATATACATGTATTCTGTACATATAAATATGATTTGCTAAAAGCCCCAGCCAAAGTAGAATAAAAGTTCTTCCTTTTAAATTCTAATTGGAAGTTAACCTTTAGCTCACAAAATCCCAGCAAAGGAAATGGCCTTTCTAATCTTGTTTGGTCCCTCTGGTTTTACAACATCATGTTGTTACTTCTGAATGTTGTAGGGGTTTTTTTCTTAATTGACATTAAGAATACAAAAATGGCATACAAGATGAGCAATAATTTAGGAATACAGGAATTGCCATAGCTGCAGATCAGTAGACCATCTAGTCTAATATCCTTTCTGAAAGTGAACACGAACAGATCCTTCAGATAGTTTCTCTCTCTCATTTTTTCATAGATTTTAAGACCAGAAGGGACCATTAGAATCATCTACTGTGACTTCTTGTAACTGTGTGAATATCTAATGTAACTGTTTAAATTATCCTCATTACCTAGGAAAACGTCTAATCCTACTTACAAAAAGTTAAAAAATAAATATTAGCTCTTAAAGCTGAGGGTTTAGTTAGGAAGGGATCAGCTAAATAAAAAGAAGGGAAGAGGGATTCATAGATTTGTACATTCAAAGGCAAGAAGGGACCATTATGATCATCCAGTCCAGGGGTGGGGAACCATTTTTCTATCAGGGACCATTGACTCACAGAAAAAATCATTTGTGGGCCACACACAGCCCCGCAGGGGTGGGGTGGGTTCAAGGCTTCCCCTAGGCTCTGGCATGAGGAAAGAAATGAGGGGTTCAGGGTGCGGAAGATTGGGGTGCCGAAGGGGTGAGAGCTCTGGCTGAGGGATACAGGCTCTGGGGCGGGGCTGGGGATGAGGGGTTTGGGATGCAGGAGGGGTCTCCGGGCTGAGGCCAAGGGGTTTGGTGTGTGGGAGCGGGCTCAGGGCTGGGGCAGGGTGTTGGGGTACAGGTTGGGGTGTGGGATGTAGGAGGGAGTTAGGATGTGGTTCTGACCAGATGCAGGGAGTTCGGGGTGTGGGCTCCGGCTGGGCGGCGCTTACCTCAGGTGGCTCCTGGTCGACGGTGCAGCTGGGCTACGTCAGGCTCCTTGCCTGCCCTGGCTCCATGCTGGTCCTGGAAGCTGCCGGCATGTCCAGTCCCTAGGCGGAGGAGCCGGGGGGCTTGGTGCAGAGCACGCTGACCGCGCCTGGAGGCGCCATGCCCACAGCTTCCATTGGCCGCAGGTCCCGGCCAATGGGAGCTCGGAGCTGGCATTGGGGGCGGGGTCAGCGCACAGAGCTTCCCTGATTGCCCCTGCTCCTGGGGACCACAGGGACATGCCACACAGAACTGATCAGATTTTTAACAGCCTGGCAACCCTAGTTTCCTCCTGCAGCAGAGCGAGTCAGTGCTCGCGGCTCCAGCCCTGGGGGGGTGGGGGGGAAATGGGGGATGCCAAGGCTCAGGGCTTCCAGAACACGGTGAGAAGACTTGCCGCAGGTCGGATGAAATGAAGCAGCGGGCCAGATCTGGCTCACAGGCCATAGGTTCCTCATCCCTGATCTAGTCAGACTTTTTGTGTAATACAGGCCATAGAACTTCCCCCCGAAAAGTTTCTAAAGCCTATCTTTTAGAAAAAAACATCCAATCTTGATTTAAAAGTGTTCAGTGATGGATAATTGTCCCAGTGATTAATTATCCTCACTGTAAAAATTTACACCTTGTTTCCAGTGTGAGTTTGTCTAGCTTCAACTTCCAGCTATTGGATCTTATTATACCATTCTCTGCTACACTGAACAGCTCATTATCAAATATCTGTTGCCTATGTAGATACTAATAGACTGTAACAAAGTCACCCCTTAACCTTCTCTTTGTTAAGCTGAATAGAATGGGCTCCTTGATTGTATCATTCTAAGGTATGTTTTCAAATCTTTTAATCATTCTTACAGCTCTTCTCTGAACCCTCTCCAATTTATCAACAGCCTTCTTGAACTGCAAACACCAGAACTGGACACGGTATTCCACAGAGGTAAAATAACCTCTCTACTCCCACTTGAGATTTCTCTGTTTATGCATCCCATAATTGCATTAGCCCTTTTAGCCGCGGTGTTGCATTGGGAGCTCATGTTCAGCTGATTAATCACCAAGATTCCCAAAGCTTTTCCAGAGTCGCTGCTTCCCCCATAGAGTTCCCCCTATATTCTTTGTTCCTAGATGTACATATTTGCATTTAGCCATATTACAATGTATATTGTTTGCTTGTAAACTGGGTACAAGCAATCCAAGTCATGCTGAATCAGTGACCAGTCCTCTTTATTTACAACTCCCCCAATTTTTATGTTATCTGCACACTTAATCAGTGATGATTTTATGTTTTTTTCCAGGTCAGTGTTAGAAAAGTTAAATAGATTCTTTTTATTCCTAATATACTTTACAAAACTCCTTTTTGTCCTTAACTCCATTGCAAAAAAATACCAGGTACAGTGCTCACTTTAGTACCAATGACATCTGTGGGACTACTCATAGTAGTAAACACAAAGCCTGGTAGTAAATATTTGCTGGATCACACCCTAAGATTGTAAGACCCTGAGGCAGAGGTAGGTCCTGGCTTCCCACTCCACTGCCATTCTATTGACTCCTAACTTGCACTGTGAAAGACCAGGTCTACATTACAGAGTTTTGGCAGCATAACGACATCAGTCAGAAGGGTGTAAAAAACCCCAGCAATCTGACAGCACAGCTGAGGCTATTGGCATAGCTAACGCCAATCAGGGAGTTTTGGGTCACACCGATACAGCTATACTGGCAATTTCTAGTGGGGCTGATTTACACTGCTGTAAATGAGAAGAAAAAAATCAAGCTCCTGAACTTGTGTTTCCTGGGTGTTTGCATGTTTAAATTCACTCAAGGGACCTATGCCAGATGAAAGTAGCTGAGGATCTGGCCCTCCACCTTAATGTTCCATGCAGATAGCTTTTGCATTCGATATATTTATTTCATGGCCAGAGGATGCAATGTGATTGGCTGAAGAGTATTTCCAGCTATGCTATTCTGAAAAACAGTTGTAGCTTATTAAATATTAAGATAATCATTTTATAATTACACACAGAACACTCCAGGGTACATAGAGTCAATGTCCTGCATTATATATACTGCTCTTGTCTCATAAGGCACTGGAGGCATGAGTACTGAAGGTGACACAATAACCGCACACCCAGTTATGTGTTACTGATTACATCAATAATGATATTGTGCTGGCACAATCTTATCTACAGGAAGAAAATCAAAAAATTCATTATGATAACAAGAGGTTTGAAAATTTTTTTAAACATAGAATTATTTTCTTTTTATACACAAGAAAAAAGGAAAAAAGGAAAGAGCTGATCCTGGTCTAAATGGTGGCAGCTCCAGAGAGTTGTTTCTGATGTTTGACCACATTGGCACTTGCCCCACTCCACAGTGCCACTTGATTGAAAGACAGGGAATGTCACCTATCCTCCGGCTGATAGATAGAATGACACTGGCTCTTTACTCAGCTCTTGTGCTCCCATTTCTCCATGACTGCCCTATGATTTCTGGGAGTCTGCCAGTAGGACCTCAGGCTGGGCTTCCTGAGTTCCAGGTAAGCAACAGGTTGCCCAAGGAGGATTGGAGCATGGCTGCTCCAGTTGACCCAGGTTAAAGCTTCGAGGGTCACAACAGCCACAGATTTCCTGTGTGACCTTGGGTACACTTAGGGCAGGTCTACACGTACCTCCAGAGCGATCGATCCAGCAGGGGTCGATTTATCGCATCTAGTGACGACGCGATAAATCGACTGCCGAGCGCTTTCCTGTTGATTCCGGTACTCCACAGGAGCAAAAGGTGCAGGCGGAGTCAACAGGGGAGCATCAGCAGTTGCCTTACTGCAGTGAAGACACCATGTTAAGTAGATCTAAATACGTCTAAGTACCCCCAACCCCTACTGTAGACCAGGCCTTAGTCTCACTGTGCCTCAGGTGTCCATCTGTAAAATGGAGGTTAAGCTACTTTGTGTTATGGGAATATCATGAACAATGTTCATAAATATCTGTGAGGTGCTCAGACATGATGGTGATGAACTTCAGAAGACAGGAATCCTTGAGAGAAAGTCCATCGCTGTTCTTACAAATACTAAGACCAAGAACTCCATTCTGTCTAACTTATACCTACTCCATTCGAGTCATTCCTGATTCACACTGGTGAAAGTGAGAGCAGAATTGGGATTGAAACTTTTAATATAACATATTGTCAATGGGCATTTGCATTTAAGAGGACACAATTCAAGATAATGGCTGATGCTTGACAGCAGACTCAACCACAGTGCAATATTCAATAAGGTATGGATTTTTCATCAACTCTTTCAAATAAAGAAGTGCAGAAAGAAAATCAAAGATTGCTGTCAGATGAGTTTTATTGCAACATGCTTAGAAAAATGTCAAATGAATGATCATTTTTATTTGACCATTTTGGTTTGGTTCCCTCCTTACTCTGTACTGTTTAAAAAGCTTCAAAAAACAGTCCTTATTTGCTCAATGTTTTAGAAACCTCTTATATGTTAAAGCATTTGTATAAATGACCATTTACTAGAATTTGTAAAATGCTGGCTCATTATGTCATCTTCACCAGGGTTATGTGCTTGTGCAGTGATCGTAAACATAAAAGGGCTGAGTTAAGGATGCTACGGCAGACCTGACCTTTAACTCCCAGTCCTGGGTTTTCTGCTTTAAGGGCCTGACCCAAAGACATCACAGTCTCATTAGTTCCCTTTATTGCAAGGAGCATGGAGGCATCAGGAGGTAAATCAGACACTGATTTGGGGGTCTGGGGCAGCTGGACAATGGTGCACCATGTCCTAAGGAAGGGAGTCAGACAAGAGGTGTGACAAGACAAGCCTGGGGAGTGTGCCCTAGAGTTTCAGTGCTAGAAACAGTGATTAGACTGCACGGACCCATTTGGCTTAGAAGCAAGTGGGACCCACTGATTGGCTCCGCTTATGACAGGCTGGTGACCATACGGAGCAGTACTGGGCCAGGTTGTTACAACCCCTATTGCTCAATCTGGCCAAACTCCGTTCAGTGGAAGATGCATGGGGGGAGGTGATTGTACAACTCTTCTGACCATAGGCGGCAGGTTATACTTTTGTGGTGCTTGGGCACCGGGAATATTCAAGGCTGGGGGCCCTGCTCCACCAATATTTGGAGCTGGGTCTCTCCCCCAGCCCTGCCTGGATCGGGCCCCAGCTCCCGCTCCCCTACGCATCTCTCTCCCTCCCCCTGCCGCATCTCTGCCTGAAAGAAAGCAGCGTGCCTCTCTCGTGCCTGCTTGTGCTGCCCGTGTAGCACATTCCAACGCGGAGCGGATCCCGGCAGAACTGCTGTCTGCTGCCCCAGGGTCCTAGCACCCTCCATTCCCTAATGGCAGGGCAGGCTGCCCTTACCCTGCCCTTCCGCCCTAGCCCTGAGCCTCTCCAATGCCCCGAACCTCTCATCCCCAGCCCTCATCCCCCTGCACCCTAATCCTCTGCCCCAGCCCTGACCCCCCTCTTGCATCATGAATCCCTCATCCTCAGCCCCACTGCCCTCATCCCCCTGCACCCTAATCCTCTGCCCCAGCCCTGACCCCCCCCTTACATCATGAATCCCTCATCCTCAGCCCCACAGCCCTCACCCCTGCACTCCCTCCTATCCCCAAACTCTCTCCCAGAGCCTGCACCCCTCACCCCTTTCTATGCCCCCACCCCCAGCCCAGAGCCTGCACCCAAACTCCGTCCCAAAGCCTGCACCCCTCACCTCCTCCTGCACACCCACTCCCTGCCCCAGCCCGGAGCCTGCACCCAGCACCCAAACTCCATCCCAAAGCCTGCACCCTGCACCTCTCCTGCACCCTAATCCCCAGCCCAGGACCTGCACCCCAGACCCCCCCCCAAAACCCCTTCCCAGAGCCTTAGGCAGGTGGGGGCTGAGTTTGGGGGGGGCGGAGTTGGGGGGACGGGTTCTGGGCACCACCAAAATGTCTACTAACTTGCCACCCATGCTTCTGAGACCCATCCAATCCTGGGGCAACCATAGACTGACTGGACCACTGGAGTAAATTAGAGCAACCTCTAGGAGCCATTAGATTGGATAATTAAGCACAGTACCATCTCCCTCATCTCTCCCCTCCAGCCTGACCTCTACACTTCATGCATATAAAGTCAGAGAATGGTATATTGAATACATTGAAATCAGTTAATCAATCAGTGACAGATGGAAGTTAATTACTCAGCAATCTAACTGAATAAATATGTTTAAATTAAACTTACTTTTCTTTTTTGTTTCATTTCTAAAAACGTCTAATTAAAAGGGACATAGCTCTAACTTAACAATTTTTAACTAATGTCTGATTGAGAATCTTTGCCCTTGGGTCACCTTTTGCACACACACAAGCAGTGCTTAATTGGTGCTGAGGGCTTAGCAGTTCATAGCCCCAGCACCTCTGGACTCCCAGCCAGCAGTCACCATGCTCTGGCTGCCCAGCTTGAACCTCTTTCATCACAAATTAAGCACTGCATACTACTTTTACACCAGGTTAACTCCACTGACTTTAGTGATGATACTTCTGATTTACACCAGCATCGGGCCACCCGTCCTATGTGCAGTTCAAAAAACCACTAGACAAACTTCAAAATATGAGATTGTCTCATTCCAGTGAGAACCAGGATTGGTTCCAGTGAAGTCAGTGGAGAATTGCTGGAGTTCTGCTGGTGTGTATGAGAGGAGATCAGGCCTCATGGATTTTAAAAGCAATAAACATCATAGTTTTGAGTTTGACTGCTGATTCCTGAGATCTTAGTGGAAATTCTCCTGGCCCCAACTGGTAAATAAATGCACATATTTCAGGATGAAAATTCACCCTGAAACCACACAAGATGCATAGACAAAAAAATTGAGTTATCCCTTTTCTGCCTCCTGGGGGAGACTGCACATGTCCTTTCCTAACCCGTGGCATCACATTTTGTCCCCTTCTGATTACTACTTCCCTTGGCACCCATAGCCTTCAAACATGCTCCTGCTTCCCTAGTCACACTGCAGACCCCCTTTGCAATCCCATTCCCGTCATAACCCTGTCTTGGCTCACTTGTTATTTTCCACATTGGAAGTCTGGTCACTCTACATTGCCAGGAGGAGATCATAGAAATGCAGCCTGCTGATGTGGAAGGGGGCTGTAGGGGTACATAGCTGTGGGGCCTGCTATAGTTCAGATAAGGTCAACAGAACTTGGAACATTTTGAGGGTCTTCCCCAAGAGATTTGTATAATTTTGCCATGGTGAGGATGGTCTATTGCCCAGGTTTTGCAATGGTGAAAATGGCTTACTGCATGCTCTTCTGGGCAGTCTGGTTGTGATAACACCGGCACTCTAATGTTTACTTTTGTCCTCTTTTACTACAAGAAATAGGGCTAGAATTATTGAAAGGGGATAAGACGACTCATGAGCAAAGCGGAAAATTATGGCCAGCTCTAGTACAAGTATGTAAGCAGGCTGAACTCCAAGTTAATAGGAAGCGTGTAGTCTAATGGCACAATTGCCAACATTGGTTAGAGAGACAGAGAGGTAAGAAAAAAAGGATATTTACTGAAGAATGATGTATTACATAAACTTGTTTTCAGACATCCTATCTAAAATATACACTATCATTTTCAATGGATACATTCCGTTACAAAGCGGAGCTTAATACTGAATGAAAAGGCTAAGCAGATTTGTAAAATCTGTAATGGAGAACATATGGATACAGTCCATCTGGAAAGAATGGTCAAAAACCTAACATTATGTAAGCCTATTCATTGTTTTGGCATGCAGAACATTCAGTGATTAAAATGCCCTGCTCTCTTACACTGACTATCTTTGTTTTCATGTTGGTTCCAAGGAAGCAACTGTAACAGACTCATCTGACATTTGTGATATTTGAATAAATTATAGAGAGCATAGTGGTTGCACCCCGCTGTAACCACAAAGTGAGAATTTATTGGATTTCTCAGAAGAGCTGAGTCAGATCCTGGTTCCAATCAATTGAACTATGATTTCCATAGCACCCACAGGGCATCATCCTAGTTCAGGGGGCTGAAGACTTGTTTCTTCGGTCATAGATCTCTTATTCTTGGAGGTGGGCAAAATTTTCAAAAGTGCCTCCATGTCTTAGGAGTGCAAGTCCCATTTGCAAAAATCACCATGGATTTTAGGCTCCTAAGTCACTTAGGTGCTTTTGAAATTTTTTTACCTCTTGTCTTTTTCTCTGGGAACTGCCAGAGAAAATGAACAACATCTCTCATTGTTGCTTTGGAAGGTAAGGCAGTGACCTAAATACATGCTCACAAAACAAAGTGATTAACCCTTCATGACTCCAACTCATCACTCTTATATGGAGATAGAGCTTAGTGCCTAATAGGGATATGTTCATAGGTAAGGTCAGGCTCTTCTTCGTAACCTTTAAATCTCACGGTCAGTCTTCTCTAACAAGACGGGGTGAAAGCAGTATGCAGAAGGTCTGTCTCATATGCTTTATCTGGTTCTTCCCATATGAGAATTTGCAACACAGAGTAGGTTTTGTCATTTAAGGTTAGACACTTTGTTCAGTCAGTAAGACTATATAAGGTACTTATATGGCCTCACCACCATACTTTGAATCTATTTATCTTCACAACACCCCAGTGAGGCAAGACAGTGCTATTATCCCCATTTTACAGAGGGAGAATTGGGCATAGAGAGACTAAGTGACTTGCCCAAGGTCACACAGAAAATCACAGCAGTGCAGGGGAAACAAACCATGTTAATTATTTGGGTGGTCTCTTTTGGGTATTTCTACATGGCATTGAAAACCTGGGTCAGTGGGACCTGGGCTTGCGGACTTGGTGTTTCAAAGCCCATGCCTGAGCAATTGTAACCTCCTGGGTGTGGTGCTCTGTCTCCTCTAGTGGCACCGAGACCACTTAGAAATTAATGAGTCTGCTACAGCCATAGCTAAGGGCCATGTGGCTTTTAGCTCATGCAGTAGAGGCTCATGCACTAAGCTCTAGAGGTCCCAGGTTTGATCCTGCCCACTGACAACCAGGGTCTGTCAGCATTACAAGTGGGGCCTCATCTGGGATTTCAACTGGGAAATCTCTGAAGCTCGGGACATGCTTCCTCAGCTAGGGGAAGTATTTAATCCACACACCTCCTGGGTGTGGTGCTGTGGCACCGAGACCACTTAGAAATTAATGAGTCTGCTTCAGCCTTAGCTAAGGACCCTGTGGCTTTTGGCTCATTCATTTAGCTCCAGAGATCCCAGATTCGATCGTGCCTGCCAACAACCGGGGTCTGTTGGTGTTACACAATCACACTGCATTGTAAACCTGGGCTTACAATTGCTGGACCTGGGTCTCACAGCCATGCTGATGTGTCCCTAATGCACTTACACAGACCTTCTGATTTGGATCTGCAGCTTGAGCTGCGTTCACACTGCAAAATGACAGGGCTTGGACCTGAGTCACTGCAGGACTCAGATTCTGACCCACCCCTTTAGCAGGGCCCTAGGACCTGGGTCCTGAGTGCTTACTGACCAAAGTCAGACTGATTTATGTGTGGACTTGGGTTTAAACCTGAGTCAGAACCCAGGTTTAGTGTGCAGTGTAGACATACCCCATGTGTCCTCCCACACCACCCCCTGAAGGGGTTAAAGTAGCTGTGTGGGCCCATTAGCTGCCTAGATTGCATCTGGAGGAGGAGCCAGGGAGCAATGTGAGGACTAATTAAAGAATGAAGCTCACCTGGACTGAAAGAGGCAGGGCTTGTACAAAGCCAGGCAGTGGAGGGCAGAAAGCGGATGCAAGAGTGAGGCCTTTCTGAGACTACAGAGAGAAGGGAGCTTGGCCTGGAGGGAAATGCATACCTGGAGGAGTGTGGAGAAGGAGCCTGACAGAGGTAACATAGAGAGGAGTCCGGGGAAACAAGGTGTAGGACAATGCGGACCTTAGCTTCTGGTTGTGGGGTCCCTGGGCTGGAACCCAGAGAAGAGGGTGGGCCTCAGTCCTCCTGTCAGCCACTGGGGAAGTGTCAGAGAATTGGGAGACTGCAGAGAATTGGTATGGTTGGTATGGAGAGATGATGGTACACAAACACCCCTGGCTGGGGAAAACTACAGTAACCTGACCAGAATATCAAGCTGTGAAGAGGGAGCAAGAGAGAACACACCTGATGGAGTGAGGACCCACAGGATGGGCAGAGCTAAGCTCCAGCTGTTACCACAAGGAGGCACTGCAGTGGTGAATGGAGCACAACATGACAACGACCTAATTTATAACTAGAGCTGTGTGAATGATTGGTGTGTTGTGGGTTTTTTGTTTTGTTTTTGTTACTAGCCATTCTGAATGCTTTAAAATGAATTCAATTTGGGTCAACCTGAAACCAAATGTTCAGGCTATTGGGTATTCTGGCTTAGGTCATTCTCAATCTTTGTTTCCTGTTGAAGCTGTTCCACTCTTTTATAAAATACTTACATATTAACTGGACCAGAGAGCGAGAGAATTACTCTATATAGCCGGGGGGCTAGAGTACTTACAGAGAGGGGAACACCTGGGTTCTGATCTCTCTCCGATGAATATTTAATGATGTAAACACAGTGAAGGGAGACTCATGCCCACTCTGCCCTCCTTTGTCATCATTAGGGATTCTGACAACTTACACACCCGGAACTTCAGCATAAATGAATTCAAACGCAAGAGGTGTCAGCTTTACAAAGGAGCTTTACTATCCCAGGTGGAGAACAAGGCATGTCCCCATCAGTAATGGAGCAAATGGGGGGGGGGGCGCATAAATAAATGAGGGGACTTTAAGTCTGACGTTAGTCTCCTTTATTCTTACTGTAACACTAAGCACTCCTGTGTTCACACCCTACACAGAATATGCCATGGGAGACATCATTTGAAAGCTAATATCTCACTGATCATTAATATTCTTGATGTATGTATGGGGTGTGTGTATTAAGATTTATGGATATGCCAGAATTGGACTAAAATGTGTTTAAACCAAGTGTGTCAGGGAAGCTGAGAAGCAGGGCTGTCTTGACTTAAACAAAGGAATGTGTGTTTGATTCTGACCCTCCCAGTCTTCAGAAAAAAAGACAAGGAAGGTCCCTTTTTACATGTTAGGTAAACAAAGCTATTAAGCTAACAAGTGTGTATGTGGGGGGGAAGGGCATGGAGCTTTCTTCACAACCAGACTCCATGTTGCCTCCCTGGCAGTTTGAATAAACTTTACTTTGAGGGGCAACCCTCAGAAGAATCACTTCAAAGGTTTACTGGGGTGCTGAACCTCAAGTGATAAGTGATTGAATCAACTGATTGTACACAACATTGCTATATTATAAGAGCGTATATAGTGAGGTCTTTTCTTAAAGCCTATGACATGCTGGTGATTAATATCACTGTGAAAATGTATTAACACTGAGGAATATGGATACTTAATGATATGTCTTAAAGTCTATGGCCAAATAAGGAGAAACGAGTTCTCTCCCAGACAGGAGAGAAGAAAGCTATTTTATCCATCTCCTATGCAAATTAAACACAGTGTGACCAAACACAATGGAAGCACCATTTATGTAGAAAATCCACAGGAGCAGGAGAATACCCCTGGAGGGAAAAAAACAGCATGAGGTCATCCTGCATCTTGAAGCAAGGTCATTGAACTTTGGAAGACAGAAGCAAGGGCAGAAGCCACCTTTGGCATCCATCACTAGACAGACCCAAGGGAACAGAGCTCTTGCAAGCCGAGAAAGATGGGTCCATCAGCCAAGGAGGGGTTGAAGTCCCTAGAAACTGAATATAGGTGAGAAAACATCTTGAACAAAGTCTGTACCTTGCTAGATTGTTTTAGACATTTAGGTGTGTGCTTTCATTCTTATTTGCTTGTAACTCTTTCTAACTGTGTTCCTTTTACTTAAGTGACATCACTTAATTAACTGTAGGACGTATATGCTCATTCATAAGCCAAATTTTTTTAGTAAAAAAGGGAAGCACCAGAGACAGGGGTTGGCTTATGAATGGGTATAGAGAGGGAGAGGTGGGACACAGCCCATCACCCCAACAGAGGGAGCAAGGAGAGCAGCACAGCCAGCAGAGCCAGAAGGGAAAAGGTGAGGCCAGAGTCTCTCCGCTTCTGGCCACGCTGCTCTCCCCACAGCCTCCGAAGACGCTGCAGCTCCAGGGCTGGCAGGCTGCAGCCATGCCACCTGCCCCCACTCCCCCCCCAGAGCAGGCTGCGTCTGTGCCGCCCGGCCCAACCCGCTGGAGCATGCTGCGGCCACGCCACTTGGTCTGGCCCGCCAGAGCAGGCTGCGGCCGCACGGCCGCGCTGCCCAGCCTGCCGAACAGCTCCAGCCAGGTCAGAGACATCTTCCCCTGGCCCTCCCCAGATAAGATGGGAAGGGATGGGATGGGGAGAGTATGGGGGTCCCGGGCTAGGGGTGGGGTCATGTCGGGAGTGGTCACAGGGGTTACTCCCCTGACTCCCAGCTTCTCCCTCCCAAAAAAATTTCCCCACCAGTTGCTGTCCCAGCCCATCAGGGTAAGTAGCTGGCGGGCCGGGACACTTTGTTTACTTAGGTTTACCTCTGTGCCTGCGGACATGCTGGTGATTACCTCTGTGCCTGCGGAAAACTCGAGGTAAACAAACCATCTTGGCCTGCCAGCAGCTTATCTTGATGGCCCGGGAATCAGAGTTTGCTGATCCCTGAATTATAGGGTTGGCTTATGAACGGGTTATCAAAATTTTCCATTTTTACGGATCCATCTTGGGGGGGTCGGCTTATAAACAAACTGACTTATGATTGAGTATATACGGTAGGGTATTTTTTTTTCTATAAACCAACTCAGTGGTACGTTTAAATGGCAGGATGTATTTAAGCCAGTTAAGTTAATAAGCTGTGATGTGCTTTTGTCTCGCTACAAGAAAATAAAAGGACCGTATTATTTCCCTGAACTGTCCAGGAGAAGGCTGGACATTCTCAGAGCACACAGTTGTGGGAAAATTTAGGACTGGTGTGTGTAGTAACCAAGGCTGGTGAAAGCCAAAGTGTGGTTGTAGACAGGCTGCTGGGATGAGCTTCTGAACCAGGGCTGTCTAGCACTCAAACACTCCCAGTATGACGTTGCTGCTGTGGCTCCCAACCTGGATGCTCACAAAGCATTGTAAGGCACCCAGGGTTACAGGGCAAGTGGTGATGTGACTCTTTACTGGTCTGGATTGATCTCTTGGACCCCATAACACTTACCACATCCTAAATCCACTGTTGATAATCACCAGTACAATTAATATAAATCCCTTTAAGAAAAAGATCTCTAGCAGGCTTTCTGTGCGACATGAATCAGAGGAGAGGTTGCAGTATGAGATTCTGCACTGTATTCCTGTCAATCATGTCACTGTGTTGCATAATAAGAATAAATAAAGCAAACATTTAATTTTCTTAACCTTCCCTTACCAAACACCACATGTATCATTATCTCCTCAAACACTGTTTTGGCACCCACTTTAACTGTCTATTGCCTGAGGTTAAGAAAAAATTGGCAGCCTCTCAGAACTCCATCACTGAATCTCTCTCAGAAAGGTTCCCCCCACCATCTCATGGGGCTCTTCAAAGATTGATCATCACTGAAGAAGCAAAAGGAGGAGCATTTGATATAATTATAGCATTAAAGAAGTTTAAAGCATGCCTCAAAAACCCTTCAAAGATTAGCCTATTTTGTTGGATAAAAAGCCATGCTTAGATGTAGCTCGTGAAGGATTAGCATAGCAAATGTGTGACAGAATCATATCAAGGTCTTCATTGAATCTGTTGAAAAAATGATTGTGCAATGCAGGAAGTGAGTCATGGGAAAGGTGCAGAGAAACATGAAATGCAATAAATTAGACATGGAAAGTCCTAATAGGTCACTTAGTCTCAGGAAGGATTTTTCCCTTCATTCTTCCTTGGTCAGTAAAGTTTTCTATGTCTCACCAAATGGCGACTTTGTCACTCTTTGAATATTGTTACACAATCTGCTAAATTTCACTGTCCATGGTAATTCGTTTTCCTGGTAATTAGTGTCAATTTCCCTTTTTGTAATCCTATTCCACTACTCCTAGCACCTGAAATAATTCTTCTCTAGATTTGATATGTACAACCTTCTAAAACTCAGAGTAGAAATGGGCCAAACCCATACCACCCAATCCATACCCTGAATCCACAGCTGGGTGTGGATTTAAGTTTGCAGTTTGAACTTCTCATTGCAATGGACCAAGCACCCTGAAAGGTGAGAATTTAGATTTACAGCCAGATTTACGACCTAAACAAGTTTTGCAGCATTTGGATGTGGAGTTTTGCTTTGCTTCTTTATGGAGATCTGGAAGCTGATTCTCCTTTTAAACTGGAATAAGGCTATAGATTTGAGTTCATTTATTCCTGATTTAGACCACTGTGAGAGGAGAATCAGGTGTTCCTAATGTGTGCCTATGATGTTCAGGTTTTTTAATTTGGTTTGTGCCCATCTCTAGTTTGTAGATGATTGTGATGGTACCCATTACAAAATTGTTATTTGGCTCACCACACTCTCAAGTAGCCCCCATGAAGATCTTGCCCAGCTATCTCCTTACAATCAGGAACCAGGCTACCATTTGCCCACTTACTACCAGCTAGAGTAGAAGCATCAGACAGTGGTCCTGCCAAAGATAATATATTGAGTATAGTTTTCATTTTGGGTTTTCTTAAGTCAGGTAGGGGACAGGTCCTTACTTGGTAAAACCAAGAGTGAAAGGCCAGTATGCCTCTACCAGGAGCTCTTTAATTCCCTGAAAATCTAAAAAGAATCCTACAAAGAGCGGAAACATGGACAAATTACTAAGGAAAAGTAGAAAAGAATAGCACAAGCATGTAGGGACAAAATCATAAAGGCTAAGGCACATAACAAGTTACACCACTTCATAAAGTCTAAACACAGTCTTATAAACCTAACCTCTGTTTTAACAATGCTAACACAGAGATGAGCCAGACTGGTTTCCAACTGTGCATTTGACAGTGTTCATATAAATGGCAAGAAGAAGTTCTACAAATACATTAGGAGCACGAAAGATGAAGAAAAGTGTTGGTCCACTACTTAAAGGTGAAGGAGGGAGAGCTAATAAGAATGATATCAAGAAGGCTGAGGTGATTTATGCTTATTTTGCTTCAGTCCTCACAAAAGCTTAATGGTGACCAGATATACTTAATGTTAACAACAAGAGGGAAGGAACACAAGCCTAATAGGGAAAGAACAGTTTCAAGAATATTTAGATAAGTCTGATGCATTCAAGTTGACTGGGCCTGATGAAACTCATCCTATGATACTTAAGAAACTAGCTGAAGCAATCTTGGAATCATTAGAGATTATCTTCGAGAATGGATGGAGGTCCCAGAGAATTGGAGAATGGCAAACATAGTACCAATCTTTAGAATGGAGAACAAAGAGGAGCCAGGGAATTAGAGACCAGTCAGCCTAACTTCAATACCTGGGAAGATACTGGAACAAATTCTTAAACAATCAGTCTGTAAGTACCTAGAAGATAATAGAGCAGAGTTCTAAGTAATAGCTAAAATGGATTCGTCAAGAATAAATTATACCAAACCAACTTAATTTCCTTCTTTGAAAGGGTTATTGAGCTACTTCATTGGGGTAGGGAAGGGGGGAATTTTTAGATGTGATATCTTGATTTTAGAAAGGCTCTTGATGTACTCCGACATGACATTCTCATAGGCAAACTAAGGAAATGTGGTCTAGATTACTATAGAGTGGTGCAAAATTGGTTGCAAGACCGTACTCAGAGTAGTTATCAATCGTTCCCTGTCAAACTGGGAGGCGGTATCTAGTGGGGTCCCACAAGGGTCTATCCTAGGTCCAGTACTAGTCGATATTTTCATTAATGGCTTGGATAATAGAGTGAACAGTATGCTTATCAAATTTGAGGATGACATGCAAGCACTTTTGAGGATGGGTTTAGAATTCAAAATAACTGACAAATTGAAAAATTGGTCTGAAATTAAATGATGAAATTCAGTAAAGATAAGGGCAAAGTACTATGTTTAGGAAGGAAAAGTCAAATACACAACTACAAAATGGGGAATAACTGGCTAGGCAATAGTACTGCTGAAAAGGATCTGGGGGATCAACAATATGAGCCAACGATATGATGCAGTTGTGAAACAGGCTAGTATTCTGTGGTTTATCAACAGAAGTGTTGTATGTAAGATGTGATGCTGGCAGACCAGGTGCCAGTTCATGCCAGAGCCTCTAGGCCTCAACTGAATGCTGTCAAATGCACAGTTGGAAACCAGTTTGGCTCATCTGTGTGTTAGCATTGTTAAAATAGAGGTTTGGTTTATAAGACTGTGTTTAGACTTAATGAAATGCTTGTAGGATGCTAAATGTTTTACTCACTTATAACATCTGTATCCCATGTTAAGTTTATATTAAGTGTTTGCATTGTAATCCTCAAACAGGAAAGGAGCATTAGTTAATGTAAAATGTTGTCTTCATACAGAATGCATTAGGTCCTGCCCACCAAGAAGGCCCATTGAAACCAAATGATACATTGTGAAACATCCAAAGAACAAAGATTGTCAATTGCCTTCCACCCCACCTCCACAAAGGGGGAGACATGCACATCAACTCATCCCATTAGCTTTAACTCTGGGACGGAGGGGATAAAAATCCATAACAAGAAGAAACTGTACGTTTATGTTGTTTGGATTCTCAGGGGCAAAGATTTTTAAGAATAAGCAAAAAGATCCCCACTGCTTAGCCCTCAAGGACATATAAAGCTTGCTTATTATAGAAGCTTCTACCACCTTTTTGGAATCTAAGACTAACCCATTTTGTGTGTATGTTTATCAGCTTTCACCTTGTAAATAACTAACTAAAGATTTATTAACTAAGAAAAATACATTAGTTTATTATATGATTGGCTACAAGTATTATCTGTCACCTAAGCTGTAGAGTGCAATTGACTTGTGGTAATTAACCAGTCCTTTGAGATCGGAAGGACCTGAATATTGTTGGTTTTGGGTGGGGAGGGGGGGCAGGGGGGTGCGTGTGTAAGGGAGCATCTATCACAAAGGCAAGCTGGCCTAGGTGCAAGATAGACTGGAGCTCCCAACGGGACTGTCTGTGACTCCGTGTAAAGTTAGAGCCCCTGAGGAGTTTACACTTGATACTTGGTCGGTGAAATCTAAGTATAAAATTCACCACCAGTTTGGTGTTTATGCCTTTCTTCTTAACAGTCTACCCTGAGGTTGGTACTCACGCTCTTGAGCCATTCCATACAGCTTGACATAAGACACAGGAAGTAACTGTCACACTCGACTCAGCATTTGGTGAGCCTCAGCTGGAGTTCTGTGTCCAATTCTGGACACCACATTTTAAAAAAGAAATGGGCAAATTGGAGAGAGTCCAGAGGACAGCAACAATAATGATTAAAGGTTTAGATAATCTGGTCTATGAAGCAAGGTTAAAAATGGGCATGTTTAATCTTGCAAAAAAAAACCCCAAAACAAACAAAAAAAACCCTGAGTGGGGGATCTGATAATATATTTGAAGACTCTTGAGGATCATTATAAAGAAGATGGTGAACAATTCTTCTCCTACAGCCAGTGTACGTGGAGAACAAGCAACAGGCTTAATCTGCAGCAAGTGAGATTTTATATTTAGGAAGTTTTTCCAAATAAGAATAGTTAAATACTAGGATAGGCTTCTAATACAAGGGAGGATATAGAATCCCCATCATTGGAGATTTTTAAGAACAGGTTAGACAAACACCTGTCGGGGTGGTCTAAGTGTACTTGGTCCTGCCTCAGCATGAGAGGTCGGACTAGATGACCTCTCAAGGTCCCCTCCAGTCCTACATTTATATGATTCTATAATTCCACTGAAGTCAACTGATCTATGCCATGTTATACCACTTGAGGACATGATCCTAGAAAATAATAACTCATCTCCTCTCCATTATCTGCTTAATCAGTTTCAATGGATGGTTCATGATAGATGCCTTCCTCAGAATTCCTGGCTATTACTCCACAACATAATCAAGTTCATAAACCATGTTGGTTTGTGTATTGGATTAAATTGATTCACTTCCTTAAAACTCCTGTAACCATTATCTCTTAATGCCTTTGTTTATCACTCTGCCTGTGTCTTTAGGACATTCATTGTCTTTCACTGCTGATACTTAGAGCTAGTCACACAGGAATATCTTAGGAACTATTGTCTTTCAAATAACCTTGTGATGCTTACTGTTCTTCTCCGTGCTTAGTTTTTCCCAATTTCAGTCATGAAATCAGGGTGGAGGGCCTCAGTTTTTCACTTTTTACCTACACAGATTCAAACAACTAGTAGTACACGATATAACATTCTCATGTATACCACTGGCAAATCAAATAAGACTATGCATAGATTGTATGTCCCCCCAATTAGTCACTGTTTAGTCAAGCTGCACATGTCTCTCTCTTTTAATCTTTCTTTATATATTGCTCCCTCCAGCTTCCTGATAATTTTTGTTCCTCTTCTCCAAGCTCGCTTCATTTGTCTGCATGTTCCTGGTAATATTGTACCCAGAAATGAATACAGCATTGCATAAGTGATCACATCTGAAAACCTACATCAAGCTATGTCTCTACAAAGCTACTCAGAAAGGAACCCTTGCTTGGCTACACTTGCAAGTTGCAGCGCTGGTAGAGGCTTTCCAGCGCTGCAATTAGTAACCGTCCACACCTGCAAGGCACATCCAGCGCTGCAACTCCCTGGCTGCAGCGCTGGCTGTACACCTGGTCAGGTTGGGGTGTAGCGATTGCAGCGCTGGTGATCCAGCGCTGCTCATCAAGTGTGGACACACACCAGCGCTTTTATTGGCCTCCAGGGAATAAGGAGATATCCCAGAATGCTTTTAACTAAATTACTCTCTTTGTTTTGTTATGCAGCCTCTCTTTGTTTTGTTGTGAACTCCGATCGGAGCTCCGTTGAACTGCTTATCTAAAAAAACAAACACTGATCACAGCAAACAGGAGCTATCTGTACCTGGCTGTGAACGATCAAATGAGAGGCAGGGAGTGAATGTTTGCTTGACAGAGAAACAGCGTTGGATGCAGGCTGTTTGCAATTAAGACTAAGGGTTCCCGAACATTTTGTGATTTTTCAATCCAGGAAGCTAACACACAGTGTTGGCTCCAAAAATCCACTCTCTCTATCTTCCCCGCTCCCTGTCACAGTACACCACCTTCCACCCAGTGGTGAGCTGGAGCAGGTTCCCACAGGTTCTCAAGAACCGGTTGCTAAAATTAGACCTCCGTGGAGAACCGGTTATTAAAGGGCCAGGGAGTAGGCAAAGAACTCCGGTCCGCGGGCCGGACCATCCTGTTGCTCCCAGGATTTCCAGCTGGGGAGCCTGAGGCTCCCCTGGCCCTTCCCCCGCTTCCCCCCAGCTGCAGCGTGGCCAGCCACCGGCATCAGCTGGGCAGCTCAACTGAGCTCTGGAGTCGTCCTGCTGCCACTTTTTGAATGGCCAAGGAAGGTGTGTGTGGGGGGGGGGGCTGCTGCAAGCTCCAGGGCTGGTCAGAGGGGAGGGAAGGGTGCAAGTGGGGCAATTGGCCCAGGCCCTGCAGGGGCCCCCGGCCCCACGAGGATCTTCCCCCCCACCCCCTCCCCCCCTTAAATCAGAACTTTTTATAGGGAACCGGTTGTTAAGATTTTGGCAGCTCATCACTGCCTCCACCCCCCTCTTTTGAAAAGCACGTTGTTGCCACTTGAATGCTGGGATAGCTGCCCATAATGCAGCACTCCCAACAGCGCTGTAAATGCTGCAAATGTGGCCACACACCAGCGCTGGTAGCTGTGAGTGTGGCCACACACCAGCGCTGTTCCTGCACAGCTGCATGACCAGCGCTGTAACTCCCAGCGCTGCAACTTTCAAGTGTAGCCAAGCCCTAAGACTCTGAAGACTAAAACTGCTCAACCTCTTGGCTGAACAATGTCAGGGACTCTGCAGCTATATGAAGGATGCAATTACCCAAGACCGGAGAGGGACTAGCAGAGTTGCCCATAGAATTTTGGGTGGCCCTACCAGAAATATTTTTCAGACACACCTCTCCCCACAAAAAAAAATTGGACTGCTGTTCACCAATCTCACACTATTTCACACATGGTTGGCCTTCAGATTTTGGGGAGGGTCAGTGAGAAGTGGTGGCTGACTGGTCCGTCCCCCCACCCCATACTGGGTCACCAGCTAATGGGGAGGACACGTGACCTCCACACGTGTCTCCCCCCCCCGCCATGTTACCTGTGTGGGGGGGGAGCTCTTTCCTCCCACTGCACTGGCTCCCCTCCCCTTCCCTGCTCCACGTTCAGCTGCTCTTCCTGGCAGCCAGACCCAGGCAGGGAGCGGGATGGAGCTGCTCTCAGATGCTGCTTGGTGCAGCGTGGCAGCTGCCTGGGAGGGTGCCTGGCTGCAGTGGCGGCGGTGGCAGGCTGCCTCCCGCCCGGACTTGGCTTCCAGGACAGCAGCTGAGAGATTCAAAGCTCCCCTGTTCCCCCACCCCACCCTGGCATGCTCTGTGCACAGCAGCAGCTGGCTGCAAGAGAGCCTGGCCTGGTGGGGCGGCAGCAGCAGCCCACTCCCTGCCCAGGCTCGGCTTCTGGGGACAAGAGCCGACTCCGAGTGTGCTGGGGGGGAGGGGTCTCTGGCTCACTTGGCCTCTGTCCCCAAAAGCTGAGCCTGCAGGGGCAGCCTTCTGTTCCAGCAGCCAGGCACTCTCCCAGTCAGCCACAGTGCTGCACCAGGCAGTGTCCCAGGCAGTGTGGCTGGAAGAGGCTCTGGCCCCGCCCCTTCTCTTCTGGCACCACGCCCCTTCCGTTCCCTGCCTGGGCTGACAGCTGGGGGCGGGGAGTGCTCGACCCTTCATGTCCCTCCAATGAGTTGCCTTTTGGAAGGGACCCCTAACTTCAACTAGCACATTTGACACAAAGTTGAGGACCAGTTCCTGCTGCAGAAGTGGAGCCTAGCTCTTTGTGCTGGGACTATGAAGACTCGAAAAGATTTATAAAAATGTTTTGCAAGGAAGAATTGTCCTAACAACCAGGAGACCTGAGATCCCTGAACAGTATTAGTTGCAGTCTGGTGAACTGTAGCACTTAAATAGCAATTTATCAAGGTTAATTATTTGGATAGTGTTTAAAAAATAACCACTATTTCTCCCCACCATCTGACTGTGGAGCCAAAAAGCCAGAGGGGAGGAATGGATGCATCCAAGTTCCACTGAACAGAAGCCAACCCTGCAGAACCCAGAAGGGCATCCAAGTCCCTACACCACTCAGTTCTCCCCTTCCGCCCAAAAGCAGGTATTGGTCTGCTCTGGTGACAGATACAGGGCCAGACAGCTTCCTCCCTGGCTCTAGTGCTGCTGCTCCTTCCTCTGATGGAGGTTGGCTGCAGACATCATTGCAGCAGTAGCACACTGGCCAGGCCAGTGGTCCCCAATGCAGTGCCCGCGGGTGCCAGCATCTTAATGCGCCCGCGTCCTGGCCCCCGGGAGAGCACCCACCGAAATGCTGCGGAATTTCAGCGGCATTTCGGCGGGGATGCCTCTCAATGACAACTCTTGTCGCCAACTAGTGATGTCATCGAGAGGCGTTGCCCCCGAATTTCGGCGGGGATGCCTCTTGATGATTTCGCTTGTCGATGGCAAGCGGCGTCATCGAGAGGCATCACCACTGAAATGCTGCCGAAATTCGGCGGGTGCTCCACCGCCGCAGTGGTCCTTCATCTGGCGCCCACCAGACGAAAAGATTGGGG
The DNA here is from genome assembly GCF_020497125.1 of Mauremys mutica. NCBI lineage: Eukaryota > Metazoa > Chordata > Testudines > Geoemydidae > Mauremys > Mauremys mutica. Next base: position 270,704,268 of record NC_059073.1, read on the forward strand.
ACCACTGGACCAGGCTGTTGAGTTTTTCTTTGCATCCATACGCAATTGAAATATGATCCTTAAAAAAAAAAATTAAAAAATTACTTTCTGATGTCATCCCACGACTCTGGGATTCGAGGCTCCTGGCACTTGCTTAATGTGCTGTTCATATACCTGAAACCCACTAATGACGAGTGAAGCTTGAGGAGACTAGCAGAATTGTATTTTGAACAATCTGTGGCATTTCATTTGAGGTTTAAAAGAAATGTCTGTGTGTGGATGTACACACATTCAGGTTAGCAGGCCCAATTCTCATTTACCCTAAAGCCCCCTTACACCATTGTGGCAGTGCAAAGAGGTCTTCTGGGAGGCATAAATAAAGGGAGTCTGGGAGTTAAAACAGCTGTAGGTGTTCCAGGGCAGAATATGGCCCTTAAAAAGTCACATGTGATTCTGGAAGGTGGTCAGTAAAACGAACCTATTATTTAAATTCATAAATCAGTTGAATCCCCATTCGTGGCTGCATCTCATCCAATAAAGATTTTTGTTTCAGAGAGCAAATAATTCCAAGAGAAGTGTTACTGGCTGTGCTCCATTGTTTTTACCATGCTCAGAGGCACGTATGAGATCAAGAGCTAAACTGCTGGGTTTGTTTTGCAGCTGGAATGGTGAATACATCCGTGTGTGTCACTATCATGGAACACATCATCTTATGATTCCCAGAGGTTATTTATACTTGAATTATAGGATGTTTCATGATTATTCAGAATGGTATTTAGAGGATGGCAACACTGAGTTAAGTAGCTCACTTGCTACTAACAATGGGAAGGAAACACCCTATAATTCACTTATAAGTACCCTCCAGAAATCATAATTATATTATATAACAGTTTTCCCAAATAAAGAAATAGAGGTTTTTGAAGAAATTGTTTGCATTTTTGTTTATAATCAGTCAGTCCCCCCCCCCCGCGCTCTCTCTCTCTCTCTCTCTCTCTCACACACGCACACACACACACACACGCACGTTTAATGACTATGGCCAAGTACGTTAATTAAAAAAAAATAAACTCCTGTTCTCATTTTTAGAAGTGATCTTGAACACAACTTCCTTGATATTGTTGCACCCACACCATTATACTCCCAACGCCTACTTTCAGTTCCCAGAGTCAGGATCTGGAAAAAGAAGTGTTACAATACAGTGAGAGCCTATTCCTGCAGTATTTCCATCCGGAACTGGAAGTGCTGAGAATCTTCTGGGTTCTCATGTAAGAACCTAATTGTGCAGCCTTTGAAAGACAAACTGCGGCATTATGGCCTGTCTAGTGGGAGGCAACAGGCCGTGGTTTCTGCTCCAGTACTGTTTTCAATTCCCATTATAGAACGGTTTAGCAGGTACCTGCCCTCATAGTGTATGTATGCCAGATATACAGATCCTCCGCTACTGTAAATTGACACAGCTCCATCGACTTTAGTCATCCCTATGGGACTATATCCAATAAATGCAGATTAGAGAGACCAACGGGCTGCTCTAAGAGAGAGAATCAGGGAGCAATGACAAGTCCCACCCCCACCAGATACCACAGAGAATCTGACACAACAAACCTTGATTTTAAACATTTCCAAAAAAAAAAAATTAAATAAACTGCTGCTTCTCTGTAGGAAGACTTCACTGCTACAGAAAAAAAAATTAAAATACAAATGGTTACGTCACAGGCTGCTGCATGAAATAAATGTCTAACTGAAAATTTTATTTCCCCTGGTCTATACTACAGCGTTAGGTTGAGGTAAGCTGCCTTGCATCCACCTAGCTGTGGAAGTATCTCCACTTAAATTTGGCTCCCACCCATGTAAGTGCCTCTCTGTGCTGATTTAGTACATCATCTCTGTGAACAGCGTCGAGTCATAGTCAATTTAATTAGGTTAACGCAGTGTCAGTGTAGACACTGTGTTCTTTACGTCTACTGTTACTGGGTTTCAGGAACCAACCCACCATGACAATACAATGGACACAAGCACTCCCAGTGAGGAAAAGCACTCCTGACACAAGGAGCCAGGTGTGCGCACACACATGTGATTTAGTAACTAGGGTGGCTGTACACTGACATAAGTTAGGTTGACAATTTTGTGGTGTAGACATGGGCTACAAAAAAAGTGTGTGTATATATTGATCTCACAACAAAAATGTAACCTTGTTCTATACATTAAAAGGACCTAACTGTCAGCTGGTATAAATTGGCATCATTTCTTGTATGTTATACCCTTTACTCCTATGTTTTGTCTATCTTGTCTATTTAGACTGTAAGCTCTTTGTGGCAGGGGCAACCTTTACTCTGAACGTACAGTGCCTAGCGTGATGTGGCCCTGACCTTGGTTGATCCCTAGGCATTACCATAATAAACATTAATGGGTCCATTCAAATCAATGAAGCTATACTGATTTACACCAGCTGAAGATCTAGTCAGACATCTGAAGTCAATGGAATTACTGTGGTGTAAAACCAGTGTGATGCAATGGGAATCAGGCCACTGGGTCCACGAATAAAGAATTAGAGAATGATTTTATCAATGCCATATGACCTGTTCCACCCGAAAGAAGAAGTTGTAGAAGAGGTTCAAAGTCCTGAATTATGGGCCATGATGACAGATTACTTTAGTGTCCTATTTGTGTTTGCCTCTGTTAATTAAGATTGATTACTCGTTAGTGTGCTACAGATCTCACAGGCAAGTCTTTCCATCCCTTCACAGGGCCATGGATTAGATAAACTAACATTTGTAGAACAGAGCTGTGAAGGCCTCGGTATCAGTTAGATGTGATAGATGTACAGATCAGATTTGCTTAGTTTTACCTACATCTGCTGTCATTCTCACAGACTGAAGGAATTTTGTCCTTATGAATATCATAATGGATATTAATGTTGCCAATACATTCTTCATCTTGTAGGTGTTCATGAAGAAGCCCTATAGTGCATGTGGCTTTAGTGTGACAACTGAACAGAATAAGAGTTTATTAGTTAGAGAGAATACCAACATCTGTCTGAAATAATGTGAGTGGGGGCTGAGGAAGGGAGTGAACAGTTTTAGTCTTTAAAGGGTGCTCAAGAAATCACAGAAAGACAGCCTAACTCTGCATTGGGAATTTTGTTTTTAGATCAAATTCCCCCTTCGCTGCTTTGTTACCAATTTGTGTTGTGTGAAATTTGTTTTGCCCCTAAAAAATTCATAGCAGCAACAGCCACCATCACTGAGCTGTGCTGATGCAACTCAGCTTGTTAAGGAAATCTAAAATGAGTTAACTTCCATCCAACGGGAGCAGAGGTCACTCAGTGGACAAGGGTCCATGAGAGCAGTGCTCTGGCTGTACATCTGTGTAACTCTGGAATCAGAATGGCCTTTCAGTGGAAACACCCATTGCAAGGAGCACAAGAAAATATTTTAGATGGTTCTCACCACCACAGTATCTGGGCTTCTCGCAGTCATTAATGGATTTACCAGGAACCACTGGAAGGTTGGGAAGTATTCTTCCCACTTTACAGACAGGAAACAAAGGGTATATTCAGTAAGACCCAAAGTCACACAGGGCCCTGGTCTTCATTAGGAAAAAAGGTATGTTCATTCCTCATGTTAATGTGGTAACTATCATGAGGTAAATTTCTAGTGAAGACAAGGCAGTGTGTAGTTTTAACATGAGTCAGCAGGACAAGGTAAGCCCTAGGCTCCCCCAGAGTCTTTATGTTGACCTGCTAACATGTGAAAGCTATACCCTGCCTTGTCTCTGCTAAAATTTTACCACATGCTAGTTACCACCTGTAGGCTAATACAAGGCAAGAATACACTTGTTTTCCTAGAGAAGATACAGCCAGTTCTGTAGCTGAGCCTGGCATTGAATCCAAGCTCTTGTGTCTCACTCAGATTTTGTAGCATTTTACTCCATTTGTGTTCACTTTGCACTGGTGTGGAAGAATAGACAAGGTGAAGGTAATGAAGGAGCAAGCCCTTTATAGAAGTGTCCTCAACTGGCAGGATGACTACATTGATACTGTCATGGTTTAAAGGCTAGCTGTACCTCTGTCCTCTTCTTGGTGTTTTGACAAAACTTGCTCACCCTTCCTCAACCAATTCTAATTAACATGGGAAAAAAACTTCATTGTAGAAAATAATGACTTAATGAGCATTTTAAAGATGCTGATGTTTCTGGTGACATATTGTTGCCTCTGTTGTTGATTCAAAAGAGATCAATACCTTCTTATTAGATATTTCAGTTACACACAGGTAGTTAGATGTGGCAGAGAACCTTTGTTAAAATGTTGAGGATTATTGTTTGCAGCTGGTTTTCTATGGGGTATATTGTGTCTTTAAGGCATAGAGCTACATGAGGGTGATCTGGAACTGCACTACCTTGGGTAAACAGGGATGGTCTGCAGACTGTGCCCCTCCTCTTCTCCTCAAACCCCCTGCCCTTCTGGTCCACTCTGAGGCAACGGGCAGCCCTAAGGACACAGATGGAGCAGTCCCTCTGCCGCCTCAATAGCAGGGTTTCTGAAATTGTCCCTGATCCTTGTGCAAGGGGAGGAAGCACCTGACATCCTCCCCTGACCCCATGCATACCTCCAGGGCCAGTTACACTCTGACCACAAATATATCAAAGAGAGCCAGAAGAGATCTCAAATCTTGCTTGGATCTGTTTTGTAACTAACAGAGCAGGCTAAATTACTTAGCAAAGGCTCAGCTTTACAGCGCGTTCTCCAGTGGCCCCAAGACAGTTGGCTGTCTTCTGATGTGATAGATAATGTGCAGTGCTAATTACATACAATAAGACTGTACACACACAGCTATCTGAATCCAGACTATCTGGACTTGAAATCTGAGTTTGAGAGGAATGGATCTCAAGAGGTGGCAGTAATTAAAGTTGAGCTGTCTCCCTAAATCACAAGCAGTGGGTAGGCAGGCAGCTTGCTTCTGACAGCCCTGTTGGATGCAGCATGCAGTGGACACTGGTTCTAGATGTCAATATTTAGTGCCTGTTTTATTTGCATGAAGGACACCAGCTGAACATTTGCATTTAAATAGGTCTGCAGTCCCAGACAGACTTGGTACGGGGAGAACTGCCAGTTGCTTGTTACCAGCTAGCATGAGTGCTCCTGCTCCCAGAGGCCAAGCAGCATGTTCTGAGTACATCTGGCCTGAAAAAACAATAGTTAGATTTGGTGGGAAAATTGTGAGATTTCAAGATTTATTTCCATTCTGATGCAGGCAATAGACTATTTTGGGGTGGGTGTTGGTCTCTTTTTGTCTCGCTTGTTGGAGCTGGTCCACTCTGTATAAATAAGTATTTAGTGAGCTAGAGAGAGACTGACCCTATAACATGCTGATTAGGTAACTTGCTTGGGATGTGGTATTCAGGTAGAGAAGGAACTTGAACCTAGGTTTTCTGCATCGCAAGTGAGTACCCAAACTGCAGGGCTATTGGCTATTCAGGCTGGGTCATTTTTTCTCCTTCCAGATAAAACAATTTAAATTGAAAAAGTTTAACTGAAAAAATACATATTCAGCCACCTCTAGTTATGAGGTATGTTCCCTTACCACTAGGGCATCGATCTCTGGCAAGCAACTGAATCTGGAGTATGAATTTCAGGGTTTGGCCCAATATTGCTAAGACCTCATGGGCCAGGCACTCAACTTTGATTTCTATGAAGCTGTTAATTTTACACTCACTGAGAATCTGGCCCTATTCACTTTGGGAGAATTTGTTTTTAAGGGGGACATTTAAACCTGAGGAAATAGAAATGAGAATATTTATACAAAAAAGTAACTTACTCAGCTCATTTTTTTTGATGTAATCAAATATTAAATTGCTAATTACTGAATACTAGCAATATGTCTAATCTAATTAGCATTGAACATTAACATTGTCAATGTTCAATATCACATTACTGAATATTATGTTGTCAATATTATTGGCTAAAGCGGGTTCATTGATTCTAGAATTGCTGTAATGATCCTGACTTGTGCAAAGCTGATCAAAGTATTTAATTTGGTCACACAAAAAATTGATACAAGTAGGGTTGTGATGAAAATCCACAACAGAAAGTTAATTTGAAAGTCTGTTCTAGCCAACGGGGCCAGATGCAGATCTAACATATACTGGTATAAGTCTGTAAGGCCTCAACTGAAATCAGTGGACATGATGATCTTGCTCCTTAGGAAAACCTGTGGTCAGGGCTAAAGGATATCTCCCAGCAATCCCCTCAGAGCCCCAGTTCAAAGCCCACTCAAGTCAGTAGGAATCTTTCCACTGATTAATAGGCTTTGGAACAGATCTATCAAGATTTCCCTGTATCACTCCATTAGAAGGGTTGGTTGTAGTGCTGCTCTAGCTGTGTTCATCCCAGGATATTAGCAAGACAAGGTGGGTGAGGTAACAGCTCTTATTGAACCAACCTCTGCCGAGGAAAGAAATTTTCAAGCTAATGGAACTCTCCTTCATGTCTGGGCTGAAGAAAAGCTCTGTGTATGCTCAAAAGCTTGTCTCTCACCAGCAGAAGTTGGCCTAAGAAGAGAGATTATCTCACCCACCTTGTCTTTCCATGGGGGGGGGAGCTAAAAAAGAGGTCCCTTTTTAACCTAAACCCCAATAAAACAGTCCACAGGGCTGACCACTAAACCCTGCAGATCCCCTTATGCCTCTGTGGTGGTTCTCAGTATCCAGAAGACTCCTATACCCTCTGAAGCACATTTCCAGTGTACCGTGCTGGTAGGGTTTCATGACTCTGGATTGGACTTACAACCCCCGTTAAGAAGATTCCCCCACTACAGAGAGTGGACTAGAGAAGAACCCCTGAGTTCCACAGGTTCAGTGAAACAGAAGCTTTCCTCTTCTCCAGCTTTCATCCAGACAACATCACACAATCCATTATCTACAGCCACGCCCTAAAATACAACCACATTTGCTCCAATCCCTCAGACAGAGACAAACACCTACAGGATCTCTATCAAGCGTTCTTAAAACTACAATACTCACCTGGAGCAGTGAAGAAACTGATTGACAGAGCCAGAAGGGTACCCAAAAGTCACCTACTACAGGACAGGCCCAACAAAGAAAGTAACAGCACACCAATAGCCATCACCTACAGCCCTCAACTAAAACCTCTCCAGTGCATCATCAAGGATCTACAACCAATCCTGAAGGACAATCCCTCACTCTCACAGACCTTGGGAGACAGGGCAGTCCTCCCTTACAGACAGCCCCCCAACTTGAATCAAGTGCTCACCAGCAACTACACACCACAAAACAGAAACACTAATCCTGGAACCAATCCCTGTAACAAACCCCGTTGCCAACTCTGTCCGCATATCTATTCAAGGGACACCATCGGGGCGGCTCTATAAATTACGGCGCCCCGAGCAGCGGGGGCAGAAGTGTCTGCGGCGGGTGCGCTGGTTCGCGGCTCCGGTGCCTGCGGGAGCTCCGTCCGAGCCGCGGGACCAGCGCGCCCACCGCAGTCATGCCTGCGGGAGCTCAAGCGGAGCCGCGGGAAGAGGGGCCCTCCGCAGTCATGCCTGCGGCAGGTCCGCTCGTCCCGGGCTTTGGTGGACCTCCCGCAGGCATGACTGCGGAAGGTCCGCCGGAGCCAAATGCTGCCCTGCCCCGACAATGCCGCCCCACGCACCTGCTTGGCGCGCTGGGGTCTGGAGCCGGCCCTGGACACCATCATAGGACCTAAACACATCTGCCACACCAACAGGGGCTCGTTCACTTGCACACCTACCAATGTGAAATATGCCATTATGTGCCAGCAATGCCCCTCTGCCATGTACATTGGCCAAACTGGATGCAAAAGAATAAATGGACACAAATCAGACATCAAGAATTGTAACATTCAAAAACCAGTAGGAGAGCACTTCAGTCTCCCTGGACTCTCAATAACAGACTTTAAAGTGGCCACTCCTCATCAAAAAACCTTCAAAAACAGACTTCAAGGAGAAACTGCAAAACTGGAATTAATTTGCAAACTTGACACCATCAAATTAGGCCTGAATAAGGACTGTGAGTGGCTGGGTCACTACAAAAAATAATTTTCCCTCCGTTGATCCTCCTCCTTCTTGTCAACTGCTGGGAATAGGCCACATCCACCCTAACTGAATTGGCCTCATTAGCACTGAGCCCCCACTTCATAAGGCAACTCCCATCTTTTTGTGTGCTGTGTATTTATACCTGCTACTGTATTTTTCACTCCATGCATCTGATGAAGTGGGTTATAGCCCATGAAAGCTTATGCCCAAATAAATGTGTTCGTCTCTAAGGTGCCACAAGGACTCCTCATTGTTTTTACTGATACAGACTAACACCTCTACCCTCTGAAACCTGTCTTCTCCTTTGGCCTTCCCTCTCCTACACTGACCCACCACTTCCATCTAGTTGGATTCCAGAACTTAAAGCACACTCTACAGAGCCTAGAGAAGGAGGAGAAAGAGAAGCCTTCCATGCACAGATCTAAAGGGTGCAAATCAGGTCCAATGGTATTAAACTAGGGATGAATACAGTCCTTTATTCTTAGCATTCTCCACTGTACTTAATTATGGCAAGCAGGTGTGTGAGAACACAGACAGTACGCTAGAATATTAAACAAGGCAAGTGTGATGTTATTGATATAAACTGGGACCATATAGAACATGGTTTGCAACCAAGGTCCTGTAGTGGCACCAAATCTTATGTAAAGGGGGTCATATAAGGTGTCTAAAACCAGGTTATGGGTTGCTGGTTATGATTATGCTGTCTGTATGTCTGTATCATTTTGTAGTTGAAGTTATGAGTATTGGATCTATACTGTCTGTATTTCAAGTTTGTGCTGTGTTTCTGGGAAACATTCCAGACAAGTTGGTGTTAAATCTGACTAGCCTGCTTGATGGCCCATTAAGGACCATCAGCTACACAATTAAACCATGGAGAGAAGGCAGATACGCCTTGTAACTCAGCAAATATGCAAGGACTTGCCCATGTGACTCCAGACTCCATTTTGCTGTAACTTTCCAAAGTAAGGACAAAGAGGTTGTTACACCTGGAAAAGTCTATAAAAGGCTAATGCCTCATCTCCATTTTGTCTTCAATCCTGCTTCTTACCTCTGGAGGGACTTTGCTACAAACTGAAGCTCTGAACAAAGGACTGATGACCCATCCCAGCGGGGGATGTTCCAGAGACTTGATTTAAACCTGCAGTTTACTCCATCACTGCTACAAGCCTAAACCAAGAACTTGGCCATTACTGTATGTAATTGATTCCATTTAACCAATTCTAGCTCTCATCTCTACCTTTTTCCCTTTATGAATAAACCTTTAGATTTTAGATTCTAGAGGATTGGCAACAGCATGATTTGTGGGTAAGATCTGATGTGTATATTGACCTGGGTCTGGGGCTTGATTCTTTGGAATCGAGAGAACCTTTTTCTTTTATTGGGGTGTTGGTTTTCATAACCATTCATCCCCAGGATGAGTGGCACTGGTGGTGATACTGGGAGACTAGAGTGTCTAAGGAAATTGCTTGTGTGACTTGTGGTTAGCCAGTGGGGTGAAACCGAAGTCCTTTTTGTCTGGCTGGTTTGGTTTGCCTTAGAGGTGGAAAAACCCCAGCCTAGGGCTGTAACTGCCCTGTTTGAGCAATTGGTCCTGAATTGGCACTCTCAGGCCTTGTCTACACTACAAGACTATTTCGAATCAACTTAGTTCGAATTTGTGGATTCGACCTTATGAAGTCGAATTTGTGTATCCATACTAAATACACTAATTCAAATTTCTGAGTCCACATTCACGGGGCCAGCGTCGACTTTGGAAGCGGTGCACTGTGGGAAGCTATCCCACAGTTCCCGCAGTCCCCGCTGCCCATTGGAATGCTGGGTAGAGCCCCCAGTGCCTGCTGGGGGAAAAAATGTGTCGAGGGTGGTTTTGGGTAACTGTCGTCATTGAACCGTCAATCACGCCCTCACTCCCTCCCTCCCAATCTGTTCGTGCACTTTTCTGGTCAGTGACAGCGTGGACGCCACAGCACTGCAAGCATGGAGCCCGCTGCGATCCTCGCCGTTTTCTCCTCCTCGCACTTTATCGTCCACCTCTTCCACATTCAGCTGCTGAGAAATTGGGCTACTTTTCAATGGTTCTGCAAGCACTGGGGGACCATAGGGGACGTTTTACCAACATGAACGTCGGCTGGCCGGGCAAGGTTCCTGATGCGTGTGTTCTCAGGAACTGTGGGCTGCTCAGACGCCTGCTGGAAGGTAGTTTCTTCCCGTACCACGAAATAACTGTTGTGGATGTGCATTTGCCTATAGTGATCCTCGGTGACCCAGCCTGCCCGCTAATGCACTTGCTCATGAAGCCCTATACAGGCGCCTGGGACAGCGACAAGGAACTCTTCAAATACCAGCGAGCAGCGAGCAGCGTGACCTGTGACTGTTCAGTTTCTTTACAGAGAAGCTGAACCTGCCCCTGTTTCTTTATCCAGTTACTGTTGACTCTCCTCTTCGGTTCAATACCCCGTTCTCCCCGTTTCCCCCACTTCCAAGACACGTGTGAAAATAAAATACATGTCACACTGTTACTGAGGAGAGGTTTCTTTATTCATGACTTTTCGTTAAAGGGTTGAAACTGGAACGCAGACTGTGGTGGGTAGGGTGTGCGCTGATGTAAAGACCGCCTCTAAACTCAAGGAATGACAGGCTCCTGCTCCTACAGCGGTCCGCATTGCCGGACTGCTTGTTTCAACGGAGCCTGCCATCCCTCCTTTTTGGGATTCTGTGTGCGGGGGGCTATGTGGCCTTGTGGCGGAGGAGGACGGATACAGATTCCTCTGCTGCGTGACTCAGCGGTCCAGGACAAGGACCGCTGTATAAGATCTGTAACCGCCCTCCCCCGCTAAAAAGTTACATTCCCACCGCCCACACAGAACCTGGAAACCACCTCCAATACTGACCACGGTGCCTACTGACTGCACTGTGTGTGTGACCCGCTGCTGATCCGGCACCCGTGTCTGTACCCTGGGAAAGGTGCCTGTCCTATGCAATTAGCAACGCACTTCCCCACGCACCCCATTCAAACACAGTCTTCAGTGAAAAAACATGACGGAAACAGTACTTAACAGCAAAGTATTTTTATTACTTAAGTACACAGTTATGGGATGGGACTGGGATTGGGACTTGTTTGAGTCCGGAAGGGAAGGACTTATGCAAACGTAGGGTATGAGAGCTTTTGGTTACTTGAGCACTCTGCTGGGGTGCAGTGACAGTATTCACGGCCCAGGGTGGGCAGCCTCCTGGTTATTTAGGGTGAGGGGGTATGTGACTTTGTGGCGGGGGAGGGCGGTTGCAGAGATACTGCCGGGGGCTCTGTCCTGCAGCGGTCCTGCAAAACATACACAAGTCGCCGGAGCGTGTCCGTTTGCTCCCTCACTAGTACAAGCATTGCTTGAGTAGCCTGCTTGTGTTCCTCACGCCACCTCTCCTCCCATTCGCTGTGTGAGCGCTGGTACAGAGAGACTTTCTCCCTCCACTGCCTCTGCTGGTCCGCCTCGGCTAGGTAGCAGCCCACACATTCATCGAAAATCGTGTCCCTTGTCTTTTTCTTTCGCCGCCTAATCTTCGCCAGCCTCTGCGAGGGGGATGCTGTGGCAGGTCTGGAGACAGTGGAAGCTGTGAGATGGGAAACAGTTAGTGAATTCCTTGCAAAGATACTTTTTTGCGAACAATTAACTGAGTCTAGGCTGTCTCTGTGAATTTTTTGTTGAGACCCCTGTGCCTGCTGTTGCACAAATAATTTGCACGGTGGATTCTGGGTAAATGTCGCCAGTCATTCCTTCCTCCGGGAAAGCAACGGCAGACAATCATTTCGAGCACGTTTTCCATGAAATGCCCTGGCACACGCCATAGCGTGGCAACAATGGACCCTATTTTGCCTTTTGTGTATGTCACCGTATGTGTACTAGATGCCGCTGACAGAGGCGGACCAGCAGCGCTACACAGCAGCATGCTTTTGCTTTTGCATGACAGCAGCGATGGTTACCAGGCATACTGTACCGTCTACCATACCATGAACTGGTAAGAAGACGGTAATAAGATGGTCATGGTTACCTGTCCTTTTGCACTGCGCCATTTGGTGCTGTCATAAGTGCCCCTGGCCGATCAGCCAGGGGCGCAAAAGCAAAATTTGGGAATGACTCCCCGAGTCAATCCCTCCTTTTTGGGTATCTAAAAATAGAATCAGCCCTGCCTAGAATATGGGCAACTGTACTAGAGAACCACTGTATCATAGAACCAGAGAGCACAGCTGCTCTCTGGCCAATCATGCATAAATTTTGAGCTGAATGCTATTCACAGGGTGTGCTCCTGAAACAACCCCAGCTGTTCATTCCGTTCTTCCCCCAGCCTTCCTGGGTTCCAATACCATTGTCCCCCCACTTGTGTGATGAAGTAATATAGAATGCATGAATAAGACACAGGTAGTCGTTTGTGAGAAATGAGTGGAAGGAAGCCTCCAGCTGCAATGATAGTCCAGAGATGACATTAAGGGGTGTGGAGGAGGGAGCCAATCATCCCTCTGCTAGTCCAGGGGCAATTGAATCTTTTCTTTACAATGAAGGGTGGGGGCTGATGGAGCTCAGCCCCCTGTTGCAATGATGAGGATGGTTACCAGCCATACTGCACCATCTACCATGAAAAATTAGGACCAGGCGACCTTGATCAACCTGTCCCAAGCAAGTTGGTATGGTTACCAGTCCTTTTGCACTGCCCCATGTGCCAATAGGCTGATGATGAGGACGGGTAGCAGTCCTATTGTACCATCAGCCACCCATGGCGGGGTGGGAGGAAGGATGTTGTTGTTGAGTGCTGCAGCAGCGCGTCTATCTGCAGCATTCAGTATAGATACGGTGACATGTAAAAGAGTCAACAGAGGATTGTTTTCCCTTTAACTTCTGGGGGTCGGGGGGGGTGTGTGCGTAAATTGCCGAGCTATGCCCCGACCCACCGCGGACACTGTGTTTGACCCTAGAAGCATTTGGAGATCAGCCAAGAATGCAAAAGCTTTTCGGAGACAGCAGGAACTGTGGGATACCTTGCGTCCTCGTTCCCCCCTCCCTCCATGAGCGTCCATTTGATTCTTTGGCTTTCCGTTACGCTCGTCACGCAGCTGCGTGCTGAGTCTGTGCTATGCCGTCTGTCCGGAGATTTTTTAAAAATACTTTGGACCAGGCGTAACATTACAGTAATTCCCCTACTTAGATGCAGGAGTCTCCGAGCGAGATAACCGTGAGGACGGGCACTGAAGGAGATAGAGAGCGCATGCTGCGTGAAATCTAGCACGAACCACGGACCTATGCAGCCGTGCTCTGGGAGGCAGTGCTCCCTGAATACCGCATGAAAGCCTCGCGCGGAAAAGTGTGCTATCACGGAGCACCCAATAAGGCAGCTCTCCCCAGTAACCTCCTGCTGATGCTTATCGATTAACGGCAGGAGAGCTTCGTGGAGATCTCCCAGGAGGATTTCTGTTCTATCACCATATATAGAGAGACCTCCTTTTCACATACTTCAGATTCCTGTTATATTAAGAATAAAAGTTAACATGGTTAAAGCACTTACCGACTGCTCCTACCCCTGATTCAGGATCCGGGTTCATGGCCGGGGAGGGTTGGTAGGGGATCTCCGTGACGGTGATGAAGAGATCCTGGCTGTCGGGGACACCAGCGTTGTAAGCGCTGTCGCCTGCCTCGTCCTCCACAAACCCTTCCTCATCTTCCCCGTCCGTGAACATCGTCGAGGAACTGTCCGTCGACACTGTCCCATCATCAGAGTCCATGGTCACTGGTGGGGCAGTGGTGGCAGGCTCCGTAGCATCCGTTGGCCGCTTTGATTTTTTGGTAGGCTTGTCTGGGGTCCTTGATTTTCACGCGGCACTGCGTTGCATGACGGCTGTATCCTCTGTCTGTATCATGGCTTTGGAGACCTTCTCATAGGTCTTTGCATTCCGTTTGTTGGAGCGCAGCTCCGAAAGCACAGACTACTCGCCCCCCACACCGATCAGATCGAAGAGTTCCCGGTCAGTCTATGCCGGGTCCCTCTTTCTATTCAGAGATTACATGAACTCCTCTGCTGGAGAGCTCTGCATTGCTGCCGGTGCTGCTGAGCTCGCCCCGATGTCCAACCACAAAATGAGATTCTAACTGTCCAGAAAGGAAAAGGAATTCATATTTTCCCGGGTCGTTTCCTGTGTGGCTGGTCAGAGCATCGAAGCTCGGACTGCTGTCCAGAGCGTCAACAGAGTGGTGCACTGTGGGATAGCTCCCGGAGCTACTAAGTTCGATTTCCATCCACACCTAGCCTAATTCGAACTAGCTATGTCGAATTTAGCGTTACTCCACCTGTCGGGGTGGAGTACCAAATTCGAACTAAAGAGCCCTCTAGTTCGAATTAAATGGCTTCCTGGTGTGGACGGTTGAGCGGTTAGTTCGAATTAACGCTGCTAAATTCGATTTAAAGTCCTAGTGTAGACCAGGCCTCAGTTGGGTCCCATCAGAACTGCATCGTCACAGCAAGTGCTACAGAAGATGAGAGGAAAAATACTTACTAAATAATCTAATCCATTCTCTGCCAGTGCAGAATTTCCTCCTACAGGAGTAAATAATGTCCTAAGATGGACAAAGCACAACAAAGGAAAGTGACAATGCTATTTTCCAAACAAAGACCATGAACCTGAAAGGAATAATAATACCAATCCCGTCTATAGATCTCATATGCATTACAGTGACAGGTACATTAAAAATAGACAACAATAGAGCTGGTCAGGTTAAAAAATTTCCATTCTGTAAGAAATCTGAATTTTTTCATGCCCTATCAGAACAAAAAGCTGAAATTTTGAAGTTTCCTCACAAAATAAAGTTTCTGAAAACATTTCCGTTTGGGACCATCAAAGTGATTCATTTTGATAGTGTCAAAACATGTCGTTTTGAAGATATTGTTTCAAGGTTTAAATGAAATTAATCAAAATGACACCACTGATGCTTTCCTATTGAAGAGTTTTGTCAAAACTGACATATTCCCACAAACCCTTTTTGATTTCAACACAACTGAATTATTCAATGGAAAAGCATGCCACTGAAATGTGTCCAACAAGCTCTACTGGACAGACACCTAGGTTGATTAGTGATGAAGTTCTCAGTGCCTGGATTCTGCACTTGGATTCTGAGGGGCAGGCCCTTGCCTCCGCATGTGGCCCCACTGAAGAAGGATGCAAGGATCACAAGAACATCTATCTAAACATAATCAGAAAAGCATTGGGGCCTATAATAGGACATCCTTTGACCCCCATCCTTTGATGCCCCAGAAACTTCTCAGGCTACCCAGTAAATGATAACTTTGTATAACTTATTTATATCCCCACCTGCAACACCAATACAGTCTCATACAGCAAAATATTTACAGGGTTTGTCTACCTTTAGCTCTTTCCCACACCACCAGATGTGTGGGAAAGAGATGAGATGAACAGAGGTCTCCCTTTCATTCACTCCCTAAACACACTAGGCTCTGCTAGCCCATATCCTCTCTCCTGTTTCCTTCCTTGTGCATTTCTTATACCCCTCAGCTGATGGGCTAATTAGTTCATCAGTCTCCCAGCCTGATCAGCTAATTAGCTTGCCTATCTCCAACCAGCCTTCTTAAGGGGAGCTGATTGATGCCTAAGAGTAAGTCTACACGGCACTAAAAAATCTGTGCTAAGCAAATTCTGATGTGTTTGTCTGATCGACCCATTCTGCCACATTACTGGGGTTGGATTTACTTCTATTGTACCTTCCCTTTATATTTAGAAATTAGGGAGTTATCTCTCTCTAATGTTTCCGTTGTCGCGGAATCTAGGAACCCATGCAAAAACTGTAAGATTTTTTTCTCAATGGGGATGTAAAAATGTAGGCATTGTCCCATGTTCTTTTAAGTTGAGATCACCTACTTTCTGATTAATTAGCTGGTTCATGTTACTGTTTCCCTTGACGTCTTTCAGTCTGGCACAAACATTTTAGCAAAACTGGTCATTTTTTAATCCTTCTGCTTAAATTAACACTGCTAACTTTGGCCCCTGTGCCAAAGGATGGGGAGCTACTTAACCTTCTGTTTCATGATGTGATGCTAACACAGCATGCTCATCCTCTAGGCTCCAGACTCCTGTGTCCTTTCTTGTCTTTTATAACCTCATAGGCTATTGTGTTAATATGCAGACCATTACTACTCTGCTGATGAGACAGACTGCTGAGGATCAATATGACTCTGTATATGTCATCCCTCTATACCCCAGAGTAAGTTGTCAGCTTCCCTGGTAGTGCTTATATCCTGCTGTGCAATCACAGGAAATAGCTGATTCCTTATATGGTGGCATGTCGTGCTCCATGCTTGGTGTAGCATTTTGCAGAACTAGTGGGAAAGATCCAAATGCTGCATTTGTTTGGCTCATGCTGCTTGAGTAATAGTCAGTACAGCCAGAACAGCAGAGTACAGCTTTCTTGCAGGGTCACTGCAGCTCTTCAGCTAACCATTGATGGTGTTAGGCAGACTTGGGAAAGATTCCCAACTACTATCAAGTAAAGGGCATTACTTTTTTGGAGGGCACGGGGGGAGGAAAGAAAGAAAAGAAAAAAGAAAGAGAGGGAAAAAATCAAATTTAAAAAAACAGAAAAAGGTAAAATTTCTGCTGAGATAGCATAAATAAAATGTTGCTTAACAGACACTATTGTTTTTACTATTAACTTTTCCCACACTTTTTTCTTGACACAGTAGCTGTAGCTTTAGGAAAAACAGCATTGGGATTCATGGAATTGGAATTCAGTAGCATCAGCTGGCACTAAAACTCTTAATTATAGCTCAAGACTTTAAGAGACAAAAGCCTGTTTCAGTGGAAGAACCAATGTGCTTGACATTTTAACACTGACAGCATACAAAAAAAAGCAGGCTTCTTCTTCTGCTCTTTATTTATTTATTTGAAACATGCCTTTGTCCTAATTACAAATTCCTTGATTTTCTAGAAGTTGAAGCTTTTTCTGCATATGTTAAAAAATGCTAAGTGACTTGTGGTTCTTAACCTGGATTATCATAATGGTTTAAGTTGTTCTTTTTTAAAGTCTGACAGCAATTATTAGCAGGAATTCACGATATATATTAACACCTTTACCTGTTTCCCTAGTGGCTAAGTACTTGTGCACTATGATAATCTAAAATATTGTAAGATTAATGACATGAATATCTTGGTTGACTCGGTATGAAATCTGCACATAGACTGGTGGCTAAGTCCATAAATGGCTATTAGCCAGAATGGGTAAGAATGGTATCTAGCCTCTGTTCTTCAGAGGATGGAGATGGATGGCAGGAGAGAGATCACTCCACATGTTTATAAAAGCCTGTCTAGAAGAAACAATTTCATAGAATAAAAGGCATTAAACGTAAATGTACCTATTTAAAAACATTTTTCACTCCTATCCCCATTTCTGATTATTGCATTGTGCAGAGATTGTATAAAAATAACTTCACAAGACCTCCAGGGGCATTAATGCTAGAGTCTAATCAGACAGATTCAGGGATCCAGTTCAGGTTGTTTTTCAATCAGCTGATGGGTGGCAAACAAGTTGACGTGGGGTTGGGTCATGGCCATGGGAAAGTGACGGTGGATGGGGACAATAATCCATGTTCCAGATCTAAGTGTATGTTCTCCACAAAACCTGAGGGCTGCAGGAGTGTCGAACACATTGGTGGACTAACCTGCTTTTCTCTATTCATAGTTCTGCACTGCCCTACTTGCATTTGCCACCTTTCCAGCCAGAAGAGAGGTTCTGACTCACGGAAGGAAAAAAAACCCAAACAAAGCAACAAAAAAAAACAAAAAATCACAGAAGAATAGAGGCAAGAAGCAGCTGTCTCTTTATATGTCATTCTTTGTCTTTCTTAGTTTACGTCCTCTTCTCATTAACAATTGAGAGTGCTGTGCCCCCAGGTCATACAGTAGGATCAAAAGGGAATCTCCACTGAAAACATTTTTGCAACAGGTAGTGAATTTTAAATGAATTCTTAACATGTGACCACACACGCTGGCTTCAAAGGCCTTCTTTGTTTTCCTTTTGGATTGTATTAAAACTAGGGAATCCTGCCTACTCATACCTCACATCACCTGAGCTCGTACCATGAGGGATGCTTCAGAATTGGAAGTGGCCCAGCTGCCAGGTGTATACTGGAGACAGAGAGAGACAGCTGTACTCCAAGATCGTTTATGGCAGGGAGACTGAAAGATTAGTTGGAATCACAGGGGGAGATAAGATGTAGATCTCCCTTATGCCCAAATTCCCCTCCAAATTGTCAGTCTGGGCCAGATTTTCAAATGTATTTAAAGCCACAAAGTTAAAGGCCACAAGGGACCACCAGCTCATCTAGTCTGACTCCTGTATGTCACAGGCCACCAACACCACCCAGCACACTCAACCCAACAATTGAAATTAGACCAAAGAATTACAGCCCACAGAAAGTTAGACTATTACATGCCAAGGCTGAGAATAGGAGGGACCAAGGTGCAGCCATGCCTGAGGCTCCTGGAATGGCAGGGAAATGATTAAGTGAAATATATCAAGATAATCCTGGCAAGTGACCTGCATTCACATGCTATAGAGCAGCACTTCTCAAAGCCAGTCTGCCGCTTGTTCAGGGAAAGCCCCTGGCAGTCCAGACCGGTTTGTTTACCTGCTGTGTCTGCAGGTTCAGCCGATAGCGGCTCTCACTGGCTGCGGTTCGCCGCTCCAGGCCAATGGGGGCTGCAGGAAGGGCAGCCAGCACATCCTTCAGCCCGCGCCGCTTCCCACAGCCCCCATTGGCCTGGAGCGGCGAACCGCAGCCAGTGGGAGCCGCGATCGGCCGAACCTGCAGACGCAGCAGGTAAGCAAACCGGCCCAAACTGCCAGGGGCTTTCCCTGAACAAGCAGCGGCCCAACTTTGAGAAGCACTGCTCTAGAGGAAGGTGAAAAACACTCACTGCCAATCTAACCTGAGGTAAAATTCCTTCGGACTCCATGGTGACCAGTTAGCCCCTGAGTATGTGAGCAAGAGCCAGCCGACCAATCACCTGAGAGAGAGAGAATGCTCGGTGCCATCTCAGAGCCCTGGCCTGCCTCTTCCAATGTCCCAACTCCAGCAGTGTCCATCCCTGATGCTTCCAAGTAAGGAGATAAACAAACAGACAAACAAACATGTTGTGGGGTTGGAAATCCTTTTCTGACCCCTGCTAGTGGCCTGCTGAAATCCCAAGCCTGAGACATGAACCAGAAGAGAACCCCAGGGCTGTTGACCACAGCCCCACACCATCACAAGCAACCCCAGCATATTACTGCTCTCATAAATTTGTTCAGCTTTCTCTTAAAACTAATGAAGTTGCTCCTCGCCCCCCTGGGAGGCTATTCCAGAGCGTTATGCCTCTGATGGTTAGAAACCTTCTAGTTTCCCAGCTGAATTTGTTCATGGTCAGTGTATACCCATTTGCACATTTGTTCTTGTACCAACACTGTCCTTTAGCTTAAATAGTGCTTCACACTCCCTGGTACTTACTTTTGGAAATCCCATTAAGCATCTATCTGCATCTTTGAATGTTTAAATACCTTTGAAAATCTGACCCTGTGGGTATGTCTACACTATGGGATTATTCTGATTTTACATAAACCGGTTTGGTAAAACAGATTGTATAAAGTCGAGTGCACGCGGCCACACTAAGCACATTAATTCGGTGGTTTGCGTCCATGTACCGAGGCTAGTGTTGATTTCTGGAGCGTTGCACTGTGGGTAGCTATCCCGTAGCTATCCCATAGTTCCCGCAGTCTCCCCTGCCCATTGGAATTCTGGGTTGAGATCCCAATGCAAAAACAGTGTTGCGGGTGATTCTGGGTAAATGTCGTCACTCAATCCTTCCTCCGGGAAAGCAACGGCAGACAATCATTTCGCTCCCTTTTTCCCTGGATTGCCCTGGCAGACGCCATAGCATGGCAATCATGGAGCCCGTTTTGCCTTTTGTCACTGTCACCATATGTGTACTGGATGCTGCTGACAGACGCGGTACTGCACTGCTACACAGCAGCATTCATTTGCCTTTGCAAGATAGCAGAGACGGTTACCAGTCATATTGCACCGTCTGCCATTGTAAATTGGCAATGAGATGACGTTTATCAGTCATTCTGTACTGTCTGCTGCTATCATGGGTGCTCCTAGCTGGCCTCGCTGAGGTCGGCCGGTGGCGCATAGGCAAAAATGGGAATGACTCCCTGGGTCATTCCCTTCCTATGTTTTGTCTAAAAACAGAGTCAGTCCAGCCTAGAATATGGGGCAAGTGTACTAGAGAACCAGAGAGCACAGCCGCTGTGTGCCAGAGCCCCAGAGATCCCGCAGAAATGATGAGCTGCATGCCATTCTAGGGGGTGCCCCTGCAATAACCCCACCCACTGCTTCCCTCCTCCCCCAACCCTCCTGGGCTACCGTGGCAGTGTCCCCCCATTTGTGTGATGAAGTAATAAAGAATGTAGGAATAAGAAACACAGACTTTTTAGTGAGATAAAATGAGGGGGAGGAAGCCTCCAACTGCTATGATAGTCCAGGCAGGACATTAAAGGGTAGAGGGGGAGAGGAGACCAGCCTTCCGCTGCTATGATAGTCCAGGCAGTACAGAATCTTTTCTTTAGACATGATGGGGGGGGGCTGATAGAGCTCAGCCCCCAGTTGCTATGATGAGGACGGTTACCAGCCGTTCTGTACCATCTGCTGGGAATGACCAGGAGTCATTCCTATTTTTACCCAGGTGCCCCCAGCCGACCTCACCGAGGCCAGCCAGGAGCACTCACGGGCTGATGACGAGGACGGATACCAGTCCTTCTGCACTGTACCATCTGCCACCGGGGAGGGGAGAGGAGAGGATGCTGCTGTTTAGCGCTCCAGCACCCCGTCTACCAGCAGCATGCAGTAGACATAGGGTGGCATTGAAAAAAGGCGAGAAACGATTTTTCCCCTTTTCTTTCGGGGGGGGGAAGGGTGTAAATTGACGACATACACCTTGAAACACCCAGGAAAATGTTTTTTGACCCTTCAGGCACTTGGAGCCCAGCCAAGAATGCAAATGCTTTTCGGAGACTGTGGGGACTGTGGGATAGCTGGAGTCCTCAGTCCCCCCTCCCTCCCTCTCTCCATGAGTGTCCATGTGATTCTTTGGCTTTCCGTTACGCTTCTCACGCAGCACTGTGCTGAGTCCCTGCTGTGGCCTCTGTCTATCATAGCCTGGAGATTTTTTCAAATGCTTTGTCATTTCGTCTTCTGTAACGGAGCTCTGATACAACAGATTTGTCTCCCCATACAGCGATCAGATCCAGTATCTCCCGTACGGTCCATGCTGGAGCTCTTTTTGGATTTGGGACTGCATCACCACCCGTGCTGATCAGAGTTCCACGCTGGGCAAACAGGAAATGAAATTCAAAAGTTCGCGGGGCTTTTCCTGTCTACTTGGCCAGTGCATCCGAGTTCAGATGGCTTTCCAGAGCAGTCACAATGGGATAGCTCCCGGAGGCCAATACCGTCGATTTGCGGCCCCACTAACCCTAATCTGACATGGCAATACCGATTTCAGCACTACTCCTCTCGTCGGGGAGGAGTACAGAAACCGGTTTAAAGAGCCCTTTATATCGATATAAAGGGCCTCATTGTGTGGACGGGTGCAGGGTTAAATCAGTATAACGCTGCTAAATTCGGTTTAAATGCATAGTGTAGACCAGGCCTAGGTCTCAAGAGCTGCTCCTGAGCCTCTTGATTTTTGACTGCCTGTCTGCCTATCTATAACGGGGTTGATAAAATAAGTTGTGACGGCATTTTGCCAGATTATGCATGGAGAGGGCTGCATTTACAATGAGGTGTTTCTCAAACCTTCCCCTTTGTTCTAGCTCCAGTATTGCACCTGCGGTGGTACTACTCATGAGAAGATGAATGTAAACCGGGAGCAGGCATTTTAACCACTGTGCCATCTCATCAAGTACAACTAGAATTTCCAAAGCAATTCTTTGACATTCCTGCTGCCACCCTTTCTATATCTGCACTCGGTGAATGGGCTGTTGTCTCTCTCTAGGGGGGGTTGCCATTTTATGTTCATACAGCATTGTACGTCCCCAAAGAAAGATGAGTTCATAAGGGAAATTAGTATTCCAAAAACTCTAGGCCCTTTTAAACCATTGGGAATCAGAGTATCAAAATATTTAAGGTAATTTCTATGTTTAAATGTTTATCTGCACCCCCTAATTTAACAATTGGTTTCGCCAATGTTAAAATAACAACCCCCTTTCCCCCCCATCCCAATATGGGGCCAGATGAGCAGCTGGTGTAAATCACTCTTCTGGCATTACCCTGATTTGTACCAGCTGAAGGTCTGAGCCATAGACATTACCTTAAATGAACTTAGTCATTCTCATTTCGAATACTTTTTAGCAGGACCTGAATTTTAAAAGTCCCATTTTGTCTCAAGTGACTTTTAAAATGATGGCCTCCAGTTTGCTTGTTAATTATTCTTTTTTTAATTACCTTTAAGGCACTTTTAGGGCAGATTGTGAATCCCTTACTCAAAGAAATAAGCAGCTACTCACATGAGTAATGCCATTATAGTTAATGGTACTACCTGTCCAAGTAATTGAGAAAGGTGTTTGCAATCTAACCCGTAGTGATTTATTCCTTTTTGTAATGAGAGGCAGTGATTCAAAAGTTCATTTTGCATTACACTGTGTTTTCCCTTCCTTTAAGATTTTCTCTGAGGACAAACTTAGGCCTTCTCTACACTGGCAAGTTTCTGTGCAGTAAAGCAGCTTTCTGTGCTGTAACTCCTGAGGTGTACACACTTAGTGTGCAGAAACTGTGCAGTTGCAGCACTGTAAAAATACCACCCTGACGAGAGGCACACAGCTTCCTGCGCCAGGGCTATAGAGCTGCGGTGCCAGTGTAAACACCCTGGTCAATTACAGTGCTGTGATTGGCCACTGGGAGGTGTCCCACAATGCCTATTCTCACCTCTCTGGTCATCAGTTTGAACTCTACTGTGTTTTAAATCACTGAATCAGTGGTCTCTGTGTTGCAAACAATACTGCTTCTGTACAATGTGCATTTTGGCATCACAGATATGACCTTGGGAGCCCAGTCTCCCTCTTTGTTATCGCCAGCTGAACAGCTGGGCAGAATTAGAAAGTGGTGACGAAGAACTAAAGAGGACTTTCTGTGTGATGTCATGATGCACTCCACGTCCGAAAAACAAGAATTGAAGGAGTGGCAGGACAGCAAGAGGAGAGACCGAAAGGAGAACGCAGCATGCCAGAATGAAGCCACAAAGCGGCTCTGAAATGTTATGGAGCGCCAAGCGGACGTGCTCTAGGTGCAACTAGGACTGCAAACCGAGCAGTTCCGCACCCACTCTCCCCAGCAGCTGCTGTCGCAAAACTCTTTCCCATGCGGACCCCAAACACTGTCAACACACTCTTATCAGCCTCCTGTCTCCAGTCTGTACCCTGCATTCCACTCCTGCCCCGTCACAGTCCAGCCCTGCAGACTCCCAGTACCCACTGCACTCAACACCCGTCCCTCTGAAGTTTAGCCCTGCTGAAGTACAGTACCCTCTGCTCTGTACTCCAGAAGAGAAGGTTGGATATGATACCTGGACATACACAAATCTTTAACCGTCCCAAGATCCCACCTCCTCCTGGGACCCTCCCTCCCCCCCATCCCCCACAGTGCTGATGTGGTTTTTTGTTTGTCTCTCTCCTCAGGTTGTTGTTTTTTAATAAACTAATTGTTTTGGTTTGAAAACAATCTTTATTCCATTAATTGAAAGCAAATAGACCTCTGCAAAGCAACAGGCAATTTTCTTAAACCTTCACAATGCATCATCTGCACCAATCAGAATCACCTCCTAGCATTACAAGCACTGCACTCCCGAGCATAGAAACAATTATTAGTGAGTTTCAGCTTCAAATTGCTGCCTCAAGGCATCCATTATACTTATGGCTCAGCGCTGCACCCCTTTAATTGCCTTGGTCTCTGGCTGTTCAAATTCAGCCTCCAGGCTCTGAGCCTCAGTGGTCCAGCCCTGAGTGAAGCTTTCACCCTTCCCTTCACAAATGTAATGCAGTGTACAGCACACGGCTATAAGCATAGGAATATTATCATTGGCCAGGTCCAGCCTCCCATATAAGCAACGCCAGCGGGCCTTTAAATGGCCAAAAACACACTCAACAGTCATTCTGCACTTGCTCAGCCTATTGTTGAACTGCTCCTTGCTGCTATCAAGGTTCCCGTTTATGGCTTCATAAGCCACAGCATTAAGGGGTTGGCAGGGTCTCCCAGGATCACAATGGGCATTTTGACTTCCCCTATGTTGATCTTCTGGTCCAGGAAGAAAGTCCCTGCTTGCAGCTTCCTGAACAGGCCAGTGTTCCGTTTCTGGACCAGCCTGTGTTAATGTCCGTGAAATGCCCACTGTGATCCACAAGTGCCTGGAGAAGCATAGAGAAATACCACTTCAGATTAATGTACTGGTGGCTAGGTGGTCTGGTGCCAGAATTGGAATATGCATGCCATCTATCGCCCCTCCACAGTTAGGAAAGCCCATTTGTGCAAAGCCATCCACAATGTCACGCATGTTGCCCAGAGTCATGGTCTTTTGGAGCAGGATGCGATTAATGGCCCTGCACACTTCCGTCAACACAAGTCAACTTTCCCACTCCAAACTGGTTAGCGACCAATCGGTATCAGTCTCAAGTAGCCAGCTTCCACAGTGCAATCGCCATTCACTTCTCCAGCAACAGGGCAGCTCTCATTCTCAATGCGCCGCAGGGCTGAGACGAGCTTATCACACAGTCCCATGAATGTGGCTTTCCTCATCCAAAAGTTCTGCAGCCACTGCTCGTCATCCTAGATGTGCATCACGTTGTGATCCCACCACTCAGTGCTTGTTTCTCGAGCCTCAAAGCGGCATTCCCTGTGGTCAGCACCTCCATGAATGCCACAAGCAAACTCATGTCGTAGCTGCTACGCATGGTGAGATCCTCTTGCCTTTGCAGTTTAAGGAATAACTCCACTGCCACTCATGACATGTTAGTTAGAGCGAGCAGCATATTGGTCAACAGCTTGGGATCCATTCCTGCAGACCAAGGAGTCAGAACGCTCAATACACAAACCATTGAAAGATGGCGCCAAATGCAGATGGGAGCACAGAGATTGCTGGGATGCAAAGCAATGCATCATGGGACATTGGGACAGGACCCAGGATGTCCCAGGATCCCCTCCACCTTCTGACAACTCTTAGAGGCGGAAGAGGAAGAGATGCTCTGTGGGATAGCTTCCCAAAATGCAACGCTCCAAATACCAATGAAAATGCCGCAAGTGTGAACATGCTATTGTGCAGGCAGCTGACAGTGTGAACACACAACAGTGCTTTCCCTTCGGTGCTCTCTGAGTGGTGATGTAACTGCCAGTATTGTAACTCTGCCAGTGTAGACATACCCTTAGATACTGAAGGTGAGCGATTGCCTTCCCATGCAAACTGATGTCCCTGGAGAGGAGCTGCAAGAATGAGTAAGAATAAAAAAAGAAAAATGGTGCAAATACTTGGGAGAGAAGAAAAAAGTTGACAATGTGGGACTAGATTAAAGTGACAGCTAGTACAGGCATTTAGCATATTAGTTTAATGAGAATGGAAACACTGTGCTAAACATTGATAGTGGCACATGGAAGTAATGAATCAATCTGTTGCATCTCTATCCAATTAAGAATGATTATAATATAGTCTTGTCTTTTTCTCTGGTGATTAGGATTAGTGGATGCTCCTCAGGAAGAAGGCTAATAACTAAGGCTAATAACAGGATACTGTATGTCTTTATCTGGGGCTGCAGTTCTCAAACATTTCCCTTCAATCTCACCCCAAGTCCAGCCTCTCTCTCCAGTGAGTAATGCCAAGAACCTTTGGTACCGGTTTTCATGGTACTGCAGAAAGGGAGCTGATTACCTTGGCACTGCAAACAATTTCTGGCTAATCTGTGCTATTAGGATTGGAGAAGTTCCTTTGTCTCTCTCCCTTCCCCCTTCCTCTCCCCTCTGTTTGACTGTTAGGTGCTTCATTTGCTCTCTCCCTCTCCCTCCGTTTTTCTTGATGGCCTGTTCTCATACTGCAGGATGTGAGTAACTGCAAACAAGTAGCTTACAGCCTACAGTTAAAGAATAGTGCTCCTGGGAATAGGAAGAGAAACTCTACCTTCTCCTTTCCTCTTGGCTGCTTGGAGCTTGATGCCTTCATTGTCTCCCCCCTGCTGGGCTCTGAGAGGAAGAAAGCAAGCTCCCCTCTCGTATTCCCTTTTCCAGACCCTTGGGACGGGCTGGGAGCAATGGTCTCTTGAAAGACTCTGCCATTTCTTTCTTTTATCTGTCTGCCTGGGGAGGTGTGGGGAGACAGTTTCTTCTCTCTCCTGCTCTGCCCACAGCTTGACTGATGGAGGGGTTACTGGGCAGTTGCTAAGATAAAGTAAGGAAGGAGTAGAGAATGGAGTTCTCAGTACTCTTAACTACCTTCCCTAATGGGGTTTGTGTGGAGATTCTCGCTGTTTCTTCTTCCAGGGAAAGAGACATTCTTAAGTGCTTCTCAGGTGTTGGTGCCCCACTCCCTGGGACAGGGCGTGCATAGTTGTATCAGGGCTTCAGGCTTGTCTGTGTTGTGACCAGTTATGCACCTAGAAGGGAAGTGCTGACTGTATGAAAATCAGAACAGTGCCAGGAATATTCTAAGCATTATTTGTTCTAAGCATTCAATGGATGCCTGTATTTCTGCCTTTCACCATCGTGTGTAGTAAAATGCATTATTCCTTTAATGTTCATCTCACTTTGAATTCTAAGTGAATGTTCAACCCAATTAGTGCTGTAGCTTAAAACAATAAAACCTTCCAGAATCTCTAGTGGGGGGAAAATGCTTTTATCTATTTGGTAAATAATTTATTAATCTCACTGATGTATCCTCCCTGACAGCAACAGAGCCAGATAAGTGATGGTTCAAAATCAATTTGTCATGGTCCAGTGTGTGTTCAGTGACCTACTTGGTCTGTTATATAGGCCAAACCTGAATAGGACACTCCGATAACAGAAGTGCTTATTTAAAAACACACGATGGAGTTTGGTTCAGTCTGTTTTATGGCAGCATGCACTGCATTTCCATGCAGGAGACCCAGGTACAGGAGAGGACTAGGGACAGTCTTGGTGGAGGTCACACTCTCATCCCTCGGAGAAGGCAAAATCTGAGGAGACTCTGTGCTCTATTTTCTCCGACCTTGTTATTATCACACTGCTGCCCTCTGCCAGTGATGGCAGCCTTTGCTCCCCATTTGCCTGCCTCTCCCACAACTGCTTCAATGTGATTTCTTCCACAAAGTCTTCTACAGGTGGAGCACTTTCCCTGAGCTTATCCAGAAAGCCGCTACCTCTTTTCTTTTACATCCCTGCTGAGATGCCAACAAGAAACTTATTATTCTATCCATCTACCTAAAAGGAAAACAAAAGGTTTGCTCTACCATGCCATGCACTAGTCTGGCTTAGTAGCCAATGAAGTGAATCAATGTTGTCCCTGTCCTTCCACCCCCACGGTCTGGCTACTCAGCCCCATTGCAGCATGTCTGATATGAGGCACTGATCCTATTAGGAGCTCTGCATGGGTGAACCCTTGCAACTGCCCACTGAAGTCAATGGGGCTCTGTGCAGATGCAGGGATCCATTCACATAAGGCACTGGGACGCTGAGCATTGCCATGCCTAAATGTTAGGAACCTAGCAAATCACTGGGATTCACAAAACCCGAGTTAGGCTTCTAGGCTCCCTATACAATGAATGGGGAGAGAGAAGTGTGTCTCTACTGCATGCTCCTTTCGGTGGTGCATAGAGTTCACATACTGTACGCCCCCACTCCTGCACGGCTATAAATAGCAGTGTAGATGGTGATGCAACTGCTTAGGCAAGTAGAGTTAAGACATGCCTGAACCCTGTGGGCATGTAACCCTGTATAAACGAAAGAGCTCTCTGCTGGCCCAAGTAGTGCCTCCCCTGGCTATACTGCTATTCTTAGCAGAGTGTCCTGCTGCCTCCCCTCACCAGAGCCTTTCACCGATGCATGTAGCAACACACTACAGCATGCATGCAGCTTGCTTTTCACTGTAGCATGTAGCTACACATACCCTACATGCTGCCGCCAGTGGTGTGCAGCATAGATGTACCTAAAATGGGAAAACAGAAGCCAGCATGCTAGCCAGATCCTTGCCTAAGTTAGCCAATGGGATATGCCAAGCCAAGGGGTGGATCCTAAGCCTTGCTTCTCTCTGAGACAGGCGCCTAAGTCCGGGCTTTAGGGAGAGGCCTCTCTCTACTTCTTAGCTGAAAACCCTTCCTTGGAGTTAGGTGCCTATGCAGTTTTAGAAAGACGCTGGGGGAAGGAAGAAGGTCCTCCCTCATAACTTTTAGCCCAGTACTCACCTGGGATGTGGGAGACACCCCATTAAAATTCCCCTTCTGCTTGAAGGAGAGAAAGGATTTGAACTAGGCTCTGCTACCTTTCAGTTGGGTGCGCTAACCACTGGGCTATGGAACAGTCTCATGTGGGGGTCCCTCAGTCTCACCTGTGGAAGCTGCTAAAGTGGAAGTGTGGCTAAATAATGAAAGAATCACTGGGCCACTGAGAGAGACAGAACATGACTCTGTAGCCTGGTGGTGAGGGCATTCACATAGGAGACCCAGGATCCAATCTCCCTGCTCCAATGAGTTTTTAAATTATTTACTCACAGTGGAATATCTCCAATAGGAAGACTAAGGGAACCCTCACGTGAGAATATCCCACAGACCAGTGGTTAGAGCATGCCCCTGAGGTGGTAGAGCCCTGTTCAAATTCCTTCTCTGCCTCAGGCAGAGAATGGACTTGAACTGGGATGGGGGTGTTCCACATCCCATGTGAGTACCCTACTGTGACATTCTTTACCTCAAAGTAGCAGCCTGGAACCCCCATATTCACCACTGTCATATGATTATATGTTTTGTACAATGCATGCTGGTGAGGTATCATTTTAAAAGTCTTGATCTCTTGAACCTTAATATCCCATTGAATTGTTTGTACTGTCATTAGCGACAAAGAGTCCTGTGGCACCTTATAGACTAACAGACGTATTGGAGCATGAGCTTTCGTGGGTGAATACCCACTTCGTCAGACGCTGTTGCACATCCACTATCCTTTTGTTTGAGTGGTGAACTCATTAATGAGCTTGCACTGTCCATGGGAATCTTGAGCAGTGTAAGACAGTATATTTCTGGGGTGATTTGCCAGTGCCTGTCTGCGTATGATTAATGAGTAGCTCAGGGAGCATTCATGCAATTTAGCTGGGGTGTAGGGCTCCACATGCTGATGGCTGAGTGATCACAGCCCCTGGAGGGGTTGGCTGCTTGTCATTGGCATATCATTGTGTGAGACAGCCAAGGCTGGAGAGTTAAGGAGGCACCGTGGTCCCACAGTTCCAGGTTGTACCCGGGATCTCATCACACTTACCCACTGGCTAAATGTTATGAGGGAGCTCCTCTTCCCCTCTCATCCCCTCTGGCCACTTTGGGAAGCTCATCTATAGGCACCCAGTCTGGTAGGTAAGTGAGGTCTGAGCAGGCTTACCAGCTCAGGCCCCTCTGGCGAGTTAGGCAGAACAACCCCTACCTTTCCCTGGTGCATGTATGGATCTGGGGCTTAGGCCTCTGGACACCTGGCAAGGGGCTGAAATATGCATATGCACAGGCAGAAACATAGGTGCCTAGTGAACTTTTACTGCAAAAATGTAGATGCTGAGTGAGTTTAGATGCTTACAGAGTTCAGTGACAGTTTTGTGAATCGCCATGGGGCCTGATTCTGAATTTAGGCATCTGAAGTGTTAGTTAGATGCCTAAATCCTTTTGTGAGTCTAGCCCTTAGTTTGTAAGCTCCGTGGAATTGGAATCTCTTCTTTTATCTGTCCTGGGAGGCATCTAGGATATTTTGGGGCTATTTAATGATAATTAATGGAAACTATTTTAATGACCATGCATGTTACTTTCAAGGACTGGGGATCCTGGGAATGTAAAGTGAGGGGGAAAGGCATGTTAGGATGTACAGCAGGGGAATCCTAGTCATGCGAGCCCATGTCAGCCTGACTTTCCTCTGTTTTTTCAGGGCATGTAAGAGCTGCACAGGACATGCCTCTGGTCATTAAAGTGCTGGGGGCGGGAAGGAAATACTCACTCCAGCGCCTGGGATTCTCCTGGGAAACAGAGCACATATTTAAAAAAAATTGGCAATGCTTCTATTTACTACAGTCAAAAATAAACTGAGCTGGACTTTTCCCTTTTTTTAAATATTTTATCTTGGCTCAAGTTCCCCATGTGGAAACCCTGTTTGAATCGGAGCCAGAGCAATGATACCTTCCTTCTCTAAACAGAACCGCTGACTGACCCCATGGATTGGAAATCCATAAAACAAATAATAAAATCTCATTTTGGGTGTTGTGCAGCCAGAGCCAGAATATATCTATTTGCATGCACCTGTGATGGAGTTCTCATCAGCAGACTGCACATCCTAAGGTTTCTCAACAACTGGTTAGAATGTATATCCATCAAATGCAGAGACTAGCCAGACTATCTGGAAGGCTTTCAAACAGCAGTGATTTGCCATGTCTGCTGTTTTATAAGCACCAGGGGTGCCACTGAATATGCAGCACTGCTCTTTAGTACAACTGAAGAATTGTTTTGAACGAGGTTATTTAGAAAACAGAGAAGCAAGGGGGTGTGAGAACTAAGTGGAACCATAACTACAAAGCCAGGAATTAAACATTAGTGTTATAACAATTACTCTAATTTCTAAATAAACAGATGTCCAGTTACCTTTATGCATGTTTAAAGCACTGATAAATGTGCTGTTATGAGAACACACACAGCCCTGGTAGATTCCTCCAGTTTTCCTAGGTATCTGTACACAATACAGTGCATGGGCGGCATGTAATGGAGGAGGGGGAGGCTAGCCTGCCTGCCGTGCTTGGGGCGGCAAAATGCCTAGAGCCGCCCCTGGCTGTGTGTAGACTTTTGAGCTCAGGAGGGAGCCTGGATCTAGGACCCTGCAAGGTGAGAGCATCCCAGAGCTCAGATTCCAGCTCGAGCCCAGAAATCTACACTGCAATGAAACCGACCTGCAGCCTGAGCTCCATGAGCCCAAGTTGACTGGCACAGGCCAGCCATAAATGTTGAGTAGCTGTGTAGACATACCCAGTGAGATCAGAATCTGGCTCATTGCCACGAGAAACCACTAGCCCTACATGACAGAGGCAGGAGATAGATATTTTAATAGGATGTTTTTTAAAGTTTTCCAGGAGGTGTCAGCAGTTCCTTAAGCCAAGGCGACAGGGCAATAGATGGCTTTTCTTGCAGAGCATTCAAAAAGTTTGTTTTAAAGCCTGCAAACTGTCAGCTGGTTTCAACAGAGGAAGTGTTCTCAAGGTGTATTTATGCTGCTGTCTCTGTATCATTCCAAAGGATTCTGCCACTTTCAAGCATATGAAGCTGGATTTTCCATGGTGCTGTGCCTCTGCAGCTCTCCGTGGCAATGCTCTGCATTTCTGAAAACCACACATTAGGTCAGAAGCTGCGCAGCCAACAAATGAGGCACCCATTATTACAGGCCATTTTTTAAAATTTTCTCTGCTCACCTATCTGTAAACAGTAATAATTCTGATTTCGTAGCATTTGATGCCTGCGTTGGAAAATGAGTAACACAGGGTGTAATGCAATGGAGAATAGGATCTTTAAAAGCCAAAGGAGCAGATCAAACAAAAATCCTGTTTCCATGCCTAATGAGGCAGGGAAGGAAAAAAGTACCATGACTATATCTGGATTTTTGTCATAATTGTTACAGAAGTCATCGATTCTGTGACTTTCATATATGGATAGCTGAATAAAACACTAACAGTTGAATCCCTTTCACTGGGAGCTTTGAGAACTGCAGATTTAAACTCTAGGCTTCATGGTAGGCTAAGGGAAAGCAGGAACTCCCAGACCTTGAAATAGTGGTTTATTACAAGCGCATGATGCTGCTAATTCCAGGAGCTGGGGAATGCTGGCCAATCAGCACTCCCCATCCTAGCCGGCCAATGGGTGCTAGAGACTCCCAGGGGGAGGAGCTACCTATTGTGCCTTGGCGAGTATCTCACTCCCTTGCTACTGGGACTGTCCCCATTTCACCGCTGCCCCCATCACGTTCCCCCACTTGTTGATGCAGGTGGCATGCATCAGATAGGCATCGTTGCTGCTCCTGCTTCAGGCTAAGGCAGGACTGCATCGCTGAATTACAGGGCCAGACGGGAATCTGGCACAGGCACTGGGAGAAAGTGCAAGAAGCCTCCATCCTTTTGCACAGGAGACAATCATAATAGCAGTCCCTTTTCATGGAGTCTGCTTCCCCCCACCATCCCTGTGGTGAGTGGAACCAGCAGGCATGTAGCTGGCAATTTTCAGTGCTTTTAATCTTTTTGTTATATTTTATTAAATGGGTTTAAAATAGCATTTGGATAAAAATAAAGCGGCCTCAGACTTTTGATGTTGTTTTATTATAAATTCAGGATTTTTCTCCGGCCATGAACTCTGTTACCCCAGTCTAAATCAGGAGTCACATTCATAAATTCAAAGGAGTTACAGCAGAGTGAGATCAGAATCTAGCTCATCATCATGAGAAACCACTAACCCTAAGTGACAGAGAGTCAGGAGATAGATATTTTAATAGGATGTTTTTTAAAGTTTTCCAGGAGGTGTCAGCAGTTCTTTGAGCCAAGACAACAGTAGCAATAGCTGGCTTTCCTTGCAGAGGATTCAAAAGGTTTGCTTTAAAGCCTGCAAACTGTCAGCTAGTTTCAATAGAACAAGTGTTTTCAAGGTGTATTTATGTTGTCTTGTATCATTCCAAAAGGTTCTGCCAGCACATCTCATTACAATGAGTAATGTCTACTTTAATTGCAATTGAAGAAGACTTAGATCTTTCTTAATTAAATATTCTTTTAAAATTTACACAGGGAGACAACACCAACCTTCCAGTTTCCCATCCCCTGGGACATTATCATATTTACCTTGATAAAGGCATAAGGGCGAAATGTTGGTGTTATCTATCTCCCTGTAAATGAAAGAGTAAAGAATGTCTAATTAAGCACAGATTAAGACTTCCATAAAATTAATTAAAAAATCCCCCACCTGTTTCCTCTGTGACTGGGATGTACTGGCAGACATCTCCTGCAATAGTACTGTCAATTGACTATGGAGGAGAGATACCAGATGAGCTGTTCTTTCCGTTTTTATTAATCTCCTGCGGAGGCTGGCAATTCCCCATGTGGAACTCTGTTTATGGGAAATTTATTTGTGGTGTATCAGAAGCACATTGGCATCATGAATGTCCATCTATCAAAATACTGAAGCATCTCCCATGACGGAATGAGGATGTTTTTGCAGAATGCAAAATAGAAAAGGAGAATGTAAACTCTCTCTGCAACAAGCAGCTAGGAAGTAGCCTCAAAATCAATTTACGCTAGTCAAGGATCTGTGACCGGGGTACCTGAAGTGTGATCAAGAACCAAGTTTTAATAATCTATCTAGATTGCCAGTCTCCATGGTGTTTAGACACCAAATGGAAGAATGAAAGTCTCTGTGTTGTCCCAACAGGACTATTTTCTCTTCTCCATCCCAAGCTGGGTTGTACTCCATAGGTTGTCTTTCTTGATATAAGATGCATAAAGGATTATTATCTTGTGCTCCCCCAGCTGTTTCTTTATCTCTTGTCTTTTAGATTGTAAACCCTTCTGGGCAGAGACTGTCTCTCTGTTATATGTTTGTACATTATCTAGCATGATGGAGCTGGAACCTAGGTTTTAAAGCAATATAAATAGTAAATAAATAATAACTAAGAAGACTTGCCAGCAAATGAGGATCTTTGCCAGCATCTTGCAAGGAAAAGGTTTTGCAAGCAGAGGTGTCTTTTATCCTGTGCTCAAAAGAAGACAAGACCTCCTTATCTCCTGCAATTAAGAATTTCATGCCTGGGCAACTTTCATCAAAAATGCCTTGTCTCCATCTCCTACAAGCTTTGTCTTGGTGGCTGTCAACTGTAGCATCTAAGATGACCATAGTATTCCTGCCAAGGTGCAGAGGAAGAAGCAGTCTTGTGAGTAGATGGGCCCTTTGGGATCGTTGCTGATTAGAATGCTGCAGTTGGCTGTGATGTGGCTTCTCTGTGGCCTTCGGCAAATCATTAAGGCCCACTTTTCAGATGTGGCTACTGGTTTTGAGTGCCTCTATTTGTAGATGTCCAATATCTAGTACCTTGACACTGATTTTCAGAAATGCTGGACTTCTGCCTGTCCTATTGACTTCAGCTAGAGTGCTGAGAATCTGGCTTGAGGTATCACAAATTGGACACCGAAAAACTAACACACACACACACACACACAGTCAATAACACCTTCTGAAAATGAAGGCCTTACCTTATCTATGCAACCATTTACCTCTCTGTAAAGCAGGAAGAATGATAGTCACCTACTACATAGCTGTGTTGTGAGGGCTAACTAGTTAATGTGTGTACATTTCTTTTGAGATGAGTAGTGCCAAGTGTAATTACTACTATATTTAAAATAGGGCAGATAGCCAACCTCTCCCTGTAGCTGCAGGATAATGACAAAGATGATCAAATGAT
Organism: Mauremys mutica; assembly: GCF_020497125.1. Taxonomy (NCBI): domain Eukaryota; kingdom Metazoa; phylum Chordata; order Testudines; family Geoemydidae; genus Mauremys; species Mauremys mutica. The sequence continues at coordinate 270,739,070 of NC_059073.1, forward strand.
GGATTTCACTGCTGGTGATCTCAGACCACACATATTTTCTATGCCTGTATCAAGGAACAAGGAAATAATATGGCTGAGTGCATTTAAGTTTTCTTTTGAAATGTCTGTAAGAATGGAGAGAAATTAGGTAAGCCCTGTGGGCTCCTTTCAGCGCAGCCCTGCCTCAGACAGTCTTAATGAAACCTGTTCGCCAAAAAGAGGCTCAGCTCTCAGATAGCTAGCAAGGACTCCCTTACTGTTTACAGTAAGTTATTACTTTTTTCACCTCTCACTATCTAAGGAAAGTGAGATCCCAACGTAGCATTAATCACATAGGGCAAAACGATTCTTCCCAACAGTGGTTAAAGTAGATTGAAATAGAAGGGGCAGCTCTCAAAGCACCAGCTTTGAGGAGGAGTGTAAGGGAGAACTGCTTCCCCAGCTCAGGAAGGAGTGCTCACCCTGTTACTTAAAGCAGAGAAAGAATTGTGTTTTCCTTACCCTGCCATCCTCTTTACTTTAACTCCAGATTATTGCATATACATATGCAGAAGTCCTACTGAAATCAACAGGAGCTGCATGCACATACCTAAATACAGAGGTTCACACTGTAGGGACCTTACATTCTTGCAGAAGTAGCCCCATCTGCATACATGCTCACCGACATGGACAGGAGCTCCATGACCTTGCCCAGAATTTAGCCACCACTTAGCAACCTGAACACTAACCATAATTTTAACTTAGCTGACACCTGGAATTATGACTTCACTTTATTAGACTGGACTCTGCCATTCAGACACAGGATGATATTTCACTCAGTTTTCACAGTGCACACAAGAAATTAAATCCAGTGTATTAATGAATAGCACTGGGTGAAACTTAGTTTCTGGAGAAAATGGAAATGTTTATGAACAATGTCTGCACTGTGAAAAGCTAGTTTAATCAGTTTTCTCAGCTCTGGCATAATTTTGTCAACATTGTCCCAATGAGGACCGTGTTTTGTTTTGGAAAAGGGGGGTAGCAAATGTGTGGAGGAATGTGGGACTCCCTGTGTGTGATTGTTCACTATGTCTGGTAGTCCATGAGGTTCAAACCTAACCAGGGGACACAGTGGAATTGAATTATGCACTTGCACATGGGAGAAAGAGAAGTAAGAAAAGCACTTTGGAATCCTCCAAGTAGTAAGCAATAAGTGCGAACAGCATTATTTTGTTTGACTAGGAAATTGCCCATTTCCAGACTGATTAATTAGTCCCGTCTACAGACTATATTGTATGGGTCAAACTCTGTTCACTGCACTACATTTGTGTTTCCTACTGAAATCAATAGGAGATATCTTCTGACGTCTCAGAACAGAATTTGGTCCTGTGTATTTCCTCCTTCTTTCTTTCTCTCTCCCCTTTTTTCCCCAAGAGACAAGGTGGGTGAGGTAATATCTTTTTATTGGACCAACTTCTGTTGCTGAGAGGGACAAGCTTTCAAGCTACACAGAGCTCCTGTTCAGGTCTGGGAAATGTATTCATAGTGTTATAGCCAAATACAAGGTGGAACAGATTGCTTAGCACAAATAGTTAACACAAATTTCAAAGGACCATTCAAGGTTTGTTTCCTCCCTTCTTTAACACTTTCTGTTTTCTAGATAACAAATATAGCAATATCGAATGCATCAGCCAGGTAGAAGTACCTGCTCTCAGATCTTCTCAGAGCACCAGCACTGGACCTATACACCTTATATACCTTTTAGGCATTATTTTTTGCTTGATCAAAACCAAACAAATCTTAGCTCCTTCTGTCCATAGAATACTACATGACATCTAGAAAAATAAATTTGTTAAAACTAATCAGATTGTTATTACTTTCTTTTTATATACATTTTTATTCAAAATATGATGATAAAGCTCAGTCTTCAAATCTCTCTGCAGTCACAAAACTCTCTTTAGTGCAATTAGGGACAAATGGACCATCAATGCTGCAAGAGAAAGTCAGTTCTCTCTCTTTTAATACACAAGCAGGTTTCACCAACTGGCCCTACTAATCTCATCACATCCACAGCAGGTAGAAGTACATGACATGAACACCCACTTTATCTAAGCATCCACACTGCTTTTTATTTTTATTTTTTTTTTCAAATTTGGGCTGAAAAGGAGATGTATAATATACAGACAACAATTAAGCACATTAATGGAGACTTCAATAAGAATAGTCTTGGCTCTTTTTTTTAAATCATTTCTGTAAGCAGGAAAAGTCACACATGAATCTTGATAGATATGTGCAAAACATCATATTACCTGTGTGATACTTAACACTAGCCTGATACTTTGGAATCGTGAGCATGTACTACTTTTATTTAATAAAACTCTAATAGTTAGATGAAACTATTGGGTTATGCTTGGCTATAGCGCCTCTGACCTTGAGCTTAAAGGAGACATTGAAATTTTGCTCAATATTTAGGATTATGGGAATAGGCTAGAAAGGAGCTCACTGGAAATCATAAATTATAGAATTGGAAGGGACCCCAATAGGTCATCTAGTCCAGCTCCCTGCACCCAAAGCAGGACTACATCATAATTAAACCATTCCTGCCAGGTGTTTGTCTAACCCGTTATTAAAAACTTCCAATGACGGAGATTCCACAACCTCCCTATGCAATTTATTCCAGTGCTTAACTCCCCTGACTGTTAGAAAGTTTTTCTTAATTGCCAATCTAAACTTCTCTTGCTCAGATTAAGCCCATTGCTACTTCTCCTATCCTCAGAGGTTAAGGGGAACAATTTTTCACCCTCCTCTTTGTAACAACCTTTTAAGTACTTGAAAACTGTTATTGTGTACCCTCTCAGTCTTCTCTTCTTCAGACTAAACAAACCCATTTTTTCCAATCTTTCCTTATAGGTCATGTTTTCTAGATCTTTAATCTTTGTTGTTGCTCACCTGGACTTTCTCCAATTTGTCCACATCTTTCCTGAAATGTAGTGCCCAGAATTGGACACAATACTCCAGTAGAGGCCTTATCAGTGCAAAGTAGAGTGGAAGAATTATTTCTCATGTCTTGCTTACAACACTCCTGCTAATACATCCCAGAATGTTGTTTGCTCTTTTTGCAAAAGTGTTATGCTGTTGACTCAAGTTTAGCTTGTGATCCACTATGACCCCAAGTCCCCTTTCTGCAGTCCTCCTTCCTAGGTAGTCATTTCCCATTTTGGATGTGTGCAACTGATTGTTCCTTCCTAAGTGGAGTACTTTGCATTTGTCCTTATTGAATTTCAGGCCATTTCTCCAGTTTGTCCAGATCAGTTTGAATTTTAATCCTATCCTTCAAAACACTTGCAACTCCTCTAAGCTTGGTATTGTCTGCAAACTTTATAAGTGTAGTCTCTGTGCCATCATCTAAATCATAAGATATTGAACAGAACTGGACCAGGAACTGATCCCTGCAGGACCCCCACTTGATATACCCCTCCAGTTTGACTGTAAACCAGTGATAACTACTCTCTACAAATGGTTTTCCAACCAGTTATGCACCAACCTTATAGTAGCTCCATCTAGGAGGTCCCTATGTTTCCCTGATATTTAAAATTAAATATTCCAATGGAAACACTGGCCTGCTGCAGCTGCTTTGCTTTGCCTAACTGGTGGATTAAACTGGCTTTATGGTTGCTTTGCCTATAGGAGCTGAGTTTCTAATCTGCAGGGGGTGCTCCCCCAGCTCCACCCAGGCCCTGCCCCCACTCCACCCCTTCCCCAAGGCCCCACCCCATCTTGCTTCTTCCCACCCCCGCTCCACCCCTTCCCATTCCGTCCCCTCCCTCGAGCACGTTGAACCCTCGCTCCTCCCCCCGCCCCTTCCCAGCACCTCCTGACGCTGCAAAACAGGTGATTCGTGGCAGGTGGTAGGAGGATGGGGAGGCACTGATCGGTGGGGCCGCCAGCAGGCAGGAGGCATTGGGGGGAGAGGGAGGTTCTGGTAGGGAAGCTGCCAGTGAGTGCTCAGCACACACCATTTTTCCCCATGGATGCTCCAGCCCCAGAGCACCCATGCAGTTGGCGCCTGTGGCTTTGCCTCACTGAAGTGAAACTAAGGAACTAGCGAAAATTGGTAATAAATGTTCTTCTGCAGTGCCTGCAAGCTGGATATTGAAGCATTGTGCTGGTACATGAAAGCCTGAAGGTGAAATTGACTATGAAAACAGTGCAATTTACTAGTCTGTTTTCATTGTCTAAACTGAGAGGAGGGCAAAAGGTTACCAAAGTATAACAGTGATAAATACATCCGATTTTTAAAAAATTCTTTCAATGTTAATAAAGTAAAGGGGTTAACACTTAAAAGATATGATTATGATGAATCATTACAATAAATGAAGCTAACAGTAAGCTATGAAAGCTAAATTTCTCTGCAAGGTGCCTGAGCAAATCTCAAGGGATGTGTGACATCAGGTGCCTTGCAATGTGCAGACAGTGATTCACAAATTGTGGGAGACCACTGTCTCAGCAGGATCTTTTTGTCCTACTTAATCAACTTCTTAGGGATGTGACACAAATCCTGAGCTTAGTTGATATTGCTCTTACAAACAGTGAAATGTTCATGAAAGCACCAGGGAGATCCTCTTCTAACCACACTGATGCAATCATCTGCTTGAATGCAATTAGCCACATGGTGCCAGTTTCCATTATAATCCAAAGAAGCTGACCTTTGAAATTAAGAACATACCTGTGGTGCAAAACAGAATTAACTACCTAGTAGGAAAATATGTGTACAAGCAAAATGGGAAATATCAGTTGTCTGTATTGTAGGTATCCAAATAAGTTCCTATAATAAAAAGTAGATTTTGAAAACATTTCACTTTTCTTTTTGTCTCCACGATCAGAGAGGAGTTATATTGATATCTCTGATTTTGCCATGATTTACTCTAGTTTAAACACTATCATATGAGGTATGAAGTTTGAGAGTAGTACTAATGAAACAGTAGTAGGGCAGGGTACTTTGTTAAAATAAATCATTGCAACAGAAAAAGTAAATCTACAGCACAAGAAGGGGAGAAAGTAAGGCCTTCATACAGGAAGTAATTTGGAAGTCAGATTGTTTGATTGTCTTAATCATTATGGAAAGATAAAATACCTTGTGATAAATACAGGTTACTATGGCCAATTTACTATGCTATGGGTAAAATTCTGGCCACATTAGAGTCAATAGCAAAACTGCCATTGACTTGAATAGAGTCAGGATTTCACCCTATATTTTGTTTTGCAGAAGTCTGGCTTTACTATGCATCTTAAGCTTGGACAGTTACTCAATGTCCTTTTAAATTAAGTCCATTAGACTATCCAGAAAATTGTCAGGAGTAGAGATGGAGGTGTACCTATAAAATCCATCCCAGAAATCTCCCGTTCCTATGACATAAACCAAAACTCATTTTGTTTCAGATGAAGTACTTCTATTACACATTCTGTTGAAGAGGCTGATTTCTGTACATCAATAGTACAATGCTTTCTTCACTATTTCTTCGTGAATGCCAATGAATTGTGTATCTTTCTTATGAGTATACTTCATAATTTTTGGAAGTGGTCACATAACATGGATGAATATAATTTCAGATAGATCGGTGCCCTTAACTCAGGTTGAGTACTAATTAACTTCACAGGGATTGTTTGTGTAAGCAAGTGATAGTCAAGTTTGCTTTAAATGTTGTGGAATCTGGTCTTTCCTAAGGAGAAAACCAAGCACTAAAGTAATTTGTTCACTTTTATGACATTGTATTTTGTCGAGACTCTTTACCAGCAAAAAATAAAGTACAGCAATAAATAAAACTAAAGCAAAATGGTAGAAGTACAGCATTCCTATAAGGCATAAAACTGTATCGAATAAGGAGTCAGCAATAATACTGGCCATAATCTATGCTGCTGAAGAATTTAGCAAAATCTATATTGATATAAAAATATCACATAGCAACAGTGTCAAAATTCCCATACAGATTTATTTGGGTAGATTTCCAACTCCAAGTTTTCTGTTCCAGCTGGAGACAGAAGAAAAAGTTGCTAAATCTTATAAACCTGGTTTTCTTTCTTTAAATATGTAACTCCCAAAATATGTCTACTTATAGAGAGGTATCACTATATAGAGAGAAAGATGTAAATATGTGTAGACCGATGATGATGATACCAGGCTCTTATATACTGCTTTTCATTGGTATACCAGTAGGTAGGGATAATATTTTTCCTAATTAGGGTGACTACTTTCTAAGTATTGTAAGGATCTGTCTATCTATTGGATTGAGTTCAATAATATTACCAAATAGATTCTTTCACTTTTTCCCCATCTGTTTTCAATCAAATTTATGAATACATTGTGTCTACTATTTGACCATTTATGGATCTGGTCAATCAATATTAATCAAATAATTCATTCAAGTTATTTTCCCATGAATCAGCAAATAATTTATTCACATCTTTATTTCTCTCTGTAGAACAGGTCTCTCCTCTGTGCTGAGAAATCGCATGCTCTGGACAAATGTCTGTCTATACAGAGATTTATATTATTTATATTTTTCTTACATTGAAGATTGATCCTCTTGGGGGGTCTAATAATTTTTTGATGAATTCTTCATTTATTTTTGCTAAGGTACCAAGCCTAGCCCCTGTTTTAAGTGAAGAATGGAAGAATAGAATGTTTGCTGGGCTTAGAACAATCCATCATTGATAACTGCTGGATTTGCTGGCTTAGCCTCCCTTCTGACACAATTGTGTCATTGGGGGCAGGTCTACACTACAGCCGGGATTGACGCTCTGAAATCGATCCACCAGTGGTTGATTGAGCGGTCTAGTGAAGACCCACCAAATCAACAGCAAATCGCTCTCCAGTTGATCCCTGTACTCTACCCCCAATGAGAAGAGTAAGTTACATCACCTAGGAGGAGGGGAAGCAAGAATTCTGTCTCCCAGAGTCAGAGCTCCCACTGTACAGGGAGAGCACAATTGCTGTTACACTTCTTCAAGGAGTGCAGCATACTCTTCTCTGCATGTCCACCATCTCCTTACCCTCTATGAGGTATATTGCACTCACTGGGAGTAGTCCCTAAACTATGGGAAGCACAGAGACTGCAACTGTAACTATCTGTTGCACAGGAGTGCAAGAATGGAATGCCATTGTGCCTTACCCCCTTGGCCTCTCTGGGCAGCCATAGAGCAGTAAGGCGCCGGATGGCTTTGGTGAACTTCATATCCTTTTGCTTTTTAAATGATGTCATTTGACTTGATCCAGTCCGTCTCTGCAGTTGGCTCCAGGTTCCCATTGCATCTCCAGGATTATTTATCTCGATATATTTACAGTATTTAAAAAGAGAGACGAGCTACATGGTGGCTTAGTTCAGTTATGATATTTATTTTCCTGTGCACGGACAGTGATAATTCATGAGTGGCACAGCCCAGAGTGACTTATTAGGTCTTTCTTCACTCGAGAAGAAAAAGGCCATAAAATAATTCAGTCCATCATGTGCTTTATGATTATAGCTATATTGTGCAATGCACATTTTTCTATCCAGTTTACTAAAAATATACTGGCAATACAGCTGGACCTTTCAAACTGTACCCATTGCCATAAATTGGGTGCAGCCATGGATTCCAACACTGTTCGGAATTTAAAAGCCACACGATTTTAATAGTTCTTAGTATTGTGACTAGACTGGAAGTTGTTTATTGCCCCGATGTGACCCTTGCACATGCAGATGATTTAGATGGTGTAAGGCTTCCCCTTGCTCCCAGGTACCCACAGTGCTGGTACCAGTGCTTGGGGAATGTACAAAATGTACATGTTCATGAAAGCTACTACTCCCTATCCCACAGGAGTGATAGGGAGTTGTTGTCAGAGCTGGGGACAAGACAGAGCCTTGACTTTGCCCCCTTTTTGATGGGATGTATAAACCTTGCACTGGAACTGAAGGGGTTAAAGAGCAACTCTGGGCCCAAGCTACCCCACCCAGCTGCATCTGCAGATCATGCTTCAGCTGGGGCTAGAGCTTAAAAGGGAGCCAGACAAGCCAGGTAGAAGCACCTGCTCTCAGATCTTCTGAAGAATGACACAGCAGAAACCTTCTCCAGCATAGGAAGAGGCCTGCCTGCTGAGCCCAACGGGGCTGAAGGTGCAATTGGTACCATTTCTCTTACAACTTTGCAACAGACTGCCAGACAGGGTCAAAAGAGTGGGTAGTAGGCGTGACCCAGGAAGGCAGCCTAAAGCACTCCTGGATGCTGGATATTTGGTAACCCTTACAGGGCCTGGGCTAGATCTTGCTGGAGTGGCAGGTCCCAGGCTCCCCAACCTACCCCCTATCTCAAGAATGGCATGAAAACCCTCTCCTAGACTCGCCACAGAAAAATGAGAAGGAAGGAGGTACATGGCCCCACCATCCTCTGTCAAGGTGACTAACTAGCTGTGGAAGGCAGAAGGCAAGGGATGTAGCCACGTGATACAATTTGACTTTGGATGCTGCATTAGAGCTGGGGAGAAAATGGTTTTTCATCCCAGAAATATTTTTGAGAGCTTGATTTTTTTTTCCGATCTGGAATAGGGACAAAAAGTAAAACAACAACAACAAAAAACCCTTTTAAATAAGGCTGTCAAGCGATTAAAAATTAATTGTGGTTAATCGCACGATTAAAAAAATTAATCGCGATTACTCGCATTGTTAAATGATAATAGAATACCATTTATTTATGTATTTTTGGATGCTTTCTACATTTTCAAATATATTGATTTCAATTACAACACACAATACAAAGTGTACAGTGCTCATTTTATATTTATTTTTATTACAAATATTTGCACTGTAAAAAACAAAAGAAATAGTATTTTTTAAATTAACCTAATACAAATACTATAGTGCAATCTCTTTATAATGAAAGTTGAACTTACAAATGTAGAATTATGTACAAAAAATAACTGCATTCAAAAATAAAACAATGTAAAACTTTAGAACCTACAAGTCCACTCAGTCCTACTTCAGCCAATTGCTCAGACAAACAAGTTTGGTTACAATTTGCAGGAGATAATGCTGCCCACGTCTTGTTTACAATGTCACCTGAAAGTGAGAACAGGTGTTCTCATGGCACTGTTGTAGCTGGCATTGCAAGATATTTATGTGCCAGATGCGCTAAAGATTCATATGTCCCTTCATGCTTCAACCACCATTCCAGAAGACATGCATCCATGCTGATGATGGGTTCTGCTCGATAACGATCCAAAGCAGAGCAGACCAATGCATGTTCATTTTTCATCAGCTGAGTCAGATGCCACCAGCAGAAGGTTGATTTTCTTTTCTGGTGGTTCAGGGTCTGAAGTTTCTGCATCGGAGTGTTGCTCTTTTAAGACATCTGAAAGCATGCTCCACACCTCATCCCTCTCAGATTTTGGAAGGCACTTCAGATTCTTAAACCTTGGGTCAAGTGCTATAGCTATCTTTAGAAATCTCACATTTAGAAATCTCACACAATCTTTGTGTTTTGTCTAATCTGCTGTGAAAGTGTTCTTAAAATGAACATGTGCTGGGTCATCATCCAAGACAGCTATAACATGAAATATATGGCTGAATGCAGGTAAAAGAGACCAGAATACATACAATTCTCCCCCAAGGAGTTAAATCACAAATTAAATTAACACTTTTTTTTAAACGAGCATCATCAGCATGGCAGCATGTCCTCTGGAATGGTGGCTGAAGCATGAAGGGGCATATGAATGTTTAGCATATGTGGCATGTAAATACCTTTCAACGCTGGCTACAAAAGTGCCATGTGAATGCCTGTTCTCACTTTCAGGTGACTTTGTAAATAAGAAGCAGTCAGCAGTATCACCTGTAAATGTAAACAAACATGTTTTCTTAGCAATTGGCTGAACAAGAAGTGGGTGGGACTGAGTGGATTTGTAGGCTCTAAAGTTTTACATTGTTTTGTTTTTGAGTGCAGTTATGTAACAAAAAAAATCTACATTTGTAAGTTACACTCTCACCATAAAGAGATTACACTAAAGTACATGTTTGAAGTGGAGAGCAGGGATAGCTCAGTTGTTTGAGCATTGGTTGCCTAAACTCTGAGTTCAGTCCTTGAGAGGGTTATTTATGGAACTGGGATAATCTTTCTGGGGATTGGTCCTGCTCTGATCAGGGGGTTAGACTAGATGACTTCCTGAGCTCCCTTCTAATTCAATAAGGTGAATTTAAAAGACTATTTCTTTCATTTATCATTTTTACAGTGCAAATATTTGGAATAAAAATAATATAAAGTGAGCACTGTACACTGTGTATTCTGTGTTGTAATAGAAATCAATATATCTGAAAATGTAGAAAAACATACAAAAATATGTAATAAATTCCAATTGGTATTTTATTGCTTAACAGTGCAATTAATTGTGATTATTTTTTTTAAGTACAGTTAATTTTTTTTTAATTAATCACATGAGTTAACTGCAATTAATCGACAGCCCTACTTCTAAACCTTTTTTTTTCCATTTTAGGTCAGTCAAAACATTTCATTTTGATCATTTTGAAATATTTTGTTTCAATTTTGACTTTTTTTCTTTCAATTTTTTTTCAGTCTAATAAGCTTCAATTAAACAAAAAGTCATTTGTGCACTGGAAAACTTTCAATTTTCATTTCACAAACATTGAAACAAAATATTTTGACAACTTCAAAAAATTTCTTGACTTTTTTTGAGTTGGGAAATCTGTCAAACCTGACACTGTTTCACAAACAGTTTCAGTTTCAACAAATCAGCATTTTTCAACAAAAATATTATTTGTCAAAAAATTCCTAATCAACTCTACTTTGCATTGCCCAAAGGTGGGCCAGGAGCTCCATGGCAAGCTGAGTCATGCATAAACACAACCTTGTAAGCAGACATTTTAAAATTATATACCTAACTCTGAGAGACTCACATTTGTTAACTCTTCTAGGAGACAGTGTTTATCGCTTTGATTTTCTTACAGGGTGTCCTGTAAATTTCTGAACCTAAAAATTTTTAGGCGTTCCTGAGTGAACAATTTTCTGGTACAGTCTCTGACTCACTTCCTGGAGGCCAGGAACTTGTGGTGTTTCCAAAATCTGGCATCCTCTTGAATTTCTTGTCAATGTTCACTAAGATAAACATTTATACTCAGACTTGTCCTTTGTGTTACCCATGATGATCACATGACAGTCCTTTGTGCATTCTGTGGTACATTTTGTGGGATTCTTATTGACGGCAACTGTGATGGGGTCTATACCCCACAGTGGCACTAACAGGGTTAACTGGAGCTAGAGAGCTCAATTAAGGCACATGGAGGGTGGTCCAGGACCAAGTGAGGACATGTTCCAGGTGGGGTAGGAGCTGGGTGGTGATCATAAAGGAAAGAAGCTCAGGTGAGAAGGAGGCTTCAGGTGGAGGGGGAAAGAACTCTGTGGTCCCTCTCTGGTTGCTAGAATCTGGAGGAAACACTTAGAGAAAGGCAGATGTACATTAAGCCCAAGGAGGAACTGTGGGAAAGGGCCTGAAGGAAGGCCAAGTTGGGAAGGAGTCCAGGGAGGCAGTAAGGAGTCTGAGGGAGCAGGCCACAGCTGCTTGCCACAACGTCCCTGGGCAGGAACCTACAGGAGAGGGGAGGCCTAGGTACCCCTATGAGTCCACCAGAAAATGTGTTGTGGAGACTCCCTGGCACAAGGGGGAGAAGGACTTGTGACAATGGCAGGTCAAAAGACCTCAAGGGGAGAACAGAAGGTTTAACCTCCTCAGATAAGCAGTTACATCAACGATTGTATACAATGTTAGCGCCAGGGTGAGACCTTATGTTTGTGGGCTGACTACTGTTGTCGGAGATCTGAACCACAGCCACACACCACGAAAGCATCTCAAAGTTACAGGGCAGGTGGTGACAGGACCACTCACTGGTCTGAGTGGTCCCCAAAACATGAGTGGTCCCCAAAACATCACCATTATGGTGTAATGGTACAGCATAATCTTGAAAAACACCATGCTTTTTGTACAACTTGGTATTGCAAAAAGGCATGTGATAGAGCTTTTGGTGATTTGGTTCTGGTCTGGAGAAGAGAAGACTGGGAGGGGACATGATAACAGTTTTCAAGTACGTAAAGAGTTGTTACAAGGTGGAGGGAGAAAAATTGTTCTCCTTAACCTCTAGGATAGAACAAGAATCAATGAGTTTAAATTTCAGCTTTCTAACTGTCAAGGTGGTTAAGCACTGTAATAACTTGCCCAGGGAGGTTGTGGAATCTCCATCACTGGAGATTTCTAAGAGCAGATTAGACAAACATCTGTCAGGGATGGTCTAGAGATAATCCTCAGTCCTGCCATGAGTGCAAGGGACTGGACTAGATGACCTCTCGAGGTCCCTTCCAGGCCTATGATTCTGTGATTAGCCTGTGTAGAAAAGCACAAAATGCAGAACTCATGGGAGAGTCCATTTGAATGACTGAACAAAGTCATCTACCATATACAGAAAGACTAACTTTACATGTTACCAGATTGAAAGTTTACAGTTATAGGACAGGTGGTGACAGGACTCTTTACTGGTCTGGGTGATCCCCTAAATGGCACATGACTATTGAGCTTGAGGCGAGGCCTTCAGGAAGACAGATCTGGGAGGTGTCACTCTGCACAAGAGGAGGAAGACAACCTTGCAGTGCCCAGGAAGGGGTGAAGTATCTGCAGAGAAGTGAGCTCGGGTAGGGATATAGAATTCTGTTTGTTGAGTTTAGTGTATTGGATTCTCTGTTTACCCTGGAACTGGTGTCATTAAACATGACCTGACTGGAGGGCCAAATCACGAGAAGAGGCCAAACCACTGCAATTGCAGGAGCAACTGTTGGTACGAGGCACTAGAGGAAAGAGCTTCTATGTCACACCCAGCCACGAGGGGATGCACTAGCTGTGAGCTGACTTTTCAACAGCACCTATAATCCAGGTTTCACTTTCTCAGTTACAGTATATGCTATCTACTGTGTTTTAGTTACCTTTTTGAGGGGTTGATCCCAAGTCCATTGAAGTCAATGGAAAGACTCCCACTGACTTCAAAGGGCTTTGGACAAGGCCCTTAAATAATCCTCTGTTTCAGTGTTGCAGGAACAGAATAGAACATATTTCTTTGCTATAGAATGTTCACTTGTTGCTCTCTGCAGCACTTGTCTAGACAAATAATATGCAAGGCTATTGTCTTTGCCAGGCTTGTGTGCTGTCTAGGATCACAGTCTTGTTAGTCCCATCTTTGTATTCTTGTCGGCTACTTTATCTTTGGGTTTCCAAACAGTGTAATCAAAGCTTTGTGACCTATAACTGTTTGGAAATGAGCTTCATAAAGGTAAACATAAAAGTGTTGGCTGCATCCACAGCTAGTGCTGCTTTATCTATGTGAAAGCGTTTCTGCTCCATCTCGGTTAAACTGACTGGCATATTAAATAATGTTCTGCTCACCATTGCTCCTAGCATCACTGGGCTGGCATCTACAACAATTACTGGTCGTGTTCGGACAAAGTAGGATATTTTCTTGTATTAACTGCACTAAAATAATTCCACCAAAAAGTGTCTTATTCAGTCTAACTTCTCAAAATTGCACAGAGGTAGTTCTTAAAGGCACAGGGCAAGATTCTCAGCTGGTACAAATTGGCATAGCTGTGTTGAAGTCAATGAGGCTTTACATAAACAGAGGATCTGGCACATGGTTCACCAGTGGTGAAGCACTGCTGAAGCAATTTCTGCCAGAAAAGAAGTACATTCAGGTGTGAGTTGGTGACAGAAGAACCACACTTTCTAAGGGAACAATTGCATGATTCTTATTTCTTTGATTAGATGGCAGCTTTTCTGAGATTGACATTCTGCCAGACTAAAAATAATCAAAAACACCTCTACCCCGATTTAACGCTGTCCTCAGGAGCCAAAAAATCTTATCGCGTTATAGGTGAAACCGCATTATATCGAACTTGCTTTGATCCGCCAGAGTGCGCAGCCCCGTCCCCCTGGAGCGCTGCTTTACCCGCATTATATCCAAATTTGTGTTATATCGGGTTACATTATATTGGGGTAGAGGTGTACAAAAACTGAAATAGTTCATCTTCTTGGCTTCTTAGGCTAATTACATTTGTCAGCTTGCAGCAGCAGAAATATGTATTAACTAAATGGTATATGGGAGAGGAGGATGTGAAAATTCAGAATGAAAATAAAACGACATTTTTCTTCAAATAGGGTTGTTGAAAGTGTCTAGTGCGGGGGTGGCCAACCCTAGCCTGAGAAGGAGCCAGAATTTACCAATGTACATTGCCAAAGAGCCACAGTAATACATCAGCAGCCCCCCATCCACTCCTCCCCCTGCTCCCAGCGCCTCCCGCCCACCGGCAGCCCCACCAATCAGCACCTCCCTCTCCCTCCCCACACCTCCCAATCAGCTGTTTCGTGGCGTGCAGGAGGCTCGGAGGGGGAGGAGCGAGGGCATAGCAGGCTCAGGTGAGGGGGCGGGAAGGGGTGGAGTGAGGGGAGGGCCTGTGGCAGAGCCAGGGATTGAACAGTGAGCGCCCCCCGGCACATTGGAAAGTTGGCGCCTGCAGCTCCAGCCCCGGAGTCGGTGCCTATACAAGGAGCCACATATTAACTTCTGAAGAGCCTCATGTAGCTCCGGAGCCACAGGTTGGCCACCCCTGCTCCAGTGTAATGGTTTTGTATACTGACTCATACTCATCCTGCCCAATGCCTCTGTAGAATGTATGAAATTAATTCCTGTACAGAGAGCAGGCACAAAGTGGGACATGGCACATAATGGTCCTTGTTCTGGAGTGCTGCATAGTGGTGAACTTCACCCAGTGTACAATTGAAACCAAACACACTGCAAGTGCTGTATGCATCAGACTGGGTCCTGTTACTCTTGACAAGAAGAGCGAAGGAAACAAGTCAAAGCATGAAGCGACTGAAACTCTTACCTTCCGCCTGCAAAAGAGCTTCAGAAGCAATGACTAGAAAGACATGGGCCGCAAGGTAAAGCAAGAATCCACATGGCTCTTCAAATTTGCAGGTGATTCTTTTGCTGAAGTTCCCTGAAGACAATTATTTGAAAGTTGAATGTGAAAAGTCAGGGCTTGTGAACTCAGAATGAATATCCAAATAACCCAAATTATGCCTAATGCAAATACATAAGTGGGAGGGGAGGTGAAGGGCCAGAAGCTGTTAATTTAAACTGTGTCTGCTTGTAAGACTGATGTATGCAATTCCAAGTAGCAGAGCAGTAGGCCAGATCCTCAGCTCCTGAAAACTGGCTTGTCTGCACATAAATCAGTGGAACCATAGCAACTGATTCCAACTGAGGCATTGGCCCCATATAAAAGGTAATAATTGGAAATATACCCATCTCCTAGAACTGGAAGGGACCTTGAAAGGTCATTGAGTCTAGCCCTCTGCCTTCACTAGCAGGACCAACTATTGATTTTTGCCCCACATTCTTAAGTGGCCCCCTCAAGGATTGAACTCACAACTTTGGGTTTAGCAGGATAATGCTCAAACCACTGAACTATCCCTCCCCATTTTTCTATAGAAAGTTTACATTCCTTTCTGTTAGTAACCTCTAATGTATAAATAAAAACACTGTACATCTACATACCAAAAAAACAAAACCCAAACAACCCTGAGGCAATGAGTCTCAGACTCCAGGTCAACTGACTTGGGCTTGTGGGGCTCATGCTCTGGGGCACAAAATAGCAGTGTAGACATTCCTGCTGAGGCTGGAGCCTGTGTTCTGAAACTTGGTGAGGGGGATGGAGTCTCAGAGCCTGCGTTCCAGCCTAGTGGGAACGTCTACACCGCTATTTTTAGCTCTATAGCATGAGCCCAAGGCAGTTGACGTAGGCTCTGAGACTTGCTGCTGTGGGTATTTCTGGAGTGTAGTTGAACCCTTCAGCAGCTTTTCTCCTGAAGGGATCCTAAAGCACATTACAAGCTTTCTAGAGACAAAGTGCACATTTGACTTCCCTCAATGAGGGGTGACATTCATCCTGCACAGAGATGCATAACAAGGGGTAGGCATCACCTATTTTGAGGGCTTCAGAGGGTCTTCAGAAGCACCTGGGCCTTGTGCTGGGCCCCTACACTGAGGGGAAGCTTGTCCCAAATATTTAACTTTTATTTTCACATGGTGGGGGAAGGGGAAAGACTCCAAGGAGTTTAGAGATTAAAAACCAGAACCTCACTAGCATCTCTTTCTAGCAAGTCTCTCCTCAAATCAATTCATTAAATACAGATTGCCTCTGATTTTAATAACAGGCAATTCCCTTTATTTGAATGGGCTAATGATACATTATTTTCATCACTGGGCATCCACTTATCCCTTTTAAATAACATGTCCCTCTGTTGGTGCTAAGATTCTTATACTCACTACTCTGGTCTCCTGAGGGTTTACCTCATTGTATCACTGATTATGAACAGGATATAAAGACAAAATGTAACTTAAGCTTCTGTAAAACTGAGAGTAAAGCTTTAATATCTCCTACACTGGAACGTTTGTTTTCTTTTTAGAAACATATTAAAAGGCAATAAACAGACTTTAATAATAAAACTGGAAACTGTGAAAAAGGAAAGATAATTCTCTTACATACCATAAAACGTACAATCTAATAAAGCTACAATTTCCCAGGAATCTGGGGATTGAGGTAATATAGAAGTAAACAGAACATTTCCAAATAAATATTAATCATATCTAGTCTAGGGAGAAGACATATGGTTAGCTTTAGTAAGATCATGATTGGTTAGTTTAGTCTTCAAACTGAGTATGCTGTTTTGGCTACTGAGTCAAGGTTGGGGTCTCTTATGTCATCCTCTACCAGTGAAGAGGGATTTAAATGTACCTTCCCCTAAACAAAGCATGAGGACCACATACCTGTGGTTTAAAGATGGGAAGATACAAGTATATGATATGTTGTCCAACTATATATAATCTAGCCATCAACTAGAGCAAAGTGATAAAGAAATACTGTCGTTATTAATAGGGCTGGCTAAAACACTTCAAATGAAACCTTTTTTCATTAGAAAATGGAGTTTTGTGAAAAACAAAATTTTCCATGGGAAAAGGTTAATTTGAGTGCAATTTTTTATCAGGAAATTTGAAATATGTTTAGTTTGGACTGATCTGGAACAAACCATTTCATTTTGGTTTTCCAACCAGCATTAAATATTTAATCTCAGCCTCTTCCTGAGCTGCTGCAGTGTCACAAGGGAGTTATAGTTCTGGGCCCCTCATGGCCACCTTGCAGGGCCGGCTCCAGACCCCAGCGCGCCAAGCGCACGCTTGGGGTGGCATTTTGCCGGCAGGGCGGCAGGTGGCTCTGACGGACCTTCCGCAGTCATGCCTGTGGGAGGTCCACCGGAGCCGCGGCTCGGGTGGACCTCCCGCAGGCATGACTGCGGAGGGTGCACTGGTCCTGCGGCTCCAGTGGACCTCCCGCAGGCATGCCTGTGGATGCTCCACCGGAGCCACGGGACCAGCGCACCCTCCGCAGGCACGTCTGCAAGAGGTCCCCCGGAGCTGCGGGACCGGCGACCGGCAGCGCGCCCCCTGCTGCATGCCGCCGTGCTTGGGGCGGCCAAATTCCTAGAGCTGCCCCTGCCCCCTTGCCCCTGGTGGGACCTGCTCAGCCCGCTGGACTATATTTCCTATGATGCACTGCACAGGTTCTCCTTGTGGCCAACCTGCTGCAGTCCCAGGGCTCTTGACAATGGCTAGCTTGCTGGTGTGCTGAGACCACAGCCTATTATGCTGACCAATATTGTCTCATTGTTTCCTTGTACTCATTCCCCTGTCGGTCTGTCTCCCAGCTTCATCATGTGTAAGTAACACCAACATGGACTCACTTGCTTCTTTGGCAGAGTGCTGTATTCAGGTCTGGGGCCTGGTTTCACTACAAAGTTAGATCGATATAAGTTGTCTTGTGTCAACCTAATTGTGCATGTGTCTATGCTTAAATCTGTCTCCCACTGACGTAAGCACCCAGCACCATCTCCTTGAGTAGCGTTGATCCAAGGTTGATGCACTGTGGTAGAGATAGCCCAAGTGTAGACCCTAGTGGTTCTCTAGCAGCTGTTCCACAATGTCTGAAACTGACCACTCTGGTCACAATTGTTAACTCCACTGCCCAGGGGTCACAGAGACTGGAATGCCTCCCTCTACAAAAAGTGCTGCAACTTTTTGAAATGCCTGGTCCTTATTATCCAGCTTGGCAGGTACACCTAGCACCTCTCCATTGCTGTGTGCAACTGCCCAGCTAACTATGCTGTCTCCATGCTCAAGATGCACTCTGGTTTGGTGTAAACAGGAGATATTAGATCTCCTGGGCCCATGGGGAGAAGAGGCTGTGCAAACACAGCTACAGACCAGCCTTAGAAAGGTCAACATCTATGAGCAGATTGCATAGGGGATTCATGGACCAGTAGCACTGCCACGGGAAAACAAAGGAACTGCGGCAGGCAAACCAGAACATCAGTGAGGCCAACAGTCGATCCTGTGCTGAGCTGCAGATCTGCTGCTTTTACAAAGAGCTGCATACCTTACTTGGCAGAGACCCTACCGCCATCATCGATACTTCTGAGACGCCTGAGTCACAGGCCCCTGGCTCAAACACTGAGGAGGAGGACAGGGCACATGCAGCCAGAAGGTTCAGCTATCTTGCAAGTCAGGACCTGTTTGACACTCCACTGCAGTGCAGTCAGTCCTGGCAATCAAGCATGGATGAACCCGACACAGGAGAAGGATCCTGGGTAAATGTGTACATTTATTTCCCATTACAGTGATCGCGCCCCACTGATTGACTTTTCATTAATTTACTCATGCTAAACAAGGTAGTGTTTCAAGAAAGAAAGGTAGAGGTGTTATCTGCTTTTCATTGCCCTGTAGAGTTAGGGAAGGTGGGGCGTAATCCAGAGCAGTTTTTTTATGTACACAGGATTTCCCTTGAATCCTTCTGAGAGATCTTGATGAAACGTTCATGGAGGTACTCTGCAATCCTCTCCCGAAGGTTTCTAGGGATGGCTGCTTTCTTTCTCCCTCTGCGGTAGCACACTTTCCTGTGCCAGTCAGCAACAACTGTGGCAGGCACCATTGCCGTACACAGGCTAGCAGCATACGGGCCTGGGCAGCTTTGGGATGCCAGTAGCAGCTGTGCTCTCTCAGCCTTTGTTACCCTCAGGAATGAGATAACAGCTAAAATCACAACCACTGGTGGAAAATGGTGCTGAGTGGCACCATGCACAAACACTCTGCAGCCACTGCTTGTGATCCCAAGCCTGCCGTACAATGCAAGCCCACCAGTCAGTGCTTGTTTCTTGGGCCCAGAAGCAGTGTTCACCATCTGTAGCTGCTCCAGGAACACCACCAACAACCTTGAATTGGTTCTCACTATGTCCCACCGAAATCTGTCCTCCAAGAAATCATCATGTTCCCCACTGATTCTGTTCTTCTTGTGGCTCAATACCGGAGGACTCTGCTTCCTATGTTTGCAATGCTTATTACAATAGTTCAGAGCTGTGCATGCTCCATGCTTCTATCAGAGATTGTGGACAGTGAGGAGGGCTGCATGGCAGGGATGGCGGAAGCTTCCTAACAGTGTGGGGGGCCTAACCATCGGCATCTGAACTGTGGCCCAATCCCCTCCATGCCACCCCTTCCCCTGAGGCTCCGCCCTCATACCACCCCTTCCCCTGAGGTCACGCCCTCACGCTACCTCTCCCCCCCTCCAAGACCCGTCCCCCATCACTCATTCTTATGGCTGGTAAAAAAGTGGAGGGGCCAGGGCCACCTGGCCCACCCTGCTGTTCCGGTGCTCGCGCTGCATGGTTTTGTGCGATTTTTTAAAAAGCCCCCAAAATTATGGGATAAAGTCAGAGATGACATAGTGGGATGGAGACAGTTGCACACTAGGAAGTTGACTCCTTGCTCCCAGTGACCTCTGCATGACTTGTTTCAGCCCCACCATGCGTTGCCAAAACTTCTCAAAAGACAGAGTGCTGGATGGTGGTGAGCTGCACAGTGCATTGATACAAGCACTCCTGGTGAGTATGCGCACTGCCGACACAAGGACCCAAGTTTGCATGCACACAACTGATATACTAACTGGCATGGCTTTATGCCAATGTAACTTGCATCTATCAAAGTTTGTTGCGAAGACATGGCCTGAGGCTGGCTACGTGAGGCCTTGTCTAGACTAAGAAAAAAGGTGTTGGCTTTTAAGTTTTAATAAGCTCCTGTTTAAAAATGTGTTGGCACCTTGGTGCAAACAGATTATGGCACTTTTAAAAAAATGTGCTGGCTGGTCATGGTAAACCATAGCAGGAGGAGCCTAACATTAATGTTGACTGGCTAACACACAATCACATACAACATGCCAGATCTACAATACAGTTTTAAAACATGACAGTTTTGTATTTGGAAGGTATTAGCTAACAGATGCTACCAGCCTGGTGTAGACAAGGCAGTGTGCCTTTAACATGTCATCAGTTTAACACATGTTAAAGACACACTATCTTGTCTACACTAGGCTGTTAACACATACTAGCTAACAGCTTCCAAACTCTGGTTGAGACCAGGTGTTAAGGTAAAGGGGTCTAACTTGATACAACTAACTCAGAAACTCTGTATTTGATCCTATGTATCTAGGAGAAAAACAGATATTGATCTATGCCCAAAAGGTGGTAAATATGGTTAAAGAAACTGAAGTTCCTGGGACTTTTCCTCAACAGTCTGGATTTATGGAATTGGGGAAACAATTTTGGTAAGTGAGAGCCACTTATAAAGTATTTTAACTGTATTGCCATACAGAAGTAATGGATTGCTGCCATACAGATTTAATTGTCACAAAAATGAGAAAATCAGTATATGACTAAGTTTTTCTAGGTATAAAGAGGTGAATGAACTAACAACAAAAATACATTTTTTTTCCCACAAAAGGCCTTAAAAAAATCAGTTTTCTTACAAGTTGCTACTAATCTTATTCACACTGATGTGGACCTGTTGTCCTGTTATGGCAGAAATTCTGCTGCAAAGTGCAAAATGAAAACTCACCATCCCGGACTAGGTTGTCTCATTTTACATAGGGATTTTAACTTGACAGTTTTGACACTGTATTGAAATCAGTTTGTGGTAACTCTAAACTCACATTAATAACACATATTTGAAAGCATTTTTGAGATTGTTACAAAATGGTCTGCTCTCTGAACTTTCCTTTTTTCAACTGGGAAACTAGGTAAAAAGTATATGTACAGGAATCCCCTGATGGTTTGTTTTGACTTACTGCCACTTCACAATGGAGAGATCTGTTTCCTCTGTAGCTTTTAGATGATGTTCAGGCTAATTAAGCTACTGATCACTCCATCCATTTACCAGTGAAGTATAGACCACCGTCAGACTATTACTTTTTTGAAACAATCCAATATTCTTGAAAGTCATGTTCAAGTAGGTTGCATACATAGACCATGAGCAGATTATTATTAACATGGGCACATAATTCTGATTTTATTAGCCACTTAATACTAATAGCATTTGTTGCTCAGTTTATTGAACAGTATCTGTGGAAAAAAGGCCAGAAACAGAAGTGTTTATTTGGTAATGCATCAGTGCGTTTTGTGGGAGAAAACATTTTCCTTTTCATCTGATGTCAGTAGTTAAATGCCTAACTGAACAAAAGAAATGAGAAATTAATGCCCCTGGAAATCATTTTATTTAAGCTGCACTATTTCTTGAGTTGCTGAAAATGTTTATCAGTACACGTATAAAAGGCACACATATTTACCATGGGAAGTGTTAGGCTATGTCTACATGGCGAACCTTACAACGGCGCGGCTACGCCACTGCCGCCGTGCCACTGTAAGGTGCACTGTGTGGCCGCTCTTTATTGGCAGGAGAGAGCTCTCCCGGCGACAAAATAAAACTGCCCCCAACGAGGAGCAGTAACTTTGTCGATGGAGCGTGGCTCCCACTGACAAAGTGCTATTTACACCAGTGCTTTTCGTTGCTAAAATTTTTGTTGTTCAGGGTGTGTGTGGGGGGGTCACCTTGAGCGACAAAAGTTTTAGCGATGAAAGTGCCAGTGTAGACATAGCCTTAGACAGTGTGCTAACATGGCCTCCAGCTCCACCTTCCCCCATGATAGCTTAGGCAGTCAGGGGCGGCTCCAGGCCCCAACACGCCAAGCGCGTGCTTGGGACGGCAAGCCACTGGGGGCGCTCTGCCGGCGCCACGAGGGCGGCAGGCAGGCTGCCTTCGGTGGCTTGCCTGCGGAGGGTCCGCTGGTCCTGCGGCTTCGGAGGACCTCCCGCAGGCACACCTGCTGGAGGTCCGCCAAAGCTGCGGAACCAGCGGACCCTCCGCAGCAGCCTGCCTGACGTGCTTGGGGCAGCAAAATGCCTAGAGCCGCCCCTGTAGGCAGTAATCCTTTAACTCCATTCCCCAACTGCCAGTGGGAATGTCCAATAAACAAATGCCCCTCCGGTATACCCCACTCACAGTTCGGTGTCAGTGGGTAGCATTCACCCAAAGCTGGGGAGTACGCTTGGCCAGGCCTGTCTCCAGTCCCTTGGAAAGGGCTGCCTGCTGTTGCCCTGAGGCTCCACCAGCTAATCCAACTATAGTGATTTCAGCTTTATTGGTGCTGGGTTTGGGGGAGGGAGGAGCGGATCTCACCAGTGTTCACTCAGCTCTGCTAATGCCCTCTGTGCCTTAAGCAGAGGGCTGCCTCAATGTGGCCTTTCACCATGAAGCCACCTCT
Organism: Mauremys mutica; assembly: GCF_020497125.1. Lineage (NCBI taxonomy): Eukaryota > Metazoa > Chordata > Testudines > Geoemydidae > Mauremys > Mauremys mutica. The sequence goes on from NC_059073.1 coordinate 270,761,810, forward strand.
GCACCATTGCTCATTGCAAAGTCTCCTCTGCATCAACTCTTCACAAAGGCAGGTCTACAGTATACACTGACATCAGCATAACTACATCACCCTGAGGTGTAAGAAATCCTCACCCCTGAGCGACACAGTTATACCGATCTAACCCATTGACAGTGCTATCGCCTTTTGTGGAGGTGGATTAACTACGTCAATGGGAGAAGCTCTCTCATAGTTGTAGTATCAGAGGGGTAGCCGTGTTAGTCTGGATCTGTAAAAGCAGCAAAGAATCCTGTGGAACCTTATAGACTAACAGACGTTTTGGAGCATGAGCTTTCGTGGGTGAATACCTTATAGACTAAAACGTCTGTTAGTCTATAAGGTGCCACAGGATTCTTTGCTGCTTTTATAGTTGTAGTAGCGTCTTCATGACAGCTCTACAAGTGTAGATCTGCCCAAAGTCTTTACTGCAGAGGGATCCATGCCACAAAGGAGGAGGAAGGGTCTCCTACCCTCCTTTCTCTCTTAGTATAGTCCCACTGCTCAACCCATTTGGAGTTTGTGTACAGTTCTGGTGACTCCCCAAGGTGTCTCATGCAGGATTTCTGTGTAGGAAGTTCACTGAAATGAAGCACTCTCCCCAGCTGTTCTTCCACCTGTAGGACAGAGGGCTCCCTTTTCTATGGAACTTCCATCTGCCCTTTCCTTTTATTCACCAACAGATGGTGGTAGTGAGCTCCTACCCTCTATAGCTTCAGGCCATAGGGCTTATATTTTTTTTATTGAGGCACTTGCCTACAAGGGAACAATTTATTCTGGGGGATTGTCTTTTTTTCTTTTGGTTTTGTAGGTCTACATGTGTACATGTGACTCTAAAACACCTATCAGTCTATGCTTTATTCATGAGTCCACTATAAGCATGTTACTGTTCCTTTTGTCTTTCTGTAAAACATCATCATTTAGAGCGTGATCTGGCAAGGTCCTGTATGCCCTCCACTAAGGTCACTTACCAAGATCGGGCCCTTAGGGGATGACCCCAAGGCTTAAAGTTAGGCCCATGCTTAAGTGCTCTGCTGGATCAGGGCCAGATTGCTCAGAGCCTTCCATGATCAAGCCCTTAATCTTTAAAGGGTGAAAATATTCTTTAAACAAATCTATACCCAATCTTTCATCTAAGTACAGACAAGACTGCTTAGTTTATAAGATCTGAGGAGTCCACAGCCCCAAGGTGTTATGGCTGAAGGATCAGATTGCTTGACTGTCTGAACATTCTGACACTTCTTTCTGATAAGAGATGTCAGCTTGTGCAACACAACAGCTAATGGGTTATTCCACCGTGACTTTGAGGAGGTTGGATAGAGTTGTTAAAAAGACACACATGTAATATGAATATTTTTACTGACTAGACTAAATGTAAAAAGACTATTAAAAAAAAACCCTAAAAGTGCTTTGCAATATACTAATGTTCACAACAGTGTCAGTTGCCATTAGAGGGTAATAGTCTCCTTTCCAGCCTGCTGAGAGAGAGAACAAGTGTGCATGGAGAGCTCTAAAATGTACAGCCTTGAGGGACAGTTAATTCAGTCTGTCTATCAGGTCAGTACCTGTGTAAAGCTTTCAAATCATATCAGACAAAGCGGAATGCCTATAAACGTTAATGCTGATTCTGTTTCATAACTGCCCTGGCCTAGTGGAATGGAGTCCTAGCCTTTCTCTTTTGAAAATTCACTAAGACACTCATTAGCATTAGCTTGCTGTAAATAGCTGCAGTTGCTTCCCTCTTTAGGTTTTAGTGCAACAGCTGCGGGAAATATTCAAATCATGCATATGACCTTGTTAAAAGGAACAATTATCCCTACTAGATTTGTCATCTGTAAAAGAAAGAATAATAATAATAATAATTTGCCTGTAGAGAGATTTAAAATGTTAACTTTTTTTTGTTTGTTTTGTCCAGGGTATTTTATACCTGACAGGACAGTACTGAGTGTGTTTTTCACCTTACAGTGGGGAAAAAACATTGCCTGTTACAAATCCCATTATGCATAAAGGATGAAATTCACTCCTCCACAGAGCACCAGCACTGGATCTATACCTCTGTTAGGTCCCAAGTAAGCCCTGGTGGGACTCAGATGGTGCATAGTCTTGAGCTGGCCCTTTGCAGAGGGGTGAATTTCACTCAGAGCAAGTAAGATAGGGCCCAGACAGAATTCCAGGTCTGAACTCCATGCTCTAGTTCAGTGGTTCTCTATCAGGGGTATGTGTACCCCTGGGGGTACGCAAAGGTCTTCCAGGGGGTTTACGACACCAACTCATCTATATATTTGCCTAGTTTTACAACAGGCTACATAAAAAGCACTAGTGCAGTCAGTACAAACTAAAATTTCATACAATGACTTTATACTGCTCCTATATACGGTACTATACATGAAAATGTAAGTACAATATTTATATTTCAATTGATATATTTTATAATTATATGGTAAACATGGGAAAGTCAGCAATTTTTCAGTAATAGTGCGCTGTGACACTTTCGTATTTTTGTCTGATTTGGTAAGCAAGTAGTTTTTACGTGAGGTGAAATTTGGGGTACTCAAGACAAATCAGACTCCTGAAAGTGGTTCTGAGTAGTCTTGAAAGCCACTGAACTAGTTCATCCACAGGCTGTAGAGCTAGTTGCATGAATTGCTGGGTGAAATTCTATGCCTTGTATTATGCAGGAGGTCAGAGTAGGTGACTATAGTAGTCCATTCTGGAGTTTGCAAAATAAGAAATATACTTGAACTTTTGGAGTATTTGGATTTTGAACATTGGAACCACGTCCAAGTCTTCTAGGTTTGTGATCTGAACAGAAACTAGAATCCTGGATTTTCACTCCTGTTGTAAAGAAGCTGTGGAAGTAGGTCTAATTTCAGCTTCATTACAATGGGAGTTAATTTACTTATGTTGGGAACAGGGAAGATGGAGAGAACTATATTTCCATGTTGCAATAGAGCATTGGTTCTCAAACTTTTGTACTGGTGACCCCTTTCACATAGAAAGCCTCTGAGTGCGACCCCCCCCCTTATAAATTAAAAACATGTTTTTATATATTTAACACCATTATAAATGCTGGAGGCAAAGTGGGGTTTGAGGTGGTGGCTGACAGCTCGTGATCCCCCATTTAATAACCTCATGACCCCCTGAGGGATCCCGACCCCCAGTTTGAGAACCCTGCAATAGAGGCTAAAGGAAGCTGACATGTCATGGAGGAAACCCAAGAGATAAAAGCACAGAGTATTGCAAAGTAATCCTGTGTTGATAGTAGGTTAGAGAATACAGTAGAACTGCAAACTCAACCAAACAGACCTCAGCATTAAACCTCCATTGTAACATGGAAATATAGGTCTCCTTTTCTCTGGTCCCCAAAATAGCATCCACTGGGTGCTTGGTTTTACTATTTGGCTTAAGTTTTTGAGCTATTTCTTGGAAATATTCTGTTTTCTTCCATGCTTATATGATGCCCAAATTCCAAGAACCAAATATTTTGTATTTCTTCTCTTAATGGACTCAATTGAGTATTGTCTTTTGCTTTTTAGTTTTTCTGTTTGTTTGGGTTTTTGGCTTTGTTTTAAGGTCTGCAAGCTTTAATTCTCCTTTTGAGTAAAGGCTGAATGACTTAATTTTATCACAGATTTTTTCCCTACCCAACCAAAGTGTAATAAAGCTTAATAAACTATTTAAATATATATTTATACTAGTGTCATAAGATATGTGATTAAAATGATTTGCCAAACCCATTAATGAATGTGCTAAATCTGCCGTATAAATTCCACGTATCCCTTCATTTCTTTTAATATTTTGTTTATTATAGCACCTCTTTTGTCTTAAACCATGCAAGCCTGATTTAATTTTATTCTCAAGTACTGAAATAATTTTTCCCCAACTATTTGAAGTTCTCATCCCTGAACAAAGATAACTGAAAAATTAGCCAACCAGAAAAACCCTGAGATATTCCCATTTTCTAATGTGCTATGCTGAAATTATTTCAGGACTTCCATTAAAGGAGGGATAGATTTTTCAAGGCCCTTTATCAGAGAAGCACTTCATCTGCATATAACAGAGATTTTCTCTGTAAAGCTTTTGTCTCGTTTCCTTTTTTGACTTCATTATTCTGAATGAATGCTTCTAAGGGTTCTAGTTCAGCGGTGAACAATCACGTCTAGTGCTGTTGCTTTGGGTGACAGATATAGCTGGACAAAATTTTTCATATGAATTTTTTTTTTGTGAAAAATTCTGATGCAGTCACACAGAACCTTTTCCCAAATTCATGTCAGTTTCATTAAATTGCTTTGGTTGGGAGGAGGGGGAAGAGAAACTAAAAAAAATCAGAAAAATCAAAACAACGCATTTTGACATTTTAAAAATGAAACTTTTTGATTATTTAGCTTGAATCAACCTTTTGTTTCAAAATTTCCTTTATTTAAAACACATCGAGACAAAATGTTTTGTTTGGGGCAAGGCAAATTGTGTCATTTGACCCTAAATACATTTTTTGGCTTTTCTATTCACCGAAAATTTAAAAAAAAAATCCATTTTTGGTTTGACTGAAAACAGTTTTCAAAATTGCCAACCAACTGAAAAATCTGTGATTTGCCTAGCTCTAGTGGTAAAGAAAGAATAAAGGTTGTTTTTATAAATATACATTTTTACATTTAAGCTATTTATTATTGTTAATGTTGAGCAAAGTTCCCCACAGTATGCTGGCTTCTATAAAAAACATATAATAACATGTAGAAATTGTTCCAAAGCTCTTATAATCTAAATAGACAACAAGTAACTAAAAGTTTGAGGATCGGGGCAGGATACTTCCCGGGGGCATGGAGGATTGTGAGGCATCTCATTTGTACCTGTCCTTAGTGTGAGGAAGCCTTATCTATATGTGCCATGAGTCAGCTCCTCAAATCCACTGCCCATGGGCAACACAAGCCCTCCCCTCTAGGCCTTGCAGGTCCCGCTGCCACTCTACAGGTTAGTGATAGACACATTCCAGGCCTCGAGCCCCCCTAGCATCTCCTTGGAGTGTCCAATGGACACTCACAATATTTACATAGTCGCTGCTTTCATAGAAACATTACAGCCTTGCTTACCAGTTTCATGGTAGATCATGGCTCTGCTTAACACACAGCACTTAGATATGTTTATAGTGAAATGACGTATACGATTATTTAACAGAGATTTAGGTAATAGCAAGTAGAAGTACCGGAAACCAATGGTTCCATATGAAATAAAATCATAACCCATTCTGGAGCCTAGACTTAATTACCAAGATATTCTCATGTCTTGTAGGGTTTGGCTCACCAAAATCCATGCATCATTTTTCAGCCAGGCTTGGCTGTGATCCTCCTTTCATAAGACAAGTATGATGTCAGCTTGCCTCTCTGGTGAGGAAGCCTGTGTGTTTCCTTGTACCCACACACATATACCCTTTGTCTTTAGTCATAAACAGAACATCTTTATCTTATGAATTTCCTCTCTTGTAGATTTCACAATTTCTTCTTTTGCCTGTGGCTCAAAATGCAAACAGGCCTACATCAGGAGGTGGGCAATACACAAATGACCAGACAGGGAGATATGTGTCTGTTACCTCCTGCCTCAAAGGAACACTGTGACTCTGACAGACGAGGTGCCAGCTCTTGCCAAGGCTTTAGTCTTCAACTGAGCACTGACAAATTCATTGCTGGAACACAATCTGTTTCACCTGTGTGTTAGTTTGGTTAAGATGGGTATTGAGATTATAATGGTGTGATTGGTCTTTAGACTTTATGAAATGCTTCATGCATTAATCTCACTTATAATATCTTTATCACATGCAATAAGGTAATATTTATTTTTTTGCTTTATAACTTTAAATTTTTTTTACTCTGAAACTGTGAACCCCATCATGAGGGATCATCTTCTAACCATCAAGAAGGCCTATCAGAACTAAATGACTACACTAAAGACTTTGTTAATTGCCCCGTCACAGCCATGAAGAGAATGCATGCAAAAGGGCTCATCCCGTTATCCTAAATTCTGGAAGAAGAAAATAAAAGCAGCCAAGGAGGAAATTTTTGATCTCTCTTTTCTTGTTTGGACTCTTACGGGGCTGGAGCTATGAAATGGAAGCAGAGATCTCCAGGGTCAATGTGGGTTAGCCCTAAAAGACATTCAGAGCTGACAGATTATTACTACTGTCACCTTTTAACACCACAGACTGTAAACTCATTTGTATATAGATGTTTGCTTGCTTTAACCTTGTAATAACTCTTTAGTTAGTTTATTATAGGATTGGCTAAAAGCAATGTCTGTGGTGAGAGATCTAAGTTACAAAGTGACCTGAGTAAGCAACTGATCCCTTGGGACTTCGAACAACCTGAATATGTTGTGATATTTGATGTATAGCAACCAACTGTCACTAAGTTCAGCTTGGCTGGGTGGCAAGAAAGACTGGAATACCCAAAGAGACTGTGTGACTCCATGGTCAGACTGTTATAATGCTTTAGGAGTTCTGACTTGTTACTGGCTTGGTGAAATTTAATGATAGAACACAACCGGTTTGGGGTCTCTGCCCTGCTTCTTGACAGTCTGCCCTGAGGTTAGCACCCATGGTCATGAACCACTCCAGAAAGCGTGACAAACACTTCTGAGGTATGTCACCTCCGGGTGACCTGCTTTAACTCCAGGTTTCAGAGTAGCAGCCGTCTTAGTCTGTATCTGCAAAAAGAACAGGAGTACTTGTGGCACCTTAAAGACTAACAAATTTATTTTAGCATGAGCTTTCGTGAGCTGCAGCTCACTTCTTCGGATGCATAGAATGGAACACACCGACAGGAGTGTGTGTCTGTGTGTTCCATTCTATGCATCCGAAGAAGTGAGCTGCAGCTCACGAAAGCTCATGCTAAAATAAATTTGTTAGTCTTTAAGGTGCCACAAGTACTCCTGTTCTTTTTGCTTTAACTCCGAGACTTTAGGAACATAACTCCTCAAATATAATCTGTGCTTACATACACAGGCATAAAGTCCTATTTATGACTAAAGATAACAGATTGTTAGGCTATACCTGGGGATACCAGGAAACACGCAGTATCCTTCACCAGGGAGGCATGTCTATGACCAGTGGGGTGCTGGCTTTTAGTAGACACCTCACATGTCACTGTGGTGAACTATTATGCATATATCCAACACAGAGGATCCTTGTAAAACCTGATGCACCTCCTGTGCCGTCTGCTAGTTGGCAACAAGAGGTCCTTGGGTCACAAAGGGTTGTCTCCTTCAAGCACAGTGATCAGTGTGATTGACACACATCAATGTATATGTACATGTATACATAGAGAAATAGATTACACAACACACACACGGGTTCACATACTATTTATATATGTTCTATGTACATTATAAAACGTTAATTTCAGGATGTTGTGGGGGACTCATACAGTGGGGTTGGAAGATCTTGATTTAACCCCCTGCACTTATGCTTCCCACTGGTGCTGGTTGTGCTAGCAAATGATCTACAAGGGACTGAGGATTTTCACTTACATTTCATTTTATACATTCACTCAAGGTTGTGGGGTTTTTTTTGTTTGTTTTGTTTTGTTTTTTTGCTTGGACAAAGTGCTATTGTAACTTCCCAGGTTAATGGAAATTCCATGCAAATAAGAAAGAACATTGTGTTAGAAAAAGTAAGGTACTCCAAAGTCAGGAAATGACAAAGCTAAAGTTGTCTGGGCAACATTAAGTTTACCCCTCTATGCCTATGCATTACACTATAATCCTCAATAAGATGATCCCAGGCTATTTTTACTAAAGGATCTCTGCCTCATTCAGGATTCTTTTGTGCAATATTAAAAATAAATACTTTAATTTATTTTTCTACAGAACCTCCTCAAAGTGCATTTAATTACTTCCAATATTACTACATTAAAATGAAATGGCAATAATTATGTAATTGCCCAGTCAAGTGACTGCTACCACAATTCACAGATTCTTCTGCCATAAAGTAAAAAAAATGTATTAATCTGGCAAACTAAAAACCCAACAAGTTAAGCATCTTGAATTATTAGAACACCTGGCTTTACATTTTCTAACGCTTTTTTTTCCGGGTGGGAGGGGAGGTTAATATCGTACACATTCTATAGCTAATAAATAATTCATAAATCCAGTTATAGTTTGATTGGTCTAGGCACAGATTTAGCAAGTCAGGGATCTTTGAAACAACAAGAACAACAACTTTCAAATTAATTTAATTGATAGCAAACCAGAAGATTCCACTTCCCAATTTTCTAATTAATTAAAGTCTCCTATTATGAGAACATCCAGAATGAAAAATTCTGGTGGTGCGAAAGAGGCCATCAATTAACACATAGAACCCACAGCTGTGGCCATTAATTACTCTGTTGTTCCCTTTTCCACCTAAAGGGCCAGCTCCTCAGCTGGTTTAAATCAGTCTTGATAGATTTACCCCAGATTTGGATCTGGTCCAAAGCTCCCTAGCCTGTGGGCAGGAAATGTCCTTTACTAACAAGCATACCCTATGTGCCACTTACTTTAGAAGGCATATAATAGTAAAAGCAAAAACACATCCAACAGTTCAATAAAAGGATATCATTCCTGTCAGGAGTTTGGCCCAGAAATTTTACTGGTAAATAAATGAGAGAGAGAAAAATAGCTCTTCAAATAGCCCCAGTATTGTCTTCTAAAGTCATTTTATCTCTGTCAATAATCCTCCAGATCATCACATTTTCTTGTGGTCTTTCCTGTCATAACAATTAATGTAGCATGTTTTATATTCTTTTCCCTACAGAATTGCCACATGCATGCAAATTTCTCCCTCCTAAGTTCTGTTTCCCTGCCCACATCTGTGTGTGCTTAGGATTGGTGACCCTCCCGTGCCACTGGGGTCTTGCTTACTGTTTGTTTAATGACTTTGTTCAAAATTTGCTTTTTATCCACCTTATGAATTTTGTTATCATTGCCCTTGGGGAAGGGCAGGGGAATGAGAGGGAGGCTTCTGTGATATCATAGATTGCATCCCAAGAGGGGCTGTTTATCGTATGAGGATGTGCTTTTGTACAGCATAATGTCTAGGAATGTAGGGAACACTACTTTCAAGACAGTTGTTGAGAGGGGGCTGTATATGTGGGGGGAAGGAATAAAGGCTGAACATTGCATTTTCATGACACTCTCTCTTTTGTTTGAACACTAAACAGCCCACTTGCTAAAGGCATTGAACTAAGTTCTGTGTGCCATTCAGTTGTAAGACTTTGTTGTAGGATTATTTTGATAGTGAACATCTTAAGCTTTTTTCCATGCCTCCCCCTTCAAGGACACCTAGTACATGAATCCTTGTTCCTCTTGTCATCTTCTCAGGTTCCCCATGTCAGTCCCAAAGTTCCCTCGGTTTACAGCACTCACACTAAACTTTTAAACCTTTTTCCCAGGAAAGCAGTTTAGGTAACTTTTTCAAAAGCACGTAAGTGACTTAGGTTGCTAAATCCTATTGAATTCCCATTGAGGCTTAGGTTATTAAAGGCCAGATTTTTAATGGTATTTAGGTGCCTAAAGATCCAGATAGGCACCTTATGATAGTTTCTAAAGTGCCCAGGTGCCTCTCGCCCATTGAAGCCCATGGAGCTAAGCAGTTTTGAAAACCCCATTAGGCAACTTTTTTGCATCATTGGGTACCTAAATACCTTCAAAAATCTGCCCTCCTTAGGCACTATTGAAAATTGTACCCTTCGTCCTCAGGGGGAAATCATGTTTTCTGCAAAGTTTAGCTAGGTACTGTAGGTTTGTGTTTGACTAAAGTATTGTTATGTATGATCCATCTGCTACAGGGTGAATTCTAAAGAAGCTTGCACCATCCTTAGCTTTGCTTTGTTTTGTTCAATAATTGTGTTGTCAGCAGCAGTACTCTCCATTTCATCTGGTTAACACCCAGATTTTGTTCCCTGGTTATCTTCTCAGGTTGGTACAGTTATAATTGAGGATTTAGGCTTTGGAGACATCATCTTGTTATCTCCCCCTTCTCTTCCACTCCCCCATCCCCCAAAAAACATGGTATCCAGTGATTTCTATTCAATTTTTCTAGTATATTAGTAGGTTATTTTTCCTCTGCAGTGCAATTGAACAGAGCTCGCCAGAATGCCTGCTGCTACCACTGGATTCTGTAATTGGCATTTACTACCCAGTTCCTGCACAACTGTAACCTGTTTTTCCATACTCTCCTTCCTGATATTATTAGGATATTAAAGGCCAAATTCTGCTCTCATTTATAACTGTGTAAATCCAAAGTAAGTCCACTAACTTCACTTACCCTAAATTTACACCACCAGGGGCTGATCCAACTCTTCTTTGGAATAATTCTACCAATTTTAATGAGAGTTGGATCAGGCCTTGAGTTAAATTGTCCCAATTTTCTATTGAAATAATCTGTTTACTTTATGTCAGGCTTTCTTCTCGAGTTCACAGACTTTGTTATAGAACACTCATTGATTGAAATTAAATTAATTACCAAGTTGATCATTTATGCGGATTCTTTCTTTACTCCTGCAAGAAGTTAGTGGTTTCTTCATGTCAAAATATTACTTTTCAGTTGGTTTTCGGTTCAGTTGAGTTCAACCCCCCCAAAATCTAGTCATTTGGATTAAGGACCTAAACCACTGAGGTGCTGATCTAAACCACGCTGAATCATCAAACTGTAAGGCCCTGCCTATAATGGCCAGGGGAACTGTTAGCACCTTATTTGCAAAAACCATGCGGAAACATTTCTAATGAGGAAGTAGCAACACAGTGTAGACATTGTTGTAGATGTTTGCCCATCACTAGTTAAATCTCAAAAGAGGACAAAGTTACATTTAGTACATCAAAGAATGTTGGCTGGAACTCATAGGACTGAAAGGTATCATGCTGTCTTTCTTGTTAATTACAAATATGCCAAAGCCTCTATTTGCTGATTTGCTCTATTTCCGATCTAGGCACTTAGGCTCCCTATACAATCAATGGGGAGAAATAGGCACCTTAGGATGTGATCCAAAAGCCAACATGCTAGGCAGGGAGCTGCATAAACTAGCCAATGGCAAATGCTGATGTGTGTCATAAGTCCCACCCCTCTGTGACCCAGGGGGCTCCTCAGTGCCAAGATACCATAATTCTTATCAGGCCTGATATACTCATTGCCCCAACTTACTGTTGTCATAATCTGTATCTAAAAGTTGTTGTGTAAGGGGTGATTTGCAAACTGGCAACACATTGGCCATTAATATTATTGTGCGCTACACAGACAACATGTGGAGGTTGGGGGCATGCAGGGTCAAGTGCTTCCCCCCAGATTTCTGCTTGGCCTGCCGGGGGTCGAGGGAGAGGGGCATTTCTTCTCCTGCTGCTCCCGCCCCCTGGCATGCTCGTCCCCTGTCCCTGGCAGCAGGCCCAGGATGGGTAGCGGAGGGGGCAGGACCAGCCACATCTCATGCCAGCTGCTCTGGGTCGCTGTTCTGTGCTGATGTCTGAGAGAGGCAGTATTGGTGGCAGGCCACCCTTCTGCCCGGGTGCGGCTCACCACTGCCTCCCCAACCAGGTTCTCTCAGGCAGCTGCACAGAACAGCGACCCAGAGCAGCTGGCATGAGAAGTGGCTGTTGACAATGTGTGAATAGATTCCAACTCGCTCTCCCATAGCGGTGCTGGATCTCTAGTCCTAACTGAAGTAAAATGTAGTAAATCTTATTTGACTAAGGGCTTGTCTACACTTACAGCACTACAGCCCCACAGCTGCACTGGTTACTGAAGACTCTACTCAGGCCGATGGAAGAGTTTCTCCCATCAGCACAGATACTCCACCGCCCCGAGAGGCAGTAGCTATGTCAATGGAGAAGCCCTCACGTCGTCTTAGCTCTGTCTACCCCGGGGTTAGGTTAGTATAACAACATTGCTCAGGGGTGTGGATTTTCCACACCCTTAAGCAATGTAGTTATACTGACGTAAGTTCCTAGTGTAGCCTACGTAACACATTCAGACCCAATTCTGCCATCCTTATTCGACTTACTCAGTCTTCTTTGTGGTTCCAGAGTGACTACTTCCTGAGTACAGCACTACTCAACATGAATAAAGGGTGCAGAGTGGTGCCCCTGGTGAGTGAAGGCAGCAGATATGACTGGAGCATCTCTGTTCAGTATGAAGATGGCGGTTTTACAAACGTAATTACTCTTCGGAGTGGAATCGTACTTTAATGACTGGAGGCCTATGTTTTTTCTTTTTGTTTTTCCTCACACAGGTCTTATGCTAACATCAGTGGAGTTACTCTAGATTTACACCAATGTGAGAAGAGAATCTGGTCCATGGTTACTAAGCATGTTAGGAACTAATAAGGGATTAGGCAAAGAAACTGCCTTACTAAAAGATGCTACTGATGGCTTGAAAGTCTAATATAAGAATTTATAATAAAACTGAAACAATGTATTGCCCATTGCTTACAAGGACTGTTGACATTCTGATAAAAAAGCAGCATTTTAAGCAAAAGCCCAGCACAGCACTGATAGAGATGGAGTATCCTCTCTGAACAATAAGGAGCTATTATTATTCAAGGCCATCCTTACCTGGTCTTAATAACACCTTGTAGCAAAATTAATTTACTTTTAAAAATCCAGTTGCCATAACAACTTGGTGCAGCTGTTCTTGTGACTTAATGAGATTCCAAAGAACTGTTTCATGAAGAAAAAGGCAGAATGAATGAAGATCAACTGAATCTTTTCAATTATTTCATTTAAACATTAGTAGCTGGCTGAAGGAAATGCTTATTAGAAAAGCAAAAGCACCATTATGCACAGAGCTATTGTTCTCTACCTTTCTATTATTTAACACTTAGAGTCCTGACACTTTCCAGGTTGCAAGACAAAAGCATATTTATATTAGATACCTGCACAATATGAGATAGATTGCCAAACTTTGGTTTCCAGTTTTGCACCCGCAGTTCCTCCCCAAGAAGGGGAAGCACGCACCTGGGGAAGCCATTTCTTGAAAAACAGGTAAACAGTGGGGTGACAAAGTTTTCAGACAAAATTACTCAAGATAGTTAAGTCCAAAGTAGTCTCCAATGAGTTGAAAAGGGATCTCACAAAGCTGGACAACAAAATGGCAGATGAAATTCAGTGTTGATAAGTGCAAAGTAATGCACATTGAAAAACATAAATCCAGTTATACATACAAAATGATGGGGCCTAAATTAGCTGATACCACTCAAGAAAGAGACCTTGGAGTTATTATGGACAGTTCTATGCAAACATCCACTCCATGTGCAGTGGCACTCAAAAAAGCTAACAGAATGTTGGGGATCATTAGGAAAGAGTTAGCTAATCTGACAGAAAATATCATATTGCCTCTCTATAAATCCATGGTATTCTCACATGTTGAATACTGAATGCAGATTTGGTCATCCCATCTCAAAAAAGATATATTAGAATTGGACAGAGAACGGAGAAGGGCAACAAAAATGCTTAAAGTATGGAACAGTTTCCCTATGAGGAGAGATTAGAAAGACTGTGACTGCTCATCTTAGAAAAGAGATGACTAAGCCGTGAAATGATAGGGACTATATAAAATCATACAGATGTGGAGAAAGTAAATAAGAAAGTGTTAGTTACCCCTTCATATAACACAAGAACCAGGGGTCACCCAATGAAATTAATAGGCAGCAGGTTTAAAACAAACAAAAGGAAGTACTTCTTCACACAACACACTCAACTTGTGGAACTCTTTGCCAGAGGATGTTGTGAAGACCAAAAGTATAAATTAAATTAAAAAAAGAATTCAATAAATTAATGGAATTAGAATTAGAAGAAATTAATCTGATAAATCCATCAATGGCTATTAGCCAAGATGGTCAGGGATGCAACTCCATGATACAGGGGTCCCTAAGCCTCTGATTGCAAGATACTGGGACTGGTTGATGTGGGATATCTCTCTCAATAATCGCTCTATTCTGTTCATTCCTTCTGAAGCACCTGGCATTGGCCACTATCAGAAGACAGAATACTGGGCTACATGGACCATTGGTCTAACCCAGTATGGCTGTTCTTATGTTCTTAAGACCCACGCAGTGTACTTGGCCTGTGTTCACAGTTGATGTAAACAGTGGCCAGAGGAAGCCATTTGCAGTGCAAGTTTTATTGGGTCTACAATACACAGGGGAACTATGCTACACACTCTTGAACACCATCTACTGGCAATTTAGCTAACTATATATACACAGATGTGGAGCTGTCCTGTAACAGCCCCACCAAGGGCCAGTGCATAAAAGGGTAGGGATAGGGCCTTGTCTTCTTCTTTCCCATCTGTGCCCCTTTTGAGGAGATGTACATCTCTGGGCAAGTGCATGGCAGTGGCAGATCTTGTACTTCCAGAAGCACAGGGAATTGACACTGAGATTTTCCCTGTCCAAGAGGAGGAAAGCTTCTTGTGCTTACCCACCCTGTGCATATATACTGGAGCCAGGGACAATCTGGCCTGTACATGGCACGTTCTGTGGGGTAGGTTACCATGTCTCTTTCTGTCTTTGTAAAGCATCTAGAATACTTTGGATGCAATATAAACGAGTCATAGCTATAATAACAACAATAAAGGGTCCACTTCCTCTCCTGTGCAGATTTTAAAACATTCATGGTAATAAAGATCTTGCATGATACGTTGCTAAAGAGTATAGACTAGATAAAATAGAATAATGTTTCCTATGTGAGATAAACATTTCGGTAAATGCATGGATCTGTCCTCGGGGTACCTTCCATCAAGAAGCCTCAGGTCTATAATGGGATATGATGGCTGAGTGGGTGATCCTTCTTTTTAAGAGCCCAACCAGGCAGCCAATTAGTGATGGTTGATTCTGTAATGTAGACACCTAGCCGGTAGAAATTGGACTCAGTGATCCCCAATTTATATCACATAGGCCATTTAACCGACAATATTGCAACAACTTTCAGTCACTAGCTCAATGAGCTGGATTGAAAGTGAAAGGAAAACTGCTGTGTTTTGCCTGCAGTCTGAACCACACAGAAAGCCATTACTACTATCCTCTTTATTATTATTATTGCTTCATTAGAACTAGAGCTGAGACAACAGCTTGAGGAAATAATTGATTTGACAAACTTATCCTGTATTTTTGTTTGTGGATGATCTGTGAGCACCTTGCAATTAGTTCAAATTTATTTATTCTTTGAAATTAATTTGCAAATAATTCATGGACTGTTGATGTTTCAAGAATATTTTGTTGCGGGGGGGATTATAATTAAAATCTGAGTTGCATTGGTTGGTTTGATTAAATTCCTTGGTCACATGATATTGTTTTAATACAGAAAAGTGAAAAATCAAATATCTGTTGCAAATACTTGCATTTCTGAATTCCAAATTTGCTTACTGTAGGTATTTTCTATTATTTAATCAAAATCCACTCTTTCTGCAAACACGCCTGCCAGAAACATACTTAGGAGCATACTTGAGGAAAACAAATGTAGAGTGAATTAATTTAACATTCAACCAAATCTTCACAGGTCAATACCATTTGCGTAGGTACAGTTACAACCCTCAAAAAGGGTGGAAACCTTGACCATTTAGAGAAAACAAGTTCGTATTAGCACAATAAAGAAGGGCTCGAAATCAAACAAGAGAAAGGTAAACTACTGAGTTAATTAGTAGTTTTGTTTGTGGCGGAGAGAATATTCATATTAAAGTTAAAGTTTCTTTTTTATTACTATGCCCTTCTACAAACTAAAACTTAATTTAATCAGTCAAATGATACTATCCAAATACCATTTATCTTACAACTGTGATTTATGTAGCTTTTTAATTTCTAATAGCTCCCTCTGTAATCTAGTTTTCTGGAAATTTATAGTGCTTTTATCTTAGGCCTATAACCTACCCAAATTTTTTCTCTGATTCCATTCAGACTGGCAAGCAGCACAGTTTGCCTTTGCATTTTCTCTTTTTATGTTCTTTTAGTCCAACTTTTATTAACCGCCTGTCTAGTGTGCTTTTCTTCCACAACAGTCTGGAATTTAAACATCTCCTGGTGCTTTGTAATTTGGCACTGAAGGTGTGCCAAGCTAGACAAAGAGCTTTGAGATGTCTTTGTTGTTGTTTTTCAGTTAAAGGTACTTTTCCTTTCACTCATTTATGTGCTAGTTATCTTAACGCATATGTTACAACTGTCTGAACATTTATAATATGTAGTAGAGATGGTCTGAATAGGAATTAGAAGCATTGGTATCCACCCAAAGAGGTAAGATACCCCAAAAGAGAAATTTTCTTGGGAGTAGATTACTTGTGGTGAATGAATGGTCCCATTATCAGGAGTTGCAAACATTCTGCATACCTGAATTCCCCCTGCAGTTTCAATTGGACAAGGTAAACTTCCTGCCCTATTGTGCTGTGTGGTGTCACTGTGCTTTGCTAAGCAGCTGTTGTGTTCTATCGAGAGCTGGCATCAGTAGTGGGGAAAAGAGTTCCCCTATGTAGTTTGTGTTTGTTAATTGGTAATCAACAGTGGGGATATTTGGGGATGAAATTTTTCATTGTAATGAAAGGCCAGATTCTGATCCCCATGCTCATGATAGCCCTGTTAATCCAGTGGTCCCATTGGTTTAAGCTGAAAAAAGCACCTTCATTAGCAGTCTGCTGGGGCATTGATTTAATACTGAAACACCAAAACCACCTCAGGTTTGGTCAAACTGATTAGTTGATACTGGAACATCAGTCATGGAAGTGAAATGGAGAAAGCTCTCAGAAATGACATGGAAACCTTGTGTTCCCTTGACAGACTCACTGGGCAAGTTAGCTAAGAGTTAGCTCATGAGCAGTGAAGTGAAACAGGCCCTTTCATTATCCTTACATTGATTCTTGTCCTTTCCTTTTGCCAATTCAGGAATTGAACAATGCCCAAGGACTGTCCATTCCCTTTCTTACAGCCCTAAAAATGTTAGGAGGCCAAGAACTGTTTTACAGATAAAAGGTCAAGAATGAGTAAATCTTGATGGGAAGGTCAGACAAATACTCTGGGACAGACCCTTGGTTCCGTTCAGTCTGCTTTGCACTGTTCCAGCAGCATTAAGCAGACTTTAAACTGGTTTAGGTGGCCCATGAAGATTCCTCTGGCATAGGCGTATCCTCCAGTGATGTAGAGCCAGCCTAAACTACCCTTAGTACAGAGCAGTGGTTCTCAAACTTTTGTACTGGTGACCCCTTTCACATAGCAAGCCTCTGTGTGCGACCCTCCCTTATAAATTAAAGACACTTTTTTACATATTTAACACCATTATAAATGCTGGAGGCAAAGCGTGGTTTGGGGTGGAGGCTCACAGCTTGTGACCCCCCATGTAATAACCTCGTGACCTCCTGAGGGGTCCCAGTACCCAGTTTGAGAACCCCTGATATAGAGGGTATGTCATGTGAAAAAGGTATGGGTGAATCATTAGTGTGTTCCAGCTGCCAGAATGGCCCTTTGGGTGCTATGGCCAGCCACACGGAAATTAGAGCAGTCCTGAAGCTACACTAAGTTGTGCTTGGGCCAAACTGCTCCTTGGCCAGCCCCAGGACTGAGGGCGTATAAATTGCAACATTTTTGCTTCCTCTCCAACCCCTTTGTGAGCTGGGTGAGTGGAGCATGGCCAGACCTAAGGATCTAGCCGTATATTTACTGATACAGATATATTTACTAAATACAGAATTAAATGTAATTGTATCTGATTAGTTTGCTAGGAGCCCAGGCATTGCTTGGTGGAAGAGGCCACTGTCTAAGGCTATTACTGTACAGAGAGAAAGGGACAGCAAAAGATAGTGAAATGCAGCTTCAGTGATGGAAGCTGCATTTCACTAGCAGTGTTTTGGCTGAAAGCCCATGGCATATGCCCCAGTTTTACTTCCCTGGAGTCTGGCTGCTCTTGTTTCCCTCTGGCCAGCCTATGGAAATCAACTTTTGTTTTGTTTTGTTTTATTTATCACGACCAGGCTACTTGATTTTAGCTTGACGAACTAATGACAGCAAGTGTTTCAAGGTCAGGAGTGTCCTGTCTGGCTAATCTGAACTCTTATGAGACAGAAAACACAAAGAGATGGAGAAGAATTAGGAAGAAGAAGGTGGGTGGAGATGAAATTCAATACAGTAGGTGGGGTAGCAGGAACCATAGGTTCACATCTTGGTTTTTGCTCAGGACACTGCTGTAGAGATGGTGATGTCATCTCATTCCCCCTTCTGGTCTGTTCTGATCATCTTTCAGGATCAAGAAAAAAGATAGGCCAATGGGGTAATAGTAAATCTCTGTTCCCTGAATGTGGGGGTGATGCTGATTAATACATTCAGAATGCTGCTGCCCAAAACTTTGCCGAGTAAGTTTCCAAATGCTCCTGGGGGATGGGGGAAAGTCCAAAAGGATCAACAACCTTCTCTCTCGGGTATTTATCTGATCCTCATCACTGTAATATGTGTATGTGATGGGTTCTCCCAGGGTGCAACCTGGAACTGGGGTACCGCTGAGCCCTCTGTCCCACCAACCTAGGCTCCCTCGCACACTATGATATTGTGATAAGCTGCAAACTGTGTGACTCAACTATGTGGGGGAGGGATAGCTCAGTGGTTTGAGCATTGGCCTGCTAAACCCCAGGTTGTGAGTTTAATCCTTGAGGGGGCCATTTAGGGATTTGGGGCAAAAATCTGTCTCAGGATTGATCCCTCTTTAAGCAGCAGGTTGAACTAGATGACATTCTGAGGTCTCTTCTACACCTGATATTCTATGATAGAAGCCAGTATACATTTATAACCCAGTCTGCCCCTCTCTCAATGTGCAGAACACATGCACCAGCTTTTGTTCCTGGACTGAGGTTTCCCAAGCACTTCAAGCAAAATACACTATTTTAGGTAAAATATAAAACAGGTTTATTAACTACAGAAAGATAGATTTTAAGTGATTATAAGTGGTAGGCATAAAAGATAAAGATGGTTACCAAAGAAAATAAAAATAAGTGCACAACCTAACTTTCTATAAACTAAACAGGATTTGAATCAAGCAATGTTCTCACCCACAATGGATGTTACAGTGCTTAATGCACAGACTTCCCACCCAAAGCCTGGACCAGTCTCCTCAGATGATCTTCATCTTCTTGGCATCCTGATAGTTTCCAGTGTAGGTGGGAGAGGAGAAATGCTCCCTCATACTGCAACTGTTCCTTATTTTATGCCCTTGGCCCGTGTGCCTGGCAGACACTAGCCCAGACATGTCCTGGTGGGCTTTGCTGAGTCATAGTGAACAAGCAGCCCTCTAGACACAGTGATCGAGCAGTTCCCATTGTGTGGTGCTTACATAGTTGAGTCACACAGCTGATTAATGGGTGGTCAACAGTCACCTGGGCAAGGATCCTTTGCATGCCACTAGCAAACTTACAGCATATTTCAGTAACAATCAATCAGCATAATCTCATAGCTTCATACACACTAATGATATACATATTTGAACAGAACAACAGGTTTCAGCAGATCATGACCTTTCATATGATACCTCACATGGCATGCTTTGCATGAAATATCACAACCATATATGAATGATGACTATGGGTGTTGTAGGGATGTCATTCTGAGGTACAGTGTGTCACACTGAGCACCTCACAACCTATAGCATATGTAGTCTTACAACACTCCTTTGAGGTAGGGAAGTGTCATTATTAAAGCTAAGATTTTGTCATGGTTATTTTTTAGTAAAAGTCATGGACAGGTCATGGGCAATAAACAAAAATTCACAGAAGCCATGATCTGTCTGTGACTTTTGCTGCTCTGGGAGCTGCAGGGTTCTCAATCCCCCATCCATCCACCCACCTACGCCCCTGCAAGTCTGCCCCCAGTTGCTTGAACCCTGAGAAGGCTGTCCCCTGTCTCATAGACTTTAAGGTCAGACAGGACCATTATGATCATCTAGTCTGACCTCCTGCACAATGCAGGCCACAGAATCTCACCCACCCACCCCTGTAACACCCCCTAACCTATGTCTGAGTTATTGAAGTCCTCAAATTGTGGTCACTGGAACCCTGCAGGGAGACCCTGAGGAGGCTGTGACCTCTTGCTGGAAACCTTCAGGGGCCCCACTGGCTGCCAGCTCCAGTCCCACAGACCCAGGGGCTGAAGCAGAAAGTGTCATGGAGGTCTCTGGAAGTCACGGCTTCCATGACATAAATGTAGCCTTAGTCATTATCTCCATTTTACCTACAGGGAACAGGAGGCCAAGTGACTTGTCCAAGGTAATACAGGAATTCTGTGATAGATCAGGGATTTGAACCTGTGTTTTCCAAGTGAGTTGCCCTAACTATAGAACCATCCTCCTGTCTCCATCAAATTGCACAGTCAAAACAAATTTCTGGTCGTTTATATGCTGACACTTCCTCTCAACCCAAGATAGTTCCTGTCTGTTGCTATAACAATTTTGTACCTTGGGGCTCTAGCCCTGTGTGTCTAGAAGATGGAAGTGATTTTGGAAAAGCTACTGCAAAAAAAAAAAGGTCTTACATGTAGTCCTGAAGGCAGAGAGCTTTATGCTGGTTCTAATCGTTTGAGCAGTTCTGTAGAAGAGATGTGAATAATGCTGCTGATGTAAGCAAATATTTGATGTTTGTATATTGTAATAATATTTAGCGCTTACCATTTAAACCTCATTTAAATACAATTAGATATATGTTTTGCCATTGTATTTAGTGCACAGAAATCAATACTGTATTTAGTGCCTACTTCTTTATTGCCGTCTCAGCTGGCTGAGTAGTTCAAATGCTTTTGTTTATTGTATTTATATTATCTGCATGTTCCTGTTCTCCCAACTTAACAGCAACTTGTGTTTCAGAGTATGACCATTTAATCATGCTGTGCCTTGAGGCAAAGTTTCTGTCTCAGTATGTGTTTCATGCCCCAGTTCTGAGCTGCGGCTGAGCTCAGTGTTATGCAGCTTGGAGGGATGGAGATGGGCAAGTTGGTTTATATCACCTTTTCAGCCCCTCAGATTTTGAAGTTGGGCAGAGACTGGTCCAGTTCCCATTGTAAGTAACTGCTCTAATTAAGGCTGCTGGCTAGGGCTCCCTATAAGCTATTGCAACAGCCCAGGCTAGCTGGAGCACAGCGTACTCTGACCACACACTCTCCCTTCGGGTGTGCTCCTACCCTGGGGCTGGGTGGTGGGGCAGTGTAGGGCCATTCAGCCACCTAGGGAAGCTCTCTCTGTTAGGGGAGATTCCCAGGTGGATATTTCCAGAGACTATATGATACCTGTATGCTAACAGCATCATGTAACCCAAAATCAGGTGCTTTGAAAGTTGCTTTGCTTGCTGCTGTTTAATAACAGAGAAATACTTCAATACTTTCATACTGTCAGAGGGAAAAAGTAAAAATAAAAATCCCAGCTTACCAAATATGAGCAACAGGAAATATATGTAACTATTTAACATTTTGTTTTTAGAAGCACAGATATGAAAACAAGAGCTTGCTTTTCATGAAAGTTACACTTTTGCATTTGATAGCCAAACCTATTTATAATGCCCATCTATTTAGGCTACTTCAGTGTAATTGTGACTGTAGATATCTTGCTTCTGCTGTAAATATTTCAAACCAGTTACAAGGAATGTCACTGAGTTGACTCAACAGAGATGTTTTAATAACAAAGAGCTTCTGTAACTCCCCCCCTCCATAAAAAAGGCAAATGAGGCAATTAGCTCAGCTGGCAAGGTGCCTTGGCTCCCACAATCAGTTATGGCATGATTGGTGTCTCTAAAGCAAAGGGTATGCAACAGGATTATAAATAATCAAGAAAGCTTTAACAAAAGTCTTCCTTTCTCAGGTTGGCTTCAACAGATGTATTCTAACGAGGAACGCACAAATACATTTCTTTCCTTTCCTAGAGCTCATGCTGGCGTTGCGTTTTTTTACCCTTTCTTTAAAGAAAAAGGTTTGTAACACAGATGAAGTGAACAACTTGGCAGGCATGAAATTGATCACACTGATTTGAAAACTTGGCCACACATCTGAGTGATGTCACTTTAGACTGGTGGAAACCGAACAGATTATTTTTTTCATTTTAAACAGTCCACTGTATGGAATGTTTAAACAAGCGTCCGTGAAATGTAGTTGTAATACAGGCATTTTAAAATAGTAGGGGCCGGATCCTCAGCTGGTGTAAACTGGTGTAGCTTCTCTTATTTGACCCAAAGGGCAGAGCTGATCCCTCATGGTCTGTGGACCCGTGAAAGTAAGAACCTTTGTGTAATGTCACCAGGAGCAACAGTCCCAGACAGGATCAGACTTGTCAGGTCAGTAGGGTAATAGACTTAAAGGGTTTGATTCTTACATTGGTGTAACTCCATTGATTTCACTAGTGGTTCCCAAGTTTTCCTGGTGTAAACAACAGGAGAGTCAGGCCCAGAATCTAGCAGTGCCATTCCCTGGCCAAGCTTGGAGCACTGGCAGTTCCTGTCAAGATTGGCAGCTGCTACACTGCTAGAGAAGCTTTGGCTTGGCAGTGAACCAGAAAGAGCTGGAATATACCAACTGTGTAACAATTGTAGACTCCATTTTATTTTAATCCTAATCAGTTTAAACATGTTAAACCATCTTTAACATTTGACTAACTATTGTTCAACAACCTTGCTCCAGTTTGAGCCTTCCCCATTTCATCAACTGTTTTCCCTGTGGTTACACTCCCACACTACGGGGCTTCTTCTAACACGGTCAGTTCTGAAGGGGAACAAGAGATCCTGAGGGCATGATAAAAGGGGTTAGAGACTTTAGGCCAGTTCAATGGAGCTACACCAACTGAGGATCTGGCCCTTTAAATCCATATAGTTATACATCACTTAAATATTTATTTTCTTGTATTGCTGTCCTACCCCTACAGACTCCAGCACTTCTGCTTGATGGGGTGCCCTCATTCTACCACCACTCATCTCCAATGCCTTCAAATGCCTAGTCACTGCAGCCTACTCCTGCTCCTTGAAGGATCCTCAAACAGCTAGCAGGCTGCTGATGCAATGGCATAAACCCCACCCTGTTCAGAGGGGTCTGAGCTTTAGTGTGGTTCCAGCTTCCTGATAGACAGGTAAAGCTGGTGGAAATTTCCCAAAATTAAATTTTGATGAGTTTTTAAAGACTTTTCTGCCCAATATTTTCATTATTTTTTTCATATTTTTCAACTTGCTTTATGACCCATGGGAAAAATATAACTTGTGTTTCCCTCCCCGTTGGCAATAGTGCACCGTGTGGCTGGGGCAGCAGCCCAGTGACCCATCTAAAGTTATTTCAACAGGTGAGTGATATAAAAACAGCCACATTAAAGGGGTTAATTATTTATACAGGTGAATTAGGAACTGTTTAGCAAGAATCTGGGTCCCTCTCTTGGGATTCCTAGAACCACATATGGGGGTTCTGAATTTAAGATGAACAACCAAGTTAGCCTTGTTGTTATTTATGCATTGGAGAGAGTGAAAGAAGGAACACATGGTTGGAACCATCTCAATGTAAAATCCTAGTGGAAACAAGGCACTGTGTGGGTCGTACCTCGATGTAGCTACTCAAGGTCTACCCTATACCCCCACCTGGGATTTACCCCAACTAGCTGCATTGAGGTAAAAACTACTGTGCCTTCTTTCCACCAGGATTTTACAAGAGCTAATTCAGTGTAAGAATACATCTTGTTTGCAGTGAAGATATCTGTTCTCTGGGTCTCTCGCTGCATTCTTGTTTCCTGTTTAGACCAGCGGTTTTCAAACGGTGGGTCATGACCCCAAAGTGGGTCATGACCCAGTTTTAATGGGGTCACCAGGCCTGGTATTAGACTTGCTTGGGCCCAAGGGTTTCAGGTGGGCTCAGGCTTTAGTCTCCACTCTGCGGTTGTGTAGTAATTTTTATTCTCAGAAGGGGGTCGCGGTGCAATGAAGTTTGAGAACCCCTGGTTTAAACTATAAACTTTGTGGTTAATGGAAAACTGTGTTAAAATTACATGTTGTCACTTCAAGTTCTCAAGGATTTACCTGGTCCTGGAATCAAATCCGAAAATTCAAAAAAAAAATGTCAGCGAATTGAAAAAGTCGACAAAATGTTCAATTTGGGTTGAACAAAATGGTTGACCCAACATGAAATATTTTGTTTAATTTCAAGGCATGTGTGTACATGGCTGCACTAGGGCTAGTCACGGTCTAGCTCTTCTTCATTTTTATTTCTAAAGAAGCTTCCACCTAGAGGTCTCAAGCACTAATGAATTCAATTGCACAATACCTCTGTGATACATAAGTATTATTCGCCTCCATTTTACGGATGGGGAAACTGAGCCATAAAGAGGTTATCTGTCTTGTCCAACCAAGCCAGTTAGCAGCAGAACAGAGAATAGAAGAAACTTATTGGGTAACACCTTATGCATTATTTAAATACAGGACGAGGAATCATGAGCTCTCTGTTCTATTTCCTCCTCTGTCACTGAGTTGTCTAATGATTCCAATCAAGGGTGAGCCTTTCCCACTCCTTCAGCTTTCAGCTGGTTTCCCTCTGGGTTACATCCCCATATGTCTGTAACATTTTATCACTGGAGCATGTAGAGTGTTACCACAATAAATAAATAAATGCATAAATCACTAGTAGATTTCACACATTTAAAGAAAAAACCCACTTGACTATAACAGCAACCTTCTGAAATTCAACCAGCTGCAGCCAATCACTCTTTGAAACACTTTTTGTAAGACTCATTTCCAGGATTGATTTCTTAGTTGAAACCTGCTTCCTGAGTAAGCTGCTTGATTAAATTACCACATTTCTGATTTCCTAATTCTACAATAGACTTCCGTTGGCCTTTGTGCTGGTCAGGCAAGGTGCTACTTGTCCAAAGAGGGAAGGATGTGGCATGCAAATTACCCAGTACTACAACCAAGGGTGGAGAAAATGTTTCTATGATTCCTTGCATATTCACCACAGAAGGTTCTTGGTATGGTAAAAAATGAATGAAAAAACATACAGCTCAGTCAGAGGGGAGACAACGGTGCATCATGAAAGAAGTAGTTTTGCCAAGGAGCCTGTAGGAGAGAATGTGGGCTTGAAGCACCTGAACTGAAGATCCCATGAGATACTTTGGCACTTTCTGCAGAGATAGTGTACTGTAAAACAAACTGTAATGTGTTGATTTGGGTTAAGCTGACCCAAAGCTAAGTATTATCTTTTGATTTTCCAGATAGAAAATAAAATATTGGCAACATTTTGGGGGAAACTGCATTTTCTGCCAATCATTTACAGGAAAATTCTTGACCAGTGCTAGTGATTTGTTTTTTGGCTTCCTTTCTTCTCTGTGTCTCAGCCTCCTCTGTATATTCCATTTACTTTGCTTTCTTTAGTTTTCATTTCATAGAAATTCATAAGATATA
The DNA here is from genome assembly GCF_020497125.1 of Mauremys mutica. Lineage (NCBI taxonomy): Eukaryota > Metazoa > Chordata > Testudines > Geoemydidae > Mauremys > Mauremys mutica. Next base: position 270,787,206 of record NC_059073.1, read on the forward strand.
AATTAACATTTTATATTCTATATATAGATTTTTATACTGTGCTAATCACTGTAGTATATGAGCACTTTCCATCAGTGCATTAAGTGACATGACTACACATCTGTTTTCTCATCCTCTCCCCAGAGGGAGAAGCATGTGCAGTGGAGTGTCTTGTTTTGACAGTGAGTCTTTTAAAAATATATATAAATATACTTGTGATGATGTCTTCGTGTTACAGAAGGCAAAGTCAAAGAAATGCGTCTTGCACTTGAAGCGGAAAGTGGTCTTCGTTCCTGGGGAAATTCCTTCCACAATCTCAGAGCACCCTTGGAGAAAGTTCTGCCTCCCACACAGATACGCTTTGCTCTTATTATTGAGAGCTCCATTGTGCCAGAGGAACAGTTATTGACCACGGTCTTTGTCCCAGAGCCTTAGATGTTATTCTAAGTACGCTAGGCCCAGATCATGGAGCACTTTGAGGATAAGGACTGAGACCCGGAACTTGCTTTGAAATTCTATGGGAAGTTAATGTAGAGAGTGGAGGACAGTTTTGATATGTTCACAGTTCCTGTGTTGCTGAGGAGATGCAGGGAAGTATTCTTATTAACTGGAGTTTCCTAAGCATGGAAGCCTTCATGCATTGCTGTAATCCAGCCAAGAGGGGATTAAGTCATGACTAACTGAGGCCACCTCTGTGTCCGCCAGAATGGGATACAGTTTCCTAGCCAAGTGGAAGTGGTAGTAAGCATAACTTGTGGATACTGCAATGTGAGAGCTTAGCATCAGGGAAGAATCCAAGAGTACTCCTGGACTACAGACTGATTAGATCAGTTGCGGTTGTGTATTTTCAACCACTAGAGACTGCACTGTAGCTGCAAGCTCTTCAGAATACTTCCCTCTGCTCACCAGTGGCAAGTCTGTCATACTTGGGTTTGGCTTCAGCGTACAATTCTTCATCCAAGAGCTGATCTTATCCAAGAACTGGTCCATCGTGGTGGTAATAGTGTGGTCATATGTGGTGAAGGATAGGTAAAGGCGCATAGCATCTGCATATTGCTGGCACGTTCATCCATGTTGACTGACCAGTTCACCTAGAGGTTGCACATAGACATTGAAAAAGACTGGAGTGAGAATTGATCCTTGTGGAACTCCACATTAAACCATTAACCTACTTTACAAAGTGGCAACACTCTTAGGCTCTTGAGATTTTGTTCTTTTTCTCCTTTAAAAATAACCAACATTTTGGACCAAATTGTATCTTTAAATGTTTCCACATAAAGATTTTTCTTTTCATTGTTAAGTATGGCATTTAAAGCCGGATCCAGAGCCCTCTGACTTTTCCACCGACTTCAATGGGACAGACTTTGGATCAGATACACGATATTGTGAAATTTCTCTGTTTATGAAGTTTGTATAGATGTTTGTGGTAGCATTTTTAATAAAATAAAACAGATGACTAGTAACTAAATTTCTCACTTTTCATAAATTAGTCACGTGACCAGTCTGTAACAGAATTACCAGTATTTCCATATTAATACTGCACACAGTAACATCTCTTTGTAAACCTTGTCCAGCAAACAGAAATGAAATATGTACTGTTGTGAAATTGTTTTTTTATATATTTACAATGTTTGAGTGAGGCTGCAGAAACAGAGGAAGAAATAATTGAAACATACAGAACAGTTTGTTCCAGATACGTCCCTCTCAACCCTTCATGATTGTGCAAGTAACCACAAAATATTTGCTGCAATTGCTGCTTCTTATGGACAATGTTATTGTTTTATTCAACTGTCATTTCCTTGCACAGGTCAGATTCAGTAATGCAGTGGCCATACATTAAAACAGTGATGCCTCCATGCCATAATAAGTGCATACCCCTGCCAGGTGGGATTTTTTAAAAGCACTCAGCATTGGCCTAATTCTGCTCCCATTCATGTCAGTGGGTAAAGCTCCCATTGACTCTGCTCTCATGTTTATAAACACAAGTTAGGACCCTATTGAGTTAAAGATAGTCATATTAAACCGGGGGGAGACCATGATCAGCAAATACATCTGTAAGCAAGACTGTTAGAGCTGATTGAAAAATGCCAATTATTTTTGTGGCAAATTTAGAAAAAAAAGAGGTGTTTTAATTTCTTAAAGAAATGTTGGTTTTAGGGGAAAGTGTTTTTCTAACTGATTTTTTATCAAAACTCAAGACATTTTACTAAAAAAAATATGTTGGTTAAAAAGCAAAAATATTTTGCCTAAGTAATTTCATCCAGCTCTGAGTTGCTAAGTGGCATAGAAGCATGCTAATTAAACCAGTTTATAATTGTAGGCAGGGGGCTGGACTTGATGACCTTTCAAGGTCCCTTCCAGCGCTATGAGATAGGTATAGGTATAATATATTTTCAAACATCACTCATTTTCCCAGTGTTGAAAAACCCTGTACTTGGTTCCCACATTGCCTGGTTGTCCCCTCACATGGAAATTACTTATAACTTGTTGGGAGGGAATTGGGTCACCAGTATCACCAATGATACTACTATGGATTTGTCTTGATGCCCCTATGCTACAACACAGCTTCAAGCGTGTTAGTTTGCATCTTAAAGAGCATCAAGAGGGCTTTTCTGTCTCGTTATGCTAACTTTATTGAGCTAATATGACTGAAACTTTTTGCCCATCCAAACAGAGCTTTAGAGATATCAGAGGGGAGAAGAGTAAAAGGGGACAAAATAAAGACATACAAAACAATGAACAGTCTAGAGTAGATCAGGAACTTCTGCTCACCATTTTTTCAGACTTCAAGAAGGGAACTTTCAATGACATTGAAAGCTGGCAAATTTAAAATAGGTTAAAGGAAATACTTTTTCACGCAACTCACAACTTGCCTGTTGAACTCATTGCCACAAGTTATCATCGCTACCAAGAAATTAGCAGATTCTTAAAAGGATTGGACACTTCTGTGGATAACAAAAATATCCAAAGTCATACTAAGAATGATTTTGAAAGGTCCAAATTTTGGAAAGGAGATAAATCCTTATAATTCAAGGAATAAACCAACCTTCAACTAATGAGGGTTAGGATGAAACTTGCCTGTGGACAGTTTATTCCATATCTGCCTCATGCAGGGTTTCTTGTACCGTCTTCTTGAGTATCTGCTACTGGCCATTGTCAGATAAAGTTTATTGGACTGGATAGAAAACTGGTTTGATCCAGTATGGAGTTTCCTGTGTTCCTTCCTTTTCTCAATAAGACGGCTGCTAAAAGTAGCCTAGAAATACCAAGTGGACTAGAAATGCCAAGTGTCATTAAAGACTAAAGTTTTATTTTGAGATACATTATAAAATGGATTCGTAGGAAGTTGCTACTTCTGTGATTCTGGCCTGTCTTGCTGACATTGGGAGAGGTTTTTTTACTAAATAACTTTGTCATGAACATCACTCAATTAAATGTTAGCTGTCTGCCATTTTGGGTAAGATGCCAAGTGTATCCCAGCTAGAGTAATTATAAGATCCAATACCATTATGTTCCCTTTGCTTTTCAGCAGGTATGGTAAGTTATATATGATGCCACACACACTGAATACCAAACCGGCACTAGTGCGTGAAACTACATGTGCAAAGGAATACATTTTTATAACCTCATAAAACCCTGGGGAATATGTCAAGCATTAAGTTGATGCTGCTCTGCTGAACAAGGTGACCAACTGGAGAGAAACTCCACTAAAAACAAAAAAATGACAACTCGTACCATACAGGATTTCTTGACAAAAAGAATGCAGGTGATTTTATTTATTTTTCACCAATGTGTGTCAGTCAGTTAAGATTATCCCAGCTGGCTCCCAGCTCTTGGAAGAATTTCAAGTGCATTTGAACATAGGGCTTGCTGGTGGAAGCTGGCATAATCCAAGGCACAGGGAAAACCCACCACAGGTTTTAGGGAAACAATGGTTCCATGGTTAGGATGTTACCCTGAGACTCAAGAGATGTGGTTTCAATTCCCTGCTCTGCTGCAGATTTCCTGTATGACCTTGGGCAAGTCACCTAATCTCTCTGTGCCTCCATTTCCCATCTGTAAAGCTGGGATAATAGTACTTCCCTACTTCATAGAAGTCTTAGGATAAATGCAATAGATTATGAGGTGCTCAGATACTATGGTAACAGGGACCACCTGAGTACCCAAGATAGATAGGGGCAGTTTAACAGAGGGAAGAAGGCACTGGCAACCCTTGTTCAGTTGGAGGCCTGCAGCCAGAGCAGCCCCAGGTGATGGCCAGTATGGCCAGAGTGATTCAGCAGATCCCCTAAGGCAGCTGCCACTGACCAGGCTCCTATGAAAAGCCTGCCACAATTTAAAATGACTCCTCTTTCCATAGAGCCCAAGAGAGGGTCAGAGTTGAAACACACATCACCTACCTTCCCCTAGGAGTGAATTCTCTTCAACTGGAGTACATTGCCTCCAGAGGGTCAAGGTGATGTGAACTGACCCAGCTGAGGCAAGGTGAGCAAATAGTGTGTTTTGTTGAGCTTTTGGTCAAAGAGGTTGTGAACACTTGGCAATGCAAAAAAGTAAAAAAATACAGGGCCAGCTCTAAATTGGCCTCCTTTAAAATCTATGGAGGGTATAAATTGGCCTCCTCTGAAATCTATGGAATTACGTTTAGTTCATCCAGATGAGATTCTAGTCCAGAAGCTTGATTCAAAATCTGAAAAACTTGGCTTCAAAGAGAATATGAAACATGGACGTAGGCTAATATCAGACAATAGTGTCTCTCGTGAATGAAGAGAGAACCCTGAGGTGACAGTATTTTCCAGTGGGATCAGATGAGCAACCAGCCAATCTATCATTACAGAATTTCTAAATCTTTCTTTATATTTTACCTGAATTCTCTACCTCTATAGTACAATTCTAATGCAATTCCTCTAATTCTCTTACTGAGTTACCCACCTTCTGTGACCAGCAAAGCTTTTCACTTAATCAGATAATGACAGAAGATAGTCTTCAAGCTGACATTTGAAGCCAAGTTTTAATAAACAGTAAACCAATAATGCTTAATTGGCCAATTCAATAGGGATGGTTCTGTAGAGGGAATGCCATCTACTAGTTAGAGCAGAGGACTAGAAATCAAGACTCTTGGATTCTTCTCCTGGGTCTGCCATTCACTCATTTGGCAGCCCTGGGCAATTCATTCAATTAATCTGTGCCTCGGTTTACCCTTCTGCAAACCTTTTTTTTATCAGTCTGCTATCTACAGAAATGCAGGATTTTAATGTTGCCTCTCAGCTATATTGATGGCTTGGCATTGTCCTAAACAATATATTACCTGTTTCTATAGGGAAATTCATGTTGTATTGTGGTGTTTTGAGGAGTTATGTGTCAAATCTAAATTTATTGGGATCTCTAGATTTCCCCCCCCTATACTATATTAGGATTTTCAGTAGGAGTCAGAAAAAAATTGAGGGCACTTGTCTCAAGAACTCTTCCACTTATAGTGTGGTCTTTACCAGGGGCGGCTCCAGGCCCCAGCATGCCAAGCGCGTGCTTGGGGCGGCATGCCGCGGGGGGCGCTCTGCTGGTCGCTGGGACGGCGGCAGGTGGCTCAGGTGGACCTCCCACAGATGTGCCTGTGGAGGGTCCGCTGGTCCCGCGGCTCCAGTGGACCCTCCACAGGCACGCCTGCGGGTGGTCTACCGGCGCCACCTGCCGCCCTCCTGGCGACCGGTAGAGCGCCCCCTGCGGCATGCCACCGTGCTTGGGGCGGCGAAATGTCTAGAGCCGCCCCTGGTCTTTACTGGTGGTTGCTTGGCTCTGTGCCCTCTGTCACTGGTATGTGCCAGTTTAAATTCCCACTTTCAGTAACTTTCTTGCCTTCCTGGACTTCCTTTAGTCCTAGGCTTTGTATACCCTGACTGCAGCCCTCATGACCATTATAGACCATTGCTGAGCACCCAATGAAGTAATCGGAATAAAATGTTCAAGTTACTGGGCTAGTCCAAGGTGAATCTATTGTGTAACTGCAATGACTGGGTTGTTGATGGACAGCTGTATCCTCCAGTTACAGTCTATCCAAACTCTCTCTTTCAGATCAAATCCAAATATATCATCTTCCATCAAAGCTGTATACAACCCTCTCTCTGTGTTCTTTTAGTATCTTGTTTCCCACCTATTTCCCTCTTGGGCTCTGTGCCCCACCAATGACATTTTCCTTAATGTCTCTTTAATTCTGTCTCCTGCAAAAACCTCCAAGCCTTTGCTGATGCTGCTCCCATCACATGGAGTATCCCCCTTCATTTCAGTTGCCACACAATTGTCCTTCCTTCTCCTCCATCAAATCCATGTTGAAAACCCAGCTCTTTATACAATTTCTCTAACATACCAACTCAATCCGAAAACTAGCCACCTTCAAGAGGCCAAAGGTGTGGTTAAAGGAATTGATATTGTATGGGAGATTTGGGGACAGCAGACTATTTCCTTTTGTCCTGTTTTACATGGATGGTACCCCACAGAACTGTCCAAGCTTCCCAGAACCCAGCAGAGCCCACAATAACATTGATGGGAAGGATGCCACTAAGATACCCTACTTGCTTATCAGGCCAAATTTTGCCTCCCTTTATTCATTTTGAGTAGTACTTAATTTCTTGACTAGGGCTATTGAACTCAGGTGAGTAAGGGCAAATCTACACTACTGACCTAAGTTAAGTTGACATACAGCCTACAGTGGTTCAAGGCCACACTATTCCCCCTCTGTCAGTGGTGCGTGTCCTCACCAGGAGTACTTCCACCCACTTAACTGTGTGCAGAATTGTGGAGAACTGACAGCTGAAATCTTTGTAACAGGAAAGATACAATTCCAGTCCAGCAAAATACACACAGTCCCCCCAGAATTGATTGATTTCACACCTAGACTGGATTCCTTTTTCCAGGTGTGAATTATGTGTCATGATTTAGCCACAATATCATCTCATACTGCAGCTTGTGAGCACTTGCACAAGTGGTATTTTCTTCTCAAAAGCTGGACAGTAATCTTCTTTTAATGTAGCATAAAGTGTTCCATGATCCTCTTATACTGGCTGAAATTCATCCATTCCCCGATGGTGTTATGTTTTGTCTCAGTTCCTACACAGAGGTATTTCACTAGCTTATCTCTTTTCATTACCATTTCAGGGAAGAAAGTGTTCCATTGCCAGTTGATAAAAAAAAGGTGAATAACAGTAACTATTTTATTAAAGAATCTGGCTTTAAAAATATGGATGTAGCTGGGGTCACTCATCTTCCTATAGCTTCTGCTTATGTGAAAAAAAACCCCTCTCTTTTTATAACTGCTTGTCAGCTGAATAATAGAATGGGGGGAGCCAACTTGAAAGACATGGGTGATTGGTGCGACTGAAAAGAGCTTTACAATCAGAATTCTGGCAGAGCACAAAAAAGAAATTGTTTGGCCATGAAGAACGGAGCCTACTTTAGAATTCCCTTTTCTCAGCCAGATAGCATGCATCACTGTTCATGCATTCTCTTGACATTGAATAGAGGACTTCGGAACTACCACCCAAAATTATCCTGTACTGTTTGGCTCTATTTATGATATTTGTTTGGGGTGGGGGGTGAGGGAAGAGTAAAAGCTCTAATACTACTGACTATAATGGCATGTGGTTAAATCCCTGTCCATTTATACACTGAATCTGTTACGCTTTTCTTTTCTTTAACATTACAGCATACCTTTTACTTAATTAGTTCTTTTTATATATATTTTTAGGGAAAAAAAAGCCAGTTTTCCTATTCTGTCCCCTCCTACACTGTATTGCTCCACTTTTATTTATTTATTTATTTAGCAAAGGAAAGAGTGAGTGTGAGTGAGGGGGAAAAAAAGGGAGCCTTTTGCAGGTGTGTTTTGGATTACAGTGATAGAACAATAGGGTAGCCTTCAATTAACTGCATACCCATTCATGGACACTGTTTGTTCCCTGGTCTCCAATGTTATTTAATATTTGAAAACCTTGCCTATTACACAATGTACTTGGTAATGAGAATAGGCTTTCAATTCCAACTGAACTCCTCTGTACTCACAATTGACATCCCAATTTTTAATTCTTTTTTTAATAGTGAGCTTTACCACATCTCCTAGCACAAAGGAATCACAAAGTGCATATTGTTAACTATTTCACAGCCATGAGATGAGTTTCACTGCATGGGGGATCTTGTTAATGGCATGTGCTCAATTTCTTCTAGCATATAAATCTGAAATGCTAAATACTTATATTTCCATAAATCTCGCAGCTTTAAAATGACCCCGTCAAAGTAGCTTTCATCATTTTTTAAAATTACCGTATATGTAACCCTTCTGCCAGGTAGACTTGGCAGAAACAAGGGCCGGGTTCAATATCTAGGGAGTTCCTCTTAACAATACAACACAGAACGAGCTCAAGCCCCTACCCAGTAATCTGGGAAAATTAAACATCATCCCTGGGAACCTTTAAGAGGCAATACATCCCCTCTTGCAGGCACTGAGAGTGTGTATAGCAAAGAAAACTTTTAATAAAAAAAGGGAAAGGAACCTGGCATTAATTTGGGAAGAAACCACAACCATGATTCAAAAGCATGTGACCACGAGCAAAACACCCACCGCAGAGTATGTCGGGCAGTTTTCTTTGCCTCAGATTCTCACCTCATGATGTGAAAGTCTGACAAACAAATGTTCCTTTAACACCCCACTCTCCTCTCCCTCCACCACACCCCACTCACAGTTGCTGTCCTGGGTCAGCAAAGACACAGAGTTCAGAGGTGTGTGTTCACGTGAGTTCACCGTCAACCCTGGGATTGGGGGAAAGGCATCAAGCAATGCCTCAGCCACTGCTGCCTCCCTGTTCACTCCGCGTCGCTGCCTGCTGCCACCGTGGGGCTGGCAGAGCCAGCCTTAGGAGTAGGCCACCCGAGCTACTGCCCAGGGCACCGTAGTCAGGGGAGCACCGTGTGGCAGTGCAGAGGTGCGCGCCGCCAGTGTAGTGTCAGAAACGGCTCTTGGCTGGCAGGGCAGCGTTGCATGGGAGGATGCCCAGATTTCTTCCTACTTCCTCCCAGTGGAGGATAATGGGGGGTAAGCAGTGATGCACAGATACTGCTCCCCCCACAATGTTTCTCCACACCCCCATCGGGGCTATGAGGGGGGAGAGAAGAGCAATGCCAGGGCTCCTGCATTCCAGGTCACTTTCCCCACCTGGACTGTGCTGTGAGGTGAGCATCAGGAGCTGCTGCTCTCTTGCCCTCCCCTTACAACGCCCAGGTGGGAAAGTGACCTGGATGCAGGGACCCCGGATGTTGCTCCCTGCTCCCTCCCTCAGAGTCCCTGAGGAGCATGTGGAGGAGCAGTGTTCTGGGGACGGAGGGAAGCAAGCAGCAATGCCAGCCGCTCCATGCATTCAGGTCAGTTTCCCCATGTGGATGCAGGAGGGGGTGCAGGGGTTAGGGGTGAAGGAGGGAATGCAGGGATTAGGGAGTATAGGGATTAGGGTGTGCAGGAGGGGTAAGAGGGCAGGGATTAGGGGGCAAAAGGGACACAGGGCAGTTGTTAGGGGGTCAGGAGGAGAATGCAGTGTTAGCAGGCAAAAGGGGCACAGTGCAGGGGTTAGGGGTGAAGAGGGGTGGGGAACCTAGGGAGCCCACAGAGGCAATGGAAGGACACCCACAGGAGCCAGGGGCAATGGGGTGGGGCACCGTGCCCATTGGGGCCAGTAGCGCCAAAATACAAGATTGCCCAGGGAGCCATTTTCCCTAAGGTGACCCCTGGGTGCCATCATTCACTCCACCGCTGTGCCATTGACTGCTGCATTGTCATTCACTCACTGCTGCATCACTGGCTGCTGCATCATCATTCATTCCGTCGCTACCTCACTGTTCACTCCGTCATCATTCACTCTGCTGCCATTGACTGGGACGCACTGTGGCTGTCTCTGCTTCCACCAACCTCTCAACTGCCACATCTTGAGGTCCCACCACTTCCCACTGCTCTCAGGGGTGTCAGCAGCTAGTGGGGAAACCTCACTGCTAATGCAGGCGGGTCAGTCTCTTTTACTGAAAGCGCTATTCCACCACAAGTCCCAGGCTTAACACTCTGCCCTGGTTTTCGGTGACTTCAGCTCTAGTGATCACCTAACAAGACAAAAGACTCGATTGAGTCTAATACGTTATGTTTTTAAACGGTGGAGAGGGGAAGAGTCAAATGGCACCTAGGACTTTTAGGCAGCGCCCGCACCACCAGGTAGGAAACCCATCCTCACTCTCTCTCCCCTTTCACTGGGATTTGGCATCCCTACCCCCTGCTTAGCAAGTGCAGTTCAGCTGAGGGTGATCCCCTCGATCAAGGCATGCTAAACACAGTTCTGCTGCCCTTTACTCATACTACAAGGATAACAACGTCAATACTTTAGCATTCAATACTAAAGTGATTTGTAACCCAGCACCAGCCAAAAATGATCACTTTGGCAATACAGCTTTGTCTGCTGAATATCTAGGCAGAGTAGGTGTGTTCATATAAATGTGGTCCTGAAGTCCTTCTCTTCTGCCCTACCCCCATCCCCACCCCAGCTCATCACTAGGTGCCAGGGGAGAACTCATTCACATCCTGCTTACATATACATTTTTAAATTGCTGCTGTATATGAAAACCTTTGCTTGGTGAACAGTGAAAATTCTTTTCTTCCTGAAGAAATTTGAAGGCACAGAGCTGCTCGCTAGGGAACATGCTATCACTAACTTTTATCTTTAAAAAACAAACTAGGGTAATCAGCATTTGAACAGCTTTTTAACCCTAAAGTTGGCCTGGGAGGTTTCCTTTGGAATAGTTTTGAGCAGCTTCAGGACTAGGGCTGGTGAAAAATTTTCAGGCAAAACTGTTTTTAGATGGAAAATTTGGGTTTTGATGCAATGACATTTTTTGTGAAAATTTTCATCTGAAAACTTAAGGTTTTTGGTTTTTTGACCAACCATTGACATTTTCTAGGGGTGGGAGGAGAATACATTTTCCAGCCAGCTCTACTCAAGAGTGCTGTAAAGTACACCCTGCTGACTATGGCCCTGAGGGGGCTCTCTTCCAGCTGAGGATTGCTGTAGTTCATTCTCCCTGACCCTCAAGAATAGCTCTGGCCTACAGGAACTGGGAGACAGGTGCACCAATATCAGAACTGTGCTAAAGACATACCATGGGCAGTCCCAGGCTTTAGCATAATTTGTGGCACTGAGTATCCCATTAAGGCAAAGTATAAAACAGAGACATGATTTAAGCTTTGGAATGAGACAATTTTGCTGTTACTGGACAACAAGGATGGGCAGTGACACTCACTTGGCTGCTAGAGCTCTAACAGGCACGCTTCCAAAACTGGCTACTGATTGGGAGGGCCTCTGTTTTGGGGTGCTTGCCTTGAGACACCTTTGGGCGTGATTTTCAGAAGTGCAGTTTCCTTTAAGTTCAGTTGGAGTTCTGGTGCTCAGCACCATGCAAGGCACTGCATTTAGCAGTATGGAGTGGAAATCCAACGAAGTGGGTATTCACCCACGAAAGCTCATGCTGCAAAACGTCTGTTAGTCTATAAGGTGCCACAGGATTCTTTGCTGCTTTTACAGATCCAGACTAACACGGCTACCCCTCTGATATTTAAAACCTGAATGCTTCCTACTGTGCTGTGTGCTGTCACGGGGCTGCCAGCACTTTTCCAAGCATGTTTCTTAATGCAATAGTCTTGTAAGGAAATTTTCCAGTAATGAAAGTGGAGAAACAGGTAGATACAGTAAAAATTGAAAATCCAAAGGCAAGTCTAATCTTCATTCAGACTTGTCTAACTCACCATGAAAGTGACCTTTGCTCTGATCTGGAGAACAATTTCGCTTATCTATAAATGGTATTTCTCTGATGGACAAGGGCAGTATTTTACTTTATAAGTTTTCACTTAACAATAGTGATTCTGTGCCGGAGCTCAGAGAGGATTTCAAGCTTCCCCCCGCAATGCTTTAAATCCACTTCCTCCCATGTAAATTTCTGCAGAATTTAAACTTTCCTTTGATATATGCAGAACTCCAGTTCTTCTGGCTGTGAAGGTAACGTTCAAAGTGTGATCAGTTGCAGTGCTCTCTTACCAACCCTACATACAGACAGAAGAAACAGCACCAAGGGAATTGTGACCTGTCCAGTTCATCTCAATGGAGTGCTCACTCTGAAGCCTGTGTGACCATTTACATGTCTACATGCATCCGACGAAGTGGGTATTCACCCATGAAAGCTCATGCTCCAATACGTCTGTTAGTCTATAAGGCGCCACAGGAGTCTTTGCTGCATTTATATGTCAAAGCTCTTAACTATTTTAGATAATGTGCTTATCCTTCGTAGTTGGATGCAGTGTGTGTGTCAGTGGGGTGGAGTGGGGCTGGATGCTGTAGTGGAGTTGGCCTCTCCCCCAATCCTATACGTTTAAATGAAGTGTACTGCTATAAGTGACTAAACCCTGCATTGCTGTCCTGTCTTTCCTTCTTTCTGTGACTAGGCCTACCCTTCAACTGAGTTTCCCTCCCAGCGGGGGGAGGAGGGGAGAAATGAGCCACCATTAGGCTTCTCCATCCTTTGATCAAAAAAGAAGAAAAAAGTTTTTCTTGAGCATGTTTTACCATCTGGCCACTCCTGCAGCTGATGAGCTCTTGTTCTCCATGTCCTGAGCTAAATAAATGGAACATTTAGAATTACCAAATACATCCAGTTAGGGTGTGATCACAAGACTGGACAAGGCCTGAGATTTACTTAGACTGATTCGGAGCAGGGAACCCTTTTTTGTTCTGTGTTTGTAGAATGCCTAATACAATGTAGTTCTGGCCCATGGCTGGGGCACCTAGGTGCTCTTGCAGTACCAATAATAAATAATATGAATAACAAAGAAGGGTGTTCATTTTCTCTGAACTGGTTCGTCCATCTCTATTCCAGGCACATAAATATTTTAGATTTTATAATTTTATTTCTATGTCTTGATCATCACTTCAGATGCCCTGGACTGGCATTGTCCTCTTTCTCCCTATCTTTAGGAGGGGGCTGAACATAAACTCAAAATAATTAGACATTAAAAATATGGAAGGAAAACAGTTTCTCCTCATTATTTGAATTCCCCATGAAAAGCGCTTTTTAGTTCTGTTTGTTGTTAATATACGTGTGGGTTGTTAACTCTGAGTGAATTAATGTTGATTATAGCCTGAACTGATTAAGAAATCTTGACCCAGAGTACAACTTTATCTGTCATTCATCTGAATTACTTCCACTTGTGTCAGCACTATTTAAAAGGAATCAATGAAGATTTCTGAAGAAAAAGCTTTGTCATCTACCTTCAAATGGACTAAATTAATTAAACTGCTGGAGCCAACTCTATGACACTTCTCATATATTATTACTTTGCATGGATTTGCTCCTGACATTGATTGAGAAGGGGAGATGAGCCTTTCAAACAGGATGCAATGGAGATCTGGTTTTTATTTAATTGTTTATGTATTTATACAGATTAATCTCAGTGGGATGAACAGTAGAAATGTTCTCATTGAGCCTACAAAAATCTGATCAGCCTCCAAATGTGAGGCTAGAGAAGGTTTTTAGCGACCTTACACAGAAGGTCTATGCTCTAGTTCCCAGAATTACAACCTCCAGAAGTCATCTCTTGTATGAAGGGTGTTAACAACATTCTCTGAAATCTAATTCACTCTGGCTGGAACTGACTTCAACAGAGTCTCCCCTTCTTCTCTCTCTGGACTATAAATGGCATAACATACTGGGAGGGATTGGGGCTGTGTAAGGATCACAGTTGTTGAGATGGAGAACAGCAAGTAGATCATCAAGTCCATCCCTCTGCAAGGTAAGAATATGATTTCCCATCAAAGGGTGTTTCACATATTACACATAACCACAATTGATTCACGCTGAGGTGATTAAGGTTAAACGCAAATAGAAGGATAGGAAGAAATCTGCCACCCCTATTAACACTGGACTAGATTGCACCTTACAGGTACAGCTCATACTAGGGGGCACCATCAAGCTGCACCATCCCTGAGGGACCAGTGGCGGATGTTCTGCCTCAAAGATACAGGATGTTTCCTGGAGCTCTCAGGCACACACACACTGTTCATCTCCTACAACACTTTACTGGAGTACAGTTTACTCCACCTTTCACAGCCAACCAGCTCCACTGACAGATCAGAAGGGGAACTGGAGCCATGATCCTGCCCCATCTTTGCCACTCCCAACCCTCTCTGAGCCGTTGTGTACCCCTAGGAGAGTGGGGACCAAACAGTCCCCATGCTTCTGAGAATGCTGGAGTCCAACCCATCTAGGCCCTTATACAGGCTCCACAGAGGCTGGAGAGGCTGCCCCCACAGCATTTTCACATAAGAGACACACTGAGCAGCAACTACTTTCACAAGCAGACTCATTGTCCTTTAAATAAGGCTTGCAAAATCAGGGCCTTCAAGATCTGCTACCAGGCTGTAGGACCAGGCAAAGATAAGCAAATCAGCAGTCTTGAAAAGCTGATTTACTTATCTCCCAAATGGGAGAATTCAGGCCTGATTTTTAGTTGTAGGAAAGCTTTGGCATTGTAAAGGCATCACAGCAACATAAAGGGGACTTGGTATAACTGAGAATCAGAATCAGAGCACATTCAATTTTGCCAGTGTTAATTTCCTTTAATATTTTTTCCTTAAAGTTTGGAAAAAATATTCTTAGTGCTGGAACATCTCGCCCAAGATAACAGAGAAGAAGAAAATAAGCAAGGGAAGAATAACGTAAATGTCCACTTTAATCATTTCTGTATCTTTACTATAGATAGGTTTGTAAAGTTAATTGCAAAAATGATTAAGACAAATGATATAAGTCACCACTTAAATAGTTTTTAGAATAGAAGAAATGTTGATAACAGGAACAGACTTGGTCTAGGCTAACCTATTTTACCAGTAGTAGATTTATTGACTGAAAGGTAAATGAGGGAAGGGAAGGAGCAAAAGCAGAATAGCTGGTAGAAAGTTGCAGGCAGAGTGACAGAGGTTATATGAAATCACCAGAGAATTGTGAGTCAAGGTCTCCCATTTAAAAAAACAAAAGAAAACTCTTCATTAACAGTGAATAACTTGCACCTAGAAGGAATTTTTAGCAATTCTTCAATATATGATGAACTTTGTTATGAATTATCAAAAAGTCCACTCCAGAATGCAGTATTTTAATGAACCAATAAAAAGAATGGTATTATTTCTCTATGTACTGGGAACCACATGCCCTGAGACTTAACTTTTCTCATGAGAATCTTTAGTGCACATATGTTTTGCCTTGTTAGTTTCCTTCCTTGGCTGAGTAGTATGAAGACAATCAGCCTAGATGTTTTCCTCATGCATGCATATAATGAGTTTGGGGGTTTAGAATTGGTACCATTGTGCCTGGTGACTCAACAGTTGGGGTAAGGAACTTGTAATGTAGCTAGCCATCCTACCTAAAGAACATAAGAACGGCCATACTGGGCCAAACCAAAGGTCCATCTAGCCTAGTATCCTGTCTACCGACAGTTGCCAATGCCAGGTGCCCCAGAGGGAATGAACAGAACAGGTAATCATCAAGCGATCCATCCCGTTGCCCATTCCCAGCTTCTAGCAAATAGAGGCTAGGGACACCATCCCTTCACAGGTATGTTGTCCTGGTGTGCAGGGTCTTTTAGCTGGACAGCTTCTCCTAGAAGGGGATGTCCTCTCAGAGCTGTCCCTGGCCATAAAGCTTTGTTGACTACCAGTAAGAATCAATACAGTCTTCCCAACAATATTTTTCTCTTCCCCACTGTGTTCCTTGCCATGTTTTACCATTTTCTAATACTATAATCAATTGTAAACAGAAACTATCTTTAAAACTGCTTTCAGTAAAATTGTACTTATGGGATGTTTTAGGGGGATGTTGCTCTCTAAGACTGTTATTAGACCTGTACACTTGCTTTCTAGTAACAAGAAAGAAATGCATAACATACTCCTGGGAGAATTCTGTGCCACTGCACATGCACAAAATTTATGTCCCCCGCAGATTTCTTTGCTCCCCCACTGAAAAATGACTTTCTGCGACCCTCCCCAGCAGTATGTTTTGGGTGCCCAGGGCAGCCGAGAGAGAGGTAAATCACTGTGGGGCAGGGGGCTGGACTGGGGAAGACCCAGCGAGTGGCTTCTACTCTGCACCAGGCTCAGCTGCTAGTCCCAGCTGGGTTGAGGAGGATGGGACTTCCTCTTCCCCTGCATGGCATCTGGGGCCATGTCAGATCCAACCCAATATTTCTCCTCTAGCTGTAAGAAGTTCTGCAAACTCCCTCCCACTCTTCCTGTACCCCATTGCTCCTCAGCTGCAGGGAGAGGGATCATTGTAGGGGGAGCTCCTTCCCCATCCACCCAATGCCCGTGCATCCAGACCCTATCATACCCAGACCCTCCTGCTGAGCCTCACCCCCACACACACTCAGAACCCCACCAACGAGCCCCACTCCCCCTGCACCTGGACCACACAATGAGACACACGCACCCAGATCCCCACCCTACCAAGCCCCAACCAGCTGCACCTAGATCCCCACTCCACTGAGCTCCACTCCCCCAGCATCTGGATACCCCCCACTGAGCTCCCCACACCCAGACCCCCCAATGAGCTCTATCTCCCCCCATATCCAGACCCTCCCCCCGCTGAGCCCTAACCACCTTCACCTGGAACCCCTCTTCAGAATCCCATTACCGTTGCACCCATAACCCCTCAACAAGCCCCTGTGCATCCAGATACCCTCTGCACCTCAATCCTGCACTGAGCCGCCTGCATCCAGATTGTCCCACACAGAACCCTCTCAACCCACACCTGGATCGCCCCACACTAAGCCTCTCCACACTTGGCTCCTGCCTTTCTGAGCCTGCCTGTCCACATCTAGTGCACCTGGCACGGAGGGGCAGGGCCCTGGGGTGTTTCTAGGGCAGGCCTGGTCCTTGCACTGTGTCAGGGTTGGGTGCAGCCTCACCGCTGAGTCCGTGTCCCAGGGGGGAGCTGCACAGTGATCTCCCACCTCTGTGCGGCCAGTGGCCTGTGCTCCCCAGTGCCATGCTGGAGCCTCCACATTTATTTGGCAAATAAAATTTGCAAAATTTTAAAATATTATGTGCAGAATTTTTAATTTTTTGGCACCAAATGCTCTCAGGAGTAATAACAGTGTAAATAAAAGGATTTTGTTGTTCGTTTTTTTGTTGTTGTTGTTGTTCAGTTGTTACTCATAACATGGGTGAAATTCACCCCGGTGAACTCTGGGCTTAATGGGACTTAGGTGGTGAATAGGCTTCGTGCTGGCTTTCTGGGGTGAATGCCAGGCAAAATGAGAAAGGAACCAGTAGATCACAGGTTGATATCACCCCTCAAAAAATTTCTGCTTGTTTGAGTATAAAGCTTACAGAGAGCAATATGTAGATTTCTTTCCATTCCTTTAGACTGTGTGTACTAAGCCCCCGCCCCCTCTTTTATGGATGTTTATGGCTTTTGGCATTCACCAAGTAGATCAATAGCATCAAGATGCTTTTAACATAATTTCTGGGGAAATTACTGACAGTTTCAGGCCATTCTGAGGGGAGGAGGTTGTGTGTCACCAAGTTGCTTGTCCATTCACTGCAAAGGCACGGGGATGAAAAACAAGCCAAACTTGACATTTTCTGAGACTGTTGGGTTATTTGTCTCATGGAGAAAATTAGGCTGACATTTTAAAGTATGCAATGAATGGTATGTAAGCAATGCCTTGCCACTGATTTACTGTGCAAGAAGCCAAAGTGATCTTCGCAATTTCACAAATAGTTCTGGAAAAGTTGGCTGTGCTGTAAACACAGGCCCAATAAAATGCATCTCACAAGCTAGTGAGATTGCAAGGTCACCCATGAAATATTTTGTGGTATTCATACTTTCCCCCTCAATCAATGCCAGACTAACAGCACAGGAAAAGTTAGGGTAGCAGCAGTTCAGGCTTCCCCCACACTTCTCTGTCAGTGTGCCTAGAATTCTGACCTGGAGGGGACCAATGAAGGTAGCTTGCTCTGCTGAGACGGCCAACAAGGCTGCCAGCCAAGTCAATTGTCAGGGAAGTTTTTATGATGTGCACCCTTGTCACTAGTCAGTGGATTGAGACCATTGGCTCAGTTCACTTACAGTATCAGGAAGGTTTCAGAGGGGTAGTCGTGTTAGTCTGTATCAAAAAACAACGAGGAGTACTTGTGGCACCTTAGAGACTAACAAATGTATTTGGGCATAAGCTTTCATGGGCTATAACCCACTTCATCAGATGCATGGAGTGGAAAATACAGTAAGCAGGTATAAATATACAGCACATGAAAAGATGGGAGCTGCCTTACCAAGTGGGGGGTCAGTGCTAACGATGCCAATTCAGTTAGGGTGGATATGGCCCATTCCCATCTGATGAAGTGGGTTTTAGCCCACGAAAGCTTATGCCCAAATAAATGTGTTAGTCTCTAAGGCGCCACAAGGACTCCTTGTTGTTTTTAGTATCAGGAAGCCATCAGATGTTAATGGCTTTTGGTCACTAACAACCCAGATTTGAGTTGGTGAAGCTTCATGGGCAAGATTCCTGCTCTGCGTGGCTCAGGAGAAGGGGAAGGTGGGTGTTAGAGAGCAGATGACAGTCTTGAATCTCAGGGCTAACCTCAGCCTTGACACAATTTACAGCTCCTGACAGGCAGTTCTCAAATTTGCCCCTAACATCAATTGACTCTATTCCCACAGATAATTGCTATGGCTCCCTTACACCATGCCCCATCCCTAGCTTTCTCCCCTCCCCGTCCCTGGCATGCCCCCTATACTGGGTGGTGGGTAGTAACAGAGGTGTAAGCTTGCAGACAAAGCCCTACGCCACTCAAGGAGTTTTCTTATGCCAGGGTAATGTTGTGCTGGTCATTTGTAGCCAGATTACACCCCTTCACACCACCTGAGCATAAACTCTGCAGAGAAGGTGAGCACAAATCTGCACATGGGGGGAAAAACATTCTGATGCAGTAACTACACAGCACTACCCCAGCAGTATGATTCAAGAAAGCTTGGTTCAAAATAGACCAGTGGATCAGAATTATGAACATACAACTTGTAACAATCTTAATGCTCGTTAAAATACCTAGAGTCCTTAGCACATTTGAGATTTAAAATTTGTCTTGAAATAGCTCCAGCTTAGTCAATGACTTTATTAAAATACAAGGTGGTGGGGTGTTAGGAAATTTTATCATCAGCTTCTTACATCTAAGCAAAATCTTATTTTTGAGTAGGAAGTGTGAATCAGTTTGGATTCCAACACTCACACAAATACACACAGTGAATCTTAATTAACAAGAAAGCAGCAGTGAGTAAAGGTTATTTTCCTAAATCTATTCCAGAAAAATCTCACAGGTTTATAAAGATTACAATGCCATTAAGTCATAATAGTAGAATGGAGTTCTTACTGAACCAGAAAACAAGCAAATGAATAGCGGCAGTAGGATAATATCCTGCTGTGAAACCAATGGTTACAAATTGGTTCCCTCTCGTCAGAGTTGCTTTCTACTGCTTTAGATTCTCAGCAGCTTTTCATTAAGAACACTACATGTGCCTCTTTAAATAAGGAAGTGCATGACCCTTTTATTTATGGGAATGAAGGTACAATGAGTCAGACACTGACTTCAGATTGGTAAATTGATAGAGTTGTTGTTTAATGTTTCGTGTGTGTATGTGCTGGTAAAGTACTTGGCAAATTTCTGTACTGTACAGGGTGTTGCTAGTTCCTGAGCCAGGCAGGTCACAGGCATTTTTGTGTTATTTATTATGCATCTCATGATTAGAGCTGGTCAAAACTTTTCATTCAAAACATTTTTGACAAAAAATAGCGTTTTTGTGGTGGAAATTGCTATGAGAAATGTCTGGGTTTAATAAATTTTTAGGGTGAAGGATACTGAAAAAAATAAATTGTTTTTAGGCAAAAAAATTCATTTTTTAGTTGCCAACATTATACTAAAAATATAAAACAGTTTTTAGGTTCTCATTTTTTGATGTAAGCCCAAATGCTTTTGAAGTAAAATTGTGATGAAAACAGACTCTTCCATTTGTTGTCAATTTTATTTTTCACCGGAAGAAAAAACATTTCCCAACCAGCTCTATTAATGATCTTCAGTAGCTATAAAACCTTCTGTGAGATGCTAATTCCCTCAACTCCTACTGATACTGAGGACCACTCAGGATTGGGATCTTGCCTCAGTGACTGTGCATATTCATTTTGCAGCTTATCCAATGGTATGTGGTTGTTATAGGAATCTTCAGTGAAAGTAGCAACACCTCTGTCTAAAAAGTGGTGCAATATTTCTGTTGATCCCTCAGTCTGTTTTCAGGTTAACTTTTGGTGAAGTATCTAAATCTTTGGTTGTTCATCTGAAGCTGATCCAAACAAGTCTAGAAATTGGACAGGAGAATTCCTAATAAATTGGCTCATACTCAGCATACTGGGAATACTGGAAACAGTGCCAGTTTTGCAGTATGTGGTCTCTGGACTGAGGTGAAATTAGAAAGTGCAAAGATATTTGAAAATGTAGGGAACTAATTTAAATATTTTGAATCTCTCTTTTGAGGTAAGGTTCCCTCCAGTCCCCTTATTCCCCCAAATTGGTTCACACATCAGTAATAAAATAATCTGTCAGTCAACTGGCATTGTCTAATAGCTAGACATAATTTTCAGATATACCTCTTTGAGGAGAGCAGTATTTGCAGGAATAAGAGCACACCTGGCACATGAGATACAGAAATGGTTCATAGTTAGGACAATTAGGAAATTAGTCAAAATCTGAATTAATCACAGCGCTCCAAACACAAGTTTCTGTGGCTTAGGCCAACCCCTGCTACTCAGTATAAAATATTACCCTAGATTCTTTTTGATAGAATCTCTGCTGGTATAAATCAGGGTAGCTCTATTGAAAGCAACACTATTTTAGTAGCTATGAATGTGGCTTTTTACAGTTACCGTATATACTCGTTCATAAACTGGATTTTTTTAGTAGAGACAAAAGGGAAGAGTCTCTCCACTTCTGTCCACGCTGCTCTCCCCCCAGCCTCCAAGGCAGCTGCAGCTCCGTGCCGCTCAGCCCTGCCCCCCAGAGCAGGCTGTGGCCGCGCTGCCCAGGTGCCGGAGCAGCTCCAGCGAGGCCAGAGCCATCCTCCCCTGGCCCTCCCCAGATAAGGTGGGAAGGGATGGGATGGGGAGAGTGTGGGGGTCCCAGGCTAGGGGTGGGGTCATGTGGGGGTGGTCACGGGGGTTACTCCCCTGACTCCCAGCTTCTCCCCCCCAAAAAAATTTCCCTACCAGTTGCTGTCCTGGCCCGTCAGGGTAAGCAGCTGGTGCGCCGGGACACTTTGTTTACTTAGGTTTACCTCCGTGCCTGTTGACGCTCGAGGTAAATAAACCATCTTGGACGACCAGCGGCTTATCCTGATGGCCCAGAAGCTAAAGTTTGCTGAACTCTGAATTATAGGGTTGGCTTATGAATGGGTTATAAAAATTTTCCATTTTTACTTATCCATCTTGGGGGGGGGGTCGGCTTATAAACGAATCGGCTTATGGTCAAGTATATACATTCTCTTCATCTCAAAATCTGAAGCTTTATTTAAACTAGTAAATTATCCCTTATTTGATGGGCCAGTACTTAATGTTGACTTCATTTGGATCAGGATCATATTAAAAAGGCTTATATGGAAAGAATACTGAATGAAGGGCAAAATCCTATAGCAGAAGGGATGGAGCCTAAGTATACCACGGGGTTGTGCAAATACATGAACAAATTGATTGTCTGTTTTACTTTGTCATTATTGCATTTTAAATTGACAGCAGTAATTCACTGTGGCTAGTCTATTGCAACAGTAACCCAGACTTGTCACTGAGATTTTACTGTAGAGCTGTTCCAGAGATCTTAATGCTTCTCTGTATTATATCTCTGTTAACTTTTCATTACCCGACGCACAATAATGCTCTCCACTGAGAATCACATTTGGAGCCCATAATGCTCTTTGTACACTTGCAGGTAGGAATGGCAGGACTAATCTTCAAAAGTAGTGTCCAAAAGAGAGGCTGCCAAAGAAGCTGAGAAATGCAAATCCTCTTGTAAATAAGGAAAACGTGTTCTTGAATGTTCTCCTGAGCAAGCCAGAAATGCAAACAAAATCATAGAGTGTATAGTCTGGCTCGACCCCCAAGAGTGTGGTACATGCCGGGGAGAAAGTATAAATGATAATAAATCAGAATGCCCAGAAGTTTCAACCTGAATAGCATCAGCAGGGGTGCGGTTCTGGAATGGATGCTTATTGGTCCTGCCTTGCTGGAGAACATCTTGCAAATGCCACATTGTGTCAGAAATGTACAGGTGTAAATAGAGCAGCCTGAGCAAAGCAAAGTCAGGAGGAATATAGGAGAAAAAATGATATTTACACTCATATTGCAATGGGGGTGTGGGGCCGGACACCTGGATTCCAATTCTCTCCACCAAGAGTGTGTAAAACATTAAATGAAAAGGGGAGGAATCGGTCAGATGATGTGGACAGTTCATAATGCTCTGTGATTTTTAGCCTGGTTGATGAAGGAAGAATGGCAAAGAGGAAACTGAAATGAGAGGAGATGAATTAGAGGAATGTCTCTGGGCCAGATTCTGCATTAATAAAATAATAATAATAATTAATAATAATTAATGTTACTATTTATTGATGTGTTGTTGGTTATTTATTATGGTAGCACCTAGTAATTTCCATCAAGGGTCAAGGCCTCTTTGTGCTAGGCCCTGCACAGATATGTAACAAAGGAACGCTCCCTGCCCCAGACTGCTTATACCCCAGAAGTCAAACCAGGCACAAAAGGGGAACAAAACAAACATGGGATACAAGGAATACAAGTCGGTTTCACCTTTAGTAGTAGTGCCATCACATGGATAATCATCTACATACAGTAGCTGCAAAACACAATAAGTAGTAGTTTAGTAACCTTGCAATATTTGGTTTGCAACACTTTGTAGTGTTTTGATGTCTGTCTGAAAGGGATTTGTCAGGTTGTGTAGGCCCAGATCCTCACAGGAATTCAGGAACCTTACTCCAATGGGAATTAGGTGCCTAAATACCTTTGTAAAAATAGTTTTGTAAAAAAGACAAGTAACACTATCACAAAAATTAAGCATGTTTTCATGGCATTGTTTTAATTGAACTGTTCCCCTATAGCATTTACAATGCAACTATTACAGCATTGTGCACATACATGAAAATCCAAACTTAAACAGCCTAGAAGCACAGGCAACATTTACTAAATAAGAAATGGGGGTGTTGCATTTAAATTTTAAATTCTTCAGCTTAAAAATATATATATATATTAGTAACAAAGAAGGGGAAATGTGTGGGTGAGTGTTTATTTTTAATCTATGGCCAGACGTTTAGCTGGTGTAAATCAGCATAACTACATTGAAGTCAATGGAACTCTGCCAGTTTTCTCCAGCTGAACATCTGACCCATGGTTTTTAGCTTCAGGGGTTTTTTAAGTAGAAGGAATGGGGGGAAACAACCCCATCTTCTACGCTAATTTTAAGCCATTTCGTGAAAAATCAGCTACTTTTTTTTAACATGGCATAATACAGTTAACCCTATTATAGTGGCATTCCACTTATTATAAGTATCTTTAAAGAGATGCATATCAATTTATTCTAGCAGTAAATCCTAGATTTACTTAGATCTTCACAAGATCAATTGTGCAGCTTTCCAAGAGGAATGAATATTAAAGAGTTGATGTCTCATACAGTGCCTGCAAAGATTAGAATAGCTTACTAGGGTACATCAAAGATTTATCCACCTTAAGCTCCTACAAAAGAAGCTGTTATTTTTTTCACACTTGCACATGCTGTGCATGCATAAGCAAATAATGTTAAGCTAAGATGAAGGGGAGGTGAGGTGGATCTGATGCCAGCAAAGACAATACACAGATGAGAGAAAGCTATTTCATAGCAGCTAGATGCCATTTTCACAGCTAACAGATGTAGGTGGAAACATTTTAGTGTTAATGCAGGCTTATTTATTTGACTATTCGCACTCTCTCTCCTTCCTCCTCACACACTTTAAACATAAAATTGATTACATGATTAGGAGACAACCGCCTAAGGAAAAAAAGATAATATTTTTTCTCCAAATTGGTTTTATTTGTCATTAGCTGAATTGCATATTCTTTTAAATTAAATTCAGAGTTAACAAAGTATATTTAAAGTGTTATCAAACATGACCAGTGTTAATGGTATTTAAAATCAACACCAGTGACTGAGTCTAGCTTGTGGATCAGAGTGAAGCTAATGTAAAATATGTTTTGCTAAGGAATATGGCGGGTCTGTCACAGGGCACTGAAACATTCCCGTACTCTAAAGATCATTGCCAAAGCCCACTGATGTCAATGGGAATATTCCCATAGAGTCCACTGGGCTCTAGATTAGGCCTTTAGAGCACACATTTATGAAGGGTACTTTTGCACATGTACCTCACTCCTTGACAGTGGTTGTCACAGCGTTTAGTGAAGTCTGAGGGTTCTCTCAGAACTTCTGTGGCTTCTTCCATTCTGCAGAGTCCAAATTATGGGGCACTGGTGCAACTTTTCCTGATGGACTGGAAGTGCTGTCCTGCTAATAGCTGTGTATGAGGCAGGAAATTCACCCCATTCTCCTTTAAATTCATTTTTATGTTTCTGAGGATCTCGGAATACTTTACAAACATGTTTCACAAGGCCACTCTGAGATAGCTGCTGTAGGTATTACGATCCTCATTTTATCAGTGTGGAAACTGAGACACAAAAGTCCTTTCCTGAAACCCTTATGCCTAGGCTATATGACACAGCGAGCTAAC
Organism: Mauremys mutica; assembly: GCF_020497125.1. Classification (NCBI taxonomy): domain Eukaryota; kingdom Metazoa; phylum Chordata; order Testudines; family Geoemydidae; genus Mauremys; species Mauremys mutica. The sequence continues at coordinate 270,812,100 of NC_059073.1, forward strand.
ACACCTTCACATGTGTCAGCCTGTGTCTTAACAAGAATTAAGAGGGCTTTGCAATTGTATAACACTAACTTGATTGAAAAAATTACCCTTTTTGCCTATCAGGACAGGGCCAGGAGGTGACATGACTTACTTAGGGTCATAGAGTGAGAACCAACAGAGAAATCCAGAATTTGAATCATAGTGCAGTGTTGTAACTACTAGATAATGCTCCCTTTGTAGAACCACCATCAGCTGTGAGTGAGAGCAATGTATAATATCCACAGATCTGATGAGGCTTTCTGGTACCCAGAAAAGAGACAGGATGGAACAGTGGAGAGGGCACAGGACCAGGGGGTTAGGATTCTTGGGTCTGCCACTGAATTGCTGTGGGATATTCAGTAAGTTTTTCAGAGTGCAGTAATTTGGCATGACTCAATATTTGTAACTAATTTAAGAAACTAAGGGCTTGATTTTCAGACCAACAAGTCCAGTTGAAATCAATGTGAATTGTTGATGCATGCTGTAGATGTCTTAAATGGGACAATCAAAATCCCATCCTGACTACATACTTCACAAGTTGGGTCTTAATCCATCTGTGACTCTATTCTTCTCTATGTAAAATGGCACTTAACTTCCTTTGAAAAGCCTTTTCAGATCTATGATAGATCCTAATTACTTTTTTTAGGTCTGTCAAACTATTAAAAAAATAATCACAATTAATCACAAGATTTAAAAAACTAGTCACGATTAATCGCAGTTTTAATCACACTGTTAAACAAAAAAATAATAGAATTCCAATTTAAATTTATTCAAAATATTTTGGATGTTTTTCTACATTTTCAAATATATTGATTTCAATTACATAATACAAAGTATACAGTACTCACTTCATATTATTTTTATTACAAGTACTTGCACTGTAAAAAAAATCAACAAAAGAAATAGTATTTTTCAGGTCACCTCATACAAGTATTGTAGTGCAATCTGTTTATCATGTTAGTGCAACTTACAAATCTAGAAATATTATTATATTTTTTTACATAACTGCACTTAAATAAAACATTGTAAAACTCTAAAGCCTACAAGTCGAAGCATGAAGGGGCAAATGATTGTTTAGCATAGGGGTCGGCAACCTTTCAGAAGTGGTGTGCCAAGTCTTCATTTATTCACTCTAATTTAAGGTTTCACGTGCCAGTAATAAATTTTAACGTTTTTAAAGGTCTCTTTCTATTAAGTCTATAATATATAACTAAACTATTGTTGTATATAAAGTAAATAATGTTTTTAAAATGTTTAAGAAGCTTCATTTAATTTAAATTAAAATGCAGAGACCCCCAGACCAGTGGCCAGGACCCGGGCAGTGTGAGTGCCATGGAAAATCAACTCATGTGCCATCTTTGGCACACGTGCCATAGATTGCCTACCCCTGGTTTAGCATATCTGGCACGTAAATACCTTGGAACACTGGTTACAACAGTGACATACAAATGCCTGTTCTCACTTTCAGGTGACATTGTAAATAAGAAGCAAGCAGCATTATCTCCCGTAAATGTAAACAAACTAGTTTGTCTTAGTGATTGGCTCAACAAGATGTAGGACTGAGTGGACTTGTAGGGTCTAAAGTCTTACACTGTTTTATTTTTGAGTGCAGTTATGTAAAAGAAAAATTCTACATTTTTAAGTTGCACTTTCACAATAAAGAGATTGCACTACAGTACTTGTGTAAGGTGAATTGAAAAATACTATTTCTTTTCTTTTTTTACAGTGCAAATATTTGTAATAAAAATATAAAGTGAGCACAGTACACTTTGTATTTTGTCTTGTAATTGAAATATATTTTAAAATTTAGAAAAACATCTAAAATATTTATAATAAATTTAAATTCTATTCTATTATTGTTTAATAATGAGACTAAAACTCTGAGTAAGTATGACTTTTTTTAAATCTAGTTAATTTGTTTTTTTGTTAATTGCATGCATTAACTGCCTAGTTATTTGTATTAGTGATATCCTGTTTCATGGAAGATGCAAGGCCCATATGCAGAAATACTGGCTTTTCGTTTGTGCAGGACATGTCTCATTACCATAAAACCTCAAACCCACTGGAACCCATAAAAGTAGGTGACCAGATGTCCTGTTTATAAAGGGACAATCCCGCTTTTTGGGACTTTTTCTTATATAGGCGTCTATTACCCCCCACCCCTGTCCCGTTTTTTCACAGTTGCTATCTGGTAACCCTACATAGAAGCATGTCTCACGGGAAGTTTTGCTATCAATAGCTGAGTAAAAGCAGGCAACAGTTACTACTTAAGGGTCTGTTTTCAGATTTACAACATTGTTATTATGCAAGGGCACAAGGTTAATGGAAGACATGGTGTAATGTCAGCTCATGACCTGACACAGGACCTGACAAAGAAGATCTTTGAGAGAAAGACAACAGATGGTGGTATTTTGGGGGAGGAAGGGTGGAGGGTATTATTTTTCTTTATAATAGAAATGAGGTTTTCTTTCCTAGAAAAAGTCTATTTAAAAAGGTAGCCAAGCACAGCAGAAGACACAACCAGATCCTTCTAATATTTAAACAATCTCTTGAGAGAAATGTATTCTTAACAAATCATTTATTTTAAAAATGGAAGAAGATTAGAACAAATGCTGACTTTACTCAGCTGCAACTCAGTCACCTTTTATGAGCGAGCAGCTCAGATGTTCAATTCTAGCTATAAATAATTTATGGCAGCAAAGTTAAGTGAAAACAGCCATACATTGAACTTTCATCCATATAAAATTCACATGGTCTAAAAAGCCAACTATGTTCTATATGAGGTGGAGGAGGAAGTGATTTGAGTCTGTTTAGCACTATTAGTTCCCCTAACATTGTGCTGCAATTGAGTATATCACAATTCAAGTTTCCTCTATGTGAACTGGAGGGGGCTGTTTCAGAGGCATTTCTGATTGGATGAGGAATCATATGGAGGAGAGAGACAAGGCCAAAGTGATTAATTTAATTCAGAAAGAAAGAGAGAGAAAGAGAGGGATGGGATCCAGTAATAAGAATATTCCTGGATCTGTGTGTATGAGTAATCCTTATGTATCTTTCCCTATGCAATAAGAATTAGTAGAAAACACATGCCAGAACCCTTGCAATGGTATGCAGAAATTACTGTACTGATAGTAGGTCGTACTAACTGTTAAGGTATCATTTGGGTTAATATATTATTAGCAGATATTTTAATAAATGATTAATCAATAATTATAGATTGTTACAATCCAATAGGTCAATGGGTTGCTTATAACCATCTATGACACCTGTTTACTGATGTGCTTCTAACCATTTATAGCATATGCTACTTATTAATACTACTAACAATATATATTATCTGTATAATATGCAATATATAATTACATTGATATGGCTAATATAATATTCTAGCAAATAAAAAGTGGAAGTTAAATTATGAAAGGAATGTGCATTCTTATGAAATATGCAAGGTATACAGTAAAAAGGGGTTAAAATGTAAACAAGACCTGCTACTTAATTAAAAACCCTGTAAGAGTTTCAGAGAGAAGCCACAATACGCTTTGTTTTCTTTTTCAAATGGCTCTGTGCTTTGAAAGAAGAAACAAAGCCAGCAGCAAGGAAAATCTGTAAATATAAGAAGTAAAGTCCAACCACTGAAATCCTATTGAAAAGTTCTGTTTAACTGTTGTGTAAAATAAATGTTACTAAAGGAGTAAAAACAAAAACTATATGGTGGCATTTGATAAATTAAAAAAAAACATTAAAATGTTCTAAATTGGAAATAGTTTAGAGTTAAGACCTATTAAAATATTGTACAAAAATGTTCAGTTTGGTTAAATTCAGTAACATTGACACAAATAATCTTCAGTTACCTACAGGATTGTGCCCACAAAAATTTGGTAGAATATGGTTTCTAATTGCTGAAAAATCTTTCTAGGCAAAAATGTACACTTTAAAATGTATGCAGTGTAGTTGTAGCCTGGCAAGTTCTGTGTGGCTTGAAAGGTTGTCTTCTTTAAAATGTATAAGACTTCCAAGGTGGGGAACAACTACAATGAAAGATACTTAATAGGATTGGCACAAAAACTAAACTGTTTAAAATTGGAATGTTATTAGAATGTTATTCTGAAACCAAGCTGACATGGATCTGTTGTGGATACATGACCAAGCATTCCAACACAAGATAGCGGCAAAAGTACAGCATCCATTGAATGAGCTAAACCAAGGACTCATTAATAAAGCTTTGTTAACTGTACATGACGTTGTCATTGCTTTTAAAGAAGTACGGTATTAAATCAATGTATTTCAATAATAATATCGTGTGCAGTATGTGGGTAATATATGCTATATGAAGTAAAAGCCGCCATGAGCATTATGAAGCAGGAAAATATGCTCCTCTTCTATCACCACAGAAAAGTTAAAAATTTAATACAAGAGAGGTGAAAAGTTGGTGAAAGGTTAAAAAAAAAATTAACAAGGGTCCAACACTAAAGGTAAATGTGAAACCACTGCAGCCCATATGGTAGGAAGAAATATTTTTTCCCTCCTCAAATACTGTTGCAAGACACTGCAAGGTCTGGAAAGCTCCAAACTTGTACTCCTGTTTACGTCTGGGAGGCACTAACATGTGCAAGAGTAATGTGTTACCAGAGTTGCCAGCACATGGGTTCTCTCTGGGAGAACAGTCTCCATGTTGCATGGTATGCTTGATAAAGTAAAAACCGCCTGTGACGTTCCTCTCTGGTGTTATCCGGACCAGTGATCTGCTAGGTCACTCCAATCTTTGACTCTGGGAGCCAGCCTTACCCTGCTCTGCTGTGAGAACCCCCACTGGTTACATGCCTCTGGCATGGAAGCTGCTCCCAGATACTTGCAACCAAATGACACCAGCCAATATCTCCGGTCCCAGACACAACCCTAGGAACCTCCATCTTGCAGTGTCCAGTTATGCCCGCTGGATGCTGCAAGCTCATATGAGTTTGTCAATTTAACAAATAAATTGATATGTACCAGGCTTGTTATCCCAAGTGGAGCCTCTGACACATTCAAACCAAAAGCACTGCTTCAGGTAGAATAAACAAACAGGTTTATTAACTACAAAGATACATTTTAAGTAATTATAAGTCACAGCATAACAACTTAGATTTGGTCAAATGAAACAAAAGCAAAACACATTCTAAGCTGATCTTAACACTTTCAGTGCCCTTACAAACTTCAATGCTTCTCACCACAGGCTGGCTGGTTGCTCTTCAGCCAGGCTCTCCCCTTTGATCAGCACTTCAGTTGTTTGATGTGGTGTCTGTAGATGGAGGTGGAAGAGAGAGAAAGAGCATGGCAAACAGCTCTCCCATTTATCATGATCTTTCTTCCCTCTTGGCTTTGCCTCCCCCGCTTCAGAGTCAGGTGAGCATTACCTCATTGCAGTCCCAAACTGACCAAAGGAAGCGGGGGCGGGGGGAGGACTCACTCCAGAGTCCAACAGATCCTTTTGTTGCTGCCTAGGCCAGCGTCCTTTGTTCCTGTGAGGCTGGGCTGGGTTTGTCCCATACATGTCCTGATGAGGTGTGAACTGCCCCTCTACTCTTGGTGAGTTTTTGCCTGTGCTTATTTTAAGCCATGAAGCTACATTTTCAGCCTCATAACTATATACATGAAATTATTACCTATAACATTACTATAACAACAATTACTATAACATCACTATAACAACAATGCTCAGTGCAGCATGAGCCTTCCGAAGATACCACCATGACAAACTTTGCATTGGATACCACACAATCATTTTATAAAGATGAACATGGGGGTGTAGGGTGTTCCCACGAGGTACAGAACGTCACACGCCTATGCTGGTAATTAGAAAGACAAGGTGGGTGAGATAGTATCTTTTATTGGACCAGCTTCTGTTGGCAAAAGAGACAAGATTTGAGCTTACACAGAGCTCTTCTTCAGATCTGGGAAGCTACTCAGAGTATCACATCTAAATACAAGGTGAACAGATTGTTTAGCATAAATAGCTAACACATATTTCAAGGAGCCATTCAAGGTGAAGTGGCCTGTTAACACCCCTCCAGTCATAGGAAGGAAAGGAAGGGTAGGGGGAAACAGCTTGGGGTTGTTGGTAGGTTAGAGATTGTTGTAACAGTCATAAATGCAGTGTCTCTATTCAGATTTTTAGTGTCTAGCGAAGTTATGAACTTAAGCTCCCAGGCCCATCTTTTGAAACTGTTGTGCAGGTGTCCTTTGATGAGGACTGACAGGTCAGATATAGAGTGACTGATGTATTGTGTGGTGGCTGAAATGGACCACTCCTGGTATGGACCTAGGGAATGTTATTTAAATTGGCCTATGTTCTGTTTCCTGTGGTAATCAATGGAGAGATTTTTATACCACTTTTTTTATAACATAATTAAAATAGAAGCAAAGTTAGAATTTAAAAAATAATGCTTTCAAGGCAGAGCAATCTTATAATGTGGGATTACACCCTGGAAGGCTGTACCATAGGGGGTAAGCTTGCACTCCCTGGTTTATACTATGAGCCTAGTATTTATGGTGGTTCAAGTAGATACAATACTGAGGTCTTGAGAATGAGCTGCTGGGTAATAAAGTTAAAAAAGAAGGCACAGAAAAACAGGAATGTAATGCAAATAAAACAAATTATTATGCAGGAAAAAAAATAAAGACAAAGGAATGTAGGCCTTGCTTGACATGAGTAATTAAACATGGGGAGGCCTCATTTCTTGGAAGACAGAATTAGCATAGGCATGTGCACGGGGTGTGCTGGGTGTGCCCAGGCACACCCTAATGCCCACGGGCCGGATCCAGCCCCTCAGAGCTTTGGATCCGGTCCACGGGATATGCAGGCCCCACGCCACTCTCAGAAGCGTCCGGCACAGCACCATGTCCCTGGGGCCCCGGGGCGGGGGACAGAGGGCTCTGTGTATTGCTCCAGGCAGTGCCCTCTGCAGCTCCCATTGGCCGGAAACGGGAACCACGGCCAATGGGAGCTTCGGGAGAGATACCTGGAGGCGCGGCAAGGGCAGCGCGTGGAGCCCTCTGCCCCCCCTTCCCCCAGGGGCTGCGCTGGGATGTGGTGAGTGGCGCGGCGTAGGGCCAGAGCAGGCAGGCAGGGAGTGCGCCACTGCAGGTAACTGGCACCGAGCCAGAGCCCAAACCCCTCCTGCACCCCGCTCCCCAACTCCCTGCCCTGAGCCTCCTGCCTGCACCCCAACCCCCTACCCTGAGCCCTCTGCTGTACCCTGCACCCCATGCACTCCAACTCCCTGCCCTGAGCCCCCTGTTGCACCCCGCACCCCTCCTGTACCCAACCCCCTGCCCTAAGTCCCTTGCCTGCACCTCGCACCCCAACCCCCTGCCCTGAGGCCCCTGCTGTACCCTGTACCCCAACTCCCTGCCCTAAGCCCTCTGCCGCACCCTGCACCCCTCCTGCACCCCAACCCCCTGCCCTGAGCTCCCTCCTGCACTCCGCACCCCTCGCACCCCTACCCCCTGCCCTGAGCTCCCTGCTACACCCTGCCCCCCAACTCCCTGCCCTGAGCCCCCTCATACACCCTGCACCCCTCCTCTGCCCCAATACCTTCCCCTGAGCCCCTTCCTGCACACCACACCCCCTCCCACACCCCGCACTCCCTATGATGTTCGCCTTTAGAAAAAAAATATTCCCTGGGTGCACACCCTAATGAAATGTGCTGCGCACACCTATGAGGATTAGGGAGGTAACTAAATCAGCAGGCTGAAAATGGAATGCTTGTGCTAAAGTAAGTAAATGGGTCAGTGAGCTAAAAGACAGAATGTCTGAGCTAGCTAAGATAAGAAAGGGAACACCCAGAGAACTATGAACAAGATAATAATGGACAAGAGAAGTCAGAAGCATAAAGATGAGGTAAAGAGTAAAGTTGAACATGGACAGTGCATGTGCAGAGCATGCTGTACAATGATTATTCATGCAAAATAACCAAGCCAATCCCAAAATATGTGATGGACTGTATACTAAATGTAATGTAATGTAACATGTAAATGTATATACTGGAAGGGGATTTCTGTGTAACTTTGGATGTGTGGTATGCCCTGCATCCAGCTCCTACTCTTGAGCCTGATCGGCTCAAGTATCATTTGTATGCCAATAAAGAAACATCAGCCATGAGTTCAGAGTTGAGCTGAGTTCTTAGGGAACCAAGTGGATAAGGGCGCAGAGGCTACTGAGTGGATAAGGTCCCAAAAGCCACTCCAACATGTAACAGGCTTATAACATGTATTAATAATTTATTAACCCTTTATAAACCATTTGTAAATTGAACTGTAATAGAAAGTGTCACCAGCAATCATATAGTGATTTTCATTCTCAAAGCTTTTTATTAATATCATCCTATCAATTCTCACGACACTCCAGGGGGATGGGGAAGTATTTTACAGCTAAAGAGTCTAAAGCAGAGGTTAAGTGCATTTTCCAAGGCTACTGAGAGAGTCAGTGGCACAGGATGAAGTTAACCCCTATACACAGAGGATGTATGTCACAGATCCTAGTGGGACTCTCTCTCCTTGGCCCCCAACTAGGATTGCTCTGAGGGGAATCCAAAGCTCTGCTGCTCTGGATCCCTGGGATGTTCATTAGAGCCTCAGGAGGCTGCAGCACTAATTCTTAGATTCCAGGGCCATTTGTGAACATCTAGTCTGACTTCCTGTACAACACAGGCCATATAACTTCCTCCAAATAACTTCTGGAGCAGATCTTTTAGAAAAAAAATCTAATATTGATATAAAAATCATCAGTGATAGAGAACCTAGCAAGGCCTGTTAGGTCCCTTAATGACTAGTAGCCAGGATGGGCAGGGATAGCGCCAGAAGCTGGGAATGGGTGACAGGGGATGGATCACTTGATGATTACCTGTTCTGTTCTTTGCCTCTGAAGCACTGGCATTGGCCGCTGTTGGAAAACAGGATACTGGGCTAGATGGGCCTTTGTCTGACCCAGTATGGCTGTTCTTGTGTTTTTATCCTTAGTAAATTCCAAGACTAATCACTCTCACTGTCAAAAATTTACAGATTATTTCCAGTCTGAATTTGTGTAGCTTCAGTTTCCTCTGGGATCATATTATACCTTTCTCTGCTAGACTGAAGGGACAATTTTTGAATATTTGTTCCCCAGATAAATACTTATAGATTAATCAAGTCACCCCTTAAGTTTCTCTTTGTTAAGTGAGTCTATCACTATAAGGCATATTTTCTAATCCTTTAATCAGAGGTGAAAGTAAGCCGGTCTGGTCTGGTACGGCACACCGGCTTCCCCAGGCTGGCGATTTAAAGGGCCCTGGGCTCCCTGCAGCGGACGGAGCCCAGGGCCCTTTAAATCACCTCCTGATCCCCACTGCTGGAGCCCTGGGGTAATGGCAGCAGGGGTCCAGTCATAGGCGCCAAAATCCCCGGTGCTGGTGGGTGCTTGCAGCCCCCCACACCCTGGCCCCGCCCCAACTCCACCCTTTCCCCACCCCTGCCCCACCCCCATTCCAACCCCTTCCTGAAAGTCCCCACCCCAACTCCGCCCCCTCCCTGCCCCTATTGGATCCCTTCCCCAAATCCCCGCCCCGGACCCGCCTCTTCCCCAAGCGCGCTGAGTTCCCCTCCTCGCCCCCCTCTCCCGGCGCTTGCTGCGTGAATCAGCTGTTTTGCGGCACAAGCACTGGGAGCCAGGGGGAAAAGCAGGCACATGATGTGCCCAGGGGAGGAGGCAGAGGCGGAGAGGAGGCGGAGGTGAGCTGGGTTGGGGGGGGCAGGGCGGGGAGCTGCCGGTGGGTGATAAGCACCCACCAATTTTTCCCTGTGGGTGCTCCAGCCCCAGAGCACCCATGGAGTCAGCGCCTATGGCTCTAGCGGTGATTTAAAAAGCCTGGGGCTCCCGCCGCTGCAGGGAGCCCCAGCCCATAAATCACCACCTGAGCCCTGCCGCCTCTACCCTGGTGCTCCGGCAGTAGGGCTCGGGCGGCACTTTAAAAGGCCCGGAGCTCCCCACAGCGACTGAAGCCCCTGGCCCTTTAAATCCCCACAGGAGCCCTGCTGCCGCTACCCCTGGGCTCCGGCAGCTGGGCTCAGGCGGCGATTTAAAGGGCCCAAGGTTCCCCGCCTCCGGAGCCCTGGACCCCTTAAATCACTGCCTGAGCCCAGCTGCTGGACCCCTGAGGTAGCAGCGACAGGGCTCTGTCGGAGATTTAAAGGGCCTGGAGCTCTGTTGCGGTAGCGGCGGCCAGAGCCCTGACCCCTTTAAATCACCCCGGGGCTTCCAGCCACCTCTGCAGCTGGTAGCTCCGGGGCTGATTTAAAGGCCCCGGTGCTCCCAGTTGCAGCCAGAGCCCTGGGGCCTTTAAATCTCACCTCTTCCGGTTGAGACCACGCCTCTTCTGGTTGAAGCCACGCCCCTGCTCAGGACTCCGGTGTACGGTAAGTCCTTTAACGTACTTTCACCTCTGCCTTTAATCATTCTCGTTGCTCTTCTAAAAAACCCTCTCTAATTTATCAATGTGCTTTTTGAATTGTGGACACCAGAACTATGGACACCAGCAGTGGTCACACCAGTGCCAAATAGAGAGGTAAAATAACATCTCTACTTCTACTCAAGATTCCTCTGTTTATGCCTCCCAGAATTTCTTTAGCTCTTTTGCCCACAGCATAACATTGGGTGCTAAGTTCAGCTGATTATCCATCACTATGCTCAAATCTTTTTCAGAATCACTGCTTCACAAGCTAGAGTCCTCACCAGGGCCGGTTTTAGGCCGATTCCCCCGAATTGGGCCCTGCGCCTAAGAGAGCCCCGCGCCCTAAAGAAGAGTGTCTAACTTAGGCATCTTATTAATTTTTACTCACCCATCGGCACTCCAGGTCTTTGGTGGCACTTCGGCGTTGGGTCCTTCACTTGCTCCGGGTCTTCGGCGGTGGGTCCTTCAGTGCCGTGAAAGACCCAGAGCGAAGACCCGGAGCGCCGCCGGGTGAGTCATCTCTGACGGGGCCCCGTCGAAACTATTCGAATCGGGCCCCGCACTTCCTAAAGCCGACCCTGTCCCCCATCATGTATGGCCTACATTGTTTGTTTCTGGATGTATACATTTACATTTAGCTGTATTAAAATGCATACTGTTTGCTTGTGCCCAGTTTACAAAGTGATCCAGATCACTCTGAATCAGTGATCTGTCATCATCATTATTTACCACTCCTATAATCTTTGTTTCATTTGCAAACTTTATCAGTGATGATTTTTTGTTTTGTTCCATGTCATTGATAAAAATGTTAGATCACATAGGGCCAAGAATGCATCCCTGTGGGACCCTACTGTAAACACACTCTCTTGATGAAAATTCCCTGTTTACAATTACATATTGAAACCTATCCATTAACCAGGTTTTAATCCATTTAATTAATGTTAATTTTATATCATTTTAATTGTTTAATCAAAATGCAGTAACAAGTCAAATAGCTTACAGAAGTTTAAGTATATGATGGCTACATTATTACGTTTATCAACCACGTTCATAATCTCATCAAAAAAGATACTGAGATAGTTTGACAGGATCTATTTTCCATAAACCCATGCTGATTTTCCTTATATACATTACCCTCCTTTAATTCTTTTTTAACCAAGTCCTGTATCAGCCTCTGCATTATCTGTTGTGTATTTGGTTGTCATGGTTTTTGTTCCTATGGCAACTGAGTTAGATTATTAGGGGATAGCCCAGCCGGTTTCGGCCGGTTGAGTGAGCTCTGTGTCTGTAAATAAAATGGTAGTTTTGTTAGCTGTCTGCTGTCTGGCCTCAAGTGATTTCTTCCTAAACCGGCTGCCCCCCAAGGATATAACAAGTGGCGATGAGGATGGGATTCTGGTGCTGCTCCAGTAATCGAAGGAAGTAGAAGTCAAGGTAAAGAACAAACAAACAAAAAAGCTGCTTGTTTGCACTGACTGTGAAAGTGAAACTAAAATCATGGCTACTCTGACCAGGCCACTGGAACCTTTTGAAGAGAATATAGAGCAATGGCATGTGTATACTGAGCGTTTTGAGCTTTTTTTATTGCAAATGACATTACAGAAGCGAAGAAGGTGCCAATATTCTTAAGTGTTGTAGGGGCTAAAACCTACTCCCTGCTACGCAGCTTACTACACCCTGTTAAGCCAGCAACTAAATCTTACAGTGACATTGTGGAAATCCTGGGGTCCCATTTTTCCCCCAAACCATTGGTAATTGCTGAAAGATATAGGTTCCACAAAAGAGACCAAAAGGAAGATGAAACAGTTGTACAATTTGTAGCCATTTTAAAAAAGCTAGCAGAACACTGTGAATTTAAAGAAATGTTAAATGATGCCCTGCGTGACAGGTTAGTGTGTGGCCTCTACAGTGAAGCTATATGGAAGCGCCTACTGACAGAGGCTCAGCTTACCTTACAGAAGGCTGTTGATATTGCTCTCTCCATGGAAGTGGTTACAAGGGAGGCGCAATACATCGGTGCATCCCCTAGGGTGCAAAAAGTGTCACAAGAACCAACCCACAAAACTGTGCAGAGTCAAGAATGTTACCGCTGTGGTAAGCCGGGTCACCAGGCATCAGAATGCTGGTGTAAGGACCAGATGTGTCGACACTGTGGCAAAAAGGGACACATTGAGTGTGCCTGTAAACAAAAGAAAAAGAGGCCTGTGGTCTGGCCGACAAAAAGAGGAACCCTGCATACCCTAGAGCAGACCCAGGATGATCATAGTGACACCTCATCGCAAGAGGAAGTGCCACTGCATGTTTTGTCTTTGGCAATGGGCTCACATGAATACTGGGTAACCCCGTTGTTGGAGGGCAAACCTATACGCATGGAACTGGACACCGGTGCGGCCGTCTCACTGGTTTCCGAGACTGTGTATAAAGAAAAGCTACAGCATCTTCCGCTTAAGGCAACAAAAACTGTTCTGAAGACGTATACGGGAGAAGCTGTGCCCATGTTGGGCACTATTGATGTTAAGGTGGAGCTCAATGGACAGGCTGCTAAATTGCCACTGTTTGTGGTGAGAGATAACTACCCCGCCTTAATGGGTAGGTCTTGGCTTGGGAAGATTCAACTGAACTGGGCAGAAGTGCACCGGATGACTAAAGAAGAAACCATTCTAACCCCTATACTAAGGAAATATGCTGCTGTTTTTGGAGATGATTTGGGAAGTATGAAGGGAATCACTGTGACATTGAACATTAAACCTGACAGTCCACCAAAATATCTGAAAGCCCGAACTGTGCCATATGCCATCAGGCCGAAAGTCGAAGCGGACCTGGAGCGCCTGGTCACCAATGGAGTCCTAATACCAGTTACCCATAGCTCATGGGCCACTCTTATCGTTCCAATAGTGAAGAAAGATGGCTCTCTCCGGATTTGCGGTGATTTTAAAGTCACTGTCAACCCAGTGTTGTGTCCAGACCAATACCCGCTTCCCCGCATCGATGACCTCTTCGCAGGCCTGGCTGGGGGACAAAAGTTCAGTAAGATTGATCTGAGTCAAGCATATTTACAGATGCACGTCGATGAAAAGTCCCAAGAGCTGTTGACTATCGTGACTCATAAGGGGCTTTATCGATACTGTCGCCTACCCTTCGGAATAACGTCTGCTCCCACCCTGTTCCAGAGGGCTATGGACCAGATCTTGTGTGGCTTGTCAGGAGTTCAGTGCTATCTGGATGATATCCTGGTCACCGGAAGAAATGAAGAGGATCACTTAAAGAATTTAGAGGCTACCCTACAAAGACTGGAAGAGTAAGGCCTACGAGTTCGCAAAGACAAGTGTGAATTCTTCAAGCCCTCTGTTGAATATTTGGGACACATCATTGATTCTGCAGGTCTTCATAAGGCCCCTGCAAAAGTTAAAGCTATTGTGGAGGCTCCCCCACCTCGAAATGTAAGCCAGCTGCACTCATTTCTAGGACTACTGATCTATTATCGAAAGTTCATCTCACAGTTAGCCACACTGTTAAAACCACTTCATGAGCTCCTTGGGCAGAACAAGGCTTGGAAGTGGACTGAAGCCTGTGATGTTGCATTTAACAAAGCTAAGGATGCATTGCTAAATTCTGAAGTTCTAACGCACTTTGATCCATCCTTACCCCTACAATTGGCCTGCGATGCCTCCCCTTATGGAGTGGGAGCAGTCGTGTCACACATTATGCCTTCGGGAGAAGAAAGACCTATTGCTTTTGCTTCATGCACTCTAAGCAAAGCAGAAACCAACTATGCCCAAATCGAATGTGAGGCATTAGGAATTGTTTTTGGAATTCGGAAGTTTCATCAGTACCTGTTTGGGCGAAAGTTTACTCTTCTCATAGACCATCGACCTCTGACGTCAATTTTTGGACCCTACACAGGCATTCCCCCATTAGCTGCTAGTCGTATGCAACGTTGGGCATTGTTACTTTCAGCACACACATATGAAATCAAATATCGGAAATCCACTCTGCACGGCAATGCAGATGGCCTCTCAAGGTTGCCTTTGCTGGTCAAACATCAAGGTAGTGCCCAAAAGGAAATCTTCTACTTTGAACAGGTAGAGAATACACCCATCACTGCTACTTAGATAAAGAAGGCAACTCGCGTTGACCCTGTATTGTCCCAAGTTATGGGCCTGGTGATGCATGGAAAATCTCGACAAACCTCTCCGGTCTCACCCGACCTTGTTACATACATGTCCAGGAGGACGGAGTTATCGGTCCAATCTGGTTGTTTGTTGTGGGGGAGACGTGTCATTATTCCACCACCACTGAGATCACAGATGTTAGAACAGCTACATTCCGGTCACTGTGGAATAGTGCGCATGAAGGAAATTGCACGAAGCTATTTTTGGTGGCCTGGATTGGACAGTGCTATTGAAGAGAAGGCAAAAGCTTGTATGTCATGTCAGGGTGTGAGGAATGCACCCCAGTGGGCACCCCTACACCCATGGGACTGGCCTGAAAACCCATGGCAATGTATTCACGTTGACTTCGCTGGCCCCCTTGAAGGTAGCATGTTCTTGGTGGCAGTAGATGCCCATTCTAAATGGCCAGAAGTCTCTATAATGCAGTCCACTTCTGCAGAGAGTACGATCCAAAAACTACGAGGACTCTTTAGTCGTTTTGGTCTGCCAGAACAACTTGTGAGCGACAATGGACCGCAGTTCGTCTCTCAGGAGTTTCAAAAGTTTATGAAGGCAAACGGGATACACCACATCACGTCAGCACCATATCATCCATCCACCAACGGATTAGCTGAAAGATTTGTGCAGACAATGAAACACGCTTTGAAATCAGCAAGGGGACAACACTCCATTCAAAAGCGTCTGGATACCTTCTTACTTTCCTACAGAAACACACCTCATGCTACGACCCAGGCATCTCCGGCCTTTCTAATGATGGGACGACAGCTGCGCACTTGCTTTGATCTGCTGAAACCTTCTGAACCCTGACAAATTGTGCAACATCAGCAGCAAAATCAAGTTATCAGACGAGCACCCAGAGCAAAAGAGCGAACCTTTAGCCCGGGACAGCCAGTTTTGGCTCGGAATTATACTTCCAGAGCTAAATGGGTCCCTGCCACAATCATCACTCAAACAGGACCTGTTTCCTACACAGTCCGGACTGCAGAGAATCTTACCTGGCGGCGACATGTAGATCAGCTGTTGCCAGGTCATGCCAGTCCTCAGGATACATCTGCAGTTGAGGGGTCTGACTTCACCACTTCTGGTGAGACACCGAATCACAAATCACCTGTTTCTGACTGTTCTCCTCCATTACTGCCGGCGGCTGAGATACCCCTTTGCCCAGCACGAGCTGATACCACCTCCTCACCTGTTCGTGCTGCGGACCCAGAGCCCATGGTACTTTCGGGTGCAACACCACCAGAAGTTCGCCGTAATCCACCTAGAGACAGAAGGCCTCCTCATCGGCTGGATCTTTAGCTAGGGCGAACCCACGGGGTTTAGCCGGGAATGGAGGCAGTCTACCCTCCTTCTCTAGTCTAGTGTGTGTTTTATTTAGGGGATGTACTCATTGGGAGGAGGAATATGTTGTGTATTTGGTTGTCATGGTTTTTGTTCCTATGGCAACTGAGTTAGATTATTAGGGGATAGCCCAGCCGGTTTCGGCCGGTTGGGTGAGCTCTGTGTCTGTAAATAAAATGGTAGTTTTGTTAGCTGTCTGCTCTCTGGCCTCAAGTGATTTCTTCCTAAACCAGCTGCCCCCCAAGGATATAACATTATCTTGCCCAGTATCAATGTCAGGCTGACGGGCTGTAGTGGGGTGGACTGCCCCACTCCCTGAGAGAGTGGGCTGTGGCAGGGCAGGGCGCCTGCGCAGACAGGGAGCCACTCAGGGCCCAGTTTGGAGACAGCCACTCAGGGCCAGGCTCAGCCCTATAAGAAGGCTGCCCAAGAAGGGCGCAGTCAGTCTGTCCCAGACCTTCATGGGGGAAGGTCTGTCTCTGGAGCAGGAGACCATAGGCAGAGCAGTGCTGGGGAAGGCCAGAAGGAGCTGGGGACCTCCAGCCAAGGAAAACCCCAGGCTGCAGGCCTTGCTACAAAGGGCCAAGCGGATGCAAGGGGCTGTAGGGGAAGTGGCCCAGGGAAGCAGACAGATGAGGGGAGAGAAGGAGGACAGCGAGGCTGCTGCCAGAGGGTCCCTGGGCCGGGATCCAGAGTAGAGGGTGGTCCTGGGTCCCCCACTTCCCCTCTTGCAGTACACCCAGCCATCGGCCGTAGGGAGCGGCCATCATAGACTACGCCAGATCCCTGACAAGAGGGATTAGACTTTGGGGTGTGTGGTTGGAAATGGTGGCTGGGCTGTAGAGAGACTGCTGATCAACCCGCCACCCTCCCCCACTGCCCCGAAAGGGGATGTGGATGAACTAAGGAGCTCTGCCGGAGGGCAGTGGTCCAGAAGAGGATGCCATGAGTTGGGAACAACACGGGTCCACACACCAACTGAGGGTGAGACGACGGACGGGACACCACCAGGAGGGGGTGCTCCACTGGACAGAGCTAATTCCCAGAGACAACCAGCAGGAGGTGCCAGGTGGTGAGTCCCAACTCCATTACACAGGCCTATAATTACTCAAGTCGCCCTGTTTACCCTTTTTTTAAATTGGCACAAGATTAGCTTTCTTCCCCAGTGTTCCAAGCCTTATTGAAAATCCAGCAAGCTCCTCAACCAGCTCTTTTAAAACTCTTGGCTGCAAGTTATCTGGACCTGCTGATTTTAAAAATGTCTAATTTTTAGTAACCTGTGTTTAACATTCTCTTGAGATACTAGTGAAATGGAATGAGTGTTATCACCACCATATAATGAAACTATAACATCTGTTTCTTTTCTCCAAATACAGAACAGAAATATTTATTGAACACAGCTGCCTGTTCTTCCATCTAGTAATAGACCAATACCAAAATCAGGATTCTTTTTATTCCTAATACATTTTAAGAAAGACTCCTTCTTGTTGTCCTTAACTGCTGGCCATAATTTTTTCCTTGTGTCCCTTCGCTTTCCTTATTAATTTTCTACAGTTCCTAACTTCTGATTTACATTCATTACTATCAACTTCCCCTTTCTTCCATCTGTTATATACATTTTTATTTTTTTTTAAATTATAGCTGCCTTCAAATTGCCTCTAAACCTGGTCATTTTTTTAACCAGCACAGCCTTTTTCTTCAGCTGGGAATGTAGCTTTTTGGGCATCTACGCGTTCTTAAATTATTCCCAATTATCATTTGCAGTTTTCTGATTAAATTCTTCCTCCCAGCTTATTTGGCTCAGAATTGTTTTCAGCTTTGTGAAATTGGCCCGGTTAAAGCACCAAGGTTACATATCACTGATCTGGATTTTATTCTGCCTGCACATTATAAATGCGATCAAGTCACTTGTACCTAAGTTACCATTAATTTTTAGTTCTGTAATTAGTTCCTCTTTATTTGGTAGGACAAGATCTAATAAAGAATTCCTCCATGTTGGCTGCAACACTTTTTGAGTTAGGAAATTGTCATCTATAATGTTTAGAAATTCTAGCACGTCACTCAAACTTAAGTGCCCCATGATCATTCATCTTTTTTTCTCATATATTATACATAGGTTCCTTGCTTGGCCTCTCTGGCACATTTCCTGGGCACTGATTTTCAGTCTGTTACCCCTTCTCAGAAATCAAGCTCCTTAGCCCACCTGCCCTAGGCCCCAGGACCAGCACAGACTCCCCAAGATACCCCGTTACTCAAAGCACACACCTCTCCCAGATCTCCTCCCATAGGTGTGAAGCCTCTGGTTTACAGTTCAACTCTCTGATGGCATGCAGTAGTTGTGAAGCTGTCAACAAACACACACTTTGTACAGTCTAACACCTTTATGCTCTTTTATACTTAAGCACAGGAGAGTACAGATCAAACCAAACAACAAACATCTGAAATCACAGGGGTCCCTCACTTTCTAGCTCATACTTCCTGTGTGAAGGTTTCCCTTGTGGAACAATCTGGGTCCAGGAAGGCAGGTAGACAGGATGTCCCCTCCTCAGGCAGGTGGTTGCATGCCAGCTTGTCAGGGGCGGCTCTAGACATTTTGCCACCCCAAGCATGGCAGGCAGGCTGCCTTCGGCGACTTGCCTGCGGGAGGTCCCCAGTCCCGCGAATTCGGCGGCAGCCTGTGGGAGGTCCGCCGAAGCCACGGGACCAGCGGACCCTTCGCAGGGATGCCGCCGAAGGCAACCTGCCTGCTGCCCTCGTGGCGACCAGCAAAGCGCCCCCCACGGCTTGCCGCCCCAAGCACGCGCTTGGCGTGCTGGTGCCTGGAGCCACCCCTGCAGCTTGTTCCTTTCCCTCATGGAGCCCCTTATCCAGCTTGTGTTTGGGGAGTACACGTTACAGGCCCTGTCAGCAATAGTGGCTCTCATAGGCATTCATAAAACAGCAGTTTTTCATAATACAACTAAACAATACCCAATCAGAATTCACAAGCTGTACAGCTATAGCTCCAATTCATCACAACGTATAAGGCCTATGCACCACTTAAATCTTTTTTGAAAGCTTAAGTGTGACTTCAGTGGTACATAGGCCTTAGGCTGGTCCTCTGCACAGTGGCAATTTTCACCAATAGGATGAAATCCTGGCTCCACTGAAGTCAATTAATGTTTTGCCATTGCCTTCACTGGGGACAGGATTTCACCCATGGTTAGAGAATGCCCCTTAAGTTAGGTAATATTTCAGTAGGTGTCTCCCCTTCATGTTTTCAGGTATATTACATCAGAAGGAACTACAGAGGACAGGTTCACCTTTGCTGCTGTAAGGTGTGATTTTCTAGATTTTTTTTAGGGAAAACAGAATGAATTGCAAAATGACCATCAATTTGGAAAAAAGGCTTCAATAGAAAGACTTCGTTTCTCAAGTATCTGTAGCTACCGATCCAATATTCTGTGGCTGCTCTTCAGTTCAAGAGCTGATATGACATTGGTTTATGAAATTTGCTATTTTTTAAAAAAATATCAAGGTTTTAAGGAGAAAACCTGCAGTTCTTCAAATGATGCATTTACAGAGGTTACAGGAGAAGGACAGACTAATGGCTACCTGCCATCTCTAATATACAGAATTTACTTCACTTGCAGCTCACATGTAGACTCAGCACTGGAGCTGAGTAAATAGCTCATAGTCAAAGGACAATTTAGCAGATTTTTCATCAATTTTCCATCAGTGGTTTGACTTTCTCAAATATGTTTGTTAATCGTAATTATTCTCTGAGGAATTTTGGCAAACAATTCTTAGTTTGTAAAAGTTGTTCATGAGCAACCTACAAGTATTCAGTATCGGAAATTTTAACTGTGTTGTTTAGTTTTGATTGGCCACTTAATCACATGGTATTTCTTTTCTTCAATTGGATGAGTAAGACTTAGAATCACATTTCTGGTGAAAAACCTCATGTGTGAGTTTAGAATTTGATTTTGGTGAACATTATGTGGTATTAACCTTCACTGTTTTTATGGATCTTCCTGCTAGGAAAAGCATGTGGCAGAATATTTGGAGAATGACAAAATCAAAGAGGGTGCTCAGCTAAGGTGGAGATAGTCAGGTACCCTTGCCTTCATGGTTGGTGGCAATACAACAGACTGAATAGTTCAGCAGAAATACAAGGAAAGAAAATTCAATGTTTTATTCAAGAGAACGATCATGGAAAAATCTCCAAGGATTTGATAAGCTTTACCCAAGATGCTATGCTGACCAAACCCTGAAGAGATTTTTTTTGAGTTGCATACTACTACTGAGATGGGGAAAGTGACTGTAATTCTGTACTCTAAGCTCTCTCATTTCCTTTTGCCAGACAGTCCATGTAAAAAAGCTCTACTTTACCTGTTGCATAAAGACCTCTACATTCTCTTATTGCTGTGATTCTCCTCCCACTCACACCCCGACCACTCAGTTAAATGTTACCCCTCAACAATATTAAACACTGTCTTGCTGGAATACAGAGCTGCAAGAAATTCTCAGCAGAAGCAGGACTGTAGCTCCTTGGGAAAGCAAGCAAAATTGACAAGTAGAACCTCCACACAATCAATCAATATGCACTACAAAACCTCTCTTTAAAACAGCATAATTCTTCTTTGGCAGAAGAACCCACTATCTTGCCAGTTTTTCCTTAGCTGTGCCCCATGCTTACTAACCCGTCCCCTCCCCTTTATTCCCTTCTCTCCATTCCCTCCCCACTCTGCTCCCCTCCCTGTTCTTGCTTGGATTTCACCTTTTAAGATTCATAGTAACATTTTCAGATGTGCCCTTCACTTATCAAATTTTGTTCCATATGACAAGTAACCTTCCAGCATTCTCCTGAGTACAACTGCAGAAATGAAGAGGAATTCATTATAAAACAAAAGCTAAGGCCCAAGTGTGCAAGGAAAGTAGTGTCCTTTCTCTGTCTCTCTTAACAAGCTATCTGATTTTGCAAGAATTTGTGATAAGCAAAGCAATGGCAAGGAAACGAAATATAGAGTCTCTCTTAACAATGTTTCATTTACTCTGACTTGACCTTTCTGAATGAGGTTCATACTACACAGGACATGAAAACAGATTCTATTCAAATCAGGACCAAAAAGGAAAAAAAAATCACATTAGAGATTCACTTTAGAGCCATCACTACGCCAGATGGTTTCGACTTAATATGTTGGCATCTTTCTGCTCATTTATATTCCCTTTCCTCCCCCAATCTATTGTAATTGCCATTATCTTTTTTTAGCAGTGGGAAAAGATTCTTTTAGAACTTCCTTCACACAGCAGAGAAATGAACAGAATATTATATTGTGTATGCATATCTGCACTGTAATCAGAGGATTAAAAGAATGCTTTATGTTGGTTTCATATGATATGTGTAAGGATGTCAGGTAGGAGGATATTATTCATCAAGAAGGTCCATATCTGACACATTGAAAGTGTAAGGAATATATTTGGTACAAAAAGCTATAGCATCAAGCACAGAGAACATTTGGGCGCACCAGATCATAGTATGGGTTGTTTTCAGATGGTTTGTGTGTTGATGACCTATATTATTGATACATACAATTAGTTGCAGATCTACACTTTACTCGGGGAGGATATACTGGACATAGACTTGGAGCTAGTCTACACACAGAAATTGTACCAGTTTAACTGAGGGATTGTCTACATGCTAACATGCACCCGTTTACTTACACTGATAACAGTGCTAACGGGATGGTGTGCCCATAGCAGACCAAGAGACAAACTTGGTTAGTGTTGGTTAATTAAAACCTTTGCTCTGCTTTCACTTCAAGTGAAAGTTTCACTTCACCCTGCAGCAGAGTTAGACTCCCTTTCCCCAGTTAAGAAAGTGATGATATGACACGGATCAGCAACCTTTCAGGGACTTAAGCCTGATCGAAAGCCTCTGTCAGTCAATGGAAAGACTCCTACTGATGATGTTCATGGGTTTTGGATCAGGCTGACAGTGATTTATGGAAATCAAGGCAGGAGTGGAGGCAACTCAGTTATTATTTCAGAATCGTGGAAAGGGCAGTTGCTCCAGGAAGATGGGAGCTCCTTCTCCTCCATGTTCTTCATGGGGATGGCTAGAGCTGCCCCAATGGAAAAAGGCTTGGGTTTGATATTGTTATAGTGTTAACAGACGTGCTGAGCAATTCATCCTGTGTGAATTAGTCTCTTTTCCTTTCTTTTCTGTGCCTATCTACCGATCTATGTCAGGGTTTTGAACTGTTGCCCATCATTGTAGTATCTGAGCATCTTTCACAGTAAACAGATTGTCAGTAACAAAGTCTGTAGTGATTATGGCATATTTGACTCTTCTCCCTGTGACAGTCATGGAGCTGCTATGTATTAATCTATGAATAATGAAATTATTGGTAATCATTGGTATGATTGTTGCAGGGGAACTGGTTAGTGAGGAAAAGCTGCTCTGTAACTATGTAGGGTTATTAGAATTTCCTGTACAATTGTATTGACCTAGCTTAATAGTTGGCAGAGGGAAGAGCAAACAGGACAGTCACACAACAGATCTAGATAAGGACAACCCAATATACACAACGGGGCATGCTGTTAGCTTCAAGAATTGTGTCCACAATCTGTAATAGGTTACAAGCTTTGTTTTTCCAAAGCCATGAGACTAGAGATCAAAAGAACACTAAAGAATTACAAATGCTTTCCAAGTAGGAGAAGGGGGAATCACTGGTCCGCAGCTGTCATCAAAAACTCAGAGAGAGACTCTGCATAGGAAGTCCAGAGAATGGTCAGCCTTTGGGAAAAGGTAGATACATGCATGTACAGTCTGTCTTTAAGAGATGTTTTCTCTGAAATTCGTTTGTTCTAAATAAATGATATTTTGCTTTAAGAAGGCTGTTTGATCATCAGTTACAACTGTTATTGCTCTGGAGGGAACAGAATTGCAGGATCTGGACATAAGTCAGATCTCTTGGAGTAATCATGGTTGATACACAGGGGACTGCAACCCAGGGCCTGGCCTGAGAGTGGAATGATGATGTATGGTTCGACCCTGAGAAACAGGGGATGGTTAGAGGACTGAGACATAGGGAGGGGTGTGTTTGGAAAGACAGGAGGGTCAGAGGTGCAGTTACTCCAGTTATTGTGACACTGCTTGGTTAGGTTAAAGGACTCTCTCCTTATGGTACCATCTCTCTTTGTGGGGTCAGGAGGGAGAGAGGAGCAGTTGGTGCGGTGTATTTCATTCTGGGTATGGTGGATGAGCTTTGTCAATATGTTTTCTAATATTCCCTAAAGATGGTTAGACTTGAATTCATCTAATTTTCTCTGGAAGTTCTTCTGGCTGCTATCTCTTCCTTCTATTGCTCTTGTATTATGGTGGATGGGGAAAACACCAGGTACTCAGGTTAGGTACTCATGTTAGGACAGTGGTTCTCAACCTTTCTAGACAACGTACCCCTCTCAGGAATCTGATTTGTCTTGTGTATCTCTGTAATGATGCTGGTTCTGGCGGGACCCAACTGAGTGCCAATTCAGGACAAATTGCTTAAAACAGGGCAGTAACAACCCAAGGCTGTGGTTTTTCCACCTCTAAGGCAAACCAAACCAGCCAGACAAAGAGGACTTTGGTCTCACCCAACTGGCTAACCACAAGTCACACAAGCAATTCCCTTAGACACTCCAATTTCCCAGTATCACCACCAGTGCCTCTCGTTATGGGGACAAATGGTTATGGAAACCAATAACCCAGTAAAAAAAAAAAGTTCTCTCGATCCCAAAGGACCAAGCCCCAGACCCAGGTCAATATACAGGTTAGCTGTTACCCACAAACCACACTGTTGCCAATCCTTTAGAATCTACAATCTAAAGGTTTATTCATAAAAGGAAAAAGATATAGATGAGAGCTAGAATTGGTTAAATGGAATCAATTACATACAGTAATGGCAAAGTCTTGGTTCAGGCTTGTAGCAGAGAGAATAAACTGCAGGTTCAAATCAAGTCTCTGGAGTACATCCACAGCTGGGATGGGTCATTCAGTCCTTTGTTTAGAGCTTCCGTTTATAGCAAAGTCCCTCCAGAGGTAAGAAGCAGGATTGAAGACCAGATGGAGATGAGACATCAGCCTTTTATAGTCTTTTCCAGACTGTGGAAAATTACAGCAAAATGAAGTCTGCAGTCACATGGGCAAGTCCCTGCATACTTTGCTGAGTTACAAGGCATATCTGCCTTCTCTCAATGAGTCAATTCTACAGTTGACGGTCCTTAATGGACCATCAAGCAGGCTCAGCAGAGCTGACACCAACTTGTCTGGGATGTCACCCAGAAGCACAGCATAAGTTTGAAATACAGACAATATAGAGTCAATATTCTTAACTTCAACTACAAAAATGATACACACATACAGAGAGCATAATCATAACCAGCCAACCATAACCTTGTCTTGGACACTTCATTTTACCCCCTTTATACAAGATTTGGTGCCACTACAGGACCTTGGTTGCAACCATGTTCTATACGGTCCCAGTTCAAGTCAATAATGTGATTATCTCCAAGTTATGCCTCAATTTAAAACTACTCACTTACGAAATCAGACATAAAAATAGAAAAGTGTCACAGCATGCTATTACTGAAAAATTGCTTACTTTCTCATTTTACCATATAATTATAAAATAATGCAACTGGGATATAAATATTGTACTTACATTTCAGTGTATAGAGCAGTATAAACAAATCATTGCCTGTATGAAATTCTAGTTTGTACTGACCGCTAAAAACTAGACAAATATCTAGATGAGTTGATGTATCCCATGGAAGACGTCTGCGTATCTCCAGGGGTGCACATATTCATGGTTGAGAACCACTGGGATACGAAATTTTACTCAAATGTGGATGAGATCCTGGACACAAAGGAAGTCTTGCTTAAACAGGGCTAGAATTTCATCCTATATGTGGGAGTCAAGACCACAAAATGAGAGTGCAATACTGTGGCTCTAACAATGTATGGCATTATGGAATGACTGCTGTGAGTATAAGACCTAAATTGTCTGAACAGATCGGTGGGGTAAGGGCAGTTGATGAAGATGGACTGCACAGTCTGTGGATATGGGATCCTGAAATTGAACCCATATGTCAAAAGAACATTGGTTCTTTGTTTAATTATTTCTTAGTTGCAACTTGTTCTGAATAGGATTTTATTGAATTTGCAATAATAAAATTTTAAATTATATAGTATATAATACTACTGAGACACTTATTTTTTCTAGCTGCCTCCTACAAAACACTCCTTTAGTTCTAATGAACCCAAATGTTATAATGAACCCATAACCTCAAAGCACCATTCACCAAAATCTCCATGATTCACCTGGTTTTGCATCAAAACGGCAAAACCACGGAGTTTTTCATTATTTCCATCCAAATGTATAAATCTACACTTACCGGTAGATCTGCCCTGCTGTGATCGATGCAATCGGGGTCGATTTAGCAGGTCTGATGAAGACCTGCTTAAGCGATGGAGAGCAATCTCCCTTCGACTCCAGTACTCCAGCTCCCCGAGAAGAGTAAGGTAAGTTGGTGGGAAAACGTCTCCTGTTGGCACAGTACGGTGTAAACATGGCAGTAAGTCAACCTAAAGTACGTTGAATTCAGTTAGATTATTCACGTAACTGGAGGAGCGTAACTTAGGTCGACTTACCACAGTAGTATAAACAAGGCCTCAGGCTTTATCCTCATGAGAAAGTTGCACTGGTTTAACTTACACCCGTTTTAAAACTGATTAGCTAACCCAGTGCAAATCGACTAAGATAAATCAAAGTAAGCCACTCAAACTGAAATCAGTGTGTATACACAGGGCTAGGGGTTCATTTAATTACATCAATTTAAAATCACATCTTTCATAGAATTTAAGGCCAGAAGGGATCATTATGATCATCTTAACTGACCTCCTGCATCACACAGGCAATAGACCCTCATCTAACAATTCCTGCATCAAAGCCACAACTTCTGTTTGAAAAAATAGCATATTTTGAAAAGACTTCAGGTAATGGAGGATCCACCACATCCCTAGATAAACCTTCAGTGATAAACACTTGCCCCTTATTTCTAATTTGAAACTTTCAACACTGGACCTTGTTATGTCTTTTTTTGCTAGATGATTAAGGAACCATCTGCTCTCAGAAATCTTGTAAACTGTTATCAAGTCACCTCAATCTTCTCTCAGATAAACTAAATAGATGGGATTTCTTAAGGCTCTCACTATAAGGCAGGTTCTCTCGACCTGAAAGCATTCTTGTAACACTTTTCTGAACTCTTTCCAATTTTTCAACATTTTTTGAAGTGGGGGACACTAGAACTGGACACAGTATTCCAGTGATGGTTTCACTAATGCTATATACAGAGGTTACACCATTGTGATGGTTCTTGTGAGTCACCTTGTTAATCCCTGCCACCAATATAAGGGAGTCTTGCTTGTGCTCAGTTTGGTGTCAGCTCCAGAATACCATCAGCCTGTTAGCCACTCAAGCATTCTCCTCTGTGGTATGCCAGGCCTTACTTTGCCTTGCAGGTTAACAATAGGTGCACCCCAGTCCCTGAGTCCTTTGAAGCATTCCCCTGTGATATTCAGCCCCTGACACTGACTACTTACAGAAATACCAAGTCTGTTGTCAGTATTCACACCAGCATGTAAAATTCAGCTCAGGACCAGGACTTTGCTTAACACCACAGTACTGAGATACAGTTATAGTGAAAACATGAATAAATGTATCATCACAGTCTAGGGATTCAGGAGGTAATGAGTAAGGATATTGGAAACAAATGATTACATATAAAACAAAATCATAACATACTTTCCAGACATTAAATTTAAATAACAGGTTAATCTCCTGTCTAAAGAGCCCTGTGGCACCTTATAGACTAACAGATGTATTGGAGCATGAGCTTTCGTGGGTGAATACACACTTTGGATATTCACCCACAAAAGCTCATGCTCCAATACATCTGTTAGTCTGTAAGGTGCCACAGGACTCTTCGCTGCTTTTACAGATCCAGACTAACACAGCTACACTTCTGATACTTGTCTAAAGAGGTTTATCTCACCCCAAAGTCCTTTTCAGCATCTTCAACCGTGGTTGGCTAAGATCCCATTTTCATGACTATAAACACTCTTCCTGTTTACTTGCTAGGTGCAAAATGAGGGGTTGTCTTCTTTTCCTCCAACATATACCCCCAAAGTTTATTGTCTGTATTCAGAAACAGGATAACCACCCATAGCTTATTTTTCCTGTCTGCTGCTTTCCTATTGACTTTACATTTCTTTAACAACGTTTGAAGTTGTATGTAAATAGACATCCATTGTGTTAGCATACAATGTTTCATTTAAATCCCAACAGAGAGAGATACATTTTTTGCCTCATATCTGGGGGAAAACCTATTTTTCACCTCTGCTGATGACTAATGCCTTGACACAAACTTTAAAAACATTATTTTCTGTATGTATGCATAACTCCTCACACAATAGTTGTACACACATATCACAACAATATTAATGACCAGTGTGACCCCAGCTTTCATTAAGATCTCACATGACATTCGTTGGTGTACCAGACTGAACACACCAGACACATGAGATTTCTGTAACCCCTTGCCAACTGGCATTAAGAGGTGCATGGATCACAACCCTGCTCCTGCTTAATGCTTCCAAGGATCATGTTCACTCTCTGAACTACAGCGCCACATGGATGGCTCATGTTCAGTTGGTTATCTACCATGATCCCTAAGTCCTTTTCAATGTCACTGCATTCTAGGAGCTCCCATATTGGAAGTGTGATCTACATACTCCATTCCTAAATATATACCCATGATTAGGCTATATTAAAACTCATGTTCACATAAGCCCACTGTGGAGGAGGGGACAGGCTCCCTGGACACCCCTGGGTTCCACTGTCCATCATTTACCCCTCTTCTCCCCCAGATGGCAGCCTTTGGGCAATCTCTCTGCAAGCTGCCACTCACAGGCCGGGGTTTGGCTCCTGTTCTTCCCTTCCCTGTGCAAGAGGGGAAGGTCTGGCAGGAACAAGGGCCAGCCTCTCAAGCAGCCCCTAGAGACTCAGCTTTTAAGGGCTCAGTCTCTCAGAGGCTATTGCCCCTTTGTGGGGTTTACCCTCTACCCCTCTTCCTGGGGTGCATTGCTTTACCATCACTCAGGGTGGCTTCAGGAGCTGTACGTCTCACAGCTGTCTCCTCCTCAGCTGGACTTCCTCTGTTGCCAGCAGTCCTCGGGCAGTCCATGGTCACTTCCCCTTCCTGTGGAAAGTTTCCCCCTTTTAAGCTCCTCCCCCTCCAGCATGATCAAGCCTCATTGGTGTTTCTTGTTACCCTCCTTCATACCAGGGTGAGGGCACATCCTTTCACACCCACCTTACCAAGCAATCCAGGTCAGTCTGTATAACTGGTATGTCCTCATCATTATTTACCAATCCACTAGGTTTTGTATCATCAGAAAATTTTACCAGCAGTGATTTTATATATTCTTCCAGATCACTGGTAAAGATATTCCTTAGCATTCAGCCAAGAAGAGATCCTGGAGGCACCCCACTTGAAACAACCCCATAGGATGATGAATCCCCATGTACAATTGCTTTTGAGAGCTATCTGTTAACTAGCTTTTAAGCCATTTAATACAAGCTACACTGATTTTGTATAGTGCTATTTTTTTATCAAAATGTCATGTGGGACTAAGTCAAATGTCTTATAGAAGTCTAAATGTATCATATCAACACAGTTACCTTTGTCAAACAAATTTATAATATCATCAAAAGTTATATCTGGTTTGTTTGACAAGGTCCATGTTGACTGGTATTAATTATGGTACCATCCTTTAAGTCAGTGGTCCCCGCCGGGGCATTTATGTGTGCCCGCCTAGTGCCCAGCAGGGGAGAGAAGCCGCAGCCCCACGCCTGCTGGAGACAGAGAACTCCGGGGCTGCAGGCTGCGGGCACCGGTGTTCTCGGTCCCTGGCAGGCGCGGGGCCGTGGCTTAAGCTGGAGAGAAGCCACGGCCCCGCTCCTGATGGGGACAGAGTACTCCGGGGCTGCAGACTGTGGGTGCCAGTGTTCTCTGTCCTCCTGGCTTCTCTCCAGCTTCTCTCTGCACTGCCCAGAACTGGCGTCAAAAAAACCCAAAACCCAAAAACAAAAAAAACAAAAACAAAAAACCCGCTCTGACTCTGCAGAATGGACAGAATGCCACCCCATAGCATGTGCTGCCCTAGGAACATGCTTGCTCCACTGGTGCCTGGAGCTGGTCCTGTATGTGAGTAATTGTTGGTGCCCGCCACACTCATCTGAAAACATGGATGTGCTACTGGCCACAAAAAGGTTGGGGACCACTGCTTTAAGTCTTTATAGATTGCATCTTGTATCAATAATTCCATAATTTTGCCCAGGATCAATGTTAGGCTCACTAGTAACTTTAGTCCAACTGGTGGAAATTTCTTCTGTAGACAAGGCCTAAAAGAAGCTCATTTAGCGCATGGAGGGTGTATATGATTCTGACAGCTCTAGTAACTACATGGAAAAATTCTCACTGCTAACAAACCTAAAAACATTTTAGCAGTTTTGGAACGAAGTGAAACATTTCTCATTCTTGTCTTGAATTTTCCTCAAAAATGAAAGGCAGTCTCCAGAGATGAGAGAAGTGATTCTTGCATGCAAATATTCCTAAAAAGGAAGTTGATTATCCTACACATATCCAGAACTATGGCGAGAATGGCTCTGTCCCAAACGCAGCACATGCTGGTATGTGTTGGACATCTTGTGGGCACATTTCTATGACACTGGACCCTGGCTTTGAGATATCAGGGTCAGTCATTAGGAGCCTTCGGAGTCTGTGTCTTTGAAACTCTTGAAACACAATGGACAAAATTCACACCTGTGCAACTCTAATGAAATCTATGGAGTTACACCAGGGAGGAATTAGGCCCGTTACAACAAATAAAAGCGATGTACTTATGTTGTCATCATAACCATAGTAGATCACAATCATTAATATACTTATCCTCACAACACCCTCATGAGGTAGAGAAGTATTATCACCTCCATTTTACAGATGAGAAACTAAGGCACAGGGCATGTTTATAGTGCAGGTGAAGATGTGAGTGCAGCACAGGTAAGCATAGTATGGGTAACAAGAGTAGGCTGGACATGGGCAGGTCCCCCCCTAGCCGTGCCCTATGCAGCCCCCCCCCCCCATGAAAAGGCTGTGTGGGTCCCCGGGCCTCTGGGGGGGGCGTGTGGGCCACTTCCTGCAGGAAGTGGAGTGACCCAGCCCCAACCTGCTCTGCTCCCCTGGCTCCCAGGCTTGGGGGGCAGGAGTGAACCGCCCCCCAGCACTCGCCGGTGGAGCAGCTGGGAAGTGGAGTGGAGCAGGCTGGGGCCGGGTTGCTCTACTTACTGCCACCGGTGAGTGCAGGGAACCCGGTCCCTGCTGCAGTCCTCAGGAGAAGGGCTGGCTGGAGTGGGGGTGAAGCAGGGGTGGGAAGAGGCGGGGCAGGGGCTTTGGGGAAGGGGTGGAGGAGTGTTGGGCTGAGGTGGAGCAGGGGTGGGGCCATGTGGAAGAGGCGGGGCAGGGCTGGGGGCAGAGCAGGGGCAGGGGCTTTGGGGAAGGGGTGGAGGAGTGTGGGGCTGAGTTGGAGCAGGGGTGGGGCCATGTGGAAGAGGCGGGGCAGGGGCTGGAGCAGCACGCAGCTGCGAAGGGCACCAGGAAATTTGGTGCCCTAAAATTCCTAGTGTCCTACACAGCTGTGTACTTTGCATATGGGTAGGGACAGCCCTGACCCTGGGCATGTACTTTGGTTGCTAGCCTGTGCTGAAGTCTGTTCCACCACATCTACACTGCTGTTGTTGCCCATGCTAGCTAGATTGAAATGAGTATGGTACACCTACTTGTGCTAAAATCACACCTTCACTTGCAGTGTAGACATACCATTGGGAATTCTGTGGTAGAACAGGAATTGAACCCTGACTCCCAGCCCAGTGCCTTTACCACAAGACCATCTTGCCTCCCAAAAATACTGTCATATGTGATGTGTAAACATTTTAAAGTATCTTTTATTTAAAGCATCGAGAGTCTTCCTCATGTCTATGGCTCATATCTCATTCTTCATGGTACACTAAGTGACCCGCAGCAAGATGATGCTCATGGTGGAACACAACTAGGTAAAGAAGCAGTGATCAGCCAGAACTACTTTGAGGTTGTATCTGGAGTGTAGAGCATTACAACAAACACTCCCAAAGAAAGGGAAATATCTCTGATGAAACAAGTAGTTCAGTTGCAATGGCTGGCAGAAAAAAACACCCGTTCATGGATTTCCAGTTTCCTCACACCATCTCATATCCACCTGGCTGCTGTGCTGAAGTTTAATTGCAGAATTATCACTAAGTATCAATACTTTATGTAAACAATGTTTCAGTATTTTTCAGCTAATACTTCTGGCACGACAAAAGATCATGTCTGAGAGGGTAGGTTATGTAGGCTTGGAAGGATTAGATTTTTGTCAGAAAATGTCAGTAAACATTGATTTCACTGTACACACACAAACAAAAAATAATATTTCTATCCGTAATAATAGAAATGTACAGATAGGCAAAGTAAGACAAATGGTGCTTGAGAACTAATAACAGTTTGATTTAAGGGTTTTTACTTTGTATATTTTGATATGTAATGTTGACAGTTTCTGTTCTTAAAGCTTTAGATATCTGAAGTTCAAGATCTAGTGTCATTAAATAATTATTGTCTGACTCCCCCCTAATTTCCTGCAACTGTAAAATTTAAATTGATAAAAATAAAAAAGATGCTTAAAATGACCATTGATATTATCTGTTGAACTTATAAAAAACTCAATTTTTGCCAAGCCTGATTTTATGCAATAAAATACAAGTTGTAGAATATCTTATCAAGATGCCTTTGAATTAAAACAAAAGGAAAATAAGAATAGCTTGGTTATAAGTTATGTGTCTGACATATAACTGGATTACTCCAGTTTTCTGCCAGTGTAAATTTACACTGGTGTAAAACTAGATTAACAACAGTGGATCAGGCCCAGACGTATATGTTCACTCTTTAAAAATGTACCTAAGTCATGCTATTCAGTGTATCAGGTACAGTATGTGGGCCAAATGCATTATTAATGCTGCCTGGTATACTTGGTAGAGCACTAGGTAGTTGTGAATGATGTTTATAGAATACCATGGAATGCTGCTGTCACTATACCAAAGTGGTAACAGCACTAAGCAGCTAGAAGATTAATAGAGAGATCTTTTGTGAATGCCTGTGGCAGTGGCTGAGGCATTTCAGATGACAGAGATATTGAGAAAAGTCTAGAATCTGACCTTAAAAACTAACTGAAGGTCTATATAGAAAAACCCTTAAAGAGCTACTAGAGAATGTTTTCCTATTGGATGTGTTTTTCACTCTTTTCTTTGCCCTGTTTGCTAGCTACCAAAGGTGTAGCTCTCTCACAGCCTATCTTTTCCACTCTGCATGATCCTCCATTGAAATCGTAAGGCTGAATTTGTGACACCACAATTATTTCCATGGCAACTTGTTACTGTCTAACAGAGAGCCACTGCAGTGACTGTAACACAGGACTGGAGTAATATGAGCAGCAATTTTAGTCTGCCCACAGAATTCCATGGTGGTGGAGAGGATACATTAGTGACAGAAAGGCCAACACAAAAAGCCCTAATCAAGCCTACTTGTAATGAAAGTACAAATAATGATCTCCAGTCATTTGCAGCTAATGAACACCTCATTTGCTACATTCTTCAAATGATAAAATACCAAGCTTGAGGGAACAGTAACATGCCCAAATGTTTCAAGATCTATCCCATCAAAATGCGAGCACAGGAAAATCACCCCTCTGTATTTGTGCCTTGTACCAATCAACAGCAATTCAGTTGGAGATTTAGGCAAAGCCTATTGACTTTCTGTCCACTCAAGAATGAATTCAAATCTTTCAGCAAGAGACCAAGGAATGTGCCATGCCAAGATGTGATAAAATGCATTTGAGTGTCATTCACATAATAGTGGAAGCCCCCATTATTCTTGTAGATAATATCTCTTAAGTGGTGCACTCTACTTCCAGCATTTGAAAAAAAAATCAGTGTGAGAGTGAAAGCTTGAGAAACATCAAATTCAGTTTCATAAAGGTTCTGTAGCTGCTTAAGTAACTAAACAGAATCTTTGAGAGAAGCGTGATTCAAACCACAAAACCAATCCGTGATAACACTAGAGAATGTATCAATATGCCATATACTTTCTTTCAGTAATGAGATGCAAGTTTCCCCTCCCACATAAGTGATGAGGTGAGTAAAAAGTACCCATCATACCTGTGGGCCGCCCATGCAACCAGTCTCAGAGGTAATAACTGGGCTACCTACAGCACCTCAAAGCTAATCTTTAATGAGCCACTGTAGTGCCTAGGAATAGTGTAGTATCCCTTTAAATAGATTGTGAGTCGTCTACTGGTGCACGCAGTGTTTTATTTTTGGAAGCTGCCAGAAACCAGTCAGAGCAGCAGTGTGTATGTAGCTAGGCCTTGCACATTTGTGTGTAATTAGTAAACATGGTTCTTTGCCCATATGATTTCTTCATGTTCATGTGCAAAGAGCTAAAGACACAATGCCCACCTCAACATATATTCTAAACATACAGGTCTGGATCCTCAGCTGGTATAAAGTGGTTTAATTGTATTGAAGTCAATGGAGCTGTGCTAATGTACACCAGAGGAGGACATAGCCCTTTGCCTTTTTCATTTTGTTAGTAGATTTCGCTCTCTTGTTTAATCTAGACCTCCTTCTTCCACTCCCTTGCCTTCCAGGAGAAGAATGATGCTCTCGCAGTCAGAAAAATTAGTCCTTTCATCATCTATAGCCCCGTCATATAACTCATTATGGTGTGTACACCAATGCTGACCTGGTTCCATCATTTACTGAAAACAGCTGGAAAATTCTCCTCCAAGTTCACTGCGGCTGTCTGGATGTAACTCAGAGCAGAATTTGGCTGAGTTCTTCATTGACTTTCAGATGACCACACAGCTTGTAATAAGACCACTGAGTCACCAAGCATAGTTAAGATCAAGCAGTATTGTAAGCATGGGGGAACCTATTATTTTAGTAGTGTTACAGCCCTGCTGATATTGAGGCTTTTAATTCCTCAATGTACAAAATCAGATACAATTTATATCATTCCTATGCAAGCCAGCTGTATTAAACTTTTATTGCTAGTTACACTCATGCTTGTACATTTAATTCCTTCTGCACAAAGCATTTGCTTTTTAACTTGACATCCCACCAATGAACATATGCAATATGTTTGATATACTTAAAAATAATAAAATCAATGGCAGTCCTGCTCTACTTGAATAACACCTGCTTAGTAGAATGATGCACCAAGTACTAGTAGTTATTTTAAAAGCACAGCTTTTCATAGGGCTCCTATCACAAATAGGACATTTAGTATTGGATTCATTGTTAAACCAGACGGCATGCAGAGCTGGCTGCCTTTCAAAGCAGGGCACAAGGCCTGTTTTATCAATGAGTTCACAAACAATCAATAAGAGCTTGGGAAGAAAAGCACTCCTTCTGGTCCAAATGGCAACAGAGATTCATCATGGGATTTTTATCTGTTGATATGACTACACTACTTTCATCTCAAGCAGCTACAAAAACAAAAAACTCCTTGAAGGAGTCACATTTTCAGGTGATGACAGTGAAAGCTGAAAGGGTTGTTTGGATGGTTTTATTTGGAATGTTCTATACTAAGAAAAAATAATCAAGCAATAAACAAAGTCATTTTAATCAATTTCTTATAGTGTGTCCAATTCATGGCTGTGCTAGCTTTCAAATAAAGTATTATTGTAATAACTGATTCTTTCAGCTCACTTTCCTCCCAGGAGTCCTCTCCTCAGGGAATCTGATGGTACCTATTTTGAGGGGATAACTTAGGACTGTCTCCTTATCCATTACCAGGATACCAACCAACTTCACTTGTGTCTCTTGAGAAGATGGGGCTGACATTCTCTTAGAAAGTGCTAGAAAGTATCTGAAAAAGCACAGGAAGAATCAAGAAACTCCATGAAAAAGCACAGGAACAAATCTGCACAGACTCACCCCTAGAACTCCAACCAGGGGTATTCTGCTACCCAAAATCCATAAACCTGGAAATCCTGGATGCCCCATCATCTCAGGCATTGGCACCCTAACAGCAGGATTGTCTGGCTATGTAGACTTTCTCCTCAGGCCCTATGCTACCAGCACTCCCAGCTATCGAGACACCTCTGACGTCCTGAGGAAACTACAATCCATTGGTTATCTTCCAGAAAACACCATCCTGGCCACTATGGATGTAGAAGCCCTCTACACCAACATTTCACACAAAGATGGACTACAAGCCATCAGAAACAGTAACCCTGATAGTGTCACAGGAAACTTTGTGACTTTGTCCTCACCCACAACTATTTCACATTTGGGGACAATGTATACCTTGAAGTCAGCGGCACTGCTATGGGTACCCACATGGTCCCACAGTATGCCAACATTTTTATGGCTGACTTAGGACAACAGTTCTTCAGCTCTTATCCCCTAACGCTCCTACTCTACTTGCGCTACATTGATGACATCTTCATCATCTGGACCCATAGAAAAGAAGCCCTTGAGGAAATCCACCTTGATTTCAACAATTTCCATCCCACCATCAACCTCAGCCTGGACCAGTCCACACAAGAGATCCACTTCCTGGACACTACAGTGCTAATAAGCGATGGCCACATAAACACCACCCTATACTGGAAACCTACTGACCGCTATACTTACCTACATGCCTCCAGCTTTCATCCAAACCATATCACACCATCCATTGTCTACAGCCAAGCTCTAAGATATGACCGCATTTGCTCCAATCCCTCAGACAGAGGCAAACACCTACAAGAACTCTATCAAGTGTTCTTAAAACTACAATACCCGCCTGCTGAAATGAAGAAACAGATTGACAGAGCCAAAAGAATACCGAGAAGTCACCTACTACAGGACAGGCCCAATAAAGAAAGTAACAGAACACCACTAGCCATCACCTACACCCCTCAACTAAAACCTCTCCAGCGCATTATCAAGGACCTACAACCTATCCTGAAAGACGATCCCTCACTCTCACAGATCTTGGGAGACAGGCCAGTCCTCGCTTATAGACAGTCCTCAACTTGAAGCAAATCTCACCAGCAACCACATACCACACAACAAAAACACTAACCCAAGAACCTATCCTTGTAACAAAGCCTTTTGCTAACTCTGTCCACATATCTATTCAAGGGACACCATCATAGGACCTAATCACATCAGCCACACCATCAGGGGCTCGTTCACCTGCACATCTACCAATGTGATATATGTCATCATGTGCCAGCAATGCCCCTCTGCCATGTACATTGGCCAAAACGGGCAGTCTCTATGCAAAAGAATAAATGGACACAAATCAGACATCAAGAATTATAACATTAAAAACCCAGTCAGAGAACACTTCAACCTCCCTGGACCCTCAATTACAGACCTAAAACTTCAAAAACAGACTCCTATGAGAAACTGCAGAACTGGAATTAATTTGCAAACTGGACACCATTAAATTAGGCTTGAATAAAGACTGGGAGTGGATGGGTAATTTCCCCATGCTCATTTTCAACCTACTGTTACTCACACCTTCTTGTCAACTGTTTGAAATAGGCCATCCTTATTATCACTAACAAAGTTTATCTCCTGCCGATAATAGCCCACCTTAATTGATTAGTCTCATTAGAATTGGTCTGGCAACCCCCATTTTTTCATGTTCATGTTATCTATATCTTCCTACTGTATTTTCCACTGCATGCATCTGATGAAGTGGGTCTTAGCCCATGAAAGCTTATGCCCAAATAAATTTGTTAGTCTCTAAGGTGCCACAAGTACTCCTTGTTCTTTTTGCTGATACAGACTAACACGGCTACCACTCTGAAACCTTTAAATCCAGAGTAACTGAGGTAAGAATCAGGCCCATAAAAGAGTTGTTGTTTTTAATTATTTAATTCACTCCCATGCCTCACAATTATTGTTAGCGATTGGGATGTTCCTAATTTTCCAGCCTAGAGCAGTGCAAATTCATCTATATGTACTTGGGACCATAAATCCTTTAAAACACAGGTCCTTTAAAGTATTCTTGAACCACAGAAAATAACTGCTGTTGAATTTTCTTTGATTCCACCACAGGCATAAAAGGGTCCCAAAGGAGATTTTATATAAAACTGACAAATCTTTAACTATACTCCAGATGTATTTTTCCTGATATTTTTGTACCTGTTGATAGAATATAATTGCAATCCTTCCTCTCTGGAGGATAAATCAGAAGATCATGACAGTACAATTGGAAGCAGTCAGGCATCTTCCACAGATTGATATGTTTTGCTTCACTTACTCCAGTCCCCCAGTTGCTTTCCTACTTTTATCTGTAGATTTTTTTAGTCTGGTTGCTTCAGACCGTACATTGGAGTGAGTGATGTCAATTGGATACTTGTTGCATGAAACCTTGTAACAGCCAGTTGAATACAACTTGTCAATGTTGTTCCATTTTTC
Organism: Mauremys mutica; assembly: GCF_020497125.1. Lineage (NCBI taxonomy): Eukaryota > Metazoa > Chordata > Testudines > Geoemydidae > Mauremys > Mauremys mutica. The sequence goes on from NC_059073.1 coordinate 270,849,729, forward strand.
CCCATTCCCTATTCGTACCATGTGAAAGACAAAAATACATATAGCTTCAGCCTCTACTTAGCTACTTCTAGCAATAAGTTATAAGTAAAACTGGTATGTTCACCAAAAACTGAAGTTTTGATGAACCCCAAACTATTTGCAATATGTATAAAAACTGGCAAATAGTTTTGACCAACTTGAAAAAATCAAAATGTTTTGTTTTGACCCAAATTGGATTTTTTCATTTTGATTTTGGGCATTTTGATAAAAGTAGAGGACTAGAGTCACCAAATGGCCTGGTGGGGAAGACTCCTATATAGCCTTGGAGCAGGGTTGTGAACTTGAGTATCCTACATTATTGGTAAGGCTACAATTATGTCCCGGAAGTCATAGAATCAGTGACTTCCAGAGACCTCCCTGACATTTTCCACCCCAGGGATGGAACTGCCGGCAGGCAGCCTGTCCAGCTGTCAGCTGCTGCTGGGGGCAGGCCCCCAGCAGCTCCTAGCCCCTGGGCAACAGGGGGACCCCGGAGCTCCCAACTGCTGAGGGTTGCATGCAGACCTCACAACTGCCCAGTCGCAGTGGGCAGCAGGGGGACCCCACATCTGCCTAGCGGTGGTGGGCCTGCCCCCTATAGCTGTTCAGCCACTGGGGGGGAGGTGAGGGGCCCCCTCCACAGCTGCTCAGACATTGGGGGTGGCAAGGGGACCCCAGAGCCCCCAGCTGCTCTGGGTGTTGGACCCTCCTCTCTCTCCCCATTTTTCTCTCTCTTTATTTTTAATAAAAATCACTGACAGCTCACAGGCTTCCATGAATTTTTGTTTATTGCCTGTGACCTATCTGTGATTTTTACTAAAAATATCCATGACAAAATCAGAACCTTAATTATAGGCGAGTGCCCCAGTCACCAGACTAGAGAATGGGTCTCACACTCTTTCCCTGGCCCAGACTATTCATTGTCATTCATAATGGCAATTAATAGTCCTGGGGGAAGAGAGTGAGAATGACTCAATGGCTTGGTGATTAGGGCACTTACCTAGAATGTAAGAGACCCAAATTCAAATCCCTGGCTGCTCCAATGACTATTTAATTAATTATAAAAAGTGGAACAGCTTCAATAGAAGAGATTGGGAGAGCGCCTCCTCCCCCCCTCAGAATATTTCATAGTCCAATTGCAAGGACATATTCCTGCAGTGTGGTAGATTTGTTCAAATCCCTCTCCATATCAGGTAGTCTCCCCCACATCTGAGGTGATTTAGCTGAGCTACAGATTTCACCCTTCTCTCCTCGCCCTCTCCCCCAGCTCTCTTGTGACTCTAGTTTTCCTTTGCTTTTGTCAAAATGCCTGGATTTTTTTTTACTTTTCAATTTGCTAAATATTTAGAAAACATATCATTTTCAGTTCAACCCAAAATTAAACTGTTTTTTTTTCAGAATCGCCACCGAACCAAAAAATTCATTATTCATATAGATTTATATGCGGTACTGTACTTAAAAAACTTTTTGAACATTAAATACTCCTACAAGTTATTGTGACTAGGTAACAGTGCATATTGTTATTCAACAGATCTATTCCCACTATGCAGTAAAAGTCAGTTCAGTTTACTTTAATGATAAACTAAATGTTCACTGCTTTTTACTCCTGAGCCAATAACAGCGATGGGAGGGTGAGCTAGATTTTATTCTGTCTCATGCAATATCAACAAAATTATTAACAACACTGATGCAGAATCTTCATCGTTGGTTAGGTATGAACCAGAAAGAATCCAGCTTTTCTTCCTGATTCCCAGGTAAATGTGCAAGCTGGCAGATCAAAATTAATAAGTTATTTACTTTAAAACTAAGCCAATTTGATTTGGAAGTAATTGCAGAATATTAACCATTGTGATACCATTTTAGAAGAAGCAATGTAAAGAGCAGAACTACATGTTAAACACTGAAGAAAGCAATTTAAGGATCAACTATCAAACCAATGTATACATCTCAAAACCTTACTTACATTTCCAATCATTTGCATAACGCTCTCATAATTAGCAATATGCGAGCATCAAAGTTACCATTCAGTTTTGTATAAATCACTCAAGGGAAAATATGATACCCATACTCATGCTAACTAGTAACTTACACTATTAATACATCATATGTAGTTGATGTGAGGGCAGGTATCACAATCTGGCCCATAGGCATTGAGTTTCTGTCTGAACTATCTATAGCTAATGGACCAAACTCTCTCTTGCAGGAGATAGGGGCAGGGGAATCCACATTATAGTTCCCTGATTCTGAGGCCCAGCTCCATTCCCAATACCCTTAGAGATGATTCTGAGCAGCTCTAAGTTACACTACTGGTACAGAATTCTTGACAATCCCTCTGTCAGTGGAGGACTGGCATAGCAGAGTATAACTTCACCATCCCGAGAGGTTAGGGGGCATGGAAATCGTGTTCTTTTTACCTAAGGCCTTGGCTACACTGGCGCTTTACAGCGCTGCAACTTTCTCACTCAGGGGTGTGAAAAAACACACCCCTGAGTGCAGCAAGTTACAGCGCTGCAAAGCGCCAGTGTAAACAGTGCCCCAGCACTAGGAATGCGGCTCCCAGCGCTGCAAGCTAATCCCCACGGGGAGGTGGAGTACCTGCAGCGCTGAGAGAACTCTCTCCCAGCTCTGGCGCTGCGATAAGGGGCGGCTCTAGACATTTCGCCTCCCCAAGCACGGCGGCATGCCGCGGGGGGCGCTATGCCGGCCGCCGGGAGGGCGGCAGGTGGCTCTGGTGGACCTCCTGCCGGAGCCACAGGACCAGCGGACCCTCTGCAGGCACACCTGCGGGAGCTCCACTGGAGCCGCCTGCCGCCCTCCCGGCGGCCAGCATAGCGCCCCCCGCGGCATGCCGCCCCAAGCACGCGCTTGGTGTGCTGGGGCCTGGAGCCGCCCCTGGCCGCGACCACACTCGCACTTCAAAGCGCTGCCACGGGAGCACTCCTGTAGCAGCGCTTTGGAGTTTCAAGTGTAGCCAAGCCCTGATATGCATGTCAAGATGATGATTCACTGCAGGAAGCAGAACAGAAATGGGTCTTTGAGAGGGACTTCAAGGAAGAGTGTTGGGGAGACTTTGCAGATGAGCTCAGGAAAGCTGAACTATGTATGATGGGCAACAAGCAAGGGTAGAAGGATGGGCAATGCAAACTGAGAGAATCTTGGCTCATATAGAGCTTCATAGATAGCTGTACTGATTTGTATGGCGTGAGCAACTCTCATTTATGGGCATAAGAAAGGAATCACAACGTAGAAGTGCTGTCTGGAGTTTACCCTGTTCCCATAGGGAAAACAATGTCAGAATGCCCATTGATTTCAATGGCAGCAGGATCAAGCCCTACAATAGGCAATGAGAGACCTGCAATTTTTACTGGTGAAGGTTATTGTCTTTTCACACTACGCATTCAAATACACCGAGAAATAAAAACTTGCATTTATACAGTACCTTTAATCTCCAAGCATCCAAGAATGGTTTACAAATGGTAACGATGACTCAGATATGCTGTGTCAGTTTCTATAATACTATACACATAAGACAAAATCCCAGCAACAGATCATTCAGTTATCTTCACAGGACCAGCACAATCATACTCCAACCACACACTGCAGAGTAGGATGAAATGGCACATCCCATTTTTCAAAGAAGGCTGCTCTGCTAAGACAATAAGCATTAGGAAGGGCTTGAAAAATTGTAGTCCCCCAACCTGTGCTAACTTACTTGCTAAATTTACTTACTAATGAAATGCAATTGAATAAAAGATCACCCACCCATGTTAATTCTAAATACCATATCAGAGCCAGACTGGAGCAGAGTCAATGTTGATTTGTGCTTAAGATAATGAAATTTGAAAGTCTAGAAATTATAGGGTTGTTTATAATATGTCCATCTCTGTAAAATAATTGCATCCAAGTTCCCATAACATAAAAGAGAGACATTCTGTTGCAGCTGTTTGAAAGGATGGTTTGATTAAGGAATATAGATAACATTTACAGCTTTTGAAGGACTTCAAAGTCTATCCGGCAAATCAGGGAATTTTAAAGAGAGAATAAAATTTCTAAACTTAAAAGCATTATTTTTCCTCAGACGTCTAATTTAGATTATATACAAGAAGCCTATAATAAACCTCCCACAAAGAAATAATAGTACACTGCACATATTATGATTGTTCAACACTCCGTTTAAATACAACTCCTGGCCCTCCTCCAGAAGCTAGGAAACATGTCTTTCCATAGCAACAGTAAGAGAAAGGTCAGGATAATGTTTTCTTAGGAAAGCTGGCCCTTTAAGGGATTCAGGAGGACATTCTAGATCACATGTCAATTAAGAGACTGTGGTTTCAGACTGAAACTCAGATTATTTTTTTTTGCTATGCGAAGTCTGTCACCTGGTTTTTTAGGTACTGTTCCTTCTGGAAACATAGCCAGCATATAGTTGCCACAGCTTCCAGCTTAGCAAAAGTGTAAATGAGATGTGAAAACGATTCCTTGTTAATTCATTGAGAGGATAGTTCAGGATCTGTTTAATTAAAGGCAATGATCTGAGCTAATCTATGTAGTTCATTTTATAGGATTTGGTCTGGTAAATATCCTTTTAGACAATAGACTATTTAAAGGGCAAATGTGACAATTTTTATTTTTATCTATTTTTTAACTTTTTAAAAATATTATTCTGGTGGTTCAGAAAAGTTATCTTGCAATCTGAAAGTGAATCAATTCCTTACAGGAATTGCTTTGCTCTATTACGTCAGGAGCACACTGAGTTGCTATTGTAAAGTTTCAGAGTGGTAGCCGGGTTAGTCTGTATCAGCCAAAAGAAGGAGGAGTACTTGTGGCACCTTAGAGACTAACAAATTTATTTAAGCATAAGCTTTCATGGGCTAAAACCCACTGTATCGGATGCATGTAAAGTTGTATATGATTATCGGGGTTAATGGCATCCTTTTCCAGGCCCAGATCCTGCAAACACTTATGCACATTAATAACTTTGTCATTGGACTCCTGTTGACTGCTTTGAATCAGAGTCTCTTTTGGAGTCATATTCTGTATTAGACAGAAATACAATCATTTCCTTTAGTTACCTTAAATCAGTATGATTTTTTTCTCCATAAAAACAACTTGAAAACAATAAAAAAACCAGAAGAACCTGGGTATTTGTAAATAAGAATAATCCTTGAAAAGGAAATTAGACCATGATACTGTAGTAAGGAACACAGGCAATACCCCAGTGAAGTGGAACCTTCTCATCTCTAGTTTTCTTTAACAGTATGTCACAGGAAAAGTTTCTGAGCATTAATGCTATTTAAAGATATAGTGGAGTAAATTTAAAAGAGAACTTTTCATGAAAGAGAATTTTCCTAAGGCAATCCTATAAGACCTGTGACAGGGTCAGGCCAGATGGCTACAGGAGAGTGATTGGAAGACAGATATATTAGCCCCAGGTTAAGTAGGTGCCCTTTCCCTGGGTAAGGTAACAGGGAAGGTTCCAGAACAATCAGGAACTTTCTGGAAACAATTAAAGCAGACAGGCTGATTAGAACACCTGCAGCCAATCACGAAGCTGCTAGAATCAATTAAGGCAGGCTAATCAGGGCACCTGGGTTTAAAAAGGAGCTCACTTCAGTTTGTGGTGCGCATGTGAGGAGCTGGGAGCAAGAAGTGCAAGGAGCTGAGAGTAAGAGGGTGTGCTGCTGGAGAACTGAGGAGTACAAGCATTATCAGACACCAAGAGGAAGGTCATGTAGTGAGGATAAAGAAAGTGTTTTGGAGGAGGCCATGGGGAAGTAGCCAGGGAGTTGTAGCTGACATGCAGCTGTTATAGGAGGCACTATAGACAGCTTCAATCTACAGGGCCCTGGGCTAGAACCCAGAGTAGAGGGCGGGCCCGGGTTCCCACCAGACCTCTCAACTCCTGATCAAACACAGGAGGAATTGATCTGGACTGTGGCTTCTACCAGAGGGAAAGGTCTCTGAGCTGTTTCCTGACTCACAGGGTGAATCTGTGAGGCAAGTAAATCCACCGATCAGCGCAGGACCCACCAAGGTAGAGGAGGAACTTTGTCACAGAATGGCCATACTGGGTCAGGCCAATGGTCTATCTAGCCTAGTATCCTGTCTTCTGAGAGTGGCATGTGCCAGACGCTTCACAGGGAGTGAACAGACAGGGCAATTTATTATGTGATCCACACCTGTTGTCTAGTTCCAGCTTCTAACGGATGTTGTATACTTTTGGTCTTTGCAACATCTTCTAACAATGAGTTCCACAGGTTGACTGTGCATTGTATGAAGGAAGAAGTATATCCTTATGTTTGTTTTAAACCTGCTGCCTATTCATTTCATTGGGTGACCCCTAGTTCTTGTATTATGAGGAGTAAATAACATTACCTTATTTACTTTCTCCACCTCATTAATGATTTTATAGACCTCTATCATATCCCCCCTCAGTCGTCTCTTTTCCAAGCTGAACAGTCCCAGTCTTTTTAATTTCTCCTCATATGGAAGCCGTTCCATACCCCTAATAATTTTTGTTGCCTGTCTCTGTATTTTTTCCAATTCAAATATATCTTTTTTAGATGGGGCAACCAGAACTGCACACAGTATTCAAGGTGTGGGCATACCATGGTTTTATATGGCAGCACTATGATATTTTTGGTTTATTATCTACCCCTTTCCCAATGGCACCAGCATTCTGTTAGCTTTTTTGACTGCCACTGCACATTGAGCATATATTTCCAGAGAACTTTCCACGATAACTCCAAGATCTATTTCTTGGCTGGTAATAGCTAATTTAGACCCCATCATTTCTTATGTATAGATGGGATTACGTTCTCCAATGTGCATTACTTTGCATTTATCGACATATCATTTCATCTGCCTTTTATTGCCCAGTTACCCAGTTTTGTAAGATCCCTTTGCAACTCTTAGCAATCTGCTCTTAACTATCTTGAGTAATTTTGTATTATCTGCAAACTTTGCTGCGTCCCTGTTTACCCCTTTTCCCCGATCATTTATGAATATGTTTAACAGCACTGGTCCTAATACTGATCCTTAGGGGACCCCTCTATTTACTCCTTTCCACTGTGAAAATTGACCATTTATTCCTACCCATTGTTTCCTGTTGCTGATCCACAAGGTGAACGTGTGGTATAGGTCCCCCTCCCTGATGATCTGCAGAGAATATCATTCTGTTACAGCGCCAGCTATGGAACTTTAGCTCAAGCTGTAGTAGCTTGTGCTTTTAGCTCTAAATAGTCCAGTGTGTGTTACGTCCCCAGTGCATCAGTTAAAAGTAGTCATTGATTATGACAATGGCTAATCATTGGACCAGGGAGAGACAGTGAGAATGTAGCCCAGTGGCTAGAGTGCTCTCCTGTAATGTGAGAGACCCCCGTTCAAATTCCTTCTCCACATCAGGTAGAAAAAAGAATTGAACAAAGTCTCCTGCATACCAGGTGAGTGCCCAAACCTCTAGGCTAAAACTTATATGGGAGCTTCCTTCTCTGCCCATTTTGTGAATCTAGCCCTCATTTCCTTTGTTTTTTCCCAATGCCTGAAACCAAAACATTTCTTTTAAGTTGGGTCAAAACATTTCATTTTGACATTACTGAAATGTTTTCATTTTTTTCAGTTCAGTCAAAACTATTTGGTGGACTTGACATAAATTCATGAAGAGTGTAGGTCGACCTGAAACCGTATTTTTTAGCAAATAGTTTATTCACCAAAAAATAAAAACAAAACAAAAAAACCAGCCAGTTCTAATCCTTGGAGAGGGTCTTAAACTCAGTGATTGGCACTCAAAACCTCCCAAGAAGTACTCAGCACCTTGCATAAGGTCCAGTCCAAAGCACATTGAAGTCAATGGAAAAATTACTGTTGACTTCAGTTGGCACAGGCTCTGTCTTGGAACCTTACTCCAAATAAATGAAACTTGGGCAGTCTACCAATTTGATGGTTTTTCTCATCGCTTTTAGTAAAGTGCAAAACCTTGGGTGGGTTAATTCAGAACTTTGCAAAAACAGAAAAACTTAACCATAAAAATCTGGCCTATCCCTTAATCATAGTTCATTGATATGCTTCTTCACAAAGCAGGTGGCTCTATTAGTATCACACTCAAGTCAGTGGGAGTTTTGCCTGAGGCAACAGTTAGACTGAGTAAAGACTGCACCACTGAACCCAAAGCAAATAGTTCTGTCTCAGAGTTTCTTGCCTTTGTGCCTGTAGGCAGAAAACTTTCTCAAAAGTGTAAAAGAAACCACTTTCCCTGCTGTGATTATTATAACTATTTACTTAAAATTTTTCCAAGTGCAGAGGATCTTTGAAGACAAACCTATTTTCAGAATGAACTTTTCATCCCTTCTGCCACCTGGCAATTGAGCAAAGCCTAACTTTGTGCAGAGTTCATTCTTTAACTCTTTTTTTTTTATTTTAATTCTGAAATAAGGATTGTACAGCTACTCTTACTAATTATGCCCAAGCTCTCACACAACTTTTGAAAAAATCCCCAAAGCCCTCTGTCATAAACAGATAGTTAAGGGTTAAGGTCTCTTTTACCTGTAAAGGGTTAACATGCAGTACTTGATGACCACCTGACCCGAGGACCAATCAGAGACAAGATTTTTTCAAATCTCTGTGGAGGGAAGCCTTTGTCTGTGTTCCCTGTTTTGCTCAGAGAACTCTTTTTGGATCTAAGAGAGGACAGTCATGTCTCCAAGTTCTCCTGGAGTAGTTTCTACTAATTAATAGTGAATATTAATTAGAAAGGCAAATTAGTCTTATGATTTGATTTCTATATTTGCAATTGTGTGTTTGCTAAAGGAAATGCTTTATTCCTGTTTGCTGTTATTGCTTTTACTGAGAAAGGGGGGAGGGGGAATTCTCTCCAGAGATTGATAAGCTTAGACCCTGTATGGTTCTATCTTGAATTACAGAGACAAGTTACTTTCTTTTTATTCTTTAATAAATTCTTTTCTATTAAGGACTTGTTTGGTCTTTCCTTGGGTGGATTCTCAGGGAAAGAGAAGGGGGAGGTATCCCTCTGTAGTTAGATCCCGGTATCTCTCCTAGGAAAAGGGAGGGGGGAGGAAGCAGGGGGAATGGTTTGTTTCTCCTGGGTGTAAGAACTCCATGGATTTGGGGCTCTTGGAATCCCCTAGGATTTTGGGGAAGGACTGTGTCTCAATCCACATTTCCTGATTGAGTGGTGGCAGCTTACTAGATCTAAACTAGGATTTTAGTTTAGAGGGAAACCAAGTCAGGTCCCCACATTGGAACCCAACAGCTCCAAGTGGGGGTGAGACCCTATGACATGGTGGCAGAATACATGCGGGTCCCCATCTTTGAACCCACAAGCTCAAAGTGGGGGTGAGACCCCACCCTTCTGCCACCTGGCAATTGAGCAAAGCCTAACTTTGTGCAGAGTTCATTCTTTAACTCTTTTTTTTTATTTTAATTCTGAAATATAAGGATTGTACAGCTACTCTTACTAATTATGCCCAAGCTCTCACACAACTTTTGAAAAAATCCCCAAAGCCCTCTCTGTCAAACAAGTTATTATAAATATTGTTGTTATGTAACAAAGCATGACATTTAATTTAAACACAGACACACACACACAGAACAATAACTGTCTTACCAGGCAAGTGCAAAGTAAAAGACTAATGGCCTCATTCTGCAATTAGTTACGTGTCATGTGCTCCATCTCTGATTTTGATATAATTTTAATGAGACTGGTCGCAACACAAGTCTCTTGATTAAGTTACACAAAATTAGCATTCTGCCATCCAGAAAATAGTGTGCTTCTCTAGTACTGGCTGAGCAGAGCACACACCCATCAATCCACTTGAACGTACATTACGTAGCACAATTCCAGATCTGTACTGTACAAGTGCGAAGAGACTGGGATATAAAAATAGGATCTAACTATTTCACTTGGCTTAGCAGAATGAGTGAGTCCATGTGTGAGGCAGGATGGTCCAGGAGGGAGGATGATTTTTGACATTACTTGAGACACAAAAGTGGGATTCAGAAAAGCTGGGACCAATTTCTGGATCTGCCACTGACTTCCTCTGTGGCCTTGGGCAAGTTAGGTAGGCCCTAGTTCTACAAAGTATTTAAGTATATAAATGAGAGCTGACATAGTTAAAGTGACATAAGTGCTAATCTTTCTAAATTGGGATCTTAATCTGTCTGGCCCTCAAATTTCAATGGGTTTTAAGAGTACCTGCTTACGTATCCTGAATAGGGGTTTTATATGATTGAGGCCTCTCTGGATACATCTGCACAGGAAAAAACAACAACAACATCAACCAAACAAACAAAAAATTACAAACCCCCCCACCCAATCACAACAACCCCACAATAACACCACAGTGGCAGTGAGTCTCCGAGCCGGGGGTCGATGGACTCAGACTTATGGGTCTAGGGCTACAGGATTAGCCATGTAGACTTTGGGGCATGGACTGGACTGAGCCTGGGCTCTGAGACTATGTGAGGAGGAAGAGTGAGGAGCCTGGGCTCTGAAACTTTCTCCTCACCTGGTCTTGTAGCCCAGGCTCCAGCCCGAGCCTGAATGTCTACATGACTATTTTTAATCCTGTAGTACAAGCCCCACAAGCCTGAGTCAATTGACCTGGGCTCTAAGACTCACTTCCATGGGGTGTTTTTGCTGTGTAGATGTACCCTAGGTCTCAGTTCCCATTTGTAAATTGGGATAATACTACAACCTTCCTTCCTTCCTTTGTCTTTTCTATTTAGATTGTAAGTTTATGGGGGCAAGAAGTGTCTCTTTACCCTGTACAGCACCTAGCACTAGGCTCTAATGCAGGCGTTCTCAAACTTTGGTACTGGTGACCCCTTTCACACAGCAAGCCTCTGAGGGCGACCCTCCTCCTGCCCCCCAATAAATTAAAACCACTTTTTAATATATTTAACACCATTATAAATGTTGGGGGCAAAGCAGAGTTTGGCATGGAGGCTGACAGCTCCCGACCCCCTGAGGGGTCCTGACCCCCAGTTTGAGAACCGCTGCTCTACTGAATCTAAACAGAAATTATAAGTGTAATATGATTTAGGGGAGTGAGAAGGCGAAATATTGATGGGCCAAATTCATCCCAGGCCTAAATCCACTGACTCCGGTTGATTTAATAATGCCAACAATGAGGTTTTGGTCCATTGTGTTGTAAGGGTCTATGAATTCTTAATAAACAAATTTGACTTTTTTGAGTTTTAAATATGACTCTATTTGATAAAGCTGAACATGCTAGAATTTTTGGAAAATGTTTCTTTATGACGTATTTGCTCTTTGAGCAGAGAAACACATTTATTTGAATTTTTTGGAATGATCTCCAGTTTTACTGTTGCTAATTAAAGTATCTTGTTGCAAACTGAGATTTTGTTTACTATTTTTTTTTACTAAAGATAAATAGAATTGCTGGCAGCACAAGTTATTTCTTTACATAAGCAGTAACTGAGAGAGTGACAGATATACAAGATAAGGGAATACAGCAGAGTCAAGGCACTAAGTTATGGATTACAGTAAGTTTATATACTGCTTTTTATAAAAGTTATATAAATGATTTATTTTTAACCACTTGTCCCATCGTTCCTCAAATAGATGAGCTGTTAATCTAGTACAGGCAGTAACTCATTCCATTTCTCTTAATTCCTTTACTCTTGTCACACACATTTTTTTAGTGGATATTTGTTTTTGCAGCCACAGTAACTAAATTCACTTGTTGGCATCGGACACAGGAATTCCAAAGAGTTCTCTATCTTTATTTAATTTCCGTAAATCAGGACATTTCCCTAACTCCATAATAATAAGAATATGGGTGATATATCAATGAAATAACTTGTGCATCAATTTTCTAAAATCAGATCTGAAGTCTTTTGACCAAGAGCTTTTTTGCAGTCTCTCACGCAACAGCAGAGAGATGAATGTAACAAGATTTTTTGGATCTTCATGCATCAGTACAGTTAAAATAATATAAAGACCGTAACATGTAAGAGCAACAAACATGACAGGTCTCAAAGGAAGTTCCACACATTTCTCCTAGGCCAGAAGGATTGGTGATCACATCACATCTCAACAGTGAACATATGAAAGCCTGGAGAAAATAGTACCCTTGGACCTCTGCATCCCTGTGAGAATTCTTCTTCACTCTCAAAAATGTATTTTGGAAAAGTATTTAAACTTGATTTAAACACTCTGCCAGCCTCACCAGCTTCTAACACGTCACCTAAATCACAATATAGTTAATAATCATGGGGCCAGACCCTCAGCAGATATGAATCTAGATGCAAATTATCTCAGTCCATATACAACAGTTTGTTTGTTTACATTTGCATGGCCGTCTGCAGCTCCCAGTGGCCGCGGTTCGCCGTTCCTGGGCAGTGGGAGCTGCGGGAAGCAGCGCAGGCTGGCCGCCACTTCCCACAGCTCCCATTGGCCAAGAACAACGAACCACAGTCACTGGGAACTGCGGGCAGCCGTGCCTGCAGACAGTGAACATAAACAAAATGCCTCGTGGCCTGCCAGCCTGATGGGCCCCTGCCCTACCTGTTTTCTTATCATTTCATGTTTTGTTCTGCAGTATTGAAATTCTCAGTTTTCCCGTCCACCAGTTCATATTGGCAGCCAGTATCTTTCATTCATTGGCTCTAATTTCTATAGAGCTAAAATATATGTCTGTCTCTTTATAAATACAGTGAGTTTCCATTTAGAGAGCACAGTAATGCAGCTTGATAAACAAAGTAAGCATCCCCTACTAGAGCTTCCTTTTCCACTTGAGTGTACTGATACGTGGTTTCTATGAGACTTCTTGATAGAACACAACAATTCTTTGGTCTCCTTTTGGCTGCTTTAGTGTGAACACTGCTCCTAAACCACCAGAAGATGTGTCTGTTGTTACGGTTGTTGGATAGTCCACTGAATATTGTGCCAGATCAGGTGGAGATGTCAGTACTTATTTTATTTTATTAAATAAGTTTTGGTGTTTGCTCCCCGAGATCCACATCATGAGACCCTTAAGCAGTTCTTTTAAGGGTTTTACTAGATGAGCTAAATTTGGTAAGAACTTCCTAAAATGATTTGTCATGCTCAGGAAGACAGAAGACATGTTTTGGAGTTCAGGTAAGGCAAATAATGCTGTTGCTTTGTTTGAATCTGGCTGAATTCCCTGTTAGCTAGTTATGTGTCCTAGACATTTTATCTGCTCTTTTCCAAATTCACATTTCTCATTCAGAGTGAGTCTGGCTTCTTAGAAGTGCCTCAAAACTGCATGCAGCACCTCATCATGTTCACTTTATTTCTGCCATATACCAACACACCATCTTGCCTGGCATAGGACACCAGGCAAACCTGACACAATCTGAGAGACTCACTTTTGGAAATGTTCTGGTGCTGAAGATATGCTAAACAGAAGCCAGTTGAAACAGTACCTTCCAAACAAGGTGATGAATGTAGTTAAAGGCAAATGGAGATTTACCAGAAGCCTACTGTAGCATTTAACTTTGAGAACAATTTGACCTTTGATAGCTGAGCTAATGTCTGGTCAATGGCAGGAATCATTAATCTTTCTCTGCACATGATTTTATTAAGGGTATGTCTACACTACAAAGTTTGCTGACAAAAATTACGCCAGCATACAGCCGCTGCAGTACATTGCTTGTGTGCGTGTATACTTGGCTCCGTCTGTCGACACTGCACACACTCACCAAGAGCACTTGTGTGGATGCAAAGTGCGGTGCAGCATGGGTAGGTACCTGTGTTCCCTCTAAGCTGCGCACTGGGGTGGCTGCCTGGGAGTGACTGAAGTGCCGTGCAGTTGATTAACAGAGCCGCTCACATCCAGCTGGCAGCATGTATTCAGGTGCCTCTCGTCCTGCTGCTTCACGTTGCTCCTGCCCTCTGCCTTGGAGCCCCTGCAGCTACTGGGACCTTCCTGCTGGCTGTGCAGAGCTGGGGAGGGGCAGGAAGGAGGGAGGTTGTGATGTCAGGGTGTCCCCTCCCCTCACTCCTGTACCCCAGCAGGGGAGATGGGAGAGAGGACTCTGAGCAGGAGAGGATCTGAGGTCTGAACGCTGTTCCAGGCAGTAAGTGCCTTTATCTTAAAGAGACAGTGCACGGTCTCTCAGAGACTTCCCCAGCACCTAACACGCACAATCTCTGTCTGTCTGTCTGTCTCCTCTCTCTCTCTCTCTCTCTCTCTCTCTCTCTCACACACACACAATCTGTGTGTCTACGTACACACACACCCACACTGTGTATCTCTACACAGAGAGAGAGAGAGAGAGAGAGAGTCTGTGTGTCTACACACACACACAAATCTGGGTGTCTACACACACATACTGTCTCTGTCATACACACACTCAGTCTTTTACACTCACCTCCCAACACATACTAGTGTTATTGTTTTTTGTTGTTACTTCTTGGTAGTTCCTGCCATGCTCATATATTCTCTGTAATTTTATTCTTTCAAAGTGTGTTATTTTAGTTTTTTGACTGGTCTCTACATTTCATAATTTTTATTTCTCTCTCACACGTAAATGTAATTCTTTGAGTAGTGAGTTGTAAAATGCCTAACCTGTCCTGGCTGGCGTAATTATCCCTATGGTAACTTTTAAAAAATATATATTATATCTAGGTTTTTTTGTTTCTACTGATGGCGCACATCTGCACATTACCTTGGTGCACATAACAAAATTTATTCTGCACATGGATGGAAAAAAATTGAGGGAACATTGGTAGGTACCCCAGTGAGCAATCCACCACCATTCTCTGCACTGTCTTTTGGGTAGTTTTGGCAATGCATGGTGGGACAGAAACGAGTTCTGCAGGGTGACTGGGAAAAAGGGGTCAACTTCCCATAATCCAATGTTCTCCATCCCATAATATTATATCTATCCCATAATTTTTGCACCTACTTTCAGTTTCCAATGAACCCTCACTGCACTTGTCACTGTCCACCATCTCTGACAGAAGCATGAAGCCTGCACAGCTCTGCACAACTATCATGTGTTATGCAAGCACAGGATGCACAATCCTCCATTATTTGCAGAGTTTATAGAAGAACCACGGGGAATGTAACAATTTATTGGAGGACAGATTGCTGTGGGACATAGTCTGCACCAATTCATGATTGTTGATGGCATTAACAGAGCAGGGGTAGATGGTGGAGCACCATTTCTGGCCCTCAGAAACAAGCACTGACTGGTGGGATCATATCATAATGCAGGTTTGGGATAATGAGCAGGGGGTGAAGAACTTTTTGGTGCGCAAGACAACATTCCTGGATCTGTATGCTGAGCTTTCCCCAGACTCCAACACAGGGACACCAAACTGAGAGCTGCACTGACAGTGGAGAAGTAAGTGGTGATCACTCTGTGAAAACTTGCAACGCTGAATTACTACTGGTCAGTGGGAAATCATTTTTGAATGGGAAAATCCACTGTTGAGGCAGTTGTCATGCAAGTTGAAGGGCCATTATTCATCTGCCAATATGCAGAACTGTGCTCTGTTTGACCCTGCTATTTTGGGGCCTTTAGGAATTGTGTGGTACTTGGTGTACATGTATGAATATAACACTGTCAATGCACCTATTAATTTTGTGGTGCTTGCTGTACATTTGTGATTATTCCACTGTGTTTGTCAGTGATCCTAAGGGTTGTGAGTATACACGACCACTACATTCACTACCCGCAGGAATTAAATCCATGTGTTGTAAAGTAATAAAGATTAATCATTTTCAAAATAAGAATTCTCTTCAGTAACGAAAACAGGACCTAACAAAAAATTTGAAAAACATAATAATCAATATTTTTTTAAATTCAGAAGACTTGGAAACCCTTAATAAATAAACAAGGGAAAGGAACTTGATGTCCATTTTAGCTACACATACATCAATCGTGGCTCTCAAGGTCAGTGTATGTGAAGCTGTGGTTGTCCATGCTTTCCCCCAATGTCGAGGGGTATGGGTAGGCATGCAGGCCCTGAGGCCATGTGGCTAAGGAGACCTGTAAAGAGGCGCCTCTGCCTCTCTTTGTTGTATCACTACCTCTTCTAGTATAAGTAAATTAATTAAAATTTTATAGCTTTGTCCTGATAAGTTGGAGGAGTTACAACTATAATGGGAATTTTATTTATACTTACCCGAGGCTCCTTCTCCTGCTTTGGTCTCGCCTGTGCTCAACTGCAGGGACTGGCTGGATTGTTGTGGAGTCAAAAACTTGTCCTGGCTCATAGCACAACTGAACGCCCTGGTTGCCCATTCCCCATGCACCTCCTCCTCCTCCTCTTTTCTGTTCATGGCAGGGGCCTGTGACTTGGGCTCCTCGGATGTATGCAGGGTGGTGGGAGAGGTCATGATGGTGTCTCTGCCAAGTACAGCACATGCTCTTTGTAAAAGCAGCAGGTCTGCAGCTTGGCCTCCCTGGCCCTCTGATATGCTTACCTTAGTTCCTTGGCTGTCACACAGCATTGCTTCTGGTCGCTGTCATAGCCATTCTCCTGCATTCCTGGTCAATCTGCTTGTAGATGTCAAAATTTCTATGGCTGGTTTGGAGTTGTGCCCAGACAGTCTCTTCTCCCCACAGGCCCAGGAGATCTGATATCTCCTCTCTACTCCAGGCAGGACCGCATCTGGCATGGTCACCTGGACAGTCACACACAAGAATGGCAAATTGATAGGAGTACTTGCTCAGCAGTATAATCAGGAAAAAGCATTTCAAAAATCCTTGAGGGCTTAAGTGGGGGAGGGAGTGTCCACCCCACACATGGGACAATTAACTTAATAGACTGGAAGCTGAGAAGAAAGCCTAATTAGAGGAACAGGCTCACTTGTGCAGGAACTGGAGGGGCCTGTATAAAGCCAGGTAGCTGGCTGGAGAGAGGGAGGCTGCTGCTGCTGGGAAAGGCTGCAGGGAAGGAGGCTGCAGTCACTCTCTGAGTGGAGGGCATTAGAGGCCTGCAAACCCAGCTAGATATGTAGGAAGAACCCCAGTGAAACTGCAGCAAGAGGTAGTATTGTGCAGGGACTGTGTTTTCTTGTTATAGGTTCCCTGGGCTGGAACTCAGTGTAGAGGTGGACCTGGGTTCCCCTACCAGCCACTGGGGAGTGGCAAGAGTGTTGGAGGCACCAGCCAGACAACAAGTCTGGAAAGACGGTGAATTCCCCAGAAGGGGAGGACTTCAGTGACCTGGCCAGTGGCCAAGCCACAGAGAGGAAGCTGCAGACCCAGGAGTGACCGAGGCAGCAGAGTGAGACGACAACAGAGGGCGAACACAGGCTGGCAGAGCTAATTTCCACAATGGCCAGCAGGAGGTGCCACTCGCAGTGAGTGGATCCTGTGACGGGAAGCTTCTGGTCTACATGACGCCCAGGCAGTGGAGTTAACAAACCTAACCAGAGCAGTCAGTGTTAATCGTTCTGGGACAGCGCTGGAGGACTATTAGGGTCGAATTAGGCAATGCAGTATCTGTACTCATGCTGCGTTGACATACACATATGGACCACAGCTCAACGCCACTTGGGGAGGTGGTGTTACTGTGGCAGTGTAACAGGGCACTTGCATTGGTGGGAGACAAATTTAAATTAGGCATGCACACAACTAGGTCGATGCAAGGTGGCTTACGTCAACCTGACTTTATAGTGTAGACCAGGCCTAAGTTGTATAAGGTCCACACAAATCCAGATTTTGCCACTAGGCTTTGATACTGCAACCAACCCTGCATACCAGTAAGTGGGTTCTTCTATCTGAGAAATAAATCCCATATCTTCCATTCTCTTTAATTCTTTTTTGACTTTTCTTAGCAAAATGTATAGGAATGCAGCATGTGAGAGCAAAGACATGAAGATGTGGATAAACCTCCTGTATAGTTTTGTTTTCCCATTAATGTATTCCAGTTTCTCTAAGTGTAGACATTGCATTGTTGGCAAGCTTAGTAGAGGAGTTGTCAGTCCTTGTATTACATGTATTAACGGTTGAACAACTTCCCACCCTTTCTCTAATTTCCAAAGTAACTGGCCACAAATATCCAACATAGTGTTACTAGGCCCCTGTAGAATCTTATTTAGTCTCCGCAGATATCCATCCAGGGCTTGATTTTAATTTTTGTACCCTTTGGCATTGCAGTTACTACAGCCTTAGTATCAGTTTTAAATTTAAGGTTTTGACCATTCAGATTCATGCTTGTATACCAAGGTGTTGTCTGTTCCATTGAGCATATAGTCCCTTGAAGTGTGGACTCATTGTCATCAGATGATAACATTCCCTCCTGGATTGTTTCCACTGTTCGCGGTGATCTGCATGCTATTGCAAAATGGCCCATTTTGTGACATGTCCTACATTCTGCCTCCTTTGCTGGACATTGTTGCCAGCTGTGGGTTGGTGTCTTGCCATATCTTTCACAGCTTTTCCAGCCTTCCCTCTTATTAAGGTTATTTGGCTCCCACTTTCTAGTTGCCACTGTTCTTACATTGTAAACTTGGTCTGCCTACTCCTTTCACATTTGTGTCTTTTTCCTTTACTGTGTCAATATTGTCACCCCTATGCAACTAGCACATAAGTTATATTGCTGTTTCTTTATGGTTGCTTGCATTCTCACTTTTGTTATATCTTTTGCTAGTGTGAGATCTGGGTCTAACTAAAACTGTGCTGATAAATTGGTGTCTCTTATACCAACAGCTATCCCAGGGATCGGCAACCTTTGGCATGCGGCTCACCAGTGTAAGCACCCTGGCGGGCTGGGCCAGTTTGTTTACCAGCCGTGTCTGCAGGTTCGGCTGATCGCGACTCCCACTGGCTGCGGTTCGCCATTCCAGGCCAATGGGGGTGGCGGGAAGCAGTGGCCAGCACATCCCTTGGCCCGCACAACTTCCCACAGGGCCTGGAGTGGCGAACCGCAGCCAGTGGGAACCACGATCGACCAAACCTGCAGACGTGGCAGGTAAACAAACCAGGCATGCCAAAGGTTGCTGATCCCTGAGCTATCCTGTCTCGTCAGTTCTTTTAGCATTCCATATATGCAATGGGCAGCAAGACTATGAACTGCAGTAATAAAAGCCTCAGTTGCTTTCCCTTGTTCCTGGTACCTTCTATTAAATTTGGCCCTTACATATATAATAGTTTGTCTTCCTGTGAAATGAGCACCAAAAGCCTCTTTCACTTTGATATATTCTTTCTTTCCTCATCAGTAAGGTGTTGGGCACAATGGTTAACATCAGCAGCATTACTCATGGTAAACATTAGGGCATTTACCCGGTATTCTTGTGCTTTCTCTATGAAACCAGAAAGTTTAAACCATCCAGAATGACGCAAATCTCCAGATCCAGTAAAGCTAGCTGCCTGAATTGTCAAAATCAGACTTTTCTAACAAGATCATTTGCACTATGGGCTCCCAAGACAACATGTCTGCTCCCTGATTTTCCACTTTCCCCACCGCTCATGACCCTGGCAATCTGGTGACTCTCTTATTTTCATTATTCCTTCTTTAGAGAGAGAAGAATTCACTCAGTTCTAAAGTCGCATAGCATGAGGACAAACACAAAGAGCCATGCTTTAAGCAGTAACTCGAGAACTCCCTGACTGTGAAGTTCCCTTCTTTATTAAGCACCCCCTACAATACATTCTTGTCTCTGGCAACTGTGGAGGACCAGAAATGCTATAACCACTTCAAAAGTGGCAGTTCCTACTCTGACCAGCATACAAACTGGGGAAAGGCTGGGAGAAAGGAAGTGCTATCCCTATTTTACAGAAGAGGTATGAATGCATGGAGAGATTAAATGACTTGCTCAAGGTCACACAAGAGATCTGTGACAGAGCCATAAACTGAAGGCAGATCTCTTGAGTTCCAGTCCAGTGACTTAACCCCAAGACCATTAGTCATCTGCTCACCCAAGTGTGCACTTGAGTTATTAGGTTCTCGATATGGAACATAACATATGCATAGCAGATCAGACTCTAGTCTTTCTATTCCAGCATTCGTAATTAATGCTTGAGAGGAAAAGGTGGGGAAACCCCATAATGAACCTGTTGAATTCCTTGTAAAGTAGGTAGGTAAGTGGAAAAGTAATTTTATTTTAGACAAAATGAAAAATCTAGACCAATCAGAAATTATTTAAAAAAAAATGGTAGAAAGCATAGAAATGAAGCAGAGCAAGAGAACATTGAAAGGGACTTGATATAGTAGTGGACTTCTGTCCCTTAATGCCTAGACAATTTTAAAGATAAATTTAAAAGCCAATATAGTGTTATAAATGTAGAATATAAATATAAGGAAGTAGTAATGAAATCTCTGGCCAGACTTCACTTATAATATTGTGTTCAGTCCTGCTTACAAGATCATAAAAAATGGGTTTCTAAAAAATGTGGTGAGAGAAGGAGATTTGATAAATAGTAAAAGCCGTAAAAGAGCTGTGAGGACAGGCCAAAAACCCGCATGGTTTAAGAAGGCAATTAATTGAAACACACAAAGTACTAAACATTGCAAATGAGTCCACAACAAAGGATTATTTTCAGAATACTACACCAATTTGAAATTAAAATAAAGAAAAAAAATGTAAATCAATGAGTCAAGACAGAATAAGGATAAGTGTTAGCCACTGAATACCTAAATATATATATATCTAATACTGGGGAACTGACATGTCTTTACATCATTCCTGTTAAATACCATCTCAAAGGTGATGTCTGACATGATAAATAGGCCCACAATCCATCTTAAATAGGAGGCATTTATTAAAGAAAACAAGTACAAATGATAGATGCAAACAGTCTTCCACAGAACCTGAGTTCCAGTTTTGTCTCCCTAGTTAACCACACCTCAAGTGGAAGTCTGTCACACAGAGACATTAAGTGGCTGATACATTGCAAGTAAATGTATCGCTACAGAGTCACATAATTTATCAATGAGAGCTGATCAATGTCAGGCATAGAAGCGGAGGCGCTGACTCCGTAGGTGGTCCTGCAGCTCCCCTTCCCCCCCCCACAGCTCCTCCCACACACCAGCGGCCCTGCCGATCAACTCCTCCACCTCCCTCCCAGCGCCTCCCACCTGCCATGATCAGCTGTTCTGTGGCATGCAGGAGGCACTGGAGAGGAGCAGGGACAGGGCGTGGAACTGGGTGGAAAGAGGCAGAACAAGAGTTGGGGCTTGAGGGAAGGGGTGGAGTGAGGGTGAGGCCTGGGGCAGAGCAGGGTTGAGCACCCCTGGGGCTCGGAGAAAGCCGGTGCCTGTGCATAGAAGAATCTCTAGATAGAGGTATGTGGTCTGAACAAAGGTCCAAGAACTCCTTAATTCGGTTCTCCTTACGGACAGTGATTCCTTCACTGTCACTCACTATACCATCCTGGCATAAGTTTCCCAATTTGTAAAATGCAGATATGGGGCCAAATTCTGTTCCTACTGAAGTCAACATGTTTCTAGGGGGTGGTATATAAGAGCATAATTTAGTTCAGCATCCCCCAGCTTTTGGGGATATTGTGAGGATGAAATAGCTAATGTTTGTAAAAAGCTTTGAAGACAAAATGTAAATAAAATTAAGTTTGGAGGTTTTTTGGCAGCTGAATTTTGGGACCATCCTAATTCAAGGTGGCATCCATTTATCTGGAGGTAGAACAGGAAGTGAAAACAAATGCTATATTCATTAACCATAGAAATCAAGGCAAGCTTGCATAGCCAGTGCTATTGCTAAAAGAAATCTGATCCAAAATCTATCCGAGGCACATACATGGTCCCGTTACTGAAGTATCCCAGCACCCCTAACCTTTAATGTATTTAGCCTCACAACTACCTCCTCCGGAGAGTTAGGGAAGTGCTATTCTCCCCATTTTACAGATGGAGAACTGAGGCACAGAGAAGTTAAATGACTTGCCCAAGGTCACACAGGAAGTCTGTGGTGAATTAGGAAACTGAATCCTGATTTACCAAGTCCCTAGCTAATGCCCTAGCCAGCTCAATGTTGGAAATTGTGAAGGTATAAGGGATACCATTCCTCTGGGGTCATAGGTCTGCAGCTGGCTGGCTGGCTAATTCCCCCCACCCACTGCACCTGAGAAAAGATCTGGAACTTAATTAGCTGATCATTATAAAAGAGGGTAGCAGGCATGGGCAGCGGGTGCACCATAGGCTCAGGGAGGCTGGTCCCCAGCCCGTCCTGCCCCTTGTGCCTGAGGCTGTGCCCCTCCCATCTTCCTTCCCCCGCCGGAGCCCAGAGACCCCCAGCCCCAGAGTGCCGGGCAGGCGGGCAACATGGCCCCCAGCCCTGGAGCGCTGGCCAGGTGGCGCGTGGACCGGCTCCAGCCACCCAGAGTTCCTGGCTGCAGGCCAGCCCCCACTAGCCCCAGCCCAGGGCCCAGGCTATGAGGGAAAGAACCGCAGAGAACTGGGAAGCAGGAGGGGGCCTAGGGATGGAGCGTGTGCTTGGCCATGCAAGGCTGTTTGGTACCCACCGCCCATGGCAGCAGAAAATAGGGTGGAGGGACTGTGACACCTTCCAAAAAGATGAGTCCAACTCCCAATGGACTGTTGCCAGAGCTAGAGGAATTGCTCCAGAAACCAAATGGACAGAATGGACTTAGTGAGGCTCTGAGGTAAGAGCTAGGAAATTTTGGGCTGCTGAAGTTACTGGTGTGAGGGGCAGGCTTTGGGCAGAGACTACTCAGCCTGCACAGGCTTTGAGGGAGAGGTTTTCATTTGTTTTGTTAAGAAGTCTTAAAATAAAAACAACTAGCCCAGCTGGAAACTGCTGGGCGAGTGCTTCAGACAGAATCACCCCAGGGAGTGAGTTGGCTCAGCAAGAACAAACCTGATCGGATAGGAGGAGGGTGCTATAAAATGGGTCCCAATCCTTTACAGAAGTGTTATGTATTTAACGATCTGGCGGATGGTGTGGACTGCACCCTTAGCAAGTTTGCAGATGACACTAAACTGGGAGGAGTGGTTGATACGCTGGAGGGTAGGGCTAGGATACAGAGGGACCTAGACAAATTAGAGGATTGGGCCAAAATAAATCTGATGAGGTTCAACAAGGACAAGTGCAGAGTCCTGCACTTAGGACGGAAGAATCCCATGCACTGCTACAGATTAGGGACCGAATGGCTGGGCAACAGTTCTGCAGAAAAGGACCTAGGTTGGGTTTGGTCCTGCTTTGAGCAGGGGGTTGGACTAGATGACCTCCTGAGGTCCCTTCCAACCCTGAGATTCTATGATTCTACGATTCTATGGTTGCTGCCTGAGAATGTATCTATGCAAGCTATGGCTCCAGCCCTGTGCAGAGCTAAGTGCTTTCTCTGAAGAATGGGATGCCCTCATCTCCCAGTGACTCCATCAGAGGCTTAGAGTGGGTGGCGGGGTGGGGGGAGGGACTCACCATCTCAGTGAGTATTGGGCCTCATATTTTGTGCTCACTGGCACACTCCCAGAGACTGTTAAGTGGAAACTGCACTTTAACATCATCTCTTAATCAAATTCTGAAGAAGAAAATACTGGCCCAGAAAAAAGGATGTCAAGTCAATAACAGACATTTCAACCTCAGTTGTAAAGAAGACTAATATGCATCAAATACAGGTGAGGAGGCTGCATCACATGAAAGGAAACTAACAGCAGCAGAAAATAGAGAGACTCATGAGTAGCTAATTGCTGACAATTCTATAAAACTAAAAATAAAACATGGGGAAATATCACTGAGCTAGAATGTACTGACAGCAGTGGCAAAACATTAGAATCGCATACCATAGAAAAATGAAGAGTTTGGGATTTTTTTTTAAAGTAGAATTATTTAAATCATCCTGGCAGAAAGATTTGTAAGATGGTTACTGTGTTTTAATTATTTTTATCAAAAATGTGTTTTATTTGCTTCCTGATGGGTTTTATTGCCGGAAAAGAATAAAACTACAATTACCAGCATACAGTTAATTGATAAAATGACATTTTTGCTGATGAAAACAGCAACTTCTTAAACACAAAGGGCTAGATCTGTGTCTGATTAGCTTTTTCATGAAGGTAATGGAGCTATGCCTGGGCACCTGAACTCCCTTTGTGCTTTTAAAAATCCTACTACGTACCTATCTGCAACTTTAACCACCTAAATACCTTTACAAAATCTAGCCCTTAGTTGCTACATTCCTTTCCTGATGTCATCTCACCCAAATGTTGAGCTTTCACTACATGCAACTCTAACTGGTCGGCATACAGATATAGGCACACACAATTTACCTCTCTGTCTTACACATCATGTTGTTCTCTGGCTAACTTTACAACTCAAATTATAGGCTAAATGCTCCTCTCTAACCAGGACAATGGATCTCTTCAATTTTGAGGGCTCTCCTTGCATGTATGATGCACCTACTACCATCAGTAGAGATTTTGCACATATAGGGAGCTCACAGTGCCCTTGATTTGAAGCCCACTGTGTCAATGAAAATACTCCCATTGACTCCAGTGGGCTTTGGGTCTGGTCCAGTAACCCTGAGAAGTTTAATTGTGCTGATTGGAAAAGAAAAATTAGCTCTCTGAAAGTAAATACCTTTATTTAGGTATATACCATGTGGGCACTGCTTTGAAGATACCTGTGTAAAAGATGTTTTGTAGTTTACTTCCATTCAGCTGCACAAAGGCAAGTAAAAACTTAGGCCCCATATTTGTGAATCAGTTCAGGTTTGGAATGAAATATGTAGCTATTTGGTACACCCATGTGAATTGACTTCATGTGTAACCGTACCACACAACTGGCAAACACCATGAGAACACAAGTTAACAACCTCTATTTTATGTACAAAGTATTCTCTTAAAATTTGAGATGGAATTTTAGTGCTCACAAAAGAACACTAGCTTACATAGTGCAGGCAGCTGTGTACCAGCTTCTCTATACACCTCTGCTACTGTACACACATACACAGTGGTGGCCATAAATAGCTTATAGTTACAAATAGTCACTGTTATCTTATCTGTAGATACTCCAGTTTGCCCTGTGATGAGAAGAAGAGCTCTCAGAGATACCATCATTACTTTCTATTCGTGTAAGGAAATTCTGCTGTTTCTCTGACATTCTTAGTAAATACTGATGGTTTCTAATGATGACCTCAGAACACATTTGTTTGTGCCTGTGGGTCTACCTCTCAAATTCACAGCTCTTCGGTTTTATGAGGGATTTGTATAATGGATTCAAGAGAAGACATTTGCCCACAGTTTGTGAAACACTCAAATCCTTTAGGAGGAAAAGCAAGATCTAATTGTGAAGAGCTACTACTTCACTAGAAAAGGAACATAACAAAGTGGTTAACAAACCGGTATAACAAAACATGAATATTCAAAATCAGGGGTTTGATACAGGTGATACATGTTTTCCAGTTACATCATTGATATTCCATTTTCTTTTTAATGGTTCAAACCCTACTTCTGTCTCTAATGCAATCAGAAAAAAAATCATTGTTATTTTACCTCGGTTTCCATTTCAAGCCTGCCTGAGCTCCCTGCACTTAAATTCAGTGCCACCCTTTTCCCACAAATATATGCTGTTAAAGAAGAGAGCTAAAATTCACAGAGCTGTCAAGTAAGATATCCATTAAGATAGAAGGATGCTGGTACTCAGACTTCAGCATTACAGTATTAAATCTGCAAGGAATTCACTTTCTTAATGAGAAACAAGAGAGTAAGGAGGAGGGGAAAGAGAATATGAAACAATATAACAGTGAAATAGAAAGCACAGATTCAGGTACCACAAGGATATCTGCATTCCTCAACTAAGACTTGTCAATGAGATTTTTTTTTTAGCATATGATATGCAGTTTTAATTAAATTATGGCCCGGAGTCAGAGAACAAAGCCAAAGGACCAGTTTTTATTTCATTTTTAGAACAGAGATCTTATCATCTGGAGCATTTCATCCACTTCTAATTAAATATGGATTTATGGCTTTACGGTACCTGGAAATACATTATGGCTTCTAGGTATCTATCAGGTACTGGAGCCAGAGTGGAATGGTTTAAGGGTGAAATCCTGACCCCCATTGAAGTCAATGGAAAATACCCATTGACTTCACTGGGGCAAGGATTTTATCCAAAGTGTTAAGGGCAATAGTGCAATTCTAGTATAGTGTATGAAAGCTGCTATTCTTGTACCAGTAATAAAGTGTGTGTGTGTGTGTGTGTGTGTGGGCGCCCGCGCGCATGTATAAACAAGTTTAATAAAACTTCCATTGTTTTCTGCTTCTGGTAACAGGGTGGAATTTCACAAAGAACTGAAGATCCTTGCTGTCAGACATGCTATTTTTAATACAATGGTTATTTTTCTGTCATGCTTGCCAAATCCTACACTTATTGGCAACTCTCTTTCCGCTGTTTACACCCCACCGAGCTCTCTAAAGTAAATACACTATCTTCTTAGTTTAGAAAAGATAGTTTCCCATCTCCAAAGGGAAAATTGCTACTCAGGATTTCAGCTGTCATGGTGTGTTGTTAAATATATTTAATCTGAGTGTATTGAATCTTTTAAAATAGAAATATAGACTGGGTAAGGACTCTACATCTGAGCGTGAAATGGTGAATGAATGTCAGAATCACTTCTTAGGGCTTGGGCAGGAAGAGGTGATGGAAACATTAATAACATTAATTTGATGAGTCTGTTTGGTTTAGCAATGATTTGCATGCATTAGAATAGGGAGTACATTGGATTCTGACGATGTGATTTTTCTTTAACAGCTTTTACAAATGCTTCCATTTTATATTGGAACACGAAGGAGGGATTCACAGGATATTATTATTTATCCTCCTCAGCAAAAATATGAAATTGATTCTTCCTACAATGCACACACCAAATTCCTCTAAGTCACATTCCAACACAAAACCTTAACGTTGATGTCATACTTCTACCCCATTGCACACTTACCCAGGAATGAACATAGTAATTTTGCTGAGGTCAGAGTTAAGGTTTATGTCTGAATATGCAAGAGGAATTTGGTGACTGTGTGTATTATGTGCTGGAAAGTCAGGGAAGTTTCTTGTGGAAGGCAGTCAGTTAATGTGATTTGACAGTGTGGGGCTATTAAGGTATGTTAGCAAATGTTCACTGAACGCTTCCTTTTTGTTTCAGGACTGGCATGAACAGGTTTTGTAACCTTGATAATTAACTACCTTAATGATGATGAGATTAACATACAGCCTTTGAACACATTATTTTATTCAAGGACAAATGGTTTCAATTCTGGAAGGGTGTTTCTGAGGTCTAAAGAAGGAAACTGTACAACAAGGGGCAACGGGTCAGATTCAATTCCCACACCACCTTAACTGGAGTGGACTAATATCTTAGGGCTTGTCTACACTGGCAATTTATAGAGCTGTGACTTTCTCGCTCTGGGAGGTGACCCCCCCCCCCAAGTGCAGCAAGTTTCAGCACTGCAAAGTGCCAGTGTAGGCAGTGCACCAGGTAGCTACGCACCTGGTAGCTACGCCCCTCATGGAGGTGGGTTTTTTAGAGCACTACTTTCCCAGCGCTCTGCCGTGACCACACAAGCCACGTTAAAGTGCTGCCACAGCAGTGCTTTAGCGTTGCCAGTGTAGATTAGCCCTTACTCTGCTTGTACCCTCATTCATTTCGGTGGAAGTACTCACCACAAAAGTAAGGCTATTAGAATCTTGCCATCAGAGAATTAATACTGTAGGTCCTACTCTAACCTGGCTGGAAGTAGTTAGGATAATCTGTGTCACTTCTGAGTTATCACTAGTAAATCATTTAATTCTGTGCAGCCATACTGCTCTGTGCTCCTTGCTCCTGCCTCCCCCTCAGCAGAACACGTAGCACTGCTCTGGAGAAGTGTGGGTCACAGCACCACCTGCACCATACTTTGATATGGTACAGACTGTGCACAGGGTCTTCTGCTGACTGGTGTGGAGGGGAACTTGGCAATGGCCCTGTACTGCCCTTATTGAGAAGACTAGTTCCATTATAGGAACTGGCAGGACTGGATTATGGAATGGGCATTATAGGCCTGTGTCTAGGGCTCCAACTCCTGGAGTCACATGATGAGGTCAGAATCTCAGCCTCCGTTAACAAGAAAAGTCCATTTCTAGCTGTTATGAAAACAAGATTGAAAATGTGAACCAATGCAGTGACATTTGCCTGAGTCTGCAGGCAGTCTGCAACAATAGCTCTGAGAGATGTAAAGTTCCCCAGGCATCTCAATAGTGTGTTGACTCCAAAACGTATTTCTCTAGGGAGCGCCATCCTTTTGTGCCTCTCTCTCTGGGAGCGAGGTGGTATCTGCCTCCCATTGCAACTCTAGGTGGAAAGTGGGACCTTGGCATGGCCGTGTAGCTATATGGGCTCAATCTTATATCCCGTCTAAGCCTGCAGGTTGCCTTAACCCAGCTCTGAGCACTAGTGTTGGGAGTGCCTTGAATTCCCTGAAGACACGGACTGTGACCCTGCACTGGGATGAAAATAGGAGGAAGTATCAGGGAACCAGGGCATAGGCAATCATGCCTAGTAGTTGGAATCCAAATGCCAAAGCCAAGGGGCAAGACTGGGTCAGAACCAGGAACCAGGGCTGAAGGTCAAAACCAAAGTCAGAGTCCGAATGCCAGAACCAAGATAGAGTCGGAGCTAGGAATCAGAGTCAAGGACTAGAACTGGATTACCAGGAGTCAGGGAAAGCAGAGAAGTAGGGCTGGTTCTGAGGCAGGAGCAAGGCTGGCACAGGACTGAAACAAGGCTGGATGCAGGGCAGGGTCTAGGATGGGGCAGTGGAGGAGCAAAGCAGGAGCAGCGTTTGGAATGAGGGGTGCAGAGAGAGGCAGAGAATCTATGGGCATGTGCACTGAGCAGCCAGCAAGTTGCTACTGCTGCTGCTGGGCTTAAGAATTTGCCTGCTAGCTTCCTCAAGCAGCCTAGCTGACTCATTAGGCCTTCAGGAGACTGAGCAGGTGCAGCTTCAGGGCCATACACCTGACAGAAAGTATCCCGATGCTCCCTGCCCCAACTCACACACACAAACCAAACACTCTCTGTCCTGCAGTGATTTATTGTTTAACAACCTAAAGTGACCACTCTACTGAGTCATTTATTTTGGGCACTGGTTTCATCAGAAGCGTTCAAGGAGAATATCCTTCCTCATATTGCCAGAGACAGGTAGCTGTGATGTGAAGGACTGGCTAGTGTTAGGTTGTGTTTAAAAAGAGATGCTGCAATCTCAACTCTCAGAAAATGCTGCAAAAGGTGCTTGAATGTGGGCAAAGAGGGCAAAACCACCTGAAGTAGTATCATGCATACAGTAGATGGGATTCTGATCTCCCCTGAAACCACAGGGGTGCCACTATCATCAGTGTGAGAAAAATCAGGCCCACAGTTTCCATTAGAGGTTGTTCTCATTGATCCTCGTATTTTAATCAATTTTCTGCTGCTGTTTCTGTGAGATGATTTCAGAAACTATTGAAATACTTGTATTACTCTGAAGGACACTTACACCAGTTCATCACTACTTCTGCACTTGACAAACAATTTTGGTTTCATATAGAGGCAAAGGTGTTTTCTTATGTGATCAAACCTAAATGGCTTTTTTGGGAGGCAGGAGGAGGATTTTCCTATGAATATCAGGACAAGGATGCTGATTCAAAACCCAGGACCCATCAGAATACTGCTAGTGAAATCAGCCCTGTTCCTTGCAGCATGTCAACCTCAATGAAAAGATCTATCGGTGCATCAGCCCTCACAGAGAGAGCGCGGATCACAACTTGCTATTCATGTTGTTCTAACCAGTCCTTCAGGCACCCACTGACCAGGCTGTCAGTGACACCGGACACCCAATCGTCATAGATGAAAAGATAGTCTTGTAGCTTATTAACAGCTAATGGCTATGTACATCAAAAACAGTTAGATTTTTAGATTGCAGACTCAGCATGGGGATAGCAACCTGAAAATAATCTTTTAGATGCAAGCAAAGCACATTTGATATGAATAAGGACCCTATCCTGCTCCCAGATAAGTGGTTTCAATTGAAGCAGAACTGGGCTGCAAATATGAAACTCTATGTAATTTGTGTAGTGCCACTTTCCTGAATGTGGACTAGAGCTAGGATTTGAAAGGTGGTGCACACAGAAAACAGTTTGGTTGCTAATTATAATCCAGAGCAAGGTGAAAAAACAAGCCAAACCAAAACCCACAACTGTTCTGTGAGTCTTTGATAGTGAAAAATGAATTTGATTCAAGCATCTTCCTACCTCTTTCATGTGAATTTCCTGTGAACATTTGATATTTTACTTACACAAATATTCACCACAAGTAACTTCAAACGTCTTCATTCACAGATTTGAAGTAAGGAGTCCCACACTGCTGTGACAAATCTGTGCTGGCACTGATTTTAGGTAGAGCAGGTTAGAAAATACTGAAGACTTTCACACAAATTTTGCACTAAACTTCTTTTGCTAAAAGTGCTGAAATTTAGCACATTTTAAAAATTTCCTTCCACTCTCATTTTAGAACTAGAGGCTTGTATGTGTAAAGCTGACAGACCGCAGTCATCAGGACTGAACCTGGGACACCCGAAGCTCAGTGTATGAGTCTCTACTGCATGAGCTAAAAGCTATGTTGCTATTACCCAAGGCCATAGGTGCCGACTTCCCCTCTACCGGGGGGGTGCTTGACCCCCCCATACCCCAACCCTACTCCACCGTTTCCCAAAGCCCCCGCCCCTCCTCTTCCAACCCTGCTCTGCCCTGCCCCCACTCCATCCTTCCTCCAAGTCACTGCCCCGCCTCTTCCTGCCCATGCTCCACCCCTCCTTTTCCCCGCCTCTTTCTGCCCCCTCCTCCGAGTGATCCCTGTCCCTGCTCCTCCCCCCCTCCCGGAGCCGACCTGCACACTGTGAAACAGCTGTTCACGGTGAGCGGGAGGCCCTTGGGGTTGGGTCGAGAGGTGGGAGCTTGGCTGCTGGTGGGTGCAAAGCACCCACTAATTTTTCTCCTGTGCCCAAGGCAGAGATAGTCAACAGGTGTACTGCGGGCCACATCTGGACTGCCAGACACTTTTGAATGGACCCCAAAATCTTTTTATTTACTTATTATTATTAATAATATTGATGTTGTCGTTGGGTTTATTTTTATTTTCTCTGGAGTGTGAACCTCGACTATATCTTGACCAAGAAATTTGGACCTTACCAAAAAATAATTGCCTATCCCTGCGTAGAGACTTATCAATCTCTAGCTAGGCTAGGTGCCACTAAAGAACGCCACACCAAGCACACATGGGTTACATATGCATGAAGCCTTAAAATGTCATTTGGCATTTAGGGGGCAGATTTTTCAAAGGCACAAATAGTCATCAAATGCTTAACACTCACTGAATGTCAATTGTGCCCTAAATTTATCCTTTCTCTACTAGGGAAATTTCTCTTCCTGGAGTACTGGTGACCAGTGAAGGAGGTCAGGATGTTTGGAAAGGGACACTGCTTAACCCAGCAGAGTAACCAGGTTCCCAGTACTCAATGTAAGACCCCTGGATCTGTCCATGATCTTTAAAACTAGGACCACGTGTTCACATATAATGATTGTGAAAGTGACAATAGGAAATTAAATTAAGCTGTGTGTACTCATCTGTGCAATCTTACAATAGCCTAATTATTCTAGGAACAATGCCTAAGGCAAGGCCTATGTGGCCTAGAAAGGAAGAGATTTAAAATGTTCTAAAATTCCTTACTCCTGTTTATCTGCTGCCTCTCCCTACAATGCAACTTTTCTCTGAGTGATTCAATGGCTTCTTAAAACCCTCTATCCCAGAGCTCAAATATTCAACATTAAAACTGTCAATGATGTGTTCATGACAAAGTTTTTAATAAAATTACAAAAAAAAGTATTGTATACATTCAAATAATGAATAAGTTCAAGGAATCTGCAATCTGATTGAAGACATTCCATGAGAAGAAAAGAACCAAACACTTGTCAATACATTCACTTGTTAGTAATTATTTATTATTCAGCATTGCTATTCCTACTTTCCTCCACCTCAGCTAGTAGATTTGTTTTGTGGTGAGACAGAGACAGAGTTTCGCTTGTAGCAATGATCAGTTCTATTCCTCCTTACATGCTGGCAAGAACAGACAAATAAGCATCTTTACAGCTGCAGGTTTGGGACTTTCAAAATTCAGCATGGAAAAGACAAGCAATTCTTTAGCATAGCCAGATTTTGTACGTGCTGTTTTTCTGTAAATGATTTCGTCACTTTTGGTGTCTATTTTCTCTGATGCTTTCAAAACACTTGTGTGATCTTGTAACAAGTTTTTTAAAAGAGTCTTTCCCTGTTTCAATAGGCTAACCACAGTAGGTCTGATTCATATTGATTTATTGTCAAGACGGGAACATCCAAACCTCCATCATTTACGTTCTAACATCAAATTTCTGTATGTGCATTTCCAATTAAGGTTAAAAGGGAGGAAAAATAAGGAAAATGAATTTTAATAATCCTTTGGAAATTCGTAATATGTGTAAAGTTCAGTAGGTTTTGTACAGTTAACCAGTTCTGTGAGCTTCTCCATCCCTGTTTGGCAGAACATTTAACTGAAGAACCAGTCAGATTTATGCAGGGCTTTTTAGTAAATCCAGTTAAATGTTCTTTAGCTGAGACTCTCAAACATGTTTAGTGAGGTTCATATAATTATTCTATTTTTTTAAACACACACACACACACACACACACACTTCTTTGCTGTCTTACTCATTTGATTGAAACAATAAGTCCTCTTTCCCCTAGCAGGGATCATTTGTCAGTACTTTTCCAAAGCACTTAATTCAAGCGGAATTTCTAGCACACCTATTTTTTATCCTCTTTTGTTTTGGTTTGGGGGGGGGGTTGCATTTTTTTGCAGACTTGATCTCATTTAGCAATTTGGGAACAAAGGCAGATATATTTCCCAACCTCACAGAGCCTTACCTTATGAGCAAGGTCTTCCTATAAGCCATTGTGCTGATTCACACATATAGGCACATACAGCTTCCACCCACTGAACAATACCTCGGTAATACTTGTCGTAGGGTTACACCCAAGATACTGAAGATAGCTATACAATGTGGAGTTCATGAATCTGCAAAGTAAACATAATAGTGCCATTTGTCCTTTCTCATTTTTAAGTGATTCAGAGATGAATAATAGCATCATCTCTGTGGGATGTTCACATTACAGGATTTGTAAATTGACTTAGTAGGAATCCTGGGTTATGCAAACTAGTTATTGTGGAACCTATATACAGGTGCACTCAGATGTAATGGAACTCTGTTGAGGGTAAGGTTGATGGTAGAAAACCCCACTGTATTTTAATGTACAGATTGCAATTCCAGGTAACATCCACATAGGGTAAATGTACGCTGTTCTTTGAGGAAAAATTAACCTCATTATGGGTTAAATCCTAAAAGGTGCTGAACTCGTGTGGTTCACATTGACTAGTCAATGGGAACTGCTGTTGTTCAGCATCTCTCAGGATTTGGACCTATGAGAGGGCTTCACTGTAACTATCATGAGCTCTTGACAAATCAGGCTTCTTTTCTTCTTCTGGTGCCATAAGTCCCAGTTGTATGAGGTGCTGAGTGCTTTGTACACCATAATGAGGATTCACAATTCCAAATGGTTTGCAGGAGATTGTAAGGCAAGTCACATGACTGGGTCCTCAGGAGACAGTGGCCATTTTAAGAAGTGTATTCAAATGAATGCTAATGTCAATTGGAAAGTAAAATATTAGGGGAATGAGAATGCCATTTGTCCTGGTTACTCAGGTATGAGAAAGTGAGATACATTTACAATCATGTGCTGCAGTGGTTTAAAAAGAAAAAACAGAGAAGAAAAAAGTAGCTGTCTTTACCTTGATTGTAACTCTCTTAGATTGCTAAAATTAAAAGATTATATAAAATTCAATTTACTATTCAAACTGTTGCCAACACTCATGATTTTATCATGGATCTTATGACATTTAATGTTTTTCTTAAAGACCCAGTTCCTAGAGTCCTGCAATGATTAGAGCTGGTCAGGAATTTTCCATCAACTTTTTTTATAGAAAATGTAGTTTTTACAAAATTGAAATTTCAATTGTTTATTTCCTTTGGGAAACTCCTGATTTTTGAGTACTTGGTGTTGGCAATACTGTATTCAGCATTTGCACTGTTTGTTTACTGTTTGCATTTTATGCCATTTAAAGAAAACCTACATTAGTCAGTTTCACTTTGTTTCAAATCAATTTCACTTTCACTTGTATGCACTAGCAGGGGCTACAAAGGGGTGGAAGCACTAATGGGGAATGTTTAAATCCAAACCAAAAAAACTATTAAAATTGAAATTACAGGAAAAAATCATAATTCATAATATTAAGTTCTGTAAACCATCAAACATTAATATTTTAGGAGGGAGGGGTAGAGTTGAACCTTTTAGAGTTCCAAAACTGTTTTTTACCTTAGATATCAGAGTTATCTGGTTACATCTGTATTTGTTTACTTCTTGATCCTGAAATTTGCATAGTATTAAGTTCAACCAATCTACTGTAGTTAATTCAGAGAATACTTCCTGCATCTGCACTCTGTAAAATACATCCCGGGCTTTAATTAAATGACTAAATTTCAAATATACTTTATTTTTAAAATCACATTATCAACTTCTGCTTGTCAAAAAAATGACTATTTCAGATTCCCCCCATGGCCATCAAACTAAGCAAAAGTTTATCTTAAGAGGTAGAAATGTTGTGGGGACACTTGTAAAAATGAACACTACACAGCCTCTTCCATCTAATCTGATTGTGGTGATGAAGTAAAACTTGAATGTATTTGATTTTTTTAAGGCCTTTGACTTTGTCACCCTCAGTGACGTGACTACTCTTATTACAGTAAATGGGGGCTGACATGTTACAGCAGTATTCTGCAGAGACAAAACTTGGTCATGTGAGAGAAAAAATTTCCAATCACCATTAGAGAGCAGAAAGAAACAGACTGCATATCAGTGAGGTAACTTTATACTCAAACACCAAAATAAAAATCTTCCATTGTCCCCCTGTATGGCAGGAGCAAAACTCTCAAGTACTTTTTGACCATTGGAAAAAAGGATGCTGAGAAATGGATGAGAAGAAAAATTAGAAAGGCACAGAATATAAAGTGTTTACCTTAGAGATGTGTCCAGATAGCTCCTGAACTTTAGAGGGGTTAAAATCTGAATCTGAATCTGAATTTCTCAAAGGAGCTGTGTCTTTAGTCTGGGCCATATAAATATTTTGAGTCCAACATGCCTGAAACACCATATTCAAAATCCATATCTGAATGTTGGTCCCTCAAAAGTATTGGATTTATATGCATAGCAATATTTAGAATTATAATAGTAAAGATTTTTAAACAAAAGTTTCATAAACATAAGGGATGTAAACTCAGGTTTCAGGGCATAAGTCAGCTTCTAATTGTGGGTGTTAGGAGGGAATGTTCTGAGGGTTTTTTGCATGGGGTTTTTTGTACCTTCCTCTGAAGCATCTGGAACTGGCCACTATCACAGACAAGCTAGTGGACTAGATGGCCCACTGCTCTGCTCCAGTATGGCAATTCATATGTTTACTGCCACTGTACAAAAATAAGAGATTAAAAGTTGGTGTGTGATCTATTTAGAACTAAATAGAAATGGAACTTGTAGTTTATTATGTATTTAACTTCTAGTTAATGCCTAACGAACCAAGGCTCTGGGTGTTCCCTTGTCAGTGACACAAAATATACAGTATGATTCATCTAAGCAATGGATTGTATCCGTCGTGTTTATCTAAAGATTTGCTATTTTCCACTGACAAAAACATACATGCTGCCAATAAAGGTAAACCTTCCCCACCCACCAGCTATTCTCAGACTTTTAAACCACATTTTTAACTCTTTGGTGACATGACATGATTCACTAAGTATAAAAATCATTGCTGGAATCAGTCCAATTAAGAATCACGATCTTAAAACTTACATTGCATCATAGCTTTGTATCCTTTTCAGCTGATTCTCAAATGCATTGCATACGCAGCTTTGTATCCTTTTCAGCTGATTCCCAAATGGCTTTGATTAAACTAGTGTTGGTTCTTTTTTGCATTTTTTCGCAATCCCACTCAGGTCCCCACTCAACAGTTCCTGAATTTGCAGCTAATTCATACCAGCATACTCTATATCAAACTGGAAGAAGCGTCCAGTCATTTATACACATAACAGAAAAATGCCCATGAAAGAATACTAAAATATAGGGCAACTAATGCTATCTATTCTCCGTGATTCAAACATCAGCCTGATCTAGACTGTAAGATTCCTAATGCATAATTCTTCCTGCCAGATTCCCTTGACACCCAGCTACTTCCTCCTATGCTGTCTTTACACTGTGATTCCATACATCTTTGTGTTCTTCTAATGGGTTTGATGTGTTGGATTTAGTTAGACGACATGTTCTCAACTCAAAATGCTCTTAATGACTCATTTTACAGGACTCATGTCGTGTTTTATTCTCCAAAGCCATCACAGAACATCATGCCCCAAAAGAGCATTTTTCTAATTCCCCAGCTTCATGACTCTTCCTTCTCCACAACCCTGACTTTCTATTTTCCTCTTGTAATCAGGCCTACTCCACTTCCTGTTCCTTTTGAAGCAATAGTCTACAAAACGCCATAGCAGACAACATCGGATGGCTAGGCTCAACATAACTAACTATGCTGCCAGCATTGTAATGCCTTGTGGAGCTCAATAGAATTCTGCTGGGCCAGCTTCAGCACATAATGAATGTTGAAAGAAGAGAGAGAATTTTTCTGTGCACATTGCTTTATTTCAAAAGTAAACTAAATGAGCCTATTTTCACATATGAGGGAACTTTAAAAAGACAGTCACTTAACAATGAATACTGTCATTAACCTGAACGGAGGGCTTTTATTATCAACTTGAATTCCTGAAAACTCACATTTTTTAAACTCACATTTTCAAGTCTTGGTCTCAGCTGAGAAGTGATTTTTTTTTCCAAATATTGAGCAAAATCCAGTTTGAGTTATGCGAGGGTGGGAAAAGTAGAGTACCACTTACAAAAAAATCTTAAACCATTTTAATTTTGCACACAGATAACTCAAAAGTCTAAATTGTACTAATTGCCAACTCTATGTTTGCCAACAAAAACTGTTCCCTAAAAACACTGATTTATCTTCTGATTTCTCCATGTACATGTACTGTACATGTATAGTACCTACAAGAGGTATATAGTATATAGTATACTAATTCTAATGTATTCTAATAGAAAACCATACCTATGCATTATAAGCATCAATATTATGTATGTACCTAACTTGTTGGACAAACTGCAGCACAGTTCAGATTAGTATCACATAGAGGAGTGGAGAACAGCATTCACTAAGATTTTGATCTTCTCATGGGCATTAATTACTTTCAGAAATCTGCATTCTAGAAACTAGCGACAAAGAGTCCTGTGGCACCTTATAGACTAACAGACGTATTGGCGCATAAGCTAGTTCACCTTTGCCCTGACATATCTTGCAGAATGTATTTCACTCAATTTCTTGCAATGTTCATGTTGCTCACTGGAGTGAAGTCCTGGCTCCATAGAAGTCAATAGGAGTTTTGCTATTGACTTCAGTGGGGCCAGGATTTGACCCAATGTGTTTTACATTTGACCAGAAACAATTGTTTGGGCAAGAGTAACACCACATATGCATCTGGCATTCTGCCCAATTCTGTAAAATCTTATGTTGCTATGCTGGTTTCATTCTCTAAACATTCCCATAGGACAGCAGGTCAATATGTGGTGTCTCTTCTGTCTCCAGTGCCCATCGACAATGCAATAACATTCAGAGTTATTCCCTCAGTTCTGGGGATTTAATTCTCCAGGAGTGAAGATGATTCACAAGGGCCAAGAGCTGCATCAGCACTTACAACTAAGGCCTTGCAAGACAGGGAACTAGCAGATATTTGAGATTCTATAACATAAGCATTCAGGAAAAGTCATCCCTCTCTTGCTTCCTGTACTAAACAGAAGTGCTGTTGTGTGTTAAAAATCTTCTCCAGTGTGATTCATCACCACAAAATGGGGAGTGGAAAAAAATAAGTACACAAGAGAAAACCTATTTATCTAATCCCTTTCTTAAGGCCAGCTCACCAATGCACTGTCAACACATTATAGAATGTGCTACCAGGTGTGTCTAGGTGGGGGTGGGGAGTCCAAGTTGGGATTTGAGTTCTGTTTAGTGCTGGGAACATTATAGATGCAGCACCCTCAGACCCTTGGGGAGCAAACACCCTGTGTTGTGATCTCATCAGTTCACCCTCTGAATGGGCTCCAGGGGAGCTTACAAAAATCAGACAGATGTCACAGGTGCCCAAAGCTCTCCCCTGGGTTGGATGGATAACTGTGCCAACAGCTATACTCAGGCCACATCCATCAATCACATGTATTAAAGGATAAATTATATTACCAATTTATGATTACTAGGGATGATCATAAACTGCAATGATCAGCACTAACTTTGTACTTATTATATCATTAACATTACTGAAAATGAGATGCGGGTTTCTGCCCTCCCTACCCCTTCTCTCCAACAGAAGAGGGAGGAATTCCTTGAATAGCCTGACTAAGACTATGATACTGCAAAGTGCTCTATTTTCACTGATTTCAGTGAGAATCTCAGGATCTCTCTGGTCAGGGGCGGCTCCAGGCACCAGCATGCCAAGCGTGTGCTGAGGGCGGCAGGCAGGTTGCCTTCGGCGGCATGCCTGCCGAGGGTCCGCTGGTCCCGCGGCTTCGGCAGACCTCCCACAGGCTTGCTGCCAAATCTGCAGGACCAGGTACCTCCTGCAGGCAAGCCGCCGAGGGCAGCCTGCCTGCCGTGCTTGGGGCGGCAAAATACCTAGAGCCGTCCCTGTCTCTGGTCTGGTCCCTAAGAGAGTCTATTGAGAGGGAGAAGGAGAAAATATAGAGGAACAACTAAAGGGCCAGATACTCTTCACCTTTAGGCTGGTGTAAATCCAAAACAAAAGCAAACACACTAAAAAACCTCTTGAAAAAGTGCCATTTCCCTGGATTTACAGTAGCATAAACAGGAACAGAATCTGGCGGAGTTGGGAAGAAAAGTCTGTTAATAATAATTTTCATTTACAATAGCACCTTCCCTCCCAAAGGAGTCTAAACTGCCTTGCAAACACAGAAGCAGATTGTGTATGTCTTGTGGGGAGGGATAGCTCAGTGGTTTGAGCATTGGCCTGCTAAACCCAGGGTTGTGAGTTCAATCCTTGAAGAGGCCACTTAGGGATCTGGGGCAAAAATTGGTCCTGCCTAGTGAAGGCAGGGGGCTGGACTCAATGACCTTTGAAGGTCCCTTCCAGTTCTAAGAGACTGGTATATCTCCTATTATTACCTTCTTCTGTAAACATGGTTATTACCATTCACCTACCTCACACAGTGTTTTGTGTGACTTAAATCATTAACCTTTAAAAGTCCTTTGTGACCATCAGATGAAATGCTTTATAGAAACATATATAATTGTAGTGACCACTGTGTTGGACAATGCTGCACACTTTCTAAGGAGAGATTCCTTCTTGGAAATTTTAGAAGCTCTCTAAGGAGTTAGGGAGAGTAGGCAAAGGTAGTTTCTGTCTTGTGCTGAAATATCTCCTAAGGTCCTTCACCTCCCATTTAGTGCTGAGACTACTGAATCCTCCTAAGTGGCTGGAAATACTTTAAACGGGCATGTCTTGGTATACTTGGCAGTTTGGGAAACTTTTTTTGTTTTGTTTTGTTTTTTTCAAAGGGGCATTCCCTGTCTGAAAGTGGTGATTCACCTTTTGCAACGGCTCCATAGGAAATATGTCTCATTTGTCCTAAATCCAGTGAGATAAACTCAAGGAAGTGGTCAGAGAAAACCCTGCATTTACATGAAATTAAGTTGTGAGGCAGCCTAAAACAAACCAGGAAGTTTACATTAAGCTCAGTTTATATGTGTTAGGGGGGTTTGTTTGGTTTTGGTTGTGGTTGTTCTAATCACCAAAGCGTGAGTTTAAGAGGCCATTTTCTTGGTTTTCTACTTTGGAGATGCTAGCGGCAGGTCTTAAATGAAAACCTCATTCTGATTAGAGAGGGATATTACTTGGGGTGGTTCAGGTAATCACCCTGTAAATCTGAGTCCCCAAAGTTTGCAGGTGTTAGGGAAGGAGGGGAAGATTTGGATTAATGGTTTGGGGATTTGAGCTGTCTCTGTGCAAATGGGGCTGGCAAAACTGAGGATGGTTTTCTTATCACAAAACTCTTTTTCCCCAAGATAGGACAAATAAACCAAAAATGGAGTAGTTTGGAGATGGGTCTTATTTAACTAAATACCCAAAGTTCTGGCTGTTTAGATAAATGTTTCTAGTTTTAATTTTATTTTGGGGTTAGGCCTTGGTTGCAAAATTAGGATTCAGAACTAGATTTACCCTAGGAAAACCACAAACTTTGGTATCCTGGAACCAACATTAGGGGAACATCCAAATTAAACTTTGCAAATATGTTAACCACATTGAGTTAGTTGGCAATCGATTAAGTTAATGAAAAAAAGTCTAGTAAAAACACTTTTAATCCTTTGGCTCCCTATCTGTAAAATGAGGAATACTTTTCTGTACAGGTTGTCTACTCAGACTGCTAGGTTTTCAGAGCAAGTAGGTACTACCATATTAAAAATAACAATAACAGTTATCATAGCTTGTCATTTTTTTAAGTGATTACCAAAAAAACCCCAAAAAGCCTTCAGAAGTGCCTTGTCTGTGTTATCAGAAAGTGGAATTCAGCCTGATTTGCAGTATGAAGATTTCACCAAGGGTTTGGCTCCTATTTTTTTTTGAAGTTCTATTTGAATATCACTTTGCTGCCAAAGACCATTAGAGTGACCTTTTTCATCTTTTAGAACAAAAAAAAAATGTAGTGTAATCCTGAGACTTCCTTCTGTCTCATTAGGAAATCCCAGTGATGGTTTGGTCCAGATGTTAACATTTGAATCACAGAATGTTAAGCCCATTATTGCCCTCATTGCAGTTCTTGTCCGAAATTGCCAATTATGTAGTCCAGAACTCAAGCCATTGCAAAAAACACTTCAATCAAATGCAAAGTCTATTAGACTCCTTCATTAAAGGATTTTTTTTCAATTTTAGTATTTTTTTCAGTCTTTATGAGCCATTATGAGCAACAATCATTTACACTACGTCTATTTACAATGGTTATGTAATGTTCAGAGACTCGGCTAATAACACATTAGCACTTAGCCAACTGGAGAGGTGGTGACAGCAGCCAATTAATTGGAATACCACTAATAAACAACAGATCCACCTTCTGATGAAATGTATGGAAATGGACTATTATGTTAAGTGTAATGGTATACGGAAATGGCACCAGTGCTTGCTGCAAAGTGACAACACTGCATTCCAAGCGAGAAATGGAGCTACATGGAGGTTCACGTTCTTGGGCTATTTCCTGCAGAATCTGTGACTGCATTTAAAAATGAGGAAATATATGCAGTAAAGCAAAGCTTCTTCATTGTTCTCACTTGGACCGTTGATGTCTGTAACTCATCATTTCATGTGTCCTCTCCTTTGTACATCACAGGTCTGAGCATATTTATGAGGTAATGGAGATGGTCGGGAGAATGCAGACTGTTCTCAGCAATTACCCATGAGATCTCATTTTTGTTAAATACAAGACATGCCTCAAGGGCTCAGCAACAACTTATGCCCTAACAATTTAACTATGCCTTACATTCCTGTTTGCTCAGTTATTTCTATTAAAAATAATCCCTTCCTGTTTTTTTCCCCTCAGTAACTGCTATATTGTACCTGCAGTAATGGGGACAACCCATGCATTATGCATTAATGACTCGTGAGCTGACACAACAGTGTTCATGTATTATCAAGATGGGAGATTAATGCTTCCAGATGCCTTCTGTTCCTATGGAAACCTGTTTTTCACTTCCCATGTACCAGTGCAATGCAGCAAGCCAGTTGACATAACAGAATTGACAGTTATTGAACAACAGTATGCTACTTCTATGGCTTCTGGCACTTCTGTGAAAGAAACAATCTTTACCCTTTCACCCTAAAATTATTTTGTCAGATAAAG
The DNA here is from genome assembly GCF_020497125.1 of Mauremys mutica. Classification (NCBI taxonomy): domain Eukaryota; kingdom Metazoa; phylum Chordata; order Testudines; family Geoemydidae; genus Mauremys; species Mauremys mutica. The sequence goes on from NC_059073.1 coordinate 270,891,836, forward strand.
TAAACTGCTTTATCTTTAAAAAAAAATCTTTTAAACCTATTTATTGGGGAGAGCAGAGGTTTAGAAACCAGACCCTGGAATGAAATCCTGCCTCTACTGAATTCACATAGAAAACTCCCATCGACTTCAATGTGGCCAGGATTTCAAGGTTTCTATCCCTTCCTCAGTAAGTGCGACTTTAAGGTAGTCACTTAACTTCCTTGTTTCCCCACACAAGTGGATAGTTGCACACACAGATCTGAGATTATTTTTGGCTTAATGTAAGACAACTGATTGGGGGCTGAGATGACATGGGTAGACATAGTTAAACTGTGATTGGGATGTATATAGGTAGTGCCAATAAGACTCCAAAAGGTTTCCAGAGATGGTACATGTCCTTACTTAGGCTATGTCTTCACTAGAAACACTGCAATGGCACAGCTGCAGCACTGAAGTTGTGCTGCTGTAGCAGGGCCGCCCAGAGGATTCCGGGGGCCCGGGGTCTTCGGCGGCAGGGGGCCCCGCTTCGGCGATAAGTCGGTGGCGGGGGGGTCCTTTCGTTCCGGGACCCGCCGCCAAAGTGCCCCAAAGACCCATGGCGGGGACCCCCCGCCGCCGAATTACCGCTGAAGCGGGACCCGCCGCCAAAGTGCAGCCCCCACCGCGGGTCTTCGGGGCACTTCGGCGGCGGGTCCCGGAACGGAAGGACCCCCCCGCCGCTGCCGAATTACCGCCGAAGACCTGGCTGCACTCCGGCGGCGGGTCCCGCTTCGGCTGTAATTCAGTGGCGGGGGGGGGTCCTTCTGTCCCGGAGAGGAAGGACCCCCCGCCAGCGAAGACCGGGAGCGAAGAAGCTCCGGGGGCCTGGGCCCCGCGAGAGTTTTCCGGGGCCCCCGGAGCAAGTGAAGGACCCCGCTCCAGGGCCCCTGAAAAACTCTCGTGGGGGCCCCTGCTGGGCCTGGGGCCTGGGGTAAATTGCCCCACTTGCCCCCCCCTCTGGGCGGCCCTGTGCTGTAGTGCTTCAGTGTAGACACTCACTACAGCAAAGGGAGGGGTTCTCCCCTCATTGTAGTTAATCCAGCTCCCCAAAAGGTGGAAGAATTTTCCCATCCACCTAGCACTGTCTACACCAGGATTTAGTGCAGCTTAACTATGTCTCTCAGGCTTATGGATTTTTCATACCCTTAAGAAATGTAGTTAGGTCAACCTAACTTACTAGTGTAGACCTGGCCTTAGAAGAGACATAACTAGAAAGAGGTCAAAAATAGAGTAATTTATTCAAATTCCCTGAACATTTTTCATCAGAAAAAGCCCATTCATTGAAACTGAAACTGTTTGTGGAAAAGAGTAGTTTTTGACAAAATTCTTGTTTTTTTAAAAGAATATCAAAAAAAGCTTTGAAATTTTTAAAACATCCTGTATGGACATTTTCAAAATGAAAAAAAAAATCTGTTTTCTAGGTCAAAATGACATTTCATTTTAAAACTTAATTTATACTAGAAAAATATAAATAAAAACTTTAAAAGGTAGACATCAAAATATACCATTTTGAATTTATTGAACAAAATGACCCAATTAGAAACTCTTGGGCAATTTTGGCAGATGAAAATTTTCAAGATTACAACTTTTCATCCTGAATCAGAATAGGGAAAAAACTTTAAAATCTCAAAAAAAATTTGCAACGCAAAAAAATATTTTCTGACCAGTTCTAATTGTTTAAATAAAAACTCTCTAAAGCTCAAGGAGTATTTGAAATCAAGGTTTTATCTGGGCCTGTTACAGAAATAAATATGAGCCTCAAAGTTGAAGCTCAAATTTCTATTTGAATTTTACCTTCATTTGGGTCTGCTGTAATGGAAGATTTTTGGTTTGATCCCAGCTCTAGTTCATACTCTAGAAAATGAGAGAAGAAATATATGTTTATATTTGGTGCATTTCTTTTCTGAGAAACAGGGTCTGCCATTTCTATTGATCTGAAGACAAGAAAATGTTTCTATGCTCTGTATCATGTCAAGATGTACAGTACAGTAAATACGTGTTATAGTTTGGAATTCTGCTTAATGTAACCAGCACATAAACTTAACAGGCTGGAGCTGCTTCCAGCGTTTGTCTGTGACTAATCAAATTCTACATAGGCCTGAGATATTACAGTATTCCATTTTGTTCCCGGAAAAGCATAAGCCTGATTGGAGCCAATTAGTAAGATTAGAGTTAAATGATTTACATGTAGTAATAAAAAAGAATCTGCTATAGCCAGTGTTCAGCTATGTGTTTATAAATATGGCTTTCCCATAAATGTGTGCCTCTTGCCAAAAAGCTTTGGAATGACCTCTATGATAGGATATTTAACTGTACGGTAGTCTTGCTTCTACTTTAATTAGGCTTTAAATGGTAAATATTTACTAATTGCCTGTTAGGTAAATAATTAATCAGCAAGACTCTGGTCTGCTTTGTTCAAGAAAGGTTTATGTGGCAATACTTTCAAATCAGAATCTATCCGGTATTCTTCTCATATCATTTTTAGATCCAGTGGTTTAAAGTAGATAAGCCCCTTCAGATCTTTTGTATATTGAAATAAAACAAGTATCTTTCCAATCCCATTGGGTCCTTCCAGATCTGTTCATTCAACCATCCATGCAAATAAAATTGTGTTCCAAAGCCATATTCGGATGATGATATGTTTGTCATCTGTGGTATCTGGGTGCAAAACACACTAGATTTAAGACCCTGCTTAAAGATAAACTATACCAGTAGTCTGCCATTGGACTTAATGCCATCAACCACTCTCCTAGACGAAGCCTTGGTAGAAAAGATCACTTTTGCATGGCTTCCTGTAAGATTTGGATTCAGCTTAATCTTTGAGGCTCCTGTGCTTTGAATGTATTGCCATCTATGAGAATGCTCTGCCCCTAGCTCCAATAAATTTCAATCCAGGTTCCATCAGACTTAGAATACCCACTGATTGCAGCTAATGTCGTCGGGAGCATAGAAACAGACAATTCCTTCAGGAATCAATATTGAATAGCATTTAGGAGAGAGCTCTCTGAAAAAGGCCAATTACTTTTTTTGTGGGAAGTTTGATTTGAAATCACATAGGCACTTTTAAAAATCCGACTAGATGCCTATCTTCATCTTTACACACCTAAATCGTTTAAAAAAAATTAGACCCAAGTGACCTGCCACAGCAACATGGTTCAGGGCTAGGTGCATGTCTGTCCCCTGTTCTGGTCACTCTGAGTGCATCCCCTCAAGTGTTATGCTTCTTGCTTTCACCTGTCCTGGGGTGAAATCTGAGGTTCCTCCCACTTTTAGACCAGGCTACAGTAGCCTGTGTATCAACTGTGATTATTCAGCAGGCTCAACTGGGATCATCATCTGCAAGTCTTCCTGTGGTAGGTTTTACCCTACAAAGGTGGCAAATTGATTAATGAGGCATATTAACATACCTGGTTGCACTTGGAGAGTTGGCCAGACCCAAAGATGAGTCCCAGCTGGGAGGAGCTGGGTGGGTTCTATAAAGGGAGAAAGCCAAGAGTAGGAAGGGCTGCAGGGAGAAAGTTTGCAGTCCCTCTCTGGGATTAGAGAGAAGAAATCCTGGGGGAGAGCAAGCCCTGGGAGCATAACCTGAATAAAGGAGGTGGGAAAGCAGCCAGGAGTGACAGAGTAGCCATTACATGGAGCAGGCTCTGGTAGGAAGCCCTGACAAAAGGGCAGGAACTGGACTTCCAGGGACAGAGCTCTGAGTGGCATTTAACTGAGAAATATGTAAGGTCAAGCCCAAGGAGGGCAGAACTGGGTTTTTGTTCATAGTTTTATGATGGGATTCATTAGGGGATTCCAGGGGAGGGCTGGGAGTCTCTGCCCTGAAACAAACAAAAAATAATAATTGCAGATATACTTATCTCCTAGAACTGGAAGGGACCTTCAAAGGTCATTGAGTCCAGCCCCCTGCCTTGACTAGCAGGACCAAGTACTGATCTTTGCTCTAGATGGCCCCCCCAAAGATTGAACTCACAACCCTGGGTTTATCAGGCCAATGCTCAAACCACTGAGCTATCCCTCCCCCTGAGGGAAATAAGGGTGAATCTAGAACAGTAGTTCCCAAAATTTAACAACCTGTGAACCCCTTTCAACAAAATGTCAAGTCTCGCGAACCCCCTCTTAAAAATGAATATTTCTAAGTATTTTCTCCTTTACCTGAGTATAAATTATAAAAGCAGTGATCTTGGAAATATACAATTTGTTTTTATGACATGCTTATTACACACTATTATTAATTATTTATCATTACAGTATTTTTATTACATTATGAAAATGGCAACACTCTTCCAAGATCTCACTTTTGTAGCTTGTATCATGTTGAATAAGCCTGTTATAAAACAAGGCTCCTATGTTTCATCAAGGAGCATCAGATGTGAAACAGCATGAAGATATTTAAGAAGCCAACTCAAGGAGTTTCTCCTACACAAGCATTCAGGGCTTGAGCAGTCCAGGCAAACAACACACATTACAACAAAGCTTAAACTTGTTCTTCATAATAATTTAAAAAACAGCAAAAAATATCCACCTCCCTTTCCATTTCATATAAGGAGTCTTGAAGTTTAAATCTCTTCAGTGTGATAGATATGCTTGCTTTGATCTGCTTAGCTCTTGGAAGTCCAGGGTCTCCGGGTTGCTGGCCCCTTGCTGCCCGGGGTCCCTAGGGACAGCTCTGTCCGCCATTAGGGAATTTTTCCCTGAGAACCCCCTGTAACATTTCGCGAACCCCCAGGGGCTCACGAATCCCAGTTTGGGAACCACTGATCTAGAAAGATTGCAAGGCAGAAGGCCTGAGAGAGGCTGGGTAGAAAAAAAGCTTAGAGACGGAAGATCAGGGACACAGCAGCAAGGAGTGGGACTGAACTGCTAGTTATAGTTCTGGGCAGGAAACTGGTGTAGGGGACCCCAGGCCCTCTCTCTATCAGCCACCAGAGAAGGTAGCATGGAGTCCTGGAGAAGGGGGTGTGAGGATCACAGGCTCCAGGGTTGGGGCTGAAGACCCTTTTGGTGAAGACCTTTGTACTGTTTATTTGTTGGATGCTGTCTATGTGGGTCACTGGTCCCCTGCGGGGAAGAGTTGGGCTGGAACACAGTGTCACAAGAAGAGACGACCATAGGACCAGAGCAGCAGTCCTCAAGGGGTGCCAGATGGGGAGAGAACCACTGTGTCATGCCTGGCCAGAGGAGGAGCCATAGTGGTGAGTTTATATTTTTATATTTCCCTTTCGGAGTTCGTGACTAGTGGTTAACACAGGTGATGAGGCAAATCAAAGTATTATTCAATCTTAACATGCTTCAGGCTATACTCAAAGTATTAATGGATGGGTGGAAGGAAAAAAAACTTCCATTTTTAGGTTATTCTGTAACTTTCCAATGTGGAATTTTTCATATTTGGTTGCCACAAGTAGTGGGATATCCAGAAGGAAAACTTGGTTGCATACCACCTTAATGACGGGAGGGAAGTTATCCTTGTTAGGTTATGGCTAGTGCTAGCTTCCCATACTGCTCTCTGTGCCTACTAACTTCACCATCCTTTCCTGGACTGCATTTTAGATAGCTGTTTCTTATCCAGGTCCCTAATTCTGTCATGTCCTGGGATGCAGTAGGTAAAAATGATAAACTGTTATGACTTCTTTCATTCTGAGGGATCCAAAAACATTTTCCAAGCTATCTAATGTAATCTAATCTGAAAGGCATGCAGTTAAATTATCAGTATCTGCAATGAAATCTACTGACTTGGATATGAAATACAAGAAACACACGGATGGTGTGAGAGGTGACAAGACAGATCAGGTCTTTTCTTGGTGACGGCTTTCTATCCTTGATGAAATGAAGACATAAAGGAAATATGCTAGTGAAGCCATTGTCAACATCATTTTATTATCACATTTAAATGACTGATCAGTGAACAGAGCAATGTGCTAAACTGTATTAAAGTCAAAAGAAGCTGCTTGAGTATCTATCTCATCCCAATAGGTTTCATATACAGTTCAAATGAACAATAATTCTATTCTAATTATGCAGCCAAAAAATTTTTTTTAGACCTTGCATTTACAATTTTTTTTTCAGTAGCCCTCAGCCAAGAACAGGTCCACTATGCTGGGTGCAAACGCATACTAAGAGCCACTGTCTACCCTGAAGGGTTTACAATTTAAGAACAGAAGAACAGCCATACTGGGTCAGACCAAAGGTCCATCCAGCCCAGTATGCTGTCTTCTGACAGTGGCCAATGCCAGGTGCTTTAGAGGGAGTGTACAGAACAGATAATCAAATGATCCATCCCCTGTCACCCATTCACAGCTTCTGGCAAACAGAGGCTAGGGATACTTCAGAGCATGGTTTTGCACTCCTGCCCATCCTGGCTAATAGCCATTGATGGACTTATCCTCCATTAACTTATCTTGTTCTTTTTGAACCCTGTTATAGTCTTGGCCTTCACGACATTCTCTGGCAAAGAGTTCCACAGGTTGACTGTGTGTGAAGAAATACTTCCTTTTGTTTGTTTTAAACCTGCTGCCTATTCATTTCATTTGGTGACCTAGTTCCTGTGTTATGACAAGAAGTAAGTAACACTTCCTTATTTACTTTCTCTACACCAGTCATGATTTTATAGACCTCTATCATATCCCCCCTTAGTCATCTCTTTTTCAGTCTGAAAAGTCCCAGTCTTATTAATCTCTCTTCATATGGAAGCTGTTCCAGGCCCCCAATCATGTTTGTTGCCCTTTTCTGTATCTTTTCTAATTCCAACATATCTTTTTTGAGATGGGGCGAGCAGATCTGACAGATAAACGGTAGGAGGAGAAAACTGAGGCCCAGAGACTCACCTGAGTTCACATGGCAGGGAGGTGACAATGCTGGGAATAGAACCCAACACTCCCAGTACCCTATCCTACAGCCCATACTGCCTCTCATATTAACTTCCTTAAAAATGTTACTGCAGACCGGGCTTATATGGCTTAACATGTCCATGATCTATTCTTTGCTTCCAACGTAATAGACCATCATCCAAGTGGGGTCTTGAATAGTGTTCACTGACCAAACTTTTGTATATCTCTTTAGAGGGAAAACACAATTTTTCTCATTAATGGTGCTCAAGGTGCACCTAGGAGCTGTTGCCATTCTGTGTGGGAAATTTCTGTTGAAGCCAATGGGAAGCTTGCATGTGGTCATTGCAAGATCCAGTTAATGTATAATCTACATGGATGATGGTTTTAATTAAGGATAGGCAAACTGTTATTCTTTCAAAACCAATCCCCACGGGCCTTCACCCACTTCTAGAACCAAATTCAAATTGAGCCAAAGTTTTGGCTTCCTACCACCATCATCAGTTAGACAGGCCTGGAACTAGAGGTATCAAAATATACCCTATATTTCCATCTGTGATAAGAAGTCGGAGTGTCAGGTAACTCTAAGAAAGCCTCCTCTCATGAGATTTCCAGACTAATGTTACAGACTCAAGAAATCTGGATAGTTTGGATACTCATCTGAAGAAAAGCCAAACTCTAAATCTTCTAAGGTTTTCCCATCATTAGTTTTAACTATGAATATTGCAGGAAACCAAAGGAAAGTAGATATTTCCTCAGAATATAATCATGAACAAAAAAATCTCACTCCAGCTCTCAAGATCAAGATGTCGCTGATATTGTTGCTGCTGAGAAGACTGAAATGAGTGTTTTCTTTTTTTATATCTTTGGTTTCTGATGCCATAATCCCAAACATAACATGGTTTGTGCAGATCTTATTACACAAGTGCCAAACATTGCAATTATATGAATTTAAATTAAAAAACCTTCAATATTTCTCTCTACCTTCAAAAGATCTTTTGAGAGCCACTGTCATATTTCATACATATTTGTATCTGATCTTGTTAAAGCCAATTTCACTGACCAACTGTTACAATGAGAGTGCAGGTTTTATATCTTCATCTGGATATCTTGTAACTGTAAACCTCTTAGGTTGACTTACTGTATGAAGTAAACAATAAAAATATTGGAAAGAGGATTATAAATTGAGTAATTATGTCACAAAATGTTATTTTAATTAAAGTAATGAGATAGTCTTTCATCTTCAAAGATCCCAAAGAACTCAACACATTATTTGTTCAATCCTCCATCCTTTGACATCAGTGGAAGTTTTGATACTGACTTCAGTGGGAGCAGTATTGAGCCATATTTATGTAGGTAGGGAGAGCATGTGCAACAAGGAGAGACTACAGTGCATCATGGGAGATAATCTGGCCAGGGATTTGGGCCCATTGTGAAGAAGGGGTACCTGAAGCACCCAGAACTACAGCTCCCATGAGGCATTGCAGCAGCTCAGGCAGCCAGATTAATGACCCAGACACAAACACATTTCATTCTGATGTGAATTTCTCTCTTCCCCTGGGGAAACCCCCCTTCAGTGAAACACCATTTTCATTACAAACTTCTGATCAGCCTGAAGATCACCAGACAGTAAACTGCGTGTTAATCAACCATAATGAGTCAACCAAACATGGATTCAAACATGAGTATCCAGGTTATCTACATCTTCTACCTCATGTTGTTTTTGGGTCCTTTCTTTATTTTCCAGAGTTATGAACGTACAGTACCATTGGAGGGAGTTTATGTAGTCACAGAAAAGATCACTGCTTTATGCTACCTCTCATCACATCTACTTGAAAATCAAGGAAACTAGACCAACAATCAGCCAACGCCAATTATGCCAGTGATCACAATGGTTCTCTCACCTACTCCAGTCTAAATCAGAAGTAACTCCATTAAAGACCACTGATTTACGCTAATGTAAATCTGGTATAAGCAAAATCAGAATCAGGCCCTATCTGGAAGGGCTTCAAATCACTCTCCTTCTGTGATTATAACAGAAGAAGGGACTACTTAAGATTTCTTTCACAGCAACTCTTTATTTTTCTTTTGATGTGCTATCCAAATGTACTCTCCACTACAGATAATGACATTTCAGGTGTCTAGTGGAACCTTTAAGATAATTTCCAAGTCCTTCAGAGTTTAAGTAGTTGTACTGAATATGATGAGAGTATTTTCTAGAGATGGTCAGGAACTTTCTGTTCAAATGATTCTTCAAAGGAAGTCAGTTTCTGCAAAAGAGCTCTTTTTCACCGTAAAATTCTAATTTTGCTGAAATGTTTTGATTTTTCCCAACAGAAAATCAAAACAAAATATTTCATTTCATGTTTTGACCAAAATCAGATTGGTTTCTTGAACTGAACAAAAGTTTTGGTTTTTTTAGTCAATTCAACATTAAACTGCATCTGCCTAAAGGTACTGTAGCCCTGTTGGGAGATGTAGTTTGAGTGCCTCATACCCTCATTTTTCACTATGGTCAAACTACATCCCCCATGACACCTTTGACTGAGCCACCTGTTTCATCATGGGAGTTACGACTTCAGGAGAAGCCTAGACGACGTAGACTGTCCTGTTTTGGTTATTACCCTTTTAGGAAACTGGGCCAGATTTGCAAAGTTGGATGCCTAGAGTTAGGCTCAGAAGTCCATTCATCTTTTTGCAACTATATGAATGGCCTGATTTTTCAAAAGCTCTGAATATCCAGAAATTCCCACTGAAACCAATTGCTCTTTATTAGAAATGGTTAGAAAAATTTCAGCGAAACATTTTTTCATTGGAACTTGCTGATTTGTCTAATCCAAACCTTGCATGGGATCATCTTCCAGAAACCAGGCAGTTTTCAGATGAAGTTCTGTTTCTCGGGCAGGCTTCTGTTAGGACCCTGCTTCTCTTCCTGCCACCTCCCCTCCAGGCTGTCCAGCAGCCCACCTCGTGGGCTGCTGGAGAGCCAGGAGCCTGGATGCCCCAGGAGTCCCAGCTCCCAATCTCCCAGACTCACAGGTCCTCAGGATCCGCCTAAGTATTCCAGGTTTCCTGGCTCAGGGGCATCTGCCATGGGGAGTGCCCCAGAGTCTGGGCTCCCAATAGAAGAGGGTGAATATTGGTAACTCTAGAGAATTTCAAAACTTGGGGGGGGGGGTGTTGTTCCAAATTGCTCTGAAACCACATCTCAAACTCTCAATCTTCTGTGAAGCACAATTACCAATCTCTGGCCAGATCTATGTTCTAATCACTATGTGGAGTTAGTGCTGTTTTCCTCAAAATATGATACTAACAGTCTCCAGGCCAAAAAGAGATGGTCATTCCTCTCCTTCCTTGCATTCATATATTATAAGGTAACACAGTTGGGAATATGTTCCATGTTTAAAGAGCATCCAGGAGAGTAACCAGTAAAAGGGTACCCCCAATGAGACATCAATGGGAGCTCCTGAGTCCTCAGCACTCTTGACTATTAGGCCACTTATTTCAATGTCTAAGAAAGCTTCCCAGTGTAAATCCTGTCTCTAGGAATCTAGTTTGCAACATTTGGCCTTAGTTTGTTTATAAATGCACACACATACTTAAGAAATCAATGGCCATAATGTATATGGAGAGATTTCTAGATACAGTAGTGGTAACTTTTTTCACAGCTGTAAAGTAATCATTGCAATCTCCATTGTACATGTTAGGAAACTGAGGCATGGAAAGGTTACTGACCCAAAGTCACACAATGAGTGAATGGCAGAGCTGAGAGTAGAATTTTGCTGATCAGGATGCACAAAATGTCACAAGACATATTGACCTTTTCTTGTATCAGAATACCAAGATTTATTGTTCCCAGCTAGTACCTATTGACCGAGCTTTACCTTAGTCAATATTTACTTCTTTTTTTCAATAAGTCTTGAGATCACCTCAGCAGAAGTCAATATCTGCTGATAATTATAATAGTAATAATCTGTTCCAGGTAGTACAGCACTGGGGTGAAGGAAGGACTCAGACGTACAAAGGTGAGAGAAGACAAGTGATTTTGTCTTGATCAGTATTCTTCGAACACAAACAATCCCCTTCACTTTATTTTAACTCTTCCTTCTGTCTCCACCAGCCAAGAAAATAGTGCAATAAAGGCCTCAATCCAATGGCACTACTGAGTGGGCCAGGAAAGGTTAAAATCTCCACATTTTCTAGAAATTTAAAGTGGCCTCAGGATTCTGAACTAGATCATGAGACATATCTCCTCCTCGCTCCCCCTCCCCAGAGTGTTAATTTTTAATATATGAAAGCAGAGAAGGAGAGAAGAGGTTGTCTCTTGGGCTGGAGGCTTCTAGCCTAAGAGAGCCATACAGGTGGAAAAACATCATATCATGTGAAAATCAGCCTTATGAAGAGGTCCTGCACCAGACTTATGTATCACTTAAGAGCAACTTACATGGTTCATAGACTTTCTGCTGATCCTATGCACAGGGTGAAATTCGCCCTCATTGGGCATGATGCCTAAGAGCAATTTGGGACAAAGAATAACATCCAAGAATGCAAGAGAGAAAGAGCTCTTCCATGTATTCTCTATAGTAAACATTGGCAATAGAGGAAGCATGGCTTTGAATTCAAAACTTTTTGGCACAATAATGAACATGTCAATGCTATCATGTTCATCAATATAGATCTGCCCAAAAGAGACATTTCCTTTCCCTAACAAAGTGCTTAAAATTCTGATTAATGCAGTTGTGAGCTGAGTTAGATTAATTAAATTGGCTAATTTGAGATAATATGGCATTTTGTAATGTATTTGACAGTGTAATTTAGGCTCTTCGTTCACTGATGAAAAAGGACTTGAAGATATTCATCTCACAGTGTTTTAGAAGTAGAATAATTTTTAATTTAATGATGATCCAGTTAATGGTCACAGTCTCATGCAAATGAGACAATTTTCTCTGTCACAGTCCATAACTTTATATCCACATGGACAGTGTTTTTCTTTCATTTAAGTAATTGTGGTGGAGGATAGGGAGAATATTTCCATTGAATTCAAAGGCTTATGATTTTAGGACAAAATCTGGAATACACAGAATCTCTGGAATCACAATTTCATAAGAACATAGGTTGGTGTGGCATGAATTCCCTTTACAAAAGCTGTGTTGATTCTTTCCCAACATATTGTGTTCATCTATGTGTCTGACAATTCCCTCCTCCATTTATCTCATACTGAAGTTAGGTTTACTGGCCTGTAATTGCCAGGATTGCCTCTGGAACCTTTTTAATCATCAACATTATATTAACTACCCTCCAGTCATCTAATACAGAGGCTGATTTAAGTGATAGGTTACATACAGGAACTACACAGTAAGTAGTTCTGCAATTTTACAATTGAGGTCCTTCAGAGCTCTTGGGTGAATACAACCTGGTCCCGGTGATTTATTACTGTTTAATTTTTTCAATTTGTTCCACAAATATTGTGATACCTCAGTCTGGGACAGTTCCTCAGATTTGTCACCTAAAAAGAATGAATCTCTCTCACATCCTGTGCAGCGAAGACTGATGCAAAGAATTCATTTAGCTTCTTCACAATGGCCTTATCTTCCTTGAATGTTCCATTACCACCTTGATTGTTCAGTGGGCCCACTGATTGTTTAGCAGACTTCCTGCTTCTGATGTACCATAAAAAATTGTTGTTAGATTTTCTCTTGCTAGTTGTCACCATGCCTTGAGGATACCAGATTTAGGACAAATTGCTGAGAAATAGGGCAGGCTCACCCTAAACTGATGGTTATTATATTATTAGATATAACAAGCCAGAAACACTCTGCTCAACACACTGGTTAACAAGAAGTCCAAACTGCAGTCTCCTTGGGCATCCCAGTCCTTGTTTCACCACCCAGACACTAGACTCTATGGTTAGTGGTTACTGAAAACCAGCTTCATCATATATAGGGTCCTCTAATCCCAAGAGATCAGCCACATAGCCAGGTCAATATATAACTCAGATTTTACCAATAATCATGTTGTTGTCAATCCTTTCATATCTAAACTCTAAAGGTTTATTTTTAAGAGAAAATAAGTAGAGAGTTAAAATGGTTAAAGAAACCAAGTACATACAATCATTGCAAAGTTCTTGTATCAGATTTGGAGCAGTGATAGAATAAACTGCAAGTTTCCAAAAGTCTCTCTGGAAATTACCCAAACAATTTGGCGGCCATCACTCTTTATTTAGAGCTTCCTTGTTAGAAAATCAGTCCAGTGAATTGAAACAGGAAATGAAGACAAAATGGAGACTCTTCCAGGATCTTTTATACCTTCCCCCATGTGGAGGGAACTTCACTGTCCCAAACAAAGCCCCCAGCACAGTTTGTGGGAAAGTACAGGCACAAAATGGAGTCCAGGGTCATATGAACAAGTCACATGCCCTTAGATGCTTTGACGACTCACAAGAGCAGCCATTACCCATTTTCTGGCCAAAGTGTCTACAGGAAAGCTCATGGGGTGGGGACAATCTTCTTTTATGGCCCACTGTCAGAGTTAAGTATTCTTTGATGGGCCATCAACTTAAATAGTTCATTCAGAATGGCTGGCTACACTGGATGTAAACTACCTTATGGGTCAAGTATCAGGGGGTAGCCCTGTTAGTCTGTATCCACAAAAACAACAAGGAGTCTGGTGGCACCTTAAAGTCTAACAGATTTATTTGGGCATAAGCTTTGAAGAAGTGATGTCTTTTACCGATGAAAGCTTATGCCCAAATAAATTTGTTAGTCTTTAAGGTGCCACCGGACTCCTTGTTACCTTGTGGGTGTTACCCCAAGAGCAAACACATTTGAAATACTGGTACATAGTCAATATTCATAACTTTAGATACAAAGATGATACTTGCATACAAACACAAAAATCATATTTGATTGTAACTTTTCCATTGATACCTTATATGACATACTTTGTATACAATTTGTTGCAATTGTCTAACAGTAGCAATATTAATTATAGAAATGGTCATGTTTCAATCATACAGCATCACACTAGTTGTTCTTCAAAGTCTTTTTGTCCTGCTTAATTGTACTCGACTTGCCAGAGTTTATGTTCTTTTCTATTTTGCACAGTAGAATCTGACTTCCAATGTTCAAAGGATGTCTTTTTGCCTCTAACCACCTCTTTTATTTTACTGTTTAGCCAAGAAGGCATTTTATTGGTCCTCCTACTGTTTTTTATTTGGGGTATACATTTAGTTTGAGCTTTTATTGTGGTGTTTTTAAAAAGTCTCTATGCAGTTTGCAGACATTTCACTCTTTGAACTGTTCCTTTTAATTTCAGTTTAACTAGCTTCTTCATTTTTGTGTAGTTTCCTGTTTTTAAGTTAAATGCTTCTGTAAAGGGTTTCTCTGCTATTTCCCCCACTACAAGGATGTTAAATTTGATTACATTATGGTTGCTATTACTGAGTAGTACAGCTATGTTCAGCTCTTGGACCAGATCCTGTGCTCCACTTAGGACTAAATCAAGAATTGCCTCTCCTCTTGTGGGTTCCAGGACTAGCTGCTCCATGCTCCATGAAGCAGTTATTAATGGTGTCCTAAGGTGATGTAGCCAGTCAATACAGGGATAGTTGAAATCCCCCATTATTATTGGGGGGGTGGTTTTTTGTAGGGTTTTTGTTGTTGTTTGTTTGTTTTGTTTTTTGTAGCCCCTGTAATCTCTCTGCACATTTTACAGTTACCATTACCATCCTGGTCAGATGGCTGATAGTATATTTCTACCGCTATCCTCTTATTTTTCAGATGTGGAATTTCTATCCACAGAGATACTAAACATCATAAATGAATCAAACTATATTAGATTCTATACTTTCTTTCACATATAGTGCCACTTCCCCACCAGCACAACCTGCTCTGTCATTCCTATATATTTCTACCTTGGTATTACTGTGTCCCATTGATTATCATTGTTTCATCAAGTTTCTTTGCCTGTTATATTATGACATTCCCCTCTGGTGTTATCGGGACTGGTGATCTGCTAGGTCACTCCAATCCTTGACTCTGGGAACCAGCCTTACCCTGCTCTGCTGTGAGAACCTCCATTCCTGGGTTGTTCATGCACAGCCTCTGACATGGAAGCTGCTCCTTGGATTGTGCAACCAAATGACACTAGCCAATATCTCCGGTCCAGACACAACCCTAAGAATCTCCATCTTGCAGTGTCCAGTTATACCCACTGGATGCTGCAAGCTCATATGAGTTTGTCAATTTAACAAAGACATTGATATGTACCAGGCTTGTTCTCCCAAGGGGAGTCTCTGACATGCTTCAAACCAAACTCACTGCTTCAGGTAGAATAAAAAAACAAATTTATTAACTATAAAGATTTTAAGTGTTATAAGTCAAAGCATAACAAGTCAGATTTAGTCAAATGAAATAAAAGCAAAATGCATTCTAAGTATGAACAGTGTATCATGAGAGTATGAACAGTGTATCATGAGAGTTAGTTTCAACTAACTTATAAACTTGAAAACAGCAATGAATGTTGTGTGAGCAGATCTTATCTATATTTGCACAACCTTGTTCACTTATAATCCTGTTTAGTAGATCCATAATTCAGATTTAGCTCAAGTTGACAGTCATACAGAGGTAGCTCTGTCACAATAAGTCTGCGTGCTTCTGCATAGACATTAGAGCTCCTTAACCACAAGTAAGGTAACAATATGAGCTGTTTCAGAGTAGCAGCTATGTTTGGCTGTAAACACAAAAAGAACAGGAGTACTTGTGGCACCTTAGAGACTAACAAATTTATTTGAGCATAAGCTTTCATGGGCTATAGCCCACTTCATTGGATGCATAGACTGGAACATACAACAAGAAGATATTTATACATACAGAGAACATGAAAAGGTGGAAGTAGCCATACCAACTGTAAGAGGCCAATCAATTGAGATGAGCTATCATCAGCAGGAGGAAAAAAAAACTTTTGAAGTGATAATCGAGATGACCCATAGAAGGTGTGAGGATTCTTAACATGGGGAAATAGAGTCAACTAGTGTAATGGCCCAACCATTCCCAGTCTCTGTTCAAACCTAAGTTAATTGTATCTAATTTGCATATTAATTCAAGTTCAGCGGTCTCTCTTTGGAGTCTGTTTTTGAAGTTTTTTTGTTGTAAAATTGCCACCTTCAAGTCTGTCTCTGAGTAGATCTGTGAGAGTAAGGGATCATCTTTCAGGATAGGTTGTAGATCTTTGATGATGCACTGGAGAGGTTTTAGTTGGGGGCTGTGCATCCCAGTGCAGCAAATCACTGAGATGCCTCTCGGCCTAATATTCTTATTCTGGAGTTCTATGGGAGTAATCTACTCCGAAGTTGAGATGACTTCAATGTTTCAAGTACCTAGTCTACATGTTCTGTCTCATTAGGGTTAGGGGCAAGTTTCAGAATCAAATAAAAACCAGTTAATAGATACTTCAAAATGGTTCTCTTTGGATGAATGGAGGGATACTTCTGAGGTCATGAAGAGCTCACTAATGCTTTAAGAGACTGAAACTCAGTATAAAATTGTAGTAAGGATGTACTTAGCTTCTGTTGTGGTGAATGCCTTCACAATGTATCATTCTGAAAAATTGCTGGCATGCTTGTGATTGAGGCAGTTCGCTGATTCAACTATTGTTGCTCTTTATAATACAGTGCGCTCTTGAGGCGTCCAACAAGTTCAAAGCACTGTTGTGATAGACAAAAGGTAGATGGGAAAACAGAGGTGAGATGACTTGTGTAAGGTCACTCGGCAGATTGATGGCAGAACCCAAATCTCAGTTTGGTGCTCTAACCACAGCTTGCTATGTTGTGCCTGCCTGTTATGCTCTAGTATTCCAAGTTAACTAGACCCTGAAAAACATTATACAGAATGATTAGCCTTTTGTTAGATTCTCTAACCCCAATCATTGTTTCTAAATCACTGCTTACTGCCTCATGTAATCTATTAGCAGCTACTGGAGTTGACTGGAAATTTTCTGATGGAAACTTTTTGCTGAAAAATTCCATGACTTTTTATTTTCATCTTTAAGTCCAGCTATAGCAGATGGCTGATGGATGCTTTTCTGCTCTTTAGAAG
Organism: Mauremys mutica; assembly: GCF_020497125.1. Classification (NCBI taxonomy): domain Eukaryota; kingdom Metazoa; phylum Chordata; order Testudines; family Geoemydidae; genus Mauremys; species Mauremys mutica. The sequence continues at coordinate 270,908,775 of NC_059073.1, forward strand.
ACTGACTATAGCTCAAAAATGCAAAAATCCCTGCCACCACTCACTGTAAGGCTGGACCATATTCAAGAAACAGAGAGCAAAGTGAAACTAAGCAATTTGACTTTAATGGCTGAGGATAAAACACCACTTTTAGGGTTTCTTCCTCAGTGGTGTGATATAGTTCCTTGTGTGGCTGCATCTTTAGGCCTAGAATCCCCAAGAAGATGCCTCCAGTCAGAGCCTTTGGCCTGTGCTAAGCCTAATGAGTTCAGCGAGGCTCCACACAGGTCACTGAGTCTGCCCATATAATAGAATTATAGAATATCTGGGTTGAAAGGGACCTCAGGAGGTCATCTAGTTCAACCCCCTGCTCAAAGCAGGTCCAATCTCCAACAAAATCATCCCAGCCAGGGCTTCGTCAAGCCTGACCTCAAAAACCTCTAAGGAAGGAGATTCCACCACCTCCCTGGGTAACCCATTCCAGTGCTTCACCACCCTTCTAGTGAAAAAGTTTTTTTCCTAATCTCCAACCTAAACCTCCCCCACTGCAACTTGAGACCATTGCTCCTTGTTCTGTCATCTGGCACCACTGAGAACAGTCTAGATCCATCCTCTTTGGAACCCCCTTTCAGATAGTTGAAAGCAGCTATCAAATCCCCCCTCATTGTTCTCTTCTGCAGACTAAATAATCCCAGTTCCCTCAACCTCTCCTCATAAGTCATGTGCTCCAGCCCCCTAATCATTTTTTTTGCCCTCTGCTGGACTCTTTCCAATTTTTTTCACATCCTTCTTGTAGTGTGAGGACTAAAACTGAACACAGTACTCCAGATGAGGCTTCACCAATGTCGGATAGAGGGGAATGATCACGTCCCTCGATCTGCTGCCAATGCCCCTACTTATACAGCCCAAAATGCCATTGGCCTTCTTGGCAACAAGGGCACACTGTTGACTCATATCTAGCTTCTCATCAACTGTAACCCCTAGGTCCTTTTCTGCAGAACTTCTGCCCAGCTATTCAGTCCCTAGCCTGTAGCAGTGCATGGGATTCTTCCATTCTAAGTGCAGGACTCTGCACTTGTCCTTGTTGAACCTCATCAGATCTCTTTTGGCCCAATCCTCTAATTTTGTCTAGGTCCATCTGTATCCTATCCCTACCCTCCAGCGTATCAACCACTCCTCCCAGTTTAGTGTCATCTGCAAACTTGCTGAGGGTGCAGTCCACACCATCCTCCAGATCATTAATGAAGATATTGAACAAAACCGGCCCCAGGACCACTCTGCTTGATACCGGCTGCCAACTAGACATGGAGCCATTGATCACTACCCACTGAGCCCGATGATCTAGCCAGCTTTCTATCCACCTTATAGTCCATTCATCCAGCCCATACTTCTTTAACTTGCTGGCAAGAATACTGTGCGAGACTGCATCAAAAGCTTTGCTAAAGTCAAGGAATAACACATCCACTGCTTTCCCCTCATCCAAAGAGCCAGTTATCTCATCATAGAAGGCAATCAGGTTATTCAGGCATGACTTGCCCTTGTTGATTCCATGCTGACTGTTCCTGATCACTTTTCTCTCCTCTAAGTGCTTCAGAATTGATTCCTTGAGGACCTGGTCTATGATTTTTCCAAGTGAGGCTGACTGGCCTGTAGTTCCCTGGATCCTCCTTCTTCCCTTTTTTAAAGATGAGCACTAAATTAGCCTTTTTCCAGTCATCCAGGACCTTTCCCAATCTCCATGAGTTTTCAAAGATAAAGGCCAATGGCTCTGCAATCACATCAGCCAACTCCTTTAGCACTCTCGGATGCAGTGCATCCAGCCCCATGGACTTGTGCTTGTCCAGCTTTTCTGAATGGTCCTGAACCACTGCTTTCTCCACAAAGGGCTGGTCACTTCCTCTCCATGCAGTGCTGCCTCATGCAGTAGTCTGGGAGCTGACCTTGTTCGTAAAGACAGAGGCAAAAAAAAGCATTGACTACATTAGCTTTTTCCACATCCTCTGTCACTAGGTTGCTTCCTCCATTTAGTAAGGGGTCCACACTTTCCGTGACCTTCTTCTTGTTGCTAACATACTTGAAGAAATCCTTCTTGCTACTCTTAACATCTCTTGCTAGTTGCAACTCCAAGTGTGATTTGGCCTTCCTGATTTCACTCCTGCATGCGTGAGCAATATTTTTATACTCCTCCCTGGTCATTTGTCCAATCTTCCATTTCTTGTAAGCTTCTTTTTTGTGTTTAAGATCATCAAGGATTTCACTGTTAAGCCAGGCTGGTGCCTGCCATATTTACTATTCTTTCTCCACATCAGGATGGTTTGTTCCTGCAACCTCAATAAGGATTCTTTAAAATACAGCCAGCTCTTCTGGACTTCTTTCCCCATCATGTTCTCCCAGGAGATCCTGCCCATCAGTTCTCTGAGGGAGTCAAAGTCTGCTTTTCTGAAGTCCAGGGTCTGTATTCTGCTTTCTTCCTTGTGTCAAGATCCTGAACTCGACCATCTCATGGTCACGGCCTCCCAGGTTCCCATCCACTTTTGCTTCCCCTACTAATTCTTCCCTGTTTGTGAGCAGCAGGTCAAGAAGAGCTCTGCCCCTAGTTGGTTCCTCTAGCACTTGCACCAGGAAATTGTCCCCTACACTTTCCAAAAACTTCCTGGATTGTCTGTGCACCACCATATTGCTCTCCCAGCAGATATTAGGGTGATTGAAGTCTCCCATGAGAAGCAGGGACTGTGATCTAGTAACTTCTGTTAGTTGCTGGAATAAAGCCTCATCCACCTCATCCCCCTGGTCTGGTGATCTATATATGGGTTCAGTTATAGGATATAGGCCCAAGGGATTTATATGGTTACACACAAAATGGTAGCAAGACCTCAGGAGTTCTTTGCTCTTGATGAGTTCTGAGCCCTGGGCTACAATGAGTTACTCTTTACCCTGTTCCTATGAAATGGTTACATTCTGAAAGGGTTGCTAGTCAAGTACTGAAATATGAAAGGTAGAAAGAGAGAGAGGAGGGAAATAGCATGTAATTCTATTTGCTTGCTTTCTTTTTTAAAGATATTTTTGTATTTCATTTTCCAATATATCTAGCCTGTTTTTATTTTTAATGTGTGTAAGGAAATTGAGCACTGCAGTAAATTGCTAGCCTTTCAGCTTCGGGAGAGGAAAAGGGATGGGGAAAGATAATGAATATCTGCTACCTCGAGCGCTCACAATAACCAAGGGCCCCAGATTCTTTGGACATAGTGAGAGGCCTTGAAAAGAAAAATCAACCAATTATTCTGAAGCATTCAGGTCTGTCTGAGTCACTCTGCATAGTTCAATACAGATGTACATATAGCTGGCCTCTAAAATCCTAAACCCTAACCTGAATGAGCGAACACTTGCTTTGGTGCTCATGTTAATGAATAGTAAGCTAGGCAAGAGGAAATTAGGCACCTGTTTGAGTTATCAGTAACTGCTCTTTAATTTCTGCTAAATTGGTAAGCATATTTTAAATGCTCAAGCATAAAATACCCGAATAAGCCATGATGAATCTGTGACTGAAACCTTTGGAAAAAAGAAACTTTTACCATCTAATGCCTATTGTTCCCATCCACCGTTCTGAAGACCAAAAGGTTAATATCTTCAAAGACTTAGAAGCTGAATGCCTGTATCCCATCATTACTGTTGTTGATTCTGCACCTGCTCAACAGCAGAGTGAGTGAAGCAAAACAAGGATGCAAAGATAAAACACTTGAAACGGCCTTTGACATTCACTTTACGGGTTCATTTGGCAATATATTGTTAAAGTTAGCTAGATGACTGGACAGCACAATGGTAGGTGAAATTCAGTGTTGACAAATATAAGGTAATGTACATTGGCAGGAATAATTTGAACTACTCATACAAATAACTGGGTCTAACTTAATTGTGACCCCTCAGGAAAGAAACTTGGGCAGCACTGTGGATGTCTCAATGGAAATGTCTCTGCTCAATCTGCAGCATTGGTAAAAACAGCAAACAAAATGTTGGGATGTATAAAGAATAAAATGGAAAATAAAACTATTATAATCTATCCAGCAATCTGAGGCTTCAATAGCGCTGGCCACCCCCATAGATTCTATTCTATATAGGTTCTTATACTGTGTTAACACAGTAATAACTAAGTGCCTTCCATTAGTCTGTGAGTGCATTAAGCAACGTGATTCACATCTTTCAGGTGGTGTTTCTTCTCTCATCCTCTCCCCAAAGGGAAAAGGATGGGCAGTGGTATGTCTTGTTTTGGTACAGCTTTAGGAATTTTTGGATTGGTTTGGGGGATTTTTTTTTGTTTAGATACACATGTTGTTATGTATTAATGTTAGAGAAGGCCAAGTTTAAAGAAATGTACCTTGCACTTGGAATGGAAGGTGGTGAGTTTTATGATGGTCTATAGTTCCTGAGCATCTTTTATGTAAAATAAAAAACAGTAGGATGTCCCTAGTGAACTTCATGGAATCTCTGGCAATACACCCTTTCCAGGGTAAAAAACTATGCTTGGGATATGTCTGTTACAGCTCCATTTTGTTTCTTAAAGCTGTCCCCTTACTCCATTTTGTTCTTGTTCTCCTCTGTGGCCGCCCTTCCCTGGCTGTTAAGTTGTTATTTATCCATAACTGTTAGATTTTCCCTGTTTTTGTATTTTCTTAATAAAGTTTATTTTGCACCCCACCCGTGTGGTAATTGCTCCCCAAGATCCCATATACCTGCTGGCAGGGACATGGCGTCACGAACAGGATCTTGGGGTAACAATTACTGCCCTCCCTGTCCCTGGAAAGAGGCCAAGACCTCTGGGACAGAGGAAGATCAGACCAACCACCTACAATACCACTTGCTGCAAAGTAAACAGCAGTCTGAGGCCCTAGAATGGGTCTGTACTATTGGCAATGGCCAGAGCTCCAGGGTGTATACCACCCACCTGGGGCTCACTGATGTGGGGTGCCTCCTAACCTGCCACCCCACATTCAGGGCCAGCCCTGCTGATTCCAGCCTCCGGCCAGTCTGCACTAAGGCAGGAGAGCCAGCCGCAGATTCAGATCCCACCCGCCTCTGGAGAGAGGTGGGAAGGGTCATGAAAGCCTGCGGGGGGGCCCCATCTAAGCTCACCCCTGAACCTCGAATTTTGCAGGGGTCCCCCACCCACCAGATATTAACAGAACTGGTGCAGAAGCTGGATGAAATTCGAAAGCCCAAGAAACTGTGGCATGACATATATAAGCCCCAAAAGGTAGCCACAGTTACCTATGAGATCCTGGCTCAGGCCCTTGATAAACTAACTGTTTTCCATGGGGCCCTAATGACCTCGGCCAAGGAGGCCACTAGCCAGCCTAGCCAGGAGGGACCACCACTGACCCCTAGCCTGCCCAGTCCTGAAAAACCACCCCCATATATCCGCCCAGAGGCCTCATCTCCCCTCAAGAAAACCCCACTATACCCAGCCCTACCTTCAGCCCCTCTAGAGGCCCAAGCCCATGAACCTGCACCCACTGTCACCTCTGGTGAAGCCCTGCCAGTATCCATCAGTCGTATAAAGATTGATGACCAGGGCAACACCACACAGGTGACAGAACTCCGACCCGCTCCAAAGCAGAGATGAAGGAGTTCATCTCTATGAAGCCCTCGAGAAAGTAAGATGGCCCTCAGCCCAAGCTCTACCCATCAGTCCTGGGGCTATTGGCCAACTAAGTGCCTATGCCCCTTGGATTGTATCTGATCTATGTGCTACCTGTAACACCCTCAAAGTTAAACCTTAGATTTTTCCAGCTCAGCTCAGAAGACCGAAGCAGAAGGCGTCCTGTTGGCAGCCTCTCACATTGTGGCAGCCCGCCCGAAAACATGTGTGGTCCTGGGAGTGGACTCAAGATACTGCGCCCACCGCTCATGAAGAAATATGGGCACAGGTTACTCAACTGGCAGCCAAGCTGCCATGGTTTGTTACCCATTGTCCTTCACACAGGTCTGACAGTAACCCTCTTCATTCCAGCCTGGATCCACAACTCCAAGAATATAAATGTAACACATTCCAGGTTAACATTATCTCTTGCAGCGATCCCTTCATCACCTGGCTCCATAAAGAGTGGGGGCACCTGCCTGCCCGTGCCCTACATCAGCTGTTGACTGACCGAGGGAGACGAACATCGAGTGTGTGTAGGCCAAGCTGTCCAAGGGTGTCTGAGCTGCCAACAAGCACGAGTCACTAACAATCCTGTCTATGCTCATGGTGCTTATAGCCCTGAGCACTTTAGCCCGGGTAAAACCTGGCAGATGGACCTCATTGGCCCCCTCCCGGGGGCAAAACAGTATCTAATGTGTTCTCCCCTCAGGCGATCTACTGCACCAGCTGTTTCTGTAGTCCTTCTCCAGGTAATTGCTGCCTGGGGGGCACCCGAAGAGATCCAGACCAATGGAGGGCCACCATTCACCAGTAGAGCTATAGACCAGACGGTGTATCAGTCGCCATGATTGCCGCCCCGCCTCGAGAAAACCCCCTGGTTGCCTGGTTGAGAGCCTACGCCCTACAGGAGGTCCTCATCGGGAACCTGTCAGATGTCCCCCCATCACACGATTGCGTTGCCTGTACAAGACCAGAGGCCTCAGAGGGAGGGTCCCCCTTCCTCTGGGAGTACCTCCCCCTCACGAACCTGACTCCACAGCATCCAGCTTCAGCCTGCAACGACACAGACTGGGTTCATCAGCCTCTGTTCACGTGCCACACCACCAGTGACGCCCTCACTATCCTAGCCAGCTACGGCCCCTTAAGTTGTTTAACAAAAGCCATTGCCCTTCTCAAAGGAATGGCCACTTATGCTAAGTGGGACCACTGCCCTGTTCAAAGGGTTAGTTTATTTGAGCGTACCCCTGTTTTTGAACCCCCCCCCCACGAAGAACGAATTGCTGCCTGAGAGATCTCCTGATTATCAAGACTGTACCAAGCCTTCTGATGTTCTTGCTGCTTCTGCCTCTGTTGCTGCCTTGGGGGATGGTAAGAATCCCTCTGTGAAACTTTCTATACTTTTATTTTATTATTTTAGCTGCTGGCTCTGTCTCCAGCACACAGACTCAAGCTAAACCTTGGTCTGTGTCCTAAAGCCTCTCTTACCACCACCACCCCCCTTATCCTGGCTGCTGGCTCTGTCTCCCCAGCACACAGACTCAAGCTAAACCTTGGTCTGTGTCCTAAAACCTCTCTCTTAAACTCTGTGGCACTCTGCCACTAAAAATAAGTTTGTGCTGCTGCTAAGTTCTGCTCCTGTGGGCTTTGCCTTGGACTGTTTTCAGCTGTATCCACTGCTGCAGTCACCCCCCCCTTCTTTGGAGCTGTGTCCTGGACACACCACTCAGCCCTCTGGAACTATCCTTAGCATAAGGTGCACCCATTAAGTTAAGTTTAGCATTATACTTTTGTAAGTTAGGCTTAGAGAATTGTTGCATTGTGTTTTAATTTGTGTAGTCTTGGTTAAGTTAGCTCATAAATAAGATTTTGCTGTGTTCTTTATAATTGTAATTGTCTGTCTTCCCACTGCAAACACCCCCCCCCCCAGCTTCTCTGTGTCTTTCTACCTTGTTACACTCTCTCTGCTGCTTAAGCTTGCAACCTGTTTGCTCTGTCTCACTAAGTTTAAATCTCTAGCATAAAACCCCATTGGTTACTTTCTTCCTTTCTGGTACCCCTCACATTCTACATTTACACCACTGTGACACATTTTTACCTGGAATTGTTTGTTATTTAACACATTTTATCCATAACTGTTAGTTGGTTATATGCTGCTGTGACACACCTTTTAACATAGAAATCGCTAGCTACCTGTTACATTTATACCTCAGTGTTAACTGATTACCCACTGTATTGCATCCTACTGTGTTGTACCCCACTATTGAAACTCCCTTACTGTTCACCAAAAAGGAACCCCTCCCCAATTGTCTACCTTAACAACCCCATACCCCTCACTATTGAATTTTCCCTGTTTTTGTATTTTCTTAATAAAGTTTATTTTGCACCCCACCCGTGTGGTAATTGCTCCCCAAGATCCCATATACCTGCTGGCAGGGACAGGATAGAGTTTTTCTTTATTTTTGTATGTCTTTATATTCCTCTTTTCTTTTTTGGGGGGAGTAGAGAAAAGGGAGATATCAATGTATCACTCTGGTGAAGGGATGCTATAATGTCATTGTGTCAGTCAGTGACACGTTCAACTTTCATAGATTCATAGGCCAGAAAGGACTATTGTGATCACCTAGTCTGACCTCCGGCATAATAAAGGCCATAGAACTTCCCCCAAATAATTCCTAAAGCATCCAATCTCAATTAAAAAATTGTCAATCATAGAGATTTCACCGCAATCCTTGGTAAGATGTTCCAATGGTTAATTACTCACTGTTAAAAATAATTATGCCTTATTTCCAGTCTGAATTTGTCAAGCTTCAACTTCCAGCGAGTGGATCATGTAGATCTGTGTCTACTAGACTGAAGAGCCCAGAATCAAATATTTTCCCAAGTCCTTTCAGTGGAGCTATACTGACTTACACCAGAATATAACAGAAAGAGAGGGAGTTCAGATAGGAAGCAATACCACAGCTAGAAGGAGAAATAACATAATTAGCTAGACTCTACCTGAAATACATTAATAATGAATTCTTGCTGGATTATAGGACAGCATGACTAATCAAGGCACATCAGATCTGAGAGTACAAAGACAATAGTTAGGCTACTTTAATTTATACCTATTTACAGCTGCAAATGAATGTTTTTCCCTACTACTCCTCTCTCCTGGCCCCTCAGCATATGAGGTATCCCTCCTTAGACTCCCTGGGCCTGATTCTGCTTTCACACAAGTTTTATACCATTGTAATTCTATTGACTCCAGTAAAGTTGCTTCCAATTTAGGTCAGCATTGGTCCTTGTTAGGCTCAGTGGAACAAATTGATAAGGATAGTTGGCCAGAACTGTGACAGAACAGTGTTCTGTTGGGAAAATACAGTTCTATTGAAATCAAAATACGTCATGAAATTGTGTCTATTTCACTGAAACTTTTTTCAGACTGTTCTATTGCATCATAATACAATTATTTAAAAAGGTTACATTGAAATGAAATATTTTGATTGAGCTGAGAGGAATTTGGAGGGTTGGGGGGAATTTTCTGTCACAGAGGATTCTGAAATGTCCAGGTTTCATTCCAAATGAGAATAAAAAACAAGTTTCAAACTCCACAAAACAGAATTCCCATGCTTCATCCAGCTCTATTCATAAATTGTGTGCAAGAAGTTGAGAGGTGTAAATTAGATGTAAGGGTATGATTCTGTCACAGAGGTCATGGATCCTATTACTTTAATGGAATTCCATGACTTCTTCGGCTTCAGCCCACAGCAGCAGCAGGACTGGAGCAGCAGCCGGCGGCCAGCAGCTGGAGCAGGCATGGGGTCTAGAGCAGCAGCCAGTGGTCAGACCCCTTTTAGTAAAAGTCAGAGACAGGCTGCAGGCTTCTGTGAATTTTTGTTTGTTGCCTGTGACCTGTTCATGACTTTTACTAGAAATACCTGTGACAAAATCTTAACCTTAATTATATGTGGTATATGGGGTTTGAGTCTAAACGGGAGTAATTTACACATAAAAGAGAGCAGAAGAAGGTGTGAATTATACTGGCCTCACTTCCTTTAGCTAAATTGAGTAAATGATATGTCCCAATTAGGAAAAGAGGTCAAGATTAGGTCAGGATTCTTACCCCTGACTCAACCTATGCCTCTTTTCCTAATTTAGACAAACCCTTAGCTGTGCCTCTGAATTTGGCTTTGAGTTCACACTACTTAGATAATCTAGACAGATTATATAGTCTGAAGTATCTGTACTGTGTGCACTTGGAATATACATGTATTGAATATAGAGAAAGAGAGCAGGTGATGAAATATTAGTTCTGCCTCTAGTTGTCAGATAGATCCACATTAAAAGCTATCTGAATTTTCTTGGCCTTCCTTAGATCATCAGTAGTTACTATGGGGGGAAATGTCTCTAAGGGAAAATTCTTGTTACAGCAATTCTACTTCCCTCCTCCCCCTTATTTAACATTCAATGTTTTTCATTGTTTTTAATGAAGAGCTTCATGCTGGGAGAAAGTTCCGACAGTTTAATGATGCCATATAACACTGAGCTACACTACATTATGCCTCACTGAACTCACACTTTATTTAAAGAAAGAATAGGGAAAGTACAGTTTGGACCAAGAGTGTAGATAACAAGTTCAGATTCCAGAATCAAATTGTTCTGCACTGAATATTGGAGCAGGGCTGCAGCTGCCATTTCATGTAAATTCCCTTTGAAACAGTGAAAGGCACACTTGATAACACTTTGCTGCCACAAAAATATGTTACTGAGCCCTGTAGTTCTTCTCTAAACTTACAGCCCATAAAGAGCCAGTACTGAAATGGGGAGTTGAGGTAATTACTTCCTAAGAAAAAACTACCTGAGAGGTCTTCTGCTGACACAATAGTTTCACAATAAATTATCAATCTATTCCTTTGTTTTGTAGTCTATATTTTGAACAAGTTTTGGAGAATAATTATGCTAGTTGTTGCCAGTATTTTCAGGATTTATTGACCTTGGACCTGATTCTGTAACTTACTCATCCTGAGTAGCAGCTATTTTCTCAAAAATTCCTATTTAACATCAATGGGAATGCTCCCATGAGTAAGTTCTTCTCCAAGTTGTAGAATATGGTCCTATATGACTTTTCTAAAACCACAATGCCGTATGGAGGGAAACCCTCAAATCATGTCCTTCTCTGTCAGATTTCTTCTTAAAATATAGCTTTTGTCCATACTTGGTTTAATCCATCCTGATTCTTTAAGTTATGTCAGGATAGAGAGTCCATTTATTTGAGGATAATACGTATTGCACCATCTAATGAGTGACATTGTTAATTGTACATGTTCTGGTTTCTTGTCTGCACTGACTAAGACGGACACCTGTAATATTATGTAGTTTTTTGTGTGTGACCCTTGGGGTTGGACTTAAACTGCAGAGAACCAGGAAATTCAGTGCCCTTTACTACTATTGTATCTTCAGGTCATACTGATGTGAGTAGAAATCATGGCTCATAGTACCCTCCACCTTATGACCAATGTGCCATATTGTTTAAGCCTAAGGAAATGTTGACAGCTGCTGTTGGACACATGCATACATGCATACATGTCTTCACAGGATAGCTGTGAAGTTTTGTCATAAGCACACACATACATGTCATGTATACTTACATACATATAAATATCAACCCCAATTTTCTTGCCTGAAGGAAGTGATTTTGATTGGTTTGGTTTTACTTCCTTTCCTCCCCTTAGAGATCTACACGCGAGAAACTTGTTAAAAGAAGTTGGGATAGAGGTAGCTGTACTAAGAGCATGATCAAAAGCCCATTGAAGTTAATGGAAGTCATTGACAGTAATGGGCTTCAGATCAGGCCCTTAAGTCCTAAAAGTGTCTTCTAAGAAAAAGAAAAGTGAGTGGCCTCCATGCAGTGCTGGGTAAGAAGATCAAGCTATCCAAATTACAGCCCCCCCTGTGTGCTAATGGCTGATGCTACTGTAATTCCTACAGCTTCTGGTTACTATTTCTGCTTGCTTCCCCTTCGTGTCTTTGTCCCACTGTGCTACATTAGAAAACAGCAGTGCCTAGTCCTCTGGTTCTTTTCGTTTTGGGGGTTAAAGTGCTTTTTTATGGAGATGTGCTAGTCATTCCATAGTGAAAGTTGATGCTAACTTTCCATTATAAGCAGAGCTGGTCAGGAAATGTACTAAAAACATGCTAGGCATCCAGATGCCTAAGCCCCAGCATTATGCACAAAGCAGTGGAAGATAGGTTTGCCTCTGCCTATCTCACCTGTGGGGGCTGAGCTGGGCTAAGCATGCTCAGAGTTCACCTACCAGACTGGCTCCCTATAGGTAAGCTCACCCAAGGAGTCAGCAGAGGACCTCCCTTGTAACTTTTAGCCTAGTGGTTTAGGCTACTTACCTGGGATGTAGGAGACCTGGTTCAAGTTCCCTCTCCACCTGAAGGGGGAGAAGGGACTTCAACTATTGCCACCTCAAGATGAGTGCCCTAGCAACTGGGATCTAGATTACTCTTCGGTGGGGCTTTCTCAGCTTCTCCCATTAAATCTGTTCTACTATGGATAAATTTAAAAAGTCATTAGAGTAGAAGGACTGGATCCAGAGTCTCCCATGCATGTGCTCTAACCACCAAGCTACAGCATCATTCTCATGTGTGTTTGCTTGCTCTGTATCTGACCCAATGACTCTTGAGAAACTAAAGAGTGTTCCTATATCAAAATATCCTGTATAGCCCAGTGATTAGGGCACACACCCTGAAAGGTGGCAGATCCCTGTTCAAATCCTTTCTCTCTTTTCAGATGGAGGGGGGACTTGACCGGGGGGGGCTCTCCCAGGTGAGTACCCAAACCACTCAGTTAAAAGCTATAAAAGAGCTCCTCCTCCCCCCTGACCTTTTGTAAAAACTGTATAGGCACCTGACTCCAAGAGAGGGCTGGTAACGGAGACTCCCAAGTACATTGAAGAACTTCCCTGCAGTTCAGACTTAGGCACCAAACTCAGTGTTGCCTTGTCAACGTGCCTCTATAAACATAGACATAAGCCTCTTGCTCAAAATCATAGCTTGTTGGAAAAGAGGGACCTGAATTTGGGGCTCCTGAGTCCCAGGATACTAGCTTAACTACACACAACCATCCTTCCTCACTCAGCTACTTTGTTTGTGGGTTTGTAATACTTGGTTTGGGAATGATTACAATGTGGCAGTGATGGTTTTAATATTTAAGTTACTGATATGCCTTCCCAATCTTAACTCTACTCTAATGTAATTTTTTATCTGGGAACACAGATGATCTATCCCCAAATTCTATCCTTCAATTACTAGTTAGGTCATTTGTATGGGGAAATTTTGGCAAACCAGTAAAGTGCCTGAAACCACTATGGCTTATTGTTAAAAGCAACCTATTAAGCAGTCTCAGCTTGACCAAGGCAGGAGGGGAGGGAGTTTTGGGGTACCACAGAAAGGGCAGCTTGACCCTGCGTCCTTCCTGATAAGAATTGTGTTGAAGTTGCTGATACATGCATTTTAAAAGAGCAGGATGTGCCCCAGGAACGTCTGTTGGGGTCTCAAGGCTGTAAACTCTGGAAAAACCCACACCTGGTTAATCAATAATCAGAAGGAACCTCTTGCTTGACCATTGAAACTGCTTACTTAACAGGGTTTCTTTAAGGGACATGTCATTCTATTACTAATGTATAAATAAGGGGGAAAAGTTTGAGGTAGTTGGACTCATTTGGGGACTCTTTTTGGATTCTCCCTCTGGATACATCTTGCGGTCCCCACCGGCAGACGGAAGATTTGGCCACCGGAAGCCTGCCGCTGTGTCACTTGAAAGCCACACTCAGCTTTGGTAATTATCAAGGGTTGGGGGTGTGTTACTAACCTGTTGTGGACGTGTGTAAGTGCTTGAGACCAAGTAAAGTTTAGCTTTAAGTAAAAGCACTCTTGTGTTGTCCTGTTAGTGCCAGCCATCTATCGGTCGGACAGCCGTGTCTCCCCTGATTTATTTCCTGACACCACCTCGCACAGAGTAAAAGTTACCGAGAGCTTTGGGTTGAAAGAACCGCGGGTAACACACTTCTTGGAGGTGTCATGGTAGAGATGGATTTTAAGAAGAAATCTGGATGAGGAGAGGGTGATGGCCTTACAGACAAACTGCGGGAGGTCATCTCATCTGTGGGGAGCAGCAGAGAAGAAATTGGTAAGGAGGCTGTGGGGGAAAATAGGAAAATGGTGTATCAGGGATGGATGACATTACAGGTGGTGTGGAAGATTAATTCATTGAGAAAACAAGGCAAGCCAAAATCTTTCAGGATTTTAGAAAAAGAACAAGATCCTTGACCATCTCTCTAATTCACATTCCTCCCCTTAAAATAACCATTTGTCTATTTACAAATCTAACTGCAACATAATGAGTTTTTGCCTGGGAATATACAGCTAATTGGATTGTATGGTTTATAAAGCTGTAATCTCCACATGGGGAACTCTGCTCCCCTTCTGCACTCTAGACAATAGAGACATAGAAATTAAAGATGAGACCTATTTCCAAGACAATTGGATTGCACAAATGTGAGTTACAACAGAATTTGTCTGTTACTGTGTGTCCTTGAACTCAGACCTTCCTCTGTCTCTCCTGAAAGCTCTCCTGCTCGATGTGTTTCAATAAAGTTAAAAGATGTGCCCCAGTTATAACTTTCAAATACCGGCAAGTACAAAAATATCATCCTATAAAAGAGACCTAGTTGAATTACAAAGAAAGAGATAAAAGCATCTGAAATCTTTCTTAGATACTCAATCTTTGTCTGTCCCACTTTCTTTCATTTTATTACTGCCATGCCTTCACATTCCCTCCACCCCAGATTTTCAGTCCCTGTCACTTTCTCTCTTCACTGCTCTGAGATTTTGTTTGCCAAATTTCAACATGGAGTGTACTTTAGGGCACATTACAAATCCCTTGAGGTGTTTCTTATCAGCAAAAATCTGACAGACCATTAATGACAGCAACAAGCAAGCAACAAGCAGCAGGCGCCACCAGAATTAAGGAAACATCTCAAACATGCAAATTGCAAGCAATGATTTTCTAAGAATCCCACATGAAAATTAATTAGACACATTAGACACATTAGAGGTGGGTTTTTTGTTTCTCTTGAAGCCCCCCCTGTGCTGGTAGAACTAGAGGAAAGCTACATATTGTTTTGGCTTATGCAGTGGAGTTGTTAGGTCTGAGATCTCACGAGCCATCAGAGCTAGAACACAGTGCTATCCACTTGCTAGGTTAGGGTAATCTGATCCAGAGCTGTTCTAGTTTTAACCTGTCTAAATGCAATCCTCATTTTACATCAACTGCTTTTCCCTGAGATTTTTTGCCATTAGTAGTTTGCCGTCTTTTGAACTTAAATTAAAGCCCAACTAACTTTTATATGGGAAAAGGGGAACCATAATTACTGTAATGAAGATGCATTGCATGTTCTTTGGGGATTTACATCAACAATTTTGTTCAATTTATTTTGGCATGTAGGCTGAAATGACAGGATAACCCTCAAGAGAAATTGCTAAAGATCAGAGGATCCTAACTGCAACAGATGAAAAGATATGGGAGGGTGGCCAATTATCTGTACACACACAGTACTGGGCTTGAGATCCTGCAAAGAGAGGACTTTTGAACTGCTGCCACTTGATACACATTAGTGTGATGATCCTATCTTATTAATACTAATTCATTGCACATTTCCAGCATCTTTTATCCCAGGATCTCAACATGCATTGCAAACACTAGCAAATGAATCTTTGCAACACCCTTGAAGTGCAGTCTATCTTACAAATAGGGACACTGAGGACAGGCCTTCACTACCGCCGAATCGGCGGGTAGTGATCGCTCTATCGGGGATCAATTTATCACATCTCATGTAGACACGGATAAATCGATCCCCGAACATGCTCCCCGTCGATTCCGGAAGCGGAGTCGACAGAGGAGCAGCAGCGGTCAATTCACTGGCTTCCTCACGGTCAGGTAAATAGACCTAAGATACACCGACTTCAGCTATGCTATTCGCCTAGCTGAAGCTGCATATCTTAGGTTGACCCTCCTCCCCCACTGTAGACCAGGGCTGAGAAATGCAGTAGTTAAAGGCCAGGTCTTGATAACCTTACATTGAATAGAACCTTACTCCCTGAAAACCCCACTTTAGTAAGGTACTACTCAGACTGAGTGAAGGTGGTGGAATCTAATCCTTAGTTAATTGCTGTAGGTTATGCAGCAAGGTTTTGTAAGAGCCCAGGGGTGAAATGTTGGCACCACTGAAGTCAAAGATTTCAACCCTGATCTCCTGACGAGGATTGGCTGGAAAACAACAAATTCCGACAGTGGAAAAACATCAAGGTTTGAAAATTTTCTGTCAGCTGCAGAACAATAACAAGAGGCAGAGCTCTATCTGCCCAGTGCACAGTATCTCACTGGTTAGGACATGTCTCCTGGGCTGTGGAAAACCCAGGTTCAAGTCCTCCTGAAAGGGAATTTTTTTAATGTAAAAGTTTTGTCTAAAACTTTTCAACCAGTTTTACTCCTGATGCCCCCCCACCTATATTCTAACCACACAAATGACTGTTCTGTCTTGTACACATGTAAGCCCTTATTTAAAACAAAACAAAACAAAAACCCAGGAGGCTCTTTCTTTCTTTCTTTCTTATTCAATTATTTATGGTCAAGGCTTTAAGAAAGCTGTGACTTTTTTTTTTTCCTGGATGCATGAGTTATTAAAGTTGAGGTTTTGGTGCAGCCAGTTCAAGTACCCTAAAAGGTGGGTGGTACAAGCCCAAGCCACTGCTTGGCCCTGCTCATCAGGGCCTCCCCAATATTGGGGAATGGTAACCAGTGGGGGGGGAGGGCTTGGGGGTGTCGGAGTTTGTGGAGTGAAGGAAGGGTTTTGTAAGGGAGTTGTTGATTTGGGGATTTGTGCAACAAAGCTGGTTTATTTCGGAAGATGCGGGTCGGTGTGGGGAGGCAGGAGGAGATTTCATGGGGTTTGGGTTTATTTGCGAGGGGAGCTGTGGGTTTATTTGGGTATGGGAGTAACAAGGGTCTGGATGGGGTGGGGTCACGGTTATTTGAGGGCTGAGAGAGGACTTGGGAGGAGGTAGGTGGGTGCTGTTGGGAGAGGGGTTATGGTGGGGGGTTGCAGGAGGAGCTGAAAGCACAGGGAGCTATGTGGTAGTGCCAGTGACCACAGTGGGCTGTGGCTGGCCCACTCCTCTGCGGCCCCTTCCCTGTCTCCTCTCCTCCCTCTGTCTCACTCACACTCTCTCTTCCTCCCTCAATGGTACCAGCCTTAGCTCCACTCACAATGACCAAGAGGGAGGGGCAGATTTGCCAGTGTGGCACCAAGGATGGGGCTGGCTTGATGGGAGGTTGCCACACTTTGGACAGCTGTGCCTGGGGCCTGTGGACTTGCCTCGCTGCCTGGCTCCCGGGGCTCTTCCTGCTTATCCTGTTACTGGCAACCAGGCAGCTGAGCACCACACTAGCCCTGGTCCTGCTGGGTGCTCACTTCATTGGGAATGCATGGGTGTAAATAAGAGCAGTATTTGGCCAGCTTGTGGCGCAGGTGCGATCTGCATTCAGTACTAGTGCAGTTCTGGCCACCTTTCACGGAAAAAAGATGCCAGACAAATCTAGTATATTTTAAAACATTTTTTCCAGCTCTATTTGGTATTTATGTGTATTAAAATATGTGTAAAGAATTTTCTTTACTGACATCAAGGTAATGAAATACCAGGCAGCTGTTCATGATCCATGGGCAGCATCATTACTAGGTAAGCTAAAGAGGAACCTCCTTCTAGCAGCTGTCCACAGTATTCAGAGCTGCCCTAAACATTATTTCTCTATCAGTCATTCTTACATGTACTTGGCTAGATCCTCATCTCACTTACACCAGTTAAATACAGAATAGCTCCACTGATGCCACATTCACAGGTGCAGCGTACAGAGCTATAATAGTGATACTTGCAGGAGCAGAATATAAAAAAATATATAAATAAACATAGCTATACCTATCTCATAGAGCTGGAAAGGACCCTGAAAGGTCATCAAGCCCAGTCCCCTACCTTACCTAACAGGACCAAGTACTGATTTTGCCTTAGATTCCTACATGCCCTTTCAAGGATTGAACTCATAGCCCAGGGTTTAGTAGGCCAATGCATAAGCCATTAAGCTCACTGGCCCGTAGGGGGTGAGTAGGAAAGCAGCAGGTGAGGGAGGGGAGCTGAAGAGGCGGGCAGAGCGTGGCGGGGGGTGAGGAGGCGAGCCAGGAGGGTGAGGGGGCTGAGGAGGCAAGTGGGCGGGCAGTGGCGGGGGGTGAGGAGGCGAGCTGGGTTGGGGAGGGGGCTGAGGAGGCGAGCGAGGAGTCAGTGGCTGACCTGTTCTACTCATCTGGTCTGGCTCCCATCCCCTCTCCAAGGGTTGCAGCTGTCTGGAGGTGCTGCCTTCCACGCCTTCCTCAGTCACACCTCGTTCATTCAACAGGGCAATTGATTACAAAGTTAGGGGAAGATCTTATTCTGCTTCTAGCAAAAAGACATTTTTCTTTTCCCTTAATTATACTACCTTAGGGGCCCGCTATAACATATTACCAAGGTTCAATACCGCTGTTTTGGTGGGACAGGAGGGTTTGTTTTAGCGGGGCGGGCGGTGCTGGGAGGGGAGTATTTCAGGGGGGCTGGCCGGCACTGGGGGGGTGTGTGTTTCGGGGGGGGCTTGGCGGCGCTGGGGCGGGGGTCGGTGGGGGTCAGCCCTCAGCTGTTTTCTTTGGAGTAATATGGCCCTCACCGCTTTACGAGTTGTGCAGGCCTGCATTAAGCTATAGCTCTACTATAGCTGACTTTATAGCTTTCTCTCAAAGGGGTTTAAGTGAGAGAAAAGTAGTTCATAGTACATGGGCAGTCCCTCTACTTTACAAAGGCAACAACTGTTACCTCATTTTCACAGAGAGCTGATTTTTGCCTCAGTTCCCTTAAGTCAACAAGTTAATGGCTTAATTGACTGACTCCAAAAAGCCTATACAGTTATAGATTATTTTCAGATATCTGTTTAGGTCTGACCTTATCCACTTTATTTGTATGTTAGAGCCTTATTCTCTTCCATTTGTCTGTCTCTTTATCTTTTTAGATGGTAAACTTCTCAGGGCAGAGACTGTGACTTTCTGTATACAGTGCCTACCACAGTTTGGGTGCTATTAAAAACCAGTTATAATACTTAGAGCTGGCCAGAAAAATGGAAATCCCTTCCCATGGGAAAAAAAAATTCCAGAATCAGGATGAAAAGTAAAAAAAGGCATCTTTTTATTTCATGGTAAAGCATTTCCAGAAAAATTCCATTTCACGAGAACTGATTAGAGGCAGGCACTGAGGGAGCTGTCATTCCAATTTTTCCCAAGAAAGATAGAATTTTTTCTGCAAAATTGGAGCTATCCCAGGGAAAATTCTGATATGAAAAGGGCATTTTCCAGTGGAAAATTCCTCACTGGCGTTAATAATAATCCCATTTGTGCCATTACATCCCTGCATTTAACTTTCTCTTATGTTGGTGTGATAAATACTATGCTTTTTTCATGCTAGCCTTACTCTCATTTCTAATGGTTATGTAAAGTTAAACTATAATGAACTAAAGCTGAGTGCATAAGTCAAAATAGCTAATCATTTATTCAATGCATTTTGCTTCTGATTATTTATTAATTGTCTCTGACACTTTCTCAGATGTATTCATTATTGGAAATTATCCATCAAATGATTTCTTTAAACACTTCTTGGTTTTCAGGCTGATCATGAGTAGGGCTGGCTGGATATGTTTCATAGAAACAGTTTATCAAATGAAAAATTGAATTTACAACAAAATAATTTTGTTTGTGGAAAGTATTTGTTTAGTTTGGAATATTGACTTTTCATCCAGCAACTGAAAAACCACAAATTTTTGGCCAAAACCCAAATCTTTCCGTTTTCAGTTTTTCCACTACAACTTTTTTACTTTCATAGAGATTTTCCACAGGAGGAAAAACTCATTTTCTGACCAGCTCTAATCATGACTCATTTGTTGTGAGTATTTACAGTTCAGGTCAGTTGGGTCGTTTTGATTGGCCACCTGAAATTATTTCTATCCCTTGACTAGAAGAGCATTTTTGGAATCAGGTTTCCATTAATAAGTTTACATTTCTTTCTGCATTCTATTTGAACAGTCGTTTAAAATGAAACCTTAACAAATGTTTCCAGGAGCTCTCCAGCCAGCAAATTTGTTCCTTAATAATCAAAGGGCCACAAACAAAGCCCAAGCAAATTAATTATTTTATTTGGACAAATACTGGCAGAAATTGTTTTGAAATATTTGCCTAAGCTTAGACTGGAAACTCCCTGTGGTACTACAGTGCTAAGCACAATAGGACCCCATTGCTGGCTAGGTCCTCTGGGCACTACTGAATATAAATGTTAAATGATAAGAATAATACAAGGAAGAACAACAGATCCATTTCATGGAAAAATTACTTTTCTTCCTGTTAATTCATAGTGGTACTAAACGTAAAGCCACAAACTGGAACAATGTAACCCGCAGAGTGGAAAAGGAAGGAAAATGATCTTGTATTTTTATGGGGAAGAAAAGGTTCTTTTACATCACACAAGAATAATTATAGTTACTATGGTACAACAGCTTGTTGACTAAGGTAAACTTATAAAGTGGCTCTGTTATCAGAAATCATTGATCCATACTACAAAACAAACAAAAAACAGCTACTAAGTCTAATAATCTCCAATGCCATTGTCTACAGTGAAACCAAAAACAGTAACCACTGCTGAGTCAATATTTATGACTAAATGGAATTTAGTTACACTAGCGGTAGAAATGTAAAGTGTCTGTAAAAAGCCTGCCAGGACTTTGCTCTGTATCTCTCCAGCCATCTCAACGTTGTAAACAAACATCACAACAACAGACTTTTATTGCCTTATATGGAATAACAAGGTACAGAGTGTCTTGCAGAGTCATGTGGTTCCCTGTACAGTTGTGAATGGTGGTAACAGGAAATAGCTTTGTTTTAGAAAACAAAATAGCTCATGTCCCTACTGCTTTGCTTGCAAGGCAGAAATACTTCACAGCTGATGTAATGAAATGCATTTGAATAATCTCTTTGCCGTGCTGTAGCACATTTTTTTAACCCATTCCAGAACTATGGGTAATGGATTCATTTTGCCAGAATATAACTTTTAAACTTTCTCAAAGGACTATATAATAATTATAACTGTAATGATCAAAGTTTTCATTTTTTCTGGATTTCTAAGAGAAGAATTTTGATGTATATAGCAACTTTCACACTGATTCTCTTCTGACTTTCACCAGTGTAAATCAGGAATAACTCTACTGAAATCAATAGAATACACACATAAAATTGATCTAATCAGAGTAGAATCAGGCTTAGTGTATCTCAGAATGCTGTACAAATTAATCATTAGCAATCAGGCAATCCCTTAAACATGTAAGTAACTTTACTCACACAAGCAAGCCTATTGATTTCCATGGAGTTACTCGTGTGCAAAGTTATGCATAAGAATTTGCAGAATCAAGCTCTAAGAATTATTAAACAGAAGACCCTGCTGGCATTTCTCCCCTCCTTTGGTAAACTAAACAAGCAAGCTAGAATTCAAACCTCAAACCATTCATTTGGCCAGTGGTGATGACCCAACTACAAGCCTCAAGATCAGCAGCAGATTTGAGCTGCCACAACAAAAGTAGCAGTGAAGATTTTGTAGGGAAGCCCAAACTTCTGCCAGAACTGTGTCTGCAACATATTAATAGAAAGAAACTGTTTTGGCTTTAGGAGCCAGCTGGTGAGGCAGATAAAGATTTAATTTTAAAAAAAAAGCCCATAATAATATTCCTAGGCTGGCCAAATTGTTTATTCAAGTTTCTCTTCTTACCAAAGCAGATACAATGGTTGTATTTTGAAGGCAAGGCTTAAATCTGACTGACACAATGCTGAGTGACACAAACTAGCTAATGCCAGGTAATTCACAGGAGGGCAGACTCTGACTCTATTCAACATGCATTAGAGTCTCTTTTTCATATGACGAGAATCTCAGTTTCATATGAAGTCCGACTAAAACCTATGGGCTAACTCTTGGTGCTGCTCAACATATCTGAATTTGGCCCAATCTGATCAGCAGAGTGGGTTTTTTAAATCTATATTTGCATGGGTTGCATTATTCTTCCTTCTAGAATTTTTTAAATAGTCTCTCAGGTGTAGAATTATAATTTATATACCACCAGTGGAATATATCATTGCACATGCTATACTTATTCATAGAAATCCCCTTTGAACCTTATTGAATTTTTTGCCTAAGTAATATCATGAGGCAGTGAGTTCCATGGGTTAGTTATATGGAATGTGGTATAATTTTTCATTTAATCTGATACTTTGTAATTCTGTAGAGTGCCTTTTTAATCTCTTATTAAAAGGCAAATAAGTGCCCAGCTGATATATTATCCCAACCGTTCATTAATTCACATATCCTGTTTTGTACTATTCCCTTTTCCACATCAAATCCTGTAGTCCTAGGTTTTTTTTGCATAATTTAGACCCAGGGTTCCACAATTTAGATAGTCATAATTCTCTTTTCTGCAGCTGTTCCTTCATATCTGAGAATCTCAGGAACACATTGTGCACAGTATAAAATTCAAAAGGGATGGATTTTCCCAGTCACACACACTGCTTCCTTGAGCTTATCTTCAATATGAAGTGAACTTGGGCTCTTGGGTGTTGCCCCTAACCCAGCTTCCCTTCCCACACAAATCCTTCTGGTCCAACTGTGGCTGTGCATAACATCGAGCTGGCCTGTCCTGGGGCAGAGGCTAAAGCCTTAGATTGGAAACCCGCCTACTTTGCAGTGAAGACGCAGGCTAAATCTCTCAAGTGCATCTTCCAGTATCTTCCCAATTCCCCTCATGCACACAGAAGGACAGACAAGTTCTCCCACAATTCACTGAGAATTATAGAGCAGATCGGTTTAGTACAGTGCTAAGAACTGTTCAATGTGTTCCCAGAAGTCCTAGCAACTCATACAGGTGAGTACAGCACCAGTGTGGAATTCATATCTCAAGTATAGCTTTGCAGGATGGCCTCTCACAACCAGACTAGACTAACCTGGGAGCTCATATCTGAGTATCAATCAGTGAATACATAGGCGTTGTGTGATTTTTATTAATATACACCTCTACCTCGATATAATGCTGTTCTCGGAGCCAAAAAATCTTACCATGTTATAGGTGAAACCGCGTTATATCAAACTTGCTTTGATCCACCGGAGTGCACAGCCCTGCCCCCCCGGAGCACTGCTTTACTGCTTTATATCTGAATTCTTATTATATCGGGTCATGTTATATCGGGGTAGAGGTGTATCTAATTTCCTTACAGCTGCCAGTGTAATGCAACTGCTTCTTTGTTCTCCTGACACCTTGGCAGTGTGTTGCTGCCTACGCTGCTCTCTGCCATGCTAACAGTCTCTTTGCATTAAAATGGCTTGTCCACATGAAAGAGTATTCCATATGCACCACACATCCAGTCCTTTAGGGATGAGATTATTTAAATGTCAATATTAATACTCTGAGTTTGTATCCTGTTAAGACTATCATGGTGACTGATGGATTCTAAGGTGAATCAGTGGACCAGATTGTATGTGGTGTTCCCTCTACAAGTGGCAGAATGGCATCAGGGCTAGAGCAGTTCAGGAACTGTAGTTTCCTTAGGAAATTCTGCAATTCTGCAATTTATTTTCCTTCTGAACTGGAACAAAAATAAAAATTAAAAAAAAAATTTTTTCCTGTAAAATTAAATTATTGAAAAAATTCATTCGTGGTCAATTGAAACATTACATTTTTAAAAAAAATTTATTGGTTATAATATAAAAGAGAAAAAAATTCACGTTGAACAGTAATGCTGAAACAAAAACTGGAAATGCTGTGTTCTGAAAATGTCAAAATTGAATGTTTTTCAACCTTGTCAAAATGTTTTTTTAAAAAAATCAAAACAAAATATTCTCAGAATTGACACATTCCAGTAAAAAATTTCCTTTTTGACAAAATAGTATTTTCTGATGGAAAAATGTTGAATTGGGAAAAAATGTCACCAGTTCTAACCAGGGCCCATATCTGAAATCCACTGGTGTGAGTTCTAAGTGTCTGCATTTATATACACAGCTGTTTTGTTGATTCTCCATTATATCAAGTGCTAGAATCCTGTACAATATGCAGGGCTATTTCTTTGGACTCACTCTGGTGTCAGACCAAATGAGCCCTATTATCTCCAACTCAGGTGTATGGGTATGTCTCTGAAGCAGAGAAAACTAGGGTCAGGGACAGAGTGGGTCTTCAGGGAAAAACCTTAGGAACAGTTAAGTTCCTCTCAAACTTTAGGCTGAGGTTTATGTGTTGCTATTGCTAATAACTGCACAACCTAAGAATGTAGTAAGTTTGGACCAGATCCACTGTGTGTGGGTAGTGTACTGGGAACAGTACTGGAATACTCCCTGCTTACTTGCTGTAATAATGAAGCTTATTGCTACAGTATAGTAAGAACAGACCCAGCACTGAACAATCAGATGAATACTATTACGTATCAAAGTTTATGTTGTTTTTGATTAAAATAATTAATTCTCAGTGTTTATCTGATGTAGGCTATGAACATTGAGTGGCACGTCACCAAACAGTAGTTCTTAATGCATATGCAGTGACGTGGATCTAATATTGAAAACTATCTGACAATTAAAGAGTGTTACCAGAGGTTTATCCTGCCTGGAGGAGGGGAAAGTGCTTCTCTAACTTTTCCCCTAACTTACAGCTTTTTAGTTTTCTTTTTTCTTTTTAATATTTTTAAGCGCATAGCTGAAGAGAGTCTGCAATACATTTTAGTAAAAGGACTGTCTTATGGACCACCCCTTCCACGTGCAATTCCATCACATTGCCATGGCAACTACAGAAAATAATTTCATGGAGCACTAACATTAGGGAAATATTGAATTAATCTTTTAATGAAAGCTGGCTAAAGAACTGGTTATTTTTATTTAACAAAAATTATTTTTATTCCCCCAAACTTTTTGAAACTCAACTTTTTTTTGACCATTACCATTGTTGGCTGAAAAATAGAAGGAAGTTTATGCAAATTTGTTTTGAGGGGGGACAATTAGGGGGATTGGGGTTGAAAATTAGAAAAATAAAAACATTTTGATCAGCTCTACTTCTAATATCACCAGGCAGTTCTCCCTGAACCACCACTAAGTGCTCCATGGACCAAAGTTTGGGAACTAGTGGGCCAGCCCAGTGACTGGGAAACAATGAGAAATCTTATCTTTCCTTAAAACCTCATGCTGTGTGTTTTGTTTGCAAGTACTAGACACTAGTGTCTGGGGAAGTCTCATTTCAAGAGGCTAAGGTCTGGGCATTGAGAGGAGATATAGAAAACCAGGTAGCATGTCTTCAGCAGCACATAGGGTTCAGCTTTAACTTTCAACACTAGTATCTTTGCTTGTAGATGAATCCAGGCTCCTGCTGGATTCCAAATTCCATTCTGCTGTCAGAACCTTAGAACTCCTGGAATCCTGCAGGAATGCTTGTTATAGGTTTACAAAATGGAAGTGTGTTATTGTGAGCCAGTTCAGAAACAAAATGTCCTATGGCAATAGCACCACACCTAGAAAAAAATACTTCTGATTTCATAGATGATAATCAGATGTATGTATATACTGAGTAAATAAAAGTCATACCTAGTGTTTATCTCCACTGTTAGTGCAGCAGGCTGTGGTCTGGAAACCACGATAAATGGCTTGGAGTGTTCTCTCATAGGAAATAACTTCAATTATGCAGGATGTAACTTGGTGCTAAAACTGATTGAGAACTGGCTGTCTTACAGCTTTGCAGTTTTCTTTTTTGTTTTTAATATTATTTAAGCACATAGCTGAAGAGAGGCTGCAATACCACATTGCAATTCTGTACTTTGGCCAGCACAATTCATCACCCAAGCTGAAGTAAGAGCAAAGAAAATACCCCTCCTACCCTCCAGGAACAGGAGCAGGGTGTTGACCTCAGTTGACTCTGGGGTGCTGTGTGAGGCTACATACAATATTAATTGAACACTGGTTAACCAGAGTTTCAGAGTAGCAGCCGTGTTAGTCTGTATCCGCAAAAAGAACAGGAGTACTTGTGGCACCTTAAAGACTAACAAATTTATTTCAGCATGAGCTTTCGTGAGCTGCAGCTCACTTCTTCGGATGCATAGAATGGAACACACAGACAGGAGATATTTATACATACAGAGAACATGACTCCAAAGAGAAACTGCTGAACTTGAATTAATATGCAAACTAGATACTATTAACTGTGGCCTAAACAAAGACTGGGAATGGTTGGGTCATTACACCAATTGAATCTATTTCCCTATGTTAAGTTCTCCTCACACCTTCTATGGGCCATCTTAATTATCACTTCAAAAAGTTTTTTTTCCTCCTGCTGACGATAGCTCATCTCAATTGATTAGACTCTGCCTGTTGGTATGCATACTTCCACCTTTTCATGTTCTCTGTATGTATAAATATCCCCTGTCTGTGTGTTCCATTCTATGCATCCGAAGAAGTGAGCTGCAGCTCACGAAAGCTCATGCTAAAATAAATTTGTTAGTCTTTAAGGTGCCACAAGTACTCCTGTTCTTTTTGTGGTTAACCAGAGGACTTCTGTTTGTGCCACTGCAAGTCCTCACTTATTCCAACCACAGACTAGAAGGAAATAAGATATAGAAGAAAGACAGCATGTTTATTTGGGGCAAAGGATATATCTACACAGCAAAAGCTGTGCACAGGCTATCTTGAATCCAGCTAGCACAGATAACAATAGCAGGAAGACAGCACAATACAGGCTGCAGAGCAGGCTAGCAAGCAGAGTACATATAAAGAAGGTCTTTTGCTGGGCTTGTATTTGGTACACTGAAGCCAGTATTGTGCTGTCTTCTCTTCACTGCTGTTGTTACCTGCAGTAGAGTCAAGCTAGCTTGGGTAGGCCAGCCTGTGCACAGCTTTTGCTGTGTAGACTTACCCAGAGGAGGCCTAATTCTGCTCTCATTGACTTTGCTTTTACATCGGTATAACTCCATTGACTTCAATGGAACTTAAGCATGCACTGAAAGTTAAGTAATGCTGGTCCAAAAATAAGGTCAGTATATTTTGCATTAAATTTCAGAGAAGATGTTTTTTGTTCACTTTGAAAATTTTCACACTTTCTGCTTTTCAAGGAAAAATTTCTAAACATTTTTTTATTTTTACAAAAATACTGTTTCAGCTTTTTCCTCTAAAAAAATAGAGGGGGACAAAGATAAAATGGGAGACAATCTCTTTCTCCTCTAGTCTTTCCCTTTTGTCCAAAAGAAAAAGGAGAGGGGAGAGAAGCAAACAAGTGAAAAAGTTAATTCCAAGCTTTCCACCCTCTCATTTTTCCCCCAAAAGAAAAAGGGTGGGGGAGTGAAAGAAATTATTATTTGCTCCCCACCAAAATTAAACAAATTTTCAAAATGTTTCACTTAGGCCTTGTCTACACTACAAGACTATTTCGAATCAACTTAGTTCGAATTTGTGGATTCGACCTTATGAAGTCGAATTTGTGTATCCATACTAAATACACTAATTCGAATTTCTGAGTCCACATTCACGGGGCCAGCGTCGACTTTGGAAGTGGTGCACTGTGGGAAGCTATCCCACAGTTCCCGCACTCCCCGCTGCCCATTGGAATGCTGGGTAGAGCCCCCAATGCCTGCTGGGGGGAAAAATGTGTCGAGGGTGGTTTTGGGTAACTGTCATTATTGAACCGTCACTCCCGCCCTCTCTCCTTGAAAGCGCCGGCGGGAAATCTGTTCGCGCCCTTCTCTGGTTGGTTACAGCTCGGACGCCACAGCACTGCGAGCATGGAGCCCGCTGCGATCATCGCTGCACTTATGGCCGTTGTCAACTCCTCGCACCTTATCGTCCACCTCTTCCACAGTCAGCTGCTGAGAAATCGGGCGAGGAGGCTCCGGCAGCGCGGTGAGGAGAGTGGCGCAGACCTCTCACAAAGCAGGGTACGCCGCGCCGTGGAGATCATGGTGGCAATGGGTCAAGTTCATGGTGTGGAACGGCGATTCTGGGCCCAGGAAACAAGCATGGGACCGCATAGTGCTGCGGGTCTGGGATGAATCACAGTGGCTGCGAAACTTCAGGATGCGTAAGGACACTTTCCTTGAACTCTGTGACTTGCTGGCCCCTGCCCTGAAGCGCCAGGACACACGGATGCGAGCAGCCCTGAGTGTGCAGAAGCGAGTGGCCATAGCCCTCTGGAAACTTGCAACGCCAGACAGCTACCGGTCAGTAGCGAACCACATTGGCGTGGGCAAATCTACCGTGGGGGTTGCTGTGATTCAAGTAGCCCACGCAATCGTTGAGCAACTGCTCTCAAAGGTAGTGACTCTGGGAAACGTCCAGGTCGTCATAGATGGCTTCGCCGCGATGGGATTCCCAAACTGCGGTGGGGCTATAGATGGGACTCACATCCCTATCCTGGCACCAGCCCACCAGGCCAGCAAGTACATTAACCGAAAGGGCTACTTTTCAATGGTGCTGCAAGCACTGGTGGACCATAGGGGACGTTTTACCAACATCTTCGTCGGGTGGGCGGGCAAGGTTCATGACGCGCGTGTGTTCAGGAACTCTGGTCTGTTTAGACGCCTCCAGGCAGGAACTTTCTTCCCGGACCACAAAATAACGGTTGGGGATGTGCAGATGCCTACAGTGATCCTCGGGGACCCAGCCTACCCGCTAATGCCCTGGCTCATGAAGCCCTATACAGGCGCCTTGGACAGTGAGAAGGAACTCTTCAACTACCGGCTGAGCAAGTGCAGAATGGTGGTGGAGTGTGCTTTCGGACGTCTCAAGGGGAGATGGCGGAGCTTACTGACTCGCTCGGACATCAGCAAAAAGAATATCCCCGTAGTTATTGCTGCTTGCTGTGTGCTACACAATCTCTGTGAGAGCAAGGGCGAGACCTTTTTGTCCGGATGGGAGGTTGAGGCAAATCGCCTGGCTGCAGTTTACGCTCAGCCAGACACCCGTGCCGAGAGAATATCCCAGCGGAAAGCGCTGTGTATCCGGGAGGCTTTGAAAGCAAGTTTCCTCGGAGAGCAGGGTAACCTATGACTCTCCACTTGCTTTCAAGAGAAACTGACCCTGGGCCTGTGTCTGTATGTGTCGATTTCGATCTGCGGTTACATACCCCGTTCTCCAAGTTTCCCCCACTTCCAAAGCACGTTTTAAAGCAAATTAATTGTAACGCTCATTATTAATAAATCTTTGTTTTACTTTGCATTTCTGTTCAGGTGTTGAAACATGGACGCATACTGTGCTGGGCACGGTGTGCACTGATGTACAGACCGCTTGTTCCATAGAGGAATGACATCCTCCTGCTCCTACATAGGTCTCTGGGGTGGGGGACGGTTGCAAGTGGTTGTGCATGAAGGGGAGGGATTGCAGGAAGGGGTGGGTTTGCAGGAAGGGGCGAGTGGTGCCTTCTTTGGATAGGGGTTTGGATGACGGCAGTGGGCTGCGAGTTTGGGCGTAGGAAGGGGTGAGGGGTGTGGGGGAAGGGTGAGTATCTGTCCATGGATGAGGGCTCTTGTTGGGGCTCAGGGCAGCGGAGAGGCTCATTGCTACGGTGGAAGTGCATGGTAAGGGCAGCGTGCCTTAACATTAAGGGGGTGGCAGGCGCTAGGACCCTGGACAAGCATACACATCACAGAATGACCCGGGGCAGCATACACCACACAGAGTGACCCTGGTGCCTACTGACTGCAGTGTGTGTGTGCCCTGCAGTTGATCATGCCCCCAAGTCTGTACCCTGGTAATGTAGGCTATACCGTGCAATTATAAATCCCCTCCCCCCCCATACACAAAAAAATCCTCTGACACGAAAGACGTGACCGAAACAGTGAATAACAGCAAACAGCTTTTAATAATCTAATACACACTGGGGGGATGAAACTTGGATTTGGGACTGGGTGAGCCTGTAAGGGAAGCACTTCTACAAATTTATAGCATGAGAGGTGTGTGGTACATTAGCGCTATGCAGTGGTGCAGTGACAGTTCTCACGGCCCCTACCGCCCCGCCGTCTTGTACTTTTGGGTGAGGGGGGGGCAGGACTTCTTGGCGGGGGAGGGCGGTTGCAGATACACTGCAGGGGGGCTCTGTCCTCCTGCCTGCGGTCCTGCATAACATCAATAAGGCGCCGGAGCGTGTCTGTTTGCTCCCTCATTAGCCCAAGCAGCGTTTGAGTCGCGTGCTGGTCTTCCTGCCACCACCTGTCCTCCCGTTCGATGTGTGTGCGATGCTGTTGACATAGGGTCTCCCTCCACTGTCTCTGCTCTGCCGCCTCGGCTCTGGAGCAAGCCATCAGTTCCGCGAACATCTCGTCCCTAGTCTTTTTCTTTCGCCGCCTAATCTGCGCCAGCCTCTGCGAGGGGGATGCCGGGGCAGTCTGGGAAAGAGCCGAAGCTGTGTGATGGGAAAAGTAACTGATTTCCTTGAACAGATACATGTTTGCGAACAGTGAACACAGTCTAGTCAGTTTCTCTGAACAAGACCATACAGGGCAACAAGTCTCACGAGATCTCGGGACAAATTCGAGATTTCGGAATACGCTCTCATTGGCTGTGGCATTGCACAGGAGAGCGGACAAGTGGGGAGAGACAGCTGAATCCATCTAGCAGACAGTCCTGGTAAGCCTTACAGTACATTCTGCTTATCAGTTAATGGATAGCTGTGCCCTCCCGCTAAAGGCAATCTGGAAATCATATACTCTGACCCTTTTCCAGCCACTCCTGCCAGTGCACGGGAAAGATCAATGTATGCTTTTCCTATGTGGCCTACAACACGTGGCTGTTAAGCGAGGGTCATTGTTATGCAAAGTAAAAGTCAACCATTCACAACAGTAACAATACACTAATTGCCCTAATTAGATGCAGCATTTCATGAACGAGATCACCCTGATGCGGGTCCCTCGGAGTCACAAAGAGCGGATGCTAAGGGAAGCCCTGCAGAGACCAGGACCATATGAGGCCATGCTTGTGGAGGCGATGATTCCCATCTACATAAGGATGTCCTGGCGCGGAAGAGTGTGCTTCCACGGAGCACCCAACAAGGCACCTCTCCCCAGGAACCTCCTGCGGAGGCTTTTCGAGGACCTAAATGAGACCTTTCTTGAATTGTCCCTGGAGGATTATTGTTCAATCCCTATATGTGTGGACCTACTTTTCATATAGTTTTTCATTGAAAATTTTATATATAGTATTTCTATTTTTTATACCTGTTTTATAAAAAATAAATGTTTACATGTTTAGAGCACTTACCGCCTGATCCTTCCCCTGATTCAGAGTCCGGGTTAACGGCCGGGGAGGGTTGGTAGGGGATCTCTGTGAGGGTGATGAAGAGATCCTGGCTGTCAGGGAAAGCGGTATTGTGTTGGCTGTCGCCTGTGCCGTCCTCCACAGACCCTTCCTCATCTTCCACATCGGCGAACATCGAGGAGGAACTGTCCAGGTTCACTATGCCATCCACTGAGTCCACGGTCACTGGTGGGGCAGTGGTGGCAGACCCACCGAGAATGGCATGCAGTGCCTCGTAGAAGCGGCATGTCTGGGGCAGGGCTCCGGAGCGTCCGTTTGCCGCTCTGACTTTTTGGTAGCCTTGTCTCAGGTCCTTGATTTTCACGCGGCACTGCATTGCATCCCGGCTGTATCCTTTCTCTATCATTGCTTTGGAGACCTTCTCGAAGGTCTTTGCATTCCGCTTGCTGGAGCGCAGCTCCGACAGCACAGACTCCTCGCCCCACACACCGATCAGATCCATGACTTCCCGGTCAGTCCATGCTGGGGACCTCTTTCTATTCTTGGATTGGCCGGACTCCTCTGCTGGAGAGCTCTGCATCGTTGCAGGTGCTGCGGAGCTCGCCCCGATGTCCAGCCAGGACGTCAGATTCAAAGTGCCCAGACAGGAAAAGGAATTCAAATTTTCCCGGGTCATTTCCTGTGTGGCTGGTCAGAGAATCCAAGCTCCGACTGCTGTCCAGAGCGTCAACAGAGTGGTGCACTGTGGGATAGCTCCCGGAGCTACTATGTTCGATTTTCATCCACACCTAGCCTAATTCGAGCTAGCCATGTCGAATTTAGCGTTACTCCACCTGTCGGGGTGGAGTACCAAATTCGAACTAAAGAGCCCTCTAGTTCGAATTAAATGGCTTCCTGGTGTGGACGGTTGAGCGGTTAGTTCGAATTAACGCTGCTAAATTCGAATTAAAGTCCTAGTGTAGACCAGGCCTTAGAAATGTTCTTCAAAAACAAAAAAATTGATATGAAAACATGACACTTCCATTTCATTGGAAAGCCATTTTTATAAATAAAAACACACACAAAACATTTTCAGTGAATAAATTTCAGCCTTCCCTAAGGTTAAGCACATGTCTAAGTGCTTTGCTGAATAGGGAATGGATGAAAGCATTCACCTAACATTGAAAACATGCTTAAATGCTTTGCGGAATTGAGGTGTTAGATAAGAAGGTGAACTCTTTGATGAACCTGGGGATGAGTTTTGTTTCGGATTTCTTAATGCAGCTTGAAACCAAGTGAGATGTTTTGTGCTTTGAGCAATACCACATTTGATGGGCATGGTACAGAAACTTACACAGACTGAGGATAAACAAACACAAAGATAGCAGGATAGATAAATGGTAGTTGCTTCATGAATGCTAATAATAGTGTGGCTACTGTTTAGACTTTACAAGGAACTTCGAAGAATTAGTCCCTTGTGGCTAAAGAAGAAAGACAATAGTGTAGCCAGCCATATCTGTAAGAGCCATTTATAAGGAATATATAGGTATTACAAGGCTGTAACAGGAGGACCTACAGGCCTCAGGCCTGTATAACATTTAGCTTAGCATAGCTAAGACCTAGATATAAAATGGTATGGTAGGAACGATGTAGGTAGTTACTAGGTAAGTTGTATTTAACTGATAGTGTGCCCTTAAGTCACAAGGTAAGTATTCCAGTAAAGAATGGTACACCATGGGAAAAGACAAAGTGAAGTACTACAAGAACAGCAAAGAGTCTTGTGGCACCTTATAGACTAACAGACGTTTTGGAGCATGAGCTTTCGTGGGTGAATACCCACTTCGTCGGATCCAGACTAACACGGCTACCCCTCTGATACTTGACACCGTGCAAGGCACTGCATTTAGCCGTATGGAGTGGAAATCCATCAACTTGTTGCATCCGACGAAGTGGGTATTCACCCACGAAAGCTCATGCTCCAAAACGTCTGTTAGTCTATAAGGTGCCACAAGACTCTTTGCTGCTTTTACAGATCCAGACTAACACGGCTACCCCTCTGATACTTACTACAAGAACATACTTTTGGAATTTTAGGGAAAGTCAGAGAGGATGTTGGACTTAACCAAAAATTACATGTACTAACCACAGGTGTTCCATGGCTACTAATTGACAAAAATGCTAATGAGTATACAGGCGTTATATAATGACACATGAAGAGAAGGGAATACCTCACAAGTGGAGAACCAGTGTTGACAGGGCCAGTTAAATCATTATCATCGTGTCATTATATAATGCCTGCATCTGTAACTTTCACTCCATGCATGTGAAGAAGTGAGGTTTTTTACCCATGAAAGCTTATGCCCAAATAAATCTGTTAGTCTTTAAGGTGCCACCGGACTCTTTGTTGTTTTTGTGGCTACAGATTAACACGGCTACCCCCTGATACTTGACACAATGAGTATAATGTAACTGACTAACCTATTGAAGGGGGTGGAAGTACATATAAAGAAAGAAGGTTAAACCCATTTTTGATTATGTATAAGATATGGTGGCAATTAGCGTAACCTACAAAAGTTAAGACTCAGCCTGAGGGCAGTGGAATATGTTGGATCATGCTGGCCTGATGACCACACACAAATCGCCTCATTTATTCCAGAGTTCCCTGCAAGGCATGATGTGAGTATGCAAGTGCTGGACTGTCTGTCTTGACTCTGCCTCCTTTGCTAAATTACAGTGAATCATAGAAATATAGGGCTGGAACAGATCTCAAGAAGTCATTGAGTCCAGTCCCCAGCGCTGTGGGAGGACCAAGTAAACCTAGACTTTCCCTGATGGGTGTTTGTCCAGCTTGTTTTTAGAAGCTTCCTATGATGGAGATTCCACGGCCTCCCTTGGAAGCCTATTCCATAGCTAACTTCCTTTATAGTTAAAAAGGTTTTCCTAATATCAAACCTAAATTTCCCTGGCAGCAGATTGAACCCATTATTTCTTGTCCTACTATCAGTGGACATGGAGAACAGTTGGTCACTGACCCTTTTATAACAGCCCTTAACATACCAGAAGACTGTTACCAGGTCACCCCTCAGTATTCTTTTCTCAAGATTAATATGTTTAGGGTGACCATATTTCTCAAAGAGAAAACGAGACACCGCCCAGAGTTAGCCCCCTCCCCCATGCAGGTCTCACCTGAGCCCTTCTCTCCCTGTGCAGGGCTGGCGTCGCTGCTCTCCCAAGCCCCACTTCCTCCCCTGTGCAGCGCTAGCATTGCCGAGCATCACTGTCGCCACTTCTGGGCAGGCCTGGCCTGAGCTGCTTGCCTGAGCCCACATGGGGCTGACCTGAGCCACTCGCCCCAGTCCCCCCATTTCAGCCCACATGGCGCTGGCCTGACCTGCTTTGCATTACTGCTTACCTGAGCTCATCCTGTGTGGGTTTGGCATTGCCGCTCGCACCCCAAATGTTCCTCCACAACCCACTGGGGGGGCACACCCCACTTGTTTGGCAAAACTGGGCATTTGTCCCATTTAGTTTTGGCAACTGATCATCAATTGGCAAGAGCAAATGGGACAAATGTCCAGTTTTGCCAAAAAAGTGGGAACATCCAGGATAGGGCTTAAAAAGGGAACTGTCCCGGCCAGAACAGGACATATGGTCACCCTTAACATGCCCACATTTTTTAACCTTTTCTCATAGATCAGGATTTCTAAATCTTTATCATCTTTGTTGCTCTCCTCTGGACTCTTTCCAATTTGTCCACATCTTTCCTAAATTGTGGTGCCCAGAATTGGACACAGTACCACAGCTGGTGCCTTACCAATGCTGAGCAGGACAGTTATCTCCTGTGTCTTACTTACAACACTCCTGTTAATACACCCCAGAATCATATTACCCTTTTTTGCAGCAGCATCACATTGACAACTCGTTCAATTTGTGGTCCATTATAACCTGCATATCCTTTTCAGCAGCACTACCACCTAGACAGTTATTCCTCTTTTGTAACTGTGCATTTGATTTTTCCTTTCCATGCTTTGCACTTGTCTTTATTTAATTTCATCTTATTTAATTGAGACCAATTTTCCAGTTTGTCAAGGTCATTTTGAATTTTAAACCTGACCTCCAAAGTGCTTGCAGTCCCTCCCAGCTTGGTGTCATCTGCACACTCTCCACTCCATTATCCAAGTCATTAATGAAAAGATTGAATATACCAGAACCAGGACTTAACCCTGCAGGACCCCGGTACGTATGCCCTCCAAGTCTGACAGCAAACTCTTTGAGTATGGTCTTTCACCCAGTTGTGCACCTAAATTACATTTCCCTAGTTTGTTTATGAGTTTGCTTATAAGAATTTCATGCAGAGCTGTCTCAAAAGCCTTATTAAAATTAAGGTTTATCATGCCTATTGCTTTCCACTCTCCAGTGTTTGTGATTCTTTTTTGCTAATAAAGTTTGTAACATTACAAGTCAGAGAATACATAGTGGATTGTTTCTAATGTGCTCCTCAAGGTCCTCATTCTAGTGATAATTTTATTACTGTACTTGATTTGGAAGCATAATTCCTTTTGAACTAATGGATAGTAGATAAAATAAATACCCCCTTATCAATCAGGCTACAATAGAGAATGAAGATAGAAATGTGGGGGGCCAGACCTGCAGGAGATTCATAATTCTGTATGGTACCACTTATGGGCCACCAGGGAAAGAATCAGCTACAAGCCAAAGAACAAGTAAACAGCAATTTTTTCTCAACTTTGGAAAACTTTCAGTGATTCAGAAACATTCTCAGTGTTTTTCATAGTTGTGGTTTTGACCCATTTTTATACTTATACCATCTTAAATGAAGCAGCTGTGGATCCCAGTGCTCAAGGCATGATCAGCCCTTAAGTAGCCAAAATACTCTAAACTGAATGCACAGTAATAGTAATTAAAATCTTGGTTTTGTGTTTAGATAATGGTATACCTCAATGCCACAGTAATATTACCTAGTTGCAATGGCAATTATAAAGTTGTTAAATGGTGACCATTGTGTTTATGTGTGCATCTATCTAATTAGCTTGCTATACTAGTGCCAAGTGATGTGTAGATATATACTCTTAGTTCTTAAATATCTGAGAGCATTTCGAATTAAATACATTCTTATTTTTCTAATTTAACATGACTGATTAGTCACCATTGATTGTACTGTGTTAGTAATTTTTGTTATATTGATTAGATGACTTAGGGGTATCAAAACATGTAGTGACATTCTCAGGAAAAGGCCAGAAGTCTGCAACACTAATTAATATGAATTATTATCCAATGTGGAGTGTTAGTAGCTAATACTTCACTCGAGTACAGTTGCTTGTTAACAACCATTGGACAGGAGAAGAAAAAACCAATTGACTGCTTTTATTTTTAACATACACAGTAGTCCATGAATTTCCATATAAACTCTGTTACATTTTTCTTGGCATGGTGGCTTCCTTTTTACATGAAAGGAGGCTTCAGTATTTATGACTAATGTCCATTTTATTATCTGAGCCTTGAGATTTTCAAACAGCTCCTTGAATTCAGGTAAGATCGGGCAATGTGAAGCAGCAGTTTATAATTAATGCAATATTGATTGGCTGGGCCTAATCTCATCATAGTCTTTGTAATAAATCATAAGGTGTTTTGTAATTAGGAAATCCATACTAAATAAAGGAACTGCTATCGTTGTAACCTTATCAAGTATGGAATAATGGAGAAATGCTACTATATGGACTTATTGGTTTTATGACTTTTCATTTGAACTTGGTTCAGTGCTTTAGTGGGATCTACTACATTTGCCAAGAGTCATTTATAAACTATATACCTAATATGCTAGCAATGTATTTGATCCCAAACAAATTTTCTGTGTCCTGTTTCTATTGTACATGAAGTAAGTCTCCTCTCTCTCCTCTGTTGGGATAATTGATATAATCACTTATAGCAGCAGCCACTAAATCTAGTGTATAATTAGATGTCTGTCAGTGTTTCCATCAGAAAACCCTGATTTATAACTTAGCCATAAAAAGGTGAAACACACAGAAAACTTGGAATATACTTTTTTTTAAAAAGGATGATTTTAAAAGCTGTTAGATTGGGGGTGGGTATATTTTTTAAACAACATTTGGATGTTTCTTTTCATTATATACCCCAGAAACTAAAACCAGCTTCCTTTTTGGCCAATGTCACTTTGTAAGCAATCTTTCCATAATGCATCCCCCTAAATCACTGAGGATTGAAAAGTAGAACCAAGGATATTGAAGTCTGATGGGCACTTATTTACATGCAGCACCTACCCCTATGTTAATGAATATTTACATAATATAAATATATATGTATAATACCTAAACTCATGAGCTGAAATCTTGAACCCAAGAAATCAATGGCAAAACTTCCGTTGACTTTAATGATTTCACTCATTATATAAAGGCAAATTTAGCTTCCAGTCCCCATCATTCAGCTGGGTGCCAGGGAGATGTGCAGGATTGGGGAAGGCAAGGATGAGGAATCACTACAGTGGAATTGCACATGATTAAGGTGAGCAGGATTTTGGCAGTACAAGAGCATCTGCATTTCTCTGAAATGCAGCCCATGGTGAGAAGGACAGCAGGCTGGTATATAATATGCTGCTTAAAGGGAAAGGAAGAAGTTTAGGTTAGGACATGAATGCTTATCCCTACTTCTAGGAAAACAACATGAAATCTTTAATGCCCCTGAATACTACCCCAGACTTTGATTTTTAAAGTCCCATGCAAAACATCCATGTACACTAAACTGCATGGATCTCAGAGGAATGAATGTAATAACTTCAGAAAAGCTGTTTAATACCCACAAATAATGGCAAGAGAAGTCACTGTAGCAGAAATTCCCTAAATAAGTATTTATATTGTGGAGTCGATAAATAACCAGCATGCTAAAAAAAGAAACATTCAAAATGAAATAGTAGGGCAAAGGAGTATGTCTTAGAATTCACTTTTTCAATTACTATTGGAAAAAACAAAAACAAAACAAAAATATCACAGCAGTGTGGTCCCAGTGCAGCTTCAAATACACAGGTGGCTCTCATTGAATTCGGTGTATCTGAGGGTAGAAGTACACTCTAAGAGAGTGTGATTCTCATTTGCATTGAGGCCACTTTACAGCACTCTCTCTAGCAATGTGAAAGTGGGCACAAAACAACTTGCCAGAGCAGTGCAAATAAGAATCTGTTCCTAAAGCTTCCGTAATGTAATAGTGTTAAGATTCTGATAAATTGCTCTACAATGTAACATAAGCAAAGAAACTGAGCAGTAAAGCCAAAGCACCACTAATTCACCCCACTGTGCCTCAGTACTATAGCTCATAATGTATATTCTGAGGTCTCTTGATGGAAAATTGTGTCACGCTGAATGCATCAGGCAAGGTAAGAATGGAGTTTCAGCCTTAGGTCTGAATATTTTTCCTCTGGTAGATTAGAGTCCTATCCCTAGCAATCCTATAGCATAATATAGTTTTTTGTTGATTTACTTACATACTCAGGGGTATACTCTCCCTTTGAATGGAGCACATAACTTCCATTAATGGTAATCAGAGTCTCATGTGTGTATCAAGAGGGAATGTTGCCCTCTAGAATTTACACAGGAAAAGCCCTATGGGAATAATATTTTCTGCAACCACACCATTACCCTATCAGAGACTAAAAAGTTAGCATGTACAGTAATTAAGCAAGCACAACAGGCAAATTCAAATTTCAGGAGTCTGGATTTTATTGTTACAGATGTTCTTCAGAGAAAGTCTGCTCAGCAGTTCCTTGGATCATAAATATTTAATTTTTAATCTGTGTTTTATCGGTTCTGTGTAATGCAAGCTCCTTGTGCACCAAAAGAATTTTTACAAGTGCTTTTTATGTCTTGGATGTTTAAAGTAATAACAGTTGGTTTGGACTTAAAAAAAAATTAAATACATAGCCCAAAAAAGGAAGCAAAATGATTTCTAACTCTAAATATGGGCTATTTTGCTTTTCATTGTTGGCCTGCTCCCACGAAGGGCTAGGAGCCAGATTTTTAATGGTTTTTAGGCACCTAATGATGCAGATAGGCACCTAGTGTACTCCCCTAGGAATTAGGAACCTACATGCTTTTGAAAAGCAAACTAGAAGCCTATCTTCCTCCTAAGGGCCAGATTTGTAAAGCTTTTTAGGCACATAAGTGCCTAACTCTCTTTTGAAAAGGGGTCTTAGGCTCCTAAGTCACTTAGATGCTTTTGAAAATCTTA
Source organism: Mauremys mutica (assembly GCF_020497125.1). Classification (NCBI taxonomy): domain Eukaryota; kingdom Metazoa; phylum Chordata; order Testudines; family Geoemydidae; genus Mauremys; species Mauremys mutica. The sequence continues at coordinate 270,948,040 of NC_059073.1, forward strand.
CCCTAAGTACCTTGCATTCCCAACCAATGCTGATGAGATCACTCAGCACCCCACACCATTGGATCATATCATCAGGACACATTATATGCACAGTTCTCATTTATCTTGTTATTTACAGATGACAGTGTGTTTGCAGAGATTTAGTATTCTCCTGTGGAAACCATACAATTTATGTTGCCACTGTATTGTTGAAGTCACGTTGGGTTGAATCATCTGTTTGCATTGAAAATGTCTATTTAGTAGATTCAGGAACTCTAAACAATATGTGTTTCAGGAGATATTTATCTTTTGTGACACAAACAGCTGTCTTCTCTTCTCATATTACAAGACCATGTGATGTAGGTTGTTAGCTAACGTGCACTGATGAAAGGTAAATTGTTGTTGAATGACTGGAAATATAATATCCTGATGGTTGGGGAAAACTTCTGGTGATTTAACTTATTTACATTTTATCTTCCGCCATCTGCCATAAACCAGAAATGTGCTCATCTATATGAAACTACACTGATGTCAACCACTTCACTGTACAGGATGCAACAGTGAAATACCCAACACTTGTTTTCCTTTTCTGAACAACTATGTTCTCTTAGTTAGATTGTAAATTCTTCAGCACAGGGACTGTCTTGGTTATATATTTGTACAATGCAATAGGTTTGCCTGAAGGTGCTACTGAAATAGTAATAATAGCCACTGGTTAGTTAATAAATATTTAATAATCATAATGAAATCAATCTGTTGCTGCCTCAGACTCCATGGTTATCACTATATTGCACACCATTGTCATTTGGAGCTTCATGGGAGCAGTACAGGACAAAGCAAGAATCTCCCACTCTAAAAGCAAAGCTCCCTATGACTTGATCTAAAGATGAACCTTCACTGGCTCTTACAAGTTTAGGGTTTGGTATGTACCTGAGCAGTTCTGGCTGCATCCAGTAGAGGGTAGGGCATAGCACACGTTTACACTAACAAGATCATTGTGTGCTTTGCAAGTACTGTATATAGCATCTTCCATCCAAAGATCTCAAAAAATTTAACCATGTGAAATTATTATTGTCCTTCCTTATCCTTCTCCACTGCCCTGTTTTACGTCAGTATATGATTCCCATTTCACCAGTTCATGGTGAATTTAAACTATACATTCTCTCAGGCCAAAGACCTGGGAGGTGTCTGTTGGACATTGGAAAACATTGCTCAGTATGGAGTACTTGTGGCACTTTAGAGACTAACAAATTTATTTGAGCATAAGCTTTCGTGGGCTAAAGCCCACTTCATCAGATGCATGGAGTGGAAAATACAGTAGGAAGATATATATACACGGAGAATATGAAAAAATGGGGGTTGCCTTACCAACTCTAATGAGACTAATCAATTAAGGTAGGTTATCAGCAGGAGAAAAAAAACTTTTGTAGTGATAATCAGGATGGTTTTATATATATATATATATATATATATATATATATATATAAATATATATATTCCTACTGTATTTTCCACTGCATGCATCTGATGAAGTGGGTTTTAGCCCGCAAAAGCTTATGTTCAAATAAATTTGTTAGTCTCTAAGGTTCCACAAGTACTCCTGCTGATACAGACTAACACAGCTACCACTCTGAATGCTCAATGTGCATTTTTCAAAAATGCCTGAGCAGATAGTTGCCTAAATCCCATTGTTTTAGGTGCCTAAACTGCTAGGCATCTATCTGCATCTTATTACCTGTAGTAGCATCTCCCAAGTGAGTTAGGCACCTCAGCAACTGGAGATTCAATTAACAGAGCTTCTCCCACTCACATATCTTTATAAAATGGAATGTAAAGTGCAGTTTGAATTTAAAGACAATGGGGTTGAACAGTAGATTTCTGTTTACTTGTGGGCTAAGCAGATTAGAGCTAGAATGAAAGACAAAAACTCCAGCTTTCAAACCGAACCTCACTTTCAGAATAAATGCTTCTCAAAACTCACCGGAAACCTGTTGTCATGTTGTAGCTGGCTGTGTAATGTACTGACTTGTACAATTCCCATTCACCTTTCAATAGGTAGTGTTATATGTCCATAAGGGGGTGCTTAAAATATATTTGACTCATTGTTATTCTGGAGGTTTCCCAGCAGGCAGAGAGAGAACACTTTGGCATATAATGAGATCAGGTTCTGATTAACTTTTAAATTTTAATCATATTTTCCAAAGTCCTCAGATTAATTAACAGACAGACCAATCATGTGTGTATAAAGGAAAATACTGTGGTACTGTATTAGATAATGTGTAAAATCCTCATGATTGAAAATTAGAGTGAGTAGTGTGAGCTCCTAGGGAGTGAATGCAGTTTGCTGTTCATAGCATTATTTCTTCATCACCATATTATCTAGCTTCTAATGAGCCAGAAGTTGAGCCTGAGATATTGAATGCTCTCACACCTTCCACTGGCTGCTGTGGAAGTGGAGCGCCCTCATGCCAGGCAGCAGGAGCTCAGCACCAGGCAGGATTTGCCTCATACACTGTATGATTTGCAACTGCAGAAGTCATGGAAATGTGCAACTGTGGTGGGGAAGAGCCAAGTGACAAAAGTGGATCTTGATCTCCAGTGAAATAAACTGCACTTACTCTGTTTTATTTCACTCCAAGTAATATGTACGACACAGTGGTGAGAACTGAGTTGTGAGAACAGTTTAATATTCTGCAGATAGTAAAGTTAAACAAGGAGGGAATAATTATGCCAGCAAGTAGAAAATCATCATCAGTGTTACTAACCCCAAGCATTCAAAAATCACCTCAGAACCTCAAAAATCATGAAATTGGCTTAAAATCATAGGTGCTGACTCCATGGGTGCTCCGTAACTGGAGCACCCATGGAAAAAAAATAGTGAGTACTCAGCACCCACCAGCAGCCCTGGCGATCAGCTGCTCCCCTCTCCCCGCAGCACCTCCCACCTGCTGATGATCAGCTGTTCAGCGGTGTGCAGGAGGCACTGGGGGAAGGGGGTGTAGCAGGGGCAGGAAGAAACGGGGGGAGGAGGTGGAGCAGAGTGGGAAGAGGTGGGACGGGGTGGGAGCTTAAGGGTAGGGTTGGAATGGGGGCGGGGTCTGGGGCACAGCAGGGGTCGGCCACCCCCCAGGAACTCAGAAAAATCATTAGTTTCTGATTCTTGAACATTTAGAGTTCACGATTTCTAACTTTTCTTCATAGCCATTATGCCTAGGAAGTTACTTTGTTTAAAAAAGGGAAACGGAGTCTGGCACACTACTATCCAGCATGGACACATTTCTGTTTCACGCTTTCTGATGTCCCTGGATGCTCATTGCCAGCTGTGACCCTTTTGCCAAATGTTACTTTTTTACCTCACCACTTCCTGTTGCTTATAACTTCCTTTGCCGAGGCGGGAGCACAGGGATTGGAAGGAAAGGATGATGTTTGTCTACTAAGCCGAGCTCGTTGCTCTGACAATATCCAGTTGTGCCAATGTGACAGAAAGGAAAAGGCTAGTGGTTGGTTGGTTTCAGAATTCACTAGACTTGTATCCAAACCAAAAGAAATAGCCTTTCTAAACAGGAATCTTATAGCTAATGAAAAAGGGTGAAATGTACTTTTTCTCCAGGACCATTGTCATTCCTCTGCCAGTGAACAGAAAATAGCAATTAGGACAGTAAAATGTTTATGCTGCCTTGAAATCCCTCCGCAAACACAATGCTAATCTGCCACATCAGACCCAATTCAATTTCATTTACTTGCTGCCCCTCTCCCTCAGACTTAAACTGCTTGGACCAGATCCTCAAAGGTATTTAGGCACCTAACTCCCATTGGTTTCAATAGGAGTTAAGTTCCTAAATCTCTTTTGAGAATCTGGGCTCTAAACCAGACCTTCAAGGTCCTGCACAGTTTAATTCCCTGCAAACCTCTCTGCTCTCGTGTCTCATCATTTCTCCGCTTGGCCCATTCATTCTTTCAAAGTCACTCAGCCAGCTTGTCCCTCACTCCAACATCCATTCAATCAGCGATGTAGCTCCCTACCCTTAAAGCCCCTTCTGTTGCACTTTCACTCCTGATTTGCACTGGTGTAACTGAGAGCAGAATCTCTCCCTAAATGTATTGAAAGCACATTCAAATCATACTCTCTCCTGAATTAACTGAATGGAAACCACTGACCGTATTTTTTCTTTTTTGTTTTCTAGACAGATTCCAAAAAGAGACAGTAGAACTCCTAGTAATACCTACAAATCTTTTATCCAGCCAAATGTATGCATCTTGATTAAGTGTATTGCTTTGCCTGATGGTGGTAGGAATACTCGGTCTCGTAATGAGGAATAAAAATACACTGTACAATAACACAATATGTCCTCGGCTTTTAGAAGGGATTTTCAAGGCTAGGCATTTAGTAATTGCAGTAAGAGCTTGTTTGGAGATCAATTTATTTTTTTGTTCCATGTCCTTGGGAAAATGGCCTGGTTACTAAGAATGAACAAGGCACAACATGTGTCCTGCAGACCCTTATTTAGACATATTTAATAAAAAGAATCTCCGGAGTCATAATGGATTTTCTCCATGCACATTTCTGTACACCATTACATTGCTTCCACAGTATTATGGCATGCAGAAATCATTATGGCTTTTTCCCCTTCCCTCCATAAATTACAATTTTATTATACTCCTGGGTCAGATTCTACCTCCCACTGAAATCAATGGCAGTTTTATCTATTGACTTCAGTAGGAGCAGTGTTGACTCATTTGGTGCACATAAGGCCAGATTTTTAAAGGTAGTTAGATGCCTAAAGATGCAGATAGGCACTTAGGCAGCTAGGTACTCCTAACTGGAAGCTCTCAGAGCTTGGTCTATATCTTTTCATGGGGGGACTATGGGCCTGATTTTCAGAAGTCAGTGAGAACTGCAGGTGCTCAGCACCTTGAAATTAGGCCCTAGATATCTTAGGCTAATGAAGTTCTGTGCCTTTATTCTCTTCATTGACCTCATTGGGCTTTGGATCAGGACTGCAATAGCCATATTTTCATGACTGCTGAGCACCTATTGCTCTCATTAAAATCAGTGAGAGCAGCAGGCCCACAGCACATCTAATAATATGGCCAGAGGATTATAATCATAATCACAATTGAAAAACAATTTCCACAAAGCAGAGAGGTTTTGGTGTTTTCCAAATCTTTTTTTGTCTTCTTTACTTTCACTGTGTGAAAGATATTAAATGTTAGTTTTCTCCTGATGCTGTTACAGGAGTCTCTGTCCTTTCTCCACACCTTACAAAATTATCCAAGTAATGCATAAATACATTTTAAGTGAGCCTTTTATCCTACCTCTATATTTGTATCATATTGCATTTTTTCAAAAGCACAATTTACATGACAAATATAATAACGTGCACCCAAAATGCAATATTAGTAGAAACATGCTCTTTTCTTAGTGTATGTTCAAATTCTGCATTGCTTAATTCTTAATATATAGAATTTCTGTTTACTATTGTATATTCAAACCTAGAAATGAGCTGGGGCTTTTTCCCTCATCTGTCTTTCCAGCCATAACTAGTGGTATTAAAATCTGGATAGACAGCCATATAATAGAAGTAAAGACAGAGAGCGAGAGTGAAAGAAGAAAATAGTAATTCAATTTGCTTCTTGGAAGTAGGGTTATATATATATGTACAATCATTATATATTATAAATTCTTTAGAGGAATATATAATTATATTATATATATATAATTATTTAGGAAAATATACATGTATTCTATATAATTATATAATCTTATATAGTTTTGCTATATATAAAATTGTTAAACTAGTCACCATGTGTGTTGGTAAGCAGCAAACATCCAGAAGCCTATATTAGACTTTGGCCCAAGTCTTGTTCATTTCAGGCTAGCAGTTAGTATCAACGAAGCCAATGGGCTAACTCACATAAATAAATTTAAACAAAATTTATCATAACTAATAACTGTTTATATGAGTTCCACAGGGTCCATTTTACTTCTCAGAGGTAAAATTCTTATGTTTTCCATACGTAGGCCCTGATTTGGCAAACGCTATTGCACTTGAGCACTTCAAAAATCAGGAATTCAGCTCCCCAAAATCAAGTGATTGGCTTAAAAATCATGCAATTTACAAAAAATAATACTTTTTCCCCGTCTAGTTTCTGAGTCTTTCAGGTGCACTTGGGCCAAGCTTTTTCTCTGCAACCATGAGAGCTAAAAACCTACTTCCCCCCCCCGCCTAATGAATGCTCAAATGCTCACATAATAGGAGCTGGGGCTTTGAGAAAACCACCAAATATTACAAGAGTTGATACATAATTCAGACTTACATTTCCCTAGTCTTTTTGGATGGGAAAAAATTCTGATGACTAAAACAAAGTAAATACAATTAATAATGTATCTGATTTTTTCTGTTCACAGACTATTCCTGAGCAGACTGTTGATTTCTTGAAAGTATTACTTAATGAATAACTTATTACATTGGGCTAAAATGTTCAAAAGTGACTAGTGATTTTGGATGCCTCATTATATAAGTGCCCAACTTGAGACACCTTAAAGGGGTCTGGTTTTCAGAAAGTGTGGAGTACTCATCCTCTGAAAATCACAGCCCTTTAAAATGTTTCAAATTGGAACCAACAAATCACTGGTCACATCTGAAAATCTGGGATTATTCCACATATTGATCACACATTATTTGTTATGAACACTTGAAAGTCTGGATTTTAAATCTGAGCTCTTTTGCTTAGCCAGATAAATCACAGAATTTTCCTTTCCCCCTGATTATAGAGAGCTGCTCCTCCTCCCAATGAAATCAATGAGAACATTGCAATTGAAGTCAATGGAAGTATTTCCATCAGCCCCAAAGATATTCCAGGATGAATATAGTCACTTGGATTAATTTAAAAATTGGATTTCATATATGTGACTTTTCCTTTTCTTCTGTATTAATGAGATGTGTAAATACAAACTGATAGTAAACTCACATATTTGCAGAAAGTTAACACAATAGCCCCTGTTCAGTGTATTCCACATAGCTTCTTCTGGACCTACTCCTGGTGTAAGTCTTACAGCTAGCAACTACAGGCCTTCATCCTTTACCTCAAGCTATAGTGACTTATGCTTTTTAGTACTGGAAGTTCCCAGTTCACTCCTGGGCTATGATCAAGATGGCAGTCAGAACTTGAGCACAGCCAAAGCACATTTATTTAAAGATTCACGTGAACCTTTTTTGCAATATGCACTCACCTCTGCTGATCACTTCTCCAGAATTCACAACAATACAGATGGCCAGATGGTTCCAAACTATGTTGTTTTTTCTCCCATTCAATTACATTACAATGGATAATACAAAGTGAGTTTTACAGCTCAATGCAGTTTCCCCATTGACCAAAAAGATGCATTATTATTTACTTGATACCTGAATATTCTCAAGTACTTGGCTGAAGGATATCCAAGGACTTCTTCACTTGAGAATGAGCTACTTACACAATCAGGGGAAAGATGAGAACATGTAGTTTGTGGTTCTTTTATACTATTTTCAAAAAAAGAAAAAAGATTAATCAATAGACTTTGACTTTTTTCCACTGAAATGTGTTAAGGTTAAATATGATGGACACTTCTCTTTGTACATGGCACACACACTTTTATTCCATTATTGTTCTGAGCATAGCAGGTCATCAGCAATACTTCTAGTTACTGGAGACTAATTAATCATTCACAGTCTTCCCTGTAAAGCTTTCAGTCCTATTATCTTTTTTCCTTCTCTTTGGAAATATATTACTCTTGTAGCTTGCCTTTTCCTTTTGCGGGTTATCTTTGATCCTTCTGTAAGAAATAATTCAAATAACAAATTAAAGATAGCTAAATCAGGCTGGGATTTCCACATACGGGAGTTAGGTGTTTAAGCTATGGCTACACTTTACAGCAAAATATAGACTACGGCAACTATATGTGAAAGGCTCCGGCATTGGGTAGCTGACAGAACCTGAGCCTGAGAAGGAGCGAGAATTTACCAATGTATATTGCCAAAGAGACACAGTAATATGTAATGATTATATACATATATGTATATGTATGTATAAATAGATAGATATGCACACACATAATCATTATATAAGTTGATAATGTATATTTATTATACATTTATAATGCATAATTAATGATAATACCAACTTAATCTTTTACTTAGTGGGACTTCTGGCAATCTCTGCTTTCAACAATTCCCTTGAAGTTTGGTTTGTGTTCAGTTGTGCTCACATGCCTCAGTTCTCTTAAGTGGCTGTCTGTCAAAACGGATCAGTGCTTGGATTTCACGTTTCTCAAGAAAACAGACTCACAAAGAGGCAAAGGTCAAGGCAAACATTGAGATTAATTTTAAGGCTGCACCTCTGATGTTGGGGTATTATCCTTTGGTACAGATTTCCAGAAAGTAAGGGTCCCCTCTGTTTTCTGAACAGATTTCAATCTATCATCTTCCAAAAGTTCTATTATTTCCATCTGGGATGTTGCTTCATCAGTGACTGAAGGGGGCTTCAGACAATCGGCTTCAGCACTAAAAGGGTCAATCCGAAAGCTGATCTGAGGTCTTTTCTGCTGCAAATCTTGGAATCTTTCCTCAAAACTGTCCTTAAGATCTTACTCATATATCTAGTTGTGCTCCGTTTTAGGGATTCTGCTGCGTTCTTTTTTGATCTGGCTTGAAGTTGTGACATTGATGGAAAGTGCGTCAGTTCTCCCTCAAGCATTTGTCTGTGAAACAACTGCAGTTTGTTCATGAACGCAAATATACCTTGTACTGATCAGACAGCAACCAGAATTTTCTTTGTAAGTCCACATTATCCAAATGCAGCAGCAAGAAATGCCAAGTCTAGAACCCACCCAGGATCTGTAAGCTTGGGGTGTATTCTGTGCTTCTCCTCCATAAACAATTGTACTGGTTCCAGGAGCATGAAAAAACAGGAATATCTTTACCTCTTGAGAGCCATCGAACTGCGCAGTGAAATGGCAAATCAGCAGGGGAGTCATCTTCATCCAGTTCTTCAATTAGATTTTCAAATTGTCTGTGATTGAGTGCATTTGAGAGAATGAAATTCACAATGTGCAAGACAGGTTTCATGACATGATCAAATTTGAGATTTTTAGATACCAGTTGCTCCTGATGAATAATATAGTGAAATGTCCAAAATTCAGGAAAGATCTTATCAGACTTATAAAGCCCTACTAATCCATTTGCAGATCCCCACATGGACGGAGCCCCGTCCGTTGCAATGGCCGTGATTTTCTGTAAAGGCAAGTGGCTTTTTGCAACTACCAACATCAACAACTCCTTCAGATCTTGTCCACAAGTTCTGTCCTTTAGTGACACGATATCAAGGAGTTCTTCCCTTACAACACAGTTTTCAGACACAGGGTGGACAAATACCAACAATTGAGGTTTATCCTGCCCATGGCACGACTCAGCCAAAGCAATTCTCAAATATTCACACTGCTGAAGTTGCAAGTGCAGATGCGATGCAATGTCACTGTTCAGGTAGGAGATTCTGCGTTCTACTGTGTGGCGTGAAAGCGGCAGGCTGAAAATTTTCTACTGTAGATTCTCGTTCTCTGGAGACAGGATTGAAATCACATCAGTGAGGCACGTTTTTATAACCTTGCCTTCAGAGTAGGGCTTTTTCGCATGGGGTATGTGCTAGGCCACATAATAGGAGGCTAACGTTACAGTCTGCGATCGGCTGGCAAATCTGGTGAAGAACTGGGCTTCTACATCTATTTGCTTTTTCAGAGTTTTCAGTTTTAAAGTGCGGAGCTCAGATCCTTGTGGGAATTCTTGATCCATAGGTGCATGGCTTGAAGTGAAATGATGCTGCAAGTTTGAAGCTTTGAACTGAGAGATGCACGTCTAGCAAAGAAGGCACGTGGCCTAGACCATTATGTTCAGCGAAAAAGTACTTATTCTCCCACTCCTATTGGAAGCCTTGATTTTCATCTGTGTCTTTTCTTTTCAGCTTGCACTTGCCTTCCATTGTTAGATGGTGTAAGAAACATTTTGATTAAGAATTTCCACACCAGCTGGTCACTGTGTGCTTTATTCAAGGAGACACTGGTGCCGGCCACGGGGTGCTGGACCCCTGGCTCTGTCCTAGGCCCTGCCCTCCACTCCACCCCTGTCCCCAAGTCCCCACCTCTGCCCTGCGTCTTCCTGCCCCTCCCTGAGTGAGCCGTGTCCTCGCTCCTCCCCCACCCCCCGAGCCTCCTGCGAGTCACAAAATAGCTGATCGTGGTGGGCATGAGGCACGGGGAGGGAGGAGGAGGTGCTGGGAGAGGGAGGGGCGAGGCTGCAAACTGCAGCCTCTCTCTCTCCTCCCTCCCCCCCCCCTGAGCCTCCTCAATGCTGCGAAACAGCTGATTGCAGTGGGTGGGAGGCACAGGGAGGGAGGAGGATGTGCTGATTTGGTGGCGGGGGGGCTGCTGGCAGGCAGGAAGCACTGGGGGAGGGATGATAGGGCTGCCATTTCCCCCCAGAGTCGGCTTCTAGCAGGAGCCGCATATTATCTTCTGAAGAACAGCATGCGGCTCCAGAGCCACAAGTTGGCCACCCCTGGGCTAGAGCCTTTCAATGAGTGGAGCAAATGCTCTGGCAGTGGGGACGCAAAGGGACTCTACACTGCTAAATATAGCAGCATAGATGTGGGTGGCACTGCTTCGGTGTGTAGGGTACTTACCCAAGGGTTCAAGCATGTAGAGCATTCTCCTCACTTAAGCTATGCCTCACCGTCAACACTGCTATTTATACCCAGGCCAGCTGAGTGACCAGTGTCTGTACTCCACATGCCAACGTCAGTGTAGCTGTACCTTCAGTCCCATTGAAATTCAATAGGAGTTGGGTGCCTAACTTCCTTAGGCACCTTTGAAAAATCCCTGCCTAATTGTATAAATAAGAAACATTCCTGACAAAGGGGATGTGCTGCAAATCTAATATTTTATCTGGCCCTGTGTGGATATGTTAGAATGATGGCTACCATCTTGGCTGTTACACCAGGGACTCCATAGCTAGACCCAGGAGCTGCGGCAGCTTGAACTAAAGCTCTCTATTTGGGGTACTCCTAGACTTTAGCTTCTGTGGATTGGATACGGAGAGGGACCTGTAACATACACACACACAAATGGGTTACATAAGGCTTCCTTCTCTTGCACCCTCATGGAAAGGCTCCAGCACAGGGACATTCCTTATGTTCCTGAAGCTAAAGAGCTTCTGAATAGCTACCCACACTGTCAGCACCCCCCTGCCAAAGTGGTCAGAAAAGAGCAGAGTGAGGATGTTAGATGGGCACAGCGGGGAGCAGCTACTGCACTTTTGCCAAGCACTCTGCCTACCCTGCCTGGAACTCAAGGAGCTTCTTTGCATGCCCTCTGCACCATCCCCGAGATGGGGCTGTGCCTTACTGGCACAATAAACCCCTCTAATCACTGAGGGCCAGAGTCATCCTGGCTCTTATGCAGATGGAGTTATAGGGTGCAAGGAGCACTGGGATTATAGGGTGCAAGGAGCTTTCTATCCCTTGTGTGGGCTGGGTAATGATCAGACAGAGACTTCTCTGAGAGAGGCATGGAGAAGAGGCAATGCCAATGCTTTGCTCCCCCTCTGCAAGGACTTTTGAAGGAGGATTGGCACAGCAGGCGGGACAGACTGTACCGCATAGAGAGAGTATATAGTAGCAGGCACACTCCGAGTATGCACCAGGCAGTCAGAATGCCTCCTGGTGCCCCCTGGGGTAATACAACTCCTTACTGCCCCAAGACAAGCCTCAGTCCTAAGAGTGGGGGCAGGACAGAGATGCTTGTGTCAGTTCTGCATTTCTGTGGCAGGGCAGTTTTCCTCTAGCTCATTGCAACCTGTTTACTCCATGTGCTACCAGTGTGGCATATAGGGGCTAAAGAAGCAGCTGCAATGTGTGTGTGTGTGTGTGTGTGCGTGCATGTGGCCTTTGAAATATATACCTGTGACATAGAGACCCAGGGGTAGTTCACTATTCTAGGTCAGCTCTTATGAGGCCTGACATACTCACTACATCTAATGCACTATTGTCATGGTAATGCCACCTTTTAGTATATAACATATCATTGGAATACAAATAACTCACTGACCATTAATGGTCTTTCACGATACATATACGGAGTGTGTACTAAGAGTTATAAATGTGTGCTAGAATTATGTTCTGAAAATGTGTTTGGCAAGTGCTGGATAAGCACTGTCTGCATTAGACAAAGGAATGTGTATTTGCTTGTCTGACTAGCCTAGTCAGCAAGCAGAAACAATGAAGGTAAATTTACATAAAAGGTAAAATAAGTGATCAAGCTGGGGAGAAAACAGCATGGCAACTACATCCCAGCAGTAGAGAGCAACTTTATCTGAAAATATATTTCAAAGGTTTACTGCTCTTTAAAGACACCATGTCGCAACCTCACATGATAAATAATTGAGTCAATTAATTGTATACAGTGTTACTGTATTATAAAGTATATTGAGTCAGGTCTTTTTATGTAAGCCTGGAGCACACTGGTGATAAATATCATTGTGGAATGTACGTATTAACACTTTATGAGCAATTATGGATAATCACTGATATTAGGCTTTAAAATCTGTGACCAAAGACAGAGAGAAACAAGTTTTCTCCCAGATAGGATGGAAGGTAGCTATCTGCCTGTTTCCACTGTAAATTAGGCATTTTGGAATCAAAACAATAGAAGCTCCATTTACTTACTACTCAACAGGGGGATGGGAAGTCAATAGGAAGGAAAGAACTGTAGGAATTCTTCCTGCCTCTTGTAACAGAGTCAATGAACTTTGGAAGAGATAAGTAGAATCAGAAAGCCATTTTTGGTACCCATCACTTGGAAAATTAAGGGGACCAGAGCTCTTGAAATCACTGAACAGGGCATCCTTTAACCAAAGGGGCTGAAGTCTCTGGGAACTAGTGTATAGAGAAGAAACCTGTTTAGGAGAAGACTGTAGCTTGCAAAAAGTAAATTTTAGTCTTAAAAGCATATTTTCACTTTTGTTTGTTTGGAATTCTTTCTGTCTTTATTCCTTATACCTGGTATCACTTAAACCTGTGGCTTTTTGTATAATAAACTTGCTTCACATTTACTATAAACCAGTTCAGTGCTGGGATTGAAATAAGAGTGTTTGTCAAACCCTAGTTAAACTAATGAGCTGCAATTAAAGAGACAATATGTCTTTAAAGGAGAAACAAATTTAAGAACCTCTGTGAGTGTTCCAGGATGGGGTTTTACACTGCAGGGAAATACGTCTTGAGAGCTTGGGAGTTGGGGTTCACAGTTTGTTACCTGCAAAGCAAGGTTTGGACTGGCAGAGTCCTGAAGAATTTGCTGGCAAGGCAGACAAGCTGGTATGTCGGAGAGTTGTCACATAGTAGCAAAACTCACACTTGCTGAGGCTAAAGGGGGCAATGCAATTCTGGGACCCTCAGCAGATTGTTGCATTGGCAAACAATTTGGGGAAAATGCAGGACTGGGGGTATTAAGGTCACTCTTCAAAAAAGTAGCTGATGTGACCTGCATGCTTGTAGGCTGTCTGTTGGTGTCAGGCTAAGAGCCACAGCAGCAAAGCATTTCAGGCACCCAGAGCTGCAGGGTAAGCCAGGGCACAACCTCTTGCTGGTTTGGGTTGAACCTCAAAGTGTGACAATACCATGGGCCTAATTTCACACTGTCTTGCACCCTCTGTAACACAGCAGAGCGTAAAGGGCTTACCCTGAGTGTGAGTGCACTGACTGGCCCTGCATGTTCTTGCAGTTTTGCCTAGAGGAATTCTAATTAGTCTTGTAATGTCAGCTTTGAGGTCAGGTTCCTAGGATTAATGAACTTCATTTGCTTCAGCTAAGTAGACCTAAATCAACAATAATGTGCAAATATTGGGTAAAGTGAAAGGCCTGCACACTTTCGTGTGGCATATGTTTTCATTTATGGGTAAATGTCTATACTCCTCAAGCTAAAATCCAAGTTCTTAAACATCTTGCTGCAGCAGTAAATTTTTCAGTCAACATTTATTTAAAGAGTGTGGACACTTCACATTATGTGAATATGTCTGTCATTAAAGTTGTCGTCTGCTGACAAATGGGTTGTAACTGGAATTTGCAAGAATACTACACATATGTTGCTCTGATATCCCCAGTTATATAAATGTATCTATATTACTAAAAAAGCAGTGAAAGAGCTATGTTCATTCATTCATCTCAGCGAATAAGAAATAATGGTATAATGTACATTATGAATAACTATTCAGTGGTGAAATGTAGAAATTTGATTCTTGATGTACAAAGCAGACTTCATACTGGGATGCAAATGGCTCTGAGCCATCGCTCAAATTACAATAGCCATCCAAATTAGGGGAGGGGCATTTCAGTGCTGAGGGTTGGCATCCAAACAGCCCACTACAGTCATCTTCTTTTATCTAAAGAAATACAGCTACAATAGTCCTATTATTTACAATCTGTCATTTGCTGTCTAGATCAGCTTTCACACTGGCAACCAGAAAATCTTAATGGGCCTAACTAATAGGCAAAAGCCAAATCAAGGAAAAAGGTTTAATGCCCAGATTTGAAAACACGCACATACTGTGCATTCTCTATGTCCCAGCGAAAAATTCCAGAAACTGTGTGAAACACAGAGCTCAGAAGCCTATTAGCTGTATTCCTCCAGGTGGCATTCCCTTTGGGCTTGACTCTCCAGCACCACCAAGTTCTGAGGTCCCACTGAAATTAATGGAGATCCATGTGTGCAGAAGTTTAGACTTAGACCCTTAGGCACAGATTCGGATCTCAGTTACACCAATATCAATCTAGAGTAACTCCATTGACTTCAGTAATCACAGCAGTGTAAACAGGAGCAGAATCTGGCACTTCATTTTAAATGCAGCCCCAGAGAGCGCAGAAGCCAGCATGGGACAAAATGTTTACAATGCAGCAGAGAATGTAATGAGTTAAGGCAGCCACAGTGCCATGATATCAACATGCGGGGCCTTCTGTTGAATAAAGCCCGAAACTGCAGTGCTTGCTCAGGCAAAACTTACATTGACCACAACGGGAGGTTGCCCAAGGGTTTGGCCCCTCCTTTATAAATGTTTTTTTTTTATTCACGTATGATGCCCAGATGTCTTGCTGATGTAGGACCAAACACATTGTATCCAAAGGCCTGTTCCAAGGGTGGTGTGCATCTTTCGACTGGTGCTCATATCAATGTCAAAATGTTTTTCTCCATAACTTTATGGGGCACAAACTGGATTAAGTTATGAAAGAGTAGCACTTGATCCTGCTTCCAAACAGAACAATGGGAATTTCTCTGTTAACTTCAGCAGGAGCACAGCTGTGCTCTTCCAAAATCTATAGGGCCATCAGGATGAGGATTTGCTTGTTTTATGAATGAATCTGTGAGAACGAAGGTATTATTGAGGGAAAGCATGACTAACAGGTGGGTTCCACACTTAGCTCTGAAAGCAGCAAGTGGTCATTCTTGTTTCTTCTTCTCAGCACGAAGTTGATGTAAGGTTCATACTTGTTCCATCTAAACACTAATAGTCTTTTACATTTGTAGCAACCCTAACACTAAAGTGCATTACAAAGATTAGCACTATGGGCTTTCAACTAGTGCCTGTTGCTTTCCTTAGGAAATCTCCAGGAAAACAATATCTAGAATCAGATTCTAGGGTTGCATATCAGAATGATATAGATATAGATATATAGAGACTTAAATTATGACAAGGTTACAGACCTGATGTGAATTTTTATCTTGATCTGAATCCACATGTTTACAACTATAGAGCATGTACATCAGGTCATGGCTGTCCCATTTGTACAAAGTTATTAGCAGGGTCATATTAACACTGCAAAACTAGCAAAACCTGCAGTTAAAATATTTTTGCTCTATTTGCACGTTGCAAAAATAGCCTGAATACATTTTTAATGCAATCAGCCAAAATCCCTAAATCCAAATTGTGTGCTAACTGCTCAGGCTGATTAGTGTGAAATATTAATTTGCACTAATCAGCTTGAGGCAAGGAAAGCATAATAAACTTGACACATATATTTCACACTTTACAGTGTTGAAACTTGTTTACAGTTCAGTGCCTGTAAACATTATTGGTGCTGTTAGTTATGTTGCAGAGGTCGGTATTTTCAAGATATGCTTAGCAAAATTCCCTTCACCAGTGCATTAGCTGACCCTATTTTGGCATGTAACTGCTGGGCTTTCGGAACTGCTGGTCTACACCAGTTCATGGTAAAATGGTGAAGCCAAGTATTGTCTAAAGCATTTGTCTCTGCAATGGTTCAGAGCATCTGCTTTACATACCTGGTTGTTGTTAAATGATTGTGAATCATCTGCATTCATACTCCCTTCAACTGTTCCTGGACCAGTGTGCATTTGGACTCCCAAGGCAATTATTCCATACTTCCCAGTAGAGCTACCTGGAGCAGCTGTACTTAGGGTAAATCCAGACACTAATGCCAGGCCCAAGGAGACAGGGCAGGTAAAAGGGAGACACACAGGCTGGTGGGGGGCCTAGAATAACTGACGTGAAACATCTACATGTCCCCTCAGCCCGAGCCTGAACATCTACACCAAAATTTTAGAGTCCCATAGCCCAAGCCCTGCAAGTCCAAGTCACCTGACACAGGACAGCCATGGGTGTTTAACTGCAGTGTAGACATACCCACAGGGGCTAGAAGGGAGGGTCTGTGCACCTCTCCCTGGCCCACCCATACTCCACCCTCTCTTATTCTTTGTGCACAGCTGCACAAGGGGCTGGAGTATCAGATCAGAGCTCTATACACCACAGGGGGTGCACATCCCCATTCACATTGGCCATCCTCTATTACTCAACAGAGTAACACTGATTTCTCTGCACAGGTGTAACGCCAACAGATCCTGGTTGTCAGCAGGCAGGATGAAACTGTGGACCTCTGGAGCTTAGTGCACGAGCCTCTACCACATGAACTGAAAGCCACCTGTCTGTTAGCTAAGGCTGTAGAGCAGACTCATTTATCTCTCTCGTTCTCTAAGTGGTCTTGCTGTCACTAGATGGGACAGAACACCACACCCAGGAGGTGTGTGGGTTACACAGGTACTCTCTGAAGTGGATCTAAATTTTCCACTTATGCCACAGCAGCACAGCCATGTTTATAAGAAATTTCTTTCTAGAAACATCTTATGTTGTTTCAAATCTCACGGTATAGACAGCATCTAACTGTGTTCTAGAACAGGAGACTCAGGATATAACAGTTTCATTAACCATTTTGAAAGGTGAGTAGGCACTGTCTATGCTGTGATTTGAAATGGTGTCAGTACTTTTCTAGCAAGAAGCATTTTTAAGTAGAACTCTGGCTACTTTGATCTGAAGTCCAGAGTGGATGCACCCATAGAAATGCTGGAAGCTGAGACACTGGTTTTGAGAATTTTGCTTACATTCTACTGACCCTAGTAAGGTCTCATCCTAAGTGGAACCACAGTCCTTCTTAAGCAAGCATTTGTCAGGGAGAACAGAAACAAACTACCAACAACAACAAAACCAACAAGATGGCTTGCATCGTTTGGCTGTCCCCACACCCTTTTCCAGAACCCTCCATATGGCCTGGAGATATCTTTTGGATGAACAACATAACTGCAAGTGCACATCATTAATGGAGAAGCTCCCTGAACACTTTCCCCAGATTTTTATTCTTTTTATTTCTGACCTAAATGGCTGTGGCAGGCAGCTGCACGCATGCTGTGTTTCAGGCTTTGTTTAGGTTATTCATTGGAAAGGTGATATGCAGGACATCTGAAATGCAGGACACTGTCTTTAGCAAAGAGTACATTCCTTATTTTGTGCATATAGAGGGCATGGAAAAGTTTGAAGTCCTAAAGCACAGGGTGTTTAATCTTGATTAATGCGATCTAATAAAATGGTGTTATTACCCCTACAAAAAATGGACAAAGCTAGGTGCATTTTATATCTGCCCAAGGCAAGTTCATTAACCACAATGAAACCTGATATAACTGTCATTTATGTGTAATCTGATGTATACTTTATGCTTTGTGCAATTTAAAACAGATCATTTATTCACATTAATACTAGCATGCTACCATAGTTAAGGATTTGCCTATTTCATTTTGCATTATAAATCCTGGATTTCCAGGGAAGTTGCATGAGATTTACCTTTCATTAAAACAGGGACATTCGGTGAGCTAAAACGCACTGACGGTATCTGTTTAACAGTAAGCAACTGAATTTGGTTCATCAAGAAGCCTGGAAAAAATCTCATTGCTCATTGGTTCTCTTTGGCTTTTGAACAATGCATCAAGGCTTGGAACAAATTTCCTCTGTAGTTTCCTTCCCTCACTTCTGCCAGTTTCTTTTTGTGTCTAGATCAAAGGAAATTAAAAGAACTATTGGTAATTGTACATGTACAGCTGTTCAGTCTTGAATACTTGTTTTTATTTTTAAAAGACTCCTAACAGATTCCAGAAATGTCTTGAAAATCTTTTGTGGAATCATTTATCTGTATATTTTCATTTCATTTTACTGAACTATAAAACTAGCTAATCAAGGAATGCAATATCTACCATCTAGAGTGCTTTTATAGGTATGTTTAGCATGAACGAACACAATAATTTATTTCTTATATTCATCCAAAATAGTGTGCCGACTCATAAATTAAATAGCTTCTGGCTGAGCCAGGAGTTGGCTGGAGCATTTTTTAAGGAAAACCAATGGTGAGATGCTGCCACATGTATTCCTTACTCACAGAAGTAAATCCCACTGACATCTATAGATCCCAAAGTACTTTACTAATAAGTTAGTATCATTATCCCCATTTTATGGATGAGAAAACTGAGGCAAGAAGAAGTGAAGTAACTTGTCCAAAGTCACCTAGCAGCAGAGTGGGGAATAGAACTAAGGTCTTTTGCTCCAGTGCTCTTTCCACTAGACCATGCTGCTTCTATGAGCAGTGTATAAATATGGACTCCAGTGCAATGCAATAGGAAGAGGCGTTTGCAGTTCAGGGCCTGATCCCAAGAGGCCTCTCATCTCTGTGTTAAGGGCAATAGGTATTTTTTTGGATGAGATGTAAAGCTATAGTCCAGGCCACTTGTAATCATGCCATGTTCACAGTAAACTTTCATATCCTGGCCAAATTCCAGTGTGGGTAATAATATTCAGCCCACGTTAAATTCCCTCTGTAGTTTCTATTTACCACACCTTGAAATGGCTGAATTCTTCATTTTTTCCATCATCTTCAAATGCTCTCTGCTTGATTAGTACTACCAGTATGTTTCTCACCACACGAGACCATAATCTTCTTTCTCCTTTTTTTTTTTTTACTGTTTCATTAATCTCCGTTACAAAAACTGGTTCTTAATAGAATTTCTGCATATTACTTCTTTTCCAGAGTCTTCTATAATATCAGGAGCAATATTATCTACAGAGTCAACATAAAAATAAATGAGAGAGTGAATTTCTAGGGACCCTGAATCTTCAGATCTCTCATGCTCTTTTGTTACTGGAACAAAGAAAGGGGTGACATTGGGGTTTTTTTTGTTTTGTTAATATTGTAGTTGTTCCAATACCTGAAGCCATAATCAAAGCAACAGGTATAATACTGTATATGCAGATTACCTGCTTGTATTAACCAGATATCATTCCTAAGACATGTTTTTTCTTAAGATAAATTGATTACCACTTCAGTCATAATGGTAGTGTCTAGAGGCCCCAGTCAGTTTTGGGTCCTATTGTGCTAGGTGCTGTATATACATATATTTCTTGCTCCAAAGAGCTTATAAACACACACATTTATGCATAGGTGCTGACTCTGTGGGTGCTCCACAGAAAAAAATTAGCGGGTGCTTAGCACCCACTGGCAGCCAAGCTCTCCTCCCTCCAACACCTCCCTCCTGCCTCCGATCAACTTCTCCCCTTCCCTCCTAGTGCCTCTCACCCACCACAAATCAGCTGTTCTGTGATGTGCAGGAGGCGCTGGGAGGGAGGGAAAGGAGTGAGGATGGGGCACACTCAGAGGAGGGGGTGGAAAGAGATGGGGTCTTGGGGGGAGGATTGGAGTGGGGCTGGGGCCTGGAGTGAGCAGGGGTTGAGCACCCCCCGGGTAGAGAAGAAGTTGGTGCATTTATGTATCTTTACCAATTAGTAAATTAAACAAAATCAATATAAATCAGTTGCAAAACACTTCAACTGTGCCCACACTGGGCTTTCCACCAGCTTAACTACACTGATTTTAATGCAAATTGTATGTATAGCCAAGACTTCAGTTTGACAATGTTACTGTGAGTTTCCAATTTTGCAAATTATAAAAAACAGAAGAGAAGAAAATAATGTGTCTGTGTTCAGCGATACTTATTTCAATGACTTATCTTGGCTAAAGAAGGCAAGTGCAGTTCAAAGCAGATAAATGGAGAACAATGGAGAAAACCCCAAAACAGGAAATGTCTGCTACACACATTAGAGTTGTAGCAGATGATCCAGGTGCAGTAACATATTGACCAGGAAGGAGTTTTAGCCTTTTGTTGCAGAGAATAGACAAATCCCCAAAGCATTCAGCCTGATACGCAGCTGCAGAGCACAAGACAAACAAAAATTATTACAGCAACAACAATAAAAAAAAGCACACAATAGAAACGAAAGGATATGATATTGCTCCTAAGAATAGTACTCCTTATTAGTCTTCACCTAACAGGCTGAGTGCAGTACTATTCACCATGATTTAGAAAAGATAAAACTTCTCTTGAGGACAAATGCATCTAAAAGATATCAGGGTTCAAAGACTTAAGTAGTTGGCAGGAAGGTTATAAATCTGGGTTTAATACCACCAGGGGGAGAAAGAAAAAGAGAGAGAGAGATTTTAAACAGGCTAATTTCAGTTTTTTAATTTCTCTGTCATCATATTTCATGCAAAGTACCCCACCTACCATTACCAAAATGGTGTAGTGAAGAGCATATCTATGACTGGGTGACAGCTTCAGTTATACAAAAGTCTCACACGACAAATGAAACCTTTGGATAACTAGGGGAGCTGGCTTCACAGATTTCAGAGTGTGTGCTCAGGGCAATGGTTTAAAGCCACAATCCTGTCCTATGTGAGCCAAAAATAAAAACAAATACTGAGGCAGTTTCTGATAACTGGGAGAAAAGGTTTCTGCCTTGAATGCAAAGACCAGGCCTTTCTTCTGTGGTAACAAGAGAACTCTGATCTCAGGTAAAATGTTCTCCTCCAAAACTGGGATACAATTTTGTGCAAAACAAACAATTATAAAAGAATAATGAGTTAAGTAACAATACATGGGGAAATTACAGATGGTGAGAATTTACTAGAAGCCACTGCCAGAGTCAAAACAGAAACAAGGACAAAATGTTGTTGTTGGTTTGCTTTTTTTTCATAAATATCCAGCTAGGGAAGAAGATGCAATAAGAATCCAACCTCTTCGAAAGAAACAATGAAAGTAATTACTGCTGAGCTGAGCTGACACCTCTATGAGATAGTTTGAGTCAATTAGGGATGAATGCCTTCCACCATACAATGTGTGGCCCTGCCCTACGTGACCTGTCTCAGCAAACCAGACTCAACTTCACAATACAGTGTGAGCAGCAGTTTGAGGCTTGCTACTATTTGAATTAAAAATCAAGGCCAAGATTCTCAAAAACAGGAGCCTAAAGACAGGCTTTTAAATATGTTTGGCCTGATTTTCAAAAATGCTGAGTTCCATCAGTTTCCATCTGAAAACCAGGCCACATGTACTTCAGCCAGCACTTACAGAAGACAAGATTGTGTCTTTACATATGGCTCCAAGCAAGAAGTGGTGCATAAGCAGCACCTCTCCAGGAGTAACACCAGGAGGCAGCATGACACAGGCACAATGCCCTTTCTACTTACTGCTTGTTTCTGTAGGATAACTGCCAGTATATACCAGCATTAAATTACTGTCTCCACCCACGGTGGCTAAACTACTCTGGCCAGCTAGGAGGGGGAGCTGAAACCAAGCCTCCATACACTCCCTGCCACCCTGCTGTGGAGAAGGAGTAATGGAGGAGTAGTTTCATTTATTTCCACACGCCTGGACCTGTTGTAGATGGGGACATAGACAGTCAAACCTAGCAGTCAGAACAGGAGTCAGGAGCCAGAAACCAGAGGTCAGAGACAGAGTCGAGAGTCAAGCCAAGGGTCAGCACCAGAGTCAATGTCAGGGATTGGGCCTGGATCTGGAAAAAGGCAAGGACATGAAGGCAGGAATTATGAGCAAGGCAGGGTTTGTGGTCAAGCAAGAAGGCAGGGTCCAATGTAGGAACTAGCCAGAGATTCACCTAGTTGCTCAGACAACTTCCTGTGTCTCCTTCTGGCTTAAATAGTGAGTTTTTGAGCCAATCAGAGATGCTGAAGTCTCCTCCAATTGGCAGCTTCATTGGCAGTGCCTGTGGTGAGCTAGGGTCCAACAGCCCACACTCTCTGCTCATCTCAGTAAGCTGCCATATGGTGGGTATGATCTGAGTAGTGCCTGGGGACCTGGGTTTGAGACCTGAGATCCTTCACATCACTTCCTCACCCCTTAGGGCATCCTCTGGACATCAGTGAGCTGGTTTTCCAGACTAGTTCTTGTGGAAGGTCTTTACCAGGTTGGGAGCATAGACCTTTTCTGTGGGCTCCCAAGAGACTCCTTCGGGATTGTAACCTTCCCAATCAAAGACTGGAGTTTACCCCCATCTCATTTTGGCATCAAGTATAGCATGGACAACATATTTGTTGTTACCCTGACCATGTATTGGTAGATTGGGGAGGGGCGATGGGGGCAGTGAGGAAACACATCCTGTGTATGGGGCTTTAGAGGTGATATGTGAAACTCCAGATCAATTTTGAGGGCTCCAGGCAGGAGGAGTTCAAAGGTAACTGGACTGATTGAGCAGCAAATTAAATAGGGATCCATGAACTGGTAATCCAGTTATGGGATGGCCTATCTGTGTGCAGATATTTTGTGAAAAGCCACACAATCTAGCCTATGGAAAAAGTGGGACCTTCATGTCATCGGCAGACCGCATATTGTTTGTATTTTCTCTTGGCATCTTCTAGCTTGGTTTTCAAGTCAGTTTAGATCCAATGGGTCTGTTGCACCCAGTCGAAGGCTGTTGGGTTGGGTGAGGTTATGGGTAGTTCCAGGTAAAATCGAGAGTGGAGCCCATACTTTGAAAAAAAGGGTCTCTGTCTTGTAGAGTCATGTTTTGTCTTATTGTACGCAAATTCTGACTGGGGTAGTAGCAAGGACCAGTTATCCTGAGGATAGTTTATATAGCACCGTATGTACTTTCCCAGATTTGTTCTCTCTGCCTGACTTTTTGGTATGGAGGACTTCATACCAGAAGGAGGAGATAAATTGTACACTGTGATCAGAGACTATCTGATCCAGGAGGCAATGGAAGCATATGACTTGATCAACTCAGAGCTGGAAGGTTTCCCGCGGCATAAAGTTTTCCATTTTGGTAAGATGGTTCACCACAGTTAGGATGGTTATGAACTTAATGGACTCAGATAATTGTACTATGATATCTAGATCAATGACTGCCTAGGGGTCAGATGGAGTCTCAAGAGGTTGCAGGAGGCTGGATGGTTTGTTGTGTAATGCCTGGGAGTGGACACACAGATTACAAGAAGCAACATAGGCCTGTACTGTGGCTTCCATGCAAGGCCACCAAAAGAGAAAATAAATTAGATGTTAGGTCTTGATGCTGCCAAAATGTCCTGCCAAGGGAGAGTTGTGGCATACCTGTATAATTCTTGGAGGTTCAGGAGGAACATGTATGCATCCTTTCATATAGGTTATCCCATTTCAGATGCCATGTGGTTCCTTGTTTATGGCTTCCTGCCTGTCGGAAGGGATCCCCTGAGCTGAGGTTGATCATATTGTGGCAAGCAGGTCTTGGTGGGGACCTGTGCCCAGGACTTTATGAGGTTTAAGAATGTTGGAGTTTGTGGAGTTCAAGCCCATCATGTCAGTGTAGCATTCTCCCTTCTGGGACAGACAACCAGCTTTGATGTTTAAGGTTTCTCGAGATTACAAAGTTGTAACATGAAAAAAACAGGATCCATCAGAGTTGCCATTGGCTGAAGGCTTTGGCCTTATGCAAATATTCTCAATTCTTATGGCTGTGCATACTTGGACAGGATACAGGGCCCCTTCCAGATAGTGGTGCCATTCCTCAAAGGCAGTTTTTATCACCAGGAATTCTTAATCCAGAATCTCATAGTTTTCTTCTGCAGATGTGAGTTTCCTGGAATAAAAGGCACATGGGTGTAACAGTCTCGGGGCGGGGGGCATGTTTTTGGGAAAGAACTGCTCCAAACACCACATTAGAAGCATCAGCTTTGATGATGAAGATTTGCATGGTGTCTGGGTGAGCCAGTGTGGGAGCAGAGGTAAATGCAAATTGCAGCGCTCAAAGGTCTATTGGGCCCTGAGAGACTAGAGGAACTTGTTGAGGGTGGCAATGCACTCTGAGAACTTTGCGATAAATCATCAATAGAAATTGGGATGTTTTACAGTTCTTGGATGTCCTGTGGAACTGCCCAATCAGGAGCTGACTTCATCTTCTGAGGGTCCATCTCGATACCCTTAAGGGATAGAATGAACCTAGCAATTCTATGGTGGAATGACCAAAAAATAACTTCTTCAGCTTTGTGTAGAGACCGTGTTGGCATAGCCTTCCAAGGATGGAATGGACATGCCCAGTGTGTTGCTCAGCACTGTCTGAAAAAAATAAGTAGGTCATCAAGGTATACCACCATATATTGGTCCAGAATATCATGAAACATGTCATTGATAAAGTGTTAAAACATGGCTGGGGCATTGGTTAAACCAAAAGGCATCATGAGGCATTCTAGATGTCCATAGTGGGATCAAAAGGCAGTCTTCCATCCATCCTCAACTCTAATACGTAAGGGGTTACATGACCATCAGAGGTCCAATTTTACGTATATCCAGGTGTCTCCCATGCAGTCCAATAGTTCAGGTATTACAGGTAAGGGGTACCAGCTTCTAATGGTGACCTTATTCAGTGTTCCGTTGTCCACACACAGTTGGAGGCTACCATCTTTATTGTTAATTAAGAGAACCAGTACCCCACCAGGCGAGGTGGACTTGTGAATAAAGCCCTTTGCCAGATTCTCTTGCAGGCAGGTGTGCAGAGTGGTCAATTTGGGTTCAGACCTGGCATAAATGTGATCAAATGGAATTTTTACTGCCAGTTCAGTTCAGTTGGGCAGCCATAATCCTTATGTTGAAGGAAGATGTCTACATTTGTTTTTCAAATACATTGGCAAAGTCACTGTACTTGAGTGGAAGTTGATGCTCAGGAGCAGCTGGCAAGTCTGTCTGACCAACTACCCTGGCTTGTTATCGCCAGGGCCCTGCTGTTCACTCTCTACTTCCTGAGGTCAAGCAGTGCTGCCAGAAGTAGTCTGAGAAGACGTTGACCTTTAGTTCATCCTAGTGAATATGAGGGTTACAGAGGTTCAGCCACAAAATACCCAGGATCAGGGGGAAATGTGGAAAGTGAATGGCATTAAACTGCATCGTCTCTTGGTGCCCTTGGATGGTGACCTCCAGGGGCACAGTCTCCATCCATGGCTGGCCCAGAAGATAGGAGGGACCTATCAATTGTCACTAGTAGGTTTGGGCCTTAGGGGAATCTGCTGGGTTGGGGCTGCATCTAGGTTGAGAAAATTGTCCTCTGCACCTGAATTAACAAGGGCCTGCTATGGAGGGATTGGAAGGGAGATCTCTGGAACACATACCTCACCAGTACTTGCATACATACCTCACCAGTACTTGCAAATGTTCAACATCATTCAGAACACATTCTGGATAGGACCATGGCTTGCGACTCTGGGGAACATTTTGTCCAGCTGCTCAGGCCAGCTCGCTTTACTGGGCCTGGGCTAGCTTGTTTTCCCAGGTCTCTTTGGTCTGGATTCCTCATGGAGCAATCAGAAATAGCACGATCAGTTTGCCACAGTAGAAGCACAGGTTAAAAGGGGTAGGCTGCTCCTTTTCCTCAGAGGCACGTGGCTGACTGGCCAGATCTACCTGCATCAGCTTGGTTTATGGAGCATGGCCCAATAGGAGGGGGCATGGCTTCAATGCCACCCATCTTCATTCTTCCTGCTGTTCACATAGCTTATTGTGTATCCAGACGACAAGATTGATAAAGGCACCCAGATCCATCTGGGTCTCAACTCCAGCCAACTCATCCTGCAGGCCCCATCAGAATTTGAACAGCTGGACTGCCCTATTCCAGTCCAGGTCTGGTGTGAGACAGCAGACGTGTACTGCATGGGAGGTGGCTATGCCTGACCCCTGTTGGAGTTTCCTGAAGGTGACCTCAGCAGAGCAAACATGGTTGGGGTTACCAAAAATGGTTCATATTGCCCCCTGGAAAACATCGCAGCTAGACAGCACCAGACTGCTGGTCTCCAGTAGTAGGGAAACCCAGTCAACACCTCCTCAGTCAGCAGACTGACTACCCGACCCACCATGGCTTGGTTGGATGCGTATGTTTGAGGGCAAAGCAAGAACAAAAGGCAGCAATGGTTCATGATGCCTCGAAACTTGGAATGATCCCCCCACTTAAGTGCTCCGGGAAGGGGGCAACAAGTCCTTGCTCAGGGATTGATGCCGCTGGTTGGACCCAGAGCACATTGTTTTTGGCACAGAGATGATGGATTTGCCCCTGCAATACCTGATTCTTGACAACCAGCAGGGGCAATTTGCATTGCACATCATGGTTGTCCATCTGGATGTGGGTCACCTGCTCATGGAGCACTAGAGCTCCTTGGGGCATGGGCAACTCCATTGGTCCATACCTGGCAGGCTTCACTCAGAAGATTTGGTGTCAAACTGTCATAGACTAGGACATAGCCGGTCAGAGCTAGTGGTCAGAGCAATGGTGAAAGCAGGAGCCAGAGGTCAGAAATAGGGACAGAATTGGGAGGTAAGCCAAAGGTCAGAGGTGGAGTCAGTATCCAGGGGTGGGGCATAGAAGAAGGGATCTGGAACAAGGCAGGAAGGCAGGAATCAAAAACAAGGCAGGCTCAGTTTTCAGGCAAGAAGGCAGGGTCTAATACGGCAACCATCCAAGTCTTTGCCTAGTTGCTCAGACAACTTCCCGTGAATACTTTTGAGTTAAATAATGAGTCTGAGCCAATCAGAGAGGTTGGACGTCTCCTCTAATTGGGAGCTGCACAGGCAGTGTCTATGGTGAGCTAGCGTCCACCAGCGACACTTCCTACTAGTACCAGCAAGCTGCCAGGTGGTGGCTGCAGTCTGAGTAGTCCCTGGGACCTGCGGAACTGCATTTGAGACCCAGGATCCCTCGTCCAGCCCAGCATTTGAGTAGCCAATGGAGTGGCTTAATGGGGGTTCTCACTTCCACTTGTAGGCAAGTAGTCCAAGTCACAGTCTAGCCCTCGCTGTCCAGGAGTTCTCTGAGTACACAAAGAGACAGGGAAAAGGACAAAGCAAAGGACAATAGGAACAACCCAAGGATCTGAGGAATTTTGGCCATATTCTGATCTCCTGAATTAATAATACTGAAGATAATGGAATTCATCTGGAGTTATACCAGAGTAACTGACAGCCCAGTCCCGTGAGGTGCTGAATGCCCTCAAGTCCCACAGCTCTGACAATAAACAATACATAGAAACTAGTCCTGTATTATTTGGAAAACAGGAAATGAAAAGGGGACCTCAAGGAAGAGGATTTCCTCCAGGAAGGGAGATTCTGAAGTGACTGGAGGACAGTTTCTAAAAGGGGTATTTGAGTGAATGCCAAATACAAGAAAAAGCCATCAATTTAAAGTAACGAGGATAGGGCACTAAAGCAATCAAGGTATAATTTATACACCAAAGAGAATAGTTAAAATGACTTAAAATACCCTGGGGGAATGGAGTACAGTATTAACTGAGGGGTGCGGGGTGGTGATGTATGTATATATGTCAGAGACAGAGAAATACAAATCCCAATTCAAAAGAGGGGATGTACTTACATGTTACAAATTTCCTTGTCTCCCTTCACCCTGTGTTTTTCTGAGTTCATGATACTGCTGTCTAAATGATATACAGTTTTACCTTCCTGTCATAAAAATACTCTGGCCTGGTCATTCATGAACACAGTATCATTGACCTTGAATAGAGGTTTCTGGACCTTTACAATTGTATGTTAGTTGAACGTCTTGTGTGTAAAATATATTTTATTTTGCTGATTGGCTCTAAAATACTTATAATGCCATGAAGCACATAGTATATGAGCTTTTTTCCAAAGAAGATGCATTTGTGGTTTTCCTATACAATACTACTTGTTCTGAAATGAAAATTTTGTGAGTAATATCATTTTAGAAGCCAGCCCTTCCCTCTTCACTCAGGCCATGATTCAGAAAGGTACCTGTAGTGTATGGAACTGAATAATATCCCTTTAAATAATTTATGAGCCCTCTAGGGGCACTCACCGTGTTCTATGTTTTAGAACGGTGTTTTTCAACCTGTGGTCCATGAGCCTCTGTGGTCTGCAGACTATGTCAAGAGATTGATGAAAGGTGACTAT
Organism: Mauremys mutica; assembly: GCF_020497125.1. Lineage (NCBI taxonomy): Eukaryota > Metazoa > Chordata > Testudines > Geoemydidae > Mauremys > Mauremys mutica. The sequence continues at coordinate 270,976,658 of NC_059073.1, forward strand.
GAAAATAGTTTCAGATCCCAGAAAAGGCATTCTGTTTTTCTGATCAGTCAAAAGTATGTGAATACCCCCACCTACAAGTCAAAACCTGGAAGTGTTGTTGTTACCATAGAAGCCCACTGTGATGGGTTTTCTCCGGGATACAACCTGGAACTGGAGTACGGTTGAGCCCTCTGAACTGTCCAGCTTGGGCTGTCTCTCACAATGCCCTGCTAGTGACAAGCAGCAAACCCCTGCAGGCACCCAGCTAGATTGCATGCATGCTCCCAGAGCCACTCATGAACTAACAATAGAGAGAGGATCCTGCCAAAATATCCCCAGCTCCCCAGCCTAGGACCCCGGAGCTGCCCTGGTCAAAAACCTGACCAGTATATGAGTTATTACCCAGTCCGCCACTTGTACAAAGGAAAGTGACCGTGCACCAACTCTTATTCCTGAGCTGAAAATTTCCCCAAAGCACTTCACTCAAACCACACTGTTTTAGGTAAAAAAATATAAAATAGATTTAGTAACTACAGAAAGATATATTTTAAGTGATTATAAGTGATAGCCAACAGATCAAAGTAGATTACCTAGCAAATAAACAAAAATGCAATCTAAGCCTAATATAATAGACAGGATTTGAATTAAGCAGTGTCTCACCCTGGTAGGTAGTATTAACAGTCCACCAAGGTTTCACAAAGGGGCAGGCTTCCTTCCTCCAGGTCAGTCCTTGTTCCTCAGGTGTTTCTAGGTGTTCTCTTGTGTGGGGAGTGAGGCCCATTTGTGATGTCACTTCCCCCTTTGCATGCTTTGATGAGTCATGGCAACCTTATCCATGTGCTGACTGAAGCATCCCCAGGTGAGGATAAGCCTTTTCATGGCCCATTGTCTTTATTGACAGACCATTCATCTTGAATAGGCCATTCATACTGTGCTGGCTAGACTATACATAAAGCTTTGTGAGTGTTACCCAGAGCAAGCACATTTGAAATACAGATGCATAGTGAATATTCATAATTCCAGATACAAAAATGAAACATTCATACAAATAGGATGATCATATTTGGCAATTCATCATATTTCCATTGACATGTTACACGACACATTTTGTACAAGGTGCATCATAATTATGTCATAATCATATCAGAATTATACCACTATGGTGAATATGGGGTGCAGAGTGTCACACCCACCATTTTTTGCCCTTTCTCACGCTGCGTAAAATGCCATGCCGAGCACATGCAACATTTATAGTTTAATTTTATTCAGTTTTCAGTCTAAGACTTATATGGGGGGAGTCTGCAGACCACGTGTTGAATTTTCAATGGGGTCCTCACCTCCATTTGAAATTTTTTAGAGATTCACAAATGAAAAGGGTTGAAAACCACTATTTTAGAAGCTGCCAGAAACAAGTCAGAGCAGCAGTGTGTATGCAAGTAGGCCTTGTGTGTATTTAATACACAGTTATTTGGGACCCAGCTGTGTCTATATGGTTTCTTCATATTGTTATTGTTGTGTAAAGTGCAATAGCCATAACAGTACTTAAGCACACAGATATTTTAAGCTCACGCGTAGTCCCAATTAAGTTAATGGAGTTTCCTCAAGTGTTTAAAGTTATAGACGTGTTTAAGTACCCCAAACATCTTAAAGGAAAGAAAGTTTAAGATATTTAACAGACTACATAAATACTATATTTAGAAAAAAATTACTCCAAGGGAAAAAAATTACACAGACAGAATACATTCTTACATATTTTAAATGCAGGGTTTAATTTTTCGTAATTATTGCATGAGCCCTGGGAAGATACAACAATTGCTAAAAATAAACCTACAGCAAAATATGTAGGAATAAATTTGACTTTCAACATCAGCTTCATTTCCATAAAGACAGCACCATTGAAGAAATAAACCTAAAATTGGGTGATTTATCTATGGATTCTTTACGCTTCATTTGCACACTACTCTGTTTGCTCCTGTTAGTCATAGGTATAAACTGCCATTCTCCAACTTAGGTGCCTGAAGTAAGGCACTTAAATTCATATTTAGGCACCTAAATAAAAGTGAACTGCTGAGCACCTCAACTTTCAGTTAAGTCAGTGGAAGCAAAATATTTTTATTAGGTGCTCGGGATAGATTTAGGTGCGTTACTTAGGCACCTAAACTGAAGATTTTGGCCATAGATATTTTTTTACCACATTTTGTGACATATACGGTAATTGGAAGACATGAAATAACCCCATAGGGATAAGACTGTATAATGTTTCAGTGCCTTGAGGAATATCTAGTTATTAGACAGGGTTTCAAATCATAAACACCTTGAAATTATGGGAGACTTTGGCTCCAGAACTGCACTTGTTAGCTAGCCTTACACCTAAAATGGGGGGTCGGGGAGAGGTGGATCTAAATGTGGCTGAACTTTGGAGACATCCTGATCCAGATCTCAGCATTGTATCTTGGCCCCATCTCTCCTAATTACTGTGAGATAAAAATAGTGTCTTTTTTGGGTGGGGAGGAGGGCATTGGGTAGATAACAAACTTTAATTCAAAAAGCAAACTGCAACCACAGTAGAACTTCAAAATGTTTCCAGGCATTACATTTTCAACAAAGTTATCACAAGCAGTGTCTCTTTCTTTTTGTGTCTAATCTTCATTGATTAGCTATGAACAAGAAACAATATATTCCCAAATGTCTACATTTGACTAGAAATAGCAATTACTTAATGTCCAGCACTATGCATCTCACACTTGTTTGGCATTCCTTCAATACTCATTGACTGCTGTTTATCTGCACCACAAATTAAAATGTATCCTTAGGTACAGAGGAACATAGAATTTGGCTCACTGGGAGAAATCCTGGCCCAGTTGTAGCAATGGCAAAGTTCTCATTGACTTCACACATTGTCTCAGACCATTGGTCCTCCAAGCCAAATATTCAGCCTCCAGCAGTGGCAAATGACTGATGCTTCGGAGGGTAGGAGGAGGACTATCCTTTTTTCTAGCTATTTGTGCAGTGGAATCATATCCTTCCTGACTCTGGTACCTTACTAAGGATCCCTTGAAATTTACAGGCTATAACAAGATAATATTTATAATATTTGTCTAAAGAACTGGGGAGGCAGAGATGCCTAGTAGATAGAATGCTGGACATTGAGAGACCTGGACTCTATTACTGGCTCAGCCATTGACTTGCTTAGTGACCTTGGGCAAATCACTTTCCTTTTCTGTATTTCAGTTTTCCCATCCGCAATATGGGTACAATGATACTGACCTCTTTGTAAAGCACTTTGAGACCTACAAAGGGAAAGTGCTGTAGAAGAACTAAATTAAAAAATATTATTGGGCCACACTGATTTTCAGCCACATGTAGCCCTGGAAAATTGGATATTAACCTTTTAATATGACACTGAAATCTTTATTGATGTTATGGGCTAGGTCCTACCCTATGCAGCTGTGTGGCTGGGTGTGGGGAGGAAAGAACACATTTGTAGACTCTTCTCCTTCCATTCCCCAATGCAAATGACACTGAAGAATCATTCCATAGCACAAATGGGAGTGCTAGGGAGGGGCCAGCTACTAGGCAGTGCACAATGGCTCTCATCCAACAATGAAAATGTTTTTTTCCTTCCGAGATGACATGCTGGAAGTGTAAACTTGCTGTTTCAGCCACTGCTGTGACTAAAATATGTTCCTCCTGAGCCCATTCAATCATTTCAGCTTGAGGCAACTAATGTGTTACTCTTTTTCCTAGTGCCCCATATTGTCAGTGTTGTTCACCTCAGGAGAGCTAAGAGTAAACATTTACTTTCACCTGGAACCAGTAATTGGATTCTGTTGTTTGAGTGGTTGAAAAGAGGGGACCTGTGGCAACAACTCTTCCAGGAAATGTAGTGCAAAATTGGATTCATTTAACTATGGCTCATTTTATGAAGCTACATCATCATCATCATCATCATTATGCATTATTTGTATTGTGGTAGCACCTAAAGGCACTAACCAGCCTCACTGTGCTAGGTGCTGTATAACAAAGAGATAGACATTATCCCCACATGCTTACAAGTTCAGTAGATTTCTGTTTGCACAGTCTTAGTAAAATTGCTATCTTCCCACACAAACCATGCAGAATTAGGGTTAGATTGAACTCCTGGCTAATACAGCTGCACAGGGGCACTCCCTCTCCCTTGAGTGGTTCACATTTGCCCTTGCAAATTGCAGCGCTGGCACTTGGAGGGCAGCAGGGGTTGCATCCCAGATGGTTCCCCCATAAGCAAATAGGCAAGGAGTGGATAAGATGGGTGAGGGATTAGGAAGAGTTATGGCTCTGGACTCCAAGTACCAGCCACCAGGGTTGTCTGGCCATGTAGAGACATTATGTGACACCACAGAGAGGTATCACAAATCAACCTCCACTTCCCTGTACAACTGGGAAGCTTCCAGGAGAATGTGCCTCTCTGGCTACATCTACACTGCACCCCCCAGGTGGCGGTGGCAGGTAGGGCATGTGTAGCTACAGGCTGCACTGAAAAACAGGTTGCGTCCACACTGTGGTGTGTAGCTACATGTGGCAGTGAAAGCCCCTGTCACAGGGGAGGCAGTGAGGAAAGGCTCCAACATCTCTGTTACCTTTCCCCTGCCAGAACCTTTTCCTCTGCAGAGTTTTTCATTGTGGTGGGGAAAGGCTCTGGCAGCGGCTAGGAAAGGCTCCAACAGCAGGGAGGCAGTGCGACAATAAAAATAGCAGTGTAGTCGGCAGAGGCCCTGCTTGGGGTGTGTAGGTACATACTCACAGGGTTCAGAAGTGTCTTTACTCTGTTCACCTAAGCAGTACCTCACCATCTACACTGCTATTTATACCTGTGCTGGGAGCGGGATGTGGACTGTATGTACTCTACATGCTGCCGTAAGGAATGTGCCATGTAGACGTACCCTTTGCGGCACTATGCCTCCTGGTGCTCCACTTCAGCCATTGTGCCAACACCCATCCCTGAATATGGGCTGCATGCTAGATGTCTTACCTAGCCCTTTGCCACTAGAGCTCATTTTCAGTGAAGGAATTTTAGAAGTTAGCATTCCACTCTTCCTTAAAAAACACACAAAAGCCCTGGTAAAGTTCAATCACTTGGAATTCATGGCCCCTGAACACAAAAGAATCACGCCAGCTAGATCCAAATTCATTTTCCCCCCACTATTGCTCCAATGTAATTTTTTCATCGCTTTGGGTCAGATTCTGCTATGCTCACTCTGAGTAATATCTTACCCTTACTTCTAAATGGGATGACTTACATTTTAGAATACTAAGCAACGTAAGGTTGGTAGCATGGGGCTGTTAGCACAGAGATCCTTCCTCTGTGAGGACAGGCCGCATACTCAGGATGGGAGCTGGGCATTTAAAAATATTTTCCATTCAGAAAGGGAACAAAAACAAACAAAAAAATGAAACTTCCTGTGAAACAAAATTTGTTAAAAAATTAGGTTTTGGTCAATCAAAACATTTCTTTTAACACGAATCAAAATATTTTGTTCCAATTTCAATCCTTTACAAGTTTTTTTTTTAAATTATATAAAAATAATGAATTTCATTTCAAAAAGAAAATGTGAAATGTTCCATTCCAAAAATGTTGAAACAGAGCATTTCAACATTATCAAAACACTTCATTGTTTCTTTCTAAAAGAAATTTCATCAAAATTGATACTTTTCAAAAATGTTTCAATTTTGACAAAAAGGGCATTTTTTTGTAGAATAAACATTTCAGTAAAAAAATTTCCAATTAACTCTAGTCACTAGATTTACTGTGCAAAATAAAGTGAGCAAAATAAATCTGCAAAATAAATCTGCATTATCTTTTTAGGCTGAAAAATATTTGTTGTAATTCTCTATGACTTGCTCTCCAAGTAAGGTGCTGCTAACTACGAGTAAGGTGTCAGAATCTGACCGCTGGCAAAGCTCAGCATAAAACCTGAATCTATGCAAAAGTCACAAGCATGTGAAAATGGGGTTGTAGTCGATCTCCGAATATCAGCACTTTGTGTTTATTACAGCTGTTCAGTGCTGGGGTACAGCAAACCACTCAGGTACTAGTAGTGCACCAGATATACCACAACTCAGAGAAAAGCATTGAAGGTGCTTCAACTACTTGGCCCTACAGGTGCTAGCCTTGGTGGGTCCCAATAACCACTCAGGCATATGCCTAAATTAAGCGGTAGTTTATTACAACTAGAGAAACTCGTAAAACCATAACGGTTTCTATTTGAGCACCTGGCATGGGGAAGGGCAGTGCAATTGAGGGTTACGGCTTCTCAAGCCTAACACCTGGGTGCCCTCTCCAGTCTAGTCCTCCATTAAAGGCAAATAGGAGCTTGCAGGTTTTGAGACCAGGATCAGCGGTGTGTCTCATTGGAGCCCCTACCCAATCTCTGCTTCTTTTCCATGAATCCTGTAGAGACCTGAACCCAGCTGCAATGTATGCCAGTTAAACTCTGTCCCACACACAGTCCTGTGGCTCCTGTTGCAACCTTCTGTGCAACATACTTCCATGGCAGTTTCCCCTGCAAGCAGCTTCCCTGCTGCTCCTGGCTTGTCATGAGTCCATCACCTCTTCCCAGAGTCAAGTCACTTCCTGGGTCAGGGTCTTTCTATAGGGTTTCTGCTCCCTTCCTCTTCTGGCCAGGCCGGAGGAAGGGGATGTGCCTGCATGTCCACCTCCAGTGGGGAGAAGGGAGTGATGACCCATGCCTGTCAATAGTGGGTTGGCAAAGTGAGGGCAGTCCAGCTTCAGCAGTGTTACTGAGTATGCTCAGTCCAGGTGAGCAGGCGAAGCAACAAATCAGGGGAGAGGGGTGACCCAGCATGCCCTCACTCATGCGTCACCTCTAGGAGTGGGGATTGATGAGAATGGTAGTTCCCTGCCTAGCAGATTCATCACAGTCACTGAGAGGTACAAGGACTCACTCAAGGTCACACATAAAATCAGTACAGAGCTGGGAAAAGAACACAGTTCTCTTTAGTCCCAGTCCAGTGCACTATCCATGGGAATATACTGCTTCTTTGTTGTGTACAAGAAATACACTCTCCTAATAATATAGACACATGACTAAGTGTGCTCTATGGCATTTAATTCTACTGTGTATACTGAACTGTTTAATCACCCTGTAAATTAATAGTTTATTTAATAGATTAGTCAGGTAATTAAGTAGTTGGAATGTATCAAAATTAATATGTCTAAAAGTCGACCTACTTTTTGTATAAAAATCTGAGAAGATTAATTATATTCCCACTAGCTAACTCCTAGTGTTGTTATTAATATATTACAATAACATCAGAAATAAATGATAGTTCAGTTTAAGACAGAAAGTTGGGGACCTCCAATCAGGAGAGGATTTGCTATCCCAGCAAAGCAGCACTGATTTGGCCCAATATGACTGAGAGTTTCTTAAGGCATTCTTTAAATTACATAGACTCTTTCCATATGTCTGTCTTAAGCATTGATAAAAAAACACATGATGCCCATGATATGCCACATGGCTCCATCAGAAGGATGACTGCAGTTCATCATGGGAGGTGTAGGAAGTCCAAGGAGCCAGGCCCATAGGGGAGAATGGGGGAATGAAGCACTTTACTAGAACTCCTGTTATGTACCATGGCAGATGGAGTTTAGGATTGAATTTACTTGAAACAGGGCATTCTGATTACTATATGTATAATTTGTCTACTGTCAACAAATGTCTATGAAATCCACTGGCAAAGTGCATGTCTCCTTCCCCTCTAGTGCTGATCCACATCCAGGATAACAATGGCGCTGGTCAGAACATTTCTGACTGCACATTTTTCTGATGAAAATAGCAATTTGGCAAAATCAAAACCTTCCATGGATTATACTGTATCATAATGCTTGCATACAAAGGGGCCACGTGAAGGTTGCATGGGCAACTTTAATCCTGGCATCTTCCAACTTTTGAGTGTTTGACTTTGTAACCTTAATAAGGTTCTTTTAATGTAGTATTTTGTATCCAGCATAGTAAATATAGGATATATTGAGGATATTGTTTGAAATTCACCTGGTGCTCAGGTTTGTACAAAGACCTTCCATGCTACAGTGAAGTGGGGCCCTGGAGGCTACACAAGGAGTCACCTGCTTCCCTGTGTGCTGTAGAGGGCAGTGATGCAATGGGCCAAGAAATCCGTAATTAGGTGGTTACACAGTAGAGGTGCTGGGAACACTATTCCAGCCCATGAGCTGCTGTAGTACCTGCTGGTGGCTGCACTGCAGCTAGTGACTGCACTGCTGCCTGCATCTCGGTTTGGGGTGGAGATTGTTCCCTGGACCCCGTGCTCATCACCTGCATCGAACCCCTGGCTTTGTGTGTGTGAAATGAATTCCATCATGAAGAACCCAACACTCCAATGAAACACAGCCAGATTGTTGCCTTCAGAGCTGTGATTGGGGAGCAGAGGGACTCTTTAGTGCTGTTTGGTTCAGTCACCATGCCAGTCACCATGCCAGTCAACTCCCAGGTCTGGGGAGCAAACCACAGGAGATGGCCCTCAACCAACATAAGGAAACTCTATTAACCCCTTCTCCAGCCCATGGCAGTCATGATAGGGAATAATCACCAGGGTCTGTCCTGCCCCACTTCACCTGATGGTATCAGGGTTATTTAGACATAAGGAAATGAAGCTTTAGACATCCACTGGGAAGCTCTCTCAGTGACACTTCTCATCCCTGCAACCTTTTCTCTCCTAAATCTCAACATCCTTCCCTTGTCACTTAGACCTGATGTCACCTACTATCCTCCTACGCCTCATGATCCCTCCTCTTACTCCCCTGAGTGAGCCCACATGAACATTCTGCTTTCTCATCAGTATGGTCCATCATGCTCATGGGGAGGGATAGCTCAATGGTTTGAACATTGGCCTGCTAAACCCAGGGTTGTGAGTTCAATCCTTGAGGAGGCCACTTAAGGAATCTGGGGCAAAAATTGGTCCTGCTAGTGAAGGCAGGGGGCTGGACTAGATGACCTTTCAAGGTCCCTTCCAGTTCTAGGAGATTGGTATATCTCCAATTATTACCTTTTTCTCCTCCATGCGATTATTTGTGGTTCTGCCTCCTCCTCTGCACAATCCCTCATTGTCCCTCTTCTTCCTCTTCCATGTGATCCCTCATGGTCCCACTTATGAGTTCCTCTCCATGCAACCCCTCATAGCTCCTCCTCATCCTCCTACACCCAGTGCATCATGGTACCTCCTCCTTCACGTGATCTCTCATGGTCCATCATCTTCCTTCGCTGAACAATCCCTTGTGGTCCCCCATGTGCAGCCCTTTGTGGCACCTACCTTTATTCATCTCTCTTGTTGCATCTATCTCCATTGTCCCTCTTTTCTAACACACTATATCTGGTCCTGCAGATACCAATGATACTAACTTGCCTCTGCTTCTCTCTGAGCTCAGAATATTAGGGGGCTACCAGGCAGCAGCTAGGCACGAGCAGCTGACATTACAGCTTTGTTGCATCATCACTGCAGTGAAGTTCTGCATATCGCAGACACGAAAAGGTCTCAGCTGGTTTTGAACACATACTGTTTTTTCAGCTGTAGCCCTGCCTCATTCAGAACACAGGACTGACAGTGTTCGGGAAAGTTTCAGAGTCAGGAACAAAACCAAACTCTCAGAATACACCACTTCACTCTTCTGAGTCTCTTGCACTGCAATTTGTAGGTGGAAAAAGAAACCTGGTGAACAAAGTACAATGAAATTTCCCCCTACCCATTATATCACCCCCCCGCTGTAGAATGAAGAGCAATCAGCCACCTGTGGGACATTTACTTGCCTTCCTAATATTGTCTTTTCCAAGAGAATTCCAAAAATCTTCTCTGAAATTCCTGGTATGCTATGAGATCAAATCTCATCTGGTTCTCTTTAGGTGCTCATGCATTTCTGAGATTTCAAGGGCTGCACATCATGCAGAATATGCACTTTGCAAGCTCCGAAGAACATCTGCAGAAAATTGAGCAAGATATGCTTGAGTACAAAAAAACACCTGAATTGCAACCCTAAATATGGTATTATAATTAGAGCTGTGTGAATAATTGTTTTTGGTGTTTTTTGCTCCCTGCCAGTTCCAAAATATGGAGGGGAAGGAAGGGGGGAATTGACTGAGGTCAAATTGAAACCAATTTTTTTCAGAATTTTTGGCAAATGGAAAAGTAGTAAAAATATCATTTAGACATTTCTGCATTTTTTCCTCTTTTCTTCTGTTTCAGTTGAAACAATTTGCTGAAATTGACACATTTATGGAATGTTTCAGTTGACCTGAATCTACTTATTTCAGCATTTTTTGTCTATATCTATCCAAGTAGGTTTGTGGGTTTTTTACTCTTCGGGGTACCTATCTCCTCTCATCTATCCATCCATTCCTCTTTTCCCCTCTTTCCCCCATTTATTTCAATTAACTAACCTTCTCCTTCCTTTCTTAAATCAACAAACAAACAAAACCCAATCAAGAAGCGGATTATATGTTTGGAGATAGGTGTTGCTGCTGTAGATTATCACAACTCCATTGAATTTGTTAATTTACACCAGCTAAGGACCTGACTCGTAAATTTTAAATAACTTACTATCCCTAGATTTCATTGCATTGCTTTAGAAAGCTGGCAAATAATAACGCACAAATATAATCTCCCCATCATGTTCTCCTCAGAATAAAAAATCCCTAAAACAGCCACAAACAGGAAGCAGTTTGTGTTCTAATCTTGTTCTTTCCCTACCATTACATAATTACGCTACCCTCAGCAATGAAAACCCCTGCGAGAATTCACCTAGGTTTCCAACTGTTATGTACTTGCTTTCCCCAGTGTGAAAAAAAGCTTGAAGTGCCAGCTGTTTAGAAGAAATAATCATTACAGTGCTTCCTGCTAGCATTTCAAATTAGAGAAAGATAGAGAGCAGCAGAAGTCACCCAGTTCCACATTGCTTTTTTATTCATTTCCTTCTTATTCTTCCTTAGTCAGTGAATAGGTATTTAAGCTTCTAGACCCACTGGACTATCTACTGTGTGGGTGCTCAGATGCATTAGAAAAGGCAGCAGCCCGAGGAGATAAAAAATACTCTGCATTAGGTAAAATCATCACATTTTGCTAAGGGCTATCGTTCCAATAAGCAAATTCCTAGAAGCTATATCAATTGTGTCATTTCAGGTCAGTTATTTTATAGCACCACCCTATTATAGATATGCAAATCCTTTTAGGATTAAATCTAATCTGCACCTTCTAAGTATGTAGGCTGATGTGTGTGACAAAGAGGTGTTGAGAGATGTCTTTTTGCACAAGTTTACAGAATACAAAAGCAATAACTGTAATTTGTGTTGCCATTGTTCACAGCTTGCTCGCTGTTTACAGTTAATTGCGTAGAAACAGACCATCATCATTCACTGCAGATGCCTGTGTAAATTTTATTCATATGCAGCAATGTCACTTCCTATTTCTTATGCTGCTTGTCTGTCATGGCTAGTGTAACAACTACTTGTGGGTGGGCATCTCTAGGAATTGCTGGTCTGCTATTCAATCAGCAGTCACAACTGTCTGTAATTTACCATCTCTGAAATAGTGGGTTTGTGGTTTGGGTTTGCAATGGGTTGAAACCAACCAAATTAACAAACCCAATTCAATTGTTTTCTGATATCTTTCCGAGACCTCCTTAAAGCTTATTGGGATGACACATTTGAAACAATTTACACCCATTTTTTTGCTTCATTTCATTTTGTAAAATGTTGGCACTTGAAATGAAAATAGTGTTAAACTATGGCACCAAAGCACAAAGCTTTGATCCCACACAGCTTAGGAAAAAAGACAAAAGAGGCACACTTAATCCACTATTTGTTCAGTATCAATGAGCTGGTTTTAGGCGATGTACATTCCCAGCGACTGAGCAAAGAAGAGACAAAATTCATATCGTTAAAATTATGGCCACGGGCAGGTTCCTATTACAACAAATGTTGAAAAGCTGTAAACAGTGAAGTTGTGTCACTATACACAGGGATTCACTGCAACTGGGATTTGCAGTGAGCACACTGTTATGCACTGAAACAATTTGAGATTTTCATTCTCCTTCCATATAGGCTGAATCATAATAACGCACTGTTGTTTACAAAATTTCCTGTGAAATATTTATTTTAAACCACCAGACCCAGGTGTGATAACATTGATGTCTAGCACTTCCATAAAACATTTCATCCTAAAGTTCCTTATGAACATTAATTATTCACAACTCCCCTCTAGGATCTGTATCATTATCCCAGTTTTACAGACAGAGCAACGGAGGCTGAAATTAAGTGATTCATCCAACTCCCATCAAAGCTAATGGAAAGGCTCTCATCGTCTTCAGTGGGGCTTGGATCAGTCCTTAAGTGATTTGTCTAATGTCACAAGTCAGGATTAGAGCAAGTTACTTGTATCTGATGCAACTCTGTTACACCAGTTTTGTGTCTGCATAACTTCAGTGCTATGCTGGTATAATTTCATTTATTTTGGTGGAACACCACGGGTGCAGCAGAGTGGAGAATTAGGCTGCATGCTGCAGGCTTTGTTAATATATATTGGAACGTTCTGCAGGTAGTTCTGCAGCATTTCATTGCATCCCTCTCAAATTGTCTTTTTAGTAGTGACAGGACACCAAGTTATGCAGCATGCCTCAGTGGACAACTCCAGTGTGACAAGCCTTTCACTTCACTGAGAATATCACAGGTCAAAATGCTGTAGTTCCTAGCACATCTTTACAAACAATTCCCGCTCCGTTGTGTTCTTAGTCATGACAGTTACCTAAAATGAAGACTATTTCCAAGTTATTGTAATAACTGGCAAGGAATTATAATTGGAGGCTAATTTAAGAACGTTAGCAATATTACAGTGTATGTCTGTCACATGAAAAAAAAACCTACCTCTGTGGATGACTGTAATCTGTTCACTGTTTCATGGGTCCACGGTCCTCCAGAGAGTGCCACAAAACCCCACATGGTGGCTCTGAATGCTGGATTTTACATTTAGATTTTCTGGCTTAGCTAAAAGATGTGTAAAATAACAAGGCAGAACATTCCCTGGGGACTAAATCATCTGAGGATGGTCCGAGGTGACCTAGTGCTCATGAAATTTGGAACAGGGATGCCTGTGCCTTTCTAAGGGAATGGATGACTAAACCCTCACTCTTTTGGGGGATACTGTGCCACTTTTTATGGCTATTAAAGCACAAGCATGTGGGACAAGTCTAGTTGTCCCAACACATCTGTGGAAGCTCTGGGGTATCCCAGATCAATTACCATTTCGAATGGAGGTTGTGCCCTGCCCTGACAATGCTGAGGTTGCCCCATCCATTTGGGCTGAACAAATGTAGATCAGAATCAAGCCCTATGAGTCTCAGCGAAACCAAATGAAGCATAGAAATGCTGAATTAAAGTTGCCGCCCAGTACTTTTCTAATCTCTCTGACACATCTTTCTAAAGTATTTCTCATGTACACACCTTTGTAGTGTCCAGGCACCATTTGTGGTTCCTGGATATTGCAAAACTTGCAAACAAAGTGGGGCCACTAGGTTTCAGCCAGCCTTTTCTTTTGGATGTGCATAGTCATGCCATGGTGATTCATGGCTTTGTCATCTGAAGACCATATCATTGCAGTATGCTCTGGATGAGGCTACACCTTCAGACAACTCACAAAATCTAGCTGGTGAAGAATGTCAACAGTGTTTCTCACAAGATGAAAAATACATATCTGGCTGTCTCCCAGTTATGATTTAAGGTGACATTTTAAACTAAGCAATAAAACCAAACAACTTTCTCCAAAAAACCAAAAAGATACCCCCACCATCATTTTACCCCAGGGCAGAAGAATAGAGGAGGGAGCACTTGTGAGTGATAGATGCTAGCCAAGTTTGTTCAGATACCACAGTGATGGGCTCGGTATAGAATAAAAGGTTTGGATCTTGGACACCTGAGAGCTCCTTTCTTTCCTTGTAGAATTGTTGGTGCTCAGCAGTCCTAAACATCAAGCCCTGGGCCTCTGAAGTCAGGCACTCAAAAGCTCAAACAAGAAAGATTAGAGGTCGCTTTTGAAAATTTGGGGCTCAACCTCTTTGGTCCTCAGTTGACCAATCTATAAAATAGGTGTAATATGATTTTTGTGCCTCGGAGGGGTGTTGTGAGGCTTAATTTGTGGTTTGTAAAGAGAGATTATCAAAAGAGAGGTGCTATGGAAGAGCAACATAGATGCAAATCATGGGCCGATCCTGAACTCCTTTCAGAGGGTCCAACTCAACTCTCATTGAAGTCAATGGGATGATTTCTGTGGGAGCAGGATCAGGCCCTAAGTTCTTAAAAAACTCCCATCGATTTCAGTGGGCATCTTGCCTAGATAAGAACTATGAACTGCACAATTTGGCCTGCTGGAAGTGATGTTGAAATTTGCTCAACATTTCTCTACGATTTAATAGCAGAAAAGCAAAAGCTAATTTGCCAGTTTTTCCTTTACTTTGGGTAGAATGTGTCCCAGGTCACAGATGGTTAGTATCATATACTCAAATAAATATATGAAAATACCTTTGATCTATCTTAGGTACTTATATGGCTCCCATTACCATCATATCGGAGCACCTCCCAATCTTTTTTGATGTGTTTATCGTGACAACACCCCTGTAAGGTAGGAAACTGCTGTTCTCCCCATTTAATAGATGGGGAACTGAGGCTCAGAGAGGCTAAATAACTTGACCAAACAAGAAGATTGAGGCAGGACAGGAAATCCTAAGCCTCAGGCTAGTGCCCAGAACACTGGAATATCCTTATTCCCTTGGTATAAGTAATAAATGAGACAGAAAATGTTTACAGCTAGCTATATATATTTTTCTTTTAAAATGCTTTACAATGTATGAATGACCTTGGATTTCAATAGCCCAGCACAGCAGTGCTAATGGCAAGGTGCAGCAGCATATTTCTATGTATTTTTCCATTTACCAGTACCATTTTTTCCCTTGCAACAGGCTAAATTTACATCTCTTATCATGTCTTGCAAAGAAAAACTTAAAAGAATTAAATTGTGAAAACTAAATTATTTATACGATTTCATTTGTTATATGGTTTTGGTACAGTTGAGTCTTGCTTCTTTCTAATAGCATAAGACTATTAGGAACTGTAATACTCTTCAGGGGATGTAAGATTTATCAACCCTTGCAGAATGGGATGGAAGCCAAGGCAGGAGATTAAGGGATACTCGTTAAATTAATCAACCTTTTCTCTCTATATTGGCCAGGAGAATGCAGTGGGTTGTTATTCATATATTTTACACAGTAATAGTTTGCAATTTGACCACAACCATATGTTGAATTTAATATTAAATGTTAGGTCTTTCCAAAAACAGCCCCATTAAAATGTCGATAGCCTTTTTTCCCCTAGACAAATGGCCCTATTCATTTAAAAAATAAATAAATAACAAGAGGTGTTGACATGCAACAAAGTGAAAAAGTGTTTCTATTCACCAGCTTCCACTGAGAAATAATTCAATTTAATCCTGGTTCAGAAGGCAGCCATGTTTGTTTACAAACCTGAGTCCAAAGCAGAGATTGATGGAGAAGGTGTAGATGAGCCACAAATACATCGCCTTAAAAAAAAAACAGGGTCGGGCATACATTCTTCCTGTCAAACAGTGTACAGGTCCCAGTCTCAAACTTTGAAGTGTGATCTTTTTACTTATGAGCAAGGCTGATGTTTAAGTTTGCTGGAATGAACACAGACCATTATTTCTGTGCTAGTACAAAATGAAAGCATCGTTATGTGAGCAATTTTTAGAATGTATTAAGTCCATAAAAGTTACAGTTTCAACACACTGAAATTGGTTAAAGAATTATAACATCAAAACCTAGGAAGCTATCAAATTAGTCCATCCCTTATTCCTGAGCAGGAGACACCAGTAAATAGTGTCTTTGGACCAAATATTATGCCCCACCAGCAATGAATGAAACAAACAAATAGATCACATGCAGCAGGATGGATAGTTAAGCAGTCAGTAAATGTGTATTATTAGTCATGTGGTAGCATCTGATCTGTGGCTCCCACTGTAAATATATTTGGAATATGTCCTAGAGTGTAGGAGAATCATTAGGTGGGGTTCACTTTCTCATGTCCCCCAGGATAAAAGAGGGCATCCTTGTGCCCCAGCTATCCCTGCATGCCAGACTGGCTCTTTGGGTCTATGAGCAGTCAGGCATTAATCAGACTAGCCTTCAGGCCAAGAATCATATCGTTAGCAGATAGAGTCATGCACCCACACCCGCATATGTACTTTGAGCCAATGACTGTGGGTAAATGACAATGTTGGATGGCAGAAAGTTACAGGCCAGTAAATCCAATGCACTTTGTATATTCTATAAATGAAGGGACCTTGGGTACTGAATAAGAGCCTAACACAGCAGGGAAACAGTGTTTCCTATCCTCTTCGTCAGAGCTCACAGCGGCAATTAATAGATTATAAGGCCAGAAGGAATCACCGTGATCCTTTAGTCTGATTTCCTGTATAACACATGCCACAGAACTTCCCTGAAATAAATCCTGTTTGAACCAGAGCATATCTTTTAGAAAAATATCCAATCTTGATTTTAAAATATCCAGTGATGGAAAATACACCACAACCCTTGGTAAATTATTCCAATGGTCAGTTACCCTCACTGTTAAAAAATTGCAGTTTATTTCTAATCTGAATTTGTCTACCATTAACTTCCAACCACTGGACCTTGTTATACCTTTGTCTGCTAGATTGAAGATCTAGCTAGTATAAAATTAAACAAGCCCCACAAGGATCAGACCACATCTTTCACAGCAAGGATCAGATGATCGCTATTTTATTGTAAATATGACAACAGAAAATTTAATTTAATTTTCAACCAAAAAATGTTGTGGTAGCCTATTTTGTGTGTGTGTGTGTACTGTTCTGTGCTATGAAATAACTGTCATGTTTTATTCCAGAAGTAGGGTACCGGTGAAATAATTCTGATGTACAAAAGTAAGCCCATTTCTGAAACCAATGAGAGCTACACCTGTGGAACTGAGGGCAGAATGGGTCCCTACCTAGATCAGTATCAGTGTGTATGATGTCTACATGCAAGGTATTGACAGTGGCAGTACATTAAATTATATTTTAAAGTCTCCATAACAGCAGAACTTCCACTGACAACATAAGAGCTCCTTCAGAAAAAGGAAAAAAAAATAGAAAAAATCTTCTACTGAAAAGATAAGAGTGTCTGCAATAGAAAAATAAATCAATTGATAGTGCAATGCCTTCAGTACAATGTCAACAAAAATGTTTTGGCTCATGCAATCATATAATGCATAAGTCATTCAGTTGATATTGCATCCAGTTGGCAGTACATTTTTTTATGAATACAGGCCTGTAAAAATTCATTTTGCACTCCATTGTATCATGAAAAGTGCTTGTTATAAGTGAAACCTCTTGTCATGTTCATTTGTCATAACCAAAAGACGACAATAATAAGGTTGTTAAGCCAAGAAACATTATTCTTTCATACAATGTGCACTCTATATCTATCTGCAGTTTCACAACCCAACCAATCTGAAAGTGGATATGTAATCTGCTCTACTGAAGGTACAACAACTCTGTCTGAAGTGGAATGTGTAGTTCACTAATCCAGAGTCATTACATTACATCTATAGCCGGGTAAATGCTACAAAAAGCTGTTCACACACATTCATTTCAATAATACCTGTAAATTCATAAGAATATAAGAACGACCATATTGGGTCAGACCAAAGGTCCATCTAGCCCAGTATCCTGTCTTCCGACAGTGGCCAATGACAGGTGCCCCTGAGGGAATGAGCAGAACAGGTAATCATCAACTGATCCATCCCCTGTCACCCATTCTCAGCTTCTGGCAAACAGAGGCTAGGGACATCCTAACAGGAGTCATATATTTGAAGGCCAGAAGGGACCTTTAGATCATTTAGGGTATGTCTACATTGCATCTGGGAGCAAGCCTTCCAGCTCGGGTCCACACACTTGTTTTCACCGGGCTCATGCTAGTGAACTAAAAATAGCTGTGTAAACATTGCTTTGATGTTGCTTGTGATCGAGCAAACACTCCACACTGGCAGAGAAGGTTAACAGTGCCCTGGGGAGGCTGTGCAGGAAGCAGCCAATAGGAGAGGGGCTGCGAGGAACAGCCAATCAGGACTCAACAGATCCATATAAAAGGGAGCTGCAGGGCAGAGTTAGAGTAGGGGAGTTGCTGCTGGGAGCCCAGGCAGTAAGGACCACATCTCTGGAATGCTGAGGGAATGGTAAGCACCTTGGACAGAGCAGGGGCTGGCTCATGGGACTGAGCAGTTGAGGCCCTGAGATAAGGGCAAAGAAGCTGCTGGGTCATGGGGAAGTGGCCCTGGGAAATAGGGCAGCATTGACAGAGGTTACAGAGGAGCAGCAGGAGGCACTATTTACAGAGTACCTGGGTTGGGACCCGGAGTAGTGGGTGGGCCTGGGTCCCCTCCAATTACCACTGGGGAAGTGGTCAGACTGTTGGACAGAGATACCACCTGTCCACCCCACACACAAAGGGAAAACACAGATGACAACCTAGAGGGAGGGCTGAGTCGAGAAGAGAACGCTGCATTCCTGGGAGCTGAGAGCGGAGCCATAGACAGGAGCAGAGACAGAGGCTGAGGTGCACACTACAAACATGAGTGTTCGCCTCAAGCTAATCCCCCACATGACCAGGAGGAAGCACCATTCTGGTGATGATGGCTACACCCCATGACAGCTCTCAAGCCCATCCCATCCCACCCTCACAAGGCTTGAAAGCCCAAGCTCCAGCCCAAATATATCAGAGGGATTAATATTAGGGAGGGAGAGGAATTATTTAAGCTTAGTACCAATGTGGGTACAAGAACAAATGGATATAAACTGGACACTAGGAAGTTTAGACTTGAAATTAGATGAAGGTTTCTAACCATTAGAGGAGTGAAGTTCTGGAACAGCCTTCCAAGGGGAGTAGTGGGGGCAAAAGACATATCTGGCTTTAAGACTAAGCTTGATAAGTTTATGGAAGGGATGGTATGATGGGATAGCTTAATTTTGGCAATTAATTTGGCAATTGATCTTAGATTATCAGCAGGTAAGTATGCCCAGTGGTCTGTGATGGGGTGTTAGATGGGGTGGGATCTGAGTTACTACAGAGAATTCTTTCCTGGGTGCTGGCTGGTGAGTTTGCCCACATGCTCAGGGTTTAACTGATCGCCATATTTGGGGTGGGGAAGGAATTTTCCTCCAGGGAAGATTGGCAGAGGCCCTGGAGGTTTTTCACCTTCCTCTGCAGCATGAGGCATGGGTCACTTGCTGGAGGATTCTCTGCAGCTTGAGGTCTTCAAACCATAATTTGAGGACTTCAATAACTCAGACATAGGTTAGGGGTTTGTTATAGAAGTGGATGAGTGAGATTGTGTGGCCAGCATTGTGGAGGAGGTCAGAGTAGATGATCATAATGGTCCCTTCTGACCTTAAAGTCTATGAGTCTATGAGTCTATAAGTCGCAACAGCTACACAGCTATTTTTTTACCATGCTCATGTGAGCACAAGTTTGTGAGCCTGGACTGTGAGGCTTGCTCCCAGATGCAATATAGACATACTCAAAGACTGTACTTGACAGGTCATAGAATTTCATCCCGTTAATCCTGCATTGAGCTCAATGACCCATTTGTTACAGTTTCCATAAACTTTCATGAAAGAGAAATCTTGTTGGTAAGAAATTATTGTGGAAAGAAAATATGTCCCAAATATTCATGCAAATATGTTTTTGCACACGTGTTTCCGAGTGGCCATTTTCACATGATAATCTTGAAATAAGTTTGTAAGTTCTGGAGTCATCCAGTCAGGAAGCAGGAACAAAACTACATAATTTAGGTGATCAGTCGCATTGCATGAAAGTGAATTACCACTAATGGAAACAACAAACACAGTTGTGACAGCGCACAGATTGCAAGAAATCCATGGGATACAAATGCCTAATCTGGCCACCCTCATTCAACCGTGAGTACAAATTGACTCCCAGATTGATAAAAATTGAAGTTTGTTCAACAAATGTAGCCCTTTTTACTTTTGGCAAATCATTTGTGAATAAATTGCTTGTTAAGAATAGTTCATCCAAGTCTACTTGCACCTGTATGTTATGTAAAGAAAAATGAATGCCCTTGATGCAAAAAACCCCACCTGAGTGTATCAAATAGAGAAATGAATTATTGGTAAGGTCAGACCAATTGCACCCACTGGGTCATAGTGTCAAAGGTATGCATTTGCATATAATTGCACGCAGCTAATTTATGTGCATGTATGACCACTTAGGTGCCTTATTGGCTAGATGCACTTGCAAAATACCCAATGTATTCACACAGGTTGGATATTTGTGCTCATAAATTAGGAGCATGCAAATGTGTGTGCACATCTTTGAAAATGTGGCTTCCCCTTGTGCTGTAAATCAATGCAATTGTCTCCTTTCCCACAATCTGCTATTTAATAACAGCATCTAAGGAAACCCAAAAACACAGGTAAGAAAAAGCACTCATGTGGATGCAATTCACGTGTAACCCTCCTGTATCACAGAACAGTGGCAATCTGAAAAGTTTTAAATCAACAGACATTCCAATTCACTGTTCAACAAAACTTCAGCTGGAGGATGGAAGAACATTGTCTATGAATGAAATACAGAGTATGTCAGGGAAGAGCAATAATTTTTCTTTCCACGAATTCTTAGGATTTCATTAATCCCAAAGTTCATTTCACCCTTTTTATTAATCAAATGTTGATGACTCTCCTTTCCATGTGCATTTTTTTCACCTCTTTTATATTTGCAGGAAGATTTCCCTTTGTGAACCATCAAATTTCACAAAATTTCTATTTGCCAGCTCCTGTCTATCTCTTACAGACCTGTCAAGTCAGAGTAGTGTTTGGGTCTGGGAGATAACAGTGCTGTTTAAATGTGGATGTGGCATCGCGGATCATTTTCAATCACTGGCCCATGGACCATTCTGTAGGAGATCACCAACATTCAAGAGGTGAGATTCTGTGCTGCGCCTCTAAGACTCTCTGTTGAAGTCAGGCACCTATCCTGCTTATGCACTTTTATAGATCCCACTTGGCACCTTCCTGCATCTTCAGGCACTTAAATATCTTTGTAAATGTGGCCCTAGATCTGCTTCTGTCACTTCAGTCTCTTATAATTATTTGTGTTACAGTAACACCTAGTGGCCCTAATATATAAACACAGCCCTTGCCCTGATGAACTTACAATCTAAAGAGAAGCACAGACAGGCAAAGTAACTTTCCCAGGACAACAAACACCAAGAACTGGGAATAAAACCCAGGACTCCCTGGTCCCCGTCCTGTGCTCCATCTAGTGACCCACATTATCTCACCTGTTAACATGATGTTGTTCTTAGTCTTCATCTCGGGATAATGAGCACAATTTAAATAAACATCCAATCTCTCTTATCTGGTGCCAATGCTAAGCTGTAACTACTGGGCTCCAAAAGGTACTGCTAAACAAGTGCTTTTTTTCCTTGCATCCAAATTATGTTTTTCATTGCCAAGATAATGCCGGTTTCTGCAAGTATTGAGCCCCTCACAGGATTGGGCACTTACCAGTGTATGTCCTGGAATTCCTGTGCTAGAGATATCTAACTGGTATTGTGTAGTATTGCTGGATAAAGTAATCCCTATACAACTCTCACCTACCTTACAGGACTGCTGTGTGATTTGAGATCCTTGAATGTACAGCAAGGTGCAATGTATTGTAATTATAGTTCTGTTGGGTTATTTCTAGAAGTCCTGTAGATGTTGAAATAAAGTTCTTGCTATGGAGACTGGGCTGGCACACATATAAGTGTCCATGGATTTGTGGGATAATTAGTGAGTAATATGTGGAATGGAGTTTCCTTTCAATTCTGTACCATTCTGCTAACACCTCAGAAATATTTGGGTTGTCAAATCTGATTACTTCTCTTTTGGTGTAGGGGAACATACAAAATAAACCGCAACAAAAATTAGCATTTCTAGCCAGATGAGAAATGTGATTGTCATCTTTCTCTCCCTTTCTCTTTCTTTTACTTCCACACACATCAATATTATGTGATATCCTGAGTGACCAATTTAAAACCAAACCAAACCAAACCAATGGACTCTAATCCATTGCTCTTGATAATTTCTGATTTCCTATTTTTAAAAAAATCCTGAAAATCATGAAATTTCTCTAAAAAAGAATAGTGCTGTTTAAATATGTAACTCGGGGATCAGAAAATACTTCCAAATATGGAAGTATCTACAATATGTTCAGCCAAACTATTCAGCATTTCTTTAGGTCAAGGCAACTGTGGGTTTCACTGCCATTCCCAAGCTTTGCTGCAAAGTGGTTAAAACTGCAATCCTGACATTTCTAGTTAGTAGTACAGTCTGTACTGGATGCTATGGGACATGCCAGAGGGCCTCTGGCATTCCTCTGGAGTCAGTGCTACATTAAAAACTTCACTAACTATGCAAGCATGTTCTCCTCTGGTGCACAATAATATATTTTTTCTGGGCAGTCATGAAGAGCACTTGGGATTTTCCCTAAGAGTAGTGTAGGGTTTCTAGCCCTTTCTTCTATTCATTGATTCAACTGCACTCCACTCCTCTATTTGAATAAATTCCTTGTGATGTTTTAAATGCTTCTTTCCATATGTTGGTGGGAGCCAGTGCAGAGGTTATATTGCCTATAATGAGATACTATTACATCCCTTTTGTTTTTTCTAAGCAAGACTGTCAATTAACCAGCCCACACAAAGTAGCGGTCACTAGTGGATCCTTCATGTTAGACATGCTACATGTTTTACAAATAAAAGTGAAAATTCAAAAGTGTGTGTATAGAGTTCCAGCAGAGCTGGGAGTAAGGGATAGCTGATGCTCATCTACATTCTGGACTCAAGCAACAAAGTAACAAAGTAAAATTTCTCTAGATTTCTGATCTTCAAAATGATACTTTCTTGCACTTCACAAGAATCCCTCAAGTTTCCTTACTTTGCTGCCCAGAACCACATATATTCGAGTATTTGTGTCTGTGTATAATTCAAATATCGTGGGCCCTAATTCTGCATTGCCTATGGCTTAGGTAGTTATTAACCCCATTTTTACACTTGCTTTGCACTAGTATAAATGACTACAGCAAGTGTGGACAACAGAGAATCAATCAGGCATTTATATAATAGACTTTGCATAGATGCACAAGTTCTGAGAGGATGCAATGAGCCTGCCCATGATCTCCTTGCATCCCCCTGCACAAGGGCAGGCACAAATGCAGTCTCTGCACGTAGAAGAAAGCCCACATGCTCCCGCCTAGCTCCCCTGGAGTGCTTACCACCATGACAGATAGGATCTTGGACCTAATATTCCCCAAACCAGCCAATGAGGCTGACCTGAGAACAAGGTTCCAGGTGAGATTGTGCTTCCTGTGCCTGTATCTGTTGGGCACACACTGGACTCTGGAGTAAACCTTTATTATATATCAATTTTGCATCCAATTTAGATAAAACAATAAAAGATAAATATTTCTATACAGTAAAACAAAAAGCATCCCCTTCCTCTGCCTGCCTTGTTTTTGCTCTTCCTTCACTCCACACTTTCTACTTCTTCTAGAGTTCAATCCTTTTCAAAATGCTTCACTTTATATTTTCCTCAAATGTCTCATCCTTCTTCCATCCCTCCTTTCCTCTTTAACACTATTTTCTTTCTTGATGCTGCCTTTCACCATCTCCTTATTTGCTCTCTTCCTAACTCCATATTCTGAAGCAGGAGTCCAACCCCAGAAAGATGGTGAGGTCATTACACATCCAGAGGTTTCCTTGTGCTGCCTCATTGTTTTAGGTTTGAGAGATTGGCTTCATTTTGAGTACTTCTTTTGATTCACCCTGTCAGGCCACTACTCCTGCAGAGCAGTCCACTCCAACAGATCAGACAATCTTACCTGAGTGTCCCTCCAACAAAGCTAAGATATCCTCTCAGCCTCTACTGGATACTTGGTAGCCCTCATTGGGCAACTCCTCCAAATGCAGGAGACAGATGCCTCAAAGATAGAATGAAGTGCCTTCTTCTCTTATTCTCAGAGGTTCAAGGGATTGGTCAGAGGCCCTAGTAGCATCCACAAATGAGAGCTACTCAATCTGGAAAGCTATCAGCAGTGCACACTACAAATGTATAATGGGCAGGGGAGTCATGAACAGTCACAGCGTGTCTTATGACATCAAACTAGGGGAATCAGGTCAGAACTGATGAACAATTTGGCCATAAATAAAAAGAAATTGGCCAGATCCTATTCTACTTCAATTTCCATCCAGCCTTTCCCCTCTCAGTCCAATCCTGATAGAATTGCCTGCACTGGGACAGCTGGGGACAGTGATCTAAATGCAAGAGAAGCAGAGGCATGACTCTGCAGTGAAGGACTTTCTGATAATCTCATCTAGACATGCAAAATGCAGGATTTCAGATAAAGTGTTAAAATGCTTTCAAGTTGAGAAAAAATGCAACCAATAAATCCTACAATAGAGTTTATAGGGACTTTGTTTTGTGGCCAAAATCAAAGTTAGGAAATAAAATTTACTTCAGGGACTTAGCCTCTAATCCTTGACTCTCATTTGACCAATAAAGTGGCTGATGGAAAGTGTATGTCTCTATCAAATCCCATCCCTCAGCACTGGCTTTTCTGTTCCCTGGAGTCAACAGAACCAGGGAATTTCACATGCTAGTCAGAGCTGTCTCACTGGACAAACCTCTGAGGCCAAAATATGACTTTTAGAATATAATATTTTGCAAAATACATCTTCCAGACTTGATGACAAGCTATATGTAGCTCAAAAGCTTCTGTCTCTCACCCACAGAAGTTAGTCCAAAAAAAGATACTTCACCCACCTTGTCATTCTAATATCCTGGAGCCAACACAGCTACAAAAACATTGCAAAATACTGTAATTTACTGCAGCCACTGCTGGAATACTGTGTCCAGTTGTGGTGCCCACAATTCAACAAGGATGTTTATAAATTGGAGAGGATTCAGAGAAGAGCCATAAGAATGATTAAAGAGTTGGAAAACATGCCTTATAGTGATGCACTCAAGAAGCTCAGTCTATTTAGTGTAACAAAAGGGTTAAGTGGTGACTTGATTACAGTCCATAAGTACCTATATGGGGAACAAATATTTAACAATGGACTCTTCAATCTAGCAGAGAAAGATATAACACGATCCAATGGCTGGAAGTTGAAGCTAGACAAATTCAGACTGGAAATAAAGCATCAATTTTTGATGGTGAGAGTAATTAATCATTGGAATAATTTATCAAGGGTAGTGGTGGATTCTCCATCACTGATCATTTTTCAATCAAGGATGTTTTTCCAAAAGATCTGCTCTAGGAATTATTTTATGGCCTGTGCTATACAGGAGGCCAGACTAGATGATCACAATGGCCCCTTCTGGCCTTGGAATCTATGAATCTTTTGGTTCAAACTGTGTTATGCAGAAAGTAAGGCTAGATTATTAGAATGGTCCTTCTGGCTATATAAACGATGCCTCTATAATTGGCTCTTCTTAAAATACCAGTGAACTCTCATTAAAGAAAAATCTGAATGGATGCAAATTTTAGCTGTCCGGGGAACACAAATTCATTTAGGGTGAAACCCCCTCTGTGCAGGGGGCCAGCCCAAGTCCTATACATCATCCTAACAAAACCTATTGGGTTTTCAAAACTGCCTTGCTTTTATTTTAGTTCTTATGCCTAGTCCAAAATCAGTTGAGACTATTATGTCAGGCCTATTTCTAAAGGACAGGAATCATGACTGCTTGGTGCAAAGGGCTTGTGTTAGCTCTGACTTGATGACTGGTGATAATCCACATATAGATCAACGATGTATCATTATTCCTATCAAACAAACAGAATCACCTGCTCTTTAAAAATCAAAGTGGTGTTTTCTGTGAGGCCAGAATCAGACCCATTGGGCAGGCCCTATTGGAGTAAGGTACTATTCAATGTGATATTAGAATTGGGCCTCTTATATGTAACCTTGTCTCTTCCCTTAGTTACTAACTGAGCTGCAGTTTTCCAAAGGATCATCCAAGCTGTTAGATGTTCAACTGCTATTGAATTTCAGGGGTGTGTGGGCAGCTCTGTTCATTAGGCTCCTTTGAAAATCTCTGCTCACGTGAAAAACATGGTTCCCACACTGTCCTGAAGAAAACAACTCATGGACCCAGAATTCCAAGGACACTTTGGCAAATCTTCCTCCCTCAAAGCATTTCCAAATATGTGTGGCAATATCCAACTGTTGGAACAAAACTGACTGAGAAGGTAAATGTTGGTGACCAAGTGGCACAGGAATTTGTGGCAACTGAGACCTCATAGCTGCAGTTTGGGAAAGGAGGATTTGATCTGAAACAATTGGGCAAGTTGGAGAATTAGGGCATATAGTAAATGATCTAGGATTTATTAGCAGTAGATACAGGCTGGATGGACTGTTTGTGCTGGAACTGATGTGAAAACACTGGGCAGCATGATGCTCTGGCAGTCTTAAAGCCCTTATGGTATTGACATCTTAAGAGACTAAAAGGATCGAAAGGTGTTCCAGTCTTGTCTGCCAGCTACCATCTTGCTCTTTGAGTGAAAAGTGTTGATAATGTACTAATAGTCCATCTATCCCACACAGATATGACAGACTAAATTGGCTGCCTACTGTATGTCTCAGCACTTCTAACCTTGCTATTGATATTAGCCATTTCACCACTGGTAATTGGCAGTACATCTTAGTGCTCTTTAACAGGAATACACTATAGAGGAGTACTATAGCAAAAGGAATAAGAATGTATTCTGATGTACAGTCATTTACAGTAACTCAGCCAAGGAACATAATGCATAATGTAAGCACGGCAAATCACTAGAGACTACATTAAATGCTTGTGATAGGCTACATCCCATATTCCTTTTCTTTACTGATGTGGTACATACTCTTAATCTTTCCCATGATGTGAAATGAACGTCTCTTTACTTTAAAACACGTCCCTCTCATTCTTTTTTTTTTTCCTTCTAAGAACAGGCTGCTGCTTTTATTTTCCATTTTGGCCCACACCAGAGATAGTTTAGCTTTGATCATTGCCTGTGCTCAGCAACAGGAAATATATAGCACATACTGTGCTGTCACTTGGGTGGACAGGGAACAATACACAAAACTCAGTTAACAATAACATGACGAATGCATATATATGCTGTTCCATAGGTTTCCTGTACCAAAGGGCAACTTACGCAACCCAGGCTCCCTCACATTGTTTTTGTTAGCTGCCGTTCTTTATTTACTGCCACTGCCACTGGAAAAAAACAGCTGATTTTCTCAGTGTCATGCACAGGAATTTGTGCTGTAGCTGGCTGTACATCCTATTTTTCTCCAATTTCTTGCGTGTTTTATAAGCCCTTTTCATTTTATAGCACCTCAGTCCTTTATTCTCTCTGATATCAAGTTGATAAGCTATTATGTACATTGAGTACCTAGAATATTATGGTCTACTTCTAAGGAAGCATAAACGATTGCATGAGAACATTTAGCTCTCTCACCAATATACTAGAGGTCCTTTAAATGCCTATACTCTCAGCTGGCTCTTCAGTAGCATGGGTTTAATTTCTACCTGTCACAAAATTGTCACATAAGCAGAGGCCTTTTGAAGATACAGCTTCCAAACCCCTATAAAGCATAAGACCTATTTTACTATGACTTCTAGGTTCTTATATTGTACATAAGGTGCAAAGACCTTTTTTTTAAAAAAAATTGAGCATCTCATAAGAGCTCCAAGTCATGCATTTGGATGCGCCAATTAACACTGATGCACATAAATACCCATTTGGTGCATCTAGACCCCAGTCCTGCAATCAGCTCCATGCAAAGCTTGTTGCAGTATTGAGGCCCTAAATACTGATTTGATTCCCAATGGGGATTTGTTTATCCCATTTAGCGTGGTCTTTAGGTAAAACTTGATTCCCTATACCTCTATGATGGCTCTTCAGTGCCAATTTTTTCACCAAAGGTTGAATATTTAATTGATGGGCATTTATAACAATTGCTGTGATAGGATTCTGAGTGCCTTTTGGTGTTAGAGCTGGGAGGAGAGTGTAAAAAATTATATGGAAATATCTAATCTAATTTTTAAACAAATTAATTTTTACTGCATCTGTGCATCTTCAGTTCAATTTCTATGTCTATTCTAGCA
Source organism: Mauremys mutica (assembly GCF_020497125.1). Taxonomy (NCBI): domain Eukaryota; kingdom Metazoa; phylum Chordata; order Testudines; family Geoemydidae; genus Mauremys; species Mauremys mutica. The sequence goes on from NC_059073.1 coordinate 271,004,933, forward strand.
ATCAAGTTTAGTAGCAGGCATGAGACAGTGAATTTTAAGTAAATATTGCAGAATATTCATGGAAAGTAAATAGTAAATTCATATTCATAAGAGATGCATACTGTAGACCTGGTTTTAAGAAACACAGCCATCCAGTCAGGTAACAGATAAACACAGATATATAAGTTCAAGCAAAACACCTCAAGTACCAAATTATGGCTATTCGAACAATGTTCATGCTTCCAGGTTCACAGAGTATTCACATTCATTTGTTTGATTTTTTTCAAGTGTTTCATTACATTTAAGATCCACTAATTACCTTTTATCGGTCCATTTAGAAAATATTATCTGACTCCTAATTTCTAAGCAAAGTAAAATAAGTTACAATGAAAACAATGTACACTACAATTGGAGAAGCAGTTAGAGTAAGAAAAATTGTGAAGACCATGTAAAGACTGAGGTTCATGGATTCTCAGTTCAATATTTCTTTAAATGATTAAGTCAAGTCTCTTTCAAAGGTGAAATATTTAAAGTAAGAATTCAATATTATTCTTGGAAAGATTATTATTTACATATAGAGGCGGATATGTTTTTCAAAGCCAAATCTCAGAAAGGCTGTGAATGTTGGAAACATAATAGGTTTTGTGCTTCTCTGACTCACATAGATAAATAAGCTTCATGTGACTTTTTGGCTCAGCGAAACCTTTCCATTTCTCATTTGTTTCTTTGCAGAAGCATTATGAAATTCTTGTGAAGTTATGATTCCTTTGTGTTAGAGGTGATTGAGGGGTGACCCCCTCATATTTGCAGAGTGCTGTAAAATAAGTTATATACTTCACAGAGCAAATAAAGAGGCAGTCACATAGTCCTTATCCCATGCCTTCCTATTATTTGTTACTTTCACATGATTCATCAAATAAGAGTAACATACAATAGGAAGGGATACAAAAAAAGGACTATAAATGGCTATAGAAAATGCTATAGAAAATAACAGATAGGACAAGGGTTGCTGTACTAAGATCAGATGGTTACTTTTGTTTAAGTATTTAATAGAATAACACACTTTTGGGGTGACTAGGTGATAAATCAATGGGAACATTACTGGAGTGTATAATGAACAATGGCTTGTTAAGTGACACTGTTATAAACTTTGTTTACTTCATTGCTTTGGATTATGGTATTATATTTATCCAGCGTCTTTTACTAAAATAAGTTATATGCAGCTTTCAACTGAACTCCCTTGTCAGATTTTGTTGTGAGGAGCTTTTTAGAACCATTTGTTTCACCTTTCTTTTTCAGTTCTCTACCCAATAAAATTCTCTACCTGAATTGTGATAGGTTGCTAAGCAACAGCCTTACCTTCCAGTTCTCTTCTAATTCTACATACCTTTCAGTTGCAGGGAATCAACTTTTCATCACAATTGGAGCTGGCTAAATAATTCATTAGGAATAATTTAGTGAACAAATGTTCTAAATGTTTGTCAAATAAATTATCTGTGATTGTTTTTTAAAAAACATTCATTATTCAACCATGATTTTACAACCAGATTAGACACAAAGGGTCAAGATTTTTAAGTGACTAGTGACTTTGGGTACCCATCTTAGAGGGGCTTGATTTCAGAGAGTTCAGAGCACTCACCTTCATCTTATCTCAATTATACTGGTGTAAATCAGGAATAATTCCACTAACATTAACGAAACTACACTGGTATATAACTCATGTGAGTGGGAGGAGGATCAGAAACACTTGTCAGTAGTCCAATCAGTAATCATATACTTGGAGAAAAAAGGGTATTTTCAGAGAAGATTTGAAGTAAATGAGGTGGAAATATACAGAAAGTCTATTCCAGATAGTATTAGGGACAGAGAAGAAACTTGCATCAAGTGTGATAAGGTTATATGGAGGACAGAGTGGAGACCAGAACTTGATGAGTGGAGGAAGAAGAGGAAAGTAGAAGGATCAGGCCCATTTGATAAGTTGAAGGAAGGCTATACAAATCATTCGTATGTGAGTGACTATCCTAAGGCTTGTGTTGAGCATCCAAGCATGCTCAGTGCAAGCTAGATATTTCCAGAAACCCAAGAACACTTGGACTCAATCCTGGTCTACACCTAAAAATTAGATCTAAACTAACGACATCACTCAGAGCTGAGAAAATTGTCACGCCCTATAAGATATAGTTAGGTTGACTTAACTCCAACCGTAGATGAAGCTAGGTCAATGGAAGAATTCTTCTGTCAATCTAGCTACTGCCTCTTGGGGAGGTAGAAACTTACATTGAGGAAAATCTCCTTCCCCATTGATATAGGAAGTGTCTATGCTACAGCAGCATAGCTGCAGCTCTGTCGCTGTGTTGCTGTAGTGTAGACATGGCCTCAGGTAAGTACTCATACATTTAATAAAAAGTGCTCTGCCTTCTCCCTGGACTCCCAAATGCTTGTTAAACATTACAAAAAAGGGCAGTTTAAACCTGGGTCCTGAGGCAAATGAGCAGCTCATGGGATTGTGAAACAGTTTTATTTCTTGGTAATTGTTATCTCTGTGTTATAGGGCTATCTTTGATCTGAACTTTTTCCTGTATCCTGTAGTCATAGAATCAAAAACTATTCTACATAATCTGTCCCACAATGCATGTCTGATAAAGGTATGGGGAACAGATACTTTAAAAATTCCTCTATCTTGCAACAGAAGCATGTAGGGACAGATTTTAAAAAGTATTTAGGCACCTAAAGACGGTGGTGCTGGAACAATTTTTATAGTGGGAGTGCTGATGGTGGAAACCATCTGAGACGGGTTCGGTCACAGAGACCAATTTGAGGCTGTCACATGCTGGAATAACCTCTGAGCCCATTTTCCACTGCCAGCTTGGACTCCAGAACCCTACCTTGTTGAGCCAGACATGCTAGCCTGCTGCAACACAGACTCAGGGTCTGGGCCATGCCCCCAGAGCTGCAGACTTTAACCAAAAACTGCTCAGCAAGTCACCTATCTCAGACACCCAGCTCCCAATGGAATCCAAACCCCCCAAAAATCTGTTTTACTCTGTATAAAGCTTATATAGGGTAAACTCATAAATTGTCCACCCTCTATAACACTGATAGCGATATATGCACAGCTGTTTCTCCCCCAGGTATTAATCACTTACTTTGGGTTAATTAATAAATAAAAGTGATTTTATTAAGTATAAAAAGTAGTGTTTAAGTGGTTTCAAGTAATAACAGACAGAACAAAGTAAGTCATCAAGTAAAATAAAGCAAAAACACATAAGTCTAAGCCTAATACATTAAGAAACTGATACAGGTAATACCTCACCCTCAGAGATGTTCCAATAAGCTTCTTTCACAGACTAGACTCCTTCCTAGTCTGGGTCCAATCCTTTGCCCTGGTACAGTTCTTGTTAGTTCCAGCTCAGGTAGTAACCAAGGGATTTCTCATGACTGGCAGCCTCCTTTGTTCTGTTCCACCCCTTTTTATAGCTTTGGCCCAAGGCGGGAATCTTTTGTCTCTCTTGGTCCCCACCCCTCCTTCTAAATGGAAAAGCACCAGGTTTAAGATGGATTCCAGCATCATCTGACATGGTCACATGTCACTGTAAAACCTCATTCTTCATTACCCACCTCACATACACAGGAAGGCTTGCAGGTAAATAGACCCATTCACAACCAATTGTCCTAGTCAATGGGAGGTATACAGGAAGACTTACAAGTAAAACAGAGCCATCTACAGTCAATTGTCCTGGTTAATGGGAGCCATCAAGTTTCCAAGACAACATTAATGGCCCACACTTGGCATAATTACAATAGGACTTCAGAGTAATACTTCATACTTCTAGCTTCAGATACAAGAATGATACATTCATACAAATAGTTTGAACAGACTCAGTAGATTATAAACTTTGTAATGATACCTTACAAGAGACCTTTTGCATGAAGCATATTCCAGTTACATTATATTCACTCATTAGCACATATTTATAAAATCATATGGAGTGCAACATCACACCATCTAGATGGTGTTTGTTATTACTACTTCAAGCCAGAGGGTGTGGCAGCACCCCTAGAAACCTTAGTTCCAGCACCTATGCCTAAAGATGCAGATGGGATGAGTTCAATGGGAGTTAGACACCTGGCTCTTATGAAACTTCCACTAGGCCCTTATCTGCATTTTTAGGTGCCTAAATTCCATTTAAAATTTGGTGCTTTGTTCCCTGTAGCGTTAACTTTAGACAAAGGCTGTGAAACTGGAAGGGAAGCAATAAACTAAAAGTGCTATATTATTAAAACAGAAAAGAAACTGAACTTTTCCTTAAAATGCACGAAAATTTCTTTCCTCTCTTTCAGGACAGTAAACACCTTCAGTAATGATGGTCAAATACATACTATACATTTTTAAAAGCAAAATTAACAAAGAAGCCCAGATTTTTTTTTTAAAAAATGTATCTCTAAATAGTTGCACCTGCTATTTTTGTTGATACAATTCTTTGCAAGAATGTTCTGCTACTTTTCTACATCAGAAAATGTGGAAACTGGATAGCTGGGCCTGCTCTAAGCTAGATAAAAACAGAGGTCTAGAGGAAATCTGGTTGGAAAATAAGCATTTATAATTTAAAAGCAATTCTAAAAAGGCCTCAGAAAAGTATAAAACTAGAATGACACTCTATCACAAGCTAGGCTCAACATGGTTTTACATCATATCAAGAAAAAGAAGAGGTGGTTGATAAATCTCTGAAGGAATGATGCCATAGCATCTGTCACTTAGTATATTGCCTAAAAATGTGGTGACTATTTCAGGAAGTATCATTTTGATATTTGTAATTCCAAAAATATCTGCATTAAGAAAGGAATTGGGAGGAATGTAATGAATAGCAGGGGATTAGTAAAGGGATTTTCAATGGGACATAGATATTTTCAAAACTTTACCCATGGAGCTTTTCACTTCTAGATCACACATTCATTTATGTTGTATATCCTTAATGAATGCCATGAACAGCTCCTAGTGTTGCTCTCTGCACTTCTCCTGAACTTCTCCTGAATGCCATGAAGATCATGTTGATTGTGCCTCAGGATGGCCTGAAGCCACACTATGATTCGGGGAGGAGTTCTCGGCAAGGGGGAGGAGATGATTTAATAGGATCCAGGCAAGGATCTTCCTTGCAATGGAGAGGAGGGCAATGTCTCTGTAGTTCCTGCACAAAGATTTGTCCCCTTCCTTGAATATTGTAACAATATTGGTGTTCTATCAATCATGATGCCCTATGGAAGGTACTGTGTAGATTTGGTTGTCCACCGAAATTCATTTCCATCATCAGACTACTCCATAATGGGATGACTGCCACCATTCTGTGCAATGGCTCAGAGACCGAACCATTCATCATTCGCACTGGTGTCAAGCAGAGCTGTGTCATTGCTCCAACACTCTTTTCCATTTACCTTATTGTGATCCTGATTCTCATCTGTGATCACCTTCCTGATGGAATCGGGATTAAGCATCATAAGGATGGCCTGCTCCTCAGTCTCCGATGTCTCCAAACAAAATCTAAGATCATGAGAACTGGCATCATTGACCTTCAGTATGCAGATGACGGTGTCATCCTCGAACACATAAAGGCCAACCTGCAAAGCACCCTACATCTTTTTGCAAATGCCTATCACTGCTTGGGTTTCTCTTTCAACATCAGGAAAACTGAGGTTCTCTATCAGCCCTCATCTGGACAAACTACTCTTCATACTCCACAAATCACCATTGGTGGAGAACCCCTGGAAATGTGAACCTTGGCAGCCATACCTTGGCAGCCATCTCTCCCAAACAGCCAGAAATTGAATATGAGATCTGCTGTGCCAGCACATCCTTTGGAAGACTACTCAAACGAGTCTTCAATGATAGGGATCTGAAAACAGGCACCAAGATCTTGGTTTACAAGACAGTTGTCATTCCCACCCTTCTCTATGGGTGTGAGACCTTGGTAACCTACAAATGACATCTCAAGCAGCTGGAGCAGTGCTGCCTCAGAAGGATTCTCAGGATCAGCTGGGAAGATCGATGCACTTACATCAGCACTCTCTCTGCAGCCAACATCAGCAGTGTAGAAGCGCAGGTCATGAAACACCAACTCCGCTGCGCTGGCACTGCGTACATGTGCCTGACACTTGCCTCCCAAAGCAAGTTCTCTTCTCTCAGTTAAGTAATGGAAGAAGGGCTTGCGGAGGGCAGCAGAAGTGCTTCAAAGACATATCGAAAGTTCACCTTAAAAAGGGAGGCATCAACCCAACCAGCTGGGAGGACTTGGCACGGAATAGAACACAGTGATGCACCATACACCAAGCCACAGATTACTTTGAGAACAGACGTGATCATAAGACAGAGAAGTGACAAAGGAAGAAAGAAAGGGCACAACACTCCAGTCAACAACTATGTTGCCTCCAAGATTACACCTGTCACTTCTGTGGGAAAATCTGCAGGGCACGAATTGGGCTCCTTAGCCACCTAAAAATCCACCAATGAGCTCCCTTGGCAGACATCATCCTCACATCAAGGGATAGCCGAAGGAATATCCTTAATATGGCCCATGTCACTATCTGATAGTTGTTGGGTAGCCAATGTAAAAAGTCTATGGTGCTAGTAGACACATCATAAATACTACAGTACCACCATGTATGGCACTGATTAGTACCCTAGTAAAAAATCTTAGCAGAGAATCAAAGTACTAAATAGGCCTGGGACTGAACTACCTTCTTACCCATAAAGGTGGTTGTCACATTTATGAGGCAAACTGCACCTCTGACTTCTCCCAGTCTTCCTGAGTGCACCGCCTTTAAGTCTCAGGTCTTGACCTGTGACCTGTCTCTTGGGATGAAATCACATGATTTTCCCTGTTCAGTCCAGGCCCTAGTTGCAGCTCCCTGTGCATCAAGTATGATTTACCTAAGCAGATCTGACTTATGTCCAAACCCTGCAATTATGTTCCCTCCAGGGCAATGGCAGTGGTAATCAGTGACCAAACATCTTCCACAAAGCAAAGTATTATTTATTTAGAACAAAAGCATTTCAGAGAAAACATATCTCAAAAACAATAAAACAGACTGTACAAGTATCTAGATTTTTCCAAGGCTGACCAGTCCATGAATCAGAGAAGGCCCTACTCCTTACACTCCCTCTGCAGATTCGCTATCTGAGACAGCCTGTCTCTATAGACAGAGCCTGACAATTGACTTTCCTATGCCCCCTTGAGAAAAGTTTTTAACTCTTTCGTGTTCTGTTGATCTCTAGCCTCCCAGCTTTGAAAAACATAAGGATTGCACCCTATTAAAGACCAGAGACAGAATCTTAAGGCTAACAGCATAACTCATTGTCTTTCAGGTGTGTATTGAGGTGTCCTTATCTAGATCTGTTGCCTGACTGCCCCATTAGCTCCTCCCACAGCCTTCTATTTACTTAGATACATTCACCTACTCACCAACCTACTGAGGAGGTCTTCAAATTAGGTTCAAAGGAGGCAGAAGACAAAAGCCCACAGGTTGATATAAAAAAGGTAATCTTATCAGAAGGCTAAATGTTAGAGGAAGCATATGGGGAAGGGAGAATAGGAGCAACAAAAAGGATTACAGTGGAGGAATCTGCTAAATTATGACTTAATAGGCATCAGAGTGACTTGGTGGGATAAATCTCATGACTGGAATATTGGTATGTAGGTTCAGCTTGTTCAGGAAAAACAGAAAGGGGAAAAGGGAGGAAGTGTTGCATTATACATCAAGAATACATACAGGTGTTCCGAGGTGAGCAGCTGAAAGTCTTTGGGTGAAGATAAAAGGGGAAAAACAGGAGCAGTGTCATGTTAGGGGTCTACCGTAGACCTCCACATCAGGAGAAGGCGGTGTATGAGGCATTTCTAAAACAAATAACAGAAATATCAAAAGCACAAGTCCTGTAAAGGGTAAACTTTAGCCATACAGACATCTGCTGAAGTAAAACACAAAATGTAAAATAAGTTCCTGGAATGTATTGCAGAAAACTTTTAGTTTCAGAAGGTAGAAGAAGTAACAAGGGGGCAGCCTTTTCAGCCTTGACAAGAAGACAAGAGACCAAATCCTGCAAAGTTACTCACATGTATAAGTATGTGCAAGACTGGGCCCAAGGTTTGTTATAAGGGCTTCCCTGGATTTCATTGGGAACTGGACTGGTTTATGGCACCATACTGATAGTCATTTAATATTATAAAAATATTAAATAATTAAAACACATACACCGATAAGTTCTTGGAATGTATTGGTGGAAATTTTTTGTTTCGGAAGGTGGAGGAAGTAACCTGGGGCAGCCATTGTGGTATTGCTCCTGGTTAACAGTGAGGAATTCATTGAAAATCTGACGGTTGAAGGTAATTTGGGTGAAAATGATCATAAAATGATAGATTTCATAATTATAAGGAAAGAAGGAGTCAGACAAGCAGAATAAGGAGACTTTAACAAACTCAGAGCTGGTAGGTAAAGTCCCACTGGAAGAAAATCTAAGGGAAAAAGGAGTTCAGGAGAACTGGCAGTTTCTCAAAGAAACAGTTTTAAAGGCACAACAGCAAACTATCCTAATGCAAAGGAAAGATAGTATGAATAGGCAGAGGACAATATGACTGCATCAGGAGCTCTTTAATTACCTCAAAATTCTAAAAAGAATCCTACAAAAAGTAAAAAAAAAAAAAAGATAAATTGCTAAGGATGAGAACAAAAGAATAGCGCAAGCATGCAACGAGAAAATCAGAAAGGCTAAGGCACAAATTAAGTTACAATAGTAAAGGACATAAAAGGCAATAAAAAGAGGATCTATAAATACAGTAGCAGCAATATAAAGATGAAGGATGAAGTATAGGTATTCTACTTAGCAGGGAAGGAGAACTAATAGCTGATGATGTTAAGAAGGCCGAGGTGTTTAATGCCTATTTGGTTTCAAGAAGAACAGGAGTACTTCTGGCACCTTAAAGAGACTAACAAATTTATTTGAGCATAAGCTTTCATGGGCTACAGCTCACTTCTTGGGATGCATAGAATGGAACACACAGAAAGAAGATATTTATATATACAAAGAACATGAAAAGGTGGAAGTAGCCATGCCAACTGTAAGAGGCCAATCAACTGAGATGAGCTATCAGCAGCAGGAGAAAAAAACCTTTGAAGTGATAATCGAGATGACCCATAGAAGGTGTGAGGAGAACTTAACATGGGGAAATAGATTCAATTAATGTAATGACCCAACCATTCCCAGTCTCTGTTTAAACCTACGTTAATTGTATCTAAATTGCATATTAATTCAAGTTCAGCAATCTCTCTTTGGAGTCTGTTTTTGAAGTTTTTTTGTTGCAAAATTGCCACCTTCAAGTCTGTCACTGAGTGGTTAGGGAGGTTGAAGTGTTCTCCCACTGGTTTTTGAATGTTATGTTTCCTGATGTCAGATTACAGCCAAGCTCTAAGATACAACCGCATTTGCTCCAATCCCTCAGACAGAGATAAAGACCTACAAGGCTGTGATGCTGTTTCCTTGGTAACACTGGTCAGGCTGCTCAGTGATTCTGTTCTTGGAGCTTCAGTGTTATCAGCACTAGCAGATGGTGCAGCCTGCTAATTCAGCAGACCTCGATGTTACTCATAAAGGAAGACCACTGGCACAGTTCGGTGACAAAGGCCCTCAACCAGGTTTATTGCCCTCAAAGCACAGTCCTAGCACCCTGGCTCCATGGTTACAGGTACACTAACACATGAGTGCCTAGTGGAAAGGAGTGGCTCAGTCAGCAGCAGGAGTCCCTGCTGTCCCGGAGGCCACACAAACGGATAAGGTGAGGTACCCTGACATTTATAGACTGAAACAAACAACTGGGACAAACAACTTGCATACCATCTTACGTGTTTTATGACATCTGTTTGTTACCTCCTCTTATTCCTGATATTTTGGACAAAACATCCCTATTCATTATTCTGTCAAACCATCTTCTCTTGTACTAGATTGGGGTGTATTTGTATTAGCTTTTAAAATGTATTTACTTAAAAATTTAGTGTGTTATTATTTTGGCAAGGCCGGGCCTACTCTGGTTCACAGCCTTTGGTTTAGGCCTCAGGTCTTGCACCAGCCCCAGTGCTCCAGGCTCTTTTGCTCTACTACACCCAGTATTCTTAATCTCCTCAATTTACAAGCTATATGAGCAGGTAAAATAGCACCAATATTGGAAGGGCAGATGACTGATGACCAAGATGGTGTCTGACCGTGACATCCACATGGGCGCCAACTTATATGGGCTCCTACTTCATCACAACAGGTGCAACAAAATATAATACTGTATATTGAAGTAGGCAAGTGTTGCTTCTGACTTTCCACTTCTAATTGACCCTTGTAATCTTGTGGCACTGAACATCCATGCTGTAGCCAAGTTGTAAATCTAACTGAGTACATCGAAGATGGTTTTGAAACCAGCAAAATGGTCTGTGATCCATACAGGAAATTCTAATAATCTTCCATAGTTACAGAGTAGCTTTACCTCACAGAGCAGTACAAATTCATACCATTATTGCACATTATTATTCATAGAATGATACATAGCAGCTCCATGATTGTCATAGTGGCCCCTTTAGGTCAGTGTTGAAGTGTACTGACAGTGCAGTGTGAATAGGTTTGCAGTCCCGCTGCCCATGCTTGTGCTTGGTAGGTAGATAGATACAGATTTCAATCTTCGCTTCGACCATGCCAGCACTTTTCGCAAGCACTAAATGTACTTTTTTAAAGTGTTTAAAAATCAATTTTAAAAGGATAGGATGTGATTCTTATACCCACCAGTCTGAAGACACATTGAGTAGGCAATACACAGTAGCTTTCATGTTGCCCTGCATTTATTTATTATTGACCCCAAAAAAAGAGCAAATTCTAATGTGCAGGGGGTCTCCCAGGGTACCCAGGATGGTCCAAATCTATTCATTCCACCTTCAAATAAAAACCTTTTTATTATCACAAAATTATGAGATCCTCATGACTCCATCAAGAACATGAAGGATCCCACAGGGAAATGAAAGGTTGTATTTCAGGTTTTTAGAGAGACAGCTATAATTGAAGCTATAGAATACTGATTATAGGATTCAACTATGAGAACACTGAAAAAGAATCAGCAAAAATAAGATTCTTGATTAAGCAGAGGTTTGATGGGGATAGTTCAGAGAAGTTAGTGAAGCATAAACTGAAATGGAATTCTCGAAGTCCCAGATTGACTTAAAGACAGGAGAGATAATGTTTAACTAATTTTCAGGTAATGTCTTGTTTCTTCACTTCCGCATATTTCCATTTGATTTTATTCATAGAATGTGCCTGATGATGAGCATAGAGTTTTGCCAACAGCAGATCTTAGAATAGTTAATGGATGAACCTGAAACAGTTTTGAGCCTTAGTTTGGTCCGGATTAGCAAAGATTCCAATGGCTTTCAAAGTAGCCCACAATTCTGGCTCTTCCAACTTGCACTGAAAATCTCAGAGAACAGGCTTTCCTGATTCTGGTTGGATTCAGAATACTGTGATGAAGAGAGGCTGTATTGAGGTACTTTGACATCTCCATTGTGGCTGAGGCTCACAAAAATGAAATGTAACGAGGGGAGAGAGGGTGATAAGGGGCTGTGGTTTGAACACAGGATCTTCACAGCTACAAATATAAACCACTACTACCTAAGTGAAAGGAACAATTTTACCTCTAGCTGTTGGCCAAAGTAGTTTCTTATCCTCTTATGTGGACTAGCCACTAGAGAGAAACAATGATATACACTTTGCTAGTTCAGGTTACAGAAAAATAATGAACAATAACCTAAATTTTTCTGACCCATGCAGTTAGTTTGCTTTAGGATCAGTTTGAATTTATTATAAGGTCGTGTGAGGCAGGTGCCTCTAAAACCTCACAACTGGGATGTCATATCCCAAGTACAGGAAGAATTCAGCCATGTTTTTTAAAGGTGCACCTCATTATCAGGGATATTCCAGTGATCATATAGAACACAGGTGGTCAATCTACGGCCCACGGGCCACTTCCGGCCCATCAGACGTTTTTATCCTGCCCTCTAACTCCTGCCGGGGAGCAGGGTTGGGGGCTTGCCTCACTCTGGTGCTCCGGCCAAGGAGTGAGGTCGGGGCTTGCCATGCTCCACCCGCCTGGTGCTCCCCAGCCTCTGACTCATATTTCCCTTGATGAGCACCATCTTCTGGCATGCAGAGCCACACTGCGCAGGTGAGACTTCACTGCACTGTTTCCAGGATCAGAACCCCGCCCCTACGCGGCAGGGCCCCCCCCCCATGCAGCAGCACGCCCAATCCCCTCCCAGTCTCCTACAGCCCTACCCTCGAGAGCCTCGAAACAACCCAGGGACCACACCCATCCCAGCCGGGGTGCCTCCGCCCATGGCAGTGCCTGTTATGGCTGCCTTGGTGTCACTGCTGGGAGGGCCCCTAGGAGTCCCCGGTACCGTCCCTGTAAAGGCCCCCTCCTCCCACCTCGGTAACATTCCTTATAGAGCCCCCCATGCTACACACCATACAGTCCCGCTCCCCTACTGAGCATTCATGACCCACTATACAATTTCCATACCCAGATGCGGCCCTCAGGCCAAAAAGTTTGCCCACCCCTGACATAGAAGAAACAAGCTTCTCCCCCCAACATAGCTACTGCCTCTCGTGGAGGTGCATTGACTATGTAGACGGGAAAGCTCTCGCTGGTCGACGTAGAATGTCTTCAATAAAGTGCTAAAGCAGCACAGCTGAAGCTGTGCAGCTGCGTGAATGCAGGCTTTTAAGTGTAGATCTGCCCAGAGGCAAGCAACCTTGACTAAATTCAGTGTGTCACATTTGTGAAGTAGATGAAAAACTCCTCACAGTGAGAAACATTTTACTCTGTTTCTGACAAAGGAAAACTGAGTTCAGCAGGCTGACAGGACTTGGCAAATATTTTGGTGGAAGTGGAGACATTTTCTTTGCCTCCGTCACAGCATAATATTTCAGACAATCTGTGTGGTGTTCAAACAGAATTAGGGCATGATGTCATCTCTGGATATCAAGGTGATTAGTGAACATGGTATAAATAGAGGGGGCATTTCAGAGGCACCATAGCAATATTTGTGGAGTAATGATGATGATAACGTCCCACGGAACACAAATTGCTGCTCACTAGTTGTCAGAGAGCACTAAAACCCAGCTGGGTTCATTAATCCCAAAGATGTGCCTTAAGAGCAGCTTGAATGAAGTAATGGTCAGACCATGACAAGGGTATAATAATTCTGACATACTCCTTACCACCAAACTGTCAACTCCATGCCAAAAATAAGAGCCATCAATATGTTTTGAATATATGTTCAGGCACCATCTGAAGTAAATATAAGATGTAAGTTCTTGACTCAACCTACTGTATCAGAGTCATTGTCTGCATAAATGCTGAAGGACAATATTCTTTAGTGACTCCAACCTCAGGCCAGAATGTAACAAATGCAGCCTGGGGTGGCTTATATACCTCCAGAACTCCAATTTTATTCTATCCCAGAACTCATATATGAAGTGTTTACCCTGAAACAAATCTTACTTTAGAAAGGGAGACTTCCTATCTTTATGTTCTGACGCAACCAGTAAAGTTATAACACCACTCTAACCATTTCTTGACTCATACTAAAGCAGATATCCTGGGTTAATAATAATCCAGGTACATCATCCAGCCAGTAGTTAATAATACACGCACAGACAATGCCACATAAGCAATTGTGCAATTATTATATATTTAGATTTTGTACATACGTTATTTACCTATTTATTTTTTTTTTCATTTATTTCTATTGTGGTCTTCCTCAGAGGCCCTATTTGTGCTAGATATTGTACAAAGAAATACAGAGACAGGGTGCCTGTCCTCATGAGCATACAGACAGGGCCGGCTCCAGGCACCAGCTTAGCAAGCAGGTGCTTGGGGCGGCCACTCCGGAGAAGGGCGGCGGGTCCAGCTATTCAGCGGCAATTCGGCGGAGGGTCCCTCACTTCCGGTCGGAGTGAAGGACCTCCTGCTGAATTGCTGCAGATCGCGATTGCGATCGCGGCTTTTTTTTTTTTTTGGCTGCTTGGGGCGGCAAAACCCCTGGAGCTGACCCTGCATACAGAGGTGCTGTATTTGTAAAATTTAATAGAATAAATCCAGTTATTAGTCTCAGGGTTCTGGTCTTCCACCTTGCTGCTATGCTGTCTGGTTAAACACGTTATGAATTCTAATGAATTGCTGAAACAGAAGTTCAAGTGCCGGAGGTGACAAACTACATGGAACCAGGATGAAAAGTTTCATCAAATTACCTTAATATTCAATCATTTTATGTAAATATGAAAAATCTCATTCAGAATCTAAGACCACTGACAAAACAGAAAATAAAAATCTAAGGAAACAGGAAATAAGAATCTAAGGCCAAAACAGGAAACATCACAGGAAATATTGAAGAAAAATTCCATTCAAACACCAGCAGGGAGCAGGCATGCATATCAAGACTTTGCATGTCAAACTTAGAGTCATTTTAAACTTTAGATTATTTCACTTGATACCCAGCAGGAGTGAAATGTCTATGTATTTGTGGAGATATTGGTGTTTAATCAGTTGTCAGCAGCTTCTTAGGTATAAATGGGAATTGAGTTACAGATTGTGATGGCTTAGGAATTTGAGTTGTTGTATAATATCAAAACTACATTTGAGACAAGGTATAGTGTTAAAACTAAGGATCTTCAAATTCCACTACATAGAAGCTTTCAAGTTACAATTTATACATTGTTAAGAACAGATTATGTTACCCGTATTACTACTAATATAAAAAACTATTAAACTGGAGATAATTTTAAATATCTAATTTGCCTTTCACCAGTTTTGCTGGATATGTACTTTTCCCATGCTGTTTCAGCTTTCTTGTATGTCACTTTAGTTCTTTTAATTTATACAACCCTTAAATGAAAATAACAAGTCTAGCCTGAGAACATCTGAGCCATATAACACAACAAATCAACCCATCAGGCAATCAGCTATGAAATGAAAATCCTAACCTCCCTAAAAGCCCCAGCTACCCCATGCTTCTCAATTGCCCTCTAAACCAGTGAAAACAAATAAACCTATCCTGGAAGTCAATACATCTAGGCTATTTTGAGTCAAGGGCATGGAAGCAAATTCCTAAGTCAAGAGCCCTTCATGCTAATGAAGTCAGGAAAAATTGCACAGTGGAGCAGAAGAGAGAGAGAATGTGGGGACTGTCCTGTGGAGTGCTAAGAGGGATTGTGACATCTGAAAAAAATTATATAAGGAACGTTCATAGAGTCAGAGAGGCCAGAAGGGACCATTAGATCATCTAATCTGACCTCCTGTATATCACAGGCCACCGACACCACCCAGCACTTCACACTAAACGTGAAATAAGACCAAAGTACATGAGACCCATGGAAGACTAGTCTATACTATGCCACAGGCAGAGAATAAGAGGAACTCACATGCACCAGAGCTCGAGGCCTCTGAAATGGCAGATGATCCCAGCAAGTGACCCACACCGACGTGCTACTGAGGAAGGTGAAAAAAAACCCAAGGTCACTGCCAATCTGACCTGGGGAAAAATCTTTGCTGCTTTGGAATATTAAGATGGAAACATTCTAAACGCCAAAAGATTCTAGTCCAAATACCTGAGAAAATGGCTAAATTCTCACTCAGGGCCTTGTATCCATACAGAGATCACTGCAAGATTGGGGCTTTACATCCTTCATAAAATATTTCATACACTTCATCCATCAACAGTTTAGGCTCCCTTTGTACCCTTTTCCTTGGACTGTAGGACTTCTACACCAGCATACCCACTGAGAAAAAGAGTTGGCTCTTTTACACACAAACATGTTCAACCATCCTTCAAGGAAACCAGATTTAGATTCTTTATTCCTGGCTGTGTCACCACGAACTCGTCAGTGTGCAACTAACATCAATGTGTAATAGGGTGACCAGATGTCCCGATTTTATAAGGACAGTCCCGATACTTGGGGCTTTTTCTTATATAGGCTCCTATTACCCCCCACCCTGTGTCCCGATTTTTCACACTTGCTATCTGGTCAGCCTAGTATGTAATGATGTTTTCTTTCATTTTGGTTGTCTCAGGTGTACTGACACAGTAGTTCAGTAATGCACTGTAAATAAGTAAACTTCCCTTTTGTATGCAAGACACTGTGTCCAACTTCTTCAAGTGCTATGAGATTTGATCCAGTGCTGAGGTGCTACAAGAGGGTGAAGACAGTGGGAGTTGAGAGGGCTGCTCATCTCTCAGCACACACTCTCATCACCTCTCTGGTGCCTTCAGTGGAGCTGGACCAGTGGCACGCCCTCTAGGTATGCAATGCATGCATTGCATGCCCCAGAACTGCCTGTGCCTGTGGGGCAATTCTATCCCACCCCCAAAGGCACATGTAGAACAAAATGGCTTCCTCCACACAGCATGACCTCACATGCATCGTATGTGTGAGGTCACTCCTTGCAGCAAGTGCATGTCATACTAAAAATGTCATGGCATGCCACTGAGTTGGACCTTCTTACACTAGTGATTAATTTAACTCTATGGCTGGAAATCTCTGATCCAGTCAAAATGGACTCCACACAGGACCAGAAGGGAATAGCAACAATGGCTTTGCATCACCTTTGTAGCTTCTAGATCCATGGGGTGGCCACAGGCCAGTAAAGACAGCTCTAATACATGCCTGGATCCTTTGGTCCCAAGGAGAGACCTTTCTGTGATGTTGCACTCTATATGATTTTATAAATATATGCTAATGAGTGAATATAATGTAACTGGAATATGCTTCATGCAAAAGGTCTCTTGTAAGGTATCATTACAAAGCTTATAATCTACTGAGTGTGATCATCCTATTTGTATAAATGTATCACTCTTGTATCTGAAACTAGAAATATGAAATATAACTCTGAGAGCCTATTGTAATTATGCAAAGTGTGGGCCATTAAAGGTGGTTTGGAATCTTGATGGCTCCCATCAACCAAGACAATTGACTGTGGATGGTTCTGTTTGCAGGCAGCCTTCCTGTGAGTCAGGCTGGGAGGAATGAAGGCTTGAAGTCTTACAGTGACATGTGATCATGTCACCTGAACTGGAATCCATCTTTAACCTGGTGTCTTTCCATTGAGAAGGAGGGGGTGGGGGGAACCCAGAGAGGGACAAAGGATTCCCGCCTTATGCAAAAGAGATATAAAGGGGTGGAACAGAACAAAGTGGAGATCCATCATGAAGAATCTCCTAGCTACCACCTGAGCTGGAACAAGAGCTGTACCAGGGGAAAGAATTGTGCCCAGGCCTGGAAGGTGTCCAGTCTGAGGAAAAAACTTACTGAAGCATCTCTAAGGGTGAGATTATCTGTATTCAGTTTGATTAGACATAGATTTGTGTGTTTTATTTTATTTTGCTTGGTAACTTACTTTGTTCTGTCTGTTACTACTTAGAACCACTTAAATCCTACTTTCTGTATTTAATAAAATCACTTTTTACTTATTAATTAACTCAGAGTATGTGTTAATACCTAGGTGGGCAAACAGCTGTGCATATCTCTCTATCAGTGTTATAGAGAGCGAACTATTTATGAGTTTACCCTGCATAAGCTTTATACAGGGTAAAACAGATTTATTTGGGTTTAGACCCCATTGGGAATTGGGCATCTGAGTGTTAAAGACAAGAACACCTGTTAGCTGCTTTCAGGTAAGCCTACAGCTGTAGGGAGACGTGATTCAAACCTGGGTCTGGGTTTGCAGCAGGCTAGCAAGTCTGGCTCAAACCAGGCAGGGCACTGAAGTCCTAAGCTGATAGGGCAGGAAAGCAGGGGCAGTAGTAGTCTTGGCACATCAGGTGGCAGCTTCCAAGGGGGGTTCTGTGATCTAACCCATCATACTTATCCAGTGGTACTTTGGCCATACTCCCTTCCCTGGGAACACCTGCACTGGGAGAATACAGATTACAAGCCCTTTTCCAGGCCAGTATAATACAGAGAGACTACAGTAGGACTGAGAGTCTGGCCCTCCATCTGTGACTATATCTACACTACCAGGTAGGGGTGTGATTCCCCACTTGCACTAGCTCATAGCAGTGCACCCATGGTAGCGTGGGTAGTGGCAGTGGAGGCATGGCTTAGCCATGCCAAGTCC
The DNA here is from genome assembly GCF_020497125.1 of Mauremys mutica. Classification (NCBI taxonomy): domain Eukaryota; kingdom Metazoa; phylum Chordata; order Testudines; family Geoemydidae; genus Mauremys; species Mauremys mutica. The sequence continues at coordinate 271,023,100 of NC_059073.1, forward strand.
ATACCACTGGCATCAGGCAGGTTAGTATTTGGCATGGCTCACCCGTGTTCCTGCTACCTGTGCTACTATGACTACGCGGCTATCTATATTTGTGTTGACTCAACGAGAGCTAGCAAAAGTATGTGTACATGAGCTGGGGAATCATATCCCTAGCTTCTAGTGTAGATGTAGCCTAAATCACCCCTCGCTCCAAAGCACTTTGTATTGAGAGCACCAGGCCAAGTACTCCACTGGTAGAGCACTTTTAGGCAGGTGCAATTCCACTGTAATTAATGCACCAGCCTAAAACTAACACAATACAGCAGAGAATCAGGCCCAATTTCTACCTCTAATACAAATAAATTGCATTAAGAAAATACCTTGTAATCTGAGTAGTTATCAGATAAACTGTTGTCTGCCTATGTTTTAATGTATGTTTTTGTCTTAGTTAGCATTTGTACAGTGCTATAAAAAAATCTAAGCATCAGTATTATACTTAAAAATAAATCTGTGAAATGCCTGTATAATGTTTTCAGTTCAATCTACTCTCCATGTAGCCTTTAAAGCAGACCAGTGTCACTGTGGTTTGCATGCAAGGACCGCACCTACAGTCCTACTCACTTCTTCCAATCCTCTCCTTGGCTACTCTGAAAACAAACAGAGCACGTTGTTCAAGCCACAGCAAAAGACAATATGAATCACAGCCTGCCTTAGCCACACACCAGATTACTGCTTTCCCTACCAAAAGTAAAGAGCAAAGAGAACAAGTCTCTATGAACTGCACTAATTACAGGCTCAAATCAAGCAAATACATCATGAAATAACTATGATATTTATGTATATAAAGAGAGAAAAGACTTGCAGAAGGTTGCTTGAGTCAAAATAAAGGCTGGTGGGGACCTTGAGGATGGAATCTTGCCTTCCTGCTGGTTGCTGTACTAGTCTTTAGCTGCTAAAGGCCGCATTCAATGGAGTTTCAGCAGGGAGGAATTTGGCCCTTACACTCCTGAAACACAATACCACTCCTGCAGCCATAGCAATGAGCAATTCAACTTTCAGCTATTCACCAAATTAAAAGAAAAGATACTGCACCAAATTCTGCTCTTAGTCCTATCCATGCAACCCTGTTGCCATTATGGACCAGAGAATGGAATTCAGGCCAATTATGTTATCGTTTTCTTTCAATGGTTTCACAATTCATAATAGCAATCGTGACCTCCAAGTTGATCATCTTCCTGCAATTAATGACTTTCTGGAGTAAGGACCAGCAGAGTATGTCTACAGAGCAACTAGACACCAGTGGCTTCCCCGTGCCAGCTGATTCAGGCTCATGGGGCTTGGATTGTGGGGCTGTTTCACTGCAGTGTAGACGTCTGGGCTCTGGCTGGAGTCCCGGCTCTAAGACCCGGCGAGGTGGAAGGGTCCCAGATCTTGGGCTCCAGCCCAAGCCTGGAAGTCTACACAGCAATGAAACAGCCCTGCAGCCTGGGCCCCAGACATGCACCAGCTGCGGGTTTTTCTTTTCTGCAGTAAAACACCCTTGTCCGGCCCATGTCAGCTGATTTGGGCTTGCGGGGGCTCAGGCCGTGGGGCTATAAAACTGTAGTGCAGACATTCAGGCTCGGGCTGAAGCCTGGGGTCTGGGACCCCACATGGGGGAGGGTCCCAGAGCCCAGGCTCCAGCCTGAATCTGAATATCTATGCAGCAATTTTATAGCTCTGCAGCCCAAGCCCCAAAACCCATGTCAGTGGACATGGGCCAGCCACAGATGTTGTATCGCAATGCAGACATATCCTCAGCTACATCTCAGGCCTTCAGCATGTTATTAAGGGCCAAGAGGCCCAACCTACCAATCATTAATGCTGAAATAGCAGTTTCTGCTTGTGCTAGATGACAACCACCATACGAAAGGAAGGCTGGTTTTGTGCTTAATGTACTGGCCTGGGACTCAGGAAGTGTGGGTTTATTTCCCAGCTCTGTTTCTGTGATGTTGGACGAGTTACTAATCTTTCTGTTCCTCTATTCCCCACATGTACAAGGACAGTAATACTGTCATCTCCCCGTCCCCCTCCCCATCTTTGCTTGTTGTGACTGTTTAGACTGTAAGCTGCTTGAGGCAGGGGTTGTCTCTTATTACATGTTCACACAATGCCAAGAACAATAGGGCACTGATCTTGTTTGGGCACTCAAGGTGCTGCTGTAATCCAAATAATACTAATAAGAGAAAGACAGATGTTCAGACAAGAAGTAAGTTTTCCTTAAAAGGAATTTAGACTCATAAGCATGGGGCATGTGTTAAACCATGAAACAAGCTTAGTGAATAGTGTCATTGATATAAAAATAGAGCACATTGCCTAATGGAACAGGTCAAATTTGAAAGAAAGAAAGTAAACAATTTTGTGAGTTTAAAATAGCATTATTTTTATAATAAAGAACAGCCTCATTTAGGAGGCATTCACATCATGCCATAAAAGTGAATTAAAAAAACAACATAAGCATATGATCATCATTTTCGATTAGTAACTCTGGGAGGGGAGTGAACTAGAACTTTTCCACACCACCTCTTATGTTATTCTCTGAATCCATACAACATTGTCTACATGGGACAAAGTGGAAACTGACCTGCCCTAGAAATAACCATCCCACCCACCCCTATGTTCCTGAGCATAACTTTGGACACCTAAGGTAGAGACAGGTTCTGAGTAATCTATCACAGAAGTATAGAAAACCCAATGCAAGCTGTGAGAGCACTTTGAGTGTATTACTTAGAACTGTGCATTAAGCTCACCAACCCTTGTGTGCATTGACAGAGTGGATTTGTTTAATAAAGCTGATCATTGTCACAATAACGCTGAGTCCGTGGGGTTGTTCTTTGCTGACTTACATCCATGTGATGCCTCTGTGCCAAATTCTGTTTCCTTTTCTGACTAAATCTCTGGTCAAAATCAATGGAATCACATCAGTGTAAAACTGGTGGAGAAACAGACTCATTGGTTTTATTTATGGGATGAATAAATTGGGATGAAAGTTGATATAGAATTGGACCTTACCATTGCCTCAGCCTCTTTGCACCATGTAAAAGAGCTGGAACATTGTAAAGGGGCTCTGAAAGACACATAGGCAACCAGGAGAGGATTGCCCCGCCCCCACGGAGACTCTCTGTAAGATTACCCTCTAAAAAGTCCGTATGTCAGGGATGTTGAGATTCTGGACAGCACTGTAGTCCATAAATAATGCTGCAGGGCTGTTGTAACTTAAACTTGCACATAGGGTGGCTTAAATTATGCTCAGGGCCTCTCTAGTTCCTGGATCAAGAAGGTGCAAAGGTGGCTTAAAATTAGTGCTAGTAAGAACCTGAAATTCCATGGAAATTCCAAAACGTTAAAAAAAATTATTCAGTGTTGGAACAAAAACTTGCAGTTATGAAATTTCCCCTGGAAGTGGGGGGGAGGGGGGGACATTTTTGTTTTGAAAAACCAAAACAACTTTCTGTTTTGACTCTTTTAAAAGGAAATTGATGAGGGTCCCCGAGTTGCCCATTGCTTCCACTGCCCACCTGGTGGGCTGCTAAGAATCCAGGATTCTGACTTTAGGCAGGGCTCTCAGGGCTTCTAGGGTCCCAGTACTGCAGCAAGTGGCCAAATGGGCAAGCTGGAGGAAATCAGGCAGATTTCCATTAAAAACCTGCTTTGTTTCCATCAGAAGATTAAACTAAATTGACATATTATTGGGAAATGTTTTGATTTTGACAAATCAGCATTTTCCAACTGAACATTTTTCCATCAGGAAATTTCCAACCAATACTACTTAAAGCCACCGGAGCTCTCTCTATGTGCTGTGTCAGAATCTCACCCTTTGTGTATGATTTCTGGGTTTGTGGTTGTCTGGGACCAGAGGTCAGCTACTTTATTTTTTCATATTCATGTCACTGATAGCAGAAAGCAGGCGGAAGCCAGAGTGGTACACAATACCAAGTAGAGGATAAAAGATAATAGGGAAGTATTGGTGAGAAAATTTTTAAAATGATAACTTTGAAAAATGCACAGAAGTGTAGGTGAGCTTAATGAAAATTAGCAGAGAAATATCCAGCAAACACAGCATTTGCTGTAAAAATGCTGATTTACTTTTGAGTTCTCAGAAGCCTCTCTCTTGGTGTCAGATATACTCTGATTCCGCCAGACAAAATTGATCTTCAAGGGAGCTGTCATTTCAGCATTTTTTTTTCTGACTAATTGTTTGTTGTGAGTAGTCACTGTTGGGCTTTTAATTAAAAGAAAGGCTCAATGTAAAGCATGAGTAGTGGTAAACTTTAGAGAGCTGAGGGACTCAGGGCCTATTTCTGACATCACTTACACTAGATTTACACTGAGGTAACTAAGTGGAGTACCTCCTAACTAGCACCAGTGTAAATGAGAAAACAATCAGACCTTTTCACAAGCTGGTAGAGGCCAATCTAATTTAGCAATGAAAAATGTGCAAAGCCTATGGTGTTAAGGAGACAGGACTTGATAAACCCAATGCTGTTCCAGAATCACTTTGCTAATTTTATTTATCTCCATGAAATCTGTTTCCATTTTGAAATAAGATGTAAATCCTGAGTGCCTCTTCATCAGGCTCGGAGAGCGGCTCAGAATCTTCATCTGTGCTATCTTCTTTGAGAAACACTAACACCAATTGTAACCATTCACTTTGGTTCCTTGCCAGGTTACTTGGCAAATCTGTAGATCCAGGCAGAAACGTTCATTCAGTCTGTCATTTTGCCAAGGTGATGGTGGTGGGGGTGTTTTTTAATTATTAACCTTTTGTCATGCCTACTGTACAGCAGTCCAGAATCCTCTGGAGTCTTTGGCAGAGCTGCCAGGCAGGGGCGGCTCTAGGAATTTCGCTGCCCCAAGCACGGCGGCACTCCCACGGGGGGCGCTCTGGCAGTTGCCGGTCCCGCGGCTCCGGTGGACCTCCTGCAGACGTGGCTGCGGAGGGTCCGCTGGTCCCGCGGCTCCGGTGGACCTCCCGCAGGCATGCCTGCGGAGGGTCCGCTGGTCCCGCAGCTTCAGTGGAGCATCTGCAGGCACGCCTGCAGGAGGTCCACCGGAGCCGCGGGACCAGCGGACCCTCTGCAGGCACACCTGCAGGAGGTCCACCGGAGCCACCTGCCGCCCTCCCGGCGACAGGCAGAGTGCCCCCCGCGGCGTGCCGCCCCAAGCACGCGCTTGTCACGCTGGGGTCTGGAGCCGGCCCTGCTGCCAGGGATAGTTTCTGACAAAGAAACAATAAGGACTCAAAACCAATGGCATTTAATTACTTGCGAATAACAGTAAAATATCACAGGATTGGATGGCTCTGGGTATGGAGTCTAGTGTGTTTGTTTGGTTCTGGGGGGATGTTTGTTCAGTGGCCTGCCTGAAATAAATTTGGTGGCCCCGTTTCAGTTCCTACAAAACAGATCTCCATATTTCTGCACCACAATTGCTGCTGTATAGCATCCTTGGTTTAAAGTCTCAGTAGAGGCCAAGGACTGAATAGGTATGAAGAATGAACTGCCATCCCCCTTACTCGAGATAACTAAACCAAAACTCAATTCAGAACACTCAGACTTTCAAGGAGATCAGAATATGGCTCTGACTTTTGTGGATAGCCTCCATTTCAGCAATGGGCTGAACTAAACCGCAGCCCAGTTCCAAATTTTGCAGTCCAGACCCATCTATAGTTGTTACTAAAGATGGTCTCTAGTTCGGAGGTGACGTGCATTAGCCACTCCAAATGTATTTGTTTGTGGATAAACAGAGGCCTTCAGTCTCCTGGGCTCTCCTGTCAGCCCCTATACCAGATCTAAATTCACCATAAAAAAATACCAACAATGAACCATTTTAAAACAAAACACACTGTTTTCTGTGATTATAAAATTTCAAACATAATTTCCTGTTTGTCAGACCCAAGTCCTAAATGATGGACTGCACCAAAGGTAGTTGTTCCCTCAAACACAGGAACAGCTGAGGGAAATCCATGGAGGCTGTTTGGGAAACTGGTGTTTCCTTCTCATAATGGTCAGTGCTGCCTATGACTGGATGACTCATCAGTTTCCTGCAACATTCTTTGAGACTGGCCTGTCAGTGGGGATATCTCACATAGGGGAGTGAGCTATGGGAAAGAGCAATGAAGTCTCTCAATATCATGTAATACATCGGGTTCCCTGTTGGCCTCAAGCTTCTCCAGACCCCAAGAAGAAGCAGTACAGTAGCCAAGCTAACATGCTTTCACCATTCCCTGGCAGTGATGCCCTCAGCAATGCCCATGTACTTACAACAGTTTATCCAGAACACATTGTTTTACTTTCTCAAGGGAACATGCCAGAAAAAGCAACATATTTCTGAGTTTTCATGAGCCAGCCCTGCCCCCACTGCCAAACACTCCCCCGCTTGCTATGCATTATTGGTGTAAGGGGACTGCAGCTGGCTAAGCCAGAGGGGGCAGGGAGGAGTGCTACCAGTCAGCAACTTTTTCCCTCTGTGTGGCCCTTATTACTTCATTTGCATGTAATATCCACTATTTTGCTTCCCTCTGCACTGGACAGTGGAGAGGAACACATGACCACAGTCACATCTTGGTTTGTCTATTATTACTTCCCATCTTTGTCAACAGCAATTGATGTAACATGTACTAGCAAACCATAATCATTTACAATATTAGCACCATGTTTGCATCCTCACCACAAAATGGCAACCACCCATGGTATTATTTTATTACATATTATTATGTATGGTGCCAACGGTTTTTCTTAAATAAAAGAAATTGGCACATTCTCTTGAATAAAAATAAGGTTCTCTAGTACAAGAAAATAAGTTCACTGATCTGTAGCCAACAACCTTTGTGTGACAGAGGAAAGTTTTCTAAAATTACCAAGAGGCCAATTCCTGCCAGCTCTATGCAAACAAGTAGTTCTTCTAGCATCAGGCTTTGAGATCTTGAAGTCAGTAGGACTAATCACTTGGGTATAGCAAGCAGGATTTGGTCCAAAGATAGCAACATAACTGGTTGGATATTTTTCCTTTTAACAAGCTACAATGTATGATGTATTTAAAAGTAAAGTACAAAAAGAGATGGTCTTGCATCCCTGCTGCTAAATTGCATCCAAGAGATGCAGGTTCAAATCCTGCAACTTCCATAGACTTCCTCAGTGGTGGTTTCTAAGTCACCTAATCTCTTTCTCTCCAGCCCTGATTCGACAAGTGCTTACATGCTTTGCTGGATCAGGCTTTTTTGTGTCCTAGTTTCTGTGTAAAGTGAAGCTAATAATGTTTCCTGACCTCACAAGGTGATGAGAATTTTAAATCACTGAATGTTTGTGGGGTGCTGAAATACTATGTGATAAGAGCCACGGCAGTCTAGACAGATAGACTCCTCACTGTGATGAACACTTTACAGGGTTGTCCTAATATTTCAGTGCATGCACCCAGCCACACAATCTTTTTCTTTTCTCTCACACATATACTCTCTAACTCACTCTTTATATTCACTGTGAGATCCGGTCGTCATGTATTACACCAATTGGAGAATGCATCAACTGACATTACAGCAGGTTAAGACCATTAATAAAATCTACTGAATAAGCAACCTTCCAATGAACATGTGCCCTGTGGTAATGATGAAACTGTCAGTAACAACTAAGCAGCAATAACAAACCTATGTAAGGAAAGTAATAATCATCTAACCTACGGTTGCTGGCAGGTAACGACCTAACTCAATACTGTAATGTATACCTTTACTTAATGAGTGTAGTGAAGCAGAGAAAGGGAAAATATGTGCATATCTCAAAGTGCTCATTCAGTAAAAAGCAAGTGAGGCACAGTTGTTAATGACTGATTATTAGCTGTTAAAAAAAGTCTTTTGTCAAATGATGCGGGGACGCATAGATATATTAGTTTGTGGTCACAGTCCTTATCACTGTCGTATTGGAAAGCTGGATCCTGTCAAAGCTTACTTTCTTGAGCAGCCCAGTTGAAGTCAGTGGGCCTACTTGTCTGAGTATAGGTTACAGGATCCAGGTTGCATACTGTTATACAATGGTAGCAAGCAGTATAATAATAATGTATTCTTTATGGCTGTGAGAAATGTGTGACATAACAAAGCCATCTTAAGCATCTGGAGTGCTACCAACTGCGCTGCCTTAGGAAGATTCTCCAGATGGGAAAATCACCAATGCCAGCGTTCTCTCTGCAGCTAACACCACCAGTGCTGAGGTGAAGATTATGAAACATCAGTGTCGCTGGGCTGGCCATCGTATTGTCCGAAACCGATTGCGGTTCGATCAGCTTTGGTATTGGGAGAGTTAAAAGCAGGCTGGACCAGAATAAAGTTTAAAGCCAAGTGGCTGCGTTTATTTGGGGGAAAGTTACAACGTTGGCCAAGGAGGGGGCAATTCTTAGCTGGGATGTTATCAAACAATACAAACACACCCAAAAATCATTAACAATACAAATCTATACTGCTCACTGCTTCACACTGAGTAGGCAGACACACCAGTTACACAAGGAGGAAATCGGGTTCGTCGGAGCGGTGCCCGGTGCAACACAGAAAAAGAGATCCACAGGCCACTGCCTCAACAGCCCTTGCTTTCACACTAAGGGATTTACCCAGAGTGTGGTGCGGCTGCGATTGTGCAGATTCCACTCACACAGACCGTGGGGACAGAAACCCCTTGGTCAGCTAATCCTCAGGTGGAGACAGCACCTAGCACCAAACACTCCAGACAAAGACAGAGCAGTAACTCACACAACTTAAAAACAGTCTATAGTTAACTATCCACTAAAACTCAGAACAACTATACAAACTAAACAACTGTGCAATTATGAGCTCAATGATTCAACTCTCATATACTGTATACACACTTGGTACCGAGTTAAAAGGGGGGGAAAAAGGGGAAGCTAGGTAAGCAAATGGTCAGAAATTAAAAAGCAAATACCGCACTCCAGGCGCAGCTGACCAGCAGAGCAGACACCAGAAGCATGACGAGCTGATAGAAATAGATCCAAAACGATAAATCCAAAGCGATAACGAATCCAAAACGACACGACACGAGCTAGCTATACCGGGAGGAGACCCTGGCTGAAAGGTTGATCAGGCCCTTCAGCTGACACGCGGACACTCCACAAAGATTTTGGGGGGAAACCTAGTTTTATTCGAAGGGTCTCACTCACTCGTGTCAGCATCTGATTGGTCCCTGGCTCCTACACCCTTCAGGCTCTGAACTGTTGCCCCCCACACCAACAGGATCTGCACACGGCACACTGGTGTCTTTGCACAAGGCACTAGCCTGACCCCTAAATGACCAGGCGAAAAAGAGCGGGAAAATGCACACAGCACTAGAATGTTGCACACCGCACCTCAGGGTTGCACACGACACCACGGTGTTGCTGGGCAGAATTAGGTCTCTGCCCTCTCCTGTGGAACAAGAACCTGGTCCAAGATGGAGGCTGCCTTGTCCTTTTAGCAGAACAAGATGGCCGTGGACCGACAATTGGCCATACAGAAGCCATAACTATGTATAGGGTTGCGACACGTATGTGGATGGCTAATACTCATCTTCTGAAGCAAGTTCTCTTTTTTCAACTTAGTCGTGGTAAGAGGAGTCACCGGGGACAGAGAAAATGCTACAGGGACACCCTGAAAGTATATCATAGGAAGGGAGGCATTGACCTCATGAATTGGGAAGAGATGGCTGGCAACAGATTGTGATGGTGTCACATCATACATCAAGCCTCAGCCCATTTTGAAGAGAAACACCTTGCTGAAAAGGCTAAGAAACGGCAGAGGAGAAAGGAAAGTGTACAGCATCCCAGCCAGCAGTTGTGTTCTCTCCAAGCAACCACCTGTCACATATGTAGAAAACCCTGTAGAGCACAGATTGTACTGCTCAGCCATCTTAAGTCTTATCAATGACCTTTCCCCCCGGCAGACATCATCCGCGTATGGAGAGATAGCCACTGCCAAATAACATAAGAGGAGATTTTTATCTGATGGAAAGAAAGTGTTTCCACAATAAGGGCAGGAGGGTCCTCATAGTAAAAGGAGAAAGGCTTGACCTACATACAGAAGCTGTGCTGATTTAACACTAATGAAGCAGTACAACTCCACAGGCCAGCTCTACACATGGAAGGCTTTGCCAGTATTGTTGTGCAAGCATACTATACCTACCAGCAAAGCAGTCCTAGTATGGATGCAATTTACATTGACAAAAGTGCACTTAAGCTTCTTCCAGGCACCACTGAATAAGCTATGCCAGCAAAAGTCCAGTTTTGCTGGGATAACTGCATCTATGCTAGGGGATTTTTCCTGGCATGCTATATTATACACAAATCACACCTCTTCACACCTCCAACCACCATAGCTATACCAGCAAAAGTTTATCATGTAGACCTGGCCCGGTGTGGACACAGGTATCCCCGTATAAAAGCACTTTATATCAGTATAGCTATTACTATACAGGAAGGGAGATAAACTATACCAGTATAAGGCTCCTTTATGCGAGTATAACTGTGTCCACACAAGGAACTGAACTGATATAACAATGTCAATAAAAAATCATATCAGTAACTCAAATAGCTGTATTGATATAAAAACTGTGTGTAGACTAGACCATGGCATGGTTAGCAAGGGGTAGGGGGCAACAAGCCAGGGAGGAGAACTATGTGAAATAATGGCACATTCAGAGGCAGTGGGGCAATATTCTGCACCATGCAACCTCTTGATGTCACATTGAGCAGAATGTTTTTTTGCAGTCACTGAAGAAATGGCCTACCTCGGTATAAACTCTCAGGTGCCCTGTATAGTGTTTACATAGGCATGGATGCCTGGTGTGGAGCAACACCAAAGAAGAACTCTTGTGGGCTATTACCTCATGCTGCCACAGTTGCAGCAGGGTGAAAGGAAGGGTGCTGGCAGGAAATCATGCTTTCAGGTCCTGATCTTCCACGATTAAGTAAATGGAAGCTTTGCCACTGACTTCAATGAGCATAAGATGAAAAGCAGTGATGTTAAACGGTATCAGAAGTATTCGATTACTTGTTATTATATATGCATGTTTATAGTGCCCATCCTTATTGTATCTGAGTCCAATATAATGAAAAAGCAGTGGTAAAATGAAAATTGCCTTTATGTTGATGAAAATCTATAAACATTTTTTTGTTTCTATTGATTTTCTCTGTTTCCTCGTGAGCAAGGACAGCTTTTGGTGTATAAAAAGAGCTCTCTGTTTGTGGAAGACATTGACTTTATGCAACCAGCCAGACTGGGAAAAGGAGAGTGGATCATGTGATTCTCTCAAAGACAGCATAGATTACACTTGGATATGTTTTGAGAGCTCTCTTTCTCTCCAGCTCTTCTTTTTATCTTTTAGGATCCAGTCCACCAAAGGGTCCTGCTACAACTACTAGAGACCAGAGATTGGAGAGCAGGGCAACCCAATGGGAATGGTTTAACTGTAAAGGAAGACTGGAGATAATACTGTGGGTCAAATCTTGTGCTAGTGTAAATCACCCTAGCTCCACTGAAGGCAATGCCTTCTATTGTTTTCATTGGAGCAACCCTAACTTCTACCAGTTAAGAATATTGCCTTATATTTCCAGGAATTAACAAACTGTGGATCAAACTAAATTCTGCATTGTCGTTCTTATGTTGTAGCTCTATTCTGTTTTCTTAGGGGGAAGGTAATGGTGTTACTTACAGTATGTTCACTGATATATGGTTATCATTAATTAACTTTGTGTACATTATGCATATCCTATTAATAGATGCACTTCCAAGCTGTAAGGATCAAGATAAATTGACTGACCAGCTGTTACTCTGAGGACACAGTATTTCTGCAAAGTAGCCAAAGCTGTGAGTTTTCACTTTGTTTTAACCAGTATTTATCATCACTTTGTGTGAAAATGGAAAAGATACCTTGTGGTTAATTCTTCTACTGTGCACAAAAAATAAAAAGCTTTGCTTTCTCTGTTTAATCTGTAATTTGTGAATCTCTCTCTCACACGCACACACACACGCAGTATGTACCTTTGGTTTACTTTCAAATATTTTATAAAAAATACTTTGGCTGAAACAGTAACAGCCGGGCTGCCATCTGCTGGTTGATGCTCTGCAGAATAATTACATTAGCCAAGGAAATTGCATTAACCTGAGAGAAGTGTGCTCTGTATTACACTGTATCAGACACTTCAGTAGTTAGTATTGCAAATCAAAGGACATATGGGAAAAACTAAAAAATCAAAATGACCAAAACCTGATCTGGACATCATCTATTCACAATGTGATTTGTTGTCAGGCTTATTCTAGTCTTAATGATCCTGATCATATAAACTTGGGTTTATATGCTGAAAAGCACCATGAATCTGATGCTGGGTGCTCCTAGCAGGAGAGTTTTGCAAACCTAATTTTCTGCCTTTTATTTAGAGTCTAGGGGAAGAGGGAATAGAGTGGGGGGAGAGGAGAGAGGTTGAATTTATGAAATTTTTTCTTTGGGAATCAGCAGATAGTGCTTCTGGAAGTGGACATGTTTCCTCTTGGACTGACTCCATCTCCTTTTTTGGTCTGCAAACCCTTAAGGTTAATGGCTGAGGTTGGAGAACTTGGAGCACATACTAGTGCTTTGAATATGAAAAGGGGAATTTGTACAATATGAGCACATTAGTCATTTGCAGTTCACTAATTATCTATTTTATTTTAATGCTAATGCTTCATTTAAGTAGAGTAATTGACATCCTAATATAAAAGAAGAAATTCATGGCATATATAGCATTTGTAGCCATAATAAATCTGATTTCATTCCACACACATAGCAAATAGTCTACTTAGGTCTCTAAAGTAAATTAGAAGCTTGCTGAGACCTTGCTGCTCTAAGTAACACCAAGGACAGGCTAACATGACATAATATTGTTGCCATAGTAACAGGGATGTGCACCAGCAGAATCATAACTATATATCATCAATTTAGTGCTCTACTAAACACAAAATAATACCTCTCCTAATTATGCTATGGCTTTGATTCTTAAGAATGTGGTGCCACTGTTAGCTAGAGTCAACCATATGAAATTTCTGAAGAAATGGGTGGGGGCACATTTAGCTCTCTGTACACCTACCAACATGAACAAATGACTCCACAAGTCTCCCATAATTGTCCTAAATATGCCACTTAGAGAAGCTAATTGAATGTGTGCCATTTGGCAGTCCCCTTCTATAAAACCTATCTGGGGCTTTGTGATATGAGCCACTTCCCAGAGCATGGCAGCTCAAACTTGACTCAGAACCACATCTGGTGCTTTTGGGAATCATACTCAATATCAGCAATTACACTGCACACACACAACTTCCAAAATATCTTACCCATACTCCGAACCATAATCTTTGGAGGGAAAAAAATCTATTGTGATTAAATGATTAAATGTATCGATGGTAAACCACGGATTCTGATGAATCCACAGTATGGTACAAAATGGCTATAACCGGCTTAATGAGAAATGATTCTGGAGGCAAAAAGCAAAGAAAAGGCTATTTTCATCTAACTGGGCTTTTGAGCTCACATGATGTACAGTTTCCAGACGCTCTTTTAGCTCAATAATGTACATATTCCAAGTGATCTCAAACAGAATACTCCTTCTAATCCTCTCAGTCCGGAGCCCTGACATTTGTTGCTAGACCTGATTCAGCAAGGTATTTATGTATGCATGTAACTTTTAAGTATAGGTGCAGTCCCACTGAAATCAAAGGGACGACTTGTGTGTTTAAAATGAGCGTGCATAAGTATCTTGCTGATTTGGAGTCTGACCACTTCATTTTGCTCTGCATTGTCCTTCAAACACATCATGCTGTTCCCTCCAAATGGGTTGGCACTTTCAGCTTATTCATTTTGAATCTGTGTTCCCTTTTGGATTTGCAACAAATGTGAACATGATTAGATAATTATGCTTTTTTCAGTGAGTGGAATGTTAGTCCCAGAACCACATACTTGTTTGTGGAAAACCTCTGAAATCCTGAAATGGTCCATTATCCTTTCCCAGGCCACATATCTGGTTGACCCATTTTTTTAGGACAAGAGCTGAAGGCAGTTCCCCATGGAGCCATCCTCTACTCAGCGATGTATTTTTATTTTCACTTGGCTTTGGTTTTCTTTCTCCTCTGTTTTGTCCACTGGGGGTATGTACAGAATTGATCATATTACCACTTTAAAAAATCAAGAGGAGTCATGCTTTCTTTTAATAGTCTTTTCTAATCTAAATTCAGTTCCTAGCCTTAGTTAACAAAAACAGGCACATTTCCTATATGAGTAAAAGTTCTATTTTTAGTGCATTTTAGAATCATGGGGAGTGGGGGTTCTCCTGAAAAGACAATGTGTATGCAGGTTTCCTGGTTATTCTTCTAAAGGACATTTTTCTTCCAACAATGATTATACTTCTAACAAGGTTCAATACAAACCATGATTTTACAGGATATAGCATCGTTTCTGAGGAGCACACTGACACCTGGTGGAATACAATTGTTTAAAGATTTACTGTATGAAATGCTATGAATTGTACAGTCTGCCCATTGCTTGTACTAGTAGAATGCTTTGATCATTTTTGTATACCCAGCAAAACACAGAATAAATGCATCTACATTTTCAAGACTATCTGTTCCTGTGATTATCTTTAAAACCCTGAAAGCACCATCTGTGTATACCGTTCAGTAGGGGGCATATTCAGATGGTCATGTGAACTCCCAGCACTAATAATGAGAGTTTTGTGCATGCACAGATAAGAGAATATCACTAGATCTTGAAACAAAGCTCCACTGCTGGTGGACACTGTATAAAGTTTAACTTGATAAAATACTGACTATTTCTACTTTTCATACATTTTTCAATTGTATATAGGACAGCAGCAATGTAATATCTTTTGCTTTCATCCTATATTTCATTTGATTCCATTAGCTTTTACATTAGTTAAAAATAGTGTGTACCTGTTTTATAATCTGATATTAAAAGGGATGATACTCCTACCAGTAGTTTTCTCTAGACTTACTTTTAGCCTCTGCTTTTTACGGATAAAAGGCTTTACAGTAGCCTTCTGACAGATCTAGGATTACAAGATGGATTTGCCTGAAATAACCTCTGCTTTAATAAATCCTTAGCAAGAATCAGACTATCGTATTATGGACCAATCCTTCAGAATTAGCATAACTCCCCTGAAGTCAGTGGAACTAGTCTGTTATACACTAGTTGAAGATCTGACTCCATGTATCTTAGGTCTTATTCTCGGTTACTTATGGCAGATACTGGCTGGGGTGGGGGCTTTAAGCCACATTTTTGCTCCCCATATTCTAGGACCATACAAAAATTGGAAAAGAGATTCACCAGATGAACTCAATCACATACATTTCAGGAAATCACCCATCCGCTTGCAAATATTCTGGAAATAGAAAAAGAAGTTAAATTAGTTAAATAATTTGTTCACTAAAGATGATTTCCTCCAAACTAATCAAGACTATGTTGCTAAGTATGTAATCGCTGTCTGCAGTTAAAATCTGACCCTGGCAGTTTGTAGAATGCTGTACTTCATCTAAGAAAATGAACTGGGCATTCACCACCTCAGAGTGGCTCACTGCAACAAATCCAGTTAGACATCAGCACCTGAAGGGGGCCAACTGTAGCCCGTTGAGTCGTGCACTCATATTATACATCAGTCGATGTGAAAACTAAATGTGAGAGTAGCTCTTAGTCATGACATAGTTTAGATCATTGTATTTTACTTCGTTCTGCCTTTAGCCTTTCCACACAGGACACCTTTAAATGGTCATTAAAAACGGAACATCATTAATTATGATGATTTGTATGTATGTATCTCTGCTCTGTGGTGGAACATGCTCCTTGGCTATAAGCATTTCCTCTGACAGCTGCTATCCCTAAAATACTCTTTGAAGGTCTGATCCAACTCCCACTGAAGTCAATGGGAGTCTTTCTTTTGACTTCAATGGGAGTTGGATCAGAACCTTAACTTATGCAATAAGGAAGCAGGTAGGTTGTAAGCCTGTAGGTACTCCAGCTAAATCTATAGGTGATGTAGACGGAAGGGATGATTAATAGCATGGAGTTGGAGTGAGAATAACAATTGATTAATCTCACACACCATTGCCATTGAATTCTTATAGCGAATCATTGTAATGGGAAATGTGGGTTTGTGCAATTTCACTGAGATCAGAAGAATAGCGTCCTACACGTTTCTGGGCCTAGAAAATAATAATACTTTGAACTCAGAGATTGTGTTTCATCCAGTGGTCTTAAAACATGTTAGATATAATAATTAAGACAGTCTTGTGAGGTAACTGAGTAGTATTACAGATGTGCAAGACTCAGACAGCACAAGATCACACAATAAATCAGTGGCAGCATCAGAACTAAAACCCTGGAGTCTTTCTTTACTTCCACTCCCCTGTGTGACTGCTAGACCAAATCCAGAATACTTGAGTTTCTACATTTCCTTACCTGACAATATCAAACATATTTTACAAACTTGTTATTGAGGGTTTTGGACCAAAAGAAAGCCAGATCCTCTGCTGGTGTAAATTGGTGCAGCTCCATTGACTTCCATGCACCATGTCACGAATATGACCTACCTCACATTTAGCTTTCACGGAGAATGATATAAACTATGAGAACTTAATTTGGGCTTCAATGGGCCAGGTTTAGGTCCTGCTGTCTAATTCAATTAACCTTGTCTCTGACGTCAGTGGAGGTATGCCAGTTTAAACCAGCTGAGGAGCTGGCCCAGAAATCTCGTAAAACCCTTGGAAATACAGAAAAAAAACCCCTAAAATATGAAATAACATGAATGACTGATTTATTATAAATCATTAAGCAAATATTTTTGCATTTTCTATATCCAATGAGCATAGGATTTCATGGTGGATGGATACAGAAACACAGTTGACTATAACAAGAAAATGATGTAAGAATGTACAAGATTGCTCTCTTTTATCAAGTTTACATTTACAAACAAACAAAAATTGAGACTCATACTAATGACAGAGAAGGCAGGAATGACACACTACTTCAAGTAATCATAGATTTCAATTAATAAATAATGTTTATAAAGTACTTTACGTGTTCAAAGCATTGTGAAAACATTAGTCAAACAATCCTCACAAGATCTTTGCAGGGTAGAATTTTTGCTATCATTATTGTCCCCATGGGAAAACTGAGCCATAAAATTGACGTGTCTTGCCAAAGTACACACAGTTTTTGCTCAACCTTCCAGACTTTAGAATCTTAGTTTAGGAGGGATTTATCTAGTGATACACTGTCATCATTACAAGTCATCATTTGGGGGAAAAGAGGTAGTATGACTGGGCTTTACAAGTATCAGTTTTCAAATATCTCTTTGAAGATTTGTCATATTTGGTCAGACATGAGCTCTGCCTGCCTTCTGGTACTGGTTTTCTCAGACTTGAAGCTTTTCAGCTATGTATTATTCCAGCAGTCAATGTCTGAAACTACCACAGCTTCAACAAAACTCTTAACAGCTGACTAAGCACTGAAACACCTTTCCTTTTGGTAGGAAAACATCACCTTAGATAGAAATATGACAGAATCAGTATTCATATACATTCGTATGTATGTATGTAACCCCTGCCTGTTCCGTGTGGCACTCTCCCCCCCTCTAGTGGTGGCTAGGCGAGCTAGAGATTGATGAGCCAGCTACAGCCTTGCCTGAGAGAAAGGTGCTTTTTAGATCAAGTGGTAAAAGTTCATACTTTAAACTCTATAGGTCACAGGTTTTATTCCTGCTGTTGTCGAGTAGGGTGGTTGGCTTTACGTATGTATATACATGTAATTCCATAACTCTTCCTTTTAGTAGCAATGTTTAAAACAGGTTGGATTTGATTTTAAACACATAAGCATGTGTGTGTATTTAAAATCAAATCAAACACATTTTTTACATTGCTACTAAAGGGAAGGAGTATTGCCTCTAACATGTTAATGAGCCTTTAGATCAATGGCAAAGGCTCTCTTTAGTCCTTCACTGTGTACACTGTTTGGCCCTATTCTTAAGGTCCTTTGATTTGGTCCGAATGTCATCCAAAATGTTAGTTCATCCCCTGATTATTTTTAAATATTCATTAGGGCAATTCCAGTATTTATTATAGCACAGAGTTATCATTTTAGCACATCTATTATCATTTACAACACCAGTGTTGCATGTTAATGACCAAAATCAACCTCACTACCGCAGAGTGTAGATGTAGCGTTTGAACTTGAACATTTCATTGGTGACTTTCTGAGCTGAATGGCATGAATAGGAAGGATAGGTCCTATTGTATTAAAATGTTAACTTCCTATAGATTCACGTACTGTTAAAGTCACCACCATCCATGTAATTTCTGGATCTGGAAAAATGGTGAATCCATCCACTGAGAGGCCCTGTGAGCAGCAATGCCACAATTTTGGCTATATTTACACTGCGTGAGAAAATGTTTCATGATAGAAAACGTGCTAACTAACACCTTTTAACTAACATGCTGTTAAACATGACTTACCACCTAGTGTAGACAGGGACAATTTGTGTTTTAAAACATGTTAGCTGGTTTTGGTTGACCGTAGGGCTCTATCTAGGGTTAACCATGACCAACTATGACTGTCCATGTCCACTGCTAAAGTGATTTTTCCTTCTGCTGATAATAGCCCACTTTAATTGAATTGTCTCATTAGAATTGGTAAGGCAACCCCCATCTTTTCATGTACTAATATATATATATATATATATATATATATAATCTTCCTACTGTATTTTCCACTCCATGTATCTGATGAAGTGGGTTTTAGCCCATGAAAGCTTATGCCCAAATAAATTTGTTAGTCTCTAAGGTGCCACAAGTACTCCTCCTTCTTTTGGCTGATACAGACTAACACGGCTACCACTCCGAAACATGTCCACACAATAAGGGTGAAATCATGGTTAATGTCATTTTAGTTTAAACCTGTTAACACAGTTTCTAACATGGTACATTTTTCCAGGGTTGGCCAGGCCTTTGATTTAGCATTGAATTCCAGTTTTAATACTTCCTTTAATATTTCCTTGATCATTCAGGTTGCTGATGCTGTGGGAAAAGAAATCATCCCACAGCTTCACACGCACTTTAAGGCTTCAAGGGCTTTCTACATAGTCAATGGTTTGGCTTGATTGTAGGAGTTATGCTGTTGGGTTTTAGGTTTTTTAGGACATGTGCTGAACTGGGGCTACTTTTATGTCTCTGAGCTAGATCTTCAGCTGGTATACATTGGCATGACTCCACTGAAGTCATTGGAGCTATGCCAGTTAGCACTGACCCCAGGTTAATATAAATGCGCAGTTCTTTTATTAATCTCACTAAATTTTTGGTCTCAACAGCTTCCTGCGGCAATGAGTTTCACAGTCCAATTACCCATCATGTTAAAAAGTATTTCCTTTTATCAGTTTTGAATTTATAACCTTTTAATTTCATTGAATGTCCCCTTGTTCTTGTGTTATGATACTGGGAGAAGCACCCAATCTACTTTATCTATACCATTCATTATTTTATATATATATTATCATGTCTCCTTTTATTCATCTTCTTTCTAAGGTAAACAATCTCAATCTTTTCAATCTCTCTTCATATGAAAGTTTTTCTCCATTCTCTAATCATTTTATGAAAATGAAGATGAAACTTAGAAGTAGGTCCAATAAAAAATATTACCTCACCCACCTTGTCTCTCTCATGAAAAATGAAGTAATTTTAAAAATGGTTGAATCAGATAAAATATCTGGAGCTTATACAAATATTACCTCTGCACTGAGACTAAGCATGAAATATTTTATTAGAAAAGTAGTTTGTTTG
This sequence comes from Mauremys mutica, assembly GCF_020497125.1. Lineage (NCBI taxonomy): Eukaryota > Metazoa > Chordata > Testudines > Geoemydidae > Mauremys > Mauremys mutica. The sequence continues at coordinate 271,042,958 of NC_059073.1, forward strand.
AGAAAGCTATGAGTAACTGGAGTAACTAAATAGAATGGGAATTGCAACTCAAACTTAAATATAATAGTTGCAACCACTTTAACATATAAAGTACACCTACACACACATACACAAATGTGTGTGTGTGTGTTAGATTAGACTTCTTCAGGTGCATACTGTGTTCTGTGTCCATAGGTCAATGAAACAGCAAGTTACCTGAATGAAACATCAAGTTACATCAATTACTGGAAGTATTTTAGCTACACAGATTTGATAATTCATGCTGGTATCTCAGCTGTCCTGGAATCTAAAATTAATTTGTCATAATATTTTAATGGAATGTATATTAATGTGATAGAAAACTACATTATTCCTGGAATCATAGAAACATAGGGCTGGAAGAGACCTTGAGAGTTCATCTAGTCCAGCCCCCTGCGCAGAGGCAGGACCAATCATCCCAGACATGTGTTTGTCTAACGTTCTTAAAAACCTCTGATCTACGCGGATTCAACAATCTCCCTTGGAAGCCTATTCCAGTGATTAACTATCCTTATAGTTAGAAAGTTTTTCCTAATATCTAACCTAATCTCCCTTCCTACAGATGAAGCCCATTCCTTCTTGCCATACCTTCAATGTATGTGAAGAACAATTGATCACTGTCCTCTTTATAACAGTCCATAATATATTTGAAGACTGTCATTGGGTCCCCCCTCAGTCTTCTTTGCTCAAGACTAAACAGTTTTTTTTAACCTTCCTCATAGGTCAGATTTTACAAACCTTTAGCCATTTTTGTTTCTCTCCTCTGGACTCTCTCTAATCTGTCCACATAGTTCTTAAAGTATGGTGCCCAGAACTGGACGCAGTACTCCAGCAGAAGCCTTACCAGTGCCAAGTACAATTATCTCCAGAGTCTGACATACAGCATTCTTGTTAATAAATCCCAGAATGATATTAGCGTTGTTTACAACCGTATCATATTGTTGACACTCATTCAGTTTGTCAACCACTGTATCTCCCAAATCCTGTTTCGCGGTAGCACTCTCTAGCCAGTTAGTCCCCATTTTGTAATTGTGGCATTTGATTTTTTTTTCTTCCTTGTACTTTGTACTTGCCTTTATTGAATTTCATCTTGTTGATTTCAGACAAATTCTCCAATTTTTCAAAGTCATTTTGGATTCTGATCCTGTCCTCCAAAGTGCTTGCAATTCTTGCAAGTTTGTCATCTGCAAATGTTATAAGCTTACTCTCCATTCCATTCTTCAAGTCTTCATTGAAAATACTGAATAATACCAGAACTAGGACCAAAACCTGTAGGACCCCACTAAATACATTCCCCTAGTTTGAGTGAACCCTTGATAACTACTCTTTGAATATGGTCTTTCAGCCAGTTTTGCACCTGCCCTATAGTAGTTTCTTCTGGATCACATTTCCTTAGTTTGCTTATGAGATTGTCATGTGGGACTGTGTCAAAAGCCTTGCTAAAATGAAAATATACCACTTCCCTCCTATCCATTAGGTAAAATAAGGAAATTAAGTTGGTTTGGCATGATTTGTTCTTGACAAATCCATGTTGGCTATTACTTATATCCCTATAATCCACTACAAATTGATTGTTTAATAATTTGTTCCAGTATCTTTCCAGGTATTGAAGTTAGGTGGACTGGTCTAATATTCCAGGTCCTTTCTGTTTGCCCTTCTCCAGTCCTCTGGGACCTCACCCGTCCTCTGGGAGATCCCAAAGATAATCATGAACATTTCCAAGATTGCATCAGCTAGTTCCTTGAGTATCCTAGAATGAATTTTATCAGGCTCTGCCGACTTAAATACATCTAAATTACCTAAATATTGTTTAACCTGTTCTTTCTGCATTCCTTCCCCCTTGATATTAATATTAATTGTGTTATGTGTCTTGCCGCAGTTTACCTTTTTTAGTGAAGACTGAAACAAAATAGGTATTAAACACCTTAGCCTTTTGTTCTCCTGCCCTGGTAAATAGAGGATTTATATTTTTCTTCCTCTTCCTCTTGCTCCTAATGTATTTATAAACTTCTTTTATTGTCTTTTATGTCCCTTGCTAGGTGTAACTTGTTTTGGGCCTTAGCCTTTCTGATTTAGTCCCTACTTGTGCTGTTCTTTTGAAATCAGCCTCAGCAATTTGCCCATTTCCACTTTTCGTAGGACTCCTCTTTGATTTTCAGGTAATTAAATAGCTTCGGATGGAGCTATATTGGCCTATCTTTCCTTTGCATCTGGATTGTTTGCTGTTGCACCTTTTCTATTGTCCCTTTGAGAAACTGCCAATTTTCCAGAACTCTTTTTTTCCATTAGATTTTCTTCCTATGGGACCTTATTTACCAGTCTGCTTTTCTGGAGAACTGTCCTTATTGATCTCCTCTCACTCCTTCCTTTCCTTAGACTCATGAAGTCTGTCATTTCAGCTAAATTGCCTTTAACCTTCAGATTTGCTACCAATTCCTCCCTGTTAACCAGAAGCAATACCACAATGGCTGCCCCCGGTTACTTCCTCCACCTTCCAAAACAAAACATTTCCACCAATACATTCCAAGAACTTATAGGTGTATGTGTTTTAATTATGTAATATTTTTGTAATATTAAAAGACTGTCAGTATGGTGCCATAAACCAGTCCAGTTCCCAATGAAATCCAGGAAAGCCCTTATAACAAACCTTGGGCACAGTCTTGCACATCCTTATACGTGTGAGTAACTTTGCAGGATTTGGTCTCTTGTCTTCTCAATTCTTTCATCAATTCTTGCTTCAGCTTTCACATTGAAGTAGTTTTCCTCTGAAGCCAGAGGCTAACGAAAAAAGCATTTCTGAGATGACAGATAAATATTCTGGTTCTCCGCAAGTGATGCCATTTTATCTTATTTTATTTTACTTCAGAGCTGTCCTTTTTCATTATAAATGACAATACATGCAACGTAATTGGATAGTAAAGCTGTAATTCAATCTTGACTCTCAGCCTCCATACAAAAGTGTGGGTTATAATATGTCTCACACTGAAAGCAAAATCCTTGACCAAATTACAGCCTCAATCTAATCACAAGCAGATCCCAGTCTCTATATACTTTATCAATGTAAACAGTAAGCGATAGCCAGACTCTAAGAGGTAGTTGTATTTGCTGCTGCTTTTTAATAACATGTCCTTTATATTTTACACTGGGAACCGATGGAAGCAGAGCCAGAAGGCATAAAAGCCATACTCCTACGTGAGTTAATCTCAACTTCAGTTACCATTCGGCAGCGTCAGAAAATCTACTGAATTCTACCAAAATCTTGTTTACTGAAGCGGAAATTTACTCAGGGACTAAAGTCTTTAAGAAGGATGTAAAACAAGTACAGAACATGGGCTAGAGGGTGGCATTTAGCCACCTCTCTGAGGAGGGTTTGGGAGGCACTGCCCCCACAGAGATCTCAGGCTGCACCATCTCTTTCCAGAGTGTCCTAATACACAGAATGAGAGCACAGGCTGCATTAAAAATGGTGCTACCTGTTCCCGCTCTGCCGCAGACTGGTTCCACCAGCTAATGCAGACAAGGTAAGCCCCGGCCCCAGGCTCCTTCCAGCCCTTTTGGAGACAATTTGAGCCCCCAGGATGTACATGGGGAAATAATCCCTCCATTCTGCTGAGCTCAGAGACTGCAATTGTCCCTTGCCCAAGGAGGAGGGAAGGTTTTTTTATCCCCCATTCCACACATTGTGGTAAGGCCAGGAACAATTTGGCCACATAGTATCCATTGAACACACTCATAGAGATACATTGGCAATATCATGGCACAATATCTTTGGTCAGGAAAACACAAATGTGATTTATTTAGGGCTAATGCCAGTTTCTTAGCTCTACTGGCAAAGGAAAATGCAGAACTGGCACCTCTCTGCCCCCAGATTACTGCAGATCATCTCCACAACACGCCATTCTCTCGCTGATGCCTGGTGTCATGCACTGCATTGAATTCTTGTCCATCACTACACAAGAAGATCTATGAAATGAGCTGCTTCCTCTTATTGCTTGTAAGTTAACTATGGGGAAACATTTGAATCACAGTGTGATGTGGTTGATTTTCAAAAGGATCTTGAAACATTAGTCAGTTTTGACTGAAGTGGATTCATGGTGGTTTGTTTAAGTCTAGCCAGCAATGGAATGCCACTCTTCCATTACTGTTATGGGGCTAAATATTGGCTCCTGTATGAAAATCCAAGTACAAGAATTCTGTTCAGGGGAAGAGAATCTTCCCCCATTGCTGCAATAGGACCTGATGCTCCCATATAGCCAGTCTGAGGCCAACGCTTCTGGTCATGAGACCAGTTGCAGGTGTGGCCCACTGCATCCTCCCATGCAGATTTGGGGCCAATGGACTCAAACTGTGTGCAGACCCCCGGGCCAGTCCCCTGCCAATTTGGGAAGCAGGATGCCAATTTGGCCATACTGTACAAATGACACAAGAACTGCTGTACTCCCAAAGGAGGGAGTTTGTCCACAATAATTTCAGGTGATTTTGCATTTTTCTTAGGAGGACAGATTGCAAGAGGCATTACAACCTGGTCCCCAGTACACAAGGGAATAAACTCAAGTTCCATTTTCCTCTTCCCTTCCACAGATGCTCAGACAAAGGGCTATATGAATCACTTCCGGAAGCACAGGGTCTGATCCACAGCCCACTGAAGTCAGTGGATCAGGCCTTCAGTCCCCAAATCAGCATGAACCATCTATCCAGCCTCACATTCATGTTCAGGAATTTGCTCAGTTGTCATCAGCTAATCAAGATGTGTAGCCAAATATTTATCATGCATCATTCCACTCAGGCTGGCTGCCTGGTTTAATAATACGCCTGTCCTGTCTAAAGAAAATGCTTCAGCCTGGGACATTACTCAAATGCAGGTTTCCTCTAAACCTCTCACACTCAGAGCTAAAAATATTGGTAATGGTGTTACAATAAAAACTAACAAGATGTCACCCTGACTGTGCTAAAGAGAGAGAAAAGTTATGATTTTATGGATCTAAGAACTAAGAAAAATAACATTGCAAGCACATGTTTAACAGGTTGCAACACAGACTGACTTGGTAATTAAAAGAAGACACTGAATTCAACGGGTGATGTCACCATGAACATCAGTGTCTGGTTTTAAATGCCCCAGAGGGATGTTTTTAACAGTGAATATTTTTGTAAGTTGCAAGCTTCACAGCCCTGGAGACTGAAGTAACAGCATAGTATTGGCAGCAGCAGTTCATGCTTTCTAGACTGACCCACCTATGTTCCTCACTTCTGATCACCAGAGCCATGGCCTCCATGCCTATTTCATTCCTGGTCTCACTGTCTGCTGATGTTGCCAGAGGGTCACTTTCAAACACAGAGACAACAAGGCATCACAAATGCATAAACATGTCAAAACTAGACTGTTTAAAACCCTGTTTTATTACATTGGAGCTTGCAGCACTGATCTGGAATGAATGATGAGTCTGGGCTTCAGTTTCAGGGTGACCAACCTTTCATTAATTTACATCACTTTTTGCCCTCAGCCATTCACGGTTATTTTTTCAACTTTTCTCTGGCACAGCTCTGCTTGGTTTCTTTCCAGCTGACCATCTCACAATAGGTTTAGCTCATTGTTTTCAAGAGAGGTTTTAGTAGCATTGTCTAGTGGAGGAGAGCAAAAATTTAGCTCTTAGCCAGAGGATGCAATTTCTCTATGTCCAAAAAAAAGTTGTAGTGAGCCAGTAAAACTAGAAGGAAGAAAAATAAAAAAATCAACAATAACAAGAAAAATAAAATTGCCAGAAAATGTTTTAAAATAATAGAAACTAAAACCAGAGGGGAATTGTTACTGGAAAATGGACGATTCAAAGTAATTAATGGGATATAGAGCTTTACACCTCTAGGTTACTGATTTGAATTTAGTGCAGGGTAATTGAAAGACATTCCATAACCTGGTCTTTCTTCCCCCTACCTCGCTGATTGTAAGACCTTGGTAGAAAGACCTAGGAAATAATAATTATTGTTATTATTTGTATTACCATAGCATCTCTGAACCTAATCATGGACCCCAACCCCAGTGCGCTCGGCACTGTACAAAAACAGAACGAAAAAGACTGTCCCTGCAGCAATCGACCTGGTGATGGAATGTTTGTTCTTTCTACTGGTTTATTCTGTCTAGAAGCATGTCAAGGCTGATTCTCCACTCTGGCACTTTGAGTGCAGATGGTGGGGGCCCGCAAGGATTCTAAAAATTAGTATTGGCCATTCCAGGCTTGTATGAAACTCCCCAGGTTACAGTTTTTCTATGACCTTGGATGGGTAGATGCTGCCACCACCCAAATGCAAAAAAAACCACAAACAAAAAAATAAAACCCCAACCCTTTGAAGCCAGAAAGGCTCACTTGGGAATTCCTTCCTGTAGGGTACCCTTAAGCCCTTTCACGCCCCCAGGGGAACAGCTGAGAAAGAAAAACAAAGGAAATCAGCTGTTGCCACCAGCTAATTAAACAACATATGCACAAACCTCTTAAGAAATCAGAAATCCAGTCCTGTTCTTAAAAGAGGTAAATTTTATTAAAAACAAAAAGAAAGAAAATACATCTGGAACTTAGGCTTTTGCTAGATTTAAAAAACCCACTTACAAAATTTAAACATCAAGAATAATCGTCTTGAGGTCCAGCTTAAAGGTTACAAGAAGAAAAAAAGCATTTGGGGTTAGCACAGAGTTGTCCACAAGCCTTACAAAATAAAAGAAATAAGTCTAATTGTGTCTTTCTAGACATTCCCTAATTTACTTACATATTTGGGGTTTCAGATAAGCAATCTTTCAGTATGATCTGATGGTTTTTCATACCTGGCTTTCAGCTTCTCACAGTATAACTGCTCCCTGTTCCCCTCTTTCCCAGAGAACCAGAACACACAGACAAAGGGAAGTTTTTTCCCAATTTTAAAAAGCTCTAGCCCTCCCATTGGCTCTTTTGGTCAGGTGTCTACTCCCTTCCTTTTACCTATGGGCTTTTTTAACCCTTTACAGGTAAAGCAAGTAGAGAACAGCTCCTAACAGGTGTTTTATAGCTAACTGGCCAGTTGGTGTCCATAAAAGGGAGCTGCCACCCCCATCTCCCTTCACTTATCATAGTCTCCAATTATTTTTTTCAAAGGAAAATGGAAAATTTGATTTTGCTGATTTTTTTCAATTTTCCTGATAGAAAATTGTGATGAAATATTTCATTTTGGGTCAGTTCCACTCAAACTGAAACATTTTAGTTGTTGTCCTGAAATAATTATTTTCAAGACTCTCTGGTGCTTCATGGGAGTTGTAGTTCAAATGTCTCATACCCTCACTCTTCCCTGGACTACATCTCTCATGATGCACCATAGTTTCGCCTCTGATTGTGCCACATTCTGTCTCATGGGAGTCACATTTCTGTGCGTGCATCATGGGAGATGAAGTCCTGCCAAGAAGCCCAATCATAAAGAAATAATGGTGGCAAAAGGCACCCAAACTACTGCTCCCATGAGGCACCCACACCACAGGCAAATGTAGTTTTGTGCCAAACTAACACAGAACAAAATGTTTTGATTTTGTTCAACAAAGAGAAGTGAAATGGTTTGATTCAGGAATGTCAACATTTTTAAGTCAACATTTTTTGAAACTTCTCATTCCATGATAAATTTCAGTATTTCAACTTTTTGTGCCAACTGAGGACAAAACAAACTTTGAAATATTGTGAGCATGACATCAAATGTGTGTGGACAATTTGAGACCAGTGAGTAATAAAACTATATTGTGAGGAATACTCTGACGTCCCCCTGGTGTTATCTGGACTGGTGATCTGTTAGGTCACTCCAATCCTTGACTCTGGGAGCCAGCCTTACCCTGCACTGTGAGAACCCCCATTCCCGAGCTGTTCATGCACAGCATCGAGCATATAAGCTGTTCCCTGCTACAGGAGTGGGCACTTTTGGCCAGCCTCTGCTTGGATTGTGCAACTGAATGACAGTAGCCAATATCTCTGGGCCCAGACACAACCCTAGGAACCTCCATCTTGCAGTGTCCAGTTATGCCTGCTGGACACTGCAAGCTTATATGAGTTCGTCAAATTAACAAAGAAATTTATACGTACCAGGACTGTTATCCCAAGGGGAGTCTCCGACATGCTTCAAACCAAACACATTGCTTCAAGTAGAATGAAAAAAAAACAAATTTATTAATTACCAAAGATAGATTTTAAGTGATTATAAATCAAAGCACAACAAGTCAGATTTGGTCAAATGAAATAAAAGCAAAATGCATTCTAAGCTGATCATAACACTTTCAATGCCCTTACAAACGTACATGCTTCTCACCACAGGCTGGCTGGTTGCCCTTCAGCCAGGCTCTCCCCTTTGGTCAGTGCTTCAGTCGCTTGGTGGTGGTGTCTGTAGATGGAGGTGGAAGAGAGAGCAGCATGGCAAACGTCTCTCCCTTTTATCATGTTCTTTCTTCCCTCTTGGCCTTGCCCCTCCCCCCTGAGTCAGGTGAGCATTACCTCATCGTAGTCCCAAACTGACCAAGAGAAGGGGGGTGACTCACCTGAGAGTCCAACAGATCTTTTGTTGGTGCCTAGGCCAGTGTCCTTTGTTCCTGTGAGGCTGGGCTGGGTTTGTCCTATACATGCCCTGATAAGGTGTGAATTGCCCCTCTGCTCCTGGAGAGTTTTGCCTGAGCCTCTGCTACTGGAGAGCTTTTGCCTGGGCTTGTTTTAAGCCATGAGGACACATTTTCAGCCTCATAACTATATACTCGAAATTACAACCTATAACATTACTATAAAAACAATGCTCAGTGCATCGTGAGCCTTCCGAAGACATCCAATGACAAACTTTGTATTGGATACCACACAATCATATTATAAGGATAGTATCAGAGGGGTAGCCGTGTTAGTCTGGTTCTGTAAAAGCAGCAAAGAATCCTGTGGCACCTTATAGACTAACAAACGTTTTGCAGCATGAGCTTTCGTGGGTGAATACCCACTTCTTCGGATGCAAGTGAAGAATGCACCGAAGAAGTGGGTATTCACCCACGAAAGCTCATGCTGCAAAACGTCTGTTAGTCTATAAGGTGCCGCAGGATTCTTTGCTGCTATTATAAGGATAAACATAGGAGTGCAGGGTGTTCCCCCAAGGTACAGAGCATCACAAATACCTATTAGGGAAAAAATCTATGAATTGTTATATAAAAATAACAGATTACTCTGCATTAGATTTTTCTAAATGATCTCATTTAAATATAAATGTTAACTCAGTTATGCTTCCCTTTGTAGTACTACTATTTAAACTAATTGCTGGCTGTTAGAACTCAAAATCATGTACGTACGGAGCTGCTGAATAATTAATTTCAACCATCTCACTAAAGATTATAGGGGTTTTCTCTCTTTTTGGTATCCTTTAGGTCTTTTTTGTATCCACCAGAACCACTTTTTAGTGAAGAGAAGGGGAAGAACAGGTAGTCTCATGAGAAATCTTGGAAATAGATTTTGGCATTTTTCAAAAGACTAGATGGAAACCTTCTGAGAGAATCATTGGTATACTGGTAAAGTTACACTTGAAAAAGTCAATATGAGATCATTTTTCTCTTCTCATTACAAGATGACCTCAAAGAGGGCTTTACTTCCTTGCCTTCAATTTTCCACATCAGCTTTTTCCACCCGCACACAGAAGAGCTGATTTTCCAAGGCACATTTTCAATGTGCACAACATCCTACATAAGGAACAGGATCAATCCCAGGCAGTACTTACACTACAGTGCTATTAGCTGAAAAGCTCAGGTTGTAATTTTTGGCCAGGTCTTTCTCCCAGGTTTCCTTTAACTCATAGTAAGGGAATGTTGACACGGTTATAGTCCCAGTGAAAACAACTGGGCTTGTGGGCCATGCATAGCCCGAGAGAGAGCAAGCTGTTGTCATTATGCCTTAGGGCCTGCCTCCTGGCATTCACAGGCATGCAGAAGTTGTGTTCTTGCTATTACATCCCTTTATAGGGTTCAGCTTACGCTCTCCTAATTGCTAGTGGCTGATGCATAAAGGTGGACAGAGCTATGGTCTCACTTCTTTCCTGCCCTCTTTGCAGTATTATATGGCCCTGAATCTAATGGCTCTGGCACATAATAACTGAAACTCAAGAGATCTTGGTTCAGTTCCTGGGTTAGCCACAGATTCCTGTATAACCTTCCTTGTGGCTCAATTCCTCAGCTGCAAAATGGGGACACTACTTCCCTCACAGCTCTGTTGTGAGTGTAAAATTAATTAATGGTTGAGGTGATTTGATATTATGGTCATATAAACAGAGAGCTAGTGCTTAAAAACCAGACAGGCAGAGTTTGAACCACAGTCCAGGAGACTGATCAGCTCTCAAAGGGTGAGACCAACATACTTCCAAGAAGCAAAATATTTAGCTGAAAACTGGGCACCTCTCAGATCAGATGAATGAACCAGAGCTGAGGGTATCAGCTGACTGGAGTTTAGAGCCATTATTTAAAGGCTACACTATGTAAAAACACAGCCTTCCCCAAGGGATGTCCAGCCAGGGAAACTGAAATATTGTACTTTGTGCAGTTCTCACCTCTCTGCTAAGACTATAGAATAAATTAATTAATTCCTCCTACTTCCACGTTATTTTAAAATAAGGCTTCTAAGTGTGCACTCACCTTAAATATAAGTTGATTATTTTACACCGAATACACTTCTGAGGGGTGGGAGCTTCTGTGATTTAGGAGACTAGTAGTAGGACACAGAACCTTTCCATCTAGATTATAGGTTCAAACCCAATCAAATTGTTACCACCTGATTGTGAAATTAATGAATGGCCTTGGCCACTTCATGGTGGACAGGAAATCCACTGTTATAACTGGCACTCATTGGCAGACTTGTTGGCAGTCTCACAGCAGAGAGATTCAGGACTGAACAGGTGTGGAAGCTGAACTGTTTTCTCACCCTAGCAGACAATCACTCCAGGCTGAGGTCGAGGAAACTGACAGAGAAGGGTGGGGGATCTTTTACTAATACTGCCTCTTCTGTGAATGATGGACCCGATCCAAAGGTGGTTGAAGTCAGAGGGAGTCTTTCCACTGACTCCAGTGAGCTTTGGTTCCCACCCAGAAGGAGGCCTTTAACTTTCCTAAGCAGTCAACCTAGCATTTTTCACAACTATAGCAACATTATTTATTATTATATTTAGTAGCTGATTTGCAGTAGTGGCTAAAAGCCCCAGCCTCATGGTTAGGGTTGCCAACTTTCTAATTGCTGACAACTGGATGCCTCTGCCCCACTCCTGCCCCACCTCTTCCCCCAAAACCCCTCCCCCTGCTCTGCCTCTTCTTCCAGGCCTGCCCCCACTCTCCCTTCTCATCCCATTCCCCCATCGCTCACTGATCTTCCCCCTCACCCTTCCTCGGAGCTTGATCCTCTCCACCTCCTTCCCTCCATTCCCCACCCTTCCTCCGGAGCTGCAGCCTGCCTGCCTGCCTGCCTGCCTGCTGACAAGATGCAGGTAGGAAGCAGCCCTGGCTGAGCAGGGGCTGGCGCAGGTTGATGACCCAGTGCCTCCTCCACCCCCGCACCTCACCCGCAGTAACTGGACTTTTCGTGTCCAGTCAGTACATCTGACCGGACACTGCCAGGTCCCCTTTTCGACAGGACATACCCGTCAAAAACTGGGCATCTGTCAACCCTACTCATGGTGCTATGCAATGTACAAGACTATAACAAAGAGATGGCCATTCCCTGAAGAGTTTGCAATGAAGACATAGCAGTAATATGATGGTTGCCATTGTTAATAAATCCATAGTTGCCAAGGTATCAATAGAATTTGCCAGGTTACTAGCAGCAATTGTAATAAGAGTCAGATTTCAATGGTCTGCTACAGAAGAGACATAGTGAGTCTGTCATTTGCACTAGGGCCCCTTTATATGACCCTACCGGTGTATATGGGCCTTAAAGTGGGCATATATTATATTTGCACTCATCTTAAGGCAGTGTAAAGGTCACTGAGTGTAAATGAAAATCAAGTCATGTGTGTCCTGATCCACAGACTATTGAAGTCAGTAGAAAAATTTCCATTGACTTCAAGGGCTATGGACCAAGCTCATGAGAGACCTTAGTTTTATTCTCGCTTGTTGTTCTCTTGATATGAAATAAAATAATTCTGACTGAAAATATAGGGTTGCACGTTGTATATAGAAAAATGTAACACTCAGTACCTGGCAGGATTGGCTCCTTCAAGCCAGATTTCTCAAAGGAGACAGTATTTGTTGTCTTGTTAAATTAGGAAGAGAGTAGAAAATCCACTATGCAGCAGGAAGCAGAAACTGCAGAAAATTACCCTTCTTTTTGGAGACTTTCTTAGATTAGTCTCCATAAACACTAGCCAGAATAGCTTTTCTTTTCCTCCATGGATTGCTTTATGCATCCATGGAACATTAGTTAAATTGAACCTATATAAATTCTCATTTTGGATTACTGAATGCAATTTTCTTTAATCAGTATAATAAAAGGAAAATTACATACCTTGGTGAGGCCAACTTGTATCATCTCCCTGAACACACTGGTCTTTCCTACTGATTATATTCAATCATCTTAAAAAGCACTGTCAAGCAAGCTACTGGAGTGTAGTAGTCTTAGTTTTGACTTTATTCCTTTATTTCAGAAATGACATATTTTCAGCCATGATTTCTGAGAGCCGGACCACATGAAAGGATTTTTGTGACTGTTCCAGAAGTTTGTGGTCTATTTCTTCACTTACAGCCATCATGGAAATAGTTATTCCGATTGTATATTTTTATGGGGGGGTGGGGTCATCTTGTGAGCAAAGATGAAAGAAAAACCTAATTATTGCAGGATTAAACGTCTTTATGTGAAATGCATTTCTCTGTGACTTTGAACATTGGCAATACAGATATAACAATTCTCATTTACAACACAGAGATTGGGAAGATGCAAAGGGATTTACAACATACTCATATATACACATTGTCTCCCAGTAAATAAAAGGAGTATTATAGAAAGTGCCAATTAACTTTTGCGGTGTGAGCAAACATTGTTTAATCATTTTCAAATTTTAAGGAGAGAAAACATTTTCTAAATTGTTTAAAATAATTTCATAAGCCTTTTTTCCCACATGTCAAAAAATAGCTAAATGTATCCGCGTTTTGATGAAATTTCCTATTTTTCATAAGATAACTTCCATTTTTGTCAATTGTTGACAGTTTTTGTCACAGAGAAAACCAATAATTTGACATTTTTGTGAACCCCCCCCCCATAGTTTGACAAATGTTCTGACAAAAAAATAAATTCACTGAATATTCTTCGTTTTCACTGACATTTTTTGGGGGGATGGGGAGGGAATAAAACATATTTTCAACCAGCTGAAATGGAAAACTCTCTTGCGGTGGGCCTGATCCATGTTCCCAACTCCCACTGAGTTCAAGTGAATGATGGAGATACTAGCAGGTGAACATCTAGACTATAGAATTTGTTCTAGGATAAATGCAAATATACTACCACTGAGGCTTTGACATGCAGATTGCATCCTCTGTAGTAACTCAGACCTGAGGCTGGCACACAATGGGACTGATTCGTAGCAGCATTACTCCAATCTCATGCTAATATAGTGATGAATGAAACCCAATATGTATTTCTGGTGTGCAAGCAAAATCACATGCAGATACATGCATTTTGCCTCAAAATTCTAGTTTGCACGCTTGTCTGATTCTCTGACATATTTTTCATAGTACAAATGCACGATTTTATTATTTGAAATGAAACATTTGCTTTTATGGTAACCTTTGCCAACATCTCCCTCCTGATCCGAAGTAAAGGTTGCTTCTTAAGGGAGGAATAAGTATCCCAATCCCTTATAAGTTACCATTTCTCCTGCAGTGGCTAAGGTGAGGAGGGTCAGGGAAATCTAGGGAAAAAGGTGTGAGAGCTGTTTTTGTAGATTCCTGTAAGTTCAGTGCCAGCACTTCTCCAAGAATGGTAACCAGGGCTGCAGTTTATCTATAACTTTTGAAATGTGACTCAATTCTACAGACCCCTGAATCTTTGATTCTGCATTTGGATTACCTGCAATTGCCTGAAAGTGTTTGGATGCACACAAGTACCATTTCTTTACACGCCTTTCAAGATCAAAGTGTCACTGGATGTCAGATTCTATCTCAAACCTTCTGAAAAAATATTTATAAGCCTAATGCAGTACATGCTTACATTCAAAGTCTCATTCACAATGTTAGACAGAAAGTAGATCATTGTCACGTAGCAAATGAATGAGCATAACAGTAAAAAAAATCTATAATGCTCTCTTGAGGGTTCAACACAGGGGTGGGGAAAGAAAGAGAGAGACTGGATTAATTCCACTGAAACACTGTGGTTGGTCATTGTTCTTTATGTGGATCAATATGAATTGAGTCTGGGCTATTCTAAAACATACTGTTACTTTCCAGAAGGCAATGAGATATTTTAGTGGTGCTGATCAAACCATAATAGTTGCAATTGTCGGGATATCCATTATAGATCACATCTCCATAAGAATGCTCAGCACTCAGATATACCGTTACAATCATTTTGGTATTTTTAGGAGGAGGTGAGATAAAACTCTTGAGCCTGTTTGGAGTTTTTTGTTTTGTTTTGTTAATGCTAACTATTCTTTTTAAAAAAAAACAAAACTGAAGGCAATTTGGTCATAATTATCCTTAGCCCTATTGTTTATTTTTAACATTCGTTTACAGTCCAATCTTGCAGAGTGCTGGGTGTCCCCATTCTCTTTGAGTACTAGAATGTGAGAGCTCTCAGCATATGGCAGAATCAGCCCTTTAAATATTAAAATGACATATTGTGACTATTAGTAAAGCAGTTACTGCAAGTCCCTTTCCCCCTGCCTTTAGAATGGTGGGACTTTACTTATTACCACCATAATTCTTACCTAACACAGAACGCATATATTCACTGAGTGAATATACTATGGTGTTGTTGACACCTTTAGGGCCTGATCCTGTAAGGTGCTGAGCAACTCTTGGAGGTGCTGAGTACCTTCATCTCCCAGGGGTTGACCTGAGCTGGTGTAAATTGTCATAGCTCCAGTGATGGGAATGGATTGAATTCAATGGCGCTATTATGACAAATTACATCAGCTAAGGATATCTCCCCTCACCCTGCCCCATATTGGCATCCATAGGAATTAAGGCAATGCAGCACCGTGCAGGATTGAGTCCTTAAAAATCAAAGCTAAAAATCCAGTCTCAATCTATAAGAAATACGTACTCAGAATTAATATTCAAAAACTGTTTAGAGCTGCATAATGAACACTGCAAATGTCATTCTTTCTTCATACCCTGTTATGACATTGACACAATTTGTCTCAACCCTGCACAGAATTCTTCATGCTTATAGCCGACTACTTTTCAGTCTATTTATCTTTGCTGCATCCAACTATGTGAAGGTGCAACATGCATGCATCTTGCACCAAAATGTGCATCTATATGCATTCTCATAACGGCCTCAGTGAATGGCATCAGGGAGTGAACAGAGGTGCCTAGAAGCAAAGCAGAAAAGACTTTAATAATATTATTGGGTGCATTAAAAAGAAACTTTATAAATGTGAGCTGCATACGATTTTTGTGTCTTTTTTTCTTCACTAGGATATGAGACGAAAGGCTGAAAGGTTTAAGAAATAAAAGGGGGGAAAATCTATTTGTTTTCTGCTTTAAAAATATCAGAAAGGTCAAATCTATCTGTTTTTCCCTGAATTTGCTAGAAGGTTTTCACACTTAACCAAAGGGCAGGCAGAGGGGACTGAATCTTTGATAAATAAATCATTTCTACTAAGTGTTCAGTAGGCTCTGGAGTTAAATAGATGTCAACAAAAACAGGCAAAAAACAATTGAAAATAGTGGCTAAAAATCAATTCTCTTTTCATTTGCTTAGATTTCAGTCTCTTTTCTCTTGCAATGGCATAATGTCATTATTTGTCCACTCACTGTAAAGGCTTCCAAGGGGGACTAGATGTAAATTTCAGATGTTAAAAAAAAAAGGAACAAGTTCATCTTTTCTCTCTTTTCCTTTCCAAGGCTATTTCTGAACTGCATTTCTGTTGATGCCTATTAAGAATCCATGAGAGATTAAACATAATGAATGTTCAAGTAATATTGAGACTGTGACATGCAATTCCAAGTTAGGGAATTCCTATTCCTTTGGTGTATCTCAACATGTCATAGAAGTTTAAGAAACACACATGATCTTTGCACTGTTAAGTGCTTAATACTTTAGATCCTGCAAACATGCACTTTAAAGCATGTAAGAGGTCCCACTGACTATGATGGAACTACTCACATACTTAAAGTTAAGAATGTGCATAAGCTTTTACAGGATGGGAAATAGGCATAATAGGTGACTCAAGATAGAGAACTTTACTATGGATTTAAAATATATTATTTATGTAGGTTTTTTCTATAGATGCCTTAACTTTGTTTTTGTACCTAATATATTATTACACACACACAAAAAAACACATTAGGTTTTAACCTAAAGGACATTTAGGTTAAAAAGTCAAAAGTTAAGAGGTAGCCTTTCAGATATGCACACACTGCTCCCACTGTCAGCTAATCAGCATGCCTGAAAATCAGGCCACTTTTTCAGCTAACTAAACATAGATTTGGGGCTGGGATTTTCAAGTATGCCTAAAGGAGGTAGGCACCCTAGTAATATTTCCATACACATCTAAGTGACTTAATCCCATTGGCCCTCCCTCTTAATTTTTTGGATCCGTTTGAAAATTCATGACCGTGAAATCCTGGTCCCACAGAAATCAATGGCAAAACCTCCATTTGATTTTGATAACACCAGGATTTTATGCTAGATGTCTAACTTTAGGCATTTGGGTCTGAAAATTGTCTATGTAAGGGGGTTTCTCTTGCTCCCACTAATGATTTCAATAGGGACAAAATCACACCATAGGAGATAAGCATTTGACTTCAGTCCATTTAAGGCAAACCACTTCAGGCTAAGACTTTGACAATAATAGTTGGACTATGGAGACCACTGTAAAAATTGCAGGGCAATTCTATGCAATGAGTTTCACTGAAGTTTTATTACCCCTTTCCTGGACAGCAGCCAGTCTTGTTGATCTCTGCTGCCACCCTGTGTCATTCAGCTATCTGAAGGCCTGGTAATTTCAACTGTTTACAAATGGCATATTTTCTGTGACTGTTCAGGATGAGTTAATTCACTGCCCCATTAACAAGGGTCATTGGTATGGGAAAATGCACATGTAATAATGGTTGTTTTCCGCCTGACATCCATTCCAATGAACTGAACGTACATATGACTGCACTGAGGGAATCTGGTTTCAGATACCAGTATGTGTCTCAGTGTAAAAAATGTTAATGTTTTTCATCACATGAAATGCAAATGAATATTTACTTCCCACATCTACCAGGCACAATTACAAGATATTTTGTCAAATAGATATTTTCTGGAAGATTGCAATCTGATTTTATTATAAATTCACAAATGGCAATGATGGATAAATATACCAGTGCTGTTTATTCCTATTTACAATTAAAGATGTGTAATCATTTTAATGGAATTTTTCTTAGACTGCAAACTCTTTGGGGACAAGGACTATCTTTTCATTATGTGTGTGTGCAGCACCTGGCACAATGGGACTCTGATCCTTGATTATGTCCTCTGGGCACTACTGCAATACAAATAACTAAATAAAATTTCTTCTCATAAATAATATTGTCTAATTCTGTACCTTATGCTGTCCCTCTCTATTTTTTTATTCCATGCACATCTAATTATGCAGCTATAGGTATGCTTTATTGGATAAGGAAAAAAGGGTGTTGGACATTTCCCCACAGGACAAAGCTGGATTTCTGCCTTTTTTTAAATGCCTGGAAAGCCCTTACGGCAAAAGTTCTTTCCATTCAACCACACTATTCCGCTTCTCCCAAAATGAATTTGTAAACAGTATTTGTAAACAGTCCATTCATTGAAATAAATTGGCATCCCTACCACACTGATGCCTTTCCACATGGGAATGGGTTTTGTGGGTGTAATCAAGGTTTTCCTCCATGCGAAGCTGACACCAAAGCTTTCAAATTCTTCCTGGTTTGTGGCTCTCCCCATATCTGTACTGACCACAGCATGTGGCTTTTTAATGGGTAACGTCGACCCACACAGAGGCATCAGCAGCAGGGATCTAGCCCTCTTGAGCTTACTACATGAGCCTCTGCTGCCTGAGCTAAAAGACACCTGTGTGTTTGCCAATGTTGTAGCAGGCTCATCATTCTCTAGTGGGCCTAGCCACCACTAGTGGGTGACGGAGCATCACTCTGAGCAAGCAGGGGTTATATACTCCCCCGGGCACGGCAAGCGGCGAACAGAGGACAGGCGAACAGAGGGAGTTAGCCTGGGAGTTCGGCGGGGGGGGTGGGGGTGTCCCACAGAGGGTGTTTTTTGTTTTTTTTGTTTTTGCCTTCCAGGCTTTTGTGAGCAGTAAATATAACATCTGAAGAGGCTCTTAGAAGGAAGACATTATGGATAGTGAACAATCAGCTGTTGTGACCAGCACAGGATGGATCATGTTTGTCTTTCTCCCAGAGGATAGAAGCGACTTCATCTGTACAAAGTGCAAGCTGGTCTCCATATTGGAAGAGAAGGTTAAAGAACTAGAGACCCAAGTCTCAACCCTGCGTTGCATCAGGGAAAATGAAGATTTTCTGGATAGAAGTCAGCGTTTGGTACAACAGGCACAGCATGCTGAAGGAAGAGGGTTTGTCACGAGAGAGGGTGATAACAGCAATTTTAAATGAGATGGGGAAGATACAGTATACATGGAAGCAATATAGCTATATTGCAAGGAAAGCTGTTTCTGTGATAATTCTTTATGCCACAATATGGAACACATGCCCTCTACAGGGTTAGTGGAATAACAAACCAGTGTTGCATTTATAAATTAAAACTGATGGTTTGTTGTATCTTGTAAATGTGGGTGAATTGTTCACTGTGTTGAAATACTATCAGCTGACCTCATTTTTCCTGACTTACACCCTCTGTGACGCCGCTGAAGTTAATGGAGCATAAGTGAAAGTAGCACTGGAACTATGTAAAAATCAGAGCAATATATGGCTAAATAGTTTTAGCTCTCCCAAAGCTGCCAGAAACAAAATTATGTCTCAAGAGCCGAAAATATGATTTATAACTAAATACATTATCAGTGCGACAAGCGCAGAATGTATGGACTTTAACAAAAGAGGCATGTGCTCTATTGCAATGTATCTCCTTGAATCAATGCATGGAGATTTGAGAGTGATACATGACTGGGAGCTTTACTGATCAAGTCTGTACTAAGCATATATCCTTTCCCCATTGCCCAGCTGACTATCTCAGATGGCAGTTTGGAACTCCACAGAGGGAAGGACAGAGAAGAAATGCTCTTCACACAGACCTAGCGCAGAGCTTCTCTGCTGCAGCACTTCAACGTAAAGGTCCCTTCCACAGGTAAAAAGAACAGTGGCTTGGCAGTGTGGAGGAGCCACACATCCCATTCACAACTACCCGGGAAGCCACTAGGGAGCTGGGCTCTGGGACATGTAGAATTTATACACCCTGTGCCACCTCTATCAATCCAGACTCTACCATTTGTGCAGCCTTTTGAAATTCTGCCCTACTAGTATTGGTTTCTGTACAAGAGGACAGTCCACCCCTGTGGAGGAGAGGGTAGAATTTGACCTGTATGAGTACTCACACGGAAGCAACTTGTCTCCCACAGTCCTGTCCCAGCATGCACTGGGCTCAGTAAAACCTAGGATTGGCTGTCTAGGAGCAGACTCTTCTTTGATAGTTCCAAAGTTTCAGTCAGGAATCTAGGGAAGTATCCCCAGGACATTACAATGGGAACAATAAAAGAAAAAGCGTCTGGCTATCAGAAACAATAGAAAGAAAATATTTTTAATAG
The DNA here is from genome assembly GCF_020497125.1 of Mauremys mutica. Lineage (NCBI taxonomy): Eukaryota > Metazoa > Chordata > Testudines > Geoemydidae > Mauremys > Mauremys mutica. The sequence goes on from NC_059073.1 coordinate 271,062,929, forward strand.
TGCATCGCTGCAAATGGGGGTTTGGTAATTCCCTCCCCATTTTTTATGTTTAAAATATGCCTAAATTTGGCTGAGGCTCCCTAAAGCCCAAATTTTTAAGATCAATTGAATTTTAATCTCTTACTAAACTCATTATCCAATTCTCCTATTAATCTTCTCTAAACCAGCTCTCCCATGAGAGATTATTCACAGCTTTTTTGTGCAAAATTGGTAGTTTAGATAAAACTTAAAACAAAATTAAATTATGTATTCATTTGAATTCCCAGCCGGAGTTAATCTCTTCAATTTTGAATGATGCTTTAGGTACTTTTGGAAAACCCACATTCATCAAAGGAACAGGTGACCAAGAGAGGTTGTATCATTGGAAGTTTTTAAGAACTTAGACAAACATCACTTAGGGATGTTCTAAATATATTTTGTCCTGCCTCAGTGCAAGGGATGGACGGTGTGTGTCCACCACATTGCACGGATACACATGGGAATCCACAAGTGATATCTGAATAGGTTCTTAACATTAATATAGTGAATATTGCACAGATTTCTAGTATTTGTAAGTTATTTTATCATTTACAATATACATTACTCAGTTTGTTGTAAAGCTTTTCTAATTCATTTAGAATTTTGCTTGAATTACCACCACATATGCTTGAATTACCACAACTTATAGCAGGGGTAGGCAACCTATGGCACGGGTGCCGAAGGCGGCATGTGAGCTGATTTTCAGTGGCACTCACACTGCCCAGGTCCTGGCCACTGGTCTTGGAGGGCTCTGCATTTTAATTTAATTTTAAATGAAGCTTTTTAAGCATTTTAAAAACCTTATTTACTTTACATACAACAATAGTTTAGTTATATATTATAGACTTATAGAAAGCGACCTTCTAAAAATGTTAAAATGTATTACTGGCATGCGAAACCTTAAATCAGAGTGAATAAATGAAGATTCGGCACACCACTTCTGAAAGGTTGCCGACCCCTGACTTATAGCAATAATAGAAGCAGGACTGAAAGAAGACAATGGTTTTAGCCAATAGCTGCACTTTGGGACCTTTTGCCAAGGTTAGTGATTGTTTAGTCTCAGCGCAGTTGCACCCTCCAGCTAATCCTATGTTTAACAGCTGAATAAGCCAAAGTTATTATCATGTTCATTTTTATGCTCAGCTGATGCTGCAGGGACATTCTTCCCATTTGCATGTTACATAGCTCTGATTTTTGTGTAATGTATCCATGTTATGGGAGAGATGGAAAACGGTATTCTGCTGTTAGAAGGCTTTCCCTTCACCCTCTCGCTTCCCTGGTTCTTGTCATGCAGACTGCAAGCAGCAAAAGAGCAGAAGTCTGAAGTGCAGGCAATTCGATGTTTATTGGGGTTAGTTCCAAACAAGCATATCCAGGGCCATCCCTAGCTATTCTGGGGCCCTACACAGCCCCCCACACACACACACTCGACAGCGGCATGGCTGGGTCTGGGTCACTGCACTTCCCGCTGCCGGTGAGTGCAGGCCTGGCCCTGCTGCAGTCCTCAGGGGAGTGGGGGCGGGGCTGGGGCAGAGCAGAGGTGGGAAGAGGCAGGGCTGGGGCGGGGAAGGGATGGGAGCCACAGAGCAGGGCGGGGGCTTTGGGGAAAGGGTAGAGTGGGGGCGGGGCAGGGCTGGGGCAGAGCAGGGGTCGGAAGAGGTGGGGCTGGGGCAAAGGAGGGGTGGTGGCCATGGGGAAGAGGCAGGGCAGGGGCTGGAGCAGCATGCAGCTGCGCAGGGCACCAGGAAATTTGTTGCCCCAGATTTCCTGGTGCCCTACGCAGCTGCGTACTTTGCGTATGGGTAGGGACGGCCCTGAGCATATCCATAGCTCTACACACCAGCAGAGCCTGTTTCCCAGTGGTCCGTTCCCAGCTCTGACACCACAGAGCATTTACCCCATTTCCTCCCTTCCCAGCTCTGATGCCACAGAGCCTTGCCTGTGTCTCTATTCCCCATTCTCATTTCCCATTCCCCATTTACCCTAGTCCCACCTCCTCCTTCTTAGCAGGCCCAAATACTCCTGCCATGCAGGCCCACAGTCCCACCCCTTGCAATTTTTAAGGTCATGTTCCATTTTGGGTCTGGGGTCTTCATCCCGCCCCTTTTGTACCCCATGGGAGGGGCAAGGAGTGAAGTTGCGCTGCTTGGTCTTTTAGTGTTTTATACCTCCCCCCACAAAGCCCCTTTGCCCCTCCCAACTGGTTGCTTGACTTTGCCTTGAGATAAGGGTTGAGGCGATCTTAAGGTGTGCTCTCAGTAACACTTTAACTGCTCTTATCTGTTCCCATTCTACTAGCAAATCCAGCTGACTAGGCAGAAGCAACATCACAGTGTCTTTTTCCCTTGTTTACACCTTTTAGTATAAGAGTATCAAAAAGTTAAACCCAAAATACTATCCCAGGCTAACAAGCAGACCTACATACTAACATCTGCCACACAGGAATTAGTGTGCATCTTTGGGACCTTGTTAGCTGCACAAGGAGAATAAAATGCACTGAAAGGGGAATAGGTGAGCAACATGTATATATTCTTGACCCTAAGCCATGGATCCAGCCTGAACCTTCAAGTTTCCAACATCTATAGAGACAAGCTTCCTATGAAAGAGTCATTCAATTTCTCTTTCATCCTCATTCTTCATAGAACAGGGGTGGCCAAACTGTGGCTCACAAGCCACATGCAGCTTTTTTATTGTTAAAGTGTGTCTCGCGGAGCACCCCACACCATTCCACATTCTCCACCTACCAGACTGGGCTGGGGAGAGCTCAGGACCTCTTACAGTGGGGTGGGGGCTTCTGCCAGCAGATTGTGGGGTCTTGGAGCTTCTGCCCTGCGGGGCAGACCTGCTGGGGCTTGGGGCTTCAGCAGGAGTGAGGCGGAAGCCCCAAGCCCCGGCAGACATCTCCCGTGGGGTGGAAACCCCATGTCCCAGCAAGTGCCTCCTGCGGGGCGGATGCCCCAAGCCCTGGCAGACACGCCCCAGCTCTTAAATTCCTAAAGATAGGTGCATGTGGCCACCCCTGTCATACAACCACTGAATGTACATACAATGGGACTCGTGATTTTAGAAGCTTTTCTGATTTTATGTTTGTATATTTATGCAGCTTAGTCCTTGATACAATGTGATGCTGAATGCCACCTACTCCCATCTAAATCAAAGGGAGATAAAGACACTCAGAATCTTGCACAACTGGGCCCATACTTTTTTACATTATGCTAAATCAGTCAATTTCATATCCATATTTTAGGGTTTTGGACTCCTTAAAATTTGAAAGACGTCCCTTGAACAGCCATAAAAAGTAAGTGTCAGACAGATACAGATTTCCCATAAACTTAGATATAAATGTAACTGCAAAAAAACAGAGGGTGAGGGGGGTGTTTTTTACATATTGCCAGAAACTGAAGATATAAAGTCTGTCAGAAGAATTCTCTTTACATTTTTTCTCTACAGTTTTGGTGACAATTATAAAGGAACCTTTCTTCCTACTATTTAATGTAGGGTCTTGTCTCTTTAGAAATGGTAATGATAGGCAGTGTGAGTGTACGGGGAGATCTTGGCAGACCAGTAAAGTGCCCAAACCACTGCTGCTTATTGCTAAAAAGAGCCTTGCCAGCAGGTCATAAGTGGGCCTATGCAGCAGCCTTAGCATGACCGTGTCAGGAGGGGAGGAGGTTTGGGCGACCACAGAGGGCAGCTTGATCTTGGTGAGATCTCTGTTGAAATTGCTGAGGTATGCATTTAAAAAAAAACTGGAAGCTTATCTATATGTGCCCTCAGGGATGTGTTTGTCAGGGCCTCAAGGCATGTGAACTCTGAAAAAGCCACATCTGGCTAATTGATGATCAGAGGGAAGAAACCTCTTGCTTAACCTTTGAAATTGCCTGCTTAACAAGTTTTCTTTGGCTGACGTGTTATTGTAATACTAATGAATAAATAAGGGAAGAAAACTGTGGAGTAGTTGGACTCTTCAGGGACTCTCCTTCAGGACACATGGTGCGGTCCCCATTGGCAGACCGAAGATTGGCCATTGACTGCTGCTGCGCCATTCGAGAGCCACACCCAACTTTGGTAACTGAGGGTTGGGGTGTTTTACTAACCTGTTGGGGACATGTGTACGTGCTTGAGACTAAGTATAGGTTTAAGTGAAAGCACTCGTGTTGTCCTGTTTGTGCCAGCCATCTATCAGTTGGACGGCCATGTCTCCATTGATTTATTTCCTGACACTGCCTCGCACAGAGTAAAGTTACCAAGAGCTTTGGGCTGAAAGAACCCTGGGTCACATGAGGACTCCAAAGGCTTTGACCTTGGTAGCAGTTTTCACTACTGGGTGAGCTTGCAAAACCACCAAACCTTGTTTTACACAAATTTTCAGTAAAAAGATAAAGCTTGCCGAACCACAGAGCTGAGCACATTTTTGCCAAGAAGCAATCTTTGCTCAAAATCAGATGCAATTCACTCTAAAAAAAATCCATTTATGCAAGGATTTCAAGTTTCCAAGTTCATAATGGAGGCTTCAGAAAAGAACATCTCTGAATTTTGAGTAGTTTTGTGTTTTGTTAAAAATATTAAGTATTTCTTTACAGATGGAGGCTCACATGGCCAAACTCTACAGTAGCAGCAAAGAGTCCTGTGGCACCTTATAGATTAACAGATGTTTTGCAACATGAGCTTTCGTGGGTGAATACCCACTTCTTGACCACTTGCATCTGAAGAAGTGGGTATTCACCCACGAAAGCTCATGCTGCAAAACATCTGTTAGTCTATAAGGTGCCACAGGACTCTTTGCTGCTTCTACAGAACCAGACTAACACGGCTACCCCTCTGATACTAAACTCTACAGTGACTTCAGTGGGAGTTGCAGCCACATATCAGGGCAGGATCTGGCCCAGAGTGGCTAAGAGATTCCACTAAGAAAAATAATCTTGTTTAGTAGTTAGACCAGGAGCCACTAAGTCCAGACTTCTAGGTTCTATTTCTAGCTCTGTCATTGACTCACCGTGTGACATTGGCCAAGTCACTGTGCTTCAGTTTTCCTAAAATGGAAGTAATACTATCAATCTTATTCTATGAGAGTTGTGAGGCTTAATGGTTTTAAAACCTTTTGGAATTACAGAAATTATGGATAAAATCCTGGCTCCATGGAAATGAAGTTTTGCCATTGACTTCAATAGGGCCATGATTTCACTCTAGAAGTTGGTAGCAAACCTACAAACAGATTCCTGGAATCATCATGTCCAATCCTGTTTTAATAACTACAAGAACCTCAGAAAGAATAACTCGATTCTTTTTCGTGTGCAGGCAACCGTCCGACGGGAAATTTCTGTGGTAGTTTGGCTTAAATTATTAAGCAGAGAGGTGGCAGGTCTTCATTAGGAACAAAGATGAAAAAGAATATTTTGCTTTAATATAAGATGGAAAAGACATGTTGCTGATCATAATGAACTATATTCTCTGTAGAGTATATCATAATGTGCTCTTCATTTGCATTACATGTTGAAGATGAAACAAATATGTCCAGACATTCTGGAGACATTCTTTCAAAGCTTCAATCCATCTCATTTCATTCACTTTGGATAATATTTTACATCTGACACAGCCTATGATCATTATGAAGATCAGGTCACATTACCTATTTGAAGACTCAAATGGATTATTCAAGGGCTTAAGACCTACACATCTTGAAAATTGGGCTAAACATTTGTAGGCTAAAAATTTTGGCTCAGTTCTGAAATCTTCTCTCAGATAAATGTGCCATTAACAAATAGCTAAAAGTCATTGGTACAGCTGTGGCATGTCCTTGCAAAAGTGCAAGGATCGCATAAGACGTCATTGTCTTTAACAAGGTCTGATCTTTGCATGAAATATTGCATATTTGATCCTTTCATTTCTGTCAGTGCACAGTGATATTAAAAGTGCTTGTGACCCTTCCCTTCAAGCCAGTGATCATTCAGGCTAATGATTGGTAAGATCTGGAAATAGCAAGGCTATGAGGCAAATCTGCTCTGAAATGCACTTCATGCAATCCCATTTACTTTGATGGGACTGCGCAAGATGTAAAATAGTGCAAAAGTTTTTGGCCTATAGTATTTAATGATTAACTGAGAACAGGTTATCCAGCAATGAAAATCCATGCACTGTCTTCAGCATCACTGATTTTTTTATTTGTATCATCAAGACACATGACCGGCATTTCTTTTTACTTTGATGAAACGAGATGATGGCACAAAATGCAAATATTTAACAAGTCTTGCAATCATATTCTGTCTAGAATATGATTATGAGCTGGACAATTGTGCAGTAGCATACAGATGTTAACAGTGGAATGAACAGAGTTTCTGCTTCACAATCGTTTTGTAGTAATGAAGCGTAAATCTAAGTGTGTTTAGTGCTGCTTTTTAAACAATTTCTATGAGTTACTAAAATATATATAATTGTTTTGCTTTTTTTAAGCAATGTGTAAATAGGTGAATTTTCTGGATGATATAACTTTGTCTAAATTGTACATTTTTTCTAGACATTTAGCTCTTCATATCTGAAAACTGGAGTTTGAATCCCAAATTAGGTTATAAATGAAAACAAGGTATGTTCACTCTAATTGCTACTTGAGTTTATCAAAATACCTCCATTTGTGCATATCAGAAAGCATGTGTTGTGTCCACACAAAGAAGGTCCAGGACTAGTGGAAATTTGACTTTCTAGCTACTACAGGACATATCCCCTGGGGTATAGACAAATAAGCCAACTTTGACCTTTAATGCTTACCTGTGCCAGCCAAATTATCAGGAGAGAAGCCAGGCATGATCACTATGTCTCTACTGCCCAGAAGGAAAGGAGTTTTTCCCTGGCTAATTTGCATCAGTCAACCAGGACAAGCCATTTTAAAAGGGATCAAAGGACTCAAAAAGAAATTTCCTTTGCTGACAGCATAAGGGAGCTCAGACAGAGAGATGCAAGAAATCCACTGAACTGAAGATTTCTTCCCCCAAAGGCGGGGAGAACCAGAACTTTGAGTATATGTGAAAGCCCTTCTACATCTGGCATCTGGGGACCAGAAGCTCCCTCCAACATCAGTATGTGTGGATGAGGGCCTCAAGTCTAATCAGGACAACTGCAGGGGCTTGCAAGATCTTGCCTCTATTCAAAATAGAGTAAAAGCTATATTATCCGGCACTTTACCAACCAGAAAGCTCTTTAAACCAGCATTTCTGATCTTCATTGAAAGTCCGGTTTATAGTCTGGTTGGTGCAGGGCCGGCAGGCTCCCTACCTGGCTCTGTGTGGCTCCCCAGAAGCAGCCTAACCGCGCCTCTGCCTAGGAGCAGCAGGGACATGTTGCCGCTTGCAGGGAGCCACCCAAGGTGAGCACTACCCGGATCTGGCACCCTGCACCCACTCCCATGCCCCAACACCTAGCCCTGAGTCCCCTCCCACACTCAAACTCTCTCCCTCTTAGTTAACCAGAATTTTTTTACTTACCGGCATCCCCTGTTTCCCCAATGTGCTGGATACCAAAGCTTTTACTGTATGTTGTTTCTCTCTTGTACTAAAAAACCCCACATTCACCTATATGTTCCATCCTCTTCCCTTAGATTGGTCTGTAGCCCTACAGGATCCAGCCCTCTGTTCTGGAGAGGCAGTGAGCTCATTTACATGAACTCTTCAACTCCATATAAGCTCCACAACCCCTGGATGAAGACATTTTTCCCACCTCCACTTTGTGCAGCATTTTGTCCATTTCTCAGAGCAGACCTGCCCAATGTGCAGCTGTGTAGATGACGTACACTCCTGAAGGCTGAGTAGACATTCTTTTTAACAGCTCTGGAATACAAGGATCGAGGTACTTTGTCAGAGTAGCGCAAGAACTGTTTGCACAGAATTTATCTACATGATGCTTGTCTCATCCCAGCACAATTAGTCCCATTAAACGGACTTAGAAAGTTTGGAAAGAAAACAAAATGAAATATAAAAAAGGCAAAAATATGTTTAATAAGATGGGAATCACTGAGCAATATCAAGAACACAGCACATGATAGCATTCTCCACTTTTTAATCCCTTTTCCAGTCCTGAAGATTGTACAGTTTTTGAAATGGTGGTATAAACCAGGGTCTGAATTAGCTTTCCCCGGCTATCTATTAATGAACTGCGGAAAAGACCTCAAGGGCAGATGGTATTTGCATAGCCATAACTACTTTGCCAACGTGATCAGCAGACCTACTTTTCCAGTGATCAATTTTGTCTGTTTTGGGTTGAAATGAACTTTAATAATCTTTAACTCAGGGCAATAAAATGTTATTTTTATTGCATGACTAAAGGACAGTAGAACTGTACTTAACGTGACTTAACAGAGAGTGTCACCCTAACTTAACCTCACTCACTAAGCAGGGGGCGCTAATGATGCCAAATCTAAGCTGAAGTCAGAGGGAGTAGGGACAGGTATTCTGACCTGGTGTGGGCTTTGTTTAAAGATTTCTAGATACCAGTTCACCCTCCTTCTCCTGATCAGACTCAGTTTAGAGTCTATGGTTCTAAGTAATTACTAGAGCTGCCATTGCTGATGAGTAAGGCTACAATTTAGTCTGGAAGTTGCAGAAGTAACAAAATCTGTGACTTCCAGAGACCTCCATGACTTCAACCTGTGGTGGCCGGGAGATGCGGGGTACCCCCACTGCCAGAACCCCCCAGCTCCCTGCCACCATGGGCTGCAGGGAACCCTGCAGCTCCCAGCTGCCATGGTGCCATTGATCACTGGCACCTCGCAGCTTCTGGCCAATGCGGGCGGTGGGGGCACCCTGCAGCTCTTGGCTACCATGGGCAGTGGGGGCACCCCCATTCTCCCAGCCACCATGGGCCCCCAGAGCTGTAAGCGGCAGTGAGATCCCTACAGGTCCCAGCCATGGGCAGCGGGGAACCCTGGAGCTCTGACACCCAACCTGTGGTTGGAGGCCCAGGGCCACCGAGAGCAGGTTCAGGCCCCGGTGAAAAAAATTTTTCAGGCCCCCCAGCAAGGGCGGACCGGCTAAACAGGGCCAAGAAAGCCAGGCCCCCTTCCGGACCACCAGGCCCCAGTAATTTGTACTGGTTTCCCCCCCTCTCGTCGGCCCTGCCTGGAGCTCTCAGCCTCCATGCAGTTGCCCCACTGAAGGCAGTGTGGGGACCTGCAGATCCCCATATAGCCCCATAAGGGGGGAGGGCTAGCTCAGTGGTTTGAGCATTGGCCTGCTAAACCCAGGGTTGTGAGTTCAATCCTTGAGGGGGCCACTTATGGATCTGGGGCAAAAATCAGTACTTGGTCCTGCTAGTGAAGGCAGGGGGCTGGACTAGATGACTTTTCAAGGTCCCTTCCAGTTCTAGGAGATTGGTATATCTCCAATTATTACCTTTTATATTGTCACAGATATTTTTAGTAAAAGTGACGGACAAATCACGGCTTCCATGAATTTTTCTTTATTACCTGTGACATGTCCCTGACTTTTACTAAAAATATCTGTGACAAAATCTTACTGATGAGCAGGTCTAGAGTTGAACTTTATACCTGATGTGGTGACAGTGTTGCAGTGATAGACAACACAGAGGATGCAGCAGCAGTGAGGTTCCCCGCTACCCACTGAACTCACTAAGAGCTGAAATCACTAATAACTGGGCTAAGTGGTGGAACCTCAGAACACAGCATCCTAGCAAGAAGCAGAAGCATTCTTCAACACACACACCCTTCAGGGGTAGGACATGAACCCACGTGAATGCACCCCTAAATTATGGAACTTCATTGACTTTGGGCAACCAACAGTGAGTGGAGTACAGCAGAGGGAAAGGAGAGTGGTGTGATAAAGGAACATTCATTTGTTGGACTTTCACACCAGAAGGTGGGAAACTGAAGCAAAGGACACAGCCCAAGATACTGTGGGGTGGGTGTTTACTTATGGTTTGCATCCTTTTGAATCATTGTTGAGGGGTTTTCCCAAATTAATGCTGAGCTCCCTTTCTCTTTTAATAATTTTTTTTTATTTTGTTAGACCCAGACTTGGTGCTTGCCAATGAGGAAGTATTGCCTCTTAGATGTGCCTAGGGGTGGTATTTAGTTTTTCTAGATTTCTGGGTGGGGGCTCGAGCTGGTTCTGTTCTATATTGTTAAGTGGAACCCTAGATATAGAACCTGGTCCTTGTTGCTGCAGACATCAGCTGGCAAAAAAGGTTAGAGTGGTAACAAAGTAGTTTATTAGTATTGAGGCTAAAGCAGTTTTCTGTTCTATTGGCAAGAACTGGATAATAGTAATACTATCTTCCCACAGCAAATAAATACTAATGCAGAGCTAAGGTGGAAGATAACCAAAATAAAACAGGATGAATGAAGAGGTATGTCAGAAATATTTCTGAGTGATTTAAGCGAACAACAAAGGAAGGTAATTCCTCCAGGCAAAATGCCAAGTAGTGTTACAAGAAACCAACACTGGGTAAATCAAATGCATATCCTGTCTCCCAGTAGTTCATTTCATGAGCAGGATAACTATAGCCTTTGCAAAAAAAATGCTGTCAGTTTTCTAAATCATTTCTGCTCTGTATTATCTGGGAGATTTGCAGTCCTTCAGCTTTTGCTATTAATACTACTTTGTGCAATATTTGAATACATGTTTAAACTGCAACCTGGATGCAGCACAGAGTAAGTTCTATATGGAGTTCTGGTGAACCTCTGAGAAGCTGAAATACTAAGCAACTTTCCTCTCCTGCAAATGTGATACCATAGATAAAGTTTTGAGCATAAACCACCACTGTAAAGAATCCAGAGTACTCAGAGGGATATATATATAAAACAAAACCATCTCTCACACAAAATCCTATATTGAAAGAATGTTCAGGTTCCAAAGTCAAGTACTTATTAGTTAGGGAACGAAAGAATTAATGGAAAGGCATTGTGACACTCAGTCCTGGTCTACACTGAGGGCCGGGGAGTATCGATCTAAGTTATGCAACTTCAGCTACGTAAATAACATAGCTGAAGTCGACGTACTTAGATCTACTTACCGTGGTGTCTTCACTGTGGTGAGTTGACAGCAGATGCTCCCCCATCGACTCCGCCTGCGCCTCTTGCTCTGGTGGAGTACTGGAGTTGACAGAAGAGCCCTCGGTGGTCGAATTATCACATCTAGACTAAACACGATAAATCGACCCCCACTGGATCGATCGCTGCCCATCGAGCCAGCAGGTAATGTAGACATGCCCTCGGACGTGCAAATCCAGAAAGTAAGGGGTGATGTCACTACTGTTACCTCACTATTTGGACTTAAGGTATCCCAATACTGGCCTGCCTATCCAACTGGGGAGAAAGGTGATGATCCTCCCTAAGGAATTGCCAGGTTTTGTCAGGGGGTTTGTCTCTGATCTGCAGAGGACTCCCCAGGGCAGGCTAATCCAGCTAACCCTTGAAAGGACACGGATACAGCCTTCTGATCAAGAATAGGCACACAATCAGTAATACTTCAAAAACAAAGTCTTATTTATTTAGAGAAAATTAGGTGATGACAATATATTTAGTAAAGAAAGAATGGAAATGAAAAAGGTTGCAATGTATACTATTTGGTAAAATAAGCAAGAAAAGGAAAAAAAATCACAATGTGTCTCAGCTAAAAAGGCACACTTGGATTACTTTTAAAGATTATACATTCAATTGACTCAGAAGACTAAACAGACTAGGAGCCCAATACAATGTTGCGAGTTGATACACCCTGAACTTTTCATACCTATGCATAAGGCCCCAAATATAATAGCTTTGAACTTATTACTATGTAACAACAAGTACCCGATGCATAAAACAGTGCTACAACATAGCATTAAAGAAACACTGAACAATTAACATTTATCATTCTGTGAGCAGTGGCCGGCCACTCAGAGGATGGGATGGGGCAGATCACATTCAGAACCAGACATCCAGCTTTATTGACAGACACACACAAGCAATCTCTTTAAAATAAATAAAAAATCAGGTTTACACTCCTTTGCCAATCCCTCTGATCACCAGGGTTCTTTCTGCTCTGTCAATCTCTGCTCTGTTCTCTCCCTTCAATCTCCGCTCTCAACTCCGGGCTGCTGTCTGGTTGCCTTCTCTTGATCTTTTGCTCTCCTCCCGATCTTCTCCATTCTCTCTCCTTCTCTCATCCACCACACACTAGCTTGCCATCTGACTTCTTAGATTCAGTTTCTGGTCTCCTCTGATTGGTTGACCTTTACAGCACTGAAACTTGCATCATGCAGCGGTGTGTTTTTTCAGTGCTGTAAGTAGCAGTGTAGACAAGGTCTAAAACTAGTGTCCCCTACAAATTAAAGCCTTCTAATGCTATCACTACCTTTGTAATGTTAATTGGGAGAGGTGAATTGTTCATGATGTTTCTCACTCCCCTCCCCATCCTCGGCTGTCAGTATCCCTATCCAGGGTGCTGCAGTCTATACAGGATTCAAACAAGTGAAAACCTCTGGTAATGCTACCTGCCATGTAACCTTGGGCACCTCACAAAGCTTTGCTGCTGTAGCTCCCAACCTGGGCTGCTCCCAACCAGCCTACCAGCATGCAGGTCACTCCCTGAGCATCTGTGTGCTAAACAGCCCTGGTTCAGCAGCTCTGACCCCAGCAGCCTGTCTACAGCCCCACAGCAGCTTCCAACTGCCTTGATTACTACTTGCAGGGTGAACAAACATGCTCCCACTCCTGAATTTCCACAAAACCATGTGCTCTGTAAGTCTAGCCCTCTCCTGAACAGTTCAGAGAAATAACATGGGTTGTTTGTTCCTCTAAAGACACAAAGACACAACACAGCTTATTAAGTTTACTGGGCTGAATATACCCTTTTCTTTAAACACCGCACTAAGTTGGTTTATAGTAAAATAAAACAAATGTATTAACAACAGAACATAGGTTATGTGATGCTAAATAAAAAGGAATAAAGTTAGAAAGGGTTACAAGCAAATACAAGTAAAAACACACATCTAAAAATCTAAAACTCAATCTAACAAGATACCAGCTTTGTTCAAGATGGTTTCTCTCACAATCATTCTTCTTCCCAGCCATGGTTGACTTTCAGTCAGGACCTTCAAAGAAAGCACAAGCGGCTGGTTTCCCTTGTCTTCCTAAGTGAAAGATCTTTGCTTACACAGGCTTCTCACTTATATTCAATTCCAGATCTTTCAAGTCTCTCTGTCCCCTTGGTTGAAGGACCCATTGTTCTCAGCTTGCAAGAACTCTGGCCTCTTGTGTCTCTCTAGTGATGAATGCCAAAGATAGCTTCTGTCCTTGTTTATATCTTCCAAAGTTCAGTGAATGACAGGATAACCTCATGCTGTCCTTCCCCTCCTGTGGGCTTCCTACCCCCCTGTATTATTTCTATGAAAATGGGGCCTCCATTGGTTCTAATTCCACGATGTTTAATTTACATAGGAGACTGGTAGATAGCTGTATGGGAAGATTGTACAGCCTAATATCAATGAGAATCCATAATTCCTTACATAATTTTAATACATACATTTTACAGTGATGTTAATCACCAGTGTCTTTCAGAAAAGGCCTTACTCTATACATTTGTATAATACAGTAGTATTGCATGCAATGAATTGATTCAATGCTTATCACCTGAGATTCTTTATAGATAAGCAAACTTTTGAAATGGATTCTTCTGAGGGTTAACCCTCAGAGTTTATTCAAGCTGTAAGGAAGACAACATGGAGTCTGGTTGTGAAGGAAGTCCCATGCTTTTTCTTCTGAAATTAAATTGTTCTGTTTCCTGCCATCTCCTCACCCTGATGTCTTGATGGTCCTGTTTCTGCTGATATGTAAATATGGACCTTCATTGTCTTTGCCCAAATATGGGGCTTGTCAGAGTTCCCTCCCCACTCTGAACTCTGGGGTACAGATGAATGCCAAAGATAGCTTCTGTCTTGTTTATATCTTCCAAAGTTCAATGAACTATGAACTCTGGGGTACAGATGTGGGGACCCACATGAAAGACCCCCTAATCTTATTTCTACCATCTTAGGTTAAAAACTTCCCCAAGGCACAAATTCTTCCTTGCCCTTGGAAGGTATGCTGCCACCACCAAGTGAGTTAGACAAAGATTTAGGAAAAGGACCACTTGGAGTTCCTGTTTCCCCAAAATATCCCCCCCAAGCCCCATCACCCCCTTTCCTGGGGAGGCTTGAGAATAACCAAGGTGAGCACAGACCACTAGAACAGTAAAAACCCCAATCAGATTCTTAAAAACAGAACTTTATTATAAAGAAAAAGTAAAAGAAACACCTCTGTAAAATCAGGATGGAAGGTAATTTACAGGGTAATCAGATTCAAAACACAGAGGCTTTCTCCCCTCTAGGCAAAACTTTAAAGTTACAAAAACAGGGATAACCCTCCCTCTTAGCACAGGGAAAATTCACAAGCTAAAACAAAAGATAATCTAACACATTTCCTTCTTATTACTTACAATTTGTAATCTTAGATGCTTAGTTCGGGTATGGCTTTAGGAGATGTATTTTCCCTGCCCTGATTCCTCGCTGACCGGAGAGAACAAAGGAACACAAAATAAAAACCTTCCCCCACAGATCTGAAAGTATCTTATCCCCTTATTGGTCCTTTTGGTCAGGTGCCAATCAGGTTATCTGAGCTTCTTAACCCTTTACAGGTAAAGGAGGGATTTTATGCTACCCTTAGCTGTATCTTTATGACAGGGCTGGTCAGATTGTTGTCAGAGTGGTACCGATGTGGTGCTCTGCTGTCTCCAATGTTGATATCACTCGGCTGCGTGCATGTGTTCCCTCTGTGTGTTGCCCCAGCTCTGCGCAGATAGCTGACACAGCAGACCCGACGAGAACCCCCAATAACCACAAAGTCCAGTAAGATGCAAAGCCACGTCGGCTAGGTTTATTGCGACCTCGGACACAATTGCAGTTCCCTGTAGGTTTCTTAGCCTAATTCAGGGCATATTACGAGAAAGTGCCTCTTGGCAATGGACTCGGCTCAGTCAGTGGCGGGACTTTCCACTGCCCCCTAGGCCGGACAAAGACACCGCCCCAGGGATGCATTCTTATACACAGGTACAAACAAGTTACACATCACACCTGACGTATTGAGGTGCAACCCCTCTATGTAGCAAGGTACCACCCCTCTACGTAGTACATGTTAGTTCGAACAAAACAACTCTATCCATCATATTACCCTTTTGCCTCTGTCATTGGGATGGGCCAGCCTGTTCTTTGTTATCTGTGTGGAATGTGCAAGTATGTGAATGTTCTGATATCTAGTGTTCAGTACCTTTTAGGTACGTATCTTTTTGCAGCATCAGCCCTTTCCTTGCCAGCTTCTGTGAGCAGGGCCTGCCTCTGGCTCACAGCTTAACTTTGCTTTATGTTAGCAAAGTCTTGACCATTACTTTAGGCCTCATACCGGGCCTCTGATACCAAGGTTTATATCCCAGGGCCTCCTCTTACTACACAGATAATCAAATAAATATTCCTTTTTCTCAGATAAATCTGTTTAGCAATTATCCAACATACCTGGTTTACATATACTTCAGTCATAATTTCAGAATATATTCATAACTCTTAATACACATAACATACATACATCATGCAACAATATAAATGATCAATGAGTTATTAGTTTTCAAATGGTACCTCACAAAGCATATTTTGTACAAAGATTATTACAATAGCATGTAGGGTATGAATACAGGGGTGCTTAGTGTCACCAGTATGCTTTAGGAATTATTTTAGTGTTATACAGGAGGTCAAACTACATTACCACAATAGTCCCTTCTGGCCCTGGAATCTATGAATCTATAATTTCTATTAAATAAAGGCTCAGTAAAACACGAAGGACCAAATTCCACTCTTACTCTTCATCAATGAAAAAGTCCACTGAAGTCAGTGCAGTTAATCTGAATTTACATTAAAATAACTGAGAGTAGACTTTGGCCATGACAACTCAAAATTCTTTATATGATGTTGTGCAGAACTAAGATTATGCTCATTTTAGATCTATTATACATTCTTTTAATTTGGTGGAGAGATTTCTTTGAATTCTCCTTATTGTCTTAAATTCATCACTCCATTTCAAAGAAATTTTAAACAATATGTATCCACAAACTATATTTTCACTCTTATGTTACTTTTGCAGGAGTAAACTAGCACAATTAGGAAATGAAGCAAAATAATCACATGAATTTCAGTTCCCTTTCAGAAAGAGAAAAAATATTAATGTATGAGATATAGTCAAGGGTAAGATCAATAGAGAAAAATGATTTAAAGCTATCTAAAAGGGTGTTATAAGGAAAAAACTATTTTTTTAATTAATCCCTACATTTAGGAATAAAAAACTGCTGCAGACTGTCTGAGTTTGAAAATACATGCTGCTTGCCAAATGCACTGGTATGAATACAGACAGCCAATGGGCCTTCATACCAATAAAAGCACCCCAAATGAAAAATAAAAGATGGCAATAGAAAACTCTGCCATAATTACAGTCACAACTTACAGCAGGCAAACAAAGGAACAATGACAAAGAAATATGTAATAAGATATGGTAGTTCATGGTCAGATTAGGGAAATGCTTCATACTAAACCTTAGAAAATAAGTAACATAACTAAATAGGAAAGAAGAAGGTCAACGTAATGTTCTTAAAGTAAAAATTGCTCCCTGGGGTCAAACGCTAACATTGTGGTGTTAGTGTGAGAAAATAAGTAGCAAATATTTCAAAATGTAATTTTAATAACACTATGAAGAGTAAACTCATTTCTTTGGAGTTCCAGAAACTACTCCTTTTTATACATCTATTGTGTCAAGAACATAATGTATTATATTTTTAAAATTATGAGGCAACCTAATTAATTCCTGGTGTAATTATGGTATTATATTACTTATTGTTATTACTACTACTACTACTATTACTGTGGTAGTATCCCGAAGCTAGGTCCTGTACACACACTGTAAAAATAGCCCTTGTCCCCAAGAACTTACGATCTAAATTGAACCAAGATTTAACAAATGAAATAAGAAACAAAAGAAGTGAAATGTGGGGAAGGAAGGAGAGGGGAGGAATGGCAGGTAGGTGAGTTAATGCTAGGGTGACCAGATAGCAAGTGTGAAAATTGGGACGGGGGTGGGAGGTAATACCCTATATAAGATAAAGCCCCGAATATCAGAAATGTCCTCCTATAAAATCGGGACACCTGGTCACCCTAGTTAGTGCACATCTTCCAAAACCTTCTTTAACTACATCAGAGTTACACCAGGAATGAATTTGGCTCCTGATGTTAAATTTAAAAGTAAAACAAAAGATAACAGAAAACTCAAGTGAAAAACACATAAACTGAGAGGGAAAGTGGGAGAGGCCGAAAGAAGCTAAGGATAAGCTGCAATATTGTAGCTGGTGAACAGAGATAAGGGAGTAATATCTCCAGTGTGTTTTGGTGGAGCTGCACCCTGTAGTAGAGGAAAAGAGAGAGGAGAGAGATGAGGGAGCTGAATCATGTAACGAAGATGAAAGGAATAAAGGGGGTACACAATGTAGTGGGAGAGAGAGGAGAGTTGTGCCATACAGTGATGAAAAGGGAAGTAAAGATCAGAGGATGCTGTGCTGTGTAGAGGGGGGAATTAAAGTGGCTGAACTGTTGGTAGACAGTGTGTCTTTTTTTTAAACCTGTCTTTGTTGTCGTGTTTGGAGTCAGAAAGATGTAGAATATGTTGATTTAGTAAAATATTTTAATGGAAATTGCTAGACCACATAAGATTTCAAAGCTTTCAGAAAATGCCATAGCCGAAATTTTGAAATTTTGGTGTCTAAAATGTTGGTACATAGATAAAAATGGTCAGATTTTCAAAGGACCTGAGCACCTGCTTCTCCTGTTGACTTAAAATGGTTTCACAAGTTTCTCAGCACTTCCGAAAATCTAGCTGCTTATATCTAGGTGTCTAAATATGAATTTAGGAACCTACATTTAGAAACACGGGTTTGAACATTTTGGGGACATACCTAATTCCCCAGATTCTTGGTCTCTTTTGGTATATGTATTAGAGCCCATACAATGAAGATGAGACATCAATGCCTGTATTAGTACCAAAAAATGTATTATTTCAATTTATAAACTAAATCAAATATCAAGCCATCTGCCAGTAAAGACCGGAACAAGAATCTAAGATTGAAGTGCAATAGATTCTTCAGTGGGCACACAGAGTGAAACTGATCTCTAGTGAATCTCCACTGAGGTCAACCAAATGACATCAGAGATGCACTTGCCCAGTCTAAATACACTTCTATCAGGTCTCTATTCAAAATATGTTACTCCTGTATCTATAGGGCTGTGCTTTGCTACAAGTATTTGCACACATGAATCCAATTGCAGGCCTTGATTAGTTTCCCCCGTTGTTTGTGTCTGTCCTTCATGCAACAGAAAATAAATAAATAAATAAAAACATTTAAAAACTAAGGAGATGTGATTGTAAAACCACAAGTTAGGAGGATCTGAGAGCCATCAGTAACAGGTGTGGGATGTGAAAATAACTTTAACTTATTTTTTTAAAAGAACTGAGTAGGTTTTTGGGACTGCTTGTCATAGAATATTAGGGTTAGAAGGGACCTCAGGAGATCATCTAGTCCAACCCCCTGCTCAAAGCAGGACCAATCCCCAAATTGCCTCCTCAAAGATTGAGCTCACAACACTGGGTTTAGCAGGCCAATGCTCATACCACTGAGCTATCCCTCCTCCCTTTAAAGCTGAACAACCCTTTTTGTTCTGGACCACTATTCTGAGTTGCTTGTAAATTTCTGAACTTTTCCACCTTGGAACCAGAAATTTGCCAACTTGCATTTAGAGCTCAAAACTAACTGGAAAAGCAGCAAAGAATCCTGTGGCACCTTATAGACTAAACTAACTGGCCTACTCTCCCATGGTCCCAATACTTTCAAGTTAGGTATGTCATAAACAGATAGTTAAGGGTTAAGGTCTGTTTTACCTGTAAAGGGTTAACATGTAGTACCTGGTGACCACCTGACCAGAGGACCAATCAGAGATAAGATTTTTTCAAATCTCTGTGGAGGGAAGCCTTTGTCTGTGTGAGAACTGTTTTTTGGATCTAACAGAGGACAGTCATGTCTCCAAGTTCTCCTGGAGTAGTTTCTACTAATTAATAGTGAGTATTAATTAGAAAGGCGAATTAGTCTTATAATTTGATTTCTATATTTGCAATTGTGTGTTTGCTAAAGGAAATGCTTTATTCCTGTTTGCTGATATTGCTTTTACTGAGAAAAGGGGGAGAGGGGATTCTCTCCAGAGATTGATAAGGTTATACCCTATGAGTGTCCAGCTTGGGCTCACAGAAATTCTGTAGTTTCTTTTTATTCTTTAATAAATTCTTTTCTATTAAGGACTTGTTGGTCTTTCCTTGGGTGGATTCTCAGGGAAAGGGGAGGGGGAGGTATCCCTCTGTAGTTGGATCCCGGTATCTCTCCTAGGAAAAGGGAGGGGGGGGAGGAAGCAGGGGGAATGGTTTGTTTCTCCTGGGTGTGAGAACTCCATGGATTTGGGGCTCTTGGAATCCCCTAGGATTCTGGGGAAGGACTGTGTCTCAATTCACATTTCTTAATTGAGTGGTGGCAGCGAGAAGGAACCCTACCCTAAGGGTTAGGGTGGTGGCAGAATACCTGCGGGTCCCCATCTTTAAACCCACAAGCTCAAAGTGGGGGTGAGATCCCATAGGACATGGTGGCAGAATACATGCGGGTCCCCATCTTTGAACCCACAAGCTCAAAGTGGGGGTAAGATCCCATGACAAGGTATTACATTTTTCAGCTTTGTAGAAAACACGTGTGAAGTCATGCTGCAGAAGGGGAGCAGGAAGGACCATGGGCGGCAGGTTATATATTTGTGTGGGGCCCGGGCCCCAGCAATATTCAGGGCTGGGCGCCCTGCTCCAGCAATAGTTGGAGCTGGGTCTCTTCCCGCCCCCCCCCCCCCCCCCCCGGTCCTGCCTGGATTGGCCCCGGCCACCGCAGGTCTCCCCCCGCCGCCGCGACCCTGCCTGGAGCAGGTCCCAGCCCCCGCCTGCCACCCCCCCTCCGCGTGTTCCCCCCCCTCCGCCGCGTTGTGTTGCGTCCCTGCCTGACAGAACACAGCGCGCCTCTCCCCTGCCTGCTGCCCGGAGGGCTCCCAGCAGATTTGCTGTCTGCTGCCGCAGGGTCCTAGTGCCTGCCCTCCGCCAGTACTGGCAAGGCAGGCTGCCCTTACCCTGAGCCTCTCCAACCCCAAACCCTCAGCCCCAGCCAGAGCCCTCATTCCCCCCGCACCCTAATCCTCAGCCCCAGCCCTGAGCACCCCCACATCATGAACCCCTCATCCCCCTGCAGCCTAATCCTCAGCCCCAACCAGAGCCCTCATCCCCCTGCACCCTAATCCTCAGCCCCAGCCAGAGCCCTCATCCCCCCGCACCCTAATCCTCTGCCCCAGCCCTGAGCGCCCCCACATCATGAACCCCTCATCCGCCCGCACCCTAATCCTCTGCCCCAGCCCTGAGCGCCCCCACATCATGAACCCCTCATCCACAGCCCTCACCCCACACTCCAAACCTCTGCCCTAGCCCTGAGCCCCCTCCTGCATCATGAACCCCTCATCCACAGCCCTCACCCACAGCCCAACCCTCTTCCCTAGCCCTGAGCCCCCTCGCATCATGAACCCCTCATCCACAGCCCTCACCCCACAGCCCAACCCTCTTCCCTAGCCCTGAGCCCCCTCCTGCATCATGTACCCCTCATCCTCAGCCCCACAGTCCTCACCCTGCACTCCCTCCTATCCCCAAACTCCCTCCCCCTTCCCACACACCCCTTCCCAACCCCAAACTCCATCCCAAAGCCTGCACCCTTCACCTCCTCCTGCACACCCACCCCCTGCCCCAGCCCAGAGCCTGCACCCAGCACCCTTCCTGCACCCTAATCCCCAGCCCAGGATCTGCACCCCAGACCTCCCCCGCCGAGCCCCCTCCCAGAGCCTTAGGCAGGTGGGGGCGGAGTTGGGGGGCGGAGTTGGGGGCGGGTTCTGGGCCCCACCAAAATTTTTACAAACTTGCCACCCATGGGAAGGACACCATTTTTAAGAGCACACCTGCACTGACTGCCATGACCCTCATGTGCACAATGCATGTTATGCTGTGCCTGACTAGTGCACTCTTAAAACAGGGGTGACCAGATATCCTGATTTTATAGGGACAGTCCCAATTCTTGGGTCTTTTTATTAGGCAGGCTCCTATTACCTCTCACCCTCTGTCCCAATGTTTCACACTTGCTGTCAGCTCACCCTACTCTTAAAATGTGCGTTCCTACGGCCCCATCAGATACTGGGCAAAGCCATGTTCAGATCTGCCAGTATCAGGTGCTGAACAAACCGCCCCCAAAGGGTGGCCGGTTCAAACTGGATGATACAAGGAGCCCAGCCCGGCTCCCCCGAGCCCAGGCTCGCGGGGGAAATGCCCGGGAGGCCCCCAAAGGGGGGTGCGACGCGACCATGTTAGGAGTCCCCCGATCCGAGCCTGACACAAGGGTGAGGCCGAGCAGGCCGAGCCCGCGCCCCCGGGCGGCTGGCGCTGCTGGGCGGGCCGCGATCAGCCGGGGAGCGCTGGGCTAGGACCCGCCCGCCCAGGCCAGGCCAGGCCAGGCCGGGGGCGTCGCTCTCCGCCGGCGGGAGGCGGGGCCATGGGCGGCCCGGCGCAGCCGCGCCAATGAGGGCCCGGCGCAGGCCGTCTCGGGCCCGCCCCCGCCGCAGGCAGCGACAGGCTCCGACGCGGCCCGGCCTGGCGCTTCGGTCGGGATCCTGCGCCGGGGGACGGGCCGAGCCGAGCCATGTGGGGCCGCTACCTGGCGGCGCGGCGGCTGCTGAGCCTCAGCCGGTGAGGAGGGGCCGAGCGGGGGGCGCTGTGCGGCGGCGGTCCTGGGCCCGATCACCCCATCCACCGGCTCACCCGCCCCCAGCATCTTCCTCGCAGAACCCCCCGGGCTCCCCCCCGTAGCCTCCCCCGCACCCCATCATTCGTCTGCCTAGACACCCCCCAACCCCCTGTGTCCTACCCCACAGCATTCGTGTCCCTAGACATCCCCTTCATCCTCCCCCGCACCCCCTTCATTCATGTCCCTAGACATCCCCCTTCCCCTAGCCCCCACCCCCATATCCTCCCCCAAACCCACAGCATTCATGTCCCTACACATCCCCCGTATCCTCCCCCGCACCCCATCATTCGTCTGCCTAGACACCCCCCAACCCCCTGTGTCCTACCCCACAGCATTCGTGTCCCTAGACATCCCCTTCATCCTCCCCCGCACCCCCTTCATTCGTCTGCCTAGACACTCCACAGCCCCCCCACCCCCTGTGTCCTACCCCACAGCATTCGTGTCCCTAGACATCCCCTTCATCCTCCCCCGCACCCCCTTCATTCGTCTGCCTAGACACCCCCAGCCCCCCATACCCTGTGTCCTACCCCACAGCATTCGTGTCCCTAGACATCCCCTTCATCCTCCCCCGCACCCCCTTCATTCGTCTGCCTAGACATCCCCCTTCCCCCAGCCCCCACCCCCTGTATCCTCCTCCGCACCCCACAGTATTCGTCTGCCTAGACATCCCCCTTCCCCCACCCCCTGTATCCTCCTCCGCACCCCACAGCATTCGTCTGCCTAGACACCCCCAGCCCCCTGTGTCCTACCCCACAGCATTTGTGTCCCTAGACATCCCCTTCATCCTCCCCCGCACCCCCTTCATTCGTCTGCCTAGACATCCCCCTGCCCCCACCCCCTGTATCCTCCTCTGCACCCCACAGCATTCGTCTGCCTAGACACCCCCAGCCCCCCATACCCTGTGTCCTACCCTACAGCATTCGTGTCCCTAGACATCCCCTTCATCCTCCCCCACACCCCCTTCATTCGTCTGCCTAGACATCCCCCTTCCCCCAGCCCCCACCCCCATATCCTCCCCCGCACCCCACAGCATTCATGTCCCTACACATCCCCCGTATCCTCCCCCGCACCCCATCATTCATCTCCCTAGACATCTCCCTTCCCCCAGCCCCCACCCCCTGTGTCCTCCCCCAGTCCTCACAGCATTCGTGTCCCTAGACATCCCCCAGCCCCCACCCCCTTGTATCCTCCCCCGCACCCCATCATTTGTATCCCTAGACATCCCCCTTCCCCCAGGCTTCCTCCCGTATTCTCCTCCACACCCCATTGTTCGTCTCCCTAGACATCCTCCTGTATCCTCCCCCACACCCCACAGCATTCATGTCCCTAGACATCCCCCTGTATCCTCCCCCACACCTCACAGCATTCGTCTCCCTAGACTTCCCTGCCCCAGACCTTACCACCCCTGTATCCTCCCCCACACCATTCATCTCCCTAGACTTCCCCAGCCCCTCCCACCCTTGTATCCTCCCCCACACCATTCATCTCCCTAGACTTCCCCAGCCCCTCCCACCCTTGTATCCTACCCCACAACATTCGTCTCCCTAGACTTCCCCCCTTCTCCCAGACACGCCCACCCCAGTATCCTTCCCCACACCCCACAACATTCATCTCCCTAGACTTCCCTCCTTCCAGACACTCCCACCCCAGTATCCTCCCCCCCACCCCACAGCATTTGTCTCCCTGTAACCCTTCTGGAAATTGCCCCTCCCCTCAGTTTATGTGCTTACAGTACCAAAGTTCCTGTTATCCCCTATAAATTCTACATCCCCCTTGTCCATACACACCCTAACATATCATCCTGACCTTCTGTAATATGACCCCTTCACAGTCCCTACTTCTGATAACACTCCCTCCTGCCTGCCATTACACACGGTCCTTATACCAACATGCACAATTTCACCCCTGCTGTTAATCTGCTACAGAAACACCTCCCCATGTCAGGTCATAATCCATCTGACGCTGCCTCATAGAAATCCCTCCTTCACACTCCATAGATCTTAATCCCTCTAGGGTCCCTTCTTCTAACTGTCCTTCCCAGCTACATTTCTAATATTGCCCTGACACACAACCTCCCCCATCCTATTATCCAGAACTTGTTCAGTTCCCTGATATTACCCCAGCAAAACTGTTACTTCATTTGAAGTCTTCTACCTCCTAGAACTCTGATCATGATGCTGATTGCTCTCCCCAATCCTCACCTTGCTCCCTTAAAATATTGCATAATTCTGGGCCATGTCTACACCGGAAAAATATCCACAAAAATTCCTACCAGTTCAGCAAGAAAAACAGACATAACTAACACAGAGGTAAAATAGGTCTGGCCTCTGGAGTATTGATTGCACTAGGGCTTTGCTGAACTAGTGGGAATGTTGTTTTTGTTTTGTAATTTTCCCAATACAGACAAGACCCCAAAGTTGACACCTACCCTAACCAATGTTTGCCTCTTTTGTTTTAGGCCCCAATCCTGAAATGAGCTCAATATAGGCAGATGCCCATTGAAGTCAGTGAAATTTTGTGTGAGCGGGGGAAGGTGGTGTTGTTCATATGAGGCTCCAATCTTGCAATAAGCTCAACTTTATCATGTAAACTCTTTTAGGTAGGAACTTGGCATTTGTCTATATCAGTGGTTCTTAACCTGTGGCCCATGGGCTGCTTGCAAAGCAGTCAGCACCCAGCTGTGGCCCAGGTGACATTCTCAGTGCCATGCAGGTAGCATTGGATGCAGCCCACATAACACACATGCGGCCCACAACGGCAAATAGGTTGAGAATCACAGGTCTATAGGATGCAATATTCATAATAATACACCCTTTTCTCCACCCCCAAAATTAAGCACAGAAAGGGGATTGGGTAAAGAGAAACCTGCTCGCCCGGTTGCATCTTTTTTTCAAAAAGAAAATTTTATTTCAGGACTTTGAATCAAAAGTCATGGAGGTGGAAGAGTGGGTCTGTAAATGAAAGAGCACTACAGTACAAGATAGGAGAACGAATCCATGGGTTCACTGTAAACCAGGTACAGTATTGTTTTTTTCTCCATCTCTCACTGTGAGAGCACTTTATAACTGGACAAAGAACTTAGTGTAAGATGTTTCCCTGCAGAAGTTGAGACCAAGAGTTAGGGTTGCAGGGTAAATTTTTACATACATGCTTAGAAGCAGATAAAATATTCTTGTGGACAAAAATCTTTAGGCAATGCTAACACAAAATGCCTGCTTTAAAAGAAGACACTAATTCTGCTAGAATTTCTGACAAGCAAAACACAGTGACTTGTGTGCAAACTTTGGAGAAGAAACTCAAGCCATTGAAAACTATATTAAACATTCAATCATATGTGAGTACTTGTATTTCACTGCGTGCTCTTTATTTGTTTCTGCAAGTTATTACAAAAATATGAGCTCTTCCTAGGTCTACTATTTATTGTAGTGGAACTAGCAATATTTATAGAGCTCTTTTCATCTGATATTCTTTTAAAGGAAGTCAGTATCATTATCTCCATATTACAGAGGGGAAAAGTTTAGCACACAGACTTGGAAGTAAGTTGGCCAAAATCAGTGAGCTCTGCTAAACCAGAAACCAGATCTTCAGTGCAGTGCCCTGTCTTCTGAATCTCATGCTCCTTACAATTATACAAGTGGCCAAATTGTTCAAAGATTGTTTCCTATACCAGATAAGTATTGTTGGTTTCTAGTGCAGATACAACTATAATTTCTGCCCTTCAGGTAATTGTGTTATTTAATTTATTTTTCTTGTATTTATTGACCTCTAATTCTACAAGCTATGAAAACTACAGTATCTGCTAAAAATAGACTTGCACCACTTATGTTTTATTCACCAGCTAAGTTTTATTTACAACCTAAGGCTCTGATCCTGAAATTGGTGCAATTTAGTGGCTTCTTGAGTTCCACTGAAATTAATCAGACTCCATTTGGGTGTGAGGGTCAGGACCAATGCATAAGTCTAGCCACAGGATGCGGGTATAAGTGTTTGATCTGGCTCTCCGAAACATGGTACATAAGTACCAAATGGTCTTGCAAAATCATTTATATCACGTGGAAGTATCTGTCAGTGACAGTGTATGTAACAGTGCACCTTTGAGCAAATGGGAACACAATAAAATCCTAGGCTTTTCTACATAGACCAAAAATATTTAAAAATTATTCCTTAATACTTTGTTTCTTAAAAATAATGGTGACTTTTTTTGTAATATATCAAAGAGTTGCAACATAAAACAACAAAGACAAGGAAGGTAAAGCATACTTGCATGTAAAACATAGTGGGATGACTGTTAATCCTTTGAATGTGCCTGACTTTAATATAATATAATGAATTATATGTTGGTATAATCTTCCCTATGAAATTCTTTGTTTTTGCTTTCCATCATAACCTTAATTTCTTCTAGTTCAGTTTTAATTGTGTTTGATGTGCAGCAGAGGCTAGTTGGTTCTTTTCATAGTGTTCACAAATTATTTTACCTAGAATTTATCTAAATACTAACATGGAGGTTTTCTTCCAATTTAGGTAACAGCTGTTCCTGAGCTATTCCTAACTGCAGTGAAGCTTAGTCATGAGAACACAGGAGCCAAATATTTACATGTGGCACGTGAGGACTCCAATAATCTATTTAGGTATTCAACCTGAGACCTGCAAACACTAATACAGCTTCATAATACTCGAACATTGCTAATACTTTCCATTTAAGGAGCTCATAGTTGCAAGACTTAAAAAAATCCTACTTTACCAAAACTGTTGTAAAACTTAATTTCTCTTCTGCCTTTCAGTTAGTGAAATGAGTTTATTTTTTGGTAAGGAAAAATTCATACTATCAAATCCATTTCGGAATGCGTTATAAATTTCTCTTATGTTGATTGCTTATCTTTGTAAACTAAGTTGGTGTAATACCCTCTTAAATAGATTTAAGAGCTTCTACACAAGGGGGTTGTGCTGTTTTTTAACTTAAAGTGGTGCAACTTTCATATGTAGTCAAGGCTTAATTCACACAATTTACCTGTAAGGTTAGTAACAAATATTGCTATAGTCACTGTCAAAAGAGGACGTACATTTACAATATTGGTGTTAGCTACTGTAGCTATTTTATCGACAACCTTAGTTACTGTACTTAGTTTGTCTGCTGAACTGCATATCATGCACTGGAAAAACACCGTATCTCATCCAAAAGGTATACATTCTCCTGCCAAAAGTCCTCTAATTGTGAGCTTGGTGGTTGAAAGAAATGATATTCCTGCATCCCAGCTGCACCAATATTGGAAGACTAGTTTAGTTACTAAACCATGCTGCCTTTCACATAAGGCTAAACTACAAAACAAGTAATGGATGTGCTGTCTTTTGTTCACAAACCATTGTGTTGCATTCTTTTATAGTGTACAATTTCGTACCACCCCGTTGGACAGTACTGGTGTTCCACATATCCTTGAACACACTGTGCTTTGTGGTTCTCAGAAGTACCCTTGCAGAGATCCTTTTTTTAAAATGTTAAACAGATCACTGTCCACTTTCATGAATGCATTTACAGGTGAGTTCAAGATAACTAATAGCATATAATTCAGCGATTCTCAATCTGTGGGTTGGGACCCCAAAAATGGGTCGCGACTCTATTTTAATGGGGTCGCCAGGACTAGTTTAGACTTGCTGGGGCTGAAGCCTGAGTCCCACCACCTGGGGCCAAAGCCAAAGCCCAAGGGCTTCGGCTTTACCCGCACCTCACCCCCTCTGCCCAGGGCGATGGGGCTCAGGGTTTGACTTTCTTCCCTCTGGCAGGCTCAGGCTTCGCTCCCTCCGCCTGGAGTTGTGTAGTAATTTTTGTTGTCAGAAGGGGGTCGCGGTGCAATGAAGTTTGAGAACTCCTGGCATATATAATATTGTTAATTATCCTTTACTTTATGATTATGACTTACTTCCTAAATTCAGTGTTTATTTGTATTTGTTTTGCTATAATTATTTATAAGTATTGTTGAGCCTTTCTAATTACATTGACTGGGAGATCCATTGCAAAATATTGAATTTTATAAACTAGCAAGCAAACAAGCAAGACAGTGCTGATTTACAAAATGTATTTTGTTCATTTGACAAGTATAGGTTAGGTGATACATCATAGTAATATAAGTAAATGTTCTGTTAGCATCACTTTTACAAAACAGCCATCTTAGCGATGAGATACTTACTACAATATTAGATCTTTGCTGAGGAGTGGAGAGAAACCATCACATCTATAGACGTTATTGGGTGCGCAAATTAGTGAGGTTCTACTCTGTTCCAGTTAATTACTTGGACAATAGAACTTAAAATAAAAATAGGGAGTGAAATGCACTGCAAACTTCCTAAAATACTTTGGTCATTAATACTTGACTTTGTTTGTAAACAGCCAGTGATTACACACTCTACCCATTTTCAACACAAAATCCAAAGGATTTTCAGAATCTCCTGTCCGTGTATTTGGATGCTGCTTTTTTCCCATGTTTGCGACAACTAGATTTCTGGTAAGACTTGTACAATTGGGTGTATAAACATTAAAAATCAAAGACTTGCTTATAATTTTAAAACTTTTACAGGCAAGAAGGTTGGAGGTTAGAACACGAGAATCCGACTGATCCTCAGACACCACTAGTCTTTAAAGGAATTGTTTTTAATGAAATGAAAGGGGCATTTGTAAGTTCTGGCTTTTATTATAAACACTATTTATAAAGGTACATTGTGAATATTTAAAATAGTTTAAATTGCAGATTAACAATTCCATAGTTTCATTAAGTTTGAATAGCTCCATTCTCCCCAGTATTAACCTCCTGCACTCAATAGTAATACTGAAGATAGATTGAATAGGATTTGTTTTGAAGGATAGTCTGTTGAAAAGCTTATTATTTATATAAATGTAGTATTTAAGTAGTGAATTTTGCTGTTCTCCTATCTTTTGAGCAAAGGTTGGAATTACAATGTTGCAGCAATAGGTCATTAGTCATCTGATTAAACAGTGACAACAACTTTTTAATTGTTGTATTAAAGTCAATGGAACTGGTGGACTACATACTTGTGTAAGAATTACTTTTATGAGTAAGGCATATAAGATCAGGTCTTACTGTTTAAATATTTTTAATCTTAAAATTTCCTCTGATGGCTTGCTAAAATGTATTTTTTCCCCTTTAAGACAGACAATGAGAGGTTATTCTCACAACACCTACAGAATAAACTCCTTCCTGATCACACTTATGCTGTAATATCTGGTGGAGACCCATTAAGTATTCCTGACCTTACATGGGAACAGCTTAAACATTTCCATGCCACTCATTATCATCCAAGCAATGCTAGGTACTTTAAATTGTTGTTGCTGACTTCTTAGGTGATATACTGGTTTAGCCATGTGTGTGTTTATTTGTCTCTCTCACAATAATGCAGGTATTTACTTTATATTAGTATGTAAGGCGTGGGGCAAAATTTTATGGCCCCAAGAATGGATAAATGGGTATGGTTTTTGTTAAATTTTTGTCACTCATTCAAATCAAGCCCATATTGGAAGTCACAGAAAGATGTTATAATCTGATGGCTCTTCAGTGGCTTGTGTGACATGAGGTAATGGTATCAGATTCCTACTGGTAGATGTTGACATTGCTCAGCCATTAACTGTTGGTATATTTGACAAGGCCTGCATAGAAGCTAATAATTGACTTGACATGGAGACTTAAAGGTGATTCCTTCAGATAGAATTGAGGGGTATTAGTGGGGAAGCTTGTATTGCTTCTGCCTTTTCTGAACCATTTCTGTGCATAAATAGAAATTCAGCTTAGAGGGCTGTCAATCCAGCATCTTTCCTGAGAAATTAATTCAGCTATTGCGATGCTGACCTCCCAGCCCACTGTTTTGTTTTTCTCTTCAATCTGCTATTTCTAACATGTCTGAATATTGATCTTGATAATCCAATATGCTCTTCCTGGGCAGCTCCTAGAGCTTGTGTAGAGCCCCTGTAAATCAATAGCAAGGATCCGCTTCAGTGGAGCCAATTGCAGGATCAGGTCAAAATTTGTAACCTTATTGAGGCAAGGATTGTGAGATCTTATCCATATTGCGAGCAGCTAAATAACTTTGCTTCTCTTCTAGAAAAATAGGGTTTTGGGAATTTGGCTGTTGGGATTAGCTTGTTTTGGACACACAACTTTTTTTCCCCCCAAGAGTACTATATGATTGTCCTACAAACTAGCTGCTGGCTTTTAGTGCTCTTGACTTCAGTGCATGAAACTGACTGGAAAATGGCATGGGCTCTTCAGCTCTGAATAACTTTCTGATTAGTGTGTGTTAGTTTTATTTCTGCAGCAGAATTTTTGGTGGCATTTTTGACAGGATTGTGGGCCATGAAGACGCATTCATTTCTGCGTATAACTAACTCACTAAAAGATGCATGAAATTCAGACTTCATTGCTACTGTATAATGCATGCAGACTAAAAAAAATTAAATCCTAATCTTACATTTTAAAATGCAGGTTCTTCACTTATGGTAACTTCCCATTGGAGCAGCATTTGAAACAAATTCATGAAGAAGCGCTGACTAAGTTTCATAGAATTGAACCAAATACTGCCATCCCAGTACAGCAATTCTGGGATAAGCCTGTAAGTAAAGATAAATATACAAACAGCCTTTGTATTGCAGTACGTTAAATATTGATTCTGGTCTGCAATGCTATTCAACTTATTGTTGTTTGTTTTTATAGAACACTCAGACATTTTGTTTGGTTATAAAAGCGTTAACTGTCTTTGGGCCTTATGATAAATTTAAATGATTGACTTCTAGGTTCTGTATACTGTTATGTTAGGGTCTAAACGATCCCTCAGTGTTTGAAGATTGCCACATTGTATTCACTTATTAGAGAATTATCCATCTAGCAACTGACACAGAGTGTTGGGAGTTAGGAGAAAATGCAGGGATACCAGGGAGGGATAGCTCAGTGGTTTGAACATTGGCCTGGTGAACCCAGGGTTGTGAGTTCAGTCCTTGAGGGGACCACTTAGGGATCTGGGGCAAAAAAAAAAGAAGTCAATACTTGGTCCTGCTAGTGAAGGCAGGGGGCTGGACTCAATGACCTTTCAGGGTCCCTTCCAGTTCTATGAGATAGGAGATGTGGGCTTCATTCCTAGCTCTGTCAGAGGCTTGCTATGTTCTCTGGATCAGTTCCTGCTTTAATTTGCACCCAGAGTTAAATGGGATGGAAGTTAGGGTAGGATTTGTCAATTTCCCACTTGTAATGGAGATACTACCTACCTCTGGTGGATGATAACAAGCAAGGATGATGTATTCATGAATTTACAAGTTAACTCATTAACATGTGTAAAGTGCATTAAAATCCATGGAAGGAAGATGCTATAGAAACACAAATTATCCTTTATTAACTTTTCGACTTTAATGTTTTAAATTATTTTACTGCCTCTAGTTACTTATTTATTATACTTGACAGAGAGAGCATCATGTGAAATGTGGCTCAGATTCATTTGCTGCAGACCCTACAAAGCAGACAACTATTAGTGTCAGTTTCCTGTTGACAGAGTAAGTGTATTGAAAATGAAATTACAACAGAAGAATCATGCTTATTCCTTTAAATCAGGATCTTACTAAGAGTTTATTTCACCATGAGCATAATCAGCAGAATTGTTTACTACAAGGATTCTCAAATTTGTTTCATAGTATGGGTCACGTCGCATCCCATCATGACTGCGTGGCCCTGTGTGGAAATAAAGAGCCAATACCATGTATTCTGTCGACCAGTGGTTCACTGTATTCTAATTGGTTACATCTATGCAAACGTATTAAATGTAATGGGGTTGCCAAGATGTACCTCAGGGCCTAATTAAACCAGTAAAACCTTTGACTGGCAATAATGCAGCAAGTGGAAAGAACCCAGTTTGGCTCTAGGAGCCCAAGCTGCCCATGCACAACTGTCAGTGACTTTAAAAAACAAAACAAAAACCTTTTCCTTCCCCCCCACTTCCCAGCCCACCCCTTGTAGTTTGATACCAACAATAACTTAAATATAATACATAGTACCCCACAATGCCATTTTAAAGAGCACCGTGCTGTAACTTACTTTTTTTCCTTAGCATTACAGATACTTTTGAAACTTTCACGCTTAACTTGCTGTCTTCCCTGTTGGTTGGTGGACCTAATTCCCCCTTCTACAAAGCCTTACTTGAGGCCAATCTTGGTACAGACTTTTCTCCTGATGTTGGGTAAGTGTCACAATTTACTTTACATCACCTTTTAATGACTATAACTTCTGTAACATTAATACTGCTCTTGTTATAAAATTACTTCTTTTTTTGAAAAATACATCGAAGGATAGGTGGGGAGAAAGCTAACTCTTATTATAATTTTCATGCCATTTTTATACAAGAATCTTCTGGTGTATTTTACTCTTTTCCATAGTGGAACAGTGAAGTATCTTCAAGTGTAAATTATGACCTTGCAAGATAGATAAATAGTTCTATTCCTGACTTACATTGATGTAATGGAGATCAGAATAAGGCCCATAATTCACAATCCATGTTGCTATTTTGCTGTTACCGATTACTTGCATACAATGTTTAAATGGTTGTTTAAAATAAATACATACAAGATAAATTGAAAGTTACCAATAAATTTCTTTACCAGTGCTCCAGCTGCTGTGGGTAGCCCCAGGCCCTTTAAATCACTGCCAGGGCTCTGGCAGCCGGGCTCGGGAGGTGATTTAAAGGGTCTGGGGCTCCACACGAATTTGGATATAACGCGGTAAAGGAGCGGAGCTTGGGTGGCACTTTAAAGGGCCGGGGCTCCCTGCTGCTTTACCACGTTATATCCGAATTTGTGTTACATGGGGTCTCGTTCAATCAGGGTAGAGGTATATGTTGAACAGAAGAATGGGACTCTCTCTGAGTAAAGATACCCATGTGTATAACTGTTGGTAGGATCATTTCCTAAGTACTTAATGTTTTAAATAATTACACTTCATTCCAATTAAAATGACAGTATTTAGTACCTACTAGGTTAATGTGCAACCTCTTGGCAAGAAATTTATTGGTAACTTTCAGTTTCTTGTATGTATTTATCAGTGCAACATTAAGAAGCAGCATAGTCTACTCCTGACAGCATTCTGCGCCAAAAAATAAAAAATTCTGCGCACAGTATTTTAAACTTCTGCAAATAAATGAGGAGGCTCCAGCATGGCATTGGGTAGAGAGGCCACTGGCTGTACAGAGACGGCAGGCCACTGTGCAGTTCCCCCTGGGACACGGACTCAGCAGTGAGGCTGCACCCAACCCTGACACAGCGCAACGACCAGGCCTGCCCCAGAAACACTACAGGGCCTTGCCCATCTGTGCCAGGTGTGGACAGGCAGGCTCAGCAAGGCAGGATCCAAATGTGGAGGGGCTTACCAGGTGTGGGTTGAGAGGGTTCTGTGTGCGACAATCTGGATGCAGGCAGCTCAGTGAGGGATCTGGATGCACAGTGGTTTGTAGGGGGGGGTCTGATGAAGGAGGTGGGGGCTCAGCAGGAGGGGTTCTGGGTGTGTGCGAGCTCATGGGTGTGTGTGTGTGTGTGTCCGTCCAGATGCTAGGGGAGTGGGGCTCAGTGGGGTCAGGATCCAAGTGCAGCTGGTTGGGGCTCGGTGGGGTGGGGATCTGGGTGCGGATGGCTCGTCAGCTTGGTCCAGGTGCAGGGGGAGTGAGGCTCTGCAGGGGGGGATTCTGAGTGTGGGGAGTGAGGCGGAGCGGAAGGGTCTGGGTATAAGGGGGTCTGGATGCTTGGGGGTTGGGCAGATGGGGGAAGCAGCTCCCTGTACAGGAATCCCTCCCCCTGCAGCTGAGGAGTGATGGGCACAGGAAGTGGGATGGGAGTGGGAAGATGGATTTTGCAGAGCTTTCCACAGCCGGGCGAGAAATCTGGGGGTGTGTCTGACCCGCCCCTGCATGCCGTGCAGGGGAAGAGGAAGAGGAAGTCCCGTCCTCCCCAGCAGGGCCGGCTCCAGGCACCAGCTTATCAAGCAGGTGCTTGGGGCAGCAACTCCGGAGCGGGGCGGCACTTTAAAGTATTTGGTGGCAATTCGGTGGAGGGTCCCTCACTCCCGCTCGGAGCGAAGGACCTCCCGCTGAATTGCCGGAAATCGCGATCGTGGCTTTTTTTTTTTTTTTTCCTGCTTGGGGCGGCAAAACCCCTGGAGCTGGCTCTGCTCCCCAGCCCAGCTGGGACTAGCAGCTGAGCCTGGTGTAGGGTAGGAGCCACCAGCTGGGTCTTCCCTGTCCAGCTTCCTGCACCACAGTGATTTACCTCTCTGCCGGCTGCCCTGGGCCCCTGAAACATACTGCTGGGAAGGGCATGCTGAATTTTAAGTGCAGGGGAGTTGATTTTCAGCAGTGCCGATCTCCTACAGCTCCTATTATATTGGCTTCTGTTGGAATTGTAGGAAGTT
Organism: Mauremys mutica; assembly: GCF_020497125.1. Taxonomy (NCBI): domain Eukaryota; kingdom Metazoa; phylum Chordata; order Testudines; family Geoemydidae; genus Mauremys; species Mauremys mutica. Next base: position 271,097,349 of record NC_059073.1, read on the forward strand.
CAGGACTTCTGAAAATGGGACCTTAGGTTTCTAGAGTTGAGCCCTAAAGTTAGTCACTTGTGAAAACTTGGACTACAATTTCTTTATCTCAGTTTCCCTAAATTTATTGAGTCACTGAGACATAAACATGGAACCCCCAAAATATCATCTCTGTACTCAATTTTCAAAGACTGCTATATGAAGACTAAATTGTAGATGCGTTCTACTTACTGTCATAAGTAAAATGTACATGTTGGTTTAAAAAGACTTTTCCTCTTGATGTCTGCCATCTAAATAAAATTATATAAATACAGAAAAATCTTCTATATTTGAAAACACTAATACAAATTAATTCCAAGATTTTTCTGTCCTTCCTAATTTAGTTTTGGTTCTCTAGCTGTATTTCATTCTTTAGTTTGAACCATGGCTGAAAATTTTTAAAACTGTGTAACATTCCTACTGAAATTGAAAAATAAATAGCTGAAGATTTTGGGTCCTTGCCTTTTTGTTAGATTTTTTTTCTTTTCCACCTTAGTCTAGATCTTGTAAATTCTAACTTTATTATTATTTTTTGCATTCATTAACTAGTTATTACCTTTCTGTGGTTCTGTGTAAAAGTTTCAGTACCTACCGCTGGAATAAATGTTTTTTATTGTAGGTTTAATGGCTGCACGAGAGAGGCTTACTTCAGTGTAGGCCTACAAGGAATTGCTGAGAAAGACATTGAAACTGTCAAACAAATTATTGCTAGAACAATAGATGAAGTTATTGAGTGAGTAATGTTAAAATTCTTGAAGTATTCTTTTAGCAAAATCTATTTCTAGAAGTATATTTTTAAAATATCTATTTAAAAATGTATGAAAACTACACTAAAGTAGCAATTTTCAATGGTTCAGTACTTTTAAGAACTAATCTTATTTCTTGCCTCTCCCCCCTGCTTCCTTAAATACTTGTCCTATAGTGTGCCGCTCACCATAATATTTAGGAGTTAATAGTGCTGTTTCATTAAATGACACACTATGATCTTACTTCATATCAGTTTTATTCTATATGGTACATATTAAGTACCAATGCGTCAATACTGTAATTCATTTTCATGTCTTTATTTATGATTAGTAGCATATTAATAGGTGCATGTGTGCTTCTCTTGGGGGGGGGGGTGCGCGCATGTGCGTGCACACACAAAACATCTATATATATAAAAAAAAAAAATCTTTCCCCAAAGAAAAGGATTTGAGGAAGAGAGGATTGAAGCTCTACTTCACAAAATTGAAATCCAGATGAAACATCAGTCTACAAGTTTTGGACTTGCCCTGACATCAGTAAGTGCTCCTTTTTCTGAGTAGGAAAAATGTCAGTTTTCAGCGTGTCTTAGGCCTTGCAAAATCTGACACAGAATTCTTTCTCGTGCAGACCTTCTACTGAAATATCTTTTGTCTCCCTTCCTTCCTTCCCCTCAATATTAACAAAGGTCTGTCGTCATTAAACTTTGTACAGGAACTCCTCACTTAGAGTCATTTTGGTTAACGTTGTTTTGTTGTTACGTTGCTGATCAATTAGGGAACATATTTGTTTAAAGTTGTGCAGTGCTCCCTTATAATGTTGTTTGGCAGCCGCCTGCTTTGTCCATTGCTTGCAGGAAAAGCAGCCCATTGGAGCTAGCGGGGCTGGGTGGGCTTGGAACCAGGGTGGACCGGCAGCCCCTCTACCAGCTCCCCGCTCCCCCAAGTTCCCTGTGTGGCAGCCACTCAACAGGCTATCAGTTGCCAGTAGTTCAGCTCTCCCTCCCCCCAGGATGGAGGCAGCTTCCTGCGAGCAGCTGCTTCTCAACTTGCTGATCTACTTAACAAGGTGGTGTACTTAGAGTGGGGTCAGCCTACTTAAAGGGGCAATGCGCATCTCTCTCTCACACAGGGTATGTGTCTCTGTCTGCCATAGTCTCCCCTCCCTCCATTCGTGCCTCCTTGTAGAGTGTGAGGCTACATTAACAAAAATGAGTTAATCCTTGAGGGCTCAGCCAAAAGCTAGTTCATTATTTAGCAGTAAGGCATACCCTGGGAAATATCTCACCCTCTGACTTCACCACCTCAACCAAGCTTCACAATCATCATCGCTGTGTACAGTATTAAATTGTTTAAGTCACATTTTTCAGGAACATAACTACAACTTTAACGAGATATTACTGTATTAATTGTCTAATTTAGGGCTCAATCCCCTAATGTTTACACGATTAGGTCCACTGGAATTGCTTGCTTAGATAGCGATTTCTCCTGGGTTTGTAAAATCAGGGCATGGACGTATACATTTCTAAGGCCTCCTGCACCCCATAGTGCTATATAAATAATAACTGAATACTTGGTCCCCTGTACTTAGTTTTGCTGCTGTAATTAAAATTCATAGTTTAAACATGAAAATATGCCTTGGCTTGAACGTTTACTTAAAATTTCCCCATAGAAGCAATTGTAGAGATGAGCCCCCTAGAAAATGTGGGTGGCTCTGAAGAACCCTGAGAAGCCTTCTAAGATTTGTAAAGTGGGGGGCTCTGTGAGGATCTGCAGGAAAGGTGGAATATTTCACATTCTGCCTTTCCCAGTGATCAACTCCTCTGCTGTCTCCTATTCTGCTATACCCTGTGTTCCACTTGTCCACTATCCCTCACTCTGCTGCCACCCTTCTTGTCTTCACCACTGTGCCCTCCCCCACTTTGCTAGGACTCTCTATATCCTGTTGTCCACTATGTAATCCAAGTTCCATGCTTTCTCCAGCCTGCAAATTCCACCTGTGGACCTCCCTAACTAAGATCCAAAGGAAGTGAACATTTTAGGAGGCCTTCTAGAGTGGCATAGTGGGGTTATCAGGAGAGTTGGGGAGGGGACAGCAGCAAGAGAATGCATTATATAGAATAATCAAATCAAACTTAATTTAAAATATCTCCCTGTTCTTTTCAAGTTAGGATCTGGCAAAAAGAGCTTTATAAATTTCTCACTACGGTGATCACCATTTTTTAAAATGTCTTCAGCTTGTCTGATTAAATTCTGCTGCAAAACCCCCTCTTTTTAATTGGTAAGACTTGCAAGCAATTAATTTGAAGTTTGAGGACTATCTCTGCAAGAAAATACTCTAGAAACGTACTTTATTTAAAAGAAAAAGAATCTGCTTAAATCTCCAGCAGTAACATTCCATATTAATCTCTTCATATTTCTGTTAATAATAAAAATGGAAATAACTTCAAGTTTTCTAGGGATGATTGTTTAAAAACACTAGATCTTTGTGGAAGTTCAGTACAGTAACTGAGTTCTTTCTTTTCTTTTGTTAATTTCAACAGTGACAAAAAAACAAAAGTTAGATTTGTTGAACTTGGAAAACCTTATTTTTAGAGTGAAATCATACAGGAATTTGTCTATTTTTTTTTACAGCATTTGTAGAGACACATTGAAACTGTCAAATGAATTATTGCTAGAATGATCAAAGTTAATGAGTGAGTAATGTTAAATTCTTCCAAATCTTGAAGTATTCTTTGGAACAATAACAGTTTGTAGTAAAATTTTGTAGAAAAATTTACCTCTGCCGAAGACCTAACCTACCCATTTTTCAAAAGATATTTCTTTTGCTTGAAGATTTTGGTGAGGAACTCGCATTGGTCTTATAATGGAAGCCCAGTTGCAACCTTAACTATGGAGTGCTTATCATCACTCCACAATAATTACTGTGAGTATATGGGAAAGAATAATGTTCTTTGAAACAGAAAGTTCCCATGGTATTCTTAAATATTTTTTAGAATTTTGACAGATAAGAATGGCCATAGTGGGTCAGACTAAGGGTCCATCCAGCCCAGTATCCTGTCTGCCGACAGTGGCCAATGCCAGGTGCCCCAGAGGGAGTGAAACTTATAGGCAACGATCAAGTGATCTCTCTCCTGCTATCCATCTCCATCCTCTGACAAACAGAGGCTAGGGACACCATTCCTTACCCATTCTGGCTAATAGCCATTAATGGACTTAACCTCCATGAATTTATCTAGTTCTCTTTTAAACCGTTATAGTCCTAACCTTCACAACCTCCACAGGTTGACTGTGCGCTATGTGAAGAAGAACTTTCTTTTATTTGTTTTAAACCTGCTGCTATTAATTTCATTTGGTGCCCCCTAGTTCTCATATTATGGGAACAAATAAATAACTTTTCCTTATTCACTTTCTCTACCCCACTCATGATTTTATATACCTCTATCATATCCCCCCTTAGTCTCCTCTTTTCCAAGCTGAAAAGTCTTAGCTTCTTCAATCTCTCCTCATATGGGACCCATTCAAAACCCCTTCTCTGAACCTTTTCTAAGGCCATTATATCTTTTTTGAGATGGGGAGACCACATCGGTATACAGCATTCAAGATGTGAGCATACCATGGATTTATATAAGGGCAATAAGATATTCTCTGTCTTATTCTCTATCCCTTTTTTAATGATTCCTAACATCCTGTTTGCTTTTTTGACTGGCGCTGCACATTGCATGGACGTCTTCAGAGAACTATCCATGATGACTCCAAGATCTCTTTCCTGATTAGTTGTAGCTAAATTAGCCCCCACCATATTGTATGTATAGTTGGGGTTATTTTTCCAATGTGCATTACTTTACATTTATCCACATTAAATTTCGTTTGCCACTTAGTTTTGCGAGATCTTTTTGAAGTTCTTCACAGTCTGCTTTAGTCTTAGCTATCTTGAGCAGTTTAGTATCGTCTGCAGACTGTCACTTCACTGTTTACCGCTTTCTCCAGATCATTTATGAATAAGTTGAATAGGATTGGTCCTAGGACTGACCATTGGGGAACACCACTAGTTACCCCTCTCCATTCTGAGAATTTACTATTTATTCCTACCCTTTTGTTCCCTGTCTTTTAACCAGTTCTCAATCCATGAAAGGATCTTCCCTCTTATCCCATGACAGCTTAATTTACGTAAGAGCCTTTGGTGAGGAACCTTGTCAAAGGCTTTCTGGGAATCTAAGTACACTATGTCCACTGGGTTCCCCTTGTCCACGTGATTGTTGACCCCTTCAAAGAACTCTAATAGATTAGTATGACATGATTTCCCTTTACAGAAACCATGTTGACTTTTGCTCAACAATTTATGTTCTTCTATGTGTCTGACAATTTTATTCTTTACTGTTGTTTCAACTAATTTGCCCGGTACTGACGCTAGACTTACCGGTCTGTAAGCCTTTTTAAAATATTGTTGTTACATTAGCTATCTTCCAGTCATTGGGTACAGAAGCCGATTTAAAGGTTACAAACCATAGTTAATAGTTTTGCAATTTCACATTTGAGTTCTTTGAGAACTCTTGGGTGAATGCCATCTAGTCCCTGGTGACTTGTTGATAAATTTAACAGTAACCAATTCCAAAACCTCCTCTAATGACACTTCAATCTGTGATAATTCCTCAGATTTGTCACCTACAAAGGACGGCTCAGGTTTGGGAATCTCCCTAACATCCTCATCTCTGAAGTCTGAAGCAAAGAATTAATTTAGTTTCTCCACAATGACTTTATCGTCTTTAAGTGCTGCTTTTGTATCTCGGTCGTCCAGGGGCCCCACTGGTTATTTAGCAGGCTTCCTGCTTCTGATGTATTTAAAAAACATTTCATTACCTTTTTGAGTTTTTGGGTAGCTGTTCTTCAAACTCCTTTTAGGTTTTTCTTATTACATTTTTATACTAAATTTGGCAGTGTTTATGCTCCTTTCTATTTACCTCACTAGGATTTGACTTCCACTATTTAAAAGATGCCTTTTTGTCTCTCACTGCTTCTTTTACATGGTCATTAAGCCATGGTGGCTCTTTTTTAGTTCTTTTACTGAGTTCTTTTAATTTGGGGTATACATTTAAGTTGGACCTCTCTTATGGTGGCTTTGAAAAGTGTCCATGCAGCTTGCAGGGATTTCACTCTAGTCACTGTACTTTTTTTAATTTCTGTTTAACTAACCTCCTCATTTTTGCATAGTTCCCCTTTCTGAAATTAAATGCCACAGTGTTGGGCTGTTGAGATGTTCTTCCCACCAGAGGAATGTTAAATGTTGTTATACTATGGTCACTATTTCCAAGCAGTCCTATTATAGTTATCTCTTGGTCCAGATCCTGCGCTCCACTCAGGACTAAATCGAGAATTGCTTGTCCCCTTGTGGGTTCCTGTACCAGCTGCTCCAAGAAGCAGTCATTTATACGCTTAGGACACCTACTAGTATTTTTCTTTTTTAAGAAAATGAGAATGGAGAACTGTAGGAAACGTAATTTTGATAAATGAAGTTCAAGAACAATTTTTCTTCATTTATTTAACATTTTCTTTGTAGTGTATTTTATTTCAAGTCCCCTCCTCCCCCATGTGTTTCTTCTGCTGAACAGAAACTATCAATCTCTTCAGTTCTGGTTCTTCAATAGTGTGGTCAACTCTCAATAGTAGTTTCACAAATTTTAAAATTAATAACTCCTCCCACATAAGTCCTAACAACGAAAACAAAACCTCCAAAACAAAAAGACTTAGCAGATTTCTGCTTATAATATCTTATCTACTTTAACAGTGGTCCCATTTAAATGCATAACTGAGTTATGTAAAAAACACAGTCTTCTCTTTAGGCTGAAAAACTCCTACAAATGTGTAGTTGACTGTAGAATCTGATCTCTCTTGGCAGTTTTGGTTCAATTTTACTTTTTCCATGCCCTTCCTCTCAGTTGGATTGAATATTTGCTTATTCTAAAAAGTAAGGGGATGGGTGAGATCTGGGCTATGGGGGAAGACTGTGACAAAAGACTCCTTAAGGTGAAAACTTGGGAAATTGGGAGCCTGCCAAGGTAACTTTTTTTTTGAGGAGTGTGAGGGAGGGAAATAACCCCGATGTCCCTTTAATAAACAATAGTGTCTTGATGTACATATCAAATGGCAGTATAACTGAAGTGTTGCATGTTGCTTGTCTGCTATAAATATATAAACAAGACTGGTAATGTGTGTGTTCTGGAATAAGCAGGCCAATCCATGAAATGCCTCTGTGTGCAGTTAAATGTCATGTTTTATCTAATTTCTTGTCAATCAAGTACATAGCCTCCTGCTGGGTTCATGAAGGAGACCCTGTGGAACTTTTGAAGGTTGCAGACAAAGTGACTCAGTTCAGGCAGCACCTGAAGGAAAACCCAACATTTCTTCAAGAAAAAGTAAAACAGTATTTTAAGGTAAGAAAGAAAAAGCTCTTTTAATACTAATTTCTGTATCACACTGTTTGAGCCTGTGACAGTAGTACTAGCTTCAGGCCTCTTGATTTTTTTCATAACTATAGAACCCATTATTATAAGTAGCTTAAATGTCAGCATTTACAGATGGAGTCTATTCATCATATACACTGTAAACCTTTTGGCAAAAATAGGCGTTAGCTTCGTTTTGAAATGTCCAACTAAAGTGTGTACATGAATTCTGGGCAAAATGCAAATATGAAATTACCCAGGGTACAATCCAGCCTGTTGAACAGCTGTGTCCTGGGGTGCCTTTTACACTGCTTCACTGTGAGAGCAGTCACTCCTGGCCTTGCTCACACAAAGCCTCTAGCATGTGAATTATTCCCAGCTGAGTTATATGAGTGCTCCTAGCCAGCCTCTCCTTAATGGTATTGCAGAATGACAGTAGCAAATTCCCAGACCCATACTTCTCCCCAGAAATGTGCATCTTGTACTGCCCAGCTCTTTCCTTCTGAGTAGTGCAAGCTCACAGAAAATCTGTCATTTCATTAGTAGAAAATGATATGCACAAATCTTGTTGTCTCAAATGAAGTTTCTCAAACACTTCAGTCCAAACACACAGTGGTTTAGATAAAAGAAACAAGTTTATTAACTACAGAAAGATAGACTTTAAATGATTACAAGTAATGATGCATAAAAGTCAGAATTAGTTACAAAGAAATAAAAGGTAAAAATCAGGCTCTCACCATATGTTTACAGCAGTCTGGCTGGATTTTCCCCCAGTTCAGTGATGGTTCTTTTGTCTTTCAAACATTGATGATGCCATGAGTAGAGATGAGGCTTAAGGTGATAGTCCATTTGATTTTGTTGATGTCTAGCTGAGATGTCAGTTTGACTTTTATCTCTGAGGAAATGGTTTGGGCTGCTTCCCTAGATTTGGAATATGCCTTAGTAACATCCTACAGTAGAATCATCTAACGTTATATATAATGGTGCCACACATATTAAGAACATAAGAATGGCCATACTGATCAGACCAAAGGTCCATCCAGCCCAGTATCCTGTCTGCTGACAGTGGACAATGCTATGTGTCCCAGAGGGAGTGAACCTAACAGGTAATGATCAAGTGATCTCCTGCCATCCATCACCATCCTCTGACAAACAGAGGCTAGGGACACCATTCCTTACCTATCCTGGCTAATAGCCATTAATGGACTTAACCTCCATGAATTTATCTAGTTCTCTTTTTAAACCCTATTCTAGTCCTAGCCTTCACAACCTCCCCAGGCAAGGAGTTCCACAGGTAGACTGTGCGCTGTGTGAAGAAGAACTTCCTTTTATTTGTTTTAAACCTGCTGCCCATTAATTTCATTTGGTGGTTCCTAGTTCTTATATTATAGGAACAAGTAAATAACCTTTCCTTATTCACTTTCTCCCCACCACTCATGATTTTATATGCCTCTATCATATCCCCCCTTAGTCTCCTCTTTTCCAAGCTGAAAAAGTCCTAGCCTTTTTAATCTCTCCTCATATGGGACCCATTCCAAACCCCTAATTGTTTTAGTTGCCCTTCTCTGAACCTTTTCTAATGCCAGTACATCTTTTTTGAGATGAGGAGACCACATCTGTACATAGTGTTCAAGATGTGGGTGTACCATGGATTTATATAAGGGCAATAAGATATTCTCTGTCTTGTTCTCTATCCCTTTTTTAATGATTCCTAACATCCTGTTTGCTTTTTTGACTGGCACTGCACACTGCATGGACGTCTTCAGAGAACTATCCATGATGACTCCAAGATCTCTTTCCTGATTAGTTGTAGATAAATTATATGTATAGTTGGGGTTATTTTTTCCCATGTGCATTACTTTACATTTATCCACATGAAATTTCATTTGCCATTTTGTTGCCCAATCACTTAGCCCTGGTCTACACTGGAGGGGGGGTATCGATCTAAGTTACGTAACTTCAGCTACATGAATAACATAGCTGAAGTCAACGTACTTAGATCGACTTACCATGGTGTCTTCACTGCAGTGAGTCGACTACTGCCTCTCCCCTGTCGACTCTGCCTGCCCCTCTTGCGCTGGAGTACAGGAATCAACAGGTGAGGACTCCGGGGTTGATTTATCGCGTGTAAACTAGATGCGATAAATTGATCCCCGCTGGATCGATCACTGCCCGCCGATCCGGCGGGTAGTGTAGACATACCCTTAGTTTTGTGAGATCTTTTTGAAGTTCTTTGGTCTGCTTTGGTCTTAACTATCTTGAGCATTTTAGTATTGTTTGCAAACTTTGCCACCTCACTGTTTACCCCTTTCTCCAGATCATTTATGAATAAGTTGAATATGAATAATATTTTACCAGGACAATACTGATTAGTGAATTATGAATTTTGAAATGATACCTCATGAGGCATACTTTGTACAAAATTTATCCTAGTCTTTTATAAAAGTGGTGAACATAGGGTCCAGTCTGTCACATCAGCAATTTCAATTCCTGTTGCTAGCAATTTTTTTGTAATTATCAAAGGAAATTTGCACAATACAGGTGGGCTCCCTAGCAGGAGAACTGTCGTTATTCATTGCACCTCTGAAGCTGGATTTCAGGTGGCTGTATAGGATATGTCTACCCTCTTTGTGGCTTGGAGCTCCATTTCATGTGGAATCTGAGCTCTTGCTCTTAGGTAAACAGTGGGACGTGCCTTGGGAAAGGGTCTAATTAGTCTGTTCTACCTATCCTAGCACATTAGTTAGGTGTATTTTCTAGGACATTCGTGTCTGTGGCCTTGTCTATGAGAAAGTTACACTGGTGTATTTTATATTGATTTAATTAGACCAGTGACCAATATGTCATTGAGGGATGATGGCTGCTCAAATGTTACAGAAGGTTGCTTGCACTCATTTTTGTGGCTGTGTGCATCCTTTTCTACCCCTTATTTATTAATGCATCAAAGGGCAGGATTTTGCCTGAAAGAAATGATGAGACCTTACCTGGCTGCAGATGATATGCAAGCAAAATAATATGCATGCAGCGTATATCTGCTTGGTGATGGCAATAATCTAGGGATCTGAAGATGAAAGGGAGGAAGAAACAGTCCTTAAACTTAATATTTTGTTATGGGAATGTATTTGTACAGGATAATCCACATAGATTGACTCTGTCGATGAGTCCAGATGAAAGCTACTATGAAAAACAAGCAAAATTGGAAGCAGAAAAACTGAAACAAAAGGTTAATGCTCTTTCTGAAGAAGAGAAGAAACAAACGTATGAAAAAGGTTAGCATCTTGTAACGCTTTTTTAGTTCTGATAACGGTTTAAAAAAACGACAACCAGTTATTTTGTCACTTGTAGAGTATTTACAATTCTTTGATATATACCAGAAGTCAATCAGTATTTGTTTTGAAAGTGGAAGACTTTACTGTTGGTTTTTTTTTTTAATAATCTCTGTGTGCTCGAATGTGCATGCAAAAGACAAATGTATGGTTAAAGACATCACCAATATATTCCACTATCTAGAGTACTCTTCACTTAAAGGAAGAAATTGATCAGAGCCTTGGAGAGGGGGAAGGCAATGTTCTTTTTAATATTAATCTGCTAATACTAGAAACATATAATGAACTTGCTCTCAGGACAGCAGATATATCATCAGTTCCATCACTGTTGTTTGTATGAGCAAGTGAGAAGACCTGTATAACACTTCTGAAGAGTTTGAGCTTTCTTTATTATTTCCAGCTTCTTTTGCTTACAAAGATAACTTTCAGAATGTGAACTGATACAATGATGTCTTTTTCAGGCTGCAGATTGTAGTCTCTCTAACATTGTAGTTTACTCAAGCAGCTCCCAAGTGAAATTAGCAGGACTTGGAATCTGTGTGCAACTGTGAAACATACAAACATCATGTTAGTTACACTCTTGGTACTTGGGAAAGCTATAAACATCAGAAGTAGGGCAGGCTCTAAAGTATTCACCAAGGAAAAGGGAAACAAAGTCTAGTGGAGTAGAAAAGCTGAGATACTGCTTCAGAGTAGTCTGGAGGTTCTGGCTTTGGGAAAAGGAGAGTAGCTTGCTAGCAACTAGGTGAGGTTGCCTACATTATAAGGTGAACATGAGGGTTTTTTAAGCAACCACTAGCCAGAGGTGGATATAAAAGATAGAGGTTGAGGTTTTTCAAACAGACTAACAGATTTAGCCACACAACATGTAGCAAGGTGCAGAGAGAGAATTCTGGTGAGAATTCCAGGTGGATACTAAGCTTTTCACCTGAAAGCTGTGTTGCTATTAGCTTGAGGTCTTTGACATCTGGCTGGTAGGTGTCTGGTAAATATTTTGAGCTCTGGATCATGAGCTATCATAAAAAAGGGTGGAGCTAGAAACACTTTATTCTGTTAGGATGGTGATGGATTTTGTATGATGCCCTCTGATTTGCATTTCAGTAAAATACAGTGACTATAATAGTTTGTAAGAGCTGTTGGGAATGGGAAATATCACTCTTATCTGCCACAGAAATGTTTTTTCCCCCCCTTAGCTACCTAATTTCACTGGGTTTTGATAGCTTTTATTGGAAACCTTTAAGCATTAATCTAAATATTCTGCTTTATTAGGTTTGGAATTAATTGCTCTTCAAAGCAAACCTCAGGATACCTCCTGTCTCCCGGCTCTAAAAGTATCTGACATTGCGCCTACAATGCCATTCACTGAGCTGGAGATGGCATTTGCAGGTTAGTATACTTAAATCTTTTTATAAAATGAAGGAACAGTTTAATTTGCATTTTACTTTGAGAAGTAGAATGAATGGGAAATCAAAAGGCTTCATATATTTGGCAATATATTGGTTCAGACTTAGGCTTTTATTCCATATCCCCAAATCCAGGTTGCTCTAAGGTGGTTGCAACACTTGAAATACAATAAATAGCGTAACTCTTCCTATGTGGTCCAGGAGCTGTTCTGTTAATTGATGAGAATGAGTAATTGTAGATTACTTGTATTAATTATAAATAGATTAATTGTAGCAAAATCCTGAAAGTGATATTGGGTTGCACAAAATTTTCAGTGGGAGCCTTTCTGCAAAACAGCAGCTTTTGACAGCAGCAGTCGAAATGGACTAGAAGTACGTGTCTCAGATTCCCAAATTGTCTGGTTGTGTCATCTGTTAGCGTAGGCTATAGAACAGAATCTGCTGCTTTGGCAACTAAAAGTGGTAAGAAACATTATCCATCAGACTGAAATCATTGTTTTTTCCTCTATTCAATTTAAACAGGTGCATACTGAATAGTTGTTCGTTTGTTGCCAATTGCTAGCAAGTGAATATAATCTCCCAGTTATTACAGGAACCTGTACAGAATGAAAAATTACATTGGCCATCCACTAAATATCACCACTGGGCAGAATTCCAAAATGTACCTGTTTCTCTGGTGAGAAATAGAAAGGTATTTCTTTCAAAATGTAAATGTCATAATTGAGACCAATGCATAATTTAGTCAACCTACATTGTTGTGGTAACACATTATACTAATTAGAAAACACTTTTATAGCAGGAGCAGCATAATTAATTGTAATGAACTAAAACACCTCTGCCTCTAAGGAAATGTTGAAGGATCAAATTCTGGTCCCAGAGGATCATGTGAGAGCTGCTGACTATTAAAGGCAGTAGGGTCGTTTGATACAAAAATTGAGTTACTTCAGGCAATCAGAGTTCAGAAATGTTTGGGTTTGTCTCAGTCATGTTGTTCCCTGAGTTTTGATAGATATTGACTTATGCAATCATGCTATACAGTGTTCCTTAGTAAGCATACTTAGTAAGCACACGAGTCTTGTAGATAAGGGAGAAGCGGTATACCTAGACTTTAGTAAGGCATTTGATATGGTCTCGCATGATATTCTTATCGATAAACTAGGCAAATATAATTCACTATAAGGTGGGTGCATAACTGGCTGGATAACCGTACTCACAGAGTAGTTATTAATGGTTCCCAATCCTGCTGGAAAGGTATAACACATGGGGTTCCGCAGGGGTCTGTTTTGGGACCGGCTCTGTTCAATATCTTCATCAACGACTTAGATATTGGCATAGAAAGTACGCTTATTACGTTTTCAGATGATACCAAACTGGGAGGGATTGCAACTGCTTTGGAGGACAGAGTCATAATTCAAAATGATCTGGACAAATTGGAGATATGGTCTGAGGTAAACTGGATGAAGTTTAACAAAGACAAATGCAAAGTGCTCCATTTAGGAAGGAAAAATCAGTTTCACACCTACAAAATGGGAAGAGACTGTCTAGGAAGGAGTACGGCAGAAAGGGATCTAGGGGTTATAGTGGACCACAAGCTAAATAGCATCACACTGTTGACTCATGTTGCAAAAAAAGCAAACGTGATTCTGGGATGCATTAACAGGTGTGTTGTGAGCAAGACACGAGAAGTCATTCTTCCGCTCTACTCTGCCCTGGTTAGGCCTCAACTGGAGTAGTGTGTCCAGTTCTGGGCACTAAATTTCAAGAAAGATGTGGAGAAATTGGAGAGGGTCCAGAGAAGAGCAACAAGAATGATTAAAGGTCTTGAGAACATGACCTATGAAGGAAGGCTGAAAGAACTGGGTTTGTTTAGTTTGGAAAAGAGAAGAGTGAGAGGGGACATGATAGCGGTTTTCAGGTATCTAAAAGGGTGTCAGAAGGAGGAGGGAGAAAACTTCTTCACTTTAGCCTCTAAAGATAGAACAAGAAGCAATGGGCTTAAACTGCAGCAAGGGAGGTTTAGGTTGGACATTAGGAAAAAGTTCCCTACTGTCAGGGTGGTTAAACACTGGAATAAATTGCCTAGGGAGGTTGTGGAATCTCCATCTCTGGAGATATTTAAGAGTAGGTTAGATAAATGTTTATCAGGGATGATCTAGACAGTATTTGGTCCTGCCATGAGGGCAGGGGACTGGACTCAGTGACCTCTCGAGGTCACTTCCAGTCCTAGAATCTATGAATCTCTCTATTGTCAACTCTGTGCCACCTCAGTTTCTCGCTCATTTCAGCACAAGCAACCCCTCCCTCCAATTTACTTAAAATGGGGGAGGAGGAGAATAAAGCAAAGAAAATGGGGCTGAAAATTGCTTTATCTAGGTTTTTTTAAAATGATTGTTTCCTTCTTTTTCTCCTCCCCCTCTTCTCCTGTACTACTCCAAACAATACCCTCCTTTCTTTCCCACAGGTCAGCAAGACTGTTGTCTCCACATCAATAACTACAATATATTTGGGTTTTCCACTTGTTTACAATGAAAAAATCACAGCTATTCTTTGGAGAGGATGGGGTCCAGGGGAAAAGGGGCAAAGGTTTCCTTAGTGCAGTTTTCAAAAACAGTTCGTCTTTCAGTTGTTTGACTGCTTTCTCTTATTCTTGTATGCAGTGGTGTTCTAGCTGTGTCAGTCCCAGGATATTAGAGAGACAAGGTGGGTGAGGTAATATATTTTATTGGACCAACTTCTGTTTGGTGAGAGAGACAAGCTTTCAAGTTACACAGACCTGAAGAAGAGCTCTGTGTAACTCAAAAGGCTGTCTCTCACCAACAGTAGTTTATTGGTCCAAAAAATATATATTACCACACCTACTTTGTCCTTCTCTGACTCTAAAGTTTAAATATTTAATGATCTTTCTCAATCTGATAATTTGGAAGGTAATTCCTACTGAGTATAACTATATACTGGCCTAGAAAACTCGTGATTCAGTCCAGGACTCATAACAATACCTTCAATTAAAACAGGAAGTGGCTTCCTATTACCTTGGCAGAGTCAAAAATAACTCTAGTATAAAGTCCTTTTGGCAAATGTCATAGTTATGATGTGCTCAAAGTGAGGGATGCAGACTGCAATGTTTTTCTCTTGTTTATAGCTGATGAAATCCCTGTCCAGTACTGTGCTCAGCCGACCAATGGGATGGTATATTTCAGAGCTGTTTCCAGCTTGAACACACTTCCAGAGGAACTCAAACCATATGTGCCACTCTTCTGCAGTGTCATTACTAAGTAAGATGATTTAGCATATTTGAAGCTGTGAGGATGATATGATGTGTTACAATACATGGAAATAATATTGATAGAAAGCAATCATTCTAGGAATTGTTCTTACCTCTGTTTTCTGTAATTTCAGTGATGCTTCAATAGTGCAAATAATTTTGATTATGGGGGAGGGTCTGAGACAGTTAGCCAGTAAGTTTGTAAACCACTTGATTTATCAAATACATTTTTAATACACTCTTTTGTTTTTTAATTATTTTCTTTGTTTAATAGCATATATTGAGTATCTGCTGACATTTAAAAAGAAAACAAAAACTAGTGTCTTTATTAATTAAAACCCCCCATGTATTTGATAATGCCTCAGATTACTTAAACTTACCCTTCTAAGTTACATTGCGTATTTGTATTGGACAACTTGGATTGTTGCTGGTTTTACTATATGATTGAACTTGGTGGAAATAAAACACTACTTTTTTTTACAGAATGGGCTGTGGAGCCCTTGGTTACAGAGAGCAAGCCCAGCAAATGGAGCTAAAAACAGGTGGCATGTCTGTCAGCCCACACATCATTCCAGATGATTCACATCTGGATGCGTATGAACAGGTAAATCATAACAAAATATATGCGGTTGTGTTACACGGACTGCACTGTAGTTAAGGGTGGAGCAAAATTTCTCCATAAAGTAGGCACTTAATGTTGAACACTTCAGTGATTTCAAAACATGTTGGGCTGAAAATTGGTGTAGAAGTGGGCTTTTGTTGACTTAGGGAACATATACATTTCACCATCACAATAACTTACCTTTATCCCAAAGGTAACGTTTAACATGACTATTTATCTTCACATTGGTTTTTTTTATAACCTTTCTTACCACAGTATCCAAGTAGCATAAAAGAAGCTAAGCAACAAAAGATGTTTTCCTGTTTCACTTCTTCCGTGACAAAGGGGCCTGGCATAATAAGTGTAGGACTTTTTAATATATATAAAAACTTGGAAGGTTTAGAGTTTTGTCAGAAAGCATTGATTTCACTGTACACACACAGACCAAAATATATTTCCATCGATGATAATGGAAATTTACAGATAGGCCAAGTAAGAAAAAAGTTGCTTGAAAATTTTAGAGTTTGATGTAAGGCTATTTACTTTATATTTTGACATGTGATGTTGATAATTTGTGTTATGATGGTTAAAGTTTTAACAATTTGATTCTCAACATTTACTGTCATTAAAAAATTGTCTGACCTCCTCAATAGTCTGATCTCCCCCAGTTTAAATGAATATAGTTTTGAAAATGCTTTAAAGATAGACATTGATATTGACAGATATTATAAAATAATAAAAAAAATAGAATGCTGCCAAACCTACATACGTAGTGCACTAGGAATGTATAGTTAACAAATATTCAACATTGAGTATTCATATTCAAACTCATAAGGGGTCTGACTTCTTAGGACTTCCCCACTTAACTCAATTAAGACTCTTATTTTTTTCTTAATGTTGACCTGTTGTGATCCTCTTCTCCTGCCGTAACTGCTGTGCAGTAGTTACTGCCCACAGTGTATGGAGAGAGGGGAACCAGTATACCTGAAAGGTTCTTTAGGGGATTAGATTAGGGACTCATTTGTAGGAGCTTTCTATCCCCTGAATAGCTTTTTTTTGATCCAGAGTCCCACTGCCTTTCTTCTACACCACATTTAACTACCATCTGGATGTGATGGGCTGACATAGAGGCACAGAAGCTGGCTCTTACTGTCACATGGGGGAGGGTTTACCCCATAGTAGGGAAGGTACCGTTCATGTAGAGCTATGTAACTACACCTCTTGTCTGCTCTGTAGTTTTAGCAGCGGGACTCTCTTGAATTAAGTGTAAATCTGGTTGTTGTTCTGTGATGTAGGCCATTAGGACTGTAGACACTGTGGAATCACTTTCATAAAATGCTACCACATGTTTCTCCAGCCTTTATTTCAGTTGTCTTCTGTTGGTTTATCCTGTGTGTGAAGTATCTTCATTTTTCCTATAGGGTGTGCTCTTTTCTTCTCTGTGCCTGGATAGAAATCTGCCAGACATGATGCACTTATGGAGTGAAATCTTTAACAAGTAGTGTATTGGCTTTTTGTGTGTTTTTGGGCCCTCTTCTACCTTCCCCTCTCTCTCAAAAAAAAAATTCCTACTTTCTTTTTCTGGGGCAATTCTGATTTTTGCATAACTTAATTTTAACATGCTCTAAATCAAAATATTCTGCTCTCTATACAGACCATATTATGCATTAATCAGCTGAATGGGTAAATGCTAGTTTTAGAACTTATCACAAGGAACCATTTAATATTTTAAAGCAGACTAGAACATTTCTGCATGAGATCTGGAGAAGTCTTGTGGTTTTTCTCCATTGTTCCTTTGTCTGGGTTTTTCTTTTTTTCTTTTAATGAAATTGTACTATTGTAGCAAGTGACTGTTGTTTTCTCCCTTTCCGATACAGCCCACACTTTGAAGAAGAGGAGCATTTTAGAGTACTGGTTAAGATGACTGCGCAAGAACTGTCAAATGGAATTCCTGATTCTGGGCATTTATATGCATCTGTTCGAGCTAGCAAAACCCTTACACCTGCTGGAGAGTTACAAGAAATGTTTAATGGCATGGATCAGGTAAAGGGGAGGTGGTTCATTTAACTGATGTCAAACTCTTATATAATGCTGTGCTTATTAATGCTGATGTATACACTACCTACACATTTGCTGATTATTTCTTCCCTCCTTTTCAGGTGAAACTGATTAAGCGAATTGCAGAAATGTCTGATATTAAACCAGTACTACGCAAACTACCACGCATTAAGAAATATTTATTAAACAGTGATAACATGAGGTGAGAACCTGTTAATGTTCCTTTTCTGTTAATAGTCAACGAAAAATCTTAATGTTCCTAAACTCATGTAATTAGGCTGGAGAAGTTCCTGCTTCTAAGCACAATTGCCAACTTTCATGCCGTAAATAAGCACCCTGACTTTCACAATAAGCCGAAAGTCAAGCTAAACCCATTTCAAAACAAGGCTAAAATAACCAATCCATAAGAACCCCAACACTCTGTGACTAGATCCCCTGGCGGAGAGTCTGGGACTGTGGTGGACCTGCTGTGCACCCCTGATTCTAGCCCCTGCTTGCTGGGAGGTGATCAAAAAAAAGAAGCAACAAGCTGCTATGAGCCAAACTAGCTACAAGCCAAAAACTAGCCAACAAGCAACTCACAAGCCAATTAAGCCAAAACCAAGCCCAAGTTCTGTGTTTTGGGGTTTTTTTTAGTGACTTTGGCATGTCTGCTTCTAAGGAGAAATACTGAGGTCTTGGAATCCACTTCATATTTAAATATTGAGAAAGATGAGTGAAATGCTAAAGTCAAAATGCTTACACTCAGGCACTGTAATTTCAAAAGTTACTATTGAAGTACTAAACTTGTTCTGAATTTGTTAATTTGCAGGATATTGTACCTTAATTTGGGGGCAGGGAAATGACCTAGGTGTAGTTTTTCTTTATTAAATGCAAGAATCTGTGGTAAAGATTTAGTTGTAAAGAAAGAATTGGTAATAGTGGTGTGGAGAGATTGCCTTTTAAAGCTTAAACATAGTTTAGCTGTCTCTTCGGGGCAGGAATGCCAGGTTGTCAACAGAGTGCTAAATCTGATGCTGCTGGACAAGTTTTGATTCACTGTCTTGGGAAAAGCAATGAGAATCCAATGGGAGTTTCTCATGACAGTGCACTGGTGGTATATTGCAGTCAGAATTGTCAATGCTTTCCTTATTTACAGCTGTAATTTGTCTTTATCAGAGTCACTGGCACAGAGATTTTCTGAGATTTGGATGATGCTTTAAAAAAAAAAAGGTGTACAAGGACAGGAAATAGTTGAAATCTAAAAGGTTGTAAAACTACAAGAAACATGTTACTATGTGTAAGGGTTTTGTTTTTTAAACAGATGTTCAGTGAATGCTACACCTCAACAGATGTCACAAGCATCTAAAGAAGTAGAAAACTTTTTAAAAGGCATCACTAAAAGCAAAAAAGAGAGAAAACCTGTCCGCCCCCATGTGATTGAGGTATGCAAAAAGATCTGATTTGTGAGTAAAATTTGTCGTTAGCCACTATTTTTGAGTTAATATACTGAATAAGATTAATAGTAGACAGACTAATGCTCTGTAGCATACGAATGGAAGGCAAAAGGTGTGGTGAACTTATACACATCCTGTCCATACAAAGAGGCTTGTGACTTCTCAAAGAGAAATCAGTTCCTTTGGGATGCAATGTGACCTTCAAACTGCCTAGCTAATGTGCACTTTTTACTGTTTAGTTATTCAACTCAGTGATGATGAAAACAGTTTATAATGCCATCTAGTGTAAATATTTTCTGGGTAGAATATCAATCTGCTGAGCCACAAACTATTTATCTATTTAAGGGGTGGATGGAGATTTTAGGAAAAATCTAAAACAGTAGGTTCTCACACAGCTAATGAAAAATGTGCTTCCTTCTGCCCCTGAACATCACAGCTTTCTTTTTTGGGCACATCTCTAGGAGAATGTATAAACCTCTTTGTGGCTTCAGTGAAAGGACTCCTCTTGATTAGGTGGGGGGTCAAACGTCTGATTTCAACTATTGGGACTTGTACTCCACACCCTGATTGCTGTTTCAGGTGTTGGGGAGGAGGGATTTTTTCCCCTCCCATCACGTGGGTCCTGTCACATCTCTCTAGCTGAGCTCTATTTAAGATGTATTCCAGAGAGAAATATCTTGTGCCATGCAGCTCCTCCAAACAGTCATTCAGCTGTAGAATAACTCCTTCCTGGGCTAGGACATCTAGCAAAGTATTATACGTGCTCAGTGGTGTTCACACTCAGGTGGAGCAAATTCTGATCTATGATCATGGACCATATAAGACAACTGAAATAAGCTTTAAGGACTGCGTCCAAGACAGGAGTAACTTGTGTAAATCTCTTGGTCTGCTGCAAGATAGAAGGGATTGAGAAGCCCACAGTCATTGTCTAAAGCCTGGCAATACAGCCCTTAAGAATTTCAGGTTATCATATGGCACAGCTTTTTGCCAGGTTACCCATGAGATGAAGTCCTTTTTGATGTTTCCTCATAAATGCAAGGAAAAACAAGTAATCGGAGTACCTTGATGTTTGTAGGGGAAGGAGGGCAAAAGGTGATGCATGACCCTAGAGGGAAAAACAGGGGAGTTTTTGTAATATTCCTTATCCTGACTTTTGAAAACTCTAATACAAAGTCCTATATTTATAGAAGTCTCCAGAGCCTGTGTCTGTTGGAAGGGAAGGGCTTAATTGTTCACAAATCACAAGGAAACTAATTACTGTAAGTACAGTTTTTTACTTTAGTTAATCATATTACTGATCTAATTGGCCCTTTTTATGGTTATTGCAGTGAACAGTACTCTCCAGTTATTCATGCTTACCTGAAATATGGTGTGCCTTCTCATCCTGCACTGTCATTGGATACTGTCCTTGGAACTTCCAAGGCCTATGGCCATGAAATCTGACCCTCGCTTCACCCTGACATGCTGCCTCAGCTTAGACTTCTTACTAGTTCTCCTTTTTGCTCTACTTGGCCCCGATGGCTTCATTTCACACAGACATCCCACTCCACCCCCGTTTACTGAGAATAATTCATTTTATTTTTGTGGTATTTGAATATCTGACATTAGGTGGGATGAATGGTTAGTTCTGAAGGCATTGCAGAGAGGAGAGGGTTATGCAAATCAGAACTCCTAGTCCAGTAAGGTACAGGGATTGCATAACTGAGAATGTGTAGTGTGATGATGAGGCAGTATTTGTACAACATCCCTGTGCTGTAGTAGATCAAGACAATTTCAGCATGTCTGATGATAGTATTACAAGGGGGCATGTGCACAGTTTCATCATTTTTTAACAAAATAACCAGTGCTAGGTTGAATGCTTGGGTGCTGGTGTTTGAGTGTGTCAGGCTCTTATTAAGAAGTATGCAATGGTACTAATATTCTCAAATGAATGGACTGTTGTGGCTACTTAAAATGTCTAACTGCCCTGTTAATCAACCCAGATGCAATTTTCTCTCAGGAACCTACCTTCAAACCATGTCAGATGAAGACCCATTTTCTACTTCCCTTCCCAGTGAATTATGTTGGAGAATGCATTCGAACTGTTCCCTACACAGCTCCTGACTATGC
The DNA here is from genome assembly GCF_020497125.1 of Mauremys mutica. Lineage (NCBI taxonomy): Eukaryota > Metazoa > Chordata > Testudines > Geoemydidae > Mauremys > Mauremys mutica. The sequence continues at coordinate 271,118,745 of NC_059073.1, forward strand.
AAGGTAGGAAATAGAAAGGATCAGCAGTGTAACACAGCACATAAAAATAAAATGGACCTAGTTTTATACTGAAAACCATTAACCAGGATGTATGCAGAAATTCTTCTTTAGGTGCTGGTCTCCGTGTATGTGTGCATGTGTGCCAAGCTCCCGAGTCCAGAAATTCTAACAGGCTGAGTCCGTTGGCCCACACATGCGCAATAGTTCACCTTGTGCACCAGATCCAGGACATAAGAGTAGTGTGGGTCAACACCTCTCCAGTTCCTTCTTACTGCCACATGGCCTGAGTTGGAATCCCTGTGTCCATATATTTCTCCAGCTTTTATCCTTATACTTTTAAAATACATTTCTAAATAGGGTATAGTTTATATTAGCATAGTTAGCTATTAGCATAGGTAAGGTATCTCCTCCCATACCGGGGACTCCCTTCCTGTGGTCTGGGACTGTGTTTTAAAATCCTAGGGTTCAAGAACCATCTCCCCTGCCCTTGCTCCTTTTCCATGAAGGACAATCACCAACCCTGTCTCTATTGTTTGGGTGAGACACATTGTTGTAAAGTGCAGCATCTGTCACACTTTTTTCTGCTGCGAACTTGCAAAGCTTGTGAACTTTGATTAAGAAAACATCTTATGGAGAAGGCTAGGGAGACCCTCTTCCTCCGCCCCCTGTACATTTGCCCCATCAGATGAGTAGCACCCCTCTGACCACGAGCTTAGGAGCGGAATGTACAAAAACTCCTCTTCCTGAGTTTCCCATGAGACTAAGGAACACTCTCTGATTCTCGTAAGGCAAGATGGCCTTCCGGATCTGTCTGTGAAGGAAAGGAACCTTCGCCGAGCCCATCCAAGCTGGGTGAGCATTTGTGTGCAAATCTGATGGGTCCAGGAACACCAAAGACCCCCAAGTTGGAGGGTAACGTATGCAAAAAGGAGCCATGGTAGCTCCGGCTCCAAAACACAAGGACTGACGCCCACTGGCTCAATCCAGAAGTGCTGGGCCTGATTCTTCCTCAGTACTGTCCCATCCGCCTAAGGACCACCTGGTTACAGCTCCCTGGGATGAGTCAGAATCATCAGTCCTGACTGTTGGAATGCCTCAAGCACTGAGTCTTATGGATGCTTTTATACTACACTGGAGGATATATTCCTCCCTTATGCTCAGTCTTTTTTCTTCTCTGGCCTGGTGCTTCTGAGGGACGTTGCCACAGTAGAGGACAAAGCTGTGTTTTGTTGTCACTGGAGCCATCCCTTCTCCAACCCTCCGGTATTGTTGGTCCCACCAGTGAAGTGTGAGAGCAATTGTCAGACTTGGATAGGATGCTCTTGCTGTTCCGTCATCTCCTTGTAGAGAGCTGAGCCATGATAGGCTGTCAAGGAGATTTGAGCATCATCCTCCCAGATCTGACTTCCCTAGGGATCCCTGGTGCACAGTGTCATGGGCTGCACATCACATTCAGTCGATCTTGCCTTTTGGCCTTATTGAGGGCCCTGGCATCCCTGTCCTGGATCTGCTGGTATTGACAGGAAACTCATTTTTGTCTTCAGATGAAGCCGTCACTCGATGCTCACTATCTTCACCGAATGACTATAGGCAATACCAGGAGCTATTTCATACAATTGCTGGTGACCTCCAGACACCACTGGAGGAGGTCCAGGATTCCGCATCTGGTCAAAGCAAGGTGGCGCTCCTGATTAACAAGGCAATCATGGAGCCAGCCAGAATAGTCTGGCACACTCCAGACTCATACACCACCGCATCTAAGAGGGCTGAGAGATGCTATTATGTCCCTCCCAGAGGGGCTAAATTTTTCTTCTCCCACCCAGCGCACAACTCCAATGCAGCCATGGAGAGAGCAAGGTCACAGCATCTCAAGACCACCCTGGCTGACAAGGGCTCAAAGACATTGGACCTTAGAGGGAAAACGGGCTTCTCTTCTATGAGCTTAGAATTCTGTATCGCTAACTATCAGGCCTCATTAGTGAAATAGGATTTTAAGGACAACTTTCCCTCTGATGGCAGAGCCCAGTTTCAGTCTCTGTAGAGGAGGGCAAATTAGTAGCTAAGGCTTCCTTTCAAGCTGCGGTAGATGCAGCTGACACTGCATCCAGAGACTTATCCACTGGCATAGTCATGAGGCATGAGTCTTAGCTTCACTACTCACAGCTTCCCAGGGGGGTCCAGAACACCAAACAGGACCTGCCTTTTGATGAGCTGAGTTTGTTCGTTGAGAAAATGGACAAGTCCCTGCACTTGTTGAAAGACTCAGGGATGACTCTACACTCCCTGGAGCTTTACACCTCAGCCCCGTGGAGAATGCAACAAAGGGAGGGATAAAGACCAAGGCCGCCCCCTCCACAGTCAACGCTTAGCCTTCCTGTAAATGACAGGATTCAGAGACCTTGATTTTCGGCCACCTCTACTACCATGACCCCTGCCCATTCTCAGCCACTTGCCATGGGCTACTTTTGATGCACAGCTGAGATCCATCTACCATTATTGATGCCAGTCACTTCAACCCCCATGATCTTTGTGGGCCACTTCACACTTTTCTCCCACAATTAGGATTCCATCATGACAGACAGTTGTGGCCTAGAAATTATACATCAAGGATACTCCATAGAGTTTCTCCCTTCCTCCCTCCACGCAACCCTCCTTCCCAGTCTCCCTTCAAGGTTCACTTTTACAAGGTGATTCTTTGCCAGGCATCCCTCCCTCCTATGAGGGACAATATAGAGCAGTACCACCTCATTGCCAAGGAAAGTGGGTACTTCTAAGTCCCCAGAAAAGGCAAAAAGTGGAGACCCATTCTGGACCTTCAACAGCTGAACAGTTTTATTCAAAAGTCAAAGTTCAGGACAGGAGAGAATGTGGTTCGTGGCTCTTGACATGAAGAATCCTTATTTCCATGTAGATATTCAACTGTCCCACAAAAAGTTCCTTCATTTCTAGTGGCTCAAGAGCATTTCCAGTTCAGAGTCCTCTCCCTTTGGACTGATGACAGTGCCCAAAGTATTCATAGAGGTCTTCTCGATGGTGGCAGCCCAGTTGAGACAGGGTTACATACGGGTTTTCCCGTATCTCAGTGCCTGGGTCCTGGTAGGTCGATCTGGCCCAGAGGTCTGTTTGAAAACTTTGTTCCTGCTGCAGCTGTTAGCAGCAGTAGGAGTCTGTGTAAACAAAGAAAAGTCCATTTTAACACCCACACAGACGATAAGCTTTATCAGAGCGACACTGGACTCCACTACAGCAAGAGCTTTTCTCCCCATGGAAATATTTCAGCTAATGAGTCATTTGATAGCACAGATTACTCACAGACCAAGAATTACACTCAGGATGTGCCTTTTTCTCCTAGGCCACATGGCCTCATGCAATTATGTGACTCATTCCCCAGGTTTCATAATGCTGCTGTCAGGCTTGGCTCTGTTCAGTGTACTCATCAGAAAAGGATCACATTAACACCAGGGTAACTATTCCCACCGGAGCCATCGTTTCTCTTACTTGGTGGTCGAACCCAGATCAAGTGAGAGCAGAGGCGACGTATGGGACGGTATGCAGATCACGTGCCCCCCAAGATTTCTCCCAAGCTTTCAGTCCCACTTGGTCACATGATGTGGCCAGGCCCGGTCTCTGTGTGGCATCTGCCAGAGCCAGCAAGCTGTGAGCCGCGCCCCATCGGGAGAGGTAGGAGCAAGAGCTGGGAGCTGCAGGGAGGGGCCTGCTGCTTTCCAGGTAGGGAGACAGGTTAAGGCGGGAGACTTGCCTGGGAGGGGGTTCTGGGGTGGCCATACATTTAAATTGTAACCCCTGCACTATCAGCAGGTACGGGTCGTCTCTGAGTGAGAGTGGGCTTCCCCTTTGTCACTCCCACCTCCACCAGAGTCACCATTGTAACAGACTCCTCCCTTATGGGTTGGGGTGTTAACCTGAACAACCCAGTGTCTGTCTTTCTGCAGTAGATGGACATTCTATCTTTATTCATCCTACAACAGTGAGGCTTATGAAAGGTCTAATTAGAACCTTTCTGCTAATCATCAAACCTACACCTCAGTGGGCCCTCAATCTTGTACTGTCAGCACTCACTGGGCTGCCATTTGAACCTTTGGAACCATGTTCCTCCTGTCATATTATTTATTAGTGGCTATTACCTCAGATGGTGGGCAAGATGGGAGCCCTCATGGCAGACCAACTGACTACTGTTTTTTTCACAAGGGAAAGGTCTTTCTTTGATTGAATCCTTAATTTCTCCCCAAGGTTATTTTGGAATTTCATGGCAACCAAGCTATCCCAAAACACCATACCTCTGTTAAAGAAGCTTCAGTCCCTTGACATCAGACATTAGCATTCTATCTGCAGAAGATCAGATCTATCAGGAAGTCTCCCAGGCTCTTTCTTACAAAGAGTTCACAAGGACAAACTATATCTTCTAAAAGGATCTCTAAATGGGTTTGTGTGTGCATCATTGTGTGCTACCAATTGGCGCACATCCCTCCACCTGACAGGGTAAGGGCACTTTCCACCAGAGCACAAGCTGCCTCTGCAGCATCACTGCACAGAGTACCATCTCTAGCAAGCTACACTGCATATGTCCAGAGTTAAACATTGCACATTAGTTCAAGCCTGCACAGGCACAGCAGTGGGGACTGCAGTAGTTCAAGTATCTTTCTTGCCAGCATCCTTGCACCCCCCCTCCAGTCTGAATACTGCTTGTCAGTCAACCATACAGGGACCAGCACTTGAAGATGAAATGGAGATACTTACCTGCAACTGGAAGTTCTTTGAGGTATGTGGACCCAATCTATATTCCAGTAGCCACCCTCAATGTCCCTTCGGATCTTTTTGGATTCGTAAGAAGAAGAACTGGAGAGCCATTGGCCTGCACCGCCTATTATGTCCTCGGTCTGGAGCATGAGATGAGCTACTGTGCATGTGCGGGCCAGTGGACGCTGCTTGTTAGAATTTCCAGAGTTGGGTGCATGGCTTGCATGCACACCAACTTGTGGAATACACATAGGGATCACCTATCTCAAAGAACTTGCAGTTATAGGTCAGTACTCTTTATATATTTTTGAAGCACACTCATGAGAAATCCTCTAGAGGGCAGTCTTTGCACAGCTGTTGATCTAATTGTGTTTAAATAATTGCCTAAAAATATCACCTGCTTGTGTTCTAACAAGTTCTGTAAGGGAGGGTGGAGTCATTGGGTCAAAATCTACCCTGGTTCTGCTCATGACTCCTGCTGAAGTCTTTTTCCAAGGACAGAATTTGCCCCGTTGTTAGAATTTGGGTACCAAAGACAACTTAATTATAACTCCCAAATTGAAGGAGGATCCTACACACTCTGATCCTGTTTCTTTGTGTATATGATGACATGGTATGTGACAAAATAAGAGGCTTAGAGAACTTTACATTTCATGGAAGGGGATGAAATTTAAAGAATTTAGGAAAGTTAGGGAGTATCATGGTAGTGCTATTCTAGTATGCAGAAGTCAAGAGACTTTGTATTGAAGATGTAAGAACAAAATTGAAGAATTTTAAATGGTGCCATCATCATTGTTATTGTAGGGTGCAATTAGGAATACTTCATTTGTATAACTTAGATCTTTGAAAAACTCTGGTCAAGAGGAGAGGTGATAGATTTGATATCAAACGCCAGAGGGCAGATTTAACACCTATGCTTTAATCTTTTGTTTCAGCCTTCGGATCCTTGCACGGTTGATGACAGCTAAATTCTTGCATAGGGAAATCAGAGAGAAAGGAGGTGCTTATGGAGGAGGTGCTACACTCAGTCATAGTGGCATATTCACTTTCTATTCTTACAGGTAACACTGTGTGTCCTCTGTAGAGTCTGTCTATAAAATGTAGCCATTGTCTCTGTATATGCAGCCATCATTTCAGGCTCAATTTAACTTTACCTGCCAGGACCGTAAGTGAATTGAATAGGACAATAAAATGAGGCCTGAGCTAGAGATGAGGAAAGAATGGCTTACCACTGAGATATGTCACTAGGCTTCTGGCTTCCTCCCCTTCTCCCTGCTCCTCCCAGGATTCAGTAAAACCCCTCTCACATCCTAGGCTTCACTTCATCCAAGCTTGGTGGTAGCTGTTATACCCTGTTGCCTCCTTACTCAGTGTATGGTGACTAGTGTGCCAATTTTACCACCAGCCTCAACTGTATGCCAGCTTCAGCGTGTTTCTTCCTGTCCTGGGAGTGGGGGTGGGTCCTGGCAGAAGAGAGGGAACTTAGGCATTTTAAGAACAGTAGCTGGGGGAGGTAGTGAGGTTCCTGGCATGTAGATCTAAACTGGCTTCTCCCAAAAGCCCTGGCCTCTCCCCTACCTAGCAGAACCAGACATGATACCATGTGGGGTGATTGGGCTGTACACCTCCAAGGAAGACTTGATTATAGCAGAAAGAGGTGCTGGTGACATAAGGAAAACGTGTAATCTATTTAATCAGCCCTGAACAATTGTTCCTGTCTGGTCTTCAGAGACACATTATTACTGAAGCTTCTGCTGTTCATCTTAGACTTGAAACTGAGATCCTAACCAGGTGGTAACTAACTCCATGACTCTTCACCAGAGATGGGGTACATGCCTACTGTCCTAGCCTACTTAAATAATTATAAGGGGTTGCATGTAGCCAAGTACAGCTCCTACAGAAGGCCCTGGGCTAAATTGAGTGGTGTTGTAAGCATTTGTGTCAGCCACACAGCAGGTGTGAGTTACGACATAGAGTAATTTTCACCAATTTGTACCTCAGTAGGTTTGCAAAATGGGTGTAACAGGCTGAGGGACAGAAAGTGGGAATAGCAGGAAAAGCAATTTTACAGGCAGGTGTAACCTCTGCCCACCCCACCTTATGCTACACCATCTCCAGAACTCATGGACCAAATTCATCCTTGGAATAAGCAAGCATAACTGATGTTGATACTAATGAGAGTTGCACCTGCTTATGCCAGGCACTAAATTTGGTCCCCAAATAATATATCGCTGTAGATTTTATTTGTTTTGCACACCTGCTGAATGCCAAATCTGTGCAAGTTACGCTGATTTAGCACTTGCATTTAATTGTACCTTTTTCATGATCAGCATAGAAACTATTTACATCACTACTGAATTTGGCCCACTGTCTCTACCTACATTCTGCTATAACTTCTGTTGAATAAAATACTCCTTATCTCGAACTATTGTATAGTGTTTCTACATGCTGTATGACCGCAGCTGCCTTCATTTGGTATGATTTGTGTGCATGTGCGTATGTGTGTGGTCTAGTTTTTAGAACTTCTGGTGAATGATTAGCAATCTTTGAATGAAAGGCAGTGGGTTTAAAAACAAACGTTGTATTACAAGTTGTACAGACTTAGGCTGTGGTCTGTAATACAAAAGTAATTCCTTCCAATTTGTTAGGGATCCAAATTCTATATCCACCTTTTCAACTTTTGAAAAAGCAGCTGAATGGGCTCAGTCTGGGGAATTTGCACAGCAAGACATTGACGAAGCCAAGCTTGCGGTGTTTGCAGCTGTAGATGCTCCTATAGCTCCTTCAGACAAAGGTATGTTCTATGTTCTTCGTTCCCTGGCATGGGAATCCAGTGTTCTAGCTAGGCTTAGAAGGAAGTGAATGATTCCTATTCTGCTCATCTGATCCCTTTCATAAACTCATGTTTGGCCTCAGTGGATTTAACATAAAGATTTGTTTCTATAAAACAGCAAGATGCTACTGCTCACCTTAAAGATCACACGTGTGATATCTTTCCGCTGAAATGTTCTTATTGCAGCTTGTGATCATAATATTGTCATGGGAGAATAGGGGGAACTTAACTCACTCTTTAACCTGTCTTTCTCAGCCTAAACAAATTGCACCTGTTCTAGCACATAGGAAAACCATATAGGTCTATTGGTTAAATGGAATATTTGGAAAAGTGTATGGATTATATACCTTTTTAGCCAGATGTGTACACTGATCCTGAATTTGCTTAACCTCTCTGCTTCACTTTATCTATTTTTAGAGATGGGGAAAGCATAAAGTTGTTTGATGCTTTGGAGATATTTAATGAAAAGTACTATGTGTAAATAGTAAAATTAGCTGCATGTTTGGATGATAGCTTCTTTTCTTTTTAGAACTTTTTTTAAACACAGCTCAAAATAGTTTGTAGTTTGAGAGAACAGCTCCTCCCCTGCTGCTAAATCCAACCCAAAACTTAGTTAAGGCACCTACTCCACCCCTTAACTATAAATAAAGGAACACTAAGATTCAAAATCAATATATGTTCATAAAGTGTTAACACAAACAAGTGTATTTAGGTTATTGAATAAAAAAAAAAAACTTAAAACATTTTTTACTTTTCCACCATTTGTGGGCTTTTGCTTCCTGTTAGCTTGAACAATGAAACAGGCTAGGCACCGTCAATTTTCAGGTGCTCATATGTGAGCAAAATGCTTTAATGTCACATGCTGGTGGCTTGTCAAAGGGTAATGATTCTCATCCTTTGGTGCTTGATCTGCCCAGCACTTCTATGCAATGCACAGGTTAGTCTGGAGCTGCTCACACTCTTAACTGGTATCAGCCAGAGTTAGTGAAGTACTGAAAATAGCAGTGTTCAGAAGGAGTGAGGAAATGAACGAGGCTGCCTCCTAGCTCTTCCAGGGAGATGGAGTTTAGAGGAGAGGAAAGAGAACACCCTTAAAATCCCCCCCCAGTAGCTAGAAGGGGAGAGAAGAGACAGTTGAATTGAGCTGTAGAGCCGTAAATGTATGGTGATTGCTTAATGTTCCCCTTATTGGGTCATAAGTTGCAGTGTCAAGAAGTCCATCTGTGATTATTTTTAACCTCTTTGATCACTGAAGTGATTCTTGTTACAATATTTCTTGTAAGTATATAGAAGCATTTGTTTGCAGAATTATGTAGACCGTATATAGAAAATAAGGTGGTCAGATCTTTGTCTTAGCAGCATTGACTAAAGATGGCTGCAAAATTTAGACAGAATAGCTTTCCATTGGATAACGCGGTTGCTAAAATCAAAACCTTCATGAAATCCATTCTGAGTTCACCAAAAGTCTATTCGGAGAAAAAAGGGAAAAAGTTCTGACAATGTCAAAATGTCCCATTTTGACACTTTTGGAATAAATTTAGATTTTTTTTCTCCTTCCAAATGGCTTTTTGGTTAATTTTTTTGCATGTTGTATAAGTTCAAAACAAAACGTTTTGAATTTGTCAAAACTTTTTTTTTTAAATTCTCCACAAAATGGAACGTCCATTCTCTGCCCAGCTCTAGCCTTGACACTGGTTAACAATTGGAAGTTTGTACTGTACTTTTTATGATGAGTCTAGAATTGTGGTGCTATTAACTGGCTGCAGACTGTATTCATTCCTCTCCCAGCCGATCCTGCTTTGGGGTACTCTGTGCATGTATCTGATTTTTATCATTCGATGCCTGAGACTTACCAAGTCACATTTTTACTTTAAGGGATGAATCATTTCTTGAATGGCATCTCCGATGAGATGAAGCAGAGACACAGGGAGCAGCTTTTTGCTGTCAGCAGTGATCACCTTATTGATGTGGCAAACAAGTGAGTCTGTGCTCATTTTAGAAATGCAAGTAAACCCAGATCCCTTGTAAGAGTTTGTCAGATTAAAATCTGTGTGATGTAAAATAGCTGGTAAAGGTGTGAATTATTACATTTCTCGTGGCCTCTGACCAATGTAATTTTTTTTCTGTACCTGCATTCATATCATCACTGTGCCTATGAAAGGAATATTGCCATTTTCCATTTAGCGTTTTAGTTAACATTTGAATTGTTTGTGAACTCTGTTGAAGTTCTTAATTTGCTGAGATTGCTGTTCTGCTTCTGACTGGATCAGAAACGGTTCGTTTATTTTTTGAGCTCAAACAAGATAGTTCCAGATGTAGTCCTTTTTCTATGAAGATGAATTTGCTTTTCTAGACTCAGTTCTACCATTTTTTGCCTGCTTATAAGTGTCTAAATCAGTGGTTCAAAACCTTTCCAGACTCCTACACCCCTTTCAGGAGTCTGATTTGTTGTGCATACCCCCAAGTTATGCCTCACTTAACAACTACTTGCTTATAAAATCAGACATAAAAATACAAGAGTGTCACAGCACGCTATTACTGAAAAATTGCTTTCTAATTTTTACTATATAAATTATAAAATTATTTGGAATATAAATATTTTACTTAGATATCAGTGTATAGCCTATAGAGCAGCTAGACAAGTTGTATGAAATTTTAGTTTGTACTGACTTTGTTAGCGCTTTTTATGTAGCCTGTTGTAAAACTAGGCAAATATCTAGATGAGTTGATGTACCCCCTGGAAGGGCTCTGCGTACCCCAAGGGCTACATGTACCTCTGGTTGAGAATCACTGGTATAAAATTATATACTAAACCATATATTACATCAGGTGAATGGGCCACCTGGACTGGGATCTTGTCTCCAATAGGTATCAGATGTTTGCACCTTTCTCTGAATACCTGCTGGGGAAGTGTGTATCACAGAGAATTTTCTTCCTACTATTGTGTAATTAGTGTCTTACTCACTCCCTCTCTGCAACTTTTATCCCATGCAGTTTAACTGCCAGTCTCATTCTTATTCATAGAAACATATAGTCCCTTTAAAAGGTTAAATGTTCTTTGTTTACAACTGAGGGATGTTGAATTTCAAGGGACTGCTGTGCCCAGTGCCTCTTACGCAGGGAAGCGTAAATCATCTTCACCAGTTTCACTAGTGTTCATGCTGTTAATGGGCTAGAATGTTATTTCCTTTTAAGAAAGTAACATCCTGCCCTTGTGTGCTCTTTGGAGTAGCCCTTTGCTCTGCTACCAAGTGTGCACCTCTTTTTTTTTTTTTTGGTATTGTTCTCACCAGTCCCATCATATTAAGTTAGTTGCCCAAGTGAGGTTGGGGAGAAACATACAGATGAAAGGGCATAGGGTCTCGAAGAACCACAGTTACAGTAAGTAACCGATTATTCTTTGTCTTGGCAAAAGTGAGCTAGAGTTCAGTGTGGGAGAAATGGCGAGATCCACTCACATGGGCAAAAGAGGTGGTGGAGTATGTTAAGTAAAACCGACTTTGCCCATATTTGTGCCCCTTTTTCTGTTGCTTAGGTTCAGCACAGAGCTGAAAAGTATGAGGACCTGTGCTAACTATGGGGGAATGGAGAAACAAACACCTACCTTTTTTTTCCCAGATACTTCAAAACAAAAGTTGACTGGCTCAAACCGATCAGTTTTAAAATTAGCATATTGGTACAGGCTAGCCCTAATAAGAGTATTTGACATTGGTTGTGTGAAGGTACTGTCTGTATAGGTGAAAGGTTTCATCTGAACGTGTCAGGCTGCTTTCAGACTGAGTATAACGTGACTTACACGTCAACAGTTATGTGGTGGCTTTTCATAATTTGTCTCTCTCTTGCAGATACCTGGCAGGTGGGAAGAGCACCCGAGGACTGGCTGTACTAGGCCCAGAGAATCCGCACATTGCCAAAGATCCATCCTGGGTCAAACGATAATATTTATCATCATTGATAACGTTTGTTACTGAAAATGGCTTAAAAGAAATAAAACAAGCCAATTCATAAGTGACTAAGGCACATTAGAATTTTTAATTTTCCTGCTAAGGTCCTAGTGAAAGGTCATTACAATTTCTGCATTCTACATGCAGCAAGCCACTCGGATGTCTTTCCTCAAAGAAATTAACTCTGCCAAAGAAGGTTCATCTCTACAACTGCATTGTATTTAAGAATGAAAACTATTTGTTCATCTATGGCTAAAGCAACTCTTCAGTTCCTCCATAAGTATTAACTGCGGTGGCACAAAAATATGGATTTTAGTAACTTCTACATATACAAATAATTTTTAAAAAACCAAGCTAAGACTTGAATTTTAAAATGTGTTTAGCTTAAATCATGTTTTCTTAAAATATCTGTATTTTTAAACCTCCACTGTTGGGCATAAACAGATTTTACACCTACATGGGTGGTACTTAAGTCTTTCCGAGTGTGTTGAGTTTTCCATAATTAAGTTGTGCAAAACTCAGCTTCTCCATAACTATTCTTGTTACATTGTATTCTGTCTACAAGCTGGATCAAAATATGTCCTCTCTAGAACTCATGGCTAATAATTGATAGCTACAGGAAGGGGTTTTTAAAAAGGTGGTTTTATTCATAACAGGGCTATTTTAATGGAGCTCCTACCTGTGTGACCTTGGGCCAGTTGTTCTTCCTCCCAGTAGTGAATGGAATTCTCAGGGTGCTGTTTTTGTCGTTTGTTTACCTTTTGGCTAAGGTTCCACAGCTCAGTGTTGTGAGACAACCACGATTGTGTTGTGGAGAAAAAACTGCTGTGTCAACCATCATGGTTATAACCTGGTCTCAAATGTTTCAGCTGATCACAGAAAACAGTCCTTGGTCCTGGGTGTGATTGAGGGTTTTCCTGTTGTCTGAGAGAAGCTGAGGTTAGTTAGCATGACCTCTATGGGTATGTCTACACTGCAGCTTGGAGTGAGCCTCTCAGCATGTTTCACTTGAGCTAGCATGCTAAACATAAGAGCACGGACATTGCAGCTCAGCCTAGCCAGCCAGTTTTGGACTCAGGTGGCTAGTCTGAGCCTCTGCCAGAACAGCTACATCCACACTATTTTTAGTGTGCTAGATCTTGTGAAGTTAATGTGAGTCTGTCTCTCTCCATGCTGGGAGACATGCTTCCTGCTGCAGTATCGTCTTACCCTAAGGGTGTATCTATGCAGCAGCTTGAAAGGTGTAATTCCCAGCTCAGTTAAACTTACATGCACTAGGTTGGCTCTAGCACCTAATAAAGGCAGTGTGGCCATGGTGGTTCAGGCTAGCTGCCTGAGTACATACCCAGAGTCAGGCAGAATCCTACTTGGGTGGGTAGGTAGAGCCACCAGCCATTTCACAATGGCCACACTGCTATTTTTAGCACACTAGCTGGAGCCAAGCTAGCAGGAGCTGGGAATTGCATCTCCCAGCTGCCATGTAGACATAACCTCCTCTGTGTGTCCTTTAGGTTAACAGCCATCTTCACAGGGTTAACAGCTTTAGTATTGCCTTTAATAGTGTTTTAGTGTTACTTCCTCTCTTGGGGGAGGTGTGTGGGGTAGTTCAAATTAATGCAGCTTCATTGTGCAGATGCGGTACAGAAAAATCTGCAGATGCCCTGCTCTTAATCCCTCCCCGTTTTACAAGTGGAGAAAGAGCAGTTATTTGCCTCCTTTTAGAATGCAAATAAAAGTTGCTCCTACTTTCTACAGTGGTGTTCTCCTGTCAGTTGTAATTTGTTAGTTTTTAGACAACTTGAAGTCACACAGGTGGTTTGCAACAATACTTTTATTCCACTTTGGATACATAAATTCACTCTGTAACTTGACACAAAACTAGCCTTCTACATATATTCTGAGTATAGACTCTATCTCTGAGATAAAGTGCGCTAGATGAATGACTTATCACACTGAGTGCATAGAATTGTGTTAAACTTAAGGATCAGGCTGGTAATTGGTATTTTGTAAGTTAGATGCTAGGGTTTGCTTTAAACCTAGGATAATACTGGGCAAGGAACCTGTGTGATGTTTGTATTTCTGAATTCACATAAAGTGCTGGTACAATAATTTAAATGTTACAAACAAAGCTGTAATCAGTATTCTAAAGCATTGTTACGCACAACGTAGGTCTATTACAACTTTATCTAAAACAATCGTCTCTTCTTAGATGGCTACAGTTTCTGCTTCTTTTGGGCTGTGCCTAGCTACATGCTCTAGTTGACCTGAATCGGAAACATCATAGCTAGTCTTGTATTTGGCCAGAATTTTCATCAGAGGTCGAAGTTTCAGCCACCACTGTTCCTTAGGAATTCTGTGCCTGTGCAGAAGATGGGGAGGGAGGGGAAAAAAAAAGTCAACGCTAGTCTGTGTAAATGATCCCATTGATGTTATCCTTAAGAACCAAATTCACTATTAAAATTGGCTTCATTCAAATTCTAAGCAGTTTTATAAGGGCAGTTCTTATCAGCATATATTAATGACCAACGCTGCTGCATTCAATGATTCTTAGGTTCATTTTTGTGTGTGTAATGCTGCCATCTATGCTCATTGACGGGAACGTAGAAAATGTACTAGTTGGATGCATTTGCTTTTTAGTTTAACAATTTTTTGGAGAGAGGTTGTGGCAGATAGTAAGTGATTATCTTGACCTCCATGTACATCTCCAGCTAGCCTTAGAACATGCATGAATTCCATCTCCTCCCCATCTTGCTATTTTGCTACCTAACCCTCCTATCTCAGCAAGCTCTAAGCAACTTATTATTTCTATTGCAGCAAGACATAAGGACCTCATTACACTAGGCCCTGTGCGAAGATAATCCCTGTCCCAGAGAACTCAGGCTAACAATTAAACAAAATCCAACAGGTTCATAAAAAGCCAGCTGGGAGAAGGTTGGGGAGCACAAGATGCTAATAGAGGTGGCTGAGTATGCATAATTAGTTGTAACACTGGTCTCACTAGTCACAAGGGGTTGCCGCCCTAAACAATACCAGACAGTGATTTGCAGACATTGCAGCAAAAACAGGTTGTGAGGAGGGATTTAAGTAGCTTTGAATTCTCACAGGGAGCTCTTCTCACGCAAAAGGGGCAGCCTGGAGAAAGCATGCAGTCGCTTGTGGGAAAAGTAGATGAGGGGGTGATCATAGGCCTAGCACAGCAGGAGGCAATGTTGAAAGGTAGGTTGGGGCTATCTGGTGAAGTTAGTGCCTGATGTGGAGCAGGGCAGGAGGGATGAAAAAGGAGGATTGGAAGTTGTACTCATCTGGTCCCACAGAGCCACCTTCACTTACACAAAATCTGCTTGATCCTTAAGCTCAACCACAGGTTGGAAAAGAAGATTGCGCCTGCGCATACCTAGCAAGCAAACGGAGTCCTCGGTGTTGGCAAACACTTTTCCTATAAACAATAATAACGCACTGTTATTTTCTTTGGGGGAGAATTATCCCTTTTCTTGTAATAAACAAATGGGTGTAAGAGTGAGGTTCTGGTAAGAGTCTTAATTTTGTTGAGTTACTGAAGTCTTAAAGTAAATGATAGCAGCATCTGCATTAGTTTAACAGTGTTAGGGAAACCACTGTGTTGTGGTTTATTAGTTTTAATGATTAAGCAGTAAAGATGCAATGTACTTAACTAATAATCAAATAAGTGATGCAGCCTTAATTTCCAATTTCAAATTAGATTTATTATAGTCAATATTACTTCATGAAGCTGATGAAATAAATCCCAAAGAAGTCATATTACCTTCATCTGTGTCCCATGCAGCCACCAAGAAATAAAACAAAGGAAGAATGTGTAACTATAAAACTATCAATTTCTATATGCATTAAAAAAACTAGTTAGGGTAGCAAATTATAGAAAGACAAATACAGGACAACCCTTGCTTAAGGTATCAAACTCTCTTCAGGAGCCATTTTCTTTGTCACTGCTACCTGGAAACATATTAACAATATTTGATGACAAAGCCTGACTAAGTTGGTAAGACAGGAAGAACTACATTATTCCATTACTGTATTTAAAGACTCCACAAACGTGTTGACGGGCTAGAGAGGCTGGCTTTTCTGGAGTTAACACAAAAGGAAGAGAAAGATGGTAAATAGCCATAAATATTTCTGCACCTCTTCGGTATGTTTCTCTTAGTTTCTTTGAGATCCACTGTACAGCTTTTGCAGAGATTTTTGTCCCAAAGTTCCTGTCAAATGGGGAAGGTGCTCCACCCTGTCAAAGTTTAAAATGTAATTAGAGATTAGTTGCAATTTTGCACCAACCAGAAGCATTATTCTTGTTTTTCCATTCCACCAATCATCTGTGTTCTATGGCTGCTGTGCCTCTTTCCTTCCTCCCTTCGCCTCTTTTTTAAACACACACCAGTGCTTTACCTTAGCCCCAGAATTCCCAACGTGGGAGTCTTGAGGGGACTTTGCCTGGACAGTTTGAGATACTGGCCCCAATTCCACAATCCGTGCATAAAGACATGCTTAATTCCCATTAAAGTCAATGGGACTTAGTTAACCCCCCACTTCTCCCCTTCAGCAGTGTGCTTATTTGCATGTACTTTCTACCTCACTGCTGTAGAGCACTGCCTGAAGGATGTTCACTACTGGAGTAACATGGCACAATACAACTTCCAGCAGTAGAGAGAGAGAGCTGGAAAAGCAATATACACACAAGGAGAGAAGCAAATAAAGGGCAGAATAAAGAACGGGCGAGGGAGCGAGCAAACAGGCCAGGTCAGGCCACTGCTTCAGGGGCGCTGGCACTGTTGCATCACAGGGCGGAGGCTGTAATCAAGGGACCTCTAGCCTGTATCATCCAGCCGCTACCACGTGGGTGCATTTATAACGCTGTTACCAAGCAGACACTAGGGGCTTTAGATCATCTATGGCAGGGATCGGCAGCCTTTGGCCCACGGCCTGTCAGGGAAATCCACTGGTGGGCTGGGGCGGCTTGTTTACCTGCTGCATCCGCAGGTTCGGCCGATCGCGGCTCCCACTGGCCACGGTTTGCCGTTCCAGGCCAATGGGGGCTGCAAGAAGCGTCGGCCAGCACATCCCTTGGCCTGTGCCGCTTTCTGCAGCCCCCATTGGCCTGGAATGGGGGATTGCAGCCAGTGGGAGCTGTGATTGGCTGAACCTGTGGACGCTGCAGGTAAACAAACCATCCCGGCCGGCCAGCAGATTTCCCTGACGGGCCACATGCCAAAGGTTGCTGATCCCTGGTCTATGGGAACGTAGAACTTGACAAAATACAAAAGGTACAAAAATTTGCCTTTATTCCAGCTGTCAAAACAGGGCTCTTAACTGGATCTAACTGTATGCTCCTCATGTGAAAGCAGATTCTACTGTTATTTCTATGTATAACCTGTTTTGGGTGCATTTACTGAAATTCTTAGCATTTAGTTCTAAATCCACTAAAGGCAAGTGGGAACAGTGTTAGTATATCAAATATATAACGTACTTAGATACAAGGCAGGGAAGCTGTTGTATAATTTTGGCACTGGGTTAGGACTTCAAACAAAATACGAAGCTTTAAAGCTGGAATTAAACCTTGATGGTTCATGTGAACCAGTAGATATTCAGTCACTGCTAGAGAGGGAGCCAGGGTCTCTCATTAAACACCCTTTCCCCTAGACCTGCCCTGCTTCCCACTGTAAGTTCCCTAGTCCCTTATCCTTGTGCCCTTATGCACTCTCATACTGCTGTTGGCTGACTGGTGCCCTATCTGGGTGCGTGGGGTGCACTAGCTAGGAGTGCTGTATAGGGCAGAGCCAATCATAGCCACCCTATTAATCTTCACTATTTCCCCTTTCCTCCAAAAGGAAAAAGTGAACAGTGAGCACAAATGTTCTCTAGGAACCACATTTCTCTTCTGGGGTGAGATGCTCCTGAACTGGCAGCTGCAGGGAGGTCTTGTAAGAGGCCGTGAGTGGGCTACTAGAAAACAACAGCACCTTTTTTTAAAATAGGGATGGAGGGGGGGAACAAAAAGGTGACAGTAAAAGAGGGAATCTGCTGCAATTTCCTTCTGCAAAACTAAATTACCCCCCTTCCAACCCCCCCAAAATGAGTTGGGAGTTGGTAGTGACAATGGAGGAAACCCACAGTACCATTCATTTTGTCTAAAGCAGTGGTGGGCAACATGCGGCTCCAATTGGCCAGGAACGGTGAACCACGGCCACTGGGAGCTGCAGGTGGCCATGCAAACGGAAACAACCCGTCTCGCGATCTGCCAGCAGCTTACCCTGATGGGCCACGTGCAGCGCATGGGCCGCAGGCTGCTCCCCACTGGTCTGAAGGGGAAAGAGTGGATGCAAGAAGGACGACTTGTGTGTAATCCTGGAATGGTGACGGCAGTTCACACACACTAGATTAATCCTGCTGCTGTAGACAGAGGGAAGTTCGTAACTTTATTTACCTGCTGCATGTGGCCTAATACGTTCTTCCTGCAATCGAAGACGCCTTTTCCTTCCTCAGAATATAGCTGGTAGATAAAGTCAGTTGTGTAATTCTCATTGCTGTTCTCATTTCTATAACAAGACAAAAATAACCCCACAACAACACTGTCAGGCCAGTTAAAAACCACATTATTAACTACCAGACCTTTTTACAGAGGCACAGTCACTGATGGAGGGGACATGTCGCACCCCTGACACTCTGTTATCCTCTTGCCCTCAATGAGTGGCAAGTCGTGTGTATTTTCACGTTCCTCCTCCCTCTCCAACTCTCCCACAGGTTTGTTTTACACACGGTTGTGTCTTTGCTCTGCCACAAACCAATACTTTGAATGTCTGAGCTTCCTGCATTACTACAGGGATCTGAGCAGCTTCTGAACTGTAACCTGTTCTCCAACACAGCCGATGCCCTAGGCTATGCAAACTTGAGGTCCCCACCCCTTCACCAGTTCTCTTTAACGTCTGAGCATATCTGAACTAAGTGAAGGGGGTAGGTGAATGCATTTGGTGATTTCCTCTTATAACTGATTATTGCCACAGAGGCTGAGAAGCGATGCCCATGAAAGAGGTGGAGGTCACAGACTGACAAAGGCTGGGCACACTAGGAAGAAAGATGTGATTTTTAAACATGTTAAGTAACATGAAATCCCTTGTGTAGACAAGGCAATTTTGAATGTTAACGCTTGTTAGTCTTATCTACACTAGGATTTTGACATGTGATATTAGTGAACATGTTTTAAAACACCCTGTTTTTCCTAGGCAAGATAAGGCCAAACTGCTGGGCTAAAGAGGGCATTTGCTCCAGTATCAGACCTTAACCAATAATAGTTACAGAAGAAATGATGGACACTCTGGATTTCAGATTAGTAGATTTTATAAATTCTCACTTGTTCCCATCATCTGCCATGCTGATCAGCAATTGCCTGAGAAACTCTAGAACCCTTTTGTTGGAAAATGTCCAGTACTTGATAACTACATGTCTCATGAGACAGGCTTTCCTTGCAACTTCAGAACTATAATCGGTTGTGTTCACTTGTGGAAGAGTTCCAAAGGGTTAACCTGCAAGACAGTAACTGAACCTTCTTGAACTTCTACTTACAGAGCATGGCCTCTGCCTGAGATTGAGGAGGTTGAGGGTTTTGAAAACTGGATTGATAAAATGAATGGTGTCACATAGGAGGGTACAGAGGGAGATGATGTCTGGACCAGTAAAGATATGTTGAAACCTTTCTATAAATCAAGACGCAGCATCATAAAAAAATTAAAGTATCCAGCTTGTCTGCAGCACTAGGCAGACAGAGCTGCTGCTAACATCCCGTTGGCCACTTTTGCAAAAGACAGACCAGAATCCTCCCTAAGGGGCAAAAAAACAGTTCAAAAACATCGTCACAGGGCACTAAGATTAAAGCAGGGCGAATGCTAGTCAACTTGTAATTGACACAAGAAACTTTTATTCAGTTGCGTGGCTTAGCTTGCTATGGTCTCCAATACAACATGTAGTCTAAGGAATGAGGATGGAATTCACCCATCATGGGACCTGTGTTCCACTTTATATGTATTCTGAGGGCTAAATAGCACTTCAGAGCTGCATAGGTCTTGTGCTGGCCCTGTGCACAGAGGGGAATTTCACCCTTAGTAAAATAAATGATGAGACCTTTGTGCAGCCTCCTTATAGCACTTTGTGCAGCACTTGGAAGAACCCAAATCATTAACAGGATGTGAAGAGTTAAAATGGGAATGGATGTGGGACCTTTGATTTTAACAGATTTTATATCTGCTTCTAAGAGCTGCTTTTTCTTCCACTGAGAATCCCTTCTTCTATAACTAACTAAATAGAGCCTGTTCATGGGTTTTAAATAGCAGTGAGAGTTGCAAAACGTTACTCATTTTGATGGTGCAGTTTAATTAAATGACCTTTGCTCACCTCAGCACTAGACCACGCTGGATGCTGGTTTTCATCTTTTCGGTCAAATGCTCCACATTAGCCTAGAAACAGAGTCACACAAAGCATCCTAAAACAAATGTGATGATCATTGCCTCCTCCACCAAGAGAATTTCTATAAAGGATTCCAAGTTCACAGCAATAGTTAAGAAATCCCTTCTGTAATGTGAAAATCCAACTGACCAATAATTTCTTTGGCTTCCAGGACAAATTCTAATGGGTGAGTTAAAAGTTACTGGTCCTGGTTTAAAATTAACCTCTTTTCCCCACACCCGCCAACAACTTTTAGCTTCTTCATGTCTCTAGACAACAGTGTTATTTCAACAGGCTGTTTAGTTCACTTGCATGTCACTGATACAGCACCTACTGAACTTTATTTACACAGCAACACAGGAATTGCCAGACTGGATCAGGCCCCAGATCCATCCCATCTAGTGTCCCACGTGTAACAAAGGCCAGCACCAGATGCATCAGAAGAATGCGTAAGAACTCAGCAATAGGCAGATGTGGGATACTCTGCCCCTCCCATTGGGGCTCATCCTGGTCTCTGATAGTTAAGAGATTGGATCTGGAGCATGAAGGCTTATATCCCTTCCAAAATCTGTCGTCATTAATACTAATGATGCTGGATATTCTTGATACCCAATTATTTTTTTTTAATCTTATTAAATTCTTGGCGTCAACAACTCCCTGTGGCCAGGAGTTCCACAGTTTAAGTACACATTGTGTGAAAAAGTATTTCCTTTTATCCTTTTTTTATTTGCCTTTTCATTTTGCTCCAATTCCATCCAATTACTATGTACTAATAATCAGATTGTAAAAGAATAAACATGTAATTGTTCCACCTAATGGTGCTGTGGTGACTTGATGTTTCAATTTTTGGCCATCAGCAGTCAGTGCTTGATGCCATGAATGAGGAGTGTCTGGCTACAAGTTCTACTACAAAATATATTAACACTGGCATAATATTCCAATTCTCTGGGGTGAAGGTGTCACGTACGCATTTAAAAGTAGCCACTTATTGGTGCAGGCTAAGATACCCTTTTGGAACAGTATCCAACCAACTACATCAACACAATGTACATATTAAATGCTATATACACATACAACACTTTGAAAGTCTATATAAAAACGAGATAGACGTTATTTCAGTAAGATTGAGCTGTATACCTGGAGTTCTCGAATATCAAACTTCTCTTCAAAGATATAAGCAGCATCCGCCCCTGCAGCAAGGCCCCCCATATTGGCCAGGTAACCACAGTAGCCACCCATTGTCTCAATGATGAACACACGACGCTTGGTCCCACTGGCTGACTGTTTGATGCGATCGCATGTCTAACCAAAGCACAGAACATTAGTGACGTACGCAAACATGAACAGGCTCTCAACTGTGATATTTACCATATGTTATGTGATTCTTTATCACAATTTTAAGATTACTGAACTGTATTACTATATATATATAAATAGTAATACATATTATATGCACATACACACTCTCATGTCAATTGTTAATTCTGGAAGAAAATATTTCTTCCAGGTCACATCTTGGACCCTATATTCAAAATCAGGTGTTTTGGTAATGTCATGTTTGCTTGTGTTATCCTTCCATCTGGCTGCTTTCTGAAAATGTTAGAAATTAATCTCATGGCACATTCTTATTCTTAAAGCTTTGGAGTAATTATATTGGAGTTTTATAGAGATATAAAAATGGAGTTTGCTTTCTGATCTGGGCGTATATCCAAATTTAGCCAGTCTCTACTTTTACTATGCACATGACTGAAGAAATCACCTTTGATACTGAGGGGGTTTTAAGTACACATCCTTCTTTACAATTTGAATTTACGAGGCTGAAGTCCTAGGTTTCTACTGATCCACAATTTGCTTATGCAGAGGGCTATTCATGCAAATTTCCATGACTTGGCAGCAACAGAGCCAATTTCTCCTACTTCATGTCCATAAACACATACTGATTATGGGAGACTGACCTCAAACCGCGTCTTACCCATTCGTAGATAAGAAAAGCTGCTCACTATGAGGAAATCTGTTGGCTTACATGAAGCATAGGGGATGATGATTTACAGCAAATTCTATCAGAGCTGCCTGTGAGTAGCTTAAACAAGCCTCCACAAAAATAAATTTCAAAAAGCTGACAGCTCTGATCAGAGGACTAAAGAGAAAACCCCAAAATAGCAGCAGATCAAGGCGAAGAGTATTTGAAAAATAATTGCCTTAAACTCAAAAAACCTTTCTTTGACTGCAAACAGAATTTTGCAAATGTGGTTTGTGGGCCCAGCTGAATTAAGAGGAAGCAGATGAGTACAAGGATCTGGCAAATTCAAGAACATGAAGTTCTTGCCCTTTATTAACAGCTTATTTAGAAGGAAACATAAAAACAGCCCTCAGACCTCTGGTGAGTAACTATGGATGCAGTTCTACATCTGATGTTCTTCCATTCTGCTTGTGGATTAATTTTTCCAAATACAGCCTTAGTATCATTTATTTTTGATATATAAAGATAGGTTCTGAGCCTGATATTTGCATTAAATACCTACTTACCAAAGCACAAAACAAATAAAGTTTAAACTGGTAAATGGGAAAGCCTAAAAAATTAAAAAGTCATAAGCATTTAACATGATCATAAATTACAGCATTTAGCACACGAATAACGATATTATATATTTATGTAACTTTAGTTCAACTACCAGAGCTATAACATATATATATCTACAAATGATCTAACAGATTGATCTAAACATGCTATCCCATATTCTTTTAAAAAAACAAGCAGCAGCTCCAGAACAAAATACAGCACATATTAGTTCAGATCGTGCACTTAACCAGTTGTTAACTGGTTGTTACACTGGCAACCCCTTTCTATCTATTTTGGTTCCTATACTGTGCCCATACTGTGGTCTCCAGTCTTTCCTCACTGAGTACAGCTCAGTGTAAGCTCTCAATGTACAATAAACAACAGCATACTTGTAGCAACCCTTGCTGCCTTCACCAATGGCAGGCTTATGATCACACCAGTTCTAACTCCCTGGAAACAATGCTTGGGATTTCATGGGGAGTAAGTGTATACATTATGACATCACTAAGGAAATCCTGGCTTTTAGGTGCTGGGGAAGTAAACAATAGGCCAGGTTGTCCAAAAATGACTTGGCTGCCAAACTTGAGATACCTCAAAAGGGGTATTCAGAAGGTGGGAGCTGAACATATTCTGAAAATCTGCCCTGCCCCCCCCTCCTCTCGGCATCTCAAATTGAACATCTAATACTCCAGGAACCACAAATCACTAATTGGGTTTGATAATCATGGCCTTATTTTTATAAACGTTGGTTATTTTATTTTTATCATAGGGTACCAGATGACAGAACAAGGAGTAATGGTCTCAAGTTGCAGTGGGGGAGGTTTAGGTTGGATATTAGGAAAAACTTTTTCACTAGGAGGGTGGTGAAGCACTGGAATGGGTTACCTAGGGAGGTGGTGGAATCTCCTTCCTTAGTGCTTTTTAAGGTCAGGCTTGACAAAGCCCTGGCTGGGATGATTTAGTTGGGGATTGGTCCTGCTTTGAGAAGGGGGTTGGACTAGATGACCTCCTGAGGTCCCTTCCAACCCTGATATTCTATGATCTGGTGATCATGCTCTGGGCTCATTTCCCATTCTCTCACTCTCGAGATAACTGGGACATGACAAACTGCTTCATCCTGGATCTGTCACTGAACGGTGACTGCCCACCTGCAAAATACCATTACCAGACTCTAAAGGGAGGCTTGTCCAGACGGATGGTGGTTGCGACACAAGGACTCTTACTATTCAATGAGAAGCTTGACAAAGAAATGACAGGGTGAGGTTCTGTGGCTTGTGTTATGCAGGAGGTCTTATTAGATGGTCATGATGGTCCTTTCTGGCCTTACAATCCACAAATAGTTTTTTTCCCCACAAATAATTATTCAGTTTCCCAAGGTTCTAGCAGGGATAGACTTTGGATCTATTGAGTGTTGTAGAATACCATCCTGAGAAGTATTTAGGCGATATGTTATCTAGTATCTATCTGTCTAAATACTAAAAATAATGAATCTGAACTTTACAGCAAACTGCAGTATGAGGCACTAAACATGGAAAAATAGGTCAAATCTTGTAGCAAAGCATTTTGAATATTTTTACAGTGCTGATGTCTGGATTTCCATCCGCTAAGTCTCTTGTATGTTGTTTATCTTGTCCCATTAACTGGCTGGATCGGTCAGTTTTTAATTAGGGCTGTCAAGCGATTAAAAAAATTAATCACAGTTAATTGCACAGTTAAATAGTAATAGAATACCATTTATTTAAATATGTTTGGATGTTTTCTACATTTTCAAATAGATTGATTTCAATTACAATACAGGACATAAAGTGTACTGTGCTCACTTTATATTTATTTTTTATTACAAATGTTTGCACTGTAAAAACAAAAGAAATAGTATTTTTCAATTCACCTAATACAAGTAGTGTACTGCAATCTCTTTATCATGAAAGATGAACTTACAAATGTAGAATTATGTACAAAAAAACTGCATTAAAAATAAAATAATGTAAAATTGCAAGTCCACTCAGCCCCATGTCTTGTTCAGCCAATTGCTCAGACAAACAAGTTTGTTTACGTTTGTAGGAGATAATGCTACCCACATCCTATTTACAATGTCACCTGAAAGTGAGAATAGGCGTTCTCATGGCACTGTTGTAGCTGGCCTTGCAAGATATTTACATGCTAGATGCGCTAAAGATTCATATGTCCCTTCATGCTTCAACCACCATCCCCAGGGGATATTTGTCCATGCTGATGACGGGTTCTGCTCGATAACAATCCAAAGCAGAGCGTACTGACACATGTTCATTTTCATTATCTGAGTCAGATGCCACCAGCAGAAGGTTGATTTTCTTTTTTGGTGGTTCGGGTTCTGTAGTTTCCGCATTGGAGTGTTGCTCTATTAAGACTTCTGAAAGCATGCTCCACACCTCATCCCTTTCAGATTTTGGAAGGCACTTCAGATTCTTAAATCTTGGGTTGAGTACTGTAGCTATCTTTATATATCTCACATCGGTACCTTCTTTGCGTTTTGTCACATCTGTAGTGAAAGTATTCTTAAAACATACAACACGTGCTGGGTCATCATCCAAGTCTACTATAACATGAAATGTATGGCAGAATGTGGGTAAAATAGAGACAGAGACATACAATTGTCCCCCAAGGAGTTCAGTAACAAATTTTAATAATGCATTATTTTTTTAATGAGCGTCATCAGCATGGAAGCATGTCCTCTGGAATGGTGGCCAAAGCACGAAGAGGCATTCAAATGTTTAGCATATCTGGCACGTAAAAACCTTGCAATGCCAGCTACATGAGTGCCATGAAAATGCCTGTTCTCACTTTCAGGTGACATTGTAAACAAGACGTGGGCAGCATTATCTCCTGCAAATGCAAACAAACTGGTTTGTCTGAGCGATTGGCTGAACAAGAAGTAGGACTGAGTGGACTTGTAGGCTCTGAAGTTTTACATTGTTTTGAGTGCAGTCATGTAACAAAAAAAAATCTACATTTGTAAGTTGCACTTTTATGACAAAGATTGTACTACAGTACTTGTATGAGGTGAACTGAAAAATACTATTTCTTTTATCATTTTTACAATGCAAATATTTGTAGTAAAAATAATATATACTTTGATTTTAATTACAACACAGAATATAATATATATGAAAATGTAGAAAAACATCCAAAATATTTAATAAATTTAAATTGGTATTCTATTGTTTAACAGTACGATTAAAACTGTGATTAATCGTGATAAATGCTTTAAATCCCGTTTTTTTTTTGAGTTAATTGCATGAGTTAACTGCGACTATTCAACAACCCTATTTTTAATCCTTTCACACCAGAGTCAGTGTTTCACAGAACAATTTCTGCTGGCTGTGATGAACCATCAGCACTAAAGAGTTAAAATTCCGGCATGAATCTTTTGAAGAATGTGAAGTAAAGAATAACAATGTCTGTTTGCTTAAGCTGCTCTTTTAACTGCATGATTGCACATGCATCTGGGAAGCTGGGGAAAGGTTTTATTCCTCCTACTTTCCTATTACAGGACTTCTTCCAACATATAAAGGTCCTGAGTCTGCAAGCACTTACACACATTAATAACTGTACTCGTGAGTAAAAGTAGTTACTGATAAGCATAAGTATTTTCAGGACTGAGTTCTCCCTTGGTATATAGGACATTATTTAGGGAAGAAGCACTTCTATCGTAGTATACTAGTTAATAATGCTTATATGATATTTTCAGAGAGGCAGATCCTCAGCTGGCATAAATTGTCAGCTGAGACTCCGGCAAAGTGTTTTACGAGGATATTACTATTCCTCGTTTATTGCTGAGGGGAACATACTCAGACAGGGTAAGTGACATGCCCAAAGGCAAATACAATGTCAGTGTCCGAAGCAGAGTTAGAACAGAGTTAGAACTCAGGGACCAAATTCTGATAATCTTTTACCACAGCGTGAAGCACACTGCCTCTCCTAAGAATTCTGGTATTCAAAGACGCAAAGAGCAACAGTACGCTACTGTCAATCTCAACCAAAGACACTGGCTCCAAGACAATGGTGCAAACCCACGGAACTCAAGAGGATTACATGTGAGCATAAGAACATAAGAATGGACGTACTGGGTCAGACCAAAGGTCCATCCAGCCTAGTATCCTGTCTTCCGACAGTGGCCAATGCCAGGTGCCCCAGAGGGAGTGAACCTAACAGCTAATGATCAAGTGATCTCTCTCCTGCCATCCATCACCACCCTCTGACAAAAAGAGGCTAGGAACACCATTCCTTACCCATTCTGGTTAATAGCCATTAATGGACTTAACCTCCATGAATGTATCCAGTTCTCTTTTAAACGCTGTTATAGTCCTAGCCTTCACAACCTCCTCAGGCAAGGAGTTGCCTAAGTTGACTATGTGCTGTGTGAAGAAGAACTTCCTTTTATTTGCTTTAAACCTGCTGCCCATTAATTTTATTTGGTGGCCCCTAGTTCTTATATTATGGGAAGAAGTAAATAACTTTTGCAAGCCTGCGCAAAATTCCTCATTTAGTTTTTACTGAGAGCAATAACACGGATGAAGCATTACTGAAAGCTGTGCAGCCTACAATAAAAGGCAGTGGGATAGAAGCAACAACTGTCGGTATTTTCTACCTTGTCTGTAGCCATCTATCATCTATAACTTTTATTGTTGGTACTTCTCACATTTTCAGTCTTTGCCAGGTGAATCACTAGTGAAGACTTTGACCCCACTGATATCAGCCATGTTACCTGCTGTATGCATTTAGATTCCGCTAGTGCTAACACCACTGGTGCCAATACAACAATGGGAGACTAGGGGAAATGCCATGATAAGCAAGAACTAAGGGACAAATCCTGGTCTAATTGAAATTTGTGACAAAATCTTCAGACACCAAATGACACACTAAAAATGTTCTATTTTTAAAGTGATGCTGAGGAGCCAGAATTGGAGAATAAAAGGATTCTGCACATTGTCTAATGGCAGAGCACACATGTTTTATCTAATAAGAACAAGGATTACAGGCAACTAAGGACCCAAAGTCATCCCTGTGAACTACTGACTTCAAGGGGAGCTGGAGCAGGCCCATAATGTGCAAAGTGCATTATTTTGGTCATACAGCCCATTTGAAATCAAATTGTTGGCAATTTAAATGGAAACATGCACAATAGCAATCAGCAGTGGTATCTCAATGCTGTTTGACTATAAAAGGAAGTGACATCACAGTAAGCTAAGCTTTGATGTATCCAACTTGTAAAATTTACTTTCTCGTTATACAGTACTTTAAGTGTTGCAGTCATTAGGCCTCAATTCAGCACAGCACTTAAGCATGTGCTTAACATTTAGCATATGACCAGTCCCAGTGAAGTGCTTCATGCTTTAAGCCTGGGCTTATGTGGTTTGCTGAACTGGGATCTTATTCCATCATTGGTCCATTCCTTGGGTCATTTACTTTTTTTTTTTAAGATGCATGGGTTTTTATTCTTTCATTTAAGTACAGCAAAGTAGTCCTAAGCAAGTTATTTTAAACAACAAAATAATATAATTTATTCTTATTGCAAACATACAAAGGTTCTAAAAATGCATTGAAATAGTTACCCTAATGCCACTACCTAAAACACCAAAACACAATCTAAATAATAGCCAACATAATTGATTTAATTTTAATTAGATTAATCTTCAATCAATCTGGAAAATATTGATTACCTTCTGATCACAGGAGCTTAATATTTTAAACTAGAATATTTTAGAAAACTAAATGTTTCAAGGTCTTGCTTGTATCACAACAAAGACAGACATTGTACAGTTTAATTTTCAAAGGATATGCAGTCTTACCTCCACAATAGCATTCAGGGCAGTGTCAGCACCAATGCTAAGGTCGGTGCCTGGCACATTGTTGCTAATAGTAGCTGGCAACACACAGATAGGAATGCAAAACTCCTCAAAGCGAGCACGTGCCTCAGCTAATTGCAGACAACTTTCATAGGCCTGAAGCAGCGGTACAAGTATTATTAGCAATACACCCTTGCAAATGGATAGCAAATTATTATGCATTCAGCTAGTGGCTCCTTGCGTGTGATGGGAGGTTTGGCTTTCCATTGGCACAACAAAATAAAATTGGTGATATTAAGGAGGGACAAAAAAAGTTTCCTCTGAATACCACAACAGTGCACTGGGGTCGCATTGGCACAATGCTCTTCTGAAGAAAGCGCAGAAGGAGGTTAATGTGAGTTAGTACAGAGTGAAAATGAAATGTGGATAGTGCAGAGATCTGAAGCAGCTAAGCAGAAACGTAGGCAGCATGAGTGTACTAGAAATGTCACCTCAAAATAAGTGAAATGAACAAACACTATTCTATATACTAAATAGTTTAAGGAAAGGTAACTAGAAAACACCTACACTCAGGGTACGTCTACACTACGGGACTATTCCGAATTTGCATAAACCGGTTTTGTAAAACAGATTTTATAAAATCGAGTGCGTGCGGCCACACTAAGCACATTAATTCGGTGGTGTGCGTCCGCGGTCCGAGGCTAGCGTCGGTTTCTGGAGCGTTGCACTGTGGGTAGCTATTCCCTAGCTATCCCATAGTTCCCGCAGCCTCCCCCGCCCCTTGGAACTTCCGGGTTCTGTCTGGAGAATTTTTAAAAATGATTCTGAATTTCATCTTCTATAACGGAGCGCTGATAGAACGGATTTGCCTGCCCTTACAGCGATCACGTCCGCATGGTCCATGCTGGAGCTCTTTTTTTATTTTGATTTCGGACTGCATCGCCACCCGTGCTGATCGGAGCTCCACGCTAGGCAAACAGGAAATATTCAAAAGTTCGCCGGGCTTTTCCTGTCTACCTGACCACTGCATCCGAGTTCAGATTGCAGTCCAGAGCGGTCAGTGGTGCACTGTGGGATAGCTCCCGGAGGCCAATACCGTCGATCAGCGGCCACACTAACCCTAATCCGATATGTTAATACCGATATTGGCGCTACTCCTCTCGTTAGGGAGGAGTACAGAAACCGGTTTAAAGAGCCCTTTATATCGATATTAAGGGCCTCTTGGTGTGGACGGGTTGGGCGTTAAATCGGTTTTACGCTCCTAAAACCGATTTAAACGCCTAGTGTAGACCAGGCTTCAGAAGAAAATGCTCATGGATACACTGCTATTATAGACGCTGCTTTTTTTAACTACTGCTTTGTCCTAGAAGGTGAAGACACACCTCTGTCACTGAAAGAAAAAATCATGAAAATATGGCCTGTGTTTTCCAAGTGTCTGCAAGAAGCATGTACATCAGGAGATACCTGTTTTTATGCATGCCACTTGGATAATTGTGCATAAAAATACAGGGATATTGCACAAGACCATATATTTTGCAGGAACATTTTAGAGGCTTTTTGAGCGATCTTTTGGGGATTTCATATCCTATATGGTCAGGAGGTAAATGTATAGTGTGTCAGGTAGTCTGTGTGTTCTCACGGGCTCCGAAGTTCCTAGTACTCTTCTCTGTAGCGAAGGACTATGGAATGTGCAGCTGTTCTGACTTAGTGAATGCACTAGTCCCATTCTTCCTCAATGTGCAGTAATCCTGAACACCCATTGTGTAGAGAGAATGTGAAAAATCCCCAGCTATTTAATGAATCTCCAAAGGAAATCCACATCCTGTAGTACTTTTTCTTTTCACCAGTCTCACTTTCCCAGTGGGGAGAGGGGTGCACCGTGGGGTGGGAATGGGTATAAAACACCCTATTGCTACATGAGAGGAGAGCTCTGCAGGCCAATCAGCCTGCCCCCACTAAAATCCATCAGATGTCTGTGTAGTGGTGGATTGTAGGTAGGAAATGGGAAGGGAAGAGGTGATCTACCTGGGACATTCCCAGGAGGGAAGACGGGGGATTGGAGTCCATGTGGAGGGTCCACATGGCTTGGAGGTATGACGTGGTGGCAGGAGACAGAAGTGAAAAGTTCACCTCCAACACTCCATCCCTCTGTATTTTGGAAATTTTACTTTCACTTACAGCTAAAACTGGGATTTGACTGATCCCAGTGTCACTTCTGGACTAAAATGCTGCCCAGTTATCTTTGCAGTGCTGAGAAGTGCCACAGGAAGGAAAGAGGGGAATGGCATTTGTCTTACAAGATCAGTCATTGGGAAGCCTTGGTGGGGGAACTTCACAGAACAGTCACTACCCCAGCCCAGCCAGGCTTCGAGTTTTTCCTTACACCAGAAAAAGATATACTGATTTGGGAACTGGTTTTGTTTAGTGAAGCCTCAAAGCAGGTTGAACATCTGCAAAGCACTTACGAGCACAGCTGCAGTTTTAGCCAGAGGCTTTGCGAAAGTGGTTCTGTTAGAGGGAGAACTGGAACAATTACTGGTACAACCATTTAGTTAGTTTGCAATGAAAGATACATTTTACTTGCATTAAATACTGCGTCGTTTCATTTGATGCGTTTTTAGCAAACACATGCGTGAACACTGTGCAGTAACCCAGGACCGCTACTGTCTGAAGACATGCAACAACCCAGCATCACTGTTGCAAAAAACCCGCAAACAGTCACTTTATACGAAGGGTATATTTCACACACTCTATAAAGGGTTAAATAATTAACAGATGGTTTAATAAATGGTTAATCAATTGTTATAGATTGTATAACCATCTAGCCTAGAACACTGATTGCTCATGTCTGTAACATGCTTATAACATCTATGAGTCAGTTCCAACCCTTTATAAATATACCCTTAATATAAAATGTGACCAAAGATACTGTATAAGAACATACAATAACTCAGCATCATTCCTCCTCTACCCAGCCCCCGTTTGCTGTTGTTTCTGGTTCCTTCCCCAACTCGGTTAGATGGTTCACCCCTTACCTGTGCTGCTTTCCTGACAGGCTGTTTCTCCTCCCTCACACATGGCTGGTGCTAGGCTGCTCCTCTCCAGCTTTTCCATTCTCCATGTGGCTGGCATCTTTCCTTCCCCCTCCCCTTTGACTCCCATAGGGCTATGCCTATGCAGCAAAAGCTGTGCACAGGCTAGTGTGGATAACCACAGCAGCAAAGGGAGTGCAGCACGGGCAGTTCAAGAACAGTACAGCTTTTGGGTACGAACTTGGCTCACCAGCCCGCTCTGAAGCCTGCACTGTGCTATCTTCACTGCTACTGTTACCTGCACTAGCTGGACTCACACTAGCTCAGGTAGGCTAACCTGTGCACAGCTTTTGCTGTGCAGACGTATTGTGAACTCAAGATTTCTTCCTGTCTCCTGCTCAGCTCTTTATTTCTTTCTCTTAACCCCTCCAAAGCCCATCATGGTTTATGTCGTTTCCAATTATTTTTCCCCATCCTCTTACCAAGCAAGCTCTGTTAGCTGTGAAGGGGGCTGTAAATTAGTTTCAAATGCAGAGCTCCCTGCCTTCTGTAAAATCATGGTGCAGAATTTTCTCTGAAATCCTCCTCTGGCTAGAGAGATTTGTGCTGCAGAATCCAAGCTTTCCATTTAAAAATCTAGCCTTTGGTGTTATAAAGAAAACAATTCGAAAACATTGACCAGTGTACACTTCCTGAGTTCTGTCCTCCTAAGTTTGCAGACAGCCTGAAACAATAGCCTTGAAAGGGCTGTCTCATTCACTTTCATAGATTGTTAACACTAAACATTTAAATTTAAATATCATCATTATGTTAACGATCTAACTGATGATTTTTTTTAGGAGAAACTACCAGCTAACATGCTTATCTCACAATCCTCAAATGTCTCCTATGCCCAGCTAGGTGCAAAAGTGCCAAATGCGACCTAGTCAGCAAACAAACCTCCACAAGTTTGTCCCAGATTATCTTGGCAATGCAGTTACACAATGTCACTACAAAAATCTTTGGCATATCAAAAATGAAATATAGGGACAGCAGAAAATTAATTCAATGTAGTATCAAAATGAACAACACAGGTCACATTGTACTGAGCATAAGATTCACTTTTTAAATATGTGATTGATAAAACCCCTGCATTCTAAAATGCAAGTGAAACTGTCAGAAAATTTCCAGGGTGCTGTGCTAAAGAGCCTCAGAATCCAAGAATCTTGCTACACAATTTAGGTCCCATTGCTAAGGAGTGCACAGGCCTTTACTGGAACCTAACCACTCTTTTCTTTAGGTTGTAAATTCTTCAGAGCGAGGAGTCCTATTTTTTCATAGTTCATCTTCTATTCCAGAGATCGGCAACCTTTGGCAAGCAGCCCATCAGGGAAATCCGCTGGCAGGCCGGGACAGTGTGTTTACCTGCAGCATCCGCAGGTTTGGCCGATCGCAGCTCACACTGGCCGTAGTTCACCATTCCAGGCCAATGGGAGCTGTGGGTAGCGGAGGCCAGCACATCCCTCAGCCCGTGCCACTTCCTGCAGCCCCCATTGGCCTGAAGTGGTGAACCGCGGCCAGTGGGGGCTGCGATCGGTCGAACCTGCGGATGCTGCCAATAAACAAACCATCCCAGCACGCCAGCGGATTTCCCTGACGGGACGCGTGCCAAAGGTTGTCGATCTCTGTTCTATTCAGTGCTCTCATGAACCCTCTCTAATTCAGAATTTCTGTATGTACATTAGTTGCTATCTATTAACTCTATAATACTTTTCCTGGTTCCAATGAATGGGAAATAACTATGTACTTTAAAAGATGCCAAAGCACCACTGGATGATTATCAGTTGTATGGCGAGAAATACCCTGAAGTACCCATGATTTAATTTTGGAGTTTGATTACTTTGGGATTTAGTTGTGGTTAGGAGAGATATTTTACTTTTTCCTTACAGGCTTCATAACAATAAGTATCATCCTTGAACAGATTTTATATACAAACACATCTTGGGCAACACAAGGCATACAATCCAACAACTAACCAAAAATTACACTTCTTGTATGTACAGAGGACAATTTATCTGATTATGAAAAGTAGGAAGTCAGTATCCTATAATGGCATTTAAGATATTGCTTACATGCCTGAGTACTTTTCAGACATTCTAACACAGACAGCTAAAGTAACCAGCCACACTAAACTTTTTCAGGATCTCAGAAACCTGCCTATACACATACTAGAGGCCTCATTATCCACTAGCACACCACATACTTACCTCATTGCAAACTGAGAAAATTGACAAAGATTGACATTTAAGTGAGAAGAGGAGCAATAAAACAGTTGTTTTGAATCCCTACAACTAAGTTTCAGGTTACTTTAGTGCTCGTGAAAGATGCCAGACTGATAGCATTGGAAATACACTTATCCACAGAACAGGGACATCAGGAGTAGAAGGACCATTAACTTCATTACTAATGTGCTTTAATACTGTGCTAGAGCAATCATCTATAGGAGGAGTTCATTCTTCATGCCCGTGCAATATCTCTGCTCACTATTCTCACTCGCACGAACTGGAAGGAGACTGCCTATCCATATTTAACAAGCCAACTGGCCATTACAGAGGGTAATGTCACTACTCAGTATGATTTGGATGACCTTAAAGTGAAAGGTTCTATGTCAGTGGTGGGCAACCCGTGGCCTGCGGGCTGCATGCAGCCTGTCAGGGTAATCCGCTGGCAGGTCACAAGGCTGTGTTTACACTGACCGTCCACAGGCATGGCTACCCACAGTTCCCAATGGCCACCATTCACCGTTCCTGGCCACTGGGTGCTGCGGGCAGCCAGACCTGTGGACGGTCAATGTAAACCCTGTCTCGCGGCCCGCCAGCAGATTACCCTGATGGGCCAATCTATGTTCCATTACCAGTTCTCTGA
Source organism: Mauremys mutica (assembly GCF_020497125.1). Classification (NCBI taxonomy): domain Eukaryota; kingdom Metazoa; phylum Chordata; order Testudines; family Geoemydidae; genus Mauremys; species Mauremys mutica. Next base: position 271,153,064 of record NC_059073.1, read on the forward strand.
GTGGCCCACCATAGCTTCAGTTCAGATGCTCAGAGGGCAAAAGGCTTACACAGCTTATGAACTTTTGTAAAAGAAAAAAAGTCCTTTTTTTTTTTTTTTAACAAAAAGACTTTTTTTAAAATAAAAGGTTAGTTCTCTTCACAGCTGAATTGAATCTATGGCTTCCTGAACCATTACATTTTATATACATCTCAAAACACAATCAGGAAGAAATAAAACACAAGAACTGGACAAAATTCTAGCCTTTTATTAGTAAAATGTATCAGCTTCCAGATAGATAAAACGATTATATTAACATCATGGGAATACTCTCTGTCTGATATCTAGTGATGTTACCTGAAATCTAAAATCTTTCCCAGTGTATTGCAAAATATTGCGGTGTGTCCTGCTCTGTGTGAAACTGTCTACAAGCTCTACAAAGATGATAGTTAGGTAAATACAGAAAGCCTATGAAGAAAAGAAAAGCAGGCATCATGCATTATAGCATTATTTTACTTACCTTGATTTGCTGTCAATCTTTTTGGAATGGAGAATTTTATTTACCAGAACTGGAAACAAGGCCAACTTAGATATAACATGAACCATGTGTAAAGAATAATTGAGAACTAAATTTTGATCAGTTGTTTACAGTCTGGACAAGGGCAATATTATAAGGGAAAATAAACATCTAATAATGCACGAGGGTCTAATTTTGCTAAAAGTAAATAAAATGAAAAGTTGACTTTTATATACAGGTAAGTTAATAAATATATAGATGTAAAAAAAATGATGTTAATGCTCTTGGAATTAAGAAACTTGAGAAATCCTTCAAATCTCTCAAAAATGTCAGATAAGGACTAAAATATTCAACAGTACCTAAGGGTATGTGTATACTGCAATGACACACCCACAGCTGGCCCATATCAGCTGACTTGGGCTTGTGGGGCTCAGGTTGTGGGGCTCTAAAATTGCCATGTTGATGTTCGGGCTCAGGCTCCAGCCTGAATGTGTATTTTACAGCCTCTCAGGCAGAGCCCCCTGAGTCCAAGTCAGTGATGTGGGCCAGACGCAGGTGTTTTATAATACAGACCTATCCTAAGTGACTTAGGAGCTGAAGTCCCATTTTCAAAAGTGATTTGAAAGTCACCATCTGTCACTGAAAGTCAGTGGGACTTATGTGCCTTTACACTTACACTTTTGTAAAGTGCTAAGACTTAGTGTGAGACTAAAGAGCTGTTGAACATTTCTCCCTATAGCTATAGCCCTGGATGAGGTTAAGGCCACAATCTTATAAAACAGGGAACAAAAGCTGGAAAGTGACACTTCAAGGTACACTAATTAAGTAAGTATGCTATGAAGGAGAGCTAGAATTCCTTCAAAATAAATCCAGAATAAAAAAGGTGTGGCACTTTGGCCTTAAAGAAGATCCTCCTTAGTAGTCTGCAGTTTATGCAAATCTTAGATTTTAAACATGGACTGTCTGTACAGATTAAACATGCTTTTTTCCAAATATGATTTTCTCTTTTCAAAACAGTTTTCAATTCGCTCTTAGTTTTTATCCAATGAGAAACAGAATCCTGGTTCAGAATGTATAAAAAGAAAATAGCTATATTTGGAGTAAAAACGATAGATTTGTGTTTCCTGACATTTCCAAAATGGCTCCGATGAGATGTAAATTTATGTTTTTGATAACAAAATAAGTCTTTGTTTTAATAAGTGTCTCTATTTTCTGTCCTGTCAAGATTAGTTATTTTGGATAGTAACAGGTACATCTTTTTAGTTTATGATAATACAATAAAGTTCCTAAATTCTGAGGATCAACAGGATCAAGAAGAGCTATTGCAATGCATTTCTGAATGATTATTTAGTGAAAATGTTGCTTTTTCTTTATTAAGAACATAAGAACGGCCATACTGGGCCAGACCAATGATCCATCCAGCCCAATATCCTGTCTTCTGAAAGTGGCCGGTACGAGATGCTTCAGGGGGAATGAACAGAACAGGGCAATTTATTGAGTGATCCATCCCTGTCATCCAGTCCCAGCTTCTGGCAGTCAGAGGTTTAGGGACACCCAGAGCATGGGGTTGCATCCCTGACCATCTTGGCTAACAGCCATTCATAGACCTATCCTCCACAAACTTATCTAGTTCTTTTTTTCAACACAATTATACTTTTGGCCTTCACAACATCCCCTGACCCATGAGTTCCACAGGTTGACTTGGCGCTGTGTAAAGAAGTACTTCTTTGTTTTAAACCTGCTCCCTATTAATTTCATTGGGTGACCCCTTGTTCTTGTGTTATGTGAAGGGGTAAATAACACTTCCTTATTCATTTTCTCTACACCAGTCACCATTTTATAGACCTCTATCATATCCCACTTTAGTTGTCTCTTTTCTAAGCTGAACAGTCCTACTCTTTTTAATCTCTCCTCCTCTAGAAGCTGTTCCATACCTCTAATAATTTGTGTTGCCCTTCTCTGTACTTTTTCTATATTCTAATACACCTCTACCTCGCTATAACGCTGTCCTGGGGAGCCAAAAAATCTAACTTATATCAAACTTGCTTTGATCCGCCAGAGTGTGCGGCCACACCCACCCGGTGCACTGCTTTACCGCGTTATATCCGAATTCGCGTTATATCGGGGTAGAGGTGTATATCTTTTTTGAGATGGGGCAACCAGAACTGCACACAGTATTCAAGGTATGGGAGTAGCATAGATTTATAGAATGGCATTATGATACTTTCTGTCTTATTATCTATCCCTTCCCTAATGGTTCCTAACATCCTGTTAGCTTTTTTGACTGCCGCTGCACACTGAGCAGATGTTTCCAGAGAACTATCCACAATGACGCCAAGATCTTTTTCTGCTATTTACCGCTCCCCACTGTGAAAACTTACTATTTATTCCTACCCTGTGTTTCCTATCTTTCAACAAGTTACTGATCCATTAAGAGGACCTTCCCTCTTATCCTATGATTGCTTACTTTGCCTAAGGGCCTTTGGTGATGGACCTTGTCAAAAGCTTTCTGAAAGCCCAAGTACACTATATCCTGCATCACTCTTCGCCATATGGTTGTTGACCCCCACAAATAATTCCAAAAGACTGGTGGTTCTTTTCTGAAATATTGTATTCATCTATGTGTCTGATAATTCTATTCTTTATTAGAGTTCCTCAGATTTGTCACCTAAAAAGAGCTGCTCAGGTGTGGGAATCTCCCTCTCATCTTTTGCAGTGAAAACCGATGCAAAGTAGAGCATTAGTAGAATACCTACTTATTGGAGAAACATCTGAGAAATAAAACCTAATCTTTGTAATATATAAGGACACCCTGTAACTGTTTATTTTAACTGGGTACTCTAGTGTTTGATGTAGAGAAGGGATTTCCTCTCCTACACTGCTATAAATTGTCACTAGTTTTTGACTTTGGGCTTGGTGGTGGTGCTTTTTCCTTTTTTTCTCCCCCCTCCCCTGTATATGTATGCAGGAAAGACCATTTGTGTGTATACAGTGTTGTTGTAGCCATGTCGTGCCCAGGATATTAGAGAGACAAGGGTAGGTGAGGCGATACCTTGTATTGCACCAACTTCTGTTGGTGTGAGCGACAAGCTCTTCTTCAAGTCCTAGTTCAATAAAATATATTACCTCACCTGCTTTGTCTCTCTCACTTGTGTGTGTGTGGCAGCCTCATTCTATTACTTTCCAAAATCCAAAAGTTAAAAAAATATATAAAATAAAAATGGAGTCTTTCGATACAGTGCATGCGAAAAATGGTTGGAACTTCTGGAAGAAGGAGAAAGCTAAGTGTACCAGGATTTTTCAGTTCAGTAAGTATCACTTGCATGCAGTCAGCAAACCATTTTTCAGATTATGTTTCCAATGTTCTGGTCTATAAAATATCCACTTCTAGCCAATTCAATCAGCATTAACTTGAAAGCTCTGTTAGTAAGCACGCACACTTGAACAGACTTACATCAGTTATAGTGTTCAGAGCAGTATCTGCACCAATGCTGAAATCTGAACCCGGTACATTGTTGGATACAGTTGCAGGAACCATAACCATTGGAACACAGAACTCGTCATATTTCTCACGGGCAGCTGATAATTCCAAAAGTCCCAGGTAGGCCTGTTGGGCACAGGCATGATGTGCACAATTAGAAGGGATAAAAAGAGGACAAGGGTGGAAATATAACATGGATGAGGCCACAGGGAGAGCCATTTTTACCACAGCACACATCACACATTGGGTTAATAAGGAACCACTAAAATCTAATAAAAATACATAAAAATTAAATATATATATATACACATTTAAAATCTGAGACAAACAATAAGTACACCTTTCACTCTCAATGAGCTATATACTTTATACATACCCAATGCTCTATATCAGAAATTGGCAACCTTTGGCACGCGGCCCGTCAGGGAAATCCGCTGGCAGGCCGGGACGGTTTGTTTACCTGCAGCATCCGCAGGTTCGGCCGATCGCGGCTCCCACTGGCTGTGGTTCACCGTTCAGGGCCAATGGGGGCTGTGGGAAGCAGCGGCCAGCACATCCCTCGACCCGCACCACTTCCCGCAGCCCCCATTGGCCTGGAGCGGTGAACCGTTGCCCGTGAGAGCTGCGATTGGCCGAACCTGTGGACTCTGCAGGTAAACAAACCGTCCCAGCTCACCAGCAGATTTCCCTGACGGGCCAAATGCCAAAGGTTGCTGATCCCTGCTCTATATAATAGAAAAATGTTACTGATTCCCATACATTTCAATATCATAGTTATTTTCATTTAAATTCCCTTAATCTCATTGCTATGGACCTGATTCAGCAAAATACTTATGCAGGCACAGAAATCCATCCACATTCAGGAAGGCACTTAGGGAAGTGCTTAATTTTAAACATATTCTTACGCACTTTCCTGAAAAGGAATGCTTTCCTGAATCAGGGCCTATATGAAGTAAACGTTATTTTGGTTAAAAGACTTAAAAACTTGTCTCCAAAAATAAAAATATATTTCTAGATTATTGACCCGGAAATTAAAATATATCAGAATGAAATGAACATGTGAACTGGAGTGGCTTAGACAAGAAGCCAGGGTGCAGTTTTTATTATAATTTAAAGACTACTATGGGGATTTTCAAAGATGCTCTCTTTTCTCAGGAACACAAGTCCCCTTGGAACTTGTGTTCCTAAGTCACTTTGGCTCTTTTGAAAATCTGTTCTACCCTGCTGTCTTACCTTTGAATGAGGAAAAAAATGTATTTTGTTTTGCACTTACTATTAACTATTCTGCATTCCAAAGCTCAAGAGACATGGATCATCTCCAAAATTTCTTATCTCTAAAGCTCTTGCTTGTTCCATATGTCAAAATTCATCATAAGCAAAATTTTAGTTATGGGCAAAAGAAAATATTCTGGTGCTTAAAAATGAGTGTAGCATGTTTCAATTCCTCTCCAGCTAACAAGTTAACAGAACAACTAGGTAATGTACCTCAAATCCACCAATAACCATAAGGGCGTTGATGTTATTAATGCGCATCTGGTCAGCAATCTTCTCCAAATACTTTGCAGGGAGGGTACTAAAAATAGTTAAATCAAAAGGAGAACAGAGGTCAAATATCTAAGGATATTGCTGACAATACCCGTTTGTTTTGGTAGGATGGGTTGTTAAATTATCAGTACAGTGAAAAGTTCTATATTTTACACACTTAGGCTATGTCTGCACTCTGAGCTGGCAGGGCAGGGTGATTCCCCTGCTCGTGTACCCACACTCACACTTGCTTTCATCAACCTAGTGTGAGTATAAATAGCAGTGTAGCCTTGGTAGCATGAGCAGTGGCAGTAGAGGCACAGGTTCGCCATGCCAAGTATGTACCCACCAGTTTCAGATAGGTTTGTATTTGGCACACCTAAGCCATGCCTCTCCTGCCCTACTCCCTCCCCAGTACTACTGCTATTTATACTCTAGCTCGATGAGAGCTAGTCCAGTATGTGTATTTGACCAGGGGAATCACACCCCTCACTTGTAGTATAGACATAGCCTTATCCATAGAAAGATTTTACTTTCTGGCTATCACTTATATTGAGATGATTACACATCATACATTTGTATACATATACAATTGCAGCCAGTGACAAAGGAAGCCAGGAAAGGATTTTTGTGGAAATCCACTCCAAAAATTAGATAAACTCAGTCTATTATATCTTTAGTAGGTCTTCTCCCTCTGTTCTTTTAAACCATGAGGAACAAATAGTTTTTACTTAAGGTTTCCCTATTGCCAACAGTCCTAAACTTTACTGAGGTGATTAATTTAAATAGGGTAATTTAATTAAATTAATTAGGATTAATTTAAATAGGGTAATCAGATCTGTGAAATCTAACTTTAAGTTCTTTGGTAAATGGGTTGAAAGAATGTGTTAGTCACAAGAGAAAGCCATGATTCTGCAGGTTCCTCCATGCAGATAGACATAACATGGTTCTGCATGGACACAGCATTCCATTCACAAGTTGTATATCGCAAGACTGTAGTGTACCAAGTAACCATGCTTCTTGTAACTACCTACAATAATACCCTTCAGCAATAGCCTTAGCTGTCTTAAAGGAATGATACACAACAAGGGACTATTTTAATTCTGTCTCTATTGAAGGAAACACATTAATACCACAAAATGCTGAATATTTACATCCTGAACGTAAAAGAGAACAGATGTCAGGTAAATTCTCAAATATCAATACTTCAGTACATAAATGTACAGTAAAGACAGCACATGCAGCTCACTCAGTGGTGGATTAGCCACTGGGACAATGGGGCATGTGCTCAGCGGCCCCAGCCAATTGGGGGGCACCCAGAAAAATGGGGGCACTCCTTCCGGGCAGCAGGGTCGGGGCATGGGGGCCTTCCCCATTCCGCCTACCTGGCGCATCTGCCAGGGAGCAGGCTCAGGGCTTGCCCCGCTCCTCCCACCTACCTGGTGCTTCTGCCGGGGAGTGGGGTTGGGGCATAAGGGCTTGCTCCATCTATCTGCCCGGCGCTGCTGTCGGGGAACAAGGGAACCCCTGTGTCCCCAACCCCACTCCCTGGCAGGAGTGCCAGGCAGGGGCCAGGGCAACCCCTAACCCTAACCTGTGCCCCAATTTCATTTCCTCAGCAGGAGCACCGAGGGTGGGGGGACTGGAGGCGGAAGAGGTGGAGAGGGGCTCTCCACTTGCTCTGGGCCAGGGCCTCACAAACCCCTAATCCACCTCTGAGCTCACTAAAAGGTATGTTTTGGCCACTGTTCCTTCTACTTGGGTAAAGCGACCGCAGCCAAAATTATGATATTACCGTTTTGTGCCAAGAAGCGACCCTCCTTGGCCAGTCCAACCTCCAACATCTCCCCAGCTGATTTCCTTTATCTACAAAGAAAGTTAAAAAGAGGAAGTTCCTTTAAGTAATTTTCCAAATGCTACTTCTTTGGTCATGCAACAGATGCAGTTTAATGTAAAGCTTTTGGCACAGATGTTTAGCACTATGGGAGCTGCCACAAATGAGACCCGGCCAAAAATCCCACAGCTCAGTTTCAAGAGGTTAATTTAATCTCCCTTTAAATTTTACCCTTCTCTCTATCCCCATCCTTAGCTCCCCTCTATTTGTTTTTTCTTCCTCTATGAATCCTGCCTCCAACTTTTTCCTCTACTCTTCTCTTTTGTCCCTTCTCCATCTCATCTCCTCCCCTTACCTTTAGTGACAGTATAAAGCAAGAATCCAAAACCAGGTCCCAAGCTTGGTCCTTCACTCATTCAAGAGAAGGAACAATAACTCTGCGGTGACCTAACCCCCACCCGCAATCCTCTGGCTGATCTAAGAAGTGGAATATGACAAACTATGTATCCATCTTCTTTTTGGGAGACCAGGTTAGCTGATGGGTTGCCTTTGACATGGAGGAAGGGAAGTATCATGATAGACCTAGCCCCACTTTCTGAAAAAGCAACCAACCTGTGTCTGCCCTAAAGAGAAATCCTTCAGGGTTTCAAAAATACAGCATGTCACAAATCTCAGGACTTAGTTGCTGCATAGTGTAGCATATTCCACTGAAGGGGTATATCTGACAAAAAGGCACAAACATGACAACAGATTCAGTGATTTGTCTGTTATCTCACTGTTATCTAGCCTATGTACTTATCTCCAGATGCTTCACACTCCAATGGCCACTACAATGTAGGCAGTCTGCCAAACACTCAACATCCTGCCAAGGTCACATTAAAGCTGTCCGCTGTGCAGAAGCAATGAACCTCTTATACAGAGAATTTCTCATCCAAGATATCCAGGAGGAGAAAGAATTCAGACCGGGTTAACCTAAGACAGGATGCTCTTAGAGGTACATTTTATACAGGGCTGCTTGTTTGCAGACACGTACTACATCTGCAAAAGTGTCTGAGTGAAAAAATAACTGCAGGCACAAAATTAAGTAGGCTGAGCCTCTGCCTACTTGGACTGTGCCTGCAGTGAGACAGAGGTACAACTATTCAGATTTGTGCCACATTTCAATGGCTGGCATAAATCTTGCCCCCTCAAACAAGAGAGCCACTCTTCTGAAATAGTACCAGCTCAGGAAAGAGACTATTTTTCTGTTCAGTATAGCACTACACACATTATTGGGGTTTAACAATTTAACAAATAATCTCAAACTGAGTATTAATGCATAGCTTAACTGGTTCTGGGCTGTAAGGGAATCCCGCTGCTGGTATTTAGCACCTCTATATTGCATCAAGACATCCTTAGTCTCTATAGCAAGTGCTTAGCAATAGGAAAGGTGACATGATCTATGTATTTATAAATTTTTGTTGGTAATAAAGTATACAGCTCCAATCTGAATTAACTAGGTGTTTCTATAGCTAAGCAGGTAAATTTAAAACCTCTTGTGGAGTCAGTTCACTGAATGATATCACAGTCATTTCTGTATTTCCATTAGAAATATGACAAAAAGGTAAAAAAAATAAAAAAACAATTGACAGTACTTTAAATGAAGTCATTTTGTACTAACCTGGCCATTAGCAAATCCTTCAAATCCATCGATGACAGCGAACATGTTGTGACCTTCAGTTATGCCAACTCTTATTGCAGATCGGACAGCAGCATTCATACCAGCTGCAGGGGCACCTACATTTAAAACTGCCACATTAAAATTAGTCTGCAAAAGAAAGAGAAAACAATTGTTAGACAGAATGTACAACAGTGAAGTGACTGATAGATATTCTAATTTTACATAGCAACCGTATAGTAAAAAGATCTACAGCAGTTTTCAAAAGTTTTAAAAAAACTGTTCTAGATTTAAGTGGGTGAAAAGGTTTCAGCACATTATCTTCAAATTTTAAAAAGCCATACAGAAACAAATCAGTAAAGGAACAAAAAAATCTAGCTTTTCTAATTTTTTTTAAAACAGTTTTGACCAAGAGCTGCATTTGACTTGAAGATCAAATCACTCAGGATCTTGTATTTTCGTTCTAACAGGGTAAAAAAAAAAAAGACAGAAAAAACCTCAGTTATCCACTTGGTGTCAGAATATCAGTGCAGAAATTTGCAACAAAAAACACCCAAAGTAGGCAAGGCAAAGAGTGGGAAGGGACATGTTTTGGTCCAGTGGCATATCCACTAAACATGTGTCATCAGCTGACTCATGGAGCAGAAAAGACATCAGCTTCAAATTAAAATGCCTGCCAAATCCTTATGCGGGCAAGATACCATCACAACAGTCACTTAAAGAGACTTTCACTGTGGGATTATGGTTCAGAGATCAGATTTAGACAACACAAACTACTTTGGGGTAAGTAATGTTTGCTATTGACTGGAATTAAAAGTATTTAGGTAAAGGTTTTTAGTTCTTTCAGAGTTCAGAATGTCTCTCTATTTAATTCTACAGTGAAGTCAGGATAATGAACATGTGTATTGCAGTGATTTTGCAGATAAGGCTACAACATCAGATAGAGGTTTATGACTTTACTAAAGATCAGAGCAGAGAACAAGCTGGGCTGTAAAGAGAAAAGTGCTTAATAAAACAAGATCTGCAAAATAAAGGGAAACAGAATATTATCAGGTAATTTGTGTTTTGTACACATGCTTTTATCAGTGTCAAAGTCCCTCTTTGCTTAATTATGAATTTACCTTGGATATGTCAAAACAATTGTTTGTAGGTGGATTTACAGGAGAGCACATTCAGTACTCCTCAGGTAACCAAATACACACAATCTTGTCATAAGATGTTCCTTTTATTTATTGGTCAGATAGACAGGGTCCGATTCTGACCTCACATCAGTTTTGGAACAGCAAATATTCTTTTCTGCAAAGGAGTTACTCCTACTTCACCCTGGTGTAACTGAGACCACGGATTCTTTCCTAAAGAAACAGCTCTATGCTTTGATTTCTATTGTAAGTGCTAAAGGTAATGACAAGTCAAAATGAGCTTTGTCAGGGTAAAAAAAGGTCAAGTTATTGAGTAAAAAATTAGCAAAACATCTTTCAGACTAATTTTAACCATGGTTCATTGAACTCTACTAAACTCACGCCTTCTCTACAACAAGCAACACCTGAAATGGAGAAGTGTTCTTTACAAATTAATCACTGGTTATTTTCCTTGAAAGTTGTACTAAAAAAAAATAAATCTTTAAACTATAACTACACCTCTACCTCAATATAACGCTGTCCTTGGGACCAAAAAATCTTACCGCGTTATAGGTGAAACCATGTTATATTGAACTTGCTTTGATCCACCGGAGTCCACAGCCCTGCCCCCCCGGAGAACTGCTTTACTGCGTTATATCCAAATTCGTGTTATATCGGGTGGCGTTATATCGAGGTAGAGGTGTATTAGACATTGGGCCAGATCCTCAGACAGTGTAAATCAGTGCAGCTCCATTGACTTCCATGAAGCCATGCTGATTTACACCAGTTAAGAATATGACCCATTACTTTTAAATGAAAGAAATAATTCTATATTCATAATACACAGAATTTGGTTTCATATTTCCACAGTTGAAATTAATACTGCCAAAAAAATCTTAATAAGGATAGAACTAAAACTTTGCATGGCTTACCTTCTGGAGAAGTTAAACTATGTTATTTTACATTTAGAAAGAGGGAAGCATTCAAGTGCTAGTGAACAGCAGAAGCAAAATGCAAAATAGTCTGAGCTTGTGTGGCAGCACTCATTGAGCTTTAAGCGATTTGTTAATCACATTCAGCAGCATCTCCACATTAAAATGACATGCATTAAAACGCTCTGCACGGATTTTGGCATAGCAATGGCCTAACTTAGGAGGAAATTCTTCCATTTTCAATCCCAAAAGAGAACAAACATTTTTGTTTTTTCCCCTAAAGATTACAGAGTTTAAAAATCAAACAGTTGCTAACAAAAATCATGGTATTCATGCAAATACTGCCTGGGCAATGTTATTTCCTGGCCATTGTGCCATAGAGTGTGACAGTGAATGTCAGCCTGTGTTGGCCTGTAGTGAAGAGTCTAATTTTCCAGTATCTGAAGGAACGCTATGCTGCTGCACACTTGGGATCATAGCCAGCAAAGCACTGAAGTACTACAGCTGACTTTCTATGACTTTTACTCTGCAAGAAATAGGCATGACTTTGCTGGATCAGGGCCTTATTATATACAGTATGTAGAATGCATGTGTATGCTTTTATTTATTAAGAATCTATAACAAAATATTAAGTTTGGGCTGTTAATTTATATGCAAGTCAAATTTAAAAGAACATAGTATCAACTGTCTGTCCTAAAGGATTTTATGCTGAGTAATTTATGAAAAGTTTTGTACTGCAAATTGATATTAATTTTCTTCTGCTGCCTTCAAGGAGACGTTTAATTTGCCTGATGACTAAGCCTTCACACATGGTATTGGTAAATCTTACATAATATTGTGGCTACTAAAAATGGAATGGCTGTGGTCGTTAAACCTTTTTGCTTACATATGGCTGATGGTGAGTAACATTTGGATACTTCTGTTGCCCCACTGCCAGAATTTTGCATCCTAATATATAAAGACTGGAATAGTTAGTAGAGGAATTTATTATCTGACCTTCTTGGATATCAAAGAAAAGATCATTTTTCTTGGACATCACCTCAATATTCATCTAATAATGAATAGACTGGAGAAATCATCTTACCATTACTTAACCCTAGACTATGGAACTAGATGGTGGACACTTATTTGCTCCCAGGACTAAGAACTATCATAGTTATTAAACTATGATAACACTATGGTAATTCAGACATCTACAGATCTCATGCTCTTTGCTTTTATTCTCCATTGACCTCTTTGTTCTTCATTAGTATTTTATACCAATATTACAATTTTCAGCATTGGGCCCTTAACTCATGCAAGTAGTCTACTTGAGTTTGCAGGATCGGGCCCCCTGTCTTTTATAACCCTCTGTCAATACACATGGTATGGCTTGGGATAAACATGCCACGATAGGATAAGCATTAAAAATTTCTACTGAGAAAATGGTTATCAGTACATTATGAAATCTTCATTTTACAGAAATCAATTTAAGTTTCATTTTAGAGTTATTACACAAACTCTAAAATTCAGGGGATTCTGGGTGAAAAAGGCTTGATATAAATAAATCTGTGGCAAAACTGAAGCACAGGTCCTGAAAATTCTACCATCCAGCTGTTGAGCACAAGTGTAAAATAATAATAATTAAAAAAAAAAAAGGGCAAATAAAATCTCATTACCATGCAAAACTAAAACATACTCTCAAAACCTACAAAGGTTACTGAGCTGTCTAAGGTTAATCACTGTGCAAGTAATTACGTACACTACATGAGAGATCATCCTGTAAAAGAGAACAGAAAGATTTTAAAGTAACAGGCTACTCCTACAGACATTTTCTGCTAATTAACAACCTACCGATTGTAACGAGATAGTAACGACAATCCTACAGTGCAAGAGTTTGCCGTACAAATGGATTAACACTCAAAACTTGATAAATTACTCAAGAAACAAAATCTTCATCAAGAAACTTAGACACTGAAAAATGTTTATTTATTTATTTTGCACTAGAATACTATGGGTGAGTCCCTTACCTAGTATACAGAGCAATGCTGATTTATACCAGCTGAGGATTATTATCTTACCATAGATTTTTTAAAGTTAGTTTTCTTTCTGTAATAGGTCACTGCATTATTATATTCTTGACTTTTCTATTCTTGCTTCTTCCATTCCACCCTGTTCTTGTCTTTTTCCCTCAGTAAGTTTGACTAGTTTTCTATGTGTGTTTGCTTTTAGACAACGATAATTATATAAACTCCTGTGACACAGTATATCAACAGTTCATTTACATGTTTTCTCTTTAGTGAAAAGCAGTTTTCTGGATATTTTTAAACTGCCAAGCATCTGAACAATTTAAATCCAAAACCTCTTAACACTTACAAAACAAAACCAAAAACATTTGTTTGATCAAATCCTAACACTTACTAACAATTACAGACCAACCTACAATACCCACTAATGCCATACAGAGCAAGACTATAGCCAAATTTAATATATATATATTAGCCTAAAGCTAAACTCCTATGTTTAGGTATCTAAATAAATGGCCTATTTTTTCAAAGCTGCTGTTCTGATCATCCATCAGCTTCCATTATAATCAACAGATTCTACTAAGTGCTTGGCACTCCTGAAAATCAGACCACTGATTTAGGCATCTAAATATGCATTTTGGAACCTGATTTAGGCTCCTATTTTTGATAATCTTGGCCTTTATGCCTAAAGATTCCTCTGCCCTGTTTTTTCCCCCTGCAATTTTATTTCTAGTTTTAAAATGGTCTCTACTTGATATTTCTTGTTTCCTTCATTGCCTGATTTCCTTTAAAGCATAACTTCTTCCTGGTTTTATCGATCTGCATGTGGCCATACTTTCTCAGTTGCTATATATGTATATAAAATCAATATTTTCTGTATTCATGTTTAAACTCTTAGCCAGTAGCTGAACATGGCAATAAATCTAAGCCAGAAAGTTTATACTCTAGCAATTCCATTTTTCCAAAGACTATGGAAAGTTTGGAATTTTCCTTTTGTAAAATAAAGAGACCTGTGATCAAACTTAAAAATCCATAGCTTTCTCAGAAGAAAAACCTAACAGGCCAACTAAACCCAATTCAGTGGAAGAGGGAAAGAAAGGAAGCACAACTACAAATCTAGCAGCATTAAGGGTTCAAGAGCCTAATCACACATTTCATGCAGAGAGAAAACTAGATGTAACGTTTCCAAAGCTCTGAGACTGCAGAACATATATGACAGAAAACCTAAGTGGAGGAAGGGTTAGTAAACATTACAGAGAAGGCATGGCCAGTTAATGATACAGAGCTCAAGAATTCATGGAGAATCCTGGCTCACATTCTGGGGATCTCAAGGCATCTACGCAGAATACTTTCCTTGGTCTGTGGACGCGATGCCACTGTTTGGCAGTCTGCAACTGCATTTGTAACAGCACACCTCAGGGGTGGGTCCTCAGCAATGGGGTTTGAACCTGGGACCTCTGGCTCTAAATGCATAGAGCCTCTACTGCCTGAGCAAAAAGTCTCACTTCTGTTACCTTCGGCTGTATAAGACACAACCTCTTTGGCCCCGCTACCACTACAGGGGAACAGAGCACCACACTCAATAATGTGGTATGGGAATATTTTTGCAAACTAAAATGGCATGTTTGGTTTGCACTACATGTGGATGTCATGATATTAGCTGTTCACAATATTTCTGGGTGGCCACCTGGTATGCATGTGAATGTTCCCTAATTTTAACCTGATTTTTTTTTTCAAAATGTCATATTCACATTGTTCTTCCATAAAAAATATAACTCATCCAATCAGGAAGAAGAAAAAACAACAGGCAATTTAGGTGATTTATCCTACACCACAGATCACAAATAATGAAAATGGAATAGTCAAAATGAACAAACTGTGACTAGCCCACAGGCTGAAATTTGTTTACATAAACTGTTTGGTGAAAGCTTCCTAATAATGAATATTCTGGTAGGAATCAACACTGGTTTATGAACAATTCACAAACTAGAGGAGAATCAGGGTTATTTTGCCACTAATCTATGCACAATGAATGGTTAGATCAGTCCCACGTGGCATACACAGCTGCTGACCAAACTCTACCTTCTAACCTTCTAGCCACACACACTGAGGTCTCACGAAGCGTTTTGCCCGTTGGATGCTGAGCTGAGGAATCCTCCTACCCAGTGTCCTCTCCCCTTCCACCAAGACTTTCAGGCTCTTTCAAGTCTGAGCACTATCACATAGATATACAGCAATAGGCACCATAGATAAACCCATGACAGATAAGTTCCTTAGGCCTGGTCTACACTACGCGTTTTAAACCGAATTTAGCAGCGTTAAACCGATTTAACCCCGCACCCGTCCACACAACGAGGCCCTTTATATCGATATAAAAGGCTCTTTAAACCAATTTCTGTACTCCTCCCCGACGAGAGGAGTAGCGCTGAAATTGGTATTGCCATGTCGGATTAGGGTTAGTGTGGCCGCAAATCGACGGTATTGGCCTTCGGGCGGTATCCCACAGTGCATCATTGTGACCGCTCTGGAAAGCAATCTGAACTTGGATGCACTGGCCAGGTAGACAGGAAAAGCCCCGCGAACTTTTGAATTTCATTTCCTGTTTGCCCAGCATGGAGCTCTGATCAGCATGGGTGGCAATGCAGTCCCAAAGCCATAAAGAGCTCCAGCATGGACCGTATGGGAGATACTGGATCTGATCGCTGTATGGGGAGACAAATCTGTTGTATCAGAGCTCCGTTACAGAAGATGAAATGACAAAGCATTTGGAAAAATCTCCAGGCTATGATAGACAGAGGCCACAGCAGGGACTCAGCACAGTGCTGCGTAAGAAGCGTAACGGAAAGCCAAAGAATCAAATGGACGCTCATGGAGGGAGGGAGGGGTACTGAGGACTCCAGCTATCCCATAGTCCCCGCAGTCTCCGAAAAGCATTTGGCTGAGCTCCAAATGCCTGAAGGGTCAAAAACATTTTCCCAGGTGTTTCAGGGTGTATGTCGTCAATTTACACCCTTCCCCCCCGAAAGAAAAGGGAAAAAATCGTTTCTCACCTTTTTTCAATGTTACCCTATATCTACTGCATGCCGCTGGTAGATGGGGTGCTGCAGCACTGAACACCAGCATCCCCTTCCCGGTGGGGGACGGTGCAAAATGACTGGTATCCATCGTCATCATCAGCCCGTGAGTGCTCCTGGCTGGCCTCGGAGAGGTTGGCCGGGGGCGCCTGGGTAAAAATGGGAATGACTCCCGGTCATTCCCAGCAGATGGTACAAAAGGCTTGGTAACCGTCCTCATCATAGCAGCTGGAGGCTGAGCTCCATCAGCCCCCCCCTTTCATGTCTAAAGAAAAGATTCTGTACTGCCTGGACTATCATAGCAGCGGGAGGCTGCGCTCCTCTCCCCCACACCCTTTAATGTCCTGTCTGGACTATCATAGCAGCTGGAGGCTGCCTCCCCCTCATTTTATCTCACTAAAAGTCAGTGTTTCTTATTCCTGCATTCTTTATTACTTCATCACACAAATGGGGGGACACTGCCACGGTAGCCCAGGAGGGTTGTGGGAGGAGGAAGCAACGGGTGGGGTTGTTGTAGGGGCACCCCCTAGAATAGCATGCAGCTCATCATTTCTCCGGGATCTCTGGGGCTCTGACACGGAGCAGCTGTGCTCTCTGGTTCTCTAGTACACTTGCCCCATATTCTAGGCAGGACTGACTCTATTTTTAGACAAAACATAAAGAAGGAAATGACCCAGGGAGTCATTCCCATTTTTGTCCATGCGCCCCCGGCCGACTTCAGCGAGGCCAGCCAGGAGCACCCATGACAGCAGCAGACGGTACAAAAGGATTGATAACCGTCATTGCCAATTTCCAAATGCAAACGGTGCAAAATGACTGATAACCATCATCTCATCGCCAATTTACAATGGCAGACGGTGCAATAGGGATGGTAATCGTCTCTGCTATCTTGCAAAGGCAAATGAATGCTGCTGTGTAGCGCTGCTGTACCACCTCTATCAGCAGCATCCAGTACACATATGGTGACAGTGACAAAAGGCAAAACAAGCTCCATGGTTGCCATGCTATGGCGTCTGCCAGGGCAATCCAGGTGAAAAAGGGCACGAAATGATTGTCTGCCGTTGCTTTCACGGAGGAAGGATTGAGTGACGACATTTACCCAGAATCACCCGCGACACTGTTTTTGCCCCATCATGCATTGGGATCTCAACCCAGAATTCCAATGGGTGGGGGAGACTGCGGGAACTATGGGATAGCTACCCACAGTGCAACACTCCGGAAATCGACGCTAGCCTCGGTACATGGACGCACACCGCCGAATTAATGTGCTTAGTGTGGCCACGTGCACTCGACATTATACAATCTGTTTTAAAAGACCAGTTTCTGTAAAATCGGAATAATCCCATAGTGTATACATACCCTTAGAAAGGAATTTCCTAGGAAGAATATTACTTGGCTCTAAAAGACTATTACTCTATACCAATTTTATGATGAGAATCAAAGTGTCTCCTACCAAGCCTCTATCTTTCATTAAAGTTTTGATTTTAATTATATCAAATACAGTACAAGATTATTTTTAGAGAAACAGTTGTTAAATTCCAAACTGAAAATATTGTTTTAAGATTTCTTTGTTAAAATATTCCAGACAAAAATTATTCTGTGCACTAGACAGAAAAACAATGGCTCATTTAATTATTCATACTGTATAACTTACCTTTGGAAGTTCTGTATCTGGTTTTCTGTGAGACAATAATTTGTAGGTGTTAAGGTTGTTTTCAAAGCTCCTAAAGAAGGAAAAATAATGTTTTCATTATGTAGTTTTTAAATGCTTTGAAAGAAAATATGTGTTTTTCTAACTAATAAGGATCTCTTTACCTATGCGGTTTTGACAAGTTGCTAAATTTGGCACTTTGCATCCCAAATAGAAGCCACACACATTATAGACCCCAAAAACCAGAGTTCTGATTTTACAGAAATGATTTAGAAAGATGAAAGGGGCTGTTAGTATTGTTCTCATTACCTGCTAGTATCAGACAAGGTCCCTGCTAAAAGCACACACAGGGTCATAATTTTTTTACAATCAGAAGTGATCCTTTTAGTGATGGAAGGAGGATCATTCTCCTATTGCTATGCACTTTTAGCTCTGAATATGCATGTATGGAAAGCAGCAGGATAGCCAGACTTAACTGTCATACCAGAGAGGAGAAAATTTAACCCCAAACACTATTACATTTTCTACAAGAAAGCGGCAACAGGAAGCTTCACTTTTATCCCTAACTGACATGAATGAGGGTGCAAGGTTGCCTCACAAAAACTGAATGGCAAGATTCAAACTTACAGCAATTAAGCTGGTTCAGGAAGTGCCATTGACTAGGCAATGACCATTTCTAGTCTGCGGAAGAGAAAAGGAAACTAAGGATTTTAGTTTAGGAGATGCACATTCTTCAGCAGAAGTTATTCTTCTGAGCTGGGTGAAATTTTGTTATGGGATTGAGACTGATAGGTATGAACTCACCCTTCAGTAAACATAACTGTAAACATAAGCCCCAACTAAGACAAAAGGAGTGTCTGAACCTGCCCAAGAGCTTTTTCTGAGTATTGCTTTCAGAGAGATACAGCCTAACGGAGCAGCTGAAAGCACTGTCCCCAACCCTGGAAGAAATCTGAGGAGAAGGTTTGGGGTCAGGGATGCAGGCTGACTAACATGCGCTTCGTGCTGTGAGCAAAAGAAGCTGTTTTTGGCTATCTGATTCCTTTTGCATCCAAAGACACAGGATCTTGTAGGTTCTTTGTAAATAACCAAAACTACATCAAAGTAATACCTTTCTACCATCAATTCTATTCCCAGCTGGAACATCCACAGGCCCCAAACTGACTAGCTGCTCAGATCAAAAGGGCAACATTATTAAACTAAAGAGTAAATAATACCAAAGAAAGCAACTCAAGTTACAGTTGCTGACCTTAAAAACTTTTGTGCGCATTAAATGTTTGCTTAACTAAGAAAGTGTGGTGCTCTCTTTGAAATTGATTGGGGAATATTACCATCTAGTTAGCAGAGTCTTACATACAATAGTTCTGAGGTTTAACTCTGTGTAATGCTTTCTGAAAAATCCTGTAAAGACTGAACTCTTGCCTATGCTTCAGCAAAGCATTAAGCTGAGGTGCAGGAGGAAGGGGAGTGGATAGTTATGCAGAATAATGCATGAGCATCCCCAGGCCCCGGAACATTAACGGGAAGGCAAAACAGTTCAGTATCTACTAAAGCAGATAGATGGGTGTGATTTGATGTGTTGTACCTTCCACGAAGTCTCACAGCCTCACAAAACTTTCTTTCATCCATTGCTTTCTGTACTTCTTGAGTCTTAAAAATTAATGAAAAGAATAGAATAAAAGGTTAGTAAACTAAGGACTGTACTGTAAATGGATCTGTTCTGAAACAGCACTGCTATTTGGAATCCTGAAAGGACAATCTGTTGTTTGATTTGTTGTCTGTTGTGACCTGCATCACACTGGCATTTTTATATTTTTCTTACCATTTCTATAGAGGACAACAAGGTTTGAGGGTGGGAGAGGGAAGATTGGCACCTAAAAGAGCCACAGAAGGAGAATTTTTTAATTTAAATTGGGATGAACACTGAATAATTTTGGAGGAGGAAACCAGATTAATGCAAATGAGCTATAATGGATGGAGATTTTGTAATCAAAGAGACAAGGTGCAAAATGAAAGATTCAGATGAAACTGAAAAACAATACCGGTTTCCAAATCTGAAAAAAAGCAGCAATGTTTCTTTGTTGGACAGCATTTATCAGCGATTATCCTAAAACAACTGCATAGTAATTACACACTGCAAAGACATAAGAATAGATCATTATTACCAAGTTAAGTGTTCCATTCATGTGTTATAACTAATAACAGACCATTGATTGTTAGAGCACTTTGTTATAGTTAATGAATAAGTTTAAACTGGCTCTTCTCCCGGAACTCACCATCTGCACACACTCCATTAAAGGCAGACGGACAGCTTGGTTCCCAGACAGGGACACAACACAAGCAGGGGTATCTGGTGTAGCCTCTAGAAGGGCCAGGACAGCTTCCACGCCCATACGGCTTGCCTGAAAATAAAATATATAGAGAGATGTCTCTGTATTTGGGGATGCACTCAGTATTAAAAGGAGTAAATTAGTTGGCTCCCACCACAGAAACAGGGAAGTACCCGAGATTTCTCTTTACATCGTTAAAACAATCACTCTTTGATAACTGTGATCACAGCTGGTTATGTTTAGTGTACTGTGACCCACAAGACAAGTAAGACTGCTCTCACGGCTGGCTTGTCAAGCCCACTGCACAGTCAGGTTTTGATCAGAGCTCTTCTAAAGGAAATAGGATTACTAGTAAATATGATTATTAATAAATACATTATAGTCAAAGTCATTCTTTTTTAAATCTCCCCACTTACTTATATGGCCCCCATATACAGCACATACAGCACCTATCAGTAGTAACTGAGCATGTATAACATGCTCTCTGCAAATCCACAAACTATATCTTTCATTACTTTAAGTTGGTGATTTGATATGCAGCACTGCAAGGATGTGCAAGGCGTACAAACTAGAAACTTTTGCCAGTATAGTAATGCTTCTGTGTAGTGTGATTATTTTTATAACATTTATATACCAGCACTACCCCTATACTCTTTAACCAGCAATGCTTATTTCATTTGGGGAGCTGGTATAAACTATACTAGCAAGAGCACTTTTTTTTAACCATATAAGCTGTGTCTATGCTAGGAGAGTTTGTCCATATGGCTATACTGCTATAGCTATACCAGCAAACAGTCCCTAGTGGAGACAAGGTCTTACACTTTGTCACCCCAATTCTAGGCGATTAATATGCATGTGTATAGGGTTTTGCTGCACATAATCCATATTTTTGTGTAACTCCCAGTTCTTTTGTCCATTTAGGGCGATGCCTAAAATAGCAGAATAGAAGATGGCCCCTAACCAGAAAAAAATTACGCATGTAAGTATTGATTTCAGTGGACTGATTTGGATTTGATGTGATTCTCCAATTGTGGATTAAATTGCCCTCCTATAGAGAGACAGCAATGGAATCAGCAAGGAGTTAGGAGCCAGTAGTTATTGAGTGCTAAACCTGGCTCTGCCACAGTCTCTGTATGTTGCCTGGGGCAAACTGCATTACTATTCTGTTGCTTGAGTTGGGGACAATAATTATATTTGGCTACTTCACGAAAGTATTGAGGGTATTAACTGATTTTTTATAAATGATTCAAAATTCTAGAATGAAAATATATGCATAAGTGGAAGCACATTGCTAATACTGTTGCAACGTGCACTCTTCCAGGTTTGCAGACAGACATACGTTATCACCATAGGTTCACTCACCAAAATTCTATCAAAAGCTGAAGGAGTACCACCTCTTTGAACATGACCCAGGATAGTCACACGAGTGTCAAATCCCAGCTGCTGAACCACAAGCTACAAAGAATTTCAAAGCGTAAATGAGAAATATAAAATACCAGCGTTACTAGGGCAGTTATATAGTGTGCACATATTGGGAATACTGTAATATTATACTGTATATAATATAAATGTTCACACATCAACAATGGTGACACAACTAAGGAATTTACGTAAGTCTCTTTGTGTCTAGGTTAGGAAAACTAATCTCCAGACTCCTACTGTGAAGGAAGGAATGTTCAGTTTAATAATGGTAAAGAAGTTGTTTTGGCTACAATGCTTTAAGTAGAGAGAGACATATTGATGTCATTTATTTAATAATAAATGAGCACTTAGGAAAACAGTCCTTAACCTTATAAAAAAGGTTTAAACATCACAATTAGGAGTCTGGAAAAAATAATCTACTGCAATAGGGTTTCTTTATAGCCATCTTATAACTATACAATACTAAATATCTTGGAGTAATTGTGCAATTAAAGCCCCAAGTGAAGGCATTTAGCCTTATACAGATTTTCTGATTCACTGCCTTTGGCTGATGTCCATGAACAAAAGGAGGTGTAATGATTTGTTCCAGAAATTTTGGGCTCCCCCAAATTAAAAATGTTGGTTTTATCCCTTTCAGTAACAGTAAAATTTGTCCAGTTTAATAGCCTGATGTTTTTATTAGGAAAAATCATAGAGAATGAAATAATTTTATACTGAAAAAAGTGCACAAAGAGGCACAAAAGAAAAACATATGCAGTTATTTACTGTCTCCAGCTACATTTTCTTTTCAGTCTATTTATTCATAAGTAAAGTACAAGTCCAGGATCACTAAAATAGGAACATTCATCAAAATCTCCTCTGTTACAGAACAAGATTAGGATGTAAGCAAACAGAAATAAGTACTGCATACTTTCCCCTCTCCTACAAGGCCAGCAAGGAGATATCTAAACACCTTACTCTCTCTCCCAAAGAGTTACATTCCTGTTATTTACAGCTTCCTAGACATTTTAACAGACTGGAGTCTGTGTAACAAGCAAGTAGTGTTTTCCCTCTGTAAATGACAAGATGAGTAACAACTATTTTGCACACTTTTACTTAAAAACTTTAATCGGTGCAACTAATTTGTAGTTTTTTAAATGGAGTACAATTCTATATTGATAAGTCAATGACTACTTCATTATTTTAGTGCTCCTGAAAAGTGACAGACTGATAGCTATGGAGAACAAAGTGCTGTAATCACAGAACACGGGAAGCACGAGCAGTGTCAGCTCAAGTTTCCCCGGCACCATTCTGTCAACGAATGTGTTTCAAAACTTGTTTCCAAAAAGGACCATTTCCAAGCATGAGAGGGTAATTCCACTCTCAGTGCCTATTTAATCCTTGGCCTTGGTGAGATTTTCCCCAAATGTTTCCTTTACTGGTAAATTGTGACGATAAGGGCATCATTAGTCCAGCAGGAACTTGACAGACCATCATTTAATTTCCCCAAGGACCACCAGATACCATCATATAATAATTAACGATCTGAGACAAATTTAAGCAGATCTCCTAGAGATCAAGTCTCTAAAAATATCACTTCACTGACTGCCCTCTAATTTAACAAAAAAATAGGTCCCAATCCAAAATTCATTGAAATTAATTGAAAGATTCCCCTTTACCTCAATGAGCTCTGGATTAAGTCCACAAAGCAGAAGCATAAAAATGCAACTGGCAAGTACTGTAAAAGGCTGTTTTACCAGAATGCCTGTGGAAATTCTAGTTTTAGCAGTGGAAAGGGAACTACACTAAATTATAGCCACAGCAGAAACTGCATTACAAAGATGTTCGATACTTACATCCTTAACCTTTTCCGAAGTTATAGGTTTGTTGTGAGAATCAATGGCACCTTCTGCCACAATTATGATATTCAGCCTTTTCTTTCGTGCACGGTTCTATGAGAAGAAAAACGTTGATATTGAAAAAAGGCCTGAAACAAGATATGCCATTAAAAAAGAGTTTTGAAAGCAAACTACGGTATATTAAACTCCAGTGACTAGAATCTTTTCCTTTGGATAATTTACCAAAGATATTTGTAGCTCAACTAAACCAATCGAAAAGGAGAGAGATATCTGTATACAGTAGAACCTCAGAGTTACAAACACCTCAGGAATGGAAGTTGTTCATAACTCTGAACAAAACATTGATTGTTCTTTCAAAAGTTTACAACTGAACATTGACTTAATACAGCTTTGAAACTTTACTGTGCAGAAGAAAAATGCTGCTTTTAAACCATCTAAATGAAACAAGCACAGAAACAGTTTCTTTACCTTGTCAAACTTTGTTAAACTTTCCCTTTATTTTTTAGTAGTTTACATTTTACACAGTACTGTACTGTATTTGCTTTTTGTTTTTTTGTTCTGCTGCTGCCTGAGTGTGTACTTCAGTTCCAAATGAGGTGTGTGGTTGAGTGGTCAGTTTGTAACTCTGAGGTTCTACTTTATTTGCCTGGTTATTAACTTAGTGTTGTCAAAATGTGCTGTGTTGTACAGGACATAAATTTCAACACTGCTCCATATCCTGGAGATCTTTCACTCCCGGAGTCTCACATAAAAAGAAAACACTCTGGGAGACCAAGAGGAATGCATCAGTTTAGAGTCTTACTACTACAAATATACTTAATCTGGTATTTTTCATTCTTACTTTTACAAGCCTTGTAGAAGAAGCGGTTTTATTTTCCTTTCAAGATTTCAGAGTTAATCTGCCTTATATGCTTCTAATATCAGCAAAGAAAACAGTTAATTGCTTGAAATGTCTTCCCTTTAAAAATGTTCTGCTGGCTAAACTGGTGATTTCAAAGAGATAGGAATACTATCCTAGTTTTGTTAAGTTTTGTAGTGTATGCTGTCCATATGCTAATGCTCTACTACAGGGGTCCCCAACCCCCGGTCCGCGGCCCGGTACCGGTCTGCGGCCTCTTACAAACCGGGCCGCGAACCGACCCAGTGGACCTCCCGCAGGCACGCCTGCGGGAGGTCTACCCGAGCCGCAGGACGAGTGCTTCCTCTGCAGTCATGCCTGCGGGCGGTCCGCTGCTCCCGGGGCTCCGGTGGACCTCCCGCAGGCATGACTGCGGACGGTTCGCTGGTCACGCGGCTCAGCTGGACCGCCCGCAGGCACGCCTGCGGGAGGTCCACCAGCTCCGGTTGAGCTGCCGCAGGCATGCCTGCAGGCGGTCCAGCTGAGCCGCGCGACCAGCGAACCGTCCGCAGTCATGCCTGCGGCAGCTCAACCGGAGCCGGTGGACCTCCCGCAGGCACGCCTGCGGGAGGTCTACCCGAGCCGCGGGACGAGCGCTCCCTCCGCAGGCATGACCGGTCCCTGGTACTGAAAAGGTTGGGGACCCCTGCTCTACTATATGTTTGAAAGCGCTCACATAATTCCGCTTTTATACAAGATTATGTCAATGCTTTTTGAAATAATACACATGTAGAAAAGTTTCCGGGGCAAAATGACAAACCAGAAAACAGATCCACTATGGCTATGTTTGCGGGACCTATGGCAGCCCTAGAGGGAATCTAACTGTACTTCAAACAGCTGGAGAATGCAGGAATAGAGGCATTTAGGACTAAATAGTTCTACCACTGAAATCAATAGCAAAAATTTGATTGAATCCTACTGGACAGGATTTGGCTCATATCATTTAGGTTGCTAGGCACCGCTTTTCAGATGTGAGCGTCACATGGCATACAGAATGTTCATGATGCAGTTACAGATTACCTCAGAAAGCTTAACACACATCTGATCCTCCCATCCTTCTTCTGGGGGGTATTCCGGAATAAATACCCAATCCGCACCACAAGCTAATGCACTAACAAGAGCTAGATACCTAGTAAGCACACATTAAAAAAAACACAAATAAGAAGACAATTAACCTTCAAAACTTAGGTTTTATTTATAACTAAATTTTACTAGACACAAACTTGTGAGAACAGTACATACCCACAGTGTCTTCCCATAACTTCTAGGACAAAGGTCCTCTGATGGCTATAAAATGACAAGAGAGATCAACAACATCATTGCAATTGAAAGACCCAATCCAAATCCCACTGAAGTCAATGGGAGCTGGGATCAGTCCCTTACACCAAGAATAACACAGTTAAACGTATAAAAGTATAATCACTTGCCTGATGGGGGGAGGGAGGAATTAGTCCTCGAGTGCTCAATATTGTACCCTTTTAAAAACTTTTCACACCCAGATGTTACCCAGATGCAAGCTGTGCTCAGTAAGGAATATACAGAATGACTAGTGACTACAAGGACCAACAGGAGAGGGGGAGGGGGCTAAGGTTTCAGTGCAATGCAATAAATATTTCTTTAATTATTTTTCATCCACTGTACATGCAAACCAGTTTTTTTATTGTAGTGTTGCTCTAAAATATATTGATTTATTTTTGTAAGAGACCAAAACTTTGCATAAAAAATAAAAATAAATAAAGGGTGAAAGAATATTTAATCCATCAATCACAGCAGTGTCACTTCCGGGATTGTAACCATTTGGCTTTTAATAATTCCATTGATTACCAGGCTAACTGTAAAACCAGCATGGTCATTGCTTTATTTGTCAAGCGTGAAACTGAATCAAGTATCTATGTTTTTTCAAATGTATTTCTGTAGCACGGAATACCAATGCATAAGTAGGAGATACTAAAAAAGAAAGCCAAACTTTAGTGCACCTGCCCCTTTGGCTAAAGTTAGTATACTTTTGCCTTCTGTATATTCTTGCCTACTTGTCTGACAAAGTGAGAAATATCAGTCAAAGTGACAACATAGCTGAGCTGTAACTATGTATCTTTTCTCACCAGTTCAGAAAAGTCTTTTCCAGAGCTCCAGTTTCCTTAGGGAGATCCCTGTGCAGAGAACCACCACCAGGACTCTGTGCCGAAGAGGGATTTAATTAGCGCACAGGGCCTTGTGCTGCTCTGTACCGGAGTGAATTTCACTCTTTAAAAGTTTTGTGATGCTGAATATAGTAAGGTGATGGACAAATGGAAATTGGATTAACAGATCAACTTTTTGCCTCTGGAGATCTGAGTTTAACTCTTGCTCCGATGTGCACTCTCATTGTTTACCCTTATGGACGTTAATTCATATCTCAAAGGCACCCCAGATTTCGGAACAGAGTGCAGCCTGACTGCATCCTGTGATCATGAAAGACCCAGGACTGAAATAAGGTATTGCTGCATTTTAGGATGGAGGTTCCCACTGCACAATCATTGCCCAGATTACATTGTATTCTCCCCAAAGTTATAAGCCTCTTTCTTTCATCATCATTCATATTTTAATTAGAAAGTTACAAATGAAAACAGAAAGTATATTTGCACAATTCAATCTGGTTAGCAAAATAAATGGATTAAATTTACAAACACAAAACACACATAAAAATGCTCCCTGTCCACGTTTGATCCATTTCTCCGACCATCCTCACCCCAATTCCCTCCCACAACACACAAACCAATTCAAGAGGTAAGAGGTTAACTTTTGCTCGCAATGTAATTCTGGGTCTATGCAGTCTAAGAACCTTACATCACATTAGTTCATATATATGAAGTATTCTATGACAACTAAATGATAAACATGCCTGATTTTACCACTGGGAAAAACTTAATATTTTAAACTCTCGTGTATTCCCACATGCATCCTGTTACCTTTGAGCAGTGGTCATGATGGCATCCACAACTTCAATGATTCTGTGCAAGGCTGAGTCAGTACCAATGGTCATATCCGTGCCACAGAAGTCATTATCTATGGATCCAACCATCCCCACAATGTTGAGGTAAACATATTTCTTCACAGCGTCTTCTTCAATCTTGCCTGCAGAGAAATAGCCGTAAAATTGTCTATTAACAATAGCCAGCAAAATCAGATTGTAGCTGCAATGTATCAATTTAGGGTTTGTTTGGTTTTTTTGGTAAGAGTTAAAATTTCTAAAATAAAAAAACATATTTCCATGGGGAAAAGAATAGCCAAAGCTAAAAAGCTGAATAAAACTTCTTGCAGCAAGAGGACAGCTTTTCTTTAAGATCAAGGGTCTTTTGGAACAAACCAAAAGCACTTCATCCCACCGAGTGATTTGCTAGGCCATTTGTTCAGGGAGTTTAGAACTAGTCTTGAGGTTGTCACTCTCTAAACCCAAAAAACATCATTCAGATTACACGCTCAATGTATGGGACGGAGTGAAGAAGTAGAGGGGTGCAAACTGAATTATGGATGTGACGGAGCATGTTCCAGTGGACAGAAAATTCTAAAACAAGGGGAAAATATATGGTCATCAGCATGAAATGCTGGGTGAAACCCTTTCTGTGTGACTGAAAGACTCCAGTACAATGTTTCATGACTGATGAATGAATGGGAATGGAGAAGCTGCATTCTAAATCTAAGCATGTCTCTCTCAAACTACAGTGAAAAAATACTGGGTCAGTCATTTAGATTTCTATTTGCAGAAAAGCTACAGAATTTTACCAGAGCCAAACTTGGTTTTTTTAGAGTCTAATATTTTAGGGCCAAAATACAGCTCCCAAAGGGGGCACAAATGTGACATTGCTAATATATTATACAATGCATATTTCATTCAGTTCCTGGGAATCTTTTTGAGACGTTGCTCAGCGATTAAAAGATGTGACAGCCCAATACACTGGGGGCTGAGTCTGAAAACAAATACGTAGCTTCACTCACATGAGTATTCCTGGTGACTTCAGTTGGAAGACTTACATCAGTATATTATTAGTATATGTGTTTAAGACTAAATTCCAATCTCAGATTAATTATTTTTAGAAAAATAGAAGGATAAAGTAGAGGAAGTGAATTAAAGCAATGGGAACTGGAGCCAACACAAGCATAAGTTGCAATTTATAGCATCAAGGAGACAACCTCACTGCAACCATGTCCACTGCACCATTTTGGTGCAACTGAGCAACATACAATAGTTGGGACATTTTCTATTATTACAGAGGAAGGTGGTAGCAATGTCTATATAAAGGTTGCCTAGCACTATCCATTAAAAAGGTTTCTTATAAAACTTTTCTTTGAAAAGTTCTCACACCTCTACCGTTTGTAGCAAGCCTGGATATTGGGTAGGGGGTTCTCCTTGGGATACAGCATGCCTTTTTTGTCCCATGAAATTCCATTCAGATTTGGCTGAGATATTAAGTGTTAAAAATTACCATTGCCCTCTCTTACATGTTCCTCAGGATATGTCTTCACTGCAGAGATAACTCTGGCTCTTATTGGTTGTTGCACCTACCCCCTACCCTATCCACACATGAAAACCTCTCACCCAAACTCATGCAGTAAAGATATAACTGCAGGAAATTTTGGCAGCATGCCAAAAAACTCACTGACCATTCCCCGGCCCAAGGTCATGCTAGCACCAAACCAGCAGCACCATCACACATTGCACCAATAAGCTGACAGATGTGTAAGCGGAGGTGGGGAGGAAAGAGCTGAGCTGAACCAGGCTTCTCTGTTTATAAACCATTTGCCTATTTATCACTCCCCACCTCAACTGGGGAATCACATGAGGCAGGAGCTCTTCCAACTCCCAGGCCGGGGGCAAGGGGAAGAGAGAGAGAGAGGCCAACCACCTACAGATCCACCACATGGTACCAGAAGCCAATCATCCCTCTGGGGTAACACATGGGACAGGAGCACCCCTGACTTCTGCGGGGGAGTGGGAGAGAACTCCAGGCCAGACTGGGCTTCCCCCCAACCAGCCCATCGATCCAAAAACCCACCACCTTCTCAGAGAAAACAGCCTTCTCTGGGTGCCAGCCACTGTTGTTAATCTGGTATTTCAAGAAGTAGCAGTGCTGGAGGTTCAGGGTTCAGACCCTACTGTTGATTCATGATGGAGAGCTGTACATAATAAAACTTGGTTTTACCTTTTTTTCATTTAATTAAAACTCTAGAATATTACACACATAAAGACTACATTAAAGAAAGTTAGGCTGCAAAGTCAAGCACTTAAAACTTAGGAAATGCCAGATTTATGGTTTCCTGTGTGTAACAGAACAGGAGGACTTGTGGAACCTTAGAGACTAACAAATGTATTTGAGCATAAGCTTCCGTGGGCTACAGCCCACTTCTTCGGATTCATAGAATGGAACATATATTGAGGAGATATATATACACATACAGAGAGCATGAAATGGTGGGAGTTGTCTTACCAATTCTGAGAGGCCAATTAAGTAAGAGAAAAAACTTTTGAAGTGATAATCAAGATAGCCCAGTACAGACAGTTTGATAAGAAGTGTGAGAATACTTACATGGGGAGATAGATTGAATGTTTGTAATGGCTCAGCCATTCCCAGTCTCTAATCAAGCCTAAGCTGATTGTATCTAGTTTGCATATCAATTCAAGTTCAGCAGTATCTCATTGGAGTCTGGTTTTGAATCTTTTCTGTTGCAAAATTGCCACCCTCAGGTCTGTTATTGAGTGACCAGACAGGTTAAAGTGTTCTCCTACTGGTTTTTGAATGTTATGATTTGTGTCCATTTATTTGTGTGTAACAGGATTGCTGTGTTATTGAGCACCCCTTGTGGCCAGCGACATCTCTGCAGCTCCCCACCTCTTTTTTTGCTCTCTACTGGGGCCCTTTAAGAACTCACAGAGGCATTCTCTGGTTAACAGTATCCCTGGCTGGGGCTAGTTTAATACAAGGATCAGTTAACAGCAACTCAGAGCCCCAAACTAAAATCCATTACAACAACACAAAGAAAGCATCCATTCATTCATTCTGATGTTTTCTCTCATTCCAAGAACTTTTCTTCCATACCAATCTGACCTCTCCCAGGCAGTCCTCCCAGCTCTCCTTTGCTGGGGCTCTGACGTCCAGTCCCAAACGCAGTTAGAGTCTCTTGACCCTAAGGAACCTCCTTCTCACTGGACTCTACACTCCAAGCTCCCGGCTGTCATGGTCCAGCAGAAGCCCTTTTTCTCCCTGCAATGTCCATGAGCATAGATAGCTGCAACTCCCTGGGCTTCCCAACATATTGAAGCCATCTTCTGCTCTTTATAGTGAATTGTCTGATTCCCTCAGGTGTTTCTCCTGGGGGAATACTGCGCCACTACACATGGGCAGAATGTATGTCCCTCACAGATTTCTTTGCTTCTGTGCAGAAAAATGACTTTCTGACAGGGAAGCAAAAGGAAGCCACAAGAGTGGTCATACGACCCTCCCCAGCAGTATATTTCGGTCGCCCAGGGAAGCCGGCAGAGATGTAAATCACTGTGGGGCAGGGGGCAGGACTGGGGAAGACCCGGCTGGTGGCTCCTACCCTGCACCAGGCTCAGCTGCACAGCATCTGGGGCTCTGTCAGATCCACCCCCAGATTTCTCCCCCAGCTGTAGGAAGCTCTGCAAACTGCCCCCTTTGTGCTTTCTGCACCCATTGCTCCTCAGCTGCAGGGGGAGGAATCACTGGACAGGGAGCTGCTCCTCCATACACACAACGCCTGTGCATCCAGACCCCCTCATACACAGACCCTCCTGCCGAGCCTCATTCCCTCCGCACCCAGAACCTCTCCTGATAAGCGCCACTCTCCCTGCACCTGGACCACCCCAATGAGCTACCCGCACCCAGATCCCCACCCTAACGAGCGCCAACCAGCTTAACTTAGTTCCCCACCCCACTGAGCCCCACTCCCCCAGCATCTGGAGCCCCCCACTGAGTTCCACATAGCCAGACACCCCTGCAAAGCCCTATCCCCTCCACACCCAAACCCACTCACTGAGCCCCAACCTTCACCTGGACTCCCCCTGAAGAGTCCCATTACTATTGCACCCAGAACCCCCCAACAAGCTCCTGTGCATCCAGATTCCCCACTGAGCCACCCGCACCCAGATTACTCCACACAGAACCCTCTCAACCCAGACATGGATCCCCCCACACTAAGCCTCTCCACACTTAGATCCTGCCTTGCTAAGCCTGCCTGCCCAGACCCGGTGCACCTGGCACGAAGGGGCAGGGCCCTGGGGTGTTTCTGGGACTTGCGCTGTGTCAGGGGTTAGGTGCAGCCTCACTGCTGAGCCCGTGTCCGGGAAGGGAGCTGCACAGTGATCTCCCACCTCCATGCAGCCAGTGGCCTGTGCTCCCCAATGCCATGCTGGAGCCTCCATATTTATTTGAAAAATAAAATTTGCAAGAATTTTGCAGAAGTTTAAAATACCCTGCACAGAATTTTTTATTTTTTGGTGCAGAGTTTTTAATTTTTTGGCATAGAATGCCCTCAGGAGTAAGGTGTGGCTCAATCTGCAATCAGGGATGGCTTAGACCCAGGTTCTCCAGCCCACGGGGCAAGCCACACTGTGACACTATGCAACTTTAATTTGGTCCCCTTTGTGTATGCATTATGATAATCTTTAATTACATGATCCTGTGCTATTTTTCCTCCACAGGAACTCTGGCTTATTCAGAGCACAGGATGGATGCACAAGGGGACTGGAAAGTTATGTGCACACAATCATAAATCTAGCCTTTCCTAATTTTCATGTGGTTGACTTTGCAATCTAAATAATATTCTTTAAATGTAACTTTTCTGTGTATAATAATAACATATAATTTTCTTTCAACAGTTGAAGAAGGATTAAGAGCTTTACATGTTCACAGAGATGCAAACTTACCACTTTGTGCCAGTTCCTCTAGAAGTCCACTCCATTCTTCACGAAAGAGATTAGCACCTGTTAAACTACCATCACCACCAATCACACAAAGGTTAGTGATTCCACGCTGAATCAAGTTGAAAGCTGCCTTCAAACGGCCTTCCCGGGTACGAAATTCTTTGCAGCGTGCACTACCAATAACTGTCCCTCCCTGGAAAAAGGAAATAAATCAGTTCTAATTTATCTTTGTCATATGTTATGTAAATTGCTAATAATTTTTATGTTGATTTGTTAATTAAGAAAATATTAACAAAAAAGAGTATGGGAGTACACTAGAAAATAACAGAGTTATCCAAATCTCTAGGAAAATTACATTCTAAAAACTATGGTACATGCATATCAGGCAATGAGGCAGGAAACAAGCGTGGTAGATAAGAAAACCTTTTATATACTTGAAGACTGTTATCCTGTCTCCCTTCAGTCTTCTCTTCTCCAGACTAAACAAACCCATTTTTTTTCAATCTTTCCTTGCAGGTCATGTTTTCTAGACCCTTAATCATTTTTGTTGCTCTCCTCTGGACTTTCTCCAATTCGTCCACATCTTTCCTGAAATGTGGTGCCCAGAACTAGACACAATAGTCCGTCTTATCAGTGCTGAGAGCAGTGAAAGAATTACTTCTCATGTCTTGCTTACAACACTCCTGCTAATACATTCCAGAATGTTTGCTTTGTTTTACAACAGTGTTACATTGTTGACTCATATTTAGTTTGTAAGCCATTATGACCCCCAGATCCTTTTCTGCAATACTCCCTACTATGCAGTCCTTTCCCATTTTGTATTGGTGCAAGTGATTGTGACTTCCAAAGTGAATGTGTCCTTATTGAATAACATCCTATGTATTTCAGACAATTTAGCCAGTTTGTCAAGATTTGTCCTTTACAGTGCTTGCAATCCCTCTCAGCATGGTATCATCCACAAACTTTATAAGTGTATTAGCCATATCATTTTGAATAGAACTGGACCCAGGACAGATCCCTGAGGGACCCACTTGATATGCCCTTCCAGTCTGATTGTGAAGCATTAATAACTACTCTCTGAGTACACTTTTCCAACCTACTGTGTGCCCACCTTACAGTAGGTTAATCTAGGCTATATTTCTCTACTGTGTTTATGAGAAGGTATGTGCATCTGTATCAAAAGCCTTACTAAAGTCGAGTTATATCATATCTATTGCTTCCCCTCAATCCACAAGGCTTGTTACCCTGTCAAAAAAGACTATTAGGTTGGTCTGACATGATTTATTCTTGACAAATCTGTGTTGTCTGTTATCACTTTATTTTATTCTGGGTGCTTACAAATTGATTGTTTGATAATTTGCTCCATTATCTTTCTGGGTACCGAAGTTAAGATGACTGATCTATAATTCCCTGGGTTGTCCTTATTCCCGTTTTAATAAATAGGTACTATACTTGCCCTTTCCTAGTCCTCTGGAATCTCTCTCATCCTCCACACTTCTACTTTTTATATGACTCTTTTTGGAGGATCAGGTCATTAAAGATCTACTGGTTAAGCCAGGGTGGTCTCTTACCATACTTCCTCTTTTGTATGCATTGGGATAATTTGCTCTTGTAGCCTTAATAATGTCTCTTTAAAAAACTGCCAACTCTCCAGAATTCTTTTTTCCCTTAGACGTCATTCCCATGGGATATTACCTACCAACTCCCTGAGTTTGCTAACATCTGCCTTCTTGAAATTCCATTATCTTTATTGTGCTATTTTCCCTCTTACTATTTTTTAGAATCATGAATGCTATCATTTCATGTACACTTTTACTCAAGCTGTCTTCCACCTTCAATTTCTAAACCAGTTCCTCCCTGTTCGTCTGAATCAAATCTAGAATAGACTCTCCCCTAGTCATTTTCTCCACCTTCTGTAATAAAATGTGTCTCCAATGCATTCCAAGAACTTATTGGATAATCTGTGCCCTGCTGTATTATTTTCCCAACAGATGTCTGGGTAGTTGAACATCAAGTCCCGTCTTTTGGATGATTTTGTTAGCTGTCTAAAATCTGTTTAGAATCTGTCAGCAAGCTTTACAGAAAATATATAATCATCAGTATATCTTTTTTGTCATTTATACAAGCTTATTGTCCTTGATTATAGTTTTGCTGTATTTCTAATGCGTTCTAGAAAGTAACATTAACATAATGCAGAAGATTTTATTTTTTCCTAGCAGAAGATGTGGATATTATTATCTGAGTGTTTCATAATCATTTCCTACGTAGAGTAAAAACAAGAAATCTGAGCCAGGCCCAACCCAAATTTGAGCTTGGAATTTGTACAGTTTGTATTGCCATCTGAAACAGACTGCCTCACCACCGAGTACTTCCTGTTCCAAACCATTTCTTGGCATTGCCCATACGTGTTGAAAGTCATAACAAGCTGATAATGGGAAGATGAAAGTGAGGAAGAAGATAGCTGGGAAACCTGTCTCCATGAATGAGAGTGCAGCACAAAGACACACTTGAAGTGGTTCTAAAAGTAACCAGTCATGATGGAAACAATGAGTAAAATGACTCACATTAGAAACATCAGAAATGATAATAGACAAGAGTCTGTGTTAAGTGAAAGAAGTATGTGACCCATTTGCTGCTAACAGTGGGTGCCTCTATTCAGAAACAAAATTATAAACCAAGTAGAAAAAAAATTACCCACTCCCTCAAAATACTTATTTTTGCAAAATAAAATTAGAATAGGATAGAAAAGAACAGAAAGGCCAGCAAGCAACATCTTTCTTTCTTTTATGTGTTAGTGAAAATGAGAGCTATTTTATGAAGAAGAAATACTGCAGAGAGGTAACTACAGCACAATCTTGTTTTGCACAATGATCTGGTTAAAGGAGCCCACCAGGTATGTGCACTAGCCTCCACATATAATGGTTTCATTTTTTAGCAATTGTTTTGCATATAAATTTAAAAAATGTAAATGTTTACTTTTATTGATGAACAGCTTCCTGGCATCACATAAAACACAGCATTTCCCTAATACAGTACTAATATGACATTGTTTTAAACTTCTGGGGCACAATTCTGCCACTCCTGATTAATGTGTATGCCTAAACATGCATTTAGGAGCCTAACTTTGGGCACCCAATTTTGAAAATCTAAGACCTACATTTTCAAAAGGGGTTACTATTTCTAGGTGCCCGGCATGATATACAGTACCACATAGAGGTCTGATTTTTGGAAGGTGCTGTGCATCAGTTATCTGGAAATCAGGCCCTATCAACAGGTGTTTGAACTTGGATGCCCAAAAATTGAGCCAGTCAACATCAATGACTACTTTTGAAATTCTTGGCCTTGATCTTCAAGGTTAAAAATTCTGGGCTTTGCTTTGTTTTCTGTTGTTTACAGTACTTACCACTTGCAAGATGCTTGAAACACTTTCCCATGACACTTCAACAATGTTGTCACCTCCATCAACCATACCTTGGTAACCCTGAGACAAGAGAAACATATTTTAGAAACCTGACATGTCATTCTACATAATATTACTACTGGGGTGATGGTCATGTTGTACATTTATATCTATATCTGTCTATATATGCATATATTTTAGACAGTAGTACTCTTCCAAGCTCCACCCACAACTTTAGCCCCATTTACATGAACAACAAAAATTATACACTATTATTCACAGTAAATTGTGTTGATGTTCCCAATATGATGATATGTGCCACTTGGCTCTAATGGGCTTCTTAAGGTACTTGAATGCACCTATGGACCCTGTTGGCTCATGACGCTTGGCTTCTTCTTGATCTGAAGGTAAACGATGGCATCTCCCACAAGCCACTACTTGTGGCACTGACATGAGTCATTGCTCTCAATAAACTGTGCAGATCTGTGATCCTCCCTCTCATTTTTTTACATAAAGGATGAAAAAGTTAATAATACTGACAATTAAATGTTCATCACTGGATTGCTGAGTTAGCCCTCCACTAAGATGAATGGCATGCACATGATGAGATATCTTTGAGCTATAATGTATCTTAATTAAAACTATCTTTAGATAATTTTTTCCTCAAAAAGCATTTTATACAAAAACAGATTTAAATTAAAAAATCATTTTTATCCACCCTGTTCAATACAAAAACAAACAAACAAAAAACCACTGATCACACTCCCCAAACTGGAATCCACACAGGGTATCATCAAGCAATTATAACCCTTACATGATGTGGATCATACCCTGAAAGAAATCTTTCCCAAAACCCCTCTCCTAGTCTTCCAAAGACCCCCCAACATCTCCAAGCTCATCATCAGAAGCAAGCTCCCCAGAGGCCAGAACACACCAACTCAGAGCAGTACCACACACTGCCAGAAAAACAGATGGAAAACTTGCCGACATATCTTTGCTATAATGATCACTACCCCTACACGTGTCTATCATGACATGTGGTGTACCTCATTCAGTCCATCAAATGTCCCAAGAACAGCTATATGGTGTGAAACTAGACAATCACTATGCTCTCGAATCAACTCATCCAGAAAAATGATATAAGAGAAAAACACCCTATCACTCATAGACAAACATTTTTCACAATACAAGCTGACCTACCAGTCCTGATCCTCAAAGGAAACCTGCACAACACCTTCAAACTACAAGCCAGATAACTTAAATTCATAACTCTGCTAGACACTAATAATCACAGTCTCAACAGAGACATTGGTTTTATGGCTCATTACAACAATTTGTAATCTACTAGCCCTTCTTTGTTCTATGATTGCAGCAGTGTTAATTGACAGCTTCATTTTAAGAGGTTTCTTGCAACACTCATTAACCCCGTATGTTTAATAATCTGTCCCACCTTGTATTTAGTTTTGACACTCCGGTTACCTCTTCCAGACCAGAAGAGCTCTGTGAAGCTTGGAAGCTTGTCTCTTCCACCCACAGAAGTTGGTCCAATAAAAAATATTAGCTGTCCCCACCCTTTGTCTTTCTTTGGGATCAATATGGTTACAACACTGCAAACAGCATACTTCTAAGGCATTTGTATACACCCCTGAAAGAAAAATGACTGCATGATTAATCAACACACAATCAAAGAAGAATAAGAATCAGCATCCTGGTGACTGCCTACAGCAGAGGTGGGCAAACTACGGCCCACGGGACCATCCAGTCCAGCCCTTGAACTCCCGGCCAGGGAGGCTAGCCCCCAGCCCCTCTCCTGCTGTCCCCCCGCCCCCGCAGCCACGACATCATGCAGGCAGCACTCTAGGAGGTGCGCTCCTGCCGAGCAGAGCGGCAGAGTGTCTGGCTCTGGCCAGGAGGCACGGCTGCCAGACATGCTGCTTTGAATGGCATGGTAAAGGGGCCAGGAGTGGGGACTTGGATAAGGGGCGGGAGGTCCCGGGGGATCAGTCAGGGGCCAGGGAGCAGGGGGCAGTTGGATGGGGTGGAGGATCGGGGGGGGGCAGTCAGGAGCCAGGGAACAGGGGGGCTTGGATAAGCGTGGGAGTCCTGGGGGGCCCGTCAGGGGGCGGATGTGTGGATAGGGGTCAAGGCAGTCAGGGGACAGGAAGCAGGGGGAGTTGGATAGGGGGTGGAATCCCAGGGGGGCAGTTAGGGGCGGGGTTCCCAGGAGGCAGTGGTCAGGGGACAAGGAGAAGGGGGGTTGAATGGGTTGGGGGTTCTGAGGAGGGCGGGAAGTGGGAGGGGGCGGATACGGGGTGAGGGCCAGGCTGTGTGGAGAGGCACAGCCTCATACAGTTTTGCAACCCCAATGTGGCCCTCGGGCCAAAAAGTTTGCCCACCCCTACAGTGTAATGTTGAAAGAGTTGAACTACAAGCAGATTCCTCTCTCATAGGCATGTCCCCTACTCACAACAAATCATATGCTCCTGTATTCCAGACCTACACAAGTGTAAACAAGATGGAATGTTACTCTCTGTTGGAATCCCTGCTCTGCTACAGTAACTACATTGGACATCAATATTCACGTCACACAACTTCTACAGATTCATGTCTTCAAACTACAGTAATTAATCTGCGATTATCCCCAATTTGCCTTATCCTGGAAGGCATTAAGAAAGCTAAAAATTGCAGAATATCAGCAGTTACACATTTGAGTGTATTAAGTGGTCTACTAAAGTATGACAAAATGCATTCCGGCATTCACACCCTACATGCTACTGTAATAATTTTTGTATAAAATACGCCTTGTGAGGTATCATTGGAAAACTATTAACTCGCTCGTCAATAATACCATAATGAAATGTGGGTAGCAACATTATACGTAAAGTTATGAATTCCCCCTAACTAATGTTAGTAGCACATGTTCAAACCCATGTGATTAGGCAGAACTGGTCAAACAGGTCTTAAACAAAGAAATGAGCGGTTACCTCAATTTACATATACGTTGTAAACAGTGTCCTCAGACAGCAAGAGGGGAAGACAGGAGACAAGAAAAATCTGCATTTCAGCAAACAGAGGGAAATCTTTCACCGCCCTCCTTTACTGTTTGAATGAATTTTAATTAGGGGTTGCCATCAGGAAAATGCATTTCAAAGGGTGACTAAACTATAAAAGTAAGGGGCAAAACCCCTCCAAGTTATCTCTTCCTATCTATCTCTCACTCTTTCATGGAAGAAGGCAAAAGAAACCCGCCCATTTGACTTTGGGGTGAGATTCTGGCCTGAAGTTTGGTCAGTCCTGTTGCTGGAAGCATATGGTAAGAACTTCACCTTGAACCAAGTCTTGTTAAGTTTAGGAAGCATTTGATCTTAATTTCTCCTGTAACCATTTCTAACTTTAAGGCATTATACTTGTACTCGCTTAAAACATATCTCCTTGAAGTTAAATAAGCTTGTTTTATTCATTAATCCAAACTAATCTAGTGCTGGGTTTAAACTGAATTGTGTGGGTAACGCCATTTAGGGTAGCAAACTGTTGTTTATTGTTCCCTTTAGATGGGCAATGGACCTAATATACCTGGACTGTCCAGAAGAGGGCTGGACAGTTCAGAATACATGTTTTTTGGGGGAAATTTGGGACTGGGCATGTGTTGGGGTCACCTGCAAGGGGAACCCCAGGCTGCTGGAAGACCGAGAGTAGCTGGTGTTTGCTGACAAGCTGCTGGGGCCAGGGTTGCTGGACCAGGGCTGTGTAACCTGCATACTGTTTGTGAGATGTCCAGGTTGGGAGCTACAGCAGCAAAGCACTGTGAGGCACCCCAAGCTGCAGGGCAAGGGTGACATAACCCCTCACTGGTCTGGATTGCATCCCAGAATGTCATATAAAGAAATATTTCTACATTTTTGGTAAATTTAAGAACAGGCATGGCCAGTGCAACCATTTAGGCAAACTAGGCAGCGGGAGGAGAATTAGAGCGGCGCCGGCGTGCTCAGCGGAGGAGAGCTGCGGCGGGCTCCCAGGCAGGGTTAGCTGCCGCGGTGTGGGGGGGGGAGTCTCCCCAGGCGGGGTTAGCTGCCGCGGGGGGGCTCCTCGGGCAGGGTTAGCTTCCGTGGGGGGTTAGGGGGGGAGTCTCCCCAGGCAGGGTTAGCTGCCACGGTGCAAGGGGGGAGTCTCCCCAGGCGGGGTTAGCTGCTGCGGGGGGGCTCCTAGGGCAGGGTTAGCTTCCGTGGGGGGTTAGGGGAGGAGTCTCCCCAGGCAGGGTTAGCTGCCGCAGGGGGGGGCTCTCCAGGCAGGGTTAGCTGCCGTGGTGGGGGGGTCTCCCCGGGCGGGGTTAGCTGCAGAGGAGGGGTAGCTGATGCAGGGGGGGCTCCCTAGGCAGGGGAGTGGCGGGCTCCCCGGTGGGGGGCTTGGTTAGCTGCCACGGGGGTCGGGGTTAGCAGGGGGGGCACAAGGTGGAAGTTTCACCTAGGGTGCGAAACTTCCTTGCACCGGCCCTGAGAACAGGTTAGCCTT
Source organism: Mauremys mutica (assembly GCF_020497125.1). Classification (NCBI taxonomy): domain Eukaryota; kingdom Metazoa; phylum Chordata; order Testudines; family Geoemydidae; genus Mauremys; species Mauremys mutica. The sequence goes on from NC_059073.1 coordinate 271,193,152, forward strand.
GGAAAGGCATGGAAAGTGAATGAATGTGAGCAGTCCTGAGGTAGGAACCCCAGAAGAGCCAAGACTAAGAAGGCTTGAACTGAGCACTTATCTTATTAATTTTGAGGTACATAAAGTCAGGAAGAGGGTGAATTTTTTACTTCCCAGTGTGAGAATGATCCTCCAGCAGCACAGACACGTTATGGGGGGTTTTACGTGACAGGCCCTTACTGTTATACTCCCTGCAGCAAGGAAAAGAGTGTGCAGCTCAATATCCATACTTCACACTGATCCTCAGATGTATTTTGGACCTCTTATGACCACTGTAGCCTGGCTTGAATAAGAGAACCCTTCACACTGCTCTACCACAGGGTAAAGAGAACAGCCATATAGTCCATGTACACAGACGCACCAGGGCAGGACAGTAACACGGGAGCATTAAGCTATCTTTGCATACTGCTTCTTGACTTGCACTCTGTGTATTTTGGCTGCACCCAGGGATCTGTCCACTCTCGGCTCCCCCATCATCATGATGCAGGACCCAGTCCAGTACTTCACTGCCAATCGTCCATTAAGTCATACAATAGGGGTAGCAAACCATGCAGATTGCAGACATATTAATTTCGAACCATGAGAGGGACAGGGAATGAAGGGTAGAATTAATATTTTCCTACTACAAAAAGAGAATTGGTATGCAAATAAGCAGAGCACTGTGCTCCAGAAATCTTTTGTGCTGTGCTGCCACAACAACCAGCTCCTGAATATTTGGTGTGCTCATTAGCTTGCCAATTCCTAGAATTTCCTTTCAACTCTCAGCCAATTTGTATCCCTTCTTACAAGGGATGAGATGGAGGGGCAGGGGGAGGAGAAGGGCGCAGGGTAAGAAGTTCTTTGGCTGTCTTTCTTGCAAGCTAAAATTGTGGAAAGCTTTTACCATATTTAGCCTCAGAATAACCTTCATCATATTTCATAACTTAGTTGAATTAATTTCAGCATTTGGAAACAAAACTTTAAAGTGTCCAATATAACAAAATTTGCTTGATGGTTATTTTTCAAATAGCTGTTACTATTTTTCTTTCGAGCCCAAACTCATGTCCATTTTCAAACTGCCACAGACTATTGGATTAACCATATGTACACATTATTCTGAAGCACATATAAATGTATATGTTGCTTATTTTACCATACAAACTTCAGTGAATGCCTTGTTATGCCAAGTAACTTTTACAGCTTAACGTGCCCAGCATTAGGAATAGCTTAATTAAAAAACAAACAAAAAGCCTCCTTTACAAATGTGTTTTATAGCTCTAGTGGCTGCACTCTGAGTATAAACAGATATGGACAAAAATGAATAAATAATCAAGTTTAAAAATATAAACAGTGTGTTAAGTAAATACAAACTAGCAAATGCTGTATTTTCTAGCACTTCTATAATTAAATTTGGTTTATATGACATATTAAAATCACCTTTAATTAGCAAAATTGCATCCCACATTTTAGCCTAGATAAAATGTTTATTTTGGCATATAAACTTCTAAAACATAAGAACGGCCATTCTAGGTCAGACCAATGATCCATCTAGCCCAGTATCTTGTCTTCTGACAGTGGCCAGTGCCAGGTGCTCTGGAGAGAATGACCATAACAGGCAATCATTGAGTGATCTATTCCCTATCATCCACTCCCAGTTTCTGGCACTCAGAGGCTTGGAACAGCCAATGCATAGGCCTGCATACCTGACCATCTTAGCTAATAGCCATTGATGGACCTAATCTCCATGAACTTATGTAGTTTGTTTTTTAACCCTGTTATAGTTTGGGCCTTCACAACACCCCTTACCAATGAGTTCCACGGGTTGTTTGTTGTGTGAGTAAGTATTTTCTTTTGTTTGTTTTAAATCTGCTATCTATTCATTTCATTGGGTGACCCCTGGTTCTTGTTTTATGTGAAGGAGTAAATAACAGATGCTTATTTACTTTCTCCACACCAGTCACCATTTTATAGACCTCTATCATATCCCCTCTTAGTCATCTCTTTTCCCAGCTGAAAAGTCCCAGTCTTTTTTAATCTCTCATCATATGGCAGCTGTTCCATACCCTTATTCATTTTGTTGTCCTTCTCTGTACCTTTTCCAATTCTAATATATGTGTTTTTGAGACAGAGTGACCAGAACTGCACGCAGTATTCAAGGTATGGCCAAACCATGGATTTATATGGAAGTGTTATGATATTGTCTGTCTTTTTATCTACCCCAGTGGTTTTCAACCTGTGGTTCACGGACCTCCCTAGGAGGTTCATGGACTATGTCTAAGGGGTCCGTGGAAGACTTAGACTGAACAGAATTCAACTATATATACAGACACTAGCTTTCCAGAGGGGTCCACACCTACATTTGAAATTTTTTAGGGGTCCACAAATGAAAAAGGTTGAAAACCACTGATCTATCCTTTTCCTAACAGTTTCTAACATTCTGTTCGCTTTTTTAACTCTTGCAGCACATTCAGTGGATGTTTTCAGAGAACTATCCACAATGACTCCTAGATCCCTTTCCTGAGTGGTAACAACTAATTTAAACCCCATCATGTCGTATATATAGTTAGGATTATGCTTTCCAATGTTCATTACTTTGCATTTATCAACACTGAATTTCATCTGCTATTTTGTTGCCCAGTTACCCAGTTCTGTGAGTCTGTAACTCTTCGTAGTCTGCTTTGGACTTAACTATCTTAAATAATTTTGTACATCTGCAAATTTTGCTACCTCACTGTTTACTCTTTTTTCCAGATCACTTATGAATAAGTTAAACACTGATCCCAGTATAGATCCCTGAGACACACAACTGTTTACCTGCCTCCATTCTGAAAACTGACCATTTCTTCCTACCCTTTGTTTTCTGTCTTTTAACCAGTTACTGATCCATGAAAGGACCTTCCATGTTATCCCATGATTGCTTTACTTTTAAAAACTAAAGGCTTCTAAAGGAGAACTGATATAATTCCAACATACAATACAAATGGGTCATTTGTTTGTTTAAAATGTTTACTGTATTCCAATATTCACATACTTTAAAGGTAAAATATATCTCTTTATTAAATTGAAGTACAATATTGACATTTTCCCTGTAACATTTACATAAATAGTTTTCTCCTTCTGATGTACATGTATATGTCTTTCAAATTTCCATATCCCATGCAGTTTGAATATAACTTCACATACATATACATCAATCCCAGATACAATATTTCTGATGTTTGGAAAGAAGTGGATAGGACTTCATCTTATAGCCAGCCTGTCAACTGCTCCCCTTAGTTTGTAGAAAGGGAAAGATTGTCCAGTGGCTATAGAACCAGCTGCAGACTACTCTTGTCATGTAATCTTTCTGTGCCTCAGTTCCCCATCTGTAAACTGGGAATAATACTACTTTCCTGCCTCACAGGGGTGCTGTCAGAATAAATACCTCAAAAGTTGTAAGTGCTCATACTATAGTAAGGGAGGGTAGGGGAGCGCTAGATGAATACCTTGCAGAAGGTATTCAGGTATAGACAGACAGGTCATTGCTGCGTAATGCAAGGCCTGATTCCATCAACTACCACAGCTAAGTCTTCTCAATATTCCCAACCCCTTGCTGTTGTATGGAGAAAAGGTCTGGAACCAGAAATCAAACTTCTGTTTTAATTAGAATATCTCTTGGTCATTACCAGGTAAATTACCTTTCATGGGTAAAAAAGGCTTTTGGTGTGATCACAAGGAACACCATGTGTAGTATTTTGAGTCTTACACCATTAAAGTCTATGTGAAATTTCCACATGAATAAGGTCCAAACGCATTCAAAAATCAAATACAGAATGAATACAACAGGAAAACTAACCTCATAGATAAAATACACTTTAGCTTCTACGTAGATTCCCATACGCACTACTGCACGTACTGCAGCATTCATACCTGAGAAGAGAAAGTGAATTCATTTATTACAAAATTATGCAAGGTTATCTCAATTTTCTAATATTAACTTGAAATACCTTTGTCAAAAACAAAATCCAACAACAACAACAACGAAGGAATTAATTGGAAGCTATAATTTGTTTCTAAACAGGAAAAAAAGCTTTTACTATCACAGAAATGTACATACTGACAACGCAGCCAGCTCTAAAAGTTGAAGGGGGCAGAGTTATTTGTTTTAGCACCATAATTATATGGACATTAAACAGGGGAACTTGATGAAATTGTCAAAATATTATTAGAATAAACAGTAATTAGAAAGTGATGACTGCTAACTGACATAAGGCTAGTAATTTGGCACCTTGCAATTTGCAAGACTTGCAGGCACAATTCAGTGCCTGCCTCCCCTTACGCTAGAGGGGAAAGTAAGCTGTGCCAGCATTTTTTCCTGGTCCAGCTTACTTTCTTCCAAACCAGCTCAGCTGCACAGATGGTGTGCTGTGGAAGAGCAGAGCCACTTGAAGGGCGGGGGAGGGGGGGGGGGGGAGCAAGCCAGTGCCAGCTGCTCTCCCCTTGAGTACACACTTGTGATGTGGATAGCATGGGTAAGTGAGTACCTTATGGTATCTTACTACCCTGTGCAGGCATGTCCTGCAGCTCACAATGGAGCCCTTAGTACTCTTTTCATAGAAGCTTGACAAATTGAAACACTTAGCTGAAGGATGTCACATTTGTGTATATCAGTATTAATACTTCAATTTATTAAGCAGCAAATATGTTTCACAGAACCATTTTATAGCAAACGCAATGGGTGTCCATCCAAAGAGTCAAAAAGAAAGTGGTGTCTCTTGTAATGGCTCTCTCCATCTACCATGGGAAATATTACTAATGACAAAAGACATGGAGAATTACCAACAGACTCCAGGCACAAGAAGCAAAAACAGAGCTACAAGAGAGGGGCAAGAAAGCTGAGAGACTTCTCTAATAGTGGATCAGCACTCTCGTTGGACTTATAGATATGCCACAGCACAAAATATAGTATAGTATCTACAGTCACCCAGATCAATAGGATTCATTAGTTACTGGAAATAGCGAAGAAATAGATCAGCTCTGCTGATGATATAGGTGCAAAATAATCCCTGATTTGAAACACATAAGGTGATTAAACCACACAATGGAGTCGACCTGAATCTCCATATCCACAAACAAAGTCATGCATATGGCCTGTACGCAGGGAGCCTAGATACTATCACTTCCAGGGAAGTATTTAAAGACCCACTGAACTAACCTCTCTGTGAATGTTGAAATTGATTAGTGTGAAGGTCTCAGTGACCCTGAGGTTACCTCAAGTGCCTATTACTTAGGAACACAAGACAAGTCACTGTTATTAAACAGAAGTCTTTCATTGTGCAAGAACTGAACATCAAGGCTATTCTACACCAGAGACCTGTACCAATGCAGCTGTGCTGCTGTAAGATCTCTCGTGTAGCCACTCTATGCTGATGAGAGAGCGCTCCCCTGTTGATATTAAACCACCCCCAGCGAACGGCAGTAGCTATGTCGGCGGGAGAAGCTATACTACTATCTTTAGCATGCCAGTTTGATGAAAGCCAGTGCAAGTCTGACTACATGGGCTGGGAATCATACCCCCAGCTCCAAGTGTAGACATACCCAGTCAGGAAAACAATTCTGTCAGCTAGGGAGAGCAAGGTAGTAGCAAATATCCATTCAATTCTCCTTCCAGAAACCACACACACTTTGAGTCAGGTTTTTTAAGTCAATGCAGCTACATCAATTTTCACTAGCTGAAGATCTGGCCTTTCAAGTATCGACTAAGGCCAGGGAGGGTGCAGTAATTGCTGTAGAGTGTGGCACAAGGCACTCTTCACCTCCAAAATCTGTCCGTGTTCTCTATGGCATTTGCAGTCTCTGCCAACCCAAAAGCAAGAAGAGATGCAAGTGTTGCTTAGCATACTAATATTTTTATGCAGAATACTGTTTCTCTAAACCAAGTCTCTATAGATACTGATGGTTAATTACATCCCTATAGATCGGCTGCTTTTGGTACCATTGTTTTGTCTATAAGGTCTTACAGACAATGTTCAGAATGGCCATTCATTGGGTTTTCTCCTTCCCCACTTTCATCCTTCCGGAAAGCTCTCACCTGCTGCATCCTTCAGGGTTCCACCTTATCACCTTTCCTGTTCAACATGTATGAGGTGACTGCAAGATGTTTTGCGGATATAATAAATACCGACCAACACAAAGTTCTGTGTCTGTCTTCCACCGACTAACGGTCTCATTAGCCCAAATGTGCGATTGACTGGAAGGAAAATGGACAGGCTAAGATTCAGAATGGATGTGACTTGGACCAGCTAAAACAGAAGAGATTCTTGTGGGCATGAAGAAGCATTTAATGGACTGGGCAAAGGCATCATCTGCTGATGATGCATGTCTGCCTTTTGTCAATTATGCATGCCTGCTTTTTGTCAATGTTTTCTAAATTAAGATCCTAATGGATCGGTCACTGATCCTGGTTTTTCAGGCTACAGCTGCAGCACATATTTATTTTAATCATCTGTGGCTTGTGAGGAGTCTGATCACCCCCTTCTAATGCAGAATTCTTCCCCGCCAGTAACACCTTTGCACCTCTAGACCACACTATGGTAATAACCTGTACTTAGGCCTAACCTCTAAGCCCACCTTGAAGCTTCAGCTAGAGTAAAATATAACTGTCTTCTGCCCAACCAGAGCAGACCTGTGAACACAACACTCATGGTTCAGGTCTTTGTATTGTTTCTCTGTCCAATTCCTGGGATCAATTCAAGGTGCTGGTGATAACTTTTAAAACCCTGAAATGTCAAGGACACATTAACTGCATCACATCATTTAAGGCCAGGGAGGGAAGAACTTCTTGTCAGCTATGTGGGGCTGAACCTGCCAGTGACTTCGATTGTCAACTCTTTGGAGGAGGGGCCATCTTTTTGTTCTGTCTTTGTACAATACCTAGCTCAATAGTGGCATGATCCATGACTAGGGCCCCTACTCATTATGGGAATACAAATAATAATGGTAAGGTGACTTCTCACCTTTTTTCCCTCATTGTTGGTGATTGAACAGAATCCAAGTGTGGTCACTATTAGAGCATATTATTAGAAACTTGTTTAACCTTTGTCTGAATTGTTGTTTTTTTCCCAACTTTCTGACTTGGTGCCAGTGTATATGTTAACATTTCAGGAGATGGCAGCGGTGATTCATTATTAGTACCCATTGCTGGCTGCTCGTTGCAAGTAAGCACCTAATTGCTTTGGTGAAAGACAACTTATAAATCAATAAAAAATAAATTAAGCATAAAATATTGATTTCTCTGACCCTTTAGAGTTGACAGCTATAGCCATCTCATACCCAATGATTTGCTAAGAGGCTCCTAAATCCCATTGATTCAGGTAGCCTCATATTACATAGGATTTTTTTCCCTTGGACTATTAACCTTTATAACTGTTTCTTCACTAAAAGTGTGAGGGAAAGGAAAATGTTTTTGAACACAATATTTTGCTCATCTTTTTAATAAGGTAGAGGGTCTTTACTGATGCAGTAAACTTTAATTACTGTTTGGTTTCTTACATGTGTGTTTTAACCCTATTAGTATGTAAGACTTTTTTTTTTTCAGTTCAAACATATTTTTTCCTTGTCTCTTTATATGATTTTGCATGTATTCATTTTGAGTGGTTTCACTAATGTTGAGGAACTCAACTCCACCAAAAAAACCAGAGTTACAATAGATGTACCATTTCAGAAGATGGGTAACAAATTCACTAAAAAAGTTACATGACTAAAAGGCTCAGAAAATATCATTTGCTTTAGTACTAAACTTTTCCTAATGTTAAATTATTCATTTCCTTCTCAGTTTAAGCAGCATTATTCCGCTGGTTCCATACTTATTAATTTTAAACCAACTTCTCTTTTCTGTTTCTATTTTAAGAACTTACTGGTGCTTTTAGTTTATTGAGAATTTTACTTTTGAAACAGGATGCCTATGCAAAGCTAAAAATGTACATGAAAATCCAGGGTTGTTTCCACACATTTACATTTTCCATGTCTATTTGATAAAGATGGGAAGGTTTCTAGTCCAGGAATATCAGCTTGGGTTAATATAAACAATAAGGCATTCACACAACCAGGTTTTCCAGTCACCAGTGAGAATTTCACAACTTTTACCAAGCACTTAGATTGATCATTATTATTTGTAAAGCAACAGTTCCAGTTCAGTGCCTCAGAAGATTTACAGTGCAATTGTCACACAGAGTACTCTATGCATACAGTTTTCTTGAATAAACAACCTGTGTATCCATCTAATCACTTAAATTACTTCTACACAACATTTTAGGAAGAGGACCCCAAACTCGTGTGTGTTTTCCTATTGATACAATTATGTAAGTCTCAAAGTATTAAAGCCATGTCGGAGGAAATGGCTCAAACGGCTGATATGTGAGTAACACTTAGGCTAGAGATTCCCCACATGGAGGTTGTAACCAGATTTCAAGAGGCTACAATTACTCACTCCCTTCTGTCTAAAGCTACGCCTACACTATGAGGTAGGGCTGTGATTCTCCTATTCTTGTACACATTCTCAGGCTAGCTCGCATTGAGTAGAGTGAGTATAAATAAATAGTAGTGTAGCCACAGTAGCATGGGTAGCAGCAGTGGAGGCATGGTTGAGCCAAGCCGAGTACATACCCACGAGCTTCAGGCAAGCTGTATGTGGCAAAGCTAAACCATGCCTCTGCTACTGCTACTCGTGCTACAGCAGTTACGCTGCTATTTATACTCCCAATAGCTCAATGACAGCTCACGTGAGTCACATCCTTAGCTCATACTGTATATGTAGCCTAAATAGGAGGTGGATGGATCCCCAAACTTGTGTCTATTGCAACATGGGTTGTCAGTATGGAAAAGAAGAGAACCCTTGCCTCAGGCCATTCTGTATACCCTCACTGAAAGTTTATAACTTGGCTATTTAATATACACGTGTTATCACTGCTTGACACTGTGTGACTATTTTGTACTCCATCACTCACAATTTTTAAATCAAGACTGAATGTTAATTTTTTTCTAACAGATCTGCTGTAGGAATTTTTTTGGACAACTTCTGAGGCCCGTGTTATGCAGGTTAGACAAGATGATCACAATTGTCCCTTCACGCCTTGGAATCTGTTTGCCTCTGTGCAGAGACAGCAATATTTTCAGACTTGGGCGCTTAAAGCCAAGTACCTAGCCAATTTTCAGAAGTGCTGAATACTTAAGAGCTCACACTGAAGAATCTGTTGCTGTTCAGTACTGAATAATCTAGCAATGTCCCAATAAACCTAAATTTGGCTTTTGGTACTTACATCTCAATATTTTGATCAGAGTATATTCAAATATATAAAGATATCTACAGAGGAGAGCATGAACTTGACTAATAGAACACTGGCAAACAATGTCTTATTTAATTATCTTTGGCTTCTTACAACCATCATTTCCATTAGAGTATCTATGAAATGTAATTATATAATTACTACTGGAAAATGGATGTACTCAGTAGTAAGAGACTTGGTCCTCAATACTCAGCACAGCATTGATACACACAGAGGATTTGAATAGTGGCTTAGAGACTAAACTGTGGCTAAAATAGTCATTTAAAATATGGCAACATAATCTAAAATTCTTCTGAATTACCATTTTCTTTTTCATCAGACCTCTGATAGGTGCTAAGATTTATCTGGCACTTTTTGGCCCAACTGAAGATTGAATAACCTAGCTGGATGGCATTAGACGATGCAGGGCCGCCCAGAGGAGGGAGCAAGTGGGGCAATTTGTCCCAGGCCCCGGGCCCTACAGGGGCCCCCACGAGAGTGTTGGAGGCTCCCCCTCCGCCTCCTCCATCCCCCAGCGCCTCAGCGCACCACGTCCAGGAGCGGCCCTGGACAGAGCTGCAGCGGCGTGGCTCGGGCGGGGCCTGAGCTCCTCCTGTTCAGAGCTGCGTGGTAAGGGGACGGGGCTGCAAGCTCCGGGCCGACCGGCGGGAGCTCAGGCCCTGACAGAGCCATGCCACTGCAGCGCTCTCCAGGGCCGCTCCTGGACGCGGTGTGCTGAGGCTCTGGGAGAGTGGGGAGGCAGGGGTAAGCGGTATGGTAAGGGGGGCAGGGGCGTTGGATAAGGGGCAGAGAGTCCCAGGGACAGTCAGGGGACAGGGAGGGGGCAGAGGTTCGGAGGGGGGGCAGTCAGGGAAAGGGAGTTGGATTGTGGGCATTCTGGGAGTCTGTCAGGACTCGGGGGGGGGGGTGTATAGGGGTCGGGGCAGTCAGGGGACAGGGAACAGGGGGAGTTCGTGGGGGGTGGGGTCCCGGGGTGGTGGTTGGAAAGGTCTTAGGGGGGCAGTCAAGGGACAAGGAGCAGGATGGGGCGGGGATTCTGAGGGAGCAGTCGGGGGGCAGGAATTGGGTGAGGGTCAGATAGGGGGCAGGGCCAGGCTGTTTGGGGAGGCACAGCCTTCCCTACCCTAAAGCTCATTCCACAGTTTAAGGCTTGCAGACAGTTATTTAACACAAAGAGCCAAGCTGTTATCTTTTCCCTTAGGACTACCATCCCTTTCACTTCTCAAATGCCAAATTATAGTCTATATTTAATTTCAGTGCCATAGGGAAATTCATGTCAGGGGAGGGTAGCTTCATTTAAAATTAGCCACTTTAGATATTAACAGTGATAGAGCCAACAGTGATAGAGATATTAACAGTGATAGAGCCAAGAGAGCCATGGGGGAGGGATCACATGAGAAGAGCAATATCCTACATCACCTACATCCTTCCCAACCCTACCAAGGGAGACCGCTCTCCCCTGCATTCCCCGAGGCTTCAGAGGGGTTAATTCAGTGGTTCACAAACTTTTGTACTGGTGACCCCTTTCACATAGCAAACCTCTGAGTGTGACCCCCGCCCCACAAATTAAAAACACTTGTTTATATATTTAACACTATTATAAATGCTGGAGGCAAAGCAGGGTTTGAGGTGGAGGCTGACAGCTCGCGACCCCCAGTAATAACCTCGTGACTCCCTGAGGGGCCCTGACCCCAGTCTGAGATCCCCTGGGTTAATTTAATTTTAGCACCCTGTGTCCATTCACAGGCATGTGCTATTTTGAGCATTTCAGTTTTCACAACATAGGTTCATTCCAGATTCTGGAACAAGCTCAAATGCTCAGTTCGTGGAGTATGTACATAAGCTATACTAAAGACAAACCCACAGTAACCGTCTCCAGTTTGTGAGGGACCCCAGTCAGTCTCTAGGAAACAGATAAATTCATGTAAAAAGCAACAGAGAGTCCTGTGGCACCTTATAGACTAACAGACGTATTGGAGCATAAGCTTTCGTGGGTGACGAAGTGGGTATTCAATATTAGTCTATAAGGTGCTGCAGGACTCTTTGTTGCTTTTTATAGACTAGCACGGCTACCCCTCTGATACTAGATAAATCCATGGAGGTGAAGTCCATTAATGGCTATTAGCCAGGATAGGTAAGGAATGGTGTCCCTAGCCTCTGCTTGTCAGAGGGTGGAGATGGATGGCAGGACAGAGATCACTTGACACTTACCTGTTAGGTTCACTCCCTCTGGGGCACTTGGCATTGGCCACTGTCAGTAGACAGGATACTGGGCTGGATGGACCTTTGGTCTGACCCAGTATGGCCATTCTTATGTTCTTATGTTCTAACCTAAATGAACCTAAAGTTATGGAGACAGATATGAGTCAAGGAAGCCAGCAGAGTATCAGAAACCTGGAAAAATCTCTGACTGGATGGGCTCAGGCGTTTGGTCACAAGCTGAGGTGGTTCAAAGTTTTGAATTTTTTTTTAAGCAGAATTTTTTTATTGTTTCTTTAAACAATCAAACACAGCAAGCAGCAAATATTTGGCCACACACTTCTGAAACCCCAAACCATGTTCAGGTTTTGGCAGACTAATTTCAGCTTTTCAATTAAAAAAAAAAACAACAAATTTTGAAGGAAAGCAGACATTGTCCGTGATCTTTTCTGCTTTTTAAAAACCCCTAGTTTTCAATCCAAAAAAAGTTTTGACAGAAAATATTTGTCCATCCCTTTTAATGAGCTTTAGTGCCTTTTAGCACTAGCTGATGCTGAGAACCAGTGATACCTTGTAAAGGTGACTTGAAAAGAAGTTTTCTCAAAACTGGGTTTGTGCCGAGATGAGGAAGGTTTTAAAATGTTTATTTTTCCCAGGGCTGCTGGGGGTAGGTTGGGGGTGGGTGGGTGGGAGGGGGCGGCAAGTGGGGAGAATATAGTATTCTATACTATTGTAACTTTTTTTATGGAAGGGGCCCCTGAAATTGCTTTGCCCCAGGCCCCCTGAATCCTCTGGGAAGCTCTGAGATGATGGCTGAATCAGATGCATCAAGGAGAAGCTAGTATCCTATATCTGGATACTGTCTGTTCAATTATATTTGCAAAACAAGAACAATTCACACACACACACACAGTAGCATCTTGGGCATTTTAGGCTTGTTTCCATTCAAAATGTCTTCTTTGCCTCTTCCAAAAAAAAAAAAGAAAAAAAAAGAAAATTAGCACCAATCACTGAGGAATTAATTTGTGACACAAGTCACTTTTTTAATTTTAGAAGTAACGTCTCCAAAACACCAGATACAGTGAATACTGAAAAAGTCTATACAAATTACCATTAACTATAGAATGTTCATTTCCCATCTGTAAAATGTATGTTGAAACATGACATGTTAACTTTTTTAGCAAATAAATTATTCTTCAAATTTTATTTACAAAATTTAAAACAAATCCAGGGAGCTGTCTTCAAATTATGTATATACATAACACACACAGCAACCATTATGCAATATACATATAAATTCTACACTTTTGGAGACAGAAAGGGGTTTGTTTTTTGGGGGCGGGGCGGGGGGACATGTAATGGACTGGGACAATATAAGACTCTTAACCAGTAGGTGATGAAACTGTTGCACATGTCTGCCTACTACAGAGCCATGATCTGCGCCCTGGGCTGTGTAACCCAGAAGGCTATGACTATTTCATTAGTGCCCAAAAGTGTTTTGCCATGCAAATAAAAAAACATGACATAGCTCTTAATTTGAAGAGCTCAAAACTAAAGAGTAAGAGTAACAAGCAAATGAAGGGATGGGGTGAGGAAGAGCTGAGGCAAGTAAATAAGTTTACATGACTGTCATTTAGATTTTTGCTCATTGTGAGGGTTCCATAAATTTATGTTCTAAAATACATAGAACAACTCGCTTCCTGTGTGTGACAGAGAATAAGGGGAGGATGACATTCTATTGAAAGAGGATCCACATCTCAGGAGCCAGTGGCTGGTGTATAAATTCACCCACCAGTGTCAACATTAACACGTCCAGGCCCAACACAGCAGGACCAACAGCCCAATGCACCTGCACATGCAATTCACAATCTCAGGCCCCTCACTCAGATTATCTTTCACAGCATTCAAGCCTTGAAGTTACCTGAACATTCTGTTTTGTGGTTAAGGTTACACTGGAGTTTTAAAGAACACCAGTCCAGAGTCTCAGCCATTCCCTGGCCACTTTACATTGGCCCACCAATCTGTCAGCCCTAGATGGTACAGAATTCCCTCTATATAAGGGATCCTGGGCCACTGTAATTGCTGCTCCTCTACCACCCTCATCATGGTTCCAACATCGGCAATTTTCCTAGGGGACACTCTTCATCCCTCAGTGATCTGTTCCTGCCAGAATGGCCTTGGAGGTCATTGACAGCCGACATAAAGTAGCCCTGAGGCTGTTCTACATTGTGCCAAGGACCAACCCATGACAGGACAAACCCCAGGATCTGAGGGCATAAGAGCTGCTTAAAGACCCCCCTTCTCATGCCGCTCCCTCCAAAACTGCTCCAACCGCACTTGGATGCAGTCCAGACTCTGGCACATCATGCTGATTGATTCTTGAGAATCAGCTGTCAATGTTCAATCACAATATACATCAAGAAACTGAATACCAGATACTGGATTTGTTTCCCAATTTAACAGCTGGGTGGCCAAAATTGTAGTCAGGGGCGGCTCTACAAATTTGGCCGCCCCAAGCAGTCATGTACGGGAGGCGCCCCCGAGCCGCGGGAGTAGCGGACCTCCCGCGGGCATGACTGCGGAGGGTCCGCTGGTCGCGCGGCTCGGCTGGACCTCCCGCAGCTGCGGGCGGTTCGCTGGTCCGGCGGCTCCGGTTGAGCTGCCGCAGGCATGCCTGCGGGAGGTCCAGCCGAGCCGCGGGACCTCCCCTCCGCAGTCATGCCTGCGGCAGGTCCGCTGCTCCCGGGGCTCCGGTGGACCTCCCGCAGGCATGACTGCGGCAGGTCCGCCGGCCCAGCCTGCCACCCCCCCGGGAAAGGGCCGCCCCAGGCGGGTGCTTGCCCCGCTGGGCTCTGGAGCCGGCCCTGATTGTAGTGCTGACACAGCAAGTATAGACTACACTTTACAAGCACATATTATTTGTAACATTTTCACTTCACTAAATCCCCAATACACTGCTTAAATCCACCACACAAAATGGTGGAAAGTACGTCTACACTGTAAATACAGTGATTAACTCCTGATTGTTTCAAGGGAGCTGCTATAGTATGTGCTGTGAATGCATATTAATACAGATTTAAACATCTTGGATCCATAATACTATATACACACTAAAAAACCTTTAAGGAGATTAACAACTGTAAATCTGAAGATGCCACATTTTGAACAGTAACAGCCACTTTAAGTAGAAAAGACATGTAATTTTTATTTTAAAAAAGGCCACTTGTAAATGATTAAAAAGTAAGAAAAACACCCCACATAGTAAACTCTTGGGCTGAGATTTTATATGTCAAGCATCTGCCTGGAACAGTGCAGGCATGTGCCTGCTGCATCAGTGAAAATACAGGTTAAGAGTGGGGAAAAGCTTAGAAGCCATCATATAGGTGCCACTGTAATGATATCTATTCCTGTAGAAACAGATTTCTGTTGTAAATATTCAAGAAGTTAAAGCAAATGGGGGATGGAAAATCAGTTAAAGAATAGAAAACCCTCCCAATTTAGAACAGGATTACTTTGTACAACATAGTTCTTCCAAAACTGCTAATCGGCTTGTTTCTATATAAACTCTCTCAACTACAGACCTCAATATTCTCTCTAAATTACTCTCGCCCCATGCAGTACAAATGACCTTGAAAGGTCATGACTCAGAGTCCTCCGTATTCTGTTCCCCTCCCAGGATGTGAGGCAGAATGGAGGTTGCATACTTCAGTCTTCTTACTGTTCCCAAATCCCAACCCAGTTATGTAAATGACTCCTTGGAGACACTCGAGCCCTAAGGTTGGGTTTAGTCTGTTTTCTCATGAAAGAAATGAAACGATGTTGCCTACAAAACATCCTGGACAACATCGTGTCCTCCGCTCATATATAGTCTGCAAAACAGTCACGGCGCTTGGGCAGCGCTCCCCAAACGCTCCTCCCTTCTTTTTTTTTTGCTACACTTTGCAGATAATCAAATCTAGGGCCGATCGATTTACTTTGGGACGATGTTTAAATGTTGCACTATAGCGCCCGGGGGCGACGTCGATGTAATACTTTAAAAACAAAAAGGAGCTAGAACCGCTGCTCCGGCGTTATGTAATCCGCAGCCATGCGGAAGCGAGCGGCGGGGCTCAGCCTGGGTTTGCTGCTCTGCTGCTCCGGGCAATACACTGTCACTGTTTCAAAGGAAAATGGCGATGTAAGGGCTCAGGTGCCCGGATCCCGAGCTCTCCTGGAATGATTTCAGCACAACTGGTAACACCGTCACGGGGCGGACGACTGCAAGAGGAGCCAAGCCAGCCGCTGATTGTCAAGGGAAGCAGCTTGCTTGCCTCGTTCTCTGCAGTGGCAGATCCCTTCTGCCCCCATGGGGAGGGGTTTAGCTAATCCCAGGTAAAACCCCAGGGCACCCCACTACTCCTGGGGGGGGGGGAGAGGAAGGATGCTTCTTCAGCAGAGATATGACGCACAGAGGAATCCGCAATGACTGGCCGCGGATCACGTACACACTGGAGGCGGGCACCGAGCGCGTAGAAAGTGGTCCATGCAAAGTAGCATTCTCATGCGCACTAGGGAAAGGAGGGGGCAGAGACGGGTGGAGGGGGAGACAGGACAGGTCCCCCCGCATCCCAAACACACACCTATCAAGGGGAAGGGGAGTGAGGCTTTCTCCTTACAACATTCATTGAGGGAAGTGGGGGGGGGGACTAGTCCTCGCTCATCCAAATCCTGACACACTCAGAGGGGTCTCTCTTCTCACAATTCCCCCCACCCACAAGCACATTTGCAGGAGCCATACTTCTCTCTTCACCCCCACGCACGTGAAAGACTGGCGGGGAGGCCCGGTCCCCATCCCCAATGCAAAAAACAACACAGATCGTCCCTGCCCCGCGCCCCCACGCTGCTGAAATACTCCCAATCTGCAGCGAAACTGGCAGCTACTGCATTACCCTTCTTCCCAACGCACTCCCGGAGCTGCGGGAAAACTAATGTCACCGCCGAGGAGAAGGCTACGGGGAATGATGGCAGCGCTGCATATTAACAAGATACTTCTCCCTCTGGCTAAGGGGATCGAGAGCCTTTGTTGTTAAATACTGCCCCGCATTACCCATCTAGAATCTGCGCCTTGAGCAACCCAAGATAGAACTGTTCATAACAGGCTCAAATTATTTCGGGGAGACAAGGGGGAAGGGGCCTGAGAAGGGATCTCATGACCAGGTTAGTAAATTTCAATCAATTCTCCTGTTCCCTGGTCGCCCTTTGATTCCATTTCTGTAGGTCCTTGGCCACTAAGCCCCAACATTAAACCCCTGCTACTCTTCCTTTGGAAGGACTCCGTGTAGGTTTAGCGATCGAAGGGGGCTAAGGATGTCTGCAATTTATTAATCTTGCGCCGGTGTGAGCTACCTAAACCGTTGTCACGAATGCGAAACTACTCCTCGTGAGTCGTGCCAAAGAACGAAGTGAAAGGCGGATGGGGTGAGGGCTGCCACTGCCCCAGCGGCAGACAGTTCCCCTGCTCCCATGTGCAATGCAGCAAGCCCACCACCACCCCTCACATTCTGGGCACTAACTAGCCCTTTCTCCATCCCCCCGTCTCCCCTGCCATCCCCTGAAAGGGAAAGACGTCTTGGGGATAATGTTACTGGAGCTTTCGGTTTCCTGCCCTCCAGAAGGCAGGCTCAGAAGTCGTCACACGTTTGAAAATGTGATGAAGAAGGGAGGGAGGATGAATGGAGGCTGCTTGTTGCCGCCCTGCCTGTCTAGGCACGTTTGCAGCCCAGGCACGGAGGTGAGGCAAAAGGAAGATTTTTTTTTACGCTGTCAAAGCAGTCCGAGATCCGTGGAACTGCAGGGAAACAGGCACTCTCCGCCGGCCCACCCTGATCGCAAGCCAGCCCCCTTTAGCCCACGTCCAGTGCCCCATCTGCCCCTACCTCAATGCCCGCTGTGCCCCGACCCAGCGTGTCCCTGCCCCTGCCCTAGTGTGCATGCTGCCTGCCCAGCCACCCACTGCCCCCAGTGTCCGTGCACCTCCCGCCCACGCCCACTGCACCGCCACATGAGCCTCCTGCCCGTCTCCAAACTACCCCTGCCCGCTGCACCCCTCATCCGTATTCCCCCTTGCACCCCCCCCAATGTGCCCGTATGCCATGCACGCCCTCCCACAGATCCACGCTGCCCAATACATCCCACAGCCCCCTCCCCCACAGCGGCATCACCTTGCGCATCCCCGCCGCTGGTCAGCACCCCGATGGCTTTCCCGGCGCCCGAGAGATTCTCGAAGAACTTCTTATCCGCCGGCTGCTCCGCCATGGTGCTGGGAGGGGAGGGAGCGAGCTGCCGGCCGGCTGCGCGGCTCCCCTGCCCGGCTGCGGGGTGGAGGCAGCGAGCGAGCGAGGTCCCTGGGCGGCGCCGGAGGGAGTCCCTGGCAGCGCTGGGGACGGAACCCGGAACAGAAACGCTACGGCATAAAACCCGCGGGGGGAAGAAGCACGAGAAGCGCAGCCCTCAGACCCCACCCGCTGCTGCCGCTATTGCTCTGGCTCCGGCTCCAGCCTCCTCCGCCCCGTGCGGCTCTGCCCACAGCAACCCGGCCGGCCCCTCTCTCCGCGGCGCGGCTGCGGCTGCGGCGGCTCCACCCTCTGAGGGGCAGGGCGAGAAGCCAATGAGAGCAAGTGCGCCGCCCAAGGCGCTCGGCTGCCGGCCGCGGGCGGGGGAGCGCGCTGGGATGCTGCAGCCTGGGTAAGGGGCGAGGACGGCGGCAGGTGGGAGAGGCTCGAATGGGTGGGAAAAGGGGGGAGGGGTGCAACGGCGGCCCCCTCCTTTCCTAGAGCAAGAGGGAGGGGGCAGAGGAAGCGGTTGTTTTTCCTGGCAGAGCCGCAGGAGGAGGTTCCTCCCCCCTGCGCAGTGAGGTTCCTCCCCCCAGCTCCCTGCTGGAGACCAGCCCTGAGGGGCACTCAGGCCTGCAGGTGCTGGAGGAAAGTAGACTGGGGTAGCTGCTCCCTGTTGTCTCCCTGCATGGTCTGGCAATAAAAGGGTGGGCAGTACAGGAACAATTTGTATAGTGGGGGTGCTGAGAGCCATTGAACCAAACCCTGTGTATGATGGAAACCACTTCAAGCCAGGGGGTGCGGCAGCACCCCTAGTTCCAGCACCCAGGGGCAGTACCCCTGAAAGCAGGCTAGCAGCTAGGTGGCACATAATACCATCGTCCCTCTTTGACCTAGCTCTGTCCTGCTCTGGTTACACCCAAGCCATTCCCTGCAATCCTAAAAGTGGGAGCTGCTGGTCTCTATAAGCAAGCAATCATTGCCTGCCATTCCCTTAGAGATGGGTAATGAGGGGCAATCTCCCTCTTTAGAGGCTCCAGTTTTGTCTCTCTTTTTTGTTTGTTTGTTTGGTAGGTTGGTTGGTTTTTTTTGTTCAAGCTCTCTCTGAACATGTTTCGTGCTAGTTATTAAGGCACTGTCATTGTCTAGAAGATGTTATTCCACTGCCAAAAAGTATTGTAAAGATCTATTGGAGTATAATTTATTGGTATTATATTAGCCCCTAGAGGCCCCAACTGAGATGAGGGCCCCATTGTGCTAGGTGCTGCACACACAGAGCAAGAGGCAGTTCTTGCCCTGAAGAGTGTACTATTTAAACAGACAAAGGGTGAGTCAAAGGAAGTTTTCTCACAGTTATGGAGACGGGGAACTGAAAAATATCTATTTAGAGCACCCTCTCTTTTTTGCTGTTAGGTCAGGAGAATGAGAGTTAAAAAACCTCTTTTGGTAATATCCACATTGAATATTTGGGGGATGATTTTGTCACTTGTTTTCATTTTGTTGTGAATAGATACTTTCTGGATGCATACATATTGAATAATTGACCCATAATTCTTTAAAAAAAATAATTATCACAATATCCCTATGGAGCAGAGTAGTATAATTATCCTGATCACAGAGACAGATTAAGGCCCAGACCCTGCAAACTTTTATTTATATGCTTTTATGTACATGAATTGTCCCGTATTCAACAGGACAATTTATGTGTGTGAAGTTCAGCCTCTGTGAGAGCGTTTGCAGGATGAGGGCCTGAGTGACTCAACAAAATTATGCAGCATGTCAGAAACAGAATTCAAATGCTAACTCTCAATCCTATGCTTTAATCACTATTAGAATTATTGTTTTTATTTGACATTTATACACATCCTAAATTTGGTGCTTTATAAACACAGGCCCTGATCCTACAGACTTTTACATATATGAGTAGCTATACTCAAGTAGGTAGTCCCAATAAATTCAATGAAACTATTCACATGAGTAGAATTACTAGTGTTTGTAAGTATTCTAATCCTAGAAATACTGATGCACTTTAACTAGGAAACTTGTGCAAAAGTAATCATGTGTGAAAGTGAATACACTTCTCTGCACCAAAGAGCTAACAGGCCCAGTTCCACAAACCCTTACCTATGTAAGTAGTTACACAATAATTAATTCTGTTTACAAATAATTGGATTGAGGGCCTTGGAGTTAAGTAATTCAAAGGCTTGCAATCCAAATATTTTGTGTATATTGTCCTAATGGACCTGATCCAACACCCAATATCCTCAGCTGGTATAAACCGTCATAGTTCCATTGAAATCAGCGGCATTATGACAGTTTACACCAGCTGGGGAGCTTCCCCCTATGAATCTTTCCACTGACTCCAGTACCTTTGGATTAGGCGCCTAATGTTTGTTTTGTGTGTGTTTCTTGTTTTATTTAGGGCATTTTTAGGCAAGTCTTGCAAACTATGAGGCTGAAAATGGATTTCTGTCTACCTTCATCATAAATCCTGTCTACACTTGGTAATCAGAGGTTGTTGTTTCCCAGAAAGCAGTTTTCAGATTGTCCTGTAAGGTACATAATAGAATTTATCTCCTAACAGGTGGTAGGATTTTTTTGTCTTCTCTTAAATTCAGAAACAGCTGCTCATCTCATTGGTTTCATTATTTGTTATTGTTATTCTTTGTCTTTAACTTCTCATTAGGGAAGCATTTTACTTGGTTGTTAGTATCAGGATATTAAAACAAAGTTGACAGTAGTGATAATAAGTAAATTAAGGATGTGGCACTGTTTGTGCCCGAGGCTGCCTTGACACGCTTTCAGACTTTCAAGAAACTCAGTCACCAGTAATCTCTCTTTATTCCTGACATAATATTGAAGATGGCTTCAGATGGCTATCTTGTTTAACTTTAAGGGATATTATCTGAGTGGATCTGGATACACATGCATAATACATAGTAATATTCATACATTCACACTGAGAAAAGAGATCCTTTTTTGTGATCTGTAAGCTCATAACTGTAAAGGGATTCTGTGAAGCAAAAAAGGAACTCTCACATGGCTCTTAAACCAACTAATTCACTAGGTCTTACAATTGTTCCTCATCAAAGTACTTGCAGTACTTAAGGATTCTAAACTGATCCTTACTGTAATAGAAAATGTTTTGTATCCTAGCCAATCCTCAGTTTACTGTACAACTCACACTTAAACATGCTATCCTCCAACTACAGTTCATTATTATGTGTATTGTGCCATAGATATCCACAGTACTTTACAATATGAAGTTCTCTACCAAAACAAAGTTTCTGCTATGGAAAGAAAAAGCCACTGAAGTACAGTGCAATAAGAAACCAGGACAATGGTGTATGAGAATGGTGTATGAGATGGACTGAATCACAGAAGAGAGGGGTTTAAAAAAATGACGAGAGGGTAGTTATGAGGCTGTTCAGGTGTATGGATCAGCACGAAAGAGGGCATGAGCACAGGCAAGAAAAGGAGCAATCTGGATATAATTGCAAGGCAGCTGGTGAAACAAGACTACCCTTGGAGATCTCCTTATCTATTTCCATTAACAAACAAAAAACACTATGGTTTGGAGACTATTGGTGATTCACTCCGCTGTGTCAGCAACTCTTGTCAGGCCTGACATACTCACTACACCTAAAATACTGTTGTAAGGATATATACCCAAAAGATGGCATGTAATATATAAATGGAAAACTAGTAACTCACTGACCATTAATATGCTTGTGTGATGTATGTACAGGGTGTGTATCAAGAGTTATAAATGTGCTAGAATTATGTTATTAAAATGTGTTTGGCAAGTGCTGCATCAGTACAGTCTGCCTTGCACAGAGGAATGTGTGTTTGCTTGTCTGACCAGGCTAGTCAGCAAGCAGCAACAATGAAGGGACATTTACATAAAAGGTAAATAACAACATCAAACTAGGAAGTGGGGGAGATAGCCTCTTAACTAAAAAGACAGAGGGCCTGAACCTCAAATGATATGCAATTGAATCAATGGAGTGTATGCAATATTACTGTATTATAAAAGTGTATTGAGTAAGGTCTTTTTAGGAAAGTCTGGGACACCCTGGTGACTAATATCATTGAGAAATGTATGCGTTAACACCATGATGAATTGTGGATACTCACAGATACTATGCTTTAATGTCTGTGACCAAGCAAAGGGAGAAACAGGTTTTCTCCCAGATAGGAGGGAAGGCAGCTATCTACCAGTCTCCAATGTAAATTAACCAGTGTGGAATCAAAACAATGGAAACGCCATTTACATACAAATCAGCATGAGGATGAAGACTGCACCCCCAGGAAGACTACCTGCATCTTGAAGCAGGGTTGATGAACTTGGGAAATACAGCATGGCATCTATATCCCAGCAGGAGAGAGAAGCTCTGTGTCTGGGCTTACCTTTCAAAGAACATATTTTAAAGGTTTATTGGACTATAAAAAAGAAAGAGGAGAGGACCCCACAGTGGTCCATCACTTGGGAG
Source organism: Mauremys mutica (assembly GCF_020497125.1). Lineage (NCBI taxonomy): Eukaryota > Metazoa > Chordata > Testudines > Geoemydidae > Mauremys > Mauremys mutica. The sequence goes on from NC_059073.1 coordinate 271,215,487, forward strand.
ATTCAAGGGACTGTAACTCTTGAAATTACAGAATGTTGGGTCCTCCAACCAAGGGACTGAAGTCTCTGAGAATAATTTAGGCAAGAAACTTTCTTAGGCAAAGAATGTAATTTGTTGAAATTAAGTTTTAGTCTTAGAAGCATATTTTCACTTTTGTTTACTTGTAACCCTTTCTATCCTTATTCCTTATACTTGGTATCATTTAAACCTATGACTTTTTGTTTAATAAACTTGTTCTACTTTTTCTATAAACCCGTTCAGTGCTGTTACTGAAATAAATCTGTTTGTCAAACCGCAGTTAAACTAATGAGTTGCAGCGAGTTATCTTAAGTGCCTATACACAAATGCAAGAAGCCTGGGAAACAAGCAGGGAGAACTGGAAGTCCTGGCACAGTCAAGGCATTATGATGTGATTGGAATAACAGAGACTTGGTGGGATAACTCATATGACTGGAGTACTGTCATGGATGGGTATAAACTGTTCAGGAAGGACAGGCAGGGAAGAAAAGGTGGGGGAGTTGCATTGTATGTAAGAGAGCAGTATGACTGCTCAGAGCTCCAGTATGAAACTGCAGAAAAACCTGAGAGTCTGTGGATTAAGTTTAGAAGTGTGACAACAAGGGTGATGTCATGGTGGGAGTCTGCTATAGACCACCAGACCAGGGGGATGAGGTGGACGAGGCTTTCTTCGGGCAACTAACAGAAGTTACTAGATCACAGGCCCTGGTTCTCATGGGGGACGACAATCACCCCGATATCTGCTGGGAGAGCAATATTGCAGTTCAAAGAAAATTCAGGAAGTTTTTGGAAAGTGTAGGGGACAATTTCTTGGTGCAAGTGCTGGAGGAACCAACTAGGGGCAGAGCTCTTCTTAACCTGCCGCTCACAAACAGGGAAGAATTAGTAGGGGAAGCAAAAGTGAATGGGAACCTGGGAGGCCGTGACCATGAGATGGTTGAGTTCAGGATCCTGACACAAGGAAGAAAGTAGAGCAGCAGAATATGGATCCTGGACGTCAGAAAAGCAGACTTTGACTCCCTCAGGGAACTGATGGGCAGGATCCCTGGGAGAATAGGAAGGGAAAGGAGTCCAGGAGAGCTGGCTGTATTTTAAAGAATCCTTATTGAGGTTGCAGAAACAAACCATCCCAATGTGTAGAAAGAATAGTAAATATGGTAGGTGACCACCTTGGCTTAACAGTGAAATCCTTGCTGATCTTAAACACAAAAAAGAAGCTTACAAGAAGTGGAAGCTTGGACAAATGACCAGGGAGGAGTATAAATATATTGCTCAGGCATGCAGGTCACCTAACACAATGGCACCTCTATTTTCTCGGGCTTCCTAGGCATTACCTTAATACAAGTATGTAATATGGATAGAAGCTTGTGCAGGGCCTAGGAGTGTTGCTGGGTGTATAAGATAAGGGTGAGGAATTTGCTGTAGGAGATGAGATGCAGACAAAGCTAGAAGAATGGCATGCTGTGAAAATGAGGAGTAGAGTCTTGATTTTTATGTGGAAAAAGATAGGAAGTTGATACTGAGACTGAAGTAAGGCAGACCTGTGCTCAGAAAGTGAAGAGCTTTTTACTAATTACCCAAACAATATTTCCTAATGTATTTGTTCTCATTATTAAGAGGAGACCAGCAATGAATACAGCCTTGAACAGAAATTTTCCTGCCACCCCCAACAGAGGCATACATAACCAAACAGGCAAAAGAAGAGAGAGTTTTATTTTAAATAATCAAACTATTAGTATACATTCTTCCCCCATATTCATATCAGACATAGAGAAGTCATTTTTCCCTATTAAGATTTAATTATTTTCCAATGGCAACGACATTTCTGTCTTTAACAAATAGAAGCAGAACTTGCATCATCACTCAGTGTATCCAGTATGTCATTGGCCCAGTATATCCTCATTTTAAAGATGGATGACAATAGTACTTAATAGCATAAGAAGGTTAAAATACTTGCCCAGTCAGCAGCATGGTGGTCAGGGTGGATAAATGCCTACTATAAAGAGATGAGAAAGTATATTATTTTCAGCTAGAGAAGATGATGTAAAAAGGTCACCCTGAAGGCTCATTCCCCACAAAAGGAAAATCAGATACTGAACATCAGTCATTACTCCTTCTTGAATCCTGATTGTAGCAATAATGAATTTATTCCCATGAAGTTACTATTTGTTTCTTCATATTCATTATTTGGGGATTTATCCAACTCTTCTCTATGGACTTAACCCAATTCCCATTAAGTGTGGGAAAAGGAATGTGAGATGTTTGGGCTTCTGGGATGAGTTAATTGTGCTGGGAAAGTTAGACAGGTGTGTAGGATGATAATTATCCTATGAGGTCACAGCTGTGCCTGTGTAGATCTAATTAACCTGTTAGTCGTTGCCTGATTGCCTAATATAATTGTATATAAGAGCCTGCTGGCGTGGAATAAAGAGCTCTCTGCTTGTGACCACACTTGACTGTTAGACTTCGTTCCTGCTCCTGTGATGCAACAAATAGTGATCCCGATGTGATGCAACAAATGGCGGAGAAGCTGCGGGCCATAGTATCGCTGGCCTGAAAAAAAAAAAAAAAAAAGGCGTCCAAGATCCCCCGCCGCAGGAGGGGGAGAGAGGCGGAGGAGCCGCGCTCCGGAAAACTTCCCGGCGCTGTGAAGACGCAGGGGGCTGAGCGGGGAGGGGGGGCTCGGGTCCCACCTGGCCCCTGTTCCTGAGCCAGCGCTGATGCCTTGCGGTATCGTCCCTGCCAGGCGCTTGTCACAGGCGCTGGAGCGGCGTTCCCGGGGCAGCGGAGTCTAACAGGGCTCTGGTGTCACCTGCAACAAAAAACGAAATGCCTTTGCAAGGGCTTTTCCAAAAGCTCCAGTGAGAAATGCCGCGCTCAGCCTGGGTGCGCTCAGTGGATCTTCAACTAGTGTCTGCGCGGCTCCCTCTTGGCAAGTTTGGAGTGTGGCAGAGAGAGGAGAGATCAGGAGTCATAGGAACGGGAGCTACGTGCGTTTGTTACTTACAGGCAATTTGAATCTGTATTTAAATTGGAGAAAGAAAAAAAAAATCCGTGTGTGTGGAGGAGAAGAGGCAGAAGTCAGCCAGTCAAAAGCCTGTGTATGTGTGAGAGCTTATAAGGGAGCAATATTTTCTGACGTGCGAATCTACACTTGGAAACAAAAGTGAAGCATGTTGCATGGAGCAGATTTTACCTTGTGTTTGTAAAATGATTTTGAGGTCTAAGAAATAACCCGTTGGTATAAAAAAAAAAAAAAAAAGAGGGAGGCACACCCGAACTCGGAGGTGAGCAGCTAATATGGGAACCGCTGCGTCAACAGAGGAGAAGACGGAGACACGCATCACGGAGCGGCGGGGAGAAAAGTTCCCCTCTGATGCGTTATCCCGCCTGTTGCGGTGGGGACGAAGAAGGGGACTTTCCGTTAAAACTGTTTGGGAGCGGCTGGGCTGTGAGCTTTGGAAATCGGTGGCTCAGGGCGATGAGGAGGCTTTCTCCCTGAGTCCAGTATGGCTCACCGCGCAGAGAAGACTGGAGGAGTTTGAGGATGAGAGAGAACAACTGCAGAAAATGGCTGATTTTGCAGCAACACTGGAACAAGAACTGGAACAGGTTAAATTGATTCTGCATCAGCGAGATCTGCAGTTTGAATCTTTACAGCAAGAGCATCTAGTGCTCGTGAAGCAGCTCACCTTAACCCAAGAATCATTGCACACCAAAGAGCAGTCCCTAAATGACCTACAGACTCAATATGATGAGCTGGTGGCCAGGTTAGAGGAATTCCAGGGTGATGTTATTTCCAAGAATGATACGATCCAATATTTGCAGAATGAGAAGATTGTCTTAGAGGTAGCTCTGCAGGCAGCAAAAGCAAGCAAAGAAGAACCTGATGAAGGAGTAAACTTCTTAGGTGAAAGTACTGAGGCAGCATCAGAAATCTTGGCACAATTGAGCCAGGTGGAAAATCTGCAACAGGAAAGTGCCAGCCTGAAGAAACAGACCCAAAAAGTAAAGGAGCAGTTCCTACAGCAAAAGGTAATGGTGGAAGCTTATCGAAGAGATGCAAGTTCACAGGACCAGCTGATTAGTGAATTGAAATCTACAAAGAAGCGGCTGGATTTGGAAGCGAAAGAATTAAAACGGGGGAAGCTCACTGGTCTTGGTCAGTCTAACACTGCTTTGCGAGAGCACAGCAACATCCCCGAAACAGTACTAGCAAAGAGAGAGGCAGACCTGGTGCAGCTGAATTTCCGGGTTCAAGCAGTCCTAAAGCGTAAAGAGGAGGAGGATCAGCAAATGAGGCAACTTATTCAAGCCTCACAGACTGCCTTAGAAAGAGAAAAGTCAAAAGTTAATAATCTTAAAAAGCAGGTTGCGGCAGCCAAAGTAGGTGCAGCGCATGACCGTCGTCATTATAGAGCTGCTGTTCTTGAGCTGAGTGAAATTAAGAAGGAGCTACAAGCCAAAGAACTGCTTGTCCAAACCCTTCAGGCTGAAGCAGATAAACTACAAGCTATTATTGACCTCTTAAGACAGAAAGGGGGGATTTGTAGTGAGCGGGCAGACGCCTTGGATAAGACGCCTGCCGCTCGGTTGCTGAAAGCACTTTACGTGCTTAACTGGTTACATCTTGGTAAAAACAGCCAGGTGCCCCCCGCGATTAAACATGTCAGCGGGATGACTGGGGAAGAGCAGGGTGCGGCCCCCCGACCCTCGGTCAAATGGTTTGATTATCAGCAGCAAATATGGAAAGGACCAGTTGACTTGCTAACGTGGGGCAGGGGTTATGCGTGTGTTGCCACTGATGCAGGTCCCAGGTGGATACCGGCGAAGTGGATTTGGCCTTGGCTGCATCTTCCGGAGAGCCTTACGAGACGCGTCCAGGCGCCGCGGAACCAGAGCCCCCGGAGGAGAACTGTTTGTTAGCTCTGTCAGGACTTTTCCTGTTTGATCCTCCGTGAATGAGTTACTTGTTTGAAATGATTTTTGCTGTGCCTGAAAGAAATTTTGTGTTTATTATTTAGAGTTAAGATTTATGTCTTGTGTTTTTGTTATGTTTTGTGTTGTCTGTTTTCTGGCCAGAATTATTGTTGTGTTGTTATGTGGTTTGATGTGTTTTCTTTAGAATCCCCCCACCCTCAGTGTCAGTTTGATCGCCTGACATCTGAGGGATACTTTGGTAACAGACAGAGAGGGGGGAATCCTGCAGAATTTACATCATTTGTTTGTTGTGTTTTGTTTTTGTTTGTTTGGTGTTTTTGGGGTTTAAGCTACCTTTGTTAATATGAAAATTAAATCCTTTTTTAAAGGAATGAGGTGAGGAGATCGTTTTAAAGCAAAGTATGTTAAAGGTTTTGGAAGTTGTGTCTTCTGTGATAAATGTTATAATTTGTAGCTACTTTCTGTGATATGTCAAGGATTGCATGGTCATAGGTTGGTTCTATAAAGTTTTAATTTTGGTTTGTGATAGATTATAGTATTATGCTGTCATGAGTTGGAAATGTTTTGTTAATACCTTTATTCTTCTCTTTTCCTTTTTTCTTTCTTTTCCCCTTTCCTTTTGATTTTGAATACAGGGGGGAGATGTGGGAAAAGGAATGTGAGATGTTTGGGCTTCTGGGATGCGTTGATTGTGCTGGGAAAGTTAGACAGGTGTGTAGGATGATAATTATCCTATGAGGTCACAGCTGTGCCTGTGTAGATCTAATTAACCTGTTAGTCGTTGCCTGATTGCCTAATATAATTGTATATAAGAGCCTGCTGGCGTGGAATAAAGAGCTCTCTGCTTGTGACCACACTTGACTGTTAGACTTCGTTCCTGCTCCTGTGATGCAACAAATAGTGATCCCGATGTGATGCAACAATTAAGGTCAATGGAAAGACTTTAATGTGAGTTGAATCAGGTTTTATATGACACCAAAACCAAAAATAATTTGTTTAATGAACTTAATCTTTAAGTTTACTTGACTTCTATTATTTTACATAAAAAGAAGAAAACACTGGATGGGTCAATATTTATTCTATGCATTATTCGTCCCTCCCCCCACCCTAAAGGTTTTTTTTTTCCCCTAAAAATTCTGAACTTGAGCCAAAATAAGGAATTGGTAAATGAATTCCCAGCCACTGTAGGCTTATCAGGAAAACTGTGTAATTTTAGAAGCAGGAAGATTGTTTCAACTCTTACCCGGATCACACCCTGACACAGTGCTTATCTAGCATAAAGAAATCTATAAATAGTTAAATGCAAAAAACTCCTAATGCTGCTTGTATGATTGAGAGGTATGTCAACTTACTATTGCAGAGGAGTATCTGTCTTATCTTAAAAGACTTACCAGTGTTTTCTTAACTGTGGTCATCTGGCTTATTATATGGTGCTGTCTCCTTTCCGTTGTTTTGAGGGGCTAAATTGCATTGAGACATTTACAAATACAAGACATGTTTTCCTAGCATTGTTTTTCATGTGAACAACTACTATAATTGTTACAGGGATGTTATATAAGCATGAATGTGAGGATAGATGGTCCATGCTAACTTAAATGGGAAGACCAGGGATCCCTGAGACAATCTCTGCATTGAGAGAATTGTTTACATTATGAAAGCGTTTGAGAATCTATGGCTTATACTTCTTTTAATTTGGACATACTCATATGCACACTTTCATGTGTGTCAAATCAGTGAGAAAAATATGCAGCACGCACACAATATGTTAAATTCATTTCTTTATATGTCAGCTTTTGTAAACTTAACAAATCACATTTCTAAGCACAGGGCACACATCACATTAAGGAAAATATACCTGAGTCATTTGATTGTTTTGGGGACAACCACTCACAAAACAAACAAAACACAGGAGGGAGCAAACTTTTTTTAAATATAAAAGTACAGTCTTGTCGAGCTTATATAGCCCAGTAGTGGCTAAATGTCCCCCCCTCCCCCCAAATTCATAACTGTGCTGAGAACCGCCAAGAGAAATCCCAGACCAAGGAGTATTTTTTTGCAGAAAGAGATAAGACGCTGAATACACAGGGCTTAGAATTAGAGCCATCACAGTCATACATTTATCATCAATTGCACCAAGTTACATAGAGGCTTTAGAAGAGATAAGGCTGCCCAAGCTAGTTTACAAGAGGAAATGTTGCATTTATCATATAGTTAATGAATGACACTAATTAGTTTGAGTGCACTAGGGGTGGAGTACACAAGGAGCCTTTATTTCCTCTTCCAGTGAACTTCCACAGTGAGCCATTAGTGGGTGTTAACAGGTCAACTTCCACTGCTGGAATCAGTAGCAGCCCCAAGACGTGTATGTCTGGGTGGGACATGAGCAGGGCTTTACATCCACAGCCTGCCCTAAAGGGAGTGCCGGGCAGGCCACACCTATTACACAGGGTGTGCAAGGTATACTTCCTCATATACATTATGCCTTTCAGTGTCCTGCTGGAGTGCTGCATTTCCTTCCACTTCCCCGCAGAACTTGGTCTCTCAAGAGACATAAGTGAGTCTTAGATCTCCAAGAGAACTTTGACCCCTCATGTGACCTGCTAATATGTGGCCATATTAGGAGGCTTTTACCTTGGGACACCATAGAGTTTGGGTGACCAATGCCTGTGAGAGCAGTATAGACTGCAAGTATATCTGATTCATGCTCATGGAAAAGATAATGAATGTATCTTGTGCTCATTGAAATAAACATGTTGTGAACCGGTGGAGTAATTTTGCCTACAGAATTAGGGAGAGAAGACAAATCTCCTCCCCTGCAATATCATAGGTCCTCATCTCCATGCCGTTCCCAGCAATATATGTTCCTTCGCCACAAGCCCCAATATTCCCCCATCTTCACCCCTCTTCTCTCTGCTTCTTTTAGATCCAGCTCCCATTCTCCATCCCCCTGTTTCTTCAACCCTCTTGTCTGCCTCTTTCTTATAGATCTCCATCATCTCTGCCTCCTCCTCTCCAAATTGCCTAAGTCTCAGCATCTCCCTCTACATCATCTCCCCAGAGTACCTAATTCCCCCTCCTCTGGATTCTGTATCCGTATCCTGGGTCCCCATCCCTAAGGTCTCCTTTTGCATTTACTCCAGCTCTCAGAGATGCCTCTCAATACAATATTTCTTCCTGTGTGTTATCTTCCTTCCCCAAAGGCCCCTCTTTACCTGTGTCTCTGCCTGCATTTATGAGCCCTCTCTCATCTCCCCCTGCAAATTTCCCATCCCTATTATCCTAAAAACCCAAGCTGGCCACTGTGCCTGCCTCTCCAAGATTTCCCTCTCTCCTATCAGATTCCTTCCCTCTAGCCCTCAATGCCCCCCAAGGGTCCTTCCTCCTGTTCTTCTTCCCTACCTAGCCCCTTTCTCTCTCTCACACACACATCTCCGCCGCAGTTTTACTCAAGTCTCCCATTACTGTCCATTCACACCAAAAAATGCCTCCCCTAAGGTTCTTATTCCCCCTACCTTTCTCTGAAGGGAGTGGGGTTGGGTGGGAGGCAGGTAGCTGGAACTTCTACCCAGGTGGCTCAGTTCTCCCATCCAAAGTGGTGGTGAGGGGAGTCAAACAGTAGCATCCTGCCTGTCTAGCATAGGCATAGAGTAGCCCCTATTGCATGGCAGCACATATAAGCAGAGCGGAGGCTAAGCCTCCCCAGAAAAGTCTGGCCATGCAGGGGGAAAATGCCCTAGATGCACATACCTGTACCCCCTACACACACTTCTAGGTTCCTTCCGACGCTTGCGTGTGATCCTCCCCAGGCAGAGGACTCATGCACCTCCTATGCCCTATTAGTAGGAGGTTGAAGTGAGACAACTTGTGAGGCCAGCTTTGGGAGAAGGATAGTTGGCTGAGCTCAGCTGCTCAAAGCAGCAGCCTTAGCCTGCTCCTTACCACCTTAGCCAGTCAAAAGCATGGGATGAGGGATGGAAAGAAAATACATTGTTCCCCCTCTCCATATCATGCCCATATATCAAGCTCATTCTTCTACCAAGTTAGGAGTTATGCCCCATTTCCTTAGAGGCAAGCAAGAAGAGAGAACAAAGCAGCCTAAAGAAAAATATAACAGAAGTTAGAAAAACTTACCTACTAGAAAAGAGGAAGATTCAGTAGTCATAAAATAGATGTTCTTAGCCTGTAGTTGACGATCTTTGCCAAATTTAAGAGCTCAGCTCATCCACTCAGAGGGCATGCTGGAAAAAATTTCCTATAAAAAGGCAGTATAGCAGCATTAGCTAGGAGTGGAGGGGTGAGCTTTTTAAAAGAAAGGGCCCTTTAATTTTTGTTTCTTGAGAGATATTTAATTTAAAAGAAAAAGTTGTTTTGTTTTCTTAGAGTTACAAAATCTTAGTCTTCCTTTGAGCTAATTTTTGGTATTCTGAGTCTCATCTTAAAAGGAAAGCAGCTCCCTTTCCACATTTATGAGCCTTGTAGTTATAGAAAAATTCTTCACCTTAAAAATATGTGCCCTGTAATTCAGATTTGAATAAATGGAAGGTATTGGAGATAAAATAATCTGGTCAAATATAATTAAATCCAGGGCTGACCCTAGACCAAATGGTGCCCCAGGCAAGAAGTGTCTTCGGTGCCCCCCTCTCCATTTGTTAAACTTGAATATCTTATTTTTATTGCATTTGTAGCCCATTTCACAACTTTGATGCATGATTTGCATGCATGATTTATCCCTGACATACAAAATGACTATATAAACAAATAAAAAAATTGTTTCCTCCTCCAAGCTTATAGAAACTTTAATTTTAAGAATAACTGAAATGTACTAACACCAAGAAATTGAACTGTGCACCAACATTGGGTGGACCAGTATTAAATAGTGTTACAGTAGATGACAGCCTTAGATTGTTAACCCTAGTTCTTTAGTTCAAAAGGTTGCTTTTCTGGCCTTTACCATCACAAACTGAAGGACAGCGTCAGAGAGATCCAAAGACTGGCCAATGGCATTCTCTAGTGATAAAATAGCAAGTGATGTCAGTCTCTCGTCAGCCATTGTTGATCAAAAATATGTTTTAATGAGCCTGAGGTTTGAAAAGCTGCACTTACCACTCATGACTGTGACCGGCAGCATGAGCAGAATCCTCAAAGCTATCCACACATTAGGAAAAGTGTCCTTCAGTTCTGCATCGTGAATGAATTGGAGAACTTGGCATGGAGAGTGCATTCCGTGTTGCAAAATGTGACTTATGTTGTCCAATTTATCATTGACGTCCGAACATTCTTCATGTGTCAGCATCCAGTGAAGGTCCATACAATTGTTCAAGAGTGTTTTCCAGTCCAACAGCAGCTTACTAAGGTCATACAATCTCCCCTCCAGGACTTTTTGTGGTGCTTCATTTGTCCAAACCTTTCTTTGGGGACACTCAAACAGTGTCAACGAGTGAGCAAAAAAGCTCCCTCTTGAATTTTTCTTCCAAGCTTCCTAACACCTCATCTCTGCCCTCATAACCAAACTGTCTCTTCTTCTGATGAATATGAGTTTCCTTGAAGACAGGCTCAACTCCTAAGTTTTCTGCCATTTCTTTGGTAGCAGTGATGCCATCTTCAAATCAGTTGTCTCTGTAGGCCACAATGAAATCAAGGCAGCTTCTCATCAAAGTAGTAGCAGTCGCAATGTCCATTGACTGAGTTTGTAATGCCTTCCTTACAACATTTCCTTGGAAAAAGATATCATGCCAAACCACAAATGAGACCAGAAATTTGAAGTCAGTGATCTGGTTTGCCAGGCTTTGTCTCGTATCGGATTCTGGTCTTGGCTTTACTCGACTGCGCCAGTTCCATCAGGGCGTCATAAATTTCAGTCACTTGGTACCTCACTGGCCTTACACTGTCAACATGGCTTTCCCAGAAAGTGTCACTTAACAACTTCACAGTCAGATTTGTAACGTTGTCTATGAGAATCATCCACCTGATAGTTGAGGCTGCAGTACTTCAGAGCGAGATAATGAATCTAAAGAAGATTCTGCTGCATCTGGCACAACCAGGCTGAAGAAATGGCAACCACAAGGCACCAAGAAATCTTGCCTGGATGCCACTGTTTCTTTCCTTCATGTTCACACTGTTGTCATAGCCTTAGTCATAGCAGTCCTGAAGCTTTATTTTATTCTCATTCAAAACATTCATAAACAGTTCTGTTAGGCCTTTTCCAGTAGAGTTGTCCATAGACCAGAAACGGATAAAGTGTTCCTTTACTTACATACAGCCATCCTCATTGTTAACAAATCTTACTGTAAATGACATCTTTTCATTGTGACTAACAGCAGGAGTACAGTTCATTATTATGGTGTAGTACTTCGGTTTGCCGAGCTACCTCAATAAGTTATCAAGCACTTTCCTTGCCATAAGGTCAATCAATTTGTTTTGAATTGTTTTGCTGCAGTAATTGTCCATAGCTTCTTTACAAACTACTTGACATAGGTCCTCACGTATGACATCATTAAATATGTCCTTTATTAGTCACTACTTACACTCTTCAAGTCTTAAAACACAAGTCAACTTTCAATTACACAATAAAACAAGGTTCACAATATCGTAACTGGGCTCTCACTTCACTTTGTTCTTATATCTCACTGGCTGATGGGCAACACCCTGCCCCTTATATTCTCATGAGGGCCTGGCTGAAAATATTCTAGAAGGTTCCAGGAAAATGTAGTTCTCAGAAAGTCTGGAAGAGTCTAAGAGATTCTACAGAGGTCCAGAACATTCTGGGAGGTTAGTGAAAAATGAATCCATATATGGAATTCCTGAAACATTTTACTTCAAACATTTTATTTTCCCTTTTGTTGCTAACAAGAAAAACAGCACCCTTATCTCGGCATTCCCCAAGCCCAGCACCCCAGGCAGTCTCCTGGGTCGCCTGCCCCCTAAATCCGGCCCTGATTAAAATCCTTTTAGTAACTGTAGACTCAATTTTCTCTTGCTCATACAAGCTTTTATCATCACCTACAAATCTGGCATTCGTCATTTCTCATAGAGATCTGAACAATGCACCCTTAACTAATGGGATCATATTCCTTAAGCTAAAAGTACCTGATGCAGGTGAAGTTATTACTTAGACTTAGAATACAATTATAGATGTAATGGATTTTAAAAAGATGAAACAGAGTAAAACAAATCTTAAAGTGTAATGAAGAAAATGCTGACTTAATACACATTATGAAGTTGTGGGAAAATCTGTGAATGAACGGTTGACACATTATAAAACTTCACCACTGGATCCCCCTGAATATGGATCTTACATCTTTTCACAAACAATTCTGCGCATTCTTTTTTTCTTTGGCAATTTTAAGTATCATATGGCAATAGAAATTCAAAGATGTTTCAATGGTCAACTAAGGGATTTTAGAAGTTTCAAAGTGTGCCATCAGTGAAGAACTGTTTGTAGACTGAGGAAACAGTAAGACCTTAAAAACATGGAATCCTTGGCTAGATACAATGGTATAAAATACATTATTCCTTTACTTGTAATCCCCATGGCCCTAATCCATTGAAGGATTTTATCACTATCCTTATACATGTGGGGGCATCAGAGTGTACCATTATCTACCCTTAAATATTATTTAACATTTATATTGTGGTAGCACACTGCAGACATTTAAGCATATATTTATTTTTACTCATATGGATCACCCCATTTTATTCATGAAAATATTGAATGCAGTTAAGTAAATATATAAATAATTGCAGGATCTGTCTCTCTGCTTGTAAAATGGAAGACCTGCAATATATGGCATGAGTTTCTGATACTCTTTCTATATTCACGTCATTAGAGAAATGATTTAAATGTTTTAAAAAGTATACAGAACATGTTTGATGGCTATGTTAATGCTATATGTTAAATAGAAAACACCTCAATTTGCTGGATTGTAGCAGGATTCAGTTTCCCACGGCTCTGAACAGAAGGGAAACAAATGACCAATGTTGGGAAAAAATAATTACCGAGCATGATGTTCAGAATTAACAAATGGGAAGTCTTTGTAGTCTGCAAATAATTTATGGAGGAGCACTAAGAGCAAAAGAGAGTTGTCCTTTTACATGATGCATGAATCTAGGAAAGGACTGTTTGGCAGTAAAATAACTGAGTGGGTGTTAAACAGGGTTGGTGTTTGTGTTTTAGCAACTAGGGTAAGAACAGAGAGAGAGGGAGAGAGAGAGACTACAAGACTATTTTAAAAAAATCAATTTATTATATATAATATAATATTCATGTTATGTATTATTCAAAACAGTGATAACGGGCAATAATAGTAAGAGATTCCTCAAAAAATAGGTCCTAAGATTGTAGTATGTCATGGGTAATCGACAGAAACAAGGACTCTTCCCCCGAGAAAAGCACAAATCTTTTATTGTTATCCCAGAGCAAGTTAGTATTTGTTTTATGTCCTTTTTAACAAATCTTGTTCTTCTCCCTGGGCTATCCCAGCTATTTTTCTTTCCCCCTCCTTTCTTCCCTAGCTCCTTCACATCTGCCACTTCCGTCCAACTTCTGTCTCTCTTCTCCACTTCTTCCTCTTCCTCAGCTGCCTAGCACTGAGGTAACATTCCTTAGCCTCTCCTTCCTGAATGTCAGGGAGAAGTTCACCATCTTTCACTTTACTGAAATCACTGTGAGCAGGAAAGTTGAAAGTGGAAGCCAGAGATGTTTTGTAAATGGGCATCAGCCTGCTTCCCTTGCTTATTTGGCTGCTGTAAGGGTCAGTGCTATAGAACCATAAGCATCAGAGTGTAACGGGTGACAGAAAGTCAAGGAGGGCTTTCAGTTCTGGCAATGAGCACTGGAGTTTAATGGCCAATACAGTTCATCATTTGCAGGAAACCAGGTTGGATACCGACATGGATGACATTGTCTGCTTCACTCTTGTTGAGGGACGCAGTACAAAATGTATTTTGACACATGATTGTGAAAAACAAAGAAACAAAGAAAACTCCACAGTGGGTCTATGTGCAAGTAAAGAAATTCAAACCTAAGCTAAATCATTTTTTTTAAAAAGTGGTTTCTGATGGTGACGCTTGTACTCACATACAGTTGATCATGTTTTGCATCTGTCTTATCCAAGGTCTTTCCATAAAAATAGTCCAGACTCCCAAGTTAAGCTAACTCTGAGAAGTATAAATAAAATAAGATGGCCAAATGCCAAAAGGCCTTCATTAAGAAAATATTTTGGCAGACACAATTGAAAAGTGAAGTAAAAGTAACTTCCTGACAGAGGAATCATGTCAAAAAAGAATTATCAACTGTCTGTAAATAAAAATTGTACTTATGTGTGTAAGCAGAGTCAGGATGAGCCCTACCCTGACATCTGGTGGTACATTATGAGGAGTGGGCAAAGGAATTTCAGGAATGCACATTTGCATTGGTAAACCCACTCCACTTAGCATAACCCACAGCAGCATGGGATGGTTATTTTCACAGTTGTGGAATCCCCAATTTCTTTGTTATTGGGGCAGGAAGGAAAAAAAAGGGCTGTTACCTTAATTATGTGAATGAGGAACTATGAGACTGCTTTATGACAGAAATGACTCAACCTACATTAAATAGTACTTGCTAGACAAGGGACATGGGTTCCAAAACCCAGTGAAGAGAGAGAGGTTGGGGACTGGTGTGTGTACCTGATGGTATGGGCCCCTTTTGAGGGCCTGGAACACCAATTGCACTTCCTCCTCTCTCCACTGTTAAAGATCAGAGCTAATTTTGAATCCTTTAGGAGTCCATCTAGAGGTTGCTGACCTGAATTCACGTTGGGCCATGTGGCACTGGGGCTCTCCTACTACAAGTTGAAATCATTAAGAGCTGAAATCACTAAAAGAGCTAAGCTTAATGAGCTGAGATCACTGAGTGCTGTGTTAAGTAGTGGGAGAGCCTGAAGATCTATCACCAAGCAGCTGTCTGCAGCACGTTGGAGCAGCCCATGGAACAGTGAGCAGTGTGGAGCGGTTTGCGGGGACGGCTGAAGGAGCGGCACAGCTGGTGGAGTGGAGCCAGTCGTGGTGAAGGCTGCAGCAGAACTCCACGGAGAAGCGGGGCAGTCGGCCCTGGCCCACGTAAGGTGTCCCTTAGCACCCTGTGTGTGTGACCCCCCCCCCCATTTCCACCCAGGCTGGGGGGGGTAGAACTCTGCAGATAAACTTTTGAACTCTGGGGTGGCACTGACCAGAGACTGAGACTTTTGGGTTGTTGGACTTTGGGGTGATTGGACTTAAGACCCTAAGGACAGTGCCAAATGTACTTGGAGGTGGGTTTTGCTTATGGTTTGTGTATAGTCCTGTTTGTGGTGTCTCTCCAACGTGATGCCGCATTGTTTCCCTCCTTTATTAAAAGGATTTTGCTACACTCAGACTTCGTGCTTGCGAGTGGGGAAGTATTGCCTCCTAGAGGCGCCCGGGGGGGTGGTAGGTAATTGTCCCAGGTCACTGGGTGGGGGCTCTAGCCGGTTTTGCATTGCGTTATTGAAACGGAACCCCTGGATACTGAACCCGGCCCTTGTTGCTGCCAACTTAGCGGGGCAGAAGGGTTACATGTGTGTGAGGGTAATGGCAGATTTTTCAAGATATTTGGCAAATACATCTTAATGGGATGCAGTATGTGAGAGTAGATTCATTAAGGATTGGTTTCCTCACACTTTTGTTTTGAATGATTAAATTTAATTAGGGCTGTCAAGCGATTAAAAAAATTAATTGCGATTAATCACGTGATTTAATTGTGATGAATCGTGCAATTAATCGTGCTGTTAAATAATAATAGAATACCATTTATTTAAATATTTTTGGATGTTTTCTACATTTTCAAATATATTGATTTTTGATTACAACACAGAATACAACGTGTACAATGCTTACTTTATATTTATTTTTATTACAAATATTTGCTCTGTAAAAAACAAAAGAAATATTATTTTTCAATTCACCCAATACAAGTACTGTAGTGCAATCTCTTTGTCACAAAAGTTGAACTTACAAATGTAGAATTATGTACAAAAATAACTGCACTCAAAAATAAAACAATGCAAAACTTTAGAGCCTACAAGTCCACTCACTCCTACTTCTTGTTCAGCCAGTCACTCAGACAAACAAATAGATAGAGATAATGCTGCCCTCGTCTTGTTTACAATGTCACCTGAAAGTGAGAACAGGTGTTCACATGGCATTTTTCTAGCAGGCATTGCAGAGTATTTATGTGCCAGATACGCTAAACATTCGTATGCCCCTTCATGCTTCAACTGCATTCCAGAGGACATGCATCCACGCTGGTGACGGGTTCTGCTCAACAGCGATCCAAGGTAGGATGGACCAGCACATGTTCATTTTCATCATCTGAGTCAGATGCCACCAGCAGAAGGTTGACTTTTTTTTTTTTTTTGGGGTGGTTTGTAGCTTCCGCATCAGAGTTTTGCTCTTTTAAGGCTTCTGAAAGCATGCTCCACATTTTGTCCCTCAGATTTTGGAAGGCATTTCAGATTCTTAAACCTTGGGTCAAGTGCTGTAGCTATCTTTAGAAATCTCACATTGCAGATTTGACAAAACGCAAAGAAGATACCAGTGACAGTGTTCTTGAAATGAACAACATGTGCTGAGTCATCATCTGAGACTGCTATAACATGTAATATATGGCAAAATGCGGGTAACACAGAGCAGGAGACATACAGTTCTCCCCCAAGGAGTTCAATCACAAATTTAATTAATGCATGATTTTGTTAACAAGCATCATCAGCATGGAAGCATGTCCTCTGGAATGGTGTTTGAAGCATGAAGGGGCATATGAATGTTTAGCACATATGGCACATAAATACCTTGCAATGCTTGCTACTAAACAAGAGGAGGGCAGCATTATTTCCCGTAAATGTAAACAAATTTGTTTGTTTGAGTGATTGGCTGAACAAGAAGTAGGACTGAGTGTAATTGTAGGCTTTAAAGTTTTGCATGGTTTTGTTTTTGAGTGCAGTTATGTAATAAAAAAAAATTCTATATTTGTAAATTGCACTTTCACGATAAAGAGATTGCACTACAGTACTTGTATGAGGTAAATTGAAAAATACCATTTCCTTAGTTTATTACTTTTAAAGTGCAAATATTTGGAATAAAAAATAATAATATAAAGTGAGCATTGTACACTTTGTATTCTGTGTTGTAATTGAAATCAATATATTTGAAAATGTAGAAAAACATCAAAAAATATTTTATAAATTTCAATTGGTATTCTATTGTTTAGCAGTGCAATTAAATCTGTGATTAATTGTGATTTTTTTAATTGGAATTAATTTTGAGTTAATCACGTGAGTTAACTGTGATTAATCGACAGCCCTAATTTTAATTGATGTTTTCTCATTTTAGACATAAGTGCAAAAATTACAGTGCAAATATGTTTACTTAATCTAGAGTCTGTGTTTATACTGACAAGTGGAATCCTATTAAAAGGATAGCTTTGAGGAATCCCGTTTTGATCATTCTATCCAAATGACCAATATATGTGGAACATCAAACCCTGTCAGGGTTCCTTCCCCACTCTGAACTCTAGGGTACAGATGTGGGGACCTGCATGAAAGCCCCCTAAGCTTATTTCTACCAACTTAGGTTAAAACCTGGTATGCTGCCACCACCAAGTGATTTAACAAGAAACAGGGAAAGGACCACTTGGAGTTCCTCTTCCCCCAGAATATCCCCCCAAGCCCTTACACCCCCTTTCCTGGGGAGGCTTGAAAATAATCTCCTAACCAATTGGTTACAAAGTGATCAAAGACCCAAACCCCTGGGTCTTTGGACTATGGAAAAATCAATCAGGTTCTTAAAAGAAGGATTTTATTAAAAAGAAAATGTAAAAATCATCTCTGTAAAATCAGGATGGAAGCTAACTTTAGAGGGTAATCAGATTCAAAGAGCCCAGAGGAACCCCCTCTTGCCTTAGTTCAAAGTTACAACAAAACAGGGATAATCTCCCTTTAGCAAAGGTAAAATTCACAAGTTGAGAAAACAAAGATAAACTAATCCGCTTTGCCTGGCTGTTACTTACAAGTTTGAAATAGGAGAGACTTGTTCAGAAAGATTTGGAGAACATGGATCGATGTCTGGTCCCTCTTAGTCCCAAGAGCGAACAACCCCCAAAACAAAGAGCACAAACAAAAGCCTTTCTCCCTCCCCACCCCACCCCCAGATTTGAAAGTATCTTGTCTCCTTATTGGTCCTTTGGGTCAGGTGTCAGCCAGGTTACCTGAGCTTCTTGACCCTTTACAGGTAAAAGGATTTTGGTGCCTCTGGCCAGGAGGGATTTTATAGTATTGTATAAAGGAGGGTTGTTACCCTTCCCTTTATAGATATGACAATGCCTAATGAGACATTTGCAATAAACATTTACATTGTTGTAGCAGCTAGAGGCCTGGACCATGGGCGGGCCTCATTGAGCAAGGAAATCAACAATTCCTCCTTTGAAGGTCAGCATGAGTTCTTTAATTTAATGCCAAGATCTACTGCAGCCTCATATCACACAAAAATGCAAAACTCTTTCCTGTCTTTGGAAAAGGAAAGCAAATACTAGACACTTCTGTGATGAAGTGGGAATTTTCTGTAATATTTTTATGACCCTTAGGTGTTCCTCAGTTTCCCCTATGTTTTGCATGGTTACTCAGTCTGGCTGTGAGGGGGTGGGGGCGCATTTGCTTTCAGGGCAGGCTAAGAGACATTGATATGAATGTTGCCTCACTGTCTGAGCTGGGATTGGTTATTGAAAAAAGGACTGAGTAGAGGTGGTAGAGGGGATTGGCCATGCCCTGTCCTAGAGTGGAGCAGTGGAGGTGAGTCCTCCAAGAGGCCTAGGGAGGCTACAAGGGAAACAGTCAATGGGAGAGAGGCTGCAAGGAGCAGCCAATCAGGGCCCAGCGGGCTCACATAAAAGGAGCTGCAGGGCCAGTCAGTCACTGGGTGGCTGGGAGCTCAGGGAGTGAGGATCATGTCCCTGGCAGACTGAGAGAGCTGGAGTACCTTGGACAGGCTAGCTGCTGGCAGGGACTGGGGGAGCAAGGGGTGCTCATGGATGGTTGCTGGGAGTGAGATGAGGGTGAAAAAGGTGCTGGGGTGATGAAGAAGTGGCGCAGGGAATTGTAGCAGCATTGCCAGAAGTTAAAGAGGCACAGCAGGAGTCTGCTATCTACAGGGTCCCTGGGTTGGGGCCTGGCATAGCAGGCAGGCCCAGGTTCCCCCCAATTCGGCACCGGGGAAATGGCCTAATTATTGAACAGTGATGACCACCCTCCAGAAGGGGGAAACACAAATGGTGACCCAGCCAGAGGACTGAGTCATGAAGAGGATGCTACAGTTCTTGGAGTGATACGGGTCTGCAAGTGGACACAACAGCAGGAGAGGCACCGTCAGAAGAGGGTGCACCCACTGACAGAGCTAAACCCCAAGACGGCCAGTAGGAGTGTCACAGACCGGCTAAGGCTGACCCCATATCAACGGAGGATCTGTGAAGACAATGACAAAGCCAATCACCGGGACATTGACACCTAGCAACCAGTGATCCAGAGGGAGATGCATTTCCCCAATTCTCAGCAGGGAAACTGAGCAACATTTTCCAGCTCGAGAACAACAGACTGGGGGTGGTGTGTGGTGCAGGGGAATAAGAATTGGCTGCTGGGAAGCAGTTAGGGCTGTGACCTGGAATCTGATGAAGGAGACAGAGCTTGAAAAACGGCATTCACTACAACTTAGCTGGGCTCTGGCTAACCAGAATGGACTTGAGCCATGCTTTAACCTTTCATTCTCTATGTTAACCTATGGACTTACTGTCCTGTGTTCCAGTTGACTAATAAACACTACTGTTTTCACAATGCTGATTGAGTGTCACTGCAATCCCTGAAGCGTGTACAAGTCTCTCCTAGGGGTCTGTCTCAGTTGGACAGACTGAACAGAGCTCATAATGTGAAGCAGAACTGCTGGAGCCTGAGAGGTTTAATCTAAGGGTACGGCTACACTTGCAGCTGTACAGCACTGCTGTGGGAGCGCTCCCGCGTCAGCGCTTTGAAGTGCGAGTGTGGTTGGAGCGCCAGTGCTGGGAGAGAGTTCTCCCAGCGCTGCAGGTACTCCACTTCCCCATGGGGATTAGCTTACAGCGCTGGGAGCCGCGCTCCCAGCACTGGGACACTGTTTACACTGGCGCTTTACAGAGCTGTAACTTGCTGTGCTCAGGGGGGTGTTTTTTCACACCCCTGAGCGAGAAACTTGCAGCGCTGTATAGCGCCAGTGTAGCCAAGGCCTAAGGAAGCGGTGAGGCTGTGTGGCCTACCCTGAACAGGAAGAGTGAGACCCCTTGGGGGTCTGGCACACTAAAGGAGTTTTTCCTAGAGACTGTGCCAAAGTGGGGGGTGTAGCACTGATCCTGTGGATCCGTGGCAATTTGCTCTTCATGATTTTTAAAACCTAATTCTAACCAGTTAACACAACAGGTGCACTAACAATAGCTGATTGTAAGCATAAAAAAATCCCTCTCGTAACAAGTAGGATAAAGAATATTATACATATTTTCAAAAAATAACTGACATTAACACAATAGATACACAATAGATACATTATTGACTCTATTCTGACTTGCTTTGGGTGTTACAGAGAGTTAAGTAAGAGAGCAGTAGGAAGAAAGGGTAAAAAAAGCAGAAAGAGGAAGACTGAGTAGGAAAGAAGATAAACAGAGGTATGGATGTCTGAACAGAGACATACTTGCTAGGTAATATATATTGACTGTGATATGTTAACTTGTACATGTTCCCAAAAGAAAACAGAATTCATCCTGGCTGTAGTTTGCATTCCATCACGATTCCAGAAATTAAAGAGCTACACTCAAAGTTTCTGTTAAACATTTAAGATGTAGCAATGTCCTATAATTGCTTCTCCAGCACACATTATAAGTTGAAGGTTTTCTCAAATCTTTTATTAATAGTCTTTGAAAAAAATACAGCTGATTAAAGCTTCTGAGCAACTTTCCTTTTGCATTATCATTTTTTTCCATTGATTGTTTTGGTAACTAAAAGCACCCAGAAATTGCTTTTTTGGAACAAGAACAAAACCCTGATGTAGCTGAGTGCTAGCACAGAAAGCAGCTTCATAGAATGATGTCCCAGAAAGTAATTTACAAGTCTAAATAAAAATTGCCATGATTATTTATCATATCTTAATTATTTACCCAGGGCCTGATTTTCAGAGCTACTCAGCGCCCTGGGCTCCCATTAACTTCAGTGAGTACTGTGGATACTCAGCACCTTTGGAAATTGGCTCCATTTTTTTTTCTTTGCCATAGAGAGGAAGATTTTCCCCACTGGCCATAACCCGAAACCATCCAGTGGAATGGCCTGTTCCTCTGTGCCAACCTTCTTTTCCTGGAAGCCTTGCTCCAAGGCCCCCCTTAAAGGGGATGCCCTCCACCATGGAGGGGGTTATGGCCCTACGGTTGTATTATCTTTCCTTGGAAATCTCCTGTAGACCAGTGGAGGAAGTGTGTGTGTGAGTGTGCGTGTGTGTGTCCCCGCAGAGTTCCAGGGGAAGGACAGGATGCTGCTGGGAAGGCAATTGGCCTACTTCTTTCCATGTAAACAGGGAGACCCACATGCAGTGATCTTTGGGACGTGATCAAACCTATAACAATCTGAATTAAACTTGGAGGAAAGAGCACAGCTTGCAGGAGGGGAAGTGTTTCGAGGAGGCATCAGGAAATCAGTCTGTGTGCACACGCCTAGAATAGTAGCTGCAGTTGCAATGGCTCTGTAAATAGTTCTCTTAATAAAGAACCAGTTTAGTTTTACAAGCAAAGAACCCTTTTATGTTATTACTCGGTGTGCAGTACATGAAACAGAGCCCATGTATATAAAATGTAATTGGAAATTAACTTTAGAATCAGTGTATAGAAATACCTGCCATTCTTCCGCTCTCTCCATCACTATGGCTGCATTATCCCCCTTAGCTCCACATGCAAAGAGGTTTCAACCCTCCCCCCAACCAGAACTCAGGAGAAGTACTAGCCCACTCTCTGCACAGTGGGTTCCATTTTGGGGCGATCCAGAGAGAAGGTACCATGTGGTGGAAGAATCGTGCAGTGCTGCCCCAATGGCACTGCTGGGGAGTCAGGGAAAACCATGCATGGGGTGACAGCTTGTGCAGTCATGGAGTCTCTGTACAGAGACCTGGATATTGTAGGTAGGGCTGCCAACTTTCTGACTGCAGAAAACCCCTGCCCGGCCCCTTCCCTGAGACCCCACCCCTGCCCCTTCAATGAAGCCTTACCCCCTGCTCACTACATTCCCCCTCTCTCCATCACTCTCCTCCACCATCACTCACTCGCTCATTTTCACCGGGCTGGGGCAGGGTTTTGTAGTGTGGGAGGCGGTGAGGGTCTGACTTCAGGTGGGGGCTGTGGGGTGGGGCCGGGGATGAGAGGTTTTGGGTGTGGGAAGGAGCTCAGGACTGGAGCAGGGGATTGTGGTGTGGGGGGAGTGAAGGCTTCAGCTGGGAGTGCAGGCTCTGGGGTGGGGATGAGGGTTTGGGGTGCAGGAGGGGGCTCCAAGCTGGGGCTGAGGGGTTCAGAGTGTGGGAGGGGGTGTGGGCTCTGTAAGGGAGTTTGGGGTGGGGTCAGGGCTGTGGCTGAGGGTGTGGGGTGCAGGCTCTGGGAGGAGTAGGGGTGCAGGAAGGGGTATGGGGTGCAGGCTCAGGAGGGAGTTGGGGTATGGGAGGGGGCTCAGGGATGGGGGAGGGGGTTTGGGGTATGGGAGGGGATGAGGGGTGCAGGCTCCAGCCTCTGAGAGGGAGTTTTGGTGCAGGACGGGGCTCAGGGCTGGGGCAGGGAGTTGGGGTGCGGGAGGGCATTCGGGGTGCAGACTGCAGGCGGCACTTACCTCAGTCACCTCCCAGAGGTGTCTGGTATGTCCCCGCAGCCACTAGGAGAAGGGGCGGCCAGGGGGCTCCGCACGCTGCCCTCGCCCACAGGTGCTACCCCCCCAGCTCCCATTCATTGGCTGCAGTTCTTGGCCAATGGGAGCTGCGCAGCTGGTGCTTGGGGCGGGGGCAGCATGCGGAGCCTCCTTGGCCACCCCTGCGTCTAGGAGCTGGACATGCCAGCTGTTCCAGGAGCTGCGTGCAGGCAGGGCAGGCAGGGAGCCTGCCTTAGACCAGCTGTGCTGCTGACCAGACTTTTAACAGACCAGTCAGCACCAAGTGCCTTTTTGATTGGGCAGTCCAGTCGAAAACCAGATACTTGGCAACCCTAATTGTAGGATCTGCAGTGTCTGAAGGCAGCAAAACCATCCCCTTCACAGAAGGATTCAGGGCAAACTTTATAAGAAGGAACCTTGAAGAGTTTCTCTCTCTGGGCTGCCTCCTGTGGATTTTATCATAGAATGGCGCAGTCTGTCATGTGAATGGAGGACATTAGCGTTCAGTCAGAGCTGCCAGGGTATTAATAATTCAAAGCACAAACTCCAGGTTGATGCAGACTGAGCCACACCGATGCAGCTGCACCACTGTAGTGCTGCCAGTGCAGAGGCTGTAAGCTGGTAGGAGAGAGCTCTGCTGTTGACTTAATTACTCCAGCCTCCGCAAGCGGCAGTAGCTATATCAGCAGAAGCTCTCCCACCAACACAGTTTTGTCCACACTGGTGCTAGGTTGTTATAACTTATGTCACTTGGGGGGGTGGCTTATTGACACTCCTGAGTAACATATATTATACCAACCTAAGCTAAGTACTCAGTCCTCATTTGAATGCTGAAGAAAGCAGACACTTTTGTTGCTAATGTAGGATAAGGTGTATTGAAAAAAAAAAGGTCAAATTCTTAAAGCCATAAAAGTTAGAGATGAAATCTGTTAGGCCATCCAGTCTATTCCTTGACAGTACAGGATCACTTTCTACAGTGTATTTTCTAACACTTTGCTGTCAAATTTTAACCCTTAAATATATATACATATTAATGTATGCTTATTTTAACAATTTATATTGTGTTTATCTTAACTTTGTGTTACCTGCTCTCTCATACATTGAAATCTGAAGTGTGTTTCTGCAGTCTTTGCTCAGACAAAAGCAGCATTGAGGTCTGCAGAATCATATGCATGTATTGTTGTTTTGCTTTACTAAGTTTGAAGTGCCATCTGTGGGAGCTCTGGAGACCCAGCCTTTGCTGTGATTTTCCTCACTGAGTCATAAACAGAATTAACATTAATAACAGTAGAAACAAGAATCCATGTTGAATTAGTTTGAGGAGGGATACAATCTCTAGCCAGATGTCTAATAAAAACATAGTGAGTCAGAGAAAGCATGTACACTCCTGTAATTTGCAGCATTCCATGGATGAAAAGTTCACTGCAAACCAAGCTGCATTTAACAATTCCCTCTTCTCTCTGTTGTTCAGAACATAGCTGCATAGCTGAAAGTCTGGGGGAGAAAGGAAGTTTTATAAATTCATTAATATTTCATAATAACAGAATAAAAGGGTAATTCTAGTTTGGAAAGTGTGCATCCAAAAATGGCAACTTCTACCTGAACAGATCTGCTTGCTGTAGCTATTTAAAGTAGTATCTGCTTATTTTAGTGGCAAAAATATGTTTTCACTCTGACTGATATACCATCAACAGAATTATAAGTTAAATTTCAATTGCAGGGCTAAATTCATCCGTCATTTACACTCAAGTAGCCCACTAAGGAAACCAGTTCTTCTGCTGTCACAGAGGGTTTTACCCCAGTTATGTATCACAAACAGGGTTCTATATATATGAACTGAAATGATGCAGAATTTTCAATGCTCACAATAATAGCTCTCTAACTGTTTTCTGTCATAGGAACAAGAACTTGCTACTGTGTGTGACTGGAAACTTACCCTGATGTTGTGTTCCGCACTTGAGAGAAGCAGGCAGCGCCACAGTGTGCTAATGTACTGAGTTGTAATGAAGTTACAGTGATGGATTTTTCTCGATTATCACATTTGATGGTATGTATGCTTTTTCGTATATGTTATTACCCACACTATAAGTGGTGCAGATATTCTATTAATGATTTGAGTTCTCAAGCTGTTCTTCTTCCATGGTAACAATCATATCCCCTCTCAGCCTTTGTTTTGCTAGGCTAAACGAGCGAACCTTGTCTAGTAGGTTCTTGTTAGATAGGTCTCCATTCTCCTGATTTAACAAAGCTAGCACAAGTAGTCCTCCCACTGTTGTCCCACATTTCACTGGTCACCACAATCATCTTTCTTTGGTCAACTTCCCCACATAGTCTCATTCTGCAAACCACAGTTGCAACCACTGTCTTGTATCCTACAGACAGTGCAGCTTTCAAATTATGTGTTAGTGGGTGCTAAAAAGGAGTACAACTTATAGTGGTTCGCTGCCTGACACACACACAAATGTATCTATGTTTGCAAACGTAAAATGCCCTTTGCAGTAAAAGATGGTATATTAGCCATGCAAAAAAACAAAAACAAAACCTAGTCAACATAATTCATTTGGAATACATATTAAGGAACATTTACTACATATTGTATTAGAAATATAACAATGTATAACCCACTCATCCTCCTCTGTCCTATGACTGCAGAGGTGTGAACTGCCCACTTCACCTTGAATACTCTCTTAACTCCTTATGCTGAAAGATCTGTTCCACCTTTTATTTAGCTGTGACACACAGAGTACCTTTCCCAGACCTGAGGAAGAGCTCTGTGTAAGCTTGAAAGCTTGTCTCTTTCACCAACAGAATCTGGTCCAATAAAACAGGGGTTCTCAACCTTTTTCTTTCTGAGGCCTCCCCGCAACATGCTATAAAAACTCCACAGCCCACCTGTGCCACAATAACGGGTTTTCTGCATATAAAAACCAGCAGCAGCGTGAAGCAGGGCAGTTGCTTTGGGCTCCATGCCACAGGGGCCCCCGCAAAGCTACATTGCTCAGGCTTCGGATTTACCCCCGGGTGACAGGGCTCAGGGCCCTGGACTTCAGTCCCATGTGGTGAGGCTTCAGCTTTCTGCCTTGGGCCTCAGTGAGTATAGTTCTGGCCCTGCTTGGTGGACCCCCTGAAACCTGTTAACGGCCCCCCAGGGGGCTCCAGATCCCTGGTTGAAAACCACTGCAATAAAAGATAGTACTTCACTCACCTTGTCTCTTGAATAGAAATATGTTTTCCTTTTTACAAAATCCTAGTCTGTTTTCAGGGGCCAGTGCTCCCTCTGCAGGCAGAAAAAAACTAAGACTGCTTGGCTTTACAGAACTGTTGCTATCATGGAGTTCTGGATAAAATGCTTTTTTAAAAAAAGTGGTCAGTAACTAGCGTATGGATTATTTTTTTATAACTGATGAGTAGGTGGGTTTTTTTTAAAAATAAAACATACTTATTTTAAGTTTGCTTTTGCATCCAAAATTCAGTAAAAATAAAGTGTAACGTAGAAACATTATTTAAATGATTCAGCTATCTGTTCAATCTTAATATTCTTGGAAAATAAGTTGTTTACATGCATGTTTAAAGATTATTCCAAATAGCCCGTGTGTGATTTGCTTCATTAGCAACACGTGATGCAGCTGGCCAGCAGAGTTTTAGGAAAGAGATCTTTATTGAGCATGATGAGAGGCCAGTGTTACATGCTGATGCCTATGTATTGGCAGCCTGGCTCCAGCTTGTATTCTTGAGCCTTTGCTCTCTCATCAAACTAGTGCCCTCCTGAAACCTATCTTTCTCCAGTTCCTCATCAACTAAAGGACTTAATGCATTGAAATATTAGGCTACCAAAATATGAATGCATACTTATTCTGTTAGAAGCATGTATGCAACTATGGAAATGGGAAAAGGAAGTATGTTAAATATGCTGTATTGCCAGAGTTGCCCTTATTTTATTTGGAAGCTTTTGGTTTGTGATGTCTCTCAAAGTTTACTGTAATAATTTATTATTCTACAATGTGTTTGTGTACTATAAAATGAATTATGCAAGAATATTTTAAATTTGAACAGACTGGAGGAGTCATCTGTAAATGGACTTAATAGACTTAATAGGTGGATTTCTATAAATAATAACAGGAAACAACAAAAAATATAGATTGGCTTTGGATTGCTTGAGACAAAATTATCTGAGGAATCTTGGAATTTGGGGGGATCTCTTTCAGAAATCAAGAACTCCAAAAATATGAGCCAGAAGCCATATAATTCTTATATACTGCCCAAGTGGTGCTAACTGTATCCTCATTATTAATCCCAATGTCAATGCATTGGAGATCAGAATACTGATTCAACAGGAAGAAACACATTAAGCCCCATTAATGCCTGTCTTTAAAATTTTAAAAGGAATCTTGAGAATAAGAAGTGATGGTTAAAACAAGTTCTTATGCACTTTGCCAATAATGTAAATGGAGCAGTGAGAATTGAGCCATTTTAATTTAAATCTACTAGAAATCTGGACCAAGTTCTCATTTTCATCTATGGAGCTGAAAAATGTAGCCATAGCATTCACAGTCATTGAACACTCTCAACTGGAAAATCCATAGAGTTACTCAAAATGGAGCCTAGACCCCAAAAGAAAGTCTGCTGGCAAGTGGTTAAAATACTGGGAGATATGCGCAAAGCCATGTATTTTTAGTCTCGTTTAGTGATTATGAAATGCTTTTATTTTTAACAGCTTCATCCAAGAAGCATTTAAAAGACAGGAAGGAAGACAATACCGCTCATAAATACAGGAGCTATCAAGACAAGCTGAATGTACAAAATAGCATGATATAGAAAAGCAGATGAATCCTAATACTCAGATCATTGAGAACTGAAACTCTCTCAAGAATACATCATTGCCATTCTGGAATAGAAGCCTGTACCCAGAAAGACAGAGATGCCATATACTGGCCAAACATGATCAAGGACAACTGAGACCTGTGAGCAATTATGAAGCAAGTGGGGGAAAAGCAGGCCAAGCAGCAAAAAAAAAAAAAAAGAGGACAATGGAAATACACAGCATTCCCAACAGAGCAAAGTGATAATGGACTCTTTGATCACAAACTACCTTATTACTGGTTTCAGAGTAGCAGCCGTGTTAGTCTGTATCCGCAAAAAGAACAGGAGTACTTGTTGCACCTTAAAGACTAACAAATTTATTTTAGCATGAGCTTTCGTGAGCTGCAGCTGAAGCTCACGAAAGCTCATGCTAAAATAAATTTGTTAGTCTTTAAGGTGCCACAAGTACTCCTGTTCTTTTTACCTTATTACTGTAGATTACTAGCTAGACTCTTAGGAACTAGCTGAACCGTCGAGCACTATTGAAGTGACCCTTATCCTTATAGACAAAGTAATGAAGCATTTCAGCAGGCATGGCATCCCATACTGTATAGTTTCAGACAATAGACCCCAGCTGATTTGCAGCAAATGTAATGCCCCCTGGGTCTAGATGAACCCAGGCCTAGTAGAGCTACCAGGCAGCTGGCCTCTCCAGGCTGTCCCCCAGCAGCGTCTGTAACTGGCTTGCAGATCACTCCCATGACACACTCTAGATACAGACCCCTGGAAGTTCTGCCTCAAGAGTTTGACAGACAGCATCCCATGGCTCCTGATTGGCTCCCTGTCCTATATAAACTCAAGGGGCATTCTAGGAAGTGTTCAGATAAGAGCGTAGCTGCCATGGCTATTTCTGCTCCTTGCTCTTGAATTCCTGGCTTGACTTTGGTTTGATTTGGACTTCACCTCCTGACTTGGACTCTGAAACCTGACTTGGACTCTGACCCTTGGTATGGACTCTAGTCTGGACCTGACTATGAACTCCTCTGCTACTCCTAGCTCAGGTTTGCTCCTGCTCTGGCCCTAGGCCCTGGCTTGTTGGGCTCCTGACAGTAAGTTTGTGCAGTTTATCCAGAAATGGGAATTCAGTCCTATCACATCATTGCCATACCACAGCTAGTCACTGACAAAGCTGAATAGAAAGTTAAAGTTGCTAAGATTCTGTTAAAGAAAGTGGCAAAAAGCAAAGGGAATATATGGCAAGACATTCTTGAATGGAGAAACACTCCCACAGAAGGCAATAATAGCAGTCCAGTACAATATTTGATGTCAAGATGAACATTTTTTGACCCAAGAACTCTTCAATGCCAACTGGCAAGGGCATTGCAAGAGTATCCTGATTATGGTATGTACATTCTGATTCACCAAAGAATGTCATGTGAGGTCTCAAATGAAAGCCAGGGTCATACACGTTGCTGTTATTGTTGAGAAATACTATGTGAAGAGTTATGTATGTAGACTGAAAATATGTTTGTAGCTTCTGTATCACAGCACGGGCAGAAACAAGTTTCCTGTCAGACACAAGATGTTTATTCACCCATCTCTCTGTCAGCAGGTAAATGAAACATTATAAGCTAAGACAATGGGTGCACAATTATGTACAAAGTCAACAGAGACATATGAAGTCAACAGGTGTGAGCACACAGGAAAAACAAGTAACATGTGGTTGTAGAGTGTCTGAGTACAGACAGTGAACTTTGAGGAAATAAGCAGAAGGCAAAGATGGTATCCCCTTATCCTGCACCAAGGAAGTAAATGGGAAGTGTGTTTACATTCATGAAAAATGGGATCACAACCAGCTGTGGTTGAAAACATTGTAAAGCGTTGGGTGAGATAACCTCCTAATGAAGTTTAACCTAATAGTTAAGTTTAATTACTACAAAGTGTGTTATGATTTTGTTTTACATGTAACCTTTTGTTTTCATTACCCTTACTCACCATCTCTTAATCTTAAATCTTCAGTAATATACGTATCCTTATTTTCACTATAAATACATCTCAGTGCTGTTATATTAAGCAAGATGATGATCCTGAGTTGAATCATACCAACTGGTATGTGCACTATTCCCTTGGGTACAGCAGGGCCACCCAGAGGATTCTGGGGGCCTGGGGTCTTCGGCAGCAGGGGGCCCTTCCGTTCCGGGACCCACCGCCGAAGTGCCCCAAGACCCGCGGCGGGGGCCCCCCCGCCGCCGAATTACTGCCGAAGCGGGACCCGCCACCGAAGTTCAGCCCGGTCTTCGGCGGTAATTTGGCGGCGGGGGGCTCCCGCCACGGGTCTTCAGGGCACTTCGGCGGCGGCTCCCAGAACGGAAGGGCCCCCTGCCACCGAATTACCACCGAAGATCGAGCTGAACTTCGGCAGCGGGTCCCGCTTCGGCGGTAATTCGCCAGTGGGGGGTCCTTCCGCCCCGGAGCAGAAGGACCCCCCGCCGGCGAAGACCGGGAACGGAAGAAGCTTCTGGGCCCGGCCCCGCAAGAGTTTTCCGGGCCCCCCGGAGCGAGTGAAGGACCCCGTTCCAGGGGCCCCGAAAAACTCTCGTGGGGGCCCCTGTGGGGCCTGGGGCAAATTGCCCCTCTTGCTCCCCCCTCTGGGCGGCCCTGGGTTACAGCAGATCTGGTATTTATGTGAGTGTTCAGCAGATAGGGGGCTGGACACTAACAGGAGAACACTTCAAAGGGGCTTGGAGACTGGGGTGCACCTACTGTTAGCCTGCAAGGCAAAGTAAGGGCTGGCAAAGTCCTGTGTGTGGCAAACAGGCTGGTGGTGCCAGGGAGCTAACATCCAGTTAAGCACAAACAAGTATCCTGCATGCGGGAGGCAGGGGTTAACAAGGTGATTCACAGTCCTGGGTACACCAAGAACCATCACCCACACATCTTGGTGCTTACAGCCCCAGCATTACTACAGCCTGGAGTAGTGGAAGGAGTAACAGACAAAAAGGAAGAGAGATACACAAAGGCCAAAGCTTACTACAATCAATACGCTAAAGACCACCAGGAACTACAAACAGGAGATCCTGTCAGGATCAAATTATTTCCTTAGGACAAATCATACTCTTGAAAGCAAGTTACATGTGTCAAACAGATAAACTTTCTTTCAGCTAATATGGCAGTGGATGGGCACATATTTCACTTAAACCACAAATACATTTACACAGTACAAACACAAGACAAAAACGCAGATGAGGAAGGCAGTGAAATATGCACTCCACTGAGACTTGCTCAGCAGGACACAGAAGGTGCACAGGATCACTGATTGATAGATATTGGAACAGACTGTCAAAATACCACACCACCAAGTTCATGGCAGTCTTCTGTCATCACAAGAGAGACTCATACTCCAACATCAAACCATCCTCAAGGCATATACAAAACTTTATACAATTCTAGGGTATGAAAGAACAACTCTTCCAAACACAAAGGATAATAGACCAGTGGTTCTCAACCTGTGGTTCATGGACTCCCGGGGGTCTGCAAACTATGTCTAAGAGGTCCATGAAAGACTTAGACAAAACAGGATGAACAGAATTCAACTATATCAACAGACAACAGTTTTTCAAAGGGGTCCGCACCTCCATATGAAATTTTTAGGGGTCTGCAAATGAAAAAAGGTTGAGAACCAGTGCCTTAGACATGAAACAAATTGAGTTAGTTAATTAAAACAAAAAGTTGATGATAAACTCTATATTATCATATATAGAGTATAATAGAGTAAGTATATAAGAATATAGTATTCATGTTTAATTTTGCTATTTCAAATGTGACATATGGGAGGCTACGATAAATAGTTCTGTCTACAGGGAAGCTATGGTATATTGTGTATGGTCACTTAGAGAACTTTTGTTTCAGGAAGTGTTTGATGAGAGCACAGAGTACATGAGGGAGGAATAAAGCCTGAATGTAACACTGTCATGGTTCTCTCTCTTTATGCTTGCATATAGAACAGGGATGAAAACCAAGACTATCACTGTTCTCCAGGTTTGAACTGAAGCAACACCAACAAGGTCATGTAATATATAAGACTGAGTGAACCTGTTAAGAGAAAATATAACCAACACCACTGTTAGGCTTGATAGGCCCTCCCCCTACCTGTTCAACCCACCAGAGGGCTTTGCAAACATTAACCTGGCCTCACAACACCCCTGCAACTTAGGCAGGTATTTCTATCCCCAGTTTACAGGTAGGCTAAGTGATTTTCCGAGGTCTCTTAAAAAGTCAGGGTCTGTCAGGACTAGCACTCAGGAGTTCCTGGCACCCAGTCCTGTGTGCAGACCATACTTCTTAGACATAGGAACATAGGACTGGAAGGGAGCTGCTGGGCTATCGAGTCCAGGCACCTGCTATTACCAGTATGGTGCCAAAACTATCATCATTAGATCTCTAGTGTTCTACAGAGAACTGGCTGTCACTGGCTCCTCCTCCTTGTTGTCAGGTGCAATATCCCCTTAAAAGAAGTTGACAATACATTAATATTTTCCTGAAGCCATTTAACCAATTACTGTAGTTTGCCACAATAGTAAATAGGGGGACAGGCGGCCTGTGAAAACATGACTGGAAGGGGAGATATGAGACAGTATCTCTATTAAGACACGGCCCACACAATAGAAATGTTTGAGAGTCCCAAAAGTAGAGCATAAGTGGATTTTTTTTATTTTGCATGTGCTGTTGACCTCAATCTCCTTTCCCTTTACACAGAAACCTTCTATTTTTATATGTCTCATATGCCTCCAGGTACTCTTCCTCCTAGGAAATAACTAGTTCAAGGACACCATAAGATCTCTTTGCATATAAAGTGGATCTTCAGTACTCTGTGAAACTGGGTGACAAAACCCTCTGATGTGATGTGCTATATTATTCAGCTCAGAGAGAAGGATGGAAGAATGGGGCCACACTCTATATGATGCAGAATGAATAAGAACTTAAAATCATGTTGCACACATTCAAATGAAATGTCAGCATGGAACAAAAAAACAGAGCTGAGTGATATGACTATAAAGTACCCATGATCATAGATCCAACCTACAGAGAGCATAGCTCACCTTTCTCTATTTCTCCTTCAGAGCCTCTTATTATTAGTGCCCCAGACTCCAGTAGGAATGGAGGACCCATTAGCAGGACTTCTCCCACAAGGAAATACTATGTAATGTAAGTGAAGCTTGTAGTGTCTGGCTCAGTATTTGTAACTTGAAAAATATCAATCACTTAAAATATAGCATTTACTGGATCTGGAGACATCCATGCTGTCCTCCAGTCTCATTGTGCAAGGCCACCGAGCAGGAACAAGGTTTTGTACAAAATGTTTTAGGTGAAACCACTTCGTATGTATTATGTAATCCTTCCAAATGAATCCTAAATAATTAATCTAAAAGCAATCCTATTGTCATGTCAGTTCCTGTTAGCTATTACAGCGGAATATGCCAGACTTTCTCCTTCACTCAATGCCACTAGTACAGGGGTGGGCAAACTTTTTGGGGCGAGGGCCACATCTGGGTGAGGAAATTGTATGCAGGGCCGGGGCAGGGCGGGTGGAGTGCGGGATGTGGAGGAAGGGGCTCAGGACAAGGGATTGGGGCAGAGAAGAGGTGCAGAGTGTAAGAGGGGGCTCAGGGAAGGGGGTTGGGGTACAGGAGGGGTGCGGAGTGCAGGATGGGGCTCAGGGCAGGGAGTTGGGGTGCACGGGGTGCAGGGTGCAGCAGGGAGCTCAGGGCAGGTGGTTGGAATGCACAGGAGTGCAGAAAGGGGCTCAGGGCAGGGAGTTGGGTGCAGGAGGGGTGCGAGGTACAGGCAGAGGGCTTAGGGCAGGAAGTTGGGGGGCGGGGGGCAGGAGGGGTTTGAGCTCCAGCCCGGTGCCGCTTACCTAAAGTGGCTCCGGGGTGGCAGTGGCGTACACCAGGGCCAGGGCAGGCTACCTGCATGCCTGCCCTGTCCCCACGCCACTCCAGGAAGTGCTGCGGCCCCTGGGGGGGGGCAGAGGGCTCTGTGTGCGCACATGGAGCCCTTTGCCTCCCGGCCCGGGGGCTGCTTCTGAGAGCAGCGCCGGGCCCGCAGCACCACCAGGGGTAATCCCGCGGGCCGGATCCAAAGCCCCGAAGGGCCGGATCCGGCCCGCGGGCCATAGTTTGCCCATCCCTGCACTAGTATATGTATTTGTTTAAAAATGCCATGTTTTATACCATAAATATTTAATATAATACAAATACTGCTTTATAATACACACTGTCTGACATTCTGTATAATTTCATTTCATACTCAAAAGCATTTCAAGATACAGTTTGTAGGGAAGATAGTATTTGTGATGGGGCAAGGCCAGATGGCGACAGTAAAGTAGTGAGGAACAGGTATGTTAGCCCCAGGCTAAACAAATCCCTGGTACCATGGTAGCCAAATGGCAGTTGCTCCAGGTTAATCAAGACACCTGGGGCCAATTAAGATCCTTCTAGAAGGCAATGGAGATAGCGACATTGATTGGGACACCTGAAGCCAATCAAGGGCTGGCTGGAACTAGTTAAAAGCCTCTCAGTTAGTCAGTGAGGTGTGTGTGTGTGTGTGTGTGTAGCTGGGAGGAAGAGGTGCAAGGAGCGGGAGTGCTGCTCGAGGATTGAGTACTACAAGCATTATCAGATACCAGGAGGAAGGTCCTTGGTGAGGATAAAGAAGGTGTTTGGAGGAGGCCATGGGGAAGTAGCCCAGGGAGTTGTAGCTGACATACAACTGTTGCAGGAGGCACTATAGACAGCTGCAATTCACAGGGCCCTGGGCTGGAACACGGAGTAGAGGGTGGGCCCGGGTTCCCCCCAAACCTCCCAACTCCTGATCAGACACAGGAGGAGTTGACCCAGACTGTGGGTTCCACCAGAGAGGAAGATCACTGAGGTGAGCAAATCTGCCAATAAGCGCAGGACCCACCAAGGTAGAGGAAGAACTTTGTCACATATTCTAAATGATACATGAAGTTGTGTTTTATTTTAATAATAAATTTTGTTATTGCACAGCCTATTTCTTAATAAGCTTCTCGCACCCTATAACACTGACTCCCCTCTCCTCCTATTAGTTCCTTTCCTCTCCTGCCCTCCTTCATAAGACCTGCAGATGCACAATGTCCTGCTAAAAAAGAAGAGACCTGGACATTCTAATCACACTTTCCACTTGCAGATTCAAATATACCTACTAATGCATTTACGTATTGTGTGCTTGTATTTTGTTGGGATTATTTTTCAACTGGACCATATACATTGGTCAGTGGGATTGACGCTCATACTCTCCATTCACTGGGGAAGCAGCTGATGTTGTGGTTAAAGCACAGGATGGGGAGCCTGGATACCACCATTCTATTTCCAGTTTTGACACATCTTTCCCTTATGACTTTGTACAAATCACTTGTTCTGTGTGCATCCGTTCCCCCATGTGTAGAAAGGGGATATTAACCCTTCACCTCAATTGTGCAGCTGAACTCGTTAACTTATCTGTATAGTGTATTGGGATTCTCAGATGGAAGGTGCTATGGAAGTACACTGTAGAACTGTACAGTAATTGTAGAACTGTAAAGTTCAGTGTAAGCTGAACAATTATGTAGCCTGCTTGTATACACATTTCTTTTGTAGAAAGGGGTTTTTAGGATTGAACATAGCAAGAAATCAGTTGATATGCTAGCCTCTCGTAGCTTCTTATCAGAAACACGTTTAGGGCCCACAATTGCATCTTTTAGCTCTATTAAAGTCTAAGGCCAGCACATCAAAGTGGTTGTGGCAGCTGTGTAGAAGATGCCTGGCTAGTTTCACTGGAAGAGATTGTAACAGGGAAAACAAAAGGGATTTCTGACTTCACATTTGTGTTTCCAGGGGTACCGAATGAAAACATCACTTTGTATTCCTAGAGGGCTACCCTCAGCAATGTATTATTGTTGGACTATTCTAGCCTTTCAGTATTTAGATCACAGTTGAAATGAAGGGAATCTCAATCTGTTTCCCAGTGACTATCCATGTAGACACTATTTATAGCTTTTGCTCAAGTGGCCTCAGGACTACAGCTGGGCAGAAAACTTTTTTTTTTCTCCAGTCCCACAATAACATCCAAAATATATTCTAAAAAATTCCCATCCTAAATTGGGATGAAATGTCAAAATCTCAAATATTTTTGTGAACTGAGAATCTGAAGGAAAAAAAATTCAATTGAGGTCAATTGAAGGATTCTATTTTAATTTCAACAGGGTTTTTTTTAGTTTTTTTTAACTTTTTTGTACTTCAGTAGTTCAAACTTTGGAAAAAATTCTTTTGAACCAGAAAAACAGAATTTTTCATTGTGAAAATATCCGAGAGAGAGGCAGAACTGACCCTTTCCTGTGCCCAGTTTTGGTTTAGATAAATTGCCTCTTTCCTATAGAAAAAAAAAACATTTTGTCAGAAAATTCTCGATCAGTTCTACTCAGGATGGCACTTGTATGTAAGTTGCTGGTTAGGACTGAGGTGGATTTGCAGAGATGTGGGGGGGAAGTGCAGCACCTGTTTACCTTATTGTCTGTCTTTAATAGTATTGTGCTATCAGTTTGCCATTTTTATTTACCCACACAATTCCTCCCCTTTAACAATGAAAAGAGCTGCACCCAGGCCTCATACAAGCTAATGCACCTTGAAATAATAGATGATTTCCAAGGGACCTTTATCTACCTCAAGAAGCTGTCCCTTTGCCTGAGTCAAAGGCCGTTGCAGTCAATGTCTCCCAATGCCAGCAGTGGGATGTAGATCAGAACCTCAAAGCGCATGTTGGAATTCCCTCCAAGACCTTTACCAATAAGTTTCAGAGAGTTTCATCCGGCTCAATGCTGGCAATGGATAAAACACCTCAGGCTCTGGTACTGGAAGGGTAGAGACCCCAACAGTCACTTCAAGACTGCATCATATGCCTTATTCAAACAGCGGGACCCAGTGCTTGCCCAGGCTCCAGTACCAGGCCTGAGGTAGCTCTTGACCCCCTCCTGAATCCCGCTGGTCTCATCATCCAACAGGGTGCCGATGAGGGCCAGTGGAAAGAGGGCATGAGGAGACAGGACCATGGTGGAGGAAGCCCCAGAAGACCTGAAGGAAGAGGACCAAGTTATTCTGCACCTCTTCCCAGAGGAGTTGGCTCTGCAAGCCCCTCCTGATGAGCCAGAGGAGGACCCCGAGACACAGCTGGAAATGGAGCCTGAGTTGGATAAATTAACCCCCCACCTTTCTTGCAAACATCCCCTCCTTCTTTCTCTGGGGCTGCATTCAGGCCTGGAAGCTTCCCTCCCCCAAAAAATGTTCTCTGACCAAGACACAACTGTACATGCAATTACCTCAGACCACTGTAAAGCTTTTGGCAGAGGCCATAGAACAGATTATCAGTGAACTATCATACTGCCTCTGGGTCTGTGAGTTTGTTGCCCAACCGACTGACAGCGAGGTCGGGGCGGGTGGGGGGGGGAGGTCTAGCTGGGGGACAGGACATTTGTAGAAGATTAATGGTTCTGAACAGTTGTTTTCTGTTCCTTTCAAGATCACAAGCTTTCATTGCAGTAAGTTCTCTTGCCCCACTGACAAACAGGAGATACACAGATGGGGTGGGTGGGTTTAGGGCCAGTTAGTACAGGAAGGAGAAGGGAAACCTGTGCTGCTCCAAGGAATGTGGCAGCAGTCTTCTGTCACAGTATAAAGAATGAGGAGTACATGTGGAACCTTAGAGACTAACAAATTTATTTGAGCATAAGCTTTCGTGGGCTCCTCATTCTTTTTGCTGATACAGACTAACACGGCTACCACTCTGAAACCTGTCACAGTATAAAGATTTTCAAACATTTCCTGTCACTGGTGTCCAGGATTTCCCCTCTCAGAGCCATGCCGCACAAGTCAGGAAAAAGGGGGTGGGTGGGTGAGATATCTAATCCAGCAGCTGCAAAAAACACAGTGTGGCATCCCTTTGTGGGGGGGCGGGGGAGGGAGGGGAATGCGAGTGGCTTGTGGTCTTGATCAGAAAGTTCATGGAAGAAAGCACAGTTGCTGTTTGACTCTTTCTTTCCTCATTCCTTTTTCTGCTCTTTGATGGATGAAGGGGCTGGATTTCCTGATGCTGGTGGTGTGGGCTTGGGGGACAGCTGGTCATTTGCAGTGGTTCACTTTTCCCCTCCATGCAGGCACCATTTGCTATTTCAGAATATGGTCTATTGCCTTTCGACCTGCCTTCTAGTCTCATAAATGCATGTCCACAAGTTTCTGGCCCAGCAGAAAATTCAGCTGGTTCTTTAGGTCCCACAGGCACTTCAGAAACCCTATGCTCTGAAACCCCGCTATCATTTCCAGAACTTTGGTGAGGGCAAACACCCATGGGTAGATGAAAGTATTGATAGCTTCGCAAACTTGCACCACGACAAACCCAACAATAGACTTCTCCACCCCAAAGTAGTTTGCAATTGATTGATGATAGCTATCCGGCATTGCCAACTTCCAGAGGACAATAGCCATCCACTTCTGCACTGGTATGGGTCTATGGAATGAAGTGTTCTATCTTGTAGGGTTGAGGTCAACTCTTCACAGAGTTCCAGGAATATCTACTTCCTCATTCTGAACTTCTGCAGCCACTAGTCATCATCTCAGGATGATCTGATCACCCCACACCATGCTGGTTCTCCTGGTCCAGAAGCAGCAGTACACTCATGGACATTTAGTCAGAACTCTGGCAGTCTCCTGCATCTCTGTGTTATGGAGTGACAGTGCATCAGTCACCACCCTAGACATCTGTTTCTCACTTATGAGAAAGGTGTGAGTCCATTCACCCAATATTCTCACCAGTCACATACAGTAACACACACACACACACACACTAGTCTTGCAAGTAGGAGCAGGAGCAGAAGCATATCATTGGTCATTTGCTCCATGTCTTTCACCACATTGAGCAGGAAAAGGGGGTAACCAGGAGCTGCCATCAACAAATGTGCAAAGGCAGCAGACAGTACCAACAAACACTGCAAGGCGGTTCCTGGAGTGTCTGCTGTGACACACAGAATCCTGGGATACTACCCCTGAAATCCTATTGCCAAAAGTGCATACCAAAAAGCAGCAGAATGGACATGTGTATACAGCTTGAACCCAGGTCCAGCACAGCATATATGGGCACTCAGTGCAGGCCTGGGATACCCATGTTTATGTCCACATATGTAAGTATTGAGTGTGGATGCCAGTGTAGATGTAGCCTAGGAAATGACTTCAAACACCCTGGACCCTGAGGTTGAATTGCAGTGGTTTGGATCCAGAGCCAAACTCCGATTTCAGAGCCAGACTGTCAGTGAATGTAAATCAGCATCATTGACTGTCTCTCTAGCTTAAAGGATTGATCAAGAACATTTTGTTTTAGAAAAATTGTTACTCAGATGATGTTATGGAATATCATTCATATACAGCACCCCCAGGGCTATTTTGTCATTTCATAGACCCTATCAATTTTACTTGCCTTCAAATTCTGCTTAAAGATATAGGGCCGATCCTGCCAGATGCTGAATGCCCTCAGCCACCAATGAAGACAATGTTTGTCTGGGGGAAGATGGGGGAGATTGAGGGTACTCAGCCCTTCATAGAATCAGGTCTATAGGTAATAAATAGAACAGTGGTGTACAGACTGTAAGTATTGAATGTGGATGATCAAACCCCAAAGAAATCTGAAGATGATCTGTGCAGGTTGTAGGAAGTGTTTCCAGAAACCTGGTTGGAAGGTGTTATGGAAACGGCTTTTTTACACTAGGGTTTTTAGCCACTGCTGTAACTATACTGATGTAGATGCATCAGTGCAAACCCCCTAGTATAGACACTGTGTATGGGAGGAAAACCCTGACTTGTACAGGTGAAGATTACCACAGTGTAAAGCAGGGGTAGGCAACCTATGGCACATGTGCCGAAGGCAGCATGCGAGCTGATTTTCAGTGGCACTCACACTGCCTACTGGTCCGGGGGGCTCTGCATTTTAATTTAGTTTTAAATTAAGCTTCTTAAACATTTTAAAACCCTTATTTACTTTACATACAACAATAGTTTAGTTATATATTATAGACTTATAGAAAGAGACCTTCTAAAAACATTAAAATGTATTACTGGCATGCGAAACCTTAAATTAGAATGAATAAATGAAGACTCGGCACAGCACTGCTGAAAGGTTGCCAACCCCTGGTGTAAAGCAACAATTTTCTATGACGACAATGGGACAGCTGACATGCTTAATGTTTAGCATGAGCTTAAGGGTTTGCAGGACCAGGGCCACAGTAAATTATTTTCTAAAGACTGTTTCTGTTTCTTTACACAAGAAATAAATATGTAGGAACACTGTTACTTGCCTCTTTATATTTTTTATTAAGAATAAAGTTATTACAACTAGTTTTAGAAACAAAGATCATGACATGAATAAATTAAGTAGTAAAAACATTTTAAAAAATCTATTCAAAGGCTATGCTATTAATTTATGTACAAATAAAATTCTTTACTTTAGCTCAATATGGCACTAATTATTTAAAGTAGTTAAGGTAAAATGTGAGTTCTCTAATGTGCTCCTTTTCTCCTGAATGTGTAATTTTCAATTCGTTGAAGAATCTCTCTTGATTGTGCGTGGACGTCTTGCCAAGCGCAGTGACTGTTTGACTGTTTAAGAAAGCAATACCGAAGAAATGTTTATTAGATATTGTACTTGGCACTGAAAGAACGAGATTCAAGATTATGACAAGTCAGGACTGAAGGTAGTACAGACCATATCATCAGCTGCTGTAAATTACCAGACCTCCATTTCAATAAATTAAATCAGCTACTTCGGTTTACATCAGCTGAGGACCTGGGCTTGTATGTTTTTCATTTAATTTTTAGGCATGTGAAATTCAAAAATAGCTGAAGAGATTTTGCTGAAACTGTCCTCAAACTGACAGCAAGCTTGGAAAATTTCCATCAAAATGGAATTTGTTTAAGAAAGGTATGAGACGTGGTCTACACTGGAAAATCAGGTCAGTTTAACTACATCAGCCAGGAGGGTCAAAAATCCATGCCCCTGAGTGGCCTTGTTAAACTGACCTAAATCCCAGGGTAGACGGTGCTAGGTCAATGGAAGAATTCTTCTGTCAACCGAGCTACAGGCTCTTGGGGGGGAGGCAGATTACCCACACCGATGGGAGAACCCCTCCAGTCAGCGTAGGTAGTTGTACACTGAAGCACTACAGTGGTGCAGATGCAGCTGTGCTGCTGTAGTATTTTAAGTGTAGACAAGCCCTGAGTAACTGCAGTAGCTGCATTTCAACCTTAACTATAGTGGTAATTAGTGCTCTCACTAAAACATAGGTATTGGCAGATTCCTGTTGAGTGCTCCTGAGCAGAGAGTGACTAATCCCATAAACAACTGTCAACTCTAAAGCAAAAAAGTTATACCATTTCCAGAAGTTGGAATAAAATGGTGCATTGTGCTTAAAATGCCCTTGGACACAAACATGCTTTTTGGGGGCTTTTACATAGGATTTGGTAATATAGCACAATCCACAGATTCTTAAAGATAATTTAATTTTTTTTTATTACAGCCGGGACTACTTGAGTAAGAAAGAAGCACTCCCTTGACTTAAATATTTGCTAACATGAGCATGAAGAAAAGACAGT
The DNA here is from genome assembly GCF_020497125.1 of Mauremys mutica. Lineage (NCBI taxonomy): Eukaryota > Metazoa > Chordata > Testudines > Geoemydidae > Mauremys > Mauremys mutica. The sequence goes on from NC_059073.1 coordinate 271,256,894, forward strand.
ACTTACGTTGATCAAATAATCACTCATCTTTTTGAAGCAGTCTTTTACTATGGATTCATGGATAACATTAGAAAGACTGGACTGTAGCTGTTGAATTAAAAATAAAAGGAAAAGCAAATGATCATTATGAGCTTGAGCACCTGGAAATAAAAATACATTTGGCTTGGAATATATGCTACGAAAATGATACCCTCCTCTAGCTCTATGATAGTCTACTATAGAGCATAACTGGCTACTAATAGCAACATCTTTCTCATATGCAGGTCTGGACATTGCAGTACTGCACTGAGGGAGTTAGTTTTGGAAAATGTGTTCACTATGAAATCACAATTTCTATATTAAATAATCAAAACTATACTGATAGCTTTTATAAGACATACAAAGAGTCTCTAGTTAACTATGGAGATTTGGAAATTAAGTGCACTAGAATTTGAATCCAAGCAAGGTGACATGGTTTTACAATGCTTGGTTTTTTATTTCATTTTTAGACCATTTGGTTCAGTAGGTATATTATTCTACCTATCATGGCGGTACATTGTTACCGTAGTAAAACCATGGAAATACTTAGTATGCTTGGATGAGCACTGGATATTATTGTTCACTTAGAGGTAAATCTTGTCCCGGCCTTTGCCGGTACAGAAAACCTGATAACCATCAGATGCCCCGCGTTTCTGCTGCATAGGGCTGGAACAGGGTATGAGGGTCCATTGAATTCCCAATCTCTTGACGGTAAAGAGCTGTGCTCTGTGGTTTCCCTCTACCGCAGCATGAAGAGGGAATTGCTGGGACAGATGTGTGCATTGGGCTGCCTGCAATTTCAAAGGTACTTCAGCCCACCCCACCTATGGGGTGGAGGGTGCAGTTGCCAGAGAGGCTACTGATGACCTGAGCTTTCAATCCCATTTAAACAAAACAATTAAGCATGTGTTTAAGCGCTTTGCTGATTAGGGATGGATTTAATCACTTGCTTAAATTCTATATTGCTTAGTGCAGGGTTTGGGATTTGGCAGTTACTGTGGTTAGTAATTTTTAGGCTTAAGAAGAATGTGTAATGAATCAAAATAAAAAGAAAGACTTCACTGTTCAGAGAGCGAGACAGAGCAGTAAAGAATTGATTGTGTACTCAGTAGTATCTTAGTAAACAAACAAAAATTAAAAACTGTTTGGGCTGAATTTTAAGGCATTGCATCTGAATCAAGCCTTAAAAATGTATGTTTAAAACTTGGAAATACATGTGCAAAAATGGGTATTTTAATGTTAATATGTTTGTACCATTACCCATTCTACATATTCACATGTTATGGATGCATCATATGTGCCATTGTTTAAAATTTTAGTTCTATATCTTTAAAGCTTTCTAGTGTATTTTCATTATTATACATTATGAGTTTCATTTTCCTCTAATGTCCATGCCTTTAGCTTGAAGAACACCTTGGCGCATGAATTTCCATACTTACACAAGTCTTGAGCTGCTCCTGAGTTGCATACATTTCCTTTAGAAAAATGTTTGTACGGGGAACAGGAACTTTGGCTGTTTTAAAAAGCTCAATAATTTCACGGACTATTTGGACAATGGCTGCTTTATCATGCTTAACCTATAAGGAGCAGAAAAAAAGAAATCGTAGGTATTTTTTTCAAATGTTGGATTTTAGATTTCTGAATTAGCGGGGCACTTTGAAGCTGCCAGATTCAACATAAAAGTTTTGTCTCATCTTCATGATTGCCCTCTGTTTTTCTAACCACTAAAATTAAATACAGAAGTTATGCACCAGGATGTGCATTTGTGTGCACACCTCAGGAATTACATGCACAATTTGCCATTACACGTTTTTACTTGCATAATCTAGACCCCTATTTTTTAAAAAAAATTAACCCAAAATGTCACAAAAACTCTTAAAAAATAGCCTCCCAACATCAGGAAAAAAAAGACAGTCACAGCTGTGAGAAAACATAGCCTTTGTTGTGATTTTTATTATTTTTTTTATTTTTTTTGAGGCAGGGAGGCTCTTTCCAAAGTCATTGCCTAATTCACCAACTTTTAAGAAATTTTAAACTTCCATTTTAAAAAAGAAGCACTTAAATTTTCGATTCTGAAAGTGCAGGCATAACACCTTACTTAAACTGATAAGGGTCTCCAGTCAAACTATCTCCCATCAAACAATGGCAGAAGCAAAATTATTTGTAGTCAAACAATGACAAAAGCAAAGGCCAGATGTCAACTCTTTCCTTTCTCTCCACCTTTCTACCTCCACAGCCCCTCTTGCCTTGCGAGGTAGGAATTGCACAGACCAGTTGGAGTCTAATATTAAGGACTAGCAACTTCATTCTCTTTCTCTCTCTCTCTCTCTCTCTTTTTTTTTTTAAAGAAGCATATTACATGCAAAAAATTATCCTAAGGCAATTTTAGGGCTACACAGTCAGATCACACTGAATGTGATGTAAAGCAGGAGTAAAATTTTTAGGCCTTGTGCAGCTCCTATGCACAGGGGTGAATTTTGCCCCAAATCCTACTCCCTTTGAAATCAATTGAACTTTTGCCATTGACTTCAGTGGAAGCAGGCCCAAAATTTTAAAGGTTCCAGTAACAAGGTTAATTATTCAATATTTAATTGATTTTTCTGATTAAATATGTAGCTTAGTATATTATCGCTTATGATATAAAATGCTTATTGCAAAATGTACAGAATATGCAAAGCAGCTGAGTTACAATGCAACAATGATAACAACTTAGCAAATATTTTTTCAACTTACTGCTTTTAACATCTTTTCTGGGTCACACAAATCGTTGTTATCCATATCCTTGCAGTCCAGAGGAAAGCTTCTCATGTTCTTTAATGAAAATGAAGTGTAAATACATTATGCACATTTTAAAAAAGGTTTATCACAAAAACAATCCATTAGAAAATCAGTTATTAGTGCTGCCATTGACCATGTGAGTGCATTGGAGCATACTAACAACTGTGTTAATGTAGAGCTTGAACATGTCCCCTGATTGCATGTGTACAGGACCCATTCTGCACAAACTTCCCCATGCCTACACAGAATTGGGGAGAGAACTGCTTCTACAGCAACATTTTCCCAGCCTCCTCTGCTTGTCTCCCTGAATGCTCCATCAGGCTTGTAAATCCCTGTGGGTGTGAGGATGGGCAGTGGGCAGGCTATAATGGGTCAGACTAATCGCCCATCTAGTCCAGTATCCTGTCTTCTCACAGTGTCCCTAGTCTCTGACTGCTTGAACCTGGGACTGAACAACAGGGGATGGACCACTCGATAATTGCCCTGTTCTGTTCATTCCTTCTGAAGCACCTGGCATTGGCCACTGAGCACCATGGTTGGTCCCCAAGGCATAGAATCATAGAAGATTAGGGTTGAAAGAGACCTCAGAAGGTCATCTTGTCCAATCCCCATGCAATCGCTATGAGGAGAGCTTGAAGCTGGACTACTGCTCATATGGGTTGTGGGGTGGGGGAGACACACAAACTCCAGCTGTCCAGCAGAAGGATTCTGGAAGTGAACCTTCTGCTGTTTCCCCACTTTTTAGCCCCTCCTCCCAAGGCATTTTCTTGTGAGAAGGGCAATATGATCCATTTTTTTTTGGGTGTCACTAAAACTACTGACTACCCAACCATGACACACTTTTGAGAGGTTCTTTATTCCATAAACTCGTGAAACAAAATATAAAGACACATCTGAATGGTAAAATTGAAGCCACATACCAGTTTCTCAATCTCCTTCAAAATCTCATTCCATCGGATGCTTTCCATGCAGCGTTGACTGCTACTTCTATGAACACCAAGGGACTTGGCAATCAGGCAGCCAGTTATCAGGAATAGGAGGCTCCTGAAGTAGTACATGTTCTGAGGGGGTGGGGGAAAGCAAAAATTCAATCCTCAGACTCGGCGCAACTTTTATGGGATGTTCCTGAGCAAAACTAATTCAGATGGTTTTAAAATTCTGTAAAATGTGTACAGTTATTGTTCAACTCACCTGCTCTTACATACTCTGTATTACTCTCTGTAAAGACAGTGGGCCATGTCCTCGGGTATAAATAAGCACAGCTTCAATGAAGCCAGTGTGTCTGCACTCACTTAAACAAGCTAAAGATCTGGCCTAGTATATTATACCAGATATAATCTGTGCTACCCGAGGTAAAATGAAAACAGGATGGTGAGGTGTTGATTGTTGATGTTATATTGGTGTATGTTTTTATGTTATGCGGCTATAATATGTTCATAGTCATTCTGGTGCATTTGCAAGGTTTCATTACAAACATTTACAGCAATGAACAAGTGAAAACTTGTAATAAGAGCCAATGTTATATTGAATTACATTACCCTAAATATAAACTGGAAAAAATATGTATAAAGACACACTATCAGTTAAAAAAAAGTTAAAAGTAATGTTCATACCTCTCTCCCTGCCCTTCTGTGTAAGACCCATACAAATAATACAGGAAACTGATTAGACAGAGAAAACAGTGAAACAACAGTTGAACAAAGTAAACAAACTGAAAATGGAGAATATTATTCCCTAATCCGTTTTATAGTAATCCTAGTTGCTACTTGTAACATCAGTATGTTTAAAAAAGTCAGAAAATATTGAATTTTAAGTTGATGGTGACCCTTTCAGTGTAAGAATATATTGTATATGAATTATTTTCCATAGTAATCAATAGACATCACTATAGTAAAGGAAAAACTATACATAAATTCTTCTCCTTAAAAAATCCTCCAGTGTTATAATCAAAGTTTCCTACCTTGGGGATAAGATTCAGCTCCTGATAGGACACTTCTGGACAGCTCCTGCAGTACCATTCTGCTAGCTATCCCGAGTCCCTTTTAACTGTTCTTTGCTCACCTTAGGAAACCTCTGACATGCCCTCTTTCATCTGCTGATGCAAAGTGAAACAGTTCCTTCTTTCAATATCCCATCCTTTCAGGTACACTTATTTCCAGGTACTAGAAAAATTTTATATGTGGGTGGTATAGAGGCTAGAGTTGTAAGTTTTAATTTAAATACAGATATAAAGAAGTATACTACTAAAGTCAATAGGACTGAAATATATTAGTGTGCATTTCTACTGGGTTTTACATCAGGAATTGAATAAGAAAACTATTAATGATTTTTAAATATCCATATACAAAGGACATAGCTTAAAACATATGTTTTTTACCAGTTTGAACAGACACAGTATTCTCTATATTTGTAATGGGGAACACTATTTGCTCTGGTAATAGCGTCCCTACCAATAAAAAGGGAATTTTTTTTATATATGGCCATTGCGTACACACACACACACACACACATATCTATATAATTATCAGTTAGATGAATACACATAGACACATATAATGTACAATATACACACACATGCATATAGATAGATATATATACACACACACCCTCTCATAGGTACCGGTATATATGTATGTGTTTTATATACAACCACAAACATATATAAATATCCACATGTGGATATATACAGAGAGAGATTTACAAAAAAATATTACTTCAGGTTTTTGGTTGTCTTTTGGGATTTTCAAAGGAGTTTAAAGGAGTTATATGTCCAACTCCCAACAAATCTGAAAGAAATCACAGCCTTATTGAATAATAACTACAGTTCCACAACACTTCACGCAGCGCACAGTCAACTTGTGGAACTCCTTATCTGAGGAGGTTGTGAAGGTTAGGACTATAACAATGTTTAAAAGGGAACTGGATAAATTCATGGTGGCTAAGTCCATAAATGGCTATTAGCCAGGCAGGGGCGGCTCTAAGAATTTGGCCGCCCCAAGCAGGGCGGCATGCAGCAGGGGGCGCGCTGCCAGGCGCCGGTCCCACGGCTCCTGGTGTTCTCTTGCAGACGTGCCTGCGGAGGAACCGCTAGTCCCGCGGCTCCAGTGGAGCATCCGCAGGCATGCCTGTGGGAGGTCCACCGGAGCCGTGGGACCAACGGACACCCCGCAGTCATGCCTGCGGGAGGTCCACCGGAGCTGCGGGACCACCAGACCCTCCGCAGTCATGCCTGCGGGAGGTCCGCTGTCCCGCGGCTCCAGTGGAGCATCCGCAGGCATGACTGCGGAGGGTCCGCCAGAGCTGCCTGCCGCCCTTCCGGCAAAATGCCGCCCCACGCGCACGCTTGGCATGCTGGGGTCTAGAGCCGGCCCTGTAGCCAGGATGGGTAAGAATGGTGTCCCTAGCCTCTGTTCGTCAGAGGGTGGAGATGGATGGCAGGAGAGAGATCACTTGATCATTGCCTGTTAGGTTCACTCCCTCTGGGGCACCTGGCATTGGCCACTGTCGGTAGACAGATACTGGGCTAGATGGACCTTTGGTCTGACCCGGTACGGCTGTTCTTATGTTCTTATGTAACACTGAGGCTTTCAAATTCTATGTGAATATTAATGACTTATGCCTCAAAACAACCCCACAAGGTAGCTATGTTTCTCTTGCTTATTACTTCATACTTCTTCAAGTCATTTTTATTCTCATTCTAGAATGTTTCCCTTTCTCTTTTTGTAATATACCTCCCCAAAATACTAAGCATTATATTATTACCAGGAGCATTTCCAAAAGGTGGCAGTAGTACTTGACTCACCCAACCCAAACCACACCTGAAACTAATCTCCTTGCTACCCAATATATAGCATCATACAGGTGATTTTGGAATTCATAGGTGTAAACCCCACTGCTGAGAACAGCTCATGGGTGATGGGTGGAGTCCTGTTCACGTAAATGACTTAGCCATTGCAGCTGCCAAAAAGTACTTTCACTTCTCCAAAAAAGATTTATTGTCACAAAACTATTACCTGCCCCTATTGCTATAAATCCTAAATATTTATGTGATACTCCTACTTTAGATGTACCAAGGATTCTCACAAGATCATATATTAGGTCCTAGAAATATTTAAGGGAATCTTGGAAAAAATAGTATCAACAAACACAAATCTTTTTGTGTGGTCTTGGATAGATCACTTAATATCTCTGTGCCTCAGTTCCCCATCTGTAAAAGGGGAATTAATAATGTTTCCTTTCTCCTCTCTTTGTCTGACTTGTCTGTTTAGATAGGAATATCTAAATATCTTTGGGGGAAAGGACTATCTATTCTGTGTGTCTGTACAGTGCTTAACACAGTGGGGTTCTGATCTCCTTTTGGGCCTCTAGGCACTACAATATTGCAAATAAAGAATAATAATATTAGAGATGTCCTGGGACTGGTTGGGTTTATATTAGTAGTATTCTCCCATGAGGCTCAGCAGTAAAACTTCAGGGCTGGACTGGAGAGTGTGTGTTTCCCATAACTGTACACCCATTTAAAGTCCTCAGAGCAGCAGTGTACCCAATGACACTTTAAGAAAGAATTACCCGCCGCTGCCAAATTTTGTGCAGCAGTATGTGTGATATTTCTTCATGTGAAACAAGCTGCCCCTTTGCAATGTGTGTGGGGAAGGTTTCTACCCTTCTTCTGCCCCTCAGAACAAGGGGGAGTCAAGAAAAGCTATAATAGGGCTGTGGGCTGGGTGAGCCAGTGGTGACTGAAGGGGAAGCCAGTGGGATCCAGAGCATTGGAAAGAGTTGGGGCAGCCTGAAGGAGCTTGACAGAGGTTTTTTTTATGGAAAGAAGGAGTGTGAGGCCTAAGGGTATGTTATAGAGAGAGGCAGGAGAACCTGGGGGAAGATCTTTGGGCACTCTGAGAGGTTACTGGGGGCCTAAAGACTTGGAAAGTTATTGAGGTATAACTATGGAGTGAGGGAACATGGGGTGGCCTGCACTTATCTGCCCCATCCCTCTCTCTCCCTTAGAGTCCGAGTCCCTGAGATCTCCCACCAGTGACTTACTGCTGCTGCTTTCTCCTCCTTACTGCCAACAGCGCCACCTGACTCCGAACCAGCAGGGGGCATGAGACCTGGGGGAAAAAGACAGTTTCCCTGGCTCCATTCCTTCAGGGCTGTGAAATGCATGACAGAGCTGCTGAATGTGTGAATAGTGCAGCCAATACGAATACCAGGCATAAAGGGCTACAGCAGAGGGGTATTCTTCTTCTGTAATCTTCTGACGACTGCTTCCCCCGCTTGTCCTGCAATAAAACCTGCCACAAAGAAAGGTGGCAAGGGAAATGGTGGGAAATCACAGGCAGCTTGTTGTAACATCCCTCATGTATGGCAAGTGGTTTCTTCACCAAATGATTTAGAAACTCCAAGATAGTTTGAGTCAAGAGCTTGGAGATGGTTCAGAATGGAGCAATTCCTATCCTAGCTGGGCCAATTGAATCATCCCTAGAGAGACAGTCTCAGCATGATAAAAAAAATTGCTGTCTTGATACCTGCTGTCTCCACTGGTTAGCTTGGCCTGTCAATAAGTCATAGCTCCTGGTGACATTTATTAGGGAATGAGAAGAATATTTCTGTTTTAGTCTGGAACAGCTGTAAGCAACTGATGCTGCTAGGGAGAGAAATTCAGATAGTTTGTTTAGACATATCTATTAAATTGGCAAAATTTGATTCAAAACTGTGTTATAATCCTTCGTTTAACATTTTTACTTCAGTCAGGAAGTTAAGCATATAAGGAGACAGTAGGTGAATGGAAAAGATGCTAATGATGAATAATGATCTGTCATTAAGATGAATTTTTAGCTCCATATGTCTTATTTTGCCTGCAGACACAGTTGTAAGTGAGGTTATCTTGATCAAATATGGTACATTTCACTGTAGATGAACAAGCAGACTCAATTAATTTTGGGTTGTGTTTCAAGGAATAGAGAGAGCATTAGGGAATGCATCAAAGTCTTGAATATGGTGCCTCATCAATTGGCAGCATCAGCATAACTAGTTCCTTGCCAATGACTCATGCAGTGGTAATATAGTCTGCAGCCTTACCTCATCAGATCTCATCGCTAAGGCTAAGATTTTGTCACGGCCATTTTTAATAAAAGTCACAGACAGGTTGTGGCAATAAACAATAAATCAGGGAAGCCCAAACCCTGCAGTGTGGGGCTGGAGCCGACAGTCCGAACCTGGCTGACAGCTTGAGGCCTGCCTTCTGGAGCTGAAGTCACGGGGGTCATGTAAAATCACAGAATCCGTGACCTCTGTGACCAACTCATAGGCTTACTCATAAGGTATTCAGGGTCATGGCAGGATGGTCGAATACTTGGATGGAAGATTTTCAAGGACCATTTAGATGATCCAGGAAGTGATACTGGTGATTCATTAGGAGAATGTCGTTAGTAGTTCATCACAATTTGAGTGAATAAAAAATAGGGCTGATATTTACAAGTGTTATACTGTAGCTATTACTGTTGCAAATGATTTCCCATTGCATACAACTGGGCTTTAGTTCTCCTATCTTCCTTCAGGAACACTGGAGATAGGTAGAAAGTTAGTAGAAGATTCAGTCTTATGTATAGTGAACAGATTTTTAATTTTTAAGGAATAGATAGGATACCAAATTACATGAATTGGCAGAAAATAGCACTGTGTATTTTTACATAGACCAAGATCAGATTTCATGTGACCATTCACTGTATAAAGTGTAGGTGCTTTTCTTTGCATTAAATATTTGATTAATAATATTTGTGAGTAATCGTTTAAAAAAAAAACAGACTAGAAGTTGATTAAAATGCTCAAAGGGCTGTCTGGCATTTTCAGAAGAGGTTGTAACCAGTCATCTACAAAATCCACATTTGCATGTGCAATCGAGCATTTGTACATGGAAATGGGCATTTAAGTACAAAGGGCCTATTCCTAGTCCACCAGGGGTCAGTGAGAGTTTTGCCATTGATTTCAACAGGAGCCTTGTCATAATTCCATTTGCATGCACAAATTTAAGCTGTTGTGGGCACAACTAATTTGAAAATTAGGCCTAAAATTCCATTTTAGGGTCTAATCCACTCAGATTCCAAGGCCTAAAGGGAATCATCTAGTCCAGGGGTCTCAAACATGCGGCCCGCGGGCCGCATGCGGCCCTCGGAGCTCTTCCCTGCGGCCCGCGGAGCTCCCCCAGTTACTTCCTGTCGCCGCCAAACTCCCCTCACCCCCGTCCCCCTCCCCGAGTTATTTTCTGTGCCTAAGCTCCCCGCGCGCTGCTCCCCAATGTTGGGGCCGGGTCTCTCCCCTGGCCCCACCTGCTGCCCCCACGCGCCTCCCCCCAGTGTCTCCCGGCCCCCACTTGCTGCCCCCTCACCGCCGGGGAGCCTGCCCGGGAGCTCAGGCTGACTCCACTCCTCCGCTATGCCGGCTTCCGGCATCACCTGCTGCCGCAGGGTCCTAGCGCCCCCCTGCACTAGGGCCAGGGCACGCTGCCCTTCCCCTGCCCTAGTCCTGAGACTCTCCAATGCCCCGAGCCTCTCCAATGCCTCAAACCCCTCACCCTCAGCCCCACAGCCCTCACCCCTGCACCCCCTCCTATTCCCAAACTCCGTCCCAAAGCCTGCACCCCCACCCCCTGCCGCAGCCTGGAGCCTGCACCGAGCACAGAGCCTGCACTCCAGACCCCCTCCCCCACCCAAACTCCCTCCCAGAGCCTTAGGCAGTAAATCTAAGTGCGTGTTGTCCTTTGAGTGAGGTGCATTACTGAGTGTATATATTTATTAAAACTGCGCGCGCTTAGGGGAGGAGGTGGAGAAGAGACAGGGCAGGGGCGGGGCCAGGGGCAGCAAGGGGGTGTGTCAATGATGCGGCCCTCGGGCCAATGCACTAGTCCTCATGCGGCCCTCGGGGTCATTTGAGTTTGAGACCCCTGATCTAGTCTGACCTTCTGTACAACACAGACAGAACTTCCCCAAAATAATTCCTACAGCATAAATTTTCACCAACTCTTGGTGAAATCAATGGAAATCTCTCTCTTGACTTAAGTGAAAATGAGACTGGGCCAGGCCAAAATATTTAAACCTGGTAACCTAAAGTTAGGCTCATAAATACACTTGAATAAAGTGCTCATGTAGGCACTTGAATAAAAGTTGTCTGTTTTTCAAAGGTGTTGAGCACATGTAGCTCCCATTGACTGAAATAAGATTTGTGAGTGCTCAATTCTTCTGAAAATCAGGGCCTCTAGATGCCTGAATCTGGATTTGAAGCAGGTATGAAGATGTTTAACCCTTATTTCTTTTGGTATCATTTCCTTAAATTGTCTTTCTGTACTCACTACTTTCTGTTCTTGAAACTGGAGCCTCTTTCCCAGGATACCTCTACCCACCTACATAGCTGCACACCTCTCTCAGTAAGGCAAACATCCAACTTCACATATTTAGTTTTAAAAACTTTCTAGATTACATCACCTTTTTAACAATCTAGTGCTCTAAGGGTATTTTTAAATTATTTTAATTATTTTAATAGTCCCACACATAAATCTTTAAAGCTGCTAATTTTTCTACTTACAAAAACAACTGTGAAAGAATTCATAAACTACAAACCTAAAAACATTCAAAAATGTGTCAGGTTATAAGAATTGTCATATTCTTGTTTAGACCTCAATCTTGCAAAGACTATGCACAGACTTAACTTTAGAAACAGGAGCAGTCCTACCGAGGACATTCAGACTACTCACTTGCTTAAAGATAAGCAGAAATCTTTGCAGCAAAGGGATCTTGATGTGTAAATTTAATGATAATGAAATCTCAAAAAGGACACCTGAAATTGGCCAAGAGCAGAAGCCTGTGCAATACATTTTCACCTACAGATTCAAGTGGAAATTTCACACTCTGTTCAGAAAATATAAACCAAATTATTTACGTTGGCCTAAAGTTTCAAAAGTGACTAGTGATTTTAGGTGCCCAAGCAGAGACACATTTTTTGAAAATGCTGAGCATCCAGCCTCCAAAAATTAGGCCCTTTTGAAGTGTTTCAATTTATACAACCAAAAGATTGAGACATCCAAACTTACTAGTTACTTTTGAATGTTTTGGCCACTATATTAAATTTATTCACAATTTTTCTTAACACTTATCTTCAACACTTATGAATGTAAACCCTATTAGCATTCACTTGTTTTCAAGTATCAGAGGGGTAGCCATGTTAGTCTGGATCTGTAAAAAGCAACAAAGAATCCTGTGGCACCTTATAGACTAACAGACGTATTGGAGCATAAGCTTTCGTGGGTGAATACCTACTTCATCAGACGCATGTAGTGGAAATTTCCAGAGGCGGGTATAACTATGCAGGCAAGAATCAGTTTAGAGATGATGAGGTTAGTTCAATCAGGGAGGATGAGGCTCTCTTCTAGCAGTTAAGGTGTGGACACCAAGGGAGGAGAAACTGCTTTTGTAGTTGGCTAGCCATCCACAGTCTTTGTTTAATCCTGAGCTGATGGTGTCAAATTTGCAAACGAACTGAAGCTCAGCAGTTTCTCTTTGAAGTCTGGTCCTGAAGTTTTTTTTGCTGCAGGATGGCTAACTTTAAATCTGCTATTGTGTGTCCAGGGAGACTGAAGTGTTCTCCTACAGGTTTTTGTTTATTGCCATTCCTGATATCTGACTTTTGTCCATTTATCCTTTTACGTAGGGACTGTCCGGTTTGGCCGATGTACATAGCAGAGGGGCATTGCTGGCACATGATGGCTTATATTACATTGGTGGATGTGCAGGCGAATGAACCCGTGATGTTGTGGCTGATCTGGTTAGGTCCTGTGATGGTGTCTCTGGTGTAAATATGTGGGCAGAGTTGGCATCGAGGTTTGTTGCATGGGTTGGTTCCTGAGTTAGAATTACTATGGTGCAGTTTGTGGGTGCTGGCGAGAACATGCTTACGGTTGCTGGGTTGTCTGTGGGCAAACACTGGCCTGCCTCCCAAGGCCTGTGAAAATGAGGGATTGTTGTCCAGGGTGGGTTGTAGATCACTGATGATGCGTTGGAGAGGTTTTAGCTGAGGACTGTAGGTGTTGATTTGTTTTCTTATTTCCTCGTGTGGGTATCATAGTTTTGAGAATGCTTGGTGAAGATTCTCAAGCATTCCCAAGCATTCTCAAAACTACAATACCCTCCCAAGGAAGTAAGGAAACAAATCAACAGAGCCAGATGTGTACCCGGTTGTGGTACTCTTTCCCTGCTGTGGTGTCTTGTTATGGTCACTGAGAATCAGATTGTGTGTTTAGGCAAAGCCTGGTGTAGTTCTAAATCCTTCCTGTTCCCCACTTTCTCCAGAAGGAAATAAATATCCCGTTGCCCCTTATCAGTTTTAGATTACATCTTCCACACTGGCTCGGCTTCACTGTGCAGTGCATTTGGTCTGTGCGCGTGTGGTCAAGATTCTGCCCATCCTTGTCAACTTGCTCATGCGGTCACAGGGCAGAATCTTGATCCATCCCCAAGAAATGGACCATGGAGCCTGCTATGTCCCCAGTACCCAGAGCAGCTTTCTGGAGAGTCCATGCAAGAGTTGGGGTGACAGCCTTACTCCCCATATGCTACTGCAGAAAATTTGGCCTTGATCTGGGCCTGAGTCATTATCTCAGTTTAGTTAATCCATTCTGTTCCTTTATGTAGAAAATTCAGCATGGTGTCACACCAGAAATTGGCAATTAGCTGGGTTATCCTTACTTGAAACAAACATGTATCTGTCTATAAATGTTCTAACCACACAGCATCTCAGCATGAGATAATAGTCTTAGCCATTATCCTGATACAACGATCTTAGCAAATATCAAGTCCAAAACAAAACTGAGTCTAATTCTGATCTCAGTTACACTAGTGCAGCCAAGAGGAGAGTTTGGCTCACTCTATGCATTATACTAGTAATATGTTTATACATGGATTGGTAACATACAAGTTCAAGGCAAATGACTAATACAATTTAGCATATGAGTGTAGGGTGACCAGCTATCCTGTTTTTATAGGGACAGTCCCGATTTTGGGGTCTTTTTCTTATATAGACTCCTATTATCCTGCACCCACTGTCCCGATTTTTCACATTTGCTGTCTGGTCACTCTATATGAGTAGCTATTAACTACTTTCAGGAAAAATCCTGTGTTGGCAGGTGGTAGACAAGATAACATAAAATAAGTCTTTTCCATATTAAAATTTAATGCTCCAAATCCTGGAGTCCATACTACAGAACTAGGTCTTCAGATTCTATAAAAAATATACTTCACTGGGAGGGTTAGCAAAGCAGATGCATCTGGTGAATGTTCTGTTTCAAGGACAGTATATTTTGGTTCCAGCTCTCTTTTGTGCCTTAGGAGAGTCATCATTTTGTATGTGGTGAAAATACGTGATACACTGTTGGCTTCTGACATAATAATATCCCTATAAATGCAACATTTGGTTTCTAAGCACCAAAGCCGGATTCCCAAAGAAATTTAGGTATGGTGATGGTCTGAGAATGCTTAGGGATGGACCTCATAAGTGAATTAGGCAGAGGTACAGCTATCATCCTGGTTCGTGCCCTGCTCTGGGGCTTAGGCATCAGGACATTTGGAGTAGGGCTGCAATACATGTGTTGCACAGGCAAAACCATAGGTGCACAGGGAAATTTTACTGCAAAAAATTAAGTGCCGAGCAAATGTAGGTGCCTACAGTTTTGGTAGCAGCTGAGTAGGGGTTTTATGGATCCCATTGTGGCCTGATGTTGGATTTTAGTTGCCTAACTGACACTTTAAGTGCCTAAATTCTTTTGTGAATCTAGCCTTAAGACATCAGTCATAACCACTACACAGAATCCGCCCTCTGGGTCTCGACTGGATGAAAGTGGTAAGAAAAGGTATGGTCTTATTATTCAGCGTAACCAACATATCTTTCTTGATTTAAAAGGGAAGGGATTGATAGTCCCACATTCTCTGTGAGTGGGCCTCAGCTTTGGAGCAAGCTTCCCTCTCCATAGTCTTTTGATTGTCAGGACACTCTGAAAGGAGCATCTATTTGCATGGGCTGCTGCAGAGGATGGGTTTTGATGGCAGTCAGATCTGTGGGGTGGGGGAGTTTTCTGTTCTGCTGTCTTTTAAATTTTATTTACTTATGTGCATAGTGGCAGGGACGCTGACAGCTTTGGATAGGTTCCCCCTTTACTTTAGGACACACAAATAATTAGTAAAATTTTAACCAGAGGTTGGACAGTTTTCAAGAACTGGAAAGGGTCACTCTATAAGAACTTGGAAAGGGTCATATCTCAAGATTTTGACATTAAAGCTAGGTTCTGTATACAGCCATAAGATCAAATGCTCCATGGAATTATGAAAAATAAAAGAACAAACCCCAAAGATGGATAGTGTAGCATTTCAACAGAATAGGAAGATTGAAGATATACATTAAGGTTTAGGGCTAAATTCAGCTATTGATTACTTAATAAAACTCTGGTTAATTTCAATGAAAGTTGAGTGAATAATAATGTACGTTGAGTGCAGAATTTGGTCCCTAGACCCTGGAAGTTGTAGAAGATTATATTCAGTTTGGACCACTGATTTGAACAACACTGTCCAGTTTTTATACATGGTACACTCTTGCATTTGGTATTGCATAGTGAGGTTTATCTTAGGCATTGCTGTTAGATCCAAAAGAAATGGAAAGCAGGGGATGGCAGATGTGAGGGAAAAGGACAAGCATATTTCTGGATTCCTAGAACCTGATAGCTGTTTATGAAAGACACATTCTTTACCCAATCTTGCAGAAAAATCCCTGGGCTAATGAGATCTGTCTAGACATGCAATAGCAATCAGCAGGTTGATTTTTTTTAATTTAAGTTAAAATGAAACCTAATCATAGTTAAAATGAAACCTAATCAATATTCCAGAGTTACAAAGGGATTTTGCAAAAGCTGATTTCGAAAACCTATGCCAAACATTTACATGAACACGAAACTTTAGAATTAGAAACTTAAAATTCTGAATAGCATGAGAAAATAATAATGCAACACTAATTGAAGTAGGTGGTAATTCATAACTTTTTTATAAAGAACGTTGAAAGCAAAAGATCTGAAACATCTCTAATTGCTAATATAATTATTATAATACTTTGATGTTTTTCTGATATTTTATTAAAAATACAATTTTTTTTCTCAAATAAACTTCAAAACATTCCAGAAAAAGTCATAAAACAAAATAGATTAACATACATGTAACATTACCTCAAGGAAGACTTAATTCATTTTTTATTTCTACTCTGTTTTCAGAGTTCAATACTTTTTAAAATAAAATCAATGAACTCATTACAAGGTATTCACAGATTACAAGGCTAAAATGTGATAATCTAATCTGACACCTTGTATTACAGAGACCATAAACTTCTTTTAGTTCCTATTAGAACTAGAGCAGATCTTTTAGAAAAACATCCAGTGTTGATCTGAAAATTGCCATTGATGGAGAATCCACCATGACCCTCGGTAAATTGTTCCAAGGGTTAACTACTCCCATTAGTTAAAAAATGCACCTTATTTCCTGTCTGAATTTGTCTAGCTTCAGCTTCCAGCTATTGACTCTTGTTATACCTTTGTCTGCTAGGTTGAAGAGCCCATTATTAAATTTTTGTTCCCCAGGTAGGTATTTATAGACTGCGATCAAGTCACCCCTTAACTTTCTCCTTGTTAAGATAAATAGATTAAGCTCTTTATTGTTACACCATGAAGTGCATTTTCCAATCCTTTAATCATTCTTGTGGTTCTTCTGTGACCAGCCTCCAATTTATCAACATCCTTCTTGAACTGTGGACACTAGAACTGGATACCCTATTCCAGGGGCAGTTTGACCAGTGCCAGACACAGAGGTAGTATATAACTTCCCTACTCCTACTCAATATTCCCTTTGATACGTCCAAGGATCACATGATTATAGCTGATTATCCACCATGACCCTCCCCAGAGTCACTGGTTTCCAGGCTAGAGTCCCCCATTTTGTAAATATGGCCTTGCATTCTTTGTTCCTGGATGTATAGCTAAAGCTACTAACTCTGTCCTTGTCTCTTAAATGAGTAAGGCCACAAATAATCTTTCTCTTGCATTTGTTATGAGAAAGTCTGAAAAAGTTTGGAGGTTCTGTTCAGGTTCAATAATCAACCAAAATGTTTCTTTAACTGTTATTTGAAATTCCTGAATGTACTAAAATATTGGATGACCAGAAAATTTGTGAATCTCACAATATATGCAGTAATTCCTGATTTTTGAGTTAATTTTGAGTTTGGGATGAAAATATAGTTTCATTCTTACTAGTATTTAAATTGTTTCATACAACCCCATTATGTAATAACCCTACTGAAAAAGCACACAGGGAAAAGAAAATATTACATATTGTTTACTGGCAAAAGTACAAGAAGCAGACAGTGGTGGTGAGATCTCTGCTACCCTGTAGTACACTGTTTTGATTATGAGCAAGTTCAGCATGACCTAAACTGATGGCGATAAAATGGGGGAAAATTACAAAACTGGTCAAAAACATTTTCATTTGAATTTGCAGATTCATCAAAATTGGAACATTTTTTGGGGCCAATGGACAGATTTCACCAAAGTTCTGACAGAATCTTGTCTGTCAGGCAGGGTTCCTTTGGTTGCCCAGTTTCCTGACACCTTGTCCACCTGGCTCCTCGGCAACCACATGATCTGTGGCTCTAGAAAAGCCAGCTACACAGATTGCCCTGGGACCAATGACCGCAAGGTTTCCAGTGCAGTCCACCAGGGCAATGGCTTGGAGCCAGCACTCCATTCCTTTTTTTGTGGAGAATGTTGAATTTTTTGTTTCTAATCAAAATGACACCTTTCTCTGCACCGTTTTAGAAGATACTAATCACAATGTCTCACTTAAAGGTAAATACTTTGCAAATACTTCTCCCCATTCTCCATGGCTTCAGAAAGCGCTGAACAGAGTGCTGTGTGGCCAGCAGCAGGCGGGGAGCTGTGGACTCCAAGCAGCACACGTATGGTGCAGCATGCAGATAGATTTCAGGAACTAGGGGCAAGAAAAGAAGATCCATGCTGAGCCACTGGTGACAGTCATCTGAAGAGGCGGTAGGAGTAGAAGATTCTCTTTCCAGCACATATTCCATTTATCTGGGCTGTGCACCAGGATGATGAATTTGGTATCTGTGCATTGGATTGTTTTCACTCTGACTAGATATCGTCACTCCAAAACATGAGATGCAATCAACAGTCTTTGATAAAACACTCTCCAAAAGTATAAATTAAAATATATACTTCGATATCTATACTGTCATCTCAACGCAGGCATTTATTCCAGGTCTAGAGATATTAGCAGTTCTAGTGGAATTCCCCAGTTTAAGTATAGGAAACAATGCTGGAATCCGTAATACTTCTGAAGCCTGAAATAACTATTGCTCATAGTACATGGCACTTTATATTTATAGATGCTAATATTAATAGGAGTTATGCAAATAAATATTACCTTATACTTTTACCACACAGTACTTGTGTAATACTGACAAATCCCAATCGGCGGTGGGTGAGATTTAACCTGGGAACTTCAGGAGCTAAATTCATGAGCCTCTACTGCATAAACTAAAAGCCATTTAGCTGTTAGCTAAAGCTGTAGCAGACTCATTAATCTCTAAGTGGACTCAGTGCAACTGGAGGGGACAGAACATCACACCCAGGAAGTGTGTGGGTTACAGTTGCATTATTGATGTATCATACAATAATGTTTTTTCATGAGAAGACTAAGTATGACATTTACAGCAACCACCACTTTAAAAATCAACATTTGCCCCTAGGCACCATCACATACACATCTTTTTCTAAGCACGGGGGACAACTTGTGTCTCAGATACTGCTATGTGGTCACTTGATGGGAAATGTTGCCTAGAGCTGGCCAAAAACAGTTAAAAATCATATTAATTGTGACTCTTTTAAAAATAAAAAATAAAAATGTTGGTGAAAAATGTTGACAATTTCAAAAATGATCAACCTACTCTAAAGTTGAGTTGTTAATTTTGGCCACCGTCTGCTATAAATTATACATAAATATCTCCTAATTTACATACAGCTAAATTATGTTCTGTTACGTAACTGGAATGTGTTAACTTCTTACTACTTTAAGTTGTTAAAACAGCACTTGGACAGTTTGCCTCATTGCATGGCTTGGGAACGTGTGCAGTGATGTTTATTTCCTTCACTTTCGTTTTCCTGGCTAGGGTAGCACAAAATGATTTCCCCCTCTGGCTGGAGAGTCCACTTTTACTAGAAAGTGGGTGGAAGTTACTCCTACAGATTACCCAACTCATTTTCCAATAACTATCAAATGCTTTTATGATTCTCAGCCATTTTTTTTTATATTTTGTGGTTTCACTCCGTGATACAGTCAGTGGGTATGTACACTAGCAATTCCAGATCTGTATGTATTCCTGTAAATTCTGCTAGATTTACCAACAGGAAATGGAGCTTCTGTAAAAATTTGGGTGCAGTGGCAAGTTGTAGTATTGTAAGAAGAACTTGATTTTGCTGATTACTGCTTGTAATGATAACTCAGTTCTATGGATCAAAGTTTATATTCCAAAACCCATTTCCCAGGTGTGCTGATATGTTTGCCACTTGTTTAAACTGATTTTGAGGGGTATCAGTTGAAAGGATCAAAGTGGTGGCAACTTCTTTGATATTGTTACCCCCTTTTGACCTAAACACACACACACACACACACACACACACACACCAGCAAAACCGTCCACCCAGGTAGTTAAAATTTCCGTACAACCTTTCATTTGCTTTGGTTTTGGGCAGAGACATGTGCCTGTGTTTTGGATTTGGAGATTGCTATTACTTCAATCATTTCTTTACATTCATCCCGAATGTATAGCGATTATACCCAATGCGTGACAGCAAGGTTTAACCCAAGGCACAACAAAATTCTGTATTGCTTTCAATGGCAAGCAATCATTTCATGCCTTGGTTAAAGGTAGAGAATGTCATATGTGATGCTGCAGTGCCTACTAAAACTCATTCTTTCCTTACAAGGTGGACATTTGGATTCCATGCCCGTGTCTTGGAAAGTTCACTATTTCATGGTCATGCATATGATGACCATTTGGATATAACCATCTCAAAAGCAGGTGCCACAATCAAAACATTTTACAGATTTCTACTGTATACATTGAAGGGCATTGACATGTATTCTAGTTGGAGCAAATTTTATTGTATTTTGCAAAACAGTCATGAAATTAACCATTTCGTAGCCATGCTGATCCCAGGATATTAGAGAGACACGGTGGGTGAGGTAATATCTTTCATTAAAATTATTAAAATAAAAGATATTACCTCACCCACGTGTGTCTATGAAATTAACGGACATCATTTGGACATTTACAATCATTTACACAGATTGCAAGCTTTTTGGGGGCAGGGCTGGTCTTTTTGTTCTGTCTTTGTACAGTGCCTAGCACAGTGAGTCCATGACGAGGGCTCATATGTGCTACCACAATACGAATAATAAATAATAATAATTTGTTATTGCATAATTTTTTCCTGTTATCTAAGAAAAATGTGAAAAAGGATAGTTTTCCTTTAAGTTCTCACCTCTCCATTCTGTGGGGTCAAGTGTATGGACGCAAATGTCTGACTGTCAGTGATGCCATGTCAATCATCTCCTCCTCATACCCAAGTATACACACCCTTTCAAGAGCATTGTCAAGCCATTGCTTCATGAAACAGAAATCTGGGTTCTATTGCTGTCTCCGCAATAGACTTCCCATGTGACTTTGGGCAAATCATTTAACCTCAATTTGCTTCAGTTTTTCATTGGAGCATAGAATTTTACGCCTGGTCCATCTAATTTGGTATCCTGTCTTTAACCACGGTGAATATCAGATGTAAGAATCCCAGGTAAGCCTTCTGCCAGGTGATTAATGGCAACAATAAGGATTGGGTTCAATATATCTGGAGTCCCTCTTGACAAATAACTAAAATGGCTCGAGCCCCAATCCAGAACCTGGGAAAACTCCCTTAACAAGCAGAACTTCCCCACTTGCAGGCACTTCGAGACGATGTACAAACAGGTAAGTCTTTATTAGGAAAAGGGGAACACAGCAACAGAATAATACACAAATAAAGGGTAAAATAACCGTCACCCTTTGCCTCCTGTTACTTTGACAGTCATCTGTCTCACTCCCTTTCCACTTGCTGGTGAGACTGTCCGACAGGTAATAGTGCCTTGACTGCACCATCTCACCCATCCATCAAATTCCACTTATTGTTTGGATCAGTGAGTAGCAGTAGTCCAAGTGTCTCTTTGCAGGGCTATCTCCAGTGGCCAGGGAGCTGCTTGTTGGTCCCACCTGAAGGCACCACCACCTAGCCCAGTGTAGCAGTTCAGCTTTATTAAGGTGCTGGGTAGGCAGGACCTGCAGCTCTGCTGCTGTCATCTGTATTGTTTCTCACTGCAGAACCCTCTGTACCTGCTTGCACAGCAAAATCTTCACTCTGCATTGTTTCTTACAGAGATTCCTCACAGGAGGGAAGCCATTTTGAGCAGAGTGCTGGCTGCTTGAAAACAAGATCTTTGCCACAAAGTCACACCTCTTTCCCAATCAGTGGTTGGCTTGTTCCCCAAAGTATGCAGATTTGTGTTCCTTACAACTTTTAAAAATCCCAACCAATGTAACTGTGAAAGTTCTCATTATCCATAGAAATGTCTAATATTGTTTGAATCCAACTAAGCTTTTGACCTCAATGCTATCTTATGGCAAACCATTTTACATATTAATTATGTGCTGGATATCTTCAAAATCCTTTTATCAGTTTTAAAGTTAATTTTTTTCAGTTTAATTGAATGTCCCCTTGCTCTTCTATTATATGAGGAGTAAACCTTCTGTATACTGTTCATTATATTGCGTAACCCTGTTCATGTTCCCCTCTTTTTGTTATCTCCTTTCTAAACTAAACAATCCCAATAATTTCAATCTCTTTATCCCTATCATCATTTTTTGTGGCCTGTCTCTGGAGCACATTCTATTACTGTTATTTTATTTGTTTGAGATAAGGTGATCAGATTCGAACACAATGTTCCAAGCCAGCATGTTCCACAGGTTTGTATAATAGCCTTATAATATTTTCAGTATTATGTTCTGTCCCGTTCCCGGTCTTTGAAATGAGGATAGTTATACTTACCTGACACACAAGGATTAATGTTTGGAAATCTCTTTGAGATCCCCAAATAGATGTTAGGCGCTGTCGAAGAGCAAAGTATTGTTACAACAAATGATTTTCATTTCATAGACACAACAAGAGGATGTTACCACAACACTTGGAAATCCCTCGGTGCTGAAAATGCTTCATTGTGCATCCAGTAAATGTGCATGACACAGAGTAGGTTAGGACCTTTAAGAGAGTCCAGGTTAGCTTGCTCCTGTGAAGGAGTTTCTGCCAAAACAGAGGGATTCTGGGACGTGTAGTACAGCAACCATAGGAACGATAGGTTACTAACAAAAACATGTTGGATATAAAAAGGCCCACTTTCCTCAGTCAGGAGGAGATCAGGGAGATGATAGGATTGGTTGTGCGTCTTTGTGGCAAGGGGGAGACTAGATAAACGCAAGAGCATAGCATGCCGTCCATTCTTAGCCTGCTGTGAAATGAAGCCTCTTCAGCTCTGGTCTTGAGGCTGATGGTATGGATTGTTTTGGTCAACACACCATCCTGTTTGATCAGTGCAGGCTGACAAGGGCATGACACTGTTCAGGCAAGTCTGTCTCCCTTGAACCTACTCACAAAGGCTGAATTTTCCAAAGAAAGCGACAGTACTCAGAGGCTGACCCACAGCCTGTGAGATGTAGTCTCTGATTTCTACATTAAATCCAGGGGTTAGTTTATAACAAATCTGCAGACTGATGAAGTTGTCACTACTACACTTCCTTAATCAGCTGGGTCTGTGGCTGGATTTAGATGGTCTAAATGCTTTCCTTTCCAGAATATTTTTAAATTACTTGGTTCACAAATTGATCTGGGCCATTAATTAACTAATCAACAGGGTATCCAGAATCAAAAGGCTATTTCCTAGCTACAAAATATTAAGACTGTGAATCTTAGTCTGTCTAGCCAATTAAGTGCTTCAGCCGCATGGGTAGAATGTGCAATTATTTAATATTGTATTGAGAGGAAACTGTAATCAGTTGCACGCATAGGAGGAATTTGGATTGGCAGAATGTGTACCTGAGCAGCAGCAGCAGTGCATAAGCAAGAGTAGCAGTACCACAACCACCCCTACAATAACCTTGCAACCCCCACAACTCCTTTTTGGGTTTGGACCCCTACAATTACAAAACCATGAAATTTCAGATTTAAATAGCTAAAATAATGAAATTCATGATTTAAAAAATCCTATGACCATGAAATTGACCAAAATGGACTGTGAATTTGCTGTGGCCCTACCTATATGTAAAGTTAAACAAAACTTGTAACATTGTTTATAATGGTTGCTTCTTGTGACTCTCAGTAATATTAGTTTTTCTCTTGTATATTTTATTGCTTGCGGTTCATCATCAGACCTCTGAGCGCCATATTCTCTTCCGTATCAAAATACTCTCTATATGGAATAAAGCAAGTGTTCTCAGAAAGCTAATTACAGTGCCCTATTCTCAAGTTGTCCCAGCATCAGCAAGGGTAAATTTTTCAGAAAAATCTAGACATTGTATTAAAATTATTTCCATTTTGTGAACATTTTATGGGTTTGACTATATGTCATTCTCAACAACATTTCTGTTACAAATATTTCACCCATCTATAATAGTAGTTGCTGTTTAAGATCAGTATTAGTATCTGGACAGAGTATGGGAACACAGTTCTCCAAGTGAATAATGCATTAGCAATGAGGTGTAGGCTGTGGTATTGTCTATTATAGTCCTCATTAGAACTAGTTGAAATATTTTTGATAGAATAGTTTTCTGTGAGAAAATGCAGTTTCACTGAGATCAAAATGTTTTGTAGGAATGTGTCAGTTTTTATTAAATGTTCAACAGGAGAAAGACAATGTTTCATTTTGATAATGTCAAAACATTTTGGTAGGGTAAAATATGTAGTTTCAATTTTATCATCTTGATTCATTTTGTTTAGACATATAAAAATAATTTATTTTATAGTACTGTATTGCATGTGTCTTTAGAATTTACATTTCAGCATTACCTTAGTGAAATGGTCTGATGTTTCCAGATTAGATTCGTAATGAAAACAAATGTTGAAAATTTGGAATTTTCCATAGAATGGCAATTCCATGTTCCAACCAGCTCTAGTTCTTCTAGTTCATTCTTGTTCTTGTTTGTCGCAAGGCTTTAACACTGGGTTGTAATAAATTGGTTACTGTTGCTGAATAGCTTTTATAGAGTTTGCCTAACAATGGCTGGTTATTATGCTGGGAGTACTTAAGGGCATTGTGAAAGTCTGGCTGGAGAAATGACCACTAAACAAAGGAACGAGCAGGTCTCAGATGAACGCTGACATACGGGAGAGGCCCAGTGTTGGCGCTTGAAGGGTGGTTTTAGAGATAATAGAACAGTTTTTGTAACTGCGTCATGGCGCCTTTCACCATTTGGCTCGTGTAAAAAGGCTGGAAAACAGCTGCAAATGTGCAGCAGAGAATCCTGGTGGGAAGCCCACTGGGTTTGTAGAATTTTTCAAGGTAGATTATTTCCCCAGCTTACTTGTTGTCTAAAGTAGAGCCTGCAGTATAGATTGTGAGTACAGTATTATGGTGTTCAGATGACTTCTAAGAGCCATCTTGCCAGTGAGAATTTGTATTTAGATAAAGGATTTAGGGCTTAATCCTGCCATTTGCTGCACTGGGTTGAGAAGGAGGAAGGGAGAGAAGTTGTGCAGAGCCTCTCCTCTCAGACAAGGAGCCAGGCAGAACACCTACTTGATACACCAGACTGCTCTAGAAGGTGTGTCCTGCTAATATGCTTTGCCACCGGTGGGATGTGGCCTTAACAAACACAGACCCCAAGCCTATCCTCAAGCTTGCTGTCTTTTGCCGTCATAGAATCCTAGCAATGGAAAAGTAGGACTGGTAGGGAACGTGTTAGGCCATCTAGTCCAGTCCCCTCTAAAGAGGCAGGATCAAGTGTTATCTACACCAGCAGTTCTCAATTGGGGGCCCATGAACCATTTCAGGGGATCCAACAAGCAGCACTGCTCAGCGCCTCAAGTCCTGGCACCAGGCAGCTGAAGCTCAGAGTCCCAAGCCCCGACACCCCTGGGACAGAAGCCCAGAGCCCAGGAACCCCATGGGGCTGAAACCCGGAGCCCCCCAGCTCTGCAGGCCTGAAGCCCAGAGCCCTGGTGCTCCAAGACCCAACAGAAGGCGCCCTGTGGGGCTGAAGCCCTGAGCCCTCACAGAAGCTACACCATGGGACAGAAGCCCCAACCCCCCTATCTTGCAGGGCTCCTGCCCCCACTCCAGGCCTCCAGGTCAGAAGCCCCCCTCCCCTGTGGCTGAAGCCCGGAGCCCCTCCCCCGCTGGGCCATGGCATTTTCATAGCATGTTGTGGGGGGCCTTGGAAAGAAAAAGGTTGAGAACCCTGATCTATACCATCCCTGACAGATGCTTGTCTAATCTGTTCTTAAAAACCTCCAATGATGGAGATTCCACAACCTCCCTAGGTAATTTGTTCCAATGCTTAACTGACCTTACAGTTATGAAGATAGTCTAACCTAAAACACCCTGGCTGTAATTTAAGTACATTGCTTCTTGTCCCGTTCTCAGTGGATGAGAACAATTTAACACCCTCCTCTTTTATAACAATCTTTTAAGTATTTGAAGACAGTTATCATGTTCCCACTTAGTCTTTTCCAGACTAAATGAACACATATTTTTCAATCTTTCCTTGTAAGTCATGTTTTCTAGACCCTTTAATCATTTTTGTTGCTCTCTTCTGGACTTTCTCCAGTTTGTCTACATCTTTCCCAAAGTGTGGTGCCTAGAACTGGACACAGTACACCATTTGAAGCCTAAGTGCTGAGGAGAGTGGAAGATTTTGTCCTTTTTTGGAATGACTATGTGTAAATAAGTGGGTGTGAAATGTCCTTTGGCCAGAAGAGAGACAAAGACGGGAAAGCCGTTGCACCGTGCATGCTACAACTGTAGGAAAATCACTAATTGCAATTGAAGGAATCCAGATCATACCAGAAATGAGAGAATAAAGTCAGGAAAAGGAAACTCAACCAGTGTGTGCATGGAGCTGAAATATTGAGTCAAAGGGAAAATTGCAGCGTTGCAGGTTGCAACATGCAGAAGCCTGGCATTCCCGTTATGATGACAAATAGCAAAGAATGAATGGCCTATGTTAATTTATGGTGTTGGCTGAGTGACACTTAAAGGAAAAACTCACAGACAAGTATAAAAAACTGGCAGAATTCCACTCATTCCTTCCTTCCTTCCTCCCCCACCCCCCCACCCGCCCATGAACTAATATCTGTCAGCATGCCAAGAGGCCATGTAGATTTTCTGCCTGGGCTAGTACATGATAATTTTCCTAGGCAGATGTATAAATGTTGTTTATGCATTACAATCCCCCCCAACAATATCCTGTGCATGATCAGTACTCTCAAACCAGTGTCAAAACGATGTTGATTCCTGGGGTGGGCAGCAGTCTCAGATAAACTGTGCCTAGCTTCTGTGAGTCTTGGAGGCAGCTAACACATATAGTATTATAACCAAACCCTCTGTAAGGAGTCACTGCATGTTCTGTGGTGCACCTGTCCCCAAGAGGGTTAGTTGTGTGCTTGATGTACCCCACCATTGGAGGCAAGTGCTGTAGATGCTCCAAGTCTTCACCCTTCAGACTCCACCCTTCGGTAGGTTTCTATAATAACTC
The DNA here is from genome assembly GCF_020497125.1 of Mauremys mutica. NCBI lineage: Eukaryota > Metazoa > Chordata > Testudines > Geoemydidae > Mauremys > Mauremys mutica. The sequence continues at coordinate 271,283,615 of NC_059073.1, forward strand.
AGCCGGCTAGATTATAAGGATGATGAGCACAAACAGAACAGGTCCCAGTCCAGCTACTAGGGGCAGTCCAGGGATATAAAGTTGGGGGTTCTCAGGCCTGACTCCCAGGGAGACTCTGTTTAGGCTAGTCCCTCCAGGAGTCAATTGCCTGCAGATGTACTAGCCAGAGTCCAATGCTTTTGTCTGCAACTGTGGTCTCAATCAGCTCTGTCCACACAATCCCCTTCACCAGCTGTCGTTACCACTCTCCTAGCAACAAGCACCTTCGAGAATGGCTCTCAGCCCTTCCCTGCTGGCTCTCCACAGCCAACTCCAAGGCTGCTCCCATGCAGCTTCTGGCTCACTCCTGAGCCCTGGTTCCCCTGTGGCCCATCTTCCCTTTCCCGTGCTGGAGGGATTATGGAGCCTCTGCTGGGTGGATACTGTACCGGGGTTTAACGCAGAGCCTAGTAATGAGCCAGTTTGGTCTTTATTACAGTATATTCATCCCACCCTGGAATTTGTGCCAACTTGTATGAAAATGTGTAAACTAGTGTAAAACAATATGCAAGGCAGAGCTTAATGAAACTGTGCCACCTGGGCAAAATGTGACCTTCCTCAGCACTAATGGACTGTTTGAAATTGTGGGTTTAAAAAATGCATATTGGTCTAGAACCAAAGAGTGAAGGGGCAGTTAAAGAGGGTGAAGAGGCTGCAAAGAAGCTATTAGCCAGTTATTTTGCCTGAGTCTTAGCAGCTCAGGATGATGGTAGAATTCCTATCCATATCTAAAGGTTACCTCTTCATAGGTAATGCATGTGTGATACAGAGAGAGAATGGAAGAGCTGATAGATAAAGAGAGGGTCAGCTGCAGTAAGTCATCAGGATATTTATGCAAAGAAAAAACATGGGAGAAGATGAGCTACTAAAAAAGCTAAACAGTCTAGCCTTAAAAACATAGGCCTTGGTCCTGCAATTGTCTATGGAGGTAGACTCTTGAATCCATACAGATCTAATTGTGGAGTACTGTTGGGGCTGACCGCAAGTTACCTTGGCCTGTTGTTACAGAATGGTCAGGGTGGAGCTAGTGGTGAACTGGCTTTGACTGGCCGGGTTGACTTTCAGCCACTCTGACTGGATAAACAAGTAAAGACATAAAGATGGCCTCAGAGTGTTAAGTGTGGGAATAGAAAGCGATAATGTTTCCTGCCAGAGCCTGCTTGTGGATGAATATGCCCCCCTTAGAAAGAGATGATGATGATGATGATAAAAACGGCTATGAGAATTGCTTTAGCTGAACAGTCTCACCTGCAGACCGTGGCCTTGTGGGTACCGAGGAACTTCCCACGCTGGAGCAGCGCCTGCTACGGGCCCTCAGGGACAAGGATGGAGGGTCTGGGACTGTCCATAGCAGAAGTGGCATAAGCATTGATTCTTGCTTGGTTGCTGGAAAGCACGTATTTAGTAACGCGTGAAGGCTGGGAAGCTTATTATACTTTGGCAATAAAACCGCTTATACTTATACACCTTGTGTGGCTTCATTGAGCGTATCTGAGCCCCCTCCCTTTGTCCCGACAGATGCAGGGCAAAAATAGTTCCAGTATTTTCCAGTAGTTCCAGTGATATTCACTAGTATGTAGTGAATATCACTAAAAAGATAGTCTGCTGGTGTAAATCTACGTAGCTTCATGGACTCCAATGTAACTAAACCAATGTTCACCAGCTGGAGATCTGGCTCATTGTTTTCTAATCTTCAGGCTCATGCCTCCAGTGACCCTCCAGTAACAGGAAGACAAACTGCAAATATTATAAGACAGATAAAAGCAGGGTTTCTCAAACAGGGGTCACTGCTTGTGTACGGAAAGCCCCCGGTGGGCCGGGCCAGTTTGTTTACCTGCCCTGTCCACAGGTACAGCTGATCGCAGCTCCCACTGGCCGGAGCTCCTGGAAGCAGCGACCAGCACATCCCTGAGCCCATGCCACTTCCAGCAGCTCCCATTGGCCCAGAGCAGCAATCCGCGGCCAGTGGCATTTGATTAAACTGGATCAAAGAAAATAATTTTTCATGGGCAAACAGTAAAATCTATTGTGACGAACTGGGAATGTTCTTAATGTTTCCTCTGAATACTGTGGGGGGTGCCTCAGTTCCTGGCCGACCCTCTGTTGCCTAGCAACTAATGGCCAGGCCCTTCCCCCCTGCAAGGGGAAGCTAAAGGTGTGGGAGAACAAAGAGGTCAGGTGACCTCCTGGCCTGGGAAAGGAACTGAGCAGAGAAGGAGGGGCTGGAGGGGGTTTTGAGTTTGGGGCTGGCTGGGGACGAGGAGTGAAGAGCAGACATGGGGGTCTGCCTTGCTGGGCCCCAGAATGGACCCGGCAGAGGGGGTTCCATTTGCTGTACCTACAAGCTCCATGTTCCTGTCATCGAATAAACCTCTGTTTTACTGGCTTGCTAAGAGTCACGTCTGACTGCAAAGGAGGGTGCAGGACCCTCTGGTTTCCCCAGGACCCCACTGGGGCAGACTCGCTGTGGGAAGTGCACGGAGGGGCAGAAGATGCTGAATGCTCCAAGGAGAGACCCAGGAGGTGAAGACGTGTGAGCTTCTTGCCCTGAAGATAGTCTGCTCCAAGGGAGAGGAGGCTCCCCAAAGTACTGACTGGCTTTGTGGGGAACAGTTCCAGAGCATCCCCCAGGGACTCCATGACATCTATGAAAGTCATTGCCACAGAAAATGAAGAAGTATCATTGATTTGGCTTCTTTTACAACAGGTTTAAAGCAGAGATTGGTTGACATAGCATGTGGCTTCAGATGTCACCATAGTTAGAATTTGGCATATTTATCCAGATCTAAATTCAGATCCTGTGACCAAACCAAAATGGTGGAAATATCATGTTAACAGTAGTACTCATAAGATTTCCACTTCCATAGAAATACCCTCTGTTCCTTGTTTCCCAGCCCCCCTAGTTCCCATATGGCTAATTACTGGCTTCGAAGAGGGAAAACAATAGATGGCCTTCCTTCATAGGGGCATCAGCTGGCCACTAACCTCCCCACTGTATTTTTTGAGTCTACCAGGAATGGCTGCTGCCCCTCTCTAGTCTTTGGAGGGGTGATAGGTAGCCTAGCCCATCCCACTTGTAACACAGCTGAGAGCATCATGGTCAAGTGCCACTGGGAATTGCAAATCCCAGAATCCTTTGAAAGATATCCTAGCAACTGAGCCTAATTTGTGCATAGGATTTTTTTTTCTGGTTACTTCAACTCCAGTAATTTCATTCCTGCACAATAATGGTCGCATTGAAATAGTCCATAATGTACTATAACTAGTACATTTTTATTGGAGCTAATGTACACTTGCTGGGACCTATATTTTGAATGCAAGTGAACCTGAACCCATATACTTGACTAACTATAAAAAGTGATAGCGTGTATTTTGGTCCTGCTAGATCAGTGCATCTCTAAACAATCCCTGGGGGATAATAACCAAACTAACAGATTTCTTTGACTCTAATTAATGATTTTTTTCTTGTAGGGAATTTCATAAATAGCATGGGCTAAATATTATATTTAATTGTGTCTTAATATTTCATGCCTCATTTCAGACAGCTTTGCATAAAATGAAAACACCAGCAGAGGGAGTCATAATACCTTACTGTGCACCATCTGTGCTTGAATGTATTAGTCCCAGTTGTCCTTAGTAGAGTAGTTTGTTCTCATTTAAACCTCTTGCTTCTCAATCTGTGTACAGTGTGAAATGCTGAGAGTTAGCACTCTGAATGGCTTGCGAAAGAGATGCTAAAATTCTGGGGTTTATTGTTTGTCTTGCGACAAATGGAAAATACAGGAATACAAATGTTGTTGTGTTTGTACTGATGAAAGGTGATTAACAGGTTTGGGTTATTTTCCCTAAATAAAAAAGCTCGTGATTCTGTAAGTATAACACAAAAACACAACAATCAAGTTCATACCTGCTATCTCAGGGGCGAGGAAACTTTTTGGCCTGAGGGCCACATCTGGTTTCAGAAATTGTATGGAGGGTCGGTTAGGGGAGGGGGTCATGGCCTGGCCCCCACCCTCTATCCACCTCCCCCCCAGGACTCCTGCTGAATCCAACCCCCTCCCCTCCCCGTTCCCTGACGGCCTCCCCGTGACTCCTGCCCCATTCCCCCATCCCGCTCCCTGTCCCTGACTGCCCCCAGCACCCCTGCCCCTGACTGCCTGCCACTGCTCCATCCAACCCCTCCTCTCATTCCTGACTGCCCCCTGGGGACCTCTGCCCCATTCAACCCCCCTGTTTGCCGCACTCTGACCACCCTGACCCCTATTCACACACACCCATCCCCGACCACAACCCCAAACTCCCCTGCCCTCTATCCAACCCCCACTTCTCCCTGCCCCCTTACCACGCTGCCTGAAGCACTGGTGGCTGGCGGCACTACAGCCGTGCCACCTGGCTGGAGCCAGCCACGCTGTCGCCACCATGCAGCACAGAGCACTGGGTCAGGCCGGGCTCTGCAGCTGCGCTGCCTCAGGATCATGCAGCCCCGCCGCCCAGAGCATTGTGCTGGCAGCGGAGTGAGCTGAGACTGCGAGGGAGGGGTAACAGCAGGGGAGGGGCCGGGGGCTAACCTCCCGGGCCAGGAGCTCAGGGGTCAGGCAGCAGGGTCCCATGGGCCGGATATGGCCCATGGGCTGTAATTTTCCCACCTCTGTGCTATCTAGTTAGGCCTACCACTGTTTTGTATGTGCTGTTAGACACCTTTTACCAGTGGATTTGCTTGTTCAGCACCCAGCCTGTTGTCTGGATTGGTTTGATCAAAACTTCACATGCTAAAAGCATGCTCCATTGGTGCTGAAATGTTTGAATAAGGGTTCACGTCTCCTAAATTATGTATTTCTGAATTTGACTCTCCTGTCTTCTACAATTTCACATCACTTTGAAGTAACAAACTGTGCCCAACCTCTTACAGAAGCATATTTTTGGGGTAGAAACCAGGAACCTAAATGTTAAACACTAAGGAAGGAAGAACTGAAGATTAAGTTATATCAGTCCCATTTGTGTCTCTTCTTCCTGGAAATCTGTCATGTTAGCTAAATAATGGAAAGTGTCCATAGCTTCGCTGAATGGATTTCTGATCTCATTTTTGTGTGGTTTCAGTTCCTTATTAACTAGATTGCACCAGATTCCACTGTGGTCGTGACAATATTGCCCTCATCAACCTGTCGCATATAAAGTCCTTCCATTGATTTGTGGGGTGTTTTTTTTAAACCTGTGGTGCCTCTCTGCAGAGTCCTTTGTGTAAAATGCACACAAAGTTGTCTTTGTTCACAGTGCAAATCTCAGCATACCTTATGGCAGGTGGATGCAGATGTGGAGATGCTGGGCTGCACTGCAACTATGTTCTGCTATTTCACCAATGCAAAACAGCCCTAAACCAGCCCCTGGTGGAGCTTATTTATACCCTAGTGTGTCGCAGAGTTCCCACAGTACCTCCTGGCTACTTTGCTGGAGGAAAGGTGACGTGGCCAGGTCTCCCCTCCCTCTTACAATCCCCAACAGCTTTAACCGCCCTTTTGGACTGTTGGCGGCTGGAACATTTTAGGGTAGTCATCAGATTGTTGCAACCTCCACAGGGGGGGCAGCCCCCAGTATTGAGGGAGCACAAAGGTCAACTTTCCACCCCCTCCTCAGCTCTGAGGACAGGAAGGGAATGTGCAGCAAGAGGAAAGGATGTAGTCATCTTTGGAGTGTTTAAGGGGAGAACCCTTCCCTTTCTATGGCAAACAGCACATTTCAGTAAGGAAAGCAATGCAGTGCAACAGCAGCATACCAAATTCATCCTTTTCTTTGTCATCAGTGCAGACAGGGGATGTTCTGAGTCTCTAGGAAATCATAAGAAGGCCACACTCCATCGAGTCCTTCTAAATGAAATGGAGAAATTATGCATCAGGGATCAGTTGTTTGATTTAGCCACTCACAGCATGGGATAGTTGCCGTTCTTTGCTCAGCAAGATAGCTTCCATGTCTGCTGCTGTGGTTGTGAATGCTCTCTTGCATCCCATGCCTCGAAATAAATAAACCGATTCTCTCAGCCAGTGTGCCCACTGTGCAATGCAATGACAAAGGCAAAGCCTGGAATGGCAAGAGAAGTAGCCAGGAAGTGTTAATGTAGTATATGTAGTATATGTGAAACAATAACCTGTTCCACTCTGTGATATTGTGTGAGTGTTGGGAGAGAGCTCAGCCATATGGATTATTAGTGGAAGAATGCCAATATTAACAAATGTGGTGAGGGGAAGCTCTTCTAACATATTTTCAGGGGTGCAGGGGGGACCGGTGTCAGGAGCAAAACACAAGATGGGAGAGAATTGACTCTCCCAACACAGCTGATGCAGATGGCTCTCTAATTATTCTTCAAGCATGAGCATTGCATTGAAGAGAAGAAGTATAGCATACAGTTACACCTATACCCTATAGAAGATGTGTGAAGGCACAAATTCACATACAGCAGCTACACAGCTCTGAACACTTCAGGTATTCAGCGAAACCATGGCTCAGACCATCACCCTCCTCACAAAATCCATCAGGGGCTTTGAGGGGGGAAACCACCATAAGGCTCCCCTTACATCATCCCACTGTGATTTACCTTCCATAGAAAGGCTGCATGGCCCATCCCAAATCTGTTTATGGTACTTATAGGGCCCCCACTCCTGTAGCATTTGAGCACCTCACAGTCTCTAATGTATTTATCCTCACAACACACCTGTGAGGTAGGGAAGTGCTGTTAGACCCATTTTACAGATGGGGAAGTGAGGAACAAAGAGGCTAAATGACTGGCCCAGCGGCACACAGGAAGTCTATAATGAAGCAAGGAATTGAACCTGACTCTCAAGGTAGCACCCTAACCACCGGACTGTTCAACATCTCCCCACCCAAAGACTCTGGCCTTTCTCTTCCCTGTCTCTGATTTCCTTGCCCCCAGCTGGAGCGGTACAACCGGAGGGGCTTCCACTTGCTCATGACTGCTCCTAGACTCTTGGAGAAGGGCTTCTGCCCAGGGTGTGCAAAAGATTATATTGCCAAGGCCGTTCGATCAATTTTTGTCTAATTTCTGCTTGGAGAGGGGTGGGGTGATGTGCCTTCCTCATCCTTTCCCTAGGAGGAATGTCAGAACATGGATAGCAATCTTCACAGGGTCTGGGATGGAGGTGTGCCACAGAGAGAGCTGAGCCCCACTTCTTGTGAGATGAGGGTCCCTTGGAGTTTGGGGGCATGAGAGCCTCACTTCACTAGCAATGTGGCTACCCATATATATCATACAGGAACTATAATCCATACGTCATCCAAAGCGGACCCTGCTAGAGAATTGGTTAAGTGCACAAAGGAAAAATTAAGGACAGATCCAGAAGACAAAATAGCCAACCAAAAGAGCACCCAACAACGAATGTTTTAAAAGCAGCAGCTATTCTTATATAGTGCCCTTTTTTATCTCCCTTCGCCCGTGCTGTGAACAGAAATGGCAACTGGGACTTTTTTGTCTTCTTTCCTGAGCATGTAAACGCGCTCTCTCTCTCTCTCTCTCTCTCTCTCTCTCACACACACACACATGTGCCCGCATGCACACACACACTCCTTTTGAAGGCATCATGTCCCTGAGCAGCTAAATCCTAGGTACTTGAACTGGTTCTCTAACATCAGCACTCCTATATTTAACCTTATTTTTTTTTTAAAGTTTCAGTCTGTGTTTTACATGGTAGCTGTAGTCCTGCCAGGGAGCCTGACCCATATGGGAGAATGGACTACAATTCCCATTAGCAAATGCACCACTGTGGGAAAAATGCTAATTAATATTGAACTGAGTCAAAACAAAGCATTTGGGGTCAGTTCAATGAACCAAAATAAACATTTCTATTTCAGGATTGTTGAAACTTTGTGGATAAGAATGTTCTCTTGAATCCCACGCCACAGAATAAACCAATAGTCTCAGACAGTGAAAATGCTTTCTCAGAGAGGAAGATTTTGGAATATTTCCTAAAAAAAGGTCAGACTGTGACTGATCTCCTCCAGAAGATTGTTCCCTGGCTGGATCCAATCAATCAAGAATGCTTTGTCCTCAGCTCTCACATGCTTTGTCCTGGGTTTTGTGATTTGCAATGTCCCAGATGAACAGAACTGTCAGGGTGGTTAAAATCCTAATGTAAGTTTTGATTGAAAAAAAATTACTGCCCTCATCCTAAGCCCCTTTTGTGTACATCACACAAGCACCTCATTTGTTTGATTTGCATCTCTGGACAGATCAGCTCAAAGTAGCAAAGATGGAATAATAGCAAGATTGTTACAGGCCAGGAATGAGGGTCAAGGTTTTCAAAAGTGACCATGCCTCACTCTTTTGGTATTCAACTTGACACATCTTAAAGTTGAAAGTGTCCAGAAAGTGTCTCTTTTAAAAATCTTGGCCAAGATGCAGTGAAGGCAGGTAGATCAAGATTTTCAAAAGTGATCAGTGGTTTCATTGGGAGCCCAACTTGACACCTTAGACACCCAATTCATTTGTCCACTCCTGTAAATGTTGGCCGCAGCGACTGCACCGAGATTAAGATATTGTAATGCATAGGGCATTGGTTCTCACTGTTACCATTTTTTTCTTTGGGTGTGAACAGTGACTAGAAAATGACATGCATCTGACGAAGTGGGTATTCACCCATGAAAGCTCATGCTCCAATACGTCTGTTTGTCTATAAGGTGCCACAGGACTCTTTGCTGCTTTTACAGATCCAGACTAACATGGCTACCCCTCTGATACTAGAAAAAGATAAAACATCATCCACAGCCTTCCTTTATTATGTCTGTTCTGAAAATCTGCAGCCTTCTGATTAGTCTGGAGGGTTTATTCAAGAATGAGTGACACATGAGCATAGGGTGGGATAAGATAGTTCTCTTCCTTCTGCACAGAATCCCCAAAGCAAAAAACACCGTATGTGGTTTACACACAAGGTTAGAACTACACAGTGACTAGAAAAGAAAACAAGTCTTCACCGATTCATGTTGCTCCAAAACACACTGGCAAATAAATTACAAAGTGACCCACTCCTTTGAGCACTGTCGGAAGAAGACCCTATGGTGCAACCTCTCTTCTGTATTCCCAATTCATGTTATAGATCTCAATTACAGAAGGTGGGAACTAGTGGTGGCGTGAAATAATACATGAAAAGGCTAAATACACTTGACAAGGGGAAGGGTATATGTTCTTTCACGTGAAATGCTATTTAAAATCCCATTTTAAAAAGTCAGCATTGGCCAACAACTACCACACAATTTTATCACACTTAGGTGAAAATGATACTCAGAGCAGTCCAGGTGAAACACATAACTGACCAGAATGTTTCAATGGCTCTTTGGTCAACAGGGAGAAGAAAGATACAATGAGTTAGTCTGGTAGGGAGTTTTCTTGCTTTTTTGACCAGAACTTGCTGTAGTTGCTACTAAAAAGCTGGTATTTACTCACAATTGCCACACAGTAGCATCTCAAATGCCACAGTATTCTCTGGGCTTGCAACAGGAAATAAACACTGTATTAATCTATTCTGCATATAGAATATTCTGCATACTGTGGTATATCAGATTGTTCACAAATGCTAACTTTTTAATGGAAAGCCCCAAGGGCTAGTCAGAGTAATAAGAAACTTTCTAGGAATCTGACTCATTACATCCTTATCTTATCTAAAGAGGAAAGGTCTCTTGAGTCTTCCTCTGCAGTCACGTGTTTCTAATTCATTCCTTTGACATGCGTTTTATTTTTATGTTTACTGAGCTAGCTTGAGTTTTCCTGTTGTCTTTTCCCATTGACTTGGGAGTTAAGGGTGCTCAGCAACACAAGGGGGAGAAATTCAGCACCTTGAAGGACTGATTCATAAATCCACAGCAGCTATCAGCCCATAGCACCCTATTATGCCCCACAGCAAGAAATAAATCAACAGAGTTTCAATCCAGCATCTTTTATTAGCATTGTTCAGCTTAAAATACATAATAGATAAATGGGCTTATTGTTTGTATTACAGGATCCCATCGTGCTAGGTGCTGTACAAACATAGGCAAAAAGATGGTCCCTGCCCCAAAGAGTTTCCATTCAAAGTATAAGACAAGAGACAACAGATGGATACAGACAGTTAGAAAACAATAAGATAATATTGGTTAGTAAGTTAGGCAGTGGTCTTAGGGCACGGTGCCCTGTCATTGTTAAGCTTTTTGTATGCATCACAGTAAGGAGCCTTGTAAGTTGTAATGAGGAGCTCCTGCCAAGCATGAAGAACAGCATGGGAGAAAGCACGACTCTGCTTGTTTGAAAATGTAACAATTAGGCAATGGAGGCTGGCATCATGAGACGATTAGAGGCAAGAGTCAACATCTTGATAGTGAATGAGAAGTGGTAGATAGAATGGGGATAGGCCATAAAGGGCCTTCAGCGTAAAGAAAAGCAGCTTATGTTTGATACAAAAGAGAAGGGGAAGCCACTGGAGGGATGTAAAGAGAGGGGCGATGTGGTCATAACAGCAGGCAAGGAGAATGATCTTTGCAACAGCATTCTGAATGGGTATATGTGGGGCAAGATTTCATTTGTCAAGGCCAGAAAGAAAGATGTTGCAGTAATGAAGATGAAAGATGAGCGGTGCTTGGATGAGAGTTTTAGCTGTTTGGATAGAGAAGAAAGGCCATGTTTCAGATGTTATGCAGAAAGAAACTACAAGATTTGGACATAGCCTAGAGGTGAGGACCCAGCAGAGGTCTAAGTTGAAGATGACGCTCAGGTTATGGACCTGAGCAGCAGGCAGGATGAAGGTGTTGTCCACAGTGATGGAGAAAGGAGGTGAGGGGAAGGGTTGGGGCTTGGAGAGAGATTAAGAGTTCTGCTTTAGCCCTGTTGAGTTTGAGCTGATGGGTAGACATCCATGAGGATGTCAGAGAGATACACCAAAATTTTAAGTGATACAGAAGGAGACAAATCTGGAGTAGAGAAGTAGATCTGTGAGTTATCAGCATAGAGGTGGTAACTGAATTTGTGTTTGCAGACAAGGTGACCCAGAAACAAGGTGTAGAGAGAGGAGAGAAGGGAACTAAGGATAGAGCCCTTTGGAACACCCACCATTTAGTTATAAATAACTCTGTAAGGCACCTTACCACAATCTTTTCCATACCGGATCCTCATTTTGTGTAAATGGACTCTACTGGAACTACGCTAACTTACCCCAGTTGAGGATCTGATCTCCAGAGATTTCTCCTTCCCCCATCCCTCCTTAAACAGGCACAAAGAAAAGAACATTGGAACTAAATTCATATAAGAATTCACACCCTCGATACAAATGACAAATAAAAAATTAGATTAATTTCTTGTATATATGACAGCAATATAAAGTATGAACCTACATTATGCCTAATATTTGATAGTTATTTGCATTTATTGTGTTATATACTATTATGGTGTTTTAACATGGCAAGAGAATGGAAGAGAACAATAGAAAGGAAGATATGAAAAAACATTAGAAGAATTAACTTGGTCGATCTAGGTTTGCAAGTAGTGTATTCTCTGTAGCATCTGTCTGCAGATCGAATCTAAATAGCCCTGGTGAGTCACCTGATTGACTTGAGAAGACAAGATGCTATATAGGCCTGTAGTGTCTCTCTCTTCAATGATTTTCACTCATATTATTTTCCAGATGTAACCCTTCTAAGGGATTTTAACCCTTTTAGCATGTGTTAATCATGCAGGGGAATGGTGACATGAGCTGTACTGAGTCGGGTGTGTTGTTACCTAGCTCAGATATAAGGATGGTGGGAATGGTTCTTTACAGGGAGAAAATCCAGAGGGTGTGCTGAATAGCCCTGAGGTGGGAACCCTCAGAGAAGCAAAGCCCGAGGCAGAATGGTAGTGCTGAATTTTGTTAGTGTCAAATTCAAGCCAAACGACCCTGACTTCCATTAATGATAACATATAATTGTACTTACAGAAGCAAATATTTACCAAATGCAGAGATCTAATTGGAGTTTTGTCTTTAGGCACTAGAGGGAAGGCAGGGAAAGGTACTTGCTCAGAGGGCTTGAGTCTTGTTTTCCCAGCGTAGTCTCTTATGTCGATTTTTGTATTGATGTTTCTTCTTGCGGAAAATAAATGGGTCAGGCCAGTTGTGATTTAATGTTTGGGAATATGATTACTTGTTAAGCACCAAAAGTGTGTCTTTGTACAGAACACAAAAGAGAACAAGCTGTCTCATGCAAATGGTGCTATCAATGGAGAGATAAAGCTATACTGACATGGAATGCTCTGAGTGACCAACGGGAGAAGATTAAGGTCATTTCTGGAGAAGGTAGGTCATTTCTGCTTTTTAGTGGAGTAGCACAAGATGGTGGATCATACCTTTCTTCCAATCAATGAGTGAATCCATTTGCAAGTGTGGTTAGTAAGAATACCTGCTAAATCTGGATTTTTTGAGAAGGTCTGCCATTATTTTGGGAAAAGAAGGCTGGAGCTGAAAAATGTCTTTACTGAGGATGAATGACCATTATCGGAGTGGATTGCACTGGGACATCCTAGAAACAAATATGGATGAAAACCTCCACAGCTATAGTAGATGTGACTGTTTGACAACCTGGCTGCATCAGTGAGGTACTAAAAGCAATCTCTGATGAGAAGATAGGTTGTACCATCTTCCAGGGAAAGATCCATACCAATCTTTTTAATTTTTTTTAGTAATTGGAGATATACCAATCTCCTAGAACTGGAAGGAACCTTGAAAGGTCATTGAGTCCAGCCCCCTGCCTTCACTAGCAGGACCAATTTTTGCCCCAGATCCCTAAGTGGCCTCCTCAAGGATTGAACTCACAACGCTGGGTTTAGCAGGCCAATGCTCAAATCACTGAGCTATCCCTCCCCTCCATGGTTGAACTATAGTCCATATAGGAGAGCAATGGGAGAAGTAGTTCCAGAACTGGTAGCCATCACAGAACATGGAGCAAAGAAAAGACAGGAGAAATGGTTGAAAAGTGGAGAATATAGCTGGCCGATAAATTAACAAAGAAAAACATACTTAAGTGATTCACTTAAGTGAAGGCTTAAAGAAGATGGACAGTTCAGAAACACACTAAACAAAATGCAAAAGCACACAAATTTGCTAATGTTTACACCAAGAGCCAGATTTTGCAACTCTTACATTGAATATACTCAAGTGCATTGTCCCATCAATGGGACTACACATATGAATAGGAGCTACTCGAGGAAAGTAAAGCTTATAGAATTGGGCCCCAAGCTACGACCCTGACTTCCATTAATGATAACGAATAATTGTACTTACAGAAGCAAGTATTTTCCAAATGCAGAGATCTATTGGAGTTTTGTCTTTAGACACTAGAGGGCAGCACCTCACTGAATTACAGCTGCTTGCAGAGCTTAAGAGAAAGCTAGAGCAGCTCTAGTGATGGACTCCTTTGCCTTTAATGGCAACATTAAAATTTTTCAGAGGGAAAACACAATTAGTGGACTAAGGAAATGAATGCAGGTTATGAGGCTTGTTCTTGCTGTAATGGATATAAATGTACTCTAAAACTTCGGTTACTGTTATGGATCACGGACAGCCAAGCAAATTATATATTCAACTAATCGCAGGTAATGCTTATATGTCACGGTTTTGCCTTTTCTTCTTCTTCCCCTGCAATTGATGTTTCCTAATTTAAACCTTTTCTTCCTTTAGTACAAGTAAAGAAAAAAATCTTAAGGCTCTGATTCACCACCTGCTGTAGATGTTATTTCTGGGTATTATATGGTAAAAGAAAAGTCTTGTCTGAAGAAGCTTTTTTACTTAAGGCCGGAATTAATGACTGTAACCTACTGGACTTCATGTACAATTTATGAGGGCTGATTTAGCATTAATGCAGGTGCCTAGCATGGCTCAAGCTGCTCACCTGCTCTCCCTGATAGAGCTAAAATGCTGCAGTGATGGCTAGCAAGGAGCAAACTGGAAATGAAGTAGGGATAGCTATCTATCCATGGCTTCAGAAATGGTGCAAATGCTTTGTAAATAGCTGGATAAATAATCTCCTCTTGTTACTGGGAGATCTGTTTCTAGTGAATGCTTTGCTGAGGCACATGGGTGAATTATTGCATGAGATCATTGCAACCCTATGAAAACTTAGGGCTTAATCCTGCTCCTACTGAAATCACTGGCAAAACAATCATACACAGAATGTATTGCTTCAGATAAGGCAGAAGAAAAGTGACCCAGCTGGCTCAGAGAAAAAGTGGACAAGCTGCTCTGATTTTGCAATTGCCAGAAAAGTTGCCATTTCTTTAGTTATCTTCCAATTCATATGTGGAAAGAAATTCAAGCAAGCCAAGGACCTGGTCCAGTGTCCAATGAAGTCAACAGAAATCTTTCCATTGGCTTCAATGGGCATGGGCTCAGACCCTAAAAGCCTCTCTTTGAAGATGATAGCAGCCCAGAGCCATTAGCTTCACAGTAAGGAGGACCAAGCACTAAACTATCACCATGGTTATGCTACAAGTGTCCTATTAAATGGACCTAAGACATACCTTCCAATTCAGAGTTCATACGGATTGGATACCCTGGACAATTTTTCTTTACAGAAATGTGACAAGAAAACCAGGCTCCTTCCCTTTTGGAAATTGCAGCTGTAATGCGAATCATCAGTAAATCAAAGAGAGAGAGAGTGCTGAATTCTATGTGCAAGATTTCACCCTTTTCCTGTTAAGTGTGTAGTTCGTGTCATCATCTGATGGGTGCTCTGATTAAAGACACACGGTCATATTTATAGCCCAGATGTCTCACTGTTACTTATGTGAGATCCATCTCTTTGGAAATCTGGGCATTTTTTTACTGGAAATAAATACATATAGCTGTTATTGATTTAAGAGATAAGCTGGTAAAACATTTTCTTCTCTCTCTGTGTAAATAAGCTGTATGTAAATAAGTAAGTAAAGTCCATTTACTCATGTCTGAATATTAGTGACATCATAGCAGAATTTTCAGAAGCCTTCTCAATCCACCACTAACATCACACATTCAGCAGCTGATTTCCCAGTGATCTGGCACACACCATCTATCCATCTCCGTGCTGGTCAACCCCTAGTGCGACAATCTGCCACCATTGCTTCCATGATAACCTTCTCAAGGTTATTTCTATCTCTATGGCTGATGTGACCAAAGTACATAAATTTGCACCTGTTGATTTCTGAGGGCAGAGTCCACTTCTCTCCAGTTCTATACCTAATAAGCATTTGTCATCTTTTCCATGCAGGGGATACGCAACAGTCTTCACCAGTACCACATCTCAAAGGCTTCAATTTTCCTCTTGTCAGCAGAATTAGTTTCCCAGGAATCCCAGCCATAAGTCACTATGGAAAATAATTAAGCTTTTCACCAGTCAAACCTTCGTATATTTTGATATTCCACAGTTTTTCCACACTTTTTAAGGGAGGCTCCTGGCTGAGTGAGCCATCTCCAGTCTTCTTCTGAGTTCTTTGGAGCAGCCTCCTCAGTTTGATATATATGACCTCAGATAATTAAATTCATCTACTGACTTTATAGCTTAACTGTTAATTGTGATGCCTGCTTCCATCCTATTATTGACTGTGTCAGTGTACGTAAATTTCTTTTTAACTGCATGCCAGGATAGTCCATATTCCTTACTAACTCTTTTTACAGACTCCAACATTCATTGCATTGTATTGATCGTTGCGGCAAAGAGCATTGTATCATCAACATATCTGAGGTCGATTAAGTGGTGTCCACCAATGGAAATCCCAGCTCCTTCCATGTTATCAAACTTTCCAGGAATTGTCTCATAATTAATTCTGTGTACATGTTGAAAATACTTGGGGACAGAATGCATCCTTGTCTCACTGGAAAACCACTCACTATCAATGCTGCTCTTTACACTGTGGTCTGTTGTTGACAGTAGAGACTTGCAATGAGTTCAATGAGATGCTTTGGAATCCCCATGTCTGCCAGTATCCTCCAGAGACGGTCACTTCAGACGGCATCAAGTGCTTTGGAGTACTCACTAAAACACATAATTCAGGGGTGATTATACTGCGTGCATTTTTCAATAATATGAGAGATATTCATGATTTGATCATGTGTGCTTTGACTGTCTCTAAAACCAGCTTGTTGACGTGGTACTGCTTCTATAATTCACTTCATGCAATCCTGAATTATGTACAGCGCCACTTTGCTCACATACGGTATCAGGGAGATGGTACTATAGTTACTGCACTCTGTTATATCCACTTTCTTTGGTAAGGGCAGAAAGATTCCCTTCATCAGATCATCCAACCAAGGTTTAGTCATCCAGACTCCATTGCAAATTTTCCACATTAGATCAATATCCCAGTCACCAATTGCTTTTAGCAGTTCTGCTGGTAAGTTATCAAGTGCTGGTACTTTCTGAGGCTTCATTTTCATAATAGCATGTGCCACTTCTTCTTGCAGGATTGATGGCTCCGGCTCTGTACTCTTTTCTGTTGTCCTGTATTGTAAATGGCTCTGATGAGGCATACAGATTGGCACAGTAATCTCTCCATCTGCATTTAACATCATCACCTTCAGGAAGAACTCTGCCATTATGATCTCTTATTATGCTTGATCACAAAGGAAAAGTTTTTAGTAAGAAGCCTGACCACTTTGAAACATTCCCTTTGTATTATTACTATTCTCAAATTCCTCACATTTTGCACATTTCCTCACTCTTCTTTCATCTAGTCTGTCTTTAAATCTGTCTGCTCAGTTCCTCGTATTCTCTGCTACATTTGTCAATCTCCGAGTCACTCTCTTTCACTCTGCATAGTTTTTTTGCCAGCTCATACACCTTCTCCATTAACCATGGTGTGGGTCAATGCTGACTTTTCAGATTGTGTACTTTAGTAGCTTCAAGCATGATAGTTTTCATTTTATTCCAAAACTGGTTGAGTTGTGCTTCTTTTTCACCTGTGACAATGCCTCAGACCCATTCTGGACAGAAGTCATGTTGTTTTTGATGATTCAGGACAAATCCAGACACAGTGGACCTGCCAAATGTCTTATCTTTTTGCATTTCAATTTTATGATTGAAGCTAAGAGTTGATGATGTGACCTTCAGTCTGCATTTGGGAAAGTCTTTTGTCAATTGGGCGCTTGATTTCCAGTGTCCCTATATCTTTACATAGTTAGTTTGGTTCTTTATCTTGCTAGGAGGTGACCTCCATGTATATGGTAAGTGGTATGTGGTCTCCTGTTAAAAGAAAGCTGCTTCCTTTAAACAGACAATGTAATCTGAGTACTGGAATTGCAGTTACATAAAATGCTCTTTGGATATTACTTGTAGTTATATGTTATTGTACAATAACTATTTTATTATTGGGCCAGATCCTGAAGTCCTTACTCAGGGCTTGTGTATGTTCTCTTTGGTCCTGCTTTCATAGTGGTGTAATGCCACTGATATCAAAGGAGTTACTTCTGACCTATATTGGTATAAATGAGAGTAGAATCTGCTGATCAGCTCCTGTTCAGTTCTATGCCACTGGTTTTTCAATAGAAGTTTTACCTGACATGTTCCATTATTAAAAATACGAGATCCAGTGATTTACAGTTACATTATGGTTTGTCTACTATGGATAATCAACGTAATAGAAGTAGTTAATATGTTAAGCAACTTCTTTGTATGTCTGGAATATGCATAAATGTATGTATACTAATTAACCCTTTATGCTGTACTAAAACTGCTACTACAGATCTAGTCTTGAGGAATTTACAGTGCTAGGCAATACATGTGTTAGTACATTGACAAATGAAAGGACATCATTTTTCAAGTAGGAAAAGTTATAAGATTCTTAGAACTAATATAAGAGATTCTTATTTTCTGAGGCTACCATAGACTCTCTTTCATCACAGATTGGGCTGCTTTGGAATAGCTTTTAAACTGGTCACAGCAAAGGATTGCAAGGTTATATCTGTCTTAGCTGGCTAAACAGGATTCTTATTAGTCAAAAGGGAAAAAGAGAGATAATAAGGTGGGCCTGGAAACTGGAAACCAACCCACTAATGAAGGAAATATAGTAGGAAAGTTAAATCCACGTCTCAGGTTTTGGTCAAGGTGCAGCCAAGGAGATGATGACATCATCTAGCTCCCTTTTCTTTGTCTGGTGTGGTCAGAACATCATGCACGGTCAGAAAAAAGATGGAGTGTCAATAAATCTCTGCATCTCAGCATGTGCCGGTGGCAGTGATGGCCATGATGCTGTCTAAGGCACCCTGCCATGTGCTAGTATATTATCCTAGAAAATCCAGGTCCAGAAAGGCGTCAACTTTGACTCACCAAAATCGACTACTCAAAAGAAACATCAAGTGTCCCATATGTACAAACTACCTCTTGTGTTAAGAATGTTTTGGTTTGTTACTGTAACAATACTGTAAACTCACCAGGACCCTTGAGAACCTCCAATAATCAGTTATTTTAGGCCAGACTCAGTTCACACCATTCCTCCCTTCCGTGCTGTCTTTAAGAACAATTGAACATATGTAGGTTAAAACTAAGTTTCTGCTACTTTGTATAATTGAAAATTTCAACTCAGGATAGAGTTAAACCACAACAAACATCCCTCTCTTAGCCCATGGACCAATGACTATGTGACCTCTGATCCTGTAGTCCAGAATTTGAACGTGGATCCCTGTCTTCAAATGTCTTTTATCTGCTTAGCAGAAAAGCAGCATATCTAAATTCAAAGTAATATAAAGTCACATTTAAATCTTTGATTAGGTTTGGATGAAATTTAACATAATCAACTTCTAAGTCAATTACTCTATTTTTAAATTGAATTTGATTTTCAACCTTAACCATTCTTTGTTCTCTGCCTAAATTAATCAATTTCAGACTGTTTACTGTAGTAATTTACTTTATCAAATGCCAAATGTAAATTGCCAATTCAACTTTTTTTCTTAGTGATGTGAAAAGAGTAATTCCCCGAGGAGCTGGAACCATGAAGGAATACCATGTAGGGAGATTTTATCTCAAAAGTATTTGGATTTCTTAAACATATGGAGCCAAATTCAGGCCTTTCTTGACTTTCGAGGTCAGATGATTGTACATTATGCCTTCAAAAGATGCTGAAGTCAATGAGTTTTACCATTGATTTAGATGAGATTTGGATTGGGCCCTAACAGTGCAAAACAGTTTATATTTACACAGCCATGGCCATCTCTCACAGATTATTCCTGAGATTTCAGACTCTGGAGGTGGCTGGCTCAAAGAGCATCAATTACATTGGCATTGACACCAGGGACACAGAATGAACACAATGGGTGAAGTCCTGGCCCTATTAAGTTAATGGCAAAACTCCCATTGACTTCAATAGGGCCAGGATTTCACTCCGTATTCCAGGTGAAGGTGGGCCACCTATTCACAGAATGATGATATAATATTTTGTATCCCATGCTTTTACATCCTAACACTTTGTTTACCTTCTTGAATGCATGTTGAACAGAGATCTTCACTGAGCTCTCTGCAGTGAAACACTGATGATTTCCTGGGTAGTTTCCATTAATTTACAAAAAACAATCTGTGTCAATATTTAAAATTAGTCCTTCCAATGAGACTTAATTTATCCTATTACTCCTCATGCTCCACCATCAATCCAAGGCCATCACTAGGATTTTCACAGCCAGTTGCCAGAATGTTGCAATATCTATAATGTGTTACGGATTGTCTGCACATGGAATATCCTCTGTTTATCCAATTTCTGAGAGGGAGGCTCCCACACCTGGTAGAACTCTTCATGATTTCAGCTGCTGACTTCTTATGATATCTATGAAGAATGCCCTCAACCAGAAAAGAGTTCCAGTGATTTTAACTTGTAATTTGTATCCTTGTTTTATTTAATAACTCTTTATGCAATCCATCTAGGTCATCTGAAATGAATGCCTTGTTGCTAGTTAGATGATTATGATTTGCAATTCATTTAACATGGTCAACGATTCATGTTTAACTGATTGACTATAATGCAGTATCAGAATGACATGTTTGTGGTTTTTCACACACACACACACGCACACACACACACACACACACACACCTGTATGATGGACAGTTACTTTGGTAACCGTGTGTTAGAGTTTCAGATATCATGTAACTTTTTATATTGCTGTTTAATTTAATGCAGCTTTCACTAATGAGTCAGTCTGGGTTGACTGGCTACCTCTCAGAAGCTCTTTGGTTTTCATGAACTCAAGATGGTCTAGGATGAGGGCTCTGTGATTTATGTCATGAGCACAACTGGCATGAGGTGTCGAGTTGAGTTTGCATCTCACTAGATTTTTTCCATCAGGATACTAAGCAAGTGAATTGTGCTTTGTTTATGGCTCGGGGTATGAGTTGTGTACCAATGTCTTATGAGAAATCAAACAACATCTGCGAGTGAGTATTAAACATCGTTGTTCAAAACAGTCCCTATGAAGTTTATGGCCATGTAAGGAGGCAGGAACTCCATGAGTTTGCATTTGAGGAGTTATCTAATCACTTCTGCGCCTGCAGAATGTGGGAGGGCTCCAGGAGCCTGTGGATCGCCTGAAGTCCACTAAAAGTCAGGCCAATCCCTTCAGACATCCCATACCCTCATGCTTTGTCCCAACTTGCACCAGCTCCCTCCTATTCCTGATCTAGGGGGTGTTCTTCTAGGTTGCATCAAGAAGAGGAATCCTTGGCAGCACTGATTGAGTCAGAATTACCTTACTTAGGAAAAAACTGGTTGGGTTGTTGGGGGTCAATGCTGCGAAGAGTGGGAGTCATCCTGGCCATATCCAGGATGACTCCTTCCCTATAGGCTACAATACCCACAGAACACCCAAAGTGGGGTATCTGCCTCAGAAGGGTGATTGATGTGGCATTCTTACCATCCAGATCCACTCTGCTCATCAAGCCAAACCCTGCTCTCCTTACTCACATGAGAAGTGTCATTACCCATTGTGTATACGAGGCACAAAGAAAAAAATTCTCACTAGACTTCTTGCTAGAATAATAATCACAGTCAAGAAAGCAGACCTCAGTGTGTTCAATATCTATTTCTAACTTCTTCTGTTAAGCTACCTCTGAAAGATGAGTTCAGAAAGTTGCAAATCTGCTACATTTAGTATGTTTCATCTGTTGAATAATTAGATTCTCAACAGTGAAAAATAGTTCAGCACCATTTTTTCCTTCAAAGCAGTTGCATCAATGCATATTTCAGTGGCTACTAGGGATCTGCTGGTTTTAATTTCCTGTTAACAAATAAACCCCATGTCCCAAAAGAGCAAAGCTAATTCCACACTCAGATTTATACAACTTGTACTAAATTATACCCTGTAGTGGATCTGAAAATGCTGAGTGCAAAGCATTCTGGTTGACTGCCAGCACATCAAAAGCACATATTCAGATCCAGGCAGGAAAAGCATCTAGAAAAAGGGACCTAGACCAATGGGTCACTACCTTTTTTACTGGCAACCCCTTTCACACAGCAAGCCTCTGAGTGCGACCCCCTGAATAAATTAAACACACTTGTTTATATATATAAACACCATTATCAATGCTGGAGGCAAGTGGGGTTTGGGGTGGAGGTTGACAGCTCGCGACCCCACATTTAATAATCTCATGACCCCCAGTTTGAGAACCCCTGACCTAGACACTTAAGCTCACAGTTCTTTATTAAACCAGTAAACCAGTCTTTAAGTGTTTATTTTTGTAAAATTAAGTCTGCACACACTTTTTTATTGGCTTTTTATACCTAATAAGCATTATACGCTTGCAAAGTGTTGAGTGAGGCTATGTCTGTAGTACCACTCATGTCAGCAAAATTTATGTCACTCAGGGGTGTGAATAGTCCACCCCTCAAGTGACACCAACATAAGTGCTAATATAAACAGTACTATGTTGGCAGGAGAACTTTTCCCACTGACATAGCTACTGCCGCTTGTTGGGGGTGGATAATTATGTTGAAGGGAGAGTTCTCTCCCATCAGTATAGAGCGGCTACACGAGGGATCTTACAGCAGTGCAGCTGTGTCAGTATAGCTGTGCCACTGTAATCTCTCTAGTGTAAACGTAGCCTAAGACACTCTAGCATACACAATCCTCTTAAACAGTATCTGCTGACTTATTTTCAGGCTCCTTAGAACCAGATTCTCAGCTGGCATAAATTGTCATTGGTCCATCAATGAAGCTATGGCAATTTACACCTGCTGAGCATCTGACCCATGGCATGTATTTGCTGCCACTTAATACCACGCTAAATGTAGGCGCTTGCACGTCTCACTAGAAACTAGACTGAACTAAAGTAAGCCTATCATCAGGGCCGCCCAGAGGATTCCGGGGGCCCGGGGTCTTCGGCGGCGGGGGGCCCTTCTGTTCCGGGACCCGCCGCCGAAGTGCCCCGAAGACCCACGGCGGGGCCCCCCCGCCGCCGAATTACCGCCGAAGCGGGACCCGCCGCCGAAGTGGAGCCCGGTCTTCGGGGCACTTCGGCGGCGGGTCCCGGAACGGAAGGGCCCCCCACCGCCGAATTACCGCCGAAGACCGAGCTGAACTTCAGCGGCGGGTCCCGCTCCGTCTTCGGCGGTAATTTGCCAGCGGGGGGTCCTTCCGCCCCGGAGTGGAAGGACCCCCCCCCCGCCGGCGAAGACCGGGAGCGAAGAAGCTCCTGCGCCCGGCCCCGCAAGAGTTTTCCGGGCCCCCCGGACAGAGTGAGGGACCCTGCTCCAGGGGCCCCGAAAAACTCTCATGGGGGCCCCTGTGGGGCTCGGGGCCTGGGGCAAATTGCCCCTCTTGCCCCCCCCCTCTGGGCGGCCCTGCCTATCATAACCAATTGCCTGTACATCGTCTGGAGTACTAAGTGGCATCTCCACCTGATGAATTTGAAGGGGAAAAAATGAATTGCACTATAGAGAAAAAAAATCCTCTTGTCTTAAATGTTTAAAGTGGTTAAAGTTCTTCATAGCACCAGCCAGATTGGTGTTAGAGAAATGGAAAGTTTATAATAGATCTGTCTGTGCTAGGAAGGCAGTTGTGGGGCTTAGGATTCTTCTTTTGACACCAGCGACAATAGAAAAAAAATCAGGAAAACTTTTCTATAGCAGTTGAATTTGTTGCCGTCCTGCTGAACCATGTCTTACAAGAAATGGAAGACGCCCCTGGAGGTAAGGCAAGTTTAGAGCAGGTAATGATCAGTTACTGAGCAAAGCTTTAGCAAAAAAGTCCTCTGTTACTTAAGGCCAAGTTCTCTCTCCTTGTGCGAAACTCAGGTCTTGTGCAGTCAGTGTGGTTTGGGAGGAACAAATATCTCTCATGCAGTGTAAGCGGAGCTGTTCTTTTATAGATGCAGTCCTTCCTTCTCCACTGGGTGCTGTGATAAATAGTAGGGTTGTGTAGTCAGGGATCCATGTACCATGACCCTTCAATTTTCCTGGCTCATCTTACACACAGAAATCCCTTGTCCACCATGAGCTAGTGCAGGTCTTCTTTGCAAGCTCTCCAAATCTGGCTTCCACAGCTTTTTGGGCTCTATGTATCCATTGATATTGAGGCACAGGATATGGGCCTTAAGGAATAATAATAATGGACCAGATCATACAGTCCTTTCCTGGGTAAAACTCTCAGTGACTTCTGTGGGAGTTTTACTTGTGTAAGGCTGCAGATGAGAGCTCATTAATAACATTCATAATTACTGATACTTTGCATCTACTATGTACATCCTTTCATGCAAGGATCACAAAGCACTTCTCAAACACTAACCAATTAAGTATCATAACACCAATGGAGCTTACTATACTGTGTCTGCCTAAAATCTCAGGTGCTAAAATAAAGGCCTTTGTAAATTGGAAAGGTTAGACACAAGCCCTAACACTTGTAAAAGTAATTTTAACCCTACCCCTTGGCACTCCTAAACTACTGAACAGATTTGCTTGTAACTGTCTACAAAATAAAGGGTCAGATTCTGCCACCTTTACTCATGATATCAGCCAGAGTGACCCTAACACTGTACTCTGAGAATGAGTGGTGCTGCTTTGGTTATGATCAGATTGATTTTTCATGGCTAACAAAGGGATAGATTGTGTTGCTAGGCACACTAAACTCAGCTGCCCCAGGAGTAGTCCTGGACAGGGGCGGCTCCAGGCACCAGCACGCCAAGTGCGTGCTTGGGGCGGCACGCCTGCGGGAGGTCCACCGGAACCGCGGGACCAGCTGACCCTCCACAGGCACGTCTGCGGGAGGTCCACCGGAGCCGTGGGACCGGCGACCGGCAGAGCGCCCCCTGCGGCATGCCGCCGTGCTTGGGGCGGCGGAATGGCTAGAGCCGCCCCTGGTCCTGGAGGGTATTATCACTGAGAGTCACCCTTCCCACCAAGACATAGTCCCTCTTTTGTTCCAGGATGGGGAAATAAGTTACTGCTGTTCTTGAAATAATGTGACCTATTTTTCCCTCCACCCTTTATACCTGGCCAGCTGTGCAAGTGAAGGGCTGGAGTCCAGTAATTCAGGTTCTAGCCTGGGACTCCAGAGATCTGGTTTCAATTCTGTGCTCTACCACAGACTTCCTGTGTGACCGTGGGGAAGTCCTTCATCTCTCTGTGCTTCAGTTTTTATCTATGATGTGGGGACAACAGTATGCCTCTACCTCATATGTGTGATGGGAGGATACAGGCTTTCAAGATTGTGATACTGTAGTAGTGGAGCCAGATAATTGCCATAGAGAGGACTTGAATTTTGTCATGTTTTGTCAAATGTGCATAGTTTTATGTGCATTTACGGGATGGGGCATTTGTTTTGGACTGTTTGGGCTTATTATCTTT
Organism: Mauremys mutica; assembly: GCF_020497125.1. Lineage (NCBI taxonomy): Eukaryota > Metazoa > Chordata > Testudines > Geoemydidae > Mauremys > Mauremys mutica. Next base: position 271,308,447 of record NC_059073.1, read on the forward strand.
CCTTCTAGCTCTCCAGAAAAACAGAAAACAATCTTCGTTGTTATAGTGGAGCACTGGCCACATCACGAAGGCTGACTCCTAACTCAAGACTCTCCAGAGGAGAGATTTTAACTGAGCAAGAAGGCAGTCATATGTTCTTTCCAGGTTAACAGAACTTAAAGCATTCTCCAGGTAAATGTTCCTGCCAACTGATTTCTGAAGTTTGTCACTTAAAAAATAAAACAAAAGAAATCCAGCTGAACACTTACATGTTTGCAAGAAGATTCATGAGAGATTGTCTTTCCAAACAAAGGAGCTGAGATTCACTCACTTGGGGGGCATGGTTAAGAGCTGTGCAAAATGTTGGCAAAAACCAATAGAGTCACATTAAACCAGAGGTCCCCAAACTGTAGGGCGTGCCCCCCAGGGATGCAGTGAAACATTCGGGGGGGGGTGCAATGGGGCCTGGGCCAGCCCCTATGGGGAGAGGAGGGAGTGGCACCTAGCCTCGCTCCACTCCCAGCTCTGCTCCGGCCCCGCCCCCAATGACAGCCCTGGCTCCCGGCCCCTGTCCCAGCCCCGCCCCCAGCCTTGGCCCCTGGCCGCAGCTCTGTTCCCGGCCCTGCTCCTGGCCTCAGACCCGCCCCCAGCTGCAGCCCCAGCCTGGGCCTCCTTACCCCATCCATGTTCCCCACCCCAGGAGCTGTGATCCCACTCCCAGATCGGGGGGGAGGGGGAGAGGAAGGAGGAGGACAGGGGTAAGGAGGGGTGTGACCCTGAAAAGTTTGGGGACCACTGCATTAAACCTAGTTTTGTTGTAAACTTGAACCTCAGGCTGGGTTTGTCAGAGTATTTGCTAAGGTTTATAAACCTTTCAAAAGAACCCTGGCCTGCCTTACGTTTCAGATACAAAACTAGGTGAAAACCAGACTGAATTTCAGGGTTCATCCTCACCTCATACTCACTCTTAAATATGTGAGGCAGGGAGAGGTGGGGGAAAGAGGGACAAACTCATGTGAAACCACAGAAGTTCTGCATAGATTTAAAACTAGAATGCTTCCCACCCCGCAGCCTGAGAGGAAGGACAGCAGCACGGAGGTTGGTTTGGGGGTGTAGTAGAGCAGGGAATGGCCACACCATGACTATTACAGTCTACAGGTTTCAGCTGCCTAACAGAAGTGGAGCTGCTCAACACTCTGCCCCCCTAACCCTAGAAGATAGCAGTGCAAGCTATCTTGCATAGAGCACCATTTGCTTTTTTATTGGCAACAATTTGTTTGCAACTAGACAGACTTTTCCCTTAACAGAACTTTCTTCACCTCACTCTATTCCTTGGTGTCTAGAACCTCTGAAATTGGTCACTATTACTAAAAGTAGCGGTACAGTTAGCACACAAAGCAGGCATTGCTGCACCTGCCATGTATTGTACAGCATCCACAAGTAAGCGTGTCCAGAACATCATAGGCACTTACTTTTAAATTCCAGGGGACTGATTTTCCACAGTTACATAGGTGCAAATCAGGAGTAGCTCCATTGAAGACAATGGAGTTACACCAACAAGTGTTGGCAGAAGGAGCTTGTGCATGGAGCAGCACATAGTTTACTCCTGGGGCAATGCAACAATACGTTACTCTATGCACAGGGCTTATGGCAAAGCCATGACTGAGCCCTACTCTTAGATGTTTTGGGGACTCAGAGTATTGGGCCTTTCTGCCAATTCATTCTGGAATTGTGGGATAGCTTCTTCCTGCTGTCTGGATCGCTGCTTCTTTATGAGCAACAAGGCCTCTCATCTGGGTCTCCTGGCAGGCTGCCGATTTCAGAAATAATGTATTTCCAGTGATGGATGAGATGTTGCTCTAATTGCCCTCCTTGATGATGTCAACACATACACTACCTGTAGCAGTTTAATTGCTCGGCAACATACAGCCTGCGAAATGTCACTTTCCTTTTATGCTGCACAACTTTCCCTTCTCCTTTTACCACTGTCGAATGGCTTAGTGCGAGGCTCCACTCCGGGGGCGGTGGTGGTGTGATCAGAACAACAGTAGATGCAATCAAACTCACAATTAGACTGTGATTCACATTATGTAAACGATTCATCACCCCAACTGATGTGAAATTTCATGTGATCGCGAGGCAGTGATTGCACAAGGCTTTAATCTCCATGCGTGCTGAATCCCGTTCCTACAGGGGTTCAGCAAAGCTCAGTTGTAATCATTCTTAGGCTGATGCCTTTCCATGATGTCATTACATGCTGTCTAACAATGCAGCTTTTTTTTTTTTTTTGCTGGGCTCTGTAAATAACTCGGTGTCCTGATTGCACGGTCAGTGTTCTGTATGCATGTGACCTTCCAGGTAGAAATGGATGGAGGTTGTGATGTTTGTATCTTACCAAAATTAACATTCAGAGTGTAGATCTCTTTCCAAATCCTGATAATGGTTCTGACTCCAGCCCCAGCACCTGCCTTCCCCTGTGCTTGGACACGACGGCGGTGACACAGATTGGATCAGATTCCTCTTGGCTCACAGAGATCCTCAGACTTTGTCACTCACCATTAGGAATCTGGAGGGAAGAAGGGTCTTCTGTGGAAGGGAGGGAAGAGTCTTTTGGCAGCCAAAGCAGAATTTCCTAGCCCCACATTTGAGATCCCTCTCCTGGGCTGGAGGCTTAGAAGAGAAGAATCTCCCACTGCTCACTATTCTGGCAGTGATCCCTTACCCTGGTCTGGAAACAAGAAAAACAATACTCTTTAGGTGGCCCGCTCCTCCCAGTCCCACTCTATTTTCCTGTCTGGTGAGCTATGTGTGTGTCTGAGGAGCTGGGGGTGGGGGAAGTGTGTGAGTCTGAGTGGTGGTATCTGGAGTAGTGTGCAGCAACCAGGAGGCTGTTGTAGCTCACTATAAAAAGGGACAGATTCAAAGAATTCTAGTACGAAGTCTTAAACTCAGCTTGTCTTTAATGCTTGTACATGACAAGGAATATATAGATGTGTAAAACTAAACTGATTCAAAAACGTGAAAATGGTGCATTGAGATTCATTCATTTCACATCTGTGAATAACTTACTCCACATCAAACAATCCTCTGAGACATGGATGCCAACATAAAAATCAGAGGTATGTAAATCATGACATCTTTGGTCAGTAATTGAAAGCAGCCATCTCAAGTGCTGAAATAAATTAGTCTTTAGCTTTCTTGGGATACAGCCTGAATTCTATCTCATGAGCAGGAAATGCAGATGATTAAGGAAGAGCCTCACACTGTCTTCTTCTTCTAGGAATACTCTGGACCTCTTTGAGCTCTGAGATCTTTCAGTTTAGGTAATTATTTCTGGTATAGAGGAGGTCCTGGAGCAAAAATCCACTGAAGTCCATGGACTGCTTTGGCTCAGGCCCAGAAATCTCAAGATGCCAGTTTGTAGTTCACATTGACACATAGCTCTGATTTTCTGTGTTCTATACATATCCTGTACCTCTTATCCATCTACAAAACCCACCTATCCCAAGCACAGTTCTGACCCCACAAAGGGAGACGTGCCAGAGACTCCATGAAGTCCACTAAGGACTTCATTATGGCTATTGGTTGCACATGAAAGTTGCTCAAAATAATACTAGAGTGATGGGCAGCAGTGTAAAGCTATGATAGCTAGATACATCTTGATAAAAAATTCTCCTGCCACTGGTTTATCAGTATGGATTAGATATGTTGTTCCAGACGAAGACTCACACTTGCTGTAGAATTCAACCTATTTCATGTCCTCTTGATTCATTTTCAATCTGTGTAGCACTGGTAAATCATGTCACAGCTCTTCCCATGCACTTTGGCATCTTCTGTTGATGTCATAACCAGAGATGCTACATCCATGAAAGTCAGTTCATGTACCAGGAGTTGACAAGAGTGATTGGCAGGGCCAAATCACCCAACCCAAGGTAAGAAAAAAAATCTGTTGAATCATGACCTTTACCTTTAACATGTGTCCCCTCTTTTTTCACATTTTGTCCCATAGTTCTTGTCATTGGTAGGAGGAAGTCCCATGTTGATGAATCTGTCTAGGTACTTACAAGGCACCAATCTTTGCAATAGTTGAATCCCTCTTGAGTATTTATGGACCTATCTCACAGCATCCCTATGATATAGGGTGGTAGTATTATCACATTTTAATTATCAGAAACAGATCAAGTGACTTGCCTGAAACTTTGCAAGAGGTCTAGGTGTTCTGAGTCCCTAGTCAATCACTTTTCCTGAAAAACTGTCCTTCTTGAAATTCTGAAATATTTACCCGGTGATTTTATTCTTTCAAACTTTAGCCTCTTTACCAGAAGGATTGAAAACCCACTGGTGTTTTCTATAAAAAGACCCATATCTTTCCTACTATTCACAGAAAACAGGAAATATCTCAACTAATATTGGCTAGGATGGAAAGGCGTGATAAGGGTCAGTCACTAATCACATGTGGGAATATTTGCTACAAGGGCCCATGATTTTTTTCAAGACCTTGTAGTGGCTTCCAGTGGTAAGAGTCTTTATCTCCAATACAGTAAATTTGGGCACAGTTCCTTTAGTCTTAAAAAAATGAGCAATACCAAAGCAAACTTTCAACAAGACTGAAAATTGGAGCGGTAAACCTAAACAATAAGTGTGGGCACTTATATAAAGTCTCAGAGTAGGTTTCTATAAAGTTTCCTACAATTAATCGTCTTTGTCAGATGTTGAAAAGCCAGTCCGAGAAAGACAATAAAGCTTTTATGAGTAACATCTACAAATCACAACACCCCAGCTACAAATCTCTGCTAAAAATGACAAATGGTGAATGGTGTAGCGCCGCTGACTTCAATAGAGCTATGCTGATTTACACCGGCTAAGGATCTGAGCCAGTATATAAACGACTCACTTCAGCTTTGTATAAATAGCTCATTTCTACAGTTTATTTATTTGTTCTATTGTTTTCAAGATGTTAGCCTCTCCAAAAATGGAATTTTAGTTTGTTCAGGTCTCTGAAAAACTGTTTAATTGGATAATGCTTTTCACCCACGGTTTGATTTTTGTTAACACAGAAAGCAAAAAGCCACAAGGCGTTTAGAAATCTCTGAAACACTGTTGATAAATGACTAATAACTGAGTTCTTCAACATTAAATGCCAAATTGCATCTTCCGATTCCTTCTGTCCCTCTGTCATACGAGGCTCAAACTCAAAACTTTTCTGACAGAAATAGGGTGACCAGATGAGATGAAGAAAATATTGGGACACATGAAGGGGGGAGGAGGTGATCTACCAGCGGAGCAAAAAATACAAAAAAAACCCCCAAACCAGTGCTGCCAGCGGAACAAAATATCGGGACAAATTGCGTCCCGACCAAAGATTGGTCGGGACGTGGGACAACCACCCAAATATCGGGACGGTCCCGATTTTATCAGGTTGTCTGGTCACCCTAGATAGAAAAGAGAGAGAGAGAGAGAGAGAGAGAGAGAGACGCTTACTCAAAAAATGGCCAGAATGTGTCTTACTTTTGTACTGGGACATGGGAGGGTTCAGAAGAATGCAAGAAGACTTGCTACCTGCCCAGCCCCAATTATAATCCTGCTGGTGGGAACTGCTTCCGTCTAAAACCCTGAGGGGTGAAAGGGTCAAAGATCACCCCAAGGAGGCTGGGAGAGGAGATGGGATCCTAGTGCTGGTTCCCCTCTGCATTAGCTTGAAGAATAGCATGTAAAGTACGCTTCCTGGGGCATTCCAGACCCACATTGTCCCCAAGGCCTGGGGAGGGGCAGTTTAGAAGTAAGAAAGCTAAAGGAAAGAATTTTTAAAAACCCAAACAAATGCACCAAAATTGCTATTATAAATCGTATAATAGGCCCTATTTTTTCCACTATTAACTCTATTTCACACAATATGATCAATATTTTCCTTTGTATCCTTGAAACAAAAATCAGATGTAGCACTCAGAAGCTATTTTAAAAGTACATATTCTGGTGATCTATTAATACAGACTTTGGGCCTGATCCTGAACTCACTGATTTTATGGGGAGTTCTATTAATGGCAGCAGGATCTGGGTTTGTAAGGTGGCTGAATGCACCCAATGTGCTGCAATGTGGAGCGTCTTAGGTCCTGATCCAGTGCAGCATTTAAACACATGCTTACTTAAAGCACTTGAGTAGTGCCATTGAAGTCTATGGGATGATTCATGTGCTTACATTTAAGCAAGCACTGACGTTTGTTTTCCTGGATCAGGGCCCCAAAGAAGTGTTTGCAAAGGTTGGTCAGAATATTCAACTAAAAAAGAGAAAATTCCAAAGAGTGGAAGCTGAATATCTAGAGTAGTCACCATTCAGAATCAGCATTTGCCCTTAGTAGTATCTGAGATACTGCAGTCTATTATTCAAAGTACAGGGAGGAACTGTGATAACTGCTGACCTATACTGACTTTAACAGACACCCTTGCATCTTTTAACTACATGGAGCTATTCCATTGTCTGGTTACACGGCTGAACTATATCCCAAAGGCTGGTTACAAGGCTGGCTGTTCGACTTTGATAGATGTAATTTTTTTTTCTAAATGAGCTTGACATTCATTAGGGTAGAAACATATGTTGGTGGTCACAGCACAGAAGGCCACATGCCAAAGCTCCTGTGTTGTTAAGCACTGAACACTGGTACCCTGACTATGCCCATGCTGTTTCCAGCTAGGAGTGCAGATGTTGAGTTTGCTCTTCTACTCGCCCAGCAATAGATATATCCAATTATACCTAACACTGACCAGGCTTTTTATGCACTTGCAATTTATTCCTTAATCAAAACAAATCTACCAGTAGAAAATGAAATTAGACACGTGTGTTTCAGGTGTGCAGGGATATTGTTAATTATTACTTACCCATCTGTACCCACCCATGGGCATGCCCCTTCTCCTATGGCTCTATTGACACCACACTGTTGTGCCATCATTTTAGCAGTCCTTTTTCTGCAATGAGATACCTCTGGATATATTTCATTGCCAGCAAATAAGCATTTTGGGTGCAGTCAGAGCACTTCAAGAAGGACTTAGAACTTCAGAGGACAATATTTTACATCATTGAAGGATCAGGAGCAAAAGAAAACTCTTGGCTATTCTGCCAATAGCTGATGAGATATTTTCTCCAGACTCTGCCTGTATCTTTAAAGGATTATTTCATAAGGGGAAGGGTTTGCCCATTTTGTTTTCTACTCCACTTGACAATACCTCACAGAGCATCATCTTAGACTGCAACGCTCCCGGCCCTCTCCCTCCCCCAAGGGAGTCACCAGCATTTGCCTGCAAATAACACCGCGGGAGTTCAATACATTTTGGCTGATGACAATGTAAATACCACTTTCTGTACTTAACAATATATGTATTTTCTTGAACTTAGCACTGGTGGAAGGTGTGAAACTATGACGGAGGCTCTTTTTCTGTCCATTGAACAAGTGCAACCTGGGCAGCAGCAGAGTAAGTGTTGCTCCCTGAATGGAGCGGTGGGTTGGGCGGAATATACAGTCCCAGAAACACTGGATGAACAGAAATTTATTGCAATGAGACTGAAACAGCCACTTATCATAACTTGCCCTGAGGCATTCTTAACCATCGTGGAAAATTGATTCCCAACCAGCTCTGTTTTAACATAACACTTAGGCTATGTCTACAGTGCGGCTGGAAGCGTGCTTCCCAGCGCAGGTAGCCAGACTCATGCTAGTTCTGCTCAAGCTAGTGCTGCACATAGCAGTGTAGCTGGGGGTAGCATGGGTGGCAGCTCGGGCTAGCAGCCCAAGTACATACCCAGAGGGTCCAGGTGGGTTTGTACTCAGGCAACTATCCCGAGCTGCTGCCTATGCGACCCCCAGCTACACTGCTATTTTTAGCACACTAGCTCAAGCAGAGCTAGCATATCTGTCTACCCACATTGGGAAACAAGCTCCCAGCTTCAGTGTAGTCATTCCCTTTCTTTAACATGAACATGCTTCTAGGATACGAATATCACCGTATTCCACATTAGTGCACACCAACATCGAAATCAGGGCCTTGTTCTTCTATGCACCTAAACAACCTTGCATTTGGTGGTGTTTGCATGTTTTTTTCTCTATCTTCTTCCAGAATTATGAGAGCTCAGCCATTCTAGCATGTGAAGCTAATAATGCTCCTGAAGAGCGCTTGTTCAAATTCGTGGTAACTGTGCAAAACAGAAAAGGCAGTTACAATAGAATTCTGCCTGTCCAGCTAGATCTCATTTACATTTGCTCTACTTTTGAATCTGATATGTTTTGTTTTTCCTTGTCTCAATTTGCAAAGAAGATCCACCTAAATTCCTCTGGAGGTTGCTATACGAGCCTTTGTTTGATGGTATGTACCATCTCTTTCATGAGGGATTTATGCATTTGATCCTTTGGATGCTGGAAATAATGGTGTCACACATCTTATTCTTCAGATAAATACTCTGGGTCAAATCCTGAGAGACAGCTATAGATGCTCTTTATCTAACAGTGCTATTCTCAGTATAATTTGTGTATTAAAAGTTAATGTGTAAACTAGGGACATGATTTAACACTTAACTGAGGAGTAAATTTAATATCAAATATGCATTTGTCCTTTTACAAATATAAAAGGACACAGAATATGAGCGTGCACTTGCTGCTTGCATTAAACCTACATGTCAGTGCTCAGAGATACATCTGCATGTGCAAAACAAGTAGTTGCATGTGCAGAAAGGCATTTCTTTATCTTTTATCCTGGGTATTTCATTGGTATAGAAAGCTGTTTATGGTCATACTTTCCCATTTTACACACGTAGATGCCCATTTCAGTGTGCAAATGGCTCTTTTGTTTATATGACAGTTGCATACACATGCATACACAAAATTTGTGCATAAATTAGAAATCCAGGTTAAAAATATGGGGTCATATATGGGTAATGAAGAGTTGTTCACTATATATATATATATATATATATTTAGTGAACAACTCTTCATTATTTATATTTGCATAATATTTCCTGCTATAGTGATTTGTAGTTACATACATGTCAAGAAATATCTCTCTGCATTGGTTATAGTGGCATGGCAGCACCACCATAGTTACTGTTGCATCATGACTTCAGTTTAAAGGTTGATCACTCGAAGTCCTTTAAAACTGGTTGCTTAGTTGGATTCCTTTGAAACTTGGTTTGCCTCAGGAGGATGCAGGGTAGAGTTAGTGACTCAAATTTGAGGTAATTTGAGCTACAGGTTGTAGAGTTATAAACCCCCTTCCCGCAAATAACCATTTTCCAAAAGGTTTCTAGGTGCTCTTTGGGGGTTTTTTGCACAAGAACTAGGGATCAAACTATTGATGTGATGCAGGTCAAAATTGTTTCAGTCTGTTTTTCTCAAGATCGTGCATGACACTGACTAAATCTTTGAGACACCCAAATTGAGAATAACATTTAAGAAAATGTAATTTTTTTTTACTGTGCACGTACACAAATACAGAAAAATGGCTAGAGGGTTTTCATTCCCACCATTTTCTATCCTTTAATGCTTGACTCCTGTAAATACTGTAAAATCTGAATGGTTACCTGTAGGAACGTTACACTTCTTAAACACTAAGGGGGTAGGAAAGCCGCCCCCGGATTTAGAGCGGCTGAAGTGGTTCCCACTCCCCCACACTTCCGGTCAGGAGACACACAAATTAAGTGCCGATTAGAAGTATATCTCTGAAGTACGCAGTGCATAAAGCACCAATCAGGAGAGGGGGCGAGACGTTGGCTTGAGTTTGTACATGCGTATAATAAAATAATTTATGTAACCAACTATAATAAATAGACGTGGACAGCCCCGTTGGGGCGGCTCCACGGGAACAGACTGACGGACTTGGCTTCATTCATTGCTACAGTTACCTGGGCAGCTTTGAAATTTGGTGTGTCTCAATGGAGTGTGGGTTAGCATTAGTGATCCAAATTTGGGGTCATTTGACATATTAGTTCCTGAGTTACAGATCCCCCAAAAGAAAGTAGCCTTCTGCTGCCTTGTACTGTTAAGAAGAGAGGTACTGATGCCTGGATGACTCACATACCTCTCTGAGATTAATGGCTGTAAACTCAGCCTTCAAATAAAATAACGAAGAATAAGTTAATTAGAAGACCCCACCTAAGACAAAAGGTGTCTTGGACTGAATGACTGGAGGTTTCTAAAATTTGTGAGTCATGGGTGGCAATTTAATTCTGGGGGAGACTAAGACATGTGAAGGGAGGGTAGGGGAGGGCTGGTAGCAGCGGCGTAGTAGGGGAGGGGTGGAGCTCGGGACTGCATTGAAGGGAGGGGGGATTGTGTGTAAGGAAACCCGTGCACTCTCAACTCTGTGCGGTCCGTGGGAGTAACCCCCTTCGGTGTGACAGCCCTCACTGAGAGTTGCACTCACTCTCTGGGGTTAGGCCCTTTGGTCCCACTGCCTCCTGGGACCGGACCTCTGAGCCTGCTGTTGTTGTTGCGGATCTTGTCGTTGTTGTCCCATTGCCAGCTGCTACAACAACTGGGTCTGTTGTTGCTGCTGTTGATTCTGTGCAACCCATTTTAACAACTTACCTAGATCCATCTCTACAACCTCACCCCCCCGCTTTTTTCCTCTGTCTCAAGTATCTTTTAGGCTCAAGCGCCTAAGTGCCCACATTCTCCACCAGTTTTATAGCAGGACAGTCCAATGATCCGCTGGCCTAGTGATCAGGGCCTGGCCTTACAGTTTCTGCCAGCTTAGTCATTCTGGAGGGTCCTGGAGAAGTTCTATCATCAATCCCTCCTGAGCACTCCCATCAGTCCCTTTGGGGTTCTGCTGATACAAAGGAGTAGGCGGGGCCAGGTAGGGAGACCTGGGTCCACGCACCCCACTGGATCCTGACTCAGAGCCTTAGTGGTTTGTCAAAGTATCCAGCACAGTTGTTGATCTCCCCCAAGTTACACTTTCCCCTGGGTCACTTCCTGCCAGACTGGAACTCTTCTGCTTGGGGCTTGGCTGCTGGCTTAGACAGCTACACTTGATTTGCTAATGTCCTGTTCATAGCAGTCTCTTTTGGGCTTTCAGCTCCCAAAGGGAGGAGTGGGTATACAGATCCTGGCTGCTAGAGCAGCTTTAACTCCCATCACCGCTCCCAGCATCAGCCTTGCTCCCTGGTGCAGCCTGCAGCACCTTCCCCACCTTTTCTGGGCTACCAGTGTTGCATGGTGGGGCCTCCCTAGCCTAGTGTTGCTCTATTTCTTGCCCTAGTTCAGGGTGGGGTCTACAGAGGCATGGCCCCACCAAGCTCTGCCAGTGCACTGCAACCCTCTGCACCTTCTGCTCTGCCAATTTGACCCTAATCTCCCTGGACCCCCCAGTTCTGCTAGTGCCTCCCAACTCCACTGCACTTCCCTGCTCTGCCAATACACCCCAACCCTGGCCAAAAAAAACCCACCTACCTTGTCTTGATTTCCCATTTTAATAAGAAATGTATGAAATGATTAAAACAATGTTGATGGTGGCAGATTTGCTATGACTGCTATCTTATGCACTGGGCGGACAGCTGCTATACTTGTTTCTCATTGCTTTAGTCTGTTTGACGAGTTTAGATAGGACAATTTACATTTTTCGTTTTAACCCCCCCCCCAGCTTTGATATGTTCATCATGATATGACACAGTGCAACATCAAAACCACTTTTTGATTGAATAGTGGCTTTTCATGAGCTCTTTTACATTTTCTGCCTTTATTTGAATGATTTTTTTTTTCATGCTCATGAAAGTAGGGGACTGGTAATGCTAGTCAGGCACAATGAGGCCAAGCTTCACCACTCAGCTCTGCTGATGCAGCTCCTTCCTGGCCCTGCAAACACCCACTGCTCGTCCAACCTTTGGGCCTCTCTGGAGCTGCCCATTTGTGTTACACAACTTTAGCCAACAGGGGACCCAAAGAATTGGTATGTGACTTAGCTGCCCCACTGCTGGCTCCCCTTGCAGTTTCTGGGCCCTGGTGAGATATGCTGGTGAACACCGAGGGAGGAATTTTTAATCCTGGCTCTATTGAAGTCTAGGACCAAACTCCACTGACTTCAGTGGGGCCAGGAATTCCCCGCAGCAGTCTGCTAATGCAAGCTTGGTTGTGGCTTGTTGCTACAAGCTGCATTGTTCTTTGAAGTTCCAACATTCCAGAGATGCTGCCATTCTACCGGAACTGTAATGCTTCACAGGTGATCTACCAGTTACCCCGAGTACACTGGATGGTTTTGGTCCCATATAGCCAACACATCATAGAGCACTAGGAAAGCCCTGCGTTGACTTGGGTTGCCAGAGGTGAAAGGCTACAGAGGGTTGAATCACTGCTGTGCCATCTCTCAAGCAGCAACTGTTGTATGAAAATTACTTTTGCAAACTGTCATGATCTGAACAGCTCCCCAGAGTGGGACATTTTTTTCCCCCCTCTCTCTTTTTCTTCTGTTCAGTAGACAGATGCAACAACAAACAGTAGGAGGGCTGGCTCATCTCCACTGATGATAACATACAGAATAACTTTACCATGTGATTTGCTTTCTTCTTTGACTCTGAAAGATGTGCAAAAAGAGTGGCATTAATTTAAATAAGATTTCCTATAAACAGGATTTAATGAAAAAAAAACCCACCTTGATTTAATCTCATTTAAAAAAAAATAACAAAAAAGAAAACGCTCACTATGAAGTCCCAGCTTTTAAAATATTATTTAAGAATGAGAATATCCTCTTACTGAGTAAATTAACCTCTTTGAAGGGTATGTATTGCCACGAAAAACTGCTACCAGTCTATGGGTGTACTGCTCACAATACCTGCTGTTGCTTCCTCAGTGTGTCATAGTCAATAATGGCCCCCTGCTTTGTAAGGAGACCCTAGTCTGACCTTGAGCAGGGTCATGGCATGGAATGAATTGATAAGGTATACCTCATTTAGGATTAAATAGCAGGGAGATTGACAGAGCCCAGAGGGGTTTGCAGTTCTAATGGCGAGTTATCAGCATTCTTTAGAGGGGGAAAAACAATTTGACTTGGATTAGCTGTCTCTTTTGTGTCAGTCACACAAGGCAGACCTACCCCAGGGGCTAATCTAACATGCAGACCCAACTTTTTACAGAACATCAGAGGTGCTAAATGTGTGAAACAAAAAGTATTTCTTAGCTGATTTGTGCTGGGATCACCTGTTGATTCTCATTAGGAGCTCCCTTTATGGATCTCTGTTCTGCCCTATTTACCATAGGTTCTGGTATCATGCACATCACTACGGTATCTGAGAGCTTGAACCTAATCCCCTGCCTGCTCCCTAGAAACATGCCATCTGAGTGTTGTTGAGTCTGAACTCTTTATGCACTGAAACTTAACTCAGACTACATGTCTCTGTCTGAAACTTTTAATCAAAAGTTTTGACCTGCGAACTACTCATGACCCTTCCCCTCCCAATAGGTAGCCATAAGTAGCCACCTCCTCCTTTGTCTTCTCCAATTTGCATTTTAACCTGTTTTATCCCGTAGAATCTTGATTGATTATGCATGACCATTATGATCTGTTAATCACTTTGTTTACTTCTGTGTATAAACATTGATGCTCACCCCTAATAAACTTGCCACACTTACTCCGAAGCTCTGCTTTTAAGCTAAGGATGGTGTGAGCCCGTTGATCAACGAATTGTTGTCTGGTCTCTGACAGATTTCTGAGCCCTATACCAACTCCGCACAAACTCGGGTGCTGGAGAGGTGAGTAGGACTTGCTTTTTACCTAACAATTTGGGGGCTCGTCCGGGATTCCTTCTGGTGCGGTGCCTCTGTCCAGTGGTCAGACCACTCATATACGAATTGGCAGGCGCCACGGGAGATTTCTCCCAGCCAATTCAATATTGAGGGGTCGTGTACTGGACAGCAGGATAAACGCCAGTTGGAGGGCTCCTGTCAGACACCATGGGTCAAGGGACTAGCGTGCCTCTTGAGAGTCCGCTGGGGATTGTAAATAAGTTATGGATTGAAGGGAAACTCCCAGTACAGACAGGAATGTCTAGGAGGAAGTTGTACACACTGTGTGTAAGGAATTGGACTGGGTATACCGCGGTATTGGCCGACCCGGAGATGAGGTGGCCTTCGTATGGCTCTTTCGAACAGGCTGCCTTAAGAGGAGTAAGGAGCCAGATCGAAAAAGACCATCCGGGACAGTTATGTTACTGGTTTTGTTGGGACACAGCAGTCAGGTATTCTTCCGGGAGTGAACCCCCTCCATGTTATTTCGATGAAGGGTGTAAACCACGGCGTGTTTTAACTCGTCAGTTGGTCCCCACTGCACCTGCCCCTATTCCTCCGCAAGGGGACTCTCTCCAGAGCGCAGAGGGGAATCTGCAGGACTCCAGATTGGAATCTCTGCAGAGGGATAAGGAGGAATTGGAGGGGCACACCTCGGAAGGAGTTTTGCATGGAAGAAAGAAAGGGAAAGTAGTAAAAAGAAAGAGAAAAAGGAAGAATATAAGTTGATGGCTTTAGCTTTTCGCGGTGGTATTCGAGGCAGAAGCCGTGGCCGTGGCAGGGAATTTCAGGGTGCTCGGGGAAGAGGGTCCTGGCAACCCCAGCCATCAGGAAATTGTTTTCAGTGCGGACAGCCCGGTCACTTTAAACGTGAATGCCCCTGGGGACGCCCAGAGGGTCCGGTCGCATCCGCAGATACTTACACCAGGGACGAATACACCGCTGCACCACCAGCCCAGCCCGTTCCTCAGGCCTGGATCAACTACGGGCAACAGCAGCAGCAGCAGCAAACTCAGCCTTCTCAATGACGGTACCCCGGGGGCGAAGGCAAACAATGTGATGGTCTTATTTCCTTAATGTCTTTAGCCGGATCTTTCCTCACTTTCTCCCCTCCCAGCAAAGAGCCTCGTCTAACCCTTTCAGTCCAGGGACTGCCTGTCTGTTTCCTCATTGATACTGGAGCTACTTTCTCTCTTTTAAATCATGCCCCCTCTCCCTGGCTATCCTCTGAGGTTAAAACTGCAACTGGGGTGGAAGGCAACCCACAGTCTCTGGGACTCACTTTGCCTCTAAATGTTATTTATGCTGATAAATGTTTTTTCTCACCGTTTTCTTTTTTCCCCAGCTTGTCCGATCCCTTTGATGGGCCGGGATTTACTCTGTAAGCTTGAGGCTACTTTAACCTGTACTCCTGAAGGGGTAGGATTATTGATGACAGTGTTAGGAGATTCAGCCCCAACTCAGGGTAATTGGGAAACCCCCCCCCTCTCTCCCCTGACCTCACTGACTTGCCTTTAACCCTCTGGGGAATTTCTGACACTGATGTTGGCCTGCTCCTTTCGGCAGAGCCAGTAAGGATTCAAGTGAAGCCCTCCTTAGCCCCCCCGTCAGTCCCCCAATACCCCCTGTCGCTGGAAGCCCGGAAAGGCATCCGCCCCATTGTCGAGGGATTCATTGCACAAAAGCTAGTCCGCCCTCAGCGCACACCCTGTAATACCCCTATATGTCAAAAAGCCTCCTAAAAAGGACGGAGACCCTATTCGTTGGCACTTTGTACAGGATCTACGGGTTATTAATAACTATGTGGTCCCTCTTCATGCAGTAGTTCCTGATCCAGCTACTATCATCAGCCAAATCCCCTGGGATGCTGAGTGGTTCACTGTTGTTGACTTAAAATCAGCCTTTTTCAGCATTCCTGTGCACCCAGACTCTCAATATCTCTTTGGTTTCACCTGGGAGGGACAAAGTTATGTCTGGCAACGACTTCCTCAAGGCTACAGAGACAGCCCCACGATTTTCAGCCAATGCCTACGCCACGACTTGGAAGGCTTCATCAGTCCGCAGGGATCCACGTTAGTCCTATACGTAGATGACATCCTACTAGGTAACCGTGAAGAAGCCGCCCTCCGCATCAATGGTAAGGCACTTTTATTATACCTACACACCAGAGGCCACAAGGTAGACCCTAACAAGATTCAGTGGGTCTCACAAAAGGTTCGATATCTGGGTTTCCTGTTAACCCCAGAGGGGAGACAAATGGACCCAGCCCGCATAAAGACTATCCAAAACTGCCCTCTGCCAAACACCAAGAAACAACTTCGAGGTTTCTTAGGATTAATTGGCTTCTGTCGCCCTTGGTTGCCGTCCTGCGGGGAGTTGAGCAAACCGCTCCACCGACTCACTGCTAACCTTGCTCCTGACCCTTTGCAGTGGTCCCCAGACACGATCCAAGCCTTTCAGTTACTCAAGGACAGTGTGGCCTCCTCCATGTCTCTCCGCCCCCCCAATTACAGCAAACCCTTTCACCTTTTTGTCCACGAGAGGGGCGGAATTGCTAGTGGCGTCCTTACCCAGCTGAGCGGGCCCCACCATTTCCCGCTTGCTTTTTACTCCCAGCAGATCGACCCTGTCGCTCAGGGAACCCCATCCTGCACCCGGACTCTGACAGCAGCTGCCCTGCTGATCACAAAGGCAAAGAGCCTGACCCTGGGTCATTTTACCACGGTCTGGACCTCTCATGCCTTGTCAGCCCTTCTGCGTAGGGGCACGACCCAAGTCTTTTCGGCCCATCGTCAGCAGCAGCTAGAGGCCAAACTCCTAGAAGACACTAACCTAATTTTTAAAAGGTGTGGGCCCCTTAATCCAGCTACCTTGCTTCCTGACCTGCCAGTCCTCCAGAATCAGCACAACTGTGTGAAAGTAGTTCATAGCATCTTACAAATAAAAAACCTGTTTGACGTGCCACTGGACAACCCTGATTGCATCCTCTTCTCGGACGGAAGCTCCTTCTATGTTGATGACAAGCGTTTCACCGGTTATGCAGTCACCTCTGAATGGGACATTCAAGAGGCCGCCTCACTGCCAGGCAACTGGGGAGCCCAAGCCGCCGAACTCTATGCCCTGGCCCGAGCTTGCCAGTTGGCCGCTGGTAAGACCGTTACCATTTTTACTGATAGCAAGTATGCTTTTACCCTGTACTGGTACCCGCTGCTGAACTACAGTCGTGGGAAAGCCTCGGAGCCACTCTGGTCAAAGGGACCTGGCTTATGCCGGATGGCCGAGCCTGCCTCCCTCGCTCCACATACCCCGTGGCAGTTCGCTGGCACCATGATAAGGGGGGTCACTACGGCACGCACGCCCTTGTGGACACCATCGCTCGCTTTTGGTATGCTCCAGGCATTCAACCCTACTGCCTGTCAATAGTGAAAGCATGCAGCACATGTCAGCGTAATGAACCTGCTCCGCCTCTTAACAAAATTAAGGGTAAAAAACCTCCGCCTGCTGCTCCATTTCAACATCTTCAAATTGACTTTGCACATATGCCAAAGGCTTTTGGGAAAAAGCACCTTCTTGTTTTGGTTTGCCCTCTGACAATAGGGAGCTTAAGCTTACATTGGCTAAATACTGTCAGGAAACAGGGTTAAACTGGCCTCAGGTACTTCCCTTGGTCCTGTTTCACCTTCGTACTCGCCCAACCCGTGTATTGGGATTATCCCCCTTTGAACTGCTCTATGGACACCCCCCTTTCAAAGGCGGGGCGCTACCACGTGCTGATGTTTCACTATTGGGAGGGAATCATATAACCGTGTGCCAGTTTCTCTCCCTACAGGCTCGCCTCCGTACCCTTTGAAAAGCCTCGCAGTTTTCCCAGACCGTGCCACTAGAAGAACAGATCCACCCGTTCCAACCAGGGGACTTCGTCTGGGCCAAAAAGTTCGTTCGTGGAAACGCCCTCCAGCCGAGGTTTACTGGACCCCACCAGGTTCTTTTAACAACCCAGACTGCAGTGTTCCTGAAAGGACGCAAATCCTGGATCCACCACTCCCACGTCAAGCCAGCCGTAGTGAACCACAGTAACAAACCAGCAGCTCTTGCCACCACTGAGAATACTGCCTCTAACCAGTGGACCAGCTTACCTCTTTCAAACATCAGACTTAAATTGACTCAAAAAAATAAAAGGACCTTTTATTCTGACAACTGTATGTTTTTTATTATGCCTTTTTATTTTATTTTCTGCTTATTTAAAAACTCTTGGTGGGTGTTGTTGCGGCCATAGTAATCCTTATAATACTGTGTTGCTGTATTCAATGTGTCCCCTCCCTCATAAACTCATGTGGGTCAGTTTATTCTTTTTCTACTTCAGCCAAAGGCCTTACTCTCTTCAAGTTGGCCCAGGCTGAAATTGCCAAGCAACCTTTGGCTCCTTAAAATAGGGTGTAGCTTTGGTAAATAGTTATCCCAAAGCTACAAATGGGGGAATGTTGAGTCTGAACTCTTTATGCACTGAAACTTAACTCAGACTACATGTCTCTGTCTGAAACTTTTAATCAAAAGTTTTGACCTGCGAACTACTCATGACCCTTCCCCTCCCAATAGGTAGCCATAAGTAGCCACCTCCTCCTTTGTCTTCTCCAATTTGCATTTTAACCTGTTTTATCCCGTAGAATCTTGATTGATTATGCATGACCATTATGATCTGTTAATCACTTTGTTTACTTCTGTGTATAAACATTGATGCTCACCCCTAATAAACTTGCCACACTTACTCCGAAGCTCTGCTTTTAAGCTAAGGATGGTGTGAGCCCGTTGATCAACGAATTGTTGTCTGGTCTCTGACAGATTTCTGAGCCCTATACCAACTCCGCACAAACTCGGGTGCTGGAGAGGTGAGTAGGACTTGCTTTTTACCTAACAGTGTCATATACCAGGAAGCCAGGTGGATGGATATAAATTTCATGAACAGTAATTACAGAAAACTGATTATAAGCAACACTTGATCCTGCTTTCAATTTAATGGGAGTGAGATTGGCAAGAGAAAGGAGAAACAACAGGATCTTCCTGGAATAAACCAGAAGCTACCAGTGAGCTGAACCTTTCAGTCTGTGGTGCTGCTGGGGTGGCAAAATCCAGATGTGAGTTACCTCTGCCTCTGTGCCTGCTGCTGGAGTGTGGGTTAGGTTAATACAAGCGTTTCAAAGAACAGCCTCATACATTGTGTAATCCTGGAAGCAGAGGGCTTTAAGCAGCTGCTGGCACTGTTTGCCCTGGCTGTGTACCCTTTCCCTTTAATAAACACATGCACAAAAAATACCTGCTTTGGGGGATTAGATAGTGTTAAGAAATGCCAATATATATAAAATCTTGAAGAAGCTTCATGATGTGTACATTGCTAACCATAACGTGTCCTTATTATTGTGAGTCTTGTCCTCTCCTCTTAACCCTAGTGTTTATCTCTTTCATCAAGTCATGACACTCCCCTCCGCAAGCCTCTACTTAGTCCTGTGCTTAGCCCCATTGAAGCCAGTGTTTGCAGGATCCTCATCCCTGATTCAGCAAGATACTTAGGAATGTGCCTAACTTGATATCTGAATAGTCCCACTGAAGTCTACAAAAAGGGGCTACTCGTGTGCTTTCAGTTGGGCACATGATTAAGTACCTTACTGAACTGGGATATTTGACTGTAACTTCTACACTATCATTACTAGACAAGGAAACATATCTTTATTTGGGGGCACTCCAGTCCCAAGGAGTTTGGTGCCATATATCCAGAGCCCAGAGCGAGAGAGAGAGAGAGAGAGAGAGAGAGAGTAATTGTCATACTGGACCAAACCAAAGGTCCATCTAATTCAGTATCCTGAATTAATTAATACTAACTAACTAATTAATTAACTAAGTAATTAGAACTATAGTGCTTCCCAATCCATACCTTTTTCTTCCTAAATAATTGCTGAATTCATTAGAAAAAGAAAAAGTCCTGCTCGAAGTAGTCACTCCTATTATTTTCCTTCAAGATGTGTTCTGTTGATTAAACGCAGTCCTACTATAGAAATCTTACCTAAATTCCTTTGGTTCCCTTTCATACCCTAGTGCATCTGTTCCTCCAAACCTTACTATCTCCGTTTGCAATATTACTTCAATCTCCTCTTTATTTTAAAGACCACTGAGCTAGTTTTAGATTCATATGATTCATAGATTTTAAGGCCAGAAGAGGTCATCTCATCTGACCGCACACATAACGCAGGCCAAAGAATCTAATCTAATATTTTTTTCATCAAGCCCTTAACTTCTGTTTGAGCTACAGCATGTCTTGTAGGAAAAAATCTTGTCTTGATTTAAAGATTTAAAGTGATGAAGAATCAACCACATCCCCATATGTCATCCATATGCTTTATAGTTCAGCGTTTGACTTTGTTTCTCCTGGGGAGGGAGAGAGAAGCAGTGTGGAGTGGACATGGATCTTAGTTGGATATGCTGTGTCTTTGTAGAGATCAGAGCAGGGCAACTCAGTTAGAAAGAGTAGAAACTTCTAGAACAGGGTGTGGCAGTTACTTGACGTGCTCTATAGCAGTTCTGAGGCTGTGTAGGAAGTCTTCATTGTTGGCAACCCAACTGGCAGGACATGCCAGAGTCTCCCTCTGAGAGCTGAGCCAATCAGAGTGCAAGGGGGGGAAAGTTATAAATACAGGAATGAAAGACAGTCCTGTGGACTCAGCATCTGAGTAATGCAGGCCTCTGCTGGAAGGGCTGGGTCCCACTCTCTGTACTACTTTGTATTTACTAGGGAAGCCCTCCATTAGAATAATTTGTGGTTTGCTGTGGTGTGTTATGGACCTAGAGGGAGAGCTGGGGGAGTATTTGTTACCCCTATAGGTGACAGAGCCTATGGAACTATCAGCAAACTCCTCTAAACTGGGATTCTGTCTCAGTTATGGAGAGAGAATTGGACAGCAGTTGGTGAGATGAGGGATTGTGAGCTCTTGCCTGATGCAGCCGGGCTTATAGACAGAAGATGATGTCCTATAGAGTGAGAGCTCTATTGAGATCCAAGAAATGGATACTGGTGATCCCAATCCCTTTGCCTCTTTGGATACAGGGCCATAGGAACAGAAAGGAGCAGTCAGTTATTAACCCAAGGGGCTGGACTATGGCTAGCTATGGAGATCCCTTGACTGTTTGCTGACAAGGTTGTAAAGTGTTCAAAAGTGAGATGCTGCCATTTCTGAAGTTCTGAAGAGTCCACACAACTTACTACAGTCATAATATAAAGATTGAGAAATTGTCTCTGGAGACGATCAGAGGGGAATGTGTTTTCAAGTGTGTAATAGAGTATATAAAATAGAGTATATAAAATATTACACTGAAACTGTATATTTGAATGTTTGAAAAAGAGACAAAAGGGGGAAGGTCTGAATAAGGAATACCCATAGATTTACTATCTAATGGCTTTGTTTAAAAGTTACGCAGAGCATTCCAAATTCTATTTACTATTTGAAGTTAATGGTGTTCTCTCTTTCAAAATTGATTGGGAATTATTAACATCCATTTATCAGGGTTTTACATAGATTAGGCTGAGGTTTAACTCTGTGTCATGTTTTTTAAAAAGTTCTGAAAAGACAGAACTTTGGCCTGGGTTTCAGGATAACGTTAAGCTGAGGTGCAAGAAAAGGGAAGTGTATAGTTATAAAGAATATTGCCCGAGCATTCCCTCTCCTGCTCCCATTACACCTAGATACATTTTTCCAATGGTTAATTACTCTCACTTTAAAAAATTGTGCCTTATTTCTAGTCCAAATGTGTCTAGCTTCAGCTTCCAACCACTGAATCCCATTATGCCTTGCTATGTGAAAACTCTTCCCAATGTAGGTATATGTTGGCTGTGATCAAGTCGCTTCTTAACTTTCTCTTGGATAAAGTAAATGGATTGAGTTTCTTTAGTCTGGCAGTATAGCACATAGTTTGTTTAACTTTGAGGGAATCAACCAGCATGTGGATAAGGATGATCCAGTCAATATAGTGTACCTGGGCCTTCAGAAAGCCTACAACAAGGTCCCACACCAAGGCTGTTAAGGAAACTAAGCATCATGGGATAAGAGGGAAGGTCATCTCATGGATCAATAACTAGTTAAAAGATATGAAACATAGGGTAGGAATAAATGGTCAGAATTCACAATGGAGAGTGGTAAATGGTGGGGGTGGCCAGGGGTCTGTACTGGGACTAGTCCTATTCAACATATTTATAAATAATCTGGAAAAAGCGGTGAACAGTGCGGTGGAAAAAATTTCAGACAATACAAAATGACTCAAGATAATTAAGTCCAAAGCGGACAGTGAAGAGTTACAAAGGGATCTCACAAAACTGGTGACTGGGCAAAAAAAGGGCAGATGAAATTCAACATTGATAAATGCAAAGTAATGCACACTGGAAAAAAATAATCCCAGCACAACATACAAAATGATGGGATCTTATTTAGCAGTTACCACTCAAGATAAAGATCTTGGGATCATCATGGGCATTTCCCTGAAAACACTCAATGTGCAATAGCAGTTAAAAAAAGTGGTAGGAACCATTAGGGAAGAGATAAATAATAAAACAGGACATATCATAATGTCACTATATAAACGGATGGTATGCCCACACCTTGACTATTGTATTCAGTTCTTGTTGCCTCATCTTAAAAAAAGTTATATTGGAATTGGAAAAGGTGCAGAGAAAGGCAACAAAAATGATTAGGGGTATGGAATAGCTTCCATATGAAGAGAGATTGAAAAGATTGAGACTGCTCATCTTAGAAAAGCGATGACTAAGGGGGGGATATGACAGAGATTTATAAAATCATGAATGATATGGAGAAAGTGAATAGGGAAGTGTTATTTACCCCTTCACATAACACAAGAACCAGAGGTCACACAACCAAATTAACAAGCATCAGGTTTATTTAAAACACACAAAAGGAAGTACTTTTTCTCACAATGCTAAATCAATCTGTGGAATTCATTTCCATGATATGCTGTGAACACCAAAAATATAACTGGGTTCAAAAAAGAATTCAGTAAGACTTCAACTACTCAGACATCTGTTGGGAAAATAACACAGAAGTGGAAATGGTAGAAGTGCTTAATGACTTCTTTGTTTCAGTTTTCACCAAGAAGGTTGGTGGTGATTGGACATCAAACATAGTGAATGCCAGTGAAAATGAGGTAGGATCAGAGGCTAAAATAGGGAAAGAACAAGTTAAGAAGTACTTAGACAAGTTAGATGTCTTCAAATAACCAAGGCCTGATTAAATGCATTCTAGAATAGTCAAGGAGCTGCCTGAGGAGATATCTGAGCCATTAGTGATTATCTTTGAAAAGTCACGGAAGATGGGAGTGATTCCAGAGGACTGGAAAAGGGCAAATATAGTACCTATCTATACAAAAGGAAATAAGTACAACCCGGGGAATTACAGACCAGTCAGCTTAACTTCTGTACCCAGAAGGATAATGGAGCAAATAATTAAGCAATAACTTTGCAAACATCTAGAAGATAATAACATGATAAGTAACAGTCAGCATGGATTTGTCAAGAACAAATTGTGTCAAACCAACCTTTGATAGGATAAAAAGCCTTGTGGATGGGGGGAAGTGGTAGATGTTATATATCTTGAGTTTAGTAAGGATTTTGATACTGTCTCACATGACATTCTCATAAACAAACTAGGGAAATACAACCTAGATGGAGCTGCTATAAGATGGGTGCAGAACTGGTTGGAAAACCATTCCCAGAGAGTAGTTATAAGTGATTCACAGTCATGCTGGAAGGGCATAACGAGTGGGGTTCTGCAGGAACCAGTTCTGGAGCTGGTTCTGTTCAATATCTTCATCAATGATTTAAATAATGGCATAGAGAGTACACTTATAAAGTTTGCGGATGCTACGAATCTGGGAGGGATTGCAAGTACTTTGGAGGATAGGATTATAATTCAAAATGATCTAGACAAACTGAAGAAATGGTCTGAAGTAAATAGGATGAAATTCAATAAGGTCAAATGCAAAGTACTCCACTTAGGAACGGACAATCAGTTGCAGACATACAAAATGGGAAATGACTGCCTAGGAAGGAGTAGTTTAAAAAGGGATCTGGGGGTCATAGTGGACCATAAGCTAAATATGAGTCAATAGTGTAATGCTATTGCAAAAAAAGTAAACATCAGTCTGGGATATATTAGCAGGAGTGTTGTAAATAGGAGATGAGAAGTAATTCTTCCTCTCTACTCCGTGCTGATTAGGCCTCAACTGGAGTATTATGTCCAGTTCTGGGTGCCACAGTTCAGGAAAGATGTGGACAAATTGGAAAAAGTCCAGAGATGAGCACCAAAAATTATTAAAGGTCAAGAAAACATGACATATGAGGGAAGATTGAAAAAATTGTGTTTGTTTAGTCTGGAAAAGAGAAGACTGAGGGGATATGATAACAGTTTTCAAGTACATAAAAGGTTGTTACAAGGAAGAGGCAGAAAAATTGTTCTTAACTTCTGAGGATAGGACAAGAAGCAATGGGCAGCAAGGAGGTTTAGGTTGGACATTAGGAAAAATTTCCTAACTGTCAAGGTGGTTAACAACTGGAATAAATTGCCTAGGGAGGATGTGGAATCTCCATCATTGGAGATATGGAAGAGCAGGTTAAACAAACACCTGTCATGGATGGTCTAGATAATACTTAGTCCTGCTATGAGGGGACTGGACTAGATGACCTCTCAAGGTCCCTTCCAGTCCTATGATTCTAAGTTCTCAGAGGATAGGTCCATCAGTGACTGTTAGCCTAGATGGTCAGGAACACAACTCCTGCTCCTCGCAGCCCTAAACCTCCAACTGCTAGAAGCTGATGTCGTCAGATGTTCGGCTGCATGTGTGTGTGTGTTCTCCCTGTGTGTTGTCCAGCTCTGCACAGATAGCTGGCATAGCAGATCTCGAGTGAACCACCCAATGACCAGAAAATCCGTTAAGATGCGAAGGCGCTTGGTCAGTTTTATTTTCAGGAAAGCACGGTCCTAGCTCCCCGGATCAATGTCTACAGTTACACTAGCACATGTATGCCCATGACAATGGACGCAGCTCAGTTAGTGGCGGGACTTTCCACTGACCCCTTGGCTGGACAAAGACACCCCCTCTGAGATACACCTTTATACATAATACAAACAAGTTACATATCACCCTTGATGTATCAGGGTGCCACCCTCTGACGTATTAGGGTGCCACCCATTGCCTTGTACCTGTAGGTTAGATCAAAACATCTCTATTCATTATGCTGTCATCCTGACCTTATTCTTAAGATGGGTCAGCATGTTCCTGTTATCTTTGGGGAATGTATTTGGTATTGGGATGTTCTGGTACCACCCTTCTGGAATGTGCTTGAGTGAGTGCTTTGTGCCTAGCAACTCTTAGGAATATATGTTTTTGTTTCAAATTCTGTGAGTAGGGCCTGCCTCTTGCTCACAACTTAATTTTGCTTTATATCAGCAAAGTTTTGACTACTTTAGCTCAGGCCTCAGGCCTCATACCAGGCCTCTGATACAAGGGCTTATGTCTTAGGCTCTCTTCCTACTACATCTAGGACTGGCCCAAAGAGGATGGATCACTGAAAATTGCCCTGTTCTGTTCATTCTCGCTGAAGCAGCCTGCACTGATCATTGTCAGAAAAGAGAATACAGGGCTAGATGGACCATTGGTCTGACCCAGTATGGCCATTCTTATGTTCTTAACTATTTTAAATAACAGAAGTTCCTCATGTGCTTGTATCACCCAGATTTTATTTTCTTTATTTCTGTAATACCATTTTATACAATAAGGTAACCAGAAATTTGCACCACATTTTACATGTAGACTAGAGTGTTAGAATGATTTCCTCTGTTTAAATTCCCATACCTTTCTTCATGCTTGACAGAATGCATTTCCCCCTTTATTTTTTATTTTTCCAATCCTTTCCTCGCTGTGTCCCAGCTATTGTGTTAATAAGTTATGTGCCCACTCAGTTTTTCAGATACATCACATTTAGGGTGTAAAACAAGGGAATACAATCATTCTAATTTTAAATCAGTGCCCATTCAGTATTTTTATTTGCTTGATAGCCTATTTTTACTATGGGAACACACTCTCTCTCTCCCCCTATTCTAGAGTTTCTTTGGTTCCTATCCTCAGTATACTATCTTATCTAGCAGTGAATTGTAAAACATGAAGGCCCTGATTCTCAACTCCCCCGTACAACCCTTGCTTTCACTTAAGGTAAGTGAAAATTAGGCCTAGAACTTTCCATGATCCAGTTATGGCCATGTCACTCCTTGTGATGGGGTGTGTACCCCACACAGGCAAGCACTGGCTTAATGTGGGCCTGACTGTTTAGTTGTGCTATGTGGCTTCACCTGGAGGGTGACCCAGATTTAATTGAAGATGAATCTTAGGGGGAGGAGTTGGGTAGTGGCTATAAAGTGAGGAAGCCCAGAATAGAAGAGGACTGGTGTGAGGAACTCTGCTATTACTCCTTGGGACTATAGAGAGGAGAGACCAGGAAGATCAAAGAGGAAGTTCAAGGAGGAGAGTTGGCCCTGGGATCCTGTCCTGAATAGAGACATCTGGCAGGAGGACAGTGGAGACACAGAGCAGCCACTAGGGTGGAGCAGGCTCTGCTGAGAAGCCCTGACAAAAGGGCAGGAACTTTATCTCCAGGGAGAGAGCCCTGAGAGACATTTAGGGTGACCAGACGTCCCGATTTTATCGGGACTGTCCCGATATTTGCTTGTTTGTCCCGCGTCCCGACCAATGTTCGGTCGGGACACTGGACAAACAAACAATTTTGCCCTCCGCTCCCGTGCACAGGCGGAGCCCGGAGGGGCTCTTGCCCCCCGGCCCGACTCCGCCCCTTCCTTCCCCCATTGGATCCCTCACCAAATCCCTGCCCCCAGCCCCGCCCCCTCACTGCCCCATTGGATCCCAAGCCGAACCTGGGGAGGAGACGCCCCTGTGCAGCAGCCTGGGCACACGGGCCATGGCTGGCTGGGGCCGGGAGCGCTGCAGTGCAGCGCGGAGGCTGCTCCAGCCCTGCAGTCCACGGGGCAGCATGGTGGGTCCAGGGGCAGCGCGGAGCAGGCAGGGCCCGGTGAGCGGCGTGGCCCAGAGACATTTAACTGAGGAATTGTTTAAGAAAAACTTAAGAGGGATGACAGGTCAATACTGAGGAGAGTAGAAGTTGGGTTAAGTTGTATTTCTGGTTTGAGATTTATTTGGGGATTCCAGGGGTGCTGGAATAATTTGTATAGTGTGGGTGCTGAGAGCCATTGAACTAAACTGTAAACTCTGTATATAATGGGGAGTAGCAGCACTCCCAGCACCCCTTGTTCCAACACCTATGGGGGATTCCTGGGGACAGCACTGTCAGTCCTAACTGAGGGAAAGGTGAACCTAGAGAGGTTGTGGGGAAAAGGCCTTGTGACAGACTCAGGTAGGAAGAGGCCCATGGATGTAGCAGGGGGTGGGTCTGAATACAGAGAAGGGGATAAGGATGACCAAACCTCAAGAGAAGGTTGGAGGACCACAGGGACCAGAACTGGGTCAAAAAACCCTTTTGTGAGGACATTGGACTGTTATTAGTTGGGCTTCCTGTTCCCTCCAGAAGGGGTAGGATTAAAGCATAACTTGGCTGGAGGGCTGAGTCACAAAAAGTGGTGGATCACTATGGGACTAGAGTGACGACTGGGAGGGAATGCTAGACAGAGACAGAGCTGCTATGCCACTCCCAGCTATGAAGAGGCATCCTCGCAGTGAGTCAACTCTTCTACACTCATACATGTATCGTTCTATTAACTCAAAATAATTACTTTCTCTTCTTCCTTGCCAGTTTCATTGGATCATAATATTCCAGCGTTTGACTACATGTCTTCTTTTGGTTTACTGACATAGCAATCTGAACCCACGTTTTGGACACAATTTTCAGACTTGGATAACAAGTTTTGGCACCTATATTTGTATCTGGCATCTCAATACTTGTTTTACGCATATAAGCATTGGTTTAAGCACCTGTATCCCTAACTTGACACAGCCAAGTTTAAAAATTTTGGGCTTTCTAAAGAATTGTATGTGCATACATGCCAATTATTTTTTCGCTTGTGTCATTGCTGAAATAAATCTCTACACTGAATTCTTTCTGGAGGTCAATCTTCCTGTTGATACTTGGTCATCCTCCTAGTTTCTTGAAAAAAGACTTTTCTTCCAGCGGGAATCTCAGGTGATAAAATATTCCTCTGAGCAACTAACAAGCTCTGTAAATAAATAAAATAAGTAACTGGCTCCTGACATTTGAGTTGTAAAAGTTGAAATGTTATGGGAAACCTAATACAGTAGGATATTCTTAATTGGCACCAATGGTGGAAACTGAAATATGCCTATTAAGAGAACATACCAGTTCAGAGATCCATTGGAATATATTATGTGTGGATAGATTAGTTTTTGTTTCATGCAATGTACATGCCATTAAAACATTAAACCATTAAAGTAAGTTTCACTTATTGAGTATCAAGCAGGAAACTGATTCTAGCAAACCCCAATTCATAGCTGCAAATGTCTATAAATAGCATTCTTTTAAAAAGCCATGTTAGAACTATGTGTGCCATTAATCTGTTATGTAGATAGTAATTTAAATACATGGCAACAAAACTGTTCCCTGGCGATCAGTGTTATTAAGAAGGGATTTTTTTTTAACCAGGGTACTATTTAAGGGTCTTATCCAAATCCTCTTGAAGTCAATAGGAGCTTTTCCATTGATTTTAATGACAGGAGAATTGGGTCATAAATGGAATTTACTGTACCAGTATTATATGCTTGAAATAAAGTTTTAAACAAAATTCATTTGAAAGATTCCAATGAAAGTTTTATGATAGTCTGCGGAAGAGTTGGAAAGTTGACAAATCATTGGGCAAATCATTCAATCTCTCTGTGCTTAGTTCCACATCTGTAAAATGGAGAAAATAATATTTCCATTCTCCCACCTTTTGTCTGTCTTGTCTCTTTGGACTGTAAGCTCTTCAGGGGATGACCTGTCTTATATGTTGGTACACTGCCTAACACAATGAGGCTGTCGTCCTGATTGGAGCATCTAGATATTGCTGTGATACAAATGAATGATAATAACTCAAAATATACCCCTTAGTATAATTAAACATTTCCACATGTCTTCGGGGGAGAATGGGGGTGTACGGCCTACACACGGATTCACTGTCTCTCACAAATCTCAAGGATTCTGTCAGGCCTTACTGCCTTTACCACATGGGAGCAAACCCTTGTTGGCATGTGATGGGGTAATCTCCCTGAGAGAATCCTGGCTGAGTGTTCCATGGAAGAAAATCACATCTCAAACTTTTTCAGGTAGAGGGCAAGAGATGACCTGGCCCACAGTAGATAGGTGCATCTGCAGCACCAAAATCATCAGTGTCACTCATATTCATGCTTTATTTGAAGCATCACCCTCAGGGCTCACAGCTAATGGAATAAGAGTTACACTTTCACCTCAAGAGGCCCATCATGAGGCTGAAGTACATTGACAAGATATTGTAGGTAAACGTTTATTACTGTATTACTGCTGCTTTTGTTTTAACCTGTCCCATGGGTGAATAGATTTCACTTTCCAATGCAGTCAATGTAGCACCTTTCACAAGTACTAAGGATAAGTATGTCTACATTGCAATCAGCAGGTGTGACAACACCACATGTAGACATATTCAACCTTGCTTTGGAGTGAAGCTCTGATAACATGGGTGGTGGCCTGGGTTAACTGCCCAAGTACAAGCCAGCCTGGGACAATGGACACATACTCAGGTAGCTACTATGGGCTACTGCCCATGAGGCAACGGCTCCACTGCTATTTTTACTGAGCTAGCACAATCACAGCTAGCTTGGGTATGCCAACACATACTGCAATCAGGTCATGGTCATACCCCAAATGTCCATTTAAGATGCAAAAAGTTATTTTATTCCTACCTGTCTTAGGCTACATTTTAAGAATTCAGGATGTATTTCTAAGCATTTTGTAGCTCTGACATGAATACAGAATTGTGTTCTGTGTCCCTGATTCAGCAAAGCATTTAAGTATGTGCTGAACTTTAAGATCATGTGTAAATCCCACTGGTTTCAGTGACACTTAAGTGCTTATTTAAGAGTTTTGCTGAATAGGGATGGATTTATGCACTTGCTTAAATACTTCATTGAATCAGGGTTTGTGAACTGTTAAATAAAAATACCTGTATTGCCAATTTCTTTAAAGGGAAACCTTGCTAAGTATCAAAAATGTCTGTGTTTTAATCGGAGTTCTCACCCTGCTAATTCTCAGTATGTAAAATACTTTCAAAATGATCTACCAATTAGCAATGAAAGTTAATTCCAAAGTGCTATATAAGTCAGGAAAAAGAAAAAAAGCAGTGAAGGCCAATATGCTCTTATATCTTTAAATCCTAAGAGCAGTGATCATTAAATCTAATCATCTGACTAAATTTCATATTCATAAAACCTCTTGACATTCTGTAATTTTGATCTGTACTGCTGATGGGTAT
Organism: Mauremys mutica; assembly: GCF_020497125.1. NCBI lineage: Eukaryota > Metazoa > Chordata > Testudines > Geoemydidae > Mauremys > Mauremys mutica. The sequence continues at coordinate 271,338,760 of NC_059073.1, forward strand.
TAATGATTCATACTTTCTCTCTGAATAAACAAGTGGGATACATACTGATAAATAATATTATAAGGATGTTGAAAATACTGTTCTTCCCATTTGAATAAAATCAATAGGTGTGTTATAATACAAAAAGAAAAATAATTTAAATCTTCTGAAAAGTCTCTCACTGGCTTCCATGTAAGTAAATAAAATCATATTTTATTTGCTTATTTTCTCAGTTATTTATTATTTGTGTTACCATAGTGCCAGGAGTCCAAGTCATGGACCCCTTTGTCCTGAGTATACAATAAAACAGAATGTTACTGAAACACCATACTATGCTGTTGAACTATTTCTGTTAGACAAAACTTCTCTGCTATTCTAATCTAGCATTTATCTCAACTGTGGATAGGGTTGCATGAACTGATAGTGTTTCACTAGGATATTTTGACTAGGACTTTCTGGTTTTAAAATATTAAAAGTACTGTAGCTGTAATACTTCCTATTTCCACGAGAGTGTGCTCACAACAAGCTTAAAACTACTATGTGAGGCTAGCAGCAAAGAAATAGATGCTAATTTCACTTTGAAATTTCTTGGTTATTTCCTATTATAGTAAATTTTGTATACTAATCAGGGATAACTATCTTGCTGAAAACATCACTATATTATGTGGCTGCATTTCAACATTTGAAAACATCCTTAGCAAATTATTCCTTTTTTTGGTATTTCCCACTGGGTTTTCCATAGTGAAGAGCTCACATGCTTAGAAACTTCTTTGTGCAAAATGGCAATACATTTGGAGCTAAAAAAATGTACTTATCTATTGTGCATCTTAAAGATATTGTCAGTAAAATTAAAAATTTCTTCCTTTTAGATATCGTTAGTGGCGTAAGAAAAACTGCAAATACTGAAGTGGTGAACGGAAGTCTTTTATACAACCTGTCTACCTCAAGAATACCAGTATAACCTGCTAGCAACAGTTTTGTCTTGGGATAAGTGCTGTAATATTAGCAAGCCATTTAAACTCCAGCCACTTTGCTAGTACAGCGTATTTTAGCAAAATGCATGACAAGTTGACCCGGTTGAAGAATGCAAGAACAGGTTTCATAAATAGTGTTTTGAACTGAACAGTCATTTAGAATTCAACCACATGCATTGCCTTTTTTTTACTATTCACAGACATTTTCACAGATTTTTGTTATTCATGAGTGCTTGGGGTCAGGCAATTCTTCATGCACATAACCGTATTTGCAGGCCAATATTATTATTCATGTGCTAACAAGAGTATCTATTACTAGTTTTGATTTTTGATATTTATTTATTGTCTGTTTGTTGTATGCATGCTTTCTTGCTTGCCGTGTGCCTCCTAACGTTCATAGTGTGGTCTGTCTTGGGGCTGTGTGCTGAGTCTAGCAGTCTGCTAGGCCAGTGGCTCTCAACCAGGGGTACGCGTACCCCTGGAGGTATGCCAAGGTCTTCCAGCGGGTACATCAACTCATCTAGATATTTGCCTAGTTTTACAACAGGCTCCATAAAAAGCACTAGCGAAGTCAGCACTAACTGAAATGTCATACAGACAATGACCTGTCTTTACTGCTCTATATACACTAGACCCTGAAATGTAAGTACAATATTTATATTCCAATTGGTTTATTTTATAATTATAGGGTAAAAATGAGAAACTAAGCAATTTTTCAGTAATGGTGTGCTGTGACACTTTGTATTTTTAGGTCTGATTTTTTAAGCAAGTAGTTTTAAAGTGAGGTGTAACTTGGGGGTACACAAGACAAATCAGACTCCTGACATGGGTGGCAAGTTTGTAGAAATTTTGGTGGTGCCCAGAACCCCCCCCCAACTCCGCCCCCCCAAACTCCGCCCCCACCTGCCTAAGGCTCTGGGAGGGGGTTGGGGGGGGGAGGTCTGGGGTGCAGGTCCTGGGCTGGGGATTAGGGTGCAGGAGGGGTGCAGGGTGCAGGCTTTGGGATGGAGTTTGGGTGCTGGGTACAGGCTCTGGGTTGGAGCAGGGGGTGGGTGTGCAGGACGGGGTGAGGGGTGCAGGCTTTGGGACGGAGTTTGGGTGCAGGCTCTGGGCTGGGGATGGGGGTGTAGGAAGGGGTTGGGGATGCAGGCTCTGGGATGGAGTTTGGGGGTGGGAAGGGGTGTGTGGGAAGGGGGCGGGGGTGCACGATCTGGAAGGGAGTTTGGGGATAGGAGGGAGTGCAGGGGTGAGGGCTGTGGGGCTGAGGATGAGGGATTCATGATGCAGGACGGGGCTCAAGGCTAGGGCAGAGGGTTGGGGTGTGGGGTGAGGGCTGTGGGGCTGAGGATGAGGGATTCATGCTGCGGGGGGTGCTCAGAGCTGGGGCAGAGGATCAGGGTACGGGGGGATGAGGGTTGGGGCTGAGGATTAGCGTGCGGGGGGATGAGGGCTCTGGCTGGGGCTGAGGGGCTTGGGGCGTTGGAGAGGCTCAGGGCTAGGGCGGAAGGGCAGGGTAAGGGCAGCCTGCCTTGCCATCAGTGAATGGTGGGCACTAGGACCCTTGGGCAGCAGACAGCAGTTCTGCCGGGAGCCGCTCTACTCCGGCAGCAGAAGCAGGCAGGGGAGAGGCGCCGTGCTGCTTTCTGTCAGGCAGGGACGCGGCGGGGCGGGCGGTGTGGGGGAGACCCGCGGGGGCTGGGGCCCAATCCAGGCAGGGCCGGGGGAGAGACCCAGCTCCAAATATTGCTGGAGCAGGGCACCCGGCCCTGAATATTCCTGGTGCTCGAGCACCGCAAATGTATATAACCTGCCGCCTATGTAGTCTGGAAAGGTTGCGAGCCACTGTACTAGGCAAGGCTAAGGAGGCTCTAGCCTGCTATCCTTTGATCCCTAATCACTGTAGGATTCCTTGAGAAGGGGGTGGGGTTAAACAGGAAGAACAGGGTTTTAAAAAGCAAGTTCCTAAGCAACCGGAGGAGCTAGCAAACAGAAGCGGAACACAGGGGAGTTTTGCAAGGGAGTTTAGAAAGGGAACGTGAGAGCCAGATGCACCTAACAAACATACTCTAAACGTAGGCCAATAACCACCGCTCTCCCCCAAAGAAAAGAACAGGCAGAAGCCTAGCAGCAGAGTGGGGACTGCCCAGTTTATTGCACTGAATGCAGCATGTACAATTACCTACTCGTCAGTAGGTGACATATGTGTGCATTCAGTACAAGCAACTCATGGCCCTCATACTGAGTACGGGCTCTTGAGATCAGAGTGGCTGAACTGCAGGAGCTAAGGGAGACAGAGAGGTACATAGACTAAACTTTCAGGGACACAGCAGAACAGTTCCACCCCCAGTCTGACAGCCTCTGTGCTGTTGAGGAGGATGAAAGTCTTGGGGAAGAACATCAAGCTGGACCAGTGGGAAACAATCCCATAGCTGGGATCCTCTTTCCAGATGATGGTATCCTCTCACACTGAGGATACTTCTCTGGAGGAGGGGACCCCAGTTATTAGGAAGAGACAGGAAATAGTAATGGAGGATTTGATTATTGAAAATATATATGGTTGGATTTGTGATGACTGGGAGAACCTCATGGTGAATTGCCTGGCAGGTGTGAAGTTTGCAGACATCTAGATAAACTTATGTTGAGTGCTCGGCAGGAGCCAGTAGTTGTGGTACACATAGATACCATGACATATGGAAAGATAGGAGGAAGTCCTGGAGGCCAAATTTAGACTACTGGGTAAGAGATTAAAGTCCAGAAACTCAATAGTAGCATTCTTTGAAATGCTTCCAGTTTCCCGCGCAAGGCCAGTGAGTCAGGCAGGACTGCAGGATCTCAACTCATGGATGAAACTATGGTGTTCAGAGGAGGGATTTAGATTTATTAGGAGCTAAGGAATCTTGAGAAAAGAGGAGCCTATACCATAAGAATGGGTTTCACCTAAACCAAAACAGAACCAGGTTGCTGGTATGTAAAATTAAAAAGGTTGTAAAGGAGTTTTTAAATTAAGAGCTGTGGCAAAGCAGACAGGTGCAGTGAAACACATGATTCCAACAGAGACTTCCCTTAGAGGAGGATTTATTAATGGGGATACTCTATAGTCTAGTAAGGATGAGAGGATAGAAATTGGTAAAATACAGGTAGGAACTGAAGAGAAACAGTAAAACAAAAAAAGTCCCATTCAATTGCATCCCATGAAGGCAGACAACTAAATATTGACAAATTTTATAAGTGCTTATATACAAATTCAAGAAGTCTAAATACTAAGATGGGTGAACTTGAGTGCATGGTACTAGATAAGGATATTGATTTAATAGGCATCACAGAAACTTGGTGGAATGATGATAATCCATGGGATACAGTACTACAGGGAACAAAATATATAGGAATGACAGAGTAGGTCATGCTAATTGGGGAGTGGCACTATATGTGAAAGAAAGCCTAGAGTCAAATATAGTAAAAATCTTATGAACCAAACTTTGCCATAGAATCTCTGTGGATAGAATTCCCAATCTTGAATAATAAGAGTGTAACAGTAGGAATATGCTACTAATCAGCTGACCAGGACTATGACAGTGATTGTGAAATACTCAGGGAGAATAGAGAGGTCACAAAAACAGAAAAGCCAATAATAATGGGGATTTCAACTATCCCCACATTGACTGGATACATATCACCTCAGGACAGCATGGAGAGATAAAATTTCTAGATACCATTAAAGACTGCTTCTTGGAGCAGCAAGTCCAGAAAGGCACATGGGGAGAGGCAGTTCATGACTTAATCCTCTTGCACAGTTAGCACAAAATCTTGTCCAAGAGGTGAATATTGCTGAATTGCTTGGTAATAGTGACAGTAATAAAATCTAACATCCTTGTAGGGGGGAAAATACCAAAGAAACCCACCACAGTGCCATTTAACTTCAAAGGGGAGGGGACTACACAAAAATGAGGTGATTAGGTAAATGGAAATTAAAAGGAACAGTCACAAGAGTGAAATGCCTGCAAGCCGCAAAGAAACTTTTTTAAAACACCACAATAGAGGCTCAAAATAGATGTATACCTCAATTAAAAAACCAAAACAGAAAAGTAAAAGGACCACCAAATATATATAAAAAGCCACCATGGCTAAACAGAGTAAAAGAGGCGATTAGAGTAAAAAAGACATCTTTTAAAAATTGGGAGTCAAATACTACCAAGGAAAATAGAAAAGATTGTAAACTCTGGCATGTGTAAAAGTATAATTAGGCCAAAAAATAATTTGAAGAACAACAAATAAAAAGACACAAAATTTAACAATTTTTTTATGTATATCAGAAACAGGAAACCTGCCAAATGATTAGTGGGCCATTGGATGATCAAAGCACTAAAGAAGTATTCAAGGAAGTAAAGGCCATTTAAGAGAAGTTGCAGAAGATGTGGGGAAGATTTGTTTTAGGTGACAAATCTACAGAACTGTCTCAGACCAAGGTATCAGTAGAGGTGGTTTTGAAACAAATTGTTAAATAAGTCACTAGAACCAGATGATATTCACCCAAGAGTTCTGAAGAAGCACAGATAATAAAATTGCAGAACTACTAACTAAGGTATGTAATCTGTTACTTAAATCAGCCTCTGGATCAGATGACTGGAGGATAGTGAATGAAACACCATTTAAAAGATGCTCCAGGGGCGATACTGGCCTGTAATTGCCAGGAAGCCTAATTTCAGTACCAGGCAAACTGGTTGAAACTACAGTAAAGAACAGAATGACAGACCCATAGATGAACACATATGTTGAGAGAGTCTTTTGCAAAAGGAAATCATGCCTTGTCAGTCTTTTAGAATTCTTTGATGGTGTAAATAAGCATGTGGACAAAGGTGATACACTGGATGTAGTGGACTTTCCAAAAGCCTTTGACAAGGTCCCTCACCAAAAGCTCTTAAGTAAACAAAGCAGTCATAGGTTAAGAGGGAAAGTGCTTCCATAGATCAGTAACTGATTAAAAATGGAACACAACAGGTAGGAATAAATGGTCAGTTTTCACAAAGGAGAGAGGCAAATAGAAAGGTTCCCTAGGATCTGTACTGGGACCAGTGCTGTTCAACATATTCTTAAATAATCTGGAAAGCAAAGTGAACAGTGAAGTGGCAAGTTTGCAGATGATACAAAATTACTCAAGGCCAAAGCCGACTGTAAAGAGTTACACAGGGACCTCACGAAACTGTGTGACTGGGCAACAAAATGGCAGATGAAAATCAACATCGATAAGTGCAAAGTAATGCACACTGGAAAATATAGTCCGAACCATACATACAAAATGATGGGTGTCTAAATTAGCTGTTACCACTCAAGATATAGATGTTGGCATCATTGTGGCTAGTTCTCTGAAAACATCTGCTCAATGTGCAGCGGCAGTCAAAAAAAGCAAACAGTGTTGGAACCCATTGGAAAAGGGATAGATAATAAACAGAAAATATAATGTTACTATAAAATCTATCATATCCCCACATCTTGAATACTGCATGCAATTCTGGTTGCCCCATCTCAAAAAAGATACATTAGAATTGGAAAAGGGACAGAGAAGGACAATGAAAATGATTAGAGATATGGAACAACTTCCATATGAGGAGAGATTATGGGCCCGTTCCACTTAGAAAAGAGATGACTAAGGGGTGGATATGATAGAGGTCTATAAAATCATGAATGACATGGAAAAAGTGAATAAGGAAGTGTTATTTACCCTTCACATAACACAAAAGCCAGGGATCACCTGATGATATTAACAGGCAGCAGGTTTAAAACAAACAAAAGGAAGTACGTCTTCATACAGTATCCAGTCAACCTGTGAAACTTGGTTCCAGGGGATGTTGTGATGGCCAAAAGTATAACTGGGTTCAAAAGGGAATTAGATAAGTTCATGGAAGATAGGTCTATCAATGGCTATTAGCCAGCATGGCCAGGGATGCAACCCCATGCTCTGGGTGTCTCTAAACCTCTGACTGCCAGATGCTGGGACAGGACAAAAGGGGTTGGATCACTCAATAATTGCCACATTCTGTTCATTCCCTCTGAAGCATCTGGCACTGGCCACTGTCAGAAGGCAGCATACTGGGCTACATGGATCATTGATCTGACCCAGTAAGGCTTATTCTGGTTTTATAAATTTTAGTCATCCAGTCATGGAGGAGAAATGCTATCATGTGATTTAGGTGGTCACAAGTAGCCAACAAGACATAGTAGAAATGAGCAATTCATGAACGCTCATAGGCAAAAATGTGTTTGTGTCTGCCCTTTGTCCAACAATTACACATCAAATACATTCATAGGGCTAGACTCTGATCAACGTAATCACACTGAATAGCACTGTACTCCACAGATGGTCCCAGTGAAATACATGGGACTGGTTATGGAACAAGGTGCTGTTCAGTGTAAGCATCTCAGAATCTGGCCCATAGAAAGTCGGTTAGTAAATAATTCACAAACAAACAAAAATACATTTCTTAGGTAATGTATTCACGGCAAACAGTGTGGTCAGCTTGAGTTAGAAAGTAGACTAATGTATAAATGCATTTTACAAAAGCAGTGAAATTATGTTTCTGCTATAATTGTCAAGATCATGGGTCTGATTCAAAATGAAAAGTTTCTTTTTTTCTGACCCATTTTTATATTTGCTTATATTATTTTAGAACTGGGTAGAATTCAACTGTTTCTTTTGGGTTCAATTCACATTGGTTCACACCTTCTGAGTTTTGCTTTGAGTTTGAGGCTTGAACAGTCCTTCAATTTCAAAGCAAAACTCTTTAAAAAACTTTGGGTGTCACTTGGTTTCCAGTCAAAACATGTAGAACTGCTTGGTGTCTTTCAAAACTCTGAACTATCCCAGAATCACTTTGAAACAGAATCCAGTTTGCAAACCTTGTTGAACAGTTCATCAAAGCTGGGCTGAATTTCATGTTTGTAAGGAAACCTGAAAACTCCAGTTGGTCCTGAAGTGATCGCTGAAAGCTGGTGCAGCACTTTTCAGTGTGCAGGTTAAGCTTCCCTTGTGTGGTTTAATAGTCTTATATTCCTTTTTCCTAGTTCAGGAGACATATGATATTCGGATTGAAAATTGCTTGTGGCAGAGGTCAATTTACTGGCTGTGAATAAATTATCTGATGAATTTAGCCCCTTTTGTGTCTGTTTGTCCTGTGTGAACTTGCAAAAGACCATGTATATGGCACCGGAAAGAAAATGCTGCTGACTCATAGGCTGTGTACTTATTTCATGAATGACCCGAGTGTTAATCTTAAAATATCGATGAAGATTTCGATGCAAACATGTCTATTAAAGGGGTTTTGTTTTCCTTAAAAAATAAAATATTTGACTATATTTTGAGCTGCAAAATATAAAAGAGAGGAGACAGTGGGCTTGGCTCTGATATCTGTTACACTTCTTACAGGGTGGCAGGATTTCATTGACTTCAGTGGTGTTGATTTACTCCTTTATACCAAGAACAGAATCTAAGGCCTGAGTCTCCATTGTATTGTCCCTTGGGTTTCCATTTATACCTGTACAAAGTGTGTGTAAAATACTACTAACTCACATGGTGCAGGCAGGAGCGGCTCAGGCCCTTAGTATCTATTAACTTTCATACTATTGTGTACTATGTGATGGTACAAAATCTCTCTGGAACAGATCCTGCTCCCACTGAAGTAAATGGCAAAACTCCCATTGAGCTCAGTGGTGCAGGATTAGCCCCTTTATTTTCTACTGAGGCAGGTTTTTTTATCCACCCCATTATTGTGTCTCCACACAAATATAGCAGTATTACTGAAAGCCTGGAGCCTGCTGCCATTGCCTCACTCATCTCCTTAAATTCAGTACCACATAGCAGATTTCTGCAGAGTCTTATCTCTAGGACCAAAAAGAAAAGCACGATCACAATAGTCAGCTTGGCTTTTCTTCTCATCTCTATATGCACTTCAATGCAGGAGAAGTTCAGACACCACAGAGCTTCAAATGGTTTCTTTCAAAGGCATTAAGAAGAGAAAAGGAAACAAATATTGAGCTATTACAAAGAAGTTTTCAGCCAGTGAATGTTTATTAAGCTTACTTTATTCTAGCCAGAATATTCAAAGATGTCTGATTAAACTGTCCCATTAAAAAAAAAAAAAGGACAAAGCTTTCTTCAATCTGTGCAGTATAGATAAATAATTTTGTGGAAGATTTTTATCATCTCTCTCTGGCTCTGTTCCAGGAACTCCTTGAGTGTCATTTCAAGAATCTCTGTTAGAGGAATACATTGCCAAATACAATCTAATTCAGATTCAGAATATGCTAAAATACTGGATCCGGCTAATTGGAGATTGAGAAAAATTTGGTTCAGATCACTAAGATCAAGATCCTCAAAGAAAGTTAGGCACCTAAATGGCACATTTGAGGATCTGGGCCTATGAGCCATATTTTACCATTGTTATACATACTTCATGCATACCTTCACTGAAATCAGTATGGCTAGTTACATGAATAAGGATAGGAAAATTGGGCCTATTTAGTAGTTGGCAGAAACAAATGGGCGACACATGGCACTTCACAATGACTATGTAGTTACAGTGGTTTTCCACCCATTGTTTATGCCTTGTATTAACTTCTATCTAACATTATTAGTGCCATTTTTGCAGAGGTTATTCCAGCCTGAAAGGAGAAGTGAAGAAACACTGCATAGATGAAGTCAGAGAGAGCACAGATTCTCTCTGGGCAGCTCCTCAGCTGGTGTAACTATCAGAGTTCCATTGAGGTCAATGGAGTTATGAGAATGTACACCAGCTGAGAAGCTGCCCTTCACATTTCTTTTTAAACCATGACCAATATGTTGAATGCTCTCCTTATTCTAGTTCACCCAGGCATTCCTCATTCCCCTCTTCTCATTTAAGGCCTGACACAGTGTGGTACTTATGCATGACCCTAACTTTATGGGACTACTCACGTGCTTAAAGTTAGGCACAAAGGAAGAAAGAACAATTCATACCTAAACTTGTGCCAGCTGCTAAATTGTCCAAAATGCAAATGAAAAAAACTACAAAAGAAGACAAAAAACATAGAATTTATAATCCAAGTTAACATTCAAGCTGTATACAAAAAGCAGTACAGCTGGTTAAACTTGAACTTTTTTCTAAGGAAACTTCAGACTCTCTCCCCCTCCCCCGCAATATTGAATTTTAAAAAATAACTTCCACTTTAGCCTTTCTATGAACTGGAAAAGAACAAATGACTATAGAGCAGTAATTTGGGGGCCAATTTTCCTTAAATACATGTTCCGTTAGATATTGAACCGTTTTGATATTTGGAAGCTTCATGACTTGGTTCTCTGAAAGAAGCTGCATAAATTGAGGAATTCTGACAATACAGTTTGGCCTAATAGCTACTTGATCATGATTCCTCAGTGGATCACACTGTTCTGGCTGATTGGAATGCTCTCAGTTAGATACCGTATTACAGAGATGCCATTCAAACTGCCATGGGTAGGGTTGTGCATGCATTTTCATTATTAAACCCTATTGTCAGGGGCTTCATAATCACTCTGAGATGAGGCTTGGTATACAAGCCTGGCAGCACATTCACTTCTTTATTTTTACATCATTTTCAGTCTATTCAGTTCTGCTGTCTTTTTTTAAGGAGGTCTCGTCTCCTCAAAACTCAGAGTTCAAAGTGATGGGGGCGATTGGGTGACATCATAGACCAGTTCATTTCCCTCTCTGGATGCTGCAAAACTACCCCTGGCAATGGCTTTTATTCCTACCTCCTAAAAAAATTCTGAAGAATAATATGTCTTTTTTTCTTTGGTATGAACCAGATCGCACCAGGTAGCAGGTGTTTTCAAAACACTTTTGTGATGAAGGATGTCCGCAGCCGCTTCATCTACAGTTGTCACAGTCTCCCGCTCTGCAGATGCCTCAGGGCCCAGGGCCCAGTTGTTCCACTTATGTTCATGTTGAATAGTATCTTACTACACAAGTGATCCTGTTGAAATCAGTGGGACAGTGCATATGAGTAAGGGAGGTAAAAATGGGCCCTTAACTTGAACACTACTGACAATGTAGAAATTTCAAATTTCCCATTTTTTTGAGTCACTCCAAGCTGGGGTTAGTTGTTTTTTTTTAAAGGCAAATTTTACTTTGTGTTGGCTGCTAGCATTAACTAGTTACTTTTGGTGGTGTTGTAGAAGGAAAGTTTCTATTAAAACTATCAGATGCATGTGAGCTAGGGATGGGCAAAACTTGAAATAAAACTGGAAATACGAGTGCACTTGTGCCTTTCCTTGCCACTCACAAAGTAGCTTACCCATTCCTGTGATCCTATCCCCCTGAATTTATATGATCTATCAAGGTATTTGTACCATGCTTCACACTATAGTATGGGAGCATCTTTCAAATTCAATATTACAAATGCAGCAAAGAATCCTGTGGCACTTTATAGACTAACAGACATTTAGCAGCATGAGCTTTCGTGGGTGAATAGTAGTGGAAATTTCCAGGGGCAGGTATATATATGCAAGCAAGAAGCAAGCTAGAGATAACGAGGTTAGTTCAATGAGGGAGGATGAGGCCCTGTTCTAGCAATTGAGGTGTGAAAACCAAGGGAGGAGAAACTGGTTCTGTAATTGGCAAGCCATTCACAGTCTTTGTTTAATCCTGAGCTGATGGTGTCAAATTTGCAGATGAACTGAAGCTCAGCAGTTTCTCTTTGAAGTCTGGTCCTGAAGTTTTTTTGCTGCAGAATGGCCACCTTAAGATCTGCTATTGTGTGGCCAGGGAGGTTGAAGTGTTCTCCTACAGGTTTTTGTATATTGCCATTCCTGATATCTGATTTGTGTCCATTTATCCTTTTCCTTAGAGACTGTCCAGTTTGGCCGATGTACATAGCAGAGGGGCATTGCTGGCATATGATGGCGTATATTACATTGGTGGATGTACAGGTGAACGGACCGGTGATGGCGTGGTTGATCTGGTTAGGTCCTGTGATGGTGTCGCTGGTGTAGATATGTGGGCAGAGTTGGCATCGAGGTTTGTTGCATGGATTTGTTCCTGAGCTAGAGTTACTATGGTGCGGTGTGCAGTTACTGGTGAGAATATGCTTCAGATTGGCAGGGTGTCTGTGGGCGAGGACTGGCCTGCCACCCAAGGCCTGTGAAAGTGTGGGATCATTGTCCAGAATGGGTTGTAGATCCCTGATGATGCGTTGGAGGGGTTTTAGCTGGGGACTGTATGTGATGGCCAGTGGAGTCCTGTTGGTTTCTTTCTTGGGTTTGTCTTGCAGTAGGAGGTTTCTGGGTACACGTCTGGCTCTGTTGATCTGTTTCCTTATTTCCTCGTGTGGGTACTGTAGTTTTGAGAATGCTTGGTGGAGATTTTGTAGGTGTTGGTCTCTGTCTGCGGGGTTAGAGCAGATGCGGTTGTACCTCAGTGCTTGGCTGTAGACAATGGATCTTGTGGTGTGCCCGGGATGGAAGCTGGAGGCATGAAGGTAGGCATAGCGGTTGGTAGGTTTTCGGGATAGGGTGGTGTTAATGTGACCATCACTTATTTGCACCGTGGTGTCTAGGAAGTGGACCTCCCGTGTAGATTGGTCCAGGCTGAGGTTGATGGTGGGGTGGAAGCTGTTGAAATCGTGGTGGAATTTTTCCAGAGTCTCCTTCCCATGGGTCTAGATGATGAAGATGTCATCAATGTAGCGTAGGTAGAGAAGGGGCGTGAGTGGACGGGAGCTGAGGAAGCGTTGTTCCAGGTCGGCCATAAAAATATTGGCATATTGTGGGGCCATGCGGGTGCCCATAGCGGTGCCACTGATCTGGAGATATATATTGTCATCAAATTTGAAATAGTTGTGTGTGAGGATAAAGACACAGAGCTCAGCAACCATTGATGACATCTTCATCATCTGGACCCATGGGAAGGAGACTCTTTTAGTCTATAAGGTGCCACAGGATTCTTTGCTGCTTTTACAGATCCAGACTAACACGACTACCTCTCTGATACTTGAATATTACAAATGACTTCTCTCTTCTTACCCCCTAGTGGTATGATATTTTGATCACACTTTATATTAAGGTTCCATATATAAATATGCTTACAAAGGGTTAATAAATAATTAACAGATGGTTAAATACATGGTTAATCTCTTGTTATAGATTCCTAGAGTACAACAGTCAATAGCTTACTTATAGTGATCTGTAACACCTCCTTATGATGTTCTTGTACCCTTCTGTATAACACATATTTCTAGTACCCGTAACATGCTTATAACTTGGATTAACATTTATAAAAGGTTCATAAATGATTACCTTAACATAAAGTCTGACTATTTATTATTTTGTATTTTGTTCTGCAGGTGGTAAGAAGGGGACCCTGGCCATTATAATCTTATCCAACAATGAGTTCCATAGCCATAGGTGAGGAAGGGCAAGAAAGTCCTGTCTTCTGTACTCAAGCGTCTCTCCATTATGACTGACAATTCCATTGTTCCAGATCAATGTAGCTGCCATGCGAGGTCCTGGTCACAAAGACAGCGAGAGTGTTTTGCTCAGCTGTCTTGGTCCAGACACATGGAAGGCTTTGAATGTTAGGAACAAAACCATGGTTTGACTTTGTATCAAAAGGAGGAGGTAATGCAAAGAGTGATGTCCCAGGGTGAGGTGGTCTCAGCAACTTACATTGCTGCCTATGTGGGCTGGTGCTTTCTGATCCAACCTTACTGTCCTCTTTTCCAATGGAGGCTTCTGAGAATGGTAGTGGAGGTTTTGTGTCTGTGACAGTATGTTCTTTACTTGCTGCTGTGTGTAAGTTACTTCCTATTAATAGAGTAAGGCCATTAGTATCAACTGCAACTATTCACTTTCAGATATCAACAATTTTCATTCCCCACCCACACAGCTGACCTTCCTTCTTCTCCCTTCAGTGTAGGTATATAGACTCGTATCAAAGAGCTACTTCCAGCTACTACTTTGACTACTACAGTCTGCACTCATAGCATCCTTAGCTCCATGGTTTTTTTTACAAGTCATGCATGGCATTACAGAATGTATTTTGTATCAGGGAAGTTTTGTAAAATTGAGGAGTCCCGTGGGCACATGATACTGCATGACTGGCAGTCCTTGGAGGTCACAGCCTGAAATACTGGCATATTATTACAAATCATATACCTTACTGGTGGAACTATGTGAGGGAATTCATACAACACTTGGGTCCAGCCAACGATTTGCTTGTTAGATGTATTAATTTTAGGAAGCCAAAAATTCATACAAACTTTCTTTAGTTTTTCAAGAGGCCAACATGTAGTAGTGAGCCTATGTGGCTGATTTAACTAAGATTATTTGAAAGCGGAAAAGAGTTAGATGCATATAGGCCGGAGTGCCTTTGTTCAATCATCCTGTTCCCCCCCGCCCAATAACTCTTTACTTTGACCAAGAGGAATGATCCTAATCCATGGCTGATATTTTGTGAACACTTCCACTGAGGAAGTGTGTCAGACTGAGTAGTGAAATCTTGTTTCAGAATAGGCACAAAGGCCTCTGCTTTGAAGGCTGTCAGTTTCCCTTAGGGTGTTTTCTAAAAGGTCCTCCCTCTGGGCCATTTTCCTCTCTCCAGCTTCTCCCAGTTGTCTCTCTTTTCCTGCACATGCTTCTTAGATGTTCATCTTTTCAATTCCACACTTCCTGCTGATACTGGCTTTTCAGGCAATTTATATCTTCCAGAAGAAGAGCAGTGGTTTCTTTCTGGTGGTCTCAGCATGCTACATTAACTGTTCTGAGTGCTACAGCTAAACTCTGTTATCTTAGAGCACTGATTAAAATAGAAAGTAACAATTTGATGGCAGAAACTGTCTGAAAGAAAAAACTTGACTCCAAACCTAGCTGAATGTGGAGTGGATTTAAATCCCCAGATCTAAACCTGTCCCCACAGTTTCGGTTTATGGATCCAAACGCTGAAGAAGCCTATTTTCCAGTCCATGTTCACTTGCAGTTAACATCTCTGAATAGGCATTTTCAAAGTTTCAGCTCTATCAACAAAAACACAAATCCCAGCCCTTGTTTTACTTCAAACCCAAATCCCACGCCCCCTTTAAACCTTATCTAAATCCACATCACTGCTTCCTCAGCTCCATCTACACAACACCCAAAATGAATGCCTGACCTTTACAAAGAGTTTATTTGCAACACATAGTATCTGAATATGAGGAATGTGCTTTGACTGCGTTATTCCTCTTTGCTGCCCCCACCCTCCACCCCCAGTCATTTTTTACAGTACTGGAGTCTGTCTGAAATCTTTAAAAACGTGTTTTACCAATCTGTTTAACTTACTTTTAGAAAGGTTGTTCTACTATCACAGAAATAGCAGATAGAAGGAACTCAGAGATACTGGTTATATTATCAGAACAGGCTTATAAAATGACACTTAATAAAGTGTCACAAGAAGACTTACCAGCAAGTAAGGATTTATGAATAACAAGAAAAAAGGAGTGACTTAAAAATGCACTGGGGAGAGATATGATTTGTCATTGTGACGGACAGTTAAAAAAAAGTATTCCTGATATTGATAGTGTGCAGAGATGTCCCATGGAGATCAAGTTTAAGGCTTATATTCAGTGCAGTACATTTAAAAAAATGTGTGGGGAGGAGGAACCTTCCAATAGGCCATAGGAATATTCTAAAGAAGGAGCTCAATCTACTAAATAACCAAATCTAGCTCCACATAATCCCACTGGAACATTCAAACAGCCTGGATATATTCAGGTTCATCCTCTTCTTCAGAAGCACAGACACAAATTCTCTTACACACCTATCTCTTGGCAGCAATACATCCAGTTTAAGGAGTGGCACCCAGACATTGAAAAGGAGAGTGATAGGATTACTGGCAGTAGAATTCCTTGCAATCAGAACCATGCTGTAGCTCAGGGGTTCTCAAACTGGGAGTTGGGACTCCTGAGGGTTTCACAAGGTTATTATGTGGGGGGTCATGAGCTGTCAACCTCCATCCCAAACCCCACTTTGCTTCCAGCATTTATAATGGTGTTAAATATATAAAAAAGTATTTTTAATTTATAAGGGGGGGGTCACACTCAGTGGCTTGCTGTGTGAAAGGGGTCACCAGTACAAAAGTTTGAGAACCCCTGCTGTAGCTAATGAAGCCTAGAGGAAAAATCTCAAAGAGCAAAATTCAGACCTAGGTGAAGGAGAGGTAACTCCAGTGAAGCCAGTGGAGCTGCATTTACTTACACAATATTTGAATGTGACCCAAAATATTCAGAAGACATAATGGTCCAAACAGAATTGAAGATAACCCTACTATTGTTCATTGTTTGGAAAATGCCCATATCTGAACCTTGTGAGTATCATACAATACATTTTCCACACACTTGTTTTTTTAATGTTTTTTTCTCTTGAAAGATTAATCCCACTGTCAATTGTCCTTTGTGGATGAATAAGAGAATTATCCCACCTTACACTTCAAGGCATTTTTTATTTAAAAAAAATATATTTAAGTCTATACAGGAATATTGCATTATGTCTGTGTTGTAACTTAAATGAATGGATAGGAGCCCTCCTTTCAGTTGTGGATGAAACTACTTGTAGGTATCACTTATGTGCTGTGACATTTAAGAATCTTATCGCACACACAAATCAGACAACTATGATGCCTAAACTGTGGACTCAAATACTTGAAGATGCAAAATGTAAACAACCCAGACTTTTCCTTCTTTCCCTAGAATGTGGAATTTTCCCCAAAGCTACCCAAGGTTGAGGCCCATGCACATAATAATCAGTCTTGGATTCATGAGAGGTTTATGATCAAACACCTTGTGAACTGGTAGGGCTAGAAACTGCATTCTATACTAATGCACTATCTCACCATCCACTAAATCCCACTCAGCTTGGATCAGCAAGTAGCAGTAGTCTGAATGGCCTGTGCAGGTCTGTCTACTGTTCCAAGTGAACTCCTTGCCTTGCCAGGTGACCATCTAACCCCGATTAGTGACTCATCTTTAATAAGGTGCAGGTGCCCACTGGCGTCCAATCAGCTGTGTTACTATCCTGTGCACATTCTCACAACAAAGCCCTCATGGAAGGGGGGCTAAGAACACACAGGATTCTCAAGCAGAACCGTGACTACTTGAATGAGCTCTTTGCTATAAGATAAGAACACTTTTCCCTCTTTGAGCCTCTCTGGGCGCCCACTACCCCTCAAAATACTTAATACAAATATAGCTATGGTGACTTCCCAAGTGTCACTAGAGGAATCGTGGGTCGTTAGCCTAACAAATGAACCTTTCTATGGCAACATTTTTACTTTTTTACCAACAAAGGAAGTACAGAGCTCTGTCCCCTCTGGAGCCTTTGAATAGGGTTTCTACATATATTCATACATAGATCAGAGGTTAAATCCTGACCCTCTTGAAATTAGTGGCAGCTTTGCCACTGCATTGACTTCAGTGGGCCAAGATTTCACCCCGGATAGCCACACATACATACACAGACATTTTAGTGCCCATTGGCTTATTGCCTATCCAATAATTGCTTTGCTGAGAGATTATCAGAGAGGAAATCAGATCTTGGTGCCCAAAAAAGCTGGAAGTTTACCAGTTCAGTAAAGATTATCAGGCAAAAAAGTAGCAATCATTGTGGGTAAGAGCAGTGATGTTGACAAAGAAATATTGTGAACATTTAATGGCAGTTCTGGTAGCTGCACAGTATGTTCTAGTTAAATAGTTTTGTCAGCTGCTTTTCTTGTAACCATTGGCTATGCCATAGTGCTGTATAAACCTTTACAGGAGACAGAATTAGCTTTAATGAAATTTGAGTAGCTGACATAATAGACAATGCATTATACTGAAGAAATGTTGCGTGATATTTTTCCAAGGGACTGTTTCTTGACTGTGATCACTTTTTCCCCTCGCTATACGTGATGTCACCAAAGACTTTAAGAAACTAATTATTTTGACATTGACTATAAAACAAACAGTTTAAGAGCATTTGAAGCTCTCTAGAGAGAATGCTTTTTCTCTATAATCTGGTACAAAGCACTGGAAGCGACAGCAATTAGCAGAAGTAGACTTTAGCAGGCATAGTAACTTCTGGCCACAAAGTCATACCCCATGGTCTCTCTCATTTTGCGACTGTGATATCTTCTAAATTGCCAGTCCAGGAAAAGTCTTTTGGAAGAAACAGAGGTCATAAAGTGATTTTGCTCCACATATATTCCAGAGAATACACATGAAGAACCCTGCTTAAATACAACGCCTTGAGTTACCAACCATCACCTACAGCCAAAGATTTTAAATTCTGGTTTTTTTATTTGACTTCAGATTTTCACAGGTGTTAAAGCACCTACAGATGCAAATCTGTGCTTAGTGAGATTTTTAAAAGCTCCTAAACACATTAGACATTTAACAGTCATTGAAAGTCAGTGGGATTTAGGAGCATAGAAAATGGGATTTTTCCAATGGGATTTAGGACCTAAGTCATGTAGGCACTTTTGAAAATGTTATCCCCTGTTTATTATAATTATTTAAATAATACATTGAATTGAATGTATTAGACCAAGTTTGATCAAAAATGGTGCTTAACGTTAGTCTCCTAAGGCCTTGTCTACACTACAGGACTATTTCGAATCTACTTAAGTCGAATTTGTGGATTCGACCTTATGAATTCGAATTTGTGTATCCATACTAAATACACAAATTCGAACTTCTGAGTCCACATTCACGGGGCCAGCGTCGACTTTGGAAGCGGTGCACTGTGGGAAGCTATCCCACAGTTCCCGCAGTCCCCGCTGCCCATTGGAATGCTGGGTAGAGCTCGCAATGCCTGCTGGGTGAAAAAATGTGTCGAGGGTGGTTTTGGGTAACTGTCATCATTCAACCGTCACTCACAACAGCCATCCCTCACTGAAAGCACCGGCGGGAAATCTGTTCGCGCCCTTCTCTGGTCGGTTACAGCGCGAACGCCACAGCACTGCGAGCATGGAGCCCGCTGCGATCATCGCTGCACTTATGGCCGTTGTCAACTCCTCGCACCTTATCGTCCACCTCTTCCACAGCCAGCTGATGAGAAATCGGGCGAGGAGGCTCCGGCAGCGCAGTGAGGAGAGTGGCGCAGGCCTCTCACAAAGCAGGGTACGCCGCGCCGTGGAGATCATGGTGGCAATGGGTCAAGTTCATGGTGTGGAACGGCGATTCTGGGCCCGGGAAACAAGCACGGACTGGTGGGACCGCATAGTGCTGCAGGTCTGGGACGAATCACAGTGGCTGCGAAACTTCAGGATGCGTAAGGGCACTTTCCTTGAACTCTGTGACTTGCTGTCCCCTGCCCTGAAGCGCCAGGACACCCGGATGCGAGCAGCCCTGAGTGTGCAGAAGCGAGTGGCCATAGCCCTCTGGAAACTTGCCACGCCAGACAGCTACCGGTCAGTAGCGAACCACTTTGGCGTGGGCAAATCTACCGTGGGGGTTGCTGTGATTCAAGTAGCCCACGCAATCGTTGAGCAACTACTCTCAAAGGTAGTGAACCTGGGAAACGTTCAGGTCATCATAGACGGCTTCGCCGCGATGGGATTCCCAAACTGCGGTGGGGCTATAGATGGGACTCACATCCCTATCCTGGCACCAGCCCACCAGGCCAGCGAGTACATTAACCGAAAGGGCTACTTTTCAATGGTGCTGCAAGGACTGGTGGACCATAGGGGACGTTTTACCAACATCAACGTCGGGTGGGCGGGCAAGGTTCATGACGCGCGTGTGTTCAGGAGCTCTGGTCTCTTTAGACTCCTCCAGGCAGGTACTTTCTTCCCAGACCACAAAATAACGGTTGGGGATGTGCAGATGCCTACAGTGATCCTCGGGGACCCAGCCTACCCGCTAATGCCCTGGGTCATGAAGCCCTATACAGGCGCCCTGGACAGAGAGAAGGAACTCTTCAACTACCGGCTGAGCAAGTGCAGAATGGTGGTGGAGTGTGCTTTCGGACGTCTCAAGGGGAGATGGCGGAGCTTACTCACTCGCTCGGACATCAGCGAAAAGAATATCCCCGTAGTTATTGCTGCTTGCTGTGTGCTCCACAATCTGTGTGAGAGCAAGGGCGAGGCCTTTTTGTCCAGATGGGAGGTTGAGGCAAATCGCCTGGCTGCAGTTTACGCTCAGCCAGACACCCGTGCCGAGAGAATATCCCAGCGGGAAGCGCTGTGTATCCGGGAGGCTTTGAAAGCAAGTTTCCTCAGAGATCAGGGTAACCTATGACTCTCCACTTGCTTTCAAGAGAAACTGACCCTAGGCCTGTGTCTGTTTGTGTCTATTTCGATCTGCGGCTACATGCCGCGTTCTCCAAGTTTCCCCCACTTCCAAAGCACGTTTTAAAGCAAAGTAACTGTTACACTCATTATTAATAAATCTTTGTTTTACTTTGCATTTCTGTTCTGGTGTTGAAACATGGATGCATACTGTGCTGGGCACGGTGTGCACTGACGTACAGACCGCTTCCTCCATAGAGGACTGACATCCTCCTGCTCCTACATAGGTCTCTGGGGTGGGGGACGGCTGAAAGTGGTTCTGCATGAAGGGGAGGGTTTGCAGGAAGGGGCGAGTGGTGCCTTCTTTGCATAGGGGTTTGGATGACGGCAGTGGGCTGCGGGTTTGTGCGTAGGAAGGGGTGAGGGGTGTGGGAGAAGGGTGAGTATCTGTCCGTGGATGAGGGCTCTTGTTGGGGCTCAGGGCAGCGGAGAGGCTCGTTGATCCGTTGGAAGTGCATGGAAAGGGCAGCCTGCCTTTACATTAATGGCGTGGCAGGCGCTAGGACCCTGGACAAGCATACACATTACGGAATGACCAGGGGCAGCATACACAACACAGAATGACCCTGGTGCCTACTGAGTGCAGTGTGTGTGTGCCCTGCAGTTGATCCTTTCCCCAAGTCTGTACCCTGGTACTGTAGGCTATACCGTGCAAGTATGAAACCCCTGTCCACCCCATACACCGAAAAATCCTCTGACAGGAAAGACATGACCGAAACAGTGATTAACAGCAAACATCTTTTCTTAATCTAATAAACAGTGGGGGGATGAAACTTGGATTTGGGACTGGCTGAGCCTATAAGGGAAGCACTTCTACAAATTTATAGCGTGAGAGGTGTGTGGTACATTAGCGCTATGCAGTGGTGCAGTGACAGTTCTCACGGCCCCTACCGCCCCGCCGTCTTGTACTTTTGGGTGAGGGGGGGCCAGGACTTCTTGGCGGGGGAGGGCGATTGCAGAGACACTGCAGGGGGGCCCTGTCCTCCAGCCTGCGGTCCTGCAGGACATCAACAAGGCGACGAAGCGTGTCCGTTTGTTCCTTCATGAGACCAAGCAGCATTTGGGTGGTCTGATGGTCTTCCTGCCGCCACCTATCCTCACGTTCCATGAGTGTGCGATGCTGCTCACATAGGGTCTCCCTCCAGTGTTTCTGCTCTGCAGCCTCTGCTCGGGAGCAGGACATCAGTTCAGCGAACATCTCGTCCCTAGTCTTTTTCTTTCGCCGTCTAATCATTGCCAGTCTCTGCGAGGGGGATGCCGGGGCAGTCCGGGAAAGAGCCGAAGCTGTGTGATGGGGAAAGTTAGTGATTTCCTTGAACAGATACATTTTTGCGGACAGTGAACACCGTCTAGTCAATTTCTATGAACAAGACCGTACCGGGCAACAAGTCTCACGTGGTCTCAAGACAAGCACGACATTTTGGGCTACGCTCTGATTGGCTGCGGCATTGCACAGGAGAGTGGAGAAGTCGGGAGAGATAGCTGAATCCGTCTAGCAGACAGTCCTGGTAAGCCTTACAGTAGATTATGCTTATCAGTTAACGGATAGCTGTCTGGAAATCAGATACTATGACCCTTTTCCAGCCACTCCCGACACTGCAGGGGAAAGATCAATGTATGCTTTTCCTCTGTGGCCTACAGCACGTGGCTGCTAAGCGAGGAGCTTTGTTATGCAAAGTATAAGTAAACCATTAAGAACAGTAACTATTCGCTAATTGCCCTAATTAGATGCAGCACTTCATGAACGAGATTACCCTGAGGCGGGTCTCTCAAGTACAGAAAGACAGGATGTTAAGGGAAGCACTTCACCGACCGGGACCCTACGCGGCCATGCTGGTTGAGGCGATGGTTCCCCTGTATCTACGGATGTCGTGGCGTGGAAGAGTGTGCTTCACCGGAGGACCAAATAAGGCACCTCTTCCTAGAAACCTCCTGCGGAGGGTATTTGAGGAACTTTATGATGCATTTGTGGAATTGACGAAGGAATTGTTGCATGATGCATTTGTGGAATTGATGATTGCATGCATCTGACGAAGTGGGTATTCACCCACGAAGGCTCATGCTCCAATACGTCTGTTAGTCTATAAGGCGCCACAGGACTCTTTGCTGCTTTGAAAAATTGGAGTGGCTTCAGAGAAGAGCCACGAGACTGATTAAAGGATTGGAAAACATGCCTTATAGTGATAGACTCAAGGAGCTCAATCTGTTTAGCTTATCAAAGAGAAGGTTAAGGGGTGATTTGATCACAGTTGATAACTAACTACAAGGGGAACAGAAATGCAATAATAGAGGGCTCTTGAAATTTTCAAACTGTCAACTATTTATTAAATATATTCAAAACCCACTTTATTTTCAACCTTAACAATGAGATTCAAAGTTTCAGCTGTATTTAAGGCAGGGCAATGTAAAAAGTGTAGCTTGAATTTTTTTTTCAATAGCGAACGTATCATGTTTCCCCCTGTCAGTCATTCCATTATAGTTATCTTAAAGTTTTTCTGATCTTAGAACTCTTCGGTGCTTATAATTTACTACTGCACTGGCTTTGAAAAAAGATGGTAAGATGGAAAATACTACTTGCCTTAAACTGACTTATTCTGAATTCAGATTTCTTCAGTAACCTGTGCCAGTATGTATGGTGTGAGATGATTCATGTTTAATTTCCTTTCCCCAAGATGCTTCCCTAAAATTCTGATGCAGACCAAAAAGGTTTCACAGGATAGGAGACCACTGTAAAATTTCATGATCTTTGATGAGATTGAGTTCCCTTGAGTGCAACAGACCCAAATTATATTTTTGTGACAGATTTTTTGATTATACAGTCATGGTAGTTGTCACTGTCTGTGACCCTTGCTGTTAAAGCTGATTTCAGTGCAAAATCCTGTTTCCATATGTACATGCAACTGGGATATCATGGCAAATGATGTGTATTATTATTATACTTCTCTTTCTGCACTTCCACTTAATTCTTTGGTGAAACACAGGCCAGTGTTTGGTCTTTTCAAAAAGTATTACACCGGCCTAGGGCCACTAGTTTTAAAACCAGCATTAAAATCTTATCACTAGCTCATAGTCACAGTCAAGGACAGAATACCACAGAATTGCATAGCATACGAATATTTACATTTATTACAAACAAGGAAGCATTTTAAACAGCATTTAAAATACTCTTCAATAAATGTTTGTAAACAAAAGCTAGTAAGTAGTAAGACTGTGAATGGCCTATTCACTTCAGCCTCACTTCAGTCCCTGGCAAAATCATGGAGTAGGTCGTCAAGGAATCTATTTTGAAGCACTTGGAGGAGAGGAAGATGATCAGGAACAGTCAACATGGATTTACCAAGGGCAAGTCATGCCTGACCAACCTGATTGCCTTGTATGATGAGATAACTGGCTCTGTGGATATAGGGAAAGTGGTGGATGTGATAGATCTTGACTTTAGCAAAGCTTTTGATACGGTCTCCCACAGTATTCTTGCCAGCAAGTTAAAAAAGTATGGATTGGATGAATGGACTATAAGGTGGATAGATAGCTGGCTAGATTGTTAGGCTCTCCTGGTAGCGATCAATGGCTTGATGTCTAGTTGGCAGCTGGTATCAAGCAGAGTTCCCCAGGGGTCGGTCCTGGGGCCGGTTTTGTTCAACATCTTTATTAATGATCTAGATGATGGGATTAATTGCACTCTCAGCAAGTTCACAGATGACACTAAGCTGGGGGGAGAGGTAGATAAGATGGAGGGTAGGGATAGGGTCCAGAGTGACCTAGACAAATTGGAGGACTGGGCCAAAAGAAATCTGATGAGGTTCAAAAAGGACAAGTGCAGAGCTCTGCACTTAGGAAGGAAGAATCCCATGCACCACTACAGGCTGGGGACTGACTGGTTAAGCAGCAGTTCTGCAGAAAAGGCCCTGGGGATTACAGTGGACGAGAAGATGGATATGAGTCAGCAGTATGCCCTCATTGCCAGGAAGGCCAATGGCAATTTGGGCTGTATTAGTAGGAGCATTGCCAGCAGATCCAGGGAAGTGATTATTCCCCTCTATTCGGCACTGGTGAGGCTACACCTGGAGTATTGCACCCAGTTTTGGTCCCTCCACTACAGAAGGGATGTGGACAAATTGGAGAGAGTCCAGTGGAGGGCAAAAAAATGATTAGGGGGCTGGGGCACATGATTTACGAGGAGAGGCTGAGGGAACTGGGGTTATTTAGTCTGCAGAAAAGAAGACTGAGGGGGGATTTGATAGCAGCCTTCAGTTACCTGAAGGGGGGTTCCAAAGAGGATGGAGCTAGGCTGTCCTCGGTGGTGGCAGATGACAGAACAAGAAGCAATGGTCTCAAGTTGCAGTGGGGAAGGCCTAGGTTGGATATTAGGAAACACTATTTCACTAGGAGGGTGGTGAAGCACTGGAATGGGTTACCTAGGGAGGTGGTAGAATCTCCATCCTTAGAGGGTTTTAAGGCCTAGTTTGACAAAGCTTTGGCTGGGATGATTTAGTTGGTGTTGGTCCTGCTTTGAGCAGGGGATTGGACTAGATGACCTCCTGAGGTCTCTTCCAACCCTAATATTCTGTGATTCTATGATTCTATTGAAATTGAATGGCCTATCAACAATGACAATGGACCATGGGGAAAGCTTATCTTCACCTGATGAACTGTCCTGGGGACGCTTCGATCAGCCTATGGATAATGGTTGCCATCACTCATCGAAGTATGCAAGGGCATATGACTAGATCACATGATACTGAACTCCATTTTGGTACCTGTATTTTTCTACAAACTGGGCTGGGAACTTGGCTTGAAACAAAGGGGTTCCTATTATATGAAGTAAGCTATTAAAAGGGGAAGTGACATTACCAAGTGGCCTCACTCCCCACACAAGCCAACACATGGAAACACCTGAGGAATGAAGACTGAACTGGGGGAAGTGCTGGTTCCAAGCAGGAAAAAAGGAAGCCTGACTGGTTATGAAACCTTGGTGGACTGTTTATGCTATCTAACAGGGTGAAATACTGGTTAATTCAAATCATATCTTGTATATTAGGCTTAGATTGTGTTTTTGTTTATTTGCTAACTAATGACTTTGATCTGTTTGCTATCACTTATAATCACTTAAAACCCATCTTTCTGTAGTTAATAAATCTGTTTTATATTTTACTTAAAACAGTGTGGTTTGAGTGAAGTGCTTGGGGGAAAATCTCAGCTCAGGAACAAGAGTTAATGCATGTCCACTTTCCTTTGTAGAGGTGGTGGACTAGGTAATAACTCATATACTGGTCAGGCTTTTGACCAGGGCAGATCAGTACAGCTCTGCGGTCCTAGGCTGGGGAGCTCAGGGTATTTTGGCTGAAGCCTCAGTCTATTGTCAGGTTTCAGAGTGGTAGCTGTATTAGTTTGTATCAGCAAAAACGAGGAGTCCTTGTGGCACCTTAGAGATTAACAAATTTATTTGGGCATAAGCTTTCGTAGGCTAAAACCCACTTCATCAGATGCATGGAGTGAAAAATACAGAAAGCAGGTATAAATATACAGCCGTGAAAAGACGGGAGTTGCCTTACCAAGTGTGTGGGGGGGGGGGTCAGTGCTAACGAGGCCGATTCAATTAGGGTGGATGTGGCCCATTCCCAATAGTTGACAAGAAGGGGTGAAGTTCTTGAGTGACTTAGCAGAAGCATTTATGTAACTGCAGCTGGGTGTGTCCCTGCCTGTGTAAAGGTCTGTGTAAGTGCAGGGTTGGGAGTGGTCTGCAGCTTATCACAGCAGCACAGTGTGAGAGGGAGTCCAGGCTAGTGAGACAGAGGTCTCAGCAGTACCCCAGTTCCAGGTTGCACCCTGCGGGACCCGTCACAAGGTGTATGCACATATTTTGCAGGTATCAGTTAGATATAGAATATTTAAAAATCTGGCTGGTCTTTTTAAAACAGGCTGAGCAGCATTAGCTGTATGTCCTGACTTTAATTACAGAGGAGCCAATCATGCAGCTGTCCATGATCTGCAGTTCTTTTACAAAGTTGCAGCATGTTAGAAGCCTCGCAGTAACACCTCATTGTGTGAGTCACCTTACAGCAGATCACTACTTTTATCTCATACATATCCTGTTATTCCTTAAATAGCTGTCACACCTGGGACTTGAATGGGGATCCCAAAGTTGTAGTCCTGCCACTTCAGCTCCAATAGCTTGTAGTAGTGGAATTACTTGCTGTTATCAGCTTTCAGGCCTTGAACCATTAGAGGGCAGTCTATCATATTGCTGAATAGTAATGTGCTTAGTCTGAGCAGTGCTATTATAGTACACTGGAAGTCTTGAGAGAGAGATTTTCTACCCTACCTTGAAGTAAACAAGTCACAGCAGCAGTCCAAAGACTGGTGATGCAGTATTTTGTAGCAGCTCTTTGCTACTCTCATCTTTTTCCAAACATAGATACTGCATCTCCAGGATTTGCTTTAGCAGCACTTGTGTAAATCCTAGTGGAACCTCATTTGTTAGAAAGGATGCTGAATTCAGTTCCTTAACAATCCTAAAATAGCAACTGAACTCCATTGCACCAGGGGCTCCTTGCTAAGGGTTAACATGCAGTCAGGTTAATTGTCATTTATCTCTTCTTTTTTTTGGGTGAAGGAATGTCGGGGCTAAAACTGTGATTAATTGTTCAGTAGTAAATGCAGGGAATAGAAATTAAAGAGGCTGGGGAAGGAGAGCTGTTATAACCTTCATAATAACAACAACTTAGAATAGTGAGCTACACTATGATTCCATTGTTTACACGTGTCTATATGTGCCCACTCGTGACCAGAAACAAAAAGAGGCATACAATTACTGCTAGCTAAGGGAGATGCCCCTTGGCTCAAGAGGTTGAGGCCTGTGTTTTTCGCAAGATCTTAGATTTAGTTCCATAGCACTTTCATAGGTAACATGCAACCCCAAAATGGGTGTAAACAGTGTCCATGACCAGGGATCAATTATAACACAGTGTTTCCAGCTCTTACAACTAATCTGAATGAACAGAAAAAAATAGTTTTAATATTCATATTTGTATATTATGATCCTCTAAGGAGTTTAAATAATTTAGCAAAATGTTGATCCTTTAAATGTGTTCATATTTCGGAACTGTAGGTCTTTAGAGTTAAGACCCACAAAGGAATCATTTTAATTCTCTCAATTTAGATAACCCTGCTATAACTGAACCTCCGGCTAGTTTGAAGGCTGATGTGGATAAACTTTTTAAAATGCAAAACACTAGGAAATGAATACATTACAGAAATTACAGCTTTCAAACTATCCAGAGCCTCAACCACATCATCCAAATGGAAGCTATTTTTAAAAATTATTTTAATGTTAGCTCTCCCAAATCCCAGTAAAATTGTGATTGCAGAGAAAGACTTATATCCTTTAGCCACTTATCCCTACCATCTCAAATGTGGAATTGTGGAAGCCAGGGGGATAGGATTAAATCAGCTTTGACTGGATTCCTAGGAGTCACTAAATTGAATAATAATGTCTCTACCAACGTAGAAAGCCAGCTCTTACTCTCCCAATCTCTTGTTCTGTTTCTCTTCCTGTGCTTGGTTCAGAACCTGTGGGATCAAAGTGGTGAGTGGTAGCAGAGGATTCCGCAATTTGCAAAATAAAAAATGATGCAATTCACCCACCTTCCATGCACCTTTCCAACTGGCTTCTGGATGTGAATCTTATTAGCTGGACATTACCCATTAAAACTGAAACTCTTATTCTCCAAGTGCTGTACCCAGACCATGGATATGAGGTAAATTTCCTTCGCCATTATGATCTGAGCCGTAATCTAAAACTCTTTCCCTTCCTAAATCCCACGTTGTGAGGGCTGCTGATGCTAAATCATGTTGTACTTTGTCTTTCTTTTGCAGAAGCAGCCATTTTGTTGTCTCACACTCTCTTAATTGTTTTTCCTGTATATTCTTTTGAAACGTTTCTTTAACTAGCCATCTTACAACTCAATTTTAGTAAATTTTTGCAAAGAATTCATCCTCCATGTCCCAAATTCCAGCTTGCCAGTAGTTTCCTGAAAAAGCTGTTTTAGTGGCGGAGGGAGAAGCAGCAGAGCAGCATGAAGAAAGCTTTGAGTTTGCGGCATGGGACTTGTCTTTCCCAGGGATCCAGAGAATCTACACGGTTCAGAGGCAGTACCCCTTGCCTGTTTGCCATCTTCCAAGTCCATCTTAGCTCAGAGGCAGTTACTTGGCCATCACGGTATTTCCTGGCTCTCTATTCCTCTGCCAGAAGTTTCTCCACTACAGTTTTTTAAGTAATCTAGTGCCCAATAAGGTTTTGACCCAACATCCACTGAAGTAAATGAGAAGTCAGTGGGCATCGATGAACCAAAATATGGCTCCGAGGTGCTGGTTACCCTAAGGGTAGGCAGTACTGGATATATAGATCTTTACAGCTTCAAAGTACATTCACAAACAGTAACTCAACAGAATATCCATAATCCCCCAAACATCCAGTTTTAAAGGGATCATCCCAATGTATAAAGGTAAATGTGGCAAAGAGAAACAATGCAATAGATCAGAAAATAGAATCAAGATGATTTCTACAAGTACAAAGTGACCTGTGAACTCACTGTGGAATTTTATTATTCAATGAGAACCAAGTTCAGAGATTTGTGACAGCAAATAACATTATCAGTGTGTTCAGCTGCATTTTTAACGAAGATAAATCCGTAATGGTATTTCAATCAAAGCCAAGGGATATGGCGTATTGCTCTTACTTTGAAAGAGCTGATGGAGACAAGTAATGCAAAGTCCAATGAAACAAAAACCAACTCCCCCCGCAAACAAAGCTCCCAAATATCAGCTTGGTCAGCTCAACATCATATAGACAAGAAAACCCATCCAGAACCACACATCTTGGGTATGTCAGGGAAATGTTCTTACACATTGAATGAAATCTCTCGGGGAGGTAATAAATCCTAAGCAACAAATTATATACTAACAGGTTCTTAGGGGAATTCAAATAAATCCTCACAACCGCTTAGTGGGTAATCTCCAGATCAGATTCCCATTCTTCTTTAGAGGAAAATAATATATTGCTTCTTATACTCTCTGCCAGCTAAATGCTATATATCAAAGATATGAATGTACTCGAAATATTGATCTTGAGCCAAAGTGAAACTAAAGTTCAATGTATTTCATTGTCTATAAAAAAGAAGGAATGTGATGAAGAAAATATTGAAAGTACAGCTTTTAGTTAAAGGCTACTTGGTGAGAAGGGAAATTAAAACAGGAAACATATAAGACCCCCTCCCCTACCCCCATTTTATATTCATTGTCTACACCAAGAAAAGTGAAGAAACAAAGCTGAAAAGCTAGAATCTTCCACACCAAACAACAGCACATCATAACTAAAGAGTGCAGAAGAGATTGCTGGAAGGGTGAAATAACTTAATGTTGTGTGCAAATGTGTTTAATGAGGAATTTATTGCATAGCAAGATGGAAGACTCCCATTAACTGTCTACTGTATAAGCTGGCAAACACAGAAACTGGCAGGGAGGGTAGTACTGACTCTGGAAGGCAGGCTTTGAAAGGGAAGGTATTGATGCAAGAGGACTTTCTGCTGAGTAAAGCTGGTTAGTTCAGCCAGAAGGAAAGATTCCCCTGTCAGAGCTATTGCGGGCGGCATTTGAAGGTTCTAATACAAGTCTCAGATGCTGTGGTTTGCAGAGTACAGCCTCTAGACAGGCAACTCCATTAATAGGCCAGGTCTTTCCACTGGTTCGTAGAGTCTGGGTGTGACTCTGTTACCCTCACTCCCGTACTTGAGCCAGAAGCAAAAACGTATGTAATCCACCTTTGTGCTCCCCATAGTCTAGAGCTGCTCAGGGGCCTCCTCAGTCCTTAGAGCATGTCAAATGTCTAACTTATCCTCTGCTTCCCTTAGTGCCCTGTGATCTCTGGCAAACAAGATTTCCAAAGTAGACTGGAAAGCTGATGGTGAAAGAAGATGTGTGAAGAAATGCATTCTTTTTCTCAATGTTATAGCAATGGCAACTGTTAATACAATAAAGCCACATTCATCCCTGTCATCATAGCCCAGATTTAAAAGGCCTAAACCCACTGAAACAGCATTTTTGTGATTAGGTTGATGGGTATTTGCAGTCCTTAATGAAACATTATATAGTCATTTGTGCAAAGCATGAGCATATTGCATTCCCAAGTTGTCACATAGCCAAGCTAAAATTATACTCCATACAGACAGCATCACAGCAGTGAGCCGCTGTATGCAAAAAAAAAGAAAAAAAATTAAATATCTTCAAAAGATCTAATGTCCTCATTTATTATTTGTGTCATTCTCATTCATCATCTATAAACCTGTATAAAAATATTTTTTTCAAACCACTTTTTTCAGGCCATCCTTATAAGGTTTGATTTTTTTTTTATGTTAGCAGCAAACCACTTTCGCCATGCATGCATAAAATGAAGGAAAGCTGTAGTTTCATTCACAGCAATGCGAATCTGCAGCTGGTGTTAGTCAGTGGAGCTCCATGCAGAATCTGTCTGGCCTCAGTGGGACTCTGCACAGGTATGGGGACCACTAGTACAGTACTCAGTGCATAACTGGAGTCTGGGTCTTCTTAGTATGTTAAACTAGATTTTGTATTTGTATAGGTGTTGGGTTTTATCCATTTGAATAGTTTGGGAGGTCTCTACCTGGCCACTCTGTCTTCTGTTGCGGAAGCCACTAGATCAACAGTGTATACAATTATACTCCTAGACCTTATATGTTTGTATATAGTTAGTAGTCAGGTATTTCAAACACAGCTATGTCTGTGTAGTTTCCTCATACTCTAAAAGCAAAGACACAACAGTAGCCTAACATTATTAGTAGGATTCTGTGGCACTTTGACATCTCCTGTGGTAAACCAGTATAGTATGAGCGTAATATTTTATACTCAGCAATAGTAGGCAAATGTACAATATATCACTGTAACCCTTGCCTTTCCTTATTCCATCGCCTCTCTGTTGTGTATTACATTCACTCATTGTACCATGCCTAAAATGAGATTTCTAACTCTTTGGGACAGGAATCATAGCAATTCTTTATCTATCTTCTGTAAAGCACCTACAATATTGCTGGCTAATCTATACATAACAGTAATTCCTGTATAATATAATTATTCTGTATTCCCCAAAATGAGATATGTGCCTCACAAAGTAATGATAACTAGGTTATTATTGCTGAGATGGCCAGATTTCTTTATATGCCAAAGATTCATTTTGCCAATTTCTTCTTACAGCTGCACCAATGCAACCCAATCACTCCAGTGTTGTTGTCCTTAGTTTAGGCCCTGATCTTCCCATTTGGTCCCCAAATAACCCACTGGTCAATGAGTATTCACCTCTGTGCCCGATCTACAGCGGTTCCACAGCTAGAGAACTTGCCTGTTTGGCTCAAACTGCAGGGACTGGTACTTTTTAGCTGTGGAAGTACTTTTTAGCTGGTTCATTACTTGGTGTTAGCCAAGATTGAGGTCCTCACATCTATAATTCAATGGAGCCCTGTTAACTTCATTGAGATTCTGCATAAGGGTCAGGGTTGTCTCACACAGCTTGATTCCAGAATCAAGGAACATCAGAGGATAATATGTACCATCACCACTTTACATTTTGTATCTCAAATCAATTTCAAAGTGTGTATTAGAGTTGGCTGTAAACCTTTTTTAAAAAAACCTGATTTCCCCCCCAAAATTTGACACTGATTTTTTAAAAATGTAAAAGATCTTTTAAATGTAAAAGTTGATCAAAATGTTTTTTGAAAAATTCTGACCAGAATTGTAAGAGTATCAAACCCCTCACCCCCACCTCCTACAAAACTTAAATTCACATTTTTTCTTCAAAAAGTGAAATTTCAATGGAAAAAATCATGAAAAATGAAAGCTGGACAATTTATACTCAAACTAACATGTATATAAATTTCCTTGGATATTACTGAATTAAAAAAAAAACCCTCAAAAGTCACTGATTCATAAAAGACTTTCAGTGTATTATCAAATCCTTTTTTAACTAATTGAAAATATCTTCTTGAAAAATATTGTGCCAAATGCTTAGCTGGTATAAACTGACAGAGCTAAATTGACTTTGATGGAGTTATGCCAATTTACAGTAGCTGAGGATCTAGTCCACTATTTGTGGCTATGGAGACTTAACTTGGATGTAAGACTAAAGCTTACAGGTTACAACATGCCTGCTGGTTTATGGCTTTTATATTGATTGAGGAGTTTGCTGCTAAGCTAATTTTCAAAAAGACTAAAGATTGGCAACGACAACATTACTTAAAAAAACCCAACAACATTCAGTGCTCTGTTCCCTGAAGTAATTTTACCAGTCTGTATGAACTGAGAGATGCCTAAGTAAAAGCTTTGCCAAGCCTTTAGTTTTGTAAGCACATCAGTGGCAAATTAAACCCACCGCTCCTCCAGAGTGAGAGTGCTTCAGTGCTGCACTTTATGACTTGAACTGCCTGCTTAATGGTCTGTGAGATCCTTCCCATTTGCTCTGCACAAAAGAGAAAGAGAGAGAGAGAGGCTGGTTCTAGTTAAATCCCTGGCTGTGTTGAAAATTAAGAAATTTCTTAATCTATCTTTATGAATATGTAGAGGTAGCACGCCCTGGCATTTGAGCAGAAGAGATACAACAGGACTGAAATGGTTTAAGCTCTCATTAGGAAACTATCCCTTTGCATCATTGCTTGTCTCCCGTGGTTAGAGAAGGCACGCCCTGGCATTTCAGTAGAAGAATTGCAAAGAAGTGAAGTGGTTTGACCTCTCATTAGAAAATAATCCTGTTGCATCATTGCTTGTCTTAAGTGGTTAAAGAAGGCAAACAGAATTTATAGACTCAAGTGTAACACAGATACATGACAGAATGACCTGCTCCACAGTGATTTTTTTAAAGGAAGGCCAAGAAAAGGGGGAAGTGGAAAAGTAGGATTGTGAGAGACCATGGCAGAGCCACGATGGGATTGCGGAACATGATGTTTTGTGACTTCTAATGATAAGGTGAAGTAAGCTGAGGGGAGCATGCCCTGTAGACATTTGGACTGGCAATAACACTGTGCTATCACCCAACACAATGTCATGAAAAATTGAGCAGTGGGTGATTTACTAGCATTTAATGGCCACTTTTGCCCAGGTGTAAATGACTGTACAAGTGTAAGACAGTGGGGAATCAGGCCCATTGTTTTCTTAGACATTTCAGTGGTTGTGTTTGGTCCCAGTTGCTGCCCCAGTGCTGTTCTTCTAAGGTAGTTCATAAATACATTCTAATAAGCCAGGTAGCCGTCATATCTGAAAATTCTCTGATTGGCTGCTATGCACATCATTTGCATTCATTGCTCTAAATCAGCCCCCCTTGTGGAAAAGGCTATGGAATGCAGCTCTGGGGCAGTTAATCATATATCTCAATGGAAAACTATGGCAGTCCTCTTCACTTTTACTGAATGAGGCTTAAGGATCACCCAGAAACTTTGAAGATACCAGAGGATCCACAAGAAGCCAGGAATGCTAGACTGAGTCCAGAGCTGGTAATGCTGAAGTTTTGATGAGAGGGTTTTTTTCAGTCTTTTAGCCAGCTAGGCAGGATATCATTATTGTCGTATCTCCCCATGCTGTATGTCAGGGATCAGCAACCTTTGACACGTGGCCCATCAGGGAAATCTGCTGGTGGGCTTGGATGGTTTGTTTACCTGCAGCATCCACAGGTTTGGCCGATTGACGCTCCCACTGGCCGCGATTCGCCATTCCAGGCCAATGGGGGCTGCGGGAAGCGGTGCAGGCTGAGGGATGTGCTGGCCAGCGGATTACTGGCCACGTGCCAAAGGTTGCCCATCCCTTCTGTGTGTGTTTGAGATGGGATTTTGGGGGGTTGGTTTTGTGGGGAGCATGGGATTTCAAAGGAAGCCAGGTCATAGACTCATAGAATCACAGTAGATTAGAGTTGGAAGAGACCTCAGGAGATCATCTACTACAGCTGCCTGCTTAAAGCAGGACCAACACCAACTAAATCATCCCAGCAAGGACTTTGTCAAGCCAGGCCTTAAAAACCTCTAAGGATGGAGATTCCACCACCTCCCTAGGTAACCCATTCCAATGCTTCACCACCCTACTAGTGAAATAGTGTTTCCTAATATCCAACCTAGACCTTCCCCACTGCAACTTGAGACCATTGCTTCTTGTTCTGTCATCTATCATCACTGAGAACAGCCTAGATCCATCCTCTTTGGAACCCCCCTTCAGGTAGTTGAAGGCTGCTATCAAATCCCCCCTCAGTCTTCTTTTCTGCAGACTAAATATGCACAGTTCCCTCAGCCTCTCCTTGTAAGTCATTTGTCCTGGCCACCTAATCATTTTTGTTGCCCTCCACTAGACTTTCTCCAGTTTGTTCACATCCTTTCTGTAGTGAGGAGCCCAAAACTGGATGTAATACTCCAGATGTGTGTGATGGTGGGAAAATTATTATTTTCTCTTTTGATTACGTATTTGAGACAAAAGAAAACTTTTTGCAACAGATTTAGTGGAGCATTCTGGGATAGAAAATGATATTTAATGGAAAAATATTTAAAATAAATATTAACCCTAACACCATGGTGTATATGTATATGTATGTATATTTTTTTCATATAGCAAAGAAGCTGAATTATCCATCAATTTTA
The DNA here is from genome assembly GCF_020497125.1 of Mauremys mutica. Lineage (NCBI taxonomy): Eukaryota > Metazoa > Chordata > Testudines > Geoemydidae > Mauremys > Mauremys mutica. The sequence goes on from NC_059073.1 coordinate 271,373,686, forward strand.
AGGATTTACTTTTTGTACAGAGCCAGATTTTAAATTGGCAGCAAGCTGGACACAGTGAGCTCTGATAGGTTCATAAGCCTTCTATTCTTTGGGATCTTTAATTTTTCAGAATGTGATTGCAGATTTTCCTTCTAAGGTCAACAACGTGAAGCACCAGCACAAATTCAGCACTCTAATTCTACATGTTATTATATATATTGGTCAAATGTTTGTTCTTTGCACCCTGATTATTCACCAGTAAAAGTTTCCAGGCCTTTGAATGTATAAGTATCTCAAAGTACTGTACAAACATGAATTACCTAAGCTTCAAAACACCCCTTTCTGGTAGGTTAATATCACAGATGACTTAAATCAAGGCTGTGATGTTTGGGGACCAGTAAGGGAATCTGTAACTGCCTGCTCTGTAACTTTGAAGTGCCTTGGTGCCATGCGGCTATGATTCAAATTCTTGCCACCAGTTGCCACAAACGTAAGGTACCCCAAAGTTACAGGGCAAGTGATGACAGAACCTCTCACCAGTCTGGGTGGTCCCCAAAATGTCACAGTGCCATAGTTGTTACAGAAATTGCACCCCTATATCAGCAAACTGAGGTTCACACTCCAAACACTTGCTAAACCGACCCTAATGGATTCAAAAGTGAGGGAGCCAAGTACAAGCTAACAGTGTGTTATTTTTTTCTGTTTGTTTATTTTGGGTAAAGGAAACAGAACAAAATATAGTTTAAGATGAATAAAGCAGCAGAAAAGGCAGGCTGAGCAACAAAATGTGTGCTAAGCTCCCCAAGAAGCAGTTAGAAGAGCTGTGAGCACAGCAAGGTCTGTCAGCTGCTGATCAGAAGATATCAGAGCTGGTGGCCATGAGGCAGTATGGGCATTCTGCTCCAAACTGGGGTGGGGGCCAGCAGGGTCCCCTTTTCTCCTACAGGGCAGGCAGAAGACCAAGCAAATGGTTCCCCAGACAATCTAGCAGAGGGACCAGTGAAGGTGAGAGGTCCAGAGCTATGGAGGCTGGAGTGGAGTAGGCTGCTTGTGGAGGCGAAAACCAATGGAAATAATTCATTTTGCTTCTCTGCAACAGCCTTGTCTTCCTTGAGTGCACTTTTAGCCCCCGATCAGTCAGTTGCTCCACTGGTTGTTTGGGAGTTTTCCTGCTTCTGAGGTACTGACATTTTTGTTTGCTGTTAGTTTTTGTGTCTTTAACTACTTGCCCCCTCAGATTCTTTCTTGATCTGCCTTATTATGCTTTTTAAACTTGACTTGCCAGAATTTATCTTCCTTTCTATTTTCCTTACTAGGATTTGACTTCCAATGTTTAAAAGATGCTTTTTTGCCTCTACCTGCCTCTTTTACCCTGCTCTTTAGCCATGGGGCCATTGTTTTGGTCCTCTTTTTTTTTTCATTTGGATTTATACATTTAGTAGGAGCCTGTATTATGATGGTTTTAAAATAGTTCCCATGCAATTTGCAGGCACTTCACCCTTGTGACTGTACCTTTTAATTTCCATGTAACCAGCTTCCTCATTTTTGGGTAGTTGCTCTTTTTGAAGTTAATGGAGATGAAACATATTGAGGGCTGGAGAACATGGTAGCTCACCCCCTATCCAGAAAAGAGGGGCAGAGGTGAAGCTTACATCACGTCTAGTGGCCAAAACGCCAGCATCAGACTCACAAGGGGTGAGTGACAATCTCCCTCAAGGGGAGAACAGAAGGTTCAAACCTCCCCAAAATGAGTTCGCCCAGCTGATTGCATACTGTGTTATTGTACTAGAAAAGTATATCATGTAAGGTCTTCGATGAAAGCTTGTATTGTTCTGAACTTGATGGTCATTATGAGATATGTATACAAGCTGTGGTTATGAATCTATGTATTTGTGTATATAGAAAACTGTGTTCATACCCTGTTCCCTAATTTCAGCTACATCTCACAATATGACAGTGAGCAGTCAAATGGGAAGAGGCACCTCCCAAGCCAGGGGTTTATATGAAACTGAATCCAAGTAAATATTCATTTTCCAACGCAGGAAAAGACAATGATGGACCATTAGAGTTAATGGAAAGACACTGAGACACCCCCAGGCTATCAAATCAAGAGGGAATTTCCCCTGCTCTGAATAAACATGAGTCACAATATACTGAGAGGAAAAAAAAAAGCCTTTTAAAAACAGGCTTGAGACAGAGGTATTTTTATCCAGAACTTGAGAGCCAGTCTCTAGGGGGGAAGCTGTTCGTGAATTCTGGTTCCTTCCTATAGCGAGGCTGTATGCTGAGAAGCTGTTTTAAGGCAATATGTATCGTATGAAAAAAGGGATTGTATCGAATATAGAAATGTAAAGTCTGAGGTTGTGTCTTCGTGTTTATTTACTGAGTAACTTGTCTGTCTGCCTTCCTTTATTATTTCACTTTTGAATCTGTGTGGAGTATGTGTGCAAAGAGAACTGATAACTGGGGAGCTTCAGGGGTGACATTTTCAGGGATGACAAACCCTAGGGCAGTGGTCCCCAAACTTTTTATCTCACCCCCCTCCTTACCCCTGTCTGCGCCCCCCGCCCAGCCTTCTGGAGCCGGGGACAGGAACAGGGCCATAGTTCTGGGAGGAGGAGACACGGACGGGGTAAGAGGGCTGAGGCCGGGGCCACAGCTGGGGGCAGAACCCTGGGCGTGGGGCCGGCAGCTGGGACCCTGGGTGTGAGGCCACCAGCCGGGACCCCGGGCACGGGGCTGGGGGCCAAGGCCAGGAACAGAACTAGGCAGTGCCCCCACCCCGCCCAGGCCCCAGCCGCACCACCCCGAATGTTCCTCCACATCCCCCCTGGGGGGCATGCCCCACAGATTGGGGAACTCTGCCCTAAGGGAACAATCTGAGCATCTAGTACTTAAGAACTTGGGGAGGACAGATTTGGGAAAACTTGGGACTGGATGGGCTCTTGGTGTCACCATGAAAGGAATAACTAGGCTGTTGAGAGCCTGGGTGAGAGCAGTAGGGTGGTGAAGAACTGGAATGGGTTACCTAGGGAGGTAGTGGAATCTCCTTCCTTAGAGGTTTTTAAGGTCAGGCTTGACAAAGCCCTGGCTGGGATGATTTAGTTGGGTTTGGTCCTGCTTTGAGCAGGGGGTTGGACTAGATGACCTCCTGAGGTCCCTTCCAACCCTGAGATTCTATGATTCTATGATATGCTTGTAGGCTGGCTACTGGTGTCAAGAATCTGACCCATAGCCACATGACACCAAGGCACCCTGAAGTTACAGAGCAGCTGGCAATAGAACCCCTTATTGCTCTGAGTGGTCCCCAGAATGTCACAGTTGCAGAGAAGAAATTTGCTAAAAGCCACATATCAAGTTAGGCATACAGTCCAGGAGTGTCGATTCCCTACTCCAACCACTATAATATGCTGCCAACATTTCATGTAATCATGTATTGTACATATCCTACTTAACGGCATGGTTTTGTTCAGTGTTATACATAGGTTTAGAAAGATGAGATTTTTATAGGAGAATGTTGGTAAACATTGATTTCACATATACAAACAGACAAAAATATATTTCCATCAATAATAATGGAAACATAGAGATAGACAAAATGAGAAATTCTGCGTAAGAATGTATTAGCATCAAAATCTGATTATATAGACTTTTGAATTAGGCTTGTTACAAATGGGCTAGCCAATGAATAGTAAAAACAACTATGATCTGTTGATTTAAGGATATTTACTTTGCATATGTCAACATTTGTGTTTTAATGATGTATAAATTTTTAACTTTTTGAATCTCAATGTCTACCATCATTAAATAATGGCCTGACACCCCCCACCCCCAATTTTCCACAGCCATGGAAATATAAATTGATAAAAGTAGAAAACAAAATAGTTAAAACCCATAATTCTATGAATCTGTGAACATTTAAATGAATCAAAAACGTAAAAAGATTAAAACCAAACATCAATATTATCCTTCAAAATTATAAAACAATAGACACTGAATTCTGCCAACCCTAATTATAGACCACTCCAGCACCCCATTTTGCCATTGTCCAGGTGCTATCCATTTATGGCAGTAGGAGAGCCACGCAGAGGCTGCGGAATGTACTGAACCCTGAATTTGCAAAGACTTTCTGTATATGCAGTGCCATCTACTGAAGGAGCATAAGCATTCACAAATGAAATGAATGGAAGGGGTAAATACTAAATACTCATCCCTACCATGAGAGGGTATTGAAGTTTAAAGTGCTCCTATAGAATCATGATGTTAATTTCCACCCAGTACTTTGTGGCATCTGGCTATATTTTCCCATGCAAAGAATTTTACAAGATTTGTCTCATTAATTTTTTTCCGCAAAATATGAAAAAAAATTCTCAAAGAGTATCGTATCAAATATCTGACCACTACAATATGTGTGTGTGTGCGTGTATTATATATAGGACAGATATGTTAAGAGCATTATAGTTGCAAAGTCAAGCACTCAAAAGTTTGGAAATACCAGAATACAAATTGTCCATGCTGCCTTAATTCAGCCTCCTTATCTGTATGAACTATGATACAGTCTTGCCCAACATTACATAGAAAGTTAGGGTCAGAACCAAGAACATAACTACTCTTCTAAAATGGGAATACTGATCACCTTCTTTGTGAAGTTGTTGAGGGGTATGCACATCCCATCCTCCTTTGGGGTGGGGCAGGATACCACTGCGGTTGCAGTCTACCACACTGTCCTTCGGCTGAAAGCAGCACGGCCTAGTGGCCAGAGTAAATACAACTACCCTTAGGGTCAGGGCAGTGTGGCGCGGTGGCTGGAGTCAATACAATTTCCCCCGGGGTCAGGACAGTATGGCCTGGCAGCTGGAGTCAATACAACTGCCCCAGGGGTCAGGGCAGCATGGCCCAGTGGCCAGTGCCAGGAGAGTGGGCCACCACCTAGGGGTGGGTGGTGAGCATGGTAGGCGACCCGGGCCCGCCCTCTCCACCAGGTCCCAGCCCAGAGCCCTGTTGGCAAAGGGTGTGGTCATCACCCAGACAGCAGAGAATCCTACTGGAACACGCTGACCTTGCTCGGTGGTAGATACCGCTACCTCCGCCTCCCTGGGCCACTTCCTACTGCGGTTCCTGAGGTAGCAGCTGATATACTGTCAGGACCTCCGGGTTCCCTGGCTGGGGTAACTCGCTGGAAGTTCGGCTCCCAGCCGTTCACTGAGAGTAGCAGGTCATCGCTCTGGTCTCCAGGTTCTTGGGCTCCTGCAGTCCATGGCTGTAGCATCTCCTAGCCAGGAGCATGCACCAAGCATCCTCTCTCCTCAGTGGTCAGCCTATAATGATTTGGGCTGCTCCCTTCTATAGGGGTGGGACTTTCACTGCCCAAAGCATGGGTTAACCCTCTCTTGCCCGGTGTGGGATATTCACACCTTGTCACAGAAGTGCTTTGGGATCTATGGATGACAGCACTATATGGGAGATGAATATTATTCTCTCTCTCACTTTCTGAGACTCACACACAGGGATATGTCTACACTGCAAATATAAAAAAAGACCCGCAGCAGCAAGTCTCAGAGCCCAGGTCAACTGACTCAGGCTCACAGGGCTCACGCTATGGAGCTAAAAATAGTGGTGTTGACATTTGGGCTCAGGCTGAAGCCTAGCAAGGTGGAGCGGTCTCAGAGCCTAGGCTACAGCCCTAGCCTGAACATCTATGCTGCTATTTTTAGCCTGTAGCATGAGCACCGTGAGCCCAAGTCAGTTGACCCAGGCTCTAAGACTTGCTGCCACAAGTCTTTTTTTGCAGTGTAGACATATCCACACACACACACAGCCAGAGAAAGGCAGTTTTTCAACTTCATACCGATGTGATACTCTAGGTGAAAATTGTCCCCAAGAAAAGAGTAATAAAAATGTCAAGATTTGCTGGGGGGTTTTTCATCTTGCACAGCAATAGAAGACAACTGCCTACAGTAGCAAAAATATTTCTATATTAGGAAAATATATAACCTGGTGTGCACTCGAATCGTATTTGAGCCACACAAGCATACGCTAATCTGCCATCCTGTATGAACACTCGATATGGTATTGTTCAATATGACTTCATGGCCTGCAGCTGTTACAAAATGCTGACCCAGCCACAGCTTTGTCAACATCCCCTCATAGGGCATCATAATAGGCTGACTGGATGGGCTATTTTGTGTTGGCTGTGTGTTCTATAAGTTGTCCATAACATTGCAAAGGAGTCCCATTTGCCATTGTATTAATCCTTGGCATTATTTAAGCTTAAAGCCATTCTGAGAGTTGACAATAGCTTTTTCCGCTGCTAAATTAAAGGAATGGGGTTTAGGGGATAGAGACATAGCCATGTGCAGTGTCCTCTATATGATAATCAGAGTAATAGCTAGAAAGCAAAGGAAAATGGATTCTACCGCATCATCAATCTAATGAAGTTCAACCAACTGGATATCTGTAATGGTTTCTGACAAATTCGGTTAGGGAAAAATAGTTCAAAATCACAGACCTAGTATTTGGTGAAGTTCTTGAAATTGCCTTTCATTAGAACTAGTACTAAAGATTTTTAGATGTACTTGATAAAATCATAGCAGAGTTGTTTGAAGATCTCAGTGGACTGCCAGCTTATCTGGATAGCATTATAGTTTTCAGTCCTGGAAGAACACAAGTCCATCAGGTACTTAAGAAGCTAGAGATGAAGGTCTATGTTTCAATCAGGGCAAGTGTGAGCACAGAATGGCTAAAATCAGGCTCTTGGGGAATGTGTCAGACTTGACAGCTCAAAAATAGAAATAATTATGTAAATCTTGGCTCCAAACCAGAAAGCACATGAGTTGCAAATGTTGTTAAGTGTGGTCACATACTTCAGCAAATTAATTCAATTGCCTGTCACAGATTAAAGCTCCCTTATGAAGCTGCTAAAAAGGCAGAGCATTGCATGGCAATATGGGCTGAGCAAACCCACGTTATCCAGGAACTGGAAAAACGATCTGACAAAATATTCAGTTCCAAATTTCTGTGCACCTGGACAGACAATTAAAATACTTGTATAGCATCCAGAACAGAGCTTGGAGCTCTATGGGCCCAACCCTGCAGTCAGGATGCACAGAAAACTTCCATTTAAATCAACACAAGTTTTGCATGAAAAAGGAGTGAGTAGATTGTATTGGGCTTGTGGGGGAATTGTGGAGGCACATGTCAGTTTCTTTTCTTCTATAGCATTAACTACATGGTGTCAGCAGGGGCGGCTCCAGGCCCCAGCACACCAAGCGCATGGTTGGGGCAGCAAGCCGCGGGGGGGAGGGAGGGGGCGGGCGCCTGCTGGCACCGCGAGGGCGGCATGCAGGCTGCCTCCGGCGGCTTGCCTGCGGAGGGTCCTCTGGTCCCGCGGCCTCGGAGGACCTCCCTCAGGCACGCCTGCGTGAGGTCCACCGAAGCTGCGGGACCAGCGGACCCGGCACAGGCAAACCGCCGGAGGCAGCCCACCTGCCATGCTTGGGGTGGCAAAATCCCTAGAGCCGCCCCTGGCGGTCAGGTAGCCTTTTCATGGACAAGTATAGGAGGAGACAAAATCTGCAGAAATATACAGCACTGGTAAACTGTTCTGTGCTCATAACTTATCAAATCCACACAATAAACAGTGTCAAAAGTCATTTTCAGAAGGGTCCTTTAACATGGGATACCTCAATTTCCGGATGGCCAATTTGTGTTTGGTAAAGGGGATGCTGGAAGACTGGCCTTCCTAAGGGCATAGCGAGTTAAAGTTGTGGTATCTGATCTGTGGAACATAGGAACCACCATGATGGTTCAATCTCATGATACATCTAGTCTAGGGTCCTGTCTCTGATACAGATTAGTGCTAGGAGATGAAGTATGATGTCTGTGGCATAGGTAAGGTGTATGTCAGTATTTAATTTCCTAGCTTTTGTTTTTTCATGTCAAGTATGTTATGCGGTTAGAGCTCACTGATTTTTTTTGCAAGAAAAAGTCCTGTTAGAAAATGTGATTTTGGCAAAATTGATATTTTCTGTGGAAAGATGTAGATTTCAACAACATTTTTTGATTTTCCAATATGAAAATTCAAAGTTTTGAAGTGACATTTTAAAATGAAATGACATCTTTCATTTTGTTTTGACTTGAAGTGTTTTTTTCATTTTAGATTTTGGAGACTAAAATGTTCAGTTTTTCTCTTTGGATTTGTTTTTTCCCCATCTTTCTTTTCCTTTTTTATTTCCTCACCTTTTTTTCCCCACTGGAAAGAGCAGGGGAACACTGAGAAACTGTACAAAAGTATGAAAACAAAACATTTTCACATATTTTATTCTTTTCCAAAAAACAGTAGAAGTTATGAAAAATGTACTTCCCCACTCTTTCATTCACTTCTTTATTATTTTCCAATTTTTTCTGATTGTAAAACAGTAAAAAAAAAGTGTAAAGAATATGTATGTGGGATCTTACTATTAACTAGTTTTTCCTTTCTCATCTACTTTTCCAGTATAAAATAAGAAGAGGAAAGGTAGGGGGAAAATGAGAGGGGCTTACCTGGAATCTGAGTGCAATGCCACACATGGACACAAAGGAGTGTGTAGGATGAGCCACTTACAATAAACCATAAGAAACCAACATCTCTTAATTGTATGTTACAGAATTCCAAACACAGCGAGAAGCACTAACTAATAAATAAATACAGGTGTATGATGAAATTCACTTTGTGGTGAGAAGCCACAGTCTGTGATGCTGATGTGTGTGAAACGTTGTTCTCCTATGGGGTAGGTCATGGTTGGCTCAAGCCTCCTCCTTGGTAATTGCTACTCAGAGCAGCTTCTCCTCTCTCCTTGCATGGGTTCTTTTTTGATGCCTGGTGCCCCCACACAAGGTGACTCCCTCACTGTGCCTGAGCCACAAGGAATACTGTCCCTTGGGAAAATGAATAATGCTATTAAAGGACAGGGAGCATACAATCCAATACACAAGAGACAATAAAGTACATTAACCCCAGTGCCAGGAACAGAATGTCATACCCAAAAAACATCTGTAGAACAAAGGGCGACTTTACTGGGGTTAGGAAAATAGGATCTGGGGAAGGAGAAGGGGAAGCTTAACTAAAAGTATGAAACATTAATAAGTCAACCAATTTCCCAACTTCAACCCTTGCACCTTCCCAGGCAGATGGCACACTCAGGATGAGTCCAGAGATTAATTCTGCAGCGCTGTGAACTTTGGCCTGCTTAAATATAAAGGTTTTTCTTATTGGCTCTTTGCCCCTGGATGGGGCAAGGTCCCCTCTTCACTCTCTGGCCTGGAGTCCTGTGGAGGTTTCAGCTGGCTTACAGTAGCTGGCACTGGATCAGTTCTCTGCCATTCTGGACACTGGTCTCTGCAGGATTGGAGCTGCCTGACTTATGCCCAAGGTCCCACAGCAGTTCAAAGACCCCTGTGGAGAGAGGAAGTTAATCAGAAAGCTCCTTGCTTCTTTCTCAGCTCCCAGACTGAAAACTAAAACTAGATTCTTAGGCCTGGTCTACACTATGGGGGGAGCAGGGTCGAACTAAGGTACGTGACTTCAGCTACGCAAATAGCGTAGCTGAAGTTGAACTACCTTAGTTCGACTGACTTACCCGTCCAGACGCCGCGGGATCGAAGTCTGCGGCTCCAAGGTCGACTCCGCCACCGCCGTTCGCGGTGGTGGAGTTCCGGAGTCGACCGGAGCGCGTGGGGAGTTCGAACTATCGCGTCTTGATTAGACGCGATAGTTCGAACTCCGAGAAGTCGAACTCTCCGCGTCGACCCGGCCATAAGTATAGACCTACCCTTAGTCTCTGAGTCAGGCTGTCCCTTCCTGCTGAGGGGTCCAAGCAGCCCTGGCTCCTCATTAACCCAGAAAACTGCTTGGCCATATCGCCCGTGCAGACACCTCTTTCTTTATTGGCTTCAGCAGGACTTTCTAGTCCATTCTGTCCCCACCTCTGACTCCAAGCATGCTGGGAAATGGTCTGAGAGGGCTCTGGTAGCCATTACAGTTGTAGTCCCTTGGGTAGGACTCCCTAGCGGCTCAGTCGGTTACTCAAGAAGCTGACAAAATGCAAGTGTGCATTACATAGACAGATAAGAGAAATATTTAAAGTAATGACACTGATGCCATTGAACTTGTTATGCTTACAGGCAGAAGTAGCCATAGATCAGTTGTTCAGCTCCTGGAAGGCATTCAGGTTTGCTGGAGTCCAGAGACAAAGCATCCATCCAAAAGATTGTCCCCAGCCTGCCCCCTCACCCCCCAGCCAAAAGTACCCATAGAGAGTAAAATAAGATTTTTTAAAATTTTCTTTAAGCTTGTTTTGCCTCCCTCTCACAGGATACAGCAATGATGCTTTTTAAAGTACCAGTTCCAGACAAACTAAACTGGCCCTCTAGTTCATATGGATTAAAGGTAGAGCAGGATGAATTGCTTTGGCCATAATCCTACTATATGCAGAACCAGATGCTCAGAACAGAGCAATTTCTGTTTCAGGTCTTGGTCAGGAAAACCTAAGCAGAAAATCGCTTCTGCATTGTAAAATGTGTTTGCGTCACCTAGCAGGAAGTGTACAGAACTGAAAGTCATTTTAGTTAGTAGGCCAGTTATCAATGACTGGATTAATTAATTGATTAATTAATTGACTGCCAGCACTGTAATGGTGATTCACAGAAGAGGAAGGAAGAGGACAGAGGGCCAGATCCTCAAAGGTATCTAAGGACCTAACTCCCATTGATAACAAGATGCCCCAAACCTTGCCCCACGGATCCATGTGGATCATTGTGGGGCTATGGTCTTCTTCACACAGGTCCTGTGCCCCCAGTGCTGTCCTCCCCTCCACATGCACACACATACTCCCTGGCAGCATTGCTCTGATGGAGTCAGACTAGGGAAGATTACCATTGGCCATGGCTGCAGAGGGGTGCTCAACGGGTAAGATAATACAGCCATCAGCTTTCCTAGGGAATCTCCATGAAGTCTGGGGGTGGTGATGTGCATCTTTCCATCTTTCTCTATGGCTGCCATCCAGAGCAGGGTCATTCACCCATGACACCCCCAGCCCATCCAGTCGCCAAACCTTTCCCTTGTGCATAACCCAGCCACAAAGAGTGCGGCCCACAGAGCCTTGGATGGAACAAATAGTACTACGTGTCAAGGGTGCCCTCTGAGAGCAGACCTTGGGGGGCACAATCTAACCTTTACATAATTTTCTCTTTTTTGTTTTAATCCTTTTAAGATCAGCTGTCTGCAAACATGTGAATTGATATTTGGACTCTTTATTCAAGCTGATTTTTTATGATGTTATCTTTAAAGTTATTCATGATAATAAAACTAGTAGGAAAAGGTGGGGGCTGGAATTGAATGTAACAGAAAGGGCTGTAAGTTCCAGCTTTGAGTGGATGAATGTTGGCATCATGTCTAAGGTACTTAAGGTACAGAATCCTTAGAAGCAGCCTGAGGCCTGGCACCTGGACTGGTGCCTCAACAAGTCTGCTGCCTCCTGGACTTTTGTGTTTGTCGGATTTATTTTTCACATTTAAAAATAATAATAATAAAAAAGCCCTAAGAAATGTTTTTATCTAATATAACTACTGTGATATTCCAGAAAGAGCTTAGCAGGGCTGCTTAGCTGTTTCATAACAGCAGTTCAATAGAGAATTTGCTCATTTCTAATACATCTGAAAATCCTATTAAGCTCTTGACCTCAAAGATTTCTTGCAGCAATGAGTTCCACAGGTTAATTGTGTAATTAATAAGTTGGAAAAAATATTTCTTTTGATCAGTTTAAAGTTTTGCCTTCCCAGTTCATCTCCTTGTTGTTCTGGTATTACAAGAAGAGGTAAATAAATAAATTTACCTTCTTTGTAACTCTATCATGTTGCCTCTCTAAACTAAACAGCCTCAGTCTTTTCAATCTATCCACATACAGAAGTTTCTCCAGGCCCTTAATCATTTTTGTTGTCCAGCTCTGGACATCCTACATTTGTCTGAAACCTTTTTTCAGATAGGATGACCAGAACCGAACACAAAATTCCACTTGAGGGTAGATCATCCATTTAGATGTTGGCAAGATATTTTCCAAATTACCTTCTATCCCATTTTTTACATACCCTGGCATTTTGTTTACTTTTCGGAGCTTGATTATAGTTAATTTAAGATCCTGCAATGGGCATGAGTGCTTCAATGTATTTTATCCAATATGCATGACATTTGCATTTGTCAGCACTGAATTACATCTGCCATTGTGCTGCCCATTCACCTGGTTTTGTCAGATTCCTCTGAAGTACCTCACAGTCTTCTCTAGTCTTCACTAAGCGAAATAATTTTGTGTCATTTATACATTGTGCTAACTCTCTTTAACTCTTTCCCCAGATCATTAATGTTCCTCAGATCAATAATGTATTTAACACAAGTCTTCATATGTAACATGACCCCACTGTCAACTCTCTGCCATGACTGTTTATCCTCATGCTTCTTGTTTTCTGTGTTCATTCAGGATTAAAGGAGGAATATTTACACAATGGATTTTAACTTATTTTTTTATTACTATTATGACCGGGAATTGGAACTAGATGAACTGAGTTGCAACATGATCACTTTGAAGTGAAGCAAACACCAGTAAAGGCCTGTCATATTTCTTCTTTAATATATCTCAGTTTATTAATATTTTTATTTGCATTACTAGTTCACGGGCAACATTAGTACTGCTTGTCTGATTTCAGGAAACAAAACAAATAAACCATTTGTATGGAGATCCTAGAAATCAAAGACGGTAGAGTAATTTTTCTTGTCCTCAGTCATGATACTGAGCAGCCCTTTATACAATCATCTGCCAATATTCACAAATTTCTTACCTAGGGATCAGCATCCTAGAAACTCATTGATGTTATCCATGCAGACAATTTGTCTTCCAGTAATTATGATTTTCTACATGCTTTTCCTTTATACTCTAATCCACTTCCTCCTGGCTTCCATTTGACATATGTCCAACACATTCTAAAAAATGTATCTTAAATTTCAAACACTTCTGTTCATGCTGCTTCAGTATTGGTTTTCAATTCTTATGTGTTCATGGTGCTTGGTAAAAAAATTTAAGCTGAAAAGATTCCTATTTCCTCAAAAATAATTGGAAAAATAAGGTAAAATCAATAAAGACCATTTAACTTGTTTGCCATAACAGCAATTGAACAGTACCTGGGTCATCTTTTTTGAAGGGTTGGTTTAAGGAAAAAATTACAAAGACATGGTTTTTCTCTGAGGATGTTAGACAGAAATCAAAAGGAGCTATCACAAGGGTTAAATGCCTGCAAGCAGGTTGGGGACTCTTTGTAAACACAATAACAGAGGTTCAGACTAGAAGTATACCCTTAATCAGAGAAGACAGTAAGAGGACCAAAAGAATGCCACCATGACTAAACAGCAGAGAACTGGAGACCATTAGAGGCAAAACTTAGGAATTCAGATCCTAGCGAGGATAACAGGAAGGTGCACAAACCCTGGCAGATAAAGTATAAAAGTATAATAAGGCAGGCAGAAAGAATTTGAGAAGCAATGTATAAATGTTCAAGCAGTAACAGCAAGATTTTTTTAAAGTATATCAGAAGCTGGGAACCTGCCAAACAGGCAGTGTGGGCCACTAGATGACCAAGATGTTAAAACAGCACTCAAGGAAGACAAGACCATTGCAGGGAAACTAAATGAATTTTTTGCATTGGTCTTCACTGCAGAGGATGTGGTGGAGATCCCCACATCAAAGCTATCCATTTTGGAAGACAAATCTGAACTGTCCCACACTGAGCTGTCAGTAGAAGGGGTTTTAGAACAAGTTGATAAATTAAACAGTGATAAGTCTCCAGGACCAGATGGTATTCACTCAATAGTTTGGAAGGAACTAAAATATGAAACTGCAGAACTACTAACTATAGAATGTAACCTACTGCTGAAACAGGCCTCTGTATAAGATGACTGGAAAGGTGGCTAATGTAATGCTGATTTTTAAAAAGGGCTCCAGAGGCAACCCTGGTAATTACAGGCCAGTAAGCCTAACTTCAGTTCTAGGAAAACTGGTAGAAAGTATAGCAAAGAAAAAAATAACAAGACACATAGATAAACATGATATGTTGCAAAGAGTCAACATGGCTTTTGTAAAGGGAAATCATGCCTCACCAATCTATTAGAATTCTTTGAGAGTTTCAGTAGGCACATGGACAAGGGTGATCCAGTGGACATAGTGCACTTGGATTTTTAGAAAGCCCTCATCAAAGGCTCTTAAGCAAAGTAAGCAACTATGGGAGAATACATAAGAACATAAGAATGGCCCTACTGGGTCACCCTAAAGATCCATCTAGTCCAGTATCCTGTCTTCTGACAGTGGCCAGTGCCTGGTGCCTGGTGCCCCAGAGGGAATGAACAGAGCAGGTAATCATCAAGTGATCCATCCCCTGTCACTCATTCCCAGCTTCTGGCAAACAGAGGCTAGGGACACCATCCCTGTCCAACCTGGCTAATAGCCATTGGTGGATCTATCCTCCATGAACTTATCTAGTTCTTTTTTGAACCCTGTTATAGTCTTGGCCTTCACACCATCCCAGGGCCGCCGAGAGTGGGTTTGGGCCCCGGTGAAAATTTTTTTTCGGGCCCCCCAGCAAGGGTGGACTGGCTAACCAGGGCCGACAAAGCCAGGGAAGTGGAGCCCCAGGCTCCCTTCCAGACTGCCGGGCTCTGGTAATTTGTACCCGCTTTCCCTCCCTCTCATCAGCCCTGCACCATCCTCTGGGAAGGAGTTTCACAGGTTGACTGTGTGTTGTGTGAAGAACACAGTCTGCAGAAGAGAAGAATGAAACTACCTGAAAGGGGGTTCCAAAGAGGATGGATCTAGACTGTTCTCAGGGGTACCAGATGATAGAACATGGAGTAGAGGTCTCAAGTTGCAGTGGGGGAGGTTTAGGTTGGATATTAGGAAAAACTTTTTCACTAGGAGGATGGTGAGGCACTGGAATGGATTACCTAGGGAGATGGTAGAATCTCCTTCCTTAGAGGTTTTTAAGGTCAGGCTTGACAAAGCCGTGGCTGGGATGATTTAGTTGGGCATTAGATCCTGCTTTGAGCAGGGGGCTGGACTAGATGACCTCTTGAGGTCCCTTCCAACCCTATGATTCTATGATTCTAAGAAATACTTCCTTCCTCTCATGGATCAGCAATTGGTTAAAAGATAGGGAAACAAGAGTAGGAATAAATTGTCAGTTTTCACAATGGAAATAGGTAAACAGTAGGATCCCCCAAGGATCTGTCCTGGGATCAGTGCAGTTCAATATATTCATAAATGATCTGGAAAAGGGAGTAAACTGTGAAGTGGCAAAGTCTGCAGAAGGTATAAAATTATTTTATACAGTTACGTCCAAAGCTGACTGTGAACAGTTACAGGGGGAGTTCATAAATCAGGTGATTGGGGAACAAAATGGCAGATGAAATTCAACATTGATAAGTGCAAAGTAATGCACATTGGAAAAAGGAATCCCAACTACACACATATAATGATGGGTTCTAAATTAGCTGTTACGACTCAGGTAAGAAATTGTAGAGTCATCTGGTTAGTTCTCTGAAAACTTCAGCTCAATGCACAGCAGCAGTCAAAAAGGCTAACAGAATGTGAGGAGCCATTTAGTAAAGGGATAGATAATAAAATATCATAACACCACTACATAAATTCCTGGTGAGCAGAATACTGTGTCCAGTACTGGTTGACATTTTCAAAACAAAAACTTCTTTTGTTTGAAACAACTTTTTGTTTTGAAATTTAAGTTGAACTTTGAAATTTAAGTGAAACAAATGTAAAAAAAAAATTAAAATATTTTAAATCAAAAACATCTTAAAATGATCAAAACACATCATTTTGATTGACCTCTTTTTTAAAAAAGATTTTTAGATTGAGTTTTCATCCTGATTCAAAGGACTGGACATTTTTTGAAATATCTAAAATTCTTTTGGGATGGGAAAAGCATTTCCTGACCAGCTATACTATTAATCTGGACATATTCCTCTCTGTGTTCACTCTGCTTTGCATTTCACTCTATTTTAACAGTTTGCCCCCCCCCCCCCCCGCCTCCCGCCCCCAGCATACTTTCTGGATCTTCCCCTTTAAATTTGGCAGAGCCAAACAACTACAGTCCTAAAGGGGCTATTTTGGAATTTGCTGTTGCTGCATTTTTCTCTTTCCTAGTTTGTAAGTATGGCTTCCTTGTAGAGATTAAAGAGATTAAGAAAACTGGTTTTAAAAATGTTAACCATGTTAAAGAGGTAAACATCACCGTGAATCCTATACACTTTAAAAACACCTTTTTTATTAAGAGGAAATCACAATACAACATTAACATATTACATCATAAGATATTTACTATGGTATAGGATCAGGTCAATATTTAAAGAATCTGGCTAAAGAGACTAGCTTGCTGGTTGGAGAGACCTGCTTCCCTGAGTATGCTATAAAAAGTTGACCACGTTTCTAAATACCTATTTTTTTTGGCGCTTCTCTTGTGTATGTACTTGGTGTGAAAAGCTTTTTACTATACCACAATTCCATAGCAGCAGAAGTCGCCTTTTTCCAATAATGTGCAATACAGTCTTGCTGCTAACAGTAAAAAAGAAATTAGTTTGTCATTCTGTTTAAAATGTAGATCCTTTACTGGAGCATTAAGTAATCAGGTCAGGGGACCCATTTGGCTTTATAGTTTCACAGTCTGCTCTTATTTATACTGGTGTTAATTTGAATTGGCTTCAAGTGTTGTTTTAGATTTATTCTGGGTCAACTGAGAATACAATCTCTCTCTCTCTTTTCTATAGCACCCATCATTATAGTACTTAAGTGCTGAATGTTGCCTGTATAACTTATAAGCAGCTGGACAAATATTTTGGAAAGTTTGTATGAAATAATTCTGGGCCTGGAAACCTTCTCTTATGAAAAAGAGTATCGCCAATGCGCTGAAGAAGCTATGCTGCTACTTCATAAAGACTATATAGTCCAGCCTTCAGCTCAGAGCACCTTCTTATGGGTGAGTGATGGAACAAAAATGCTGACACAGCCTTATATAGAAAACTGCTGGTGGGTGTCACTGTAAATAAAAACTAGACCACAGTCATTTGCAAGTATGAGCCAGGAGAGAGAAATGCTCAGCAATGAAGCTAGGGATATTTATTTTCATGACCTACAGATTAAGGCCTGAGGGAAGAAGGACAAAGGACCGAAAATGTGTCTTTTTTGCAGAAGGTGCAAAGATGCATTACAGAAAGATTTTGGTGTTTTTTTTCTAGAAATAGTAAATTACAGCTAGTTAGTCAGAGTGACTGCTATTTAAAAAGTCAAGAGTTACTGCACAATATTGCAGTAATTTCCTGTTCTAAATAAGAGAAATACTGTCACTGTTGTCTCTTTAATAGTGACTACTGTGTACATCAGATTGTCTACGAATAACACACGTTTTCCTCTGCTGCAGTTAGGGAATCTACCTCCCAGAATGAGATTGGTGTAGGTGAAAGCAGAACGTGATGTGTGATATGATAGTAACATATCAGTATGGACCAATAAAACACACATGGCATGGGACAACTGTCCCTTTTATGGGGTGTCAGGGCCCAGGCTGCCCCTCACTGTCTTCTGAAGGCCAGGTGGGAGATAAATGGTTAACTAGTCAATGTGCACCTGGACCTAATAAAGGTTACCCAAGCTCAGTGAGGGCAGGTACTCCCAAGGAGATGAAGCTGATGAGGAGACAGACTCCAGGGGTGGGCTAGTTAGGAAGCTACTCTCAGGGTAGGTCTATACTTACCTGCCGGGTCGACGCGTAGAGTTCGACTTCTCGGAGTTCGAACTATCGCATCTAATCTAGACATGATAGTTCAAACTCCAAACGCGCTCCCGTCGACTCCGGAACTCCACCACCGCAAACGGCGGTGGCAGAGTCGATGGGGGAGCCGCGGACTCTGATCCCGCGGCGTCTGGACGGGTGAGTAGTTCGAACTAAGGTAGTTTGAGTTCAGCTACGCGCGTACCTTAGTTCGACACCCCCCCCCAGTGTAGACCAGGCCTCAGGGGTGCCTCCCTGTAGAGCAGAGGCTCCAGGACAAAGGAGTAACCCCAGGGAGCAAATGCTCCCAGAGAAGGGAGCGGAGCATCCCAGGAGAATGAACTGGGTGTGGTTCCGGGTGAGACTTGCTTAGCAAAGAGGGGCACCCAGACAAATGCTCAGCACAGGCCCAACGCTCAACACAGGCCCAAGAATACAGCCTGAGAGTGCTCTGTGGCTAGTGGGGCAAGATGTAAAACTGATTAACCCAGAGGCAGAGTTTCCCATGAAACAGCTGACAGAAGCTTTCACTTATGTTTTTGTGCTGTCTGTTTTCTGTTAAATAAATGAGAGCCTCTGAAAAGGCTGCCCTTTAATATTAGAAAGGTCTGCTTAGACTTGTTTATACTTTGGCTGAGAGGAAACTGAGGCAAGAACTCACCTGTAGCACCACCCTGATGACACAGGGTGCACTGAGGTGATCTCCTTGATACTAAACACCAATGCTTAACAATGGGCCCTGATTGCATTACCCTTATTCAGGCTAAAATAGTAGCCAATGTAAGTATTGGTAGGAGAATGGGGCCTTACAATGGTAGACCTTAACACAATGATACAAATAGAAGTCTTGCTTCTACTGAAATCAATACCAAAACTCCAGTTAAGTTCAGCAGTACAGGATCAAGCCTACAAAGAGATGCGGGAAGAGGAGGTAGATGGAGGAAAGGTGTGAAATCGTAGCCCCATTGAAAGAATGGAAGGCTTGCCATTGACTTGAGTGGGATTTCACCCAAGTAACTTGCACTGGCTACCTGTTGCCTCCAGATTGTTTGTGAAATTTTGGTTTTGACCTGTGAAGCCTTAAATGACTTGTGAACTTCCAATGAAAGAGCCCGCCTCTCTCTGTGTGACATATTGCTGCAATGGAAGTCAGCAGAGGTGCCTGAGCAGAAACTCACTTAGTATAAGAGAATGGGCTTTCAGGGTGCTCTGCACTGGGGCCTATGACCTATGGGAGTCACTTAAAAATATTGTCAAGGGTGCCTGAGTTTTGGATGAGTGCATTTTAACATAGAGCAGTAGAAATCCAAACAAATAAGTATATTTTCTCCCGCTTAAAGTGATTTACAGTGAGAGTCAACAGAAATACCGTGATGCAGAAACACAGTGAGATCAGAATCAGGCCCAAGATGATTATTCTTTTCTCTGTATAATCTGTATTTATTTTTTTTTCAGAAACTAAAATAAACTGCCCTATAACCAAATAGACATTGTCGCTGCCCATACCTTTAGGGTTCATGAGACATCTTAAGCAATAATTCTGACATGAAATCCTCGCTACCTAATTTTACAATGGTATCTAAACAATGACAAGACAGCAGTACAGGAAAGCTGCACAGAGCACTTTCATGCCCTGTGGTTATTGCTGCTTGTAAATTCCTGCTGCAGTTAGCATGTCTGGCTTTATTTTTATTTATTTATTTATTTATTTGTTTATTGCTTTTCTTTCAGGGAGTTAACTTTGTATTCTTTAGAGTAAGAGAGACGATGTAAACAATGGTTAAAATTCCAAACCCAGTGGAGATGCACGTCAACACTGAAGAGGAAAAGTAATAAAGCCTCTGTGACTGGGAACCCCTTTTTTAGAGGTGTGCAGGAACAACCATGAATGGGGGGAGTCTTTGTTAGCACAGTTCATTGGTACCATGCTGCTGCCAGGAACTAGATGCGCACCTGGACCAATTTGGAGAGAAGAGCAGTTTGATAGAACCACCTCAAGGGAATCTTTGTGGAGATTTCCTGCTCCTGAGTCCCTGGCAGCATTCTCCCAATATTACTGCATACTAGACCCCCTTATATCTATTTGTTAATATGGGTCAGACACTGATAAGAAAATAAAAGTTTCACAATGGCGGCAAGTCTAGCTGGCTGATAAAAGGGTAATAAATGATTGTGAATGTGTAAGACGAATGCTGCAACAGATTAATTAAATTGTTATAGCCGTTATATTCAATGATTTAAGAATATGGGGCCAGATTCAGATTTAAGTTACACCGATCTAAATCTGAATTAACTTCATTGGTTTCCATTGGTATAACTGGTAATTCAAACCCTGTCCCACTATCTGTTGTTTCAAGTGTTTTAAAGAAGTTGGAGAACTCTTCTGGATAACGTCTTGTTTGGGGAAAGGATCTCTCTATGTCTGCAAAGGGGAAAAGGATGATAGAATAGATTATTTTTAATAAGCTTTAAAATACCCTCAGTAATGTTTGTTTTCTAGAGGGATTTATATAATTTTTCATTATTTCAAGTCCCTGGGAGTTGAGAGTATTCAGAATCTCCCAGGAGGGATTTGGTATGTGACTAGGTCAGACCCTCATTCCTAATTGGTTAAAAAAAAAAAGCTCTCAATACCCAGTCTTAGAACTGAACAAAACTGGCAACTCTCTGCTGGGGCTTGCAATAGATGAAGGAGACCAGGTATTTATAAATAAAATCTCAAACCTATGCCAAACTCTCTCAATCTAGCCTTTTTCATTTAAATAACATAGAAAAATATTGCTAATGAGGTGCCAAATTAGAGCAGCAAGTGCTCATGTACATCCCGGGCAGCTGATTATCTCTCATCAAGGTGTCTAAGTAATACAGTCCTCATAATGAACTAATGGATTTGCAGGTCCAGTTAACACAAAAGTTCAGCCTCAGACAAGTTAAAGTTAATCAAGTACAAAAAGGATTAAATTAGTACATTTAAATTCAACGGACAGAGGCATTAGAACGGTGCCACACTCCCTCCTTTTTGCTTTGGTGTGAGCCGGTGGGAAAAGAATTGCTGCTGAAGTATCCTGCTCTTTGGGGACCTCATGCTTCAGTACTTTCCCACCCATGCATATGGAGTTGCTAATGACAGAGGTTACCCATCAGGGAATGCAATTCCACGTAGACATTTTCACCAAAATGGATTATTTCAGCCTCGTTGGTCACAGATTCTGTAGTTTTCCAGTGATTCATCTTACTATTAATAATGTCAGAGAATTTTAGGCCCTTGAATTAAATAATGATAAATAGGAGCCACTGAGCGAGCTAGGCTGAGGCAGTGCTGTTTATTTCAGTGTGAAGCTCTGTCAGGCCTGATAAATCGGATCCCTGAAATAGTTTATAAAGTACTGAATTGATGTGGCGGTTGGTGAGGGAGAGAATTAATGTTACGAAATAGGCCTGCAACCTAGATTTGATGAAAGCTGAGGAAAGCCTTTTATATAAATTCTGTGTCTGTGTAGGAAATGGTTGCAGCAAGAGGTGAAAGAGCTGCACAGGGAAATAATGTGCTTCTATAATCTCTGTGGGCTACAGGTCAGTGAAAGAGGAGCACTGCGGACACCAGTGATACAGGAGCTCCGCAGTGCTACATTAGAGCTCTGCAGATTGAAGGAGTGGCAGTAGACTGCTCATTTATAATATAAAACCTGAGGACAGATTGCACAAAAGAAAAAAATGAAAGACTGTTTAAAGATGTAGTAGAGGCTTTCAAGTTCCACATGGCTGTCTCTACCAGGCTGCTACGGAAGAAGAGAATCCTTGATGCCACATCAAGTAGTACAGTCACTATTGCTAATCTCTCTGCCTGAATTAATAGTTTCCTCTTCCGATCCCGTCATAAGAGCCACTGGGAAATTCAGGGGGAAAATACTATATCTAATTCATAATTCTAGTGGGGTGCTTGCAAAACACAGCAATTTCCCTCTTTGGGAAATGATTACCTGTAAAGTAAAACATGTGGATCCAATCTATAGTCTGCATGAAGTGTGAGATAGCACAGATTTCACACCAGGCAAGAATGGGAAAGATGGACACACAAAGACACACAGATATCAAACCCACTTAGTGCATTTGGACATTCACTTGCAGTTAAAGTGAATAGGCACTGGGCATCCAGATCCCATGGGTGACTTTGAAAATCTCAGCCACGTATTTTAAATATTATTCAGAGTTTGTTATTTTATTGTAAGCCTTAAATACCCTGTGTGGATACTGATTTATGGGAAATGCTGATCCATGATGGTAAGAAGAAAAATGAAATCCTCAGGGTGGAGGGCAGATGGCTTGCCACCACCCCCTCCTCAAAACCTGGAGACTGTGATTCCATCCCTCAGTACCATACTTGTAGACAAGGGCACCAGAGAGTGATTTTACAGGAGGCAAGGCCTCTCTGATATCTCAGACTCACCTCATCTGAGTGACAGTCAGAAAGACTGGATCATCCATGCAGCCCACAGCCTGCAAAGCTCCTAGCTACAAAATGGAGCTAACAGAAAGGGGAGGACAGTTTTATCAGGATCAAATATCTTCCTCCCAATCCTGTAAGGTAGTAAAAGGAGAGAAAAGTGGCACAGACTTCCTGGCCTCCCAAATCCCACACCCCAGCTCCAGTCACTGTTCTCTCATCTGTTTGTTCCAGTAGAGGGGTTACTTTTCTACACATCTCTGGCCCTGGGGAAGCCCCAGTGTGTGTGAGACCTGAAAACAAAAACCAAACCTACTGTTCTACAGCTGACCTGGAAGGAAATCTGAACAGGCTGAAAGGGGGATGGTAGGCAGAGGTCGGAAGCATGATATATATACAATCTGAACCTTTAAAATGATTAGATTTTATTCAATGTGCTTGGACTGAGGTTTGGGCAGGTTCTTGGTTTTTTTTCCATTAGGTTAAACTCATCCCTGCTAAGAACCATAAAATTACTCTGTAAATTGCATAAGCATATGTAGTAAAAAAACAATGAGAAACACCATGGGAACATATTTTATTCCCTTAAATGTATTATTTGCAAGTAAAGTACAGGGAAATGTCTCAGGGTGTATTTTTTCTTTCCACAGTCTTGTGTATTCCCTTGATCTCTGAAGAGCGGAGGACCTGATTACAAGTGTCATCTGTAAGTATGAGGAATGGTACAGGCAAGATTAAATAGGCTTTTTGCCTATGATAATGGACTTTGTATGGACAGCTTAACCTGAGCGATGCTTTACATATTTAATTTGGGGGTGGAAGGAACAGAACAACAACAAACAAAAAAAAACAATAAAAACATGATAGGTAAGGTTAGCCTCAAACTGACAGAAGTCAGGCAATTCAGCAGCAAAGTGCCCATTTAAGAACATGAAAACTGCCATACTAGGTCAGACCAATGGTCCAGCTAGCTCAGGATCCTTGCTGCAATAGTGGCCAGTCCCAGAGCCTTGAGGGGAGTGTACAGAACAGGACAATTTTGGAGCGGTCAGCACTTTCTTCCCCTCCTGGCTTCTGGCAGTCAGAGGTTTGTTGTCACCCTGAGCATGGGTAGCATCCCTGACCACCTTGACTAATAGCCATGGATGGACCTATACTCCATGAAAGTATCTAGCTCTTTGTTAAATCCAGTTATACTTTTGGCCATCACAACATCCCATGGCAATGAATTCCACGGGGTTGACTGTGTATTGTGTGAAAAAGTACTTCCTTTTCTTTGTATGAAACCTGCTGCCTATTAATTTAATTAGTGACCCCTGTTTCATTCTTCTCTTACCTTCTTGTACTATTGTACCCATCAGGAATTCTGCTCAAAACTGAAGGTAATCTTGCATGCCACAGGGTCTGTAAGGGCCTGATCCAAAGCCCATTTAAATCAACTGAAAGACTCCCAATGATTTAAATGAGCCTTGGTTTAGGTTCTTATTTCTTGGTGCAACTGATGAATGAAACCACACGTGTTATAGTAACTCTTAGACCCTGGTCCCTATTGGGTCAAAACTGTATCAGTCCCAACTCTGTTTCATCATGATTGTGACTAGAAGGGTCCAGCTCCTACCACTTTCCCTCTACTACATTAGCATACAGGATTTTTGTCTTTCTGAAAATTGGCTAGTCATGGGCTTGATCAATGAGTCTTTCAGCTGACTATGGTGGTCTTTAAACCAGGCCCAATAGCATTGCCCCTTAATTAGCCTATGGCACAGTTAAACTTAACTGGCACTTAAAAGCTTTTTCATGTTTTGAAACAATGTAGTACTCTTAGCAAGACTTCCAGTGTGCACAATGGGCAATACCAATAGAGCAGGCGAAAATTCTAAAACCAATACAAACATTTTAGGAGAGTCCATGGGTGATGGGACCAGTCAGGCCTTCTCTGCAGCATCGGTGCCGAAACACCCCCTTCTTAAGGAAAACTCACGCAGGCTGGACGACCAATAAGAGGACCAGGAGGAGACACTGATCAATTGGGAGCCTGCAGGCCAATTAAGAAGGCTTGCCTAATTCCTCTCAGAGGGAGTGGTTGGTGGAGGTGTGATAGGAGAGGACCTCCTTAGTATTAACCCAGAGCCCTGGGCTACATCAAGGATTTGGCTGAAAATGCTGTGACCAAACAGTGGCCTATGATGTTTGTTTGTTAGTGGAAAGATGCAGACAGCCAACTCTGAGTTTATTATTGTCTGTTTAAAGACTGACACTGAGCTTATGGCATGGGCCACCCAACTCCGGACAGGCTGCCACACCTTTTAAACGGAGGTAAGGAGTGCCAGCAGGGCCATGCTTGATCAGAACAGGGTGCAATGGGGTGGTCCTGCCTGTGACACCATGAATTGGTCAGAAAATGGTAAGTAGTTTCAGCCAAAATTTTCAAAAGAAATTCAGTTGACTTTTGGCACTTGTCATGGGAAATTGTATGCAATTTTGATGAAAGAGGTAAAAAAAATTCTCAGTGTTCAGTTTTCCATACTTCATAAAAAAACCCTGAACATTTTAGAAGAAATGAAAATTTTCATATTGAAAAGGCCTTTTTTCATCATTTCCTCCCCTCCCCCAAATGGCTAATTTTGGCCAGGTCTATCTAGCAGACCTAGATAGTCACAGAACCCTCAGTTTGGCTGCTACCAATTTCCCAATGCGAGCCATTTGGTATGAAAGAGCAAGAGCAGAATTTTGCTGCAAACTATGATACTAGCTTGTCACTTGTTACACAAATTCCCTTATGGGTTAAAACTCTGCTGTATGCTTGGTGGTAGAATCTGATTGGTCAGTGTTTCGGACAGTAATGTTTGGACTTATTTCATGACATTTTTCAAAAACAATATTCATGTTTCTCACCCTTGTTACTATTTCAGTTCATCTTGGCTGTATTGCTAATCTAATACAGCTTTCTATTGAACAATGGGGGGTGGAGGGAAGAGGCCTATTTTTAAGACAATACTTCAGGAAAAGACAATATTTCTAAAGCTAAAGCATCTCATTTGGCTAAATTCTCAAAATGTTGCTGTGCCACCTACTTATTAGTGCATCCCATTACACCTTTTAGTCACGCCTCAGCCACTGAACTCCCCTTTTGAAAAAGAATGTTCTAGAAGGTGGTGATTCTTCAGAGAAGTTCACTTTGACCCGATAATACAGATATGAAAATAAAGGGGGTAGAAAGAGTGCCGTGTGGTTAACAGCAGTTTAATATCTACACATCTGCACTGTTTCCCTACCATCCCCTCAAATTCTGTGACTTAGAGACAGTAACTCACTTTCAGGAAAAAAAGGTCAATACTTTTCTTTTTGGGGAAAACCTGCAGCATATGTAAAAACTTATAATTATTCCTCTGATCAAAAAGCATCAGCCCTGAATTAGGGTACAGTAAGTTGGCTCTGGTGGAGTGCATGTAGCAGAAACTAACTGGGTTTTAGCATTCAATTGGACACTTGCAGTTTCATGAACAAACTAGCAGAATGCATAGGCAGATTTAGAGGTCAGGCAATTCAGGTTTCTGTAGGAAGCACCCAGCATTATGCCACATGAATCCCTTAACACTGTGGCTAACTGTGCCCAGGATACAGCCTATGGGCATCACAAGAGGAACTTTCACAAGCCTTCCCCTCCAAAAGTGAAGGTGTATGTACACATTTTCATTAGCAACAAAAACAAAGGATACCCAAGGATTAATCTGAATGGGTCTGGAACTGGATCAAACAAGTCTAAAAACCAGTGGGTACTTCTTTCTTCCTATATGCCATGAAAAAGTAGTTTGAACTATGAGTCTGGAAGGACTAATAATTGTGGATGTCATGGAGGCAGTGTTGCCTAGTGGATAGAGCACTGGACTGCAACTCAGACCCAAATTCTTTTCCAGGCTCTGCCCTTCCCTGCTGGGTGACCTTGAACAAATCACTTCACTTCTCTGCCTCCATTTCCTCATCTGTAAAGTGGGGATAAAGATACTGACCTCCTTTGTAAAGCACTGTACAAGAGACAGGTAATAATTTCTATTCTGTTCATCTGCTTCTTCCACAACCATCCTCATGTTGTCTTTTGTACCACTGCCTATGCAAGGAGCCTCCTCTTTAAACTGTCCCACAAGGCCATTACTATCTCTTCCTCAAAACCCACTACTTGTGTAATGCCTACAAGAAACTAGCCAACTAATACTGGAAAGGTTGAGGTGAGAGAGGATATAGATGAGATTTCTGTTTAAATATGTGTAATATAAGTTAAAAGCTGCATTTTGATTGTATTCTTCTTGTCATCACAGTGCCTGGTGGATTAGTGCAGGGAAAAGGACCTATACCTGCCTTGGTCTCACTCCTTTCTGGCATCTTTGGGTGCTGAATGCTCCTTGAGGAATAAGGAAGGTACAGGACAAGCTCCTTACACCCATGTCCCTGTACACCCATCTCCCTGTACCATGTCAGGCCCAGGCACAATCTGGCCCTTAGACTGTAAGGACTGCACAGGGACTGTGATCTGGTGTGAAAACTGTAGATGCTATCTGCAAATGATAGTTTCTTTTTTCCACAAGCTAATTTGTTTTTCTTTCTGATTCTCTGTAAAATCCTAGCAGCCATTCCAGACTACCTTTAAAATGAAGCAGGCACTGTATTTGATATTCTAATAGCTGCCAGGTAGGGTCCCAAAAATTACCATTTTGTAGAAGTTGTACTTGCAACCCCCACATTAGTCTGTTGCTATCAAGGTTTTCTGATGGAGGCAATAGTTTCCTAAGTCAGCTCATAAAAAGCATCATTGCCAGCTTAATTAATAAGCATCACACATCTGAACATTTCTGTTCACCTCTGCAAAGTCTGGAGTGTTTGGCCTTGTAGTTTACGAGATCTTTTAACTAATACCCATGATGATGCCCTTTTGAGACTATAGTGTGTGTGTGTGTGTGTGTGTGTGTGTGTGTGTGTGTGTGTGTAGGAGCTTGATTCACACTCACTGACACAGGTGCATGTAATGTGCACTCTCCAGTGAGGCAGATGTGCCAGGGTCAAGAGCTGTGTGGAAGTGCAGATGGTATTTGCCCCAAAGCACTTTCCTGAAGGTTTCACTAGGCGACAGGGCTTTAACCTGTGATCCTGCAAGCCTCAGTCAGTGTAGGGGATGCAGTGGCTAGTTGCAGATCTGTGTGCACCTTGAACCACTGCAAAACCCCTTCTGTACAGACTTTCCATTACTGGGGGCCTAAGTAATCCAGTCTGAAAATGACCCTGTAAAATATGCACAAGTTAGGAATGTATTTTTGAACAATGGGCCCACAATGGCTCTGACTCAGTCCAACCATTCTTCCATGTGTGAAGGTCCAATTGAAATCAGTTTTACATATGGCTCAGAACTGCTTGTTCGGTCCAATGGTTAATAGATGATAGTGACCACAAATGAACAAGAATCCACATTGGAACATGCACTTCTGCTCAGTCCTCGGCTATTGCTGCAGTCTCTTGAGCCATGTGATACAATCACCCTTGTAATGACTTGTGCTCTAATTTGTAAAGGGTCATGCAATTGAAACCAGTGGAGAACCAGAAGGAATCGTATTGGGTATATTTGACAGAGGAGATACTGCATGACACATATGAAACACAGGCAGCTGATAGTATGCAGGAGGTAAGCTGAGACAATTGCTATTGAACAAAATCAAACCAAACACAAAATCCCCCACTATACCTACAAACTGCACTTTACTACCTATGCAACATGCTTTCACTACTGTTACCCGGTCCTCTTTTCACCATCTACGTATTTGTTTTACCCACCTGTTGTGTTCTGCATTAATATAAGCTCTTTGGAACAAAGACTTTGGCTATATATTTGTACAGTTCTTAATGATATAGCAATCTGAGCTGGGCACTATTTTAATCTAAACCATGATTTTCTAAATTCAGATGACATGTTCATTGGGCCAGATCCTCAGCTTGGGTAAACTGACGTTGCTCCATTGATGCATATGTAGCTATGGCAGTTTAAACCAGAGGGAAATCTTACCAATTGTCCTTTAAATGTTTTAATAGTTGAACTCATTCATGCTCTGATGGAGTGGGTAGCTGGCACTGCCTGACCCACTGCTTCGATGGGTATGACAAGTATGGCAAGTACCCCAAATTAACAACATTGTAAAGGATAACGGAGCTGAAGCCTAATTTTTATCTACATCTACAACAAACAAAAATAGATGGTGTTGAGAAACAAGATCTGATCAAAAAGATATAAATGCACTGGGCCAGGAACCCTGGGAATAACGTATATTGAATCAGACACCCAAATGGTACAGAGGCCTGATTTACCATTGCAGCAAAATTTCTTTTTGGCACTTCCACTGGCATAAAGAACACAAAGTAGATGTAGTCCCCGTCCCCCCCCACACCCATTTCCCAAGGAATTCCCCTGATGTAGTGCCAACAGGCACTGCCATCTATAGTACCCTTTTTCTGTAGAAGTCCCCAGTGCAGGAAGTATATTAATAAAAGGGGATATGGCTGTGGAAGCTTTCCTCTTCCCCTGTGTGACATGAGGTGCAACCTGGAACTGGAGTATCGCTGAGCCCTCTGTCTCACCAGCCTGGGCTCCCTCTCTTATTGTGATGCTGTGACAAGCTGCAGACCCCTCCAGATCCCCTTCCATTCCTCGAGACTGCCCAAACCTGTGCTCCCTAATCCCTCAGTCTCTGTGCCAAACTTTGTTCTGGCACAAGCACAAATTGTTTCCTAAGTGTTTACTCTTAGATTCTCTGAACTACGTAAAGAACACTCCTACATCTTAGCTATCCCATCATATCTCCTTTCCCTTGGTAACTAGTCTGTTGCCACTCACTTTGTGCCAGATCCTAATATCCTTATTCAGTTGATCCAGTATTGTCTTCAATGGGACTATCTGTGGAATACATAACTATGCATTGTGGGTAAAAATATCAGAGTCCAGCCTATTGTTAAGTAAACTGAAATAGGGGTCAATGAGATATGTTGGCGTGTATGTGCAAAATGAGTGTACCACTTCTGACAAAGCAATTGAAATGCAATATACATGAGAATAGCAAAATGCCTTTTCAAAAGTCATTTTTCAGAATATGTTAATTGTAATCGAGGGAAGAACAGACCTCAAAGAGAAGCACAGAGTAAAAGACTTTGCAATTTAATAATAACAATTACCTGGGGGAATAAATACAAATGCTAATGTAGTTTGTTACCAATCTCCATATTTTAGTGTTGCACACTAGTAAATGCTGCCATATGATTTTAAATGGTAAATTACAAAGGTTAATAAGTCCAGTTTAATTTTTATAAATAGCTTTTTCCAAAAGAACCTTTGCACACAGCAGGAAGCTTAACACAACATACTAAGCAATGTTTTTAACAGGAAAGCTTCCCTTTTAATATTTTGTTCTTTCCCCTTTTCACTGTCCAGAATCTATCCTCATAATCCTTAAATCCTCATCTTATTCCTATCACCATAGAAACACCTGTGGTTAAAATCATTGTTGATCAATAGCAAGATATCCAACTCCTTTCTTTGGCCAGCAAAGCAGTCCTAGCCTCCAGTCTGTTTGTACGGTATGAAGAGATCAACAATGAGCAAAATTTAAACCTGTTTTTTTCTCACTCAGTGGTATCTCATCTCTTCATTAGGGAAGCTTGTCCTCTGGGGAAGGGGGCGGGGACTAATTCATTACTAATTATGTTTGTCATAAAAGAACAAGGTTCTCCCATGACCAGTTAGGTTTTAGGCTTTAAAATAGGTTCTTCAGAAAAGCTATAGAAGAACACAGTTAGGATTCAGATGTAGAATCATATATTTGCTTCTTTTTCTGATTGCAAATTGTCCTTGAAAAGCTTATGTTTGTCTTGAATATATCTGTTAAAGTATTTGCTGGATCACTGCTGCAAATATTTGTTGATATGAGCATAAGTAGTTTGTTGTGAATATTCAATATTCAAAACTGAAGCTGTTTTGATTGGCAATAAAGGTCACATGGTAGGCTTTTTTTTTCCTGATTGGAAAAGTCATGTAACTTTTGAATCTGTTTTCTGGTGGAAAAAATGTGTATTTAGAATTTAACTTTCTGTCAATATTCTATAATATGCTCTTAGATTTTTTTCCCATCTACCTTCCTGCCCATAAATTTGTTAGCTAAATTATTTGAGGGAAGCAGAAACTAAAAGGGGCACAGAATATAAGCTATAGCCTCAGATATGGATATATGTATTGTTGCATAGACTGAGAAATATATTGCTGAATTTCAGTGTAAGTGGTATCTGAGAACAAACTAATGGCAGCCAGAGTTCTGCCTGAATATGGATTGCAGTATCAGGCCAAAATGTTGTAAAGGATGTGAAAATATTGTGAACTGCCTTGACACCCATTTGAATCCTGATTTCTTATCTAACAAGGAGTTAGATGTATGATCTGTACTAATTCTAACAGCACTTTAAGAGGCTGACAATCTAATTCCCAGTTTCCTAAGGGCACAGGTTATGTCTCACTAGGTTCTGTATAGCACCTATCATACCACTGCTGCTCTCTCTCTAAATGCGTACACATACAACAACAAAAAACCAAACAAACAACCAACCAACCAACCAAACAAAAAACTATCAAAAGAACATTATTTAGGTAGTAGCTGAGGACTTCAGAACTATTAATGAATTTCATTTCAACACATCCCCGTGAAATGAGAGGGCATTTTTATCCTCATTTTACAGATGGGGAACTGAGACACACAAAGAGTAAGATCAAAAGTATCTACTAATTT
Organism: Mauremys mutica; assembly: GCF_020497125.1. Taxonomy (NCBI): domain Eukaryota; kingdom Metazoa; phylum Chordata; order Testudines; family Geoemydidae; genus Mauremys; species Mauremys mutica. The sequence goes on from NC_059073.1 coordinate 271,404,772, forward strand.
TGAATGCCCAATTTGAGAAATCTAGGACCTGATTTTTCAGAGCATGTAGCATTATATAGCACTTAACATATTCAAAGCACAAGTCCCATTGACTTTGGTTGCAGTTGTGACTGCTCAGCACTTCTGCAAATCAGACCCCAGAGTCTAAAGTCGGGCATGCAGAAAATGAGAGAACCACAATTGGTGGCTACATGTGAAAAGGTTTTTTAGGTGACTTGTCCAGCATCTGTGGCAGAGACAGAATTAGAATCCAATATTCTAAGGGTAGGTCTATACTTACCTGCTGGGTCGACGCGTAGCGTTCGACTTCTCGGAGTTCGAACTATCGCGTCTAATCTAGACGCGATAGTTCGAACTCCGAACGCGCTCCCGTCGACTCTGGAACTCCACCACCGCGAATGGCGGTGGCGGAGTCGACGAGGAAGCCGCGGACTTCGATCCCGTGGCGTCTGGACAGGTAAGAAGTTCGAACTAAGGTAGTTCGACTTCAGCTACGCTATTCGCATAGCTGAAGTCGCGTACCTTAGTTCGACCCCCCACCCTAGTGTAGACCAGGCCTAAGGCAGTATTCAACTGCCTTGACCATGATACTATCTTTTTCTTCCTGACGTTCCCTACTTCATTCACTACACACCTTCCAACTTCTGTAACAAATGACACAGGGGTCCTATGGGGGAAAAACAGTGTGTCATCATATAGTTAAAGATCGTATCACAATGCATGTGTCAAGAGAATCGAATTAAGGTTACACATGCAACATTAATTCTGGCATTTCCTAACTCTTGAGAGCTTGACTTTGCAATCTTAATAATGTCCTTTCAACACAGAGGTGTTTTGTGTGTGAGAGAGAGAGAGTGAGAGAGAGAGAGAGAGATGTTCTAGGTTTTCGAAAAAGCAAACTGAAAAAAATAAGTTCCATCATGTGGCATTTGACACTCATATTGTTCATCAGCAGGGCTGGAACCTTTAGATCCACCACACACAGCTCTGTCACTTGAGCTAACGGAATAATTGGTAGTAGTGGGTTGTCATCGGCTAGATGGGGATGAGGCACTTTGCTAGTGAGTTTTTACAGATATTTGCAAACAGCAATGGAATGATGAGGCTCAAGGATCTTGGGTTCCATCCCAAGCCCTGGAGGAAAGTGTTCTAATAGACACAGACTCTTCTGCCCACCCCCTTTCCTCACCACTGCCAAGCTTGATCCCCCCACACCTTTGTTCTGTTCACTCCCACTCATCCCTGTCCTGTCTCTTCCCCATCCCTTGCTCCTTGTCCTGGTTCCATTCTCCTTGGCTAACCAATCCCAGTTTGCACTTCTCAGGATTCTTATCCTGGTCCCTTTGCCCAGCGAGTCCCATTTCTGGCACCTCATCTGATTCTCACTCTCCCCGTCGCCAGTTTCCAGACTCCCCCATTCCCACATTTCCTGCCGCACTGGCCCAATCTCTCTCTCTCTGGGCTCCACATCCAGTCTCAGTTCTCCACCCCAGCTTTTGTCCCAGTCTCAAAGTGAAGTTTGCCAGAATTTTTTAATATGAGCAAACCAATATATTTTCCCTAGCCTCGTTCTCAGAATCAGCTGGACCATTTTGGCTGACATTTCTAACAAAGAAATAAAAATCAGTTTTAGGTAGACATCTGGTATGGAAAAATTCAGCCCAAGTGGTTAAAGTTTAGCAAAGTTATAAGCAACTGAAAACAGTGTCATGTTGTGTTGGGCAACCTTGATAACAGGTGGTCCTAACAGCCCCACCTGTAATTAATAGAACTATGAGAAATTATTTCAGTGGTAACTGGAATGATTGTATTTCCTCAAAGTGGAACTGAAGCAAATCAATCTGAGCCCATTGGAGCCAATCCAATTAAAAAGGAGCTAATCTGTTTTTCAGTGAGGGAAGCATGGCCTACAAGAAGAACTCATTTCCAGACAAGGGAAACATGTTGATAATCAAAAGAAGGGAAAGAATTTTGATGATTTCACTCTTCATTTCAACCAAATAGATGCTGTCTATTGCTCTGTAGCATTACTTGTATTTATAGGATACCAGTCTGGAAGATAAACTCCCCAGGATAAACACTTATTTTCAGTCCACAGTCTACTGGTTCACACTGCCTCTCTAATTCTAACTATTCATTATCAAGTATGAAGGCTAACATAATTGATTATAGTTTGGCCATATAAATATTATTAATTAAAAAAGAAAACAATTAAAATAAATGTTTACCACTTTCTAACTATTTATACTTGTTCTGTAGTGTGGTTCATAAATTGCTTTGTTTTGGAAATTTTCAATAATCTCATGATTGGGCACGTCAGTATCTCGGTAGATGCAAAATAATATGGTTATGACTTTTAGTCACTACCATCCACAGCTAGATTCGTATCCAGTTACCACTAGAGCTGAGTGAGAAACAGTTTTCCCATTCTGTGACTATTCTGAAAGTTTGACATTTTCCGTCTCAAATCAGATCAAAAAGTCAAATCTCAAAGATATTCGCAAACCAAGAATAATTTTTTTTCTTTTTAAGTCAGCTGAAACATCTTGTTTTGATCATATCAAAACATTTTATTTTGACTTTGACCTTTTTTTCTGTCTTCAAACATTTTTTCAGTCAGATTAGCTTGACTATTGAAACAAAAAGTTATTTAGAACTAATATGTTTCCAAGTTGGAAAATTCATTTAACCCAACCCTCTTTTGTGAACAGTTTGTTTTGATGAATCAGCATTTTCCCACAAAAAAGTGAGTCCGTGAAAAATTCTCAACCACCTCTAGTTATTGCTAAACCACCTTTACGATTATCCTGTACAAGCAAGAAACTGCATCAGGCAATGTAGCTGAAAGGTCTGAGAGGTGGCAGAGGGAAGAAGGGGTCATTTCATTTTATTTCATCACATTTTCCATTCAGATCTTTCAAACTAGTGTTTAGGAGTGATGCTGTTGAGTTTCAGTTGGCTTCACAAGCACTGAATAGTTGAGAGAAAGCAAAATATCCAAATCTCTCGAGTCTGTAAATCTCTAGAGAGCAAATCTTTGCTCATGATACTGTGACAGTTCTGACGCCAGATGGAATCTGCATTTGAGAAAACAACTCTTGGAAAACTGCAGAGCCTTAAAAAAAAGTTCTGTTCTGCAAATGGGCAAAGGTTCCAGGGGCAGTGAGTGGAGTTAGTTTTGTGCTTAAAGTGCAGCACTGGGACTCAGAAGATCTGATTTCCATTCCTAGCTCCTCCGTGGATTTCCTTTGTGAATCTGAACAAGTCTCTTGGCCTCTCTGTACTTCACTTGCCTTATCTGTGAAATGGAGGATAATGGTTCCCTCCCACACCAGAGTGAAGTGAGGCTTAATTATGCAATGTCTAGATCCCATGATGCACTAGAAGTAGACAGATATCCAAGATGGATAGATGGAGGGATAGAACATATGGATTGAGAGAGAGCGAGAGAGAGATTAATGTTTGCTAAATGCTCTGAATTCCTTGGATGTACGGTGCCATATAAATGAAATATATTATTCTTTTAGTATTTTACCCAAACTGATTTACTCATCTATCGTCTGGAGGATTTTAAAGATAGTCCAGCTTTCCTTCAGGTAAATCTTCTCATGGGATTTGCAGCTGAGAAAGGAACAGAATATCTAGACTTATGACTGTTAATACCATTTTTTCTTTTAAGAGGAAATTGATAGACACTTTCCCATGAGACTTACTATAGATGTGGTTACTTCCCTAATGATTATTCCATATCAAGCCCACTCTGCTAAAGAGGTGCTAAATTAAAAGGCTGCTGTTTGAAGCAAAAGCTACAAACTGAATTTCAAACACCTAATAAGATACTGAAAATTACCTCAAGCTTTCAAATGTCACATACTTTAAAAATACAGATTAGACTGGAAATGCAGCCCAGCCATAATTAACACTATGATGTGTTCAAATAATCAAACATTATCCTCAGAGGAATCTATTGAAGGAGATTATTATGAGCGATAGTTCACTAATCATTATGTGACAACTATTTTTTATGTCATTGATCTAGACTGCCTTGTCTATTTTGTCAGTGTCGCTAGGCATCTTTTTAAAAAAGGTGATATTTTCCCCCACACAGAGACAGCTCGTCCTACAGCTCCAATTGATGTCAACCTTTGCTCACAGTTATCATCTGCACACAGCCAGGCTTCATTTTAAATCAGAGAAGCGGGGATAAATAAAACTGGATGGCTTTCAGTTCCAATCACGTCCTGTTTTACCTCACGCCAGCCAATAAGTTATCATGAAATAATGGATTTTTATCTGTGACAATGAAAGAGCAGGTTTAAGATTTCCAAATTAAAAAAAATATATTCTCATGCATCTCTTATATGGTGTGGAGAAAGATTTCTTTTTCAGAGGAAGAATGCAAAAGTTTGAGGGGTTTTATTTATTTATTTTTTAATAATAGAAAAGAATTATTTCAGGAAGAAAAAAATCAGGTGCCTTTTTCAGAGAGGAAAATGAGACGGACACTATATATTTTGTATTGTTAGAAAGTCATTGCAGATTCCCAAATTTTGCAAATCTTGGAAATTGAATTTCATAGCGTCAGCCCTCACCTTCACCCTAGCAAAATTCTCTCCAATTTATAAAGCACGACACAGATGTAAACTCCAGAGAGCTCAGGGTATCAGTCCCCCTCAATATTCCTCTTTGGATCAAACATCAATGTAAGATAAGCGGCTTCAGCAATTTGACCTATGTTTATGAAATGTATTTCTTTACTACATATCTCCAAGCACAGCAATATAAAACAGAGTAAGAATTATTACTTACCCCTCTGTGTGGTTTAGTCTAATCCTTAAAAATAAAAATAAAAAAAAAACATGAATAAGAACTGGGGCTAGCCAAGTGTGTAATATGCTGCACTAACAACACTCACTAGAGTGTATATCACCTACGATTTAGCTTCCAGAACACACAAACTATTGAAAGAAAAAATTTACACTATGTGAAATCCACATGCAGTATAATAATGCAGTGAGAACCAACCTCAGCCTTAGCCTGGAACTCAAACTGAACCCTTACAAAATGATTTCTGAGGTTCAGTAAAGTTTCACATGACTTCTTTAAAGTGTTTTTATTTTCACATGTGCCTCTGCTCTTCCTGGTTTTACCAGGACCAGAAATGATTATGCAAAAATACCATGAGAGGCTATTCTCACAAGAATTTAAGTCTAGTTGTGCTTACCCAAGAAATTCAGACAAATTATGCCAGACTAAGACAAGTAACAGTTTTGAGGTTCCCCAATTCTGAAGTCAGCATAATGATCATTGTAGACAGCACTGCCACCAATAGATGGACCTGTATCTTTATCTCCATGGTAAGTTGCTGTCTTGTATGTTATGTTGTTGTATCTTCATTAATGATCTGGAGGATGGCATGGACTGCACTCTCAGCAAGTTTGCAGATGACACTAAACTGGGAGGAGTGGAAGATATGCTGGAGGGTAGGGATAGGATACAGCGGGACCTAGACAAATTAGAGGATTGGGCCAAAAGAAATCTGATGAGGTTCAACAAGGACAAGTGCAGAGTCCTGCACTTAAGACAGAAGAATCCCGTTCACTGTTACAGACTAGGGACCGAATGGCTAGGAAGCAGTTCTGCAGAAAAGGATCTAGGGGTTACAGTGGATCAGAAGCTGGATATGAGTCAACAGTGTGTCCTTGTTGCCAAGAAGGCTAATGGCATTTTGGGCTGTATAAGTAGGGGCATTGCCAGCAGATTGAGCACATGACTTACAAGGAGAGGCTGAGGGAACTGGGATTGTTTAGTCTGCAGAAGAGAAGAATGAGGGGGGATTTGATAGCTACTTTCAGCTACCTGAAAGGGGGTTCCAAAGAGGATGGATCTAGACTGTTCTCAGTGGTAGAAGATGACAGAACAAGGAGTAATGATCTCAAGTTGCAGAGGGGGAGGTTTAGGTTGGATATTAGGAAAAACTTCTTCACCAGAAGGGTGGTGAAGCACTGGAATGGGTTACCTAGGGAGGTGGTGGAATCTCCTTCCTTAGAGGTTTTTAAGGTCAGGCTTGACAAAGCCCTGGCTGGGATGGTTTAGCTGAGATTTGGTCCTACTTTGAGCAGGGGGTTGGACTAGATGACCTCCTGAGGTCCCTTCCAACCCTGAGATTCTATGATTTTATGATCTTATACTGGGGCAGGGAGGGGGTTTGGTAAGAGCAACTTAAGTCCCCTCTGTGGTGCTGGAGTTGTTACTTGAAGTGTTACAATACATCCCTGTGATTTCTATAAGCATTACAATAGAAAGGATGGTTTGTGGCCAAGGAACAGTACTCAGGAGGTCTAGATTTAGTTCCTGGCTCTGTGACAGACTTCTTGTGTGACCTTGGGAAAGTCATTCAATTTCTCTGTGCCTCCCGTCCCAATCTGTAAAGTAGGGATAAGAATACTTCCATTCTCCTACTCTTTGTGTGTCTTGTTTATTTAGATTGTAAGCTCTTCAGGACAGGGGCTGTCTTTTACAATATGTGCGTGTAGTGCCTAGTGCAAAGGAGACCCTATCTTGCTCCTATCAGTATAATAGAAATAATAACCAGTTACTAATGAAGGACCCAATCCTGCATCCCTGACTCCGTTCCTGGGCCGATTTCCTTGAGTTTTGCTAAGGATGGAATTGGACCCATGGCAAGGAAAACAATACAAATTCCATTTGGATATTTTAAGTAAAAACAAACTTAAACAAAGAATTTGTGAACTAGGTAATATTTGATGGCCTCACTGGCTACTCTGCCTGGTGCTGGGATTAGAGTTGTATCGTCTTTGAAATTATAACAAAGCACAGAGGTCTGTATTCATGTATGAATGGCTGCACATGTGCTTGTTAAGGCTCTGATCCTGCAAACATTTAGGCACTGTGAGTAGCCCTGTTTGGTGGTAGCAAAGTTAAGATTGTGCAGAAGGGTTTGCAGGATCAGGGCCTAATAAAGTCCAGAAGCAATATTGTGGACTTCCAAGAAGATTTTTCAAACACGTATTCCTACAGTTAGGCACGTAAAGCCATGTTTAGACTCCTAAAATATGGCTTTCGTTGCCTGACTCCAGGACCCAATTTTGGTCCTATACGCTTATACACATATGGACACATACACCCCCACCCCTTCTGTGAGTAGCATAGGTCTTTAAAAACTGCAGTTGAATGACAAAGGCGAGGTGGGTTAGATAATATCTTTCACTGGACCAGCTTCTGTTGGTGAGAGAGACAAGATTTCAAGCCACACAGAGCTCTTTTCTGTGTGGTTTTGAAAACTTATCTCTCTCACCAACAGATGCTGGTCCAATGAAAGATGTCACCTCACCCACCTCGTCTCTCTAATATCCTGGGACTGACATGGCTACAACTGCACTGCATACATTGAATTACAAAATCAGGAAGGGTATATTGAGTCAATATGCCCCTGCAATAAAAATGAAAAAAAAAAGCAATTAAAATCTTGTTGGTCTGCAGATAGTATAACTTCCTCAGGGTGTCAAGATGGACAGTTTCAAAGCTGGTTGGGAGGAGGGTTTTTTTCTAGTGAAGGGTTCAAGTAGACAGAAAGCTGGCTCTGATATTTAGCCATTTATCATATGCATATCCTATTAATGTTGACTTCATATTACTGCCTGTCTGGTGCTCTTCACACAGTGAACTGTGTTCTTTATAGCTGATAGGCTTCTACTTTTCTGAAGTATTTTTGAAAGATGAGAGTGAGGGAGTTTGGCAAACATCAACCAAAAGGCTGATCCATGCCTTATGGGTAGAGTGGAAGAAGGTATGAAGTCAGGAGCAGGCAAAGCAAAAGAAAAAGCAATGAAGAAAGAGGCACTTCTACAAGCACAGTTTAAAAAAGGGAGGCTCTTTTTTCGCAAACAAATTTTGATGTGGCTGGCTGTTTGGGGCCTGATGGAAAGAGTCCCATTGACTTCAAAGGACGTTGGAACAGACCCCAGGTCCTTGGTGTGGAGTAAATGCTTATTCTATTTTGAAACTAAAATTTCCATCGATGCGGGTTTCTGGTCACTGATCATTTCACAAAGACCTTTACTGTAAATACTGACACAGTAGAGCTGTCACACCATCTATCATGGCATTCTGAATTTGAATCCTTCCTGTGCTGTCAAACGTTGCTTAGGGCATGAACAAAACTCTGCCATCCCTGCCTATCCTTGATTGCTCTTTGCACGTCCTCTATGTTGTTAAATTGCTCTCTAAATGTTGTTCGACAGAGGGATTCTTTCGGTCAATCCTTTTCACCTGTAACCCCCCCCCACACACATGTGCCTGTCATAGCAAATGCTCTGGTTTCACTTTCAACACATGTCTCAGATGTGTCCATCTTTTCTGGAAAATTTTGAAGATAAGGAATTGTTGAACTCTGATTAATCTCAGCAGTTGTTAAATTCCTTCCATTTAATACGTAGTATTTTCCTGAGGCACTTGCTTTTAAAGGCATTTATAGACAACAGTCTATAGATTTTGGTGGATTTCCAGCTTTTACATCCAAATGTTAAAGTGGAAATAACATTTAAGTTGAAGAGTCGTAGTTTCATCTTTAAGATGCAATTTTTCAATGGCCAAATCTTGTTTAAGATCCTGACTTGCCAATCATGACATTATTTCCTTCTGGATATCCCCAGTGGCTTACACATTACCGATAAGGTATGTGAATTGATTCACCTCTTGAATTCCTGTGCCTTCTTTGCTGGATTTATCATTAGATTTGTCATCATCAACCCCATCCTTTTTTGCAATGCTGGACAGTCTTTTGGTCTTTGCATGCATGTTGACTGCAACTGTCATTTAGCAGAGCTATGTTGTCTGCAAAACCTAAATCTGCTAGTGTACTGGTGGTTAAACCATGCAATACCTGTGTTGCAGCCATCTGTATTTTTTCTCATAATGAAGTTAATGGCAATTCTAGACAGGAGATGTGAGAGAATGCATCCTTGTTTGACGCCAGTGTCTGGATTAAACCATTTGCTCAACTCTACATCTAATTAGGTGTGAAAGCTGTGCCTTGATATAAAGCCTTGATAGGTATTTTTGTTGGCATGCCACAACACTGCAAGGTGTTACAGAGAGAATCACAATGGAAGCTGTTAGATGCTTTGTTAAAATCTCTGAGCTTTATGATGAGTATTTTTTGATGATGTTCTTTTCAGTGTTATTCTTAGGTTGAAAATCTGGTGGACACGTGATCTTCTGGTCCAAAATTCAGCCTGCTCATCCAGCCAGCTTTGCCTCAACTGCTGATGTTATCCATGTATTTCCTCTTCTCATGCTGCTTTTTACTGCTTTGTCCTTTGCTTTATACAGATATTTTGCTGCTTCTTTTTCTGGAGGTGTTCTGGAGATTAATATTTGCTTTGGCTTATTTCCTTTTTTCACATCATTCCATATATCCTCACTTATTCAGATTTTAGGTTTGCTTGTTTAAAAACTAACTACAGTTATTATGGCATCTATGGTACTGTCATGCAGAAAGGACCATGATGTGTCAATGTTGACTTCTTGTAGTGGATCTAAGTCTTGTAGCATCTGAGATCTGTTCTTCATTTCAATCTGAAATTACCACTACTGTCTTGTCTGATAGCCAACCTGTAAATTTTTTTGGTGCTTTGGGGAATTTTGTTTTTCATAAGTTTGATCTTCTTCAGTCTTGCCACCCATAAATTGAAGTCTCATCTAATGTCAGCTCCTCTGAATGCTCTGACACCCTAGAGAGTTGATCTAAATTTCCTTTCCATATTGTAACAGGTTGGACTCACCCCAGTGGCGCCTCCTGCTGGTGACTCCGGGAATTAGCTCTGTTCCAGCGTTCGGAGCGCCCTCTGCAGGCTGGTGATCCACCTGTCTTCAGGCCCCCCGTGTCCCTCCCTGGACCCGGTGCCCTCTTACATGGGGTGCTGCCCCCTAGCAGTAACCCCTTTCTCTCTGGGTCTCCCCTCCTTAGGGAACCCCCTCCCTCTATCCCTACCTTGCCTCAGTGTATGGCTACTGCCAGTCATTGTCTAGCCCCACACTCTGGGGCAGACTGCAGTATCAGCCTACTCATCACTGGCAAGGAGGGTTTGGACCTGCTGCCCTGGCCTACCCCTGGGCTGCCCTCTGCAACCCCCAGTACCTGTTGCCCTATGCTAGGCCGCAGCCTGGGGCTTTCTAGGCTGGAGCTTCCCCAGCTCCTCAGCCTTCCCCAGCCCTGCTTCACCCTAGGTACCTTATCTCAGCTCCTAAGCAGCCAGGCCCTTCTTCCTCTTCAGGCAGAGGAAGACTGTCTTGGGCTTCTCTGGCTCTTATAAGGCCCTGTTCAGTTTGGGGCGTGGCCCCAGCTGCAGCCACTTCTTCAATCAGCTCAGCCTAGAGCAGCAGCTCTCAAGCCCTGCCAGGCTGCTTTTAAACCCCTCAGGGCAGGAGCAGGGTCCACCCTGCTATAATATGTATATGGTCAGTCTGGTTCCTGGTGAGTCCATATGCGAAATTCCAAGTTACTTTATGGAAAACTCTGTGTGGGAATAGTGTTACATCGATTATGATCCTTGACACCATGCACAGTTCAACCAATTCTGATTTTTGGAACCACGGCCATGCTCCCTCATTGCTCTCTTCATTTTATTCTTGTGATCCTAAACCATGGCACTTAAGTCCCCATTATTAAGAAGACGTCATGTTTAGGAATATTGTCAGAGTCTGTAGGCAATTAATCTTTGATCTCATCATTGTAGTTGTCTGTTGGTACATAACATTGTATATTTGACATTTTTGTGTATTGTGTTTGAAATGTAACTTGGAGCTGTTAGCTGGCAATTGGCTCCCAGTCTATAAGTGATTTTTCTGCTTTGGAAGTCATAATTAATGCTACTCCCATTGAGTGGCAACCGTCTTGCCTCCCTGCGTATACTTTAATTTTTTAATTATTTTTGATAATATCAACATTTGCAAAAAATATCAACATTTGCTTACGTCAAAGAGTTTGTGATTGTATTCATTCATTTCTTTCATCACCTGAATGACTTATGTTATTACGGACATTATTCTAATGTTCCAAAAACCTATGTTGATAGTTTGTTTTGCCGTTAGTAAAGAACATCTCAGAGTCTTGGCTTCCTGCTGGCTTTCACCTAATCTTGTCATTTCTGCTGAGACACAGTTCATTACTTTGGCATGATGTTTGCCAGGATGGCTACCTTGCTGTACAATGATGGCATTGTCAGCTTTGGACCAGGCTCTGCCTGCGTGAACAAGTAGTGGTGGAAGGAAAGCACAAGAGGCCAAATCCACAAAGGGACTTAAGTGCCCTGCTACTCAAGTGCAATTCACAGCCCTGAAGTGTCCAGGCTTCTTATAGTATATCTGGGGAGAGCTGGGTGCCTAAGAATGGGATTTA